>NC_134548.1:145020582-150020582 GCF_050624435.1 Tenrec ecaudatus
TCTGCTTTCTTAAAGGAAGCCGTGCCAGTCTGGTTTCTTAAAGGAAGGTGTGGCCATCTGCTTTCTTCAGGATGCTGTGGCAGTCTGCTTTCTTAAAAGGAGATGGGTCCATCTGCTTTCTTACAGAAAGATGTCGAAGTCTGCTTTCTTAAAGGAAGCCGTGGCAGTCTGATTTCTTAAAGGAAGGTGTGGCAATCTGCTTTCTTACATAAAGATGTGGCTGTCTGGTTTCCAAAAGGAAAATGCGGCCATCTGCTTTCTTCAGGGATGCTGTGGCAGTCTGCTTTCGTAAAGACAGATGTAGCATTTTGCTGTCCTACAGAAAGATGTGGCCGCTATCTTACTTAAAGGAAGATGTGCATGTCTGTTTTCTTAAAGGAAGTTGTGCTCGTCTGCTTCCTAGAGAAAGATGTGGCTGCTTGGTTTCTTCAAGGAAGATGTGGAATATGGTTTCTGAAAGAGAGATGTGGCATTTTGCTTTCTTACAGAAAGATTTGCCCGCCATGGTTCTTAAAGGAAGCTATGCAAATCTGCTTTCTGAAAGGAAGATGTGGATGTCTTCTTTCTTAAAGAAAGAAGTGGCAGTCTGGTTTGTTAAAGGAAATGTGGCAGTCTGCTTTCCTACAGAAAGATGTGCCTGTCTGGTGTCTTAAAGGAAGTTATTGTCGCCTGCTTTTTACAGAAACATGTGTCTGTCTGGTTTCTTAAAGGAAGATGTGTCCATCTGCTTTCTTACAGAAAGACGTCGACGTCTTCTATCTTAATGGAAGATGTGGCAGTCCGCTTTCTTACAGAAAGAGGTGGCTGGTTTCTAAAAGGAAGATGTGGCCATCTGCTTTCTTCAATGATGCTGTGGAAATCCAGTTTGTTAAAGGGAGATGTGGCATTTTGCTTTCTTACTAACGGAGTGTCCGTCTGCTTTCTTAATGGAAAATGTGCTAGTATTCTTTCTTAAAGTAAGATGTGCTCGTCTGCTTTCTTATACAAAGATGTGGAGGTCTTCTTTCTTAAAGGAAGACGTGGAAATCTGTTTTCTTAAAGGAAATTGTGGCCGTCTGATTTCTTACAGAAAGATGTGGCTGTCTGGTTTCTTAAAGGAAGGTGTAGTCGTCTGCTTTCTTCAAGGAGGCTGTAGCAAGTCTGGTGTCTTAAAGAGAGATGTGTCATTTTATTTTCTTACAGAAATATGTGGCTGCTTACTTTCTTAAAGGAAGATGTGCAAGTCTGCTTTCTTACAGAAAGATGTGCCAGTCTGCTTTCTTACAGAAAGACGTGGCAGTCTTCTTTTTTAAAGGATTCCGTGGCAGTCTGGTTTCTTAAAAAAAGATGTGGAAATCTGCTTTTCTGAAGAAAGATGTGGAAATGTCATTTCATACGGAAAGATGTGGCTGTCTGTTTTCTTAAAGGAAGGGGTTGGCAGTTTGGTTTCCTAAAAAATGATGTAGCAGTCAGCTTTCTTAAAGGAAGATGTGTCTGTCTGCTTTCTTTAAGGAAGATGTGCCAATCTGCTTTCTTACAGAAAGATGTGGATATATTTCTTAAGGAAGACGTGGCAGTCTGGTTTCTTAAAGGAAAATGTGGCAGTCTGCTTTATTATGGAAAGATGTGGTTGTCTGGTTTCTTAACGGATGATGTAGTCGTCTACGTTCTTAAAGGACGTCGTGGCAGTCTGGTTTCTTAAAGAGAGATGTGTCATTTTGATTTCTTAGAGAAAATGTGGCTGCCTGCTTTCTTAAAGGAAGATGTGCAAGTCTGCTTTCTTAAGGAAGATGTGCCAGTCTGCTTTCTTAAAGAAAGATGTGGCAGTCTCCTTTTTTCATGGAAAGGGTGGCATCTGGTTTATTAAAGGCGGACGTGGCAATCTGGTTTCTTAAACGATTATGTGTCCGTCTGCTTTCTTAAAAGAAGATGGGTCCACCTGCTTTCTTACAGGAAGATGTCGAAGTCTGCTTTCTTCTTTTTTTAAAATTAATTTTTTTCATATCCCTCCCCGCTCCCCGAAGTCTGCTTTCTTAAAGGAAGCCGTGGCAGTCTGATTTCTTAAAGGAAGGTGTGGCAATCTGCTTTCTTACAGAAAGATGTGGCTGTCTGGTTTCCAAAAGGAAGATGTGGCCATCTGCTTTCTTCAAGGATGCCGTGGCATTCTGCTTTCTTAAAGACAGATGTAGCATTCTGCTGTCCTACAGAAAGATGTGGCCGCTATCTTACTTAAAGAAGATGTGCATGTCTGTTTTCTTAAAGGAAGTTGTGCTCGTCTGCTTCCTAGAGAAAGATGTGGCTGCTTGGTTTCTTCAAGGAAGATGGGGAATATGGTGTCTTAAAGAGAGATATGGCATTTTGCTTTCTTACAGAAAGATTTGCCCATCATGGTTCTTAAAGGAAGCTATGCAAGTCTGCTTTCTGAAAGGAAGATGTGGATGTCTTCTTTCTTAAAGAAAGAAGTGGCAGTCTGGTTTGTTAAAGGAAGATGTGGCAGTCTGCTTTCCTACAGAAAGATGTGCCTGTCTGGTTTCTTAAAGGAAGTTGTTGTCGTCTGCTTTTTTACAGAAATATGTGTCTGTCTGGTGTATTAAAGGAAGATGTGCTCGTCTGCTTTCTTATACAAAGATGTGGAGGTCTTCTTTCTTAAAGTAAGACGTGGAATTCTGTTTTCTTAAAGGAAATTGTGGCAGTCTGCTTTCTTACAGAAAGATGTGGCCGTCTGGTTTCTTAAAGGAAGGTGTAGTCGTGTGCTTTCTTCAAGGATGCTGTGGCAAGTCTGTTGTCTTAAAGAGAGATGTGTCATTTTACTTTCTTACAGAAAGATGTGGCTGCCTTCTTTCTTAAAGGAAGATGTGCATATCTGCTTTCTTGAAGGAAGATGTGTCCGTCTGCTTTCTTACAGAAAGAGGTCGACGTCTTCTTTCTTAATGGAAGATGTGCCAGTCCGCTTTCTTACAGAAAGAAGAGGCTGGATTCTAAAAGGTAGATGTGGCCATCTGCTTTCTTCAAGGGTGCTGTGGCAGTCCGGTTTGTTAAAGGGAGACGTGGCATTTTCCTTTCTTACAAACAAAGTGTCCGTCTGTTTTCTTAAAGGAAGATGTGCTAGTCTTCTTTCTTAAAGAAAGATGT
Source organism: Tenrec ecaudatus (assembly GCF_050624435.1). Lineage (NCBI taxonomy): Eukaryota > Metazoa > Chordata > Mammalia > Afrosoricida > Tenrecidae > Tenrec > Tenrec ecaudatus. Next base: position 145,023,694 of record NC_134548.1, read on the forward strand.
GCTCGTCTGCTTTCTTATACAAAGATGTGGAGGTCTTCTTTTTAAAGAAAGACGTGGAAATCTGATTTCTTAAATGAAATTGTGGCAGTCTGCTTTCTTACAGAAAGATGTGGCTGTCTGGTTTCTTAAAGGAAGGTGTAGCCGTCTGCTTTCTTCAAGGATGCTGTGGCAAGTCTGGTGTCGTAAAGAGAGATGTGTCATTTTACTTTCTTACAGAAAGATGTGGCTGCCTACTTTCTTAAAGGAAGATGTGCAAGTCTGCTTTCTTGAAGGAAGATGTGCCCGTCTGCTTTCTTACTCAAAGATGTGGAAATCTTCTTTCTTAAAGGAAGACGTGGCAGTCTGGTTTACTTAAAGACGATATGGCTGTCTGATTTCTTAAAGTAAGATGTGGCCATCACCTTTCTTCAAGGATAATGTGGCAGTTTGCTTTCCTAAAGAATGATGTCTCGGTCTACATTCGTAAAGGAAGATGTGGCCGTCAGATTTCTTCAAGGATACTGTGGCAGTCTGGTTCCTTAAAGAGGGATGTGGCATTTTGCTTTCTTACAGAAAGGTGTGACAGTCTTTTTAAAGGAAGATGTGCCAGTCTTCTTTCTTATAGGGAGATGTGCAAGTCTGCTTGATAACAGAAAGATGTGGCAGTCTTCTTTTTTAAAGGATGCCGTGGCAGTCTGGTTTCTTAAAGAAAGACGTGGAAATCTGCTTTCCTGAAGAAAGATGTGGAAATGTGGTTTCCTACAGAAAGACGTGGCTGTCTGTTTTCTTAAAGGAAGGGGTGGCAGTTTGCTTTCCTAAAAAGTGATGTGTCTGTCTGCTTTCTTAAAGGAAGATGTGTATGTCTGCTTTCTTACAGAAAGATGTGGATATCTTTCTTAAGGAAGACGTGGCAGTCTGGTTTCTTAAAGGAAGTCGTGGAAATCTGGTTTCTTAAAGGAAAATGTGGTAGTCTGCTTTATTATGGAAAGATGTGGTTCTCTGGTTTCTTAACGGAAGATGTAGTCGTCTACTTTTTTCAAGGATGTCGTGACAGTCTGGTTTCTTAAAGAGAGATGTGTCATTTTGATTTCTTAGAGAAAATGTGGCTGCCTGCTTTCTTAAAGGAAGATGTGCCAGTCTGCTTTTTTAATGGAAGGGGTGGCGTCTGGAGTATTAAAGGCAGACGTGGCAATCTGTTTTCTTAAACGAACATGTGTCCGTCTGCTTTCTTAAAAGAAGATGGGTCCATCAGCTTTCTTACAGAAAGATGTCGAAGTCTGCTTTCTTAAAGGAAGCCGTGGCAGTCTGGTTTCTTAAAGGAAGGTGTGGCCATCTGCTTTCTTCAGGATGCTGTGGCAGTCTGCTTTCTTAAAAGGAGATGGGTCCATCTGCTTTCTTACAGAAAGATGTCGAAGTCTGCTTTCTTAAAGGAAGCCGTGGCAGTCTGATTTCTTAAAGGAAGGTGTGGCAATCTGCTTTCTTACATAAAGATGTGGCTGTCTGATTTCCAAAAGGAAAATGCGGCCATCTGCTTTCTTCAGGGATGCTGTGGCAGTCTGCTTTCGTAAAGGAAGGTGTGGCAATCTGCTGTCCTACAGAAAGCTGTGGCCGCTATCTTACTTAAAGGAAGATGTGCATGTCTGTTTTCTTAAAGGAAGTTGTGCTCGTCTGCTTCCTAGAGAAAGATGTGGCTGCTTGGTTTCTTCAAGGAAGATGTGGAATATGGTTTCTGAAAGAGAGATGTGGCATTTTGCTTTCTTACAGAAAGATTTGCCCGCCATGGTTCTTAAAGGAAGCTATGCAAATCTGCTTTCTGAAAGGAAGATGTGGATGTCTTCTTTCTTAAAGAAAGAAGTGGCAGTCTGGTTTGTTAAAGGAAGATGTGGCAGTCTGCTTTCCTACAGAAAGATGTGCCTGTCTGGTGTCTTAAAGGAAGTTATTGTCGCCTGCTTTTTACAGAAACATGTGTCTGTCTGGTTTCTTAAAGGAAGATGTGTCCATCTGCTTTCTTACAGAAAGACGTCGACGTCTTCTATCTTAATGGAAGATGTGGCAGTCCGCTTTCTTACAGAAAGAGGTGGCTGGTTTCTAAAAGGAAGATGTGGCCATCTGCTTTCTTCAATGATGCTGTGGAAATCCAGTTTGTTAAAGGGAGATGTGGCATTTTGCTTTCTTACTAACGGAGTGTCCGTCTGCTTTCTTAATGGAAAATGTGCTAGTATTCTTTCTTAAAGTAAGATGTGCTCGTCTGCTTTCTTATACAAAGATGTGGAGGTCTTCTTTCTTAAAGGAAGACGTGGAAATCTGTTTTCTTAAAGGAAATTGTGGCCGTCTGATTTCTTACAGAAAGATGTGGCTGTCTGGTTTCTTAAAGGAAGGTGTAGTCGTCTGCTTTCTTCAAGGAGGCTGTAGCAAGTCTGGTGTCTTAAAGAGAGATGTGTCATTTTATTTTCTTACAGAAATATGTGGCTGCTTACTTTCTTAAAGGAAGATGTGGCAGTCTGCTTTCTTACAGAAAGACGTGGCAGTCTTCTTTTTTAAAGGATTCCGTGGCAGTCTGGTTTCTTAAAAAAAGATGTGGAAATCTGCTTTTCTGAAGAAAGATGTGGAAATGTCATTTCATACGGAAAGATGTGGCTGTCTGTTTTCTTAAAGGAAGGGGTGGCAGTTTGGTTTCCTAAAAAATGATGTAGCAGTCAGCTTTCTTAAATGAAGATGTGTCTGTCTGCTTTCTTTAAGGAAAATGTGCCAATCTGCTTTCTTACAGAAAGATGTGGATATATTTCTTAAGGAAGACGTGGCAGTCTGGTTTCTTAAAGGAAAATGTGGCAGTCTGCTTTATTATGGAAAGATGTGGTTGTCTGGTTTCTTAACGGATGATGTAGTCGTCTACGTTCTTAAAGGACGTCGTGGCAGTCTGGTTTCTTAAAGAGAGATGTGTCATTTTGATTTCTTAGAGAAAATGTGGCTGCCTGCTTTCTTAAAGGAAGATGTGCAAGTCTGCTTTCTTAAGGAAGATGTGCCAGTCTGCTTTCTTACAGAAAGATGTGGCAGTCTCCTTTTTTCATGGAAAGGGTGGCATCTGGTTTATTAAAGGCGGACGTGGCAATCTGGTTTCTTAAACGATTATGTGTCCGTCTGCTTTCTTAAAAGAAGATGGGTCCACCTGCTTTCTTACAGGAAGATGTCGAAGTCTGCTTTCTTCTTTTTTTAAAATTAATTTTTTTCATATCCCTCCCCGCTCCCCGAAGTCTGCTTTCTTAAAGGAAGCCGTGGCAGTCTGATTTCTTAAAGGAAGGTGTGGCAATCTGCTTTCTTACAGAAAGATGTGGCTGTCTGGTTTCCAAAAGGAAGATGTGGCCATCTGCTTTCTTCAAGGATGCCGTGGCAGTCTGCTTTCTTAAAGACAGATGTAGCATTCTGCTGTCCTACAGAAAGATGTGGCCGCTATCTTACTTAAAGAAGATGTGCATGTCTGTTTTCTTAAAGGAAGTTGTGCTCGTCTGCTTCCTAGAGAAAGATGTGGCTGCTTGGTTTCTTCAAGGAAGATGGGGAATATGGTGTCTTAAAGAGAGATATGGCATTTTGCTTTCTTACAGAAAGATTTGCCCGCCATGGTTCTTAAAGGAAGCTATGCAAGTCTGCTTTCTGAAAGGAAGATGTGGATGTCTTCTTTCTTAAAGAAAGAAGTGGCAGTCTGGTTTGTTAAAGGAAGATGTGGCAGTCTGCTTTCCTACAGAAAGATGTGCCTGTCTGGTTTCTTAAAGGAAGTTGTTGTCGTCTGCTTTTTTACAGAAATATGTGTCTGTCTGGTGTATTAAAGGAAGATGTGCTCGTCTGCTTTTTTATACAAAGATGTGGAGGTCTTCTTTCTTAAAGTAAGACGTGGAATTCTGTTTTCTTAAAGGAAATTGTGGCAGTCTGCTTTCTTACAGAAAGATGTGGCCGTCTGGTTTCTTAAAGGAAGGTGTAGTCGTGTGCTTTCTTCAAGGATGCTGTGGCAAGTCTGTTGTCTTAAAGAGAGATGTGTCATTTTACTTTCTTACAGAAAGATGTGGCTGCCTTCCTTCTTAAACGAAGATGTGCATATCTGCTTTCTTGAAGGAAGATGTGTCCGTCTGCTTTCTTACAGAAAGATGTCGACGTCTTCTTTCTTAATGGAAGATGTGCCAGTCCGCTTTCTTACAGAAAGACGAGGCTGGATTCTAAAAGGTAGATGTGGCCATCTGCTTTCTTCAAGGGTGCTGTGGCAGTCCGGTTTGTTAAAGGGAGACGTGGCATTTTCCTTTCTTACAAACAAAGTGTCCGTCTGTTTTCTTAAAGGAAGATGTGCTAGTCTTCTTTCTTAAAGAAAGATGTGCTCGTCTGCTTTCTTATACAAAGATGTGGAGGTCTTCTTTTTAAAGAAAGACGTGGAAATCTGATTTCTTAAATGAAATTGTGGCAGTCTGCTTTCTTACAGAAAGATGTGGCTGTCTGGTTTCTTAAAGGAAGGTGTAGCCGTCTGCTTTCTTCAAGGATGCTGTGGCAAGTCTGGTGTCGTAAAGAGAGATGTGTCATTTTACTTTCTTACAGAAAGATGTGGCTGCCTACTTTCTTAAAGGAAGATGTGCAAGTCTGCTTTCTTGAAGGAAGATGTGCCCGTCTGCTTTCTTACTCAAAGATGTGGAAATCTTCTTTCTTAAAGGAAGACGTGGCAGTCTGGTTTACTTAAAGGCGATATGGCTGTCTGGTTTCTTAAAGTAAGATGTGGCCATCAGCTTTCTTCAAGGATAATGTGGCAGTTTGCTTTCCTAAAGAATGATGTCTCGGTCTACATTCGTAAAGGAAGATGTGGCCGTCAGATTTCTTCAAGGATACTGTGGCAGTCTGGTTCCTTAAAGAGGGATGTGGCATTTTGCTTTCTTACAGAAAGGTGTGACAGTCTTTTTAAAGGAAGATGTGCCAGTCTTCTTTCTTATAGGGAGATGTGCAAGTCTGCTTGATAACAGAAAGATGTGGCAGTCTTCTTTTTTAAAGGATGCCGTGGCAGTCTGGTTTCTTAAAGAAAGACGTGGAAATCTGCTTTCCTGAAGAAAGATGTGGAAATGTGGTTTCCTACAGAAAGACGTGGCTGTCTGTTTTCTTAAAGGAAGGGGTGGCAGTTTGCTTTCCTAAAAAGTGATGTGTCTGTCTGCTTTCTTAAAGGAAGATGTGTCTGTCTGCTTTCTTACAGAAAGATGTGGATATCTTTCTTAAGGAAGACGTGGCAGTCTGGTTTCTTAAAGGAAGTCGTGGAAATCTGGTTTCTTAAAGGAAAATGTGGTAGTCTGCTTTATTATGGAAAGATGTGGTTCTCTGGTTTCTTAACGGAAGATGTAGTCGTCTACTTTTTTCAAGGATGTCGTGACAGTCTGGTTTCTTAAAGAGAGATGTGTCATTTTGATTTCTTAGAGAAAATGTGGCTGCCTGCTTTCTTAAAGGAAGATGTGCCAGTCTGCTTTTTTAATGGAAGGGGTGGCGTCTGGAGTATTAAAGGCAGACGTGGCAATCTGTTTTCTTAAACGAACATGTGTCCATCTGCTTTCTTAAAAGAAGATGGGTCCATCAGCTTTCTTACAGAAAGATGTCGAAGTCTGCTTTCTTAAAGGAAGCCGTGCCAGTCTGGTTTCTTAAAGGAAGGTGTGGCCATCTGCTTTCTTCAGGATGCTGTGGCAGTCTGCTTTCTTAAAAGGAGATGGGTCCATCTGCTTTCTTACAGAAAGATGTCGAAGTCTGCTTTCTTAAAGGAAGCCGTGGCAGTCTGATTTCTTAAAGGAAGGTGTGGCAATCTGCTTTCTTACATAAAGATGTGGCTGTCTGGTTTCCAAAAGGAAAATGCGGCCATCTGCTTTCTTCAGGGATGCTGTGGCAGTCTGCTTTCGTAAAGACAGATGTAGCATTTTGCTGTCCTACAGAAAGATGTGGCCGCTGTCTTACTTAAAGGAAGATGTGCATGTCTGTTTTCTTAAAGGAAGTTGTGCTCGTCTGCTTCCTAGAGAAAGATGTGGCTGCTTGGTTTCTTCAAGGAAGATGTGGAATATGGTTTCTGAAAGAGAGATGTGGCATTTTGCTTTCTTACAGAAAGATTTGCCCGCCATGGTTCTTAAAGGAAGCTATGCAAATCTGCTTTCTGAAAGGAAGATGTGGATGTCTTCTTTCTTAAAGAAAGAAGTGGCAGTCTGGTTTGTTAAAGGAAGATGTGGCAGTCTGCTTTCCTACAGAAAGATGTGCCTGTCTGGTGTCTTAAAGGAAGTTATTGTCGCCTGCTTTTTACAGAAACATGTGTCTGTCTGGTTTCTTAAAGGAAGATGTGTCCATCTGCTTTCTTACAGAAAGACGTCGACGTCTTCTATCTTAATGGAAGATGTGGCAGTCCGCTTTCTTACAGAAAGAGGTGGCTGGTTTCTAAAAGGAAGATGTGGCCATCTGCTTTCTTCAATGATGCTGTGGAAATCCAGTTTGTTAAAGGGAGATGTGGCATTTTGCTTTCTTACTAACGGAGTGTCCGTCTGCTTTCTTAATGGAAAATGTGCTAGTATTCTTTCTTAAAGTAAGATGTGCTCGTCTGCTTTCTTATACAAAGATGTGGAGGTCTTCTTTCTTAAAGGAAGACGTGGAAATCTGTTTTCTTAAAGGAAATTGTGGCCGTCTGATTTCTTACAGAAAGATGTGGCTGTCTGGTTTCTTAAAGGAAGGTGTAGTCGTCTGCTTTCTTCAAGGAGGCTGTAGCAAGTCTGGTGTCTTAAAGAGAGATGTGTCATTTTATTTTCTTACAGAAATATGTGGCTGCTTACTTTCTTAAAGGAAGATGTGCATGTCTGCTTTCTTACAGAAAGATGTGCCAGTCTGCTTTCTTACAGAAAGACGTGGCAGTCTTCTTTTTTAAAGGATTCCGTGGCAGTCTGGTTTCTTAAAAAAAGATGTGGAAATCTGCTTTTCTGAAGAAAGATGTGGAAATGTCATTTCATACGGAAAGATGTGGCTGTCTGTTTTCTTAAAGGAAGGGGTTGGCAGTTTGGTTTCCTAAAAAATGATGTAGCAGTCAGCTTTCTTAAAGGAAGATGTGTCTGTCTGCTTTCTTTAAGGAAGATGTGCCAATCTGCTTTCTTACAGAAAGATGTGGATATATTTCTTAAGGAAGACGTGGCAGTCTGGTTTCTTAAAGGAAAATGTGGCAGTCTGCTTTATTATGGAAAGATGTGGTTGTCTGGTTTCTTAACGGATGATGTAGTCGTCTACGTTCTTAAAGGACGTCGTGGCAGTCTGGTTTCTTAAAGAGAGATGTGTCATTTTGATTTCTTAGAGAAAATGTGGCTGCCTGCTTTCTTAAAGGAAGATGTGCAAGTCTGCTTTCTTAAGGAAGATGTGCCAGTCTGCTTTCTTAAAGAAAGATGTGGCAGTCTCCTTTTTTCATGGAAAGGGTGGCATCTGGTTTATTAAAGGCGGACGTGGCAATCTGGTTTCTTAAACGATTATGTGTCCGTCTGCTTTCTTAAAAGAAGATGGGTCCACCTGCTTTCTTACAGGAAGATGTCGAAGTCTGCTTTCTTCTTTTTTTAAAATTAATTTTTTTCATATCCCTCCCCGCTCCCCGAAGTCTGCTTTCTTAAAGGAAGCCGTGGCAGTCTGATTTCTTAAAGGAAGGTGTGGCAATCTGCTTTCTTACAGAAAGATGTGGCTGTCTGGTTTCCAAAAGGAAGATGTGGCCATCTGCTTTCTTCAAGGATGCCGTGGCAGTCTGCTTTCTTAAAGACAGATGTAGTATTCTGCTGTCCTACAGAAAGATGTGGCCGCTATCTTACTTAAAGAAGATGTGCATGTCTGTTTTCTTAAAGGAAGTTGTGCTCGTCTGCTTCCTAGAGAAAGATGTGGCTGCTTGGTTTCTTCAAGGAAGATGGGGAATATGGTGTCTTAAAGAGAGATATGGCATTTTGCTTTCTTACAGAAAGATTTGCCCGCCATGGTTCTTAAAGGAAGCTATGCAAGTCTGCTTTCTGAAAGGAAGATGTGGATGTCTTCTTTCTTAAAGAAAGAAGTGGCAGTCTGGTTTGTTAAAGGAAGATGTGGCAGTCTGCTTTCCTACAGAAAGATGTGCCTGTCTGGTTTCTTAAAGGAAGTTGTTGTCGTCTGCTTTTTTACAGAAATATGTGTCTGTCTGGTGTATTAAAGGAAGATGTGCTCGTCTGCTTTCTTATACAAAGATGTGGAGGTCTTCTTTCTTAAAGTAAGACGTGGAATTCTGTTTTCTTAAAGGAAATTGTGGCAGTCTGCTTTCTTACAGAAAGATGTGGCCGTCTGGTTTCTTAAAGGAAGGTGTAGTCGTGTGCTTTCTTCAAGGATGCTGTGGCAAGTCTGTTGTCTTAAAGAGAGATGTGTCATTTTACTTTCTTACAGAAAGATGTGGCTGCCTTCTTTCTTAAAGGAAGATGTGCATATCTGCTTTCTTGAAGGAAGATGTGTCCGTCTGCTTTCTTACAGAAAGAGGTCGACGTCTTCTTTCTTAATGGAAGATGTGCCAGTCCGCTTTCTTACAGAAAGAAGAGGCTGGATTCTAAAAGGTAGATGTGGCCATCTGCTTTCTTCAAGGGTGCTGTGGCAGTCCGGTTTGTTAAAGGGAGACGTGGCATTTTCCTTTCTTACAAACATAGTGTCCGTCTGTTTTCTTAAAGGAAGATGTGCTAGTCTTCTTTCTTAAAGAAAGATGTGCTCGTCTGCTTTCTTATACAAAGATGTGGAGGTCTTCTTTTTAAAGAAAGACGTGGAAATCTGATTTCTTAAATGAAATTGTGGCAGTCTGCTTTCTTACAGAAAGATGTGGCTGTCTGGTTTCTTAAAGGAAGGTGTAGCCGTCTGCTTTCTTCAAGGATGCTGTGGCAAGTCTGGTGTCGTAAAGAGAGATGTGTCATTTTACTTTCTTACAGAAAGATGTGGCTGCCTACTTTCTTAAAGGAAGATGTGCAAGTCTGCTTTCTTGAAGGAAGATGTGCCCGTCTGCTTTCTTACTCAAAGATGTGGAAATCTTCTTTCTTAAAGGAAGACGTGGCAGTCTGGTTTACTTAAAGACGATATGGCTGTCTGATTTCTTAAAGTAAGATGTGGCCATCACCTTTCTTCAAGGATAATGTGGCAGTTTGCTTTCCTAAAGAATGATGTCTCGGTCTACATTCGTAAAGGAAGATATGGCCGTCAGATTTCTTCAAGGATACTGTGGCCGTCTGGTTCCTTAAAGAGGGATGTGGCATTTTGCTTTCTTACAGAAAGGTGTGACAGTCTTTTTAAAGGAAGATGTGCCAGTCTTCTTTCTTATAGGGAGATGTGCAAGTCTGCTTGATAACAGAAAGATGTGGCAGTCTTCTTTTTTAAAGGATGCCGTGGCAGTCTGGTTTCTTAAAGAAAGACGTGGAAATCTGCTTTCCTGAAGAAAGATGTGGAAATGTGGTTTCCTACAGAAAGACGTGGCTGTCTGTTTTCTTAAAGGAAGGGGTGGCAGTTTGCTTTCCTAAAAAGTGATGTGTCTTTCTGCTTTCTTAAAGGAAGATGTGTATGTCTGCTTTCTTACAGAAAGATGTGGATATCTTTCTTAAGGAAGACGTGGCAGTCTGGTTTCTTAAAGGAAGTCGTGGAAATCTGGTTTCTTAAAGGAAAATGTGGTAGTCTGCTTTATTATGGAAAGATGTGGTTCTCTGGTTTCTTAACGGAAGATGTAGTCGTCTACTTTTTTCAAGGATGTCGTGACAGTCTGGTTTCTTAAAGAGAGATGTGTCATTTTGATTTCTTAGAGAAAATGTGGCTGCCTGCTTTCTTAAAGGAAGATGTGCCAGTCTGCTTTTTTAATGGAAGGGGTGGCGTCTGGAGTATTAAAGGCAGACGTGGCAATCTGTTTTCTTAAACGAACATGTGTCCGTCTGCTTTCTTAAAAGAAGATGGGTCCATCAGCTTTCTTACAGAAAGATGTCGAAGTCTGCTTTCTTAAAGGAAGCCGTGCCAGTCTGGTTTCTTAAAGGAAGGTGTGGCCATCTGCTTTCTTCAGGATGCTGTGGCAGTCTGCTTTCTTAAAAGGAGATGGGTCCATCTGCTTTCTTACAGAAAGATGTCGAAGTCTGCTTTCTTAAAGGAAGCCGTGGCAGTCTGATTTCTTAAAGGAAGGTGTGGCAATCTGCTTTCTTACATAAAGATGTGGCTGTCTGGTTTCCAAAAGGAAAATGCGGCCATCTGCTTTCTTCAGGGATGCTGTGGCAGTCTGCTTTCGTAAAGGAAGGTGTGGCAATCTGCTGTCCTACAGAAAGCTGTGGCCGCTATCTTACTTAAAGGAAGATGTGCATGTCTGTTTTCTTAAAGGAAGTTGTGCTCGTCTGCTTCCTAGAGAAAGATGTGGCTGCTTGGTTTCTTCAAGGAAGATGTGGAATATGGTTTCTGAAAGAGAGATGTGGCATTTTGCTTTCTTACAGAAAGATTTGCCCGCCATGGTTCTTAAAGGAAGCTATGCAAATCTGCTTTCTGAAAGGAAGATGTGGATGTCTTCTTTCTTAAAGAAAGAAGTGGCAGTCTGGTTTGTTAAAGGAAGATGTGGCAGTCTGCTTTCCTACAGAAAGATGTGCCTGTCTGGTGTCTTAAAGGAAGTTATTGTCGCCTGCTTTTTACAGAAACATGTGTCTGTCTGGTTTCTTAAAGGAAGATGTGTCCATCTGCTTTCTTACAGAAAGACGTCGACGTCTTCTATCTTAATGGAAGATGTGGCAGTCCGCTTTCTTACAGAAAGAGGTGGCTGGTTTCTAAAAGGAAGATGTGGCCATCTGCTTTCTTCAATGATGCTGTGGAAATCCAGTTTGTTAAAGGGAGATGTGGCATTTTGCTTTCTTACTAACGGAGTGTCCGTCTGCTTTCTTAATGGAAAATGTGCTAGTATTCTTTCTTAAAGTAAGATGTGCTCGTCTGCTTTCTTATACAAAGATGTGGAGGTCTTCTTTCTTAAAGGAAGACGTGGAAATCTGTTTTCTTAAAGGAAATTGTGGCCGTCTGATTTCTTACAGAAAGATGTGGCTGTCTGGTTTCTTAAAGGAAGGTGTAGTCGTCTGCTTTCTTCAAGGAGGCTGTAGCAAGTCTGGTGTCTTAAAGAGAGATGTGTCATTTTATTTTCTTACAGAAATATGTGGCTGCTTACTTTCTTAAAGGAAGATGTGGCAGTCTGCTTTCTTACAGAAAGATGTGCCAGTCTGCTTTCTTACAGAAAGACGTGGCAGTCTTCTTTTTTAAAGGATTCCGTGGCAGTCTGGTTTCTTAAAAAAAGATGTGGAAATCTGCTTTTCTGAAGAAAGATGTGGAAATGTCATTTCATACGGAAAGATGTGGCTGTCTGTTTTCTTAAAGGAAGGGGTGGCAGTTTGGTTTCCTAAAAAATGATGTAGCAGTCAGCTTTCTTAAATGAAGATGTGTCTGTCTGCTTTCTTTAAGGAAAATGTGCCAATCTGCTTTCTTACAGAAAGATGTGGATATATTTCTTAAGGAAGACGTGGCAGTCTGGTTTCTTAAAGGAAAATGTGGCAGTCTGCTTTATTATGGAAAGATGTGGTTGTCTGGTTTCTTAACGGATGATGTAGTCGTCTACGTTCTTAAAGGACGTCGTGGCAGTCTGGTTTCTTAAAGAGAGATGTGTCATTTTGATTTCTTAGAGAAAATGTGGCTGCCTGCTTTCTTAAAGGAAGATGTGCAAGTCTGCTTTCTTAAGGAAGATGTGCCAGTCTGCTTTCTTACAGAAAGATGTGGCAGTCTCCTTTTTTCATGGAAAGGGTGGCATCTGGTTTATTAAAGGCGGACGTGGCAATCTGGTTTCTTAAACGATTATGTGTCCGTCTGCTTTCTTAAAAGAAGATGGGTCCACCTGCTTTCTTACAGGAAGATGTCGAAGTCTGCTTTCTTCTTTTTTTAAAATTAATTTTTTTCATATCCCTCCCCGCTCCCCGAAGTCTGCTTTCTTAAAGGAAGCCGTGGCAGTCTGATTTCTTAAAGGAAGGTGTGGCAATCTGCTTTCTTACAGAAAGATGTGGCTGTCTGGTTTCCAAAAGGAAGATGTGGCCATCTGCTTTCTTCAAGGATGCCGTGGCAGTCTGCTTTCTTAAAGACAGATGTAGCATTCTGCTGTCCTACAGAAAGATGTGGCCGCTATCTTACTTAAAGAAGATGTGCATGTCTGTTTTCTTAAAGGAAGTTGTGCTCGTCTGCTTCCTAGAGAAAGATGTGGCTGCTTGGTTTCTTCAAGGAAGATGGGGAATATGGTGTCTTAAAGAGAGATATGGCATTTTGCTTTCTTACAGAAAGATTTGCCCGCCATGGTTCTTAAAGGAAGCTATGCAAGTCTGCTTTCTGAAAGGAAGATGTGGATGTCTTCTTTCTTAAAGAAAGAAGTGGCAGTCTGGTTTGTTAAAGGAAGATGTGGCAGTCTGCTTTCCTACAGAAAGATGTGCCTGTCTGGTTTCTTAAAGGAAGTTGTTGTCGTCTGCTTTTTTACAGAAATATGTGTCTGTCTGGTGTATTAAAGGAAGATGTGCTCGTCTGCTTTCTTATACAAAGATGTGGAGGTCTTCTTTCTTAAAGTAAGACGTGGAATTCTGTTTTCTTAAAGGAAATTGTGGCAGTCTGCTTTCTTACAGAAAGATGTGGCCGTCTGGTTTCTTAAAGGAAGGTGTAGTCGTGTGCTTTCTTCAAGGATGCTGTGGCAAGTCTGTTGTCTTAAAGAGAGATGTGTCATTTTACTTTCTTACAGAAAGATGTGGCTGCCTTCTTTCTTAAAGGAAGATGTGCATATCTGCTTTCTTGAAGGAAGATGTGTCCGTCTGCTTTCTTACAGAAAGATGTCGACGTCTTCTTTCTTAATGGAAGATGTGCCAGTCCGCTTTCTTACAGAAAGAAGAGGCTGGATTCTAAAAGGTAGATGTGGCCATCTGCTTTCTTCAAGGGTGCTGTGGCAGTCCGGTTTGTTAAAGGGAGACGTGGCATTTTCCTTTCTTACAAACAAAGTGTCCGTCTGTTTTCTTAAAGGAAGATGTGCTAGTCTTCTTTCTTAAAGAAAGATGTGCTCGTCTGCTTTCTTATACAAAGATGTGGAGGTCTTCTTTTTAAAGAAAGACGTGGAAATCTGATTTCTTAAATGAAATTGTGGCAGTCTGCTTTCTTACAGAAAGATGTGGCTGTCTGGTTTCTTAAAGGAAGGTGTAGCCGTCTGCTTTCTTCAAGGATGCTGTGGCAAGTCTGGTGTCGTAAAGAGAGATGTGTCATTTTACTTTCTTACAGAAAGATGTGGCTGCCTACTTTCTTAAAGGAAGATGTGCAAGTCTGCTTTCTTGAAGGAAGATGTGCCCGTCTGCTTTCTTACTCAAAGATGTGGAAATCTTCTTTCTTAAAGGAAGACGTGGCAGTCTGGTTTACTTAAAGACGATATGGCTGTCTGATTTCTTAAAGTAAGATGTGGCCATCACCTTTCTTCAAGGATAATGTGGCAGTTTGCTTTCCTAAAGAATGATGTCTCGGTCTACATTCGTAAAGGAAGATGTGGCCGTCAGATTTCTTCAAGGATACTGTGGCCGTCTGGTTCCTTAAAGAGGGATGTGGCATTTTGCTTTCTTACAGAAAGGTGTGACAGTCTTTTTAAAGGAAGATGTGCCAGTCTTCTTTCTTATAGGGAGATGTGCAAGTCTGCTTGATAACAGAAAGATGTGGCAGTCTTCTTTTTTAAAGGATGCCGTGGCAGTCTGGTTTCTTAAAGAAAGACGTGGAAATCTGCTTTCCTGAAGAAAGATGTGGAAATGTGGTTTCCTACAGAAAGACGTGGCTGTCTGTTTTCTTAAAGGAAGGGGTGGCAGTTTGCTTTCCTAAAAAGTGATGTGTCTGTCTGCTTTCTTAAAGGAAGATGTGTATGTCTGCTTTCTTACAGAAAGATGTGGATATCTTTCTTAAGGAAGACGTGGCAGTCTGGTTTCTTAAAGGAAGTCGTGGAAATCTGGTTTCTTAAAGGAAAATGTGGTAGTCTGCTTTATTATGGAAAGATGTGGTTCTCTGGTTTCTTAACGGAAGATGTAGTCGTCTACTTTTTTCAAGGATGTCGTGACAGTCTGGTTTCTTAAAGAGAGATGTGTCATTTTGATTTCTTAGAGAAAATGTGGCTGCCTGCTTTCTTAAAGGAAGATGTGCCAGTCTGCTTTTTTAATGGAAGGGGTGGCGTCTGGAGTATTAAAGGCAGACGTGGCAATCTGTTTTCTTAAACGAACATGTGTCCGTCTGCTTTCTTAAAAGAAGATGGGTCCATCAGCTTTCTTACAGAAAGATGTCGAAGTCTGCTTTCTTAAAGGAAGCCGTGCCAGTCTGGTTTCTTAAAGGAAGGTGTGGCCATCTGCTTTCTTCAGGATGCTGTGGCAGTCTGCTTTCTTAAAAGGAGATGGGTCCATCTGCTTTCTTACAGAAAGATGTCGAAGTCTGCTTTCTTAAAGGAAGCCGTGGCAGTCTGATTTCTTAAAGGAAGGTGTGGCAATCTGCTTTCTTACATAAAGATGTGGCTGTCTGGTTTCCAAAAGGAAAATGCGGCCATATGCTTTCTTCAGGGATGCTGTGGCAGTCTGCTTTCGTAAAGACAGATGTAGCATTTTGCTGTCCTACAGAAAGATGTGGCCGCTATCTTACTTAAAGGAAGATGTGCATGTCTGTTTTCTTAAAGGAAGTTGTGCTGGTCTGCTTCCCAGAGAAAGATGTGGCTGCTTGGTTTCTTCAAGGAAGATGTGGAATATGGTTTCTGAAAGAGAGATGTGGCATTTTGCTTTCTTACAGAAAGATTTGCCCGCCATGGTTCTTAAAGGAAGCTATGCAAATCTGCTTTCTGAAAGGAAGATGTGGATGTCTTCTTTCTTAAAGAAAGAAGTGGCAGTCTGGTTTGTTAAAGGAAATGTGGCAGTCTGCTTTCCTACAGAAAGATGTGCCTGTCTGGTGTCTTAAAGGAAGTTATTGTCGCCTGCTTTTTACAGAAACATGTGTCTGTCTGGTTTCTTAAAGGAAGATGTGTCCATCTGCTTTCTTACAGAAAGACGTCGACGTCTTCTATCTTAATGGAAGATGTGGCAGTCCGCTTTCTTACAGAAAGAGGTGGCTGGTTTCTAAAAGGAAGATGTGGCCATCTGCTTTCTTCAATGATGCTGTGGAAATCCAGTTTGTTAAAGGGAGATGTGGCATTTTGCTTTCTTACTAACGGAGTGTCCGTCTGCTTTCTTAATGGAAAATGTGCTAGTATTCTTTCTTAAAGTAAGATGTGCTCATCTGCTTTCTTATACAAAGATGTGGAGGTCTTCTTTCTTAAAGGAAGACGTGGAAATCTGTTTTCTTAAAGGAAATTGTGGCCGTCTGATTTCTTACAGAAAGATGTGGCTGTCTGGTTTCTTAAAGGAAGGTGTAGTCGTCTGCTTTCTTCAAGGAGGCTGTAGCAAGTCTGGTGTCTTAAAGAGAGATGTGTCATTTTATTTTCTTACAGAAATATGTGGCTGCTTACTTTCTTAAAGGAAGATGTGCAAGTCTGCTTTCTTACAGAAAGATGTGCCAGTCTGCTTTCTTACAGAAAGACGTGGCAGTCTTCTTTTTTAAAGGATTCCGTGGCAGTCTGGTTTCTTAAAGAAAGATGTGGAAATCTGCTTTTCTGAAGAAAGATGTGGAAATGTCATTTCATACGGAAAGATGTGGCTGTCTGTTTTCTTAAAGGAAGGGGTGGCAGTTTGGTTTCCTAAAAAATGATGTAGCAGTCAGCTTTCTTAAAGGAAGATGTGTCTGTCTGCTTTCTTTAAGGAAGATGTGCCAATCTGCTTTCTTACAGAAAGATGTGGATATATTTCTTAAGGAAGACGTGGCAGTCTGGTTTCTTAAAGGAAAATGTGGCAGTCTGCTTTATTATGGAAAGATGTGGTTGTCTGGTTTCTTAACGGATGATGTAGTCGTCTACGTTCTTAAAGGACGTCGTGGCAGTCTGGTTTCTTAAAGAGAGATGTGTCATTTTGATTTCTTAGAGAAAATGTGGCTGCCTGCTTTCTTAAAGGAAGATGTGCAAGTCTGCTTTCTTAAGGAAGATGTGCCAGTCTGCTTTCTTACAGAAAGATGTGGCAGTCTCCTTTTTTCATGGAAAGGGTGGCATCTGGTTTATTAAAGGCGGACGTGGCAATCTGGTTTCTTAAACGATTATGTGTCCGTCTGCTTTCTTAAAAGAAGATGGGTCCACCTGCTTTCTTACAGGAAGATGTCGAAGTCTGCTTTCTTCTTTTTTTAAAATTAATTTTTTTCATATCCCTCCCCGCTCCCCGAAGTCTGCTTTCTTAAAGGAAGCCGTGGCAGTCTGATTTCTTAAAGGAAGGTGTGGCAATCTGCTTTCTTACAGAAAGATGTGGCTGTCTGGTTTCCAAAAGGAAGATGTGGCCATCTGCTTTCTTCAAGGATGCCGTGGCAGTCTGCTTTCTTAAAGACAGATGTAGCATTCTGCTGTCCTACAGAAAGATGTGGCCGCTATCTTACTTAAAGAAGATGTGCATGTCTGTTTTCTTAAAGGAAGTTGTGCTCGTCTCCTTCCTAGAGAAAGATGTGGCTGCTTGGTTTCTTCAAGGAAGATGGGGAATATGGTGTCTTAAAGAGAGATATGGCATTTTGCTTTCTTACAGAAAGATTTGCCCGCCATGGTTCTTAAAGGAAGCTATGCAAGTCTGCTTTCTGAAAGGAAGATGTGGATGTCTTCTTTCTTAAAGAAAGAAGTGGCAGTCTGGTTTGTTAAAGGAAGATGTGGCAGTCTGCTTTCCTACAGAAAGATGTGCCTGTCTGGTTTCTTAAAGGAAGTTGTTGTCGTCTGCTTTTTTACAGAAATATGTGTCTGTCTGGTGTATTAAAGGAAGATGTGCTCGTCTGCTTTCTTATACAAAGATGTGGAGGTCTTCTTTCTTAAAGTAAGACGTGGAATTCTGTTTTCTTAAAGGAAATTGTGGCAGTCTTCTTTCTTACAGAAAGATGTGGCCGTCTGGTTTCTTAAAGGAAGGTGTAGTCGTGTGCTTTCTTCAAGGATGCTGTGGCAAGTCTGTTGTCTTAAAGAGAGATGTGTCATTTTACTTTCTTACAGAAAGATGTGGCTGCCTTCTTTCTTAAAGGAAGATGTGCATATCTGCTTTCTTGAAGGAAGATGTGTCCGTCTGCTTTCTTACAGAAAGATGTCGACGTCTTCTTTCTTTTTTTTTTTCTTCTTTTACATTTTATTAGGGACTCCAACAACTCTTACCACAATCCATACATATACATACATCAATTGTATAAAGGACACCCATACATTCCCTGTCCCAATCATTCTCAAGGCATTTGCTCTTCACTTAAGCCCCTTGCATCAGGTCCTCTTTCCCCCCCCCCCTCCCTCCCTTTTCCCCCCTCCCTCATATGCCCTTGGTAATTTATACCTCGTTATTTTGTCATATCTTGCCCTATTCAGGGTCTCCCTTCCCCCCCTTCTCTGCTGTCCCTCTCCCAGGGAAGAGGTCACATGTGGCTCCTTGTAATCACTTCTCCCTTTCCAACCCACTCACCCTCCACTCTCCCAGCATCGTCCCTCACGCCCTTGGTCCTGGAGGTATCATCCACCCTGGATTCCCTGTATCTCCAACCCTCATATGTACCAGTGCACAGCCTCTGTCCTATCCAGCCCTGCAAGGTAGAATTCGGATCATGGTAGTTGGGGGGAGGAAGCATCCAGGATCTGGGGGAAAGCTGTGTTCTACATCGATACTACCTTACACCCTAATTAACCCATCTCCTTTCCTAAGCCCCTCTATGAGGGGATCTCCATTGGCCGACACTTGGGCCTTGGGTCTCCACTCTGCACTTCCCCCTTCATTTAATATAATATATATATACGCATACATATATACATATACACATAAATACACATACATACACACACTTATATCTTTTTCTTTTTTTTTTTGCATGATGCCTTATATCTGGTCCCTTGGGCACCTCGTGATCGCACTGGCCGGTGTGCTTCTTCCATGTGGGCTTATTTGTTTCTGAGCGAGATGGCCGCTTGTTCACCTTCAAGCCTTTAAGACCCCAAACACTATCTCTTTTGATAGCCGGGCACCATCAGCTTTCTTCACCACATTTGCTTGTGCACCCATTTGTCTTCAGCGACCCTATCATGGAGGTGTGCAGTCAGTGATATGATTTTTTGTTCTTTGATGCCTGGTAACTGATCCCTTTGGGACCACTCGATCACACAGGCTGGTGTGTTCTTCCATGTGGACTTTGTTGCTTCTGAGCTAGATGGCCTCTTGTTTATCTTCAAGCCTTTAAGACCCCAGTCACTATCTCTTTTGATAGCCGGGCACCATCGGCTTTCTTCACCACATTTACTTGTTCACCCATTTTGGCTCCAGCTGTTGTGTCGGGAGAGTGAGCATCATAGAGTTCCAATTTAATAAAAGAAGGTATTCATGCATAGAGGGAGTGTTTGAGTAGAGGCCCAAGGTCCTTCCGCCACCTTAATACTTGACCTATAAATATAGACACAAAGATCTATTTCCCCAACCTCCTATATATATTTGCATGTACATGTCTTTCTCTAGACCTCCATGAATGCCCTTTGACTCCTAGCTCTTTCCTCCATCTCCCTTGACCTTCCTCCTGCCCCACTACCATGCTTCATTGCCACCTGGGCTAGAGTATACCTCTTCTCTAAGCAACCTTACCCTTGATCATTTCCCACCAGGCCTGCCACTCCCCCTTCTCTACCCTTTGGGGTCCCATGTTTTTCCCTTGTCCCTGGGTTTGTTAACACCACTTCCTTACCCCCCCCCCTACCCCCCACCCCAAGTCCCCCCGGAACTGTCGGTCCCGTTGTTTTTCATCCAGATAGTTCATCCAGCCTGTCCTATTCAGACAGACCTGTGGAGACACTAACATGCACGAAAACTAGACAGAGGAACACAAAGCAACAGTATACAACCAGACAACAAAACAACCAAAACAAACCACTGAAAAAGAACAGAACAAAACAGTTCACAAGAGAAAAGCTTGTAGTTAGTTCAGGGATCTTTGCTGGCCCTTAGGAGCGTTTTCCAGTCCAGTCTGTTGGGGCACCACGCCCTGGCCCCAAAGTCCACTTTCAGCATTCCCTGGGGACCTTGCCACTCCATTCCCTTGCTGTTCCGCTGCATTCCCCCAGTGCATTGCCTCGGTGTGGTGGGATCAGGTCAGGTGCAATTCCCACCCTGTGTCTCCGGTGCTGTCCCCTGTATCGCCCTTAGTCACTGAGGGGCATCATGTCTCATAGTAGGGCCAGCCATGTTGTTCTCTCTGTGGACTGGCTGCTCTACTCAGGAACATCATCATCACGGCCTGGTGGGCCAGGCTGTGCTCCACTCTCTCCTCCTGCCCCTTCATCTGCTCCCATGTGCTCTGATCAAATATGTCCATCTCCCATAGCTGCAGGGTCAATGTCGTCCTTTGGAACAAGTTCTTTTCGGGGGAGGGGCAGGAATCCACTTAATTCATGGTGCTGGGGCCTGCCTCCCAGACCTCTCCACCGGTTCCGTCCTCCACGCCGGGATATTGCATTCACACCTTGCGACACTGGGTTGAAGTCTGGTCCCACTTTCCCTGTGGAGATATAAGCCATACCCTTCCCTTGGGTGGATTAATGCCCCATTTCTGTCATGCTGATTGTACTTACCTCAGAGGACTCATGTTGTACCTGTCCCTTTGGGACTGACTTACCTCGCTTAGCATAATTCCTTCCAGCTCTTCCCATGAAATGACGTCTTCTTTCTTAATGGAAGATGTGCCAGTCCGCTTTCTTACAGAAAGAAGAGGCTGGATTCTAAAAGGTAGATGTGGCCATCTGCTTTCTTCAAGGATGCTGTGGCAGTCCGGTTTTTAAAGGGAGACGTGGCATTTTCCTTTCTTACAAACAAAGTGTCCGTCTGTTTTCTTAAAGGAAGATGTGCTAGTCTTCTTTCTTAAAGAAAGATGTGCTCGTCTGCTTTCTTATACAAAGATGTGGAGGTCTTCTTTTTAAAGAAAGATGTGGAAATCTGATTTCTTAAATGAAATTGTGGCAGTCTGCTTTCTTACAGAAAGATGTGGCTGTCTGGTTTCTTAAAGGAAGGTGTAGCCGTCTGCTTTCTTCAAGGATGCTGTGGCAAGTCTGGTGTCGTAAAGAGAGATGTGTCATTTTACTTTCTTACAGAAAGATGTGGCTGCCTACTTTCTTAAAGGAAGATGTGCAAGTCTGCTTTCTTGAAGGAAGATGTGCCCGTCTGCTTTCTTACTCAAAGATGTGGAAATCTTCTTTCTTAAAGGAAGACGTGGCAGTCTGGTTTACTTAAAGACGATATGGCTGTCTGGTTTCTTAAAGTAAGATGTGGCCATCAGCTTTCTTCAAGGATAATGTGGCAGTTTGCTTTCCTAAAGAATGATGTCTCGGTCTACATTCGTAAAGGAAGATGTGGCCGTCAGATTTCTTCAAGGATACTGTGGCAGTCTGGTTCCTTAAAGAGGGATGTGGCATTTTGCTTTCTTACAGAAAGGTGTGACAGTCTTTTTAAAGGAAGATGTGCCAGTCTTCTTTCTTATAGGGAGATGTGCAAGTCTGCTTGATAACAGAAAGATGTGGCAGTCTTCTTTTTTAAAGGATGCCGTGGCAGTCTGGTTTCTTAAAGAAAGACGTGGAAATCTGCTTTCCTGAAGAAAGATGTGGAAATGTGGTTTCCTACAGAAAGACGTGGCTGTCTGTTTTCTTAAAGGAAGGGGTGGCAGTTTGCTTTCCTAAAAAGTGATGTGTCTGTCTGCTTTCTTAAAGGAATATGTGTCTGTCTGCTTTCTTACAGAAAGATGTGGATATCTTTCTTAAGGAAGACGTGGCAGTCTGGTTTCTTAAAGGAAGTCGGTGAAATCTGGTTTCTTAAAGGAAAATGTGGTAGTCTGCTTTATTATGGAAAGATGTGGTTCTCTGGTTTCTTAACGGAAGATGTAGTCGTCTACTTTTTTCAAGGATGTCGTGACAGTCTGGTTTCTTAAAGAGAGATGTGTCATTTTGATTTCTTAGAGAAAATGTGGCTGCCTGCTTTCTTAGAGGAAGATGTGCCACTCTGCTTTTTTAATGGAAGGGGTGGCGTCTGGAGTATTAAAGACAGACGTGGCAATCTGTTTTCTTAAACGACCATGTGTCCGTCTGCTTTCTTAAAAGAAGATGGGTCCATCAGCTTTCTTACAGAAAGATGTCGAAGTCTGCTTTCTTAAAGGAAGCCGTGCCAGTCTGGTTTCTTAAAGGAAGGTGTGGCCATCTGCTTTCTTCAGGATGCTGTGGCAGTCTGCTTTCTTAAAAGAAGATGGGTCCATCTGCTTTCTTACAGAAAGATGTCGAAGTCGGCTTTCTTAAAGGAAGCCGTGGCAGTCTGATTTCTTAAAGGAAGGTGTGGCAATCTGCTTTCTTACAGAAAGAAGTGGCTGTCTGGTTTCCAAAAGGAAAATGTGGCCATCTGCTTTCTTCAAGGATGCTGTGGCAGTCTGCTTTCGTAAAGACAGATGTAGCATTTTGCTGTCCTACAGAAAGTTGTGGCCGCTATCTTACTTAAAGGAAGATGTGCATGTCTGTTTTCTTAAAGGAAGTTGTGCTCGTCTGCTTCCTAGAGAAAGATGTGGCTGCTTGGTTTCTTCAAGGAAGATGTGGAATATGGTTTCTGAAAGAGAGATGTGTCATTTTGCTTTCTTACAGAAAGATTTGCCCGCCATGGTTCTTAAAGGAAGCTATGCAAATCTGCTTTCTGAAAGGAAGATGTGGATGTCTTCTTTCTTAAAGAAAGAAGTGGCAGTCTGGTTTGTTAAAGGAAATGTGGCAGTCTGCTTTCCTACAGAAAGATGTGCCTGTCTGGTGTCTTAAAGGAAGTTGTTGTCGCCTGCTTTTTACAGAAACATGTGTCTGTCTGGTTTCTTAAAGGAAGATGTGTCCATCTGCTTTCTTACAGAAAGACGTCGACGTCTTCTAACTTAATGGAAGATGTGGCAGTCCGCTTTCTTACAGAAAGAAGTGGCTGGTTTCTAAAAGGAAGATGTGGCCATCTGCTTTTTTCAAGGATGCTGTGGAAATCCGGTTTGTTAAAGGGAGATGTGGCATTTTGCTTTCTTACTAACGGAGTGTCCATCTGCTTTCTTAATGGAAAATGTGCTAGTCTTCTTTCTTAAAGTAAGATGTGCTCGTCTGCTTTCTTATACAAAGATGTGGAGGTCTTCTTTCTTAAAGGAAGACGTGGAAATCTGTTTTCTTAAAGGAAATTGTGGCCGTCTGATTTCTTACAGAAAGATGTGGCTGTCTGGTTTCTTAAAGGAAGGTGTAGTCGTCTGCTTTCTTCAAGGAGGCTGTAGCAAGTCTGGTGTCTTAAAGAGAGATGTGTCATTTTATTTTCTTACAGAAATATGTGGCTGCTTACTTTCTTAAAGGAAGATGTGGCAGTCTGCTTTCTTACAGAAAGATGTGCCAGTCTGCTTTCTTACAGAAAGACGTGGCAGTCTTCTTTTTTAAAGGATTCCGTGGCAGTCTGGTTTCTTAAAAAAAGATGTGGAAACCTGCTTTTCTGAAGAAAGATGTGGAAATGTCATTTCATACGGAAAGATGTGGCTGTCTGTTTTCTTAAAGGAAGGGGTGGCAGTTTGGTTTCCTAAAAAATGATGTAGCAGTCAGTTTTCTTAAAGGAAGATGTGTCTGTCAGCTTTCTTTAAGGAAGATGTGCCAATCTGCTTTCTTACAGAAAGATGTGGATATATTTCTTAAGGAAGACGTGGCAGTCTGGTTTCTTAAAGGAAAATGTGGCAGTCTGCTTTATTATGGAAAGATGTGGTTGTCTGGTTTCTTAACGGAAGATGTAGTCGTCTACTTTCTTCAAGGACGTCGTGGAAGTCTGGTTTCTTAAAGAGAGATGTGTCATTTTGATTTCTTAGAGAAAATGTGGCTGCCTGCTTTCTTAAAGGAAGATGTGCAAGTCTGCTTTCTTAAGGAAGATGTGCCAGTCTGCTTTCTTACAGAAAGATGTGGCAGACTCCTTTTTTCATGGAAAGGGTGGCATCTGGTTTATTAAGGTGGACGTGGCAATCTGGTTTCTTAAACGAAGATGTGTCCGTCTGCTTTCTTAAAAGAAGATGGGTCCACCTGCTTTCTTACAGGAAGATGTCGAAGTCTGCTTTCTTCTTTTTTTTAAATTAATTTTTTTCATATCCCTCCCTGCTCCCCGAAGTCTGCTTTCTTAAAGGAAGCCATGGCAGTCTGATTTCTTAAAGGAAGGTGTGGCAATCTGCTTTCTTACAGAAAGATGTGGCTGTCTGGTTTCCAAAAGGAAGATGTGGCCATCTGCTTTCTTCAAGAATGCCGTGGCAGTCTGCTTTCTTAAAGACAGATGTAGCATTTTGCTGTCCTACAGAAAGATGTGGCCGCTATCTTACTTAAAGAAGATGTGCATGTCTGTTTTCTTAAAGTAAGTTGTGCTCGTCTGCTTCCTAGAGAAAGATGTGGCTGCTTGGTTTCTTCAAGGAAGATGGGGAATATGGTGTCTTAAAGAGAGATATTGCATTTTGCTTTCTTACAGAAAGATTTGCCCGCCATGGTTCTTAAAGGAAGCTATGCAAGTCTGCTTTCTGAAAGGAAGATGTGGATGTCTTCTTTCTTAAAGAAAGAAGTGGCAGTCTGGTTTGTTAAAGGAAGATGTGGCAGTCTGCTTTCCTACAGAAAGATGTGCCTGTCTGGTTTCTTAAAGGAAGTTGTTGTCCTCTGCTTTTTTACAGAAATATGTGTCTGTCTGGTGTATTAAAGGAAGATGTGCTCGTCTGCTTTCTTATACAAAGATGTGGAGGTCTTCTTTCTTAAAGTAAGACGTGGAATTCTGTTTTCTTAAAGGAAATTGTGGCAGTCTGCTTTCTTACAGAAAGATGTGGCCGTCTGGTTTCTTACAGGAAGGTGTAGTCGTGTGCTTTCTTCAAGGATGCTGTGGCAAGTCTGTTGTCTTAAAGAGAGATGTGTCATTTTACTTTCTTACAGAAAGATGTGGCTGCCTTCTTTCTTAAAGGAAGATGCGCATATCTGCTTTCTTGAAGGAAGATGTGTCCGTCTGCTTTCTTACAGAAAGAGGTCGACGTCTTCTTTCTTAATGGAAGATGTGCCAGTCCGCTTTCTTACAGAAAGAAGAGGCTGGATTCTAAAAGCTAGATGTGGCCATCTGCTTTCTTCAAGGATACTGTGGCAGTCCGGTTTGTTAAAGGGAGACGTGGCATTTTCCTTTCTTACAAACAAAGTGTCCGTCTGTTTTCTTAACGGAAGATGTGCTAGTCTTCTTTCTTAAAGAAAGATGTGCTCGTCTGCTTTCTTATACAAAGATGTGGAGGTCTTCTTTTTAAAGAAAGACGTGGAAATCTGATTTCTTAAATGAAATTGTGGCAGTCTGCTTTCTTACAGAAAGATGTGGCTGTCTGGTTTCTTAAAGGAAGGTGTAGCCGTCTGCTTTCTTCAAGGATGCTGTGGCAAGTCTGGTGTCGTAAAGAGAGATGTGTCATTTTACTTTCTTACAGAAAGATGTGGCTGCCTACTTTCTTAAAGGAAGATGTGCAAGTCTGCTTTCTTGAAGGAAGATGTGCCCGTCTGCTTTCTTACTCAAAGATGTGGAAATCTTCTTTCTTAAAGGAAGACGTGGCTGTCTGGTTTACTTAAAGACGATATGGCTGTCTGGTTTCTTAAAGTAAGATGTGGCCATCAGCTTTCTTCAAGGATAATGTGGCAGTTTGCTTTCCTAAAGAATGATGTCTCGGTCTACATTCGTAAAAGAAGATGTGGCCGTCAGATTTCTTCAAGGATACTGTGGCAGTCTGGTTCCTTAAAGAGGGATGTGGCATTTTGCTTTCTTACAGAAAGGTGTGACAGTCTTTTTAAAGGAAGATGTGCCAGTCTTCTTTCTTATAGGGAGATGTGCAAGTCTGCTTGATAACAGAAAGATGTGGCAGTCTTCTTTTTTAAAGGATGCCGTGGCAGTCTGGTTTCTTAAAGAAAGACGTGGAAATCTGCTTTCCTGAAGAAAGATGTGGAAATGTGGTTTCCTACAGAAAGACGTGGCTGTCTGTTTTCTTAAAGGAAGGGGTGGCAGTTTGCTTTCCTAAAAAGTGATGTGTCTGTCTGCTTTCTTAAAGGAAGATGTGTCTGTCTGCTTTCTTACAGAAAGATGTGGATATCTTTCTTAAGGAAGACGTGGCAGTCTGGTTTCTTAAAGGAAGTCGTGGAAATCTGGTTTCTTAAGGAAAATGTGGTAGTCTGCTTTATTATGGAAAGATGTGGTTCTCTGGTTTCTTAACGGATGATGTAGTCGTCTACTTTTTTCAAGGATGTCGTGACAGTCTGGTTTTTTAAAGAGAGATGTGTCATTTTGATTTCTTAGAGAAAATGTGGCTGCCTGCTTTCTTAGAGGAAGATGTGCCACTCTGCTTTTTTAATGGAAGGGGTGGCGTCTGGAGTATTAAAGACAGACGTGGCAATCTGTTTTCTTAAACGACCATGTGTCCGTCTGCTTTCTTAAAAGAAGATGGGTCCATCAGCTTTCTTACAGAAAGATGTCGAAGTCTGCTTTCTTAAAGGAAGCCGTGCCAGTCTGGTTTCTTAAAGGAAGGTGTGGCCATCTGCTTTCTTCAGGATGCTGTGGCAGTCTGCTTTCTTAAAAGAAGATGGGTCCATCTGCTTTCTTACAGAAAGATGTCGAAGTCGGCTTTCTTAAAGGAAGCCGTGGCAGTCTGATTTCTTAAAGGAAGGTTGGCAATCTGCTTTCTTACAGAAAGAAGTGGCTGTCTGGTTTCCAAAAGGAAAATGCGGCCATCTGCTTTCTTCAGGGATGCTGTGGCAGTCTGCTTTCGTAAAGACAGATGTAGCATTTTGCTGTCCTACAGAAAGATGTGGCCGCTATCTTACTTAAAGAAGATGTGCATGTCTGTTTTCTTAAAGGAAGTTGTGATCGTCTGCTTCCTAGAGAAAGATGTGGCTGCTTGGTTTCTTTAAGGAAGATGTGGAATATGGTTTCTGAAAGAGAGATGTGTCATTTTGCTTTCTTACAGAAAGATTTGCCCGCCATGGTTCTTAAAGGAAGCTATGCAAATCTGCTTTCTGAAAGGAAGATGTGGATGTCTTCTTTCTTAAAGAAAGAAGTGGCAGTCTGGTTTGTTAAAGGAAATGTGGCAGTCTGCTTTCCTACAGAATGATGTGCCTGTCTGGTGTCTTAAAGGAAGTTGTTGTCGCCTGCTTTTTACAGAAACATGTGTCTGTCTGGTTTCTTAAAGGAAGATGTGTCCATCTGCTTTCTTACAGAAAGACGTCGACGTCTTCTATCTTAATGGAAGATGTGGCAGTCCGCTTTCTTACAGAAAGAAGTGGCTGGTTTCTAAAAGGAAGATGTGGCCATCTGCTTTCTTCAAGGATGCTGTGGCAATCCGGTTTGTTAAAGGGAGATGTGGCATTTTGCTTTCTTACAAACGGAGTGTCCGTCTGCTTTCTTAATGGAAAATGTGCTAGTCTTCTTTCTTAAAGTAAGATGTGCTCGTCTGCTTTCTTATACAAAGATGTGGAGGTCTTCTTTCTTAAAGGAAGACGTGGAAATCTGTTTTCTTAAAGGAAATTGTGGCCGTCTGATTTCTTACAGAAAGATGTGGCTGTCTGGTTTCTTAAAGGAAGGTGTAGTCGTCTGCTTTCTTCAAGGAGGCTGTAGCAAGTCTGGTGTCTTAAAGAGAGATGTGTCATTTTATTTTCTTACAGAAAAATGTGGCTGCTTACTTTCTTAAAGGAAGACGTGCAAGTCTGCTTTCTTACAGAAAGATGTGCCAGTCTGCTTTCTTACGGAAAGACGTGGCAGTCTTCTTTTTTAAAGGATTCCGTGGCAGTCTGGTTTCTTAAAGAAAGATGTGGAAATCTGCTTTTCTGAAGAAAGATGTGGAAATGTCATTTCATACGGAAAGATGTGGCTGTCTGTTTTCTTAAAGGAAGGGGTGGCAGTTTGGTTTCCTAAAAAATGATGTAGCAGTCAGCTTTCTTAAAGGAAGATGTGTCTGTCTGCTTTCTTTAAGGAAGATGTGCCAATCTGCTTTCTTACAGAAAGATGTGGATATATTTCTTAAGGAAGACGTGGCAGTCTGGTTTCTTAAAGGAAAATGTGGCAGTCTGCTTTATTATGGAAAGATGTGGTTGTCTGGTTTCTTAACGGATGATGTAGTCGTCTACGTTCTTAAAGGACGTCGTGGCAGTCTGGTTTCTTAAAGAGAGATGTGTCATTTTGATTTCTTAGAGAAAATGTGGCTGCCTGCTTTCTTAAAGGAAGATGTGCAAGTCTGCTTTCTTAAGGAAGATGTGCCAGTCTGCTTTCTTACAGAAAGATGTGGCAGTCTCCTTTTTTCATGGAAAGGGTGGCATCTGGTTTCTTAAAGGCGGACATGGCAATCTGGTTTCTTAAACGAAGATGTGTCCGTCTGCTTTCTTAAAAGAAGATGGGTCCACCTGCTTTCTTACAGGAAGATGTCGAAGTCTGCTTTCTTCTTTTTTTAAAATTAATTTTTTTCATATCCCTCCCCGCTCCCCGATGTCTAGTTTCTTAAAGGAAGCCGTGGCAGTCTGATTTCTTAAAGGAAGGTGTGGCAATCTGCTTTCTTACAGAAAGATGTGGCTGTCTGGTTTCCCAAAGGAAGATGTGGCCATCTGCTTTCTTCAAGAATGCCGTGGCAGTCTGCTTTCTTAAAGACAGATGTAGCATTTTGCTGTCCTACAGAAAGATGTGGCCGCTAACTTACTTAAAGAAGATGTGCATGTCTGTTTTCTTAAAGGAAGTTGTGCTCGTCTGCTTCCTAGAGAAAGATGTGGCTGCTTGGTTTCTTCAAGGAAGATGGGGAATATGGTGTCTTAAAGAGAGATATGGCATTTTGCTCTCTTACAGAAAGATTTGCCCGCCATGGTTCTTAAAGGAAGCTATGCAAGTCTGCTTTCTGAAAGGAAGATGTGGATGTCTTCTTTCTTAAAGAAAGAAGTGGCAGTTTGGTTTGTTAAAGGAAGATGTGGCAGTCTGCTTTCCTACAGAAAGATGTGCCTGTCTGGTTTCTTAAAGGAAGTTGTTGTCGTCTGCTTTTTTACAGAAATATGTGTCTGTCTGGTGTATTAAAGGAAGATGTGCTCGTCTGCTTTCTTATACAAAGATGTGGAGGTCTTCTTTCTTAAAGTAAGACGGGGAATTCTGTTTTCTTAAAGGAAATTGTGGCAGTCTGCTTTCTTACAGAAAGATGTGGCCGTCTGGTTTCTTACAGGAAGGTGTAGTCGTGTGCTTTCTTCAAGGATGCTGTGGCAAGTCTGTTGTCTTAAAGAGAGATGTGTCATTTTACTTTCTTACAGAAAGATGTGCCTGCCTTCTTTCTTAAAGGAAGATGTGCATATCTGCTTTCTTGAAGGAAGATGTGTCCATCTGCTTTCTTACAGAAAGATGTCGACGTCTTCTTTCTTAATGGAAGATGTGCCAGTCCGCTTTCTTACAGAAAGAAGAGGCTGGATTCTAAAAGGTAGATGTGGCCATCTGCTTTCTTCAAGGATACTGTGGCAGTCCGGTTTGTTAAAGGGAGATGTGGTATTTTCCTTTCTTACAAACAAAGTGTCCGTCTGTTTTCTTAAAGGAAGATGTGCTAGTCTTCTTTCTTAAAGAAAGATGTGCTCGTCTGCTTTCTTATACAAAGATGTGGAGGTCTTCTTTTTAAAGAAAGACGTGGAAATCTGATTTCTTAAATGAAATTGTGGCAGTCTGCTTTCTTACAGAAAGATGTGGCTGTCTGGTTTCTTAAAGGAAGGTGTAGCCATCTGCTTTCTTCAAGGATGCTGTGGCAAGTCTGGTGTCATAAAGAGAGATGTGTCATTTTACTTTCTTACAGAAAGATGTGGCTGCCTACTTTCTTAAAGGAAGATGTGCAAGTCTGCTTTCTTGAAGGAAGATGTGCCCGTCTGCTTTCTTACTCAAAGATGTGGAAATCTTCTTTCTTAAAGGAAGACGTGGCAGTCTGGTTTACTTAAAGACGATATGGCTGTCTGGTTTCTTAAAGTAAGATGTGGCCATCAGCTTTCTTCAAGGATAATGTGGCAGTTTGCTTTCCTAAAGAATGATGTCTCGGTCTACATTCGTAAAGGAAGATGTGGCCGCTATCTTACTTAAAGAAGATGTGCATGTCTGTTTTCTTAAATGAAGTTGTGCTCGTCTGCTTCCTGGAGAAAGATGTGGCTGCTTGGTTTCTTCAAGGAAGATGTGGAATATGGTTTCTGAAAGAGAGATGTGTCATTTTGCTTTCTTACAGAAAGATTTGCCCGCCATGGTTCTTAAAGGAAGCTATGCAAATCTGCTTTCTGAAAGGAAGATGTGGATGTCTTCTTTCTTAAAGAAAGAAGTGGCAGTCTGGTTTGTTAAAGGAAATGTGGCAGTCTGCTTTCCTACAGAATGATGTGCCTGTCTGGTGTCTTAAAGGAAGTTGTTGTCGCCTGCTTTTTACAGAAACATGTGTCTGTCTGGTTTCTTAAAGGAAGATGTGTCCATCTGCTTTCTTACAGAAAGACGTCGACGTCTTCTATCTTAATGGAAGATGTGGCAGTCCGCTTTCTTACAGAAAGAAGTGGCTGGTTTCTAAAAGGAAGATGTGGCCATCTGCTTTCTTCAAGGATGCTGTGGCAATCCGGTTTGTTAAAGGGAGATGTGGCATTTTGCTTTCTTACTAACGGAGTGTCCGTCTGCTTTCTTAATGGAAAATGTGCTAGTCTTCTTTCTTAAAGTAAGATGTGCTCGTCTGCTTTCTTATACAAAGATGTGGAGGTCTTCTTTCTTAAAGGAAGACGTGGAAATCTGTTTTCTTAAAGGAAATTGTGGCCGTCTGATTTCTTACAGAAAGATGTGGCTGTCTGGTTTCTTAAAGGAAGGTGTAGTCGTCTGCTTTCTTCAAGGAGGCTGTAGCAAGTCTGGTGTCTTAAAGAGAGATGTGTCATTTTATTTTCTTACAGAAAAATGTGGCTGCTTACTTTCTTAAAGGAAGACGTGCAAGTCTGCTTTCTTACAGAAAGATGTGCCAGTCTGCTTTCTTACGGAAAGACGTGGCAGTCTTCTTTTTTAAAGGATTCCGTGGCAGTCTGGTTTCTTAAAGAAAGATGTGGAAATCTGCTTTTCTGAAGAAAGATGTGGAAATGTCATTTCATACGGAAAGATGTGGCTGTCTGTTTTCTTAAAGGAAGGGGTGGCAGTTTGGTTTCCTAAAAAATGATGTAGCAGTCAGTTTTCTTAAAGGAAGATGTGTCTGTCTGCTTTCTTTAAGGAAGATGTGCCAATCTGCTTTCTTACAGAAAGATGTGGATATATTTCTTAAGGAAGACGTGGGAGTCTGGTTTCTTAAAGGAAAATGTGGCAGTCTGCTTTATTATGGAAAGATGTGGTTGTCTGGTTTCTTAACGGATGATGTAGTCGTCTACGTTCTTAAAGGACGTCGTGGCAGTCTGGTTTCTTAAAGAGAGATGTGTCATTTTGATTTCTTAGAGAAAATGTGGCTGCCTGCTTTCTTAAAGGAAGATGTGCAAGTCTGCTTTCTTAAGGAAGATGTGCCAGTCTGCTTTCTTACAGAAAGATGTGGCAGTCTCCTTTTTTCATGGAAAGGGTGGCATCTGGTTTCTTAAAGGCGGACGTGGCAATCTGGTTTCTTAAACGATTATGTGTCCGTCTGTTTTCTTAAAAGAAGATGGGTCCACCTGCTTTCTTACAGGAAGATGTCGAAGTCTGCTTTCTTCTTTTTTTAAAATTAATTTTTTTCATATCCCTCCCCGCTCCCCGATGTCTAGTTTCTTAAAGGAAGCCGTGGCAGTCTGATTTCTTAAAGGAAGGTGTGGCAATCTGCTTTCTTACAGAAAGATGTGGCTGTCTGGTTTCCCAAAGGAAGATGTGGTCATCTGCTTTCTTCAAGAATGCCGTGGCAGTCTGCTTTCTTAAAGACAGATGTAGCATTTTGCTGTCCTACAGAAAGATGTGGCCGCTATCTTACTTAAAGAAGATGTGCATGTCTGTTTTCTTAAAGGAAGTTGTGCTCGTCTGCTTCCTAGAGAAAGATGTGGCTGCTTGGTTTCTTCAAGGAAGATGGGGAATATGGTGTCTTAAAGAGAGATATGGCATTTTGCTTTCTTACAGAAAGATTTGCCCGCCATGGTTCTTAAAGGAAGCTATGCAAGTCTGCTTTCTGAAAGGAAGATGTGGATGTCTTCTTTCTTAAAGAAAGAAGTGGCAGTCTGGTTTGTTAAAGGAAGATGTGGCAGTCTGCTTTCCTACAGAAAGATGTGCCTGTCTGGTTTCTTAAAGGAAGTTGTTGTCGTCTGCTTTTTTACAGAAATATGTGTCTGTCTGGTGTATTAAAGGAAGATGTGCTCGTCTGCTTTCTTATACAAAGATGTGGAGGTCTTCTTTCTTAAAGTAAAACGTGGAATTCTGTTTTCTTAAAGGAAATTGTGGCAGTCTGCTTTCTTACAGAAAGATGTGGCCGTCTGGTTTCTTACAGGAAGGTGTAGTCGTGTGCTTTCTTCAAGGATGCTGTGGCAAGTCTGTTGTCTTAAAGAGAGATGTGTCATTTTACTTTCTTACAGAAAGATGTGCCTGCCTTCTTTCTTAAAGGAAGATGTGCATATCTGCTTTCTTGAAGGAAGATGTGTCCATCTGCTTTCTTACAGAAAGATGTCGACGTCTTCTTTCTTAATGGAAGATGTGCCAGTCCGCTTTCTTACAGAAAGAAGAGGCTGGATTCTAAAAGGTAGATGTGGCCATCTGCTTTCTTCAAGGATACTGTGGCAGTCCGGTTTGTTAAAGGGAGATGTGGTATTTTCCTTTCTTACAAACAAAGTGTCCGTCTGTTTTCTTAAAGGAAGATGTGCTAGTCTTCTTTCTTAAAGAAAGATGTGCTCGTCTGCTTTCTTATACAAAGATGTGGAGGTCTTCTTTTTAAAGAAAGACGTGGAAATCTGATTTCTTAAATGAAATTGTGGCAGTCTGCTTTCTTACAGAAAGATGTGGCTGTCTGGTTTCTTAAAGGAAGGTGTAGCCATCTGCTTTCTTCAAGGATGCTGTCGCAAGTCTGGTGTCATAAAGAGAGATGTGTCATTTTACTTTCTTACAGAAAGATGTGGCTGCCTACTTTCTTAAAGGAAGATGTGCAAGTCTGCTTTCTTGAAGGAAGATGTGCCCGTCTGCTTTCTTACTCAAAGATGTGGAAATCTTCTTTCTTAAAGGAAGACGTGGCAGTCTGGTTTACTTAAAGACGATATGGCTGTCTGGTTTCTTAAAGTAAGATGTGGCCATCAGCTTTCTTCAAGGATAATGTGGCAGTTTGCTTTCCTAAAGAATGATGTCTCGGTCTACATTCGTAAAGGAAGATGTGGCCGCTATCTTACTTAAAGAAGATGTGCATGTCTGTTTTCTTAAATGAAGTTGTGCTCGTCTGCTTCCTAGAGAAAGATGTGGCTGCTTGGTTTCTTCAAGGAAGATGTGGAATATGGTTTCTGAAAGAGAGATGTGTCATTTTGCTTTCTTACAGAAAGATTTGCCCGCCATGGTTCTTAAAGGAAGCTATGCAAATCTGCTTTCTGAAAGGAAGATGTGGATGTCTTCTTTCTTAAAGAAAGAAGTGGCAGTCTGGTTTGTTAAAGGAAATGTGGCAGTCTGCTTTCCTACAGAATGATGTGCCTGTCTGGTGTCTTAAAGGAAGTTGTTGTCGCCTGCTTTTTACAGAAACATGTGTCTGTCTGGTTTCTTAAAGGAAGATGTGTCCATCTGCTTTCTTACAGAAAGACGTCGACGTCTTCTATCTTAATGGAAGATGTGGCAGTCCGCTTTCTTACAGAAAGAAGTGGCTGGTTTCTAAAAGGAAGATGTGGCCATCTGCTTTCTTCAAGGATGCTGTGGCAATCCGGTTTGTTAAAGGGAGATGTGGCATTTTGCTTTCTTACTAACGGAGTGTCCGTCTGCTTTCTTAATGGAAAATGTGCTAGTCTTCTTTCTTAAAGTAAGATGTGCTCGTCTGCTTTCTTATACAAAGATGTGGAGGTCTTCTTTCTTAAAGGAAGACGTGGAAATCTGTTTTCTTAAAGGAAATTGTGGCCGTCTGATTTCTTACAGAAAGATGTGGCTGTCTGGTTTCTTAAAGGAAGGTGTAGTCGTCTGCTTTCTTCAAGGAGGCTGTAGCAAGTCTGGTGTCTTAAAGAGAGATGTGTCATTTTATTTTCTTACAGAAAAATGTGGCTGCTTACTTTCTTAAAGGAAGACGTGCAAGTCTGCTTTCTTACAGAAAGATGTGCCAGTCTGCTTTCTTACGGAAAGACGTGGCAGTCTTCTTTTTTAAAGGATTCCGTGGCAGTCTGGTTTCTTAAAGAAAGATGTGGAAATCTGCTTTTCTGAAGAAAGATGTGGAAATGTCATTTCATACGGAAAGATGTGGCTGTCTGTTTTCTTAAAGGAAGGGGTGGCAGTTTGGTTTCCTAAAAAATGATGTAGCAGTCAGCTTTCTTAAAGGAAGATGTGTCTGTCTGCTTTCTTTAAGGAAGATGTGCCAATCTGCTTTCTTACAGAAAGATGTGGATATATTTCTTAAGGAAGACGTGGCAGTCTGATTTCTTAAAGGAAAATGTGGCAATCTGCTTTATTATGGAAAGATGTGGTTGTCTGGTTTCTTAACGGATGATGTAGTCGTCTACGTTCTTAAAGGACGTCGTGGCAGTCTGGTTTCTTAAAGAGAGATGTGTCATTTTGATTTCTTAGAGAAAATGTGGCTGCCTGCTTTCTTAAAGGAAGATGTGCAAGTCTGCTTTCTTAAGGAAGATGTGCCAGTCTGCTTTCTTACAGAAAGATGTGGCAGTCTCCTTTTTTCATGGAAAGGGTGGCATCTGGTTTCTTAAAGGCGGACGTGGCAATCTGGTTTCTTAAACGAAGATGTGTCCGTCTGCTTTCTTAAAAGAAGATGGGTCCACCTGCTTTCTTACAGGAAGATGTCGAAGTCTGCTTTCTTCTTTTTTTAAAATTAATTTTTTTCATATCCCTCCCCGCTCCCCGATGTCTAGTTTCTTAAAGGAAGCCGTGGCAGTCTGATTTCTTAAAGGAAGGTGTGGCAATCTGCTTTCTTACAGAAAGATGTGGCTGTCTGGTTTCCCAAAGGAAGATGTGGCCATCTGCTTTCTTCAAGAATGCCGTGGCAGTCTGCTTTCTTAAAGACAGATGTAGCATTTTGCTGTCCTACAGAAAGATGTGGCCGCTATCTTACTTAAAGAAGATGTGCATGTCTGTTTTCTTAAAGGAAGTTGTGCTCGTCTGCTTCCTAGAGAAAGATGTGGCTGCTTGGTTTCTTCAAGGAAGATGTGGAATATGGTTTCTGAAAGAGAGATCTGTCATTTTGCTTTCTTACAGAAAGATTTGCCCGCCATGGTTCTTAAAGGAAGCTATGCAATTCTGCTTTCTGAAAGGAAGATGTGGATGTCTTCTTTCTTAAAGAAAGAAGTGGCAGTCTGGTTTGTTAAAGGAAGATGTGGCAGTCTGCTTTCCTACAGAAAGATGTGCCTGTCTGGTTTCTTAAAGGAAGTTGTTGTCGTCTGCTTTTTTACAGAAATATGTGTCTGTCTGGTGTATTAAAGGAAGATGTGCTCGTCTGCTTTCTTATACAAAGATGTGGAGGTCTTCTTTCTTAAAGTAAGACGTGGAATTCTGTTTTCTTAAAGGAAATTGTGGCAGTCTGCTTTCTTACAGAAAGATGTGGCCGTCTGGTTTCTTACAGGAAGGTGTAGTCGTGTGCTTTCTTCAAGGATGCTGTGGCAAGTCTGTTGTCTTAAAGAGAGATGTGTCATTTTACTTTCTTACAGAAAGATGTGGCTGCCTTCTTTCTTAAAGGAAGATGTGCATATCTGCTTTCTTGAAGGAAGATGTGTCCATCTGCTTTCTTACAGAAAGATGTCGACGTCTTCTTTCTTAATGGAAGATGTGCCAGTCCGCTTTCTTACAGAAAGAAGAGGCTGGATTCTAAAAGGTAGATGTGGCCATCTGCTTTCTTCAAGGATACTGTGGCAGTCCGGTTTGTTAAAGGGAGATGTGGTATTTTCCTTTCTTACAAACAAAGTGTCCGTCTGTTTTCTTAAAGGAAGATGTGCTAGTCTTCTTTCTTAAAGAAAGATGTGCTCGTCTGCTTTCTTATACAAAGATGTGGAGGTCTTCTTTTTAAAGAAAGACGTGGAAATCTGATTTCTTAAATGAAATTGTGGCAGTCTGCTTTCTTACAGAAAGATGTGGCTGTCTGGTTTCTTAAAGGAAGGTGTAGCCATCTGCTTTCTTCAAGGATGCTGTGGCAAGTCTGGTGTCATAAAGAGAGATGTGTCATTTTACTTTCTTACAGAAAGATGTGGCTGCCTACTTTCTTAAAGGAAGATGTGCAAGTCTGCTTTCTTGAAGGAAGATGTGCCCGTCTGCTTTCTTACTCAAAGATGTGGAAATCTTCTTTCTTAAAGGAAGACGTGGCAGTCTGGTTTACTTAAAGACGATATGGCTGTCTGGTTTCTTAAAGTAAGATGTGGCCATCAGCTTTCTTCAAGGATAATGTGGCAGTTTGCTTTCCTAAAGAATGATGTCTCGGTCTACATTCGTAAAGGAAGATGTGGCCGTCAGATTTCTTCAAGGATACTGTGGCAGTCTGGTTCCTTAAAGAGGGATGTGGCATTTTGCTTTCTTACAGAAAGGTGTGACAGTCTTTTTAAAGGAAGATGTGCCAGTCTTCTTTCTTATAGGGAGATGTGCAAGTCTGCTGGATAACAGAAAGATGTGGCAGTCTTCTTTTTTAAAGGATGCCGTGGCAGTCTGGTTTCTTAAAGAAAGACGTGGAAATCTGCTTTCCTGAAGAAAGATGTGGAAATGTGGTTTCCTACAGAAAGACGTGGCTGTCTGTTTTCTTAAAGGAAGGGGTGGCAGTTTGCTTTCCTAAAAAGTGATGTGTCTGTCTGCTTTCTTAAAGGAAGATGTGTCTGTCTGCTTTCTTACAGAAAGATGTGGATATCTTTCTTAAGGAAGACGTGGCAGTCTGGTTTCTTAAAGGAAAATGTGGCAGTCTGCTTTATTATGGAAAGATGTGGTTGTCTGGTTTCTTAACGGATGATGTAGTCATCTACTTTCTTAAAGGACGTCGTGGCAGTCTGGTTTCTTAAAGAGAGATGTGTCATTTTTGATTTCTTAGAGAAAATGTGGCTGCCTGCTTTCTTAAAGGAAGATGTGCAAGTCTGCTTTCTTAAGGAAGATGTGCCAGTCTGCTTTCTTACAGAAAGATGTGGCAGTCTCCTTTTTTCATGGAAAGGGTGGCATCTGGTTTCTTAAAGGCGGACGTGGCAATCTGGTTTCTTAAACGAAGATGTGTCCGTCTGCTTTCTTAAAAGAAGATGGGTCCACCTGCTTTCTTACAGGAAGATGTCGAAGTCTGCTTTCTTCTTTTTTTAAAATTAATTTTTTTCATATCCCTCCCCGCTCCCCGATGTCTAGTTTCTTAAAGGAAGCCGTGGCAGTCTGATTTCTTAAAGGAAGGTGTGGCAATCTGCTTTCTTACAGAAAGATGTGGCTGTCTGGTTTCCCAAAGGAAGATGTGGCCATCTGCTTTCTTCAAGAATGCCGTGGCAGTCTGCTTTCTTAAAGACAGATGTAGCATTTTGCTGTCCTACAGAAAGATGTGGCCGCTATCTTACTTAAAGAAGATGTGCATGTCTGTTTTCTTAAAGGAAGTTGTGCTCGTCTGCTTCCTAGAGAAAGATGTGGCTGCTTGGTTTCTTCAAGGAAGATGGGGAATATGGTGTCTTAAAGAGAGATATGGCATTTTGCTCTCTTACAGAAAGATTTGCCCGCCATGGTTCTTAAAGGAAGCTATGCAAGTCTGCTTTCTGAAAGGAAGATGTGGATGTCTTCTTTCTTAAAGAAAGAAGTGGCAGTCTGGTTTGTTAAAGGAAGATGTGGCAGTCTGCTTTCCTACAGAAAGATGTGCCTGTCTGGTTTCTTAAAGGAAGTTGTTGTCGTCTGCTTTTTTACAGAAATATGTGTCTGTCTGGTGTATTAAAGGAAGATGTGCTCGTCTGCTTTCTTATACAAAGATGTGGAGGTCTTCTTTCTTAAAGTAAGACGTGGAATTCTGTTTTCTTAAAGGAAATTGTGGCAGTCTGCTTTCTTACAGAAAGATGTGGCCGTCTGGTTTCTTACAGGAAGGTGTAGTCGTGTGCTTTCTTCAAGGATGCTGTGGCAAGTCTGTTGTCTTAAAGAGAGATGTGTCATTTTACTTTCTTACAGAAAGATGTGGCTGCCTTCTTTCTTAAAGGAAGATGTGCATATCTGCTTTCTTGAAGGAAGATGTGTCCATCTGCTTTCTTACAGAAAGATGTCGACGTCTTCTTTCTTAATGGAAGATGTGCCAGTCCGCTTTCTTACAGAAAGAAGAGGCTGGATTCTAAAAGGTAGATGTGGCCATCTGCTTTCTTCAAGGATGCTGTGGCAGTCCGGTTTGTTAAAGGGAGATGTGGTATTTTCCTTTCTTACAAACAAAGTGTCCGTCTGTTTTCTTAAAGGAAGATGTGCTAGTCTTCTTTCTTAAAGAAAGATGTGCTCGTCTGCTTTCTTATACAAAGATGTGGAGGTCTTCTTTTTAAAGAAAGACGTGGAAATCTGATTTCTTAAATGAAATTGTGGCAGTCTGCTTTCTTACAGAAAGATGTGGCTGTCTGGTTTCTTAAAGGAAGGTGTAGCCATCTGCTTTCTTCAAGGATGCTGTGGCAAGTCTGGTGTCATAAAGAGAGATGTGTCATTTTACTTTCTTACAGAAAGATGTGGCTGCCTACTTTCTTAAAGGAAGATGTGCAAGTCTGCTTTCTTGAAGGAAGATGTGCCCGTCTGCTTTCTTACTCAAAGATGTGGAAATCTTCTTTCTTAAAGGAAGACGTGGCAGTCTGGTTTACTTAAAGACGATATGGCTGTCTGGTTTCTTAAAGTAAGATGTGGCCATCAGCTTTCTTCAAGGATAATGTGGCAGTTTGCTTTCCTAAAGAATGATGTCTCGGTCTACATTCGTAAAGGAAGATGTGGCCGTCAGATTTCTTCAAGGATACTGTGGCAGTCTGGTTCCTTAAAGAGGGATGTGGCATTTTGCTTTCTTACAGAAAGGTGTGACAGTCTTTTTAAAGGAAGATGTGCCAGTCTTCTTTCTTATAGGGAGATGTGCAAGTCTGCTTGATAACAGAAAGATGTGGCAGTCTTCTTTTTTAAAGGATGCCGTGGCAGTCTGGTTTCTTAAAGAAAGACGTGGAAATCTGCTTTCCTGAAGAAAGATGTGGAAATGTGGTTTCCTACAGAAAGACGTGGCTGTCTGTTTTCTTAAAGGAAGGGGTGGCAGTTTGCTTTCCTAAAAAGTGATGTGTCTGTCTGCTTTCTTAAAGGAAGATGTGTCTGTCTGCTTTCTTACAGAAAGATGTGGATATCTTTCTTAAGGAAGACGTGGCAGTCTGGTTTCTTAAAGGAAGTCGGGGAAATCTGGTTTCTTAAAGGAAAATGTGGTAGTCTGCTTTATTATGGAAAGATGTGGTTCTCTGGTTTCTTAACGGAAGATGTAGTCGTCTACTTTTTTCAAGGATGTCGTGACAGTCTGGTTTCTTAAAGAGAGATGTGTCATTTTGATTTCTTAGAGAAAATGTGGCTGCCTGCTTTCTTAAAGGAAGATGTGCCAGTCTGCTTTTTTAATGGAAGGGGTGGCGTCTGGAGTATTAAAGGCAGACGTGGCAATCTGTTTTCTTAAACGAACATGTGTCCGTCTGCTTTCTTAAAAGAAGATGGGTCCATCAGCTTTCTTACAGAAAGATGTCTAAGTCTGCTTTCTTAAAGGAAGCCGTGCCAGTCTGGTTTCTTAAAGGAAGGTGTGGCCATCTGCTTTCTTACAGGAAGATGTCGAAGTCTGCTTTCTTAAAAGAAGATGGGTCCATCTGCTTTCTTACAGAAAGATGTCGAAGTCGGCTTTCTTAAAGGAAGCCGTGGCAGTCTGATTTCTTAAAGGAAGGTGTGACAATCTGCTTTCTTATAGAAAGATGTGGCTGTCTGGTTTCCAAAAGAAAAATTCGGCCATCTGCTTTCTTCAGGGATGCTGTGGCAGTCTGCTTTCGTAAAGACAGATGTAGCATTTTGCTGTCCTACAGAAAGATGTGGCCGCTATCTTACTTAAAGGAAGATGTGCATGTCTGTTTTCTTAAAGGAAGTTGTGCTGGTCTGCTTCCTAGAGAAAGATGTGGCTGCTTGGTTTCTTCAAGGAAGATGTGGAATATGGTTTCTGAAAGAGAGATGTGTCATTTTGCATTCTTACAGAAAGATTTGCCCGCCATGGTTCTTAAAGGAAGCTATGCAAATCTGCTTTCTGAAAGGAAGATGTGGATGTCTTCTTTCTTAAAGAAAGAAGTGGCAGTCTGGTTTGTTAAAGGAAATGTGGCAGTCTGCTTTCCTACAGAATGATGTGCCTGTCTGGTGTCTTAAAGGAAGTTGTTGTCGCCTGCTTTTTACAGAAACATGTGTCTGTCTGGTTTCTTAAAGGAAGATGTGTCCATCTGCTTTCTTACAGAAAGACGTCGACGTCTTCTATCTTAATGGAAGATGTGGCAGTCCGCTTTCTTACAGAAAGAAGTGGCTGGTTTCTAAAAGGAAGATGTGGCCATCTGCTTTCTTCAAGGATGCTGTGGCAATCCGGTTTGTTAAAGGGAGATGTGGCATTTTGCTTTCTTACAAACGGAGTGTCCGTCTGCTTTCTTAATGGAAAATGTGCTAGTCTTCTTTCTTAAAGTAAGATGTGCTCGTCTGCTTTCTTATACAAAGATGTGGAGGTCTTCTTTCTTAAAGGAAGACGTGGAAATCTGTTTTCTTAAAGGAAATTGTGGCCGTCTGATTTCTTACAGAAAGATGTGGCTGTCTGGTTTCTTAAAGGAAGGTGTAGTCGTCTGCTTTCTTCAAGGAGGCTGTAGCAAGTCTGGTGTCTTAAAGAGAGATGTGTCATTTTATTTTCTTACAGAAAAATGTGGCTGCTTACTTTCTTAAAGGAAGACGTGCAAGTCTGCTTTCTTACAGAAAGATGTGCCAGTCTGCTTTCTTACGGAAAGACGTGGCAGTCTTCTTTTTTAAAGGATTCCGTGGTAGTCTGGTTTCTTAAAGAAAGATGTGGAAATCTGCTTTTCTGAAGAAAGATGTGGAAATGTCATTTCATACGGAAAGATGTGGCTGTCTGTTTTCTTAAAGGAAGGGGTGGCAGTTTGGTTTCCTAAAAAATGATGTAGCAGTCAGCTTTCTTAAAGGAAGATGTGTCTGTCTGCTTTCTTTAAGGAAGATGTGCCAATCTGCTTTCTTACAGAAAGATGTGGATATATTTCTTAAGGAAGACGTGGCAGTCTGGTTTCTTAAAGGAAAATGTGGCAGTCTGCTTTATTATGGAAAGATGTGGTTGTCTGGTTTCTTAACGGATGATGTAGTCGTCTACGTTCTTAAAGGACGTCGTGGCAGTCTGGTTTCTTAAAGAGAGATGTGTCATTTTGATTTCTTAGAGAAAATGTGGCTGCCTGCTTTCTTAAAGGAAGATGTGCAAGTCTGCTTTCTTAAGGAAGATGTGCCAGTCTGCTTTCTTACAGAAAGATGTGGCAGTCTCCTTTTTTCATGGAAAGGGTGGCATCTGGTTTCTTAAAGGCGGACATGGCAATCTGGTTTCTTAAACGAAGATGTGTCCGTCTGCTTTCTTAAAAGAAGATGGGTCCACCTGCTTTCTTACAGGAAGATGTCGAAGTCTGCTTTCTTCTTTTTTTAAAATTAATTTTTTTCATATCCCTCCCCGCTCCCCGATGTCTAGTTTCTTAAAGGAAGCCGTGGCAGTCTGATTTCTTAAAGGAAGGTGTGGCAATCTGCTTTCTTACAGAAAGATGTGGCTGTCTGGTTTCCCAAAGGAAGATGTGGCCATCTGCTTTCTTCAAGAATGCCGTGGCAGTCTGCTTTCTTAAAGACAGATGTAGCATTTTGCTGTCCTACAGAAAGATGTGGCCGCTATCTTACTTAAAGAAGATGTGCATGTCTGTTTTCTTAAAGGAAGTTGTGCTCGTCTGCTTCCTAGAGAAAGATGTGGCTGCTTGGTTTCTTCAAGGAAGATGGGGAATATGGTGTCTTAAAGAGAGATATGGCATTTTGCTCTCTTACAGAAAGATTTGCCCGCCATGGTTCTTAAAGGAAGCTATGCAAGTCTGCTTTCTGAAAGGAAGATGTGGATGTCTTCTTTCTTAAAGAAAGAAGTGGCAGTTTGGTTTGTTAAAGGAAGATGTGGCAGTCTGCTTTCCTACAGAAAGATGTGCCTGTCTGGTTTCTTAAAGGAAGTTGTTGTCATCTGCTTTTTTACAGAAATATGTGTCTGTCTGGTGTATTAAAGGAAGATGTGCTCGTCTGCTTTCTTATACAAAGATGTGGAGGTCTTCTTTCTTAAAGTAAGACGGGGAATTCTGTTTTCTTAAAGGAAATTGTGGCAGTCTGCTTTCTTACAGAAAGATGTGGCCGTCTGGTTTCTTACAGGAAGGTGTAGTCGTGTGCTTTCTTCAAGGATGCTGTGGCAAGTCTGTTGTCTTAAAGAGAGATGTGTCATTTTACTTTCTTACAGAAAGATGTGGCTGCCTTCTTTCTTAAAGGAAGATGTGCATATCTGCTTTCTTGAAGGAAGATGTGTCCATCTGCTTTCTTACAGAAAGATGTCGACGTCTTCTTTCTTAATGGAAGATGTGCCAGTCCGCTTTCTTACAGAAAGAAGAGGCTGGATTCTAAAAGGTAGATGTGGCCATCTGCTTTCTTCAAGGATACTGTGGCAGTCCGGTTTGTTAAAGGGAGATGTGGTATTTTCCTTTCTTACAAACAAAGTGTCCGTCTGTTTTCTTAAAGGAAGATGTGCTAGTCTTCTTTCTTAAAGAAAGATGTGCTCGTCTGCTTTCTTATACAAAGATGTGGAGGTCTTCTTTTTAAAGAAAGACGTGGAAATCTGATTTCTTAAATGAAATTGTGGCAGTCTGCTTTCTTACAGAAAGATGTGGCTGTCTGGTTTCTTAAAGGAAGGTGTAGCCATCTGCTTTCTTCAAGGATGCTGTGGCAAGTCTGGTGTCATAAAGAGAGATGTGTCATTTTACTTTCTTACAGAAAGATGTGGCTGCCTACTTTCTTAAAGGAAGATGTGCAAGTCTGCTTTCTTGAAGGAAGATGTGCCCGTCTGCTTTCTTACTCAAAGATGTGGAAATCTTCTTTCTTAAAGGAAGACGTGGCAGTCTGGTTTACTTAAAGACGATATGGCTGTCTGGTTTCTTAAAGTAAGATGTGGCCATCAGCTTTCTTCAAGGATAATGTGGCAGTTTGCTTTCCTAAAGAATGATGTCTCGGTCTACATTCGTAAAGGAAGATGTGGCCGCTATCTTACTTAAAGAAGATGTGCATGTCTGTTTTCTTAAATGAAGTTGTGCTCGTCTGCTTCCTAGAGAAAGATGTGGCTGCTTGGTTTCTTCAAGGAAGATGTGGAATATGGTTTCTGAAAGAGAGATGTGTCATTTTGCTTTCTTACAGAAAGATTTGCCCGCCATGGTTCTTAAAGGAAGCTATGCAAATCTGCTTTCTGAAAGGAAGATGTGGATGTCTTCTTTCTTAAAGAAAGAAGTGGCAGTCTGGTTTGTTAAAGGAAATGTGGCAGTCTGCTTTCCTACAGAATGATGTGCCTGTCTGGTGTCTTAAAGGAAGTTGTTGTCGCCTGCTTTTTACAGAAACATGTGTCTGTCTGGTTTCTTAAAGGAAGATGTGTCCATCTGCTTTCTTACAGAAAGACGTCGACGTCTTCTATCTTAATGGAAGATGTGGCAGTCCGCTTTCTTACAGAAAGAAGTGGCTGGTTTCTAAAAGGAAGATGTGGCCATCTGCTTTCTTCAAGGATGCTGTGGCAATCCGGTTTGTTAAAGGGAGATGTGGCATTTTGCTTTCTTACTAACGGAGTGTCCGTCTGCTTTCTTAATGGAAAATGTGCTAGTCTTCTTTCTTAAAGTAAGATGTGCTCGTCTGCTTTCTTATACAAAGATGTGGAGGTCTTCTTTCTTAAAGGAAGACGTGGAAATCTGTTTTCTTAAAGGAAATTGTGGCCGTCTGATTTCTTACAGAAAGATGTGGCTGTCTGGTTTCTTAAAGGAAGGTGTAGTCGTCTGCTTTCTTCAAGGAGGCTGTAGCAAGTCTGGTGTCTTAAAGAGAGATGTGTCATTTTATTTTCTTACAGAAAAATGTGGCTGCTTACTTTCTTAAAGGAAGACGTGCAAGTCTGCTTTCTTACAGAAAGATGTGCCAGTCTGCTTTCTTACGGAAAGACGTGGCAGTCTTCTTTTTTAAAGGATTCCGTGGCAGTCTGGTTTCTTAAAGAAAGATGTGGAAATCTGCTTTTCTGAAGAAAGATGTGGAAATGTCATTTCATACGGAAAGATGTGGCTGTCTGTTTTCTTAAAGGAAGGGGTGGCAGTTTGGTTTCCTAAAAAATGATGTAGCAGTCAGTTTTCTTAAAGGAAGATGTGTCTGTCTGCTTTCTTTAAGGAAGATGTGCCAATCTGCTTTCTTACAGAAAGATGTGGATATATTTCTTAAGGAAGACGTGGGAGTCTGGTTTCTTAAAGGAAAATGTGGCAGTCTGCTTTATTATGGAAAGATGTGGTTGTCTGGTTTCTTAACGGATGATGTAGTCGTCTACGTTCTTAAAGGACGTCGTGGCAGTCTGGTTTCTTAAAGAGAGATGTGTCATTTTGATTTCTTAGAGAAAATGTGGCTGCCTGCTTTCTTAAAGGAAGATGTGCAAGTCTGCTTTCTTAAGGAAGATGTGCCAGTCTGCTTTCTTACAGAAAGATGTGGCAGTCTCCTTTTTTCATGGAAAGGGTGGCATCTGGTTTCTTAAAGGCGGACGTGGCAATCTGGTTTCTTAAACGAAGATGTGTCCGTCTGTTTTCTTAAAAGAAGATGGGTCCACCTGCTTTCTTACAGGAAGATGTCGAAGTCTGCTTTCTTCTTTTTTTAAAATTAATTTTTTTCATATCCCTCCCCGCTCCCCGATGTCTAGTTTCTTAAAGGAAGCCGTGGCAGTCTGATTTCTTAAAGGAAGGTGTGGCAATCTGCTTTCTTACAGAAAGATGTGGCTGTCTGGTTTCCCAAAGGAAGATGTGGTCATCTGCTTTCTTCAAGAATGCCGTGGCAGTCTGCTTTCTTAAAGACAGATGTAGCATTTTGCTGTCCTACAGAAAGATGTGGCCGCTATCTTACTTAAAGAAGATGTGC
The DNA here is from genome assembly GCF_050624435.1 of Tenrec ecaudatus. Classification (NCBI taxonomy): domain Eukaryota; kingdom Metazoa; phylum Chordata; class Mammalia; order Afrosoricida; family Tenrecidae; genus Tenrec; species Tenrec ecaudatus. The sequence continues at coordinate 145,068,135 of NC_134548.1, forward strand.
ATGTCTGTTTTCTTAAAGGAAGTTGTGCTCGTCTGCTTCCTAGAGAAAGATGTGGCTGCTTGGTTTCTTCAAGGAAGATGGGGAATATGGTGTCTTAAAGAGAGATATGGCATTTTGCTTTCTTACAGAAAGATTTGCCCGCCATGGTTCTTAAAGGAAGCTATGCAAGTCTGCTTTCTGAAAGGAAGATGTGGATGTCTTCTTTCTTAAAGAAAGAAGTGGCAGTCTGGTTTGTTAAAGGAAGATGTGGCAGTCTGCTTTCCTACAGAAAGATGTGCCTGTCTGGTTTCTTAAAGGAAGTTGTTGTCGTCTGCTTTTTTACAGAAATATGTGTCTGTCTGGTGTATTAAAGGAAGATGTGCTCGTCTGCTTTCTTATACAAAGATGTGGAGGTCTTCTTTCTTAAAGTAAGACGTGGAATTCTGTTTTCTTAAAGGAAATTGTGGCAGTCTGCTTTCTTACAGAAAGATGTGGCCGTCTGGTTTCTTACAGGAAGGTGTAGTCGTGTGCTTTCTTCAAGGATGCTGTGGCAAGTCTGTTGTCTTAAAGAGAGATGTGTCATTTTACTTTCTTACAGAAAGATGTGGCTGCCTTCTTTCTTAAAGGAAGATGTGCATATCTGCTTTCTTGAAGGAAGATGTGTCCATCTGCTTTCTTACAGAAAGATGTCGACGTCTTCTTTCTTAATGGAAGATGTGCCAGTCCGCTTTCTTACAGAAAGAAGAGGCTGGATTCTAAAAGGTAGATGTGGCCATCTGCTTTCTTCAAGGATACTGTGGCAGTCCGGTTTGTTAAAGGGAGATGTGGTATTTTCCTTTCTTACAAACAAAGTGTCCGTCTGTTTTCTTAAAGGAAGATGTGCTAGTCTTCTTTCTTAAAGAAAGATGTGCTCGTCTGCTTTCTTATACAAAGATGTGGAGGTCTTCTTTTTAAAGAAAGACGTGGAAATCTGATTTCTTAAATGAAATTGTGGCAGTCTGCTTTCTTACAGAAAGATGTGGCTGTCTGGTTTCTTAAAGGAAGGTGTAGCCATCTGCTTTCTTCAAGGATGCTGTGGCAAGTCTGGTGTCATAAAGAGAGATGTGTCATTTTACTTTCTTACAGAAAGATGTGGCTGCCTACTTTCTTAAAGGAAGATGTGCAAGTCTGCTTTCTTGAAGGAAGATGTGCCCGTCTGCTTTCTTACTCAAAGATGTGGAAATCTTCTTTCTTAAAGGAAGACGTGGCAGTCTGGTTTACTTAAAGACGATATGGCTGTCTGGTTTCTTAAAGTAAGATGTGGCCATCAGCTTTCTTCAAGGATAATGTGGCAGTTTGCTTTCCTAAAGAATGATGTCTCGGTCTACATTCGTAAAGGAAGATGTGGCCGCTATCTTACTTAAAGAAGATGTGCATGTCTGTTTTCTTAAATGAAGTTGTGCTCGTCTGCTTCCTAGAGAAAGATGTGGCTGCTTGGTTTCTTCAAGGAAGATGTGGAATATGGTTTCTGAAAGAGAGATGTGTCATTTTGCTTTCTTACAGAAAGATTTGCCCGCCATGGTTCTTAAAGGAAGCTATGCAAATCTGCTTTCTGAAAGGAAGATGTGGATGTCTTCTTTCTTAAAGAAAGAAGTGGCAGTCTGGTTTGTTAAAGGAAATGTGGCAGTCTGCTTTCCTACAGAATGATGTGCCTGTCTGGTGTCTTAAAGGAAGTTGTTGTCGCCTGCTTTTTACAGAAACATGTGTCTGTCTGGTTTCTTAAAGGAAGATGTGTCCATCTGCTTTCTTACAGAAAGACGTCGACGTCTTCTATCTTAATGGAAGATGTGGCAGTCCGCTTTCTTACAGAAAGAAGTGGCTGGTTTCTAAAAGGAAGATGTGGCCATCTGCTTTCTTCAAGGATGCTGTGGCAATCCGGTTTGTTAAAGGGAGATGTGGCATTTTGCTTTCTTACTAACGGAGTGTCCGTCTGCTTTCTTAATGGAAAATGTGCTAGTCTTCTTTCTTAAAGTAAGATGTGCTCGTCTGCTTTCTTATACAAAGATGTGGAGGTCTTCTTTCTTAAAGGAAGACGTGGAAATCTGTTTTCTTAAAGGAAATTGTGGCCGTCTGATTTCTTACAGAAAGATGTGGCTGTCTGGTTTCTTAAAGGAAGGTGTAGTCGTCTGCTTTCTTCAAGGAGGCTGTAGCAAGTCTGGTGTCTTAAAGAGAGATGTGTCATTTTATTTTCTTACAGAAAAATGTGGCTGCTTACTTTCTTAAAGGAAGACGTGCAAGTCTGCTTTCTTACAGAAAGATGTGCCAGTCTGCTTTCTTACGGAAAGACGTGGCAGTCTTCTTTTTTAAAGGATTCCGTGGCAGTCTGGTTTCTTAAAGAAAGATGTGGAAATCTGCTTTTCTGAAGAAAGATGTGGAAATGTCATTTCATACGGAAAGATGTGGCTGTCTGTTTTCTTAAAGGAAGGGGTGGCAGTTTGGTTTCCTAAAAAATGATGTAGCAGTCAGCTTTCTTAAAGGAAGATGTGTCTGTCTGCTTTCTTTAAGGAAGATGTGCCAATCTGCTTTCTTACAGAAAGATGTGGATATATTTCTTAAGGAAGACGTGGCAGTCTGATTTCTTAAAGGAAAATGTGGCAGTCTGCTTTATTATGGAAAGATGTGGTTGTCTGGTTTCTTAACGGATGATGTAGTCGTCTACGTTCTTAAAGGACGTCGTGGCAGTCTGGTTTCTTAAAGAGAGATGTGTCATTTTGATTTCTTAGAGAAAATGTGGCTGCCTGCTTTCTTAAAGGAAGATGTGCAAGTCTGCTTTCTTAAGGAAGATGTGCCAGTCTGCTTTCTTACAGAAAGATGTGGCAGTCTCCTTTTTTCATGGAAAGGGTGGCATCTGGTTTCTTAAAGGCGGACGTGGCAATCTGGTTTCTTAAACGAAGATGTGTCCGTCTGCTTTCTTAAAAGAAGATGGGTCCACCTGCTTTCTTACAGGAAGATGTCGAAGTCTGCTTTCTTCTTTTTTTAAAATTAATTTTTTTCATATCCCTCCCCGCTCCCCGATGTCTAGTTTCTTAAAGGAAGCCGTGGCAGTCTGATTTCTTAAAGGAAGGTGTGGCAATCTGCTTTCTTACAGAAAGATGTGGCTGTCTGGTTTCCCAAAGGAAGATGTGGCCATCTGCTTTCTTCAAGAATGCCGTGGCAGTCTGCTTTCTTAAAGACAGATGTAGCATTTTGCTGTCCTACAGAAAGATGTGGCCGCTATCTTACTTAAAGAAGATGTGCATGTCTGTTTTCTTAAAGGAAGTTGTGCTCGTCTGCTTCCTAGAGAAAGATGTGGCTGCTTGGTTTCTTCAAGGAAGATGTGGAATATGGTTTCTGAAAGAGAGATCTGTCATTTTGCTTTCTTACAGAAAGATTTGCCCGCCATGGTTCTTAAAGGAAGCTATGCAATTCTGCTTTCTGAAAGGAAGATGTGGATGTCTTCTTTCTTAAAGAAAGAAGTGGCAGTCTGGTTTGTTAAAGGAAGATGTGGCAGTCTGCTTTCCTACAGAAAGATGTGCCTGTCTGGTTTCTTAAAGGAAGTTGTTGTCGTCTGCTTTTTTACAGAAATATGTGTCTGTCTGGTGTATTAAAGGAAGATGTGCTCGTCTGCTTTCTTATACAAAGATGTGGAGGTCTTCTTTCTTAAAGTAAGACGTGGAATTCTGTTTTCTTAAAGGAAATTGTGGCAGTCTGCTTTCTTACAGAAAGATGTGGCCGTCTGGTTTCTTACAGGAAGGTGTAGTCGTGTGCTTTCTTCAAGGATGCTGTGGCAAGTCTGTTGTCTTAAAGAGAGATGTGTCATTTTACTTTCTTACAGAAAGATGTGGCTGCCTTCTTTCTTAAAGGAAGATGTGCATATCTGCTTTCTTGAAGGAAGATGTGTCCATCTGCTTTCTTACAGAAAGATGTCGACGTCTTCTTTCTTAATGGAAGATGTGCCAGTCCGCTTTCTTACAGAAAGAAGAGGCTGGATTCTAAAAGGTAGATGTGGCCATCTGCTTTCTTCAAGGATACTGTGGCAGTCCGGTTTGTTAAAGGGAGATGTGGTATTTTCCTTTCTTACAAACAAAGTGTCCGTCTGTTTTCTTAAAGGAAGATGTGCTAGTCTTCTTTCTTAAAGAAAGATGTGCTCGTCTGCTTTCTTATACAAAGATGTGGAGGTCTTCTTTTTAAAGAAAGACGTGGAAATCTGATTTCTTAAATGAAATTGTGGCAGTCTGCTTTCTTACAGAAAGATGTGGCTGTCTGGTTTCTTAAAGGAAGGTGTAGCCATCTGCTTTCTTCAAGGATGCTGTGGCAAGTCTGGTGTCATAAAGAGAGATGTGTCATTTTACTTTCTTACAGAAAGATGTGGCTGCCTACTTTCTTAAAGGAAGATGTGCAAGTCTGCTTTCTTGAAGGAAGATGTGCCCGTCTGCTTTCTTACTCAAAGATGTGGAAATCTTCTTTCTTAAAGGAAGACGTGGCAGTCTGGTTTACTTAAAGACGATATGGCTGTCTGGTTTCTTAAAGTAAGATGTGGCCATCAGCTTTCTTCAAGGATAATGTGGCAGTTTGCTTTCCTAAAGAATGATGTCTCGGTCTACATTCGTAAAGGAAGATGTGGCCGTCAGATTTCTTCAAGGATACTGTGGCAGTCTGGTTCCTTAAAGAGGGATGTGGCATTTTGCTTTCTTACAGAAAGGTGTGACAGTCTTTTTAAAGGAAGATGTGCCAGTCTTCTTTCTTATAGGGAGATGTGCAAGTCTGCTGGATAACAGAAAGATGTGGCAGTCTTCTTTTTTAAAGGATGCCGTGGCAGTCTGGTTTCTTAAAGAAAGACGTGGAAATCTGCTTTCCTGAAGAAAGATGTGGAAATGTGGTTTCCTACAGAAAGACGTGGCTGTCTGTTTTCTTAAAGGAAGGGGTGGCAGTTTGCTTTCCTAAAAAGTGATGTGTCTGTCTGCTTTCTTAAAGGAAGATGTGTCTGTCTGCTTTCTTACAGAAAGATGTGGATATCTTTCTTAAGGAAGACGTGGCAGTCTGGTTTCTTAAAGGAAAATGTGGCAGTCTGCTTTATTATGGAAAGATGTGGTTGTCTGGATTCTTAACGGATGATGTAGTCATCTACTTTCTTAAAGGACGTCGTGGCAGTCTGGTTTCTTAAAGAGAGATGTGTCATTTTTGATTTCTTAGAGAAAATGTGGCTGCCTGCTTTCTTAAAGGAAGATGTGCAAGTCTGCTTTCTTAAGGAAGATGTGCCAGTCTGCTTTCTTACAGAAAGATGTGGCAGTCTCCTTTTTTCATGGAAAGGGTGGCATCTGGTTTCTTAAAGGCGGACGTGGCAATCTGGTTTCTTAAACGAAGATGTGTCCGTCTGCTTTCTTAAAAGAAGATGGGTCCACCTGCTTTCTTACAGGAAGATGTCGAAGTCTGCTTTCTTCTTTTTTTAAAATTAATTTTTTTCATATCCCTCCCCGCTCCCCGATGTCTAGTTTCTTAAAGGAAGCCGTGGCAGTCTGATTTCTTAAAGGAAGGTGTGGCAATCTGCTTTCTTACAGAAAGATGTGGCTGTCTGGTTTCCCAAAGGAAGATGTGGCCATCTGCTTTCTTCAAGAATGCCGTGGCAGTCTGCTTTCTTAAAGACAGATGTAGCATTTTGCTGTCCTACAGAAAGATGTGGCCGCTATCTTACTTAAAGAAGATGTGCATGTCTGTTTTCTTAAAGGAAGTTGTGCTCGTCTGCTTCCTAGAGAAAGATGTGGCTGCTTGGTTTCTTCAAGGAAGATGGGGAATATGGTGTCTTAAAGAGAGATATGGCATTTTGCTCTCTTACAGAAAGATTTGCCCGCCATGGTTCTTAAAGGAAGCTATGCAAGTCTGCTTTCTGAAAGGAAGATGTGGATGTCTTCTTTCTTAAAGAAAGAAGTGGCAGTCTGGTTTGTTAAAGGAAGATGTGGCAGTCTGCTTTCCTACAGAAAGATGTGCCTGTCTGGTTTCTTAAAGGAAGTTGTTGTCGTCTGCTTTTTTACAGAAATATGTGTCTGTCTGGTGTATTAAAGGAAGATGTGCTCGTCTGCTTTCTTATACAAAGATGTGGAGGTCTTCTTTCTTAAAGTAAGACGTGGAATTCTGTTTTCTTAAAGGAAATTGTGGCAGTCTGCTTTCTTACAGAAAGATGTGGCCGTCTGGTTTCTTACAGGAAGGTGTAGTCGTGTGCTTTCTTCAAGGATGCTGTGGCAAGTCTGTTGTCTTAAAGAGAGATGTGTCATTTTACTTTCTTACAGAAAGATGTGGCTGCCTTCTTTCTTAAAGGAAGATGTGCATATCTGCTTTCTTGAAGGAAGATGTGTCCATCTGCTTTCTTACAGAAAGATGTCGACGTCTTCTTTCTTAATGGAAGATGTGCCAGTCCGCTTTCTTACAGAAAGAAGAGGCTGGATTCTAAAAGGTAGATGTGGCCATCTGCTTTCTTCAAGGATACTGTGGCAGTCCGGTTTGTTAAAGGGAGATGTGGTATTTTCCTTTCTTACAAACAAAGTGTCCGTCTGTTTTCTTAAAGGAAGATGTGCTAGTCTTCTTTCTTAAAGAAAGATGTGCTCGTCTGCTTTCTTATACAAAGATGTGGAGGTCTTCTTTTTAAAGAAAGACGTGGAAATCTGATTTCTTAAATGAAATTGTGGCAGTCTGCTTTCTTACAGAAAGATGTGGCTGTCTGGTTTCTTAAAGGAAGGTGTAGCCATCTGCTTTCTTCAAGGATGCTGTGGCAAGTCTGGTGTCATAAAGAGAGATGTGTCATTTTACTTTCTTACAGAAAGATGTGGCTGCCTACTTTCTTAAAGGAAGATGTGCAAGTCTGCTTTCTTGAAGGAAGATGTGCCCGTCTGCTTTCTTACTCAAAGATGTGGAAATCTTCTTTCTTAAAGGAAGACGTGGCAGTCTGGTTTACTTAAAGACGATATGGCTGTCTGGTTTCTTAAAGTAAGATGTGGCCATCAGCTTTCTTCAAGGATAATGTGGCAGTTTGCTTTCCTAAAGAATGATGTCTCGGTCTACATTCGTAAAGGAAGATGTGGCCGTCAGATTTCTTCAAGGATACTGTGGCAGTCTGGTTCCTTAAAGAGGGATGTGGCATTTTGCTTTCTTACAGAAAGGTGTGACAGTCTTTTTAAAGGAAGATGTGCCAGTCTTCTTTCTTATAGGGAGATGTGCAAGTCTGCTGGATAACAGAAAGATGTGGCAGTCTTCTTTTTTAAAGGATGCCGTGGCAGTCTGGTTTCTTAAAGAAAGACGTGGAAATCTGCTTTCCTGAAGAAAGATGTGGAAATGTGGTTTCCTACAGAAAGACGTGGCTGTCTGTTTTCTTAAAGGAAGGGGTGGCAGTTTGCTTTCCTAAAAAGTGATGTGTCTGTCTGCTTTCTTAAAGGAAGATGTGTCTGTCTGCTTTCTTACAGAAAGATGTGGATATCTTTCTTAAGGAAGACGTGGCAGTCTGGTTTCTTAAAGGAAGTCGGGGAAATCTGGTTTCTTAAAGGAAAATGTGGTAGTCTGCTTTATTATGGAAAGATGTGGTTCTCTGGTTTCTTAACGGAAGATGTAGTCGTCTACTTTTTTCAAGGATGTCGTGACAGTCTGGTTTCTTAAAGAGAGATGTGTCATTTTGATTTCTTAGAGAAAATGTGGCTGCCTGCTTTCTTAAAGGAAGATGTGCCAGTCTGCTTTTTTAATGGAAGGGGTGGCGTCTGGAGTATTAAAGGCAGACGTGGCAATCTGTTTTCTTAAACGAACATGTGTCCGTCTGCTTTCTTAAAAGAAGATGGGTCCATCAGCTTTCTTACAGAAAGATGTCTAAGTCTGCTTTCTTAAAGGAAGCCGTGCCAGTCTGGTTTCTTAAAGGAAGGTGTGGCCATCTGCTTTCTTACAGGAAGATGTCGAAGTCTGCTTTCTTAAAAGAAGATGGGTCCATCTGCTTTCTTACAGAAAGATGTCGAAGTCGGCTTTCTTAAAGGAAGCCGTGGCAGTCTGATTTCTTAAAGGAAGGTGTGACAATCTGCTTTCTTATAGAAAGATGTGGCTGTCTGGTTTCCAAAAGAAAAATTCGGCCATCTGCTTTCTTCAGGGATGCTGTGGCAGTCTGCTTTCGTAAAGACAGATGTAGCATTTTGCTGTCCTACAGAAAGATGTGGCCGCTATCTTACTTAAAGGAAGATGTGCATGTCTGTTTTCTTAAAGGAAGTTGTGCTGGTCTGCTTCCTAGAGAAAGATGTGGCTGCTTGGTTTCTTCAAGGAAGATGTGGAATATGGTTTCTGAAAGAGAGATGTGTCATTTTGCTTTCTTACAGAAAGATTTGCCCGCCATGGTTCTTAAAGGAAGCTATGCAAATCTGCTTTCTGAAAGGAAGATGTGGATGTCTTCTTTCTTAAAGAAAGAAGTGGCAGTCTGGTTTGTTAAAGGAAATGTGGCAGTCTGCTTTCCTACAGAATGATGTGCCTGTCTGGTGTCTTAAAGGAAGTTGTTGTCGCCTGCTTTTTACAGAAACATGTGTCTGTCTGGTTTCTTAAAGGAAGATGTGTCCATCTGCTTTCTTACAGAAAGACGTCGACGTCTTCTATCTTAATGGAAGATGTGGCAGTCCGCTTTCTTACAGAAAGAAGTGGCTGGTTTCTAAAAGGAAGATGTGGCCATCTGCTTTCTTCAAGGATGCTGTGGCAATCCGGTTTGTTAAAGGGAGATGTGGCATTTTGCTTTCTTACAAACGGAGTGTCCGTCTGCTTTCTTAATGGAAAATGTGCTAGTCTTCTTTCTTAAAGTAAGATGTGCTCGTCTGCTTTCTTATACAAAGATGTGGAGGTCTTCTTTCTTAAAGGAAGACGTGGAAATCTGTTTTCTTAAAGGAAATTGTGGCCGTCTGATTTCTTACAGAAAGATGTGGCCGTCTGGTTTCTTAAAGGAAGGTGTAGTCGTCTGCTTTCTTCAAGGAGGCTGTAGCAAGTCTGGTGTCTTAAAGAGAGATGTGTCATTTTATTTTCTTACATAAAAATGTGGCTGCTTACTTTCTTAAAGGAAGACCTGCAAGTCTGCTTTCTTACAGAAAGATGTGCCAGTCTGCTTTCTTACGGAAAGACGTGGCAGTCTTCCTTTTTAAAGGATTCCGTGGCAGTCTGGTTTCGTAAAGAAAGATGTGGAAATCTGCTTTTCTGAAGAAAGATGTGGAAATGTCATTTCATACGGAAAGATGTGGCTGTCTGTTTTCATAAAGGAAGGGGTGGCAGTTTGGTTTCCTAAAAAATGATGTAGCAGTCAGTTTTCTTAAAGGAAGATGTGTCTGTCTGCTTTCTTTAAGGAAGATGTGCCAATCTGCTTTCTTACAGAAAGATGTGGATATATTTCTTAAGGAAGACGTGGCAGTCTGGTTTCTTAAAGGAAAATGTGGCAGTCTGCTTTATTATGGAAAGATGTGGTTGTCTGGTTTCTTAACGGATGATGTAGTCATCTACTTTCTTAAAGGACGTCGTGGCAGTCTGGTTTCTTAAAGAGAGATGTGTCATTTTTGATTTCTTAGAGAAAATGTGGCTGCCTGCTTTCTTAAAGGAAGATGTGCAAGTCTGCTTTCTTAAGGAAGATGTGCCAGTCTGCTTTCTTACAGAAAGATGTGTCAGTCTCCTTTTTTCATGGAAAGGGTGGCATCTGGTTTATTAAAGGCGGACGTGGCAATCTGGTTTCTTAAACGAAGATGTGTCCGTCTGCTTTCTTAAAAGAAGATGGGTCCACCTGCTTTCTTACAGGAAGATGTCGAAGTCTGCTTTCTTCTTTTTTTAAAATTAATTTTTTTCATATCCCTCCCCGCTCCCCGATGTCTAGTTTCTTAAAGAAAGCCGTGGCCGTCTGATTTCTTAAAGGAAGGTGTGGCAATCTGCTTTCCTACAGAAAGATGTGGCTGTCTGGTTTCCCAAAGGAAGATGTGGCCATCTGCTTTCTTCAAGAATGCCGTGGCAGTCTGCTTTCTTAAAGACAGATGTAGCATTTTGCTGTCCTACAGAAAGATGTGGCCGCTATCTTACTTAAAGAAGATGTGCATGTCTGTTTTCTTAAAGGAAGTTGTGCTCGTCTGCTTCCTAGAGAAAGATGTGGCTGCTTGGTTTCTTCAAGGAAGATGGGGAATATGGTGTCTTAAAGAGAGATATGGCATTTTGCTCTCTTACAGAAAGATTTGCCCGCCATGGTTCTTAAAGGAAGCTATGCAAGTCTGCTTTCTGAAAGGAAGATGTGGATGTCTTCTTTCTTAAAGAAAGAAGTGGCAGTCTGGTTTGTTAAAGGAAGATGTGGCAGTCTGCTTTCCTACAGAAAGATGTGCCTGTCTGGTTTCTTAAAGGAAGTTGTTGTCGTCTGCTTTTTTACAGAAATATGTGTCTGTCTGGTGTATTAAAGGAAGATGTGCTCGTCTGCTTTCTTATACAAAGATGTGGAGGTCTTCTTTCTTAAAGTAAGACGTGGAATTCTGTTTTCTTAAAGGAAATTGTGGCAGTCTGCTTTCTTACAGAAAGATGTGGCCGTCTGGTTTCTTACAGGAAGGTGTAGTCGTGTGCTTTCTTCAAGGATGCTGTGGCAAGTCTGTTGTCTTAAAGAGAGATGTGTCATTTTACTTTCTTACAGAAAGATGTGGCTGCCTTCTTTCTTAAAGGAAGATGTGCATATCTGCTTTCTTGAAGGAAGATGTGTCCATCTGCTTTCTTACAGAAAGATGTCGACGTCTTCTTTCTTAATGGAAGATGTGCCAGTCCGCTTTCTTACAGAAAGAAGAGGCTGGATTCTAAAAGGTAGATGTGGCCATCTGCTTTCTTCAAGGATACTGTGGCAGTCCGGTTTGTTAAAGGGAGATGTGGTATTTTCCTTTCTTACAAACAAAGTGTCCGTCTGTTTTCTTAAAGGAAGATGTGCTAGTCTTCTTTCTTAAAGAAAGATGTGCTCGTCTGCTTTCTTATACAAAGATGTGGAGGTCTTCTTTTTAAAGAAAGACGTGGAAATCTGATTTCTTAAATGAAATTGTGGCAGTCTGCTTTCTTACAGAAAGATGTGGCTGTCTGGTTTCTTAAAGGAAGGTGTAGCCGTCTGCTTTCTTCAAGGATGCTGTGGCAAGTCTGGTGTCGTAAAGAGAGATGTGTCATTTTACTTTCTTACAGAAAGATGTGGCTGCCTACTTTCTTAAAGGAAGATGTGCAAGTCTGCTTTCTTGAAGGAAGATGTGCCCGTCTGCTTTCTTACTCAAAGATGTGGAAATCTTCTTTCTTAAAGGAAGACGTGGCAGTCTGGTTTACTTAAAGACGATATGGCTGTCTGGTTTCTTAAAGTAAGATGTGGCCATCAGCTTTCTTCAAGGATAATGTGGCAGTTTGCTTTCCTAAAGAATGATGTCTCGGTCTACATTCGTAAAGGAAGATGTGGCCGTCAGATTTCTTCAAGGATACTGTGGCAGTCTGGTTCCTTAAAGAGGGATGTGGCATTTTGCTTTCTTACAGAAAGGTGTGACAGTCTTTTTAAAGGAAGATGTGCCAGTCTTCTTTCTTATAGGGAGATGTGCAAGTCTGCTTGATAACAGAAAGATGTGGCAGTATTCTTTTTTAAAGGATGCCGTGGCAGTCTGGTTTCTTAAAGAAAGACGTGGAAATCTGCTTTCCTGAAGAAAGATGTGGAAATGTGGTTTCCTACAGAAAGACGTGGCTGTCTGTTTTCTTAAAGGAAGGGGTGGCAGTTTGCTTTCCTAAAAAGTGATGTGTCTGTCTGCTTTCTTAAAGGAAGATGTGTCTGTCTGCTTTCTTACAGAAAGATGTGGATATCTTTCTTAAGGAAGACGTGGCAGTCTGGTTTCTTAAAGGAAGTCGTGGAAATCTGGTTTCTTAAAGGAAAATGTGGTAGTCTGCTTTATTATGGAAAGATGTGGTTCTCTGGTTTCTTAACGGAAGATGTAGTCGTCTACTTTTTTCAAGGATGTCGTGACAGTCTGGTTTCTTAAAGAGAGATGTGTCATTTTGATTTCTTAGAGAAAATGTGGCTGCCTGCTTTCTTAAAGGAAGATGTGTGGCAGTCTGATTTCCTACAGAAAGATGTGCCTGTCTGGTGTCTTAAAGGAAGTTGTTGTCGCCTGCTTTTTACAGAAACATGTGTCTGTCTGGTTTCTTAAAGGAAGATGTGTCCATCTGCTTTCTTACAGAAAGACGTCGACGTCTTCTATCTTAATGGAAGATGTAGCAGTCCGCTTTCTTACAATAAGAGGTGGATGGTTTCTAAAAGGAAGATGTGGCCATCTGCTTACTTCAAGGATGCTGTGGCAATCCGGTTTGTTAAAGGGAGATGTGGCATTTTGCTTTCTTACAAACGGAGTGTCCGTCTGCTTTCTTAATGGAAAATGTGCTAGTCTTCTTTCATAAAGTAAGATGTGCTCGTCTGCTTTCTTATACAAAGATGTGGAGGTCTTCTTTCTTAAAGGAAGACGTGGAAATCTGTTTTCTTAAAGGAAATTGTGGCCGTCTGATTTCTTACAGAAAGATGTGGCTGTCTGGTTTCTTAAAGGGAGGTGTAGTCGTCTGCTTTCTTCAAGGAGGCTGTAGCAAGTCTGGTGTCTTAAAGAGAGATGTGTCATTTTATTTTCTTACATAAAAATGTGGCTGCTTACTTTCTTAAAGGAAGACCTGCAAGTCTGCTTTCTTACAGAAAGATGTGCCAGTCTGCTTTCTTACGGAAAGACGTGGCAGTCTTCTTTTTTAAATGATTCCGTGGCAGTCTGGTTTCGTAAAGAAAGATGTGGAAATCTGCTTTTCTGAAGAAAGATGTGGAAATGTCATTTCATACGGAAAGATGTGGCTGTCTGTTTTCATAAAGGAAGGGGTGGCAGTTTGGTTTCCTAAAAAATGATGTAGCAGTCAGTTTTCTTAAAGGAAGATGTGTCTGTCTGCTTTCTTTAAGGAAGATGTGCCAATCTGCTTTCTTACAGAAAGATGTGGATATATTTCTTAAGGAAGACGTGGCAGTCTGGTTTCTTAAAGGAAAATGTGGCAGTCTGCTTTATTATGGAAAGATGTGGTTGTCTGGTTTCTTAACGGATGATGTAGTCATCTACTTTCTTAAAGGACGTCGTGGCAGTCTGGTTTCTTAAAGAGAGATGTGTCATTTTTGATTTCTTAGAGAAAATGTGGCTGCCTGCTTTCTTAAAGGAAGATGTGCAAGTCTGCTTTCTTAAGGAAGATGTGCCAGTCTGCTTTCTTACAGAAAGATGTGGCAGTCTCCTTTTTTCATGGAAAGGGTGGCATCTGGTTTATTAAAGGCGGACGTGGCAATCTGGTTTCTTAAACGAAGATGTGTCCGTCTGCTTTCTTAAAAGAAGATGGGTCCACCTGCTTTCTTACAGGAAGATGTCGAAGTCTGCTTTCTTCTTTTTTTAAAATTAATTTTTTTCATATCCCTCCCCGCTCCCCGATGTCTAGTTTCTTAAAGAAAGCCGTGGCCGTCTGATTTCTTAAAGGAAGGTGTGGCAATCTGCTTTCTTACAGAAAGATGTGGCTGTCTGGTTTCCCAAAGGAAGATGTGGCCATCTGCTTTCTTCAAGAATGCCGTGGCAGTCTGCTTTCTTAAAGACAGATGTAGCATTTTGCTGTCCTACAGAAAGATGTGGCCGCTATCTTACTTAAAGAAGATGTGCATGTCTGTTTTCTTAAAGGAAGTTGTGCTCGTCTGCTTCCTAGAGAAAGATGTGGCTGCTTGGTTTCTTCAAGGAAGATGGGGAATATGGTGTCTTAAAGAGAGATATGGCATTTTGCTCTCTTACAGAAAGATTTGCCCGCCATGGTTCTTAAAGGAAGCTATGCAAGTCTGCTTTCTGAAAGGAAGATGTGGATGTCTTCTTTCTTAAAGAAAGAAGTGGCAGTCTGGTTTGTTAAAGGAAGATGTGGCAGTCTGCTTTCCTACAGAAAGATGTGCCTGTCTGGTTTCTTAAAGGAAGTTGTTGTCGTCTGCTTTTTTACAGAAATATGTGTCTGTCTGGTGTATTAAAGGAAGATGTGCTCGTCTGCTTTCTTATACAAAGATGTGGAGGTCTTCTTTCTTAAAGTAAGACGTGGAATTCTGTTTTCTTAAAGGAAATTGTGGCAGTCTGCTTTCTTACAGAAAGATGTGGCCGTCTGGTTTCTTACAGGAAGGTGTAGTCGTGTGCTTTCTTCAAGGATGCTGTGGCAAGTCTGTTGTCTTAAAGAGAGATGTGTCATTTTACTTTCTTACAGAAAGATGTGGCTGCCTTCTTTCTTAAAGGAAGATGTGCATATCTGCTTTCTTGAAGGAAGATGTGTCCATCTGCTTTCTTACAGAAAGATGTCGACGTCTTCTTTCTTAATGGAAGATGTGCCAGTCCGCTTTCTTACAGAAAGAAGAGGCTGGATTCTAAAAGGTAGATGTGGCCATCTGCTTTCTTCAAGGATACTGTGGCAGTCCGGTTTGTTAAAGGGAGATGTGGTATTTTCCTTTCTTACAAACAAAGTGTCCGTCTGTTTTCTTAAAGGAAGATGTGCTAGTCTTCTTTCTTAAAGAAAGATGTGCTCGTCTGCTTTCTTATACAAAGATGTGGAGGTCTTCTTTTTAAAGAAAGACGTGGAAATCTGATTTCTTAAATGAAATTGTGGCAGTCTGCTTTCTTACAGAAAGATGTGGCTGTCTGGTTTCTTAAAGGAAGGTGTAGCCGTCTGCTTTCTTCAAGGATGCTGTGGCAAGTCTGGTGTCGTAAAGAGAGATGTGTCATTTTACTTTCTTACAGAAAGATGTGGCTGCCTACTTTCTTAAAGGAAGATGTGCAAGTCTGCTTTCTTGAAGGAAGATGTGCCCGTCTGCTTTCTTACTCAAAGATGTGGAAATCTTCTTTCTTAAAGGAAGACGTGGCAGTCTGGTTTACTTAAAGACGATATGGCTGTCTGGTTTCTTAAAGTAAGATGTGGCCATCAGCTTTCTTCAAGGATAATGTGGCAGTTTGCTTTCCTAAAGAATGATGTCTCGGTCTACATTCGTAAAGGAAGATGTGGCCGTCAGATTTCTTCAAGGATACTGTGGCAGTCTGGTTCCTTAAAGAGGGATGTGGCATTTTGCTTTCTTACAGAAAGGTGTGACAGTCTTTTTAAAGGAAGATGTGCCAGTCTTCTTTCTTATAGGGAGATGTGCAAGTCTGCTTGATAACAGAAAGATGTGGCAGTATTCTTTTTTAAAGGATGCCGTGGCAGTCTGGTTTCTTAAAGAAAGACGTGGAAATCTGCTTTCCTGAAGAAAGATGTGGAAATGTGGTTTCCTACAGAAAGACGTGGCTGTCTGTTTTCTTAAAGGAAGGGGTGGCAGTTTGCTTTCCTAAAAAGTGATGTGTCTGTCTGCTTTCTTAAAGGAAGATGTGTCTGTCTGCTTTCTTACAGAAAGATGTGGATATCTTTCTTAAGGAAGACGTGGCAGTCTGGTTTCTTAAAGGAAGTCGTGGAAATCTGGTTTCTTAAAGGAAAATGTGGTAGTCTGCTTTATTATGGAAAGATGTGGTTCTCTGGTTTCTTAACGGAAGATGTAGTCGTCTACTTTTTTCAAGGATGTCGTGACAGTCTGATTTCTTAAAGAGAGATGTGTCATTTTGATTTCTTAGAGAAAATGTGGCTGCCTGCTTTCTTAAAGGAAGATGTGTGGCAGTCTGCTTTCCTACAGAAAGATGTGCCTGTCTGGTGTCTTAAAGGAAGTTGTTGTCGCCTGCTTTTTACAGAAACATGTGTCTGTCTGGTTTCTTAAAGGAAGATGTGTCCATCTGCTTTCTTACAGAAAGACGTCGACGTCTTCTATCTTAATGGAAGATGTAGCAGTCCGCTTTCTTACAATAAGAGGTGGATGGTTTCTAAAAGGAAGATGTGGCCATCTGCTTACTTCAAGGATGCTGTGGCAATCCGGTTTGTTAAAGGGAGATGTGGCATTTTGCTTTCTTACAAACGGAGTGTCCGTCTGCTTTCTTAATGGAAAATGTGCTAGTCTTCTTTCATAAAGTAAGATGTGCTCGTCTGCTTTCTTATACAAAGATGTGGAGGTCTTCTTTCTTAAAGGAAGACGTGGAAATCTGTTTTCTTAAAGGAAATTGTGGCCGTCTGATTTCTTACAGAAAGATGTGGCTGTCTGGTTTCTTAAAGGGAGGTGTAGTCGTCTGCTTTCTTCAAGGAGGCTGTAGCAAGTCTGGTGTCTTAAAGAGAGATGTGTCATTTTATTTTCTTACATAAAAATGTGGCTGCTTACTTTCTTAAAGGAAGACCTGCAAGTCTGCTTTCTTACAGAAAGATGTGCCAGTCTGCTTTCTTACGGAAAGACGTGGCAGTCTTCTTTTTTAAAGGATTCCGTGGCAGTCTGGTTTCGTAAAGAAAGATGTGGAAATCTGCTTTTCTGAAGAAAGATGTGGAAATGTCATTTCATACGGAAAGATGTGGCTGTCTGTTTTCATAAAGGAAGGGGTGGCAGTTTGGTTTCCTAAAAAATGATGTAGCAGTCAGTTTTCTTAAAGGAAGATGTGTCTGTCTGCTTTCTTTAAGGAAGATGTGCCAATCTGCTTTCTTACAGAAAGATGTGGATATATTTCTTAAGGAAGACGTGGCAGTCTGGTTTCTTAAAGGAAAATGTGGCAGTCTGCTTTATTATGGAAAGATGTGGTTGTCTGGTTTCTTAACGGATGATGTAGTCATCTACTTTCTTAAAGGACGTCGTGGCAGTCTGGTTTCTTAAAGAGAGATGTGTCATTTTTGATTTCTTAGAGAAAATGTGGCTGCCTGCTTTCTTAAAGGAAGATGTGCAAGTCTGCTTTCTTAAGGAAGATGTGCCAGTCTGCTTTCTTACAGAAAGATGTGGCAGTCTCCTTTTTTCATGGAAAGGGTGGCATCTGGTTTATTAAAGGCGGACGTGGCAATCTGGTTTCTTAAACGAAGATGTGTCCGTCTGCTTTCTTAAAAGAAGATGGGTCCACCTGCTTTCTTACAGGAAGATGTCGAAGTCTGCTTTCTTCTTTTTTTAAAATTAATTTTTTTCATATCCCTCCCCGCTCCCCGATGTCTAGTTTCTTAAAGAAAGCCGTGGCCGTCTGATTTCTTAAAGGAAGGTGTGGCAATCTGCTTTCTTACAGAAAGATGTGGCTGTCTGGTTTCCCAAAGGAAGATGTGGCCATCTGCTTTCTTCAAGAATGCCGTGGCAGTCTGCTTTCTTAAAGACAGATGTAGCATTTTGCTGTCCTACAGAAAGATGTGGCCGCTATCTTACTTAAAGAAGATGTGCATGTCTGTTTTCTTAAAGGAAGTTGTGCTCGTCTGCTTCCTAGAGAAAGATGTGGCTGCTTGGTTTCTTCAAGGAAGATGGGGAATATGGTGTCTTAAAGAGAGATATGGCATTTTGCTCTCTTACAGAAAGATTTGCCCGCCATGGTTCTTAAAGGAAGCTATGCAAGTCTGCTTTCTGAAAGGAAGATGTGGATGTCTTCTTTCTTAAAGAAAGAAGTGGCAGTCTGGTTTGTTAAAGGAAGATGTGGCAGTCTGCTTTCCTACAGAAAGATGTGCCTGTCTGGTTTCTTAAAGGAAGTTGTTGTCGTCTGCTTTTTTACAGAAATATGTGTCTGTCTGGTGTATTAAAGGAAGATGTGCTCGTCTGCTTTCTTATACAAAGATGTGGAGGTCTTCTTTCTTAAAGTAAGACGTGGAATTCTGTTTTCTTAAAGGAAATTGTGGCAGTCTGCTTTCTTACAGAAAGATGTGGCCGTCTGGTTTCTTACAGGAAGGTGTAGTCGTGTGCTTTCTTCAAGGATGCTGTGGCAAGTCTGTTGTCTTAAAGAGAGATGTGTCATTTTACTTTCTTACAGAAAGATGTGGCTGCCTTCTTTCTTAAAGGAAGATGTGCATATCTGCTTTCTTGAAGGAAGATGTGTCCATCTGCTTTCTTACAGAAAGATGTCGACGTCTTCTTTCTTAATGGAAGATGTGCCAGTCCGCTTTCTTACAGAAAGAAGAGGCTGGATTCTAAAAGGTAGATGTGGCCATCTGCTTTCTTCAAGGATACTGTGGCAGTCCGGTTTGTTAAAGGGAGATGTGGTATTTTCCTTTCTTACAAACAAAGTGTCCGTCTGTTTTCTTAAAGGAAGATGTGCTAGTCTTCTTTCTTAAAGAAAGATGTGCTCGTCTGCTTTCTTATACAAAGATGTGGAGGTCTTCTTTTTAAAGAAAGACGTGGAAATCTGATTTCTTAAATGAAATTGTGGCAGTCTGCTTTCTTACAGAAAGATGTGGCTGTCTGGTTTCTTAAAGGAAGGTGTAGCCGTCTGCTTTCTTCAAGGATGCTGTGGCAAGTCTGGTGTCGTAAAGAGAGATGTGTCATTTTACTTTCTTACAGAAAGATGTGGCTGCCTACTTTCTTAAAGGAAGATGTGCAAGTCTGCTTTCTTGAAGGAAGATGTGCCCGTCTGCTTTCTTACTCAAAGATGTGGAAATCTTCTTTCTTAAAGGAAGACGTGGCAGTCTGGTTTACTTAAAGACGATATGGCTGTCTGGTTTCTTAAAGTAAGATGTGGCCATCAGCTTTCTTCAAGGATAATGTGGCAGTTTGCTTTCCTAAAGAATGATGTCTCGGTCTACATTCGTAAAGGAAGATGTGGCCGTCAGATTTCTTCAAGGATACTGTGGCAGTCTGGTTCCTTAAAGAGGGATGTGGCATTTTGCTTTCTTACAGAAAGGTGTGACAGTCTTTTTAAAGGAAGATGTGCCAGTCTTCTTTCTTATAGGGAGATGTGCAAGTCTGCTTGATAACAGAAAGATGTGGCAGTATTCTTTTTTAAAGGATGCCGTGGCAGTCTGGTTTCTTAAAGAAAGACGTGGAAATCTGCTTTCCTGAAGAAAGATGTGGAAATGTGGTTTCCTACAGAAAGACGTGGCTGTCTGTTTTCTTAAAGGAAGGGGTGGCAGTTTGCTTTCCTAAAAAGTGATGTGTCTGTCTGCTTTCTTAAAGGAAGATGTGTCTGTCTGCTTTCTTACAGAAAGATGTGGATATCTTTCTTAAGGAAGACGTGGCAGTCTGGTTTCTTAAAGGAAGTCGTGGAAATCTGGTTTCTTAAAGGAAAATGTGGTAGTCTGCTTTATTATGGAAAGATGTGGTTCTCTGGTTTCTTAACGGAAGATGTAGTCGTCTACTTTTTTCAAGGATGTCGTGACAGTCTGGTTTCTTAAAGAGAGATGTGTCATTTTGATTTCTTAGAGAAAATGTGGCTGCCTGCTTTCTTAAAGGAAGATGTGTGGCAGTCTGCTTTCCTACAGAAAGATGTGCCTGTCTGGTGTCTTAAAGGAAGTTGTTGTCGCCTGCTTTTTACAGAAACATGTGTCTGTCTGGTTTCTTAAAGGAAGATGTGTCCATCTGCTTTCTTACAGAAAGACGTCGACGTCTTCTATCTTAATGGAAGATGTAGCAGTCCGCTTTCTTACAATAAGAGGTGGATGGTTTCTAAAAGGAAGATGTGGCCATCTGCTTACTTCAAGGATGCTGTGGCAATCCGGTTTGTTAAAGGGAGATGTGGCATTTTGCTTTCTTACAAACGGAGTGTCCGTCTGCTTTCTTAATGGAAAATGTGCTAGTCTTCTTTCATAAAGTAAGATGTGCTCGTCTGCTTTCTTATACAAAGATGTGGAGGTCTTCTTTCTTAAAGGAAGACGTGGAAATCTGTTTTCTTAAAGGAAATTGTGGCCGTCTGATTTCTTACAGAAAGATGTGGCTGTCTGGTTTCTTAAAGGGAGGTGTAGTCGTCTGCTTTCTTCAAGGAGGCTGTAGCAAGTCTGGTGTCTTAAAGAGAGATGTGTCATTTTATTTTCTTACATAAAAATGTGGCTGCTTACTTTCTTAAAGGAAGACCTGCAAGTCTGCTTTCTTACAGAAAGATGTGCCAGTCTGCTTTCTTACGGAAAGACGTGGCAGTCTTCTTTTTTAAAGGATTCCGTGGCAGTCTGGTTTCGTAAAGAAAGATGTGGAAATCTGCTTTTCTGAAGAAAGATGTGGAAATGTCATTTCATACGGAAAGATGTGGCTGTCTGTTTTCATAAAGGAAGGGGTGGCAGTTTGGTTTCCTAAAAAATGATGTAGCAGTCAGTTTTCTTAAAGGAAGATGTGTCTGTCTGCTTTCTTTAAGGAAGATGTGCCAATCTGCTTTCTTACAGAAAGATGTGGATATATTTCTTAAGGAAGACGTGGCAGTCTGGTTTCTTAAAGGAAAATGTGGCAGTCTGCTTTATTATGGAAAGATGTGGTTGTCTGGTTTCTTAACGGATGATGTAGTCATCTACTTTCTTAAAGGACGTCGTGGCAGTCTGGTTTCTTAAAGAGAGATGTGTCATTTTTGATTTCTTAGAGAAAATGTGGCTGCCTGCTTTCTTAAAGGAAGATGTGCAAGTCTGCTTTCTTAAGGAAGATGTGCCAGTCTGCTTTCTTACAGAAAGATGTGGCAGTCTCCTTTTTTCATGGAAAGGGTGGCATCTGGTTTATTAAAGGCGGACGTGGCAATCTGGTTTCTTAAACGAAGATGTGTCCGTCTGCTTTCTTAAAAGAAGATGGGTCCACCTGCTTTCTTACAGGAAGATGTCGAAGTCTGCTTTCTTCTTTTTTTAAAATTAATTTTTTTCATATCCCTCCCCGCTCCCCGATGTCTAGTTTCTTAAAGAAAGCCGTGGCCGTCTGATTTCTTAAAGGAAGGTGTGGCAATCTGCTTTCTTACAGAAAGATGTGGCTGTCTGGTTTCCCAAAGGAAGATGTGGCCATCTGCTTTCTTCAAGAATGCCGTGGCAGTCTGCTTTCTTAAAGACAGATGTAGCATTTTGCTGTCCTACAGAAAGATGTGGCCGCTATCTTACTTAAAGAAGATGTGCATGTCTGTTTTCTTAAAGGAAGTTGTGCTCGTCTGCTTCCTAGAGAAAGATGTGGCTGCTTGGTTTCTTCAAGGAAGATGGGGAATATGGTGTCTTAAAGAGAGATATGGCATTTTGCTCTCTTACAGAAAGATTTGCCCGCCATGGTTCTTAAAGGAAGCTATGCAAGTCTGCTTTCTGAAAGGAAGATGTGGATGTCTTCTTTCTTAAAGAAAGAAGTGGCAGTCTGGTTTGTTAAAGGAAGATGTGGCAGTCTGCTTTCCTACAGAAAGATGTGCCTGTCTGGTTTCTTAAAGGAAGTTGTTGTCGTCTGCTTTTTTACAGAAATATGTGTCTGTCTGGTGTATTAAAGGAAGATGTGCTCGTCTGCTTTCTTATACAAAGATGTGGAGGTCTTCTTTCTTAAAGTAAGACGTGGAATTCTGTTTTCTTAAAGGAAATTGTGGCAGTCTGCTTTCTTACAGAAAGATGTGGCCGTCTGGTTTCTTACAGGAAGGTGTAGTCGTGTGCTTTCTTCAAGGATGCTGTGGCAAGTCTGTTGTCTTAAAGAGAGATGTGTCATTTTACTTTCTTACAGAAAGATGTGGCTGCCTTCTTTCTTAAAGGAAGATGTGCATATCTGCTTTCTTGAAGGAAGATGTGTCCATCTGCTTTCTTACAGAAAGATGTCGACGTCTTCTTTCTTAATGGAAGATGTGCCAGTCCGCTTTCTTACAGAAAGAAGAGGCTGGATTCTAAAAGGTAGATGTGGCCATCTGCTTTCTTCAAGGATACTGTGGCAGTCCGGTTTGTTAAAGGGAGATGTGGTATTTTCCTTTCTTACAAACAAAGTGTCCGTCTGTTTTCTTAAAGGAAGATGTGCTAGTCTTCTTTCTTAAAGAAAGATGTGCTCGTCTGCTTTCTTATACAAAGATGTGGAGGTCTTCTTTTTAAAGAAAGACGTGGAAATCTGATTTCTTAAATGAAATTGTGGCAGTCTGCTTTCTTACAGAAAGATGTGGCTGTCTGGTTTCTTAAAGGAAGGTGTAGCCGTCTGCTTTCTTCAAGGATGCTGTGGCAAGTCTGGTGTCGTAAAGAGAGATGTGTCATTTTACTTTCTTACAGAAAGATGTGGCTGCCTACTTTCTTAAAGGAAGATGTGCAAGTCTGCTTTCTTGAAGGAAGATGTGCCCGTCTGCTTTCTTACTCAAAGATGTGGAAATCTTCTTTCTTAAAGGAAGACGTGGCAGTCTGGTTTACTTAAAGACGATATGGCTGTCTGGTTTCTTAAAGTAAGATGTGGCCATCAGCTTTCTTCAAGGATAATGTGGCAGTTTGCTTTCCTAAAGAATGATGTCTCGGTCTACATTCGTAAAGGAAGATGTGGCCGTCAGATTTCTTCAAGGATACTGTGGCAGTCTGGTTCCTTAAAGAGGGATGTGGCATTTTGCTTTCTTACAGAAAGGTGTGACAGTCTTTTTAAAGGAAGATGTGCCAGTCTTCTTTCTTATAGGGAGATGTGCAAGTCTGCTTGATAACAGAAAGATGTGGCAGTATTCTTTTTTAAAGGATGCCGTGGCAGTCTGGTTTCTTAAAGAAAGACGTGGAAATCTGCTTTCCTGAAGAAAGATGTGGAAATGTGGTTTCCTACAGAAAGACGTGGCTGTCTGTTTTCTTAAAGGAAGGGGTGGCAGTTTGCTTTCCTAAAAAGTGATGTGTCTGTCTGCTTTCTTAAAGGAAGATGTGTCTGTCTGCTTTCTTACAGAAAGATGTGGATATCTTTCTTAAGGAAGACGTGGCAGTCTGGTTTCTTAAAGGAAGTCGTGGAAATCTGGTTTCTTAAAGGAAAATGTGGTAGTCTGCTTTATTATGGAAAGATGTGGTTCTCTGGTTTCTTAACGGAAGATGTAGTCGTCTACTTTTTTCAAGGATGTCGTGACAGTCTGGTTTCTTAAAGAGAGATGTGTCATTTTGATTTCTTAGAGAAAATGTGGCTGCCTGCTTTCTTAAAGGAAGATGTGTGGCAGTCTGCTTTCCTACAGAAAGATGTGCCTGTCTGGTGTCTTAAAGGAAGTTGTTGTCGCCTGCTTTTTACAGAAACATGTGTCTGTCTGGTTTCTTAAAGGAAGATGTGTCCATCTGCTTTCTTACAGAAAGACGTCGACGTCTTCTATCTTAATGGAAGATGTAGCAGTCCGCTTTCTTACAATAAGAGGTGGATGGTTTCTAAAAGGAAGATGTGGCCATCTGCTTACTTCAAGGATGCTGTGGCAATCCGGTTTGTTAAAGGGAGATGTGGCATTTTGCTTTCTTACAAACGGAGTGTCCGTCTGCTTTCTTAATGGAAAATGTGCTAGTCTTCTTTCATAAAGTAAGATGTGCTCGTCTGCTTTCTTATACAAAGATGTGGAGGTCTTCTTTCTTAAAGGAAGACGTGGAAATCTGTTTTCTTAAAGGAAATTGTGGCCGTCTGATTTCTTACAGAAAGATGTGGCTGTCTGGTTTCTTAAAGGGAGGTGTAGTCGTCTGCTTTCTTCAAGGAGGCTGTAGCAAGTCTGGTGTCTTAAAGAGAGATGTGTCATTTTATTTTCTTACATAAAAATGTGGCTGCTTACTTTCTTAAAGGAAGACCTGCAAGTCTGCTTTCTTACAGAAAGATGTGCCAGTCTGCTTTCTTACGGAAAGACGTGGCAGTCTTCTTTTTTAAAGGATTCCGTGGCAGTCTGGTTTCGTAAAGAAAGATGTGGAAATCTGCTTTTCTGAAGAAAGATGTGGAAATGTCATTTCATACGGAAAGATGTGGCTGTCTGTTTTCATAAAGGAAGGGGTGGCAGTTTGGTTTCCTAAAAAATGATGTAGCAGTCAGTTTTCTTAAAGGAAGATGTGTCTGTCTGCTTTCTTTAAGGAAGATGTGCCAATCTGCTTTCTTACAGAAAGATGTGGATATATTTCTTAAGGAAGACGTGGCAGTCTGGTTTCTTAAAGGAAAATGTGGCAGTCTGCTTTATTATGGAAAGATGTGGTTGTCTGGTTTCTTAACGGATGATGTAGTCATCTACTTTCTTAAAGGACGTCGTGGCAGTCTGGTTTCTTAAAGAGAGATGTGTCATTTTTGATTTCTTAGAGAAAATGTGGCTGCCTGCTTTCTTAAAGGAAGATGTGCAAGTCTGCTTTCTTAAGGAAGATGTGCCAGTCTGCTTTCTTACAGAAAGATGTGGCAGTCTCCTTTTTTCATGGAAAGGGTGGCATCTGGTTTATTAAAGGCGGACGTGGCAATCTGGTTTCTTAAACGAAGATGTGTCCGTCTGCTTTCTTAAAAGAAGATGGGTCCACCTGCTTTCTTACAGGAAGATGTCGAAGTCTGCTTTCTTCTTTTTTTAAAATTAATTTTTTTCATATCCCTCCCCGCTCCCCGATGTCTAGTTTCTTAAAGAAAGCCGTGGCCGTCTGATTTCTTAAAGGAAGGTGTGGCAATCTGCTTTCTTACAGAAAGATGTGGCTGTCTGGTTTCCCAAAGGAAGATGTGGCCATCTGCTTTCTTCAAGAATGCCGTGGCAGTCTGCTTTCTTAAAGACAGATGTAGCATTTTGCTGTCCTACAGAAAGATGTGGCCGCTATCTTACTTAAAGAAGATGTGCATGTCTGTTTTCTTAAAGGAAGTTGTGCTCGTCTGCTTCCTAGAGAAAGATGTGGCTGCTTGGTTTCTTCAAGGAAGATGGGGAATATGGTGTCTTAAAGAGAGATATGGCATTTTGCTCTCTTACAGAAAGATTTGCCCGCCATGGTTCTTAAAGGAAGCTATGCAAGTCTGCTTTCTGAAAGGAAGATGTGGATGTCTTCTTTCTTAAAGAAAGAAGTGGCAGTCTGGTTTGTTAAAGGAAGATGTGGCAGTCTGCTTTCCTACAGAAAGATGTGCCTGTCTGGTTTCTTAAAGGAAGTTGTTGTCGTCTGCTTTTTTACAGAAATATGTGTCTGTCTGGTGTATTAAAGGAAGATGTGCTCGTCTGCTTTCTTATACAAAGATGTGGAGGTCTTCTTTCTTAAAGTAAGACGTGGAATTCTGTTTTCTTAAAGGAAATTGTGGCAGTCTGCTTTCTTACAGAAAGATGTGGCCGTCTGGTTTCTTACAGGAAGGTGTAGTCGTGTGCTTTCTTCAAGGATGCTGTGGCAAGTCTGTTGTCTTAAAGAGAGATGTGTCATTTTACTTTCTTACAGAAAGATGTGGCTGCCTTCTTTCTTAAAGGAAGATGTGCATATCTGCTTTCTTGAAGGAAGATGTGTCCATCTGCTTTCTTACAGAAAGATGTCGACGTCTTCTTTCTTAATGGAAGATGTGCCAGTCCGCTTTCTTACAGAAAGAAGAGGCTGGATTCTAAAAGGTAGATGTGGCCATCTGCTTTCTTCAAGGATACTGTGGCAGTCCGGTTTGTTAAAGGGAGATGTGGTATTTTCCTTTCTTACAAACAAAGTGTCCGTCTGTTTTCTTAAAGGAAGATGTGCTAGTCTTCTTTCTTAAAGAAAGATGTGCTCGTCTGCTTTCTTATACAAAGATGTGGAGGTCTTCTTTTTAAAGAAAGACGTGGAAATCTGATTTCTTAAATGAAATTGTGGCAGTCTGCTTTCTTACAGAAAGATGTGGCTGTCTGGTTTCTTAAAGGAAGGTGTAGCCGTCTGCTTTCTTCAAGGATGCTGTGGCAAGTCTGGTGTCGTAAAGAGAGATGTGTCATTTTACTTTCTTACAGAAAGATGTGGCTGCCTACTTTCTTAAAGGAAGATGTGCAAGTCTGCTTTCTTGAAGGAAGATGTGCCCGTCTGCTTTCTTACTCAAAGATGTGGAAATCTTCTTTCTTAAAGGAAGACGTGGCAGTCTGGTTTACTTAAAGACGATATGGCTGTCTGGTTTCTTAAAGTAAGATGTGGCCATCAGCTTTCTTCAAGGATAATGTGGCAGTTTGCTTTCCTAAAGAATGATGTCTCGGTCTACATTCGTAAAGGAAGATGTGGCCGTCAGATTTCTTCAAGGATACTGTGGCAGTCTGGTTCCTTAAAGAGGGATGTGGCATTTTGCTTTCTTACAGAAAGGTGTGACAGTCTTTTTAAAGGAAGATGTGCCAGTCTTCTTTCTTATAGGGAGATGTGCAAGTCTGCTTGATAACAGAAAGATGTGGCAGTCTTCTTTTTTAAAGGATGCCGTGGCAGTCTGGTTTCTTAAAGAAAGACGTGGAAATCTGCTTTCCTGAAGAAAGATGTGGAAATGTGGTTTCCTACAGAAAGACGTGGCTGTCTGTTTTCTTAAAGGAAGGGGTGGCAGTTTGCTTTCCTAAAAAGTGATGTGTCTGTCTGCTTTCTTAAAGGAAGATGTGTCTGTCTGCTTTCTTACAGAAAGATGTGGATATCTTTCTTAAGGAAGACGTGGCAGTCTGGTTTCTTAAAGGAAGTCGGGGAAATCTGGTTTCTTAAAGGAAAATGTGGTAGTCTGCTTTATTATGGAAAGTTGTGGTTCTCTGGTTTCTTAACGGAAGATGTAGTCGTCTACTTTTTTCAAGGATGTCGTGACAGTCTGGTTTCTTAAAGAGAGATGTGTCATTTTGATTTCTTAGAGAAAATGTGGCTGCCTGCTTTCTTAAAGGAAGATGTGTGGCAGTCTGCTTTCCTACAGAAAGATGTGCCTGTCTGGTGTCTTAAAGGAAGTTGTTGTCGCCTGCTTTTTACAGAAACATGTGTCTGTCTGGTTTCTTAAAGGAAGATGTGTCCATCTGCTTTCTTACAGAAAGACGTCGACGTCTTCTATCTTAATGGAAGATGTAGCAGTCCGCTTTCTTACAATAAGAGGTGGATGGTTTCTAAAAGGAAGATGTGGCCATCTGCTTACTTCAAGGATGCTGTGGCAATCCGGTTTGTTAAAGGGAGATGTGGCATTTTGCTTTCTTACAAACGGAGTGTCCGTCTGCTTTCTTAATGGAAAATGTGCTAGTCTTCTTTCATAAAGTAAGATGTGCTCGTCTGCTTTCTTATACAAAGATGTGGAGGTCTTCTTTCTTAAAGGAAGACGTGGAAATCTGTTTTCTTAAAGGAAATTGTGGCCGTCTGATTTCTTACAGAAAGATGTGGCTGTCTGGTTTCTTAAAGGGAGGTGTAGTCGTCTGCTTTCTTCAAGGAGGCTGTAGCAAGTCTGGTGTCTTAAAGAGAGATGTGTCATTTTATTTTCTTACATAAAAATGTGGCTGCTTACTTTCTTAAAGGAAGATGTGCAAGTCTGCTTTCTTACAGAAAGATGTGCCAGTCTGCTTTCTTATAGAAAGACGTGGCAGTCTTCTTTTTTAAAGGATTCCGTGGCAGTCTGGTTTCTTAAAAAAAGATGTGGAAACCTGCTTTTCTGAAGAAAGATGTGGAAATGTCATTTCATACGGAAAGATGTGGCTGTCTGTTTTCTTAAAGGAAGGGGTGGCAGTTTGGTTTCCTAAAAAATGATGTAGCAGTCAGTTTTCTTAAAGGAAGATGTGTCTGTCAGCTTTCTTTAAGGAAGATGTGCCAATCTGCTTTCTTACAGAAAGATGTGGATATATTTCTTAAGGAAGACGTGGCAGTCTGGTTTCTTAAAGGAAAATGTGGCAGTCTGCTTTATTATGGAAAGATGTGGTTGTCTGGTTTCTTAACGGATGATGTAGTCGTCTACATTCTTAAAGGATGTCGTGGCAGTCTGGTTTCTTAAAGAGAGATGTGTCATTTTGATTTCTTAGAGAAAATGTGGCTGCCTGCTTTCTTAAAGGAAGATGTGCAAGTCTGCTTTCTTCAGGAAGATGTGCCAGTCTGCTTTCTTACAGAAAGATGTGGCAGTCTCCTTTTTGCATGGAAAGGGTGGCATCTGGTTTATTAAAGGCGGACGTGGGAATCTGGTTTCTTAAACGAAGATGTGTCCGTCTGCTTTCTTAAAAGAAGATGGGTCCACCTGCTTTCTTACAGGAAGATGTCGAAGTCTGCTTTCTTCTTTTTTTAAAATTAATTTTTTTCATATCCCTCCCCGCTCCACGAAGTCTGCTTTCTTAAAGGAAGACATGGCAGTCTGGTTTCTTAAAGGAAGGTGTGGCAATCTGCTTTCTTACAGAAAGAAGTGGCTGTCTGGTTTCCAAAAGGAAAATGCGGCCATCTGCTTTCTTCAGGGATGCTGTGGCAGTCTGCTTTCGTAAAGACAGATGTAGCATTTTGCTGTCCTACAGAAAGATGTGGCCGCTATCTTACTTAAAGGAAGATGTGCATTTCTGTTTTCTTAAAGGAAGTTGTGCTCGTCTGCTTCCTAGAGAAAGATGTGGCTGCTTGGTTTCTTCAAGGAAGATGTGGAATATGGTTTCTGAAAGAGAGATGTGTCATTTTGCTTTCTTACAGAAAGATTTGCCCGCCATGGTTCTTAAAGGAAGCTATGCAAATCTGCTTTCTGAAAGGAAGATGTGGATGTCTTCTTTCTTAAAGAAAGAAGTGGCAGTCTGGTTTGTTAAAGGAAATGTGGCAGTCTGCTTTCCTACAGAAAGATGTGCCTGTCTGGTGTCTTAAAGGAAGTTGTTGTCGCCTGCTTTTTACAGAAACATGTGTCTGTCTGGTTTCTTAAAGGAAGATGTGTCCATCTGCTTTCTTACAGAAAGACGTCGACGTCTTCTATCTTTAAGATGTGGCAGTCCGCTTTCTTACAGAAAGAAGTGGCTGGTTTCTAAAAGGAAGATGTGGCCATCTGCTTTCTTCAAGGATGCTGTGGCAATCCGGTTTGTTAAAGGGAGATGTGGCATTTTGCTTTCTTACAAACGGAGTGTCCGTCTGCTTTCTTAATGGAAAATGTGCTAGTCTTCTTTCATAAAGTAAGATGTGCTCGTCTGCTTTCTTATACAAAGATGTGGAGGTCTTCTTTCTTAAAGGAAGACGTGGAAATCTGTTTTCTTAAAGGAAATTGTGGCCGTCTGATTTCTTACAGAAAGATGTGGCTGTCTGGTTTCTTAAAGGAAGGTGTAGTCCTCTGCTTTCTTCAAGGATGCTGTGGCAAGTCTGGTGTCTTAAAGAGAGATGTGTCATTTTACTTTCTTACAGAATGATGTGGCTGTCTGGTTTCTTAAAGGAAGGTGTAGTCGTCTGCTTTCTTCAAGGATGCTCTGGAAAGTCTGGTGTCTTAAAGAGAGATGTGTCATTTTACTTTCTTACAGAAAGATGTGGCTGCCTACTTTCTTAAAGGAAGATGTGCAAGTCTGCTTTCTTGAAGGAAGATGTGCCCTTCTGCTTTCTTACAGAAAGATGTGGAAATCTTCTTTCTTAAAGGAAGACGTGGCAGTCTGGTTTACTTAAAGTAGATATGGCTGTCTCGTTTCTTAAAGGAGGATGTGGCCATCAGCTTTCTTCAAGGATGAGGTGGCAGTTTGTTTCCTAAAGAATGATGTCTCGGTCTACATTAGTAAAGGAAGATGTGGCCGTCAGATTTCTTCAAGTATACTGTGGCAGTCTGGTTCCTTAAAGCGGGATGTGGCATTTTGCTTTCTTACAGAAAGGTGTGACCGTCTGTTTTAAAGGAAGATGTGCCAGTCTTCTTTCTTAAAGGGAGATGTACCAGTCTGCTTTCTAACAGAAAGACGTGGCAGTCTTCTTTTGTAAAGGATGCCGTGGCAGTCTGGTTTCTTAAAGAAAGACGTGGAAATCTGCTTTCCTGAAGAAGGTGTGGAAATCTGGTTTTCTACGGAAAGATGTGGCTGTCTGTTTTCTTAAAGGAAGGGGTGGCAGTTTGCTTTCCTAAAAAATGATGTGGCAATCAGCTTTCTTAAATGAAAATGTGTCTGTCTGCTTTCTTAAAGGAAGATGTGCCAATCTGCTTTCTTACAGAAAGATGTGGATATCTTTCTTAAGGAAGACGTGGCAGTCTGGTTTCTTAAAGGAAAATGTGGCAGTCTGCTTTCTTATAGAAAGATGTGGTTGTCTGGTTTCTTAACGCAAGATGTAGTCGTCTACTTTCTTCAAGGATGACGTGGCAGTCTGGTTTCTTTTTATATTTTTTTAAATTTTTTTTAATTTTAACAATTTTTTGGGGCTGATACAATTCTTTTTACAGTTCATACATATACATACATCAGTTGTATAAAGCACATCTGTACAGTCTTTGCCCTAATCATTTTTTTCTCTTTTCTTCTTTTACATTTTATTAGGGACTCAAACAACTCTTACCACAATCCATACATATACATACATCAATTGTACAAAGCACATCCATACATTCCCTGCCCCAATCATTCTCAAGGCATTTGCTCTCCACTTAAGCCCCTTGCATAAGGTCCTCTTTTTTCCCCCCTCCCTCCCCATTCCCCCCTCCCTCATATGCCCTTGGTAATTTATACATCGTTATTTTTTCATATCTTGCCCTATCTGGAGTCTCCCTTCCCCCCTTCTCTGCTGTCCCTCTCCCAGGGAAGAGGTCACATGTGGATCCTTGTAATCAGTTCCCCCTTTCCAACCCACTCACCCTCCACTCTGCCAGCATCGCCCCTCACACCCTTGGTCCTGAAGGTATAATCCACCCTGGATTCCCTGTGCCTCCAGCCCTCATATGTACCAGTGTACAACCTCTGCCCTATCCAGCCCTGCAAGGTAGAATTCGGATCATGGTAGTTGGGGGGAGGAAGCATCCAGGATCTGGGGGAAAGCTGTGTTCTTCATTGATACTACCTCACACCCCAATTAACCCATCTCCTCTCCTAAACCCCTCTATGAGGGGATCTCCATTGGCCGACACTTGGGCCTTGAGTCTCCACTCTGCACTTCCCCCTTCATTTAATATGATATATATATACATATATACACATACCTATATACATATACACATATATACACATACATACACACACATATCTTTTTTTTATTGCATGATGCCTTATACCTGGTCCCTTGGGCACCTCGGGATCGCACTGGCCGGTGTGCTTCTTCCATGTGGGCTTATTTGCTTCTGAGCTAGATGGCCGCTTGTTCACCTTCAAGCCTTTAAGACCCCAGACACTATCTCTTTTGATAGCCGGGCACCATCAGCTTTCTTCACCACATTTGCTTATGCACCCATTTGTCTTCAGTGATCCTATCATGGAGGTGTGCAGTCAATGATATGATTTTTTGTTCTTTGATGCCTGGTAACTGATCCCTTTGGGACCACTCGATCACACAGGCTGGTGTGTTCTTCCATGTGGACTTTGTTGCTTCTGAGCTAGATGGCCACTTGTTTATCTTCAAGCCTGTAAGACCCCAGTCACTATCTCTTTTGATAGCCGGGCACCATCAGCTTCCTTCACCACATTTACTTGCTCACCCACTTTGGCTCCAGCCGTTGTGTCGGGAGAGTGAGCATCATAGAGTTCCAATTTAATAAAAGAAGGTATTCATGCATTGAGGGAGTGTTTGAGTATAGGCCCAAGGTCCTTCCGCCACCTTAATACTTGACCTATAAATATAGACACATAGATCTATTTCCCCATCCTCCTATATATATTTGCATGTACATGTCTTTGTCTAGACCTCCATGAATGCCCTTTGACTCCTAGCTCTTTCCTCCATCTCCCTTGACCTTCCTCCTGCCCTACTACCATGCTTCATCGTCACCTGGGCTAGAGTATACCACTTCTCTAAGCAACCTTACCCTTGATCATTTCCCACCAGGCCTGCCACTCCCCCCTTCTCTACCATTTGGGGTCCCATGTTTTTCCCTTGTCCCTGGGTTTGTTAACACCACTTCCTAAACCCCCCTCCCCCCCACCCCAAGTCCCCCCGGAACTGTCGGTCCCGTTGTTTTTCATCCAGATAGTTCATCCAGCCTGTCCTATTCAGATAGACCTGTGGAGTCACTAACATGCACGAAAACTAGACAGAGGAAAACAAAGCAACAGTATACAACCAGACAACAAAACAAACCACTGAAAAAGAACAGAACAAAACAGTTCACAAGAGAAAAGCTTGTATTTAGTTCGGGGATCGTTTGCTGGCCCTTAGTAGCGTTTTCCAGTCCAGTCTGTTGGGGCACCACGCCCTGGCCCCAAAGTCCACTTTCAGCATTCCCTGGGGACCTTGCCACTCCATTCCCTTGCTGTTCCGCTGCACTCCCCCAGTGATTTGCCTCGGTGTGGTGGGATCAGGTCAGGTGCAATTCCCACACTGTGTCTCCGGTGCTGTCCCCTGTATCGCCCGTAGTCACTGAGGGGCATCATGTCTCATAGTAGGGCCAGCCATGTTGTTCTCTCTGTGGACTGGCTGCTCTACTCAGGAACATCATCATCACGGCCTGGTGGGCCAGGCTGTGCTCCACTCTCTCCTCCTGCCCCTTTATCTGCTCCCGTGTGCTCTGATCAAATATGTCCATCTCCCATAGCTGCAGAGTCAATGTCGTCCTTTGGAACAAATTCTTTTCGGGGGAGGGGCAGGAATCCACTTAATTTATGGTGCTGGGTCCAGCCTCCCAGACCTCTCCACTGGTTCCCTCCTCCACGCCGGGATATTGCATTCACACCTTGCGACACTGGGTTGAAGGCTGGTCCCACTTTCCCTGTGGAGATATAAGCCATACCCTCCCCTTGGGTGGATTAATGCCCCATGACCCCACTACCCTTTTCTTCTTGTATTCATCCTTTTGTTTTCCTTTCCCCACCTCCTCCACCATTGTCTACCATGTACATCGCTGGTTTTGGTCTGGTCTCTTCCATACTACACCGTCTTCACCCCTAAAATGTTTGTATACAGTAGCTTTTTTCCCTATGCCACTTTTGCTTTAAAAAAATTTTTTTTTAATTCTTACCTCAGCGGACTCATGTTGTACTTGTCCTTTTGTGCCTGACTTACTTCGCTTAGCATGATTTCCTCCAGTTCTTCCCATGCCGCTATGTGCCTCATACGTTCATCACTGCTTTTTAGTGATGCGTAGTATTCCATTGTATGTATATACCACAGTTTTTTAATCCAATCGTCAGTTGATGGAAATTTGGGTTGCTTCCAACTCCTTGCAATTGTGAACTGTGCCGCAATGAACATTGGAGCACAGATGTCTGGTCTTGGTTTGCTTCTTGCCTCTTCTGGGTATATGCCCAGTAGGGGGATTGCTGGGTCATATGGTAACTCTATTTCCATCTGTTTTAGGTATCGCCAGATTGATTTCCATAGTGGCTGTACGTACTTACAGTCCCACCAGCAGTGGATGAGAGTTCCTGTCTCCCCACAGCCCCTCCAAAACTTGTTGCTTTCTGATTTTTTGAATTGGGCTACCTTTGAGGGTGTCAGGTGGTACCTCATTGTTGTTTTAATTTGCATTTCTCTTATGGCTAAAGATCGGGAACATTTTCTCATATGTTTGTTGGCCATTCGGATTTCTGCCCCTGTGAAACTTCTATTCAAGTCCTTTGCCGACCTTTCAAGTGGGCTATTGGTTTTTTTCTTTTTGGAAGCTAGCAGAGTACTGTAGATTTTAGTAATAAGGCCTTTGTCTGATGTGTCATTGCTAAAGATGTTTTCCCAGTCTGTGGACTCTCTTATTACTCTCTTGGTGAATTCTTTCGATGTACACAAGTGTTTTATCTTCAGTATATCCCATTTCTCGATTTGTGCCTCTTCTGTGTTTGTGTCCTTCCCTATTTCTGATAGCCTGTGTATTCCCTGCGCCAAAGTTCTCAAGTTGGTCCCAATTCCCTCATTGATGGCCCTAATAGTTTGGGGTTTAACTTCAAGGTCTGTGATCCACCTTGAGTTTATTCTTGTGCATGGAGTGAGATAAGGATCTTGCTTCATTTTTCTGCATGTTGATATCCATTTTTTCCACCACCACTTGTTAAAGAGGGCATCTGCTTCCCATTTGATCTTTTGGGAGCCCTTGTCAAAGATCAGCTGTGTGTATGCTGATGTTTTTATTTCTGGGTTTTCAGTTCTTTTCCATTGGTCTGAGTATCTGTCATTGTATCAATACCATGCAGTTTTGAGAACTGTGGCTGTATAGTATGTGCCAAAGTCAGGTAAAGCAAGCCCTCCCACTGTGTCCTTCTTCTTGAGGAGTTCTCTGCTAATTCTGGGTTTCTTCCCTCTCCATATGAAGTTGGTAATCAGTTTTTCCATTTCTTTGAAGAAAGATGATGGTAATTGTATCGGGATAGCATTAAACTTAGATAGTGCCTTTGGCAGAACTGACATCTTAACTATATTAAGTCTCCCAATCCAAGAGCATGGAATATTCTTCCATTTGTTGAGGTCGCTCTTGGTTTCTTGTAATAGTGTTCTATAGTTTTCCCTATATAGATCTTTTGTTTTTTCAGTCAAGTGTATCCCTAGATATTTCAGTTTGTGTTTGGCTATTGTGAAGGGTACCACCTTTTTGATCTCTTCTTCTGTGGTCTTATCTGATGTGTATAACAATCCGATGGACTTCTGTTTGTTGATCTTGTATCCTGCCACTCTGCCAAACTCCTCTATTGCTTCCAGTACTCCCCTTGTGGAACTTTTGGGATTTTCCATATATAAAATCATATCATCTGCAAATAACGATAGTTTCACCTCTTCCTTCCCCAGACGAATACCTTTGATGTCACTTCTTTGCCTTATGCTGTTAGCTAAAACCTCCAGCACGATATTAAATAGGAGTGGAGACAAGGGGCATCCTTGTCTGGTTCCCTTTTTCAGTGGGATTGTGTTAGTCTTTTCTCCATTGACTATGACTTTGGCTGTTGGTTTTTCATATATAGCTTGTATTGTCTTGAGGAACTTTCCTTCCATTCCTATTTTCGCTAGTGTCTTAAACAGGAATTGGTGTTGGATGTTGTCGAATGCTTTTTCTGCGTCCATTGATATTATCATGTGATTCTTATACTTTTTCATGTCAATGTGACCAATAATACTAATGGTCTTTCGTATGTTGAACCATCCCTGCATCCCTGGTATGAATCCCACTTGGTCATGGTGAATTATTTGTTTTATATACTTTTGTATTCTGTTGGCTAGTATTTTGTTAAGGATTTTTGCATCAATGTTCATTAGGGGTATCGGTCTGTAGTTCTCGATTCTTGTGGGATCCTTCCCCAGTTTGGGTATCAGAGTTATACTAGCTTCATAGAAGGAGTTTGGGAGTTTGCCATCTTTTTCTATGTTCTGGAAAAGTTTGTGTAGGATTGGTATTAGTTCTTCCCTGAATGCTTGATAGAATTCTCCAGTGTATCCATCTGGTCCAGGGGATTTTTTTGTTGGTAATCCCTTGATAACCTTTTCTATTTTTTCTATTGCTATGGGTCTGTTGAGATTCTTGATGTCCACCGAGGATAGTCTAGGGAGGGATGGTTTTTCCAGGAATTTGTCCATGTCTTCCAAATTGTTGAATTCATTGTAATACAATCCTTCATAGTATTGTGTAACTATCCTTTTGATTTCATTAGGGTCTGATGTAATGACCCTTCTTTTATCCCTTATTCTTGCTGTTGAGATTTGTTCCCTCCTTTCTGTGGTTAGGTTTGCCAATGGTCTATCGATCCTATTTATCCTTTCAAAGAACCAACTTTTAGTGATATTAATTTTTTCCATAGTTTTTTTTATTTTCTTCTTTCTTAAAGGGAGATGTACCAGTCTGCTTGATAACAGAAATATGTGGCAGTCTTCTTTTTTAAAGGATGCCGTGGCAGTCTGGATTCTTAAAGAAAGACGGGGAAATCTGCTTTCCTGAAGAAAGATGTGGAAATGTGGTTTCCTATATAAAGACGTGGCTGTCTGTATTCTTAAAGGAAGGGATGGCAGTTTGCTTTCCTAAAAAGTGATGTGTTTGTCTGCTTTCTTAAAGGAAGATGTGCCAATCTGCTTTCTTACAGAAATATGTGGATATCTTTCTTAAGGAAGACGTGGCAGTCTGGTTTCTAAAAGGAAGACTTGGAAATCTGGTTTCTTCAAGGAAAATGTGGCAGTCTGCTTTCTTATAGAAAGATGTGGTTGTCTGGTTTCTTAACGGAAGATGTAGTCGTCTACTTTCTTCAAGGATGTTGTGGCAGTCTGGTTTCTTAAAGAGAGATGTGTCATTTTGATTTCTTAGAGAAAATGTGGCTGCCTGCTTTCTTAAAGGACGATGTTCCAGTCTGCTTTCTTACAGAACGATGTGGCCGTCTCTTTTTTTTAATAGAAGGGGTGGCATCTGGTTTATTAAAGGCGGATGTGGCAATCTGGTTTCTTAAAGGAAGATGTGTCCGTCTGCTTTCTTAAAAGAAGATGGGTCCGCCTGCTTTCTTACAGGAAGATGTCGAAGTCTGCTTTCTTCTTTTTTTTAAATTAATTTTTTTCATATCCCTCCACGCTCCCCGAAGTCTGCTTTCTTAAAGGAAGCCGTGGCAGTCTGGTTTCTTAAAGGAAGGTGTGGCAATCTGCTTTCTTACAGAAAGATGTGGCTGTCTGGTTTCCAAAAGGAAGATGTGGTCATCTGCTTTCTTCAAGGATGCTGTGGCAGTCTGCTTTCTTAAAGACAGATGTAGCATTTTGCTGTCCTACAGAAAGATGTGGCCGCTATCTTACTTAAAGGAAGATGTGCATGTCTGTTTTCTTAAAGGAAGTTGTGCTCGTCTGCTTCCTAGAGAAAGATGTGGCTGCTTGGTTTCTTCAAGGAAGATGGGGAATATGGTGTCTTAAAGAGAGATATGGTATTTTGCTTTCTTATCAGAAAGATTTGCCCGCCATGGTTCTTAAAGGAAGCTATGCAAGTCTGCTTTCTGAAAGGAAGATATGGATGTCTTCTTTCTTAAAGAAAGAAGTGGCAGTCTGGTTTGTTAAAGGAAGATGTGGCAGTCTGCTTTCCTACAGAAAGATGTGCCTGTCTGGTTTCTTAAAGGAAGTTTTTGTCGTCTGCTTTATTTCAGAAATATGTGTCTGTCCGGTGTATTAAAGGAAGATGTGCTCGTCTGCCTTCTTATACAAAGATGTGGAGGTCTTCTTTCTTAAAGGAAGACGTGGAATTCTGTTTTCTTAAAGGAAATTGTGCCAGTCTGCTTTCTTACAGAAAGATGTGGCCGTCTGGTTTCTCAAAGGAAGGTGTAGTCGTCTGCTTTCTTCAAGGATGCTGTGGCAAGTCTGGTGTCTTAAAGAGAGATGTGTCATATTACTTTCTTACGGAAAGATGTGGCTGACTTCTTTCTTAAAGGAAGATGTGCATATCTGCTTTCTTGAAGGAAGATGTGTCCATCTGCTTTCTTACAGAAAGATGTCGACGTCTTTTTCTTAATGGAAGATGTGCCAGTCCACTTTCTTACAGAAAGAAGTGGCTGGATTCTAAAAGGTAGATGTGGCCATCTGCTTTCTTCAAGGATGCTGTGGCAGTCCGGTTTGTTAAAGGGAGACGTGGCATTTTCCTTTCTTACAAACAAAGTGTCCGTGTGCTTTCTTAAAGGAAGATGTGCTAGTCTTCTTTCTTAAAGAAAGATGTGCTCGTCTGCTTTCTTATACAAAGATGTTGAGGTCTTCTTTTTAAAGGAAGACGTGGAAATCTGTTTTCTTAAATGAAATTGTGGCAGTCTGCTTTCTTACAGAAAGATGTGGCTGTCTGGTTTCTTAAAGGAAGTTGTGCTGGTCTGGTTCCTAGAGAAAGATGTGGCTGCTTGGTTTCTTCAAGGAAGATGTGGAACATAGTTTCTTAAAGAGAGATGTGGCATTTTGCTTTCTTACAGAAAGATTTGCCCGCCATGGTTCTTAAAAGAAGCTATGCAAGTCTGCTTTCTGAAAAGAAGATGTGGATGTCTTCTTTCTTAAAGAGAGAAGTGTCCGTCTGCTTTCTTAAAGGAAGATGTGCTAGTCTTCTTTCTTAAAGTAAGATGTGCTCATCTGCTTTCTTATACAAAGATGTGCCAGTCTTCTTTCTTAAAGGGAGATGTACCAGTCTGCTTGATAACAGATATATGTGGCAGTCTTCTTTTTTAAAGGATGCCGTGGCAGTCTGGATTCTTAAAGAAAGACGGGGAAATCTGCTTTCCTGAAGAAAGATGTGGAAATGTGGTTTCCTATAGAAAGACGTGGCTGTCTGTATTCTTAAAGGAAGGGGTGGCAGTTTGCTTTCCTAAAAAGTGATGTGTCTGTCTGCTTTCTTAAAGGAAGATGTGCCAATCGGCTTTCTTACAGAAAGATGTGGATATCTTTCTTAAGGAAGACGTGGCATTCTGGTTTCTAAAAGGAAGTCTTGGAAATCTGGTTTCTTCAAGGAAAATGTGGCAGTCTGCTTTCTTACAGAAAGATGTGGTTGTCTGGTTTCTTAACGGAAGATGTAGTCATCTACTTTCTTCAAGGATGTTGTGGCAGTCTGGCTTCTTAAAGAGAGATGTGTCATTTTGATTTCTTAGAGAAAATGTGGCTGCCTGCTTTCTTAAAAGACGATGTTCCAGTCTGCTTTCTTACAGAACGATGTGGCCGTCTCCTTTTTTAATGGAAGGGGTGGCATCTGGTTTATTAAAGGCGGACGTGGCAATCTGGTTTCTTAAACGAAGATGTGTCCGTCTGCTTCCTTAAAAGAAGATGGGTCCACCTGCTTTCTTACAGAAAGATGTCGAAGTCTGCTTTCTTAAAGGAAGCCGTGGCAGTCTGATTTCTTAAAGGAAGGTGTGGCAATCTGCTTTATTACAGAAAGATGTGGCTGTCTGGTTTCCAAAAAGAAAATGCGGCCATCTGCTTTCTTCAGGGATGCTGTGGCAGTCTGCATTCTTAAAGACAGATGTAGCATTTTGCTGTCCTACAGAAAGATGTGGTCGCTATCTTACTTAAAGGAAGATGTGCATGTCTGTTTTCTTAAGGGAAGTTGTGCTGGTCTTCTTCCTAGAGAAAGATGTGGCTGCTTGGTTTCTTCAAGGAAGATGTGGAATATGGTTTCTGAAAGAGAGATGTGTCATTTTGCTTTCTTACAGAAAGATTTGCCCGCCATGGTTCTTAAAGGAAGCTATGCAAATCTGCTTTCTGAAAGGAAGATGTGGATGTCTTCTTTCTTAAAGAAAGAAGTGGCAGTCTGGTTTGTTAAAGGAAATGTGGCAGTCTGCTTTCCTACAGAAAGATGTGCCTGTCTGGTGTCTTAAAGGAAGTTGTTGTCGCCTGCTTTTTACAGAAACATGTGTCTGTCTGGTTTCTTAAAGGAAGATGTGTCCATCTGCTTTCTTACAGAAAGACGTCGACGTCTTCTATCTTAATGGAAGATGTGGCAGTCCGCTTTCTTACAGAAAGAAGTGGCTGGTTTCTAAAAGGAAGATGTGGCCATCTGCTTTCTTCAAGGATGCTGTGGCAATCTGGTTTGTTAAAGGGAGATGTGGCATTTTGCTTTCTTACAAACGGAGTGTCCGTCTACTTTCTTAAAGGAAAATGTGCTAGTCTTCTTTCTTAAAGAAAGATATGCTCGTCTGCTTTCTTATACAAAGATGTGGAGGTCTTCTTTTTAAAGGAAGACGTGGAAATTTGTTTTCTTAAATGAAATTGTGGCAGTCTGCTTTCTTACAGAAAGATGTGGCTGTCTGGTTTCTTAAAGGAAGGTGTAGCCGTCTGCTTTCTTCAAGGATGCTGTGGCAAGTCTGGTGTCGTAAAGAGAGATGTGTCATTTTACTTTCTTACAGAAAGATGTGGTTGCCTACTTTCGTAAAGGAAGATGTGCAAGTCTGCTTTCTTGAAGGAAGATGTGCCCGTCTGCTTTCTTACAGAACGATGTGGAAATCTTCTTTCTTAAAGGAAGACGTGGCAGTCTGGTTTACTTAAAGAAGATATGGCTGTCTGGTTTCTTAAAGGAAGATGTGGCCATCAGCTTCTTTCAAGGATGATGTGGCAATTTGCTTTCCTAAAGAATGATGTCTTGGTCTACATTCGTAAAGGAAGATGTGCCCGTCAGATGTCTTCAAGGATACTGTGGCAGTCTGGTTCCTTAAAGAGGGATGTGGCATTTTGCTTTCGTACAGAAAGGTGTGACAGTCTTTTTAAAAGGAAGATGTGCCAGTCTTCTTTCTTAAAGGGATATGTACCAGTCTGCTTGATAACAGAAAGATGTGGCAGTCTTCTTTTTTAAAGGATGCCGTGGCAGTCTGGTTTCTTAAAGAAAGACGTGGAAATCTGCTTTCCTGGAGAAAGATGTGGAAATGTGGTTTCCTACAGAAACACGTGGATGTCTGTTTTCTTAAAGGAAGGGGTGGCAGTTTGCTCTCCTAAAAAAATGATGTGGCAGTCAGCTTTCTTAAAGGAAGATGTGTCTGTCTGCTTTCTTACAGAAAGATGTGGATATCTTTCTTAAGGAAGACGTGGCAGTCTGGTTTCTAAAAAGAAGTCGTGGAAATCTGGTTTCTTAAAGGAAAATGTGGCAGTCTGCGTTCTTAAAAGAAGATGGGTCCACCTGCTTTCTTACAGAAAGATGTCGAAGTCTGTTTTCTTAAAGGAAACCGTGGCAGTCTGGT
This sequence comes from Tenrec ecaudatus, assembly GCF_050624435.1. Classification (NCBI taxonomy): domain Eukaryota; kingdom Metazoa; phylum Chordata; class Mammalia; order Afrosoricida; family Tenrecidae; genus Tenrec; species Tenrec ecaudatus. The sequence goes on from NC_134548.1 coordinate 145,108,448, forward strand.
TTCTTATAGGAAGGTGTGGCAATCTGCTTTATTACAGAAACATGTGGCTGTCTGGTTTCCAAAAGGAAGATGGGGCCATCTGCTTTCTTCAAGGATGCTGTGGCAGTCTGCTTTCTTAAAGACAGATGTAGCATTTTGCTGTCCTACAGAACGATGTGGCCGCTATCTTACTTAAAAGAAGATATGCATGTCTGTTTTCTTAAAGGAAGTTGTGCTGGTCTGCTTCCTAGAGAAAGATGTGGCTGCTTGGTTTCTTCAAGGAAGATGTGGAACATAGTTTCTTAAAGAGAGATGTGGCATTTTGCTTCCTTACAGAAAGATTTGCCCGCCATGGTTCTTAAAAGAAGCTATGCAAGTCTGCTTTCTGAAAAGAAGATGTGGATGTCTTCTTTCTTAAAGAGAGAAGTGTCCGTCTGCTTTCTTAAAGGAAGATGTGCTAGTCTTCTTTCTTAAAATAAGATGTGCTCATCTGCTCTTATACAAAGATGTGCCAGTCTTCTTTCTTAAAGGGAGATGTACCAGTCTGCTTCATAACAGAAATATGTGGCAGTCTTCTTTTTTAAAGGATGCCGTGGCAGTCTGGATTCTTAAAGAAAGACGGGGAAATCTGCTTTCCTGAAGAAAGATGTGGAAATGTGGTTTCCTATAGAAAGACGTGGCTGTCTGTATTCTTAAAGGAAGGGGTGGCAGTTTGCTTTCCTAAAAAGTGATGTGTCTGTCTGCTTTCTTAAAGGAAGATGTGCCAATCTGCTTTCTTACAGAAAGATGTGGATATCTTTCTTAAGGAAGACGTGGCAGTCTGGTTTCTAAAAGGAAGTCTTGGAAATCTGGTTGTTTCAAGGAAAATGTGGCAGTCTCCTTTTTTATAGAAAGATGTGGTTGTCTGGTTTCTTAACGGAAGATGTAGTCGTCTACTTTCTTCAAGGTTGTTGTGGCAGTCTGGTGTCTTAAAGAGAGATGTGTCATTTTGACTTCTTAGAGAAAATGTGGCTGCCTGCTTTCTTAAAGGACGATGTTCCAGTCTGCTTTCTTACAGAACGATGTGGCCGTCTCCTTTTTTAATGGAAGGGGTGGCATCTGGTTTATTAAAGGCGGACGTGGCAATCTGGTTTATTAAACGAAGATGTGTCCGTCTGCCTTCTTAAAAGAAGATAGGTCCACCTGCTTTCTTACAGAAAGATGTCGAAGTCTGCTTTCTTAAAGGAAGCCGTGGCAGTCTGATTTCATAAAGAAGGTGTGGCAATCTGCTTTCTTACATAAAGATGTGGCTGTCTGGTTTCCAAAAGGAAAATGCGGCCATCTGCTTTCTTCAGGGATGCTGTGGCAGTCTGCTTTCTTAAAGAGAGATGTAGTATTCTGCTGTCCTACAAAAAGATGTGGCCGCTATCTTACTTAAAGGAAGATGTGCATGTCTGTTTTCTTAAAGGAAGTTGTGCTTGTCTGCTAGGTAGAGAAAGATGTGACTGCTTGGTTTCTTCAAGGAAGATGTGGAATATGGTTTCTGAAAGAGATATGTGTCATTTTGCTTTCTTACAGAAAGATTTGCCCGCCATGGTTCTTAAAGGAAGCTATGCAAATGTGCTTTCTGAAAGGAAGATGTGGATGTCTTCTTTCTTAAAGAAAGAAGTGGCAGTCTGGTTTGTTAAAGGAAATGTGGCAGTCTGCTTTCCTACAGAAAGATGTGCCTGTCTGGTGTCTTAAAGGAAGTTGTTGTCGCCAGCTTTTTACAGAAACATGTGTCTGTCTGGTTTCTTAAAGGAAGATGTGTCCATCTGCTTTCTTACAGAAAGACGTCGACGTCTTCTATCTTAATGGAAGATGTGGCAGTCCCCTTTCTTACAGAAAGAAGTGGCTGGTTTCTAAAAGGAAGATGTAGCCATCTGCTTTCTTCAAGGATGCTGTGGCAATCCGGTTTGTTAAAGGGAGATGTGGCATTTTGCTTTCTTACAAATGGAGTGTCCGTCTGCTTTCTTAAAGGAAAATGTGCTAGTCTCCTTTCTTAAAGTAAGATGTGCTCATCTGCTTTCTTATACAAAGATGGGGAGGTCTTCTTTCTTAAAGGAAGACGTGGAAATCTGTTTTCTTAAAGGAAATTGTGGCTCTCTGCTTTCTTACAGAAAGAAGTGGCTGTCTGGTTTCTTAAAGGAAGGTGTAGTCGTGTGCTTTCTTCAAGGATGCTGTGGCAAGTCTGGTGTCTTAAAGAGAGATGTGTCATTTTACTTTCTTACAGAAAGATGTGGCTGCCTACTTTCTTAAAGGAAGATGTGCAAGTCTGCTTTCTTGAAAGAAGATCTGCCCGTCTGCTTTCTTACAGAAAGATGTGGAAGTCTTCTTTCTTAAAGGAAGACCTGGTAGTCTTGTTTACTTAAAGAAGATATGGCTGTCTCGTTTCTTAAAGGAAGGTGTAGTCGTCTGCTTTCCTCAAGGATGCTGTGGCAAGTCTGTTGTCTTAAAGAGAGATGTGTCATTTTACTTTCTTACAGAAAGATGTGGCTGCCTACTTTCTTAAAGGAAGATGTGCATGTCTGCTTTCTTGAAGGAAGATGTGTCCGTCTGCTTTCTTACAGAAAGATGTTCATGTCTTCTTTCTTAATGGAAGATGTGGCTTTCTGCTTTCTTGCAGAAAGAAGGGGCTGGTTTCTAAAAGGAACATGTGGCCATCTGCTTTCTTCAAGGATGCTGTGGCAATCCGGTTTGTTAAAGGGAGATGTGGACTTTTGCTTTCTTACAAACGAAGTGTCCGTCTGCTTTCTTAAAGGAAGATGTGCTAGTCTTCTTTCTTAAAGAAAGATGTGCTCGTCTGCTTTGTTATACAAAGATGTGGAGGTCTTCTTTTTAAAGGAAGACGTGGAAATCTGTTTTCTTAAAGGAAATTGTGGCAGTCTGCTTTCTTACAGAAAGATGTGGCTGTCTGGTTTCTTAAAGGAAGGTGTAGCCGTCTGCTTTCTTCAAGGATGCTGTGGCAAGTCTGGTGTCTTAAAGAGAGGTGTGTCATTTTACTTTCTTACAGAACGATGTGGCTGCCTACTTTCGTAAAGGAAGATGTGCAAGTCTGCTTTCTTGAAGGAACATATGCCCTTCTGCTTTCTTACAGAAAGATGTGGAAATCTTCTTTCTTAAGGGAAGACGAGGCAGTCTGGTTTACTTAAAGAAGATATGGCTGTCTGGTTTCTTAAAGTAAGATGTGGCCATCAGCTTCCTTCAAGGATGATGTGGCAGTTTGCTTTCTTAAAGAATGATGTCTCGGTCTACATTCGTAAAGGAAGATGTGGCCGTCAGATTTCGTCAAGGATACTGTGGCAGTCTGGTTCCTTAAAGAGGGTTGTGGCATTTTGCTTTCTTACAGAAAGGTGTGACTGTCTGTTTTAAAGGATGATGTGCCAGTCTTCTTTCTTAAAGGGAGATGTACCAGTCTGCTTGGTAACCGAAAGATGTGGCAGTCTTCTTTTTTAAAGGATGCCATGGCAGTCTGGTTTCTTAAAGAAAGACGTGGAAATCTGCTTTCCTGAAGAAAGATGTGGAAATGTGTTTTCATACTTATACATACATCAATTGTATAATGGACATCTGTACAGTCTTTGCCCTAATCATTTTTTTCTCTTTTCTTCTTTTACATTTTATTAGGGACTCATACAACTCTTACCACAATCCATACATATACATACATCAATTGTATAAAGCACATCCATACATTCCCTGCCCCAATCATTCTCAAGGCATTTGCTCTCCACTTAAGCCCCTTGCAACAGGTCCTCTTTTTTCCCCCCTCCCTCCCCATTCCCCCCTCCCTCATATGCCCTTGGTAATTTATACATCGTTATTTTGTCATATCTTGCCCTATCCAGAGTCTCCCTTCCCCCCTTCTCTGCTGTCCCTCTCCCAAGGAAAAGGTCACATGTGGATCCTTGTAATCAGTTCCCCCTTTCCAACCCACTCACCCTCCACTCTCCCAGCATCGTCCCTCACACCCTTGTTCCTAAAGGTATCATCCACCCTGGATTCCCTGTACCTCCAACCCTCATATACACCAGTGTACAGCGTCTGTCCCATCCAGCCCTGCAAGGTAGAATTCGGATCATGGTAGTTGGGGGGAGGAAGCATCCAGGATCTGGGGGAAAGCTGTGTTCTTCATCGATATTACCTCACACCCTAATTAACCCATCTCCTCTCCTAAACCACTCTATGAGGGGATCTCCATTGGTCGACACTTGGGCCTTGGGTATCCACTCTGCACTTCCCCCTTTATTTAATATGATATATATACATACATATATACACATACATATACACATATATACATATACATACACACACATATCTTTTTTTTTTGCATGATGCCTTATACCGGGTCCCTTTGGACACCTCGTGATCGCACTGGCCAGTGTGCTTCTTCCATGTGGGCTTTTTTGCTTCTGAGCTAGATGGCCGCTTGTTCACCTTCAAGCCTTTAAGACCCCAGACGCTATCTCTTTTGATAGCCGGGCACCATCAGCTTTCTTCACCACATTTGCTTATGCACCCATTTGTCTTCAGCGATCCTATCATGGCGGTGTGCAGCCAATGATATGATTTTTTGTTCTTTGATGCCTGGTAACTGATCCCTTCAGGACCACTCGATCACACAGGCTGGTGTGTTCTATCATGTGGACTTTGTTGCTTCTGAGCTAGATGGCCGCTTGTTTATCTTCAAGCCTTTAAGACCCCAGTCACTATCTCTTTTGATAGCTGGGCACCATCAGCTTTCTTCACCACATTTACTTGTTCACCCACTTGGCTCCAGCAGTTGTGTCGGGAGAGTGAGCATCATAGAGTTCCAATTTAATAAAAGAAAGTACTCATGCATTGAGGGAGTGTTTGAGTAGAGGCCCAAGGTCCTTCCGCCACCTTAATACTTAACCTATAAATATAGACACATAGATCTATTTCCCCATCCTCCTATATATATTTGCATGTACATGTCTTTGTCTAGACCTCCATAAATGCCCTTTGACTCCTAGCTCTTTCCTCCATCTCCCTTGACTTTCCTCCTGCCCTACTACCATGCTTCGTCGCCACCTGGGCTAGAGTATAACTCTTCTCTAAGCAACCTTACCCTTGATCATTTCCCACCAGGCCTGCCACTCCCCCCTCTCTACCATTTGGGGTCCCATGTTTTTCCCTTGTCCCTGGGTTTGTTAACACCTCTTCCTTACTCCCCCTACCCCCCACCCCAAGTACCCCCGGAACTGTTGATCCCGTAGTTTTTCCTCCAGATAGTTCATCCAGCCTGTCCTATTCAGACAGACCTGTGGAGACACTAACATGCACGAAAACAAGACAGAGGAAAACAAAGCAACAGTATACATCCAGACAACAAAGCAACAAAAACAAACCACTGACAAAGAACAGGAAAAAAAAGTTCACAACAGAAAAGCTTGTAGTTAGTTCAGGGATCATTTGCTGGCCCTTAGGAGCGTTTTCCAGTCCAGTCTGTTGGGGCACCACGCCCTGGCCCCAAAGTCCACTTTCAGCATTCCCTGTGGACCTTGCCACTCCATTCCCTTTCTGTTCAGCTGCACTCCACCAGTGATTTGCCTCAGTGTGGTGGGATCAGGTCAGGTGCAATTCTCACACTGTCTCCGGTTCAGTCCCCTGTATCGCCCTTAGTCACTGATTGGCATCATTTCTCATAGTGGGGCCAGCCATGTTGTTCTCTCTGTGGACTGGCTGCTTTACTCAGGAACATCATCCTCACGGCCTGGTGGGCCAGGCTGTGCTCCACTTTCTCCTCCTGCCCCTTCATCTGCTCCCGTGTGCTCTGATCATATATGTTCATCTCCCGGAGCTGCAGAATCAATGTCGTCCTTTGGAACAAATTCTTTTTGGGGGAGGGGCAGGAATCCACTTAATTTATGGTGCTGGGGCCAGCCTCCCAGACCTCTCCACTGGTTCCCTACTCCACGCCAAGATATTGCATTCACACCTTGCAGCACTGGGTTGAAGTCTGGTCCCACTTTCCCTGTGGAGATATAAACAATACCCTCCCCTTGGGTGGATTAATGCCCTATGCCCCCACAATCCTTTTCTTCCTTGTATTCATCCTTTTGTTTTCCTTTCCCCACCTGCTCCACCATTGTCTACCATGTAAATCCCTGGTTTTTGGTCTGGTCTCTTCCATACTACACAGTCTTCACCCCTAAAATGTTTGTATACAGTAGCTTTTTCCCCTATGCTACTTTTGCTTTTTTTTAAAATTTTTAATTCTTACCTCAGCGGGCTCATGTTGTACTTGTCCTTTTGTGCCTGACTTACCTCGCTTAGGATGATTTCCTCCAGTTCTTCCCATGCCGCTATGTGCCTCATACGTTCATCACTGTTTTTCAGTGATGCGTAGTACTCCATTGTATGTATATACCACAGTTTTTTAATCCAATCGTCAGTTGATGGAAATTTGGGTTGCTTCCAACTCCTTGCAATTATGAACTGTGCCGCAATGAACATTGGAGCACAGATGTCTGGTCTTGGTTTGTTACTTGCCTCTTCTGGGTATATGCCCAGTAGGGGGATTGCTGGGTCATATGGTAACTCTATTTCCATCTGTTTTAGGTATCGCCAGATTGATTTCCATAGTGGCTGTATGTACTTACAGTCCCAACAGCAGTGGATGAGAGTTCCTGTCTCCCCACAGCCCCTCCCAACACTCGTTGCTTTCTGATTTTTTGAATTGGGCTACATTTGAGGGTGTCAGGTGGTACCTCATTGTTGTTTTAATTTGCATTTCTCTTATGGCTAAAGATCGGGAACATTTTCTCATGTTTGTTGGCCATTCGGATTTCTGTCCCTGTAAAATTTCTGTTCAAGTCCTTTGCCCACCTTTCAAGTGGGCTATTGGTTTTTTTCTTTTTGGAATCTAGCAGAGTATTGTAAATTTAGTAATAAGTAAATTTAGTAGTAAGGCCTTTGTCTGATGTGTCATTGCTAAAGATGTTTTCCCAGTCTGTGGACTCTCTTATTACTCCCTTGGTGAATTCTTTATATGTACACAAGTGTTTTATCTTCAGTATATCCCATTTGTCGATTAGTGCCTCCTCTGTGTTTGTGTCCTTCCCTATTTCTGATAGCCTGTGTATTCACTTCGCCAAAGTTCTCAAGTTGGTCCCAATTCCCTCACTGATGGCCCTAATAGTTTGGGGTTTAACTTCAAGGTCTGTGATCCACCTTGAGTTTATTCTTGTGCATGGAGTGAGATAAGGGTCTTGCTTCATTTTTCTTCATGTTGATATCCATTTTTTCCAGCACCACTTATTAAAGAGGGCATCTGCTTCCCATTTGATCTTTTGGAGGCCCTTGTCAAAGATCAGCTGTGTGTATGCTGATGCTTTTATTTCTGGATTTTCAGTTCTTTTCCATTGGTCTGAGTATCTGTCATTGAACCAATACCATGCAGTTTTGAGAACTGTGGCTGCATAGTATGTGCCAAAGTCAGGTAAAGCAAGCCCTCCCACGGTGTCCTTCTTCTTGAGGAGTTCTCTGCTAATTCTGGGCTTCTTCCCTCTCCATATGAAGTTGGTAATGAGTTTTTCCATTTCTTTGAAGAAAGATGATGGTAATTGTATGGGGATAGCATTAAATTTATATAGTGCCTTTGGCAGAACTAACATCTTAACTATATTAAGTCTGCCAATCCAAGAGCATGGAATATTCTTCCATTTGTTGAGGTCGCTCTTGGTTTCTTGTAATAGTGTTCTATAGTTTCCCCTATATAGATCTTTTGTTTTTTCAGTCAGGTGTATCCCTAGATATTTCAATTTGTGTTTGGCTATTGTGAAGGGTACCACCTTTTTGATCTCTTCTTCTGTGGTCTTATCTGTGTATAACAGTCCGATGAACTTCTGTTTGTTGATCTTTTATCCTGCCACTCTGCCAAAGTCCTCTATTGCTTCCAGTACTCCCCTTGTGGAACTTTTGGGATTTTCCATATATAAAATCATATCATCTGCAAATGACGATAGTTTCGCCTCTTCCTTCCCCAGACAAATACCTTTGATGTCACTTCTTTGCCTTATAATGGTAGCTAAAACCTCCAGCATGATATTAAATAGGAGTGGAGACAAGGGGCATCCTTGTCTGGGTCCCTTTTTCAGTGGGATTGTGTTAGTCTTTTCTCCATTGACTACGACTTTGGCTGTTGCTTTTTCATATATAGCTTGTATTGTCTTGAGGAACTTTCCTTCCATTCCTATCTTTGCTAGTGCCTTAAACAGGAATTGGTGTTGTATGTTGTCGAATGCTTTTTCTGCGTCTATTGATATTATCATGTGGTTCTTATACTTTTTCATGTCAATGTAACCAATAATACTAATGGTCTTTCGTATGTTGAACCATCCCTGCATCCCTGGTATGAATCCCACTTGGTCATGGTGAATTATTTGTTTTATATACTTTTGTATTCTGTTGGCTAGTATTTTGTTAAGGATTTTTACATCAATGTTCATTAGGGATATCGGTCTGTAGTTCTCGATTCTTGTGGGATCCTTCCCCAGTTTGGGTATCAGAGTTATACTAGCTTCATAGAAGGAGTTTGGGAGTTTGCCATCTTTTTCTATGTTCTGGAAAAGTTTGTGTAGGATTGGTATTAGTTCTTCCCTGAATGCTTGATAGAATTCTCCAGTGTATCCATCTGGTCCAGGGGATTTTTTTGTTGGTAATCCCTTGATAACCTTTTCTATTTTTTCTATTGCTATGGGTCTGTTGAGATTCTTGATGTCCACCGAGGATAGTCTAGGGAGGGATGGTTTTTCCAGGAATTTGTCCATGTCTTCCAAATTGTTGAATTCATTGTAATACAATCCTTCATAGTATTGTGTAACTATCCTTTTGATTTCATTAGGGTCTGATGTAATGACCCTTCTTTTATCCCTTATTCTTGCTGTTGAGATTTGTTCCCTCCTTTCTGTGGTTAGGTTTGCCAATGGTCTATCGATCCTATTTATCCTTTCAAAGAACCAACTTTTAGTGATATTAATTTTTTCCATAGTTTTTTTTATTTTCCCTCTCCTGAATCTCAGCCCCGATTTTAATAATTTCTTTTCTTTTGCTATTAGTAGGGTTGTCCAGCTTACTCTGCTCTAGTTTTTGTAAATTTTGTGTCAGCGTATCCGTCATGAGTCTCTCTTCCTTTCTTAGGTGTGCTTGTATTGCTATGAACCTTCCTCTGATCACTGCCTTTGCTGTGTCCCATAAGTTTTGGTACGTCGTGTGCTCATTTTCATTGGTTTCTATAAATTTCCTGATTTCGTCTCGGATCTGCAGCAGTATGCACTCCTTTTCCAGTAGAGAGTTATTCATCCTCCAATTATTTGCTCTTTTTTTCTTTGCTTTCCTTTTGTTGATTTCCAGTCTTATGGCACAATGGTCAGAGAGAGATGTCTGTATTGTTTCGATGTGCTTAAATTTATGTAGATTTGCCTTATGCCCCAGCATGTGGTCTATCTTCAAATATGTGCCATGGGGACTTGAAAAGAATGTGAAATTTTTTGTATTTGGATGAAAAGCTCTGTAAATATCTATTAGATCAAATTGTCTAATTGTGGAGTTTAGCTCTCTAGTCTCCTTGTTGAGTTTCTTTCCCTGTGATCTATCTTTCTCAGTGAGTGGTGTGTTGAAGTCACCCACTATAAGTGTCGAGTCTGTGATTTCTTTCTTAATCTTTTGGAGTGTTTGGTTGACGTATTGTGCTGGTCTCTCATTCGGGGAATATATGTTTACAATGCTTAGTGGTTCATTGTCTATCATTCCCTTGTGCATTATATAGTGTCCCTCCTTATCTCTTTTTATGGTTTGCACTTTGAGGTCAATTTTATCCGAGATAAGGATTGCAACCCCTGCTTTTTTTGTATTGCTGCTTGCTTGGTAGGTCCTTCTCCAGCCTTTGATTCTCAGCCTATTTTTGTCTGTAGCCTTGAGATGTGTCTCCTGTAGGCAGCAAATTGATGGGTTGTGTTTTCTAAGCCATTCTGCTAGTCTCGGTCTTTTAATGCCTGAGTTCAGGCCATTGATATTCAGGGTTATTATCTCCATGTGCGGACTCTGTGATACCATTTTATACCTTTCGTGTTGGGAGTTTTCCTACTTTCCTTTCTCATTAGTGTGTGTTTTGTGTGTGTATCATTATTGACTTCTTTCCATCCTTAAGCCATTGCTATCTTGGGGTCTGTTTTCTTTTTGTTGTGCTCTGGTTGAGGTTGTTCTATGTGCTGGTGTCTTATTTGTGCTTGGTGAGTGTTGTTCTTCTGCCCATACTGAGTCGGCGAGGATCTTTTGTAAGGCTGGGTATGTTGTAACGTATTTTTTGAGTTTTTCCTTGTCTGGGAAGACTTTTACTTCTCCATCGATCTTGATCGATAATTTGGCTGGGTAGAGTATTCTTGGATTTGCGTTGTTTTCTTTCAATTTTTGGAATATGTTACTCCATTCTCTCCTTTTTTTCATATTTTCTGCTGATAGGTCTGAGCATATCCTTATGTGGGAAGCTTTATATGTGATTGCTTGCTTTTCCCTAGCTGCTCTCATGATTTTCTCCTTTTCCTCAAAGTTGGATAGTTTAACTATTATGTGCCTTGGTGATTTCTTCTTTGGGTCCCGTCGTGCTGGTGCTCTTTCAACCTCCTGGATGGTTGCTTGGTTTTCATTCATTAGGCTGGGGAAGTTTTCCTCCAAGAATTCTCTCGCTATTGTTGCAGATGACTTCTTTGTTGTGTCTTCCTCCAGTAGGCCAATAATTCTAATGTTGTTCTGCTTCATAGCATCAGACATAACTCTTAGGTTTTCTTCGGCTTCTCTGATGCTCTTATTAGATTTTTGTTCACGTTTATTAAAGTGCTTGGCTGTCCTCCAAGACACTGATGCGGATCTCTGATTCCTCCAATCGATTCTCAAGGAACATGATTCTGCTATTGTTTTTCGTTATCTGCTCCTTAAGCTTCTATATTTTCCTTTGGTGTACGTCTTTTATCTCCTCTATCATTTCATCCTTTTTCTGTATTGTTTCCCTCATATCCTGCATGGCTCCAAGCAGCATTCTGAGAGTTTCTTTGTATGGCATCTCAATGTCTGCTTCTTCTATGTATGTTGCTATGTTCAGGACATCTTCTGCCTTTGCCTTTTGTTTCTCCTGTTTTTTTGTTCAGGTCGTTGGGGGTGATGGCTGTTTGCGTTGAGTTGCTTTTGAGGGACCAGGTGCCATTTTCTAGTCTCTCTCTGGAAGACTTATAGGAATGCTTCTTCGATCTGCCTACAGCTGATTTTGCTATGGGATTAACCTACAGTTGATTTTGCTATGGGATTAACCTACCACTTTATCTTCCTGTGGCTTCCCTATCAGGGGAGTGCCCCAGATGGCAGATCGACTGCCTGCCCCAGTGTTGCAGAGGCTGGGCTGAATTCCTGCTATTGGTTTGAATATTGATAAGTGTTGGCTGAGCTGCCTTATGTCCCCAGGTACACAGGCAGGAACTCCCTGGTGAGAAGTTTGAGGAGTATCCCCTGGAGAGCAAGCAGGCCTTACCCTAACTTTGGGCTATCTATGCAGGGTGGAGCTCAACTAGCTGGGTGTGACCCAGGTACAAATGCCCTAGGGCAATGGGAGTGCCCCATAAGTCCGCAATGGAGTGTGAGAGAGCAGGGCAGGAACAAGGGGGGGAGAAAAATCAAAAAGTGAGACTAGACTGTGCAGGGGTACAGGGAAGTGAGGGAAGCAAAAGAAACTATGTAGCCAAGTCCCACTCCCTGCCTGTGGATCTGCAAGGGCTTACTCCCTGCCCCAAGCCCCAGCGTTAGTCCGCAGCTGAGCCCCAAGAAGGGTCACAAGACAACTGCTGAGCAGCCCCCATAGAAGTGGGGGGATAGAGAGCAGAGATGTTAACAGATGCTGCAGTGTAGCTGAGGCTTCATCACTGCGTGTGGAGCTGTGGGGGGTTGGGTTTAGTCCCTGCTCAGACCACGCAGCGCGGCTGCGGCTGCGGCTGCGCAGCCCTCCAAGGCTGTGTGGGAATACTGAGCAGAGACGCAAACAGAAGCAACAATGTACTTGAACCCCAATCCCTGCCAGTGGAGATGCAAGCGTCCTGTCCCTGCCCTGAGGCAGGTAGGGGAAAACTGTGGCTGTGCTTAGACCAAACCCTGCTACAGGCTCCAAATGGTCCCGGCTTGGGCAGATCCGGCAGCTTGACTTGGGTCAAGCCCAAGCCGGCTTCCCCTGAGGTAAGCCAAAAGCCCCCAGCCCCTCAAAACCCCGTGGATCTGTGCCTACTTATCTTTATGTTGCACCTCCTGCGATCTAGTGGCATTGAATTTCACTCTGAGCAACTCTTCTGGGCTGGATTCTGCGGAGTCCCTCTGGTGTGTGTCACTCTGTCGCCATCCGGAAGTCTTGTTTTTTAAAGAAAGACATGGCAGTCTTGTTTCTTAAAGAAAGATGTAGCAGTCTGTTTTCCTACGGAAAGATGTGCCTGTGTGGTTTCTTAAAGAGATATGTGGCATTTTGCTTTCTTACAAAAAGATATGGCCTCCAGCGTTCTTAAAGGAGTTGTGGCAGACTGCTTACTTAAAGGAAGATGTGGAACTCTTCTTTCTTAAAGAAGGACATGGCAGTGTGCTATCTTACAGAAAGATGTGGCTGTCTGGTTTCTAAAAGGAAGATCTGGCCATCTGCTTTCTTCAAGGATGCTGTGGCATTCCAGTTTCTTAAAGGGAGATGTGGCATTTTGCTTTCGTACAAAAGAAGAGTCCGTCTGCTTTCTTAAAGGAAGATGTGTCGGTCTGCTTTCTCATAGAAAGATGTGGAAGTCTTCTTTCTTAAAGGAAGACGTGGCAGTCTGCCTTTTTAAAGGAAGACGTGGAAATCTGGTTACTTAAAGGAAATTGTGGCAGTCTGCTTTCTTACAAAAAGATGTGGCTTTCTGGTTTCTTAAAGGAAGATGTAGTCATCTGCTTTCTTCAAGGATATTGTGGGAGTTTGGTTTCTTAAAGAGAGATGTGTCATTTTGCTTTCTTAGAGAAAGATGTGGCTGCCTGCTTTCTTAAAGGAAGGTGTGCAAGTCTGCTTTCTTGAAGGATGATGTGCCAGTCTGCTTTCTTACAGAAAGATGTGGAAGTCTTCTTTCTTATAGGTAGACGTGGCAGTCTGGTTTCTTACAGAAAGATGTGGCTGTCTGGTTTCTAAAAGGAAGATCTGGCCATCTGCTTTCTTCAAGGATGCTGTGGCAGTACGATTTCTTAAAGAAAGATGTGCTATTTTGTTTTCTTACAGAAAGATGTGGCTGCATGCTTTCTAAAAGGAAGATATGCAAGTCTGCCTTCTTGAAGGAAGATGTGCCATTTTGCTTTCTTCAAGGGTGCCCCAGTACCAAAAATTAAATTGATGCCTACCCATCCCCCCCAGAAGAATGTGTTTCAGAGGACGAATTTGATTCTGTAGCTCCCGGACTGGGACATATCTGATCAGAGCACACAGGAAAAGATGAAGGGGCAGGAGGAGATAGTGGAACACAGCCTGGCCCACCAGGCTGTGAGGATGATGTTCCTGAGTAGAGCAGCCAGTCCACAGAGAGAACAACATGGCTGGCCCCACTATGAGAAATGATGCCCCTCAGTGACTAAGGGCGATACAGGGAACAGCACCGGAGACACAGTGTGGGAATTGTACCTGACCTGATCCCACCTCAAGGAGGCAAAGCACTCGGGGAGTGCAGCGGAACAGCAAAGGAATGGAGTGGCAAGGTCCCCAGGGCATGCTGAAAGTGGACTTTGGGGCCAGGGTGTGGTGCACCAACAGACTGGACTGGAAAACGCTCCTAAGGGACAGCAAATGATCCTTAAACTAACTACAAGCTTTTCTTTTGTGAAGTGTTTTGTTTTTTGTCAGTGGATTGTTTTTGTTGTTTTTTTGTCTGGTTGTATACTGTTGCTTTGTTTTCCTCTGTCTTGTTTTAGTGCATGTTAGTGTCTCCACAGGTCTGTCTGAATAGGACAGGCTGGATGAACTATCTGGAGGAAAAACAACGGGATCAACAGTTCCGGAGGGACTTGAGTGAAGGGTTAGGGGGATAAGAAAGTGGTGTTAACAAACACAGGGACAAGGGAACAACATGCGACTCTAAATGGTAGTGAGGGGGACGTGGCAGGCCTGGTGGGGAATGATCAAGGGTAAGGTTGCGTAGAGAAGTGGTATAGCTGTAGCCCAGGTGGGGACGGAGTATGTTAGGGGTCAGGAGGAAATTCAAGGGAGATGGAGCAAGGAGCTGGTAGTCAAGGGGAATTTATGGAGGTCTAGACTAAGACAGGTACATGCAAATATATATATTAAGATGGGGAAATAGATCTATATGTCTATATTTATAGGTATAATATTAAGGTGGTGGAAGGACCTTGGGCCTCTACTCAAGCACTCCCTCAATGCATGAATACTTTCTTTTCTTAAATTGGCATTCTATGATGCTCACCCTCCTGACACAACTGGTGAAGCCAAAGTGGGTGAACAAATAAATGTGGTGAAGAAAGCTAATGGTGCCGGCTATCAAAAGAGATAGTGTCTGTGGTCTTAAAGGCTTGAAGATAAACAAGCGGCCACCTAGCTCAGAAGCAACAAACCCCACATGGAAGAACACACCAGCCTGTGTGATCATGTGGTCCCGAAGGGATCCGTTATCAGGCATCAAAGAACAAAATAAGGCATCAAAGAACAAAAAATCATATCATTGGCTGCACACCTCCATAATAAAGTCACCGAAGACAAACGGGTGCATAAGCAAATGTGTGGAAGAAAACAGATGGTGCCTGGCTAACGAAAGAGATAGTGTCTGGGGTCTTAAAGGCTTGAAGGTGAACAAGCGGCCGTCTAGCTCAGAAGCAATAAAGCCCACATGGAAGAAGCACACCAGCCGGTCCGATCACGAGATGCCAAAGGGACCAGGTATAAGGCATCATGCAAAAACAAAAAAAAAGAATATATACATATACCATAGTGGATGAAGGGGGAAGTGCAGTGTGGAGACCCTAGGCCCAAATGTCGACCACTGGAGTTCCCCTCATAGAGGGGTTTAGGAGAGGAGATGGGTCAGTCATGGTGCAAAGTAGTACCGATGAAAAACACAGCTTTCCCCCAGATCCTGGATGCTTCCTCCCTCCAACTACCATGATCCGAATTCTACCTTGCAGGAGTGGATAGGGCAGAGGTTGTACACTGGTGCATAGAGCAGCTGGAGGCAGGGGAACCCAGGGTGGATGATACCTTCAGGACCAGGGGTGTGAGGGCCGATGCTGGGAGAGTGGAGGGTGAGTGGGTTGGAAAGGGGGAACTGATTACAAGGATCCACATGTGACCTCCTTCCAGGGAGATGGACGGCAGAGAAGGGGGTGGGAAGGGAGACTCTGGATAGGGCAAGATATGACAAAATAACAATCTGTGGATTATCAAGGGCTCATGAGGGAGGGGGGAGTGGGGAGGGAGGGGGAAAAAGAGGACCTGATGTGGAGGACTTCAGTGAAGAGCAAATACTTTGAGAGTGATTAGGGCAAAGAATGTAAGGATGTGTTTTATACAATTCATGAATGTATACATGTGGATTGTGATAAGAGTTGTATGAGCCCCTAATAAAATGTAAAAAAAGAAAAGAAAATGATTAGGGCAAAGAATGTACAGATGTGCTTTATGCAATTGATGTATGTATATGTATGGCTTGTGATAAGAGTTTATGAGCCCCTAATAAAATGTTATTTGAAAAAAGTGTCCGCCTGCTTCCTTAAAGGAAGATGTGCTAGTCTGCTTTCTGAAAGGAAAATGTACCAGTCTACTTTCTTAAAATAAAATGTACCAGTTTGCTTTCTTATAGAAAGACGAGGCAGTCTTCTTTTTTAAAGGAAGACGTTGCAATCTGGTTTCTTAAAGGAAGATGTGGCAGTCTGCTTTCTTAAAGAAATATGTGTCTGGTATCTTCAAGAATGCTGTGGAAGTCTGGTTTCCTAAAGTGAGATGTGACATTTTGCATACTAACAGAAAGATGTGTCCGTCTGCCTTCTTAAAGAAAAATGTGCTTGTGTGCTTTCTTAAAGGAAGATGTGCCAGTCTGCTTGCATACAGAAAGATTTGGATGTCTGCCTTCTTATAGAAAGATAGCAGTGTGCTGTCATAAAGGAAGATGTGGCCGTCTGCTTTCTTCCAGAAAGATGTTGCAATCTAGATCTTAAGGGAAGACATGGGTGTCTGTTCTCTTACAGAAAGACATAGCAGTCTGTTTTCTTAAAGGAAGATGTGGCATTTTGCTTTTCAGAAAGATATGGAAGTCTTTCTTAAAGAAAGACGTGGCAGTCTGGTTTCTTACAGAAAGACGTGGCCGTCTGCTCTGTCAAGGATGCTGTGGCAGTTTGGTGTATTAAAGAGAGATGTGTCATTTTACTTTCTTACAGAAAGATGTGGCTGCCTACTTTCTTAAAGGAAGATATGCAAGTCTTCTTTCTTGAAGGAAGATGTGCCCGTGTGCTTTCTTACAGAAAGGTGTGGAAGTCTTCTTTCTTAAAGGAAGACGTGGCAGTCTGGTTTACTTAAAGGAAGATATGGCTGTCTGGTTTCTTAAAGGAAGATGTGGCCATCAGCTTTCTTCAAGGATCATGTGGCAGTTTGCTTTCCTAAAGAATGATGTCTCGGTCTACATTCGTAAAGGAAGATGTGGCCGTCAGATTTCTTCAAGGATAGTGTGGCAGTCTGGTTCCTTAAAGAGGGATGTGGCATTTTGCTTTCTTACAGAAAGGTGTGACAGTCTTTCTTAAAGGAAGATGTGCCAGTCTTCTTTCTTAAAGGGAGATGTACCAGTCTGCTTTCTAACAGAAAGATGTGGCAGTCTTCTTTTTTAAAGGATTCCATGGCAGTCTGGTTTCTTAAAGAAAGACGTGGAAATCTGCTTTCCTGAAGAAAGATGTGGAAATGTGGTTTCCTACAGAAAGACGTGGCTGTCTGTTTTCGTAAAGGAAGGGGTGGCAGTTTGCTTTCCTAAAAAATGATGTGGCAGTCAGCTTTCTTAAAGGAAGATGTGTCTGTATGCTTTCTTAAAGGAAGATGTGCCAATCTGCTTTCTTACAGAAAGACGTGGATATCGTTCTTAAAGAAGACGTGGCAGTCTGGTGTCTTAAAGGAAGTCGTGAAAATCTGGTTTCTTAAAGGAAAATGTGGCAGTCTGCTTTCTTATAGAAAGATGTGGTTGTCTGGTTTCTTAACGGAAAATGTAATCATCTACTTTCTTGAAGGATGTTGTGGCAGTCTGGTTTCTTAAAGCAAGATGTGTCATTTTGATTTCTTAGAGAAAATGTGGCTGCCTGCTTTCTTAAAGGAAGATGTGCAAGTCTGCTTTCTTGAAGGAAGATGTGTCAGTCTGCTTTCTTACAGAAAGATGTGGCAGTCTCCCTTTTAAATGGAAGCGGTGGCATCTGGTTTATTAAAGGCAGACGTGGCAATCGGGTTTCTTAAACGAAGATGTGTCCGTCTGCTTTCTTAAAAGAAGATGGGTCCACCTGCTTTCTTACAGAAAGATGTCGAAGTCTGCTTTCTTAAAGGAAGCCGTGGCAGTCTGGTTTCTTAAAGGAAGGTATGGCAATCTGCTTTCTTACATAAAGATGTGGCTGTCTGGTTTCCAAAAGGAAGATGTGGCCATCTGCTTTCTTCAAGGATGCTGTGGCAGTCTGCTTTCTTAAAGACAGATGTAGCATTTTGCTGTCCTACAGAAAGATGTGGCTGCTATCTTACTTAAAGGAAGATGTGCATGTCTGTTTTCTTAAAGGAAGTTGTGCTGGTCTGCTTCCTAGAGAAAGATGTGGATACTTTGTTTCTTCAAGGAAGATGTGGAATATGGTTTCTGTAAGAGAGATGTGGCATTTTGCTTTCTTACAGACAGATTTGCCCGCCATGGTTCTTAAAGGAAGCTATGCAAGTCGGCTTTCTGAAAGGAAGATGTGGATGTCTTCTTTCTTAAAGAAAGAAGTGGCAGTCTGGTTTGTTAAAGAAAGATGTGGCAGACTTCTTTCCTACAGAAAGATGTGCCTGTCTGGTTTCTTAAACGAAGATGTGTCCGTCTGCTTTGTTACAGAAAGACGTCGACGTCTTCTTTCTTAATGGAAGATGTGCCAGTCCGCTTTCTTACAGAAAGAAGTGGCTGGATTCTAAAAGGTAGATGTGGCCATCTGCTTTCTTCAAGGATGCTGTGGCAGTCCGGTTTGTTAAAGGGAGACGTGGCATTTTCCTTTCTTACAAACAAAGTGTCCGTCTGCTTTCTTAAAGGAAGATGTGCTAGTCTTCTTTCTTAAAGAAAGATGTGCTCGTCTGCTTTCTTATACAAAGATGTGGAGGTCTTCTTTTTAAAGGAAGACGTGGAAATCTGTTTTCTTAAATGAAATTGTGGCAGTCTGCTTTCTTACAGAAAGATGTGGCTGTCTGGTTTCTTAAAGGAAGGTGTATTCGTCTGCTTTCTTCAAGGATGCTGTGGCAAGTCTGGTGTCGTAAAGAGAGATGTGTCATTTTACTTTCTTAGAGAAAGATGTGGCTGCCTACTTTCTTAAAGGAAGATATGCAAGTCTTCTTTCTTGAAGGAAGATGTGCCCGTCTGTTTCTTACAGAAAGGTGTGGAAGTCTTCTTTCTTAAAGGAAGACGTGGCAGTCTGGTTTACTTAAAGGAAGATATGGCTGTCTGGTTTCTTAAAGGAAGATGTGGCCTTCCGCTTTCTTCAAGGATGATGTGGCAGTTTGCTTTCCTAAAGAATGATGTCTCGGTCTACATTTGTAAAGGACGATGTGGCCGTCAGATTTCTTCAAGGATACTGTGGCAGTCTGGTTCCTTAAAGAGGGATGTGGCATTTTGCTTTCTTACAGAAAGATGGGTCTGCCTACTTTCTTAAAGGAAGATGTGCAAGTCTGCTTTCTTGAAGGAAGATATGCCCGTGTGCTTTCTTACAGAAAGGTGTGGAAGTCTTCTTTCTTAAAGGAAGACGTGGCAGTCTGGTTTACTTAAAGGAAGATATGGCTGTCTGGTTTCTTAAAGGAAGATGTGGCCATCAGCTTTCTTCAAGGATCATGTGGCAGTTTCCTTTCCTAAAGAATGATGTCTCGGTCTACATTCGTAAAGGAAGATGTGGCCGTCAGATTTCGTCAAGGATACTGTGGCAGTCTGGTTCTTTAAAGAGGGATGTGGCATTTTGCTTTCTTACAGAAACGTGTGACAGTCTTTTTTAAAGGAAGATGTGCCAGTCTTCTTTCTTATAGGGAGATGTACCAGTCTGCTTGATAACAGAAAGATGTGGCAGTCTTCTTTTTTAAAGGATGCCGTGGCAGTCTGGTTTCTTAAAGAAAGACGTGGAAATCTGCTTTCCTGACGAAAAATGTGGAAATGTGGTTTCCTACAGAAAGACGTGGCTGTCTGTTTTCTTAAAGGAAGGGGTGTGGCAGTTCGCTTTCCTAAAAAATGATGTGGCAGTCAGCTTTCTTAAAGGAAGATGTGTCTGTCTGCTTTCTTAAGGAAAGATGGGGCATTTTACTTTCCTAAAGAAAGATGTGGCAGTCTGCTTTCTGTAAGGAAGATGTGTCTGCCTGCTTTCTTAAAGGAAAATGTGCTACTCTGCTTTCTTACAGAAAGATGTGGATATCTTCTTTCTTAAAGGAAGACGTGGCAGTCTGGTTTCTTAAAGGAAATCGTGGCAATCTGGTTTCTTAAAGGAAAATGTGGCCGTCTGCGTATCTACAGAAAAATGTTGCTGTCTGGTTTTTTAAAGGAAATGTGGCCACCTGCTTTCTTCTAGGATGCTGTGGCAACTCTGGTTTCTTAAAGAGAGATGTGGCTTTTTGCTTTCTTACAGAAAGATGTGGCTGCCTACTTTCTTAAAGGAAGATGTGCAAGTCTGCCTTTCAAAGGAACATGTGCCAGTCTGCTTTCTTACAGAAAGATGTGGAAGTCTTCTTCCTTAAAGGAAGACGTGGCAGTCTGGTTTCTTAAAGAAAGGTGAGGCTGTCTGCTTTCTTGCAAATAGAAGTGCCCGTCTGCTTTCTTGAAGGATTCTGGCGCAGTCTGATTTCTTAAAGAGAGATGTGGCATTTTCCTTTCTTAAAGAAAGATGTGACCACCAGCATTCTTAAAGGAAGATGAGCAAGTCTGCTTTCTTTAATGAAGATGTGCCAGTCTGCTTTCTTACACAAAGATTTTGAAATCTTCTTTCTTTTTTTTTTAACAATTTATTGGGGCTCATACAATTCTTTTCACAGTTCATACATATACATACATCAATTGTATAAATCTTCTTTCTTAAAGGAAGACCTGGCAGTCTGGTTTCATAAAGAAAGACGTGGCAATCTGGTTTCTTAAAGGAAGATGTGGCAGTCTGCTTTCCTACAGAAAGATGTGGCTGTCTGATGTCTTAAAGGAACATATGGCAATCTGCATTCTTAAAGAAAGATGTGGCCGTCTGCGTTCTCAAAGATGCTGTGGCAGTCTGGATTCTTAAAGAGAGATGTGGCAAATTGCTTTCTTACACAGGGATGGGGCCGTGTGCTTTCTTAAAGGAAGATTTACTAGTCTGCTTTCTCCAAGGAAGATGTGCCAGTCTCCTTTCTTACAGAAAGATGTGGAAGTTTTCTTTCTTAAAGGAAGATGTGGCAGTTTGGTTTCTTAAAGAAAGACGTGGCAATCGGTTTTCTTAAAGGAAGATGTGGCAGTCTGTTTTCTCACAGAAAGATGTGGCTGTTTGGTTTCTCAAAGGAAGATGTGGCAGTCTGCTTTTTTACAGAAAGAAGTGGCCATCTGCTTTCTTCAAAGATGCTGTGGCAGTCCGGTTTCTTAAATAGAGATGTGACATTTTGCTTTCTGACAGAAAGGTGTGGCCGCCAGCATTCTTAAAGGAAGATGTGCATGTCTGCTTTCTTAAAGGAAGATGTTCCAGTGCTTTCTTACAGAAAGATGTGGAAGTCTTCTTTCTTACAGGAAGAGATGGCAGTCTGATTTCTTAAATGAAGATGTGGCAGTCTCCTTTCCTACAGAAATATGTTGCTGTTTGGTTTCTTAAAGGAATATGTAGCCATCTGCTTTCTTCAAGGATGCTGTGGCAGTCTGGTTTCCTAAAGAGAGATGTGGCATTTTTCTTTCTTACAGAAAGATGTGTCCACCAGCTTTCTTAAAGGAAAATGTGTCAGTCTGATTTCTTAAAGGAATATGTGGCACTTCTTTCTTTTTTTTTCTCTTTTTTTCTTTTTAATTTATTTATTTATTTATTTTAACAATTTATTGGGGCTGATACAATTCTTTTCACAGTTCATACATATACATACATCAATTGTATAAAGCACATCTGTACAGTCTTTGCCCTAATCATTTTTTTCTCCTCTTTTCTTTTTTTACATTTTATTAGGGACCCATATAACTCTTATCACCATCCATACATATACATACATCAATTGTATAAAGCACATCCATACATTCCCTGCCCCAATCATTCTCAAGGCATTTGCTCTCCACTTAAGCCCCTTGCATCAGGTCCTCTTTTTTTCCCCTCCCTCCCCTTCCCCCCCTCCCTCATGTGCCCTTGGTAATTTATACCTCATTATTTTGTCATATCTTGCCCTATCTGGAGTCTCCCTTCCCCCCTTCTCTGCTGTCCCTCTCCCAGGGAAGAGGTCACATGTAGATCCTTGTAATCAGTTCCCCCTTTCCAACCCACTCACCCTCCACTCTCCCAGCATCGTCCCTCACACCCTTGGTCCTGAAGGTATCATCCACCCTGGATTCCCTGTACCTCCAGCCCTCATATGTACCAGTGTACAGCTTCTGTCCTATCCAGGCCTGCAAGGTAGAATTCTGATCATGGTAGTTGGGGGGAGGAAGCATCCAGGATCTGGGGGAAAGCTGTGTTCTTCATTGGTACTACCTCGCACCCTAATTAACCCATCTCCTCTCCTAAACGCCTCTAGGAAGGGATCTCCATTGGCCGACACTTGGGCCTTGGGTCTCCACTCTGCACTTCCCCCTTCATTTAATATGGTATATATATACATATACATATACACATATATACACATATATACACACACTTATATCGTTGTTTTTTTTTTTTTTTGCATGATGCCTTATACCTGGTCCCTTGGCACCTCGTGATCGCACTGGCCGGTGTGCTTCTTCCATGTGGGCTTTTTTGCTTCTGAGCTAGATGGCTGCTTGTTCACCTTCAAGCCTTTAAGACCCCAGACACAATCTCTTTTGATAGCCGGGCACCATCAGCTTTCTTCACCACATTTGCTTATGCACCCATTTGTCTTCAGCGATCCTATCATGGAGGTGTGCAGTCAATGATATGATTTTTTGTTCTTTGATGCTTGGTAACTGATCCCTTTGGGACCACTTGATCACACAGGCTGGTGTGTTTTTCCATGTGGACTTTGTTGCTTCTGAGCTAGATGGCCGCTTGTTTATCTTCAAGCTTTTAAGACCCCAGTCACTATCTCTTTTGATAGCCGGGCATCATCAGCTTTCTTCACCACATTTACTTGTTCACCCACTTTGGCTCCAGCCGTTGTGTCGGGAGAGTGAGCATCATAGAGTTCGAATTTAATAAAAGAAGGTATTCATACATTGGGGGAGTGTTTGAGTAGAGGCCCAAGGTCCTTCTGCCACCTTAATACTTGACCTATAAATATAGACACATAGATCTATTTCCCCATCCTCCTATATATATTTGCATGTACATGTCTTTGTCTAGACCTCCATGAATGCCCTTTGACTCCTAGCTCTTTCCTCCATCTCCCTTGACCTTCCTCCTGCCCTACTACCATGCTTCGTCGCCACCTGGGCTAGAGTATAACTCTTCTCTAAGCAACCTTACCCTTGATCATTTCCCACCATGCCTGCCACTCCCCCCTCTCTACCATTTGGGGTCCCATGTTTTTCCCTTTTCCCTGGGTTTGTTAACACCACTTCCTTACCCCCCCTACCCCCCCACCCCAAGTCCCCCCGGAACTGTCGGTCCCGTTGTTTTTCCTCCAGATAGTTCATCCAGCCTGTCCTATTCAGACAGACCTGTGGAGTCACTAACATGCACGAAAACTAGACAGAGGAAAACAAAGCAACAGTATACAACCAGACAACAAAACAACAAAAACAATCCACTGACAAAGAACAGAACAAAACAGTTCACAAGAGAAAAGCTTGTAGTTAGTTAAGGGATCGTTTGCTGGCCCTTAGTAGCGTTTTCCAGTCCAGTCTGTTGGGGCACCACGCCCTGGCCCCAAAGTCCACTTTCAGCATTCCCTGGGGACCTTGCCACTCCATTCCCTTGCTGTTCCGCTGCACTCCCCCAGTGATTTGCCTCGGTGTTGTGGGATCAGGTCAAGTGCAATTCCCACACTGTGTCTCCGGTGCTGTCCCCTGTATCGCCCTTAGTCACTTAGGGGCATCATGTCTCATAGTAGGGCCAGCCATGTTGTTCTCTCTTTGGACTGGCTGCTCTACTCAGGAATATCATCCTCACAGCCTGGTGGGCCAGGCTGTGCTCCACTTTCTCCTCCTGCCCCTTCATCTGCTCCCGTGTGCTCTGATCAGATATGTCCATCTCCCGGAGCTGCAGAGTCAATGTCGTCCTTTGGAACAAATTCTTTTCGGGGAAGGGCAGGAATCCACTTAATTTATGGTGCTGGGGCCAGCCTCCCAGACCTCTCCACTGGTTCCCTCCTCCACGCCGGGATATTGCATTCACACCTTGCGACAGTGAGTTGAAATCTGGTCCCACTTTCCCTGTGGAGATATAAACAATACCCTCCCATTGGGTGGATTAATGCCCCCTGACCCCATTACCCTTTTCTTCCTTGTATTCATCCTTTTGTTTTCCGTTCCCCACCTCCTCCACCATTGTCTACCATGTACATCCCTGGTCTTGGTCTGGTCCCTTCCATACTACAAGCCCTCCCACGGTGTCCTTCTTCTTGAGGAGTTCTCTGCTAATTCTGGGCTTCTTCCCTCTCCATATGAAGTTGGTAATGAGTTTTTCCATTTCTTTGAAGAAAGATGATGGTAATTGTATGGGGATACCATTAAACTTATATAGTGCCTTTGGCAGATCTGACATCTTAACTATATTAAGTCTCCCAATCCAAGAGCATGGAATATTCTTCCATTTGTTGAGGTCGCTCTTGGTTTCTTGAAATAGTGTTCTATAGTTTTCCCTATATAGATCGTTTGTTTTTTCAGTCATGTGTATCCCTAGATATTTCAGTTTGTGTTTGGCTTTTGTAAAGGGTACCACCTTTTTTATCTCTTCTTCTGTGGTCTTATCTGATGTGTATAACAGTCCGATGGACTTCTGTTTGTTGATCTTGTATCCTGCCACTCTGCCAAACTCCTCTCTTGCTTCCAGTACTCCCCTTGTGGAACTTTTGGGATTTTCCATATATAAAATCATATTATCTGCAAATAATGATAGTTTCACCTCTTCCTTCCCCAGACGAATACCTTTGATGTCACTTCTTTGCCTTATGCTGTTAGCTAAAACCTCCAGCACGATATTAAATAGGAGTGGGGACAAGGGGCATCCTTGTCTGGTCCCCTTTTTCAGTGGGATTGTGTTAGTCTTTTCTCCATTGACTATGACTTTGGCTGTTGGTTTTTCATATATAGCTTGTATTGTCTTGAGAAACTTTCCTTCCATTCCTATTTTCGCTAGTGTCTTAAACAGGAATTGGTGTTGGATGTTGTCGAATGCTTTTTCTGCGTCTATTGATATTATCATGTGATTCTTATACTTTTTCATGTCAATGTGACCAATAATACTAATGGTCTTTTGTATGTTGAACCATCCCTGCATCCCTGGTAAGAATCCCACTTGGTCATGGTGAATTATTTGTTTTATATACTTTTGTATTCTGTTGGCTAGTATTTTGTTAAGGATTTTTGCATCAATGTTCATTAGGGATATCGGTCTGTAGTTTTTGATTCTTGTGGGATCCTTGCCCGGTTTGGGTATCAGAGTTATACTAGCTTCATAGAAGGAGTTTGGGAGTTTGCCATCTTTTTCTATGTTCTGGAAAAGTTTGTGTAGGATTGGTATTAGTTCTTCCCTGAATGCTTGATAGAATTCTCCAGTGTATCCATCTGGTCCAGGGGATTTTTTTTGTTGGTAATCCCTTGATAACCTTTTCTATTTCTTCTATTGCGATGGGTCTGTTGAGATTCTTCATGTCCACCGAGGATAATCTAGGGAGGGATGGTTTTTCCAGGAATTTGTCCATGTCTTCCAAATTGTTGAATTCATTGTAATACAATCCTTCATAGTATTGTGTAACTATCCTTTTGATTTCATTAGGGTCTGTTGTAATGACCCCTCTTTCATCCCTTATTCTTGCTATTGAGATTTGTTCCCTCCTTTCTGTGGTTAGGTTTGCCAATGGTCTATCGATCCTGTTTATCTTTTCAAAGAACCAACTTTTAGTGATATTAATTTTTTCCATAGTTTTTTTGTTTTCCCTCTCCTGAATCTCAGCCCTGATTTTTATAATTTCTTTTCTTTTGCTATTAGTATGGTTGTCCTGCTGACTTAGCTCTAGTTTTTGTAAATTTTGTGTCAGCGTATCTGTCATGAGTCTCTCTTCCTTTCTCAGGTGTGCTTGTATTGCTATGAACCTTCCTCTGATGACTGCCTTTGCTGTGTCCCATAAGTTTTGGTACGTCGTGTGCTCATTTTCGTTGGTTTCGAGAAATTTCCTGATTTCGTCTCGGATCTGCACCAGTATGCACTCCTTTTGCAGTAGAGAGTTATTCATTCTCCAATTATTTGCTCTTATTTTCTTTGTCTTCCTTTTGTTGATTTCCAGTCTTATGGCACAGTGGTCAGAGAGAGAGGTCTGTATTATTTCAATGTGCCTAAATTTATGTAGATTTGCCTTATGCCCCAGTATGTGGTCTATTTTCGAATATGTGCCATGGGGACTTGAAAAGAATGTGAAATTTTTTGTATTTGGATGAAAAGCTCTGTAAATATCTATTAGGTCAAATTGTCTAATTGTGGAGTTTAGCTCTCTAGTCTCCTTGTTGAGTTTCTTTCCCTGTGATCTATCTTTCTCAGTGAGTGGTGTGTTGAAGTCACCCACTATAATTGTCGAGTCTGTGATTTCTTTCTTAATCTTTTGGAGTGTTTGGTTCACGTATTGAGCTGGTCTCTCATTCGGGGAATATATGTTTACAATGCTTAGTGGTTCATTGTCTATCATTCCCTTGAGCATTATATAGTGTCCCTCCTTATCTCTTTTTATGGTTTGCACTTTGAGATCAATTTTATCCGAGATAAGGATTGCAACCCCTGCTTTTTTTGTATTGCTGCTTGCTTGGTAGGTCCTTCTCCAGCCTTTGATTCTCAGCCTATTTTTGTCTGTAGCCTTGAGATGTGTCTCCTGTAGGCAGCAAATTGATGGGTTGTGTTTTCAAAGCCATTCTGCTAGTCTCAGTCTTTTAATGCCTGAGTTCAGACCATTGATATTCAGGGTTATTATCTCCATGTGCGGACTCTGTGATGCCATTTTCTACCTTTTGTGTTGGGAGTTTTCCTACTTTCCTTTCTCATTAGTGTGTGTATCATTCTTGACTTCTTTCCATCCTTAAGCCATTGCTATCTTGGGGTCTGTTTTCTCTTTGTTGTGCTCTGGGTGAGGTTGTTCTATGTGCTGGTCTCTTATTTGGGCTTGGTGAGTGTTGTTCTTCTGCCCATACTGAGTCGGCGAGGATCTTTTGTAAGGCTGGGTTTGTTGTAACGTATTTTTTGAGTTTTTCCTTGTCTGGGAAGACTTTTACTTCTCCATCGATCTTGATCGATAATTTGGCTGGGTAGAGTATTCTTGGATTTGCGTTGTTTTCTTTCAATTTTTGGAATATGTTACTCCATTCTCTCCTTTTTTTCATATTTTCTGCTGATAGGTCTGAGCATATCCTTATGTGGGAACCTTTATATTTGATTGCTTGCTTTTCCCTAGCTGCTCTCATGATTTTCTCCTTTTCCTCAAAGTTTGAAAGATTAACTATTATGTGCCTTGGTGATTTCTTCTTGGGGTCCCGCCGTGCTGGTGTTCTTTCAGCCTCCTAGATGGTTGCTTGGTTTTCATTCATTAGGCTGGGGAAGTTTTCCTCCAAGAATTCTCTCGCTATTGTTGCAGATGACTTCTTTGTTGTGTCTTCCTCCGGTAGGCCAATAATTTTAATGTTGTTCCGCTTCATAGCATCAGACATAGCTCTTAGGTTTTCTTCGGCTTCTCTGATGCTCTTATTAGATTTTTGTTCACGTTTATTAAAGTCTGCTTGGCTGTCCTCCACGACACTGATGCGGTTCTCTGATTCCTCCAATCGATTCTCAAGGAACATGATTCTGCTATTGTTTGTCGTTACCTGCTCCTCAAGCTCCTGTATTTTCCTTTGGAATGTGTCTTTTATCTCCTCTATCATTTCATCCTTTTTCTGTAGTGTTTCCCTAATATTCTGCATCGCTCCAAGCTCCATTCTGAGAGCTTCTTTGTATGGCATCTCAATGTCTGCTTCTTCTATGTATGTTGTTATGTTCAGGACATCTTCTTCCTTTGCCTTTTGTTTCTCCTGTTTTTTCATTGAGGTCGTTGGGGGTGATGGCTGTTTGCGTTGAGTTGTTTTTGAGGGACCAGGTGCCATTTTCTAGTCTCTCTCTGGAAGACTTATAGGAATTCTTCTTCGATCTGCCTACAGCTGATTTTGCTATGGGATTAACCTACCACTTTATCTTCCTGTGGCTTCCCTATCAGGGGAGTGCCCCAGGTGGCAGATCGACTGCCTGCACCAGTGTTGCAGAGGCTAGGCTGAAGTTCCTGCTATTGAGTTGAATATTGATAAGTGTTGGCTGAGCTGCCTTATGTCCCCAGGTACACAGGCAGGAACTCCCTGGTTAGAAGTCTGAGGAGTATCCCCTGGAGAGCAAGCAGGCCTTACCCTAGCCTTGGGCTATCTATGCAGGGTGGAGCTCACCTAGCTGGGTGTGACCCAGGCGCAAATGCCCTAGGGCAATGGGAGTGCCCCGTAAGTCCAAAATGAAGTGTGAGAGAGCAAGGCAGGAACAAGGGGGGGTGAGAAAAATCACAAAATGAGACTAGACTGTGCAGGGGTACAGGGAAGCGAGGGAAGCAAAAGAAACTATGTAGCTGAGTCCCACTTCCTGCCTGTGGATCTACAAGGGCTTACTCCCTGCCCCAAGCCCCAGCGGTAGTTCGCAGCTGAGCCCCAAGAAGGGTTGCAAGAAAACTGCTGAGCCGCCCCCAGAGAAATGGGGGGACAGAGAGCAGAGATGTTAACAGACGCCACCGTGTAGCTGAAGCTTGATCCCTGCCTATGGAGCTGTGGGGGTTTGGATTTATTCCCTGCTCAGACCACGCAGCGCGGCTGCGGCTGTGGCTGAGGCTGTGCCTTGAAAAAGCCCCTGAGCAGCCCTCCAAGGCTGTGTGGGAATATAAAGCAGAGAAGCAAACAGAAGCAACAATGTAGATAAGCAACAATGTAGATGAACCCAGATCCCTGCTGGTGGAGCCCCAAGAGTCCTGTTCCTGCCCTGAGGCAGATAGGGAAAAACTGTGGCTGTGCTGAGACCAAGCCCTGCTATAGGCTCCAAATCGTCCGGGCTTGGGCAGATCCGGCAACTGGACTAGGGTCGAGCCCCAGCAGGCTTCCACTGAGGTAAGCCAAAAGCCCCCAGCCCCTCAAAACCCCATGGATCTGTGCCTACTTATCTTTATGATGCACCTCCTGCGATCCAGTGGCGTTGAATTTCACTCTGAGCAACTCTTCTCGGCAATATGTTTTTTTAAAGAAGAAATGGCATTCTGGTTTCTTAAATGAAGATGTGATAGTCTGATTTCTTAAAAAAAGATGTGGCAGTCTGCTGTCTTAAAGGAAGATGTGACAGTCTGCTGTCTTAAAGGAAGATGTGGCCGTCTGCTTTTTCAAGGAAGCTGGGGCAGTCTGGTTTATTCAAGGAAGATGAGACAGTCTGCTTTCTTAAAAGGAGATGTGGGGCAATCTGGTTTCTTCAAGCAAGATGTGGCATTCTGATTTCTGAAAACAAGATGTGGCCATCGTCTTTCTTAAAGGAAGATGTGGGGCAATCTGCTTTCTTACAGAAAGATTTGGCATTCTGCTTTCTTAAAGGAAGATGTGGCAGTCTGCTTTCTTGAAGGAAGATGTCATCTGCTTTCTTAAAGGAAGATGTGGCTGTCTGCTTTCTTGAAGATGTGGCAGTCTGCTTTCTTTAACCAAGATATGGCAGTCTCCTTTCCTTAAGGAAGATGTGGCTGTCTGGTTTCTTTTAGGAAGATGTGGCAGTCTGCTTTCTTCCAGGAAGATGTAGCCATCTGCTTTCTTCCAGAAAGATGTGGCAGTCTGCCTTCTTAACGATTACAGTCTTGAAACCCTGGACGGCAGTTCTACTCTGTCCTGTAGAGTTGTTATGTGTAAGAGTCAGCTTGAAGGCAGTGGGTTTGGTTTGGGTATGCTCCGGTAAAATGCAGCTTAATGGTATATTCTAGAGTGATGGAGGTGCACTTTGGAAGAGGATTAGTGGGAAATTGATATCACAATTGATTGTGCTGATACAGGTCAGCGGTTCAAATCTGCCGGTTGCTCCTCAGGAGAACAAGGGAGGCTTTTGACTCCTGTAAAGAGTTACCGACTCAGGAAACCCACAGGATGAGTTCTACTGTATCCCGTAAGGGCCACTGTAAACCAGAAGAGACTTGATGGCAGTGAGTTTGGTTACTCTTGAGGAGCGACCGGCAGAATTGAACTGCTGACCACTGAGTAGTTGCCCAATGCTTACATAACCACTCCATCACAAGAGGCTTCTGCTAAAAAGATTTGTTAGGAAGGCTTACTTCAGAAGACCTGGTTCTTAAGAGCTCTCATGAATTACAGATATGGCCCTTCTAACAGAAGAATCCTTGAAATTCTAGCCAGTGGCCCATAGGTGAGGTGTGAGAAAGCTCACATTGAAGTGTTCCCAGCGGTCAGTGGAGCCCAGAGTAGGTAGTCTCTGTGGAGAGAAGCAGTTGGTTCCTTGCGTTCTTAGCAAAACTGAAGTTCAAGATGTGTCTGACGTTAGGTCTGTCCTCCCACAGGGTATCTTGTGTGGAAGGAAGGAATCCTCAGGTTACCCCATTTTTAGAGGCAAGTGCTTGCAAGATGTAGCAGGGATTCTGGGAGCTAGAGCCCTCAAACTGCAGGAGATGGAGCCTGGCGTTCACTGGAGCTCACTGCCAGCCAGTTCATGCAGATGCACAGTGACCAGACAGCACCGCGCAGAACAGCCTCTGTGTGCTGCCAAGATGGTGACCCTGTAAGGAGATTGTCAGGTTTATTGTTGTTGTTGTTCTTCTGCTGCTGCTGCTGCTGCTGAAGATTACTAGTCTATGGCTATTAAACGAGCATATTCTCTATCCTCAGAGTAGTTCACAAGCTTCTTTCCCCTGTAGGACATCTCATGTCCACATACACTGCTATATTGGCATCCAAGCACCTTGTGTTTGCTTTGGTATACCTTAATAGTACTATGTACATTTATGGATCAAAATACTCCTGTAAGTTTCTCTGTAATGTTTTCAAACCACTCGGGAGAAAAGTAAGGATGCGGTAATTAAAAGGAGTAAAAATGTGCATACCCCCCCCGAAACACGCACGCACACTCGTACTCGCACAGTACACTGCTTTGCCACATTTGTCCTTGACTGCCACAAGGGGTACATTACCACTGATCTAGGTTTGCTTTCAAGTATATTCTTCTTTCTCTTTTCCATTCCCATTCCCATCGTTCTTACAAGGAAGTCCTCAATGCATGATGGGATTTTGACCCTAAGATTATTCATAAATTGTCTTTGATTTAAGTTGAATGCATCCTTTTTATTGGTAAGTTGTCATTATTTCCATTTTATTACCTTTATTTTTACAAATGTAATTTTTTATTGTCATTGGCCATTGGAAATCTCACATGTAAACTGACAGATATACTTTCATGCAGACAGATAGGCTGTTTTAAACAAAACGCACGGCCATATATGCATGGTCCATACATAGTACTTGCCTTATGTCATAAACCAGGAAATACCTATAATGGGAAACACGCCTCCACCCCACCCTCACCCCCGGCCTAGGAGCTTTCAGGAGAGGCTCAAAGCCTCAAACCAGGAGCTTGGAAACCAATGTAAGCAGTGGATGTGGCTATGGGAGACTTCCTACAGAGGAAAGAAGCTGTGGGACTTCTTTTAGTATGGACAATATGCTCGTTTGCTATCACTAGACTAGTAATCCTCAGAGAAAAGACCTGGCAATTTCCTTCTATAAAGACATCAGCTTACAAAACACACTGGGGCGGTTCTGTTTTGCCCAAAGAATGCCCCCATTCTTCAGAATTGATGCAAAAGACTAGGGATCTCTCTAGATGTTGCCTTTCATGTGCAAAGTGAGAACCTACTGGGCTGAGCATGTACTGTTAAGTATGGAGACTGAAATAAAACGTGTGTAGACTATGCCTAGACAGTTTCTTTAAGATCCTGGGAGAACTCTTTGACCTGCATGCTGTAGGGTGGGCTGAATATGGAAACAGGGAGAAACCAGCTCCTTCTCATTTTCCTACCTACAAGTAGAAAAATGGATTTAACTTGTGAGTCCATCCAACAGTGAGCATTTTGGGTGGCATTTGTTTCATGTCTTCAACTTGTCAAATTTCCGCTTGTGTGTGTGTGTGTACACAAACCTCTGTGTGCTATGTTGATATAAATATAAATCTGAAGGACATTTCTCTCTTTTATACAGTTAGCTAGCAATATATTTCCCATTTCCCCCAAACATGGGGGACACGGAGGCCCCACCCCCAATTCTCTAAGCCTAGCAGCCCGGATTTCTTGGTGCAGTGGTCTCGTTTGGTGCATGCTTTCTTTGGAGATGGCCGAGTTATTCTTGAGAGCTCTCTTGAGTGCTCTCAGACATCCTTTTCCTACTGTTGCCAGTGCTACCCAGAAGGTACGCCCAGAGGAGAAAAGAAGATGCTCCCAAAGCTACGTGTCTTTCCTTAGTGACTTAACCTTGAGGTAGAATATAACCTCATGGTTATATGATAGTAGCAGTCTATGTGTGTGTAGATGTATAGAGGCCATAAAGGAAAACTCCCGTTCCAATTCACAAGTGAATGGGAATATATACCCAGGTGTCTCCCATAGCCTTACAAGTGAAAGGAAAAATATTCCCAGGTTTTCCCCCAGAGATTCATATACATTGAAGGGCATGGAATAACTGTGACATCGTTAATTTGACATTTGGGCACCCCAAAGGAAAAAGATTATCAGGAGAGTATTTTTAAAAATCAGAAGATCTCATTCCCCAAGTTCTGTTTTTTTTTTTAAAAATCATTGTATTCGGACCTCTTACAGATATTATAATAATCCATAATTCAGTTACAGGCATAATTCAGGCATAATTATACAATTGCTTCAACCATCAGTTTCAAAACATTTTCTTTCTTCGTGAACTCTATGATATCAGCTCTGCTCTATCCCCTCCTTAACCCCCAGGAACTCTTATATTATATTTATACATATTTTTTGCCATATCTTACACCATCCAATATATCCGTTCACCTACCATTCTGTTATTTGTTCCCCTCGTTTTGGGTTTTACACTCATTGCTTCCAGCTCCCACTTCCCCAATCTTCCCATACCCTCAGGGAATCATTATTCTTGTTACTGCTTCTGAAGGGTTATCTGTCTTGGCTTTTGTGCATCAAGTGATCTTAACTATACAAATAAATATACACAGGTCTAACAAGATTAATATGGTGAAGCAAAAACCATCATAGTAAGGGGTATAAATATTAAAGGACTATAGGATAGACATGTGTTTCACCAGTACTATACTGCAGCCAGGATTTATCATCCCTGCGGTGTGGCCCTTCTGTCAGGGAATTTCCAGTGATCTTACAGGTGGGCATTGGGTCTCCACTTTTTCCAAGCTCGTTCACATCAATTTGATTGCTTTTTTTTGAACTTCTGATACCTATTTCTGTCGACACCTCATGATCATACACAGACTGGCGTGCTTCTTCCATATGGACTTTGTTTCTACCCACCTGGATGGCCGCTTGCTTAACTTCAAGCCTGTAAGACCCCATATACCATATCTTTAATAACCAGACACCATCATCTTTCTTCACCACATTTGCTTATGCACCCGTTTTCTCTTCAGCGTTTGTGATTATCATACAGTGCCACATTATTAGAACAAACCACTATTATGCTGAGGTACAATATAAGTAGAGGCCCAGAGCCCATCTGCTTCCTTATTGTATTTACATATATGTACACATACATAGACATATGTACCTATCTTTATGTATTTACATATATACATATTTATAATCATACCTCTCTGTATACACACACACACACACACTTTTTGCTTCCTTCTTTCTTCTGTTTCTTTTTTCTTTTCTCCTGTCCATTTACCCATTGTTTACCTCTCAGGAATGTCTCTCAGATTCATTTCAAATGACTAGACACATCCAGGAATGCTACATCGTCCTCGCAGTCAATTTTAGAGCCCTTGATATTCTCCTTTACCTGTGGTTGTTGGCTCACTGCTGACCCCCTCGCCCCCCACCTGCCTCCTCCTTTCCCATTCCCCACCCCCTCTGACTGTCAGTCCCATTGCTGTCTCCTTTGGATTGCCTCTCCTGCCTATCTTATGTAAATAGACACCAAAGAGGAATAGATTTTTTAAAAGGGCCATACAAATAGTTCCAAGTCTATCTGGTATCCTGGGCAGGGTAGATGAATATCTCTCTGTTAAAAAGCAAGCAGTTCCTGTTATAATCCATCCGTCCAATCCTCTTTTCTTTGAGGGTTACATATCCTGGGCCCCGCTTACCTAACAGCACTTATTCCCTTTTCGACCTCATCATTCGTGACCTAAAGGCATGCATCCGACAAGTAACCATTGCTCTCTTTGCAGTCGGGTATGGAGCAGTCTAGTGCTGCCCCCTAACCCCCCACCCCTGCCACCCCCACCCCCACACACTGTTAAACCTTTAGACTTTCAGTGTGCCTCTCTTGAGAGTAACCCCCAACCAGTTCAAATGAAGTGCGAAGGGCTGCCCCACCCCACCCCCAAGTCAGAAGTCTGCTATCGGGTTTCCTCAGGGACTTCATGGCTTTGTTCCCATTGCTGTTCTGTTTGACTCCCCTCTTGTTTTACCCACATGTGGGTGGGTCAGACAGGCTGCACTCCCCAAACTGTACCTTCCGTGGCTTCCTCTGTGGTGCTGTCATTCAGGGAGACAAAGTTATGTTTCCAGCTGCAGTCCACAATGAAGATCTGATTCTTGGAAGCACACTGGCATTATAGATGTTGATTTTCCAAAAGAGGAAGCAAATTGAAATTCATTTCCACCTTGATTTCAGATGAAGTGTAAGAAAGCTCAAGTTGGCATGTTTCCCACTGCACAGTAAGACCCTAAGTAGGTTGACTCTGTAGGGGTATAGTCTGTTTTTTCAGATGCCCACCAGGCTGGAACACTAAGGGTAAGGATGGCTTCCATAGCCACAGCAAACCAGAGGCTGGCAGGTATGGAGCAATTCTTTCTAGTCAGAGACTAGGAAACTCTTCAGAAATTAGGATGTGTGGGATTCTGTAGTAAAAATGGGAGTATGAGCCCCCAACATTGACATAATTGTGAAGCACTATGCTTTACGGAGGCCAGGCAATGATTGACTCTTTTTTTTTTACTACTAAAGGGTGGAGGGTACAGTGCTTCAGGAAGAGCATGTTGTCACTTCTGCTGCTATGCTGCCATCAAATGGAAATTATTTGGATGCCCATTATTTCCTATGGATTTATAGGATAAGAGGAACTTATCTTGTCCAGTGTTCAGTGAGTCATGGTGCAAGTGGGACCCCAATCTAGGGAGCTGCTGAAGAAGCTGGGGAGAAGAGTAAGGAGGGGCTAGGCAGCCATAGTGCCATGCAGGTCAGGAAGCACAGGACACCAAGGCTTTGCCTTTGGTGGCCACCATGACTGCACAAAAATATACTGGAAACAACTGGGATGGCGCCTTTATTCTAGGCTATGGGTAATTTACCTCATATTTCTGGCCCTAGGAGCAAGAGTTAGGTCGACCTCACTTGACCCTCTGTGAACTCCAGTTAAAGACTACTCTGAGCCCCAGAGCCCCACCAGTGGCTGTGGAGGCCAACCTGGGTGATGCCTCGGTCCATTTCTGAGTTGACACCGTTAGTCTCCCCTGGTGGGCCCCAGGGAGCTGGGAAGCCCACAATGGAGCCCAGAAATCAATGGCCCTTGACAGAATTTACCAATATGGAAGGAACCCAAAACCTGACTCAAGATGTGATAGCTGCACTCTCCTGTTTTGGGTTTTATGGACCTTGTCTGGTCTTGTCCAAGTGCTTTAAATCCAGCCATGAGAGAGGTAGATGGCCAGGCAGCTGTATTTGCAGACTTAACGCCTTGGGATCTTACAGATAGGGGGCTTAACATTTTATTTGTTTTAAGAGTTTAATTGATACAAACTTGATACATCATACACTTAAATATTAAATCACTTTTAAAATGACTTGTATATACAAATCATCACAATCAGGTCTAGTGCTCCCTCCCCTTCCTTATTTGCTTCTCAGTTCCCCTCACAGACACACACACACACACACACACACACCATAAACCATTGCATCAGTTTTTTGCTCTTTGTGTCCACTCCTTCTGTGCTTCATGAACTGAGAAACCTAAGAGAAGCAATAAAAAATCAAAAACAAAACAGAATGAAGAAATTGGTAACAACAATATAAGGAATAAGACAGAAGAAGACCATCAGCAATATTTTTAAAAACCTAAGAGGAAATTTCTGTCGTGGAACTAGCGAAAAATACTTAAACCTACAACAAATTCAGGTTGGGTCAAGAGAGATCAGCTGACCAGTTATCATATTATACTTTATTTCCATCCACCATAATCAATCTGACAACAATCTCTGTGTGATAGTAAAGCTTTTCAACTCACTGACTTTCTCTCTCACACACACAGTTTTGTGATGGTCAGATCACATGAATCCTGCTCATCAAAGAAAACATCCATTACCAGTGAATTAGCCACATTTTAAAGACTCTTCTTCCATTTACATTCTGGGCTGACCCTTCTAAAAGTGGGAAGGTGATTGCTTTCCCCCACATGCTTTCCATAGGGTTTACACAGCAAGTCAGAGCCTAAGCAAGGAGCATGGGGTCAAATGAATGCAGTGCACACTTTCATGGGAGACTGACCTCAGTGGACAGAGGCTTGGTTGTTCTCTGTCTGGGAGTGAATGTGCTCTATTTTCACCTATCTCTGAAGAGGAGGCTTTCTATACTTTAAAGAGTTATTGTCTTGGAAACCCACAGGGGTAGTTTTGTCCTGTGTCATCGAGTCACTATGAGGCAGCATGTACTCAAAGGCAGTGAGGAACGAGGCTTGTCATTAGATGTCTGCAAGTGCAAAGTGAAATGTTTTTGGTTTAAGTTGTATAGACATATAGAATGTGGCTAATGGTTTCTTGAGGAGCATAGTAGAGATCCTTGACTTTGGAAAGACTGCATGGTGATGGGTCAGCTGAACTTGGAAACCCAGAAGGAAACCAGCTCCTCCTCGTAATTTGTTTAGTTTTTACAGTTTTATTGGCACATAATCCACATATCACACAATTCAATGGTTCAGTCAGATTAAGAAGAATTATACAACTATTGCTAAAATCCCCCACTCACATGGTTGAATCACCGTTAAAAGGAGTTTGTAATCACAACCCGTTCTAGTACTCCCTCCCCTCTCCCTCAGCATTCATTGTTTGCTTCCGAAATCCCTGTGCCTTTCCTATTATCTCTATGCATCCATTCCTGGAAAACCCAACAGAGCGTTTAAAAATCAAAAACAATGTAAAGTGGTAAGGGTAAAATAATAATATAAAGTTGAAAATACAAATAATGAGTGTGGTAGTTACATAATCTGTTGTCAATTTGAGACAAGTCTGAAAGGGTGAAGTTTAGCCTATCATCAGGTCGCAGCTTGTTGACTTCCTTTGGAGGTGCTTAACTAGCAGTTCTCAACCTGTGGGTCATGAACCCGTTGCCCTTGGGGGCCAAACACCCTTTCACAGGGGTCCCCTGATTCATAACAGTAGCAAAATGACAGTGAAGAAGTAGCGACGAATATAATTTTATGTTTGGGGAACCACCACAACATGAGGAACTGTATTAAAAGTGTCACGGCATTAGGAAGGTTGGAAATCACAGTGCTAAGGAGCTAAAGGTCTCGCTGGAGGCGGGAAACACACACTCCCTGTAAGTCATTCCTGTTTAAAAACACACATGGAGCTATACCAGAACCTTTGAGCTGAAGGAGTCATGTGGAGACCCACGCCTGTGCTGAGATGCTTCCACTGCCACTGGATGCACAAGGCTTTCCACCCAGTGGCCTGTGATCTTCCTGCATTCGGCATCATTGCATGTGTTACATGAGTCTGAAGAGGAATTTATACATTGGCATCACACTTATGGGCTTGATCTGGACTGGACTGGGACCTTTTCTCCATATTCATTTTTTCTTGTATATAAAGTTCCTTGTTATACACATATGAGCGTCTATCAACTTGCTCCT
This sequence comes from Tenrec ecaudatus, assembly GCF_050624435.1. Lineage (NCBI taxonomy): Eukaryota > Metazoa > Chordata > Mammalia > Afrosoricida > Tenrecidae > Tenrec > Tenrec ecaudatus. The sequence continues at coordinate 145,146,182 of NC_134548.1, forward strand.
CTGGTCTACCCAGACTAATGCAATGAATAAGAAAGAAAAGACCATCCTTAATATCTATAAAGCCAGGGAATAAATTTTGGAGAACAAACAAGAAATACTTGCACCTAGAACAAAATCAGGTTGTGTCCAAAGGAAGGTCAACTGACCAGTTATCAAGTTCGATCCAGCATAATGAAGATTTCACTGATGCCTATCTGATAGTATTAGGCTATTGGAGACTCTTGCCTGTGGCTAGAGGGTATCTTCCAGTGGCTTCATCTGACTAGGTACTCCGCAGATGGGTTTTGGTCTCCCACTGCTCTCCATATCCTTCTCCAAATTGAGTGTCCACATTTTATGCTCTGATACTTTCCCTTCGTCTGTTTTGAATTATGTTATTGCCATCATTGGATCCTAATAGCTGGTGTGCTGTTTGCCTGTGGACTTAATTGACTCCTCGCTTAGATGGCTGCTTGTCGGAATACAAGCCTTTGAGACCCCAGACACTCTTCAGATTGATAGCCGGGCACCATATGCTTTCTTCACCACAGTCTGCTGTAGTGCCCTTATCTTCTGTGACCTCTTGATGAAGGTGAGAATCAAGCAGGGCCATGTTATCATAACCAAGTCTTCTTGGATTGATGCTAGAATTGAGTAGGAGCCCTGAATCCATCTGCTTGTCCATGGTATCGCACAACTCAGATTTGCATTGGAGGTCATGCATACTATGACAAAATCAACCTTATAAGACCAACTACAACAACAGCAGTAACAGACCAACAAGCAGACAAACAAAAAACAAGCTAAAGGTGGGAAAACAAAGACCCACAAAAACAATTAAATAAATACTGTCAGTCATCCTCCTGGGCTATAAGGCGATTGCACTGATAACATCATCAATTTTCCCAATGATACAGCGCTCTGGACACTGCCTGGAAGAACTCCTCGCTTTTCATCTACACAGACCAAATGGATCTAGGTTGCTGATCTAATGTGGAGACTACTTGCGACTGTTCGTTGAAAGTCATCACCTATGCACATTTTCACATATATTGCTTTTCCTCCTTCAAAACATTTTCTTTGACATGTGTGTTAGTGAGAAACACCACTTTTCTTCTAAACATGATGGCCACTGAGGCACTGCCCCTACTACTCTGAGAGCACCCAACTTGGCATCGGGTTAATTCATCAAGCAGGCACCTTCAGTGGCTTTTCACACCAGCTCTGGAGGGGGTATGTATGTAGGGTGAGCCCCCAAGATCCTTTACGTGTCCCAAAACTACTCTTCCTAATACAGAGTCCTTTTCCTGAAGGTACCACTAGTGGGGATCGAGATTGCACTGAAAAGGCATCCACTCAAAGGCACTGTAGTTTCCCAAACACCAGCCATCCAAGTCCTCCTCACAACTCCCTCCCCCTTTCTAGAATAATAATGATAATGATAATAATAATAAAAGCAAGGTCTAAACTTTGATAGCTTTAAAAAAAGCTGTGTGTGGGGGTAAAGGGCCTTCAGAAACTTTATCTCAAAACCCAAGTGAAAGATAATACAATTTTCCACCAAACGTTTTCCTGAGTAGTTTTATTGTTAGGAAATTCACAAATACACTCCCATAGTTAAGTTGCTTTTTAACAGATTTTTGTGTGTATGTATATATATATATAATATTATATATATAATATTTTATATATAAAATATTGTATATATATAATCTTCACAATCAGTTCTATTGTTCCTTCTGCACTCCAGGATTCATGATTTGCTCCCCAGTTCCCCTCAACTTCCCCCCATCCTCAATAAACCATCATGTCAGTTATTGTCTCATACACTGAGAAACAGCAGAAAAAATAAATAAGAAAGCAAAACACATAATCCATATATAATACAATGCAAGGGTGGAATCATATCAAGAGTTGTGCAATCTTTCCCACAAAGAATTAAAGACCATTTTCTTCTTCCTTGTACTCGTTGCTATTCATGTATTTTTTTTCAATTTTGGCAAAAATAGATTCAACAAAACATTCTCCAATTCAACAACTTCTACATGTATGATTCAGTACTATTGATATACTCTTCACACCATACAACCATTATTGATATCCCTCTCCAAATTGTTCCACTACCATTAAATTGAACTCCATGCCCCTTAAGCCAAAACTCTTCCTCCTACACCTTTAGTATCCATAGGCCAAGTTTGGTCTCTTTTTTTCAGTAATTTTCTTGATACGGTATTCACATATCATATACTTCCATAGTTAAACCAGGCTTAAAGAGAGTTGTAGATACAACATCACAATCCGGTCTAATCCTCCCCCACCCCTTCCCACGTTGACCTGGCTTTTCCTAAAGGAGAGCCACTGGGTGGGTTTTCACGACTAACCATTAGATTAATAGACAAGTATAAATGTTTGTGCCACACAAGAGATGCAAGATGGGGCTTCCAAAAAGATGTGTGGGAAAATGTGATGAACAAATGATGGATTTTTCTCACAGACTTCTTGAAGACCCCTGGTATGCAGAACTACCAGCATGACTACATGTTACAGGAATGTGTATCTTTATCTATTTTTGCATCTACTTGTGTAAATGCTATAAATCTGAATTTAATGTTTATAGATATCTAAGGGTTGTGTTCACCTGTGGAAATGTACAGATGTTCTTAGGCAAGGTTTTAGCTTTCCTAGGAAATTGGCCATTGATGGAGGCATGATGGGTGCTCTGTGTGTGTGTGTGTGTGTGTGTGTGTGTGTGTGTAGTGTGATGGGTGGTTTACCCTTAGCTTCATTGGCTTTTGTGTGCTCATAAAAAGGCCTCATCCAGGGCAAGGGCTCAGGAGCCAGACAGCATAGGCCATGTCTTCTGAAGTGACATTTATTCTCAAATGTTCTTGTATTTACATCATATCACGAGGAACACACTGCCCCAAACGATGTTCTAAATAGAGAGAGAGAAAAGAGGATGATATACAGAGAAACTGAGAAGGGACAACGGGAGGAAAGGTAGAATGGGGAAAAAAGAAGGAATGGAAGATGGGAGGATGGAAGAACATGTCTAAACCTCATGTCAGAGGAAATGCCCCAGAGGACTAGTTTTCTACTTACCCATTCCCAGGCCTACGGAATTAAGAGTACCCAACAGGAGGTTTTCTTCTGGCGAATTGTTCAAAGCCCAGGGCGTGTGGAGTGGAAGCAGAAAAGCTCATGCTACCATCTGGATTGAGTGAGAAGGTGAAATGCAAACATTAGTCTGTGTGTACATTGAACAATAAAAGTATGCCCAAGGGATAATTCCATCTACTTTCCACTCTAAGGAGGTTCCAGCCAAGGGATGGAAGGGAGAGGAATAGTTTTGGAAGTGGAGGGTAGTACACAATAGTAATAGATGATTTCTGTAGATGGGATAAGGCTCAATCCATAATAACATGAACACCCACATAGCAGTTATAAAAGTTTTTTTTTTTTACTGTATATATTTGAGTCTGTGCTCAGGGTATGTATTGGGCATTCAGTATATAGTCAGCCATACTGTCCTGATAAATTCACACCAGAGACCAAATTTTGTTTTAAATGGCCCTTGATTAGGGCACCTACCAATGTAGCACCACTGGGTCTTTTTCTGATCCATGGACCTCCAACCTGGGGAAACATGGACAATAATGACTGAGGTTCCCTGGACGTGAACTAGGGCATCACCCTCACTGTCTTCTGGTCTGCCATGGTGTCTGCTAATGGTTCCTGCTGCCACAATGCCAAATTCTCTCTCTCTCTGGGCCATTGTCCTACATGTGGTAGCTCAATGAAACCAGGGCTAAAACCAAAACCAAATTCCCCGCAGTGGGGTCGATGCTGACTCAGCAACCCTACAGGATAGAGTAGAACTTCCCTTGTGAGTTTCTGAGACAGTAACTTTCAACAGGAGGAGAGATCCTGTTATTTCTCCCAAAGTGGTGGTTTCAAACTGTTGACATAGCGGTTAGCAGGCCAATGCATGTAACTTCTACTCAACCGTAGGTAGGCTAATATGCAAGGGAACTCTGAAAGTGTAAATGTAGTCCTACATATGAGAGAGCTACAAAGCATTTCTGGAAAATGGAATTAAAAGATAAACATGAAAAATACATGTTGTACCATATCATAAACTGTTAAATTCATAACACTTATTATAAGTGGTACCAGCCATTTGGTCCATCCCTAAAGAACTAAGCGTCCTGGGAATTTAGCCATATCAATACAGCCATTTCTATATTATTAACTGAAGAAAACTGCGTGTCCTTTAAAGATATTTTCACATTATAAATTTAAAAAGTCAGAAGGAGCCAAATCAAGATTGAAAGGTGGATGCCTAATGATTTTTTATCGACATGTTTGCAAAATTGCCCTTTACTTGGTGAGAGGATTGAGCAAGAATATGTTGATGGTAGAGAAGGACTCTGCAGAAGCTTTTCCAGGCATTTTTTTCTTTCATAACTGTGGCTAACTTTCTCAAAGCATCCACATAATGACCTGATATTTTTAAAAAATCATTTTATTAGGGGTTCATACAGCTCATCACAATCCACACATATATCAACTGTGTAAAGCACACTTACACATTCGTTGCCCTCATCATTATCAAAACTTGCGTTCCGGTTCGGTTCCTGGAACCAGTTCCTCAGTTTCCTTTTCCGCTCCCTCTCCCTCCCTACTCCCCCTCCCTCATGAACCCTTGATAATTTTTAAAGTATTATTTTATCTTATCTTAAACTGCCCAGCGTCTCCCTTCACCCCCTTTTCTGTTGTCCATCCTCCAGGAAGGAGGTTTTATGTAGATCCTTGTGATTGGTTCTGCCTTTCTACGCCCCCCCCCTTCCCTCCCGGTATCACCACTCTCACCACTGGTCAGGACGTGTTCATCTGTCCTGAATTTCCAGTTCCCATCTGTACCACTCTGCATCCTCTGGTCTAATCAGGTTTGCAAGGTAGAATAGGGATCATGATAGTGGGGGGCAGGAAGGATTTAAGAACCAGAGGAAGGTTGTGAGTTTCATTATCGCTACACTGAACCCTGCCCACTACCCTTCTGCAAAGGATGTCCAGTTATCTGCAGATGGGCATTGGGTCCCCTCACACGCTGCCCTCATTCACGAATGATTTTTTTACCCCCCGCTTTGGTGCTTGAAACCTGGTCCCCTCGGCCCTTCATAATCACACATGTTGGTGTGATCTTCCATGTAGGCTTTGTTGTTTCTGGGCTAGATAGCTGCTTGTTCACTTTCAAGCCTTTAAAACCCCAGACCCTATATCTCTCGATAGTGGGAACCATCAACCTTCTTCACCACACTACTACATACATTTGTCTTCAGTGTTTATATGGGGAAGGTGATCACACAATGATGGTTTTTGTTTTTTGGTGTCTGCTACCTGAACCCTTCAACATCTCGTGATCACACAAGCTTGTGTGCTTCTACTCTGTGGACTTTGTTGCTTCCAAGCTGGATATCCGCTTGTTTCCCTTCAAGCTTTTAAGACCCCAGAGACTTTATCTTTTGATAGCCGGGCATCATCAGCTTTCTTCACCACGTTTGCTTATGCACATATTGTCTTCAGCAGGAATGTGGGTATCATAGAATGACTGTTTAGCTGAACAAGGTGCTCTTGTATTGAGGGAATGTGTGTGAGGAGGCCCAATGTCCACCTGCTGCCCTACTACTAAACCTATAAATATATGTACATAAGTCTATTTCCCCCACAATCATAAATATATTTACATATGTACATGTCTGTGTTTAGGCCTCTATGTATGCCCTTTGCCCCCTACTCCTTTCCTCTATTTCTTTACGCTTTCCTCCTGTCCCACTACCATGTTCAGCCTTCATTCTGGTTTGTTATTCCTCTCAGTTACCTTACCCTTGGTCACTCCCTACCAGTCCTCCCATCCCCTCCCTCCACTGGGTTTGTCCCTGGGTTAGCCAACACCTCCTCCCTTCCCCTACCTCCCACATTCTCATGTCCCTGTGGGACCGTTGATCCTGTTATGTTCTTCTCACGTTGTTTATCCAGCCTATCTTATCTAGGTGGACCTGCAGAGATATTAATATGTGCATAAAATTTAGGATGGCTTAAACAGCACCAAACAAAGTGGCACATAAGAGCATGGTGATGACAGCAGCAACACCGACAAGCTAACAAATAAAAAAGGCCACTGACATACAAAATTTAAAAGAAGAGGAAAAAAAGAAAGAAAAAAAACCTGTTAATAGTTCAAAGTCTGTTTGTTGACCTTTTGAAGTGTTTTCCGAATGAGTCTGATGGGGTGCCATGTCATGCCCCCAAAGTTCACCCTTTATACTCCCTCAAGACCTCCTTGCTCTGCTTCCCCTGCCACTCAATTGCATGCCTCCAGAGTTTTGTCTCAGTGTGGTGGGGTCAGCTCAGTCACACATCCCACAATGTGTCTCCGGTGCTGTCCCATGTAAGGCCATTGGTCAGTGCGGGATGTCGCATCTCACAGGGGGGCCGGCTATATGTTCCTCTCTGTACAATGGGCCCTCTGAGCCGGGCTATCATCCTGTGAGCTTGGTGGACCCAGGTGTGCTCCGCTCCGTTCCTCCTCCTTCCTTTCCTTCAACTTCCTTCTGAGTATAGTAGGTCAGTTCTTTTCCCACACCAGATGATCTATTTTCATTTTCTGTGGCACTCCCTTCCATGATGGGGGTCGGGCTAATTCTGGTTAGGGCCGGCATAAGGTCAAGTATTTTGTGGATTCCTCCTCGCGTTATATTGCCCTTCTGGTTTGTCGTGCCATGGTGGGGTCTGTATGCACATTCAACTTCTGTGGGAACACAAGCAATACTTTCCCCCTGTGTGGGTTAGTGCCCTGTTCCCCCGTGCCACCAATTCCCCACACTGTTTCTCCCTCCACCTGCCCCCTTTCCCCTTCTTTATGTTGGACTCTCATGTACCTCCCTAGGTGTGGTCTGCCCTCCCCCCAACTATGTATGCTTCCACCTGTTTATTGTGAGATAGGTGTCTATTATTCTATTCCTGGCGTGCTGATTTTACTTACCTCAGGGGACTCATGTTATAACTGTCCTTTTGATTTTGGCTTACCTCGCTTATTTTAACATGTTTCATGTGATCGTCCATGCTTGTCAGTGCTGCATAGTACTCCATTGTGTGTATGTGCCAGAGTTTACTAATCCACTCATCTATCGATGGAAACTTAGGCTGTTTCCAAATCTTTGCAGTTGTGAATTTTGCCACACTAAACATTGGAGCACAGATAACTGGTCATGTTTTATTTCTTGCTTCCACTGGGTATATACCCAGTAGAGGGATGACTGGGTCCTAGGGTAGATCAATTTCCATTTTCTTTAAGTAACTCCAGATTGCTTTCCACAGTGGCTGTAAAAATCTACATGACCACCAGCACTGGAAGAGGGTTCCTACTTCACCACAGCCCCTCCAACACCCGTTGCTCTCTGATGTGCTGACCTGGGCTAGCCTCAGGGGTATTAGGTGTTATCTCATGGTTGTTTTGATTTGCATTTCTCTTATGTCTAGGGGCCTCGAACACTCACATATGCTTAGTGGCCATATGGGTTTCCTCCCTAGGGAAAGTTCTTTTCAGTTCTTTTGCCCACTTCCTTAGGAGGTTAACTGTTTTCCTCTTTTTGCAGGTCATGATGGTGTTGTAGATTTTAATAATGAGCCCTTTGTCTGATGTGTCATTACTAAAAATCCTATCCCAGTCTGTGGGTTGTCTTGTCACCCTTTTGGCGAAGTCTTTTGAGGTGCACAGGTGCTTTATTCTTATTAAATCCCATTTGTCGATTTTGAATGCACCAGTGTGTACCCTTCTCTATTGCAGAGAGCATATGAGTTCCCTGGGCCAGTGCTCTGAGTTTAGTCCCAATTCCCTCCTTGATGGTCCTGATGGTTTGGGGTTTACCTTGTAGGTCTGTGATCCACCTTGAGTTTATTCTTGTGCATGGGGTGAGGTAAACATGTTATTTCAATGTTCTACATGCGGATTACCATTGTTTCCAGCACCACTTATTAAAAAGGGCATCTGCTTCCCACTTGATGGTTTGGGGACCCTTGTCGTAGATCAGTTGTCTATATGCTGATGGTTTTACTCTTGGGCTTTCTATTCTTTTCCACTGGTCTGAGTGTCTGCCGTTGTGCCAGTACCATGCTGTTTTGACCACTGTAGCTGTGTAATAGGCATTAAAATCGAGTGAGTACTCCAACTGTGTCCTTCTTCTGGAGGTGTTATCTGCTAATTCTGGGTTTCTTCCCTCTCCATATGAAATTGATGGTCATTTTTTCCAATTCTTTGAAGATGGTTGATGGTATTTGAATTGGAATAGCATTGAACTTGTAAAGTGCTTTAGGTAGGATTGTCATCTTTACTATGTTAAGCTTTCCAATCCACAAGCAGCAGATGCTCTTCCATTCGTGGAGCTTGCTTTTGGTTTTGTGTAGTAGGGACTTGCAGTTTTCCTTGTATAGGTCTTTAGTATTTTTTGTCCTAGGTATTTCAGTTTGTTCTTAGCTGCTGTGAAGGGTACTTCCTTCTTAATCTCTGCTTCCACGGTCCTGTCCGATGTGTATAGAAAACCTACCAACTTCTGTTTATTGACCTTGTATCCTGCCACTATTCCATATGCCTCTATCGCTGTAAGTATTCAGCTGTGAAGCTTTTGGGGTTTTCAATGTTCAGGATCATGTCATCTTCAAACAGCGATAGTTTTAACTCCTCCTCTCCCATTTGGATCCTTTGATGTCCTTCTGATGTCTTATGTTGTTAGCCAGAACCTCCAAAATGATATTGAATAGAAGTGGGGACAGGGGGCAACCTGGTCTTGTGCCCTTTTTCAGTGGGATTGTTCTTGTCTTTCCTCTATTGACTATGATGTTGGCCTTTGTCAGATAGCTTGTATAAGCTTGAGGAACTTACCTTCCATTCCTATCTTTATGAGTGTCTTGATTAGCAATGGGTGCTGGATGATGTCAAATACTTATTCTGGATCTATGGATATTATCATATGGTTTTTATCCTTTTTCTTCTAGATATGATATATAGTATTGATGGATGTTTGGATGTTAAACCATTTCTGCATCCCTGGGATGAATCCTACCTGGTCGTAGTGGATGATATGTTTTATATACTTTTGTATTCTATTGGCCAATATTTTGTTAAGGATTTTTGTATCTATGTTCATTAGAGATATTGGTCTGTAATTCTCTTTACCTGTGGGGTCTTTGCCTAATATCCTCTATAATCCTGGGCCTGTACCCTTGCATGTCGCAGGATATCCTTGGTCATTCTCCAATTAGTTGCCCTTGCATTTCTGGACATCCTCTTATTAATCTCCAGCTTTATGGCATGGGGATCTGAGAAAGATGTCTGGATAATATATGTGTGTTTTAATTTACTCAGGCTGGACTTGTGTCCCAGCATGTGGTCTATTCTTGAAAAAGTTCCATGTGGATTTGAAAAAAAATCTGAAATGATATGCGTTTGGATGGAACACTCGATGTCTATCAGACCCTGTTGCCTAAGTACATTGTTTACTTCTCTGGCTTTTTCCTGCGCTTCTTTCCCAGTGATCTGTCTTTCTCTAATAGCAGAGTGAAAAAAGTCACTTACTATGATTGTTGAGTCTGTGATTTATGTTTTCATCTTTGTAATAGTTTGATGAAATCGCTGCACCATTGTTAGGCCCATAAATATTCAATATGATAAGTGCTTCCTGGTTTACTGAACTTTGAGCATTATGTAGTGTTCCTCTTAGTCTCTTTTTGTGGTTTAGATCTTGAGGTCCATTTTGTTGGCGATTAAAGTAGCCACTCCTGCTTTTTTGGAGTTATGATTTGATTGGTAAACTTTTGCCAACCCTTTATTCTTAGCATATTCTTGTCTCTGCGCTTAAGCTGTCTCTTGCAGGCAAAAGATTGCTAGATTATGTTTTCTGAACCAGTCCTCAAGCCTTTTTCTTTTAATGTAGGAATTGAGTCCATTGTCATTCAGAGTTATTATCACCATCTGTTATCATACCCTGGGTTGTGTTTTGGGTATTTACCTGTCTCATTTCATATCATTGTGCTGCGTTTGAGTGGAGAGTTTCTATCTTGTCCTCTTTTCCATATGAGACCATGTTGCCCTGGTAATTTTTGCTGGCATGTTGGCTTCTAGATGGATATGGGATATATGGTGGTCTCCTGTTTGTTCTTGGTGAAGGTTGATTCTCTAGCCATAGTGAGTCAGCCAGTATTTTCTGCAGGGTTAGGTTTCTTGCAGCATATTCTTTGAGTCTTTCCTTGTCCTGGAAGACACTTATCTCACCATCTATCCTAATGGATTACTTGGCAGGGTACAGGATTCTGAAGGAGGCATATTTTTCTTTCAGCTTTTGGAAGATGTTGCTCCATTCTCTCCTCCTATTCATGGTATCTGCTGATAGGTCTGAGCATATTTTTACCTGCGCTGCTTTGTATGTGACTGTCTTCCTTTCTCTTGCTGCTCACAAAATTTTCTATTCTTCCTCTCAGTTGAATATTTTTACAATTATATGTCTTGGCGTGTTCTTCTTGGGATTTAGGCTAGCTGGCGTCCTTTCTGCTTCCTGTATGAGTGCCTCATTCTCCCTTGTTATGATGGGAAAAATTTATTCCAGAAATTCCTTTCCTATCCTGGCTGTATATTTTTGTATTGTGTTGTGCTCTTGTTGACCGATTATTTGAATATTATTCCTCCTCATAGCTTCTGTCATTGATCTCAGGCTATCATCTGTTTCTTAATTTTCCTATCTGACTGTCTTTCTCACTTACTTAGGTCCCCCAGTTTGGCATTCAGAATTGCCTTACGCGGAGGGGTGAGGCCTAGAGACTACTAGATCCTTGTGAAAGGAAAGAGAGGGGGAGGAGTAGGAAAAGAGAGAAAGAAGAAATTAAAAACTGGAGCAACAATGCCAAGAAATTAACACCCACTCACACAGACACACACACAAACACACACACAAGAAAAAGAAGAAAACAAAGACTGTAGCATCAATGCAAAGGAAACTAGCTCACATACACACACAATCACACACACACACACACACACGGGAGAGATAAAGAAGAAAACAAAGACTGGAGCAACAATGCAAAGGAAACTAGCTCACATACACACACAATCACACACACAACACACACACACACACGTGAGAGATAAAGAAGAAAACAAAGACTGGAGCAACAATGCAAAGGAAACTAATACCCACCACTCATACACACAGAAAAGCACCGATGAAACAAATGTGAAAACAGTAAAAAAAGAAAACAACAAACAATAATTGAATCTGTTGAGACTCGTGCAGGAGAGAAGAGATAGAAGAAAAGTTGAAAAGAAGAAAAAGTTAAAGAAAAACAAAAATAAAATGACAGAAAAAGAATAAAGCAAAGGAGAGAAATTTTAAAAATAGAGACAGTGAACCCCATGCCATGTGGTGTGTCACCCTGTCTGGTGCTGTGTGCAGTACTGTCTTAGGGGGTAGGCTTTAGCTCTCCCCACTGGGTGGGCAATGTTCCTGTGGCTTTTGGTAGGGGTCTGGAAACCAACAGTGGCATGTGGAAGGAAAGTGAGGGAGAGGAGATAATCATTAAAGCAGAGAAAGAGAAGAGAACAGAAAAAGAGAGCAGAAAGCAAAAGAGAAGAGAGAGAAAGAAGGGGGAAAGTCTACTGGGCTTACTAAAATTGACTGTGATCATAAAGAGGGAAGAAAGAGGTGAGGAAATAAGCAATGAATAAATAGCTGATCCCTGATTGCCTGAATGTGGGGCCAGAGAGATTAAACCCTACCTAATTATGGCAGGTTGGTGTGCCCTTTTAATGCAGGGACCGAGTGGTGCCCTAGTTGGCAATAACACCTTAGAGGTCTGACAGATTTCCTCAACAGTGTAGCACACTGTGGATGCTTGTCACAGCTGCCTCGTGTGGGATGCAGCACTCCCAAATGGGCAGGCTGAATTTCCCCCTGCTCTTTGGCTTGATTTGCCCTAGGTGAAGGGTAGTGGCCTGGAAGCTAGTAGCAGCATATGATAGGAAAGAGAGGGAGAGAAGAGGAAAAGGAGGAAAAAAGAACAGAGAGGAAACAAAACAAATCTGAGCCCGTTGAGACTGAGTGCAGTGGGAAAGATGGAAGGACGAGCGAATAAAGTGAGAAGCAATAGATTGGCAAATAAGGAGACCACTTAGACTTGATCACCTGTCCGTGGGGTTGGAGGAGTACCAACTCTTCCTCAAGGTAGCAGCATAGGGCGCTGCAGGTCTCTGTATGACTGGTATAGTTTTAGAGTTAGGTTAGATAAATGATCTTTTATAATTCAGTTTACCTTTTTAACTTTTCTAGAGGACTGAAGCCTGTACGGGTGATTTAATTGCCACTTAAGTAGTGTGAATGACACTTGTGTGGTTTGAGACACAAAGCATAGGTTGTAGGAGCTGAAGAAGGGTACAGTGCCCTAGATGCAGGGAATGATGGACTTGATGGGTCAGATAATTGGGTGAGTCTAGAGGGCTAGCAGGGGTGGCTAGTTTGAATTAGTGACCTTGTCTGCTTTGTTGCTTCCCTGAGTTCCTGGGAAACTATCAGCTTGATGTCCTTCACATATTTTCACTGAATATGAAAATTGTATTAACTAAGTGTCAGCAAGGATTGAAGGTTTGTTGGGAGTCGCCTTTGCTGCCTCGCTAAAGTCTGCTTCGACCACCTGTGGGGAGTTTGAAGGCATTCGAAAAAGGCGTGGAGAACAAAGTGGAGATCATTAGAGATTTTGAGGCTTTGCTGTCTATTTCCCTAACTGTGACAGGGGAAGGAGAGGTTGGGCCCGAAAGGATACAAGGGCTAAAAGGCAATTCCTGCTTTTTCACCAAAAAGGAAACCTGCTGCCTTGATCATCAGTCTGGGCTCGCGGGGGGGTGGGGGGCGGTCTCTGGGTTCTCTTAGTGAGGGGCTTCATCGGTGACCAGGTCAAGCAGTGTTAATGGTGATTCAAGGTTTGGAGGGACTGACCCTCTGTGGCTAGGAGGCGCCGAGGTGCAGTCACTTCTCCAGTGGCCTTGCTGACTGCATGGTGGGCAAGGCTTAGTGGGTGGCCAGGGATGTGGGCAATGCTTAGCCCAGTGCTCTTCCAGGCCGCATGTGAAGGGTCCCAGCGGCAGAGAGTGTGTTACTGTTGAAGTCGTGGTTTCCTGAAATCTTCTGACCCCTCCCTCTGGCTGGCTTCAGGGCAGCAACCAAGACTTGGGCTTGCCAGCTGGCCCCTTGGTGAGTTTGGGATTCATAAGCTGCCTCAGTCTGTTCTTCTCAGGCATTAAAATTTTAAATGCCATGTTTACCAGGTCACAGAGGGGGTCTGAGGGCCCTCCCCTGATTGATGGCTGACTGCGTTCTGAAATGAGTGAATATCACAATAGCCCCCGTTAGAGAAGGGAGGGTCTAGCCAGGTATATTGGGTTAAGGCCTCTGTTAGGTGAGTGAGGAAAGCTGCCAGGTTCTCACTCGGTTGCTGGGTAATTTCCTGGAACTTGTCAAATCTTACTGCTTTGTGAGAAACGGTTTGTAAGCCGGCCAGCAATTACTCTATGATATGATCTCAGCAGGCCCGGCCTTCATGTGCAGCTTGGGAATCTGTTTGATAGGTTTAATCTGGCTCTTCCCTAGGAACTTCCCGAGGACCCATGTACCATGGGTGGTGGGCGTCTGTGAGATGGAGCTGATCTGCATGTTGCTGAGTGGCTGTAAAACCCGCTCTGGCTCATCGGGGGTGAGGGTGGAAGTGAGGACTATATAAAGGTCGTGCCAGGTTAAGTCATAAGCCTGGGTGAGATATCGGAACTCCCTAATGCATGCAGTCGGTTTATTAGAAAATGTTTCCAAGCGCTTTTCTATCTGGGGGAGATCTGTGAGGGAAAATGGTGCATGGACCCGGATGGGGCCGTCTGCTTCAGCCACCTCACTGAGGGGATAAAAGTGATGTGACCTACTGTGAGAAGCTAAGGGGTAAGGTAGAGGGGCCGTGGAAAGTTGAGGAGGCTGAGGCTGAGGGGACTGAGGAAGTGGAGGAGGAGGGGAAGGTTGAGGAGGAATCTGGCTAGGTTCCGGGCCTGAAGGGGGTGTAAGGAAGGAAGGTGGAAGGCGGGTAGGTGGGAAGGACAATGCTTCGTAACAGTTTAGCCGGAGCCTCCCAATGTGATTGAGCATGTAAGACCTGGCCTGGGTGACAGATGAAACCTAAGGAATGACAGGAGTAGAGCAAATGTAAAACCTGAATACGTGCAAAACCTCAGACCGTTTTTGAACCTGGCGACAAACATTGTTGAGGTCGCAGACATGCTGGCATCGAAAGTTTTAGCCAGCACAACTCACTGTGCTATTGGGATGTGGCTACACTTGGTTACAGAAAGACCGGATGCTTAGGGCGGATGTCCGGAGCCAGGCCCAGTTTGGTGAGGTTGGTCAGTAGCACCCCAAAGGACAGTCTTTCGGTGCCTAGGCAGGGGGATTCCCATAACGTTTCAAGCTGCAAGGGGTATGGCTGAGGAGAAGGGCATCCCCTGGTCTCCGACTGTACCCGTCTGACAGGAATGGTCCGATAACCCTGAGGGTGTCCCCTACAGAGTTAGGGACCCAGGAGGAGAGTGTTACACTCTGCGGACAGGAAGGTTCACTGGCGCAGGCCTGTGGCTTTACCTAAAAGTCAGGGATCAGTGAGAGACATTAAAAGGAGCCAAGAAGGGGGACAGACCTTGTAACTGGTAAAATGAAAGTCTGTCTGAGGCCTTTGTACACAGTGAGAAAAGGAGGAAGTAGATTTCAGCAGTTCTGGGAGCAGGCACCACAGAGCTGCAAACACAAAACACAAAAAATGGTAGAGAAAGCTCAGACACACTCGTTGTACTCTAGTCCACTCAGAGGGTACAGTGACTGCCAGCCCCAGTGCCAGGAGTCCTGTTAGCGGCAGAAATCCAACAAAGTAAACACAGAGACAAAGGTCTGGGTGGTGGGATATTTCAGAGGGGTGGTTCGGAATTGAGGCGGTAGTGGAGGGGGGTGATGGTGAGGGGCACCCAGAAGATGGAGGAGGCCTTACTCAGGGTGGAGACAAGGAGTCAGGAAGTTCGGAGAAAGATCAGTAGAGCAGTACTGTCGGAGACCTGATTGAGGAGTGGTGGGTCTGCTTGAGCTGGCAAGTGTTTCTGGTTAGGAGAGTATTGGGCTAATAGAACTTGAGTGGGGTGACAGATCGTACAGAGGGATGGGAGCATAGAAAGAAGAAAGCTTGAGCATAGGGGATCTCAGGTCGCTGGCAAAAGTTACTAAGATTGGTTAAAATGATGAAATCAAAAGTACCATACTCTGGCCATTGAGACCCATTATCTAGTTTATATTGGGGCCAAACTGAATTGCATTGAAAAGCAAGGTGTTTGGGCCGGAGGTCTGGCTTTAATCCAAGGGTTGAGAGATTAGCCAGGAGGCAACCTACATGTGTGGAAATTTTCTTTCCCATGCTGCAGGGTTCTTGGAAGAGACGGAACTAGACAATTAGCACCCCACATATCCAACTGGTCCTCTGAATGGGGGAAGGGGAAGGCTTCACAAATCCCCCAGAAAAGGAGCAGAGAGAATCAGGTGTTCCCAAGTGCTGTCCTTTGGATGTGGCTCTGCTGTGGGCTCATGGTTCAGAAATGAAATGAATGAACAAAGCCTCTAAAGAACCCAGCAGCAAGGGGCAGTGGCCAAAATAGCAGAAATAAAATTTAGTCAGCGACTATCAGGTACTCACTCTTAGATGCTGCAGATGACAGCTGAGAGGTCCTGGTCCAAGGGAAGGGGGTTGGAGGAGAGAGGGGCGCGACATTTGCCCAAAGCCAAGCAAGGGTGCATCAAAACATCTCTTACTCCTCCCGGCCTTTGGGCATTATAATGACACAGAGATAGAAC
Source organism: Tenrec ecaudatus (assembly GCF_050624435.1). Taxonomy (NCBI): domain Eukaryota; kingdom Metazoa; phylum Chordata; class Mammalia; order Afrosoricida; family Tenrecidae; genus Tenrec; species Tenrec ecaudatus. The sequence continues at coordinate 145,162,132 of NC_134548.1, forward strand.
TGAGATAAAGAACATGAGGTTAAGAGTGGCTTTATTAGGGGAGGGAATGGAGAGCCGAGAAAGGGACAGAAGCATCTTGAGCTCCTGGGTGGGTTCTGAGATCCAATGAGTTGGGTCAGGGAAATTGATCCTGTCAGTGGGTCAGTGGGATATTTGTAGGATTTGGGTCAGGGAAATATGCAAATGAGGTTAAGAGAGCTGCTGGTGCTCACGCTGATAAGGAGAAGGGAGGCTTCCTGGTGTGCAGCTGCAGAGTCTGAGTCTGTCACAGGCCACCTTCTTGGAATGTGGGGGAAGAGGCTGCACAGTCCAGTTCTGGCCTTGAGAGTCGGGGTAGGGGAGGGGCTGTGTGGACCCTTCCCGGAGAGATAAGCTCCTTGGAATGCTGGAGGCCGGGGCTGCGCAGTCCAGCAGATCACCCGTCTTTCTGAGAGGCTGGGGGAAGGGGCTGCATGGTCCAGTCCCAGCCCAAACACTTAGAAATGTATCTCAAAGATGTTAACTGTCATTTCAAGATCCAAGATAGACAAGAAGCAATTGATTGGTTTCTTGGCTTTGCAGTTAGATTCAAATATGGAGCTAATGCCAAAAAATACAAGTACCCAGTTCCTGATAATGCAAAAACTGCTGACATTGAAGGGAAACACATGTTTTTGTTTTTCTGTATTTCATAACCTAGAATAGGCAAATCTACGACGACAGTAGCAGACTAAGAGTTTCTGAGGGGTATGGCAAAGGAGGTTGGGGAAATGAGGAGCTAATAGCAATGGATACATGAAACCCACCCACTTGTTTGTCTGGAGTCTTGAAGACTATGCCTAAGATAGCCATACCAAGCAACACACTGCCGCACAATAGGCCCATCTATCATTTGGCTAAGAGGTGACCTTTAGGCCTTGAGTTCACATCAAAACTTTCCTGCCTTGGTTGTAATAGTGAACTTTCAGTCCAATCTGAACAATCAAATGGTTGGCAAGAGTTACTCTGCTCAGGCTATTTATACGGTTTACCTCCATTCAGAATTCCTGACGTCCAATGTCTTCTGATGGCTCCCTGCAGGTTGTGCCACTCTGCACAGTTGTGGGGACTGTGGGAGCACTAACGTCCGCCCACTCTCCTCTGGGATCCTGGAAGTGGCTGCTGCTCCTTTGAGCTCACCCTCAGGCCAGTGTGCTTTCTGCATGTTAGCAATCTCAGACTTTTCTTGTGTGTATATCAGTGGGAGTGGGGCGGCAGGTGGGGGGCTGCTCAGTGACATCTGCCACTGAGATCCTTTTGGGACCTCTGGACTCCAGGATTATCAGGTGGAAAATGTATGTCCTGAAGTCACTCCATTTGTTATACTTATAGTGACCACAGGCATTAAACACACCAACTGAGCCCATTGTCCTAACATATGCCTTGGGAGCCTGGAGGTTTGCCAGCCTGGATATGTTCTCTCCTCCTTTGCATAACCACGCGAATCCACTACCTTTACGCCCATTCTACCTTGTACTGCACTCCAGAGTTTCCATATAAAGTTGACATCTTCACATGCCTTCCTCCTAAGGAGTAGCTGGCGGGTTCTAACCACCGACGTTTTGCTCAGCCTCTGCACGAGCCTGGAAATGGCTCACTCGAGCAAAGACGGACCACTTAGGTGGCTGCCCATTTGTATATCTGTCCAGGCCACTAGAACGTAAGTGCCAGGACCAGAGGAATGGACGTCACACTTACAGTGATTCACAATGCTTCTTCAAAGGAGAGCCAACAAAACAGGATTGCGGGACATAGACAACTGAGTACCTTTGTATTAAACTTCCTCAATGACACACATGTAGTAGAACAGAATTGTACTGCTGCGCTGTTTCTTGTAAAGTCTATTGCCCATGGCCAAACCACTAATGACATCAAACGATTGGCACTTTGCAGATTGTTCTACTGCGGGGCTTCTGTGTGGCTGTGTTGCTGGAAGCAAAGGTACTGGTATGTCAAATTTGAGCAAGGTGACCCAAAGTGAACAGCTATCTTTGCAACTGCCAGGCTATGAACAGTATAGGAAGAAAGAGCCGGGAAATCACTTCAGAGGAAGAGTCACTGAAAAATCTAATGCAGACCATAGAAACACTGACAGGTACCGGTGGCTCAATGAATGGAAGCCCAGCATTGTCAGCGACAGTGCGGGAGGATGGGCCCATCCGGAGGGAACGTACCCAAGCTGTAAGCGATGTAGAGCCCCTTTCTCATAGAGTCAACCATGGTGACATGAATGCAACAAAGCCTGTGAAAGTGGGCCCATCAGGACCTTCATTTGCTGATGGCCACAGCTGCAAACATCTACTAATGAAATTAACTGGAAATGTACAAAGCCTGCTTCTGGGAATTGGAAGTCATCACAATTGAAATGGAACACATAAAGATGGACATCTGAGGCATTAGTGAACTGAAATGTACAGGCATTGGCCATTGTGGATTGGATTATCATAGGGTGTACTATGCAGGGAATAACACAATGGAGAAGAATGGTGTTGCTTTCATAATCTAAAAGGACATTGCTCAATCAGTCATGAAATATAATGCTGTCTGACATGGAGAAATGTCTATTTGCAAACAAGGAAAGCAAGTCACCGCAAAGACGATCCAAATTCATGAACAAATCATGAAAGTTAGTGCTGCAGGCATTGTAGAACGCTACCAAGATCTTCATTCAGGAAGCAATTAAAGTGCATTGATAATCGATAATGATTCAAATATAACAGTAGGAAGCAAAGAAGAAGAAACAATACTTGGAAATTATGGTCTCAGTGATACAAATGAAGCTGGAGAATGCATGCTAGAACTGTGCAGGAACAAGGATTTGTTCATAGCAAATACTTATTCATCATCAACACAAAGACAACAATACACGTGCATTTCTCCAGGTACAATAGGGATAAATCATATCGACTACATATTTGGGGGAAAAAACACGTGGGAACTCAATAGCAGCTGATAAAACCAGGCCAGGGGCTAACTGTGGAACAGACCATTCGTCGCTGATATGCAGGTCGAAGAAAGCGAATACAAGTCTGCAAGAGCCAAATCATGACCTCGATAACAGCCCACCAGGGTTTGAGGACATCTCAAAATAGATTTGATGCATTCAACCCTAATGTTAGAAGACCCACTGAGCTGTGGGATGTCATCATGACCAACACTCATGAAGAAAGGAAAATCTCCTTAACAAGGCAGGAATGAGAGAAAAGACCGATGTGCATGCCAGAGCAGACTCTGGAGCATGCTCATAAATCAAGACTAGCTAAGGCACATGGCAGAAATGAAACCACAGAGCTGAAAAAAAATTTCAAAGGGCAGCTTGAGAAGAAGCAGTAAAATATTAGAATGAAATGTGCAAAACCTAGAGTTATACATCTGAAAAGGGAGAACACACCCAGCATACTATATATCTTTCTCTTGAAAGAACTTTATAAAACGTTCAAACCTTGAATTGCAATTTTGAAACATTCTATGGAAAAAAGTTGAGTGATGCAGGCAGCATCACAATAGGATCGATGAGTACACAGCCAGGGTCCAACAGAACTAGTTGACATTCCACCATTTCAGGAAGCAGTACCTGGGTGAGAACCAATAATGATGAAGGAAGAAGTACTGGGGGGCACACTGAATGCAAAAGTACAACACAAGGATCTAGGTATTTTTGGAATAACAATAGAAATGTTTCCAGAAGCTGATGAAGAACTGGAAGTACTCACTGGCCTACACCAGGAAATTTGAAATAGAGCTACTTGACCAACTGACTGGAAGAGATCCAGATTTGTACACAATCCAAAGAAAGGTGACCCAGCAGAATGCTGGAATTATTGTTAAAACAATGTCATTGACATCACATGTAAGTAAAATTTTGCCGAAGATCATTCAACAAGGGTTGCAGCAGTCCATTGATAAGGAACAGCTAGAGGTTCATCACCTCTGCCTCAAATTGGAGAATACAAGAAATATGTTCACTTTTTTATGGACTATGCTATGCCATTAGACTCTGTGAATCATAACGTACTATGGATAGCCATGGCATGGATGAGATTTCCAGATCCCATCCCTGTGCTCAGGGATCAAGAGGCAGCTGCTGTGCAAACAGAACAAGGAACCACTGTATGGTTTAGGATCAGGAAAGGTGTGTGTCAGGGTTGCATATCTCACCCTACTTATTCAAACAGTATGCTGAGCAAATCATCAGAGAAGCTGGGCTCTATGAAGCAGGATGAGACGATTGGAGAAAGGCTTATTAGCAACCTGAGATTTGCAGATGAAACAACCTGTTTGGTGAATTTGGGAAAGGCTTGAAGCAAATACTGATGCAGATGGTAAGGACAGCCGTGGGGACTCCAGTCCTGCAAAGCTCTGAGGCTGTGGGCCTTCTTTTCCTTTCTCCGTTGTTCTTTTGTAAAATGGCATGCACGGGAGTGTAGTTGTACCCCAGAGGTTTGGAGCAGTGCATGACCTCTGGAATAAATCTTATCTCAGCAAAACAATTGCAGCCTTTAGTATGGATTACACTGGCATGTAAATAATACCCAAGTCTTCACAACTGGACCAAGAGATGCTGTCATGATAAAAGGAGAATAGATTAAAAAGGTCAAGCATTTGGACTCGTTCAAATCCACAATCAGTGCTCATGGACACGCAGTCAAGAGATAAAAGGGGTGCCTTGCATTGGGTAAATCTGCTACACAGGACTTCTTTAGAGTACTAAAAGCAAGGATTTTATTTTGAGGACCAAGGGTCATTTTATTTCCAATGGCCTTATATGCTTTTGAAAGGTGGACATTGAATAAGGAAAACAGAAGAATTGATGTGTTTGAATTCTGGTGGTGATGAAGAATATTGAAAATATCACAGTTTACCACAAGGAAAAACAAATGTCTTAGACAAAGTGCAGCCAGCATGCTTGTGAGAGCCAAGGAGGGCATGACCATGTCTTAAATAATTCAGATATGTCATCATATCGGGTGCCTGAAGATGGACAGCATGGTTGGGGCACATAGAGGGACAGTGACAGAGAGGAAGGCCCTGAATGGGAAAGACTGACACAGCGCCTGCAACAACGGGTTCAAGGATTGGAACCATTGTGAGGATGGCTCAGGATCGGATAGTGTTTGGATCACTTGTGCATTGGGGCGCTATAATTCAGAACTGATTACTCAAGGGCACGTTTGGACCACCACCCCAGAAATATGTGCTTCGCTTTGCTCCATGTTCAGAGCTTGTTTTACATTTTTCATTTACCAAATCTGTATTTACTACTTCTGCACCAAACATTGAAAGCAAAGTAATTCCACTTTTATACTTTCCTCCCAGCAATGAGCTGCTGGAATAGGAATCACCTCTATCGGCCTGAGGCCATCTATGCTTTCAATAGAGAGGGCGTGGCACTGAGGGTACAGCTCTGCACTGCTCTTTGTTCACACAGTGGCATATGTTGAAGATCACTTCCTGGTCGTGCACAGAGAGCTCTGTCAACTAGAGGTCATGTAGCCCATCCCGTGTTGAGGAGGGGAGACCTGGTGACAAAGTGATTCTGCATTGGGCAGCCATCAGAGAGGTCTGCAAATTGAAACCACCAGCTGCTCCTCAGAGGACAGACAGAGGTTTCTATTCTGCTTTCACAGGTAGGGTTTGGGTAAGTTACAAGGACAGTTACACCCGGTCCTATATGGTTGCAGTGAGTCGGCATCGACCCGAAGGCAGTGAGTTGGTTTATTGGTTGTGTTGATTGGCATCTTAGTTGCTGCCAGGTTTTTGCAAATACAACCGAGCAGTGTTTCCTTGTGTTGTACATTGGTATGATGGGTCTGAAACATCAACTCCCATAACTCAGTCTGAGTCCACCACAAGAATTTATTGGTTCAGTTTAATCTTGGTGACTATTGCCCAATGGCCTTCCATGGGAGTCTATGCACTCTGCATTAGCAATGACAATGTACGAGATTTCCCCAACCCTGACAAATGGAACATGCCAACAGACAGGAGGCAGGTCTGATGGGAGGAAAATAGTATCAGAGGAGGCGCTGGCTTTATTGTTCTCTGTTTATATGGTTTGGTTTTCTAGTGTTTCCCCTCAATGGAATTTTACAGAAATGTTTTCCCTAAACAGAAGGAATTTATCTAACTCTGGGAGAAGGGGTGGGGATGTCTCATGGTTATTTTATGATGACTCATTTAAATGTATAAATTTGCTTAAGGAGAACTATGATATCGACCTTTCACATCTAAGAACACACTGTTTGCCTATTAACCAAGTGACCCTATTTTGCTGTTGGTAACACAATATGGGATATTGTAGTGCATCTTCCAAGTGTCACTGTACATGACATTTTGAAACTGAATTTTAGTTTTTCTTTTACCTTATGCACATTTCTGTGTTTATTTGGGTTCCTATTTTATTTAAAAATAATTCTCTCTCATTTGCATGTTTGTTTTACATTACTAGTTCATACAGGGCTATGTTAATGAGTAAGTCACCCCGCTCCTGGTTCTAACATCAGTAGGAACATGTCTAGTCAGGGTTTCCTCACCAACCTAGATGTTGGCTTCTGGTCTGAGGTTGGTCTCCATCTACTTATGTAAAGTTAGATGACGCTTTCTACTCATGTAAAGGTGGACGACTTCAGGAATCCACGGGGACAGTTCTACTCTGTCCCTGATGGTCCCTGTGAGTCTGAATTGACTTGAGGGCAGAGCATTTGTCTTTTGTGTGAGTGGTAGAATGCCTGAAGTGCTTTCCTGCCAATCAAACAGTCTGTGATTCCAACCCATGACTTGTTATGAGCTAGAGAGATGAGGGAGTTGGCTTCTGTAAGGATTTATTGTTCTTGGAAACCCTAGTAGCCAGTTCTATTCTGGCCTCTGAGTTTGCTATGAGTCATTTATTGATGGAAATGGGTTGCGGTGGGTAGACTAAATGCGCATATCCATTGTGAGACATCACCAAGTGCAACAGTGATAAAAACACCTATCTGAACAAACTACCCCGAAAACCTGAATTAGAAAGGGTATATTGCTTACAGCCAGCTTCCGTTGCTTAGACTCTTTACATGCAATCCCCAAAGTGTGAGGTAAGGTAAAAAGAGTGCCAAAGTGTTCTACGTTCATGTCATATTCGCTAACAAATATATGAGCAGCAGAACCAGCTGAAGCCTTCCCGAAGATAAAACTTTGTTTGTTTTGGGCCATCAGGACATATAATCAAAGGAAAAGTATTTCACTGAGGATCAGGGAAAAAAAACCACAGATATTCCCCCACATATACATTTTGGATACACTTGATGTAACAATGCGTTTTAATTTCCTATTGCTTTAAAACAAACCAATCAAAACATGAGTGACTTTGAAAAGACACACAGGCATACAGCTGTGCAGGCTTATATGTGGGGGTTACCAAGGGGAAGTCTTATACTTAAGAAACAAGGAAATGATTAAGAAGACTCACTCCTTTGAACCAGGGGGTACAAACCACTGTCATGTCATTGAAGACTGCATCAGGCTACTTAGATTGCAGTGTAGGATTCAGAGTCGTCAAATAATCGTGGTAAGAAGACAGTTTTGGATTAGTGCCCCTTTCCTTGATGGCCCTGTAACAATGAAAAGAGAAATGAAATATGTATTTGATACTTTGACACGTGTTTTACACATTTCATCAAATAAAATTATGCTGGCACTAATTCTTAGTTTTTAAAATTACATATCTACTACTTACATATTCCAGTCAGATTTTTCTTTGGAAGAAATAATTTATATGGTATCTTCTCTCTGTGCATCAGTAGAACCAGGGACTTGGTGATTCTCATTGTCCTCCAAGCTCTGAAACAAACGGCTTGCTTCAGTCAGAAAGCCTTCCCTTTTCTGCCAGATTTGGAAATTTCCAATATTTGTTTGTTTTTAGTTTGCAAATAAAGACCGAAAGCAATGATGCCAGTATAGCACCACTTAGTGGGGCCGAATATCAGAACTGTAGGTGAAAAGATTCATTGGATGGGGTAAGATATAGCTATAAAACAAACAAACAAATAAATTAATTAAATGGGTCCCTGGGGGGTAGGGTGTGGGAAAGGGAAGGGATCAAGGGTGGCAGCTATCAGAGAGTTCAAGAAGAAAGAAAATATTTTAAACATGGAGGGGGCTGCAATTGCTTGATCTAATTGAATTATGGATTGTTGTAAAGCCTGAAAGAGCTCCCCAAAAATGCATTTTTTTAAAAAGGAGAGAAAAGAAACTCAATTTTATTGCCCCAAATAATGCAAAAACTGATGTCTGAAAAGGTATAATCAAAGAGAAATGAATTCCTTGAGGAAACCTTAAAGAAATGGGATATGTGTTTTTTAAGAAACAACTTTTTAAGAAACAACTTCACAATTTTGTTTAATAAATGTTTCATTGCTTTTGTAAATCAAATGCAAAACTTCTAAGTTCTAACAGACACCAAAATAGCATGCACTGGCATTACAAAAGAGATAAGAGATAATAATGCATGCAGCTCGACAGTATTACACTGTGCAAGAAACCACGGCTAACTGAACTGTTTAGGTCAAGTCGAAGCCATGAGAAAGATGAGATCTGATCTCAACCTATACCTTACACTGGAAACACTCTCACCAGCATCCTCAAAACCACATTGTCACCAGCTAATTGTGACCAACAGTCCATTTACTCCAGTTACATTATAGGAACAAAGTGATCACTGACATAACAGCTTCCAGGTGTGAAAAGGAAGTTTTTCTTTCAGAAGTTTGCTTCTCTGTCATCACATGGTGATCTTGTCCCTGCTACGTAGGGAGCGCTGGGTAAAGCACTGAGGGGGCAATCATTAAAAAATGATAAACTTACTCTCTCGTCCTTCATGCAATCCAAAAATGCACATTAGCAACAACCACAGAACCGTTTTATAAAGAGCCTGGAACCTCAACGTGCAGTAGCTCGGTGGGGGGAAGCCATATTGGTTGTGATAGAGTCAACAGACACGAAGGTGTTTGCAGGTGGAGAGAGAGTGAAAAGTCTTCTCAGGGAAGAGCATAGGCATAGCGTGGACGATCATGCACAGTGAGATCTCAGAGAGCAACTCCTCTGCAGAGAATTCACTGCCATGGAGGCAATTCTGAGGGGCAGAGCCATGCAGGAAGGGGGGCAATGACCCCTAAGCCTGGGGTTAATTTATTTGAGGGCCTTTCACTTAACACTTAAGTGACACCAGGAACAATTAAAAAGGAAAAATGGGGAAGAAATTAAGATGCACAAAGAGAATAATTTCTCTCATAAATTAAAAGAAATCGCTCCTACTACCACAATCTGTTTTACAAGAATGTACTCTGCAATGAAATACAACAGACCTTTTGAGACTGCTGAGAAAGATCTTCGATTATTTCCTGTATGTAGTTCAGAAGACTTCTGGTTTCTTTTAGAAGACTTTGGTGCTGTTGAAAGATGATCTAGAAGTATAGGACACAAATGCAGCAAGAAGTTAGGCAGCACGTACCAAACTTCACTGCATTTAAATGAAAAAGTAATGACATTAAATCAATTCCTTTAACATTAACAATGGTATCTCTCCCCTCAGGCACAGGCCAACACTGAGAAAACTCTTTCATCCCTACTCTTAGTGCTCAAGGCAAGCTCTCCTCACCAGCTTTAGCCATGGGGGAACTGTGAGCAAGTGGTGGACTGCTAACCACAAAGTTCAGTGGTTCAAAGTCACCAGCCTTTCCTTGGCAGAGGTGAGTCCATGGGCTCCTGTCAAAATAGCATCCATGGAGTCCTGTGCAGAGTCTCTGAGCGGAAACAGACTCGAGGACAGTGGGTTCACATCAGAGTGGAGCCTTACACATAACCCTTTAACTTATTTGTATCAATAAGACAACCCCCATTTATCCAGCTCAACACCTACCAGCATGATCATTCTTGTACCCTCTGTCCCACTGGCGGGGCTATGGGAGAAAGAGGAGGCTTTCTGCGGCCATAAAGATTTACAGCCCAGGGCACCTGAATGGGCAGTCAGCCCCACAGGGTTGCTGTGAGGCGGCATTGCCCTGATGGCAATCGCGGAGGGGATCAGTCCCTACTCCTCTCCTTGACCTTTCATGATCACTCTGCTGCTGTGTTCATTCAGGGTCATGAATGAAATGTTATCCGGATGATGACCGTTCCCCAGTTTTTATTCTACTCTGTTGAATGCAGCTCACATATCCAGCAGACCTCTCAATATGTCCCCTTGGATATTGCACAAGCACCTTGACATATCCTTTCCAAAACTGAGCTAAATAGACAGCCCCCTATTTCCTTTTTCTTAATGTGAGCCATAGCTTTACTCTCTGGGTTCAGAGATGTGTGGCAAAGTGACAAGCAATTCAGGAATGAAAGAGCAGAGAATTTGTGGAGCTGTGGACCATCTGGTGTGTGGTGGGACTGGGCCAACTTCCCTTCCCCCAAGGACGGGCAGAAGACCCAGATTTTCCCATTCTACACAAATTGTGCCCTGAACACCGGGACTCAGACAGGGGCACACTGTACAAGCTGGAGCAGAGACTTTTCCTGAGAGTAGTTAACATTGCTGCCTTCCTCCTCTCACGCTGCTCCACTGTTTCCATGGCTAAGCTGGCAAGAGGCTGCCTGGCTTCCCACACAGATAGAGAGACTAATAAAGGATGGAGACAGGGTCGGGAAGGTACTACATGAGTCATCTGTGCCCACCCCATGCAGACGGGTGTGTAACCACACTCTCCTGGAAGGCTTTCTCTGTTGGGAGCCGATAGCCATTAAGACCCTGGCCTCAGACACGTATCAGAAACTTGGCCGCTTTCTAACAGCAAGGCTGTGTTTCCTGCCCAACTTCGCCCCCCCATTTCAAACTACGTGCTCAGTAGTATGGGCAGTTCCGATAACTGACCTTGTTGCCATTAGTCAAAGTACTGAGCACCCATTGCACTGCAGATATACCATATTAGGAACATAGTGATAAGTTCACCCGTACGTCACCACGGTCATCTTTGAGTACTGTTGCGCACCCTTTGTACCTTTTGGGAACACGTGGCTGATTGGTTGTTGTACAGTGTGCGGTTGTTACACAGTGTGCTTCATTGGAATACGTGCCTCCCACTTCCTTCTCTGTTGTGAATATATACCCAGAGTTTTGGCAAAATAAACGGGCTTGATCAGCACTTGTCTTGCCCCATGTCTCTCTTTTTCCCATCCAGGTTCGTTGCCCCTCCGGGTCACTGCGTGAGGGTCTCGCTGGACGAGACCCTAACAACTGGCGCCCAAACGTGGGGCCCGACGGGGGTCTTCGATCCTGGACGCTGCTTCCCCAAGGAACGGCCTTTCTGAGCACTGAAATCTCCGTCTTCTGAGAAGCACCGGAGATCAGTTTGAGTCCGCTGCGGTTCCCTCCCACTCCCTGCCGGAGCCGCAGAAAGTGACTCGCCTTGAGGTCAACGCAGGCAGCCCGACTGCGATATCGACACTCGTAAGGTAAGCGAAGCAGCGTATCACATCATGGGACAAACATTGTGCGCACACGAGCAATTCATTGAGGAACTAAAAGCATCTCTTAAGATAGGTGGGACTCGGGTTAAAAAGATAGATTTAGTAAAGTTTTTCTTTTGCTGGAAGATGTGTGTCCTTGGTTCCCCAGGAAGGAACTATCCATGAGAAACACTGGTTACGGGTAGGTAATTGTTTACAAGATTATTATCGTTCTTTTGGGCCTTCTAAAGTGCCTGTTGATGCCTATAATCTCTGGTCTTTGATACGGGAAATTTTGCAAATTCACCATTATCACCCTGATATCTCTAAGGTTGTGTCCCAGTCGCATGATTATTTAAAAACTGGATATAAGAGCAGTAAACCTCCCTCCTGAGCTCCGTCTGTTTGTTTGTCACCTCCACTTTCTGTTCCTCCCCCAGAAAAACCCAGAGAACAGGATTCCCTTTCTATTGTTCCAGAGACAGAGATAACTCCTCCAAAATTACTTTACCCTTCACTTGCCGAACATAAAAATCACCCTCCTTCTAATAATCCTCAAGCGCCCTTGCAGGCGCCCTTACAAACTCCAGCCCCACAAAATCCGCTATGAAACGCCGACCCAGAAATTAATTGGGATGATTTAGAAGCGGCAGCGCGTTATCATAACCCCGATTGGCCTCCCTTATCGGGATTTTCTGGCCGGCCACCGCCGTACAATATCCCGGGAAAGCATGCCCCTGTTCCTGCCGCTGCCGCTTCAGCTCCTATCATGCACGCCCCTCATAATTGGGCACTTTCAAAAGAAGCCACAAAAACGTGTTGCGAAGGTTTCCAGTCTTTATAAAATGTTTTGCAACAGCTGGAAATTAGACCTGTGAGCCCCGGTACTCAGCGGGCCGCCGCCCCCCCTGTTAGAAAGAACGCCCGTCTCTCGGGCTCCAAGGCTTGGCAAAATTAAGCCCTCTAAAACTACGCTTGCATTCCCAGTCACCCGCTCTAAATCGCGGGCACCTGCCGAAAGTGAAACTACAGGCGCTAGTACTGACCCAGATGGTGATAACTCACCTGCAGTAGATATACACGGAAATCACTCTGATGAGCAATCAGGCACAGATAGTGGAGATGAGGAGGAGGAGGTTAGTACTAGCAATCCGCAAGAGGCTAGCTCTAAAGATCAGCAATATCGCTGCATTAGCCTCAAGTACATAAAAGAGTTAAAATCTGCTGTGTGCCTTTATGTCCCGACAGCCCCTTATACCATGTCCCTCCTTGAGTCCCTCACTGAAAAGTGGCTTACTCCAAATGATTGGTGTATGTTAGCCCATGCTGTTCTCTCAGGAGGAGATTTTGTTCTTTGGAAATCAGAATATACAGAAACCTGCAAGGAGGTTGCACGCCGCAATGCCGAGGCTAAGGGGACGGCAAAGCGTTGGACAATTCAAAAATTAAAGGGCCTTGGTCCTTATGACACCAATAACAAACACGCTCGATTCTCCCCTGGATTGCTTGCCCAAATTCAAACCGCCGGCCTCAAGGCCTGGCACCGCTTGCCCCCTAAGGGCTCCGCCACCACTTCTTTGGCAAAAATTCGGCAGGGCCTGAGGAGCCCTATAGTGATTTTATTAGCTGTTTAATGGCTACGGCTGAGCGACTTGTTGGCAAAGATGAAAATGAAAGTGAATTTATCAAACACCTTGCTTATGAAAATGCAAACCCTATTTGTCAGGATGTTCTCCGCCCACACCGCCGCACTGGCGATATTTCTGACTTTATAAAATACTGTGCAGGAGTTGGTCCCTCACATAACCTTGGACTAGCCATAGGAGCTGCTCTTCAAGGTCTAATCCATAGCCCTGCTGTGCTTGCTCAAAAAACCTGCTTTAACTGTAAACAGCCTGGTCATATCTCCCGAGACTGCCCAGCGCCTAGGGCTCCTCGCCCTAAAACCGAGACCGTCCACCGTCTGCCCTCGCTGCAAACGTGGTTTTCACTGGGCTTCTGAATGCAGATCCAAGGCCGATTTTCAAGGAAGTCCTTTGTCCCCTCACTCTGCGGTACAGGGAAACTCCGAGCGGGGCCAGCCCCGGGCCCCATTTGCGAGACAAACCCCTGGGGCTATCAGGTTTGTTCCTCAAGGCCGCCAACTCCCTCAGACCGAGCACCTGGTATCGTGGTATCGTGCCCACAAGCCTTGCCTCCCTTTCAATGGCAACAGCAGGCAGTGCAGGACTGGACATCTGTTGCTCATCCCACACAGTATTAACTCCTAAACAAGGCACCCAAGTAGTTAATACACCCTTTTAATGATGCATTTTTAGTTTTCACTGATGGGTCCTCTACAGGAATTGCAGCCTTTTGTGTAAATGGCATAATTACAAAAATTCAAACTGACTGCGTTTCAGGCCAGTTGGTTGAGCTCAAGGGTATCATGTGCGTCTTATCACAATTTGCAGACAAACCCCTTAATATGTACACTGATAGCGCTAATTTGGCACATTCCATTCCTTTGCTGGAAACTGCTCCTCAAATAAAAAAGACTGCTGAAACTTCGGCCCTGTTCCTGGAGTGTCAGAAAACAATTCATGCCAGGACAGCCCCCTTTTTCATTGGTCATATTAGAGCCCATTCAGGCCTCCCAGGTCCCTTATCCCAAGGCAATGGGGTTGTTGATGTGGCCACCCGTTTTGTCGCCTTTGCATCCACAGATAACATTGAAAAGCCTCGCGCCGCCCATTCCTTACATCATATTAATGCTCGAACTTTACGCCTAATATATAAAATAACCAGGGAACAAGCTAGACAAATAGTAAAACAGTGCTCCAACTGTGTAACCCATCTCCAAGTACCGCACTTGGGAGTCAATCCTAAAGGATTGGTGCCAGATGATATCTGGCTAATGGATGTAACCCACCTTTCTGAGTTTGGTAGTTTAAAATAAGTTCATGTGTGTGTGTACACCTTTAGTGGATTCATAGTCGCCTCCCTCCAAATAGAGGCCACCAAACATGTTATAGCTCACCTTTTACACTGTCTCTCTATACTTGGGGCCCCTAAGCAAATAAAAACAGACAATGGCCCTGGTTACACCTCTGCAGCCTTTCAAGAATTTTGTTACAAACTCTTTATAAAACATGTCACTGGCATCCCATACAACCCCCAAGGCCAGTGGGTAGTGGAAAGATCAAACCTAACATTAAAACTTACTATTGAAAAAATAAAAACAGGACAATGGTACTCTACAAAAGGCACCCCCCGGAACCTTCTTAATCATGCCTTATTTATACTAAATTTCTTACGCCTTGATGACTCGGGAAAATCAGCTGCAGACCGGTTTTGGCACCCTAAATCTAACTCACAATTTGCCATGGCAAAATGGAAAGATCCTATAAACAATTCATGGCACGGACCGGACCCAGTACTTATCTGGGGAAGAGGCTCCATTTGTGTCTATTCTCGAGAGCACAATGCAGCAAGATGGTTACCAGAAAGACTGGTCAGACAAATGGACCATAAACCTGAAGTAATATCCTCCAGGGAGGAGTCAACCCCCTGGGAGATAGTTCTCTCTTTGTGTTTTTACAGGTTCAACAAATTTATATTAGCCCAAAGACCCTTCTACTCACAGATGTGGACCTTCACCTCTTGTCTTGGAATCAGAATCGCAGCAATCTCCCCCCTCTTGCTGCAGTCCCAACCTCCAACCCTATTTCTAATAATACCAACACCACCCCGCCTCCCCAAACTCCTATAATTGTCAATGATGTTCCCCTTTATTTACCTCCTGGCACAACCCAAGTTCCGTTTTGTTACTCCACGCCATCCTCATTCCTTTGTAATTACTCTCTCACACTCACAACAGAAGCAGTTGCACCCAATAGTTTTTTCTTTTGTTGTAATCATACCCTCACAAAACATTTGAATGCTTCCCTTCCATCTTCCTTATGGTGTATGCCTGTTACTCTGGTGCCCCAATTAACTGTTTATACCACTGCTGAATTTCAATCTAAAATTTCTCCTCACCCCCTTTCCAAGTCAAAAAGAGCTATTTTTCTCCCTGTCTTACTGGGCCTTTCATTGGCCTCCTCTGTCGCCGCTGTTGGTTTTGGAGGAGGAGCACTTGGACATTCTATCACCGCCACCAACCATCTGGCCGGCCGCCTTCAAGAAGCTCTGGATGACTCTGCACAGTCTCTGGCGTCTCTCCAACGACAAATCAACTCTTTAGCTCAAGTTGTTTTGCAAAAATCGGTGCGCACTGGACCTTATTACAGTCAAAAAGGGGGGTACTTGTCTGTTTTTACAAGAAGAATGCTGTTACTATATTAATGCATCTGGATTAGTTGAGGAGCGGGTAAATAATCTCAATAAGATCAGTAAGGAACTACTTAATTTCAGACGCCCACCCCCAAGTTCGCTCAACTCAATGAATTGGTGGTCTTCGCCGTTATTTTCGTTTCTTGCCCCCTTTATAGGGCCGGTAATTGTTTTGCTTGTCGTAATTTCATTGGGGCCCGTCATCTTTAACAAACTTATGTCTTTTGTCAAACAACAAATAGAGGCCATCCAGGCTAAGCCCATACAGGTCCATTACCATCGCCTTGAGATAATTAGTCGGGGTGGCTCGGTATCTGATGATGAGTATGCGTCACCGGTAAGACCCTCCACCCTTATGAGATGAGTTGGATAGCCAATGACGGGTAAGACTGGGTGCCCCTGACACCAACCTAAGACAGGCCCTGGTTCACCTCCACCTAAGGTGGATAAGATGCGTTCACAGAAGCCGAAGACGGGTAAGGGTCAGAGCCGCACCTGGCAACCTAAGACAGGCACAACTCCCTAAGGGTATCTCTTATTTTCTAAATATATAAAACAAAAAAGGTGGACCTGTTGGGAGCCAATAGCCATTAAGACCCTGGCCTCAGACACGTAGCAGAAACTTGGCCACTTTCTAACAGCAAGGCTTTGTTACCTGCCCAACTTCGCCCCCACATTCCAAACTACGTGCTCAGTAGTATGGGCAGTTCCGATAACTGACCTTGTTGCCATTAGTCAAAGTACTGAGCACCCATTGAACTGCAGATATACCATATTAGGAACATAGTGATAAGTTCACACGTACGTCACCACGGACGTCTTTGAGTACTGTTGCGCACCCTTTGTACCTTATTGGGAACATGTGGCTGATTGGTTGTTGTACAGTGTGCGGTTGTTACACAGTGTGCTTCATTGGATTATGTGCCTCCCACTTCCTTCTCAGTTGTGAATATATACCCAGAGTTTTGGCAAAATAAACGGGCTTGATCACTGTTTCTCTTTCCTACTTTAGCACATTCCTGTCACCTGGATCTGGAGCCCAATCCTTGGAGGATATCTTCCCCCTAAGGACTCGGGGAATCCATACTAACATGCTTGGCTGCACTCTGAAAGTCCACCTGATATGCCCTGGAACAATGATTTGGACCTATACATCCAAACAAAACACACCAAGAAAACAACTCCCGGGAACAGGAAACTCTACAGAGCACTTGGCTCACCTGTGATAGCAAGTCATGGCGGAACTGAGTTCTTTTTGGGTTTTTTTCCCCTGAATTTTGTGTTTTAGCCCAGTCCCTGAGAAAAGGATATCACACTTGGTAAAGCTGAGTGTCTTCAAAAGGGACAAATACCCTCATTGCGATGAACCACAGGGGTAGAGAGACCCCTTGTATCTATAAGTTTAAAGGGTCTCCCTCCATTCATTCTTACTTGAGACTGGGCAATTATGTATAAAGGTAAGGATACCCACCTCCAGTTTTGCTTTTTCTTTCTCGGTTTTCCTCAGATCCATGTTAAACTGCTCTGACAATATCAGAAACCGCTGCAAGCATTCCTGAAGATGCTCCTGCCTGTAACACAAATTAAGGAGCCCTGTTTGATGTCAGAACCATATGAATCACACAACACATTCAAAGCAAACCCTTGCATGTGTACTGCCCAGGATGATTGGAATAGCAGCAGCTTCAATGACACACCGATGGAAAAGGAGTGATTCCCTGACCCCCAGTGTAGGTCTTGTTCCCTATCAGGATGATAGAGAAGTCTTTGTCTTGAAAAGTAAGAATGTTTTACTGCAGGGTAATATTTTCAGAACAAATGATCTCTTCTCTCTCCAAGCAGGGTAATTTTCATTTCTGTTTCCTCAGGAACATAAAAGCTCTCATGGAATACACAGATCCAATGTGCTTACTATGCATACTGATTGTGTAAGTTTTATACACAGAAATATTCACTTCACATTTGGTCCACTTTGGCATCATGAAGTTTACAAGAGGATGTATAATTCAAATCAGCTGAAAAGTATCAATGTTTCAGAGTATACAGTTTTTACCACAGTGAAACTTACAGTGAATTATGAGATTAATGGTGGATGACTTTTACCTTTTTCTCAATTAGTGTATTTGTAGAATGAAGAAAATAAACCTTGGTATATTCCACTGGGTTGGAGAAGAGATTAACACTTGCTGAGTTCTGAGAAATACATCCAGGTATATGAGTGTAGTGAGGCAATAACACTAAAGGGCTTATTTTCTCACAGAATAATCAAGCCAATACACCCCTGGTGGGATCTGAGTTGGGCAGCTAACTCAGCGCACAGCAGTTTGAATGCAACAACCACTCCGTAGGAGAAAGGGGAAGCTTTCTGGTCCTGTGAAAATTTACAGTCTCAGAAACTCACACACATACGCAAAACCAGAGTCACTTCCATCGAGTGGATGCCGCCTGATAACAGTCCTACAGAGAATGGTAGAATCACCCCTGTGAGTTTCTGAGATCACAACTGTTTTCAGGAGTGGAAAGACTGATCATTCTCCCACAGAACGCCTGGTGGCTTTCAGTTACTGATCTTTTTTTGTCCTTCAAGGCGATTTACTATCATAGACACTAATAAATGACACAAGAGTCTTAGCTCTAGAAAATCAGTGGCAACCTTACCTCTGCTCTTCTGTCTTCAGAACATGCCCCGTTTTCTCCTTAGTGTTTTCAACACAAGTTTCATTAATGTTTTCCAGTTTTCTCCTCTTTGCCATTGGAGTCTCTGTAATGTCAGCTACATAGAAGATAAAATGCAATTATGCTTCATTAAAAATTACTTAATTTCCACATACCTAAATCAATGTATGTAATCTGTGGTCACGAAGACAAGAAACACATTTTTATTTTTTATACCAGGTATCAAAAATGTGATTTATTCCCATTTATTTTCTCTGTGAACACTTTGTAGTAACTAGTTTCAAAATTCTCAGTTTTCTTATGAGACATATTTTAAAATAGGAATGATAAAAAGAAAAAGCGATGGGGGAGAACATAAATTATGCACGCTTTATATTTAATGGGTCACAAGGACAGAAGAACTTCCTATTAAGAACGTGGCTTAAAGGAGTTATTTTTCCCATTTCATAAAGGACCCTCCAACTCACAAGACATGTGAACATGAAATATTGTAAGAAATCATTATATAAAACACAAAAAAAGCATTGCTTAAAATGTTCCTGAAGCTGGGTAAAAAAAAATCCATTAATATAAAGTATAGAAGTACACTGGAAAAGAATCTATTCAGTGATCCTTTGAACTATATTTTGCTGTAAGAGAGAAAAACACAGAAGAAATGTGTACCTTAAGTCAATAACATTATTGCACGGATCCCTTAAGGGAAGCTCTGTGGAGCTGCTTACTTGAAACCTTTACCACTTACATGACTCTCTTTTCCCAGTGTTTGACGCTTCCAGCAATCCCTTGCTAAGCGTGTGACTCTGACGTGGTGGGTACTTAGTTTTCAATAGGAAGGAGCTACCCTTCCAGCATCCACCTACGCAACCCCCAGGGTCACCTTCCTAGTGTGCAGCTCTGTGACATTGGTTTTTAAGAGAGGTGGATGAAACAATTAGGTTCAAATGCCTACATCTAAAACTTACCTCCAAAATGTTCCAGCATATTCTGAGCTTCCTCTCTGTGAAAAAAATGACAGGACTCATTTTAATAATGGGAAGGAATATCTGAGGCCAAGTGGGATAGGAGCAGGAATTGTTACAAGGACCAGAACAGCCTCCTGGAAAGTAGGGGGCCCAAAGGGAAGGCATTACTTGGGGCACATTACCCCACATCTCCGTCGACTTCTCGTGCCAATGGGCGTTTTCTCTCAGGATGATCCGTCACTGGCGAGTTTCCTTCACAGACAAGAAGAGAGACAACCATGCATTTATCTGTTTTCAAAGAGTTGCCTGTTGCAGGATTGTTCACATGAGAGCTTTCCAGCCGCTGCCCTTCACTGCATTCTTCCCAGTCCTGCCCTCTCAGAACATACTGCCTCCCCTTGCACCCAGGGGAACTCTTTCCTGGGGTGCAATCCTCAGCTTAGGAGCCCCGGTGCCTTTGAGCTTCTGTTTCAGAGGTGAGTTGCTACACCACAAGGTCAGCAGGAGACAGAGAGGGCTTTCTACGCCCTTGAAGAGTTAACAGAGTCAGGAACTCACAGGGGTCGGTCTATCCACTTCTCCCTATGTGTCCCAGTCACTGGAGGACAGTGCCTGGCTTTTTGCCTGCACAAGACTGTAGTCGAGGAGAAACAGCAAAGTGAGTCCTATGTGACCAGAGGCTCGAGCCACCTTACCTTCCATCCCATCGTCCTCAGAACCACTTGGACCTTGGTGAGGTTGGTCACAGGTTCCCCCAACGCACGTCTTCACCTGACGACTTGCTGGTTTCTCCATCGTCTCTCTGCCAGGGGAGGCAGTGATTCCACTCTGTTTAGGATGGAAAACACGGATGGCTTAACGACTGGACTATCTGGGGGGGGGAAGAGTAAGAGGAAGGGAAAGTCACAGGAAATCATCACCTGGTAACCAATGGACCACGCAAGCATGACCTAACACCAGGTGAGACCAGAAGAAGCCCCTGATGCCGCCCCGACCCTCGTGTGCACCCGCCCCCTGCCCTCCCCTCTGCCCTTTCACCTTCTGACTCCGTGCTGTCCCCCCTCCACCCGCAAGTCCCAGTCCACCCGCCCTCCTCTAAAGAGACTCGGCTCCCTGTCGGGAAGAGGCCCCTCACGCTCACTGCGGGACCCTGCTCCTGGGCAACCTCCACCACACACCCCTGAGGGCCACCCAGGAGACACCGCCGTCCAACCCAGCCTCCTCCCCTGAGGGACACACCCGCCCGGCGCTCACCCAGTCTCGGTCTCTCACCTGAAGGACGACGGGAACGCACGCGACGACGTGCTTCAACATCCGGGATCCCCAGACGTGAGGTGTACACGTTCGGCCACGCCCACTCGGTGACGCACAGGACCAGCGACGGCCGTGCTGTGTGACGCAGAACTCCTGCGACGCCACGTTGTGACCCACAGGGCGCTCGACACCTGTGTGCTGCAATGCTCCTTCAGATCTAAACCCTCAAATATGCCTGTACCTGTGTGTGTGTGCATGCATGTGTGTGCATGCATGTGTGTGTGTGCGTGTGTGTGTGTGTGAGAGAGAAAAAGAGACAGGTGTGTGTGTGTGTGTGTGTGTGTGTGTGTGTGTGTGTGTGTGAAAGAGAGAGACCGAGAGAGAGAGAGAGAGATGAGATCGTATGCAGGTAGCTGTCAGCCCTTCGGTAGGCAGTAAGTGTGACTTTGCTCCCTACGCCTGTTTGTCCACTTTTCGCTGTGGAGACGGTTGACATTTAGGTTTTGGCCTTAGTGAATCTATCAGTCCTCAAAGGTAGCCAGCACAAGGGTGGACGGTGACACTGTACTTCCTTGTGAAAGAACACAGACAGAAAGAAAGAAACCTGCCACATGTATGCTCTGGGTATTTTCTGAAATTATAGAGAGGAATCACACAGAATCCATTCACAAAAAATAGATTTTCTTGATTTCTGTGTCTTACAAGCAATGTAATTTTCTGTTCTAGAAGAAATTACACTACTGAAAACCTTGACAACCACCAAACAGCCAACGGTTGCCTTTAGCAGCGTAAGTGCATGCAGCCAACTTCAGCTGGGGCATAGCAACTGCCCAGCTAAACCCTTTCCCACATTTGAGCATCCCAGAATTGTGCAAAAAAAAGAAATGGTTCTGTGTGTGTTTTTGTGTTTTAAAGCTCTTCCTGATAAGGTTGGTCTGTTTTTCTACAACAGAAATTTAAAACAGGTCATTCAACCTACTGTATCTTAGAATGAGCACTGCATATTAAATATATATATTCTTTAATTTTCCATAAGACTAAGTGAAATACGCTCCAATAGATTCTATGGCCTGATTGCCCAGAGAAAACACGTTTTGACTTCAGGAAGGGTTCGACTGGATCTGTTGCCCATATAATTGCTTGCAAACGTAATATGAATGTACTAAAGTTAGGCACTCTTTCTTGCTAACCTGTGCTTACAAGTAAACAGTCTAATCAGTGGAAGCTGGTTAGGTCATCCAATTCATGAATAGCAAAATTACAGTAATGAAGTAGCAAAAAAATAATTTTATGGTAGGAGTCACCAAAACATGAAGACCTGTCTTAAAGGGTCACAACATTTGCAAGTTGTAACCACTATCTTAGGTGGATGATGACATCCTGGCTGGTGGACTAGATGGCTAAGACATTTCTTGTGTTTATGCATAAGAGTAGATGTTTCCACTCTTCAGGCAATGCCTGATTTGATCATAAAGAAAGAGGATGAATATATTTTGGTACTCAGAGCACTCAGATCAGGGATTTATCTTGAAATTCAGCACCGTGTCATTCTCTATTGTGTGATTATCATACTGAATGTTCTTTCCCATCACTGTTGTGCAAACTACAGGCCATATTTATCTTAAATTTATATTTACCTACCTTTCTATCTCTCCAGCGACAGAGAGAGAGGCAAAAGAGAGGGAGAGGCACAGGGAGAAGGAGAGGGAGGGAGAGAGAGAGAACTATAAAGAGACAAGAGGTGGTGTTCAGATTAATTCAAAACCTGGGGTAACAAATGTGGAAAAGACTACATCACATCACTTTGATGTACAGTTATTGGGTAGGGGCCTATGCATAGGATGAGAGGGACAAGTAACGGTTTCTGTCACACACCTGACTGGTTGTTTAGAAAACTGTTACAGGTAATGTATTGAACATGCTTTCTTTCAGTGTTTCTCATCTGCAAAGATGTATACAAACTGGATCCCAAAGCAACATCAAGGTTACTGTATCTAGTCCCCAGGGGTTACTTTTTATGCAATGGAAATTCACGTCTGAAAAGATCATGCATTGTGCATTCTGTGGGCTGAAATTTTGTCTGTAAACCTTCCTGTGAATGCATTACAGATGGCCTCCACTTTGACCACTTTCGGTGTCATGTTCATTTTTGACAGGTATGTGTGTATAAATGGATCTGAAAATAACATTGATTGTAGGTATCAGCACGTCTCTATGGAAGGCAATGCCAGTGGACATGAGTGTGCTATGTCAGTTTGACATCTGCCAATTCTTCCATCAATGTGAGTGTGTGTGAGTGTGCATGAGGAAGCATGTGTGGTGTGTGTGTGTGTGTTATGTGGTGTGGGAAGGTATTCTTGGGGCAGGCCAGCAGGTCCTACTTTGGGGAGACTTAAGTGGCTGAATCGCCTGTTGTTCCTTCTTCCTTTGTGTCCTCAGATGACATTGTTGCACGAAGGCAGCTTAATTGAATGTAGAGACAACCAATCCTGCATCAATATGCCACACAGACTAAAACACAGTGACGCAGGGGACTGAACTTCTCCCTGCTGCCCCTCCTGTACACTGTGTGAAGGACGTAAGATGTGTGGCATGGCCAGCCATGTGTGTGAACATGGCAGGTCAATGAAGGTCTTGGGAGTCCCCAGACACGACCTTGAGAGGGAGTTGGTATGTATGTGGCAGGGAGCTGATCAGCATTGTCTTGGACACCCAGCAGGGCCTGTGGTGGGCATGGCCTGATGTGGCCACTGCCTGGCCTGGGGTTCGCTAGCTTGGGCTTGACCATTGTAGGGCATCCTTAAGCTTGGACACCTCATCACTATGCATTGGTGTGGGCATGGCTTGGCATAGGCATCCGTGTCCTGTGCCTCATGGTCTTCCCCAGGCTTGGGCAGGGTAGGGTGTGGGTGTGAGCGTGTCAGGATGTCACTGTTCGTGGCTTCTCATAATTGAAGCATCATGGCGTGTGCTCCTGAAGCTCAGGTGAGGAGGGGTGATATCTGTGGTACACTACTCCCCTCCACCCAGCCATCAAATCTATCTTGTCATTATTGCACAGATGCTGATGCTTGTGTCCAGCCCGGGCATTCCTTCACCCCACTGCACTCCCCCTAAGTCCAACCCCAAGAGCTGTGAGTGGAGTTGATTGTCCTGTTCCTGAATCCAGTCTGGGACTGGAGAGTTAAAGCAAATGGGCTAGATGATGTTCCAGATCAGGAAAGAAGACAGTCTGATGAAGAGACGCGGTAGGGAGGTAAGGAGCGGGGAATGAGGAGGGTGCGAGGGAAGACAGGTGTGTTTTCAGAGCAGGAAGAGAGGGTGTCTATGGTGTGGAGCAGCAGAAGTGGAGAGTTCAGGAGAGGTCTGGGCACTAAAGGGTTTCAAGGAGGAGAGAGTGGAAGGGGCATGGCAGGAGCAGCATGCACTGAGGAGGCATGGGTAGAGGAAGAATGGGGAAGAGTAGGGACGGAGCCTACGGGAGGGACTGGTAAGGATACAGAAATGGGATTGTGAGATTCCTTAGGTGAGAAATACCTCCATCCTTGACCTCGCAAAAGAAAGATTTTGCGCTGAAGCCTGGTTTCTGACCCAAGTGAGTTTTTTAAAAGGATTCAAGACATTTCAGGTTTTACACATGCACCCTCAGGGCTCTTTCACATCCACACCTGAGTTCAGAGAAACCGCAGGAGAGCCAAGGAGCAGCTGGAAAAACAGGGAGCTGGGCTCCTGATTCTGGCATTTCAAGGTCCTACAAAGCGATGGTACTGGTTGACCCCATTGGCTGAGTTAAGCCTATCTGGCCTAGGTTAGGGCCCTCCCAGGTATACTGGCCTCCTGTCCCAAAGGCCTGAATTTGTGCATGCCCTCTAGCTTTTTGTGGCTTCCAACTTCCTATAAAGGGGGTAGGGAGGCCTTAGCATTCAGAGGGCCAATCCCTATTTCCAGTTCTGTACATAAAAGGAGTTGCTGGTGAGAGCTGGTAAGCTGAGCTCAGGGGAACCCTGTCACATGGCAGTCTCTGACCCTGGGGCCAGGGTGTTGAGCTGCTGATGTCCTAATCCTGAGTTATGTAGGAGGTGGGGAGTTCCATAAGCTGAGTCAGGGCCTGCAGTGCTTTGGGACAGAAGGACATGGTGGCCTCGGCTACAGACTTCCACCCTGTTCTCACTGCTTGTTGCACCAGGGATAGCAGGGTGGGCTCAGAGCACAGCCCCAAACCAACGATCCAGATGATAGAGGCCCAGGGGGACCTCCCCTGCCATATTCACCACTAACCACAAGATGTCCGCACAAAGGCAGGCCTGCCTCTTTTGGGGAATTGCATTGAACCCTAGCAAGGGATGAGTGTAGACACTGGGTACTCCAGAGACTGGGTGACTCATGCGCTCTATGGCCGCACCGTGTATGATGGGAGCAGTATGGGCTCTGCATCACAATGCAACTCGGCCTTCTGGTGAGGATGCCATGGCGCGCCTGGACACAAAAACAGGGGGCGCTCTGTACAGGCACACAGGGACCACAGCGGGCTCTAGGGGGCAGAGCTAGCACTCTGGGCCCTTCCTGGGTTGGAGCCGCCCCTTTGAGCAGGAAGTAGTCACGTGGGGACTTTGCGCGTGCGCACTGGGTTGGGCGGTAGGGCGCGCTGACAAGGTCCCGGATGAGGACACTGGCTGTCATGGTCTCTGAGGAGAGAGTTGAAGGCTGAGGAGCAGACATGTCGGCTGCAGGGGAAGGCGCCCGTGGGGTGAGCTCGGACGGAGCAGGGGCAGAAGGTCCGCCCGTCCCTGAGGGCCAGTCCCGTGACGGAAGAGCTGATGACCCTGGTGAGCAGGGGGTCCTGAGGGCCCCGGAGGCCACAGCGGCCCTGATGGCGCTCGAGGTCTTGCGGGCCAGGAAGGTGCGAGGGAGCGCCCTCACCGTGCTCTCAGTGGCCGCGAGGGTCCCCTAGACCTGGGTGGCCTTAGCTGTAGTCCTCAGGGTGGACCTGCTGTGGGTGGTGGTTGGGGTGGGTTCCACGTTGGCTCTGGTGAGGGTGTGGGCGGAGCTGTGGGTGAAAACTCCGGTCGTCAGAGTGTCCAGGGGCCACTAACCTTCTCTGCATCCCCAGCTTCGCGGGTGGTGTTGGCCGAGGAGGAAACCAGGCCACATGCGCCGCCTGGAGACTTGGTGCCTGCACCCGGAGCCCCAGAAAACCGAATGCTGGTGTGGTATCCTTTTCAAGGGCAGGCGTTATCCCTGCCCAGACCGGGATGATGACGGCGGGGTGAGGGGTGTCTCATAGGACCGCATGAAGGAGGTCATGGTCAGTGGGAGACAGTGCAAGAACTGGGGTACTGAGGACACACAGAGCGGGGAAGGTCTGGCTGGATTGCAGGAGATGGGTATTTGGGGGTGGGGTGAGGGTAGGGTGGGGGTGGTGCAGTAACCCTGCGAAAGGGGGAGGGAAAAGGTCAAGGGACATGGCTTGGTGGAGAGGGGCTGTGGAGAGGGCATGTGTTGCTTCAGGTTGTCCTGAGATGACAAGGAGCCTGGGGCAGAAAGCCAGTGTCTAGTGGTCCCTTAACCGCATACCTGCAGCACTCTGAACGCCCAATTAGAGTCCCCCCTGGTAGCAGAGTACGTTCGACGTATCGTGACGCGAACTACCCGGAACGCTGGCATGGGGGTTCACAGGGAAGTCTCGATTCGGGGCAGCGTCATAACTGTGTAATTTCTAGGGGAGCCTGAGTGGGTGTGGGTGGCAAGTGCTGGGGAAATATCAGTCAAAGGGGCATTCTGGTGGACACAAAATACAAACCACCTCCTATCGTGAGGCTGTATGTTTTTAGGGCGTCACACAACTTGACCTTTCTCCCGTGGAGCACTGGTAGATCTGCACCGTGCCCTGTCCTTTAGCAATGCTAGGCGTTCATGTCTACCCCACAAGGGGAACCAGACTCTTTGGCCTAAGGAAGGAATGGGGTGCACTGGACATGGATGACATTGTCCATCTGAAATGTGTTTCCCTTTCCCCTCCCTTTAGCAGATGGACTGAGGAAGACCCTCTTCTCTTACGAACTTCCACCAACCCTTTCCTGGAGCAACTTGACCTGGTGATGCACAGGATCCCTGCCCCTAGGTTTCTGTATGCGCGATCTATCAGAAGGGCAAGAAGGGGCAACACCTAAGTTTCACTCCCATCTCAGCCTTCCTGGGGCACTGAATGCTCTGGGGCAGTTTGCCAATAGGGGCCTAACCCTTGAGCTCCGTGGGCCCAGAGCTTTGATTTTCTTGTTACTGGGGGAGGAAGGGGCTTCATTGTTTGTCACTGCAGAAAATAAAACTGAGAACAACCCCTCATACTGTTATTGGAGGGGAGTTTCTGGGACTCAGATTTTCAATTAATTCAATAAAATCGAGGTCAATTTTAAAAAATGGAAGTATTTTCCTTCTCAATTGTATTCTGTCATTCAGCATCCAGGACCGCAAATATTTAGAATTGTTTTCCACCATATGCTTGCGCAAATGCATTAGTGCACACATCTTTGTAGGAAATATACAGTTTTCACAAGGTTAACATTAAAATTCTCTTCTACACATTAGATTTTTTCCTGAATTTACCGTTTACATGTTAGCCCTTCCTGTTGCTAAAACTTCCTCGAGAACAGTTTAAGTGTATTCCCATAGGGGCTTTATGTTGAGTTTTCATGTGTAAAATATGCAACAAGTCACAGTGAATGAAAGTAGGCTAATTGAATGTTCTTAGGATTCTTTAATATAAATGGCAGCTTTGAGTGTGATAGTGGGGCAGAAAGTTTCTTTCTGGACAGTGAAGTACCTATTTATGAATGTCCATCTGCGATGCAGAAGACCATCATATTAAGGATACCACGCAGATTCGTCCTGGTAAGAGGTTATTTCCAAACATCCTGACAGCTGATATGAAAATGATACTGAATGATGGTCAAATAGAAGACAAATATTGGGAGCAGGAAGATGTGCTTTAGTAGGAAACATTCATCTGCACATTCCTCAAAAACCAATCCAACCTCACTGGCATGGAGTCGAGGCCGAATCACAAGTCACCCTGTTAGGACAGAGTAGACTGCCCGAGTGAGTTTCTGAGACTGTCATTCGTTATGGGAGTGGAAAGCCTGGTCATTCTCCCACAGGGCGGCTGCTGGTGGTTTTCAAGGCTGAGCGTTGAGATGGCAGCCCAAGGAGTCATCACTCTGCCACCAGCACTCACTGCATAATCCTCTGAGGGCTGTCAAAGTGTTAGTAAGCGGAAATGGATTATTTTTTCAAAGTTTGATGTTTCTTCCGCTGGGTTATAGGAACCTGTTGCCTAGAAAATATAAGATGGCACATTGCTAAAACTGTGACAATAATTTACGGAATAAAGTGAAAATTGGAAAATTGAGTGAGTGAGGCTTTATCAACATTTATCATTTTCATCAATCTATTTTGATATAAGAGATATTTACAAAGAGATTTGCAATTACTGTGGTACCTTCAAAAGATTATTGTCGTCATGGAAATACATATTGTATAAAATCAGTTACTATAACGGTAAACAATATGTCGATCCTAATATGTCATGTTTCTGCCTGGTAAGTCATAAGAGTAGCAAATTCCGCGTCTGACATGAATCGTCAGATAAAAAATATTCCACCTCCATTGAAGTGGCGATGACAGGTGATGCAGCAGATGACAACGGGCTCTAGGGGGCAGAGCTAGCCCTTGACGCCCTTCCTGGGTTGGAGCCGTCCCTTTGAGCAGGAAGTAGTCAAGTGGGGACTTTGCACGTGCGCACTGGTTTGGGCGACGGGCCAGCTGACAAGGTCCCGGATGAGGTCACTGGCTTCCGTGTTATCTGAGGAGAGAGTTGAAGGCTGAGGAGCAGACATGTCAGCCGCAGGGAAAGGCGCCCGTGGGGTGAGCTCGGACGGAGCAGGGGCAGAAGGTCCGCCCGGCCCTGAGGAACAGTCCGGTGACGGAAGAGCTGATTATCCCGGTGAGCAGGGGGTCCTGAGGGCCCGGGAGGCCACAGAGGCCCTGGAGGGCGCTCAAGGCCGTGTGGGCAAGGAAGGCGCCAGGACACGCCCTCACCGTGCTCTTAGTGGCCGTGAGGGTCCCCTAGACCTGGGTGACCATAGCTGTGGCCATCAGGGTGGACCTGCTATGGAGGGCGGCGTTGGGGGCGTGGCCCACGTTGGCTCTGGTGAGGCTGTAGGCGGGGTCGCAGGTGAAAACCCTGGTCTTCAGTGTCCAGCAGCCACTAACCAGCTCTGCCTCCCCAGCTTCGCCGGTGGTGCCGGCCCAGGACGAATCCGGGTCTCGTGGGCCGCCTGGAGACTTGGTGCCTGCACCTGGAGCCCCAGTAAACCGAATCGTGGTGTGGTATCATTTTCAAGGACAGACGTTATCCCTGCCGATGGTAAAACTCGCCGGACCGCCTCAAAGAGGCCGTGGTCAGTGGGAGACATTGTGAGAACTGGCGTGCTGAGGTCTGATTGTGAGCGGGGAAGGTCTGGCTGGATTGCAGGAGATGGGTATTTGGGGGTGAGGTGGGTCTGATGCGGTAAACCTTCGAAAGGGGGAGGGAAAAGGTCAAGGGACATGGCATGGTGGAGGGGGGCTGTGGAGAGGGCATGTGTTGCTTCAGGTTGTCCTGAGATGACAAGGAGGCTGGAGCACAAAACCAGTGTCCAGTGGTCCCTTAACCACGCACTTGCAGTACTCTGAACATCCCACGCGATTCTCCCCTGGCAGAAGAAAACTTTCAACATATCCTGAGCCTAACTTCCCAGAACCCTCGCATGGTGTTTAACAGGGAAGTCACGATTCAGGGCAACGTTATATCTATGTAAATTCTAGTGGAGCTTTAGTGGGCATGGGTGGCAGGTGCTTGGGTGAGTGTCAGTCACAGAGGTGTTGTCCTGGACACAAAATGCAAACCAACTGCTATCTTAAGGCTTTTACGTTTTTATGAGGTCAGACAGATTCACCCCTCCCCGTGGAGCACTGGTGGATCTGCACAGTGTCCTGTCCTTTAGAAATGCCAGGCGTTCATCTCTACCCCAAAAGGGGAATCAGACTCTTTCACCTATGGAAGGAATGGGGTATACTGGACATGGATGGCATGGCCCATGTGGAACGTGTTTCCCTTTCCCCTCTCTTTAGCAGATGGATTGAGGAAGACCCTCGTACACACTTCCACCAACCCTCTCCTGGAACAAATTGACTTGGTGATGCACAGAATTCCTGCCCCTATGTTTCTGCATGGGCGGTCTATCAGCAGGCCAAGGAGGGGCAGTGCCTAAGCTTCACTCCCATCTCATCTCGTGAACCCTTTCTATGGCACTGAATGCTCTGGGGCAGTTTTCTAAGAGGGGCCTAACCCTTTAGCTCCTTGGGCCCACAGCTTTGGTTTTCTTGTTGCTGGGGGAGGAAGGGGCTTCATTGTTTGTCACTGCAGAACATACTGCTGAGAGGCACCCCTCTCACTGTTGTTGGAGGGGAGTTTCTGGGACGCAGATTTTCAATTAATTCAATAAAATGGAGGTCAATTAAAAATGGAAGTTTATTTTCTTCTCACTTGTGTTCTGTCATTCAGCATTCAGGACTACAAACCATTAGAATTGATTGTTCACTATATACTTACATCTATGCTTAAAGTGTACAGTTCTCACAAGATCAATATTAAAATTTTCTTTTGCACATTAAAGTTTTTCCCCAGAATTTGTGTTTTACATGTTAGCCCTTCCTGTTGCTGAAACTTCCTCAAAATTAGTTTATTGAATACATTCATAAAAGGGGCATTATTATGGAAATGCAAAGGTATAGTATGCACCGAGTCACATTGAATTAAAGTAGGTGAATTTAATGTATTCAGCGAGACTTCAATAAGAATACCAGCTCTGAGTAGAAAGA
Organism: Tenrec ecaudatus; assembly: GCF_050624435.1. Lineage (NCBI taxonomy): Eukaryota > Metazoa > Chordata > Mammalia > Afrosoricida > Tenrecidae > Tenrec > Tenrec ecaudatus. The sequence goes on from NC_134548.1 coordinate 145,192,743, forward strand.
TGGGGCAGATAGTTTCTGTCTGGACAGTGAAGTACCTCTTTGTGAAAGTCCATCTGCGGTGCACAAGACCATCATAATAATGATAGCACACAGATTCTTCCTTGTAAAATGTTATTTCCAAACATCCTGATAGCTTGTATGAAGATGATATGGAATGATGGCCAAATAGAGGACTGAAACTAATTGTCCAATGATGATAAAAGTATGTTCTACAGGTTTAGCTCCAATTTGTGTAAGGGTATGTTCAAATTCTGCTGCTGAAATTCAAAATTGTTTGGGAAGGTTTGGAAAATTGCTAGGATGAGAAGAGCCCACAGGGACTCATACGACACAAAAAACGTTAGAAAGAGATGGTAAAACTGTGTATGATGACAGAAAGTATTCTCTAGATTTTGTATGTGTTGGTGTTTCAGCAGGTAGTAGGATGTTTTCACAAGTCACCTAATATCGGGTGCAGGAAGATGTGCTTTAGTAGGAAACATTCATCTGCACATTCCTCAAAAACCAAACCAACCTCCCTGGCATGGAGTCAAGGCCGACTCAGAAGGCACTGTGGTAGGACAGAGTAGACTTCCCGAGTAAGTTTCTGAGACTGTCATTCGTTATGGGAGTGGAAAGCCTGGTCGTTCTCCCACAGAACGGCTGCTGGTGGTTTTCAAAGCTGAGCATTGAGACGGCAGCCCAAGGAGTCATCACTCTGCCACCAGCACTCACTGCACAATCCTTGGAGGGCTGGCAGAGTTTTAGTAAGGGCCAATGGATTTCTTTTTCAGAGTCGGAGGTTTCTTCTGCTGGGTTTTAGGAACCTGTTTCTTAGAAAATATAAGATGGCACATTGATAAAAATGTGACAAGAATTTACAGAATAGAGTGAAAAGTGGAAAATTGAATGAGTGAGGCTTTATTAAATGAGAAAACCCTCCTATGCATTCTCATTGATCTGTTTTGATGTAAGAGATATTTGAAAATAGGTTTGCAATTACTGGGGTACCTCCAAAAGATTTTTGTAATCATGGAAAGACATATTGTATAAAATCAGTTACTATAACTGCAAACAATATTTCGATCACAATATGTCATGTTTCTATTAGGTAAGTCGTAAGAGTAGCATATTCCGCGTCTGACATGAATCATCAGATAAAAAATATTCCACCTCCATTGAAGTGGAGATGACAGGTGATGCAGCAGATGACAGCAGGCTCTAAGGGGCAGAGCTAGCCCTCAGGGCCCTTCCGGGGTTAGAGCCGCCCCTTTGAGCAGGAAGTAGTCACGTGGGGACTTGGCGCGTGCGCGCTGGGTTGGGCGGCTGGGCGTGCTGTCAAGTTCGAGGATGAGGGCACTGGCCTTGTGCTCTCTGAGGAGAGATTTGAAGGCTGAGGAGCAAACATGTCGGCCGCAGGGGAAGGCGATGGTGGGGTGAACTCGGACCGAGCAGGGGCAGAAGGTCTGCCTGGCCCTGACGGCCAGTCTGGTAAAGGAAGAGCTGATGACCCCGGTGAGCAGGGGGTCCTGAGGGCCCGGGAAGCCACAGCGGCCCTGATGATGCTCGAAGCCATGCAGGCCAGGGGGCGCCCTCATGGTGCTCTAAATGGCCGCGAGGGTCCCCTAGACCAGGGTGGCCATAGTTGTAGCCATCAGGGTGGACTTGCTGTGGGTGTTGGGGGTGGGGAGCGGGGTCCACGTTGGCTGTGGTGAGGATGTAGGCCGGGTCACGGGTGAAAACACCGGTGGTCAGAGTGTCCAGCGGCCTGTAACCATCTCTGCCTGCAGAGCTCCGCGGGTGGTGCCGGCCGAGGACGAACCCGGGCTGCGTGGGCCGCCTGGAGACGTGGTGCCTGCACCTGGAGCCCTGGAGAACCGAATACTGACGTGGTGTCCTTTTCAGGGACAGACCTTACCCCTTCCCAGACCGGGATGACGACGGCGGGATAAGGGGTGTCTCATAGGACCGTCTCAAGGAGGCCGTGGTCAGTGGGAGACAGTGCGAGAAGTGGGGTGCTGAGGACAGACAGTGAGCGGGGTAGGTCTGGCTGGATTGCAGGGGATGGGCAGTGTCTGGTATTTGGGGGTGGGGTGGAGGTGGGATGGGGGTGGTGCAGTAACCTTATGAAAGGGGGAGGGAAAAGGTCAAGGGACATGGCTTGGTGGAGGGGGGCTGTGGAGAGGGCATGTGATCCTACAGATTGTCCTGAGATGACAAAGAGCCTGGGGCAGAAACTCAGTGTCTAGTGGTACCTTAACCGCGTACCTGCAGCACTCTGAACACCCAATTAGAGTCCCCCCTGGTAGCAGAGTACGTTCGACGTATCGTGACGCGAACTACCCGGAACGCTGGCACGGGGGTTAATAGGGAAGTCTCGATTCGGGGCAGCGTCATAACTGTGTAAGTTCTAGGGGAACCTGAGTGGGCGTGGGTGGCAGGTGCTGGGCGAATATCAGTCCCAGGGGCATTGTGGTGGACACAAAATGCAAACCACCTCCTATCGTGAGGCTGTATGTTTTTAGGGCGTCACACAACTTGACCTTTCTCCCGTGGAGCACTGTTGGGTCTGCACCGTGCCCTGTCCTTCAGCAATGCCAGGCGTTCATGTCTACCCCACAAGGGGAACCAGACTCTTTGTCCTAAGGAAGGAATGGAGTGCACTGGACATGGATGACATGGTCCATCTGGAATGTGTTCCCTTTTCCCCTCCCTTTAGCAGATGGACTGAGGAAGACCTCTTCTCTTACGAAGTTCCACCAATCCGATCCTGGAACAACTTGACCTGGTGATGCACAGGATCCCTGCCCCTAGGTTTCTGCATGCGCGGTCTATCAGCAGGCCAAGGAGGGGAAGTACCTAAGCTTCACTCCCATCTCATCTCGTGAACCCTTCCTATGGCACTGAATGCTCTGGGGCAGCTTTCTAAGAGGGGCCTAACCCTCTAGCTCCGTGGGCCCACAGCTTTGGTTTTCTTGTTGCTGTGGGAGGAAGGGGCTTCATTGTCACTGTAGAAAATAAAGCTGAGAGCAACCCCTCACACTGTTGTTGGAGGGGAGTTTCTGGGACTCAGATTTTCAATTAATTCAATAAAATGGAGGTCAATTTTAAAAATGCAATTTTTTTCCCTTTTCGATCGTGTTCTGTCATTCAGCATTCAGGACTGCAAACATACCTGTGCCTTTGCATTAGTGCATGCACCTGTGTAGGAAAGATACAGTTTTCCCAAGGTTAACATTAAAATTTTCTTCTGCACATTAGATTTCTTCCTGAATTTATACATTACGTGTTAGCCCTTCCTGTTGCTAAAACTTTATTTAAAAAACAGTTTAAGTATATGCTTACAGGGACATTATCATGAATTTGCATAGGTACAATATCCAACAAGCCGCAGTGAATGAAAATACGCTGATTGAATGTATTCAGGATTCTTTAATATAAATACCAGCTCTGAGTTTGATGATGGGCCAGATAGTTTCATCCTGATCAGTGAAAAATTTATATGCTGATTTGGGCTACCTCAGGGCTGTTAGGTGGTATCTCATGGTGGTTTTGATTTGCATTTCTCTTATGGCAAATGACCTGGAACAATTTCTAATATGCTTATTGGCCATATGTGTCCTCTCCCTAGTGAAAGTTCTTCTCAGTTTTTTTGCTCAATTCCTTAGGGGGTTAACTGTTTTCCTCTGTTTGCAGGTCACGGTGGTGTCATAGATTTTATTTATGATCCCTTTGCCCAATGTGTCATTTCTAAAAATGTTCTCCCATTCTGTTGGTTGTATTGTCATCCTCTTGGTGAAGTCTTTACAGATGGACAGGTGCGTTATTCTTATTAAATCCCATTTGTTGATTTCCAGTTCACCTGAGTGTGTACCCTTCCTTATTGCAGTGAACCTATGAGTTCCATGGGCCAATATTCTGAGGTTAGTCCCAATCCCCTCCTTGAAGGTCCTGATGGTTTTTGGTTTAACTTCTAGGTCTGTGATCCACCTTGAGTTGATTTTTGTGCATGGGGTGAGGTAAGCGTGTTGTTTCAATTTTCTACATGTTGGGCGTTGGTCTTTCATAAATACCTTGTACACGCTTGAGGAAATTACCTTCCAAACCTTTCTTCATGAGTATCTTGAATAGGAATGGGTGTTGGATGTTGTCAAATGCTTTTTCTGTATCTATGGATATTATAATATGGTTTTTATCCTTTTTCTTCTTGATGCGATATATAATATTGATGGATTTTTGAATATTAAAACATCCCGGCATCCCTGGGATGAATCCTGCTTGGTCGTGGTGGATGATATGTTTTATATACTTTTGTATTCTACTGGCCAATATTTTGTTAAGGATATTTGCATATATGTTCATTAGAGATATTGGTCTGTAATTCTCTGTACCTGTGGGGTATTTGCCCTGTTTGGGTATCAAAGTAATGCTGGTTTCATAAAATGAGTTTGGGAGTTTGCTATCCTCTTTTATGTTATGGAATACCTTGTGGAGAATCAGTGTCAACTCTTCCCTGAATGCTTGGTAGAATTCTGCTCTGAAACCCTCTGGCCCTGAAGCCTTTGTTCATGGTAGGTTTTTGATTACCGTCTCTATTTCTTCTTTTTCTATGGGTTTGTTGAAGTTCTTGATCTCTGTGTAAGATAATCTGGGGAGAGACTGTTTTTCCAAATATTTATCCATGTCTTCCATGTTTATGAAATTCACTAGAATACATACCTTCATAGTACTTTGCGATTATCCTTTTAATCTCATTGGGGTCTTTCGTTATTGCCCCTGATTCATCCCTCATCCTGGCTATGTATGTATGTTCCTTTCTATCTTTGCTAAGCTTTGACAGAGGACTGTCAGTTTTGTTCGTTCTTTCATAGAACCAGCTTTTAGCTGCATTTATCTTTTGCATTGTTCTCTTGTCTTCCCATTGGTTTAACTCCGCCCTGATTTTTATTATTTATTTTCTATTGCTATTGGAGGGTTTGTTCTGCTGACTCTGTTCAAATTTTTGGAGGTTTTATGTTAGCGTATCTGTCATATGCCTTTCTTCTTTTTTCATACATCCATTTAATGATATCAAGCTACCTCTGATAACTGCCTTCTCAGTGTCCCATAAGTATTGATACGTGTATTCTCATTCATATTAGTGTCTAGAAACTTCCTAATATCCTTTCTAATTTTGTGCCTGTACCCATTCATATCGCAGGAGATCGTTGTTGCTTCTGCAATTGGTTTCCCTTCCTTTTTTCAACATCTTATTAATCACCTAAGTCCTGGAGGAAACCCCAAAAGGAGACTTCTTCCTCGGGAGGGAGAGCTTTGAACTCCATCAGACCCCATCAGAAAGCATTCATAAGGGTGAGCAGGAAGGCCTAGAACTATTTATAGGCCTTTTATTCATGTCTCTACATATGACAGGCAGTATTATTTACAATCCCAAGGAGAATACAACTAGACCGATGGATCCAGGGGGACATGGGTGAGGAAATGTAGGGGAAGGGGGAGCCAACCAAACCTGGTACAAGGGAAAAACAGGAGATCTGAAACTTATGTTTTGGAGGGTTTAGAATGCCTGGTGTGGTTTGATCAAGTGTAATATATCCAAGATAAATGACTGAGAGCCAAATGAAGGTCAATTATGCTAGTTGGACAGGCACAAAGTAAAAGGAAATGGAGTAAAGAACTAGGAGCCAAAAGACATTTATAGAGGCATAAATACAGGCATACATATATGTAAGTATATGAATATATAATCATAGGTCTGTACATATACCTATATGTTAATTATTAAGGTAGCAGATGGACATCCACCCTCTACGTAAGTCCTCGCTCAATTCAAGAACACTTTGTTCTAATGACCTGGCATTCTGTGATGCTCACCTTCATCAGAAAATGATCACTGAAGAAAAAATGGGTGCATTAGCAAATGTGGTGAAGAAAACTGATGATGCCTGGCTACTAACAGCTATAGCACCTGGGGTCTTCAAGAATCAAATTTAAGTAAGTTTCCACCTAGCAAGGAAGCAACAAAACCTATGAAAAAGGAATGCACCAGCCTGTATGATCATGAGGTGTCGACAGGTTCAGGAATCAGTTATCAGAAGACCCAAAACAATCATACTGATGTGAGCGAGTGGGGTCGAAGTGGAGACCCAATGTCCATCTGCAGACAGTGGACATCCCCTCACAGAATGGTCAAAAGGAAGGAACGAGTCAGTCAGGGTACAGTATCGCACTGACAAAACACACATTGCTCTAATTCTTTAATGCTTCCTCTCCGCCATGATCATGACCCTGTTCTACCTTAAAAATCTGACTAGAGCCGAGTATGTACGGTGGTACAGATAAGAGCTCTTGATACATGGAAAGCAGGACAGAAAATCTTCACAAGAACACTAATTGGAGCAACATTACCATCAGAGTAGGGAGAAAGGGGGAGATGGGGGATAAAGGGGTAACTAATGGCAAGGACAGACTTCTAACACCCCTCCCACAGTGTGTTGAATAACAGAAATGCTGAAGCGAAGCTGTGGATGGTGTAAGATATGAAAATAATAATAATTTATCAAGGGTTCATGAGCGTGAGAGAGTTGAGGAGGGAGGGAAAAAAGAAGTGCTGATACCAAGGACTCATTTAGAAAGAACATGTTTTGAAAATGACAATGACAACATATGTACAAATGTACTTGATACAATTGATGTATGGATTGTAATAAGAGCTTTAAGAGACCCCAATTAAGGGATTGATATTAAAAATAAGAGTTACAGCTTCAGAAACCATATGGTAGCTATGAGTCAGAATCGACTCGATTCCAGTGAGTTTGGTTTGCAGTTTTTCGGTAGGGTTGAAAGAAGGCCTGGGGATGCCAGGAGTTAAGCACTGCACTCATATGCACACGGTGGGCGGTGCAAAAATTTCAGGCAATCCAGAGAGCAAGATGAGGCTGCTTGCTCCTTTTAAGATATCATCTCAAAAAGACTGTCTGGTGTCCCTATAGTTTGGAAAGGGAGCACCTGTGGTGTAGGGGTCAGTATGGGGCTTCTAGTCACAGAGTTAGTAGCTAAAACCCCCACAGAGTGCCCCACACGCACGGTGTCAAGCACATTTGTAAACTTATTGCCCTCATCATTCTCAAAACATTTGCCTTCCATCAGAGCCTTTGGAATCAGCTCCTCATTTTACTTCCCCCTCTCAACCCCCCATGAACCCTTGATAATTTATAAATTATTATTAGTTTGTAATGTTCAATGTCTCCCTTCACCCACTTCTCTGGGAGTTTGGTTTTTATGGGTTGTAGTGTGTAGGCATAGACAGTTTGAAGTAGCGACAGACAGTTATGGGAATGGGCAGCAAAGAGCAATTCCTGTGAACCCACCTATTCTTCACTACCAGGCCCCACCCCCATTCATTCTATGTGGCTCAGTGCTATCATTCTGAAGCTCTTGGCAACAAAACCCTCCAAGCACTCCCAAAAATCCCACGGTGAACTCTTCTAAGGAAGGTGACTAGGAGGAGCCTCCCAGCCGGCTCTCACAACAGGCGGCGCTCTTCCTAGGACAGTCTCTCGGAACAGGAAGCGCTCTGGCCCGAATTGTGACGTCCGCTCTCTGAACAGGGCGCCCTCTGGCCCGAACTGTGATGGAGTCCCAGCAGGGGATTTGAGACATGGCACGCCGCCGCTTCGCCCTTACCCCGGGTCCCTGGGCGAGCTGAAGGCTCCAGCTTCAGTCTTCGTGAGGATGTCTAAGGGGCGAAGAAGGAAGGAGGAGGAAAAGAGGCCAGAACTCACTCCGTAGCGGGGCTGAAAGGAAGACTGAGTGAGGAGCCAACTGGGACTGAGGGAGGAGCCAAGGGACTGGCTAATTGGCGGGCCCCTTCCGCAGCAGCCATGGCGGTAGAGCTTGGGGACCGTGAGAGTGGGTTCCGCCACAGGGAGGTCATCAAGTTCATTAACAGTGAGATTCTCATGAACGGGGGTGTGCGGGAGTTCTAGGAGACCTTCTGCTCACTGCCCTTGGAGGAGGTGGAGGACCGGCTGCTCCTGGTAATGGAGAACCCCCAGGTGCCCCTTCACTTGAAGGGGATCTGTGCCTGGAGCGCGCTGGCGCTGGATGTGCGGGGGGGGCTGTGAAACAGCAGGCCCAGCACTCACACCACATCCAGTGGCTGCAAGATCAGCTGCATGACCGGGAGGTGAAGTCAGGGGCCCTGGCTGCAGAGGTGCAGCGATTGAGCGAGGAGAACAAGGAGGCCGAGATTAGACACGGCTCTCTTGTGAGCGGTCTAAGCTACAACAGGTCCTGATGGAGCGCGACGTTCTATATACAGTGGATGCAGCAGATAGAGAGATCCAACCAAGGGGCCTTGCTCGGTCAGAGCCTGGTGCCTATGCTTCAAATCCAGGCGCCTGGGGCCGAAGCATTGCCCAAGACTTCAGGCCAGTATTCAAATCTGATGGCCCTGGGGCCACAAGGGAGTTTTTATGTGGAGAGCCCGACAGCGGCATCACCCTCCATGCTCTACATGCCAGGACCACCGAGTTCTTGGCCTCAGATGAGCCAGCAGTCAGTGCCATTGCCACAGCCAGGCCCAGCCAATGTGCTGTACCAAGTGACACAATACTCATCCCCAGCTGTGGTGATAGAAACACAACAAGCAGCAACACAATTCCAGGCCCCTCCAGTGATGAGCTACCAGCCTTACAAGTGGGCTCCAATGGGCTTCCAGGCGATGGTCCCACAGTGGGACTGAAGATACTATGGCCAGGGAGATTCTTCTTTCATCCCCCAGGGGATAGTGCCCCTGGGGAACAACAGTTGTGACAGCCAGGCAGAAGATGCAGCAAAGCTCCAGGAGATGGCCCCACTGGGGGACAACATGAACCCTAACCAAGAAGAAGGGAGAGTGAAGCCCGATGAGATGGCTCCTGTGGGGGACAGTAGAAGCCACAGCCAGGAAGAAGGTCCCATGAGACCCAAAGTGATGGCCCGCCTGGGGAAGCACAGAAATCATGCTGAGAAAGAAGACTGAGAAGCAGCCGCCGCTGCAGAAGCGAAAGGCAAAAGAAGCAACCGGGAAAAGCGCCTCAGATTTTCAGCACCAGGGAAAGCATGTTCCGGGCAGCAATGATGAAAACTGGTATTGTGAGTCACCCAAAACAAATAATACCCCATGGCACATGGCCTGTAAGAACATGGCTGGTGAACCCGAGAAAGTCGCTACAGCAGATGAACCGAGAAAGGCTCCACAGCTGATGAACCCAATTAAGGCTCCATCAGTGGTGAAGCCGAGAAAAATCTCCGCAGCTGGTGATAGTGGTGGCCTTGACCCAGAACGAGTCCTTCATTAATCTCAGAAAGGTAGGAATGGAACATATATCAAAGAGAAATCAATTTCCTGACACTCTTTTCTGATTAAAAAAAAAGAAAAGAACAAATTTACTGAACAGACAAATTGATCACTTAAACGATCATTTTGAAAAATAAACAATCCTTTATCCTATTACCCAAATTAGCCACTTCTTACCATTTTGGGCACACACCCACACAACCACACACAAAGGCATACATTTGTATATTCTTTCTCATTGGTTTTCAATAAAGAAGGTGTACCTTAGGGGCATAATGCTTATGGGATGGACTACTAACCGCAAATTAAGCAATGTGAAACCACCAGGCAGCTCCACAGGAGAGAGACTGGACTTTCTACCTTTGTAAACATTAACATTTTGGAAACCCACAAGGGCAGTTCTTCCCTGTCGTATAAGGTCACCATGATTCAGAATTAACTCCATGATGGTGAGTTTGAGTTTTGACTTTGAATACTTCCATGTTCTCCTTAAAAAGAGGATTTTTCCTTTGCAGCTCTTTCAAATTCAATGGCTGCCCCATGTATGGCTGGCAGTGGCCCAACAGGCTGTCACAGAGACATTGTAACTCGTGGACCCTGTTCCTCTCTGCTGAGCCTCAGGGATACATTTTGATACACACACTGAGCAAAGATAAAAAGGAGGATTTTTCCTAATTCCATGTCAATTCTCACGTGGTTGATTCTGGATGTGATGGTGATTGCTTTATACCGTGGAAAAGTGTTGAAGTTGTGACGCTTTTGTCCATTCTGTTTTCTTATACCCTCCATAGGGCTAATACTATTGACAGTGTTGATACCTGAGAGAAGCACCCTCTCTGCCCCATCTCCTTCTTCTTGTAGCTCTCTTAATAACCTCCTCCCCGAACCCCCAAATGTCATACCTTTGGCTGAGACCAGCAATATGTTTTCAGAGATATAAACTTGAGTCTCTGTTCGGAATGTTCTTTTCTGGGAAAAAAAGTTCTGGGTCCACTATGCTCATGGTTTTTTGTAGTTGTTGTTTTACATTTTTAGGGTAATCCAGTGTTTTCATCTGAGTTGCACGCATCTCAATTGTTGTTGCAGAAGTTATACCTACCATAGCCACACTAGAAGATCTTCCAAGTATCTAATGAAGAAACACCCTGAACATCAACCTACATCAGGAAGAGCCAACACCAACTGCCTAGACCTGAAAAGGGAGGAGAGGAACGATTAGATGCTTTGGCACACCTGCTGGTGTTGGGGGTCAATTGATTTTGTAAGCATTTAATTTCTCAGTTGGGATAAGAGTTGGGAGAGCAGTATTTTTGTAGTTATATGCTTGAAAGACAGTTTACAACTGGGTTATACAACTTTCATTAATGATTTATCTACAATTAGTCCGTTTTCTATTCTCATAAATTTGAGCTTTGGGGTGTTTGCACTTCACACTTCTTCATTTTTCCATAGTTCTCACTGGCTTTGAGCTTTTCAATTTCTTTTTAAAAATTGTATGTGATTGGGGGCTCTTACAACTATTATGAAAATCCATACATATATCCATTGTGTCAAACACATCGTACATATGTTGTCATCATCTTTTTCAAAACATTTTCTTTCTACTTGAGCCCCTGGCATCAGCTCCTCATTTACCCCCTCCCTCCTCTCCCCTCTCTTCCCTATGACACCTTGATAATTTAGAAATTATTCTTTTTTTTTTGCCATGTCTTAAAATGACCGCTATCTCATTTGATCCACTATTCTGCTGTCTGTCCCCCTGGGAAAGGGCCATTTGTCTGTCATTGCACTTGGTTTGAGAGATGCAATGTTAAATCCTATGTATGTGAGTCAGTTGGAAAAATAATTCTATGTATATGAACAAACTCAGGTGTTTTCATTTAATATGATGAACAAAACATTGTATGTTAGAAGTAAGAATTACTCAAAAATAAACTTTTAGGAGTTATAATTAGATACTACAGTCTAATGCACACAGTTTCTCATTAAGTGGGGAGTTTGAAACCAGAAGAGAGAGTGCCTAATTTAAGATGAAGAGCAGATTGGTTTAATTTCTTTGCCCAGCATGCAGTTCAGGTCTTCAATGCAGGTGTTCAGGAGCTGCTGCTGCTTATGGGAGGGATAGTTTGAATAGGAGAATTGGATTGGGGCACGCCCTCCTTGGAATCTTCTGCTTCCTGTGTGCTCTCCATAGGCTCTCTGCTCCCTCAAAGCAGCTGTTGCGAGTCAAGGAGGGAACCAAGAAGGAGTCCAATTGGTAAGTTGGCCTTCAGTCTAAAGGAAACGAGGCCTTCAATTTCCACATGAGATTTCATCCACCTTAAAAAGATCAACATTCTTTCTTCCTTGGACCTGGTCCCAAACCCTAACTACTAAAAAAAAATGTGTGCATTTACTCTGCTGTGCCATCGGTGTCATGTGTATATCAAGGAAGGTTTATGGAATGATGACAACTTAAAATTCTAATCTCCTCTCCATGCACTGAGATGAAGCAAAGCTCAATCCTATTTACTCTTAGAGGGACTCTCTTCTCTGTTGTATTATACAAGAATTGGTGGTGGAGGATGGGGTGTTGGGAGCGTGTCTTCTAAAGGACCTTCCAGCTAGCATGGTTGCCACTGCTCCCTGCACTGTTCATATTTCCATAGGTCCTTCAACCAATCATGGTTGCCACTGCTACCCACATGTTCATATTCCCATAGGTCCCTTGTGGGTGGGCATCCCTGTGGCTCTAGAATCAATGGGACATGGGGAGAAGGAATATCTCTGCCTATGCTGGAAGCCCTAATGCCTGGGGTCTGAACCTCCTACACACACCAGGAAACCATTCCTGTGGTGCTGCCTCCCCGAGGCCTGCAGAGGTAGAAATTTGCATCCTCACTTTCTGTCTTCCCTGGCACTCTGGGCCCTCATAAGCTTGTCCATAATCCTATCAAGGTGCTTAGGATTCTAGAACGCAGCATTCCTGTAGCCTGTGGTCTAAAAAGATAAATGTTCCATATTGCCTGAGAGCTGGGATGTTGGCAGATGGCGACCTGCATGGTATAAGCACTGGAATGAGAGCAGGGAATTAAAGTGATGGTCACATGGGAGGGATGCAATGGGAGGAAGGGAGTCCTCGGGGGACCTAGAACCAAAAATTAAGTTTCTGGGCATAGGGGATGGCTTTGTGCTTTGTGGTGCTCTTTTACGTGAGAATACCCCCTGGAGTTTGGGGAAAACAGGACACCAAGGAGACTTAGCAATTAATTTTGAAGAATCCACAGGTCATTAACGATCTTGTTTCATTTTGGGCTTAAATATGATTTCTGTTGACCATTGACAATTCTTTTGTGGTGGATGAAAACAGACTGAAGCCTGATCTGTCATTCAAAGTAACCTGCATATTTGGGCCTGAAACACTGAGGCTGTCTGTTCCTATAATTCTGCTCGTTGGGGAGGGGCACATGCAAGTAAAGAGAGCAGATTTCTGTGGTGTCAGTCTGCATTTTGGCTCAATGGACCAGAGTTTGGGGCCCTGAGCAAGGTACTGAACCAAACAACATATTTTCCCTTTCCTTACCGTCAAGGTCCTGCTTCTGGTGCGGTGGTTGCAAATACCAGGGATTACTAGTGATAATAAGTTACTATTGCCTCTTTACTATGTGCCAGTCACACTAAGTCCAGTTTCTCCATTGATAACTATATGGTCTAACGAAAACCTCTATTAATAGTTCTTTAAGGTAAATATTACCCCAATTTTATTGGTGCAGTAACTCAACATCCAAATTTGGAACTTGGTAAGGCCTGTCTTGAAGATGAAAGCTTAGGGCCTCCAATTCTGTGTTTTGCTCCCCCATTATACCACAGTGATTAGCCTTTTCCCCTTATGAAGTGGATTGCTAGGTCCCCTGTTTGCATATTGGCTTACGTATTGGGCTGCTAACTGTTGCATATTGGTCACCAGCTTGAAACCCCCAGCAGCTCTATGGGAGAAAGATGAGGCTAGCTTCTACTCTCTGAAAGAGTTCTAGTCTCAGAAACCCACAGGAGCAATACTATGCTGTCCCGGAGGGTTGCTATGAGTGAGAATTGTCCTGATGGCAGTGGGTCTGAAGTTCAAGAAGTGGATTTCTAACTATAAGGTAGGAGGTTCAAAACCACAAACTGCTCCATGGGAGAAAGTTGAGACGGTTGGCTCCTGTAAAGATTTACTGCCTTGGGAAACCTATATAGGGTGGCTATGAGTTGGAATCCACTCGATGAAACAATTCCTTTTCATATTAACAAGGATCATCAATTCCTAAGTCCAATGAAATAACTATCATGGAGCGATTTCATTAGTGTAAGGAGATCTGGTGACATAGTGTTTATGGCACTTGACTAACTGATGACTAGTGGTTTGAACTTGCTAGGTAGCTGCTCTGAGCGAGGAAAATGTGGTAGTTGGTTTCAGTAAAAAAAAAATCTTAAGGGGCAAGTGTACTCTGTCTTATAGAGTTGCTGATTTGGAATCAACTGGATGGCAAGCAGGTACAATAGTGTCAGTCTTGTGGACAGGAAGTTGCCCGTTTAGAATCCCCTAATGTGGGGGAGATGTAACCAGTAGGTAAGGCCATTTATTATCTCAGTCACCAGCACTGTGAAAAAAAATGTGGCAATTTAGTCAGTTGGAGGAGATTGTGTCTCATTCAGCACATTGGCCCTATACAAAATTTATAACTGCGTCAATATGATCCACACAGAACACAATTGACTGATGGTCTAAAGTCTGCATGAGTTAGCAGGTTTTAGTTTTAAGTGGAGAAAGTACTATCTGTAACTGTTCAAGAAATAGGCATAGGTAGTTTTCAGCGAGGCAGAATGGAAAGAGGAACTTCAAAAGCCTCACATGTATGCTGCAAAGGGGGAAGGGAATTGATGTTTTAGAAGTCATATTATTGAAACTATGACCAAGTGGCAAAGAAATGCACAATTTTCCCCTTACATGCTTTGTAAGACCCCACCGCCGCAGAGTGATAGCAGATTCTTATTAGGTGGTGTAGGCCCTGTGTACTGCACGCTCGAGAAATTTCTTCACTGCAAGTGCAGTCACTGTTACTAAACCTCCCCTAAAGTGAAGGATACTGAACAGCCCTGGCCTCTGACCAGATGAGGACGAACAGAGTTTCTCAGGGACTTTATGCTTGACTTTCAACCTTCAGGCAAGTTGTTCGGGAGAAAGGTGAAACCTGCAGAGTGCAGCTGCACCGGATAGTGATACCCTCAGGGGGTCCGGCATTGTCAGCAGTCCTCTCTCCAGCAGACCTAAGGTCCTCCGGGGCAGAGAGCAGCTGTGGAAACACCCCCTGGCCTCCCACAGGGACATTTGACGGGTGTGCAACACGATTCGGGATCTCAAGCTTGTTTCCTCACATGGAAAACTCAGCAAACTGCACACGTTTAGGGAAGGTGTCTTCCTAGTTGCTGCGCACGTGGCTGTCTTCTACTTGTGATCATGACTGCCTTCAAGGACATCCATTCTATTTGAAGAAATGTGGCAGTTACCAAATCTGGTGTCAATTTGAGAGGATTACAATGGAAAGTGTGGGGTCTGTCCTGTCCTCTGTGTGGGCATGGCCCTCTCCTGAGGTTTCTATTCACTCTGGTTTTTCCTCCCTGGAGGCAGAAGACACACTCTCACTCTGCTGACACCCCAGGAGATGCTCTACTGATAAGACACATGGCACTATGCTGATAGACCCTGTGCCCTGCGACCTGGAGAAACCACGTGGAGGCACCTGCCAGCACTGAGAAGCTTACACCACAACTGGATCCAAATACTTTCTACCCTCTGGCCTGTGATTGTCCTGCATTGGGCGACACTACATGTATTACATGAGTCTGAAGAGGACTTATAGATTGGTATCAGGCATATGGGCTTATTTGGACAGGTGGGCTTGGATTGGACTGGTTTAGGATACTTTCTTAATGTACAATTTCCCTGTGTATAAAACTCTATCTTATGCACATATGAGTTTCTATGGATTTTTTCCTCTCCTCTACTCAAACTAACACAACAAAAATTTCAAACGTGTGCAGAACTGTATATCTCAGCATTCCCATAAATTATTTTCTTCTGCTTTTTGGTCTTTAGATGTCAAGCTTTGAATGATTCTAGCAAAGGGCATTCATTAACAAAGAATGATTTTTCTATTTAAAATGAAGGAAGCAAATATGACTGTATAGTGCAGGCCAACCTGGTCAATTTGATTCCAATCCTCAACAGTCCCTTGTCTCTTAAGTTTAAGAATTTTTGCTTGAGAATTTAATTTAATGGGTAACTACATGTTTAGAGCGCAAGAAATTGCTTTGCATCCCATCACTGTTTTTATTTTTAAACAAGTTTATTATGGAATTTACATTAGAATATTAGTATATTGCCTGCAGTCCAATCACAAGCAAGTGCATCACTTTACTGAGCTCTGTGTCTTACACTCAGCTCCCACGCATACTGCCTTGTGGAACTTCTACCCCCTTTAGAAACACAAGATGAGACCCATGTCGGTAGAAAAGTAATAGCTTTAACACTTGTTAATGTCAGTCAGTGCTAAATGATTTTAGAGAGGGCCAAGCTTATTACGTCCCATTTACAAACCATCCTTGATAACTAAATGGTTTCAAATTGTGGCCCCGCCCTGATCCCTAAGCCAAGCAAACTCATTGCCATCCACCTGCTTCAGATTCAATGTTTATGAAAACTTTCTGGGAATGTCAGCTTGGCTTTGCTTCAAAATAATATGCAACATAAGAGCTGCATTTGTGACATTTCCCAGCTCTTTGTTTTGCATTCATGTATCTATTTTTGGTTTTGGTCTTCATCACTACATTACAAATGAAAGGGACAAAGACCCTCATTGAGATGGACCACAGAAGCATAGACTTCCCCTGTATCTACCACAAGCCTAAAGGCTCTCTCTGCATTCATTCTTACTTGAGACTGGGTGATTCTGTATGAAGCTAAGGATACCCACCTCTAGTTTTGCTTTTTCTTCCTCAGCTTTCCTCAGATCCAGTTAAACTGCTCAGACAATATCAAAAACCGTTGCAAGTATTCCTGAAGACGCTTCTGCCTGTAACACAAATTAAGGAGCCCTGTCTGATGTCAGAACTCTACGAATCGCACAACACACTCAAAGCAAACCCTCGCATGTGTACTGCGCAGGAAGATGTGAAATACCACAGCTTCAATGACACTCTGATAGAAACAGAGTGATTCCCTGGCCCCAATGTAGGTCTTGTTCCCTATCAGGATAATAGAGAAGCTCCTTTCTTGAAGATTAAGAGTGTTTTACTGCAGGGATAATTATTTTCAGAACAAATAATCTTATCTCTCTCCAAGCAGTGTAATTTTAATTTCTGTTTCCTCAGGAACATAAAAGCTCTGATGGGATACACAGATCCAATGCACTTACTATGCATATTGATTTTGTAGGTTTTATAGACGGATATATTTCACTTCAATTTTGGTCCACTTTGGTATCATGAACTGTACAAAAGGACGTATATCCAAATCAGCTGAAAAGTATAAATGCTTCAGATTATACAATTTTTACCACAGTGCTGCTTGCAGTTAATTATCATGAGCTTAATGCTCAATGACTTTTACCTTTTACTCAATTAGTGCATTTCTAGAATGAAGAAAATAATCCTTGGTATGTTCCACTGGGTTGGAGAAGAGATAACACTTGTTGAATTCTGGGAAATACATCGAGTTATATGAGTGTAGCAAGGCGATAACACTAAGGGACTTTCTTGCTCAGAGAATAATCAAGCCCATTTCACCCCCAGTGGGTTCCTTGATGGGCAGGTAACTCAATGTGCATCCCTTTGAATGCACCAGACACTCTGTGGGAGAAAGGGGAGGCTGTCTGGTCCCATGAAGATTTATAGTCTCAGAAACTCACACACGCACACAAAACCAGAGTCGCTTCCATCGAGTTGATGCTGCCTGCTAACAGTCCTACAGCGCAGGGTAGAACCACCCCTGTGAGTTTCTGAGAGAACTGTTTGCAGGAGTAGAAAGGTTGATCTTTCTCCAACAGAACTGCTGGTGGTTTTCAGCTGCTGACTTTTCATGTCACCCCTGATTGCGTAACCATGACCCCAGTTCCAATCTGTCGGGATTCAGAAGGAACTCGTTGGCACTGAGTTTATTTTCTTAAATGGAGACTTCAGTCTATAGAACCTCATTATCAGTTCAATGCTATTTACTGCCATAGACACCAAGACATGATACAAGAGCAGTAGCTCTAGAAAATCAGCAGCAACCTTACCGTTTCTCCTTTGTGTTCATACTAGGCCCCGTTTCCTGTTTAGTGTTTTCAACACAAGTGTCTGTATTGCTTTCCAATTTTGTGCTCTTTGCATTGGAGCCTCTTTAATGTCAGCTACATTGAAGATAAAATGCAATTATCCTTCATTTAAAATTACTTAATTTTCATATGTCCATATCAATCTACGTAATTGGGGGTCACCAATACATGAAACACATTTATAATTTTTATACTAGATATCACCAAATTTCATTTTCCCTTTTACTTTCTCTGTGAACACTGATAGTAACTTGTTTCAGAATTCTCAATTTTCTCATGAGACACATTGAAAAATTAACTTTGAGATGAGCAATTCAACTCCTCACTGTTTGGCCTCCAGGGATTCTTCAGGAGGAGTCCTGTGGGTGCCTTCTCCTCGCTCTCACTCTCTTCTCTCTTCCCCTTCTCACATTCCTCTCCTCTGCTTTCTTCCACTCTCCTCCTCTCCTCTCTTCCCCTCTCCTCTCGCATCCTCTCATCTCCTCTCCTCTCTTCTCCTCTTTCCCTTTCTTCTCCTCTACTACCCTTTCCTCTCCTCTGCTCTCTTCTCTCCTCTTCTCTCTTTCCCTCTCTTTTCCTCCCTTTCCCTCTCTCCTCCTCTCCTCTCTCCTTTCCCCTCTCTTCCTGTCTTCCCCCTTCTCTCCTCTCTTCTCTCTTCTCCTATCTTCCCCTCTTCTCTCCTCTCCTCTCGTCTCCTCTCCTATTTTCTCCTCCCCTCTCTTCTCGTCTCCTCTCCTTTTCCGCCTCTCCTCTCTTTTCCACACCTCTTCACTCTCTCCTGCTCTCACTCTCTGGGATTGGGTGGAGGTGGAGTGGGAAGTGCACACAACTAGCACAAGGGGTTCGGGCATGGTCATGCGCAAGACGGAGAATGAAGTTAAATCAATGAATTTGACAGATGGGGGAGGGGTCTTCCACATGTCATCAGGGTGAGGATGTGCAACAAAATGCAAAGGAAACAATAGGTGATCTTCCCAGAACCATTGCAAACCTGAGCGGGGTTGGATGCAGGTGGGCATGTTGCAGGAAAGAGCAGAGGTGTCCTCTGGAATCACCTTCACCTGGGATGGGCCTTGCCCAGTTGTCTTGGTCCATGTAGGTGGCCATCAGGGGCCAGATCCTGTGGTTGCTGGTGTTTTCCCCTCCAGAAGGTTCTCTGCCCAACACCTCTCCTGCTTCCATAGTCATCCTCGTTTCCGGCCTCCCCTGAGGAGCCTGTCTGATGCCTCAGCGCAAAGTCCCTGCTGGTCCTGACTCGCTGCACTGCGCCAGGTTCGGTGCTGGGCCCAGGAGGACTTTTTACAGTGGCGGCAGCACATACACCAATACAGCAAGGAATGCGCGTGCGCACGAGCGAGGCTGGCCCCTTGGCTTCCTGGGTGCCATCTGTAGAGCTCCTGTTGGGGGCCTCTCTTTCACCCTCTAAATCTCTGCAGCTGCAAGGCCAACCACCCAGAGAAGGCGGTTCCCAGGCTGGCCAAGAACACCTCACAGGTCCTCAGGCCGGTGTTCTGGTGCGTGGCCGGGCTGACACTCAGGTGTCCTAGCGAAATCCACACTCACTGCCAACTCACGGCAACCCTGCCAGACAGGTTAGACCTGCTCCGGTGAGTTTGGGAGATGAAACCCTTTAAGGGAATAGAAAGTCGGGGCTTTCTCCCCACAGAGTGGCCGGTGCCCTCCACTGCTGACTTTGCTGATCACTGCCTAAGGCTTAACCACGATGCCACCATGGGGGGTGACTCAGGAGATAAAGGTGGGTCCATAGTCCCTTATGATAGGGGTTCATGGGATGCTAGCGTCCATGGCAAGGTCACCACAGCCCCTGATATGTGACCCCATCCCGGAGCAGCCTGAGTGGTGGCGCTGGTGGCCTTGACCTCAGGCGGCATGGGATCGCGTGCAACACGTGTGGGCCGGGGCAGGGCAGTGCGATGCAGCCTACTTCTTCAGCTTTCAGGCGTGCAAGGGCCAGTAAGTCAGCAAGACCAGCCGCCAGCCTTACTGTGTCATGGGTGCCCTTTGTCGCCATGGTGATGGCAGGAGTGATCTTCAATCAGAAAGCAATTAAAATGCATTGATAATGTATAATGATTCGAATATAACAGTTGGAAGCAAAGAGGAAGAAACAATACTTGGAAATTATGGTCTTGGTGATACAAATGAAGCTGGAGAATGCATGACAGAACGTTGCAGGAACAAGGATTTGTTCATAGCAAATACTTATTCATCAACAATACCAAGGCGACTATACACGTGGATTTCTCCAGGTGCAATGAGGATAAATCAAATCGACGACATCTTTGGGGAAAAAAACACGTGAGAACTCAATAGCAGCTGCTAAAACCAGGCCAGGGGCTAACTGTGGAATATATTATTCATCGCTGATATGCAAATGGCAGAAAATGAAAACAAGTCCGCAAGAGCCAAAACACGACCTCAATGACATCCCACCAGGATTTTGAGGACATCTCCAGAATAGATTTGCTGCATTCAACCCTAATGTTAGAAACTCAGCGGGCTGTGGGATGACATCAAGACCAACACTCATAAAGAAAGGAAAAGCTTTAACAAGGCAGGAATGAGAGAAAAGACCAAAGTGGATGCCAGCGGAGACTCTGGAGCACGCCAGTAATTCGAGACTAGCGAAGGCACATGAGAGAAATGAAACCAAAGAGCTGAACAGAAAATTTCAAAGGGAAGATTGAGAAGAAAGAGTAAACTATTCGAATGAAATGTACAAAGACCAAAGTTAGAAAACCGAAAAAGGAAGAAAGCAGCCAGCATATCGTATATACCTTTACCTTGAAAAAACTCTAGAAAAACTTCAAACCTTGAATTGCCATATTGAAAGATTGTATGGGGAAAAAAATTGAGTGATGCAGGCAACATCACAAGAAGATGGTTGAATACACAGCCAGTCTCCAACAGAACTAGTCAACATTCAAACATTTCAGGATGTAGCTCCTGAGCAGGAACCAATAATGCTGAAGGAAGAAGTACTAGGGGACACACTGAATGCATAAGTACAACACAAGGCTCCAGGTATTGTTGGAATAACAATTGAAAAGTTTCCAGAAGCTGATGAAGCACGAAGAACACTCACTGGCCTACACCAGGAAATCTGAAATTTGACCAACTGACTGGAAGAGATCCAGATTTGTACACAATCCAAAGAAAGGTGGCCAAGCAGAATGCTTAATTAAAAAAAGTCATTGATATCACATGTAAGTAAAATTTTGCTGAAGATCATTCCACAATGGTTACAGCAGTCCATTGATAGGGAGCAGTCAGGGGTTCATGGAATCTGGCTCAAATGGAGAATACCAGGGAGATGTTCACTTTTGTTTCATGGAATATGCTAAGCCATTAGTCTGTGTGTATCATAACCTACTATGGATAGCCATGACAAGAATGAGACTTCTAGAAGCCATCATTGTGTTCATGCTGAACCTGTGCAAAGATCAGGAGGCAGCTGCTGTGTGAACAGAACAAGGAACCACAGCATGATTTAGCATCAGGAAAGGGGTGTGTCAGGGTTGTATTTCTCACCCTACTTATTCACACAGTATGCTGAGCAAATCATCAGGGAAGCTGGGTTCTATGAAGCAGGATGAGACGATTGGAGAAAGGCTTATTAGCAACCTGAGATTAGCAGATGACACAACCTGTTTGCTGAACTTGGGAAAGGATTTGAAGCAAATGATGATGCAGATGGTAAGGACAGCTGAGCGGACTGGAGTCCTACTAAGCTCTGAGCTTGTGGGCTTTCTTTTACTTTCTCCGTTGTTCTTCTGTAAAATAAGATGCATGTGAGCATAACTGTTCCCCAACAGTGGTTCAGTGCAGTGCCTGACCTCTGGAATAAATCTTAACTCAGAAAAAAAAAACTGTAGCCTAAAGTGTGGATGAATGTGGCATTATATAATACCCAAGTGTTTGCAACCGGACTAAGAGCTGCCAACATGATAACAGGAGAATAGATTAAAACTGTGAAGGATTTGGACTCATTCAAACCCACAATGAGTGCTCATGGTCCCAGCAGTCAGGAGGTATAAAGGGTGCCTTGCATTGCGTTAATCTGCTGCACAAGGCTTCTTTAGAGTACTGAAAACAAGGAAGGTATTTTGGGGAACAAGTAATGCTTGATAGAAACATTTTATTTCCAATGACCTTACACACTTGTGAAAGGTGGACATTGAATAAGGAAAACAGAAGGAATGATGTGCTTGAATGGTGGTGCTGATGAAGAATATTGAAAGTACCACGGATTGCCCAGAGGACAAAGAAATCTGTCCCAGACGAAGTGCAGCCAGCATGCTGGGGAGAGCCAAGGAGGGCGAGAGTCTGTCCTATAAACTTCAGACATGTCATAGTATCTGGTGTCTTCAGATGGACAGCATGGTTGGCACACATAGAGGGGCAGTGACAGAGAGGAAGGCCCTGAATGGGAAAGACTGACACAGCGCCTGCAACAACGGGTTCAAGGATTAGAACCACTGTGAGGATGGCTCAGGATCAGACAGTGTTTGGATCTGTTGAGCATTGGGGTGCTATGGGTCAGAACTGATTACTCAATGGTATGTTTGGACCACCACCCCAGAAATATTTGCTTCACTTTGCTCCATGTTTAGAGCTTGTTTTAGATTTTTACTTACCAAATCTGTATTTACTAGTCCCGACACAAACATTGAAAGCAAAGTAATTCCACTTTTATACTTTCCTCCCAGCAATGCGCTGCTGGAATAGCAATCACCTCTATTGGCGTGAGGCCATCTATGCTTTCAATAGACGTGCACACACTCCTCTTGTGTCTCAGAGAGGGTGTGGCACTGAGGGTACAGTTCTGCACTGTTCTTTGTTCACACAGTGGCATGTGTTGAAGATCACTTCCTGGTCGTGCACAGAGAGCTCTGTCAACTAGAGGTCATGTAGCCCATCATGTGTTGAGGAGGGGAGACCCGGTGACAAAGTGATTCTGCATTGGGCAGCCATCAGAAGCCTGCAAATTGAAACCACCAGCTGCTCCTCAGGTGACAGACAGAGGTTTCTATTCTGCTTTCACAGGTAGGGTTTGGGGAAGTCACAAGGGCAGTTCTACCAGGTCCTCTAGGGTTCCAGTGAGTTGGCATCGACAACTGGCAACGGCAGTGCGTTGGTTGACTTGTTGGCAGTCTTTTGCAAATACAGGTTGGGGACCCCTGGAGGCGACCCAACAGAGAGAAGAGCCTGGCTCAGAATCCATGAATCAGTTTTATTTTGTGCTGGAGAGATCGTGACGACCCCACCCTTCCTCCTCCAGCCTCAGAGGGACAGACACATGGGGCAACTCACTGTGAGGTCAGTCGTCCTGACTGCACTTAGGTGCCTGGGGTTGTGAGACCAGTAGCGTTGCTTGTTCCGAACCCCGATGGAGAGCTGGCGGAGCACGGTATCAAGACCCCACTGAAGCAGGCTCCAAGTGTCCGCTGTCAGGCGACCACAGGGCAGAGGACAGGTGCCAGGTCCAGGTGTCACCCCCTCCCCAACCCACGCGCTCTCACATGCTCACATCGCTGCTGATCGCCTTGAAGCCTCACGGACCGCCCTGCCTTGAGCTCATGAAGGAGGAGAAAGAACCTACTGGACAAGGTTGGCCTCCTGGAAGGACAGGAACAGCACCATCAGGAAGCTGGTGGGCTCTCAAGGTCCCAGTGACTGGCTGGCATGGCCCCCTCCCTTCAACCCCCTCCGCCGTCCCCCAGGCCGCAAGGCCAGAGAAAGGATACAGTACAGGCGCTTAGTCCATGAACGGTGCTGCCCTGGGAGCCCCCTGCCCACCGGGTCCTTGCCGCCCTCACCGCCCACACAATCGCCCTGGGAATTCCTAGGATGGTCCTTCCTCTCCCTGGCTGACCCCGGGCACTGGAGGCCTCGACAAGCTCAGCCAGGCAACTGCCTGGGCACCGTCAATGCAACTGCCACACCTACCAGCTGAACCGCCAGGAGTTCTAGGGTTCATGACTGGTTCCTCGCCCATCCCCCAGCCCAGCTCCCTGGAGACCCCTGGTTTGAGGTGGTTCAGGAAGCCCCGCCGCTGTGGGGGTCCCGCGACCCGCAGTGCACCTGTGCAAACAGAACCACCTGAGAAAGCACACAGCACATTCTGCCTTTGAGACCCTCAAAGTCAGTGCCCAGGATGGTGCAGCCTAGGACAGAGGCCAGGCGCCTCTGGGCCAGTCACTTGCACCCCTCTGGAGCCCCAAGCTTTCACACAGGGGAAGGATCTGTGTGAGCGGGCGTCCCTTCCTGGGGACACGATGACTTTGCTCTGTGAGCCACTGAATTGATGAAAAACTTGGGCTTCAGTCACTGGCATTTAGGGAAAGAAGTATGAGACCCCATGCAAAGGGCTCCTAGGTCCCGTGTGTCCGCCTGGATGGGCCTTCCATGGCTCATGTCTCTCAATCCGAGTAGAAGCTGTGAATGGCACAACACCCAAATGACACTTTTCCTGAGAGCATTGGTTGTGCTTCTTAAGCGGGTGTGGTGACTATACTGTTAGAACGAGCTCAAAGGGACAGCTGAGGACCTCTACAATACCCAAGCCACCGGATGGTGGCCCGTACGGAGAGAGAACAGTTAGAACGCATGGCGTGCCAGGGCCACGCTCTTAAACAGAGGACTCAGCATGACCCTAGAGGAGGTTTCTCTGCCTGGTGAGATCGGCCTCTTGCCAGAAATGGGACCCCGATCCTCAGAGTTATAGGAAACACACCCACGGCACGCTCTGACACAGCCAAATGGTCAATTCAACCACTGGCCAGAAAGTACAGGAGCTTAGCACAGAGGTGGGGATTCCAAACACACACCAAACCAAACCAAGTACCGTAACCCCTGCCACAAAGACAGGAAGCAGAAGACCAGTTGTCAACCTAGGTCCAGAAGACCACCCTACTCATTTTCCTCCTCTCCCCCGAATGCCACCCTCTTCCCCCCAGCCCTTCCTATCTCTCCTGGTACCAAACCCCTCCTCAATATGCACACCCTCTTATGAGGCTCTCTTTCCCATCCAGTTCCCGTGCGTTCTACCCAAATGAATTCTCTTCTGAAGCCACACCAAGTGAAGAGGTGCAAAACCAACGCTTCAACTGAGGCTAAGCTTGCCTCAAAACTCCAAAGAGCCACCCAAAATTAGACTTCCCCCAGGAAGCATAAGGGAAACTGACAGCAAGGCAGATCAGGAATGAGAGAGCCCGAAGCTCTGCACCACACCAAGGATTGCCCTGGGCTTCTGATGCCCAGAGAACGAGGACTGTCCTCTGTGTCTCCACAGGAGGCTTTGCAGAAATGAGCAGCTGTGAGGGGACCAACACTTACAGGCACAGCACCTTCTGGCTTGAAGTCTGTGTCAGAGATTGCATGTCCTGAGAGCACAAGCCGGCCGTGTCTTGGTTTTTATCTTCATAGGAGTGCACTGATGCAGCATTTGACTTTAGAGAATAACTACCTTCACTCGGCATATTGGTGTCCAGGTCCTTCCATGTCATGAGCGGTTTCATGATGCCATTGCTGTTTTCTAGAAATGCAAACAATCCCATTGTGCATCTGTACCAGAGTGTCTTTATGCATACGTCTATTTATGTGCATAGGGGTCCTTTCGAGCTTCTAGCTATTGTGAACTCTGCTGTGATGCATATGAGAGAGCATACTTCTGTCGGTTGGTGGTGTTTGTTTCTCATTCCGTTTGGGTGGCTGCCCAGTGGAGATATTGCTGGGCACTTTCTGATTTCTATTCCCAGTTGTTTTCAGCCGTGTCATATCGCTTTCTTAAATGGCTACACATGCTGACAACCACACCAGGCATGTGTAAGGTTTCAGTCCCTCCACACCCTCGCAGGCATTTGTCTGTCCATTGGTTTGTGTAATTGGGGTATATTTGTGAGTGTAACGTGATCTATCTCGTTGTTTTCATGTACAATTCCCAACATCAGCATTTGGTCTGTGCTTCTTGGCCATCTGAATGTCATTTTTCGTGAGCTGTCTGTTCATGCCTCTTACCTACTTTTGAATTGGATTATTTGTTTTTATAATACTCCTTTTAATGCATCAATTCCACAAACTCTTTTTAAAATGTGTTTTGATCTATATTTCACACGTCATATAATGTAGCAGTTCAATCATATTAGGAAGAGTTGTGTAGTCATCAGCACAAAGGTAGGGGCCCAGCCCAGAGAAAGGAGAAAGACAAGCCCTGCCTACAAAGAACTGGAGGCCCCAAGCTCCCCCAAAAAGCCTCCTACATAGAGCTCTAGCAATCTCCTCTGGGTACCAACTCGCCTTCCAAGGACACAAGTGCTGATATACCCAACAACTCCAGCATATTTTCCAGAAAGAAGTACCTCAGCTCTTTTTCTGGGTCAGCAAGTCCACCACAGACATATTGCTCTAGAGGCCAGCAAGTGCCTTGAGCTCTGCAGACACCTTCTTAAGGCTTGTAAAGAGGCCAGTCAGCTCCCTTGCCCTGTGAGTAAGCATCCTAGGCCAGTGAGCTCTCTTGCCCCGAGTTGGCAAGCTCACAGCAGCTGCCCCACTCCATGAACGGGAAGCCCATCACACCACCTGAGGTCCGGTGGGTGTCTGAGTTCTGCTCCCCCTCAACTGTTACAGCTTTACAGGTCATAATCATTGGAGAAGGTCTCAATGGAAAAAACCCACCTCCTCATAAAATGATAGTAAATAGTCTGCTCCCGATGAAGTTGAGGTATGCTGTGCAGGATGGCAGCTGTCAAAGCCAAACACCTTCGTGCTTCTGTCTGTGTTGGATGCACCCTGTTTGCATGACCACTGACCAATCCTCTCTGGAATACCCTGGCCAGTACAATAGCAAGTAGCCTTGTCTCCCTACATCTGTTTCCTCAGGAGCCACCCCTGCTCATAGGGGTCTGCTACAGACTACGCCCCTGAGCCCAAACACTGAGCTTCTCCAGGTCACATCCAGGGAGTCTATGCGGACTGCTGGCACCCCTACAGGACGAAGGGGAACTGTCCCTGTGGGTGTTGAAGTGTGCAAACCTGTACAGGAGGACAAAACCTACTCTCCCCCATTGTGTGGCCAGTGGTTTCCACCGTCGACCTTGCTACTGGCAGCTCAACGTGCAAGCCCCCATGCCATGTAAAAGGGACACGGGCCACTGTTGCAGGGGTGCAGTATCTGAGCCTGAGAGCCAGAGGAGAGAAAGTTCTCTGAAGCTGTTTACTTTGTGAACTGTTTTCCACGGAGTAAGGCACAGAGCAACATACAGGGAGTCATTTCACCCAAGGGTGGTCAGCTTCTGTTTTTCCAGAGGAAGGCGCCCATGTCTTTCGGTCTAAAGGGGGTACAAACTGCCCGCTAGGTTCTAGCAGCGTGGGGGACATGTGATGCTACCTGGACTCCACAGGTGGGACCCGGGGACGCACTCGGTGCTTGCGAAGGGTGGAGTCTAGGTCTGCAAGTTTCACAGGCGCTACTGTGGCCTTTTGGCTGACACTGTGTGGCCACCATATTCCGGGTGGCCTGGGCTCTGAGAGGGGCGTTTCCCCTGACAGATTCTCTTGCTCTGGGCCTCGTGGAGTGGGTTTGCGCAAGTGTACTCCAGGTACCTCACATGCCGCTGGGTGGAGGAGCCTGGTGAGCGCACGTTCCCTGGGCGGTGGCGGTGGCAGCAGCAACAGCAGAGAGAAGGACCCGCAACATGGACTATGAGGGAGAGGGTGCCAGGGGTGGCAGTAAAAAGGGCTTGGTGAACGAAGGCCAGGGTGCTTCCCATGGCTCCGAGCGCGGGGATGCGGCTGTGGGTGCAGCGGGTCAGACCCCGGGTACCCGGCCTGCCCTGATGTCTGGTGGTGACCAGGCTTCAGGCGTGGCACCTAGAAGAATCACTTGATTGAGTTGTATCCTTTCTCTGGGCTCGGCGTCCTGGGGGGCGGCAGGTCGCGAAGAGGGGCCTGGGGAGGGTCACAACAAGCTTCATGGCCCCTTAACGGGTAGCCAGCAACCTGACGGTTCCTTTCCAGTCTCGCACAGAGGCCGACATCGCCCTCAGGACCCTCCTCCCAGTGGCTGAGCAATTCTTTGGGATGGTCGTCCAGGAACTCTCGGTGAACGGCAGCGACCTGACTGTGTGAGTTTGCTGGGGCCGGTAACGCTGGGGGGTGGGGGGTGGGGAAGCGAGGCTGGGGCCTAACCCTGTGTTCTCCCCTGTAGTCACCTGACTGCTGATGACTCGAGCCGGCTGCAGATGGCCATCACAACCATGGTCAGGCACATCAGCCTGCTCTTCCGGGATGGGTGATCCTACTGGCCCTGCTTTCTCAAGAACCTGTGGTCCAGCAAGGATGGCTGCGCCTCTGTGTGCTGTCCCTCACTGTTCTGTGCCTGTGAGGCTGGAAGAGGAAGGGTGGGGTCGTAACGATCTGTCCAGCACAAAATAAAACTGAGATTCTACTATTCCGAGACAGGTTCCTTTCTATGTTGTAGCGCATTCAGAGGCAGAGGGTGAGCCTGGCGCTCAGCTCTGCCTGCGGGTCTTCCAGACACCAAAGACCTTAAGACCATAGGGGACATGCATGACGACTATGACCACATCCAGGAGTGCCCCTCCTTTCAGCTTTCCCTGTAGTCATCACGAGTAGGCATGGTCTAGAAGTGAGAGTTTGGTTGGGCTTGGACAGCATTCAGGGAAACCCACACTTGGGAATATTTGTTCTCGTAGACCTACAGTCCCATTCAAGGAGCCCAGGTGTCGGGGTGGCTTGGGACCCAGGCTGCTGATTGCAAGCTGTGTGGTGCCATTTACCAAGCAGCCTCTCTGCAGGAGGAACATGAGGCTGCCTTCCCCAGTCAATATGAACAGTCCGAGACAGGCTTCCACCCTCAGGTCATGTAATTTCCAATGCAGTCTCCTAAGCAAGTAGGTGGTGTGTCTGTTTATTGCACATGATCCCTGCATCACCCCCTTAGCCCACCATGCTCCCCATGGCATTGATGGAATGGCTGTAACTCTGTGGCCTTATCTCTCGCCCCATCCAGGCTGCATGTGAAACATTTCTTGTGTGGGTAACACCTTGGTTCTTGGCTTCGGAGTTGATAGAGTGGACGTTGACGCCTAGTCTGTAATCCAAGTGGGTTTTCACAAAGGACGGGAGAAATTTCCGATCGCAAAAGAGTACATGCTGTTTTAGGGAAGCATGGAAGCTGTGCTGGTGCCAGGAACTGAATATGGACAACCTTATGGGATTGCGTGCCCACAAGCGCGGTGTCCTGCAGCCTGTGACCCAGCAGCACAGCCAAGCGAGCACAGAAGCGGGTCAAAGACAGGAAAGAAGCTTCTCTGAACTGTCATTGACCGGGAGCTTGTCCCAAATGCCCAAACTGTTTTCAAAGAGAAATTCGTCACCAGAAAAATGTTAGCGTTGACCCTCATGAATGGGAAACTAATACTGAGGAACATATGGTGAGGGCTGTATTGCCCGATTTATAATTGGAAATCTGGAAAGCTAGCATTCCCTGGTAGTCGAGTCAGAGATAAGTCCAATACATCATCCTGCTTTAAATATCATTCCCAGTGATTCCCCCTGATGAGCTATGCTGCCTTAAAATGAGCACAGGGTTGATTTTGGGTCCCTACAGGAGCAGACACCCTGTTGCTACCTCTTCCCAACCAGTCACCCTGACCCACTCACACCTTCCCCCAATGCAGTTCTGAGGTTTCCTCACCTGTGAGCTCAGGACCTGACTGTTGATGCCACCCACCTTGTGACTAAGGTAACGATTGAATATGTATTTCTTTTGGCTAACTGTAAATATCCCAAGATAGTAAAGACAGACTCTTATCTCTCCCACTTCCACGTGGACCACCAAGAGGGGCTGAGGTGAGCATACTACGATAAAATATGCCTGACTCCTACATTTAATCTCTCTCGTTTCTTTCCTATTCTCTTTGGCTTTACTGTGACATTCATGTTATAACCGTACAACTGGGCCAACTGACCTTCGGTTGTCAGAGCCTGCTCTCCTCTGACACTCACGCAAGTGCAGGAGCTTGGCAGGAGACCGTAGGGGCAGAGCACATCCGGGCTACTCTGGATGCAGCCCTTGTCCCTGGGGGTGGGGTGGGACACGCTGGTCCTGGAAGGCACTAGACAAGGACACACAGAGTTCAGCTAGAATCGGCGTTTATTTGTTGGCAAAGCGGACTTGGGGAGCGAGAGGATGCCCGGGGCGACGGTGCCTCATCTCCCTTCATTGCGCCGGGGCTTGTGGGTGAAGCGCAGTGGGTGGCGCAGGAAGGCCTTCTGGGTGGTGGCGAGCTTGTCCCAGCAACGGAGGACGCATGGCAGTAGGAGCTCATGGTCCTGGGCGGACAGGCGGCTGTAGAAAAAAACAGGGCTTGCTCTGTGCCCCCCACCCCCACTGTCCATCCATCCGGATGCGCCCCACACTCACACTGTCACCAGGCTGCCGTCAACCTCGAGCTCCACGTGCACGGGCCCCCCAGGAGCTGTCTCAGGGTCCAGGACGTCACAGGCCAGCAAGGCCTTCTGCGACGAGTGGAAGCCTGCCCTCAGGATGCTGGGGCTGGTTAAGGGCCATCAGGCATGGCTGGCCTGCCCCTGCCCCGCCCCAGCCCCCGCCTTCGTCCCTGAGTCCCCTGGTAGGATACTGGTACCGCAGA
This sequence comes from Tenrec ecaudatus, assembly GCF_050624435.1. Lineage (NCBI taxonomy): Eukaryota > Metazoa > Chordata > Mammalia > Afrosoricida > Tenrecidae > Tenrec > Tenrec ecaudatus. The sequence goes on from NC_134548.1 coordinate 145,223,096, forward strand.
GGGGGCGTCGGCGGGGTGGCGTCTGCGGGTGCTCCCTGGGGCCCCTTAGCGCTGTGGCCTGGGTAGGCTCCGGGCAGCAGAGGGATGCACCGTCTGGGCCGCCCATCTCTGTGGTCGCGCCGGGGGGCTCGCGGGCACCCTCAGAGTCACCGGAGCCTCCGACCCCAGTCGCCCTGCCATCCGGTTCAGGCTGGTCCAAGTCCTCGCCGGGGGGCTGTCCCTCGGATCCCATCGCCGCCATCTGACCTCACCAACGGTTCGCGGGGGCTGCGACACCCTGACTGGCTCCGCCCTGTGCGTCACTGGCCCCTGCGCCGGCACAAGTAGACCCCGTGGGGTTAAGACCACAGCAATGTTTTCCCGCCAGGGAGCCCACTGCAATGTGGAAGAGGCTGAGACGGCCCCAGAAGGTCCCCCGTCCCCCACAGCAGCCCTGGGGTCTCCCAGTGTACCCACCCAAACAGACCCCCTGGGCAGACGGCCAGCTGCAGACAGGGGAGGTGCGCGGAAAGTGGTACCTAATGAGGCTCCACCTCCCAGTGGTCACGTAGGCCCCCGTGGGCCTGCGCATGCGCACCTCCGTCAGACTGGAGTCACGGGGCCCAGCCCACGTGAAGGGAAGACCACGTGGTGTTTGAAGCCTCTGGAAACCCCACTCCGGAGGACTCCTGGGAGCCCAGTGAGGCTGCGCAAACAGTCGTTCGCAGAACACTGGTTCTGAGGACCAGCGTGTGTGACCGTGGCCAGCCAGGCCTCAGGATGCTAGAAGACCGTGCCCAGGGCAGCCTGGTTAGGGATCTCCTTGGCTTGGGTACCTCTGCACTGGGCCGTCATGCCCTCTGAGGTCCCACGTTTTCACATTTGGGGGCAGGGGAGAGACACAACAAATGTAGCACTAAGACCTGCTGTTTTCCAGAGAGGATCCTGCTTCTCCCCATGCAGCCCTTCTGTCTGGTGTGGGACGTCGTTTGGGGCGTGTGGGTGGGGCATTATTAGGGCAAAGGGGAAGGGACGCCTTCCTCTTTAGGAAGGAAACTGCTCAAAGATACCAGACAGGCTCACTGCCATCCAGTAGAATCCAACTCACAGCTGCCTGGTCTTGGCAAAAGGGACTCCATTTTAAATCCGGTGTCTTTGGCTTGGCTCTTAGAATTCACCTCTCATCGACCTCCCTCTCACTGACCTCCCCCCTCCCCTGCTCAACCCCAAACACCTGGAACTGGCTTGTCCTGGAGCTAGAATGTTTTCAGAAGATAAGCACACTCCACTCTCCCCATCCTGGACGTATAGATAAAATTAACAAACTCTTCCCTGCTGAAGCCCCGGTGTGCACAGATCTTCCCCAGCTTTGATCCTTCCCAGCTGCGCCTGCCAGCAGGGGTATAAAAACGCAGCCGAAATTCCCCAAGGTGCGGTTTCAATAGCTCAATATCCTGAGTTGCTGAAGCCGCCTGCAAGCCTCTCAGTAAAGCCTGCTTCTAGACTTTGCCAATTGGATCTTTGGTTCTGTTTCGTGCCCCAGAATTCCTTACAACAGCGACCCTATAGGACAAAGTAGATCTGACCCCATGAGTTTACTAACTCTTTACATGAGCAGAAAGCCACATCTTTCCCCCCAAAGAGCAGCTGGTGGATTTGAACTGCTGAACTGGGATTTGGGTAAACCACTAGCCACCAAGACTGCTTGTTCAATGTTTCTAGATCTACAATTCAGGTTGCTTTGAACAAGTTACTCTTCGGGCAATATTCCATCATGTGATCTCCACCTTCAACTCTATCCCCAAGTCCACAGTTTCAAACTACTGTTCCTTCTCATTTTTTTCCAACTTCTGCATTCCAATCAGCAATAGTGATCATATTTTCGCAGCGTATACTTTTTTGCAACTACACAAAAGGCCATTATACACGTAGACTTCTCTGGATGGCACACTCAAATATCAAATTCACTACATCTGTAGGAACACAAGATGGAGATAGCTCAATATCAGTGGTTAACAGCAGGCCAGGGCCTGACTGCGGTACAGACCATCAATTGCTCATATGTAATTTCACGTTGAAGCGGAAGACAATTAAAAGAAGTCCACGAGAGCCAACAAACGCCTTTGAGTATATCCCACCTGAATTTTGGGAACATCTCAAGAACAGATTTGACTCACTGAATCCTAATGACTGAAGACCTGATGAGCTAAGGGAAGACATCTAGAACATCATTCAAGAAGAAAGCAAAGGTCATTAGAAAGGCAGGAAAGCAGAAAAATGGACATACAAAGTGATTCTGAAACTTGCTCTTAATCACAGAGTAGCTAAAGGAAATGGAAGAAATTATGAAGTCAAAAGGCTGAGTACATAATTTCAAAGGGCAGCTTGAGAACATAAAGTCAAATATTACAATGGAATGGAGTTAGAATACCAAAAAGGAAAAATATGATCAGTACAGATTTAGCTGAAGGAACCAAGGGGGAAAAAAATCAAGCCTCCAGTTGCAAACTTGAATGATTCTATGGGAAAAATATTGAGTGACATGGAAAGTATAATGAGGCAGTTGTATAACTAGAACAAGGGAATATTGCATGATTTAAAAGCAGGAAGATGGAAAATGAGCGGCCATCTAGCCCAGAAGCAACATAGCCCAAATGGAAGAAGCACATCAGCCTGTGTGATCACGAGGTGTAGAAGGGATCAGATATCAGGCATCAAAGAAAAAAAAATCAAATCATTGTGAGTGAGAGGGAGTGGAGATTGAGGTAGCTAAGCTGGTGGCATAAACCAAAGAAACTAGAGTTCACCAAGACATGTCCCAGAAGAAAGGCCTGGCCATTTTCTTATAAAAAGGCAAAAAAACTAGTCAGCAGGCAATGAGAATATTAGAACGTCTCACACAACAGGGAACATTTCCCCTACAGCATCTTACAGGAGAGGGGCGCACTGAGAGGTCCACATGCCTGATTAGAGAGGGGAAGCTTCGCACCATGCCTTTTCAAAAGCTTTCCCAAACAAGCGTGCCGCTTCTGCAAACACTAACCAGTGCCTCAGAAAAGACACAGCTGGCATTTGCCTTCTACCAAATCACCTTTGCAAAGCCTCCAGGGAAGAGATCTCTTCACACGCGCAAGGGTGGCGCGGCTAGTTCCCTAGCTCTCTAAAACACAGGAGAGAAGATTGAGTCCACTCAGACATGTTTTAAACAATTTCTTGCAATGCAGAATCTTTGTAGAACCAGTTTGGAAAATTATTGCACGGAAACATTTCATTTCGGGATCGCACTGCACTGATCACTACCCATCCACCCATTGTGTCAAGCATTTTTGTACATAGGTTGCCATGGTCGTGCAATCCATAGATGTAGAAAAACTCCGCAGTAGGTCGGTCGATTAATGTTCATTAAAGGAGCTTTCTGCCCCACCCTCCATGCTCCAAACTGAAATTCCTCCTTATGTCTTTCCTGAAGACACCAAATTATTCAACTTTATTTCACAGTGTCCATGGAGCCTATGGCGTATCTTTTATGCACACCGCCAAAACCTGTCTTTGAGGAAGTTTAGTGGCAGGAGAAACATGTACGGGAAATAAAATCCACGAACAAATCCCATGTGCACAAGAAGATTTTAATGGTAACCTCCTGACAACGTAACACGTTATGTGTAGGTGCGTCCAGTAATGCATACAAACAAATATATCAAGGAAAATCAATTCCAAAAGGTTTGCAGTGGTGAATGCTGAGAAGAAATGAACTTTACATCTAAATGGTCCTCAAATCTACTGTATCAACTGGAAAACTGAATCCCAGAACTTCCCTTCATATTTCAGGACAAAATGTTGCGGCTCACTTTGATTTTCTGCATTGACAACCATTGATGCGCCCTCTACCCTCCCCCCTCCCCATACAAGAAAACCAGAAGCGTGGTCCTCAGTGCTCAAGATCTAATTCAGGCAAGCAGGCTGAGAGGACAAATGATTCAAGCAAACAGTCCTCTAGGAAGGAAACACTGGGTACGATGGGGAGGAAGCTTAGGCATCAGCCCCCCTCTGCCCTTCGGGGTTTCTCACACCTGGAGCTGCCAGGCAGGCAAGATGGCGTTTCACCAAGCTAAGTTGTTCCAGGAAACAGTTGTTGGAAACTCGCAACGCAGAAATGTCTTCTTGATTCCATCTGCTAAAGTGAGGGGAGAAGATACTTTTTTCCAGGCGAGCAAAGCCATTGCAGTGAGTGCACCCACTATCTCTTTAGACCAGAGAGTCAGCTTCTCCTGGAGGGCTGGGGTCGGGTACAGACTAACACCTCAGGTTACTAAACCCAAGGTCACTGTTGAAATGCATCTGTGCTCCAAGGGGGAAAGGTCAGGCTGGCTGTCTCCTTATGGATTGACAGCCTTGTGCCAGCAGTGGGTTTGCAATTTATCACAAATAGGGGCTCCCTGTGGCTGATATAGGCCAAGTACTTGCCACCCTCATCAACTCAGGCCCCTGCTACAACTTACACAGTAAGGACGCTGCCCTGAAGCGTCAACTGCATATTAATCTCTTCTTGGCAGTTTGGTGAAGTGAAGGTCAGGATATGTAGAGCACCCTCTGCCTCCAGAGGACTCCGGAATGGAACAGTGATTGTGCTGCAAGGATGTGCTTAAGGGACCATCAGACACTGGTTTTGAATCCCAGCCTCCTCATCGCTCTCAGCACCGGCTTCAGCAGGAAACCCTCTCCTTCTGGCCTCCACCTAACAACGCCCAGCTCCAACCAGCCTAGACTGCCTCCCTGTCCCTTACCACCACTCCTGTACGCCAGCCCCTCCGCCCTCCAAGCCTCTTAGATGTCCCCATATCCCTGCAGTTCGCCGCACCCCATGGCCCATGGCCCAAGGCCCCCTGAGACTGCCACACTGGACACACAGGACCCGGTGGGGGCGGGAAAGGGGGGACGCACATTTCGCTTTCAAAGGATACAATTCGAGATTTCGGTTTGCTGGCCCTCCAGGTGCTGCACTGCCCCAGGAGCGGGAGGGCCGCATGTGCCCCCGTCCTCTTCACCACTCGGGGGCTCAGGACTCCCAGGTGCCACTAGGCCTCCGAGGGCAACCGGGTGCTCCTGAGGGCCACTGCCAGGGCTACCAGAGTCATCCGGATGGGTACCCCTGGAGCTGCTTGCATCTTGGGGCACCTCAGGGCCCCTGGGCTCCACTTGCTGGCTCCCACGGGCCCCATCCTGGCCTGCATGCCCGCAGGCGACAGCAAGGCTGCCTTGGCCTCTGAGGCCTTCACGGCCACCTTGGTCATCGTTACCCTCGGCTCCACTGTGACCACGCTGGCTCTCAGGGTGGCGGGTACCTTGGCCGCCAGCCCCGTCGCTGCCTGTATCCCGGGCCCCTTCACGTTCTCCGCCACCTGAGGCCCACATGGTGCCTCCTGGACCTGCGACTCTCTGCTCTGAGCGCACCGGAAGCCGCTGATCCCTTCAGGGATCTTGTAAGCTCCGCCCCTCACCCAGGATTGGACCCCAGTGCGCATGCTCTGACAGCCAGGAGTCACATGATGCTGCCCTTCTCAAAGACATTGGCTGCATCCCGGAAATGCTCCTTCCCCCAGCCCTGCCCCCGAGCGCGGCCTGGGCTCCCACTGCGCATGTGCACAGCGCCCCCCTGTGGCCGCTTCGTGGCGCGCCAGCAGAGCCCCCACCGAAGTCCCAGCTGCTTGCAGGTGCAGAGCCGCACTCTGTCGCTGGAGCGCCCGGGCCACCTGCAGCCGAGGGAACCGTGCGCAAACACGGCTTGTGCTTAAGCATGCATTGAATTTCTGAGTCACAAATTATTCCCGAAAATGTTGTCTTTCTCATAGGTAGTATGGGAACGATTAATTTCCTATGTTCATTAAAATGGTAGGGCACAATAAGTTCTCAATGGTTTCTTGTTCTTCTCTTGGATTTTCAGGGCGAGCAAACACAGGGCCCAGCCTCTATTGTGTGAGGTCATTATTTCTCCTGTTATGGCCCGGGCGCGTCTCGATCTGATTTCCTCCTTCACTCATCACCCATCTTGCTTCAGTAATCTTTACCAGTCCTTGTCAAGTAAGGGATGAGCAGTCTGTCTTTGGAACCCAGGACAAATTCATTTCCTTCTGAGTCCTCCATTTGACTTTATTTCTATCAACTTTGTTTGCATGCCTTTCAATTCTTACACAGTTAATGTGACCACCATTTCCCTGTACAGTCTCAGTCTCCCTCTGCCTGCTCCCACAAATTGGGGGTATCTTCTCTCGCCCCAGATCCTGAAGCTGCACTGAAACCTGAGACCTGAAGCTCAGCAGGAGTCTCCTGTGAAAGCTTTGCATGGTTTCCCTCTTTGCCAGGATGCACTCTTACCACTTCCCCATTGCACCTGCTTAACTGAACCTTCTGTTTGCTTGGTCTCTGCAGTTTCTGCCTCCCACAGCTCCCAACAACTTTTCAAGGTCTAGAGGGTTCATCATACATAATCTCTCTCTCAACTTTCTTCTGGTTGTCAGGGCTTTCACACTGAAACCCATGCCTGAGAAGAAAGTGGATGGAGTAGACGGCTTTTAGGTGGGGTGTGTCCCCACCAGAAGTCTGACTCTTCTGGGCAACAAATGAACAGTCTAAATGTGTTTGGCACACCTGTTTATCCAACTCCATTATGAAATGGTTCATGTTTTTCCTTCCAATTAAAAAACAACAACTTTATTGTAGAACAGAACACCCTCGGACATCACGTGAATCGTGACACAAAGTGCCCCTGCATAGGGTCTATGAGACGAGACGATTGATCTTTCTTCCTCACAGCAGCTGATGCATTTTGTCCCATTGGCCTTGAGGGTAGCAGTGGATCACGTCTGCAGAGAGGCACCAGCACAGCATTGGTTGAATGTTTGTGGCTTGAGTTAATTTCTGGACTTTTGGGTTAACTCCTTGGATCTGTGGGAATATAACTATGCCAGCAGCACACTTGAGCAAAAGATAAGCCGACAAATGTTGCAGCAGGACCTTGACAGTGTGCCGCCAAAGCTCCAACCTGAATATGAAGAGGTGCCTTCTGACACGTATGGGGGTGTATGCAGACAACTCGGTCGGTGGCTCGTTGATCGATGAGACAGGTCATGAGAATTCTTTGGAAATTCTCACAAGAATATTCTGGAAATCAACATACAAAGAGCAAGCTACCGAAAGTCCTATGAAGGATAAGATTTCTCCGGAGCACACGCGTGTTGCACTTAGGTAGCTAAGCTGGTGGCATAAACCAAAGAAACTAGAGTTCACCAAGACATGTCCCAGAAGAAAGGCCTGGCCATTTTCTTATAAAAAGGCAAAAAAACAACTAGTCAACAGGCAATGAGAATATTAGAACGTCTCACACAACAGGGAACATTTCGCCTATAGCTTCTTACAGGAGAGGGGCGCACTGAGAGGTCCACATGCCTGATTAGAGAGGGGAAGCTTCGCACCATGCCTTTTCAAAAGCTTTCCCAAACAAGCGTGCCGCTTCTGCAAACACTCACCAGTGCCTCAGAAAAGACACAGCTGGCATTTGCCTTCTACCAAATCACCTTTGCAAAGCCTCCAGGGAAGAGATCTCTTCACACACGCAGGGGTGGTGCGGCTAGTCCCTGGCTCTCTAAAACACAGGGGAGAAGATTGAGTCCACTCAGAGAGGTTTTAAACAATTTCTTGCAATGCAGAATCTTTGTAGAACCAGTTTGGAAAATTATTGCACAGAACCATTTCATTTCGGGATCGCACTGCACTGATCACCACCCATGCATCCATTGTGTCAAGCACGTTTGTACATAGGTTGCCATGGTCGTGTAAACCATAGATGTAGAAAAACTCTACAGTAGGTTGGTCGTTTAATGTTCATTAAAGGAGCTTTCTGACCCGCCCTCCATGCCCCAAACTGAAATTCCTCCTTATGTCTTTCCTGAAGACACGAAATTATTCTACTTTATTTCACAAGGTCCTTGGAGCCTATGGCGTATCTTTTATGCACACTGCCAAAACCTGTCTTTGAGGAAGTTTAGTGGCAGGAGAAACCTGTACGGGAAATAAAAATCCACGAACAAATCCAATGTGCGCAAGAAGATTTTAATGTTAAGCTCCTGACAATGTAACACGTTATGTATAGGTGCGTCCAGTAATGCATACAAACAAATATACCAAGCAAAATCAATTCCAAAAGGTTTGCAGTGGTGAATGCTAAGAAATGAACTTTACATCTAAATGGTCCTCAAATCTACTGTATCAATTGGAACTCTGAGTCCCAGAACGTCCCTTCATATTTCAGGACAAAATGTTGCGGCTCACTTTGATTTTCTGCATGGACAACCGTTGATGCGCCCTCTACCCACCCCCACCCCCCATACAAGAAAACCAGAGGCGTGGTCCTCAGTGCTCAAGATCTAATTCAGGCAAGCAGGCTGAGAGGACAAATGATTCAAGCAAGCAGTGCTCTGGGAAGGAAACACTGGGTACGATGGGGAGGAAGCTTAGGCATCAGCCCCCCTCTGCCCTTCGGGGTTTCTCACACCTGGAGCTGCCAGGCAGGCAAGATGGCGTTTCACCAAGCTAAGTTGTTCCAGGAAACAGTTGTTGGAAACTCGCAACGCAGAAATGTCTTCTTGATTCCATCTGCTAAAGTGAGGGGAGAAGATACTTTTTTCCAGGCGAGCAAAGCCATCGCAGTGAGTGCACCCACTATCTCTTTAGACCAGAGAGTCAGCTTCTCCTGGAGGGCTGGGGTCGGGTACAGACTAACACCTCAGGTTACTAAACCCAAGGTCACTGTTGAAATGCATCTGTGCTCCAAGGGGGAAAGGTCAGGCTGGCTGTCTCCTTATGGATTGACAGCCTTGTGCCAGCAGTGGGTTTGCAATTTATCACAAATAGGGGCTCCCTGTGGCTGATATAGGCCAAGTACTTGCCACCCTCATCAACCGAGGCCCCTGCTAGAACTTACACAGTCAGGACGCTGCCCTGAAGCGTCAACTGCATATCAATCTCTTCTTGGCAGCTTGGTGAAGTGAAGGTCAGGATATGTAGAGCATCCTCTGCCTCCAGAGGACTCCGGAATGGAACAGTGATTGTGCTGCAAGGATGTGCTTAAGGGACCATCAGACACTGGTTTTGAACCCCAGCCTCCTCATCCCTCTCAGCACGGGCTTCAGCAGGAAACCCTCTCCTTCTGGCCTCCACCTAACAACGCCCAGCTCCAACCAGCCTAGACTGCCTCCCTGTCCCTTACCACCACCCCTGTACGCCAGCCCCTCCGCCCTCCAAGCCTCTTAGATGTCCCCATATCCCTGCAGTTCGCCGCACCCCATGGCCCAAGGCCCCCTGAGACTGCCACACTGGACACCCAGGACCCGGTGGAGGCGTGGAGGGGGGGACGCGCGTTTCGCTTTCAAAGGATACAATTCGAGATTTCGGTTTGCTGGCCCTCCAGGTGCAGGCACCGCATCTCCGACCGGCTCTGCGGCAGCCTGGGGCTGCACTGCCCCAGGAGTGGGAGGGCCGGATGCGCCCACGTCCTCTTCACCACTCGGGGGCTCAGGACTCCCAGGTGCCACTAGGCCTCCGAGGGCAACCGGGTGCTCCTGAGGGCCACTGCCAGGGCTACCAGAGTCATCCGGATGGGTAGCCCTGGAGCTGCTTGCACCTTGGGGCACCTCAGGGCCCCTGGGCTCCACTTGCTGGCTCCCACGGGCCCCATCCTGGCCTGCATGCCCGCAGGCGACAGCAAGGCTGCCTTGGCCTCTGAGGCCTTCACGGCCACCTTGGTCATCGTTACCCTCGGCTCCACTGTGACCACGCTGGCTCTCAGGGTGGCGGGTACCTTGGCCGCCAGCCCCGTCGCTGGCTGTATCCCGGGCCCCTTCACGTTCTCCGCCACCTGAGGCCCACATGGTGCCTCCTGGACCTGCGACTCTCTGCTCTGAGCGCACCGGAAGCCGCTGATCCCTTCAGGGATCTTGTAAGCTCCGCCCCTCACCCAGGATTGGACCCCAGTGCGCATGCTCTGACAGCCAGGAGTCACATGATGCTGCCCTTCTCAAAGACATTGGCTGCATCCCGGAAATGCTCCTTCCCCCAGCCCTGCCCCCAAGCGCGGCCTGGGCTCCCACTGCGCATGTGCACAGCGCCCCCCTGTGGCCGCTTCGGGGCGCGCCAGCAGAGCCCCCACCGAAGTCCCAGCTGCTTGCAGGTGCAGAGCCGCACTCTGTCGCTGGAGCGCCCGGGCCACCTGCAGCCGCGGGGACCGTGCGCAAACACGGCGTGTGCTTAAGCATGCATTGAATTTCTGAGTCACAAATTATTCCCGAAAATGTTGTCTTTCTCATAGGTAGTATGGGAACGATTAATTTCCTATGTTCATTAAAATGGTAGGGGACAATAAGTTCTCAATGGTTTCTTGTTCTTCTCTTGGATTTTCAGGGCGAGCAAACACAGGGCCCAGCCTCTATTGTGTGAGGTCATTATTTCTCCTGTTATGGCCCGGGCGTGTCTCGATCTGATTTCCTCCTTCACTCATCACCCATCTTGCTTCAGTAATCTTTACCAGTCCTTGTCAAGTAAGGGGATGAGCAGTCCATCATTGGAACCCAAGACAAATTCATTTCCTTCTGAGTTCTCCATTTGATTATATTTCTATCAACTTTGTTTGCATGCCTTTTAATTCTTACACAGTTAATGTGACCACCATTTCCCTGTACAGTCTCAGTCTCCCTCTGCCTGCCCCCACAAATTGGGGGTATCTTCTCTCGCCCCAGATCCTGAAGCTGCACTGAAACCTGAGACCTGAAGCTCAGCAGGAGTCTCCTGTGAAAGCTTTGCATGGTTTCCCTCTTTGCCAGGATGCACTCTTACCACTTCCCCATTGCACCTGCTTAACTGAACCTTCTGTTTGCTTGGTCTCTGCAGTTTCTGCCTCCCACAGCTCCCAACAACTTTTCAAGGACTAGAGGGTTCATCATACATAATCTCTCTCTCAACTTTCTTCTGGTTGTCAGGGCTTTCACACTGAAACCCATGCCCGAGAAGAAAGTGGATGGAGTAGACGGCTTTTAGGTGGGGTGTGTCCCCACCAGAAGTCTGACTCTTCTGGGCAACAAATGAACAGTCTAAATGTGTTTGGCACACCTGTTTATCCAGCTTCATTGTGAAATGGTTCATGTTTTTCCTCCCGATTAAAAAACAACAACTTTATTGTAGAACAGAACACCCTCGGACATCACGTGAATCGTGACACAAAGTGCCCCTGCATAGGGTCTATGAGACGAGACGATCGATCTTTCTTCCTCACAGCAGCTGATGCATTTTGTCCCATTGGCCTTGAGGGTAGCAGTGGATCACGTCTGCAGAGAGGCACCAGCACAGCATTGGTTGAATGTTTGTGGCTTGAGTTAATTTCTGGACTTTTGGGTTAACTCCTTGGATCTGTGGGAATATAACTATGCCAGCAGCACACTTGAGCAAAAGATAAGCCGACAAATGTTGCAGCAGGACCTTGACAGTGTGCCGCCAAAGCTCCAACCTGAATATGAAGAGGTGCCTTCTGACACGTATGGGGGTGTATGCAGACAACTCGGTCGGTGGCTCGTTGATCGATGAGACAGGTCATGAGAATTCTTTGGAAATTCTCACAAGAATATTCTGGAAATCAATATACAAAGAGCAAGCTACTGAAAGTCCTATGAAGGATAAGATTTCTCCGGAGCACACGCGTGTTGCACTTAGGTAGCTAAGCTGGTGGCATACACCAAAGAAACTAGAGTTCACCAAGACATGTCCCAGAAGAAAGGCCTGGCCATTTTCTTATAAAAAGGCAAAAAAAACAACTAGTCAACAGGCAATGAGAATATTAGAACGTCTCACACAACAGGGAACGTTTCGCCTATAGCATCTTATAGGAGAGGGGTGCACTGAGAGGTCCACATGCCTGATTAGAGAGGGGAAGCTTCGCACCATGCCTTTTCAAAAGCTTTCCCAAACAAGCGTGCCGCTTCTGCAAACACTCACCAGTGCCTCAGAAAAGACACAGCTGGCATTTGCCTTCTACCAAATCACCTTTGCAAAGCCTCCAGGGAAGAGAACTCTTCACACAAGCAGGGGTGGTGCGGCTAGTCCCTGGCTCTCTAAAACACAGGGGAGAAGATTGAGTCCACTCAGAGAGGTTTTAAACAATTTCTTGCAATGCAGAATCTTTGTAGAACCAGTTTGGAAAATTATTGCACAGAACCATTTCATTTCGGGATCGCACTGCACTGATCACCACCCATGCATCCATTGTGTCAAGCACGTTTGTACATAGGTTGCCATGGTCGTGTAAACCATAGATGTAGAAAAACTCTACAGTAGGTTGGTCGTTTAATGTTCATTAAAGGAGCTTTCTGACCCGCCCTCCATGCCCCAAACTGAAATTCCTCCTTATGTCTTTCCTGAAGACACGAAATTATTCTACTTTATTTCACAAGGTCCTTGGAGCCTATGGCGTATCTTTTATGCACACTGCCAAAACCTGTCTTTGAGGAAGTTTAGTGGCAGGAGAAACCTGTACGGGAAATAAAAATCCACGAACAAATCCAATGTGCGCAAGAAGATTTTAATGTTAAGCTCCTGACAATGTAACACGTTATGTATAGGTGCGTCCAGTAATGCATACAAACAAATATACCAAGCAAAATCAATTCCAAAAGGTTTGCAGTGGTGAATGCTAAGAAATGAACTTTACATCTAAATGGTCCTCAAATCTACTGTATCAATTGGAACTCTGAGTCCCAGAACGTCCCTTCATATTTCAGGACAAAATGTTGCGGCTCACTTTGATTTTCTGCATTGACAACCGTTGATGCGCCCTCTACCCACCCCCACCCCCCATACAAGAAAACCAGAGGCGTGGTCCTCAGTGCTCAAGATCTAATTCAGGCAAGCAGGCTGAGAGGACAAATGATTCAAGCAAGCAGTGCTCTGGGAAGGAAACACTGGGTACGATGGGGAGGAAGCTTAGGCATCAGCCCCCCTCTGCCCTTCGGGGTTTCTCACACCTGGAGCTGCCAGGCAGGCAAGATGGCGTTTCACCAAGCTAAGTTGTTCCAGGAAACAGTTGTTGGAAACTCGCAACGCAGAAATGTCTTCTTGATTCCATCTGCTAAAGTGAGGGGAGAAGATACTTTTTTCCAGGCGAGCAAAGCCATCGCAGTGAGTGCACCCACTATCTCTTTAGACCAGAGAGTCAGCTTCTCCTGGAGGGCTGGGGTCGGGTACAGACTAACACCTCAGGTTACTAAACCCAAGGTCACTGTTGAAATGCATCTGTGCTCCAAGGGGGAAAGGTCAGGCTGGCTGTCTCCTTATGGATTGACAGCCTTGTGCCAGCAGTGGGTTTGCAATTTATCACAAATAGGGGCTCCCTGTGGCTGATATAGGCCAAGTACTTGCCACCCTCATCAACCGAGGCCCCTGCTAGAACTTACACAGTCAGGACGCTGCCCTGAAGCGTCAACTGCATATCAATCTCTTCTTGGCAGCTTGGTGAAGTGAAGGTCAGGATATGTAGAGCATCCTCTGCCTCCAGAGGACTCCGGAATGGAACAGTGATTGTGCTGCAAGGATGTGCTTAAGGGACCATCAGACACTGGTTTTGAACCCCAGCCTCCTCATCCCTCTCAGCACGGGCTTCAGCAGGAAACCCTCTCCTTCTGGCCTCCACCTAACAACGCCCAGCTCCAACCAGCCTAGACTGCCTCCCTGTCCCTTACCACCACCCCTGTACGCCAGCCCCTCCGCCCTCCAAGCCTCTTAGATGTCCCCATATCCCTGCAGTTCGCCGCACCCCATGGCCCAAGGCCCCCTGAGACTGCCACACTGGACACCCAGGACCCGGTGGAGGCGTGGAGGGGGGGACGCGCGTTTCGCTTTCAAAGGATACAATTCGAGATTTCGGTTTGCTGGCCCTCCAGGTGCAGGCACCGCATCTCCGACCGGCTCTGCGGCAGCCTGGGGCTGCACTGCCCCAGGAGTGGGAGGGCCGGATGCGCCCACGTCCTCTTCACCACTCGGGGGCTCAGGACTCCCAGGTGCCACTAGGCCTCCGAGGGCAACCGGGTGCTCCTGAGGGCCACTGCCAGGGCTACCAGAGTCATCCGGATGGGTAGCCCTGGAGCTGCTTGCACCTTGGGGCACCTCAGGGCCCCTGGGCTCCACTTGCTGGCTCCCACGGGCCCCATCCTGGCCTGCATGCCCGCAGGCGACAGCAAGGCTGCCTTGGCCTCTGAGGCCTTCACGGCCACCTTGGTCATCGTTACCCTCGGCTCCACTGTGACCACGCTGGCTCTCAGGGTGGCGGGTACCTTGGCCGCCAGCCCCGTCGCTGGCTGTATCCCGGGCCCCTTCACGTTCTCCGCCACCTGAGGCCCACATGGTGCCTCCTGGACCTGCGACTCTCTGCTCTGAGCGCACCGGAAGCCGCTGATCCCTTCAGGGATCTTGTAAGCTCCGCCCCTCACCCAGGATTGGACCCCAGTGCGCATGCTCTGACAGCCAGGAGTCACATGATGCTGCCCTTCTCAAAGACATTGGCTGCATCCCGGAAATGCTCCTTCCCCCAGCCCTGCCCCCAAGCGCGGCCTGGGCTCCCACTGCGCATGTGCACAGCGCCCCCCTGTGGCCGCTTCGGGGCGCGCCAGCAGAGCCCCCACCGAAGTCCCAGCTGCTTGCAGGTGCAGAGCCGCACTCTGTCGCTGGAGCGCCCGGGCCACCTGCAGCCGCGGGGACCGTGCGCAAACACGGCGTGTGCTTAAGCATGCATTGAATTTCTGAGTCACAAATTATTCCCGAAAATGTTGTCTTTCTCATAGGTAGTATGGGAACGATTAATTTCCTATGTTCATTAAAATGGTAGGGGACAATAAGTTCTCAATGGTTTCTTGTTCTTCTCTTGGATTTTCAGGGCGAGCAAACACAGGGCCCAGCCTCTATTGTGTGAGGTCATTATTTCTCCTGTTATGGCCCGGGCGTGTCTCGATCTGATTTCCTCCTTCACTCATCACCCATCTTGCTTCAGTAATCTTTACCAGTCCTTGTCAAGTAAGGGGATGAGCAGTCTGTCTTTGGAACCCAGGACAAATTCATTTCCTTGAGTTCTCCATTTGATTATATTTCTATCAACTTTGTTTGCATGCCTTTTAATTCTTACACAGTTAATGTGACCACCATTTCCCTGTACAGTCTCAGTCTCCCTCTGCCTGCCCCCACAAATTGGGGGTATCTTCTCTCGCCCCAGATCCTGAAGCTGCACTGAAACCTGAGACCTGAAGCTCAGCAGGAGTCTCCTGTGAAAGCTTTGCATGGTTTCCCTCTTTGCCAGGATGCACTCTTACCACTTCCCCATTGCACCTGCTTAACTGAACCTTCTGTTTGCTTGGTCTCTGCAGTTTCTGCCTCCCACAGCTCCCAACAACTTTTCAAGGACTAGAGGGTTCATCATACATAATCTCTCTCTCAACTTTCTTCTGGTTGTCAGGGCTTTCACACTGAAACCCATGCCCGAGAAAAAAGTGGATGGAGTAGACGGCTTTTAGGTGGGGTGTGTCCCCACCAGAAGTCTGACTCTTCTGGGCAACAAATGAACAGTCTAAATGTGTTTGGCACACCTGTTTATCCAGCTTCATTGTGAAATGGTTCATGTTTTTCCTCCCGATTAAAAAACAACAACTTTATTGTAGAACAGAACACCCTCGGACATCACGTGAATCGTGACACAAAGTGCCCCTGCATAGGGTCTATGAGACGAGACGATCGATCTTTCTTCCTCACAGCAGCTGATGCATTTTGTCCCATTGGCCTTGAGGGTAGCAGTGGATCACGTCTGCAGAGAGGCACCAGCACAGCATTGGTTGAATGTTTGTGGCTTGAGTTAATTTCTGGACTTTTGGGTTAACTCCTTGGATCTGTGGGAATATAACTATGCCAGCAGCACACTTGAGCAAAAGATAAGCCGACAAATGTTGCAGCAGGACCTTGACAGTGTGCCGCCAAAGCTCCAACCTGAATATGAAGAGGTGCCTTCTGACACGTATGGGGGTGTATGCAGACAACTCGGTCGGTGGCTCGTTGATCGATGAGACAGGTCATGAGAATTCTTTGGAAATTCTCACAAGAATATTCTGGAAATCAATATACAAAGAGCAAGCTACCGAAAGTCCTATGAAGGATAAGATTTCTCCGGAGCACACGCGTGTTGCACTTAGGTAGCTAAGCTGGTGGCATACACCAAAGAAACTAGAGTTCACCAAGACATGTCCCAGAAGAAAGGCCTGGCCATTTTCTTATAAAAAGGCAAAAAAAAACAACTAGTCAACAGGCAATGAGAATATTAGAACGTCTCACACAACAGGGAACGTTTCGCCTATAGCATCTTATAGGAGAGGGGTGCACTGAGAGGTCCACATGCCTGATTAGAGAGGGGAAGCTTCGCACCATGCCTTTTCAAAAGCTTTCCCAAACAAGCGTGCCGCTTCTGCAAACACTCACCAGTGCCTCAGAAAAGACACAGCTGGCATTTGCCTTCTACCAAATCACCTTTGCAAAGCCTCCAGGGAAGAGAACTCTTCACACAAGCAGGGGTGGTGCGGCTAGTCCCTGGCTCTCTAAAACACAGGGGAGAAGATTGAGTCCACTCAGAGAGGTTTTAAACAATTTCTTGCAATGCAGAATCTTTGTAGAACCAGTTTGGAAAATTATTGCACAGAACCATTTCATTTCGGGATCGCACTGCACTGATCACCACCCATGCATCCATTGTGTCAAGCACGTTTGTACATAGGTTGCCATGGTCGTGTAAACCATAGATGTAGAAAAACTCTACAGTAGGTTGGTCGTTTAATGTTCATTAAAGGAGCTTTCTGACCCGCCCTCCATGCCCCAAACTGAAATTCCTCCTTATGTCTTTCCTGAAGACACGAAATTATTCTACTTTATTTCACAAGGTCCTTGGAGCCTATGGCGTATCTTTTATGCACACTGCCAAAACCTGTCTTTGAGGAAGTTTAGTGGCAGGAGAAACCTGTACGGGAAATAAAAATCCACGAACAAATCCAATGTGCGCAAGAAGATTTTAATGTTAAGCTCCTGACAATGTAACACGTTATGTATAGGTGCGTCCAGTAATGCATACAAACAAATATACCAAGCAAAATCAATTCCAAAAGGTTTGCAGTGGTGAATGCTAAGAAATGAACTTTACATCTAAATGGTCCTCAAATCTACTGTATCAATTGGAACTCTGAGTCCCAGAACGTCCCTTCATATTTCAGGACAAAATGTTGCGGCTCACTTTGATTTTCTGCATTGACAACCGTTGATGCGCCCTCTACCCACCCCCACCCCCCATACAAGAAAACCAGAGGCGTGGTCCTCAGTGCTCAAGATCTAATTCAGGCAAGCAGGCTGAGAGGACAAATGATTCAAGCAAGCAGTGCTCTGGGAAGGAAACACTGGGTACGATGGGGAGGAAGCTTAGGCATCAGCCCCCCTCTGCCCTTCGGGGTTTCTCACACCTGGAGCTGCCAGGCAGGCAAGATGGCGTTTCACCAAGCTAAGTTGTTCCAGGAAACAGTTGTTGGAAACTCGCAACGCAGAAATGTCTTCTTGATTCCATCTGCTAAAGTGAGGGGAGAAGATACTTTTTTCCAGGCGAGCAAAGCCATCGCAGTGAGTGCACCCACTATCTCTTTAGACCAGAGAGTCAGCTTCTCCTGGAGGGCTGGGGTCGGGTACAGACTAACACCTCAGGTTACTAAACCCAAGGTCACTGTTGAAATGCATCTGTGCTCCAAGGGGGAAAGGTCAGGCTGGCTGTCTCCTTATGGATTGACAGCCTTGTGCCAGCAGTGGGTTTGCAATTTATCACAAATAGGGGCTCCCTGTGGCTGATATAGGCCAAGTACTTGCCACCCTCATCAACCGAGGCCCCTGCTAGAACTTACACAGTCAGGACGCTGCCCTGAAGCGTCAACTGCATATCAATCTCTTCTTGGCAGCTTGGTGAAGTGAAGGTCAGGATATGTAGAGCATCCTCTGCCTCCAGAGGACTCCGGAATGGAACAGTGATTGTGCTGCAAGGATGTGCTTAAGGGACCATCAGACACTGGTTTTGAACCCCAGCCTCCTCATCCCTCTCAGCACGGGCTTCAGCAGGAAACCCTCTCCTTCTGGCCTCCACCTAACAACGCCCAGCTCCAACCAGCCTAGACTGCCTCCCTGTCCCTTACCACCACCCCTGTACGCCAGCCCCTCCGCCCTCCAAGCCTCTTAGATGTCCCCATATCCCTGCAGTTCGCCGCACCCCATGGCCCAAGGCCCCCTGAGACTGCCACACTGGACACCCAGGACCCGGTGGAGGCGTGGAGGGGGGGACGCGCGTTTCGCTTTCAAAGGATACAATTCGAGATTTCGGTTTGCTGGCCCTCCAGGTGCAGGCACCGCATCTCCGACCGGCTCTGCGGCAGCCTGGGGCTGCACTGCCCCAGGAGTGGGAGGGCCGGATGCGCCCACGTCCTCTTCACCACTCGGGGGCTCAGGACTCCCAGGTGCCACTAGGCCTCCGAGGGCAACCGGGTGCTCCTGAGGGCCACTGCCAGGGCTACCAGAGTCATCCGGATGGGTAGCCCTGGAGCTGCTTGCACCTTGGGGCACCTCAGGGCCCCTGGGCTCCACTTGCTGGCTCCCACGGGCCCCATCCTGGCCTGCATGCCCGCAGGCGACAGCAAGGCTGCCTTGGCCTCTGAGGCCTTCACGGCCACCTTGGTCATCGTTACCCTCGGCTCCACTGTGACCACGCTGGCTCTCAGGGTGGCGGGTACCTTGGCCGCCAGCCCCGTCGCTGGCTGTATCCCGGGCCCCTTCACGTTCTCCGCCACCTGAGGCCCACATGGTGCCTCCTGGACCTGCGACTCTCTGCTCTGAGCGCACCGGAAGCCGCTGATCCCTTCAGGGATCTTGTAAGCTCCGCCCCTCACCCAGGATTGGACCCCAGTGCGCATGCTCTGACAGCCAGGAGTCACATGATGCTGCCCTTCTCAAAGACATTGGCTGCATCCCGGAAATGCTCCTTCCCCCAGCCCTGCCCCCAAGCGCGGCCTGGGCTCCCACTGCGCATGTGCACAGCGCCCCCCTGTGGCCGCTTCGGGGCGCGCCAGCAGAGCCCCCACCGAAGTCCCAGCTGCTTGCAGGTGCAGAGCCGCACTCTGTCGCTGGAGCGCCCGGGCCACCTGCAGCCGCGGGGACCGTGCGCAAACACGGCGTGTGCTTAAGCATGCATTGAATTTCTGAGTCACAAATTATTCCCGAAAATGTTGTCTTTCTCATAGGTAGTATGGGAACGATTAATTTCCTATGTTCATTAAAATGGTAGGGGACAATAAGTTCTCAATGGTTTCTTGTTCTTCTCTTGGATTTTCAGGGCGAGCAAACACAGGGCCCAGCCTCTATTGTGTGAGGTCATTATTTCTCCTGTTATGGCCCGGGCGTGTCTCGATCTGATTTCCTCCTTCACTCATCACCCATCTTGCTTCAGTAATCTTTACCAGTCCTTGTCAAGTAAGGGGATGAGCAGTCTGTCTTTGGAACCCAGGACAAATTCATTTCCTTGAGTTCTCCATTTGATTATATTTCTATCAACTTTGTTTGCATGCCTTTTAATTCTTACACAGTTAATGTGACCACCATTTCCCTGTACAGTCTCAGTCTCCCTCTGCCTGCCCCCACAAATTGGGGGTATCTTCTCTCGCCCCAGATCCTGAAGCTGCACTGAAACCTGAGACCTGAAGCTCAGCAGGAGTCTCCTGTGAAAGCTTTGCATGGTTTCCCTCTTTGCCAGGATGCACTCTTACCACTTCCCCATTGCACCTGCTTAACTGAACCTTCTGTTTGCTTGGTCTCTGCAGTTTCTGCCTCCCACAGCTCCCAACAACTTTTCAAGGACTAGAGGGTTCATCATACATAATCTCTCTCTCAACTTTCTTCTGGTTGTCAGGGCTTTCACACTGAAACCCATGCCCGAGAAGAAAGTGGATGGAGTAGACGGCTTTTAGGTGGGGTGTGTCCCCACCAGAAGTCTGACTCTTCTGGGCAACAAATGAACAGTCTAAATGTGTTTGGCACACCTGTTTATCCAGCTTCATTGTGAAATGGTTCATGTTTTTCCTCCCGATTAAAAAACAACAACTTTATTGTAGAACAGAACACCCTCGGACATCACGTGAATCGTGACACAAAGTGCCCCTGCATAGGGTCTATGAGACGAGACGATCGATCTTTCTTCCTCACAGCAGCTGATGCATTTTGTCCCATTGGCCTTGAGGGTAGCAGTGGATCACGTCTGCAGAGAGGCACCAGCACAGCATTGGTTGAATGTTTGTGGCTTGAGTTAATTTCTGGACTTTTGGGTTAACTCCTTGGATCTGTGGGAATATAACTATGCCAGCAGCACACTTGAGCAAAAGATAAGCCGACAAATGTTGCAGCAGGACCTTGACAGTGTGCCGCCAAAGCTCCAACCTGAATATGAAGAGGTGCCTTCTGACACGTATGGGGGTGTATGCAGACAACTCGGTCGGCGGCTCGTTGATCGATGAGACAGGTCATGAGAATTCTTTGGAAATTCTCACAAGAATATTCTGGAAATCAATATACAAAGAGCAAGCTACTGAAAGTCCTATGAAGGATAAGATTTCTCCGGAGCACACGCGTGTTGCACTTAGGTAGCTAAGCTGGTGGCATACACCAAAGAAACTAGAGTTCACCAAGACATGTCCCAGAAGAAAGGCCTGGCCATTTTCTTATAAAAAGGCAAAAAAAACAACTAGTCAACAGGCAATGAGAATATTAGAACGTCTCACACAACAGGGAACGTTTCGCCTATAGCATCTTATAGGAGAGGGGTGCACTGAGAGGTCCACATGCCTGATTAGAGAGGGGAAGCTTCGCACCATGCCTTTTCAAAAGCTTTCCCAAACAAGCGTGCCGCTTCTGCAAACACTCACCAGTGCCTCAGAAAAGACACAGCTGGCATTTGCCTTCTACCAAATCACCTTTGCAAAGCCTCCAGGGAAGAGAACTCTTCACACAAGCAGGGGTGGTGCGGCTAGTCCCTGGCTCTCTAAAACACAGGGGAGAAGATTGAGTCCACTCAGAGAGGTTTTAAACAATTTCTTGCAATGCAGAATCTTTGTAGAACCAGTTTGGAAAATTATTGCACAGAACCATTTCATTTCGGGATCGCACTGCACTGATCACCACCCATGCATCCATTGTGTCAAGCACGTTTGTACATAGGTTGCCATGGTCGTGTAAACCATAGATGTAGAAAAACTCTACAGTAGGTTGGTCGTTTAATGTTCATTAAAGGAGCTTTCTGACCCGCCCTCCATGCCCCAAACTGAAATTCCTCCTTATGTCTTTCCTGAAGACACGAAATTATTCTACTTTATTTCACAAGGTCCTTGGAGCCTATGGCGTATCTTTTATGCACACTGCCAAAACCTGTCTTTGAGGAAGTTTAGTGGCAGGAGAAACCTGTACGGGAAATAAAAATCCACGAACAAATCCAATGTGCGCAAGAAGATTTTAATGTTAAGCTCCTGACAATGTAACACGTTATGTATAGGTGCGTCCAGTAATGCATACAAACAAATATACCAAGCAAAATCAATTCCAAAAGGTTTGCAGTGGTGAATGCTAAGAAATGAACTTTACATCTAAATGGTCCTCAAATCTACTGTATCAATTGGAACTCTGAGTCCCAGAACGTCCCTTCATATTTCAGGACAAAATGTTGCGGCTCACTTTGATTTTCTGCATTGACAACCGTTGATGCGCCCTCTACCCACCCCCACCCCCCATACAAGAAAACCAGAGGCGTGGTCCTCAGTGCTCAAGATCTAATTCAGGCAAGCAGGCTGAGAGGACAAATGATTCAAGCAAGCAGTGCTCTGGGAAGGAAACACTGGGTACGATGGGGAGGAAGCTTAGGCATCAGCCCCCCTCTGCCCTTCGGGGTTTCTCACACCTGGAGCTGCCAGGCAGGCAAGATGGCGTTTCACCAAGCTAAGTTGTTCCAGGAAACAGTTGTTGGAAACTCGCAACGCAGAAATGTCTTCTTGATTCCATCTGCTAAAGTGAGGGGAGAAGATACTTTTTTCCAGGCGAGCAAAGCCATCGCAGTGAGTGCACCCACTATCTCTTTAGACCAGAGAGTCAGCTTCTCCTGGAGGGCTGGGGTCGGGTACAGACTAACACCTCAGGTTACTAAACCCAAGGTCACTGTTGAAATGCATCTGTGCTCCAAGGGGGAAAGGTCAGGCTGGCTGTCTCCTTATGGATTGACAGCCTTGTGCCAGCAGTGGGTTTGCAATTTATCACAAATAGGGGCTCCCTGTGGCTGATATAGGCCAAGTACTTGCCACCCTCATCAACCGAGGCCCCTGCTAGAACTTACACAGTCAGGACGCTGCCCTGAAGCGTCAACTGCATATCAATCTCTTCTTGGCAGCTTGGTGAAGTGAAGGTCAGGATATGTAGAGCATCCTCTGCCTCCAGAGGACTCCGGAATGGAACAGTGATTGTGCTGCAAGGATGTGCTTAAGGGACCATCAGACACTGGTTTTGAACCCCAGCCTCCTCATCCCTCTCAGCACGGGCTTCAGCAGGAAACCCTCTCCTTCTGGCCTCCACCTAACAACGCCCAGCTCCAACCAGCCTAGACTGCCTCCCTGTCCCTTACCACCACCCCTGTACGCCAGCCCCTCCGCCCTCCAAGCCTCTTAGATGTCCCCATATCCCTGCAGTTCGCCGCACCCCATGGCCCAAGGCCCCCTGAGACTGCCACACTGGACACCCAGGACCCGGTGGAGGCGTGGAGGGGGGGACGCGCGTTTCGCTTTCAAAGGATACAATTCGAGATTTCGGTTTGCTGGCCCTCCAGGTGCAGGCACCGCATCTCCGACCGGCTCTGCGGCAGCCTGGGGCTGCACTGCCCCAGGAGTGGGAGGGCCGGATGCGCCCACGTCCTCTTCACCACTCGGGGGCTCAGGACTCCCAGGTGCCACTAGGCCTCCGAGGGCAACCGGGTGCTCCTGAGGGCCACTGCCAGGGCTACCAGAGTCATCCGGATGGGTAGCCCTGGAGCTGCTTGCACCTTGGGGCACCTCAGGGCCCCTGGGCTCCACTTGCTGGCTCCCACGGGCCCCATCCTGGCCTGCATGCCCGCAGGCGACAGCAAGGCTGCCTTGGCCTCTGAGGCCTTCACGGCCACCTTGGTCATCGTTACCCTCGGCTCCACTGTGACCACGCTGGCTCTCAGGGTGGCGGGTACCTTGGCCGCCAGCCCCGTCGCTGGCTGTATCCCGGGCCCCTTCACGTTCTCCGCCACCTGAGGCCCACATGGTGCCTCCTGGACCTGCGACTCTCTGCTCTGAGCGCACCGGAAGCCGCTGATCCCTTCAGGGATCTTGTAAGCTCCGCCCCTCACCCAGGATTGGACCCCAGTGCGCATGCTCTGACAGCCAGGAGTCACATGATGCTGCCCTTCTCAAAGACATTGGCTGCATCCCGGAAATGCTCCTTCCCCCAGCCCTGCCCCCAAGCGCGGCCTGGGCTCCCACTGCGCATGTGCACAGCGCCCCCCTGTGGCCGCTTCGGGGCGCGCCAGCAGAGCCCCCACCGAAGTCCCAGCTGCTTGCAGGTGCAGAGCCGCACTCTGTCGCTGGAGCGCCCGGGCCACCTGCAGCCGCGGGGACCGTGCGCAAACACGGCGTGTGCTTAAGCATGCATTGAATTTCTGAGTCACAAATTATTCCCGAAAATGTTGTCTTTCTCATAGGTAGTATGGGAACGATTAATTTCCTATGTTCATTAAAATGGTAGGGGACAATAAGTTCTCAATGGTTTCTTGTTCTTCTCTTGGATTTTCAGGGCGAGCAAACACAGGGCCCAGCCTCTATTGTGTGAGGTCATTATTTCTCCTGTTATGGCCCGGGCGTGTCTCGATCTGATTTCCTCCTTCACTCATCACCCATCTTGCTTCAGTAATCTTTACCAGTCCTTGTCAAGTAAGGGGATGAGCAGTCTGTCTTTGGAACCCAGGACAAATTCATTTCCTTGAGTTCTCCATTTGATTATATTTCTATCAACTTTGTTTGCATGCCTTTTAATTCTTACACAGTTAATGTGACCACCATTTCCCTGTACAGTCTCAGTCTCCCTCTGCCTGCCCCCACAAATTGGGGGTATCTTCTCTCGCCCCAGATCCTGAAGCTGCACTGAAACCTGAGACCTGAAGCTCAGCAGGAGTCTCCTGTGAAAGCTTTGCATGGTTTCCCTCTTTGCCAGGATGCACTCTTACCACTTCCCCATTGCACCTGCTTAACTGAACCTTCTGTTTGCTTGGTCTCTGCAGTTTCTGCCTCCCACAGCTCCCAACAACTTTTCAAGGACTAGAGGGTTCATCATACATAATCTCTCTCTCAACTTTCTTCTGGTTGTCAGGGCTTTCACACTGAAACCCATGCCCGAGAAAAAAGTGGATGGAGTAGACGGCTTTTAGGTGGGGTGTGTCCCCACCAGAAGTCTGACTCTTCTGGGCAACAAATGAACAGTCTAAATGTGTTTGGCACACCTGTTTATCCAGCTTCATTGTGAAATGGTTCATGTTTTTCCTCCCGATTAAAAAACAACAACTTTATTGTAGAACAGAACACCCTCGGACATCACGTGAATCGTGACACAAAGTGCCCCTGCATAGGGTCTATGAGACGAGACGATCGATCTTTCTTCCTCACAGCAGCTGATGCATTTTGTCCCATTGGCCTTGAGGGTAGCAGTGGATCACGTCTGCAGAGAGGCACCAGCACAGCATTGGTTGAATGTTTGTGGCTTGAGTTAATTTCTGGACTTTTGGGTTAACTCCTTGGATCTGTGGGAATATAACTATGCCAGCAGCACACTTGAGCAAAAGATAAGCCGACAAATGTTGCAGCAGGACCTTGACAGTGTGCCGCCAAAGCTCCAACCTGAATATGAAGAGGTGCCTTCTGACACGTATGGGGGTGTATGCAGACAACTCGGTCGGTGGCTCGTTGATCGATGAGACAGGTCATGAGAATTCTTTGGAAATTCTCACAAGAATATTCTGGAAATCAATATACAAAGAGCAAGCTACCGAAAGTCCTATGAAGGATAAGATTTCTCCGGAGCACACGCGTGTTGCACTTAGGTAGCTAAGCTGGTGGCATACACCAAAGAAACTAGAGTTCACCAAGACATGTCCCAGAAGAAAGGCCTGGCCATTTTCTTATAAAAAGGCAAAAAAAAACAACTAGTCAACAGGCAATGAGAATATTAGAACGTCTCACACAACAGGGAACGTTTCGCCTATAGCATCTTATAGGAGAGGGGTGCACTGAGAGGTCCACATGCCTGATTAGAGAGGGGAAGCTTCGCACCATGCCTTTTCAAAAGCTTTCCCAAACAAGCGTGCCGCTTCTGCAAACACTCACCAGTGCCTCAGAAAAGACACAGCTGGCATTTGCCTTCTACCAAATCACCTTTGCAAAGCCTCCAGGGAAGAGAACTCTTCACACAAGCAGGGGTGGTGCGGCTAGTCCCTGGCTCTCTAAAACACAGGGGAGAAGATTGAGTCCACTCAGAGAGGTTTTAAACAATTTCTTGCAATGCAGAATCTTTGTAGAACCAGTTTGGAAAATTATTGCACAGAACCATTTCATTTCGGGATCGCACTGCACTGATCACCACCCATGCATCCATTGTGTCAAGCACGTTTGTACATAGGTTGCCATGGTCGTGTAAACCATAGATGTAGAAAAACTCTACAGTAGGTTGGTCGTTTAATGTTCATTAAAGGAGCTTTCTGACCCGCCCTCCATGCCCCAAACTGAAATTCCTCCTTATGTCTTTCCTGAAGACACGAAATTATTCTACTTTATTTCACAAGGTCCTTGGAGCCTATGGCGTATCTTTTATGCACACTGCCAAAACCTGTCTTTGAGGAAGTTTAGTGGCAGGAGAAACCTGTACGGGAAATAAAAATCCACGAACAAATCCAATGTGCGCAAGAAGATTTTAATGTTAAGCTCCTGACAATGTAACACGTTATGTATAGGTGCGTCCAGTAATGCATACAAACAAATATACCAAGCAAAATCAATTCCAAAAGGTTTGCAGTGGTGAATGCTAAGAAATGAACTTTACATCTAAATGGTCCTCAAATCTACTGTATCAATTGGAACTCTGAGTCCCAGAACGTCCCTTCATATTTCAGGACAAAATGTTGCGGCTCACTTTGATTTTCTGCATTGACAACCGTTGATGCGCCCTCTACCCACCCCCACCCCCCATACAAGAAAACCAGAGGCGTGGTCCTCAGTGCTCAAGATCTAATTCAGGCAAGCAGGCTGAGAGGACAAATGATTCAAGCAAGCAGTGCTCTGGGAAGGAAACACTGGGTACGATGGGGAGGAAGCTTAGGCATCAGCCCCCCTCTGCCCTTCGGGGTTTCTCACACCTGGAGCTGCCAGGCAGGCAAGATGGCGTTTCACCAAGCTAAGTTGTTCCAGGAAACAGTTGTTGGAAACTCGCAACGCAGAAATGTCTTCTTGATTCCATCTGCTAAAGTGAGGGGAGAAGATACTTTTTTCCAGGCGAGCAAAGCCATCGCAGTGAGTGCACCCACTATCTCTTTAGACCAGAGAGTCAGCTTCTCCTGGAGGGCTGGGGTCGGGTACAGACTAACACCTCAGGTTACTAAACCCAAGGTCACTGTTGAAATGCATCTGTGCTCCAAGGGGGAAAGGTCAGGCTGGCTGTCTCCTTATGGATTGACAGCCTTGTGCCAGCAGTGGGTTTGCAATTTATCACAAATAGGGGCTCCCTGTGGCTGATATAGGCCAAGTACTTGCCACCCTCATCAACCGAGGCCCCTGCTAGAACTTACACAGTCAGGACGCTGCCCTGAAGCGTCAACTGCATATCAATCTCTTCTTGGCAGCTTGGTGAAGTGAAGGTCAGGATATGTAGAGCATCCTCTGCCTCCAGAGGACTCCGGAATGGAACAGTGATTGTGCTGCAAGGATGTGCTTAAGGGACCATCAGACACTGGTTTTGAACCCCAGCCTCCTCATCCCTCTCAGCACGGGCTTCAGCAGGAAACCCTCTCCTTCTGGCCTCCACCTAACAACGCCCAGCTCCAACCAGCCTAGACTGCCTCCCTGTCCCTTACCACCACCCCTGTACGCCAGCCCCTCCGCCCTCCAAGCCTCTTAGATGTCCCCATATCCCTGCAGTTCGCCGCACCCCATGGCCCAAGGCCCCCTGAGACTGCCACACTGGACACCCAGGACCCGGTGGAGGCGTGGAGGGGGGGACGCGCGTTTCGCTTTCAAAGGATACAATTCGAGATTTCGGTTTGCTGGCCCTCCAGGTGCAGGCACCGCATCTCCGACCGGCTCTGCGGCAGCCTGGGGCTGCACTGCCCCAGGAGTGGGAGGGCCGGATGCGCCCACGTCCTCTTCACCACTCGGGGGCTCAGGACTCCCAGGTGCCACTAGGCCTCCGAGGGCAACCGGGTGCTCCTGAGGGCCACTGCCAGGGCTACCAGAGTCATCCGGATGGGTAGCCCTGGAGCTGCTTGCACCTTGGGGCACCTCAGGGCCCCTGGGCTCCACTTGCTGGCTCCCACGGGCCCCATCCTGGCCTGCATGCCCGCAGGCGACAGCAAGGCTGCCTTGGCCTCTGAGGCCTTCACGGCCACCTTGGTCATCGTTACCCTCGGCTCCACTGTGACCACGCTGGCTCTCAGGGTGGCGGGTACCTTGGCCGCCAGCCCCGTCGCTGGCTGTATCCCGGGCCCCTTCACGTTCTCCGCCACCTGAGGCCCACATGGTGCCTCCTGGACCTGCGACTCTCTGCTCTGAGCGCACCGGAAGCCGCTGATCCCTTCAGGGATCTTGTAAGCTCCGCCCCTCACCCAGGATTGGACCCCAGTGCGCATGCTCTGACAGCCAGGAGTCACATGATGCTGCCCTTCTCAAAGACATTGGCTGCATCCCGGAAATGCTCCTTCCCCCAGCCCTGCCCCCAAGCGCGGCCTGGGCTCCCACTGCGCATGTGCACAGCGCCCCCCTGTGGCCGCTTCGGGGCGCGCCAGCAGAGCCCCCACCGAAGTCCCAGCTGCTTGCAGGTGCAGAGCCGCACTCTGTCGCTGGAGCGCCCGGGCCACCTGCAGCCGCGGGGACCGTGCGCAAACACGGCGTGTGCTTAAGCATGCATTGAATTTCTGAGTCACAAATTATTCCCGAAAATGTTGTCTTTCTCATAGGTAGTATGGGAACGATTAATTTCCTATGTTCATTAAAATGGTAGGGGACAATAAGTTCTCAATGGTTTCTTGTTCTTCTCTTGGATTTTCAGGGCGAGCAAACACAGGGCCCAGCCTCTATTGTGTGAGGTCATTATTTCTCCTGTTATGGCCCGGGCGTGTCTCGATCTGATTTCCTCCTTCACTCATCACCCATCTTGCTTCAGTAATCTTTACCAGTCCTTGTCAAGTAAGGGGATGAGCAGTCTGTCTTTGGAACCCAGGACAAATTCATTTCCTTGAGTTCTCCATTTGATTATATTTCTATCAACTTTGTTTGCATGCCTTTTAATTCTTACACAGTTAATGTGACCACCATTTCCCTGTACAGTCTCAGTCTCCCTCTGCCTGCCCCCACAAATTGGGGGTATCTTCTCTCGCCCCAGATCCTGAAGCTGCACTGAAACCTGAGACCTGAAGCTCAGCAGGAGTCTCCTGTGAAAGCTTTGCATGGTTTCCCTCTTTGCCAGGATGCACTCTTACCACTTCCCCATTGCACCTGCTTAACTGAACCTTCTGTTTGCTTGGTCTCTGCAGTTTCTGCCTCCCACAGCTCCGAACAACTTTTCAAGGACTAGAGGGTTCATCATACATAATCTCTCTCTCAACTTTCTTCTGGTTGTCAGGGCTTTCACACTGAAACCCATGCCCGAGAAAAAAGTGGATGGAGTAGACGGCTTTTAGGTGGGGTGTGTCCCCACCAGAAGTCTGACTCTTCTGGGCAACAAATGAACAGTCTAAATGTGTTTGGCACACCTGTTTATCCAGCTTCATTGTGAAATGGTTCATGTTTTTCCTCCCGATTAAAAAACAACAACTTTATTGTAGAACAGAACACCCTCGGACATCACGTGAATCGTGACACAAAGTGCCCCTGCATAGGGTCTATGAGACGAGACGATCGATCTTTCTTCCTCACAGCAGCTGATGCATTTTGTCCCATTGGCCTTGAGGGTAGCAGTGGATCACGTCTGCAGAGAGGCACCAGCACAGCATTGGTTGAATGTTTGTGGCTTGAGTTAATTTCTGGACTTTTGGGTTAACTCCTTGGATCTGTGGGAATATAACTATGCCAGCAGCACACTTGAGCAAAAGATAAGCCGACAAATGTTGCAGCAGGACCTTGACAGTGTGCCGCCAAAGCTCCAACCTGAATATGAAGAGGTGCCTTCTGACACGTATGGGGGTGTATGCAGACAACTCGGTCGGCGGCTCGTTGATCGATGAGACAGGTCATGAGAATTCTTTGGAAATTCTCACAAGAATATTCTGGAAATCAATATACAAAGAGCAAGCTACTGAAAGTCCTATGAAGGATAAGATTTCTCCGGAGCACACGCATGTTGCACTTAGGTAGCTAAGCTGGTGGCATACACCAAAGAAACTAGAGTTCACCAAGACATGTCCCAGAAGAAAGGCCTGGCCATTTTCTTATAAAAAGGCAAAAAAAACAACTAGTCAACAGGCAATGAGAATATTAGAACGTCTCACACAACAGGGAACGTTTCGCCTATAGCATCTTATAGGAGAGGGGTGCACTGAGAGGTCCACATGCCTGATTAGAGAGGGGAAGCTTCGCACCATGCCTTTTCAAAAGCTTTCCCAAACAAGCGTGCCGCTTCTGCAAACACTCACCAGTGCCTCAGAAAAGACACAGCTGGCATTTGCCTTCTACCAAATCACCTTTGCAAAGCCTCCAGGGAAGAGAACTCTTCACACAAGCAGGGGTGGTGCGGCTAGTCCCTGGCTCTCTAAAACACAGGGGAGAAGATTGAGTCCACTCAGAGAGGTTTTAAACAATTTCTTGCAATGCAGAATCTTTGTAGAACCAGTTTGGAAAATTATTGCACAGAACCATTTCATTTCGGGATCGCACTGCACTGATCACCACCCATGCATCCATTGTGTCAAGCACGTTTGTACATAGGTTGCCATGGTCGTGTAAACCATAGATGTAGAAAAACTCTACAGTAGGTTGGTCGTTTAATGTTCATTAAAGGAGCTTTCTGACCCGCCCTCCATGCCCCAAACTGAAATTCCTCCTTATGTCTTTCCTGAAGACACGAAATTATTCTACTTTATTTCACAAGGTCCTTGGAGCCTATGGCGTATCTTTTATGCACACTGCCAAAACCTGTCTTTGAGGAAGTTTAGTGGCAGGAGAAACCTGTACGGGAAATAAAAATCCACGAACAAATCCAATGTGCGCAAGAAGATTTTAATGTTAAGCTCCTGACAATGTAACACGTTATGTATAGGTGCGTCCAGTAATGCATACAAACAAATATACCAAGCAAAATCAATTCCAAAAGGTTTGCAGTGGTGAATGCTAAGAAATGAACTTTACATCTAAATGGTCCTCAAATCTACTGTATCAATTGGAACTCTGAGTCCCAGAACGTCCCTTCATATTTCAGGACAAAATGTTGCGGCTCACTTTGATTTTCTGCATTGACAACCGTTGATGCGCCCTCTACCCACCCCCACCCCCCATACAAGAAAACCAGAGGCGTGGTCCTCAGTGCTCAAGATCTAATTCAGGCAAGCAGGCTGAGAGGACAAATGATTCAAGCAAGCAGTGCTCTGGGAAGGAAACACTGGGTACGATGGGGAGGAAGCTTAGGCATCAGCCCCCCTCTGCCCTTCGGGGTTTCTCACACCTGGAGCTGCCAGGCAGGCAAGATGGCGTTTCACCAAGCTAAGTTGTTCCAGGAAACAGTTGTTGGAAACTCGCAACGCAGAAATGTCTTCTTGATTCCATCTGCTAAAGTGAGGGGAGAAGATACTTTTTTTCCAGGCGAGCAAAGCCATCGCAGTGAGTGCACCCACTATCTCTTTAGACCAGAGAGTCAGCTTCTCCTGGAGGGCTGGGGTCGGGTACAGACTAACACCTCAGGTTACTAAACCCAAGGTCACTGTTGAAATGCATCTGTGCTCCAAGGGGGAAAGGTCAGGCTGGCTGTCTCCTTATGGATTGACAGCCTTGTGCCAGCAGTGGGTTTGCAATTTATCACAAATAGGGGCTCCCTGTGGCTGATATAGGCCAAGTACTTGCCACCCTCATCAACCGAGGCCCCTGCTAGAACTTACACAGTCAGGACGCTGCCCTGAAGCGTCAACTGCATATCAATCTCTTCTTGGCAGCTTGGTGAAGTGAAGGTCAGGATATGTAGAGCATCCTCTGCCTCCAGAGGACTCCGGAATGGAACAGTGATTGTGCTGCAAGGATGTGCTTAAGGGACCATCAGACACTGGTTTTGAACCCCAGCCTCCTCATCCCTCTCAGCACGGGCTTCAGCAGGAAACCCTCTCCTTCTGGCCTCCACCTAACAACGCCCAGCTCCAACCAGCCTAGACTGCCTCCCTGTCCCTTACCACCACCCCTGTACGCCAGCCCCTCCGCCCTCCAAGCCTCTTAGATGTCCCCATATCCCTGCAGTTCGCCGCACCCCATGGCCCAAGGCCCCCTGAGACTGCCACACTGGACACCCAGGACCCGGTGGAGGCGTGGAGGGGGGGACGCGCGTTTCGCTTTCAAAGGATACAATTCGAGATTTCGGTTTGCTGGCCCTCCAGGTGCAGGCACCGCATCTCCGACCGGCTCTGCGGCAGCCTGGGGCTGCACTGCCCCAGGAGTGGGAGGGCCGGATGCGCCCACGTCCTCTTCACCACTCGGGGGCTCAGGACTCCCAGGTGCCACTAGGCCTCCGAGGGCAACCGGGTGCTCCTGAGGGCCACTGCCAGGGCTACCAGAGTCATCCGGATGGGTAGCCCTGGAGCTGCTTGCACCTTGGGGCACCTCAGGGCCCCTGGGCTCCACTTGCTGGCTCCCACGGGCCCCATCCTGGCCTGCATGCCCGCAGGCGACAGCAAGGCTGCCTTGGCCTCTGAGGCCTTCACGGCCACCTTGGTCATCGTTACCCTCGGCTCCACTGTGACCACGCTGGCTCTCAGGGTGGCGGGTACCTTGGCCGCCAGCCCCGTCGCTGGCTGTATCCCGGGCCCCTTCACGTTCTCCGCCACCTGAGGCCCACATGGTGCCTCCTGGACCTGCGACTCTCTGCTCTGAGCGCACCGGAAGCCGCTGATCCCTTCAGGGATCTTGTAAGCTCCGCCCCTCACCCAGGATTGGACCCCAGTGCGCATGCTCTGACAGCCAGGAGTCACATGATGCTGCCCTTCTCAAAGACATTGGCTGCATCCCGGAAATGCTCCTTCCCCCAGCCCTGCCCCCAAGCGCGGCCTGGGCTCCCACTGCGCATGTGCACAGCGCCCCCCTGTGGCCGCTTCGGGGCGCGCCAGCAGAGCCCCCACCGAAGTCCCAGCTGCTTGCAGGTGCAGAGCCGCACTCTGTCGCTGGAGCGCCCGGGCCACCTGCAGCCGCGGGGACCGTGCGCAAACACGGCGTGTGCTTAAGCATGCATTGAATTTCTGAGTCACAAATTATTCCCGAAAATGTTGTCTTTCTCATAGGTAGTATGGGAACGATTAATTTCCTATGTTCATTAAAATGGTAGGGGACAATAAGTTCTCAATGGTTTCTTGTTCTTCTCTTGGATTTTCAGGGCGAGCAAACACAGGGCCCAGCCTCTATTGTGTGAGGTCATTATTTCTCCTGTTATGGCCCGGGCGTGTCTCGATCTGATTTCCTCCTTCACTCATCACCCATCTTGCTTCAGTAATCTTTACCAGTCCTTGTCAAGTAAGGGGATGAGCAGTCTGTCTTTGGAACCCAGGACAAATTCATTTCCTTGAGTTCTCCATTTGATTATATTTCTATCAACTTTGTTTGCATGCCTTTTAATTCTTACACAGTTAATGTGACCACCATTTCCCTGTACAGTCTCAGTCTCCCTCTGCCTGCCCCCACAAATTGGGGGTATCTTCTCTCGCCCCAGATCCTGAAGCTGCACTGAAACCTGAGACCTGAAGCTCAGCAGGAGTCTCCTGTGAAAGCTTTGCATGGTTTCCCTCTTTGCCAGGATGCACTCTTACCACTTCCCCATTGCACCTGCTTAACTGAACCTTCTGCTTGCTTGGTCTCTGCAGTTTCTGCCTCCCACAGCTCCCAACAACTTTTCAAGGTCTAGAGGGTTCATCATACATAATCTCTCTCTCAACTTTCTTCTGGTTGTCAGGGCTTTCACACTGAAACCCATGCCCGAGAAGAAAGTGGATGGAGTAGACGGCTTTTAGGTGGGGTGTGTCCCCACCAGAAGTCTGACTCTTCTGGGCAACAAATGAACAGTCTAAATGTGTTTGGCACACCTGTTTATCCAGCTTCATTGTGAAATGGTTCATGTTTTTCCTCCCGATTAAAAAACAACAACTTTATTGTAGAACAGAACACCCTCGGACATCACGTGAATCGTGACACAAAGTGCCCCTGCATAGGGTCTATGAGACGAGACGATCGATCTTTCTTCCTCACAGCAGCTGATGCATTTTGTCCCATTGGCCTTGAGGGTAGCAGTGGATCACGTCTGCAGAGAGGCACCAGCACAGCATTGGTTGAATGTTTGTGGCTTGAGTTAATTTCTGGACTTTTGGGTTAACTCCTTGGATCTGTGGGAATATAACTATGCCAGCAGCACACTTGAGCAAAAGATAAGCCGACAAATGTTGCAGCAGGACCTTGACAGTGTGCCGCCAAAGCTCCAACCTGAATATGAAGAGGTGCCTTCTGACACGTATGGGGGTGTATGCAGACAACTCGGTCGGTGGCTCGTTGATCGATGAGACAGGTCATGAGAATTCTTTGGAAATTCTCACAAGAATATTCTGGAAATCAATATACAAAGAGCAAGCTACTGAAAGTCCTATGAAGGATAAGATTTCTCCGGAGCACACGCGTGTTGCACTTAGGTAGCTAAGCTGGTGGCATACACCAAAGAAACTAGAGTTCACCAAGACATGTCCCAGAAGAAAGGCCTGGCCATTTTCTTATAAAAAGGCAAAAAAAACAACTAGTCAACAGGCAATGAGAATATTAGAACGTCTCACACAACAGGGAACATTTCGCCTATAGCATCTTATAGGAGAGGGGTGCACTGAGAGGTCCACATGCCTGATTAGAGAGGGGAAGCTTCGCACCATGCCTTTTCAAAAGCTTTCCCAAACAAGCGTGCCGCTTCTGCAAACACTCACCAGTGCCTCAGAAAAGACACAGCTGGCATTTGCCTTCTACCAAATCACCTTTGCAAAGCCTCCAGGGAAGAGAACTCTTCACACAAGCAGGGGTGGTGCGGCTAGTCCCTGGCTCTCTAAAACACAGGGGAGAAGATTGAGTCCACTCAGAGAGGTTTTAAACAATTTCTTGCAATGCAGAATCTTTGTAGAACCAGTTTGGAAAATTATTGCACAGAACCATTTCATTTCGGGATCGCACTGCACTGATCACCACCCATGCATCCATTGTGTCAAGCACGTTTGTACATAGGTTGCCATGGTCGTGTAAACCATAGATGTAGAAAAACTCTACAGTAGGTTGGTCGTTTAATGTTCATTAAAGGAGCTTTCTGACCCGCCCTCCATGCCCCAAACTGAAATTCCTCCTTATGTCTTTCCTGAAGACACGAAATTATTCTACTTTATTTCACAAGGTCCTTGGAGCCTATGGCGTATCTTTTATGCACACTGCCAAAACCTGTCTTTGAGGAAGTTTAGTGGCAGGAGAAACCTGTACGGGAAATAAAAATCCACGAACAAATCCAATGTGCGCAAGAAGATTTTAATGTTAAGCTCCTGACAATGTAACACGTTATGTATAGGTGCGTCCAGTAATGCATACAAACAAATATACCAAGCAAAATCAATTCCAAAAGGTTTGCAGTGGTGAATGCTAAGAAATGAACTTTACATCTAAATGGTCCTCAAATCTACTGTATCAATTGGAACTCTGAGTCCCAGAACGTCCCTTCATATTTCAGGACAAAATGTTGCGGCTCACTTTGATTTTCTGCATTGACAACCGTTGATGCGCCCTCTACCCACCCCCACCCCCCATACAAGAAAACCAGAGGCGTGGTCCTCAGTGCTCAAGATCTAATTCAGGCAAGCAGGCTGAGAGGACAAATGATTCAAGCAAGCAGTGCTCTGGGAAGGAAACACTGGGTACGATGGGGAGGAAGCTTAGGCATCAGCCCCCCTCTGCCCTTCGGGGTTTCTCACACCTGGAGCTGCCAGGCAGGCAAGATGGCGTTTCACCAAGCTAAGTTGTTCCAGGAAACAGTTGTTGGAAACTCGCAACGCAGAAATGTCTTCTTGATTCCATCTGCTAAAGTGAGGGGAGAAGATACTTTTTTTCCAGGCGAGCAAAGCCATCGCAGTGAGTGCACCCACTATCTCTTTAGACCAGAGAGTCAGCTTCTCCTGGAGGGCTGGGGTCGGGTACAGACTAACACCTCAGGTTACTAAACCCAAGGTCACTGTTGAAATGCATCTGTGCTCCAAGGGGGAAAGGTCAGGCTGGCTGTCTCCTTATGGATTGACAGCCTTGTGCCAGCAGTGGGTTTGCAATTTATCACAAATAGGGGCTCCCTGTGGCTGATATAGGCCAAGTACTTGCCACCCTCATCAACCGAGGCCCCTGCTAGAACTTACACAGTCAGGACGCTGCCCTGAAGCGTCAACTGCATATCAATCTCTTCTTGGCAGCTTGGTGAAGTGAAGGTCAGGATATGTAGAGCATCCTCTGCCTCCAGAGGACTCCGGAATGGAACAGTGATTGTGCTGCAAGGATGTGCTTAAGGGACCATCAGACACTGGTTTTGAACCCCAGCCTCCTCATCCCTCTCAGCACGGGCTTCAGCAGGAAACCCTCTCCTTCTGGCCTCCACCTAACAACGCCCAGCTCCAACCAGCCTAGACTGCCTCCCTGTCCCTTACCACCACCCCTGTACGCCAGCCCCTCCGCCCTCCAAGCCTCTTAGATGTCCCCATATCCCTGCAGTTCGCCGCACCCCATGGCCCAAGGCCCCCTGAGACTGCCACACTGGACACCCAGGACCCGGTGGAGGCGTGGAGGGGGGGACGCGCGTTTCGCTTTCAAAGGATACAATTCGAGATTTCGGTTTGCTGGCCCTCCAGGTGCAGGCACCGCATCTCTGACCGGCTCTGCGGCAGCCTGGGGCTGCACTGCCCCAG
The DNA here is from genome assembly GCF_050624435.1 of Tenrec ecaudatus. NCBI lineage: Eukaryota > Metazoa > Chordata > Mammalia > Afrosoricida > Tenrecidae > Tenrec > Tenrec ecaudatus. The sequence goes on from NC_134548.1 coordinate 145,259,667, forward strand.
GAGTGGGAGGGCCGGATGCGCCCACGTCCTCTTCACCACTCGGGGGCTCAGGACTCCCAGGTGCCACTAGGCCTCCGAGGGCAACCGGGTGCTCCTGAGGGCCACTGCCAGGGCTACCAGAGTCATCCGGATGGGTAGCCCTGGAGCTGCTTGCACCTTGGGGCACCTCAGGGCCCCTGGGCTCCACTTGCTGGCTCCCACGGGCCCCATCCTGGCCTGCATGCCCGCAGGCGACAGCAAGGCTGCCTTGGCCTCTGAGGCCTTCACGGCCACCTTGGTCATCGTTACCCTCGGCTCCACTGTGACCACGCTGGCTCTCAGGGTGGCGGGTACCTTGGCCGCCAGCCCCGTCGCTGGCTGTATCCCGGGCCCCTTCACGTTCTCCGCCACCTGAGGCCCACATGGTGCCTCCTGGACCTGCGACTCTCTGCTCTGAGCGCACCGGAAGCCGCTGATCCCTTCAGGGATCTTGTAAGCTCCGCCCCTCACCCAGGATTGGACCCCAGTGCGCATGCTCTGACAGCCAGGAGTCACATGATGCTGCCCTTCTCAAAGACATTGGCTGCATCCCGGAAATGCTCCTTCCCCCAGCCCTGCCCCCAAGCGCGGCCTGGGCTCCCACTGCGCATGTGCACAGCGCCCCCCTGTGGCCGCTTCGGGGCGCGCCAGCAGAGCCCCCACCGAAGTCCCAGCTGCTTGCAGGTGCAGAGCCGCACTCTGTCGCTGGAGCGCCCGGGCCACCTGCAGCCGCGGGGACCGTGCGCAAACACGGCGTGTGCTTAAGCATGCATTGAATTTCTGAGTCACAAATTATTCCCGAAAATGTTGTCTTTCTCATAGGTAGTATGGGAACGATTAATTTCCTATGTTCATTAAAATGGTAGGGGACAATAAGTTCTCAATGGTTTCTTGTTCTTCTCTTGGATTTTCAGGGCGAGCAAACACAGGGCCCAGCCTCTATTGTGTGAGGTCATTATTTCTCCTGTTATGGCCCGGGCGTGTCTCGATCTGATTTCCTCCTTCACTCATCACCCATCTTGCTTCAGTAATCTTTACCAGTCCTTGTCAAGTAAGGGGATGAGCAGTCTGTCTTTGGAACCCAGGACAAATTCATTTCCTTGAGTTCTCCATTTGATTATATTTCTATCAACTTTGTTTGCATGCCTTTTAATTCTTACACAGTTAATGTGACCACCATTTCCCTGTACAGTCTCAGTCTCCCTCTGCCTGCCCCCACAAATTGGGGGTATCTTCTCTCGCCCCAGATCCTGAAGCTGCACTGAAACCTGAGACCTGAAGCTCAGCAGGAGTCTCCTGTGAAAGCTTTGCATGGTTTCCCTCTTTGCCAGGATGCACTCTTACCACTTCCCCATTGCACCTGCTTAACTGAACCTTCTGTTTGCTTGGTCTCTGCAGTTTCTGCCTCCCACAGCTCCCAACAACTTTTCAAGGACTAGAGGGTTCATCATACATAATCTCTCTCTCAACTTTCTTCTGGTTGTCAGGGCTTTCACACTGAAACCCATGCCCGAGAAGAAAGTGGATGGAGTAGACGGCTTTTAGGTGGGGTGTGTCCCCACCAGAAGTCTGACTCTTCTGGGCAACAAATGAACAGTCTAAATGTGTTTGGCACACCTGTTTATCCAGCTTCATTGTGAAATGGTTCATGTTTTTCCTCCCGATTAAAAAACAACAACTTTATTGTAGAACAGAACACCCTCGGACATCACGTGAATCGTGACACAAAGTGCCCCTGCATAGGGTCTATGAGACGAGACGATCGATCTTTCTTCCTCACAGCAGCTGATGCATTTTGTCCCATTGGCCTTGAGGGTAGCAGTGGATCACGTCTGCAGAGAGGCACCAGCACAGCATTGGTTGAATGTTTGTGGCTTGAGTTAATTTCTGGACTTTTGGGTTAACTCCTTGGATCTGTGGGAATATAACTATGCCAGCAGCACACTTGAGCAAAAGATAAGCCGACAAATGTTGCAGCAGGACCTTGACAGTGTGCCGCCAAAGCTCCAACCTGAATATGAAGAGGTGCCTTCTGACACGTATGGGGGTGTATGCAGACAACTCGGTCGGTGGCTCGTTGATCGATGAGACAGGTCATGAGAATTCTTTGGAAATTCTCACAAGAATATTCTGGAAATCAATATACAAAGAGCAAGCTACCGAAAGTCCTATGAAGGATAAGATTTCTCCGGAGCACACGCGTGTTGCACTTAGGTAGCTAAGCTGGTGGCATACACCAAAGAAACTAGAGTTCACCAAGACATGTCCCAGAAGAAAGGCCTGGCCATTTTCTTATAAAAAGGCAAAAAAAACAACTAGTCAACAGGCAATGAGAATATTAGAACGTCTCACACAACAGGGAACGTTTCGCCTATAGCATCTTATAGGAGAGGGGTGCACTGAGAGGTCCACATGCCTGATTAGAGAGGGGAAGCTTCGCACCATGCCTTTTCAAAAGCTTTCCCAAACAAGCGTGCCGCTTCTGCAAACACTCACCAGTGCCTCAGAAAAGACACAGCTGGCATTTGCCTTCTACCAAATCACCTTTGCAAAGCCTCCAGGGAAGAGAACTCTTCACACAAGCAGGGGTGGTGCGGCTAGTCCCTGGCTCTCTAAAACACAGGGGAGAAGATTGAGTCCACTCAGAGAGGTTTTAAACAATTTCTTGCAATGCAGAATCTTTGTAGAACCAGTTTGGAAAATTATTGCACAGAACCATTTCATTTCGGGATCGCACTGCACTGATCACCACCCATGCATCCATTGTGTCAAGCACGTTTGTACATAGGTTGCCATGGTCGTGTAAACCATAGATGTAGAAAAACTCTACAGTAGGTTGGTCGTTTAATGTTCATTAAAGGAGCTTTCTGACCCGCCCTCCATGCCCCAAACTGAAATTCCTCCTTATGTCTTTCCTGAAGACACGAAATTATTCTACTTTATTTCACAAGGTCCTTGGAGCCTATGGCGTATCTTTTATGCACACTGCCAAAACCTGTCTTTGAGGAAGTTTAGTGGCAGGAGAAACCTGTACGGGAAATAAAAATCCACGAACAAATCCAATGTGCGCAAGAAGATTTTAATGTTAAGCTCCTGACAATGTAACACGTTATGTATAGGTGCGTCCAGTAATGCATACAAACAAATATACCAAGCAAAATCAATTCCAAAAGGTTTGCAGTGGTGAATGCTAAGAAATGAACTTTACATCTAAATGGTCCTCAAATCTACTGTATCAATTGGAACTCTGAGTCCCAGAACGTCCCTTCATATTTCAGGACAAAATGTTGCGGCTCACTTTGATTTTCTGCATTGACAACCGTTGATGCGCCCTCTACCCACCCCCACCCCCCATACAAGAAAACCAGAGGCGTGGTCCTCAGTGCTCAAGATCTAATTCAGGCAAGCAGGCTGAGAGGACAAATGATTCAAGCAAGCAGTGCTCTGGGAAGGAAACACTGGGTACGATGGGGAGGAAGCTTAGGCATCAGCCCCCCTCTGCCCTTCGGGGTTTCTCACACCTGGAGCTGCCAGGCAGGCAAGATGGCGTTTCACCAAGCTAAGTTGTTCCAGGAAACAGTTGTTGGAAACTCGCAACGCAGAAATGTCTTCTTGATTCCATCTGCTAAAGTGAGGGGAGAAGATACTTTTTTTCCAGGCGAGCAAAGCCATCGCAGTGAGTGCACCCACTATCTCTTTAGACCAGAGAGTCAGCTTCTCCTGGAGGGCTGGGGTCGGGTACAGACTAACACCTCAGGTTACTAAACCCAAGGTCACTGTTGAAATGCATCTGTGCTCCAAGGGGGAAAGGTCAGGCTGGCTGTCTCCTTATGGATTGACAGCCTTGTGCCAGCAGTGGGTTTGCAATTTATCACAAATAGGGGCTCCCTGTGGCTGATATAGGCCAAGTACTTGCCACCCTCATCAACCGAGGCCCCTGCTAGAACTTACACAGTCAGGACGCTGCCCTGAAGCGTCAACTGCATATCAATCTCTTCTTGGCAGCTTGGTGAAGTGAAGGTCAGGATATGTAGAGCATCCTCTGCCTCCAGAGGACTCCGGAATGGAACAGTGATTGTGCTGCAAGGATGTGCTTAAGGGACCATCAGACACTGGTTTTGAACCCCAGCCTCCTCATCCCTCTCAGCACGGGCTTCAGCAGGAAACCCTCTCCTTCTGGCCTCCACCTAACAACGCCCAGCTCCAACCAGCCTAGACTGCCTCCCTGTCCCTTACCACCACCCCTGTACGCCAGCCCCTCCGCCCTCCAAGCCTCTTAGATGTCCCCATATCCCTGCAGTTCGCCGCACCCCATGGCCCAAGGCCCCCTGAGACTGCCACACTGGACACCCAGGACCCGGTGGAGGCGTGGAGGGGGGGACGCGCGTTTCGCTTTCAAAGGATACAATTCGAGATTTCGGTTTGCTGGCCCTCCAGGTGCAGGCACCGCATCTCCGACCGGCTCTGCGGCAGCCTGGGGCTGCACTGCCCCAGGAGTGGGAGGGCCGGATGCGCCCACGTCCTCTTCACCACTCGGGGGCTCAGGACTCCCAGGTGCCACTAGGCCTCCGAGGGCAACCGGGTGCTCCTGAGGGCCACTGCCAGGGCTACCAGAGTCATCCGGATGGGTAGCCCTGGAGCTGCTTGCACCTTGGGGCACCTCAGGGCCCCTGGGCTCCACTTGCTGGCTCCCACGGGCCCCATCCTGGCCTGCATGCCCGCAGGCGACAGCAAGGCTGCCTTGGCCTCTGAGGCCTTCACGGCCACCTTGGTCATCGTTACCCTCGGCTCCACTGTGACCACGCTGGCTCTCAGGGTGGCGGGTACCTTGGCCGCCAGCCCCGTCGCTGGCTGTATCCCGGGCCCCTTCACGTTCTCCGCCACCTGAGGCCCACATGGTGCCTCCTGGACCTGCGACTCTCTGCTCTGAGCGCACCGGAAGCCGCTGATCCCTTCAGGGATCTTGTAAGCTCCGCCCCTCACCCAGGATTGGACCCCAGTGCGCATGCTCTGACAGCCAGGAGTCACATGATGCTGCCCTTCTCAAAGACATTGGCTGCATCCCGGAAATGCTCCTTCCCCCAGCCCTGCCCCCAAGCGCGGCCTGGGCTCCCACTGCGCATGTGCACAGCGCCCCCCTGTGGCCGCTTCGGGGCGCGCCAGCAGAGCCCCCACCGAAGTCCCAGCTGCTTGCAGGTGCAGAGCCGCACTCTGTCGCTGGAGCGCCCGGGCCACCTGCAGCCGCGGGGACCGTGCGCAAACACGGCGTGTGCTTAAGCATGCATTGAATTTCTGAGTCACAAATTATTCCCGAAAATGTTGTCTTTCTCATAGGTAGTATGGGAACGATTAATTTCCTATGTTCATTAAAATGGTAGGGGACAATAAGTTCTCAATGGTTTCTTGTTCTTCTCTTGGATTTTCAGGGCGAGCAAACACAGGGCCCAGCCTCTATTGTGTGAGGTCATTATTTCTCCTGTTATGGCCCGGGCGTGTCTCGATCTGATTTCCTCCTTCACTCATCACCCATCTTGCTTCAGTAATCTTTACCAGTCCTTGTCAAGTAAGGGGATGAGCAGTCTGTCTTTGGAACCCAGGACAAATTCATTTCCTTGAGTTCTCCATTTGATTATATTTCTATCAACTTTGTTTGCATGCCTTTTAATTCTTACACAGTTAATGTGACCACCATTTCCCTGTACAGTCTCAGTCTCCCTCTGCCTGCCCCCACAAATTGGGGGTATCTTCTCTCGCCCCAGATCCTGAAGCTGCACTGAAACCTGAGACCTGAAGCTCAGCAGGAGTCTCCTGTGAAAGCTTTGCATGGTTTCCCTCTTTGCCAGGATGCACTCTTACCACTTCCCCATTGCACCTGCTTAACTGAACCTTCTGTTTGCTTGGTCTCTGCAGTTTCTGCCTCCCACAGCTCCCAACAACTTTTCAAGGTCTAGAGGGTTCATCATACATAATCTCTCTCTCAACTTTCTTCTGGTTGTCAGGGCTTTCACACTGAAACCCATGCCCGAGAAGAAAGTGGATGGAGTAGACGGCTTTTAGGTGGGGTGTGTCCCCACCAGAAGTCTGACTCTTCTGGGCAACAAATGAACAGTCTAAATGTGTTTGGCACACCTGTTTATCCAGCTTCATTGTGAAATGGTTCATGTTTTTCCTCCCGATTAAAAAACAACAACTTTGTTGTAGAACAGAACACCCTCGGACATCACGTGAATTGTGACACAAAGTGCCCCTGCATAGGGTCTATGAGACGAGACGATCGATCTTTCTTCCTCACAGCAGCTGATGCATTTTGTCCCATTGGCCTTGAGGGTAGCAGTGGATCACGTCTGCAGAGAGGCACCAGCACAGCATTGGTTGAATGTTTGTGGCTTGAGTTAATTTCTGGACTTTTGGGTTAACTCCTTGGATCTGTGGGAATATAACTATGCCAGCAGCACACTTGAGCAAAAGATAAGCCGACAAATGTTGCAGCAGGACCTTGACAGTGTGCCGCCAAAGCTCCAACCTGAATATGAAGAGGTGCCTTCTGACACGTATGGGGGTGTATGCAGACAACTCGGTCGGTGGCTCGTTGATCGATGAGACAGGTCATGAGAATTCTTTGGAAATTCTCACAAGAATATTCTGGAAATCAATATACAAAGAGCAAGCTACCGAAAGTCCTATGAAGGATAAGATTTCTCTGGAGCACACGCGTGTTGCACTTAGGTAGCTAAGCTGGTGGCATACACCAAAGAAACTAGAGTTCACCAAGACATGTCCCAGAAGAAAGGCCTGGCCATTTTCTTATAAAAAGGCAAAAAAAACAACTAGTCAACAGGCAATGAGAATATTAGAACGTCTCACACAACAGGGAACGTTTCGCCTATAGCATCTTATAGGAGAGGGGTGCACTGAGAGGTCCACATGCCTGATTAGAGAGGGGAAGCTTCGCACCATGCCTTTTCAAAAGCTTTCCCAAACAAGCGTGCCGCTTCTGCAAACACTCACCAGTGCCTCAGAAAAGACACAGCTGGCATTTGCCTTCTACCAAATCACCTTTGCAAAGCCTCCAGGGAAGAGAACTCTTCACACAAGCAGGGGTGGTGCGGCTAGTCCCTGGCTCTCTAAAACACAGGGGAGAAGATTGAGTCCACTCAGAGAGGTTTTAAACAATTTCTTGCAATGCAGAATCTTTGTAGAACCAGTTTGGAAAATTATTGCACAGAACCATTTCATTTCGGGATCGCACTGCACTGATCACCACCCATGCATCCATTGTGTCAAGCACGTTTGTACATAGGTTGCCATGGTCGTGTAAACCATAGATGTAGAAAAACTCTACAGTAGGTTGGTCGTTTAATGTTCATTAAAGGAGCTTTCTGACCCGCCCTCCATGCCCCAAACTGAAATTCCTCCTTATGTCTTTCCTGAAGACACAAAATTATTCTACTTTATTTCACAAGGTCCTTGGAGCCTATGGCGTATCTTTTATGCACACTGCCAAAACCTGTCTTTGAGGAAGTTTAGTGGCAGGAGAAACCTGTACGGGAAATAAAAATCCACGAACAAATCCAATGTGCGCAAGAAGATTTTAATGTTAAGCTCCTGACAATGTAACACGTTATGTATAGGTGCGTCCAGTAATGCATACAAACAAATATACCAAGCAAAATCAATTCCAAAAGGTTTGCAGTGGTGAATGCTAAGAAATGAACTTTACATCTAAATGGTCCTCAAATCTACTGTATCAATTGGAACTCTGAGTCCCAGAACGTCCCTTCATATTTCAGGACAAAATGTTGCGGCTCACTTTGATTTTCTGCATTGACAACCGTTGATGCGCCCTCTACCCACCCCCACCCCCCATACAAGAAAACCAGAGGCGTGGTCCTCAGTGCTCAAGATCTAATTCAGGCAAGCAGGCTGAGAGGACAAATGATTCAAGCAAGCAGTGCTCTGGGAAGGAAACACTGGGTACGATGGGGAGGAAGCTTAGGCATCAGCCCCCCTCTGCCCTTCGGGGTTTCTCACACCTGGAGCTGCCAGGCAGGCAAGATGGCGTTTCACCAAGCTAAGTTGTTCCAGGAAACAGTTGTTGGAAACTCGCAACGCAGAAATGTCTTCTTGATTCCATCTGCTAAAGTGAGGGGAGAAGATACTTTTTTCCAGGCGAGCAAAGCCATCGCAGTGAGTGCACCCACTATCTCTTTAGACCAGAGAGTCAGCTTCTCCTGGAGGGCTGGGGTCGGGTACAGACTAACACCTCAGGTTACTAAACCCAAGGTCACTGTTGAAATGCATCTGTGCTCCAAGGGGGAAAGGTCAGGCTGGCTGTCTCCTTATGGATTGACAGCCTTGTGCCAGCAGTGGGTTTGCAATTTATCACAAATAGGGGCTCCCTGTGGCTGATATAGGCCAAGTACTTGCCACCCTCATCAACCGAGGCCCCTGCTAGAACTTACACAGTCAGGACGCTGCCCTGAAGCGTCAACTGCATATCAATCTCTTCTTGGCAGCTTGGTGAAGTGAAGGTCAGGATATGTAGAGCATCCTCTGCCTCCAGAGGACTCCGGAATGGAACAGTGATTGTGCTGCAAGGATGTGCTTAAGGGACCATCAGACACTGGTTTTGAACCCCAGCCTCCTCATCCCTCTCAGCACGGGCTTCAGCAGGAAACCCTCTCCTTCTGGCCTCCACCTAACAACGCCCAGCTCCAACCAGCCTAGACTGCCTCCCTGTCCCTTACCACCACCCCTGTACGCCAGCCCCTCCGCCCTCCAAGCCTCTTAGATGTCCCCATATCCCTGCAGTTCGCCGCACCCCATGGCCCAAGGCCCCCTGAGACTGCCACACTGGACACCCAGGACCCGGTGGAGGCGTGGAGGGGGGGACGCGCGTTTCGCTTTCAAAGGATACAATTCGAGATTTCGGTTTGCTGGCCCTCCAGGTGCAGGCACCGCATCTCCGACCGGCTCTGCGGCAGCCTGGGGCTGCACTGCCCCAGGAGTGGGAGGGCCGGATGCGCCCACGTCCTCTTCACCACTCGGGGGCTCAGGACTCCCAGGTGCCACTAGGCCTCCGAGGGCAACCGGGTGCTCCTGAGGGCCACTGCCAGGGCTACCAGAGTCATCCGGATGGGTAGCCCTGGAGCTGCTTGCATCTTGGGGCACCTCAGGGCCCCTGGGCTCCACTTGCTGGCTCCCACGGGCCCCATCCTGGCCTGCATGCCCGCAGGCGACAGCAAAGCTGCCTTGGCCTCTGAGGCCTTCACGGCCACCTTGGTCATCGTTACCCTCGGCTCCACTGTGACCACGCTGGCTCTCAGGGTGGCGGGTACCTTGGCCGCCAGCCCCGTCGCTGGCTGTATCCCGGGCCCCTTCACGTTCTCCGCCACCTGAGGCCCACATGGTGCCTCCTGGACCTGCGACTCTCTGCTCTGAGCGCACCGGAAGCCGCTGATCCCTTCAGGGATCTTGTAAGCTCCGCCCCTCACCCAGGATTGGACCCCAGTGCGCATGCTGTGACAGCCAGGAGTCACATGATGCTGCCCTTCTCAAAGACATTGGCTGCATCCCGGAAATGCTCCTTCCCCCAGCCCTGCCCCCAAGCGCGGCCTGGGCTCCCACTGCGCATGTGCACAGCGCCCCCCTGTGGCCGCTTCGGGGCGCGCCAGCAGAGCCCCCACCGAAGTCCCAGCTGCTTGCAGGTGCAGAGCCGCACTCTGTCGCTGGAGCGCCCGGGCCACCTGCAGCCGCGGGGACCGTGCGCAAACACGGCGTGTGCTTAAGCATGCATTGAATTTCTGAGTCACAAATTATTCCCGAAAATGTTGTCTTTCTCATAGGTAGTATGGGAACGATTAATTTCCTATGTTCATTAAAATGGTAGGGGACAATAAGTTCTCAATGGTTTCTTGTTCTTCTCTTGGATTTTCAGGGCGAGCAAACACAGGGCCCAGCCTCTATTGTGTGAGGTCATTATTTCTCCTGTTATGGCCCGGGCGTGTCTCGATCTGATTTCCACCTTCACTCATCACCCATCTTGCATCAGTAATCTTTACCAGTCCTTGTCAAGTAAGGGGATGAGCAGTCTGTCTTTGGAACCCAGGACAAATTCATTTCCTTGAGTTCTCCATTTGATTATATTTCTATCAACTTTGTTTGCATGCCTTTTAATTCTTACACAGTTAATGTGACCACCATTTCCCTGTACAGACTCAGTCTCCCTCTGCCTGCCCCCACAAATTGGGGGTATCTTCTCTCGCCCCAGATCCTGAAGCTGCACTGAAACCTGAGACCTGAAGCTCAGCAGGAGTCTCCTGTGAAAGCTTTGCATGGTTTCCCTCTTTGCCAGGATGCACTCTTACCACTTCCCCATTGCACCTGCTTAACTGAACCTTCTGTTTGCTTGGTCTCTGCAGTTTCTGCCTCCCACAGCTCCCAACAACTTTTCAAGGTCTAGAGGGTTCATCATACATAATCTCTCTCTCAACTTTCTTCTGGTTGTCAGGGCTTTCACACTGAAACCCATGCCCGAGAAGAAAGTGGATGGAGTAGACGGCTTTTAGGTGGGGTGTGTCCCCACCAGAAGTCTGACTCTTCTGGGCAACAAATGAACAGTCTAAATGTGTTTGGCACACCTGTTTATCCAGCTTCATTGTGAAATGGTTCATGTTTTTCCTCCCGATTAAAAAACAACAACTTTATTGTAGAACAGAACACCCTCGGACATCACGTGAATTGTGACACAAAGTGCCCCTGCATAGGGTCTATGAGACGAGACGATCGATCTTTCTTCCTCACAGCAGCTGATGCATTTTGTCCCATTGGCCTTGAGGGTAGCAGTGGATCACGTCTGCAGAGAGGCACCAGCACAGCATTGGTTGAATGTTTGTGGCTTGAGTTAATTTCTGGACTTTTGGGTTAACTCCTTGGATCTGTGGGAATATAACTATGCCAGCAGCACACTTGAGCAAAAGATAAGCCGACAAATGTTGCAGCAGGACCTTGACAGTGTGCCGCCAAAGCTCCAACCTGAATATGAAGAGGTGCCTTCTGACACGTATGGGGGTGTATGCAGACAACTCGGTCGGTGGCTCGTTGATCGATGAGACAGGTCATGAGAATTCTTTGGAAATTCTCACAAGAATATTCTGGAAATCAATATACAAAGAGCAAGCTACCGAAAGTCCTATGAAGGATAAGTTTTCTCTGGAGCACACGCGTGTTGCACTTAGGTAGCTAAGCTGGTGGCATACACCAAAGAAACTAGAGTTCACCAAGACATGTCCCAGAAGAAAGGCCTGGCCATTTTCTTATAAAAAGGCAAAAAAAACAACTAGTCAACAGGCAATGAGAATATTAGAACGTCTCACACAACAGGGAACGTTTCGCCTATAGCATCTTATAGGAGAGGGGTGCACTGAGAGGTCCACATGCCTGATTAGAGAGGGGAAGCTTCGCACCATGCCTTTTCAAAAGCTTTCCCAAACAAGCGTGCCGCTTCTGCAAACACTCACCAGTGCCTCAGAAAAGACACAGCTGGCATTTGCCTTCTACCAAATCACCTTTGCAAAGCCTCCAGGGAAGAGAACTCTTCACACAAGCAGGGGTGGTGCGGCTAGTCCCTGGCTCTCTAAAACACAGGGGAGAAGATTGAGTCCACTCAGAGAGGTTTTAAACAATTTCTTGCAATGCAGAATCTTTGTAGAACCAGTTTGGAAAATTATTGCACAGAACCATTTCATTTCGGGATCGCACTGCACTGATCACCACCCATGCATCCATTGTGTCAAGCACGTTTGTACATAGGTTGCCATGGTCGTGTAAACCATAGATGTAGAAAAACTCTACAGTAGGTTGGTCGTTTAATGTTCATTAAAGGAGCTTTCTGACCCGCCCTCCATGCCCCAAACTGAAATTCCTCCTTATGTCTTTCCTGAAGACACAAAATTATTCTACTTTATTTCACAAGGTCCTTGGAGCCTATGGCGTATCTTTTATGCACACTGCCAAAACCTGTCTTTGAGGAAGTTTAGTGGCAGGAGAAACCTGTACGGGAAATAAAAATCCACGAACAAATCCAATGTGCGCAAGAAGATTTTAATGTTAAGCTCCTGACAATGTAACACGTTATGTATAGGTGCGTCCAGTAATGCATACAAACAAATATACCAAGCAAAATCAATTCCAAAAGGTTTGCAGTGGTGAATGCTAAGAAATGAACTTTACATCTAAATGGTCCTCAAATCTACTGTATCAATTGGAACTCTGAGTCCCAGAACGTCCCTTCATATTTCAGGACAAAATGTTGCGGCTCACTTTGATTTTCTGCATTGACAACCGTTGATGCGCCCTCTACCCACCCCCACCCCCCATACAAGAAAACCAGAGGCGTGGTCCTCAGTGCTCAAGATCTAATTCAGGCAAGCAGGCTGAGAGGACAAATGATTCAAGCAAGCAGTGCTCTGGGAAGGAAACACTGGGTACGATGGGGAGGAAGCTTAGGCATCAGCCCCCCTCTGCCCTTCGGGGTTTCTCACACCTGGAGCTGCCAGGCAGGCAAGATGGCGTTTCACCAAGCTAAGTTGTTCCAGGAAACAGTTGTTGGAAACTCGCAACGCAGAAATGTCTTCTTGATTCCATCTGCTAAAGTGAGGGGAGAAGATACTTTTTTCCAGGCGAGCAAAGCCATCGCAGTGAGTGCACCCACTATCTCTTTAGACCAGAGAGTCAGCTTCTCCTGGAGGGCTGGGGTCGGGTACAGACTAACACCTCAGGTTACTAAACCCAAGGTCACTGTTGAAATGCATCTGTGCTCCAAGGGGGAAAGGTCAGGCTGGCTGTCTCCTTATGGATTGACAGCCTTGTGCCAGCAGTGGGTTTGCAATTTATCACAAATAGGGGCTCCCTGTGGCTGATATAGGCCAAGTACTTGCCACCCTCATCAACCGAGGCCCCTGCTAGAACTTACACAGTCAGGACGCTGCCCTGAAGCGTCAACTGCATATCAATCTCTTCTTGGCAGCTTGTTGAAGTAAAGGTCAGGATATGTAGAGCATCCTCTGCCTCCAGAGGACTCCGGAATGGAACAGTGATTGTGCTGCAAGGATGTGCTTAAGGGACCATCAGACACTGGTTTTGAACCCCAGCCTCCTCATCCCTCTCAGCACGGGCTTCAGCAGGAAACCCTCTCCTTCTGGCCTCCACCTAACAACGCCCAGCTCCAACCAGCCTAGACTGCCTCCCTGTCCCTTACCACCACCCCTGTACGCCAGCCCCTCCGCCCTCCAAGCCTCTTAGATGTCCCCATATCCCTGCAGTTCGCCGCACCCCATGGCCCAAGGCCCCCTGAGACTGCCACACTGGACACCCAGGACCCGGTGGAGGCGTGGAGGGGGGGACGCGCGTTTCGCTTTCAAAGGATACAATTCGAGATTTCGGTTTGCTGGCCCTCCAGGTGCAGGCACCGCATCTCCGACCGGCTCTGCGGCAGCCTGGGGCTGCACTGCCCCAGGAGTGGGAGGGCCGGATGCGCCCACGTCCTCTTCACCACTCGGGGGCTCAGGACTCCCAGGTGCCACTAGGCCTCCGAGGGCAACCGGGTGCTCCTGAGGGCCACTGCCAGGGCTACCAGAGTCATCCGGATGGGTAGCCCTGGAGCTGCTTGCACCTTGGGGCACCTCAGGGCCCCTGGGCTCCACTTGCTGGCTCCCACGGGCCCCATCCTGGCCTGCATGCCCGCAGGCGACAGCAAGGCTGCCTTGGCCTCTGAGGCCTTCACGGCCACCTTGGTCATCGTTACCCTCGGCTCCACTGTGACCACGCTGGCTCTCAGGGTGGCGGGTACCTTGGCCGCCAGCCCCGTCGCTGGCTGTATCCCGGGCCCCTTCACGTTCTCCGCCACCTGAGGCCCACATGGTGCCTCCTGGACCTGCGACTCTCTGCTCTGAGCGCACCGGAAGCCGCTGATCCCTTCAGGGATCTTGTAAGCTCCGCCCCTCACCCAGGATTGGACCCCAGTGCGCATGCTCTGACAGCCAGGAGTCACATGATGCTGCCCTTCTCAAAGACATTGGCTGCATCCCGGAAATGCTCCTTCCCCCAGCCCTGCCCCCAAGCGCGGCCTGGGCTCCCACTGCGCATGTGCACAGCGCCCCCCTGTGGCCGCTTCGGGGCGCGCCAGCAGAGCCCCCACCGAAGTCCCAGCTGCTTGCAGGTGCAGAGCCGCACTCTGTCGCTGGAGCGCCCGGGCCACCTGCAGCCGCGGGGACCGTGCGCAAACACGGCGTGTGCTTAAGCATGCATTGAATTTCTGAGTCACAAATTATTCCCGAAAATGTTGTCTTTCTCATAGGTAGTATGGGAACGATTAATTTCCTATGTTCATTAAAATGGTAGGGGACAATAAGTTCTCAATGGTTTCTTGTTCTTCTCTTGGATTTTCAGGGCGAGCAAACACAGGGCCCAGCCTCTATTGTGTGAGGTCATTATTTCTCCTGTTATGGCCCGGGCGTGTCTCGATCTGATTTCCTCCTTCACTCATCACCCCTCTTGCTTCAGTAATCTTTACCAGTCCTTGTCAAGTAAGGGGATGAGCAGTCTGTCTTTGGAACCCAGGACAAATTCATTTCCTTGAGTTCTCCATTTGATTATATTTCTATCAACTTTGTTTGCATGCCTTTTAATTCTTACACAGTTAATGTGACCACCATTTCCCTGTACAGTCTCAGTCTCCCTCTGCCTGCCCCCACAAATTGGGGGTATCTTCTCTCGCCCCAGATCCTGAAGCTGCACTGAAACCTGAGACCTGAAGCTCAGCAGGAGTCTCCTGTGAAAGCTTTGCATGGTTTCCCTCTTTGCCAGGATGCACTCTTACCACTTCCCCATTGCACCTGCTTAACTGAACCTTCTGTTTGCTTGGTCTCTGCAGTTTCTGCCTCCCACAGCTCCCAACAACTTTTCAAGGACTAGAGGGTTCATCATACATAATCTCTCTCTCAACTTTCTTCTGGTTGTCAGGGCTTTCACACTGAAACCCATGCCCGAGAAAAAAGTGGATGGAGTAGACGGCTTTTAGGTGGGGTGTGTCCCCACCAGAAGTCTGACTCTTCTGGGCAACAAATGAACAGTCTAAATGTGTTTGGCACACCTGTTTATCCAGCTTCATTGTGAAATGGTTCATGTTTTTCCTCCCGATTAAAAAACAACAACTTTATTGTAGAACAGAACACCCTCGGACATCACGTGAATCGTGACACAAAGTGCCCCTGCATAGGGTCTATGAGACGAGACGATCGATCTTTCTTCCTCACAGCAGCTGATGCATTTTGTCCCATTGGCCTTGAGGGTAGCAGTGGATCACGTCTGCAGAGAGGCACCAGCACAGCATTGGTTGAATGTTTGTGGCTTGAGTTAATTTCTGGACTTTTGGGTTAACTCCTTGGATCTGTGGGAATATAACTATGCCAGCAGCACACTTGAGCAAAAGATAAGCCGACAAATGTTGCAGCAGGACCTTGACAGTGTGCCGCCAAAGCTCCAACCTGAATATGAAGAGGTGCCTTCTGACACGTATGGGGGTGTATGCAGACAACTCGGTCGGTGGCTCGTTGATCGATGAGACAGGTCATGAGAATTCTTTGGAAATTCTCACAAGAATATTCTGGAAATCAATATACAAAGAGCAAGCTACTGAAAGTCCTATGAAGGATAAGATTTCTCCGGAGCACACGCGTGTTGCACTTAGGTAGCTAAGCTGGTGGCATACACCAAAGAAACTAGAGTTCACCAAGACATGTCCCAGAAGAAAGGCCTGGCCATTTTCTTATAAAAAGGCAAAAAAAACAACTAGTCAACAGGCAATGAGAATATTAGAACGTCTCACACAACAGGGAACGTTTCGCCTATAGCATCTTATAGGAGAGGGGTGCACTGAGAGGTCCACATGCCTGATTAGAGAGGGGAAGCTTCGCACCATGCCTTTTCAAAAGCTTTCCCAAACAAGCGTGCCGCTTCTGCAAACACTCACCAGTGCCTCAGAAAAGACACAGCTGGCATTTGCCTTCTACCAAATCACCTTTGCAAAGCCTCCAGGGAAGAGAACTCTTCACACAAGCAGGGGTGGTGCGGCTAGTCCCTGGCTCTCTAAAACACAGGGGAGAAGATTGAGTCCACTCAGAGAGGTTTTAAACAATTCCTTGCAATGCAGAATCTTTGTAGAACCAGTTTGGAAAATTATTGCACAGAACCATTTCATTTCGGGATCGCACTGCACTGATCACCACCCATGCATCCATTGTGTCAAGCACGTTTGTACATAGGTTGCCATGGTCGTGTAAACCATAGATGTAGAAAAACTCTACAGTAGGTTGGTCGTTTAATGTTCATTAAAGGAGCTTTCTGACCCGCCCTCCATGCCCCAAACTGAAATTCCTCCTTATGTCTTTCCTGAAGACACGAAATTATTCTACTTTATTTCACAAGGTCCTTGGAGCCTATGGCGTATCTTTTATGCACACTGCCAAAACCTGTCTTTGAGGAAGTTTAGTGGCAGGAGAAACCTGTACGGGAAATAAAAATCCACGAACAAATCCAATGTGCGCAAGAAGATTTTAATGTTAAGCTCCTGACAATGTAACACGTTATGTATAGGTGCGTCCAGTAATGCATACAAACAAATATACCAAGCAAAATCAATTCCAAAAGGTTTGCAGTGGTGAATGCTAAGAAATGAACTTTACATCTAAATGGTCCTCAAATCTACTGTATCAATTGGAACTCTGAGTCCCAGAACGTCCCTTCATATTTCAGGACAAAATGTTGCGGCTCACTTTGATTTTCTGCATTGACAACCGTTGATGCGCCCTCTACCCACCCCCACCCCCCATACAAGAAAACCAGAGGCGTGGTCCTCAGTGCTCAAGATCTAATTCAGGCAAGCAGGCTGAGAGGACAAATGATTCAAGCAAGCAGTGCTCTGGGAAGGAAACACTGGGTACGATGGGGAGGAAGCTTAGGCATCAGCCCCCCTCTGCCCTTCGGGGTTTCTCACACCTGGAGCTGCCAGGCAGGCAAGATGGCGTTTCACCAAGCTAAGTTGTTCCAGGAAACAGTTGTTGGAAACTCGCAACGCAGAAATGTCTTCTTGATTCCATCTGCTAAAGTGAGGGGAGAAGATACTTTTTTCCAGGCGAGCAAAGCCATCGCAGTGAGTGCACCCACTATCTCTTTAGACCAGAGAGTCAGCTTCTCCTGGAGGGCTGGGGTCGGGTACAGACTAACACCTCAGGTTACTAAACCCAAGGTCACTGTTGAAATGCATCTGTGCTCCAAGGGGGAAAGGTCAGGCTGGCTGTCTCCTTATGGATTGACAGCCTTGTGCCAGCAGTGGGTTTGCAATTTATCACAAATAGGGGCTCCCTGTGGCTGATATAGGCCAAGTACTTGCCACCCTCATCAACCGAGGCCCCTGCTAGAACTTACACAGTCAGGACGCTGCCCTGAAGCGTCAACTGCATATCAATCTCTTCTTGGCAGCTTGGTGAAGTGAAGGTCAGGATATGTAGAGCATCCTCTGCCTCCAGAGGACTCCGGAATGGAACAGTGATTGTGCTGCAAGGATGTGCTTAAGGGACCATCAGACACTGGTTTTGAACCCCAGCCTCCTCATCCCTCTCAGCACGGGCTTCAGCAGGAAACCCTCTCCTTCTGGCCTCCACCTAACAACGCCCAGCTCCAACCAGCCTAGACTGCCTCCCTGTCCCTTACCACCACCCCTGTACGCCAGCCCCTCCGCCCTCCAAGCCTCTTAGATGTCCCCATATCCCTGCAGTTCGCCGCACCCCATGGCCCAAGGCCCCCTGAGACTGCCACACTGGACACCCAGGACCCGGTGGAGGCGTGGAGGGGGGGACGCGCGTTTCGCTTTCAAAGGATACAATTCGAGATTTCGGTTTGCTGGCCCTCCAGGTGCAGGCACCGCATCTCCGACCGGCTCTGCGGCAGCCTGGGGCTGCACTGCCCCAGGAGTGGGAGGGCCGGATGCGCCCACGTCCTCTTCACCACTCGGGGGCTCAGGACTCCCAGGTGCCACTAGGCCTCCGAGGGCAACCGGGTGCTCCTGAGGGCCACTGCCAGGGCTACCAGAGTCATCCGGATGGGTAGCCCTGGAGCTGCTTGCACCTTGGGGCACCTCAGGGCCCCTGGGCTCCACTTGCTGGCTCCCACGGGCCCCATCCTGGCCTGCATGCCCGCAGGCGACAGCAAGGCTGCCTTGGCCTCTGAGGCCTTCACGGCCACCTTGGTCATCGTTACCCTCGGCTCCACTGTGACCACGCTGGCTCTCAGGGTGGCGGGTACCTTGGCCGCCAGCCCCGTCGCTGGCTGTATCCCGGGCCCCTTCACGTTCTCCGCCACCTGAGGCCCACATGGTGCCTCCTGGACCTGCGACTCTCTGCTCTGAGCGCACCGGAAGCCGCTGATCCCTTCAGGGATCTTGTAAGCTCCGCCCCTCACCCAGGATTGGACCCCAGTGCGCATGCTCTGACAGCCAGGAGTCACATGATGCTGCCCTTCTCAAAGACATTGGCTGCATCCCGGAAATGCTCCTTCCCCCAGCCCTGCCCCCAAGCGCGGCCTGGGCTCCCACTGCGCATGTGCACAGCGCCCCCCTGTGGCCGCTTCGGGGCGCGCCAGCAGAGCCCCCACCGAAGTCCCAGCTGCTTGCAGGTGCAGAGCCGCACTCTGTCGCTGGAGCGCCCGGGCCACCTGCAGCCGCGGGGACCGTGCGCAAACACGGCGTGTGCTTAAGCATGCATTGAATTTCTGAGTCACAAATTATTCCCGAAAATGTTGTCTTTCTCATAGGTAGTATGGGAACGATTAATTTCCTATGTTCATTAAAATGGTAGGGGACAATAAGTTCTCAATGGTTTCTTGTTCTTCTCTTGGATTTTCAGGGCGAGCAAACACAGGGCCCAGCCTCTATTGTGTGAGGTCATTATTTCTCCTGTTATGGCCCGGGCGTGTCTCGATCTGATTTCCTCCTTCACTCATCACCCATCTTGCTTCAGTAATCTTTACCAGTCCTTGTCAAGTAAGGGGATGAGCAGTCTGTCTTTGGAACCCAGGACAAATTCATTTCCTTGAGTTCTCCATTTGATTATATTTCTATCAACTTTGTTTGCATGCCTTTTAATTCTTACACAGTTAATGTGACCACCATTTCCCTGTACAGTCTCAGTCTCCCTCTGCCTGCCCCCACAAATTGGGGGTATCTTCTCTCGCCCCAGATCCTGAAGCTGCACTGAAACCTGAGACCTGAAGCTCAGCAGGAGTCTCCTGTGAAAGCTTTGCATGGTTTCCCTCTTTGCCAGGATGCACTCTTACCACTTCCCCATTGCACCTGCTTAACTGAACCTTCTGTTTGCTTGGTCTCTGCAGTTTCTGCCTCCCACAGCTCCCAACAACTTTTCAAGGACTAGAGGGTTCATCATACATAATCTCTCTCTCAACTTTCTTCTGGTTGTCAGGGCTTTCACACTGAAACCCATGCCCGAGAAAAAAGTGGATGGAGTAGACGGCTTTTAGGTGGGGTGTGTCCCCACCAGAAGTCTGACTCTTCTGGGCAACAAATGAACAGTCTAAATGTGTTTGGCACACCTGTTTATCCAGCTTCATTGTGAAATGGTTCATGTTTTTCCTCCCGATTAAAAAACAACAACTTTATTGTAGAACAGAACACCCTCGGACATCACGTGAATCGTGACACAAAGTGCCCCTGCATAGGGTCTATGAGACGAGACGATCGATCTTTCTTCCTCACAGCAGCTGATGCATTTTGTCCCATTGGCCTTGAGGGTAGCAGTGGATCACGTCTGCAGAGAGGCACCAGCACAGCATTGGTTGAATGTTTGTGGCTTGAGTTAATTTCTGGACTTTTGGGTTAACTCCTTGGATCTGTGGGAATATAACTATGCCAGCAGCACACTTGAGCAAAAGATAAGCCGACAAATGTTGCAGCAGGACCTTGACAGTGTGCCGCCAAAGCTCCAACCTGAATATGAAGAGGTGCCTTCTGACACGTATGGGGGTGTATGCAGACAACTCGGTCGGTGGCTCGTTGATCGATGAGACAGGTCATGAGAATTCTTTGGAAATTCTCACAAGAATATTCTGGAAATCAATATACAAAGAGCAAGCTACCGAAAGTCCTATGAAGGATAAGATTTCTCCGGAGCACACGCGTGTTGCACTTAGGTAGCTAAGCTGGTGGCATACACCAAAGAAACTAGAGTTCACCAAGACATGTCCCAGAAGAAAGGCCTGGCCATTTTCTTATAAAAAGGCAAAAAAAAACAACTAGTCAACAGGCAATGAGAATATTAGAACGTCTCACACAACAGGGAACGTTTCGCCTATAGCATCTTATAGGAGAGGGGTGCACTGAGAGGTCCACATGCCTGATTAGAGAGGGGAAGCTTCGCACCATGCCTTTTCAAAAGCTTTCCCAAACAAGCGTGCCGCTTCTGCAAACACTCACCAGTGCCTCAGAAAAGACACAGCTGGCATTTGCCTTCTACCAAATCACCTTTGCAAAGCCTCCAGGGAAGAGAACTCTTCACACAAGCAGGGGTGGTGCGGCTAGTCCCTGGCTCTCTAAAACACAGGGGAGAAGATTGAGTCCACTCAGAGAGGTTTTAAACAATTTCTTGCAATGCAGAATCTTTGTAGAACCAGTTTGGAAAATTATTGCACAGAACCATTTCATTTCGGGATCGCACTGCACTGATCACCACCCATGCATCCATTGTGTCAAGCACGTTTGTACATAGGTTGCCATGGTCGTGTAAACCATAGATGTAGAAAAACTCTACAGTAGGTTGGTCGTTTAATGTTCATTAAAGGAGCTTTCTGACCCGCCCTCCATGCCCCAAACTGAAATTCCTCCTTATGTCTTTCCTGAAGACACGAAATTATTCTACTTTATTTCACAAGGTCCTTGGAGCCTATGGCGTATCTTTTATGCACACTGCCAAAACCTGTCTTTGAGGAAGTTTAGTGGCAGGAGAAACCTGTACGGGAAATAAAAATCCACGAACAAATCCAATGTGCGCAAGAAGATTTTAATGTTAAGCTCCTGACAATGTAACACGTTATGTATAGGTGCGTCCAGTAATGCATACAAACAAATATACCAAGCAAAATCAATTCCAAAAGGTTTGCAGTGGTGAATGCTAAGAAATGAACTTTACATCTAAATGGTCCTCAAATCTACTGTATCAATTGGAACTCTGAGTCCCAGAACGTCCCTTCATATTTCAGGACAAAATGTTGCGGCTCACTTTGATTTTCTGCATTGACAACCGTTGATGCGCCCTCTACCCACCCCCACCCCCCATACAAGAAAACCAGAGGCGTGGTCCTCAGTGCTCAAGATCTAATTCAGGCAAGCAGGCTGAGAGGACAAATGATTCAAGCAAGCAGTGCTCTGGGAAGGAAACACTGGGTACGATGGGGAGGAAGCTTAGGCATCAGCCCCCCTCTGCCCTTCGGGGTTTCTCACACCTGGAGCTGCCAGGCAGGCAAGATGGCGTTTCACCAAGCTAAGTTGTTCCAGGAAACAGTTGTTGGAAACTCGCAACGCAGAAATGTCTTCTTGATTCCATCTGCTAAAGTGAGGGGAGAAGATACTTTTTTCCAGGCGAGCAAAGCCATCGCAGTGAGTGCACCCACTATCTCTTTAGACCAGAGAGTCAGCTTCTCCTGGAGGGCTGGGGTCGGGTACAGACTAACACCTCAGGTTACTAAACCCAAGGTCACTGTTGAAATGCATCTGTGCTCCAAGGGGGAAAGGTCAGGCTGGCTGTCTCCTTATGGATTGACAGCCTTGTGCCAGCAGTGGGTTTGCAATTTATCACAAATAGGGGCTCCCTGTGGCTGATATAGGCCAAGTACTTGCCACCCTCATCAACCGAGGCCCCTGCTAGAACTTACACAGTCAGGACGCTGCCCTGAAGCGTCAACTGCATATCAATCTCTTCTTGGCAGCTTGGTGAAGTGAAGGTCAGGATATGTAGAGCATCCTCTGCCTCCAGAGGACTCCGGAATGGAACAGTGATTGTGCTGCAAGGATGTGCTTAAGGGACCATCAGACACTGGTTTTGAACCCCAGCCTCCTCATCCCTCTCAGCACGGGCTTCAGCAGGAAACCCTCTCCTTCTGGCCTCCACCTAACAACGCCCAGCTCCAACCAGCCTAGACTGCCTCCCTGTCCCTTACCACCACCCCTGTACGCCAGCCCCTCCGCCCTCCAAGCCTCTTAGATGTCCCCATATCCCTGCAGTTCGCCGCACCCCATGGCCCAAGGCCCCCTGAGACTGCCACACTGGACACCCAGGACCCGGTGGAGGCGTGGAGGGGGGGACGCGCGTTTCGCTTTCAAAGGATACAATTCGAGATTTCGGTTTGCTGGCCCTCCAGGTGCAGGCACCGCATCTCCGACCGGCTCTGCGGCAGCCTGGGGCTGCACTGCCCCAGGAGTGGGAGGGCCGGATGCGCCCACGTCCTCTTCACCACTCGGGGGCTCAGGACTCCCAGGTGCCACTAGGCCTCCGAGGGCAACCGGGTGCTCCTGAGGGCCACTGCCAGGGCTACCAGAGTCATCCGGATGGGTAGCCCTGGAGCTGCTTGCACCTTGGGGCACCTCAGGGCCCCTGGGCTCCACTTGCTGGCTCCCACGGGCCCCATCCTGGCCTGCATGCCCGCAGGCGACAGCAAGGCTGCCTTGGCCTCTGAGGCCTTCACGGCCACCTTGGTCATCGTTACCCTCGGCTCCACTGTGACCACGCTGGCTCTCAGGGTGGCGGGTACCTTGGCCGCCAGCCCCGTCGCTGGCTGTATCCCGGGCCCCTTCACGTTCTCCGCCACCTGAGGCCCACATGGTGCCTCCTGGACCTGCGACTCTCTGCTCTGAGCGCACCGGAAGCCGCTGATCCCTTCAGGGATCTTGTAAGCTCCGCCCCTCACCCAGGATTGGACCCCAGTGCGCATGCTCTGACAGCCAGGAGTCACATGATGCTGCCCTTCTCAAAGACATTGGCTGCATCCCGGAAATGCTCCTTCCCCCAGCCCTGCCCCCGAGCGCGGCCTGGGCTCCCACTGCGCATGTGCACAGCGCCCCCCTGTGGCCGCTTCGGGGCGCGCCAGCAGAGCCCCCACCGAAGTCCCAGCCGCTTGCAGGTCCAGAGCTGCACTCTGTCGCTTGAGCGCCCGGGCCACCTGCAGCCGCGGGGATCATGCGCAAACACGGCGTGTGCTTATGCATCCACTGAAATTCTGCGTCACTAATTATTCATGAAAATGTTGTCTTTCTCATAGGTAGTATGGTTTTCCTCCCGATTAAAAAACAAAAAGTTTATTGTAGAATAGCAGAATACCCTCGGACATCAGGTGAATCGTGACACAAAATGCCCCTGCATAGGTTCTATGAGACGATCGACCTCTCTTCCTTACAGCAGCTGTATCACTTTGTACCCTTGGCCTTGAGGGTAGCAGTGGAGCACGTCTGCAGAGAGGCACCAGCACAGCATTGGTTGAATGTTTGTGGCTTGAGTTAATTTCTGGACTTTTGGGTTAACTCCTTGGATCTGTGGGAATATAACTATGCCAGCAGCACACTCGAGCAAAAGATAAGCCGACAAATGTTGCAGCAGGACCTTGACAGTGTGCCGCCAAAGCTCCAACCTGAATACGATTAGGTGCCTTCTGACACATATAGGTAGTGCACACAGACAACTCGCTCGGTGGCTCGTTGATCGGTGAGACAGGTCATGAGAATTCTTTGGAAATTCTCACAAGAATATTCTGGAAATCAATATACAAAGAGCAAGCTACCGAAAGTCCTATGAAGGATAAGATTTCTCCGGAGCACACGCGTGTTCCACTTAGGTAGCTAAGCTGGTGGCATAAACCAAAGAAACTAGAGTTCACCAAGACATGTCCCAGAAGAAAGGCCTGGCCATTTTCTTATAAAAAGGCAAAAAAAACAACTAGTCAACAGGCAATGAGAATATTAGAACGTCTCACACAACAGGGAACATTTCGCCTATAGCATCTTACAGGAGAGGGGCGCACTGAGAGGTCCACATGCCTGATTAGAGAGGGGAAGCTTCGCACCATGCCTTTTCAAAAGCTTTCCCAAACAAGCGTGCTGCTTCTGCAAACACTCACCAGTGCCTCAGAAAAGACACAGCTGGCATTTGCCTTCTACCAAATCAGCCTTTGCAAAGCCTCCAGGGAAGAGATCTCTTCACACACGCAGGGGTGGCTCTGCTAGTTCCCTGGCTCTCTAAAACACAGGGGAGAAGATTGAGTCCACTCAGAGAGGTTTTAAACAATTTCTTGCAATGCAGAATCTTTGTAGAACCAGTTTGGAAAATTATTGCACAGAACCATTTCATTTCGGGATCGCACTGCACTGATCACCACCCATGCATCCATTGTGTCAAGCACGTTTGTACATAGGTTGCCATGGTCATGTAAACCATAGATGTAGAAAAACTCTGCAGTAGTTCGGTCGTTTAATGTTCATTAAAGGAGCTTTCTGCCCCGCCCTCCATGCCCCAAACTGAAATTCCTCCTTATGTCTTTCCTGAAGACACGAAATTATTCTACTTCATTTCACAGGGTCATTGGAGCCAATGGCGTATCTTTATTGCACACCGCCAAAACCTCTCTTTGAGGAAGTTTCGTGGCAGGGGAAACCTATACGGGAAATAAAAATCCACGAACTAATCCAATGTGTGCAAGAAGATTTTAATGTTAAGCTCCTGACAACGTAACACGTTGTGCATAGGTGCGTCCAGTAATGCATACAAGCAAATATACCGAGGAAAATGAATTCTAAAATGTTTGCAGTGGTGAATGCTGAGAAGAAATGAACTTTACACCTAAATGGTCCTCAAATCTACTGTATCAATTGGAAAAGTGAGTCCCAGAACGTCCCTTCATATTTCAGGACAAAATGTTGCGGCTCACTTTGATTTTCTGCAGTGACAACCGTTGAAGCGCCCTCTTCCCCCCAAACAAGAAAACCAGAGGCGTTCTCCTCAGTGCTCAAGATCTAAGTCAGGCAAGCAGGCTGAGGGTGACAAATGATTCAAGCAAGCAATGCTCTGGGAAGGAAACACTGGGTACGATGATGAGCAAACACATGGCCCAGCCTCTATTGCTGTGTTCTCTAAATGACTTTATTTATATCAAGTTTTTACATGCCTTTTAATTCTTACAGTTAATTTGGATAATATTTCCCTGTGCCATGCCAATCTACCTGTGACTTCCCTATAAATTTGGGTGTATCTTCTCTTGCCCAAGATTCTGAAGCTAATGTGAAACCTGAGATACTTGAAAGTCAACAGGAACCTCCTGTAAAAGTTTTGAATTATTTACCACATTGCCAGAATGCACTCTTACCACTTCCTCTTTGCTCCAATTTAATTGAACCTTCAATTTTTTGTCGCTAGTGTTTCTTCCTCACACAGCTTCCAAGAGTTTTCAAAGTCTAGAGGTTATATCATGCTTACTCTCTCTCTACTTTGTTCTGGTTGTGAGAGCTTTCAGACTGAAACCCATGCGCCAATAGAAAGTGGATGTAGTAGACCACTGATAGGTGGCGTGTACCCACCATATGTTTGATTTTTCTGGAGCTTTGAGTAGTCTAAATGCATTTGTTACACCTGTTTATCTAACTTCATTGTGAAATAATTTATATTTTTCTTCGTGATTTAAGAAACAACTTTTTTATCGAAGTACAGAACACCCACTACTATCAGTTAATCATGACACATAGTGGCCCTGTATATGATTTATGAAAAAGTCGATCTTTCTTCCTCATAGCAGCTGGTGAATTTTGTACCACTGGCCTTGATGGCAGCAGCATAATGCTAATGCAGAGGTAGCAGCACACTTCTGTTTAATGTTTGTGGCTATAGTTAATTTCTGGACTTTTTTGTTACCTCTTTCTATCTGTGGGAATATAACTATTCCAGCATCACACTTCAGCAAAAGAAAATGCAACAAATGTTGCAGCAGGACCTTGACAGGGAACTTGCCAAAGCTCAGGCCTGATTCAAGAGAGGACAGGGGGAAACATGGCTGATTCCTGTGGGGACTTGAATGGAAATGCAGTATAACAGAAAGATGTTTCCTTGTATTTTATTAACTATTCAAATGCATTGGGATACGTGGATCCTAAACAATCATGAAGATAATGTGCTGCTTTGGGGCTTTAGGGGAAGGTTGTACCACAGGCCTGGGGTAAGCTATTGTGTCTCTGTATCTGATTCAGTCACTGCTTCCCAACCGAAGAGCCAAGTGCTTCTACCAGGGCTCCTAGGTTCTAGAGAGCTGAGGCAATATTTCCCTTGGGAAAAGAGGGTGTTGCTAATCCTTTGGGAACTGCAAAAGGCGGAGTCACAAGTTCCTCAGTCCCAGGGGCGTGGGTAAGCTTTTCTGATTTCCAGGACATGGAGACATCACCAGGATTTCAGAGGGCATAGTCACCAGCAGGAACAAGCTGTAAAGGCTTCAGCTTTCTTGCTGCATGGACTCCAGACATCTGGGATATCACTGCCAGAGTTGCATGAGAGGACCCAAAGCAAAGGGAGTTCCAGAGCCTAGGACGACCACATTTAGTACCACAAAATGCAGAGGCCATTTTTGGGGCTCCAGAGTATGGCTCTTGACCTTGTAGTGGGTAGCAAGCCTACGCACTCACTTAGCCCACGGATGGGGCCATGATTTCCTGGGTTCTAAAAGACAGGCCACTATCTCCATGAGTGTCATAGGATGGCACCGAACCCTCCTGAACTCCAATTGGTTAAGGTACAGCTTCATGACCAGCAGAGGGAACTGCATCATGGGTATTAGAGAGGGCCAATGCAAGCCCGATTCCAGAGGGCACGAGCAAGCGGTTGGTATTTTCCAGACATATGTGCAATTCAGAGGGTTTGGACAAACATTATGCCAACATTAAGGAAATCTATTAATCCCATTCTGTTTATGAGAACAAAAATGAGGGCACCATTATTATGAATGATTTCCAATCTTTCCATTTTTCAGGTGATAGTCAATATGGAAGCCTCATTTGCAAGCACACCCCAAATAAATTTATACATTCATTTTATTATCTGTTGAAATATAAACACAACTCTCTCTTTGGTTGAGCAAGATTTTCATTTTTACTATTAGTCAAAGAAGAGGCTCCATGCGAAGCCCTGCTATGGGTATGCAGTGGAGAGAAAGCTTGTTTCTCCCGTCTTGGGCAAGAAGGCATGTGTTTTGTTTGTTTGTTGTTTTAAGGAGCAGTGATAGAACCATAGCCGATTCAGAGTCTGACAACACTCTCTGCTTTCCACAGGAGAAAGCAGTCAGCCAGCCTCTTGTAAAGCTCCCTGGTTTTCACTGGTGGCAGGATGGAGGCACTGCCTTCAGGGACTCAGGGGGGATGTTCCTGGGCTCCCGTATTCTTAAGGGCTTAAACTGGGAGTAGTGGGACACTCTGCTGGTTTTTCGTTCCTTTGGAGCCACCCATTTCCCAATGGCCCGTCTCCCAGAAATAGACACCTGGATTCCTGCATGAAGGTATTTTGTCTTAAAAGTTAGCCCCATATTTTCTCTTGTCTATTAATCCTCTCACAGGCCTGTCACTTTCCCTCTGGGCTGTCACCATAGCTCGTGCCATGGCCTTCCTCTCGACTGCCCTTGGCAGTCTTTGGTAATATACACTTTCCTAGCTATTCCCACTGGCTCAGTCCAATTTTTGTCCTCAAAACCTTCTCACATTTGCAATTTTCCTTCAATATCTTGGGAAGATTAATTTATAAAAGCAATGCAAATGCCTCTCCAACTCACTGGGGGCTCTGGATCTATAGGAGTATAATTCCTACAGGCCTTGACTTGCCTTTCCAACAATGTATCTAGGGACTCTCTGTGTAACTGAGTCATAGCTGTGACTTTGGTAAGATTGGTCAGTTTTCCAGCAGCCTCTGATACCAGCAAGCAGGAACTGTTGGAAATGTAACAGGGCCTCGAGGCGTCCTAGAGTATTGGGGTCCCAATCAGGCCTGCTCTGGGGGAAGGTTTTCTCCAACTGCTCTTGATTCTCTTTAGCCTTTTCTCCAAGTGGCCAAATACTGCTTTTTGTGCCTCTTGGCTTATAAGGCTCATTTCCTCTGCAGTGAACAGCACGAAAAAAAATTGTTAGCAATCATCCCAGGTGGGCCGATGGATTTGTGAAAGGTCTATTAAGGCTTCAGGCTTTTCCGAGAAGGGTGGGTGATGGTTTTTCCAATTACATGAATTACTGGTGAACATTGGAGGATATACCATGAAAGACCTGCCTCGTGGATCTTCCCAGAGATGGAGATCTCACGGGAGAGGGAGTATGGGATCCTTTAGTGGGGTTCTACTCAGGTATGATGGGGCAAAAGGGATTTCTGCTTTATCCAACTTCATTGCGGGGGTCTTACATAAGGGATCAG
Organism: Tenrec ecaudatus; assembly: GCF_050624435.1. Classification (NCBI taxonomy): domain Eukaryota; kingdom Metazoa; phylum Chordata; class Mammalia; order Afrosoricida; family Tenrecidae; genus Tenrec; species Tenrec ecaudatus. Next base: position 145,288,226 of record NC_134548.1, read on the forward strand.
GAGCTCTTCGCTCTCCATAACCAAGAGCACCCAGGCTGAGGAAAGCCCAGAGATGCTTTGTTTCCTTCTCTTTCAGCCGAGAGGCTGACAGCGTAACAGATGTTCCTGCATGGATGGCATATTCTGTAAGCCAGCCCGGGGGATCTGAACCAAACTGAGCTGCACATCAATATAAGGAAATTGGCCTGGGTGGCCTGGGTTACCAGTTAGGTGTGTCCAGACACAAGAGTTATTCGGGGCTCATGCATTCCAACTGTGAGGCCAGTCTACTCCAAAGGTGGGCCATTCTAATTCACAAAACGTGCAGCGTCTTCCAGGACTCACTTTCACTCCATAATCCTCAGTAAAAGCATTTATAAATTGCCTAACATGCATGGGAGGGGTCTCTTTTCATTTACACTAGTGTTTCCCATTGTCGTCTCCTTCTTATATCAAAAACAGTAAAAGTAAAGTGTAAGAACGAATGTCAGACTGGTCAAAATTGCACAAAATCCCTCATAAAACAAATCTTCCACCCAATCCAGTACGAGTTCTATGTCACAAGTATTGGACCCGTACCGATAGATATCTTGCAGAAGAGTCTCCATAAACTGAAAAAATCTAAGCAAGGGAACTGCAAAGTCTCATCAGCTGTCTATTTTAACCAACATTGCATTTCTGCAAACACAACATGGTCACAGACAAAACAATCCCAAATAAGCCTTCTGGACTCTGATAGGTTCAAATAACAATTCATACACTTCGTCCAAATTCCATGTCTGTGATAATACCACACAGTGCCTTTTAAAGAAACCACATTAGGTTTCACATTTATAGAACAAAAATGTTTTGTAAGAACAGTCCGATGAACTTTCTTTTGTTTTGTCCAGACGTCTCCGATCAGTCTGATCTGTGACTTTGAGCAAGCAATCCAGTCACTGAGAGGTAGGGGAGGGGGAAAATTGATAGAAAGGTTGGGGGAATAACATAAAGCTGATCACACGCAAAAAACAACAACAACAAAGGAGTGCCTAGGTTACACAGAAAGACTAACCAATGTACCAGACTAGTTAAGCAGCGGTCTGAAAAGACAAGCAGCCAACGTAAAAAGGCCCAGACATCTCGAGCAGCATCTCCGAGAGAAGGGGTTAGGGGCAGTTATGGTCGAGTGTGACACATATCTCCAGCCAAGCAGAAGAGACTGGCCTCCCTCCCAGACTCAAATCTAGAGGTTTCATATAGGGGTCTCAAGGCAAATTCGCAGCCAAATTCTAGTGTCTCCAGGCAGCCACATGACTGGGAGAGGAGGAGTCTGGCATTCTGATTTTTTTTTAGCGTTTTCAACTGGGGGCGCTCCTCCCAGACATCCCAGACCTCCAGGAACAGCTGGCAGGGGAGCATGAAGACAAAGTGGCATTCCTGGCGATTGCACCAAATATTGTGGGTTCACTATAATGTCTTCAAATTTAGAAGAGGGGGCTACTGAGAAACTAAAGTGATTTCCCTCATAACAGCCTTGAGTGGAACTCCCAGTCAATCTTTCCAATTGTGACTTAAAAAAGATCAAGTGAGCAATGCATAGTACATCTCATTTAAAATTTTTTCTGGGTTAACATGGCAAAAGTAATGACACCGATCAGAGTGCAATATCAAAAGGAAGATTATGACGTCCTGAACCTGGGAACAGGAGAGTACATTCTAACATCAGTCACCTGTGGAGAGTTCCCAGAGAGGGGAAGGGGAGGAGGCACGTCAAGTAGCAGTCAGCTTTATGAGATAGGAGGGGGAAGTGGGAATGTCATCTAACAACAGACAAAATTGGAGTTCATATTTTTAGTTTACCTCGACAGAATTGTACTTCAAGATTGACTTCGATATATCCTTTTGAAATATGAATGCTAAGCCATTCCTCTTGAATAATCTTTCACACTGGAAAAGGGTGGTAGGATGGGGTAAAATATCTCTTGGTAGTAGCGAAGAAGTGGATTGTCTTCAAGAAAGTTAACCTAAGGGCCAGCAAACGATCCCTGAACTAACTACAAACTTTTCTCTTGTGAACTGTTTTGTTCTGTTCTTTGTCAGTGGTTTGTTTTTGGTGTTTTGTTGTCTGGTTGTATACTGTTGCTTTGTTTTCCTCTGTCTTGTTTTCGTGCATGTTAGTGTCTCCACAGGTCTGTCTGAATAGGACAGGCTGGGTGAACTATCTGGAGGAAAAACAACGGGACCGACAGTTCGGGGGGACTTGGGGTGAGGGGGTAGGGGGGGTAAGGAAGTGGTGTTGACAAACCCAGGGACAAGGGAAAAACATGGGACCCCAAATGGTAGAGAAGGGGGAGTGGCAGGCCTGGTGGGAAATGATCAAGGGTAAGGTTGCTTAGAGAAGAGGTATACTCTAGCCCAGGTGGCGACGAAGCATGGTAGTAGGGCAGGAGGAAAGTCAAGGGAGATGGAGGAAAGAGCTAGGAGGCAAAGGGCATTCATGGAGGTCTAGACAAAGACATGTACATGCAAATATATATAGGAGGATGGGGAAATAGATCTATGTGTCTATATTTATAGGTCAAGTATTAAGGTGGCGGAAGGACCTTGGGCCTCTACTCAAACACTCCCTCAATGCATGAATACCTTCTTTTATTAAATTGGAACTCTATGATGCTCACTCTCCCAACACAACGGCTGGAGCCAAAGTGGGTGAACAAGTAAATGTGGTGAAGAAAGCTGATGGTGCCCGGCTATCAAAAGAGATAGTTACTGGGGTCTTAAAGGCTTGAAGATAAACAAGCGGCCATCTAGCTCAGAAGCAACAAAGTCCACATGGAAGAACACACCAGCCTGTGTGATCGAGTGGTCCCAAAGGGATCAGTTACCAGGCATCAAAGAACAAAAAATCATATCATTGACTGCACACCTCCATGATAGGATCGCTGAAGACAAATGGGTGCATAAGCAAATGTGGTGAAGAAAGCTGATGGTGCCCGGCTATCAAAAGAGATAGTGTCTGGGGTCTTAAAGGCTTGAAGGTGAACAAGCGGCCATCTAGCTCAGAAGCAAAAAAAGCCCACATGGAAGAAGCACACCGGCCAGTGCGATCACAAGGTGCCAAGGGACCAGGTATAAGGCATCATGCAAAAAAAAAAAAAACACGATATAAGTGTGTGTATGTATGTGTATATATGTGTATATGTATATATATACCATATTAAATGAAGGGGGAAGTGCAGAGTGGAGACCCAAGGCCCAAGTGTCGGCCAATGGAGATCCCCTCATAGAGGGGTTTAGGAGAGGAGATGGGTTAATTAGGGTGCGAGGTAGTACCGATGAAGAACACAGCTTTCCCCCAGATCCTGGATGCTTCCTCCCCCCAACTACCATGATCCGAATTCTACCTTGCAGGCCTGGATAGGACAGAGGCTGTACACTGGTACATATGAGGGCTGGAGGTACAGGGAATCCAGGGTGGATGATACCTTCAGGACCAAGCGTGTGATGGATGATGCTGGGAGAGTGGAGGGTGAGTGGGTTGGAAAGGGGGAACTGATTAAAAGGATCCACATGTGACCTCTTCCCTGGGAGAGGGACAGCAGAGAAGGGGGGAAGGGAGACTCCGGATAGGGCTAGATATGAGAAAATAACGATGTATAAATTACCAAGGGCACATGAGGGAGGGGGGAAAGGGGAGGGAGGGAAAAAAAAGAGGACCTGATGCAAGGGGCTTAAGTGGAGAGCAAATGCCTTGAGAATGATTGGGGCAGGGAATGTATGGATGTGCTTTATACAATTGATGTATGTATATGTATGGATGGTGATAAGAGTTGTATGAGTCCCTAATAAAATGTAAAAAAAGAAAAGAGGAGAAAAAATGATTAGGGCAAAGACTGTACAGATGTGCTTTATACAATTGATGTATGTATATGTATGAACTGTGATAAGAATTGTATGAGCCCCAATAAATTGTTTAAAAAAATGGAAATTTGAGATAAATGCCACTTCAAAATGCTCGACACCTTGGGATTCTGATATAAGGAATAAAGAAACCCTATATTATTACACAATAAAACTAGCTTATAAACAAAAAAAAGAAAGTTAAAGGAACTTTCTTTATGTGTTGTTCAGAAAATGCATTTTTCCACCAACATTTTAAAAGAGCTACATTAGCTTGGAAAGATTTTCAGTGAGACATGCAAAACAGTAGGTACTGGAGACACCCGAGAGAGTGTAGAATGAGCCATTAAATGTTGGTGTCCATGGTCCACTCACTAGCTAGCAGAATTACTTTCATCCGTCAGGTGTGAGCAGAGGGAGGTGTGTTTGCAGAATGGGCAGATGAGTTTGGGTACGCTTTTCAAATGGCATAGAGACCACGATTCCCCTCTTTAGCCAGGCATTTTGGCCTCTCTGGGGTCCTCTCTTCTCTTTCTAGTTGCTATGGGAGGAAAGCTTTGTGATGTCTGAGACTCTCCAGGACTCCCATTGGCTGAGGGTGTTGCCATGATGACCAACCAAACAAAGCTGACCTATTTGTTACTAGTTATCTGAGATGGTGTGTTTAAAAGATTTGGGAGAAATTCACTCTTGTTTACAGGATGGATGAAGTGACTAAGAAGGCAGGCATGACTGAGAAGACATGAGTCTGCTGTAGAGAATGAACAGAAATACTGTAAAATTAAACGGTCAAAAGCATCGGTGTGAATGAGAAGAGGTAGAACCCCCATCCCCACAGGAATATGGAAAAGTCCAAGGTCAGATAGACTAATCAATGCTCTTCTTCACCTTACACTGCTTTCTCCTCCCCCAATCCTATCTTTGCCTGCCACATATTTCCTCCAAAACAAAGCCCCTTCTCATGATAATAACCTTGGCTACCCTGCGCCCATTTTCTCTCAAATTAATGGTCTCTCTTGTTTATTCCTAGATGGAGAAGATGTTGCAAAAGATTCAATCTCTCATGAACAGAATTCTCCCAAATCCTACCAGAGCAAAGAAGTGAGCAGTTGTAGTCTTTGACTACAGCAAGAATATGAAATATGATGAACGTCAGCAAAAGAGAGAGGAAGTCCAGGATAACACTGTCTTTTGTGTGACATTTCTTTCTCACAAAGTGACAACATTAAAATACCAGGTGTGGCTTCAGAGGAGGCTCTGGAAAAACTCAGAATGGTATAGCCACCAGAAATTACACTTGGAGGATGTACTGAGAGGAAGAAGAGATGTGTGTGTATCTGTGACTTCTTTGATGGTCAGAGAAGAGAAGATCTCAATGTTTTAAGAGGAGGGTAGGGGTACCTGCATGGCTGGTGAGTCAGAGGGTGTGAGAAGACTAGATATTGAAGATAAATGTCATCAATAACCCAAAAAGGGAAGAGTTTGGTTGTGGTAGCGGTGAGGTTGTGGTGGGGGTGGTGTGTGTGTATGCTCACGCTTGCTTGCAATTGCTGGGGGAAACTCAGTTATATGAGGTTGCAACGACTTTCCCTAATAAAGGTAACCTAGGTTTTGCTGTCAATCATGATGCCGTGTCCTTGTAATCTATTTTCTCTGATCATTAGTTCATAATATAGATTGAGCCAATATGGTGAGAGGATACAACTATAATACCCGACTTTCCTCATCTTACATCATGCTGTAGTCTTGTTCTCTTCTCAAAACTGTCTCTCATTTCATGTACTGGTTCTGGAGGCACATAATGAAGTGTTGTGGAATTCCCATTTCTCACAAGGCTACCCATCATTTCTTATGATTCATCCATTCGACTGATTTGTATTGTCAGTAAAACAAGTCATCATATTTCAGGAATTCTGTGATTGCTGCCAAGATATTTCTGACATCAACATCGAGTAACTTTGCTCCATGTTCGCTTCTGAATCTGGTCTGAACATCTCACAGCTTGCTACCAATGTAGTGCTGCAACCATTGATGTATTATCTTCAGTAAATTTTACTTCCATGTGTTATTAATGATACTATCCTGTAGTGTCAGCATTCTGTTTTTTGACCTTTCTTGGGATGGGTATGCATATGGACCTATTTCGTCAGATGGTCAAACAGCTGTCTTCCAAACTTCCTTGTAGACAAGCTTTAGTGTGTGCAGGGTTGCATCGGCTTATTGAAATATTTCAGTTGTTGTTCGATCATTTCCTGAAGCCACGATTTTACCTGATACTTACAAGCAGCTTGAACTTTTTCCTTCAGAAGCTTTGTTCCTACTCTTATGCTGTCTTTGGAAATGATGGAATACCGAAAAGCTTATTTTCATACAGGGTCCCTCTTGTTTTCTTTCCACTTACCTTTGAAATTCCTGTATTATTCAAGATTTCCCCCAAAGGATTTTTCAATATTGCATCTCATGACATGACTTTTTCTGTTGAGTTCCTCAGGTTGGCCTATGCCAAGCTCTCTTTTCCATTGTGTTTTTCTAACTCTGGATCATTTCACATTTCATTATAATTTTTGACGTTTTCTCCAGGTGCCCATTCAAATGTTCTATGTGCTTTAACTACTCTACAATTAAGGATAGCTTCCTCTATTCTGTCTTTTTAATGACTTTTGGCTTTCTTCAACTATGAGGTTCTTTTTAAATTTTTTAATAAGCCATTTTGGGGGGCTCTTACACCTCTTCATACAATGCATACATCTATTGTGTCTATATGTTGCCATCATCCTTTTCAAAACATTTTCTTTCTGCTTGAGCCCTAGGTATAAGCTAATTTTTGTCCCTGCATCTTTCCCCTTCCCCCCACCCTTGCACCCACCTGAATCCTTGACAAATTATAAATTATCATTATTTTCCTATCTCACAACCTCCTCTGTCTCTCTTCAGCCATATTTCTGTTGTTTGTCACCTGAGGATGTTATATGTTGATCATTGCAATCTGTTCCCCATTTCTCTTCTCACTTTTGACCTGCACTCATGGTATCACTACTTCCATTATTGTTCCTGAGGCATTTATCTTTCCTGGATTGAGTGATTATAGAGCTCTTATCTGTACCAGTGAACATGCTCTGTTCTAGCAGGATATTTAGGGTGGAATTGGGGTCATGATACTAGGAGGGGAGCATTAAAGGATGAGAGGAATGTTGTAGGTTTTATCCGTACTATACTGCACCTTGACTGGCTTGTACCTTCCTTGTGACCCTTCTGTGAGGCGATGTCCAAATGTCTACAGATGGGGCTTTAGTTATTCACCCTTCTTACTTCATTCACAGTGATATGATTGTTTGTTTAGGGTCTTCTGGTGCCTGATACCTGATCCTGTCTACACCTCCTGAACACACAGAAAGGTGTGATTCTTCCATGTGGGCGTCTATACTTCCCAGTTTGATAGCCACTTGTTGATCTTCAAGCCTTTAAGACCTCAGATGCTATTAGTTTTAATAGCCAGTCACCATCAGCTTTCTTAACCACATTCGCATATACAACCAGTTTCCCTTAATTGATGGTGTCCGGAAGCGAGCATCGCAGAATGCCAGGTTATTAGAACAAAGTTTTCTTGCGTTGAGGGAAGACTTGGGTTGATGCCCATTTTCTGCCGTCTACATTAATAAGTAACATATAAGTCTATGTACATAGACCTACATCCCTAGGGTTATATAGCAATATATTTATATATGTATGCGCCTATAGTTATACTTCTATAAATGTCTTTGCCTCCTAGTTTTCCCCTCTATTTCCTTTTACTTTCCTCCTATCTATTCAACTATCATGCAAACATTCCTTGTGTGTGTGTGACTCCTGGAGTTTATATGCTCCTTATTCTTTGCTTTATAGATTTATCTTTACAGCACTAGGTGACTTGTTTTCTTATATTTGAGACTTGAAAACAATTTGAGTAAATGTAACCAGTCACGTATTCCTAAACTTCAACACAAATAAATAGAGGACACAACTCAGTTGCTTGCTACATGACTGAGTGAGCTGTAGCCCTCTGCTTTTTACATATTCATTCCATTTGCTTCTCACTCCTCTGTGTCTCTGTTCATTTATGACAACAGAAAGACAGTTGGTGGGTGAATGGACTGGTAAGTGTGTGGATGTGTGAAGGATGGATAGATGAATGGGTGATTGGGTGAGTGTGTGGTGAATGAGTGAGGATGAATAAATAAATGAGTGGGTGATCAGTACAGGGGTGAGTGGATGAATAGGTGGGTGGGATGGAGGAGAGTTGAGTGGGTAGATGGATAAGTGGGGGGGGGGTGGAAGGATGGAAGGAAGAACAGATGGATATGAGGAATCCAAGAAGTATGTGGTAGTTACATAATTTCATGTCAACTTGATCAATAAGTCTAGGGGTTGAGAGCAGACTGTCAATCGGGTCACAACCTGCTGATGTCTCCTTGTGTGCATGACCTCCTCATGAGGGGGATTCTGGGAACTTCCTCTATCTCTCTGCTTCCCCTTCCTGTTGAGGAGCCACGTGGAGACCGGAGCCAGCGCTGAGCTGCTTCCACCACCACTGGATCCACAAGCCTTTTCACCCACTGACCTGTGAGCTTCCTACATTCAGTATTGTTGCATGTGCTGCGTGAGTCTGAAGAGGAATTAATAAGTTAATATCAGACATATGGGCTAATATCAAACTTAGGGACTTGATCCAGCCCAGGCTGGGATCTTTTCAAATATTTACCTGCTCTTTGATATAAAACTCTCTCATATACAAATATGAGTATATATGAGGGTCCTTGGATTTGTTTCTCTAGTCAACCCAGACTGACAGAAAGTATAACTGATGCTACAAAATAAAGTGTGAATAGATTGTTAAGGGGAAAACTAATCTGTTCTGTAAACTTTCACCCCAAAGCACAATGAGTTTTAAGGAGAAATATAAAAGTCATCAAGGTCCCAGTCTCCTTCTGACTGAGTCACTCACCATCTGCCCACGAGTGGGTCACCCTCACAGCCTAACAGGGCTACAGGGGTTTCAGCCAACCCCTTACGGCCACACTCCAAGCTGCAGGACAGAAGCATGCGGGAAGGTGTCTCATCAACCAGCTCAACTCAGATCTCATTGGCCAGAACTGAGTCGCATCCTCTCGGGGAGATGGTGGCAGTAAACACCCCTCCTTAGTCCATGGCCCCTAAATTCAGGCCCTGTGTGTGTGTGGCAGTATGAATTTGTCACTCCTGTGCCCCTTGAGTCTGAGTTTGTACTGTCCTTGCCTTTTGCTGGTGAGACCACAGAACAGAAGATGAGCACGGAGTCTTGAACTGAGCTTGGGCCTTGGGGCTGCCTTGTGGTGGCTTCTGGGAGTTAGGAGGTGACATGGAGAAGTCAAGCACCCATGCTGAAGTGCCAGGCATGTGAGGAAGACCACCCCAGACCTGCCAGTCCCAGCCAAGTCAGCACAGATTGGAGACTCTCCGGCCAACCCTCTGGATTGTGGGAAGCAGGACACACTTGCTATTTTGAAGCCATAAGCCTGGGGACGTTTTGTTACGTGGTAGCTGCTAGCTGATGCACATAGCTGATTGTGAGGGAGTCTGGTAAATAGTCTTTATAAGGAGAGCAAAGAGTCCCCTAATGGATATCATGTATAAAAGAATAGATGAACTATTCTGGGAATGAACTGCCCCTGACAATTCCAGAAGGTCCATTCTGGCTCTAGCCATGCCCACTTGGAGTCCTCTCCAAGTCACTCAAGGGTCTGTGTGTCCCTGAGCCACCTTGAGCTGGGCCACTGTGCAAAAGACCACACGGCCCACCTCCACCCCATTCAGGGCTCTGGGTCCGGAAAAAGCTGCCATCAGCACTACCAGGAGTTGTCCACAATGCACCCCCATCCTAAACTCAGCTCTGCATGCAGCTGTCCCCGAGCGTCTTGGCCCACTGTTTGCAGCGTGGCGTGCTTGCCTTCCCTGGACAACCCAGGCTTTGGGCAGCACAGAGACCCGCGGCCTGTGCCACTGGCCATGCAGCATCTAGGGTCACCCCGGAGGTCCTGGCAGGAAGACCAGTGAACAGAAAGGTGGGGGGGGGGTTCAGTTCTAGGGAGTGGTGCCTTGGAAGAAAGGCCTGGCAATCTAGTCCCTCAATCCCCTTGGAGCACTGTGCTTCTGTGACACCCCCAGGGTCACCAGGCATAAGGATGAACTCAGCAGCCACTAGTATTGGCACGAATGTAGCCAGACATCCTGTGGTCTCCCCCTCCCTATGGTGCCTGAATTAGGGCCCAGCCCAAGATGTCGTGGTTCTCCGGGGACCTCAGGTTGGTGCCGCATCACTGGGACCTTACGGAGAACAAAACCAAACACAGCCCGGCCCTGCAGGACCCTCACAACTGATCTTGTGGTCGAGCCCCTGGTTACAGCCACCGTGTGTAGCCATCTCACCGAGGGCCTTCTTCTGTTTCACTGTCCCTCCTCTTTACCAAGCATGATGTCCTTCTCCGGGGACTGGTCTCTCCGAGCAGCACATCCAGAGAACGTGAGGCCAAGTCTCACCATCCTTGCCTTTAAGGGGCATTCTGGCTGTACGTCGTCCAAGACAGATCTGTTTGTTCTTTGGGCAGTGCATGGTACTTTCAATGTTCTTTGCCAATGCTGTAGTTCAAATGCATTGATGTGTTGGTCTTCCTTATTCAATGCCCAATTTCCAAAAGCACGAGGCAATGGAAAATACCCTGACCCGAGTCAGGCCCCCTTACTCCTCAAAGTCACACCCCTGCTCTTCAATACTCTAAAGAGGTCGTGTGCAGCAGATTTACCCAATGCAATACGTCTTTGATCTCTTGCCTGCTGCTTCCGTGAGTGTTGAGTGTGCACATTCTTGGCAACCTCAAGCGTTTCTCCATTTACCCTGATGTTACCCATTGGTGCCAATGTGAGGACTTGGGTTTGGTTCACATGAAGTTATCAGGTGCTGGCTCTGGCTCTTCATCAGCATAGGCTTCAAGTCCTTCCCACGTGCAGTGAGCAAGATGGTTTCTTCTGCGTATCACCAGGTGTTCGCAGCCCTTCCTCTGATCCTGATGCCACATCTGTCTCTTCTTCTCTGCCAGGTGGGGTACTGTGGTGGCGTGTGCGTTGCTGTGATGCTGGAAGCTATGCCACCAGTCTTTTCAAATGCCAGCAAGGCCTCTCCTCATGAATGGGTTTCAGCAGAGCTTCTGGACTCAGAGCAGACTATGGAGAAGGAGTGGGCTGTCCACTTCAGAGGAAGCAGCCGCTGGGAACTCCATGGACAGCCTCAAATCACCACACCCAAGCCAACTAAACTCAGAGCATCCCACAAGCTTCAAAGGATGCTTCCAATGATTCTAAGGCTATGAAGGCAACCCGAGTCAACCCAACCCAGGGACATGGAGTTGACTCTGCACAGAGCAGATGTCTCAGCAGGTTCCAAAGGATCATCTTTATGTTATCTTCATATAAGCAGACGGCCACATGCATTGCTATCTGCAGAGGGCTGCACAGTTCAATTAACTGAGCTTTTGGTGAGCCGCTCAGTGGTTAACCCCTGCACCACTAGGGCTCCTGAACACAACTTGAGAACCCCAACCCAAACCTGCTGCAGTGGGATGCATGCTGACTCGTTGAGACTCTGGAGGTCAGAGTAGGACTGCCCCATTGGGGTGCCGTGGCTGCATCTTTGCAGAAGCAGACAGCCATGTCTTTTGCCCGGGAGAGGTCGGCGGGTTCAGACCACCAATCTTCCAGCTCATGGCCCAGTGCTTAACTACCAGGATTAGGGCTCCTTAATACAACTTCAGTTATTGCTGTCAGGGGCTGTCGAGTCGGCCCCAACCCATAGCGACCCTACATACGTCCGAAGGAAACACCTCCAGGTCCTGTGCCAGACACACGATTATTCTTTCATTTGAGTCCATACTGGCGGCCACTGCCAATCCATCTCATGGAAGACCTTCCTCTGTTTTACTGTCCCTCCTCTTTACCAAACACGCTGTCCTTCTCCAGGGACTGGTCTCTCCCGACAACATGCCCAAGGTACATGGGGCAAAGTCTGGCCACCCTTGTTTCTCAGGAGATTTCTGGCTCTACTTCTTCCAAAACAGATCTGTTTGTTCTTCTTTCAGTCCCCAGCACTGTCAATATTCTTCACCAACTTAATCGTTCAAAGGCATCACTTCTTGAGTCTTCTGTATATAATTTCTCTCCCTGCCATCCATCTAATTCTGACTCACAGTGACCCTGGAGGACAGGGGAGAACTGGCTCTGTGGGTTCCTGAGAGAGTAAGTCTTTATCAGGGAAGAAAGCCTCCCATGTCTCCCAAGGACTGGCTGGTGGAGTCAAACTGTGACCATGAGCTTAGCAACCCAGCACATAACTACTACGTCACAAGGGCTCCCTACACACCACATAGGAGTTAGAACCTGCTTATTATTAGCAGTGGTAACAACCTCTTCCTCCTGTGAACTGCTCGCCAATCTCCAGAGTGTCTTCTTTGTGTGCTCTCACCGAACCCTCCAAAGAAGGCTGCCTTAGCCACGCCGGACAACAGTGGGGAGCTGTCACGGAAATGTGGCAGTGGCTGCAGAACTGACATCAATGTTTGCTTGCCCCCAAAGGCAGGGGCTGGTCTTTGCCCATTCTGACCTGTCACCGCCTTCTCACCTGTGACCCTTGAAGATACGAGTTTAGAAATCAAGCCCTGGAAGCCAGTAAGTAAACCCCATCTACCTGAAAGTCCCCAAAGTCCAGAGTCAGAACATAACTACCCCATTCCCACCTGTTTGTTCACCTGTGGAGTGGGGTGCTCATGGTGCATCCCAGTGAGTTCCTGTCCACCTGAGCTCCCAGGGTAAGCTCCCTATGGCCCCAAGTCATTAAGTGTGCCAGGCTGGGTCACCACATTTCCTGATAGTTCTCGAGGAAGTGTAAACTGAGGTGATCAAATGTTGACCCCACTCCCAAAGATGAGTCTATGTCCCACTGTCTGGGGCCAGACGGTGGGGCAGCTTCCTAAACTGGGTCTCTACAGAGGCCATGTGGTGGAGCCTGGAAATGGAGAGCAGATGGGAGGACGCAGGTGGAACCACAAGCCAAGGGTCGCTGGTGCCACTGGCACTTCAGGGGGCAAGAAAAGATCTTCCCAGAGCCAGCAGACACCCCCGTGGGGTTCTGTGCGTTAGAACTGCCTTGAAGGCGGTGGTCCCCCTCACAGCAAATCTCTCATGGAGAGGGTGTGTGTGCGTGTGTGTATGTGTGTGCATCTGTGACGTCTGTGTCTGTGTGTCCAGGGAGGTGTAGGCTCTCAAGGCCTGGGTCTCCACTGCTGGTTCCTAGTGGGACCCAGGCAGGAGTTGGCCGGCTGTGGGACTCTGGGGAAGCATCCACCTCCCAAAATCTCTGGTTGGGGCTCCACACAGCAGGGTTGGCCAGGGCACTCCCGCAGGGCTGTGAGGGGGCACTAGGTATGGGGCTCCCTAAGCTTTGAAGGGTTGGGTGCCCAGTCAAATCTGACTCACAGTGTCCCTGTGGGATTCCAAGGAGAACATCTTATGGAACAGACCATGGGTGGAGGGAGGCGTCCACAAGGAAGTTCCCAGACTGGCCTCCCAGGCAGGAACCCCAGGAAGGGCCCCACGTGGGCGTCCCAGGTGGCAGTCCAATATTGGGGATGTTCTGGGAAGGTCCCAGGTGGGTGTCGCAGGTGGCAGTCCAATGTTGGGGGTGGGGTTCTGGGCAGGTCCCAGGTGGGTGTCTAAGGGAGAAGATCAACAGGGCTTTCTTCCCTGGAGCTAGCAAGGGGGTTCAATCTGCTGTGTCACCAGGCTCCTTGGCTGAGGATGGGAATGATGAAAAGTGGTCAGGGCCCCCGCATCTCCAGTGGAAGGGAGACTCTTGCTGGCAATGGCTCACCTGCTGGCAAAAGCCCACCCTGTGTCCTACAGCCGACCTTGGGCTAGCCCCTCAGAGCTTCAGTGTACCCATCTAGGAAATGGGGTCGTCACAGGCACAAGGACTGGTTTAGGAGCTCTTCTCACGCCCACCGGGTTGATGCTGACTCACAGTAACCCTACAAGACAGTGTGTATTTGCTCCTGTGAGTGGGAACAAGACCATTACTCTTTACAGGAGTGGGAAGCTTTGTCTTTCTCCCGTGGAGCCATTGACCTTGCAGTTAGCATCCCAATGCCTAACCCGCTGCACCACCAGGGCTCCTTATAGGCCTCTTCAGAAGATGGAACATACCAGGCCACCGATTCTCTGTCTGCCATATGGAATACCTGCGAGAGTCTCTGCTGTGGGTGGAAGGGGGCTGTGGGGGGGGGGGTGACACTGTTTGTGTGTGATGGGGTGGCTTAGTGGTAAATAAGTACTCCCTTTCCAGGCAAGGCACTGGGGTCCAACTCCCAGCCAACGCCCCTCAAAGCAGCCCAGTCAGCTGTCAGCCAGGGGACAGGGGGCTGTTGTTAACGTGCTGAACACGTTTCAGCTGAGCCCTCTGACTACGATGGGCTAGGAAGAGAAGCCAGGCCACCTCCTTTGAGTAGCAGCTAGTGAGAAGCCCACCAAACCAGTGGGTGTGTCTGTGTTAGATGCCGGGGAAATGCTGTGTGGTGGAAATTGGGGCAACTGGCTTGCCTAGAGACCGGAGTCCAGGAAACCTAAGAGGGCAGCACAACTGTCGCGGGCAGGGGTGTGGTTTTGGTCTGTGGACTGAATCATGGACTGATCCCCACTTGACGGTGCCAAGGATCACGTAGGACTGGGTTGCCTCCTGCTCTGCTGTGCTTGGGGTCCCCCAAGAGTTGAGGTAACACCTTAGCAGCTTACAGCTGAGGGACGACATCGGGCACAGGCTCCAACAAACGAATGCTGCCAAAGACCATTTCTGGCGCGTGCCTCAGGTTCCCGTCAGCATAGTGTCTGCCTTCTCTCAGCTGAAGCTTGGATGGGTCACAGGCCCCTCTGCCCTCAGTCTGGCCCATGGGGACCATAAGAGTCCCCTCCCAGCATGCTTTGGGGTGAGCCTTCATCTGGCCAGCTAGACCCCAGGAGGCATCCAGAAAAGTACCCTTTCCACATTCACTGCCTTTGAGTCCATTCTGACTCACAGCGACCCTATAGCACAGGGTAGAAGTGTGCTGGTGTGTTTCCATGACTGTGATTCGTCATTGGAGTAGAAAGCCTCATCTTTCCCTGGATGTGTGGCTGGTGGATTCCAACCTCTAACCTTGTGGTTAGCAACCTAATATGTACCTCCTACCCCACCAGGGCACCTGGTTTTCATCGTGAAGCAATCGTGTGAATGGTCATGGAGAGACGGCCTTTGTGGAGTAATCCTAGTTTATCCTCCCTCAGAGCTTGGTGGGGGCAACAGGAACATACATAGCTCGGGACCCCCATTGATGGATGGCCCTTGTTTCTGATTACAGGGGTGTCTGTAGTGTTGAGTTGGCACATGTAGATGTTGCTGTGGGCATACATTGGTCGAGGTGTGGTGGACGGACAGATGGATGTGTCTGTCCAGTCCAGGTCAAGAGGCAGAGCCACCCGCAGCAGGAGCGTGCAGAGGAAACCAGGGGCGCAGAGCCTTGTCCAGCCCGTCCCATGTGATGGGCAAAGACCTCCTTTTTGACAGCCACCTGTCCCTCACTGACCTCCCCTCCTCCTCTCACCAGGGTCATTCTGAAGGTGACAGCCTGGGAGACTCCCAACCCCTGAGCCCCACAGCCTTGAAGACCCCTCTATATGACACCTACAGGAGCAAGCCTGATGGTGACAGGGGAAAGCATGCTCTGGGGATTACCAAGAGGTTGGCGGTTCCAGTTCCCCCTTGAGGGTGTCAGAAGAAAGGCCTGGCTGGCCACTTCCCAGGAAGCCACCCCAGAAACCCCTGAGTATCATAGTTCCTCTCTGGCCCATGCAGGGGCAACGGGGGTCAGAGGCGACTGAGGGAAGATGTCTCTCCTGGCAAGGTGTGGCCGGGCAGCAGCATTGCCTGTGTCTGCTCTGTGGGGAAGCAGCTGCTTGTGGACAGGTGGGTGCAATCTCATTTCTCCAGCCCAGCATCTCCACACCAGAAAAGGCGGGACACAGGGCCCTAAGGGGGACAACACTGGACTGGCCCGGACTGACCATGCGATGCCGAGGCAAAACACTAAAGGTGTGAGGCACAGCAAACATGGGAGCAGAACAGGGAGCTCCCGAGGGAGTAGAAAGGATAGTCGACTCTGGGACCAGAGCGTGGCACCCCATTGGACCTGACTGGAGGACAAGCCTGGAGGTCAAACACCATACCTTGATCTATTTACAGGTCTTTCTTTCTTTTAAAATTATTTTCTGTTTCTTTTTGTTTCTTTTGAATAATCTATTCTTTTATGGGTCATTGGCTTTCTTTTTTGTTGTCATAGCTGTGTTCTCATTCATTGCCTCTCTTGCTATGCCTCGATTTTTGGTGCATATTATTATCTCTACAGATCTATCTAGATAAGGTAAGCTGGATGAATAATCTGGAGGAGAAAACAACAGAACCAATGGTTCAGGGGGGACATGGGAGAGGGGGAGGCGGGGTAAGGAGGTGGTGTTAACCAACCCAACTACAGGATAGCAACAAGTGATCCAAAATTAGTGGCAAGGAGGTTGTGAGAGGCCTGGTAGGGATTCAGCAAGGGTTATGTAACCGAGAGAAATTATTGAAACCCAAATGAAGGCTGAGGATACTAGTGGGACAAGAGGAAAGTAAAAGGGAATAGAGGAAAGAGCTAGGTGACAAAGGGTATTTATAGAGGTCTAAATACAGGCATGTACATATGTAAATATATTTCTATAGGAGAGTGGGGAAATAGATGTATGTGCATATATGTATAGGTTTAGTATTAAGGAGCAGATGGACATTGGGCCTCCACTCAAGTACTTACTCAATGCAAGAGCATGCTGTTCTATTAAATTGACATTCCATGACGCACATCTTCCAAATATGATCGCTGAAGACAAACGTGCACATAAGCAAATGTGGTGAAGAAAGCTGATGGTGGCCGGCTATCAAAAGATACAGCGTTCTGGGGTCTTAAAGGCTTGCAGATAAACAAGCGGCCATCTAGCTGAGAAGCATCAAAGCCCACGTGGAGGAAGCACACCAGCCTGTGTGACCATGAGGTGTCGAAGGGATAAGTTATCAGACATCAAAGAACAAAAAGAGCATAGCAGTGGGTGCCCACCTTCCTCATATGATCACTGAAGACAAATGTGTGCATAAGCAAATGTGGTGAAGAAAGTTGATGGTGCCCAGCTATCAAAAGATAGAGTGTCTGGGGTTTTGAAAGCTTGAAGGTAAACAAGCGGGCATCTACCTCTGAAGCACCAAAGCCCGCATGGAAGCACACTAGTCTGTGTGACCACGAGCTGTCGAAGGGATCAGGTATTAAGCATCATAGAACAAAAAATCATATCATTGTAATTTAGGGTGAGTTCAGAGTGGAGATTCAAAGCCCACCAGTAGGCAACTGGACACCCCCTTACTGAAGTGCTATGGGAGGAGATGAGCCAGTCAGGGTGCAGGGTAGCAACATTGAAACATTTAACGTTCCTCTAATTCTTAAATGATTCCTCCCCGCCCCCCCCCCCCACTATCATGATCCCAATTCTAGCTTACAAACCTGGCTAGACCAGAAGATGTACATTGGTACAGATAGCAACTGAAAACACAGGGAATCCAGGACAGATGACCCCTTCAGGACAAGTGGTGAGTGGTGATACCACAGGCATGGGGGGAATGGGGGGTGGAAAGGGGGAAGTGATTGGAAGAATCTACGTATAGCCTCCTCCCTGGGGGGTGGAGAGCAGAGACGTGGAAGGAGGAAGACATCGGACAGTGTAACATTTAACAAAATAATAATTTGTGAATTATGAAGGAAGGAGGGAGGAGTGTGGAGGGAGGGGTAAAAATGAGGAGCCCATATTAAGGGCTCAAGTAGAAGGCAAATGTTTTGAGAATGATGATGGCAACACATGTACAAATGTGCTTGGCACACTTGATGTATGTATGGATTGTGATAAGAATTGTATGAGCCCTCAATAAAATGATTTTTACAAAAAGCAGGGACTAAAGTTGAACAACAACATCGCCTGTGCCCAATGCCCTGGGGCCTTTCCCCCATTCAGAAGAGGTGCCTTTTCTCACTGGAGGCGGAAGTGGGTGGAGCATAAAGGGCCATGTGCCCCTGGGAGGGTAGAAACCACGCGAAGGGGCTCAGGTTGCCATACACCAAAAGAACCATCAGAAACCCAAATTCACCACCATCAAATCAATACTGAGTCATAGGGATCCTATAGGACAGAGAAGGCCTGCCCCTGTGGGTTTCTGCGCTGGTCAGTCTTTACAGGAGTAGGAAGTCTGATCTTTTTCTCTCAGAGCTGCTGGTGGTTTGAACAGCTGGCCTTGCAATTAACAGCCCAACGTGTAACCATTGTGCAACCAAGGCTGCCCCAAACTGTGTGCCAAAGCCCCTGTAGCTGTGAACAAGGACCTGCTAGAAGCGGGATCTTGTAGATGGGACAGGTGGCTCAGAACCCCCTGCAGGCAGCCTGTGCTGAGATGAGCAAGGAACACCTGGGCTGCCCCGCAGATGTGGACAGAGCCAGAAAGAGCCTTTGCAGGGAACATGGCCCCGCTGACACCCTGATCTGCGAATTCCGGCCTCCTGAGCGGGTAGAGGAAGAGCCTGTGGTTCTTTGTTAGGCTGGCCCAGGAGGAGGGAAGGGTGTCCCTGATGAGCAGTGGGCTTTGTCTAGTGGGGACTTGGGAGTGGGGCATCCAGGTAGGAGTTGCACGGAGCCTGAGGGGGCGGGAAAATGAGGGCAGCTGTAAGGGTCATCTAGAGTCCAGCCGGGAGTTAGGGGCTTCCTCTTGTACTTTCATCTTAAAGATGAGTTCTGGCCTTTAGCGGGGTGCCTGTGGTGGTTACATAATCAGGTGTCAACTTGTGGAGGGGTGGAGTCTAGCCTGTCAATCAGGTCGCAGCTTATGAGCTCATTTGGAGGTGCTAAGGAGATACATAGCTTGCGGGAGGCAGGACACACGCCCAGTCCCTGTGAGGCATTCCTGTTGACAAGGCACATGGAGACAGGCTGATGGCAGTGAGAGCCTGGGAGCTGAGGAGCCACGTGGAAACCCATGCCAGTGTGGAGATGCTTCTCTAGCACCTCAGCTAGAGGACCTTCCACCCACTGGACAGAGATCCTCCTCCATCTGTCGTCATTGCATGACTGCGGGAGTCTAAAGGACAATTTATGGACTAGTATCAGTGTATGGGGTAACACCGGACTTACGGACTTGATCTGGGCTGGGATGTTCTCTCAATATACAATTGCTCTTTTATGTGAAACTGTCTTATACACATATGCGTGTCCACGAGTTTGTTTCTCCAGTCTACGCAGACGAACACATTCCCCTCAGAGCCTAGCAGCAGCGGGGTGGGTGAGCAGAGGCCTGGAGTGGGGGTTGGGTGGAGTGGTGCAGGGAGTGGAAGAGCTTGTCTTGAGGCGCTGGGATGGACAGAATGTGAATGAGCCGGGGCAGACACGGGAGCGCAAATCCGATAGGCAATTTTTCAAATGCCCTTCCTTTTGTCTAGGCCAGAGAAATTGGTGTCTAGAAGCTTGATGGAAGAACTGGCGAATGTTTACAGCGAGAGTTTGGTCATGAGTGTGGCTGCCCCCCTCCCATCCCAGCGAACTGCCCACGTGCCATCTCCACAGACCACCCACATCTGGGCTCCCAGAAGCCAATCCAGAAGACTCCCAACTTTCCCAGGAGCGGTCCCCTGCACTGTGGACGAGGGGGCTCCGGCTGCTACCCACAGGGTCAGTGGGTGAAACCCACCTGCCTTTGGAGGGAGAAAGGTGGGGCTCTTGGTACCAAAGAAGGTGCCCCATCTGGGAGACTGTACTGCATAGGTCGCCATGAGACAGAAGTGTATCCATTGGCAGTAGGCAGGTTGGTAGGGAACGGGCATCAGAAACAGGGCCTATGACCCAATCAGATCCCAGTCTCCAGCTGAGGCTGGGCCATTGAGAATAAACCTCCAAGCCATGGTAGCTGTCCAGGGCAAAAAGAGCACCCTGTTTTGCCTCCTGGGGGAACACACAGGACAGACTGTGTGTTGGGAGGGAGCTGTGGCACCTTCTTAGGCATACTTGTTTGCAGCCAGGGGGAGAGAGGGGCCTCTTGGGGTGGCCAACAAGGATCATTAGGCATTTCTGCCAGAGGCCCGGGGCGCAGGAGAGGGACACAGCCAAGGCAGAGGCTGGCACCAAGGAAATGTAGCTTACCTGCTGTAGGCAGGCCGGCCCAAACATGACCCAATGATTCGGTGGAATCAGCACACTAGACTAAGCTGTCTTGGACCAGAATTTGGAATGTCACACATAGCAAACAGTTAATGGTCAACCAGTCACTCCTATACTGAAGCCTAGCATGAACAGGGCTCCAAAAGGGTCAAATAGCTGCACCGTACTAGACTAGACATGATGACCGGGGGAGGGGGACATTACGACCTGGGGAGGGGACATTTCTGGGTTTCCTCTTTGGGTAATCTTGCATGAGAAAGTAGGTCCATGGGCAGACAGACCTGTGGGAAAATGTGCCAGCAGCACACCGGGTCTCAGGTGATTGCCATGCCCTCCACTCTTCGCATGCCCCTGCCCTGAGCCACACCCCCTGGCCGAACAGGAACCCTCTGCCCCAGTGGCCATCACTGAGGACACCCATCGTCCTTCCAATTTGGGGAGGAAGCAAGAGTGCACACACACACTGAGCACATCACTGCCCCTCGGTGTTAAACGAAGATGGTGTCGGAGACTGGACATCCATTTCATCTGAGCTGGGCCCCCAATGATCCTGCCCGGACACCCTGGGACACAGGGTGGGAGTGTGGGGGTATACTTTGTGCAAGACCTGATGACTGGGGCCCATTTAATGTTAATTCCAGAAATGATGCTTCAACATTACATCAAAGCTGAGGCATGTCCCAAAGGTCTGGGCAGATTGGACCATTAACAGACAGGGGCGGCTATGGGGATGTGACCCACGGCCACTCTGGGTGTGCGCACTCAGTCTCAGCACACACAGGCCTCATGTTAGGCTCACGTGCTCCTGCAGCTGACTTGTCAAAATAAAACCACTTCAGCATGTAAAGGCTCCTAGAGCCCATCTTGACTTTGAGGGCCGAGCTGAGCAGCCTTTGAGGAAACCTGACATCACAGAACAGAAGTGGAGTGATCAGGGTGCCTCAGTATTGGGAGGGGTTGCTCTCCTGAACCCACATCAGAGAGAAACATGCCAAGCCCCCTAGCCCTGTATGCCAGCCTCCTCAGACCTCCCTCTCTATGTGCTGCACACACACACACACACACACACACACACACAAAACTCTTTCTGCTCTTCCCACCTGTCTCATGGGGTTGGCCAATTCTGTGTCTCCTACCCAGAATGCTCTTCTGCCTTTCCTTGGCCAACTGAGTTCAATGAACTCCGCTGAGAAGTCACCTCTCAAGAGACATCCACCTTAACTGCCGGACCAGGTCATGCCCCTTCTTCAATGAACACCAGGCCCTCTGCCCCAGTGAACTGCATGGTTATTTATAGAATGTGCATCCCCTCAACTTGATGGTGAGCTCCTTGAGAGCAGGGTCCGGCCTCCTCTGCATCTTGGTGGCTAGAAGGGCACTTTGCAAAAATGCAAGGAAGAAGGGGTGAGTTTAGATGGGTAAAGAATGGGTGGGTAGAATGCTCCCGTGGATGGAATAGTGGGTGGGCAAATGGATGTTCAGTTGAATGGGTTGCTCTTCAGATGGATAAAGTTCAAATGGATGTTTAGATGGATGGATGGATGGATGGATGGATGGATGGATGGATGGATAGACAGATGAGTGGATGGATATACAGGGAACATTAGTCATCCCCGACAAAAACAATTGTTCTGGTATAATACTTTGCATTCCCTGCCCCCCCTACAGTTCAGGCAGATTTTCTGTGCCAAAAACCCCAGGAGACCCATCTCCCACTCCCATGCTTAGAGACAGAGGATGCCCTCTTATTTTGGCTCTGTTGTTTCCCATTTCTTGGCACTGCTTCCAGAGTTCCATCCGCCAGGCTGCCTGTATCCCCAGACGACATCCCACAGTTACAACTCTGGGGATGAACTCGTGGACACATCTTTCGTGAGGGCCACCATTCATCCCACTACCAATAGCCAGGGTCAAAGCCTGAGACCTGGAAGACATGGTGCTGAACAGATGGGGCATGAGCCCTGGGGCTGAGGATGCAGAACGGTGTTAGGGCTTTGTCACCGAGGGCCCATGGGTCACAGAGTGGCAATGACCATGGTTAGACTTCCCCCTAGAGAGGGCCATGCTCTGAGGGACACTGTGGAGAAGAGACAGAGGTATCAGGACTGGTAGGGAGACAGGTTGGCCGTAGGTGTGCTGGCCCAGAGGCCTCACACAGGGAGGACAGGGGAATGAATAGGAGGGATTGAAACTGGCATGAAGGTGGAATGGATCTTATTCACAAAGGGGTGTGATGGGGTGGCAGAGTGCTGCCAACAGTGACCCCAGGACACTGGCACAAGAAGATGTCATCGATGATGATGCCATCAGGTGCAGAACTGGCTCCGCCCCATACCGCCCCTGTGGACAACAGAAGGCAACACTGCGCATCCTTGCACCGTCCCCACATTGTTCCTATGCCGGCCCGTTGATGCAGCCACGCTGTCAATCCATTCACTGGAGGGCCTTCCTCTGGCTCACTGCCCTCCGCTTTGCCAAACATGAGGTCCTTCTCCAGGGACTGGTCTCTCCTGACAAGTCCAGAGTGTGTCAGACCAAGTCTTGCCAGCTGGCCTCTGAGGAGCACTCTGGCCTTACTTCTTCCAGTGAAGATCTGCTTGTGCTTTGGGCAGTCCAGGGTACTCTCAGGATTCTTCTCCAGCTCCACAGCTCAAATGCAGGCCCAAAGAGATGGGTGAGCAGAGAGAATCGCCTTCTCCCAAGATGCAGGAGGCGGTGGGACTTTGTGTGAAGCCCCTGACTACCTTCACGGATGGGTGCCACAGGTATGGAGCTTCCTGACGCACAGCAGAGGTTCATGACACCCCAGGTGGCACTCTGGCAGGGGCTGTGCACATCAGGCCCCCCAGGGAGCTCAGTAAACACTGCAGCATAAGTCACTGGGTAACAGGGCCTTCCTCAGTCCTCCCAGCTCAGTTGCAGGGGTCAGGTCAGGGGCTCTGCAGCCTGGGGAGCCAGGGGCATGCAGCAAGCAGCTCTTGAAGTGTCAGATGCAGGGTCCTTCCTGAGTGTGGCCTGGGTTTCTTCCCCAATGGCTGGCGTCAGCTTCCCCCTCCATAGACACGCGGCCAGGTTCAGCCTCCTCCACATAGTCCTTCAAGCCTCAACATCCTGCATCTCAAGGAAGTCTGGGGGTTGTCTGTTTGGAAGCTTTGCCATCTGGCCCTGAGGCTGCTCCCCCTCACACGGGCATGTTCCCCGACAATCCCCTCCTAGGTGTGCAGGTAGCACCCACAGCGTGAAGGTCCCTGTTATGCGGCTTTCTGGCTATGGTCCTGTAACTCCCAGCAAACTATGAAAAGGACATGTGTGGGACTCTCCGAAGGGGACTGGAAAGCTTGCTTTTGATGCTTACAAGAAGCCACCCCCGGAATGGAAAGGGTAGACCCTGCAGTGGAGCCCCTCCTTAGGACCTAGGGTCCTTGCACCGGGAACCCGCTGGACCCAGGAAGCACACCTAGAGACGCGCCGGAGGTGATCCCAGGCATTGAGATGCAGCAGAAGTCACAGGGGACCCGTGCAAGATGGTGGAATGGGCTTCCTGGCCCTGGAGTGAGATCCATGAGCACCTTCGACAGGAGGTATACTAGGGGAAGGGGTGCCCCGATGTACTTATCAGTGGAGCTAAAGATCTTTGTAGCATTTGGCCAAGTAAGACAGGGGCTTGGCCAGTCCTAGAGTCCCAACAGGCTGAGGGCCAAGAGGTTGAGGGCCAAGGAGAGGCTTGCCTGTGGACCCAGCCAATAAACTGTGCTGAAGAACTGTACCTTGAATCCCTCCTGATCCGAAATTGCATACTGCACTACCCTCATAAACCCCGTGATAGTACGTCTGGTCTGGGAGTCCTGTGTGGCCATTGGACCGAGTTAGGAAGCCAGCAGAAACATCGAGTGCTGTGGGAGAGACAGCTGCTGCCAGAAGTGACCTTTAGGCTAAAGAGAAGGCATGCCTGACCTCCGACTTGCAAGGCACAGGCCCAAGCTGAAGCCAGGTGGTTTCTCTCCCCCTTGTGAAGTTAGAGGGGTTCAGATGCCTCCCCCGGGCCATGCTCACAACACCCCAGAACCTCATCCATCCAGGTTTGCACACTCATCCTCACACACACACAACTAATTGCACTTACACATGAATACACTCACACACAGCAACACACAGGGATTTCACACACTTGCAGACCCACTCACCGCTGCAATAACACGCACACACCCACATATGCACCCTTACACAGTGACACACACTCACATGCACAGACACATTTACATCCCCACACATTGACACCCACTCACAGACCTGCCATCACCGTCACGCACTCACACACACATCACACTCCCACAATTGACACAGCCTCACACACTTGTACTCTCACGCACACACTCACCCTTGCACTCATTTCATACTCACATGGACACACAGTGACACTCATTCTCTCACAGGCCTGTGTTCACACCCATTCACATAAACACTCACAGAGACATGTGCACACCCACAGTACACTTTCCTGCACAAGCTCATGCACTCACACCCTTTCATACACCGTGCATTCATACATTCTCATACACACTTACAGGCACATACTCTGAACACACGCACATTTGTTCACACGCATGCACTCACTCGCCCACATACTCCATGACTCACAGTCACATCAGGACCCCCTCCTTCCTTTCCCTCCACGACAAGTCTTCCCCTCCTCCCACCAGAGCCCATGGCCCCCAAAACACTGACCAATGGCCTTGGCTGTGCAGTCTGACTCTCTGTGGCTGGGCTGCCGAGTCACCAGATGCCACCCACCCCCTGCCCTGACCACTCAGCCAGCCAGGAAGACCAAGCCAGGAGGCAGGCCCCCTCCACCTGGCCTGTGGGTTCAGAGAATCGCCCAGAGGTAGCTTCCCATGGTGGCCCACACACAGCTGGCCTGGCAGTTCACGCATGGCCGAGGACTCAGAGACTGGACAGCTTGTCACTGCTGGTAGATCTAGACGGACCGGAGAGGCAGAGGCGACACCAGTACACCCAGGCCGGCCAACTGGAGCACTTCAAAGAGCCGGGGACAGGGGCCCCTTCACACTGCCAGGTCCACGCTCACACCGCCACCCGGGCCTGGACACCACCAGCCTGCATCCCACCCACCACCAGCCTGGACACCGGGTGGCTTCTGCAGCCAGCCCTCCGAGAGGGCGCCCTGGGTCCAGGGACCAGCACGGCCTCTTCTTCCTCAGATACAAATCAAACGTGTCCCAAAGGTGATTGATGGTGAGCTTGGCAGTGCCACAGACTTCGGGATGCTAACAACAAGGTTGTTGGTTCAAACCCACCAGCCTCTCAGGAGGAGTAAGATAAGGCTGGCTGCTCTCTTAAAGGCTGACAGCCTCGGAAACCCTACGGAGCGGTTCTGCTCAGTCCCACGAGGCTGCTAATGCTCAACTCAATGACAGTGGCTTTGGCTTGCTTGGTTGTGGGGTGGTGGTTCAGGTTCTACATGTGAGCTTCTCCTTCACCAGACATGCAGTTCCACAAGGTTGCTAACGGTCAACTCAATGACAGGGCCTTCAGCTTGCTTGGTTGGGGGGATTCAGGCTCTACATGTGAGCTTCACCAGACATGATGTCATTTTCCAGGGACTGCTCCCTCTTGATGACATGTCCAAAGGACATGAGACAAAGTCTCACCATGCCATTTCTAAGGACATTCCAGCTGTGTGCCTCCCAAGAAAATGTGCTTGTTGTTCCTCCTCCTCCTCTTCTTCCTTCTCTTCCTCTTCTTCCCCCTCTTTTTGCATAGGGACCTGAGCAAATGGAAAATATGTGCCCACAAAGGGGTCAGATAGTGTTGGCTCAGGCCATTGATGCAGAATTGATATCGCCAAGGAACCATAATGAAGGAACGGGATTACTAAAGATGTGCGTGCTGGTGATGACAAAGGTCACACCTTAGGTTGCAGACCACAAGGCCAGAAGTTCAAAACCACCAGCCACACATCGGGAGAAACAGGAAGCGCTCTGCTCCCATAAAGAGTTGTAGACTCAGAAACCCACAGGGGAAGTTCTACCTTGTCATGTAACAGTGGTTCTCAACTTATGGGTCACTACCCCTTTGGGGAGTCATATGACCGTTTCACAGGGGTCATCTAAGACCATCCGAAGACACATATTTCCATGGTCTTAGGAAGCGAGACACCGCTCCTCTATCCTTCTTCAGGAGGGTCCACCCATATGCAGGTCCACCCACATGCAGTACCCTCTGTGAAGACTGCTATCCATGCTTCAAGACAAAATTTCATTCACTTGCCATTAGAAACAAATACTTCACAACATATAATGATGTATTGCTTTTGTGATTAATCACTGTGCTTTAATGATGTTCAATCTGTAACAATGAATACACATGCTGCACATCAGATATTTACATGAGGATTCAGAAGAGCTGCAAAATGACAGTGATGAAGTAGCAACGGAAATCAATGTATGGTTAGGGGTGACCACGACATAAGGAACTGTATGAAAGGGTCTCAGCATTAGGAAGTTTGGGAACCACTGCTGTAGGGTCTCTGTGAGTCGGCACCCACTAGAGGGCAGTGAGAGAGTTATGTATCAGAAAACTAAATTCATATAGAATGTGTTCATCCTTCTGTCCATCCAATGTATAGTCAATATTCTTGCCTCACACCCTAACTCAGAGACATCCCTTTTTCTTTTGTCTTCCTTACTGTCTAGCTTTGACATGTAGGATGAGAGGTCCCCCCAAACCCATGTCCTCTAGAACCTCAGGATGGCACCCTGTCTTGAGGCAAGGTCATACTGAGGTAGGGTGGGCCTGAGCCCAATGAAGGGTGTCCTCATCAGAAGACAGGAGGCACACACCACACCTACACCTGCAGACACACACCACACATACACACACAGATGCACACGCATACATACATACACACGTGCACACACATGCACACACACATGCACACACACATGCACACACACAGAGACACATACACACATGCACACGCAAATACGCACACGGACACATACACACACAGACAGGGCACAGCGGTGAGAAGACAGAGCCCGAGGTTGAGGCTGACGCTGCTGCCGCCAGCCAAGGGCACCAAGGATGTCCGGCAGCCGGCGGAGCTGGGAGAGACAATGGGCCGCTGTCTGCTTGAGCTTCAGAGGGAGCTCAGCCCCACAGACACGTTGGGCAGATGCTGGGGCCGCAGAGCTGCAGGGCAATGAACCCACCACCCAGACAGCCACACTCTCAGCCACGCCTCCCCCTGCTACCCCCTCGCAGTGGCCAGTGGCCAGTGGCAGAAGAGGGGGTGCTGAGAAAGGAGAGCCCTCGTCTATCGCTGACAGGAGCACAGAGTGGTGCAGCCGCCGCGGGGAGCAGCCTGTGCATCCTTCAAAATGCGAACCATAACACGACCCTTGACGTGAGGTGCTACTGAGCGGGTGCCAACCCAGGACGCAACAGAATGGACCCCCCTCCCCCGCCCCGTCCAGCGCCACTGGCACAGTCCCCGAGCCGCCTGTGCAGGGCCTTCCTCTTTCGCTGCCCCTCTGCCACCTGCCGCTCCGGGGGCTCCCATAAGCAGTGTGGGTCTCGGGAACCCACAGGGGCAGATCTGCCTTGTCCTGTAGGGTCGCTGTGAGGCGGGAGGGACGCCAGGGCAGTGAGCTTGGTTTGGACGGCTTCCATGAAGGCCGGCCGCCCTGGAAACCTTGACAGGCCTTCCTGCTCTGCCCTCTAGGGCCCATGAGCAGGAGGGACGTGAGGACCTAGGGCCATCTAGTGGGGTCTGATTCATTGCGACCCTAGAGGACAATGCAGAACAGTCCCTGTGAGGTTCTGAGGCTGGAACTGTTCATTGGGGGGGGGGGAGAGGAGGGGTGGGAGCGTTTGTGGGAAAACGCCATTGTCTTTTTGAAGAGCCCCTCACTTTTACCAGGAAAAGTAAAGGAGAACTGATGCCGGGTGTCTTCAGCCCCTCAGTTTGCAGCATTCTGATCTGGGCGCTCAGGAAATCCACACTCTGAGTCTGGGGTGGGGGTGGGGGAGGGTAGAGAGCGGGAGGTCGGCTCCTGTTACTGACATCTTATCCCTCCATTGAGGATGTGAATAAATGTTGTTCTTTCACAGAAATGTCCCAGACCCTCCACCCATAGTGCCTGGATCCCCTGAGTGGCCCCTCAGGAACCATGCCCAGTATCCCATCCCCCCGTGGTGAGTGTCCAGCTCAGGGGACCTCCTGCCACCAGCAGAGGCAGCAACCCAACTGAGACCAGGTGGCGTGGGCAGCAAAACGTTTTCCAGATTGAAAACAAGACCATCCAGTCCCAATGACCCCAAACTTTTCCATAGCAACATCAGAGAAGAAGGCTGCAGAGATGGGGGTGAGGGTGGCTGTACCCTACCCTGGGAAACCCTGGCCAAGGACTTTTTATGGGAGACATGGCCTCTGGTCACCTGATCTTGCTCATGCCACCAGCCTACTGCACAAAACCCAGGATCTGTGGCTTCACAGCTGCCCTTGTGCCCCACACCTGCTGACTGCAGCCTCACATCCACCTTTCCACACTCACCTCTGACTGTGGGCCGCCACCCAGGAATGCACCCTGGTTGCAGCCACTCAGAGTCTTCCTCCTTTCAGTGTCCACCTGTCACCTCTACCGTCCACCATGAAACCTCTTCCTGTCCCTGCTGCACAGACCCCCAGAGAAGTCCCCTTGGAATCAGCCAGCCCAGCCTGAATGCCAGCACCACCACGTTGGGGCCCAGGGGCTGGCCGTGTTCCTGGAACATTCCAAGCCTCGGCCTCCTCTCTGCAGGACAGAGTCAGGTATGTCTGAGAGAGCATAGGTAGCCTTAGGTGCATAGAACCTGGTACCGTACCTGGCCGAGGGTCCTCAGTATTCCATCGATCTTTTGCTCTAAAGTCACGGGCTCGAGTTCCCTTCCCTCTCCTCGTCAAGGTTCCTAGCATACAAAATAGTCAATCAGAACCTCGTGGATCTTCAGGTGAGCCGGAACCTCACGTGCCTTCAGGTGAACCAGAACCTTGCCCTTGCCTGGCCTCAGGTGAGCCACAAAGAACCACACCTGACCTCAGGGAAGTGGGCCAGAGCCTCACCTGGCCGTGGTCAGAGAAGAGGTGTGATGATCTCTCTTGATTCTCATTCCAGAACCACCTTTCTCCAGGGCCTGGTCTCATCCCAGTACCTGGGGCTTACAGGGTGGGAGCCGGGGGCAGGGAAGGGGCAGGGAAGGGGCAGGGAATGGTCAGGGGCACCAGAATCCCCTCTGCTTCGGGTCAGTACCTCATTTCCTGGAGTCCTCTGAGACCTTGGGACCGGGGGACCTAGGACAGAACGTCCACTTCTCCATCTGTCTGCTTGCTCCATGTGCATTTACTGAGCACCTGCTGTGTGCTGGCCCTTGGGGCCCCAGAGGATGCAGCAGAGAATGAAGTCGAGCCAATTTGCTCATGAGTTTCTCATTGTGGACAAATAACACCTCCAATCTACTCCATGTGCGGTGATGGGAAGCATGGCCAAGGCCGAGGAAGGCATGTGAGGGGCAGTGCCACTGTGCATCCTGGAGGGAAGGCCCTGGGCATGATGTCCTGAGACCAGAGATGGCCCCACCTGGAGAAGGGGTCTCCCTGAAGATTGGGTGGGAAGTGCCTGCCTGCCGTTCCTCCCTCCCCACTAAGCTGCTGGTTGCCCCTCTTCCATGAAGTTTATTGACCCTGTGTCTGTAGCCCCATACCTGGCGTGTCACAGGTCAGGGATGCTGATGGAGTTAAGTGGAGGCAGGGTGGCCAGGTCTAAGAGGCCCAGGAGGACGTGACACCCCAGTCCAGACCCTGGCATTTCTGAAAGAAAATTCCAGAACAACCCCTGGGAGGAGGGAAGGGAGACAGGCAGGGTACTGGGGTGCCAGGCTTGCTCCACAGCCTACTGCTGGAGCTTTGCTTCCCCCAGCTGGCCTTCTTCGGTACTGCATGCATCCAATGCCTACCTAGCCATGCTCCTACCCTGCCTCTGGCCCTCACCTGTTTGCAAATCCAGTCTCCCCAGCCCTCAGCCAATGCAATACAGGCAGGGGCAGCAAGAAGAGCTCTGGGCGCTGCCTCAGCAACCAGCCCTGGGGTACCCTGTGATTGCTGTTATCCCTGGTGGGGCTTCCGCCTTGGGTGCCTCAGAACCTCCTGGTGGGAAGGTGGGGGTGGGGGGTAGGCTCTGACTCTACCCTCCCTAAGTACATCAGAGACCCCATATCTGTGAGCCTGGGGCAAGGGGTGTCGGGGGGGCTGTTGCATTGAGGCCCCCAGACTAGCAGCAGAGGCACAGCCATGCTAGGTACCCACATCTTTCCTTATCCAAGGTCAGCGCCAGCCCAGGTGGACAGGATCCACGTGCCCCAGAAATCGCAGGGCTAGACTGAGTTCTTTGTGGGGGGAGGGGGTTGCTGTCCCATGGGTTCTGCCAAATGCTAGGGGCCCTCTAGGACAGATAAGAACTGCCCCCACGGAGTCTCCGAGGCTACTGGCCCTCCAGAAGTTCCCTGCCCCATCTTTTCCCCAAGGGACAGCTGGGTGGGGTCCAGCCATCAACCTTCCGTTTAGTGGACGAGCGCTTAAGCACTGCACCAGCAGGACTCCTTGCCTGCTCTGAAGTAGCCCGCACACCCTTAAACAAACAAGTAGAAAAGGCTCACAGCTGTCCAGCTGACTCTGGCTGGCAGTGGCTCCGTTGTGACACACAGAAGGGCTGCTGGTTCCTGGGTGGCATCCTCATGGGGGGCAGGTCACCAGACCCCCAGGGGCCCCAGCCCAGCATCCTGTGCCTCCATCCATTTTGTCACAGCTACACACACACACACACACACACACACACACACACACATCCCATGGCCTTCCCACACAACACAGAGAGCCAAGCCTGGAACAAACCATGCTCACTGTGGCCAACCAGTGTAACGTGCAGTCCCTGAGGGCAGAGCAGGAAGGGCCTCACTGGAGCAGGTCTCCAGAGGTGCCGCTACAGGTCGGCGACAACTGACACTGTCGTACTTAGCTGCTCAGCATTTACCCATCACACCACTGGCTCTCTGCTCTGAGCTATGGAGCCGCCCAGAGGCCCTGCCTCACCAGACCACTCTGTCCACCTGCTCCTGGTGGCCCCTGGTCCTTCACGTGTCCCCCTGGAGTCCTCGTCCACGCGCAGGTCCCACCTCTGGCCCCGTCACTGTCACCTCCCCCATTGGGGTGAAGGTGAACCAAGGACAACCAACAGTACACAGAGGACTGGGGGGCTGCTCGTGGCTGGGCAGCACTGTGACACACTGTCACCATTGCTGCGCTCACCAGGGAATCACACAGTGATCTCGCCGCTAAGGTACCACCCTCACCCTGCAACCCTCCTCCCCTCGTGACCACCCTGGCGTTGTTCCTGTGCGAGGCCACAGAAATGGCTCCAAACCATAGGGAGCAGTGCACAACAGAAACCCTGCCCGGTGCTGCGCCGGCCTCACCATTGTCCCTGCGCCGGAGCCCATTGCTGCACCCACGGGGCCAGTCCGTCGCATCCAGGGCCTTCCTCCTTTTCGCTGTCCCCCACTTTACGAAGGTGGTTGTCCCCCGGGACTGGTCTCCCTTTAGCACACGTTAAAGCACAGGACCTGAAGCCTTACCAACCCAAGACAGACCGTTTGTCCTTTTAGCAGCTCGTGGTATTTTCAATGTTCGTCTCCAGCACGTTTCAAATGCATCCATTCTTCTACGGTCTTCCTTATTCAATGTCCAACTTTCACTTGCATACGAGGCTATGGGAAATGCACAAGAGCTTGGGTCAAGCACAACTTAGTCTTCACAGTAACATCCTTGCTCTTCGATACTCTGAAGAGATCTTGTGCGGCAGATTTGCCGCATCTAACAAATTTTTTGCTCTCTCACCTGCTGCTTCCATCTTCAATTTCATCCTTGTCTCCGTTTATCATGATGCTACTTATTGTCCTGCTTGTCAAAAGGTTGGCTGGACCCTGTCCATCCACCTGTGCCCAGGACAGTATGGAGAAGGGGCCTGTGGGCTACCACGCCCCCAACTCACCAGACACACGCCCTCCCCTCCCCTGCTCTCAGGTCAATTCCCCATCGCCCCAGGAGAGCACTTCCACCCACTCAAATCAGAGGGCTTCCTCCTGCTTCTCCCTGGACCTTCCCTTGTCGTCTCCTGTGGGGGTCAAACCAAACAAGGCTCTCGTGGGCCCCTTTCCCTCCACCCTGAGAACACTGTCCCCTGAGAGCGGTGATCTCCAGCGTCTGGGACCGAGACCTCAGTGGGACATGGGGTCTGAGATGCGGCCTCGCTGTGGCGCAGTCATGATGGACCCAGGTGGGCCCTCAGCCCAGTGTGACCCATGGCTTCTTGCAACACATATGGACACTGAGACACGGCCACAGGCAGGTCAGTAGGCCACGGACGCAGAGGCTGGAGATGTGCGGCTACAAGCCAAGGAAGGCCAACAGACCAGAGCTGGACCAGGCAGGAAGGGGTGAGGGGTCCCCCCCACCCGGACACCCTCATGCACACACAGCACAACCCTTAATCTTCCCATCTGAACTCGTGATTCACTGCTGCCCACTTCTTCCCACGCAGTCTGTTAAGTGCAGAGTCGATTCTGACTCATAGCTACCCTATAGAACAGGGCAGAACTGTCCCTTTGGATTTCTGAGCATATCCCTCTTTATGGGAGTAGACAGTGACCCCGTGCGACAGGGTAGAATCGCCCCTGTGGTTTCCCGAGACTGTCACTCTCTGCGGAAGCCAAAAGCCTCCCCTTTCTCCTGTGGAGCAACTGGTGGTTTCAAACTGCTGACCTTGCAGGTAGCAGCCCAATACACAACCACTATGCTAAGGTGAGGGAGTTGTCTTGGAAGAAGTAGAGCCAGAAAGCTCCTTAGAAACGCAAGAAGCGAGGATGGGGGGACTTCCTCTCACGCCTGCTGACATGTCGGGAGAGACCCGTCCGTGGGGAAAGAAATCATGATGGGTAGAGGGACAGCAAACCCGAGGAAGGCCCTGGACAAGAGGGATGGACCAGTGGCTGCATCAGTGGGCTCAAATGTACAAACCATTGTGAGGGTGGTGCAGGACCTGACAGTGCTTTGTTATGTTGTACCAGGGGTCACCGTGAGGGCACTCGGTGCCACCAAACACCAACAGCTGCAACAGTGAGTGCCTTTAAAGGGGGGGGCATTGTCCCAGTTAGGGGGCGAGAAGTCCAAACCAGGCCATTACCCTCAGACAAGGGGTCTTCCTTACGAGTCACCCCAAGCATCACTTGGTGTCTGTCCATCTGTCGGCTGCTCCCTGCCTGTGGGACTGCCCTGCTCTTTATACCACTCTGAAGGGACAAGGACCCAGCCTACGTCCACAGTCACGCACATGTTATCAGGAGGGACCAGGCCCCGAACAAGGAGCTCATGCTTGGTAGAGGGTCAGGAGAAACGAGGAAGGTCCTCAGCGAGGTGGACTGACACAGTGGCTGCAACCTGGGATCAGGCACAGGGATTGTGAGGATGGCGCCGGACCAGGCTGTGTTTCCTTCCGTTGCAAGTCAGGTGACTAGGAGTTCGGACTGACTCGAGCGCACCTAACCATAGTGCGCTGTATCGTGATCAGCATAACAAACAGAACTCCTCAGTTATTTCCAACACAGTGCCCCTAGAGGACAGGGCAGACTGCCACTGTTAATTCTAGTGACTTCGAACTGCTGACCTTTTGATTAGCAGATCAGAGAAAGGCCCTCACAATCAGCTGGCTACCCCTGCAAGTCTGACTGACACTCTACCCCCAACCTGCCCAGATCCCTGATCCATTGGCCAGCCAGTGCTGGGGGGCTGATCAGAGATGCCAAGGGTCATCACAAGAAGCACAGACAGAGAATGCTGGGGGTGGATCTGTACTGACAGCATCCCCAACCCGCTCAGGTGGGATTTCTGAGCAGTGGGCTCACTGGGGGTCGGGCAGCAGGACACAGGCAACTGAGAGAACACTAGTGAGCTGGGGGGATCAGATGGGAACCCCTGCTCTGTCAATAGGATCATAGCCAATAAGGCTTCTGTGTAGGCATTACCTCACCCGAAGGATTCTGGGAATTACTGGATGTCCTCCTTGGAAGTGGGGAGACAAACTCTCTCTCTGGGCTCACTCCCTTGGAGACTTTCTACTGACAACGCTCACTCCATTGGAGATGCTGGCAAGACACATGGCCCTACACTCTGAGAGCTGGAGAAGCCACATGGACCTACCCTGATGCAACCAGACCTCTGGAGCCAGAAAAACCACGTAGAGACCCCTGCCAGTGCTGAGATGCTTACAACGCCACTGGATCCACAAGACTAACTACCCACTGGCCTGTGATCCTCCTGCATTTGGCATCATTGCATGTATTTCGTGAGTCTGAAGATGACTTTATAGATTGGTAACAGATATATGGGTTAATATTGGACTTATGGAATTGATCTGCACTGGGCTTAGACGTTTTCTTAATAATCAACTGCTCTTGTATATAAACCTCTTTCTTATATACATATGAGTGTCTATGAATTTGTTTCTCTAGTCTACCCGGGCTAACACACTACTCCCTAGATTCCTCTTAGACTCACGAAACACATGCAATGATGCAGAATGCAGGAAGGTCACAGGCCAATGGGTAAAAGGTCTAGTGGAACCAGTGGCAATGGAAGCATCTCAATGCTGGCACAGATCTCCATGTACCTCCACCAGTTCTCTAAGTGTCTCAACAGTCGGAAAGGGAAAGCAGAGAGAGAGAGGGTCTGGCCTCCAGTGAGCTATTCATCTCAATCGTTCCTGCAAATGAGGTCAAGCTAGATCAGGCTAGATTGACAGGCAAGACTCCACCCCTTCGCTCAAGTTGACAGGAAATTATGTAACTGCTACACAGTGCACACGCACTGTCAAAGTTATACTAGTAGCTTATGATGTGGTAGACTATGGTGTCAAAGGAGACAATTCAAAAGCGCAGACAAAAGCCTTAAAGTATTAAGAATGGGTTAAATTTCAATGTTCAGAGGAATCTATTCAAACCTGAGTATATTAAGACTAAGTATACTTGACACTTGAAAGATTGAAGGCTAAAAATATTTCACTGAGAAACCAGTTGTCCTTTTAACCATTTGAAGGAATAATGAGTATTTTAATGATTTGTATAAAGGATGCTACAATACTGTGAAATATCATATGGTGTTTATTGCAGTAGGTCTATTAAAATATATTACTCTAAAAAAATAAGTTAGCATTTCTTAAAAGTCCTTCAGATTCGAAGGCAAATCTAAATTAGGACAAACCTCTCCTAATAAATACAAATGATCTTGAAGATTCTGGTTTAAACAACATATGATTTTTTTCAATCGTAGTAGGTATACTTACTAGATAATTCTTGAACTTCCCTATGGTATGGAGGGGAGGGGGAAGATATAGAAAAACACCAATCCAAGGGAGGGGAGAAGAATTTATGTTGGGCCGTCTGCCCTTACATTTACATTTATCGCTACTCTCATTATTGGTCCTGAGGATTTTCTCTGTCCTGGATTCCCTGTTTCCATCTCTTATCTGTACCAGTGTACATGCTCTGGTCTAGTCAGATTTGTAAGGTAGATTTGGGGTCATGATACTGGGGGTGGTGGAAGGAAGGATTAAAGAACTAGAAGAACTCGATCATCAGTGATCTACTGCATGCTGACCGTCTTATCTCTTCCTTGTGATCCTTCTATAAGGGAATGTTCAATTGTTCACGGATGGGCTTTGAGTCTCCACTTGGTGCTCCCCCTTAGTCACATTGATATGATATTTTGTTCTGGGTCTTTGATGCCTGATGCCTGATCCCTGCATATCAGTGGCCAGATTCAACCCATCTCTTTATTGCTGAGTTTATCTCACCTCCACTCAACAAGTGGATCCAGGTGGTCACCTAGCAAGCACTTCAGTTTATCCATATATTCCCTTTAACATTCATTCCTAGAGAGGAAAGTTACTTCATGGTTCTAGATTTTTCCAGCCTCAAGCACAAACCACTATTTCAACATTAAAAATCAAAGATGTTCTTTTTTTGCCCCAATCCCTCAACGATCCCCTAGGCACATCTCTTCACCTTTGAATGTCCTGAGAACTCAAGACAGGGAGTGGGGCTTATCTTTTCAGAACCTTCTTTGCAGGTGTGTCCTAAACACATTGAATATAAATTTTAATGACTCAAGAGAAGTGGACTTACAAGCTTTCTATTTTCATACTTCCTAGCAACCATTCCTATCATTATATCAACACTAATACGCAGAAGAAATCAGTATAAACAAAGTAGGATCATATACTAAATTCAATTCTTAAAACAATAAGTTCAATCCTTATTTAGCTTATCTTAATCCTTGTCTAAACTATTCCATTGATACAAAATATGGCCTTAGGCCTCTGGGTACATCCTGCCAGAGCCAGGATTTCTGGCAGCCATTTTGACATTCTGTTAGCCATTTTCACTAGGCAGCATGGTGTCTGGAAAATTCAAATGGCAATTTCTACCCCTGAGCTCAAAATATGCATTAATCACATTCATTTTCACCATTTCAAATAGGAACAACCAAAAACAACAACCAAGGGAACTAATCAAAAGTTTAACTTCCTGTGTTCTTGCCAGAAGACATCCCAATAAACTTCATGGCCATATCTGGCCTCTGGTTATCCAAAGAAGAAAAAAATACCATGAGACAAAGGTCGAAAAGACATCCACTCTCCATTTTCATTATTTGTTCCTCCAGTACACCACTCACAAGGTATCATAATGTGATGGTCCGTTGGACAAGAGAAACAAATCTAAAGGCACTTAGATGCGTGTAAGAGAGAACTTTATATCATACAGTGATTATTAATTAAGAAAACCTCCCAGCCTAGTCCGGTTCAAGTTCATAAGTCTGATATTAGCCCATATGTATCATACCAGTCTCTCAATTCCTCTTAAGACTTGCACAACACATGCAATGGCACCGAATACAGGAAGATCCAAGTCCAGAGGATGGAAGGTCTTGTGGATCCAGTGGTAGTGGAAGCATCTCAGTTCTGGTGTGGGTCTCCAAGTGGGTCATCCAGCTTCAGGGCTCTGGCTACATCAGCATAGCTCCATCTGGCTTGTCAACAGAAATGTCTAGCAGAGAGACAAGTAGAGCAGTATCTGGCCACCAGTGAACTATTTACTTCCTTTGCATTTCCAAATGAGATCATCAAGCTGTGACCTGATTGACAGAACAAATACCACCCCTTCGCAAGTTGACAGGAGATTATATAACTGCCACAGGCTCCATAAGGATTTCTGTGGCTGGCTGTTTGTAAATCTATTGCCACAACATTCTTATGAGGCACCTCTGGATGGAATGAAACATTTAACCTTTATGTAAGCAGCATAGAGAGTTAACTGTTTACACCACCCCTGTGTGTCAGAAAACAACTAGGCTCCTTAGGGCTTTAAAAGGCTGATTTATTTGGAACTCTATGATGCTCACTCTCCCGACACAACTGCTGGAGCCAAAGTGGGTGAACAAGTAAATGTGGTGAAGAAAGCTGATGGTGCCCAGCTATCAAAAGAGATAGTGACTGGGGTCTTAAAGGCTTGAAGATAAACAAGCGGCCATCTAGCTTAGAAGCAACAAAGTCCACATGGAAGAACATACCAGCCTGTGTGATCGAGTGGTCCCGAAGGGATCAGTTACCACGCATCAAAGAACAAAAAATCATATCATTGACTGCACACCTCCATGATAGGATCGCTGAAGACAAATGGGTGCATAAGCAAATGTGGTGAAGAAAGCTGATGGTGCCCGGCTATCAAAAGAGATAGTGTCTGGGGTCTTAAAGGCTTGAAGGTGAACAAGCGGCCATCTAGCTCAGAAGCAGAAAAGCCCACATGGAAGAAGCACACCGGCCAGTGCGATCACGAGGTACCAAGGGACCAGGTATAAGGCATCATGCAAAAAAAAAAAAAAGATATTTGTGTGTGTGTGTATATATATATATATATATATGTGTGTGTGTGTGTGTGTGTATGTATATATGTATATATATACCATATTAAATGAAGGGGGAAGTACAGAGTGGAGACCCAAGGCCCAAGTGTCGGCCAATGGAGATCCCTTCATAGAGGGGTTTAGGAGAGGAGATGGGTCAGTTAGGTTGCGAGGTACTACCGATGAAGAACACAGCTTTCCCCCAGATCCTGGATGCTTCCTCCCCCCAACTACCATGATCCGAATTCTACCTTGCAGTGCTGGATAGGGCAGAGTCTGTACACTGGTACATATGAGGGCTGGAGGCACAGGGAATCCAGGGTGGATGATACCTTCAGGGCCAAGGGTGTGAGGGGCGATGCTGGGAGAGTGGAGGGTGAGTGGGTTGGAAAGGGGGAACTGATTACAAGGAGCCACATGTGACCTCTTCCCTGGGAGAGGGACAGCAGAGAAGGGGGGGAAGGGAGACTCCGGATAGAGCAAGATATGACAAAATAACGATGTATAAATTACCAAGAGCACATGAGGGAGGGGGGAGAGGGAAGGGAGGGAAAAAAAAAGAGGACCTGATGCAAAGGGCTTAAGTGGAGAGCAAATGCTTTGAGAATGATTGGGGCGGGGAATGTACAGATGTGCTTTATACAATTGATGTATGTATATGTATGGACTGTGATAAGAGTTGTATGAGTCCCTAATAAATTGTTAAAATAAAAAAGGCTGATTTATTAAAAAATCATTTTATTGGGGGTTTGTACAACTCTTATCACAATCCATACATACATACATTGTGTCAAGCACATTTGTACATTTGTTGCCATCATCATTCTCAAAGCATTTGCTTTCTACTTGAGCCCTTGGTAGCAGCTCCTCATTGTCCCCCCTCCCTTCCCATTCCCCCTCCCTCATGAACCCTTGATAATTTATAAATTATTATTTTGTAATATGTTACACTGTCCATCATCTCCCTTCACCCACTTCTCTGTTGTCAATCCCCCAGGGAGGAGGCTATATGTAGATCCTTATAATTGGTTCCCCCTCTCTACCCCACCCTCCCATATCGCCACTCTCACCACTGGTCCTGAAGGGATCATCCATCCTGGATTCCCTGTGTTTCCAGTTCCTATCTGTATAAATGTACATCCAGGTCTAGCCAGATCTGTAAGGTAGAATTGGGTTCATGATAGTGGGAGGAGAAAGCACTTAAGAACTAGAGGAAAGTTGTATGTTTCATCATTGCTACACTGAACCCTGACTGGCTTGTCTCCTCCCCGTGACCCTTCAGTAAGGGGGTGTCCAGTTGCCTACAGATGGGCTTTGGGTCTCCACTCTGCACCCACCCTCATTCACAATGATATGATTTTTTGTTCTTTGATGCCTGATACCTGATCCTGGTTTTGAATGTAGATTACCAGGCCATTCTTCTGAGGTGCTTCAGAGTGGACTCAAAATTCTAACCTCTGTTTAGGCAGACCAAGGAAATAACTGTTAGCACTACTATGTGTCATATGATTACTCAGCTCCTTAGGATTTGCAGCAGCGGATTTTGGGAAAGCAGCTTGCCATGCCTTGCAAAGTGCCCCTCAGTGGGTTCAAACTTCTAAACGTCATGTGAGCAGCCTAAGTAAATAGCTGTTTGAAACAACCATCTGTGTCATAAGAGAGCGTCCTCTATAAGGGAGGGTTTTGTTTTTAAGTTGATTGCCATGACTTTCTTCTGAGGCACATCTTAGTGGACTCAGACCACTAACATTTATGCTAGCAGGGTGAAGAAATAACTGTTTCCAATATGTTTATGTCCTACCGGAACCATGTTGCACAGGGTTGTCAAGATCTGAGCTTTTAGAAATTTATTGCCAGGTCTTTCTTCTAAGGTGCCTCTGTGTGGACGCTAATTTCTAATCATTATGTTAGCTACACAGGGAAATGATTTCTAATCTCCACAACATGAGAACTCAGCCTCCTGAGTTCCAGAGCCCAGGGTGAAAAGCTACTTGACTACTGGCAAAGGGCCTAACTCCTTCTCAACCCCAAGAGGGAGGCACAAGGTCATTGGTGTTGCAAAGGAGAGGAACATCCCCACTGAAGTGCCCGGGGCTTGGCCTTGGCCTGCAGGGTTGTAGAGGGTGCCGTACCCTCATCCTGGAAAACCATAAGGTTAGGTGAGCACTTGCTAGGCTTCCTGAGAAGGATATCCATCTCTGGGAACCAGAAGTTGGGCTCATGTGTCTTCTAGTACCAAAGAAGTTGAGGGGAGGAGCGGGGGGCACGGCAAGTCCTTTTACCTCCAAGAGGTGAGAACAGTCTCATAGATTACAGAGCAGGGAACAAGTGCCTTCTATATTCCGGTGCCTGGAGCCATTACCCCTGCATTGCAGTGTATTGGTTACTGTCTCGTAGGGCCCATAGGCAGGGGTATTACTTCCTAGAATCCAGAGGGTAGTGCCAGCCCCTTCTGAACCCAGAGGCAGGGCTACATGAAGCCCCTGCTTACCAGAGGACCAGGTTCCTGCCTAAGCACAAAGGGCAGGACCTGGGGGTGCCGACTCCTGGGTTCCAAAGAGAGGGATCACCATCTCCACTATGACTGTATTGTGGGCTCACGCCCTTTTGATTTTGAAGAGATGGAGATAAGGCCTTCTGGAGTCTAAAATTAGTGGCCCCAATGCCCAGGTCCCAGATCCTGTGCTGTTGGCTAAGTTGGTCCTAAGGAAGGTGCCACAAGGTATGGGAAGCCAGTAGGGCCAGCTAGGCCATTAGGAGAGAAAAGAGGTGGGGCCAAAACTACCCCAAGGAGCATTGGGCTGAACTC
The DNA here is from genome assembly GCF_050624435.1 of Tenrec ecaudatus. Classification (NCBI taxonomy): domain Eukaryota; kingdom Metazoa; phylum Chordata; class Mammalia; order Afrosoricida; family Tenrecidae; genus Tenrec; species Tenrec ecaudatus. Next base: position 145,329,328 of record NC_134548.1, read on the forward strand.
CCTAAAAGCTTTGTACTCTAAGAGGCAAGGGACACTGACTCCTGAGCCCAAGTGTGGTGCCCCACTTTCCTGAGGAAGACAGACCTTTCATAAAAGACTCTGATATCCAGCATGTGGAGACATGCCTGGGTTTCAGAAGGCAGTCTGCTGTTCTCTGTGTAACAAGGCCACATTTCCAAGTGGTGCAAAGATTGCCTCCTCACTTTTAGCAGGGAAGAGCAATAATTCCTGGAGTGTGAGAAGGCTTGATGACCCCATCCTGGTTTCTGGAGCAGGGTCCTGACTCCTGAATTGTAAATAACTGATCATCATCTGCTGGGGGCCAGAGCAGGGCCAAGCCCATCTGATATTGAGGATTTGAGAATACACACTCTTGGGTTCCAGAACTCAGGGCAAATGACTCCCTGATTACTAGACAGCTGATCCATGTCCTTCTAATGACCAAGTGGCAGGGAGAAGGGTACATTGGTTGCAAAGGGCTGGGCAAAAGCCACCCTGGGAAAAGAACCTGGGCCGTGTTTTCATGGGTACAGAGGACAGAGTGCCAAAGGTTATGTGAGCACTTGCTGGGCTCCAGGAGAGAGTTCAGTTTCTCCTGGAATCTAGAGGGTCCAGCAACCTTCTCCTAAACACTGAAAGCCTGGCCATTATCTCCTGGGACTCAGGGGTGGAGCCTCCTGCCCCTCTAGCAGACCAGGTCTGGGACAAGCCCTTCACAGCTCCCAGAGCCTTTTGGGGTCCAGAGAGAAGAGCCAATTGCCTTACAGGTCACAGTTTCAGAGGCTATTGCCTCTCTATGTCTGAGCTGGCCATTCCTTCCTAAAAGAAGAGCTATAGGATCCAGAAATCCAGATGGCTAATGAAAGTCCTTCTATCAAAGGTCCCAAGGTTCTAGAGGGTGGGGCTAACATTTGCCTGAGGAAGAGACGGTGGGGCTAATCCCTCCTATACTGTAAGAGGCTGGGTCACAGGCTCTTCGGTTAAAGTGGGCGTGGGTAAGCTTTTCTGATTTCCAGGAATCGGAGACATCACCTCCAGTGTTTCAGAGGGCATAGTCACCAGCAGGACCATCTGGTCGCATGGACTCCTGAGCCCCATGAGAGGAACCAACACAAATGGTGTTCCGGAGGCCAGGGCCACCCCTTTAAGTATCCCAAAATGTAGAGATTCTATTTTGGAGGCTCCATGGTAGCGTTCATGACTTCCTAGTGTGCAGTAGGGCTACCCAATCATGTAACCCAGGGCTTGGGCCATAATTTCCTTAGTTCAACAAGGCAGGCCATTATCTCCTGGAGTGTCATAACTTGGCACTGAACCCTCCCTTACTCCAATGCTTTAAGCTACAGCCTCCTGGTCCCCAGAGGGAACTGCATCCTGGGTAATAGATAGGGCCAGTGCACCCCCTATTCCAGAGGGCAGGGACAAGCTGAGGGTATTTCCCAGCCTCCTGGTAGGGAATCACTTCCTGAGTTTCAGAGGAGCAGCCACTCCCCCTTGTGTCAAGAGGGCAGGGCCCATGTCTTAAATCCCAGGGTTGTCCACTATGTTTCTGCTCCTAAAAGAAAGATTGCCCTTGGGTGTGTTGCCTCAGCACCAATGGATATGGGATGGGGCTTTGGTCCCCAGAAGTCACAGGGTATGTGACTTGTGCAAGACTCATCCGTCCCCTCAGAACAGGCATCATCCCCCCTCCCCACCACTGCTCAGGTAAGGGTTGCAGCTACTGCAGCTCCACACACAGCACATGGAGGGGCTTCAATCTGCTAACAAGCCTCCTAAGCAAACAAAGGCCTTCTACAATATGGTTCCATGGCCACCAAGTTCCCTCAGGTAAACAGACAAGTCCTCAGTGCACATAGCACCTACAGCACGCTCCCTCCTTGAAGGCCCTCAGTTCTCTTGTGGGTCAGCAAGTTCAGGGAAGCCACATGTTTCCTGGGTCAACAGGCACACTTTAGCTCTGACAAAGGCTCTGAGCCCCCAACACCTCCAGCAGACTCCCCAGCCAAGGGCACCCAACTCAGTTTCCCCGTGAGTCCACAAGCCCACTGCAGTAGCCTTCCCTTATGGACCGATAGCACAGCACACAGCTGCCCTCACCAGTCTTCCAAGTCTGCCTCCATTCAAGTGTCTCAGCTCACCATGCCTCCTGTATCTCTCCGCTGAGGGAGGATGTGGGGGTTCAATAGACAATGATTTACATACTGTTTAAGCAACTGGCCAATTTCCCTCAAGACCGTTATGCCAGGAATTGCCACTGCAATCCAGGAACCAGGATCGCTGTGTATGACAGACACACATCTTACTCCAACCATGCAATGATCAGTCAAGTGCTACCTCCACTTGATCTTTGTTATCTCAACTTTAAGATGTATTCCTTTCAAAGTTCAGTAGTCATTGACACATGATTTCAGTTTTGTTACTCAGTACAAGATAAAGTGAAACGTTGTGTTAGCCCATTTTCACCCACAGTTTTATTTCAAAAGTTGCAGGTACATAGGCAAGGCCTTCAGCTGTGTATCTCTGCCACCATGCTAGTGCAGTCACATGCTCCAGGAGACAGCAAGTGCCTTTATCTCTGTTGGCAGGTGCTCAAGGTGTTCACGCCCAGCACCAGGGTGCCTAAACAAGCGCTAGCAGTTCTTTGGTCCGAGGGTAATCAGCTCTCTTCCTCTGTGAGTGCAGAAGCCCATGGCAGCTACCTCACTCAGTAAGCCATCACTCTAATATTCATGTCTGCCTTTGCGTTCTCCTGCTGCCATTCAATTGTGATAGCTCTAAATGACACAGTGCTATAGGAAGCTCTGAGAATACAGGTCCAAGACCCATAAACAATATATTCTCTTGGTAAAAGTAACATTTATTGTGACAGGATGACTACTTATAAAGGCAAGTGGCTTAATCCTATTAGGTGGAATTTACACACTCGTTTTGCATAAAAGGCAACCAATCCCTCTGAACTACACTGGCCAATTCCCTTTCAATCTTTAATACATTGTCTGCAAGTCTTTGCTTACAGGCGCCTCCTACTGGTAGGTGTCAGCTCCTGACTCCCTTCGGGGAGCTTCTCCCAAAGACTCAACAGAGAACTGGCTCTGTGAGTTTCTGAGCCTGTAAATCTAGCTCGACTCAAAAACGAAAGCTCGTAGGATGGGATGTGGTTTCACAAACTGTAACTCTGTACAGGAGTAGAAAGGCGCATCTTTCTCCTGAGGTGTGGCAAGTGGTTCCAAAATGCTGACCTTGCGATTAGGATCCTAGTGTGTAACCCATTTTGGCCCCAGGGTTCCGTCCTCTGAGGGATTAGAGCCACTGTAACAAGAGTGCTGTCTTAGCTCCTTGCAGCCAGGGGAGAGAAAAATATCCCAAGTGTTTATGTTTATCTCCCCTTCTCCATAGAACCAAGGCAAAGGCCACATCAAGAAACTCGTGTCACCACGTGGACAATCAGCTTCCTGGTTTCCAAAGGATGGAGATGTTTAGTCGCAAATGTCTTTATGGTCTTAAGAGGCTGGCTTCTGCTTCCTGGTTCCCCAGGGGTACCAGAAGGCTTGGGGACTTCCTGTCTTCATGGATGGGGGAGATGTCATGGATTCCTGTTATGCATAAATTGGGGCCAAAGGTTCCCATTTCCCTTTGGGAGCAACTATTGCCTTGTAGTTCTCACTGTGCTGTCAACCAGCAGCTGCGTGCCAGACAGAGAGGGTAAGTCTTTCTTTTCCAAGGGTATGATTGTGAAGATCTGATGAAGTGGAAATTGCTTGCATAGCCTTTCTTCTAAAGCGCCTCTGAATGGACTCGCACTTCTAACCGTGATGGGAGCAGGCTATTGACTTAACCTTGTGAACCAACCTTGTGTGTGAGAGGATGAATGCCCTCTGTAGGATTTTCATGGCCTCAGTTTTTGGACCATGTTTGCCAGGCCTTCCTTCCGAGGCACCTTCGGTCTACTCACACATGGAAGCTTTGTGTCTGCAGCCTAGAGAGGGGCTTGTTTGCAGCGTGCATGTAGGTCAGAAGAGAACTCTTCTCCATAGGATTTTCAAGAGTTGATTTTTTGGAAGGAGATGGCCAAGCCTTTCTTCTGAGGCGCCTCTGAGTGGTTTCAATCATCTCACTTCAGTTTCAGCAAACCAGGGATGTAACTTTGGTCCACCCTGCTGTTTCAGAAGGGAATTTCCAGGGTTTTCACCAGCTGATGTTTGGGGAGTAGACAGCCAGGCCTCTTTGCTGAGGTGCCTCTGAAGATGCAGATTTCCAACCTTTTTTGTGAGCAGACCGGGCAAATAACTGTTTCCCCCCCTCCTCTGTGTCAGAGGAGAAGTCTTCTCTGCAGGGTTTTCAAGAATGTTCTTTTTTAATTAGATTGCCAGATGTTTCTTCTGAAGCCCCTCTGCGTGGATTCAAACTTCTATCCTTCGTGTGAACGGGTCAACCACTCAAGTGTTTCTAACAACCATGTGTATTAGAAAGGAATCGTGCTTTGTAAGGTTTAAGGGAGGACTTTGTTGAAGTAGGTTGTCAGGCCTTTCATCTAGGATGCCTGTGAGTGGACTCAAACTTCTAGCGTTTATTTATGTTCCCAGCCAAGCCAACCGCTTCCACCACGAGTGTGTCAGAGGAGAAGTGTGATCTACAGGTCCTTCAAGGACGAGTGTTCTGTAATTAGACAGCCAGTCCTTTCTTCTGAGTAAATGCAAATTTCTGACTTCTGTTCGTGGACCGGGAAAGTACAAGTGTGCATCACCCCTGGGTGTCAGAAGAGCGCTGTGTCCCATTGGGCTTCGAAGCACAGGTTTCAAATGTGATGCCCCTGGGTGAACATAACTTCTAACCTTGGTGTGTGCGGCCGACTTACTGGTTATTGCAGTTCCTTGTTTGCACCGCCCTTGTGTCACGCTTCTGACCTCTTATTCAGCAGACCAGGCCAAGGACTGTCTGCAACGGACCCGCGTGTCAGAACTGAACTCTGCTCCAGGGTGCTCAATGACTTATTTTCACACTTACATTTCCAAGTGTTTCTCTTAATGACTCTCGATGAACTTCAAGGTCTAACTTTTGCGTTAGCCTCTTGGGGAAATAACTGGTTGCACTGTCCTTTTGTGTCAAAGGGGACCTGTGCTCTGTAGACTTTTAAGGACTAGTGTTTGGAAGGTGATTTCCAGGCCTTTCTCCTGAGTTGCCCTCAGTGGACGGAACCTTTTCATCTTTGTGGTAGGAGCCTAGGTGTTGGCTTGTTTGAGGCTCCTGCCCATGTTCTGTGTTTTTCAAGGGCAGATTTGCTGTACCTCTGGGTGGACTCCAACTTCTAACTGCTGATTTAGCAGACCATGGGAATGAAGTTTTGCACCACTGTGTGGCAGAACAGAATTGCACTCCATGTGATTTTCAAGACCTGATTCTTTTGACGTAATCTTCCAGGCCTTTCTGCTGAGGCAGGTCTGGGTGTATTGAGAGGTCTACCTTTTGCCTTAGCGTTCTTGGGGAATAAATGTTCAATGCCCCTGTTTATCAAAACAGAATTCTCAGGAGAGATTTTAAGGGCTCATATTTTGGAAGTAGATTTCCAAGTCTTTCTTCTGATGAGACTCTGAGCAGGCTAAAAGTTCTATCCTTGATGAGGTAACTGTTCACACCAACCCTGTTGGCCAGAAGAGAACGGTGCTCAGTAGAATTTTAAAGAACGGATTTTGTCCAAATACATTTCCAGGCCTTCCTTCTGAGGCACATCTTCGTGGACCTAAATTTCTAACCTTTGTGTTTGCAGCCTACTGAGTCACCTATTTTCACCACTCCTGTGTGTCCGTGGAGAACTGTGCTCCATGGGATCTCAATCGTTCACTATTAAAAAAAAATTAGATCACTAGATCTTTCCTCTGAGGAATCTCTAAGTGCAACTCAAACTGCTACCCTTTATGTTGGTAGGATAGGGAAATAGATGTTTACACCACCTTTGTGTGTCAGAGCACAAATATGCTCTGTAAGGTTTCCAGTGCATGAGTTGTTGGAAGCAGATTTCCAAGACTTACCATACATACTCATGTATAAGCCAAGTTTTTCAGCACAAAAAAGGTGCTGAAAAACTGGGGTTCGGTTTATACATGGGTCAGTGGTACCCCAGCGAGGACAGCGTCTATGATGACCTCACACCAGCTGAAGCTCTGCATTGGGATATGGATGATGATGAGGAATCCAGTTTTGAAGGATTTTAACTCTTTACATTTTAGCTTGGTTGCTGGTTGAGCTCAGGGAATAGTACTCTTAAGCTATCATTGTTGATATCTTATTGGTTTTGTGGAACCTATTTTCCACTTACTGTGCTGATTTACTAATGGTAAATGACTTGTTGTCCTTTTATTTATGTTTTTATGTAAAATATATATTTAAATACATTACCCCACTGATGTCTCAACTTTTAGTAATTTTATTTTCATTTGTTTAGATGATTGAAACTCACCAATAGCTTCTGCATTTTCCACCCTAGGCTTATACTCAAGTCAATCATTTTTTCTGGCTTCCCAGGTAATAATTAGGTACCTCGGCTTGTACTCAGGTCAGCCTTCCACCAGGGAGCCTCTGGGTGAACTCAAACTTCTTAAGTTTATTGTACTGACCTCTGGAAATAAATCTCTGTATCACCCCTGTGTGTTAACAGAGACTCTTTCTCCATAGGGTTTTTCAAGGGCTGATGTCAGGTTTAGGTTAGGTTGCAATGTAACACCTTGTCATTTGGTTTCCCTTTTGACTCATATTTAATTTATTTCCATTTTTAAGATTTTATGATTTTTTTCTGTTTTAATTTTTCATTATTGTTGGGTTTTCTTTCTTTCCTTTCTTTTTGTTGGCGGGGGGGGGGAGGTTGTTCGCTCCAGGATTTGTGCTGTATGTTTCTTCACTTTATGAAATCTAGACTAGTAACTGGATTAATAATTACCTAGAGAGACGGCAGGCGTGCATTCAGGGGAAATGGGGGCTAACTAGGAGTATGAGAAAAGTGAAAATGTTTTCAAATTGGCTGTGACAATGATTATGCAACCCTTCTGAATATGATTGAACTATTGAAGTGCACATAAAGCCTCCTGGGTTTCAGAGGACCAGGTTCCTGCCAGGCTGAAGACAGGGCTGCAGGCCAATCTCTTGTGAGAGCCATGATTTGGGGGTGCTGGCTCTTGTGTTCCAAAGAGAGGGCCCATCACCACCCAAACTAGGGTGAGGTAGCATCAAGCCCTTATGATTTCAGGTTTGGGGAAATTGATCTCCTGTGTTCTACCAGCAGGAGCATCCTGCCCAGGGCCCAGCGACAGAGATATTAGCTTAGTGGTTCCATAGAAAGTTGCCTCAGTCTACCACAGCACTAGAGGGACAGCTATGCTGTGTTGACTGACGAGAGGCAGGGCCACCAATTCCCTCTGGAACAGTGGGGGAGGCTAAGCACACCTGCACTCCAAAAGGTGGGGCCAAAGACTCAGAGGTTCTAGGAGGCAGGGACTAAACCCCCTGCATTCCAAGAGACAGAGACATAGGCCTCTCAGGTCCAGAGGGCAGACCACACTACCCTGTGAAACAGAGACCGGTGTTAATATCTCCTGCGCTCTAAGAGGTGGGACCAAAGGCAACTTAGTTCCAAAGTGTGGGACCACCATTTCTCTAGGGTATTCAAAAGGGAGCTAAATCTTTTTCATGTCTATGATGCGGAGACATGGCTTCCTGGGTGTTAAAGGACACGGGCACCTGCTGAGTCACGGAAGGCCAGATTTGCTAAGGAGGCTCTCTCCTACGGGCTGAGAACTGTCTCATCTCAACTCCCTCTCTGGTCAAGGCTCCTCTTGTCTCACTCCTGACAGGCTCCTCACATGTCTCTCTGGACAGGATTGCTCTCACTTTCCTCAGGACAGGTCCCTCTCCCCCCATTCTTACATACCCCTCCTATCCCATTCAGGACAGGCCTCTTCTCACACTCTGTCTCTCTGTCAGTGTGTGGCTCATTTTGCTCCATCAAGAGCCAAGTGAACACTAATCCAAGAACCAGGTGCTGCCAAAATACTGTCAGCTTTATGGCTCACTGGACTCCAGAGAACTAGGGTACTAGTGCCTAGGCTTCAGGGAAAGGATCACTTCTTGGCTTCCACAGGGCAGTCCACAACACCACCTCTTACATGCAAGGGCCAGGCCACTAACTTGTGGATTTTAAAAACAGGATGGCATTGGGGTTGGGTTTGCAGTTGCTTCATACCTATGGCTCCAGGAAGCAGCAAATGCTTTTAGCTCTGCTGACACGTCCCCTAGTCACCCAAATCCATGAGCAGGTACCCAATTAGGGATAATCAGCCCTCTTTCCCAAGTGAATCCACAAGCCTGAAGGAGGTGCTTCAATCCGTGAACTGAAAGGCCATCACACCGTCTTTTCTAATATTGTTTGCTCAAGTCGTCTGCCTCCACTCAGATGTTACAGCTGTCAGTGCCACTATAGATGAGGAAGCTGTTCAGTGAGTACCGCTCTAAAATCCACACTGTCAGACCGAAGCCTCTTGACGAAAGCTATGCTTGAGTGTCAGGAGGACTGCTAAAATATTTAAGTAACTTAATCCTAGATTTTATGCACACTGTTTGTATAAAAGCCAATTAATCCCATCTGGACTACACTCGCCAATCTTGGAAGTGGCATTGGCTACAGCTATTTGCTTTCAAGAGCCTCCTACTGTTCTGTCTCAGTTCCAGACTCCCTTCCTGGGCACCAACAGCAAGAGTCTCCAAAAAACTGAACTCATAGCACCCCTACAGGACAGAGAACTGCCCTTAGTGATTTCTGAGCCTGTCAATCCATAACTCAGCGATTCTCAACCTGTGGGTAATGAACCATTAGGGGGTCAAATGACCCTTTCACAAGGGTTGCCAAAGACCATCAAAAAACACCTTGTTTTGTGATTAATAACTATTCTTTTAATTATCTTCAATTTGTAACAATGACAATATATCCTGCATATCAGATATTTGCATTACGATGCATAACAGTAGCAAAATATCAGTTATGAAGTAGCAACGAAAATGATTTTATGGTTGGGGGTCACCACAATATGAGGAACTATATTAATGGGTCGCGACATTAGGAAGGTTGAGAACCACTGCCCTAACTCAACTCAAAAGAACAAGAAACATACACACACACACACACACACACATCCCTCACCACCACTGAGATAATTCTGACTCTTGATGACCCAGTAGGACAGGGTAGAACTGCTCCCTGCCCCATGGGTTTCTGAGACTGTTGCTCTTTATGGGAATAGAAACATCCTTTTTTCTTTTTTAATCCCACTACACAGCTGGTGGTCTTGAACTGCTCACCTTGCCGGTAGCAGCCCAGCATGTGTAACCAATTACACCACAAGAACTTCCCCTTCCCACTGACTAGGGCCACTGTGATGAAGCTGCTGTATCCACTGTTTGAGTAGAGGGGAGAACAAATATCCCAATCTATTTTGTTTCTCCCCTATTTTCATTGGACACATCAAGAGACTCATTTCAGTATGTGGGGACTCAGTACCCCGGTTTCTAGGGGAAGGGGACAATCCCTTTTAGGTACTGGGTTTCCAGAAGTAACAGAAGGCCTGATGACTGGGTAGACATGTGACAAACTCTTACCTTGCTAAAGTCTGAGACAAAGGTCCCCAGGTCCCATGGATACTACTAGTGCCTTGTGAGCCCCACTGTGCAGGCTCCCAAAGGCTTCATGTCAGAGGGCGGGTCTACACCTTTCTAATATTTCAAAGGCTGCTCAACAGCTTCAGGGTTACAGCTCTCCAAGGAGCTGGACCAAAACTTCGTTGGTTCAAAGGGGTGGGGCTTGAGGAGCAGAGGGCGGGGCTAAGCTCTCTTGTACAGGTACTCCAAAAGGCCAGAGGGCAGAGACACAACTTTTCTGCAGAATAGAGACCTGGGCATCAGCCTTTCTGACCTCCAGGGTATGAAGAAATCGCATCCTTGGCCAGAGAGCAGTTACCTTCTCTCTGAGCAACAGATGTCCCGATTTCCCAGTGGCACAATTATGGCCCCCTCAGCTGTAGCAGGAACGACCATTAAGTCTTGGAGTGTCACATGGCTTGAGGCCCTCATCCAGGTTTCTGGCCTCCTGGATTGTAAATGGTGGATTCATTATGATATTCAGTGCTTGAGAAAAACACACCCTCCTGGGCTCCAGGGCTGGCCCAACACCTACCTGATTACTAGACAATGGACCCAAGTCCTTCTAATTACCACAGACTCCTCAATTCCATAGGGCAGGGTTTCCAATTGCCTCAGCAATGCTTCAGCAACAGAGAACAGGATTGACCCCTTCTAGACCCCAAGAAACAGGGCCTCAGCATCCTTGTTTGCAGAGGACAGATCCATCACTTCCCTGAGAGAGAGGAAGGGTCACTAAGATCACCTGAGTCCCAAAGGTGGGATCACAGGAACCACATTCTAGAGGATGGAGGAATTCCACTCCACTAAGGAACAGAGGGTGGGGCTATGAGCTCCCGGTCTCCCAGGTTTAAGAGCGAAAACCTCTTCATTTAAAGGGCAGAGCTACCACCACCCTGTGGAACTGAAGACGGGGATAAACCCCCTCAATCCCAGGAGGTGGGGCTACAGCTTCCTCAGTTCCCGGGGGCAGGGCCACCCCTTCCCTGGGGAATAGAGAACTGGTTTCTAACCTTTGCGATTTCCAGATGTAGAGATATCGCCTCCGGATTTGAAAGGATATGCTCACCTGCTCTGCAGAACTCAGACTAGATTTGGAAGGGGCTGAGAGGCTCCCCACTAGCCACTGAGAATTGTCTTATCTCATCCTCCTCAGGACCCACCTCTTCTCAACCCTCTCACAGGTCAAGGCTCCTCTGGGCTCTATCATGACAGGGTCTCCTCATTCCCCTCTGGACAGGATTCCTCTCAGAGCCCTCAGAATGGATTCCTGGTCTCCAGAGGGATGAGTCCCGGCATCATCCGCAACAGGGGCAGGTCCAATTCTTCCCAGGTTCCAAGGGCAGGAGAGGGCATTCTTCTTATTTCCACAGTCTCCTGGCTAGGCCACCACTTCCCATTCTTCAGGGGAGAAGTCACCTCCTCTTGGGTTTTATCACACACAAGGGCTGCACAAGATCTTCGGGGTTTCTAAAAAATAGTCTGTCTGGAGAGGGGGGGACCTCAGCCCTGATGGCTCCGGAGGGACCCGGCACCCGGGACCTATGGCTCCTTCTTAACTCATCCGCACCCACCCACCCCCATGACAGACCTTTCCCTCTCCCATGCCCTGCTCAGTCAAGCATTGTAATGATTTTAGCTCCACCTGCAAGGACCTTGAGGTCCTTCAATCTGTCAGCAAGCAAAGCACTTTAGTAATCTGGCTCCCTAAGAAGTCCTCCCAGCTAGACAGTCACGCGCCCAATGCACTCAACAGCCCTAACAGGCTTCCAGCCTGAAGGAGCTCAACTCTTTCTGATTCAGCAAGGCCACCTTCGTCACATACTTGAGGGGGCAGCAAGTGCCTTCAACTCAGTTGACACGTACCCAAGGTACCTCACTCCACCAACACGTACTCAAGCCAGGCAACCAACGCCCTTCTCCTGGGTCTCAGTACACCCCCAGCAGCTGCCTCCCTCCATGAACTGGAAGCGCATGCCACCACCTCATGGCAAGTTGGTCTCTGCGTTTTCTTGCCACCAATCAAGTGGTGCAGTTTTACATGTCACAATGACTGAAGGCATGCTTAGAGAGAAAAGACAGGTCCTAAAGACACGCTGATGAAGGTGCCAGGATGGAAAATTATAAATTTAAGTGGCTCAGTCCTAATGGGCGGGTTTTATACACCCTGTTTATAAAACATAACAACGGACCAGTTCTCTCTGCACTACACCTGGCCAATCCAATTTAGTGTGCTATTGGCTACATAGTTCCTTAAAAGCGCCATCTACTGGTAGGTGTCTTTTCAGGCTGCTTCCCTGGGTCCAAAAAGGAAGCTTCTTTAAAGGACTCCAGAGACTGCCAAGGAGTCGATTCCAACTCAGAGCGCTCTTACAGGACAGAGTTGTACTGCCCCTGTGGGTTTCTGAGCCTGAAAACCTTTAAAGGAGGAGAAAACCTCATCTTTCTCCACAGTTTGGCAGGTGGTTTCAAATTGCTGATCTAGCTGTTAGCAGCCCAATGTGTAACCCCCTATGCCTTCCAGGGCTCCCTCCTTCAAAAGGGGTCTTGAGAACAAAAGGTCAGCAGTTCAAAATCACCAGACATTTCATGGGAGAAATATGAGGCTTTAGAGTCACGTAAAGATTTACAGACTCAGAAATCCACAGGGCAGTTCTACATTGTCTCCTAGGGGTGCTATGAGTCCAGATGGCCTCTGTGTCATCCAGATGAGTCTTGGAGTCACTTGTTGTTAGGGCTGTAGCCCATATCTACCAGCAGATGTCGCTAGTACACTAATAGACAGAATACTGCCATTTCCAATAGGATTGGCCAGTGTAATCCTGAGAGAAATCCGTGAATTATAATGCAAACAGTGTGTGCAAAACCCACCCAGTAGGATTAAGTTACTTACCTATATAAGCAGCCATCCTAGCAGTACAAGCTTCACTTTCATCAAGAGGAACCTGCTAGCCAGTGTCACTCTGGGACCTGTGCTGCCTGTGTGAAAACCTCTTATATGTAGGAGCCATACAGAGCTGTAAGGCTTGAGTAGTGTCAGGAGAACCTGGAGACTGATGAATTGTGTGTTGGTGTGACAGGCTTCAAGTTCATGGGTTGAGGCAGCTGCTTTGGACTTGCTGAGTCACAGAGTAAGAGAGCTGATTGCCCTTGGCCAGGCAGCCTGCTGGTGGAATCGGATGGTTTGGGTGTCTGGCAGCAGCTAGTTTGCTTGCTGGCCCATGGGGCACATGAGTGCACTGGCCTTGCTGACCCACAGCACAAAAGAGCTGAGGGTCTTCAGGCAGGAAGCCTGCTGGAGGCTTTGTGTGCACTGAGCACTAGTCTGTGGAGGTGAGGAAACTTGTTTGTCCTTGGAATCAGATTGCTGAAGGCCTTTGAATCTGAGGCTTCCTGGTTGATTGGAGGGCTTTCAGGTCCTTGAAGGTGGAGCTAAAGTACCTGCAACACTTGGCTGAGCAGGATATGAGATCAGGGAATGGGGCCTGTCATGAGGGGGGCGAATGAGTAAAGCACAGATCCTGGGGAGCCTGGCTTCTTAGGAAGTAAGTCTCCATTTTTGAGGCCTCAGGGTTGAGGCAACTGCATACCCTCCCTGAAAGGGCAGCCTTTCCTTTAGGAACCAAGAAGATTGTGCCCAACTCTGGCATCAGAGAGGTGTGGTTTCTTCACTTGAATCCAAGAGGAAGGGATGCCTCCCCTGGACTCAGGACATTGTATACCCAGGAGGCTGTGTCCTCATCTCTTGGAATTCATCAAGGTAGTAGCGCCATCCTCTGGATTTTAGGGAGGCATGGCTCTAGCCTCTGACCCTCAAAGAGAAGGTGGCCCTGCTTTCTGGAACCCAGGAGGCAATGGTCCAACCCGATGGTGGCCTGGTTTTCTGGAATCTAGGGAATCACAAAGCCCGCTCTTGATTTGAGAACATCATCAGTGTCCTTTGTGGTACCCCAGGAGGTGGTGTCCCCTAGCCTTTGGATCACCGGTTGCTGTCACCCCTTCCCTGGAGCCCAGAAAAGTGGTGTCTGAGTTCTGAAGTCCCATGGAGCAGGGAAGCTGAAGGGCTTGGAGAAGACAATGCAAATTAGTGTTCCTGGGGCTCTTGGGGGATCTAAACGAGCTGTACGCTAGATTGAGAGGGGCAGAGGCTGAGAAAAGGCCTGTCTGTCCACAGCCGGGTCTGAGCAGAATCCTGTCCAGAGGGGGTGTGAAGAGCCGGTCATGGGTGAGCCAAGAGGAGCCTTGACCTGAGAGGGGGTTAAGAAGAGGTGGGTTCTGAGGAGGGAGAGGCGATGAGACAGTTCTCAGTGGGCTGAGGGGAGCCTCCGATCTGAGGAGGGGACCATGTCCTGTGAAATCTACAGGGTGATTTTGACACACCCTCGAAATCCAAAAGACGGAGCCTCAGCTTTCTTTTCCATAGGGAAGTGGGGGCCTTGCCTTCTGGAACTGAGGCGGTGGCCCAGCCTCTTAGGTTGAGGAGGCTTTAGCCCTGCCCTCTGTTCCTTATGCTGTTGGGGTCCTGTCCCCTGGAGTTCTAGACACCGTGTCGCGCCTCATGTAGTTGAGGTGAGTTTTTCACCACTATCACACAAGGCGTTGGTAGCCTCACCCTCTGACTGAAGAGGCTGCCGCTTCTGCCTCTGAGCGTCCAGGAGGCCTCAGGCCTGTCCTCTGTTTCTCAGCATAGTGCTTTCCATGCCTGAAGAACTAAGGCACCTGTGGTCCTGCCTCTTGGCGTAAGGAAGTCCTAGCATAGCCCTTTCTCCTTTAAGGAAGTGTCTTCCTATCCTCCAGAAACAGGAAGGCAGTGGGGCCACTCTGGGTGTCCAAGAGTGCTCCGCCTTGCCCTCTGTTCCTCAGGGAAGTTGTGAGCCCACCCTCTGGAACTGAAGGGGCTCTTACCTCTCCTTGCCTTAGCTCCACTCTCTGTTCTCCAGGGAACTAGTGGTCTTGCCTCTTGGTTATCCCAACTGCCTAATCCCTCTCCTCTGGTCTTCAAGTCTTCTGTGATATGTTCCTATAGAACCACTAAAGTATCACCGTGGGCAGTTGTGTCCCTCCTTGCCTTTTGGAAATCCGAAAGGCTTCATCCTTCCCTGTAGTAGTTGGGGAGGTTGTGGCCCTTCCCTTTGGAACTCAGGAGGTAGAATCCTCTTGCCACTGAAATCAAAAGGGATTGGTTTGGCACCCTTGCTCAGATAAGCAGTAGTAAACAGGTCTTTCGGATCGCAGGACATGCTGCCCCCACCTTGGAGATGAAATAGTCAGACCTAGGATTATGTGACTTTCCAGAGACTCTGATGTAGCAACTTGAAAAGAGATAATCCTGCTTGTTTTGAAGAAGTGTGCTTCCATATTGTGAGCGGGCTGTGTTGTAATGGAGCTGGATGTGGCCTCTATCTAGATATCGAGGAAGATGCCTGACAGACGTCCAGCAAGAACACAAACACCAGGAATTCAGTTCTACCAACAACTTCCATGAGCTAAGAAGAGGGTCCGTAAGCCTTAGATGAGATCACAGCCCTGGCCAACTCCTTTTATTTATTTACTCGTCCTCTCCATACACAGAAATATGTGAGAATACATGTAAGTATTTTGATGCTAATCCCACTTGGAAGAAGCATACCAGCCTGTGTGATACAAGAATTGTAAATAATAAAATCCAAGACCAGAGGAGGAAACTATACATTCTGAGCACAAGATTTCCAGAAGGATATGAATGAGGACAATCCAAATCCCATTTGCAGAGGCCCCACGTGGATTAAGCCTCCCTAGTATCCGTTCCCATCATTGACCATAAATGTGAAGAATCTTGTTATCAAACATAGTGCATTGGAAAGTGGGCGACTGCAAACATAAATAGGTTAAGTTAACAGCTTATCATCTATTCTCCCTTTTGACCCATTTAGCATATGTTCTAATTTTTATTGTTTTCTGCTTTCATTTGATTGCGGTTTTCCTGTTTCATAGTGTTGTGGTTCAGAGAAGTGTATGTTTTTCTTCCTTTGAAATCCAGGATAGGTAAATCTATAGAGACAATAAATGGATCAATTGTTTCTTAGAGTTATGGCGGGAAGACTGAGAGGAATTGGAAGATAATAATCAGTATAAGAAGGAAGACAATGTTCTAAAAGTGATTGTATTGATTTAGAAACACTTTTAATATATTTAGATCATTGTATGACATAAGTATAGGTCAGTAAAATGGTTAAAATAAAAAACAATCAAATGCTAATATAATCAACGATTTTAAACCTTTTTAAAGGCAATTTTTTCTAATATTAGCTAATTTAAAATAATTTTAATAGACAATTGTCAAGGTTTTTAAGCAACCATGTACAAGGGGGGAAAGCAAATAACCATATTGTATACACTATAGTCTCTCAGGATTGCCAAGGACATTATGTAGAAAAAGACTAGAAGAAAATAGTCCAAAATGTTAATAGAGAAATGACTAGAAGACAATAGTCCAGTATGTCTCCATACCGATGGACCTTAGAAGGACGTGGCTGTGGTTCTGAAGTCAGGAGGCTGCGTGTCGCTGCCCTCGGAAATCTGAGGGGCTTGGTCCTGCTCACTAGTCCTCAGGGGGGTTATGGGTCCTGCCCTCTGGAACCCAGGAATCTATGGCCCCATCCATGGTTTGTATGAAGTGATATCTTTGTCTTCTGGAGTCTGGAAGATCATGAACTGTACCTTGGAGCTCAGAGGGCAGTCTCTCCACTTTATGGGATGCCAGGAAGTGTTGGGCCAATCCACTGGAATCCTCTCCAGTGGAGTCCATGAACAAATTTCCTATCTTTCTGGAGTCCATGGAGTAAGAAAGTTGAAGGTCTTGGGGCAGCAAGTTTGCTGTCAGATAGGTGTGCCTCTGGGCTCTTGTTGGTGGAGCGAAATTAGATGTTAAGGTGACTGAGAGAGGCCTGATCTGAGAGGAGGCTTAGCCTGAGAAGGATGGGATGGGTCTGGAATGAATGTATCAGAGGTAAAAACTGGAAACCCAGGGAATCCAGGAAAGCTTAACCCCTCAGGACTGGTGGTGATAGTGGCAATACCAGGAGGGTGGAGGGAAGGTGAGGGAGAAAGGGGGAACAGATCGCAAGGATCTGCATATAACCTCCTCTCTGGGAGACGGACAGTGGAGAACTAGGTGAAGGGAGACGCCAGACAGTGTAAGATATGACAAAAATAATAATAATTTATAAATTATGGAGGGCTCATGAGGGAGGGGGAGCAGGAGAGAGTGGATAAATGAGGAGCTGATACTAAGCGCTCAAGTAGAAAGCAAATTATTTGAGAATGACGATGACAACAAATGTACAAATGTGCTTGACACAATGGATGGATGTGTGCATTGTGATAAGCTTTGTAAAACGACTTTTTAAAAAAAGAATGAATGTATCAGTTCTGGGAAGTCTGAAAGGAATCCTGGTCTGAGGCTGATGAGCAGAGTCTGTCATAAGTGAGCGGAGACGAGCTTTTTCCTGAGAGGGGATTGAAAACAAGTCTGTCGTGAGGGGGTTGGGAGAACTTTCTGGGGGAGGATGTGATCAGACTGTCCTGGGGGTGGGGACAGGGAAGGCTGCCCTTGAGTGGTTTAGAGGAGCTTGTCCTCGGGGAGGCAAGAGGCATTTGTCAAGAAGGGGCTAAGAGGAGACTTCTCCTTAGGCGTGGTTTTAGGAGGATGAGAAGAGACCTGTCTTGAAGTTAATGAGAGATGCCTGTCCTGAGGGCTTCCAGGTCTGTCTGTGTGGGACTGAAATCCCTGCAATCATTCATGGAGTAGAGGCTGGAAGGAGAAGCAGCCTGTCTTCTGGGGGATGGATGGTAAAGCACAGGTCTGGTGGTCCTTTGCTTGTGGGCACCGAAGACCCCCTTCCTGAGCCACCAGGGCTGAGAAAACTATAAACCCTCCCCCCAAGTGTAGCCTCTCCTTTTGGAACCCAGAAGACGGTGGGTCAGCTCAGAAACCTAGAAATGACAGCCTGTTCTCTTGAATCCAACAGGAGGTAACTCATCTCCTGAATTCCAAGAAATGTTTGCCTACCAAGCATGCTGTGTCCTTATCTCATAGAAACAACCAGGACTTGCTCTAGCCCTTTCTCTGGTACTGGGGCTACAGAAACCCCACCTTCCTGAATCCAGAATGCTGTAACCTTGCCCTTTGTGTAGCAAGTGCATTTGAACCCCTTCCCTGGACCACAGGGAGGCAGTGACCCTGACCTATACCACCTTGGAGGCAATGGTCCCAGACTTAGGTGTTCGGTAACCTCTGAAATCTAGGACATTATGAAATCTAGGAGGTCCCAACTTGGAGTCCACAAAATTATCCCTCAACTCTGTGGGACTCCAGAGAGTAGTGATCCCAAACTCAAAGCCAAGGAAGCTGGGAACTTTCCCCTGGAGCCCAGGAGGTGGTATCCTAGCTCTCTGAAGTCCATAGAAAAAGGAAAGAATTTGTGTAGGGAGCTTCCTGTTAGATAGGAATGTGTCTGGGCTCTTGTTAAATTAGGTGTCAACATGACTGAGAAAGGCATGGGCTGAGAGGAGTCTGTAAAGAATGGTTGACAGGAGCTCTTAGGGGATTGGGAGGAATCCTGCCATGAGTGGGATGTGAAGAGCCTGTAATAGATGAGTCGAGAGGAACCTTGCCCTGAGAGGGGTTTGAGAAGTGGTCTGGCCTTCATGCTTTGTAATGTGGAGGAGCATTGAAAAGGTGGAAGACAGAATTGGCCCAGTGAATGTTTCGGCAGGACCAAAGATAACAATTGTGAGGATGGTGCAGGACTTGACAGTGTTTAATTCTGTCATGCATAGAGCTGCTGAGGTAGGCCAGGTTGACTAGAGGAAGAATTTCAGTATAAGCAGGCATGTACATATGCAAATACATTTATATATGACGATGGGGAAATAGATCTATGTACATATATTTTTAGGTTTAGTATTAAGATAGAAGATGGACATTGGGCCTCCACTCAAGTACTCCCTCAATGCAAGAATACTTTCTTCTATTAAATTGGCATTCTATGATGCCCACCTTCCCAACACAACAGCTGAAGACAAATGGGTCCATAAGCAAATGTGGCGAAGAAAGCTGATGGTGCCCAGCTATCAAAAGGTATAGCATCTGGGGTCTTAAGGGCTAGAAGGTAAACAAACGGCCATCTAGCTGAGAAGCAACAAAGCCCACATGGGAGATGCACACCAGCCTGTGTGATCATGAGGTGTTGATAGGATCAGATCAGGCATCAAAGATCCAGAACAAAATATTATTTCATTGTGAATGAGGGAGAGTGTGTAGTGGAGACCCAAAGACCATCCATATGCAATTGGACATCCCCTTACAGAGTGATCATGGAGCGGGGGGGCAGGGGGGGCTGACGGGGACATGTCAGTCAGGGTGCAGTATAGCACTGATTAAACATGCAACTTTCCCCTAGTTCTTTAAGGCTTCCTCCCCCCACCCCATTATCATGATCCCAATTCTACCTTACAAATCTGGCTAGACCAGAGCATGTGCACAAGTACAGATAAGAGCTGGAAACACAGGGAATCCAAGACAAATAACCCCCTCAGGACCAATATTGAGAGTAGCCATACCAGGAGGGGTAGGGGAAGGTGGGGGTAGATAGGAGGAACCAATCACAATGATCTACCTATAACCCCCTCCCAGGGGGGTGGGAAACAGAAAAAGTAGGTGAAGGGAGACATTGGTCAGGGTAAGGCATGAAAAGAATTCTAAATTATCAAAGGTTCATGAGGGAGGGAAGGTGGGGAAGGGAGGGCATAAAAATGAGGAGCTGATATCAAGGGCTCAAGTAGAAAGCAAATGTTTTGAGAATGATGATGGCAACAAATATACAAATGTGCTTGACACAATGGATGGATGGATGGATGGATGGATGGATGGATGGATGGATGGACTGTGACAAGAGTTGTACAGGCCCCCAATAAAATGATTAAAATGGAAAACAAGAAAGGGATTTATATCAAGAAAGCAACCCAGCCCAGTCCATACGTCCCTCTGCAGATTCATGCAACCACAAGCCATGATACAGAATGGAGGAAGATCACAGGCTGGTGGGTGCAGAGTCATGTGAATCCAAGGATCTCAAGGTTCCCAGCAAGCAGCAAAGTGAAGGGGGAGAAACAAGGAAGGTAGGCACCAGGGTCCTTCTTATGAGAAGGTCACACCCCTAGGAGACAGCTTGAGGCTGTGACCTGATTAACAGATTTGACTCCACCCAAAACCAGGATCATATAGTTGACATAAAATCATCTAACTATGATTCCATCACAATGAGATGGAATCAATTTGCAGCACCTGACAATAGCATATGTGTTGCTAATGATTGTCAGAGTTTTTTTATATATAGTCTGCATTTTAGATATTAGACTCTTATCAAGTATAGGAGGGGATACCACCCACCAAACCAATGTTCATTTATGTTGTTTGTTTGTTTTTTGATGTGATGGGATAGTACATTTGGAGTTCATTCCCCAGGTCAGACTGTCAATCAAGATTTATATTTAGAGGTTCTGAAAAGATTGCGTGACAGTGTGTAACAAAAAAAAAAAAAAGACTTGATATGTGGCAGATGGAGGACTGGTTTTCCCACCAGGACAATGCATCTGCTCATGCAGCCATCTCAGTGTTACAGTTTTTGGCAAAAAACAGCAGGCCTCTCTTGCCCTATACACCTTACTTACCTGACCTCGTTCCGTGCCACTTCTTTTTGTTTCTATAAATGAAGAGGGACATGAAGTGACAGCGATTTGATGGCATACACGATGTGAAAGAACAAAAGAGGGAGGTGCTGTCAGTCATCCAAACAGATGAGTTTGAAAAATGTTTCCAAGAACGGCATCGCAGATTTGACAAATGTATTAAGTGCAATGAAGAGTACTTTGAAGGTGATAAGGTTAATTAAAAAAATACATAACTTTGAAAAAAATCCAAGTTTTTTATGGGTACCCCTTGTAGGTTAAGCAATTGTTTATTCCTGTTCTCTCTATATTGTTTTGTTTTTACCTTTCTTGATAGTGTCCTTTGAAGCAGAAACATTTTACATTTTTATGAATCCCAATTTTAAAAACCCTATGGAGCACAAACTTACTCTGTCACACATCGGGTCGCTGTGAGTCAAAGTACCATGCCTTGACCTTGCACCACTGAAACTCCCCTTGTTCTTCCCCTGGAGCTTTTCATGGGTTTCTCCTTCTGTATGAAAATGACCTCTTCTTCTCTCCACCAGATGACCATACATTGCTCTTGCATCAAGACCTGTCATTCTCTACATTAAGGATGTTGTTCATCCTTCTCTGCCATCTCTTCACAGTTATATATCCTCTGTCTAGGAGCTCTGGTGGCCCAGTGGTTAGTGTTGCGCTGCAAATTGCAGTTCGAAACCACCAGATGATCTGCGGGAGAAAGACGGGGCTTTCTACTCCCCTAAAGAGTTTCAGTCTCAGAAAGTCACAAAGGCAGTTAGTTCTACTCTGCCTTTAATAAGGAAGAACCCCCCCCACTATAGAGGGTCATTATGAGTTGGAATTGCCTTGATGGCAGGGAGTTTGAGCTTTATCTGTATGGTCCAGTACAGTAGCCTCTTGCCTTATGTAACTCTTGTGCCCTTGAAATATATCTAGTGCCACTGATGATGTGACAATATTTGAAATTTATTGAGTTAAATAATTTTTTTATTAAAACAGAAAAAAAGGAAAAAGAAATGGTCTGTTTTGAGGGTGCTGAGAGGAGATGGTTCTCAGCCAGGAGAAGGGAGACTTGGAATTTAATAACCTGTTGTTACTCAGAACTGGTGACTAGACCCTCCGAAACCCAGGAGGAGAGTTTGCTATATCTTAGAAATCAGAAAGTCTTAATTATCCATTTCTTAAAGAAATTGTAGCCCAGTGCTCTGAACCCGAGGAGGCTGAGGACAAGCCTCTTGGAGTCCAGCATGGCTTAGCACTGCCCTTCATTCCTCAGTCTAGTTGGGGCCCCAACCTCGAGATCCAAGGAGCCTATGACCCTGCATGTTGGAGGATTTGAGACCTTAGACCCACCTCTGTTTCACAGAGACCTGGTGGCGCTGACATCTGAAAGCAAGGAGGCTATGGACTCCCCTCTCTGAGAACAAGGTGGCTAATTTTGCCTTCCGGATTCTAAGAGGCAATAGTTCTGCCTATGGGCCTTGTGAGACAATAACCCACACTCTGCAAACCAGGGGCGATGGTTTCTTCCACCAGAGCTTCACCTGTACTGGCTCCCTCTAGCTAGAACTCTGGAGGCCGTGTTCCCTTTTTTTGGACACAAGAAGGGCTTGGCCCAGCCTTTAGGTACTGGAAGGAGGCAGTGGCCCTGTCCATTGGGTCCTAGGAGCCAATGGACTTGCCATGGGTCTAGGAGGCAGTAGGTGTGCCCTAGGAGATAGGGAACTGGCCCCTGTGACTCGGGAGGCTCCACAAGCTATTTGACACTCTAAAAAGTATTGGCAGACCATGCATGCTATGGGCTGACCCATAGAGCTTGGCAGGCTGTACCTGTAACCAAGAGGCCACAAACCAAACTCCAAAGGAAGGTCTTCCATTTAGAACCCAGATGCTCGTTTCCCAGCCCCTGGGCCCATAGAGGACGTGGCCTGCCCTCTGGATTCCAGGAAATGGTGGTCTGTCCAGAAAGGGCTGAAAGAACTTTCCTGAGGGGGATGTGGAAAGATGATCCTGAGTAATACAGGGTATCTTTTCCTGAAGTAGCAAAGGGGGGCAATAGTGGACCCTGGAAAGAAGGGGCTATGAGAAGGCCTCATCCGTGGGACCGAGAAGCCTCTCCTGTGTGGGCAGTAAGGAGGTTGTTTGGAGGACCCAGCCAATGGCCTCTCAGCCCTTTGTACTCCAGGATGCAGTGCCCCCCACTTAGAGGAAAGTTGTATATTTCATCTTTGCTACACTGCACCCTGACTGGCTCGTCTCCTCCCCACGTCCCTTCTTTAAGGGGATGTCCAGTTGCCTACACATGGGCTTTGGGTCCCCACTCCGCACTCCCCCTCATTCACAATGATATGATGGTTTGCACTTTGATGCCTAATACCTGATCCCATTGACACCTCATGATCACACAGGCTGTTGTGCTTCTTCCATGTGGGTTTTGTTGCTTCCCAGTAGGTGGCCTTTAAGACCCCAGACACTATATCTTTTGATAGCCAGGCACCATCACCTTTCTTCACCACACTTGCTTATGCACCACTTTGTCTTCAGAGATCGTGTCGGGAAGGTGAGGAGCACAGAATGCCAGTTTAATAGAACAATGTTTTCTTGCATTGAGGTAGTACTTGAGTGGAGGCCCAATGTCCATTGCTACCTTAATACTAAACCAATAAGTACATGTACATAGATCTATTTCCCTACCATCCTATATAAGTATATTTACATATGTATATGCCTGTATTTAGACCTCAATAAATGCCCTTTGCCTCCTAGGTCTTTCTTCTATTTCCTTTGACTTTCCTCTTGTCCCACTATCATGCTCAGTCTTCATTTGGGTTTCTGTAATTCCTCATTTTCACTGAGTTTTACCAAGCATAATTTCCTTTCCCAAGGACTACTCTCTCCTGGTAATGTGTTCAAAACAAAGTCTCAGCATTTCCATTTTTAAGAAGTATCCTGAGTCTACTTCTTCAAAGACAGATCTGTTTTTATTTCTGGAAGTCCAAGTTTTTCAGTATTCTGTATCCAAGTATTTAGTATTCAGTATCCATAATTCAAATGAATCAGTTCTTCTCTGGTCTTCTAGATTTCACATGCACAATTTATATTATTTTCAACTATTTCTGTATACTTTTTAATGTGGATATGAGACCATTACAATTACATATGTGTCTTGAATTATCTTTCTGTTGGAGACCATTGGCAAAGTGTTGATTCAATTCATGTTAAACTTTTTGGCAAGAATACTTCATTGGTGGCTGTCTGTACCTAATATTATATCGCATAAGGGAGCATGCAATGTCAGGTCATCCTCTAATTAAATTTTTTATCATTAGGTTAAGGTCGTGAATGTCAGATCATTATCATTTTTCCTTTCTGAAAAAATCATGTTTTCCTTTGAAATTACTAAATAAATTGTGGAGTTAAACATGAGTACTGTGTAAATTGTATTGTCATCCTCAAAAAAGGTTCTCAATAATTATCCAATGATTTTAATACCCATTAATGATATACCATATGCCAGAATCAACTATCAATTAAGGGTTGTGAAATAATCATATTTTTAATCCTATCGTTCATTGGCATATTGTTATAATAAAGAATTTATTGTTTTTCCACTATATCACAATAGGCTCTTGGATCTTTTAAATGCAATGTGTTATACAATTATAATCATCTTTTGATGGACACATCTCTTCAATTTGCCCTCCAATCTGGTTCCTGTAGTCTGTTGATATGACTCCACTATTCTTTGAATATTCCATTGTCTTCTGTTACAACCAGATGTACTAATAATTTATAAATTATTATTTTGTCATGTCTTACATTTTCTGATGTTTCCCTTCACCCATTTTTCTCTTGTCCATCCCATCAGGAGAGGGTTATATTAGATCTTTGTAATCAGTTCCATTTTAGTAGACACAGAAAATATATTTTTGAGTTATGACTAGTTCATGTTAATAGATCTACCATTAAAATTTTTCTTGTATTAAGTCCTTTCATTCTTGCAATACATAGTGTCTTCCATTTTCCTGAATAAGCCTGCCTAACACAGAGGGACTGCTTTAGTTCTGGTTTATCGATACCTTGCAGTACAGTCCTTTCAAGTCCCAGCTTCATGTAGGACGTGTCTTCTGCAAGACTCCTTGCTTTAGTTGGGCCCTGGGCATTGACGTCTCTGCCTTTTCCATTTGAAACTGTGGAGCTGATGCTCAACTGAGTAATACTAGCGAATATTCTCTAGGTAAAAATCTTCTGTCTGAGGATCAATTGAACTCTCCAGAAAACTCAGTATTTATACCCAGTTGTATCTCTACTCAGACTTGCAAAATGTGAATATGTACAGGCACACATTGGGAATGTGCATTTTATTTTCCTCAAGTAGTGGAAGAATGAAAATGTTAATGAACTTGATTGTTCATGGGTGAAGAGAGACAGTGAATGGTGTAAGATATGAAAATAATAATAATTTATAATTTATCAAGAGTTTACGAGGGTGAGAAGGTGCGGGAGGGAGGGGATAAAAAGAGGAGCTGGACCAAGAGCGCAAGGAGAAAGAAAATGTTTTGAAAAGGATTATGGCAACATGTGTACAAATGTACTTGATACAATGGATGTATGGATTGTTATGAGCTGTTAATAGCCCCCAATAAAATAATTTATTAAAATGAATTAAAAAAATAAACTTGGCTATAGATACGGGGGGGGGGAGTGACTTTGGTGTTCTGTTACTCATCTTACTTCCTTGTTATCAAGCTTTCTACCACCAATTTGACCTGCTAGTCCATACGTTGTCTTTTAATCATTAAAATCTTTTAAAGGGAAAAGTTGGTGTGTTTTGGAACATTTATCCCTGTTTGGGGAAATAGACTTATCTAACCTATAATAAAAGTAAATTCATGTACTTAAATGCTCAAGAACATTTTAAAACTTGTGTTGCTGTCATTGAGAGTACACACAGAAAAACTTACATAAAACATCACCTCTAGAAGGGTTTTTGACCAAATAAGAGTGGACCCCTACAGGATTATGCTGATCAAAAAATTTGTTACACCCTGGTAAACCATTAAATGATTTATGCGGCTCTCTAATATGTGGTGCTGCCTTCCTTATCACATAACTTTTTAAAGATCTAGTGCAGTAAAGAAGATTTCAATCATTTGCACTTATACCAGGCATAGCTGTGAAGTCATATCACTTAGACTAGCACCTGCTTTGGGGTCATGGTGTTCTCTAGAAATGTGGTAAGGAAAGATACACATAAAACTGAATATGAAATTTTAGTGGCTTCATAGACCTCTTTAATCTCATAAATAGACTCAAGTAATAATAATAATAAAATCTTCACTTAGAAGGTTTCTAGGCCGGAGTGGGGAAGGGATGGGGGAAGAAATGGGGAGCTGATATCAGGGGCTCAAGTGGGAAGAGATTGTTTTGAAAATGATAAAAAAAAAAAAAAAGAAGGTTGCTAGGCCACTTACCTCTGGAAACCAGCAACCCCACAGAAAAAGAAGAGTCAATTTGGTTTAGAAATCAACGAGACCACTAGGGGTGCTGCAGCTCCATCAACAGGAGTGCTCACGCTCCGATACATTTTTATTGGAGTAAAGTTGCTTTCTCAGCACACATGGAAGAAGCACACCAGCCAGTGCGATCACGAGGTGCCAAAGGGACCACGTATAAGGCATCATGCAAATATATATATATGCATATATGTGTGTATGTGTGTATGTATGTATATATGTGTGTGTGTGTGTGTATACCATATTGAATGAAGGGGGAAGTGCAGAGTGGAGACCCAAGGCCCAAGTGTCGGCCACTGGAGAGCCCCTCATAGAGGGGTTTAGGAGAGGAGATGGGTCAGTGAGGGTGCGAGGTAGTACCGATGAAGAACACAGCTTTCCCCCAGATCCTGGATGCTTCCTTCCCCCAACTACCATGATCCGAATTCTACCTTGCAAGACTGGATAGGGCAGAGGTTGTACACTGGTACATATGAGGGCTGGAGGCACAGGGAATCCAGGGTGGGTGATACCTTCAGGACCAAGGGTGTGAGGGGCGATACTGGGAGAGTGGAGGGTGAGTGGGTTGGAAATGGGGAACTGATTAAAAGGATCCACATGTGACCTCCTCCCTGGGAGATGGACGGCAGAGAAGGGGGCGGGGAGGGAGACTCCGGATAGAGCAGGATATGACAAAATAACAATGTATAAATTACCAAGGGCACATGAGGGAGGGGGGAGTGGGGAGGGGGGGGGGAATAAAAGAGGACCTGATGCAAAGGGCTTAAGTGGAGAGCAAATGCTTTGAGAATGACTGGGGCAGGGAATGTGCGGATGTGCTTTATACAATTGATGTATGTATATGTATGGATTGTGATAAGAGTTGTATGAGCCCCTAATAAAATGTTTAAAAAAAAGTTGCTTTCTCTCTGCTGCAGCCACACTTGAGAAACACGTCAATTCATGTGGCACTAGCCTAAAAGAACTGTTTCCTGTTGAATTTACTTTCTTGGATCTTGAAGATGCGAAGAACAGAGTGTGAAATTGAGCTTGTTCACATGAGTGGTTATTGAAGTTCCAAGCTGGTTGGAACTTAATCTTCAGCTAGAAAGCTTTCTTTTTGAATTTTTCTTACACCTTTTAACAAGGGAATGAGTAAAAATTCAGAGATGTTGTTGCAAATATGAAGATATCCCCTTTTACATTTTCTCCTGCATCCTGGATTCTTTAGATTATACTCTTAAAATATGGGGACTACTAACTCAGAGTTTCATCTTGTATCAAAAGGAGTTCAGGACTGACAATGTGGGGATTTCAGTCCTGACAATTCACACGAATCTCTTCATAAAACAGAGATGATGACCAAAAAATAAGATGATCTTTCTAGTCTGAGAACGTGCATTTATATAAATTCTACCATTTAGTATTTTCTTCACACAAGACAAGTTTATTGTAGGCAAATTATAAAATGTTGATAAATAAGAAGAAATAGGACAAATGTGGTTAACAGTAGCTATCATTTGTTATGCATTTGCTCTGTGTCAGACATTGCACTAAATCTTTACACATATCTCATTTAATCCTTCAAACAACCAGATATATGTGCTCTTATTATTCCCATTTTCCAGATGAAGAAACTGGAGTTCAAGGTCACTTAGATAGCAAATAGTGGAGTTAAGATGTGAACTCAGGCAATCAGAGTCTAGTGCCCAATCTCTTAACCACTGTACTTTTCTATTTCTATCCCAAGTTACTTAGCAAATCCCAAACAACTCAGTAGAGAAAAATGGGAGTCAAAGGCTTTAATTTTCTTTCTGGCTTAGCCATTAGTTAGCCATGAGAGTTTGGGTACCTTGCTTAATCTCTTCTGGTTAGACTTTAATAGCTCTCAGTTTCCTTTAGGATAAAAAAGGGCTTCAAATGCAGTTAGGTTAAATTTAGCATGCCATAAATTGATCTCCCTTATAACCCATTTGCATATGTTCTAGTTTTTATTACTTTTCTGCTTTCTTTTCAGTTGAGGTATTAATCTGGTTTACTTTGTTTTTATGGTTAGTTTTTTAAAAACATTTTTCTGTATATGAAATTCAGGATAGGTAAATCTACAGAGACAGGACATAGATTAATGATTTTGGGGGGGGGGTGTCAGGGGAGGTTAGGGGGAAATGGGAAGCTAATAAGGATGAATAGAAGATTTAAGAAAACATTCCTAAACTAATTGTGGTGATGATTGCATAACTCTTCTTGATGTGTCTGAACTATCAAATCATATGATATGTGAATTATATGCCAATAAATCTGTTTAAAAGTTTAAAAAGGACTCCAAGCTATGACTGAGTGAAAAGCCAAGAAAATGCACTCCCCCAAATGCAACTATGAAGTTGGACCAAAAGGATAAACGGAGGGAACTTTTGAAATGATGAAAATATTCTAAAGCAGAATTGTAGTTATTTTACAAAACTCCATAAACATTCATATAAACACTGGTAATGGGTAAATATTATTCTACATAAATTATACTAAGACATAGAGAAGTTAATTATCAGTGGTCACACGGGTAGAAAAAGGGTAGTGCTCAGACTGGAACCCCAAGAAACTGATTTCCAAATCCATTGTGTGGTAGTTACATAATCTGGTGTCAATTTGAGAGGATTACAAGTGAAGGAGTGGAGTCTGATCTGTCAATCAAGATATAACCAATGAGGCCTCTGTATGGGCATGGTGTTCTCCTGAGAATTCTGGGAAATGCAATATTTCCTCTTTGGAGGTGGGAGAAACCACCCCCTCTCTGCTCACTGCCTTAGAGACATCTCTGAAAAGAAGCCACATGGACCTACCCTGATGTACCCCTGGGTGCTGGAGCAGCCGTGTGGAGACCCCTGCCAGCACTGAGATGCTTACAACGCCACTGGATACAAAGACTTGCTACCCACTAGCCTGTGATTGACCTGCATTTGCATCATTGCATGTGTTTCATGAGTCTGAACAGGACTTTATAGACTGGTATCAGACACAGGGCTATTATTGGACTTGTGGGCTTGGACTGGGCTGGGTGGGGATACTTCCTTGATGTACAATTACCCTTTATATAAAATGCTCTCTTTTTAAAAAATAATTTTATTGGAGGCTCATATAACGCTTATCATAGTCCATACATTCATCCATTGTGTCAAGCACATTTGTATATACGTTGCCATCATCGTTCTCAAAACATTTGCTTTCTACTTGAGCCCTTGATATCAGCTCTTCATTTTCCCCATCCCTCCGCCTCCTCCCTTCCCCTTGAACCCTTGATAATTTATAAATTATAATTATTTTGTCATATCTGACAACATCCGGTGTCTCCCTTCACCCAGTTCTCCACTTATACATAGATCCTTGTAATCTTCTCCCCCTTTCTCCCTCACCTTCCCTCCATCCTCCCGGTATCGCCACTCTCACCATGGGTCCTGAGGGGTTCATCAGTCCTGGAATCCCTGTGTTTCCAGTTCCCATCTGTACCAGTGCACATCCTCCGGTCCAACCGGATTTGTAAGGTAGAATTTGGATTATGAAAGTGGGGGCGGGGAGCATTCATGAACTAAAGGAAAATTGTATGTTTCATCATTGCTACACTGCACCCTGACTGGTTCATCTCCTCCCCAAAGACCTTATGAAAGGGGATGTCTAATTTCACACAGATGGGCCCTGGGTCCCCACTCTGCACTCCCCCTCATTCACAATGCTATGAATTTTTTTTTTTTGGTCTTTGATGCCTGATACCTGATCCCTTCGACGCCTTGAGATCTCGCAGGTTGTTGTGCTTCCTCCATGTGGGCTTTGTTGTTTCTCAGTTAGATGGACCCTTGTTTATCTCCCAGCCTATAGGACCCCAGATTCTATATTTTTTACAGCTGGGCACCATCAGCTTTCTTCACTGCATTTGCTTATGCACCCACTTTGTCTTCAGCGATCTTGTCGGGGTAGGCTGGTGTACCCTCTTTGTCCTCAGTGATCAAGTCGGGACATAAAAGGCTCTCTTATAAACATATGAGTTTCTATGGATTTGTTTCTCTAGTCTACCCAGACTAACACACATTGTCTCTTGAAACTCTAGATCAGAAAGGTTTAGTACCAGAATGCTCATGAGAGGATATCCAGCTAATGACACACAACCTCAATAACACTCAGCATATATGTCTATGTGGGTATGGGGCTGTTCCTCAGAGTTCCTTTTGGAACCCTGTGACCAGTCAATCCCATTAGAAGCACTAGTAATACTTATCTGGATGGTAGTTAATGAACATTGGCTTCTTACTTATTCTATAAATTGTACATATGTTTTATACACCCTTCTCCATGTATGCTCTGCAACAGTTAATCACTTCTCTAAATCTGTACTTTGTTGACATCTTCCCAATTGCAGATCTCTCTGATCATTTACCTTAAACCTCACCTCTGGGCATTCTCCAGCAATCGTCATTCTCCAACAATTCCCTGTTCTCTCCTCCAACTCTAGCCCCACCTTGGTCTTGTTCACCCACTGCATGCTCTCACTCTTTCAACCCATTTCACTCTGCCTTCTGATATCCTCAAAGTGAGTCTACTGCTCTCCCAAGGTGGGATCTCCCTATGACCTTCTAAGACTCATTCTTTCATAATGTCTGAGTTAGTTTATTGTGCCAAGCTGGCCGATAACACATGTGGGGTTAATTGAAGGATGAAGAGATAAATGATTCCGTGAGCCTCACCTTTCTAGTTCTCAGGTCCCTTGCTTTATGGTGGTCGGACCAGGGTGCAGCTGCTTTAGCCAGTTCTCTGCTTCAGCAGCCAAGGCTCACTTCCTGCAGGACATCCCCGAGGAGAAGCCGCATGGACCTACCCTGATGCAGACCTGGGTGCTGGAGCAGCTGTGTGGAGAACCCTGCCAGCGCTGAGATGATTACACGTTAGCTGATTTGGCTTCCCTCCTGCAGTCGGCATCATTGCATCTGTTTTGTGAGATGGAGGAGGACTTTGTGAACTGGTGTTGAACTTATTGGTAAATGGGTTAATGTTGGACTTGTCGGCTTGGGCAGGTTGGGATATTTTCTTGATGTGCACTTACCCTTTATATAAAACTCTCTCTTATACATGAGTTTCTGTGGATTTGTTTCTCTAAAGTACACAGACTAACCCAACGTCAAACTGCAAGACTAGGTGTCAGGTCAGTATTATACTTGAGTTCAAGTCCCAATTCCAATTTCCCTCCACCTATGTGTAGCATGCTTTTCTCTTTATCGTTTCATGCTAACTGGATACACTATTCACTACCCTTTCTTGCTACTCTAATTTTTCAGCCTGCTGAAAACTCCTTTTTATTTGATGAAGAATTTGTTATCCAGATCACAGTCTTGATGGCTACACAAGTGCTTTCACTTTGGCTGATGCAACACCGTGGTCTTTTACTTCCCTAGCCTTTGTACACAGTTTTACCTGTCTGAATTCCCTGTATTCTGCCTTTATGTACCCCACTTAGGTGTTATCTTTGTGTTGGTTCCCTATATTCCTCCAGAAAGTCACAGGAATCTCTTCCCTTATGCTCCAATTGCACACATTGTTACATTTTTTTATATATCAGGTTTCAACGAATTTGTTGTCTTCGGTTTTGTTTGGCTTGCACAGTGGGGTTCTCTATGTGCACTGATTACTAAGATTAAAAAAACAAATTGGAAGTTAAAAAAAAACTTTTTTGTTCTTGAACAGTTATGAAACCAAAACTCAGTGCCATGGAGTCGATTCTGACTCATAGCGGCCCGGTTAGATATTGTAGAACTGCCCCTGTGAGTTTTCAAGGAAACGGAAAGCCTCATCTTTCTCTTGTGGTTTCTAACTGATAATTTTGTATTTAGAAGCCCAAAGTGTAACTCATTGTGTCACCAGGGTGTTCGCTGAAAACCTACAAGACCAGGCAATAGTACAGTCTTATTCCCTCTTGGTTTCAATCAGTTAGAGTAAAGCTAAACAATGGCTATCTCCTTTACACTGGGCTAGTACTCTCTAAAGAGCCCTGGTGGTGTAGTGGGTTACAAGTTGAGCTGCTAACTACAAGATAAGCAGTTGGAAACCATCAGCCACTCCACATGAAATAGATGAGGCTTTCTACTCCCATAAAGAGTTACAGCCTGAAACCCATAGGAGTAGTTCTACCCTGTCCTATAGGGTTGCTATGAGTCTGAATGCACTTGATGGCAGTAAGTGAGTACTCTTAAACTCATCTCAGTCCTTTTCACTAATGGACCTGATAAGTCTTGAACCTCTGGAACTTAGAGTTTTTGACCCTACTTTATGGGTTCATCTTAAACCCGATGCATTGGTATCACAGTCTACTATGATATCCATGAAGGTAAGGGCATGACTGGTCCTCAGAATTATCTGCTAGAGTGTAAACAGTAAATATTTTCCAAATGGATTATTCTAGCTGGAATGATGTGGTAGATTGGATTAATGCTCCTCCCCATGTCTCATATGTCTACTTTTGGTTATAAGATTTTACTCTTGGACTTTGGCCTTGGTTATGTGATATGCTTTGTATGTTAGCAGATACGATGTAAGCACGGGCTTGCATGAATGTGCTTCTCTCATCTCATAAGGAGAACATGTCCTGGGGAGCCTGCTGATCTAGAAAGGATGAGAGAAATGTGGAAAAGACTAGGTCCCATCCAGCCAAATCCAACCAAGATCATTCACTTCTTTGTCCCTGTGTTAGCCTGGGTACTTTAGAGAAACAAAATCACAGAAACTCATGTACAAGTGAGAGTTTTATATATAGGTTAAGTGCACATCAAGAAAACATCCCAACTCAGTGCTGCCCGAGCCCACAAGTCCAACATTTACCTATTCACCCATAAGTCCAACACCAATCCACAAAGTCCTCCTCCATCTCCCAAAACACACGCTATGATGCTGACTGCAGGAGGGAAGCTGAATCAGTGAGGGTGTAAGCATCTCAGCACTGGCAGAGGTCTCCACAAGGGTGCTCAAGCACCCAGGGCTGCATTGGGGTAGGTCCATGTGCCTTCTCCTTGGGGATGTTTTGCAGGAAATCAGCCTTGCAAGCTGAAGCAGGGAAATGCTAAGGCAGCAGCACCCTGGAGTGACCATCAGAAAGCAAGAGACCTGAAAACTAGAAAAGCAAAGGTAACTGAGCCATTTATCCCACCTCTCTTCAATTAACCCCACATGAATTTGGCCAGGTTGGCACAGTAAAATAACTACCTCAGTCCCCCTTTCTTCCAAGCTACTAGTCTACTTTGTACCTCAGTATATTTGCATATTTAAAACATTTCATATAAATAGAAATAAACAGTGTGTGTCCTACATTTTGTGTTCCTTTTACTTAGCATAAAGGTCCATCTGTATCATAGCATGTTTCAGCACTTTATTGCTTTATTGCCAAATTATATTCCATTATATAAATATGCCTTACTGTGCTTATTTGTTTATTAATTTAGGGATATTTGAGTGGGTTTCACTTTTTTATTATTAAGAACAACAGTGCTGTGAATATTGAAGTACAATCTTTTGTGTGAACATAATTGTCAGTTTTCTCGGGTATGTATCTAGGTGTAACTGCTGAGTCATATATGTTAACTTATTCCATTTTCTCCCTGTGTTTCCTACTTCCATGCTTCTTTCTTTCTTAACACTTCTGAACTTGGTCCTTGGCCTTTTGAGCTCGAATCGTTATTATTTCTAAGGAGTGATACCTTCATGTTGTTATTATTTACCTTATAGACCTATCTATTTTGGGGATCCACTACTTTTCCGGAAGTTTGTTGTACTGCGGGGACTTGAACATTGCTTTGATACTGAAGCTATGTAATTGGTCTTCAAAATACTAGCAGGGTTATTCAAGAGGGATAGGTTTCATCAGAACTCTAAACCTAAGAATAGAATACTAAGAAGGAATAAATCAACTACTTCTAAAGGATTAACCACTGAAATCCTTAGGAGAAGCAGCAGGACATTGTTAGATATAGTGCCAGGAGATGAGCCTCTCAGGTTGAACGGCACCCAAAATATGACTGGGGCAGAGCTGACTCTTCAAAAAAGAGTCAACTGTAATGAAATGGATGAACTAGAGCTTTGGAGACTTTTATTTGCTGATGAGACATGAGTCAAAGAGAAAATAAAGAGCTGCAAACATCCATTAATAATCAGAACATCGAATGTAATAATATAAACCTAGAAAAATTGGAAATGGTCAAAAATGAAATGGAACCCATCAAGATCAATATCATAGGAACTAGTGAGCTGAACTGGACTGATATTGGCCATTTTGAGATAGATAATCATATCTTTTACTATACTAGTGTGACAAATTGAAGAGGAAGGACATCACACACATTGTCAAAAAGAATATTTCAATATCAACCTTGGGACACTAAAATGTAGCATTGAAGGGTTCTCCAGACACTAACCTCAAAGAAGACCTTTACACCACTTTAGTGGAAATAGCATCAAACTCTCCTACAACAAATTCTCAGCACTGATCTTTCCCCACTTGTAAAACTTCTATCAATAGTCAGTCTCTCTCTCTCTCTCTCTCTCTCTCTCTCTCTCTCTCTCTCTCTCTCTCTCTCTCTCTCTCTCTCTCTCTCTCTCCTCTCTCCCTTCCTACTGATGCAGTTTGGCCTGACATCTAACTGTGCTAATAGCCTCTCAGTTGCTCTGGGGGTTCTTTTGGAATAAGTCCAGCTGTTGGAAGCTTTGGCTGGGCAAGGTGTGTAACTGACATCTGAAAGAAGTATTCCCTGAAGCCGGGCACTCATCCCAACAACAACGGAAGAGCTGCCAAGACTGGAGGCAGTGCACAGCAACCTATTTTCAAGGCTTGTTGAATTTCAGAAAGAACATTTGACCATACATACAAGAAAGGTGATTTAATATTCTGAAGGTTTCTCCCCCCATCCCCTTAAAGCCATCTGCAGCACAGAACATAGGAGTCCTTCTTCTTCTCCTTCTTCTTTTTTTAAACAAAAATCAAGGTTATTGTCACACTAAGAGTTCCTCATGTCTGGTTCCATAATGCTATGTTTTCTATAGCTAAGTCAAGTTCAGGGGGAGAGTGGGAAGCAAGGGAAAGACCACTTAGCAAAGCATGCTTATCTTCAGGAAAAGTGCAGAGACAGAAGAGGGCTGCAAGCGAATCTGTGAGGGTTAGATAAGAGCTGCAGGTCAGCAGCAGCACATGTGACCTTCTTGTGATATCAGCCATGTGTTTTATTCCACAATTCTTGTTCAGTGAAGCAGTAAAGCAGTGGGGAGGTCGGGGTGAACCAAAAGGGCTTCTCAATAATAAAGTATATTTTGGTCATGGCGTCTGTCCTTTTGCTTTCTCCTCTTAAATCTGGCACGACTGGTTTCATGTATTGTCAGTTTGTGCATTGTTTGGCTTATGTGGGCATAGTGCCTCGGGTCCGTCTTATTATGTTCATGTTAGCACAGAATGCTGCATGGGAGGCTCTGCCACCTGGAATGAACATAGGAAAGGCAAAATTGAACTAGGTGTTGACACCTGCTCCCTACAAATTAAAATAATCCTTTGGTGCCTCATTGTCTCTGTTGTGTTAATATGACAATTAACACTGTTTTTGAAAGATTTTCTTGTAGTTAAAAGTACCGATATGGAGTCAGATATTCTTAAGTTCCTAACTCAACTTTCAACGTACTAGCTGTGTGATATCGGACAAGTTATTTAACTTCTCTCAGTATCTATGTCTTCATCATTGAAATAATTGTCTGACTTCTAAGCCTATGTCCTTTACTACTAACCACGTTACATGCTACTAACATTATTATTCACTATATAATAAGGTAATGAATTTTGTGGCTAGTCTTAAATAAGAGTCTGAATGAGAAGCACTTAGCACATAGCAAGTCTTCAAAGAACTATGTTTTCATTATTATTCCTGGTGTTGCCAATACTTGAAGAGAGTGTATGAACTATATTGAGAAAATGTTGGAGAAGACAATGTAAGTAATAGAATGATCTCAGGGGAGGAAGGGCTGTTTGTATAGATTAGTAGTAAATACCATGAGCTATGGCACCTTGACTGTTTAGCAGTTGTGTGATCTTGGTCTAGTCACACCCATTCTGAGCCTCTGTTTTCTCACAAGTCAAATTGAGCTAATAGTAACACCAACTTCACAGGGTTAACCTGGGGACTAAATGAGATAATGCACTACGTACAATGCATTACAATAACTTAACAGAGTAAATTCTTAACAAAGAGCTATACAAGGAAAACTACAAAACATTACTACAAGAAATCAAGATAGACCTACATAAATGGAAGAATATGCCATGCTCATGGAAGTGCATGGCATAGGAAGACATACCATTGTGAAAATATCAACACCATCTATAGATATAATGCAATTCTGATCCAGATCCCATCATCATTTTTTACAGAGATGGAAAAGAACAACTTTATACGGAAAGGAAATAGAATCTGGATAAGCAAAACACTAAAGAAGAACAAAGAGGTGTCATATTTCCCAATCTCAAGCACACTACACAGCCACCATAGGCAGGGAAGTCTGGTCCTGGAACAATGACAGACACATAGACCAATGGAACATAACTGAGAAACTAGAAATAAATCCATCTACCTATGGATAGGTGATCATTGACAAATGTCCAAAAGTCATTAAATGAGGAAGGGATAGTCTCTTTAATAATGGAAAAACTGTATATGCATTTACAAAAAAAATTAAACAGGACCCTTATGTCATACCATATACAAAAATACACACAAGGTAAATCAAAGACCTAAATCTGAATCCTGAAAGTATAAAGATGATTGGAAAAAAATAGAGACAAATTTAGGGACCCTAATACATGGCACAAATATACTATCAAACAGAAAGTACACACAGCAGGAGTGTCTAAAAATTAGACATCAAAAGATTTCACCCCAAATTAAAACGAGAACCCACAGATTGGCAGGAAAAAAATTGGCAACAGCATATCAGACAAGTAATTAATCTCTACAATTTATAGAAAACTTCAAAACCTCTACAAGACAAAGACAAATAATCCAATTAAAAATGGGCAGAGGACATGAACAAACACGTCACTAAAGAAGACCTTCAGGTGATCAACAAACACTTGAAGAAATGCTTACAAGCATTAGTCAGTAGAAAACTGCATCAAAGCAACAATGAGACATCAGTTCACCCCAGAATTAATAACAGAGCTAAAAACCAGTGCTGATAAGGATGTGGAGAGAGTGGAATCCTCATACACTGCTGGTGGGAGATTAACATTCCACAGCCACCATGGAAAACAGTATGGCGCTTCCTTAAAAAGTTGAGCAAAGAAATATCACGTGACCCATCAATCCCTCTACTTGCTATATATACTAGAGAAATAAAAACTGTAGCACTACGCACAATAGCCAAAAGATGGAAACAACCTAAATGCCCATTAATGGAAGAACAGATAAACAAACGTTAGTACATACACATAATAGTATACAATGTATGTTAAAGGATAATGATTACTATGTGAAATACCGCAAAATATGTGTGAACCTGGAGGACATTATTCTGAGTGAAACTAGCTAATCAGAAAAAGACAAATATTATATAGAACTACTACTATAAAACACCCCCTGTCTGTCAGTTTGTCATGCTGTGGTAGATAATGTATTGCTGTGATACTGGAATGTATGTCTCTGGTATTTCAAATACCAGCAGGGTCATCCAAAGTGAACAGGTTTTCCAAACTAAGAACAGACTAAGAAGAAGGAATCTGCTCTCCACTTGAAAGAAAGTAGCCACTGAAAACGTTATGCATAGTATTGAAGCATTGTCACATAGTGAAGGTCTAATGGATGGAAGCAGAACATTGTGGAGAGTCCTGGAGGATGAAGGCACTCGCAGTGTGGCTCAGGAGAAGCTGCTTCTCAAAATAGAGTCAACCAAGGTGATGTGAATGGAGTAAAGCCTGTGAGAGTAGAGCTTTGGGATCTTCATTTGCTGATGACGTACAACTCAAGATAAGAAGAAACTACTATAAAAATCTACTGATATGTGGAACTGTAAGAGTATGAAGTATGAATCTAGGAAGTCATAAAAATGAAATGGAATGCATAAAGATGGATACTCTAAGCGTTAGTGGACTGTAGTGGACTGGTATTGGCCATTTTGAATCAGAGAATCACATGGTTTATTATGTTAGGAATGACACAATCAAGAGGAATAGTGTTGCATTCATTGTCAAAAATGACATTTCAAGGTCTATCTTGAAGCATAATGCTACCTGTGATAGGATCATATATATCTTCCCTCAAGGGAATCCAATCAATACAACTATTATTCCAATTTATGTACCAAACACCAGAGTTAGTGATGGAGAAATTGAAGAATTCAACCAATGACTTCAGTCTGAAACTGATCACACATGTAATCAAGATGCAGTGATATGTGCTTCACGCATTCACCGCTATTTTTTAGGGATGCATAGTACTCCATTGTACCACAGTTTCTTATCCATTCGTCTGTTGATGGAAATTTGGGTAGCTTCCAATTCCTTGCAATTGTGAATTGTGCTGTGATGAACATTGGAGCACAGATGTGTGGCCATGGTTTGTTTCTTGCCTCTTCTGGGTATATGCTCAGTAGGGGGATTGCTGGGTCATATGGTAGCTTAATTTCCAACTGTTTCAGATATTGCCAAATCAATTTCGATTGTGGCTGCACATACCTACAGACCAACCAGCAGTGGACGAGAGTACCTATCTCCCCACAGTTGCTCCAACATTTGTTACTTTCTGATTTTTTGAATTGGGCTATATTTGAGGGTATTAGGTGGTATCTCATAGTTGTTTTAATTTGCATTTCTCTTATGCCAAATGATCAAGAACATTTTCTCACATGTTTATTGGCCATTTGGATTTCTGTACCTGTGAAACTTCTGTTCAGGTCCTTTGCCCAATGCATGAAGCACATTGCCACATGGGAAGAACTGGAGGAAATCATGCTTACTGAACTAAGTCAAGGACAAAAGGACAAGTACAACATGAGTCCACTGAGGTAAGCTTAAACAACAACAAACAAAACAAAAACGGGGCATAGGGGAAAAGGTAGTATATAAAAACATCCCTGGGGTAATGTCCAGCAACTATGGCAGGGACCAAACCCAATCCAGGGATATATACGTCAGTGAACTAATAACAGGGGGGAAGAAAGAGAAAAGAAAAAAAAGTCATGGGTAGGGGGTAAACAAACTAACCCCCCCAAGGGGAGGATATAGTTTATATCTCCACAGGAGAGAAAGAGCAAGACAAGGCTTCAACCCGATATGCCAAGATGTGAATACAATATAACAGCATATACCAGGGAACCAATAGAGAGGTCTTCAGTGCCGGCCTCAATCCCAACTATGTGGACACACACAAAATCTCAGAAGAATGTACTTCAGAGGACAGCACTGGGGCTACAGCTTGGGAAGAATGGCATGTCTGATTAGTGCACATGGGAGAAACAAAAAGGGATGGGAAGGGAGAGGAGGACATCCTGGGCCATCAAGTCCCGAGAACAATATGCGTACTGGGAGCAGACAACACACAGAGAGGGCCAAAGGGCTGGCCCCACCATGAGACACAATGTCCCTCACTAAACCATACCTTTGTGGGGGACTATACTGGAGACACAGTGCTGGAATTGTGCACAATCTGACCTCAACACGCTGGGATGAAACACCAAGGGCATGCAACAGAGGGGCAAGGGGAACACAGTAATAAAATGCCTGGGGAATACAAAAGTAGACTTTGGAGACAGAGTGTAGCACCCCATCAGACTAGACTGGAAAATACTCATAACGATCAACAAACAGACCTTGAACTATTTATAAGCCTTTCCATTTTTGTCAGTGGCTTTGTTGTTTTTGTTGTTGTTGCATTATTGTTTTGTTGATCTTGACTTCCTTTGTTCCTTTTTTTTACTTTGCTGGCTTTTTGCGCTTATTAATGTTTCTACATGTCTATCTAGATAAGATAGGCAGGATAAATAATTAAGAAATGAAAAGAATGGGACCAATAGTTCCCAGGGGATATCAGAGAAGGGGAGATGGGAGAAAGGAATTGGGGTGGGGGCAGAGCCAACCCAGGGACAAAGGAAGAACAAGTAAACTAAAATCATTGGAGAGAAAGGCGTAGGATGCTGCCTAATTGGGCCTAATAAAGGGCAATGTAGCAGTGAGGAATTACTAAACCCGAATGAAGGCTGAACATGATGGTAGGACAAGAGGAAAGAAAGTAAACGGAAATAGAGGAAAGAACCAGGAAGCAAATGACATTTATAGAGGTCTAAATACAGGCATGTACAAATATACATATACATATATATACACACATATATATACACACATATATGTAAAACAAGAGGGGGAGAGAACTATGTACTCATATCTATAGGTTAAGAATTAAGGTTGCAGATGGATATTGGGCCTTGACTTAAGTATTCCCTCAACACAAGAACACTTTGTTCTAACAATCCGGCATTCTGTGATGTTCATCTACCTGACACGATTGCTGAAGACAAAATGGGTACATAAGTAAATGTGTTGAAGATAGCTTATGGTGCCCGGCTATCAAAAGATATAGTGTCTGGAGTCTTAAAGTCTTGAAGATAAACAAGCAGCCATCTAGCTGAGAAGCAACGGAGCCCACATGGAAGAAGCACACCAGCCTATGTGATCATGAGGTGTCAACAGGATCGGGTAAGAGGCATCAGAAGACCCCCTCCTAAAAAAGCATTGTTGAGAATGAGGGGGATCCAGTACCAGGCATCTAAAACCCAGAACAAAAGTATACCCAGGGAGAATGGGGGAGTGGGCATGGAGTGGAGACCCAATACCATTCTGTAGATAATTGGACATCCCCCTACAAAGGGGTCACAGGGAAGAAATGAGCCGGTCAAGGTGCAGTATAGCACCGATGAAGCACACAACTTTCCTCTAGTTCTTTAGTGTTTCCTTCCCCACCCCCACCACCCCACTATCATGACTTCAATTCTAAATTACAAATCAGATTAGACCAGAACATGCACACTTCTACAGACAAGAGCCCTCAACACAAGGAATAGAGGATAGATAAACCCTCCAGGACCAACAATGAGAGTAGAGATACCAGGAGGCTTCTGGTACCTCCCCCTCACACAAAGGGAGGAATCAATCACAAGGATCAACCTATAACCCCCTCTCAGGGAGATGAACAACAGAAAAGTGGGTGAGGGACGATGGAGGACGATGTAAGTTATGAAAATAATAATCTATAACTTATCAAGGGTTCATGAGGGAGTGTGGGTAGGGGAGGGAGGGGGAAGAAATGTGGAGGTCATATCAGGGGTTCAAATGGGAAGAGGATGCTTTGAAAATTATAATGGCAGCATATGTGCAAATGTGCTTGACACACCGGATGAATATATGGATTGTGATAAGAGATGTAAGACCACCCATTGAAAGTATTGAATTATAAAAAAAGAAAATATTTTGAAAATGACGACGGAAACATATGTGTAAATGTGCTCGATACAATTGATGTATGGATTGTTATAAGATCTATAAGAGCCCCCAATAAAATGATTTATTAAATTTTTTAAAAGATGCATCAATAATTATTGGTGATGGGAATTCAAAGTTTGGACATCAAGAAGAAGGAGCAGTATATGAAAAATATGGTCTTGGTGATAGAAATGGAGCTAGAGGTCATATGATATAATTTTACAAGACCAACAACTTCTTATATCAAATACCGTTTTCCAGCAACACAAACAGTGACTGTAGACATGGAAGTATCCAGATGGAATACACACAAATCCAACAATATGTGGGAAGAGATGATGGAGAAAGTCAATATCAGCGCCTGAAACCAGGCTAGGGCTGGCTTTCGAGCAGACCATCAATTGCTCATATGTAAGTTCAAAAAACTTTAAGCAAGTCCACGAGAGCCAAAATATTACTAAGTCTAACTCATGTGAAGTTGTTTGTGATCCATAGTGATTTATTGGCATGCAATTAACATATCATGCAATTCAAAAATTCAGTCACATCAAGAGTTGTTCAATCAGGACCACAATCAGTTTTAGAACATTTTCTTCATTCTTGTACTCATCATTATTAAGTCCTCATTTCTCTCTAACTCTTTTGCTATACCCCCAAGGAAACATTAATCTAGTTCCTGTCTCTGTAGATTTACCTATATACAAAAAACTAAACTTGTGATATACAAAAAACTAAACTAATAACAATAAAAAGTAAAACAGGTTAAAAAGCTCACCTGAAAAGAAAGCAGAAAAATATTTTAAAAATAGAAAAAAAGTAAAATAGATGATAAGGAAGATCAAATTATCAGGTGCTAACTTTTAACCTAACTGCATCTGCAACAATCCAATTTCCAATGCATTCTACATAACACCAAGGCTATTTTCCAATGCATTCTACATAACACCAAGGCATCTGGTCCATGGTCAGATGGAATTCATCAGAGGCTTAATCTACATGGATTTCCCCTTCCCCTTTTTCTTTTCCTTTTTAACTGAAACAACTTTACAATGGGTCAAAGGGGCATCAAATGATAAGACATTACTTATTAACTTAATTACATCTGCCATAATTGAATTTATCATGCTCTCTGTCTGATAACAAGGCTATTCACATCCCTCAACTATGCTCTGGGGAGATTCACCAGAGGCTTAATTCCTGAACATTCAACTGGAATTTTGAGTACACCTCAAGGAAAGATTTGACACACTGAACACTAGGGATAGAAGACAGATTGAGCTGTGAATAGGACATCGGGAACATCATTCATGAAGAAAGCAAAGGGTCACTAAAAAGATGGGAAGAAAGAAAGCATAAAAGTGGATGTGAGGCGAGACTCTGAAATTTGACCTTAACCATAAAGTAGTTAATGAAAATGGAAGAAGTCAAAGAGAATAGAAAATTTCAAATTGCAGTTTGAGAAAACAAAGAAAAATATTAGAATGAAATGTGAAAAAAAAACTAGAGTTAGAAAACCAAAAAGGAAACACATGTTCCAAATGTCTTAAATGGAAAGAACTCAAGAAAAAAAAATCAAGCCTCAAGTTGAAATAATGAAAGATTTTATGGGCAATATGGTCAATATATTGAATGATACAGATAGTATCTATATGGTTCACTAGAGAAACAAATCCATAGATACTCATATGTGTGTAAAAATAGGTTTATATACAAGAGCAGTTGAAAATTGAGAAAATGTCCCAGCCCAGTCCAGATCAAGTCCATTAGTCCGACATTAACCCATATGTCTGCTACCAATCTATAAAGTCCTCTTCAGTCTCACGAAACACATGCAATGACACCAAATGCAGGAAGATCACAGACCAGTGGGATGAAAGTCTTCTGGATCCAGTGGTATAAGCATCTTGGTAATAGCAGGGGGTCTCTAATGTAGTTACATGTGTCCTATGAGCTACAAAGTCTCCCAGGGAGTCATCAGAGAGGGAGAAGTGTCTCTCATCTCCAAGGAGGATAAACAGGAATTCCTAGAATTCTCAGGAGAAAGCCATGCCCACACAGAGGCCTCATTGCCTATGATCTGATTGGCAGACTCGACTCCACCACTTCACTCTTAATCCTATCAAGTCCCTAATTGACACCAGATTATGTAACTATCACAGCATCAGATGAAGATATAAAGACAGAGTCATTATACCTAAAGGAACTACTTGATATTCCACCATTTCAGGAGGTAGCATATGAGCAAGAACAATTATACTGAAGGAAGAAGTTTAAGTTGTACTGAAAGCACTAGCCAAAAACAAGGCTCCAGGAATTTTTTGAACACCAATTTAAATATTTCAACAAGCACTAGAAACTCTCACACATCTGTGTCAAGCAATTTAGAAGACAGCAATGTAGCCAATTGAAAGGAATAAATCTATGCTTGTTCCATTCCAAAGAAAGGTGACCCAACAGAATGCACAAATTATAGAAAAATATCATTGATAATGCATGCAAGTAAAATTTTGCTGATGCTCATCCAATAATGGTTGCAGCAGTACATCGACAGAGATTGCTCAAGGTTCCGGCCAGATTAAGAACAGGGCATGGAGCAAGGGATATCATTGCTGATGCCAGATAGACTTGGCTGAAAGAAAAGAATACCAGAAAGATGTGTTTTTGTGTTTTATTGATTATGCCAAGGCATTTGATGGTGTGGACCATAGCCTATGGATAGCCTTGAGAAAAATGAGAATTCCAGCACTGTGTGAAGAGAACAAGGGAAAACTGCATGGTTTCAAAAGTATGCTTCAAGGTTGTATTTTCTCACAATACCTGTTCGAACTGTGTTCTGAACAAATCAACAGAGAAGCTGGATTAGATGATGAAGACTGGAGTGGAAACCAGCATATTAACACTCTGCAACACTCAGATGACACAACCTTGCTTGGAAAGTGAGGACTTGAAGCACTTCCTGATGAAGATCAAGGAATCCAGTCTGCCATATGAATTACAACTCAATGTAAAAAAGACCAAATCTTCACAATTGGGTCAATAGAAAAGAATAAGTTTGTCAAGGATTTCATCTTGCTT
This sequence comes from Tenrec ecaudatus, assembly GCF_050624435.1. Classification (NCBI taxonomy): domain Eukaryota; kingdom Metazoa; phylum Chordata; class Mammalia; order Afrosoricida; family Tenrecidae; genus Tenrec; species Tenrec ecaudatus. The sequence goes on from NC_134548.1 coordinate 145,373,827, forward strand.
GGACTCACAATCAATGCTCATAAAAGTAGCAATAAAGAGATCAAATGATGCATTGCATTGGATAAATCTATTGCAGATGATCTCTTTGGAGCATTAAAAAGCAAGGATATTATTTTGAGGACTAACGTGTCCCTGATCCAAACCATGCTATTTTCACTTGCCTCATATGCATGTGAAAGTTGTGCATTGCATTAGGAAAACTGAAGAATTGATGCATTTGAATTATGGTATTGGTGAAGCATCTTGAAAATATCACAGATTGCCAAAAGAACAAACGCATCTGTCTTGGAAGAAGTATAGACAGAAATTTTCCTAATAGTGAGAATGGCAAGACTTCTTATACTTAGGAAATGTTATTAGGAGAGACCAGTCCCTGGAAAAAGACATGCTTCGTACAGTAGAGAGGCTATGAAAAAGACAAAAGCCATCAACAAAATGAGTTGACCCAGGGGCTGTAACAATGAGCCTAAGCATAGAAAAAATTGGTAAGATGTTGCAAGACTGTGCAGTGTTTCGTTTTCTTGTGAATAGGGTGGCTATGGGTCAGAACCTACCCCATGGCACCTAGCAAGAAGAACAACAACCACTGATGTAGCAAGTCCAGTCAAGTTTCCACACAAAAACAACATTCTTTGATGACCACCAGGGATGTGAGAGGAAAAGAGTGTATCTTAGGCTGGGTTCTCTAGAGAAGTAAACTAGTGATAATTAAAATTATAGCAAGAAAATAGCTCACACCGTGTTTGTTGTTGTTGTTGTAGAAGATAGCAAGTTCCAAATCTGTGCAGGTTTCAAGTTAGTGGGTCAGATGTTATGCTGGAGACTTTTCCTGACGGTTGTACCTACGGACACTGAATAATCCAAGATAAGCAGGAAGAAGAAAGGCTAGTAGGAGAAGTGGGGAATGAATCCAAATTGGCAGATCAGCTGACAGGTTGCTGACAACTCCCAGTATCAGCAAGCAATATGGCAGGTCATTGCCTCAAGCTCAAAATCAGATTCAGCAAAAAACAATCAACCCACATCCCAGAGGAAATTTCCTTTCAATTGGCAAAATCAGAGCTGTGATCTGAATAAGAGTGTTGTGTCCCACCCTGTGGTAGTTACATAATCTGTTGTCAATTTGAGACTTATGAGTGAAGGGGCGGTGTTTAGCCTGTCAAGAAGTCACAGTTTGATGACCTCATTTGCAGGCGCTAAGGAGATAAATAGCTAACTGAGAGACATTACAGCTGACAAGCCACATGGTGCTACACTAGTACCCTGAACTGGAGAAGCCATGTGGAGTTCCCTGCCAGCGCTGAGGTGCTTATATCACCACTGAATCCACAAGACTTCCCACCCATTAGCCTGTGCTCTTCTTGCATTCAGCATCATTTCATGTGTTTCATGAGTCTGAAGAGGAATTTATGGATTGGTATCGGACATATGGGCTAATACCGGACTTATGGACTTGATCTGGACTGGGCTAGAATGTTTTCTCATTATTCAATTTCTCTTGTATATAAAGCTCTTTCTTATATACATATGAATGTCCATGAATTTGTTTCTCTAGACTACCTGAAATAACACACAATCTAATCTTCTTACAACTGATTTGCTTTTTAAAGCAGATCCCATTATGGAGGTGATTACATTGTGTTAGATGACTAGGTCTTAGAGGGAAAATCACTAATCACAGAGTCAACACACATTACCTTGAGTGAAGGAAAAAGTATTATTCAACAAGAAAAAAATGAACGTATGTATGGATTGTGATAAAAACTGTATGAGTCCTCAGTAAAATGATTAAAAAAAAACAACAAGAAAAAAAATTATGAGGGCAAAGGAAGACACTGGGAGAACTGCCACCGCTCAAGGCATCAGAATATATACTGTTATATATATTATTATATTAATTGTATTGTGTTATGTTCTGTAATATGATATTATGAAATATGAGTAAATGCTTAATACATATTCACTGACTTTAAAGAAGTATCTTTCTCTTTGAAATTTGATACATAGTTAGAAGCGCAGTAGCAAGGTGAACACCGAGATATAAAATAGTAAAGCACAGTGGATACACAATTCTGTTAGGATTCTGAAGAGTTCTATGAACTTGGCCTCTTAGACTGATTGCCCCATGGTAACCAGTTCAGCTTGCTCTGTGAGTCATAACAACGGGTTTTAATGAGTCTTAGACTCATGGCCTTTGCAGGCCACTTGGAGTACCATTTTGCAGGTCTGAGACTACTTAAAATCTTTGTTTATTCATCACCTCTATGCACTTGGAAAGCTTCCTAATCACATGGGAGCAAACCTAAGGCTTTTGCAGAAAGAGGCAGAAGCTTAATTATTTCTCTTGATCTATTCTACCAGGGCAGACATTTTGCTTAGGTTCCTAAATACCATGAGAATTTGGTGAAAACTATAGGCCTCACTTCCCCAATGAATGCACAACCCCCCTAGTCTCCTAGTCATCTAAACACAATTTAGTGCACAATTTGGGTGAGGTGGGGTATCAAAATCTATCTAAAGTAGGTTATGGATTCCCTGTCAGTTAATAAACCTTAGGATAAGAATTTGTGCCTTAGATGAACAAGGTTTGCTCTTCTGTTTTTGTTGTGCTTTTTTTCTGAGATTATTATGGGATTTTGATTATTGAGCCCTTCACTCAAGGTTGCAAAGCACATGCACAATAAATTCGTGGTATCAAATATTTTATTTTAACCATGGTTTTCTTTTCTTTTCCAAAGGGATGCTCATATACATGAGGATGCATCAAGGCAGTTCAGCTTTGAGAGCCAAAATGAAATGGCTCATTTACACAAAATTTGGGGGAAGAGGATACTTGTCTTAATTCTTTGGCTTTGTCTGTGAGCAGCTGGCATGACATGGCCAAATGGAGATTTAATCAAATTTTAGGAAATTGATTTATACTACCTATATATATATATATATTTAATACCCAGATATGTGGGGATGATATTGGCAATCATCTCTAAACTTATACAACTCATTCTCCCATAAAGGAAAACAAAATCCTAAGGTAATAGAATTTATTGTGTTTGCTGGCACATAGAAGGTTCTCTGAATAGCATATTTCTTACTTGTTTTGTTATTAGATGAGAATTTTCTCTGTGTCCTACTTGCTCCTGCTGAATGCTACATTTGCCATGCCGATGTTGATGCATAATCAATGAACTCTTTTAAAATTCCAAGTCCTCTATCTATAGCAGAATCATCATTCATTAAATAAGGAGTGAGGTGGGGCTGGGCAGAACTTGGGCAAATTTGTGTCAGGGACCCCTTTATGTAAATGGTTAACAGAATAGAGACAATGCCTGAAAGGTGCTGTACTAGTCTTGTATTATGCTAACCCCTTTATGTTTCGTCACAGGATCAACTATAAAGCTCTTAAAACATGAAAGGTTTAAGGAATCGGGGTAGATAGGAAAGCCATGGCCCCTTCCATAACCCCAACTATGAGAGAGGAGAGGAGAAAGTTGCTATGGAGAGCAGAGGAGAAGAGAGGAGAGGAGAGGAGAGGGGAGTGGAGGGGAGGGGAAGGGAGGAGAGGAGAGGGGATTGAAATCTTGGAGTTTACAATAAAGAAGAAACAGGGAGCATGGAGAGTGGCTGGGCCTAAGAAGGGGTCTTGCAGCCTTTCATTCAACTAGCAAACAAAAATTATCCATGAAAACAAAAAGGAAGCTATAGTAGTTTCCTAGAACATTTTAAGAAACCTATATAAACTGGGTGGCCTAAAAATCAAGATTTATTGTCTCAGTTCTGGAAGCCAGAGTCTGGATTCTGGGTATTGGCATAGTTGTACTCCTTCCAAAGGCTCTAGAAGAAAACACTTCTTTATCTTTTCCAGCTCTTGGCAGCATGAGATATTGCTAGATTTGTGACAGCATAACTCCAGTCTCTGGCCTGCTTTTCACATGGTAGTATTCCGTCTGTATCAGTGTCGGTTTCTCTGTTTACTTTTCTTATAAAGACACATATTGTTGTTGTTAGGTGCCATTGAGTCAATTTTTTACTCCCAGTGATCTATTGTTACAGAGTAAGACCTCGCCATAAAATTATCTAGGCTGTAATTTTTACAGACCACCACTCATGGGTCCGTTTGTCATGCTGCAGTTCCTTGAATGTTGCCATGGTGCTGGAACTTATGACACCAATATTTCAAGTACTAGCAGGTGGACAAGTGAACCTGGACTCAAACACGGTGCCAATGAAGTTGGACAGTTTTCAAAACCCAAGGTGGCCAGGTTTCAATGGAGCTTCCAGACGAAAAGAGATAAGGAAGAAGGATTCAGCTGTTCAATCCTGAGAGATTAACCACTGGAAACCTTATAAATAGCAACAGAATATTGTCAGACATAGGACCAGAAGATGAATCCCTCAGGTTGGAAGACACTCAAAATATGACAGAAAGAGCTGCCTCTTCAAAGTAGAGTCAGCTTTAATGATTTAGATGGAGCAAAGCTTTTGGAACCTTTATTTTCTGATGAGGTTGGACTTAAAATGAGAAGAAACAACTTCACACATTAACAATTGGAATTTAGAATGTATTAATTATTATTGAAGGATAATTGAAAAATTTAAAAAATGAAATGTAATACATGAAGACCAGTATCAGGCATTAATTAAGCTCAAATTGACAGGCATTGGCCATTTTAAAGTGGAAACCATATGACTTATCATGCTGGGAATGACAATTTGAAACACAATGGAATAATATTCATACTCAGAAAGAAACTTGCAAGGTCTATCTTGAAATACAATTCTTTCTGTGACAGAAAAATTACACCCACAAGGCAATTCAGTTAATAAGACTATTATTCAAAATTATACCATGACTACTAAAGCAAGTGATGAATAAATTCAAAAATTCTACCAGTTTCTTCACTCCAAAATTGATCGAATATGCCATAAAGATGCATTGCCAGTTGCTGGTGACTGAAATGTGAAAGTTGGAAACAAAGAGAAAGGAACAGTAGTCAGAAAATATGGCTTTGGTGTTAGAAATGTAATTGAAAATGTCATGGTAGAATTTTGCAAGACCAATGACTTCCTCATTGTAAACACCCCTTTTTAAAAACATAAATAATAATTATACATGTTGACTTTTCCAGGTGGGAAATACAGAAATAAAAGTGACTACATCCATGAGAAGAGACATTGAAGAAACTCAATATCATCAGCCAAAAAAGACCAATTGTGGAGTAATCAATTGCTCATATGTAAGTTCAGATTGAAGCTAGAGAAACTGAAACAAATCCACAAGAACCAGCATAAAACCTTGAGTATACCCCCATTTGAATTAAAGTATATATCAAGAAAAAACTCAAATGCATTGGAGCACTAATTACCAGAGAACTGCCAAGTTGTATAATGGCTTCAAGAATGGGATGTAATGCATAACGAAAGCAAAAGCCCATAAAAGACCAAAGTGGATCTAAGAAGAAGATAGTCTGACACTTGTGTCTAAACATAGAGCAGGTAAAATGAATGGACAAATGATGAAATATAAAGAGCCGAACCAAAAACCCTGAACTATTATTTTAAAATGTGCAAAGACCTGGAGTTAGAAAGACAAAAAGGGAGCACATGCTCAGCATTTCTCAAGCTAAAAGAAATGGAAAAAAATCAAATCTCGATTGACACCACTGAGGATTCTATGAGTCAAGTATTGAGTGATACAGGAAATATCAAAAGAAGATGGAAATAATTCACAAATTCAATGTAACAGAAAGAATTTGCCAATGTTCAAGTGATTCAAGAGGTAGTACAAGATGAAGAACTGATGATAGTGAAGAAGTCCAAGCTGCATCGAAGGCATTAGACAAACACAGGGCTCCAGGAATGGACCGGTTAACAGTTGAAATGCCTCAACAAGCTGATGAAGCATTGAAATTATCCACTGGTCTATCCCAATAAATTTGGGACATAGTTACATGGCCAACCAATTGAAAGAGGTCCATAATTATACCCATTACAAAGAAAGGTGACCCAACAAGATGTGTATGTGTAAATAACTGAACAGTGTCTTTCATATCGCATGCAAGTAAAGTTTTGCTGAAGATCATCCAAAAATGATTGTAGTGGTACATTGCCCGGGAGCTGGCAGAACTTCAGGCTATATTCAGAAGACGATATGGAACAAGGAATATCATTGCTAATATCAGACGGATCATTGCTGCAAGCAGAAAATACCAGAAGGAAGTCTATTTGTATTTTATTGACTATGGCAAGGCATTTGACTGTGTGCATCATAACAAAATATGGATTAACATTGAGAGGGATGGAGATTCCAAAACACATCATTTAGAACCTGTGCATAGACCAAGAGACATCATTCAACAGACCAAGGTAATATTACATGGTGTAAAATCAAGACTGCATCAGGGATATACCCTCTCATCATATTTATTCAATCTCTATGCTGAGCGACAATCTAAGAAGCTGAACTATATGAAGAAGATCAAAGAATCTGGATTTGAGGAAGGTTTAATAACACTTCAGGAACTGATACCACTACCTTGCTTGCTGAATGTGAAAAACAACTTGGAACACTTGCTGGTGTGAAAAAAAGGACTGCAGAATTTAATATGGACTACAATTCAATGTAAGAAAAACAAAAATCCTCTCACTACTGGGTTGTTATAGCTGGGTTTTGTGTCAACTTGACTAGGTCAGAATTCTCCATTAACACCTAATGATCTAAACCAAGACCCAACTCACTGCCATTAACTTGATTCTGGCTCATGGCATCACTATATGATGGTAGAACTACCCATATGTGTTTTTGAGACTGTAACTTTTTACGGGAGTAAAAATTCTTATTTTTCTCTCAACTGGTGGTCTCTAACTGCTGACCTTGTGGATTAGAACCCAACATATAATAACTACCCCATCATAGTGCCTAACACAATGTAATCATCTTTATATGGGGGGTGGCCTCCTTCCAATATAAGTTTGCCAATTATAACAGTTTGCTTGCTTTTGGCTGGATCTGAATTTGGCATTTGCCTCATTTACCTCCAGTTCTTTGGACTTGAGCTAACAGCCTTCCTCCCATATTGTCTGCCAATCCTGGATGTCAGCAGAGGGCTGACATCTGATCTTCTGACCTGGGATTTATTCACCTCTGTAGTTACCTTCACCTGCTGAATTTAGATTCATCCAACTCTGCAGGCATCAGCCTGTGGTCTTCTGGCTGATCTTGGGTTCATCAACACATGTAGCCTATGGGAGTCAGGAGAAACCTCTAGATTATCATCTCACCCAAGGAGTTGGAGCCTTACTGGACTTGGACTTTCCTGATTTTACAATTGTGTTAGCAATTTTCTTGATATAAATTTATACACACATGCATGATAAGCATAACTGGTTTTGCTTCTTTAGAGAATCCAGCCAATAGACAACATCATGATAAATGTAGAAAATGTAGTTGTCAAGGATTTAATCTACATTCAACTCTCCCAGTGATGTATTGCATTGGGCAATTCTGCTGCACAAGCCCTCTTATAAATGTTAAAGAGTAAAGATGTCACTTTGAGGACTAAGATGCACCTAACCCAAGTCTTGGTATGTTCCTTTGCTTTATATGCATATGAAGTCTAGAAAATTAATAAGAACAAACTGCTAAAAAACAAATGCATTTTAATTCTTATGCCAAAGAAGAATGTTGAAAGCACCATGTACTGCCAGAGAAACAAACAAATCTGTCTTGGAAGGAGTACAGCCAAAATGCTCCTTAGACCTGAAGATGACAAATTTTGTCTTATGTGCTTAGAATGTGTTATTAAGAAAACAAGTCTCCGGAAAGGGACATTGCGCTTTTAAAGTACAGGGTCAGAGAAAAAGAGGAAGATCCTTAATGATATGGACTAACACAGTGGCTAACAATGGGCCCAGACCTGACAGCACATTGTGAGATTGAGGCAGGAACAGCTAAGGTTTGGTGTATTGGACATGGGGTTAAAATGAGTTGGAACTGATTTGATGGCACCTAACAACAACAAAAACGATCCTTTGGGGAGCAGATTTCCAAGCCTTTCTTTGGAGGGTTCCAGCCTCCAGCATTTCAGTTAGTAGCCAAGTACCTAACTGTTGCCCCACCTACACTCATGAAGAGAATATTGAAGGCATCCATCATAATGCACTAAGTGCCTATGCTAGTCCAATGTGGCCTATCCTAGCAAGTCATGAGGTCTCTTATGACTCCAGTTCCAAATAATGTCCCGTTCTGAGGTGCCAGACAGTTGGGACTTCAACTTCTTTTGGGGGAACACAATTCAACCCATAACAGAACTCAATAGTCTTGTCTAGATTTTCTTTTCAGATCTTGAGTACTCTCAAAGTATCTATTAGAAAGGAACATTATTTGACAGATTGGGTAATGGGAAAAATTGACTATGAAACACCCAGAAATTCTGAAGAGAATATATATTTTAATACAGAAATGCATGTACTGTTAAGAAAGAGCAATCTCTAGGAGTAAGGGCTCAAAGGGAAACTAAAAATGAAAGGAAAAGCTTGTCAGCTAAACCTGACTGAGGCTGGCCTTGGACAGGGTGGGTGGGGAAGTTTGGTCTAAGTAATCCACAGGCCTGAGTTTACAGTAGACCTGCCATTTTATTTAATGAGACCTTGTCATTCTACCATACTTTTTCTGTAAACATGATTTCCTTTAAACTCAATTCACTGCCATTGAATAGGTCCCCTGTCAGTTTCTGAGAATATCAGTCTTTTCGGGAGCAGGAAGTCTTACCGTCTCCTCCAGAATGGCGAGTAGGTTAGAAATACTTACCGTGTGTTTGGCAGTCCAATACGTAAGCATCTCTATATGTTACCAGAACTCCTCTAGGGGGCTTAAAAATGGAAGGAAAAGATCATGGAATTTTCCCAGTAACTTTTTGAACTCGATTCCTATATGTAAGGACTCTGATTAAGTCTTTGCCGGTTAGATCTGACATCTGGTTCTTCTCGCAGATGGTGTGTTTCCTATTTGCCCACTGCCAATGTTTAGGTCACAGATTTTGGTTTCTTGGTGTGTCTCATAATATTTTGTTGAAAATTGGATATTTTATTTCTCTTTTAAAAATGTATTATAGTGGATTATCTGAAGGTTTATTGAGCATAGTATTAGTTTTATATTCAATAATTCCTACACATTTTGCTTCACCTCATTGATTGCAATTCCTTCAATGTACCATCACAGATCGCACTTCCTCCCTGCGTTTCCTGTTTCCATTTCTCCTTCTTTCCTAACCCTCTGCACTTTGTCCTTGGGGCAATGCTGCCTTTTATTTTTCATCTTAAATGACTAGTTATATTACAACATGCGGATGAGTTCAATTCCACACCTACAGGGTTACTAAAGACCATAGACTTGAGGGTCCCACTACTCTCTAACTGACTAGTAAGCCTGGTCTTTTATGATTTTGAGATTTGTTCCACATTTTTTTCCTCGCACTCTCTCCAAGGCCTTCTAATGTGATCTTGAAGAATAGTTTGTAAAGGTAACTGCATCATCCTGTTTTTCTGGTCTCAGGGTTGTGGAGAGTGTCCTTTACATGATTCTCATAAGCTTTGGATGAGCGCTAGTGGCATAGTGGGTTGCAAGTTGTGCTGGTAACCACATGGTCACAATTTAAACACACCAGCTGCTCTTCAGGAGAAAGATCGGGTTTTCTTTTCCTGTGAAGATTTAGTCTCAGAAACCCACAGGTGCAGTTCTACACTGTCCTATAATGTGGTCATGAGTCTGAATTGACTCTATAGCAGTTAGGGTTTTAAGATTCCAGCCTTTAAAAAGTAGAAAGTAGAACATTGTCTTGGTGAACTTTGTTATGCCAATTGGCCTGAGACTGTGATCTTGAACTCCCAGGCAAAAGAGGATGTTTTAGATAATGTAGTTTAGCTACTATAGATATGGGTCCCATGTTTTTGGAGGTTTCTTGCTTTTTGATGTATTGTTGTTGTTTGATAATTTGTTTAATTATTTGATGGAATAATTCTATATTAAGTCTATTTCTTATGCCACACATAGTCTGTGATGTCCTTGTTCAGCTTTTTCACTTGAATTTTATCTTCTCGTTTGATTTCCCAGGAGTCATCCTTGTGTGTGCATAAAGCACTTTGGGGTGAAGGTTATGCTTCAGTCCCCTTATGATTTCTTTTCACTATTTAATCATTGAATGTATGTGGTTTGTACAGTCACAGATCAGAAAGTTTATTACTTTGCCTTCAGCAAGTGCTTAGAAGCTGGAAGTTGTCTCTTTAGGTCCTCCCTAGGAGCAACAGCTTTGTATGCACACTGTCTTCTAGCTCACCAGGGATTTCATTTTTACCTAACTTCCTGAGAGTCACCCTAATATATTGTTCTGTTATTAGCCAGCGGTTGTTTAAGCTCCTTGGAAGTCAATGAGTCTCAAGGGCTCATTGGATGTCAATAAATTTGCACGTGGTTTGGTGAATACTTTCAAGTAAACCCCATGTATTGTTTTGATTGCTTCTAAGTGGATGCAGCCTAGTGCAAGCATGTAGCCCTGTGTTCCCTTATATTGGTGTGTGATCCTGGGGCATGAAGGGCAGCTCTTCATTGATATCTCTCTCCCTGATGCTCTCTGCTAATCTTCTGAATGTTCTTCAATTTTTTTATTCTAGTGTAATGATGATACCAGTACCTATTAATTGCTTGCCACAAAACTCTTCAACGTTTTGTGTGATGCCTGTAGGTATGACCTCTTCCATGTTTTCTCTTAGACAAAGTCTGTCATCTCAGGCATAACTGTCAGGTTTTCAGTCCTTATACCCTGTATCTATCCTTGGGCAAAATCTGTGTCCCCATACACTTGAGCTGTGGGGAGTGACAGAGATTTTTTCCTTTTGGGGTGATAGCTCTACTTTACTGAGGGGGCTTCTAAGCTTGTCCCTTCCATGGTTAAACCTTTATCCTAGTAGTAAAACAGGATGGGGTGGATTGAGATCCAGTATTCTTGACCCATTCACCCATTGCACCCTTACCTTAAGAGTGGGAGTTGACTGCAGGTCTGTCTAAATATGATAGGCTGGATGAACAAGCTGGAGGAAAAACAATGGGACTGACTGGTCCGGGTGGAAATGGGATAGGGGGAGGGGGGTAAGGAAGTGGTGTTAACAAACCCAGGGGCAAGAGAACAACAAGTGATCCAAATTGGTGATGAGGTGGGTGTGGGAGGCCTGGTAGGGCATAAACAAGGGTAATGTAACGAAGAGGTATTGCTGACACCCAGGTGGGGACGGAACATGATAGTGGGATAGGAGGAAAGTCAAGGGGAAAAGAGGAAAGAGCTGGGAGGCAAAGGCATTTATACAGGTCTAGACAAAGACATGTACATATGCAAATATATATATGTGGATGGGGAAATAGATCTATGTGCCTATATTTACAGGTTTAGTATTAAGGTGGCGGAAGGACATTGGGGCTCTACTCAAGCACTCCCTCAATGCAAGAATACTTTCTTCTATTAAATTGGCATTCTATGATGCTCACCCTCCTGACACAACTGCTGAAGCCAAAGCGAGTGAACAAGCTAATGTGGTGAAGAAAGCTGATGGTGCCCGGCTATCACAAAAGATAGCGTCTGGGGTCTTAAAGGCTTGTAGGTAAACAAGGGGCCATCTATCTCAGAAGCAACAAAGCTCACATGGAAGAAGCACATCAGCTGTGTGATCACGAGGTGTCAAAGGGATCAAGTATAAGACATCATCAGAACAAAAATACCTTACCATAGTGAATGAAGGGGGAAGTGCAGAGTGGAGACCCAAAGCCCATTTGTCGGCCACTGGAGATCCCCTTGCAGAGGGGTTTAGGGGAGGAAATGAGTCAGTAAGGGTGCGATGTAGCCAATAAATGTTTCAAAACTTCCAAAAATACAGCTTTCCTCTAGTTCTTAAATGATTCCCCCGCCCTCCCACTATCATGATCCAAATTCTATCCTTATAAGTAAGGATAGAGCAGAGGATGTACACTAGTGCAGATAGGAGCTGGAGGCACAGGGAATCCAGGGCAGGTGATACCCTCAGAACCAGGGGTGTGAGTGGCGATACTGGGAGGGTAGAGGGAGAGTGGGTTGGAAAGAGGGAAGCGATTACAAGGATCCACATGTGACCTCCTCCTTCAGAGACGGACAACAGAAAAGGGGGTAAAGGGAGACACCGGATAGGGCAAGATATGACAAAATAACAATCTATAAATTATCAAGGGCTCATGAGGGAGGGAGGAGCTGGGATGGAGGGGAAAAAAGAGGACCTGATGCAAAGGGCTTAAGTGAAGAGCAAATGCTTTGAAAATGATTAGGGCAATGAATGTGCAGATGTGCTTTACACAATTGATGTATGTATGGATTGTGATAAGAGTTGGATGAGCCCCTAATAAAACGTTTAAAAAAAAGAGTGGGAGTTGAATGGAGAAAGAGTGGGAGCTAATAGAAGTTCGAGTACTTAGAATCACCTGTTTGAAATAGAGCTTCTGCGACGCCAGGATGGGGAGATCAAGAAATAGCAGTAGGTGGCGCCTCCCAGATGATGACTGTACTCCTTCACTAGGAATCGTGGGGAGAGACTACCACTATTTACTCCTACGCAGGATAGAGATGTCATCACTGTATGGTGTTATGAGGAGAGGAATGGGGACAGGTTGTATCTCAAATACAACAGACTCTCACTCTTCTTACTGAGAATTTGTAGATTTTCCTGAATAAGTTTTTTTTTCTCTTTTGTTGTATGCTCTTAGGGAAATTTCTAGAGACTGAAAAAGTTTTTACTTTCATCAATTTTAATAGGTAAATGGTTGTTTCCTTGTGGAATATTTCACTGAATTCTTCCTACCCCCATTTCAAAAGTCCCACTTGTCTATGGGTCAGATCTTACGAGAAAGGAAGAATTATTAAGATAATGGAATCAGGGCATAGGGAGCCATTAAAAAACCTGTAAGACTAAAAGGGCAATAATTACTCTAAAGCAAAAATGAGAAGATAAGGTGGCTGGGAAACTAGAGTACTGTAAACTGAAAGGTCAGAATGGAATCAATGAAAATGCTAACATATTCTAAAAATATATAACTAATGTCACTGAGGAACTTGTGTAGAAATTGTGGAATGGGTTCCTAATTTTCACCAAAAAAAAACCAATTTAAAAAATATCCTAAAGACAGTGAGAAAGCAGAATTTGAAAGGTTGGAATCAAGAGTTGTAGAGAATATTTTCTAAACAGTAGAACTGAGCCCTCATCAAAGAGGTAGTGGTATTTGCCTGGCTGCGCTTCAGAATTACTGTGGGTGTCTTGTTTCCCTCTTTTTAAAATGAGAATGTGGTTAGCCTATCTTTATTTCAGCATTGTGTGGTGTGCGTATGGAGAACATCATTTAATTCACAACGTATAGTCCTTAGTTCTGAATTCAAGAACCTTCACTTAAGGAACCCAATCCCACCTAGACATGAATTAGATAAAGGCATCCTGGCCCTCCAGCTGGAACCTGATATCAAAATGGGATGAAAATGCTGGGGACTTTCCAGTGTGTGTGTGAGCTTGGTGAATAATTTATAGTTATATGTTATATTGAAAACAGATGGACTCTACCTCCTGTCTCCTTGAACTTGGGCTCGTTTTAGTGATTTTCTTGACTTAGAGAATTCAGTGGATGTAATTGATGGGCTAATATTTTGGAGGCAAGATCAGCAGAAATTTTGATCTTTTGCCTAGGATTTCCAACCACCATGCTGTGAGGAAGTCCAATCAGCCACATACAAACAGAAACCTAGTCCTGTAGTTGAAAGTTCTAGCTGGGCTCCCAGCTGACACCAACATCAATTTGCCAGTAATGAAACTGAGCCATTTTGAAAATGAATGGAATTTAGATGACACTACATAGAGTACAGATGAGCCACACTTGAGGTTCCTGAGCAAAATAAATGATCATTATGATTTGAACTCATTGCTGTGCAATTGAATGACTTAAACAACAGGTTGGTAGTTCAAACCCATCAATCACGGGAGAAAGTTATTTTGGTCCGCTTCCATACGATTTGCTGCCACAGTAGGTATAGAAAAAAGACACTTATCTCACACTATATGGGTTGAGGTACAGTCAATCAGAGGAGGGGGGAGACAGACCAAACACAATGATGTACATATCATTCCAACACAAATAAGGGGAAAGATGGAGGGGAGAAAAGGTGTGGGGGGGAGCCAATGGCACTGGGGAAGCAGGGAACTTATGCACCCAGCCGAGGGTATTGTATATGTCTCCACAGAAATGGGAGTTTGAGTGCAGACCCCATCACAGTCCTCCAAACCTTGAGGGCAACATAACCACATGGAGCAACACATGAACAGAGGGCTACAGGGCCAGCCCCCATTAAAGCCAAACTGACCCCCCTCCCTAGAAGTATGTGCTACAGAGGACAGACAACATTAAAGCTAGAGGTTGGGGAGAGGGGCCAGCCTGCCATACCCACACACTGACAAACTAGGAAGGAAAAAGAGAGTGAGGGACTAGTCCCCATATTAGCACATCAGGCCCTGAAGACAAAGTCCCTGCACAGAGCTGCTAAGGCAGAGAGAAGACTGTAGGGCCAACAACAGTTTGAGACATGATGTCCACTTGCTGGAACATACCATGACAGAGGACAATACTGGTGACACACTGCGGGGAGCGAGCCCAGCCTGATCCACCCCACAGTGGGGCAAACCAAGAAGGAAACATAACAGATCAGCAATGGGAGAAAAGCCAAGCCACAAAGTCCCTGAGGAGCCCCCAAAATATATTTCAGGCTAGGAGGGGCTGTTCCTGGAACCCATGAGGACCGATGGGGAGATAATCATAAAGGTCAGCGGACAGACCTAGAATTACGAATGTTTTTTCATTTGTTTTTGGTTTAAAGGTTTTTGCTAGCTTTGTTCCCCCTCTCTTTTTATTCAATCTTTTGTTTTCTTTTTGTTTTGTTTCCATTATTGTTTTATTTACCTATGTAAGATAGGCATGGGAAGCAAGCCCAAGGAGAAAATAATGGGACCAATGGTTTTGGAGGGAATTGTGGGGAGGAGGAAGTGGGGGAAGAGAGCAGTGAGCAAATAATGCCACAGACAGGAGAAAAACTAGGGTATTAAGATTGAAAATGAGGAGGAAGTAGAGATCCTGGGGGTGTTGAAGCAACAGCAATCAAGATGAGAGGAGTAACTAAGAGGCAGAAGAAGGGCAAGTGTGATGGTGGGAAAGGAGAAAGGTAAAAGGAAACAGAGGAAAGATCTAGGATACAAATTTATATATATATATAAATTCATAAATGAGGTATTGGTATATATACATATATTTATATGGCAGTACACTGAAGAAGTGGATGGACTTCAGGCCTCTGCTCAAGCTTTTCCTCAACACAAGAATACTTTGTTCTAACAACCAGGCTTTCTGTGATATCCTCCTGGCATGTTCTCTGAAGACAAAATGAGTGCACAAGCAAATGTGGTGAAGAAAGCTGATGCTGCCCGGCTATCAAAAGATATAGCATTTGGGATCTTAAAGGCTTCAAGTTAAACAAGCAGCCATCTAGCAGAGAAGCAACAAGCCCACATGAAATAAGCACACCAGACTGTGTGATCATAAGGTGTCAACAAGATCAGGTACCAGGCATCAGAAGACCCCAAGCAAAACAAAACAAAAACCCATATTGTTGAGAACAAGGTGGGTCAGAACAGAGACCCCTAACACATCTGTAGACAATAGAACATACCCTCACAGAAGGGTCACAAGGAAGGTAGGAGTCAACCAGGGAGCAGTATAGCACTGATAAAACACACAATATTTCTCTGGTTCATCGAGGCTTCCTCACCCTCCCTATCATGACGCCAGTCCTGTCTTTCAGTTCTGGCTAGACTGGAGCATGTACTCTGGTACAGGTAAGAGCTCATGACAGGTCAGATAAACCCCTCAGAAACAGTATTGGGAGTATCGATACCAGAAGGGTAGGGGGGATGTAGGGGAAGGACAGATGGACCGTTTGCAATGGTCCCCACCCCCACCCCCACCCCACGGGGAATGAACAACAGAAACGTGCTATACTGTACTCTGGCTGATTTGTTCCTTCCTTGTGACCCTTCTGTGATGGGATGTCTAATTGTCTACAAATGGGCTTTGGGTCTGCACTCTGACCCCACTCATTCACATCAGTATGATTATTTGGGGTCTTCTGATTCCTGATCTTTTAATAACTGAGCACCATCAGCTTTCTTCACCACGTTTGTTTGCGCACCCATTTTGTCTTCATCAATCATGTCGGGATGGTAAGCATCACAGAATACCAGGGAGAACAGCAATTTTTGAGAGGATACATACAGTAGATTATATTTATATATGTTTGACAATAAGTAAAACTATTTTATATAATATTTATTGACACATTATATAGTAAAAGTATAAAACCAAGGAGCTGAATAATGTACATCAACTCCAGGAAATTGGTTCTCTCTGGGGAGGAAGGAAAGAAGGCAGTAGAGATGGAAATGGAGCTTTAGCTATAATAGTAATATTTTCTTTCATTTTTCTCATCTTTTATATGTGTATAAAAATAAGACCAAGTGTTTATATTTGTTAATAGTAGGCACACAGGTGTTTGATATATTATTTTATGTAATTTGCATACGTGAACTCATTCCTATTTTATAATTTATAATTCAAAAAGGAGAGGTGTGATAGGTTTGTGTCCACATGGTTGAGTAGGGTTCTCAGATATGGTTAGGTGCTAGGTGCTTTTTAGACAGTTGTGAGCCATAGTGCATAGGGTCACTACTCAACCATGTGGACACAAACCTATCACACCTCTCTTTTTTGAATTATAAATTATAAAATAGTGCACAACAGAACAAAACATTGTCCAATCCTGTGACAACCTCACAATTGTTTCTACATTTGAGCTCATTGTTGCAGCCACTGTTAAAAGTCATCTTATTGATGAACTCCTTCTCTTTTACTGCACTTCTACTTTATCAAGTGTGATGTCATTGTGCAGACTCTGGTCTCTCCTGACAACACATCCAAAATATGTAAGATGAAGTTTTGCCATCTTTCTTCTAAGGAGAATTCTCAATGCACTTCTTCCGGGACAGATTTATTTGTCCTTTGAACAGTCCAGCATATTTTGAATATTCTTCTCCTGCATCACAATTTAAACACATCAATGCTTCTTTAGATTCAATGTTCAACTTTCACATGCATATGATGCAATGGAGAAGACCATGGTGCACCTTAGTCCTCAAAGTAACATCCTTGAACTTCAATACTCTCTTGTGCAGCATATTTGCTCCATACAACACATATTTGATCTCTTGACTACTGCTTCCATGATCATTGATTGTGGATCCAAGTAAGATAAAATCCTTGACAACTTTTACCTTTTCTCCATTTATCATAATGTTACCTATGGGTCTAGTTGTGGGGATTTTTGTCTCCTTTACATTGAGTTGTAATCCATATTGAAAGCTACAATCTTCGATCTTCATCAGCAAGTGCTTCTATTCCTCCTCACATTCAGCAAGCAAGGTTGTGTTATCTGCATACCACAGGTATGCAGTTATACGTGTAAGACTTCTTCCAATCCTGATGCCACATTCTTTTTCATATAATTCAGCTTCTTTGATGATTTGTTCAGCATATATATTGAATAGGTATGGTGAGATAATATAATCCTGATGCACACCTTACTTGATTTCAAACCAAGCACTATGTCCTTGTTCTATTTGTACAACTGCCTCTTGATCCATGTACGAGTTTCAAATGAGCACAGTGAAGTGTTCTGGAAGTCCCATTCTTCTCAAGGCTATCCATAGTTTGTTACCCATACAGTCAAATGCACTGGCATAGTTAATATAACACAATTATCTTTTTGTTATTGTCTGCTTTGAGCCAAGGTCCATCTTATATCAGCAATAATATCCCTTGTTCCACATCCTCTTCAGAATCTGGACTGAATCTCTGGCAGCTCCCAGTCAATGTACTGCTACCCCAGCTGTTGGATTATCTTCACCAAAATTTTCTTTGCATGTGATTTCAATGACATTGTTCTATAATTTGAGCATTCTGTTAGTTTACTTTTCTTTGAAATGGGTACAAATATGGATCTCTTCCAGTCAGTTGGCCGAGTATCTGCCTTCCAAATTGCCTTGCATAGATGAGTGAGTGCTTCTTGTGCTCCGTGAGGCTCGACTCGTCATTTCTTCCATTTGCTTTAGCAACTCTACAATTAAGAGCAAGTTTCAGAATCTTTGTTTTTTAATCATTTTATTGGGAGCTCGTACAATTCTTATCAAAATCCACACATCCATCCATTGTTTCAGGCACATTTGTACATTTGTTGCCATCATCATTCTCAAAACACTTGCTTTCTACTTGAGGCCTTAATACCAACTCCTCATTTCCCCCCCCTTCCTGTTCCCCCTTCCTCACGAATCCTTCATAATTCATAAAATATTATTATTTTGTCATATCTTACACTGTCCAACATCTCCTTTCACCCATTTTTTCTGTTGCCCATCCCCCAGGGAGGAGGTTATATGTAGATCCTTGTAATCGGTTCCCCCTTTCCACCCACCCGCCCTCCACTCTCCAGGTATCGCCAATCTCACCACTGGTCCTCAAGGGGTCATCTGTCCTGGATTCCCTGTGTTTCCAGTTCCTATCTGTACCAATGTACAGCAAAACTTTACTTGCTGTGACATTAATGATGTGGTTTATCATATCCCATCCCGCTGGATCATCTTTCTTTGGAATGGGCACAAATCCGGTTGGCCAGGTAGTGGTGTTTCCAATTTCTCGGCATAGATGAGTGAGAACTTGCAGTTTTGCATCTTAGTTGGTACTTTGTTAGTTCCTGGAATCTTGTTTGTTGCCCATGCCTTCAATGCAGCTTAGACTTCTTCCTACAATACCTTCCATGTTTGATTCTATGCTACTTCCTGAAATGAGTGAATACCAAACATTTCTTTTGGTAGAGTGACTTTGTGCATTTCTTTCACTGGTACTTGGTACTACCTAAGTTTTATTTTGCCCGTAGAATCCTTTAATATTTTAACTTAGGGCTTGACTTTTTTCTTCAATCTTTTCCGTTTGAGAAATGCCCAAGTATATTTTTTCCTTTTGGCTTTCTAATCACAGGTCTTTGTACATTTCATTGTAACACTTTACGTGTCTTCACAATTGCTCCTTTAATTAATTATTTCTTTGCTTTAGCTACTCAATGTTTAAGAGCAAGTTTCAGAGTCTCTTCTGACATCATTTTTGAGCTTTCCCCCCAGTTCCTATCTTTAAATGACTTTTTGATTTCTTCCTATATTATGTCCTTGATGTCATCCCACAGCTTCTCATTAGTAGACTCAAGGTTGCAATTTGTTTCATGAACTTGTTTTAACTTTTTTCAGCTTCAACTTGAACTTGCATATGAACAAATGATGTGCTCTGCAGTTGCCTCTGGCCTTTTTCTGACTGGCTTTAGTGAGCCTTTTCCATCATCTCTTTCCACAGATATAGTCAATATTATCTTGTATTTTGTATTCAAATTATATACTCTCTGCTTATGTTGTTGAAGAGAGACATTATGCCACTTTCCTGTGTTTGCCATACTGTGGTGACTTGTAGATTGCTGTGGTGCTGGAAACTATCCCACAGATATTTCATATACAACACGAATCACTCATGGCGGACAGGTCGCAGGAATGCTTCACCCTATCAGAGACTAAGAAAAGGAAACTTGCAATGTAATTCTAAGAACAAATGGCCAATGAAAACCTTTGGAATATAAGTGCATCATTTACTGTTGTAATTCCAGACGATGAACCTCGCAGTTTATAAGGCACTTATAATATGACTGAGAATGAGCTTCTTCCTCAAAATAGAGTCAGTCTTAGTGAAGTGGACGCATCAAAGCTCCCAGGGTTTTCATTTGCTGTGGCGTATAACTGAGAAGAATGTGAAAAGTATTAATCAGGAAATTTAGAGTCATTTAGAAATGACATGGACCAGGTATCTTAGGGATTAGTGAGCTGAAGGAAAATTTACTGAGCTGAAATGCACTGGAATTGGCCACTTTATGGCCAATCATATGGCTGATTGTGCCAAGAATGACAAATCGAAGCAGAATGATATGAAATAGTAAATAATAAATTCCACTAATTTAAGCCAAAAAAGTGTGTACATTAATTCTTCTGATCTCCCTTTAACACTTTCACTATGAACAATACAAGAAAAACACAGGAGGAATGACAAATTACCTAAATGGGTGAGGCTGTTTGACATACACACACACACACACACACACATCTGTGTTTATGAATGTGTGTACTTGTACGTACTATGTACGGGTGTCATTTTGGTTTACCTGAGAGAAATGCCATCATTATCACAATGACTCTGTGATAAAATAAGTTTCAGTACAAGTTGTCGAGCCTTTCTCCATTCTTTCAACTATGGTACATGTTCTCCTGATTATTCCAGTTCTAAATGTAAGTCTTCTTGGTCTCCTGTTGGCTACTCTACAGTCACCTTCCTGCCTATTTCTCTCCCAAATCTATCTTGGCAGACAACTTTTGTTAAATGACTGCTTTCCCTGTATCTTTCCTGAGTTAAAATTTGACAGTGCTCAGCACCTACCTGCCATAGGTCCAGAATCTCTGCCTCTTCTACCTAACTTACTTCCCAGCAGCTCTGTGTGCTCACTTTCTATCTCATTACCTACAAGCTGCCTAGAACTTCCCTGCTCCTGGGTTTCCAACGCTGTAATCACCATAGGAGTAGACTCCACACTGTTCTTACTCAGATGTAGTGGCTGAAGGGTCCACATCACTGAGCACTGTCATCATTGTGTCACCAGGGCCCCTCCACCAAGCCTACTGTCATCTAGTCAATTCTGACTCACAGCAACACCAGATATAGCAGCAGTCACGACCACTTTTGGGGGCAAACGACCCTTTTATGGGGGTCGCCCAATTTACAACAGTAGCAAAATGACAGTTATGAAGTAGCAATGAAAATAATTTTCTGGTTGGGGTCACCACAACCTGAGAAACTGTATTAAAGGGTCGCGGCATTGGGAAGGTTGAGAACCGCTGCT
The DNA here is from genome assembly GCF_050624435.1 of Tenrec ecaudatus. Lineage (NCBI taxonomy): Eukaryota > Metazoa > Chordata > Mammalia > Afrosoricida > Tenrecidae > Tenrec > Tenrec ecaudatus. The sequence goes on from NC_134548.1 coordinate 145,394,964, forward strand.
GTATAGTGTTTCTGAGACTGCAAAGCTTTAGAGGAGCAGACAGCCTCATCTTTCTTCTGCAAAAACAGCTAATTCGTTTGAGCTGTTGACCTTGTGGTTAGTGACCCAACCCCTAACCCACAAACCTTTCCCTTGTCCAGAGTGACGACCCACATTCATGCCTGCCCCTGTGCTGGGTTCCGCACAGCTCTCCTCATCTTTCCTCACAGGTCACCTCCTTCGTGAATTCTTCTGTGGAGTCTGTAGACTCATCCTCTTCTTTTCTTGTGCACTCCTACTTGCTGCCCTAGTTGTCTTCTGTATTTGTTTCTATTGTTGGCTATTGTGGAATGTGCACATCTTCCACATCTGGAATAAGGCTACTATCTTCTATTCTTCTATCCCTGCAATGCTAGACACACCAATCTGTCTTTGGCTTATGCTAGTCTTTATTTCAATGGTTGGAGTGAATATCAATTTAAAGTTGGAAAGATGTTTGTTTTTTTTTTTTTTACATTTAGAGCTGTTTCTCCATTTCAGTTCTTGGTGTTGATGCCTTTGTGAGCCTGGAAGAAGAATGGACTTCTAGGGCAGACCTGTTAGGATGTCTCCATCTTCAACATTGCGATTCTCTGCAAAGGTTTGGAGGTAGATGGGAAGTCAGTATTCTCTAATGCCAGCTCCAAAGTGGACTGAGAAATTAAAGCCGTATGGATGAAGAGTGAGCATTCTCTCAGACATCAGGTTGAGGCAAACAATTGGTCCTTTATTTTAACCTTGCTTTGGTGAAGACCAAAGCCACTCTCTTTAAAGAACTTTCTCCTGGCTGTAGTTGCTGATGTTTCCTGGCTTTACCAAAGGGACATAGAAATTTCTTTGAGAAAACAGTTTTGAAAACTATTCTCCTGAAACTGTACATAGGAAATACATGAGGAAACATATACGTAAAGAAATGCAATGTCATGTCCCCTTGTCAATGAGAGAGTGTCTCCCTGTACTCTCAGCTCCCTGTCATGCTATTAATGCTTGCACACTCCAGGTGGCAGCACACTCACTCCAGGTGGCACCATCTCCTCCCCATGGAGCTTAGGACAGTGGTGTATTGTTCTGCACACGTTGCCCCCCCCTCCCAGCCAACACACATATACACACATAATTGATGTCTTTGCATTCCCCAACCAGGCTCATTAAATCCCAGTCTGGTGTTAACATGCTCTGTTCATTCTCACCAATGGACTGACCCTTGGGCTTCATCCCTGTTGATAGGAATGTTGACTGTTTGATTACCCCACAATGTGGCTGATAAACTACGAAGCAGCTGTGGCTGTCAGTAATCACTATAACAAACTTTACATGTCATGAAGTCAGTTTTTACACATGTGGAGCCTCACCACTGGGGGTGGGGGTGGGGAAGGGGAGACTTTAAATACAATGTTTTCCAAGGATAGTGGTGATTAGTGTTTGACTGTCACCCACTTTGTTTTGTTCTGTGGCTTGCTTCAGCTAGAATTTCTCGGGCTTTAGAAAACCAGTTGAGAAAATAACAATCCTTTATGAGCAATTTCAAGTTTTCTAACCCTTTTGCAATCTTCTGCTTTAATTTGTTTTTCATTAGCACATGCTCAAGTGTATTGAAAAGAAAAGACTGCTGGGTTGAGATTGGGGGCTTGAGAGTGCTGCTCCATTTATGCTGTTCCATTTATGTCACTTTCTCACTCACGGCCAAGGTCAGGGCACTTTCTCTCACTGCCTCAGTTTCCACATTGTAAATAGAGATCCTTGGGCTTACTGGTCTTGAATCACACCCAACCCCCCTCCAGCTTTGATATCCTGCCATGCACAGACTATTTTGGTGGATTTAAAAATTATATACATAATATTGAAATCAACAGGTTTTTCACTCTCAATAATAAGACTCCAAAATTAGAATTTCCTACAGACTGCAGCTGAAATGATGGAACCATCACAAAGGCTCCTTTAGAGTTCATAGTCGTCTCTGCAGATAGCTAGAGAAGCAAATAATGTTTGAAGTTCTTTTTGCCATTGCTCTGTAGCTTCTATATTAAGAAGTGTTTACACAACTAATGTGTCTTTGTGGTAAGAAAAGTGGACATGTAATCAGTGGTGGAAAAGAAAACCTCTTCCTTTTATCTTTGCCCCAACCTCTCTTTGTGACTGTGTCCCAGCCCAGCCACCTGTGTGGCATCTCTTGGGGGCAATCAGCACCTCCAGCAGCACTCACTCTCTGTTAATAAACACCCCAATCCACTGCCATGGAAAGATTTCAGCCCACCATGACCCTATAGGGCAGAGTAGAATTTTCCTACTGGGTTTTCAACCCTGTAAATCTTTTTGGTAACTGACTGTCACATCTTTCTCTAGCAGAGCAGTTGGTAAGTTTGAACCATGGGCCACTCACTCACTGCTATCCAGTCAATGCTGACTCACAGTGACCCTATACCACAGCGTAGAACTCCCTCTGTGGGTTTCCAAGGCCACGACGCTTTATAGGAGTAGAAAACCTCATCTCTTCCCCATGTCACTGTAAATAGCGTTTCCTTCTCCTGTCAGGACTGTCACATTTGATTTTTTTCCTGTACATTTCTGTGTTTCATCACGCTCAACAGCTGAAAATCAAGATCATTAACAAGATCTCTAAAAAATATATGAACTTAATTTCTGAGCACCCAATTTACAAAAGGCTATGAATGACAAAGTCCAAAGGCCATTTGCAGAGTCCCCGTGGTGATTAAGCCTCTGGCAAATCCTCTTTGACTATTGATCAGGGTTAGGAATAGCCTTGCTTTCATGGAGTACATTGAAAAGCACCCTGGAAAGCAGATATAACTTGGTTATAATTTAGCATCTTATCATTTGTTCTCCCGTTTGACCCATTTTAAACTTGTTCTACTTTTTAAATATTTTCAGCTATTGGATTGAGGATTTTCTGTGTTCTTTTTTGTTGTTGTTTTGGGTCTGATTTTCTTTATATAAAATTCAGGATAGATAAATCCATAGAGATAGTAACTCAATTAATAAATTTATAAGGATAGTAACTAGAAGAATAGTTTCTTAGGGTTATGGCAGGGGAAGTAGGGGGGAATTGGGGAGCTAATGAGTACAAGAACGATGAAACTATTCTAAAATTGATTGTGGTGATGATTGCACAACTCTTTGCAAATGTATATATTATTAATTTAGAATTAATACATATATAATATCATTCCATAGTTCAATCACATCAAGCAGAATTATACAATTGCTGTCACAATCAGTTTCCAAACATTCTTTTTTCTTCCTGGACTCCTTAATGCACAACTCCTTTAAAGATATATGAACCATTGAATTGGATGGTATATGAATTAAATGTCAATAAAATTGCTCAAATTAAAACTAAGTATGCACCAAAAGAAAAAACTAAGCTCCCTAATATATCAGAATGAGCTAATTTTTCGAGGCCAGCCTCGGGCACAAACTCTGGTGAAAGGGAATCTAGATATTGATGAAGTCCCTAATAAAATGTTAAAAAAGAAAAGAGGAGAAAAAAAGAAAATGATTAGGGCAAAGAATGTACAGATGTGCTTTATACAATTGATGTATGTATATGTATGGACTGTGATAAGAGTTGTATGAGCCCCTAATAAACTGTTTAAAAAAAAAGAAAGAAACTTTATTCCCAGAATTTTTGGAGGACAGTGGGGTGTTGAATAGGATCCTGTTTTTAAATGGAATTCTCCAGATGATAGCAACCCAAGAATGGTAAGGTGTTTATATTTTTTTCACTTATAAATTCATTCTCTTTGTAGATAACATACTGGGTTCTGTTCTTCATGCAAGACTGGCAAGAGGATCCTTCACATGGCATTTCTCCTTTATTTCTGTCTGTGCCTTCTTGGTCTCCTTTGCTGGCTCATCTCTTTAGTTTGTTAATATTGGAGTGCCCATGGCTTACTGCTTGAACTTCTTTTCTCTTCTTGCTACACCCACTACTTTATGACTTTACTTCATATCAAGTCTCTAAATATCACCTCATACATGCTAATAATTCCCCAGGTTTTCTCTATCGTATCACCCTTCCCATGTACCTCTACATTTATAACAGACGCCTCCAACTTCTCATTTCAAACACTGAACTCCTGCTCTTCCCCTTCAAATCTGCTCAAGTCATCACCTTCTCTGTCTCAGTACATGAACGGTTCATTTTCCAATTGCATAAACCAAGACAATTTCATCCAGGTGAAATTTTCATTTCTCCACCTTCTAAATAAATGATGGGACTTGAATACATTCGTGGGGAAAAGTCCATGATGTTTTTATTCTAGTTTCCACAAACATTTTGTTACCTCTTTGCACCCATCATCTGACCACCATGTTAGCCTTCCCTGTTGTCACTGGGACACTGTAATCGCCTCTCTCCTGGCTTATTGCTCAAGCCTCCTGACTGAGACTTTGGATTCTTCTCATCCCACTTACAGTGTATTCTCAATGCACTTTTCAGAGTGGCTCTTTTAATGGCAGGTCCGCTTGTGACACTCCTCAGCTCACTCCTGGAGCAAATGCCACAAGTTAACAAGGGTTTGTAAGACTCCGCATAGCCTGCCACTTCCCCTCCAGTTACCTCTCTGACCTCATCTCTTATTGCTGTCCCTCTCACTCACTCTGCTCCAGCACCTCGGACCTCTTTTTCTGTTCCTCCAACACACCAAACACATCCTTGTCTCAGAGTGTCAGCATTGGATCTATCTGCAGGAATACTCTACCTGGCCTGCACAGGTCTCCTCTGGGCTAGTTATTTTTTTCATAATACTTATTTCCATCTGGCATACTATAGATGTACATTACTTATTATGTTTCCCTCCACTAGAATATAAAATCCCAAATGGTCATTTTTGTCTGTTTTGTACACTGCTATATTGCTAATTACCAGAACCAAAATAAAGGCATCGTAGGTGCTCAGTTTATTGAATGAATACATGAATAATGAAGATATGATTCAAACCTCTGTGCCCTGGCGTATTTTAATCTAGGCTCGAGGATATGTAAGGCTAGTGGCCCTATGTTCCTCTGTATCTGCTTAGATGGGGGATGTTGTTATTGTTGTTGTTGTCAGGTTCCCTCGAGTTGGTTCTGACTGTGTCCAACAGAACAAAATACCACTCAGTCCAGTGCCATCCTCACAATTGTTTGTATGTTTGAGCTCATTGTTGTAGCCACGGTGCCAATTCTGGCTATCCAGGGCTTTCCCCTGTTCCGCTGCCCCTCCAATCTCTGCATGGTGTCTTCTCCAGGGACCTGACTCTCCAGATAACACGTCCAAAGTACGTAAGACTAAGTCAATTTGATTTCTGTGTATTCCATCTGGAGTAGTCCATGTGTATAAACAATATTTGTGTTATTGGGCAATGGTATTCACAATGCAGAAGTTGTTAGTCTTGCAAAAGTCTATCATGCAATCTCCAGCTTCGCTTCAATCAGTGAGAGCATATTTTTTGGTTTTTTATTTTTATTTTTTAAATCATTTTATTCGGGGCTCATACAATTTTTATCACAATCCCTACATACATCCATTGTGTCAAGCACATATGTACATTTGTTGCCATCATTATTCTCAAAATATTTGCCTTCTACTTGAGCCCTTAATGTCGGCTGCTCATTTTCCCCCCTCCCTCCCCACTCTACCCTCCCTCATGAGCCCTTCAGAATTCATAAATTATTAGTATTTTGTTATATATTACACTGTCTGATGGCTCCCCCTGCCCTCTTCTCTGCTGTCAATCCCCCAGGGAGAAGGTTATACATAGATTCTTTTATTCGGTTCTTCTTTTCTACCCCACATTCCCTCCACCCTCCAGGCATCACCACTCTCACCACTGGTCCTGAAGGGGTCATCTGTCTTGGATTCCCTGTGTTTCCAGTTCCTATCTGTACCAATGTACATCCTCTAGTCTAGCCAGATTTGTAAGGTAGAATTGGGATCGTGATAGTGGGACGGGGAAGAGGCATTTAAGAACTAGAGGAAAGTTATATGTTTCATTGTTGCTACCCTGCACCCTGACTGACTCATCTCCTCCATACAGCCCTTCAGTAAGGTGGTGTCCAGTGCCTACCGATGGGCTGGGAGTCTCCACTCTGCAATCATCCACATTTACAATTATATGATTTTTTGTTATGCTCTCTGTAGGGCTTTCAGTGGCTAATTCCTTTTCATTGTCTGGTCTTAGTCAGGAAGCTCTGCTGAAACTTGTTCACTTTTGGTGACCCTGCTTGTATTTGAAATACCAGAGGCATAGCTTCAAGCATCACAGTGACACACAACCACCACAGTCTGAAAAACTGACAGAAAAGATCAGGGATGAGGAAAACTGTTTTTGGCCAAGGGCCAGTTGGGTATTTCTAACACCAATGGTGGGTCATACAAAATGATCAACTTCAGGATTATTTGGTCAAACATTTAATTGACTCATCCATAATGTGATATCTGGAAGTGCTTCTTTGGTGAGGAATGTGATGTTCTCTGGTATTGATAATTTCGCTGACTGTATATGGTCCAAGGGCCTCACCCCTGTCTTAGATCATATAGTGGAACTAAACGTTTATTCTTTTTTCTTAGTAACATTTATAAAAATGGTGGGATTAGAAATTTAAGCACTTAGTTCCAATTCGATCCAGATTATGTGCACTAAGAAGGTGTAAGTGGAAGTTTATATTTATTCTTCTAAGGACTATGCAACTGCTCCCTCTCCGCTCTCCTCAATATTCTTTTATAAGAGACAGGAGATGCTAGGGACGAAATTACCAAATGTGTGAGATTAGTTTAGCAACTCTTTGCAATGATTTATATTTTATGTATTCACTCCAGTTTGTCTGCAAGTAATAATTTATGCAGAGTTATACGTGGAAAATTTCAAGTCTCTTTTGTCTATTGTTTCCTCTTAAAAACAAAACCAAAATGCTGAACTTTATATTGGCAATCACCTCATATTTGAAGGGGAAAAAAAGCTCTTTAGTATTTCAGAATGAGCTAATTTTTAAAGGCCAGACTTGGGCCCAAAATCTGGTGAAAGGGAATCTAGGTCAAGATTAAATAAAAATCAGAGACTAGATTCCCAGAATGTTGGGAGGAGAATGGGGTTGATACCATTTGCAGCCTGGGTATTAGGAGCAACAAATCTGCATTTAACCAATTGCCAACTCATTGATTCCAACTTATGGTGATTCTGTGTGTGTCAATGGCTGATTTTTCAGAAGCAGCTTACCAGTCTTTTCTTCTGACGCACCTCTGCTTGTACTTGAACCACATATCTGTCTGTTAACAGTTGAGCGCAACCATCTGCACCACTCAGGGACTACTTGAACAATGAACTTCCTAATTATTGGGGTTTTAGAGGAATCTACAAGCTGATACACTTGATTCCTTTGGCCACATGGGATGGATGACCCAATAAGCAAGGTCCATATGAACTTCATTGTGTTTGTTTACTAATTAACAAGCTGTGAACAATTTCACCTGGGTTTTACCACATATGGTGAAGCTGTTCACTCCAGTTTCTTACTACTTGCTTATGAGGTAATGTGACTCTGCTGTAGTTGTTGTTATGTGTCATCAAGTGTGTTACGACCCATAGTGATCCTATGCACAACCGAATGAAACCCTGCCCAGGCCTGTGTCATCCTCACAAGTATTCTTATGTTTGCAGCCATTGTTGCGGCCCCTATGGCAGTCATCGAGGGCCTTCCTCTTTCTTTCCTGCCCCTCTACTTTACCAAACATGATGCCCTTCTTCAGGGACTGGTCTCTCCTCACAACATGTCCAAAGGATGTAAGACACAGTCTCACCATCCTTGCCTCCAAGGATCATTCTGACTGTAATTGTTCCAAGACAGAGTGGTTTGTCCTTTTGGCATTCCGTGGTACTTTCAACATTCTTCTCTAGGACCATGATTCAAATGCATCCATGTTTCTTCAGTCTTCCTCAGCTAATGTCCAACTTTCACATGCAGAGGAGGCAAGGGAAAATACCATGGCTTGGTCCAGGCACACCCTAGTCCTCAAAGGAACATTATTGCTTATCAAGAGTTCTTGTGCAACAGATTTACCCAATGCAATGCATCTTTTGATCGCTTGACTGTTGCTTCCATGGTCCTAGATTGTGAATCCAAGCAAGGCAAAATCCTTGACATCGTCAAACTTTTCTTACACTTATCATGATGTTACCTATTGTCTAGTTGTGAGGAGTTTGGTCTTCTTTACATTGAATTGTAATCCATATTGAATTCTTGATCTTCATCAACAAATGCTTCAAATTGTTCTCACTTTCAGCAAGCAAGGTTGTGTCATCTGCATATCTCAGGTTGTAATAAGCCTTCCTCCAAATCCTGATGCCACATTCTTTTTCATAAAAACTGGCTTTATCTGATGATTTGCCCAGCATGCAGATGCACACCTTTCATGATTTTAAACCATGCAGTATTCCCTTTTCTGTTCATACAACTGCCTCTTGATCCATGTTCAAATTCCACAGGAGCACAATGCAGTGCTCTGGAATTACCTGACTTTTTTTTCAAGACCTGACTTCCAAGCAGTGGCGGTCTCATCCCCTGAGACCTAGTAGGTGGTGGTCTCACCTCCCATAATGCAGAGATGATGGCTTTACCTACAGAATCAAGGAGGGGTAATTGAGGAGGGGTTAGCTCTACCTCCTTGAAAGGCAGAGATGTTGGTGTGCAGAGACAGAGGTGATCCCGCTCTTCCATTTCCCTCATAGAGGAAGCAGTGAGCCTACCCTATAACTCAGGAAACCATGGCTCTGTGATTTGGAAATGAGAAGGTGGTCGCTACATGTTCTGCAATTTTATAATAAGATTGCTTTCTTCCAGTATATTTGTTTCCTTATTTATGTGTTCACCAGAAATACCTTAAGGTTTGCATTTCTAGCCACATTTTGTTCATGATTATATATGCATTCTGTAAAATAATATTATATACTTTCTCTTCAGTTCTCTACACTCTTTTCTGAACCCTCACCTGAATCGCAATGAACATTCATAATTCTATCAACTATAATTTCAAGTGACTCCAAATTCTTCCAGCCTCTACTCATTACCCAATCCCTAAGTCATTTCCACATTTCTAGGCCTTTGTTATAATAGCACCCAACTTCCCATTACCAAAATCTTTATTCATTTCCTAGGACTGCTGTTAACAAAGTACCACAAGTTAGGTGGCTTACAGCAACAGATATTTACACTCTTACAGTTCAGGGGGCTAGGAATCAGAATTCAGGGTGATGACAGGGCCATTTGCCCCCTGAAGATTCTAAGGGACGATCCTCTGTCCCTCTTCTAAGCCTTTGTATTCTTGGCTAGTGGTAGCATCACTCAAGAGTCTGCCTCCATTTCACATGGGCATATTAACTCTACATCTCTCTGTGTCTTTCCTTTTCCTTTTAAATGAACATCAATCATATTGAATTAGCACCTAACCTATTCAAATCTGACCTCATGTTAACTTAATGACACCTGCAAAAAGGCTATTTCCAAGTAAGGTAACATTTATAAGTACCAGGAATTAAGCTTCGACATTATCTATTTGGGGGGGGGGGGAGTCACAGTGAACACACAACAAGCCCTCTGTTGCTTCATCCCATTCTTTCTTTTTTTCCCTCCAATATTGGGTGAGGTCAATTCTATGCCAGACATGGTGCTATATGATGCTATATAATGAGGATGGCAGAATAAAGAAAACACCTGTGTGGATATGCCTTTCATCTCCTGGGTCACACTTGATGACAATGCTTCTAAGAGGGTATTGAAGTGGGGCAGGCATTCTCCTTATTTCTCATTTCCATAAATACCATGGACTGCCAAAAGAACAAACGGATTTGTCTTGGAATCAATACAGTCAGAATGCTCCTTGAACATGTTTTCAGGATTGACAAGTCCATGAAGAAGGACACCATGATTGGAAAAGGAGAAGGGCAGTGGCAAAGATGAAGACTCTGTAGAAGACGGATTGACAGAGTGGCTGCAACCATGGGCTCAAACCAAGGAACAACTCTGAGGATGGCACAGGGCCTGGTAGGGTTTCTTTCTTTGTGCACAGGGTCGCTTTGAGTCGGAACCAACTCCATGGTATATAACCACAACCACAGCATTTCCAGACTATTCTGTCTCCCTTCTTAACCAAATCCTTCAGCTCTGATTCTTATGGTATAGTCAACCTAAACTGCTCTGGTCACTTTTGATTATTTTTTAGCTTATAGTTCACTGTCACGTTCCAATACAAATCCTACCTGAATTTCTGGTGATGTCAATGTGTATATAGGAGACTCTTCCAATCACGTGGCTTCTGAATTCTTGAATCTATTCAATCTCAGTGATCTAGTCCCCATCCTACCTAAGCCACTCTCTTCTGGTCATACTGTAAACCATGTTATTACTGATAATTGAAACTGCATCTCGACATTATCTCAATTTCAAGTGTACCAAACCTGATTAACGCTAACTGATGGGATATGCATGGCTGGAAAAGCACGCGCACGCGCGTGTGCACACACACACACACGCACACACACAAAACTTTGCCTCACTTTATTTCCATAACCTTAAAGTGCATTTCTCCAGCATGGGATATGCCTTCCCCCAAGTTTTTCAACCTTTGATATGGATATAAATTTTCTAGGGATCTTTTTAAAATGCACCTGCTGATGAGGGTTCTGGAATGCGGTTTGCAAGTCGTCTGCTGGTTTGGGGATCACACGTTGTGTAGCAAACACCTAGAAGATGGTTTCATAGCTTCCTCTCTCTCGTCAGAGCTCAAAAACCTACCCTTTCACTTTCAATCCTAGGACATGGCTTTGTTTTTTTTTTTTCACAAAGAACATAAAAGCATTCTGAAAAGAATTTCATGAGTTCCCACCCACCATGAACTCCCTTAGCAACATCTGTACTCACATACTCTACCTTCTCTCAAGTTCTATTAGGTGAACTGTCCATCCAGTTGTGTAGGTCCACCATTTCTACTTGTGCACTGGAGCCCACCCTTCCAGCCTCCCCAGGTGCATCACTGTAACTATTCTGTATTCTCTCTTCCAACATCATTTTCTCCTTTCTTCCAGATTCTTCCTACCAGCATGTAATGATCTTATCATTTTTCCATTAAGAAAGAAAAATCTCAACCCAATTTCTTCAGCTTCAGTTTCATTTCTTTACTCATCTATACAGATAGACTCTTCAAGAGAGATACGTATGTAACAATAATAAACTCAAGGTGGATCACAGACCTTGAGGTAAAACCCCAAACTACTAGGGCCATCAATGAGAGAATTGGGACAAACCTGAGAACCGTGGCACAGGGATTACATGGCTATCGGAAATTGGGAAGGACACCAACACAGAGGAGGCACAAATTGACTAGTGGGACACAATAAAGATAAAACACTTAAGTACATCGAAAGAATTCACCAAGAGAGTAATAAGAGAGACTACAGAATGGGAAAACATCTTTAGCAATGACACATCAGACAAAGGCCTTATTACTAAAATCTACAATACACTGCTAAACTACAACAAGAAAAAACAATTGTCCACTCAGGAGGTGGGCAAAGGATCTGAGCAGGAGTTTCTCAAGGGAAGAAATCCAAATGGCCAATAAATATATGAGAAAATGTTCCAGATCTCTAGCCATAAGAGAAATGCAAATTAAAACAACTATGAGATACCATGTAACACCCCCAATGATAACCCAATTCAAGAAATCAGAAAGTAACAAGTGTTGGAGGGGATTCGGAGAGATGGGAACTCTTTTCCACTGCTGGTAGACCTGTAGGTATGCACAACCATTATGGAAATTGTTTTGGCGATATCTAAAACAGTTGGAAATTGAGCTCCCTTATGATCCAGCAACCCCCCTACTGGGCATATACCCAGAAAAGACAAAAAACAAACCACTTCCAGATATCTGTGTCCCAGTGTTCATCGCGGCACAGTTCACAATTGCAAGGAGTTGGAAACAGCCCAAATTCCCATCAACCGACGAATGGATTAAAAAACTCTGGTACATCCATACAATGGAGTACGACACATCCCTAAAAGCAGTGATGGATGCATGAAGCACATCGCCGCATGGAGAGAAATGGAGGAAATGATGCTAAGGGAAGTTAGCCAAGCACAAAAGGACAAGTACAACATGAGTCCACTGAGGTAAACTTAAAAAAATTCAAAAGGGGCATAGGGAAGAAGCTACTGTATACATACGTCCCTGGGTGAGGTCCAGGTAATATGGCAGGGGCCAGACTAAACTCGGGGATACATATGGGATACATATGGTAGCCCATTTAAAAGGAGGTAGGATAACAGGTATGGGTAGCTGGGGGAAATGGCACTAACCGACACAGGGGAAGGGTGTTGATTGTGTCTCCACAGGGAAAGAGGGAGCAGACTTCAACCCAGAGCCCCAAGACAAGAACACAACACACTGACATGAAGCAGGGAACTGATAGAGAGGACTGAGGGGCTGGCCCCATTAGCAACTAAGTGGACAGCACCACCCTCCCCCCAAGAAGAATTCACTTCAGAGGACAGCACTGACGCTACAGCTCAAGAGGGACTTGTCTGGTCAGAGCACACAGGAGCAAATAGGGGGGAAAGGGAAAAAAATAAAAAGAGTGAAGCACATCCTGGTTAACCAAGTGCTGAGGACAATGTTCCTGCTCAGAGCAGCAAAGCTCAGAGAGGACCACAGGGCCGGCCTCACCATGGACACAGCATTCCTCATTGACCCATAGCACCATTGGGGACAACACTAGAAACACACGAAGGGAATTGTGCCCGCCCTGAGCTCACCACATTAAAGCCAGCCTCTGGGGGCATGCAGTAGAGCAGTGTGGGGAGCAGAGCAATGAAGTCCCCAGGGATAGATGCGGTGACAGGGAATGGCACCCCCCCAGACTCGACTGGAAAGCACTTGTGAAGGACAACAAATAGACCCTGAACAATTTATACGGATTTTTTGTGTTGCTTTTGTTGTTGTAGCTATTGTTTTACTTTTTTATTATTGCTTCGTTGTACTCAGTCATGTGATGGTACATAGCATGTCTACCTGGAAGGGATAGGTGGGATAAATAAGCCAGAAGAGAGAACAACGGGAAGACAGTTCCAGGGGGATATGGAAGTAGGGGAGGAGTGGGAAAGGAAGTGGGTGTTAACAAATCCAGGGACAAGGGAACAACAAGTGATCAAAAATCAGTGGCAAGGAGGGTGTAAGAGGTGTGACAGGGCTGTATCAAGGGCAATGTAACCTAGAGGAATTCCTAAAACCCAAATGAAGGCTGAACATGATAGTGGGACAAGAGGAAAGTACAAAGAAATAGAGGAAAGAAATAGGAGGCAAAGGGTAGTCATAGAGATTTAAATGTAGGCATATACAGATGTAAATATATTTATATATGTCAAGGAGGAATAGATCTATGTACATATGGTTATAGGTTTAATATAAAGAAAACAAATGGACAGTGGGCCCCAAGTTCAAGTACTCCCTTAACACAAGAATACTTTGTTCTAACAATTTGGCAGTCTGAGATGCTCACCTTCCTGGCACGAGCACTGAAGATAATGGGTGCACAAGCACATGTGGGGAAGAAAGCTCATGGTGCAAGCTACCAAAAGATATAGCACCTGAAGTCTTAAAGGCCTGAAGATAAACAAGCAGCCATGTAGCTGAGAAACAACAAAACCCACATGGAGGAAGCACACTAGCCTGTCTCAACTGCTTTGCTGAGGACAAAGTGGGTGCATAAGCAAAAGTGGTGAAGAAAGCTGATGGTGCCTGGCTATCAAAATATATAGTGTCTGGGGTCGTAAAGGCTTGAAGATAAACAGGCGGCCATCTAGCTAAGGAACAACAAAGCTCACATGGAAGAAGCACACCAGCCGACCTGGACACAATCACTGAAGACAAAGCAGGTGCATAAGCAAATGTGGTGAAGAAAGCTGATGGTGCCCGACTCTCAAAAGATACAAAATCTGGGGTCCTACAGGCTGGAAGATAAACAAGGGACCATCTAACTGAGGAACAACAAAGCCCACATGGAAGAAGCACACCAGCCTGTGAGATTACAAGGCATCGAAGGGGTCAGGTATAAGGCATGAAAGACCAAAAAAAAAAATCATAGCATTGTGAATGAGGGGGAGTATGGGGTGGGGGCCCAGGGTCCAACTGTGGGAAATTGGACACCCCCTTGCAGAAGGGCTGTGGGGAAGTGATGAGCCAGTCAGGGTGCAGTGTAGCAACGATGGAATATACAATTTTCCTCTAGTTCTTGAATTCTTCTTCCCCCCCCCCCACTATCATGATTCCAATTCTACCTTACGTATCTGGCTGGACCGGAGAATGTACACAGGCACAGATAGGAACTGGAAATACAGGGAATCCAGGGAAGATGAACCCTTCAGGATCATAGATGAGAGTGGTGATACTGGGGTTGGGGTCGGGGGGGGGGTGATGGAGGGAAAGTGAGGGAGAAAGGGGGAACAGATTACAAGGATCTACATATAACCTCCTCCCTGGGGGACGGACAGTGGAGAAGTGGGTGAGGGGAGACGTCGAATGGTGTAAGATATGACAACATAATAATAATTTATAAATTCTCAACGGTTAATGGGGGAGGGGAGAGTGGGGGGAGGGGAAAAATGAGGAGCTGATACCAAGGGCTCAAGTAGAAAGTAGGTGTTTTGAGAATGATGATGGCAACATATGTACAAATGTGTTTGACACAATGGATGGATGCGTGGATTGCGATATGAGTTGTATGAGTCCCTAATAAAATGATTTTTTTAATGAGGAAAAGAAAAAGAGAGAGATGTATGTATATTCCTTTTACAGCCCCTCTTCTCATTTTTTCTTGTATCTGCTCTAGTCAGATTTTTGCCCCAGCCCCGACGCTACTGAAACTACTCATGCCACGCTTATCACTTTCACATTGCTAAAGCCAATGATCATCCTCCAGTTCTCATATCACCAGACCTTTCAGCAGCATTTAAAACACGTCCTTCTTTCTTGTTCAAACATTTTTTCTACCTTGGCTAAAAGGACACTACCGACTAAACCAGATGCTGTTATG
Source organism: Tenrec ecaudatus (assembly GCF_050624435.1). Lineage (NCBI taxonomy): Eukaryota > Metazoa > Chordata > Mammalia > Afrosoricida > Tenrecidae > Tenrec > Tenrec ecaudatus. Next base: position 145,410,062 of record NC_134548.1, read on the forward strand.
TCAATTCATGGTTTAAAGCCACTTAGATTTCTCACTTTAGTTACTGCAATAGCTTCCAACTGTTCTTCCTATTTCCCCTTTACTTGCTTTTCCTGATCTACCTTCCATTCAGCATCCTGAGTGATGTTTTGAAAATATTTGTCCTATATTCTTCCTCCTCTGCTCAAAACTCTGCAATGGACCCATTTTTTCCTCTCTTAGTAAACCCCAAAGTCCTGAAAGTCCACACAGTGGCCTATAGATTCTGGACCCGTTATCTTCCTGGGAGCTCATTTCCTTCTACTCTTGGCTCCCTCACTGCACTCCAGGAATAATGATTCCTTGCTTTTCCTTAAATTGATCTCTCAGAATTTTTCTTTGTCTACATTTTTTTACACACATGAGAACTTATCAAAAAGTTCATGTAAAAATTGAATGAAAAGATAATGGATTTTTTTCCAGATATTTTTGGAAGCTCCAAATTTATACTAGTGTAATTTTCTAAATATAAAAAAATATTTTCTCTAAATATTGTTTTCCTTGGAGTAAAGATATTATCTCTATATATTATATATTTTTCTGTTTACTGTTATCCTACCCACCTCACAAGAATATAAGCTCAAAAAACGAAGAACATAAAATCAGTGAAGGAAACGGTGTTTACCTCCATTGTAAGACTTAGCCACTGTCATCCTTTCAATAAATACTTTATTCTGTCAATAAGTATTTATGAAGGATCTACTACATGCCATATAACTGCTATAGACCTTGATAGTCATCAATGCATGTTGAAAGTAAGAATGAATGAAATTAGACATGACCCTTGCAAAGAGAATGAAACGTATGTGAGCATACAAGGCAGATCGTGGCTATGTCTCACAATGGCGGTACAGATCGGGGATTCCAGGAATTCAAAGATGGGAGAGAGCCTTCAGATACTTGAAGCAGTAGGATAAATCCAGGACTTATTTAAATGTAGCTTTTGAGCTGGGCCTTGAAAAATACATAGAATTTGGACTTGTGGAGGTATGAGGAACCCCAGGGAGTTTATTCAAATTGAAGCAGGTATGTGAATAGTAGGAGTAGGGGTGAAGATTAGCAATTAAGGTTGAGAACAAAACATGTAGAGCTCTGAATACCCAATTAAAGAAGTTTGGCTTTAGCTGTGGCCCGAAATGGAGCTGAAAATCACAGGATTGGCATTAACAAGCAGAGCCATCGCTCAGGGATTGCTGACAATTTAATATTCAGATATTAAGTCAATTGATTGTCTATTATTTAAGTTCCTCAGAGGATGGTTGTATGGTTTCTAAGACATTACATATTGGAAGGACAATTTAAAAATTAGGGAGGAAGGATCTACATGTGACCTCCTCCCTGCGGGATGGACAACAGAAAAGGGGGTGAAGGGAGACTTGGGACAGGGCAAGATATGACAAAATAATAATTTATAAATTATCAAGGGCTCATGAGGGAGAGGAAGCGGGGAGGGAGGGGGAAAATGAGGTCCTGATGCTAGGGGCTTAAGTGGAGAGCAAACGTTTTGAGAATGATGAGGGCAATGAATGTACAGATGTGTGTTATACAATAGATGTGTGTATGGATTGTGATAAGAGTTGTATGAGCCCCTAATAAAATGTTTTTTAAAAATTAGGGAGGAAGAATTGGATGTGAAAACAGATACACCCTCAGGGTGAAAAGAGCTGCCTGGCCTTGAGGATGAACACAGAAAGTCTAAATTATAGGCTTAGAAAATTTGTTGGGAGGTGCCCATGAATCAGAACGTACTACTACCTTAGCCTTGTGCCATCCTCCCAATTGTTATTTGAACCCCCTCTGCCAATCCTGAGGGTCTTTTTATATTTGCTGACTTACTACCAAGCAGGATGTCCTTTTCCAGGGATCAGTGTCTTCTGATAAAACGTCCAAAGTAGGTGGAATGAAGTTTCCCACTGGTCACTTCTAAGTAGAACTCTGGCAATACTCCCTTCAATAGATGTTTGTTTGTTCTTCTGCAGTCCATGGTACTTTCAGTATTCTTTGCCAGCACCATAATCCAAATGCATCCACTCATTTTCGTCTTTCATTTTCATTGTCCAGCTTTCACATACACATGGGGCAACTGAAAATACCATGGGTCAGGAGCACCTTAGTCCTCAAAGCAATATATTTACTCTTTAAGCCTTTAAATAGGCCTGGTGTAGATTTCTTTGACTGCTTTGATTCCTTCACTGTTGCTTTCATGAGTGTTGATTATGGGTCTCAGTAAAACGAAATCCTTGATAACCTCAAGATTTTCTCCTTTATCGTGATATTGTCACTTGGTCCAGTTGTGAGGAGTTTTATCTTCTTTACATTCAGTCATAATAAATACTGAAGGCTGCAATTATTGAACTTCATCAGCAAGTGCTTCAATTACTCCTTACTTTGTGCAAACAAGGTTATATTTACCTGCATACCACAAGTTTCCAATAACCCTTCCTTTAATCCTGATGCTGAAATATTCTTCATATGATCCAGATCCTCTATTTTCTGAGCACACAGAGTAAGAACAGTGAGAGGATACAACCCTGACACACAACTTTCCTGAATTTTGAAACACTATGTATTCCCTTGGTTTGTTCAAACAACTACACCTTGGCCCATGTACAGGTTCTGCATGAGCTCAATCAAGTGTTCTGGAATTCCCATTCTTCTCAAGGCTATTCATAGTTGGTTATGATCCAACAGTCTAATTGCCTTTGCATGGCCAATAAAATACAAGTAAACATCCTTCTGGTATTCTTATCTTTCAGCCAAGATCCATCTGACATTGGCAATGACATCTCTCATGCTACATCTTCTTCTGAATTCAACTTGAAATTCTGGCACCTCTCAGTGGTTGCACTGCTGCAGCTGTTGTTGAATGAACCTCAGCAAAATTTTATTTGAATGTGATGTTATTTGATAGTTTATAAATTCAACTGGGTCACCTTTCTTAGGCCTGTTTCAGTTATCTGGTAAGTTCACTGATCTGAATTATACTGTTGGGTCACAAATGGGTATATACATGAATCTCTTCAAGTCTATTGGTCAAGTAAGCTGTCTTGCAAATTTCTTGGCACAGAGAAGTAAGTACTTCCAGCACTTCCTTAGTTTGCTGAAACACTTCAACTGGTACTCCATCAACTTCAGGAGCTTTGTTTTTGGCTAGTACTTTCAGTGCAGCTTGGATTTCTTCAGTACTATGGGTTCTTGATCATATGCTACCTCGTGAAATGGTTGAATGTTAACTAGTTTTGGTACCATGACTGTGTATTCCTTCCATCTTCTACTGATCCTGCATCTTTCAATACTTTTGCCCATAGAATCTTTCAATATTTCAACTTGAGGCTTGGTTTCCTCCCCCCCCCCAGCTTTATGTACAACAAATGTATTCTTCCATTTTGGCTTTCTAAATTCAGGTCTATTCAGATTTCATTGTAATACTTTATTTTGCTTGTGATGTCCATTAGAATTTTCTTTTCTGGTCTATTACCTACTTTCTACCCAGTTGTTTTAACTACTCTACTTTCAAAAGCAAGCGTCTGAGTCTCTTCTAACATCCATTTGGTCTTTTCTTTCTTGTCTTTTTAATGACCTTTTGCTTTCTTCATTTATGATGCTTTTGATGTCATCCCACAACTTTTCTGGTCTTTAGTCTTTGTTACTGTGACGTTTGTTACTGTGACTATAGTTTCTGTACACTGAAAATATGGAGTCATATAGGGAAAAGTTAGGACAAATCTGGCTTGTAGAAGGTGCTCCATAAATACTTATTGTAAGAGTGAATGAATGAAATCAGACATGTTCCTTGCAATGTTAAAACCTTCTATTTAAGAAGACAGGACAGGATGTAAAATATCTTAGAAATGGTCTCTTTTAAAATGATTAAAATAAAACCATTGTTACTGTGAGGGTCCTACTTCATTTGTCTAGTAAGTTCACTGATTTTAAATATCCAGATGTCTTCTGATTAGCAAATACCGTAAATGAGGTATGTTTACAATACTGGATTGCCAAGTGCTTTGTGAATTGTTGTTTGTATTACAGATTGAATTGTGTTCTCCCCAAATGTGACCCTATTTAGAAAAAGGGTTTGCTTTACTTATGTTAATGAAGCGATATCAGAATAGGATGGGTCCTAAACCTAATCTTTTGTTAGTGTCATGAAAGCAGGGGAAAAATTATGGTGCAGCATACACTAACACACACAGAGGGAAACACCACGTACAAACAGACATGTGCAAAAGGATAATGAGAATTTCCAGCAGTCATCAAAATCTGAGAGTTCCACAAAAGGAATAAATACATTGAGACTCTGATTTGGCCTTTTAGTCTCCAGTAATATGAAAAAATAAATTTTGTTCTTTAAACTTGCCAACTTTGTGGTGGTGTTTTTCTTTTTTTGTTGTTGTTAAGGTGGTCTCAGGAGCCCGAGTGGGTATGTGTATGGGTTTGTGATATAAAGGTGGGTTACGTGAAGAAGAAGAAACTCAACATTCAAGACTATAATTCTGGCCCAGAGAGGTAGAATATGTTCCATTAATGACTTAAAATCGACCCATCCCTTGATTATTTTAGCTCATCTTCAAACTGCACCAGGGAAACCATACAATGTCTATGCAACTTTGCATCTTTTATTGATTGGTGAGGTCTTCTAGACAGAGTAAGCCTTTGAAAAACATTTTTGGACTGAAATGGTGAATTTCTTGAAGGCCAGAGACATGAAACACTAAGTTTTACTGGTGTTTAAGAAGACAAAATGCCTTAAATTTTCTTTCCTTATTGTGTTTATAATTCTTTGCCTTTTAATGAGTACAGCCACATAGTTGGCAGATGCCTTCAGGGACTTCTTGCCATCAACTCCCAGGTCCCTTTCTGTGCCAGCACAGATGGTTTGGAGACTAACATTTGAAGAGTACTTGGTTCATTTTCTTTATACTTTCTTACACTGAAATTCATCTGTCACTTCTTTACACAGAAATACAGGCTTGAAGGGAGCCTCCTACCATTTATACACTGATCTACACAAGTTAATGTATACCAAGAATCATATCTCACATAGATTTAAAAATATGCACATTAGTTTAATAAGCATTGGTATAGAGGATAACATGTGACTGATAATGTCCTTGAGTAATATAAAAAATGAACCTATTTAATAAAATTAATCCCATTGTACTTTGGGGCCCTCACTATATTAGAGGTTCTTCAACTAGAGCCCCGTGAGTAGAATATTGGGAGTCTGTAGTGTCTCCAAGATTTCATCATAGCTCCCCTTTGCTCTAAGTACCTGATCGTACCCTTTAGCAGGAAGTTTTGCCTGAGATAAAATGCTTGAGGGAAGAAGCTGTAGTGTATTCAGCTTTGAATTTGTATGAGCAAAGATTTCACGTGTCCACTGCTCTATCATGGCATTTCCACCACTTGTCCTGGATCCTCTGTGGCGGCTTGAGTGCTGCTAGAAATGTTGCCATCAGTATTTCACTTATCAGCAAGGTCATCGATGGTGAAAGTGTCACACTAAGAAGACAGCCCATGTAGAAGCAAATGGTGGTGAAAACCTTGGAGAGTTAAAACCTTAAGGACAAGAGAGGGACAATGATATAGTGTCTGAAGATGAGCCCTTTAGGTTGTAAACCTATCCCGAACTCACTGCCATGGACCCTCTTCTGATTCACAGCATGGTCCCTGGGTTTTGGAGGCTGTATATCTTTATAGAAACAGAACATTTCATCTTCAAAGTAGTGACACTGAGGTTTGGACTGCTGACCTTGTGGTTAACAGTCCAATTATACCACCAGAGCCCCTTCTTCCATTTGTGAGGTATTCCAAGTATCACTGGGAAAGATCTGCCTCTTCAAAGTCGAGTCGACCCTCATGATGTGGAATAAAGATTTGTGGACTATTAGAAATCAAGAAATGTAAGATTTCTACAAACTTCTGAAGATGTGTTGTCTTAGGTAAAACTGACACACAAGACCATTTTAGAGTATTATAAGGCAAAGATGTTACTCTGAGGAAAAAGGAGTGCTTGATCCAGGTCGAAGTATTTTCCATTGCCTCATGTGCCTATGTAAGTTGGACATTGATTAATGACGACTGAAGGATAATCGATGCTTTAATTATGGTGCTGGAATATTGAAAGTACCAAATATCAGGCATCAAAAGATCCCAAATAAACAACTATATTGATGTAAACAAGGGGGGTTGGAGTGAAGACCCAGACAATTAGATATCTGCCCCACACCCCTACAGAAGGGTTACAAGGGATGATTCAACCAAGGTGCAGTATAGCAGCGAGGAAACACACATCATTCCTCTAGTTCCTGAATGCTTCCTCCCACTCCGCCGTCATGACCCAGTTCTACCTTACAAACTTGGCTAGACTAGAGAACACACATTGGTCCAGATAAGAGCTCTCCACCCATGGAATTCAAGACAGATGAACCTCTCAAGAACAGTAGTAGAGGTAGCAATGACATTAGGGTAGAGGGATGGTCAGGAAGGGGAAAAGGGGAGAATGGGGGAATACATCACAAGGTTGGATATATAGCCCCTCCCAGAAGGGGATGAATAACAGAAATGTGAGTGAAGAGAGACAATAGACAGTGTAAGATAATAAATAATATATATAATTGATCAAGGATTCATGAGGGTGGGAAGGTGGGGGAGGGAGGAGAGAAAAGAGGAGCTTATACCAAGGGCTCAAGTAGAAAATGTTTTGTAAATGATGATGGCAATATATGTACAAATATGCTTGATACAATTGACGTATGGAATGTTATAAGAGCTGTAAAAGTCCCCAATAAAATGATTAAAATAAAATACTATGGTCTGCTAAAAGGACAAACCAATTTGTATTGGAAGAAGTATGACCAGAATGTTAGAGGCAAGAATAGAAAGACTTTGTCTTACATACTTTGGACATATTATCCCTGGAGAAGGACATCATGCTTGGTACATTGGAAGTGAACCCCCCCCCCAAAAAAAAAGGCCATCAAGGAATTGGATTGACACTGTGGCTGCAACAATGGGCTCAGGCATAGGGACAATTACAAGGATGGTGTAGGACCGTGGAGTGTTTCGTTTTGTTATGAGTCATAACCAACTCGAGGGCACCTAACAATAACAACAACAACAAAATTCTGCAGTCATCACATATGCAATAAAAATGCATTGGTAACTAGTAGGAATTGGAATGTGAATGGTGAAAAGAGAAGATCCGTATTGAGAAAATATGGCATTGGTGATATAAACACTAGAGATAGGACAGAATTTGACAAGGCCAATAATTTATTCATTTCCAATACCCCCTTTTCAACAATATAAATGGTGACTACTGCTGCGGATTTCACCAAAGGGAATGCACAGGGGAAAAAGGACTACATTTTTGGAAAGAGACGATGGAGAGTCAGGCAGTGGCTGACTGTGGAAGAGACTATCAATACTCAAATGCAATTTCAAGTTGAAGCTGAAGTAAGTCCACAGGAGCCGAAATAAAACCTTGAGTATCCCACTTGAATTTAGAGAACACCTCAAGAATAGATTTGATGCATTGAACACAAACGACAAGTTGTGGAATGACATCAAGTACATATAATCAAAGAAAGTCAAAAGCCATGAAAAGGGCAGTAAAGGGGGAAAGACAAAAATAGATGCCAGGAGAGACTTTAAGCTTTACTCTTGAATATACAGCAGCTGAAGTAAACGGAAGAATAATGTAATGAAAGAGCTGGAAAAGAAGATTTCAAAGGGCAGCTTGAGAAGACAAAGTAAAGTATTATAATGAAATATGCAAAGGCCTGGGGTTAAAATAAAAAAGGAAGAGCATGCTTGGTGTGATGGTTAGGGATGGTATCAACTAGACACTTGAGAGGGGCAGACCTTAAGCTATCAACTGCCTTGCAGCCTGATGGCGTCAAATGCCTTTGTGTACATGATAGCGAAACTTTGGAGAGTTGTATCCTGTTTTGTCTCTCAGCTTCGTCCAGAACTGGATCTTGCATGTGGTTCCTAAATCTCTTGTTGTACCCCATGCTGATCCCAGGGGCCATCAGAGGACTACTAATGGTAGATTCATTCAGTGGGCTTTGGATCTCTGCACCCACAAGCCTGTACCCCCTGCTGTCTCTGTCACCCTGGCCTAGTTCCTCAGTCTCCTGTTGTGTTGCCTGCAGATCCAAGGAGCCATCAATGAACTACCTTAACTTCAATCGAACAGGACTTACCTATATTTCTACAACAATGTAAGTCACTTCATGATAAAAAAATCTCTTCCTATATGATACACACACAAGCCTCACTGCTTTTATTTCTCTAAAAACCTAACCTAACACATTTGGCTTTTCTCAAACTGAAAGAACTGAAGAAAAAAATTTCAGTTTTGAGGCACAATATTAAAGGGTTTTATAACCAAATTATCAAATGGTGAAGGAAGTATCTGAAGAAGATAAAAGGAATACAGAGTCACTATACAAAAATGGATTGGTCAGTCTTAAAGGCTTGAAGGTGAACAAGCGGCCATCTAGCTCAGAAGCAAAAAAGCCCACATGGAAGAAGCACACCGGCCAGTGCGATCACAAGGTGCCAAAGGGACCAGGTATAAGGTATCATGCAAAAAAAAAAAGATATATGTGTGTATATGTATATATGTGTGTGTATATATATATACATACACCATATTGAATGAAGGGGGAAGTGCAGAGTGCAGACTCAAGGCCCAAGTGTCGGCCAATGGAGATTCCCTCATAGAGGGGTTTAGGAGAGGAGATGGGTTAATTAGGGTGCGAGGTAGTACTGATGAAGAACACAGCTTTACCCCAGATCCTGGATGCTTCCTCCCCCCAACTACCATGATCCGAATTCTACCTTGCAGGGCTGGATAGGGCAGAGGCTGCACACTGGTACATATGAGGGCTGGAGGCACAGCGAATCCAGGGTGGATGATACCTTCAGGACCAAGGGTGTGAGGGGCGATGCTGGGAGAGTGTAGGGTGAGTGGGTTGGAAAGGGGGAACTGATTACAAGGATCCACATGTGACCTCCTCCCTGGGGGAGGGATGGCGGAGAAGCGGGGGAAGGGAGACTCCGGATAGGGCAAGATATGACAAAATAACGAGGTATAAATTACCAAGGGCACATGAGGGAGGGGGGAGCGGGGAGGGAGTGGGAAAAAAGAGGACCTGATGCAAAGGGCTTAAGTGGAGAGCAAATGCTTTGAGAATAATTGGGGCGGGGAATGTGTGGATGTGCTTTATACAATTGATGTATGTATATGTATGGATTGTGATAAGAGTTGTATGAGTCCCTAATAAAATGTAAAAAAAGAAAAGAGGAGAAAAAAAAGAAAATGATTGGGGCAAAGAATGTACAGATGTGCTTTATACAACTGATGTATGTATATGTATGGACTGTGATAAGAGTTGTATGAGCCCCTAATAAATTGTTTAAAAAAATGGATTGGTCAATGTGTAACCATTTCAAGATAGTGGCATACGATTAAGAATCAATGGTGCTGATGGACGAAGTTCAAGGGACATTGACATTGAAGGCATTGGAAAAAGACAAGGCTTCATGAATTGAGATCCATTTTTATGCACCCACTACAAAGAAAGGTGACCCAACAGAATGCAGACATGAGCAAACTATCACAACTATCACATGCAAGTAAAATTTTGTTGAAGATCATTAATCAACAGTTGCAGCAATATATTGACAAGGTACTACCAGAAATTCAAGCTGGATTCAGAAGATGACATGGCATGAGAGATATCATCGCTGATGTCAGAGGAATGATGGCTGTAAGCAGAGAATACCAGAAAGATGTTAACTTGTATTTTTTTTTTAGTAGGCAAAGGCACTTGACTGTGTGGATCACCACAAATATGGATACAATTGTGAACAATGGGAGTTACCACGGGAAACCTGGTCAGGAAGTGATTTGAACAGATCAAAGGAATACTACATGGTTTACAATCAGGAAAGATGTGTATTAGGGTTTTATCCTTTGACCGTACTTACTCAATCTGTATGCTGAGCATATAATCTGAGATGCTAGGCAGCACTAACAAGAAAGTGGCATCAGGATTGAAGAAAAACTCATTCAGAAACTGTGATGTGCAGAAGACATAACTTTGCTTGCTGGAAGTAAAGAGGATCTGAAGCATTTTGGTGAAGATCAAAGTTGACACTCTGCAGTATGGATTATGCTTCAACATAAAAAATCTGAAATACCTTACAACTGGACTAAAAAGTAACATTATGATAAATGGAGAAAAGACTGTTGTTGTCCAGGATTTTTCCTTGGATCTGTAATCAACACCCATGGAAGCAGCAGTCAAGGAATCAAAGGATGTATCAAACTTAGGTAAATCGGGTTAAAACCTCTTTCAAGTATTTAAAAGTAAAGATGTCATTTTAAGGACTAAGGCACATTCAACACAAGCCCTGGAACTTTCAAGTGCCTCATTTGCACATGACATCTGGATAACAAAAGAGAAAGACTGAAAAGGAATCTATGCTTTTTAATTACAGCATTGGCCAAGAGTATTAAATATATCACGTGCTACGAGAAGAACAGACACATCTATGTTGGAGGAAGTATAGCAAGAATGTCCTTAGAAGCACGATTGTCTAGACCTTGTCTTATATAGGAGGGAGCTTCAAAAAGTTCATGGAAAATGTAAAGAGTTTTTTGCCTATACTTTTTTGACCCCTTCCTACAATATTTTGGACATGTTGTCAGGAAATATCAGTCCCCAAAGAAGAATGTCATGCTTGATAAAGTAGAAACAAAACACGACAAAACAAACTCACTGCCACCAAGTCAATTCTGATTCATCACAACCCTCTAGGTCAGAGTAGAACTGCCCCTTGTGGGTTTCCAAGAATGTAACTGTTAATAGGAGTAGAAAGCCCCATCTTTCTCTCCTGGAACTGCTGGTGGTTTTGAACTGCTGCACTTGCTGATTGCAGTCCAATGTGTAACCACTACACCACTACAGCTCCTTTGATAAAGTAGAAGATCAAGGAAAAAGAGGAAGACCTTTTACAATATGGATTGGCTACAGCAATGAAATTCAACGTAGCATTTTGAGGACTGTGCAGGACTTGGCAGTGTTGTGTTCTGTTGGACACAAAGTTGGAACCAACTCACACCCACCTAAAAACAACAGCAATAACAACAACAACAACAAAATTCCACTTGAATGAATACCATGGGAGTTTATGATAGCTAACTATAGGATTGCTATGAGTCAGTCTTGACTGGATGGCAGTCTTTTGCTTTTTAATCAGGTTGATGTGGACTTAAATACAATATTAGAATTTGAAAGTAAAATATTCACAACAGAAAAAGTTCTGAGATTGCAGTTGGACAGACCAATATTTTAATCTCATCTCTTAGCATCATAAACATAAAACATATTTCTGAAGCTCAGGTGGAATAAAGGATAGTACCAAGTTGTAAGAAATCTTAAAGAAGATACTGAATAGGAATAGCTAACCAACATTAGCTTTTATTAGTGCATTTTAAATGTACTTTCTATAGAGTACATACAAAATGAGGTATACAAATGCTCATTTAACAAACATATACTGAGTACTTAGACTCTACCAGGTGCTGGGGGGATGGCAGGTGCAAGACAAACAAGGAGCACACTTTCTAGGAGCTTCCACATGGGGCCATGCTCGAAAAGGCTGGGGCACAGGTAGATTACAAGAGAAAACCATTATTACTCCCTTATCAACAGCACTGGCAATTAGTCAAAATGGACCACTTCACTCTGAGCTTTTATGGTTTGGTTTTATAAAAGCTATTTTATAAAAGGCTTATGCCTTTTGTATCTGACACTGCCTAGCAGAGTGTCTAGATCTGAGTCAATGTTTCTGATACATTTGAATACCTGAATTCCACCTCTTGAGCCTCAACAACCTGATACAGCCCTATCATTCTAGGTCTAACACCACTACCCCCAACACAGGAAAAAACATTTTTTTTAGAAATGAGGACATCAGTTAGATATAAGGAACCTTGGCTAACCATAACTCTTTATAGAACATTTACCACATGTCAGACACTGAATCTTTATAACCATTTTGGGAGGTAGGTACTATTTCTCCTTAATTTAGCACTAAGGAAATTAGTGCTAAATTTCTCACCGCGTCCAAGTACTTGCCTGAAGCTGCAGGCAGGCAGTGACTTTGGGTTGCATTACGCATAATAGGTGCTTAGCAGATGGTAGTGAGTGTGGTGAAAAGTGAGGCCAGGCTGTCACGGAGATCTGAGAATCCCACGGGCCTACATCAGTGGTTCTCAACCTGTGGGCCGTGACCCCTTTGCAGGGGTCACCCAATTCATCATAGTAGTAAAATGACAGTTATGAAGTAGCCATGAATATAATTTTATGGTTGGGGGTCACCACAACATGAGGAAGTGTATTAAAGGGTCGCGGCATTAGGAAGGTTGAGAACCGCTGGTTTCACTGTGTGCAAATGATGCCTTTTTAGCCCGAATTATGAAAGGCAATACAAACAAACAAAAAACCTCTAACTTAAACACATATAGGTACCTACCTTTCTCTGAAAAAATAACATTTTCACTTGCACCGAGCACACTAAAGCAATTTGGTAAAACTAAGAAATCACAACTGGGGATGTTACAGGACTTAGAAAAGAGATGGAAGAGTATTTATAAAATAAAAAAATCTTCTATTAATTATGTAGCTAAAAATAAACCTTGCCACCACAACTCCTAAGAAGAACCAAACAGGAACAATTCACCATTCTGAAGGAACAGCAGCACCATCAACAGCTGAGTTTGTCAGGAAGAACTTCGTTAGGACATCTCTAGGAGGCCTGGTGGTATAAGTCAGACTGCTAACCCTAAGGTCAGTGGTTCAAAGCCACCGGGTGCTCCTTGGGAGAAAGTGAACGTTATCCGCTCTTGTAAAAGTTGACAGCGTCGGAAACCCTCCATGCTCACTCCGAGGGCCACTGACCGGATGCCAATGGCTTGCTTCGGTTTCCTAATCGCTACAGTGGAAAAAACGATCGTGAGATGGTGTGGGCTGCAGTTGGATTATGTGAGGGAACAAAACACTCTGTTTTTGGACATTACAGCAACGCCCAGCTAGTTTGTTTACGATGACTTGGAGGAGAACACCTGGACCAGCAGAGACAGAAGAAAAGACCACATGTGTAGTACAAGCATGAACAAGTGAAAGAGAGTAAGGTGCTTGGGTGTGGCGATTGTTTTGAAATTTCATTTTATTAAGCATATTTAAATATGAAATAACTGATCAATGACAACATATTGATTTCATAGATAATGGTCAAAAAAGGCATTTTAAGAGCCCCCGAGAGCATGGCTCCAAGCTTCTGGAGCACTGGTGACAGAGATGCTTCAGTATAAACAGCCCCTAGCTTCCTGTGGGTACCAAGGCCAGCGGGGCTTGAGAGCTAGGACAGCTTGCAGCATGACATGGCTGCTGTCGGGCCCTAGTGCTAGCTGGCAAGGTGCCACACATTGGTAACTCAAAGGCATCTGTTGAGATGAGCTAGTGAAGGATTGCTTACACAGAGAGCAAGTTATTCAAAACAGAACACAGCACTAAGGTGTAAAAAAAGAATTATTTATCTTTTAAAAATACAACTTTGAACACTACAGACATATCATATACAAAAGATTTTCCTGAAATATGCTCCATTGGATTTGCTTACTACTTACATTCTCTTATCTTGAATAGAGACTCAAGGGAGGGCATGCTTGCATTTTATAAGCACCACCACACACACAAAAAACAACAACAAAAAAACAAAACACGCCCCCTCTCCTCCCCAAACCAAACCAAGACCCAAGAACTTTGCCTGGGGATCTGACCTCCTGACTCCTGTCCTTTCCCTTTCTTTTCCACCCAGTCTAATTTTCTGCCTGTCCCACATCCCCTGGCACTGCGACCATCTGCTAATGGGCACCACTCAGCTGGAGGTGTCCCAGCAAGCAGCCCTCTTGGCCTGTTTGCAGGAAGCCTCACACACTTGGGCCCTTTCTGTATGAATTACTAAGAAGTTCCCATGGATACTCCCAGGAACTCTTTGCAAACATTCAGCACGGAGTCAGCCCAGTATTGACAGCAGTCCATGTTTGCAATTCAACGCACGGGCTGCAGAAAAAAAGGAACCACCCGAGGTTGCAAGTCAGCCAGAGGAGAAAGAGCATGAACTCTCTTCTGCTAATGCACACGTGCACGCGTGCATACCTGTGTGTGCACGGGGATTCATAGAAAACAGTATGTGCCCTCCTTGGAAAGCAGACTATTTACAAGGTGATTCTGAAGTGCACGTACACATATCAGATACTTGCTTTCTATGAACACATCGGGATTTTTTTTAGAGTCTGAATTAGACTTTTTACTGAATCTATTACAGAAAATAACTCTGGAACGTTTGCTGATGTTTGGCTCATAGTAGTTTTAACAAAACATCCAAACCATGCTTTGTCTTTTTAAAGGTGACCATGAGCAGGCACCTTCCAGAAGACACTGAAGCCTTGTTCCTTCAGTAAGGATTTGAAAGCTAATGTCAGTGATACTGAGTACCTAGTGGTCCTCTTGTCTCTCTCACCGGTAGCAACATTAATCTAAGGAGAAGTTTGGAAACACAAATCACATACAAATCATCAAAATATTTCAGTAAGCAGTGCTTTAAAAATAGCAAACTTTACAACAGTAGTACAGACACGGAAAACACACTCCACTCTTTAGCCTCAGGCTTTTTTCAGGATGACTACTACTACTACTGGGTGGGGGGAAGGAAAGAAAACGGGCAACCATTTGACAAAGAGGGGCGGAAGTTACAGCACTTGAGGTTTGAGTCAGTTTCTTTTTTTAGGGCTTGTGGCTCGAGGTGCTGTTCTAGGATCCTTATTTTAACTCAATAAACATCTCAGGAATGAATTTTTAAAGTGAAAGCAACTTCTACTTAAACAACACTGAAAATACAAATCACGTTCTACGCTTGTCCAATACACATTTATTTTCAG
Source organism: Tenrec ecaudatus (assembly GCF_050624435.1). Taxonomy (NCBI): domain Eukaryota; kingdom Metazoa; phylum Chordata; class Mammalia; order Afrosoricida; family Tenrecidae; genus Tenrec; species Tenrec ecaudatus. The sequence continues at coordinate 145,425,105 of NC_134548.1, forward strand.
GATCCCAAGTTTTTCTGCTAAGGGACTCAGGTCAGTTTCAAGCCCTCAAAGCCACAGAACTTCCACCTCTTCTCCAGGCTGGCTCCAACTCCGGTCATTTCCTGCTTGAAGGTGTGCTGGAGTCTGCCCATGAGGCATTCCACATCACTGGTGCAGATCTGTGGGCCAGAGAGAAAGACACCGCCATTCAAGACCAGCTCTGCTTTTGTGAGACAGCCCCTTTTAAAAGGCTGCTGCACATGGGTTTGTGTTGCAGAGTAGGCTAACCTCTCCCCCCAGCACCCCCCCCCGTATGGCACATGTGTATGTGTTGGGTGAGTGGCTTCAAGACAGCAGTGTCCCTTCTGCTGTGACTTCCAGACAGAGTTTTCTAACCTCTCTGCTAGAATGAGCTGGTGTCAATAGCATGGCGAGACTTGGATTTGAAGTCAGCTGATGAGCGCTGGTAATGCTGGTGGTAAAGCTTGCAGGAGAGGTGGGGGGCAGATGGGCTACTAGCAGAATAGAAATCTTCAGAAGCTTATGAGTTGACACAGGAAAAGTGGTGGGAATGGGGACTGCCCCATATCAAAACCACGAGCAAAGTAAAGACAAATCTGCAGACCCCTTTTGGGGTTTGTTTCAGATGCTCTCGTCTTCCTCTCATTAGATACCTTCCTAACTGTGACCCTGGGTACCAGGGCTTGCCTGGAGGACACCAGGGCATAAAAAGAGAACTGTCAAGCAGAATATTCTTGAAGTTGGAGGGAAGAGAGCCCTTGAGTCCGCTGGGACAACTGCAGGCCCCTTTGGGAAGTCAAGTAATAGCTTTTCCCCAATACTGGTAGTACTGCAGCCAAGTAGTGAAGGAAGCACATTGTAGGGTATCAGAGAGAACACCTCCATGTCAAAACCATAAAGATGAAACATTTAGAAATACAGATGATATATGTAGCATAGCTATAGAAATGAGGCCTGGTGATCTCTGGGGGCTGTGGTTATGGGGGGAGGGCTTTCCCTTTTTCTATAGTGTTTTTATATATTCTATAGTACTTTCATATTTATATTCTAGAGTGCTTTCATAGTTATATAGTGTTTTTATTTTTTAAAAAACAACAGTTTGTATCCATTCTTTTCAGTTACCCCGCCCCTACCCCCCCCCAAAAAAAGCGAAAATCCAGATCTGTTTTAAGTTGGCGTATATTTCAATTTCCTACCAAACCAGCTGACCACTTGGTTTCGATGCTCTCATCCTACTCTCCCTCACTCCCAAATGGGCTAGTTAACTTCAAAAGAGCAGCACTTGCCAGAGATAAATGAGGGGACAATTTAGGGCTGACTCATGTGGTTACAAGAAATATAAGCAAATGTCATCCAGAAGGATGCATCGGCATGGCTGGAACCTGGTCACAGCAAGAAGATAGGTGTGTGTGCCTCTGTAAGAGGTCAGGTGCTTAAATGGTTTCACATCATGGACATTCCACTCTTAAGAATCTATCTGGCAATGGCCCTTCGCATAAAGGCCAGATCATATAAAATGGTGAGTGTGATCCATGAGCTGCTTTAACTGCATGATGATTTGGGGGGGAAAAAAGTACCAAGAGCTGCTTCATTTTGCAGGGTCAGGAGCCCCTTGTGCGTTTACGAGGGAGGTGTTTGGGACTTCCTTGCGAATGAGCACTTACCCTTGCTCTACATGCCCTGTGAACTCCCCACAGGCCAGTGCACAGAAACCAAATGGCTCACGAGCTCAGCTGGAAGCAGATATTCAGCCTGGCTTACAGTGTCCCTCAGTTCATGTTTGCAGCCTTTCTGTTGTCCCTCTCCTGAGTATTTCTTAGTAGATCCCGGTAGTGATGATGGTGGCAGGGGAGGACGTGAGTGAAACAGGACTGCTGATACTGAAAATTAGCATTTGCTGTGGGCAGGGGCATCAGGTTTCCTAAAGCAGAATGACACTGAAAACGATAAAGATCCGCAACAAGATGGACTGCTACACTGGCTCCCACAATGGGTCCAAAAGCAATGATTACCTGTGAGGATTATATGAGCCGGGGTGGGGTTTTGTTCTGGTGAACGCAGCGTTTCTAGGAGTCGGCATCGACTCAAAAGCACCTAGCAATCATAGCGTGGCTAAAGACCCACGGTTCAAGTTTCTTGTTGAGATAGCTGCTGTTGGTTAATTGCATGTAAATTAAGAGAAAGAAAGACAGTTCATCTAAGATTTACTTCAAGGCAACTCATTCCATTTGGCCTGTGATTTCCCTAGTTTTAGCACTAAAAAGTCCTAGGTCCCAGGAAATCCCTCAGTCCTGGACAAGCCAGGACGATGGGCCCCCTACTTGAAGCTCTACAGTAGATCCCACTCAGAGAGTAGATGAGGGGCCCTTCTTAGAGTAAGAATGAATGAATGATAGATTGCGATTAAGGACAGCACAGTCACCCATTCACAAAGAAGCATGCATTGCCTTGTATCCCCATCTCAGGTCTCCACGTACCTTATTGTCAAGACGGTGCAAGTAGGAACAGATATACTCAATGCTGGCTCCAAAGGGGTGAACATGAAGGAAAGTGGAGATGATCCCTAAAGAGACAATACCATGCAGGTTACCCTTCAGTACTGCATTCCTGGAGATTGCACACGATAGTGAATAGGAATAGCTAACGTACATGTACAACATATTACAGATTGGCTTGGATATTTCACTCAGGCAATCATTAAAATTCCATGAGGTCCACAGGCACTGTCGTCTCCATGTCACAGATGAGGGCACTGAGGCTTCAAGAGTTGAAGCAACTTTCCCAAAGTCACACAGCTGAGCAGTGGCAGAGCCGGAATTTGAGGCCAGTGTGGCTTTGGGAAGTAGGGTGCTTCAATCGTAACCTTCACGCAAAGCGCCTCTCCCCAGGCTATTCCACTGAAAGACAAGCTGGCATTGGAGAAGCCACTTGCACTGTTTCTGATGGCCAAGGGCCATTTGTGGTCGATAATATGACAATGAATTTAGAGTGTGCTGGCATTCCGCAGTGCATCTGCATGGTCTTTCAATTGCGTGCTAGCTTCTCAAGTGCTAATAATGTCGTACAAATCCTGTATTTTGCCGATTAACCCGGTGCCTCTCACAAGAGAATCTGCTGACTGTATTGGGGTTTTATTCAGGGGGTAGCTCTGTAAAGGAAAGCCAAAGATTGCCTTCATGGCTGACTCAAGTGGTTGCTTGCATTTTGTGCTTAAAGCCCAGAATCTCTTTAAGGAAAAGACTTCTGAGCAGTTTGCAGCATCCACTCAGTATAACTCGGGGGTGACTGGCAGACTCCTCACATTGCCTTGATTGTTCTGGCCATCAGGTTAATTGCTCTAGTACTTCTGCCTCTGACAACGGGCAGAGAAATTGCCCACAAGCCTCCTCTTTCTTTACATTGTTTGAATTCACCCCCTTTCCTAAGATTTAAGTACATCAAATAGATCTAGAATTGAGTTTGCTGAAAACTGGAAGAAAAGCTATTTGATTTTGTTTATAGGAGACAATTGCTCTGTTCCTTAAGAGGCTGGCAAAGAATGACACAGATTTAAATTGCAGCTTGAGGTTCAAATCCGTTCTTTTGGAAAGGTTTCCAATTAGAGAGCGAGAGGATGAGGGAAGGCCAAGGCGGAAGTATGGTCTTCACAATCGATTCCAAATGGACCAGTTGCCATCAGGTAGTTGTCAACCCATGATGACCCCATGGGTTTCAGAGTCGATCACCAGGCCTTTCTTCCGAGGCTCCTTGGTGAGTTTGAACTGAGCAACCTTTTGGTTAGTAGCAGAGGGCTTCACTGCATGACCCAGTGATCTTACTATTACATGTAGCCCACTTCCAGCGACTCACTTTGGGCTCACAGTGGAAGTCTGAGGCTGCAACTCTTGACAGCAGCAGATAGCGTCTTCTCCCCACAGGGAGTTGGTAGGTTTAACTCATTGGTTGGCGCCCAATGCAATGCTTTACGCACTATATACCAACAGTCTCCTTATTAATCCTAGGAGCCTGGGTGGCACAAAGGTTAAGCACACTGTTGCAACCCAAAGGTCAGTGGCTCCAACCCACTGGCTGCTGTGTAGGAGAAAGAAGAGGCAGTTTGCTTCTGAAAAGATTTAGAGCCTGGGAAACCCTAAGGGGCGGTGTAACTGTGTCACTATGAGTTGACATTGACTGGACGGCCATGAGATTTTGTTTTTATTTTGGTTGTCAGTTTTGTTTTTCACACTGATTCAAGCTGGAAAACTTAAATACTGAAGATAGTCCATGTTCAACGAATTATAGATGATATGACCACGAAAGGCTGTCACATGCCAAGAAATAACTGCCTAGGTTTTAAAACATAAAGCTGTTTTTTGGTGGATTATGCCTAAAAGAGCCAATTTTAAAAATAGCTTTTTCTTTCACTTCCATCATTCCAAGACAACTTTCGTTAACAAAACAAAAGAAGAGACTGATATGTAGGGATCTCTTCTTCCAGGACAATCCATTAACAAAGGCTTCCTTCTACTGTCAGTGCTTCTCTGATTGGTCTCACTGTTGCCATGCCAATTTATTAAAGAGCTTTGAGTTGGGAAATGGAAATAAGTTGTCACTTTTCAGGACATCTCAGTGGCAGATCTCCCTGTGCATCTTTATTAACATATCAGAGTGCTAAATCATCGAAGTCTCATTGCCACTCCAGAAGAAGGAAGCTCTATTTAAACAATAGGCACATGGCAGTCAGTGGGGAGGTGGGCTTTGAAGTGCTGGCTCAGCTTCCTAGGATATAGCTGGGGCCACCTGCAGAGGGTACAGAGCAGCCCTTTTTAGTGACTCCATTCTATAGGACCTCATCTACCACTGTTCCTCAAAGGGAACCTAAGGCCCATGACATTTGTGACTATGGCTCCCATTCGCTGGGGACTGACTGTGGGTTGGTAAGTCACAAGGCTCCTTCAGTTCTCATGCAGGGACTGAAGGTCAGAGTGGAAATAGCAGGGTACAGATGGGAAGGCTTGTTAACCCTTTATGCTCTCACTGTCTCTCTTAGTTTTTTTAAAACATTTTATTAGGAGCTCATACAAGTCTTATCACAATCCATACATATATATACATCAATTGCATAAAGCACATCTGTACATTCTTTGCTCTAATCATTTTCTTTTTTTCTCTCTCATTTTTTTCTTTTTTTACATTTTATTAGGGGTTCATACAACTCTTATCACAATCCATACATATACATGCATCAATTGTATAAAGCACATCTGCACATTCCCTGCCCCAATCATTCTCGAAGCATTTGCTCTCCACTTAAGCCCTTTGCATCAGGTCCTCTTTTTTTCCCCTCCCTCCCCGCTCCCCCCTCCCTCATGTGCCCTTGGTAATTTATACATCGTTATTTTGTCATTTCTTGCCCTATCCAGAGTCTCCCTTCCCCCCCTTCTCTGCCGTCCATCTCCCAGGGAGGAGGTCACATGTGGATCCCTGTAATCAGTTCCCCCTTTCCAACCCACTCACCCTCCACTCTCCCAGCATCGCCCCTCACACCCTTGGTTCTGAAGGTATCATCCACCGTCTCTCTTAGTTTTTAACAAAGAATTTGATTTATTTTCATGATTGCTGAGCATTTTTACAACAGAACACACCCCGGACTCAGCAGTTTCTAGTGTACTGTGGCATGGATGACATTTGTAGCCAGTCTCATCCTCCTTTTCAGAGTTGCCCCGCCCGGGTTAACATAAACTCCAGTCCTAGCTAATCTTTTGTGTTTCTGGTATCACTTTGATCTCGTAGAGATCTTCAAAAGATCTCACAGAGATCTTCACAATGCTCAGGGCAGACTTTTTTGTTTTACTGCAGGAACTAAACTATTTTTTGGTTTTAGGAAGACTACAGGGGATATTTGTGGTTTGAGCTTTGAATGCGTGCATTTTTATAAAGCAAGAACAATTGTCGCAGCAGAACCCACCAGTGTAGAAGATATCACTGGTGCTTACCTGCCAGTGACCTGGAAGCAACATAGGAAAAGCCTGCTGCCTCCAGAGGCAAGGTCTGCACCATCCCCTGAGTTGGAGTGAGAGGGCAATGCTATCCATGCATAGAGATTATAAAAACAATCTACACAGTGTTCCCCCAGCTGGCCCCTGAATCTAGCATAGTGCTTGAACTGATACTTTTGATGTGGCCACAGGGAGCCTGAAGAGGTTGGATCAGTGCTGGGAGCGGCTCTTATAATTTTTATTAAACTGTTGGCATTGAGATTCTGTGTACCTGTATTGTTAGGCTTTACAAATGTTTGGCATGCCTTTTGACTCTTAGGGTAAGTCCTTATCCCCCTCCACTGGGCCCTACACATTGTATGTGTGTGGTTCGTGTCCTTACCCACTAGCAGTGCTTCACGTTCCGATTTGATAGGACTGCTGTTCAAGGTATTCTCAAGAGGGTAGTCATTCTCCTGGCTGGATGCACACAGTCTAGAAGCACAGCTTTCCTGTGGAAATAATAGGCTTGTTGGGCCAGCTCACCGTATGTTGGCACAGATTTGGCTGAAAGTAACTACACAACAGGCAACTTCACACAGGTCCATTAAAGTAATAATGTCCAATTTTGATCATCTCGAGGGGGAAAAACAGCATAAATTACAAAAGCATTACAGAAAATCTAACGATGGTTTAACTTTGAAAAACAGAAACAGTAAGACATCATATCTTCACCAGTTGTTTGCTCCCCCCCCCGCTCCCCGTGCCTTTATTGTTTTTGAGACTAGGCAAGTATTCTGGGGGTGGGGGGATTAGACTTAACAGATATTATCTACTGAAAGACACTCGGCCTGTTAGGCAAGTATTATCTCTATACATGGTCAGGGAGTGATGCAGCCATGATTTCAACCCAGGTTATTCACCATTTAAAAGGACTGACTACTAATGAATGAACTCTCCCTTCTCCCTGATAAGGGCATTATCAGTTAGGCTGCTAACCAAAAGGTCAGTAGTTCCCATCCACCAGCTCCTCCAAGGGAGAAAGATGAGGCTTTCTGCTCTCATAAAGAGTTAGTCTTGGATACCCACAGGGGCAGTTCTACTCTGTCCTGTGGAGTGTCTCTGAGTAGGAGTAGGAACTGATTTGATGGCACTGAGGGAATTAGGATAGTCTGGACTTTACAGTAGGAAGTGACCATGACCCAAACACTGTTATTCAGGGGCTCTTTTGTTGAATGTGTTTTCTTGCTGTAAGCAAAGCCTACCCACTCTCATCTAGTCTATTCCAACTCATAACACCCCTGTAGGACAAAGTAGAACAGCATCTGTGGTTTGCAGGATTGTACATCCTTACAGAAGCAGAAAAGTTCATCTTTTCCCATTGGAAGGGCTGCTGGGTTTGAACTAGTTATCTTATAGTTAGCAACCCAATGTGTCACTGAATATGCCATTGGGCCCCTGTGAGCACAGCAGATATACTTTATCAGAGATACTTGCTGAATGTATAATCATCAATTAAACTAAAAAAGACTTCCCGATTTTCCAAGAGTCTCTCTTTGGGTCCTGAAAGGATGATTTCTGTATTATGAATGTGAAGGAAGTGCCTTCAGCAAAGGCATAAAAGCACTCAGTCTCTGTGCTGATGTGAAGAAAATGCTGGTGAAATGCTCCCCCGGGGTGGGGGGGGGAGATCAGGGCTGGCTTAGAAGCTCTGACATTTTCTTCTCTGCATTGTTCCTTTAAGGATGCCTTCAAAGCTTCCAAGATGCTGCCCTGAAGAAACTGTACAGCCTAGGCTGCACGGTGTGCTGTTGTGTGGATTTTTCCGACTTCCTGGCTCTAGTCAGAAGGGAACCCTTCCTTGACGAGCTACTCAATCTTTGGCCTTTAGATTCTAATCCAGACAGTAACCATGATGCCAAGTTAGATTTAAACTACTGCACACTTCTAAGCCACAGGTGCCACATCTGCTTCCAAGTCTCCTTTAAAACATAAAATGATCCAGTGAGCCATTCCTTATGTGTGAGTCAAACAGACTGGTGTTGACTTAAGATGTAACGACATCCTGAGCAGTTTTAGCCATCTTGAATAGAAATGTAGTCTTTCTGCAACCTTCCTTCATTTTGACTATAGGTAGTATTTTAAAAATTAGAAGGTCCATTGAAGGGATGTCGATCACCTTGAATTTTACTAGCAGAATCAAGGCACTAGCCCTTTCAGCAGCAAGAGAAACATAAGTCATATGGTTATATTGCAAAGCACTGACAGTAAGTCACACTGTGGTTTACTGTCAAGCAACCCCACCAAAAACAAAAGCGATACCTTCTCACCGAAATGTATTGCTTTTCCTTTCAACCCGAAATTATTTTTGCAGTTTAAAGTGATGGCGTTTGTTTCCTCACCTAATTGTGTCAGGTTGAAATATTTGGTCCCAAAGCAGCTTCCTGGAGCCTATCCATTTATAATGAACTGTCATGAGTGTCTTTGAAAGAAGCTTTGCTTAAAATAACAGGAAGATGCATTCTCTGGCTCACATTTTCTCAATGATCAGTTGGATCTCTTTGCTAGTGCTCTTTAGCTGCCACTTCCTGATATAGAGCGTTTCAGAATGAGACACACTTAGACTGCGGCACACTACATGGCAAGTTTCTTCTCTGCTAGTTGACCTTTTCCCTCTTCAAAATATTTCCCCACGCCCAAAACCCAGAAAGTTTGTGATGTCAATGCTAAAGACGGAGCCTCTAGGCCGCAGGAATGTCATTCAACATGACACCACAACTGTCTGTGATCTTCTAGCTGCACACATCATGTATGCTGGAACTGAGACAGAGCTCTATAGTCTGACAAAAGTCCTGATCAGTAGAGCAGCGTTGACACTTCTCTTAAATGCTTGACAAGTGGATTTCTCTGGAGCTGTGCTCCTTTCCTTAAAAGCGCCCACAAAACTGGAAAGCGAGCTGACTGTATGGAGTGGAAGAATTAAAAGCAGATTGCAAGTGGCCTCCAGAAGCAAACAGTTTCAATCATTTGTTGCAATGATCCCAAGGTTGCCAGATCCTAACGGTACTCTGGGGAAACGCCTGCGCTGGCAGAGAGGTCTGGGTGGTTCAGGTGAACAAGTGGAGGTTATCATTTTTAGAGACTAACTTCAGGAGAATGGCAGGCATAATGGAGTTGGGAGAGTTATGATGAGGAGACACCAACAATAGAGTATCCAAAACACCGAACCAAACTCACTGCCATCGAGTTGATGTAAACTCACAGGAACCCTATAGAGCAGATTAGAACTGCTCCAGTGGGTTTCCGAGACTAAATATTTACGTGGATTAGGAAGTCCTGACTTTCCACTCACAGAGCAGGTGGTCATTTTGAATGGCTGACCTCTCAGGCAGCACCCAACATGTAACCATTACACCACCAGGGCTCTGAGATATCCTGGGCCCCTGATTCCTGGCAATGGCACATTAATCTATCCAGATGCTAGTTGATTGCCTCAGAGATCATCGCTGACAGTTATTGCTGCACTCACCCTGCTGCCATTATTTAGCTTTAGACTACTGTGTCTTTCTTAGGCTCCAGTTTGCTTTTTAAGCTTTCTCACCTTTCCTGTGGGCTATTATTCTCACCTGCAGCTACTCATTGTGACACTAGATTGGGTGTCCACAAAGAAATGTCAATGTTGCACTTGCATTTCACCCTGTACAGATGCAAAGTTAAAGGTTCTTTCTGTGTTGTTGTTTACTAGATAAGATAAGGGTATTCATACTAGCTTTCTCCAAGAGAGAGGATGATGGTACATGTTGGCTGCCACTGAGCCAATGCTGACACACAGGGACCTCGAGGGACAGAATGGAACTGGCACATAGGATTTTCTTAGGTATCTTCTTTACAGGAGCCAATCGTCAGGCCTTTTGCTATTGTGGGTTCAAACTGCCAATCTTTGGGTTAGCGGCCAAGAGCGAGTTCTTTCTTCCTTATTCACCAAAAAATGTGCTCTCCATGACCCTCAGAAATGCCAAGGGCTCATATTTTAGAAGTGAAACCTTGATACAAGAATGATTCTGGAGAGGGGCTTTGATACCATTTCACTTAAGCAGCCCCCAGGGTTTCCTACTGCAGTGGCATTTTCATTGTCTCTGGAAAGGAGAGGGGTGGTGGTGGCGGGGAAAGGTTGAGTGAAAACTCTTGTACCTTTTCTTTGAGATTTTCCAACATTTTTTCCACCTGCAATTTGTCATCTTTGATTTTTTCCAGTTCTGCTTCTTTCCGTTTGTATTCATCTTGGACTTTGAGTAGATGCTATAAGAAAGACCAGAAACAATCAGGTCACCAGTGAAGGAGCTGCACTTTCCTCTAAACTCCTGGCTGAGGAGTTTCACTTGCCCCAGCACATGCAATCCTGTCTCCCTGCAGAGATGCTGAAGCAGAAACCAAATGCACCTAGTGCCATTTTATTTGGTCCTTGTGAACTTGGCCATACAAAGGGGCTTCACAGCATTTGTGTCATAATTCCATTATCTTTTCATTCCAGTTCTCACAAACTTTGTAAAGCCTCCTAATGTTTTTAACAGCGTGTGAGCAATAAAATGATCCACTTACTTAATGTCTTTTCTATTCTGGTCAATGGTATAGGAAGGTGCAGTTAATACTATGTGGGCAGTATCTTGGTCATTGGCAGAAGTGAATTGAATGTAGTAAAGCATTTTTTGGGTGTGTGTGCGCAAACAGCCATTCACCAAATCAAGTTCCATTTCTGTGAGGAGAGTGGTAACGAACCCAAGTTTCACATGTCGGTTTCTACAATCAGCTGGATATATCATTATTAGTAACTATATAAACACTGCTTACTGAGGGTCCAATAATTGCCCAGTATTGAACAGAGGGGTTTTAAACAAGGGGGCTTCAAAAATTCATGAAAAATAGGATAAAAAGATAATGAAACATTTTCCCTGAACGTTTTGAAGCCCTTCAATGTACATGCTTTCATGGAGACCTCACAATACGCCTAGAGGGTAGATGACATTATCCTTGTCACAGGGAAGTTCAAGCGGCATGCCTACGACCCTTCGGTAAGTCGCGGAGTGGGGTTTATACCCAAGATGGACTCCAGAGCCCATGTTTGTAAGCACCATATTATACATACAGCTCTTTGTGATAAGCTGGGGACATTTTATCACTGTCAGCAAGGCTGTTTTTCCAATAAATGAGAATCAAAATGAGTGAAATTAATTCACTGCGAGGTAGCAATTCCTCCCCACCCCCACCTCCGACGTCTTTATAATAATGAAACAAACCAACAAAAATCTATTGCTTTCAAAGTAAATGTAAACAGCAGAAATCTCCTAATGTGAAGTGTTTTTAAGGTAAGAGGGAAGGAAAAACAAAGAGCTTGCAATGTCTTAGTTTCCAGAGACGTGTAAAGGACCATGGGAAGGGTTAATGACACGAAATATAATTACGTGTGTGTGTTTGTCTCTGACATAACTTACATGCTCTAGTTAAGCCTCATGGCACCAGTAGCCTCACATTTCTATTCCATCTGCAACCATTGTCTGACAAATACGATCACACTAATATTTCACCTTTCCTATGCGCAAACAAGTGGCTTCTAGAGCCATAGTGGCATTGTGGGTTACGAGTAGGGCTGCTAAACATGGGGTCAGCAGTTTGAAATCACCAGCTACTCTAAGAGAGAAAGTTGAGGCTTTCTACTTCTATAAAGCGTTACAGTCTCAGCAACCCACAGGGGCAGCTTTGCTCTGTCTATAGTGTCACCACGAGATGGAAGAGACTCAAAGACAGTGAGTTTGGTTTGTCCTTTGTTCTTGAGTGCCAAAGGAGACTCCCTGTTTATGATCATGTACTTTTCAACAATCAACTAGCTTGTATTCCAAGGTACAAAGTTAAAAATTCTTGGACAATTTACTCTTTAAAGACAATGGCTAGAGATATTGCATGACAGAAATGGCTGGTACCCTTCCAGTACTTCTAAACTGTAGGATCATTGTGATGGCTCTATAAACCTTCTAGATATTGTAACCATAGTAGGATGTGCCTTGTGTTTTAATTTTCATATTTGGGATTATGTGCAAGAAAATGAACTTACATCAATTATTTGTGAAAACAAAATAAAAGCAAATTTATATTATGGACCCAGAACCCTGAAACTTGAAAGCTCAGGAAGCCCTGTCTGCCACCCAATCAAGGGAAGGATTGCTGGTAAAAGGCTGTATTGTTCAGGATTCTGTCAATTTTATCAGGATTCCGGATACTTATTCATATCTAAGTAACTGAGTGTTTTTAAATAAGGACCTTAAGCCCCTGTCCAGATCCTTTTGAAGCATTAAAAAAAAAAACAAACTCAGGTCTGACATTAAGTATTTTTCACTGAATACTCATTCTTTGAAAACTGGCGATCTACTGCTCTCTCCAGATTAACCAGACTAGTTTGGTAACCACATCAGACCTGCCAGACACCAGAATATCTAGAATAAGAGTGGTTTGCTCATATTTGCTTGGAGGGGGCCCTTTTACAGATGAGACCATCCTTCCCAAAGCTCTGAAAACGAAAATGTTTTTACCTGCTGCATTCCCTGCAGGGTTTGTTGCAGGAGTTTCAGCTGCTGCTCCTTGCTGGGATCATCTTCTCTGGGAGCTTTGCCTTGTTCTTGCTTGAGCAGCTCGACCTCATTGCGATAGGCATCAAGCTGCCAGCGGAGGCTGTCATTCTCTTCCTTCAGGGCTTCTGTCTGTGATACTAAAGCTAAAGCATCAATGTACAATAGGAAAACGAGGAAAACCTAGTAGTGTAAATGAAAAAGGTGTAGAAAGCCTTCTGATGAGGAACTTTAAGGCTGAGTTGGCCAAGGAAGCAAGAGATGAACGCAAAAGTACTCAGATTCCTTTTGGGATGTGAACACAGGCTTCTGACACTTTAAAGTCTCCATGATAATTTTTAGTCTCCACCCTAAGTATAACTTGTTTCTAGGTAACATTGATGACTTTTATTTGAAATGCAGCCCATGATAAAAGTCCCATAGCAATGAAGTTTAGGGCTAAATATTCTGAATTGACAATGCCCATATAATCATTTTTGCCAACAGCTATTTTCAGAGAAGATAATTAAACTTTTAGATCCAGGCATGGTCTACCCCCAGGGAGATATGGAGCAGAGAGTATCCACAAGCAGAAAAAAGATTGAAGTTCTCAAAACCCTCACAACCAGATCAATAGTTAGCATCATGATAAGTAGAGAAAAGATTGCAGGGGTCCAGGATTTCGTCTTGCTGGATCCACCATCCATGCTCATGGCAGCAGCAGACAAGACATCAAAAGATGCATTGCATTGGGTAAATCTGCTGCAGAAGACTTCTTTTAGTGTGTTGTAAAGCAAAGATGTTACTCTGATGACTCCGGTGCACCTGACCCAAGCCATGGTATTTTCAATTGCCTCGTATGCATGTGAAAGTTGTACACTGAATAAGGAAAACTGAAGAAGAACTGAGGTATCTGAATTGTGGTGCTGGCAAAGCATCTTGAAAGTACCAAGGATTGCCAAAAGAACAAACACATCCGTCTTGGAAGTACAGCCAGAAATCTTACTAGAAGCGAGGGTGGCAAGATGTCATATACTTTGGATATGTTATCAGGAGAGACCAGTCTCTGGAAAAAAGACATCATACTTGGTAAATAACAAGGGCAGTGAAAAAGAGAAAGATTCTCAACAAGATGGATTGACACAATGGGTTCAAACATAACAATTGTGAAGGGGTATGGGGCTGGGCAGTGTTTCATTTTGTTGTTTGTTGGCTCGCCGTATGTCAGAGCTGACTCTATGGCACCTAACACTGATTCTGGGGAAAGGAAAATGAAAAAGAACTACACGTAAGGAAACGTACATTAAATTTAAAGATTTATGGAAGGACAGGTTTTCAGGGAGAAAAGCACAAAAGTAATTTCAAAATGTTTCATCTGAATACTTTCAATAATATCTGAATATTTTCAAAAATACAACAAACAATTTCCATTCCCTAGGTTTAAGATAATGGTAAAGAAATGATCAATTTCACTAGTTTCTACTGCTTACACTATAAACTCATGGGACCGGTTGTAGTTTAATCATTTTTGATTACTAACCACAGAGAGTACCGGAGAAAAGACATTATTGAAAAGACATTATTGAAATTGGTCAAAATTACAAATATGCACATTAATGGACACAGTGGAAACTTGTCTCAGGTATTTCTGGAGATGGATTCTGCGTGGAAGAAAGGAAAAGTGAAGGGAATGAAATAATTGAGATACTTGGCTTAGCTGTAAATGGTAGAGGAGTTTTCCAAAGGGAATTTACAGGACAAGAGTTATCCTGTACATAATGAATAGAAAGAAGTTGTGCTTTACAAAGATGCAAGATAGAGAAGAAAACTATTACATAGGTTGAAACACGTATTGGGCTACTAACCACAAGGTCAGTAGTTTGAAACCTTCTCTGTGGGAAGAAGGATAAGGCTTTCTAGTCCCATCGAGTGACAGTCTCAGAAACCCACGGGAGCAGTACTACCCTGTCCTCTAGGGTTACTGTGAGTTGGAATCAATTCAGTGGCAGTAGGTGAAAAGCAATCTGCCTTTAGGGAGATGTTGGGTCTAATTCAAAAGCTTGAGCATTAAGGTTTCCCTAAAACCACTGGTTACTGATGTAGACTGATGGATCTGGTTGTCTATGCAAAGCAGGGAGTAGGAATATTCAAGGGAGCACTTTGCTGAGGAACGTCTTCCAGTACTATCAAGACATTCTCTCAATGTCCCTACTTTTCAGATGGTCATGCAATTAGTTCAATATGGCAATTTTAAACTTCCCATTTGTTGAAGAAAACTACAAAAGGTCTTTGGCATGACACATTCCATTTTGTGCTTGGTTTTATTATTGATTTGCATTCTTGCTGTAATCACAGACTATTTGTGTATTTGAAGAGGAAGCCTTCACTTAAGAGACCTGGATTCCGGCATTCCAAATAATCTCTCTTCTAGCTTCTGGGAGGTTCCCCCCGCCGCCCCTCACCTTAGAGTCACACTGTCCCTCACAATCACAGCACAAAAGTAGATGCTGCAAGTGAACCATGATTGTATGGAAAAGGGACCATTCATTATCTGCCAAGCAGAGGACAAACTATTTGTTTTTGTTTGCTGGGTGAGTGCCAAGGACACATCTTGAGTGGGAGGTCTGCTAAGTAGCACACAGGTTACTCTGTGAATCAAGTGACTCCCACAGATGGAGAGATATTTATTTCTGCTTTGGTTTACATGTTTGTCCTCTGGCAGTCCACACAGTTCAATACAAGATAGTGATATTTCATTTCCATCCACTGGCTGTTTGTACCGCAGGGCAATAGTTACACTCATGTTATACAAGGCACATGGTGGTCCGGGGCCAAGAAAAGGACAGAGACCTAAGAGGATAGCTAGGAGCAGATTCTCCAGTTTAAATGTGAAAATATTTTCCTTTAGAGAAAATGAGGAGTGTTTCATTTTCTTTTGGGAGAAAGGACTAAATGATGAGAAGAGATGGAGTTCTACAGTCAAGTGGGAGCAGAGAATAATTTCCTCAGTTTGGACCTGTCACAAAGCCATAGAAACTGTGATCTCCCATAATGCTACTGAAGAGACCTTAATGATAAAATGTATTTCACACTCTCTGAAATGAGGGTTTTTGTCATTTTAATGAGGACACCCTGTCTTTACCTTCACAGACTTAATATTAATTGGGTCCATTTCCAAAGTTGGAGTTCTCTGTACATTGCCAGAGCATCGAAAAGTTCAATATTACCTTTTAATAATATGTTTGAGCAGGTGAAGCCATCCGTCCTGGTACTAAAGAGCAAAGTACAGTGGATGTATTCATATCCTGCCACCATTAGTTCTCAGCATCTCCTTTGCGTTCTTTCGTTTATTATTTTCTAGGTGGGGCACACATCTCTTTAGGCTCCTCAGATCTGAAGCTGGCCGGTTCCTCATACCAATATGAAAGTACAAGGGCAGCTGTGAGTGCCTCCTTCTGGAGGGGCCACTCAGCAAAATCTCAGACTTATTTTTCTACAACAAAAGAACTAAAAGTATTGTATGCCATTAAAAAGATTTTTTAATGCCTGCCTATATCAGTGGTATAAAGGAAACAACAAAAATCAATCAATCAATAAATGATGGAAGTAAACCTAGGGAGCCAGTCACCCTTACCAAGTTGTATTATAGGAAATCCTAAAAATTGTTACCAAGTCATAGGTGGAACAATGTATAACATTCTCCTCAAAGCTCATCAAAAAATTTGAGCTGGAGTAATTTACAAAGGGAAAAAGCCTCAAAGAAAAAAGAATGGGAAGAAAGACGGCAATGACAGGAGCCCAACTCATTGGCAGTGGGTTACATGACCTCACAGTGCCTTGCTCTTCGTGCCCTTCCACTCTAGTCAGGCTCTGTCAGTTTGGAGGCAACTGGAACCTCATTGCTTCCTCTCCCACGTCTCTAGATAGCTCTTGCAAACAGAGTATCCTTGTTTTCCAGTTATGTCACTGTCCCTCACTCTGCTAAGATTCTGCTGTCTTTACTTGCTGAGACCTTTAATCTCTCAGAGCGACCAGCTTCACCTAGTTAGTTGATGAACTGTTTACTGGCTAAACAGGTGCATTGCAAACTCCCCAGCACAGCCCTCTGTATTCTGGCCAGATTCATTAAGCCAATCTCTGTGGCCGCCCCCCCACCCCTGGCTCACGGTCAACTACCTCTACTTTCTCTATTCTTTACACTGAATGGCAGGAATCACTTAAAAGATGTTGCAGAGCTCGACAGTCTCATATTTGTACATCGTGCACTCCTTTCTTCCATCCACACTCTGCACAGCATTTATTTGGGACCCTCTGTAAGGTCTTATTTCTGAGCAAATTCTATAATCAATAACTGCCCAATCACCTAGTATATGGAAAAAACATGGGATATCTACTCTCATTCCTCTCATTTCAGAGAAGGATGGTTCTCGCCTCTCTAAAGCAAACATGAACTGAACTTGGCTCACTTCCCATTCTTCTGTAGTAGTGGTTCTCAAACTTCCTAATGCCATGACCCTTTAATACAGTTCCTCATGTTGTGGTGACCCCCAACAATAAAATTATTTTCGTTGCTACTTCCTATATGTAATTTTGCTACTGTTATGAATTGGGTGACTCCTGGGAAAGGGTTGTTTGACTCCCAAAGGTTGAGAACCGCTGTTCTATAGGATTGCACTTCTATATTTACCCATAAGTATGCCTTCATTCTCTAACATCTTCACCCACACCATTTCCATGACCTCTTTCCCTTCCTATTTACTAATATTTGCCCTTGAACAACAAACAATTTATTTTCAACTTGGCTATCAATTCTAGCCAACATTCATTATACTTGTATTTCCTTTTGTTTGGTACCCAATTTTTCAACATATGGTCTTTAGCTACTTTTTCTCTGCTTATTTTATAAGGTCAGGAGCCACCATCTGCTCCACAGGAGCAAGATGAGGCTTTCTGCTCCTGTAAAGATTTAAAGCCCACAGGGGTATTCCATTCTGTCCTATAGGTTTGCAATGAGTTTGATTTCTGGAGTCTATCTCAATCACTGTACTAAAATAGCTCCTGCCGAACAATGTTGCTCTCGATGCCTATCTTCACCGAAACATCTGATATGAATTTCTTCCTAAATCTACACATTTCTCTCTCTTGCCTTCCACAGATCATTATTTTTCTAGTTTTCTTCTAGCTTCTCGGATTTCTCTGCAAATTCCTCCTCCTATTTTCTCCCTCTTTTATTGTGCTAGCCCCTGAACTTCTATATTTACTGTTTTGCTCTTCATTCTCTTGCTGGCCTTTTGCACTCATTTATCCATAGTTGCAGGACTTTAGCCAACACCAATACTTCTAGCTTTAACACCATCATCTATTCCTACTTTAATCAAACCTGATTCACACATCTTTTTAAAGAACCATTGTAGTAAAAATAGATAACACAAAATTTGCCAATTCAACATTTTCCAACATATTTCAGTGACATCAGTTACATTCATCATATTGGGCAAATGGTACTACCGTGCAATGCCAAATTTTCTGTCATCATTAACTGATATTCATTGCTTCCTCAATAATGACTCCTCTCGACTTTGGCAATCACTAATATACTCTGATCTCTATGCATGTGCCTGCTCCAGATATTTTATATATAAGTGGGAGAATCATATAATATTTTCACTTTGAAATATAAATCCCTTATGCCTTTCCTAACTTCCTGCTCTCTGAAAATTGAGATCATCATATTTTGGCCTACAAGCCCTTTTCTGGTACTACCAACCCTCCAAATCTCCCAGATGAGAAAACATAAACTTGTTTTGAGTCTTTCCTTTCCTGCTTTAGATATAGCTCATCTGGCACCTAAGAGTTTAGTTAATTCCTCTATAATGACTCTTAGTAATTTTAATCTCATATTCTCCACTGTCTTTTCTTCTACGATTTTCTCTCAATTTTCATTATCTTCACTTGAGTCCAAACATTTCTTCTACTATACTATTCAATGACAGGTTTTTGTCTCTCTTTGTACCAATTCTATTGGCATTGAATTCAAGTCATACAATTCAACAGTTCGATCATATTGAGATTTGTGCAAACATCACCACAATCAATATTTGAACATTATCTTCTTTCTCATATTCATTGTTATTAGCTCACCATTTCCCCACCCAATAACCCCTGCCATGCACCTAGGTAGTTATTAATCCAGTTAATGTCTCTATAGATTGAAAGTGTCCTGGATTTCATGTACACAACAATCATACAACAAAACAAGGAAAAAAAACACCGCAATGACAAAATTCAACAGTGAAAAACTCGAATCAAAAAGGAAGCATAAAATATTAAAAACTGAATGTCTTTAAAATGAGTCAAAGGGGAGATCAAATGATAAGACGTTATATTTTAAGTTAACTACTTTTAACTATAATCCACTATAATAGCAAGGGCATTGACGTCCACGAACTATGGTCAGAGGGGATTTCAGCAGAGGTTTAATTCACATGGGGATCATGCAAATGGATATTGGGCTTCCACAGCCTTCTGCAAACTGAGTGTTCTGATTTTAAGCTCTGGCAGCATTCTGTCCTCCAAATTTGGATTTTGTTATTTACTAGCCCTAGACCATGCATTGATTTTTCCATGTTAACTTAGTTGATGCCTCACTTGTGTTAAGACAAGTCTTTAAGACTCTGGAAGCTAATCTTTTTTGATAGCCTGGAACCATCTGATTTCTTTACCATACTTTGCTATAGCACTCAAATCTTCGGTGATCTCTTCAGGAGGGCGAGTATGTAGTAGGAACTAACTGTTCTTAAGTAGAGCTATGATTAAGTACAAGTCCCAAATAATGACAGGTCTCTCCCATAATGTAAACATATCCTCTACATATATAATTCATGCTGTTTCATATTAGTGGCATGGTCAAGATATACCGCTCACTATGTTAAGTCTAAAGCCTATTTTCATGATGCCCCATAGTCTACGTCCATCTTGTTTATTCAATATTGTATATCACCATATACACATCAAGCTTATTTTCCTCTTTCAGCCCTGGTTCTTTCTCTTTGCTCCTTTAAACAAAAGGTTTTTGTTGTTGTTGTTTTACCTACCCCAATCTTGTCCCAAAGTGGTCATCTTTCAAGATCTTCAATTTCATTGACTGTGATTACCCTGGGTCACAGAGACACTTCTTGCCCTACTGGATCCTAATCAGTAATTTCTTCTAGATGGTATTTCTTATATTTTATGTGGACTTACTAGATTATGAGATTGCTGAGTAGAAATACATCTCTATTGCCCTCCTCACCTTACAGGACATCTAACTCTATGCCATCAAGTGGATTCTGACTCATAGTGACATGATAGGACAGGGTACAAAAGCCCTTGTGGGTTTCTGAGACTGTCTTTATAGGAGTACAAAGCCTTGTTTTCTCCTGGGAAGCAATCAGTGATTTTCAACTGCTGGCCTCGAGGTGATAAGCTTAATGCATAAACTACTACACCTCCAGGACTCTGCCTAGGTATGGCATAGTGTTTGCTAATGAATGGATCAAAATGCTAAAATGGAATTAATGGGAGGTAGATGGGAGACAAGGTACTGGATATGAAGGAAAAAGAAAAGTAAGTCTAGAACAGGGGTTGGAAAACTGTGGCTTCCCAGTCATATGCAGCTCTTTCAGTATGTACATCCAACACTGAAGTAAAATTGGGGAAAAAAGTAAAGGCTATTATTAAGATAATGGTGATTTCATTTGTTTATAGAAATATAATTATGGCTCTCAAATATTTTAACTTGTTGTGAGAAACAGGATTGGCTCTTCGATCTGAAAAGTTCCCTGACCTCTGATCTAGAATAATTCATGTTGTAATGTAAAACGTTGATGCAATTGAATTGGGGTGCTGGAAAACAATCTTGAAAGTTCCATGGGCTGCTAAAAGGACAAACCAATCTGTACTGGAAGAAACACAGCCAGAGTGCGCCTTAGAGGCAAGGGTAGCAAGACTTCACCACACATCCTGTGGACATATTATCAGGAGAGACCAGTCCCTGGAGACGGACATCATGTGTGGTAAAGTGGAGGGGCGGTGAAAAAAGGGAGGCCCTTAAGGAGATGGATGGACACAATGGACTCAGGCATAGGAACAGTTGTGAGGATGGCGCAGGGCTGTGCAAGTATTTTATGCTGCTGTGCATAGGGCTGCTATGGGTCAGAGCCAACTCAATAGCACATAACAAAAACAACAATGGAAAAAGTCTCAGAACTGAAAGATTCTATGTGCAAAATATTCAACGATGCAGGAAGCTTCCAAAGAAAATGGAGGGAATATACAGAGTGACAATATGGAAAAGAACCAGTCAATATTCAACTATTTCAAGAGGTGGCATGTAACCAAGAACCAATGGTACTGAAGGAAGAAATCCAAGCTGCACTGCAGACATTAGGTAAGAAACATAGTTCTAGGAATTGATGGAATACAAATTAAAATATTTCAACATGTTGATGAAGTACTGTGAGACATTCATCTATTGAAAGAAATATGGAAGTCAGCTCACTGGAAGAGATCAATATTTGTACCCAATTCCAAATAAAGGTGACCCAACAGAATGTGGAAATCATTGAAAAATATAGTATCACAGGCAAAAATTTTTTTGCTGAAGATCATGCAATAGTTTCAGCTATACATCAACAAGTGGCTGCCAGAAATTCAATATGGATTCAGAAGAGGACATGGAACAAGGGATATCACTGCTGATGTCAGGTGGGTTTTTGGCTGAAAGGAAAATATTGACGATGAAAGGCATTCAACTGTATGGATCATAACAAACTATTGATAGCCTTGAGAAGAATGGGAGTTCTAGAACACCTAATTGTGCTTACGTGCAACCATAAATGGACGAAGAGGAAATAGTTCAAATAAAAGAAGGGAATAATTTGGATGTGTGTGTCAATCTGTCTGCTGCATCAATCATCAGAGGAGCTGCACTATAGGAGGAATGATGTGGCATCATGTTTGGAGAAATGCTTATTAACAATCTTTGATATCCAGATAGCACAACCTAGCTTGCTCAGAGTGATGAGGGCTTGAAGCACTTGCTGATAAAAGATCAATGATGGCAGCCTTCAATATGGATTACAATTCAATGTAAAGAAAACCCAAATCCTCACAACTAAACCTTTAGATAGCATCGTGATCAATGGGGAAACTATTGAAATTGTCAAGCATTGATCCACACTCAATCCTCATGGAGGCAGCAGTCAAGAGATCAAAAGACACAGTGGGTCAATCTGCTGCCCAAGAACTCTTTAACGATAGAGAAGCAAGGCTGCTGCTTTGAGGTCTAAGCTGTGCCTGGCCCAAGCCATGGCATTTTCCACCACCTCCTCTGCATGCGAAAGTTGGACATTGAATGAGGATGATCAAAGAAAACTGGGTGCCTTTGAGTCATGGTCCTGGAGAGGAATATTGAAGGCACCATGGAATGCCAAAAGAACAAACCAATAGGTCTGGGAACAATTAGAGTCAGAAGGATCCTTAAAGGCAAGGATGATGAGACATGCACTTTGGACATGTTGTCAAGAGAGACAAGTTCTTGGAAAGAACACATATTGATTGAATAAGTAGGGCAGTGAAAAAGAGGAAGACCCTACATGAGATTGATTGACTCAGTGGCTGCAACAATGGGCTCAAAAACATAGTAACAATTACGAGGATGGCACAGGACCTGGCAGTGCTTCATTCTAATGTATATGTTGCTATGAGCTGAACCAATTTTATGGCACTTAATAAGAACCACACATACATATCTATCTATCTATCTATCTATCTATCTATCTATCTATCTATCTATCTCATATAATCATGCTCTATGGACCACCATCGTCTAAGTAATTGAAGGTATTTAGGGTGCCTGAAAAAATGCAACTTCACTATAGATCTACTGAATCAGAACCTAGAGCCCATAATTCTGAAATTTTAAAAGTGTCCCAAGTGATTGTCATGTATATCAAATATGAGAACCCTAGTCTAAATGAAGACGGCAGAAGATAAATACTGAATGTTCTTATGTTTACTGGGTATATGTACTCTCCATCATGGCTAACAATATAATGAAATAATGCCATGATAACATTATTTGCTTTGATGCGATTCTCCCTCTTCAACGCTTTTTTTTTTTTAGGACAGCGGTCTCTTCTTCCATGAAAGCAGTAGTTCAAGTTCCTGCATCGCAAATATGGGCGCGCTAGTTTAGAGTCTATTGATATATAGTAATTTGTGGTAAGCCAAGGAAAGCACCTGAGACCGCTAGAGTTGATTTTGACTCCTAATTCCTCTGGGACGTCAAATCTGGTCAGAAACAAGCTATGGGCTCCTGGAATGTAAGATTGGGCCCCATGGAGAGAAGAAACAGCAAATCTGAGATCTAGTTTCCTAAGTTTTTAATTGGAGCCAAGTGATAGCTAAAACATGCAGCTGATTTAGAAAAAAACTGAGGACCCACTCACTGGCTCACACTGAGCAGGATTTCTGTACTTGAGTACTACAGCAGCAAGGTAACAAAATTAGATACGATCGAGGGGAAGAAAAATGCACAGAAGTCCTTGAATTAAAATTAATGGAAACCTTGTGGGAGAAAAGCTGTTTGGTAAGCTCCATTAGGTCTATTGTGGATAGCTTTATTTGACAAAGCAGCATCCTGGCATGTGGAACAGGAAAGAAACTAGCTATATAATATGTCAGGGAGTTTCCAGTCTCTAAACAAATAAGATTCCGTGCTGTAGCCAATACAACTTTTAACTCGAACAAGATACAAAAGCAAAATGCAATTACACTAAACCCCATTGCTGTTGAGTCGATTCTCGCTCATAGAAACTGTATAGGACAAAGTAGAAATGCCCATATGTTTCCAAAGCTGTACATTTTTATGCAAGCTGACTCTCATATTGTCTCTCAGAGAATGACTGGTGGATTTGAACCACCACACTTTAGGTTAGCAGTTGAGTACTTTAATCTCCTCTACATGCATTCAATATGAATCTCCAATATATTCCTCTCCTCCCCACCAATAACTCCACAAACTCAGTAATTTATCAAGTGCATGCTCAAACTATAGTTGCATTTGTTTCATAACACCGGATAAACACTCTAGACATACTGCAGATACTGCAATGGAGACAACGCCCTAGTCAAAGCTTATTCAGTTATAAATCATCCTGGTTAAGCAAATCAATAATTTGAATAGCTCCATTATTATTGAACTCATATTTATTTTTTCTCTAGATAGATAGCATTTATTTGCTGTAATTAATGTTCTGGAAATGCAAACTATCCAGTGATGGCAAAGGGCTTATTAAATATAGATGTTTAGGGATCTAATATATGACACAAGTGATAGAAACTCAGATGTAACAGCTGTAGAATGTCTTCTAAAAAATCTGACTTTAAGGTTTGCATTCTTTAAGAGTTTCTATTAATGAGGTGAAGAGTGCACAGTCACTAAAATGGTTATAGAACCACCACATTGAATATCTAAGTACAGGAGCCTGGAGATTCAGATTTGAACTATATTCTCCCTCTCTCACTCTCTCTCCACATTTATTGAGTATGTACTAGGCACTATGGTAGGAGCTTCACAAGATACTGAGTTTCTTAAGGGCAGGGGCATTCTACTATTGTATGCTCAATGTCTACCACAGTGCTTGGCATTCAAAAACAGTTATTGAATGAATGAACGCATTGAACCACCCCGTTATATACACCGTATACACTTGAGTGTAAGCCAACCTGAATATCAGCTGAGGCAACTAAATTTACCACAAAGACTGCATTAAAAAAGTGCTGAAAAAACTTGGCTTATACTCAAGTATACACAGTACCTTAGATTTTATAAGGTCATTCTGGCAAAGAAGGATGTGATGCAGTAGGGAGGAAGGCAATGCCAGTGCAGTCAATAGCATTATGGCACTCTGACTTTCAGTTCAGTTATTTTTCCACTGTATCTTCCAGACGCCTAAGCCTGACTACAGGGGAAAAGGCCTGGCGATCTGCTCCCTGAAAGATGACAGCCTAGAAAGCCCAGGGAGGTGTTTGACTCCGTCATATAGGGTGGCTGTGAGTTGTAATCGATCCAATGGCACAGAACATCACCACTAACCAGAATGGCTGGAATGGCTTAGCTGAAAGAATTGCTCTTTTAGTTTATATTTTCTTCTTCCTGAGGCAATTCCCCTGAAGATACTTTATTACAAAACTGAAGGGTTTGGGTGGTGTCTCATTGCTCCATAGATTTGCCATATGGGTGCTACCAGGAACCCATACTGTGACTTCTCCTTGACAGTGAAGTCCTAAAAACCTTTATCTATACAACTATTGTGAACTTCCATTTGATTCCCAGAATATTCTCAAGTACCCACAACAGAAAAAAGCAGACAGACAGACTGATATGTTACAGTTATTTCCCCTTTGTTTATTGATTATCTTTTATATTTCTATTTGTTCAGAAATGTTAAATTTTATGCAAATTTACCATAATTTTCATTTAGGATTTCTAACATTGATGACTTTTGTCTCCAAATTACATAACCAACCTCAATATAGTTTCCATATTTTCTTTCATGATATGTATATGTAGGAACTCTGGTGGCATGGTCAGTTATGTGTGGGCTGCTAACCACAAGGTCAGCAATTCAAACCCACTAGACTCTCTGTTGGAAAAAGATGAAGGTGTCTGCTCTGATAAAGATTTACAGCCTCAGAAATGCTAGGGAACAATTATACTCTGTCCCATAAGGTCACTAAGAATTTGAATCATCTCCATGGCAATGAGGTTAGTTTTTTTTAAAATCGTTTTATTGGGGCTCATAAGGCTCTTATCACAGTCTGTACATACATCAATTGAGCAAAGGACCCTTATACATTCGTTTTTATGTATATGTATTCTTTCATGCATTTCTATCTTAAATCCATTTATAATTAATATGGATGTTAGGTATTAAGTGAACTAGGGATCTAATTATTTTCTCTCAAAGGTTGACTATTTATGAATATGTTTTCCAATGGTTTCTCCCACAGAATATTATTAATAAACCAAAAATAAATAAATAATATCCCTTAACTGCTTCTTGGAACTCATGGCGATCCCATAGTACAGAGGATAGCTGCCCTGGCTGATTTCTCACTCTGTAAATCTTAACAGGGGGAAAAAGCCTCATCTTTCTGCACATGGTGGCTTTAAACTGCTGGCTAGCAATGCAAGTGCTGAACTGAAAGATGGGAAAAGGTGAAGATAATGGAAAATCTTGTAACCCCATGGCTGCTATTCAGCCAATGTGTACTTGTATGGCCTTACCCATTGTTTTCAGCTGGTGTGCCGTCTGATGGAAGGTGCCTGGATAGTAAATATTTTAAATACCCTTTCTATTACTGTATGTTACCTAAATAAAACAAAGCAAACTTATTTGTACCTGATTCCTCAGTTTCTTTTGTTTCTGTTGTTTCCTCTATTTCATCATCAGACATTTCCATTTCTTCTTCTCGCCTGATTCCCATTAGTTCATCATTGTGAATGTTGCGAATTTCCTATGGTTAAAGGATATACTTTTGAGATGAAAAGCCTTCAAAATGTTGAGGATATAAACATGCTTAAGGATAAGGTAAAGCAGATTTGGGGGCGGTGGCATATCACAAAACCTCAGAGTACTCCGTCTTTGGCATACTTGCACTCATATGGCAAAGGAAAAACAGACTCTGTAGTTTACTGCGTCCTAATTAAAAGCCTTCTCTCCATAACCAGGACTCTGGAAGTCTATGACTCTTGTATCTCTCTTCCATATTAGGAAGTACTTTAAGCTAGGAAGTAGCCCTCACATCTTACTCACATGGATGTCTGGACTCTGCCATTTTCACGTTCCTATGTCTGACACTGCAGCTTCCCATTCCCTTCCTTTTCCTCTTACACCTGTACTCACAAATTGCTCTTAGCCAGTTTTCCTCAGGCTTACAAGTTAAAAGAAATATAAGTTATCAGACATAGGTTCCTATTAGACCAAGTCTCCAATGGAAAGCATCTTTAAAATCTGGATAAAACAAAAACAAAATAGTTAGCTACTTGATGACATTGGAGGATGATTAAAAAAATAGGCATATTCAGAAGAGCTACTGACAACTGGAAGAAGTGACTAGCAAAAGGCGAGCTTCCAGAGTCAGCAGTTCATAGTGGGGATAAAAGTATAATTAAAAACCCAGTCTTTGTGGCCTAACAAACTGGAGGAGAAACTCACGGCAACCATAGGTATTGGAAAGTGAAGTGGTGGGGGGTTGGGGGGAGAAAGAGTGTCAAAGAAGAACGGCTCCAAGTTTTGGACATAACATCTATCCAAATTTGTGCATGACTCCTAAACCCTGCATGCAAAACAAGGCAGATTCTGTGCAGTATAGCAAAGGCTGAAAGAACAATATTGAGACTCTTTGTAACCATTTTATTCACATATACTTTGTGTTTGATGCAAATTAATTGGTTAAATATATTCAAAAGAGTTGTACAATCATCAATACAATCAATTTTTTATCATGTTCTACATTCTTGTATCCATTGTCATTAGCTCCCCATTGTTTTCCCACCACCAAGTTCTCATGATAACTCGAAGGATCTAGTTACTGTGTTTATAGATTCTCCTATCTTCAATTTCATAAAAATAAATAAAATTATACCATACCCCCCAAAAATACAAACAAAAGAAAAGCACTTAATTGTGGCACTAATCTAAGAACTATTTGTTCTTATGACATGACCCTGTTTAATTACCCCTATGATGTGACCACTGAAGATACGAGAGCTGCAGCAAAGTGTGGCGAAGAAAGCAGATGGTGCCCAGCTATCAGAAAAAAATCTGGGGTCTTAAAGGTTGCCTTAAAACAAGCTGCCATCTAAGGAAGACATAACTCCACACGGAAGTAGCCCGCCAGCATGTGTAATCCAAGAATTGTAGGATGGAATGGTGTAAGAGCTTAAAGTCTGAAAATCCAGTTTTCAGAAGGTTAAAGATTTCAGCGAAAGCCCCAAACCCATTTGTAGGATACCCAACTCTGGATAAGCCTCAGGTGAATCTTCTCTGACTACAGACCTTGTTGCAAAACAAGGGTGGATTACTATAATTGTAGCTAGGTCACTTGTTCATTGTATATTGTGAACCAATGTATAAGTACTCATTTTTAATGTATTCTGCTTTGTTTGCAATGGAGGCTTTTATTTGTTTCATTGCATAATTGTTGTTGAGTCATTTATTTGTAATTTGTATTATTTTGTGTGATTTTTCTATAAATGAAAACTATAGAGACAACAAATAGCTCAATAAATTTAAGGGGACATGGCAGGGGAGGCTAGCAGGGGACACAGAGCTAACAAGTACAAAGAAAAGGAATGTCCTGGAATTGATTGTGGTGAGGAACTATTGAAATGTACAATATGTATGTAAATTGTACATCACTGAAATTGTTAAAAATAACAATCTAGTAAACATGTAAAAAATTTTAATATAATATAAATATCAGAACAATTAGTCACAGGGAAAAATGGCAAGACGTTAAATTTTAAGCAGCTGTCTGCATTAATCCAATTTCCAATGCACTGTGTCTGAGGACAAAACTATTCACATATCTGATCTGTGACCCAAAAGAGTTCTTTGGAGGCTTAATTCTCATGGGAACTCTGCAAATGGACTTTGGGTTTTCACTGTCATCTGTAGCCTTTTGAACACTGAGTGCTCAGAAATGACAATACTGAGAAATTTACAAGTCCCTCCTCCAGTCTTGAATTTTATCATTTACAACCCTTGGATCATACTGTCTGGTTTGGTCCCCAGCCGCTATTCTTTTTGATAGCTGGGCAACATCTGTTTCTTCACTGTATTCTCTATAGTGCCCATATCTTCAATGATCTCTTCATGAGGCCAGTATTGAGCAAGGGCAAATTATTAGAACTATTTATTCTTTTTTTTTACATTTTATTAGGGGCTCATAAAACTCTTATCACAATTCATACATATACATACATCAATTGTATAAAGCACATCCATACATTCTTTGCCCTAATCATTTTCAAAGCATTTGCTCTCCACTTAAGAACTATTTATTCTTAAAGAAGGCTTTACAATGAAAATGTGAGCTCAAAATCCATTCATACATCTAAAGTTTATAGATATGCTTGGTATCAGTGTCTTGATAAATAATATAGGTAAACTGCAGGGAATACTTGGTTTTTCTACTAATAATATCACTAATTTATCCATTGGTATAGATTTTAAATTACTACTGAGGAAAGGAAAACATACATATATAGAAAATATTAGACTAAAATACATAGAAGATTCACTTACACAGACAAATTAAAATTTGAGATGCCACTTCCTCTGACTGAGGAGACTCAGAGGGAGCGTCCATAAGGGTAGTGACTAACCAGTAAATAAAGAAAGGATTCGCCTGGAACTATTTATAGGCTTTTCTTTTCTGTTGTTATTTTATGTTTTTCTGTGTGTGTGTGTGTGTGTGTGTGTGTGTTGTTTTTGCATGCCTTTCTTGATAAGATAGGTGGGATAAACAATCTGGAGGGGAAAACAACAGGACCAATGGTTCCATGGTGGCACAGGAGAGGGGGAGGTGGGGGAAAGGAATGAGGAAGCCAACAAATCCAGGGACAAGGGAGCAACCAACTATCAAACATTGATGGCGAGAGGGCGAAGGATGCCTGATGGGGCGTGATCAAGTGCAATGTAGCCAAGAGGAATTAATGAAAGCCAAATGACGGTCAAACACAATGGTGGGACAAGAGGAGCATAAAAGGAAATAGAGGAAAGAACAAGTAGGCAAAGGACATTTATAAATACAAACCTGCACATATGTAAATATATTTATATATAATGACAGGGAAAGAGATCTATGTACATATATTTATATGTTAAATATTAGGGTAGCAGATGGATATTTGGCCTCTACTCATGTACTTGCTCAATGCAAGAACACTTTATTCTAATAACCCGACATTCTGTGATGCCCACCTTCCCCGAAATGATGACTGAAGACAAAATGGATGCATAAGCAAATGCGATGAAGAAAGCTGACGGTGTCCAGCTATCAAGAGATATAGCATGTGAGGTCTCAAAGGCTTGAAGATAAACAAGCAGGCCATCTAGATGAGAAGCAACTAAGCCCACATGGAAGAAGCACACCAGCCTGTGTGATCCTTAGCTGTCAATAGGATCAGGTATCAGACATAAAAGACCCAGAATAAAAGATCATATCGATTTGAATGAGGGGGAGTGCAGCGTGGAAACCCAAAGCCCATCTGTAAACAACTGAACATCCCCTCACAAAAGGGTTATAAGGAAGAGATGAGCCTGTCAAGGTGCAGTATAGCACTAATGAAACATACAACTTTCCTATAGTTCCTTAATGCTTTTGCCTCTCCACGATCATGACCTCAAATCTGCCTTATAAATCTGATTAGATCAGAGCATGTACACTGCCACCTATAAGAGCTCGAAGCACAAGGAATACAGGACAAATAAACCCCTCAAAACCAATAATGAGAGTGGCAATACTAGGTGGGGAGTGGGAAGTTGGGGGCTGAAAAGGGGGAACCAATCACTATTATTGACACATAACCACCCCCAGGTGGATGAACAACAGAAAAGTGGGTGACTCTTATAGCATAAGACATGAAAAATATTTTTTAGAAATTTTCAAGGGTTTATGAGGAAGGGAGGGAGGGAAAAATGAGAAGCTGATACCAAGGGCTCAAGTAGAAAGAGAATGTTTTGAAAATGATGATGGCAACCTATATACTAATGTGCTTGCCACAGCGGATGGATGTATGGATTGTCGTAAGAGCTGCAAGAGCTACAAATACAATAATTTAAAGACAGTTTGAGCTGCCATCTACATAAAACCCAGATCTTTAAGTTTGAGTCCAGTGAAAAATATTAATCATTAAAATGAAACTCAATAGGTCAAAATTGTTTGGAGGAATAAAACAAGACAATATTAAGGATAAAATCCAAAATTATTTGACATACAAAGAACTACCAGAGATGGTCCATTCTCACAATAAAAAGCAATATAGATCAAAACTGAAATGGCCCATGTATGAAAATTATCAGACAAGGATTTTAACAGGAACGAGGGTCATAATAAATGATAAGAAAGGAAATTTCAGCAAGAAGATAAATAGATAATAGTACAAAGAAACAAATAGAAGCAATACAACTGAGAAATGAAGTAGAACTGCCCCTTTGGCTTTCCAGACTGTCAGTCTTAAGGGGAGTAAAAAGCCTCATCTTTCTCCGGAGGAGCAGCTGGTTGTTTTAAGCTGCTGATCTTGAGGTTAACAGACCCTCATTACTCAGTACATCACCACCAGAGCTCTAAAGAACAAAGAGAAGCACATTATATTAATAAAAGCAATAACAACAAAGTTAAAGACTTCAGAATTTGTGGGATCATCAAAAATCTAGCTATCATACATGCAGCTAGAACCTAGAAAGATCTAAAGATACTTGAATGGTTAAAAAAAAGTCTTCATTTTTGCTGAAAGTCATTAATCTACAGATATAAGATGCTTAGTAAACTTTTGTGGACCCCGAGCAGGATATATGGGTGGGGGGTGGATAAAAAAGAATGCAATAGCCCAAAACTGTTTTTAGATACCACCGAGTTCATTCTGACTCATAGCAACCTTTATACAACAAAATAAAACCCTGCTGCCCCATCCTCATATTTTGTTTTTATTCATGAACTCATTGTTCAAGCCACTGAGCCAATGCATCTTCTTGAGGTTCTTTCTCTTTAACAATCCCCCCAACGCCCCCTTCTACACTACCAGGTATGATGTCCTTCTCTAGGGACTGGTCTCTCCTGATAACAAGTCCAATGAATATTAGTCAAAGTCTCCCCACACTAGCCTTTAATGAGCATATTACAAAACTGGTCTGTTTGTTCTTTTGGCAGTCCACGGTACTTTCAATATTCCCCAGTACCATCATTCAAATGCATCCATTCATCTTCTGGCTTCCTTATTCAGTGTCTAACTTTTGCAAGTATATGAGGGTTGGGTAAGGTGTACCTCAGTGCTCAAAGTAACACCCCTGCTTTCCCACACTCTAACAAGGTCATATAGAGCAGATTTACTCGAGTAATGATTTGTTTTCTCTCTTGACCGCTGCTTCCATGAGCATTGATTGTGAATCCAAGTAAGATGAAATTCTTGAAAACCTCAATTTTTTCATCATTGATCATGATATTATCTATTGGTCCAGTTGTACAGATCTTGGTCATTCTTCTATATTGAGTCATACTCTATATTGAAGGTTGCAATTCTTGATCTTCATCAGCAAGTGCTGCATGTCCTCACTTTCAGCAAGCAAAGTTGTTTCATCTGCATATGGCAGGTTGTTAATAAGCCTTCCTCCAATCCTGATGCCACATTCTTCTTTATGAATCAGCTTCACTGATATTTTGCTCACCATAGTTTGAAAAAGTATGGTGAGAGGATACAACCCTGACACACACCTTTAATGATTTTGAACCATACAGTTTTCCCTTGTACCATTTGCACAACGGCCTCTTTTTCATATATGAATCCCTTTATTGGGGGCTCATACAACTCTTCTCACAGTCCATCCATCCATCCACTGTGTCAGGCATATTTGTACATATGTAGCCATTATCATTCTCAAAACATTTGCTTTCTACTTGAGCCCTTGGTATCAGCTCCTCATTTCCCCCATGCCTCCCTGCTCCCTCCTCCTCTATGAACCCTTGATACATTAAAAATTATTATTATTTTGTCATATCTTATACCATCCAACGTCTCCCTTCACCCACTTCTCTGCCGTCCATTCCCCAGGGAAGAGGTTATATGTAGACCCTTGTAATCTTTTCCTCCTTTCTCTCTCACCTTCCCTCCACACTACCTGTATCACCACTCTCACCACTGGTCCTGAGGAGTTCATCTGTCCTGGATTCCCTGTGTTTCCAGTACCTATCTGTACCAGTGTACATTCTCCGATCCAGCCAGATTTGTAAGGTAGAATTGGGATCATGATAGTGGTGGGGAGGAAGCATTCAAGAACTAGAGGAAAATTATATGTTTCATTATTGCTATACTGCACCCTGACTGGTTCATCTCCTCCTTGCAGCCCTTCTGCAAGGGGATGTCCAGTTTCCCACATCCTGTGTCCCCACCCTGCACTCCCCCTCATTCACAATGGTATGATTTTTTGGTCTTTTGATGCTTGATACCTGATCCCTTCCATGCTTTGTGATCTCAAAGGCTGGTGGGTTTCCTCCATGTGGGCTTTGGGCTTTGTTGTTTCTCAGTTAGATGGCTGCTTGTTTATCTTCATGCCTATAGGATCCCAGACTTTATATCTTTTGATAGCCGGGCACCATCAGCTTTCTTCACCACATTTGCTTATGTACCCGCTTTGTCTTCAGCAATCATGTTGGGGTAGGCTGGTGTGCTTCTTCCATGTGGACTTTGTTGTTTCTTAGCTAGATGGCCACCTTCTTATCTTCATGCTTTCAAGACCCCAGGAACCGTATATTTTGCTAGCCAGGAATCATCAGCTTTCTTCACCACTTTTGCTTATGCACCTGCTTTGTCCTCAGCAATCGACTTAGCACAGGCTGGTGTGCTTCTCCCATGTGGGTTTTGTTGTTTGTCACCTAGATGGCTGCTTGTTTACCTTCATGTCTTTAAGACTTCAGAAGCTTTTTCTTTTGGTAGTCGGGCACATTCAGCTTTCTACACATTTGCTTGTGTACCCATTGTCTTCAGCAATCGTGCCAGGAAGGTGAGCATCTCAGACTGCCAAATTGTTAGAACAAAGTGTTCTTGTGTTGAGGGAGTACTTGAGCTGGGGTCACTGTCTATCTGTTTTCTTAATACACAACCTATAAATATATGTACATAGATCTATTTTCCCTCTTTGTATATAAATATATTTACATCTGTATATGCTTATATTTAGACCTCTATAAATGCCCTTTGCCTCCTAGTTCTTTCCTTTATTTCATTTACTTTCCTCTTGTCACACTATCATGTCCAGCCTTCATTTGGGTTTTAGGAATTCCTCTCAGTTACATTGCCCTTGATCCAGCCCTGCAAGACCTGTTACACCCTCCTTGCCACTGATATTGGATCACTTGTTATTTATTCCCTTGTCCCTGGGTTTGTTAACACCCACTTCCTTTCCCCTGCCTCCCTTCTTCCATGCCTACTGGAACTGTCATCCCGTTGTTCTCTCTTCCGGCTTATTTATCCTGCCTGTCCCTTCCAGGTAGACATGCTATGTACCATCACAAGATGAGTGCAATGAAGCAACAATAGAAAGTAAAATAATAGCTACAACAACAACAACACACACACAAACCCATAAATAGTTCAGGGTTTATTCGTTGTCCTTCACAAGTGCTTTCCAGTCGAGTCTGGTGGGGTGGCATGCCCTGGCTCCACATGTATCCCTGGGGACTTCATTGCTCTGCTTCCCTGGCTGCTCTGCTGCATGCCCAAAGAGGCTGGCTTCTGCATAGTGAGCTCAGGGCAGGTACAATTCCTGCCGTGTGTCTCGAGTGTTTTCCCCAATGGTGCTATGGGTCAATAAGGAACGTTGTGTGCCATGGTGAAGCCAGCCCTGTGGTCATATCTGGGCATTGCTGTTTTGAGCAGGAACATTGTCCTCAGGGCTTGGTGAGCCAGGATGTGCTTCACTCTTTTGTTTCCCCCATCATTGGTTCCTGTGTGCTCTATTCAGACAGTCCCTCTTCTTGAGCTATAGCTTCAGCGCTGTCTTCTGAAGTGAATTCTTCTGGGAGGGGAGGTAGAATGGTGCTGTCCACTTAGTTGCTAATGGGGCTGGCCCCTCAGGCCTCTCTATTGGTTCCCTGCTCATGTCAGTGTGCACAACGGACTTTTGATCCATGTACAAGTTCTGCAGGAGCACAATGAAGTTCTATGGAATTCTCATTCTTCTTAAGGCTATCCATAGTTATCAAACAATTAAGTATATTGGCATAATTAATAAAATGCAAGTAAACATCTTTCTTGTATTTTATGGCTTCAGCCTCGGTCCATTTGACATAAGAAATGCTATACCTTGTTCCAAGGCCTTCTGAATTCAGCCTGACCCTTTGGCAGTTCCTTGTACTGCTGAAACCAGTATTAGATGATCTTCAGCAAAATTTTACTTCCATATGCTATTAATGATACTGTTCTCTAATTGGAGCATTCTGTTGGGTCATCTTCTTTGGAATGGGTGCAAATATAGATATCTTCCAGTCAGTTACTAAAGTAAAGGGAAAACCTTGAAAGTAATTAGAAAACAGATAACTCCTCTTATATGGGGGAATAATAATTTTAATACTTTGATCTCTTACAGAAACAATGAAGTCCAGAAGTTAGAATAATGCCTTTAAACTGATAGCAGAAAAGAAATCTGTTTACTTAGAATTATATATTTAGATGAAATTCCTTTAAGAATAAAACAGAGCTAAAGGCATTCTCAGGCATATAAAACTAGGGAGAATTGAGAAGCAACAGATCTGGACTACAAGAAGTAAGTTCTTCAGTCTGAAGGGAAGCATTAACAGGTGTAAACACCGATCTCCATTAATGCATAAAGAACATGGAACAGGACCAGAATCACAGTGGAAAGTCACACAGTCTCTCTCTCTCTCTCTCTCTCTCTCTCTCTCTCTCTCTCTCTCTCTCTCTCTCACACACACACACACACACACACACACACACACACACACACACACTCACACACACACTGTCAACAGGACTGTGCATTTTGGGGTAGCTTGCTATCATACAAAGGCCACCTGATGCGCACCACGTTGATAATTACTTGCTTTTGTTAGCCCCACTTGGGCAGTCATGAAGCAAAGAGTCAAAGCTGTTTGGTAGAAGTGGCTTCTATTTGGGGGGCCTATAAGAAAATCATGTTGGTAAAGTGGAGGAGCAGCGAAAAATAGGAAAGCCCTTGATGAGATGATTGGGCACAGAGGTTATAAGATGGAGCGTGAACAAAAGAATTGTATGGAGAGTGCAGGTTTTGTTCTGTTGTACACAGAGGTCAATGAGTCAGAACCAACTTGATGGCACCTAACAACAATATAAATATTTCAAATGGATTTTTCAATCACCAATGCTACAGTTAATCAATATTCTAACAAATAGCCTCCTCCTATCAGCAAAGATAAGGGACCCACTATCAGGCAAAGCTTTCAATACTAATAAATAAAAGACCCCTTTAAAAAGATGAGCTGTTCAGTATCATCAGCAATGGTTAAGAATTTTTATAAATCATGAGTTCTAATATAGTGTCTTCTGTATGTGAGGTGGGTATTACTTAAAACTGATGAAAATGTCTTGACGAAAATGAACTCTAAGAAAGTGTGTCAATAGACAGATTTGACATGTCTTATTCAAACTTATTGCATAGGCAAGCAAAGTTGTTCATTTGTAAGAATTCTTTGTATTTCAAGTCTGGGTTTCAGTTATCCTCAAAAAGATGTTATGTCAGGGTGATATAATAATGTTCGATGCAGACAAATTAGAATATTATGCAACTTTCTGCATCAGGAAGTCATGTTCCTTCTAGTTGATTAACAAAATTGTAGAATGTCAGAGGGTAGAAGCAGAGACCAAGTGTCAATTCAAAAACATGTCACCTACCTCTTGGAAAGTTACAGTCTTTCTCAGAAGAGCAAATTGTGTTCCTTCTAGGGAAATATCCCAGTGCAGCAAGATCTGAGAGCTAAGACATGCCTTACAAAGCATCTTTCTATGACCAGCTGGGTAAGAAGGGATAATCGCTTCTTAGTAGTATAAGAAGTTCAATTACTATGAAATACAGCTTATCTATAGGTCTTTCATGTCTTACATAAAACCCTAGAGATATAGCAGATCTATGAACAAATTTTGCCAAAATGCATCAACATACTTCAGGAACATGAATTACCAGTTTCATTTAGTTGTTATGAAATGGGGTCAAGAAAAACGAAGGGGAAGTGTATTCAGAATCACCCAGAGTCAGGCAAAGTGGAAGAACTGAGAACCTTTAAATCATTAAACACTCGTTTTTAGCTATAAAGAAACGAAAGACCTTATCGTTCTTCCTCTATCTATCTATCTATCTATCTATCTATCTATCTATCTATCTATCTATCTATCTATCTATCTCCAATACTAAGTCATATGAATGGGACAAAAGGAAAAAAGAACATAAAAGGTTATAGAATATGATATTAAAGTAAATGTAAGGGGCAGAATTTAGTAAGTGATGTGTACAATCAAGTGAGATTTTAATTCTTAGAAAACCGTGTCATTGGGGGACTTAATATCTGAGATGCTTATTTTGTGCATCTTTCAGTTGGATCAAAGAGCTCTATTTTGATAAATAAATCCTAACAAGTGTCATCAGAATCAAAGGCTAGGAGGTGGCATTGACCCGACAAAGACACAGTGCATGTTTATACATGCATGCAGGGAGAAGGAGGATTCTGAGTCCACGAAGTGAGGGCAGCAAGGGAAACAGCTGCCTCCCAGATTTGCCTCATTGTCCATCCTGACATTTGGATTTAGTGCTGAAAGCATAAGAGTGGCAATGGCATGAAAAACATTGTTTGGCAATTTGCATTTTTAAATCGTTCCCTAAAATTGACTGGGTCAGGTCCCTGACAGACTCTATTACAAAAGGTAAATAGCTCTCCTGAAGTTTCCCTATTGTTTTCCTGCCTATTCTAAACCCTCTGTCCTCCCCAGCAGGTGTGGGATTTACATTAAAAAAAATTAGTCAACAGCTAGTCACTTCTAAAAATGCATTATACTACTTTTGTCTGCTGTAATGATAACTTTTTTGATACTTAGGAATTCATACTCCATTCTACAATGGAAGATCAAGCACTTTCAGAAATCCAAGACAGGAAATGCATGAGGAGAGTACTTTTGCAAAATAAGAAAATCATAAATCATTGCACATTAGTTATCTATACTTTTCACAAAACTGCATAGATTTAAATTAATCTTATTCTTGCTTTATGCTAGGAACACATTTACCTGGAAATTTAAGTTCCTACCCTTTTATTACATGTGCAACAGAATTCTACTTACCCAGACTTTCAATATAAATCAGGCAATCTGGTGGGGAAGGGATCAGATGAGGGAGTAAAAAGGAGCAGGAGAAAGAGAGAGAGAGAAAAAGTTTCTACACTGAAGTAGACATTGGATTCTAAGATACTTAATAAATGGAACAAAAGTCCACAGTGCCAATCAATGTCTATTGTATGCTACAAAATAGAAATATAAAATATGTTGATCCAAATTGTATTAATATACTTTAAAAATAGGAATTCATTAGGTTTCCACTGAAAGTTTACACAACTGTTGCACGAGTTGTTCAGTGACACTGGTTCCAGTCTTCAGAGTATATAAACATTCTCATTGTTTCCATTAAACTTGATTCGCTGCTTCCTTACAGTCTCATTTTTGTTTCAATTGTTGACCGTTTGGTATCTTTCTAAAAAAAGTTTGGCTGTTGTCATTGATAATACACACAGCATGACATACACTGATTTAATAGTTCCTACATGTACAATTGAGTGACCCTGATTACATTATTCAAGTTGTGCAGCTATTCTCACCTCCTTTTCTGAGTTGCTCTACTCTACTGACATAAACTCCTTGCCTACTAAGGGTCCTATCTAATCTTTCTAGTTCCTGTTGACAATTTGACCCTAAATAGTGAATTCTCAGAAAGAGAATCATGTCCCAACTCCACTAGTTAAACTAAAATATTGTTTGGGTGTAAGACGACTTTGGGGATATATTTGGTCTAACAATTAAACATTATCTCAAGGAAATAGTATCAGGGATATATGAAAATTCCACAGCTCCAGGAAGTTTAGAGTTTCTGAGAATTTGAAATTCTGTTCTACATGTTCCCTCTTTTAATCAGGATTTGGACCAAAATAGTTAAGAGTGGTAGCTGGGAACTACACGGATCTTCTGGTCTCCTGGCGTAGGCGGAAGTTATTCCTGGAGGCAATATATTCTGTATCCTCTTTCTGTATTTTACTTTCCTTCTTCCTTTGATGATCCAGGAAAAG
This sequence comes from Tenrec ecaudatus, assembly GCF_050624435.1. Taxonomy (NCBI): domain Eukaryota; kingdom Metazoa; phylum Chordata; class Mammalia; order Afrosoricida; family Tenrecidae; genus Tenrec; species Tenrec ecaudatus. The sequence continues at coordinate 145,463,806 of NC_134548.1, forward strand.
AGACCAATTATTCTGTCTTGAATGTCTGCTTCAAGACCTTCAGTTTTTAAGACCCAAGGTATTATACAATGAACTCCTAGGTAGAAGAGAAACACTAACTATATTGGGACAATTGACTGGGATGCCCCATGAAACCAGGACCTTAAACCTGCAAGCCAAGGAAACAAATCCTTGAATTTTGATTATTGTAAAATATAAGGAATACTAAGGAAGGTGGGATCTAACCTCCTCTAACTTCACAAGGTGGGAGGAAAAGAATTATTACCAGCACCAGCTGCCCAACAAAAGTTTCTATGATGCCAAGGGCAGACTTGTACTCGTTCTCCAACCTTCCTTACCAATTGATAACACCAACAGTCCCTACCACAGCACACTCTACCATTCAGCTGGATTATATAACTGAATGGCCACACGGGATCCACAGACAATACTCACTGTTATGGGGTTTATCAGGGAAGTTAAGAGGTTACAGTTGAGGTGAGAAATGCTCAGTTGCTTCTCTCTGCCTGGCACTCGGCCTCTTGGTCCGGCCTCAGCCCTACTTAGGCAATGTTAAAAAGCTGTTTTAGGGCTGCCAATGTCCAAAGGGTATGCCACTCCATCATAAGCCTCAGCCTGAAGCATGCAGCTCCAACTCCTTTGGTCAGCACATCCAGCTCTTCCATTTGGGTGCCTTGGAGGTACCTTCTGCCTGAAGAAAATAAGCTTCCCGTGCTCTGTGGTCTGGGAAACTCACTACTGTCTCATGCTCTGCCACTCCTCTGGTGTTACAGTTGTCTCTTGAATCAAAGGCATTCAATGGACAGGGATCTAGGGTTCCAAAATATTTGCTTTATCCCTGGCTTTTCTCTTCCAATTGTAGTACAATCCCCCAATATGCTGCTTCTGATCGACCATTTCATTGTACCATACAGGATAGTAATAATATTTAACCCGGTTAACAGTCACTCACAGCTGGATCACATAATCCTGTCAGAGTTCGGAAACATCTTACTTAGACACATCAGGACAAAGGGTGCTTGATATGAGTAACAAAGGTTATGGCTAGAAAAGCCATATTAAATAACTGAATGCACTGTAGTTGTATACAAGCAGCCTCGGCAGCTACTCATTTAGTCTTTTTTGTAAATATCTTAATTTTTACCACTGTATTGACATAAATGATAATAATCACCTGTGTGCATCCATATATATTTTTTTTCATGGCTGCAAGCTAATAGCTACTATTGGTGCATTTCGGTTCTAAAACAAGGGTATGTGCCTGATTTGAATAGCTACCTGCTAACAGTTCCTCGGAATTTGTTATGGTCGGCCTGTAAATCTAGAGAAGGCCTTATTTTAGTAATCAGTTTCCTTGTATGAAAATGCTGATGTTCACCAAATCCTCTTTGCTCTGGTCCAATGATATAAAAGGTCATATTAAGGAGCACACAAGGGGGGCCTCTTCCATTGTCTACTGCTATGGTGCTAGGTTTGGATACAAGGTTTGGCCTCTAATTTAATGATTGCATAAACTATAGGTCCCCAAACAGATTTAGCCTATAGCCCCTTGTTCAGGGGGAAAAAAGGCTCAACACCCCTTGGCAATAAAAAACATTTGCCTCATAGCCCGTAATCCAGGATAAATTGTACATGTTGGCATCTGCAGCTCCCTGGATCCTTCTACCGGACCCCAGAGGGTGGCAGCACCCTCTTTTAGGAAGATTGCCACAGATAGAGTTCCTAACACACAGCGCTGCCAGTAAGGTCAGTGCAGACAACGGTCTTCAGTAAAAGGCTGGCAATCAGTCTTCTCTTACCACCCTCTCACTTGTTTCAGCAGGAGTCTCACATAGGCCCCTATATGTATGAGTCTCACGTACATACAAAGCAGCAAAGTAAATCAGCAAAAAGGACTCATTAGCAGGATAGTCTGCCCAGCATATGGTACCAGATTCAGTTCTTCCAAGGTGGGGGCATTCTCTTCTCAATGCAGACCCTTTAAATGCTGCTTGCTGATACAGACAAGACCAAGGGACAAGGAACAGTACTTTGTGACAAAAGAGGGTCATTTGCTGGCGTGTTCCAAGTGTCAACTGGTAAAACATAGTTATATGTCAGAAACTCCCATTTTGCTGAAACCTCTCAATTTTGAGCTTCAGCTCTGATTCCAAAGCTACAAAAGGTGGCTCAATGCCAGTCTTTGAGATGCTTTGGTTCTCAGTGGGGTGCTATAATTGTAAGAGAATAGTTGCTTTGCCTCCCATAGGACACCTCTTTTCAATCCCCAGATCTGCGAGCTATTGACGGAACGTACGCAGAGTGGGGTAAAAACATGACTTAAAGAGACCTGATTCAGTATAATGCAGAAGATGGTTTAGGTTTAGGGAAGGCAATGCCAGAAGAGGGTCTCAAGCTATGATCTATGTTCAGGCGTTTTCTATATCAACATTCAGATATTCATGGTTAACCTTAATTCAGTCCAATCAAATAGGCAGAAGAATTTTTCTGGCTTCTATAAGGTCTACACTATATGAAACTTGAAGGTCTTGCCAAGTCATGCTCTGCTACAATATTGGGCGATGGGGTGCTGAGTTCTCAATTCTCTACAGTGTCAGAGAAATGTTTCTGGCATTACCCACTTGCCTGAACATGTAATTGAACTCAGGCCTTCAAGGCCAAACCAAACTCACAGCCATCGAGTCTGTGCCTCCCTATAGTGACCCTATAGGGCAAGACTGAACTACCTGTGTTGGTTTCCAAGGTTGTAACTCTTTACTAGATGAAAAATCTCAGTCTTTTACCCATGGAGTTTAGAACAGCTAACTTTGAAGTTTTAAGACAGCGGTTCTCAACCTGTGCGTCGAGACCCCTTTGGGGGTCAAATGACCCTTTCACAGGGGTCGCCTAAGATCATCTGAAGCCACATATTTCAGATGGTCTTAAGAACCGAGACATTGCTACTCTATCTGTCCAGGTGAATTTCCCACAGGCAGATACGCCCACATATGAGTACCTGGTGTGAAGACTGTTACCCATGCTACACCATGCTCCAAGACAAAATTTCATTTATTTGTAATTAAAAATAAATATTTCACAATATATAATTACATACTGTTTTTGTGATTAATCACTGATTTAATTATGTGCAGTTTGTAACAATGAAAATACATCCTGCATATTAGATATTGACATTATGATTAATAACAGTAGCAAAATCACATTTATGAAGTAGCAATTAAAATAAATTTATGGACTCTTTCACTGACTCACTCTCTCACAGACTCACTCACTCTCTCACTCACTCTCACTCATTCTCTCATTGACTCACTCACTCTCACTCACTCACTCTCTTACTCTCTCACTCACTCACACTCACTCTCTCACTCACACTCACTCTCTCACTCACACTCACTCTCTCCCTCACTCACTCTCATTGACTCACTCTCTCTCACTCACTCTGACTCACTCACTCTCTCACTCACTCATTGACTCACTCACTCACTCATTGACTCACTCACTCTCTCACTCACTCTCACTGACTCTCACTCACTCACTATCTCACTCACTCTCTCACTCACTCACTCACTCTCTCACTCACTCACTCTCTCACTCACTCACTCTCTCACTCACTCTCACTGACTGACTCACTCACGCTCACTGACTCACTCACTCACTCTCACTGACTCACTCACTCTCACTCACTCACTCACTCTCTCACTCACTCTTTCTCTCACTCACTCACTCACTCTCTCACACTCACTCTCTCACTGACTGACTGACTGACTGACTCACTCACTCACTCTCTCACTCACTCTCACTGACTCACTGACTCACTCTCACTCTCTCACTCACTCACTCACTCTCTCACTCACTCACTCTCACTCTTACTCACTCACTCACTCACTCACTTGCTCTCACTGACTCACTTGCTCTCTCTCTCACTGACTCTCACTCACAAAAAATAAAGAAAAAAAAAATTTTAATTAAAAAAATAATAAATTTATGGTTGGGGGTCACCACAACACGAGGAACTGTATTAAAGGGTTGCGGCATTAGGAAGGTTAAGAAGCACTGCTCAAGACACTATGGAAATCGAACTGGCAATATCACAAGCAGATGGAAATCGAGTTACCATATGACCGAGCAATCTCCCTACTGGGCATATACCCAGAAGAGGCAAGAAACAAACCAAGGCCAGACATCTGTGCTTCAATGTTCATTGTGGCACAGTTCACAATTTCAAGGAGTTGGAAACAACCCAAATTTCCATCACCTAACGAGTGGATTAAAAAACTGTGGTATATACATGCAATGGAGTACTACTCATAACGAAAAAGCAGTGATGAACAAAGCACATCGCGGCATGGGAAGAACTGGAGGAAATCATGCTAAGTGAAGTAAGTCAAGCACAAAATGACAAGTACAACATGAGTCCACTGAGGTAAGCTTTAAAAAAATGCTAAATGGGCATAGGGAAAAAACTGTATACCAACATTCCTGGGGTGAGGACCAGGTAATATGGCAGGGACCAAACCAAATACAGGGATATACATGGTAGACAACTAAAATGGTGGGGAACGGAAAAAAATAATAATAAAAAAGAAATGGGTAGCGGAGCTACAGGGCACTAACCCACCCAAGGGGAGGGTATTATTTATATCTCCACAGGGAAAGAGGGACCAGACTTCAACCCAGTGCTCCAAGATGTGAATGCAACATGCCGGCGTGGAGTAGGGAACCAGTGGAGAGGTCTGGGGGACTGGCCCCAATCCCAACTACTATGTGGAAACCTGGACCTTCCCCCAGAAGAATTTATTTCAATGGCTGGCACTGAATCTGCAGCTCGGGGAGAGGGATATATCTGATCAGAGTACATGGGGGCAGATGAAGGGGGAAGAGGAGAGAGTGGAGCACATCCTGGCCCACCAGGCCATAAGGACAATGGTCCCAATTAGAGCAGCCAGTCCACAGAGAGGACCACATGGCCGGCCCCACCATGAGACATGACGACCCTCACTGACTCATAGCCATACAGGGGACAACACTCGAGACACAGGGAATTGCACCGGAACTGATCCCGCCACACCGAGGCAAAACACTAAGGGGGTGCAACAGAACAGCAAGGGAATGGAGCGGCAGGGTCCCTAGGGAATGCTGAAGGTGGACTTTGGGGCCAGGGTGTGGTGCCCCAACAGATTGGACTGGAAAACACTCCTAAAGGAAAACAAACGATCCTTGAACTAACTACAAGCTTTTCTTTCTTGTTGTGTTTTGGTTTTTCTCTGTCTTATTGTTGTGCATGCTATTATCTGTGAAGGTCTGTCTAAATAAGATAGGCTGGATGAACAATCTGGAGGAGAAAACAACGAGACCGACAGTTATGGGGGGACATGGTAGAGGAGGAGGTGGGGGGAAAGGTAGTGGTGTTAACAAACCCAGGGACAAGGGAACAGCAAGTGATCCAAATTAGTGGTGAGGGTGTGGGCGGCCTGGTAGGGCATAATCAAGGGTAACGAAACCAAGAGGAATTGCTGAAACCCAGGTGGGGACTGCACATGATGGTGGGACGGGAGGAAGTCAAAGGAAATAGAGGAAAGAGCTGGGAGGCCAAGGTCATTTATACAGGTCTAGATAAAGGCATGTAGATATGCAAATATATTTATATATGAGGATGGGGAAATAGATCTATGTGCATATATTTATAGGTTAAGTATTAAGGGAGCAGAGGGCATTGAGCCTCTACTCAAGTACTCCCTCAATGGAAGAATACTTTCTTCTATTAAATTGGCCTTCTATGATGCTCACCTTCCCGACACAACCGCTAAAGACAAAGCGGGTGAATAAGCAAATGTGGTGACGAAAGCTGATGGTGCCAGTGTATCAAAAGATATAGCGTCTGGGGTCTTAAAGACTTGAAGGTAAACAAGCGGCCATCTTATCTCAGAAGCAACAAAGCCCACATGGAAGAAGCACACAGGCCTGTGTGATCACAAGGTGCCGAAGGGATCCGTTATCAGGAATCAAAGAACAAAAATCATATCTTTGTGTGATCACCTCCATGATAAATTCACTGAAGACAAATGGGTGCATAAGGAAATGTGGTGAAGAAAGCTGATGGTGTCTGGCTATCAAAAGATATAGCATCTGGGGTCTTAAAGGCTTGAAGGTAAACAAGTGGCCATCTAGCTCAGAAGCAAGAAAGCCCACATGGAAGAAGCACACCAACCTGTGTGATCATGGAGTGTTGAAGGGATCAGGTGTCAGACATCATCAGAACAAAAAATCTTATCATAGTGAATGAGTGGGGGAGTGCAGAGTGGAGACCCAAAGCCCATTTGTGGGCTAGTGGACATCCCCTTACAGAAGGGTATTGAGGAGATGAGCCAGTTAGGGTGTGATATAGCAATGATGAAAAATACAACTTTCCTCAAGTTCCTAAATGCTTCCCCCACCCCACACGATCATGATCCGAATTCTACCTAGTCTGGCTAGATCAGAGGATATACACTGATACAGATAGGAACCGGAAACACAGGGAATCCAGGTAGGACCAGTGTTGTGAGTGGTGATACTGGGAGAGTAGAGGGAGGATGGCTTGGAAAGGGGGAACCGATTACAAGGATCAACATGTCACCTCCTCCCCGGGGGATAGACAACAGAAAAGTTAGTGAAGGGAAACCTCGGATAGGGCAAGATATGACAAAATAATGATTTATAAATTATTAAGGGTTCATGAGGGAAGGGGGCGTGGAGAGGGAGGTAAAAATGAGGAGTTGATGCCAGGGGCTTAAGTGGAGAGCAAATGTTTTGAGAGTGATGAGGGCAATGAATGTACAGGTGTGCTGGACACAGTTGCTGTATGTATGGACTTTGATAAGAGTTGCATGAGCTCCTAATAAAATGATTTTAAAAAGAAAGAAGAAGCACTGTTCTAAGACCTTTCATATAGATAGGTTTGTGAGAATGATAGCAAACTTTGAAGAACAATATTGATGAAGAATATTTTATTGCAAAGTAGTTTACAAACCAGCTGTAGTGCAGACATCAGTTCCCTGATGTCTAAGGCATCAGCTGCCTGATAACCTAAGGGTCCCATCCTTTGACTAAATTTAGTATTGTACCGATAGGTTATTCTGTAATGGTTATGGTAATCCAGCACCTCTTTTAAGTCCCTAGGAAGGATATGAGATTTTTAGTATTCAACAAAGGGTAGTAGAGACTTGATACTACTTCTCTAGAATCGTAATATAATATAAATCATATAATCTCTCAGTCTTTATTCTGAAAACATCTGGGTAATTACAATTTAGTGCATCCAACTATACTACCCTTGCCCATCAATTTAGTAATCTTTATAATTCCCCGAGGGCAAAGACCATTTCATTGTGCTTTGCCTTACAAAACGTCAGAGACAGAGAAACTCTAGCTGCCATAGAGTCAAGACCGACTCCTAGTGATTCTATAGGACAAGCTAGAATTGCCCGTGTGGGTTTGGGAGACTAAATTTTTCCAGGAATAGAAAGCCTCAACTTTTCCCCACAGAGAAGCTGGTGGTTTGAAACTGCTGACCTGCTATGACACCAAAGTTCCTCAATAATCTTTTCTCTTTTTTTACGGGGTGGGGAGGGTGGAGGGTGGGAAAAACGAGGAGCCGATACCAAAAGCTCAATAGAAAGTAAATGATTACAAAATAATTATGGAAATATATGTACAAATATGCTTGATATAATTGATGTATTGATTGTTATAAGAATCATAAGAGCCCCAAATAAAATGATCTTTTAATTAAAAAGTTTATTTTTGTTTCAAATTATTATATTTTAAATAATTAAAATATTATTAGTTTTTTAAGAGTCCTGGTGGGACAGTTGGGTAAACAATGAACTGCTAACTGTAAAGCAGGTGGTTCAAAAGGCTCACATGCCACTCAGCAAGAGAAGAGTGAAACCTTATACTCCTGTCAAGACAGAGTCTCATAGGGAGGGGAAAAAAAACAACAAAATCTGTGTAGGGTCACTATGAGTTGTAATGAACTTGACGGCAGTGGGTGGGTTGGGATTAGCATATTGTGACTCTAATCATCCATTGGGTTGGTGTCTTCAGGAGTTTGCTTTTTAAAAATAAATCATTTTATTGGGGCTCATCCAACTCTTGTCACAATCCATACATCCAACCATTGTGTCAAGCACATTTGCACATTTGTTGCCATCATCATTCCCAAACATTTGTTTTCTACTTGAGCCCTTGGTATCAGCTCCTCATTTTTCCCCTCCTTCCCTCACGAACCCTAAAAAATTTATAAATTATTCTTTTTCCTTGTCTTATACTGACCAATGTCTCTCTTCACCCACTTTTCTATTGTCTGTCGCCCAGGGAGGGGGTTATATATAGATCACTGTGATTGGTTCCCCCTTTCTCCATCCACTTTCCCTTACCCTTCTGGTATCTCTACTCTCATTATTCATCCTCAGGGGGTTTATCTATCCTGGATTCCCTGTGTTTCATACTCTTATCTGTAGCAGTGTACATGCTCTGGTCTAGCCAGATTTGTAAGTTAGAATTGAGATCATGATAGTGGGGGCATGAAGAATTAAAGAACTAGAGGAAAGTTGTATGTTTCATCGTTGATACACTGCACCCTGACTGGCTCATCTCCTCCCATGACCCTTCTGTAAGGGAATGTCCAGTTGCCTACTGATGGGCTTTGGGTCTCCACTCCACCCACCCCCTCATTCACAATGATACAATTTTTTGTTCTTTACTACCTGATACCTGACCCTATCGATGCCTCGTGATCACACAGGCTGGGGCACTTTTTCCACGTGGCCTTTGTTGCTTCTCAGCTAGATGTCAGCTTGTTTATCTTTAAGCCTTTAAGACTACGGACACTATAGCTTTTGATAGCTGGGCACCATCAGCTTTCTTCACTACATTTGCTTATGCGCCCGGTTTGTCTTCATTGATCGTGTTGGGAAGGTGAGCATCATGGAATGCCAGGTTAATAGAACAAAGTGTTCTTGCATTGAGGGAGTAGTTGGCCTAATGTCCATTCATTACCTTAATACCAAACCTATAAATATATACACATATAGATCTAATTCCCTATCATCATAAATATATTTACATACATACATGCCTGTAGTTAGACCTCTATAAATGCCCTTTGCCTCCTAGTTCTTTCCTCTATTTCCTTTTACTTTTCTTTAGTCCTACTATCAAGTTCAGCCTTCATTTGGGTTTTAGTAATTTCCCTAGGTTACGTTGTCCTTAATCAAGCCCTACCAACCCTACACCCTTCCTTGCCATCAATGTGAATCACTTGTTGTTCCCTTGTCCTTGGGTTTGTTAACACCCACTTCCTTTCTCCCGCCTCCCCCCTCCCATGTCCTACTGTAAGAGAAGTTCCCGCTGTTTTCTCCTTCAGATCGTTTATCCCACCTATCTTATCTAGATAGATCTGCAGAGACAATAATATGCACATAAAACAAGACAGAGCAAAACAAAGCAACAAAAACAAAATATGATGGGGTACCACGTCCTGGCCCCAAAATCTATTTTTGGTATTCCCCGGGGGACTTCATTGCTCTGTTCACCTTCTGTTTTTTTCTACATGCCCTTAGTGTTTTGCCTTGGTGTGATGGGGTCAGATCAGGCGCAATTTCCGCACTGTGTCTCCAGTGTTGTCCAACATCACGGTATGGGTCAGTGAGGGACATCATGCCTCATAGTGGGGCCGGCCCTATGGTCATCTCTGTGCATTGGCTGCTCTGAGCAAGATTTTCCCAGCGTGTGATGGGCCAGGATTCACTCCATGCTCTCTTCCTCCCCCATCATTTGCTTATGTGTCCTCTTATCAGACATGTCCCTCTCCCTGACCTATAGCTTTAGTGCTGTCCTCTGGGCACTAACCCACCTAAGTGGATGGTATTGTTTCTACATCCACAGGGAGAGAGGGACCAGACTTCAACCCAGTGCTCCGAGACATGAATACACATACTGGCATGAAGCAGGGAACCAATACAGAGGTTTGAGGGGCCAGCCCCAATTCCAACTACATGGACAGCCCAACCCCATCCCAGAAGAATCCACTTCTTGGGAGTTTGCTTTTAAGGAGCCCCAGAGCTAGATCTTGGCTGTACCAGAACCGATGGCTCAGCAACTGTCAGTCTATCAAGAGAATTGGAGCTTATTCTTCCCCTAAATACCCTTCATGGCTTTCAAATTGTTACCACACAAATTATCCTGATATGACCTAATGAAAGACAGAGCAAAGAGTTTATTACCTTCTGTCTACAGATGAGGAAACTGAAGTCTACAAAGGTTTAATGACTGGCTCAAGGCTATGAAGCAGTTCTACTAGAGCTCACAGTGAAAAGAGGAATGCCTAGTCCTGAGCTGACCAAGTACTAGCTGTGAGCTTTTGTATGGGTATTATGGAGTAGTGAGAAACAGAATCAAATAATACTACTAGCTATTTTTATGTAGTATTCATATTTTTCAAACTGTTTACATGTCTCTGGTCTCATTTTAATCCTGCAAACGGGTTTATTTATTTTTTTCCAATTTACAGATGAAGAAGTAGAGACTTAAAAAGATTGAATAATTTTCTCCTAGCTGCCCAGCTGTAACCTATCAGAACTTAGATTTGAATTTATGTCTAACTTCCGGTCCAGTGCTTTCTGCTTTATCCACTTAGGTGAGATGACCAATAGAAATGCTTTAGAAAGTATAAATGCTTTCAAAATGCTATTCCAATCTTTGATGGATATAATAAGAGCACTGCAAAACTAGCAAGGGGAACACAGCATTGAAGTTGAAAAAGTTGCTTTGGCACAGGCCAGGAGGTGTGTGTCAACCTTAATCTGAAATCAGAGTCCTTGGTTACCTCTAAAGCTGCCACATATAAAGAAAGACGGCCGACTGGGTTTGATCAAAGAAGCTCAGAAATTGCAAAGCTCAAGTGTAAACCAGGCAGCTTCTAGCCTCAATGGTGAAGACCCTCTAATATATGTAAGATAGCTCTAATATTACTAACACTGGAAACACAGGTCACTAATTATTATTGTGTCCAAGACTAACAAGTTTAAAGAAATAAACTAACAATTACCATAGGAGTTATACCACTTCTCAGGTTTCCATCCATGTAGCACGGGAACATTTATTACCCTTTGGGCAGCAGGTAGTGTGGACACAGTGACAGGCTATAGAACATAGCCTTCAAGTATTTCTTTAGGGCCTGGTTGTGATCAGAGGAGCTTTGCACTCTTTAATGTTGGTTACACTCCAAATCAATAACATGCTCAGAGAAAAAAAGCGTCCCCCTAGGGGGCTGCCGGAGTAAAAGTTACCAACCTCAGCTTGTTTGCACCAAACACTGATGTTTTTACGCTGAGCTTTTGTGAAGTGGTCCCAGGCCTTTTGTTTGGAGGCAGAATGGTACACAGCCACGATCTGCTCAACTGCAGCAGGTGAATCAGGCCAGGGGATCATCCAGGGATGACGAAAGAGAAGAGAAGAAACAAGAGAGAAAAAATAAAGCATCAGGTTTGCTGGATCTATTTGTTACCGCATCATGCTAGACTGTGGTTGTGCTAAAGGGCACACAAAGGCAGAGCCATCAGTGTGCAGAGGGACAAAAATGACCTCCAGGAGGTCTGGGCTGAAGGGGCAACTAAAGTTCGAGTGCAAGCAATCAGCGTTTATTCAGGCAGGTGAGACAAGAGCTGTAATAAGTGAGGTTTTGTACTACTGACCCCATACAACATTGCAGCAAGTGGGAAACTGCACTAGCCCGTTTCCCCACTGACTCCTTTCAACAAAATGAGTCATCTGGATGGTTCAGTAGATTTCCCCTTTGGAGCATTTGGAAGATATGCTTAACCAGAAGCATCAGATCAAAAATGACCATGGATTGTATCTATTCAGGTCTACTTAGAGAGTGCTGTGGACATGAAGAATGTAAGTTTTAGGGAGCAATACTGGGTAAGTACAGCCCTAGAGAGTATTTTGCAAGGTTACTTAAAGTGTCAGGTGGGGAGCTGGGTACAAATAGTCTAGGGAGTTTAGCCTAAGTGGTTCAAAAGGGGATGTCGAGGTATGACTCTGTTGCGAAAACCCTGCCTGGCCAGATAGTCACAGCAAGAAAATACTCAGATGCTGCCCTTTCGTGCTTTATCACGCTGTTTGTACCCTGCCTTCTGAGGATTTAAGGCGTTACCTCTTTTCTTTCTATTTATATGGGAGTTTTCAAGATATGAGCATTTGTCCTCTTGGATTCTATGGCCACATAAACTTTCAAATGAAAATAAATCTTTCAAAATAAAACTTGAAAAAGGAACAACTCCTCCTTAATCCCAATTATGTATGAGCGATGTATACTATATGGGAAAAGTAAACCGTAATTGTTTAAAAGCAACATCATAAAACTGTACCCTCACTCTTACAGTAAATGCAGAGCCTCCCTTAAAAGATAAGAGCGTATCATAGAGTGAGCAAAAAAGGCACTTGAGAATTTCTCTGCTCTGTCACATTTAAGACACTTTGCAAAGGTTTGGATGGTCTATCTCTTGAAAAATGGGCATTTCACTGACTTCCTACTCTCTTTACTCTCCATCCAAGGAAAAGTTGAGGAGAGGAACACACGACAAAAAGTAGGAGTAGCAGGTTTGGTTCCTAGTCCATTGCTTTGGTAAATATAAATAAATGTATCACTCAGATGAAGTGTCAAAAATATATTATATGATAGTAAGAGCCAAATCTGAAGAAAAGCTGAAAAATGCTTCCACAAGGAAATCCCAAATTCTACACTAAGGTCCAGGTTTGCTAGTAACTGGCCTTGCGAATAAGAACAAGTGGAGAGCAGTGACCCTAAGAGTAAGGGTTGCTAAAGAACTGAAGCAGAGATACTAGCAAAGACTGAAATAGGCTATGCCAATATTGATCCCACGGAACTGGCAATGGGGACATTTAGTAAAATCAGGCGATGGGTCTGGGCTCCTGCCTATAGTGAGTGGTGACCAAATACCCTCCAGCAGCAAAACTCAGACTTCCACTCACACTGAATGAGGATTCCAGAAAGGGCCTGCTTGAACTTCTCCTTTGCTTCTTCCATGTCTTTCTCATGAGCAGCTTTCTCATTCACTAGGCGACGGATGTGGCTGTTGGCCGACTGGATCATGGAGTAGAAGTTGTTGGCACTGCGACGGTTCACCTCTCCTCGCTCAATCCAGGTGAGCAAAGTCTGAACAGCTTCAGAAAATTTGGAATCATCTGAAAAAAGGAGGGAATTCTATTGAGAACCCAAAAAAATCAAACAAACCAATAACAACAACCAAATCTTAATCTATTTTCCCAATATGTCTGGGAGGGGGAGGTTACCTTTGCTTTTGAGTTGTTAAATGAATTACTAAGCAAAATCTCACACACACACACACACACACACACAGCAGACAGACAGAAAGCCTCAAGAAGCAGCAATATTGGTGTGATGTAGGAAAAATTTTCAGAAGAATGATATGCTTTTCCTCAAGAAAACATTTTCTTCACCAATATTACAAACTTTCACATACTGCAAATTTCTTCACCTCTCTGAAGTATGTGTGTGTGAATGAACAGTGTGGGAATGTCGGAATTCTAAAATTTTATGTTTTAATAAGGAAAGGGAACTTGAATCCCATGTTTAACTTGAATTTATTCCACAGTAAACTTACCCTGGGTTAACAAAATTATAGTGTTGGAAGGAGTCTTAAACTGAGTTAAAGAGATTGATTCTTAAGGTATAAGCACTTACATATTTGACCTTTGATAACATCACTCCTACATTCAATCCACAGCCCCAGGCCTTCTACTCAGTCACAGTCACAATCTCGTTTGATGCAATTCCTTTTATTTCTATATTTCTATACATTGGTTTCTCTTGCCCGAGGAACCCTCCTGGAGGATTGCTTCAGCTGGTTTGGAGCTATTCTCTGAAGGCAAATAGTTAGCACAGCTTCCGGCCCAGCAATCGCTAGCAGCATCCCATTGAAGTCCTGGTGTTCGGTTCTCTGGCCTCTCTGTCCCAAAACTGCTATGGCAAGTGATAGACTTCTCATTGCATGCTTTTTAATTTAGAATTTTTAATTGAGTTTTCCACCAGTCTGGAGGGAAAAAAGTACACTATTTACATAGAATTTCATGTCATTAAATGTGTTTCATGTAAAGACAATATTTACATGAAAAGGTGTAACAATAGCTTTTCTTTTCCCTTTGTTCACTCCTAAAAATGGTAAACCCATTCAACTTGATTTGGCCTTGAGTTGTGGGGTGTGCCTCTGCGGGTGGGCAAGTATAGGCAGCCTCACTATAATGTACATTTCTTGTCTTGCAATCTTTAGTCAGTGTGGACATACAAGGAGAGGTCAGTCTTTCTGTTGAAGGTTAGTTGGCTTCTCTGAAGGTTGCCATAACTAACAGATCCCAGTAAAAGAAAGCAAAACAAAAACAAACTCCAATGGACTTCTTTGGTATCACATAAATGGTTTTAAACTTAACATTTTACCAATGCTTTCAACCATTTTTGATTTTTTACAGTGCGTTCATTATCTGTGTCTCTGTTCTAGACTGTATTTTCCCCATTTCTGTTTCAGGAAGGCTACATCAACTCAAGCAAGGCAGTCCTGACATTCATGAGCCCTTTAGACTCTCTGGTGCAAACCCATTGAACGAATGAGACCTTTTTGTAAAGTCAGATCAACTGCATCTTGCTGAGTCTATAGCACAAGCAGCAGGGACAATTCATGCCAGTAGAGGTGGGTGGGTGACATCAGTCAGATTGACGAGACACCAGTATTCATTCATGAAAATCGTCCACATTCAGAGAATGAGAAAGGCTGGGTTTGCGCTACTCACACAGGAGGCCAGGCAGGACAACTATGGTTAAATTAGCAAAATGTCCCCAAGAATCAAGCAAGGGGAATAGGAATCAAAACTAAAATTGTCAAAGTCTGCAGTGTCTAGAAGTTTCCATAGCTATTGTGTGAAAAAAAAAAGCAAGCACCTTGACCATTTAACTTATGGAATACTTCTGGTGGTCTTAGCTATATCTTTAAAAACTCTGAGAATGTGCACCAAGAATCTGCCTCTTTGGGCCTTTGCCTTCTCATCTGTAAAATGGGGATTTGACCAGATGTTTTCAGAGCCATCTCAAATTCCATCATTCTGGTTCACTCATCTGATTTATAATTCAAAACTAATTGGTATCCACTGTGAAAGAGGGGGCATAGATCCCAAGTCAGAGGTCATAGCTACAATTTTCTGATGGTTGGGAAAATGGGAAAAACTTGTTTATTGCTAGTCACCCAATGCCAGGGAGAAAAACACAATCCCTTGAGACAGACAGTGAAGGAGCATAGACATAATTTGAAGGGGTATATTTTTTGGTTTTTACGTTTCTGGAGGATTTCCTCAACACAGAAGCCAGGAACACAAATACATTGATTAAATTTCTCTTTAAAAAAAGAGGGGTGAGAAGAGCAGCAGTATTTTTGTAATCATGAAACTTAAATGCCTTCTGTACCTTTCAGTTTTTCGGCCACAATGCTGCATTCGTGATCAGAATAGTGGACCACAGGAGGTGGGGAAGGAGGGCGCAATCTTTCCTCTTCCAGCCTTCTGCGGTGGCGCTCCTCTCTGGCAAGCATGCGCTGTTTACATTCCCACTCATACAGGTCATCTCGAGCCTGTGCAAAGTCAACGTGGAGGCGACCTGTGTCCTTTTTGTCAGTGCTAGAGCCCAGTCGGATGCGGTAACCTGAGTTTATAAGGGAAGGGCATGAGAGCAGGAGATGTGGTTGCTGCAGATTCAAGTGACCAAGTAACCCCAGATTCTGTCCCCACTACTAGCCTAATCACTTTTAAATGGTTTGAGTCCATCTTGTTTTTAGGGGTTCCATTCCTTCAACTGCTACCTACCTCTGCAAAGAGCAGCTCTGTGGGTAATGGTATGATGAATGAACCTTTATACATAACACTCGGGAAGAAAAAGGGACCTCAACTATGACATCTTGGGAAAAAATCATCCCACTATATAATATTTTGGTAAAATGAACAAATATGAGCACAGTACTTTTTCATCCATCAAACTGATTCACAGATGAATTTGGAAACTCTGCGTCATTCTGTTACAAGTGGGGGAAATAGTTACAATAGGGAGTCCTATATGTGACCTAGGAGCTCAAGTGTTATTGAGGGTTATAAGTTGGGTTGCTAGCCTTAAGGTCACCAGTTCACAACCACTAGCTGCTCTCTGGGAGAAAGACAAGGCTTTCTCTTCCTGTAAAGAGTTATAGTCTCAGAAACGAACAGGGGCAGTTGTACCTTGTCCAATAGGGTTGCTATGAGTTGGAACCGAATCAATGGAATTGATTTTGGTTTTGAATTTTTGACTGTGACCTAGATGACTTGCATTTTGATATTCATGGGTGGGGGGAAGTATGATTATGATTTAGCGGTATAGGACTGAGATTCAGAAAATGGGGAGTCAAGCCTCTATTTCTTTTTTTTTCAATAAAGCTATGTTAATCCAAAGGAGCCCTGGCGGTGTAGTGGTTATGCATTGGGCTTCTAACTGCAAGGTCAGCAATTCAAAACCACCAGAAGAAAGATGAGGATTTCTATTCCTGTAAGGAATTATAGCCTCAGAAACTCACAGGGGCAGTTCTACTCTACCCTATAGGATTGCTATGAGTTGGCATCACTTGATAATAGGTTTAAGACAATTTTTAAAATTTTATTATTGCCCAAGTCTCTTAACAACAAGAACAAAATCCATGAAGTGCTTTCTAAGTCTCAGGAACTGAGCCAGATGTTTCCATGTACATTTACCCATACCATTTTCAGCAGCATTTTGCCAGAGGATAAAAGTGAGCATCTGTGAAGTTAGAGAGGCTATGTGGATTTCCCAAGGTTACATAATTAGCAAATGAAAGAAGTTGGGACCTGAATCCAGTATATTTAGACTCAAAGTTCATTATACTTTTCATCAATCCAACCTGTCTTTCAAGAACCGCATTTAACAAAAACTTCTGCTTCTGGCCAAGATAGAATACAGGACCACATTTACCCTGATGCCTGAAACAACAAAATATGTGGGCAAAACATAGGAAAGAGTGTGTTTTAAGGTAGTGAATAGCAGTGATCATGGACAAACAGTAACCAAGTGAAGTGATCCCTGGGCATTCCCCACCTGATTGCCTGGGTTTCAATGTGCAGAGGGAAACTCAGAAGGAGCCTAGCTACCTAGGTTCAGAAAGAAAGATTCGTGATCTTGAAGCTATAACAATAGAAGCTACCCAAAATGGAATAGCGAGAGAAAAAAATATCAAAAATTTGAGTCTCCATGAACTTGGGGACAACTTCAAGGTGGTTAATATATGCCGAATTGAAGCATATAAAGAGAGGGAGCCGAAAAAATGTATTTGAAGAAACAAGGGAAGCAAATTTTCCAAACTGATGAAAACTATAAACTTACAGACCCAAGCAGTTCAATAAGCACCAAGCGTAAGAAAGATGATGAAAATGATACCAAGGCATATCATAATCAAATTTCTCAAAACTACTGATAGAGAATTAGCTTAAAAACAGCCATAGGAGAAAGGAAACCATATAAACTGAGAAACAAAGGTAAAGATCACATTATATTTCTCTTTAGAAACAATGCAAGAAAGAACACAGTAAAGAAACATGTGAGAGGAAAAGAACAGAAACAAAAACTGTCATCCTAGAATTCTATACCCAGAGAAAATATCTTTCTAAAACAAAGTTGAAGTAAATGCTTTTTCATACTTACAAATGCTGAAAAAATTAATCAGGGGCAGATCTACCCTATGAAACAAAACAAGTGTCAAAAGAAATTAGGACCCAAGGAAAATGATACCACTTGGAAATCTAGATCTCTACAAAGAAAGAGCATACATAATGTAGGATTCCATTTAAATGATACTCTAGAAAACACAAACAAATCTGACAGCAGTGCAGTGCTTGCCTAGGGAGGTGGGTATCGGAAGGGCAGGAAGAAGAGTTTGCAAAGGGAAATGAGGAAGCTTTTGGGGGTGATGAATATGGTCATTAATGACTGTAGTTGGGGTTGTACATGTATATTTACATACAAGGGAGTATCTCCCCCCAAAACAGAATTGCACTGGGTGGAGTGAACTTTATTAGTACTTTTTAATTCTAGGCTAGCATCAAGCAACTCAGTCTGAGTTAGTGCACCTAGTGGCTTACCCTGGGAAGGTTCTCTCATCACAGTGCATTTTTTCGTAAAAAGTAGTTTCACTTGAAACTTGTTTTTGTGATGACCAATTTAAGAGAACAGTGTGTGACTGAGAAATTTTGTTTCTTGCTTGGGAAAAAATGCTGCAGAAACTATTGGAACATGGAACACAGCTTACAAGAGAGCATTATGGGGAAAAAAACTCAAGTGTATGAGTGGTTTTCTCATTTCAAAAAAGGTGACATGTCGATTGATGACAAACCTCTTTCTGGAAGTCTGTCAACTTCCTGGATGGACGACACTGATAACATTTGGAGTTCATTCCTTCAGGTCAAACTGTTATGAAGAGGGACATGAAAGGACAGAGATTTGAGGACACAGAAGAGGTGAAGAAAAAAAAGCAAGGAAGGTGCTGCCAGCCATCCAAACAGATGAGTTTGGAAAATGATCCCATGAATAAAAGTGCAGATTTGACAAATGTATTAAGTTCAATGGAAAGTTCTTTGGAAGTGATCAGTTTTTTGTAAGAAAATTTAAATACATAGCTTGTAAAATATTCCAGGGTTTTCTTGGTACCCCCTCTTGTGTCAAATGTTATCAAATTGCATTTTTGAAATATGTGACATTTACTGTATGTCAGCTATACTTCAATAAAATTGTTAGAAAGCATATTACCCAGTAATTCTAAAACTGTCCTTATACCTTTCAGAAAGAGGAAAAATGTATTTTATAAGCAAATATGTTTAAAGTGTCCTTTACATTACATTTTAAAGACCATTCATCCTAGTTGATGTTCAGAACTTTCAGCCAAATGGGACTAATAATGATTACTTTGCCTATTCTCACAGGATTGTGGAGAGGGTGAAATGAGAGGATGATGAGTGCTCTGTGTCAACAGCACTAAACAGTAGAGGAGGTGGGTGTGCTGGGCACAATGCCAGTTCCCAAAGGTGCTCCAACCCCAACAGGAATAATTCGACAGATGATCTCTATGTTTTTCTAGATCTTTGTGTAAGGGAATTTTGTTTGCTTGTGTATTTTAACCTCTTTCTTTTACAATGTGGCTTGAGAGCCATCCAACTCAGGGCTTTCTAGCATGTGTGAATTTTTAAGCTGGTAGTTCAAATTCAAAGGGCAAAATGTAGTTGTTTTCTCACACCTGGTTGTGACCCCCTTTCCTTTTATGACCCTGAGACATTTTTTCAGGATGTGGTTATTAATAGGGCACTGATTTCAATGATGATTCCACGGACACCTCCCAAACAACATGCTGCCTACTATGTACAACTGTGCAATCCTTTTTAAGACCTTAATGCTCTTATTAAAATACTCTATTGTAGAATGCTGTTATCATTGCTAAGTGCTGTCGACTCTTCAGTAGCTATATTCTACAGCACTTACAAACTGTAATGAGTCTTCTACATCTTTCCCCTGTTACTAGCCTACTTTTTCAAACCCAATTCTCTAGCCTATCACAACAAGCTTCTAAATATCTTCTCTCCATCTCTCTAATGTGTTTTACACAGAGCAATCAAATTAATCTTTCAGAAATAATCATCATCCTTGTTAAATTTTCTAACAAGTTCCTGTTTCTTGAGGAGCAATGGCTCCTCCCAACACTGCCTCAGCCTCTCTACATGCTAGTCTATTTTATCTCTTTCATAACCCTCATCAGAACCTGAAATTAACTATGTATTTTCATCTGCATGCCACATTTTTTCATTTCCAGATTCTAATCTCCTTGATGGAAGGAAATCTGTTTGCCTTGCTATTTGCGGTTTCTCTAGCAGCCTTCCATTCTGGCAAAAAACCTCAATGCCATCGACTGGATGCTGGCTAATAGTGACCCTACAGGGCAGGGTAGAACTGTCCTTGTTTGTTTCTGAGAATAACTCTGTACTGGACTAGAAAGCCCTGTCTTCCCACAAGGGAGTGGCTAGTGGTTTCAAACTGCTAGTCTTATGGATGGCAGTCCTATACATAACAACTGTGCCACTTATAAGTCAATAAATCTTTGACTTCTAACTTACTTTCGTGACTATTTTTTAAGACTGCCACTGTGTACCAGTTATATACTGTGTGCTGGGGATTCAAAGTCAAATGAGACATACTCTCTGTCCTTAAGGAGTTCTCATTTTGTCGAGGAAGACATATGAAGATAGTCCCCGTACAGTGTAATGGGTACCAAATAAGGAGGAATCACAGAGGAAGGGAAGCCTAAACCAGCTTGGAGCAGAATGGGGAACTGAATCAGAAAATGCTTCCTAGCATCACTTGTGCTTAGACTTAGAGTTTTAAGATATTAAGATGTGGGTATGAGGTGAGGTGGGGTGGGAGAGGGCAGGAGGGTGTGTGATGCTCTAAGAGTGAATTCCACTCCCAGGAAAAGGCATAAAATATCCCGGCCCATTATAGGAACTAGAATTAGCATGGTTGGAGAGGTAGAAAGAGAGCAGATGATCAAGGCCTTTGTATGTCACATGTAAGCTGTTATCTGATAGACAACTGGGAGCCACTGCAGAGCTTTAAAGGAAAAAAGTAGGTAGTGACATACATTCGCCATCTCTGACAACAAGAGCATTAGCAGTAAGCCGGACTGTAGCTGCCACAGACGCAAGTACACAGATCTTCCAACTCTTACAAAGAATCACCTACCAGACAGATAAAGGGCTTTGTCCACCATATACTCTTCAGCAAAGCGAATGTGGCAAAAATTCTTTTTGCTTTTCCGAATAGCAATGATCTCACCACACTGTTCAAATACTTCCACGATGATCTGCTCTGTCCCATTTTCAGGCAGGCCTCCGACAAATACAGTTTTGCATCCTGGTGGTCTTTCTCGGGTTGCAGGAGGTGGAAGATCTAAGTGGAAAGGCAAAAAAGCATTCAAAATTAAAAGGTTTGCTTCTGACAGACCTTCTTTGCTATCCCCATCAAACTTTTGGCAGAGTGCCAAGGAACATGGCTTCCTGACCCACAGTGGATTGAATGCTTGAACCCGAATGTCATTTTAGTTAATGGTTTGTTGATCACACTGTCTAGAGGGTAAAGAACCAGGTCATTTTTGTATCCCATCCAGAGTTCTTTAGTTTTGTTGACTTTTGCCATGATATCCAATTAAGTTCAACTTTCAGTTAATTTTAATAAGAAATAGTGAGGGCTGGGGGAGGGGTGGGACCCCATTCAGTTCAAACTTTTACTTTCAGAAGTTCTCAGAAGCAGGGTTCCTGAGAGAAGGGCTGGTGTAATTCAGATTATGTTTCAATGAATGCTCTGTGTTTATGCATACTGAAAGGACTATTTCAGGATTAACTTGACAATGATGGGGTTAATAGTTCCAAAAAACATTTACAGTTGTCAGAGTGATGTGTTACAAACCATTTCCCCAACACACCCCTCCTGCTTTGAGGTCAGACAGCCTTTTCTCCTACTCATTTCCAAAAAGTTGAGGCCCAGAGTTAGCAATGCAGCATAAAGAGGGAAATAGGAAAAAATGCAGGAAAAGTCTGGGAAATCATTAACTAAAGTGAGATAAATTTGGCCATGGAGAGTAATTAAAAACCTACTTAATGAGATGATTTTCCTTCTGCTTAAAAAATATGCTTCCTACTCACTCATCTCACACATAAAGCCTGTCATATCTGCCAGCTCCGTGTTGCTATTTATATGCATCAAAGCCTTTTCCAAGCAAAAACCTACAGTTCACAGCCCAACAAAGCAAATCATGATGATCATGGGTTTTTCTAGTGTTGGTTTTGTATTTGCAAGGATTTATTTTGTATAATCCATTATTTTCATTCAGTTCTTAACAATTCACCATGCTCAAGATTTGGAGAGCTCAACACCCAGTGATTACAGCTCACATTCAAAACTAAATGAGCCTCACTTGTAGATTAGGCCAAGGCCCCCAGCTTATCAAAGTTGGCAAGCAGTTGATTTGGGAGCTTCCTTGGGTATCAACCTCTCTATGTTCCGCACATTACTACCAATGTCTGTCTTATTGGTAAGATTCAGAAAAATTAATGTCTCATGGCCTCCCCCTCTCTATATTTAATCATTAAAGGAAATAGAGGGAATCAAGGACCTTAAATATTTTCTTGTAAGTTTTTAAATGCTTGTGCAAGGGAGCTTTAAAAGATTCATGAAAATGAAATGAAAAGATAATGGTATTTTTCCATAATTTTTGAAGCCCACTTGTATTCTCAAGAGTTTGTTGTATTGGATTTTGTTCCATACAAGAAGTGTAGACAAAAAAAGAGAAGCGAACCTGAAATGTCTTAGTCATAGCCACTGAAAAGCTGCAGTTTTAGGTAAAAAGAGAAGAAGATGAGGTCCAAAACTTGTCTGAGACCTTTGCTTCTGAGTTTTTAAAACCTACAAGTGATTACAGACCTGATACGTTTAGTTAGTCTTAACTCTAGTGACAAATTAAAATCAACCTGGGAGTCAAACAAATAAACCAACGAAGGTTGGGGCTCACCCCAGAAAGTCTGATTTGATTACTTTAGATGCAGCCTTGACATTTGTTCTTCTTTATAAAAATCTCCTCAGTTAATTATAATGTGTAGCTAAAAGCTTCTGACCTACTGTATGCCTCACATAATACAAAGGGAACTCTTTAGCTGAATGAGGGTAAGTGAACTACTCAAGGTCACCACGTCAGATGTACAGAAAAGTGGCATAAATGTGGAACAGGTAAACCTAGATTTAATCTTACCACAGTTATTCATTCTCTGCATGACCTTGGGGAAAGTACATCATCTCAGAGAATCTTTTATCTCTTCTGTAAAATAAGGATACTATTCCATACCACATGTAATATATGACCCATAATATACGGTCTATATTGCACATGGTACAGTGCATAGTACTTAATAGGTTCCCAATAAGTAGTCGTCATTGTATTATTATTATTTGCTAATATAGAACTCATATTTTCTAATTCTAATTGTGAAACTTTCTAAAGATCTACCACAAATTCAGAGTAGAATACAATCTAAGAGCTGACCTCAACTCATGGCTTATTGCTTTACTTAGAAAAATCTATAGCCATGAAGAATGGCTTTGACCATGAACTACAATCTGATTACAAGGACAAGAAGTTTTCAAGAGCATTCATATAGTTAGAGGTATGTTTTCATAGCAAAGCCTTTACAACAAAACTCTGTTTTAGAATGACAGTCTTATGAAGTTTAATGGAATTTAATGGAATTCTATGATAAAGAGCCCTGGTTGCACTGTCCGGTAAGTGTTGGACTGCTCACCCACCAGGTGCTCCACAAGAAAAAGATGAAGCTCTCTGTATCCCTCAAGATTAACAAGCCATGGCAACCCTGGATTGGAATTAACTCAATTTTGTTTTTGGGGTTTTATGGTAAAGGACAGTGCTCTGGTGACATGGTGGGTTAAGTGTTGTGTTGTTACCTGCAAGGTCAGCACTTCAAACCTACCAACAGCTCCTCAAGAGAAAGATGAAGTTGTCTGCTCTCATAAAAACTGACAGTCTCGGAAATGCTAATGAACAGTTCTAGTCTATCCTGTAGGGTTGTTATGAGTTGGAATTGAGTTGACATCAGTGGGATGGATGGTACAGGATCCTATCATGAAGCAAATAATCACTGTAAGAAAAATTGGTTTGTTTCAGTTGGATCTACCTTTAGATTCATCAAGATATTCTAAAGAAATTGTGGTGGCAGTTGCAGTTACATGTTACTCCCCAAACCCCAATCCTCTTTCCCTTGACTATGTTCATGGGAACTTAAGTTCTGTGATGAAGCCATCACCCTATTTAGAAGCTGTGGTTCGTCTGCAGCGACTGCCTGCTAAGTAAAGGGACCTAAAATCCACTAAGAGCAGTGTCAAGATTGGGGATTTATCTTTTCCTTGGGTAAATGTAGACAGCCTTCCTGACAGCATTTGTTGAGATTTAGGAGTATGCCACCAAGCAAAGCAATGGGCTGCACTATCGCCCTTAATGGATAGTGCCCGTTCTTTAATTAACAGCCCAAAGCACTTTGTTGTCTGGGACTGATTTTCTCATCCCACTGAAATACAGTGTTCCAGACACAGAAATGATAAGCCCACAGGAAAGCAAACTCAAAGTCCACCTATTGATCAGGTAATGTGTTAAGCTCTTGTAACACCCCAGTCACTACTCAGGATGGAGAAGAAAACATCCATGGAAATAGATTCAAGATAATGAAGAGCATAAAGCACTCTAATCTCTGGTAATGGAAAAGGAGGAGCTTCTAGCAATCCTAATTACATCAAAGCATTCACTCTGGGGAGCCCTGTTGGGGAATCAACATTAGGATCAGAGTCATTGCTGATCTTTGAGAAGTGATGTAAGCAGAAGCAAAAAGGGCGTATAAAGCACTTGCATAGTGCTTTCCAAAGGAACACCACTTCTCCCTTAGCTGCTCTGCCAGAATTTACACACTCCACAGTCTTTGGATTGATTTTATTAGACTGACAAGATTGAAGTCCCCGAGGTCTTTAAAAAATGCAATGTCAACTGATTGGATGTTACCATAATGCTGGTCACTCTTTATTAATGTCCCATTTACTTATTATCTCCAACTCTCTTTCTAGAATCTAGACCTGAGAGCAAAATGGGGTCTACTTTGTGATTGAAAATTGGGAAAAAAAATGGCTCTTGTCTTGGCTCCTGAGTGTTTCTCCATGTGGCTGGACCCAGACAGTACATGATATTTCACTAGCTACTAACCACTCACTGCTATTTGACAGTCCACTCCAGGATGTAACCTCTCCATACAGAAGGTCTGGACACAGAAGAGAAAAATCTTGGCACAATTGGTCTTAAAATGGTTTCTTTGGAAAGATGGTGCCACCCTTTTTTCCTTTTACCTTATGAATTCTGCCAATCTCTGATAGCTGTCTGTGTAAAAATATAACTGATTTTCAGAGAGCTTCCTTTTGTTAAGTCTCCATTCTTGAGAGGTAGAGGATGTTACTATTAGGAAAATGGGGGCACTAAACATTTAAGCTTCTAGTGCTCAGTTTGTTCTAGTCTAAGCGTGAGCCATTCACTTTATGGAAGATCTTTGAGATATGATCGAACTATTGAATTGTATGATTTGTAAACTACGTACCAATAAACACGGGGGAAGAAGAAGATATTTACCTTGGTTGAGATCAGTGAGGTTAAGTGACTTACCCAAGATCTCATGGCTAGTTAAGTACGGAAGATACATATATCACATCAGAGCTCAAGTGCTTAACCATGATGCTATACCATCTGTTCCAGAGCAGGTACAAAGCTCTATGGGCCACCTACCAGTTTGCTCTTGCTTTTCCTAATATATTTTGAAGGCTTTGTCCTAGGTAAAGAATAACAGTGGTGGCTACAGTTTCAAGGAAAGAGTCATAATTTTAGAACTGGTTCACTCTTCAGATGTAAAGTAATCCTAAATCTTCAATTTACAGACAGGACAATTCAGATAATCCAGGAAGCTTATGTGACTAGCTCAAGATCCTACAGATCGGGACATTACCTAATTACAGGTTGACTTTGAATTTGTTTCCCTGGATCACAGTTACCCTAGACTATTTGCCTGGAAGTTTTTCTAGTACACTAGAAAACCACTTGTATTCATTCAAGGTACATTTACCTAGAAAAAAGTAGAGGGCAGTTTGGAATATGTGTCTGAAACTCAGATGAGAAATATAAACTGAAAGTACACATTTGGAAGTAATCAGCTTCTGGTAGTAATTAGCTCATATTCTCTCTGCTTCTAGATCTCTGAAACCTCCCTTCCCAGAATCCTTTTGCCTCTGGGATTATTTCTTCCCTCTCACATTCTATTTCTCCATCGTTCAGCAAATGTTTAATAAAACCCTACTAGGTGCCAGTCACTTTTCTTAAGTACTTGGAATACATGAGTAAAAATAGAAATCCCTGATATTGTAAGTTTTACATTCTAAGAAGGGACCCCATATGTAATCCATCTGATAGATAAACTATATGGTTTGTTAAAAGGTATTATGTGTTATAAAAACTAGTGATGGTAAACAGGGCTCAGAACGTGATAGGGAAGGCTGAAATTTTAAATAGGCGATCAGGTTCACTGAGAAAGGGGCACTCAAGCAAAGACTGGAGGAAGATGAGGATTTAGTTTCGCAGATATCTAAGGGAAGAATATTCTAAGCAGAGGGAAGACCCAGTGCAAAGACCCGATGATGGAAGAGTGCCTGGCACGTTAAAGGACTAGGATGTAGGCCAGTATGACTGGAACACAGTAAACGAAGGGAAGGACAGTAGTCATAAATTATCAGGCCAAGCAGACAATGTGGGAGAGGGGGATGGAAGATCACGTAGGGCCTTGCATACCATTAAAAAAGGATTCCTAATGGCACAGTGGTCAATTAGATATGCTGCTAATCAAAAGCTATAGGAGAAAAGATCTGGTGGTTTAATGATAACCATAAAGATGATATCCACTGAAGCCCTATGAATTGGAATCAACTCCGTAGCACATAGCAACAACATGACATTAAAAGGACTTTATTCTGAGTGAAAATGAGGAGCCATTAATTCAATTTGAGTAGAGAAATAACATTAATGACTTTGGTTATAAAACAGTGGTTCTCAGTCTGTGGGTCGTGACCCCTTTGGGGGTTGAACGACCCTTTCACAGGGATCGCCCGATTCATAAAAGTATTAAAATGACAGTTATGAAGCAGCAACGAAAACAATATTATGGTTCTGGGAGGGGTCACCACAACATGAGGAACTGTATTAAAGCGTCGCGGTATTAGGAAGGTTGAGAACCACAGTTGTAAAAGGATCACTCTGCCTAGATTGTTGTAAAAAGTCTAGTGGGACAGTTGGATAGCTACTGCAACCGTCCAGGAAATGAATCTTGGTGGCTATAAAGTAGGTCTAAGCAGTTATGGTGAAAGTAGTAGGGTTACATATATACTTTAAATAGATCTCAGGGAATATTCTTACAGATTAGATGTCTTGTGGGAGAACAACAAAGCGGCAAAGATGATTTTGGCTTAGGAACTGAAAGGATGAAGTTGCCACTAAATGCAATGAAGAAGGGTGCTAATCAGGTACATTTGGGGGATAAAGACTAAAACGTTATTTTTGAACATATTTAGTTTGAGATGTCTACTAAGGGAGAGTTGAGTTTGGAATTCAGATGCCAGGTTGTTTGAGTCAGAAATACAAATTTGGGTGTCACTGGAATATATCAAGGTTTTTTAAGTTAGTAGTAAAACAGAATTGAGAAATAATGGGATTTTTCCATGAACATTTTGAAGCTACTTCATGTATTGTTTTTTTTTAAGTCTTGAAATTAGGCAAAATAATCAAAGTAATGAGTGTGGATAGAGAACATTCTCAAAGACCGAGACATGCGGCTCCAATGATAAGAAGTCAGAACAGAAAATAACCTGCAAAGGAGCTACAAAAGGAGCAACTAGTGAGGTGGGAGGAGAATTGACAATGTTGTGCTTTGGAAGCCAAAGGAATGAACTATATCAAAGATGGTCACATTCTGCCCTTAGGCCAACTGGGAAGAGACTTGAGAAGTGGCCTTTGGATTCAGCATTTTGAGAGCCACTCTCACTGCCATCAAGTTGATTGCAACTCATAGTGACCCTATATGGCCAAGTAGAACTATCCCTGTGGGGTTCCAAGACTGAAACTCTCCACAGGAATCAAAAGCCTCATCTCTTCCTGCAAAGCACCTTGTGGTTTTGAATTGTTGGCCTTGTGGTTAGCAACCCAACCTGTAACCACTATGCCACCAGGGCTCCTTGTGAGAGTCACTCATTAGCTTACACAAGGGAAGCTTTGATAGAGGGTTAGGGGTCAAAGTAGGAGTGGCATAAAGAAAGGAATAAAACTAAATACAGCCTGTATAGATTATACCTTTTGAGAAATTTTGTTTCTAAGAGGCATACATAAATGTAACTATTTTTTCCCTTTAAAGTCTGAAATGTTGGAATTTCCTACAGTCTTGTCCTTGCTCTTCTCTTCTTAATCCATATCCCCGTTCTAGTTATTTACATCTTCAACTTATCTAGTGTTTTAAGAAAGACGAAGGAGTCAATAGTACTGAAGATAGCATAGGGGTACATTAAATATCCATTGGAGTTAACAGTATTTAAGTAGACATACAATTATAGAACTGGTTTAACTTCAGTATTGTCTAAAGACAGGGCAGTATTAGATCTGGGGTGGATAGCTTTGTGAGGCTAGGAAATAGTTGAACCTCAAGATAGGTATGTACAAGGTTTTCTCTCATACAGCCAGAGTGTTTCTTAGAGGCAAGGATTTTGAGACTTCTTCATCTTACATCCTTTGGACATGTTGCTAGAAGAGACCAGTCCCTGGAGAAGGACATCATGTTTGGTAAAGTAGAGGGGTAGTGAAAAAGAGGAAGTCCCTCAATGAGATGGATTGACATTGCCATTGGCTGCAACAATGGGCTCAAACACAGGAACAATTTTGAGGTGGCATAGGACCAGACAGTGTTTTGTTCTGTTGTGCATAATGTTGCTATGAGTCAGAACCAACTTAATGACACCTAAAAACAACAAAGATGTGTAGATTCTAATCCTGTACTCTAAGGGTGGAAAGGAGAAATGGTGGACTGAAAACAGTCCTTTGAAGCAGAGGTCAGGAGTTAAACTCTGCATTTGTGGACAATGTAAATTGTAGGAAAATTTCATGGTTCTAAATACACAGAATGCATTTGGATGAGTTTTCAGGTGAGAGAGAGAACAAGGAATCGATGAGATTTTCAAATAAAGGTGATTAAGGAGCAAACTGGATGAAGAAGAGTATGAGAGTTCCAGGATCACAGGACCTTATATCTGAGGGGTACTTCCAAGGCCAATGAGTGCAAAAGAACTTACCAGAGACAGGGAGTAATAAGTAATAGGGATTAAAATCAAGGCTCAGACAGGGTTGGTGGGCTTCAGAGAAGATGAGGAATTCAGTCACAGCAGGTCTCTGGTCTTCTCATATGTTCTGTCTAATCTTTACAAGCAAAGTTTTGGGCTGTTAACAAGAAGGGGAAACAGCTCAAGCCCTTGCCCCTACAAGTAGCCCCGTTACCATGCTCTCAACACAGAATGAAGGGAAGCTGTTTCCTTAATGTTTTCCCCATTCAAATAATCTAGCCTCACTTTTAATAAAGCCCAAGCTACGAAAAGAAAACAGAACAACAGTTTACTTTAAGCCGTGTCAGGAATGTTTTTTTTTTATTCAATTCCCAGAAGCCCCGGCTTTATTGGCACTAATTAGCCTGTCAGCATTCCTAATACAAATTTGAAGGAAAAATGTTTCCCTCTTACTCTGTGACCCTTCAAATTCAGAACTGAGAAGACATAGCTGAAGGTGGGGAAAGAGGAAACATATTTCAAAGACACCTGTTCCTTTTACTTGAGAATATCAAAAGTTAGAGGTTCTTTAAGACACTATTTCTACATTCACATTAAAAGACTGTCCACGAGTTGTGAAGAAATCAGATGGTGCCTGGCTCTCAGAAAGAATAGCATCCTAGGCTTTAAAAGCTTGTCTTTAAACAAATAGCCATCTTAGAGATGCATCTGCCAAGTCCTCATGGAAGAAGCACACCAGCCTATGTGACGCAAGGATTATAAATAATAAAACCCACATCTGGAGTGGGGAATGGGATTCGAACTTAAATTCTGAACACCTGATTTGCAGAGGGCTATGGATGACAGGTAAAAGTCCAAGATCCATTTTTGGGGTCCCCACATGGATTAAGCCTCTGGAAAATCTCTCCTGACCATAAACCAGGGATGTGAACAGCCTTACTAGCAGACAGAGAGCATTGTAAAATGGATTATTGCAGATGTAGTTACATTAAAATTTAACACTGTATCATTTGACTTCCCTTATTTTAAATGTATCAGTTTTAAACATTTTCTACTTTCTTTTTGATTGAGATTTGTTCTGTCATATTTTTTCTTTTATTTTGCATGGTATTCTATATATGAAATCCAGCACAGGTATACCTACACAGAAAATAACTAGATTAATAGTTTCCTAGAGATATAGTAGACGTGGCTGGGGTAAAATAGGGGCGCTAACAATGAGAAAAAAAAGAAGAAGATGTTCTAGAACTGATTGTGGTAATGATTGTATAACTCGTTAAAATTATTAAACTGTTAAATTGTATGCTATGTAAATTATGTCAATGAAACTTTTTTTTAACTGCTCTGGTGTGGTCTGTGTTAGAAACACAGCATGTGTGCTAGTCTTTGAAGATGTAGAAACTAAACCTCCTACACAATTATCTGTGTGTACCCTACCAAGACATTAAAGATGGTGAACCATCCTGCTAG
Organism: Tenrec ecaudatus; assembly: GCF_050624435.1. NCBI lineage: Eukaryota > Metazoa > Chordata > Mammalia > Afrosoricida > Tenrecidae > Tenrec > Tenrec ecaudatus. Next base: position 145,494,389 of record NC_134548.1, read on the forward strand.
CTTAAACTTGATGCAGACTGATGACGTGATGAATGATTAAATCGGCGGGAGTCTCCCTTTTAATAAGCAGGAGGTTTACACAAACACTGGAAATGTTGGATTTCCTGGATTGTGGAGTAAAGAAGGTAGTGTCAGGGATGCAGCAGGGCTTTCTTTAAGGTAAAAGCAACACACTGGAGACCAATGGCGGGGAGAGGAAGCCATCAGCCATTTACAGGGGCCAGGTCAGTAGGAATAAGAGATACAGACACTCTTCCTCATCTAGGTATTTCCTTGCCATTTGAGCTGGCAAGTCAGACTAACAAATGTCTTCCTAGTCTTCACTTCCTCTTAAGGACGTGCTCGCTCATCTCTGAGATGCTGGCTTCTCACATTTCTTAATGGCCAGGAAGGAAGTGCCCCGCTAACAACCAAGTTCCAAAGAGCTGCATTAAGCACTAAGGGGACAAGATAATCTGTCTGCCCAAACCTGACTGGCCTTTAAATCCTCTCAGTAATAAGAAGAATGTACTAGGTAGAACTTGGGTTCTTGCCAGGAGCTGACCCTGTGATTATCTGATATCTATGCAAGGTAGGATATGAAACATTTATCTTAAGTCATAAGTTCTTATTTATCAAAGGTTACTGTCTATCTTGGTAAGGTGCGTTCATTTGATCTATGGCCTGAACTCATGGCTGTGTCCTTTAAGAGTTCTAATCTCTGAGCACTAAGTTGGTGGCTCCCGTAGGAATGCCACCTGACACTACGGTTGTTATGTGCAGTTAAATCAATTTTTGACACATAGGGATCCCATGCGTAAAACTGCTCCATAGGGTTCTCTAGGTTGGAATCATTACCAAAGCAGATGACCAGGTTTTTTTGCTGCAGTCGCTGGGTATGTTTGAACCACCGACCTTTTGGTTAGTAGCTTAACACTTTACCATTGTGCCACCAGAGCCTAGCATCACTAGGTTTGTGGGGAATGCTGTAACGAGGCTTAGATTATGGACAGAAGTAACCTTTGGTCATTTAAAGTAAATCAAAGCCCTAACAGATCTAGAAAAAGTTTCAATTATTATTATTGCTACTTTTTAATGGAAATATGGCTACCGTATATTTCTTGGCATCTTTAAGGGAATCTAAGGAGAATGATGAGTACTCATGGATGACAAGACAGATCCTTAGATCATTTTCACATGAACTGCACTGATTGGATGGCTGCAAGTAGCCTGACTTGGATTTAACATTCCTCTTTGTCCTCAGAGTTAGTTGAGCTACACAATGGCTATAACCCATCATTGCAAGGGTAGTAGCTCAAGGGCTATATGACTGAATAGCAGCAGCAGAGAATTCTTAGCACCAGCTATACAGTCTCATGTGTCTCAGGTGGGCTAAGGCCACACTCTATATATGCCATCACCAGCACGTGAGCGAGCTATGAAATAGAGAGACTGCAAATTACGTAGACGAGTGTATGTTGGGTGCTTCCTTCTGAACCAAACACACTGTAATTCTTTTGCAGATGGCAGCAGAAACACGCTTTTCTACTTTCACTGCAACCAGACACCAAATCTACTGTTCTACATATGAATTTCAGCCTTGCCCAGTACGAGAACATCTTCCCACCCTTATGTTTCGCAGATGGGGCTTCTGAATATGCATCTGTGAACTTCTTGGGTTCTAGGACACCAAACACATAGTGACTTGTGGGGAGAATTACTTGGGTTTGGAGGGAAGAGTGTGCAGCTTTTACAATGTATGATCTCCTTCACGACTGGCATATCTGGTGGAATTGGCGGAGGTACTATTCCCAAACCAGGCATCATTGGAGTTATGGGTGGGATTCCAGTCATCATTCCAAGAGCAGGGTCAAAGTCTAAAAAAAAAGAGAGGAGAGAGAGAAAAACAAATGACACCAGATAAGGTCAAGTGGAGGCAGAGTGTTACCTTTAACATCTTACACCAAAGTCTTTTCTAAAGTAGAGGTAAAATATTTCAGAAATCATGTCCCCAGCATTGTCAGGTCTTAGATGTTATATATTGTTGTGCATTTTTCTTTTGGGGATGGCACTGTTCCCCTGTATCTTATTTTGACTCCCCCACAAACAACAAAACAAAAAATAAATCTAAACCAGAGCAACCATGTAAGACAAAACAGAACTGTTGCTTTGGGTTTCAAGGCTATAAATCTTTATGAAAATGAAAGCCTCATCTTCCCCCCCCCCCAGAGTTGCTGGTGGTTTTGAACTGATGACCATATGGTTAGCAGCCCCATACATAATACTACCAGGGCTCCATTTTGACATGAAAAGTCTTTCATAACATGACTACCTTTTGTCTACTCAGGTCATCTTTCACTAGTTCTTGATACCCTCTGCTTGAATCCGACAAGGCTCCTTGCTGTCCTTTGTACACACACTGATAGTTCCTATCTCTCTGTGGTACAGCGTCAGTTTGGGGATCAGGCAGACCTAGGTCCTAGTTCCATCTCTGATTGGCTAAGGAACCTTTTAAGTGTGCATTTCCTCATCTTCAAAAGAGGGTTAGGACAACCTACTTTGTAAGAAGTTTTGAGGAGTAAACAAAATATTAACTGTCATGTGCTCAGCACAGTACAGAGACCAGAAAGGCTCAATAAACAACTATTCACTGTGCCTTTGCTTACGCTGTTTTTCTTATCTGGAATCATTTGAGCCTCCCAAAGTTCTCCCCAGGCTTCAAGGCATGGCTTACATCCATCCTTCTTGGAGAGTTTTTTTCAGACAATTCTAGTTCATATTGTATTCTGGATCTAAAAATTATTGATTCTACATTTGACAATGACATTCTATATTGACAATGAATTTTTAGTTTGTACCACCCTCTGATTATGCCGTCAGGCAGGTCTCCAGGATATGTGAAGGAGTTTCACAAACAAAAATTCTGTGAGGTCACTGTCTTCTACATATGCTTTGATTCTCTCCAAACCTTGGTCAATATTATCAATCTGATGGTACAATCTTACATGGTGCCATGAGTGAAATACCATATTAGCCAAACGGAGTGAATCATTTACCAGGATACCCTCTTAGAAACAAGATTTTGGGAGGACCTCATACACATGAATCCAAACGTTCCTTGGATAATCTATTAGCTCCTACATTGGTACACTGAAAAGGAGAAATGGGGACCAGGGTCCATGTGGGTTCTGTTTGGAATTGGAGATCCTTGCTTAGATGACACTGCTGGCTTTGGCCAGTCCTACATAGGAAAGGGAAATGGGAACTATTGAGAAAGGTGTTTCTGGTAACTAGAACCCATGTAGGGCCTGATATAGCATTGCCTATCCTGTCTGTCTTCAGCACTGAAGGGGGAACTTCAAATTGGTTAAAGTAGACATTCCTAAATGAGGGTTCCTTGAGGTGCTGGCCTAGGACAGGAGCTTTGCTTCCTATTAGTAAGGGTGGTATTCACTTTGACAGAGGATATTTGTACTGACATTTGCTGATAATATATCCCTGAGTATGGTGGCACATACAAGGAGCAAAGTTATGAATATTTAATAGATACAACCAAACACATTGAGGGACTGAGTCACTGGACTGGGGACTCAGGACCGTAGTCTCTGGGGATACTGAAGTCAATTGGCTTAATATCATCTGCAAAGACAATGTTCCATAATCCCATTTTTGTGAGTAAGTGACTGAGAGCATATTTACCTTCATCCTTATATGTCATCTCCCTCAACATGCATGTGTGTGCATGTACACAGAAACACACTTCTCCCTCTCTGTGGCTCTCTAAATTCCTCTAGTAGTATTGATGTGACCCTGGAGAAAATGTCTTAATATATCTGTGCCTCGATTTCCCTTTAGGTAAAAGTAGACACAAATAATGACATTTAGTTCAAAGGATGAAAGGATAGAACAGATATGAAAACTTCTGCCAGGTAAATTACAAAACATGAGTATACACACTGACTGCTGTGGGCACTCATTCCCACATTCTACAAACATTTGTTATAATTCTCCTACATGATAGACTATACAGCCAAAGGGTCTACAACTCCCTTTCAATCTTAGAGAATGCAAGGCCCCTTACTGGCTGTCATCCCATGCTGTAAAACAAGAGTATTGTGGTTAACGATGCCATTTACATCAGAAAAATTGATTTCTTGTGCAAAAGGTTTTGAAGAAATTGTTAGTGTGATCTCACCCATTTGCAAACTGCTATTTTTTCAAGGAAAATATCAGATTAGATTGTGTGTCAACCTAATAATGACATGTATTTTTCTCCTCCTACTGAAATGTTTGTCTTCCTTTTATTGTTCTGTCTGCCTCCTCATTGTTATTCATATAGCTTTGTCACTCACAACTCTACCTTACCAGAGATTACAGAAACATCAGTTCATTAAACAAGTTCTGCCACTTTGACTGAGCAGGAAATGCCCGTCTCCATGTACTGTCTACTAATAAATGGAGACAAACAAAAAACAAATACACAGGATAAATATAACTCTTGACTGATGTACTCACCACTGTGCTGTTGGGTATGATTACATTAATATTTTATGAATTTCATTTAAAAGCAAATGTATTCATGACATATGGCTAAAGCCAGAGAAGAAAAACTCCATCACATTGATTATTTTTGTTATCTTCAACTATTAAGCACCAAAGTAGCTGCAGATTTCTCATGCTAACCAAGAAAAAAACCATTTAAATCTTTGGCTTTATGTAAGTATTGCCAACCGAAAACAAAAAACCAAAAAAAAAGAAAGAAAAAATAACAACCCAAACCCATTGAACCTGTTGCCAAGGAGTTAATTCATAGTGACCATGACCCTGAAAACTCAAAGAAGTCAGCACTTTAAGAACATACTGGAAATAGACCATCAGAGGAACTCTCTTTTCCAGGCCCCTGCCAACAAACATATGCTATAGCATCTTACATTATAAATTCAAACCTCTGAAAGAGATTGCAAATCACATGGAAGAATAGTGGACAGGGCCAAAGTATTCTTCCAGTCATATTTACAATCAATAGGTTAAGTAAATGAACAAGCAAGTAAATACAATTACTTAAATAAATTCATTTTTGTATTTACAATTTCTTCTTTTAGTATCCTTTCCCTACCCCTTCCTCGACTGTCTGGTCATTGCCAAGAGAACCATATGGTGTTGGTTTGCATTCGTTTTTCTGATTCATGCATTTCCCAAAGTCCTCACTCACTGGAAATTCTGAGAATGCTAAAAAGAGTGGGTTAAATTGCTCCTCAGAGTTCCCGCCTTATCATGTGGTTTCTAGAAAGGGTTTGGTATAGCCTTAAGCCTTCCTGCTGCTTACTCAACCTAGGTAGCTATCACACAATGTTATTACCCTTTATATTCTCTGTACAACCTGAGCCAGGAAGTTTCAATGAAGGCACATGTGATATCTATGCAACCATCTAGTCCATATGCCCATCCAGCTAATATTTCGGGGCCAGTCCCTGTTCCAGGTGGCAGGCTATAGGAATAAATAAGACAAAATGCTTGATAGCCTTTTTTTGGAGACAGCCATCCAAACACTTACAAGGCTAAAATAGCAATTATCATCACCATCATAATTGTTTATTGAATGCTATAATTTCTTAGGTACTGAGTTAAACACTGTATATAATCTCATCCTAGCAGATCTGCGAAGTAGGTACTGTTGTTAATCCTTCATTTTCTAACTAAAGAAACTGAGGCTCAGAAAGATTTTCCTTGCCCAAGGTCATACAACCAGTAAGGGGCATGCATTGGATTTAAATTCAGCTTGTTCTAACACTATGAACTACCACACTATCTCTCAATGTGGCATGACAACTGCTTGAATACAAAAAGATCCAAGGTTGTAACAAGGATGCTGATAAAAGACAGTGGATGAACAACTGAACACTTCCACAGTTCTTCATTCCCAGTGTGGTGGATCAGAAGTGGATACAAATTCTCCTAGCAGCAAGAGGTGTGTGTGTGTGTGTGTGTGTGTGTGTGTGTGTGTGTGTGTGTGTGTGGTGGTCTATCTCCTTCACTTGGAATCTACCTTGAGTAATGTAATATTGCAGAAAGGATAGTATGTCACCATTTTAGACTTGTTCTTAGCAATTTCCACTTCTTGTCTTTGGGACTATGTGATTTGGGAGCTTTAAATTTCCATGTAGTAAGGGCAATAAGCATGTAGGAGAGACCATGGAGAGATGCCCAACTGAGTCCAGGTTTCTAACTGTGCCTGACAAAGAAGCAAGCATATAAGAGAAGTTGTCTTGCATTCCCTAGAATAGCGTGTCCCAGTTGAATTATCCAAGTTAGCACCATGGTGAATAGAAGAAGTGCCCATTTCAGCTTTGTTTGAATTCCTCATGCAGAAAATCTTGAAAGATAATAAAATGATTGTACTCTAAAGCATTATGATTTTAAGCTAGTTTGTCACCTAAGAAGAGATAAATAGAATATCCAGCATTGAGTATGATTGGTTAACAGCATTAGGCATGCTCAAAGAATAAAAACACAAAGTACAATATGTACCCAAACTAGAATGATGATGATTTTTTTTCTTTCTGATTAAGATGGTACTTTGATAACCTGTAAGTTCCCAGAACTACTCTTTTTAGCAATTGCTGTCATTGTACTTAAAAAACAACAACATAAACACCTCTGAGGTAATTTATGAATATAAAGAAATAAAACCTTCAAATATATGAAGAAATACCCTGTTACAAATGCATTAATCGGTCTATGTCAGGAAGGTCTGGTGTAGCAACTAAAAATTTATTATTTCTGTGATATACCAACAGGATCAGTGCACTCAGCCCAGCACTGGCTCTCAGAAGTCAAAAGTGTTCTCTCCAATGTAGAGCAAAGACAAGAATCCATTTTGATCTCTTTCCTTCTCATAAAGCTGTCTCACAGTCCCTGTAATTAGCTGTGTGGAAGGACCATGTGGAAGGATGCCAGATGACTAATACGCTATTGATGCATAAAGATGATCAAAACTAAAAAAACAAACAAACAAACCCTCAAAGTCATTGCAATCCTGTCCATTCGGGACCCTACAGGACAGGGTGGAACTGCTCCTGTGTGTTTCTGAGACTGGAACACTTTGCAGGAGTATAGGCTCGTCTTTCTCCCTTAGAGAGGCTGGTGGTTTCAATTTGCTGAACTTGTAGTTAGCAGCTCAACGCATAACCACTATGCAACCAGGGCTCCTATTAAGATTATTGATTTAGAAAACCTAAAAGACCTTAGAGAGTGCTCATCTTTTAGGTCTGACAAAGATGCCCCACACATTCATTTAATGGTTCAACATGATATTTCTAGCAGATGAGTTAACACTGGATTTCTTTCCTTGAATGTAACTTCATGGGGATGATAGGGTGAAGTTCTACATTTTATACACATCATCTTACTTAATCCTCACAATTCTATGAGATGAGCAATATTACTCCCTATTTGACAGATGAGAAAATTGAAGCTTATAGAGATAACATAGTTAGGATACACAATACATGCCTCTTACCAAGCATGCTTCAAATCATTAGTCTGCACCAGGGGTCAGAAAACTTTTGAGATAGAAGCACCAATCCTGCCCCTCACAACAATTAGGAAAATATATTTTATGAACAAATGAAATCATCATAAGCCTTTTATAATTTTCTATTTTACTTCAGAGCCACCTGTACATATTGAAAGAGCTGCATGTGGCTCCAGAGCCTCAGTTGCCTGACTCCTGGTCTACACCAACTCCCCAAAAGGCTAAAGAGCCACAACAGAGAAAATGCTCCTAGCAAGGTAACAGTACCTATTCAATCTGCAATGAGCCTTCAAATGTTCCTGTCCAGGAGGACATATTGGGGTTGTTTATCTCCACATCAAGAATTTCTTCTTGAGATATTCAGTATATACATTGCCACAGTATTAATTACTTCTAGTTTAGTATTAATTACTTCTAGTTTTTAAATCCACTGTCTCAATTTTGGGCCAAGGGAAACGTTGGGATTCTGACAATATCTGCAATGGTGACAATTAAGGGTAGAAGGTGACACACTGACTCTCCTGCTTGCCTTTTTTGACTTGAAATCTCATTTGGGCTGGCTGAAAGCCCTTTATTTCATGCCCTCAGAAGGGCTCTGCCTGTAATCATTGACTTCTGGTCCTATCTCCTCTGTCTGGTGAAGGCATTACCAATTGTTTCCATGTTCTACAGACCCTTTGGTGTGAGTAAGTTTGTACTCTCAGTGAAATCACTGAAATGCAACCTCAACTTATTTGAAAATTAGCATTATCTCATTATACATGCATAATTAGGATATTTTATAGACATTATGAATCCAATGCAGCTATACATTGGTACTCCTATACCAGCCCCCAAACAAACAAACAAACTCCTTGCCATCAAATCGATGCTAACTCATAGTGATCCAATAGGACAGGGTAGACTCCCCCTATGAGTTTCTGAGCCTGTAACTCTCTATGTGAGTAGAAAGCCCAATATTTCTCCTGTGGATTGGTTGGTGCTTTTTAGCTACTGACCTTCTAGTTAGCAGCCCAATGCATATATTCCTTTACAGTTCCTATAACATTCATGGAAAATGAATAATTAGGCAAAAAATATTCTTATGTATTGAGAAAATTTGTGGATCCCTAGTGTCCACTGATTAAATGTTTGGTTGTTAACCAAGAGGTGCTTAGTTCAAACTTACCCTCTGCTCTGTAGGAGAAAGATATAATTGACTACTTCTGTAAGGATTACAGTATAAGAAACCCTATTTGGAAATTTTGTTTTATCATACAGGGTTGCTATGAGTTGAAATGAATCAGGTCAGTGGAAAAAATGTGTTTTGTTTTAACTGTGAAACTTTTACCTACCATAGTCCTCACTGCCTAGATTCTTGGCAGGGGGTGGGGTGGGCTGGACTTTCCCGGCAGTCAATCTGAACAGAGACACAACTTTCTCAAGATAGCCTGACTGACTGGTGAGATGATCCTGGCCTTATCACCAGCTCTCTTGGAATTAGATCATAAGCCCCCAAAGTTTTACATCATGACTTTCAAATTCTTTCAACAGCTGTCCTGCTTCTCTAGAGTATCTTCTGAATACCTGTTTCAGCCCAGCTGGAAAGTTGAGTCAGGGCCTGGCTAAAGGTCAAGAGCAAACAAGGTAGCAGGCTAGGTAGAGGTGGGATATATGACATAGTTTCAGAGCAGAACAGCTCTCTTCAACCCAATCTCAACTTGAGCCTACATTTCCAGCAGAAGAGCTTTATTCCTTCAGCACAAGCTTCCCTTTCTAGCTAACCTTCTCTACTACTCCTTACATAATCATACGTTCTTGCCATCTTGGAACACTTGGCAGATTCCTGGTCAAGCCCTCAACTCTCTCATGCAGCCTGGATGAGACATTGGTAAACTGTTTTTTTTTCTTCCAGTGGCCTTTAAATATCTGGATTTTAGAGATGAAGAAAACTACCTTTATACATGTATTTAAGGTTGGCAATCTCTTAGTTTTCCAGGGAAAAATGTAAATACATGCACCCACTGCTGTCCAGTTGATTCCAACTCGTACAGGACAGAGTAGGATCGCCCCTGTGGGTTTCAGAGACTGCAATACTTTGTGGGATCGGGAAGCAGCATCTTTCTCCTGCGAAGCGGCTGGTAGTTTTGAACTGCTCACTTCGTAGTTGGCAGCCCAATGTTCATCTCACTATGCAACAGGGCTGCTACAGAAAAGACATAGGGAACAACACAAAGAATCTAAGCAATGTACTATCACTATTTTACTTGATAAAATAAAGCACATTTTGAAAAGGAAAAAGTACTCATATAAGAAGTCTATGATACCACAATCAAGGAGAAAACTTCCAATCAGCATGACAAAGTGTATTTTCACATTCTCACATTTTGTGACAAACTCAGGAAAGTAATAGCATCAGCTGGCCACTGTCTACAAACCAGTCTTTAGGTTGCTGAGATCAATCAACTACTCCATTCAGTCTGTAGCTCTCTATCAAGCTCCCAATGAAAAGTCTCTTTTAGAACTAAAGTGTCAAGTACACAAAAAGGAAGAGGCGGATTACCCAAGTAAGAAAGTAAGCACAAAAAAATCTGTGCTTACCTTTTGTACTGGGTATGCTGTCTCTGTCAGGGATTGCAAATTTGAAAAAAAGACTTTGATTCTGGAGAAAGGAGCTGTGGAGTGAGTGAGGACAGAGACTCTTGCCAGCCAGTCCTTGAAGCAGAATCTTGGCTGTGGTGAAAAAATATGAACGATTCCTTACAGAGCAGTAACTAATTGCAAGTAAGTCCATGTTTACTTTTCTGAATGAGTAATCAGATACTACAAAAATTCAAATTATACAACTGATCACGCTTCCTTTAAAAAAATAAGTTGGCTCTCTGCACAGCTTTCGAAACTGGGTGGGATCCTATAGCCTACAAGTGTGAAGTCTCATTAACTTCTCTTCCTATTTTCATTTTCCAAGCTATTGATTTATTTTATTTATTTTTAATTTTTTCTAGTTATCTTTCTTACAAGCTGCCTCAAACCATCTGTAGAATGAGACAGATGAACTCAAATCAATACTTGACGATTCTCTTCATACTGCATAGTCTTGAATGCGTTCCTGTCCAGAGGGTGCTGTTTCCTCAGCCTGGACTATTCTGAGCTCCCTTTCCCCTGACACATTCCCATAGATGCTTGGAGACCCAGATCCTTTGTGAATCCTTGCTGAACATCACCATCAACCTACCACTCTCCTTCTTCTATGATACTTGTCACATTATCGTGTTGTTAGATGTGATGCTAGGGCTAGGTGTTGGACTGCTAGCCCAAGGTTGGTGATTCCAACCAACTAGCCACTCTCTGGGAGAAGATAGGGCTGTCTGCTCCCATGAAGATTTATAGTCTTGGAAAGCCTACAAGGTCACTACTCGGGCAGAATCAATTTGACTGCAGTTTTTTTTTGGGGGGGGTGGTTAGAGTGTCAGTTCATTGGATTGTTATGCTATTTTCTTTGCTGTCTCTGCCATTGGACTCTGGAAGTTTGAAGGCAAGTACTGTGCGTGCCCATTTTAGTCCTTTGACTTAGATAAATGTATGTTCAATGAATTACAAAGTGGATATACAAAAAAAAGAACAAATACACTACATGGATGGGAAACTTTAGAGCTGTTATTCAAAAATCAGCTCATATATGTGAACAGGTTTTATTAAGGAGAAAAATGGGTGTTTTAAAGTGATTGGAGACAGTATACTTCATGAGGACAGGAATCTGTGTATTTTGGTTCACTGCTTTATCTTCAGCACTTCTCATAGTACCCTCGACACAGAAGTATTTATTTGTTGTGTGAATGGAGGAATGAAGGAATGAATAAATGGTGTCACTCAGACTACTCTTCCGAACAGTTGCCTTCCATGGAGAGTCTTGAAAGTGCCATCTCTGGATGAGATTCCAGCTTCTTTAGCTTTTGAGTATTATATTTTATGTGATGTTACCTACTCTTGGGGGAATGCCCACGATGATAATGAACTGCCTTGTCTTTGTCTGGATCTGAACCTTTTGAGCCACTTATGGCATATTTTATTTGCAGAACAACAACAACAAAAATAAACTCAGACTTACAGTGACCCCACAGGACAAAGTAGATGTGGCCCTGTGTGTTCCCGAGAGTGTGATTCCTTACAGGAATGGAAAGCCTAGTCTTTCTCCTCTAAAGCAGCTGGTGGTTTTGAAGAGTTGACCTTGCAGTTAACAGGCCAACTTATAATCACCATACCAGAAGATACTGAAAATACTAGAAACTCAAGTCTGACTCTCCTTGAGAAGCTTAAGGACTATACCTATTTCTGATCTGGGTTCTCATCAGCGTTGGCCAGTTGGCTTCAGTCAGTAATGCCTCCTTAAGAATGACAATGCTCACACAGTGCTATATTACTCTGGGAATAAGGCACCCGAGGCAGATTTACAAGTATCTCTCATTGTGGAGGTGGTAGAGTCAATACAATGAAGAAACTATGAGGAACTCTTACTATGTGACTTCCTTCACCAGCTCTACACTTGGCTATTTAGAGATAATGGAAAAGGATATCAATACTGGTTGTAAAACAGGAAGAGTATATCAATGGCACAGCAATAATCATACATGTAGAGGTTGTTGAACTGCAGAATTTTTGTCATGTTTATTTTTGCCACAATTAAAAATAATTACACTAATAATAATTAGTACACAGAAAAATACCATGCTCTAAAATTGATTGTGGTAATGATTGTGCAACTCTTCTTAATTTGATTGAACTATTGAGTTGTATGATACATGGATGGAGTGCCAATAGAACCGTTTTCAAAAAGGATGTTTTATTTGAAGATAAAAAATAAATGATGCACAGGGAGCATTCACTGAGCACCTCTACATTAATGCACCTCGAGATTCATTGGGATGCCTGGAGCCAAACAAGGCTTCCTAACTAGAAGGCCTGGCTCGCTTTGGGACCACTCATCATATGAAAAGCAACACACCATAAGTTGTATTTGACCAGCTTAGAAAAAGCAAATAATCTGCAAGGAAGACAATTGCCAGCCAACGGGGTCTTGAAGATCTGCCATCATTGTGCATTAACTTCACAGAACACCACATTACATGAATGGAAGCTCCACACCAAACCTCAGCGGTGGCTTGGATCAGCTCTTTACTCAATGAACATAATCAATCAGACATTAAGCTGATGACAGGTATGTGTCCAAGAGTTTCAGCATTCATGACACTATAAACCTGAACTCTCTGAGGGGAAGTCAAGGATGTATCATCTGTTTTCCATCAATGTCAGAAACCTTCCTAAAGTCACAGACAGGCCAAAAGCAACACGACCAACAGAAGTCAGTGGGCTCATGGGAGAACCTCTTAAGGGTCAGAAAAAGGACCCCAATTACTGAGCCATAGATGAGTGATCTTGGGGAACAGATCCCTCTACCTCAGTAGCTTCCTTTAACATATTAAAAACTCTTGAGGGTGAGAAGAGGATTAGGGGAGAATCATTCTTGGTTGTCATTCAGGTAAACATGAAATAATAAAAATAGCAGGCACCTTGCTGCCTCGACCTTGGCAAGAAGGGAAGCCAGCATTGGAGTGTGGTGCCAATAGTCTGTCTCTGTGGACACCTTGCCGGATTTATAAGGAGCAGTCAAAGCATAGTCAGACACGTACTGCTCTCTTCACCTGCCACTGTCTACTTCTTATCCTAGGAAAACCACCCCAGTATTACTTCTCATCTACTGTTGATAAGTATACGAATAAGCCCTAATTCAACATTTTGTGAGTCATCTATTAGATGTCATATATGCAGATGAAACAACCTTGCTTTTTGATCGAGGGGAAAACTTGATGAAGATAAAAAAAATGCAGCCTCTTTAAGTATTATATCACACTATAAAGAAGACCCACATCCTCACAACTGGACCAATATGTAGCAATATGATAAATGGACAAAAGATTGAAGTTGTCAAGGATTTTTTCTTGCTTGAATCCACAATCAATGCTCATGGAAGCCACAGTCAAGAGATCAAAAGACATGTTGCACTAGGTAAATCTGCTACACAAAACCTCTGTTAGAGTTTTGGAAAGGAAGGACATTACTCTGAAGACTAAGGTGCGCCTGACACAAGCCATGGTATTTTCAATCACCTAATGTATGAATGAAAGATGGACACTGAATAAGGAAGCCAGAAGAAAAATCAACGCATTTGAATTGTGGCGCTGGACAAAATGTTGAAAGTACCATGGACTGCCAAAGGACAACAAAATCTGTTGTAGAAGTATAATAGATTGCAACTTAGAGGCAAGGATGGCAAGACTTGCATACGTTGGGTACGTTATCAGGATAGAGAAGTCCCTGGAGTGGGATGTCATGGTCGGAAAAGTAGAGAGGCAGCAAAAAAGGGGAAAGCTCTCAATGAGATGGAATGATACAGTGACTGTAATGATGGGTTCAAGCACAGGAACAATTGTGATTGGCGGAGAACTCGGCAGGGTTTCATTTTGTTGTGCACAGTGTCGCTAAGAGTTGGAATTGACTGGATGGCACCTAGCACCAACCATATCAGATGTATAATTGGAATAAAAATAATAGATAATATATATTAAGGCCTGGCTGTGAACAATAATAGATAATGCACATTAAGGACTTACTAAGAACCAGGCACCATTTTCAGACTACATGCATCAATTTGTTAGTCCTCAGGACAAGCTAATGAGATGGGAACTATTATTATCTACCGAGGTAAAGTAACCTGCCAAAGGTCACATACTATATATACTCATGTATAAGCAGAGTTTTTCAGCACAAAAAATGTGCTGAAAAATGGGTTCGGCTTATACAAGGGGCAGTGGTACCCCTGCGAGGTGTAACATCTCACTGGGGCCCCCTCGAGGTAATGGGATGAGCGCCCCTTATCTCGAGGGTGATTGCCTTTCTTCACTGTTCATTCAAAGCCCCGCTGACACTGCAGGGCTTTGAATGTTTGTTTACTCACATCTAACTAATCAGAGCTGTACTATGATGTGGACAACTCCAATCCGCAGAAGCACCCGTAGTGATTCACTTATGCCTGCAGCTGAACTGGTAAGGATGTGTCTGTGGCTGCGTTCGTCTCTCCCCTCTGGTCTCTGTGTTAATTCACATCCTGCATCCCCTGCCCGCATGGATTCCCCCCTCCCCGCTCCTCTTAGCTAACATGGTTTGCGGGGTTGGGGGGGAGGCATTACCATGAAAGCTTTTTTTCAAGGTACTGTTTTTTTTATCCTATTAGAAATGTAGACTCTTGAACCAAAACAAAAACGCCGGTCAGATGAGGCTGGTTTCAAAATGAAGGTTGTGTCAAGAGCAGAAGAGAGCACTAACAGTATTGCATGCAGGGAATTCTGTGTTGACGAAAAGCAAGTGAGGGAGTGGCGGAAAATGAAGGCTGACTTGGAACAGATTCCAAAAGCGAAAAAAGCTCGTCGTGGTTTAACGTCTTTTTATGGGGCTCTAGAGAGTGAATTGCAAAATGGGTTATGGAGTGTTGTCAAAATGGTTACTGCATAAAACGTATGGGAATCTGCATACGTGCGCTACTAATGGCTAAGGATGACAAATATAAAGCACCAGGCATTGATAAATTTGTTGCGTCAGCAGGATGGTGTACCCGCTTCTTGAATAGGTTTGGCCTATGTTTGAGACAAAGAACAAAGATTTCCCAGAAATTGCCACAAGACCTTGAAGAAAAAATTATGTCATTCCAGTCATTTATTATAAAACAAAGAAGGATTTATAATTATGACCTGGCAGATACTGGGAATATGGATGGAACTGCCATGACTTTTGATCTTCCAAGCAACAGAACTGTGGCAAGTTTAGGAAAAAAAAACATTTTTATCAAAACCACAGGAAATGAAAAAAAAAACTTTACAGTTGGTTCTGTCATGTTTGGCTAATGGAACTAAGCTGCATCCTGCCATTATTTTTAAAAGAAAGGCCTTGCCTAAAAACATCAATTTCCCATCAAGAACTACTGTGCGTGCACATGTTAAAGCCTGGATGGATGGAGATGGAACAAAAAAAAAATGGCTGGAAGAAATTTGCAACCAAACGACCAGGAGCAGCCTTAAAGAAAAAGCCATCGTTACTTGTTCAGAGGCCACCTACCGGATGACATTAAAAAGATTGACAAAATCTGGTAAAGTTACTCTAGCTGTTATTCCAGGTGGGCTTACATCTGTACTGCAGCCTCTGGATGTATCTTTGAATAAGCCTTTTAAAGACCATGTGTGAAGGATGTGGCATGAATGGATGTCATCTGGTCAAGCCCGACTAACAAAAGGAGGAAATCTTATGAAGGCTGACACAGAGTTAATAGCAAAGTGGGTTGAAGATGCGTGGGAAGGCATTGCAGAAGACATGGTGCGACGTGCCTTCCATAAATGTAGTATTAGTAATGCTATGGATGGCAGTGAAGACTGCGCTTTGTATCAAAATGACAGCAGTGATGGTGATGACGGCGATCTCAGTGAGGACAGCGTCTATGATGACCTCACACCAGCTGAAGCTCTGCATTGGGATACGGATGATGATGAGGAATCCAGTTTTGAAGGATTTTAACT
This sequence comes from Tenrec ecaudatus, assembly GCF_050624435.1. Classification (NCBI taxonomy): domain Eukaryota; kingdom Metazoa; phylum Chordata; class Mammalia; order Afrosoricida; family Tenrecidae; genus Tenrec; species Tenrec ecaudatus. The sequence goes on from NC_134548.1 coordinate 145,510,502, forward strand.
CTACATTTTAGCTTGGTTGCTGGTTGAGCTCAGGGAACAGTACTCTTAAGGCATCATTGTTGATACCTTATTGTTTTTGTTGCACTTACTGTGCTGGTTTACTAATGTTAAATGACTTGTCCTTTTATTTATGTTTTTTTATTTAAAATAAATATTTAAATATATTACCCCACTGATGTCTCAATTTTTAGTAATTTTATTTTCATTTGTTTTGATTATTGAAACTCACCAATAGCTTCTGCATTTCCCACCTTAGGCTTATACTCGAGTCAATCAGTTTTTCTGGTTTCCCAGGTAATAATTAGGTACCTCGGCTTATACTTGGGTCGGCTTATATTTGTGTATATACTGTAAGTCCTTAATGGTAAAGCAGGGATTTTAACCTAAGCAGTCTAGATCCAAAGCTCCTGCTAATCTCAAGATGTAGACAAAGGAAGCTAGAAGTGGAAATGAAATCCATCCTTGAGGTTTCACATATATGGATGTGTGCAAAATGCATAAGAGCTGACAATTAGAGCCCAAATGCTTCAATTTAAATAGCATCTTAGCAGCCCTCTGCAGAAAGCAGTTTGATATCTCGTGTAACTCTCAGGGAGCCCTGGTTGTCTAGTGGCTACATGCTGGGCTACTCCCTCCAAGGCTTGTAGTTGAGAAGCCACAGCTGCTCCATGGGATACAACTAAGGCTTTCTCCTCCCATAAAGAGCTACAGTCTCAGAAAACCCACAGGGGTTATTTCTACACTTATAAGGCCTTATAAGGGCCCTAGGAGAAAGAATTGATTCGCTGGCAGTGCATTTTGGTTTTTTTTTCTAATCTCCAGGAGAATATTTTACTACTACTGGTAGAAAAAATAATAACAATTAAGCTTAAGTGAAGGCTTATTAGATGCCAAGCATTGTGCTCAGTATATTATTTAATCTTTCTAGCAATCCTATGAAATAGATCTGTTATTATCCCCTCTCCCTTTACAGATAAAGAAACTAATGTCACCCTAGACTGTTTGAGACTGTCACTCAGAATCACTCCACATGAAGGTATAATCTATAAGCAATATAGTTTGAATAGGTATATAAGTTGACACAAATATCAGCTGAGGCACCTAATTTTACCACAAAACGGCATTAATAATGTGCTGAAAAACTCGGCCTATACATGAGTATGTACAATAAACAATATTATAATGAAATAACAAAAGACTAAATAAAATACCCAGTGCTGCCTTTACAAATGTTTATGCAAAATATAGAATTTTAACAAGTGACATTTTCCCACATAAGTTGTGCTACTTTATATACAAACACCAACCCTAGAAGGTAGGTATTGTTAGCCTAATTTTATGGATGAGAAAACCGAGTATCATAGCAGGTATATAACTGATATAAATGCACAGGGTCAAATTCATGAAAGAAACAGGCTTGGACCTCACTCAGACTGACCCACCAGAGTCTGAGGTCATCACCTGCCCTAGTCATTTAAAGCCCAAGGAGATCCATGGGCCAAGCACTCTAGTCCTCATTGTATTTTGGGGTGTTCATCTCAATAATGATTGGACCAGTGGAATAAGACGCAGTCCAATCATAGGAATTAGTTTATTAGAATGATTCTTTGCCTCTGTCAAATAATGAATGCAGCCTCTCCCACCCCTGTTCTCATTCACATACTTTCTTCATGTTTCCTTACTTGTCTTATTTGTTTTCTATTTCAGTATAATAACATTTCTTAATGTATGATTGCTACTGTTGCCTCCGACCCTATGTGACCCCCCATTTAAGCATTTAAAATCTGGGCTAGGATGACAGGACACATGACATCAACCCAGATCTGTGTTTCTTAGCTTTGGCATGGATGTGAATCATCTGAAGTACCTTGTTAAGATACAACTTCTGATTCAGGAAGACAAGTTTCGAACCTGAGATTTTAGAATTCTAAACAGCTTCTGGACTGTGCAGACCACGCTGATACAAGGTTTCAGAATGACCTAACCTTCTCAGGCTTTTATATAGGATCACAAATAAATCTAAGGAGAGTTATGTTTAGGTTGTTTATTTTTTCAATTGATTAATTTTAAAAATTGAATAAGTCAATTTATTGGCGTTTTTTACCTTTCTTATAACATTACACATATCCATTGTGTCAAGCACATTTGTACATATGTGGCCATCAACATTTTCAAAACATTTCTTTCTACTTGAGCCCTTGGTATCAGCTCTTCTTTCCTTCCCCCTCCCCTCCTACCCTTCTATCTACATGAACCCGTGATAATTTATGAATTAATTTATTTTCATATTTTTCACTGTCCACTGCCTCCCTTCACCCATGTTTCTGTTATTCGTCTCCCCGGGGGGGGTGGACATTGATCATTTTGATCAGTTCCCTCTTTCTCCCCCTTCTCCCCACACCTTCCCCCATCCTCATGTTATCACTACTCTTGTTATTGGTCCTGAGGGGTTTATCGGTCCTGGATTCTGTGTGTCTAGCCAGATTTGTAAGATAGAACTGGGGTCTCGATAGTTGGGGAGAGAAAGCACTAAATAACTATATGTTGAGGTTGTTTAAAAAGCTACCCCATGACTTCTCGACTTATTCACAAACCCATTTTAATGGCGAGATAACTCTATTCAGGAGACTTTTAATATGTAAACAAAACCCTTCACATACTATGACAATGACTTTCCCCTTTAGTGGAGATGGAGTTAGTCCATTATGGCCATTCTCTTCAGGGCTACTCTGTTGAAAGGAACACAGACAACTATTCAAATTTTTAAATATCCTTAGAGATTGTCCCCACCATCTCCTCTTCTCCTGTTTAGTAATCTAAGCTTTGAGGGGTATCAGCTCTGGAGTCCTTAGATGGTTCAAATGTGTGCTATATGAAAGGTTAGAACTTCAAGTCCATTGAGAGGCACATCCGAAGAAAGGCCTGGCAATCTACTTCTGAAAAACCAGCCATTAACAACTTTATGGAACACAGTTCTACTCTGAAAAAAAATGAGGTTACCAAAAGTGGAAATCAATTCAAGAGCAAGTTAAAAAAAAGAAGTTTTATCTACTTATTCTCTTTCCATCTCAATGTCTATTTGCTCCCCAATAAATCGACAAATTAGACAAGTTTTGTATTCGTTTCCAAAATCTTCTTGAATTTTATTTCAATTAACTGCTTACACATTATGTTACTCTATCTCCATTAGTCATGTCCTAACTTTACCACAGTGCAATAGGGAGTATACTAGTAGCTATTAGCCACCCAGTCTATAAAGCTCATATTACAAAAATGTAGACTCTAGGCAGAATCTGGAAAATGCCATCTTCAAAATAAGTCATATCATATGGCTATATTTATTACCACATAGTCAATTAAAAGGAGCATGTATTAGGTGATTAAAAATAGCATACCAGGTAATATTGGTTGTCCGGCAATTCCAATTGGTGCCATCCCAAGATTATTCATTGCTGTGGCCCATGCAGTTGGATCAGACATAGGTAAGGTCATCGCAGTAGCATCCACATTCAGAGTTCTAGTGCTGTCAGCTGGGGGCGGGGGTGGGAGGAAAAGCAAGTAATTTGTTATGTTAGGATTCCAGCATCTATTCTACTTAGCAATATGTAAACTCTGCCAAACTCTTTATAATAATAGCCAGATGGGTAAAGTGATGAATAAGGCCTCAACTTCACGTTTCTTATAAATGTTAAAACAATACAATTTGAATTGGTAGACAGTCATGAAACTTGAAAGCAGTCCATGAGATGAAACTTAGTGAAAGAATTTCTTCTTCCTTTTCTCCATCTTTCCCTTTCTTTTTACCCATCCCCACTTTTTGCGTATATATATGTATACTTATGTACATACACACACACACACACACACACACGACAGATGCTTGGGAGGATTAAGAGGTTGCCTGTTCTTCTCATAGTCTACTTGAATACGATTACTTCAGCAGCTTCGATCCAAACTACTCATGCATGCAAACAAAGAAAAAACATCCAAGGGCTTCCGCAGTTGGCAGTAAAAACTGAAAATTATATTCCTGATTCAATTTTATATCTTTGAAGTAGTACCATTGAATAGACCTAGATATACAATAAAGAAACATCAAATTAGCTGGTTGAGTATTTGTGGAACTAGACATATACTAAAAAGAAAGTAGACAGGAGACATAGTCCCCATCCTCAAGGGTTGCATAATCTATTGGAGACACTGATGATGATGGTAATGATAATCACTATTATTACCACCTGCACCACTATGGCCATCACTAGTTATTGAACAATTGCCTTATTTTTTTGTAGAGCACTTGACATGCATTATTCTTTTTAATTCTCAGAACAATACTGAAATATAGAGGCTATCACATCACTAATAACCGAAATGTTTAGCAAGGTCACATATATTGCCCAAGGTCACACAGGTTTCCCACTAAGTCTTATTAAATCAAAATAAACAAGTAAGAAGTACTAACACATTTTAGTGGTATGGACCAAAAATGTTTGAGGAATGAAGACTACTTTGGCCTAAGTTTCATTGAGTGATGGGTAGGAATTAATAGGTACAAAACAAGGGGGAAACATCCCAGGAGCAGGGATGACATAAGTAAAGCCATAAAAGTAGGTTATATGTGCATGTGTATGTACCTACTGTATAGATGGGGGAGAAAGTCATCTCAACATAGAGGGTGGCTTTTATTTTGAGACATTTCCCTTTGACAGCTGATACTCATGGGAGAACTTGCCATGTTTTTTCTCCTACCTCTCAGTATGTATTTCTGCCGGTTATACCCCTAAAGGGTATAGTTGTATAAGAGTAGCTAGTGATTTGTCTATCATAGCCTTCCAACCCGGAAACATCATGGATGATCTTTGGCTAGGTTATTTATACACGGGCTATTTTGGTAACTGATTGGTCACAACAAGCAAATGCAAATGTCTCAAAGCACTATTTGCTGAACTATAATTTTCTTATTCTCCGCTGCCTATATATGCCTTCTTCTCTCTCACAAATTTCTCTCTCTCTTTGTCTGTGTCTGTCTATTGCGTGCGTTTTCTCTCTCTCTCTCTCTCTCTCTCTCTCTCTCTCTCTCTCTCTCTCTCTCTCTCTCTCTCTCTCTCACACACACACACACACACACACACATACACACACACACACACACAATAACTGATGGGCCTAAGCATTCATTACTGTAGTCCAAGTCAGATTTCAGAACTTGTGATGTCTCCATGTACAAGGACTGTAGCCCACATGTTCAGTTTACAATGCTTAGCCTCCTTGTAAATCTTCTTAAGAAAACAAACCAGGGTCGTCAAATATCCTTTGGGTCAAGTTTATATGACAGTCAAGCCTACATGGCCCCAGTAGCACAAAATGCTAAGCACTCAGCTGTAAACTGAGAGGTCAGTAGTTTGAGCCTACCAGCTGCTCTATGGTTTAAAGATGGGGCAGTCTGCTTCCATAGAGAATTACAGCCTTAGGAAACCATATAGAGCAATTCTATAATGTCCTATAAGGAATCTATGACTAAAAGTCAATTTTCACTACCACTGAATTGCTGCTGGCTCATAGCACCCTATAGGACTGGGTAGACCTGCCCCTGTATACTTCTGAGACTTTAATTATGGGTATACAAAGTCCCAGTTTATTCTGTTGAGGGGCTGGTGGTTTTGAACTGCTGACCTCGTAGTTAGCAGCCCAGTGCGTAACCATCATACCACCAGGGCTGGCAGCAATTACTTTTTTTCATAGCTGTAAAAGAAGTCCCTGGGTTGGTGCAAATGGTTAAATGCTTGACTACTAACTTAAAGGTTTACAGTTTGAATCCACCTGAAGAAATGGATTCCATCTCTGGAGAAAATCTTGGTGCTGTACGAGGGGGCTTCAAAAAGTTAATAGAAAAAGTGCACTGTCTTTTCATTCCATTTTTCCATGAACAGTTTGTAGTGCCTTCATCCTTGAAACCCCTATAAAGTGCAGTTCTGCCCTAAATGCATGGGATCTCCTGGAGTTGGAATCAACTTGATGGCAATGGGTTATAGCTTGAAGAGTTGAAAGAGTATGAATTTGGCCAATGAAGATTTATTAGTATTTTTGTTCTTTCTCTCTCTCTTTTTTTTTGCATCGCCACAAGGGTCTTTAGAGATGTCCGTGTTTTTGGTGGCTGAGAACGACTCACAGAGGGAACTGCTAAGATCATAAGGACTAAATATCAGTGTCAAAAATAATATCTTGTAAAAGTTTGGGTACTGACTGACTGCAGTATTACAAAATATAAGAAAATTAGGAATCCTTCTCAGCAAAAGACTTTGAAATCAATGAATAGGAATTTACAATGCACTAACATAGCAAACTGTGGAGTAATGTATGTACTGGAGGTGAGGAGAATGACCTAAAGTTTTCAGGTATTTTAACAGACTATATTATTTTCAAAATATATAGAAGTCCTATGAGGATTGTTTATATGAACTTCTAAGGAACATGTATAATTAACACCATTATTTTTCCACAATGATTATTCTTCTATAGTTCTTAAGAAGTTCTGTCTTCAATGACTGTCTCATCTGTGTCCCTTCCCCAACATCCATCCCCACCTATCAAATTCTACTCATTTTTCAAGGGTCATCTCAAATGCCACCTTGTTTGAGAAACTGGTATTAATTATTCTTTCATACATATTCCGATAGTATTGTATCTAGAATTTGATTTTCATGTTTGTTAACTCTCTTTTACTCCAATCCTATAACCAAATTTGTATTGAATTTTACTATATGCCTGGTCCTATTACTCTGGATGAATATAGCACAGTGAGAAGCAGACATAAAAACAACCAAATATAAATTATTATAATAAGTGCTGTAATAAAACTAGGATTAAAGTGCTAAGGGAATGTGGAAGGAGTGATTTAATCCGCTGGAATAAATTTTGTGTATGTACAGGGTTGGAAGGTAGAGGAGAAGAGGAATGCCGGGAAAGCTTTCACAGAGAATCATTTTAAACTAGTGATTAGGGAGGGGTGGATCGAAGAGCATTCCAGGAATCAGGAACAACAACTGAAAATTTACCATTAACTGCTAGACTCCTCTGCTGGTCCATATAAGCCTTTAGGTCAAACCAACTACCAGCTAGTTGCTTCCAACTGACTGCAACCCTGTGAGATAGAGTAGAACTGCCACCACAGCATGTCCAAGAGTGTAATCTTCATGGAAGCTGAATGCCACATCTGTCTTCAAGAGGATCAGCTGATGGGCTCAAGTTGCCAACTTTAGGAGTAGCATCCCACCAGGGCTTGCTCTAAGTCAGGGCCTGGGTTTCAGGTATCTTTGTTTCCTCATTTCTTAGTTTAGTCTCTGGCAAAAAAAGTAAGTATTCAAGAGATATTTAAATGAATGGCAAAGAAAATCAACTGACATTGATTTGGGGCACAATATCCAATCTATGCAGTAAGGACTCCCAAATGACTATTTATATCCCTTTTCAGAATGACAAATTGTCTTAAAAGGGATGGCACCATTGGTAAACTTATGCTTTTGCCCAGACAACTATATTTATATGCAGGAATTTGCTGAGGGTTACACCTAGGATAGATGTACCCAACTAATAACTGAGTTTGCTCTTATTAGCTATGATACCTTTTTTTCCATATAGGCACAGTCAGATATACAAGCATGCTTAACACAGTTTTACTTCAAAGAGAAATTCCAGATGATCATCTCTATCTGGCAGCGATGTGGATTTTAGGTCTGCACTAAGAAAACATGCTGGGCCAAACACCTGCTGAGAATCAGTGCTAGAAAGTTAAGTCCTGGCTTGATTCACTTTTGAGGCTAAAAATAGACATCCAGCAACTTCTTGAAGTGTTTGATCAAAGTAGTCCCACAGCACCAAAGGAAGGGATTGCTTAGTTTCCCAGGACTCCTTCCATTACTAACGATGGCCATGGAGATTCAGAAGGGAAGTACTAGCAGCTGCCAAATAGTCTTCCAAATACTTTACCAATTCTGAAGAGCATGTCCTTCCATGCTGGCTCTGCTATTCCGCTTGCATGGAAACTCCTTAAGAGAGCGGAGGTTGCAGAGCGGTTGTGAATGAGTGCCCGATGGCACTTTGGAATAAGATGTGGCACATTAGCGCCAAAAGAATCAAAGGTTTGGAAGTGATAATCCACTTTAACTTGGTATCACTCCATAACTACAGAATCACTGCCATCTGTTTAATTTTGTGTTGTTTATGCTTCACTGGTTAACTACTCACTCATTCTGACAGGTTCCTTGGTCTTGAAGACAAGACACATATACACACATTATGTAACAATTCCCATCTTATGATGGACTTAAGTTATTGCAAATGTTTCCTAATTTCTTTTGAAATAAGGCTAGTGAGGTAGTACCATCTCTTCAACTATATTATTTTAATAAGACAAAAACCCTCTTATTTACGTTTCCATATGTCTAGGTTTATACCTATTGTTAAGTTGTTGCTTTGCTTTAAGAATTGTTAATATTATAAAGTAAATAGGCATAAAATTTGTTATTATAACAATCATACGTATGATTCATTGACATTAATCGCACTCATAGTAAGTTTAGAAAATACTAGCAGAAACCAGGGAAGACAATCTGGCCATATCACTCAGGACTTCGTAAACAGTAGATACTCTGTCTGTACTTGTTGTGGAAGATTAAAATATAAGGGCAGGGTTGGGTGTCCTAGCACTGAATAAAATTGTGCTTTCTGTTCCCTGGCTAAGAGAAAGGAAACAATAGAATAAATCATGTGTTGGGTTGGCATTAAGCATAGGACTCGGGGTTTTATTTTTCTGCCTGGTATTTATTGCTCATGAAGTGTTGCGGGTGTTATTTTGAATCACTTCATTTTCTTTGAAAATTAACAATTAATCATTGTTTGTGCACCCCAGGCACAGCCCCTCATCACAGACGTCACCAGCCGTGACGCTACAGCTTGCATCATGGTTTTATGCAGAGTGAAAGAACTGATAGATGCTTTGATGAGGCAAGGCCTCCAGACGTTTTAAGACACATGATGCTATTAGACAAGCAGGGGTTTACCTGCTCATAAGCGTTAACAGGGATGGATCAAAGAGTCACTCAAGTCCACCAGGATGTTGAATCATGCTTTCTTGGCGAAAGGAGAGAGCAAGGGAGGGAAAGAGAGGAAAAGGGAGGGCAAAGAAGATAAAGGAAGAAAAGCAAACCGTTCGAATGGTAGCCTATACTGTAGGTCACCATGCTCGCATGGCTTGTGAGGGGGTAGGGTGGGGTATCAAGATTTTAATTTGATCCTCAAATTAAATGAGAGACTGTGGCAGAAGGTGTTTTCACAAAGCACACAGTATCCTGGAAGGATCATTCAAGTTATCTTCACTAAGCAGGAGACACCTGTCTCTGTCTCTGTCTCTGTCCTGGAGACAGCTAGCTCTGTATTGGAGAAGTTAAAAGGATATTCAGTGTATCTACTTAGATCTAAGAGAAGCTGGAGGAGTCCTGGTAACCTACCCATTAAGTGCTTGGTTGCAACCCCAAAATTTGGTACTTTGAACCCACATGAGAAAAGACCTACTGATTTGCTCATTTAAGTTTGTAGACTCTAAGACTCCATGGGGCAGTTCTATTCAGTAGCAAGGAGTCACTATGAGTCAGAATCAACTTAATGACCCCTAACACCCACTACCACCACCAATACCACATAAGAAGTGAGGGAGCCAAGCCTTCCAGATAGCAGTGATGGTGGTGGAGATAGCAGTGAAGAATAAGGCTACAGATTTTGGTAGGTACTTCTCCAAGGAACTCCCAACAGATGCCCCACATTTATGAGGCAACAAGGTGTAGTGGAAAGAACACAGCCCTTGGGCCCATTCACATCTAAAATCAAATCTGGGCAACAATACTAATTAGCTGCATGACTCTAAGAAAGTTCCTAAACTTGTTAGCCTGTTTGTTCACCTATACCACTGAAGGTAATGATACTCCTCTTTTAGGTACTAAGGATAATCCTAAGGCTTATTAAAAGCTTGCTGGGCACCCAAAACTCTTCTTGTGTGTTGTTGTTATTGTGGTTATTGATTTTCAACAAACACCAGACTGTAAACACTGCCAGGAGCAGATCACCGGGCCCTTCTTCCAGAGGGCCACTGGCTGAGGCTGACCATTCATGAATTATATATCCAAAGCCCCACAGCTACTCTATGATAACCACTCAACTTACTGCCCTCGAGTCAATTCTGACTCACAATGACCCTAGAGGACAGAGTGGAACTTCCCCCGTGAAATTTCAAGGCTGTACACTTTTACAGGAGCAGAAAACCTCATCTTTCTCACCAGCAGCTGGTGGGTTCCGACCACTGACCTTGTGGAGAACAGCCCAATATGTAAGGCATGACACCACCAGACAGCTTTATCCTACCCTATAGATAATATTGATTTTAATGGACCCTTTTACAGATAAAGAAAATGAGGTACGAGAAGTTAGAAAATTGTCCAAGCACATACATAATATAGTTAGGGCTGGAGTTGGAATGCCGCTTCTGGCAGCTTGGCTGCACAGTCCAGACCTTCAAACACTGAGCTCTATTATCATGGTAGTACTAAGAAAGCTGAGCCCAATATTTGGCGTAGCACAAGTTCTCAACCCCGATTTTCATCCCACAATGGTGCTAACTACAAGCAAGTTTGGTACTTCAAAGCCATCAGCTGTTCCGGGGGAGAAAGTCAAGGCTATCTGTTTCCATCAAAATTTAGAGTCTCAGAAACTCTAGATATGATTCACAATCAACTTCATGGCAGTTGTTTGGGGGTGTCATAATGGTAATGTGTTGGGCTGCGATTGCGCGGTCGGCAGTTTGAAACCACCAGCATCTCCTAGGGAGAAAGACTGGGCTTTCCACTCTTATAAACAGTTACAGTCTCAGAAACCCACAGAGAGTCAACATTCACTCAATGGCAGTGATATTGGTTTTATCTTAACACTAGGGTTTGCAAGAGATACATTTTAATGCATTTCAATTTCCTAAACAATTACAGAAACCATTTATATTTACCTCCTACCATTTATGCTGACTTTTTATCCATTTGGTGAGACAGATATATATCCAAATTCATTTTCTTCTAAGCCTTCTAATCTGGAAACTCTCTGTGTGATAAACCTATCTCAATGGATATGCGTCAATTTGACGCAAACGTAAATTGAATTCATCCCAGTAATGGATTTCATTCATGAAAGCATTGTTCAGTAATAAATCTAAAGATAGTCAAAAAGTTCTTAGTAAATATGAAATATAAAAACAAACAACTGTCATACTAACCAACCAAAGAGGCCCTTACGATATGTCGAACCAACTATCTCAAATGTTGTATAATAAGCTAGTACCTATATACACGTGCATAAACCAAGGTTTTCAGCATATTTTATTGTTAGTGTTGTTGTTTTAAAATCATTTTATTAGGGGCTCATACAACTCTTATCACATTCCATACATACATCAATTGTGTAAAGCACATTTGTACATTCATTGCCCTCATCATTCTCAAAATATTTCAGCACAATTCTAATACAGTTTTGGTGGTAAAATTAGGTGCCTTGGCTGATAGTATGGTTGGCTTATCCTCGAGTATATAGGGTATGCATATGTATGTTGCATTTAAAGGAAAATGTGCAATTTCATTCACATGCCAATTTGCTCCATGTCCATAGTGATAGGTATAAAAGAAATGTCCATAAACCTAGTGTTAAAGATCCTGGTGATGCAGTGGTTAAATGCTTGGCTGCTAACCTGGCCATCTGCTTCCATAAATATTTATAGTACTGAAAATCCTATGGGACACTTTGACTCTGTTCTATACAGGGTTGAGTTAAAATCAAGTTGTGTTTTGCTTTTTAGTTATAGGGTGGAACTGTCTCAACAGCAATGAGTTTGTTTTGTTTTTGTTTTTTCCTTTATCCTTAAGAGCTCCTGGGTGTTACAAATGGTGAAGCACTCAACTACTAACCTAAAGGTTGGTGATTCAAACCCACCCAGAGGTACCTCCAAAGAGAAGCCTGGTGATCTGATTCAGGAAGGTAATCACCTTGAAAACCTTTTGGAGAAGTTCTGCTCTGTATACATGGATTTTTCTTGAATGAGAATCTACGATAGTAACTATTTCCCCCGCACCCCCCAGACAATTTATCACCCTCTTCCTTTTTTTCTAGAAAGATTCAGCTGGCTTCTGGGGGTCTCTTCTCCCACTTAACTGAGCTGGAGCTAGGGGGCTCTTTGTAATTCCAGGGTGGGCTGACAGAAGCTGAAGCATCTTTGAGATCATCCTAGCTTCTTGAAAGATTTTAGCTGCATGTAAGCCCGAGAACTGAGATCCTAAACACTAGGTGGAGGCCGGAATCAGGGGTTCTGGAGCCCCCATGTCCATCCATGGCCTTGAGCTTCCTCAGTCAGTGACTGGTTGCCCAAGACAGGCTCTCTTAGGCTTTTTTTTTTTTAGGTTTATGGTCAATGGTTGGTCCCTTGCTTTTTGTTTTCTTGAAGTAGTAGAGGACTAACGTTACACTGATCTAGACTGGATGGCTGAGTGTGACACCTGCACTTTAGAGTTATAGCTTCACATTTATTGCATATTTCCTCAACTAATATCTAGGTAAAGAACACCAACCAACATAAATGGGCTTTAAAATGTTACCCTGCTCCAGCTCCTATAAACATCTGCACTAATTGCCTAGTAAATCACACATTTCTTTCCCTGGTTTTAGAACAGATACATTAATATTACTGCCACAAATCCAAATGCTGTAGCTAATGGATTTCAACTAGAAATGCTAATATTTAATAAATTAACCCATTAGTTTCAGGGACTGAAGTTGCTTTTTAAGTTAACAGGGTGGCCAGTGGAGTGATAAGGTAGAGAAAGGAGAAAACAAATGCTGTAAGTTCCCAAAGCTCAAAATGCATGCATTTCTGAGGTAAGATACGGAAGAGAGGATTTGGCACCTTTAAGGTTATGCTGTGGAAAGTCTGGCAATATTCTTGGGAGGGGAAACAAGCAAAAACTCACCTTGCTCTGTGGTTAATCCATAAGCTGGTTTGCTTGCGTCCTTGTGGCTACACAATTCTTTCCACATGTTTCAGTCCACTTTCTTGCCATAAGAGGCAGAGAACCACAAAGAGAAGTACAGAAGGAGCTAGATCTGAATTTAGAAGTCTGAGTTTCAAAGCTAGCTCTACCATGTCCTCACTGTGACTTACAGCAATTGCTTGACACCCGTTTTTCTACACATGCTACAACCATGTGCATTTGAGTCACCTGGCCACTTCCTAGCCAGTTCCTCTGTGGGCAGGGGCCACCATTCTGGCAGGGGTTGAGCAATCAGGCTGTTTGACAAGCACCCTATCCATTACTTATTGCCTCGAGTTGATGCTGACGCATAGCGACCCAATAGGACACGGTAGAATTGCCCTATAGGGTTTCTAAGGCTGTAATCTTTACACAAGCAGACTGCCACATCTTTCTCTCATGGAGGCATTGGTGGCTTTCAACCACTAAACCTTTTGGTTACCTGTTGAACAATATCACCTCTGGGCACCAGGGCTCCTCAACACCCTAGGCACCTCCTATGCCCACTACACACATACAAGAGCAACAAGACTTCATTTTCCTAGACTGTAAAAAAACCAGGATTCCACCCGTGTCACAGGGTCAGTAGCTAAGTCTGTGTCAGATGTCATTGCAGGGCTTCCAGATTTCTTAGATCTATGTACTATGTGGCTGTACCAAGGTGAAAACACATGTTCCCTTGCCCCTTGAGCTGCTCACAGACTAGTGGGAGCGACGGACATGAAAGCAATAGTCATTGTCGTTTGATGATAGCTACACCGGAATCAGAAGGAGAGGGAGACAGTTACTCTGCTTCAGGGCGGTATGGCAGTGCAGAAGGAAGGGGGCGTAGAAGAAGTGATGTGATGCTGAAGGAGGTTACTTTGAACTGAATTGTAAATGATAAATCATCATGGCACTGAGGCGATCTTAAATGGTAGAGAAGACAAGAGCGTGTTTGTGCTAAGTCTGAGACTTAAGAGAGAGCTTCAAAAAGGTCATGAAAATATAGACTGAAAAGATCATGGAATTTTCCCATTAACATTTTGAAGCCTCCCCCCTAGATATTGTTCTTGTACGGGCGGAAGATGGGAATGAGTAATAAGTATTCTTCATATCATTGTCTTCTCCCAGAAGTAGAATGTTAAAACACTAGATTCCTTTGTCTCTTCTCTTTGCCTGTTATCTGGGAGGATAGCTATGAGACTATATTGTTGCCTTGCTTTGCAAGTCACTCACGACAAGGCCATGGTCTAAGTCAGGGTCAGTGACTGGCAATCAGTGGTGTCACAAGGGGGTGGTGATGGAAGTGTGGATAGATTGCATCCCATGACACCAAATGACTTCAGAGTCCATGGCAGCAGAGGTTGTAGTGGGTGAGCTGCAGAGGGAGGGGCTGCCAAGAGAGTGGCATCACTAGGCTTGGTGTCACTAGTTGCCCAGCGTGGTAACTCATCGCTATCACCGAGCCTGCATCACCTGCCAGTCAGGGAGTAGGCCATCAGGTATGGGTTCTAGCCACTGAGTCAATACTAGAATGGAGTGGGGGTTGGGGTGGGGGGAGGAAAGTGCTGGACTGGGAAGGCCAGAGCCACCCAGGTGGTTCGCTGTGCAGATCACCTACAGGAAGTGACATAGTGAATTACCACACTGGGTGCCACCAGCCCTAGTGCTGCCTCTGCTGGCCATGATCACTAAAACATGTCAAATGTTAAGTCCTACTGACAAAAGGGACTTTAGCTTGAGGACAAGCCACCTCAGCAGGGTCATCCTCCAATATTAAGGGCAGTGCTATATATAGCCACAGGTGGCAGTGATTAATGTGGCCAGCAGCCCTAGCCCATTTCTAGCTCCTTTACCTCTACTGGTTTCAAACTCCACATGAACTTGCTATATCCAGAAAACAAAAGCCTTTATTATGTAGAACTTCACACTGTCTTCATCACCTTCATATTTAAAAATGACTGTTTTCCTTCTTGAAAACCATACTACACTACAGTCCTGTTAGCTATTACTATACCTTAATTTAGAGAAAACACGAAAAGTTCTCCATGCTTAATGTCATGTGACCCTGGATGAAGGATAATTGAGGTAAAGATCCTGATTGTTTTATTGCGTAGATCCAAGTTCTACACTGGGTCAATCACTTATTAACTGTGTGATGTAAGTCAAGTAGCTAAACAACTCTGTGCTTCATTTTACACAAATGAAACATTAGGATGATAACAGTACCTATGTCAGGTATGTGCTGAGGATTAGAAGAAGAAATAAGTGGAAATGACATTACTGCAGTGCTTACATCAGTATTAGTAAAATACTACTTATTATTAATATATGAATAGTAATGAGCATGTCCTCTGGTATCTTTTATTGGGGGTGGGCATGAGTGTGTTTATAATTCAGGTGAAAAGGAAACAGAAGTGCCAGCACATGCACCAACCAATAATAATGGGAAATGGGTTAATAGCAAAAAGAAGACTATTCCTCTTTGACCAGTTCTTTACCATGAACATGGCCAGAAAGGGCAGCAGGACTAATTTATTGGCCTCTAATCTGTTTGAAGCATTTTCTAAAAGTGGTGTTGCTACTAAAATCCTTAAAATATGTTCCACTTCCAATGTAGATACCCAAAGTCATCAGATCTGCTGCCAAAACGCCATTTCTTTTTTTTTTTTTCCTCCAAAAGCATGGTTGGCATTTGCATCTATTGTGGAAGATAGCCAGAATCACTTAGTGTCACGTCTTGATTATCCAGGACAGATATGGGAGACAATGGAATAGGCACAAGCTGCTCTTCCCAGCCAGCTTTCCAACCAGACAAAGGGAGATTATCGCAATAACTATGAGCTCTGTGAGGGCTAGACAGAGGATACACACTGTAGCTGGCCTCTCCAGGAACATTCCACATGCAAGGGATTTGGCTGGCCATTTGTGATACTGGGACAATATTAATAGCAGTGCCATTCCTGGAACCTATCATAAATATAAAGCACTTTCCCCCATTTAGTTCAATATTGCTCCTGAATACTTAAATACAGCAAACCCATGGGAGTTGTTGGCTTGCCTACCCTTTATCCATTTCCACTGTAACTTAAATTTTCATCCTGAGTGAATCTCCAGGCCACTAGTGATATCACCTTTAATCCATTCGTGCTTTTTAAAATTGGCATTAACACAGAGGAGACAAAGCTGTTAAAAAATAAAAGGCATCTAGGTTGGGGATGAGCTCCAGAGCAAACCTTACAGGGACTGGTAGAGCAAATTTGATTTGAAAGTGATTACAAAGGGTGAATTCCCTGTAAATAATGAATTGGAAAGAAAATCAGGCTGGGAGTTATTTGCTTATCCACTTATTTCCACATGGTAGGAAAGCCATAATTCCTGACAGCCTGTGCTTACAGTATATCTAGATTGAGCAGAGAGAAACCAACCAGTGATGAAAATAAATACACAAGCCCACTCGTTCATTACATTCTCTGTCAGGTTCAACACCAAGAAAAGCTATAAAGATAAGAAGTCTTTGGATAACCATCCATAAATCCACGGTTACAATTCCAGCATTTAACTTCAAATCCCCAATGACCATACAAAGGTTCTTTCCTCTCCCAGAAGCTAGACATTTGCTGTGACGTGGGGGGGGTGGGGGGCAAGGCACCTAAAGTTCTCAAAATGCAAACCAAACCGGACTCATTGCTGTAGAGTTAATTCTAGTTCATAGGCCAGAGAAGAAATGCCCTATGGAGTGTCAGGGTATAAATCTTTGTGGAAGAAGACTGCTATAGCTTTAATCTGTGTGGCAGGTGGGTTTGAACCACCGACCTTTTAGGTAGTAGCTGACACCAGGGCTACTTGAAGTACTCAGAGACTGCCCTCCTCTTGACTCACAACTTCCTGAGTGAACTTGTCAGAGTGAACTTGCTAAGTATTAAAGTGAGCCTGGAAATTGTTTTTAAGTCCAATGACATATTGAGTGTAAACAGCCACCAATTGTCTGTATTTTGTCTGTCGTGCTGTGGCTACTTTAATGTTGCTGTGATGATGGAGGCTATGTTACTAGTATTTCAGATCCCAGAAGGATCACCAAGGTGAACACATTTCAGCAGAGATTCTAGACTAGGAAGAGGCTATGATGAAGGAATAGGCTGTCCACTTCAGCGAAATTAGCCACTGAAGATTATACAAGTAGCAATACAATTACTTATACAAGTAGCAACAAAGCACTGTCAGAGATAGCCCCAGAAGATGAGCCCAGGTCAGAAGGCACTCAAAACACTAAAGGGGAAGAAGTTGTCTTCTCAACAGAGTTGACCATAATAACTCAGAGACTGAGGCCTTCATTTGCTGATGGGAAGAAACAAAATGAGAAGAAACAACTAGAAACATCTATTAATAATCAGAATATGAAATATGAATCTAGGAAAATTGTCAATTGTGAAACATAAAATGGAACATATAACAATTAATATCTTAGCCATTTGTGATCTAAAATGGACCCATAGTGGCCATCTTGAATCAGGCAGTCATATGTTTTACTATGCTGGGAATGGCAGATTCAAGAGGAATGCCATTAAATTCAACATCAAAAAGGACAGTTTATGAACTATCCGAATGTGCAGTGCAATTGGAAATATGGTCTTGGTGATAGAAACGAAATGAACGATCACATGATATAATTTTGCAATACCAACAACTTCTTCATTGCATGTTGTTTTGTTTTGTCATAAATGGTGACTATTCATGTGGAGTACTAGGAACCCTGGTGGTGTAGTGGTTACGAGTTTGGCTGTGACCCCCATGTTCAGTAATTGGAAAGCGTCAGCAGCTCCATGGGAGAAAGACTAGGCTTTCTACTCCTATAAATAGTTACATTTTGGGAACCCAACTAGATCACTATGAGTCAGCATTGACTTGGTGGTAGTGAGTTTATTAGAGTTATATATGTGGAGTCAGCCGATTGCATCTGTGGCAAGAGATGATGGAGAAGCTCAGTATCAGCAGCCAAAATGCAGCTAGGGTTTGACAGTGGAACAGACTGTTACCTGCTCATATATATGTTTAGGGTGAAGTTAAAGAAATTTAAAATAAGTCCACAGGAGCCAAAATACCTCCTGAATTCAGAGCATCTATTAAGAACAGACTTGACACATTGGCCAATCATGACAGAATACTTGATGAGTTCTGAGATGACAGCTAGAAGATCATACATGAAGAAAACAGAAGGGGAATAAAAAGACTGAAAAGAAAAGATAAAGATACATGTCAGAAACATGCTGAAATTTATACTTGAATGTGCAGTAGCTAAAGTAAATTAAAGAAATGATGACGTTAAAGAGCTGACCAGAAAATTTCAAAGGGAAGCTTGAAAAGACAAAGTATAATTAAATATACAACAAGCTGGGGTGAGAAAGCCAAAAAGAAATAAAACACTCATCTTATCTCAAGCTGAAAGAAATGAAGATAAAATTCAAGTCTTTAGTTTCATTACTGAAAGATTTAATGTCCAAAATATGGAACGATGCAGTGTAGAAAGAAAGTGGAAAGAATAAACAGAATCAATATACCTAAAGAACTGGTTAATGGCCAATCATTTCAAGATGTAGCAAATGATCTAGAATCAATAGTACTAAAGGATGAAGTTTAAGCTGCACTAAAGGCTCCTAGAATTGTTGGAATTGTTGTGATACCCAGTGAAATGTTTCAACACGTTGATAAAGCACTGGAAGCATTCACTTCTGTATGTCAACAAATTTGGAAGATAGCTACTTGACCAACCAACAAAAAGAGACCCATATTTGCACCCATTTTTTTTAAAAGCTAAGTCAACAGAAATCAGACATCATTGAATATTATCATTAATAACATATGCAAATAACATTTTGTTGGAGATCACTCAATGATGCTTGCAGCAGCACATCAACAGAGGGCTGTCAGAAATTCTGGCCAGATTCAAAAGAGGATGTAGCATGAGAGATATCATTGCCGATGTCAGGTGGATTTTGGATGGGAAAAAACTGTACCAGAAAGATGTTTACTGGTGTCTCATTTACTGTGCAAAGGCATTTTACAGTGTGGTTCATAACAAACAATGGAGGCATTGAAAAGAATGGAAATTCCAGAATATTTAATTGTGCTCCTGCAGAACCTATACCTATACTAAAAGGAGTTGCTTAAACAGACAAGGGGGAATACTTGATGGTTTAACATCAGGAAGGGTGTGCATTAGGGTTATATCTTTTCATTAAACTTGTTCAGAGTGTGTGCTGAGCAAAGAATCTGAGAAGGTGAACTATATGAAAAAGTGTGGCATTGGGATTGGAGGAAGGCTTATTAACAATCAGTGATAGGCAGATGACACAGCCTTTTTTGCTGAAAGCAAGGAGGACTTGAAACACTTGCTGATGATTGCAGTTTACAGTATGGATTATAACTGATTGGAAAGAAAACCCAACTGGACAATCATGATAAAAGAGGAAAGGAATGAAGTTGATAAAGACCCGAACTTGTTTGGATCCATAATCAATGCTCAGCGAAGTAGTAATCAAGAGATCAAATGGCATGTTGCACTAGGCAAATCTATATAATGAAACATCTTTAAAGTGTGGAAGAGCAAGGATGTCAACCTGTGGACAAAGGTGTACATGATCCATGTCACGGTACTTTCTAAATACATGTTAAAGCTGGAAAATGAACAAGGAAGACTGAAGAATTGATACATTTGAATTATAGTGCTGTTGAGGAATACTGAACATTCTAGAGGCTGCCAGAAAAACAAACAAATCTGTCTTGGAGTAAGTGCAGCCCAAATGCTTAAAGTGAGGATGGCGAGACTTCATTTCATGAATATCAAACATATTATCCCGAGAGACCAGTGCCTGGGAAAGGACATCATGCTTGCTAAAATAGGAGGGCAGTGACAAAGAGGAAGACTCTCAATGCAGTGGATTGGCAGCGTGGCTCCAACAATGGGCTGAAACATAAAGTAATGGTGAGCATGGTGCAGGACCAGGAAGCATTTCATGCTGTTTACACAGCATCTCTTTGGGTCAGAACTGACTCAATGCACCTTACAACAACAATATGCAAACTGGAATTAACAACAACAACACAAAACAAAGCTACTGCTGTGGACTAAATTCTGGTTCATAGTCACCCTACTGCAGGGTTTCTGAGGTTTTGTTAATCTTTTCTTTTCTTATTATTCTTTCAGCCTTTTATTCTGTTTAAAAAACTAAAGTATGCATATTTTATAAAAACATACATACTCTATTGTTTGTAATCTGCTCTATCTCAATAATTGCTATCATAGTCTTCTTGACATTATTTTAAGTAGTTGTGTAGTATTATTGGATCGATGCATTATAATTTAGTTAAACAATCAGATATTTTAATATTTAGGTAATTTCCAGTGTGTTAGTGCAAATGGCATTTCATTGAGCATATTTTTTCTCCCAAAAGTTTTACTGGCAAGAAATTTACATATCATATAATTCAATAGTTCAATCATTCAATCTTTTTAAGGAGAATTGCACAATCACCACCACATCAGTTTTAGAGTATGTCCAGACCACCTTCATGGTTAAACCGCCTTGAAGATGAGTTATGCAATCACAATCTGTGCTAGCGCCCCCTTCAGCCTCATTTTCCTCCCACACAGAAGCTGGTGGGTTTGAATTGCTGACATTGGATTAGAAGTCCAGTGCCTAACCAACAGCACCAAAAAAGGACATACATAACGTATAAAAAATAAGGATGCTGTGCAAATTGTCCACCTAATATACAGTTTGAGAAAAAAAAACAGCAACAATATAAACATGTCCTTTAACAATTCATCAACTGCCCTCCTTAAACCTATGTCCTCCTATCTCCCCTTAGACTTAACTACTGTGCTGAAGGGTGGGGTAATCATTCTCTTAGTTCTAAGAGATATGTTGATACTGACTCTAAGGAAAAGTTGGTTCTGAGATAACGACGTACTGGCCAAGAACTGGGAGACGTGTGAGGAAGAACCTCACAAATTAAAGCTCCTAACAACTGAAGAGCCCTTTAGAGGTGGTTTGGTAGGATTGCAAGCAAGGGTCATGGTTGTGGTCCTCAAAGCCACCAAGGTGACAGTGCTTTGAATAAGGTCCACTACGGTTACCTCGGGAGTTAGAGGTCTGTGCTATTTATTGTCTGTGTCAGCCTGGGCAGCTACCGAGTGTCTCCGAGCCCGGGTTCCCTCATCACTAAAGTAGACAATAATACTGAGCTGATACCTCTCCGATGGTTATACAAGAGATATCAATGGTCAAAGGGTCTTAGAATACAAAATACTGTGAAAATATTGACTGTTATGGATGCTGCCCCTGTTGCCGACGGCTCTGGCAACATAGTAGTTATGCGCTCGGCTGCTAACCGAAAAGTTGGCAGCTTGAAACCACCAGCTGCTCCACCAGAGAAAGCGAGAACAGTCTGCTTCCGTACAGATGCCAGCCTGGGACACCCTGCAGGACAGTTTGGTTTTGTCCCACAGTGTTGCACTTGACTTTGGTTTATAAAAGTGTGCCCCACCAATGCTGGCACAACATAGACATAAATTAAACTTTCTTTTCCAACTCTGAATTACTAGACTACATAGAAACTTTCCATCTTTAAATATCTTCTTCAAGTCCCACAGGTCCCACTCTACCTGTCCAATTTGTGTGGATGAGAGCTGTGTTTTCTCTGACTGACGTCAGTCCTGGAGCCAAGCATCCACAGTAGTCACATATTACAGGCAGGGAACATTTTCTCTTCCTAATCCTCTCTCCTAGAAAGGCCCCTGCTGGTACATCAGAAGTAAATGTATGCAAGCTGTGCTCACTCTTCTGATGGGTTTGTGTCTGAGGCACCTTCCAGAGGTCCTGACTTTTGCCTATGTGATATTAACATCATTTGCATTTCATTTTCATTTTATTTTTAAAAGCATCCCTTCTTGTAGCTATACAAGAATGAGCGTAAGCAATGGAAAGCCACGGTTCCATTCTGAAAATGAGATAATCAAATCTGTAAACAGGAAAAATACACACACGAGACGCTCCATAAAATGGCTGGCAATTATTTCCGTGAACAGACGCAAGTTGTGCACGATTCCCCACAGCTGCCTCAGGTGTTGAAGGAAGACATTCAGACAGCAGAGGGGGAAATATTGATTATCTCTTTAAATATAGAGCTAGGCTACCTGAGTGGGTGCCCAGCAGGGGGTTGGGGGAGAGAGGAAGCATGCTGGCATCTTTCCCACACATTTTCCAGCCTTCAAGCTGGACAGCCACAGGCCCATCTGCTACTAAGAAAAATAACAGACAGGGCTTGAGCCCATGGGAGGGGCAGTTTGACCTCTGAGGTTGCAAGCTCTAGCCCCTCCGCCTAACAGCTGATGCCTGGAACAAGCAGGTCAGCCCTGGGTGACCTCTGCAGGGGCTAGTGCTGGCTGCCAACTGAGGGGCGGCTGCAGCTATGGCAACAAATGCTTAAGAATGAGTTAACATCAGGTAAAGGGGTTAACGGGAGAGGCAAGGGATTTGATATAAATGCATTAGGGGAAGGGACGCCACAGCAGGATGGAGGGCCATTAATAAAGCTGAGTGATAAAAGCTACCACCATTCTTAAATTGGACAGGGCTTCGTAAACTGCTTTTCCATACTGGTACCCTGTGTCCCAGCTGTTCATTAAGACACACACAAAAAAATTGCTTTAAGGAATAAAAAACAATACTATAATATGCAGTGTAAAAAGAGAAAATTGGAAAGGGAAGAGAGTATATACCATCAGACTTGCAAAGAAAGGAAACACAGAGAAATAAAAAGGATGTGTGGAACTATGCTCTGAACATGTTCAAATAGCTTTTTATTACTAACAAAGATCAGCTAGCAATACATTACCTCCCTACATGTGGATTTAAAGCTGCATTGTTATGATGCATTAGAATCAATCTAAGTGCTAAGGATAATGAGTGGTTGGGTGGCTAAACAAGCCCCCCAATTACTGCTGAGTGCCCTCTCCTTCTGTGGCTACAAAACGACCGTCATCAATATTCTCTGATAGAGAGGGCTCCTTATCAGCAGCGTGCCCTCAAAACATCCCTGGAAAGTAGGTCGATACTGATGGCCTTGTCGGAAGAAATCAGGGGGCATAGAGAGGTTAAGTGAAAATTAGCAGAGGTAGCATCCCCATTTCATAATGGAATTTGGGTTCTAAAGGGAGCCAAAGTACAGAGGCACACGGTTTGGGTTGGTGGGTATACGTACCAAATGCACTGAAGGCTGTTGCCAGTCACCTTCCCAGGGACAAAGAAACAGAGAGACAGGTATCCTTGCTTTTTGAATGTTTGCTTTACACTACTTTGCATTTATAAAAGACCTACATGAGAATCTGCTTTTGGCAAATGAAAGAAATCTAACATGGATTTTTGCTTTTACAAAATATGAAAAGTAAAATTGGCAGTCAGCAGTTAGGTCATTTTTTTGGTCTGAAAATAGCAACTGTTTTTGTTGCTTTTTTATGACATTTTGGTGTCTGAAAATTTTCATAGGAACACTTGACCTTCAGCTACTGGGGAACCATGTATTCCTTAAACTACTGCACTTGGAAACTTTCATTGTAGCTTGAAGCACAGAGTACATTTTCACTTCTAACAGAGGACAACACAACCTCAGGGTAAAATTGTACTCTGGCAAGCACAAAAGCATACACTTGAGTGCAGAAACCACCATCATCCATTCGGGTAGGGTTTCTTAGTCACAAATGAACTAAATGCTATTTCTTGAGTCCCTATTGTGGTTTTCATAAGTGGCTGAGAAGGACAAACCTCACTGACATTGAGTTAATTATGACCTTGAATTTACTCCCCCCACCCCCCCACACACACAGTCCCACATTGACAGTGAGGTTTTGAGTTTGAGAGAACAGGAAAGAAGCAGACAACAATAACTTTCTTTAGAGAGCTTACTTGAGGAAAAAGACAGAATTCACAGACAATACGAAGATCTAACAAAACACCATACAAGGCCCAAATATAACACAATGAACCTGACTGTCCTACTGGTTAGAAGGAAAGAGTGAAACAACCTGAAAGGTGGGTTGCTAGCAACTTCCTACATGAACATTACCAGTAGAATTTGAACTGGCAAGTATATTAGGCACTTGGGTCAGTAGTACATGTACCATGCACTAACAATAGGGGTGACAAAAACAGAGGAACATGAGAGAATTTTGAATTAGGGGTCAAATCAATTGCCATTTAGGCAATTTTGACCCACAGCAATCCTCCAGACAGGGGTGCACTGCCCCATAGGGTTGCCAAAGTTGTAAATCTTCATGGAAGCAGATTGCAATAATTTAGCTCATGCAATTGGTGAGTTTGATTCACTGACCTTTTAGTTAGCAGCCATGTGCGTAACTCGTGTCACCAGAGCTTCTTGAATTAGGATTCAAACCCACTGCCATATAGTTGAATCCGACTCATAGTGGTCCTTTTTGACTGAGTGGAATTGTTCCTGTGGGCTTCTGAGATTTTAAATCTTTACTGGAACAGACACACAGCCTCAACTTTCTCCCACAGTGCAACTGGCAGGTTCAGCCTGCTGACTTTGAGGTAAGGAGCACTATGACACCAGGGCTCCTCTGAATTAGGACAAGGTTAAAGTGAACCATGATGGTGGTGATGTCTGCCGAAACTCCACTGATAGGGCCTGCTTCTCGAGAGACAGCACTTCTTATGCAACCACACCTCGTTAAGATGTATTTGTATGCATCTAAGTAAAAAAGTTATTGCCGTCGTCAATTCCAACAGAGGAGAACTACCCCGTAGGGTTAGGGTTTTCTTGGCTGTAATTTGTATGGCAGCAGATTAGCAAGTTTTGCTTCTGTTGCACCAATGGGCACTGTGTCGACTAACCTTTAGGCTAGCACAACTGCAACCATTTGAGCTATCCAGGGAGCCACTTCAAGGGCTCTGTTGTTGATGTTAGCGGCCATTGCGATGCTTTCGACTGAGAGCAAACCATGTGACAAGAGTAACACTTCCCCACAGGGTTTTCTGGGCTGTAATCTTTATGGGAGCACATTACCAATCAGTTGCTTTGGCAAGCAATTAAGCACGTAACCACTGCACCACCAGGGCTCCTTACCTAAGGGATAGAGACCAGCTAATTCGAGATCGAAGGTTGGCTGGAGATTGGAAAGCAGATAGTGTATGGTGGGAACTGAAGAGAGACATACATATTTAGCTATTAAACATAAGTGGCCAAGCTGCAAGTGTATTTTGGGAATTAAGCTATCCGACTTTGACATGTGATGATATGATATCCTAATCATAGAAAAATTGTAGGGAAGGCTTGAATTGTCCTTCGAAAAGCATTTCCGATTTGTTTTATTGTCTTAGCTGGTATCCATTGACATTCCAGATGACTCCTTTACAGAGCCACTTCCCTTGCCGTAGCTCCACAACTACTAACAGCACACCTCCCCTCACCTTGCCTTGCCAACACTACTGGCTGTAGGAGACTTAGGCAGGGGGTGAGGATTACTCTAGAGCAGTGGATCTCAACCTTCCTAAAGCTGTGACCCTTTAATATAGTTCCTCATGTTGTGGTAACCTCCAACCATACAATTATTTTTGTTGCTACTTCATAATTGTAATTTTGCTACAGTTATGAATCATAATATAAATATCTGATGTTACAAATTGAGCATAATTAAAGCATAGTGATTAATCACAAAAACAATATATAATTATATATTGTAAAATATTTCTTTCTAATTAAAAATAAATGAAATTTTGTCTTGAAGCATGGTTTAGCATCTGTAACAGTCTTCACACCAGGTCCTTATATGTGGGCGTATCTGCATGTGGGCAGACCTGCCTGGAGATAAATAAAGGTGTGATGACTCAGCTCCTAAGACCAGAGGAAATATGTGTTTTCCGATGGTGTTAGGCGACCCCTGTGAAAGGGTTGTTCAACTCCCAAAGTGGTTGCGACCCACAGTTTGAGAACTGCTGCTCTGGAGATTACAATTATTGAACACATAGTGGATCATTAATGTTATTGTTACTGGTGAACGTTGAACTTTGTAAGGGGCAATATAAACCATGGAGCATCACTATATACACTTGTAAATTTCTCATTGAGAAGAATACAATTCAGAATTGTGTTTTCCACTGTAGGGTCTATGAAAGAGTAGGCAAAAAAAAAAAGAAAACTTTGTTTCAAAGCTATGTATTTAATTTTTTTTTTTTACCAAAACAACCATGTCACCTTCAAAGTACTGTTCATTACATGTAATACATTTGTCAAACCTGCGATTCCATTCTTGGAAACATTTTCCTGTCAGCACCACCCTTATTTTTTCTTCACCTGTTCTACATTGTCAAATAGCTGTTCTTTCATGTCCCTCTTCAGTCACAGAAACAAAAAGAAGCCACACGAAGAGAGCTCAGATGAGTCAGGTACATGGGGCAAGAGAGGCATGCTGTTCCCCCGTCCCCAAACTGGCCCATTGAGAAGGCTTCGTGAGTAGGTGTATTATTGTGGTGGCAAATCCAGTCTCCTGTCTGCCAAAAAAATCAGGCCTTTTGTGTTGTACACTGTTATGTAATCTTTTCTGAATCCCTAAATAGAAAGCTTGATTAACAGTCTCACCTGGTAGAACAAACTCCAAATGCAAATCCCTCCTTATACTAAAAACAAAAAAACAAATGAACATCATATTGAGCTTTTGATTTTACTTGACAAGATTTTGGGGGAAAGGTGTCAATGGCATATTCTACTGGCTTGATTGATGTTTGCTTTTGGGGTCATAAGTGTAGCACTATATCTCACCACCAGTAATGACCTTGGGGAAAAAGTCTGGGTGGTTTCGGGTTGTTTTTTTTCCAAAACATGGCATGTTTTCACGTGACTTATAGAACACAAGGCAAAATATTTCAGTGGCCCTTCTCCTTCCCAAACCTTCCATGAAAAGGCACCGAACCACACTCCACGATAGGCCAGAAAATTTCCCCGTCTCATCAATGCTCTGTCGTTGGTGTTGGAGCACAAGTGCCTGAATTTTGCTGACATTTTCATCTGTTTGGTAAGTTGAAAGATGTCCAGAAGGAGGTTTGTTATCAATCAACATTTAACATTTTTTGAAATGAGAAAACTACTTGTACACTTAAGTTTTTCCAATAGTGCTGTCCTTGGGAGCTATGTTCAACAGTACAACAGTTTCTGTGACATTTTTTCCTGAGCAGGAAACAATATTTCACAGCCATCATAACAAAATTAGGTTTGAGCTACACTGCTTTTATGAAAAAATTTACTGTGACCCGAGAGAACCTTCCCAGGCTACACCAGTAGGTGCACTAACTCCAAGCAAGTTGCCTGTTGTTCACCTAGGGAGGTGGGGGGGTGGAGGGTACCTCTCTGTAATCTCTGGAGTACAAAATTGACCATTCCTGTATCTCTTTGGGGGAGCCCCTGAGTGGTGGAGATGGTTACGTACTCAACTACTAGCTGAGAGGTTGGTAGTTTGAACCCACTCAGAAGAACCGCAGAAGATAAGCCTGACAATATGTTCCCCAATGGTCACAACTTTAGAAATCCTATGGAGCAGATCTCCTCTGCAAACATGAGGACATCAATAGTCATAAATTACTCAAAAGCAACTACAAATAACAACGATGACATCTCTTAGCAAGAATTTTGAACACCCAGTGGAACAGGCATGTGGTTTGTGGACCCAGTCCTCATGCTTCAAGGTATTGCAACTCTGACACTACGCTGGATGCTCTTTAATAGTTCCAAGTGTAATCTTTGGACATTTCCAGGAAAATATATGACAAGACACCACATGAATGCTACTTAGAGAACCTGACCTGACGAGTACATTAGACAAATACATCAGGAGTGCATGAACTCACAACAGGGCTGGCAGAGGAGGTGAGCTGGAAAGAGAGCCTGTAGTACATTAAGAAGACAGATGAAGGTTAAAGGGGACCAGGATGGAGCTGTCTGCCATGATCTGAATACAATCATGTCTTTTTTTGAACCAAAATTCACTGATAAGGCCTACTTCCTCAGGGGCAGAGTATCTCAGACAAGCAAGCATAAAAATCTTCTGGGATGAAATATTTCTTTCCTCTGACATGAGCGAGTCGGTGGAAAAGATGAGTAGACACCTGCTCTGGGAACAATAGGTGCTGAACTGAATGGCCATCATCTCATCGAGAAGATGATATATTATACACATACACAAATCGCTGCAGCTGTGTGCTTTTTCTAGGGGGTCAGAGTACACAGCCTTTTATCTTCCAATGTCTGGTTGTCAACCAGGCTATGTCTTAGAATCAGCGTAGACGGGAGAGTTTGGTCAAGCATGCAGTGACTAACCTTCACGCACAACAGAAGGCCATTAGAGCAGTCTGATCTTTGCAGTAAAATTAACTGGATGCTTACAACCTAACCAAGAGTCCAAAGCCTTTATTCATGTGACAGAGTCCCCAGACAATTGAGCAAGGATTATTAAATTCCACTTAAGATCAGCAGAGGGAAGAATTGAAGTTGTATATCCCAGGATATCAGCGCACTGGCCAAACCATGTAGGAAGGCAAGGCAAGGCAGAAAGAGTTCGAGGAATGACGTCTAAAGGATCACACTTGGCACACAGTAGGCCCTTGGGGAGAAATAATTCAATGAATAAGACAAGATAGTAAAGCCAATCTAACGGCTGACACCTAGGGAAGCCCCTTCCCTCCACTCACAGAAGACACTTGAATCCCCAACAGCTTCCCGCTTCGGAAAGCCCCTTGGAAATTGCCAGAGATTAGAGTGTGAAGGCTGTAAGGATTGTGGGCAACGGATGGTACAAAACTCGCCATCCTGTTGCATTGCCACTCCCATTCCAGTTGGTGGGAGGAAGTCTGGGGAGAGAGGTTACGACACAGGAATGACGAAAGTCAAATGCACACCAATGAGTCAGGAAGGATGGATCTTCCCCCAACGAGGCTAAGAGAAGCTTGAAGAGGAGAACTCTGCTGTCTCCAACGCTCCGGAAACCTCTGTGGCAGTAATGTCAGATATAGCATTACCCAGGGCGAATACATGTTCCAGTCACTTCACTTTAACAAGTGTGTGATACACAAAACCTCAGACTGTTTGAAGTGGGGAATCCTGGTAGGTTTTCTTTAAGCAATACAATAGTGTGGCTTCCGTAATATGATGCTATTTGAACATACATTATAATGACTCATCTCTGGTCTTCATTCTTTACCAATGATATTTGCATTCTATTAGCAAATACAGTTTCTTAGACGATGGCAAGGGGATCAACACTACTCAGTTTTTTTTTCTCTCATAGGGGCAGAAGTCATCCTACAGTGATCTGTTTTGCATTGCTATACTTGTTTCAATACCTTTTAAAATAGTGAATGATCAGTTTGTGTATTAACTAATATTCATCATTTCAGAGGCAGAACTAATTTAATATCACAGAGACAACCTGGTTTGGTCTAAATGAATCTCCCTCATCTGGTTTCCCAGGAGCCGAAACTACCTGTCAGTTAACATTTTCAGTCTGAGGGTTATTTTCTACCCCAGAAAGTGTGTTGATTTCGTACCTAGGGAATACTAGTGCTAACGTGGGTTTCTAAGTAGCACTTTGCATCCATTTCCATGGACTTCCAGTCTATTTCAGGCTGTAACCTTTACAGGAGCAGACAACTCCATCTTACTCCAATAGGGCGACCGGTGACTTCTATCCACAGACATTTCAGTTAGCATCAGAGTGTGTAACCACTGGACCTCCAGGGCTCCTTTTATCCCTTTCACCTTGTAGAAATAGTGAAATGGAAATGGTGCCTATGGTATCTCCCCTGCTGGACAGGACAAAATTGGAGAACGGGGATGGTGCCTACTTAAATTCCCCCCGGGGAGTGATCGAGGGAGGGAACAAACAGCCAATGTAATTCTATTTGTACTGCCTTCAATCTGCTGCTACTGTTGTAATGCCTTCGGATAACCGAGAGCCACACTCTTTTATTATTTTGAGTAGAAACCCTTCCTTGAAGTTTTAGGGCAAAAATTCCCTCAGGTTAATCTTGCTAATACAACTTGTGAGAGCCGGGATTTGACAGGACTGTCTTGTTTTTCTGGGTCTAACAAGTTTTCTGCCTTAGACAGATGTGACTCCTACCACTTCTCTATCAGTTGTTTCGATGGAAAATGTTGCCAATTGTCTTCCCAGATAGGTTTCTCTCTTACCAGTTCTTGCTTTTGCAGGTTCCAGTATATTTTCTATGTGGATTTCTTTTTCAGTAACTGAACTTACGCTACATAAGAATACTAAGCTCTACTCACGGCACTCTGGGAAGTTGGTTGATTTATTTTATAGAAATGGCCTCAGGACTTGGGGAATCAATAATTACATTTAAAATATTTAAACAGCAGTAGGGCAGGAGCCCTGGTGGCTTAGTGGTTACTCACTGGGATGCTAACCACAAGGTCAGCAGCTCAAAACTCAAAATCACCAGCCATTCCATGGGAGAAAGACAGGGCTGTCTACTCCTGTAAAGAGCTATAGTCTCAGAAACTCACAGGGGAAGTTTTACCCGGTCCCACAGGGTCACTGCAAATCAGCATGAACTCAATGACAGTGAGTTTTAATTTTATTTTATGGAATGGGCTAAGAAATGGAATTGGACAATTAGCCTTCTCTCGGGAGCAGTATCCAGGATACTGCTTTCCAAAGTAGGGAAACCTGGGGGTCTTGAGCAAGGAGTCAGAGGTGTCTGGGTACCAGGTGATCACTGATGAAGCTGATGGCAGTGTCTGTTTACCAACCAGCACAGGAGTTTTTAAATATTTTTAACTGATATGGCTGCTTGGTACACACTGGCTGAATCTCAGCTGGAGGGGCTGGATAAAACTTTACAACTGGAAAAAACAAGGTAACAAGCAGATACTCCAATCCACAGATGCAGTCCCCTAAGAATTGTGTCTTGGTATTCAAGGCAACTTTTGTTATAAAGTTATTCTTCTTATTAAACCCCAAAGCAAAAAACATTTTATATAGAAATATTAATACACTTCTCTTGTTCTCTTTTCCCAGGGAATGCATAAATGCTTATCATTTATCTTTTGAACATCCTTTTGCTTTTTTCAAAGAAGGCTTCACTTACAATCACCCCTTAGTCATATTTGAGCCTAAAAAGAAGAGCGGACTCCAATATCTACAACTTTTACTCCCGCTGCAGTAGAGGGTGAGTCAGAGACATATAGGGAGAGACTGAGTAGTGGTCCTGCTTGGTCCTGCCTAGGTTTAGAAAGAAAAGGTGTAGAAAAGGAAAACTTAAATGTCACACACTGCATAGCAATGACTTCTGTCCTGTGCTGTTAAAATATTAGAAACAATGGAAATGAAAGTGACTTTTTGTGTGCCCATAAGGTCCTTTGTTATCTTAATCCAATTGCCAGGTCTCTGGTTGGAAGACTTCTTTCATCTCAACATTTGTTAGCTGCTAATGTACTTTGTTGCCACTTATCCCACACTACCTGTACATGTCAATTCGGAG
Organism: Tenrec ecaudatus; assembly: GCF_050624435.1. Classification (NCBI taxonomy): domain Eukaryota; kingdom Metazoa; phylum Chordata; class Mammalia; order Afrosoricida; family Tenrecidae; genus Tenrec; species Tenrec ecaudatus. The sequence goes on from NC_134548.1 coordinate 145,542,162, forward strand.
GTACTGTGCTACAATGAAGGTCAACTGCTTCTCTGCTGGCTGAATTCTAGGGCCTTGACTTGAGTAGGCTTCTCTTTTCTTTCTTTTTTAACGTTTTATTAGGGACTCATACAACTCTTATCACAATCCATATATACATCAAATGTGTAAAGCACATCTGTACACTCTTTGCCCTCATCATTTTCAAAGCACTTGCTCTCCACTTAAGCCCTTTGCAGCTGGTCCTCTTTTTTCCCCCTCCCTCCCTACTTCCTCCTCCCTCATGAGCCCTTGATAATTTATAAATTATTATTTTGTCATATCCTGCCCTGTCCGACGCCTCCCCTCACGCCCTCTCCTGCTGTCCATCCCCCAGGGAGGAGGCCATATGCACATCCCAGTAATCGGTTCCCTCCTTCCAACCCACTCACCCTCTCCCCTCCCAGTATTGCCCCTCACACCCCTGGTCCTGAAGGTATCATCTGCCCTGGATTCCCTGTGCCTCCAGCTCTCATCTGCACCAGTGCACATCCTCTGCTCTATCCAGACCAGCAAGGCAGAATTCGGATCATGACAGTTGTCGGGAGGGGGAGCATTTAGGATCCGGAGGAAAGCCGCATTCTTCATCAGTGGCACATCGCACCCGGACTGACTCATCTCCTCCCCTAGGCCCCTCTGCAAGGGGATCCCCAGTGGTCGACAAATGGGCTTTGGGTCTCCCCTCTGCACTTCCGCCTTAATTCACTATGGCAAGATTTTTTTTTTTTTTGATGATGATGCCTTATACCTGATCCCTTAGACACCTCGTGATCGCACAGGCTGGTGTGCTTCTTCCATGTGGGCTATGTTGCTTCTGAGACCTCTTTTGATAGCCAAGCACCATCAGCTTTCTTCGCTACATTTGCTTATGCACCCGTTTGTCTTCAGCGATCGTATCATGGAGGTGTGCACCCAATGATATGATTTTTTGCTCTTTGATGGCTGAGAACTGATCCCTTTGGAACAACGTGATCACAAAGGCTGGTGTGTTCTTCCACGTGGGCTTTGTTGCTTCTGAGCTAGATGCCCGCTTGTTTATCTTCAAGCCTTTAAGACCCCAGATGCTATATCTTTTGATAGCCAAGCACCATCAGCTTTCTTGACCACATTTGCTTGTTCTTCAATGGTTGTGTCTGGAGGGTGAGTATCATAGAATGCCAATTTAATAGAACAAAGTATTCATGCATTGAGGAAGTTCTTGATTAGAGGCCCAAGGTCCTTCCGCCACCTTAATACTAAACCTATAAATATAGGCACATAGATATATTTCCCCATCCTCATATTTTTGCATATGTACATGTCTTTGTCTACACCTCTATAAATGCCTTTTGCCTCCTTGTTCCTTCCTCTATTTCCCTTGACTTTTCTCCTGCCTCACTATCATGCTTGGTCCCCACCTAGCTTTCATTTTCTATTTAGTGTTTAATTGTAGGAATAATAGGGGAATTGTTCAATAAGTTGCATAGAGTATGTGGGAAACTTGCAAATCACTAATTCTGTTTCTCAATAGTTATCCGGGAAGAACATGTTCAACATTTCTAAAACTGAAAGAACTAAAATTCAAGCTTCAAGTTGCTATATTGAGGAATTATATGAGAAAAATAATGAACAGCAAAGGAATCATCATCAGAAGATGGAAGAAATAAACAGAGACACTGTACCACAAATAATGGGTGGATGTTTGTGTTAGTCCAGGTAGACTAGAGAAACAAATCCGGAGACATTAATGTGAGTATAAGAGAGAGCTATACAAGAGCAGTTGTATATTAAGAAAATACCCTAGCCAAGTCCCAATCAAATCCATAAATCTGCTATTGGCCCATATGTCCAATACCAATTTATAAAGTCCTCTTCAGGCTCAGGAAACATACGCAATGAGGCAAAATGCGGGAAAACCGGAGGCCAGTGGGTGGGAGGTCTTGTGGATCAAGTAGCATTATAAGCATCTCAGCACTGGAAGGGGTCTTCATGTGACTTCTCCAGCTCCAAGGCTCTGGCTACCATCAGCCTGTCTTCCTGTGGCTTGTCAACAAGAATGCATCGCAGGGACTGATCAGAGAGAGAGAGTGTGTCTCCCAACTCCAAGGAAGAATACAGGGAGTTCCCAAAATCATCAGAAGGTCATGCCCACACAGTGGCCTCATTGGTTATGGACCTGATTGACAGGCTAGACTCCACCCCTTCACTCTTAATCCTCTCAAATTGGCAAATTATTATATAGCTACCACCATGTTCAACCATTTTAGCAGGCAGCATGTGATCAAGGACCAATTATATTGAAGAACGAAATACAGGCTACTCTTGAAGGCATTGATGAAAACAAGGCTCCGAGAATTGATAGAATATTAATTGAGTTTCAACAAATGGGTGTAATGCTAGGACCATTCATTAGTCCATGCTAAGACATTTGGAAGATAACTGATTGGAAGAAATTCATATTTGTTTCAATTCTAGAGAACAGAGATACAACAGATTGCAGAAATTGAGCAATATCATTAATATCGCATGCAAGTAATATTTTACTGAAAATGGTTGCAGCCGTACACTGGCAGGGAGCTGTCAGAGGTACAGACTAGATTCAGATGAGCATGTGGAATGAAGGCTATCACTACTGATGTCAAATGGATCTTATCTGAAAGCAAAGAATACCAGAAAGGTGTTTACCTGTGTCACATTCCCTATACAAAAGCACCATTTGATCGTATGGGTCATAAAAACTATGGATAGCATTGAGAAAAATGGGAATTCTGCAATATTTAATTGTACTCTTGCAGAACCTGTACATTCAGAGAAGTTCATTCAAACCGAAAAAGGATACTGCAGGTTTAACATCAGAAAAGGCGTATTCAGGGTTGCATCCTTCTACTATATTTATTCAATCTGAACAAATAATGTGAGAAGCTTAACTAACTATATTCTCGAGGCTAATCCGACACGAATATCTGCTGAGGCACTTACTTTTACTACAAAAACTGCATAAAAATGTGGTGGAAAAAGTTGACATATACACGAGTATATACAGTACATTTACAGAGAAGAATATGTGGTATCAGGATTTGAGAAAGGCTCATTAACAACCTGCAATATGCAGATAATACAACCTTGCTGCAGAAAGCCAAGAAGACTTGAAGCACATACCGGTGATGACCAAAGACTACAGGGTTCAGTACAGATCATACCTCAACATAAAGAAAAAAATCCTCACTATTACAATATCATAATATAAAAAGAGACAAGATTGAAGTTGTATAGGACTTTGCTTTACGTCAAGCCACAATGAACAGTTGAGGAATCAGTGGCCAGGATAAATCTGTGAAGACCTCTTTAAAAGCAAGGATGCCACTGAGCAGACGGATGGTGAACCTGACCCAAGCCATTAGATTTTCAATTGCCGCATGTGCATGCACAAGCTAGATACTGAATGAGAGGGACCATCGAGGAATTAGCACGTTCAAATTTTGATGTTGGAAATGAAGACTGAATACACCAAGGACTGTCAAAAGAATTAAGAACTCTGTCACAGAAGTACAGCTGGAATGTTTCTTAGAAGTGAAGATGGCATGATTTCTTCTAATATATTTTGGTCATGTTATCAGAATGGACCAGTCCTCAGCAAAGAATATAATGCTTTGCAAAGTGAAGAGTCAGGGACAAAAGGGAGACCTTCAATGAGATGGATTGACATAGTAGCTATAATAAGGGGCTCACACATAGCAACAATTGTGAGGATTGGTAGCCTAGGATGAGGTAGTATTTTGGTACATATGGTCACTGTGATTCAAAACTGACTCAATGACACCTAACAATTAGAGGTAACGGCTGAAGTTACACTGGCTTATTATGGATAAATGACAGATATACCAAACTTCTTTGGTATAGTGTGAGTCAAACAGTGAGCAAACATTATGATTTTTGCTTGGAAGCCATGTCCTAGTGATGGTATTGGGCACAGGATGTCCGTCATACCCTAGTGCTGGCAGTTCAAACACGAGAGTCTTAATTAGTAATAATATCAAATGTTCACAAACATGCTTATAAAACAAACAAAAAAAGGCCTCAGGAGTGTTATGTGCACCCCACTGTCTTCATTGACTCATAGGTTCTAAGTCAAAGCAACAAAAGAACTTGGAATAGGAACATACATTAAGGAACAGTTTCAAAGGGCATGTCACATAGCAACTGAAAGGCAGAAGCCACACTCCAAGGGAATATTCCAGAAGAAGCCTCTTTCCCACTCATCAGGTGCGATAGGACCAGATTTCCAACAAGGCAGGGCCCTTTCTCTCACGGGAGTTCCTTGAAAAACAGACACTCCTTGAGTAAGAGTGATGCCCGTAGGACCTGCACTGACAAGAATGGCCCCGTTTTCACAGGCTTCTCCAGTTTTCACGCCTATCTCTATCACCTGCTAAGTTATATCAGCTTCAAACACAACGGTGAAGATGTTTTACCCAAGAAACTCACTTCTGCATTAGACAAACCATTTTTATGCCCATTCCTGGCTTAATGACATGGTTAGGTTTCAAAGGGCAGGTCATGAAGGGAAAATCTAACTTACAGCATTATATAAATACCAACTCACATCATTACATAACTGCCAAACCACTGAGAATTACGGCCTAGTAAAGTTGGCACACAAACTTAGTCATCACAGCTTGGGTTACTCTTACCTTGTATCTCAGTACGCATTATTGCTAGATGTACATCATTAGTGCTCAAAATAGATAGTCGACCTTTTACTAGTCAAATGTGTGAAATGTCATATAATGATGCAATTGATGAGTGAGTAGCAGGTGTAACTTCACTATAAATGGTTGTTTGAAAAACACCTGAATTTTTTTCCAAAACAGGCGTTTGTTTGTGTTACTTGGTAACACAACATTCTGTCCAGGGCATACTCTGCTGACGTTAGAGAAAACATATTCTTTCCAAAAAGATTTAGTCTCAGTTCTCTTTCCCTCCCATTCTATTTCTAATGATTAGAAGTAGGATGAGGCATTGATTTAAGATGATTTAGAGTTCGGGGGACTGGCTCTTTTCTCCCTTGGTATGAGATAAACTTCAAAGAAGCAATTGTGTAAGTATGAAGGAAATTAGTTCTCTGTAAAGAGGGTGAGACCTTTTGTCACAAGCCAGAATGAATAAATAAGCCCCTTCTGTCTTGATCTCAAGGGGGGTCCTGGCCTGAGAGGAGTATTCAATAGCTGGTTGTTTAAAGGAGTAGGTACTCAAATGGCCAAGAATATTGTTTGTGCTCCTTTTAAAAGCCCTGGAGTTAGGGGGCTTGGACGAGTGAGGGGAAGACAAAGGAAACCAGACAAATTAAATTCACAGATGTAAACTATCGAGCACAATGCCAGATGGACACATGTCTATGCACCACTTATTGAGCACGCTCTCTTTGTTATTGTACTAAGCATTTTACACACTTTTAACCTCACAATAATCATGAGGTAGGTATTATTATGATTCTCAACTTTGTGAAGGAGAAAACTGAGGCCCATAAGCTTAAGTAACTTGCTGTAAACCTTAGAGTCTAAGACTTCATGACTAGTCAAAGGTAGAGCCAAACGTTCTTTCTTTTGCTCCTAGATATAAGGGACTGCATTAGGCACAAAACTTGTACCCAAACCATACAACACATGTGAGTGGCAGGTATCATTATTTTCACTTACAGGGAAAAGAAACCTGAGATTCTAAGGGGTTAAGTAATGTGTTCAAGATAACATGGGCATGAAGTAGCGAAGCAAGGCTCCATTCCAAATCCATGCTCTGAACCACCGAGATCTGCCATCTGCGATGCAATCTGCTTTAGTTGAGGGCGTCAGCATACGCTCTCCTCTGGAGCACACTCTGAAAGTAGGTGCTGATAAAGAGACAATGGCTGTCAGAGACCCCCTACTTAGAGGGGAAACCTGGATTTGCTAGTCAGAACGGAAGTCCACTAGGTGAACTGGAACCTTACTTTTCATTTTCTCCTGGTGCTGCAGTTACACAGGATGTGGGGAAGGGCTGTCAAAGATACAGGGAGATAATGGGTAATGGATTCCCTTCTACCCAAGTTATAAGAGGAAGAGAGACTACTTGGCCATAACCTGGGGAAGGAAGTAAACACCATTAGAGAGATCTATTACAAACGGCATATTGCATTAGGTAAATCTGCTGTACGAGACCTCTTTAAAGGTGTTGAAAAGCAAGGACATTACTTTGAGGACTAAGGTATGCCTGACCCAAACCATTGTATTTTCAATTGTCTTATATGTATGTGAAAGTTGGACACTGAATAAAGAAGACTAAAGAAGAACCAGTGAGTTTGAATTGTGGTGCTGGAAAAGAATACTGAAAGTACCATGCACTGCCAAAAGAACAAACACATTTGTCTGGGAAGAAGTACGGCTAGGAATCTCCTTAGAGGCAAGGATGGGGAGACTTTGCTTATGTACTTTGTTCATGTTATCAAGGGAGACAAGTTCCTGGAGAAGGATACCATGCTTGGTAAAGTGGAGGGGCAGTGCAATAGAGGAAGGCCCTCTTCAGCAGTGGCGTCTCCTGGCTCATCCCTGGCACTTCATATGGTAGAATTCTAACATGCTCCAAAAGGAAGGTGTGTAGTATATTCTTCTAGCACAGCACAAGAGAGACTTCTCTGCAATGAATGACTTTGCCCTCTCCTACAAGGCGTGGGTTTGACTCTTGAGGAACAAGATCTTCCTTGGATACTGTCGTCCAGCTCTAGGGGCAGATTGTTCCTTATATCTCAGTTCCTATATTCCTTATTCTTTACTTCATATTAGCTAACCCCTGCTCTAGTTAATAATTTTTTATAGAACTTTCTCCATTCAAATTTACTGTGTAGCTTTTCTCTCCTAATTGGATGCAAACCAATAAAGTTAGCTCCTCCTTCTTACTTCTGAACGTTCTGTTAAGGTGATGATACCTCAACCAAGGGAATGATTCTGGGTAGGGAACACAGATAAGGAGGCATGGTAGTTACATAATCTGTTGTCAATTTGAGACTTACAACTGAAAACTGTCAATCAGGTCACAGCTTGATGACGTCATTTGGAGGCACTAAAGAGATAAATAGCTGGTTGGGGCAGGACACACGCTTACTCCCTGGGAAACATTCTAGCTAAGAAGACACATGGAGCTATACTGGTGTCCTGATCTGGAGGAGCCATACAGAGACCCCTGGCAGCCCTGAAATGCTTCCACTGCCACTGGATCCATAATACTTTCCACCCACTGGCCTGTGATCTTCCTGCATTTGGCATCATTACATGTGCGGCATGAATCTGAAGAGCAATTTATAAATTGGTAATGGACATATGGGCTAATATCAGACTTATGGACTTGATTAGGACTGGGCTGGGATGTTTCCTCGATATTCAATTGCTCTTATATATAAAGCTCTTTTTTACATACATATGAGTGTCTCTCTGGATTTGTTTCTTTATTCAGCCCCGACTAACACAGGAGGATATCCTCTTCCCAGGGACAAAGTCCAAAGAGAAAGGGGCATCTCATTTTTTCCAAAAAGCCAAAAGAGTACTGCTATCTTGCTTTCCAGTACAAGAAATGAATTGGAACACCTGTGGCCTCTCAATTGCTGGAATTCTTTCAATGAAGAGGGAAGAGCTTGCTAGACAAGAGCAGCAGCTGGAGCCTTGGTGCCTGCTTGGGCCATGTACCACAAAAGGCCATGATCACACCCAGTCAAGACAGAACTATAGCTTGGAACCACCAAAGGGGAACAGAGGATTTTCAGTGAAAACCTCAGCAACATCTATAAGAAAATGAAAACATATCTTTAAAAAAACGACGACTAATGTTCAACTAAACAAAACTCTATGATTCTCATAGAGCCATTTTCTAAAAATCATTTTATTGGGAGCTCTTACATATGTAACAATTTGTAATTTAATTAGACCATGCAAAATTATACAACTGCCACCACCATCAGTATAAAAGCATTTTCATTCTTCTTTAACTCCTTGATATCAGCTCCTCTTTATATTCTCCCTCCTCAAACTTAACCCACAGGAGTCCTTATTGTTATGTTGTATATGTTATAATTTATTATTATATCTGTCATATGCCTTCCAATATATCCATTCACTTACAATTCTGCTATTCATTCCCCTTGAGTGAGATTAAACAGTCATCATTGCTATCAGCTCCCTCTTCTCTTCCTTCCTCATCCCTCTCTTCCTGTTCCCTCAGGGAATCATTACTCCCCTTATTGTTACTGAAGGGTTATCTAACTTGGCTTTCATGCATAAAACTATTTTAGTTATGCACATGAGTATACTCATGTCGAACTAGGTTAATAAGGTAAGAGAAGAACTATAATACGGAGGGAAGGACATATTAAAGAACTAGAGAATACTTGTGTATTTCATCAGCACAATACCACATGCTGGACTTAATATCCCTTCCATGTGGCCCTTCTGTGAGGCGATGACCAATTATCTTTCAGGTGGGTTTTGGGCCTCCTCTGTCCTTGCTCCTTCACTTCTATTTTATTGCTTGGTTTTTCTTTTCTTTCTTTTTTTTCACTTCTGATACCTATCCCTGTCCACACCTCCTGATCACACAGGTTGGTGTGCTTCTTCCATGTGGACTTTGTTGTATCCCTGCTAGATGATCGGTTGTTAGATTTCAAGCCTTTAAGACACCAGACTCTATATCTTTTAATAGCTGGGCACGATTCACTTTCTTCACCACATTTGCTTATGCACCCATTTTGTCTTCAGTGATCAGTTGGGAAGGTGAGCATTACACAGTGCCAAATTATAAGAACAAGCAGTTATCCACATAGCCATTCTTCAAAACGTAAGCTGATGTTCTCTCCACAAGTTCACTTGTTTTTTCCAAGGGCACACATACAGGGATTTTTCAGGTATCTGAAAATGCCATAAGTTCTGGATATAGGCTGAAACCTGAGGATAAATGGTGGGTACTTTGGACTTGGAATATCGGGAAGTTTTTCAAGTGCCAAAAGGAAAACTGGCTTTCACCACTGACAGGATACCATCATAATTTTTATATTACCTGTGGATTTCTGAAACTGAGTACATTCTGAATTTGAATTAAATGTCTTCTAAAATATGAGTTGTTTATTAACTGCTGCCTTTCTAGTTTTGCCTTACTATATTTCCATCCCTCCAACCACCTAACTACAACACAGTACCGCAAAGCTCCAGCAATGGAAAACAGAAGGCAGTTAAGCACGGGAGAAAAGAGAAATGCAAATCTCAAGGTCTGATAATCAAACAAAATGCTCCCTGTACATGCTACAAGAACACATTTAGAGCATTTAGGAAGCACTGGCCCCAATCAAATTCAGAGCTACTGAAAGCATCAACACTAATCAGACAGCTTGCTCAATGGCTAGCAATTTCTCCATGCACACCATCCACGTTTCAGAAGCCTCCCAGAAATAAATGCATTTGGAATCCAAAATCACCACCTGCCTTCGAGTTGCTTCTGACTCATGGTGCACTCCTTGTGTGTCAAAGTAGAACTGTGCTCAAATAGGTTTTAAATGGCTGATTTTCAGAAGTAGAGTGCCAGACCTTTCTTCTCAGATGACTCCGGGTGGATTCAAACTTCCAACATTGTGGTTAAGAGCCAAGCAATAGCATTTCAGAATAATAGTTGACCTATGGTATCAGAAAATCAGTTGAATTGATGTGTTTCCTCCTTCTACTCTTGGTTCTAGCACAAATCCCTAGAAATCTTCATCAGCCTTCCTTCTGTGGCCAACATTCATGTATGCATATATACACAGAGGGATCATAGACACAAGAATGGGCTTTTAAAAGGGGGGCATTGCCTCAGTGTGGCAGTTACTTATTCTGCCAAGTTGGAAAGAGGCTGAGTCTAGCCTACCAGTGAGGTCACAGCCAATGAGGCCTCTGTGTGGGCATGGCCTTCTCCGGAGGATGCTGGGAACTCCTCACTTCCTCCTGGGAGGCAGGAGACACTCTCCCTGCTTGGTATTCCTGCTGGTAAGCCACTTGGAGCTATGCTGATGGAGCCAGAACCCTGGAACTGGAAGAGCCATGTGGAAACTCACACCAGTGCTGAGATGCTTTTACCGCCACTGGATCCACAAGACTTTCCACCCACTGGCCTGTGAGCTTCCTGCATTTGAAATCACTGCATGTGTTGCATGAGTCTGAAGAGGATATATGGACTAATATCAGACTTATGGACTTGGTCTGGACTGGGCTGGGATGTTTTCTCAATATTCAATTGCTCTTGTATGTAAAGCTCTTTCTTATTCACATATGAGTGACTATGGACTTGTTTCTCTAGTCCATAGTGACTAATACACTCAGCATGGTTTATGTTGCAGTAACTGGTGAGGACAAATGGAAGTGGTGATATGCAGGAATCTACTGTCCCAGTTAAAATGTCTTCCTAAGGACTAAGAAGCCTATTGCTATAAACCAGTACAGACTTGCCTTCATTTTCAAGAAGAGGAATCAGCCCTATGCTGCTGTCATTAAAATAATAGACCGATGCACTGGTTCTTACCCAGGAAATTGAAGCTAATCCCAGATTCACCTCTAACCATGAGAGTGTTACTAAACTTTTCTGAGGCAGCTTTCTCATTTACAAAGTAGTGATAATAGTATAACATCCTTAGAAGATGTTATGAAGAATAAGTAAGATAAAGTGCATAATGTTTTGGGCACACAGCAAACATCGCATGCATTCTAGCTCTTATTATTTATACCAAACCCCAAACTATATTCATTTCCATCAAGCCAATTCCGAATTACAGTAGTAGAACTACCCCCAAAGCTGTAAATCTTTATGGAAGCAGAAAGCGTCACATTTCTCCTAAGGAGTGGCTGGTAGGTTTGAATGGATGACTTTGCAGTTCCTTATTATTTGAACAGTTATTATTTTTAATGAACACATTACCATAATATTTCTTTTTCTTTTTTCTCTTTGACCACTTTTGGCGATAGGGCAGAGGTGTGGTGCCAGGGGTAAAGATATGTGACCTACATAAATATGTACACCAAACTTGAAAAACCAATTCAATGGAAGTATTTTATTTATTGCTGGTACTGAGACAATTAGACATCCAAGGGATGTGGGGGTAGGTGTGTAATCATTACATGTCTCTTGTCTTAAACAAAAATTAGCTCAAAATGAATCATGAACATAAATATTAAGCATAGTCCTTTACAAATGTAGAAATATAAGAGAAAATACTTGGGATCTAGAGCTAGACAAAGAATTTTTAGACTTATCACCAAAGAACACCCCCAAAAAGGAAAACGTAAACATTGGACTTCATCAGAATCTAAAACCTTTGATCTATGAGACACTGTTAAAAGGATGAAAAGACAAGTTACCAAATGGTAGAAAATATTGGCAAACCATATATTCAACAAACAACTACTCTCTAGAATGTATGAAGAACTTGCAAAGCTTAGACATTTTAATTAGAAATAGCAAAAAGGCATAGGGAACCATTTTTGGCAGAGAGAAGATACAGATGTTCAATACACATGAAGAGCTATTCAAATTATCAGCCATTGGGGAAATGCAGATTAGAATTGCAATGAGAGATATGAAACACCTGTTCTCACCAAACCTAAACTCACTGCCATTTAGTAGATGCTGACTACTAGTGACCTTATAGGGCAGAATAGAACTGCCCCCATGAGTTTCCTAGACTGTAACTGTTAAGGAGATTAGAAAGCCCTGTTTTTGTTCTGAGGAGGGACTGGTTGTTTCAAACTGCCACCCTTGTAGACTGAAGCCCAACAAACAACCATTACACCAACAGAGCTCCTGCAAAACACTTGTTAGAAAGGTTCAAATAATAATTTTTAAAATGGTGAGGATGCAGGGAAACTGGATAACTCATACTGTGCTGGTAGAAATCTGATATAGTACAGTGACTCTGTAAAAATAATTTTGTTGATTTATTTAAAAACTAGACTTACAACTACCTTATGACTCAGTAATTGCACTTGTCAGCATTTATTCTGGAAAAATGCATGCTATGCTTACACAAAACTTGTACATAAATGCTTGCTACTTTAATAGCCGAAAACTGGACACAACCCAGATTTCATTCAACATGTTAATGGTTAAACAAGCTGTGGTACAACCAGATCATAGATTATAAAATTTTTTTTAAAAACTAGATTATGTTCTAGGAAATAGTTTAAAATAGTCATGATAAAATATTCAATAATGCCTGACAAACAACAACAGAACTATAACATATGATATTTCCATATTGCTTACTGATTGGTGTCCTCACTTGCAGCATTCTTCTCTTCGATGCGAGCATCATAGGCTGTGTGGTTTATCCTCAACCATCTTTTCTTTTTTTTTTTTAACAATTTATTGGGGTGATACAATTCTTTTCACAGTTCATACATATACATACATCAATTGTATAAAGCACATCTGTACAGTCTTTGCCCTAATCATTTTTTTCTCTTTTCTTCTTTTACATTTTATTAGGGACTCAAACAACTCTTAACACAATCCATACATATACATACATCAATTGTATAAAGCACATCCATACATTCCCTGCTCCAATCATTCTCAAGGCATTTGCTCTCCACTTAAGCCCCTTGCATCAGGTCCTCTTTTTTCCCCCCTCCCTCCCCATTCCCCCCTCCCTCATATGCCCTTGGTAATTTATACATCGTTATTTTGTCATATCTCGCCCTATCCGGAGTCTCCCTTCCCCCCTTCTCTGCTGTCCTTCTCCCAGGGAAGAGGTCACATGTGGATCCTTGTAATCAGTTCCCCCTTTCCAACCCACTCACCCTCCACTCTCCCAGCATCGTCCCTCACACCCTTGGTCCTGAAGGTATCATCCACCCTGGATTCCCTGTACCTCCAACCCTCATATGTACCAGTGTACAGCCTCTGTCCTATCCAGCCCTGCAAGGTAGAATTCAGATCATGGTAGTTGGGGGGAGGAAGCATCCAGGACAACCAGATCATAGAACACAACAGCATAAACTACTCAGATATGACACAACCTAGATGAACTTCCAGATAATCATGCAGTGTGACAGAAGGCAGTCCTAAAGGTTATTTATTGTATAATGCCATTTATAGAACAATTTCCACTTATATCTTAACTGACAGAATTAGAGAACAGATTAATGGTAGCTACAGATTCAAGAGGAAGAGAGGGAGGGGAATGGAGGTGGCAACAAGGGCAAACCAATCCCAATATCTAGGTTGTGATATTGTACTGATTTTTGGAAGATGTTACTGGGGAAGGTTATATAAGATCTTGCCGTAATGATTCTTACAATTATATGTGGATCTTGGATTATCAAAAGAAAAAAAGTTTAAGAGAGAGAGAGAGAGAGAGAGAGAGAGAGAGAGAGAGAGAGAGAGAGAGAGAGAGAGAGAGAGAGAGCACAGGGGGAGAGATATTGCTAGACAGAAGAAGCTGAGTAGAAATTGTCTCTGCTACTTCCCAGAGTATAGAGGGTTTCCATCATGACAGGTGAATCCAATTTACTACAGAAACAGAGCCTCCTGGTGTGGAGTAGTAAAGCTCCTCTCACTGGCATATTGGGATATTCTTACAAATTTGGAAAATTAGAGGGGTACATGCAGCTACTGAAGGGTAAAGTGACACTAGTAAAGTCCCTGAAAGTTCTCAAAGCAGTTCTGTTGAAGGTTCCTCCTTAGAGATAATTAAAGGAGAGTAGATCTCCAGGGAGATAGGAGTATTCTACTTGATCTCTGAAAAAGGAAAAGGCGGGGCAAAGCATGTGACAGTACTCAAAGATAGCACAGAGAAAGAAAAGAGGTCTGAGCATGGAGAAAAGACTGCTGATCACAGGTTTGACAAGGGAGAGCGCAGATGATGCCCTATCCTCATGTGGCTGGGTAATTGGGCAGCTCTTTGTCCATCAACATGCCATGCAGTTCTCCAGTTAATTTGGAAGAAAAGTGTTGGATGAAGACAGAGTGTTGACATCTCATTTGAAAACTCCAACCGTTCACATGGGAGCGATTGTAAATTTTATAAATACCAGTCTCAGATGATAGATCAGATGATAGATCACTATGAATGTGTTTTACCCACAAGCGTGTTTTCAAACAGGTGCTTTACCAGACCCATGCCCCTAAACTGCCCTCATCCAGTTTGCAGTGTTAGTCCAGTATTCCATTTGATTCAGCTGCACAGGACGACTTCCATGTCTCTTCGCATACTGGCTCCATGTTTACTAAATCCAGTGGAAAGGCTATACCCTCTACCTGCAATCAGTACAGTTCTTGAGAGTCAGATGTATTTGGATTAAAGCATTTTAAGGTGAATTGATACTTTCATTCATGTGAATGCCTCCTGTACTCAATTGGTATCTTCTGGTGTCCTAGGAGCAGTACAGAGATATCTCTATTTTTGTGCTTATTTCGCATCATTCCCAATGCACCAGGGTGATAGAGGTGCTTCTGAAGGGTCGCAGTGCAGTAAGTGCTCAAGCCATTACTGTAGACATAGCACCTTCCAGCCTTTCCCACCTCTTCAGGCTGCTGCTTGATTAGCTCTAGCAGAAATGTGATCCTATTAGAAGTACTGTGATTTAATTTTCTTCTTCTGAGTGTGTGTGTGTGTGTGTGTGTGTGTGTGTCCTCTGGTTTTCTTTGGGCCATTATGTTCTCCTGAAGCAATGTTTTGCCACCAGTCATTAATATTTAATGTGACTAGAAGCCTTCACAAAAACCTATTGCGATACACATGCATTAAGTGGCAAAGCTGGTATTTAATGATCTCAGGTGGATACACTAATTCAAACTATCCATGAGGGAAGGTGACCTCCTGGTTTCACTCTGTGTCTACATTAATATAATGAAAAAGTCTTGCCATTTTTAAAAAGTATCTATTCACCAAAAGAGAGAGGATATCTCCCCTGACACTATAAAAATAATTTAAGACTTTTAAAAAAATTGAAAGGGTTTTTTTTAATCAAGTGTGAAAAAGACCTATATGGTCAATGTGAGTCTCCCTAATGCCCACTGAATTAGGGACATCCCAACCATCCAATAATTGAGATTGGTTAAATAAATCAAATGATACATTTAATATAATGAAATACTTTGTAGTCAATAGGTATGATGATGTAGATTGAAAGATGCCATGATACATTAATATATTTATAAAACTCCAAACCCAAACTCATGGCCATCTTTTGATTCCAACTCATGTGTGACCCCATAGGATAGGGTAGAACTCCCCCTGTCGGTTTCTATTTACATCTATCTACTGAAGAGGACATGGTGGTTTAGAACTTCTGACATTGTGTTAGCAGCCAAAGCTCACTCTCTATTCCCCTGGGATGCCCTTAAAAGGGCCAGACAGTAAAAATGTTAGACTTTACAGGCTGTACAAGCTATGATGTAACTACTCAACTCTTCCCTAGCTAAAGCGGTCAGAGATGATATGTAAACAAATGATCATAGCTCTGTACCTATAAAACTTTACTTAGAAAAACAATTGTCCATTCCACTATGGTCCACAGGCTCTACAGTTAGAGGAGGCCTTCAGAATTAAGCTTATTATCTGTGATCCCAAGGGTCAATTTGGCCTACAGTATTAATTAAGTACAAAATAATTCAGAAACATTACAGGAACTTCCCATTATTTGCCACATGTTTAAGGATTTTTTCTAAATTCATGTTTTCCCTAATCCGTATGGGGGTTATACTTAAAAAAAAATACCCTACCTGAAGTCCCCAGGAATAGAGCTGGTGCCAGGGCATGGCACCTCATCAGACTCAACTGGAAAGCACCCGTGAAGGACAACAAACAGACCCTGAACTATTTATATGTGTGTGTGTTGTTGTAGCTATTGTTTTACTTTCTGTTGTTGCTTTGTTGTACTCAGTCTTGTGATGGTACATAGCATGTCTACCTAGAAGGGGGAGGTGGAATAAACAAGCCAGAAGAGAGAACAATGGGATGACAATTCCGGGGGGGACATCGGAGTAGGAGGGGCAGGGAAAGGAAGAGGGTGTTAACAAGTCCAGGGACAGGGGAACAATAAGTGATCCAAAATCAGTGTCAAAGAGGGTGTGTGGGGTCTGGCAGGGCTGGATCAAGGGCAATGTAACAGAGAGGAATTCCTAAAACCCAAATGAAGGCTGAACATGACAGTGTGACAAGAGGAAAGTACAAAGAAAGATAGGAAAGAACTAGGAGGCAAAGGGTAGTCACGGAGATTTAAATATAGGCATATAAAAATCTAGATATATTTATATATGACGAGGAGGAAATAGATGTAAGTACATATATTTATAGGTTGAGAATTAAGAAAACAGATGGACAGTGGGCCCCTGCACAAGTACTCCCTCAACACAAGAACACTGTGTTCTAACAATTTGGCAGTCTGCGAAGCTCACCTGCCGGGCACGATCGCTGCTGACAATGGGTGCACAGGCAAATGTGAAGAAAGCTGATGGTGGCCGGCTACCAAAAGATATAGCACCTGAAGTCTTAAAGACCTGAAGATAAACAAGCAGCCATCTAGCTGAGTGACAACAAAACCCACATGGAAGAAGCACACCAGCCTGTCCTGACTCAATCACTGAGGACAAAATGGGCAAATAAGCAAAAGTGGTGAAGAAAGCTGATGGTGCCTGGCTATCAAATGATATAGCATCTGGGGTCTTAAAGGCTTGAAAATAAATAGGCGGCCATCTAGTTAAGAAATAACAAAGCCCACATGGAAGAAGCACACCAGCCTATGAGATCACAAGACATTGAAGGGATCATTTATCAGGCAAAAAAAAAATCACAGCATTGTGAATGAGGGGGAGTGTGGAGTGGCGACCCAGGTCCCATATGTGGGATACTGGACATTGCCTTGCAGAAGGGCTGCAGGGATGAGCCAGTCTGGGTGCAGTGCAGCAACAATGAAATATACAATTTTCCTCTAGTTCTTGAATGATTCCTGCTCCCCCCACCCCACTATCATGATCCTAATCTTACCTACATATCTGGCTGGACCAGAGGATGTACAGATAGGAACTGGAAATACAAGGAATCTAGGATAGATGAACCCCTTGGGACCAGTGGTGAGAGTGGCGATATTGGGAGGGTGGAGGGAAAGTGAGGGAGAAAGGGGGAATAGATTACAAGGTCTACATATAACCTCCTCCCTGGGGGATGGACAGCAGAGAAGTGGGTTAGGGAGACGCAGGATGATATAAGATATGACAAAATAATAATAATTTCTAAATTATCAAGGGTTCATGGGGGAGCGAGAAGTGGAGAGGAAGGGGGAAAATGAGGAGCTGATACCAAGGGCTCAAATAGAAAGCAAGTGTTTGAGAATGATGATGGCAATATATGTACAAATGTGCTTGACACAAGTCATTCATGTATGGATTGTGATAAGAGTTGTATGAGCCCCTAATAACATGATAAAAAATAAAAGAAAGCATAACATATTTTAAGAACTAGGAAAACTTTAATGGGACAAAAGGAAGATTAAAAATAAAGCATAAAGAAACAGTTATCTTTAAAAAAATTTACCCTACCCATAAAAGTGAAACTTAGCTCTGTTCTAGATAGTGAAATAGTGATAGAAGTCCCTTCGGTTACTCAAAAGGTTCGAAGGTCTAAACAGCTGAGATAATAGTAGACCCAGAAAGGCCAAAGGAATCAGTGCTGACCGTAGCCAACCAAGATTAACATGCTTCAGAAGCATGTTTCCTGGGGAAATGGGTTATTATAGTGTGTGCACCGGAAAGCTTTTAAGGAGTCTTAAAGCATTCAACGACAACCTAATTTGGGAGTTTAAAAGCTTTGATAGCTGAGGCAAAATACATATGGGGAAAGAAAAATAACATTTTACCTGAAGATGGTCTGGACGCTCCTAGTCAGACAGCACTCCTGCTGTTAAAGGAGGTGAACCATGTGGATTTACTTTACTCTTTTTCTTCATTTACTTCAAGTTACAATCAGCAATGCAGCTGCTTGGGGAGGTTACTTTTACTTCTAAAATGACGGTCTTTGCTATATAGATTTTTTTTTCCTACCCCCTCTTATGTCTTCAAAGTTGAGAGAAGTAAACTATTGTGTTGTCGCACAGTAGCACACATATACCCACTTCACTGAAGAGTTTCCAGATTATAAAACTTGGAGATCACCTCAATCCTGGCACTTAGACTTCCATTACATTTAATGCTCAGTTCTTTCAAAGACGAGTACTTAAGAAGAGAATGTATTATGTCCAGGATGAAGGGAATTCACTGCCTGTCGCTCAGGATTCTGGACTAGAACAGATGTCCTAAATTCCTAACCTTGTGACATGCTGATATCAGCAAAGATGATTATTTTTAAATACTAGTACACTGTTGCTGAAAATATACACAGCAAAATAAGCACCAACTTCTACACGTACAATTTAGTGGTATTAATTATGTTCAGGAAGTTGGGAATCTTTCTTGCTCTCCTTTTCTAAGTTGCCTTTTCCTCGCTAACATAAATTCACTACCTCCCCCTGCCAAGTGTCCCATGTAATTTTTTGAGTTGCTGTTGTCAATTAGATTCCATAGAGAGTTTTCTAACAGAGCCCAGTATTCCAGGCAACCATTCTTTACTAATGAAGATATTATTTGATTTCTAGGAGATTTACAGGGATATTTCCAAGGATATTAATGTTTCAAACCTATCGCAGGGTAGTAGTTTGAGGGGGTTTCTACAGCCTAAATGACTCCAGAAAGCTTGGATTCTGTGAGAATTCAAGAGAATCAGGAAAGTCCAAAGCACAGTGATTCAAAGGTACAAAAGGAGGTGGGAATGGAACCAAGGTCCTTGGTGGGGTAAGAGGACCCAAGGTGGAAAGAAAGGACCCAGAGAAGAAGCACAGATGTGTTGCTAGTGCTGTGGTTTCTATTTGACAGTGGTGGGTTTAGTAATGTGTTCAAGGACCAGTCTATTCTCTCAAAAGGCACTCTCTCAGGTTGTACTTGGTGCAACTCCGTTGCACAGAAAGCTGGCATCTTTTCATTTACCTGGAGATTTCAAAATCCCAGAAATACTGTGCAATGGCTATGAAAATATTTGCCTGACTTCTCTGTGGAGATGGCAGAATTTCAAATGTATGCAAATTAATTGCTTTAAAACATGTAAATGGTTAAACCCACTGCCATTGAGTAAATCTCAACAGATAACAACCCTATTGCGCAGAGTAGAACTGCTCTTGTGGAGCAGTGGACTACTTGGTATGGCTCTTCTAAACACAATCTTCGTCACTCCCATCAAACAACTGTTGGGACGAAGCCAACTGGATGGATTTCTACCTTTCCTGATGTGGCTGCATAAGAGAAGATGGGGAAAAAAACTGCTTGTGAGTTCACTGTGATTGCCAAGACTCACAGTTGTTCTTATGTTTGAGTCCACATTGCAGGCACTGTGTTAATCCATTTTCTTTAGGGTCTGCCTCGATTTTACTGCATGATGCCCTTCTCCTGATAACATGTCCAAAGTATGTATTTGGGAAGTCGAAAACATTTGACTTAAATAAGTTGATGTAGAGGAAAGTGCAGTGAAGGAGAAGAATGGAAAGTTAGGAAATCTTGGCTTCTAGTGCCAACTCGGTCATTAAACTTACTGTGTGATCTTGACTAAGTCATATCCTCTCTCAGATGTTAGCTTGCCCACTTGTCAGATGAACTAGGTTGGACTTCATAATCTCTAAGGAAGCATTTATCTCTTTTGTTTCTGTAATTCCTGGTAGATTTTCTCTCTTGACATTTATTTGCAAGGGTCATTCTGCCATTCACACAATTGAACTTTTAGGCAAATCGCAGATGGTCTTAAATAAAATCTCCCCCTTGAAGAGGGAAAGAAAGAACAGGATGTGTGTACTAAAATGGCTCATGTCAGGGATGACCTTTTTAATTCAGAGCAGCTCTCTGTGGTTCATTAACTCACCCTATGGGCAGCACAGCAAGCAAGTACTATTACAAAAGGGTCCAACTGTGTAGCCACAGAAAGCTGCCCTATTACCTCCAGAAAACAAAGTGGCTTCCTCTTTGTGCCCATACTGGTCAATTTTCAGATCAAGAACATATGATTCTCTCACTGAAGGAATCCTGGCCAACTCAGATACCTACTGTGCCTAGTCTAACACTTGCTTTGAGGACTAAGCTGGAATCCCTTTCAGAGGGAAGTGATGGGATTAATTCTAAATAATTGATAACAATGGTTCTCTTTGTTCACTAGAGAACTAAAATGCTTAAGAAATGTACTAGTAATAAGAATAGCCTATTTTGGACAGTGCTTTATATTTTACAATACACATCAGTATCTTCTTTTCATTTATATTTTCTTAACTCGTTGAGGTGAAAAGAGTAGGTGTTAGTATCCTGGTTTCTTATGTAAGGAAATGGGGGCTTGTCCTGGGTTACAGAGTCAGTGGCAGAGCTGATAGTAGAGCCCACTTCCTGATTTCAGTTAATTCATTTATGTAAATTTTCAATTTTACTGTTACAACTGTGAGATGTAAGCAGTACAAGTCAAAGATCAGAGATTTTAGCACTGTGTCTGGATATTAATTACAAAGGATTTTTTACATTCCTTTGTAATAGTCTGGCATATGTTTAAAGTCCTTGGGTGGTACAATGCACTTGACTATTAATGTAAAGGTTGGCAGTTTAAGCCCGCTCAGTGATGCCATAGAAAAAAGGCCTAGTGAATGATCTGCATCTGTAAAAATTGCAGCCCCAATTTGATGGAACAGTCCTAGTGTCTAACATAGGGGGACACCATGAATCAGACTTGACCCAATAGAACGTTTCCTTGGATATATGTTTAATTTCTCATAATGAGATCAATGGCATAAGGAACTCTTTGAGAAAGTGTATACAATCCATTCAATTATTCATTGTATATATATTAGCGTGAAAGCAAATATTTATGAACAATGTTGTGTAAGATGCTCTGGGAATATGCAAAATTATAAAACACAGCTCATGGCCTCATATAAATCCATAAACACTAAATAGTACATAATAAATTGCTAAATATTGTAGTACCTACAATAATTGCTACTGGGCCATGAGTTGGGGAGAGGTAAGAGAAATATTTATGGAAGAAATGAAATTGAATTAAGCATTTAAAGCATAAATATAATTGGCTAAGGGGAAGAAAAGAATGATTCCAGATTTAAAGGAAAGTGTCCAGTATGGGAAAGCCTGGGTTATGAATTAGGGTGTTAACCACAAGCTCTGTAGATGCTCTGTGGGGGAATGATGAGGCTTTCTACTCCCATAAAGATTTACCCCCTGGGAAACCCAAAGGGGCACTTCTACTTTGCCCTATAGGGTAAGTCTAAATCAAATTCTCCTTGAGGGCAGTGAGTTGGCTTTTGTTTTGTTTTCCAAAGAGGGTAGGTAGTGGATGCATGAGCTAAATACGAATTACACATCTCTGAAGATACTGGTCTCAATAAAAGGTAATGGCTGAATGTCTTTCATATTAGGTGTCCATGCCTAGGTTTTACAACGTCATGTAGCTCCATCATTCATCCTAAGTGGAGTGTGTTTAGCCATTCATAGTATCCTTTTCATTCATGAGTAAAATGGCAATGAAGAGAGACGTAATGATGGTTAAGAGCTTGTGCTCTACAGTTAAAACCAGGGGTTGAGTCCCACTTTTACGGCTTACCTTGCTGTGTAACTTTGGGTTCATTATTTAACCCCGTGTGCTTTAGTTTACTCCTGTGTAAAATGGTGCTGTGCTAAGGAGCCTATGATAAAATGCCGCTCAAGTACAAAGCAAAGTGCTGCCACATAGAAAGCATTTGATAACTGGGAACTACAATTAAGGGGATCCAGTGACTATGATCGCATTTTAATTCCATCTTTAACATCTATTCATATGGATGGATTAATACCATCTTTAACATCTATTCCTATCGATGGATTAAATTTTTTAAAGATCCAATCTCTTGTTTTAATTTTTTATTCAAAATTTGATTCTGAAACCAGTGGTGGGGGACAGAGCAGAGATCATGCTGACTAGGAACATAAAGGTACGAACATTGCAAGGCCTTCCCGATGGTTCGAATGGCTGGCCCAGTGGGGAAATATATGTGCCTCCTGACAAAGGAGAAGGAGCCACAGGAGCGTGTTCAAGGGCACTTAACAAAGTGTTGGCAAACGTGCCTAAACCTGCTAACTGCTCATTCTTATCTCCATACACACTCTGGGAAGCTCTCATTTACTGCTACTCAAGGAGCATGCATAATTAAAGGTATGATATGCCAGGCACATTTCCCTTCCCTCAAGTACTTTCTCATGGGTGGGAAATTTGAATCAGCAGTTCGCATTGGAGGTTCTGCCAATATTCACCTTTTAATAAGAGGTCAGGGCACCTAAGCAAAATGTCAGCTTTACTGAGGAGTCATCTGGGAAACTCCAGGGAGCTAACCCCACTGCTTGAATCATGCCGTAAAAAATAACAGGTGTCAACAATGACAAGTAATGTAATTCCAGGAAAGAGCAACTGCTACCTGAGCCTGTAAGGTCATGAAAGTGGAACACATTTTCAAAATAGGAGCCCAGGGACACCACTGTAATTACCAACCAGCGAGCCTCCCCTAACTATCAGGAAAACAGATGGATACACTAATTAAAAGGAGAGAGAGGGAACAATATAATATTTAATGTGAGGAATTCAAGAGAGTTAAACTGGCTCTGCTTCTAATAAATAAAATTATCCTTTTAATCAAAGGTATCTCTAAGCAGCCCCAGAAACCTATTGCAAAATCAAGTGTGTTCTATCAGCCTTTAAACATATTTCCCCTTGATCCAAGGTGGACTGTAACCTTGCCTTTGAAGTTAAATAAAAATAAAATAAAGAAAAGGCAGCTTGGAAAGATATCCTCTTATGACTACATGTATCATTTTGTTTTGTTTCTCTCCCCTTTCTTTTGCAAAAGGAGGGTCAATGAAGATGCTGAAAATGACAGCTTGCTGACGGACACGGTGAAATAACGGCTTATTAAACAAATGATGCATGAGCATTTCGGAATATAAATGGTGACCACCGGGAGCCAATGCAAGAATAGGTCTGAGTAAATAAAGATAATTTCCTTTCCTTTGAAAGGGCGACTAGAATGACAGCTTTACAGCAAATCTTTCACAATTGCCTTATCAAACAAGATGAGACAAAGTGAATCAGATGATAACTTAGTTCGCCGGATTCCAAGACGATAGAATAATTATACTCAAAGTATGGTCCTGAATGGATTGACAACAATTTAGAAGGCGTCTCTACTTGCCCATGTCCTGTCCAACATTTGGATCTATGATTTGGATGAAGGTATAACAAGTTAAAGGAGCTCTAGTGGCAATGTGGTTAAGCACTTGGATGCCAAGAGAAAGGCTGGTAGTTCAAATTCAAAAGCCACTTCTAGGGAGAAATATGTGTCAGTTTGCTTCTGTAGAGATTACAATCTTGGATATCCTATAGGGAAGTTCTACTCTGTCATATAGAGTAACTATCACTAGCAATCAACTTAACAGCAATAGTTTTAGGTTTATAACCAGTTTACCTATTACAATTGTAGGTAAGACAACACTAGATAGTATACAAGAGAGTTTCAACATTTTTGTAGAAAAATGTAACTAAAAACTCACTGCTCACTTTCTCTTTCTCTCTCACTCTCGCTCTCTGTCTCTCTCTCTCTCTCTGTCTCCTGATCCCTGGAGCTCCATGAGCAACAGGAATTCGTGCATACATGGCTAAGTCTAAGAACAATACCATACACGTCCAATCCCAAAATTAATACAGAAATTGCATCAAAAATATGAATATCTTAAGGAACCCAAGGTTCCTGAGTAATATACACTTTACCAGGGAGCACAACAAGAGGGGTCTGAAGAAAATGCGGGCCAACAACACCAAGGACATGGTTACTTGTGCCAAGACTATCAAGGCTCTTGCCCAAAGAAGCCAATCCTAAGAACCCAATTGGCATCAACTGCGAGTTCAGTCAATTGGCCTACATTGTCCATCCCAATATGGCAAGCCCACTCGGGCACATATAGCCAAAGGTCTGGGGTTCTGTCAAACAAAGTCCAAAGGCAAGGCTCAAACTAAGGCTGATACTCCAGTCAAGGCCTCAACTCAAGCTTACGGATCTGTCCAGGCTCCCCCAAAGGCTCCAAAGTATAGTTCTCCATGTGAGGCTAGAGGGACTGGATGATCCCTGGGCTACCATCTGACTGTAGCTGGTGTCCTCTTGTGTTTCTTGTACAAATAAACCGAAGGCAAGCACTCATTCATCCATGACAAGGAATTTGGAGGACAGCTACCTGGCCAATGGACTGGAAGCTCCATATTTGTACCCATTCCAAAGAAAGTTTACTCAACAGAATGGTCAAAATACAGAACAATATCAATGGCATCAGACACACATAAACTTTTACTTAAGATCATCCAAGAATGGTTTTAGCAGCACATAAACTACCAGAAATTGAGACCGGATTCAGATGAGGACACGGAAAAAAGGATATCATTGCTGATGTCTGATGCATCTTGAATAGAAGCAGAAATAACAGAAAGATGTTTACTTGTGCTTGAATGATCATGCATAGGTATTAGACTGTGAGGACCATACTGAACTTTGGATAATCTTGAGAAGAATGGGAATTCCAGAACAATTATATTGTGCTCATTTGGAACATGTACATGGGTCAAGAGGCAGATGTAAGAACAAGACAAGGGAATGCTGCACGATTAAAATCAAGAACGGTATGTGCTATGGGGGTATGGGAGAAGGAGGGAGAGGGGAAATGAGGAGCTGATGTCAGGAGCTCAAGTAGAAAGAAAATGTTTTGAAAAAGATGATGACAACATATGTAAAGATATGTTTGACAAAATGGATATAAGTATGGATAAAAATGAGCTGAGCTGAAAAAATAATTGTCACCACCATTTACTGAATACATTTTTATAATTACTGTGTGTACCTAAGCCCACTGCCCACTGCCATTGAGTCAATTCAACTCACAGTGAACGTATTGCAGGGTTTCTGAGTCTGTAAATTTTTATGGGAGCAGACAGCCTCATCTTTCTTCTGCACAGCGGTTTGTGGGTTTGAATCACTGACCTTATGGTAAATAGCCCAATACTTACCATAGCACAACCACAGGCTGTACATAAGCTGTATTGTTGAAACCTTAAGGCTATAAAAAGTGAGCTTGGAATAGGTTTTAAGTAGGGTGCCAAAGTTACACAGCTAGTAAGTGGCACTTAAAGTGTTAAACACAAATTGATCTGCTTATTAAAGTTCATGTTTTTGTTATTATATAGCACAGCTGGCTATTAATCAACATTGTGTTAACAAATTAGACTACAATAGGATTCTCATTAAGAGAGAACAGAATTGAGCATAGATTGGAAGCTCTGGGAATCAAAAAGAATCGAATCACATGGATTAAAGCCGTGAGGATGATGTTCCTGAGTAGAGCAGCCAGTCCACAGAGAGAACAACATGGCTGGCCCCACTATGAGAAATGATGCCCTTCAGTGACTAAGGGCGATACAGGGGACAGCACCGGAGACACAGTGTGGGAATGGCACCTGACCTGATCCCACCACACCGAGGCAAAGCACTGGGAGAGTGCAGTGGAACAGCAAGGGAATGGAGTGGCAAGGTCCCCAGGGACTGCTGAAAGTGGACTTTGGGGCCTAGGGCGTGGTGCCCCAACAGACTGGACTGGAAAACACTCCTAAGGGCCAACAAACGATCCTTGAAACAAGCTTTTCTTTCGTGAAGTGTTTTGTTTTGTTCTTTGTCAGTGGTTTGTTTTTGTTGTTTTGTTGACTGGTTGTATATTGTTGCTTTGTTTTCCTCTGTCTTGTTTTCGTGCATGTTCATGTCTCCACAGGTCTGTCTGAATAGGACAGGCTGGATGAACTATCTGGAGGAAAAACAATGGGACCGACAGTTCCAGGGTGACTTGGGGTGGGGGGGGGGAGGTAGGGGGTAAGGAAGTGGTGTTAACCAACACAGGGACAAGGGAACAACAAGGGACCCAAAATGGTAGTGAGGGGGGAATGGCAGGCTTGGTAGGGAATGATCAAGGGTAAGGTTGCATAGAGAAGAGGTATAGCTGTAGCCCATGTGGGGAGGGAGCATGGTAGTGGGGCAGGAGGAAAGTCAAGGGAGATGGAGGAAAGAGCTAGGAGTCAAGGGGCATTTATGGAGGTCTAGACAAATGCATGTACATGCAAATAAATATATGAGGATGGGGAAATAGATCTATGTGTCTATATTTATAGGTTTAGTATTAAGGTGGTGGAAGGACCTTGGGCCTCTACTCAAGCACTCCTTCAATGCATGAAGACTTTCTTTTATTAAATTGGCACTCTACGATGTTTACCCTCCCGACACAACCGCTGATGCCAAAGCAGGTGAACATGTAAATGAGGTCAAGAAAGCTGATGGTGCCCGGCTATCAAAAGAGATAGTGTCTGGGGTCTTAAAGGCTTGAAGATAAACAAGCGGCCATCTAGCTCAGAAGCAACAAAGCCCACATGGAAGAACACACCAGCCTGTGTAGTTGCGTGATCCCGAAGGGATCAGTTATCAGGCATCAAAGAACACAAAATCATATCATTGACTGCACACCTCCATGATAGGATCGCCGAAGACAAACGGGTGCATAAGCAAATGTGGCGAAGAAAGCTGATGGTGTCCGGCTATCGAAAGAGATAGTGTCTGGGGTCTTAAAGGCTTGAAGGTGAACAAGCGGCCATCTAGCTCAGAAGCAATAAAGCCCACATAGAAGAAGCACACCAGCCGGTGCGATCGCAAGGTGCCAAAGGGACCAGGTATAAGGCATCATGCAAAAAAAGAGAAAAATATATATATTTTTATATATATATATATATATATACCATAGTGAATGAAGGGGGAAGTGCAGAGTGGAGACCCAAGGCCCATTTTTCGGCCACTGGAAAGCCCCTCATAGAGGGGTTTAGGAGAGGAGATGGGTCAGTCAGGGTGCGATGTAGTAACGATGAAGAACACAGATTTCCCCCAGATCCTGGATGCTTCCTCCCCCCAACTACCATGATCCGAATTCTACCTTGCAGGACTGGATAGGACAGAGGTTGTACACAGGGAATCCAGGGTGGATGATACCTTCAGGTCCAGGGGTGTGAGGGGTGATGCTGGGAGAGTGGAGGGTGAGTGGGTTGGAAAGGGGGAACTGATTACAAGGATCCACATGTGACCTCCTCCCTGGGAGATGGACGGCAGAGAAGGGGGGGAAGGGAGACTCCAGATAGGGCAAGATATGACAAAATAACAATCTATAAGTTATCAAGGGCTCATGAGGGAGGGGGCAACGGGAAGGGAGGGGGGAAAAAGAGGACCTGATGCAAAGGGCTTAAGTGGAGAGCAAATGCTTTGAAAATGATTAGGGCAAAGAATGTATGGATGTGCTTTATACAATTGATGTATGTATATGTATGGATTGTGATAAGAGTTGTATGAGCCCCTAATAAAATATTTAAAAAAAGAGAGAGAGAGAGAAGGAAAAAAAAAGAAAATGATTACGGCAAAGAATGTACAGATGTGATTTATACAATTGATATATGTATAAGTATGGAATTGTGATAAGAGTTGTATGAGCCCCTAATAAATTGTTTTAAAAAATAAAGCAAGCAGACTATGGCTCTCCTGGAGGAATTGAGTGGCATTAATATGACATTTCAAACTAACACTGCGACTATTATACTATGATTATTCTGAGCTAGAACGTAGTGAATCTCACTACTTCCTAGCTTTGGAATATTTATCCGTTATATGAGGGGAGAAATAGGAACCATAGCCCCCAAATTAAGAAAATAGAAATATGGGATGCAAAGTAAGACAAAACAACTATTCGAGTGAGGGACCACAGAGAAAATATTAGAGAAAATATGACATCTTAAAATAACTTGTGCTAAAAACCTAAGGAGTTTTGTTTGCAATTTCAATATGAGTCAGCAGTATGGAGTGGCTTATAAAAAATATTTTACCTAGGCTGTATTAATAGTTTGTGTACTGTGTGGTGGCTTGTGTGGCTTGTGATGCTGGAAGTTATTTTACTGTTATTTCGAATGCCAACTGGGTCATCCAAAGTGAATAGGTTTCAGTGGAGCTTCCAACCTAAGAACAGACAATGGTTTCCTATTTCAGAGAAGGGAGTTGCTGAAAACTTTATGCATAGCTTCAGAGCATTATCAAATAATGAAAGCCTAAATAAATGAGGCAGATCACTGCCAGAGAAATTGCTGGAGGATGGGCTTCTCAGCTCCAAGGACACTGGCAATGTGGCTGAAAAGGAGCTAATTACTTGGAGGGAAGCTGACCATGGTGACATGAGCTGGATAAAGCCTGTGGGAGAGGAGCCTTTGGGATCTTCACTTACTGATGGGCACATTTCAAAGTAAGGAGAAACAGCTGCAAAATTCTTCAAATGATCTGAATTTTTGAAAATGCCTAATATGAATCGAGGAAAAATGAAAAGGAATGCATGAAGATGCATTAGTGAACTGAAATGGACAGGCATTGGCCATTTTGAATCAGAAAATCATAAGATTTACTATGCTGGAAATAACAGAATCAAGAGGAATGGAATGACATTCATTATCAGAAGGATCTAGCTAAATCCATCATGAAGTATGATGTTATTGGTGATCAGATTATATCTAAGCATCTTGAAGGAAATACAATCAATACAACTATTATTATCTAAATTTATGCACCAACTTCAAAAGCTAGTGAAGGAGAAATTGAAGAATCCTACAAACCACTCCAGTTGGAAATTGATTAAATATGCAATCAATATGCATTAATAGTTATTGGTGATTGGAATGCAAATTTTGGAAGCAAAGAGGAAGACACAGTAGTTAGAAAACATGGACTTAGTGACAGAATTGAAGCTGGAGAGCACATGATAGAATTTTGCTAAAACAATGACTTCTTCATAGCAAATACCTTTTTGAAACAACAGAAGGACTTGCCCAGAGGAATACACAGAAAACCAATTGACTACATGTGTGTGAAAACGTGATGGAGATGGTCAATATCAGCAGGTAAAAGTAGATCAGAACCTGACTGTGGAACAGACCATCAGTTGTTCATATGTAAGTCCTGGATAAAGCTGAAGAAAATTAAAACAAATCCACCAGAGTCAAAGCACTACCTTGAGTCTGTCTCACCTTACTTTCACGAATATCACAAGAAAAGATTTGGCACACTGAACACTAATGAGAGAAGACCTAATGAGATGTGGAAGGATATTAAGACCATCATTAATGAAGAAAGTAAAATATCATTTATAAAGACATGAAAGAAGGAAAAGATCAAAGAAGGCATCAGAAGAGACTCTGAAACTCGTTCTCAAGCATAGAATAGCTAAAGCAATTGGAAGAAAGGTTGAAGTCAAGGAGCTGAGCTGAATAGAAAATCTCAAAAGGCAGCGTGAAAAGACAAGGTAAAATGTGCAAGAATCAAGAATTAGACACCAAAAAAAGGAAGTACATGCTCGGCATATCTGAAACTGAAAGAACTCAAGAAAAAATTCAAGCCTTGAGCTGAAACATGGAAAGAATTTATAGATAAAATATTGAATGATGCAGTAACCACCAAGAGAAGATGGAAACAATTCACAGAGTCACTGTACAAAAAAGAACATGTCGACATTCCACCATTACAGGAGGTAGCATATGAGGGGATAAAAAAAAAACCCAAAACTGGAAAAAGCTATGCTGGGAGGAGCTTTCATATTATGAACTTTCCTTGCTAGGCAAGCATCCAGTAACTCATTGTGAGTTAGTGCAACCAGTGGCATCAGCTGGGAAGGTTCTCTCTGGTCCCAGTGAATGTTTTTTGGTAACAGCAGTTTTCCTTGAATCATATTTTTGGTGATGGTTGCTTTAAGAGAACAGCATTTGGCTGTGAAATGGTTTTTTTCTGCTTGGGAAAATGCCACAGAAACTGTTGCGATGTTGAACACAGCTTAGAAGGACAGCACTATTGGAAAAACTCAAGTGTACGAGTAGTTTTCTTGTCTCACAAAGGGTGAAATGTCAATTAATGACAAACCTCATTCTGGATGTCCATCAACTTCCCAAACGGGCAAAAATGTCGATGTGTAGGGTATTTGTACGTCATTCAAATAAGTTAGACTGTTATTCAAGGTTTCTATTTAGAAGTTCTGAAAAGATAGTATAACAATGTGCAACAAAAAAAGGCCTGATTTGTGGCAGACGAGACACTGGTTTTGCCATCACGGCAATGCACCTGCTCACATAGTCACCTCAGGGCATGAGTTTCTGGCAAAAAACAGCATGCTTCTTTTGGCCCTTCACACCTTACTCACGTGACCTTGTTCCATGGAACTTCTTTCTGTTTCCGTGAATGAAGAGGGACATGAAAGGACAGCGATTTGATGACATAGAAGTGGTTATGAAACACACTAGGAATGTGCTGTTAGCCATGCAAACAGATGAGTTTGAAAAATGTTTCCAAGAATGGAATTTCAGATTCGACAAATGTATTAAGTGTAATGGAGATTACTTTGAAGGTGATAAGGTTGTTTGTAAAATAAAAGAAAAACCCACACACAAATTAAATACATAGCATTGGGTGGGAAGTCCAGTTTTGGGGGGCACCCAATTGTATGAGCAGAAACTGATGGTGCCAAAGGAAGAATTTAGACCTCCACTGATCATATTAGCCAAAAACAAGGCTCCAGGAATTAATGTAACACCCATTGAAATGTTTCAGAAAAATGAAGAAGCATTGGAAGCACCCACTCATTTATGCCAGGAAATTTGGAAGAAAGCTACTTGGCCTATTGATGAGAAGAGACCATATATGTGCCCATTTCAAAGGCAGATGACCTAAAAGAATGCTCCAACTAAAGAAATATGTCATTGATATGGCACATTTGTAAAATTTACTTTTAAGAGCATCCAACAATGGTTTCAGAAGCACATTGACAGGGAACTACCAGAAGGCCAGGCCATTTTCAAAAGAGGATGTGGAAAAAAGGCTATCATTGCTGATGTCAGATGGATCTTGGCTCAGAGAAGAGAATATCAGACAGATGTTTACTGTATTTCATTGACTATGCAAAGGCATTTGCCTGTGTGGACCATAGTAAACTGTGGATAACCTTGAGAAAATTGGGAATTCCAGAACATTTTATTGTGAAAACAGAACAAGGGGATACTGCATGGTTTAAACTCAGGAAAGGTGTGTTTCACGGTTGTATTCTCTCATCACACTTGTTCCGTCTGTATGCTCAGCAAATAATCAGATAAGCTGGAGTATATGAAGAAGAATGGGGCATCAGGATTAAAGGAAGGTTTATTAACAACCTGCCACATGCAGATGGTACAGCTTTGCTTGCTGAAAGTCAGGAAGAATTGAAGCACTTGCTGATGAAGATCAAGGATTGTTACCTTGAGTATGGAATACAATGCAACGTAATAAAGTCCAAAATCCTCACAACTGTACTAATGGATAACATTATGTTAAATGGATAAAAGGCATTAGTCTCCCTTGGATCCACCATAGATGCTCATGGAAGCAGCATTCAAGAAATCAAATGATGGTTTGTTTTAGGTATATTGCTCCACGGGGCCTTTTTAGAGTATGCAAGAGCAAAGATGTTTCTCTGAGGACACAGGTGTGCCTGACCCAAGCCATAGTATTCTCCATTGCATTATATGCATGTAAAAGTTGGAATGTCTTCTAAGGAAGACTATAAAAGAATAGATGCATTTTAATTTGGGTGAAGGAGACTATTGAAAGTACCATGGATTGCTAAAAAGATAGACCTATCTGTATTGGAAGAAGTAAGGCCAGACTGTTCCGTAGAGGCAAGGATGACCAGACTTCATCTTACATACTTTACATATGGACAGTAGAGGCCACTCCCTGGAGAAGGACATGATTGGTAAAGTGAAAGGTAATGAAAAATATGAAGGGCTTCAATGAGATGGGTTGGTACAGTGGCCCCAACAATAAGCTCAAGCATAGGAAGAACTGTAAGAATGGCACAGGACGGTGCAATGCTTCCTTCTGTTGTGCATAGAGTCACTATGGGTCGGAGTCAACTCAATGGCAGCTAACAAAAACAACATTAATAGAAGTAGATCTCAGCACCTGACAAGTAACATCCACACTTTCACTTTGGCTTCAGTGTTTTGCCATGATGGGCAGATAATAAGAGCAACGTCTTACATTACTAGAAAAAAGTGACTGGTCTAAAGTGTTTCGAAAACGTGTCCTGTAGAGAATTTGCTTAGAGAGGAGGCAATTTAGGGGTATGCGTGCTGTAGTCAAATGTTTGAGGACTATCATGTCATAAAGATTATACTTAGCATGATTTGTTTTGGAGTGCACAGTTAGAGCCAAAGAGGAGGCTTATAGTTCGGTATAAGAAAGGAATTTCTAATAAATTGAGTGGTCCAAAAATGGAGTGATATTTTTAGTTGCCTATGAGTAAGCTCTGATTTTATAGTGATCCTATGTACAAACACACATCCCTTATCCCTGTACTTTCTTTACAGTCATTGGTATGCTTGAGTCCATTGTGTTCAGGTGCTGGTAGATTTTATGGAGGGTTTTCCCTCACCTTCCTAGGCCTTCCACTTTAACAAATATGTCCTTCTCTAGCAAATGGCTCCTTCTGATTATAGGTCAAATGTGAGTTGAAATCTTGGTCAATATTCTGTAATTCTTCAGCCTTTCTTTGGCTAATTTTCTAAAGTAGATGGTCAGATAATTCCTCCTAGCGTATTTTAGGATAGGATACATGCTCTACTACATCCTGTCCATTACAAGTGACTTTCCTGTTATCAAAATACTGTATTAGACAATATGAAGTCAGAAATACAAATAAATACCCGTGTTCAAATCCCGACACTATCATGTCTTTATTCTGTGACCTTGGGTTAGTTGCTTCACTTTTAGAGGGTTTTCGTAACTGCAAAATGGAAATAATACCTTTGTACCACCACTTGTCTATCGGTTTGCCACAGCAAGAGGCAACATGTACATCACTGCAG
Organism: Tenrec ecaudatus; assembly: GCF_050624435.1. NCBI lineage: Eukaryota > Metazoa > Chordata > Mammalia > Afrosoricida > Tenrecidae > Tenrec > Tenrec ecaudatus. The sequence continues at coordinate 145,575,292 of NC_134548.1, forward strand.
TGTGACATGCTGAGAGAAAGGTTGTGGGATAAACATAGTAGGTAACTGAGTATTTCACAAGTGTGTACCACTATGGTCCTCTATGAGCACATATTCTTTACAAGAACCCCATGATATCCAATGAGAAGGGGAGCCTTTACATTGTCAAGCGGTGATATTAATATCATTTTGAAAATATAAGCATGAATACGCTGGTTTCTCTGCAAATCGTATAAATCTTTCGCCTCTTACTAAAGATTTCCGTGGAGAGGAACAAGTAAGAGTTTGCAACTAATTTTTTGAGGTCCTACTCTGTAGGACTGGTAATGGTTTTAAGAATAGACTGATAACATAAAATGTAAAAAAAGAAAGAAAATATAAGCATGAGGTAGATGAATGTCAGTTAGGAATGTGTTATATGTAATTTTGTATTTAGGCGACGGTGTGTGAATGAAGGAAAGTTGAATTAGATGACTGTGAGATCCTAACCAATCTTCGACTCAATAATTATTCTACTTACTTGTCATTAACATTAAAACATTAAACACTGTAACCTAATAATCCAAATATAGCATTATGAGCATTTTATAATATGTTACAAATGTGCACATATGGATATTATATGCATATATAATACTATAAGTATACGCATGCATGCTGATATTTAAATTTTATACACGTCACTGTTTAAGAAGAAAGATAGGCAGACATTCTGGATATGTGAAAGCTTTGCATGATTTGCAATCCTACCAACACTCATTCTCTGTTAATTAAGCCAATGAAACAAAGTAGGATATGGCAGCTGCTACATTGATGGTGAGCAAAAATTGAGCATACACGACCTGTTCAAAAACAATGAGAAAAATTTAGGAAGTATGTATTTGAAGGGAATTTTACCTCTAGCTAAATTACAGGATGGTTCTTCTACTCTGTCTTTTGTGTCACAGATAATCAACACAGAAAGTTGACATGGGTGCTATGCCTTTGGAGTTTGTCACGCTCCTCTACAGTCTCTATAATAACCCATGGATCCATTACTTGATTCTGTGTTCATCACAAAGATATAAGTTTACTATGCCATTTAATTATTGAAAGAACCTTACAAGGATATTGTTGTTAGAATGCCATGGAGTCAGTTTCAACCCATAACGACCATATGCACGACAGAAGGAAACATTCTCTGCTCCTGTGCCATCCTCACAACTGTTCCTATGCTTGAGGGCCTTCCTTACTCTGCAGTCTAATATTTACTGCTGTATAAGTAGTGATTCATTCTCGCCTTTCTTCCCTCATTAGTGCAGGGGATTCAATTTTAGGAATTGTCTTGTGCTGAAATACCAATGACACAGCTTCTAGCATCACAGCAACACAAGTCATCACAGTGTGGCAAACCGATAGACAAGTGGTGGTACAAAGGTATTATTTCCATTTTGCAGTTACGAAAACCCTCTAAAAGTGAAGCAACTAACCCAAGGTCACAGAATAAAGACATAACAGTGTTGGGATTTGAACACAGGTATTTATTTGTATTTCTGACTTCATATTGTCTAACCCCAAGTATACTGCCATTGAGTTGATTCTGGTTCATAGAGACTTCTTAGGACGGATCAAACTGCCTGATAGGTTTTCCATGGTCATAATCTTTATGAAAGGAAATTGCCACACATTTCTCTCATGTAGCAGCTGGTTGATTTAAACTGCCACCCTTTTAGCTAGAAGCCATGCACTGAACCACTAGCTACCACTAGTCCAGTCATAATATCTATTTTGAAAAAAAACAAAACATGAGGGACCAACAAGTGATCTAAAATTGATGGCAAGGAGAGTGTAGGAGGCCTGGTAGGGTTTGATCAAGGGCAATGTAACCAAAAAGGAATTACTGAAACCCAAATGAAGGTTCAACATGACAGTGGGACAAGAGGAAAGTAAAAGGAAATAGAGGAAAGAACTAGGAGACAAATAGATCTATGTACCTATATTTATACATTTAGAATTAAGGTAGCAGATGGACATTGGGACTCTACTCAAGTACTCTCTCAACGCCTATAACCCCTTCCCAGGGTGATGAACAACACAAAAGTAGGTGAAGGGAACATTGATCAGTGTAAGACATGAAAAATAATAATAATTTATAAATTATCAAGGGTTCATAAAAGAGGGAGGGTCAGGGAGGGAGGGGAAAAATGAGAAGCTGATACCAAGGGCTCAAGTAGAAAGAAAATGTTCTGAAAATGATGTTGGCAACAAATGTACAAATGTTCTTGACACAATGGATGGATGGATGGATGGATGGATGGATGGATGGATGGATGGATGGATGGATGGATGGATGGATGGATTGTGATAAGAGTTGTAAGAGCCCCCAATGAAATGATTAAAAAAAGAAAATACAAAATATGGCACAAGTTGTGATGGCTGTCATGGATAAAAACTGAAACATTCAACATCCAGAGTCACATGGTTCAGATCTTGGGGGAGAAAATTTATACTCTGACAAAAGGTTTGTGGCCTCTTCTATAGGATCAGAAGGATATGTTTGAAGAACTACTGGAGGAAGGAGGCACAGGATAAGATGCTCCTCAATTTTACACAATCTAGATTCACTTTTGGGAAGCTATATAACAGGAAGAAAGATATCCTTCTATGGGAGGAACTTCCTATCTACAGGTTTCTTTATTGAAAAGTCTCAAGGCAATGCAGTGCATACCCTGACCAATCTAAAATTTACTGCTGCATAGGTAGTTATTCTTTTGATAATGATTCATGCTCACCTTCTCTCTTTCATTAGTACAGATGATTAAAGTTCAGGGAAACTCCTGAATTCAACTGGTTTTTATATAAGGACAAGAGATAGCAATGAAGTACGGAAGGGCACCAGAAATGATTTTGGTGGCCTGCTCAAACTTTAAGGTTTTGGTCAGAAACAGTCCTTTGTTCCACACAGCCTGTGATAAATCATAACCCTGATTCAGACATATACATATTCTACGTTCTCACTTCTGAGAAAGCATCTGGGGTGTGAAGAGAAATTGCTGCTGTGACAATTCAAGCAATTGGTGAAAAGCCAGTGTATTTCCCAGCTTACACATGTCTCAAGCTTCCCATTAATGACAGTCAAAGGGCCAGCCAGTGAACAGTGTCTGTACTCACCCTCTTTCCCATCCAGATGGAAATAATTATACACTAATGATCTTGAGCTACATCGATACCCATGCCTACCTTCATTTGCCTGTAGACACATGTATAACCACCTCACTGTCCTTCAGTGTCTCACAGCCTCATCTTTCTTTATATGGAGACTTTGCCTTTTTGCCTTGTGTTATGCTTTCGTTAGGTGACCTCCTTGATTTAGGTTACAGTGTCTATCAAATGCCAGACTTCTTCCTGTTTTTAATTAACACTACCTTTTCTTTTTACAGTTGTTGAGAATATGCAATGCAAAATATTCACCAATTTCACAATTACTACCAGTTCAATTCAGGGAAAGTGATTATATTCTTTTAGTTGTACAATGATGCTCATACCTTCACGCCTCCCCCATTAAAATAAACTCACTGCCCAGAAAAGTTCCTATAGAAAATTTCAAATTGCTGTTGTCACTATGATTAAATGAAGGAAATGCTCAAGGAATATACTTTTTGACTACTTTAGTGCAACTATTGTTGGATATTTTTGGTTTATGGTTAAAAGATTATTTCGGTACAATACGTTCAGGGGTTTATCTAGCCCTATGGTTCCAGAAACGTTGAAGTCCATTGCACTTTGAAATTGTATTCTACAGTTTCCTTCTTTTGATCAGGATTTTTCTGTGGGATCTTTGATCAGTATATTCAATAATGGTGGTCTGATAGTAACCAGTTCTAGTCTCCTGGCAAACGAGGCAATTAGATACACATTCTGTACCCTCTTTCTATCCCTCACTCTCATTCTTTCTTGAAGTGAACAGAGACCATTTGTCATGGCTGCTTGTATGCTTTTCAGACCCTAGGCACCATGCCATGAACTAAGAGATGGAACAGAAGCATTAAACACATTATTAGGCCAATTAACTGATCTGTCCTGTGAAACCATGATTTAAAATTCCAAACCGAGAAACCAAATTCCATGAGATTCTGGTTGTCCATAACACCAAGCTCAACAGGTACATTTTTAAAAATCACTGTTGTATCTATCACACAATATTTTTCCAATTCAACTTCTGTCAGGTGAACAAGTAATTAACATCATTAACCAGCACATTAATTAATGTGCTATAAAGTATCCCTAACAATCTCCAACTTGATGTGGACTAAGGGTTATTTTTCTCTGATAAGAATTTTCAACTCCCCAAATGGCATACCACAGGGAAAGTACAACAAACCTAGTCTTGAAGCACAAGGCAATTCCATTTCCAAATAGCTGATAAAGAAGTTGAAAGTGAGCCTTGAGTCTACTTGAGAAAAGGTATGGAAGATGGGTATATTCTGGTCCCTAGCCTCTTCCCAAAACCCAACACAGTGCTGTACCAATTAGGGCTGTGTACTGCCATAGCCAGAACGTCAACAAGGATCCCCTTCTGTCTTCATCACAATACGGCAGCTATGTATAAGAGAAAGTAGAGTGAGCAGCTAAGAGTCATGTTAACAAGCAACTAAGAAGCATGCGCTCGTGACAATCAAAATGCAAAAGGAAGGGTTCCCATGCTTATTTCAAACTCAAATATCAACTGGAGGCAAAGACACCGAAGTTATGGAAATGATCCAAACTACATTTCAAATTTTGAGTTTAAGAGTGATTTGAGGAATTTTCCTTGGCCAGTGAGGTATAGAAGTTGAAAAATGAGAAATATCTGTGAATTACCACTTAATCAAGTAATCTAAATGCAGGCTTCTTATGTCCTTTAGGGTCTTAGATTGTATTCTTTTAATAGACAGGAGACAAGTCTACCAGGTTTCTCTTTTGACGCAATATACCTACCTCAGCAATGATACTTTGAAAGCTTGAACTCTCCCAAACATGTTTCTATAGGCAATGGCCTTTCAAATGAAAATGGATGAATTATAAAAAAAAACTGACATCAATTCTTCAGTTTCAGACACTTTCAATAATAAGAATTTCAAGTTTTTTTTTCCAGAACTTATTATCCCTGTTCAACTTTATAAAGACCTTTAAAAGGACCTCAAAGGCCTCCTGGATTCAGAAGAATATTGATCACTATTCTCTCTGAATTTACTTTGGAGTTTCTCCCCTTCAGTAACTAGGAATATTGTGTACTGATGAGCTGCTTTAGGACACAAAGCAACTCTGAGCTGCGGGTCTAGTGGCCCTGAAGCAGGACTTTTCAAAGGGCTGCTCTGCTGAGCAATCGCTTTGCACACGGCAATTAGGCTCAACCAGCAGACAAACAGTTCCCCATCCTATGTATCTTCCTGTAATAAGGATTTGCAACAATATGTATCAAACTTAGAGCAATACTCAGATCCATGAAGCCCCCAATTTGGGGAAGTCACTCTAATTGAGGCTGGAATTTTCCAAGCTTTTGGACAGATGTATTTATTCAACATGTGGAGGTCTATGGGAAAATGGGATTCTAACTTTAAGAAGGTTTATAGATAGTAACAAATATTAGAAGCAAGTATGGAGTGATGGGGTTAGAGGAAAATGTGCACATAGCTCTTTATTGCCCCGGAGTTGTTAAAAATTCAAGATAATCACAACAAAAGGCACATATGGTTGGCGCTAAAAAGGCAGAGTTCATATCAAATGCTACACATTCTGTGAGTACTGGATACAACCTTACTTTTAGAGAGAAATGGACCAGGCATCAATAAGCCATGATTCTTTCAGAGCCATTCTTCTTTCTGAGCTAGTAGTTCTAAATGTACAGTTATCATGTGCCAGATATTGGAAGGTGAATTACGTATACTATCTCATTTTTCTACAACTACTGCATGAATAATAGCATATTCCCTATTTTATAGGACGTAAAGAGAGGTTACAAATTTGCCTAATGTATCACAACTAGCAAGAATCCAGGTTAATCTGATGTTTTAAACTCTGTTGAATCACTGTCCCTTTTCCATGGCACACCACATTTAATAATTTTCTAAGCTACATTGCCATCATGAATAAACATCCTGAAAAATGGAGAAAGGACTGAAGTTGTTAAGGATTTCTTCTTGTTTGAATCCACAATCAATGCTCATGGAAGCAGCAGTTAAGAAATAAACAATATATTGCATTGGGTAGATCTGCTGCACAAGAACTCTTTAAAGTGTTGAAAATCAAGGATGTTACTTTGAGGACTAATGTAAGTATGACTCAAGCCATGGAATTTTCAGTCTCCTCAAGTGCATGTGAAAGCCACATGGATATTGAATAAGGCAGACAGAAAAAGAATCAATGTGTTTGAATCATGCTGCTATCAAAGAGTATTGAAAGTACCAGGGATTGGAAAATGAATCAACAAATTTGTTTTGAAAGAAGTACAGCCAAAATGCTCCCTAGATGGGGGTTCATCACATGTACTTTGGACATGTTATCAGGAAAGGCCAGTCCTCCAGAAGAACATAAAGATTATTAGGATAGAGGGGCAGTGGAAAGAAAAAAGGCCCCTTAACATAACTTCCTGCATTACAGCAACACAGAAGCCATAGCAGAATAACAAAATGAGACATGGTGTGGGCTACTCCAAACCTTAATATACCATAAAGAGCACATACTCATTCTCTAGATACCCAGTATTTATGGGAGGGAGACTTAGCCTGATCCTGAGAACTTAAATCACTTTCCATAACTCTTGACTTCTGGGGAGGAGCTAGGCTCACGAAGATCACCTTCGAGTCTAATGCAGCAGAAAGGCACTTGTGGTGTCTATATTATTTACTTATACATTTTTGTACAGTTTGGCACAGCACATATCAGATGCCAATCAGATTTAAGAAAAAGTTCCTTGAATATAAAATGAAATACCTACAGGAAGAAGAGAAGTTTCCCCTTGAATTTTCATTGAGAATGAGAGAGAGAAAGACAGACAGACAGAGAGAGAGAGAGAGAGAGAGAGAGAGAGAGAGAGAGAGAGAGAGAGAGAGAGAGAGAGAGAGAGAGAGAACAAATGTTAATCTCCTTGGAGCTACAGCTGAATATTAAGTAGAAACATCTTAGAGAAACTAGCCCAAGAGCTATATGAATTCTAAACTATGAAAACAAGACACTCTGTAGAACACTGTGAAAGCGAAAAGTGATAAGTTTGCTTTATAAAAGAAACAAAGCATTTTCCTCTAGGGAGGCAGAAAGTATGATGGGAAATCTGCACACAATGGACTTCTGAAAAAATTCATGTGTTGGCTTAAAAACAAAAATAAAAACAACTCAAACCCTACAGTGTTGACAAGGATAAATGCTCAGTATTGACATGGAACAAATGCTCTTGTATGTGGGCCCTTGCTATTTCTAAAAAGCAAAAATATCAGATTCCGTTTCCTTCCCAGCCTGATTTAATGTTTTTTGCTAGATACCACCTGCACCTAAATCTCTACCATGTTGGGAGCCCAGTCCTAAAACTCCTTCCTGTTGTCATTCGCCTAGTTAAACAATGGTGACAATGCTTTATAATTTATTATTACAGGTTTATTGACATAATTCACATACCATACAACGCAATAGTATAAACATATTAAAATGAGTTAGGCAAATATCACCACAATCAATTTTAGAACATCTTCTTCATTCTTACACTCATGATTAGTTTTCCATTTCCCCCCAACTTCCTCTATGTCCTGGATTTCATCTAAAAAAAGGACATGCAAAAATTCCCCCAACAGTCAACCTCACTGCCATTTAGTCAAATCTGACAACAATAAAACATGCAAAAACCTCAACACAATAGAGCATAAATAATAAAAACCAAAACAAATTTAAAATGGATCAAAAGGGAGAACAAATAAGAAAGTGCTAAATTTTAACCCGATAATATCAGCATGAATCCACTTTCTAAAACATTCTGCATGATAGCAAGGCTATTCACATCCCTGCTCACTGGTCAGAAGGGCTTCTCCAGAGGCTTCATCCACATGAGGATGTTGAAAATGGACTTTGGGATTTCACTGTCATCCATAGCCTTCTGCAAACTGGGCCCTCAGAATTTAAGATCTAATACAGTTCTCCCTCATCTGAACATGGATTTTATTACTTACAAGCCTTAGATCACACAGGGTTGTCTACTGCTTTCATGTGGACTGAGCTGGCACCTTACTTAGATGACTGCTTGCTTTATTTAACACATGCCCTTAAGACCTCAGACATTATTCTTTCTGATAGGCACGATCAGATTTCTTCACATTTTGCTATAACACTGATGTCTTAAGTGAAAGCAGGTATCTAGTATTACCCCCAACACAAGAACTAATTAAGTGTGACCTCCGGTCTATGTCAGAGACACAATTCCTTGGGAAATATTGTAAATATTTTCATGGGCATTTAGTAATCCTATTGATAGTATCATTAGTTAACCAATGGTATAGAATTTAAAATACTGTTTAGAAAATGAAAGTATACATATATAGGACAAAGTTTTAGACTAAAACATTTAAGATGTTGACTTGCATAGATAAAAAAATTCAAGTGGGCACTATTTATACAAACAATGAGAATTGGGACTAGGAAAAAACTTTCAATAATGTTGATTTATTAAGGAAAAACTATGTCTGCTGGACTAAGACATGTCATAATAAAGCAAAAGAGAATATGATATAGCAAATATCTGGTTGTTTGAAGTTGTCAATTATTGGGCATCCTCAAACAGGAGATTTGAGCCCAAATCCAAAAACTTCCAAATGATAACATTAGAATAATAGTATTTGTTTCTTCTCATATAGGGTATTTTACCCTTAAGTCCAAGGGAGTATTTCATTTCCTTTAGTCTGCTTCAGGTATGTTTAAGGTAAAGTCTGGTGTGGTACATGAAGTATGTTATATACTGTAGCATATGATCTGCATCACCAAGAGATACTAGGTCAACAATACCTGATTAGGATCAGAATACCAAGCTTGTCCTCCCATTAGGGGTGGGGGGTGTCTACATAATTGATGTTAATGATTTTTTTTGAATGGTGGGCTTGTTTACCTACCAACAGAAGTGAGAATGACATTCTTCCCCCATCTCTGAATGTAAATTTCCATTAAGGTTCACGGAGAATACTTTTTAGGAGTGTCTGTTGATTTGAGGTGACCGTTGAACAATGGGAATGGATTGGTCTTCTTCTTTTAACAACATGAGAAACTCCAGCTGAGGTGAGGCCTCCTGTAAGTGGTTTTTAAGATGTACCAAGTAAGGGGACGATAAATGGATCATGAGTATTAGGCAGGCACACTACCTTATTGCTTTAGAGACTGGATTAGAAGATCAAATGACCCGAGAACAGAAGCCTGCCTTTGTGTTGGTATTTATCCTTATAGTAATTGTGTCATACAATATTTGTCCATTTGTGATTGACTAACTTCATTCTGCATGATTTCCAGGTCCATCCATGTCATGAGGTGCTTTGTTGTTTCATCACTGTGTTTTAGGGATACATAGTGTGGCAATTATATAATCTCCTGGCAACTTGAGAAGAGGTGGAGGCTAGCCTGCCAATCAGGCCATAGCCATTGAGGCTTCCGTGTGGGGATCGCCTTCTCCTAAGAATTCTGGGAACTCCTGTTTTCCGTGCTGGAGGCAGGAGACTCTACTTTTTCTGCCTGCTGACAAGCTCCTTGGAGATACACAGTTGCAGCCAAAGCCCTGGAACTGGAGGAGCCACATGGAGACCTTCGCCAGCACTGAGATGCTTCCACCACCACTGGATCCACAAGACCTTCTGCCCACCACCCTGTGATCTGCCTGTATTCAGCATCATTGCATGGCTGTGTGAGTCTAAAGAGGAATGTATGGACTAGTATTGACATATGGGGTAATATCAGGCTTATGGACTTGATCTGGACTGGGGTGGATGTTTTCTTAATATACAATTGCTCTGATATAATGTTCTCTCCGACACACACATGAGTGTCTCTGGAGTTGTTTCTCTAGTCAACTTGAACTAACACACAGTATTTCATTGTGTATATGTACCAGAGTTTCTTTATCTATTCTTCATTAATGGTATTTGGACTGTTTCTAGTTTTTTGTTATTGTGAAATGTGTTACAATGAACACGGGAGAACATATGTCTTTTCATTCCATGTCTCTTACTTCTTCAGGGTATATACTCCGTAGAGGTATTGATTGGTCATATGGGATTTCCATTCCCAGTTGTTGTAGGTAGTACCATATTGCTTTCCACAAAGGTGTACATGTTTACATGCCCGCCAGGAACGTATGAGAGTACCAGTCTCTCTGCATTCTCTCCAGCATTTGTTTCTGTGTTTTTTTTTAAATTAGGCTACTGTTGTCTGTGTAAGGTGACATCACATAGTTGTTCTGATTCGCATTTTCCAGATGGCAAGTGATTGCGAGCACTTTTTTCATATGTTAGCCATATGAACGTCATTTGGGGTGCATTTCAAGATTTTAGAAGCTTACCTGACATATAGTAAGAACTCTAACAAAAAGTTAGCCATTATTAATATTATTGCTATTATTACAATTACTCCCACTGTTAGGATTCTATGTATTTAATGAGTACTGGAGTCGGAATTAGCAGAGGTATATGACTCAGCATCCAGTCTGCTCCCTGGGCTGAGTGCCCTTACTTAAAGTGAAATTATACCTCTAAGACCTTTCATGACTCTATGGTTCTAGAAATGCAGGTCCACTCAAAATCTCACTGCCACTGTGATCTTGTCGACTCATAGTGACCCCATAGGATGGGGTAAAATGTTAAAACTGTCCCTGTGGTTTCCAAGCTTAGAGCTCTTTACTGGAGCAGAAATCCTTGTCTTTCTCGAGGAGTGGCTGGCGGGTTCCTACTGCAGACCTTGCAGTTAGCAACCCAATGTGTAACCACTACACCACCAGGGATCCTGTGGGGGCATAGCTTAGATCAGGTTCCATGATGCAACTACTATCCTCAATAGTTATGTCAGAACTGTAAGTTACAAAAGAAAGAAAAAGCCACAAGTGTACGCTTCTGTTTTTAACACATTTCTAAGGCTTGCCTGCAAATCTTTGCTTTCTGATTGACTTCTTTATTTCTCACAAGATCACAAAACAAAAACGAAAAAACTAAAATTAGGACCAACTTTCATTCTAATTCTTTCGCTAACATAGCATGCATTGGAGTCACCAAAATACATGAATCGGGGTCCCCCAATCACCAATGTGCCACACTTTTCAACAGGGATGCCGTAACTACTTGCAAGTTGTGGTCTGTAGATATTTTATCTTTCCTGGGACTGATGTCTGTGGATGCTACATCCTTCCTGTGAATACTGTCTCTTTATTTCCTTGGGAATACTGTGTATGGATTTTTTCACCTTTCTTGGAAATGGTGTCTGTGGATTTGTGCTTTGCTTTGGAATAGGGTTTATGGATACTGTATGTAACTTTGTATGCTCTGCGTGGCTAAATCACTTCCCAAACTGAGTAACACTGAACTCTTGAATATTGTTCAACAGTGATTTCTTCTTTTAAGCTGCTTTCCCTGCCCAGATTCTGAGGGAGAACTGACATGTTTCTTGTGATATTGCGTTTGTACATTTTTCAATTGGCGAGCTCCTTAATATTGTCTCCAGATTGAATGAATCTCCTGTTTAAAATTGTGTTAAAAATATTTCAAAACTACACACTCACTGCCCCTGGGTCAACTGTGGCTCATAGAACAGAGCAGAACTGCCCCTGTGGGTTTCCTAGGCCAAATCTATATCGCAGCAGACAGCTTGCTTCCACTGAGGGGCTGCTGATTTTGAACTGCTGACATTGGAGTTAGTAGCCCAATGGATAACCCACTGTGCCACTAGAGCTCCTTTAATAAATAGAATATTGATGCATATTATATACATTATGTCCATTTTCTGAAGGGTATGCTGGGGTGTGTGCCTGGCACATTGGGGGGAAAGGAAAAAATATTAATCAGTAAATTGAACTTTGGTCTGGGAAAATGGCCTGTGGCATAACATTTGTAAATTATTAATGAGGTGAGGCAATTGGCAATCGTTGCTGCTAAATAAGATGGAAACAGGAGGAGCACAAAACATAATGTTTAGACTAAAGTCATTACTTCTAAGTGTCTTAGAGTATCATGCCTAGCACTGTGGTAAATAAATTTTCACCTTTGGATACATAAACCCATGTAAATTTCTGAATACTTTCTGTGATTATAGCATATATATACTGCAAGAATTCTTCAATCTTACCCACTTTCCTATATTCTTCACTTCCAATATTTTTCCTGAAATAAGAATACCCACTTCCGTTTCAGTATGAAGTTACAGTCACCTAGTTCTATCACCAATCTTGTTGCTGCTCTTCCAATCATGCCAGCATTAGCATCCCTGTGTTCATTCATGCACCTTTACAGGTGAAAGAAAGTCGCGGAGGTAAGGAATATCCGCTTTGGGGGAATAACCACAGAATTTAGCTACCATAGTCCCAGGATTTTGAAGGACCAGGGTAAAGTCTATCTTGATATATGTTTTGTGGGCACTTGAAAACAATGTGCATTCTACTGTTGCTAGTTGGAATATTCTATAAGTGTCAGATCCTATTGTTTGTTGGTGTTGCTGAATTCTTCTCTTTATGGATTTCTCCCTAGTTGATTGATCAGTTTTGAGAGATGGGATTTTTATGTATTTAACTATAACTATGAATTTGTGTGTTTCTCTTTTCAATTCTTGATTCAAGAATGCAAGTTTGATTCCACATATTTTTCAGCCCTGTCTTTTGGCACAATCACAATTAGGGTCGATATGTCATCTTGGTGAATTAACACTTTTATCATTATGTGATCTCCTGCTTTAGTAATTTTCTTTGCTCTAAAGTCTGCTTTAGTTTAAATTAATATAGTCACTCATTTTTCCTCTAATATTTGTATATTTTTCCATCCATTTATTTTCAACCTGCCTGTATCATATTTGATAAGTTTATTGTAGATACTATGTAATTAGGTGATGTTTTAAAATGCAATTTTCCACTTTCTTTCTTTTAATTGGTATGTTTTGACCATTGACTTTAATATAGTTATTACTAAGTTACTTCTTATTTTTGTTGATTATGCTTTCTCTTTTTTCCCCTTGACTTCCAGTGGGTTACACGAACATTCATCAGAATTACATTTTTGTATAAACATTGTATATACACTAAGAACTACAAGGTCAGCAGTCTGAACCAACCAGTTGCCTTCTGCTCCAATAAAGATTTACAACCTCAGAAAGCCTAGGGGGCAATTCTACTTTGTCCTATAGGGTCTCTATGGGTCAGAAGTGACTTGATGGCAATAGATGGCTGGGAAGTGTTTTTTAGTACCTGTCTATCTAGCTTTGTGTTTTTAAATGAAGTAGATTATTTTTAGCATTAGCGAGCTAGACACAGTTTTGATAATTCCAATTTTGGAGGCAACATCAAAAGCATAATAGCGAGGAGCTAGTCAAATATATGCCTTCTTCTTGCCATCTGGCCTGTTCAATATGTTGATCTTGGCTACATCAATGTCATAGAGCTTCTTCATACCCTCTTTCATCTGGGGCACATTGGCCTTGACATCCACAATGAACACCGTGTGCTTTTATCTTCAATCTTCATGGCTAACTCAGTGATCACAGGGAACTTAGTGATGGCATAGAGGTGAAGCTTGCTTCTCCCAAGGGCATTCTTCAGAGGATATTTGTGTTGCCTTCTTAGCCTCAGTGTCTTTGGCAAGAGGAAAGCGGGTGAAGTGCAGAGCTTCTTTTGTGTGTGTGTGGCTGTGGATGCCTTTTAGCATGGCCTTCTTGATTTTTAACACCTTAGCTTTGGCTTCAGTATTGGGAGGGGCAAGGGGTTCCTTCTTTGCTCTCAGACCATCTTTGTAAGAAACTCTTTCTAGAGCTTTTCTAGTGGTTGCTCTGGGTCTTATTGATACATACAAAACTCATAACCATACCCTATACAGGGTAGAACTGTCTAGTGGGTTTCTGTTACTATAACTCTTTACAGGAGTAGGAAGCCTCATCTTTCTCCTGTGGAGAAGTTAGTGGTTTCATATTGCTGACTTTGTGGTTAGTAGTCCTGTGCTTATTAACCCACTACATCACGAGGGCTACAGAGAGAGAGAGAGAGAGAGAGAGAGAGAGAGAGAGAGAGAGACAGAAAGAGAGAGAGAGAGATAACATGAGGGGGTGGAAAATGTGAATTAAATCAAATTAACAGATAACAGGAATTTTCCCTAACCTCTTAGAAGTCCCCCATACATATCTTGGAAATGTAATAGTGTCATCATACAACCAATTCAAGTAGAGAAAATAAATCTATTCTTCCGTAACACCCTTATATCTTCCCCCCATTTATAATTGTCTTAAGCAGTCCTCTACAGATATTTGGAACCACACCAAACAGTGTTCTCATTTTTGTTTCACCATCAAACATAATTTACAAAGCTCAGGAGTGGAAAGAAAGTCTCTTCTATTTACCCATATTTTTACTTACCATGTCATTTTGTTTTTCATTCTTAATAGTCTATGCTTCCTATTTTTATCATTTATTGTCTGTTTAGAGAAATTCAGTTACTCATTAGTTTAGGGTAGGTAAGTCTCTGATGCAATATTTTAATCTCTCCTTCACTTCTGAAGAATATTCATTTTGGATAATTTTGTCATTGCTGTTTTGAAATCTTTGTTAGGCAAATCTAACTTCTCTGCCATTTCAATGTTGGCATGTATTGATTGATAGCCTTTAAACACTTTTGAAATTAAGTTTAAGATCTTGATTTCCTGGTAAGATGAGTTATTTTAAGCTAAACATGAAAATTTTAAGTTCTGAGAATCTAGATCTTATTTTACCTTCTCTTTTAGCTGGATTTGTTTAACATCTCTCCAGCAGGGGCTGGGAGTTTTTGCCTCATTACTCCAAGTGAGGGTAGAAGTCCAGGTTCCTCACTCAGCATCTACTGATATCTGATGGGAGGTCAGTTCCTTATTATTGATGAGCAGGTGTGGGAGCTCTTCTTGCTCATGTCATCTCCACTGAGGATTGTGGAAGTGGCCTTGTTACTGCTGGGTGTTGATAATAGTTATTATCAGTAGACTTCCCTGCTATCACCTCAGTAGGGATGTGGTGCCTCATAACTGTTGGGTTAAGGAATAGAAATCTAAGTATCCCACACAATTTCACCCGACACAGTAGGAGAATGCGGAAATGATACTTTGCCTTCTCTGATCCACTTTGGCGAACGTGTTAAGATGATTCATGAAAGCCTCCTTAAGGTGATAGTTTAGGTGTCCCACTCGACCTGGAATAAACATGAGTAGGGTCACAGTGCCCCCCCCCCCATGGTATTTACCTTGAGTTTGTCTATGTGTTTCCCATCTTACTAAGCTGCTGTTTCCTAGCTTTTGGGCTAGAGAGAGCATGATTCTTTGTTTTTAAACATTTTATTAGGGACTCATGCAACTCATCACAATCCATACATACATCAACTGTAAAAAGCACATCTGTACATTCTTTGCCCTCATCATTTTCAAAGCACTTGCTCTCCACTTAAGCCCTTTGCATCAAGTCCTCATTTTTCCCCTCCATCCCCGCTCCCCCCTCCCTCATGAGCCCTTGTTAATTTATAAATTATTATTTTGTCGTATCTTGCCCTGTCCGGCATCTCCCTTCAACCCCTTTTCTGTTGTCCGTCCTCCAAGAAGTAGGTCACATGTAGATCCTTGTAATCGGTTCCCACTTTCCAGCCCACTCACCCTCTACCCTCCCCGTATCGCCCCTCACACCCCTGGACCTGAAGGTATCATCTGCCCTGGATTCCCTGTGCCTCCAGCTCCAATCTGCACCAGTGTACAACCTCTGCTCTATCCAGACTTGCAAAGTAGAATTCAGATCATGATAGTTGGGGGGGAAGAAGCATTTAGGAACTGGAGGAAAGCTGTATTCTTCATCGGTGCTACATCGCACCCAGACTGACTCATCTCCTCCCCTAGACCCCTCGGTGAGGGGATCTCTAGCGGCCGACAAATGAGCTTTGAGTCTCCAGTTTGCACTTCCCCTTTCATTCACTGTGATAAGATTATTTTTTTCTGATGATGCCTTATACCTGATCCCTTTGACACCTTGTGATCGCACAGGCTGGTGTGCTTCTTCCATGTGGGCTTTGTAGCTTCTGACCTACATGACCGCTAGCTTATCTTCAAGGCTTTATGACCCCAGACGCTATATCTTTTGATAGCCGGGCACCATCAGCTTTCTTCACCACATTTGTTTATTCACCCGCTTTGTCTTCAGTGGTTGCGTCGGGAGGGTGAGCATCATATAATGTCAATTTAATAGAAGAAAGTATTCTTGCATTGAGGGAGTACTTGAGTGGAGGCCCAATGTCCTTCCGCCATATGAGCATGATTCTTTTGACACATTTTTGTGTGGTGTAGGGAGGAGGAGATACATGTGCATTTGCATCTTAAGACTACCCACTTCTTTTGCTTCAAGTGTGATATTTATGAGGCAAAAAGAAAATCTAAGAAACTCACCCCATGCCAATCATCAGATTCTAACGTATCTAGATAGTCTGATTTCACCTCTAGACTTCTCAAGGTTTGGGTTCTCTCTCTTTCTCTCTCTGCCTCTCTCTCACACACACACACACACACACACACACACACTCACAAGGCGGCTTCAAATTGTTCACAGAAAAATGCCATTATCCAGCACTGAAGCTGTAGCTCAGGAAGTGGGGCACATCTGATCAGGAGCAAACAAAAAGAAAAGGAGAGAGTGTAACATACCATAGCTCACCAAGTCCTGACAACAATATCCAGTTCAGAGCAGTCAATATACAGAGGGATCACAAAGGATTGCAGTGACGTGTCCCTTACTGACACAGCACAAAGCGGGGCAGCACTGGGGACACGGTGTGGGAGATGTGCCCGATCGGGCCTCACTGCACCGGGGTGAGCACTAAGGGTGTATAGTGGAGCAGCAAGGGAGCAAAGCTACGAAGTCCCCGAGGAATGCCAAAAGTGGATTTGGGGGTCATGGCGTGCCACCCCAGTGAACTCAACTGGAAAACCCTCATAAAGGTCAACGGACACACCTGGCACTGTTTAAACTGTTTGAGGGATGTTTCAGCTTTTGCTGTGGGGTTTTCTTTCTTTCTTCCTGGTTTTGTTTTGTTGTATTAGTTGTTGTTGATTTATTTTTTGTCTTCTTTTTTTGTTATGTTTCGCTCTACTTTGTTTTTACATGTATTATCGTCTATGTAAGTCTATCTGGACAAGATAGGTGGGATGAACAATCCAGAAAAAACAATGGGGTCGATGTTTCCAGGGGGACACAGGAGTGGGAGGGATGGGAGGGAGGAGGAGGGTGCCAATAAATCCAGGGATCAGAGAAGAATAAGTGGTCTAAAATTGATGGGGAGTAAGGTGGGTGGAGTATGCTTGCAGGGGCTCAATAAAGGGCAATGTAGCTGAGAGGAATTACTAAAACCCGAATGAAGGCCAAATATGATAGTAGGATTGGAGGACAGTAAAAGGAAATAGAAGAAAGAACTAGAAGTCAAAGGATATTTACAGCGGTCTACATACAGAAATGTGTATATGTAAATAAATTTGTATACTATGACAGGGGAATAGATCTATGTACATATATTTATTTATAAAGTATAATGGTAGTGGATGGACATTGGGCCTCCACCAAATTACTCCTTCAATGGAAGAACAATTTCTTCTACTAGCATGGCACTCTGTGATGTTCACCTTTCCCGACACAATCTCTGCAGACAAAATGGGTGCTTAAGCAAATGTGAAGAAAGCTGATGGTGGCCAGCTATCAAATGATATAGCACATGGGGTCTTAAATGCTTGCAGATAAACAATCAGCCATCTAGTTCAGAAGCAACAGAGCCCACATGGAAGAAGCACACCAGCCTGTGTGATCATAAGGTATCAATGGGATCAGGTATCATGCATCAAAGACCCAAAAAGAGAACAAACAAATAAAAAGCATATCAATGGGAATGAGGGGGAGGGCAGAGTGGAGATCCAAAGCCCATCAGTAGTCAGTTGGGCAACATCTGTCAAAATGGTCGCAAGGAAGAGAAAAGCCAGTCAGGGTGCAGTAAAGCACCAATGAAAGACACAACTTTATTCTAGTTCTTTAATGCCCCCCCACCACCATCCTATTACCATACCCCAATTCCATCTTAAAAAGCTGGCTAGATAAGAACATGTATACTGGTACAGAAAAAAGCTCACGACACAGGGAATCCAGAACAAATAAAACCACTCAGGACCAATAGCGGAGCAGCCATAGTAGGAGGGTAAAGGTGGGGAGGAGGGGGGAGGAAGGGGGAATGGGTCACAACAATTGGCATATGCCCCCCCCCTCCCAGGAGGACAGACAGCAGAAAAGTGGGTGATATGAGACAGCAGTCGGTGTAAGACAGGAAAAAAGAGAACAATTTATAAATTATCAACGGGACATGGGGGAGAGTGGGGGTGGGTGGGTGATGAGGAACTAATGCCAGGGGCTCAAGTAGAAAGAAAATGTTTTGAAAAAGATGATGACAACATATATACAGATGTGTTTGACAAAATGTATATATGTACAGATTGTGACAAGAGCTATAAAGAACCAAACAAAAGACTACTGCTAAAAATTCCATGTTCTTTTAAAACAGTGGTTCTCAACCTGTGGGCCACAACCACTTTGGGGGTCAAACGACCGTTTCACAGGGGTTACCTAAGCCCATTGGAAAACACATATTTCCGATGGTCTTAGGAATCAAGACACCATTCCTCTATCTGTCTCCAGGTGGGTCTGCCCACATTCAGATATGCCTACCTATGAGTACCCAGCATGAAGAGGGTTACCCATGCTACACCATACTTCAAGACAAAATTCCACTTAGTTTTAATTGGAAATAAATATTTCATAATATATAATTACAATATACATTGTTTTGTGATTAATCACTATGCTTTAATTATGTTCAATTTGTAATAATGCAAATACAACCTGCAGATCAAATATTTAAATTATGATTCATGACAGTAGCAAAATTACAGCTGTGAAGTAGCAACAAAAATAATTTTAGGGTTGGGGTCACAACATGAGGAACTGTATTAGAGGGATGCAGCATTAGAAAGGTTGAGAACCACTGTTTTAAAATGTAATAGGTCAAAACTTTTAATGGTGGGAACAGAGAAATGTTTGATGACGAGAAGGTACTATGTTAGTCTAACAAATAATCATAGTTGACAGATCCACACATAGAGCATATTTTTTTCTTTACCCATTCATTGTACACTGTAACCTTCTAGAAGAATGGCCTAAATTCAGTACAATGTGCCACTATTAGGTTAATGTATTATTGTGATTTTGAGTACCAGAATGCATAGAGGCTAAAGAAGGACATCATGCTTGGTAATGTAGAAGGGCAGTGAAAAAGAAGGCTATCAAGGAGAAGGATTGACACAGTGGCTGCAACAATGAGGTCAAACATAGGAACAACTATGAGGATGGCACAAGACTGGGCAGTGTTTTGTTCTGTTGTGCATAGGGTCACTATAGAGTGGAACCGATTGGATGGCACCCCCAACAACAAAAACAATAAAGCTTTATGTCTTGGCATGGACTCAAAGTACATGTACAGAGTACTTCCGTAATAAGAATGCATAGTTTAATGAAAAAGTCTACGTAATTTTTATAGGTCTAGTGCTCTGGAACTCTTAAAGTTTGAATCTCGTTCCCTCCATCATTGGGATGACCTCATGTAAATTAATATTTCTATGTATTAATTTCTAGGCACAGTAGGTAGATAATCATTGCTTGACAGAAGGACACATTAGGACATAGATAAAGAAGACCTGATTATCACAACTCATATTTCCCTAAACTTATTCTGAAGAAAGGCAATGAATTAAACACTTTGTTAGGATTTTATGTGCATAAAACTGGCTTAATCACAATCTAGTTTCAGCACTTATCCCCTACTTACCTAGTTTTCATTTTCCAACTTCAGTGAACTTGATTCAGTGCAATAGTTTATCTACTGTCTGTATTGTAATTTTATCAACTGATCCAACAATACCCTTTATAACATTTATTTCCCCCTTTAATATGGAACAGCGACTCAGCCTTTCTTTTCTTTTTCCCTTTGACATTTGTAACATTCAAAAATCAAGTCACTTTTGTGTCGGTTCTAAACAGTTCCTAATTCCAGGTTTGTCTATGTTTTCTCATGACTAGCTTCAGATTATGCAGTCTCATCAGAAGACTATGTAAATCGTGTTGCATTCAACTCAAAGTATCAATTCTGAAGCTCCACAAAGTCCACTTTCCCCTTATTAATCTTTCTAAAACTATATTTTATTTGTATTGGTGTCATTGCGAATGTACACCAGTTTATCAGTTTCTACATGTACAGTTTGGTGACACTGATTACATTCTTTGAGTTATGTAACCATTTTATAATCTAATCATTTGAGTTGTTATTTTCCATTTGATCCCCATATAGTTACTTTTTTGATAATGTAACAAGCACCTGCAAACTCACAACCCCAAAGGAAAACTAGAATTTTGGGAACAAGATATGTCTAACCAAAGGATCCTTCCACCTCTGCTCTACTCCTGATTTCCTCTCAGTCAGGGTAACCATCACCGTGAATCCTGTGCTCAATATCTCCTTGCATGTTTTTTGTATAGTTTTGTTACACCTATATGTAACCTCAAAATTATGTATTTTTATTTTAGTTTTTAACTTTGAAGAACTGTAACATGCTCTATGTAAGAGTTCAGCGTTTTTTTTTTTTATCTAGTAACATACTGCTAAGAGTGATCCACATTTTTTGTGTACAGATATAGGGCAATTGTTTTGGTGCTGTGTAATATTCAATGGCGTACATATATCACAGTATCTCAATCCATTTTTAATGTTGATGAGGATTTAAATTGTTTCTAAATTTTTGTAATGGTAACTGTTAAGATATTGACATAATTTTGAGTGATACACTGCAAAATTTACTTAAGCACAACAGCTTTGGATCATAAGATATATGG
This sequence comes from Tenrec ecaudatus, assembly GCF_050624435.1. Lineage (NCBI taxonomy): Eukaryota > Metazoa > Chordata > Mammalia > Afrosoricida > Tenrecidae > Tenrec > Tenrec ecaudatus. The sequence continues at coordinate 145,596,416 of NC_134548.1, forward strand.
ATGTTTTACTTTAGGAAAACATAGCAAGATGCATTACAAAGGGCTGGTAGCAATTTACATTTCTGTCAGTAACATATAAGAAACCATGTGGCTCCCTATCTTCCCAAGTACTTGCCCTTTTCAGTAGGGGTTCTCCATCTGAACTACAGAACATGATTTGAATGACTATTTCCTCAATTCTCCGAAGAATGATATTAAAACAGTTTATTCTCCCCAGTAACTGAAATTAAAACAGGTTGCTTAATATTGTAACTCTTCAATTTTTATCAAGCAACTGTCATAAAAGTATATCTTATTGTGATTTGATGTTCTTTACCTGATTAATGATGATGCAGAATCTCTCTTAAGTTTGTTGGCCATATGTATTTTCAATTCTATTAATGTGTCTAGAATGGTTAATACTTTCTTAATATAATACTTTGTAAATTGTGCTTTTAAATATTTTTGCTCAGAATGACCCTTAAATTCCCTTGTTCTTTAAATTACATTTTGATGAACAGAGCTTTAAATTTCCGTACAGTGCAACTAATGAATCTTTTATTTTATTATACCACTTTTGTGTATGAGGTTTAAGACATCTTTCACTCTCCAGAAGATAGAAAGAAAACCAGTAACATTGTAACTGTAAGAGCTTCTGTCAACACAGAATTATTTTCTGCTTTTAATTTTGTGTGGAAGCCATTTGTTTTCAGTAATGGAAGGCATTTGGAATGAAATGGGGTGCATTTTTTCAGATTCATGCAAGTATACTAAGCCCCCATCTGATGTCTACGTGTGCTGTAAGTGGGTAGCAGCTTCTCCTGAAATTCTACACACACAAAAATCACTCTCATTACAATCAAGTTGACCCTGAATTAAAGTGATCCTAAAAAAAAGTAACATTTTCCTTTTGGACACTCAAGGCTATAAATGTTTATGGGAATAGCAAATCTATTATTTCTCTACTGGAGCAGCTAGTGGGTTTATAATTTACGGTTAGCGGTCTAACATATAACCAACTACACCAGGAGTGTGTCCCAGAGGCTGAACCTGCAGCTGTTCACTATTATGGATCATGAAAGGGTTAAAGTTTTGTTTTTGATATTTCCACTTTTAGTTGATCTGGTTATGTGGTCTGAGATAGGATTCGTTTGTACTTTTTTTCATGAGGGTATTCATTTCTCCAGGTCCTTTAATTAAACAGTATATATTTTCCACTGATATCACATACGTCCTCTAAAATATATCAGTTTGATACATGCATGGATTGGCTAAATTTTTTGCAGCTTCCATACTTATTCGATATTGTATATGATGTCTTCTTTATGATCACTTTATTGAGGGCTCTTACAATTCTTATTAAATTTAATATGTTAATTGAATCAGGTATATTTGTATAATGTTGCCATCTTTTTTATTCTAGACAATCACTTTCTTTTTTTCATATTATCCTTTTTATTGAATTTGTTACTGTTACAGAGATCTCACATCACCAAAACCAGAGAATTCAAAGAAAGATAATAAATTATTATTATTTTCATATCTCACACCAACCAGTCGCCCTCCCCCCATAGTTTCTGTTGCTCTTCCCCCTGGAGTGGTGTGTGTGGTGGTGTGTCAATTATTATGATCGGTTTCCCCTTGTTCTCCCCTTCTCCCTACCCATCTGGTATTGCTATTCCCATTCCTGCTCCTGGTTGTGTATGCCATGAGCGCTTATCTCTTAAGTGCACCTGTGTAGATGCTCTGGTCTACCCTGAAGTGAGAGGCATCACTGGGGTCAAGGTGGTGGGGAGTGAGGAAGCCTCAAGGAACCAGAGAAAGTATATATGTTTCATCGGTGCTTTACTGTACCCTGATTAACTCATCCCTTCCCTGTGACCCCTCTGTGGGGGATGCTCCATTGTCTACAGGTGGGGGTCTTTGCTCGGACCCCCCTCATTCTCAACCACATGGTTTTGTTTGTTTGTTTTGGGTCTTTTGCTGCCTGTTACCCGGTCCCGATGATACCTCATGTTCACACAGGCTGGTGTGCTTCTTCCATGTTGCTTTGTTGCTTCTCTGCTGGATAGCCGCTTGTTTCACTTCAAGCCGTTAAGACCACAGACACTATATCTTTTAATAGCTGGGCACCATCTGCCTTCTTCACCATGTTTGCTTATGCACCTATTTTGTCTTCAGTGATTGTATCGGGAGGGTGAGCATCTCAGATTGCCAATTTGTTAGAACAAAGTGTTCTTGTATTGAGGGTGGCTATGAGCAGATGCCTAAAGCCCGTCAACTACCTCAGTGTATTGCCATATAAATATATGTAAATAAGCCAATACCTCTATTTTTGTGGATTCATGTATTTACATACTGTTAAAAATTTTTAAACTCGCTCTTTTTTTTTGCCATGGGGCCGGTACTTAGGCGCACACAAGCCAGCAGAGCCAGCATGCTGGTCGCTCAGAGCTGGGTTTATCAGAAGACCTATGTCACCCCTTGGAGACGCTTTGAGAAGACTCAGCTCGACCAGCAGCTGAAGCTGATTGGTGAGTATGGGCTCCAGAACAAGCGTGAGGTCTGGAGGGTCAAGTTCACTCTGGCCAAGATCCGCAAAGCCGCCTGGGAGTTGCTAATGCTGGACGAGGACCAGGGGTATCTGTTTGAAGGCAATGCATTGCTGCGGCAGCTGGTCTGCATTGGGGTGCTGGACGAGGGCAAGGTGAAGGTGGATTACATCCTGGCCCTTAAGATCGAAGACTTTCTGGAGAGGCGCCTGCAGAGCCAGGTCTTCAAGCTGGACCTGGCCAAGTCCATTCACCATGACCGAGTGCGAATCCAACAGAGCCACATCAGGGTCCGTAAGCAGGTGGTGAACATCCCCTACTTTATCGTACGCCTGGATTCCCAGAAACACATCGACTTCTCCCTCTGCTCTCCTTACGGAGGAGGACACCCAGGCCGCATGAAGAGGAACAATGCTAAGGGCCAGGGTGGAGCTGAAGCTGGTTAGAATGAGTAGTAGGATTAAGCCCACCCAGCCCCTCCTGGGGTCTAGTTTCCCAATTAAATAATAAAAGTAATCAAGAAGGTGGGGAAAAAATTTTAAACTCATTATTTGAATGCATTCTTCACAATAAGGAATTTAATACCAGTAGATTCATGTAATCCTCAAAATTATACTATGCAATAGGTGCTATTTCCTCCAATTTCATAGATTTGGAAAACTAAGGCCTACAGAAAGTACCACATTGGGGTTGGGACTAGAGTTCAGTGGGGGGCCTCTATTTTTTTTTCACTGCACTTTGCAATGAAGTGGGGGGGGGCACATACCTTAAGTAAGATATAGGTGAGAAAGGAAGAAAGGGACAATAACTGCTGGTGGTGATGTGCCTTCATCCACTATCACTTAATCACTCTTAAGCATCAAATAGACTGGGTTCTTGACTTGAGATCCCAGCCTGACTGCCTTTTCAGCCTTATCTCTGGTCAGGCAACCCCTCTTAAGTAAGGTTACTTGGCACCTTACCAGAATAGGTCCTTTGCTTTTTCTCCATTACCTTTACTCAGAATATCCTCTTCTTTCCCTTAGCCAGACATCTCCAATTTGAAGATAATGCGTACCGCAGCACAGGGTTCTTTATGTCAAAATATTGGCAAGTACCTGCATTTGGCTAAATAAAAAAGGATCAATCTTGCAATGTTTTCATTTTCTTTGATCTCCCCTTTCTCGTTGACACAAATTAGAATTTTGTTCTCTTTGTAGCACTTACTATTTCTTGTTCTGTATATAGGGATTTATATACACTTGTAAGCACATGTGGAGTCCTGGTGGTGTAGTGGTTATGCTCGATACTGAACTTCATGAAATGATCACTGAAGATAAGGGTGATACAGCAAAATGTGGTGAAGAAAGCAGATGGTGACCAGCTATCAATCAGAATAGAATCTGGGGTCTTTTTAAAGCAGCCATCTAAGGTGTCAACTAAGTACACATAAAAGAAGCACACCAGCCTTTGTAATCCAAAGATGACAATAACAGAATTCACCGATGACAAAGGGGAAAGTATCAGAGCCTAAATTGTGAATACCCAATTAGTAAAAGGTTATGGAGGACCATGGGATCCCAAACCAATCTGGAAGATACCTAGTCAGATTAAACCACTGGCAGATCCCCACTAGTCATAGGTAAGGTTCTCAAACAGCTTTACTATCAGATCGGGATCACTGTAATCATGATTATACTAAATCAAACTACTTTGTCAGTTGACCTCCCTTTTGACCAACCTGAAATTCTTCTAGGTGCAAGTATTTCCTGCTAGTGCCATGCCAAAAATTTCTTCTCTGATCTTTTCTTTCTAACTATTTGTATTATTATCTTTCTATTATTACTTTATCCTTCCCACTCCATTTTCTTTATTTTTTTATTGTTTCTATTGGGTTTTCCATTTTGTGAAGCACAAAGGTGTAGGTTCACAGAGATAAGAATGGATTCAAGTATTTGGAGGGAAGATTCAAGGGTTTGGGAGTGGATATAGGGAGGGAGAAGGGGCAGGGGAAAGCAAACAATGTATGTGAGAGAGGGGAGGGAAAACTGGAACTGGTGATGATTACACAATCCATTTTAAAAGTGATTTCACCATGGGGAAGGGGAGAAAATGTTCTCAAATTGATTTTGGTAATGATTATACAACTCTTCTTGATGTGATTGAACTCTTGAATTGTGTGATGTGTGGATTAGGTGCCAATAAAACTGTTTTTAAAAAGAGTAGATAGATAGGCAATCAGGATACCTGGAATCAAGTCTTAGTTCTGCCACTCCGAACTGTTGCAAGATATTTGAAAACTAATTTCAATTAAAGCTGGGAGTTGGGAGAGTACAATCTTCGTAAACCTTTCCCCCAGCAAAATGTCATATAATCTGCTCCAACAGGAATATCTGCCCATAGCCACTTCCTGTCTCAAGGATCAAAGCTCTAATGCTGAACATACAAATGTCAACCCAGCCTTCAAAATAATTGGTCAAAAACCACTGTACCAGCGGTTCTGAAACTTCCTATTGCCACGACCCTTTAATATAGTCCCTCATGTTGTGGTGCCCCCACAACCATAAAATTTTGTTTGTTTGTACTGTACAACTATAATTTTGCTACTGTTATGAATCAGGTGACCCCTGTGAAAGAGTCGTTCAACCCCCAAAGGTTTGAGAACCATGGCACTGAACTAAATGATCCCTACGTGTCCTCCCTGCAGCTACTCCACGCCACATGCTCGCTTTTTATTTTTCCCAACTGCATCTTTAATCTAATCATGTATTCTTCTATGAGGATGGCTAGGCCAGTAAGGTGCTCAGGGCTAAAATTTCTTGTCCTGGAGGGAAACTACTCAAGTGACCAAAGAAATCTGAAAAACCTCAGCACGTGCTCCACAGAGAAGTTTAGAAGCCAAAGAAGATCGATCCTTTCAAAGAATGATTCTGAGAAATGGTTTTAACATGTATGCTATGGAGAAGGCAAAATGCTGAGAGATAAATTTCTGAATTGGAGAGCTTTCCTCGACGGTCTGATGCTTTAGTTCGAAACATGAAACAAAGCTTTGATGGGATAAAAGGGTAGAGTAGAGAAAGGGGAGAGACAATCAATAGTCATTTTTAACCCAATATAATCTTAAAAAAAACTGGGTAATGAAGATAGAAGACTGAAGAACTAAGAAATTTGAATTATGCTGCTGGAGAAGAATACTGAAAGTATCATAGATTGTTTGAAGAACAAACAAATCTGTCTGGGAAGAAGTGCAGCCAGAATGCTCCCTAGAAGCAAGGCTGGTGAGATTTGTCTCATGTATTTTGGAAATGTTTTTTAGGAGGGGCCATCCCTGAAGAAGGACATCAAACTTTTAAAAGTAGAGGGGCAGCAAAAAAGAAAAAAGAAAGACCCGTAAAGAGATGACTTGGCACAACAACATCAACAGTGTACTCAAATTTAACAATTGTGCAGAAGGTGGGAGAGCATGTGATGTGTCATTCTATTGTACAAAGAGGGCTGCTAAAAGTCAGAAATGACTCTACAGCAACGAAAAGCAACAACTTGTAAGAAACGATTTCATAGAATACACAGAAGATAATGTACCATGAGTATGAAGCCCTGATTACTGGAGCAAGTGTTTGCTGAATTAATTTGTAAAATTACAATGCCAACGCTGCTTGTTCCATACTCCAGAGAAAGTATTTTCTACTGAAATCGTGTTCAGATTGCACCAGGAAGCCAATTATCAGCCCAGAATATTTTCTCCAAGAAAAAGCTGTCATTTCTTAGGACGCTTAAGGCTTAACATGCTTCAACCCCTATATGTCACCATTTTCTCTAATTTCTATCATTTAAAACTAGACAAAAATGATTTTCAATAATTCAAGTCCTACAGCTGTCACTTCACACTTGGAGAAGGGAAAATTTGGCTTTTTGCTATTGTTTATGAGAATACTTCAAACAGCTTGTTCAGAAAACTGAGTAAATTAATAATGCTGCTGGGAGAAAAAATCAAGAAATAAGCACTGGTAACAGCAAAATAAGGTAAATTCAATTTTTTCTTGGTTCTTACATCTTTTATCACTATCCAAACATACATCCATTTTATCGAGCACATTTGTACATAAGTTGCCATAATCATTTTCAAAACATTTTCTTTCTACTTAAATCCTTGATATCAGCTCTTTATTCTCCCCGCCCTCACCCTCCCTCCCTCCCTCATGAACCCTTGATAATTTATCATTGTTTTTTCATGACTTACACCAGCTGATGTCTCCCTTTACTCACTTTTCTAGTGTCCATCTCCCTGGGAAGGGGTTATATAGAGATCATTCTGATCGGCTTCCCCTTTCTCCCCCCTCCTTCCCCTTATCCTCCTGGTATCGGTACTCCCATTATTGGTCCTGATTGGGTTCATATGTTCTGAATTCCTTGTATTGTGAGCTCTTATCTGTACCAGTGTGCATACTCTGGTCTATCCGGATTTGTAAGATAGAATTGAGGTCACGATAGTGGGGGGGGGGGTAAACCATTAAAGTACTAGAGAAAAGTTGTATGTTTCATTGGTGCTATACTGCACCCTGATTGGCTGGTCTCTTCCTTGTGACCCTTCTGTAAGGGGATATCCAATTGTCTACAGATGGGCTTTGGGTTTCCACTCTGCACTTCCCCTCATTCACAATGATATGTTTTTTTGTTTGAGGTCTTTTATGCCTGATCCAGGATTCCATTGAAAGCTAATGATTACACAGGTTGGTGTGTTTCTTCCTTGTGGGCTTTATTGCTTCTCAGCTAGATGGCCACTTGTTTGTCGTCAAGCCTTTACGACCCCAGATGCTATACCCTTTGGTAGCCAGGAAACATCAGTTTTCTTCACCACATTTGTTTATGCACCCATTTTGTCTGCAGCGATCATGTTGGGAAGGTGAATATCACAGAATGCCGGGTTATTGGTACAAAGTATTCTTGAGTTAAGGGAGTACTTGAGTAGAGGCCCACTATCTGTCTGCTACCTTAATACTTAACATATCAATATAAGTACATAGATCTATTTCCCTCTCATAATATATAAATATATTTACATATGCATGTGCCTCTATTTCTACCTCTATAAATGTCCCTTTGCCTCCTAATTTTTTCCTCTGTTTCCTTTTACTTTCCTCTTGTCCCACTATTATGCTCAGCCTTCATTTGGGTTTTAGGAATTCCTCTTGGTTACATTGCCCTTGATTACTGTAAGCCCACCAGGCATCCTATGCCCTCCTCACCAGTGATGTTAGATCACTTGTTGTTCCCAGGTCCCTAGGTTTGTTAACACCCACTTCCTTTCCCCCACCTCCCCTCTCCCATGACCTAATGAAAGCATCAGTCCTGTTGCTTTCTCCTTTGGATTGTTTATCTACCTATCTTATCTAGATAGACATGCAGGGAAAATAAGAAGTACAAAAAGAAGATGACGTAACCAAAAAAACAAACAAACACCCAAACCGATAACCTAAAAACCAATGACAAAAAAGCCGATAAATAGTTCCAGGTCTGTTCCAGTTACGTCTGATATGGTGCCAGGCCCTGGGCCCAAAGTCTATTCTTGGTATTCCATGGGGAATTCATTACTTTGGTCCCCTTGCTGCTCTGTTGTATGCTCTTACTTATCATCCCAGGGTAATGGGGTCAGATTGAACACACGTTCTGCACTATGTGTCCAGTTTTGGCTATGTAATTCAACTAAAAAACTAGCACTTGGGGCCTCTTTAGGATTCCTATTGCTGATTAGGGACTGTCAAATTGGTTCCAACACATGACAAAATAATAATAATTTATAAATTATCAAGGGTTCATGAGGGAGGGGGAGGGAGGGGGGAAAATGAGGAGCTGATGTCAGGGGCTTACATGGAGAGCAAATGTTTTGAGAATGATGAGGGTAATGAATGTACAAATGTGCCTGACACAATTGATTTATGTATGGATTGTGATAAGAGTTGTATGAGCCCCCAATAAAATGTTTAATACAAAATGTTGGTTCCAACTCATAGTGAGTGCAGGTACAACAGAATGAAACACGGCTTGGTCCTGCACCTGCCTCACAATTGTTGTTAGGTGCGAGCCCATTGTTGTAGCCACTGTGTTAATCCATCTCTAGGGTCTTCCCTTTTATCACTACCCCACCACTTTACCAAGCATGATGCCCTTCTCCGGGAACTGGTCTCTCTCATAACACATTCCAAGTATATATGATGAAATCTTGCTATCCTTGTCTCCAGGAATTATAGATTTACTTCTTCCCAGACAGTTCTTCTGTCAGTTCATGGTATTTTCAATATTCTTCATCAGTGCCATAATTCAAATGTAGTGGTTCTTCAGTTTCCCTTATTCAATGTCCAACTTTCATATGCATATGAGGAGATTGAGAATACCATTGTTTGAGTGAGAGAAAACTAGTTCTCAAAGTGAAATATTTTCTTTTCAACAGTTTAATGAGATTTTGTCCAGTACATTTATCCAATGCGATGAATTGTTTGATCTCTAAAAGTGCTGCTTCCATGAGTATTGATTGTTGATCCTGGCAAGGTGAAATCCTTGACAACTTCAATCTTTTCTCCATTTATCATCATTTTATCTAATAGTTAAGTTGTGAGGATTTTGTCTTTTTTCATCTGAACATCATTTTATTGGGGGCTCTTACTACTCTTATAACAATGTATGCATCAATTGTATCAAGCATATATTTACATATGCTGACATCATCATTTTCTACACATTTACTTTCTATCTGAGCCCTTGGTATTAGCTCCCTCCTTCCATGTAAACCCTTGATAAATTATAAATTATTATTTTTCATATCTTACACTGGCTGTTGTCTGCCTTCACCCATGTTTCTGTTGATCACCCCCCAGGGGGTTTGGGGGCTGTTTATGTGTCAATCATTGAGATCAGATCCCCCTCCCTCCCTAGTTCCCCTCCCTTTGTTCCCCCCTCCTGGCATTGCTATTCCCATTTCTCTTCCTGAGGGATTTACCTGACCTGGCTTCCATGTGTTGTGATCTCTTATCTGTACCAGTGTGCATTCTCGGGTCTAGCCAGAACTGAAAGTTAGGACGGGAGTTATGACATTGTGTGTGTGTGTGTGTGTGTGTGTGTGGGAGGGGCAGGGGAGGATGAGGAAGCCTCAAAGATGCATCCTGGTTGACTCATCCCTTCCTTGTAACCCTTCTGTGAGGGGATGTCCTATTGTCTATAAATAAAGTGTCTAATCTGACTCCCTTGTTCTCAACAATATGTTTTTTTGTTTTGGGTCTTCTGATGCCTGTTACCTGATTCCGTTGACACCTCATGATCACACAGGTTGGTGCGCTTCTTCCATGTGGGCTTGTTACTTTTCTGCTCAATGGCTGCTTGTTTAACTTCAAACCTTAATACCCCAGGCGCTATATCTTTGGATAGCTTGGCACCATCCACTCTCTTTACCACATCTGCTTATGCAACCATTTTGTCTTCAGTGATTGTGTCAGGATGGTTGAGTATCACAGAATTCCTGGTTATTAGAAAAAAGTGTTCTTGTGTTGAGGCATGGCTTGGGCAGAGGTCCAGAGTCCATCCATATGTATTGCCAAATAAATATATGTACATAAGCCAATACCTCTATTTTTCTGAATATATTTACATAGTACATACCTATGTTTATATCTCTGTCCATAGCTTTGCTTCCTAGATCTTTCCTGTTTCCTTTTACATTCCTCCTGCCCCACCATCACGCTCACCCTTCTTCTGCCTCTTAGTAATTTCTCTCAATTAGACTGCTGCTGCTCCAAATCCCCAGGATCTCTATGTCCTCCTTGTTTTTGATACTAATTCCCTAGTTGTTCCTTTGTCTATGGCATTGTCTGTGCACCTTTTCTTTCTTCCATCTTGTCCTCGCCCCCAATTCCTTTCAGAACTGTTGATGGTCCCATTGCTTTCTCCTTGGGCTTGGTTCCCATGCTTATCTTATATAGGTAGGGAAAACCACAATAATGGAGACAAAACAAAAAAAATGATGGAAGAAAAATAAGGGGGAAAAGCCAAAAAAATGAAAAAGCATAAATAGTTCGGTCCTCTGACTCACCTCCCATCCTGGGGGTTTCCAGGAGTCACTCCTCCTAGCCTGGAGTCTATTTATTTTGGCAGCTCCTCAGGGGTTTTATAACTTTGCTTTCCTCCTGTTGCTGATCTGTTATGTTTCTTTCCTGGCTCGCCCCACTGTGTGTGTGGTGGTGGTGGGGGCACATGTCACACCAGACTTTTTCCTGCTGTGTGTCTCGAGTATTGTTCTTTGTCACAGTATGTTCCATAGACAGGACATTATGCCTCATGCTGTTGTCTGCCCTAAAGTCTTCTCTGTGCCTTAACAGTTCCATGCAAGGACGGTGTTCTCAGGGTTTAGTGTGCCAATAGGGGACCTAGTCCCTCACTTTCTTTTTCCTTCTTGGTTTGTTTCCATGTGGGTGCAGAAGGCTGGTCCCTGTCCCCAACCTGTAAGTGTAGTGGTATAGTGTTGTCCTCTGTTGCACATATTTCTAAGGAGGAGATCAGTTTGATTTTGATTGGGGCCTGCCCGGTAGATCTCTCTGTTCATAAGTTTCTCCATATGAGTTGCAAACCCACACTAAACGCTGCAGTCATTGATCTTCATCAGCAAGTGTTTCAAGTCCTCATTATCAGCAATTAAGGCTGTGTCTTCTGCATATTGAAGATTGTTAATATGATTTTCTCCAATCTTGAGGTTCTGTTTTTCATATAATCCATCTTTGATTAGTGGCTTAGCATATAGATTGATTAAATATAGTCAAATAATTCATAGAGATGTGTTTATCATCTATGAGAGGAAAAACTTCTATTTATTATGTTGTAGTTACCTTGTAAGGAGCCCTGGTAGTGCTCTCATGAAAATATTGGAATGCTAAGACCAAGGTTGGTGATTCAAACTCACTAGATGCTCTGAGAGAGAAAGATAATGCTTTTTGCACCTGTAAAAATATATAGTCTCAGAAAACCTATATAGGTCGCTGTGATTTGTAACTGACTCAATGGCAATGGAAGAGTTACCCTGTGGGCCAGAGTTAGTTCTTACTCATTTCTCAGTTTCTGCTAGAAATGATCGCATTCATGTACCCTTCCATCCAACATCACTCAACCCACATTAGTTATTTAAGAGATGTGTCTTAGATAAACAGATTTGTTTGCAATTATCTACTTCTGAGAATGATTCCAAACTGGATGCTTAAATATGATTAATATTGTCATGACAGTTCCTTTTAAAATTTTATTAGCAAACTGTTGATTTCTTAGAGTTAGTTTAGTTTTACATACCTACATACTAGTAAGGGGAATTTAAGAGATTTTCCACATACCAAGAGAAGTTCCAGCTCCCTTTATAGGCATCAGACAGGAGGACTTTTCCAGATTGCCTTCTGTGTAATCAAATATTTTCAAGTAGTAACTGAACATTCCAATGTGGCCAAGTTGTCTGGGTGTCATACCAGAAGGCAGCTGGGAGCTCAAGGTTGAGAATGACTGGAGTTTTTAGCATACTCACATTCCCTTTAGCCCATGCCAGATTCCGCAGCGGGAAGACAGACCTGCCCATCTATCCTGGTTTCCCCTTAAAGTGAACCTGGGCTCTACATGTCAAATAGATAAAGAACTGTGCTACTAACCACTATCAGTCGGATGACTACATTTTCTGACTTTAACATTTGGAAATCATGGTTTTACATATGCAATTGCACTTTTGGGGACAATGGAGCAGAGTGTGCATCATTGGGACTTCTCTAAATATTTAGAAGATGTATATTTCCAAGCATATAATATTGTCAGAAGACTCTATAAGAGAGAAGTAACACTGTTAAACAGATTTGGGAGAACTGAGACTTTAGCAGAGAGAGGACAGCACCAGGAAGGAATTCTGCACAAAGTAGTTGATAAGACATTTACTTGACTTGCATGTAGAAGAGGGGATAATAATATTCTACTTAAAGACAAAGAATTGGAACTGAAGCTTTTTTAATTTTAATTTCCAGGCTTCTTGACTCTTTAAACCCTAAACGTTCTAGATTATTTGCCTCTATAGACTTTTCTTATATCTATCACTTGTCTTTATCCCTACTCCCATCACCCTAGCCCAGGCCCCCATCATCACTTTTGAACTACTACAAACATTAGAAGGCAACCTATGTCCTTCACTTTGCACCCCAGTGGCTTCTAAGATTTCGGAGGAAGGCAGTTGCATGGTCTATTCTGTACTATCTTGTAGAAGACAGTCTAACTGAAGTACTTTATCCTGGATTGTAAAAGGGGGAAACTGCAGTTAGGGAATCAACTGACCTAAAATTAGATGACCATACTATTATTCAATTCTAGCATTTTATGTGATATCTATTGGTGCATCAAATCCTAAGGACAACTTAACTTCACTGGAGCAAAGCCAAAGCATCAAATATTTCCGATCAAGGCAGAGAACACTTCTAGGTAGTTTGAGTTTCACACGCAATTTTCTAAGTGATTAGTTGTTTGACAAGAGGATAAAAAGGGAATGGTGTTTCCCTCTTTGAAGATAGAGAGAGTGACACTCCATAGAAAAGGGTGACAATCTTAATTAATGGCAAATCCTAGAATGGAAAATCTCTAGTCCTCTCTGCACACACCTAATGCTGGTTAAAAAAAAAACTGTTAGCATAAACTTGGCACAGAATCAAGATGAGCCGAAATCTGGTGGTTACCCTGCTGAGATAATTTAGAATGCATTAATCAATGTTTCCCAGGCTGTTCATCCTAGATCAGAGTAATTATGGAGGAGAATAAAATAGATCCCATTAGAAAATAGCTTGTGTAAAGAACCACCATATTTGATGGTGTGATATTTTAATCAGCATCCGAAAACACTGTGTAGTTATGAATTGTTGCCTGCTCAGACTTTATGCCACATTCTCAGGCAAACTCAGCATTTAGTTTGCATCTCAAAGGGAAAGCCTGATACTGGGTGGCTTGCCACACAACTCTTAACATCTCTCTCTTGCCAGATGAAAACACACTCAGAGAAAGGAGTGCACCTCACATGCAAAGACGTGCTTGATGGTCACATTTGGAATTGATCTTATCTCATTTGAACTGAAATGTTGCCTCCTCCCCATAAAGCCTGAGTGACCAGAGGAGAGCAGATGGCTTTGGTTTTATTTTTAACCTGTCCCTTATTTTCACAATTCTATTAAAATCCCTCCATTCTTCCTCTCAATTATGTAAATATTTGCTATAATTTTCTGGGTCTTCACTATGAGTAATCACGCTTTCTTATCACTCAGAATAATTATAAATAATTATTTGTATAATTATTTGCTTAATGACTGTCTTCTCCATTAGACTACGAGTTTCACAAGGCCAGGGTTGGAGTTGGTTTTATTCACAGCTATAGCCTTAATCTCTGGCATAAATGTCTTCTACTTATTAAGACTAAATAAATATTCATTGAACTAAGCACTATTTATACAGTTTATCACTTGGTCCTCAACCACCACTATCTTGATAATAATAATATTATTATTATTGCTTTATATGTGAGGTTAAATGGAGGCTCAACGAAGTGAAACCATTTCCCAAAGTCAACATCAGTATTCTGAACAAATATGTTATCCTGCCTTCCTCTTTGTTGTTGTTGTTGTGAAATGTTTCACCTTATATAAGTACCTTATCATAGTAGTTGGCATAACATCATTATTTACTAAAAGCTGCTGCTGTTGCTGTTGAATCAAATAGGTAGAGGAAAGTAATTGTAGCGAGATTATGCCACCTGTTGAAACTTCCTCGCCATCTCTGTCACAAATACTACACTCTATTTCTGATCAAAGTTATATTATCAGGATATTAATGTTGGGGGGAAATCAAAACTGTCCCCTGGCCTATGAAAGAGGGAATTTCATCACCAGAAATTTCTATATCACTGGATAATAAACATATAATAGGAAACAGATCAGAGAGAGAACAAATTCAAACTAATCAGTCTCTTATTTGTTGTTCTAAGATACCTACAGGAATCAACGTTTCCACAACCACTTGACTTGCTATATTTTGGTCTAGTGAGCCACCATCCCTTCATTTCTTGATAGAAGACTCCATCACAGATTACTACAAATGTCTGGCATTCTGAACTGTGGCCTATTTCAGTATGGATCGCTGCACAAGTTCATAAACCCAGTTTCATATTCGAATCATCACGGGTGTCGTAAACAATATGGAAGCCTGCGCCTCATCTCCATTCTTATTTGATTGATTTCAGATACTGATTCTAGAAACCCAGGAAACACTGCCAGGGTATGGATCTAACCTCCCCCATTTATTATTTGGACAAATTTCTATATTTATTTCCATATGTATATAATCAGGATAATAATTTTACTTAACTCACAGAAATGTTGTGAAAATCTAGTAAGTTAATATGTGTGAAAGACTAAGAAGTTTCTGGCATATAATATGTGTTCTATAAGTACTAGCTATTATTAATGATAATAATAAAATATTTAATTTTTATTGATTTGATATAATGGTAGAGAAAAGAAGGTATCCTTTGGTATGATGGTAGAGGAAAGACTTGTAAAATTTGCAAGTGATTGACAACATGATGAAGTGGCATCAAAGGTATTCTGGGTTTAAGAGGAATTAAAATAGGATCTTGTTTCTGTAGGGTACAACCACAGAGGCTAAATTAGATGGTATGAGGTTGGGTTTCACTTGGAATTTGTGTTGATTTTTACACTTAGAAATAAAAATCACAACAATGCACATGCACTAAAGTAACTATACCTTACTGTGGGTAATCATTTCCAATTTCCCCTGGTTTTCATATTTATAAATTCTAAGGATAGTGCTTTAACAATCAAAATTCATATTGTTGTTCTTTATTGTTGTTGTTAGGTTCCATTAAGTTGATTCTGACTGATAGCAACACTATGTAAAACAGAATAAAATGCTGCCCAATCTTAGACCAGCATTCTTGTCTTCACAATTGTTGTGATATTTGAACCAATTGTTGCAGCCACTGTCAATCCATCTCATTGAGGGACTTTTTTTTCTTCTATCCCTCTAACAAGAATGCTGTCTTTTTCAGTCTTCTGATAATTTGCCAAAGAACAAGAGTCTTGTCATCTTTGATTCTGAATTGCTTCTGGTTGTACTTCTTCCACAACAGATTTGCTTGTCCTTTTGGCAGTTCAGGATAGTTTTAGCATTCTTATCCAGCACCATACTTCACTTGTATCAATTATTCCGTGGTCTTCTTTATTCATTATCCAATTTTCCCATGTACATGAGGTGATTTAACATACAATGGCTTGGCTCAGGTATACCTTAGTCCTCAAAATGACATATTTGTTCTTAACCACTTTAAAGAGGTGTTGTGCAGTTATCCAATGCAGCATGTCATTTGTTTTCTTAACTGCTGCCTCCATGTGCACTGATTGTGAATCCCAGGAAAATGAAATCCTTGCCAACATCAAGAGGTTCTCCATTTATCATATTTATTTGGTCAAATTGTGAGGATTCGGGTTTTCTTTACATTGAGTTGCAATCCACATTTGATTTTCATAAGTAAGTGCTTCAATTTATCCTCACATAGCAAACACAGTTGTGCCATATGCATATTGCAGATTGTTAATAAGCTTTCCTCCATTCCTGATGCCATATTTTCCTTCATAAAGTCCAACTTCTCCGATTATTGGTTCAAACAGAGATTGAACAAGAATAAGGAAAGGGTATCCATAACCTTGCTATACACCGCTCTTGATTTCAAATTATGCACTAGTCCCTTGTTCTGTTCAAATGCTTGCCTTGTGCTGTATGTACACATAACACTGAAGCACAATGAAGTGCTTTGGAATTTTCACTCTTCTCAATGTTTTCCAGTTTATTATGATCCTATGTTGAAGGAAAATATGGCTCTTTTAGCCATGTCTCTGTAACTTCGGGCTATGGAAATAAATCTCACTCAAAAATTCACTGCTATCATCTGTTCTGATTCCTTGTGACTCTATAAGGTAGAGTAGAAACTTCCTTTGTGGGTTTCTGAGACTGTGGAGATTTGTGAAACTGTAAATCTTTATAGGAGTAGAGAGATTTCCTACAGAGCACTTAGTGGGTTTCAACTGTTGATCTTGTGATTAACAGCCAAACTCACAACCCACTATGCCATCAGGGCTTCTTTTGCGTTTGCTTAATTAAAATCCTTCATCTCACTGCTGTCCTTGATCTGTGTGGGTTCTGACATCCATTGAATGGGGCTACACAGAACCTCAAAAAATAATAATTAAAGGGTTTATTAAGGAAGTAACAATTTGTAATATGAGTAAGAAGTGTTCAGGGCAGTTTATCAGGGCATGTTACAAAGTTTCAGGCCTGCTAATAAATGCCCAAAGGGGTTTACCATGCTGCTATAAGGCTCAACCAGGAGGCCTTCAACTCAATCTACATGGGTCAGCAAACCCAGCTCTCTGAATTAAGTGCCTAGAAGCACCTCATTCCAGTAAGCATTAGCCCGAAGTCATTCCGCTCCACTTCCATAGGTCAGCAAGTCCAATTTCCCAAGTTAAGTGCCCAGAGGCACCCCACTCCACAAGCCAGCCTCCTACACAAAAGGATTCATCTTAACTTGCTTTGTGGGGTAAGAAATCCATCACTGTTGCATGCTCTGGCTCCTGGTTCAGCTTCTGCTCCTCTGGATGGGATAGCTGTCATCTAGATCCAGTAGGATTAGTGCACAGGGATCTAGTTCAGAAGACACACTCTTCCTGGATCTTGCTGGTAATGAGATTGCCCCTTTCTGCTTCTCAAGGGGCTAATTTTTACACAGCAGGGTGCCACTCTAGGCAATCTTGTTAGCAATTACTCACAGGTGAATCCTATCTGTATGACCACACCCAAGCACAGAGGAGTTTGAGACTTTGGGTAAATGATTCACAATAAATATTTCCCCTGAAACTATGTATGTAAATAGGGTGTGTGAAATATTAATAGAGGGGATTGGTCAGTTTTAAGAGAGCTATTTTAGAAGCATCCTGACTTTTCTGCTCCTGGCTTCTTTCCCCCCAATAATTTTATTGGCATATAATTCACATATCATACAATCAAATAGTTCAATCGCATCAAGAAGTGTTGTACAGTCATAACCAAAATCGGTTTTAGGACATTTTCTTCATTCTTGTACTCACTTTTATGAGCCCTTCATTTCCCCCAACATTACCTTCTATACCCTAAGGAACCATTATTTCAGTTACTTGCTCTATAGCTTTACCTATCCTGCATTCCATATACAGGAAAACATTAAAATACTAATTAACAAGAATAACAAAGTAAAACGTATAAAAAACCTCAATAGAAAATAAAGCAGAACATATTAAAAACAAGAAAAAATTTAAATGGAACAAAAGGAAGATCAACTTATAGGGTGCTAAATTTTAACCTAACTTCATCTGCAACAATTTACTTTCCAATGCATTCTTGTTAGCAAGGCTATACACATCTCTGGTTCATGGTCATATGGGATTCACCAAGGACTTAATCTATGTGTATTTCACCTTCCCCTTAAAAAAAAAAAAAAACTGAAACAGCCCTAAAAGCGATCAAAAGGGAGATCGCATGACAAGATATTACATGTTGACCTAAATACACCTGCCACAATTGACTTTACAATATTCTGTCTGATATTAGGGCTTATTCACATCCCTCAGGCAGTTCACCAGAAGCTTAATACATGTGTGGGTCTTGCAAATGGATTTTCAGTTTCCACTGTTATCCATAGTCTTCTGCAAACAAGGTGTTCACAATTTAAGCTCTGGTATCATTCCCTCCTTTAGATTTGGATTTCATTATTTACAATCCTGGGATCACACAGGTTTGTGTGCTTCTTCCATATGACCTTAGTTCAGTGGTTCTCAAACTTCCTAGTGCCACGACCCTTTAATACAGTTACTCATACTGTGGAGACCCTCCAACCATAAAATTATTTTCGTTGCTACTTCATAACTGTAATTTTGCTACTGTTATGAATTGGGTGACCCTGTGAAAGGGTCATTTGACCCACAGGGGTCACGACCCACAGGTTGAGAACTGCTGCCTTAGTTGGCTGCTTGGTTGAAAACAAGCCTTAAAGACCCCAGATGCTATGCTTTTGGATAGCCGGACACCATCTAGTTTCTTCACCACACTGCAATAGAACCCATCTTTTCAGTGATCTCTTCAAGAGGGCAAGCATCAAGCAGGACCATGTCATAAGAACTAATTTTTCTTAGATTGGGGTTCTAATTAAGTGCAAGTCCCAAATCCGTCCATGCATCTATGGTTTATATATGTCTCTGTTTCACCTTAGAGACCTATTATTGTCATTTTATGTTAGTGAATATTGATACCATTGTAATTCCAATGATAACTCATAGCAAGGGTATAACTGCCCCTTAATCTATACCTTGTTAAAATGAAGTTCTTACAAATAGGGTTCATAAAATTAAGCAAAGTCAGCATTGACTCAATGGCAGTGGGTAATATTTTTTCCATTGCTTTTTTTATATTTATCATTTCATTGGGGGATTCTTACAGGTCTTTTCATAATCCATAATTCAATAATGTATTAAGCACACTTGTAAAAATATTGCCATCATCATTTCTAAAACATTTTCTTTCTACTTGAGCCCTTGGTATCAGCTCCTCTCCCCCACCCCCACTACCCCACCCTTACCAATCCTTGATCAATGATATATTATTGATATTTCATATCTCCTTTCACCTACATTTCTATTTTTCATCCATCTCCCTTAGGAGAGAGTTATATATTCAACCTTGTGATCAGTTCCCCCTCCTCCCTCACTCCTCCTCCCTTCATGGTATTGATACTCCCATTACTGTTACTAAGGGGTTTATCTGTCATGGATTCTATATGTTGAGAGTTCTTATCTGTACCAATGTATGTATTCTGGTCTAGCCAGATTTGTAAGGTAGAATTCTGGTCATGGTAGTGGGGGTTGGAGTGAAGCATTAAAAATTGAAGGATAGTTGTATGTTTCATCACCCTGACTGGATCATCTCTTTCTTGTGACCCTTCTGTAAGGGGATGTCCAATTGTCTACAGATGGGCTTTGGGTCTCCATTCCAAAATACCTCATTTACTTAGATATAATTGATTTTTTTTAGATCTTTTGATACCTCATCCTGTCAACACTGCATGATCACACATGCTGGGGTGATTCTTCCATGTGGGCTTTGTTGCTTCTTTGCTAGAATAGCTGTTTGTTTAACTTCAAGCATTTAATTTCCCAGACACTATTTTTTCCCTACATTTGCTATGTACCCATTTTGTCTTAAGCGATTATGTTGGGAAAGTGAGTATAAAAGTGTTGCAGGTTATTAGAACAAAATACTCGTATGTTAGGATGGTATTGGTTAGAGGCCCCAAGTCTGTCTGCTATCTTAATACATATAAACATATGAACATTGTCTTATATCCTTATCATTATAAATTCATATATTTACATATATACATGCCTATACCTATACCTCTATAAATAGCTTTTACCTCTTAGTTCTATCCTCTATTACCTTTCGCTTCCTGCTGTCCCACTATCATTGTTGCCGTCCATTCCATTCTTGGTAATTCCTCTCAGATACATTGTAATTGATCTGATCCTGGCTTAATGCCTTCACTAAGAGCCCATTTTAAGCACGAGTATTGTATATAAGTTCTGTGTGGCCACTGACATGAATAACTGAATACAGCACAGAAGTAGAGTGCTGTAGAAGGAAGGGTTGATGTCAGAATAAAGTAAAAGAGGGATAAAATGGAGTTGCATTCCTTGGGTTGAAGTCAGATTCCTCCTGTCCATTATGTAGCCCGAGGAGGTCAGATGTGATTTGCCTGCTGTTTTTTGAGAGCTACACAAAATCAAATGATTCTTCACAGTCAAAGAAACACAAGTAAACATCTTTCTGGTAATCTCCGTTTCAGTCAAAGTCTATCTGGCGTCAGCAATGGTATCCATCTTGCATGTCCTCTTTTGCACCTGGCTTGAATTTCTGGCAGCTGCCTGTAGATGTACCGCTGCAACCAATTTTGAATGATCTTAAAAAAAATTTTCCTTGTATATTATATTAATGATATTGTTCTATAATTTCCACATTCTATTGGCTCACTTTACTTTGGAATGAACACTCTTCTAGTCAGTTGGTCAAGTAGCTGTTTTCCAAACTTTCATGCATAGATGAGAGAATGCTTACAGTACTTCATTAACTTGTTGAAACATTTCAGTTGGTATCTCATCAATTACTGGAGTCTTTTTTTCCCACAACTCATGTTATTCTTGAAATAAGCAGCAATATCAGGAGTTGTGGGAGTAATATTTTTGTCCCACTTCCCACTTTTCCACGCAAATAAGAGGATTTCTATTTTGTTTGTGAGGTAGGGAGCAGAGAGTACTACAGAAGTTTGGGCCTTACACCACCTTTCCTTATAATTGGCTTAAATGAACTATCTGATTGGAGGAAATAGAAAACAAGTTAAGTGCTCCTTTCTGAAATGATCTCTGTGATCTGGCTCTTAAATCTTTTGCCCCCCCCAGCTTATATCATCCTCTTTGTCTTGGTGTAGTGCTTGTGCATTGGGCTAAGGATCCTATGGTCGGTAGTTTGAGCCAAGAACTCTGTGGGATAAAAACTGCACTTTCTACTCCTGGGAACCCTTACAGTCTCAGAAACCCCCAGGAGATGGCAGCAAGTTTGGTTTGGTTCTAATACAGAGTGAGTGGAGCCTAGCCAGGGCTCAGGCTCTGCCTCATAAGGGGCAGGTCAACAGGCTCACCCAGCTCTCACTGAAGTGTGTGACACAGGTTATGATTCTCAATGATACTGGCAGGGTATCCTGGCACAGATTTAGCGCTGGATATGATAAGACGTCTCATTAAGCCTTAGGTTCAAGCCATATTCTTCAAACTACGATTACCTTTCATGGAACTGATCCCACACTTTATTGCTCACATGACATTTCCCTCCGGCCTTTGTTCTCAGTTTGAATCAGAAAAAGGAGAAAACCAGTGTGATAACTTCATATTCTCAAACCCTAATAAGCTTGAAGAAAAATCCTTAGAGTAGTGTCTAATAGTTCTCAAAACATTTTCCTCATTAAAGAAGCACAGAACTTACTCAAGGTGAAAGGATTAATAATGAACGGTACATCCAAGACTAAAACCACAGTCTTCAGTAAACTACCTGTCTGATATGTCACTTTCTCTTATTCAGGCCAGAGGAGTCTTTACAGGCCCCAAGGACAAGAATGACAGTTGTTTTCATAAGTTTACTAAACTAATAGGAGAGGAAAACCACCTCCTGAAATCTAAGACTCCTCATACTGTGAAATTGAGTTTTAATGAACCTGAAACACATTTAATTTTTTCCAGTCAAATCTTTATCCAACAAGTAAGAAATTGAAAGTGATTTTCTAGACAAAATTATGCAACAAAGTGTAAATCACAGCCAAAATATGTCTATAAGATTGTCTTATATTTGGATGGGAAACAACTGGAGTGGAGACAAAAACTAAATAAAAACCACTGCCTCGTGGTGACCATATACGGGGCTTCTGAGCCTGAAAATCTTCACAGGATCAGATAGCCTTACCTTTTTCCCTTTGAATGGTTAATGATTTTGAACAGCTGACTTTAAGATTTGTCCAATGTTTACATGAGAGCCAGCATGTGCTAGTCCAGGTAGACTGGAGAAACAAATCCATAGAAACTCATATGTGTATAAGGGAGAGTTTGATACAAAGGGTAATTGTACATCGAGAAAACATGTCAGTCCAGTCCAGTCCAAGCCCATAAGTTCAATATTAGTCCATATGTTTGATACCAATCTATAAAATCCTCTTCCAACTAATGAAACACATGAAGGGATGCCACATGCAAGACGATCACAGGCTAGTGGGTATAAAGTCTTTGGATCCAGTAGCATTGTAAGCATCTCAGCACTAGTAGGGGTCTCTACGTGGCTTCTCCGGCATCAGAGGTCTGGTTGCATCAAGGTAGGTCCATGTGGCTTCTCCAGTTCAGGGCACTAGGGTAGTTCCATGTGGCTTGTCAGCTCCAATGTCTCCAGGGAGTGAGCAGAGAGAGAGCGAGGTGTCTCGTGCCTCCAAGGAGGAAATACCGGATTTTCCAGAATGCTCAGGAGAAAGCCATGCTCACATAGAGGTCTTATTGGCTATAAATCACCTGACAGACTAGACTCCACCCCTTCACTCTTAATCTTCTTTAATTGTCAAAAGATTATGTAACTACCACACAGTGCCACCAGGGCTCTGTGGAGTAGAGTGGGGTAGAGTAGAGTAGAGTGGGGTAGAGGGGAGTAGAGTGGGGGCAGAAATTGTTCCCAGTGGGGTGAGCAGGTGTCACAGAATTTTTTCTGTGCTTTTTCTGAACTGCTGGAGCTCCACTCTACAGAAGAAATCACCTTATAAGTGTTTTGTAATCTCAAGCTCCTTTTCTATGTCAAGATCAGAGAGCCCACCTCTGCGTAGCAAAGGTGGCAGATATGGGGCTTCACATACCCATGGATTAGTGGGCTAAAAATCATGCAACACTGTTAGTATGGGGGAAACAGGCCCTTATAGGTTATAGACACATATTCATCAGTAAAATGAGCCAATCACATGCCACACTCCTACCGAGGTGTACATAATTATATTAGCCTAGTATTAACTAATTCTGGTTTTTAATTGTGTGAGTATAAACAAAGCCTTTCTTGGGGCCTTTCATGATTCATAAAGATGATAGTCAGACAAGATTAACGTCATTTCTAAAATACTATGATTCAACACCACTACCAATACCCAGAGCTGGCTCACAGTAACTTCATGTCTACTAACAAAAGGACTTCTTAAGATTTAGGGACAATGAAATAACACAGTCATTCCAAAGGTATTCGAAGGGTTGGGGCACATTAGGAGAGGTTTATTTGTTACTTTTCTAGGCAGATTCTTTTCTACCATCCGTGGTCTCCTCCCTCCATTCCCCCAAACCACGCCATGAAGTTTAAAAAAAAAATCACAATGAATTTCTATAAGACCTGAGAAAGAAAGAAGCTAACTTACTTTTTTGATCCCCTAATGTTAAGAAACGGATTTATTTCTTGAAACTGCAATCTGATAAAAATGTCCAAAGGACTGAAGAAACTGAGTAGCGCTATTAGTCTACTCTTTTTCTTATTTTAGTTCCATCTGAAGGAACAATAGGCTCTTCTTGCCTTTGGCAATATAATAATTCAGCTGCCATGCTCGAAATACCACACACCAAGATATAAAATGGTGGCATTTTCTCTCTTTAAAAACAATCAATGCTTTCATTTGTGGACTTCAAAGTACATGTGAAATAAAAGTCTGAGCCCTGTGACTTTCAGGTATATCAAAGGGCTAGAAGTGTCATAGAAAAGTTTCCTGGTTCACTGCCCTTATTCTAGGTAAGAAAGGAAACAAAAATACCACAAGGCAGATACGTGTTCATCCCATTTTTATACTTCTCTTCCAACTGTGATTAACCAACTTCCCATGATAACCCACTCCAATAGTAGGCATGATCAAACACTGTGCCGGGCTATTTCCTTGTAATAACCTATGCTTGGTAGTGTTGGGACTCTTCACTGGCTTTTACACTGCCAAATTTCATTTTGAATTTAAGAAATTCTAAAGAAAATCTGGCAAACTGAATTAGGAGTCTATGGTAAGTATTAGATATTTTCTGTAAGTCCTTTTAACATAACTTAAAAAAACATTTTGTGGGGGATTTTATATCTCTTATAACAATCCATACAAAGGTTCAGTGTATCAAGTACATTTGTATATATGTTGCCATAATCATTTTCCAAGTATTTTCTTTCTACTTGAGCCCTTGATATCAGCTCATCCCTTCATCATGAACCCTTGGTAATTTATAAATTTATAATCCCCCATGTCTTATACCAACTGCTGTTTCCCTTCACCCACTTTGCTATTGTCCAAATTGATCACAATGATTAACATAACTTTTTATTAACACAATTTTATAAGGGATTCTTTTGCACTTT
This sequence comes from Tenrec ecaudatus, assembly GCF_050624435.1. Classification (NCBI taxonomy): domain Eukaryota; kingdom Metazoa; phylum Chordata; class Mammalia; order Afrosoricida; family Tenrecidae; genus Tenrec; species Tenrec ecaudatus. The sequence goes on from NC_134548.1 coordinate 145,621,021, forward strand.
AGCTCACACCATTTAGCCTCTTTGGATATTTGCATCTCATCTTTAAAATGCAACATGTATGACAGACCCCAAGGAAAAAAAGAGAATCAGCACACCAAAACAAATGATTATTTAGTGATAGGTCTTTCTGGAGAGCTTGAGCTTTCAGGAATCATGCATTATTGCAAATGAAAACTCTTGAAGTTCCCTCGTTCCATATTGGGCTATGAAATGAGGCAAAACTGCTTAGTACTGGGCATCACATATTTATGCACAAACCTAGCTTTCAAACAGAGGCATATGAGAGAAGACAGCAGAAATAAAAGTGATGGTCATAATTATCCCTCAATAAAACTACCACTCCAAGAGAGTTGACACCTTCATTGAATACTCGTGCTCTGAAGTAAATTCTGACTCATAGTGACCTTAAATAGAGTTTTTGAAGCTGTATATCTTTACTGGAGATGATAGTCTTGTCTTAATCCTGATGAATAGCTGTTGGGTTTGAACCAGGGACCTTGCAATGCTTACTGGAAAGTACGGCCAGGGCTTGGACAATGCATAAGGACACCCAAAATGAATCAGTATCATTGATTTATGGCGTTGGTAAAGACTACTGAAAGTACCATGAGTTGTCAAAAGAACAGACAAATCTGAATTGGAAATTCAAGCTCAGATATAAGTAGTACCCTTTCATATCCACATGAGTTCACTACAGTTAAAAAGGCAGTGTCTCAAATGACATATCACATATCAGGACCAGTGTTGGCATACTCCTAAGTAATCAAAAGCAAAACAAAATTAAATCCTCAGAGCAGCTAAGAGATATCTTAAAGTTGATATACTAAATTTCCGTGCACTCTATCCATGGTAGGTGCCACTTAGAATGGATTGAAGTCTTACTTAACAAACTCATCTACCATGCCCATATAACACCCCAACTGGAACAACTGGTTGCTTTTCATTTTTTTTAATTCATAACCAATTAGAAGGAACAAAACAGGGCTGCTACATGAAGGGACACTGAAAGAAACAAGAAATGCTTGCAGACTGCAGAAAGGTGAAAGGACAAATATGTGTTTGTAATAACTAAAAAACCATTAACAGGCTTAGACGATTTAGTGCATAGGTTAAAGGCTTATATTTCTTTGTAGATCATGAAAACAATAGATTATTATAGTTCAGTACAATAACTAATGATTGCAGTTATGCCCCTAAATGAGCAAGAAAATTTCACAATATGTTAAATAACTACCTTAAAAGGCAGATAATTTTTATACATATATATTCATATATATGTATGATTTATATGCCTAATGGTAAACTAAAAATGTGAAACAAGATGATGCTTAAAAGGATGAAGTTAAGATCAGCCAGTGCACAGAGAAGACCACAAGGTCAACCACACTATGGGACATGACGCCCCTCACGGACCCAAAGCCCTACAGGGGACAACACTGGAGACAGTGTGGGAACTGCACACGATCTGATCCCGCCACACCGAGGCAAAACACTAAGGGGGTACAACAGAACAGCACGGGAATGGTAGGTGATGTTCCCAGGGAATGCTGAAGGTGGACTTTGGGGCAAAGGTGTGGTGCCCCTAAAGACTGGACTGGAAAATACTCTTAAAGTCCAACAAATGATCCTTGAACTAACTAAAAGCTTTTCTTTCTTGTGTTTTTTTTGTAATTGGTTTGCTGTTGTTTTGTTATATGTTGTTGCTTGGTTTAGCTCTGTCTTGTTTTTGTGCATATTATTATCTCTGCAGGTCTGTCTAAATAAAATAGGCTGGATGAACAATCTGGAGGAGAAAACAATGGGACCAACAGTTCTGGGGGACATGGGAGAGAAGGAGGGGCAGGGGGTGAAAGGAAGTGGTATTAACAAACTCAGGGACAAGGAAACAATAAGTGATCAAAATTGGTGGTGAGGAGGGCATGGGAGACTTGGTAATGTAACAAAGAAGAATTGCTGAAACCCTGGTGGGGACTGAGCATGATAATGGGGCAAGAGGAAAGTCAAGTGAAACAGAGGAAAGAGCTGGGAGGCAAAGGGCATTTATAGAGGTCTAGATAAAGACATGTACATATGAAAATATATTTATATATGAGGATGGGGAAATAGATCTATGTGCATATATTTATATAGGTTTACTATTAAGGTAACAGAAGGACTTTGGGCCTCCCCTCAAGTACTCCCTCAATACAAGAATACTTTCTTCTATTAAATTGGCATTCTATGATGCTCACCTTCCAGACATGACCGCTGAAGACAAAGCGGGTGAATAAGGAAATGTGAAGAAAGCTGATGGTGCCCATGTATCGAAAGAGATAGTGTCTGGGGTCTTAAAGGTTAAAAGGTAAACAAGCGGCCATTTAGCTGAGAAGCAACATAGCCCACATGGATGAAGCACACCAGCCTGTGTGATCACAAGGTGCAGAAAGGATCCGTTATCAGGTATCAAAGAACAAAAAATCCTATCATTGTGTGCTCACCTCCATGATACGATTGCTGAAGACAAATCAGTGCATAAGGAAATGTGGAGTAGAAAGCTGATGGTGCCTGGCTATCAACAGATATAGCATCTAGGGTCTTAAAGGCTTAAAGGTAAACAAGCGGCCATCTAGCTCAGAAGCAACAAAGGCCACATGGAAGAAGCACACCAGCCTGTGTGATCACTTGGTGTTGAAGGGATGAAAATCTTATCATAGTGAATGAGGGGCTAAGTGCGGAGTGGAGACACAATGCCCATCTGTTGGCCACTGGAGATCCCCTTGTCTCCTCAGGGAGGAAACAAGCCAGTCAGGGTGCAATGTAGCAACGATGAAATATACAACTTTCCTCTAGTTCCTAAATGCTTCCTCTCCCACCCACTATCATGATCGGAATTCTCCCTTGCAAGTCTGGCTAGACCAGAGGATGTACACTGGTACAGATAGGAACTGGAAACACAGGGAATCCAGGGCGATGATCCCTTCTGGACCAGTGGTGTGAGTAGCAATACTGGGAGCGTAGAGGGAGGGTGGAAGAGATTACAAAGATCTATGTGTGACCTCCTCCCTAGGGAATGGACAACAGAAAAGTGGGTGAAGGGAGACATTGGACAGGGAAAGATATGACAAAATAATAATTTATAAATTATCAAGGGTTCATGAGGGAGGGCGGAGCAGGGAGGGATGGGTAAAAAAAGAGGTGCTGATACCAGGGGCTGAAGTGAGGAGCAAATATTTTGAGAATGAAGAGGACAATGAATGTACAAATGTGCTTCACACAATTGATGTATGCATGGATTGTGATAAGAGTTGTATGAGCCCCTAATAAAACAATAGAGGGGACTGTTCTCAAGTAGATTCCAACTCATGGTAACGCCATGTGTTTTCGGGTAGAAGTCTCCATATGGTTTTCAATGGCATGACCCTTTGGAAGTAAATAGCTAGGCCTTTCTTCTGAGGTGCCTTTGGGTGAATTGGAGCTTCCAATATTTCAATAGCTGAGTGCTTAACCAGAACTTGTGCCCCCAGGGTCTCCTAAATAATAATGATCATGATAATAATACTCATTGTCAGCAAGTCTGTTCTGATTCCCTTCACTCCCAACCATCAAATCAATTCCAACTCATAGCTATCCTTATATATAGGACAGAATCTAACTGCTCCAAGGGTTTCTGAGACAATAAATCATTATAGGAGCAGAAGAGCTCCAGTAATCAGCTAAAATCTGGTTCTCCTAGTTTTTCCTCAATCCTTTTTAGAGAGATTCGATATGAGATTAGGGTAATGGGACACAGGGGGGTGGGGAAGGGGTCGAGTTGCAGAGAGGCTAAAATGTCACTTGTCAGAGAGGATTTAGAAAAAAATCTGTTCACCAGCTATTCTGAGAGACCTATCAGTGCATAAAACACACTTAGGAATTGTTTATAATGGGGGAAACACGGGCAGGGATTTGAGAGAAGCAAATATATATATATATATATATATATATATGGCTATTTTCAGTAAAATAAATGCTACATGTAGACACGAAAAGAAATGTATAGTGGAATCATTCACTCGTGCAATTCATTTTGTCTGAAACTATGCCACTTCCCACATCCCCTTGTCTCAAGTTTACCCATTTTTCAAAGTGTAGCTATTTCCACTTTTCCCATGAAGCTTTCATGGTCCCCAAATCTGAATTAAATTGTTTCTCATATACATATGCTCCTATGCATCTTCACGATATCACTGATACAACTCTGTCTCGACACTGAGGTAATTCCCGTATATACTTATGAATTAGAACTGACTTGACAGCCCAAAATAGCAACACAACACATTCCTTGAAGGCAAGGACAATTTTTTCATGTCTGTAGTTCCTACAAATCCTAGCAGAGTCAGCAGCACACACTAGATTATGGAAAAATGTTAGCTCAATAACACTGACTTGAAGAGTGCCTCACAACCTCACTTACCTGAAGGAGCATTTGTTCTCTTTCTTTTCTTGCTTGATTCCCCTCCATTTTCAATGAGGCTGTCTGTGACCAGAGGGCCACTGGCACTACCAAACTGCAAGGGTTCGTTGTTGCTAGCAGGGTCAAAGGGAAGCTGGTTCAATCCTAAGGAAGAAAAAGAAAGCCAAAATCTAGACTCTGTAAGGACTTGGGTCATCACTAATTTTATTTTATTATTAAATCTAAAAAGTCTAAGAGTAACAAGTTAATTTTTAAAGCCTCTCTTCTGCCCTCTGTCATCTTCACAGGTCTTTTTTTGGACAAATACATTACTTAAATATAAGTTATAATAAGGCAGTGCCTCTTTCATTTGTAAAATCCCTATTTCTGTGGGAACTTCAAAGTTATCAGCTGTTTGCTACTGCCTCCCTGAAGCGCTAACAAATCACTGCCATTGAGTCAACTCCAACTCATAGCAACCCTGTGTTTCTGAGAATGGAACTCTTCATGGGAGGAAACCTCATGTTTCCCCATGCCCACAGGCTGGTGATGTTGAACTGCTGACCTTGAAGCTAGCAACCCAATGTGTAACCAGTACACCACCATGGCTCCTCTTTAAACGTGGCTAGGCTTGGACTTATTCTTCCTTCACATCAACATATCTGCATCAACACAACAAACATGAACTATGGAAGTATGTTAGGGGGCAATTTAAAGAACACATGCCAGGCTTTTTCAAAGTTGGTTGTGCTGATGCAAATATAATCATGAAGCTATCCTGGTTATCAAAATCACTTCCAATAATATAGTCTTCACAAAAAGAAGGTCACTGAAACGTAGGGAAAAAATGGGGCTTGGATGTGGGAGTAAACCAAACAACAAAGGTAGCAAAATAATAAGGAGGGCTATTGAGTAGTTGGGGTCATGATGCGGGAGTTATGGTCCAGGTTTGGATGGTGTTAATCCCCGCCCCTTGAAATGTTGTCAGAAGTATGATCACTTCACTAGTCACTGCAGCCCCATGTAAAATGGAACAGAGCATTCTTGACTCTCTAAACCAGCGGTTCTCAACCTTTGGGTCGCAAAACCTTTGGGGAGGTCAAACGACCCTTTCACAGGGGTCATCTGATTCATAACAGTAGCAAAAATATAGTTATGAAGTACAACGAAAATAATTTAACGGTTGGGTCACCACAACATGAGGAACTAGATTAAAGGGTTGCGGCCTTAGGAAGGTTGAGAACCACTGCTCTAAGTCATACATGATTCAGTCAGGGATGAGCAGAGAATTTCTTTCTTTTCAACTAAAACTTCATGAAATGTGGAATCAAAATCTGGTTAAAGCCCAAAGATAGGACATCTCTCCTAAGCCTTTTATCCACTGGTCTAATCCTATCAAAAAGGGAATCAGATTGGTCTGCCAAGGCTCACTTTTTAACCCTCCATTTTGTTAAGGTCCTTAGCTTGACACTTATGGAGCTAATGTTGTAAAATGTCAATAAAGAGCTTAGAAACCAGTCACTAAAGTTCAGTCAAGTTCCAGTCAAGTGAATGTCAAGCTTCTAACAAATGATGTAACATTATTGTTTTTAATGAAAATGCATCCTGATGCTAATATTTTCAGCCCACATAGCAACTATTGCTTTTTCAGTTCTCAGAGTTTCATTGGAACACCTCCATTAAGTGTCTTTTTGAATTTGTCAAAGATTCCTCCTTTACATCATCTGAGTAACTAAGCACAAGAATGAAAACTTCTATCTTAAGTAAGCCATTCACTGTATCACATATAGGTCCTAGTAAACACTTACCAGGGCTCAAATGGAAGAAATAAACACTGATTTCTATGAAACAGAAAATGATGAAAACATGAACAAGACTACATTCAAAGACGACAGATTTCCATATATTTTATAAAATGTTTCTTAAACCTGAGGCATTCCAGGATCATACGCACCTAGTCTACTCTGCCAAAACTTTTCTCATTTTAGAGTTTCACATTGAGCACAAGTTGCACAGAAGATAGAATGGTATAGTGGGGAAAAGTATATAGTGGGGGAAAGTATAGAATGGTATAGTGGGGGAAAGTAATACTGAATCCAACAATTCAGTATTCAAATTATGGCTTGTTCCCTTACAAGTCAGGTGGTTGTTGCTAGGTGCAGTCTAGGTTTTGGTAAATCATGTAATCACTCTCAGTCTTAGTTTCAAAATGTTTTAAAGGGGAATGATAATCCTCCATAAGATTGTTGAAAAGATCAAGCCCACATGGAAGAACACAGCAGCCTGTGTGATCACGTGGTTCCGAAGGGATCAGTTCTCAGGCATCAAAGAACAAAAATCATATCATTGGGTGCACACCTCCATGATATAATCGCAGAGGACAAACGGGTGCATAAGCAAATGTGGCGAATAAAGCTGATGGTGCCCGGCTATCAAAAGAGATAGTGTCTGGGGTCTTAAAGGCTTGAAGGTGAACAAGCAGCCATCTAGCTCAGAAGGAACTAAGCCCACATGGAAAAAGCACACCAGCCTGTGCGATCACAAGGTGTCGAAGGGATCAGGTATGGTATGATATGGTATGATCTTACCATAGTGAATGAAGGTGGAAATACAGAGTGGAGACCCAAAACCCATTTGTCGGCCACTGGAGATCCCCTCACAGAGGGATCTAGAGGAGATGAGTCAGTCAGGGTGCTTTCCTCCACTTCCTAAATGCATCCTCCTCCCACCCACTACCATGATCCGAATTCTACCTTGCATGTCTGGATAGAGCAGAGCTTGTACACTGGTGCAGATAGGAGCTGGAGGCGCAGGGAATCCAGGGTGTATAATACCTTTAGGACCAGGGCTGTGAAGGGTGATCATGGGAGGGTAGAGGGTGGTGGGTTGGAAAGAGGGAAACGATTACAAGGATCTACATGTGACCTCCTTCATGGGGGACAGACAACAGAAAAGGGAGTGAAGGGAGACGCCGGATAGGGCAAGATATGACAAAATAATAATTTATAAATTATCAAGGGCTCATGAGGGAGGGGAGAGTGGGGAGGGATGGGAAAAAAGAGGAGTTGATGCAAAGGGCTTAAGTGGAGAGCAAAAGCTTTGAAAATGATTAGGGCAAAGCATGTACGGATGTGCTTTATACAATTGATGTATGTATGGATTGTGATAAGAGTTGTATGAGTCCCTAATAAAATGTTAAAAAAGATTGTTGAAAAGATATATAGATATAAATGTAAAATGATATAATTTAAAGTAGTCTATTATTTTAAGTGAATTAAAACAGACTTCTGTAAAAACCCGGAAGTTTCTTAAAGGATGACACTTTCTCTCTCACTCTGCTTTTTTTCAAAACTCAGTGTTTGGTGCCTATCCCTTTTACTGGCAGAATGAATAAATTGACATTCAATGGGGTATGGGTTGGTAATTAATTTTATTAGTCCATGTAATAAGAATATGGACTTGACAGGTAATAATCAAGAATGTCAGAAATTTAAAAAATAGGTTGCTGATTATATCAACATTACTTTAAATAATTAGATTTTAAATGCATTGCCATCATTTGAGTACTATGCTGCAGATTGGTAAAAGCTTGATTAAAAGAAATGCTCAGAGATTAGGAAGTTCTGATTAACCGTCTTTTTTATTTTGTCTTGCATGGATAATTTTTCAGAATAATGTATTAGTACACTCCCCTGCCTTATTAAACAGAAGACTGGGGATCTTACAGCGCTTCAGAGCCTGATCTATAAAAGGAAAATAGCAGTACGAAGACTAACTCAGGGAACTGTTCAAATGATGAAATAAGATCACATATGTAGAACAACCTGCATCATATCTGCCACACGAAACAGTCAGAAAGTATTGCTGCGGGGGTTCCATGGGATTATTCCAAACCAAACATGTTCAAACATCCCTCTATGGTCAGTAGATGGCTGCAGATATGTTCTCATAAATATACTTGTCTTCATCTCATTAGTGTGTCTTCATAAAAGGATCCAAGAAAAATAGTGAGTGGCTTTCGAGGCGATCTACTGGACCAGTTAAATTCAAGGAAGAGTGGTCAGCTCAAGAAGGTTATGGCTACTGTGTTTGGGAGTTCCCAAGGGGAAATCTTAATACATTTTTCTTAAAGGAAACAGGATGATTATGAGGCTTATAATGAAGAGATTTTAAGAAAATTAAAAACTACATTGGTAAGAAAGAGGCCTGCTGAGGAATTTTTTCTCCATCAGGACAATGCACTTACTCATTTTTGAAGACAGCAAGGGATGCACTAGGAAAATTTTACTGGGAAACCTTACCCCGCCCACCCTGCATCTCTGATCTTTGAATTCCCAAAAGAAAACTTTTTAAAGGAATGCAACTTGAGTCCCTTGAGGATGCCTAAACCACCTTTTTGACAAGGTGTAAATAGCAGTGTAAAATTCTTTGATGGAAGCCCTGTCTTTAGAAGTACATAGACCTAGAAGGACGATATATTGAGAATCAATAGCTTCACGTTTTGGGATTTTTGCTTAATAAATATTACTATAATTATTTTTGAGTCAATACTTTTGATTCAACTTCATAAATAGTAACTGCTAATAATTTCATTTAGAATTCACATTTCCAATATGCACAGTGTGAGATTGGTCTGAATTTGCCCCGATCCAATTAGACAACCTACCTTACTTACTGAACCTTCTTCTAAAAATTGAAGGAATCCAAGAAAATAATTTGATTAGTTGTAAGTAAGCATTTAGTCATAGATATTTTACTATAATCATCCTTTTACTTAGTGCTTAATGAAAACTTCATGGATTTAGGCATTTTAGTCCTCTTACACCCTGTTTTTTATTTGACACTAAGTAAGGCTATGATTTCAAGTATTCCCTATCTATCCACCTCATATAGGATCCAAATATGTGACCATTCTGATAATTTGGCACATTATCTTAGGCCTTTGAAAAATAACAAGTTGAGAGACATCCCACTACGTAAGTTGATTCAATGAGTACGAATACACATTTTATATTTTCCAGGGCCCAATACAGTGGCCACACATGTGTAGTTTGAGAACAAGGGATATAGAAATCACAAAATCTTACAATGCTAATGCTTCCCAGTTAATTTTTTTGCATTTCATTCCTCCCCTTAAGACAGCACTAAATAAATTAATACACCACTAAATCAAAAGGTACTTAAAGGCCGTGAATATGTGATCCATGTCCAATGCTAGGTTAGGTATAATAACCCCAAGCATTTTTGTTGCTAAAATTCAATCGTGACTTAAATGTAAAAAATCTCACCACAAAAATACAGCATTTATCTTTAAAACTCTTACGGAAGCAATTTCTATCACTTCTCTACTAGAGTGATTAAAAATAGAAAATATTAAATTTAGATGTACATATATAAGCATTTGCTATTTAAACACTTTACATTCATAAATCAGTGGCATTAATTATGTTCATGATACTGCAAAACCAGTTTCCAATAAGTTAATCATCTTTTAACAGAATCTCAGTGTATTCGCAGCAATGACTTCCCCTTTCTTCCTCCTTGCCACCCTGGCTAACCACTAATAAGAAACTTTGAAATGACAGTTCTTTCTTCTATGCAATACTGGAATCTTCTCAAAATAATACTTGATAGTCTTCAACTCTTGGGGTACTTCTCGGCCAGGGCCCATTCCTTGCTAGTCTCAAAGAGGTTAAGTTTGCTTTTCTTTTAAAAAGTATTGCCTACTCTTTTTGATTTCTCTAAAATTAACACAAGGAATGCCTAGCTTTTTAGAGTTTTACTGATAAGTAGTACACGAAAAACAAATGAAGGAGTAACAGATACCTAATAGAGAAAAGTCAAAAATTGTGTAAGGTTTTATAAAGTTATCATAAACCAAGCCCATTGCCATTTGACTAATTTAACTGACAGCAACCTTCCATAGCATAGAGTAGAATTGTGCCTTAGGGTTTAATACACTGTAGTTCTTTAAGGGAGAGGACAGCCTCTTCCTTTTCCCAAGGAGGGAATTGTCGGTTTGAACTGTTGACCTTGTGGTTAGCAGTACACTGCTTAGTGCACTATGATACCAGGTCTCCTGTATAACTGTGCCCTTTTATTCCTAAAGATAAGATTAATAAAACTTGGTACCTTGCTCATTTGTTTCTCTCACATCTCATCCCACACCTTCAACCACACAAAAAGTATCGTCTGTTTAATAAGAAGCATGAATTGATAGACTGATAAAGAAAAATAGGCAACATTAATGTCATACATTTTCAACATTTCTGTATCTTTGTTCACAATTAAATATGTCCACAAGGTACTGTGATCTCATGTAGACTCAGGTTGACTGGATTTGACAGCTGATCAGCTGTTATTTTGTGTAATGTCAAAATATAGATTATCTACATTCAAAACACAGGAGGCCACTTTTGGAAGCATTTGTGTGGAGGAAGGATTCCGTTGAGCGAGCTTGGAGAATGACATTTCTCATGAGTGGAACCAGGAGACTAAATTATCAGACTGAAGTCTACTTCTCAGTGAATACTTCAATCTGCAGGTCACAGAGTTCACATGTAATGATGTTTGCCATACAGATGCAAATGATCTGTGGGCTCTGAGAAGAGCACAGGAGAATTTTCATGATTCTAGTGACAGACGAACAATGATCTCTTTGTGCTGAGCTGCTGCAACAGTTACTGTCCCTATTCACTCCCCAGAACTTTCCACTATCAAGTCAAATTAGGACTAGCTTTCTTAATACAATCTAGCACTTTTAATGACTGCCCCAGGTTACAGTACTGAAATGTAACCTTGTGGGCCCATGCCACTTCTTGTTTGCAGCTGTGTCCCACAGATTGTACTCTTAGAAAAACAAACCAACACAAAATAAACACAATTCCAACCAGAATCAGCCCCTTTTCAAAGAAGACTCTTGTGTCCTGAGAAAGCTAGTAAATTCAATTCAAGGCAGCAATCTCTAGACAGCCATTCAACTTGAAGAAATGGTACCAGTTTTCCTTGTTTTGAAAATAAGGACATGCTAGTTAATTTGTCTAATTTTGTTTTAATTCCATAACCTGAATCTATTTTCTAATTGACTTCACTTTAAAGTCAGAGATCGGAGTCTCTGATAAGGCAACATCATTGATAAAAGATAGGGAAATCTCTAGATTTGTTTTTAATTTTAAATTTTTGGAGAAGTTAAGGGTTTGGGATAAAGGCCAGACCCTTAATGTGCAAGCAGGTGCATTTGGGAGGCTTCATTTTACTTGAGAGGCCCTCCTCACTATCATTCCCACCTCCTCTTTCCTCAGTGCAAGTCAAAAACTAGCCTTTCCATTTGCTTCCGTTTACCTGCTATATCTGATGGAATGTTTACAATGTCTGAAAGAGTTGGAGTGCAATAGCATCCTTTAGCCATAGGAACTAGCAACAGAAATAAATGAATCATTCAGTTCTAGGTCTTAGCTGTCATTAAACAAATGAAAACTACATTGACAATCGCATGAGTTCAATATTCAGTAGAACTTGTTCAGTCTGAACCAGGGGTAATCAAGGGAATGGTGAAGGAAATGGGGAAATGATGGGAAAGAAAGGGGTGCCCATTCTTGAATGGTGGTGGCCATAAGAACTTTCTGAGGAAAATGTATGCTTAGACTCATCTCTCAATGTGAGACACAGGGCACAGGCAGATTTGCCTTGGCAGTGCTCCTTCAGCATGTTTAGTGATTCTTCACACTACTAGGTCTGGCATTGTTAAAATGCAGATTTGGATTCAGTTGCTGAGGGTTGGAGCCTGTGTTTCTTATCTTTGTTTATTTTTTAAAAATCATTTTATTGGGCGCTCTTATCACAATCCATACACACATCCATTGCGTCAAGCACATTTGTACATATGTTTCCATCATTTTCAAAATATTTTCTTTCTATTTGAGCCCTTGATATTCAGCTCCTCATTTCTCTTCCCCCACCCTCCATCCCTCATGAACCCTTGATAATTTATAATTTTTCCCTTATGTTTTACACCAACCACTGTCTCCCTTCACCCATTTTTCAGTTGTTCATCTCCTTCAGAGGGGGTTATACTTAAATTATTGTGAAGGGTTCCCCCATTCTCCACCCACTTTCCCCTTACCCTCCTGATATTTCTATTCCCTTTATTGGTCCTGCAGGGTTTATCTGTTCTGTATTCCCTGTGTTGTAAGCTCTTATCTGTAGCAGTGTGTGGTCTCTGGTCTTGCCAGATTATCTTGGTTTTTAAAACAGCTTTATTGTCATCTAATTGGTGTTCCATATAATTCAGTCGCTTAAATATACTCAAAAGAGTAGTAAAATCATTGCCACAGCTTCAGAAAATGTTTTTAATTCTTATATACTTTATTAGCTCCTCATTTCCCCCCCAACCTCCCCTACCATAAACTCAAATAAGGATTACAAACACTGAGATGATTTTGATTCTACTGGATGGGGAACTACTGGATGGAGAATCCCATAAGCAAAACAGTAGTACCCAGAATCACTGAATCTACACAATACTTTACTACCACCACACCTTTATCTTACATGGCTCCTCAATCTGATTCCCAATTTTCAACCTTCAAAATTCTACATTAGCGTTGATTTCATATGCTATGTCTTCAAGATGCCTTTCTTTATCCATCTCCATCCAAACCTCATATATACATATCAAGGGGGAGAGAGTAGTCACTGCAGGAACTACCACATATTAGTTTGTTTAGAAAGAGTCCATTATTCTATTATCTAGTTATTTTCCTCATTTTAAACCAGGGAAATGGAAATTTCCAGAGTCTAAAAAAATATCCCAATAACACATAGCTAACAAGTGATAGAACAAGGACTAGTTTTCAGGTTTTTAAAAACACAAACTCTTTTATTGTGAAGTGGGTGAAAGTTGACAGAGGAAATCGTCAGGTTCATTGTTTCATGCCATTGATTGCAAGCCCCACAGGGTAACATCACTTAACCTATATCCTTCCCTTGTGACTGGTTTCCATTCCTTCTTTCCTAGATGTCTGAATTTTGTCCCTGGCTAAATGTTGCCCTTTCGTCCCTGGGTAAGTGTTTGCCCTTTTAGTCTAAGGTGTGACAACACCCTTGAATTCTTTCTACCTCACAAAAAGTGGAATTTCACTGGGAGAGCGGAGCATTTGCAGTACGTATTTTTCCCACTAGGCAAGCATGGACAAACTTGCTCTGAGATAGTGCACCCAATGGCATCACCTGGGAAGATTCTCTCTGGTCACAGTGAATTTTGTCATAAAAGCAGTTTCATTTGAACCTTGGTTTTTTTTTTTTTGGTTTTTTTTTTTTTTTTTTGTGATGGCCAATTTAAGAGGACAGCACATGGCTATGAATTTTTATTTCCTGGTCAGGAAAAATGCCACAGAAATTTTTGTGATGTTTACCACAGCTTACAAGGACAGCACTATGGGAAAAACTCAAGTGTACAAGTGGTTTTCTTTTTACAAAAATGGTGAAATGCCAATTGATGACAAACCCAGTTCTTGACATCCATCAAGTTCCCAGATGGATGAAAAGGTCAACTCATAGTGCATTTGGAGTTCATTCTACCTGGTCAAGCTTTCTATTTAGAGAATCTGAAAAGAAAGTGTAACAGTGTGCAACAAAAAAGGCCTGATTTGTGGCAGACGGGACGCTGGTTTTGCCACCACGACAATGCACCTACTCAAGCAGCAGTTTTTTGGGGAAAAAACAGCCTGCCTCTCTTGCCTGACACAGCTGACTCACCTGACCTCATTCAGTGCGACTTCTTTTTTGTTTCCAAAATGAACAGAGACATGGAAAGTCAGCGATTTGATGATGCAGAAAAAAAAAACGAGGGAGGTGCTGTCTACCATCCAAACAGATTAGTTTGGAAAAAATGCTTCCAAGAATTAAATCGCAGATGTGACAACTATATTAAGTGTAATGGAGAATACTTTGGAGGTGAAAAGGTTGGTTTGTTTTTTTTAATAAATACATAGTTTGGGGAAAAAAATCAGGTTTTTTGAGGGTAACCCCTCATATATTTTTTATAATTTCTCCTCCAAGATGTTTGTCATGGTTCCTTGTACAATATTATCTACACTTCAGAAATGTGTGTTCAAGTAAACTCACCTACAATACTGGCTACAGTAGTTGGGTTTGCCACCCAGATGCCAACCAATCTGCTGGGGCTGCCAGGAAGAGAAGAAGGTAAGTATACTTTGGGAGTTCCTTCAGCAAACCTAGCATCCTCTCTATCTTTGGATCCCTGAAGACACTGTGAGAATGGTGGTAAACTATCACGCATACTTAACCCCTAACTTGAACCCTGCCTAATGTTATTCTCATTTTCTAAGGAGCAAAAGTGTCCTTTCATTGATAATGAACCTCATAAAATAAATAAAACACATGCTAAATATGTATCACCTTTTCATAGTTTCATGGACACCAGGAGGCAGATTCCTGTTTTGCAAAATATAGTCAAGAAAAGACAACCCTGAGAGATATACTGTCCAATACAGTAGTTGCTAGATAGAAGTGGTCATTTAAATGTAAATGTAAAGTAATTAAAAGAAAATAGAATTAAAAGTTTAGCTCTTCAGTCAAACTTGCCATATTTCAAGTGCTCAGTGGCCACCTCTCGCCGGTGGTTAAAATCTTATAATGGCACGGATATGTAACATTTCCAGTATTGAAGAAAATTCTATTTGGACAGTACTGCTCTCATGTCAGACTTGAATCCAAAAACCATGTCTGTCACATAGCATGTATGTGACTTCACATGAGCCACCTAACCACTCTAAGACAGCTTTCATATTGTAAAACGGAGATGCAAGGGCCTCCTTTTCAGGAATGCGAGAAAAATTATGTAGGTTCAGTGAGAGTCGAGCACATATTACACACAGAATAAATTTTACCTCCCTTCTTCTAATCCAAGAGCCCTGGTGGTGCAGTGCTTATGTGTTGGACTGCTACCCTCAAGGTCAGCAGCTCGAAAACACCAGCCATCTCATTGGGAGAAAGATGAGGCTTTCTACTCTCATAAAGAGCTAAGTCTCAGAAAGTCACAGGGGGCAGTTCTACCCTGTCCAATAGGGTCTCTGTGAGTTGGCATCTACTTAATGGCAGTGTATTTGGCTTGGGGTTTTCTTCTAATCCAGTTGGGACTTTATATCACATTGCGTCAAAATTGCAACAACAAAAACCAAATCACTATGAATTCCAATCTCCCCCACCCCCTGACTGCATTCTAAATACAGCTTGAAAGATGCTGGCTTTGCATTCCATGTAGGACCTCATTTTCTTACAGATAATACATAGTCATTAAGGTAAATTATTAAGAAAGCATGCTTGGAGTGGTCAGTGTTTGCACTTTGCTTGTACTAAATTTAGGATAGGAGACCATATTTGTTCCCACGTTGAACTTTCCAACATCAAAGAATCACATTTCCCCTTACAAGTGAAAGGCCTCCTCTCAAAGCTTTAATCAGTGCTCAGATTCAGCTGTACTGTATTATTAGGAATCTGCTAGCAGTGACAGGACATACCAGGAGTCCTCAAACTACGGCCCGTGGGCCACATGCGGCCCATCGAGGACATTTGTCTGGCCCGCTGGGTGTTTTTGCCCTGTTTGTTTCTTTACTTCAAAATAAGATATGTGCTGTGTGCATAGGAATTTGTTCATAGTTTATTTTTAAACTATAGTCTGGCCCTCCAACGGGTCTGAGGGACAGTGAACTGGTCCCCTGTTTAAAAAGTCTGAGGACCCCTGCTACATGCAGTTGGAATGTAGAAGAATCATTTCACTCGAAAGCAGCAGTTCTCAATCTGTGTGTCACAACCCCTGTGGGGAGTCAAATGAGTCTTTCACAGGGGTCACCGATTCATAACAGTAGCGAAATGACAGTGATGCAGTAGCAATGAAAACAATTTTATGGTTGGGGGGGGGTCACCACCACAGAAGAACTGTATGCAAGAGCCACAGCATTAGGCAGGTTGAGAACCGCTGCTCGAAAACAATATCTTCCTACAACTGGAATGTTCTCCATGGTTTTCCAGTGGGGCTCATACCTCCCAGGCCTGGTAAAAGTGAATTATTTGAGAAAAGTCTGAATGAAATCTGTTAAAGTGTGAGTTCTGTGAGCAGGAAAGCAAAATACCCATTTCCAACACCATGAAGGAAAGCCCTTCAGGACTTTTTCTTTTTGTACAATTTAAGATTTGGGAAACAGCAAAATCACATTCCTCAATGAAAACAGAGTTTTAAAAAATGTTGATTTGATAGAACAGTAGAAAGTGACAGATGGTAGGCTGGTGATCTATCATTTTCCTTAGGATAAAGTCTGAGTCTTCAGAGGGACTTAGAAGAAAGAGAGAGAGTGTCTTACATTTTGCTACACTTTAGCCCTGAGGACAGTTACAGCAAATACCCTTCCCTCCACATCTTGGGGAGGGGGGGGGCTTTAGAAAGATGGTGATTAGTCAATGCCTGCTTTGAGCTGGCTCTAGGCCATGCTGCAATTCCTGTTAGCTAATTCACCCTGAGTGAGTAAAAGGGCAGGTTCTTAACACAAGGACCAATAGGTTACATGTTTTAATACTTGTCCATAAATGTGTCCAAAGGTACTGTATAAGGGGTAGATATGCTTAATTAAAATAAATAATCGTAGATTTTGGAGCCTGAGGATAGAGAGTTGTAGTATTGAAATTGAAGTCTATCTTGTCAGATCTGTAATAAGGTATTCCTGCATGCTGATTGATTTCATAAAGTTGAGGCAATTATCAAAAGCAAGCACAGCGCTCCTGGCAGAAAGCACTCCACTGGTTTTGAAAAGCAGCTGAATCTGGTCAGCAGCCAAGGCTGAGCCAGCCTTTTGACCAGGAACAGTTACTACACACACAGAGCACACCAGTTTCCTCTAATAGATTCTTAGGCTGCCAGTACATAAGTTGTAAACAAGGTTCAGCAAGATGATTTAAAATCTTGTGAGTGACAACTGAAGAAGCTGCCAGATGAATCTGCATTTCAGTGGAAGATGTTTTCAAAGGGAGAGTGTGAATTCTTGGTTTTTGGTTAAGTTTATCAATTAATGCTAGCAGGATATTGGTTTCTCTTAAGATTGATGCACTGTATGAATGACATTTGTATCTTTGCTGTTCCCAAATTGTACACACTAATTCCACCAGATTTCCTTTCTTTGTTCAGTTAGCCTTTATAAACTATCCAATCAGGATATGATGATTTTAATTACCTTCTAATTAATAAATGATGAGCTTGTGATTTAGCATTCCCTAAAGATAGAACTACATAAATACAGTAAGTCCTCATTTAATGTTCAAAGTTTTTAACTTCTCTCCTTATCCCCACTCCATTAATTCTGCTACACTGTACATTAGTGTTCCACAGTCATGCTTTATGTATTCCTAAACATTGAGCCCTTTTGGGACAAGTTTTTCAAGGATGTATTTGTCATAACCCTGTTGTTATTAAGAATAGGAGAGAAGAGAAAACAGAGGATCTTGTAATTTGCTAATAGATATTTATAAACAACAAAAAACAAAATCAATACCACCTACTCATAAGGAACTTAGAGGAAAGGGTAGAACTACCACTGTGAGTAACTGAGACAGTAACTCTTTACAGGAGTAGAAAGCCTTCTCTTTCTCCTGTAGAGTGACTCCTAGTTTTGAACTTGACTTTGTGTTTAGCAGCCCAACAGGTAACCACTATGCCACCAGGACTCCCCCAAACCACTCAAAACCAACTGCCATGAAGTTGATTCATACCATGTGTCGCCTAAGACAATACCCCCTGAGGAGTATCAATCAGGGTTTCAAATTGGTTCATTATGGTTCCACCCACTGCTGAAAATGTGCCTTTCAGCTCCAGATATCTACTGAATCAGTATCTTCATTTCACCAGGAGCCCCAAAAGATCTACATGAAGAACTGGGGATCCAGTTAAAATGTAGATTCTGCCTCAGTGTTTCTAAGATGGAAAAACAAATTCTCAGCAGGGAGTATAACTGGAAGAAAGCCTTGGTATCACTACAGGGTGTTGATAAGCAATTAACTCCTTTAGAGAAGCTCCTAAGCTGAAGCCAAGTCTACTACTCAAGGAGAAGGCTAAAATCTACTTCTTGAGAGGACAGGGGAAAGCCTGAAAATAAGAAAACTTTGTGTTTGAAACCAGTCTTACTATTGCTATTGTACAAAGCAACAAATAGGATCTTAATTTTGTTACAGCCTGGAGCTGGCTAAGACATTCGGTGTGTATTGGAATGAATGAACCAATGAGTTTATATAGGTTGATAGTATCTCCCCTTATTCATCCAAATAAATTAAACAGCTTTGTGTGTCTGATAGTATTCTAGAAGACAGAAAATACATGTTGCATCTATTTCATCTCTTGCCACTACTCCCCCATGAATATACGGCTTCTCAACATTCCTCAAACATGCTAAGCCTTTTGCTATC
Source organism: Tenrec ecaudatus (assembly GCF_050624435.1). NCBI lineage: Eukaryota > Metazoa > Chordata > Mammalia > Afrosoricida > Tenrecidae > Tenrec > Tenrec ecaudatus. Next base: position 145,639,901 of record NC_134548.1, read on the forward strand.
TCTGGGGTTTCTGTGCCTTGCCACTCCCTCTGCCTAGTATTTTATTTGCCTTTTTCTCCCTTGGAGAGATTTTTACTTATTAAGACCCTACTCAAAAGATCTCCTCTTCAGTGAAGTTTTTATGAACTCCCAAGGCTCTATCCCCAGAGGTACTCAGAGCTCTACATCAGAGCCTGGACTGCAGGGGCTCAGCAATCATTCAGGGAGTTGGCAGGTTTGCAATGGGGGCGGTTACTCTGCAACAAGGTCAGCATGGGCTTAGGTATGCTTAGTTACCATGCATTCTAGGAGCCCTGGTGGCACAGTGGCTATGTGTTGGGCAAGATCAGCAATTCAAAACAACCAGCCGTTCCATAGGAGAAAGATGGGGCTTTCTCTTCTCTAAAGAGTTACTGTCTGGGAAGCACACAGGGGCAGTTCTACCCTGTCCTCTAGGATCACTATAAGTTGGCATTGACTCTATGGCAGTGAGTACTTCGCTGAAGCACATGGCCTTCACCACAAATTGTTCCCCACTGAGTAGTAAAGGTAAGCACAAGTAAACCTGTTACTCCATTCTTGTCAGGGACTGTATATCAGAAAAGAAGCTGTGATTCTGTAGGAAGGAGTAGGGAAAGAAGATAGATGCCAACCATATCTAGAAGCAGAATCTTAGATGTGGTTAAAAAAAACCACACACTGAAATTATAGATTAGTAAATAAGCACAAGCAGTTCTGTGCTTATGTAATATGGCTCTGTGTGTGTGAGAGAGAGAGAAGAGAACGAGAGAGAGAAATAGGGAGTGTTAGTTTTCTGGATGAGGACACTGTGGTTATCTGGTCTGTCCCCTAGAAAAATTACGTTTTCTTTTAACAGTTTTACTTTTAAGAGAAAGTAAAGCATGGACTGGAGGTGAGAAGGCACCAGAGCGATAAACCAGTTATGGGACTACCATGGTGACACCATAGAGAGAGAATGGTGGCCCAAACTAAGATGGTGAAAAAAAGGTATGGATTTTCAAAGTATGACTGAAGTAGAACCATCTGGATTTTCTGTGTGATTGGATATGGGAGTTGTGGGGGAGAGAGAAGGCTGGGATGACTCCATTTTAAAAATCTTAAGTGAAAGACTTGGGGGGAAAATTTCTACAAAGATTGTGAGTTTCAGCATCAGAACAAGAACACACCATAAATCTATACTGAAAAATAAGAGCAGTTCCAATCTCTATTTACCATGGCTTCAAGCCTGCCAGGAAACACCAAAAACAGCTTATACTTGACCTTTACTATGTATTCATAACAAAGCCTGTCACAAGATATCAGTTCATGAGAAAAAATAAGGCACAATAGTCTAAGAGACAGGATAACATACTATTCGGCTAAGGAGGAGAAAAAAAACATTTTAATAATAGGTCTCAGAGCTGGTTTATTTTGTCTCCCACATTCACTGACAGAAGTGTTTTCCAAGGTCAGAAGTACTTAATAGATTCCTTAACTTTCTCCCTTTATCCTTCCGTCTGTATCCCTCCTCTCTGACAATTCCTCAAAATAGTGTTAGTAGAAAATCTTACATTTTAATAGCAGTTGTCTTTTAGTTATTACGGTATTCTCTTTTGCAAAAGGTTTGGGGAAAATAATGCTGTGTTGTTTTTCTCCCTGCCTAAGAATAGACCAATGTAATTGTCTCTTGGAGAAGAAACATTCTAAAAATTTTGAACTTTAAAGTAAATCCATTTCAGAAAGATTCTTGAAAACAGATAATTGACAGGGTAAATCAGGTTCCCAGGAGATTGATGGAGTGGGCTGAAGAGAATGCTATAGCTGAATTCAATTCCTTGAACATTGTCAATGTGAGAGTCTCTGCAACAAAATGGCACCCTTAGGGTGTTAGATTCTTAAATACTGAACAGATGCTCAGCACTTATGAGTTTCAGGTACCCAAGAAGCAACCAGAGTGCCAGTCATTCATTCTGATTAAACAATAGAGAGGTTGATGTACCAAGGAAAATCACAGTGTAAAAGCATAGTACACTTAAAAAAAACTGGTTTAAAACAGCAGCCAGGACTAGAAATGACTTGACCATCTTCTCAATTAATGTCAATAGGCTCTTGGAATAAGTTTCAAAATCAAGGTCTTACTGGGATTTTAAAAGATCACTCTGCCATTTTCGCTCCTTCCCTGGTTGAGTTCATCTGTATCTTCCATTGAGAAGGATCTTCCGTTATAACTTAATACCTCCCCTAAACCGTAGGTTTGCGAAAATTTGCCTTGAAGACAGATTTGTTTAAGTTATTAATTGTGTGCCACATACTCGGTACATTTTGAGCCTCAAAATTTCTTGAAAAGTGGGAAGTGCCTAGGATGAGGTGGGCAAGAAGAAATGAAACAGCAATGACATAGCATCCCAAGAACCTAACCACGTAACCTGCCTTGCTGGGGAGAAGCCACGCATAGCCATATAGGAGTAGTGAAGTAAGGCAATTCTATTTTAGAGTCTTTACTTTGAGCTTCTAAAGAATACTTTTTTTCTGTGCCCAAACCTGTTTTTAGGAAATGTGACGAGTACCAACATCAGCAACCCTGGTTTTCATCACCTTTCTGGCCATCCCTTCCATGCCACCCCAACCCCACCCCACTACAGATTTGTGAGGAGTGTCCCCAAGAAGTGATTTAGACTTCAAGGCAGTATTCTCATCCTTGGCCACATAATAAGGAAACCAAGATCTGGGTCTCAGTCCCAAAAATTCTATATTAATTCATTAAGATGAGACATAGGTCTCTATTTTTTTATCAAAGCCTTTGGTGATTCTATGTGATGCAAGGATCGAGAAGAACAGCTCTAAATGGTTTTCTAATAGACGGCCAGAAAATGTGTGTTAACTGTGCAAAGGTTCATGTTTTTGTTTAAAGTCCAAAACATAATATTTGAACAGTAAGTTCATTTAGTCATGCCCTACAATGTGCCAGTAATGGCATTTGCTATGTGGTATAAATATATTATTTATATGTTATATGTATTACATGTTAGATAATGTATGTTATATTAAAAATATATTTTTAAGGAGAACTTGAGGCCCAGTGGTTAAGTGCTCAGTTTCAAACTGAAAAGTCAACAGTTAGAATCTACCAGCAGTTCCCTGTGAGAAAGACTTGCCAATCCGCTTCTATACAGATTCCAAACCAAACTCACTGCCATCAAGTCAATTCTGACTCATGTCAAATCTATTAAACAGAGTAGAAACCCTTATATTTCAATGGTGGAGCCACTGGTGGCTTTGAACTCTTGACCTTATAGTTAGTAGTCTGGTGCATAATCACTATATACCACCAGGGTTACCTGTATGGATTATAGCTTAGTAAACCCTATGGGGAATTTCTACTCCATTTGAGAGTGTCACTGTGAGTCAGCATAGACTACAGGAATGAATTTTATATTTATTTTAATTAAATATAAGTTAATTTCCCAGTTTATGGAAAATATAGGTTTCCAATTTAGAAAGAAAAGCTAGAAGAGTTGCTGGCATTAAAAAGAGGACTGAAGTCTTAGACGGGAATTAGACAAAGTGTAACTGGAAGATCAAGTTCCTCTCCTTGCTTCCGGTTCTCAACCTTCCTAATGCGGCGACCCTTTCATACAGTTCTTCATGTTTTGGTGACCCCCCCCCAACCATAACATTATTTTTGTTGCTACTTCTTCACTGTCATTTTGCTACTGTTGTGAATAGGGTAACCCCTGTGAAAGGGTCCTTTGACCCCCAAAGGGGTCATGACCCATAGTTTGAGAACCACTGTTCTAGGAGCTACTAAATTTCTTCAGAAAGATTGTGACTGCAATCTTATTCATCTCCAGAAAAAATTCCAACATTCTTTTTGTGAATTGATATCAAATCTAAGAATCCTCGGAACTTCAGGGCAGTCACCACTGTCTCAACTCAAGAAGAATATTCAGTTACTCCCCTACATGTGCAATGTCAAGAAGAATGTTGAGAAGTACTAAGTTCTGGCCTTTAGGTTATATGTCAATTTGCACGTGTGTGAAAGTACAGGGGTGGAGTCAAACCTATCAATCAGGTCATAGCCTAATAATTTCTCCTTGGAGGTGTGCCCGTTTTTTCAAGAGAACCAAAAAACTCACCGCCATTGAATTGACTCTGACTCTTAGTGACCCTTTAGGACAGGGTAGAAATGCCCCTGTGAGTTTCTGAGCCTGAAACTCTTTCTTACGTTTTATAAGAGAGGTGCTGCGAACTTCTCCCTCTCTTACACCTTGCCTTACTACTGACTGGGACTCTGTCTGCTTCCAAGACAACCATGTGGGCCACTATACTGCACAGGGGTTAGTGCCCTGCTATGTCTCCATAGACCTTGGATACACCAGATGATGCATCCACTGGCCTGTAATATCCCTGTATTCTGCTTCAACTTTCTGCATCATGGGCTTGAAGCTATGTGAGTCTGAAGAGGGCCAAGGCTAACATTAGACCCATGGACTTGATTTGGGCTGGGATGCCTTCTTGATATTAAATTACATCTTCATATAAAGTTCTTTCTTATACATATATGCATGTCTCTGAGTTTGTTTCTCTAGACAACACAGCCTAACACATGAGTCTAAACTAAAAACGTAATAAAATCAGACTGCCATGTGGCTTGCCTGTGTTACCTATGGTCTCAATGATAACAGCTAACTTTCAGAAGCACTTGTTAAAATATTGAAACTACCCATGAGGAAGTTGAGTATATTAGACTCTGTTCTTCCTTCATCTCTGGACATGTTGCTATTGGTCTCAGTGACCTCATGTGAGAAATGGCGACTTGAATAAACCACACGATCTCTAAACTCTCAGCTTAAAATAAAATATATATGTGTGGAGCAGGGGAGTGTTAATGGGATATTCTTGGAAACGTGAAATAAAATTCAGAGAAAAGGAAGTCTTGAAATAATGTCTTGTAGCACCAGCTACACAAAATTTATTTTCTCCACCCCTAAATTATTTAACAGAAGTAGAGCTAAGGCACCAAGAAAAAAAAAGAATTACAAAATTACTCCAAAGCAGAATACTTCCTTAAGAATGTTGCTCAATTATAAATTAGAACTTGCAGGGTAGAAAGGGGGAACCGATTGCAATGATCGACTTATAACACTCCACCCCCCGCCCCAAGGTGACAAACAATAGAAACATGGGTGAAGTGAGACAGCAGACTATATAAGATAGGAAAGTGTTAATAATTTATCATTTATTAAGGGTTCATTAGAGTGGGGTGGGGAAGGTAGGGGGGCTCAAGTAGAAAGAACATGTTTTGAAAAGGATGATGGCAATGTATGTCAAATTTGCTTGACATAATGGATTTATGGATTGTTATAAGAGCTATAAAAGCCCCCAATAAAATAATTCATTAAAAAAACAGATATTGATGTGAACTAGAGTAATCAATAAAAAGTTATTCTAATAGAGTCTTTCACAAATAATTAATTGTGAACATTAAAAAAAAGAACTTGCAAGGAATTAGAGATAAATTGTGTATATATTTTTAAGATGTTTAAATACCAATAAACCTTCAGAGTGCCTTGTTGTCAATTAATGCTACATAGAGCATAAGAATTGTGAAACTCATAATGTCAAATACGTTAGGAATAAGTACCCTAATTGACCAAAGTTTCATTCACATATGAGATGTATCAAATGGCAACAACTAAAATTTGTCTCCCACAGTCAGTTACATGGACTGCTTTTAAATTCCAGCATGGTATTTACGTACATGTAAGAGCAGGAAACAATTACAATCTAGAGATACTTTAAATTTAACCTTTTTATTTATTATTATTGTTATACAGCAATAGCATTCAGAAAAAAATCTAATCAGTGTGTATTATACAACAATCAGAGAAAATACCCCTAATTGTCTGTCATTCTCTTTCCTTTCCCTGGTTACTCATTAAAGGTTAATTTGTTTGAATGTCTCAAACATTCATTTCAATCTACTTCAATAAACTAATGAATCTTTGGAACTTTGCCTAATCGGCTTATGTTTTCAATTTTAATACGCCTATAAAATGTCTTTTCAAGCTGATTCTTCAGAGTTGTCTTCCCTCTTAGAAAAAGGATTGTGCTTCAGTGACAACCTGGTTTAAGCATTTGGTAACACATTTACAATGTCATCTAGGAATATATATGATTAGCCTATTTCTCTTAAACATAGTGACAGCTTTCTGGGGAGTAAATTGATTTGTTTTTAGTAGGATAACAATAATCCTCCAAGTTAAAACTGTCACTTTACAGAGTAATGGGAATGACAATTATAGGCAAATGTGCTTGTTAAATACTATGAGGAACTACTACTGAAACAACTCCATCCTGGTCACTGTAAGCCAGAGCAATCAATGTGTGCTACATGCCGTGTGAATGATCAAATATAAGCAAGGCAAAACAGAAGGCTCCAAAAAGAACAGTACTATCTAAACTGAGCCTGAAGTTCCCCCTTATGAGCTGCTCAGCTGCCAAAGTTAAGTTATTTTGCTTACTGGTAACTTTGTGGAATCTCACATCACTGTCTTTAAGTTGAATGTCCTCAATGTAGTGGCCAAGATTCAGATACAGCACTCTGCATATGAATGCCAGAAATCAGTCTTGACACACTGGCACATTTTTTTCTGACTGCTATCCTCATAATAGCTGACATTACTATAGAGCTTTATGGATTACCAAGTGCAAAATATTCCTATCATGTGGGAAGGGATTAATGTCATTGGTGTAGAGATAAGTGCAGCTCAGAGTAGCTCCAGTGATTTGCCCAAGATAATGTATGTATAGAGGAGTTGGAACCCAGATCATCTAGCTAAACATCTTTCCACTTGAAGAACATGGACTCACCTGTAGGGTTTTGTATTGGAATAAATGTTTTCACGGATACAGTTTACCTTCAATGGAAGGCAAAAAATTACAAATGTTACTTCTAAGATATTCTCATAGGAAATAAAAATAGTTTAATAGAATTTATTATGTTAAGTTAATATATGAAGCTCTGAAGTGGTGCAAACATTTGGCCTCCACTGCTAATTGGAAGGTTGTGGGTCAAACCTATCCAACAGTGCCATGGAGGAAAGGCCTAGGAATCTGATACCATAAAGATCACAGGCAAGAAAACTCTACGGAGCTCAGTTTTACTCTGATATACATGGGGTTACCATAAGTCACAGTTGACTTGATGGCACTGTAAAACAAACAAACAAATAAATAGATAAATAGAAATTACTAGAGATAGCATGCAGCATCACAATATATTAATTTGATGGAGTATAACATCATGTAAATGAGATAGCACTCTTAATTTTAGGTTTTGATTTTGTATTGTATAATCAGTGTATCGCCATCCTTTGTCTGAATTTCAAAAATTTAAATTTTTAATAGAGGTAGATGCTGGACTCTTAAGTCAAATTGCTAAATGTTTTAACATTACCTCTGTTGCTTTACCAAATAGTAATTCCAAGAAATTACTATTCAAAGAAGTTCATTATCCATTCATTTCTCATCTGCCCATCTACTCAATCATGCAATCATCCAAGTGATATTTATGGAATGTTTATTTTGAGCCAGGAAAAAAGACATATGTGGACTCAGCCTGAAGTCCCTGCTTCTGTCTTCCTTCCATCAACTAAAACTCCTTGAAGACAGGGACTAGGCCATGCTACACAGAATACAACCAGTTCTATTTGCAGAAAATCACTTAAGAAATACCTTCTAGGCAGTGAGATTCCTGGCTCTCCCTGACGCCGCGTCCCCTTCCAGACATACGGGAGTTAGAAGAAGAAATAGCAGAGTCTGCTTATCAAGTCTGACCTTTGGATAATGACTGCCATTCTCCCATCTGAGCTTGCTGCTCTTCTGCTTTGTGATCAACAAAATGATTTGGCTCAAAATAGCAATAAATTTGTTGCTGCTTCCCAAATATCCTTTACCAAGTTACATATTTTAAAAAAGGTTGTTTCTGTCTTCAGCACAGGGGCAAACCATGTCATAGAATGTACAATCTCTTTGGATTCAGTGAAAAGTTGGGGTTTATATAAAAATGTAATTATATTTGAAAAGTTACAAAAGAATAAACACTCATGCACTAATATCAATAAATAGATGTCTTATTTTTAACAACAAAAATAACATATTCAGACACTGATGTTACCTGTTCAACTCTCCTTCACATCTGCTTCACACCTATCTTTGGGGTAAGCAGAGAAGGTCTGATTATACACATAACAAATTATTGTTAGGTGCTCTTGAGTTAGTTCTGATTCATAGTGATCTTATGTACAACTAAATAAAATACTGCCCGGTTCGAGCCTACTGTTATAACCACTGTGTTAACCCATTTTGCTGAGACTAACAAACAAACTCACTGCCATTGAGTTAATTCTAACTCACACCAACCCAATATCTTGCCGAGGAATTTTTATCATGTCCTCTTTAATCATGGTTTGGGCCAGAAGCAGTATTGTTCTCATACTCTGAATCTTAGAGAGGCTATGTGACTTATCTAATTTTATGATAGGTTTATGTCAACTTAACTGGGCCAGAATTCTCCAGTGATGTGCTCTAACATGATGTAATCAACTCCATGATGGGATCTCATGTGATCAGCCAAGCAGTTGCGGGAAAATTAGAGTGGAGCGCGACTCCAAACTCAGATTACATCCCTGATGTAACTGGAAGGGAGTTTTTGTGTGAGTGTGGCCTACTTGTATATAAGTTGACACTGCATGGAAGCTAGTCTACTTCTTCAGAATGGTCTAAATCCTCTTGACTGCCAATCCTAGGCTCTAGCAGTGGCCTACCATATTGCCTGCTAATCTTGAATTCATCTGCCTCTACCTCTACCAGCCTATAGGCATACTAGTTCCTGTGAATTTTCCTGCTTTCTGGTTTATCAGCCTTGGCAGAACATCTGGTCCATGGACTTGTGGGTCATTTTCTTGAAAAAACAATATATACATATACATACATATATATGCCTTCCCTAGATAACCCAGCCTAACACAAATGTTTTAAAGCAAAGCAGAGGCAGAACTGCGTCTCATACTGCCATTCCAGGAATCAGACTACTCATTAAGTCTCTTAGTCAACAAGAACATTATATTTTTAGGAATTACTAAGAGTCATGAAGAACTAAGGCATTCTCTCGGTTTGTCATTGCCTAGTTAATTATTTAGAAATGATTTCCTAGACAGGAAGTGAGGAAACCAGCAGTAAGCAGATAGTTATGAACAAAAAACTTCTTTCAAGTAGACTGATCTTTGATTGTAATCCACCAAAACTGAACATTAATTAACACAGGAGAAGAATTTAAAAAATCAAAAACAAGAGTACAAATACTTTTTCTGTGTTAAAATTCTTTTCAGTTCTGCAAGGATGGAGTCAGTTATGCCATAATGAGTATATTTTTCACTCATAAATAATGAAGTATAGCATGGCTGACATCATTTATGGGGCATTTCTATAGTTTCTAGTATGTCTAAAATATAAAACTACTGGTGTTATGAATATTTGATACAAATATTTTATATTCTGTATCTATAATACCAAAAATAAAGAATCTGACTAGAAGAGTTTCTGAATTTTACTGTTGTTTATTTTAAAAATTTTATAAGTAGATTTGCCAATATGTGGTTTTCTAGAATATGTTTCGACACAATTACATTTCTTCATCTTTCTAATCCTTTTCATCTTAAAAATTATTTCAACTTTTATTTGACTGTTTGAAGCCTTTAAATTCTCTCTCCCTTACCATAAGTAAAGCACAAGCTGTATTTCACCCATATATTTTATTTAAACAAATGATTTTATTGCTTCCTGGACTATTCTAAAGGATAGTCCTTTGTGATCCAAGTCATTTTACCCATGGTGAAAAAATATCCAAAGCAAGTATTATAACATGATTAGGTGTGCACTTTATGAATAAGCCAAAAAAGGGCATTTGTGGCTCAATTAACAACCCCAAATAATTAGTTGTAAGTTAGGAGATGAATTAAATAGAACACAGCCAAGTATTCTAGCAAAGGAGGGGGTGTTACAGAAAGCTTGGAAAACCATGGGAGAAGTCAAATATATACAATACTATTAATGAATTATGGATTTTGGAAGCTATTCACATAAAAATGGTGATAACCACCAAATGATCACAAAAAATGATTTAAAAATATCACATAAAATGTTTAACATACCCCTCTCTACATTCAAACTTCAAACATTCAAAATCTCAATTATTAATAGATGCTTGCAGCTGTTTCCTCTCAAGTGGCATCATGCCCAAATGAAATGGATTGCTTTAGGATATATATCCTAGCCATTAGTAAGCTGAAATGGACTGATATGCCCAATCGCATGGTCTATGCTGGGAAAGACAAAAAGAAGAGAAACAATATCACATTCATTGTCAAAAGAGGCATTTCAAGATCTATCCTGACAGGGTAATACTCATACACCTATAAAGAAAACCAACTAATATGAATCTTATTCAAATTTATGCATAAATCATTAATGTGGAAGATGAAGTAATTGAATATTTTACCAACATCTGCATGTCAAAATGTTCAAACATGCAATATAGATGCACTGATAATTACTGGTGTTTGGAATATAAAAGTTGGCAAATAGGAAGAATCAGTAGTTCAAAATATGGAATTGGTTTTAGAAATGATGCTGGAGATTGCATAATAGAACTTTGCAAGACAAACACTTATTCCCTGGAAATACATTTTGCAAATATATAAATGACTATATACATGGATCTTGCCAGAAGGAAAAATACATGGGAATAAAATTCAAAGAAAGAATAGAAAAGTTCAAAGTCAGAACAAGGCCAGGGAATGATGATGGAGCAGATCATCAGTTGCTCACAGGCAAGTTCAAGCTGAAGCAAATTTAAATGTCATGAGGAAATTAAACCTGAATTTAGATATCATCTAAAAAAGAGATTTTTACACATTGCACACTTATGACTGATGATCAGATGAGTTGTGGGATGATATCAATTATATCATACATGAAAAAAGCAAAATATCATTTAAAAAGAGAAAAAATCTGACTAAATAATAATAATGTATAAATTAGCAAGGGTTCATAAGGGGGGAGGGACCAGGGAGGGAGGGGGAAAATGAGGAGCTGATATCAAGAGCTCAAGTAGAAAGCAAATATTTTGAGAATGATGATGGCAACAAATGTACAAATGTGCTCGACACAATGGATGGATGGATGGATGGATGGATGGATGGTGATAAGTGTTGTACGAGCCCCCAATAAAATGATTTTTAAAAGAGAAAAAATCAAAATGGATGTCAGAAGAGACTCTGAAACGCCCTCTAAAATATAGAGTATTAAAGTGAATAGAAAACATAAAAGAGGTAAAATGCGAATTTTAAGAGGTAGCTTGAGAACATGGAGTGGGAAGCTAGTGGAGGGGCATGACGGCTCGGCCCCAATACCAGCTACATGGACAACTGCCTCTCCTCCCATAATAATTTACTTTAGAGGATGCCACTGAAGCTGCAGCTATGGGAGAGGGACATGTCTGATTAGAGCACATGGGGACAAATGAATGGGGAGGAAGAGAGAGTGGAACACATCGTGACCCAACAGGCCTGGAGAACAATATTTCTGCTTGGAACAGCCAATGTGCAGAGTTGACCATATGGCTGATCCCACTTTGAGACACGACATCCCTCACTGACCTATGGCCCTACAGGGGACAACCCTGGAGACTCAGTGTCGGGATTGGCCTGGTCTGACCCCCGCTACACCAAGGCAAAACACTAAAATTGTGTAGCAGACAACTGGGGGAGCAGAGCAGGGAGCTTCAGCTTCCAAGGGAGTGCAAAGGATAGACTTCAGAGCCAGAGTGGCACTCCATCAGACTTGAGTGGAGGACACACCTAGAGGACAAAAATCAGACCTTGATCCATTTACAGGTTTTTCTTTCCTGTTTTTTTTTTTACTAAATTATTATTTTCTGGCTCATCGGTGTTCATTTTTGTTGTCATTGTTGTGATCTTTTTTGTTGCTGTGTCTTGCTATACCTTGTTTTTTGGTGCATATTATTATCTCTGCAGGTCAATCTAGATAAGATGGGCTGGATTAATAGTCTGGAGGAGAAAACAATGGGACAGATGGTTCCAGGAGGATATGGGAGAGGGAGAGGTGGGAGAGAGGAGGTGGTATTGACCAACCCAGGGACAAGGGAGCAACATTTGATCCAAAATTAGTGGCAAGGAGGGTGTAAGCGGCCTGGTAGTGATTCAACAAGGGCAATGTAAACCGAGAGAAATTACTGAAACCCAAATGAAGGCTGAGAATGATAGTAAGACAACTGGAGAGTACAAGGAAATAGAGGAAAGAACTAGGAGGCAAAGGGCATATATAGAGGTCTAAATACAAGCATGTATGTATATAAAAATATTTATATAGGATGGTAGAGAAATAGATCTACATACATATATTTATAGGTATAGTATTAAGGCAGCAGATGGACATTGGACCTCCACTCAAGTACTTACTAAATGCAAGAACACTTTGTTAGATCAAATTCGCATTCTATGATGCACACCTTCCTGACACAATTGCTAAAGATAAATGTGTGCATAAGCAAATGTGGTGAAGAAAGCTGATGGTGCCCAGCTATCAAAAGATGTAGCCTCTGGGGTCTTAAAGGCTTGCAGGTAAATAAGCAGCCATCTATCTCAGAAGCAACAAAGCCCACATGGAACAAGCACACTAGCTTGTATGACCACGAGGTGTATAAGGGACTAGGTATCAGGCATCAAAGAACAAAAAAAAATCCTATCAGTGTGTGCCCACCTTCCCAATATGATCACTGAAGACAAATGCGTGCAAAAGCAAATGTGTAGAAAGCTGATGGTACACAGCTATCAAAAGAGATAGTATCTGGGGTCTTAATGGCTTTCAGGTAAACAAGCAGCCATCTAGATCAGAGCCAACCAAGCCCACATGGAAGAAGCACACCACCCTGTGTGACCACGAGGTGTCAAGGGATTAGGTAGAAGGCATCAAGGAACAAAAAAATCATATTATGATAAATGAGGGTGAGTGCAGAGTGGAGACCCAAAGCCCATCTGTAGGCAACTGGACATGCCCTTACAGAGGGTTGCAGGGAGGAGACGAGCCAGTCAGGGTGCAGGGTAGCAATGATGAAACATATAACTTTTCTTTATTTCTTAAATGCTTCCTCTAACCCCCCCCCACTATCATGATCCCAATTCTACCTTACAAATCTGGCTAGAACAGAGGATGTACATTGGTACAGATATGAACGGGAAATGTAGGGAATCCAGGACAGATGATCCCTTCAGGGCTAGTGGTGAAAGTGGTGATACTGGGAGAGTAGAGGGAAGGTGGGATGGAAAGGGGGAACCGATGATTACAAGGATCTATATATAACCTCCTCCCTGGGGGATGAACAATAGTAAGGTGGGTAAAGGGAGACGTCGGACAGCGTAAGCTATGACAAAATAATAATAATTTATAAATTATCCAAGTTTCATGATGGAGGGGAAAGCAGGAAGGAGGGGGAAGAATGAGGAGCAGATGTCGAGGCCTCAAGTAGAAAGCAAATATTTTGAGAATGATGATGGCAACAAATGTACAAATGTGCTTGACACAGTGGATGGATGGATTTTGATAAGAGTTTTACACGCCCCCAATAAAATGATTTTTAAAACTGAAATAGAAATATACAGGTCAATATTTCTAAAACTGAAAAGAGAGGAAAATATTTGAGCTATGAGTTATAATATTAAAGGATTTTATGGGTTGAGTAACACAGGGAACATACAAAGGAATACACAGTCATTGAAGTAAAAAAATAATTGGTCTAAGGTCAACCATTTCAAGAAGTAGCATGTGATAAAGAACCAAGAGTATTACAGAAAGAAATCTAAGTTACAATGAAGAAGTTGAGGTTTTTTAAAAAAAGAAACAGGAATTGGTTGCACACCAATTGATATGTTTCAGTAAATGGATACAGTGCTAGAAGCACTTACTTGTCTACACCAAAAATTTGGAAAACAGCTACATGGTTAAGCAACTGGAAGAGTTAAATATAAAGAAAGGTGATACAATGTTATTTGGAAATTACTTAATCGTATCAATTGCAAATGCAAGTAAAATTATGCTTAAGGTAATTGAATAATGGTTATAAGCAGTATATTTACAGTGCAGTGTCATGAATTAAATCCAGATTAATAGCATGCGGAAAGAGGGATATGATTACCAATATCAGATCAATCTTAGCTGAAAGCAGAGAATACCATGAAGTTGTAGTCCTATTCTTTATTTACTATGCAAAGGCATTGGATGTGGGGATCATAACACTTTATTTATAATATTGTGAAGAAGGGGAATTCCAGAATATTTAGTTGTGGTTATGTACATAAAGAAGGAGTTGTTTGAGCAGAACAATATGATGTACAGTGATTTAAAATTAGGCAAGGTATAAAACAAGGATACACTTTTTTACAATACTTATTCAATCTGTATGGTTAACAAAAAATCTGAGATGAACTGTAAGTGTGGTATCCAGTCAGTATGCAGTATATCACCAATGAATGGAACATACAACTTTCCTCTAGCTCTTTGGTGCTTCCTTTACCCCACTATCATGACCTGAATTCTACCTTACAACTCAGATTAGACTAGAACATGCACAATGCTACAGATAAGGATTTTAACCTTTAATATGAGGGGTTACCACAAAAACTCCATAATTTTTTTCAAAGCTATGCATTTAATTAAAATAAAACAAAGAATAATCTTATCACTGTGATTCCATTCTTGAAAAAAATTTTCAAACTCTTCTGTTAGGATGCCTGACAACACCTCCCCAGGTTTTTCTTCAACTCTTCTATGATGTCAAATCACTATCCTTTCATGTTCCTCTTCATTAATGGAAACAAAAAGAAGTTACATGGAGTGAGGTCAGGTGTGCAAGGTACATGGGGCAAGAGAGGCATGCTGTTTCTTTGCTAAAAACTGATACACTGAGATGGCTGTGTCAGCAGGTGCATTGTCATGGTGGCAAAACCAGTCCCGTCTGCCACAAATCAGGCCTTTTTTGGTAATAAACTTTCTTTTCAGAAACTCTACATAGAAAGCTTGATTAATAACCTAGCCTGATAGAATGAATTCAAATGCACTATGAGTTGGTGTTGCTGTCAGTTCCGGAAGGTGAAGGACCTCCAGAACGAGGTTTGTTATCAGTCAACATTTCAACTTTTTTGAAACGAGAAAACCACTCATACACTCGAGTTTTACCCATAGCACTGTCCTTGAAAGCTGTGTTCAACAACACAAGAGTTTCTGTGGCATTTTTCCCAAGCAGGAAACAAAATTTCACAGCCACACGGTGTTCTCTTAAATCGGCCATCACAAAAAAGGAGGTTTGGGAGAAACTGCTTTTATGAAAAAAAACACTGTGACCAGAGAGAATCTTCCCATGAAAGGTCACTGGGTACACTAACTCAAGGGCAAATTGCCCGATGCTCGCTTAGTGGGAAAAAGCTCTGCTCTGCCCGGTGCAATTCCGTTTGTCTTGTTTTTTTGGAGGGGGGCTTCCCCACTAGTATGGTTAAAAGCAAAGATGTCAATGGAGAACTAAGGTATTCCTGACACAAGCCATGGTCGGTCATTTCCAATTACCACATGTACATGTGAAAGCTAGACAATGAATAAGAAAAAATGAAGAAAAAGTCGTACCTTATGGAATTGGCAAATATTATTTGAATATTTAATAATCCATGTACTACCAGAAGCATGAACAAATCTTTCTTGGAAGAAGTACAGCCAGAATGTTCCATCGAAGTAAAGATGGCGAAATTTCATCTCATATACTTTCGACATGTTGTCAGAAGGGATCAGTCCATGGAAAGGGACATCATGCTTGGTAGAGGATGAGTGAAAGAGAAAGAATGAGATGGGTGGACACAACGGCTACAATGATGGGGTGAAACTCTGGTACTTGGACTATTAGTAGCTAGAATTTTCCCTTGGAATTCCTCCTATTATGAGAATTGCACATGGCTGTTTACTGGTCTGTTCACCATAGTGTTGCTATGAGGCAGAACTTGATGGAACCTAGGAGCCCTAGTAGTGTATGGGTTACACACTGCTGCAAGCTGCAAGGCCAGAAGTTCAAAACCACCAGATACTGCACAGGAAAAAGATGCGGATTTCTACTCTTGTATTAGGTACAGTATGAGAAATTCACAAGGGCAGTTCTACCCTATCCTATAGGGTTCACTATGATTTGGCATGAACTCTATGAGTCTGTTTGGAAAGTTTTTTGGGTAAGAACAATAGCCTCTCCCTAGGAAGGACTATCTTGAAAGGTTGGTTTCTCTAGTATACTTTCAAGTCTAATTTAGTGATAAATGCATCTAAAAAATAGAACTTTGAAAAGTTTCCTTAAGGGGCTGATCTTCCACCCTAACACAAACCTTCTTCCACAAAATCAATACAAAAGTGCACTTTTTAAAATAAGAAATAGTGAATTTGAAGAAAGAAGTGAAATCCATACACCTCAAACCTCTCTTTTGGCTTCTGGATTATGCTTCCTTGCCCATTAGAACCTTTACCAGATTAATAATACGTAGCAATACTGGCTAATGAAATCATCACTCCTCTATTCATTCCCTGCCTACCCTATAGCAAAAGAACTAATAAGCAGTAAAATTACCAAAAGACAGACATCATAATGGAGAATGACTAATGCCAAGGGTATGGGTAACTCATAAATCAAATAATGAGTTCCTGAATAACAAGGTTTGATTTAAATCTCAATTATTTCTCATTTAATCAATGAGACCAACCATTAGATATTTTCCTTTAGTTCTTTAAACATAGAATTGCAGGTTTTCGTTATTTGGAGGAATTGAGGTGGGCATGGTGAGTGATGGCCGAACTGTGGAACTTGGACTATGAGTAGCTAGAAGGCTCCCTTGGGACATCCTCTATTATACACCTTGTCTCAGGCACTCAAAGGTGTTGCTAACCTTGACTCATAGTAGTTACCATTCTAGGATCACCAAAATATTGGTATACTGATTTATGAATTAGATTTCCCGAGGGTGCTCAAGATGTCATCTTTAAAAAAGAGTTTTAATTTAAATGTTTAATTCACATATCCTACATTTCAATAGTCCAAGAGTTGTGCACCCATCAGCACGATCAATTCTAGGACAATTCTTCTACCTCGTACTTGTGACTGTTAGCTCTGTATTTCCCATCAGTCTCCCCTGCCATGTCCCTTTGAAACTGTTTAGCCAGTTGTTGTCTCTATAAGTTAACCTGCCCCGAGTTTCAGATACCGAAAAACATATTAAATCCAAACAAAACACTCACCTACAATCCAAAAATGAAAGAGAGAGAAATCTAGATCAAAAATAAAGCAGAAAATAACATAAACTAGAACATTATACAATGAATCAAGAAGGAAATTAAATGACAAGGTGTCATATTTCAGCCTAGCTATAATTGTAACTATCTACCCTACAAAGTACTCTCATAACTAGTCCTTTTCTATTCCTGGTCCAAAGAGATTCACCAGTAGTTTGATCCACATAGGGGACTGTGTAAATGGATTTGGGGCTTTCACTTTCATGGATGTTCAGAATTTAAACTTCAATATCATTCTCTCCTCTGATTTTGGTTTCAATTATTTAAAATTCAAGATGACATCTTATTCACATACACAATGCCATACACTCACACTAATGAATCAAAACCCAAAATGAAACAGGTCCAGGTAACTATGGGGGCACTCAAGACATCAAATAGAAGTTAGAAAAATTAAATGAAGCATCAAAGGGAAGGAGAAACTGAATGAACACAGAAAATAATAACTGTGGACTACAGGCATATTATTAGCTGACCTGGTGCAGCACTGCTATCTGGAAGAAAAGCAAGCACTGTTCTCAGGGAAGATTGTTCATGGAATTCCCAATAGAAGGCATCTACATTCCAAATAGATGTAATAATAGCACAATTTTCAAATCCAAACAGTTAATGCAAGTTGTTGACATTTGTACTGAAATCCCTTGATTTCCCAGCACCAACTAATATACCAATTTGTGCACACACAATGGGTTTTACCCTATCCATTTGGGTAGCATTCTCATGCAATGGAAAATAGAAACATTCTGCTCTGACCTCCAAGAATGTACAGATTTCTAGCACCAAAATTAATGTTTCAGAGAGCAGACAATTATACGAAGAAAGGGGTAAGTTGAAATAAGCAAGCTAGAATAAAAAAATAAAGGCATGCAAAACTTTCATGGGGAATAAATGTTAATGGAACTAGCTCATAAGGATTTAAGAGGACATATGAGAGGGCTTTAAAAAGTTCACCAAAAATAGGATTAAAAGATAATGAAAAATTTCTACCAAATTTCCATAGCCTCTATAGAATCCTCAAATAATTCCTGGAAAGTACAGGAAAACAAAGAAAAATTTAAAAACCTAGAAAGATCAGAGAAAACAATACAAGGGGCTTCAATGTGTTCATGGAAGTTTTTCTCTTTTTTTCTATCTTCTTTATTTTTAATAGTTTTATTGGCACACCATTCACATATCAAAATTAAGCAATTCAGTTATACCACTGTTTTATAGTTCAATTTTCCACGAACTTCTTTAAGCCCCTCACAGAAAAAACAAAAAACAAAATAAACAATTATAAACCACACAAAACAATTTATCATCCAGAATAATAACACTATCAGAAATAGATAACAGCAGTGGAATTGAAAATGGAACAAGGAATCTGCAAATATAGAGGACGATTCTCATATCAATTTATTTGAGGAATAATAATGATAAAGAATGAAGAAAGTCTATGAGTTATGTGGGAAATTCTTCAAGAGGAAGAATTATGCAAAATTGGGATATTCAAGAACAGGAGGAGGTAAAAAAGAAGGAAAAATAGGCACGTAGATAATTGTGGAATATTTGTTGACAGAAAACATCGTTAATAATCAAGTAAAATGAAATAGTTGCCATCTAAGAAGTTCAATGAACGTTAAAGAGAAAGGACTCCAAAAGAAGACCACTGCGACAGAACATTAGCAAATGTTCTTAAACGCAAGACAAAAATTCCCAGAAGTGCTCATGAAAAATGAAATAGCCCTTACAAAGGGGCAACAATAGGACTAAACTCTGATTAATTGGCAGAAACTATGCAGCAAGAAGGAAACAGGATGATATATATAAAACCCAGGAACTTCCTGGGGAATATTTGTGAGATAGTGTCAGTAAGTAAGTATTCCTCAGGGCCATGTCTACGCAGTTAACACTTTTCCCTACACAAGCTACCCATTTCATGTTCTACCTAACTTTATTTTTTGTTGTTGTTTTGTAATCATTTCCAGTCCATGTTGTAGAAGTACGACTTCTTTCTCCCATGTACATCACATTTTGTCTTTGTCCACATCCAAAAGGAACATGTGTGTGTCCACGCATGCACGCACAAATTGCAGATTACATCACCATGCACACTCCAGAGACATTCAATATATACTGGCAACATATTTCCTGGAATCCCTGGATGATGCAAATAGTTCATTGTTTGAGATCAAGCTGAAAGACTGACAGCTTGAATACATGCAGATGCAACTTAGAAGACATGTGGCAGTTGGCTCAGAAAGGTCAGATTTTTGGAAACTCTATAGAACAATTGTATCAGGTCAGTCAGAGTTGAAATGGATTCAATGGCAATAATCACCACCACCATCTCCGGCCACCTCTCCCTGGTAACAGCTCATTCTTTCTACCATTCTAATCTTCACATTTTAGTGACAGGAGGGAGAAGATAATAATAACAGAGAACAAGGCCAATGTCAAAACTCAGAGTACAGTCCTATTTTGTAATGACAATGCTTGCTTATGCTTGTAGTTTAAAGGAAAGAGATTAAAATTAAATAGAAAATGTTTATCCCCAGGGCGTTACTGATAAGAAACAAGATGTTTTATTAGAAAAAAATCCATATTTTTTTGTACATCAACTGTAGTAGTAAGTTCATTTGACATCCATTTGTAGGTGGTGACTTTCTTTACCAAATGGGCAGAGTTTACATCACAATTCATAGCATTTCAATACAAGGTGGTACCCCTCCCCCTCCCCTCCAAAAAAGGAGAAAGCTTCACTGGCAGAGCAATCCTACTAAGTATTTTTCCTGCTAGGCAAGCATCAAGCAACTTGCTCTGAGTTAGTGGACCCAGTCTCGTCACCTGAGAAGGTTGTTTCTGGTAACAGTAAATTTTCGCTTAAAAGCAGTTTCACTGAAACCTCCTTTTACATGATGGCCAATTTAAGAGAACAGCATGTGGATGTGAAATTTTGTTTCCTGCTCAGGAAAATGTCACAGGAATTGTTGTGATGTTGAACACAGCTTAGAAGGTCAGCGCTATGGGAAAATCCCAAGTTCATGAGTGGTTTTCTCATTTCAATAAAGGTAAAAGTTAGATTGATAACAAACCTCATGCTGAACACTTGCCAACTTGTCGACTGAATGACAATGTTGATTCGTAGTGTAGATGGAGTGCATTCTATCAGCTCAGACTGTTAAGCAAGCTTTCTATTTAGAGGGTCTGAAAAGACAGCGGAACAGTGTGTGACAGAAAAAAACCTGATTTGTGGAAGACAGGCGACTGGTTTTGCCACCAAAACAATGCACCTGCTGATGCAGCCATCTCAGTGCACCAGTTATTGGCAAAAAAACCCAGCATTTCGTAGGATTTCCACAAGTAGATATATCCAGATCTTCACTCCAAGTTGTCGGGAAGCTCCTCATTCAGCTTCGGAAACCACAGCAGCACTCAGACTTTCACTGAAAGTGGGATGTTGGCTGTTGGAGAGGCGCTTTGACGGGGAATTGAACACTAGACTCCAGCATGGGGGCATGAAGGCTACAGTTGACGCCCCTCCCCGCCAAAACCTCATCTGCCATCGGCCTTTATAAGTTCTAAGTACAGTAGTTGTCAGACTCTATAAATTATAAGTATGGAAGCCCTCGGCTTAACCACATATTCTAGCTATGAGGAACTTCACTGAAGAACAGTTTTAAGCATCCTATAGTTAGTAATATGTGCTTCGTACTAAAAACGCACTTCAAGAGAACAGATGCTGCCTCAGAGCAACCCTATAGGGCAGGATAGAACTGCACAAGGGAGTTTCTGAGATTGTAACTCTTCATTAGAATAGAAACCTCTGTCTTCTTTCCACCTTCCATGTTGTGGCTGGTAGTTTTGAACTATTAACCTTGAAGATCGCAGCCCAATATATAACCACTATACCACCCAGGGTCCAACCCACAGCATATCATTCGCTAGTGTGTGTCATTCTAACCCTTACAATATTTCAGAACATTTTCCCTGTTAAACACTGCCATTATGTGAGTGAGTAGGGAACTGCCATTTCTGACTTATTGAGAAAGTGTCTTCCATCTAATACAATAAAATAAACTTAATCTCATATGCAGAAAGAATAAAACTAAGTAAACAGGAAATAAGTAATTGCATAAGTACATCTATAGAATCCTATGACAAAGAAGAGCAAGGAATGGACTATAGAATAATAAATAATAACAATACATTGCTAAAACAACTCACTGCCATTGAGTAGATTCCAATTCATAGTGTTCCTATGAAGGATAGAGCTCAACCTGCAGATTTCAAAAACTAACTTTTACAGGAGTAGAAAGCCTCCTCTTTCTTCCATGAAGTGACTAGTAGTTTCAAACTGCTGATCTTGTGGTTAGTAGTCCAACAAGTAACTCACTATACTACTAGGGATCCTACAATACATCACAAGGATTTATATAAAAGAACACTTTCCAAAGCATCAAGCAGTACCAAAATATAATGTTTATCGTTAACAGATCATGATTTCTACTTCCAAATTACCACTGACTTACTAGGAAATGTAAAGTAAATCATTCACTTGTATTTCATGTTCAAGAGTTTTTATTCTAAAATCTCTCAATGGAATCCTACATGGCTATTTTATCTTCTCAAAGAACCAAAATGACTTCATTAAATAAATTTGTTTATTTGTGGTCCAAGAATGAGCTATCAACATTAAATCATAATTCACATTTTAGAAAGGAGGCAAATTGGAGTTGACACCATGGCAGTTGGCTTAGGGTTTGAGTAACAGCTTAGGAAGGCATTTCATATCATTTCATATTTATAAAGGCATTTTATATTTAATCTTTATAACTCTGAAGGTTGGATCCAGGTATTAACCAGGAGAAGAATTAGAACATAAGAGGTTAATTTGCCAAACTGCTCTCCTGACTTCAAATTTAGTGTTCTTATATGTAGCACAATTTCTGATGCATAAAGGGTACTAGAATGATATCTACTGAAGGAATAAATAAATAAAACACACTGCCTTTCCCAACTACATGTTACCTAATTGTACTCAGTTGCCAACAGTCCTATACCTATGTTCCAGAGGAGTTGATCAGGCCATATACTTTTGAATAATTAAACAAAAAGCCATTGTGAATATTAATGCAGCCATGTATTTTGTTGCATAAGCTCTGTGAATTGAAAGAATGAGCTATTCAGTACTTGGCCACTGTGAAGTATAGAAAATAATTGGTGGACATTTGTAGGGTGGTTACAAAATGATGGGTTCGGTATTGTTATTTTGCGAAGGAGAGACCTTTCAACAAGGATGAATGCTAAAATTAGGAAGACATTTGAGTTCCAGATGTCAATAATACTTCTACTTGTTATGCATTCCATTCATTCACAGAAGAAAGATGTCTGAGAGTTAGCCAGAGACTTGGCAACATCTAGTCTAAAAGCCACTCCCAGACCTTCCCTTCTACATTTAGCAAAGAAACCCTAAAAGATTAAGAGGGAACTAAAAAAAAATCAAACTCATTTCCATTGAGTCAATTGCAAGTCATGGCTACCCTTCAGGATGGAGTAGAATTGCCCCTTGTGAGATGCTGAGACTCTTTGAAAGAGTAGAAAGCCTCATTTTTCTCCAACAGAATGGCTGGTGGTTCAAAATGTTGTCCTTGCAGTTAGTAGCACAATACATAATCACTATGCCACCAGGGCTCCTTTGAGAGGGGAAGTCACAGCTAATTAATGGGGAGCCAGGATTAGACCTCAGTCTACTAAAAAAAGTACGCATGGGAGCAGTTGGGGATTAATATCCTCTCTACAGGTGCCGTCTAACATGTTTCCCTTTCCTTTGAAGTCCTTGCACCAGGGTGCAGTATAGCACAGATGAAACATACAGCTATACCCTAGTTCTTTAATGCTTCCTCTCCCCTGTCACAACCATGACCTCAATTCTACCTTACAGATAGGATTAGACCAGAGCATGCACACTCTACAGATAAGAGCTCTCAACACAGGGAATCCAGTATAGATAAACGCCTCTGGGCCAACAATGAAAATAACGATACCAGGAGGATTAGGGAAAGGTGGGGGGAGAAAGGATCACAAGGATTGACATATAACCCCTCCTAGGGAGAAGAAAACCAGAGGGGGGGTGAAAGGTGACAGAGGACCATGTAAGATTTGAAAATAATTATCTATAACTTATCAAGGGTTCATGAGGGAGGGTGGGGGGGGAGGGGGAAAAGGAGGAGCTGATACCAAGGGCTCAAGTAGAAAGAACACACTTTGAAAATGAAAATGGGAAAATATGTACAAATGTGCTTGACACACACACACACAAAAAAGAGGACCTGATGCAAAGGGCTTAAGTGGAGAACAAATGCTTTGAGAAAGATTGGGGCAGGGAATGTATGGATGTGCTTTATACAATTGATGTATGTATGTATATGTATGGATTGTGATAAGAATTATATGAGCCCCCAATAAAATGATTAGATAATAATAAAAAAAGGTGGCCACATACCGCCCACTAGGGGAACATAGGTTTCTTTTGGGTCCAGCAGTGGCAGCTGATTTTATTATAGATAAATGTTTCCCTGGTCTTCCTGGAATATCAGAATGGTGTAGTAGAACATCAAGGGGTTTGGAGTCAGCACTGTCTAGCATAACAACAATGTAGCCCTGCCATTTATTGACTGGGAAACTTTGAGCAAGATAATTAACTTCCTGAATACTAATTAAATGGTCTGTAAATGAGGATATTAGCTACTTCAAAAAGAAGTCCTGGTGATTCTAACAGTTAAGCACGTAGCTGCTAACCATATGGTTAACACAACCCATGCAGAGTTTCCATAGGATAAAGCTTCCATAAAGGTGGCAGTCAATCACTATAATATACAGACCGGTGGAACTCCCAAGACCATGACTTTTCGTCACTCCTCAGGTATGGAAATGAACTCACCTTGTGACTCAATTTTCAGTCAAACATTAGACAGGAGTATAAAAGGAACAAATCATATTTGTGAGAAACACATGCCTTAGAATAATGAACTATTTCAGTCAAAAGGATAGCACTTGCCCAATGATAAAATCCAGAAGAGTTAGGAAAGGATAAACAGAAACAGGAGGCATAAAGGAAGTAGGAGAAATAAATGATATAACATTAAGGGGATTGCAAATAATACAATGGAGCAAAATGCACATGGATTGCTGATGATCTACTCTGTACATTTGCCCTCAATTATTAACAAAAGTTTTTGTTAAAAAGATTACAGCTATGAAAAACCTACGTAGCAGTTCTACGCTGTTACATGGGGTTGCTGAATTAAAATTGTCTCAAAGACACTCAACAACATCACAGGGCTTTTGTGATACTTGAATGAGAGAATCCATGTAAAATATAATCAACAAAGAATCTGACATACAAAATGCTCAGCAAAAAAAAAAAAAGAGTTCTCTCTCATTTACTCTTCCTTCCGTGTAGTTTTCCTAGCTAATACTGAGCCTTGGAAACTTTGACTCTCTTTCAACCAATAGTTAGTTATTGAGCAATAAACCTGGTAGACCCTGGGAATATAACAGTTAACAGAAAACAATCTATGCCCTTGTGGAGCTCATATTGTAGTAGCATATATATGCAACAAACAAAGTATATAAATATATTACATTATAATATATATTATATTATCATAGCAAGTGATAAACACTGCTCAAATACAGGAAAGATATTAGACCAGGTCCTTCAGTAAAAGTTGTGACTCACTCATTTTCCAAGAAACATTTGTTGCCTCCAGTGTCCCCCAACTACTTTGTTTTGTTTTAAAGAGGGCGTTGTTCTTAGGTGCTATTGAATTGGTTCCCACTCATAACAATCCCATCATGAAGGGCCGAGGGGACCAAGTTTCAAGCAACAAAGGTGGGGGGAAAAATCATATCATCATGAATGAGGGGAGCGCATGATGGGGACCCAGTGCCCATCTGTAGACAACTGCACATCCCTTGCAGAGGGGTAGTGGGGAGGAGATGAGTCACTCAGGGTTCAGTGCAGCAACAATGAAACTCAAAACCTTCCTCTAGTTCTTAAATGCTTCCTCCCCCCTTCCCCCAACTATCATGCTCCCAATTCTACCTTGCAAATCTGGTTAGACCAGAGGATGCAAAGTGGTACAGATGGGATCTAGAAACACAGGGAATCTAGGACACATGAACCTCTTGGGACCAACAGTGAGAGTGGCAATACCTGGAGGGAAGGAGGGGGTGGGGTAGAAAGGGGAAACTGATCTCAGGGATCTACATATAACCTCCTCTCTGGGGGATGGGCAACAGGAAAGTGGGTGAAGGGAGACGACGGGCAGTGTAAGATAAGCTAAAATAATAATTTATGAATTATTAAGGGTTCATGAGGGAGGGGTAACGGGGAGGGGGGAGGAAATGAGCTGATTCCAGGAACCCAAGCGGAAGGCAAATTTTGAGAATGATGAGGGCAACGAATGTATGAGGGTGCTTTACTCAACTGATGTATGTATGGATTGTGATGAGTTGTATGAGCTCCAATAAAATGCTTTTTAAAAAAGATCATGGAATTTTCCCATGAACTTTTTGAATCTCCTAGTACAGACATGTGTATCAGAAGACAGGTATAAAAATATGCATGAGAAAAAAAGAGGGAAAAAAGGTCCAGTCCTGCACAATGCTCACAATTATTGCTACATGTAAGCCCATTGTTGCAGCCATTGTGCTGTAACCCTTTAATACAGTTCCTCATGTGGTGGTGACCCCCCATATAATTTTCATTGCTACTTCATAACTGTTATTTTGCTGCTGTTATGAATCGGGTGACCCCTGTGAAAGGATCGTTCAACCCCCAAAAGGGGTCACGACTCATAGGCTGAGAAGCACTGTATTAGAGGGTCTTCCCTTTTTTTTTGTTTATGAAGGGACTGGGCCGTCCTGAAAATATTCTCAAAGTACAAGAAGCGTCCCTGTTTCTAAGGAGCATTCTGGTTATACTTCTCCCAAGACAGATTTGTTTGTTCTTCTGGCAGTCCAACGTACTTTCAATATTCTTTGCCAACACCATAATTCAAATGTACCAATTCTTTTTGTGGTCTTCCTCATATAGCTCCCTCTTAAACATGCATATGAAGCTACTGAAAATTCAAATAGCTTAGGTCAGACACACCTTAGTCTTCAAAGTGACATACTTGCTCCTCAAAACTTTAAAGAGGTTTTGTGCAACAGATTTGCCTAAAATCTTATGACTTTTTTTTACTGCAACTTCCAGGAGCATTGACTGTGGAGCCAAGCAAGTAAAATTCTTAATGACTTCCTTCTATGTTTATCATGAGATTGTCTATTGATCCAGTTGTAAGGATTTTGGTCTTCTTTACATTGAGCTTCCAAAGAGGCTGTAGTCTAATTTCATCAGCAAGTGCTTTAAGTCCTATTGGCTTTTACCAAGCAAGGCTGTATCAGCTGCATATACCAGGTTATTCAGCCTTTGATCCTGAAGCCATCCTCCTTTATGTGGTTCAGCTTCTCAGATGATTTGTTCAGCATACAGGTTGAATATGGTAAAAGGATATAACACCGACTCATACCTTTTCTGATTTTAAAACATGCAGTATTTCCTTGTTCTGTTTACACAACTGCCACTTGGTGTATATACAAAATCCAAATGAGCACAATGAAGTGTTCTGGAATCCCCACTCTCCTCAATTTTATCTATAATTTACAAGATTTACATGGTTTGATCCCTTTGCAAAGTCAATAAAACACATGTGACCATCTTTTCTGGTATAATAGAAAAGATATAGGTAGGCAAGTTGTAAATGAGAATAAGTTAGATAATGATTCTGGTCTATTGAATTAATAGGAAAGCAGGTTTCAATTTTTATCCATAAAGCTAGGATAAATAGATCACATTGAACACTAAACCAAAATCAACCGAGAGTGAAAAGCATATACAACTTTAGAAAGAAATGTCAAAAGCTGGAATAGCTGTAAAGCTCACAGAGAGATGTGATAAGGTAGCTGAAAGGGTACTGAGTAGGACAACAGATACCCTAGCAAGACCTGAAAAAGCCTTCTAGGAATAACTTTATAACATAACTACTTCTATATTCTCGAAGCATTTTCAGTCTCTATCATCTTACTGAGGTGTGTATATTTTTTCTCATTCTGCAGAATTACAGATGAAACTATTAATATTATATTCCTCTTACCATACTGTTTATACCCTTCTTATCACTACTGGCCATGGTGTGTGATATAAAATATGATCAGTAGGTTTTTCATTGTATTTAGTTATAGGAGGCTTGTCAACATCTTCTTCAAAATCCTCCAGCCTTGCAGTGAGTCCCTGTTATGCTTACACTGACCAACATAAAATTGAGATAAAGGTGACAAAAGGAGCAAATGACAAGGGCTCATGAGAATTTTATTACATTTATTAACAAAGACATACTACCTTAGTTACCTGAAGACATCAGAAAATCACAATTTGTTTTATCTTTTGGGAAGCTAAACTAGCTATTCCATTACAGAGGAGGAGTTGATTTATGTACAGCTGCTGAAAACACAATGAAACAGTCACTGCAATTTTAACAAGTGTCGATGCTGGCATACCCACTTCAGATAGCATGTATAACACTGTCATGAAGAAAGTTTACAGTACACTACCTAAAGTAATAATACTAGCTCCACACTTGCCATCATTGGTGTCACTGCTGTAGTATTGGGTTCTACTGGGGTGACAATAAAAATAGACACTTTCATGGTCTTCTAAACAAGGGGAAGGCTTGTTGCTGTTTTTTTATTTGCCTAGAACTGAGCTTTATATCACTTAGACTGAAATAACACAACATTTTATTTGATTGTCCACAGTTAAGGAACTCCATAAATTGGGATCCCTCGTTTAATTCTTCAGGAGCCCCAGTGGCGTAGTGGGTACGCATTGAGCTGCAATCCACATGGTCAGCAGTTCGAAACCACCAGGAGCTCCTCTGGAGAAAGACTGGGCTTTCTACTCCAGTACACAGTGACAGACTTGGAAACCCACAAGGGGTCTCTATGAGTCAGCATTGACTGTATGGCAGAAGGAGCCTGAGTAGGGGGAGTACATTACACATTGGGATATCTGCCACAAAGTCAGAATTCGGACCCCCCAGCCACTTTACAGGAGAAATATGAAGCTGTCTGCTTCCATAACGATGCACAGTCTTGAAAATTCACAGAGGCAGTTCTACACTGTCTGAGGGCATCAATATGAGTTGGAATTTACTTGGTGGTAGAGAGTTGTTTGGGCTTAAATCATTATTCATGCACTAAAAATGTGGTAAGAGGAATTAACAAGGAAGATGATGGTTATCATTGGGTAAATGGCATATTTATAATACAAAAAAAGCCTAACCTCCAGTTGGTTACAACAAAATGTGGTGATATATATAGTGAGTCACTTGCTGAATATTAATGTGGCCCTTCTAGCCCTAATTCCTTATATGATGTATTATAATTCCAGATTCTATGCCTGGGCCTATCATTCCATTTTGGAGGGCATGTGGTGGTTTTGACCACAAATCAGAGGTAGTAGTCACATGGATGCAGAGAGCAAAATCAGTGATTTGGCAACAGAGAAAAAGAGTCATGGTACAGGTCATACTTAAATGCAAAGGGCAGTTGTTTATAAGTGAGATGTTGCTGGCCAAGGTTCATATATCTGATAAGTTTACATCCACAATATAAAACCTTCTGTTCTATATCAAAGTAAATGCATTTTTTCTGACATTTCAGGACACAGGTCAATAAATTAAGGCTATGGTGTTATCTATGAATCCTCAAAGTTTCTCCGCAAAACATACCTCATCATCTTCCCTCCCTTTCCCTCCCCCATTCTGATCTACAAGTTGTCTATTTCATTCATTGTTTTCTCAATGTAGATGTTTCCAATCGCATCTACATGAATTGTTTTGCTGTATTAACAATCTTTTAAGGGTCTAATGGGATTACAGATATGTACCAGAAATCCTTCAAGAAATACTAATGAAATTCCTAAGAAAATCTACATACTCTAAAGTTAGGAAAATTCTTTTTATTAAAATCATTTTATTGGAGCCACATACAAGTCTTATACCAATTCATGCATCCATTGTGTCAAGAACACTTGTACATTTGTTGCCATCATCATTCTCAAAACATTTGCTTTCTACTTGAGCCCTTAATATCTGCTTCTCATTTTCCCCTCCCTCCCGCTCCTCTTCCCTCATGAACCCTTGATAATTTATAAATTATCATTATTTTGTCATATCTTATATTTTTGATGTCTACCTTCCCCTACTTTTCTGTTGTCCATCCCCTAGGGAGGAGGTTATATGAATATCCTTGTAATCGGTTCACCCTTTCTACCCCACCTTCCTTCCAGCCTCCTAGTACCACTACTCGCACCACTGGTCCTGAAGGGGCCAACTGTCCTGAAGGGGCCATCTGTCCGTGTGTTTCCAGTTCCTATCTGTACCAATGTAAAGCCTCTGGTCTAGCCAGATTTGTAAGGTAGAATTGGGATCATGACAGTGGGGGAAGGAAGCATTTAAGAAGTAGAGGAAAGTTGTATGTTTCATCGTTGCTTACCCTGCAACCTCACTGGCTCATCTCCTCTCTGCAACCCTTCAGGAAGGGGGTGTTCAGTTACCTACAGATGGACTTTGGGTCTCTACTCTGCACTCACCCTCATTTACAATGATATGATGAACATTTGAAATAACCAGAATTTAGACAAATAATATTGTCTTTCCCCATACAGGTTTTAGAGCTAAAAAGGAAGACAGGTGAAATGATTTATCAAAGGCATACTGGTATTGATAAGTAAGAGCATTAACACTTAGATTCCCTATGAAATAACCTTTTTTACCCTTTATGCATAAAGAACTTATATTGAATTACTTACTTAGTTTATGTAATGGTCAATTGAAGTTCTATTTTAGTGATGGCAACTCCTGTGGATTTGCAGGCAATGTTGCAGGCTTATATTAATGGTCATATCAATATATTTTGATATCTTAATTCAAATTGGTTTACTATAGTTTAATGAGAACAATTCCATATTGTATCATTTATTTAAAGGCAGAATATAATCTACAAGGAATTTGTATCTAAAATAATCTCCTTAGAACCAATAACAAAGACTAACAAATCCCATCAAGCACTCCCTTCTCACTTTACAGCAATCTTATGCTCCAAGATCTTAGCTACAGTATGCCCTTGGTGCAGGCTATCAGTCTCTTAGTGGCCATCTTCCACCAATACTCTGGCAAAGAGGGTAACAAGAACACCCTGAGCGGTGTGAGGGGCGATGCTGGAAGAGTGGAGGGTGAGTGGGTTGGAAAGGGGGAACTGTTTACAAGGATCCACATGTGACCTCCTCCCTGGGAGATGGACAGCAGAGAAGGGGGGGGAAGGGAGATTACGGATAGGTCAAGATATGACAAAATAACAATCTATAAATTATCAAGGGCTCATGAGAGAGGGGGGAGCGGGGAGGGAGGGGAAAAAAAGAGGACCTGATGCAAAGGGCTTAAGTGGAGAGCAAATGCTTTGAAAATGATTAGGGCAAAGAATGTACGGATGTGCTTTATACAATTGATGTATGTATATGTATGGATTGTGATAAGAGTTGTATGCGCCCCTAATAAAATGTTAAAAAAAAAAGAACACCCTGAGCAAAGACTTGAAGGAGCTGATCCTGAAGGAGCTCACCACAGGCTCAAAGCTACAGGATGCCAAGCTGGCAAAGATGATGAGCAACCTGGACTTGAACAAGGAGGTCAATTTCCAGGTATATGTCTCCTCCCTGGGGCCTTAGCTATTATCTACAACAAGGCCTACACCTGCTGATAATCAACTGGGAAGGTGGAATGATACCCTCTAGATGACCCCCATGAGTCAATCCAGTGATGGGGACGTATACAACAAATATATAGATTTGGGGTCAAATATTTTTTAAAATGTAATAATTGACAAATTATATGAAAAGGCAATTCAAAGAAGAGGGAACCCAGATGGCCAGTAAACACATGAAAAGATATTAGAGGCTTACTAGCTGGTGAAGAAAATGCAAATGAAAACACAGTAAGAAATCATTTCCTACCCACAAACTTGGCAAAATATTTAACTCTGACAATATCAACTACAGAAGGATGCAGAGAAACAAGAATATAATATAAAGTGGTACAACAATTTTAGAGAGCAATTTGGAAATATGAAGGAAAGTTACAGACACAGTCTACAACTTAGAAATGTCATTTGGTGAGAAAGAAATTTAGACATACGCACGAGGTGATAGGTACAATGATGTGCATTGGAGTACTTACTGTACTATTGAAAATAAGAAGCAACTTTTAAAATTTCAACACCCTAAGATGAAATTTTCTGCAGTTATTATAATAAAAATATTATATAAATATAAGTAAGTCTAAAAAGTATGTGAGTAAAAATGCAAATTGCTTAATGACACAAAATGATATAAATTCTGTAAACATTAATAATATGCCAAGCATGATGCTTCTAAATGCATGCATATGTATAGACACATAGATGGAAATGATCCACACTAACTTCAGGGTAATAGTTCCTCTGTGGAGAAGAAAATGGACTTTATGGTGGGGGAAGGGGAGAGCACAAAGTAAAATTTAACTTGTGAACTTCTATATTCTTAAAAGTATGGACACAAATATGGAAAATATTAATGTTTGATGAATCTCTACATACATGACTATGTCATAGTACATTTGTAATAGAATATTGTTGTTATTAGGTGCTATAGAGTCAATTCTGAGTAATCGTGAGCCCATATACAAGATAATGAAACACTTCCTGGTCCTATATCATCCTCACACCCACTGCTATGTTTCTGCCCATTGTTGCAGCTATGCCAATCCATATCCTTGAGAGGCTTGCTCTTTTTGGATGACTCTATTTTACCAAACATGATTTCCTTCTCCAGGGACTAGTCTTGCTTAATATTATATCTGAAGTCTCCCCATTCTGGGTGTATTTTTTAAAGTGTATGGGTACCTTCAATATTCTTCATCAATACTATAATTCAAATGCATCAATTTCTCTTTTGCCTTCCTTATTCATTGTACATCTTACAATACATAATCTTATAAAATAATAAAGAAGTGCATTTCTTTCTTAATCATGAATGGCTGCATTCAAAAACTAGTCATAAGGTAGCTCAGCTTAGGTGCCCTGTCCCCCTTTAATGAAGCCCCCACAAAGATAAAAATATATGATTGATCATTATAAAGCTTTACAGTATGGACTTTCAATTACATACAGGATAACATTTTTTCATCATGGCTCCCTGTTAACTGCACCATATTTCAGGTGAACATTACTGTACTTGGATTGTGTTCAGACATTAATTTGGTGGCTAAACTGTTATTTAGTTGAGGAAAACACAGGGTGTTGTGTGATGCTCTACAAATAGTCTAGGAAGACTCTTAAAAGTCAAAAGAAGTAACTCATATGTATACAATTGAAAGATCTCTAGTAGCAGGAGACAGTGAAAAAGGAAATCCTAGAAAGTTTCAGAAGTAAATGACTCCAATTAGTATTACAAAGCTTTTTACACAGTCTTAAAAAGGCTTATAAATGGTCACTATCCAAATCACATAGACCAGTGGTTTCTACGTCTGTTACTATCAGGAAATTATATATGCTTGCTGGGTTTTATAGAGACAAAATAGCCTGTTTGTTGATGGATACAACTCTCTAGTAATAGACTAATTATCCCCGCCAAAATGTAGAAACTCATTAGAAGCATTTAAATTCATGTTCAATCCAAATATGCAATTATCTAGAGTTGTTATAACCCAAATAACACCCAGAACCATAAGAATGTCCTAAAAAAAACAGCATTCAAGATGGAGAACTTGGCTTTTAGGAGTTTGAAAAGTTATGAAAGAACAAAATCAGCTCATGTTAGCTCAGTGTTAAAGTCATAAAATGTATTCAGAGTTCACGTAATCCTCTGGGTCTGAAAGGCCATGAAGTTCCTCCAAATTTGGGTAGAGATACAGGCTCCCTATAAATGGGCTCTTTTCGAAAAAGTGAGCAGATAGATGCACCAAAACGCTGCAGTGAGGCTGTTCTCTCTGACTGGATTACTCTTTTCTGCTCCTTTGTTAACTATAGTTACCCATCCTTCAAAGTTCTCCATGTACATCCACTCCTTCAGAAAGCCTTTCTACCTTCTCCCACATCAAGTTCCACAATTCTCCTAAATGTTCCATTATACTCTGACAAGCTTCCATTACAGCAGATGCATTTTGAACAGTTACATGTCGTCTTCCTTACTAGACCATAAGCTCAGGAAACAAGCATCATGCATTTTATCCTTGTTTCCATCTAGCCTGTACCCAGTATATAGTAGGTAGTTGAAAAGTGTCTGTTGAATATATTAATGAATAAATGGGTAGACATAGAGCCAGGAATGCATATATTAATGTATCACTCTCATTCTGTATAAGAATTAACTATTCTAAGAGCAGTGGACCTTATGGACCACATGGCCTCCAAGGGCTAAGAGCCCAGAAACACCACCAGTGGAAAAGAGAGGCCCTCCGTTGCTGGGTAATCTTTGCCCCAACTTGATCACCCAACACATGTAAAATCTCCCATCATCTAGAGTTTCCATCGAGACCCCCTGAAGTAGTAGAGGAGTTTAGAGGGCCCAATCTTGTTATGTATCATTAATAAAGCACATGATACCCACTCACAAAAAATGGATGAACTGGGTTTTTTAAAAAAGTATAATTAGATAGATAATCTGATGTTTGTAGGTGGGTGTTTTTAACTTTGATGACAACAGGGGAATAAATTGTGCATATTTTTATGGGGAGTGGGGGACTTGCAAAAATGCAAATACTAGTGTTGCTAAATAATATTAAATAATAAATGACTCCCGAGGAGTCATAATTCCTCAGCTTTATGTATTCATGCTCAAATTGTTTGCATCTATGTTTCATTTATTCTTACAACCGCCAAGCAAAATAGATAAAGACAGATATGATCAGTATCGTATTTCTGAAGGGGAAATGGATTGAGAAGTGAACTTGCCCAACTGAAAATTGTATCCAATACCCAGCAAACAAAACAATGTAGCATGGTAAGATCACAATTCTTATCATAATCTTTCCAGAATGAGGAGAAACAAATATGAGCAAGTATCTGAGACAGAGAGCCCATAACTCATTCTGACTAATCTGCTTTACCTCCCACTGATCTGTCATTTCGTTGTACTGTAGCGGCTTGTATATTGCTGTGATACTGTAAGTTATGCCATCAGTAATTCAAATACCAGTACAGTCATCGATGATAAACCGGTTTCAATGGCACTCTCAGACAAAGACTAGGAAGACAGAATAGGTGGGCGACTTTTGAAATTCCAGCTACTGAAAACCTTTTGAGTACCAGTGGAACACTGTCTGATCTAGTGGAACACTGTCTGATCTAGTTCTATAAGATGAGCTCCTCAAATGGAAAGGCACTCCAATGAAACTGGGACAGTGATGCCTCCTCAATGAAGAGGCGGCCTTACGGCGTGAAAGGAATAAAGCTCTCACATAAATGCAATAAACCTTTCAGGGCTTTCATTTGCTCACAAGTCACACTCACAATGAGAAGAAACAGCTCACATACCCGGTAATGATCTCCAAGTGGAACAAATGAAGTATAAATCTAGGACATTTGGAAGTCATCAAAAATGAAATGGAGTGCATAAAAGTCCAGATGGGCTGATATTACCCATTTTGACTCAATCAGAAGGTTTACTATGGCAAGAATGACTAAGTCAAGGGGAATGGTGTTACATAAATCTACAAAAATAACATTTCAGGATCTATTCTTTAAATACAGTGTTTTTTATGGTAGGATAATATCCAAACATCTACAAGGAAGACCAGTTCATATGACTATTATTCAAATTTATGCACCAATGAAAGCCAGTGATGGAGAAAATGAAGAATTTTACCAACTTCTACAGCATAAAATTGATCAATTACACAATCAAGATGCATTAATAATTACTGGCAACTAAAACGTTTAAGTTGGAAACAAAATGGAAGCAGCAGTAGTTGGGAAATATGGCCTCAGTGATAGAAACTAAGCTGTAGATTATGTAATAGAATTTCCAAGGCACATGACTTATTCATTGTAAATACAGGAGGCAAAGCAATAGTATTACAGAACCACAGTAATCTGCTTTAAAAGCACTAATGTAGGTGATTTCACCTCAGAATTAAAATTACTTAGTTAACAATCAACGATGTGCTTAATAAACACCAACCTTACAGGTGACTGTAAGGTTGATGCAGGCCCAAGCAATATTGCACTGTATTGTACCTAGGTCCGCTATGAATTAGAAAGTACTCCACAGCACCTAACAAAAGTTCACCAGCATATACAGGGAGAAAGGGGGGGGCGGAGATTAAAGTTAATTTGCTCTTACATTGATAAAACGTTGCTTCAGTATTAGTCATTCAGTTTATTAGAGGAAATAAACAGGCTAATACGATGGAAGGCATTTGACAAGAATGACCAAGATGATACAGTAATTAAATCTACGATCTTTTTGAAATCCAATTGGTTGATAAAAACATTTTGGTCTGATTTCTCTTTTTAATTAATACAATGTGAAAAGTAACTTTGAAACTAAAACATCTAAATTAACTGAGATCCGTTTTAGCTCTATAAAATTTACTTAGCTCAACAATACACAAAAGGATTTCTTTTCAAAAAGCAGTAGAACCCTAGGGAGGGTGTGGGGGAAACAGCATGGAAGTCACGTCTGACCTCCTAGATTTTGGGGGGGAGAAGGATAATCCAACATCACATCAGCCCTAGGCCAACTGACAAGGCAGAGGTCAAATACATCTCCATCCTCCATATCCTTTCTTATCATATTCTGACACTAACCGTCCCACCCGTGGTCCTCCTAATTCTCTGCTGGGTTTGATAATCCATTGTCATGGTCACACAGAACTCACTGACAATACTCACAATTATGTGGGTTTACTCGGGAAGTTAACAGGTTACCACACTAGACTGAAACCACAAGGCAGAATCAGAAAGCATTAGGGAAACAGTTCTTTTTCCAAAGACAACCTCTTCTCTGTCATGCTAGTTGCCATGTCTTGCTCTAATCCCCAGCCTCTGCCCTACTCTAACAAGTGTTACAAAGCTCCTTTATGGATATAGAAACCCAAAGGGCACCCCACTTAACAAGCAGCCTCTTGCCAGAAGACACTCAGCTTTGTTCATTCTGTGGGCTAGGAAGCTCACTGTTCTGTCTCATGGTCTCAGTGCTGCTCCTCTACTCTGTCTCGTGGTTCCTGAGTGACAACCTCGAGTACCAGCGCTGTCTCTGCCACTTCTGGCAGGGGTCTTGTACATGTGTAGCTCAGCTGGTTATTCTTCTGGCTTGATGGTTGTGGGCTTTCTCTGCTTCTGAGAGGATTCACTTTTATACCCAAAAGAATGGCAAAAATGACCAGGTTAGAGCCCTCTACACATTATTTACATAATTCCACCTAGTCATTTGGTGGAAGTTACAAAGACGATGCACAGAAGGCTATAGACAGAAATTACAAAGACTAGGGACAGCAGAGTCATAGCAAGTCATTTCATTTTACTGCAGGTGTTTTAAACCCTAGAAACGAAAACAGGTGCGGCTTCTAACGCAGTTCTGAGAGTCAGCTGTGAACGAGATTTTATATTGTCAGCCTCACACGATGTCTCTCCATTGAGGTGCTCACGGATCTCATGGGAATGGCCACTGGCTGGAAGATTCATACCAGGGCTCTGTTCTAGGTGCACTGGTTCCAAAGTAAAAGACAATCTCAGGGCTTCCTAGAATGAAATCAGAACAGATCAAGGAAAACACTGCCATGGGTGCTATTAACCCATTCTCATTGACAGACAACATTCAAGTCTTAAAGG
This sequence comes from Tenrec ecaudatus, assembly GCF_050624435.1. NCBI lineage: Eukaryota > Metazoa > Chordata > Mammalia > Afrosoricida > Tenrecidae > Tenrec > Tenrec ecaudatus. Next base: position 145,677,290 of record NC_134548.1, read on the forward strand.
AGGATTTCCATGCTAAAAGACATCTATGGGCATTTATTTATAACAGTGGTGCTCAACCTTCCTAATGGCACGACCTTTTCATACAGTTCCTCAAGTTGTAGTGCACCTCCCCCAACCATCAAACTATTTTCATTGCTAATTCATCACTGTAATTTTGTTACTGTTATCAATTGGGCGACCCCTGTGAAAGGGCCATTCAACCCTCAAAGGGGTCGTGACCCACAGGCTGAGAACTGCTAGTTTGTAACATTTATTGAGGTAAATGACAAGGAGCATCTCTTTTTTCTATCCCTTCTAGCCTCACTCCATCGCTAATATACAGTTTGATCTTACTTTTGTTCTCAGGTACTCCAGTTAGAAAAAAAGGCAGCAAAGAAAAAAACCCCTCTGTGCCTCAATAACTGACATAATAAGGTATTAGAGAAAGATGATGTCATATGATTTCTGATCAATTGAATCGCATAGCAACTCCATGAGTTACAGAGTAAAACTTCCACATGGGATTTTTCTTGACTGTAGTAATTGTAGAAGCATATAGTCAAGTCTTTCAACCATGGAGCTCTTGGGTGAGTTTAACTAGCCAACCTTTCTTTTTTTTTTTTTTAAAATTATTTTTTATTTTTTAACAAATTATTGGGGCTGATACAATTCTTTTCACAGTTCATACATATACATACATCAATTGTATAAAGCACATCTGTACAGTCTTTGCCCTAATCATTTTTTTCTCCTCTTTTCTTCATTTACATTTTATTAGGGACTCCAACAACTCTTACCACAATCCATACATATACATACATCAATTGTATAAAGCACACCCATACATTCCCTGTCCCAATCATTCTCAAGGCATTTGCTCTTCACTTAAGCCCCTTGCATCAGGTCCTCTTTTTTTTTCCCCCCCTCCCTCCCTTTTCCCCCCTCCCTCATATGCCCTTGGTAATTTATACCTCGTTATTTTGTCATATCTTGCCCTATTCGGGGTCTCCCTTCCCCCCTTCTCTGCTGTCCCTCTCCCAGGGAAGAGGTCACATGTGGCTCCTTGTAATCAGTTCCCCCTTTCCAACCCACTCACCCTCCACTCTCCCAGCATCGTCCCTCACGCCCTTGGTCCTGGAGGTATCATCCACCCTGGATTCCCTGTATCTCCAACCCTCATATGTACCAGTGCACAGCCTCTGTCCTATCCAGCCCTGCAAGGTAGAATTCGGATCATGGTAGTTGTGGGGAGGAAGCATCCAGGATCTGGGGGAAAGCTGTGTTCTTCATCGATACTACCTCACACCCTAATTAACCCATCTCCTTTCCTAAGCCCCTCTATGAGGGGATCTCCATTGGCCGACACTTGGGCCTTGGGTCTCCACTCTGCACTTCCCCCTTCATTTAATATAATATATATATACGCATACATATATACATATACACATATATACACATACATACACACACTTATATCTTTTTTTTTTTTTGCATGATGCCTTATATCTGGTCCCTTGGGCACCTCGTGATCGCACTGGCCGGTGTGCTTCTTCCATGTGGGCTTATTTGTTTCTGAGCGAGATGGCCGCTTGTTCACCTTCAAGCCTTTAAGACCCCAAACACTATCTCTTTTGATAGCCAGGCACCATCAGCTTTCTTCACCACATTTGCTTGTGCACCCATTTGTCTTCAGCGATCCTATCATGGAGGTGTGCAGTCAATGATATGATTTTTTGTTCTTTGATGCCTGGTAACTGATCCCTTTGGGACCACTCGATCCCACAGGCTGGTGTGTTCTTCCATGTGGACTTTGTTGCTTCTGAGCTAGATGGCCGCTTGTTTATCTTCAAGCCTTTAAGACCCCAGTCACTATCTCTTTTGATAGCCGGGCACCATCAGCTTTCTTCACCACATTTACTTGTTCACCCATTTTGGCTCCAGCTGTTGTGTCGGGAGAGTGAGCATCATAGAGTTCCAATTTAATAAAAGAAGGTATTCATGCATAGAGGGAGTGTTTGAGTAGAGGCCCAAGGTCCTTCCGCCACCTTAATACTTGACCTATAAATATAGACACAAAGATCTATTTCCCCAACCTCCTATATATATTTGCATGTACATGTCTTTGTCTAGACCTCCATGAATGCCCTTTGACTCCTAGCTCTTTCCTCCATCTCCCTTGACCTTCCTCCTGCCCTACTACCATGCTTCATTGCCACCTGGGCTAGAGTATACCTCTTCTCTAAGCAACCTTACCTTTCAACTAGCACTTGAGTGCGTAAGCATGTATACCATTGGGCAAGACAGTACAATGACAATAAGAGCTTTTATTACATGTCTACTATATGCTATGCCCTGCATTATCAGGTATTTCACATGAACCATATAAGTTAATGTCCCCACAAAACAATCACATAAGTGTTACTATTGTCCTAATTTAACATCAGCTGGTTCATATATTTATCCAGGATCTTAAAGCTAAACATATGAAAGAATCAGGATTTAAACCAAGGTTCATCTGGTTCCAAAATCTTTTACCATACCACATTGCCACTCTAAAGCAAAATGGTTTACTCTGAACGTGGTGTCAGATGGTAAGTATGTCTGCAAGAAGAAGAAATGCCCCAATTCCAGACTTTTTTAGGGTCAATGGGATGATGGAGAACTTGTAATCATAATAATGGCTAGTATTTAGTGAGGGCACAGTATATTTAAAAACTTGTTCTGATAGTGTCATATGCATTCGCTCTCTGAATCTTAATAACACTAATAGGGCATGTGCTATTGATATGTCATTAAAAACACGAATAAATTCTGGTACTAAATGGTTAAATGACTCACTCAAGACCACACAAACTGGAATTGAAGAAATCTGGTTCCAGAGTCTACATGCTTAATGATAACTCTATATACTAATGAGAAATTGATTGTGATAAAGAACTGTCTGGAGAAAAAAATTAAGATAATCATAGTATTAGAGATGGGTAGAATCTTTAAGATTATTTAGTCACTGTATCCAGGGGAAAATAGAGTTAGCCTGCAGGAAACTAATGCTGGAAATGTGATGTGGTTTGAGAGCTGGTCTTTTACAGACTTGATTTATAGAAAAGAACAAATGTAAAAGCCAACCCCCCTGCCCCATCAAAGGGAATTTTAAACTTAAGAATAGTCTAATGCAGCAAGTTTGGATGATCAAAACCATCTGAGAAAGGGAGGTCTTTTAGATAAGAAATGGAGCTTGAAATCTTGAGGGAGTGACAAGATGCCTCCCATTTCTGTGAACCATAACTCCCATGTCCCATTGCTGAAATTTTATGCTCAATGTAGTGTACCTGTTAAAAATCCCCTACACTGGCCACATACTTGTATATAACTTCCTTGCCTTTCAATGAATTTTTAAGCCATTTGGTAAAGCTTAATTTGGGAAGTTTTGTCTCACACTTGCAGAAGTAAACTTAGAATTTCTAGAATCAATGTGGTCTCTGTATTTGGTAAAAACAGTGACAGGCATTCTGAATCTGATCAGCGGCATCACAACCTTATCTTTCAGGTGAGAACACTGAGGCAGAGCTGAGAGAAAAAAAACCTGCCAAAGGTCACGTGGTTTGCAAATACCTGAGCTTCTGACCCCCAGTCAGATGTCCATTGCATTATATTATTATGTTCTTCTGGATGCACTTGCTTGACAAAATACAAGTTGAATTGAGCTGTATGCCTTTGCTGGATCTACAACTGAGCTACTAAACATGTCTGGAGAAAACCCACACAGCTGAGTGGTTGGGCTTCACTTCCTTTAAAGTATTTGTGATCACACGCCTCAACTGAGCACTGCTTTCTGTCCAGCAATCCCATTTCTGCTTTAAACGTGATTTTTAGCTCTTCGCCTATCCTCAAACCTCCGGCACCTTCCCTCCCTGCTGCTTCCTGCCTTTAGCAGCTAAACTTTAGCTGATGATGTTGCCTCATACTTTACAAAACAAAAGCCATCAGAAAAATTCTCTCTTAATAAAACAAAAAAATTCTCTCATCTTCCCACCGGTCAGATCAACAACGCTCCCTGCATTATATTCTCTGTTGTCTGCTTGGTTGAAATGCAGTGCCCCTTAATGCCACCCTTCGTACCTACTCAACACATTGCTCCTGCAGAGAGCCTTGTTCTGTGACATCCTTTCCAAGTACTTTTAAGTTCTGTCTTCTAATTCTTACTCTAAAAGACACCATGATTCTGCCCATTCCTCCTTATCCAAGTTACCATTCCTTCTGGCATATACTTCTGCAATAATTAAGTAGCCCTTCTCCACAGAGCAGTCTTTATTTTTTATTCAAATCATTTTATTGGGGGCTCATACAACTTTTTATCACAGTCCATATATACATACATTGTGTCAAGCACATTTGTTGCCCTCATCATTCTCAAAACATTCATTGCTTTCTACTTGAGCCCTTGGTATCAGCTCCTCATTTTTCCCCTCCCTTCCTGTTCCTTCCTCCCTCATGAAACCTTGGTAATTTATATTATTATTATTATCAGATCTTACACTGCTCAACGTCACCCTTCACTCACTTTTCTGTTGTCCGTCCCCCAGAGAGGAGGTTATAAAGTCAATGCCTATAATCAGTTCCCCCTTTCTACCCCACCTTCCCTCCACCTTCCTGGTATCGCCACTCTCACCACTGGTCTTGAGGGGTTCATCTGTCCTGGATTCCCTGTGTTTCCAGTTCCTATCTGCACCATTGGACATCCTCTGGTCTATCCAGGTTTGTAGGGTAGAATTGGGAACACGATAGTAGGTGGCGGGGGGAGGGGGAGGACGCATTTAAGAACTAGAGGAAAGTTGTATGTTTCATCGATGCACCCTGACGGATGCATCTCCTCCCTGAGACCCCTCTGCAAAGGAATGTCCAGTTGCCTACAAATGGGCCTTGGGTCTCGACCCAACACTCCCCCTCATTCATGATGATATGATATTTTTGTTCTTTGGTGCTTGATACCTAATCCCTTTGACACCTCATGATCACACAGGCAGGTGTGCTTTTTCCATGTGGGCTTTGTTGCTTGTGGGCTAGATGAACAGTCTTTATTTTTAAAATGTAGACCGATTCATATTACTCCCATACAAACCCACTATGATGTGTCCCCTGTCTCTCTCCCAACTTCAGCTCAAGTCATGCTCCCTTAAGCTCAATTATGCTGGTCATACATTTGTTCTTGGGACACACACAGCTGTTTCTTATGTGCTATTCCCCAGGACATTTGCCTGTCGCCTTCCCATTCATGAAGCCTCAGACTGAAATTCAACGTCTCAAAGAAACGTTCCTACCATGGTATCTAAACAGGCCTCCCTAATTTTCTCATCCATAGCTACTCAGCTACTTACCCGAATCAATAAGTATCTTATATATAAACTAATCCATTTCCTTATTTACTTGCCTGAAATTTGTATATCGTTTTTCACTTACAACATTTGCAGCATACTTGGAATTAAGTACCTTCAAAAATTGTTTTACTGAATTGGGAAATAAGAAATTAATTCCATCAGTGATATCTGGAACAGTAGTCAAAGGAGAAGGGCCAGAGTCCTTCAAAAAATCCTGGAAGGAAACAGGAAGAAATAGTGTCAAATCTTACTACCACAGAGTTGATTCTGACTCATTGACTTTATAGTACAAAGCCCTTTGGATTTTCAAGCCAATAAATTTTTACAGGAGACAGAAAACTTCCTCTTTCTACAGCAGGGTGCCTGGTGGTTTAGAACCAATGAATCTTAAGGTTAACAGATTAAGATGCAACCCACTATGCCACCAGGTCTCCTTCAGTTATTCCAGTTAACAAGAGGGTTAAAAAAATATCCATTTGAAAAGCTCTTATTTTGGGTCCGTTACAACCATAGATCAACACATTCCTATCTAATGAAGATACTTTTTTTTTAAATGGAAAAAAAACACAATTTTGACTTATTTAAGGGAAAAAACTGGCTGGTTTCATGTTCCCAAGTGTTTTTCCAGTCAAACTGTAATCAGTGGGTTCTCATTTTCTTTTGTTGTGTCTTCCTTCTGAATGAATTTTAAAAAAAGAATATCTGCGAAGTTAACACACATGAGGAACTGAACCTTGTAGAAAACTGCTTAAGGCTTTCTTTGTCATATACATACCCTTTCAGTAAATATAGTGGACAGAAATATTTCACTTGGTTATTTTTACCTCAAGTCATTTATTCGTCAGCTAAGCAGTTTATTGATTCTTCAGCATCACTTTAGAGTGTGAATTTACAGCACTCCCATCAGAAATCTTACAGTGCTCAGAATAAATGACTTGCCTAACAGTACCATGTCAGTGGAGAAATCATAACAAATGTGCCTAGAGGTAGAAACTAAATATTCCCTTATACAGCCACATTTGGGAGTTGACATTACTAGGGGGAAAAAAAGCAAGACTAAACCAGAGAAACTAGAACATAGCAAAAATTCAGTTAGCATAGGAGCCTAATAAGAAAAAATGTTAGAATTCTCTATAGCCTACTACCTCCCACAAATGTTCCGTAACACTTATTTCAGACAGGAAGCACAAAGTTGACAAATACTCTTGTTCTGTTTCCTGTACTAGTTTCACATCCTACACGTCTAGCTGTAGTATTAAAAATACTGTCCAGAACATTTTATTTCCTGGCTTCTATAGCAGAAGCCTCCCAAGCCTGCCTACACACTTTTCCAGGCTTCAAATTCCAACTTTCATTCTGCATAACACACATTTGCCTCTAACCACCACCCTACTTTATCAAACTGTCGGGTAAGCTCAAATGCTGTGGGATTAGAGCAGCGGAAGTCTTGAATTACATGCCTAAGTATAACCCACTAAGTTGTGAAGAGAAACACATGTTTTACCTTATTAATGGCATCCTAGGTGTAAGCCGGCATGTATGCTGACATAGGAAAAACCCAAGACGGAAAGCAGACACTAAACCTTCTTGACTATCAGCATTATACATTTAAAAAGAACAGCTTTACTTGAAGGCTATGAATGACAGTGAAAGCCCCAAATCCATTTTGTCTTCAGAGACCTTGTGGGGAAGGTGAGCATCACAGAATGCCGGGTTGTTAGAACACAGTGTTCTTGTGTTAAGGGAGTACTTGAGTTGAGGCCCAATGTCCATCTACAACCTTAATTCTTAACATATAGATATGAGTACATAGTTCTATTCCCCTCTCACTTCATATTTATTTATTATTTGTTTGTTTATTTATGTGTGTAGGTGCATGCCTGTATTTAGGCCTCTGTAAATGTCCTTTGCATCCTGGTTCTTTCCTCTATTTCCTTTTTACTTCCCTCTTGTCCCACCATCATGTTCCGCCTTCATTTGAGTTTAGTACTTCCTCGCTGTTACATTGCCCTTGGTTGAGCCCCACTAGTTATCCTACAACCTTCCTTCTATTGATTTTAGTTCACTTGTTATTCCCTTGTCCCTGGGTTGATCCCACCTCCCCTTCTCCCATATGCCCCCCAGAACCATTGGTCCCATTCTTTTCATCCTCAAATTATTTACCCTGCCGATCTTATCTAGATAGACATGCAGATACATTAATAAATGCAATAACCAGGCAAAGCCAAATAAAACAACAAAGGAAGTCAAAACCAACAGAACAATACAATAGCAAAAAACAAGTACAAAATAACAATAACAAAAAGAAAGCCACCGACAAAACTGGAAAAGTCTATAAATAGTTCAAGCTCTGTTTGTTTTCCAGTGGAGTCTGATGGGGATGCCACACTCTGTCTCCCAACTCTATTTTTGGCATTCCCCAGGGTTTTCATCAGTCTGCTCCCACTGCTGCTCTGCTGCATGCCCTCAGCACCTCACCCCAGTGTGATGGGGCCAGACCGTGCACTCTACCCACACTGTGTTTCCAGTGCTGTCCCCTGCAGTGAGGGACGCCATGTCCCGTGGTGGGGTCGCCCCTATGGTCCTCCCCGTATGTTGTCTGCTCTCATGGGCTTGGTTGGCCAGGATGTCCTCTCCTCCCTCTCCTGTGTGCTCTAATCCAACATGCTCCTCTCCCCAAGCTGTAGCCCCAGTGCTTTCCTCAGAAGTGCATTCTTCTGAGGGAGGTGGTGTTCACATAGTTGGGAGTAGGGCTGGCCCCACAGACCCCTTTATTGGTTCCCTGATACATGGCGGTGGTGCATCTGGTTGAAGTCTGGTCTCTCCATCTCCTGTGGAGATATAAACAATACCTTCCCCTTGGGTGGATTAGTGCCCTGCTCCCTGCCTACCCATGTCTTTTTTCCCCCTCTTTATTTCCCCCTCTTAATTTACTTTGTGGTGAAGAAAGCTGATGGTGCCCAGCTATCAAAAGATATAGTATCTGAGGTCTTAAACACTTGAAGGTAAACAAGTGGCCATCTAGCTGAGAAGCAACAAAGCCCACATGGAGGAAGCACACCAGCCTGTGTGATCAGGAGGAGTTGCCGAGATCAGGTATCAGGCATCTAAGACCCAGAATAAAACCATACCCAAGGGGAATGGGGGTGGGCATGGAGTGGAGACCCAATACCCCTCTGTAGACAATTGGACATCCCCTCACAGAGAGGTCACAGGGAAGAGATGAGCCAGTCGGGGTGTAGTATAGCACTGATGAAACATACAACTTGCCTCTAGCTGTTTGGTGTTTCCTTTACCCCACTAGCATGACCTCACTTCCACCTTATAAATTGGATTAGACCAGAGCATGCAACTGCTACATATAAGAGCCCACAACACAGGGAATCCAGGATAGATAAACACTTCAGGGTCAACAAGGAGAGTAGAAAGACCAGGAAGATTAGAGGAGGGTGGGGCAAGAAAGGAGGAAACAATCACAAGGATCAACTAGAACCCCCTCCCTGGGGGACGAATAATGAAAAAGTGGGTGGGGGGCAATGGAGGATTGTGTAAGATATGGGGAAAAAATATCAAGGGCTTCTGAGGGAGAGTTTGAAGGGGAGGCAGGGGGAAGAAATGGGGAACTAATATCACGGGCTCAAGTGGGAAGACAATGCTTTGAAAATTATGATGGCGGTATATGTGCAAATGTGCTTGACACATTGGATGAATGTATGGATTGTGATAAGAGATATAAAAGCCCCAAATAAAAAAAGCTCCAGTATTAAAAACAAACGCAATCCCAAAATCAATTTGCAGAGTTCCCACGTGGGTTAAGACTACCCAAACTCCTTCAGATCACTGACCAGGGAGGTGAATTGTCTTGCTATCAGACACAGTGGATTGGAAAGTAGATTTATTCAGATATCATTAAGCTAAATTTTTTATCTTAGCAATTTCCCCTTTTTGTAATCTTACCATTTTTTTCCCTTTAGACTCATTTTAATGTGGTTTTAAAATAATTTCTGCTTTGTTTTACATGAAGCTTCTTCTGTAATTTATTTTGATATTGGTAGTGTTTCTGTATTGTTTTCTGGTATGATTCCCTTTATGTGAAATCCAAACCTCAAATTCCAAACTCACTGCCATTGAATTAATCGAGCTCATAAAGACCCTATAGGACCGAGTAGAACTGTCCCTATGGGCTTCCAAAACTCTAACTAGAAAGCCTTATCTTTTTCCAGAGGAGCAGCTGGTGGTTTAAAACAGCTACCCTTGTGATTGGCAGTCGAATGCACAACCACTGTGCCGCCAAGATCGGTAACTCCACAGACAGTAAGTAACTCAATAGTTTCTTACTGTTCAGGCAGCTGAGGTTGGGGGTGGGGAAATGAGCAGCTACAGAGCACAAGAAAGAAAAAAAACTTGTAAAATTGAAACAACCAGAGCTTTACACATCAACTTGGAACTGCAACTCACCTGAGACACTTAGGGGATTCCTACAAGTGCACTAGAATTGGGACAAATATGAAATTGCTATTACTTTTGTAGTAATGCTTTTTCTTTGTTAAAGGTCTATGGAAAGGGGCACAGCACACAGGGAGATCTTTCAAGAGCACATGACCAGAAAATGTTGTTCATGCAACAAAGATTTGCTGAGTGCCTGCCCAGTGCCAGGTACTTTTCCAGGATCCAGCATACAAAGTTCATGAAGAGGTTGCTCAGGTTCAAGTGAATTTAAGAGCATAAGGAGAGAAGACTTCTTAGTTCTAAAGCTGTTCCTTTTGTTTTCTTTTCTTTTCTATCAGACAATGCAATAGCAATTGCTACATGCTGATTATCACACAAGCTGATATCAAATAGGGAGTCTCTTCATCAGGGCGACCTAGATCGTACGTTCCAACATTCAGAGTCTAGCATAGCACATCTCTGGATCCAGGGAAAGGAGAGCTTAACAAAAGGAAGCTAACTAATGTTGCTGCCGAGTAACTGAGACAAATGGAACACTCCCACTACCCAAAGAAAAAGAAAACCACTACTCTGAGCCCAAGTCCCCATTGTTACTTGCTTTTTACCTTGCTTGGATTTAAGGACATTTTTATTTCACTCTTGCTCTCCCACTTCATGTCAATGCAGCACATGGAGGCAGTTCAAATGTGCGGTCACCACTGCTGTGGTGGAAGGGAATATCAAAGCAAATTTCTATAAAAACCATTTTTTGACAAATATTCATTGAATATCTACAACGAGTCAGGGCAGTTTCTAACTGCTGGAGATAGAATGGTAGATAAAACAAGCAATAAGTCCCCTTCTCATTGAGCTAACATTTTAGATGAGAAAGGTTAAAGTTACAAGAAATTTTGCAATAACCACATAGCTAGATGCTGGATTCCATGATTAAATTCCTTTCTTGTTCCTCCTTTCTCTAAGTTTCTAAGCCAGAGACCAACTTCTGGGCTTATGTCTTTTCACTGCTTTTGATGCTGCTTTCAACACTCCCTCTGCTCTAAAGTACAACCTTGATGCTCTCTGTCAATAACCTTCACACATACTCCACCCAGGTCCTTAATTATCTTTAATGTTTCTGTATGAAGTTCTCCTTACAATGGCACTCTACATCATTGAGATGCTAAACAAAGCAATCTGACCAAATTCAACAAGGTATTGAGCTCTGGTGTGTGGGTGTGGGGATCACTGTCTCTTTGGGTTTTAGCCTCCAACTCAATGTACACAACCCTTTTTACTTTAATACCTCTCTAATCTTTTCTTTATGCTTATATTGTGCATCTATCTTTTCCTGGTAAATATGTTGAACAAAGAAGAGAAAGAAAGACATTTGGGTATTGGAAACAAGCAGGCACCAATTAAATATAATATATATATATTTGGTAAAATTTTTAAAAAATGACTCGCAAAGATAATTTTAAAAATAAAGCTTCTGGGGCCATGGATCATAAATGTCTTCATATGAAGACTGAAAAAACCATATATATATATACACATACATACACATATATAGGAACTATATATATGTATATATATATTGTGAACTGTGAGGTGTCTGCAAGTTGGTCATTAAAGTAAATGTGTTGTGTATCTCAGGATTCTTATGAGGTTTTAACATATTGAAACCAGAGCAAATGGGAAAATCTGAAAATGTAATCACTCAGTAGTCAAATAAAATGTCATAAGAAATATCTCCATGTTTTCCTCCCTCCAAAATGTCCCATCCCATCTGAAACAGAAAACAAGTTGAAAATATTTCAATCCAAAGAGTAATTTTATGAAAAAGATAAATACCTAGGAACAAAGGGTTACAATGAAAGTGTCTCCTCCACCACAGAGCAACACTAATGTAATTCAATAAAGTTTTTAAAACCATCCTTGCCAATCAAAATCTAGAAAAGACAATTTCCTCAGGCTGCAATTAACTTGGAAAGAAATCTGATCACTAGGTTCAGGTTAGAAGAAATGTTGGATAGAGGAAATGTTGCTGTATTTCTGTATTTGTATACTCCTATAATAAAATTAAGATTTCCTAGAGAATTCCCTTGGTAAGGGAATGAGTTTTTATTTAAAAAGTGAAACTGTAAAATAAATAAATAAATAAACTACCATCCACTGCGAGTTTTATGTATAAATTCACACAAATAATCAGAGGTTGAATTGGTATTCAGACCTAAATCTACTCTTACCTGCTACACCATGTTGCCATGTGTAGAAATCTATAATGTCTAGTGATACATGTTGGTCTGAAGAGGAAAAAAAAAGCAGTTGATTAGGAGTCCCAAAGCATGGATTCCACTCTAGGCACTGAACCTAGATACATTTCTCTTAACACCTCTAGGCTTCAATATCCCCATCTGCAAAACAAGCATATCCAGTTAAATGAACTCTACTATCTCATTTAGTGCAAATAGCCAAATACAGAGTGAAACATATTACAGCACACGAAGTGCCCAAATGTTTTGTCTTTGGGATAACTAACACTAAAAGCAACTCGAGGAATAAACTGTGCTAAAAAGTGCACCCTTGATCCAAGCAGATCTGCCAGAAAGAGGGGAATGATTTCAAAAGGGAGTGATCTCAAATGGAGTGGCCTGCATAGTCTCTGAACTGTCCTTCGCCAGCAGCAGGAGAGAGGTGTCAGTTAATCTTCACTTAAAATGACCATCAGCAAGCATTTGGGACCTCCAGGTCGAGGCTAAGTTGGCAAGAACTAAATGGAGAGAAAACCATTATACTAAGTCACTGCTAAGCCCAGAATCATGGGATTTCTGAAGAAAATGTTTATGGGTGACTAAATCAAAGGCCTCGGTTAGGTCAATAAAAACTGGTTCTAATAACATAAGCTTCTTCATTGTTCGGAGATATCATTGGTGCTTTGAGTCAAGCTGAATTGAGAGGCAAGCTAGCTGTGAAAAATAACTAGACCAAAGCTAGAAGATCCCCTTTCTCTAGGGGCCGAGCATCTGGAAAAATTGTAAAAACTACATATAATTTTGGCACAGCACATAGACTCACATTCAATGTACCAGACTGAGTCTGGATTCCTTGAACAATGCACAATGCTAAATTTCTCAGTGAGTCTCGAGAAAGACTTGAAACATCCAAAGGCTCAACTGGCCTTTTACAGAGGCTCCAGCCAATTTGAGGAACACCCAATTGGAAAAATTGAAGCTTTTATGGATTTTCCAGAGTAGATTTTGACTAGTTTCTCCCTTCCCTGTTGCAGTCTCGTATTTTGCAGCATGATAAAGCACACGCTGCTGCCTTTCCAATGCTCTTAAAGCCACTGAGCACAAGAGGTTAATGAGAGTGTCCTATCACAGCTTCCACTGATAGGAATAGAATGCCTAGAAAGCTTTTTCCCCTTCCTGAAATACATTTCTTTAATGTCAACAATGAAGAGTTGGAGAAAGGCTAAGGAAGGGGAAGAAAGGCTCACTTAGTTAGCTGTATTTGCAGGTTATTTCCCTCGTGGCATGGTGCATTTGTGTTTTTAAGTGAAATGGAACCCTTTTTTGCTCTCGGTGAGGATGGTATATGAATCCGCAGCAGGCTTTTGTAATTTACTAATATTAGAAATACAAAGGTGTCACAGTGAATAGGCTAGTGAAATTATCACAGGACTTGAAAGGGTAGAACCATATGGTAGGTTATTGCAAGGAATTATTAAGACGAAATGGAATGATTGGAATTTGAAAGTGGGTACTAAATTCATTTGAATCATAAATGATTGCAATTATACAAGAGAACCCTGGAGGCTAATCAATTTTAATTAATGGATTTCTTTTGACCTAGTCCAGTGGCTTCTAAATTTGTTCTTGCAACAGCCCTTTTGGAAAGCTTATCTCTAGTTACTGGCCCATTTGTTAATGCATATCTCACCTGTGTCAACCGCTCATCTGCAAAGTAAAAAAAAAGAGAAACCTATATATCATATAAGTTCTGATACCTAACCGAGACCACAAAAGGCAGAGAAGGGGCATGACACAGAGGAAGTGATCAAAATAGAGGAAATCTTACATGTCATCAGGAAAAATGCCAATGTTTAGAGCTGAAATGAGCCTATGAGGTTATCTTTATTTTTAATATTGTTCCAGTGAAAGATTCTTACATCAGCATGGCTGACCAGGGCATTTAGATATTTTTTACTTTCAAGATTGAAAAAATTCCTCCTTCTCAAGAACATCCATTATACTGCCAGACAAATTGAACATAAAGGTCCTCCCACCTGCCCTCGTGTTATTGTTAGATGCTATTGAGGAGGTTCTGATTCCTAGTGATGCTACATATAACAATGAAACACTGCCCAATCCTTGTACCATCCTCACAACCACCGCTAGGCTACCATCTGCTGTCCTCTGGTTACTTAGGTTCATATACAGCAGTGGTTCTCAACCTTCCTAATGCCGCGCCCCTTTAAAACAGTTTCTCGTGTTGTGGTGACCCCCGACCATGAAATTATTTTCCTTGCTACTTCATCATTTTCATTTTGCTAGTTACTAATTGGGCAACCCCTGTGAAAGGGTCATTCGATCCCCAGAGGGGTAGCAACCCACAGGTTGAGAACCACTGATACACTGAGTCCACCACTCAGAGTCTCAGATGGGTTGGTAAATCTATTTCCATTTCTATAAACGTGCATAGGAGAGAATAATAGTCCCTTCCTCGTAGGTATTAAGCATGTTAATACAAGTCAAATGTTTAGTACAATTCCTTCCTCAAAATACTTGCTCAATAAATGATATCTGACTTTCACTACTACTTCTACAGCTACTTGTACAACTACTATTGTTACTAAGAGTACCCTCTGAAGTAAAAAAACAATTTCAATCTTCTTTTTAATATCAGCTTTTCAAATATTTGACGAGTCCTGTCCAATATATAGGAGCACTTAGTGGTGATGCATTTGGCTGTGATCCCAAGGTTGGCAGTTCAAAATCCCCATTGGTTCCATGGGAAAAGGACAGAACTTTCTAGTCTTGTAAAGAGTAAAAGCCTCAGAAACTCACAGGAGTCCTACTCTGTCCTATAAGGTCACATTGAGGGGACACCAACTTGATGACAGTGAATTGTTTGAGTATCCAATGCATAAGGAGCCCTGGTGGTGCTGTGGGTTAAGTGTTGGACTATTAACTGAAAGGCTGGTGATTCAAAATCACCAGTTACTCTGGAAGAGAAAAATGAGACTGTTTGCTCCCATACAGGTTTAGTCTCAGAAACCCATTATGTTAGGGGGTAGCCCCCTCCTAAAAATCTATGGCTGGTTGTATTTTTCTCACTAGGCGAGAATCTAACAGCTCGCTCTGAGTTACTGCACCCAGTGAGTTAGTGCACCAAGTGGCATAACCTGGGAAGGTTTTCTCTGTTCACAGTGATTTTTTTTGTAAAACCAGTTTCGTTCTAACCTCTTTTTTTTTTTTTTTTTTTTTTGTGGTGGCCGATTTAAGAGAACAGCAGGAGGCCGTGAAATTGTGTTTCCTGCTCTGGAAAAAAACTGCTGCAGAAACTGCTGTGATGTTGAGCACAGCTTACAAGGACAGCGCTGTGGGAAACACATTCCACAAAAGGTAAACTATCAAGCGATGACAAACCTTGTTCTGGATATCCGTCAACTTCCTGAACGGATGAAAATGTCGACTCACAGTGCATTTGGCGTTCATTCCACCAAGTCAATCAAGCTTTTTATTTAGTGGTTTGTGTAACAGTGTACCACATAAAAGTCCTGATTTGTGTCAGATCAGAAACTGGTTTTGCCACCACGACAATGCACCTGCTAATGCAGCCATCTCAGTGTGCCGCTTCTTGGCACAAAAAACAGCATGCCTCTCTTGCTTCACGCCCCTTACTCACCTGACCTCATTGCGTGTGAATCCTCTTTGTTTCTGTGAATGAAGAGGAACATGAAAGGACAGCAACTTGAGGACATAGAAGAGGTGAAGAAAAAATGAGGGAGGTGCTGTCAGCCATCCAAACAGATAATTTTGAAAAATGTTTCCAAGAATGGGATCGCAGATTTGACAAATGTGTTAAGTATAATGGAGAATATTTTGAAGTTGATAAGATTGTTTTGTAAAAAATTGAAATACATACCTTTGTAAAAAAATGTGTTTTTTTGGTGTGCCACCTCACAAGGGTGCCATGAGCTGGTATTGACTTGATGGTTGTAGATTTGATATTCAAAGAATCAATTTCACAGTTGTGCATCCTAGCTCTACTCCATATTAGCTCTATGATGAAAATCATGTGGCACCTTAAGTTGGGATTTTAACCAGTTCACTCCAGTTTGACCCTATGCTGAGAATCTCCTGAGAATTTGCATTTCCACCACAGATGTAGCGAATCAGAATGTACATTCTAACAACATGTTTCTCAAGACTATAAATGATGTAATTTCACTTTACTGCATCAGGTGACTCTTAAGTGTAATTTATAGTCCTTGTAACCCTCACCAAATGATTGGGTGGAGCAAGCAAATAACATGTGGAACATGCAAATAACATGCAGAGCAGTGGTTCTCAATCTTACCAATGCTACAACCCTTTAATGCAGTTTCTCATGTTATGGTGACCTCCCGAACATCAAATTATTTTCTTTGCTACTTCCTAACTATATTTTTGCTACTGTTATGAAAAGGGTGACCCCTGTGAAAGAGTCATTCGACCCCCAATGAGGTCGTGACCCACAGGTTGAGAATCACTGAGGTAGAGGATTCTAACTTTGGAATGGATCCGTTTAGCCAGTCTGCTGGGTATAAATGTTGGTCATTTCACCATCAAGAATAGGGACTAATGACCATCAAGAAAGATAAGCCCAAGCAGAATGTGTGCGCGACTCCTCTCTGAAGTGGCAAAAGCAGGAGAGGCTGCAGCACGAAGACCAAAAGCCTCATTGAAGCCCTAAAACAGAGCAGAGGAAGCACGTCATGAATCAGGGGAGGCTTCCCCGCAAACCATAGAA
Source organism: Tenrec ecaudatus (assembly GCF_050624435.1). NCBI lineage: Eukaryota > Metazoa > Chordata > Mammalia > Afrosoricida > Tenrecidae > Tenrec > Tenrec ecaudatus. Next base: position 145,694,089 of record NC_134548.1, read on the forward strand.
GAAAATCCAAGTGCCTTCAGGCAGGAAGCTGGCTTACAAAGTAGGATGCCCTTTGGCCACATAGCTTTGTAACACTTGCACAAGGAGGGCAGAGCCAAGGGACCTGGAACCTGAGATGCTTAGGTGCTACACACAAAAGGACTGTATCCTTAACATTTGTGGATCCTGCCTGCGGGGAACCTGTTAAGTGCCTTCATAAACTCCCATCATTTTGAGAACCGTCTTTAGTTCTGTGTGGCCATTAAAGCAAATGCTCAAACCTGGTAGAGAAGCTGAGTTTCCTGCGAAGAGCAGTCAGTCTCAGAACAGAATAAAGAAGGAAGGAGAGTAGAAGCCTCTCGGACTGCTTCCTCCAGGAATCATTCTGGCACAGATGTAGAGTTGGCTGCTCCTTCTTTGTGCAGCCACTCTCCATTTCCTCCCCTAGGGATCTTGTTATTATGTGCATTCTGATTTGGTATCTCTCCAGGGAAATGCCAATTCTTAGCAGGGTTCAGAAGTCCTATGTTCAAGCCAGATAGCTTTAAGACAATACCTAGAACACAGGATGGCTATGAGGACGAAAGGAGACAACACAGGCAAAGTGGTGGCACACAAATACACAAATTCAAGTATGTATTTGAAAATATGTCAATTCCTTTCCTTTTGCCATTCCTAACTTTTCTCTTTTCCAGGTATAAAAATCCCAATTTCTAACCTTCCTCTAGATGACAAGAGCTTGCCTACCCCTGACCATCTTGGTTTCATTCTAGTTTCTCAACTACCTTTCCTAAATGTAGTTAGTACTAAGGGTGGCAAGCACTATTCTAGGTATGACACAAGTATGTTATGCAGAGAAAAGTGAGACTTCAATCCAAAGTTTCCTTGATCTTGAAAAGATGAAGTACAGCTGAAAGCATGATCAAGGTAAGGGCTGGGTGCATTCTTTTAGCACCATGATTTGTTTTTGCGCATTGATTTCCTTTTTTGTAACCCACACAGCTAATGTGTGATCGATTCCATCAAAACTTCAAGTTACTTATTGAATCAGAGCAGTTCTGCTGGCCAGCTCCACTAGTTCTTTTCTAAGACTCTGCTTTCTTAGCAGGTTGTGATGCGTACATAATGCAGTGATCTCATGCCTGCCACATATATTGAGGGACATTAATGCCAAAGTGTCTCTTCCAATTCATTTTATGTGGTAGCTTTCAGAAGCAAATTATTGAATTAAAAAGATAATAATTTTAATCTTGTTGGTGAGTTCTGATTAAGCACCTCCAGGCATAGAGAGAGGCAAGGTGCATGCTTTGACATGATAAGGCTGGATTCAGTTTTTATCTTTCCAAAGGTTAGAGTGACTACTACTAACGTGGAGCCATGGAACTGGAGAACAAGCTCTGCCTATGCCCTAACTCAGTGCACGGCCCTAGATAAGCCATTTAACACATTGGGGTTTGAGGTTCCTCACCTGTAAAATGAGAGGGTTGGACTAGTTAACTTAATGTCCCTGCTGAGTCCAATAATGCATGGTTCTATTCTGTAGCCTTATGATTAAAGAATTATACTTTTTCCACCCCACACTTGACTTCTAAGCATTTACCACTAAAGAATAGCTCAGGCACAATCACACTTTAAGACGATTTTTATTTTAATAGTCAAACACTTGGGCACTCCCCCTCCTGCTTTCTTGCATGTATCATTTTAAAGGAGCTAATTCAGTTGTACTTTACAAAGATTACCATGACATATCCAGGCGGAAGGAGAGAGTTCAAAATCGTCAATTGAAATACACAAGGGAAAGTGGTCTTGAGCGCGACCAGTCATAATGCTTTACCCACAGGAAAGGACTCGGAAGCTGGCCTCAGTAACCACTATTTCCCTTACATATTAACCTCACAATACGCTGCTGTGACAAAGTCCATTAACATAAGTGCTCCCATAGTCACACATGCCACAAACCCACTGCCACTGAATCAATTCCTGCTCAGAGTGGCCGGAAAGGACAGAACAGACGTGCTCCATAGTGTTTCCAAGACTGTAATTTTTATGGGAGCATCTGCCACCAGCAGAGTTGCTGCCAGGTTTAAAACCTTCACCTCTCGGTTAGCAGTTAGTGTTTATCCACTGTACCACCAAGGCTGCTTCTTCATAGATACATGCATTTAAAGGTTTATTATTCATCTGACTCTTAAGGTAGTAGTGCAACTACTGTAAGCAATTACTTCTTGCCCTTAGAGGATATAAATATATTAGTCTATAAGAGGTTCTCAATATGCAGTCTAACATCTTGGCTAGGCTGTCCCTATTTTAAAGATTCTCTAAGGAAACAATCGATTAAAGCAAATATTTTACTTGAGTGGTACCTATAGACTACATTGTCCAAGAGAAATCTTTAAAAAGCAACATTGATGGTCAGATTTATTCGTTAAAAATGTTCCACATGAGAGTGATAAAGCTGGAGGGTTTGTTTTTTTTGTTTCGTTTTGTTTTTGTTTTTGACTTTTAGCTTCAAAAACACCACACTGAGTTGTGGGCCATGAATCTTGTATCTGGGCTCTGACAGTGGCATCTCAGGGCGATGTATGGGAGAACATGGCTCCTTTCCTCAATTAGCATCCTTTTGAATGCTAATGATGATTAGTAAGTATCACACACACACACACACACACGCACAAATTGGGGTGGAGGAGCAGTCTCTATGCTATTCTGCAGCACACATTCTATTTGGTGATCAACTATCTCTCCATCTGACCCTCCAAAAAAGGCAGCAATTAGAAAAATACAAAGAATCTGATTTTTCTACATTTTGACATTGTTCAGTCAGCTGCATGCAGAGGCTGAAAGATGAATCCAAAATACGGAACGAGGGGGAGTCCTTGTCTCACCATAGCATTGTGTATGCTGCTATTTCTAAAGGCGGAGGCTCACTTCACACTGTTAATCCATTCCGACAAGATGCTCCCTGCCATGATGGTGTGGTATACTTTTAATCTTTTCAGTAGCTAGAGAGGTAGGAGCAATACAATTTCCAAAGGCTTATTATCATTGCACTGCTCCCCCCGAAGTGCGATCTTTGCTACTACCCCAGTGACAGAGAGGTAGATGGGAAGAAAGAAGACCTCATTTAAAGTAACAGCCATCACAACCACCAATAAGCAAGACCCCCTTTGAAACAACAGAAACGGAAATCTGAGTCTACATTTCCATAGAAGGTCAGCAAAGTGGGGTCTCCTTAGGGGAAGCAAGCTTTACTGCCTTTCATAGCACAAATACACCAAGCAAAAATTCATCAAGCAGAAGATAATAGTGCATCTCTAATTCAGTAATTGTCACAGGACTCCTTCCTCCTCCTCAATTAAACAGTTAACAGGGAGCTGGAATTCACACAAAGAAAGAAATTTGCTCCTCCTCCTTTCCCAGTTTGATTTATGCATAGCCCCTGGAGACTCGAATGAATGTCTTCATAGAGCAAAAGCCCCAGCTGTTTTGGAAAACCTATGACAAAGCGTAACTAAGGTTCACACGTGCGCACATAAAGACTTCATAATTACTAAGTTGGGTAATACAAAGCTTGCTCCTCAATCAACGGTCTAGAGTCAGCCTTATTGCCTCTCTCATGCCCAGCCAGGCTGGCCTGAATACACCTATAGTGCTAATTTAGTACTGACTGCCTGAGGCATTATGATTCCTGGGTAGACAAGCACTTTAAGCAAAGCTAAAGCAGGGATAAAGAATGATGGGGATTTAAAAAATCATAATTCAGTGTTTATTAACACCAAACAGAAAGCATTGAAAATCGGTGAAATCCCAATTCTTATTGACCTGGTTTATTTAGAGTATTATGGTTTTTTTTTTAATGGTAAGAAATCAGAAACTGAGGTGTCTAATTCCAAGAAAATACTAAAAGCCATTCTGAATATTCTCAAACCAGCCTTCTGTTAACGCAAGACAAGCCCCTCCCCTCCTCCAACCCTTAGAAGTAGGTGGAAATGCATTTGCTCTTCCTACTTCCTCTCCTCCTATCCACTACTTAAATACTGTCTGCAACAGTTTACTCAGACACTCATTGCAAAGGTCACTAACACTCTGCTGCCAAAGCTAATAATCACTTTTCAATGCTTAGCTTACTCTTTCTCTCTGCAGTGCTTAACTCTTAAGCATTGCTGCATTCTTTAAATTCTTTCCTTGGCTTCCCTGACATACCCAAAGATGGCTCCTCCATTTCAGTTTCTTTCATGGATTTCTATTCCTCTACGAATTTCTCAAATGTCAGGGTGTCCCAGTGTTCCTTCTTTTTGCCTCAATTCTTATTCTAGACTAGGAGTTCTTAACCTGGACATCATAATACTTGATGTATTTGCTATACGTCAGAATCAACTCAACAGTAGATAATGGCCAATGGATGTGCATCAAGGGGTCAGGGGATGCCTGAAAATGTTACACAGGACTGTGCGTGTATATTTCAATGGGAGGAGTAGTATAGTTTTCTCCAGAAGTCCAAAATGATACAAAGGTCTAAGGACCACTGCTCCTCACAGTTACACTCAAGCTCCATACCAATGCCCCAAATCCTACGAACTCTACCACCGACCTAAATCAAACATCCTCTCTTCATCTTAACCACTGTGATCTTAGGCAATGTGGATTATTCCAAAAGCTCCCTTCTCACATATCATCCTGGCACCAATCAACTCTCCAGTTATAGAGACATAAGGATCCCCCTAAAAGGCAAAAATGATCAGACATTAAACACTTGTCAATGGTTTCTTTACTTCTTAGATCAAGGGAGTTCAAACTCCCTGTCAAGGCAAATAAGTTTCCTTATAATTCAATTCCTGCATCTACAGTCTCCACCTCTCTCCAGATTGGCCACTTTTTAACCACCACCCTAACCCCAATATAAGTAGTTATATTCTCTAGCCACATGGAACTATTTTCAGTGAGTGTTTCAGGGTTTTGCATATACTTTAATATCAAGCCAACTTGGAGCACCCTGACCCCCTTGACCTGGATAACCTCGGCCAGGTAAATTCTCCATAGCCACCTAAAGTTGGGTTCTGGAGCTCCTCTGTCGTGCTCTGATAGCATCCTCCTTGTGCTGTGGTGCTGTTAAGTGCCATCAAGTCAGCTCTGATTCAGAATGGAACACTGCACTGTCCTGCACCATCCTTATGATGGTTGTTAAACTTGAGCCCATTGTTGGAGCCATTTTTGTCAGTTTATCTCACTGAGGACACTCCACTTTTTCAGAGACCTTCTACTGCACAAAGCATGATGTCTTTCTCCAGGGGTTGATCTCTCCTGACATGCCCAAATGTACATAAGAAGAAGACTCAATATTCTTGCCTCTGAGTAACAATCTGGTTTTCTGCTTCCAAGATAGATCTGTGTGTTCCTTTGGTAGCTATGGTATTTTCATTATTCTACTCCAGCACCACGATTCAAATGCATCCATTCTTCTTCAGTCTTCCCGATCCAATGTCCAACTTTCACATGAATACGAGACAGCTGAAAAGACCATGGGTTGGTTCAAGTGTACCTTTAGTCCTCAAAATAAAATCCTTGCTTGTCAACACTTTCCATAGGTAATGTGCAACAGACTTACCCAATGAAATCCATCATATACTTTTTTTACTGCTGTTTCTATCAGCATAGATTGTGGATCAAAGAAAAATGAAATCCTTGGCAACTTCAATCTTTTCTCGGTTTATCATGTTGTTATAAGAATTTTTGATTTCTTTACATTTAGTTGTAGTTCATACTGAAGAACTTTCCTTGATTTTCCTCAGCAAGAACTTCAAGTATTCTTCACTTTCAGCAAACAAGGTTATGTTATCTACTTTTCAAAGGTGGTTAATATGCCCTTCCCCCAATTCTGATGCCAAGTTCTTCCTCATATAATCCAGCTTTTCTGATGATTTGCTCAGCATACTGATTGAATAAGTAAGGTGAGAGGATACAACCCTGACACACACCATTCCTTATTTTAAACCATGTAGTATTCCCTTATTCTGTTTGAACGACTGCCTCCTGGTCCATGTACAGGTTCTGCATGAGCACAAGGAAGTGTTCTGGAATGGTCATTCTTCTCAATGTTACTCATAGTTGGTTATGATCTACAATTGACTACCTTAGCATAGTCAATAAAATACAAGCAAACCTCTTTCTGGAATTCTTGCTTCCAGTCCAGATCCTTCTGACATCAGCAGCGCTATCCTTCGTTCCACGCCCTTTTCTGAATATGGCTTGAAATATATATTAGAAGCATATTGTTTTGTGATTGCATGTTTCTCTGTTTCTCTATTTTTACACTAGTTTTATGAATACACTATAAGTTGCTTGAGTTCAGAGACCATTTGTTGTCCTTAGCATCTAATATAGTGTCTGGCACATCATAGTTTGTCAATAAATTTATGATGATAAACTTCGTAAATTAATGGACAGGTGGCAAACTCAAGGCCTTGACCTTGCACTCCATATCCTCACAATCTTTGCTTTTAGCTACTTATTGGAAACAAAACAGTAGACTCCAGGGAAATCACCAGACTTACTCATTAATTCTTCGGGCCTCACTTTTCTCATTCATATAAGTAAGAAAAATTCTCTCTGCTTCCTATGGCCTGGAAATTCTGGCTAAGAAGCATGGCTAATTTTCATTCCCTTAACCTCACTTCAAGGAATTCTGGTGGTGCTGTGGGTTCGGCATTGGGCTGCTAACCACAAGGTCAGTGGTTGAAACCCATCCACTGCTCCATAGAACACAGATGAGGCTTTTATAAACCTATAGTCTTACATATTTTACATCAGACTGATACAGGTCCAAATTGATGCAATGGCAGTGGGGTTTGCTTTGGAGTTTGGTAACCCTACTTCTGGCCCCTACCTCTTTCCCCACCCCAGTCCAATCCTATCAGCACTGTGAAGATCTCATTTAGACATTTAGAACTAGGTTAGGTAAAGGCCATGAGGGTGTGAATGTGTTGTATGTACAAAGGGGAGAGAGAAGGAGGGAAAGGGGACCAGAGAGATAGTAAGGCAATTCCTGGACATGCCCCATTCTGTTCACAATGTTCAATTACTATATAAAATAAAATTCCCAACTGTCCAAGAACACTCAGAACAGGAAAAAAACTATAAGAAAACAGAAGTAGATATAAGTTATCTGAAATTGCTAAAGAGCTATGGAAACACGGAACAAAAACTAACCAGCACTGAGAATATAATAAAGGAAGGACCAACCCTCTATTGGTCCCTGGGGGAGGACCCAGATGGCCTAAAAGACCAATTCCATCTTTTAATTTCTTTGATTGATAAGAAAAGATAAGCTTCCATTTAGTTCTCATAAACAGTGACCCCCTTTCTCTTCTGTGGACAAAGTTGATGTACTACTGTTTTTGCTTCCAGATATTAAACTCGTATTTAATGATATGTGTGCTTTGTAATGTATGCATCACAAAACTTTCACTGACAAAAAGGACCCCACATTCATCTCTTTGTCTCTTAGTTGCAGCACACAAATGCAGCAGGGAAGTGGGGAATTTAAATGCACAGCAGGCCACTGATTTATTCCTCTATAAACTCTTCTACATATCATGGCAATTGTAGAAGCAAAGGAAGCCCAGATGCATGCTTCCCATAAAGAGGCAAATGAAGCCAAGGGATAGAGTTGGAAGGAGGAAAATGAAAGGCTAAAATAAGATTACTAGAGCATGCCTTTTTAAAAACAAATAAAAAATTCCATTATCCTTGCCAACGTTGGAGATGGGTTAACCTCTTTTAGCGCAAAGAAAAAAGAGCAGTGTCCACTATCTAGTCTAACAAAACCAATTGTATGTCATAGAGATGCCATTTCACTTCCGAATTGCCTATACTTCAGTAGTGCATAGAGTTATTTTGTCATATAATAGAATAAGGGGCAGAATAATAAAATTAGAATAAATAGCAGAACAAGTAAAAACAAAACATCTTAGCTATGTGTACTGTTAATATAAAATAGTCATGCAGCACACAGGAGTTATTTAAGTATGTTTGAGTCACTGGGCTGCTAAAGTGGAGAGGAACCACAAGAGTTCTGAGGAAGAACAAGTTGAGAAATCAACAAAGGGGTCATTCCTTGAAAGGAAAAAAATCTATTTTGGTATATGAAATCCTGTGCAGCTGACTTGAAGGAAAGCCATTATCCCCATGTCGAAGCTAAAGAAGTTAGAAATGACTATTTGTATCATGAAACCAATTCACATGTCATGTCTTTAAATATCAAGTGAACATAATACATTTAGGTAGGATTTGATTCATATATTTGCAATTTATATATTCAGTTTGCTTTAGGGGAATGGTAGGGAAAGTTAAGGGGAAATAGGAAGGTAATGACAATTAGCAACAGGAAAAGAACATGTTCTAAAATTGATTGTGGAGATGGTTTTACAATTTTAAGGTGATTATTACTGAATTTTATGATATATACATTATATGCCAACAAACTTGGTTTTAAAAAATAAAGAAAATGTTTCGGAAAAGATAATGAAAATATATGTCAAGATGTGTTTGATCAAATGAATATTTGTATGGATTGTGACAAGAGCTGTAATAGCACCCAATAAAATAAAATTTAAAAAATAAAGAGACGGGAGGTATTCTTATACTAGTTTCATGTGGACTTGTTTCTGATTTTTTTCAATTTGAAATTTGAATTTTGGAATGGTTAGGCGTCGGAGTGCAATCGAATGGTCGGCAGTTCAAAAGTACCAACAGCTCTGTGGGAGAAACACTTGGCTTTCTACTCCCATAAACCATTGGTCTTAGAAACCCATAGGGCATCATTCTGAGTCAGCACTGACTCCATGGCAGTGGGTTTGATTTGGAGCTTTGAGTTTTGTTCAGCTAAAGTGCCTCTATTGTGGAAACAAGCAGAGGAAGAAAAATCTACACTTCAAAACAAGGAGGCTCAGACTATGTCCAGCAAAGCACTGCCCCCATTAAGGAAGTGGAGTTGTGTGACAAAAGAGAATGAGAAAACATTCTGGAAACATTTTAAAAGCCGGAGGTAAAATTCAGAAGAATGCAATACACGAGAGGTAGGAAGGACCCCGGAACCGACTGAAAAGGATGAATCATGCTGTTTATATTCGGGAAGAAGTATGTTTTCAAATTTGGCTAAAGATGAATCTCTAGAGATAGCTCAGAGTGAGGTAAGAACAGATCTAGTATAATGAAGGGTAAAGCATTTTTTATAGTCTATCTATGTATCACTCTGACATTCTTAAGATGTATGAATAAATAAATATATGTGACATTATTTTGAGAAAGCACCAAATCTGTCTTGAACTTATGTGTATTAGCAAGCATGGTGAGCTGTATAAACATGTATTAGATATTAATTCCATTGGTGACAAATATTGCCTTGAATCTAATTATAAGAACTGGTCAAGTCAATGTACTAGCAGTGTATTATCTACTAGGTGACCTCTAAAGCCTAAGCAGCTTTCTATTTTTCTGTTTTACTCAGACACACATATTACTAAGGAATCTATTTACACCTTGAATTAACAATAGAACAAATTTAAACTAGCTAGTGTGAGATTAATGGTTTAACTCCTAAGATCAAGAGGGGTGGCCCACAAAAGGTTAACTATGAATAGTGAAAATTACTTTACATTATATAATGTTCAAGGTTTTATTCTGTTAAAGATTACAGTCAACCTAAAGATGAAAGATAAAGTTAAAAACCACTGTAGGGAGGGTAGAGGGAAGATGGGGTAGAAAAGGGGAACTGATTACAAGGATCTACATATAACCTCCTGCCTGTGGGGAAAGACAACAGAAAAATGGGTAAATGGAGACATCAGACAGTGTAAGACATGAAAAATAACAATAATTTATAAATTGTCAAGGGTTCATAAGGGAAGGGGGAGTGAGGAGGGAGGGGGGAATGAGGAGCTGATACCAAGGGCTCAAGTAGAAAGCAAATGTTTTGAGAAGGATGATGGCAACAAATGTCCAAATGTGCTTCACACAATGGATGGATTATGATAAGAGTTGCATGCCCCCCCAATAAAATGAGTTTAAAAAATCGAAGCTATAGCATGATTCTAGGCTAGAAAATCAAGTTTCACTCTGATAAACCACCCAAGTATCTAGCATAAATAGCTATAGTCTGAAACCCTCAAATAATCTAATATTCCAATTTCTTTTACAACTGTAAAAAATGAGACTTAAATAATTAGATGAGCTTTGTTGTTAGTTGTCACATCAACCCTGAATCAGTGAATGAGATCAGACCTTTGTTTCACTCCTTGATTTTTAAATGGAGTTTCTATTTTTCACCAAATTGCAAGCAAAGTGCTAAGCTTCATTTTACACTCTTATAATGTTACTCTACTAGTAGACTATAACACAAATGAAGCAAATGCACCCCCAAACAAGAATAAACCAGAAAAATAAACAATTATGTCTGTCCACAGAGATAATCTGCTATCTCCTAGTGTGATGGCAGTGGTAGGAACAGTAGTGGCTGGCTAAAGCAGTCTTATTTCTGTGTCAGAGAGCATTCTAGATCAACAGGTCTGAGGAGATCTCTCTGCAAGATGTGAAAAACTGAAAAACCTAAGTGATTGCCCCTTGAAGAAAGCTTTAAGTTTTTGCCGGTAATCTTGGAGAAAGGAGTAAACTGAAAAAACAGAGAAGACACCTGGGGAGACAAAGGAAGGGAGAGGCAACTGTATTCATATAGCTAGGGAAGCTGCCAAAGCAAGAGGTAAAAGCGCCCATGGAAATGTAACGGGTCTGTAGAGAGGCAGTGGAAAGTTACAATGGAGATAGTCCAAGTATGGCTCAGTGATCATGATGAACAGTTTCATGTCACTGAATTATACATGAAAAAATACTGGAATGGAAAATGTTTTCAAGTGTGCATGTATAAGTACTTATCATATCCAGAAAACTAACAAACAAAAAATCTAATGAAATGCTCAAAGACATATTTAGAATACTCAATCATTTGAGATCAAAAGACAAATTTTTGAAGTGTGAGAAAAGGAGAAGGAATGGAAGCAAGAGGCACAGAGAGGAAGTGTGATAAGTGATGTTATTTGTGGGAATGGTCATCAATGACATGAAACAAAATATGTATGGACTGTCAAATGCAAAACGGATTTGCTTTGTAAGCCTTCACCTAATTCACAATAAAAAGCTAATAGATAAACTCCTTTCAATCAAAGAAAATCACCACCAATAACATGAATACCATGACATACTTACTGTGTGCAGAGATATTGAGCTAACCCTAAAGAGAGAGGAAGTGTTAGTAAACTGTAAACACGGCAGAACATCATGGAAAGACCCCAGGTTGAAAATCAGCTTTAGATTTTAGTTGTAATGTTTAAGTCAGTATTATACATGTGACCTTGGACAACTCACATGACCTTTTTAGGTCTTAATACTCCCATCAATAAAACAGACATGCTGGATCAATACGTGTGGGGTCTTTTTCTTTTTACGGGGAGTCCTGCTAATGAAATATTACTGGAATACACTACATACTTGTATAAAAGGGAAGAAAGTGAAGTACTATGCTTTAAGCATAGTGAAGATAATTATGGTGTCACAGCCCCTCTGCTGGACCTCCCCTTCCCAAACCAAAAATGTCTTGTCGTGGAGTCAATGCTGACTCATATTTGCCCCACCAGTGGGTTTGCGAGACTGTTTACAGGTATAAGACAGCCCAGCCTTTCTCCCTCAGAGCTGCTGGTGGTTTGGAACTGCCGACTTTGCAGATCACAACCCAAGGATTTTAAGGAACAGAACACCATCTGGAGCAACTGGAATCATTATTTGAGGTAGCAGATGCTCAGTAAAGATTGAATGAATAAATGATTAATTGAAAGAATGGATAAAATTATCATCTTAGTCCTGTTTACTGAAGTTCAGTCAAATATGTACAGTTTACATTATTTTTCTTATTTAATAGAGTTGTCCCGAAGTATAAACACAGGGTTACAAGGCAAGCAAACAAATGTCTGCACTATTCAGTCTATTATCCTGTCTACAATTACTTACAAATGTACATTTTATGAAAATAAAGCAAAAAAGTGTACTCTGCTACGTTAGCATTCCTTCCTTGTGTCAGCAGAGCAAAAAAAGATAAAGTTCTGCCCAACCAGTTGAAATAAAATTTGAGGGAATTAAGAAATCAGACTGAATTTTGCTATGGCAATACATCTTTCGTGGAACAAACCTGTTTCTATGGGAATTGCTCATATGCTTCAAGTAAGCAAATCTCCAAAGTTAGTAAATAAAGCTGAGAGATAAGGGCTACTTTGTCTGTCTGTCTGGTCTCATCTCCACTAGTAGTGGGAAGAAGGCAGGAGAGGTCAAGGTTGGCTGTTTTTCTTTTTCCCCCAAGCTTACATTGGGTCCAGTAAGATGTATTTTGTCTTGCTGGACTCAAAGTCAGCCAACAGGCCATTAAGAAAAATTAAGACAGTTGTACCAAGGTCAGAGAATTTGATGGAGAGATGGTTGGAGAGAGCTCATTTAAGTAAAAGCTTTTCCTCTTCAAGAAACAATATAATTTCAGAAGGTGCTTTTCTAGAGACGGCTAGAGTGGCTCTGTAGTTTTATAACTAGGTGTTATCAGTTAACTAAGACAAGTGTTATACATAACTAATGTTCTCAAACCTGAATTTTGTTTCCCTAGAAGGCTGTAATATTTGAAAGGGCATTAAGGAGAATTTAAATTTCACTGTTGTTTCCACATAGTCCTAATATTTTATTCAGGTATATTATATACAAGTACTGCTACTATTCACACTATGTCTTATGAATGGACACATTTTTATAAACACCCTAGGAGGATGTAGTAAAGTTTTCTATTTTCAATCTATGGTGCCTGATACTGGAGTTACTTTAAAAAAAAAAACACCTAAACTCACGCATTGAGTGAGAAATATTCTTTGCCAGTCTTTCTCCAAAGCGCCATGACATCTTAGAGAGAAAAGGCTGCATCCCTTCTGTGGCTGTGACAAATATAGATATCTCAAGCTTACATGGGGCTGGATAAGTAGCTGCCACAAAGTAATCTTGAGAGGCAAACTACAGCAGGAGTCTAACTGCCCAGGATAGATGACATCACTACTTTCTTCCATACATTTTAAGTATTCCCATATAAAACCTGGATTCAGTTAAGCGCCTTGAGCTTCACTGGTAAGACCTGCGCTTGGAATGAATCCAGTTCTGTGAGGGACCGCTGGGGTTTTAACGCACTCTGGCAGCCGGCCAAACTGCCACTTGCTTTCATCAGCTAGGCAAAAAGGGGAATGCTCTACTCAAAATTTTCAACTTCTGAATTTTCTCTTCCCCTTCAGAGGATTCCCATTTTCAGAAAGATAATAAAAAATGCAGATATTGTCACATAACAAGAAATGTGGCTTAGAGGAAACAAAAACAAATAAAAGAGTGGAGGGGGGGTGAAGAGCTATATTTTTCCCCCTCAAACATTTTGATCTACATTTTCTCTGCATATTTCTAATCTGGAAGTTACTGACTAGTATCACACAAGTTGGAATTCTTCTGACTGAATACTTAGAATTTTCTCTTTTTTTCTCCCTTCTCCCTTCCCCCAAGTCTCTTGAGAAATGTTTACTCATTTAATCAGTCAAAATATTTATTCAGAAACTATTAAATTGTAGGAACTTTTCTAAATACTGTGTATACAACAGTAAAGAAGACACTCCATAACCTCACAGAGAATTTACACTTTGTAGGAGAGAGCTAATGAATGAATTCAGGGGGGAAATATCAGGGTATATGAACAGAAAACAACAGAATATGTGTATCATTTGTTCATGAAAGCACACTAAATATATGACATTTGAGCAGTTTATTAGAAGAACAATTTTTCTCTCTTATTAAACAATGCAAACCTAGGAGGTTTTTTATTTTATTGTATTCAGAGTCGCCGGTAAGAACAATCAGAGAGTTTAGATATTTGGGTAATATCAGCAGGACATTCAAAGAAATCATTATAGCACTGAAGATCCTCCACTAAAGACCAGCTAAATAAATCAAGGATTGAACAAAAATTCTGAGGAGGGACAGGATTAAATTATACCATTTTAATGAATGCTATGAAAGGGGGAATCCATAAGCTGATACACCCAATTCTGGGACAACACACCTGACAATTGGTAACTTTAGAAATAATGAAACGAACACCTGAGATTGTGGTTCCAAAACTGGGTAGAATAGAGGCACATCAGCAGATTTCTCCCACTAAATACAGCTAAAAACCTGACATAATATATAAAAACAAGTTAAGTATGTTGGTGCTCAGGAAGACAAAATAGTGAATTCCCTGAGATTTGGTTTACCTCATATATGTCAGGCTGGGTATTGGAGAAACCAGCAAGCAATAAACATCATTTTGCACAGACTGAAAAAGCCTCCAGAAAATTTGACTCCCTCTAGCCAAAGCACCAAGAAAGAGGCAGCCCAGCAAGGCAGATTACTTTTAGATACTAACCATCCTTGTCCAATCAAACAGAACAGGAAAATGTGAGGTCCTACCCTTACTCCTAAAACCAAAGTTAGTTTAAAAGGCATAAAACAAAATTTTTTAAAAGTTGTTATGTGCCATTAAATCAGTTCCGACTCATGTCATCCCTTTGTACAATAGAACAAAGCACTGCTCAGTCCTGATTGTTATAATTGTCATAAAGCATGAGCTAATTATTTCAGTCACTAAGTCAATTTACCTCATTGAGGGTCTTCTTGTGTTCTAGTCTTCCACTTTACCAAGCATGATGTCCTTTTCCCAGGGACTAGGCTCTCCTGATAACATGTCCAGAGTATGTGAGACGAAGTCTTGACATTCCTTCTGTTAAGAAGCATGCTAGCTGTACTTCTTCCAAGACAGATTGGTTTGTCCTTTTTGCAGTTCTTTGGTACACTCAATATTCTTAGCCAGCACCATAATCAAATGTATTGATTCTTCTTAAGTCTTCTTTATTCAATGTCCAACTTTCACATGCACATGAAGTGACTGAAAGTAACATTGCTCGGGGCAGAGACACCTTAGTCCTCAAAGTTACATACTTGCTCTTCAACATTTTGAAGGGGTCTTGTGCAGCACATGGAATATCATTTGATTTCTTGACTGGTGCTTCCATAAGCATTGATTATGAATTCAAGAAAATAAAATCCTTGACAATTTCAAGGTTTTCTCCAATGATCACATTGTAACCTATTAGACCAAATTGTGAGGATTTCTGTTTCCTTTACATTGGGGTGTAATACATAGGGAAGTCTGCAGTCTTTGATCTTCATCAGCCAGTACTTTAAGCAAGCATGGTTGTGTTGTTTGCATATTGAAAGTTTTCAATAAGCCTTTCTCCAATCCTTATGCTGCATTCTTCTTAATATAGTATAGCTTCTGGGACTATCTGCTCAGCATTATAGATTGAACATGTATAGTGAGAGAATACAACACTGACACACAAATGTCCTGAGTTTAAACCACTCTGTATTCCTCTGATCTGTTTGCACCACTCGATTCATTTGTTCCAAATAGAAATTTTTAGAACTGAAAAAATTCAATAACTAAGAGCAAACAAACAAGAAAACCTCAGAGGAATGATCCAACAGTATAATGAAGACGACAGGAAACAAAAGGTCGCAATAATAGGAATCACTTAAAACAAATAAGCAAAGAAAAGAGTTTGGACAAAATGAGTAGACCATCAGGGGCCTTGTGGGATTATAACAAAAGATCTATAACTCATGTCGTAGAGAAGAGAAGGGCATTCACAAAATTAGCCAAAGACTTAAATCTATAGATTCAATTCGCTGAGCTATCCCATATAGAACAAATGGAAGCAAATTCATAAATAGATACATCACAAAATATTGAAAACTAAAGACAAGAAAAATTATTGAAAGCGGTGAAAGAAGAAACACAAGCCTACTTATAAGGAGAAATAAATAGATTATTTCTTTCCAGAGATAAAAAAACTTGAATTTTCCAATAAGAATTTATTTTACATTTAAAGGTGTCTCAGAGAGGTAAATGCAGTAACCTAAGAAGTCTAATTTATGTGGATTACAGTAACTGTAGTACAGTAACTCAATTATATATCAACTGTACTGGTGGAGGTGATATCCTAATGCTTTCAAACTTGTAGCATATTGTCATTCTGCATGCTGCTTCCACATCTGAGATGCAAATCAGTTATTCTATCCCATAACTCATTACATTAGAATTTTAAATGGAAGAACTGGAACCAATTCAAAGTTGAAGAGAAAGAATTATAACCCTCTAAACTGAAAAGGAGAGATCCAGAGCAAGGAGAAAAAGTGACCATTCATTTATTCATTCACTCATTCACTAAATATTTCTTAATTGCCAACTAAGTTCTAGGTATCAAATATCAGAAGACAAATAAATTATGGCCACTGTCCTCCAAGAAATAGCAGCCTAAATGGAGGAAGCATACAAACAGATAACTGTAAATAAATGCAATCAAAGGAATAGAATAAAAAATGTACAAGGCATAAGGGAAGTACAGAGAAAGGTCTAAGGAAGGCGTCGTGGATGAGGTCGGACTTGATCACTCGTGAGTGGTGAGTAGGAGTAAGCCAGGTGATTCCGAATGTGGAGAGGGCGCATCAGGCACAATGGACTATATAGGCAAAGGCATAGGTGTGGAGGCGAGCAGCAGTACAGTGTGTATGAACTACATACAGCTAAATAATTTTAAGCACTGGAATGATAGATCCAATTTTTGTTTTAAATAGATAAGTCTGGCAGTGTGGGGATGCAACTAGAGGTGAGGTGACCAGTTAAGCAATACTGTGGCTCAGACAAACAATGATGAGGTGCTGATCTGGGACTAAGGCTACAGAACATATTATGGTTAATTTCCTTAATTTGGGTTTTAAAATACCACTCTCTCTTGATTTTCTTTCTATCTCTCACTGGTTATACATTCTCAGTTCCTTTATTGGTTCTTCCTCTTCTCAACTTTTAAACGGTAGATTAACCTGTTTGCATTTCCTTGCCTTTAAGTATCATGTATATGCTAAAGACTATCTGTAGTCTACTTCTTCTCTGCACTTTAGATTCATTCACACACCTCCTTGCTTGACATCTCCACTAGGATATCTAATAAGCATCTCAAGCTAACATGTTCAAAACTAAACCTTTGCAAGAAAAGTTTAATTGTTCTCATCTCATCACTTTCTTCCTCAGGTGAAAACAAAAGGACTAGATTCATCCTCGACTACACCCTTTAACACCACATATCCAATCTGTCAACATATCTTGTTTGCTCTACCCTCACAATATACTTGCATTTGGCTACTTCTCATAATATAACATTGCTTTCACCTGGTCCCAGCCATAATCACCTCTTCTGTGGTCTGTTGAAGCAGCCTTCTAACTAGTTTCCTTGCTTCCATCCCTGCCCTTATCACTATAATCGCTTCTCAAGAAAGCAGCTAGCATTGCACTTTCAAAATCCAGCTCACATCATTCTTTACTCACAACTCCTCAAAACTCAAAGTAAAAGTCAAAAGCCCTTGCAATGATTTCAAGTCCTTTGTGTCCCTCCCCATCATACCCTTCTCAGTCCATCTCTGACTATTCTCCTTGTTCAAGGAACTCCAGTGGTACAATGGGTGATGGATCGACCTGCTAAATGCAAGTCAACAATTCAAACCCACCTGCTCCGCCACTGTAGAAAGAAAAGACTGCTTCTTTAAAAATCTACAGTGTCAGAAATCTGAAGAAGCAATTCTACTCTGCCCTACAGGGTCACTATGAGTCAGAATCAATTAGATAACAACGGGCTTTTTATAGTCCCTGAGCTCATTCTGTTCTAGCCATACTATATTCGTAAATATCAGTTCCTCACACAATCCAGACACTCTGGATGACTGACGGTCCTTGTGCTGGCTGTTTTCCTATGCTTAAATACCCTTCTCCCATATAGTTAATTCCAACTCATGGAGATCCTAAATCATTGCTTCAAAGGTCCTTCTCAGTGAGGTAACCTGGAGTATCCTATTTAATATGTGAATTGAAACCCACCAAAACTCTGAATCTCCCTAATCCTGTTCTATTTTTCCATATCACTAAATGACTCAATTTCAACTAGGCATCTGATTTTGTTCTCACACTATAATACTTTCTTTTTTCTCTATAGAAAAGGACAGAATTATATCTTTTATTTGGAGCAAATTGGATATGATTCATGAGTCTAAATGAATACCTATCATTTCTGTATTTAGATAGAACTCATATTTTGTGAAATTAAGTTAGTTAAAATTGAATTTAAAGACCCAATGGAAGACAGCATTATTATGTTTTCTGCTAAATTACCATTTTATTAAATATATATTTAAAAATTCTGTCATTAAGCTACAATGTGCCATGTAAAAGTAGTATATTTATGATGTTAACTCTGGTGAGTCTGTAAGATCTATTTTTAAAATTCAATTTCTTACTGATTAAGTTCAATATTCTCACTATTTTAAACTAGACACTAAGAATAACATATAGGAGATAACATTTAACTATAGCTTATATCTTATTTAGCTTGCCTTAGTTGGATATGAGGATTGAAATGAAAATAGATTTAGTGGTATTGTCAAGCATTTTCTACTCTTCCTGGGTAGTTCTGTAGGAATAACTTAAAGGTCAATTTTATTTGCTCATGTTAACTTCTCTTTCTTATTTGGACTTTCAACCTCTTATGACACCATTTTTTAACAAAATATGAGTTTTAAGTTCATATACCCAGGGGCTTCAAAAAAATCGTGGAGATGGAATAAAAAGAAAACAATCTTTCTATAAACTTTTTTGAAGCTCCCATATATAATTATCTATAACTTTATTAATCTCTATAATCTTTAGAAATTTTCCTACTCTTTCTCTTTTGTAGAGGAAGACCTACTTTTTTACACTTGAAGATACTTGGGATGTTTTCCTTATTCAACCACTTAAAGAGTTGACTTCATCTACAATTTCACATGTGTTTTTAAGGTAAATAGATGTCAACAAATCTGTAGTACGTTGTTTCTAAAATGATACCGAATAATCTCCACCGCCTGATAGTCATTCTCTGTAATCTTCTTCCTTCAAATGTGGACCTCATGTACTGATTTCCTTCTAGCTAATAGAATATGGCAAAAGTGATGGGATCTCACTTCTGCCACTAACTTATAAAAAATATGCTGAGTTTTGTCTTGTTCTCATTCTCTCTTAGAGCACTGTTTATGGAGTAGACATCTATTGGTTTACATGGCAAGGGGCAAAAGTTCTGTAACAGTCATGTTAGTGAGCTTGGAAGTATATCTTCTGCCCATCCTCAACTGTGCCATCAGATGAGACTGCATTCACAACCGAGAGCTAGAATGTCACTTTGAGAGTACTTGAGTCAGAGGCCTCCAGTTAAGTTGTATCTGGATTCTTGATGCGCAGAAATGGTAAGATAATGACAGTGTTTGCTATTTTAAGACAATAAGTATTGGGGTATTTGTTACAAAGCGGTAGATAACCACGGTAAAACTCAAGTTCAAAACATATGACTGACCTCCATGTGGGTGGAGGAGAGAGTGAGGATGCTCTTTGAAACATTAGGTGGGGAAGGGTCTTTAATGGCATGCAGTGGGTGGGCAGAATTGACCTTGTGCATCTGGGGGGTATCCAGGGAGCCCAAGCCAGATGCCCCAGAACAGTGGGACACTGAATTCTACATCTTCAGGATGCACAGCATGCTCCAGAGGCTGCATCAGAGAGAACCCTTATGGGAACCACACTGGATGAACAGGACGCTACCTCAGACACACTTGTCACCTGACGACTTAAGCGGAAAAACGTGCTATGTCAGGAAGCAGAAGACAGCTGTACCAAGAACGGTATTCAGTTGGTTGGATGACAAACATTATCTTGCTACATCAACATCCTCTATGCTGTATTAAGAGACTTAGTATTCCATCAATCCTGTAATGGCCATTCTGCTATTTTGCTGATGCTTATACATAATAGGGTGTGCCTCAGAAGTATGCTGTCATTAGGGGTCACTCTCCTGTAGCTGTGTTATTTGTTTCTCTGTTTTTCAGTAAATGAAACACAGGAGCATTGAGCCCCTAAGGGGGGGGTGAGATAACAAGGGTTTGGTGGAGGGGCCTTACAGAGGGGTGGGAGAGATAAGAAAGAGATGATGTCAAGAAGTCCAGGAAGGAAAAGTATGTTCGGAGACTGATTATGGAAATAATTGTACAATTATTTTTGACATGACTGGACTATGGAAGGATATGACATATGTATTAATTCTAAGTTACAGCAAATTTTTTAAAAAGCATAAATATAGGATTAAGTTCTTTGCTTCCACTAAATCCTAATTCCTACTTAAGAATAATAAATTCTTACATCATGGTCTTGCTTGATACCTTCATGAAATCATCGCTGAATATAAGGATGCTACAGCAAATTTTGCTGAAGAAAGTCTATGGTGCCTGGCTATCAGTCGGAATAGTGTTTGGGTCCTTTAAAGTTTATATTTCAACACACAGTAATCTAAGCGAGGAGTTAACTAATTCCAAACAGAAGAAGCACACCAGCTTGTGTGATCCATAGATGACAATTATAAAATTAAAATATGGTGAAGAGAAATGTATCAGAGCTAAAATTATGAACACCCAATATGTAAAAGGCTGTGGAAGGCAGTGGGAGCTCAAAACCTATCTGCAGTGTATCTAGTCAGAACAGGCAGTGGCAGATCCACTCTAGCCAAAGACAAAAGTCCCAAACAGCCTTACTATCGAGCAGAGATCATTGAAATCCTGATTATGCTGGATCAAACTTGATACTTGGCCAGTTGGCCTCCTTATAGATGTAAGCTGAATTTGTTCTGGGTGCAAGTATTCCTTAGAACTGTTCTACGACAGAAATTCCTTTCTTGGCTTTCTGAGTGTTCATGGGGGGTCTTCTCCCTCTCATGCATCATTTGTATTTTTGTCTTTAGACTAATATGATCTTATCCTTACCACCTACCGCCATAGTGCGATTTGTTTTTCATTGTTTTCTGTTGGGTTTCCCAGAGGTAAAGCACAGGAGGAGTGGATATATAATGATAATAACTGATACAAGGTGTTACAGGGAATGCAGAGGTGAGAGATGGGAGATCAGGAGGGAAGGGGAGAACTCTGGGTGTAAATAATAAAGAGGAATGGGGGAGGAAACACTAGAAATGGTCATGATTACACAACTCATTTTAAAGGTGACTTAATTATGGAGGGGGGTGCTCTAGGATGGATGTGGTGGTGAGTGTACAATTCCCCTTGATTTGACAGAATGAGTTAAGTATTCAATTGTGTGATATGTGAATTATGTACCAATAAAAGCTTTGGGGAAAAAGGCTTAATTCTGAAAAATATATATATGCATTGTGAATACATAGGAGAGACAGCTCAAGAAAATGGCTTTATCAAACATACTATGCCATCATTTTACAGTGCAGAAGAAACCACATGAAACAGATCCAGATGACAATCTGGGAACCTACAACAGAAATGGAAGGATGAAGAATTAAAAGCAATTGAAATACCATGGCTCGGGTCTGGAGGAACTTAGTTCTCAATGGGATACCTCGGTCCTCCTGGAGATCAACAGCAAGCCCTCTTTCATAACCCAGCCCAGTGCTCATGGCAAGTGCTGCCAACTTCCCTACTGCTGCCATGATCCGGGAAAAAAAAGAAAAAAACAGAAATCTCGAAAGTAAAATAAATCTATAAAATAGAAAACACTAAATTAGAGATGTTAATCTGTAAACAATGAGAATTTTTAATAGGAAATTACTGTTGTATTTGCAGAGATTTCATATTGGGACAGAGTCAAGGCAATATCAAGAAATAATGCACTGTTTGAGAGTTAGGAAGATAACAGTAATTTCAGAGTAACCACAGAGAACATTAATAAATCTACTAAACCTAAATAAAGTGAAAAGAAAACAAAAACTCAAATATAAATTCCACAATGAAGGGTATTTTTAAAATCGCTTAATAAAAATAAATCAATACAGAAAACTAAGCAAAACTGTCCTGGACATTCAGGATTATGGTCTCAGAGACATCTAGGTCAACTGGCATAACATAGTCCACATAAATAATGATCTATGTCCTACTTTGGTGAGTACTGATTTGTCTCTCAAATGCTCATGACCAGCCATCTAAGGTGCAACAATTTGTCTTTCCCTGTGTGCAGATAAAAAGTGTGATCAAAATAAGAGACATTGAAATAATTAGTCTAAAAGACTCATGGGTTGTGCAACCACCAGTCTTCCACAACCTTGATCACAAGAATCAGATGGTGCCCAACTACCACTGCCAACTGCTCTGATAGGAATCATATTAGAAGATCCTGGATAGAGTGGGAGGAAAAATGTGGAACAAAACTCAAAATCATAAAGAAGACCAGAATTATTGGTTATATAGACACTGAATGAAATCTCTGAGACTAGTACCCTTAGTCACCCCTTAGGTATGGAATTGAACGCGGCCCTGTGGCTCAATTTTCAGCTAAACAATAGAGAGTTGATAAGGTGAACAATAACACTAGAGCTAAATATATATATATATATATATATATATATATATATATATATATATATATATATATATATATATATATCTTAGAATAATCAATCATGTTAGATCAAAATGGCACTATTCAGAAGGATTAGGAAAGGAGAAGGAGTGGAAATGTGAAACTCAGGGAGGAAGTGGGATTAGTGATGGTAAACTGAGGGTATTGCAATGGATGAGTTGAAAAAATAGGTATATGAATGAATTGTTGAATAGAAAACTGATTATCTGCTCTGTCAGCCATCTCCCAATTCACAATAGTTTATCTGTATGTTTATTTGTTTTAAAGGAGAAAGAAATAAAATTAGGTGGAACAGTTAACACCACACAAAAAAGAAAGAAAAAGTACAACAAAACGGTAGCAGTAAATTCGCATCTATTGATCATCACACTGAATATAAGAGGTCTAAATGCATCAAACAAGAGTGACACCAAACCAAAACCAAACTCACAGTCATCAAGTTGTTTCCAACTCATAGCAACCCTATTAGGACTTAGAACTGCCCCTGTGGGTTTCTAAAACTGTAAATCTTTACCAAAGTAGAAAGCTTCATCTTTCCTCTGTAGAACAGCTGGTGGTTTCAAATGGATGACCTTGCAGTTATGCATCCCAGTATGTAAGCCACCACTGCAGCCCCTAAGAATGGCACAGTGGATATTTTAATTACCCCTTGATAAGAGGGTAAGACAGGAAAAACAGAAAGGTGTGTGTCAGGGTTGTATCACCTTACCATACTTATTCCAACTGTACACTGCGCAAATAATTAGAGAAGAGGGAATATATAAAAAAGAATGAGGCATCAGGATTGGAGAGTACTTAAAGTGATTTCTGATGCAGATAAAGGATTGTAGATTTCAGTATGGATTACAACTCAATGTACAGAAGACCAAAATCCTCAAAACTGGATAGTTAGGTATCATCATGATAAATGGAGAAATGACTAAAGTTGTAGAGGATTTTGTATTACATAGATCCACAATCATGGCTCATGGAAGTAACAGTCAAGAGACCACATAACTCACTGAATTGGGTAAATCTGCTGCATATGATTTCTTTAAAGTGCTGAAAATAAACAATGATTATACTTTGAGAATAAAGGTGCTCCTGGTGCCAGCCATGGGATTTTCAATGGCCTTACATGATGTAAAAGATAGACAATGGATAAGGAAGACTGAAGAAGAATAGACAAATTTGAATCGAGGTGCTGGAGAAGAGTATTAAAATTACCAAGGACTTCCAAAAGAACAAACAAAACTTTCTTGGGAGAAGTAGATCCAGAATGTTCCTTAGAGGAAAGGATGGTGAGACTTGATCTCATGTACTATGGGTATGTTGTTAGGAGAGACCAGTCCCTGGCGAAGCAGTGAAGGAAGATTAAAGCCCTTGACAAGATGGACTGACTCAGTGGCTCTAACAATGGGCTCACACATAAGAGCAATTGAGAGGATGACAAAAGACTAGTCAGTGTTTCATTCTGTGTGCATAGGATTGCTATGAGTCTGAACCAACTCAGTGGCGCTTAG
This sequence comes from Tenrec ecaudatus, assembly GCF_050624435.1. Classification (NCBI taxonomy): domain Eukaryota; kingdom Metazoa; phylum Chordata; class Mammalia; order Afrosoricida; family Tenrecidae; genus Tenrec; species Tenrec ecaudatus. The sequence continues at coordinate 145,718,230 of NC_134548.1, forward strand.
CAACAACAACAACATGAGGGTAGGGTTAAAAGTATTGCTACAAAATTACAGAAACCTTTATGAAACAAGATTATCACAAAGTGGAGCTATTCTTTCTCAACCTATCTGCCATATAGATGCTTCCATCTCTCTAACCCTTCCCAAAGAATTCTGAACTGTTAAATTTACACCACATCAAAATGTCACTTTAGGAATCCACATAATATTCATGATATTGTATGATATTTTCTATATTCTGTTGTTGAAAAGAAACTAATTTGCTTTGTAAAGTTTTACCCCAAACACAAAACATGTTCAATAAAGCCCCATAAGCATTGTAGTATAGCTAATTACGAAAAAGTTAATGAACATCAGATAAACTTGTCTCCTCTAATAGAGGCATCGAGTTTCCTATCATATCCATTATGTGAAGGTATGCAAAACTGAAATAAACAAATGTCTGAATCAATACTAAAGTTTAAATTAAAATCAAATTTTGTAGTAACTATGGTTATGATGGGTTGAATTCCAATTGAATGAAAAATGACATTGTTACCAGACACGAACAGGAAAAGAATCCATCATATTCAGATGAAAAGCACATCCTCACAGGACTGGAAGTTAAGCTACCATATGGATTTTAGTCTAAAGAGTTATGTAAATAGACATACATCAGGTACCTCCCACTGACTGCCTCACATCGTGAGTCAGCAAAGCTAAAAAATCCACGCACATATTCACTAAACATTTCAACAGTGCAAGCTTCTAATAATATAATCAGATAAGCAAATAGAGATAATTAATATATCTACAGAGGTTTGTATCCGAAGGTGTTGCTCATTGTTTTGATTTAATATGGTTGTATTCACAAGGTGTACACAAAATTATTAACAACAGTAACTAGTTATAATCATTTGTTCATTCATTGGCTAATAAACTCCAAGGAAAAGGAGCTGTGGTGTCACAATAGTGAACAAGGATCAAATCAAACTCATTGGCATCGAGCTGATTCCTACACAGGGTTTCCACAACAATAAATTTGATTCCTATATAGTGTTTTCAAGGCCATAAATTTTTACAGGAACAGAAACCCTAATATTTCTCCTAAAGAGTGCCTGGTGGGTTCAAACAGCTGAGTTTGACAGATGGAATTCACCCAGTGGTTCCACGGGAGAAAGACCTGGTAATCTCCTTCCATAAAGATTACAGCCAAATTCCATGATGTACAACTTCCCAACACCATCACTGAAGACAAATGGGTGCATAAGCAAATGCAGTGAAGAAAGCTGATGGTGCACAGCTAACAAAAGATATAGCGTCTGGGTCTTAAAGGCTTGAAGGTAAACAAGCTGCCATCTAGCTCAGAATCAATAAAGCCCACATAGAAGAAGCAAAACAGCCTGTGTGACCACGAGGTAGTGAGGGGATCAGGTATCAGGCATCAAAGAACAAAAAATTATATCATTTTAAATGAGGGGGAGTACAAATTGGGGACCCAAATCCTATTGTTTAGGCAACTGGACATCCCCTTACATTAAATTAACAAGCCTTATCTTTCTCTTGTGGAGTGCCTGGTAGGTTTGAACTTCTCACTTGCAGTCAGCAGTTCAACCCTGACCTGAAGACCAACATGAGGAAAATCCCAGAGGTAGAAATAGGAGGGAGGGGAAAAAATAAGGAGCTGATACCAAGGGCTCAAGTAGAAAACAAATGTTTTGAGAATGACAATGGCAACAAATGTACAAATGTGCTTGATACCATGGATGGATGTATGGATTGTGCTAAGAGTTGTATGAGGCCCCAATAAAATGAGTTAAAACAAAAAAAGAAAAGAAAAAGTAAGGAGCCCCTCCTGGTTGGCATATATGTATTTTACTGGTAAATAGCTAGAGATTAATTTTATAAATATATTAGAGCCAGCTTGTGGAGAGGCTTAAATATCAGGGTAAGGATTTTAGATTTTATGGGCAGTGAGAAGCTATTAAAGGTTCATGCTTCAGGATAATGACGTGATGAAAGTGATATTTCATGAAAATTCATCTGCAAGTAATATAAAGGAGAGTTTCAAAGTAAAAGATCTAGAAGTCATTTAGGACAATATGGTAGTCATCCATGCATGAAGTGATGCGGACTTATTCATGGGAATGGACAGTAAATAATGGATAGGAGTTATATGGAAGGCGTCATCAATAGGATGACAATTGATGAAATATAGGAATGATTTTGAGCCCAAGTAACTGAAAGAATAGTAATGCGATTGATAAAAAATAAAAGGGAAGAGAGTGATCCAGCTTTCATAGTTGATGTTGACTTTCTTGTTGAAGGTATGACTCTATCATAACAGAAATTTGTATGCACTGGGAGTCAATATGTATTCTGGGTGGGAAGTATAAAACTAAGAAGTGATAAATGCATTTTCTGAGGGACATCATATGTAGATTATGAGCAGATAAAGTAAATCATATGTTATATAGCTATTAAATTGTGGTAGAAAGAGCCACTGCTGTAAAGACGAAGAAGGAAGAGAAGAGATATTAGTTTATAAAAGACCAGAATAATATGGGATTACAGAAGGCAAAGAAAGATAGTTTCAATAGAGACAGGAATCATTCCTATCAAATACCACAAAGAATGAAATTTAAAATAAAATGAAGGCTCCGTTTAAGCAGGAGTCTTTTTATGTTTTATTCAATGAATTGCACTTGGTGCATATTGTTTGAGTCAATTCTGAGTCGTTGTGACAACATGCAACAGAGAAGTGCTCCATAGGATTTTCTTGGCTGTCATTTTTTTTATTTTTAATATCATTTTATTGAGGGTTCATACAACTCATCACAATCCATGCATACATCCATAGTGTCAAGCACACTTGTACATCCGTTGCCCTCATCATTCTCAAAACATTTGCTTTACACTTAAGCCTTTGGAATCAGCTCATTTTTCCCCTCCCTCCACACTTCCCCTTCCCTCATGAACCCTTGATAATTTATAAATTATCAGTATTTTGTCATTTATTACACTGTCTGATGTCTCCCTCTCTTCACCCACTTTTCTGTTGTCCATCCCCCAGGGAGGAAGTTATAATGTAGATCCTTGTAATCAGTTCCCCCTTTCTACCCCACCTTCCCTCCACCCTCCAGGTATTGCCACTCTCATCACTAGTCCTGAAGGGATCATCTGTGTTTGGGAGATTTTCCAAGCACTGACCACCAACCCTGTGCCATTAAGTCAATTCCAACTAATATTTACCCTATTTAGAGTTTGTGAGGCTGTAAACCTTTACAGGAACAGATCACCTTAACAAGCCTTAACATCCCAAACAATATAAAAGCCATGAGAAGAATAGCACAGTTTTACAATTTTTCACATCTTTTTAAAAGAAAGAACTTTAATACATAGCTGAATTCTTATATCTGCTTCTGCAGTTATGATATGTTGTTATAGTTTAAAAGTATAGAGAGAGGTCTAAATACAGGTAAATATATTGATATATAAGGATAGGGAAATAAATCTAGGCAATTATATTTACTTGTTTAGTATTAAGGCTGCCGACGGATATTGGGCCTCCACTCAAGAACTCCCTCAAGGAAAAAACACTTTGTTCTAATAACCCTGCATTCTGTGGTGTTTGCCTTCCCTGATACCATCACTGAAGACAACATGGGTACATAAGCCAATGTGGTGAAGAAAACTGATGGTGCCTAGCTATCAAAAGATATAGTATCTGGAGTCTTAAAAGCTTGAAGTTAAACAAACAATCAGCTGTCTAGTTGAGAAGTAACAAAGCCCACATGGAAGAAGCACACCAGGCTGTGTGATCACAAGGTATCAGGGGATCAATGGGATCAGGTATCAGGCATCAAAGACCCAGAACAAAAAAATTATATCAATGTGAATGCGGGGGAGCGAGGAGTGGAGACCCAAAGCCCATCTGTAGACAAATGGATATCCCCAGAAAGGTAACAAGGAAGAGAAGAGCCAGTCAGGGTGGAGTATAGCACTGATGAAACATACAACTTTCCTCTAGTTCAGTGGCTCTCAACCAGTTGGTCGCAACCCCTTTGGGGGTCCAACAACCCTTTCACAGGGGTTGCCCAATTCATAACAGTAGCAAAATTACAGTTATGAAGTAGCAACGAAAATGATTTGATGGTTGGGGGGTCACCACAACATGAGGAACTGTATGAAAGGGTCGCAGTATTAGGAAGGTTGAGAACCACTGCTCTGGTTCTTTAAACCTTCCTCCGCTCCACCACTATCATGTCCCCAATTCTACATTATAAATCGAGCTAGACCAGAGCATGTACACTGGTACAGAGAAGAGCTTGTAACACAGGGAATCCAGACAGATAAACCCCTTAGTACCAATAATGAGAGTAGAGAAACCAGGAGGGGAAGGGGAAGGTGTGGGGAGGGGTGGGGGAGGAGAAATGAGCTTATACCAAGGGCTCAGGTAGAAATTGTTTGAAAATGATGATGGCAGCATATGTACAAATGTGCTTGACACAATGTATGTATGGACTGTGATAAGGGCTGTAATAGCCTCCAATAAAATATTTTTAAAAGGTAAAAAATCTAAAGAAAATTCACCTCATGTAAGTATTTATATAGAAAAAGGAGTATTTGAGTATTTTGTTTTCAGATAATTTTAGATATACTTCTTTGATACTACACCACAATTCAACAGTGATGGTTCCTTTGAGATAAGTGCAATGTGGAGCCTGAATTCATAAGAATGAACTTTCACAATTCTGTTATATCAAAATTAATTGGTCAATCTTGTACTTTAATCTTTTACTCAAGCATGATATTACAACAACATGAATTGATCAGTTGATAATTACTGGTTCAGGTAAGCATTAGACTGCTAAACACAAGGATGGAGGTTTAAATCCATCAGCCACTCCTCAGGAGAGTTTAGGCTACCTGATCCCCAAGAGATTTATAGCCTCAGAAACCGAATATAGGGTTGTTATGAGTCAGAATCAACTTGATGGAGGTGGGTGTGGTTTTATTTTGTTCACTGTTGTGTCACTAGGGTTCCTTTTACTTGGCATTTCATAGCTAACAAATGAATAAATGAGTAAAATTGGAGCTCCATGAAAGAAAATAGCTTGCAAATCAACTATAAAAGTACTTTATTTGGGGACACTACCTCAGTACACATCAGAAGTGATTCCTAATACCTCCCGTTTTGATCCATAATATTAAAAAGATGTATACACAGGGGTCATGGTTTAATAATTCAGTGGACCCATGAACAACACGAGTTTGAGCTGTGTGGGCTCACTTATACACGGATTCCCCCCCCCATTCTTATTGCCTTAAGCTAAAGGGTTGCTAGGAATGCCAGTCACCGCCACGTGAGAAGATCATCTCTCCAATAACTGCTAGACTCTCACCTTACAATCCCCGCTAACTGGAGAGACTGAACTCCTCATGCAGAGATGATAAAGATATTAAATGGATACTTGCAATACTTGAGCTCACCGGTAAGTGCTACAATTCTGGTATCTAAGCAGAGGCCTGCAGTTCAAACATATAGTTCAAGGGTCAAATTATTTACTGGTTTGCCAAAGGTCTTGATAAATTAAGTGAAACTGGATTGAAAAAAAGAAAAACTGCAAGTATGTGATGGTAAAGAATACACTGGTAGTATAGTTTGGCATCGCTGCATTCATTTTTGCCAAGGAACTGGCAGTTGTACCCACTTGTGATTCCTGCTAATCAGAAACCTCTTGAATCTCTATGGTGTCTTTCCATTTCCACTGCCATTGTTCTAATTTAGATTTTCTATCACTTCTTACCAGGAGGCCTGGTGGTGTAGTATTTGTTGGGCTGCTAACCCCAAGGTTAGTAGTTTGATCGAAACTATCAGCTCTTTCTTTCTACTCCTGTAAAGAACTACAGTCTTGGAAACTAACAAGGGCAGGTCTACCCTACACTACACGGTTGTTAGGTATCAGAATTGACTCAATGGCAGTGAGTTTGGGTTTGTTCGTTTTTTTTGGGGGGGGGGGTAGGTTAGTACCTCTTACCAAGGCACCCTGTTGGTGGTGAAGGTTAAATGTTGGTCTGCTAACTTCAAGGTCAGCAGTTCAAACACATCAGGATGACTATGAGGGTTAATATGAGTCCTAACAGAGTGAATGGCAGTTTTTAATCATCTCTTACAGTGGTTCTCAACCTTCCTAATGCCACTACCCTTTCATACAGTTCCACATGTTGTGGTGACCCGCAACCATCAAATTATTTTTGTTGTTACATCATAGCTGTAATTTTTCTACTGTTATGAATCGGGCCACCACTGTGAAGAGGTCGTTCAACCCCCAAAGGGTCAGGACCCACAGGTTGAGACGCACTGTCTTACAAGGACATGTTGTCAAGAGAGACCAGTCCCTGGAGAAGGTCATCATGTTTGGAAATGTAGAGTTACAGTGAAAGAGAGGAAGGCCCTCAAGGAGACAGATTGATACCTACCACAGCTACCACAATGGCCTCAAGTACAGGAACAATTGTGAGGATGACCCAGGCCTGGGCAGTGTTTCCTTCCGGTTGCTAGGAGTTGTAACTGACTCAATGGCACCTAACAACAAGGAGACCTGGTGGTACTGCCATTGAACTGTTGCTCCAAGGGAGAGAGAGAAATCTGTGTGCTCCCATAAACATATATATTCTCAGGAACCCAGAGCTACTCTGTCCTACAGGGTCACTGTAAGCTGAAATCGACTTGATGCCGCTCATTTTGTTGTTTTATCATCTCTTACATAGACTATTACAATAGCCTTATAGCTGATTTCCCTCGCTCAAATTTCCAAAATCCTTCCTTGCTCACTCCATCTAAATTAATCATTCACAAGGCAAGCATAGTAATCTTTGCAAAGTAGACTGATCTTTTCAAAATATAAGCTTGATCATATACTTGAAACCCAGCTTAATACAAATCATATATCTGCCTATGTTTTAGAAATCCACATTCCTTAGTATAGCAATAATCTACAATAGGCACATTATTTACTATTTCAATTTAGTGTTTCTACACTTTCCTAGTCACATGTCAAACTCCAGTTATCAAAATCATGATAAGAGCTATAATGTGCTCCACATGGTTCTAAATTATACCTATTAATGCATTTAAGCTTTTCAACTTTCCAAATTAAATACTTTTATTGGGGGCTCTTGCATCTCTTATCACAATCCATACATTCTTCCAGTGTCAAGCACATTTGCACATATGCTGCCACCATCATTTTCAAAGCATTCTCTTCCCACTTGAGACCCTGACATCAGCTCCCCATTTCTTCTCCCTACCTCTCCCACCCTCCCTCCCTTGATAAGTTATAGATTATAATTATCATTGTTAGGTCCATTTTATGAAATGAAAAAACTGAGGTACAAAATTAGCCAAAATGTATGGCTGGCAATTCAGTGAAATTTCTCATGTGACCGTACTTCAGGCTCCTATGCCTCCTTATGTGCGGTTTCCTTTGCTCAAGTTCCTTTTGCTCCTCTTTTCTAAAGAAATTACACTGTCTTTCAACATTCAAATCAAATGTCACTCCTTTTGAACTACCTTTCTGGGCTACCTGCTTTCCCCTCTCCTTTACTAGCACTTTGCTCAGCAGAACTAAGGCTTCCCAGAAGTAGTAGCTAGGCCTTGATATAAGCAATACACTGAAGAAATAGCTACATGTCCTACATGTTATGGAAGAACCCAGGAAACAAGGTAAATGTAGTTTTGTTTCTGTTTGATTTCTCAATCCCACTCATCAACAATCACGAAGAAACCCTGATGGTTGATAATTTTTTAAAGGTGATCCAAGTTAAAACCCAAACTGCTAAATGTCAAATAACCCCAATCTGGGACCTTGAAATCCAAGACATTTAAATCCCCTTCTTAATCTCTTAACAAGGCAATCTCTGTTTCGATAATTGGAACTGTCAAAATCGATATTAAATGTCCAAAAACCACCATGGCAAGTCACTCTAAAATGAGAAAGTTACTATATGCCAATGAGTAATACAATTTTTTAAAATGTTATTTGTCGTTATTGTTTGTAGGTGCCATTAAGCTGATTCAAACTCACAGTAACAACATGAATACGTACAACAAGAATAAAAAAGGTTGTCCTGACTTGGGCCATCCGTACAGCCACTGCTATTTTTTAAACCCATTGTAGCAATCACTAGGCCAATCCATCTCATTGAGGGTCTTGCTCTTTTTCATTGACCCTGTACTAAACATTAAGTCCTCTCTGGCAACTGGTCCCTTCCCATAATATGTACAAATTACATAAGATGAGGTCTTGCCACCTTCACTAACAGGAACATTCAAGCTATACTTATTCTGAGACAGATTTCAACAAATCTGTTCTTCTGGTAGCTCAAGGTACTTTCAATATTTTTGACACCACCGTCATTCAAATACATCAATTCTTCTTTAATCTTCTTTATTCATTGTCAAGTTTTCCCATGTATATGAGACCACTGAAAATATGATGGCTTGGATCAGGCACATTTTCGTCCTCAATGTTATCCCTCTGCTTTTCAACTCTTCGAAGAATTCTTTTGCAACAGATTTTTCCTAAGCAATAGAATCTTCTAATTATCTTTGATTGCTATTTCCAGTAGCATTGATAAGAGTCAAGTAAAATGGTATCCTTGACAATTTCAGTATTTGCTCTGCTTCTCATGTTGTTTCCTGGTCCAATTGTGAGGGTTTGTATTTTGTTTACACTCAGTGAAATATGGATTGAAGGCTGTAGGCTTCAGGAAGTGTTTCAAGCAAGGCTGTGTTCTCTTCTTGCAATCTTGATGCCACGTTCTTCCTTATATTGTCCAGCTTCTAGATTGTGTGGTTACCAAACAAAGGGAGTAAGTATGGTGAAAAAACTACAACACTAATGTATACCTTTCCTGATTTTAAACTACCTTGTTCTGCTTGAATTTCTAGAGTATGTACAAGTTCCACACAAGCACAATTCATTGTTTTAGAATCCCCATTATTCTAAATGTTATCTATCATCTGTTATGATCCATGCAGTTAATGCCTTTGCATAGTCCATAAAACATAGGTAAACATATTTCTGGTATTCTCTCCTTTCTGCCTAGATTCACCTGACATTAACAATGATATCCTTCATTCTATGTCCTCTTCTGAATCAACTTGAAGTTTGGGCAGTTCCCTGTTCATGTAATGCTATAACTGATTTTGAATGAGCTTCAGCAAAAATGTTCTTACATATGATATTAATGGCATTGTTTGATAGTTTCTGCATCCTACTAGATCATCTTTCTTTGGTATGGGCACAAATGTGGATATTTTCCAATTGGTTGCCCTCCTGGCTATTATCCAAATTTCTTGGTATAGAGGAAAGAGCACTTCCAGGATTGCAGCCATTTGTTCAAACATCCCAATTGGTATTCCATCCATTCCTGGAGCCTCGTTTTTAGTTAATATCTTCAGTTCAACTTGGACTTCTTCCTTTCATATCATTGATTCTTGGTATAGTCTAACATCTGAAGTGGCAGAACATGGACCAATTCTTTTTGGTACACAGGCTCTGTATATTTTCCCACCTTCGATGATGCTTCAGCCTTAGAAGCCCACAGGTAGGGTTCTACTCTATCCTATATTGCTATGAGTGGGAATCAACTAGATGGTAGTGAGTGAATCTTTGATGTTTCCTGCATCATTAAGCATTTTGTCCATAACAAAAAATCTCTGATCTTATAGGACAGAACAGAACTTTCCCTGTAAGTTTCTTATAATATAAATCTTTACAGGTGAAACATCCTAACCCTCCTCCCACTGAACAGCAGGTGAGTTTGAACTGCTGACCTTGTGGTTAGCAACCGCTACACACTACTACCAGAGTTCCATATTTTGCCCACTGAATCTTTAATATTACAACTCAAAGATTGAATTTTTTCTTTAGTATTTTTCAGCTTGAGATGCATTCAGTGTGATCTTCCCTTTCGGTTTTCTGATTCGTGGTCATTGCACATTTTATGCTTTCCTTTGTCTCTTAAGCTGCCCTTGGAAAGTTTCTGTTTAGCTCTTTTACTTCATTATTTCTTCCATTCTCTCTCTCAACTCACTGCCATCGAGTCAATGCTGACTCAATGTGACCCTCTGTAGGTTTCCAGAACTGTAACTGTGAATAGAAGTAGAAAGTCCAGTCTTTCTCACCTGGAGCTGCTGGTGGTTTTGAACTGCCAATCCTATGGATTATAGCCCAACACATAACTACTACACCACCAGGGCTCCATTCACTTTAACTACTACATATTCAAGAGCAAGTTTCGGGGTTTCTTCTGACATCCATTTTGATCTTTTCTTTCTTTCCTGTCTTTTGAATGTCCTTTTTGCTTTGTTCGTATTTGATGTCCTAGATGTCATCCAACAGCTAAATCTGGACTTTGGTCATTCGTGTTCGGGTCAAATTTCGTCTTCAGGTGGTCCCTAAATTCATGTGGGATATATTTAAGTTCATACTTTGGCTCGTGTTGACTTGTTGTAGTTTTCTTCGGCTTCAACTTTTATTTGCCTATGAGCAACTTATGGTCTCTTCTGCAATTGACCACTGACTTTATTTTGACTAATATTGAGTGTCTCCATTTTCTTTTTCCACAGATGTAATTAATTTGATTCCTGTGTAGTCCATCTAGGGAGGTCCACATGTGTACTCCTAACCTATGATGGCAAAAGTTATTTTCAATCAATATGTCACTGGTATTAAAAAATTCTATCATGCAACCTCCAGCTTTGTTGCTATTACCAAGGCCAAATTTTCCAACAACTGCTCCTTCCTTTTTGTCCCCAACTTTCCTGTTTTACTTCTCAGTATTTAACAAAGGACATTAAGTACAAGTTTGATCCATTTCAAACTGAAGAAGGGGGTAGAAGTCTTCAGTTTTTCCTCCCAAAACCACTTATTGGGAACCCTAATATATATAAAACCATTCCATAGTTCAATCACATCAAGCAGTATTGTACAATTGCTACTATAACTAGTTTCAAAACATTTTATTCGTTCTTAAATGCCTTGATATCAGCTCCCATTCAACCCCCTTCAATTTCTTTATGACTAGCTTTAGTGGTTGGTGTGCTAGTCTGGGTTGAGTAGAAAAACAAATGCATAGACACTCATGTATATAAGAATTAAGTTTATATCGAAGATTGTACATTAAGAAAACATCCTAGCCCAGTCCAGATCAAGTTCATAAGTCTGATATTAGCCTATATGTCAGATATCAGTACATAAATTCCTGGTCAGACTCATACAACACATGCAATAATGCCGAATGCAGAAAATCACAGGCCAATGGGTGGAAAGTCTTGTGGATCCAATGGTGGAGGAAGCATCTCAGCACTTCTGTGGGTCCCCACGTGGCTCCTCCAACTCCAGGGCTCTGGCTGCATCAACGTAGCTCCATCAGGCCTGTCATCAGTAATGTCTCTCAGCAATCATGTGTCCCACCTCCAGGGAAGAAGAAGACAGAAGTTCCCAGAACCCTCAGGAGAAGGCCATGCTCACACAGAAGCCTCATTGGCTATGACCAATTGCGAGGCGAAATTGCACCCTTTTGAAAGTTGACCGGAGATTATGTAACTGCCACAGTTGGTACATAAATTTAAATACAAATCATATTAAATGACCTTTCTTCTAGGTAATATGGACATTATCCTATCAGGATAGATCTTGTTCTTTTTCATGATGAATATGTTACTATTCCTTTTGATTTGTCATTCCCAGAATAGTAGATCATATGATTGGCTGATTTAAAATACTCAATACTAGTCAATTTCAGTTCTCAAATGTCTATGATACCAATCTTTATGCATTTAAGTTTATTTTTGATGATTTACAATTTTTCCTAAATTCCTAATTCTTAATTCCCTAATTTATACTTTTATGGCATTCTAATTATTGACTATTTGCAGCTGTTCCTTCTCATTTCAAGTTGTGTCACGTCAGCTAATGAAGGTCCCAAAAGCTGTACTCGATCCTCATCATTAAGGTTGTCTATATATTAAGGAGGCAGCCCTTCCCAATCGATTTTTGAAGTGTCTTCTGACCTGAGGGGCTCATCTATTCTGGCAAAACATGAGCTGTTGGCAGCAATTCATGAGGTTTTAGCTGGTAAAATTTTTAAAGAAATAGCTTGCCAGGTTCTTCTTCCAGTCTGTCTTAGTCTGGAAACTCTGATAAAAACTATCCACCACAGGTAACCTTGCTGGTATGTGAAATACGGGTGGCATACCATCCATACCCTGTATATTCATTCTTAATTGAGCATTGGGGTATTAAAAAGCTCTATATCAGTGGTTCTCTGCCTTCCTAATGCCACGACCCTTTAATACAGTTCCTTATGTTGTGGTGACCCCAACCATGAAATTATTTTCGTTGCTACTTCCGAACTGTCATTTTGCTACTGTTATGAATCAGGTAACCCCTCTGAAAGGGTTGTTTGACCCCCAAAGGGGTCATGACCCACAGGCTGAGAATCACTGCTCTATATCCTCAAATGCCTTTAAAGTTTAAACACTTCTAATCTAGTATCTCCCACAAAGCAGGGTTTAATGAACATTTTGTGAGAACATCTGTTTGTTATTTATCTTTGTCTCATTTTAAACATCAGCAAATCCCTGTTTACCACCAGGACAAAATAAAAATCACCATTTCATTATACAGGAATCATAATTTTAAACTTCAACTGGGAGAAGAGAAGCAATTGTCAGCGCTGTGTTCCACCTAAGGTTATAAGGAAGAAGTACAAGGGTACGAAAGTGCAGAGGGGAAATGATTAAATATATAAATTCCTTTAACACACTGCCAATGGCTACTGTGTTTTACTGTTACAGTAACTTCTAAAGATAATTAAAAGCTGTTGTCTTTCTAGAAAAGGTTTTTGGTTGGTTGGTTGGTTTTGTTTTAGGTTTTTGTTTTTCTTGAATCTATGTCCATAAAAAGAGAAAGGGGGGAGGGAGATGGTTCCATCTAAACGAATTGGTTTCTCTATATTCTACAGAGAGAAGTTTGACAAAGAAAAGCCTCCTGGGCTTAGAAAGGATAGATCTTTGAAAACCTTGAAAGCACTAGAGTGGCTATATGTTTTTCAGTGTTCTTATCCCATTACATGAAGTTACTGAATGACAAATCTATGCGCTCACTCTCTTCATTATAGGAAGTCAGTATCAAGGCCTGAGCCACTAAGAAAGTCCAGTACCACAAGCTAAGGGGAACACAGAGAAGTGAAAGAATGCTGCCAACTTACAGCGAATGAAGCCATTTCTGGATAGCATATGCATCATAATATACTTGTAAATAGTATAAGTCTTAAGGCAGTTAAATTACGGATTAAAATTTCAATGAGAACAGTAGTTATTGTTGATTTAAACCTAGATTCAGATACATTGTCCTGCCATGGAGAATATTGAAATAAGAAATAAAAAGGCACAGTCCTTGCAGTCAGGAACTCACAATCATTCCTTACAAGCAGTTATTGATAGTGTACATACTCATTAGTCTTATATTAGGGGGTGGGCACACTTCATATTATAAACCCAGTACAGCAAAGAAGGAGATATAACATCCAATCAAAGTGGTTATAAATAGTATATACTATTGCAATTCAGAGAAGGGGAGCATCAATGTAATCTTCCAAGGCAGAAGGAATTCTGTGATGTGTGGGATTTTTAATTGGGTGCGATGGATAACATTTTGATTAGTGAAGGAGGAGGGCACAAACATAGCTAGTTAATCTACATCGCCTTCCCTCAGTCTATCAATGTGGTTCAATAATTGACATCGTAAACAAGGTCTGTGCAGACGTTGCATCACAACTGAATGTATTGTCTGTGGCATTTTGACCGGAGTAGGAAACAAACAACCACTCAAAAACAACCACTGATTGCACTGCTTTCAATGTGTGCTGGTTTCCAGAGTCCTGCCAGGAACCCAGTCTCCCACATCAGCCTTCTGAAACTTTCAGGAGCAAGAACTGTGGCAGGACTTTAGAAAGCATCACACATTCAAAGTGGCACTGCAAGTTGCCATGTTGGAGCTGGGGACAGCTGTTTGCTTCCTGTGCCAGTCAATCACCACTGGCAAAAGACTTCATTGTTTCTATACTACCCTTGTGTATAATGTCAATTACTGGCTTGTTTTGAACCAGTTTGAAGCTCTGCAGGGTGGTAAGGAGATAAGCAAATGCACATACTTCCCATACACCTTTCTTTCTAAGCCACCAGGGAACAGAAACCTCAGAAAGGATTATATCTGAATATTTGATTAAAGTGACTGGTGCTAAGCTATGATTGAGCCTAAACTTTTCTATGAGGCATTTGTATCTTAGCAAGAGAAGAGATCATCAGCCAATGCAGAATATCTAATTGGTAAAATTGTATGAATATCCTGACATTTGGAGAAGTCCTCCAGATCCTTTTTCTTATTCTTATCTATTTCTTACAGTTCTGTCCCCTTCTTCACATAATCTGTTACAGATTAAAATATGCAGATAACGGGGGTAGCAGATGCCTTTTCTCCTTAATCGCAAGAGTTTCTTTATCTGAGTTCTTCATGGTTAATGGATTCAGCAAATTCCAAATGCAAGGTTCCATCCTACTCAAGTGCATTAGTCTGGGTTGACTAGAGCAAAATATTCATACTCATATGAGTATAAGAAAGAGCTTTATATAAAAGAGCAATTGTACATTGAGAAAGCATCCCAGCCCAGTCTAGGTGAAGTCCACAAGTCTGCTATTAGCCCACATATCCGAAACCAGTCTATAAATTCCTCTTCAGACTTATACAACACATGCAATGACGCTGAATGCAGGAAGATCACGGGCCAGTGGGTGAAAAGCCTTGTGGATCCAGTGGTGGTGGAAGCATCTTAGTACTGGCTTGGGTCTCCACCTGGCTCCTTCAGCTCCAAGGATCTGGCTGCCATCAGCAAAACTCCATGTGTATTGTCAACAAGAAGACGAAGCAAAGTGTATGGGTCTGTCCTCCAGTGAGCTATCTCCTTTGCGCCTCTAAATGAGGTCAGTAAGCTACAACCTGATTGACAGGTTGGCTTCACACCTTCGCAACTTGACAGATTATGTAACTCCTACAGCAAGTTTGTATCAGGTAGTCATTGTAGGTGGGTTAAAAGAAAATTTTTATGGATGGTATAGAGTCATATTTACATTTCTGTGATTCTCTGTACATAAACAAAAAAAATCTACTGACATCAAGTGTTTCTAACTCACAGTGACTGTATATAGAGTGTCTGAGATTGCAAATACTGATGGGAACAGATTGCCTCATCTTGGTATAATACAAACTGAAAATCATATAAAAACTTCCCCAGATCCCTTTGTAAACTAAGTCTCCCCAACCAATATTTCCTCAACGTATCATATATTCTCTTTTAATTCCAGCATCAGTCTAAATTGAATACTACTTTCATTCATCATCAATCTTTGCGTAACAAGTGTCATGGTAATGGTACCAAAAGAAGAAATGACAGTAAGAAAGAAGTAAAAAAGATTTTTATTTAAAAAGTTAGAGGACGAATACAATATTAATTTTCTAGTCAAATATGCTTTTTATCTTTTTTATTAAAAGGTCATTTTATTGGTGGCTCTTACCGATCTTATAAAAATTCATACATCAATTGTATTAAACATTTGTCCATGTGCTGCCATCATTCTTTTCTAAACATTTACTTTCTATTGAGACCTTAGCATCAGAACTCTTTTTCCTTCCCCCCACCAAACCTCATGATCCCTTGATAAATTATAAATTATGATTATTTTCCTATCTTATAACAACATCTGCCTCCCTTCCTCATGGTTTCTGTTGTTTGTCCCCCTGAGGGGGGAGGTGGGGGGCGATTATGTATCATCATTGGGATTGGTTCCCTCTTCCTCCCCTCTTCTCCCTCTCCCCTGCCCTCCCGGTATTGCTACTCCCATACCTGTTTCTGAACCCCGTGTGTCTTCAGCGATTGTACTGGGAGGGTGAGCATCACAGAATGACAGTTTGTTAGAACAAAGTGTTCTCGCGTTGAGGGCGGGCATAAACAGAGGTCCAAAGTCCATCCACTACCTGAGTGTATTGCTTTAAAATCCTGATTGACCACTCTTCATTCTTAAAGCTGGCTCCTAGTCTCCATATTATAAGCATAACTATGTTTGTGAATGGCTCAGTCTTGTTTGCTACAAGCATGGCGGGCTTGAGACACTTGCTGCATCCTTCTCTATGAAGTATAACTCATTGTAAAACCAAAACTCAAATCTTCACAGCTGGACCAAGTGGCAACAGCATCTTGGTAAATGGAGACAAGATTGATGGTGTTAAAAATTTCAGTATATGCTGTTTTGGGGTTCTGTTTTTTAGAATAAACATCTTTCACACATGTGCTGGGATGGGAGGATTTATTTGCCTTTTGAGTCTTGACTTTCCTCAGATAGAACCCCAGCTCCTTCCTCTCTAGCACTGAGCCGTAGGCTTCGCTGCACTAGACTGGCCTGCAAGCAGTACACTCAAGAAGCTTGCCCTGCTGGAACTGCTCCTCCAGAAGACTGCTGATTTTTGCATTCGTTTTCCTTTCATCATATTGTTTTCTAAATTTTCTTTGATCACTTTTTATTTCATATATCTTCCACTTCTGGAATCTGTTTAACCCCCTTCTTATGGCCTGGGGCATTGTATAGAGAGACTCATAATGAGTACGGGTACAGTGTACTGTCAATAAGCATGATGCAGTTCTTCACCAGGGTCTTGGTCTGGACCAGGTAATTGTTGGATGCATTGTAGACAACATAGATGATCTTTGTTTTGAAAGTAAAACACTTGGAGCCCCAGGAAAAGCTCCTTATATCCAACCTTAGGGTCCTGCACTTCTTGTTGTCCTGTACTTCTTCTACAAACTGTGTGGAAGCAGCTAGGATCAAGGATCAATCTTCGTGTTGGCAGCTGGGCATCCCAGCTCCTACTTCTGTTTTTGTGATTGGGCTTTCTCTTGGCCCTGGTCTTAAGGTACTTGTAACAGTTATCCCGAGAGATGCCAATCACTCAGCACTAGCTGGAAAGAGCTCATTATACACTTTCAAACAACACTTATTGAAGCAGCAATCAAGAAATCAATTATGTATTGCATTGGGGAAATCTGCTGCACAAGACCTCTTTAAAGTGCTGAAGAACAAGGATGTCGCTTGGTTTGGAAGATTAACATACATCTGACCCAAACAAGGGTATTTTAAATCAATTCTTATATGTGAAAACTGGAAAGGAATACAGAAGACTACAGAAGAAGTGGTGCATTTGAATTATGGTGTTAGTGAAGAATATGGAAAGCATCACTGGTTGCCAGAGAAACAAGCAAATTTGTCTTGGAAAAAGTACAACCAGAATGCTCCTCAGCGGCAAGGATATGAAAACTTCAACCCATGTACTTTGGACACATGGTCAGGAAAGACCAATTCGTGGCAAAGGCCATCCGCCTTGATAATATAGAGGAGGAATGGAAAAGAGGTAGACCCTGAGAGAAAAAGATGGAGTAACACTGGTGATTACAACAATGGGTTCAAACTGAACTACAATTGTGAGGATGATGTAGGACTGGGTAATAGTTCACTCTGTTGTACACAGTTACCAGGAGCTGGAATTGACTCTGTGGCACTCAGTAACAGCAACAAGAGTAAACATTCCAATTTGTCTGTATTTGAGAAAACACAATACCAGTCACTTTGCCAAATCAACGCCCTGGGTGTCAGGGAATTAGCAAAGCTCTGCAGAACAACTGACTACTTGAGGGTAAAGGGTGGGAAGAAAGATAGAGGCCAATAATAAGCATTGCTTTGTTTACAGCATAGGTAATCACAGCAGTACAAGGTCAAACTATAGAGAGCATGCGAAGCTGCAGTTTAACAATCTAGAAGCAGATGCAGAAATTAGTGTCAAGCAAGGGAATGAGGGACAAAGGAAGAAAGCTGAGAAATAAGGAAGGTTATTACACCCCTTTCGGGTGCAAAGGCAGATTCACATGTAACTCTGAAATCTCCATACACTCAGCTACAAAGAGGGGAAGCCACAAAGCTGATGTGTTCTCTGGTTTACTTTCAAAAACGCATCTCTGCTTAGAAGCAAAAACAAAAGACACAATGACAATGCATTCATACTTGTGCGTGTATTTATATGCACAAACACACACATGCATTAAAGCACACAGACCTAAACATACGCAAATATATAGGTTCCAGCGTGGGATTACATGAAAGAAAGTAAGTCTCTGACTTGACCAATTTCCTTCTGCAGCTTAGTTGTTCTGGGTTTCTTCACTCAGATAATAATCATTCAAGCCAAATTCAAGAGATGGGTGGGTCACTGAACAGGGCACTGCATTTGGGTTGTCTTGTAATACATATGTAAACTGTAGGAATTATGGTTACTTCAGGAACAAAAAGGTAGTGGAATGGTAAAAAGCAGAGGCCTTTTAAAGTGGCATTTCCATATAAAAAAGATATATGGGAAAAGTGTATGCAGCCACACCTTATGGAGACTCATTCTAGATAAGATTTGTTGCCTTTTCCAAGTCAAGTAACTCTCTATAGATTTGATGCAGTCACCACCAAATTCGAAATTGGAGAATTTGTGTTTGAAAAATAATTGATATAGTGATTCTAAAATTCATATGGAAATACAAGAGTCTCAGAAGAGCTAAAGTAATCTTGAAAAATAAGAACTTCGCAATTACAAAAATTACTACAAAGGCAGAGTAATAAAGACAGTGGGGTACAAGCATAAGAAAAAACTTTTAGACCAATGGAATAAAAACTGACTGTCTAGAGATAAACATATATTTTCAGTCAATTGTGTTTTTTTACAATGGTGCCAATACAAATCAATAGGGGAAAGAAAAGCATGCTAAATAAATTATACATTAATAAAGCTGTTAATTACAAGAAAAATCAATCACTCAGGTGGCACATGGTAATTATTTTCCAACATTTAAAGGTCTACCATATGGAAAGTGGGGGGTGATGTTGCTTGGTGTAGCCCTGAGGGGTAAGCAAAAATAAAGCCATCACAATAGACAATTCCAAAGACTTTGATTCAAATGGTAGTTTATGTAAATGGCAGCAGCAATAGTGGCAGCAGCAATGTGTAAAAGCAAAAGGAAGAGAGATTTTTACTTCTTTAGGCAAATATTCAACTATTCAAAGATCAAATAGTGCAGAGTGTCAAGTCATCGGATGTCTACATGCAAAAGTTGGATGACTACTTGAGAATGGAGTAGTTGGGTTCAAATAACACACTGTGTATGTATGTGGCAGGTTCAGGAGAAACTCAAGGACCCTATAAATCTAAAAGTCTATTAACGTTCGGTTAGGGTTAGGGAAAAAGTAAAAAGAAAATAAAAAAAAGAAAAACGTGCATATATTTTAGTCTCAGAATGCAGTCGCATTCCCAACTTTCTGGTACAACCTCTCTTTTTCTCATTCTTAATCATTTCCTTACTAAGCAAAACCCAAACCAAACCCACTGCCATAAAGTTAAATCCAACTCATAGCCACCCTAGGTAGGATTTCAGAGGCTTTAACTCTTTACAGATGCAAATGACCTAATGTTCCTCCCTGGCAGCCACTTGTAGGTTTGAATAGCTTGCCTGGTACTTATCAGCCCAATACCAAACCATTATGCCACCTGGACTCCTGGGTTTTGTTGTTGTATTTTTAACACAATCTTTTATTCTTGAAGTCACACCAGATATGTTTTACCCTAGTCCTGATTCTTGGTAACAGCGAAGGTCCTTTTCCAGACCCCCATGATGCCTTTCTCCAAAGTCTCCTGAATTTCCCTTTTTAGGTTTTCTTTCATGACCTCTGAGAAGAGGTATGGAACAGTGTAGGAGTGACTCAGCTTCAACCATTCCTGCCTGCACTGGTACCAGGACCCATAGGATACTTCCTCAGCCATTAACATTTCTAGGAAGCTGCCCAGGTTCCCGGAGCAGGGTGTACTTTGGTTGTATGACAGAAATGGTCATAGGAGAGAGCCACATCTTTTGCATTGTGGGCAACAAAGACCACCACCTTGAAGTTCTAATCCAGCAGAGCCTAGGGGAGCAGGGCCAGAGGCAAATTTGTCAAGGGGAGCCAAGGGGTTGGTGTATCCACTAGGGTTTCAATCTGGAGAAAATCCCTGGAGCCTTGAATTGAAGAAAGGGCAACCTGATGAAGACAAGGTCTCTCAGGCACTTTTCCAGATCGTCACCTTGGTAGAGAAAGCCAATCGCCAGCAACAAATACATCCAACTCTAATATTCGCATAAGCCCAAACATAAAAATAGTGAAACTTGATACTGTGGCTTAGGGCATTTTTAATATTTATATAATGCCTCTGGCTCAGCCATTTATCAAAGGGTGGGGCATCTACTGGATTATTCTTTGGTTTTTGTTTGTTTCTTTCTTTTCAGTCTATAGCATTCAGGGCAATAATTCATAAATGTCAATAAGGATAGCATACTACATTGTACTTAATGCTAATCATATTTAAACTGATGAATACAAATCATTCTGGGCTCCATCTTGTCTTGCTTTCCATCTTCTTCTCTCTTTTCAGTAGATATGAAACTTACAGGCTGCTGATTTTTACAAGTTCTTTCCAAAGCTGCAGAATGAACTCTTTGGCAGAAAGGTTCAAAATTTTTGGTCTAAATCCAAAAACACTATAAGAAACGGGCACTCAATCCCACATTTTTTTTCTCTTCTATCAATAACTTTAATTTGGGATCATAAAATGGAATCATTTAGAAGGAGGTCTATCACAATCATGATTAAAAATCCCATGGAGTAACAGTCCTCTATTCTATTTGACACTTTAAAACTACTGGGAATTATTCTATACCAAAAAAGATAAATTCAGATACTATGAGGAAAGCTCCACCATCTTATTTCACAACAGCAAGGGACAGTTTAGGATCCAGGGTAGGGAAGCTTAAGAACAGTTCCCTGTGGATCAGAAATGGCTAAATAGCTTCAAGTCAAGTACTTCCCTCACTAGACTGGACATGGACCAGCAAAACACATGCAGTAGGTGCTAGCTGAGTAGTGATGACAGACTTATCGTGCCTAAATGACATTTTAGGCATACACAAAAACCGAGCATTAAAGTTCTATATTCACACTGCTCAAAAGTCTCAAATGGAAAACATCTGTGATAAAATTATACTCTACTCATTGTCCTGCCAGTCCACCAGAGCCTTGTGATAAATCCCTTCCTCGGCATTCATGCCTTGGAACTATGTTCTAATGTTTTCACATGGCCCTTCTGTTACTTCCAGTAATAAAGCCTTGTGGAGAATGGCCAAGAAGGGCATTGCCATAGATCATATTCCATGTTAGAGTGAAGTTCTTCACAACAGCTTGTGCTTTATCTGGCCTTGATGTAAGGCCAGCAAAGGAAATGTTCTGGAGGGTTCATTACTAAGTGTGGGTGGACAAACATGCTGTTTTAATTTTTACATAACTGTGACTGTGTGACAAAATGATTATGCCCCTCATACTTTCATTCCTTCATGCTATCTCAGATTATTTATTTACTTTCTTGTTACAGGTCTCTCAAGGACCATGGGTAGGACGCACAGAATACTACGTGGGAGAGGGAGAGATACTCATAGCATCTCAAACTCATTGCTCTAGTGGTCATATTTCTGCCTGTGTCCATCCTTTGCTCTGCTAGATTGTGCTCTTTATTGGTCACACCACTCAAAATAGCCATGAACTCCAATATCATTTTTATTATATTTACTTTGTATCCCACTATCATAAAACATTCTCCCCAGATCCCTCAAGCATTTTGATTGCCCTTTTCCATTTTAAACATCTCAGTTCTAAGAAGCGGAAACCTGGGCATTGTCTAAACAATCAAAACACTATACTTCGCTCTTAGAAGTTGTTTGTTCCTATCTGTATCAGTACTCAACCATATCACATTGCAGACTCTTAATATACTTGACTATCCCATTACTTGCAGACTTACAAAGGCATGATATTTATGGCCAAGAAAAAAATATACCAACCCCAAATCCATATCCATGCCCATTCCAAAGAAAGCTGATCTAACGACATGTGGAAATTATTGAACAATATCATTAATACCGCATACAAGCACAATTATGCTAAAAGTAATTTTTAAAATGTTTATGGCACTAAAACAATATCTAAGTGCCAGAAACTAAAAAAAAAGTGAGAAGAGGACATGAAATGAGGGATATAATTGCTTGTGCCAAATTGATCAAAAGCAGAGAAAACCAGAAAAATATTTACCTGTGTTTCATTGAATGTGCAAAGGCATTGAACTGTGTGGCCATAACTAATTTAATATAATATGTTAAAGAATAGGAATTCCAGAACACTTACTTATGCTCTGAGAGAACCTTAATATAGGCCATAACGTGGTCATTGGAACAGAACAAGGGGGTACTGCCTGACCTAAAATGAGAAAAGGTGTGTATCGGGTTGTACCCTTTCACCATACTTAGTCAATACATACCCTGAGCAAATAATCCATGAAGTATATTAGAGCTTAAGTTCTGAACACTCCCTTTGCAGAAGGCTATGATGACAGTGAAACCCATTGCAGAGTCTCCACGTGGATTAAGCCTCCAGGCAGAGTACATTGGAAAGTGGATTATTTCCACTCATCTCCAGCCAGCTGAGGAAAGGACAATCACTCTTAGAGGCTTGCCCGGGTGTGTCCTTGATGGTGATAACCATACTGGGAACAGTATGGGGGCTCACAAAATCATGAGACATGTCTCCCTACCAGGCGTGCCCTGACTTCCTTGGTTAGAAAAGTCCTCAACCAATCTTGTAAACTCTTCTGTAAAATATAATGCATGGGTCCACATCATGATCCTGTTCCCCCTTCTGTAGTCCAAACTATAACTGTAATGTAAGCCACCAATCATGAATTTTAACAGTTTCCTTTGCTTCATGCCTAATTGAACCGGCATTCTGACCCCATGCTAAGGGCCTCCCTCATGTGGATGATGCATCGGTGTCTTTGTGGTGTCTTTGTCTCTTTAAAGATTTAATAAATGTTCTCCTTAAACTCTGTTTGAGGTTTAGGTCACTGTGATACCCTAAAACAGAAGCTTGGACATATGAAGAAGAGCGCAACATTAAGATTAGAGGAAGACATACTAAGCACCTGCAGTATGCAGATGACACACTTTGATTGCTGAAACCCAAAAAGGACATGAAGCGTTTACTTAAGAAGATCAAAGGCTACAGTCTTGGTGTAAAACAAAACAATAAAAATCCTCAAAATTGGACCAATAAGCAACATCACGATGAAGGGGGAAAAAGTTGAAATTGTCAAGGATTTATTTTTACTTCATTCCACAATCAACACCTATGGAAACAGGAATGAAAAAGTCAGATGACCTATTTACATTGGGCAAGTCTGCTGCAAAAGACCTCTTGAAAGTGTAAATAATTGAGGCCATCACTTGAGAACTTGTATGCCTGATCCAAGCCATGGTGCCTTCAATCACCTCATTTGTATGCAAAAGCTGGATAATATAAAAAGACCCAATAAGAATGGACGCGTTTGAATTAGGGTTTGGGTAGGAAAATAGTGAATATACTATGAACTGCCAGAAGAACGAATAAATCCATTGTGGAAGAAGTACTGCTGGAATGCTCCTAAGAAGGGAGGATGGCAAGACTTTGTCTCAAATACTTTGGACACATTAAGAGGAGGAACAAGTCCCTGGAAAGGATTTCACGCTTGGCAACGTAGAGGGGAGTTAAAAAAAAAAAGTAAAAGAAGACCCTCAACAAGATGTACTGATATAGTGGCTGCAACAATGGGTTCAAACATAGGAACACAAGGATGGTGAAAGACTGGACAATGTTTCATTCTGTACACAGAACTGACTTGATAGCATCTAACAACTCAAGGTTTTTTCAAAATAGTCTTATTTGCAGATTATTGTCACATTTATACAATATGGATTCTTAAAAGTCATGTAGGTGCTTCAATACTCCCTATCTCAAATTGAGGGAAATCCAGAAGGTGCAAACTCCCATTGAAGCTGCTGGCTAAATTTCCATGACTCAGCAGAATAGAAGAATTGAAATTATTTGCAGTTCCTATCCCACCTACAAACCAGAGGGAAAGGTTTTGGAACATATCAAGACTTATTTGGCAGAACAAGTGTTACCACTTAGGGCAGGGGTGGGCATGGCAATGAATAGCCCGTGTAAAGAATCTAACTTCTTAACTCAAAGATTTTAACTGAACAAATCCCAATTCCAACACAGAGACTATTGTCTTTAGATCCGCCCACTTTACATTGATGTGGGATTTCTCTTCCCTTCCCTTTCCCTCCTGTTCCCTACAACTCCTTTGACCCCAGGAAAGACAACCATTCACAATGATTTGGGTAAATAAGCTTTGGGGTCTGGAGTTGTAACTGTAAACAAATTAGTTTATATATAGCCTATGTTAAGGAAAAAAAGGACAACTAACATTTATAGAAGGTGCTACTGGAAATTAAATATGATTAACTTATGCATAGATCTTACCATCACAGTCCTGTAGTATGCCTTTGAAATATATTTCTCTTCTTCTCCACCCAGATTTTAATTATGGAAGTTCAAGTTAAAAGTAAATGCTATCAGTGAAAGTAGAAATGTCTGCCTTCCTAAACAAAGCAAAAAAGGCCCTGAAAATCCTGTATGCACTTTGAGGAAAGAAAGCTGCAAGGGTTAAATTTTTCCTTGAGACCTAAATGGGTTTTGTCTTTAAGCAATTCTCAAAACCCAGTAGCTGCAGTACTATCTCTTTAGTCTGCAAAACAAAAGCTTCTATTTGCTGAATGCTCCAGGGTGGCCCTGAGTGGCACTTTAAAACACCTCTTTTGAACCCTTCTAGGCAGTTTAGTGAGGCTGGTTTCAACAATGGATTCTGGGAGTGAATTTGAATGGTACAAAAAGTGGGGGTGTGGTCTGCTGCCCATTGAAAACAGAAAGCAAAGCCAAAGAAAGTAAGTGCTCTATGTGAAGAGAGAGAAGGGAAATTAAGGATACACTAAAAATGTAGCTATTGTAAAGAGCACAAAGAACTGGGATCTAGGCAACTGAGGGCAGGTCAAACAGGCATAATTATTTAGCATATAATCTCAAAAGACAGCAATAGTCAAATACATTATTCTACCTATGTGATTCTTCAATACTATAGATTCTGAGAGTGGATTTTTTAAAGCCACCAAGTACAGCCAATGCATACAATGATCATAATAAAATAAAGTGCCTCAATCTATGTAGAGATGACACTCTACTTCTAATTCAAATTCTCCCAAATAATCAGTGCTGTTTAAAATATTGAAATCATCCTTAAAAAGGACACATTACTGGCTCAAGGAAGATTTATCCAAGTCAGAAATGGAAGCTGAAAGTAGTGAGCCATTAGTGGCTGAGGGGCTGTTCCATCCAAAAGAGAAGAGTTTAAAGGTCTATGAGAGCTAAAAGGTTTAAAAGAATCTATGACTTCAAACATGGGAGCTAGAGTTCTTCTGCTTAACTCAACTTTCTTATCCCTAGAATAGAAATCAACCTTAACTGTCACCTCTCAATAGCAAACGAATAGGCTAAGAAAAATAGTTCAGGTGAGATAGGCAAAGTATAGACCTCACTTAAATTTAATTGAGATTATATTTAGTTAATTGATTTTTAAAAATCCCACTATTGAAACAGAAAAACAAACAAAAACACATAGTGGTCCAAACCATTTTAACGATAGGTTTTATTTTCCATAGCAATTAGTATTCATATCCATAGAATATCTATTAGAACTTCACACACACATACATCTCTTTTAGACAATGGTTCTCAAAATTCAGCTGTAAGTAATAAAAGAAAAAAATTATAAGTCAGTTGTAGAGAATCTCAGTAGGCTCACAAATATCCTAGTTAAATCTGGAAATCTCTAAACCACATTTTGAGAAATACTGTGATTATGCATTATAAATTTACATAATCTGATGCTGTGCTTCATGAGATGATCAGTGAGCTGATTTATTTTCTTGTATTAATAGGTGAATATAGGTGAGCCCTTGTCTCACTCCAAAAGTGCAAAATGTTCCACAAAGGCAAAAGAAAGGTCTAAAAAGGGTATGGAGGCCTCTACTGACTTCTGACTTCACAAAGGGGGAAGAGAAGCAAATTCAACAATGGCCCAAGGCCAATCCCTATGAGGCAGAGGTTATAGATGCCTCTACTCTTCAATCTTTCCCAATTCTGACAGCATCCCTCCCTCCCACAGCACTCTACTTCTCTGTAAAGTTCAATAATTCATTGTAATTGCCCCATGGAAAACAAAAACCATACCCACAAATTGCGGGATGTAGTAGGAGAGTTAATAAGTTACAATTCAGGGTCAGACATGATCAGGATATAGTTCTGATCAGGAAAACCTATTCTCAGCCACACTTGCAAGCATGTCTCTCTTTGGTCCTTGACCTCTCAGCTATGTGGTTCCTTGGCTTCTTCCCTGCTTGAGCAAGGTTACAAAGCTCCTTTAGCATTGCTGATAAGTGCCCAAAGGGCAGTCCACTCCACCAAAGGTCTCAGCCTGAAAGTGCTTGACCATAGTTCCATGAGTCAGCAAGCTTGGCTTCCAAGATTATGAGCTGGGACGCAATCCACCGCACAAGGAAGCCTCCCACACAAAAGCACACAGGTCACTCCTCTGGTGTTATAGCTGTCTCCTAGATCAAGTAGGTTCAGTGCACGGGGATCTTGGTGTGCAAAGGTCATGCTCTGCTCCTGTATCTTCTTTCTTAATGGTAGTGAGCTCCCTTGTTCCTGCTTCTGAAATGGGTCATTTAAACCCAGCAGGAAAGCAAATTGACCAGTCTCCTTGGTTCAATGTCTTCTCTTGATCAACTAGCTGAGCCGATGCTTCAAATGGTTCAGGTGGGAATTCCCATCTGTGGTAGTTACATAATCTCGTGTCAATTTGGGACTTGAGAGGATAAAGAGTGAATGGTTAGAGTCTAGTCTGTCAATCGGATCATAGCCAATGAGGCCTCTGTGTGGGCCTGGCCTTCTCCTGAGAATTCTGGGAACTCCTGTATCTTCCTCCTTGGAGGCTGGAGACATTTCTCTCTGCACACTTCCTAAGAGACATCCCTGAGGACACAACACATGCCACTATGGTGATAGACCCCATGCCCTGAAAACTGGAGAAACCATGTGGAGATATGCTTACAATGACACTGGATCCAAAGACTTTCTACCCACTGGCCTGTGGTCGTCCTGCATTCAGCATCATTGCATATGTTTCATGAGTTGGAAGGATTTTCTGGATTGGTATCGGGCATATGGGCTAATAACCGATTTATGGGCTTGGACAGGTCTGGGTTGGGATGCTTTCTTAATGTACAATTTTCCTTTATATAAAACTCTCTCTTATACAAATATGAGTTTCTATGGATTTCTCTAGTCTACCCGAACTAACACACCATCATTGAGTTCCTTCTAGCTGAGGTGAATAGAATGTAGTTTAAGCCTCTTTAGTGTTGTGGGTAGGGCAGCAGAAGTTTCTGTTAGGCCACCCAACTACTTGGAGTGCTGCATTAGAACTTACGCATCAACTCCATTGATGTCTGCTATATTCATCTGCTTTCGTGGTAACTATCTAAACATGTCTATCCTACTAGAGGTAAGTTCTTTCATAATTACCTCTTCTCATTTTCCCATGAATTACCCTTACAGTTCTTAAAAACCCATGCTGGGAAGCTGTGCCAACAAATCTGATTAGGTTTCTCAGATTGTTGCTCAGTTTCTATACACCTTATTTGCACGGTTCCATGCAGTCATTAGTTGAGAGTTACCAGGCTATACCTTGAAAGTTCCGTTGTGGTACAGGGAATTACTTGATATGGCTCTTCTAGTCATAGTCCTTTTGGAGATGAGCATAAATCCACCCACAGCCACTGAGCCATTTCTGACTCCTAGCAACCCTGTATCAAGTTTCTGAGCCTCTAAATCTTTATGAAAGCAGACATTCTCGTCTTTCTCCCTTGAGGTTAACAGTACAATGCTTAACCCATAGAACCACAAAAGGGGAAAAATCAAAATAGTTAGCTAAAATCAAAATTAATGTTTTGAATGCAATATTCCAGAACAGGGGTTGGATATAAAGACATCATGGGTGGTTGGACAATACCCTGAATGCCTATTTGGGGAAAAAATTCCTAAATTCTTTAGAAGTTCTTTGAAGAGAGGAATGACATGATATAAATCTACATTTAAGAATAAAATGGCTAGGCATAAAATGGATTGGAGTGGGAAGAGAAGAAATGCAGGGAAGATGTGTTATAATTGGCCACTTACTTGCATGAAAGAACAATGGCATTCAGGTTGGTAATGTTTCTTCTTATAAACAAACAAACAAAAGCTGAGAATCTCGAGAGATTTTTTTCAAAACTAAAATTCTTAAGAACGAACATACATGAGTAGTGGTAGTGTTTCGAAGCTGCTGGGGAGGTGATGATCCCCTAGGCTTCTGCCGAGAGAGACTAATACCAGTGATGACCATCAGAATAAAGTAAAAACGCTCAGCAGTTGTCTATGTCTTCTGAAGTCAGAGACAAGGGGATGTTTTCTCTGGGGGTACACACTAGCAGGCAAATCAAATGCTCACTGCAGTATCCTTGAAAGATACAGAGCACATTACATAACAGTTAAGAATGGGGCTATAGAAACACTTCCTGTAATCAAACCTAGATTCTGCCACTTACCAACTGTATGACCTGGTAGCCAGTTTATTTAAATTTTGTGTCACAATTTTTCTATCCCTAAAATGGAAACTTTAATACTGGCTACCTTACAGGGGAAGCCCTAGTGGTATAATGGGTTATGTGTTGGGGAGGCTAACCACGGGGTCAGCAGTTCAAATCTACCAGCCACTCCATGAGAGGAAAATGAGATTTCCAATTCCTGTAATGATTTACAATCTCAGAAAACCATAGGGACATTCTACTCTGTACTGTGGGGTTGCTATGCATTGTAATCAATCCCATAGAACTGAGTTTGGCATTTTTGATTTTGCCTCAAAGGAATACTGCAAAGGCTGATGAAATATTATACAAGTGTCCTTCAAAAATAGAATAAAAAGATCGTGGAATTTCCCCCACAAGCTTTTGGAGGCCCTGTTGTATGTTAGGTATTTATAATAAGGTTTGGCACAAAGTAAGCATTCAATAAATGTTATTTATTCCTACTATTATGTGTATGTGGGCAGGGGCAGAGCACACAACTGTGCTCAATAACCTTTAAAGGCATCAATATTATATCTATAAGGGATGTCAATCAACATAGTTTAGTAGGGCAAGGAAGCATCAGCACTATACAGATGCACAGATAGCATGCTTTAACTATTATTCATAAGTAACTTAAGTCTTTCCTAGAAAAAGGAAGATTTGCAAAACATTTTAAATGTATAAATATTCTAGGTAAATCTCTTTAAGTGCAAGCCAGCACAACACTAGCTAACCAGTCATGCCCCATCCGTGAACCAGTCCTTACTTCCATAAAAAATACTCAGAGGCATACTGAAGGGAAAACTTAGGAACACAATCCAACTTGAGCTCCCTGAACAAACAGAATGGGTGATCCTTTCCCTCTCTAATTCTGTTGGCTTGAAACAGCAGAGAGCAAAAACATGAATATTTTACAGATTTTAGACATTTCTTTAACCAATCAGAAAATTATCATTTCTTTTAAAGTCCCCAAGAGCTCTTTTTCACGTATATTCAGTGTGCTCATTCCCAGAAAATGGAATAAGGTGAAGAGTGTGGGCCAATGATTCCAATTGCATTAGAAATTTGCCACCTGAAATGAAGTTTAACATAGAGCTTGCAATAACATACTTGGTTTTGCCCAGTTTTTCTCCCATTAATCCTAATCTAACCCCCACCCCCAAGTTCCCTCCTGTAGCATTTAGGTGTTAAATGGTAATGAAGTTTTTAAAAGGATGGAAATATTTTCTACTATCCTCCTGCCTTTTTTTTGTTAGAAGAAAAGAACATACAGGTAGCTTTACTTTAAGATACACTGAAGTATAAACATAGCATCTTAAATAAGGATAATGTCCAATAACATGATTTCTGAGACACTATATCCATCACCATCTTTTCAAAAGCCTGAACAGGTCATGACAATGCTTTGACTTTGCTCCTTTTCTTGACAATATTCTCAAATATTCATAGTTACATGCGGAAGAAGCATTATCTATGGTGTCAACATCTAGTCATTTCCTGAAGACATGGGGTTGTCTAATAATTCAGTGTTAAAATTACACCACTCAAAAAGACGTTTCCTGAATAGGTTCTGAAGGAAGTTTGACCAGAAGTGTAGCTAGAAATAGGAATATATGTTTTATCTTCTTCCTCAGTGGGATAGAATTCATATTTTTTCTTTAAAACTAAATGAGTTAAAATTGATAAATCACCTGAAGATTTTAAAGGACAGGAAAGCCAATCTGCTTCATAGGTGATAGATAGATAGAAAAATATGAAACTGAGTTGACTGCATAACCCAACATGGTATTTTTTCCAATGATTTTAAAAATATATTCTAATTTTAAGAATATCTAATATTTTGCATCATGACCAGGAAATTTTTTTTAAACACGTTTTTATGGCAATAATCTTATAAATCTATTGAGCATATATTTAAAATAACTAGTTTGTTTAAGGTAGAAAACAATACATACTAACTTTTTGGACTGGACAATATTTTCCCTCCTCTAATTTCATAAGACTCAACTTTAGTTCATCATACCAATTCCAAATTCCAGTGTTTGCTGTACATCTGTAGAATTCATTAAAAATGTAATTACTTATTAAAACAGATGTTGGACTAAAATAGTCTTTAAAAACTTATGAAAGCTAACAAATAATTTACTTTTATTTTTATTTTTAGTAATTGACTGAACGTACTCTTCTTAATCAGTAGCTTCAGTCCTGGATGCATCATTTCAGAGGGGAAAATAGAGATTCTTGAGTCAAGAACCCTAGCAGTTTGGGCATTGCCATGTATTAGATGTGAGACCGTGGGTCATCACTTAACTTCTTTCAATCTCAGTTTTCTTATCTAGTAAATGGAGAAACCATAATGCCCCTGACTACATACAGGGTTGTGATGACGAAGCACTGACAAGTTGATGTTAAATCATGGTGTAAATGTTTCCTACCGCATACATCTACTATGAACCAACAAACAACAACCACACTGCAATTAAAAGCTGTCTTCTAATTGAGTAAAATTAGGATGGAATTAAACCTGTACTCATTACTAAATACAAATAAAATTAGTCATAAAAGCCACCAGGTAGGATTTGACATTATTCATTAGATTACCTTGGAATTGAGAGATAACAAAGGGGGAAATCCACTATTTCCTAAAACAAACACTTGTTTTAGAGTTCTTCATCTTAGATTTAGTATCGAATTACTATATAACATTTTTCATTGCCCAAAACATAAACCAGTAACACAAGTCCATGAGAAGCCTCTATTCATTGCACAAAGCACTATTTTCCATAGAATCTATCTACTCTTGTAATCGGGAAAAAGACACATTCTCTGATTTTAGCCAAAAGAGAGAAACCTCAACAGCTCATATTCGAATGCACAGAGATGGCTTTCCTGGAGCCAAGCATGCATTAGAGTGTTGGAAAAAAAACAACAAAACAAAACCACCCATCAGCCACAACTCTCCAACACTTAGCAAAACAAGCCAACCGATAGCTAAAGAAGAAACTGAAGCTATAAATTCAAATAAATGGACTGCAGGGAGACTACACAAACCTGCTGTTGCTTTAATTGCAGACAATTCAATTCAGCAGCTGTTGATCCAGACACTAAGGTCCACAGTATGCGCTTTAGTGTAACCTTGAAATTTGTCACTCACTTATTTCTCTACATCATGTGCAGGCTGTCCAATTAACCAGCAAAATCAACTGTCAAACTACGCATTAAAACAAAACATGATCTTATAGCTCTTAAGCACACGTGCATGATGTTTTAAGGACAATAAAGTGAGACTGGAGATGAAAGTTCTTGACAATAAATGATATTCAAACTGATCAAAACATGCAGTTGTACAAACTAAGCTCCTGTTCTGTTGTGCAAGAAAGCGAAACTTTCTTCGGGTTTTTCCTTGGGAAGGGTCCTTTCTGCCTTTGTAACTGCTGAAGGAAGAAGCCTTTCCAATCACATTCACCAACACCTGATCTGATCCTTCAAAATCTTCATTCTTCTGGACCAATATATTTCCGAGTGCTCCAGAGAATGCTTCAGAACACTTATGTTCCAATGATATTTTATGATACAGATGGTTTGGAGCTGACAATGTTCAGCCCTACTGTTCCCAGCACTTTTTCATCCAGGAGAATAAACATCAATAATGTAAAATGGTCACCAACCCGAGTTCAATACTGAAATAAAAATAAATGTGCCCAACAGATGAGTTCTGGAGTACTTCCTATTTGAACTTTCTTTACTCTAAACTATACCCCCAATACAGACAGTCAAATAACAAATAGTAAAGTTAATAAACTCAAGAACAACATAATATACTAAGTGTTTAGAAATTGCTTTTTGCTGCCCTAGCACTGATTCTACTGTGTAAACACTCTAGGTTATATCATACACTACCAGTTGCAGACATAAGACTTGAGAAATTCTATACAAGAATACAGCAGAGAAGCAGGCACAATTAGAGGATCAGGACTACCAATTTGCTAGAAGCCCCAGATTTCATACAGCAATCTGCTACAAACATTATAACTAGGGACCGGTATGGCTCATGCAGCTATTTTGTTTAGCTCAGTAAAACACTATTTATCCTTCAGTACAGTGGAACTGGAGGAAAAAATAGGAGAGAGAAATACACTTTGAAAAAAAAGGAAACCTTAGATAATATAAAGCATACTGTACCTGTATATTGTACCAGGAACATTGTGACACTCTTCAGGGAACTGTTTCACGTTGTATCCTATTAGGATTTATTCTCCCTTTACTTTCTTCTCTCCAACAAAAGAAAATCCTAAGCACCCCAAACCCCCACTACACACTACCCACAGCCTACCCCCCCATTCGGGGGGTGGGGGGGGGGGGGAGGAACCCAGCTATGCTTCAGCTCAGATCCGATGCTTCTGTTCAGTTCAGCTCCAGCCGAGCAACTGAGCGCCAGCAACGGAGCATAGGAAGGTGGATTCTGATGCCAGGAGCACTTCCATCCACTTCACTTACACAAAAGCAGGCAGTGGAAAATCCAGGAGCCTTGAAGACAAGGGCTGGAGCTGGCTTTTATGAATTGCTGTTACTACATGTGTCACCATCCATCTCCAATGACGGACACTTACAGGCTGAATTGGGAGTGGAGGGGGTGGGGTGGAGGAGGTTGGAGAGCAGGTGGAGAAGCAATTAGCAGGATGTTCATCTGAGAATTCGTAGGGGATTTCATACATCAGTGCCTAAAGAAACAGCATGCAATTGACAAATCAGAACTTTACGATTTGCATGCCTCCGAAGAAATTCTAGCTCTCCCAGCCCCACACAAAATAATGCTTGCCCACACTTAGGAAAGCACACAGTCACCTCTGAACTTTCTCCTTCCTCCCAGATACACTTGTTCCTGAGAAACCAACACTGAAAATGAATATTTGCTCATTTTTCCTAAAGAATTGTACTTAAAAGGCTGGAACCAAAGGAAGTAGAAAGAAATGAAACTCTATTGAACATGACATCTCTTAACACAAAAGCAAGAAGCTAATTATTTTAAGCCAACTTTTCATCTGTAGTCCCATTCCCCAGGTGCAGCTTTCACACCTATAATCAGTGGATTGCAAAACTTTTGTGCATATATTTAACAGAGAGTAAAAACTATGTCTACCTAAATATAGTTCCATTAAAGGCAAGGTGCAAAGCTAAGAGCTGAGTGCCGGCCTCGCTCGATAGGTGACCTTAAAGAAGGCACTCATCTGCTAAACAGAAACACTTTTTTGTTCCGTATTATTTCAAAATTAATCACGAGTAGCAGTGAAAAGGAGCAAGTTTTCTAAGCAGGAAACATGATAGAACTGACATTGTATTAGGGCTGGGTCTCAAGAAACCTTGGTTTAACTTCCAGGTCCACAAATTTGTAGCTGTGTGACCCTGGATGGGTTACTCAACTTCTCTGAACTTGATTTCCCCTATTTATAAACTGACGTTAATACTACCAAACCTGACTGCTCCACGGGACTGCTATGAAGAGTCAATGATCTAATGAATATGAGAATCTTTTATAAACTATAAAGGGTTAGACGATTGTATGGAATTATTATTACTGGCAAAGTAGAGGGTCAACAAAAAAGAAAAGACTCTCAATGAGATGGTTTGGCACAGCAACTTAACAATGGGCTCAAACAGAAAGAATTGTGAGGATGTCATACTTCCTTCTGTTAGACATAAGGTTGCTATGATTCAGAACTGACTCAAGGCTACTTAGCATTATCATTATTAGTATAATTCACTCGAACAAATCATGCTTGAATGACTGAAGTAAGGCACCTCTACCGCATGTGGAAAATTAAAAGGATATATATTATTTCATGAAACATGCTTCAATTCCTCATATTTTAAATTTAGAAGGGATCACTGTTCCTAAAAAGCCACAACGAGTAAATGTTTGAAAAGAAAAATTTTAAAACCTGGTCTATCTAAAATCTTATTAAGGCCCTCTAATTCCTTCTTTCATTTCTGGAAAATCATTTTTTTTTGCGTGTAGCCTAATAGCATATCCCATCTAGCTTAGATCGTAAATTCACTGGACAATGTGCATCTCGTTTTGTTAAATCTATAAATCTGTCCAGTGCGTGGAAACAGACTCAGGCTGATTAGCAAAATCTAAATCCACAAGGTAAAAAATCCAAAGTCATGCTTTATGAAGCTCCAAGCTGCCTTGATACTATATATACAGTGACCAGCTGGCTTCAGGTGGGACACAATTTTAGCACATGAAGTCCTGGGGTGGCTACACCTGGGGTACTAAATGATCCAGGCAATGTTTGGGGACCTTGGGTTCGGCCAAATCCCATATGTCCTGGTTTCTATCTGTATGGTGGTTACCCAAATGCGTGTCTGTCCACATGAGCCAAATCTGAAGCAGACAAAATAAAGGTGGGGGCTAATGTAGAAATATCAGCTAGCAGCTTCCCTTGACCCCTTCTAGTGCCTAGTATGTCCTCAAATGAATACCCAGACCACTTCTCGGAAGAGGAAGGAAAACTTTTTCCAATCATCACTAGTCCATCATTGCTGTTATTTAAATTGCCATATATGTATATGTATATACACACACACATATTTAAATAAATAAATACTACTTAAATCAATAGGCTAATATGAAGCATAAAGATTTAGGTGACTGGTAACTAGCTACCATCCAGAGTCAGTAAAAGGGGGAAGGAAAGAATGGAAAGGATCCATTTGTGGGGATCATGTACAATCAGGGTTTCATCAAGAAAATGCTTGCCTTCCGAGGTATTGGGAGTGGCCTCCTTCACCACCACAGCAGCAATCCTGGCCTTCCAGCTGCTTCAGGAAATTGCCAGGAGCTTGGAAAAGTATAGGCAGCCCCAGAGTTTGCTTTCCTTTAGGATGAGGAAAGCCAGAGTGGCGTGCTGCAGCTCACCCAAGGCCCAAGCTTGTGAGCCTCGAACACAGCCTTCCTTGAAGCATGATTGGCCAATTAAAAATGTGGTGACCCAATACAGGTTCAGCAAAGGTAGATCACCTGAGACATTAAATACCATCTTGGTTTCTAAGGAACAAAGGCTGGATTTCAGAATCAGGTTGGTGCGCTTCTGGGCACTGCTATTGAACTCATTCACAAATTCCAGCTTGAAATTCATTTGCCCCAAGTTCCTCAGAAGAGCCATTCAAATTAAAGGGAATAGGGTGGTAAAGAAGATTTCCTTTGTTGAATTCTTTTTTTTCACAGTCAAAAACAAATACAAACGAGGATTATATCAAGAACATGACTGAAAGAGTATCCCAAAAGGCAATGAGGTGGGAGGCAGGCAGGAATTTCAACTCTGATTAGCAAGAACGGAAACGAAAGCATCAGAGCATCTGGTGAAAACACACACAAAGAAATAAGCACACAAACACGCACGCCAAAAACCGTTGCAGTGTTTCCATTATCCTGATTACAAGCTCCAGAATGTAAGCACTAATGGTCCCCTACAGCAACCGAGTTCCTTCACCAAGTCTGTGTTTTTCAAATGAATTACTGTTGTTGACCACCCTGGATTCATAGTATACTTGTCAAAAATGAAAATCCCACTGGAAGATTTCAAAGAACTAAGAACTTGAACCAAATTATGAACCTGAACGGGGAAAAACAATACCAATTTGCTAAACCCAAAACAAAATATAAATGGTATCATAAGTGAAAGCAATGACGACTACTGGATCAATTTGAAGCAGGGGAAAAATAAGCTTCATTTCCCCCAAATACATCAAACTTGTGCCAAACTCTAAGAGGACAGTCCACCCAATCAGGCCAAGTTTCTGCAAAGAGTACACATCCAGACTTAGCTTCTCCTGGCTAAGAGCCCACAAAGGAACAACAGAATGAATACTGAAAACAAAGTTGGGAGAACTGAGTTCAGCTTTTTTCAGTTTGACCTTGTGCAAGTCACCTCAACTCAGCCACAGCTTGCCTGCCTAGAAATGGCTGGACTGGGATTTTTAATACAAGTGGTTTAATAGTCTATACCAATGGTGAAATTTAGTCAAATTGTGTCAAGAAGTCAAGCTTTGAAATAAGTACAGTCAGAAAGTTCCTTACAAGTGAGGATAGCAAGACTTCAGTTCATGTACTTTGGGGATGTTATCAGGAAAGATTAGTCCCTGGATGACATCATGTTTGGTAAAGTGAAGGGCCAGAGAAAAAGAGGAAGGCCCTCAACAAGATGGACAGACACAGTGGCTGCAAACAAGGGCCTCAAATATCACAATTGTGAGGATGGTGGCAGTGTTTTTTATTCTGTTGGTGGAACAGATTCAAGAACACCTAAAGACAATGTCACAATGTTACGATGTGGCCATCATCTCTAGGAAGCAGGACATTGCCACCCCCACTCCTCTAAGGTTTCATGTTTCTAGCTCACTATGAAATATGGTCCACAAGAGTTGGCAACTGTCCTTGTTCAGTCTCAGGAACAATCAACCTGACAATTTTGTCTGGAATGGCCCCCTTCAAAAAAAGAAAATTTGTTTTAGAAACAATTCATTTTGCTTAAATGAAAACTGCAGGTCTAGTCCCAAAAAGGAAGAAAGAACAAAATCAATCTAGAATTTTCTGAGAACCTACTGCATAGCAACAGTCATAGGATACTTTGCATAAAATTCTTAATTAGCTCTCAAACCACAACAATAAGATAGGTATTATTTTCCTCATATTTTAGTAAACAGGCGTACTGATAAGTGACTTGAGTACAGTTTAGTAACTGGTAAGTGATGGAACTGGGATTTGGACTCAATCTGAATCCATTGCTACACCAAAATTCTAAAGATTAAAGGCATACTTCTTAATTCAATCATTCAATTACACTTACTTAGTGAATAAATCATATCCTGAGTCAGTACAGTGAAAATAAACTTTCTTATTTTTATACTGAGTTTGCTTTTTAAATATTTATTTCATTGGACAATGTGGTATAGCGTATAAGATCACAGAGTTCTATAGGCAAGTAGATCTGCTTTTCTTAACATGGTATTTAAATGCTCTGAGTCTCAGTTTTGTTATGGGACAAATGAGAAAGTACTAGCATCTGCCACACAATGGTAGGTACAATGTAGTTAGTGGAGCTTAAGGCTTTCCTTATATTAATAATCAAAGGAGCAAAAAGAGGGAAAATTATAAAGTAAAAGAAAATGAGGATTCATTGAACTCAAGGGCTCTTTGGTCTATAGCACAATTACGTGTGAGTACTCCACTACTCAATAGAAAAAAGCTCCCGAGGGCAGAGCTTTAGTAGTATGTATTTTTCCCACTAGGTGAGCAACTTGCTATGAGTTAGTGCACCCAGTGGCATCACCTGGGAAAGTTCTCTCTAGTCTCAATAAATTTTTTCATAAAAGCAGTTTCGTTTGAACCTTGTTTTTTTGTGGTGGCTAATTTAAGAAAACAGTGCGTGACTGTGAAATGTTGTCTCCTGCTTCAGAAAAATGCCACAGAAACTGTTGTGATGATGAACACACAGCTTACAAGGGCAGTGCTACGGAAAAACTCACCTGTATGAGTGGTTTTCTTATTTCTAAAAGGGTAAAAATTCTACTGATGACAAATCTCATTCTGGACATCTGTAAACTTCTGGATCAAATGAAAATCTCTACTCGTAGTGCATTTGGAGTTTGTTCCACCAGGTCAGACTGTTAATCAAGCTTTCTATTTAGAGGTTCTGAAAAGATTGCATAACAGTGTGTGACAAAAAAAAGGTCTGATTTGTGGCAGCTGCTTATGCAGCCATCTCAGCATGCCTCTCTTTCCCCAAGCACCTTACTCATCTGACCCTGCTCTGTGCGACTTGTTTTTTTTTTGCATGAATGAACAGGGACAGGAAAGGACAGGAAATTGATGACATAGAAGAGATGAAGAAAAAAAACAAGGGAGGTGCTGTGATCCATCCAAACAGATAAGTTTGAAAAAAATGTGTCCAAAAGAGTGGAATTGCAGATTTGACAAATGTATTAAGTGTAATGGAGAGTACTCTGAAGGAGGTAAGATTGTTTTGTAAAAAAAAATAAATACATTTTGGAGGGGAGGGGTACCCCCATGTATAGCATGAAAGAGAGTTTCAGTGGTCTACCAACACCCTCCAAAACTAAATTGCATCTTGAGAGATTAGCATATTCATGAAGCAACATGTGGCCTCATGAATAGACTAATTGGTGGCACCAAGTCTTGTGCTCTGCTAAACAGCAATAGTCCCTAGTTTCCCAGAATCTATCCTTCAAAAGAGAGAGCTGGGAAGTAGCAGATAGAAGTAAGGCTGGATGTGCCAAGTAGACGAAGGCATGTTTCTCCTCCCAATTCATCAAGACTCAGCTTCTCTCTCTCCCATTCACCTGCAGCCCTTTTCTCATATACTTCCTCCATGCCCTCCCTCAGTTTATTCTAGCGTTCATGTAAGTCCTTCACCAGCTCGGGCTGTCTCTGTTCATTACTCTCAAGTGATAGTGATGGAATTTGGGCTTCGCCCTGAACTAGGTTACATGGAGGGGCATCCAAAGGTTCATCAAAGAGTCATGTGTTCTCTGTCTAAACAGATCTAAGAAACACAGTTAAACCACAGTTTTGGCAACAGAGTAGATGCAAAAGCAATCTGATAAAATTTTATTAATTTCACATTAAATATTTTATTCATCTCATAAATGATAGGAGCTCTGATCGCACTGTTGGCTTGATATAAGGTCAGTTGTTCAAACCTATCAGCCCCTCAGAGGAAGAAACAATTAAGTTGTTTGTGCCAGCGCTTATAAGGATTGACCATCTTGAAAACCCTATATAATGTTACTATGAATCAAAATTGACTTTATGGCAGTGGGTTACATTGGGTTTTTAGTTAATGATATGCATACTGCAGAATATAAAAATAATTTATCGATGTATGCAACTTAATCTGAAATGTACACAGAGCTGGATAGTGATAAGAAAGCAACGTGTTAAATGTTCTTTATATAATCTAAATGGTGGGCACATGAATGCTCACGTACAATTCTAACAACTTCTCTACATGTTTGAAATTGCTCGTAATGAAAGGCTGAGATAAAAGGAAAGAGGTAAAGTATGATTTATTCCACTCTCAAATATTTTAGAGCAAAATGAGCATATTCATAGTGAGAAGCATAAACCAAATAGGTAAAAAATTTTAAGTTGGTAAATCAAAGTGGAAAATAAGCAAAGTTCTTGTATAATTCTTGCCATTTTTTCTATATTTAAAACAATTTCAAAATAAAAATTAAAAGAAAGTTTTATCATTTTCAACCTAGTATCTCAGGAGCCATTTTTTTTTCATTAGGGAAGAAATCTAGATAGATAGCAGAATGGGACTTGGAAAGAACAAGAAAAGTATAAAATGCATTCTTATGTTTATCTTTGGATACCAATTGTACGGAAGATATGTATATATGTGTGTGTGTGTGTATGTATGTAGAGAAGTCCTGACTGCATAGTGGAAATGCATTGTGCCACTGACATTCTACTTCTGTAAAGGGTTATAGTCTCAGAACACCACAGGGGAAGTTCTACCCTGTCCTGCAGGGGGCCACCAAGTCAGAATTGACTCAATGGCAGTAAGTTAGTTTTAAACACACACACACACACACACACACACACACATTTATCCCTCAGAATTACTTGACAGCAGTGAGCGAGTTCTCTGGAGGGCTCACTCACAGTATAGGTAAAGAAATATCAACAAAAAAAATCTAAAAGGGGAACTGGCAGAAGCAGCAAAATTCTGTGACACAGAAGTCTGAATATGGGTGAGAACGGCTAGAGCCAGATTTCAGAGAGACTCGGGGCCATGCTAAAGAGTTTGTATCTGAGTCAGGGAAAGAATATCATTGATCACCACTGGGCTTAACAGCATCATTTGTTTGGGCATAGGTCCCTTGTTCAGTCCATTCGTTATTATCTACTTCCCATATCTGGATGAGATGCTTTAAGGATTTCCAACACTTTGCATACTGCCCATGGAGGCCTGGTGGTGTAATGGTTAGGTGTTGGACACTGATCTGTATGGTTGGAAGTTCTAAATCAGCAGCAACTCCATGGGAGAAAGACTGAGCTTTCAATCCCCATAAATTGTTAGTCTTAGAACACCACAAGGGGTTGCTATGAGTCTGCATAGAAACGAAAGGCAGTGAGACATGGTGTCATAGTGGTTACTCATTGGGTTACTAACTGCAAGGTCAGCAGTTGGAAATCACCAGCTGCTATATGGGAGAATGACAGAGATTTCTACTCCCATGAAGAGTTAGTCTCAGAAACACACAGGGGCAGTTCTCCCTTTCCCTATAGGGTCACTGTGAGTCAGTGCTGACTGGATGGCAGTGACTTTGGCTTGGATTTGACAAACTGCTACTTCCAGGAATCTCTTCAGCCTCTGTCCCTTTCTCTTCTCCAGGCCCCAGGAGTTGCTAACCAGCACTCTCTCCTCAGCCCTGTTGACTTAGTAATTCCAAATCTTACTGCCCTGGAGTGGATTCCAACTCACAGAAAACCCGTAGAAGAGAATAGAACTTCCCCCTCAGGTTTCCAAGGCAATAAATCTTTATGGAAGCAGACTGCCACATCTTTCTCCTACTGAGCTACTGGTGGTAGGTTTTAAATGCCAACCTTTCCTTAGTGGAGTTCTTAACCATAGTGCCATTAGAGTTCCTATAAATAAGCCTCAGGTCACGTTTTTAAGCCAAGCTGCTGTGCTTTGGAACTCAGATTTCTCAGCTGATCACATGTGAAGAAGGGCAAGGAGGCATGTCCTATATAGAGAAGAAAACGATTATTCAAAGTCATCTCTGTATATCAAAAGCTAACAGAGATGGCATTGCCAAATAGTGGTGATGATAAAACTTTCAAATGTGACCAAATTAAAAGGTGGGCAGGTCGTTCCTCCTCCCCTATAAAGTCCATCCTCCAACCCAGTTACTTAAAACCCGCTGTTGGCTCACCCCTAACTCTATGTCTGATCTCATTCGAAACTGATGCCCTTAACCAAAGGCCACAGAATGTCTCTCCGGATTTTTGTCCTGTCACCCTCTCCCCCAAATCCCACTGGTTCACACACACACTATTTTACTTTCTTTGAAACTATCCATGTTTATTCCTGTCTACAGAATGGTTACCACTAGGCTGCGAACCCCATGGTGGGTGGGTCAAAACCACCAGCCACTCCACAGGAGAGAGACTGCACTTTCTACTCCAGTAAACCGTCTCAGGAACCCATAGGGGGTCACAGTGAGTCGGAATTCATTCAATGGCAAGGAGTGATAGCCTGACATGTAATGGTGGTCTTTCTGCCTGGAATCCTTGCCCACCACCTCTTTGTCTACCTAGATTCTAGGCAGTGTCCATTTCCCCCTTTGTGATTCACCAGTTAGATGTTGGTCTGTTAAGAAGCCCACCCCGGCAATAGGGCTCTTTTCACTGCAATGTAATTATGAGTTTGTCTGTTTGTCTCCCCAACTAGACTGTAAGCTCCCTACAGGAAGGTAGGGCCTCCTCCTAATTCACCAGCATAGTCCCATGGTTTGCTCTTGTGCATGTGCTCTTGTCTAATGAATGAATAAGTCGAAGCATCAAGTGTCCCCTGAATTCAAGTTCAGCATCTCTTAAAAGGTGTAAACTAGAATATGCACTGTGGGAGCAAAGGAATCCTAACGTAGTGTGATTGAGAGTCTAGCTGAAGAAGAAATGGTAAGAGGGTGTAGTAAGGGACCTTGGTGTGGGCCAGCCTCTATCTAGCCTGGGAAACTCACTGGCAATTGTTGCTGGCTGCAAAGCAGAGTTGGTATGGCAGGGACAGACCTTATTGGGAATTTCCCCCAGTGCTACCTTCCAGAGCTCCCCATTGAAGCAACCATATTTACATGACAGTCTCCATGGTGTTTCACCTCTTCTAAATTACAGCCAAACTTTCGGTTTTGTTCTGCCTACAGATGCACTTAGACAAGCCCTGCCAATGGGTAATCACTTAAATAATTATTCTCCCCTAGCATCACTATACAGACTCAAGGATCATTATTAAACAGAAACAAGAATGGCAAGACTTTGTCTGATGGATTTCAGACATTTTGTCAGGAAAGACCAGACCCTGGAGAATGATATCAAACTTGATAAAATAGAGGGGCAGCGAAATAGAGAAAGATCTTTGAACGTGGCTGCAGCCATGGATGCAAGACTGGGCACTGGTTCGTTCTGTTGTTTACAGCATCTAAGAGCAGCAGCAGCAGCAGCAGCAGCAGCATACCATCCAAGAATGTCTTACAGGAGAAGGACCAGTAAAACAAAACAAAAACCACCAGGGTCAAAAGGGGAAGGGTAAAGGTAGCAAAAATTGCCTTTCCTCCCTTCCTTCTCCCCTTACCAA
The DNA here is from genome assembly GCF_050624435.1 of Tenrec ecaudatus. Lineage (NCBI taxonomy): Eukaryota > Metazoa > Chordata > Mammalia > Afrosoricida > Tenrecidae > Tenrec > Tenrec ecaudatus. The sequence continues at coordinate 145,761,435 of NC_134548.1, forward strand.
TACATTTCATCATTCCTTTACACTACTACATATCAGCCAAGGTAAAAAAATGAATTAATAAGGCAAGTTAAAACTTTAGTAAAACTTTATACTTTGCAGGCAAGAAAGAGGGGAAAACATGACTGGCATATAAATCTTTAGAAAGATGATCAGTAGCCGTTTCTGGAAAGTAAACATTTGGGGCTGTGTGGCACAACTAACAAAAGCAATTAGCCCTTGCTGAAGACTAAGCTGAGGTGTATGTTGATTTTCATTTGTTTTGTTTTGTTTTTTTAACAGAGTCTGTTTCGATCTTCAAAAATGTCAACCTGGTGGTAAACACTTTGGGTTTTTTCCTGTCCATATAAATCTAAGAGCCAAGCCTAGCTTGAGGAAGATTTAAGAGACGTAAAATTTGTCTGAGGTGTCTGCCAAATCCCTGCAGCAAAGACAGAAACCCTGGAAAAGATGACACAATCATAACTCTCACACCACCACCAGCAGACTAGTGCGGGGCTGGGTCTCCGGAAAGTTCCTGTTTGTAAACAGAAAAGTAGATCAGCTACTTATCAGCTAGCATTTTTACCTATATGTCCCATAGAGGAATGCGATGGGCAAAAAAGAAAAAACATCCCCACGGGCACATACTCCAATATTCAGCTGGGTCAATTTTCATGAACACAGTAGGCCTGCTTGTCTCTTTCTTTCATTTGTTCTTCCATGCTCATTCTTGTGTGTTTCTTCTCTCTCATTCTTTCTCCTCCCATCCCACTCCCATAACACTTTGCTGAATGAATTGAAACCTCATCTATAATTTCTGTGTTCAACCTATTTGATCATGGAGAAGTATACATTTTATGCCTAGACTATTCATAAATGACAATTCATTACAAAGTATCATAAGATCATTTTATTCAGATGTTTCATGCTTAGGATTTTACGGTTCATTCATTACTGCACAATGGGGATTATTTATAAGAAAACTGAAGGGGAGACCATGCTGCAGGAATGACAATTGTGAACACTGAGAGAGAAAATCGAGTCTCTCATATTCACCTGATTGCATGTCATTATGGTAATCTACTACATATGTCTAAGGTTACTTAACAATGCAAGAATATAGTGTGCACGTGGCCTGCATTCTGTAAATAGGATTAACGGTTGAATTCAACCAAGGTCTTCCCTAGGGACAGATTGCTGGGAAATATATCTACATGACATTTAAAAATATAAATTAACCAATGACATCTGATCCCATGAGACAGACTGCTGCATGTATGATCAGTTCTATCAGTTTCCCATAGCTGACATCCTCTGCTGACATCCTCATCCCAGAAGACGTCGAATTTCAAAACAGAAAAACAGCACAAAAGAAGTTATCTCATCTCTCCTGCACTGAAGGGTTATGTACACACACACAAAGAAAAGATTTCTGTACATTAGCACAAAGTGAACTGGAACATGGAGAGCTCATGTCAGTCCGGGGCTGTTTTGGTGCTGCTGCAGCTAGCAATTAGCTTGCCCAAGGTTATGTTCAAAGTCCTACACAAAGACAGCTGGGGAGAGTAAGCAAATGAAGATGTGTAGTAAGGCAAGGGAGTTTGAGCAGGTGATCTTTATTACAACTGGTATATTGGTTGGATAGAGACTGGTGGGATTCCCCCCAGACTAGGTCTGGAACTGAACTCACCCTCATGTTAGAATCATCAATCCTTTAAAATCAAAAGGGTAGCCTTTACCCAAGGATAATGTTCCGTGGGTTAGTTAAGGAGGAAACCCAGGGAGGAAGTAGGGTAAGTGCTGGTGCATTGAGGGGATGGCAATGGATGAGTTGAAACCCAGTGTGTATAAAAGGCTGAGTGTAAAACGGATGATATGTCTGTAACTCTTCATTTAATTCATAATGAAAATTTTAAAAGTGTCTTTTATTATGTTTCTTCTAGCTTTTATTTATTTGAATCAGGTTGGGGGATTTTTTTTGTCAGTGAAGTAGGGATAACTACTGCATGTATTTAGTAGATTGTCCCAGAGAGTGAAATTAAAGACCACCAGTGGGGTACCTGGAACACAACAGTTAATCCAGACAATGCACAATGACATTTGTCTAGTATGAAGTAAACAAGCTGGACTATATGAGACAAAACGCAGCATCAGGATTGGAGGAAGACTCATTAACAACCTGCAACAGGCAGATGTCACAACTCTGCTTGCTGAAAGCAAAGGGGGCTTGAAGCACTGACAGATGAAGATCAAAGACTGCAGCCTTCAGTATGGATTGCAACTCAATGTAAAAACAAACAAAACCACACAACTGGACCTATAGACAACACCATAATAAACAGAGAAAAGATGGATATTCTCAAGGATTTCATTTATTCAGGTTCACAATCACTGCCATGGAAACAGGAGTCAAGAAATCAAATGATGTACTGCATTTGGGCAAAAATACTGAAAGAGATGCCTTTAAAGTGTTGAAATGCAATGATGTCACCTTGAGGACCAAGCCATGGTATTCAGTCACCTCGTTTGCATGTGAAAGTTGCACAACGAATAAGGAAGAAGAAATAATGCCTTCAAATTATGACATATATTGAATACATATCATGGACTGCCAGAAGAATGAACAAATCTGTCTGGGAAGACGTATGGTCAGAACGCTCCTTAGAAGTAAGGATAGCGAGACTTAGTCTGACATATTTCAGGCATCTTAAAAGTCCCTGGAAAAAGACATCATGCTTGATAAAGCTTGGTGAGTGGAAAAAAAGGAAGACCTCCACCAAAATGCACTGACACCACGGGTACAACAATGGGCTCAAACACAGCAAAATGTCTGGCGGAGGGTGCAGGAATAGCGAGTGTTTTATTCCAGTGTACATAGGGTTGTGATGAGTCTGAACACACTCAAAGGCACCTCACAGCAACAGGAAGCTAAAGCATAGGTAAAATAGTTTATTGTGCCAACCTGGCCGATAAACCATGTGGTGTTAATTGAAGGGCGGAGGGATAAATGGCTCAGTGAGCCTAGCCTTTCCAGTTCTCAGATCTCTTGTTTTCTGATGGTCGAACCAGGGTGCAGCTGCCTTAGCCAGTTCCCTGCTTCAGCTGGCAAGGCTCACTTCCTGCAAAACATCCCCAAGAAGAAGCCCCATGGACCTAACTCAATGCAGCCCTTGAGTACTGGAGCAGCCGTGTGGAGACCCGTGCCAGCGTAGAGATGCTCACACATTCACTGATTTGGCTTTCCTCCTTCAGATGACATCATTGTGTGTGTTTTGTGAGATGCAGGAGGACTTTGTGGATTGGTGTCGGACATATGGGTAATGTTGGATTTGTGGCTTGGGCGGCACTGGGTTGGGATGTTTTCTTGATGTGCACCTAACCTTTATATAAAACTCTCTCTTATACATGAGTTTCGGTGGGTTTGTTTCTCTAAAGCACCCAGACTAACAGAATAGGAAAAGTGATGCTGGAGAGAAAAGCAGGAAGTTACTTGTCAAAGGTTTTATAAACCATTCTAAGATGTTCGGATTTTATCCTGAGGAATATGGGCAGCGTTTGAACTGTTTTATAGAGAAGACAGGTAGTTTCCGATTTGTAATTTAGAAAAATCATTCTGTCAGCAGTGGTGGATAATGGATTGGAAGGAAGGTGAGCTGGAAGCATCAATAAACCAGGCTAGAAGTGATGTGTGTTGAGCTAGAAGGAGGGGCCCGATTGTTTCACACTAAGGTAATAGTAGTGGGTTTGTGCAGAGGGAAAGTATTTGATAACTTCTTCTTGGATCAACAAATATGTAGAATACAATTAATGAAGATGGCCTAGGACTGGGCGACATGGTGTTCTTTCTTCTACACATAAGGGTGCCGGGAGTTGAGGCCTACTCAACACCATGGCGTGTTACACAAGAAAAATAGGTCTAAAGTTAAAGCAGAAAGTACATGTAATCCTGCCATATACAGCAACCTCTATTAACATATTTTGTTTTTATTATGACAGGATTTTCCCTATGTACACATATACAGGTTTGTGTGTATATGTGTGTGTGAGTGAGTGAAAGAGACATTCATATGATTAGATTGGGATCTCTTATTTTGTGCCTACAGTTTTATAACTTGAATTTGTTCTTAATAGGTCATGAACAATGTTCCACATCATTAAACTTTTCTTTGGTAGCATCCATTTACATGATGACTTAGTAATCCATTCTACAAGTGTACCATAAAAGACAGAATTCAAACCTCCAGTGTGGGACATGTAAAATTTTATCTGTGGCTTTGTTTCAGCAACTATAAACAAGTCTGCGATAGACATCCTGGAAGGAGCATTGTTTTTGAGACGTCAATGATCATTTTCTCAGCATTGAACCCTGGAACCAGAGGTGGTAAATTGAAGAAATATGTTGAAGGTTTTTTGGATGCATATTGACAAACTGCTCTCCAGAAGGGCTGCATCAAATTACACTCCCACTTGCAGTATCTTGGAGTGGGAGGAGCCGGATTTGAGAGTGATCTCAGGGATGGAGTTCAGGGGACTTGGTGGGTGGAGAGGAGGGATGTTTCCTTGGCAGAGTACCAGGGCAGAAGGACCATGGATCCTGTTAAGGGAAACAGCACTGGGAAGACCCGAGGAACAGGCAGCTGGGTGAACAAATGAGAGAAAAGGGTAAGGTAACTAAGGGAAAAGGGGTAAGGGAATTAAAAAAGATAAATCTCTAGTGAAGTTCTGCATTCACTCAGCAAAACCCGAAAAGGCAACAGTTAAACTTTTCATAACGGTTGGCATGACCCCGGGTCTGGAGTTACTTCCTGGGAGGAATTATCCGCGACCCCATTTTTTCATCCAATTAACAATGTAGTCTGCGGCTACTTTGTGTAATGTGCTGTTCTGGATGCTGTGGGTGTACAGAGGAATCAGATTTGGTCATGTCCTCAAGGAGCTCACAGTCTAGTGAGAGAGAAAGGCACGTTCACAGGCTGACACACTCGTGTGGTACAAGCTAGGAGATAGGGAAATGCAGGATCTTGTGGAAGGCAGAGGTCTCAAAAGGCTTCATGGGTGCATGCATGTGGGTGTACAGGGAGATGGGGGCTGCTGGAAAGGCTTCCCTGAGGTGTTGATATGTGAGCTGAGTCTCAAAGGAGGAGGAGTTTCCTCAGCTGGCTAAGGATCCCAGATCATACTCAGACTCCTCACCAGTGCCTTCTTTATTTGAACTATCGCTTCATAAACACTCCGTAAGGGAGTGAGGATGTTTTTGTGTAAGCCAAGCCCACTCGCGAAAGATCAGCAGCCTCCACTAAGTACCTCCATGTGTATATGTACATAGTATTTTCTGGCAATATTATGCTCATCATAGACTATAAAGGTGGATAGACTCTGAAAACACTCCTGACGGCACTGACATATACTAATATTTACAGCTCCCAAGTCCTATTGATAGTACTTTCGCCGTGTTTCTCACATCCGTTCTCTCTTCTAGGGAACACAGCACCAGTCTCCTAGGTGGCCCTGGCCTGGCCTGTACATCTCCCCCATTCTGAAAGCCTGGTCATGGTATTCCTCTTAGAAAACATCTTTTAAAAAAATCATTAATGGGAGCTCATAAAGCTCTTACATGCATCCACTGTGTCAAGCACATTTGTACATTTGTTGCCATCATCATTCTCAAAACATTTGCTTTCTACTGGAGCTCATGGTATCAGCTTCTCATTTTTCCCCTCCCTCCCCCCATGCTCCCTTGCTCATGAACCCTTGATCATGTATAAAGTATTTATTTTTTCATGTCCGCTGTCTCCCTTCATCCACTTTCTGTTGTCTGTCTCCCAGGGAGGGGGTTATATGTAGATCCTTGTGATCGGTCCCCCCTTTCTCCCCCACCTTCACATTACCCTCCTTGTATCCTGCTCTCATTGTTGGTCCTGAGGGGTATGTCTGTCCTGGATTCCCTGTGTTTTCAGGTCTGATCTGTACTCATGTACACGCTCTAGTCAAGTCAAATTTGTGAGGAAGAATTGGGGTCAGGATGGGGGTGGGGGGAAGCATTAAAGAACTAGAGGAAAGTTGTATGTTTTATCGGTTGTATGTTTTATCGTTAGTATCTTGTTGTCCATAACAGGGTTTCCCAAAGGGCAGTTATTCAAATCATTTAAATATAGGTGGTCAGTCATTTAAGTATAGGTAGTCTGAGATTTATAACATATTTGAATTATAATAAACCACACTTCTGACTACTCCCTTTTTTGGATACATTTTATCATTAGTAATATAACAAACAGTATTGGAGTTCTTAATTTGCTGATATCAGATCTCTTAAATTTATGTGAATGCTTCTAACCTCCAAAGACAAAGAAGGTCTAATTTGTATGATTACTGTTTATTAGAAAAAAAAGGCAGTAATGATGAAAAAAGATATTCAACTTACATCAGAGCCAGTGTATGAGGAAGTGATCAGAATGGATCCACATGGTTAGTCAGGGACTACCTGTACTACCTGGGGGAGTCTTACCATTCCCATGTGTCATGTGTATGATTACTAATATCATTTTTAACTTGGTTTATTTTCTGTGATTACTAAACCATATCCTAAGCAACCATAGACTTGATGACCTAATTAAGTGTTCTGGCTTATGATGTACATTAGACTATAGAACTCAGAAATTTTCAAATGTCACTGGTTAGAGGGCTAAGTTGGGTGGAGGAGGAAATAAAACCAAAAACAACAGCAAAAAAAGTTTGTAGGGCACAACCTAATTGCCACTGGCACACACCCTCCCACCTTTTGAGAAATACTAGCCATTGGAAGCACATGCCCACCTCTTAGCAAGCTATTCAAGGTACTTCACATGAAACCCACATGGAATTGTTCACTACAGATCAGTAGGTAAGCAAGATCAAGTAAGTTTGTGCTTACCTGGCTTATTGGGTATGTTATCTATGCCCAGGACTGTAAATTTGCAAAGAGGCTTTGATTCTATAGGAACATGTTGTGGGGTTGGAAGAGAGAAATGCCAAGGCCATATCTAGAAGTAGACTCTGCTGTGGTGCAAAAGGGTGGTATCGTTCACAACGTATTCGTAAGCAAGCTCATCCATAATCTTGCTTATTGGGTAATCCAAAAGTGGCCCCAACCTATCTTGCCATCCTCTTCTACCTTTCTTTTCTCAGTCTACACTCCAGCCATGTTGCATTCCTCAATAAATGGACGGACCCAGCTCATGGCTTTCCCACAGCGTGCCCTCTCTTTAGAATGCTTTCCTTCTTCCTTCTCCTTTGCTTGGCAAACTCCTTATCCTTTCATACCTGCCATGTCATCGTCTTCACACAGATGCCTTCTTCCTGACACTCAGTCACACGTTCTTTTCCTTCCCCTCCCCATCCCCCCAGCACATCGTATACTATATTAAGTACCTCAGACTCATAGACATCTACCACCTAATCAGATCCCAAAAGAGCTCACATCTGGTACTCTGTTGCATCTCCAACACTTCTTGCAGGAGATTTGGGAACCCGGTTGGGGGGGGGGTCAAGGGAGAGAGGGGGGGAAGGTAACACAAAATAAACCCAAAGTATCTGTCATCCAGGTCCAAAGGTCTTAATAGGCATGCCATGTTTTATAAAAAGCACCACATTGACTTTAGTTTGTGAAGGACACGATTAGCTCCTATGGCAGCAGCAGTTCAGCTACTTTGGGTCCTGGCAGCTACATTGCAGCAGAGGCGAGGCACCCTGACAAATAATGTCACCATGAATCATCTGGGTTTCTGCCAGGATGATCAACTCTCCTTCCCAATAACCGTCTCTCCTCACCACAACTGGAAAGTCATGAGCAAAAGTGGATCTTGGAACCAGAAACCATGGTAGGCAGACTTTGAAACTCGAACTCTGAACATCAAACCCCAACTCAATCCCTTCATCTGTACGAGACTTGCTGTGGGTTTTTAAATTTTTGTGTTTTAGCATCCTTTTGTAGGAAAAATGTGAATCTTCACAGTACCGACTTCATAAGACTATTAAAATAATGCAACAAAGTACTTTGACAGTGGGATCAATAAACAACGGTCATCATTGTCACCCAATGAGATGACAATTCAGATGATGTGACGTACGAGGGCAGCAAATGCCATTCCTAAGAGAGTAAACTTGTCACCAGGCTTTAAAATCAACTGTCATAGATTGCAGCTAAGAATAGTTGCGCACAAAGCATCTTTAGTACAAGCTTCCCCTTGACTTTAAACGCATACCTGGAACATGCCACCACACGTTTTTCTGTTCCCCGAGATTTTGAGCACAATTCAGGTTCCCCTAGGATTGAAAAAAAAAATCAGCCAATTTTATTGATTTATTTAACCTTTGATTGTAAATGACATTTAAATACTTTAAAATATTTAAAGAATATTCAATAAATGAAGCTGTGTGTATGCTTCATGGGAGCCCTGTTGACCCAGTGTTTATGGTTTGGCCTGCTAACCACAAAGTCAGCAGTCTGAAACCACCAGAAGCTCTGTGGGAGACAGACAGGGCTTTCAACTCCCATAGAGTTACACTCTCAGAAACTCAGGGGTAGTTCCGCCCTGTTCTATAGAACTAAAGAGTGCTATGAGCTGCAGCTTCAGAGCTCTGTAATAATGAGCCTAAGCTATTTAACCCTATGTACTGCCAACACCTTTCCCTACAATCAGGCAAGCCTACCTATCACAGGGGTCCTCCCTCATTTACCTTTCCCACTCAAAATCTACACCCAATATCAGGAGGAATGTTCTCTGTCCTCTTGGTCAATTTCAAATCCCCTTTAAATCCTGCCATCAAGTCAATTCTGACTCATAGCGACCCCTAGAGGGCAGGATAGAAGTGTAGAAGGATAGAACCCTTCACAGAAGTCAGAAGCCTCAGCTTTCTTTCCTGAACAGGATGATGGTTTCGACCACAGGCCTTGTAGTCAGCAGCCCAACTGGTAACAACTATGCCATCAGGGCAACCATTTACTCCTTAGCCCAAGTTAAAAATCACCTCCTTTATGGAGCCTCCCATGATAGACCTAGAAACATTAGGTGGGTTACCTGGCTTCAGCACCTCCTAGTGTGGATTGGAACTTCAATAGATTCCAACTCCTCCTCATCCCCCCAACCCCACCAGCAGTTTGTCCTTCCAGGAAACACTGAAGGAGTTTTGGCATGCATTTGTGATTATTATAACATATCGGTTTCATGCAGTCTATTTTATTCTTTAGTAGATGTGTGTTCAACATCTACCTTGGGCGCTGGAACCCCTCTCTAGCCTTTCATCTTTTTTGACAGGTCTAAGTATAAGTAACCTATGCTTTGGACACTAACTGCACTGAATGCCTATTTCTCAAAAGCCAAGTCTATTCTCTCTTCAGCTCTTCTGGGAGCCTGGAAATTGAGGAGACTTTTCACATCATCTTGAAAGGGGCTGATGTCAGGGAGAGGAAGGGCTGGATTACAGAGGGGGAGGAGGGAGGAAAGGGGGAGAGGGGGCTAAGGGGGAGGGGGAGAGAAGGAAAGAGGGAGGGACATGGGAGGGGAGAGAAAGAGAGAGAGAGAGAGAGAGAGGGGAGAGGGGGGAGGGGAGAAAGAGAATATCTACCCTAACAAGGAGGCAAAGGGAAAAGTACACGCTCTTGCCGTGGCGAGGAATTCTCACACCCCCAGAGGAGTTGTGGGTGTGTTCCCTGGAAAAAGTGTGACCCCAAACTTCAAATGAAAGTTTAGGGGACAGACGAAAGCGATCACCTGGCTCCCCCAACAGTAAGAAGAGTGCAGACACCACCGAGAGGAAATGCTGGTTGAGAACCCTAACTTCGGACTTGTGAGGGGCACGCAAGTTGGGGTAACCGTCTGGAGCAGTGGGAAAGAGCTTGCCCGCACTCCAGAGCAGAGGGTACACCCCCTCCTCCAGGTCCCGACACCCCCTCCCCGGCAGAGGCGGAGTTAGGCGGAGTTCAGCGCTGAAGTCCCGGCCCCGGAAGCACCCTCCTTCCTAGGCGCCCCCCTCGGTCCTGCAGTCCCACAGTCCCCGGACAGGGCTACTCAGGCTTTGTGCCTGTCTAACCTCCAGCTCCCCAGCTACCGAAGCGCGACTCCACAGGCGGCGGCAGAGACTGGAGGCGGCGCGGCGGCACCTGGCGCATAACGCCTTTCGGGCACCGGGCGCCGCCAAGGTGTTTCCACGCTGGGCTTGGCAACCAGGCGCCTCGGCCGGGCCCTGGGGCCCAAGGCTAGATCCTCTCGCACTCCGTGGCCAGCGCGCGCTCTTCTATTGGTTATTGGTCACCAGGGAAGCTTCGGGCCCAAGCCCTTGGTCTCATGGGAAATGTAGTTTGACGTCCCCGGAGGCTTTTCTTCCTACTGGCATACAATATTGGGATTAACCGCGAAAACCCCAAGTGGAAAGAAAGGATTGTAGGAGATGGAGTGGAGACACTTCGTTTTATAGCTCCGCAATCTCCGCACCTACGCTTTGTATAGACCCCCCCCCCCCGTTCTAACGGAGGAGGGTATTCTGGGTCTTGTAGTTTAGAAGGCACACGTGTGTCATCTCTTTGCTTGAGGTATAGGATTGTACACAGGAAACTAGATTCGCGGAATTTTACTCTTGGTTAAGCTTATTCGCATATGGGGGGGGGGGGAACACTTTAGGCTGCAGTTTTAAATTCCCATTGACTTCTTGAATTATTTGGTTCGTCAATGTTCTGATTGTGGCCCCCGGATTGCACAAACTGTAAAAAACCCACTGTCACCCGGTCTGTTTAACTGACACCACAAGACAGGATAGAACTGCTCTTGTGGGTTTCCGAGGCTAGTAACTCTTTAGGAAAGTAGAAAACTTCGCCTTTCGCCTGCAGGACAGCTTGGTAGTTTGAGACTGAAGATCTTGTGGTGAGCAGTCAAACGCCTAGAGTTAGCAATCAAACTCCTTCGCCAGGGCTCCCTTCTAAAGGTTAACAGTTTGAACCCACCCAGAAGCTCCTGGTGATCCGTTTCCACACAAGTTATAGCCCAGAAAACGCTCTAGAGCAGCTCTTCACTGCAGTTCATGGAGTTCCCATGATGTAGAATGGGTTGGGTGGCAGCAAGAATTTTTATTATTTAATGCCCCGATAAGCTTAGAGTTTTATTTCGAGAGACGACGACATGATCCTTTCAAATTATCAAAGTGTAGTCTGTGTGGATCACCTGCATCAGAGTCATGTAAAAGGCTGGGTGGTATGCATATTTTGTTTTTAATGAGGAATCATAGTGCTTCCTTAGAAATGGTGTTGTAAACAGGCATAAAAATGTGATCTAGGTGAGTGCAGAAAAAACGATAATGAACTCACACTTTTGCCAGCAAGAACAATAACTACAGTCAGCTAAGTATACAAGGAAGAAGCACACACTCCTGTGTGATCCAAGGATTGTCATTAATAAAATCCAATGGAAGGCATGGTATCAGAGCTTAAGTTGTGAACACCCAGTTTGCAGAAGGCTTTGGCTAACAATAAGAACACAAAATCCATTTCAGCGGCCCTGTGTGGATTAAGCGTCCCATGATCACCCTCTAGGGATCTGTATGGCTGTGTTAGCAGACAGAAAATATTGTAAAGTTGATGATGAGCGTGCCAAATTCTACAGTAAAGTGGATTATGGCAGATGCAGTTAAAGTAAAATGGAACACCGTATCACTTGATCTTCCTTTTGGTCCATTTTAATTGGTTCCGGTTTTTAATATTTTATGCTTTCTTTTCTATTGAGGTTTTTCTGTTTAATTTCGTCATTGTGGGTTGTTTTTCTTCTCATTTTTGTTTTGTATATCTTCCTATATATGAAACCCAGGACAGGTACATCTACAGAGACAGTAACTGGACTAATAATTATCTAGGGACATGATTGGGATGGTAAGGGGGAAATGGGGAGTTCACAGCAACGAGTATGAGAAAAATGAAAATGTTCTTCAATTGATTGTGGTGAGGATTGCACGACTGTTCTCACTGTGACTGAACTATGTAATTGTGTGATGTGTGAATTACATGCCAACAAAAAATAAATATATTCAAAACCCTTTTAAAAATAATGCAAAAGTGGGAAACTACAATACTGGCAAATGATAGGCTTGCTCAGCCCCTAATATTAGATATCTCTGCCTTCCTGATTCACAGCTATGTACCGGTTTCTTCTGAGTAAGACTTTTCTCGATTGTTTTTATTAGACGGGTGAAAGTCAGTTACCTGACACGGGAATAAATAAACCCAATGATACTTAATATATGGATTGTTATAAGAGCTGTAAGAGTCCCCAATAAAACTATTTATAAGCAAACAAATAAAAATAGTACCCACATACATATTGTAATGAAACCAATTGGAACAGCATGAATAATAAGAGATCAGGTTTATAAATAATGTTTAGTGCTTAAAATTTTGATTAAAAAGTTAATCCAGATCTGACATGCATGTCTGGCCAGAATAAGCCCAGAGTGTGGTTTCTGTCTTTAACTAGTGTCAAGGTTGCATCTTTGTCCCCAGTGGATCTCAGGAATGGTCTGTGGAGCTAACTGACAATGGTCAGTGTTTAGACATCATTCTGTGGCCAGAACCTTGGCCAATGTCAGAGTTGGGTCTAGGGGCAGCAGTCCCACTTCAGCTTTGTACAGTATTTACGTTTACTGAATGCTGGTGGCTTTTTATCAGAGTTTAGGGGTTATTCATGGAAAAGATGAGCCACACTATGAAAATCTTAGGGCTAATTCGTTCTTCAGATTGGCTTTTAGTTAGGCTCTAGATCAGTGGTTCTCAACCTTCCTAATGCTGCGATCCTTTAATACAGTTCCTCATGTTGTGGTGAGCCCCCAAACCATAAAAGTATTTTTGTTGCTACTTCATCACTGTAATTTTGCTACTGTTATGAATCAGGAGACCCCAGCAAAAGAGTCATTCAACCCCCAATGGGGTTATGACCCAGAGGTTAAGAACCACTGTTCTAGATTGAGCCATTGGTTGATGTTTCACATCATTCTAAGTGTAGGGTTAGGCTAAGAATGAACACTATGGAAGATAATCCTAAACTTGACTTCAGGATTCAAGGCTAAGGCTACAATCAGGGGCTTAATTGGAGACTCTTGCCAAAATTTAAATTCAGGCTTTAGTCAGAGTTTAGAGCAGGGGTCCTCAACCTTTTTAAACAGGGGGGCAGTTCACTGTCCTTCAGACTCATTGGAGGGCCGGCTATAGTTAAAAAAAAAACAACTATGAACAAATTCCTATGCACATTGCACATATCTTATTTTGAAGGAAAAAAACCAAATGGGCAAAAACACCCAATGATCAGCATACATATCCACGGTGGGCCGCATGTGACCCACGGGCCATAGTTTGAGGATGCCCGCTTTAGAGTTTCCATATCATGTTGACAGCTTAGGACTTAGACTCGGGTTAGTGTAGCAGCCAGTGTTGATTGTACAGTGTTTCATACCATCGTCTGAGGGGGAACCATTTTGGTTACAAGGTGGAGCCAACTCAATGGCAGACTGTAGGTCAGGAAGGTCGTAGAATGAATGCATTGGAATAATGGTGCTAGAGAATATCGAAAGGCCCATGGACTGCTAAAAGGATAAACAAACCTGTCTTGGAAGCTGTAAGGTCAGAGTGCTCCTTTAGAGGCAAGGGTGGCAAGACTTTGTCTTACATACTTTGGACAATTCAAGAGAGACCAGTCCCTGGAGAAGAACATTATATTTTGTAGAGTGGAAGGGCAGTGAAAAAGACGAAGGCCCCACAATATGATGGATTGACACAGTGGGCTCAGGCATACGAACCATTGTGGGGATGGTCCAGGACCGTGGAGCATTTAGGGTCACTATGGATCGGAGCCAACTCGATGGCACTTACCAACAACTCAATGGTACCTACGAACAACAACCAAGTAGCCGGCATTCTGGGATGAATAGTACAGTTCATTCTGTGCTATTTGTCAGTGATCATACCGTGCTTAGCACCATAGGTTCATCTAGTTCCAGTTTAGGACTAGATCTCTGGCCAGAGTGATACTCAAGCTCAAACTCAAGCTACTGCTAGTGCTCTCTGTCCACATATACAGTACAATGTGTTTATGAGTAGGCCTGTGAGAAAGGGTGGCCTTCATTCGGAACCTGTTATTAGGTTACTGAGAAGAGTTTTTCATCCAGCCAGGTAGTGTTAGGAATCATTCTTCAGTATAGCTTTGAGGCTGGATTTTCTCCCCGTTAGTCCTCAGAATGTGACCAGGAAGAGGGCTGTTTGTGCCCAGGGTTAGAACTAAAAGTGTGAATAGTTTTAAAGCTAAGACTATGAAACAAACCAACAAACAAATGAAAATTGTCTTTGCCTAGTTTGTCATGACGTCATGTTCCAAGTTTGTTGTCAGTGTCTGCCTCATGTTGGTAAGCATTTCTGTTGCCAGAGTGAGGGCGAAAGATATGGATGGAGTTGGGATTCAGTCCAGGCTAGCATTTAGTCACAGTGAAGGTTCAATTTGGGGCAAAGGTTAAAAATCAGTATTTATCAGTTTGGGAAAATTTGTTTTCTTTCCAGGTTTAAAGCTCAAGTTAGGAGTTAGGCTTCTGGGTTCAGGTGATGAGAGTTATGAATTCAGTAAATGGGTAGAGTTGAGGGACTTGATCTATAGCTAGATAGGAGCTGTAAGTTTTAGGGGTCAAATCAGTGTCCCCTGATGGGACTCAGCACATCCCAGGTACATTTACTTTTTTTGGGGGGGGGGGGGCAATTTATTAACCCATTCTCCAGTCAGGTTTAGAATTTGGGTTTTGACCAAAGTTAAGTCAACCTGGGGCCATGAAAAAGGTTCTCTCTGTGGGGCAGGAGTAGGACATTGCTGTGGCCAGAATATATCTTCAAGTTGTGTAGAAGATGTGATTTCATTTCCTGGCTAGGGCTAAGGCACTCTCTTTGGCCACGTTTAGAGTGCAGCCTCTGTAGGTGTTGTCATTTCTGTATGTGGCCAAGTTTAGTTGCCTCCGTTGGGGTCACTTTCTGGGTAGTGCTAAGTCTGTGGAAATTGTACCTGGGTTGGTTTCCAAGAACAGGTCTCAGGCTGTTGAACAAGTGAGAGCCTCGATCTGTGTTAAGCATTAGAGCCCAGTCAATATTTATGCTGAGTCTTCATTCTGTTGTGATGGTAATTATATTCCAAAGTTAGGGCCTAGTCTGTAGCTTATATTAGAGACTCAGCCTGGAGAAAGATTTCGGGGTATGTGCAATTTTGAATTAACTCTCCGTATCATGACTGATGGCCTTATTCAAAAGTCATCACTAGGGTCAAAAGATCAGGCCTAGAACCCGTCATAGACACCAAGTCAATCAGTGTGTCACCGTTGTTGTTCTCGTTAGGTGTCATCAAGTCAGCGACAAGCTGTAAGGACCCTACACGCATGGAGCTATGCCGGAGCCCAGGGATGCCGTCACTGTGGCCATCCATCTCATTAAGAACCTTCCTCTTTGCTGCCCCTCCCCTGTATCCAACATGCTGTCCTTTTCCAGGGACTGGCCTCTCCCGACAACATGTCTGAAGTGTGGAAGACAAAGTTTTGCCACCCTTGATTCTCAGGAGCACTCTGGCCGTACTGCTTCCACGACAGATCAGCTTGTCCCTTCAGCAGTCCAGGGCCCTTTCCAGCCCCACAATTCAAATGCATCGAGTCATCTACAGTTTACCGGATTCCGTGTCCTAGTTTCCCATGCCCAGTATGTCCCTAGGCCTCCAAACACTCCCTGCCAACAAGGTGATCCCAAGTCAACAACCGTCTAGGAGAGAGTAGAACTGTCCAGTGGATTCTGAGCGTGGGACTCTTTACAGGAGGAGCAAACTGCATCTTTTCCTCACCCACCAGACTGGGTCTTCTAACTGCTGACTGGCATTGAGCAGCCCAAGTGGAGCCCCCTGCACCACTCAGGCTCCTTGACTGGACCTAGGAATGCAATTTCATCATGGTCAAGGCCGGGGCATGTAGCTCAGTTTCTGGCTCTCTGTAAAAACAAAAGAACTGGTATAGCTGCATGACTATCACACAAACAGACCTTAAGAGAAAAACTTTGTTCGAGATAAACTAGAATTTAAGAGAAAATATTTATTACAGCTGAAGAATATTTTATACTGATATATGTGTATAGTCATAAAAAGGTATAATTATAAATATACATGCAACTAATAACAAAGCCATAAATTCCATAAAGCTAAAGTAACAGAATTATAGGGAAAAATAGGCAAAGCAATTTAGATTTGGAGACTTGACCACTCTGCTCTAGGGTCTGAAAATCTTCAAGGGAATAGAAGACTCTCATTACTCAAGGCCAGTTCTGTGGGAGAAAGATGAGGTTTTCTCCTCCCTAGAAGTTACAACTTCAGAAACCCACAGGGGCGGTTCTCTCCTGGGATACAGGATTGCTATGAGTCCGAGCCACCCGGATGGCAGTGAATTTTTGAGTTTTTAGGCCAACTGGACATAGCAGATTATCTGTAAAATACCCCACCCCACAACGCAGAATACACGTTATTCAAGCGTGCATCAAATATGCTCTATGATAGACTACATGTTCGGACATAAAACAATCTCAATACATTGAAAGGTTTGAAATCATGCAAAGGAAGCTCTATTCCCACAAGGGAATGAAATAAGGAACTGACAGAGTGAAATTTGTGAAGTCTACAAATATGGAGAAATTAAACAACATACTCCTAAATATGTCATGAGTCAAAGAAAAAAATACATAACAATTAGAAAATAATTGAGATGCATAAAAATTAAAACATAACCCATCGAGATGTTTGGGATGAAGTTACCATAGTGCTTGTTCAACTCCACAGAGATAAGAAGTAGCAACGTGAGTATTTTATATGTTGTGCCTTCTTTAGCATCTTTGCTTTCTTTTGTAATTGGTTTCAGGGTAACTTGGAGTGTGGCTAGACTCAGACTGAGACAGAGTCACACAGTGGGGAGCTAGGCGGGGCTACGATTCTGACAAGGCAGCTACTGCCCTCTACTGCCAGGATCCAGCAAGGCCAGGAGAGTTTTATGGCCATTTTTCCTTTGGATTTAGGAATATAGAATGGCATGATGTGATCATTTAGTTGAAGAAGTAGACTAGATGCAATCATTCTGCCATTGATATTTTGGGACCACTCCGATGATAAAGATAGTATGTCTTTATTCGTGTTTACTCATGGATATGCATTTATACGCACGTTTCTGCGTCAGTTAGCCTGTTTTATTATATATTGGTCTTCTGCTTTTGTCTAAACTCTGGATTCAATAACTGGATTAATATCTCAAGCATTCCCTCAGAGCTTCTGATTCTGCTCAGGTGCTTTGCAGCCTAGCCTTTCATAAGTACCTGCGGCAATTCTAATACAGCTGGTTCACATAGTCCACATTTTTAACACAATGGGGTGATATTTTAGAGTAGACTCTGGAACCAACATGCTGGCAGTTCAATTATAGTCTGAGGTACGTCGATCTACCTCTCGTTTTTTCATTCATAAGGAAAAAACAACAACAACAACAACCACGCATAGTAATAGTACTTGCCTTATGAGGTTTCTGTGAGGATGAGACCATGTATTTAAAGCATATTTCATTGTATGTGCCTGACCTGATATATAAAAACAAAAGCCAAACTCACTGGCACCTAGTTGCTTTTCATTCACAGTGACCCAGTAGGACACAACAGAATTGCCCTGTAGGGTTTGAAGGCTGTACATCTGTACCGAAGCAGACTGCTGCTTCTTTCTCCTGTGGAGCAGCTGGTGGGTTTGCACTTTAAACCTTTCCACTAACAGCGTAGGGTCTAACCCACTGTATCACCAGGGCTCCTTGGAGCTATCATATGTGCTTAAGAAACAGTACCTTTTATTATTCTAGTTATATTATTTATGTTATTAGTCACAAAGAGATATTTAGACATAGTTCCTGCCTTCTCATACGTATTTCTGCTTTCTTTTTAACTGAGGGTTTTCGCATTTATTTTGTTAATGTTGTTAGTTATTTTTTTGTTTCTTAAGTTTTTTTTATTTTTGTATAGTTTTTGTATATGAAATCCAAGAGAAGGGGAACTGATAGAGACAATAACTGGATTAATGGTTCCTTTGGGATATGAAATATGATGTTGGGGGAAATGGGGAGCTAATAGCAATGAGTAAAAGAATGAAGAAAATATTCTGAAGTTGATTGTGGTAATGATTGAACAAGTCCTGATATGCCTGAACTATTGAATTGTATGATATGGGGATTATGGGCCAATAAAACTCGTTTTTTTAAGTAGACTTCAAGAAAGAAGACTAAAAGTATACAAAGCAGAAAAACTTAAACGTGTTAATTATGCAGATGACACAACCTTGCTTGTTGAAAGTGCTAAGGATGACGATCAAAGGTTATATATAGCCTTCAGTGTGGATCACGACTCAATGTAAAGAAGGCCGAAGTCCTCACACCTGGACCCATAGGCGACATCCTGATCAATGGAGAAAACGTTGAAGTTGTCAAGGAATTTGCTTTCCTTGAATCCACAAGCAAAGTGCACAGAAGCAGCAGTCAAGAGATCAAACAATGCATTTCACCAAATCGATCTGCTGCCTCAGACCTCTTTCGAGTGTTGCAAAACAAGGGGG
This sequence comes from Tenrec ecaudatus, assembly GCF_050624435.1. Lineage (NCBI taxonomy): Eukaryota > Metazoa > Chordata > Mammalia > Afrosoricida > Tenrecidae > Tenrec > Tenrec ecaudatus. The sequence continues at coordinate 145,780,067 of NC_134548.1, forward strand.
TTCCTTTGAGGACTCAGGTGTACCCGGCCCCAGCCAAGGTATTTTCCATTGCCTTGTACATATGTAACAGTTGGACATTGAGTAAGAAAGACCAAAGAAGAATCAATGCATTGAAGACTATTGAAAGTACCATGGAGAACAAACAAATCTGTCTGGGAAGAAGTACAACCAGAATGCTACGCACAGCCGAGGATGACAAAAAGTTGCCTCATGTCCCTTGGCCATGTTGTCAGGAGAGACCAGTCCCTGGAGAAGTAAATCCTGCTCGGTCAAGTCGTGGGCAGCGAAGGAAAGGAAGGCCCTCCAGGAGATGGCTGGACACAGGGGCTGCAACAGTGAGTCCACACATTAGATCGATTGTGAGGATGGCACCGGACTGGGCAGCGTTTCCTTCTGTTGTGCACAGGGTCACTATGAGTTGGAATCTACTTGACAGCATCCACAACAGCAACACACACTCTGGGATTCTGACTTTAAGGACCATGGGTGCTCCGAAAAGGGAGGGGTCACCTTGAACTAGAATAGGGGTAGGCAAACTTTTGGGATGGAAGAGTGGATCCTGTCCCTGACAAAAATAGAAAAATTATTGGAGAGCCATAAATATATTTTTACCAACAAATGAGATCACCATTATCTGAATAATGATTTTATGTTCCTTTTCAATTTTACTACAGAGCCACATGGACCTACCAAAGAGCCACGTAGGGCTCGAGAGCCGCCATTTGCCGACTCTTGGACTTGAGAAATCAGAGAAAGCTTCAAAGAGTAGTTCACAGTTGAATGTGGCCTCAATGGATCAGAACGGCGAGAGCAGGAGGAGCAGAATGGACCATTATGTTTCTGAATTGCACACCAGAGGGGTCATAGTTCCCTGTAACAAAAATACCACCAGTGGGTTACTGGAACTAACACATTTATTCTCTTGCCGTTCAGGAGGCGAAAATTCCAGATTCAGAAGGTTGGCCCTAGCACAAAGCGTTCCCTCTCTGACGGCCCGTGTCGCCTGGCAGCACTGATGGCCTTCGCATCTCCCTGTGGCTTGGCATCCATCTTCCCCTGAGGGTCCAAAGGGCACATTTCACTCCTGGCTTTTTTTTCTTGACGGTAGTAAGTCCCTCTCCTCTCTCCTCACCCTTTGCTCTCCCCTTTTTTCTTTCATAAGATGAAAAGTCTTCTTGCAGACCACGCCCCAGACAAACTCCTCTCCCAGACGAGCAGGGCCTTGATAGGATGAAAGGCGTTGCACCCCATTCTTAATCCCCTTATTGGTTTCACATCGGTTCAAGTTACCTAACTGTAACTCTCACACCGCTGAGATTCATGGCCAAGGCTAGTTGACACATAATTGAGAGAGGCACTCTTCCAGAGATCACAATGACAGTGGTTCCCCGACCCAGTGGCCATGAGAGCACGCCAGTCGGTAGTGAGGGGGTAAGAGACGCCAACATGTAGGAATTCTGGTTGCAGCCTATAACCTCATTCCCAGAGAAGAATTTAAAGAGCCAGGAAAGCTAGGAACATGGAAGAGGTTGCAGATAGTATGACAATTCTGTGCTAAGGAGACCTGGTGGTGGCGTGATTACATGTTGGGCTACAAACTGCCAAGTCAGCAGTTTGAAGCCACCAGCTGCTCTGCAGTGGAGTCAGGATTTTCTACTCCTGTAGAGTGGCAGTCTCAGAAACTCATTAGGGAAAGCGGCAGTTCAACCCTGTCCTATAGGGTTGCTAGGAATCAGAATCGACTTGATGGCAGTGAGCAAGATTTACGTGTACCAGGCCTTTACAAGGATCAAGTCTTCTATCCCTCAAAATAATCATGTGAGAGCTACAACTTTCAGTCTTATTTTACAGGGTGGAGATGCACCTCTTTTTCTTAGAGCTCTTTTCTTGATTCTCTCCCCTCACATTGAACCTCACAAATAATCTCTGTTGTCTTTGGGTCTTTTGACTTTTAATTCCAAGAATAATCTAGGGTGAATGATTTGAGACTGGTGAGGATTCTAGTGTCAAGGTAACTTGGAGGTATACCCAACCGAGGAAAACGTCCCTTCCAGCCCCTCAGGCTCATAGAGATGTCCTCATTAGACTCGCATCCAGAATGTGGCCATGAGTGACTTTGGGGAGACAGAGAAAGAAGGTGGAGCAGCTGTCTCCTAGCAAAAGGCATTAAGGGGATTTCTGTAAGTTTTTTTTTTAGCAGTTTTATTGACATGTAGTTCTCATCTCATATAATTCAGTGAGGTAAATATATATATATATATATATATATATTATTTTAAACGTTTTATTAGGGGCTCATCCAACTCTTATCACAGTCCATACATATACATACATCAATTGTATGAAGCACATCCATACATTCCCCGCCCCAATCATTCTCAAAGCATTTGCTCTCCACTTAAGCCCTTTGCATCAGGTCCTCTTTTTTTTCCCCCTCCCTCTATAAGCTTTTAAAAGTGTGCCAGGGGAACACTTGGTCTGAAAAGGCCTCCTGGCCCATGGGCTGGAAAGAAAGAAGAGCACGAATGAAAAGTATGGACATGACTGTGACCTGGGTCATGAGCTCAGAAAGCCCAGGGAGTATAGGTTGCGACAGGCCTTAAACCAGGAGGGGGAAACCTTTTTCTTCCAAGGAGCCATTTGGATATTGATAACATTGGCTATTGATAACATTGTCAACTTGAAAATTAGCCTGCTGTATTTGGACAAACATTTGATGAACTCACCCCTATGCGATGGCTGCCACTGCTCTTTCATGGGGTGTGTGGTCATAGCTGGTATGGCTGGTTTCGGGGTGTCTCTAGGGCCCTCAGGCTTGGCATTCCCCACCTCTGCTGAAAACAAACCAAAGTGGAAAGCACCATCCCATTAAACCACTGTCACTTTATAGGACAGAGTAAAACAGCCTCCCCTTTCTCCCTCAGAGCAGCTGGTGCTTTTCAAGTGCTGACCTTGCGGTTCGCAGCCCAATGAACAACCCACTAGGCCAGCAAGGCTCCCTCAAACAAAACAACCCATTGCCATCGAGTCAATTCTGTGTCATAGCCACCCTATAGAGCAAGATAGAACTGCCTCTTTGGGTTTTTAAGGCTGTACCGCTTTATGGGACTGGGAAGCCTCCTCTTTCTATCACGTTTCTGAGTCTGTACCTCTTCATGGGAATAGAAAGACTCATCTGTATCGCGCGAAGCTCCTTAGAACGTTTTATGTAGCTCTCCACGGAAACCCTCTCATTGAATACATCTGAGTATGTTTCCTGCGGAACTCAGATTTGTTGCGTCCTCTGGCGCCACCTAGTGGGAACAATGAGGTAGTGCGATGGGATCTAGTACACTGGGCAGTTCAAGATAAGGGACAGTGAGATTGGATCAGAGTATTATGGGGATTCGGGACACGTTATGGACAATTGGAAGTCTTTTAGGGAAAGGCTGGTAGGACATTGAAAGAGAGGAGCACAGGCCGTTAGAAAATTAGTCTGTGTAAAGTCCCTTACTTACAAGCCCATCGGCAAAAGCATCGAAATGGACTACATCTACTCCTCACCGAACAACTATCTGATCTGATATTTCCCATTTATGACGATAGTAAAGTTTCTCTGACTATTCCGTGCATCAGTGATGTGCGTTTGACAGTAGTGAATACCATGGTCGTAACTGAGAGTAATCTGCCTGAGATATTTAAGGTTATGTGGTTTGGCAGTTATGAAATGGTGTATTTGGACAGTTATATCATGATGTAATCCTCTATTTTGTGATCTGTTGTGGTCATCACTCATTTTTTTATAACTCTGAGTTTTGCATAGCAACTTGATCTTTACAAGCGAACCCTGTTGGTAAGTGAGGAGTGGGTGTATTTACGCAGTGATCACTGCCTGCCAGCAGCATTGGTGGCGCACTGGTTACAAAGTTGGCGACTGACTGGAAGATCAGCAACTGGAAACCACCACTTACTCTTTGGGAGAAAGACCGGGCTTTCTACTCCTTTAAAGAATTACAGACTCAGAAACCCACAGGGGCAGTTCTACCTTGTCCTGCAGGAGCACTGTGAATCAGCATCGACTTGATGGCAGCGACCTAGAGGCTTTTCTAGCTACCTGCCAGGCCTGGGCTAGGAACTATACATGCACCTTTTCATTTAATCTTCCTCGTTTCTTCTCCGCGGGAGAAGTTTGCTTAGATTATTTTCCTTTTACTATTTAGAAGATTTCACCACCATTACTATCTGCTCTGGCATTTCTCCACCCTGTATCAAGTTTCATGACACTTTTCATATTGTTACATTGTTAGAAGATTCTTCACATTTTCTGTTGGTTCTAGTGTTTCCCCCCTAAATTTTAAGTTATTGGCTTAAAGTTCATCATAACGCTTTATTGCTATTTTAATGTCTGCAGTGTGCCTAATAAAAGAGCCCTGGTTAAAGTATTTAGCCAGGAACCCAAAGGTTGGCAATTCAAACACATTAGCCCACCTTTCTGCAAAGGAACGGTGTGACAGTTTGTTTCAATAGAGATTAATTTTGGAAACCTTACCTGGGCAGTTCTACCCGTCAGGTTGTATTACTATGAGTCAGGATCAACAGTAACAGGTTTCTGTTTGTTTGTATTAGGTTAATGTCTGTAGTGAGTATCGAGTGAAATTTCCATTACATTTTAATTCTATTTTTCCATGGACTTTTTGAAGATCCCTCATAAATGTATGAAATGTAATCGAAGGACTAATCGTATATTAGTTACAAGATAAGCTTACCAATTCCCAACAAAATTAGTGTCAATTCTATATCATATAATAACATATAATGTTTTATTAATGTGATATCTTGATTGATCATAGGATTTCTGGCTCATTTTTCTGTAAAATCATGTATTACAGTCTCAAAATTTATACTTTTGCCAACTTAAACTTCAATTTATATAACAGAAAGTGATGTCTATTTATAGGTAGTGATAATATTAGGATAATTTTCTTATAAGTTATTTTTGGAATATTAATTTGTATTAGGTCTAGGGCTGATGATTCTCACAGAACAATGAAAAAACCAGACCTAACTTTCCTACAAAGCCACTTCATATGCATGAGTTTAATTTGAAATGCACCCTTATACCATGGGGTATTAGGCAGCATCCTGAGGATGGCCACAGAAATGACGTGCTCTGATTTCCCAGAACTGTGATTACAGGAGGCACGATCACCCTCAGGTCGGCCTAGTCTAAGACCATGAACCCCTTTCCGTGGACATCGTTTTCTCTGACTAGGAGCAGCAGGAGCCCTGGTGGCATGAGGGTTACTCACTGGCCTGTGATCTACAAGAGCAGCAGTTTGAAACCAGTAGCCACTCCATGGGAGAAAGGCAGGGCTTTCTTCCTCTTGCCTTGAGGGTGAATGGTGGCCTGGAACAGCGACATACTGAACTAATTTAATTCCCTTCATGCTTCATTCTGACATGTATCAATCTGGTAGACATGGTTCTGCTGTAAATGAATGTTGGAAGATTTGTCCTATCACCTATTTGCTTGTGTCAATAGTGTCTAGTCACTGTACAAGCAATCAATCCGTGTATTGTGGCTCATACTCTATGTTCAGCTAATTTCCTCATCTCCACAGTGTTTTGGATTCTATATCATTGGCTATCTAATGACAATATCAGTGCATAGTGATTACGCATTGGGCTGCTAACTGCATGGTCACTAATTTGCAACCAGCACCTCAGGGGAAAGGATGAAGCTTTCTATCCTGTGAAGAACTGCTGGCCCAAAGACTCACAGGGGCAGTTATACCCTGCCCTATAGGGTCCACACAAGCCGGCACTGATTGGTGACAGCGGAAGGGATGCCCCAGAGGGATGATTGATCATGTTTTCTAACATAAAATGACAATGATGTCTCTAAGGTGAACCACAGACATATAAAAAAACATAGCTATTTGCATGGATTCGGGGTTTGCACTTAATTCTACTTCCAATCTAAGAACAATTAGATGCTAGCTCTCAGGAAGAGATCACTGAAGATCTGAGTGCTATAGCAAAGTGTGGTGAAGAAACTAGATGATGGTGGCCAGCTATCAGAAAGACTAACATCTGGGATCTAAAAGCCTTGTCTTCAAATAAGCATGCATCCAATTGAAGCTTCAACTAAGTCCACTTGCAGAAGGCTATGAATGACAATGGAAGGTCAGCATCCATTTGCAGGACCCACACATGGATCAAGCCACGATGAATTCCCTCTGGTCATAGCTGAAGCATGTGGATCATCCTATTATCTAACAGAGAGCCCTGACTTTTGTGGTAGATGTAAAAATAATATCTAATCTTTTGATCTCTCATTTGATCCATTTTAAAGCTGTCTTGGATGTTTGCTTGTTTAGTTTCCTAAATGGAGAAACACACATGGATAGAGCCCCTGTGACCCTGGACCAGGGATGTGAATAGCCCTTGCAGAACACATTGCAAAGTGGATTGTTGTACAGGCAGCTAGGTTCAAATTTAGCCCCCATTCGACCCCTTTATGAGCCACTTACATTTGTTCTAGTATTTTCTGTTTCTTTTCTATTGCGGTTTTTATCTGCTTTGCTTTGTTATTATTGTTGCGTTTTGTTTGTGTCGTTGTTTTTAAGTCTTTCTGTCTATGAAACCCAGGATAGGCAAATCTATAGCGACAGTGACTAAATCAATGGTTCTTTGGAGGATTGTCCCATTCCGCGGGACATTCAACGTGGATCCTGGAGGAGAGAGTGGGAATTGCAGGGGTACAAGAGGCACGGAGAATGAGGACAAGACAGTATCCTGATCAAGTCCTGTTTTAATGAACAAAGAGTTACAGCTTATATCGGCCAGCAAGGGGGGAAGCATCCGCCGCACATGCAAATTAGGCTACGTTGGCAACAGGCCAATCAGGGAGTTCAGGGGAGCGCGCCCTGCCTGTGAGTCAGTAAGGGCTTACAGTCTTCAATTAGGTACGCCCCGTGGAGTGGCATGTTTATGCAAATCAAGAGTGGGTGAGGACAATCTTTTACCCAATCAAGGGGATGCAGGACACAGGTGCTTGTCTAAAGAGCACCACCCCTTGTTTGCTCAAGCTTTGCAGCTGCAGTGCTTTGTCGCATAGGCTGGGGTAGAAGAATACCCAGAGCTCAGGCTAATGAATTCCAAGGAACGGCCGGGCCTCATGGCTCCGGACAGAGGATGGGTGGGGAGATTGGGGAATGGAGAATGAATGACGATGAGAACAGCAATGGGGAAGATGTTCTCTACCGGATGGTGGTGATAACTGTACAGCCCTTCTTGACAGGACTGAATTAATGTATGATGTGTGAAGTTGATGCCAATCCAATTGGGGGGGGGCTGAAGAGTTAATCATCTCAGAAACTCCTAGAGGCAGTTCTACCAAAAGGTTCTATCCTATAGAATCGCTCTGAGACGTCATTGATTCGATAGCAATAAGTATCAGAAGGAAATGTCACACAGGTCCGAAGCACATGTAGTGTTCTACACAGGGAGTCTGCGGTCACTTGTGATGTTGTCTGAGGGCCATCAGAGGGCATAGGAGATGAGTTCTCCATCGTAAAGTTGTTTCCAATTGGAAGCAAGGCACTATGTCTTGCGCACACTCCATTTCTGGCAGAGGGGTTAGGTATAACTCATTCACAATCCTTTGGAAAGGAAGATCTGACTCTACCTGTTCATTTATTTATTCCATTGTATGTTTAAATCCATGTCACCTGATAAGTATTTTATTCTGTGGCTTTTAATCCATTACTACGTTATTTTGTTCGCACTTTCCCCAGCTTTGGCCATTGAGAACACGTTCAAGTTGGTGCTTGTGGCCCTTTGAAAATTCCAACCTTTTTAACTTGTTTTTAGCACTGTCTTATTTCTTCCTCGCTCAATAAGGAGGTCCAAAAGAGAACCAATGCATCTGAATTCTGTTATTGGCAACGAAAGTTGAAAATACCATAAACTGTCGAATGAACAAACAAATCTGTGTTAGAAGAAGTACAGCCAGCGTGCGTCTTGGAAGCAAAGACTGAATCTCATGTACTTTGGACCTGTTGTCAGGAAATGGGTCCCTGGAGAAGGACATCATGCGTGGTAAAGTAGAGAGAGGGGGTGAAACGGAAGCCGCAGAAGGAGAGGGACCGACACAGAACCACAACTGTGAGGGTCGCATGCCTGGGCAGGGTCTCATTCTAGGGTCTACGTGTGAGAACAGACTTGATGGCACTTACCTTCCACCATTGTTTCATAGTCAATGAGACCCGTTGACATTTATTGGTTTGATATCAAGTTTGTTAAATTTTTTTTTTTTTTACTGTGGGTCTGAACTCATAGTGACCCTATAGGGCAGAGGAGGACTTCCCCTTATGGGTTTCGGAGACTAACTCTTTATAGTCTCATCCTTCTTTGGAGGAGCAGCTGGTGGTTTTGAACTTGCGACCACCAGGGCTCCTGTGAGTCCAAATCGACTAGATGGCAGCGGTTTTGGATTTTTGATCTGGTGTGCCTCAAGTCGAAACCTAAACCATTGTTGTTGAATTGGTTCTGACTTGTGGTTCCCCCCTGTGTTACATAGGAGAAGCGCTCTCAGGGTTTTCTTGGACTGTAATCTTTCTTTCCTTTTCTAAATCCTAAATTTAGGTATTCCAATTTAAGATATGCTTACTACTTTGTAAAGTCTTACACTATCTTTTGCTTTAGGGTTGCTTGGGGGAAACACCTTTTAATCACTGAACTGATATTCAGTTTTTCTGATTTGGGGTCATAGTCCCTGTGAGGTCACTCCGAGTCAGAATTGATTCCACGGGAATGAGCTCTTTGTTTTGGTTTTGTATGCCTGTTTGAATATCAACAGCTACTTGTTCATGTTTTTTCTTTCCCCAAACAATTTTATTAGGAATGAATCCAGACAACATATTCCACAGTTCCATCTCATCAAGCAGTATTGCACAATTGTTACCAAGCTCAGTTTCAAGACGTTTTCTTCCTTCTTGAGCACAGTTTGATATCCTCTTCTCTTTAGCCCCCATCCCTCCCCGAGGAACTTTTCTTCTACTTGCTGTCTCAATCGGGTCATCAATCCTGGGTTTCAGATACCCCAAATCAGGAAAACACCCAACAAAGGCTCAAGAAGGCCATCCGAAGTGACAGAGTGCACGAGAGATAAATCTCAATATGAAAACACACAGAGAAAATATTGAAAACCAGATCGAGCCCAAAGGAAGATCAAGTGAAACAGTTTCAATTGTTCAAGTCAGATCTATCTTTTTACTCTATAGTCATAGATCAAGTCATAGTCATCAACCGTTCAAGTCAAAGTTATCACATATATGTATATATATACATATACATATATATATATTTCATTGGACTTCATTAGCATGTAGAGCCTAATTAGGTTTCTGGGTTCAGGGGTATCATTTTGTTTTAATGTAAAAATGTGCTTTGGGAGGGTGTGTGTGTGTGTGTGTGTGTGTACTGGTCATGGTGTGTTTTCTGATCCTGTCGTTCCTCTTTTGTTGCTTTTTTAATTCAGAAATCATTTTTCAAAACTTTTACTTATGAATTTTTCAAATTTACAGAGCAGACCATTGGCTTTACATTTAATAATTCATATACATTTTGTTTCATCTAATTGATTACAGTCCCTTCCCAGTACTATTACATATTCCAAGATATGCACAACTCTCTAGTTTTGTGGTTTCACCAGCCTCTAGTTACTCAATAAGCCTAGGTTTTTATGATTTTTAATTTTGTTCTATATTTTTCCACTATATCTAGACCTTTCTAATGCATTCTCTTTCAGAGCAATTGGTAGTGGTAGTCGGGTAGCATCTAGTTCTTCTGGTCTTGGTGTTCTGGAGGCTGATGTTCTTGCGGTCCATTAGTCCATTGGACTAATTGTTTCCAAATGCCTTTGATTTCTATCTGTCTTCTTTCCTTTATACGGGGACAGACCAAAAGTTTCTCCCTATATGGCCTTTGACCATCTTTTAAGAACTCAGGAGGAACCCCAAGAGGTACATAATTACTCAAGATCATATAAAAAGGAACACAACTTAGGGTCCCTTGAGGATGACAAAGATGCTGTTTTGATGTGTTGCAAATCAAAGTGCAGAATTTTTTGGAAGAGGATTAGAGACATCTAAATTACTGCCTTCAGAAGTGTATAGACCTAGATGAAGGATATCTCAAGAAAATAGTAACTTCACATGTTGATATTCTTGTTTAATAGAGGTTTCTATTATGTAGCAATACTCTTGGACTTACGTTCCTGCATTATACATGAAGGTCTTCAGAAAGTTTGTAGAAACAAATGGAATTTAGAGATAATTTCCACAAATGTTTTGAAGCATATAAATTACATATTCTCAGCAGTTTCTCCTTTGGGACATATTTTGTCTTTTGCCAGGTGATTTTGTGTTCTCTCATTCTTAGGATCCCTATAGGACTTGTAGTCAACTTTCCCTTCAGATTTGACTTCCAAAGCAAAGTTTGCTTGATTTGAATGTTAGCTAATCTGAATTGGCTAAAGAGCTCTTAGTCGTATTGAAGGTATGAGTTATCACTGATGTTATTTTTTCACCTTTTTGGTACATTCATATTGCATCTGTATGTATGTGTATTGTTGAAGGATGTATGGAGAAAATCTTACTAAAGTAGCCATTGTTATGTTTTATGAAATACAATCAGTCTTAATTTAATGTATAAGTATTCCTCCAGCATCTTCCTAATAAATTATTTTAGAAGAATCAAATTGTTTGTCCTGTAGAGCATCTAACACTTTGCACCACACTAGGAGGTACACAATTTCTTTCTTTTTTTATGCTAAGACTGCTCGGTGATATCAGTAGTAGTCAGCTTAATCTCTCTCTGATTTTCCTGAAATAATTTTAGCTGTTATTGCTAATTATTGCAATGATCTACTATTTCATTAAGAATTGCAAAACAGTGATGTTCTAATTCCATCAATTATTATCTATTAACTGGAATTATTTTATAAAGAAAAATCTACCCCATTAGCTTTTTGATGAAACAAAAGTAAAGTTAACTCAGAACTCAGAACTAAGGGAATAAAAATTTATTTCCTTTTCTTTTTCTGTCTTTAGAATGATGATTTGGTTCCACCACAGGTGACCAATGAAATTTGTTTTGTTTTGTATTAATAGCACTATGACTACATGTGTTTAAATGTTTTTGTGTGCCTCAATAATTACATTTATTATTTTTTAATTTAAATCATTTTATTGGGGGCTCATACAAGTCTTATCAGAATCCATTCATTGCATCAAGCATATTTGTACATTTGTTGCCCGCATCATTCTCAAAACATTTGCTTTCCACTTAGGCTCTTTGAATCAGCTCCTCATTTTTCCCCTCTCTCTCTGCTTTCCCCCTCCCTCATGAACCCTTGATAATTAATAAATTAATATTATTTTACCATATCTTACACTGCCCGATGTCTCCCTTTACCCACTTTACTGTTGTCCATCCCCCAGGGAGAAAGTTATATGTAGATCCTTGTAATCAGTTCCCCCTTTCTACCCCACCTTTCCTCCACCTTCCTAGTATCGTCTGTCACTCTCATCACTGGTCCTGAAGGGTTCATCTGTCCTGAGTTCCCTGTGTTTCCAGGTCCTATCTGCACCAATGTACATCCTCTGGTCTAACCACATTTATAAGGTAGAATGGGGATCATGATAGTGAGAGGGGGGAAACATTTAAGAACTAGAGGAGAGTTATGTGTTTCACTGATGTTTCACTGCACCCTGAGTGAATCGTCTCCTCCCTGCTACCCTTATGCAAAGGGATGTCCAGTTGCCTACAGATGGGGCTTGGGGCCCCACCCCGCACTCCCCCCACAGAATTGGAATGTGCATACAGACCTCACCATGATGCAACAAACAAGGAGAGCAACACAACATGACCCCCACCATGGAAGGGTGTGCCACAGAGAATGGCGATAGAACTTCTGGTGAGGGAAAGGAACCAACCTACCATACTGAGATGGAAGCGGAAGCAAATGCAGGGGGAGGAAGGAATTGGAGCACCAAGCCCTGAGGACAATAGCCCAGCTCAGAGCAGCCAATGCACAGAGAGGACATCCTGCACAGATCCATAACCCTACAAGGGACAATGGAGAAACAGTGCGGGATCTGTGACCGAGCTGACACCACCAACCACATCGAGGCAAAACACTAAGGGCGTGCAATAGAACAACAAGGGGAGAAGGGCAAGGAAGTCCTGAGGGAATATCAAAAATAGACTTTGGGGCCAGGGCATGGCACCCCATCAGAACCAACCACTAAACACTCCCTGAAGGTCAACAAACAGACATTGTATATCATTGACTTTTTTGTTGTTGCTGCTGCTGTTGTTGCTTTGTTTTTCTGTGTCACTTTGTTTGGCGCTATCGGGTTCTTATGTGCATATTGTTATCTCTGCAGGTCTCTGTAGACAAGATAGGCTGGATAAACAATGGAGACAAGAAAACAAGGAGACCAATGGTTCCAAGAGGACATGGGAGAGGGAGAAGTAGGGGGAAGTGGTGTTAAGCAACCCAGGGACAAGGGAACAATCAGTGATCCATAACCAGAGGCAAGGTAAACAAGTGGCCATCTAGCCCAGAAGCAACAAATCCAACATGGAAGATATTCAGGTGTCAAAGGGACCAGGTACCAAGCTCCAAAGAACAAAAAATCATATCATCGTGAATGAGGCAATTATTATTACTTTTAATGGCCAAGATGTTCCGTCTTCCACTGCAATTCTACTGGCTGAATTCCATGTTCTTTTGACAAAAACCTCACTGTTAGCTTGATTGATTTCTTTTGTGATGACATATTCTGGGTTCACTTAAGTACTTAATGCCATTGACCTGATATCATCCATTTCTTTCATGTGCCTTAATTATTTTTTTTATTTTGTCTACATTTTATTTGATAATATATCTTACCTACTATCATTAAATATGTTTACACAGCATGATAATTCATGGTTTCTTCATGATCTCTCATATGGATATATTGTACATATTTAGCCTGTTATTTTATTTTTTACTGTTTCTCTATTTGTTTGATTTATTTTAATATCATTAAACATAAATAAATATTTACTGAAATCCTGACTACATTGTTTAGATGAATTTCTAGAAATATCATTACTAGGTCAAAAGATATGTATATATTTTCAGGCTTTTTTGTTTACCATCACTGAATTGCTCTCCAGGAAAGAATCCCAATTTATAGCGATCTGACCATATTTCTGCACCACTGCTAATGGGTGACAATTGCATAAGAGAGAAATATGTCTCAAACAGACAAGATGTAGCCATGCAAATGATGAGAGCAAATTATAAATTATAAGACTTCTTACTTAAAAAAAAGACTTCCTACTTTGGATTAGTTTAGTTGAATTCATCACTGGTAAAGACTGCCATTTAGGGCATGTGTATTAGACCAGTTGACTAGAGAAACAAATCCAGAGACTTATATCATACACATGAAAGAGAACACTTCATATCAAAATGTAATTATGCATCAATAAAACATCTCATCCCAGTCCAGATCAAGTCTGTAACTTCGATATTAGCCTATAAGTTCAATATTAGCTCATGAATTTCTCCTCAGACTCACGCAGCATATGCAATGATGCCAAATGTAGGAAGACCACAGGCCAGTGGGTGGAAAGTCCTGTGGGTCCAATGCCAGTGGAAGCATCTCCAGGGCTCTGGCTGCCATCAGTGTGGTTCCATGTGGCTTGTCAACAGCAATGTGTAGCAGAGAGAGAGTGTGTGCCCTGTCTCCAGGGAGGAAGAAAAGTCCCAGAATGCTCATGATAAAGCCACTCCCACAAGGAAGGATCACCAGCCTGTGACCTGATTGACAGCCTAGACTCCACCCCTTTATTCTTTTTTTTTTTCATCTTAGTTTTTAAAAAAATATTTTATTAGGGGCTCATCCAACTCTTATCATAATCCATACATCAATTGTATAAAGCACATCTGTACATTCTTTGCCCTAATCATTTTCAAAGCATTTGCTCCCCACTTAAGCCCTTTGCATCAAGGGAAAATCATTTTAGAAACCACAGTCTGGGTGCTGTGGTGGTTAGTTTACTACTGTGTTTTCATGTTTTCTATGCCTGAAGATATGAAACAAATATTTGCAAAAAAGAAATTACATATAGAATTCATTATAACATTTGCAATTAAAATATATTTGTAGGGTTTTACTTATTTTATATTTGTATTTCTTTTTTCAAATGCTGCCAATCTTGGTTCCTAATGACATTAACAAAATTATCTGTTTTCTTTTTAAAATTTATTTCGTTGATTTATTTGCTTGTTTATTACCGTTTTATAACAACACCAACATTTTAACTAACAACGTGGCTATCGGAAACAAATTAAAGTTTCTTTACATTATTTTGGTACTCAAAGTATATCCCATTATATATATATAGTCGAATTATTGTGTTTTACATAATTTGAAATAACGGAGGGGATTGTGAATATATAACAAATTTCATAGAAACGGTCATGAATGTGCCTTAGGGTGGGGTGGGGTGACTCTGACAGGACACAGTTTATCCCTTGCTTTCGAATGTCTTCCGGATTGGTCTGGTGACATCTTTCTGGCTACTTTTGGTTCCTTGACCAAAGTACTTTCTGGTCGTGACTGTCCTTTCTGCGCACGTTCGCTGGTCCAGGTCTGGTCATAGCCCAAGCTTGCTTGCCTCAGTTGGGTACTTTCCTGGGAGGCGCAGGCTCAAAAGAAGCAGGCTAGCAGAAAGGAAAGCACAGGTTAATTATAGGCAATGGATGAATTTCACATTTTGTTTTTATATTTAGTATTTGCTTTGCTTCTCAAATGTACTTAATTAAAACAAACATCTGAAACAGCACCTGGCTCCAAAGGTAAATTTACAAATAAAGATACATTGACATCATTTACCCTTCTGTTTGTTACTTTTACCCGGTTCTCTGGTTTCTCTTACAGGTAGTCATTTTTATGATTTTGGTTTATCTTTTCTGTCTTCTTGTAAAATGTAAATGTGAATATACACAGCTGTGTGTCCGTTAAAGTTGGGACCATGCCTGACTGCATATGCAGCCAAGGTCACGCGAGGCTTTTGAAAAAAGAAAAAGCAGCTCTCCTGTTTATTATTCCCCCTCGTGTTTTTGTTTTGTTCTGTTTTCCCCCCTTGGGGTTGTAAAGATCCCAATTCCAGACTCTTTCGGCATTGGATCCCAAGTGGCATGTAGGCAGGGGAGGCCGAGGACATGGCTGTAGGCATGCACGCCTGGCCTTGGTTCAGCAGGCAGGCAGGTGGGAAGCAGTGGCAGAAGCGGCTACTCAGATCACAGCTGCTCATGCTGCTCAAGGAAGTGGAACAGTAGGGGTTAGGCACAGTCTACTCTCTCCCTCCTCTCTTCTTTCTGCTCCCTGTTGCTCCATTCCTGCCAAGAAATATCAAAGAGAAAAATGGAGCTCTTGTCAAAATGAGTTTCTTGAAGGATCTGAATAATCCAGGATCAGGCAACTCCTTGTAAGGACTCACCAAAGTACTGCAAGGAAGGAAACATATCCGACATTAAATACCAAGGACCCAGGAACATAAAAGGGAAAATTCCAATGGGTTGACATTTACAAAATCAAGCTTTCACAGAAGCAAGAGCCATTGAACGTTATTTTGTCCATTATAAAGTTTGAGTTAACCGCTTATTCCATGAGGATTTCTAGGGCCAGCCCCAGTGAAAGTTCTTCCTGGGAGCATGCTGCGAAAGAAAGGAGGATGAAGGGAGAAGGGGGACTACAGGTCTCCAGAGAAATGTTGGCGAGATGGCTTTTGAAAGTCAACTCAAAGTCAGCAGGATAAGGCAGATTCCAGACTCTACCTCTGACAGAACCTTCTCCTGATGCCAAGTATCAAGTTCTTGAGAGCCGACAGCACCCTCTTAGCCACCAGTTCCTTTAGCCTCTACCAGCAGTGTCAGTAGCAGCAGCAGCCGAGACAGTAGTGAAAAATCAACTGGAACTGGGCTTCCATAAAGCCTTATTATGGTGTTCATTCAACGTCCAAATCATGCGACAATCTATTTCATAGGACATATGAATGGTAAGTGAGTTGTTGTTAGGTGCCATAATATCGGTTCTGACCCACAGCAATCCTGTACCCCAAAGAAGGAAGCTCTACTCAGTCCTGTGTTGTCCTCACAAGTGCTCCTAGACTTGCAGCCATTATTGCAGCCACCACGTCAGTCCATTTCCCTGAGAGCCTTCCTCTTCATTTTTTTTTTTTTTTTTTTGCTGCTCCTCGACCCAACACGACGTCCTTCTTCAGGGACAGGTCTCTCCTGACTACAGTAAGTGATGCACACCTATACTAAGATTCCCCCTCTTCACCACATAAAAGGTAGCATGCACTACACATTATTCTGCACTCTTTGCTTGTTTGTTTGAACTCAACAGTAGATCCTGGAGGTCACTCAACTGGAGTTGACAAACATACTTCAAGGATATTGTGCACTTGGCTGTAGACCACCACAACAATGTGAATATCACAATCAACTAAGTCACACAAACGATTGGTTCCCAGTGCATAGATACGTTATATTTACACTGTATTGTAGTCTGGTCGATGTACAAGAGCCTTAGAAAAACATTGAAACATTCTGGAAATTACCAAACTCTGAGACAGAGACATGAAGTGAGGGCACGTGCATACTCACTGCCATCGAGTCAGGTCGCACGAAGTAAGCACATGCTTATTGGAAAACAGGCCCCAGGAGACTTGCTCAACGCAGGGCTGATCCCCACCTTCTCATTGTAAAAACTGCAATTCTCTGCAAAGGGCAATAAGGCCAAGTGCAATACAATGAGGTCTGCCTGTATAGAATGAGTATTCCTTCCTTTTTAAAAATTTTTCTAGCTACCGAATTCTTCCAAATGGCTAAATGTCGCTAAAGCGCAGAAGTGTGTCGGAGGTTTGGCTTGTAAGGCATACATGGCCAGGGTGTACTTGAAGGAGGGTGCCACGGAGCAGTCTCAATTATCCTGGTACGACTCTGGTATGGTAGACATCCAGAGGCACAGCAACAGTGTGGAGGGGCACTTGCCCCTAGGTGAAAGTCCCAAGGGACACCAGACTAGGTGCAGATGACTTTCTGGGGTGCCACCACTATGAAAGGCAGAGGCAGCAGACAAGACAGGAGCAGTGGTGGTTGCGTTGGAATGTTTCTGTTGATGCATCGGCCCTGTGACCATCTATTCACCTTGGAATTGGGGAGGGGTGGGCAGGCGAGGTACAACTTTGTGCTTTTTCTGAGTGCTTGTTACCCTTGCTGTGTCTCTGTTAAAGTGGGACTTTAATAAGTGTAGTGTCACACATCAGGCCTGGAAACACAGAAACCATGACATCAAGGAAAGGTGTCAGTTTCAAAATATGGGCATCTATTTATTCAGAGACAAAATTGCCAAAATGCCAAGGACACCATCCAACACTTATCTGCTGACTGGGAACAATGATTTGCATCCTCAGCCTAAAACTGAAGGGAACTATTGTTAAGGGGAGAAAACGATAACCAATGAAAGACAATGATGCCTCAGTTCATCCTCTCCCTGGCCTCCAGTTGATTGGAATTCATGGTGACCCTATAGGACAGAAGAGAATCGCCCCTGGGTCACAGTGGGTTTCTAAGACTGTGCATCTTTACAGGAGCAGAAAGCTTGATGTTTCTCCTGCAGAGCAGCTAGAGGTTTCAAACTGCTGACCTGTCAGCAGCCCAAGGTCACCATGCACACTACACCGTAACGTGAGATTCACCCAGCAGATTTTCTGAGAAACCCCTGTTTGGATTGGATCTTTTTTGGGAAGACATCATTGTAAAACTAAGACAGATGTATTGGTAACTGGGAGAATTTGTCTGTAGCTACTCAGTGATCACAGAGATAGATAGGTTTAAACATGATTTATTTGGAATAAAATTGGTGGAACTGCCAGATAAGCATTAGATTGTGAACACAAGATTGGCGGTTCTTACCCATCAGCCACCTTGAGGCAGACAGATGAGACTGTCTGCTCCCAATAATAATTACAGCCTCTGAAGTATTATACGTTGAAATTAACTCGATGATAGGGGTTTTTGTGTGAATTGGAACCCTAGAAGCAATACTTTTTGACTTGCCCTTCTGTGTGCTGACTTTTTACTTTATGAGGCATGATGTCCTTCTCCAGGGACTGGTCTTTCCAGATAATGTAACAAAGTATGTGAGATGAGGTCTCACCAACTCCCTTCAAAGAGAATCCTGTCTGTACTTCTTCCAAGACAGATGTGTTTGTTCTTCTGGAAGTTCATTGTATGTTCACTATTCTTCACCACCACTCTCAGAGAAATGCATCAAATCTTCAAGGGTTTTTCCTCACTCATTGTCCAACTTTCACATGCAGATGATGTAGTACCCTATGATGTAAACACTATTATTACTTCTGAGGAAAACTGAGATCCCGAAGGCTGAATAACTTGCCCAAAGTCACAGAGATAGGAAGTAAGTGAGACAAGATTCAAATCTACACAGTCTAGTACTACACCATTAGCCTCTGTCACCTCAATGCTTCAAAGACTGAAATGTGCTAAAAATAAGAAATGTGATAGAATGGGATGGGGAACAACCTTGCAATTGTTTATATTGAATTATCAAATCATGACACTCTGCCCAGGTAATATGTGAGGTGTGAACTAAAGGAGGAGTAGAGAGGTCACTTTATGAATAGTTAGTGAAAATATACTTCACACAGAAAAGAACATGCAAGTGTTCAAGGAGCAAAAAGAAATCTGTATGACTTTATTGTATCAAGTAAGAAGGGATGCTACTTCGGAGTTCAAGTTCAGGCAGGAAGCAGAGTTTCCAGTACTCTGAGGAAATCTGTGAAATAAAAAATACTTTCAATATCCTTTGCTGGTGCCACAATTAAATTACATTGATTCTTCCTCAGTATTTTTTCATGTAATTAGTTTTTAATTGTGCCAAAAATATACACAAAAAATCATCCAATTCAACAGTTTTACATGTATAATCCAGTGCCATTGATTATACTCTCTGTACAGTCATTACTGATATCCTTTTCCAAATTATTCTATCAGCATTAACATAAATGAAATGTTTCGTAAGCAAAAACTCTTCCTCCTTCACCCACAGTAACCATTGGCCAAGTCTGGTTTATTTTCTTTTTCGTTTTCTTGATGTAATATTCATATATCATACACTTCCATAGTTTGATAACTTTTTAAAAGAGTTGTACATACATCATCACAGTCAGTTCTAGGGCTTCCTCTCTGCTCACACAATCATTGTTTGCTCCACAATTCCCCTCTCCACCTCCTGTGTCCAATAAAGCATTGCATCGGTTATTGCCTCTAGGCATCCACTCTTTCTGTTTCATAAACTGGGAAACTTAACAGAAATTAAAAAACTACAAAACAAAACAGAATGAAGAAATATTAGCAATATAAAGATACAAATTAATGAAAAGACCACCAACAATATTTTAAAGCCAGGGAAGAAATTTCTGTCATGGAACAAGTGAGAAATATTTGAGCCTAGAGCAAATTCAGGCTGGGTCAAGAAGGAGATAAAACATACCAGGAGAGGTGTGTGCCAAGTTTGCCTCCTCTGACTATAATCTGTCCACTGAGCAAATCATCAGAGAAGCTGGATTATATGAAGAAAAATACAGCAACAGGATCATAGGAAGGTTTATTAAACAACCTACAATATGCAGATGACACAGCCTTGCTTGCTGAAAGTGGGAAGACTTAAGCACTCATTGATGAAAATCAAAGATTGTAACCTTCCATATGGATTGCAAGTCAATGTAAAGCAAACCCACATCCTCCTAATTGGACTTGTAGGTAACATCATGATAAACAGAGGAAAGGTGGAAGGTGTTAAGGATTTCCTCTTGCTCAGATTCACAGTCAGTGCTATTGGATGCAGAAGACAAGAGATCCAAAGACGTATTGCATTGGGTAGATCTGCTACACAAGAACTCTTTAAAGCAGTGGTTCCCCTTTGGGGTCTAAAGACGCTTTTACAGGGGTTGCTCAATTCATAACAGTAGCAAAATTTCAGTGATGAAGTAGCAACGAAAATAATTTTATGGTTGGGGCGGTCACCACCACATGAGGAACTGTATCAAAGTGTCATGGCATTAGTAAGGCTGCAAACCACTGCTTTAGTATATGTGCTGCTGAAACGAACACAAGAAGCACTGCTTTAGAGTATGGAAAAGCAAGGATGTTACTTTGAGGAGTAGGGTGCGCATGGCCCAAGCCATGGTATTTTCAATCACCTCATAATGCAAGTGATAGTTCAACGTTTATATGGAAGACCAAAAAAGAATCAATGCATTTGAATGATGGTGCTAGAGGATATAAAAAATACCATGGACTACTAAAAGGGCAAAGAAATCATTAAAGAACTAGAGGAAAGTTGTATGTTACTTTAAAAAAATCATTTTATTGGGGGCTCATACAACTGATCACAATCCATCCATCCATCCATTGTGTCAGCATATTTGTACATTTGTTGCCATCATCATTCTCAAAACATTTTCTTTCTACTTGAGCCCTTGGTATCAGCTCCTCATTTTCCCCCTCCCACTCTTCCCCTTCCCTCACGAACCATTGATAATTGATACATTATTATTTTTTTCATGTATTATACTGCATGACATCTTCCTTCACCCACTTTTCTATTGTCTGTCCCCCAGGGAGGGAAGTTATATGTAGATCCTTGGGATCGGTTCCCCCTTTCCACCCCACCTTCTCTCCACCCTCCCAGTATTGCTACTTTCATCACTGGTCATGAGGGATCCATCTGTTCTGGATTCCCTGTTTCCAGTTCCTATCTGTACCAGTGTACATCCTCTGGTCGAGCCAGATATGTAAGGTAGAACTGGGATCATGATAGTGGGGAGGGGGCAGCATTAAATAACTAGAGGAAAGTTGTATGTTTCATCATTGCTACACTTCACCCTGACTGGCTCGTATCCTCCCCGAAACCCCTCTGTAAGGGGATGTCCACTTGCCTACATATGGGCTTTGGGTTCCCACACCGTACTCCCCCTCATTCACAATGTGCTTCTTCCATGTGGGCTTTGTTGCTCCTCAACTAGATGACTGCCTGTTTATCTTTAAGCCTTTAGGGTCCCAGATGCTATATCTTTTGAGAGCCGGGCAGCATCAACATTCTTCACCACATTTGCTCAGTCTTCAACAATCGTGTTGGGAAAGTGAGCATAATGGAATGCCAGTTTAATAGAGCAAAGTGTTCTTGCATTGAGGGAGTACTTTAGTGGATGCCCGATGTCCATCTGCTACCTTAATACTACACCTACAAATATATGCGCATAAATCTATTTCCCTATTATCATATATATATATATATATATTTATATATGGACATGCCTGTATTTAGACCTCTATAAATGCCCTTTGCCTCCTAGTTCTTTCCTCTATCTCCTTTTATTTTCTTTTTGTCCCACTATCATGCTAAGCCTTCATTTGGGTTTCAGTAATTCCTCTTGGTTCCATTGCCCTTGATCAAGCCCTTCTTGGCTTCCTACACCCTCCTGGTCACCAATTTTGGATCACTTGTTGTTCCCTTTTCCCTAGATTTCTTAACAGCCACTTCCTTTCCCCTGCGTCCCCCTCTCTCATGCCCCCCTACCAGAACCGTTGGCCCAGTTGTTTGCTCATCCAGATTGTTTAAACTACCTATCTTATCTAGATAGACCTGCAGATTATAATATGTGCAAAAACAGGATAGAGCAAAACAAACAACAAGCTAAAAGGAAACAACAAAAAACCAATGACAAAAAGAAAAGCCTGTAAATAGTTCAAGGTCCTTTGTTGATCTTTAGGAGTGTTTTCCGTCCGTATCCAATGGGATGCCACGCCCTGGCCCCAAAGTCTATTTTTGATATTCCCTTGGGACTTCCTTGCTCTGCTCCCTTTGCCCTTCTGTTGCATGCCCTTAGTATTTTGCCTTGGTGTTGTGGGGGTTTTGGGGTCAGATCGGACACAATTCCTGCACTGTCTTCAGTGTTGAATCCCTTTAGTGCTGTGGGTCAGTGTGGGACTTCGTGTCTCATAGTGAGGCCAGTCCTATGGTCCTCTCGGAGCATTGGCTGCTCTGAGCAGGGATATTGTCCTCAAGGCTTGGTAGGCCAGGATTTGCTCCACTCTCTCTTCATTCCCCTTCATTTGCTTCTGTGTGCTCTGATGAGACATGTCCCTCTCCCTGAGCTGTAACTTCAATGCTGTCCTCTGAAGTAAATTCTTCTGGGAGGAGGGGCGGCTGTCCATAGTTGGGATTGGGGCTGGCCCCTCAGAACTTTCTATTGGTTCCCTGCTTCATGCCAGTATGTTGCATTCAAGTCTTGGAGAATCAGGTGCAAAGTTGTATGTTTAATCTGTGCTATACTACAACCTGACAGGGTTATCCCTGAGACCCTTCTGTAAGGGGATATCCAGTTGCCTACAGTTGGGTTTTGGGTCCCCACTCTGCATTCCCCCTCATTCACAGTGATATGACTCTTTGATCTTTAATGCTTCCCTTCCCCCACTATTATGATCCAAATTCTACCTCACAAATCTTACTAGACCATAGAATGTGCACTGGTACAGATCTGAGCTGGAAACAGAGAATCCAGGACAGATAAACCCCTCAGGACCAATAATGAGAGTACCCATACCAGGAGGGTAAGGGGAATATGGATGGAGAAAGGGGCCACCGATCACAATGATCTACATATAACCCTCCTCCCTGGGGGACGGACAACAGAAAAGTGGGTGAAGGGAGAGGTCAGGCAGTGTAAGACATGAGAAAGTAACGATAATTTATAAATTATCAAGGGTTCATGAGGGACAGTGGGAAAGGGAAGGCGAAAATGAGGAGCTGATACCAAGGGCTCAGGTTGAAAGAACATGTTTTGAAAATGATGATAGCAACAAATGTGCTTGACACAATGGATGCATGTGTGGATTGTGATAAGAGTTGTATGAACCCCCAATAAAATGACTTAAAAAACTAACAAATCTATCTGGGAAGTACAACCAAAGTTCTCTTTAGAGGATGGGACAGACTTTGGACATGTTGCCAGGCGAAACCCATTCCTGGGGAAGAACATGTGTCATGGTCAAGCAACTGGGCAGCAAAAGAGAGGTAGACCTTCAACAAGAGGGGTTGACACAGTGGCTGCATTGATGGGTTCATTCATGTGAGGATGGCACAGAACTGGGCAATCTTTTGCTCTGTTGTACCTAGGGTCATTGTGAGTTTGAATCAACTTGAGGGAACCTAACAGCAACAATGACATCAACAACTTTTAAAAGGAAGACTTTCCAGGATTCTACAGAGATTGTTTCTGTAGTTCTTGTGTGGGCCTTAGGAATCTGTACTTTTGGCCAGAACCTCAAGTGATCTGATCCTCTGCTGGGTTTCTTGTTAAGCCCTCCCTCCCACATGCCCACAACCATGTAATACTTTATAGAGCACCAGCCGCCCCATCAAGTTTGAGGAGGTAGGTAGATAGGAAGGCCGACTCAGGCACACTGTACCAAGTTTGCTCCCCACCTAAGCTCCCATCCTATGCCTCCCACAACTTGCTGACTTCACTAGGATTGAGCCTTGCAGTCACAATGCAAGAGCCAGCTTTCTCCCTCATTCTCATGTCACCAATTGTTACAGTCATACTATTTACAACTGAGCATACTTCCTATCTCCCCCCCCCCTTTATCCCTATACATGCTTCAATTCTCCAGATTCATTTTACTACCATCTATGTAACTAATTGGCTCGGGTATATGCCTGTCTCACCAGGGGCCTTGGAAACAGCCTTTGCCTTCAGCTCTCAATGCTTTTATAGAAAACCGTCGGTGGCAGCTGTGTCCCCCAAATGTTTCCATCCTCTTTCCCCTCTTTCTTCTCATTCTTTGGTACTATCCAGGAGTGACAGGCATTATGGGAGCACTGTCTATTTGCTGCTTTGAGTCCTTCCAATATAATATGCTGAACATTGTTGTATACACTTTATTCAAAAGGTACATTAGTTTTGCTTGGTGAACACACCCTCATAGGGTTCCCAGAGGGAATTCTAATACCAGTGCATGGAATTAAGAATCAGTCAACAGATGGGGTGAGGAGCATAATGGGGAGGGTGGCAGCCAAGACCACATTTCCTAGTCTGCATCATTGATAGGACTGACAGGCTGGATCTGGGGAAAGCTGTCAAGCTCCCAGTGGAAAAGGTAGGATCAGGTGGCAGAATGAAGTCATTTTTTCACATTATTTATCTTGTAAGTTTCTCCTCTTAAGGATGTCATTTGCAGAATATGAAAATGACAACATGGAATCTGGTTGTTTGGGTGGGTTTTTTAGGGGGACGTGGGGAGGAGAATATTTTCCTCACAGGTCCCATGAGTTGAAATTCTGAGGTCCATGTGTCTACTCTAGATAACTCAGCCCACTAATCTCCAGCCAGTGGGTCGAGGACTCCTTATGGAAAGTCATCTGAGAATGCACCTATGTGCATGTTCCATAGCTTTATAATTGGGGAACGTAAACATTTTGAGAAACCTTTTTGAGGACTTTCTTTGAGAAAATTTTTGAAGTCTCAGTACTTATTTTTCTTCTCTCTCTGCAATTATTCTTTTGATGATCTCACCCAGTCTAACTTTACTGTTTTAACACCCTTTCCTCCCCTTCCTGCCAGACCCTTTCCACCCACAGCCTTTTCCATCTTAAAACCTCTAGGTTATCCTCAACACTCTATCTCTCACCTACTACATCCAATCTCTCAGCAAATTCTCTGACTTTGCCCTTCAAAGAACTCTTTCTCTGCTATACTTCCCAAATACTCTCTAAAAAAACCCATTCTTAACCGCTAGGTGATTTTTAATTGAAATAATTGTAGATTCACATGCAGTTGTAAAAAGTAACAGAGAAACCCACTGACATTTTACTCAGTTCTCCAAAAAATCATTTGAAAATCTATATTATTATAACCAGGATTAAAAAACACACTGAACTAAAACCAAACGAACTGCTTTTGAGTCAATGCTGACTCACAGTGACCCTCTAGGAACTGCCCCTGTGAGTAGAAAGCCCCATCTTTCACCCAGGGACCAGCTGGTGATTTCGAATTGCTAACCTTGCAGTTAACATCCCAAAGCATAACCACCACACCACCAGAGCTCCTTATTGACATACAATTCCTTGATTTTATTCAGGCTTCCACAGTTTTATTTGTACTTATTTTTGTTTGCATATGTTAGCTTCTGTACAATGTTATCATGTATGTAGGTTTGTATATCCATCACTATGGTAGTTACATAATCTGATGTCAACTTGTGAAAGGCTAGAGTCTAGCCTGTCAATGAGGTTGCAGCTTGATGACCTCATTTGGAGGAGCCACGGAGATAAATAGCTCACTGGAGGCCAGATACATTCACTCCCTGTGAGACATTACTGACGATGAGCCTGATGGAGCTAAGCAGATGTAGCCAGAGCCCTGGAGCTGGAGGAGCCATGTGGAGACCCACACCAGTGCTGATATGCTTCCTCCACCACTGGATCCACAAGACTTTCCACCCACTGGCCTGTGATTTTCCTGTATTCAGCATCATTGCATGTGTTTTTAAGTCTGAAGAGGAATTTATAGATCGGTAACCGACACATGGTCTAATATTGGATTTATGGACTGGATCTGGACTGGGATAGGATGTTTTCTCAATATTCAATTGCTCTTGAACCTAAAGCTCTTTCTTCTACACACATGAATGTCTATGAATTTGTTTCTCTAGTCTACCCACACTAACACAATCACCATAGTTAGATAGAAACAATTTTCTAAGGATCCTTAGTGTTGCCCTTTTATAGCCACAGCCCTCTTGCAGTACTTAGTACTTACTGCTTTACCTACCACATGCTTACAGACCAGCAATCACTAACTTGTTCTGGATTTCTAAATTGTTTTCATTTCAAATCTGTCTCATAAATCAAGGTTATGCACCTATGTGCATGCAGGTTTTATTTATTCCTTTTTAAATCCGTAGGCCTTTTTACTTGACTTAACACAATAGCTAGATCTTCCAGTACTATTCTTACCTTGTGAAGTGTTTCTCTCATTATTAAGTATGATGTTGTTGTTTGGTGTTGTTGAGTTTGTTATACTCATGGTGATCCCATACTGTTTCCTTGGCTGAATCTTTAAGGAAACATAATCCAGTCTTTTCCCATGGAGCTGCTGAAAGGGTTTGCACTGTCTTTTGTACAGGGAGTTTCTGACTCAACATCGGACTTAACATTTGAGTTATGAAGAACCACACCTATGACCATTTGTTATATCTATGATATGTGATATACTATATATCTATATCTATATCTATATATCTATATATATATTCTTATTACTATCACATCTTCCTGGGAGGAAGTTACAGAAAAATATATGCAGGGAGTATAGCTGAGTTATGTGAACATCCCCCAAGAATGTGATCAGGATGATATGATGGAAGAGATTGGTGGAAAAAATTAACCCCGTGGCAAGAATGCTGTATTTAGAACTTGGCATTACAGATGTGAAACAGCTCACAAATTATGAACACAAGGAATTTATAGATAAGAAGTTAATGGATTTTGAAGAGGAAAGAAATGCTGAAGAAAAGATTGATTATGATGAAGAGGAAAGAGAGAATCTGTCAAACACTTTCACAGTAAAAGAATTAGCTAGAGTTTTCTTTTTTTCCTAAATTAAATCAGGGGCTTCGGTTACCTGAAAACAAGCACCCAAATGCTGATTGCTTTGCTAAAGATTTGAGAAGCAATGAAATGCTACCACAAAGAATGATAGCAAGAGAGAAAATAAGGACCATCCAGACAGCTTTTACTAAATTTCTGGTGGTACAGTAGATGCATTGGGCTGTGAACTGCAAGGTCAGCAATTCAAAATCACTATTGGTGAAAATTTTAATTATATATGTACTAAATATATATATATATGTATACAAATTTCCATAGATTGCCTTCAACCCCTAGAAAAAATATCATTTTTATAATACTGATAATAAAAGGCAAGAGCCAAGAAAACGAAAATAAAAACCCCAAACCTTGTATATTCAACTTAGGTCAAACCAACTTCTTTGCTGTTGTTGTTCAGTATGGATTGGTTGTGACTCACAGCGAGCCCACGCACAAGAGAACAAAACTCAGCTGAGTCTTGTGCCGCCCTCACAGTCATTACTATGTTGGAGGCCCGTGTTGTACCCACCGTGTCAGTCCTTTCCGTTGCCCCTCCAATTGACCAAGCATGATGTCCTTCTCCAGGGATTGGGCTCCACTGGTAACATGTCAACACTACCTGAGGCAAAGTCTTTCCATCTTTACTTCCATGGCATTTTCTGGCTGGATGTCTTCCCAGACACATTTATTTGTTGTTCTGGCAGTCCTTTCAATAATATTCTTTGCCAGCACCATAATCCAAGTGCATCAATTCTTCTCCAGCCATCCTTATTTATTGTCCAATTTTTACATGCACATGAGGTGATTGAAAATACCTTGACTTGGGTCAGGTGCATCTTAGCCTTCAAATTGAAAGCCCTGCTCTTCAACACGTTGAAGAGGTCTTGTGTAGATTTATTCAATGCGATGTATCGTTTGCGGCTTTCATGAGCATTGATTGTGGATCCAATCAAGATGAAATTCTTGACAATGTTGAACTTTTCTCCATTTATCGTGATGTTTGATGTTGGTCCACTTGTAAGGATTTGAGTCTTCCTTACACTGAGTTGTAACCCATACTGAAGGCCACGACCCTTGAACTTCATCAGCAAGTGCTTCAAATCTTTTTCATTTTCAGCAAGCTTGATTGTGTTATCTGCATAAGACAGGCTGGGAATAGTCTTTCCTCCAACTGATGCTGCATTCTTCTTCTTCAGAGTCCCGCTTCCTGGAGTATCGACTCAGGATACAGATGTAATAAGTATGCTGAAAGGCTACAGCTCTGAGACTTATTTTTTCTAATTTTGAAACCAGGCAGTGTTTCCTTATTCTCTCAGCACACCTGCCTCTGGGTCCATATATGGGTTCAAGGTGGGCCCAGTCTTCGCAGGGTTATCCATAGTTGTTATGATCCCTACAGTTAGGTGCCTTTGCCTAGTTGATAAAACAAAAGTAAACAGCTTTCTAGTATGCTTTGCTTTCACCCAATATCCATCTGATATCGTCAACGATATCCCTTGTGACAAGTCCTCTTGTGAATCTGGCTTGAATTTCTGGCACATCCCATGTATGGCTGCAACTGTCCTCGAAGGATCTCCAGCAACATGTTACTTTCATGTGATAGCAATGATACTGTTGGATAATTTCCACTTTCTGTTACGTCACTTGTCTTTGAAAGGGGCACAAATCTGGATCACTTCCAGTCTGTTGGCTAATGAGCTTGTTTTCCAAATTTCTTGGTGTAGGTGAGTGAGTGCTTGCAGTGCTTCACTGGCTAGTTCACGGGTTCACAAACGGTGACTCTCAAGCCCCATACGGCTATTGTGATCCATAAATGTGGCTCTGATGTAAAATTGAAAAAGTTTAAAGGATTTTATTCAAACAATGGTGATTTCATTTTTTCGTAAAAGCATATTCATGGCTCTCTAATGATTTAAAAATTATTGTAAAGGACAAGATTAATTTCTTCTGTGGCAAAAGTTTGCAAACCCCGGGGCTAGTTCGACATTTTCAATAGGTATCCCATCAATTTCTGGGGCCTTGTTTTTAACTAATGCCTTCAATGTAGTTTAGGCTTCTGCCTTCACTACCATTGGTTCTTGATCAAATGCTACCCCTTGAAATGGTTGAGTGTCACCACTTCTTTTTAGTACAGTGACTTTGTGTGTTCCTTCCATCCTCTGTTGATGTTTCCTGCATCGTTTAATGGACTCGGACAATATTTCAACTCAAGGCTTGAGTTTATTCTCTAGTTCTTTCAGGCCGATATATATATATGTGGGCAATATTTTCCTTTGGGGCTTTCTAACTCTATGTCTTTGGATATTTCATTATCATACTCTGCTTCATTTTCTTAAAGGTCCCTTTGAAGTTTTCTGTTAACCCTTTTAACTTCCTCATTTTCTCCATTTGCTTTAGCGACTCTATAATCAAAAGCAAATTTCAGAGTCTCTTCTGACATCCACTTTGATCTTTTCTTTTGTCCTTTTATTAATGACCTTCTGTTTTCTTCATGTGCAGAATTCCTGATCTCTCACAGCTGGCCAGGTCTCCTGTCCTTAGTGTTTCATTCATCATCACAAAGAACATTTCAAAAAACCAATGTACATCTGAGTTATTGAAACTCTGTGATAAATCAGGGACTACCTATAAGTGTTCTTTATCAAATATTCATAACATGTCAAAAGACAGATTCCTCTTTAGGTTGATTCCTCTCTATTTCTATATTTTGAGAGCTTTTATTATGAATAGTTGTTAAAATTTATCAAATGCTGTTTTTGTGTTAATTTATATGGGCATATGATTTTTTCATTTACAGCTTATTGGTATAGAAGACTATATCATTTGATCCTTGAATATTGAATTAGCCTTGCATATCTGAAAAATTTCCACTAGTTCATGGTGCATATATATTTTAAGATTGTTGTATTCACTTTGCTAATATTTTGTTGAGAATTTTTGCATCCAATTAATAGTGATATTGGTCTTAATTTTCTTCTTTTCTGTAGTCTTTTTCTTGTTTCAGGGTAACTCTGGCTTCATGAAATGAACTGGAAAGAGTTTGATAGAATTCTTCAGTGACACACTTGATCATGAGAATTTTTTTACAGTAAGCTTAATTATCAATTCAAAGTACTTAATGATTATGCCAAGATTCTGATCATCTGTTTTATCTTGGTTGAAGTTTGATTGATTTATGTAAGTTGTCAAATCTATGTGTATAGTGTTCTTCAAGTACCCTGACCCCCACTGCCATCGAATTAATATTAACCCTATAGGACAGAGCAGGAGTTTTTCCTACAGCGTTTGAAGCTGTGAATCTGTACAATAGGAGACAGCTTTATTTGGCCTCTCCAGACCCACAGAGCTGTTGTGGGTCCAAACTGCTGGCATTGTGCTTAGTAGCCCAATGCACAACCCACTATGCACACTACCAGAGCACTAAAGTTAGTCTAATATTCCCTACTGTAAATATTGACACAACCTGAAAGTATCGAGACTAAAGGAGTCCTCAGAAGAACTGTCCGTTAGTTTCTTTTGATATTTGCAGAACACTTGGTGACATTCCTTTTTTTAAATTCCTGATTTATTTGTTTGTTTGTCTCTGTAAGTCTTGCTACATATTTGTCAGTGTGGTAGTTACATAATCTGTTGTCAAATTGAGACTTCAGTAAAGGGGTGGAGCTTAGCCTGTCAATCAGGTTGCAGCTTGATGACCTCATTTGGAGGGGCTAAGGAGATAAATAACTCGCTGAAGGCGGAACGCAGGCACACTCCCTGTGAGACATTCCTGTTGAGAAGCCACATGGAGCTACGCTAGAGTCCTGGAGCTGAAGGAGCCACATGGAGATCACTGCCAGCGCTGAGATGCTTCCACTGCCACTGAATCCACAAGACTTGCCAACCACTGGCCTGTGATCTTCCTGCATTCGGAGTCATTGCATATGTTGCATGAGTCTGAAGAGGAATTTACAGATTGGTATCAGACATATTGGTTACTATCTAATTATTGGACTTGATCTGAACTGAGTTGGGATGTTTTCTCAATATTCAACTGCTCTTGTATATAAAGCTCTTTCTTATACACATATGAGTGTCTATGGATTTGTTTCTCTAGCCACCCAGACTAACACAGTCAGCTTCATTGATCTTTTTAATGCACCAACTTTTTGTTTCATTGTTTTCAATTTCATTTATTTTTGTTCTTGTGTTTATTGTTTTCTTTCTACTCTTCGCTTTGGATTTATTTTATTTATTTAGTTTCTTGAGGCAGGAATTTTGATTATTGATTTGAGACATTTAATAATTTCTAGTGTGTTTGGTGCTATAAATCTCCTTGCAGTACTATTTAGCTGCTTCCCATAAAGTTTGATATGTCATACATATTCTTATTTTTATTCAGTTCTGTTTATTTAAAATTATTTCTTTAGGATCCATGAATTATTTAGAAGAGTGTTATTTAGCTTCCAAGCATTTGGGGATTTACCTGTTATCTTTTTCTTAATGAGTTATTTATTGTGAATTAGGTGGAGGGATAACCTCTAAGACAATCAACTCTTCATTCAATATTTCAAACCATTCATCAGCCCCTCCTCATATTCTATACCCCTCCCCCGATTTCTCTTTTCCCTCATATGGATCTCTATCTTCCTTTTCACTCAAATAAATACATGTCATCCTTCAAGTCTGTAGCTTCATCTTTCCACCCTTGCCCGCCCTCCCCTGGGACCCTCCAAAGTAAATTTCCTGTGATACGCAAGTCTTTGTCTTGGTTTTTATCCTTATAGTAGTGGACAAAATAAGTTAGTATTTTGTGAGTGACTAACATCCACTACTTTCATTCTAACAGTGGTGGATTCATTCTTAGTGTTTTGTGATTGACTAATGCCACTCAGCATAATATTCCCTGATTCATGCATGCCATGAGGCTTCTTTGCGGTTTAATCATTGTTTTTTAGTAATACATAATATTCCGTTGCATGTATATACCAAAGTTACTTTATCCACTCCTGTTCTGTTGGATTGTTTTCAACTTTTTGCTATGCGATGAACACAAGAATGTATATATCGCTTACTTCTTTAGAGTATATACCGAAGAGAAGTATTGCTGGCTCCTATGGGATTTCTATTTCCAGCTGTTGAGGTAGTGACATTTCACTCTCCACCATGATCATGCGTATTTACAGACCCGTCAACAGTGTATGAGGGTTTGCATCTCTCTGCGCCCACTCCAGCATTTGTTGTTTTCTGTCATTGTCAGCGTAGGATTGTTGTTATTTGTATCTTCTGTATTGCTAGTGATCGTAAGCATTTTTTCACATGTTTGTTAGCCATTTGGATGTCATTTTTTGGGGAAACTGTGTCTTTTGTCCACCTTTTAATTGGATTCCTCATTTTTGCTTATTGAAGTCTTATTTTCTACATATTTCAGAGATTAATCCCTTGTCCATTGTGTTATTGCTAAGGATTTTTGGTAGTCTGTGGGTTATCTTTTTACTTGTTTGATGAAGATTTTATTGCCCTTCCTCTGTTTTGTGATATATCTTTCTAGAACAAAGTATTCTTGCATTGAAGGAATACTTGAGTGGAGGCCCAATGTCCATTTGCCACCTTAATACTAAACCTATACATATATGCACATAGATCTATTTCCACATCCTCATATATAAATATAATTAGATATGTACATGCCTTTATTTAGACCTCTATAAATGCCCTTTGCCTCCTAGCTCTTTCATCTAGTTCCGTTCCTCTTGTCCCACTATTATGCTCTGCCTTCATTTGGGTTTCAGAAATTCCTCTCGGTTACATTACCCTGGTCACACCCTACCAGGCCTCCTATACCCGCCTTGCCACCAATTTGGAGATTGTGAAAGTTTTTTAATACTATCCTTGTTTGGGGTAACCTTGAGAGTTTGGGGGGGGCATATATTTTGTAGAGTTCCTTATTATTATTGGAACTTGTCTGATGCTTTTTTTTCCTCAGGATTGAACTGGCTTATGATTTTTTAAGAGTATGAGCACAGAGATCCATGGCTTCAGGTACTACATATGGGCTGACAAATCCCAAATCTATAGCTCAGTTAAGGCATCTTTTCTGAACTACACACACCTTTGGACACTTGTGAAACTCTACCTCTGGGTTACCAATAGATACCTTCATGTCACTATGTGAAAACATAAACCCACTTTCTCACACTTCCGAATTTTTGGTTCTTTAGCAAAGTTATTATCAACATTGTTCACCCAATAACCCAAGCGACATACCCAGGAATCGTTCCTGAGGCCTTGTTCACTCCCCCAAATCCATCAAACACACAAACTGTTTTTTTCTACTTTCTAGGTATCTGTAAAATTCACCCTACATTTCTCACTACCTGATATAACTACCCTAAGCTAACCCATCATTATTTAAAACGTGTAGTCCATCAAATCACCACCACCCCACAATTAACATACTTAAAAGTCCTGTAGGACATAAAGTTCCAATTCCTAAATGTACCCAAGAAAATCTCTTCCAAGATCCCAGGCTCATTATTGCTGTTAGTTGCATCTAAAGTGTACCATACTGTTTGCTCTTGCTGAAGTTCACTTTGTCAGACATGCCTGCTTTCACAACTAATTTTTACTAGTCCTGGAAGTCTCAGGTAAAGTAATTCACCACCAAGTCCTTCCCTAACTCCTCAGATCAGGCCAGACATCCCAGGGGTGGGGAAACGCAGCTTCTATAGATTTGAATTGAGACAAAACTATAAGCATCTTTCCTAAACTATCTTCAAAGACAGAGAATGAATCTTAATGATGTTCAGAAAAGCTGGGCTTGAACTGGTTCATCTTCCTGTTGAGAATGTGCCTTGCCACCCAAAATAAATAGAATGAGAATCTCTAGAGAGTGGAGTAACAGTAGTGTCTACTTTATGAGTGTGTTCTTTTTTTTAATTTTTTTTATTTTTTTTATGAGTGTGTTCTATGGTGAGGATAAGCCATGTAAAGCAGACAGTCAGGCAGCTGCTTTATGGTCTGTCTATGCATTCAAAAAAATTCACTAGTGGTACCACGTAGGACCCCTGGGTGCTGAAAATGGTTAATTCAGCTGCTCATCAGAAAGTGTGAGTCCACCCAGAGGTGCCTACAAAGAAAGTCCTGGAAATCTACTTTAAAAAGGAAACAAAATAAATAAAAAGAGCCATTGAAATCCCTGTGGAACACAATTCTACTCTAACCTGCATTCGGTCTCCTTGACTCAACTCACAATCCAATGGACTCAACTAACCACCATAGGGCCCATGTGTCTATTCATATGTCACTGCAACTCCCTGAAGATCAAAGCCCCATCCCTTCCAAGGGAAAAGTGTGAGGGCACGGTCTTCTGAGCATACTATTTTGGGGGTGGGGATGGGGTTAGGGGGAGGGTTGGTCTTTTTCATTTCCATACCCCAACCAATTTTCTTTCCCTACAATTCTATCCATCACTTTTAGGATTTCCTAATTGATTAGGTACTGTGAAAGCTTAAAAGTAACAATAGCAATAAAACCAGTTACTGTTAAGTACATTCTGATTCATGGTGACCATCATATGTTTGCACCACTTAGGGAGTCTGACATTAAAAATGGCCTCCTACACTCTTTATCCGTATCAATCAACCTTAGGAGTGTGATTTTGTACATACGAGCAATGCCCACACACATCACGGAGCTGTTGGGCACATTTTATGAGATAATAAAAGGTTTTCTCTGACTGCTTGTCTATATAGCTCCCATGTAATTCCCTCCATACTATATTGCTCTGTTTTATTTACTCCATACCTAAATAACTGTAAGGTACTTTATTTTTTCCCATCCTTATAGTCAGTATTCCCCATCTAGTATGTAAAAATTCCATTTAAGAGCAGACACTGGATTTATCTCATTCATCATTACATTCCCATTGTATAACAACACCTGTGAGTAGTACGTTCTCAGTAAATATTTGCTCAATTAATGAGTGTATATATAACATGGCCATTATAGTGCTTGGCACAAAATAGCAGATCAATAATTATTAACTGTTGCTGCTGTCATTTCTATCATCGTCGTCATCATAATCACGGTAAGATCTGAATTGTAACTATAAATGAGACTTTGTTTTATCCCTTGCGTTCTGTGAATATACTGGATTTTCTCCAGTAATAAATGAGATTCAGGGCAACTATTTAGTAAGGTGGGTAGGACACATCTCTCTTATGCTCAAAGAATCACAGCGGTTCCACGCACAGGCTCTGGAGCTAAAACCTATGTTTGATACCAGACCTTGTCTTTTACTTGCAGCCAGCCTACAAAACAGGGTACAACTGCCCCTTTGAGTTTTCAAGACTGTAACTCCTTACAGCATTAAAAAGCTTCATCTTTCTCCAGTGGAGCGGCTGGTAGTTTCCAAATGCCCACATTGCAGATTGTAGACCAACGCGGAAGCTCTATACCGCCAGGGTTATAGGGGCGCTGCGAGTTGGCATCGGCTCGATGGCAATGTTTGAGTTTGTCTTTTACTAACAAAGTAACCTTGGACAAATTACTAACCTCCCTGAACCTAAGTTTCCTTCACTTATGACGATAATATAATGTCTCATCCACACAGTGGGCATGAGGATTAAATGAGACAGTGTAGATACAATACTTAGCATAACATTCAAATGATAATTATGACCCAGACGTCAGCCTCTAGGAGAACTTATGATAACCCTCACCTTATCATGGCATCTCAGGTTAGTGGATTCAAAATAACCAACTCTCAAATCCTTCTGTCTTACAGACCTTGCAGCCGAATGTGATCTTGACCATTTCATCACTGCCTCCTGGTGGTGGTCTGGGCATCAAGATCCAAGACACTCCAACTGTCAGAAGTTGAAAGTCACCCTCTTTATTCTGACGCACATTCTACACCATCTTCCCCTGCATCAAAATCCCATGGGATTTGTCTCAAAAGGCTAAAATAGATTATTTGGGAGCTGGTACTGCTTTAAGACAGTCTGCAAACATGTTCACCCCCATCAGAGGGAATAATTAAAACCACACATAGTTTCTTACAGCTATATATATTTTCACGTGATTCATCTTAGCACTGATGATGACTCCTTAAATTTGTATAGTTTGATAGCTTTCAAAAGAATTTCACACTAGCCATTTAGAAGGATACACCCGACTGGGATACAGGGAAAGTTAGAGTCATTCATCCAGTTCGCAACGAACTAGACAGATGTGCCAGGCCGCTTGACTTCTTGTTTTGAGTATTTCTCTTTGGTACCCTAACTTTTCGGGGAAGACTAGCGCATGTATTCCTCTCAACAGCTGGAGAGTAATCTCTTCATCTTATAATAGAATCTCCTCACTTCTCCACTTGCAAATTCTATCCACCTTATGAATAATCTGTAACTGCTCCTCAATGAGGGTGACCCTGCTGGGTTATTGATGGTCTCATTCCTTTCCCTCCTCTCCTTCAGCATGCAAACTTCACTCCATTCCTCTCTGTCTTGGTCTCTGCCAGCCGACCCATTTGTCAATTTTCAATCTTTAGTTATCACTCCTCACCAAGGTGCTTATTTTCAGCATCCAGTACATTTCTATCTCATCCATCTTCTTAGCCTCTCAATCCACCACACAAAAGATCATATTTCTCTAATCCATTTTCTGCTAATGGCCTTAACAACAGTTAATGGGAACAGAAAAGGATTTCACCTTTCAAAAAGGTGTCAATCAACTTTCAACAAGTTCCCCATTCCTTCTGGCTATGTTTCCAAGGATTAATCGAGTAGGGCTGCTGACGTCCACCACCCTGGGGCTGCTCCAGGAAGTACAATGTTCAGCTGGATCCGTTCTGCTGTCTGAGGGCCACTTGTAAGCTGGTGAGCTCGATTTAATCATAATCATCTGGCCTTGAGGGCGCCTGTCATCTCCAAAGCATATTAACTGTCCTTCTACAATTGAGTGACAACCACAACCCCAAACTCCCCTTTTCTCATTCCCCAGGCCAGACGTTTAACAATCAAGAGTGATGGTACGTGTGGGGAGGTCGAAGCCAGGAGCAAGGTGCTTGGCCTGCCATGCTCTCTGTGTTGGGGGCAGGATGTTGGGGAAATAGAGCACATGTGTATGGAGCCTCAGAAAGGAGCCTTGTGTTTCTTGCAAAATAGGGCTCCAGGACAAAACTGGTAGTCACTCTTGAGAAGCAGTCAGAGGGAAGGGCTGTAGATGTCTCACATGGCATTTTGGACACATGTTCTCTTTTGATTATTAAATTAATTTATTGGGGATTCATACAACTCTTATCACAATCCACACATACATCCATTGTGTCGAGCACTCCTATACATTTGATTCCCTCATCATTCTCAAGACACTTGCTTTCTACTTGAGCCCCTGGTATTCACTCCTCATTTTCCCCTCCCTCCCCAAAACTTCCTCTCCAATGAACCCTTGATAATTTATAAATTATTTTTTAAAATATGTTATACCGTTCGATGTCCCATCTTCACCCACTTCTCTGCTGTACATTCCCCAGGGAGCAGGTTATATGTAGATCCTTGTAATCAAATCCCCCTTTCTCCTTCACCTTCCCTCCACCGTCCAGGTATTGCCATTCTCACCACTTGTCCTGAGGGGTTCATCTGTCCTGGATTCCGTGTGTTTCCTGTTCCCATCTGTACCACTGTGTATCCTCTGGTCTAACCAGGTTTACAAGGTAGAATTGGGATCATGATAGTTGGGGGGAGGAAAAAATTAAGAATTAGAGGAAGGTTGTGAGTTTCATTATTGCTACACTGAACACTGAGTGGCTCATCTCCTCCCCACTACCCCTCTGCAAGGGATGTCCAGTTGTCTACAGATGGGCATTGGGTCCCCATCATGTACTCCCCTCATTCACGATGATATGAATTCCTCCCCACCCGCTTTTGGTGCTTGAACCCTGGTCCCCTCGGCCCTTCATGATCACACATGTTGGTGTGCTGCTTCCATGTGGGCTTTTTTGCTTCTGGACTAAATGGCCACTTGTTTACTTTCAAGTCTTTAAGTTCCCAGACGCTATATTTCTCAGTAGCTGGGCACCATCATCCTTCTTCACCACACTTACTTATGCACACATTCATCTTCAGTGTTTATGTGGGGAAGGTGATCACAAAATGATGGTTTTTGTTTTTTGGTATCTGCTTCCTGATCCCTTCAACACCTCATGTTCACATAGGCTTGTGTGTTTCTTCTCTGTGAGCTTTGCTGCTTCTGAGCTAGATGGACGCTTGTTTGCCTTCAAGCTTTTAAGATCCCAGATGTTGTATCTTTTGAAAGCCGGGCACCATCTGTTTTCTTCACCACATTTGCTTATGCACACGTATGTCTTCAGAGATCATGTCGGGAAGGTGGGTATCATGAAATGACCGTTTAGCTGAGCAAGGTGCTCTTGTATTGAGGGAATGCGCACAAGGAGGCCCAATGTCCCCCTGCTACCCTATTACTGAACCTATAAATATATGCATATACATCTATTTCCTCCATAATCATAAATATATTAACATATGTATATGTCTGTATTTAGGCTTCTATGTATGCCCTTTCTCTCCTACTCCTTTCCTCTATTTCCTTATGCTTTCCTCCTGTCACACTACCATGTTCAGCCTTCATTCTGGTTTCAGTTACCTCGCCCTTGGTCACTCGCTTCCAATCCTCCCATTCCCTACCTCCACTGATTTTGAGCCACTCGTTTTTCCCTTGTCCCTGGGTTGGCCAACACCTCCTCCCTTCCCCTACCTCCCACATTCTCATGTCCCTCTGGGACCGTTGGTCCTGTTATTTTCTTCTCACATTGTTCGTCCATCCTATCTTATCTAAGTGGACCTGTAGATATAGTAACGAGAGCATAAAATTGCGGATGGCTTTTTAAAAAAAAAAACATTTTATTAGGGACTCATACAACTCTTATCACAATCCATACATACATCAATTGTGTAAAGCACATCTGTACATTCTTTGCCTTCATCATTTTCAAAGCATTTGCTATCCACTTAAGCCCTTTGCATCAGGTCCTGTTTTTTCCCCTCCTTCCCCGCTACCCCCTCCTTCATGAGCCCTTGATAATTTATAAATTATTATTTTGTCATATCTTGCCTTTTCTGACGTCTCCCTTCACCCTTTTTCTGTTGTCCATCCCCCAGGGAGGAGGTCACATGTAGATCCTTGTAGTCAGTTCCCTCTTTCCAACCCACTCACTCTCTGCCCTCCCAGTATCGCCCCTCACACCCCTGTTCCTGAAGGTATCATCCGCCCTGGATTCCCTGTGCCTCCAGTTCCTATCTGCACCAGTGTACATCCTCTGCTCTATCCAGACTTGCAAGGTAGAATTCGGATCATGATAGTTGGGGGAAGGGGGGGGAGGAAGCATTTAGGAAGGAGGAAAGCTTTATTCTTCATTGGTGCTACATCGCACCCTGTCTGATTCATCTCCTCCTCTAGACCCCTCTGCAAGAGGTTCTCCAGTGGCCGACAAATGGGCTTTGGGTCTCCACTCTGCTATTCCCCCTTCATTCACTATGGTAAGATTTTTTTTCCTGATGATGCCTTATACATGATCCCTTCAACACCTCGTGATCGCACAGGCTGGTGTGCTTTTTCCATGTGGACTTTGTTGCTTCAGAGCTAGATGGCCGCTTGTTTACCTTCAAGCCATTAAAACCCCAGACACTATCTCTTTTGATAGCCAAGCACCATCAGCTTTCTTCGCCACATTTGCTTATGCACCCGTTTGTCCTCAGCAATCATATCATGGAGGTGTGCACCCAATGATATGATTTTTTTGTTCTTTGATGCCTGATAACTGATCCCTTTGGAACCTCGTGACCACGCAGGCTGGTGTGTTCTTCCATGTGGGCTTTGTTGCTTCTGAGCTAGATGGTCGCTTGTTTATCATCAAGCCTTTAAAACCCCAGACGCTACATCTTTTGATAGCGGATGGCTTTGACAGCACCAAAGTGGCACATAAGAACATCACATCGACGGCAGCAACACCGACAAACTCACAAACAAAAAAGCCACGGATATACAAAATTTAAAAGAAAAAAAAAAGACACCAAAAAAAAAAAAACCAAGCCTGTTAGGTCAAGGTCTATTTGTTGACCTTTAGGAGAATGCTTTCCAGACGAGTCTGATGGGGTGCCACATCCTGGCCCCAAAGTCCATCCTTTAGACTCCCTTGGGACCTCATTGCTCTGCTACCCCCACCACTCCACTACAAGCCCTCAGTTGCACATCCCCCACTGTGTCTCAGGTGCTGTCCCATGTAGGGCCATGGGTCAGTGTAGGATGTCGCATCTCACAGTGGGGCCGGCTATATGATCCTCTCTGTACATTGGGCCCTCTGAGCCGGACTATTGTCCTCTGAGCTTGGTGGGCCCAGGTGGGCCCCGCTCCGTTCTTCCTCCTTCCTTTGCTTCAGCTTCCTTCTGGGTGTGGTTTGGTAGGTCAGTTCCTTTCCCACACCAGATGATCTGTTTTCATTTTCTGTGGTACTCCCTTCAGTGGTGGGGGTCAGGCTCATTCTGGTTAGGGCCAGTGTATGGTCAAGTCTCTTTGTCGATTCCTCCATGAGTTATGTTGCCCTCCTGGTTTGGCGTGTCATGGTGGGGTCCGTATGCATGTTCCAGTTCTGTGAGAACACAGCCAATACTCTCCCCCTGGGTGGGTTAGTTCCCTGTTCCCCCAATGCCATCCACTCGGTTTCTCCCCATCCTGCTTCTCCCTCTATGTGCCCCGCTTCCCCTTCTTTATGTTGGACTTTCATGTACCTCCCTGGGTGTAGCCTTCCCTCCCTCCAACTATCTATGCTTCCACGCGTTTATTGCGAGATAGGTGTTTATTCTTCTATTCCTGGCATGCTGATTGCACTTACCTCAGGGGACTCATGTTATTCCTCTCCTTCTGAGTTTGGCTTACCTCGCTTAACATGATTCCTTCCAGCTCTTCCCACGAAACAACGTGTTTCATGTGATTGTCCGTGCTCTTCAGTGATGCATATTACTCCATTGTGTGTATGTGCCAGAGTTTACTAATCTACTCATCTATCGATGGAAACTTAGGCTGTTTCCAAGTCTTTGCAATTGGGAATGGTGCCACAATAAACATTGGAGCAGAGATGACTGGTCGTGTTTTATTTGTTGCTTCCACCGGGTATATGCCCAATAGAGGGATGGCTGGGTCATAAGGTAGATCAATTTCCGTTTTCTTTAAGTATTGCAAGATTGCTTTCCACACTGTCTGTACAAATCTACACGCCCACCAGCAGTGGAGGAGGGTTCCTACTGCACCAGAGCCCCTCCAACACATGTTGTTCTCTGATTTGCTGATTTGAGCTAGCCTCAGGGGTGTTAGGTGGTATCTCATGGTGGTTTTGATTTGCATTTCTCTTATGGCTAATGACCTGGAACACTTTCTCATATGCTTATTGGCCATATGGGTCTCCTCCCTAGTGAAAGTTCTTTTCAGTTCTCTTGTCTTCCCACTGGTTTAACACTTCCCTGATTTTTATGATTTCTTTTCTGTTCCTATTGGAGAGGTTGTTCTGTTGACTCTGTTCTGGTTGTTGGAGGTTTTGTGTTAATGCATCTGTCATATGCCTCTCTTCTTTTTTCACATATGCATATAATGATATCAAGCTACCTCTGATAACTGCCTTCGCAGTGTCCCATAAGTCTGATAGGTTGCATTCTCATTCTTGATAGTTTCTAGAAACTTCCTAATATCCTCTCTGATCTGGGCCTGTACCCATTCATGTCGCAGGAGATCCTTGTTCTTTCTCCAATTGGTTGTCCTTGATTTTCTGGACATCATCGTATTAATCTCCAGCTTTATGGCATGGTGACCTGAGAAAGATGTCTGGATATTATCACTGTGTTTGAATTTACTCAGACTGGACTTGTATCCCAGCATGTGGTCTTTTTTTGAAAAAGATCTATATGGATTTGAAAAGAATGTGAAATCCTTTGCGTTTGGATGAAAGCTCTACAAATGTCTATCAGGCCTTGTTGACTAATTGCATTGTTTACCTCTATGGCCTCTTTGGTGAACTTCTTTCCCAGTGACCTGTCTTTCTCTGATAGTGGAGTGTTAAAGTCACTTACTAGGATTGCTGAGTCCGTGATTTCTTTTTTCATCTTTTAAATAGTTTGACGAAATTCACCACACTATTATTAGG
The DNA here is from genome assembly GCF_050624435.1 of Tenrec ecaudatus. Classification (NCBI taxonomy): domain Eukaryota; kingdom Metazoa; phylum Chordata; class Mammalia; order Afrosoricida; family Tenrecidae; genus Tenrec; species Tenrec ecaudatus. The sequence goes on from NC_134548.1 coordinate 145,822,049, forward strand.
AGTGTAAATGTTCAATATGCTAAGTGCTTCCTGGTTTACTGAACCTTTGAGCATTATGTAGTGTCCCTCTTTGTCTCTTTTTATGGTTTAGATCTTGAGGTCCATTTTGTCAGAGATTAAGATAGCCACACCTGCCTTTTTGGAGTTACCACTCGATTCGTAAACTTTCTGCCAGCCCTTTATTCTTAGCATATTCTTGTCTGTGCTCTTAAAATGCGTCTCTTGCAAGCAGCAGATTGATGGATTATGTTTTCTAAGCCAGTCCTCCAGCCTCTTTCTTTTAATGTACGAATTGAGTCCATTGGTATTTCAGAGTTATTATCACTATAAGTGGATTCATCGTTGTCATACCCTGTTTTGTCTTTTAGGTCTTTACCTATTGCACTTCATATCAGTGTGCTGTGTTTGAATGGACAGTTTCTATCTTGTCCTCTTTTCCATCTGAGACACTGTTGTCCTGGTAATTGTTGCTGGCATGTTGGCTTCTAGATGGAGATGGGCTATATGGTGGTTTCCTGTTTGTTCTTGGTGGAGGTTGCCCCTCTGACCATAGTGAGTTAGCCAGCATCTTCCACAGGTTCAGGTGTCTTGCAGCATATTCTTTGAGTCTTTCTTTGTCCTGGAAGACCCTTATCTCACTATCTATCTTAATGGATAACTTGGGAGGGTACAGGATTCTGGGGGAGGCATTTTTTTCTTTCAGCTTTTGGTAGATGTTGCTCCATTCTCTCCTCCTCTTAATGGTATCTGCTAATAGGTCTGAGCATATTCTTACCTGCGCTCCTTTGCATGTGATTGTCTTCCTTTCTCTTGCTGCTCATAAAATTTTCAATTTTTCATCTGCGTTCAATATTTTTACTATTATATGTCTTGGTGTGTTCTTCTTGCGGTCTAGTCTAGCTGGTGTCCTTTATGCTTCCTGCGTGAGTGCCTGGTTCTCCCTTGTTAGGGCGGGAAAGTTTTCTTCCAGAAATTCCTTTGCTATCTTGGCTGTCAACTTGCGTGTTGTGTTGTGCTCCGGTAGACCGATTATTCTAATATTATTCCTGTTCATAGCATCTGTCAATGATCTCAGGCTATCTTCTGTTTCTTTAATTTTCCTATCTGACTGTCTTTCTAGCTTGCTTAGGTCTGTTTGATTGTCTTTGAGATCACTGACATGGTTCTCTGCCTTCTCAAGCCTAATTGTAAATTCTGTGACCTTGTGTGTGTCTTCTGCGACCTCCTCTGTTAGCTCCTGCAGTTCCCTTTGGGGGGTAGATTTCATTCCCTCTGTTGTGAACTTCATCTCCTCTATTGTGAACTTCATCTCTTCTATCATTGCATCCTTATTCTGGATTGCTTCCCTCAGCTCCTGTATTACTGGGAGCAGACTTCTGAAGATTTTCTTCTGTGTCAGATCTGTATCTGTTTCTTCTATGAGAGATGTTAGCACTGTTACTATGTTTCATCTCTCTGTGTTTTTTGTTGGGAGTGATGTAGTCTGTTGATTTTTCCTCGATCCTTTCATAGGCCCCATGCTTCTGGGAGGCCAGGGGAACCTTATATGTGTTACTGTTAAGTATTCTTTCAGGTGACTGCTATAAGGATGGGTCAGACTGCTATGTAGGCAGAGTTCCCCAAAGGCTTAGTGACTTACCGTGGTGAGATATTTCAGCAACTGGAGTTGGGACTGGAGCCTCATTGAGTGCCCTTGGGGTGTTTTGATCTGGTTTTTCAGGGTACTCTTAGCAACCCTTTTTTTGTTTAGTAATAAAAAAGAAGAATTTAAAAGGATAAAATTTAAAAAATAATTTTAAACAAAATTTTGGGAGGAAAAAGAAAAAACGAAGAGAGAGGAAGAAGGAGAAGCTATAAAAGAGGAGATAAAAGAAGTGATAATAGTGGGAGTGGAAGGAGAAGAAAAAAGACATAGAAAGAAAACCCATAGAAAAGGGGCAGAAGAGAAGTACTAGCAATAATGAAAAAGGAGGAAGAAAGAAGAGAGAAAAGAAAACAGAAAATAAAAGAAAGAAAAGAGAAAAATTAGCATGATATATATATATATATATATATATATATATATATATATATATATATATATATAAACTTCCCCCTTCTTTTCCCTCTAAGTTCTAGTGATGCCTAATTGAAGGTGGTGGTGGGCGAGGTCTCACTGCCACGGGATGTGGTGCTCATCTGGGTTCCAGAGGTGGACTATGAGGGGATAGTCAATGCTCTTCAGATCAGCAAGACCTCCCAGGTTCCTGCAGGCCTGTAGAGTTGAGCCTGTGGGCAAAGACTACTCAGGTGGGAGCAGCCCCACAGGGGTGGGCCTCCTGCACCAGCCGGAAAAGGCTGGGGCCGCAAAGGGTACTGAGAGAGCCACAGGCCCAGGACGTGTGTCCTATTCTGTCTGGGAAGGGCTGGGATAGGATTAGGAGCTGGCGCTGGGGACCTCGCAGGGCACCACGGTGGTGAGAGCCAGCCGGGGTGCACAGATGGCTCCAGCAGGGACCACAAAGCTGCATCCTAGGCTCCCTTGCACGCGGGTATGCTTATCACTTAAGCCGCTGGCCCTGTGAGCGGCTCAGGCTCCACAGCGACATGTTCTGAGCTGGTTCGGACAGTGGCAGTTCTGGTGGAAACAGCGGCAATGGCGCTTGCCCTCTGCCCTGGGAGGAATGCTCCCACGGCAGGCTCAGAGTTCCGAGCCCCAGCCACTGGAATCCCCGCAGTGCACCGGGGAGGGCAATGCCACTCTGGCAGTAGTGCAAAGCCTCCCAGTTGGCATGGGCGATCACTGTTGCACCTGGGACTGTCTGCGTAGGAAATGGCGCCCCGTGGCTGGCAAGTCTAGCGCGTGGGCCGCGGGCACAGGTCTCTGGGGTGGCACAGGGCAGCCTGAAGTGGCTCTGACAGAGACACAGGGTTGGGGGTAGAAGCGGGATAGGGCTACGACTGCAGACCACGCTGGCAGGAAGTGCTCAGTGCAGATTCCTGGGTGGGGAGTGGAGTGGGCGCTAAGCTGACGAGGGTGGGCGGCCAGGAAAACAGGTGCCGGTGGAGAGGTCCCAGGCAGCAATGGGGGTGGATGGTCCCCTGTGGGGGTTGCCTAGGCAATCCCTGGTGACCTGCAGGCCAGTTACCCAGGCCTTGGATGAATGGAGGGAGGGATGAGAGCCCAAGGGCAGATCGCTGCCACATGGGGAGAGTGGAACCATGGCAAACGTAAGCTTCTCTCCTCGTGGGGCTCGCCAGTGGGCAGCTGCTGTAGAGGGTCCTAGGACTGCTGCACACGTCTTAACAGAGCAGGCAAGCAACTCTGGGCTCGGCGTCCTGGTCGTGGCTGTGGTGGAAGCAGCCTAGTGACCTGATATGTCCCACGAATTGGATCCTGGATCACTGAGGCCCTGACTGGGGTGGGCATGGGGTGCTGTACCAGTGGGATATTTCACTCACCAACTCCTACCACTTGGCTACCTGTACAACAAACCCGCTTGGTTTAAAAGAGCTCTCAGAGTAGGCGGATCCCCTAGAAGTCGATGCTATGTCTTTTATTAGCCGGGCACCATCAGCTTTCTTCACCACATTTGCTTATGCACATGTTTGTCTTCAGCGATCATGTTGAGACAGGCTGGTGTGCTACTTTCACATGGGTTGGACACATTTTCTTCATCTATTGTCCCTACTCCTGCCCTCTAAACAACTGGTTACATCAGACTTAAAAATAAGGGCAAGATAAAGTCACTGCATCCATTTGTTGGTCAGACATCTGTGGATCCCTGGAGGAGAAAAAGTTGAAGGTAGGCATAGTTTATGCCTTCAGGCACTGTAGACAAGTCAAGGAAACAGCCAAGGAAGCAATTCCGTTAGAAGACGATGGAAAAATAACTACCAAGGTGGACAGATAGGGAGCTGTGGAGACACATAACAAGGTCATTTAATTTGTACTTGAAGTTATATCAAAGATAATCTATTTGGAGGAGTAACATCTGAGCTGAGCTCTGACAGATATCAAAGAGATGGATAGAAGACGTGTAGGAAAGAAGAATGCGCCATGTGATGGGAACAACATGTACTTGTGAGTGAGAAAGAGAGAGATACCGAGAGAATGCAAGTAATTAAGGTAGGGAGAGAGAGAGAGAAAGTGCTCACCTGGCATACAGAGTGTGTCTGAAGGTTGAGGATGGGCCATAATACTAGAAAAGGACCCAATTACATACATTTCTGCAAATGTTCTGGGAAATGAGCTGGGATTTGCAGTACTCAAGTGTGTGGATGATAGAATTTATGGATAATATCGTGAAAATGGGAATTCCAAAACATTGTGCAGTGCTCATGCAGAACCTCCATAGAGATGGACCAAGACTCAGTGGTTCAACTAGAATAAGAGGAGACATCATGGTTTAAAGTCGGGTATGGAGAGGGTCAAAGCTGCATCCTTTCATTATACTTACAGACTTATTCAATCCATATGTTGAACAAATAATCTGAGAAGCTGGACTACATGAAGGGGAACAATGCATATGGTTGGTAGAAGCCTCATTATCAACCGGCAATATATAGGTGATACAACCTTGCTTGCCCCAAATGAAGACAACTGGAAGCACTTACTGATGAAGACCACAGCCTTCAGGATGTATTACACCTCAACAGAAAGGAAAGCATAATACTCACACTACATTAGTTCCATAAGAAACATCATAATAAAGGTAGAAACTAATTGGAGTTGTCAAGGCTTTCATTTCACTTGGATCCACAATAATAATTATGGAAGCAGCAGCCAATAGATCAAACAGCATATTACATCAGGGAAATCTGTAGTGAGAGAACTCTGTACAGTGTTAAATAGCGAAGACATCGCTTTGAGGACTGGGGTGTGCCTTATCCAAGCTAGAGTATTTTAAATCATCTCATATATGCATGCAAAAGCTTAACAGTGAATAAGAACCAGTGAAGAATTGATACCTTTAAATGATGGGATTGGCAAACAATATTGTCTATGCCATGGATTGCCAGAAGAAGGAATAAATTTGTCCTGGATAAAGTCCAACTTGGATGATCTTTAGAGGGGAGGCTGGCTTGCCTTCATTTCAGGTAGTTTAGACATATTATCAAGAGAAACAGTTCGTTGGCAAAAAAGACATTATACTTGGTAAACTAGAAGGGTGAAGCAAAAAAGGCAGACCTACGCCATAATGGGTTCGCACAGTGGCTGAAAACAAGGGCTCAAGCATAAGAACAATGGCAAGTAGGGTGCCAGACAGGTGGGTGTTTGCTTCTGTTGTACATAGGTTGCTGGGCTTTGTGTCATCTTGTTTGGACTAAGATTCCCATTCACTTGACCATTGAGTTCTACCCCATGATGTGATCCAACATAATGTAATCAACCCCATGATGGATCTGCTGTGGGCAGGATAGCAGTTGTAAGAGGTTTTGGGAGGAGGCCAGACTCCTTCCTCAGGTCACTTTCCCACTGCCCTTGAAACAACGTTTCCTTGTGGGTGTACCCTACTCCTATTTAAGCAGACTCTGTGTCTTGCGCTTTACAGTGTAGTCTTTAAGACAATTGACAGTTTCTATTGTCTTCTCCAGGAGTACTTACTCAGAGAACTGAATTGCAGTATATACTCGACTATAAGCCGAATTTTTCAGCACATTAAAAAATTCATATTATTGAGGGCTCATAAAACTCTTATCATAATCCATTCATACATCCATTGTGTCAAGCACATTTGCACATTTGTTGCCATCATCATTCTCAAAACACTTGTTTTCTACTTGAGCCCTTGGTATCAGCTCCTCATTTTCCTCTCCCTCCCTACCACCCCTCCCTCATGAATCCTTGATAATTTATAAATTATTATGATTTCGTCATGTCTTACACTGTCCAATGTCTCCCTTCACCCACCTTACTGTTGTCTATCCCCCAGGGAGGAGGGAGGTTTTATGTAGATCATTGTAATCGGTTCCCCCTTTCTACCCCACCTTTGCTCCACCCTTCCAGTATCGCCACTCTCACCACTGGTCCTGAAGGGATCATCTGTTCTGGATTCCCTGTTTCCTGTTCCTATCATTATTTTTAAATGCCATTTTTGTGGTAACCTTAGTTCCCTTGGCGGATATTTGGGCTGGCTTACACTCAAGTATATACAGAACATGTTGTGAGAAGCCCAATGTAAAGGGAGAAATCATACGTAGGTGCTGCAGTGAACATCCCCTACTGTCTCAGCTGAAGGTCACCACCAACTGCCAATTATATGACTGAGTCACCTTAGATGTTCAGCCCAATTGAGCCTTCAGATGAGAAGCATAAAATCAATTACATTTCAGCTTAGCTGACTCAATTCTCAGAACCATGAGGGATAATAAAAAATTGTTTTCATCCAATATGTTCTGTTTCTTGTTAGGCAGCAAGAGATATATCTCAGGGCCTTACTATGGGGTAAAACTAGGACTCAAAAAAACTTTTTTGGGGGGAAAGAGTCTGGTAATAAATATTTTTTTGCTTTACCAGCAATATAGTGTCCATAACAATCACTAAACTGTGTCACTGTAATGCAAAAGCAGCTATAGTTACAGACAATACATAAACAAGTGGACATGCCTGTTTAGCAATAAAACAATGTATTTACAAAAACAAGGAGAGGGTCAAGGCCACAGTTTCTTAACTCCTGCACTGATTAGATAAAGTAATTCATCACAGAGGAAAAGAGACTGATAAATAGGTTGATCTCTCCAGGAATATAAGTCCTTGATGTCATTTGATAATTCTAGAAACACAGAACAGTAGCCCAATGTTTCCCCAAATGGATTTTGTGGAGTAAGCATTATGTATGTGTGTGTGGGGGGGGGGCAGGCGGTATTTTTCTATGTCTATGTTTTGTTTGAGTACAAAGAAGAAAACTGCTAGAATCATAGACCCAGTAGTAGGTTTCCAGGGCAAACATTTTAAAATGATGACAGTTCAGATGTCAACTATTCCTCTATGTAAACCCTTCACTAGCTTTGCTTCACCAGAGACCCCAGTCTATGACAGTCACCTACTTCATTCTTCTTTATTTGTGCTTAGATTACCTGAGGCCTCCTTCCTTTCTATATAAAGGTGGTGCTTAGTTTCTCCCTTTGGATATTAATATGTAGAAAAAGGAAACAGTACCCATACCTCACATCATGCACAAAAATGAATGCAAGGTGGATCAAGGAGCTGCATATAAATTCTAAATCTGTAAAGATCATGGAAGGAACAACATGGGTGACATTAGGGGCCCTGCTTTATGGCAAAAATAAACTATCAAATGTCACTGAAAATACGCAAACAGCAGAAGCCAAACCAGACAACTGGGACCACCTAAAAATCAAACACTTTCATACATCAAAAAACTTCTCCAAAAGAGTTCGAAGCACACCCACAAACTGGGGGTCAGGGGAATGTTTGTTAATGAACCATCTCACAAGAGAATAGTCTTGAAAATATACATACATCTTCAGTATCTCAACAACAACAAGGAAACCAATTCACCTTTCCAAAGGGAAAAGGCTATGCATAAAATGCACTTGACCAAAGAGGACATTCAGGCAGCTATCAAATACACGAACAGATGCAAATGATCATTATCCATTAAAGAGATGCAAACAAAAAACAGCAATGTTTTATCATCTTACCTCTGTAATAATAGAAATGATCAAAAATAGAAAAGAACAATGGGGGTGACAGTGTAGGGAGACTGGAACTCTCAAATACTCCAGGTAGGATTGTAGAATGACACGATCACGGTGGAAAACAGTTTGGCACTTCCTCACAAAGGTAGAAATTGCGGAACCATATGATTCAGCAGTTCCACTTGTAGGTATATGTGGTACAGAAATAAGAGACGCTATATGAATAGCACACTCATGTTCACTGAAGAATGATTCCCTATAGCAAAAAGATGGAAGCTATCTGGTGCCCATTAGTGGAAAAATGGATAAACAAACTATGATATATATACATAACGAAATACTATGCAACATTAAAGAATAATGATGATGTTTGGAAACTTCTCACAAAATGAATGTGCATTGAGGATATTATGCTCAGTGAAATAAATCAATCCAAGAAGGACAAATGTTATAAGAGACCATTCTTTTTTTAAAATTTATTTATTTATTTTTTTTTTACATTTTATTAGGGGCTCATACAACTGTTATCACAATCCATACATATACATACATCAATTGTATAAAGCACATCCGTACATTCTTTGCCTTAATCATTTTCAAAGCATTTGCTCTCCACTTAAGCCCTTTGCATCAGATCCTCTTTTTTCCCCATCCCTTCCCGCTCCCCCCTCCCTCATGAGCCCTTGATAATTTATAGATTGTTATTTTGTCATATCTTGCCCTATCCGGAGCCTCCCTTCCCCCAACTTCTCTGCCGTCCTTCTCCCAGGGAGGAGGTCACATGTCGATCCTTGTAATCAGTTCCCCCTTTCCAACCCACTCACCCTCCACTCTCCCAGCATCCCCCCACACACCCCTGGTCCTGAAGGTATCGTCCACCCTGGATTCCCTGTGCCTCCAGCTCCCATATGCACCAGTGTACAACCTCTGCCCTATCCAGTCCTGCAAGGTAGAATTCGGATCATGGTAGTTGGGGGGAGGAAGCATACAGGATCTGGGGGAAAGCTGTGTTCATCAACGGGACTACATCACACCCTGACTGACCCATCTCCTCTCCTAAACCTCTCTATGAGGGGATCTCCAATGGCCAACACATGGGCCTTGGGTCTCCACTCTGCACTTCCCCCTTCATTCACTATGGTATATATATATATATATATATATATATATATATATATATATATATATATATATATATATATATATATATATATATATTCTTTTTTTTTTTGCATGATGCCTTATACCTGGTCCCTTTGGCTCCTCGTGATCGCACAGGCTGGTGTACTTCTTCCATGTGGGCTTTATTGCTTCTGAGCTACATGGCTGCTTGTTCACCTTCAAGCCTTTAAGACCCCAGACACTATCTCTTTCGATAGCCGGGCACCATCAGCTTTCTTCGCCACATTTGCTTATGCACCCGTTTGTCTTCGGCGATCGTATCATGGAGGTGTGCAGCCAATGATATGATTTTGTGTTCTTTGATGCCTGATAACTGATCCCTTCAGGACCACGTGATCACGCCGGCTGGTGTGTTCTTCCATGTGGGCTTTGTTGCTTCTGAGCCAGATGGCCGCTTGTTTGGCCTCAAGCCTTTAAGACCCCAATCACTATCTCTTTTGATAGCCGGGCACCATCAGCTTTCTTAACCACATTTACTTGTTCACCCACTTTGGCTTCAGCAGTTGTGTCGGGAGGGTGAGCATCGTAGAGTGCCAATTTAATAAAAGAAATTATTCATGCATTGAGGGAGTGCTTGAGTAAAGAGACCATTCTTATAAAAACTCAAGAAAAGGCTTACAAACAAAGAAATCTTCTTTGGTGGTTACCAGGGATGGGCGGAAAGAGATGAAAAAAAAAAAAACCACCAACTAGGCATGCATTAACTTGGGCAAAGGGACAAGCCATGGCCAAGAGGAGCGTGGGTCAGCACCAAATGACAAAGGCAAAGGAAGACCTGGAGAAGAATGCAAGAGTCAAGAGCAATAGTGGTAAGTACCATTCCATGCACAGTCCTGCAATAAATGTCCTCAGCAGTAATTGCTGAGTGGGTACTGAGGTAGGCATGTAAGCTGAGCAGATGAGGGATGCTGTATGAGAATACACACACAAACATATATGGGATTGGCAGAGGCTATTTCAACATAATTATTTGTAGGTGCTGCAAATAGATTATGTGTGTAGTAGAGCCTATGGGGACAAAATGATGGAAACTTCTTAGCCATAGCTAAACACCTTGAAAGACTGTGCACTGGATTTGGGGGCTCAGAACCAGAGCCTGAGGAGACATCTATCTGGATCACATAACGTAATCCACAAAGACAGTGTCCTACATCACACTCTGATGAGTAGTGATTAGGGTCTTAAAAGCTTGCAAGTGGCCATCTAAGATGCAACTGTTGGTCTCTACCTTACTGGTCAGATAGACTGGTAGAACCCCTGAGATTGTGACCCTCAGTTACCATTCAAACCTGGAACATAATTCACCCCGAGGGGTCACCTTTTATCTAAATAATAGGTTTATAAAATGAACAATGATACCCATGAAGAATACATGCCTCAGAACAATGAACCATATGAAAACAAAAAGGCAACATTTGTCCAAAAAACAAGTTCAGAAGGCAGAGAAGTGCAGGAAAGATAGGCAAATGGAAATGGGGAATTCAAGGAGGAAATAGAAAGAGTGCTATTACATTGAGGGAATTGCAATTAATGTCACAAAACAAAATGTGTATAAAGTGTTGCATGGGAAACGAATTCATTTTGTAAAATTGCACCCAAACCACCAGAAAAAGTTTCTTAAAACAACAAAACAGAAAACAAACTCTGCTATAAAGTAACAGAATTTGGATAAGATGTGGAGAGACTGGAAGAATTACACATTGTTGGAGGATTGCAAAATGTTACAAGCATTATGGAAGTTAGCAGTGTGCTTCCTTAGATAAAGGCAAATACAAATAACTTATGATCCTGTTATCTCTCTTCTGGCTGTATATCCCAAAGAAATAAAGAAAAAACCGTGAATAGATGTATGCACACCAATGCTTCTTGCAGTGATTTCCATAATAGCAATAACATGAAAACAATAAAAAAAAATCCTGTCTATAGAGGAATGGATAAACTCTGGTACATTCACACAACAGAATATTACACTTCTCTAAAAAGTAATCATGACTATGTCAAACAGCTCATGACATGGACAATATTGGAAGATATTGTACTCAGCGATGATAGACAATCTCATAAAGATAAGCATTTTAAGACACTATTACTATGAAGGAGGAGATAAAAATTACAATGGTTTTCACATCAAAGGAAAAGATTTTGATGACTATGGCTAGGCCAGGGCTGGGGGTGAGAGGTCAGGGAATGAACATGACAGGGAAGTTAATAGGGACGGGAAGTGGGAAAGAAAAAGAAGAAGAGGAAGGAACAATATACACGGGAGGGTCTAATAGAATCTTGTCACTGTTTTGATGTGATGTGCTGTGCGCCTACATATAGTGTGTTTTTATTTGTATGTGTCATCCTCCACAAATAAAAATAAATACAATTTAAATGAGAGAAAGAAAAGGGTCATAGCTCTAAAAATCTTCCAATTTCCTTACCCATCAGACCTAAACAGTAGTCTGAGTGGTTATAAAAGGAGAAAAACTAATACTGAAACTTACTTCAGTAATTTTGTGATGCAAGTTTCAAACAAGCAACAAACAGTTCTATTAGGTTCCTCTTTTTAAACTCATTTGACCATGGCTCATGCTTTTCTGCTTTAAAAATGCTACTAATGTTTTCACAATTGCACTAGACACTGAATTTTATAAATATGGCACATATTTAAACTGGAATATTATATGGTTATTAATGAAATCATGCTTGACAGGGGTGCATTTGAGTTGATGAAATGGGAAAATATTCACGATTTAAGATAAAACACAAGATAAGCATTTGTATATACAATGTAATCCTAATATTTGTTCTACACAGAAAAGGAAAGGTAGACAATCTATAAGGTTCCTAGTGATTATCTCTGCTTTGAGGACTTAGTGATTTTAAGTTTCTTCTTTATAACCTCAAAACTATTAAGGAGTAGTTCTACTCTGCTTTTAGGGGCTATATGATTTGGAATAGATTAAATGGCAGGGTTTTTTTTGTTGTTTTCTTTCTAGTCTTGTCATTTTCTAGGGGCTTAAAAAGTAAATATTATTTAACTAATCAGGAAAAAAATACATGTCAGAACCCTATATATTGTAAGTTAAATTCTGTATACCCTTTGTGTGTTTTAGACTTATTTACTTTTATTACAGATAAGTATTTATCAGGTTATGCTTTTAATTCCAGATTATCTAAATTTGAGGAGAGAAATGACAGGATTTCCTAGATGAGAGTGCCTGAACTAGTGTAATATCAAACGGAGAGTTCTGCCCTCCTGTGGCCAGCAAGGAGATGGCTGCAGTAACCAAAAGAAACTAGAGGCTGCTAAGCCGTTTCTTTGGTTAATGCTAGATTTCGCAATGTGAGATGACAATGTTTTTCCTTTAACTGCTTCCAGAAGGGAATGAAGAGATACGGCTCCAACCTATATCAAACAGACCTTCAGGGGACAAGTACTTTGTCTGCCTGTTTATGCGCAGGGACAGGCTCCAGTCTTCGCCTTCGTCTATCAAATGAGGATTGGACCGGTAGCTTTCAGGGTTCTGCTGGACAGACTCTGTGGCATTTGCCCATTGTCAGTGTCTGCCGTGGAACGGCCACCAATATTTACTCAGTAGGGCATATGGAACAAGTGACCTGAAATTCATTTTTAGGCCATCAGCTCCAATGGTGAATGCCCACATTCAGCCAATCTTCATTCAGTGCTGTGACGTAGCTTGCACATATAGTTGTGGGGTCTGGAGAAAAATGCATGTTGTCAGGGCATGGGGCAACGTGAGATGTAAAAGCAGTCTGGTACCAGTTTTCTCTGTGTGGTCTTGAACAATTGCATAAACCCAATGAGTCTTGTCCTTAGGTGCTGTTCTGTTGGTTCCAACTCGTAGTGACCCTCCATACAACAAGGTCCAGTTCTGTCCCACTCTCCCAATGTCTGAACCCATTGTTGAAGCCACTGGGTCAATCAATCCACATGGTGAAAAACTTCCTCTTTTATGTTAACCTTTTTCTTTCCTAAGTATGATGTCCTTCTCCTGGAATTTGCTTCTCCTAATAACAAGTCCTAAGTACCTAAGACCAAGTCTCAACATCCTTCCTGCTAAGGATCATTCTGGAAGTATGTCATCAAAAACAAATTGGTTTATTCTTCTAGAAGTTTATGGTATATTAATTATTAAGACCCAGAACTGTAATTCACTTCTCTGTATGTTCGACGTAGTGTGGTGGCTTGTGGGTTTTTGTCACGCTGGGAGGTATGCTACTGGTATTTCAAATACTGGAAGGCCATTCATGGTGAACAGCTTTCAGGAGAGATTCCAGTGTAAGAATAAGGAACTGGAGGTCTACTTTTGAGGTATTAAAAAACTCACTGCCATTGAGTCAATTCCAACTCATTGTGACCCTATAGAGCAGAGTAGAATTGTCCTTGTGGCTTTCTAAGATAGTAAATTTTAGGGGAGCAGAAAGTCTCATCTGTTTCCCTTGGAGCAACTGGTGGGTTCAAACTGCCAACGAGCAGCAGAGTGTTCTCTGAGAGACTATGGGAAGGTGAGTCTCTCGGGTTGGAAGGCGCTTGAAATAATATTGGTGAAGAGCTGTTAGGTAGCTTAGCCTAGGGAATTGGGAAGTCCATTTATGCATGCCCAGGAGAGCCAGCAAAGGACAAAGCTGGATTTTCCCGCCGGTGGACCCAGATGGGCGTTACACCTGGAGCAGCCCACCTGGGCCAGGTGACTGCAATTCAGCCAATGGGATCAACCTGGGATCATTCACCACATCTCCCCTGGGAACCCTTGAAAAGGCAGGGACCGGAAGGGAGAGGGTCTTGGCTTGCTTGTGCTGTCTGGTCGACTTCGTGGGAGGGGAGAGATCCTTGTGTGTCCCGGGGCAGTCTCTGCCAGGCCGCATGGTCAAAGGAATCCTATGGGTGCCGCATAAAACCTGAAACTTCTTTTAACTCTCATTAAATTCACGTGGATCACGAGCCCGGCTTCGGCGTGAAATCTTTCTTACACGGAGCCAAGGACCGAGGCTGGAATCTAGTACCGGAGAGAGAGACCTTATAGAGCTATCTCCTCAAAGTCCACCTTAACGCCATGGATGGAGCTAAGTCATTATTTGCTGACCAGGCATGAACTATATGGTAGTTACATAATTTCGTGTCAACATGAAGTGTAGGAGTGAAGTCTAGCCTGTCTGAATAAGCCTCGTTGTGGACTTGCTCTTCTCATAAGGAGGGTCCTGGGAATCTTCCCCTCTCTCTCTGTGTTGAGCCACGCTGAGACCTGTGAGAGCCCTGGAGATGCTTCCACCACTATAGGATCCACAAGACTCTGCACCTAGCAGATGGTGCTATTGCTGAATTCGGCATCATTGCATGTGGCTGCATGAGTCTGAAGAGGGACTTATGGTCTAGTATCAGATTTATGGATTTGATCTGGACTGTACTGGGATGTTTTCTTGATATATAATTACTTCTTGATATAAAGCTCTCTCCTATACATATATGAGTGTCACTGAATTTTTCCTCTAGTCTAACACAACTTGTAATAATGAAAACCTGTGAATACCTATTAAAAATGGAATGTACACTATATGCAACTAGAAATATTAGAAATCATATAAAATGAAATGGAATGCTTAAAAGTTGATATCTTAAGAATTAGTGAGCTGAAATGGGATGGTATTGGTCATTTTGAATCATATAGTTTCCCACATTTGGGATGATAAATTAAGAGTAATGTTGCTGATTCGTTGTCAAAAATGACATTTCAAGATGTATCCTGGAGCACAATACTGTCTGTGATAGGATAATATTTATATACCTACAAGGAAGCATAGAACAAGATAGTACTGTGTGCTTCAAAATCAGGAAAGGTTTGCGTCAGGGTTATATACTTTCACCATACATAATCAGTCTATGTGCTGTGCAAATTACAAGAGAGGCTGAATTGTGAAGTAGAATGCTACGTCAGGATTGGGGGAAGACACACTAACAATCTGTGATATGCAGATGACACAATCTTGCTTGCTGAAGTTAAGAGTATTTGCAACATTTGATTAAAATGAAAGTATGAATTGCCACTCAATGTAAAGAAATCTAAAATCCTCACAACTGGACCAATAAGTAGCATCTTGATAATCAGAGAAAAGGTTGACATGCTCAAAGATTTCAGCTTGGATCCACAATCAATGCTTATATAAAAAGCAGTCAAGAGACAAAATGCCATATTGAAGTGGGAAAATCTATGGCAGAGACCTCTTAAAATTAGAGAAGCAAAGATGTCATGGTGAAGAGTAAGGTACGCCTGATCTAAACCACTCTACTTTTCAAATGCCTCATATGCATGTGAAAGTTGGGCAATGGATAAAGACCACAGAAGAATAGATGCATTTACGTGAAAAAAAAAGAAAAATAATAGATGCATTTGGATTATGCTGTTGGAGAGGAATATTGAATGTCCTGTGGATAGAAGAACAAAACAATTAGTCTTGGAAAAAGTACAGCCAGAGAATGCTCCTTAGAAAGAAGGATGGGAGAACATCATACTTGGGGTATGATATCAGGACAGACGAGTCCCTGCAAAAAAACATCATGCTTGGTAAGTGGAGAGTCAGTGAAAGAGAAAAAAAAGCCTCAAGTAGATAGATTGACAGTTTCTTGAACAATGGTCTTCAAACTAACATGGTGGCTCAGTACCATGGTGGGAACTGACACCTGGCCACGAGTGTGATCTTGCCTTTGAAAGTAATCTCTCACTGCATCTGTGGAACCCTATATTAAACAGGTACACCACCCCACTACCTTGAATAAGAGTTGGAACTCCTACAGCCTCACGGACAGGTGATGAAGTCTCAGTTATCTCCTTATTTGCCACTCTATTTCTTCTTTCTTTATTCACTCGCCTTTCTATCTTTCCCACTGCAACCAGTCTCAATGAGCGCTGGGTTTTGTTGGGGTTTTATTCCTCTCTTCTTTTTCTTAATTTTTTCTCTCTTTTTCCATCTTTAGCCTCTTCTCTCTTACTTTTTCCTATCATACACCACTACTGGCTTCCAGGTCACTACCCTCTGCCTAGGGCAAATCAACCCAAATAGCAGGGGAACTCCAGCCTGCCCTCCATGGGAGTGCTGTACACCACACAAGGCAGCTGGGACAAGCACCTACACCATGCTGTGTTGCTGAGGAAACCACCATCAGACCTCTAAGGTGATCTCGTCAACTAGGGAAATTCTGCCCAGCACCACTGGGTCCCTGCATTAAAAGGGTACACCAAAATTCTATTGTGGGGCAGGGTCCAAACCCCTCTGGCCCCACATTCAAGCAATCAGGGATCAGCTATCCCTTTCTCTTTATTTTCTCCTTCTCTCTCTCTCCCCTCTTTACCATCACATCCAATCTTACTGAACACAGTTGAGTTTTTCCCCCCATCTTTCTCTTTCTTCTCTTTTCCTTTCTCTCCTCTCTCTTTCTTTGTTCTCTTAGCTTCTCTCTCTGCTTGTATGATTCTCTCTTCTCCCTCTCTTTTTTTCACATGACACTGCTGGTTCCCAACCCATACCCTCTGCCTAGGGCAACTCTGTCCACCCAGTGGGCAGCCTGACCCCTAATACAGTGCCGCACACAGCATGAGTCAATGCCACACACAGCACAGCACGGGGTCAGCTATCTCTATCTATTTTTTAAATTCTTTCTTTCGCTTTCTTTTTTCTTCCTTTCTTTGTGTTCTTCTTTCACTTTTTCTTCTTTTCTCCTCTTCTCCTAGCTCTTCTCTCTTTCCTACCACAGCCTCAGCAGTCAGTTCTCCTTTTTGTTGTTTTCTTTACTTTCTTTTCTTTTAAAAATGTTTTCACTTTTGTTTACTCTGTACATTTTAGTTGTGTGTGTGTGAGTGGGTGTTAGTTTGCTGGGCATTGTTGCACCAGTCTTTGTTTTCTTCTTTCTCTCTTTTTTCTGTCCTTTCACTCTCTTTCCAGTCACAGGCCATTAACAGCCTCCACTCCGCTATGCCAAGGGGAACTCTGAAGACCTGACTGGGGGAGCTACCACCCACATTTATTGGATATTCAAGTGGCTGGGGAAATCACACCAGTCTTCTTCCATACACCAAGCATCAGGGAGTTCTCCCTTGCAAATAGTGGGGACATCTCCAGCCTAAACACTGAGACCCTACAAGTGACTGGGGGAAATGACTGACTACCACTGCTGGGCCTCCACACTACTGTGGAAACATCCACCCAATCTCCATGGCGATCTCTCTTTCTACGGAAATTCTCCTGCCAGCTACAGAACTCTACACCAAAGAGGGTATACCCACATGCCCTCCTCAACACTCCAGTTTCAGAGGAAAACATCACAGGCTATTCAAGGTGCTCCAAGAACCGTAAAACCTATTTAGAGATCGGCCAGGGAAGCGATGCCATCGTGGGCCCACAACAACCCAACCAGAGTCACATGAAAGGAATATCCAACACACATTCCAAATAATGAAATACTGGACAGCTAGGATAAGAGTGAAACCACAGGAAGATATAGTGATAGCCTGACCCCTCAGTACAGCTACTGGCAGGTAGTATGTAGAAACACTCATACGAATCCCCCAGGAGAAAGCACAGAGCTCTTTGACTCAGGAAGATGGATCCACGCTCCTCTAAAGCAACATTTAAACAGCAACCAGTTCTGACAGCTTTAATGAAAAAGGAGGAGAAATAGAAGACAATGTTGGAAGAAGTCAAGAACCTAACAATGGGTACAGAAGAAGTGGATATTGACCTGCCACAAAAATAATTTTTAAGAATGCTGCTTGGATTCATAAAGGATATAAGGGAAGCAATGCAGAAAAAAAATGAAATGACAGAGGAGATAAAGACAATCCACCAAAGGGAAATTCAAGAGTTAAGGGATGAAATAAGAAAATCTGTGACAAATTGACAGACTTTGCCAACAGACTTGAGGAGGCAGAGTGTCCTAGAGCCAACAGCGACCTAGAGGATAACCCAGCAGACCTCAGCAAACAGGAAACTCAGTCAAATAAGATAATCAAGAAGCTGAAGAAAACTTGAGAGTCATGTCTGATGCTATGAAATGAAACAATATTAGAATAATTGGACTACGGGAACAAGACATAACAATGAAGTCAACAGCAAAAATAGCAAGGGAATTCTTAGAGGAAAACTTTCCCAGCTTAATAAATGAAAATCAGTCAACCATTCATGAGGCTGAAAGAACACCAGCTAGTCTGAATCCCAAGAAGTCACCAAGACACATAATTGTCAAATTATCCAACTATCAGGAAAAGCAGAAGATCATAAAATCAGCTAGGGAAAAGCAAACAGTCACTTATAAAGGTAACCCAATAATACTATGTTCAGACCTATCAGTGGAAATGATGAAGAAGAGGAGGGAATGGAGTAGCATACTCCAAAAACTGAAGGAAAACAATGCAAATCCAAGAATACTTTACCCAGTCAAATTACCTATTAAGATAGATGGAAAAGTTAGAGTCTTCCCAGACAAGGACAACCTCAAAGAATACATAAATAGAAACCCAGCCCTACAAAAGATCCTTGCCGATCCAGTATAGGCAGAAAATCAATACTCGCCGAGGGCAAATAAGAGAGCATCACATAGAACAACTCCACCCATAGGGTGACAAAGAGGAAACAGCTCCCAGGATAACATCAACTCAATAGTGGAAAGAAGGCAAACATAAACCATACACACAACACAAGCAGCTAAGATTGGTAGATAGGATAATATCCAACTCAAGAGGTATAAGATGACATCACAGAGTCCACAGATGGATATAATAATATTGATTATCAATGGCCTGAACTCAGGAATTAAAAGTCAGTGGCTAACAGACTGGCTCAGAGAACATAACCCATCAATCTGCTGCCTCCAGGAGACTTATCCCAAGCCTGCACACAAAAACAGGTTGGGAATTAAAGGCTGGAGGAAAATATACCAAAAAAGTTGTAGTGCAAAAAAGCAGGGGTGGTGATCTTAATATCTGCCCAAATTAACCTCAAGATACAGGACATAAGAGACAAGTAGGGGCATTATATAACGCTCAAGGAAACAGTAGACCAAAAACCAGTGAGCATAATAAACATATATGCACCTAACAATAGACATGTGAATTTTGTAAATCAAGCACTCCAAAAGATGAAAAAAGAGATCACAGACTCAACAATTGTAGTTGGTGACTTCTATATACTACTGTCTTAAAAAGACAGATCATTGGAAAAGTAACTCAACAAGGAGGCTACAGATCTAAATATCACAATTGGATGACTGGACTTGATAGATATTTTCAGAGCTTTCCACACACATGCAAAGAAATTCACTTTCTTTTCAAACTCACATGGCACATATTCGAAAATAAACCACATGCTGGGACACAAGTTGAACTTGAATAAATTCAAGCACATAGAGGTTATACAGACATCTCTCTCGGATCACTGTGTCATAAGGCTGGAAATTAACAAAAGGATGGTGAAGAAAACAATGGCAAGCAATTGGAGGATGAAAAATTTTCTATTGCAAAAAGAGTGGGTATTGACCCAGATCAGAGATGAAATCATGAAGTATCAAGAAACCAATGAGAAAAAAATGAGACATACCAAAATCTGTGGGATACAGCAAAGGTATTTATCTGAGGAAGGCTGGTAGCAATAAATGCACACATTAAAAAATAACAGAAACTCATGGATGATTACTGGCACAAAACTTACCCCAACCAGAGCAAAGTTAACAGAACAACTCTACTAATAGCTAGAGGATAGATATAATAAAAATCAGAGCCGAGATAGAGGAGAGGGAAAACAAGACAACTATGGAAAACATTAATGTCGCTAAACATTGGTTCTTTGAAAGAATTAATAGAATTGATAGACCTCTGGCAAACCTAACCAAGGAAAGGAAGGAACAAATGACATTTGCAAGGAGTAGGGATGAAACAGGGGATATTACAACGGATTCTAATGAAATAAAAAAAGATAATTACACAGTACTATGATGGTCTATACTCTAACAAATTCAACAATTTGGAAGACATGGACAAATATTTGAAAACACAATCCCTCCTTAGACTATCCCAGATGGATGTCAAGAACCTCAGCAGATCCATAGCAATGGAAGAAACAGACAAGGTAAACAAGGGAGTACCAACAAAAAAAAATTGCCCGGGCCAGATGGCTTTACAGGAGAATTCAAGAAAGCATTCAGGGAAGAAATGACACACCAATCCTATACAAACTCTTCCAGAGCATAGAAAAAGATGGAAAACTCCCCAAGTCTTTCTATGAAGCTAGTATAACTCTGATACCTAAAGCGGGCAAAGATACCACAAGAATGGATAACTACAGACCAATATCCCTAATGAACATCGATGCAAAAATCTTTAACAAAATACTGGCCAAAAGAATACAAAAGCATACTAAAAAAATCAGGTAGGATTCATACCAGGGATGCAGGGATGGTTCACCATATGAAAGGACATCAGCATTATTCGCGACATTGGCAGGGAAAATTATAAGAACCACATGATAATATCGATAGATGCAGAAAAAGCATTCGACAACATCCAACACGCATTCCTGTTTAAGACACTCAAGAAAATAGGAATAGAAGGAAAATTACTCAATATTATACAAGCCATATATGAAAAACCAACGGCCAACGTGGTAGTTAATGGAGAAAACATGAAAACAATTCCACTGAAAAACGGAACCAGACAGGATGCCCCTTGTCTCCACTCCTATTTAACGTCGTATTGGAGTTCCTAGCTAACAACACAAGAAAAAGGAAAGATATTAAAGGTATTCATCTGGGGAAGGAAGAGGTGCATTTATCATTATTTGCAGACGATATGATTCTGTACATCGAAGATACCCTAAACTACACACGCAGAGTGGTGGAAGCAATAGAGGAATATGGCCGAGTGGCAGGATACAAAATCAACAAACAGAAGTCTATCGGACTGCTCTACACATCAGACAAGACTACAGAAGAGACGGTTAAAAAGATAGTACCCTTTACAATTGGCAAGCACAAATTGAAATACCTAGGGATGTACCTGACTAAAAAAAACAAAAGTTTTGTATGAGTAAAATTATAAAACACTACTACAAGAAATCAAGTGTGACCTCAACAAATAGAATAATATCCCATGCTCGTGAATTGGTAGACTCATTATACTAAAGATGTCAGTTCTGCCCAAGGCATTATATAAATTCAATGCTATCCCCATGCGAATACCACCATCCTTCTTCAAATAATTGGAAAATCAGATTACCAACTTCATATGGAGGGGAAAGAAGCCCAGAATTAACAGAGAAATCCTCAAGAAGAAGGACAAAGTGGAAGGGCTTGCTCTACCTGACTTTAGCACATACTATATGGCCACATTAGTCAAAACAGTGTGGTACTGGTATAACGACAGATATTCAGATCAATGGAAAAGAGCTGAAGACCCAGAAATAAAAACATCAGCATACAGGCAACTGATCTTTGATAAGGACCCCATAAGTACTAAATGGGAAGAAGATGTGATCTTCAATAAATTGTCCTGGGAAAAAAATGGATATCTACCTGCAGAAAAATTAAGCAAGATCCTTACCTCACTCCATGTGCAAGAATAAATTCAAGGTGGGTCACAGACCTTGAAATAAAACCCCAAACAATTAGGGCCATTAATGAGGGAATTGGGACAAACCTGAGAACCTTGTCACAGGGAATGCATAGGTTATCAGAAATAGGGAAGTATGCAAATACAGAGGAGTCACAAATAGACAAGTGGGATATACTGAACATAAGGCTCCCCTGTACATCTAAAGAATTCACCAAAAGAGTAATAAGAGGGTCCACCAACTGGGAAAATATCTTTAGCAATGACACATCAGACAAAGACTTTATTACTAAAATCTACAATATTTGCAAGCCTATAATAATTGAAAAACTAATTGCCCACTGAGGAGGTGGGCAAAGGACCTGAACAGAAGTTTCATAGATCTGAAATCCCAATAAACATATGAGAAAATGGTACATATCATTAGTCATAAGAGAAATGAAAATCAAAACAGCTATAAGATACCACCTAACACCCTCAAAGATAGCCCAAATCAAAAAATCAGAAAGCAACAATTTTTGGAGGGGCTGTGGTGAGATAGGAACTCTCATCCACTGCTGGTGGACCTGTAGGTATGTACAACCACTATGGAGATTGATTTGGCAGTTTCTCAAACAGATGGAAATTGAGCTACCATATGACCCAGCAATCCCAGTACTGGGCATATACCCAGAAGAGGCAAGAAACACACCAAGGCCAGACATCTGTGCTCCAATGTTCATTGTGACACAGTTCACAATTGCAAGGAGTTGGAAACAACCCATATTTCCATCAACAGACGAATGGATTTAAAAACTGTGGTACATACATGCAATGAAGTATTATGTATCTCTAAAAAGCAGTGATGAACACATGAAGCATATTACCACATGGGAAGAACTGAAGGAAATTATGCTAAGTGAAGTAAGCCAAGCACAAGTGAAGTAAGCCAAGCACAAAAGAACAAGTATAACATGAGTCTGCTGAGGTAAGTTTATATATATATATATATATATATATATATATATATATATATATATATATATATATATATATATATATATATATATATATATATATATATATATATATATATATATAAAAGTAAATGCCAATGGGGCACAGGGAAAAAGTTACTGTATACAAACACTCCAGGGGTGAGGTGCAGGTAGTATGACAAGAGCCAGACCAAATCCAGGGGTACATATGGTAGCCAATTATAAAGGGGGGGGCAGGGAGGAAAGGGGGAAAAAGATGTGTGGCGTGGGAATAGGGTACTGACTCACCCAAAGGGAGGTTATTGTTTGTGTCTCCACAGGAAAAGAGGAACCAGACTTAAAGCCAGTGCCAGACAAATGCAGCATGGTGGCAAGGAGTGGGGAGCCAGTGGAAGGGGCTGAGGGCTCAGTCCCCATAACAGCTACTTGGACAACTGCCCCTCCCCCCAGCAGAATTTACTTTAGAGGAGGGCACTGAAGCTGCAGCTAGGGGAGATGGGCATGCCTGATCAGAGCACATGGGAGCAAATGAATGGGGAGGAAGAGAGAGTGGAGCACATCCTGGCCCACCAGGCCTGGAATACGATATCCTCACTCTGAACAGCCAATGAATGCACAGAGTGGACCACATGGCTGATCCCACTATGAGACACAACGTCCCTCGCTGACCCAGGGCCCTAAGCAGGACAACACTGGAGACTCAGTGTCAGGACTGGCCTAGACTGGCCCCATGACACCTAGGCAAACCACTAAAGGCATGCGGCAGAGCAACTATGGGAGCAGAGCAGGGAGGCCCCAAAGAAGTACAAAGGACAGACTTTGGGGCCAGAGCATGGCACCCCATCGGACCTGACAGAAGTACATGACTAATGATCAAAAATCAGACCATGATCTATTTACAGGTTTTTCTTCCTTTAAAATTTTTTTGTCTTTTAATTAATTTAATAAGATTGCTGAAAACAAATGGGTGCATAAGTAAATGCGGTAAAGAAAGCTGATGGTGCCTGTCTATCAATAGATACAGTGTCTGGGGTCATAAAGCCTTCAAGGTAAACAAGCGGCCATCTAGCTCAGAAGCAACAAAGCCCACATGGAAGAAGTACAACAGCCTGTGTGATTATGAGGTGCCAAAGGGATGAGGTTATCAGGCATCAAAGAACAAAAAAAATCATATCATTTGTGAATGAGGGGGAGTGTGGAGTGGGGACCCAAAGCCCATCTGTAGGCAACTGGACATCCCCTTATGGAAGGGTTGCAGGGAGGAGACAAGTCAGTAAGGGTGCAGTGTAGCAACATTGAAGCATTCAACTTTCCTTCAGTTCTTAAATGCTTCCTCCCCACCCACTATCAGGATCCCAATTCTACCTTACAAATCTGGCTAGACCAGCGGGTGCATACTGGTACAGATAGGAACTGGAAACACGGGGAATCTAGGATGGATTATCCCTTCCGGACCAGCGGTGAGAGTGGCAATACAGGGAGTGTGCAGGGAGGGTGGGGTAGAGAGGGGGAACTGAATACAAGGATCTACATATAACCTCCTCCCTAGGGAGCCTACAAAAGAAAAGTCGGTGAAGGGAGACATCGAACAGTGTAAGATATGACAAAATAATAATTTATAAATTATCAAGGGTTCATAAAGGAGGGGGGAGCTGGAAGAGAGTGGCAAAAAATGAGGAGCTGATGCCAGGGGCTTACGTGGAGAGCAAATGTTTTTAGAAGGATGAGGGTAATGAATGTACAAATATGCTTTATACAATTGATGTATGTATGGATTGTGATAAGAGTTGTATGAGCCCCCAATAAAATGATAAAAAAAACTTGACCTTGAGCCTATCCCATCTGAGTTTTGAGAACATCTAAAAAAAAAAGATTTGACATAGTAAACAGTCATGATAGAAGTCCTGATGATCTGTGAGCGGACATCAAGTACATAATTTATATTAGTGCTGCAGTAAAGTGTGGTGAAAGTAGAGGGTGCCCGGCTATAAAAAAAGAATAATGTGTGGTGTCTTAAAAGCGTGTGTTAAAAAAAGGAAAACAAAGTGATCTAAGTGAGGTATCAACTAAATCCACATGAAAGAAACACACCAGCATGTGTGATCCCAGGATGATAAATTATAAAATTGAAAATCGATTCAGGGACTGGTTTCAGAGCTTAAATTCTGAATACCCAATTTGCAAAAGACTATGGATGACAGTGGGAACCCTAAATCCATTTGCAGCGTCACTGCATGTATTGTTTCTGGTGAATCCCCTCTTATCATAGTCTGGGGATGTGAACTCAATTATGGCAGATGTGATTAGGGTAAAATGCTAACATTAAGTTAAAATAAACTGATCATTTGATCTCCCCTTTGACTCATTTCATATTTGTTCTAATTTTTAATGAGAATTTTTAATTTTTCCTGCTTTTTCTTGATTGAAGCTATTTCTCTGGTTTATTGTGTCATTTTAAAATTTATGTATTCATTTTTTTCATTTAACTTAAACATTGTTTGCTCTTTTGTTTTTTTTTTTCTTATGCTTTCCAGTATATGAAATCCAGGATAAGTGAATCTATAGAGACAGTAACTGGATTAATGGCTTATTGAGGGAATGGCAGGGGAGGTGAGAGGGAAATAGGGAGTTAGTAAGGAGTACTAGAAGGAAGGAAATGATTGTACTGATGACTATACGATTCCTTTTAATATGACTGGACTATCAAAGTGCATGATATGTGAATTTTATGTCAATTAAAACTATTCTTTTAAAAGAACATCATACATGAAGAAATTAAAAGTTCCTTTAAAAAGCAGAAAAGATGAAAGTGGATCTCAGAAGAGACTCTGAAACTTCTCTTGGAGTAGCCAAGGCAAAACGAACGCAATGTTAAAGTCAAATAACCGAATAGAAAATTTCAAAGGGGATCTCAATTAAAAAAAGGAAATATTATAATGAAATGTATAAGAATCTAGAGTTAGAAAACCAAAAAGGAAGAACACATTCAACTTATCTTACATTGAAAGAACTAAAGAAAAAATTAAAGCCTCGAGTTGCAATGTTGAAAGAATCTATGGGAAAAATATTGAATGAGGCAAGACATGTTCAAAGAAATGCAAAGAATACAGAGTCACTGTACCAACTATTAATACTCAATCATTTCAATAAGGAGTATATGATCAGAAACAATGGTACTAATTTAAGAAGTCTAAGCTGACCTGAAGTCATTAGAGAAAAAACGAGATTCCAGTAAGCGACAGAAAACCCATCGAAAGGTTTCAACAAACCGATGCAACATTGGAAGCACTCACTTGCCTATGCCAAGAAATTTGAAAGACAGCTACTTGGTCCATCAACTTGAAAAGTTTAATTTTTGTACCTATTCCAAAGCAAGGTAACCCAACAAAAGGCAAAAAATTATTGAATATATCAGTAATATTAAATAGAAGTAAACTTTAGCTGAAAATCCTTCAAATAGTTGCAGCAGTAGATTGACAGGGAGCTGTCAGAAATTCAAATCAAGTTCACAAAAGAATATGGACTGAGTGATATCAGATTGATCTTGGCTTAAAGGAGAGAATATCAGAACAATGATCCTTGTGTTTTATTGAATAGGCAAAGGCAGATTGGACTGGGTGGATCATTATAAACTATGAATAGCATTGAGATGAATAGGAATCTCAGAATACTTTTTTATGCTCGTGTGGTACCTGGACATAGACAAATAAACTATCATTTGACAGAATAAGGAAATGCTGGCTACTTTACAGTCCGGAAGAGTGAGCATCAGGGTTGTACTATACTCATTCAAAGTGTATGCTGAGCAAATCAGAGAAGCTGAAATTAAGATTGGGGGAAGGCTTATTTTCAACCTTGCATCCTGACAGCAAGGAGATTTGAAGCACTTGCTTATGCCTTTTCTATGGATTATAACTTAATATAAAGAAAACAAAAACACTCACAACAGGACCAATAGATAACAGCCTGGTGAATGAAGAAAGGTTTGCAATTGTCAAGCATTTAATTTGACTTGGATCTACAATCAATGCTCATAGAAGCAGTGGTCAAGAAAGCAAACAACATCTTGCATTGGACGAATATGATGCACAAGATCAATTAAAAGTGTTAAAGAGCAAAGATGTCACTTTGAGGTCTGAATGCACCTGATACAAATAATGTTATGTTCAAACACCTCACATGCATCTGAAAGCTGGACAGTGGATAATTTGAATTATGCTGTCGGTGAAGAATATTGAAAATACCGTAGACCAGTGGTGCTCAACCTTCCTAATGCTTCCATCCTTTAATACAATTCCTCATGCTGTGGTGACTCCTGAACCATAAAATTATTTTCATTGCTACTTCATAACTATAATTTTGCTACTGTTATGAATTGGGCAACCCCTGTGAAAGGGTTGTTCAACCCTCAAAGGGGTCACGACCCACAGGTTGAGAACCACTGCCATAGACTGTCAGAAGAACAAACATATCTGCTTTGGAAGAAATACAACCAGAGTATTCCTAAGAAGCAAATATGGCGAGATTTCATTTCCCACACATTGGACATGTTATCAGCAGAAATCAATCCTTTTATCAGGAGAGACCAATCCCTGTAAACGGACATCATGTTTGTTAGAATGTCAGTACAAAAGAGGAAGATCCTCAAGCACATGAATCAACACCTTGGCTGCAAGCATGGCATCACACATAACAACACTTTAGAAGATATAGTACCAGGCAACATTTTTGTTTTGTTGTACATAGGGCCATTATGAATTGACGTGGACTTGACTGCAACTAACAACAGCAATAACAATAACATCTTGATAAATTATATCTGATAATGATAACATCAGTAAATTATGTGCTTACACTGTATGTGGTACATATTGCTACTGTTGATGTTGTTGATAGGTTCCTATTCATAGTCCCTCTATGTACAACAAAATACTACCCTATCCCCACTATTTTTGTGCTGAGTTCATTGTTGAACCTTGTGTCAATCCATCTTCTCAAGTATTTTTTCCACTGTCTTTCTACTTTATCAAACATGATGTTCTTTTCCAGTGCCTTGATAACATATCCAAATTATTTGAGACAAAGTCTCACCACTCATGCTTTTTTCTTTCTTATTTTTAATTAAATACTTTTACTGGGGGGTCTTATCACAATCCATACATTCATCCATCATGTCAAGCATATTTGTACATATCTTGCCATCATCATTTTCAAAGCATCTTCTATCTACTTAAGCCCTTGATATCAGCTCCTCATTTTCCCTCCTTTCCCCATCCTCCCTCCTCATGAATCCCTGATAAATTATAAATTATTATTGTCATATCTCATACCATCCACTGACTCCCTTCACCAGCTTTTCTGTTGTTCATCCCCCTGGGAAGGGGTTGTATGTCGATAATTGTGATCGATTCCCCTTTCTCCCCTCACCTTCCCTTTATCTTCCTGGTATCCCTATTTTTCCTGAGGGATTTATCTGTCTTGGATTCCCAATGTTGCAGACTCTTATCTGTAGCAGTATACATGTTCTGATCTAGTCAGCTTTGTAAGGTAAAATTCGGTCATGATAGTGGGGGGCAGGAAGCATTAAATAACTAGAGGAAAGTTGTATGTTTCATCCATGCTATACTACACCCTGACTGGATCATCTCCTCCCCATGACCCTTCTGTAAGGGAATGTCCGATTGTCTACAGATGAGCTTTGGGTCTTCACTCCATGCCCCGCTCCTATTCACATTGGTATTCCTTTGTTGTTTTGTCTGGCTTTGCCTTATTTTTGTGTTTATTAATATCTCTGCACGACTATCTAGATAAGATAGGCAGAATAAACAATTTGGAGAAGAAAACAATGGGACAGACGGTTATTGGGGAGAAACGTGAGAAGAGGAGGTCGGAGGAAAAAAAGGATGTGTGTCAACCAACCAGGGGACAAGGGAACAACAAGTGAACTAAAATTGATTGAGAGAAGGACGTAGGATGCCTAGTGGGGCTTAATCAAGAGCAATGTAACAGCGAAGAATTCCTGAAAACTGAATGAAGGTCAAATATGATAGACGGACAAGAGGCAAGTAAAAGGAAATAGAAGAAAGAAGTAGGAGGCAAAGGACATTTATAGAGGTCTAAATAGAGGCATGTATATATGTGAATATATTTATATATAACGATGCAGAAACATATCTATGTACCATATATACTCGAGTATAAGCTGACCCTTATATCAGCCTAGGCACCAAATTTTACCACAAAAACTGCATTAAAAATGTGCTGAGGGAAGGGGTAGTGGAGAGGGAGTGGGGGAAAATGAGGAGCTGATACCAAGAGCTTAAGTGAAGAGCAAATATTTTGAGAATGATGAGGGCAATGAATGTAAAAATGTGCTTGACATAATTGACGTATGTATGAATTGTGATAAGAGTTGTATGAGCCCCCAATAGAATTCTTTTTTAAATGTGCTGGAAAACCCAACACATACACGAGTATATAGGGTACTTATTAAGGTAGCAGAAGGACACTGGGCCTCCACTCAAGTACTCCCTCAAAACAAGAACACTTTGTTCTAATAATCCGGCATTCTGTGATGCTCACCTTCCCAACATGATTGCTGAAAAAAAAAAATGGGTGCATAAGCAAATGTGGTGAAGAAAGCTGATGGTGCCCGTCTAAAGCTTCTGGGGTCTTAGAGGCTTGAAAATAAACAGCAGCCATTTAGCTGTGAAGCAACAAAGCCCACATGGTAGAAGCACACCAACCTGTGCAATCATGAGGTATTGATGGTATCAGATATCAGGCATTTAAGACCCAGAACAAAACCACCCATGTTTCTCAAGAATAGTCTTGCTGCACTTCTTCCAATAGAGATTTGTTTTTCTGGCAGTTCTTTCAATATTGTACCCTAGCACCACGATCCAAATGCATTGATGGTTCTTCCAGATTTCTCACTCAATGCCAAACATTCACATGCATATGAAGCTACTGCAAATACCATGGATTTGGTCAGGCCCACCTTAGTCTTCAAGGTGATATCCTTTCTCTTTAACACTTAAAAAATCATTTTATTGGGTGCTCATACAACTCATCACAATCCATACATACATCCATTGTGTCAAGAACATTTGTACATTTGTTTCCATCATCATTCTCAAAACATTTGCTTTCTACTTGAGCCCTTGATATAAGCTCATTTTACCCCCTCCCTCCCCGCCACCCCTCCCTCATGAAACCTTGGTAATTTATAAATTATTATTATATTGTCAAGTCTTACACTGTCCGACAATCCCTTCACCCACTTTTCAGTTGTCCATTCCCCGGGAGGGGGTTATATGTAGATCCTTGTAATCAGTTCCCCTTTTCTACACCACTTTGTGCTGCAGATTTTCTTTCTTGTCTACTGCTTCCATGAGCCTTGATTGTGGATCCAACCAAGATGAAATGCTTGACAATTTCAGTATTTTCTTCATTAATCATAGTTCTGTCTATTGGCCCAGTTGTGAGAAATTTTGATTTCTTTATATGGAGTTACAATCCATACTGAAGACTACAGTCCTTGATCTTCATCAGCAAGTCCTTCAACTTCCCCACTTTCAGTAGCAAGATCGTGTCATCTGCATACCACAAATTGTTAATAAACCCATTTTAAAAATCTCAATAGCACGTTCTTCTTCATACAGTCCAACTTCTCATATAATTTTCCTAGCATTCAGATTGAATATGTCTGTTGAAAGGATACAACCATGATTCATACCTTTCCTGATTTTAAACCACGCAATATTCCCTTTTTCTCTTTGGCCAACTGCCATTTGGTCCATGCATAGATTGTCCATGGGCACAATGCAGTGCTCTGGAATTCCTATTCTTCTCAATGATATCTGCAGTTTGTTATGATCCACACTTTTGCCTAATCAATAAAACACAAGTAAACATCTTTCTGGTGTTCTCTGCTTTCAGCCACGACCCATCGGACATCAGCAATGACAGCCCTCTGGCCAAATCCTCTTCTGAATCTGGCTTGAATTTCTGGCAGCTCCTTGTTAATGTATTTCTAAAACTGTTGTTGAAGGATATTCAGTAAAAATTTACTTGTATGTAGTAGTAATGATATCATTTAATAATTTCTGCATTCTGTTGGGTCATCTTTCTTTGGAATGGGCACAAGTATGGATCTCTTCCAGTTGGTTGACCAGGTACCTGTCATAAACTTCTTGGCATAGGTGTGTAAGTGCTGCCAGGGTTGTGGAAACATTTCAGTTGGCAATCCGTCAGTTCCTGGAGCTTTGCTTTTCACCATTGTCTTCAGTGCAACTTAGATTTCTTCCTTCAGTACCATAGGTTCTTGATCATATGATGCTTCTTGAAATGATTTAATATTAATAGTTTATACAGGGACTCTGTGTATTCCTTCCATCTTCTTTTGATGCTTTCTGCATCTTTCAATATTTTACCCATAGTTTCTTTCAATATTGTAACTTGAGGCTTACAATTTTTAATCAATTCACCTGAAATTTTTCTTCAAAACATGATAAACGTGTTCTTTCCTTTCGGTTTTCTAGTTTCAGGTTTTTTTTATTTCATTGCATTATAATACTCTATGTTGACTTCTCAAGCTGCCCTCGGAAATTTGATGTTCAGCTCTTTAACTTCATCATTTCTTCCATTTGTTTTAACTATTCTACAATCCAGATATAATCAAGAGCATGTTTCAGAACTTCTTCTGACATTCACTTTGTTTTCTTTTCTTTTCTTGTCTTTTAATCATTTTATTAAGGTAAGTTCCCTAGCTTATATGTGTATACAAAGAAAGAAATGTATATCAAGAAAGGTCTCTCACACCATTGTAAAAGTGGACCAGTCCAGTCTGATTCAAACTGTTAAGTTTGAGGTTTTTCCTGGCCAATGTAGCTGCTGGAGATGATGAGTCAGGAAGCAGAAAGATGAATCTGGTTGCAGGAAGGCCACAAGCTGGTGGAAATAGAGGTGAATGAATCCAAGGTCAGCAGGTAATATGGCAGGCCACTAATAGCTCCAGGGGAGATAGGCAAAATGAAGGTCTGTTGGCTTAAGTACAAAGAACCAGTGTTTGATGAAATAAATTCCGGATTCATATCTGCATGAAGAGACAAGACTTCCCCCAGAGTATGCTTATGTCGGAGTTGGCCATACACCCAAAGAAATGTCCTTTCAATAGCATCAGGCCTGTGAGTTACACTTCACTTTAATCCTCTCACAACTGGTTTGCTGCCTACAGCAAATCCTATCATAGGGTTGATTACATTGTTAGGCAACATCATGGAAGATTACTAGGCCCTGTCAAACTACTCAGAGTCCTGACCAAGACAAGTTATCTTAAACCCAGTTATCACATGACCTTTTGCTTTATCCATGACTGGTGTTCTTGCTGTCATCTCACAACATGCTAGGTAATGTTTAATGAGTCAAATCTCTTCTTGAGGTGTTCTCAAACTTTAGGTGGGATATACTCAATGTCATATTTTGGTTCTCGTGGACTTATCTTAATTTTCTTCAGTTTCCACCTGAACTTACATAGGAGCATTTGATGGTCTTTTCCACAATCAGCCCCTGGCCTGGCCTCTTTTTCACTGCTGATATTGAACTTCTCCGTCATTTATTACCACAAATGTAGTTACTTTCAATTCTGTGTATTCCGTCTAAAGAAGTCCACATGTACAGTCACTGTTTGTGTTGTTGTAAAAAGGGAGTTGGAAGAAATCACTGGTCTGGAAAGTTCTATCATGCAATCATGGTTTCAAGCCTGTCACTATGGCCATTCTTTCCAACTGCTGTTCCCTCCTCTTTGTTTCGAACCATGGGCTTATGCTCACCAATACTCATCAAGGAATCTTATTTGCATGTGTGACCAATTTCAGACTCAAGGATTTTGTAGAATTCTTCAATTTCTTCATCCCAGATTTTAATGGTTGGTGCATAAATTTGAATAATAGTTGTTATTAGCTGGAGTTCTCTGTATGCATCTAGATATTGTCCTACAACAAACAGCATTGTACTTCAAGATGGATCTTAAAAAGTTCTTTTTGAGGATGAATGCTATGCCATTCCTTGTGAAATTGTCATTCCCAGCATGGTAAAAATATCATTGCCTGATTCCAAATTGCCAACACAAATCCAGTTCAGCTCACTAATATTAGCATATAAATCTTTATGCATTCCATTTCATTTTTATGACTTCTAATATTCCTAGATTTATACTACATGTATCCCACATTCTGATTAATACTGGATTTTGGCAGTTGTTTCTTATCATTGTGGGGCATGGTCGATCAGCAAGTGAAGGTCCCCAAAGTTTACTCCATCCATATCACTTGGGCCTACTCCTCTTTTGGCAGACAGCTCTTCAGTCATATTTTGAGTGCTGACGACATTCGGGGCTCATCTTCCAGCACTGTATTTCGCAATATTCTGCTGCCATTTATAAGGCTTTCAGTGTGTCTGACCATAATCTGCTAGTTTTCATAAGGTTTACAGTGGTGAGTTCCTCTGACGCAGACATCCTATTCTTTCTTCACAGCTGTTGTTTTTAGGTGCCATCAAGTCAGTTCTGGGACATAATGCTCTTATGCCCAACGGAGTGAAACACCGCCTGGTCGTGCGCCATCTTTACAATTATTCTTATGCTGGAGCCCAGTGTTGCAGCCACTAAGTCAATCTTCTTCATAATTACTAACAATAGTTTCTAATGATGAGATTGAACACAACAAAACATGACCCCTCGAATGGCTATAAGTGCAGCTCCTTGTAGCGCAAATACATGCTAAGTTAGAGACTGCCTGTAAATAAATGAAATCCTGCAATAGTAATGAATCATTGATTCACAAAATATGAGATCTGATGGAGCAGCACATGCTACATTGTATGTAATGCGATGAGAGAAGATGGAGCCAGCATATGGCAGCAAACACTTAGAAGAGGAAATCTCAAATGGTTTCCACTAAAATGAGTTTTAAGACTGCACCCTGCCAAAGGCAGAACACTCGCGAGACTCTGAAAAACCAAGGTGACCCCATCCAGTCCAGGCTCTCATGGGTTTCCCTGTAATATTACACACCTACTATGCATCCGATAGTGTGGCTTATGTCATGGTATGGACATTTTTTCTTTTAAGTTTCCCAAGGCCTCCAGAATAAAGAAATTGTTAGCTCTATTTATAGATGAGCAGGGAAAGGATATGATTGTCCCAAGATCTCATAGTTTGTAATTAGGCAGTAGGACCAGAAGTTAAAACATTTCAGGTACATATCTATTTCATCTAAACATTCTATAAATCCACACTAGAATGTTGTTCTAGAAAAAGACTCATAAACTATATTCCATCCAAATCCCTTCCATTTGTGTGTGACCTTTCTAACTGTTCCTACCTGGGCAGAAAGGAGTCCAAGGGAGTAGCCCTCAGCCCTGTCCAAGAACTTGCTGTAAGTGAGAGGCAGAGTGAGGGGAGGTGCTCAGGGTTAAGGTGCTGAGCCAGTGGAATATATTTCTGAAACGTGACAGGTGATCTTGATATCATTGCAAGCTGCTTGTCAACAACTTGAGAGGAAGTCTGGGAGCACAGAGCAGAGAGGCCTGGGCCATCAGA
This sequence comes from Tenrec ecaudatus, assembly GCF_050624435.1. Taxonomy (NCBI): domain Eukaryota; kingdom Metazoa; phylum Chordata; class Mammalia; order Afrosoricida; family Tenrecidae; genus Tenrec; species Tenrec ecaudatus. The sequence continues at coordinate 145,856,053 of NC_134548.1, forward strand.
GCACAGAGTCATGCGCCTTGATGCTCTTGGTAAACATAACTTGTCAGGGTTTGGATTTCCCTTTCTTCCTCCTAATTTGGTCCCTAAGCTCATTTTGGTTTCAGCACACAGCTTTATAGAATAGTGGAAAGAGTATGAACACTGGAGAGATAGACCCAGCTCTGAGGACTAGCTCTGCCATTCCCTAACTGTGTACTCTGGGTTTGTGTGAAGATTAAACTTGATCATGCTAGTTACAGTATCTGGCTCACACCAAGCTCTTATTGTGCACTTAAAATGAGCCTTAACGAATTGCTATAGGACCACCAGGTGGCGCTAGCCTCCTATTTTCACTCCGAGTTTTAAAGTAATCTCATATTTTGCTGCACTTTCCCAGTCTCTGCCGGCCTGCTTGTACCTTCTCCTTATCCCCACATCCTTCCTTCCCAAATCATACAATGCCACGATCAAGATGTCATGGGTATGGAAAAATACTGATCCAGACTCAAATACTGACTCAACCCCTGACCCCAAAGGGAACATTTTAAAGTCCAGTCCCAAAGTACAAATAAACAAAAGGCTACATTCGAGTCTCTCTGTCCTCCCTCATACCCATATCATGTCCCACCATGTTTGCATGGCATGTTTACTATTGCCAGCCCTGTTGTACAACGCACTGATTCTGGTATCAGACAAATATTAGTTCAAATCTGGCCCTGACTACGTACTCTCAGTGTGACTCTTGACATACTATGTAACCTCTCTGAGCCCGGGTGGCGTAGTGGGCTATACACTGGACTGCTAACCACAAGCTCAACAGTTGGAACCCAGCATTGGGTTTGAGGGAGAAAGATGAGGGCTTTTTATTCCTCATCCCTTTCTATTCCAGGGCTGCTGTCAAGATGTACAGTCTCATAAAATCACAGAGCCCGTTCTTCTCTGTACATGGGGTCTCTACGAGTCAGACTCAACTGGCTGGTGGCGAATTTGGTGTTTCAAATGGGTTGCCAGGTAATGGAAATAATATCCCTACCTCATTAGTCAACAATATTTATCAAATGCTTAACTGCTTGGTAGGCAATCTATTAGTACTGGGGATATGAGCAAGAATGAATCCATGGGGCCATGCACCAGAGCAGTTGGGGGAGCAGAGCAACAAAGTCCCCAGGGATAGATGCGGTACCAAGGCATGACACCCCATCAGACTCGACTGGAAAGCACTCGTGAAGAACAAGAAATAGACCCTGAACTACTTATACATTTTTGTGCGTTGTTGTTGTTGCTATTGTTTTGCTTTCTATTGTTGATTCGTTTTACTCAGTCTTGTGATGATACATAGCATGTCTACCTGGAAGGGATGGGTGAGATAAACAAGCCAGAAGAGAGAAGAACAGGATGACAGTTCAGGGAGAACATGGGGATAGGGGAGGCGGGGGAAAGGAAGTGGGTGTTAACAAGCCCAGGGGCAAAGGAACAAGTGATCCAAAATTAGTGGCAATGAGGGTGTAAAAGATCGGGCAGGGCTGGATCAAGGGCAATGTAACCAAGAAGAATTCCTAAAACATATCTTCAGGACCAGGGGTGTGAGGGGCAAGGCTGGGAGAGTGGGGGGTGAGTGGGTTGGAAAGGGGGAACTGATTAAAAGGATCCACATGTGACCTCCTCCCTGGGAGATGGACAGCAGAGAAAGGGGAGGAAGGGAGACTCCGGATAGGGAAAGATATGACAAAATAACAATGTGTGGATTATCAAGGGTTCATGAGGGATGGGGGAGCGGGGAGGGAGGGGGAAAAAAGAGGACATGATGCAGAGGGCTTAAGTGGAGAGCAAATGCTTTGAGAGTGATTAGGGCAAAGAATGTACGGATGTGCTTTATACAATTGATGTATGTATATGTGTGGATTGTGATAAGAGTGGTATGAGCCCCTAATAAAATGTAAAAAAAGAAAAGAAAATGATGAGGGCAAAGAATGTACAGATGTGCTTTATATAATTGATGTATGTATATGAATGGATTGTGATAAGAGTTATATGAGGCCCTAATAAAATGTTTTAAAAGAAGAAGAAGAAAGGAGGAATAGAAACAGGAAACAGGAAGGAAGTTGGGTAAGTGATGTTATGTTGTAGGGAGTTCAATCAATTATATGAAAAAGGAAGTGTACGAATTGTTGAATGGAAAATTGATCTACTCTGTAAACCTTCACCCAATTCACAATAAAAAAATTTTCACGAAAAAAAAAAGAATTCCTAAAACCCAAATGAAGGCTGAACATGATAGTGGGACAAGAGGAAAGCACAAAGAAATAGAGGAAAGAACTAGGAGGCAAAGGGTAGTCATAGAGATTTAAATACAGGCATATACAGATGTAAATATATTTATATATGAAGAGGGGGAAATAGATCTATGTACATATATGTATAGGTTCAGTATTAAGAAAATAGATGGAAAGCGGGCCCCTCTCAAGTACTTCCTCAACACAAGACCACTTTGTTCTAACAATTCGGCAGTCTGAGATGCTCACCTTCCTGGGTGCACAAGCAAATGTGGTGAAGAAAGCTGATGGTTCCTGGCTACCAAAAGATATAGCATCTGGGGTCTTAAAGACTTGAAGATAAACAGGCAGCCATCTAGCTAAGAAACAACAAAACCCACATGGAAGAAGCACACCAGCCTACCCCAACATGATCGCTGAAGACAAAGCGGGTGCATAAGCAAATGTGGTGAAGAAAGCTGATGGTGCCCGGCTGTCAAAAGATAAAGAATCTGGGGTCCTGTAGGCTGTAAGATAAACAAGGTGCCATCTAACTGAGAAAGAACAAAGCCCATATGGAAGAAGCATACCAGCCTGTGAGATCACAAGGCATCGAAGGGCGCAGGTATCAGGCATCAAAGACCAAAAATAAAAATCATAGCATTATGAATGAGGGGGAGTGCACAGTGGGGACCCAGGACCCATCTGAGGGATATTGGACATCTCCTTGCAGAAGGGCTGCGGGGAGGAGACGAGCCAGTCAGGGTGCAGTGTAACAATCGTGGAATATACAATTTTCCTCTAGTTTTTTAATGCTTCCTCCCCCCCACTATCATGATACCAATTCTACCTTACATATCCAGCTAGACCAGAGGATGTGCACTGACACAGATTGGAACTGGAAATACAGGGAATCCAGGACTAATGAACCCCTCAGGACCAGAGGTAAGAGTGGCAATATGGGGGGTGGGGGTGGAGGGAAGGTGAGGGAGAAAGGGGGAACAAATTAAAGGATCTACATATAACCTCCTCCCTGGGGGATGGACAGTGGATAAATGGGTGAGGGGAGACGTGGGATGGTGTACGATATGACAAAATAATGATAATGTATAAATTATCAAGGGTTCATGGGGGAAGGGGGAGCAGGGAGGGAGGGAAAAATGAGGAGCTGATACAATGGCTCAAGCAGAAAGCAGGTGTTTTGAGAATGGTGGCAACATGTACAAATGTGCTTGACACAGTTGATGTATGTATGGATTGTGATAAGAGTTATAGGATCCCCTAATAAAATGATTTAAAACATTTTTTAAAAGAATGAATCCATCTATAAATGTAAAGCTGAAACTTTTCAATACTGTGAGAGAGGTACGTGGTATTATGAGGCATCATGTCTGACTTAGACTATTTGAGTGAGACAAGGAGGTAAATTGACAAACTTCCTTGGAGATGGATTAAATGTGGGAGGTAAGGTAGAATAGAGAGATGAGTCAGAAATGATTCCTTACTCTCTGACAGGTTTATTGGTGTAGTCAGTTGTCACTGTCAAGTGGATTCTTACTCATGGTGACCCCATGTGTGCAGAGCATAAATGTTCCATAGGAAGGCAACTGCCAGACCTTCCCTACAAGCAGTGATTTCAAACTGTCAAATGCTTGGCTAGTAGTTCAGCCCTTAACCATTGGCACCACTCAAGCATTTCTCCCTGGTTGGCAGCAAGTGCCATCCAACAACGACAGCTTGGTGGAGGTGGGGCAGGTTTGGGCTATCATTATGGCTCGTGGGGGATACACACACATGTATCGAAACCACTGCTATTTTTCTGGGACATTTCCACATTTTGCTTCATTTAAGTTCGGCATTGTTAGAGGAATTACAATTCTCATTTTCCAGGAGTGGAAATAGACTCAGCAGTTTGAAATGACTTGCCCTGGATCTCACAGCTAGTTAGTGGAGAAGCTGGGATTAGCTTTCATTCTCTCGATCTCCAACACGTATTTTTTCCATTACCTCATCCTGTGGGGCCCAGCAAAGCCTGCAGGGGAGGGCAAGGCCGGCCGGCCAAGGCCAAGGCCAAGGACTCTGGGAAGGAAGAAAGGGAGCTGGGAATGGAAGGAGGGAGTGGGAGAAAAGAAAAAGATTTGTGACCAGAGCAGGAAAGATATTCTCCAGGGACTTGATTAAGATTTATTTTTTGGACACCAGTTGAGCAAGCCAAACTTAGGTTCATATTTCATAGCCCTCCCCTTCCCTTCAACCAAATTTCGGCCCTGAATCATGAGGAGGTAGTGGGGAGGGGAAAATGGGGAAGCAGTTTATGAAGTGACCTGAGGTCCAGGGCTATCTTTGAAATTAGTATGGGAATTTCAGTCAGAGGAGTCAAGTTTCCAGGGCCATGACAAAGGCCAACAGCTGGGGCCCCATGGAAAGATAGAAAGCTGACCCTTCCTGGCTAGCTCTGGCCCCAACCTTGCTGACACCCACTCCCTGCCCCTAGCGTTCTAGGAAGCATTAAGAGGCACTTGCTTGACGTATGGTTTCTCATATCAGGAGCAGTCTTCTGTGCAACTTTGTGGGCCAAGGACAGCTATAGGATCGCATGGCCCTCATTTCCATTTGCAGTGTTGTATTAGGATCAGATTAGGTGTATGTAACCTAACCATAGTCCAAAACAGCAATGGTTGAGGCAAGATAGGTTAATTCTCTATCACGTCAAAGAAGTATGGAGATAGAAGGGTTTGCAGGTTTTCCCCAACCATAAAATTATTTTCGTTACTACTTCATCAGTGTTATTTTGCTACCGTTGAGTCAGTTAACTCCTGTGAAAGGGTCGTTTGGCCCCAAAAGGGGTCGTGACCCACAGGTGGAGAACCGCAGCCTATGGGGTTGTTAGAGACCCAAACTTATCTCAGCTCTCTGCTGTGCCAACCTTAGGGTGTGACCTTCATCCCTTTGAACCAAGATGATTCATGTAGGCCCGCTAGCATTTCCTCATTCCAGGCAGTAAGATGGAGGGAAGATCAAAGAAGTCCAGATTCCCTTTCAGAAGACCTCTCAACAATTCTAAATGCCATTTCCATTTATATTCCATTTACCAGAGCTTAGTAGTATGGCCTTATCTAGGTTCAAGGAATCCTGGTGACACAACACTTAAGGGTCTGGCTGTGAACCGAAAAGGTCGGTTGTTCAAACCCACTCAGAGATTCTTGTAGAGAAAGGCTTCTGGAAATCTGCTTTTGGAAAGATTATAGCCTAGGAAGCCTGATGGGGCAGTTCTAATCGGTCATGCAGGGTCACTATAAGTTGGGAAGGAGTCCTGGTGCCATAGTGATGTTGCCCTCAAGGTCAAAACCCCTAGGCTTTCGATTCCTGTGAAGAGCTGCAGCCTTGGAATTGCACAGGGCAGTTTTCCTCTGACCCACAGGGTCACTATGAGTTGGAATCAACTGGAGGGCAGTGAGTTTTGAGTCTGATGACTTGGAAATGACTAGCTGGCATCCAAAAGCCAAAGCTTCACAGGAGGCCGGGCGATGGAGTATTTGAGTTGGACCCATCGGGAGAAGGAGAGGGAAAGAGGGAGGCATATAACTTAACTATGTCTGTCAGTGGTTGTGCAATATATCTCATTAGCTTCATTTTGTCCTCCTTGCCTTGTCAAGGACTAATGAGAAAAGAACATAGGAGGATAGAATACATAAATGATGGCATAGTGTCAGCGAAGGCCGCGTGATGTCCCTGAGGGCTGGAGGAACGGCAGTTTAGCAGTAGATCTGATAGCAATCAAAGTGGAGTGGGCGCTGAGTCACTGCCTGACACAGTAATATAACAGGGCAAACGCAAAACCTGCATTCCAACCAGTATTGGAGTCACGATCTGAGTAGCAATTTAATTTTAGAAAAACAACAGCAGCCACCTTATTAAAATTGCTGTTGTTCACCGGAATTTTATTGGTTTTGTAGTTTTGTTCACATTTCTTTTTTAAGTTTGTTTTGGCCTCATTATGGGGTATCAGTCATACACATCAGAAGTGTTTTTCTTTAGACACAGTGTAATATTGATATTAAATGTGTCAATAATTGGGATGAGCACATTCTGGTTTTTTTCTTCCTTTTTTCCTTTTTAAGGGGTTACTCACGTTTGAGAGATGCTCCTTGAAACCACTGGGGTCCTCCTGTAGCAAACAGGAGGACGGTGAGTGTTGGAACCCCAAACTGCTCATATAAAAGTTAGGGTTCTGTTCACTCCAACACCCCAGGCTGGTCAGGAGGAGGCAGAGCTGTGTTGCAAAACAGGTGCTGAACCTGAACGTAGCATGTGATCAGAGGACTCTAGCCTTGGAAGAGCTCATAAAGATCACAGCTGCTTTATCAGCCAAGTGCCCGAGTGAGCTGTGAAGGTGAGGGTGGCAGTATAGAGTGAGACAAAGCAGCTTTGGGGGTGGGGGTGGGGTCGATTCAAGAATGATGTCCTTGACAGCAAGATGATTTGGGATATATGTATTTTCAGAGACTGTTTATCTGGGCATTTAATAAGCAGTAAGTGTCCTAGGGCCAAATGTCTGGAAATGCACCCCCTCCCTTGTCCCTAGTAACCCCACTCTACCATCTGCCACAGTCCCCTGACTTAGCATGATGCACACCCATCCAGACTGTCTTCTCTGAATTTCAACCTGAAGTGCAACCTGTTTCTCATGGGATGGAGGGGCTGCGACAAATGGTAGGGTCTCTTTTGAAGCTGAGGAGTTGGGTGAGGCTGTTTCCTTAGGTCTTGTTTCAGTCCATTTATAGATGGCAGGAAGAGACACTCCTTGTCTTTCCTGATCTGGCAGCAGAGAAACAGCCAGCCCAGGCCCCTGCCACCCAGCCTCAAGCAGTTTCTGGATTCTCCACCTGTTGTGATAGAATTCCACAAGGCTCAAGAAATTTTGAGAAAGGCTCTTCGATCAGGACAAAAAGAAGTGGAGGGTGAAGAGAGAGCGAGCAAGCCAGGCAGACTTAAGGAAATATATTTTTAGAAAGATAGCATGAGTGTGGGTGTGTTTGAGTGTGTGTTTGTGTGGGTGGAGAGAGAGAAAAGAAAGAGATTTATTGCAAGAGAGAAAATATGAAAAAAATCTCAAAGAGTAAGAAGAGAGAAGAAAATGAGATAGAACAAATCTGAAAGACATATTTAAACATAGAAGAATCAGTGGGGGTGAGGGGGGGAAGAAAAGCCAAGAAACAGATTGGGGAAAGGAGTTTTAGGGCACCTATGCAATCCTCAAGTAGCGGAAAGGGGGAATGGAGGCACTGAAGACATTTCGAGTGATGCACTGAGGGTATAACGAGGAAGACCATACCAGACTAAAGGCCTGATCCTGTCTTCAGGAAGTTTCCAGTGCAAACAGACCTGCTGATATATCCCTGCCTTCATGGATATCAGGATAATGTACGATGAAAAATGGTGAAAAACATAAGTAGTTGCAGGTGAGTACAAAGGAATCTTGGGGGCAAGGCAGTGGGCAATAATGGCAGTGACACCGCACTTTTCTAGTCTAAAGCAGGTCTGAAGCACAAGGCAATTTGTAGAACTATAGGCACTAGAGGCAGTGGAGTGGACCAGGAACCATGTGAAAAATCACACTGAAGACTGATTGCCCATGGTGCTCTGGCCTCTCAACCATTGTTTTCGCTTCTTTCACAGAGAATGTGTTGGTTACCAAGTGGTACATTCTCCCTCTCTCCCTTTACCTGTCTATCCACAATGCTATCTCCTTTTATTATGACTCCTTTTCCTCTAGGTATTCAGCTCAATGCCTCCTCTGCATTCCTCAGCCTCCATTACATTCCAAATAATTACAGAATCCACAATAGGGAGTCTCTGAGAAGTTCACATTGATGCACATCACGTCATTTGATCTTCACAATAATCCTCTGAAGGGACCATGGCACCAATTTCCTAGCTACAGAAACATACTCAAGGATTAGGAAATTTAGCTGAGATCATAAAGCTGGGATTCAATCCGATCAGCCCCTGGTCACGTAGCATTTTTGTCTGCAGGGCCCAACAGGATTCTAGGAACATCGAGACTTTGTTACAGTTGTTGAATGAAATGCTGTTCCTTTAGGAACCACTGGAGCCAGAGGCTGGGGGATTGGGTGATGTAGTTCTTTGGAAAGATTTTGTGGTAGCAAGATTTTAAATGCCAGGCTGGTATACTTATTGACTAAACCATTGGGGATGAGGAGAAACAAGCAATACAACTGAATGGTACAAGGAAAAGTTAACTAAAAATGAACCAACACATGTACAGAGAATACTATACGTTAGCACTCTCACAGCACTGTACAAGCATTGAGTTGGGTATGCAAGTATTTGGATCTTCACCTACCACAAGATCCCTTCCAACCCTCTCCTCAGAGGTTTCTGAAGTTTTTTAATTTCTGATATCTACTAGCATCTCTTTTCAAATCCTCTTTGCTTGGGGACAGCTCCAGCTGTGCTGCCTGTGCTGCCAGTCACCCAGGTGCGGCCAATGTTGGTCCCGTTTGGGCACGCAGCTTCTCTCCGGTGCACTTGCCATTACTAGGAAGCGTCTGGAGAACAGCATAATAGAAAGCATGAAACTGTAATCCTAATTTTTAGGAACTGCGACTAGCTGTTGAGGGGAGGGTAGTGGTAACAAGGATTTATCAGTGTTCTCCCTCCTTAACACTCTACTTTAGAGTGGGGCTTTCAGCTAGATCTTCAGCTTTGCGAACTTCTCAGTTGGAGCCTAAAACTCCAAAGAGTTTTCCTTAGGTGGTGGGGAAGCTTGAGAAAGGCAGAGTCATTATCAATGACAGCAATGTTAAGAAGCTTCTGTTGCCAATTCTGACTCATGGAGACCTCTTGTGTGTTAGAATAGAGACGCACTACAGAGAGATTTCAGCACCTATAATCTTACTACCAAATGACAAAGAAATTGGACATTTTAAATAACTTTTGTTGTGTGAAATTAATCAAACATGCGCCTAAGATGCATTAATAATTATGTTAATTGGAAGGTAAAGGTTAAAAACAATGAAGAAGAATCAGAAACTGGAACATATGACCTCAATAGAAAAGGTGCTGGAGATCACATGAATGATTTTTTAGAGCAATAACTCCTTCATTGCAAATACCTTTTTCCCTCAACAACATAGATGGTAATTTTACATGTTGATCTAGCCAGAAGGAATACACAAGGTTCAAACTAGGGGGAGCGCTTCAAAGAGATGGATGAGCTGTGGCTAACCAAACTGGACACAGAGACCAACTCCTTCCTGTGCCTCCTACCCCAGCCTCACTTGCCCAAGGGCTATAGAAAATCATGGAAGAAACCACTTACTATGATATTTTTCAATCAAACCCAGTGCCACCCAGGAAGAGCTGAAAAAAGCTTACAGGAGACTGGCCTTGAGGTAACATCTTGATAAGAATCCAAATGAAGGCAAGAAGCTTAAACAGCTTTATCAAGCATATTAAGTGCTCTCTGATGCAAAGAAAAGAGATTATTTGGCAGAGGAGGAGAGCAGGCCATCAAGGAGGGTGGAGCTGGTGGTGGTCTGGGTTCCCGTTCGACATCTTTGGTATGTAATTTGGAGGTGGTCGAAAGGTGCAGATAGAGAGAGAGGAGAGGGGAAAACATTGTGCATCAACTCTCAGTAACATTAGAATACGTGTATAATGGCACAACAAGAAAACTAGCTCTGCAAAAGAATGTCACAGGAGCAGTAGAGTGCTGTCCTAACTGCCAAGGTCCTGGAAAGCAAAGACGAATTCATCAGATAGGACCTGTCAAAAATAGACTAGTTAATTCAAAAAAAGGGACTGGTGGTAATAAAGGAATAGGTTCAACCCGCATTCAAGGTATTGGTAAAAGGCAAGTCTTCAGGATTTGATGGCATCCTAATTGAAATGTTTCAATAAAGGGATCCAATGATGGAAGCACACCAAGAAATTTGGAAGAAAGCTACTGGGTCAACCAACTGGAAGAGATCAATATGTTTGCTTATTACAAAGAGAGGTGATCCAAAACAATGTAGAAATTATTACACAGTAGCAGATGGACAATGGGCCTCTACCCAAGTACTCGCTCAACATAAGAACACTTTGTGCTACCAACCTGGCACTCCATGATGCTCACCTTCCTGACACAAAAATGGGTGCATAAGCAAATGTGGTGAAGAAAGATGATGGTGCTCAGCTATCAAAGATATAATGCCCGGGGTCTTAAAGGCTTGAAGATAAATAAGCGGCCATCTAGCTGAACAGCAACAAAGTCCACATGGAAGAAGCACCACAGCTGGTATGATCTTGAGGTGTTGATAGGATCAGGTATCAGGCATCAAAGACCCAGAACAAAAAATCATATCATCGGGAATGATGGGAAGTGCAGAGTGGAAACCCAAAGTCTATCTGTAGGTAACTGGACATCCCCTTACAGAAGGGCTGCAGGGAGGAGGCAAGTCAGTCAGGGTGCAGTATAGCAGCTTTGAAACATACAACCTTCCTCTAGTTCTTTAATGCTTTACCCTTCACTATTGTGACCCCAATTCTACCTTACAAGTCCAGCTAGACCAGAGCATTCACAAGGGTACAAATTAGAGCCCGCAACACAGGGAATCCAGGACAGATAAACCCCTCAGGACCAATATTGAGAGTAGCGATACCAGGAGTGGAAGGGGAAGGTGGAGGGAAACAGGGGGAACCGATCACAGGGATCTACATATAACCCCCTCCCAGTACAGACAACAGAAAAGTGGATGAAGGGAGGCATCAGTCAGTGTAGGACCTGGCAAAATAATAATTTATACATGATTATAAACCATATAATATTATAAATAATAATAATGTATAAATTATTATTCATGAGGAACGGAGGATGGGGGAAGGAGGGGAAATTTGAGGAGCTGATAACAAGGGCTCAAGTAGAAAGAAAATGTTTTGAAAATGGTGATGGCAACAAATGTACAGATGTCCTTGACACAATGAGTGAATGCATAGATTGTGATAAGAGCTGTATGAACTCCCAATAAAACGATTTTTTAAAAAGAAAAAATACAATAGAATTATTTTTAAAAATACAAATGTTTTTGCACAATTTGAAAAATGGAATCAATGCCCCTAAACTGTACATGTAGAAGTTGTTGACTTGGTGAATGTTTTACAGTAGGTATTCTCAACAATAAGAATATAAAAAATTTAGAATAAAAAAAGAAATTATAAAACAATCATTAATTTTGCACACAAGGAAAGTTTTACTGAAGATAATTTAAAAATGGTTATAGGCATACATAAAGAAGGGACTGCCAGAAAATCCATCTGGATCCAGAAGAGGGCAACATCGAATGAGAGAGAGCACCGTTGATGTCATGTACGGCTGGGCTGAACGCAGAGAACACCAGAAAAGATGTTTACTTGTTTTTGATTGACTATACAAAAGAAATTCAACTGTGTGGATTACAACATTGCAAAAAATGGGAATTCCAGAAAACCTGCTTGTGTCCATGAATCTGTACATAGACCAAGAGGAAGTGGTTTGCATCTAACAAAGGAATATTATGTGGTTTACAATCAGGAAAGGTGTGTGTCTTTTCACCCCACTGATTCCGTCTGCAAGCTGATGCACTAATCAGAGAAGTGAGATGATAGGGCGAAGAGTGCACCAGCAGGACTGGAGGAAAACACAGCACCTACAGTACGCCGGTGACACAATCGTGAGGGTGGAAAGTGAAAAGAGCCTGAAGCACTCACTGAGGAACATCAAAGACATGTGCCTCTGTAGGGATTATACCTCGTTATAAAGGAAATAAAAATTCTCACAATTTGACCAATATACAACATCCGGATGCATGGAGAAAATATTGAAGTTGTCAATATTGCTTGGAGCCGCAATCAATGCTCATGGCAGCAGCTGTCAATCCATCAAAAACCATATTGTATGGGTCAGACCATCTCAAAAGACCCCTTTAAATCATTAAAATGAAGACATTTTGCTTTGCAGACTAAGGCGTGGTTTATTCAGTTGCCTCATTTGTGTGAAAGCTGAACAATGAATAAAAGAAGCCCCCAAAACTGATGCCTTTGGGTCACAGCGCTGGCCAACCGTACTGAGTACACTACAGACTGCCATGTCCTGGAAGACATACAGCCAGAATGCTCTTCAGAAGTGAGGATGGTCTCACATATTTTGGACATGCTATTAGGGGGGTCCAGTTCCTGGAGAAGGACATTATGCTTGGTAAAGTAGAGGGTGAGTGAAATAAAAGGAAGGCACCCACCAAGATGGATTGACACAGTGACTGTAACAATGGGCTCAAACATTGTGAGGATGGCATGAGACCAGGCCTGTTGGATAGAGAGTTGCTGCGAGTCAGAACAGTGGACCACCTATCAGCAATAGTAGCAAGAGCTGCCTGTTCTGTTTGAGTGCCGACGTCTTTGTCTATGTTGTTCAAATGCCACATGAACATCATGAAATATGCTGCAACTCCCAGGCTTCAGAATGTTATCTATAATGTGTTATGATTCCCACAGTGCAATGTCTTTGAATATTCAATAATACAGACAGACATCTTTTTGTTATTATCTGCTTTCTGCCAAGATCGACCTAACATCAACAGTAATATCTCTTATCTCAGGTACTTGTCTGAATCCAGCTTGAATTCTGGAAGTTTCTTTTTCATGAACTGCTGCAACCATTTCTAAAATTTTCTCCAGAAAAATGTTTACATGTTTGTGTTATTATTCAATAATTTCCATATTTTTATTGTATCACCTTTCTTTGAGATGGAAGCAAAGCTGGGCATAATCCTCCAGTCAGTTGGCCAGATAGCAGTCTTCTAAACTTCCATTGTTGCACCAATTTGTTGAAACAACTCAAGTAACATTTGGCCAGTTCCTGGACATTTGACCAGCAATACACAAGCCTCAGTGTACAACAAACTGACAGATGAGTGGTGTTGTCTACTTATGTTGTTGTTAGGTGCCCTTTAGTCCGTTCCAACCTGTGTTGCTTGGATGATGAAGGGTAGGCTACCAGTATTTCAGATACCAGGAGGGAATTGACTTCATGGCAGGGAGTGACTAGGGTGGGCAAAATATTGAATGACACAAGAAACATCAAAGGAAGATGGAAGCAATACAGAGAGTTAATATACCAAAAGGAACTGATCAATATTTCTCCATTTCTGGAGGTTGCATCTGATCAAAAACAGATTATTGAAGGAATTATAAAAGTCCTTGAGGAAAGTGATTGCAGCTGTATAACCTTCAGGTCATCATTCAACCTCCCACATTACAAGCAAGATACTAATAATATCTCTTTCACTGGACTGCGATAAACTAGAAGACATCACCAACATAAGACAGTGAAAATTTGGTATAGCACAGCATTGTTACTAAACCATAAGTATATATATATTGTGTTACTCTGCCTCACATACTCTGGACAAGTTATCAAGAAAGATCATTCCCTGGAGGAGGGCTTCATAGTTGGTCAAGTAGAAGGTCAGTGAAAAAGCGGAAGACCCTTGACAAGATGGACTGACCTGATGGTTGCAAGGATGGGCTTGAACATGCCAATGATTTTGAGGATGGGAAAGAGCCAGTCAGTGTTTTATCCTGAATGACTACCTAAAAGGTATACAGCTACTAAACTGGAACATTACCCTGAGCCTGGGCCACTCCAAATGGGGTGTTATCCTCTATGGCAGGCATTCTGGAGCTGGTAAGTGAGGGTTTTAGCAGAGAGATTCGTTGAGGAACTGTCTCATTGCAAAGATGGGAGAATTGATGCTGACCAATCTACAAGGACTAGCTTAATTCACAATCTGTAGGGGAGATCAAAGCCTTCACATTTCTTGTTCTCATATACTTTGAGGATAAGGGCTTGTTCTGATCTACTTGTCTCTCCTGTGTCCATCACCTAGTAGACATTCAGTTCATACATTTTTAGTGCTGAACGAATGTTACTCATGATCATTTTAATCTAGTTTGGCTTTGGTTTTCTCCAAATGCCAGAGTTCACTGTGTACCAGGTCAGCGCCAACCTCCCTTTAACAAGTAGGGAATATAGATGAAGGACTGAACCATCTGTGCTGTTCTATTTGCTTTAAGGTCATCTGTGGCTTTGCTATCCCAAAATTTCATCACCAGCATCTCATACATTCATTTCTGGCAGTTTTGCTCCCTACAAAAGTAAACACATGGAGCGGTGGACACAATAATGAGGAAGCCAAGGTTACAGCTCCAAAAATAAATAAATAAATAAATAAACCCATCAAAATAGCAGCTAAGAGTTACCAACGGCCTTTCGTGCACTGGGGAGTATTCTAAGACATTTGTGCATTCTAAGTCATTTAATCCTCACAACGACCCAATGAGATAGAAAACAATGCTGTGGGATTTTACAGATGAGGAAACTGAGGGTAGAGAGGGAGGGCTACACAACTAATAAGTGGCAGAACTAAGATTTTAAGCATGTTTACTCCTAAGACTCTGTTATTAACTGTAATCAGATTTATGGATGGATTATCTATGGGGTCTGGGTGAGAGGAAGGGGACAATGACAATTTATAGAATGAAGCTTATGATATCTATGTAGCAGAAAGACAATAGCGAGGGACAAGAACTACATAGTCGATGATTAGGGCAGTGGTGGGAATCTTTTTCTTCTTTGGGAGGGGGGTGTACAAGATGTACCTTATTTTTCAATAGTGGTAGTGACATATAGTTCACACATCATACAATTTAATCATTCAACTATATTCAGAAGAATTGTATAATAATCACCAAAATCAATTTCTGAATATTTTCTTCTCATACTCATTGTTAGCTCCCCATTTCCCCCTAACCTCCTCTACCATGCCCATAAGTAATGATTTGCTTTCAAAATCATTCTATTAAGAGCTAATACAGATATCATATCATTCCAAAGTTCTATCACATCAAGCAATATTGTACAATTGCTGCCATAATCAGTTTAAAAACATTCTCTTCCTTCTTGTACTCCTTGATGTTAGCTCCCTTTTACCCTCCCTCCATCACTGTACTCTAAGGAACCTTTATTCTACCCATTGACAAGTAATTATGAATCCAGTGACTGTATCTATAGATTTAGCTACCCTGGATTTCATATACGAAAAATCAGGGAAAACACCAACAGGGAATGAACAACAACAACCAAACCCAACAACAATGGCAAAACCAAGCAGCAAATATTAAAAACTGAAACAACTATAAAATGAGCCCAAAGGTAGAGTAAATGATAAGGTGCTACATTTGACCTTAACTCCATTTTTGCCATAATGGACTTTAAAATGCTCTCTGTCTGATGGCAAGGCTCGGCACATCCCTGGTCATAGGAGAGTCACCAGAGGATTCATCCACGTGGGGACCCTGCAAATGGAGTTTAGACCCCACTGTCATCCATAGCCTTCTGCAAACTGAGTGCTCAGAATTTAAGCTCTGCTGCCGTTCTCTCCTTTAGACTGATTTTATTATTTACCATCCTGGCACCACGCAGACTGGTGTACTTCTTCCATGTGGACCTAGTTGACCCCTCACAGTATGGCTGCTTTTTAAAAGACATGTCTTTAAGACCCCAGGCACTATTCTTTCTGACAGCTGGGCACCATTTAGTTTCTTCACCATACTTTGTGATAGTACCCATATCTTCGGTGATCTCTTTATGAGGGCGAGTATTGAGTATGGCCATGTCATAAGAACTGGAGGCTGCCCTTTGGATAAAGCAACTTTGAGGCGCCTTTAAGACATCCATTTGCAGACACTGAGAAGACAAAGGGAGACTCCTCAACATACAGATATAAATAATTAATTTCTTCAGCACCATCATAGATTTATTTGGATTAGCAATTCAAATTGAATCCTTATGAAGTTGGTGCTTCATTGTCTTCCTTTGACAGATGAGGAAACGGAGGTGCATGCAGTGTTTAAATAACTTAGCCAGAGTCAAGTTAAAAAACAACAAAACCAAAGTCACTGCCAACAATTGGACTGTGACTCATAGTGACCCGATAAGCCAGGATAGAACTATCTTTGTGGGTTTCTGAGCCGGTAATTTTTTTATGGGAGTAGAAAGCCTTGTCTTTTTCCCATGGGGGCAGTTAGTTGGTGATTTCGAACTGCTGATTTTTTTTGGTAGCTGCGCAATACATAATCATCACACTGCTAGGGCACTTTAGCCAGGGTCATGCAACTGATAAATTGCAGATGCCGAATTCAGACCATGGTGGTCTGAATCTAGTGCTAGGCTTCCCTATGCCCAACAGATGGGTGTAATCACACACACAGCGTGTACGTGAGATAAAGAAAAAGAGGCTCTAGAAATACCAACATCTAATGGCTAAATAGAAGTTAGCAAAGGTATAGATTTATTTTCTTGTTTATTGTTTATCTTTTCTACTACATTGTATGTTTCATGAGAGGTAGATTGTTTTCTTGGTTTGTTTTGGTATTTTTTGTTTGTTTGGGTTTTTAAAATCATTTTATTTATTGGGGGTTCATATAACTCTTATCACAATGAGAGGTAGATGTTTGTATCTCTTTTAGTAACTGCTGTGTCCCCAGGAGCTGGCATAACTTCATTATTTTAAAGGAACAAAATTATCTTGTATTGGGTGAAGTTTTACAGAACATATCATAGTTTTACATTCTACAATTCTTAATGTTCTGAATCAACTCATCCATTGCAATCTCCTCGATGTACTATTGCGTACCCCACTTCCTCCATGCATCTCCTGCTGCCTCTCCTCATTCCTGCCTAACTTTCTGAACTTTGTCCTTGGGTAAATGTTCCCATTCCTCTTTAAATGATCGATTATTCTAACATGGGGATGAGTTCAGTCCCAAATCTGTAAGCATGGTCTCTTTCACAATTTTGAGCTCTGTTCCATATTTTTCTTTCACTCTATCCAGAACTTTCTACTGTGATCCCCATTGAGATCAGTTGGGAGTGGTAACTGGGCATCATCTACTTCTTATGGTCTCAGGATTGTGGGGACTGATGTGCATCTGGTACGTTAGTCCTTTGGGCTAATTGTGTCCATGTTTCTTTTGATTTTCATCATTATTCTTTCCTCTGGAGAGGGAGAGGCCAATACTTGCATTTCAAATGGCTGCTCATGAACTATGAAGACCCCAGGCAATACTCACTAAATTGTTGTAATTATTAGATGACTTTGAGTCAGTTCCAGTGCTTGTGAAATACATTGAGATGTAACTTCATTTTAATTTACAAATACACATATAATATTCAGAGACCTTAAAATGTATACTCAATCCTTAATCCTCTTACTATTTTCATTACCATAGATAAGGAAATTTAAATCTAGAAAGGTTAAGGAACTTGTTCAAAATCATCCAACTAGTTGATGGCAATTCTGGGACTCCAAGTTTGGGCAATCTGACCTCAAAGTTTATACTCTTTTAAAAAACATCTTCTAATTTAATACATTGAAGAGTAATGATGGGGGGTGGGGCGAAAGTTCTGACAACCTGTCCAAAGTAGGTGAGATGAAGTCTAGCCGTCTTCAATTCTAAGGAGCATTTTGGGGGTACTTTTCCCCAAGACCGTTGTGTTTGTTATTTTGGGAGTCCCTGATACTTCCAATCTTCTTCATCTGCATCATAATTCAAAGGCATCTATTCTTTTTCTTTTTCCTTATTTAACGTTCAATTTTCACATGCATATGAGGCGACTGAAAAGACGCTGGTTTGGGTCAGGTGAACCTTACTCCCTAAAGTAACATCCTTTCTTTTCAATATTTTATAGAGGTCCTGCACAGCGGATTGACCCAATGCAATGTGCCATTTGATTTCTTGACTACTGTTTCTACAAGCATTGATTGTGTATCCAAGCAAGATTAAATCCTTGACAACTTCAATCTTTTCTCCATTTATCATGACGCTACCGAATGGTCCAATTGTGATGGTTTGGTTCTTCCTCACATGGAGTTGCAATCCAGACTGAAGGCTACAATAGTTGATCCTTCATCAGCAAGTTCTTCATGTCCTCCTCACATGTAGCCACGAAGGCTGTGTTATCTGTATCTTTCAAGTTATCAATAAGCCGCCTTCCATCCTGAAGCCACATTCTTCTGTGTATACGCCAGCTTTTCTGATCATTTGCTTAGCATCTGATAGGATAAATACGGTGAGAGGGTACAACCCTGACGCAGCCCTGACCCTTTCTTAATTTTAAACCAGGCAGTGTTCCTTTGTTGTGTTCACACAACTGCTCTTTGACCCTGCTGGTATTTGAACAACCAGTGACTTAGCTTCCATCCTCACAGTAACTCACAGGTTACCACAGTCTGATACACTAACAGCATTCATGCAACTATCTACAAATGTTATTTGAACATTACAGAAATTTCCTGTAATCATTGCATTTTAAAGGAAAAAAACTGTACAGAAAAATCATGGGCTCGGGAGCAAGGCAGAACCTGCTACTTCCTACCTTCATGTGTGTCCTTGAGCAAGCCACTTACCTCTAAGGGTCAGCTTCCTCCATTGTAAAACAGAAAAGATAATCTCTAGTGTGTAGGATTTGTATACAGCTTATACATGTAGGTACCTTAGTGCATTTGACTCGCTCACTGCCAGTAAACCCATCCCAACTCACAGAAACCCCATAGGACAGATTAGAACTGTCCTTGTGGGTTTCCAAGGCTCTGAATATTTATGGGATCAGAAATTCCCACTGCTCTTTCTCTCACTGAACAACTGGTGCATTCTAACGGAGCACCCTGTGGTGAGGAGCCCAGTGCTTAACTCACCACACCACTGGGGTCCCAGAAGTTAATGCTATAAAGCCACTCACTGCCTGTGGTTTCACTTATGCTATTCTATGTTATGAAGATTAACAACTGCATGGCATCTATCTCCTGACACATACATATTAGAGATTCCATAAATCGCCGCCATTACCATCAATATCATTTGATATTTTTAAATAAATGTTTGGTTGATTTACAGTGACATTACTCTTCTAAAAGTGGGACCTTGGGGTTTCCAAATCAGTCTTTTCTTCTGTTTTGTTGTATATTTGTCCTGAGAAACTGAGCCTACTGTCTTGGGTTCTTCTTTGAAATTTTTTTTAGCAGCCTTTGGTTTCAAGGTATGTTAGATATTCAGGATTCTTGTGTTTAATTCAGCTCATTTTAGGCCTTTCATGTTCTCCCAGGGCTGAAAACACCTAGAGCTCTGCTGAACCTCCTGAGCCCAAACCCCTAGTGGATGAAGAAAAACAATCTCATTTAGTCGCTACCACCGTTCTCCCCACAAGGGGGTGCTACTTCACAGATAATCCTTATTTTTTTGCTGCAGTGATTAATCAAAATCGGATACAGTGGCAGAATAATAACGGTGAATACACAGATCCCCAGATTTGTTTGAAATGCAAACCCCTAACATTGAACCATTTATCCTGACCCCCGTCTAAGTCCCCTGCTGAAGACAGTATGTAAAACTTCATGATTTAGGAGCACTGGTTCTGAAGTCAATCCTCCTGGGTTCAGAAGGGGGCGCTATCATTTGCTAGCTGGGTGCTCCCCAAGTTTCAGCTTTTTCACTGGAAAAGGGGGATACTCATAGTGATTATTTCAGAATGCGGAGGGATAAAGGGGCCAATGTTTGCAAAGAAGCACCAGGGACATGCCAATACGGCGGTAGCTATTGTGGGACACCCATCCTCGTCACCAATTGAAACCCAATGAAGTCAAAGATGGAATTCCAAATGCCAGTCTCTCACCGCTATTGCTGTTGGGAGGAGGCTCTGTGAAGCGGCATTCCTCCTAAGGGTGGACTCAATTGGAAGTTCCCTGCTGTGGCTCCAGGGAGCTCTGGTGGCAAACGTATGAAGCACTCAGCTTCGGTCCAAAAGTTTGACGGTTTCAATCTGTCAGCCACTTCACCGCAGAAAGATGTGGCAATCTGTTTCGGCACAACTTTGGAGCTTTGGAAGCCTTGTGGGGGCAGTTCTACGCTGCCCTATAAGGTCACAAGGAGCTGACATCCACAGAATGGCAACAGGCTAATGCCTCTCCCTCATACCCACTGCAGCCAGCCCCCTACCCTTTGCACTCTTATGTATTCAGGCTAAGGCTTCATGTCAGTGTGCTAATTTTGGATTTCAGCTCCCTCGCTGGCCTTGGCCTTGCAGACAGGCTTAGATTACATGTTTCTGCCCTGGAGAATGACGTCACTCCTCAAACAAAGGTACATGTGCACCACACACTGACACGCGTGACAGCATTCTCTCTCTCCCTCCCTCCCTGTCCGTCTTTCTCACACACACACACACACACACACACACACACACACACACACACACACACACACACAGCGAGAGCGAGAGAGAATATCTTTCACCCAGCCCAGGAGTGAATCCACGCCCAGTGGGGAGGGGGTGAAAGGTAACTGAACCCTGCAGGACAGCTGGGCAGCTGGCTCAGTCCCTGCCAGGCTCTTTTCCTAGTAAGGGCATCTCTGGGCGACAAAATCCAATTGAAGACACAACTCATAGGGAGCTCCATGACTATTTCTTTTAGCCCCGTTAGCAATGTCCCCGGAACTCTTTGGGGGGACTGTATTTAGAGACCTGCTGGCACTCACTGAAGGGGGCAGCTGGCAGCTGGTGCCTGCTGGCCTGCCTCTTCACTCCCTCTCTCCTCCCTCTATGATAGTTATAACAGTACCAGCAGAGATAAGTGGTTCTGCTCCCTAACCTGTGGTCTCCCCTGATACTGGTGCCCTTTACCAGTGCTGTGGGGACACCTTGACTCTGCGTGCCCTAAAATCCCCCATGCCATTTCGACTGTCTCCCCAAGGACTTGGGTGAGTTCTCGCACATCCAGCTGGAGAAGTGTGAGTGATTCCTATGGGGCCATCTCAGCTTGTGGAAGTGGCCTTCCTTTGGTGGCGATTCCAAATAGTTCACGATGCCCTATTATGTGTCAGGTAGTCTCTGGATGGGGCATACAGTGAAGAACTTGTTTAGGCACCTCAAAAGAAAGACCTAATTTTCTTCCCCCTTGAAAACCTTCTGGAGACAGTTCTACTCTGTAACATCTCGCACTATCAGGATTGATAATCAACTTGATGGCTACCAGTATGGTTACTATGTGCCAAGTTGTCACTCCAAGAGATACACAGGTAAGGAAATGAACAAGGACAACAAAAAACATGAGTCAAAATTCTCTAAGGACAGTTCAGTGGAGACTCATGTCACTGTGGTGCTTACTGCATGCTTAACCAACTGTTCAATATATAATCTTCAAAAGTCCATGAATTATAGAATAGAGGTAAAATTATTGTCCCCCAGTTTATATATAAGAAAGCTTGGGCTTTGTGACTGTTCTCTCACTGCCTTCCTGTTGATCCCAACTCATAGAAAACCTATAAGACAGAATAGAACTGTCTTGCAAGTTTCTGAGACTGTAACTCTTCACGGGAACAAAAATCCGCATCTTTCTCCCAAAGAGCGCCTGGTGGTTTGGAACTGTCAACCTTGTGGCCAGCTGACCAATCGATGTGTAACCACTCCACCACCCGGAGTAGGTGGAATAATGTCCTCCCCAAATCCATGCCTACTCAGAACTTCAGAACGTGACCATATTTTGCAGGTATCATTAGTTAAGGTCATTGACTGAAATCATCTTAGATTTAGGGTGGGCCCAAAATCCAGCAACTCATGTCCTTACAAGAAAAATAGAAGACACCGCAATGCAGAGTAGGGAGTCATGTGAAGGAGGACTGATGTGACTGTGATCCAAGACACAGCAGTGCTGCCTGAGAGTCATCAAAAACAAGAGATGGCATGGAATGAATTTTCTTTCATAAGACCACCTCTGCTGACAACTCTAATCTTGTACTTATGACCTTCTGATCTGTGTGAGAATACCTTTCTGTTTTTTTAAGCCTCCTAGGTTTGTGATCGTTTGCTACAGCAAGCTTAGCAAGCCAACGCAAGAGCTAGGATTTGAACGTAAGCAACCTGGTTCCTGAATCTGTCCTCTTAACTCCTTCCGGTACCGTTTCATGCCCAGTGACAGAACACTGGCGTGGTCAGAAGAAAGGTCCCTGGGGTGACCCACGGTAAATAATAGCTGTCCTTTCCTGAGCTTTAATTTTCTCATCTGTGCAAATAGAACTTTGGGCTAGATGGTGTTTCAGTCCCGTTTCAGTCGTGACATTTTAGGAGCCTATGATTCATGGTTTCAGGAGAGAGGTGGCAGAGTGACAGTAGTGTGAGTAGGTTGTGGATGAGGGGATAACAGATAGGCATTACAGGTAATTGCCTGATTTTCAAAAGGCCTGTGGATAAAAAGGCTATTATGGAAATGTTTTCCATTATCTCTCCCTCTTGTTCTCTTGATGTTTGTTTCTCTGGGACTCTGCCTCTCTCGCATGCATATGGATCCCCACATCTACACACATACCCAGAGATTCTTTTTTAACTATGGAGAGAACGTTTACATTTATTCATTTTAAGCTAGTGCAGAAGGGAGGGGGCAGAGTATGAGTGTCCAGCAGTTCCTGGCATGGGGAGTAGTGGGGAGGGCTCCAGAGACTTGGGAGCAGGGTTATTAAGTATGTTCATTAATGAGCCCAAGTAGGAAATGACTAATAAATTGATGGAAGGAGGCTGATGGCACAAAACCACTTGGTTAATTAAAACCACGGAGGTCTTGGAGTGACTCCGAAAAGCCCTTAAGGATGGAAGTGGTCGATAGGTGGAAAATAAAGATGAAAATGGGGAGGGGGGGAGCCATTCAGGGGATAATTGTTGAAGGAATGCCACTGGTCTGGGGAGGTAAGACTAGTAAAAAGGCAAAACTATCAAAATACCACAAATTCAAAAAGCCTGTCCTGAACAACACCAACCCCCCCGCCAACACTTGTCTGCCTCTTTATAAATAACGTGATGCTCACATGTGTTTCAGTAAGGGTTCGTCTCTTCCTCCCGCAAACTTTAAGTGGGATGGTGGTCATAGTGATTTTGCAGCAGCCATTGCGAGTGAGCCAGGACTAGGGTCAAGAGCAAACTCGCGGAGCTATGGTGTCGCATGGAAGCCTCCTGGTCCTGGTTCAGTAGAAGGGCAGCTGCAGTGTCTTCTCTGTTGTCAACAGTCAACTGGCATTGAGCCTTTCTCAGGAAACCTTTGCTCAGGTCAGCCCTGAGTAGAGTTTTCCAATGGAATGATAGGAAATGCTTTTGGAAATTGGCACAGTGTTGATTTTGGTCCTGGGTGTCCATTGGCCGGAGGTCATTGACAGCTGTTTACAGGTTGCAGGAGCCTCTATAGTAGAGACCGTCTTTAGAGCTTTGCTTGTCTCATCACCAGCTACCTCCTTTCTTCAGCTATAGTCCCTTGGCTTTCCTTCACCTTCCACGTTCAACTGACCACCAAGGTGGACCCTTGTTGCCCCACATCAGCTCTAGCATAATAAAGACACTCTTTGTTGATGTGGTGGTTGCCACCCAGGCTGTTGCAAATAGGTCCCTAATTGATTCCCATGACTCTGTTTCTCCCGAGAATAGTGTACACAGATATGCTATATAAAACAAGAATCTGATCACGTCACTGTGTCCCAGCTTAAAATTGAAAACAAAACCAAACTCCAGGTCCTTAAAGATCAGTGTCACTCTCTGTACTATGTCCCACAAAGATATTCACAACTGTATTTCCTGTCAAGACTCCTATCTGCTCCTCGTTAGTTCTGCATTTGAACCTCGTTGAATCCATTTCCTAAACAGGGCATGCTGTTTTACTTTTTCATGTCATTGATTAAGTTGTTTTCTCTTCTGTGGTTACCTTTTGAACTCCTACTCATCCTTCAAAGCCAGATTCAAATGGACCCTACTTTGAGAAACCTTTCCTTGTCTCCTCCAAGCAGCCATTTTGGTGTCCTCCTCATGCTCCTAAAGCACACATCTAAGCTCTCTCCCAAGCGCTTCCCAAGCTGTTCTCAGGATGCTAAGGGCATGTCTATTTAGTCCTCGGATGTGGTTACCGCTCACCCTTCTGTCACAGTCTAAGGAACAGAAGCAAGGCTGATGGCTATGGCCAAACTGTGTCCTGGGCTCTGCTCTTCCTGTTTCTCCAGTGAGTTCAAACAAACCCTGTCATGGTTCCCCAAGGGAACTTGAGAAACAGAAAATCCAGGTGACAGGAACTAATGTTGAACAAGCTGATGCTACTGGATAAAATCTTCTCATAACAAGCCTTGATCAGTTTCCTGTCGTGAAGATAAACGACCCAGAGCTGAGGGCTCTGCAATGGCCAGCTGTCCTAAGTGCATGCTGAGACCCCGATTTATAGATGACTGGTGGTTTCGGCGCTACCCATCCAACTCCGTATCTAGGTGTATGTGCTCTTTGTTCTCTATCCAAATTCAACCGGCAGGTGTTGAGTGCCTGCCACATATCAGGCAGTGTGCAGGGCGATTTAGAAGTACGGTCTCATTTAATTGCCATAACAACCCACTCTGGTGGACATTATAATCTCTATTTGAAATATGATATGATGGCTTCAGAGGTGGAGAGACTTGCTCAAGATTTTCCAGCTAGTAAAAATAACAGATAACTCCTAATGAATTCTTTTTATGTGTAAAGTCCTACATGGATGTTATTTTTTCTGTACAACTTTTGGAAGATAAATATTATCATATTTCATTTTTAAAAGATTTTGGTATGTTTTATTCCAGATTTCTTCCATGCACGTATACATGTATTTTAAAAATCATTTTATTGGGGTTCATACAACTCATCACAATCCATACATACATCAATTGTGTAAAGCACACTTATACATTCGTTGCCCTCATAATTCTCACAATTTCCTTTCCGTTTGGGTTCCTGGAATCAGCTCCTCATTTTCCCTCCCTCTCTCTCCCTGCTCCCCCCTCCCTCATGAACCCTTAATAATTTATAAATTATTATTTTATCTTGTCTTACACTGCCTGGCGTCTCCCTTCACCCACTTTTCTGTTGTCCACCCCCCAGGGAAGAGGTCACATGTATAACCTTGTAATCGCTTCCCTATTTCCAACCCATTCGTCCTCTACCCTCCCAGTATAGCCATTCTCACCACTGGTCCTGAAGGGATCATCTGCCCTGGATTCCCTGTGTTTCCAGTTCCTATCTGTACCAGTGTACATCCTCTGGTCTAGCCAGCCTTGCAAGATAGAATTCAGTTCATGATCTGGGGGTGGGAAGGGAATCATTTAGGAACTAGAGGAATATTGTATTTTTCATTGTTGTTACATCACACCTTGATTGGCTCGTCTCCTCCCCTAGGCCCCTCTGCAAGGAGATCTCCAGTGGCTGACAAATGGGCTTTGAGTCTCTACTGTGCACTCCCCCCCCTCATTCACTATGGTAAGATTTTTTTTGTTGTTGTTCTGATGATCCCTTCAACACCTCGTGATCGCACAGGCTGGTATGCTTCTTCCATGTGGGCTTTGTTGCTTCTGAGATAGATGGCGGCTTGTTTACCTTCAAGCCTTTAAGACCCCAGATGCTATACCTTTTGATAGCCGGGCACCATCAGCTTTCTTCGCCACATTTGCTTATGTACCCATTTGTCTTCAGCGATCATATCGTATCTCTTTTATAGTGATGCACTCAGGTGAAATGAGCTGAGGATGCTATCATGAGTAGTAAGTGTCAGAAGTGGAACTCTGATGACCCCATTCTTTTCTATTTACATGGTGGGTTGAACCTCAAGGTCAGCAGTTAGAAGTCACCAGCCCCTCCACAGTATAGAGCTAAGGCTGCCTGCTCCTGTAAAGATTTATCACCCTGGAAACCCAACAGGACCATTCTACTCCATCGCCTAGGGTCGCTATGAGTCAGAATTGACTCGATAGTAATGAGTTTTGTTTTGTTTTCCTTTTTAGGTCTGATCATCTTTCACCACACTACGTAGTCTCTTTCTGCCTTCTCAAATCAAAATTCCACCAGTAGAAGTGCTGCAAGGCAAGCCATTGGTCACCACGGTGCTCAACAGAACACGCAGACCAGCTGGGTAGGAAGAGGTTACTCAAATTAAACCTTTAGCTACTTGCAGGCAAGCAGGTCCAGGGGAAGTTGGGCTAGTTGGAGCACATGGTGCTGGCTTTCTTGAACTTGCAGGGTTTCTGGAACGAAGCTACTTCCTTGGGTGTCAAGTCAGATTTTAATAGGGAAATGTTCCCATCATAAGCCCACAGCTGAGGCAAAGTGAGCCAAGACAGGCGATAGATCTACAGCCCTTGGCTTTTTGATGCCGTCCTCACTGATGGGGCATATCAACGATATAACTGGAACACTTACTAAGATCCTTTGAGGAAGCCACTACTTGTGTTGTCCTGGACCTCAATCTCCCCATGGATCCAAATGAGAAGATAGGCAAGCAACTCTGAGGTCCTTTCAGTTTGATCTTTTAAAAGTTTTGCATCCCCAGAAGGTCAACATTGATTGGCTACTAACCTGTTGCACATGACGAATGCCCTGAGCCAGCACCCAGTGCAGTGCCAGCCAGACCATGCATCCCAGTAACCAACTTTGGCCTCAGCCTGGAAATAACTGGGTGCTTCATCTTCTTTCTGACAGGCTCTTAATGGAAGTGGACTGATGGGGTGGACAGGAAAATAAGGACTCTGGCAGACTCAGCGAGATTCTGGTCCCCCTGCCCTCCCACTCCAATGATCCAGAGCCACCGCCAAATGAAATGGCTTTTGGAACAGAACTGGCTCATTCCATTAAGGAGATGAGAATTCTATTAATTGGGGGGAAAGTTTCAAGGGCAGGGAGGTCAGCAACCAAGGCCCACGGCCAAACACCACTGAGGGTGATACAAGTGGAGGCATTATCCAAGCTTGGTACTGGAAGTTGGAGAGCAAAGAGGCAGCTTAGTTAAAATGAAGACCAGTCTAGTCAATGAAATTAGTACCATCTTTCATTTCCCCAACACTACCACTTGAACCCTCAGCTGCTTCATGCCTGATTTCCACAGAGCAGCCCATTCCCAGTTCCTTTGGAGTCTCTGCTTCCTGTTTCCCTCAAAGCACCTACTTTCTTGGATGCTGTGGAAACTTTGGAGCCCCGCTGGAGGATATCTCACATCCAGCCACAGTCAATACCCAGCCAAGGAGACTTGTTTCAACACAAATGCCTGGATTCCTCCTTAGGGTTTCTGAATTATTAGTTCTAGGGAAGGAGCTCAGAATTTGCCCTTCTAGCAAACAAATGATGAGGTTATCTGCTCTCCCATAAAGATCTACAGCCTCAGAAACTTCACGTGGGATGGTTATGAGTTGAAATCCACTCCATGGTAGTGGTTTGAGCTTTCTTTGTACTTGGATCCATAATCAGTGTTCATGGAAGCAGGAGTCAAGATGACAAACAAGGTCTTGCCTTTGGGAAAATCTGCTGCACAAGACCTATATAAAGTGTTGAAGGGCAAAGATGTGCTGGACTCAAGTCACACTGTTTTCCATCGCCTCATATGCATAGGAAAGCTGAACAACAAATAAGAAAGACCAGAGAAAAGTTGATGCATTTGAATTGTGGTGTTGGAAAAGCCTACTGGAAGCATCATGGACTTCTAAAAGAGCAACCACGTCTTTTGGGGGGAAGATAGAGCCAGAATGCTCCTTAGAAGCAAGGATGGCAAGACTTTGTCTCGTGCACTTTGGACATGCTATCTGAAGAGACCAGTCCCTGGAGAAGGATATCGTGTTTGGTACAGCAAAAACACGGGGAGAATGGTAAAGGAAAAGCAAGGAGATGGATGAACATTGTGGCTGTAACAATGAACTCCAACATAATAGTGATGATGGCATAGGATCGCACAGTGTTTCTTTCAGTTATACACGGGCTAGTTAAGAGTCGGAGCCAACCTCATGGCACCTAACAACTTTTGCATTTGACAGACTTCTTTGGGCATGAAACAACTTTACTTGTTCTTTAATGTACTCTTTTGTGTCTATCTTATGTAACTCATCCCTGTCTGCAAAACACCCCCATGATGTTGAGCATGGGAATTCTTTTCCTTTTGCTGTATTTTGTAGCATTTGATTGTGTTAATATGTGACATTTTACTTATTCATTTTCCTCTTCACCAGTATTTGAGTTGTTTTCAGTTAGAAATAATGTTGCTGCCATGGAAATTCTTATATAGATGATATGGATATGTAAGTGGACATATGTTCTCATGAATCTAAGGTTATACAACTGCATATAGAATTGCTGGTTCATAGAGTAGGGACACACACACAAATATACAAGGGTAAGTAAAAACACGATGTCCTTCTCCAGGGACTGGTCTCTCCTGACAACATGTCCAAAGTATCTGAAACGAAGTCTCAACATCCTTGATGCTAAAGAGCATTCGGGCTGTGTTTCTCCCAAGACAGATTCGATGGTCCTTCTGACCGCCCATGGTACCTTCAATATTCCTTGCCAAAACGTATCAGCTCTTCTCTACTCATCCTTATAGATTGTGAGGCCACTGAAAATACCACGGCTTTTGTCAGGCACATCTTAGCCTGCAGGGTGACATCATTGTTCTTTAACATTTTAAAGAGAGGCCTTGTGTAGCAGATGTGTCTGACATAATACATAATAAAAAAACTGATGCTATCAAGAGTTTTGATTAGGGATCCAAGCAAAAGGAACTCCTTGACAACTTCAATCTCTTCTCCATTTATTATGGTGTTGCCTATTGGTGAGGATTTACATTTTCTTTCTACTGAGTTGTAATCCACATTGCACTCCGTTATATTTGATCTGCTAAATGCGTGTTTCCAGTCTCTTTACTTTCAGGAAGTTGTTACTGACTTTTCTTCCGATCATGATGCTGAAATCTTCTTCATATAACCCCACTTCTCACTTCTCAGATTACTGGATCAGCACAGAGAGTAAGTAACTATGGTGAAAGGACACACACATCTTCCCTGCTTTGAAACCACTCAGCACTCTTTTGTTCTGTTCAAATGACTGCCTCTGGTTCTGCTTGAGCAAAATGAAGCTTTCTGGAATTCTCATTCCTTGTAATGTTATTCATAGTTTTTACGACCCATACAGCTGAATACCTTTCTCTATAGTCAATAAAACACAAGTAAATATCTGTCTGATATTTTCTGCTTTTAATCAAGATCGGTGTGATGTTAGCAATGTCCCTTGTTTCACGTCATCATCTGGTGCCAGTTTGAATTTCTCTTTGTTGATGTACTGCTGCAACCATTTTTTAGTTATTTTCAGTAAAAGTTTACCTATGTGTGATAATGATATTGTTCGATAATTTCCTCATTTGGTTCTGTCACCTTTCTGTAGAATGGGCACAAATATGAATCTCCTCCAGTCAGTTAGCCAGGTGGCTGCCTTCTAAAATTATAGACATACACCAGTGAATGTTTCCAGTCCTGATTTAGTATTTTTAAGTGTCACAAATAACTTTATTTTAAAATATGTGGACACATGTCCAACCCCATTTAGGTACACAAAAATATGATAAATAAGAGAAAGCAAACATATGTAGTTTTATGGTAAACAGAATGTTTTTTCTATTTGCAATAACTATAGCAAAGCTGCTTTAGTTTTAAAAAACATTTTTTGTTCAATACCATGGGTTCTGGATTGTATGCTACCTCTTGAAAGAGTCGGCTACTAAGCAATTCCTTTTAGTACAGTAACTGTGTATTTATTCCATTTTTCGTTGTTGTTGCTTCATACTTCATTCAATATTTTGACCACACAATCCTTCTGTACTTTAGCACGAGGCTTGAAATTTGTCTGCACTCCTTTCAGCATATATCTTTTGATATATGCTTAGTATGCTATTTCCTGTTGGTTTTGTAACATTAAGTCTTTGCATGTCTTACAATAATACTATGCTTTGTTTTCTTGAGCTACTTTTGAAATTCTGTTCAGCTCTTTTCCTTCATAATTTCTTCCCTTTATTTTAGCTACTCTATGTTCAAGAACAAGTACCAGAGTTTATCAACTCTGGTCTCTTTATATATATAAAAATAGCTTTTAAAATCATTTTATTAGGGACTCATACAACTCGTCACAATCCATACATATATCACTTGTGTAAAGCACATTTGTACATTTATTGCCCTCATCATTCTCAAAACATTTGCCCTCCACCTCAGCCCCTGGCATCAGCTCCTCATTTTTCCCCTCCCTCCCTGCTTCCCTCTCCCTCATGAACCCTTGATAATTTATAAATTATTTTGTCTTATCTTGCCCTGTCCGACGTCTCCCTTCACCCACTTTTTTGTTGTCTTTCCCCCAGGGAGGAGGTCACATGTAGGTCCTGTAATCGGTTCATCCTTCCCAACCCACCCTCCCTCTACCTTCTCAGTTTTGCCACTCACATCACTGGTCCCGAAGGGATCATCTGCCCTGGATCCCCAGCATTTCCAGTTCCTATCTGTACCAGTGTACATCCTCTGGTCTAGCCAGACTTGCAAGGTAAAATTCGGATCATGATAGTGGGTAGAGGTGAGCATTTAGGAACTAGAGGAAAGTTATATTTTTCATTATTGCTACATCGCACCCTGACTGACTTATCTCCTCCCCGAGACCCTTCTGTAAGGTGATGTCCACTGGCCTACAAATGGGCTTTGGGTCTCCACTCCACACTCCCCCCATTGTTCACTATGGTAAGAGTTTTTGTTCTGATGATGCCTGATACATGATCCCTTCGATACCTCGTGATCGCACCGACTGTTGTGCTTCTTCCATGTGCTTCTGAGCTAGATGACTGCTTGTTTACCTTCAAGCCTTTAAGAACCCAGACACTATATCTTTTGATAGCTGGACACCATCAACTTTCTTCGCCACATTTGCTTATGCACCAATTTGTCTTCAGCGATTGTAGCATGGAGGTGAGCCACAATAATCTGTTTTTTTGGTCTTTGATGCCTGATAACTGATCCTTTCGGCACCTCATTATCACACAGGCTGGTGTGCTTCTTCCAAGTGGGCTTTGTTGCTTCTGAGCTAGATGGATGCTTGTTTACCTTCAAGTCTTTAAGACCCCAGATGCTATGTCTTTTGATAGCCGAGCACCATCAGCTTCCTTCACCACATTTGCTTATTCATACACTTTGTCTTCAGCAGTTGTGTTGAGAAGGTGAGCATCATAGATGCCAATTTAAAAGAAGGAAGTATTCTTGCATTGAGGGTGTACCTATAATTATATACACATAGATCTATTTCCCCATCCTCATATATGAATGAATATATTTGCATATGTACATGCCTTTATTTAGAGCTCTATTAATGCCCTTTGCCTCCTAGCTTTTTCCTTTATTTCCTTTGACATTCCTCTTGTCCCACTATCATGCTCAGTCTTCATTTAGTTTTCAGTTAGTCCTCTTGGTTACATTACCCTTCATCATGCGCTACCAGGCCTCCTACACCCTCCTCACCACCAATTTGGATCACTTGTTGTTCCCTTGTTCCTGGATTTGTTAACACCACTACCTTTCCCCACCTTTCCCTCTCACATGTCCCCCAAGAACTGCTGGTCCCGTTGTTTTCTCCTCCAGATTGTCCATCCAGCCTATCTTATTTAGACAGACATACAGAGATAATAACATGCACAATACCAAGACAGAGCAAACCAAGCAACAATATACAACAAAACATCAACAACGA
The DNA here is from genome assembly GCF_050624435.1 of Tenrec ecaudatus. Taxonomy (NCBI): domain Eukaryota; kingdom Metazoa; phylum Chordata; class Mammalia; order Afrosoricida; family Tenrecidae; genus Tenrec; species Tenrec ecaudatus. Next base: position 145,887,964 of record NC_134548.1, read on the forward strand.
CAAACAAAACAAAACACAACAAGAAAGAAAAGCTTGTAGTTAGTTCAAGGCCTGTTTTTTGGCATTTAGGAGTGTTTTCCAGTCCAGTCTTTTGGGGCACCATGCCTTGGTCCCAAAGTCCACCTTCAGCATTCCCTGGGGACCTTGCTGCTCCATTCCCTTCCTGTTCTGTTGCACCCTCTTAGTGTTTTGCCTCGGTGTGGCAGGATCAGATCGGACTCTATTCCCACACTGTGTCTCCTGTGTTGTCCCCTGTAGGGCTATGGATCAGTGAGGGACTTCATGTGTCATAGTGGGACCGGTCATGTGGTCCTCTCTGTGGACTGGCTGCTCTAATCGGGAACATCGTCCTCAAGGCCTGTTGGGCCAAGACGTGCTCAACTCTCTCCTCCTCCCCCTTCATCTGCCTCCTTGTGCCCCAATCAGATATGTCCCTCTCCAGGAGCTGCAGATTCAATGCTGTCCTTTGAAATAAATTTTTCTGAGGGGAGGGAGAGGTGTCCACGTAGCTGTAGGTACTGGGGTCTGCCCCTCGGGGTGGGGGTGGGGGTATTGTTTATATCTCCACAGGGAAAGAGGGACCAGACTTCAACCCAGTGCTACAAGATGTGAATGCAACATTCCGGCGTGGAGTAGGGAACCAGTGGAGATGTCTGAGGGGCCGGCCCCAATCCTACTTATATATTTTAATGACTTTTTGCTTCCTTCATGTGTGATGTTTTTGATGCCATCTCACAAGTACTCCTTAGAATTCAATGAATCAAAATCTGTTCTTGACCTAGTCTCTAAATTCAGATGGAATATATTCAAGGTTCTATTTTGGCTCACATGGACTTGTTTAATTGTCTTCAGCTTCAATATGAACTTTCATATGAACAGTTGATGGTCTGTTCCACCATCAGCCCTGGACCTTGTTTTGGCTGATTACCTTGAGCTTCTCCCCCATCACTTCCAACAGATGTAGTCTATTTTATTCTATTGGTGCTGTCCAGTAAGCAAAGCATTAGCCTGCTAGCCTTGAGGTGTGTGGTTCAAACCTACCACTTTATCCACCGGAGAAAGAAGAGACTGCTCAGCTCTTGTAAAGTTTTACACCCTCAGAAATCCACGGGGCCACTTCACTCTATCCCATAGAATCACTATTAATCAGGATTGCATTTGCTTTTAGGGTTTGTGTTTAGTAGTTGGTGTGTAACTTTGAGTAATGGTTATATTTATTGGACTTCCTGGTGTGTATATATATGTTATCCTACTACAGATAGTATTGTACCTCAAGATAGATCTTCAAATATCCTTTTTAAGGGATATATGATGCCATTCCTCTTAAACTTGACAACCCTGGTGTAGTAAACCATATGATATTGCCCAATTCAAAATGCCCAATTCTAGCTGATTTCAGTTCACTAAGGATATTGACCTTGTGTTCTAGTTCATTTTTTGGTCACTTCCAATTTTTCCAGATCCATACTCATACATTCAATTTTTCAATTATTAATGACTACTTCCAACTGTTTCTTTGCATTTGGGGTCATATCTCATCAGCAAATGAAGGGTTCAAAAGTTTTAATTCAGTAACCTCGTTAAGGCTGACTATACACTAAGGAGGCAACTCTTCCCCAGTCATATTTTTGAGCGTCTTCTGAGCTGTGAGGGGCTCATCTTCTAGCACTATATCAGATATTATTCTGCTGTTATTCATATGGTTTTCCATGGCTAATTCCGCAGACCTTAGCAACCTATTCCGTTTTCGTACTCTGTTATTAGTTGGGAAGCTGTACTGAAACACCTTCACCATGCATGACTCTGCTAGTATTTGAAATACAGGTGGCATTGCTTCCAGAGTGACAGTAACACAAAAGGTATCATTCAAAGCAGGACAAATTGGCAGATGACCTGTCTGAGGGATTAGCCACTGAAACCTTTATGAACAGCAGGGGAATATGATTTGATATAGTGCCAGTAGATAAGCCCCTGAGGTTTAAAGGCACTCTGAATATGATTGGAGAGCTGCCTTCTCAAAGGATCGGCGACCTTAAGGATGTTGATGGAGCAAGGTTTGGGGAATCTTAATTTGCTGAAAGGGAACAGCTCAAAATGAGAAAATATGCAAAGATTTGATAATAAACAAAACGTGGAATGTAGGAAGTATGAATTTAGGAAAAGTGGAAGTCATAAAAAATGAAATGGAATGCATGAAGATCGATATCTTAGGCATTAATTAGCTGAAATGAACTAGTATTTGCCATTTTGAATTGAACAATCTTATTTTTTAGTATACCAGGAATGTCAAACTAGAGAAGATTGGCATTGAATTCATCTTCTAAAAGAATATTTCAAGGCCTGTCTTGAAGTACAATGCTTTCATGATATGATAATAGATATATGTGTACAAAAAGAGTCCAGACAATACAACTATTATGTAAATCTACACAGCAACCACTAAAGTCAGTGATGAAGAGATTAAATAATTTACCAACTTCTTCCATCAGAAATTAATCAATTATTCAATTAAGATGCATCAAAATTATTAAATGTGAATTGAATATAAATATTTAAAACACGGAATCTGCATTGGTTGTTGAAAAATATGGTCTTGGTGATAGGAACAAAGCTGGAGGTTGTATGATAGAATTTTGCAGTTCTAATGGTCGCATCACAAATATATGCTTTCCACAGCATGAGCAGTGACTCCATGTGAACCTCACCATATGGAGTACACAGAAGTCAGGTTGTCTACATATGTAGGAAGAGATGATGCAGAAATAAAATATCATCACTCAAATAAGGCCAAAGGGCAGCTGTGGTACAAACCATCAATTGTTCATGTGCCACTGCAAGTTGAAGTTTTTGACAATTAACACAAGTCCATAACTATATCCCACCTGAATTTATAGACCATCTCAAAACCAAATTATACACATTGCATAATAAATAAAAATAACAGATGAGTTGTGGGATAACATGAAGCACATCATAGAAGAAGAAAGCAAAAGTTCAGTAACAAAGAGGTAAGGAAACTAAGACCAAAGTAGATATCAGAAGAAACTCTAAAACTTTTTCTTGAATATAGAGTAGCTAAAACAAAGGGAAGAAAAGCAGGAAAATAGCTGAACAAAAATTTTCAAAAGGCAGCTTAAGACGACAAAGTAAAGTATTATAATAAAATATGTAAAAACCTAGATTTAGAGAAATAAAAGGGAAGAATGTGTCCAGCCTATATTAGTAGGAATGTGCTGAAAGAATTGAAGAAAAATTTCAAGCCTCAAATTGCAGTATTGAAGGTTTGCATGGTCAAAATATTGAATGATGAACAAAGCACCTAAAGAAATAGAATACACAGAATCACTATATGAAAAGAGCTGATCAATTTCTAATTATTTCAAGGGTTAGCATATGATCCAGAACCCATGTTATAAAAGGATTAAAATCCAAGCTGCATTGATGGCATTAGCAAAAGAGTCTCCAGGACTTGATGAAATACTAATTGAAATGTTTGAACAAGCTAATGAAGCACTGGAAGCATTTACTCGTGTATGCCAAAAAATTTGGAAGATATTTACCTGGCCGGCCAACTGTAAGAGATCATATTTGTGCTCATTCCAAACAGAGGTAGCATAACAGAATGTGAAAATTATTTAACAATACCAGAATTACTACATGCAAGTAAATATTTTCAAAGATAATTAAACGATGATGAAAGCATTATATTACAGAGAGTTGCCATAAATACTAACCAATTCAGAGAATAATTTGATATGAAGGCTGACATTGTTGATGTCAAATGGATCTTGGTTGAAAGCAGAGTACACCAGAATAAGGTTTACCTGTGCTTTATTAACTAGGCAAAGTCATTTGACTATGTGGATCATAACAAATGATGGGTAACATTGATAAGAATGGAAAATCCAGACCATTTCATTATGCTTATGTGGAACTGGTACATCGATCAACAGGCAGTTGTGTGAACAGAACAAGGGCATACTGCATGGTTTAAAATCAGGAAAGGTGTATATCCTCTCATATTTATTCAATCTGTATGGTGAGCAAATAATTTAAGAATGGAATTCATGGATTATATGAAGAAGAATGTGGCATCAGAAATGGAGGAAGGCTTATTAACAACCTGCAATATGCAGATACAATCTTGCTTGCTGAAAGTGAGGAGGTCTTGAAACACTTGCTGATGAAGATCAAACTGTAGCCTTCAGTGTGGGGCTTTCTCCTTCCATAGAAAATTACAACCTCAGACACTCACAGGGCAGTTCTAATCTATTCAATAGGATCACTATGAGTCGGCATTAACTCAATGGTAATCAGTTTGTTTTTATTTTTGCTTTCAATATGAATTACAACTCCATGAAAGAAAACCCAAATCCTCACAACTAGATCAATAGGTAGCATCTTGGCACATGGCAACAAAATTTAAATTGTCAAGGATTTTATTTTGCTAGGATCCATAATCAATACTCATGATAGCAGCAGGTAAGTAATTAAACGACGTATTGCCTTGGGAGAATCTGCTGCATGGGACCTCTGTAATGCGTTAAAGCGAGCAAGGAGGTCGCTTTGAGGACTAAGCTATACCTGACTCGAGTTGTAGTGTTTCTCCTAATCTCACAGGCATGTGAAATGTGGACGGGAAATCGGGAAGACGGGAGAGAATTCATGCCTTTTCACCGTGGGGTTGGTGAAGTGTTTCAAAAGTTCTGTAGACTGCCAGAAGAACGAACACATCTGTCTTGGAAGAAACACAATGTGAATGTTCCTTAGAAGCCAGAATGGTGAGCCTTCGTTGCACATCCTTTGGGGATATTTTCAGGAGAGTCCAGTCCCTAGAGAATGACAACATGCTTGGTGAAGTAGAGGGTACAGAAAAAAGACCTTCAAGGAGACAAATTGATCGAACCAGTGCTGATGGAGCAGGACCACGCAAGGTCTCTTGGTCCACAGTGGTTCCCTCAGTTGTACATCAACTGCTATGAGTCAGAGCTGACTGGATGGCACCTAACAAAATGGAGTCTCCAGGCCATGAAGTTGGTTCTGAGCCTATAGGATATTGTAGGACTGCCCCTGTGGATTACCAAGACGGAATCATTGTGGAAGCAGAAAGCCTCGTTTCTCTCCCATGGAGCAGTTGGCTTGTTCAAACTACTGAACTTGCTGTTTGCAGCCCACAGCACAACCCATTATGCCAGTAGGGTTACTAACTGACGAACGAACTAACTAGCTACTGACTACTGAACAATCTAGAACACTGTTAGATACTGCCAATGTGCCCGTGTGTGTGCTGCAGGGCTCCACTTCCTTGCAAACCCACAGTGTTGGGTTTTTGTTTGTTTTAAAGTGTTCAGTCAACCTGCGGGAGCCGTCTCATAGTGACTTTAATTGCATTTTTGATGGTCCCTTTTAACAGGTGGCATAGAAGATGGCATGGAGCTGGCCAAGATTTTGTTCTGATAAAGTGTCATCTAACAGTAATAACAACAATAGTTTTAATCTATTAAGGGAGATGATAATGTTCAGTACAAAGGGATTGTCCCTTGGGACTTCAAACTAGTAAGGCATTGCACAAATAGCTAGTACGCTGGAGCTCTGGATGGAGAAGAGGTCAGGGAAAGCTCAAGGGAAAAACCCATGCTTCATCATCATTTGTTTTCCCTCTCTCACTTTCCTCTCTAATGCAAACAAAAGGAATACTTGGTTTAAAATCGAGCACGGGCCACAAAGTTGGCCAGTAAGACTAGAAATATTGAGAAAATTGGTGACAGTACTTGATATTAGTGTGTTGGAAGTCCAGATAATATGAGGAAGTGTAAAAAATATGTGGAAGTCTAAGAAAAAACGGGAAGATATATATGCCAGTGATGTCAATAAAATTCTATTTTAGAACAATAAGAAGCTTAGTGGTACAGTGGTTAAAATTCTCCATTAATAGCTGAAAAGTCAGCAGTAGAATCCACCAAATGCTCTGTGAGAAACATGTGCTCTGTGAGCAAGATTACAGCCTTGGGAACCCTATAGGGCAGTTCTACTCTGTCTTGTAGTGTTAAGTGCTGTCAAGTTGAAGTTGGCCCCAACACCCCATTGTACAACAACAGAACGAAAAATCCTGTGCCACTCCTCATAATTTTTTTATGTTTGAGCCTGTGGTGATGTTCAAATAATTTAACAACTGGTTCTTTACCCTATGGACTGTTTTAAGTATAAAACACAATAGACCCAAAGGTAGTTTAATATTTCATACAGTTAATATTTAAGTAATAGCAATAAAAGAGGTACATAACCTAGATAATGTTATAAGAGTTTGAAAACATTAATGAAAGCTATTAAATAATACTGGACCAAAAACAAATAAATAAAACTGTTATTTAGGATATTTCCATATTGTTTCTTCTTGATTGGCATCCTCACTTGCAATATTCTTTGCTTTCATCCAAGTATGATCGGCTCTGTGATTTATGCTTAACCATCCTTTAACCGTAGGAGTAGGATCTCATTCCTTTAGAGAGCAGCCAATTAGACACTAGTCACTGTGTTTGCTAGATAAGAATCAGGCTACTTCTCTTCTCTGAATACATTATGTTCGTCCTTGAACAACCCGTTTTTGTTTCTGCTGAATTTAAGCAATTGTTCTGACAATATTTTTAGCTCTTTGAACACATTCAGGAATTGTATAATTCACTCCTAATTTCCTGTGGGAATTTGAGGCGTGACCCAAAGCTGAAATGAATGACAGCCTGCCACCTTCCAGTTGTTTGGACCGTTTTCTCTTTAATTATGTTTGGTTCATGAAGTAACAACATCAAAGGAATAAAAATGTAGTATTTCATCAAAATATAATAAGTTTTATGAACTAAATAAAGAAATATTACAAGCATAGTTACATCTAATTTTTTTATACCTATGGACGTAATGAACATTACTGAGGGCAACTAGAATACGATTAGAACGTTAAAACAGAGTAAGGGACAAAAATTTGTGATTTACATATTGGGTGGCTGGACAGCCACCCACCTTAGAGAGAACCCTGATTACAAGAGCCATTCTAACAACCGGTTCCCTGGAAGTCAACAAAACTTAGGTATGGGTTCTGCCAAACCGGCGTGAACCAGCTGAATTCCACCACTGTTACTGTATCAATCCATCTCCTCCTGGTCTCTCCTTTTTTATGCTGTCCTACTTTACCAAGAATGATGTCTTTTTTCCAGAGATAACGTGTTCGAAGTACATGAGACCAAATCTCACCATTCTCTCTCTCTCTCTCTCTCTCTCTCTCTCTCTCTCTCTCTCTCTCTCTCTCTCTCTCTCTCTCTCTCTCCCTAACCTCCCTCTTTGTCTCTCCTCTCTCATAATTTTATTGGGAGCGTGTACAGATGTCACAACATTCCATAGTTCAGTCACATCAAGCAGTATTGTACACTTGTTACCACAGTCAGTTTCAAAGCATTTTCCTTCCTCTTGACTGCCTTGACATCTGTTCCCGTTTATCTCCTCTCCCCCTCCCCACAACCCTTACAATTGTGATTTTATGTACATGTATATTTTTCCATATCTTACACTGTCTACTATAGCCATTCACCTACAATTCTGTTATCCGCTCGCCTCGAGTGAGGTTATACAGTCATCATTGCTATCAGTTCTTCTTTCCCCCTTTGCCCACTCTTCTCTCTTCCCATACCCTCAGGAAACTCTTACTCTGTTACTTTTTCAGAGGGGGGTTACCTATGTTGGCTTTCATGCATCAAATGATCTTTAGTTTACCAATGACCATATACAAGGTTAATGAGGTAGAACTGAAACTCCAACAGGAGGAGGAAATATTAAAGAACTAGAGGATAGTTATGTATTTCATCAGTGCTATACTGCACACTGGCTATATCATCCCTTCCTTTGGGGCTTTCTATATCTTAGAGGTGTGTTTTGGGTCACCATTCACGCTCCTTCACATCGATTCGTTTGCTTACATTTCACCTTCTGAGCATTCTGGCTGTACATCTTAGAAGGCAGATTTGTTTGTTCTTGAAAATCCATGAATTTCAATATTCTTTACCAGCAGCAATATTCAGAAGCATCTATTCTTATCTGGTGATTCTTTCACAGGTATAAGAGGCAATTAAAATATCCTGGCTTGGGTCAGGTGTGCCTTAGTCCTCGAAGTGGCATCCTGGCTCGTCAACACTCCTCCAGCAGATTTGCTCAATGCAATACATCCTGTGATTTTTTGACTTCTGCTTCCATGAGCATTGTTTGTGGATCCAAGCAAGATGAAATCCTTGACAACTGCAATCTTTTCTACAGTTCTCATGCTGTTACTTATTGGTCCAGTTGTGAGGATTTTAGTCATCTGTACATAGAGTTGTAGTCCATATTGAAGGCTGTAATCCTTGATCTTCATCAGCGAGTGCTTCAAGTCCTCCTTAATACCAGGAAGCAAGGTTATGTCATCAGCATACCGACGGTATTGTTACTAAGCCTTCCTCCATCTTGATGCCATGTTCTTCTTCATATAATCTAGCTTCTCAGATGATTTGTTCAGCATACAGATTTTATAAGTATGGTTGAAAGGACACAACCCTGATTCACAGCTTTCCTGATTTTAACCCATACACCAGTTCCTTGTTCTGTTCCAACCACTGCCTCTTGGTCCTTGAAGCAGTTCCACATGAGCACAATGAAATGTTCTGTAATTCTCATTATTCACAATGCTTTCTATAGTTTGCCTGTCCGCAGAGAATACCTCTGCCTAGTCAGTAGAGCACAAATAAACTTCTTTCTAGTATTCTCTGCTGTCAAAGTCTACTTGATGTCGGCAATGATATCCCTCATGTCACATTCTCTTCTGGATTTTCTTGAATTTCCGACAGTGCTCTGTCAATATACGGAGGCAACCATTTTTAATGCTCTTCAGGAAAATGTCTCTTGCATGTGATATTATTGACATTGTTTGATGACAAACTCTGTATTCTGTTTGGTCGCCTTTCTTGGTTCACTATAAATTGGAACTGACTAATTGGTAATGACTTTTGGGGGTCTTTTGGGCTAGGCTCCACATTGAACTCACCTATAGATCTATTTAAAAAATTGATTCTGGAGTTTCATTCACCCAGACTCAGATTCAGTTGGCTTTGCATACAACCTGGGCCTCAAGAGTGAAGACAGAGAGCAGTGGACAGATGTGCAAAATCCTTTGGATGTGGAATGGGCTGGGTTTGTTGACTGGCTATGGACAATGAAGGAGAGAAGTAGTGAAATATGTAGCCTCCTGTCTTACTTGGGACCTATATAGAATGGTAGTGCTTTTTATGGTAATAAGTTTGGGGAATAGGCTAATGAGTTCAGCTTTTTACAAGCCGAGTTCAAGAAAGCTGTTCAGGGAGGTAGACAAAAACCTGTAAAAGATTGAGTGTGATGAAGGGAGAGGGAGAAAAGCCAAGGAGGATTTGCTCCTCTAGACCCACATTTTGGCCATTCAAACTCTTCACTTGGCTATTTCTACTCTTAATCTGATCCCTATTGCTGTTCTCTGGGTGCTAATATTCTTATCAGATAAACTTTTTCACATAACCATTTTATCCATACTCATCTAAAAGGTACATGTCTGACAGATCCTTAAAGAGCCATTTTCTGGTGGGAATTTGAAACCACTGTGGAGCTCTGCTCCAGAAATTCTCAGAGAAACAGTGCTAAGATTTTGTCCTCTCAATTCAAGTAAATAGGAGATGGCCTTATCTACATAAAAATGAAATGGGCCCTGACTCCCTTTACGGAGACACATTCTTTGAGCTAGGAATTTCATATCTATTGTCTTATTTAATACTCCAGGGTTTTCTGGTTTCTCCTTTCCCTGTTTTTCAGTTAAAGAAAGTTTAATCAACTCATCAGAGTCACACAACGAGTCAGATGTAGAGTTGAGAATCATATTTCTGACATATGGCTTAGAGGATATAATGATAGTTTAGGTCTAGCCATCTTCTGAATTCTGGTAACCCCTTCAGTCCCTATAAACCAGCCATTACTTTCCATAGTAATACCGACGACCAGATCATTAGAGTCTCTTCTCTACAGTCTCTTTATGAACTAGGTGCATATGTGTGGAAGACTGGGATGTATCAAGGGAGTAAAACGCCTCCTTAGATTAAAAAAAAAGAAGGCGAAAGCTAGCTTAGCTGGTGGGCTGGAGTGAACTCATCACTTGTGAACTCTATCTCTAGATCCTGTCTTAACGTCATCTGACACTGCACTTGCTCCTGAAACTGGGACGCCAAGAGCTAGAAGCGGCCTTAGGTAGCAGAGATTCCCCCTGAAAAGGTAGGCAAACAAGGCAGAGAGAGTAGATGTAGTTTGACCAAAGTCACAGAGTTAATCTGAGGGTGAGTCAGGTGTCCTAGTGCTCTCTTCTTGGAGTTCCCAAATGGAGACTAAGACCTTAGAGAGGTAGGGAGGAGGTAAGAAAGTCGATGTATCCTAGGCTGGGGTTTCCCTGGATCACACATCTCTGAGAGGAGTAAGCTTTCTATACGAGGGGACAAGAGGATAAATAGAAAGCATCCAGAGGCTGTTTCAGATACTTCTGCCCAGAATTACATCCCACCCTGTGCTCTCTGCGTGTGACAACTAGCCTCACAGCCCTCAGCTCTGGGCTGGAAAACGACATAGGACAGGGCTCCTTAATGAGAACATTTGGGAACCCAGGAAAGGTTAATGATCTGCAGCCTTGACCATCCGTCAGCTGCCCAGCCAGAGACAGTAAACACCGTTACTCATCTAATTAGCCAGAAAAGGCTGGGCAGGGGATGAAGGCAGGCCCTTGGGGATTACAGATTAAGTGTCTACTTGCTTAGAACTGTTTAGAAGGGCTACTGGAGGGCACAGGCCCCCATTCCTGGAGGCAATTGGGAGGAGGCTTGCTCCTACTGGATTCCCCCGTGGCTCTGGCCACAGGATGTGGTGAAGATACACAAAGGGGTAAAATGTTTATTGAGGGCATCTGGTGTGCCAGGTTATTCTTACATGCGTCATTTTATCCTCCCCACAACCCTGCACATCTCTTACATTTATTGAACACCTAGCATTTGTCAATCGCTTTATATATAAAATCATATTTTTTTCTCTCAAGATCTTAAGAAATCTTGGTCTTTTCTACATTATGCAAGATAGAAAATGGAGGTTTAACTGGCTTCTCTGTCTATTTATCTAACACATGCATTTTACATATCTACTCTATGCATTTTTATTGGTTCTGGGGATGAAATACAAAGATAGAGGCAGAGTTTGCCTTCTTGGTGTCTGCTGCCTCATCGAGAAGACAAACAATGAACATAAACACATCCAACTACTATGTTGTAAGACAAGGATTGGGATCTGACTCTAGGGGAAAGTTGATGAGGGAGCTGAGTTAATAGGTGCTGTTGGAGTCATCCCAGGGTACTCTCATGTATGTCTGGATTAGTGAGACTCCAGGAGGCAAGACCCTCAGGCAGAGGATGTGCTGCTGCTCCAGTGGGGAAGGCCTTCTCGGGACACATGAATTCTTTGAACTCTAGGGGGCTTGTCTTCTTTCCAGTTCCCATGAATCAGCCCAGGGCCAGAAAGGAAGCACTGAGGTTAAGAATATCTTTTTCTTTGCTGAACAGTTAGTGGAATTGGTCGAGGCAGGGGAATGGGTATTCTCTGAGCACCTGGTGTGTGTCCAAACTCATGCCAAGTCCTGTGAGTGGACCCCAGAGGCAGTGGTTTTACCAGAGAAGCTTTGAAATGGAGTGCTTTGTGCATAGAGTTTGGGAAGATAGCCAGTTAAACGCTAAATGGGGTTAGTTCTGGTTGGGAAACTCAGAAGCCTGGGACTCCCTGAGAGCTTCTTGGAAGAAAGACGAAGAGAAGGAGAGAGTGCAAGCAAATGAGTAAGAGAGCATGGAGAGAGGGAGGGGCGGAGAAAGAGAGAGAGAGAGAGAACAAAAAAAGAGGACGACAAGAAGAGATAGAGTCAGAGACCAGAGAAGCAAAGAGTGCAACAAAATGAGAGCTAATAGAGGCAGTGAGAGGGAAGGAGGAGGAAGCTGAAACTTGTAGTTGAATTGGAGGAGGCTCAAAAGATGAGGTCACCCTCACCAACTTTGAAGCCCTGCAGACAACCGTGGAATCAAGCTCCAAATGTTCGATGCATCCCCAAAATAAAGCTTTGGTCACTAGTGATGAAGTTAGGCTTCTGAGGGACTAAAGTTTGTTTTTTGTGTGTATTTGTGTATGTGGGCACACACGTGAGTGTGTGTGCATAGTTGACAGAAACCATCAGGTAGATATGCACACATTCTGTTCCTACATTTTCCTCCTTATAAGCCTAGCTTCTTGCAAAGTTGAATGCAACCCAACTTGTAAAAAGACTCCTATTTATCCACTAACTGATATCTCACTCCATTCAGGAACAAATACCACAGGGAAGTGAATTTCTCTATTTTGAATCATGAGAAAATATGTTTCTCAAACTAGGGATATCAGAATACCCAAGCTCACAGCTAGGCAAAATCAGGATTTATGCACTTATTAGCTTTGTGATCTTAAAGTGTTTTGTCATCTTTTCTGAGTCTCCATTTTCTCCCCAACGATGAAGTAGTTGTATTTAGTCCCTGGCCACTTTCCCATTTGAGCACGTGCAAGAAACAGGTGTAGCCTGGGCCCCCAAGGAAACCTATCCTGATGACCTTTAATTTGGAAGGGGGAAGGGAAGAAAGGGGATAAACAGATCAGAGCAGAAGGCAGTGGGGAATGAGGCTGGGGTATAAATAAAGTAATACCTAAATAAGTCATCTGAAATGGAAAAGGACCCTGGAAACTGGCCTTGGTCAGGCTCCCTTGGCCCTGTTGGCTAGCTCAAGGGAGGGGCCTTCCACCGCTCACATCCCAATTGGCTTCTGCCTGCCTCCTGCTTGCCTTTCCCACTTCACTGTTTAGTACGGCCCTTGCTGTAATATAGAAACATCCTTCACGCCATTTTTGTTTCCAGTGGCAGATTTCGGTTCTGTATAATGGAAGAGGCCAGTTTAAAGAACCTGATGAAGTGTAATGAGGAAAAAAAAAATGAATGTTAGGAAGGGAGACAAAGCAAAAGCTCATATAATTGGAGTTTTCAGACCAATTAAGGTAGTCTTAGGGAACAATGTCTATATATTATGTGGGAAAGGTTTAAGGTTATTCCCCTACTCTTGACCACTAATTCCTCTGGTCTTCTTCCTTTTTGACAGGATTGTTGAAAAACCTCCACCCAAGGCTAAACTCTTGTCTCTTGCCTCTAGGATCCCTTCAAAACATTTCACCTTTATCTTTTTGCATCCCAGCAGTAATCTTTTGTCTTCGCAACCTGACTATAAGCTAAATGAAAGAAGGTATTGAGTCATCTTGTTAATTTCTTAATTCCCCATTTCTAAATGCAGGAGGTACTCAGTAAATGCTTGACAGCTGAATAAATTAGTGAATAAATAATAATGGATGAGTTACTGTGTTCATCATGTGCTCCCTCGGTTCGTGGTGTTTGTCCCTACTAAAGAACTTATCTCATATTTTTTAATCTTTTGTTAATAAACATGTTAATTCTGTGAAGATAGGGACCATGTTAGACAGATTCACCTTCCCAGGTACGCCCTCTGCCCAGCACTCTGCAATGTGGTGAAATCATTCTCCCACTGCAAAGATCCTACTCTTCTGACTACTCATTCAACAGTTATTTACTGGGCACCTACTTGAGTCGAGAAAGGGTTCTGGATATTGGAAATTTATCAGTGCGCCAAACATATGAAAGTAAAATGCTTTGATGGAGCTTATATTTTAGTGGGAAAGAGAGTTAATAAATCAGTGTACACATTTTTATATAAGCAAATGTCAAGTAGTGATAAGTGCTATAAAGGAAAATAAATCAGAGTAAAGAAAGAATGGTAGATGGGATTCCTATTTTAGCTGGGGTTTTTAGGAAGAGCATCTCTGAGGTGATGACATAGGAGCAGAGAACTGAATATAGTGAGGGCTCAAGCATTCCAGGGAGCGAGGACTAACACTGCCAAGGCTCTGATGCAGGAACATGCTTAGCAAGTTTGGGAAATGGTCAGGAGATCAGAGTGGCACAAGCTTAGTGAGCAGGGTGCTGAGGAGACAAGGAAAGAGAGCTAGAAAGACACCAGATCATGGAGGGCCTAAGGGGCACAGTATTGATTTGAGATACTATTCGACATAAACACAAAAGTCAACAAAATATTTTTAATCAAGCAAGTGACAACAACAAATGCATATTGTTGTTTATTTTTTAAAGATTTCTGAACCCTGGTGAAGAAAACCTGAGGGGCATGAATGAAAGGAGCAAACCTGGCAGAAAGTTGGTATAAAGTCCAGGGAAAAACTGATGACAGCTGGGTGTTGGTCACAAGAGTGCTCATTGTTACAGCAAAGAGGGACTGGTTAAACTGAGGATCTATTTTGAAATCAACACGTATGTGAATAGTTTGGAGGGGCGTAGAAGAGAGAGAAATGTATTAGGGATGAGTTCATAATTCAAGCTCCAGGCCCATATTTCATGCTTCAGACCAAAGGCACCTTTTCTGGGAAGCCTCTGCCTTTTCACCATTGAAGCCAATGGCTTTCCCTGAATTCCCATATCCTTTGGTGGCTCGGTAATGTTAAGGAGACACTGCCTGTGCAAAGCTTAAACCACCACTTAGCTTAGAGTTCCTCTCAGTCATTGTCATGACATCTTTATAGTCTTCACCAGACCCAACACAAGACCTTGTGGCAAATGGCTGGTCAATAAATACTGGTGAGATTAAATAGAATAACTAAATGGAAACTGTTTAATAATGCTTTTCAATGTGTGGTTGTGAAAGTCTCCAATCATTTGCAGGTTAGCAGCAAAATTATTTCAATATCACCAGCTTTTAATTACTAAAGTATATTTGATGGATGCCTCTGCGTACATTATTGGCATTACAAGGATGAAAATGCAGATCCTTGATTAAGCGGAAGCTCATGTGTTGAGTGAGGGCCACAGAGGGTGCCAGAGTGTCGGGTCTTGAAGAGATCCTGTTTTCACACCTCATGTTCGGTTAGTGAAAAGAAGTTGAAGAAGGGAAGAGCAGGACATTCTGAAAGCGTGAGTGTTGGAGCATATGAACCTGCATCCCAATTTCTAGCATCTAATAGTTACAGTATTCTGAGAAAATAGTTTTCAAAGAGACTGTATTTCATTAGAAATAACAAAGGAATGTAACCACATATCTCAATGAAATGTGGGAAGACCTGGAGTTTGAAACCCCAAAGGAAAGAACACACAATTTTTTAAGCTGAAAAAAAGGAAGGACAAAGTCCATTTTCAGGCTGCAATATTGAAGAATTCTAATAGCAAAATATCTAATGACACAGGAAGCATAAAAAGTAGATAGTCATAATACGGAGCATTATTGTGCCAAAAAGAATGGGTCAACAATCAACTATTTTAGGAGGTATCAGAGAGTTAAGAATCAATTATGCTTAAGGAACAAGTCCAAGTTGTATGGAAGACATTGGCAATACAAGATTCCAGGAATGGACAGAATACCAATTGAGATGTAACATTGGAAGTGCTCACTCATCTATGCCAAGGAATTTGGAAGACAGCTACCTGGCCAACTAACAAGAAATTGTGCCCATTCCAAAAAAAGTGACCCAAAAGAATATGGAAATCTTTGAAGAATGTCATTATATCATATGCAAGTAAAGTTTTATTAACCATAATTGTAAAATGGTTGTTAGGTTCCAGCAAGTCATTTCCAACTCATAGTGTCTCCACAGCACAAAGTACAACTAACCTACAGGGTTTACAAGCTGTAAGTTTTATGAAGCTGACTGCCAAGTCTTTCTCCTGCAGAGGGACTGGTGGGTTTGAACGGCCAATCTTTCAGTTAGCACTTGAGTATGTTAACCACTGCATCACAGGCATCCTTATCCACAGGTAGAGAGGTTAATATTTACAACATATAATGGGGGGGGGGGCACACACAACTCAATCTGTAACAGGAAAACACATCTATATATCTTGACCTAGGGATCAAGATATAGAAAATCTCCAGCAGCCTTGCAGTACTCCTGGAGACGTAGTCACTATTTTAATTTCTATCAGGATAAAAATGTTGTTCCTGTTTTTAATATCCATGTAAAATACATTGAATTATACAGCATGCCTTCTTTTGTGTCTGCCTTCTTTCTCAGAGGTCATGTAAACTCTTTATGTCTAAGTTTCCGTATTTAAAACAGAAATAATAATACATTATAGGGGCAAACATTTAATTAGATAAATCAAATGCAATGCTTAGGATAATGTTTGGTAGCTAGTGTATGCTGAACACAGACAAAGACAACGATTCCCACACAACTCAGCAGCTCTCCCAACAATAAAAGCTGCACAACGATGCTGTGGCAATTTCAGTCATCAACACACTGAAAACAGTACTTAAAACAGCAGAAAAATATAGGAAGAACAATAAAACAGCACACAAAAAGAAACAGCCAATTGACAGCAACAAACCCACATATATCAATAACAACACTGAATGTAAGTGGATTAAATGCACTTGTCAATAGATGGAGAGTAGAAGACTGAATCGAAAACCAAATGGCACAATTTGATATATGCATTAATTCCAATTAACAAAAAGTTAAAAAGAAATAATAAATAAAAGAAATAAAATACACCTTAGCACTAAAGCAAGCACAAAACAAAACAAAAATTGAACTCGCTGCCATTGAATAAAGGCTGACCCACAGCGACCCTTCGATGGGTTCTGAGACTGTAATTGTCTTTGGGAGTAGAAAACACAGTCTTTCTCACACGGAGCTGCTGGTGGTTTCAAACTGCTGGCCATGTAGATCAGAGCCCAACTCATCATCACTACAAAAAGACCCTCAGTATGCTGCCTACAAGATGCACACTTTAGACACAAAGACAAAATTAGACTAAAAAAAATCAAAGGATGTAGAAAAATGTATCAAGCTAATGGTAACCAAATTAAAAGCAAGAGTGGCACTATTAATCTCTGATAAGATCTATTTCAAGGCAAAAACCATCATGAGAGACAAAAAAGAACACTATACATGCATAATGACAAAAGGAATAATAGAACAAGAAGGCATAACTGCAATAAACATATACACCCAATGAAAGACACTCAAAATACATCCAAATGCATTAATGAAACTCTTAAAGAGTGGAAGAGAGAATCAGACAATACAGTTATAATAGTAGGATATTTCAAAAGAGTAACATTAGGGAAACACAAATCATCATCTGGAAAGAAATTCAATAACGGTACACAAGCAATAACCAACACCATTAACCAACTTGACCTTTAAGACATATGCAGAGCACTCTACTCAAGAGCAAAACTGTATACATTCTTTTCCAATGCACATGAAAACTTCTCTAGAATAAACCATATGTTATGTCACAAAGCAAGCATTAATAAATTGTAAAATATTGTGATTTTATACTCCAGTTTCTCAGAACACAATGCTATAAGACTAGAAATTAATGATAGAAAGAAAAAAGGCAAAAATTAAATAATAGAAACTCCTACTTTAAAAAATGAGTAATAAATGAAGTAAGGGATGATATTGGAAGTTTCCTTGAAACAAATGAGAATAAAAATGCAACACACCAAAACAGTTCGGACACAGAAAAAGCAGTTATCAGAGGGCAATTTAAAGCAACAACACATGAAAAAAAGAAGATAAAACTAAAATCAACATCTTAACCTAGCATCTTCAACAAATAGGAAAGAAAGCCACAAAATGAACCTTATGCCAGTAAGAGAGAAGAAATGATAAATATGACATCAGAAATAAATAACTTGGAAAAAAGAAAAAGAATGGAAAAAATCAACATGGCAAGAAGCTGATTCTTTGAAAGAATGAATAAAATCAACAAACCACTGCCTGAGCCCACTGATGCAGTCACTGGGACAATTCATCTCATTGTAGACCCTTCCCCTTTGCCAATATATGATGTCTTTGTCCAGGGACTGATCGCTCCTGACAATATGCCTAAACTATGTAAGACAAAATCTTGCCATCCTTGCCTCTAAGGGGCACTCTGGCCTTACTTCCTCTAGCACAGATTGGCTTGTCCTTTTAGCAGTCGATGGTATTTTCGTTTTTTGTCTCCAGCACAATTCAAATGGATCAATTATCCTTTGGGTTTCCTTATTCAAGGTCCAACTTTCACATGCATATGGAAAAAACCATGACTTGAGTCAGGCACACCTTAGTCCTCAAAGTAACTTCTTTTTTTTTTTTTAATTTTAACAATTTATTGGGGCTCATACAATTCTTTTCACAGTTCATATATATACATACATCAATTGTATAAAGCACATCTGTACAGTCTTTGCCCTAATCATTTTTTTCTCTTTTCTTCTTTTACATTTTATTAGGGACTCATACAACTCTTACTTCTTTGCTCTTTAATACTTATGCAGCAGATTGAACTAATGCAATGGGTCTTTAGATCTCCCCACTGTTGCTTCCATAGGCATTGATTGTGGATCCAAGCAAGACAATATCCTCGAAAGCTTTAATCCTTTTTGCATTTTTCATGATGTTACCTATTAATTCAGTCGTGAAGATTTTGTGCTTGACATTGAGCTTTAATCCATTCTGAAGGCTACAATCCTTGATTTTCAGCATCAAATGCTTCAATTCCTCCTCACTTTCAGGAAGCAAGGTGTGTCGTCTGCATATTACAGGTTGTTATTAAGCCTTCTTCCAATCCGGATGCCACATTTTCTTTGCCTGATCCCACCTCCTGATTTTAAACCATGGAACATTCCCTTGTTCTGTTCTCACAATTGCCTCTTCATCCGTGTACAAGTTTGCCATGACCACAATGAAGTGTTCTGGAATTCCCATTTTTCTCAAGCTTATCCACGGTTTATAGTAGTCCACACAGTTGAATGTCTTTTCAATTGAGTGATGTTAGTCAAAAACAAAAGGGCAGATTTTGTATGAGGTCACTACTATAAGGTTAAATATCAAGAAAATGAAGCAACAGACAAGAGGGGTGACAGGTATTGATTTGGGTGAAAGGGAGGATAGATAACTATAAGATGGAGAATAGAAATCAGGAGGGGAGGGGTGGGACAGACTATGGGAGGGAGGCTGATGAGTTCTTTGAACAGCTGACTGCAGAGTTCATGGTCTGAAATGTAAACCACCCCCTGACCCACCTGATTCAGATAAAAAATTAATCTTTTTCTCCTGTTACTGTTTCTGAATATTTATCTATCTTGTCTTTCATATACCGAATGCTTTAAATACAGAGTCTCAGAGGTGGAGAAGCCACCTGGAGACCCCTACAAGGGCTGACATACTTACAATGCTGCTGGAGCCACAAGACTTCCCACCCATTGATCTGCGATCTTCCTGCATTTGGTCTCATTGCATGTGTTTCGTGAGTCTAAGGGTAACTTTATAGAGTGGTATCAGACATATGGGCTAATATCGGACTTATGGACTTGATCTGGCCTGGATTGGCATGCTTTTTTAATGTACAATTACTCTTCATATAAAGCTTGTTTTTATACTCATGTGTCTATGAATTGGTTTCTCTAGTCAACCCATATTGACACATCGTTCATCGGAGTGGGGAATTAGTGAAATAAATTCATAACATTGGAGAGTAGATTGACCCCTGCCTCATGGTCCTCATGGTAGTGTTTCTTTTTAGGCTAGCCAGAGGTCAGATATATCCATGCAGTTTACTGGGCTGTTTTCTGGAAAGAACATGGTAAGTTAAAGTTTTCATTATTATTTTTGATTTTTGTCTTTGGTGTTCCTGTTTGAAATGGAGAAAATGAGTGTTGTTAATGTATATTTTTAGCACAGGGATAGAAATCACCCCTTAATTTTCTCAGAAACCACGCTGCTTAGGGAAAATGGCTGACAGAAGGTCATAATGGCTGAAAGAAAGTCTGGCTCTGGCTTGATGTTTTCAGATGCCTAATCCCATATTTTGCATCAATAGAATAGTTTAGATAAGGGTTAAGATAAGCTAAAGGAGGACTGAACTGACTGTTATTAGAATTTAGATTAGTGTCTAATTCTGCTTTGTTTATACTGATTTCTTCTGCTTATTATGGTCCATATAAGGATTTATAAAAATGATTATTGGGAAGTATGAACTAGCTTATAAACCCACTTGCCTGGAGTCATTAAAATTTTATCTTTAAATGGGTTTAAGACAGCCTGCAAAGAAGAGCCTGAAAGGGCAAGCCCCACCTAGTGCTTTGGAGTACTGAGGATATTTGCATTACAAGAGACCAGCCTAAGGGCTGTTGACAGATGGAAGAAAAAGGAACCCTTTGGAATTTTGCAGTTTGATCTAGCGGTTTTTGCCAGAAGCTAGAAAAACTCTGAACCATGAAGAAAACTCCTCTTTATGACTGAATTCTTAAAGGGAATCTGTGGGCAAGGGGAAATACTTGCTAGGTGACCATCTGCATCCACTTGCTAAGTGGAAGTGGGAGAAATGAAGCAATAATGAGATGAGTTGAGTTCACAACTAGCACTTGTGGGCCTGGTTTAAGGGAACTAGAGAAGTGGGTTGATTGGCCGGATGTTCATTACCTACCCTAAGGGGACTTGGCTTGTTGAGAATTTGAGATGACCCCATGGTCTCAAGCAGCAGTTCTCAACTTGAGTCGCAACCCCTTTGGGGGTAGAATGTCTCTTTCCTAGAGGTTGCCCAATTCATAACAGAAGCTAAATTACAGTTATGAAGTAGCTACGAAAATAATTTTATGGTTGGAAGTCACCACAACATGAAGAACTGTATTAAAGGGTTGTGGCATTAGGAAAGTTGGGAATCACTGGTCTAAAGGCAAGGTGACCAATGGAAACCCAGTGAGGCTATGTGAGGCAGCTCCCATTGAATTAACTTGAACCCAACTAGATGAAGAGAAGATATTTGAGCCTGTGAACTGGTGCATATTGTTGAAGACTTTATGGACAGCCTGTCCTGATTTGATTTTGCTAATGGATGTGGACTTCTCAAGGTTCCAAATGCGATTAAGATTTGTCACATCAAAGACTATGATTGTCTCCTCAGAGCACTGGGTTGATGTAAATGGGCAGTATAGCAATTGGATACCCAAAATGAGGCGGATAAGGGTATGAAGTGGTTGGCTTGCAAACTTTCATCAGTGGTGGAATATATTCATAAGATTAGAGGATTAAGCTGTAGGTGTTACTTCACTGCAATTGTTAGGCATAGATTTTTTTTGTTCACTTCTGGAATGTTATGTTTAAATGAGGTGGTACATATTGAATTGCATGCATTTTCGTTTTATCCTGTTAAGTGCAGATATGATTTTATTATTGTTTGTTTGGAAATTTTATATGGCTAAAGAGTTGAATGAAAGTGTCAAATTGACAAGGGGTAGTCTGTGGTAGTTATATAATTGTCGATTTGAAAGGATTAAGTAAAAAAAAAAAAAGGGAAACCGAGCTGATTCCAGGAACCCAAGTGGAAGGTGAATTATGAGAGTGACGAGTGCAACGAATGTATAAGGGTGCTTTGCTCAATTGATGTATGTACAGATTGTGATAAGAGCCTTATGAGTTCCAATAAAAAGATTTTTTTAAAAAAGAGTGAAGGGGTGAAGTCTAGTCTGTTAATCGGGTTATAGCCAATGAGGCCTCTGTGTGGGCAAGGCCTTCTGAGGATTCTGGGTACTCCCGTATTCCTCTTTGGAGGTGGGAGACACACAGTCTCTCTCTGCTCACTCTCTGGGAGACATTGCAGCTGATAAGACACATGGAACTACACTTAGTGCCCTGAGCTGGAGGAACCATGTGGAGAGCCCTGGCAGTGCTGATATACTTATAATGCCACTGGATCTACAAGACTTTCCACTCACTGGCCTCCGATCTCCCTGTATTCGGCATCATTGCATATGTTTTGTGAGTCTGAAGAGTATGGTTTACATTGGTATCGGACATATGGGCTAATATAGGACTTAAGGACTTGATCTGGACTGGGAGTGATGTTTTCTTCATGTACAGTTACTCTTTATATAAATCTTTCTCATACGTGTCTCTATGAATTTGTTTCTCTAGTCAACCCGAACTAACACAATATGCAAATCTAAGATGATCAATAAGGTAAAAGAAATAAAAACAATAATAGTAAGGGGAGGAAATAATAAGGAACTAAAAAATAGTTAGGTGGTTCATCAATGCTACACCACCCCCTGGAATTTGCATCCTTTCTGTGTGGCCCTTGATCTTACAGGTGATCGTACAGGTGTTGGGTGTCTACTACATGCACAACACTTCACATCAATTTGGTTGCTTGTTTCTGAACTTCTGATACCTCATCCCATCGACACCTGATTATCATACATGCTGGTGCACTTTTTCCATATGGGTTTTGTTGCTTGCAGCCTAGATGGCCTCTTGTTTAACAAGACCTTAAGATCCCTTTTGCGCATGTCCATTTGTATATTTAAGATAGTTCAGTACATGAAATCCAAGATAGACGATCCTTAAGAAACAGTAACAGGAGTAATGGTTCTCTGGGGGTTTGAGAAGAGAGACAGGGGGTGGGTGGAGAATAGGAAGCTGATAGCATTTCTGACTGTATAACACCACTCAATGGGATCGAACAACATAACTGTATATGAATGGATATATTGGAACATGTAAGATATTGAAAAAAGTTAACAAACAATTAGAGGGAGAAAAAAATAGCAAGGGTTCCTGGGGGAAGGAGGGAGTGAGGGAGGGGGTAAAGGGGAGCTGCTATCAAGGAGTTCAAGAAAAAAGACAATGTTTTGAAACTGATTGTGGTAGCAATTGTACAATATTGCCTCATGTGATTAACTATGGATTGATATGACATCTGTAAGAGCTTCCAATAAAATGAGTAAAATAGGAAATAATTTATTAAAAGAAAACAGTATAAAATATTCAATCATATATATATATAAGTGTTTTGTTTTGTTTTTTGTCAATTTGGCTGGGCCAGGATTCTTAGTGGTTTGTTGGCAATTAATTGTTGGTAGTCTCCCATGATGCGATCTCTTTAAGGGTGGGCCCTGCTTGCAATATAAGATGATACTGTGGAAAACTTTGTTTGATTTTTACTTGGTTTGGATCCTGCATCTGGCTTTTTGACTTCCAGTTCTTTAGACTTGAGCCAGTGCTAAGCCATACTGTCTGGGATTCATCATCAGTCTTTCATATTACCTGCTGACCTTGAGCTCATATTTGCCTCCACAGTCAGTATTGTCTTCGTACAGATCAGCCTCTGTAATCTTCTTGCAGATCAGTCCTAGCAGTCAGAAGAAACCTTCAGGCTAACGTCTGACCCATAGACCTGGAATTTGCATCCTTCTACAGTTGTGTAAGTAATTTTCTTGACATACCCTCCCTGTCTAAACATATATATGCTTTATTGGTTTTGTTCCTCTGGAGAACAGAGCCTAAGATAAGAGCTGATAGTCTAATTAGGGAGACAAGAATCTAAAGTGATAGGTAAGCAGTATACACAATAGGTAAGCAATATGTACAATAAAAAATGAGAGTGTTAAAAATAAAAAAATAAAAAATGAGACTGCATATAATACCAATTAAATAGGAGGCAGGATATGATGAAATGATTTAAAAAATAGGTTTGGAGTCTTTAAGCTTTGGTTTTGTTTGAGTTTTACTATCTTCTACCAGCTGCGTAATCTTGGGGAATTCACAGACTGTTTATTAGTCTCTATTTCTTCACTTGTAAAATGGAAAAAAATGCTATTATTATCTACCTTATTGGTTGCTAAGATCATTAAATGCAACAACACACATAAAATTCTTGGAACATATTATTGGTTAAAGTTCTTTTTTCTGCTCTGACATTCTAGGATTCACAAAGATTCAGTTAGGATTACCCAACCAGTGTTAGATAAGTGGTTTGAAAGGCCACATCTACTCTAGTTGAACAGATAGCAGAGCTCCTTAGGTGATTTTTTCCCCTTAGGTGATTTTTATAGTTCAAGGGACTATCTCTTCATCTACATCTCCAGGCAGTATCTATGGTGTTGATATCATTGATGCTACCCATTACAATTGACCTAAAAATCACCCTGAAGCCCACTAGTTTGTTTTTTATTGAGTATAAATCTTAATTCTAGTACAGAAAGTTACCCCAAAGAAGAAGGTTGAACTTCAGGACCACTTGTACTTAGGAAGGAATGTCATAAAGGCTATTAAATTTAAATTTTGTATTAAGTTCAATAGTCTATAATCATGGTTGTATGAGCTACTTTGTGACACTAAGGAAAATATTGGGTGGATGTAGTGGTTGGTCAGCTTGAAGAAAGAGAATGCCATCTATCTTTGTAAGTCAGATAACATTTCCATTAACATTGCTGAGTGTGTAATTATTATTTGGCTTAAGTTTTCCTCTTGCTTACCCTTGTAACCAGTCCTCAAAACATAAATCTGACGCAAATGTTGGTAATTCTCCACAGGAAGGGAAAACAGAACTGACGACTGGAATCTCCTGCAAAACTGAAAAAGTTTTGTTTTTTATTTGACCAAGAGCATTTTAGTAAATTTCTGTCTTTAGATATAGCTAAAAGGAATGTTGCAATACATATTATTTACAACTATGCAATGATGTGTTGCAAAATAAATTATCTGTAAGATATCAAAAGTACCCTGTAAATGCATATAACACTGTACAGCACTTATGGGATACACTTTTTATATGATTATTGACTCTGTAATATTTCAAGTTATGTTCCCCGAAAGAGAAACAAAATACAGAACGAGTCAGCTGATGCCTTCGGTTTTATGGAAGCATGGATGACAAAGTTAGAGAAGCAAGTTACTAATACAGAAATTCTCACCAAATTTTACTCTACGGGGCTTCAGCTGCTACAATATAGTTTTTAAAAATCATTTTATTGGGGGCTCATACAATTCCTATCACCATCCATACATACAACCATTGTGTCAAGCACATTTGTACATTTGTTGCCATCATCATTCTCAAAACATTTGCTTTCTACTTGAGCCCTTAATATCAGTTCCTCATTTATTCCCCTCCCTCCCTGCTCCCCCTGCCTCATGAACTCTTCATAATTTATAAATTATTATTATTTTGTCATATCTTACACTGTCCGATGTCTCCCTTCACCCACTTTTCTGTTGCCCATCCCCCAGGGAGGAGGTTATATGTAGATCCTTGTAATCTCTTCCCCCTTTCTACCCCACCTTCCCTTCACCCTCCAGGTATCGCTACTCTCACCACTGGTCCTGAAGGGGTCATCAGTTCTGGATTCCATGTGTTTCCAGTTCCTATCTGTACCAATGTACATCCTCTGTTCTAGCCAGATTTGTAAGGCATAATTTGGATCATGATAGTGGAGGGGAGGAAGCATTTAAGAACTGGAGGAAAGTTGAATGTTTCATCGTTGCTACTCTGCCACCTGACTAGCTCATCTCCGTATGACAACTCAGTAAGGGGGTGTCCATTTGCCTACAGATGGGCTTTGGATCTCCTCTCTGCACTCACCCTCATTTACAATGATGTGATTTTCTTTTTCTTTGATGCCTGATACCTGATCCCTTCGACATTCTGAACAAACCTCTTATGCTGCTTGCTTCAAGAAATTGACTTCAGTGGTGTGTTAGACTGGATTGACTAGAGAAGCAGATCCAGTGACATTTACATACGTATAAAGGCCAAATATGTAAAACCAATATCCAATATTACACTCCATGGAGAAAAACTGAAAACATTTCCACTGAATATGGGAATACGACATGGTTGTTTCTTATCCCCACTCTTATTCAACATTGTGCTAGAAGTCCTCTTCAGTACCATAAGATAATGACAAGATATAAATGGAGAACATTTGGGCAAAAAAGAGATAAAACTTTCACTATTTGTAGATAATATGCTTTTATAGATTAAGAATATTAAGGGGTCCATAAAAGGATTGCTGGAAGCAGTTGAGGAGTTTGCTAGAGGATCAGGATCCAAGTTTAACAAGCAGAAATCCATTGGATTTCCATATACCAATGATGAGAATACAAAAAAAGACATCAAGAAAACAATATCATTCACAATAGTGACATGAAATCTGAAATACTGCAGAATAAACCTAACCAAACAAGAGATCTACACAAAGAAAACTCCAAACACTATTACAAGAAACCAAAAGGGACCTACACAGATGGAAGAATATCCCATGTTTGCGGATTAGAAGACTCAATATGTTGATTGCCTAAAACAATCAATAAATTAAATGCAATACAAATCCAAAATTCATCATCATTCTTTAAAGAACTGGAAAAACAAATTATCAACTTCATATGGAGAGGAAAGAAGCCCAGGATAGGCAAAGAACTCCTTAAAGAGAACAAAGTAGGTGGTCTTGCACTACCTGATCTCAAAACCTGATGTACAGCCGTAGTTGTCAAAACAGCCTGGTACTGGTATAATGATAGATACATGAACCAATGGATCAGGACAAAATACCCAGAAACAAAAATCATCCGCATACAGATAATTGATTTTTGACAAAGTCCAAGAAAGCATTAAATGAGAAACAGGTGCCTTCTTCAATAAATGGTGCTGGAAAAACTGTATATCCACCTGCAGACGAATGGAACAAGATCCATACCTCATTCCAGGCACAAAAATAAACTCCAGGTGGATCAGAGACTTCGATGCAAAGCCCAAAGCTATTAGGATCACCAATGAAAAAACTGGGACAAATCTAAGTGCTAAAGTTCAGAGAATATATGGGCCATTAGAGACAACAAAGAAAGCACATTCTATGGAAGACCAAATAAATGAGTGGGACCCATTAAAAAGAAAACACTTGTGTACATCAAAATATATCATCCAAAGAGTAAAAAGAGAGCCCATAGACTGGGAAAAGATATTTAGCAACGACAATAATTACTAAAATGTACAGTATACTACAAGCCTACAACAAGAAAAAAAAAAACAACTAACAACCCTCGGAGAAGGTAGGCAAAGGGTCTAAGGGTCTGAACAAACGATTCACAAAGCATGACACCTGAATGACTAATAAACACATGAGGAATGCTGTCGTTCACTTGCCATCTGGGAAATGCAAGTCAAAACTACCATGAGATAGCATCTAACACCCATAACCTTCACCCGACTTAAAATAAAAATGAGAATAACAAATTCTGGCGAGGATGTGGTGGGATTTAAACTCTTATTCACTGCCAGTGGGCTTGTAAATATGAACAGCCACTATAGAAAGCAATATGGCAATTCCAAAATGAGATAGCTATTGAAATACCATATGAACCAGCAATACCATTACTGGGCACATACCCCCAAAGAAATAAGAAGCAGATCACAACAGATGTATGCTCCCCATGTTCATTGCAGCACAGTTCACTGTAGCAAAATGTTGGAAACAGCCTGAATTCCCATCAGTAGATGTTTGGATAAAAAATAAAATAAAACAACCCTAGTATATACACACAGTGGAATATTACACAACCATAAAAATGATGATGACACTATGAAACGCCTCCAGATATGGAAGCATCTGGAAGACATTATGCTGCGAAGTTAGTCAACCACCAAAGAACAAATACTACATGAGTGCAGTGCTCAGGGAACAAGCAGCAGGAAGGGCGCAAGCTCAGGCTTGCAGTCCATCCAGGGTGCTGGCCAGGAGGGGCCAGATAGCCTTGTAAAGGGCCTGACTGGTGTCAATGAACCAGACACCAGCTGCTCTAGTTAAGTATTTTGAAGGTCACTTTGCCATAGGGTGGTCCATGTGAACCAGGATCAAATGATCAAGGCAGGGGAAGGGTCCTTGTCTTCTGAGCAGCTGCCATGCAGAGCTATGATGAGGTCACCCTGGACAGGTAGGCAGCCCTATCAGAGGCCTGGGGGATACTGATGGGAAAAACTAGTTAGGGCAGGAGAGAGTGAGCAAGCACGTTTTTTTTGGCGGGGGGGGGGGGGGTGAGACTCAAATACATGTCTGTTGCTAGGACAAGTGGAGGATGAATGACTGAAAATGCTTTGGGGGATCCTGGGCGGGTAGGGGGGGAACGGTAAATTCCTGGTGATTTTCACCAAATGGGTCACATTGACCCGGATTTCTGGGTGCATACTGGGGACCCAGACTGGATGCTATGGAATGCTGGGGCATTGAATCCTGGCATGCTCCAGAGGCAACCTCAGTGAAATCTGATGCAGAAAATCCTCAGACACACATGTAACCTTAGGATTTAAGTCGGGAAATCCAGTGTCCGAGGAAGGGAAAGACAGCTGTTCCATGATTCTTGACCTCATAGATGTCAGACAAACATGACCTTGCTACATCAATGCCCTATATGCTTGATTAAGATATATATTATTCTGTCAAACCAGTGACTGACATTTCAGTGATTATGATTGTAAATTTCCCCTGACAATTAACCTCATTTTTTGTGTAAACAGCATCTAGCCATGAAAAAATTGACTCTGTACCATGTGAATACTTCAAGTACTGTGATGTAGAGTTAAACTATATTGCTCCAATACCCTCCCTCAACAGGGCTTTAAAAATTAGTACCAGGAGCTAATCAAAGACAATATTAAGGGAAGATCATTATGTCCGAGGGGGATGATTGATAAGACCCAATAACAGAAATTAACATGGAATTTTTAAAGGGAGCCAATGACAGATTAAAAAACAAATAAAAACGAGGAGCTAAAAAAATGAGGAGCTGATGCCAGGGGCTCAAGTAGAAAGAAAATGTTTTGGAAAAGATGATGACAACACGATAGATGAGTGGATTCGTAAACTCTGGCACATACACACAATGGAGTACTATGCAGCACTGAAAAGCACAGATGATCACATGAAAAACATCTTTTCGTGGGAAGAGCTAGAAGGAATCATGTTAAGCAAGGCAAGCCAATCTCAAAAGGACAAGTATAACATGAGTCCCTTGAGGTAAGTACAATCAGCACGCAGGAATAGACACTTCTCTCGCAATAAACAGGTGGAAGCATAGTTAGTTGGAGGGAGGGCAGACCACACTCAGGGAGGTACATGAGAGCCCAACATATAGAAGGGGAAGGGGGGCAGGAGGATGGAGAATTGGGAAGGGGAGAAACTGAGTTGATGACATGGGGGAGACAGGGCATTAATCCACCTAGGGGGAGAGTATTGGTTGTGTTCCAACGGAACTGGAATGTGCATAAAGAGCCCACCATGACATGCCAAACCAGGAGGGCAACATAACACGCAGAGGAATCCACAAAAAGACTGGACCATATGCCCGGCCCCAACCAGAATGAATCCGACCCCCACCATGGAAGGGAGTGACACAGAAAATGAAAATAGATCGTCTGGTGAGGGAAAGGAGCTGACCTACCATACTCAGAAGGAAGCTGAAGCAAATGAAGGGGGAGGAAGGGAGTGGAGCACACCAACGCCCACCAAGCTCAGAGGACGATAGCCCAGCTCGGAGCGGCCAATGCACAGAAAGGACCATATGGCTGGCCCCACTGTGAGATGCGACATCCTGCACTGACCCATAGCCCTACACCGGCCAGGACCAGAGACACAGTGTAGGATGTGTGACCGAGCTGACCCAAACACACTGAGGCAAAACACTGGGGGTGTGCAATTGAGCGGCAGGGGAAGCAGAGCATGAAGGTCCCAAGGGAGTATCAAGGATGGACTTTTGGGCCAGGGCATGGCACCCCATCAGACTCATCTGGAAACTACTCCTAAAGGCCAACAAACAGACCCCGAACTATCAATAGGCGCTTCTTTCTTTCTTTCTTTAAAAAATTTTATTGTTTTTTAAAATTTTTCTCTTCTTGTATATTTTGTATGCCAGTGGCTTTTTTGTTTGTTAGTTTGTCGGGGTTGCTGCCGTCCTCACCATGTTCTTATGTGCCACTTTGTTTGGTGCTGTCCAGGCCATCTGAAATTTTATGTGCATATTATTATCTCTGCAAGTACACCTAGATAAGATAGGCTGGATAAACAATGTGGAGAAGAAAACAATGGGACCAATGGTCCTGGGGGGGACATGGGAGAGTGGATGTTGGGGGAAATGAGGAGGTGTTGGCCAACCCAGGGACAAGGGAACAATGAGTGGTTCAAAACCAGTGGCAGGGAGGTGATGGGAGGACTGGTAGGGAGTGACCAAGGGTAATGTAACTGAAAGGAATTACTGAAACCAGAATGAAGGCTGAACATGGTAGTAGGATAGGAGGAAAGCGTAAGGAAATAGATGAAAGGCATAGTAGGCAAAGGGCATACATAAAGGCCTAAATACAGACATATACATATGTAAATATATTTATGATTATGGGGAAATAGACTTATGTGCATATATTTATAGGTTTAGTAGTAGGGTAGCAGGTGGACATTGGGCCTCCCCACATGCATTCCCTTAATACAAGAGCACCTTGCTCAGCTAAATGGTCATTCCATGATACCTAACTTCCCAACATGATCGCTGAAGACAAACGTGTGGATAAGCAAACGTGGTGAAGAAAGCTGATGGTACCCGACTATCAAAAGATACAGCATGTAGGGTCTTGAAGACAAACAAGAGGCCATCTAGCTTGGAAGCAACAAAGCCCACAGAGAAGAAGCACACAAGCCTGTGTGATCACGAGGTGTTGAAGGGATCAGGTAGCAGACACCAAAGAACAAAAACCATCATTGTGTGATCACCTTCCCCATATAAACGCTGAAGACGAATGTGTGCATAAGTAAGCGTGGTGAAGAAGGCTGATGGTTCCCGGCTATCGAGAGATATAGTGTTTGGGGTCTTTAAGGCTTGAAAGTTAACAAGTGGTCATCCAGCCCAGAAGCAACAAAGCCCACATGGAAGAAGCACACCAGCCTGTGTGATCACGAAGGGCCTAGGGGACCAGGTATCAAACACCAAAAGGGTGTGGATCAGATCATTGTAGATGAGGGGAGTGCATGTCCCATCTGGAGACAACTGGACTTCCCTTGCAGAGGGGTAGTGGGGAGGAGATGAATCACTCAGAGTGCAGTGTAGCATTGATGAAACTCACATCCTTCCTTTAGTTCTTAAATGCTTCCTCCCCCCCACCCCCACTAGCATGATCCCAATTCTACCTTGCAAATTTGGTTAGACCAGAGGATGCACAATGATGCAGGTGGGAACTGGAAACACAGGGAATCCAGGACAGATGAACCCCTCAGGACCAGTGGAGAGAGCAGTGATAATCAGAGGGAAGAGGGAAGGTGGGGTAGAAAGGGGGAACCAATTACAAGGATCTACATATAACCTTCTCCCTGGGGGATGGGAAACAGAAAAGTGGGTGAAGGGAGATGCCAGACAGTGCAAGATATAATAAAATAATAATTTATAAATTATAAAGGGTTTAAGGGGGTGGGGAAATTGGGCAGGGAGGTAGGAGGGGAAGAAAAATGAGGAGCTGATTCCAGGAGCCCAAGCGAAGAGCGAGAGTTTTGAAATGATGGGGGAAATGAATATATAAGTGTGCTTTACACAATTGATGCATGTGTGGATTGTGATAAGAGTTGTATGACCCCCAATAAAATTATTAAAAAAAGATAATGACAACATATGTACAGATGTGTTTGACACAATGGATATATGTATTGATTATGATAAGAGCTGTAAGAGCCCCCAGTAAAATAAATTTTTAAAAGATTTAATATAATTGTTAATTGAATGCAATTAAATAAGTACAATTTAAGATTTAATTCACTTGGGTGAGTTAGATCTAAGAAAACAAGCAAACAAAAAGCCCCATATAGATCCAGTTTAAGAACAGTTAGTTCTTATACCAGGGCCCTGCTTGCCCTCAGGAAGGAACACAGAAGATATGGGTGCGATAGCTAACTGTGGTAAAGAAATAAGAAGGGGTCTGCCCTTCTTAAAAAAATAATGTCTCTAAAGAAATAGCCATCTAAGGAAGATGTCAATTAAGTCCACATGGAAGAAGCCCACCAACACCAATCACCAAATGATTGGAAGTCATATAATCTGAAGTCGAAAGAGGGAATAGTTATCAGAGTCTAAATGGCGAGAATCTGGTTTGCAGACGGCTATGAATGACAGTGGGAGCCCAAGATACATTTTTGTGAACTACGTAGGAAATAAGCCTCCAATGACCTCCCGCTACCCATAATGAAGGGATGGGAGGAAAGCGGTTACTAAACAGAGTGCATTGGAGAGATGAGTATAGAAGATCAAAGGGATAAACCTGACTTGGACAGTTATAACTTTGTCAGTTGATCCCCATTGTGATGAATGTTGGACTTGATGTGGTTTTCAATATTTTCTGTATTTTGTGTGTGTGCCTGCTCATATTGGGGGTTATCTCAGATGTTTTATGTCATTGGGAGCCACTCTCTTGAATTTGTGTTACCAGGATGATTTGCTGTTTTTCAGTATGTGAAATCCAGGATGGGTGAACCTATAGGGACAGTAAGTAGAATAAGAGTTTCTGGTGGAGTGGGGTACAGTGGGCAGGGAGGGGCAGGGCAAAAGGGAGTCATTACCAAGGAGTCCCGGAAGGAAAATGATGTTTAGAGACCGGTTATAGTAGCAATTGTACAGCACTGCTTGACGTGATTGAACTATGGAATGATATGATATATATATTAACTCCTATTAAAGAAAAGAAAGATCTTTATAGCAAGAAGTAATTATATATCAAGTCCTTAAGTCTGATACCAGTCCATAAGTCCCTCTTCAGACTCACAGTGCCACTTGCAATGATGCCAAAAGAAGGAAGAGCACAGCCCACTGGGTGTAGAGCCCTGTGGCTCCAAGGTTGGTGGAAACATGAAGGACTCCAGTAGATCTCAGCATCAATGGCAGAGAGAGAGAAAGAGGGAGGGTCCAGTGTCCTCCTTATGAGAATGCCATACCTCCAAGAGTTCTGCACCAGGCTGTGATCTAATTGACAGGGTTCACTCCACCCTTAGCCAGGAGTGTCTAGGTGACCTAAAATTATCTATCATAAGTGGTAAACCACCAAGCTCAACAGTAGAACTAAACTGACTCCTCCAGCACTGTGTCTATTTTTTCCCAACACCAGATCCATCACCTTCAATGGTAGTCACCTATTATCTTCTCCTGAATTATCCAATTATTAATGGTACCACATTGTTTTGCTTGGATACCCAATCAATGCTCGTGGAAGCAGCTGTCAAGAAATCAAAGATAAATCTGGTGCACAGGTCTCTTTAAAGTGTTGAAGAGCAAAGATGTCGCTTAGAACACTGTTTTCTCATATGCTTGTGAAAGTTGGACATTGAATAAAGAAGACTGAAGAAGAAGTGATCCATTTGAATTACTGTATTGGTAAAACATGTTGAAAGACCCATAGACTGCCCGAAGATGAAAACAACCCATCTTGAAGAAAGTACAACCAGAATGCTCCTTAAAGCCAGGGTGCCTTGACTTTGTCTCACATCCTTTATATAGATTATCAGGAGAGGCCAGTCCCTGGGAAAGGGCATCATGCTTGATAACATAGAGAGCCAGCACAACAGAGAAAGGCCTTTGACAAGATGGATTGACACCATGGCTACAACAATGGGCTTAAACAGAAGAATGATTTTGAGGGCGGCACATAACCAGGCCACTTTGTGTTTCTTTTTGGTGTACATAGGTAACTATGAGTTAGAACAGACTTGACAGCGCCTCACAATAACAGCTGTTATGTCACAAATGCCACTTCCAGGATCCAAGACATAGATGGAATGGGAGTAAATGTTAACCTTTAATCATTAACTTTTATCTTTCAAAAATTTAAATGGTTTTAAGAACCATGTCTTTAATGTCATTGTACAGTACTGTATAATTACACAATACACAGTACTATATGTACTTGTTTTTATTATTGCTATTTCAAGTTATTGTATTATTATGTTTAAGATATTTTCTTGCATTTTCATGTGGTTCCTAAGTGTTTTATATGCATAGAAACTTGAAACATATACTTTACTAAGACAAACACTTGCTTTGGACATGTTATCAGGAGAGACCAGTCCCTGGGGAAGTACATCATGCTTGGTAAAGAAGCAGGGAGATGGATTGACACAGTGGCTACAACAGTGGGTTCACACGCAATCATTGTGGGGATGAAACAGGACGAGGCAGCGTTTTCTTTAGTCAGCGCTGACTCCACAGCACCTAACCACAAGGCAAACATTTGACTGATGCTGAATAAGGAACCGTTCCTGTTCAGCTTTAGTGAAATGTTTGTCTTAGTACAGTACATATTTTACCTTGATGTACTTACCTGTTTATTAGGCTGCTAGATGCAAGGTTGGCAGTTCAAACCCACCAGCCACTCCATGGAAGAGAGATGAGGCTGTTGCTACCATAACCAGAGTTTCAGAAAACCTGCATGGAGTTGCTATGAATCAAAATCGAATTGATGGCAGTGTATTTGGTTGGGTATCTATTTACCTACACATTTGACTTGAAGGCAGACTTTGGGACAGTTCATATTGATAACCCGGGAACTGCCTATAATCCATTTCCCTAGCTGGAACCCTGTGCAGGTTCATGTGCAGCGTTCTGCCAAGAACCATAGCAGGTCAGCATCGCTACAGAGTGCAAGGCTTGTGTATTTTTGAGTGTGGCATTTAATAGCCATTTTGAAGACAACATTTGGGAATAAAAAATTGTTTCAACACTGTTCAAAATCACGATGTTGTGAGAAAACAGCTTCAAAACTGTTTTAAATGTTCTGCTTCCCACTGTTCAAAACTAAAGTTTTTTTTTAATAACAAAACTTCAACAATCTTATCTTGAAAATATTTTTTTTCAAATGAATAAAAAATGAAAACCTCAAAGTCTTTTCGAAGATGAGTTGATTAGTGAAATGATTCACTCCCGAAGTCTATTTTCTCTAGTGTTTCTGATGATAATGATTTGGGGATTTGATTTAGTCAGATTACTGTCTCAAAGCTGTGTTTATTTTCTGTCTTCAAATTCAGCCAACAGACCGAGAAAATATAGCACTCGATTTAAAATGTTTGCTGAATATAGGAACCATCTTTTCCTTTTTGTCTTAGCTGCCTAGAAACTCAGATCTAAGTTAGGTAGAGTGTTTTCTCTTTATGATATTCTGATCAATCTTTTTCTGTAATTAATTTTTGTATTTCTCTGAATTTTTGATATGAAGCTGATTGAAACCCACTTTGGAAGTAAATTGAGTTATTGATGACACATATGTATCTGAAAGCCTACAAACAAAAATATACTTAGAAGAGAATGAAGGAAAAAAACCTGAATTGGAATCTACAGAGTAGGGGATCTGAAGCCATGAAAAGATGCCAAATGATAGTAGGACACATATAAATACAAATTTTATTGAGTACCAAACATTTAAATGGAAGAATTAGAAAGTCAGATAAGATGAGCTGTTGATGATATAGGGAGTTATAGTTCCTCACTCTTTGTTGTTGGGAGCGTAAACTGGTACAGTCACTCTAAAAATCAATCTGGTTGTTTTTAATGAAATTAAACATGCATAAACCCTATGACCAAGTGCCTTATTCTGAAATAAATCCATTAAGGAACAACTGTAAAAATGTTTATGGAAGCATTGTTTATGATAGCCATGAAGGCAACTTACATGTCTATCACCAACAGTTGGAGAATTAAAATGTGGTATATGCACGATGTAATATTAAGCAAGATCAGAACTATCATCTGGAATCTAGATTCTAGGTATGCTGACAGCATGAAAACTGGACCTCTTAAAACCATAATGTTAAGTTTTAAAAATTAACAAAGGAAATGGCATAGTGCAATCTGATTGATGCAAAAATATATAAAAAGGTAAAATTACATATGGAACTAATATATGAGCTATGAGCAAAGGATTGCAAGGATTTTTACTAAGTCCCTTAGGATGGATGTCTATGAGACAGAGGGAAATGGGATTGAAGATGGAGAATGGAATAAAGAATTAATTCAATTAAAAAGAAGGTCAAGCACTGATGACTGTGTTCCAATAACCAAGGAGTATGAGCTACTCAAATCTGTGCATCTTGAGGTGAAAATAACCACAGGAAAAATATTTATAAACTTAAGGAGTTTATTGTTGTGCTTCAATGCTATCTCTTGGAAATAATAGGATCACACTTTCCTGGCCTTTAAGATTTGAACTGCTTACCATAATGGTTTTTATTCAACAGATGAAGATGGCCAGTCTCTGGGCCTTATTAGGACCATATAAATGGTATGCTAGCAGTCAAGATGACTTCGATGGAAATGAAAGATTGCATTATAAAATCAAGTCTTACTTCATTGTCATAATGACAATGAGGTCTGAAGTAGGGACACACTTTCTTCCAAAGATACTACAATGGTGGAAGGTTGTGTGTGGGCAGGAAAAGGATCTCTGAAGAGGAGCATCTCAAACTACAGTTCAAGAACATTCAGTCCCAATGAGATTGACAAATGGCATGCTAAGTGGAAGCTATTGTCGAGCTTGTTGACTGGGAATAGAGGTAGAATGAAGGAGATATGATTAAAAATAAGTCATTTGGGAGCAAGTAGAATGTTCTACAAAAAATGGGGCTATAGTAGAGAAAATGAATAATATGAAGGAGAATTAAGAGACAATTGCTATAAAACTATTTTAAACTTCCATGAAATTTCAAAACGTGAAGCTATTGCTTCTTGACTTATCCTCCAAGTAGGCCTACATCCATTTGAAAGTGGTGCTTCCATCTCTCTAACCCTTCCCTGAAGACTCTTGGGCTCTTTGATTTATACCATGCCAAAATATCAATGAACAAAACAGCAAGTTTTGGCATCCTTGAGGGACCTATATCACGTATCTTTTCAATATTCTTTTAGTTTGAGGAACAAATGTAAGTCTGAAGGGACAGGGTCATAGATATAGAATGGACAGAGTAAGATTTCCCAACAAAATTCTTAGGACAATGAAAATGCTGCCATCAAACACAGAGCAGATTGAGTGTCCTAATGGAAAAACAAAACAAAACAAGAAAACCTCCTAGGTGCAACTTTAACGGCCTTTTTTCTTACTAACAATAGGTTTCCATTTTCTTAAAATTTCTTCCTAGTAAACTCTTGTGTTCGTGTCATACTGTGCCCTTCGAAAAAAAAATCCATAAGATGATCCCTTTAGGATCCCGATAAGAAGACACCATAAACTTTTGAATTGACCTCGTTGTTTTCAATTTAACAGACACAGCATATCTCTTTGAAGCCACTGTTTTAATTGGTACATATATATGTGTATATATCTATATACACATATATGTATATACATACCGTAAGACACTTAAGTGTATTACTAAGAGAACTTGTGTGCATTCATTCACTGAGCCCAGTGGCATGTTTAAGCATGTTTTGTTTGGAATAAACCAGTGCATGCATGAACTAGAACCCTTTGTTTTACCTTTGTTATTCTGGATGGGAGGAGGGAAAGAAGAGGTTATATCTACCCAGAAAAAAACATGAGGTTTGAACACTGGGTCAGGAGAAGAGAGGGTATTTTTTTAAATGGGACATGAAGCTCCAACATTTTGGTGGCTCTATGATCATTTTCTTATACTCTTATGATCACCCTTCTGGGGAAAATTACTCTAATGACTCCCTCTCCCAACTACAGGTGTTAGTAGAATGATGTTGGAAAGTTTCCATTGGCTTCTGGGGACAGGATATGTAGCCACTGATACTGCAAGCTTTCCTAGCTCATTGGGTTACATTGTGGGACAAGGTCTGGACACACTGATGATAAAATGCACAGCATGTACCAGGAAAATTTCAGAATCATAAATGTGAGTTGATATGTCAGTTAATTAACTTTAAGTAAATAGCTCAATCTTTGCCCGTTATATTATACTAATTAGATATGAGAAGTATTTGGCCTTAGGACATGACATAGAGTCAAGATTTATTTCATTTTAAAGACATATCCACTGTAAGCACTGGACTTAGTTAAAGATATAAAAATGGCACAAACCCAATTCTCAAATAATTCATTGTCTCTACATTTTCTAGATTCTCAAAATTGAACCTGGTATAGAAGTCTTAAAGCAAATCAATCAACATATAGTTATACCTGTACCATCATTGTAGGGGCTAGGATTATGGATGCTTGTCAATGGAGTGGGGGAGGGAAAGAAGATAATAACTTACTAGAGTCAAGGCCTCTGTATGCGCTGTCTGCATGTCCTTTCATTAGGACTCTGAAAAGGAACACGTTCAAAGAACAGAGGAGAAATTGGGGATGTTTTGTGCACAAATAAGGGATACCTTAGGATTTGTGTAAGGATTGGACATTTGCAGGATCAAAACTATGTCTTGTAGCTCCAGAGGGAAATACCTAACTCACAGATAGAACTTTCCAAAGGGACTTTATTTAATGGTTAAAACAAATAAAAAGTATAATCATATTAATAGAGATTCCATTTGCTGATAACTTACTACGTGCCAGGTGGGTGTTAGGCTGAACGCTATAAATACATTATCCTAATTTGCTTTCTTGGAGATGAAATGAGCGTGGTGTTTGAATTGAGTCTTCCAAAACCAGGCATCGGAGAAAAGAAAAATTGACTGCATTCAAAAGTTTTGCCCCTACAATTTCATAAAATGAAGGTGAATTTTTTTCAGCAGTACTACTGCTTTTCCACTATATGGGAAGCTATGAAACTCCTTTAAAGCATAAGACACCCTAATCTATCAAGATTTACCTACTTGGTCATGAGCATTTCCTGACTCCGTAGTCACTCTTACCAATTCCCTGAAGCTTTCAAGCTTCTTCAACACCCCAGGTTCTGTCCTCATCCAAGGTGACCTCAAAAATATCCATACAGAAGATTCATCATTGCTTGTGGTTTCACCTCGAAAAGATTCAACTCCATTTGCATCATGAACAAAATACCCTAGCACTGACTAGGCCTCACTAGTATGGACAGCATCTTCTTTTATTTAGTTTGGGGTCCCTCCAAATATATGATGTCTATAATCCCATAGTGAATACTGTGGTGAAAAGGACCAGAAACACCAATATTGGTGATACTAACAGGTTCTAATTCAAGAGGTCCTTCAGGTTATTCAGCAATACTTTCAGCGTCCCAGGTCATCTTTTCTCCCTTTCTCCTCCCATTTATTTCCAAGTTCCTTCTTTACTGCCCACTCTACATCCTATCCACCTTCAACAATTATGTAAAGTGTATGTTTCAAAGGAATTGGATGTTGGAAAGTTGAAATTATGTGCACTGACTTGTCTGTCAGATTTGCCATACTGTGGGAGCGTGCGTATTACTGTGACACTGTCACTATGTCACTTGTATTTCAAAGGCCAACATGATCACGGAAAGAGAATAGGATTCAGCTGAGCTTCCAGACAAAGAACAGACTACAAAGAAGAACTAGGGTGCTCACTTCCGAGGGAGCAACTGCTGAAAACCTTATGCATAGCTTGGAAACATTTTCAGATATGAAAGGCCTTATGAATGGAGCAGAACAACTGCCTGAGGTTGGGTCCTCGGGTCAGAAGGCACTTGAAACATGACGGAGTAGGAAATGGTGACACAAATGGAGTAAAACCTCGGAGAGTGAAGTCCTCAAGATCTTCATTTGCTGAATGGGACACAACTCGAGGTGAGAAGAAACAGTCTCAAAAATTGAAGAATCAGAACTTGGAACGTATGGCATAGGAACCTAGGAAAACTAGAAATCATCAAAAATGAAATGGTACATATAAAGATCAATAACTTAGGTATAAGTGAACTGAAATGAACTGGTTTGGGTCATTTTGAATCAGAAAATCATATGGTTTATTATGCTGGAATTACACAATCAGGAATAGCAAACATTCATCCTTGAAAAGGACATTGTAAAATCCATCATGATGTACAACGTTGTCTGTGACAGAGTTATATCTATTCGCCTTCAAGGAAATCCAACGATAAATACATTCATGTATGCATCTATTTATTCAATAAATAAATTCAAATATATGCACCAACCACAAAAGCTAGTGGTGAAGAATTTGAATTCCATCTATGATTACAATCTGAAATTGACCAAACATGTAATGAAGATGCAAAGGTAATTATTGGTGATTGGAATGCCAAAGTTTGAAAGAAAGAGAAGGAACAGTAGCTGGACAATATAGTCTTGGTGATAGAAATGAAGCTGGAGATCACATGATAGAATTTTGTAAGGCAATTTTTTCAAATACCTTTCTTCAACAACATGAATAGCAACTATACACATGAACTTGTCCAGATGTAAAACACCAAAATCAACTTGACTACATCTTCGGGAAGAAAAGGGAAGATGAATAAGCTCAATATTAGCAGCTAAAACCAGGTCAGGAGATGACTGTGGAACAGACCACCAATTAGCTCATATATAATATCAGGTTAAAGCTGAAGAAATTTAAAACAAGTCCATGAGAGCTAAAATATGACCTTAAGTATATCCCATATGAATTTTGGGAACATCTCAAGAACAATTTTGCTGCATCAAACACTAAAGATAGAAGACCTGATGAACTGTGGGATGACATCATGAACATAATTCATAAAAAAGCAAAAGGTTATTAAAAAGACCTTTTTAAAAAAGATCAGCAAAAATGTTAGCAGAGACTCTGAAAATTGCTCTTAATAGTAGAGTAGTTAAGGCACCAGAAGAAATGATGACGCCAATGAACTGAACAGAAAATTTCAAAGGGCAGTTTGAGCAGACAAAGTAAAATATTATAATGAAATATGCACAGCCTAGTGTTATAAAGCCAAAAACTGAAAACAAATAACATATCCTAAACTGAAAAATCTTCAGGAAAAAAATTCCATCCTTGATTTGAAATATTGGAAGATTCTACAGGTAAAATATTGCATGATGCAAGAAACAACATAAGAAGATGGGAAAATGCACAGAGGGACTGTGCCGGAAAGAACTAGTCAATATTCCACTACTTCCGGAAGTCGCATATGAGCAAACCGCCGTGGTCAGAATCAGAAGAGGAATGGAACAAGGGATCTAGAACATCAGTGTTGATGTCAAATGGATGTTGGCTGAAAGCAAAGAATACCAGAAAAATGTTTACTTGTGTTACACGGACTATGAGAAAAATGAGAATTCCAAGACACTTCATTTTGCTCATTTGGAACTTGCACATGGATCAAGAGGCAGTTCTGTGAAGAGAACAAGGGCATACTGCATGGTTTAAAATCAGGAAAGATGTGCATCAGGGTTATATCCACTCACCATACTTGTTCAATATCCATACTGAGAAAATAATCAGAGAAGCTGGATTATATGAAGAAGAATGTAGTATCAGGATTGGAGTAAGGCTTATTAATTCTCTGCAATATGCAGGCGACACAACCCTGCTTGCGGAAAGTGAGGAGGACTTGAAGCACTTGCTGATGAAGATCAAGGATTGCAGCATTAAGCATGGATTACAACTCAATGGAAGGAAAACCCAAATCTTCACAACTGGACCCAGAGTTTACCTCACAATAAATGACGCAAAGATTGGGGTCAAGGATTTTGTCTTGCTTGAATCCACAATCAGTGCTGGTAGAAGCAGCAGTCAAGAGATCAAAAGACACATGACATTGGAGAAATGTGATGCACAAGATCTCTTTAGAATGTTGTAAAGCAAGGCTGTTACTAAGGTGAATTTAACCCAAGCCATGGTATTTTCAATTACCTCATATACATGTGAAAGTTGGACATTAAATAAGAAAGACTGAAAGAGAATTGATGCATTTGAATTGTGGTGCTAGTGAAGAAGATTGGAAGTACCTTGGACTGCCCAAAGGACAAGCAAGTCTCTTGGCCAAAGGATGGCCAGAGTGCTCCTGAGGCGAGGATGGCAAAATGTTTTCTTACATATTTTGGACATGTTGTCAGGAGAGACCAGTTCCTGAAGAAGGACATCATGCTTGGTTTAGTAGGGGGGCAGAATAAAAGAGAAAGGCCCCCAGCAAGATGGATGGACACAGTAGCTGCATCAATGGGCTCAAGCAGAACAATTATGAAGATGGCACAGGCCTGGGGCAGGTGTTTAGTTCTGTTACATACACAGTCACTATGAGGCAGAAATAACTGGATGGCACCTAACAACAACACACTCACAAACCTTTCTTTGGCTTCACCAAAAACTCAACTCCAAACTCATTGACTGATGGTGACTTATATGTTACAGTATAATTGCTCCAGAGGGTTTTACTTGAATATATTTTTTCCATAAACACATTTCCAAGATTTTTCTTCCATTGGATCACTGGGGATATCTGAACTGTTAACCTGTAGGTTAGTATTCCAGCACATACCATTTTGCATCATCCAATCATCATTATTTATCCTCAAGTTTTAGTAGAACCGGCTCTCCTGTTTTAGTTTCTCCATTCTTGAGTTTGAACCCATCATCTTCTTCTCCCTCCTGTAATTTTTCCTGAAGCTAGGCTTTCACAATTTGTTGTCTTCCCTGAATGTTCAGTCTCCCCTCCTTATCCTGTGTTATTAGCATACTCCACTACCCCTCTTCTTTAGATATCTTTTCTTCACACAATTGTTCACTTCATTCACTATTAAAGTTCACTCCTAAATTTTAAAATCAGGAGTCAATACTTAATATTTGCTTTCTCATCTCAGTCTGGTATGATCTAGCTTCCAATGATATCACTCTATTGGCACTACATCACTGTAGTTACTCTTTTAATTCTCATATTACTTTATTAAAAATTTTTTCCTCATATTATTTTTATTACAACTTTATTGAGGAATACAACACATTGTATATAAAGTCTAGGAAGAGAGTAAAAAAGGATTGCTACTAGGGTCTCAGTTCATACGTTCATGGGTTAATTCAAAACAAAATGTACTTGAATATATCTCTGTTATCTGTGGATTGCTTCAGCTAAGTTCTCTCAGTAATATATTTGTCTTTGTTGGACTAGAGTGACTTAAATAAAGATCTAATCCAAGCAATGACTTCTGAGAGGAAATGCTGGGCAAGTTAAAATGAAGACAGAGAGGTCAGCTCAAAAATTATGGTGCCTGATTTTTGGGATTCTAAAGAGGTTATCTTGATAGAGTTTTCTTGAAGGACACAGGGAAAACATGGGGCTTATGAAGATATTACTGTATGAAAATTAAAACTGCATTAGTGGAGAAAAGGCCAGGACAATGCACCTGATCATGCTTTATGGAACAGTGAAGGTGTTCTGTAAGAATTTTGTTGGGAAATCTTACCCCATTCACCCAACAGATTTAATTTTTTCCTTTTAGATTTCTTTTTGTTCTCCAAACTCAATACAGTTTATGTCCCTTGAGGATGCCAAGTTGAAGAACTCAGAATTCTTCAGGTAAAGGTTAGAGAGATAAAAGTACCACCAGCAGTATATTTTCAAGGAACCACTAAAAATCCAGGTCTGATTCAGAAGAGGACTTGACATAGGGACATCATTGCTGATATCAGATGGATATGGGCTGAAAGCAGAGAATACCAGAAAAATGTTTACTTGTTTGAATAACTAGGTAAAGGCATTCAATGGAGTGAATCATAATAAACTATAGACCACCTTGAGAGGGATGGGAATTCCAGAACACTTTATTGTGCTAATGTTTAAACGCAGAAAAGGTGTCTGTCCTTGTACCATACTTTCTCAGCCCTTATGCTGAGAAATAACCTGAGAAGCTAGACTACATGAAGAAGAATGAGCTATCAGGATAAGAGGAAGGCTTAGTAACACCCTGTGATATTCAGATGACATAATCTTGCTTGCTGAAAGTGAGGAGGACTTGAAGCACTTGCTGATCAAGGATTGTAGCCTTCAGTATGGATAACAACTCAATGCAAAGAAGATGCAAATCCTCCCAACTGGGCCTGCAGACAACATCATGGGAAGTGGAGAAAAGATTGATCAAGGATTTCATTTTGCTTGGAATTCACAATCAATGCTCATGGAAGCAGCAGTCAAGAAATCAAACAATATATTGCTTTGGGCAAATATGCTGCACAAAATCTCTTTAAAGTGTTGAAGAGGAAGGATGTCAGTTTGAAGATTAGGGTGTGCCGGACTCATCATGGTATTTTCAATCACCTCATGTACATATAAAAGTTGGACAAGGAGTAAGGAATGCTGAAAGAGTGATGTATTTGAAGTATGGTGTTGGCAACGAATGTGTCAAATA
Organism: Tenrec ecaudatus; assembly: GCF_050624435.1. Lineage (NCBI taxonomy): Eukaryota > Metazoa > Chordata > Mammalia > Afrosoricida > Tenrecidae > Tenrec > Tenrec ecaudatus. The sequence continues at coordinate 145,932,193 of NC_134548.1, forward strand.
TACTGTGAACTGGTAGAAAAATGAACAAATCTATCTTGAAAGAAAGAAGTACAGCCTTAACAGCAGGGGTGGCAAGACTCCATCTTACGTGCTCCATCCCTGTTATCCGGAGATACAAGTCTCTAGAAAAGGACAGCATACGTGGTTAAGTAGAAAGGCCATTAAAAAGAGGAAAACCCTCATGATGATGGACTGACCCAGTGAGTGGCTGCAACAATGTGCTCAAACAGAACCACAATTGTGAAGGGGCACAGGATCAGGCAGTGATTTGATTGCTTCGAGGCCAAACCCTCTTGATGGCACCTAACAAGAACAATTGTAACAATTTTGATTTACATTTCATTAATGGCTAAAGATGACTGAAGATCTTTTCATGTACTTTTTGGGTATCTTCATTTTTCCTTTACAGCATCTATTTTTATTGTATTACTGTCTTATTATTGAGTTATGTAAGTTCTTCGCATATTCCAGAGACAGGTCCTTTATTGGATAGATGATTTGCAAATATTTCCTCCCAGAGTTTGTCTTCCCCTTTCATTTTTGTAGCCATGCTTCCCCGCCCCCCGCCCCTCCCACACACACACTTTTGAGAGCAAAAGTTTTAAATTTTGATGAAGTCCAATTACTGATTTTTCTTACTTTTATACTTTGGGCTTACTGCATTCTATTTATGTTCTTGCAAAATGAAGGCCATTGAGAATGTCTTCTATGTTTTTGTTAGATCGTTTATAGGTGTAGCTATGCTTTGAAATCTTTGATCCATTTTGAGTTCTATTTTTGTATATAGTTTCAGATAAGCAGTTAAGACTTTTATTTTTTCCATTGAATAATCATCAAACTTTTGCCAAAAATCAATTTACCATATACGAAAATGTGTGGATCTATTCATTGATGCTCTCTTCTGTTGCATTATATGTGTGTTAGTCTTCATACTAGTAATACACCGTTAATTACTCTAACCTTATGAGTCTTATAATCATGTAGATAGTTCTATGTTCACTGTCAAAATGGATTTGGACATATCTAGGTCCTTTGGATTGTCATATAAATTTTAGAATCAGCTTGTCAATATCTACAAAGAATTCTACAGTGATTTTAATTGTGAATCGGATGAATATAGAATGAATGTTGATATAACTGATGCTGCTTGGTGGTGCAGTGGTTACACATTGGGCTGCTAATTGCAAGGTCAGCAGTTCAAAACCACCAACTGGTCTTTGGGAGCAAAGAGGAAGCTTTCTACTCCGGTAAAGAGTTACAGTCTTGGCAACTCACAGGAACAGTTCTACTTTGTCCTATAGGGTTGCTGGGAGTCAGCATGGACTCGATCGGTGTGAGTTATTGTTGCTGTTGTTAGTCACTATTGCGGAGATTCCAATTCATGATGACATGTGTGCACAGTTGACTGTTATACAGAATTTTCAAGGAAGTAGCTTGTGAGGCCTCTGTCCTAAAGTATATCTGGATGTTTTAGAATTTCTGACTTTCCAGCAGTAATTTAGTGCTTAACCATTTGTGCCACCACCCAGGGAATCCATACCTTAACAAGATCGAGAGTTTCCTGATCCAAAAACATGTTAAATCTATTTACTTAGGTCTTTCCCTAGGTAATGCTTGGTAATTTTCTATGTACTAGTGTTACACGGTTTTGTGTGAAATTTACAAGTTTTTATATTATTCAATGCTATTGGAAATTATTGTTGCTGTTAGGTGCTGTTGAGTTGGTTCTAACTCATAGTGACCCTATCTACAACAGAACAAATCACTGTGACGCCATTACAATCATTTCTATGTTTTAGTTCATAGTTGCAGCCATTGTATCAATTGTCAGTTCACCTTGTTGAAGGTCTTCCTTTCTCCCTGAGACTCTACTTTACCAAGCATGATGCCCTTCAAGAGACTTGCCCTTCCTGATCACTTGGTGAAAGCATATGAAATGAAGTCTCTTACCATCCCTTCTAAGGAGAACCCAGGCTGTACATCTCTCAAAACAGATTTGTTTGTTCTTCTGTTAACCCATGACATAATCAATGTTCTTCTCCCATGCCATAATTCAAGGCATCAAGTCTTTTTCATCTTCCTTATTCATTGCTCAATTTTCTTTCTTTCTTTTTATCCCGTTTACATTCTTATCAGACTGCATCAGAACCTCTGTTTTCTTTCTCTCTCTTTTAAAAAAGCATTTTATTGGGGACCCTTACAGCTCTTATCACAATCCACAAACACAATCTATTGTGTCAAGCAATTTTGTACATATGTTGCCATCATCATTTTCAATGCATTTTCTTTCTACTTGAGCCCTTGATATCAGCTCATTTCCCCATTCCTCTCCCTCCCTCATGAACCCTTCATAATTTATAAATTATAACTTTTTCATATCTTACATCAACCACTGTCTCCCTTCACCCACTCTTCTATTGTCCATCCCCTGGGAGGGAGTTATATGTCAATTATTGTTATCAGTACCCACCTTTCTCCCTACACCTTCCATTTACCCTCCTGGTACCGCTACTCTCATTATTGGTCTTGACGGGTTTATCTGTCCTGAATTCCCTGTGTTGTGGGCTCTTTTCTGTTCCAGTGTACATGCTCTGTTCTAGCAGGGTTTGTAAGGTAGAGTTGGGGTCATGATAGTGGGGGCGGTAGAGGCATTAAAGAATTAGAGGAAAGTTGTATGTTTTGTCTGTGCTATACTGCACCCTGACTGGCTCATCTCTTCCTTGTGACCCTTCTGTAAGGGGATGTCCAATTGTCTACAGAAGGGCTTTGGGTTTCACTCTGCCCTCCCCCTCATTTTATATCAATATGATTTTTTTGGTATGGGTTTTTGATGCCTGATCCAATCGACACTTCATGATTACAGAGGCTAGTTTGCTTCTTCCATGTGGGCTTCATTGCTTCTCAGCAACATGGCCTCTTGTTTATCTTCAAGCCTTTAAGATCCCAGATGCTATATCTTTTGATAGCTGGGTACCATCAGCTTTCTTCACCATATTTGCTTTTGCATCCAATTTATCTTCAGTGATTCTGTTGGAAAGGTGACATTGCTCAATTTTCACATGCATTTGAGGCAATTGAAAATCCTATGAGTTGGCACTGTAGCCTTCAAGCTCACTTGCTTAATTTTTTACACTTTTGTAGCAGATTTGCTCACTGTATTATGTTGATTTCCTGATTGATGGTTCTATGGACATTGATTGTGAATTTAAGTAAAATGAAATCCTAACAACTTCAATCTTTCTCCAATTAGTTTGATATTGCCTATGGGTTCATTGTTAGGATTTTACTTTCCTTTACATTGAGTTGTACCCCACACTGAAGACGGTAATCATTTATCTTTGTCAATAAATGCTTCAGATTCTCTTTGTTTTCCATAAGCAAGGCTGTGCCATCGGCATATTTCAGGATGTTAATGATTCTCCCTCCAATCCTGAGTCTTACACTTCTTCACATGCTCCAGTTTCTTTGATTATGAATGGTTTCATCTGTTGTTTAATTATCATCAACAAAATTTACCTGTGTGTTCCCAGTCTGCATGATCATGAGGTGCCAAAGGGATCAGTTATTAGGCATCAAAGAACAAAAAATATCATGTGCTCACCTCGCCAATACGATTGCTAAAGACAAATGGGTGCATAAGCAAGTGTGGTTAAGAAAGTTGATGGTGCCCGGCTATCAAAAGATATAGCATCTGGGGTCTAAAAGGCTTGAAGGTAAACAAGCAGCCATCTCACTGAGAAACAACAAAGCCCACATGGAAGAAGCACACCAACCTGTGCAATCACGAGGCGTCAAAGGGATCAGGAACCTGGAATCATCAGAACAATAAATTTTATCATTGTGATGAGAGGGAGTGAGGAGTGGAGACCCAAAGCCCGTCGGTAAGCAATTAGACATCCCCTTATGGAGGGTCGTGGGAAGGAATTGAACCAGTCAGACCAGTGGTGAGACTGGCGATACCCAGATGGTGGAGGGAGGGTGTAGTGGAAAGGGAGAACCAATGACAAGGATCTATATATAACCTCCTCCCTGGGGAATGGACAACAGAAAAGTGGGTGAAGGGAGACGTTGCATAGTGTAAGATATGACAAAATAATAATTCATAAATTAGAAGGGGTTCATGAGGGAGGGGGGAGGGGGGAGAGAGGGGGAAAATGTGCAGCTGATGCCAGGGGCTTAAGTGGAGAGCAAATGTTTTGAGAATGATGAGGGCAATGAATGTACAAATGTGCTTTACACGATTGATGTATGTATGGATTGTGATGAGTTGTTTGAGCCCCTAATAAAATGATTTTTAAAAATTTACCTGTGTACAATATTAATGATACTATCTGATTATTTATATTTCTGTTGGATAACTTTTATTTGGAATTGGCATAAATGTGGATTGCTTCTTGTTGGTTTACCAGGTGACTGTCTTACTAATTTCTCAGCATGGACAATTAAGGGTCTTTAGAGCTGCATCAATTTGCTGAAACATTTCAATTAGTATTCTATCAATTCCTAAAGTCTTGCTTTTTGTCAATATCTTCAGTGCAGCTTACATTTCACTGGTGCTTGATCATATGATATCTCCTGCAATAGTTGAATATCAACCAATTCTTTTTCCTTCCATCTTCTTTTGATGTTTCCTCCGTCATTCGATATTGTGCCCATAGATTCCTTCAATAGGCAACTGGAGGAGATCTCCAGTGGCCGACAAATGGGCTTTGGGTCTCCACTCTGCACTTCCCCCTTCATTCACTATGGTAAGAATTTTTTTTTGATGATGCCTTATACCTGATCCCTTTGAGGGGCCTAGAGGAGGAGATGAGTCAGTCAGGGTGTGACGTAGCACTGATGAAGAATACAGCTTTCCTCCAGTTCCTAAATGCTTCCTCCCCACTCCCACCCCACCCCCACTACAATGATCTGAATTCTATCTTGCAAGTCTGGATATAGAAGAGGTTGTACATTGGTGCATATAGGAGCTGGAGGCACAGGGAATCCAGGGTGGATGATACCTTCAGGACCAGGGGTGTGAGGGGCCATACTGGGAGGGTAGAGGGTGAGTGGGTTGGAAAGGGGGAACCGATTACAAGGATCTACATGTGACCTCCTCCCTGGGGGACGGACGGCAGAGAAGGTGGGGGAGGGAGACGCCAGATAGGGCAAGATATGACAAAATAACAATCTATAAATTATCAAGGGCTCATGAGGGAGGGGCGAGCCGGGAGGGAGGGGAAAAAAGAGGACTTGATGCAAAGGGCTTAAGTGGAGAGCAAATACTTTGAAAATGATTAGGGCAAAGACTATACAGATATGCTTTATACAATTGATGTATGTATATATATGGATTGTGATAAGAGTTGTATGAGTCCCTAATAAAATGTTTAAAAAAACAACCTAATTTTTAAAAAAGGAAGAAAAAAATAGGCAACTTGAGACTTGGATAATTTCTTCAGGTTTTCAGCCTGAGAAATGTCGAGTATGTCCTTCTCTTTTGGTTTTCTAACTCCAGGTCTTCTCATATTTTACTGTCTTCTTGAGCTGCCTTTTGAAATTTTCTTTTCAGTCCTTTTACTTTAACTTTCTTCCAGTTCCTTTAGTGCCTCTACATCGAAGAGCAAGTTTTATAGTCTTTTTTAAAATTTAGTTTAATGTGTTTTAATGTGTTTTCTGTGCTTACTAGAACAGCACAGAAAACAAGCAATATTAAAAACACATACTTGCATGTATGACAACTTAATTAGAAAAGTATAGTAAATGGATGGAATCTACGGCATGATAAAAATGCTACAAACACCAGTTAGGTGCCATCAATAAGAAATTTTACTTTAAAAAAATCCAGATGTTGGCATTGTCCATAAAAAAGAACAGGTTTATTTATAATTGTTGAACTTCTGAAACATGTTCACTGAAACATTTTTACTCACATTAGCACTTTATGTCCCCACATTATATTAAAAACTCACACACAAACAAAAATGGAAAATCTGCTAATAATTGATCTCTCTCCTCTGTTTTACCATTCACAATCACATACTTGGCTATCTTTGGACACCCTGGCCAAAAAAAGCCCCAAAACTAAGGTCCAGAAGTACCAATAACAGGAAGAATTTATTTTTTTTAATGAATGAAATGTTTCCCATCAGAGTGCATTCTTAAGCACGTTCCCCACGTATATGGCACGCTAGCTGGATGTCTTCTGGTATAATTGTTGCACGTGTCCCGTGGAGAGCACACAGAACAGACAACCAGTTAGGCCTCACTTGTGTCCTGCAAAGCACCAACAGGCGCCCTCTGGAAGCGCAGACATATTTTAAGTCTTAGGCAAATTTCCACCAGGCGCTGGAAGGGAAGTTTGTGATTGATAAGTTGGGTGGCCTTCTGATATCTTTTAATTTCAGAAAGTGCCACAGACCCAGTCCTGTAACAATGAGGTTTCTTTACCCCTCCATTAGAGGGCACACTCTAGGGATCAGCTTTTGTAGCCAGCTGCTTACTGAGTGTTTTACCACCAGTTGATTTGCGGGTCGGCTGCACTGTATGAGCCATGGTAGCAATACCTCCTCACTTTCCCCTTCTCCTTCAACAGGAGCTCGGAGAGCTGGAGACAGTACTGGCATTAGGGAGAGGCGACAGCACAGCAGCAGCTGAGAACACAATTGATAGATGGCTGACCCAAGTTTCATATCTAACATCTGTTTTTCTTGCTCTTTCTTTCTTTCTTTCTTTCTTTCTCTTTCTTTCTTTCTTTCTTGCTTGCTTGCTTTCAATGACCTTTTACTTTCTTCATATGTGATACTCTTGATGTCATTGCACAATTCATCTAGTTTTCAATCATTAGTGTTCTATGCATCAGATCTATTCTTGAGATAGTCTCTTAATTCAGATAGGTTTTGGTTCTTATGGAATTGTTTTAATTTTCTTCAGCTACAACTTGTACTTACATCTAAGCAATTGGTGGTCTGTTCCGTAGTTAGCCTTTGGCTTTGTTTTGCCTGATTATTTTGAGCATCTATTTCCAAAGATATAGTCAATTTGATTCCTGTATATTTTATCTCTAAAGATCTGTGTTTCTAGTCCCCATTTATGTTGTTGATAAAAGGTTTTTCCAGTAAGTCATTGGTTTTACTAAATTCTATCATGTGATATCTGGGATTGTTTGTATAAGCAAGACCATACTTTCCCCACCTATTAATCCTTTCTCTTTGTTTCTAATTTTTACATTTCGATCACTAATAATTAAACATGCATTCTGATTGCATGCTTGATCAATCTCAGACTTTAGAAACTTGTAGAAATCTACAGTTTCCTGATCTTGGGCTTTTGTGGTTGGTGTGTAAATCTGAGTAATATTCTTATTAACTGGTCTTAGTTGTTGGTGCATGAATATTATTATATCACTGATAGCATTATACTTCATGATAGATCTTGAATGGTCTTTTTGATAATGTAGGAGGTGCCATTACTGTTCAACTTTTCATTCCCAGTGTAGTAGATCATATATCTGTCCAATTAAATATGGCCATTACTTGCCCATTTCAGTTCCTTAAAGCTGAGTATATCAATATATTGAAAACAGTATTTTCAAATTTATATTTTATATGCTGTCAGATACAGCATTTTATTTTTGTATATTGACCTTGTATCCTATGACCTTGGTAAACTCACTTGTCTGATTTTGATATTAGGGGAACGTTAGCTCACAGATTGAGTTATGAAATGTTCCCTTATCTTTGTTTTCTAAAGTATTTGTGTAGAACTGGCATCATTTCTTGTTTGTTAGGATTTACTAGAAAAATCATTTATGCCTGGAGTTTTTCTTTGTAGGAAGATTTTAAACAAAAATGTAATGTCTTTAATAGTGCAAGGTCAACCAAAAAAGAAAGACCCTCAATGAGATGTATTGACTAGGTGGCTGCAATAATGCACTCAAACATAACAATTGTGAAGATGGCGCAGGACAGGGCAATGTTTTGCTCTGTTATTCAAGGGGTTACTGTGAATAGGAACTGACTCAAAAGCACGGAATAATAAGCACAATAGATACAGTGTACTTTAAGTTAATTTTGCTTGTTTTGATTGTGTACTGAGAGTTTATGGCTTTTTTCTTTTTTCATCACTTTCATGTAAGTCATATAAATCATTGGCATAAATTGTTCACAATGTCACTTAGAATCTGTAGAACCTGTGGTGGTATTATACTCACATTTCTGATATTAGTATGTTGTTTTTCTTTTATCCTTGATCAGTTTGCTATACGTTTATCTCCTTCTGTTGATCTTCTCAAAGAGCTATCTGTTGGTTTCCTTGAATTCTCTCTATTTTTGTTTTGTATCTTATTGACCTCTGCTTTGATCTTTATTATCTCTTTCTATCTCCTTGCTTTTGCCTTAATTAACATTCATTTCATAGTTTCACTTTTTAAAAATTTCTCTTGTCAATTAAGGAAAGGTTTGCAGGTCAGATCATTACAATCAACAATGTTACAATCAATAATCCATACGTACTTTGTGCCAATTCTTGCATTGTAATCATCAATGCAACCTCAATGCACCCCTACTTATCCCACTTTTTCCCCATTCTTCTTGTTTCCATTCCTCCATTTTTTCCTAACCTTCTGAACTTTGTACTTGAGTAAATGCTGCCATTTTCATCTTAAATACTTGATAATTCTAACCGGGCCGATGAGATCAGTTCAAGACCTGAGAGGTATTTTTCAATTCCTTAAACTGGAAGTTAAGATAATTAATCTGAGACTTTTTTTACTTTCTTCTTCTTTTTTTTAATCTGGTGATTTTTATTTAGAAGATTTTGCGGGAAACCGAGCTGATTCCAGGAACCCAAGTGGAATGTGAATTATGAGAATGACGAGTGCAACGAATTTATAAGGGTGCTTTGCTCAATTGATGTATGTACAAACTGTGATAAGTGCCTTATGATCCCCAATAAAAAGATTTTTAAAATAAATAAATTAATTAAATTTTGAAATAAAAAAAGATTTTGCTAAAAGGAAATAATGTAAAATCTCAGTTAAATATAGATAGATTGCATGTTGAAATGATAACATATAGGATATATTAGGGTAAATAAAAATACGATTCAAAATAATTTTACCTTTTTCTTTCTTTCTTTCTTCCTGTCTTTATTTTTAATCATTTTATTAGGGGCTCATACAACTCTTATCACAATTCATACATGCATCAACTGTGTAAAGCACATCTGTACATTCACAGCTCTCATCATTCTCAAAACATTTGCTCTTATTTTCTATGGTATTATTTCATCTTATAAATTTTCTGTCAAGTGCTGCCACAAAATATTTTATGTTTTGTTATCATGTTCATTCAGTTCAAAATATTTTAAATTTCTCTTGTGGTACTTTATTTGATCCATGGGTAACTTGGAAGTGTATTGCAAAGTTTTAAGATATTTGGTTTCTAGCAGTTTTTTTAAAAACACATTTTATTGTGATTGGGTGAAAATTCACAAATAAATTGGCTTTCTAGTCAATAATTCATACACCTTTTGGCTTCTGACATTAAGATTCCCATGGTGTAACAGTCCTCTTCCCACTTCCTCCCTTTGTACCATTTCCATTTGTTCTCCTTTTAAAAATTCCTTCCTGTCTGCTGAGCTTTATACATGAATAAATACTGCCCTTTTGAATTTTAAAATCTGATTGCCATATAACTCATATGTCATGTACTTCTATACATTGGTCATATCAATAAGGGTTGTACAATCATTATCGCAATCAATTCCAGAATATTTTCTTCCGTTTTGCACCCATTGCTACTAGCTCCCCATTGCCCTCCAGCCCCATGCCTCCCATACCCCACACACGCTATCAATTCACTTACTGTCTCTATAAATTGACCTATCCTGGTTTTTATATACTAGAAAATATACAATAAAACAAGACAAAACCAACCCAACAATAATGACAAAACATACCAGACAGAAAACCTCAACTGAAAAGAAAGTCAGAAATATTAAAAATCGGACCAAATGTAAAATGAGTCAACAAAAGCAAAATGAGTCAAAATGGAGCTCAAAGGATACGGTGTTGGAGTTTAACCTAACTGGTTCTACAACAATCCGCTTTACAGTGTGCTGTGCATGATAACACGGTTATTCGCCTCCCTGATCTATGGCCAGAAAGGAGTCACAGGAAGCTCAATCCAGGTGTATTTCCCATTAGCTTTTTTAAAAAAATGAAACTAGGTTTTTTTCCCCAAACCATTTTATTATGAGCTAATTCAGACATTATACTATTCCATAGTTCAATCATATCAAGCAGTGTTGTACAATAGCTACCACAATCAGTTTCAAAACAGATTCTTCTCAAACTCCTTGATATCAGCTCCTCATTACATCCTCCCCATCTTTCCCACTCTACCCCCCAGGGACCCTTATTCTAGTTATTATTTTGACAATTTTGCCTATCCTGAGTTTCATATACTGAAAAATGCAACAATAAAAAAAAACCACAGGGAATCAAGAAGGCTACCAACAATGACAAAACACAGCAGAGACAAACATCAGTATTGGGGGAAAAAAACAGAAAAAAATTAAAAACCAAATTAAGCAAAATGTGCATGAGAAGATAGATCAAGTGGCAACATTTCCACCGTTTAAGTCAGATTTATCATTTTAATCTATTATACTACAGTTGTCTCTCCAATAATCTCTGTCTGGTAATCAGGCTATTACCACCCCTCAACTATGGTTAGGGGAAAATCACAAGAGATTTATTCCCTGTGTAAGTACTGCAATGAAACCACTTTAAACTGGGTCAAAAGAGAGATCAAATGAGAAGGTATAACTTTTTAACCTACTTCAATCTTCCATAATTGAGTGAAAATGCTGTCTGAAGACATGGTTGCTCACATCCCTAGCCTACAGTCAGAGAGACTCACCAGTCTGAAGCCGTGTCAAAGGATTTGGGGCTTTTCATTGTCATACACAGCCTTCTAAAAACTGGGCACACACAATTTAAGTTCAGATACCATTTTCTCCTTTGGGTTTGGAGTTAGTTACTTATAATTCTTGGCTCATGCACACTGGTTTGTTCCTTTTATGTGCACTCAGTGGAGACCTCATTTACCTGACTGCTTGTTTGAAGACAAAGCCACCGTTGGTTTCCATCACCACGTTTTGCCACAGCATCACCATCTCTTCAGTGATCTCTTCGTGAGGTCAGGCTATAGCAGGTCATGTTACAAGAACGCATTGTTCTTATGTGTGAACTCAAAATCCATGCACACATCTGTGGTTTGCATTGGTCTCTGGTTCACTTTAAAGGCTCCCGTATTTTTTTGTGATAGAGAATTTTTTAATCATCCCCCAGGAACATAAAGTAATTTATCCATTGGTATAAAGTTTAACATTTTATTGAGAAAAAGAAATGAACAATATAGGCCTACTCAAAACTGCATTATGTGAATTATTAATTTTTACAGATTAAACTCTTAAGTGACCAGGCACTGGTTACCCTAATGGTGGGAGTTGGTGATATGCAAAATTTCCAATAACATTGATTCCCAAAGTCAGTGGTTCGTAGTAGTTTTTGCCACACACTTGACTAGTTGTTAAGAAAATAATCAGAGAGGTTGGATTATTTAATGAAGAATGTGGCATCAGGAGTGGAGTAAAGTTTACCAATTACCGGTGATACGCAGATGACACACCTTGTTTGCTGAAAATGAGGGTGACTTGAAGCACGTGTTGAGGAAGCAAGGAGTGTACCCTTCAATATGGATCATACCTCAATGTCAAGAAAACCGAAATCCTTACAACTGGACCAATAGGTAACATCATGAGAAATGTAGAGATTGAAGCGATCAAGGATTTTGTCTTGTTTGAATATACTCTCAATGTTCATGGAAGCAACAGTAAAGAGATCAAATGATGCATTGCATTGGGTCAATCTGCTGCACAAGATATCACAACACAGGGAATCCAGGACAGATAAACCTTCATGACCACTAATAAGAATAGAGATACCAGGAGGGGAAGGAGAAGGAGGGGGCAGGAGGGGGAATTGATCACAATGATCTCCATATAACCCCTTCCTAGGGGGATGGACAACAGAATAGTGGGTGAAGGGAGACAGTAGTTGGTGTAAGAAAAGTGGGGGGAATGGGATTATAAACATAAATTATCGGGGGTTCATAAGGGAGGGAAGGTGGGAGTGGGAAATGAGGAGCTGATACCAAGAACGAAAATGCTTTAAAAATGATGATGCTTTTAATTAAAAGGATTCACATGTGACCTCCTCCCTGCGAGATGGATGGCAGAGAACAGGGGGAAGGGAGACTCCGGATAGGGCAAGATATGACAAAATAACAATCTGTGGATTATCAAGGGCTCATGAGGGAGGGGAGAGCGGGGAGGGAGGGGAAAAAAAGAGGACCTGATGCGGAGGGCTTAAGTGGAGAGCAAATGCTTTGAGAGTGATTAGGGCAAAGAATGTACAGATGTGCTTTATACAATTGATGTATGTATATGTATGGATTGTGATAAGAGTTGTATGAGCCCCTAATAAAATGTTTAAAAAAAGAAGAAAGAAATGATGATGGTAACATATTTACAAATGTGCTTGACACAATGGATGGATGGACTGTAATAAGAGCTGTAAGAGCGCCCAATAAATTGATTTAAAAAAACGAAGTGTTGAAGAGCAAAGAGGTTGCTTTGAGGACTAAGGTGCACTTGACCCAAGTCATGGTATTTTTAATCACCTTGTATGCACGTGAAAGTTAGACATTTAATCTGGAAGAGTGAAGAAGAATCGATGCATTTGAATTATGGGGCTGGCTAAGAATATTGAAAGTACCACGGACTGCCAGACTGTCTTGGAAGAAGTACAACCAGAATGCTCCTTGGAGGCAAGGATCTCAAGATTCCAGATCACAAACTTTGAACATGTTGTCAGGAGAGTCCAGTCTCTGAAGAGGGACATCATGCTTGGTAAAGTAGAAGAAGAGTGAACAAGATGGACGGATACAATGGCAGCAACAATCGGCTCAAGTGTAGGAACCATTGTGAGGATGGCACAGGACGGGGCAGTGTTCCCTTCTGTTGTGCATGGGGTTTCTGTGAGTCGGTTCCCTTCTGTTTTGCATGGGGTTGCTGTGAGTCGGAACCAACTTGATGGCACCGAACAACAACAACAACAGAATAATTGCTGTTCTATAATATAATACTCTGCAAGACTACTTAAATAATTACTTTCTATAATGCAATTTAATATAAGGAAATTCATCAATAAATTGAAAGGAAAGTCCCTTAGGGTTTGGTTTGCCTCAGACTATAAATAGTTATTTGATAAAATTCTCTGGTTCCCTTTCTTTCTCTTGACCCGTAAGTCCTGGGACACAAGCATGAAGTCATATTCAGTTTGCTAATCCTCTACAATCATGTGAGCCAGCGAAAGTCCTCAGCTTGCTGCCTGACCTATAAATTTGGATTTACTAGCCACCCACAATAACTGCAGGAATTATAGTTAATCTAGGTCAAAATTTATTTATGATGAGTCTTACATCACAAAGTCTTTCAAATTTTTACATTCCAATTGCCAATAATTACCTGTGCATCTTGATTGAATGTTTGGTCAAATTCTGACTGTAGTCATTGGTAGAATGTTTTCTTTTCTTCATCACTAGCTTTTGTGTTTAGTGCATAAATTTGAATAATAGTTGTATTGATTCGATTTCCGTGATGGTGGATAGATATAATCTGATCCCTGACTGCATTGTATTTCATGATGGATTTGGCAATGTCCTTTGTGAGGATGAATACCCACCATTTCTCTTGATTTTGTCATTCCCAGCAAAGGAAACCATTTAATTTTCTGATTCGAAATTAACAATACCAGTGCATTTTATCTCACTAACGCCTGGGATATTGACCTTTATGTGTTTGGGTTTTTGTTTTCACAAATTGAAGGTGTGTGGGAACTTTATGTCCAACAAGTCTATTGACATCAATTTTCTAACAGCATATGTTCACTTCGTGTCTCAGTGCCACGTTTGGTAATTCTCACAATATTTCAACCTTTCTCATAATCCTATTACATACTTAGTAAAGAACAATTTAGTGTAACCATAACTTTCAAATGCACAGGGAATTTTTTAACTTGGTGTGAGTTGCTGTATATACTAGCTAATATTAACTTTAGTGTTGTGGTCGTAAACCCAACCAGCAATATCTCTTAGGTATGCTCATGTATATGAGGGACATTCAGAAATCACATGGAAGAGGGGACACCAGCACTGACCCCAGAATTGTGCATAATGCTAACTTTGCACAACAATCTAAACAACTTGCTCTTTGGGCCTTAAACATGTTAAGTGAAGATGTATATATGTATATACATATATATGCATATATAAAACACTTTCTAGTTTTCTACAGAACTTTAAGACACTTGTTTTGTTTTAGCCATTAAAAAAAACAACAATTCTAGGTTATTAGCACCTGAAAAGTGCACAATATTTTTTTGCTGTAAAGAAATTTTTTCCCTTTGGGTATAAAATTGGTAGGAGGTGTGGCCTTGGTATTGCCTTCATGGAGTTGATTGCAACGTATGGTGCAGAATAGAACTACTCTATAAGGTTTTCTAGGCTGTCACTTTTCAGAAGCAGATTGCCTGGCCTGTCTCTCCAGGTGCTTCTAAGCAGTCTTAGGACAGTCAAACTTTTGACAAGTAGCTGAGAGTTTAACCATTTATAGTGTTTTTTGTCTATTTTTTCTGAACTAAAATCTATCCGCAAGTTAAATAATCTGCTTCCTTGAACTTCTTTCCTAGAGACCTCTCTATTATACTTTGGTGATTTTAAAATTAAACACTCACTCAACCTCAATCTCTCCTTCTCACACCCCCTCTTCCTTTTGTTGTCCAGCGTCTGTCTCTACATGTCTTTTCCTGTGGAGGACTTCTCATTCTGGGAATCTCTAGATGGTCTAGCACATTGTGTTTTTCAAAGATATGTGCAGCACTACCTCAGATTCCATTTGCTGTTCCGTAATGCCACTCGCCATCAAAAGGGAGAACCTCTTTTCCCACACCCTTTAATCTAGGTGGGAGCAGTGACTGCTTCGACCAACCAAAGGTCATAGTAGTGGTGCTGTGACGGTTCTAGCACTGCTTCTTAACTGGTCAGTCAGTCTCTGCTTATGAACTCTTGACATCCAGACACTATGTGACTACTTCGAGACCACGAGTCCTGTCAGAAGCTCAACTCACGTTGAGAGGCCCTGGATGATGATCGAGAGAAAGAGGCCACCCTTGAGGTGCCAGATAGAGGACTGAAGAAACCATATTGGAAGTAAAGTCCTCGGTCCCGGCTGTCCAGCAGATGACCCATGAATCAGACCATCCAAGGCATTTCCAAATTCTTGACCTATGCAATTGTGACTCAAACAAAATTGTTGCTTTAGGTCACTAAAGTTTTAGTGCTTTGTTATGCGGCAGTAGAGGATCAAAACAGAGGGAATCAAAACAGATCAAATCCCTCTGAGATTTGGAGTAAAGATGTGTTCCCTAAACCCCTGAATACTAAGAGGAGGAGGTCAACCCAAAGACTGGAAATAAATATAAGACAAATAAGAGGCCCTTTTATTGACTTCAGCATGAAATAAACACAGTATTCTCTGACATGATCCAAACAGACCGAGAAGAAAAGATTGCGTTTCAAGTGTACCGATCGATGGCAAGGAGCTGGGGAAGGTATTTGCTATGTTGGGAGGCATAAAGGATGGCAGGCTGAAATGATGAGTTCTATGTATAATAATATAGAACAAAGCAGATACTAATGAAAAGTGATTTATTCAAATCCAACCTGCACATACATAAAGATTGGAATAAATAAGTAACAGGAAATTGTGAGAAAACAATTTAGGTATCAGCAACAGCAGTGATGGTTCAATGGTCAGTGGTGGATTTCTGGTCTTCTAATTCTGAAGACCTAGGTTCAATTCTCGGTCACTGGACCTAATGCAGGGCCATCCTTCTGGCCTTAGAGGCTTGCATGTTCTAATCTTGCTGAATGGGGTTCAGTGGAACTTCCAGGCATATAAGAAAGGCCCTGCTACTTCTGAAAACAAGCCAATCAAAACCCTATGAATAACAATAGTTCGATATGCAACTGATCACTGGGATGCTGAAGGACCAGGCAACACTTCATTCTTTGTGCACAGGGTCACTATAGGTCAGGAACTTATTCACTGGCAGCTAACAACAATAAATGCTCAGAGAGGTAAGAACTTCTTAAACCACAGTATTAGAAGTGGAAAATTCCAAATGAAGGAATTTGGCCGTTCCTTCCTACTCAGACAACACCTGGAAGCTTGGCCTCAGTTCTGAGACCAATCAGGAGAATGAAATGACTCAAAGCTGTATCCATACAGGGAACTGTTGATTGGTTAGGTCTCTGTACACGTGTAGGGTCTACAGCAAAATTCAGATGCATTCTTAGCATCCAGAAGGTCTCACACCAGTTCCATTTTTTGTTTGTTTGTGGCTCTACAGAGGCAGTGTCTAAAGGAAGAATGGCTTCTGGAATTTCTGATGGTAAGATTTGATTAAGGTGGGCTTTTCTTGTAAGACATCTGAGGTGAACTAGAGTGGGTCTTCTTTGAAATGGCCTTGCTCTCTCAAAGGCAGGAACTATTTCCTATTTTCCACTCAGAATGGGACAGCAGGTCCAGGGTCAAGGCCGGTTGGACATGATTTCAGCAGAGTTTTACCCATGTGTTTTGCTTTGTGATGTTTGACTCATCATAATTAAATGTTGAGCTAAATTAACTATAATTCCTACACTTATTAGACGATCAGGGTTTAAAGCCCTTGTAAAAGAGGATGAGCTGTTCATTCTGATAATGCAATTAACTACCCAATAGAGCTAGTATTTTATTTTAGGCAAGAGTAATTTTTGATTAATGATGTTTTCATTTCTCAAATTTCTGCAGCAGTGGGTCACAGCTTCAGTGAGACAGCCAAAGGAAAAGTGAGAAATCAGAAATTTGAGAGTGTTTTCAAGCAGATTTGTATGATCTCTCTAGGTTAGAGGTGGGGAATGCCCAGGCCTCAGGCTGCAGAAGGCCCTGAAAATCATCAATACCAGCTAACACCACGTACCTCTCCAAAGACATGCAGTTCCAGCCACTGCATCGATTCAATCTTGTACTAAATACACAAACAATTCCATCAAGTCGATTCCAACTCATAGCCACCCTACAGGATAAGGACAACTGCCCCTGTGATTTCCCTAGACCGAGAAAATGTATTTGTTATCGTTTTTTATTAAAAGATAATTTTAGTTGGGGCTCTTACAGCACTAATAAGAATCCATACATCTTACCATAATGAATGAAGGGGGGAGTGTGGAGTGGAGACCCAAAGCCCATTTGTAGGCCACTGGACATCCGCTTGCAGAGGAGTCTCAGGGAGGAGATGAGTCAGTCAGGGTGCAATGTAGCAACAATGAAACATACAACTTTCCTCTAGTTCCTAAAAACTTCCTCCTCTCCCACTATCATGATCTCAATTCTACCTTGCAAGTCTGGATAGACCAGAGGATGTACACTGA
Organism: Tenrec ecaudatus; assembly: GCF_050624435.1. Classification (NCBI taxonomy): domain Eukaryota; kingdom Metazoa; phylum Chordata; class Mammalia; order Afrosoricida; family Tenrecidae; genus Tenrec; species Tenrec ecaudatus. Next base: position 145,949,775 of record NC_134548.1, read on the forward strand.
TATAGATAGGAACCAGAAACACAGGGAATCCAGGGCAGATAGTTCCTTCAGGACCAGTGGTGTGAGTGGCGATACTGTGAGAGTGGGTTGCAAAGGGGGAACTGATTACAAGGATCTACATGTGACCTCTTCCCTGGGGGACAGACCACAGAAAAGTGGGTGAAGGGAGACATCAGACAGGGAAAGATATGAAAAACTAATAATTTATAAACTATCAAGGGCTCATGAGGGAGGGGGGAGCGGGGAGGGAGGGGGAAAATGAGGACCTGATGCCAGGGGCTTAAGTGGAGAGCAAATGTTATGAGAATGATGAGGACAATGAATGTAAAAATGCGCTATACACAATTGATGTATGTATGGATTGTGATAAGAGTTGTATGAGCCCCTAATAAAACGATTAAAAAAAGGAATCCATACATCAATTGTATCAAGTATATTTTTATATACGTGGCCATCATTATTTTCTAAACCTTACTTTCCACTGAGCCCTTAGTATCAGATCCTTTTCCACCACCTGCCCCCCAGTGACCCCTTGCTAAATTATAAATTATTGTTATTTTCCTATCTTACACCGACTGCTATCTCCCTTCCCCCATGGTTTCTGTTGTTCATCCCACTGGAGGTGGGTGGTGGGTGGTGGTGGTAGTTATGGGTCAATCATTGCTATCAGTTCCCCTTTCTACCCCTCCTCTCCCCACCTTCCCCTTACCCTCCTGGTATCGCTACTCACATTCCTCTTCCTGGATTCCATGTGCCCTGAGCCCTTATCTCTTATCTGTACCTGTGCACACGCTCCCGTCTAGCCTGCATAGACTGACAATTTGTAAGGGAATACAAAGTCTTGTCTTTCTCCTGAGGAGTGGCTGCTGGTTTTGAACTGTTGACCTTGCAGTTATCAGCCCTTCAAGTAACGACTACAACACCAAGACTCCTATAGCAGGCTAATGTTTAAGTTTATAATTTTGTACAGCCCACGAGTGAACTTATCAATATACAAAGGACCCTTGGCAGAACAAAAGGCTCCCCACTCCTGCTCTAGATGTTGGTAGCCACACCTGAGTCCCTATTCTCTTGGACACGCCTGTACACAAGCATTTTTCACAACAGTTGGCACCTCGGAGACATTTCTGGAAACATTTTACTTCTTTGTAGATATAGCGTATAATATCAGTATTTCTTCTCCTGATACAGTACCATAAAATGGGAAATCAACAATAGAAACAATAAAAAACAAAGACAAACACTTGGAGACTCAACAACACACTACTCAAAAAAAAAAAAAAAGACTGGGTAGTAATCCAAATAAGAGAGGAAATTAGAAAGTTCCTAGAAACTAATAAGAACTATACTACAAAACACCAAAACTTATGGGGCACAAAAAAAGCAGTTATCAGAGGTCATGTTTTGCCATTAATGCACACATGAAAAAAGAGAATCATGCTCAACATTTTAACACCACACCTCCAACAACTAGAACAGTGTCAACAGCATTAAACCTTCCAACAGCAAATGAAGTCATAAAAAGTAGAGTAGAAATAAATGAGTCGGAAAACAGAAAAAAAAACTATGGAAAAATCAAGAAAGCAAAATGTTAGTTCTTTGAAAGGATCAACAAAATCGGCAAAGCACTAGCAAACTTAACAAAGGAAAGGAGCAGATGGCAATATCTAGATTAGCGATGCAACAAGTTGGAGTCTCAACATAACCAAATGAAATGAAAAGATTAATAACGTAGTATTAGGAAAACCTGTATTCCAACAAATACAATCATCTTGAAGACATGGACAAATACCTCAAAAAACACTCTCCTCCCAAAATAATGCATAGGGACATTAAGAACTTGAACCAACTCACAGCAAAACAAAGAAATAGACAAGACCATCAAGACACTCCCAACAAAAAAAAAGTCCAAGATCCACATGGCTTCACAAAATTCTGTGAAGTATTCAGGGAAGAGCTGACACCCATCCCACACACACTCTTCCAGAATATAGAAAGGGACAGCAAATTCCTAAACTCATTCTATGAAGCCTGCATAACCCTGATACTTAAATCAGTCTAAGACGCCACAAAGATAGAAAACTCAAGATCAATATCCCTCATGAAGACAGACACACAAATTCTCAACAAAACCTTAACAAATAGAATCCAAGAACATACAAAAAAAATACAACATGACCAAGTGGGATTCATACCAGGCATACAGAGGTGGTTCAGCATTTGAAAAACAGTAAACATAATCAAATACACTAATAAGAAATAGCATAAGAACCGTATGATTGTATCAATTGATGTAAAAATATTTGACTATATCCAAAATCCATTCCTAATAAACTCTCTCAAGAAGATAGGATTTGAAGGGAAAATCCTCAACACAATAAAGGCCATATATGAAAAAACAAGAGCCGATATTACACTCCATGGAGAAAAGGTGACAATATTGCCACTGAATAAGGGAACTCGACAAGGATGTCCCTTATCCACGTACTTACTCAACATTGTGCTAGAAATCCTAGCCAGATAGTATAAGACAATGGCAAGAAATGAAGATAGTACAATTGGGTAACGAAGAAGTGAAACTTTCACTGTTTGCAAACAATATGGTTTTATATATTAAGATCCTTAACTTCTCCACAATATGATTATTGGAAACAACTGAGGAGTTTAGTTGAATAACTAGTAGATTAGTGGGATACAACCTTAGCAAGCAGAAATCTATTGGATTTCTATATGTCAGTGATGAGAGAATCAAAAAGACATCAAGAAAACACAACCATTCACAATAACCACAAAAAAGTTGAAATACCTAGGAATAAATCTAACCCAAGACACAAAAGACCTACACAAAGAAAATTACAGAACATTATTATAAAAAACCAAAAGGGTCCTACACAAATGGAAGAATGCCCCTTGTTCATGGATAAGTAGACTGAATATTGTCAAAATGCCGATACAACCTAAAGCAATCTAGGAATTTAATGCAATCTCGATCCAAATTCCAGTATCATTCTTTAAAGAAATGACAAAAAAAGAATTACCAAGTTCATATTGAGAGGGAAGAAGCACAGGATAGGCAAATAATTCCTCTAAAAGCTGAACAAAGTAAGTGGGCTTGCACGACCTGATCTCAAAACCTACTGTAGAGCCACAGTTGTCAAAACAGCCTGGTACTGGTGTCAGAGCAATGGATCAGGACAGAACCCCAGCAATAGAAACATACAGACAACTGATTTTTGACACAGTCCCTGTAATAATTAAGTTGGAAGCAGACGCCCTCTTCAATAAATGGTGCTGGAAAAACTGGATCTCTACCTGAAGAAGAATGAAACAAGATCCATATCTCACCCCAGGCACAAAAACAAACACCAGGTGGATAAAAGAACTGAATGTAAAATTCAAAGCTATCAGGATCATGAGTCAGACAACTGGGACAAAACTAAGTATCCTAGTGCTGGAAGTATATGGGCTCTCAGAGATAATGAAGGACACACACTCTGTGGAAGACAAAAAAGATAAATGGGACCTATTAAAAATAAAACACGTGTGTTCATCGAAATATTTCATTAAAAGAACAGAAAGAGAGCCCACAGAGGAGGAAAAATATTTAGCAATGACAAGTGACTAATTACTAAAATCTACAGTATATTACAAGCCTACAAGAAAAAAAACTTACAACCCTCTGAGAAGGTGGGCAAAGGACGTGAACAGACAATTCACAAATCATGACCCTCGAATGGCTAATAAACACATGAGGATATGCTCTCATTCACTAGCCATCCAGGAAATGCAAGTCAAAATAACAATGAGATAGCATCTAACACCTATAACCATCGCCTAAGCCGAACTTAAAAACTACTGAGAACAACAAATACTGCAGAGGGTGTGGTAAGATTGGAATACTTATTCACAGCTGGTAGGCTTGTAAATATATATAGCCACTGTAGAAAGGAATATGGACATTCCTAAAACAGATGGCAATTGAAATACCATATGACCCAGCAATACCATTACTTGTCATATACCCCAAAGAAGTAACAAACAGATCAAGAACAGATGTGTGCTCCCTCATATACATTGCAGCACAACTCACAACAAGACATTGGAAACCACTTAAATTCTCATCGGAAGAAGATTGAATTAAAAAACTCTTGTATATACACCCCATGGAATACTACGCATCCCTGACAGGGAGGGATGTGGAAAGCATTAGGCTGAGTTGTGTTAGTCAATCACAAAAGAACAAATGTTGTGTGGGTCCACTGCTTTGGGAACAAGCAGCAGGGCATGCTCAGGTTTGTAGGCCAGCCAATCTGCTGGCCATGGGGGAAGGGGGGTCAGACAGCCTGGTAGAGCGCTGACTAGCACCAATGAACCAGACAAAATCTTCTCTATTTATGTCTCTTGAAGGTCGGTTAGCCAGAGGGCGCCTTATGTCAGCGTGGGTCAAATTGCTAAGGGAGAGGAAAGGGATGTTGACTACTGAGTGGCTGCCATGCATAGCGATGATGAGGTCTCCCCAGAAAGGCACACAGCCCTATCAGAGGGCTGAGAGATACTGAAGGGAAAATCTAGTCAGGAGCAAACATGCCCGGGGGCATACAAATGCATGACTTTTGGTAGGAAAAGCGGAGGATCAATCTGCGTTTAAGGGAGGAGGGAGGAATGATTGAAAATGCTGTTGGCGACCCTGGCTTCTGGGTGAAACTTGGGGACCCAGGCCAAGTGCTGTGGAATGCTGGTGCATTGAATCCTGGGTATTCAGGGCACACAGCATGCTATAGGGTTTGCATCAGTGAGACCCAATGCAGAAAGTCCACTGTGGGCACTGGACTCTACCTCAGGCACACTTGTAACCGGAGACTTAAGATAGAAAATTCATGGAGTTGAGGAAACAGAAGTGAGGAAACTCAAAAGTAGACTTCAGGCTAGGAATGGCTGCTCCCAGAAACCCCCCACCCCACCCCCGCCCCAATGCCAGTGGGGAGATAGTCATAAAGGTCAGTGGACAGACCTGGAATTATTTATAAGGAGGGTTTTTTTTGCCACTTTTATTATCTTTTCCCCCCTGTCTCTCTCTTTTTATTTAACCTTTTGGTTTCTTTTTTTGTTTGGTCTGTGTTATTGTTGGTTTGCCTACTTATATAAGATAGGTATGGGAAGCAAGCTCAAGGAAAAGTTTCAGAGGGACTTTCGGGGAGAAGGAGGCAGGGGAAGGAAGCAGCGAGCAAATAATGCCATACTCAGGGGAATAGCTAGGGCACTAAAATAAAAAACAAAGATGACGTAGAGATCCTTGGAGTGTTGGAGCAACAGCAATCTAACTGAGAGAAATTACTAAAAGGTGGAAGTAGGGTGAGTTTGATGGTGGGGCAGAAGGATGGTATAAAAGGAAACTAAGGAATGATCTAGGAAGCAAAGCTATGAGTAGAGTGTATACATATGAAAATACATTAATACATAAAAATATAGGTATTGACCTATGTACCTCTATTCATATGGAAATACACTGAGGTAGGGGACAGACTTCGGGTCTTTGCTCATGCCTTCCCTCAATGCAAGAACAATTTGTTCAAACAACCTGGAATTCTGTGATGCTCACCCTCCCAGCACTATTGCTGATGACAGAATGGGTGCATAATAAATGTGGTGAAGAAAGCAGATGGTGCCTGCTGATCAAAAGATACAGGGTCTGGGGTCTTAGAGGATTGAAGTTAAACAAGCAGCTATCTAGCAGAGAAGTAGTAATCCCACATGGAAGAAACACACAGGCCTGTGCTATCATGAAGTGTCAATGGGATCAGGAGACAGGCATCAGAAAACCACAAACAAACAAACATTATTGAGAACGAGAGTGTCTGAGCAGAGACCCAAAATTCATCTGTAAATAATGGCACATTCCCTCCCACAAGGGTCACAAGGAAGGGATGAGTCAACTAGGGCACAGTATAGCACAATGAAACACACAATATTCCTCTGGTTCCGAGGCTTACTCACCCCCATGATCATGACCCCAGTCCTGCCTTTCACTGTGGGCTAGACCGGAGCATGTGCATACGTACTGATAAGAGATAAGAGCTCAGGACCCATGGAATCCAGGAAGAGGAATGAGTAGCAATATAAGGAGGCTAGGGGAAAGGTGGGGAGAGAAGGGAGGAAGGGGGAACTGATAGTAATGATAGACACATAAGTACCACCACCACCACCACCCCTGCATGGGGACAAACAACAGACACCATGGGGGAAGGGAGACAGCAGTCGGTGTAAGACAGGGTAAAAAAAAACACTAATATGTAATTTATCAAGGGGTCATGAGCGGGAGGGAAGAGGGAAGGAACAAAGAGGAGCTGTTACCAAGGGCTCAAATGAAAGTGTTTAGAAAATAATGATGGCAACATATGTACAAATATGCTTGATATAATTGATATATGAATTCTTAGAAGAGCTATAAGAGTCCCCAATAAAATGATCTTTTAATGAAAATATTTTTAAAATAATAATTTTGGGGGGAAAAGATTATAGAACTGTTGGGAGGTAGACAAGCATGGTCTTGCTACATCAATGCTCTACATGCTGTATTAAGATATGTTATATTCTGGAAAACTGTGACTGCCATTCTCAGTGAATATTATTGCAAGTTTTCCTTGAATTAACCCCCATTGTGTGTGTAAATAGCTTCCAGCCACGAAATGATTGATTCTGCACAAGTGAATAATTCAGGTACTGTGATAAGGAGTTAGGCTACATTGGCGCAATATCCCTCTCTCAATATGGCATAAAAAGTAGTACCGGGCCTAATCAAAGAAAATTGTTTACAGAAAATGGTTATGCCTCAGGGATTGACAAGTCTCCCTACTGTAAATTAACAAGGATGTATTGAAATGGAGCCAAAGGCAGATAAAACAATAATAACATTCATCCAGGGATGGGTTTTGAGTTCACATTAAATTCTAGCTCCAACTTATGAACAATTAGTTCTTACATCATGGCTCTACTCAATATTTTCCCTCAGGACGGGAACACAGAAGATATGGTTGCTATAGGAAAATGTGGTGAAAAAAATTAGATGGTGCCTGGCTAGCAGATAATATAGTGTCTGGGGTCTTAAAGTCTTGTCACTAAACAAGCAGCCATCTAAGTGAGATGTCAACACATTCCACATGGAAGAAGCACACCATCATCATTCACTGAAGGATTTTAAGTCAGATGATCCGAATTTGAAGAAGGGAATAGTTATCAGAGCCTGAATTGTGAGAATTTGGGTTACAGATGCCTATAGCTGACAGTGGGAGTCCAAGATACATTTGTGGGAACTACATAGGAATTAAGCCTCCAGTGATCTCCCTCTATGCAGAGAAAAGCGATAGGAAGAAACCGGTTACTAAACAGAGTGCATTGGAGAGATGAGTATAGAAGATCAAAGGGATAAACTTGATTGAACAGTTAAAATCTTGTCAGTTTACTCCCCTCTCTGATGCACATTAAGTCTGATCTGGCTTTCAAAATTTTCTGTGTTTTTTGTTTGTTCATATTGGAGTTTATCTCAGATGTGTTATGTCATTGAGGGTCACGCTCTTGAAATTTTGTTATAGGTTTTTGTGTTTTTCAGTATATGAAACTCAGGATTGATGAACCTATAGGGACAGCAAATAGAATAATGGGTTTTTTGGGGGGATGTACATTGGTTGGGGGTAGAGGGATAAAGGAACCTGATGTCAAAGAGTTCAAGAAGGAAAGGAATGTTTTGAAATTAATTGTGGTGGCAATTGTGCAAAGCTGCTTTATGTGCTCAAACTATGGAATGATATGATATCTGAGTTAACTCCCAATAAAATGGTTTAGAAAAAAAAGCAAAGCAAAAGAAATTTACATACCTAGAACAAGCCACCATACTCCTGGGTAGATAAATGTGTGGAATTGTTAATATTATCAAAAATACTTTACAAATTCAATGAAATTCCCATCCACATCCCACCACAATTCTTCAATGAAGTACAATAACTAATCTCCAACTTTATATGGAAAGAAAGAAACACAGGATAAACAAAATACTATTAAAAAGTAAAAACCACGTAGTGGACCTTTTACTCCCAGACTTTAAAAAATACTATATAGCTACAGTAATCAAAACAGCCTGGTACTGGTACAATGATAATTATGAAGACCAATGAATTAGAATTCAGAAATACAACCAAGTACCATGACCAATCTTTGACAAAGGATTAAACCGCATAAAGTGGGGAAGAGGTAGTCTTTTCAATAAAAGGTGCTGGAAAAACTGGATCTTCACCTGCAAAAGAATGAAAACAGGTCTATATAGCACACAAAACACAAAAAATGAACTAAAGATGGTTCCAAGATCTAAATATAAACCATACAACCATAAATATGATGTGTACAAAATAGGGACAAACTTAAAGACTTACACAGAAGGCATGAACACACTACTGAACATAATTTTATATTATGTTCACTGTACAAGACAAAATAAAGGACTGGGATTTTCTAAAAAAAAGTTTTTATGCGCATCAAAAGACTTCCTCAAAATAGATCAAAGAGAACCTACATATTGGGAAAATATTCAGTAGTGATACATCAGATAAAGGTGAAATCTCCAACTGTATAGAAAACCACATCTTAATCAGAAAAACATAAATAACCCAGTCAAAAACGGGAAGAAAACATGAATAGACAATTTACCAAAGATTATATCTGAGAGGCCAACGACCATATGAAAAAATATTTGAGGTCATTAGCAATAAGAGAAATACAAAGTAAAACAATAATGATATACCACCTCACACTGATACGTTTAGGAAAATTCAATGAAACAGAAAATAATAAATATGGTGGAGGGTAAGGAGAGATTGCAATGCTCTTACATTGCTGGTGGGGCTGTAAACTTGTATAACCACTATGGAAAGCAGCATAGCACTTCTTTCAGCAAATGCAAAGACAAGTAACTAACAACTCAGCAATTTCTCTACGGAGTATAAAACCTTAAGAAATAAAGTATTCAACGTGAACAGACATATGCACACCTATAATTATTGCAGCAATCTCTATAAAATCAAAAGCATGGAAACAACGAAACACTCTGATTATAGACAAATGGATACACAAACTCTGGTATATTCATGCAATGGAATATTGTGCATCAATAAAAAGCAGTCGCAACTCTCTTCAACACCTCAAGATATGGACAAAACTAGAGAACATTGTGCTTAGGAAACTTAGTCTTATAAAAATAAATATTTTAATAACACTAGCATTATAAGGAAAACCAAAGAAAAAGAAATGTGGGTTTTGCATGAAAAGGCAAGGTCTTGAAGACCAGGGATGGGGGCAGTGGGAAAATGGAGGGGGGGTGTTATAGGAACTTATAGGGGGAGGGAGAAAGGATGAAAGGAGAAAAATAAAAATGAAAGAGAACCACATTTCTGAGGGATTTTACTGAATATTTTTACTGATTTCATTTGTTGAGATGGACTATGTAGCTATATACAATATGCTTCTTTAAAAAACAAAATAATTTTTGTAAAAATTAGATGGAAGGCTCACAGCCTGAAAATACCCCCCCCCAAAAAAAAACCCTCCATATTCCTTACCCCTTGGACCTACATATTGGTCTGAGTGGTTGAAAAAAGGAGGAAAGTTAAACTGTCTTTAGGGATACACAAGTTCATTTCAAACATACGGGAAGAAAGGGTGGTAAATGAATAAGAAAAACTAGAGGAGAATTGATGCATTTGTATTATGATGTTGACAAGGAAGATCAAATACACCATGGACTTTCAAAAGAAAGAACCAATATGTCTTGAAGAAAGCACAGCCAGAATATTCCTTAGAAGCAAGGATGGCAAGAATTCACCTCAAGTACTTTATACATGTTATCAGGACGTTCCAGTCCCTAGAGAAGAACATCATGCTTAGCAAATAGATGATCTTAAATGCAGCAATTATTTTGAGAATCACACAGGTCTGGGTAGTGTGGTTTTCTTTGTTTTTAATTCTATGTGCACCAGGTTGCTATGAATCAGAATTGATTTGATGGCACTTAATAACAATTTGGGTGAGAGACTTATGAGGGGAGACTAGTCAAAAAGCACATTTTGCATGCTAAGGTGATGACTTCTTATTGAGAGATGCTGAGTTGGAAATAGATAGGAGACTTTCAGGTAGAGACATCTAATAGGCAACTGAATGTGTAGGTAGGAAGATAAGAGGTACAAAATAATAAATAATTAACATAATACTGGCAGTTATGGGTGTGGATCCTATTACACAAAGACAGTGTGTTCATTTAGACTGCGAATATAAGATCAAGGATTTCACTCCAGGGAACTCAACTCTAAAGGGATGTCCCATGGGAGAGACAAGAAGGAGACGGAACAGGAACAGGTCACAGTTGCGTCAACCATGGGGGAACTGAGGACTACGGAGACCAAGAGTAGGAGAGACACCTTGAAAAACATTACTTTCTCAAAAAGCAGAGTTGGTTGGAAAGAACCTAAAAACGACACTGGAGGTTTTTAGGGATTTAACATGAGTCAAGGCACAGAGGGTGGGACCAGGAAAAGTTCTAAGGCAAGAATGTAAATGAACAAAATTAAGCTTGTTATTTCAAAGCAGTTTGTCTCCTCAATCTGTCCTGCTACGGAGCTTCCGTGTGGCTTCTCCTCCTTGGGAGTCCATACAGGCAGTACGGTACCTTCTTCTCCTGGAATTCTGCGGAATCCGTTGAGCAAAATGAATCCTTACTGTCCCTCCGATCTTTTCTTCAGGCAGTCACTGCCACTGGACTCTCAGGCCTGCAGTTCTCCAAACATAGGGCAAGCTAGTCCAAACTTACTTTCCCATCTCAGTTTCCCTTTCTTAGATCTAATCCCCACCCCCTCTAACCAGAATCATCCATTCTCACGTCGATGACTTGTTTGGTGCCAGGAAGTTGCTTCTGAATTACAGCGACTCTTTAGGTAACACAGCAAAAGAGCAGTGCCCAGTCCTGCAAGATCTTCTTAATTGTTTGAGCCCATGCATGCAGTCATTGTTTCCACCCGTCTCCTGGAAGGTCTTCCTGGTTTTTTGTTTGTTTATTTGCTACCCTTTTCCTTTATTTCCTGAGTACATGTCCAAAGTACTTGAGAAGACATCTTGCCATCCTTGCTTCTAAGACGAATTCTGCCTGTACATCTAAGACAGATTTATTTGTTCTTCTGGCAGTCCATGGCATTTTCATTATTCTTTGCTAACACCACAATTCAAATGTAACATTTTTCCTTAGTGTTCTTTATTCACTGTCCAATTTCTGTATGTGTATGGACAATTGAAAATACCATGGTTTGGGTCAGGCACACTTTAGTCCTTAAAGTGACATCTTTGCTTGTCAACACTTTAAAAAATTCTTATGTGGCAGATTTGCAATTGATTTCTTGACTGATGCTTCTGACACCACATCTGACCATGTTCTGCTGTTGTTCAGAAGATTTTCAGTATATCTGACAATGGTTCACTGTTATTCATCAGTGGCTTATCCCTTAGAAGTGGACAGTCTGCTCCTTCTCCATAGTCTGTTCTTAGTAAGAGCAGACACCTGTTCACTGACACCTGTTCACCTTGAGTGCTACTGTTGGTCTTTGAAATATGAGTGACAGACCTGCTAGCGTCACAGGAACACCTAAGCCAACACAGTTGAGCAAACTGATAGACAAGTGGCAGCTTTGTGACTTGCCTTAGGCCTTCCTTTCTCCCTGGAAGCCCTTTCTCCTCCACTTTCTTCTTCTTTCTTTCTTTCCTTTTCTTTTTCAAATCCTGCTCATCCTTTGTAGGCTAAGCTCATGATTCATTAAACAAATCTGCTCCCAAGTTGACACTCCGCAGAGCATTTTGCTTTTTTCGATCATGAACCCTACTTTGCTCTGTAGTTGGATTTAGCCATGTTGCTGTCGTGAGGTGCCATCGAGTTCATTGTGACTCATCCGCACAGGTGTTCTAATGTCACAGCCAGCGTGTCAGCCCATCCCGTCGATTGTCTTCCTTTATTTTGCTGACCCGCTACTAAGCAGGATGTCCTTTTCCATGGACTGGTCTATCTTGATAACATGTCCAAGATAGGTGAGGTCTGTGAGACAAAATCACACCATTCTTGCTGTTAAAGTGCATCCTAGTTGTACTTCAAATATGGAGATAGCCATATGTGTTTCCATGTTTCCCCCCTAAATTATACTTAAATAATTCAGGGACTGAACCAAGTCCCACCATTCCTTATGAGCACTAAGCACAATACCTGGAACACACAAAAAGTCCAGTGCATGAATATAGACATAATAAGTGAATACATGGAAGAAAGAAGAGATAGTTGATGGAAGAACCCCAGTTTCATGAGTTCAAATTCGATTATATTTCACACACTCATGAATATAAGACAGGTCATGTACTCTCTTTCTTCTCTGTAAGCACGCCTGGCTACCTCTATCATGTCTCCATTCCATTGCTTCTACAAGGCCCTGGAAACATACAGAGGGTACAGGTTCTTTGGAAATAATACACTCTGGACACAGGCGAGGGATTGTCATTAATGAGCCAATTAATCTGGTCTTGTAAAAAGAGATCCGGATCCTGTCCTGGTTGCACCAGGCTGTATTTTTAATCACTATGATTCTGCTGCAGAATCCTAGAATATCAGCTATGTCGATGCCACTGTTAATGACAGAATAATCTACGCAGGGAAGTGTTTCATATGTGGTCAGGATCCATATCTGTTACTAGCTAGATTGGTTAGAAACAAGCAAAGAACAAGGCTCTTTGGAGTTGGTCATGAAATCAACTGCAAGGCAATATCTCAAGGAAATAGAAACGAAATTGAATCCAAGTGTGGATTTTCAAATAGTTTTCAGAAGGTGCGTGTATGTCTGTGTGTGCACACATGTCTGGCTGTGTGTCGTATCTATGGGGAGGGTGGGCAACAGGTTCATAAAATGCAATAGCCTTTGTCATTTGCATAACAACCTTCACAATTTGCAACGCATGCTCACAGCCACCACCTTTGAGATTTGAAAGCATTATTTCCAAAATAACCTGTCATTAGAGCGGCAACTCTGTCGTTTCCTTCTCTTCCCAGTCGATATCTTCGCCCACCGTTCGGGAGCTAAGAAGGTGGCAGAAATCAAGGCTTAGAGACATGAAGTGACTTATGAAAGGGGTAAGGGAAAAAATAAGGCTGTCTTTTCCAGTAAAATTTGTAAGTGCCCCATCGCCCTCTTAAATCTTTGAGAATCTGAAGGTAGGCTATTTTTAAAACTTCGGCATGTGCTTTGTGAAGTGTCTGAAGTGTGCGGCTTGGGTTGAACCAGCATTGGGCTGCTCTGGTCCTTTCTCTAATAAACACCCTGTCTACTCACTGGAAATGAGCATGTCTGAGAGTCCCCCCACCTTCCAAGCATTAGGCAGACTGATTGTACCCTCCTCTTCCATCCTTTCTCCATTAGTTCCACCCCCTCACCCTGTTCTTGCACCCAATCCAGCTTCAGGCGACCCTGCAAGGGTACATGGGACTTGGAAATATTAAGTATAATTTGATTTGGTGGTATTAAGTATGACTTGAGAGCACGAACAGGACATTTTGTACTTTTCTGAGCTACGTGGTTCCAAAACACAGACTCTTATTCACTCTCATTTTTATCCCTTTTGGGTTAATTCTTGATCCGCCGATGTTTCCGCTGGAAACGGCTATTTCTAATGCTTCCATCAATTAGAGAACTGTACAGGAGAAAGCCAGCAGTGAACGTTCAAATCTACATGGAATGCACTTCTTGGAAATGTCCACCCGTTTTTCACCTACAATTTCAGCAGTGACACAGCTCTTCATTATGAGAGGTGAAGTAGTGTGATGGCCACTAGGGACTTAGTCTCCTGGGAACTTAAGGTGCCACTGGAACTCAAGAGAAATGTTGCATTAAGCTGTGGGCTTCGGACACTGGGGGGATTAAAGTTCAGATGAATAAGCAGTCAAAGGCAGGAAGAGAAAAGACGCTTACTCTTTTCCTTCACCTATCAATACCATTGGCCTATCCCAAAATGTGGTTAACTCGGCGTGTACATTCCCTTTGTACATACACAGCAATGCCATACCACACAGTAGCATTTCTATTGAAAACACTTTGGTAGAAGCCTGCGACTGAATTTCAAAAGCCTCTGAAATGCATACCAACATTTCACTTCAGACCCTCTAATGCTCTGAGAAAAAATATATACACAGGAAAGTGAGATTTGAACACATTACTTACTCTGTCTCCCTCTTAACAGATCAATAATGCACAGTATCATATTATAGACTTTTAGATGTCTTTCCACTAATATTTTAATTGTTGTTAGCTAGCAACCACTTGATCCATGCTTCGTGGCACTTCCATGCACAATGGAACGAAATGATGCCAGCCACTGTGCTGTCCCCACGATCAGTTGCAGATCCTGCTGTCGCGATCCGTAAGGTGTTTTTCACTGGCTGGTTTTCAAAGATCACCAGGTCTATTTTCCTAGTCCATCTCAGCCTGGAAGCACCATTGAAATTTTCTCAGCATCACAGCAACATGTCAGCTTCCACTGAGAGCTGAGGACATTGGAGGTTCAGCAGAAAGGAGCTAAGCTTATAGGACTAACTTACTGTCATCGAGCCAATTCCAACTATAGTGACCCTGTAGGACAAGGTAGACTTTCTCTTGTGGGTCTCTGAGATTAGAAATCTTCACAGGAGAAGAAATCGGACTCTGCGGTTAGCAGTCCAGCCAGTGCGTGGCCCCTACACCAACAGGGCTTCTCTACTTATAAAATTATGATATAGGCACAATGAACTCCTATGCTCTATCTATCTATCATCTACCTATTTAAAATGAGGTAGGCATCAAAATACTGAGGAAGATATTACGAACATAGGTCTTGGAGTCATTAGGGTCTGAACTAAAATCTAAGATGTACTACTTAAAAACTGTGTTGTTTCGGGAAAGTGACCTACAACTCAATTTTCTATTCTCTAAATGTGGGTTATTCTGGCTTTTGAATGAATTGAAATAAGCAATGCTTTTAGAATTGTACTTGGTATTTTTAAAAATTCTCAACAATCTTTAGTTCTTATGAGTATAAGGTTAAAAAGCATTGCGATTAGGATACAGTTCCTACATGCTTGGTTTATTCCAAATGATTTTTTTTTCTCAAGTCAACATTTTTATAACCATTTCCTTTCACACACGCACACACAGAGATGCCGTTTATTGTGAATAGGCAAAAGCTTAAAAGGCAGCTGATCACGTTTACGTTCAACAATTCAGACACACGTTGCTTCATCTCACTATCATCCCCTTAATGCCATTCATTCCAGTCCCTCCCTGCACTTCTCGCCTCCAGTCCTCCTTTTTCTGACCCGTTCTGACCTTTGTCCTTGGGAAATGCTGTGCTTTTGATTTCAAATGTGTGATTATTCTAAGGTGTGCATGCCTTTTTACTGTTCTTATTTCCCTTATATACCAACTGTTTGACTGAAAATTGAGTCGTGCGGTGATTTCATTACACAACCTAAAGGGTGAATAAATACTATCATCTTGGGGGTTCCTCCGACCTCTATCTGACCAGTAAGTCAGATTATTTTTGTGACTTTGTGTTTCATTCCTAATTTTTCTCTCAATCTATGCTAGACCTTCTAATATAGGGATGTACAACCTTTATTTCTGCCAAGGGCCATTTGGATGTTTATAACATCATTCGTGGGCCACCCTGGTCAATCATTTCATTAAGTCAACCTTAATGTGCTGGCTGGAAGTGTCTTTCTTTGGTGAGGCCCGTGGTGTTAACTGATGTGGATGATTTCGTAGCCCTGCAGGCTGGACATTACCCACCCCAGAAATCTAATGTGATCTCTTTCAGAGGAGTTGGCAGTGGTAGCCAGGCACCATTTAGTTACTCTGGTCTCAAGATCATGGCGTCTGATGTTCACATAGTCCATTAGTTCATTGGACCAATGGTTGCTTTGTGTTTTCCATTTTCATTGCTCTTTTTTTCCTTCCAGACAGGGATAGACGGATAGGTACGACTTAGATGACCACTCACAGGTGAAGACGTCAGTCACTACTCACCTAAGTAGTATGTGGAACATGTCTTTGTGACTATGTCACCCAAGTGACCGTGGTGTCCCATGAAACTATGACCATGAGGCCCCACTCAGGTCATGCAACTCATGCCCTTAAGGTATTTTATTATATCTGAGACATTTTCAGTAACTTTGTTCCCTGTGTATTCCACCACATTAATGGTTATATTTTCAGCAAAGGAAAGATACCAATGTTTCAAATATCTTTGGTCAAACCCAAATATATTTGTGGGTATCCTCCCCAGACCCATCCAACTTGTATATCTATCCATGCATCTACACATAGACCATCATTGTGGCCAGGACTGTGTATGTGATAATATTTGCCTTTGTTTCCTTTAACTCTTGCCCTCCTCCCAGCATCTTCTCCTCCAGCTCTGGAGTCATCAGGGCTGGAATTCAAATCCAATCTCTACTATTAAATAACTCTGCTATCTTAGGAAAGTTCCTTGCACCTCAGTTTCCCTTTCTCTACCATGGAGAGAAGTTCTTGTGAGTTTTAAATGAACTAGAATATGCCATGTCTTTATCATTGCAATGGATACATAGAAAATGAGCAATAATTGTTAGCTCTTGAATGGATATGTATAAAAGTATTGCTAGTAGGGTTTCAGTTCCTACGTGCATGGGTTTACGCAAACAAAACTTATTTACATGTGCCTCTGCAATCAGTGGATGGCTGCAGACAAGTTCTGTCAGTAATACACTTGGCTTAGTCTCCTTAGGTGACTTCCAAAAAAGACATGGGGGTGGGTGGGTGTCATTCAAAGCAAAGGATGGCTTCCATGAATATCTGCCAAGTCCATTACATTCCAGGCAGAGAGAGGTCAGCTCAGATTGTTTTGCATGTGAGGGTTGGGGGCAGGGGGGTCAGTTCCAAAGTACCTGGATAGGTTTTCTCCAAGGCTGCCAGGCGAGCATGGGTGCTTATGAGAAATAAATGGTAAGATAATGGAAAGTTCCATTGGTGAAAAAAGGCCAGAAAAGTTGCACCAAGGAGTGTTTTGCCATCAGGACAACACACCCAGTTAGCGAGAGCAGCAAGGGCTGCCCTACTAGAAATTCACAGGGAAACAGACCTCTGCCGATGCTCGCGCCCTTCGGATGCTGTTTTCTTCCCCAAACTCAGAGAATACTGAAAAGAAGCCTGATTTGAGTTACGGTGCCCAAACTGGGGTGTAGATTGGAGAGCAGAGCATTCTTCCAGAGAGATGGCAGCACCATCCTCAGAGGTGTATAGAACCACATGGAGCTTTTGCAGCGACGCGACAGGTTCACATTTTGATATTTTTGTTTAATAAAGATTTCTATGATTTTATAGCAACACATTTTGACTTCCTGGTCTATATGACACAGATAAGAGTCCCTGGGGGCATAACTGGTGAAGCACTCCTACCTGAACATTCATAGGTTCAAACCCACCCAAAGACGTTTCAGAAATAAGGCCCTGCGATTTGTTTCAGAAAGGTCACACTTTTGAAAACGTCATGGAGTACTTCTCGGCAGGAGCCCTGGTGGTGTAGCGCTTGTGCATTGGGCTGTGATCTACATGGTCAGCAGTTCAAAACCAGCAACAGCTCCCCGGGAGAAAAACTCTGCTTTCTATCCCCTTAAACAGTTACAGTCTCAGAAACCCACAGGGCGTAGCTCTGAGTCAACCCTGACTCGATGGCAGTGAGAGTGCTCTCTGCACACTTGAGGTCACTATGAGTCATAATCGGCTTGACAGCAACTGACAACAGCAATAATCACTGACATTGGAACATTCTCATGCTGTATTATAAAATGAAAATAAGGCAAGAAAAAATATGTTTCACATACTTTCATTGGTGTTAAAAATTATGTTAAATATGTAACCACATAGAAAATCATGTGTGGAAAACTATGCACCATTATGATAATACTGTTGACTTTTGGTGTGAATGATTAGGAGGGCGCTTGATTGGCACTTTTAATTCATCTAAATATGTAAAAACTCAGTGCCGTTGGGTCTATTCTGCCATTGGGTCGACTCAGTGACCCCATAGGACAGTAGCACTGACCCTATGGGTTTTCATGACTTTAAATCTTGTCAGGAGTAGAAAACCTCCCACTGAGTAGCTGGTGGTCTGAACTGCTGGCCCTGTGTTTAGCAGCCCAAAACATAATCCTCTAGGCCGGCATTTGGGAAATCCTTCCCTCCCACCTTCCCTTTCCCCCTCCTCCTCTTCCTCCTCCTTCTCGTTCTTCTTTAGAAACTACATATTTGGGAGATAAAAAGAATCTTGCTCAGAAGGAACCCCAGTCGGGGCTGGGCAATGAGCAATAATCAAGTGGCAGTATGGATCTTTCCCGATTTGCTTTGCTTATTGCCAGCTTCACCTTGGTTGTTGTTGTTCTCCTGGACTCTGAGCTATCTTCCTTTTGCCTTCTGTACATTGATGGCTGCTCTTCACATAAATCTGTCTTTGGACATGTGAATTTTTGGGTTCTTAGTGCTGGACATAGGAGCCCTGGTGGCACTGTTGGTTTCTCATTGGGCTACAAACTGTAAGGTCAAGGTCATTGGTCTGAAAGCATCAGCTACGCCACAGGAGAAAGGTGAGGCTTTCTACTCCTGTAAAGTTGTATAGTGTGAGAAACACCCAAAGCAGTTCTACTCTGTCTTACAGAGTCACTCATTATTCTTTGACTTCTAGTTGTTGGCAGTGATTGGGGAGTTCAGTGCTGGACATTGCATTACATCAGTTCTTGTTCTGATCTACTGAGATTGTTTTGAATCCTGATTCTTAACCCCAACTTGCTAGCTGGATACTCTAGCATCCCAGGATCTCACTGCCAGATAGCACATTCTCTTGTGACCCTTGCACAGGAATGATTATTTGATCAGGACTTATGTAAAGACCTGTGATTTGACATTAGAGGCCTTGATCCACACACGTCTGCAGCCTCCTATAGCTCTGGAGTATCACCTACAGCTTGTCTTTCTTCCCCTCATCTACAAAAGAGTCATGAAAGCCTAAGTCAAAACTCTTGTCAAAATCCAGATGCATCCTGTCTACAGCATTCTCCTGATCTACAAGAATTGTAACCTTATCAGAAGAGTAAATTAAGTTAGTCCTGCCATGACTTGTTTTCCTAAAGGCCCTACTTAGTGTTATTACTAAAAGAGATTTGATTTGAGCCCAATTGTGGTTCCAATTTAGACATATTTACTGTATTTCCCTACCTGCTCAGTGTCCCTTGCTGTCCTCTCAAGGCCTGCCTGGTGGCTGAATGTAATTGGCTATATAAATTCGTGCAAAATGACTAATGGAAAACAAGAGCTTATGGACACTGTTTGTAATGTAGCAGCTAGAAGAAATTACTGAAAGGTCCAAATGTTGCATGTGTATGCAAATTTTGGGTTCCTGGGACTGGGCATTGCGCTGCGATGGAGAGGGTGATTTTAGGTAGAGGAGGCTTTTGATGCTCTCTACATTTCACCTGGAACATTGGTTATCATTCTAGGTTAATAGTGGAAGAAGACTGCACTTGTTTCCTCGAACGCCTGAAACAAATGACCATAAACGTGGTGCCTTAAGACAATCACTTTGTTCTGTCAGAGTTCTGAAGGCTAGAAGTTCAATAGCAGTTTCATGAGCTACAATCGAGATATTTGCAGGACCCTGTTCCCTCCAGAGACTCGAGGGGAGACTTCGTCCCTTGCCAGTTCCAGCTCCTGGTAGCTACTGGCTTTCCTTCGCTTGTGACTGTATCATTTTGCCTCTATGGGTACATCCCCTTCTCCTCTTTTTCGGTCTGACAACTAACTCTTCCTCTGCCTCACTCACTCCTATACGGACACTGAGATTGAATTTAGGAACTCACTCAGACAACCCAAGGTAATCTCCCCTCCGTAACGTAGTCAAGCACGCATATAAGATAATATTCACATGTTTGGGGGATTAGAACATAGATGTTTTGGAGGACCATTATTCAGTTTACCAGAAAGATTATTACTAGATTGTTAATGTTTTCAACTGCCGTGCTTTCTTCTGTCCTTCAGTTTATCTAAGTACAAAACAGACAACTAGAATGGAGAAAGCGACGTTTGGCAGAAGCATCCACAAATCTTTCTTTCAGTCTTCTGGTCCCTAAGTAGTGGGTCTAGGGGCGGGTCTGCTTTCGTATCTGCCTAGCTCCCAACTAAACCTACCCTCCTGGAATTCTTCTTGGCCAGTTTTCACTCATTTGGGTGCTTTCAACCTACACAGCATAATTGCTGACGCAGGTTGAAACTTTAACAGGGGGAAAGATTGATTGGCTCACCAATAACATTTGTCTCGTGGGCTGGCAGTGAGCGCAGAGGAGCCATTTATGCAATCTAATTATTATGTCAGCTGGGGGATGGAGTAATGTTTCCCAGATGCCATTTGGCACCTGGAGAGCTGCAAATCAGCACTATCATATAAGAAACATTAATATAGACCATTGATTGGATGCATTGATTTCAACCCCTGCCCCCACCTTCCTTTGGTTTCTTATTTTGGTTTAACTTGAAATATGAAAGCTTCGCCTTGCCTAACCCAGATGCCATGATCAGACCAGACAGGGGAGTGGATTGATTAGATGTCTTTTACAATTAAATGTATTTAAGGAATCGTGCACATTTCTGAATTGCTGTGTCTTCGCTCGACCTTTCATCATTCAAAATATTCATGACCAGAGGGACTGCGATCTGGGTTCTGAAACATCCCAAAGAGCAATGGGGAGAGACACTGCTACAATCCCTGCATCCTGGGTCTAAAGAGTCTGTGCTCAGAACTTTCCATCAGGTCCTTTGCAGTCATGGTTATAACAATTCCTTGACCTCAAATTATTTTAAGACCCTGCCCTCCAAAGGGTTTATTTCTGAAAGCTTCTTTTAATCAATGACTATAATTTGAGAAAAGGGGCTCTAAGATATTGGAAGTTTATTAAGTCCCCCTTCCCTCCTCATTCCCCTTTCACAAACATTCTCCCTCATAAAGACAAGTCCTGGGAATTGCTTTACCAAGTGATCATGGGTTTTTGTCCCACAATTGTAGAACAAGCTTAAAATGTAGCTAAACTCGTGGAGAAAGTGTATCAATATACACATTTATGCTAAGGAGTAAATGACTGCTACTACAGACTCTTAGGTGGATTATCACATTTGTAAAGGGTTTTCTGATGTGTATCCCCAACCCCTTATGTTAAGTGGGGGGGGGGGATGAGAACTGATTTGATCAAGTCTTACAGCAATTTTGTAGCAAATATCTTTTGGGGAGGGAATGCAAGGAGGTATTTAATAGGGGGACACTCTAAGGGCAATGACAAAAGATTTTTATAACCAGTTTGACCAGTTCTATAACTAGGGCTAGTTCTGGGGCAGTCTGAATCCAACTAAAATAGTAGGTAAATCACTAAAGACTTTAAGGTAGTCTATTACACTGCAGTGCTCAAAACACATTCCTCCCTTGAACCTCCTTAGATGGTATGCATCAAAAGTTCGTATATCTTATTCCTCATTGCTCCTTAGCTTATAGCATACTGCCTGCCTCATAAAGAGCACTAGGCAATATTTTATGAATGTATGTATGTATCTAGAAATAGGGAAGACTTTGCGCTGAGCCCTCCATACTCTTATCACTTTGCCTCCTGTGTTCAGTGTTGAAATGGCTGCTTTTGCCCTTAGGTGAATGAATAAATTTTGTCAGTGATCAGGGAGCAAAATAAAGGCTATCCTTTCTACTCAGGTTTGAACTCACAACCCTAGACATCCTTGAAGTATAGGAGGAGTTAACCAGATGAAAGCTGAGATGCAAGAAGCTAAGATCATGGGATCTGTGTGTCATTGGAGTCCAGAATCATCAAGTCTGTCTCTGAGGGTTGAGAGCATCTTAAGGCAGGGAATGAAGGTTCCAAATGGGAAGCAACACACCTTCTCCAACTAATGTGCCTCATTTTTCTTGGGAGGTACCTTCCCTTGGCTACAGAATAGAAGGGGTACCCATAGAACTTTGGACAAGCCATTTGTATGCTCCTGGCTTATGGGTGGAAAGGAATGAGATTTTGACATATCTGGATCGGACCTTGGCTTCAGTCCCCCATTGCCCACTCTTAATATCTCCACCTAGTTCCTCTCTCCATTTGTTGGTTCACCTGCACACACTGGTACATACAGGGGCTGGGCACAGGCCTGATCTCTAGCCCCCAGCATAAGGCTGTCTCAAGTAGGTCTCAATTTTCATGCCTTCTGTGCTTCGTGGCAATAGTTTTCAGGCAGGGATGACAATAGGGAGACAGCCTCAGAGGAAAACAGGATCCAGCAACTAAGCCTACTTCTGTTGGATGATGGCTCAGCATTGGCTGAGAGTCCAGAGAACCTTCAGTTGGCTTGAGCCAATGAAAAGGAGCCAAAGAAGCAGTTTCTCTGGCCATCAAAGAAATACTTCCATCTGTGATTGGCTCCAGAGTACTTTACTTCATGGTTCTCCCATTGGCTTAGAACAGCATTCTGGCAGCTAGGGCACCCTGTGGCAAGCAGACACCTACGTAGGCACGCAGTCAGGCACAGTCTGCTGCTCGGCACCGAGGGGAGAGGCAGATTGAGGAGGAAATGCCAGCTCCTCCCTCAGCTTAACTGGTGACATCTTGGGGGCCCACCCACTTCTTTCAGTGCGTCTCCCCTGGGGCTGGGCCTGCTTGCTGTTCTGGTCCCTTTGCCCAAAGGACTTCGATTCCCAGGTGTGGTGGTGACTGGCAACACAGGGTAAGATGTAGCCTTTTCTCAGGATTATTTGAATTGTCATAGGTGACTCCTGAAGTCTGAAAAGCTGTGATGGCCCAAATAAATCTTAGGGTAATAGAATTCTTGTGCTGAAACAGAACTTTGAGACAGTTCCCATTGCACAGATGATGGAAAAAAACTGAGGTGAACTAGGAAGAGAATGACATTTGCTCAAAGTCATGCAGCTAGTTAGTGGCAAGTCCTGATAGTAGGCAAAGGCACTTTCTGTTGCATCACAAATTAATATCTAATAGTGGTATTTCTTGTATTGTTCTTCAAACCCCAGTTTTTCTCTCCCTGGGAAACTTCTAGTTCCATTGAGGTCATCCTCAGACCACAATGGGACTCAATTATCATTCCTTATTAGTGTTTAGTGAAGACATTTATTAGTGTCTTCAATAATGGAGGGAGATATCTCACTGTGTATTCTCTTCTTGTACTTATCTAAACTCAGTAGTGAATTGATTGCCATCAGAGTTATAGACTCATGTAACCAACTAGTTCCAGAAGAACTTGTCCAAATGGGATCCTGGCCACAAGCACTGTGACTACTTGAGATGTAGCAAAGCAGCAAACCCATTAGTAAGTGGGAATGAGTCTAAGTCGTATTACTATGAGTGCTTCAGTTTTCAGTCATTTATCCTCTAAATACCGTCTTGGCTTGAGACCCAGGTTGATTTTCTCAGATGTAGGATGCACCCTGAAATCCGGGCGATGGGGGGCTCTGCATCACTGTCAACAAAAGAAAGCATAAAAGGAATTCGAAGGCCCGTTCTAGTGTCTTCTAATTGCTTCTGCTTTCATAGATGCTTTTCCTGTCCTCATTTCCCTTTTCTCATCCTCTGAAGGCCAACTAGACCCTGCCTTTTCCAGGAGTCTTCTCAAACTAGTGCTGTCTGCATCAATCTCTTCCTCTTAGTGCCCTTTCAGCCTGTCCAAATAAATGGCATTTGATTTTATTCTATTTTGCATTTCTCATGGTTGGTTTCATAAATATCACTCTCATCTTCTCAACCACTAGGTTGTAAGTTCCAGAGGGACAGGAAACACATTTTAAACATATTAATGTTCCCCCAAACTTCTGCTGGTCACTCAAAGTAGACTAGAATCATGGATTTTGTAATGACCTGGGGAGATGTTCACTGTGTATTCTCTATGACTCAAATTAGAAAACTCTATGACAACAATATAAAAAAGACACGGAAGATATATTTACCTAATTTTCCAAATTTCCAAGAAGAAGCATGCAGTACATTTGCAAGAAGCTATCACCATTATTTAGCTGGGAATCATAGATGTATGGGTTCTTTGCTACAGCAGGAAGTGATCCTAGAGATCATATAAGTTCTGTCTCCTTACTTAAAAGACTAAAGTCCTCGTGGCACTCCGGTGGGAGCTACTGACCTGATGACTCATAGTCTCCACTCTTAGGAGCAAACATCACAGTGCCCTGGAGCTCTGAGGCCGCATCTTCTAATCCTACACGAATCTTCATTCCCTACTGGCTTTCCCATCAAGCACTGGTCCTGGAAGTAGCTGCATGGTTTTGTTCCTTCAGAATTTTTTCACGACTCCTTATAGTCTGCAGGGAAAGCCATGAAGGTTTGGCTTTGATTCATGCTCTAGCCAGCCATATGTTCTCAAACTTACTGCCCTACGGTCTCCTTTTCAGAAAAAAAAATTACTTAGCACCCTCCTGTCAATGAAAACCAGTTTGCTATAGTCCATCATCCAGGATAAAGCATAAGTATCTGCGTTTGTAGCCCCCCCCACCTAGATCATTCCAGCACCACCACCCACCGGGTTAGGGGGTTATCCCTAACTTAAGGAAACACTGCTCTGGTCCCTTACTAGCCTCTCCAGAAGCTCCTTGCTTTGCCCTTTTAGTACTTCAGCAAAAATACTGCACCCTTAATTGGCAATATAAACTCATTGCATTCTGAGAACTTGCTAGGGAGAGTGATCTCAAACTCATTGCCATTCAATACCTTCACAAAAACGAAATCAGAGTAACGCTATTAATAAAGAAGACCACCTGGAATTGTAACGCAGCCTCTCCAAGGCTTTTAGATACAACAGCATAGCCCCAAGCATCTGCTATGCATATCTTTCCCTTTGTAGTTAGAACCACATCCTCCACATTTCCATGGTCAAGAGAAGGGCTGGCCGGTCATAGGCCAAGGTTGCATTATCTGACCCAAGGTTGACCATCCATGATCTAGGAGGGAAAAGGCAGTGATTTTTAAAAAATGTCTATTACTTTTGCCAACAATGGAATCTAATGTGGCCACAGTTGGACAGTCTTAATTAAAGCTTTGAAGACATCTATTACAATGCACATTTTTCACTAATTTAGGAGGGCAAATATATGTAATGCATTGCATTCCACTCATGACTCTATCTTCCCATCCATTCACCAAAAATCAGTGGGTTCCAACTACAAGCCAATAAATTTTTTGTGATTCCAAACCAAAAATCTGAAACCACAGCTATCCTGCCCCAGTTGTCACAAGCTTACCATTAAATCTCGTTTCAACTAACTTTAAGATCCTGAAAGTGTTTTGCTATCCCTCTTAGTGTGATTATTCATCTATTTTAATACACAAATATGAATATATTTAATCATGAGGAATTATGCCACAACCCACAGGGGTTAGTATGTCGAAAGAGCAAATTTTACATTTATAAAAATCTTAATTTTGAAACACATCTATCCTCAAGGATTTTGGCTAACTCAATGGAACCCTGTCCGATCTGTGCATGGGATGGAGGAGAAGATCCTACCTAGTCATCCAGGAGCAGAGGAAGCTGCCCAGTGAAGGGAGTAGGCACAGAGAGATGACGGGCGTGCTGGGGTTCAAGCCAAGGAAACTCAATTGAGTCATATGGCCATTGGTCCAAAGGATACGAACAAGGCTGCAAAGGAAAGAAGATAAAGGAGTCGGGAGAAGGAAAGAACTGAAATGGAACAAGAATAGTATAAGAATGGGGGAAATCAGGCGGAGCCTAGGTAGCAACAGTTTTACTATCATAGACTTCTCCAGTTGCTAGGTACAAGGTGGGTAAGGCTGATGTTAAAGATGGAGGGTTGTGGCAAAGAGATACAGAGAGGCAAAAGATAGAATTTCTACCCAGTCCTGAGAGGATGGAGGGAACGTTTGATTACATGAGTTTGAAGCAAAGTTCTGCCTTTGGTTTTGTCCTACCTCTGTAATATTTTTAAGTATACAAATTGTGAAATATTCTACACACGAAGAAAAATACATAAGCTATAAGTGTACAGCTTAGAAAAAACCTGTGTAACAATCATCCAGTCAAAGAAGAGATTAAGCAGTAGCACCTCAGGCAACCAATTTATGGTCCTTGCTAATTACATATTCTTACTCTCCCTTCTAAAAATAGCAACTAGCCTAACGTTTACATAAATTACTTCCTTGTATTTATTTCTATGCATACACCCAAATTGCATCCCTGAACACTATAGTTTTGCCCGTGATTAACTTTTATGTAACAAATCAGTTTATTTTCCTTTTTTTTTGTTTGTTTATTGGGTTTTTTTAAGAGCGTTTTATTGGGAACTCTAATAAGAATCCATACATCAATTGCATTAAGCAAATTTGTACATATGTTGCCATCATTATTTCCTAAACATTTACTTTCTATTTGAGCCCTTGGTGTAAGTTCCTCTTTTTTCTCTCCTTTCCACACTCCCCACCACCTCATGACCCCTTGATAAATGATAAATTCTTATTATGTTCATATCTTACACTGTCTGCTATCGAGCATATTTTCTTTTGAGTCTGGCTTCCCTCAATATTATGCTTGTGAGATGCATCCATGTTGTTGCATGGAACTTATTTTATTCCTTCTCATTACTATATAACATTCAATTTGTTATTATGCCACCATCTATCTATATTCTGATATAGATAGGCTTTGGGATCTTTTCTACTTTGGGGCTATTGTAACTAACATTACTATAGATATTTTACACAACTGTATTGTGAATTAGGTCAGATTTTACAGAGCAGAACATATAATCAGATTTACATTCAATCATTCATATATATTTGTGCCAACTCATCCATTGCAACCCCTTCAATATACCATCACCCATCGCACTTCCTTCTACTGTTTCCTTTTCCTTTCCTCTTTCTTTCCTAACCCTCAGAACTTTGCCCTTGAGAAAATGCTGCCCTTCTGTTCTTAAATGATTGATTGTTCTACCATAGAGATGGGTTAAGTTCCAGGCCTGAAAGGTAAGGAGGTGCCACCAATTTCTATCCGATCAGAGCCCTGTTCTGTTTTCTGCTTTTCAATATTATTCTGGATTTTTTTCTTCCAATCTATCTAGTACTTTCTAATGTGGTCCTTTTTAGAACAATTGGTGGTTGTAGCCAAACACGATCCAATTCTTCTAATTTCATGATCCTGAAGACTGATGTTTATGTGATCCATGAGCCCATTGGATGATTTGGTTCCATATGTTTTCTAAGTTTGAGCACTCTGGAGCAAGCCCAATGGCTGTACTTATTGGCTACAGTGGCTACTCAGAAATATTGAAGACCTATTATGGATATTTTTAAGGAGACCTTGTGGTCCAGTGGCTGCTGTGTTAGTCCGGGATGAGTAGAGAAACAAATTCAGAGATATTCATATGCATATAAGGAAAAGTTTTATATACAAGAGCAATTGAATATTGAGAAAACATCCCAGCCCAGTCCAGGTCAAGTACATAAATCTGATATTAGCCCATATGTCCGTTACCAGGCTGTAAACTTTTCTTCAGATTCACATAACACATGCAATGATGCCCATTGCAGTGAGATCACAGGCTAGAGGGTGGAAAGTCTTGTGTGCCCAGTGGTAGTGGAAGCATCTCAGCACTGGCATTGGTCTCCACATGACTTCTCCGCTCCAGGGCTCGGGCTCCATCAGCCTTTCTCCATGTGGCTTATCAACAGCAATGTCTACCAACTGAGGGAGCCTGTGTCCCACCTCCAGTGAGCTATTAATCTCCTTAGTGCTTCCAAATGAGGTCATCAAGCTGCGACTTAACTGACAGGCTACACTCCACCCCTTCACTCTAAAGTCTCAAATTGACAACAGTTTCTGTAACTACCACAGCTGCTAGCTAGCAGTTAGGTAAGCAGTTCAAACTCACCACCCACTTCAAGAGAATTAGATGAGATTTTCTGTTCTTGTAAAGATTTACAGCGTTAGGAACTCACCGGGTGCCATTTTACCCTGTTCTGTGGCGTCGTTATGAATTGGAATCAACTCACTGGCAGTGAGTTTCATTTGGGTTTTTTTTTTCTTTTTGTGGTATGGAAAATTCTGTCGTCTTACTTTTGGTTCATATGTGTGATACATTTCTGTTAGGAGTGCAATTTTTGCATCATGGTGTCTGTACGTGTCCAGTGTTGGTAGGTGCTGCCAAAGAATTTTACAAAGTGCTCTAGCACTTCACACTTTTCTGTTAACTCTAAATAATTATCAACCCTTAGTATTGTCAGACTTGACATTTTTTTTAATTACTCTGGTGAATGTGCAGTGGTATCTTTCTGTGGTTAGTTTGCATTCCCCTAGTGAAGCTGTGCACATTTTCATGTTCATTGGCCAAACTTTTGGATATCCTCCTTTGCAAAATGCCAGTTCAAGTCTTGTCTTTTGTCTATTTTTTATACGAAATGGTCTTCCTTTATCCATGTGACAGCATTCTGTATACATTAATGCAAATCCTTTGCCTGTGAACCTCTCTAGTCCTATGGCTTCCCATTTCAGGTGTTTCAAGTCTTATCTTCTTCCTCTGATTTCTAAAGCACTTCCCCAGACTTACATAATTAGCATTTTTCTTAGTTCTTAACAAACTCACCAAGGTCCTCATTATAGTTGTGGACTCATCCCTTGCCATCAAGACGATGTCGACTAATAGTGGTGCTATCCAGCAGGGCAGAACTGGTCCTGTGAGTTTCTGAGACTGTAACTCTGAGGAGAGTAGAAAACTCTGTCTTTCTCCCGTGGAGCAGCTGGAGTTTTCGAACAGCTGACCTTATGGTTCAAAGCCCATCGCATAACCACTCCACCACCAGGGCTCCTTGTGGAGTTGTTCCTTTTTCCTTTCTCCCTCCACTGATCTCCCCTGTCCCTTGATCCCTCTTTTCCTCCCTTTGCTCATTCTCAAAGGTCAACTTATTTTTCATAGGGCAGATATGAAAATAATCTTGTAGGCAGATTTGCCATGCACTGTATCTGAAAATCTTCGCACTGAAAGGGACTTTCGAGATCTAATTCTCTTCCTTTGATGATCTGGAATTGGAATCTCAGAGAGAATTTAAGGGAGTTGCTCAGAGTCATACTGAAAGTTCGTAGCTGGGCTAGGACTAGAACCCAGCCCTCTTGCGTCTGCTTCTCAGCTTTTTCCATTCCAGTATGCTAGGAAAGACCAGGACACGTAGCTGCACATTGAATAGGGTGGTTCCCACCCCCACCTCCAAATATTCGTGCTGCCTGTATCTGTGTAACAACGTAATTGGTAGAGACTATCGCTCATGTCTGCATGGACCCAGGTTGAGAGATCACATCACCTCTGCTACTTCCCCATCTCCTGGCTGTCAAACCCTGAAGACAACAAATGGCTTGAGTAATGAGATGAGTTAAGATAGTGTCTCCCATACTGAAATACGTGCCAGTTCCAGGACTACAGGATTCTGCCACAATCCATTTACACAAGAAATTAAGTTGAAGATTGAAATGTAATATTCATATATTAAATCCTGGCGGACAATCAAAGTAATTAAGGCTAAATGCTCTGAATCATCCTGTGGCATCACGAATATTCTATTGCTGGGTTTTTAGGAGGACTTATTTTTACAACCAATTATCATGGAAATCAGTAAGACTCTTTTGGAATGTGAATAATTTGAAAGCCACCACAGTACCCTATACTATTCAAACCCATTTGCTTATGTTAGATGGAGGTATAAGATGGAGAAGGGAAGTCTGACTTCAAGAAGCTGGTGTTGGAGGAAGGAACCCATCTCTGACAACTCTCGTTCTGCTTTTGAAAATGATGGATATATGTCATCCTGAAGTCAGACGGGTAAAATGAAGGCAGTAGGATAGCCCAGGCCACAGACTGGTCTGCTGGTTTTGTAGCTCTATAGCTCTTTTAAATACATGCTAGTGATACACATAAATAACAGAGAGCTGAGAGGATGCTGAGAATTTCATGTAGCTCCCGTGTGACTAGCACAGTTAACTTTCAGACCTAACCCCATGCCTCACATCGTCAACTCACCTCTTAACGCTTGTCATCTCTTGTGTCCCATTTTTTGCCCACCTTAGGGGCCCTACTTTGTCAGCTCCCCTTTATCTTCACAACTGCTACACAATAAAGTCCTCAAGGTACTGGTAAGCTTCCCTTCTGGTGTGTAAGTTCCTAAAGAGCAGGGACTCTTCTACCCAGAGTATTCCCACCCCACCGGGTCCAGTGCCTACTGCAGAGAAAGTGATCAGAAGAAGACACTCACAAACTTAGATATCGCTCTCTGCTCAGGAGTGACAAGGCTAGTGATCTTTCCTTCTACACCAGTAAATGCCTTAGTTCTTGCCTTGTCATCATGAATGTGTAGGTCAAAGGTAAAACAAACAATAAGTATTAAGGTAACTTATACTCTTTAAGAGTTATACTTCAGAAACTATCACGTTATCTTACCTAGTCTAATTACTAGGCTTTATGTATTTTGAATACTGCATACCCAAAAGGAGTCTGTGATTCATCAGTTTGTCATTGGGAATAATTAAAAGTGTGCATATATAGGAATATTCCTATGAAATGATTTATTCTCATAAATGTTTATTCATGGCCCACGTTTGTTGATGCTGAGTGGCATCAATATCTCTTCACTTTAGCTTATATAAACCCATTTGTTTTATCACAATTCTGACCCACAGATGAGAATTTGAGAATGATTCAAACATGTATTGGCGGTGCCTACATCTCCAGCTATCACACAGAGTTTGGCATAGAAAAAGCACCCTTTGCATAATGAAATGAGTTCTAAAAGCTATTTTTCTATCTTCAAAATGAAGCTGCACCAAGCACACTTTGCTCACCAAGGTTCTCTTTGTGATCAGTTTGCTACATAATCCCCCAAGCTTCTAAACTAAGCTGACCTACCGATCCGATCCACCCACTCAAGCATTCTAGCCCTCACCAAGGTAGTTGACTCACACCTCCAGGGGTCCAACCCCATGAAGGCCAGAGCTCAGGAGAGAGGGATGGAGTATCTCTGTGTCAGCCCAAGCCAGATGGAAACACCAATAACCATCTGTGACTTTTCAAGGCGAGCATCTTGAGCCTGCACATAGCACATCATCATGGGTCTCCCAGTCAGTGTCAGAAGCTGAGGCAGGAAATATTGATACTGTGCAAAGTCAATAAACTGAGGCCACAGCTAAATATTTATTGGGGCAGACAGTGACGCCAAGCTCGCTAGGAAAATTCAATCAAGTTTGTCCAATTACTGCTGCTTGGGATTTGAATGAATTAGCTCTTAGTCATAGAATCCTAGGACGTCAGAGTTGGAAGGACCCTTAGAGCTCATCAGGCCCTTTGTGATTCAACGCTTTCCAACATTATAATTTTGACAAGGAACTCTTTTTTCGTCTTCATTAAAATCAAACTATGATCCTCTCATTCAAGTTGGGGTGCAAGTACTAGGTCTCACTGCACACCACCACCTACCTCATCTGTCTCAAACTGCAGAGGAGAAAAGGAAAGGCCAATAAAGGCAGGAGAGATCGTGATGAACTAGATGCTAGGGGAAATCCAGCATTAGGGAAGGAGTCACGTCAGACTCAGACCCTGTCTTAGCCACTGAACTTGATAGTCTACCACTTCAGCTCATGGCAGAATGGGCTGAAAGGGGATGTGGTCATTTAAACTGTTTGGGGTCACCTGTTCCCTGAGAGTGGTGACACAGTAACCAACAAACTCATGAATATGTTTAAATGGAATACATTGCTCTCAGTTGTCACACACAAAACCCAGAGTATAATTCTGAGTTGCAGGAAACCAAACCAAACCCACTATCACTGAAGCGATTCTGACTCACAGCAACCCTATAGGACAGAGTACAACTTCTCTGTAGGGTTTCCATGGCTATTGAGAAGCAGGATCCTTCCCTACCCCCAGCCAGTCCTGGGCCTTTGGGACTCAGCTCAAGGGGAGTTCCTCTGGGCCATGGGGGTACAATGAGTGGTGTGACCCTTTACTGGGCATGCCAATACCGCTGGGGATGCTGGGCCCCTCTAGGGCTTTCCGTATGGGGTTGAAAAAATTTCTTCCCTTTTGCTTAAAAAAAACCCCCCAAAAACAGGATCCTTCATCTGCTTCCTGCAGAGTAGGTGGTGGGTTTGATCCTTGGACTTAACCCACTGTGCCACAAGGAGTGTGGTTCATGCCTGTTATTAAGATATTTCATGAAGGCCAAGAGAAGAGAGACGCAAAGCTGAGTGTGCAGCTTGCCCTCCCAGCCTGGTTTTTGCAGCTATCGGGTCCTGTGACCATGTTTTTAGGTCGCCCTGTGCCGGCAGCTCTGCAAGTAATTCTGCCTATGCCCATCCTCATGTCTCTCTTCGGGTTGATCTGTTGACACCTGTCTGCTGTGGGTCTGTCTATGCTTATGTCTCAAGTCCTTTGGCACTTGTGTATCTGGTGCGCTACTATGAGTCTGTTTACTTAGAATAAAATCCGTCTGATTTTGCATGTGTGTGAGGATGTATGCACACTCCTGTCCATTCTGTGCTTGAGACTCTGTATCTGTGCCTTTTGTTGTTCCTTCCTTCAATGCCATACCCCCCACAGGAACGACTAATAGTGGAAACGTGAGCTTCTTGAGCACGGGAGGAAACCTGGTGACTTTGACCAGTCTGAAGACCAGCCCTGGGGCATCACATTGCAATCTATGCGTGGCACAGGCCAAAAGAAAATGGCAAATCGGAAACCAAGTCTTGGTGCCCCTCAAGACCTGTCTCTTTCTATCGCGTGTTTCTTTCCTTTCTCGGTGTATTTCCTTCCCAACTATCCTCCCTCACCTATCCCTTTTAATTTGATCCGCTTTTGCTTCTATGTTCTATTTCTCTATATCCTTTTTAATTGTTCCTGTTCTGTTTACCCATTTCTCTTCCTCTTTTTCCATCTGTTTTTCTCTCTAGATGCATCTTTCTTTGCTTGTCCCTTCCGACCCGTTTTGTTTTTGTTTTTGCTTCTTTCTGAGTCTCTTTTAGTCCTTTCCCTCTCTTTCTGCCTTCCCTCTGGGTTTATGTTCACGTTGTGTTCCTCTAATTCTACACGTTTCTTTTCTGTGGTTCTTTATTTTATTTTTTCACTTCGTTTCTCCTTTCTCTGCCCTGCTCTTGTTCTGACTGCCTTTCTCCATTTTCCCTTCTGTTGACCCTTCTCTTCATCTGCTCCCTATATTGTTTTCCCTAAAAATGCTTCAAGCATCAGGAAAGAGTGGGTGTGGCCCTGTTCTGTCCTGGGCTGGGCTGTGGCTGGGAATGGCTCATTGTTGGCCTTCTTAGTCTTGGGGCTTGGGAGGGGGGGGAGGTTGGGGGTTGGTTGTTGCTGCTCCCTGGAACTGAATCTGCAAGTCCCTGCTCCCCACCCCCAGGGCCCCATCTGCACAGTTACACTGCAACTTTAGTAGCTGCTTGCATTCGCTGCACGTCCCATGCAGAACGATGAGCCCCCAGGTGCAGTGGGAGAATTCATCAGCCGGCCGACAGGGCTAACAGCTTACTCCAGAGAAATAATCCATATCCAGATAATGGATCACCCCTGACTCCCCGAGACCATTTGTCCTGGCACTTAAATGGCACCAGAATCCAGGGACAGAGCAAGGATTTTATCTCAGGTTCATTGGTAAATAAATAGGCTTGAATAATAATGTTAGGTATTATGATAAGGAAAATTTTGTATTTTCGAGACACTCTTAAACTTTATTACCTTGATTGAAACTTAAAATATGGTTCAAAGGCAAAGGTGGGCTCCACGTGCCGTTTCAGAAGCGAGGAGCATCCACTAGCTTGTTGGGAGGAAAACACATGTTCTGACTTCCTGCGCCTCTCGTCTTCTATGCATGCTACATGGCCATCCAATTTGGGGTTCTCACTCCTTTAACTGGGAAAAGGAGCCCAAACTGAGACTGCCTAGAGGAGGAGCTCGTTGTCAGACAGACCCGAATTTGAATCCTGGCTCAGTATTCGCTGATTGTGCAGTCTTAGGTGGGTCGCATACACTCTCATAATCTCAGTGGCCTCCTCTATACAATGGGGATGCTAATAATACCTTCTTCATAGGATTGTGAGGAAGATGAGGAGAGATTATGCATGTAAAGTGCTTAAGACAGAGCCTGGCTCATAGTAAAACCTCCTTGAGAGTTAGATATGATTATTACCACTGACTGTCTTTTGCCAGGATACTGGAAGAACTCATGCAAATGCATGAGGAAATTGGTCTGGGGGCGGGGAGGAAATAATTGATGAGGCAGCTTCCACAGAAGTGTTCCTGAGGCCACAGATGGGGGAAGGGGACTGGAGGGGTGAATTCTATGGTAGGCAGTGCTAAGGATTCTGCTTGGGTTGAGAGGTACTGGCCAGTCGCTTCTGGGAACCCAACCAAGGGGGTCTGGGGACACACTTCACTTCAGCGCTTAGCAGCATCAATTGCTGGCCTTCCCTTGCAGTTTATTAACATTCTTCTTCTCAGGGGCTCAGCTGCCTGGGTTCCCTTCCCCAGCAGTTGGTCAGAGTACTATATCTGGGGGATTTTGAAGCCAAGAGACTTCATCAAAGGCCAGCACACTTATACGCAAATCAGGAAATCATGCGCAGGAGCCTTGTGTATAAGTAGAAATTCAGTGTACAGATGTAAGGATGATGATGAGTATTTCTGCTAAGAGCAGCAATGGTCAATCTTTAGAATTCATTCCATAGTGTATGGCTGCTAGAGGCTGACAGATCATCTTTGATGGTGACAAATATCCCCAGAGTCCACCTGCATGCAGACTCACAGCCCGTCTTCTCCCCCTTTCCTGGGACTTCATCCTCTCAGAGTCACGACATAATTCAGCCTTTGGTGAAATGCTTCTGACGCCACCGAGGCTCCTTGGAGAATGGATGCTGTGTGCGGAGGCGGGGTGTGTGGGTTCCTGACTTCCAGCTGGGGGAAGGTGAGGGATTGATACATCTCCTAAGCACCCAGGGCTCAACTCCTCTCAGAGATGAGAAGGGCATTGTCAAACCTTGGTGCTTTATTAATAAGTCTTTAACTGAATAGAGCTGAGTGCTTATCAATTGACAAGTATTTACTGAGAACCCTCTGTGGGGGAACTTAAAGAGGTTTGCCAGAGCTGGCGATGTGACTGAGGAGATAGGGCACAGAATATATAAAGATTACTGGCAATGCAAAACTGTCCCTTTAACAAAAAGATGCAAGCAGCTGCAACCATGTAGAATAAATAGAAGAGAGAGAATAGGGAGACTTGACGGCCCGTAACCTCTCTAAGCCTTGGTTTCCCTGTCCTCCTCTGAGAAAAGAAGGCCGGCACCATTGAAAAAACATTCATTTTTGGAGTGAGACCACCTTGCCTTAACATTTTGGGATACCTCACAAGCCAACAAGGGCCCGTCAGACCGGTTATGTCACTCCTATAGAGTGGGATATGATGGGAGTCCCTGCCTCATAGGGCTGTGGCAAGGATTAAATTAACTCACACCTATAAAGTGCTAAACATAAAGTGCTGGCTCATAGCAGGCACTCAATAATCAGTTCCTATTATTGTAATATGCATAGAGGAAGGCGGAGAGTGTTTGGAAATAGAAGGGTTTTAGTTTTCTTTTCATCTCCTTTCATACATGACATTACATTTTGTGGGAATGCAAGCGAAACACAATGCTTATATGTAAACAATAATTATGATTTCACTCTGTTACACCTTTTATATGCCTCCCTAGCATTGCACACATGAAATGTGGTATGATCATATTTACAGAACAATGAAATAGCAGAGGTAAAAATATGTAGTCCTTGTCGTCTTGGGTATCTCTCTAAGCTTCAGCTTTTCTCATCTGTAAAATGTGGCCCCCAAACAGCCACTTCACAGTGCTGTTGTGAGAATTAAAGGACAGTGTGTATGAAGCACTTGGCCCAAGATATGCAGAAAACAAATGTGAGCTCCACTCCCCTTCCCACGTCTGTTAAAGTATGAATAATACCGAATCAACCTCACTGTGTTCTTGTGAGTAAAAAGGCAGGTAAATGTGCAGGAAATGCTTGAGAACTATGAACGCCAATAGTCACTTTATGGGAACCTTATTTTGAGCCAGGCAATGTGCAATGAACAAACACTGATCGATTGGGAACCACTGATTACATGTCTACTCTATGAACAGCCATTTTGTAGGCCTTCTGAGTGATCCAGAGAGATAAGGGTCCTCTGGTTGATTGAGCCCTTCCTCACAAGAATAAAGCATTAAAAACAAGACCTTGGGGGATGCTCCCTTTGGGGGTAACAGAGGAGATTGCGGATCCAGACAACAAATCAGAGGGGGAAAGACTAGTATGAGCCAATAGAAGAGAAAGATCCATTACATAGAGAGCAGTCCACATACAATGTGGGATCCTGAAGAGAAGTCAAATAAAACCAGGACATAGTTGTGCCCTTCGGATCAGGTCCCCAAAGGGACACTGGTAACAGCCGTGAAAAGGCCCTCAGTGGGATGTTGTCCAAGTGTGTAGAGTGGTGGCTTGACAGGCCCATTTTATGGCTTGAGGAATTAGTGTGTGGTGAGAAGTGCACATCACAATTCTAGAAAACTCTTTGAAGACATTAAGGAATAGGGCTGCTGGAAGAGGACCCTGGGTCACAGGAGGGTTGGTTTCACATTGGAGAATTTGAATATTGTTATGGCTATGAAGAAGAAACCCACTGGGAAGGAGAAGACAAGATGAGAGAGAGGGATATCAAACAGGCTGAGAGCTCAGAGAACTGCTCAGCTAACTGCAAAGTCACCTAAGGGAAGAGGAACTTTCAGTTAATACAAAGAAAGGGATCAATGGGGTAGCAAATTCTCCCAAGTGATCAAGAGGAGTGAGACTTGGCAAGACTCACTGCCATAGAATCGATTCAGACTCATATTGACAGAGGAGAAATGCCCCTGCCTCGGTGGGTCCCCAAGACCGTACATCTTGACAGAATTAGAAGTCTCATCTTTCTCCTGAGGAGTTGCTGGTGGTTTTCAAACTGCTGACTTTGCAGCCCAATGTGCAATCAGGACTCCTTTGAGAACTGACAAGAGATTAAGGATAGGGAACTATGAGGGGCTTCAAGGTGGAACTAGGAGGGAAATCCATGTGGGTTTAGAGTGGAAAGAGGTCAAACAGTGAGTGGATGTCCAGTGAGTTAGCAGGCAAAGATGATGCAGTCGAGAAGTGTTGCAGACACAGGACCTTTTCCAATTGGGTGCGTGTGTGTGTGCAATATGCGTGGGCAAAGGGAAGGGGGTCTAATTAGAGAGAGATGATGATGATGCTATGAGGCAGTGAGAGGCTCCTTGGTCGACGTGGTAACAATGGAAGGGACTGGGTTTTAGATGTCCAATAGGGAGAGTCCCAGACAGGATCTATTCTATCTCTGAGGTGGAGGAAAGAACAGGAAAACCAAAGAAACCAGGTCTTTTCATTTAGTCCATGAACCTGATCTTGGGCCCTAATATCATTACACATACCCCCCATATATTTAAAGGAAATCTTACTATTATGGAGAAAATTTGTGGGTCGTTCTCTGAGAAGAGCAAGGTATATGATTTAGGGAATAGTGGGCAGATGGATAGGAGCTGTAGCCCAAATTCGTGATGGGCCTCAGGGTCTGACTAGTGGGAGAAGGCCTACCACCCATAACCTAAATCCATGCCACAAGTGTCTCTCTCCCCCCTGGTGCTGAAATCACCTCCTTGGACCCACTCTTGGAAACAAAGTCTGAGCCCATGGTCTCCCAGCGAATATCCCTGGTATTTACAAAGGCACTGGGGCCCAACGGCCTGTGACTCAGCCAAATATTTCCTTCAGTGAGGCCAAGAGAGATGGGCTTTCTGAATATAGTTTGGTCCTCAGCTCTTTGACATGTGCACACAACCTCCCGAATGCATCAGAGAACTTTCCTGCCACTTGATCCGGCCCCAGCTAAGGCCCCTTGTCTCAGGCATGGTGGCGCTCTGATCCTAGGCTCCTGCAATTCTAATGGCTCCTCCCTGTCTTGTCCATTAGTTCCAAGTCTAACAAATTCCCTGGGATCTGAAGGATGGATTAAACCCAAGCCAACCAACCAACCAAACCAAACCCACGGTTAGCAAGTCAATTCCCACTCATAGTGACCTTGTGGCAGGGCAGTTATAAGCCCTGGGTACTTGGGAGATTGCTGAGTCCCAGGAGGCAGGAAAGGGAAGACTTGGGTGAGTGCCAGGCCAAAAGCAGCTGAGAAAATAAAATAAGCCCTTGACATCTTTTGACCCAGGGCCAGTTCTGTTATTCACATACCATCCTGAATGTTGTCTGGGATGTAGGAACACACGAGAGAAGAACAAACAACTCATTAGTTAGGGAAAACGATCTTATTCAAGGCTTGGCTTGTCCCAGGATTTAGTTATAGTGGGAAAAGACTTATTTGCGTTGACAAATAGCAATTAACAGAGGGGGTATTACAAATGAGAGAAGCTACAGGCTCAGAAATGTCAGGGATTGGTGAGCAAGAGAAATCCTTCATTACAGGTTCTTCTCTTTTCCCTCCTCCTTTCCAGCCCCACCCACCGCTCTCTGCTCCCTCTCCTCTGCTGGTCTCCTCATTCTCTCCATACCCACCCATAACTACTGATGTGATTACTCATGATCTACAGTCAAATGCCATCCATTCTGACAGGCTCACAAGGGTCCAGCTCAGCTGTCCCATAAACCAATCCTGTGAGCAGACAGACCAAAGGAAGCAGTAGGCAGACACCCCCCCCCACACACACACAACCTGCCCCCTCATGGGTATTAGCAGCTAAACCAGTGAACCAGAGTGGCTACCCTGAAAATGGTCAAAAAATCACACTGGGTCCAAGAAAGGTGGAGAACTCTCCAGCAAACAGTGCTCAGGACTTTTTCCATAACCTTCTCTGCTTTGCATGTCCACAGTGAAGCAACTGAGCAGGGCTGAACTGATTTTGCTCTTGAGGTGCCCCTCTAGGATTCTTCCTGGCCCAGCTCAAATTCAGAGGGAGGTCATTCATTCCAATGGGATGTGACAGGTGCCATCTTCAGGCGCCTGGCTAGGCTCCCAGTGACGGGGACTGTAGCTGACTGAAAATCCCTCATGTGCCATGTTGGTCTGAAGAGAGCAAGGCTTGGGGCCTACAGATGACCTTCCAAAAGCCCGGAACCCAAAGTGGGATGGCATTGTGATGTAATGGACCAAGCTCTGGACTAGGAGGTTGGATACTTGGTTTCATCCCATTTCCACCCCAACTTGCTGGGTGATATTGGGTAAGTCACTTTCCTCCCCTCGATCTCAATGTACCCTCTCTGGTGTGGGGAGATGAGATTGATTATTTAATGATTCTTCTAGCTCCTGATAAGCAAACGGTAATTTTTAGGGTGAGGGGGGAACTGTTTCTGAGAAAAGACTGAGCTGTGATTAGAATTTGTTAAGGGATTCCTTTTATAGGCGTCCAATTTAGCTGCTCTGGCACCAAATCCCTCACCGAAACACCCACTCAGGACATACAGCCGTTGTAAGACAGGGGGCCTACCCATAGGTGTAGACGATAACTTCTACTGAGTTCCCTTTGTGCTTTGGGTTGGGAAATCTTCATGGAGTCCTGAGGGGAAACCTTATGTATGAGCACACTGTTGCTAACCAGATGTTAGGGTAGGCAGGTGGGGTGGCTACGTGGGTGGGGAGACTACCTTCCATTTTGTATTTTTAATATTATTAATGTACGTTAAACGTGGAAACATGACATAAAACATAATACCTTCACCTATTTCCACTTTTCTTCTGTCTTTCTCTCAACACACACACACACACACACACTTATTATATCAAGGGCTTCAAAAAATATTTTGTGGAAAGGTCCTATTCAACCCATTTCTTCACAAACTTTTTGAAGCCTCTCGTCTGTTATCAATTTAATAGTATTTCAGTCCAAAATTCTTTTGAATGCATCTCTTAAGAATAAGGATGTTCTGGGTTAGAAAGTTTTGAGGATCTTTGCCAGAAGAAAGGAGTATATTTTCCAGTCCCTGGAGTCTAAAGGTGGTGGGGCAGCGGTCAAGGAGGAATATAAGATCTAAAGACCAGAGTTCAAGCTCCATGTGGGCGCTGTGAAAGGGAGCTATGCACCAAAGCGGCTTAAGGACAGGCTCCAACATGTGTTTCCAAAAAAGAAAGAAGGAAAAGAAGGGTGGAAACGCCACTTCTTTTCCTCGATTCAGTTTCTTTATCTATAAAATGTGCGAGGTTGTGCTAATCCCTGTCCAGTCAACCACACACATCACAAAACTGTACGCTATTCAAATGTGCACACAGAGCGGAGAGCACACTGGAAGCTGCTCCACTTGAACATAAAAGGGCACGTGGCTCACACAGATGACCACCAGAGCTAGTAAAACTCAGGAGCGATGCTGCTCTGACCCCAGGTTTGGGGGTCTTTGCCAACATCTGGAAGTAGGTCCCCCTGCCCAGCCCCCAAACTCTTACTACTAGAAGCCATCATGGAACTGCCAAGAATGTGAATCCTTCAGAGCTGTTCAAAGATGCAGACGTCCCCCTCCCCCAGTTCTTTCGAGTTCTTATTTCATATAACACCCTTTCCTCTTATTGATTGTAGTGCAAAACTAAAAGATCACTCACTAGCTGACTAGTCTTATTTTTAATATACTTTTCTATGCTTGTGTAGTTCCTACTATTGCCCCACCTCCCCCAAACTTCCAGAGTTGGAAGATCCTATCATCCTGTCTACCCCTACCTCGAAGAGCAAAATGTTTTCCAAAATTAAGCGAGCATTTGGGATTTTTAACTTGATTTTATCTTTTCATTCAACCAGAGGGGCATGTGTGTGGGAGATGCACTTGTCAACTAAAAGCAATTTCTCTGCTTCCTTGGGGACTGAAGTGAAATCATAGTTCTGTCTTTCTGCTATCAGGATGAGACTTACATGCTCCTGAGTGGTGTCAACTCACTGACAGACAGCTCCTGGGATCTCGTGAGGAGTACTGGAAAAGAACAGGCAGGGTGGCAAGTGATGTGGAGGCTGGTCTCAGCTCATCTGTCCTCCCCTGAGTGGCTTTGGGCTAGTCACTGACTGTCTTTTGTCTCAGTTTTTCTAAGTTAAACAATCACGGAAAGAACTCTGCCCCCTTCTTACTTCACAAGGCTACTGCCAGCACCATCAGGCTTGGGTGACAAGAAAGTATTTGGAAGTAAGCATGCTATGGAAAGAGCATGTTCTAGGAATGCTGTTAAAAGTAGCTGAAAGGGAAATTCAAGATTGCCTTGTAAAATTCCATTTTAGAAAAGAGGTTCTTCTGAGATTCAGAGAGGCTCCACCAAAATCCAATATGCTTTCAGCTCCTCTAAATCTTTCCAAGACAGTAAGGAAGGGAGGGAGATCTTGAGGTTCTGGGGTTTGGCGTTTCCTTCAGGGAACACTTATGGTCTCTGTGCCCGACATGAGAGTCATTCAATAGGACTTCTTGAAGGGAATTGGGCAGTGGATTTACCAATCCAACAATCCCTTTCATGGGATTTGGGGCAGAGGACTTTGCCATCTCCCTCCTATAATTGGGAGAGCCCCACAAAGACTCATTAAGGGAGGAACATAGTGAGAATGGGATATCCATTTCATAGAAGGGAAGCCCAAGGCTCAGGTTGGGTAGCAGATATAGTCACATTCACCCAGGCAGTCAGTTGGCAGGCCCGGCTTTACTCCAGCTATTTTAACTTTAAATGCCATGGTTTTTTCCACCGTGCTATAGCTGCCTCTTATCCAATGCAAAGGACCCAAGTGGGAGCTCAAACCATATACACTAAAGAAAAGTGCTAGATATACATACATATACAGGTAGACCTGGGTTACAAACGTCAGGTTCCTGGACAAGTTCTCATTTGCCCTTTGGTGCTATAGAAATCTGGCCTCCCAAAAGGTATAGTGTCTGGGGTCTTAAAGGCTTGACGGTAAACAAGCGGCCATCTAGCTCAGAAGCAACAAAGCACATGAGGAAGAAGCACACCAGCCTGTGTGATGATGATGAGATGTCAAAGGGATCAGGGATCAGACATCAAAGAACAAAAAAATCATATCATTGAGAATGGTGGGGAGTGTAGAGTGGGGACCCAAAGCCCATCTGTAGGTAACTGGATATCTCCTTACAGAAGGGTCATGGGGAAGAGTGGAGCCAGTCAGGGTGCAGCATAGCAACGATGAAACATACAACTTTCCTGTAGTTCCTAAATGCTTCCTCCCCACCCCACTATCATGATCCCAGTTCTACCTTACTGATCTGGCTGGACCAGAGGATATACACTGGTACAGATAGGAACTGGAAACAC
The DNA here is from genome assembly GCF_050624435.1 of Tenrec ecaudatus. Lineage (NCBI taxonomy): Eukaryota > Metazoa > Chordata > Mammalia > Afrosoricida > Tenrecidae > Tenrec > Tenrec ecaudatus. The sequence goes on from NC_134548.1 coordinate 145,992,337, forward strand.
AGGGAATCCAGGATAGATGAACCCTTCAGGACCAGTGCCGAGAGTGGCGCTACCGGGAGGGTGGAGTGGAAAGGGGGGACCGATTACAAGGATCTACATATAACCTCCTCCCTGGGGGACGGACAACAGAAGGGTTGATGAAGGGAGACGTTGGATTTTGTAAGCCATGCCAACATGATAATAAATTATAAATATCAGGGGTTCAAGAGGGAGGAAGAGCGGGGAGGGAGGGGGAAAATGAGGAGGTGATGCCAAGTGGAGAGCAAATGTTTTGAGAAAGATGAGGGCAACAAAGGTACAAAAATACTTGACATGATTGATGTATGTGTGGATTGTGACAAGAGTTGTATGAGCCCCCTAATAAAATGATTTTTTTAAAAAAAGAAATCTGGCCTCACTTTGACTGTTCAACCAAATGCCTACTCACAACAAATTCTCCCTTACAGTCACTTTCACTTAGTCTTGTACTAAAGTCAGGCTAAAGTATTGCAGCCTGTATGCACCTACACTGATTTACCCACACATTCGGAAAGACACAGGAATGAATTCCATACCCTGGGAACTGCTTGCACACAAGAATACTTAAAAATCCAAATGGATGAACTTCATGGAATATGCACATTGTGAATAATCTAGACCCTATCAGGAGTCAAGTGTTGCCACTTGGTCAACTCCCCATAGAGTCTACTTACCCATGGACCCAAGCAAACTAAGGCAGACTTACAGTGATCATTTTCCCCCGATGGCTGGCCCACCTATAGCTGGAGTGTAATGGGAAAAATAAACTTTGTAGGAAAAGACTTCTCTATGTTAGGCTTTCTCTAACAAGAGTGGGCAAAATACGGTCCTCGTGAAACTTGTTTAAAATGTTGTTTTCTAGTTCTCATGCCCGGGAATTTCTGTTGATTTGCTATGGGTTGCATCCCAGGTGATTCTGATGCCTCTGGTCCAATGGACCATATTTTAGGAAACACTGAGTCATGACAAGATGTCAAGACCTTTGATTTTAATTAGCTATGATTTTGCCTGGTTGCCAAGCACTTTTGAACTTCAGGAAGAAATGTAGGAAGGTCTGAACCTTTCTCAGGTTCAACAAGTCTAAGCTTCATTTCAACCTTATGGTTTCTCCCCCTCTAGGATCTATTTTCTTCCCGCTAAAGACTGCATGGCATACAATCATCTAAGTAAGGAACAGGGAATTGGCATTACAAGGAGACACCAAGAAGAGGCAACAGACTGGTTCGCTCAAGGCCTTAGACTCTCAGGGAGAGGGTATATAGGTAGCCCCACTTCAGAACACACACTGTGGGGTGAGAGGTTGCAGGGTAGCAGACTCCTGGCTGCTTGATAAGAATACTGAGGACTTCTGTGTCCTTCATAAGGGGGTTCTATAACTGGTTATGTGTCCCTGCCCATCATTTTACTCATAACTCAACTTCCTCATCTTTTTCTGTGTCCCCAACGGCAGCTCAAGTGCAATACCACCAATACAACCTCAGCCTAAAAGTCCAAGCCATTGCCCTATCTAGCCCAGTCGTTTATTCAGCAGAGGTACAGTTACACAGTTCCCTCCCCGCCCATGAGAGGTATTTTCCAACTCTAGAATATAATAAATGTTTATTGGAGAAAATTTGGAAAATACTACAATATGAAAATATGAAAGCAGTTAAAAGCCATCTATAATTGCATTGTCTAAACACCATCACCATTAAGATTCTACTGTGTTTCCTTTTAGCCTTTTTTTCTATGTATAAGGTTATTATTTATTTGCATTGTTTCCGGTATATTATAAGGTATGCACATTTTGCATCCCACTCTTTTTCCATTTAAAATAATTATAAGCTATTTCCCCCAAATAAATTTAAATTTAACAATTATAAGTACATTTTCAGATTCACATACAAACTATAAAACTATCCGTTTAAAAATTATTACAGCTCATTTTTGAGTACAGGCAACATTACTTACATAGAGCAATGCCTGGCATTTAGAGAACCTTTGGTAAATATTTGTTGAATGGAAGAATGGATGAATGCTTGGATGGGTAGAGGGAGGAATGATGAATGGATGGATAGATTGATAAATGCATTCCTGTAGTCAGTGATACTTAAGAGAACTTTACACTTCAACACTAAGGGATGGAAAGTGGTTCAAGGAAAAGTGAGTGGGTAGAACTTAAAACCTGCTAAGATATATATATATATATATGTATATACATGTCCATTTTATTATTTTACACACACAAACTCTATGCTCTCTCCTGTGAATAGACCATGGTTTGACTAGAGCTCATATACAGTCATTAAATGCCTATTTTTATTTATAAAGAAACTGAACCTCAGAGAGGCTAAATAACCCTCCCAAGATTACATAGCTAGTACATCATAGAATTGGGCTGCTAGCCTCGGTTCATGAGTACCCCAAATTTGTTCCTTTACCACACGTCGACACCACTGGTAAAAAAAGAAGCTACGAAGAAGGATAGGTGCGATGGGATTGTCTCTCAAGTAGAGCTGTTCCGGAAGCAAAGGAAAGTCAGCTCCAAAGGCTCTTTCTGCCATGACCGAGGCAAGAGAGGCTTCTTCAGCTAGGGCAGTGGGGGAGGGATGTGATCAGAAACCCGAGGCGGCGGGGGGCAATTCTGAAAGCCAATAAACTCATGGGGAGCGGCAAGGCCGAGATTTTCAATATCCAAAGGCCAAAACTGGACATTTTTAGATGTCAGACTTGTTTGGCTTGGATGACTGGGTATTTGCACAGCAGAAATTGGTAAAGAAGAAATTGGTGAATGTCTGTTGTCTTTGATTGCATTTTGAAAGCAGAGAAAATTGAAAGTGAATTAGAAATCGGTGCCAAAGGCAGCTAAGGACCACGGTTGCCCGAAAGGAAAGAAAATTAGTGGAAGCCCTTTAAACTCCTACTATAGCTCTACTTTGCTAGGAATTGCATGGCAAAGTAGAGGCAATTTTTCCATTTTATGCATCCCCTTTGCCAAGTTAATGCTAATATCAGTGGTTAGCAAAGCAAATGTAATAACTGTTCTCCCCAAAGGAACCACGATTGAAGCTTCCACTCCTCAGGTCTGCAATCAAGCTGATGGCAAGAGGATTTTCCATGCTAGCATTTTGATAGACAGAACCCCATTTCCCCAGTGAAGAAAAATAATGTATGGAATCATCACCGTGAAACTGTCAATGAAGCTTTGGGGGAGAAAAGAATTGGGGCCCCTGGGCTTGAATAGAAAGGGATATTTCCTTTGGAAGTCTTGTCTGAAAAATACAGTCTATCCAACTCTGGAGACTGCTTCTATCCCAAGACTTGGGAGCATGGTTGGAATCCCCTACACTGTAGCCTTGGTGGCAGCGCTCCCCCCCCCCCATGTATTTACAGATGAATAAATACAAAGCCACACATGAGGTATAGAGAAACTCAACATAGCATCACCCTCATTGAAATATCAAATTCGTGCTGCAAACAAATATTGGTGGCCCTCCCATGCCTGTGCCGTGAGACAGAAGAGGCCTAGATAGCCAGCAGCGACTAGGAGAAGGGAACATCCCACATTGACAGTGCCTGGTGTGCCCCTTTGACTTGAGGGGACACTGGCCACCTCAAAACAAGGGTTTCCCCGCCAAAGGAGCATCTTCCTCTTTCTGCTGGAACCCCAGAGCCAAGGCAGTCAAGTCACTCTCAGGTTCACATTGGGGACTTCCTGGGGGAGGAGAGGCAACACAGTCTTGGTTCTCCAGAGTATGAAAGTGAGTTGACATCACATTGGGAGCTACCCAGGGCCGAGGTGGTGTCTCCCTAAGAACTGGGTTCTCAAGAGCTGAACCAGTGCCTTCCCTTTAGTGTTCAAGATACCTGGGGCAGCCACTGCTTACCCCTCAGGTTGGGCTTCCTCATAGCACGCCTAAAATGTAGGGGTTGCCAGGGCTGGAATCTTGCCTGGCACCCTGATCCACCCATGGCTACTCAGGTCAGGCGCAGGACACCCACTCCCAAGCAGTCCAGCCCATTCCTGCTCACCGCGGGCCCTGGAGAGGGTTTCTGAGATGTCCATCCTGGATGGGAGCCTCTGGTGCACCAACTAACAGCCCCCAGCCTCCCCCACCACCACCACCCCGCGCAATTCCACCTTCTGAGGCCAGCTCTGTTTTGATGCATCTGACTTAGGACTCCAAGAAAGAGACCTTCTTTCCCTCTCCTGCTCCAACTTCGGAGCTCCCAGCGGGCAGGGGAGCACCTTCAGCCAGGCGCTGAGTCTCAGGCCTCCCTCTGCCTGGGAGAAGGGGCTGCAGGAACAGCCTCCTTTCCTGCCTGGGTGGGGGTTGGGGGTGGCCGAGGCCCTGCCCCTTTTGTGACAGGCCTGAGGTGTCCGGTGACCAAGACACTCTTAGCTGGGTGCAGGGTGCGGCTCAGGGCGTGGTCACCGGGGGCTACTTAGGGCGGCCAGTGCTCGGCAGGCGCTGAGGTTGCGAGGTTGGAGGCGAGGCCAAGGGCACTGAGTGCGCGCCCTGCTATGGCGTGGATGCTGGACTGCCTCTTCGCGTCGGCCTTCGAGCCCCGCCCCCGCCGTGGTGAGTGGCCCCTGAGACGCTCCGGGAGCGGGGTGCGCACTGCGGGGCGGGCGCGGGGTGGTGGTGGAAAGAGGCGGCTGCCCCCCCACGCCCCGGGTGGGGCGCCCTGCCTTTGGCTCCCTGCCCCTGGCCTCCCTCCCCGCAGACTTTTATCTCCTTGTCCCTGGACTATGGGCCAGCCCCGTCGAAGCCCCGCAGAAATCACCAGCTTTGCCTGGAATGGCGAGCGATTGCGCTAAGAGCTCAGCCAGGAAGCCGGCAAGCGCGGAGGCGGCGTTGCTGGCTGGGGCGCCCTCGGGGAACGGCTAGCGCGTGGGGCGAGGTGTGCCTAAAGGCCCAAGGATGAATGTCCCTGTCTGGGCAGCCAAAGGCCAGAGGCCTTGGCGATGGAGGTGGGGCTTCCTGGTGACCCCCTTTGGTCTTGAAGCTTGTTCCCTGTGCCCCAATTTCAACCAGCGAATATCAGCATGGAAAGTGCCCTGAGAGTCGTCGAGTTCGACGCTTTTATGTGATAGATGGGGGACACGGAAGACTAGAGATGAGAAAGGCCTGCCCAAGGTCAGGCAAGGAGTTGGCCTCCGATCTGGGTCTGCTGAGGTCCTGCCAACTGCCCACTGCCTCACGCTGCCCTGTGGCCGAGACCTGCATTTCTCATCGGGGCCTCTCGCGCTTTGGGTCCTTGAGATCAAGGCTTGACTTTTCTATCTGTCCCTGTGGAGGTGAGGACATGTATTAAGTGCAAAACTCCCCAGATGGGTGTAAGTGTGTGCGTCTCATTGCGCCCCTTTTCTGGAACTCCTTCTACCAAATGCATGTTTGCAACAGTTCTTTTTCCTCCTTCACGTTTCAAGAAACATGTGTTTTCTTTTGGAAAATTCCTGGAGACCCCCATCCACACTGTCCTTCACTCCCCTTGGTAGGCCCTACCCCCTCCATGCTGCCACCTGGCCACATGGCCACCTGTTTTTCCATAGTCTCCACCTCCAAAATCTATATTGGTGAGAGTGCGTCATTGGTCACCAACCAGAGACCAAACCTGGGCTTGTCTCCTCTTTCCTCTGCCCCCTCACAGGAGGGGGAGGAGGGGAGGAGGAGGGACCTCAGCAACTTAATTCAGCATAGACTTGTTTGTAGTTCTTGCCAGCCCCAGCACCCTGCCGAGAACCATCCTTGGGGTGTAGCCTCCCAACAACAGCTGGTTATTTAGCACATTTAGCAAGTTCAAGTACAGTCTCTCACTGAGGTCACGGTTCTTTGACAAGGAAAATGCTCTGCATGCACATTTTTTTGTTCTATATAGTTCTGCAAGGATATATGTAATCCTAGTATATATGTGTACTTCTACAGCCATACAAGGGGATATTGAGTAAACATTGGTCCACTAAGTTAAAAGTCTGTAGTTCAAACCCACAGTGAGAAATATGAAGCTTTCTGCTCCTGTAAACATTTATATCCTAGAAACCCCGTACATGGTTGCTATGAGTCAGAAATGAGTCAATGGCCACGACTTGGATTTGGTTAAGGCCACAATAGAACTAACACTCTCCCCTGGAAGGGGCTGGGTGACCATTCCATTCTTGCTTGACCCACAAGGATGTTGTGTGATTCCAATGAGATCAAGAATATGAAAGCTAATAGTGTCACAAACACACTCCATCCCCATCTAGAAAACAAAACCAAACCTAGTTGCGATGAAATAAACTCTGATTCATAGGGACCCTATGTGTGTGAACATAGAATTGTGCTCCATGGGGTGTTTCAATGATTGGTATTTCAGAACTAGACTGCCAAACTTTTTGTTCCAAGGTATTTCTGGCTGGACTCGAACTGTCAGCCTTTCAGTTAGCTAACTGCTGCCCCACCCAGGAGCTGCAACCATGTCCATTAGCTGGATTGTTCTTAAACTGAATCCCAAACTATTGCCTAGAAGTTTCTAGTTTCTGGACCTGGCGCTCACCTTCAGGTTCTTCTTTCCCTTTCTCACCTCCTACTCCTGCCTGTCCATATCTAGGCCAAACCTCCCCTATTCAACATGTGACATGACTGTAGGGCCCCGGCCCACATATAGCTGCTCTTCGGTGAACATGCTCCAAGTTGTGGAGACAGGGATGTGCCAAAAGAGGATTTCTGGCCACCACCCCAATTCCATAAATGTAGTTCTGAATGACTGACTTGCCCTCTTTTGGAAGTCCTAGCCATACCATGCCTAATTTACACATATATACAGACATTTTCATCAGCAAACACACTGACATGCAAAGCCATATGCATATACACAGACACACCAGCTCCCACATAGACAAGTGGACACACAAAACATGGGAGAAAACACACACATACACACTACTCACACATCACACATGCACACAATTCATATACAGCATCCAGCACGCTACATTAACATCATTTGTGCACAGACAAATCCCATGAAAATACACTACAAACACACCACACAGTTTATTTGTACTATAATTATTTTCAACTAAAGCTCATAAGTCTTTTTTTAATATCATCTCAGTTTCTTTTTGGAATCTGCATCTTACATTTAGTTGGTGTTGGAACCCAAATGCAAGACTTTAAGTTTACGAGTGCATTTCTTGTCTGGTGGGATCTGTCCCCCCACATGACCTCATGCCACCCTTCTATCACTTGGTACAATAACAGCTCATACGTGTGATATACTGCTCAGATGTTGGAACAAGGTCCCAATTCTTTAGATATATAATCTCACTGAAGTCATACAGCATCCCTTTGAAAGAGCTCAATCATCTTTGGGCCCATTTTTGGACCTGGTAACATTTCCCAGGATGCTGCTCTCATACTGAGAAATGTGTGATGTGCAGAGTAATTTTGTGGTACCTATTGATATTCTCTGGGACTTTAATTGACCTTGGTGCCTCCCTTCAAAAGTCTTTCAGAAATTCCCAGGAGTCAAAGGTGGGTGAGAGAGCGGGAGAGGCTGGCCACTGAGTGGACAGAGTGGGGGAGGTATTCTAGATGTTCCTTTACCCCTCAGCCCTTGCTCCGGAGACAGGTGGCCTGCCAGACCGATCTTCTCTGGGTGACAATAGGCAATGGGCAACCTCATGAAGGCATTTGGGAGAGGCATCACTGTGATCTGAGAGAAATGGTGTTCCCAAAATGGTCTTCTGTCCCAGGGAAAGAAATAGCAAGATTGACCCACTTGAAATTCTCTCCCTAGTTCACTCTTGGCATTGGATTTGGCTTCAAACAATTGAACGTCTGTAAAGCAGCCAAAAGTCTAAAGCTGAAGAGACCCTGGGGCCCACTTTACATACAAATTTGATCTTTTCTTGGAGATGGGACCCAATTGATTTGCTGAGGTTGGGTCTGGTTGAGCTGCAGCAGGACCATTTGCAAGATCTGGGATGGGTTGGCCACTTAGACACCCTACTCCCCTGGTCAGATTCAGAAGCTCCTTTGTAAATTACTCCCTTGTACCCCAAAGACATTTTCTACAAGTGAAGCTTGTGACTTTCTAGGGTTTAGTTTCTTGGGTTAGGGTTATCCCACACTTCACCCTCTGTGAGGGTGAATTGTAGAGTCTGTATACAGAAAACTGGCCAAAAATAATACCCGTGTGAATGTATGCCCAGCAGAAGATCTAATGTTCATCAAGTTTCAATATCAAATGACAGAGTGCATATTGGGCATTAATAGTTCAGGAAACCAGTCCCTCAGAGTGGCTATGGCAACATGATTTTTCTCTCCCTCCCACTATTTATCTACTGAGACAATTTACATACATATCCAATAATAGCGGAATGGCTAAATAAAGTAGGACACTCATATACAATCATAAACAACTAACAAATGAATGATATGTAGCAACCTGGAAAATTGTATGATTACAACTATGACAAATACACAATTTTGAAAGACTGGAGGAAAAGTCAGCTAAAAAGTAAAGCTAGAGATTGCATCAAGGAAATGGCATAATGTCCTCTTCCCATTTCCTCTTTGTTCTCAAATCTCTATCAATTTTCTTCTCAACTTATTCTTATGACTTACCAAAGTTTCAAAAATCTGAGAATCTATGATATGAAAATAATCTCTACACTGATGGAAAATCCAACAATAATTTCAGATTTTTTTCCTCTTCAAATTGAAGTCAAATGTAATGACTGGATCAGGTTAACCAAATTGGTTGTTCCCCCATGATTTTAAAATGTCTCTTATGACTGATTGTGGCCTGAACTCATTTGAATCCCATAATGGCGTTTACCATCATGCTGTAAGCAACCAACCCTCTCTAAAGAGAGTAGAAGGATAGCTTCAGTGCAGGTTCAGAAATAACAGTAGCAACCATAATAACTGTTGTTATTATTGCTGTTGCTGAAGTTACTGTGATAGATGCCATTGGTGAAATGCTTTCTATGACTACATCTCTAGGTAGTGCAGCTGGTTTCCCCTTGACCACTAACTTAATCTGGAGTTAAAATCAACTCATAAGCACAGAGCAACAGGAACAAGTAGCCTAACATCTGGCAGTTTGAATCCACCCAGAAGGAGCCATGAAAGAAGGCCTGTCTGCATGGATTGTGATAAGAGTTATACAGGCCCCCAATAAAATGATTTTTAAAAAAAGAGTTGTATGAGTCCCCAATAAAATGATCCCCCCTCCAAAAAAGAGAGGCCTGGCAGTGTGCTTCGGTGAAGAGGACAGCCAAGAACGCCATATGAAACAGTTCTGCTCTGTGACACACGGGGTCTCCGTGAGCCAGAATTGACGTGATGGTAAAATTGTTTGTTTCTTTTTCTTTATGACTCAAGTACCAAGCTGCTATTGAGTCATTTCTGACTGGTGGAGACCCTATAGGGCAGAATACAACTGCATCTTCAGGTGTTCGAGGCTGTAGCTCTTTATAGGAGCAGAACACCTCATCTTTCTCCCAGGGTGTAACGCAATACCTCACCGGGGCTCCTTCAAGTAGCAAAAGATGTGGTTTTATTCCTTCTCCTACCGTGTACGAAATCGACCATGTGCTGGTCACTTGACATAAACAATCTCACTTAACTTTCCTAACAATTCTCTGAGGTAAGTATTCTTATCTCTGTTTTAAACACTACAGCTGAGATTCCAGTGCCTTGTTTCCTGCCACAGTGGCAGAGCGAGGATTAGAACGTCTTTGGGTCTGGTCTTAAACATGGCATGAGTTAAAGGAGACTATTTGCAAAGCTCCCGGCACTACATTGAAACACACCATCCTTTCCTAGCTGGTGGATTTGATGTTGATCAGAGCTCAAATTCTGCTCTCTGACACGATCGATGACCTACAGATTCCTTTCCATGAAAAGGTGCACCATTCACCAGGAAAACGCAATAAAAATACCACCTGCGTCCTCATTGCCGGGGCTCTGAGTCACTAGGAAACGATTTCAATTTCAGATATACCTATGAAAAACCACATGGCTTCCTCGGGATGAGCACTCAAAATCCAGCAGCCACCAGTTCACTGCACTCAGGGAAGTTTGTTTGTCTTGACCCTCCACTCGGCAGGATCTGTCTGACCTTTGGCCACTATCCCTCCCATTCCTTTCATCAAATCAGAGACTGCCAGACCACCTTAGAAGCAGACAGGGGTTGGAGCTGGAAAAGTTCTAAACTCCTAGATTATTTTGTAAGGTCAGTGTGGGTAGCAGGCAAGATGGATAGTGACAAAATGAAGAACCACAACAAATAATATTGCGAGAAAGAGAAAAGTCAAAGGAAATTTCCAGAAATGGGGAATTCCTGAAAGCTGGACTCCAACTCTCAAGCTTTCCCTGGGAGGATCCCTGCTCTCCACACCCCCACCGATTTGTTAATGGTTCCCCTCAGGACTCGGCTTAAATGCAACCTTTACTTGTAGTAGCTGGCTTTTCACTCTAGAGGGAGACAACAGCGTCAAGGAAAAAAGGGGGCACGTAGATGGGGTCTTCTCCCACCTCACCATTCATTTTTCCAATGCACAAATAGTAACTAACATGAGATTTATTTTAGCTCAGAGGACTAGCATCTCTCCTGCCATCATCCAATTTATCCGTCTACCCATTAGCCCCTAACCTTGGTGATTGATAGCACTAGGACAGCCTTGGCAACCCTTCTCAAGTTCCAGGGTGGAAGACAGCGAGAGTGAAAACAGGAGCCATGGGGGAAAATGCAGCTAAGAAATATTCTGTTCTCATTCTCTTGAGAACGATGGCACAGACTTAGGAGACTAGGTTGGGGCTAGGGCTGCAGCCAGGATTGGTTGGAGATGGTAGCTGTTTGGACACTAAGCGGAAAGTTTGAGACTTTTCCTGTGTGCAGTTGTATGTCTGAGACTTTGGTCTCATTAACACTACCAGGAGAAACTGCAGGGTGTGAATTGGACTTGGGGTTCAATTCTTCCAAGGCTGCATTAGGCTGATCAAAACACGATCCTAAAAGAAAAGGGACTATTTCAGGAGTGTCAGACAAAGCAGTAATGAGGTAAATTGGCAGATCAGTCAAGTGGCTTCACTCCCTGAACATCCTGATTGAGACACTTGGGGTTCTACACTGAGAAGGCGGGCAGGGGGCCCGGGAGGGGTGGGGCAGAGGATGGAATTAACTAACCTTGTCTTTGAAGTTTATCCTACTTGTTAGGCTCTTGGCCAGAGCTTTCCCTTTTTTCAGTCATTAGAAGAAGTCTGAGGCAGGAGTTAAGCCCTCCATTTTACAGATGAGGAAACTGAGGCTCAGAGAGGTAAAGTAACCTTCCCAAGATCACATATTAAGAAAGTGATGTATCTCCCTCCTCAATACAATTCACATTTGTGTATTTTCCTCCTATAGATTTTTTAGCTTTACCATGAAAATAAATGTATGTCTGTTTACATTGGGCCACGATGGGGTTACCAAAGGGCTTTTCCACATTCACAATTCCCCATGTCAACCTTATGTTACAGGGACCCATTTTCTGCATACAGAGGAGAGGGAATTGCAGTTAACATTTGAAGGTCCAAGAAGTGTGTGTGTGTGTGTGTGTGTGTGTGTGTGTGTGTGTGTGTGAGAGAAAGAGAGAGAGAGAGAGAGAGAGAGAGAGAGAGAGAGAGAGAGAGAGAGAGAGAGAGAGAGAGAGAGATAGCGCTGCCCCTTTGTGGTGTCATTTGCAGGGGTCCTGGTAGCCCCTCCCACCCAGTGGTTTATAGGAGTCTGGGCAAGAATAAAAGCAGCCTTCTGTCATGTTGAAGTCTCAGGCTCAGCACTGAATCTTTGGAGTCCCAGCGCTGGCGCTTTGGGCTTCTTCAGTGTTGCAGCATGTCCCCATTTGACAAGCATTAGCACAGAGTCTTCATTAAACCAGGTGGGGCTGCAACCACAGAATTTAGACAAGTTGTCTAGCAGTTTGTGCAAGGGAGGCAGGGAGAAGAGCAACGGAGAGACCCTTGGAGGATGGAGAAGCCTCACATGAGCATCTGTGAAGAACTTGGATGTGAAGCAGATACATTCAGAGTGTGGAGAGGTGTCTGGCTTGCCTTGTGCCAGGAGGAAAGCTAACTGTCTGAGACCAGATGCTGGGAGCTCCCAAAGTGTATACACATTTCTTGTAGGATTTACATACCATATACTCAATCATAGTCTGTGCCCAGTCTAACTTAGGCTAGCCTCTCCAGCCGCATACCACCCCCCCCCCTTTTTTCCTTCAAAAGACTTTCTGGCTATACCATGACTTAGGTAATGCTTCTTCTGCCCACCCAAGATGAGGTGCTGACCCAGGCCCAACTGGGGGGCAGGGGGCGGCCTTTACGGATGTTCCAGCTGCTTCTCATCCGCATACCAGGTTCATTTGTGCCACTTGAAAGGGCACAATAACAGCAATGGCAGTTTGAATCTTGCTTCTCCCTTTCTCTCCTGAAAAGCGGTGAAGTGACTCACCACTGTTTAATAGTCCCTCTCCGTCCACCCCCGGACCTCTTTGCAGTAGTCTCTATGCTGGTTCCCCAGGGGCTGAGCTGGGAGCCAGTGCTCCCAGTGACCCTTTAGCTGTAACCGGGTCCACACCACCACCAGCCCACACGCACACGCACACACACACACACACACACACACACACACACACACACACAAATGTGTTCTCAAACTGCAGTGCCTTGTTTTAATTTGCATTTATCTAATGAGGCTGCTTTGAACACATTAGAACAGCAGAAGTCCCCTTAAGCAAACACAAGCTTCCCCAAAACATGAATAATACAAAATAGGGTCCATTCCGAAATTATGTTTCCTGCGAGAAAGCGCTACGTGTTTTTATATGTGCATTTTGATATGTCTGCTCTGCTTGTCGCTGCATAACCAATTCTGGTGGTGAAGTGGAAATTAACCTGGGGTGGGGTGTAGGAATACTCTCTTACCTCTCCTGACTCCCTCCACCCCCATTTCCCTCTATATCTCTCTATGTTCCTTCCCTACCCCATTTTCCTAATTTTATGGCTAGAAATTTCTTCACTCTCAGCTATTTCTTTCAGCACCCACCTAAGGAGAGCTCCCAGCACTGGAAAGATTGAGGGGCTCATGTGCCTAGAGGAAACATTTCTAGGTTCTCAACAAAGAAGTTGATTCGAGAAGGTATCAGTGATCTGGGAGACAAAGTAATTATGCTGAGCACCCTTGGTGCTGCCAATAAATTCAAAAGAAAAACTTGGTGGGAAAAAAAAGATATTTTTTTATGTCTAGAAGGAATCCAGGCGCTCTAAAAGAGGGTTCCTGGAATAGAAGAAAGGTTTAGGAAGCCTGGCAGATATGGGTGACTGACTGCTCTGAGCCTGATGTGTAAAATAGTGACTGTCATAGCCCTGTCTACCTCACAGGGTCACTGTGAGCATTCAAGGAGATAACCGATGGAAGAATGCTTCTTAGTACATTGTCTGCTCTGGAGTAAGTAGTTACTAAATAGTAACTTTATGATGATGATGACCATAACTATTCTTACTGTATACCAAGCAGTCTCACCAGAAGCTCAAATAATTGCATGTATGATCATGACATGAGAAGTGGAACATGACATGAATAGTGGAACGGAGGTGCCTCGAAGGCAGGCTCCCTCAACTTAGGCAGGTGGTGCAGAGAAGCCGCCAATGTTTTGTAACTTTTGAGGAAGCCTTTACAAAATAAGTAGAAGTTTATTACAAGGCATGGGAGGATAGGGCTTTCTAGGCAACTGGGATCTGCCCACACAAAGAAGGTGTGAAACTGCCAGGCCACAAGCAAACAGTTGGTGGCCTCTGGGAATGGAACTGAAACTCCTAAGGGTTTGGGGGGGGGGGTGTGTGTGTCAGTAACCCAGAGAATCTTTCCAACTTCCTCCCACCATCCCACACAAGGTGCCCTCAGGCATCCTACCTGCCAACCACGTGCTGCTCTCTCCTCTTCTTTTCCTCTCTGCAGCCAGGTGAGCTCACAGCAGCAGGCCGACTGGAGCTGGAAGGTCAGAACAGGGGGTGCCCCTGCAGGGTCGCTGGCCCCTACACCTTTCCTCCTCCCAGTTCTGGGAAGAAACACTGCTCCTCTGCCCAATTCACACACCATGCTCCCAGGGACGACTTCTTCTTCTTCTTCTTCTTTTTCTTTTTTTAGACAACCCCATGCCTTACACACTGCACCTGTGCACATTCATGCAGGGATTCCCCCTTGCAAGACATACTTGCTCTCCAGTGCTCCATCGGAGCTAAACACACCTAACACACACACACACACACACACACATCTCATCCTAACACACCTTGGAACACATGCACCTTAAATAGGCTCACATATGGAGACACCTTGCCCACAAGCAAATACACAACAGATACCATATGTAAACCCACATGGACACACTGAACCTAAGTGTAAGCACACATCAAACGCACACATGCACATGCTCAAAGGGTACACGCGTATATTATACACACTACACACGAATCCACACTCACCACCGAACAACCACCAGCCCCGGCAGAAACGCACATCGAACACACGTCCAGATCGCCCACACACAGTCACCCTGCCCCATGTGGAAGAACCCTACAACCCACAAGCATGCACACTCAAACCCGAGGCAAACACAACCTCCATGTCCAAGCGCAGACCTAAGGCACATCACACTGAGCCCCCGGGGTTAACCACGCACCGCGCACACACCCCAGTCATACACCAAACGCACACATAGCTTGCCTGCACCCGCGCGCGCTCACACGCGCACATGCATGCAGACTTACACACATAGCCCGCCCCCGCCTTCCCTGCAGGAGGAAGGGAAGGGGCGAGGAGTGGAGGAGGGGGAGGGTGGGCGGGGCTGGGGGTAGCCAGCAGCTGCCAGGACCCTGAGCGGGCGTACTGACACCCTTGTCCCTTTGACCTGGGGTGTTGCTCCATCTATACCCTGCTCTCTAGTCCCTTGCAAAAGGAATGAGTGGGCTGGGTCCAGGCGGGGTCCCCAGAAGCCCAGGAAACGGGAGGATGCGGGCAGTCTGTGCACGGGTGAATGGTGGATGGGCGGGCTGCGTGCAGACCCTGACTCCGAGCCCCAACCCCCAGGCAGGCTCCACCTCCAGCCCCACCCCCACCCCCTCCCCACCCCGGGCCTGGCGCCACCCAACTCCGGCCCGACAGCGAGGGTGGGAGTGCGCTTCTCTCCTGGTTTTCAGAAGTAAGGAGTTTAGCTCCACGCAAGCTTTGTGCGAAACCTATTCTCCTCTCGTCTGAAGACCACGGAGTGCTGACTGTATCGCCAAACCACTCCTTTTGGACAGAAAAGGCCATTTGAAAGCGCCGGCTGGCGCTAGGCACATAGTGAACTCAGTAAAACAAATCCTTGGCGGGGTGTGTTTTCGGACCCCCGGTGCCCCGCTGGGGCCGAGCGGAACCGCCCCGTAGGGTTTCCGCGGCAGCAATCTTTCCAGAAGCCGGTCCTTTAGGCTTTCTCCGGCGACCTTGTCCTTAGCAGCGCACCGTTTAGCCAGTGAGTCCCAGGTCTCCGGGCGCGTAGTAGGGCTCTCTGAAAGTTTCCTTCCCCGCTCCATCCCACTGAGCTTTCTGCAGCTCATCCCCTTGCCCAAGACCACTGGAGGCCATTGGTGCGACCCTCCTGAGAGCAGCGGCAGGGGGCGGTAGAGTCGCCCAAGGGGCAGTGCACTTCTAGCCGCTGTAGCCCTGGCTCCGTCGCGCCCCCATACTTCTCTGCTCCTCACCCCCACCCCTGTGTTAGCCCTCTAGGTGAAGGTGAGTGACTCAAGAATCCTCCCCAGGTTGGAGGCCATACTAGCATGGAAATGCTTGTCTCCTTTCCAGGGAGAGTTGGGGCAGAGGGGAGAGAGGCTAGAACAAAGGCGAGGTGGGGGAAGGGGATCACAGGCTTGTGATGTATTGTGATTCACAGCCTTTGAAAGGTCGAATACCAGCTCTGCTACCGCGCTCTCTCGCAGAGTAATTGTGAAGTTTAATGGAAGTCACATAAGTAAGGTGATTCTTCCCAATTAAATTTCAAAGATGTCCCTTCTCTTCCATTCTCTGTCCTCCACCCCCACCCCCCCTCCCACACACACATGTTAATAAAGATACAGATTTGGGAGTTGGGCAAGGGCGAGTCAGAGGGCTAGAAGGGGACATGGCCACAGGCTGATGCTCCAAGGCCAGGACAGAAGGACAAAGAATGGCGGGGGTGGGGAGGGAGGGTAAAATTCAATTTCTGAAACAATGTGTCATCTTGAAAGGAATACATACCCTGTGCCCCCAGCCATAGAAATTCTAGGTCACAATCCTGGTCCTACAGGCTGTGTTGAGACTTTCTCGCCATCCCTCCTACCCTCAGAGGTACTTCCTAACTCACTCCCCAATATTCTTCCCCTTTGACAGACAGACAGACAGTCGCCACTAGAACTTCTCACACAGGTAATGAGTGCTCCTTAGATTCTAGCGCGCGCACACACACGTTGGCTCAACACATTCTGCAGAGATATGCACTGTGGGAAGATCGCCCAGAGACAATGAAACCCAAAGGTAACTAAGGAGTTATCAAAGGAATCTAGGCAGAGAATCTAGTGGCGCTCTGGGGCCTATTGTGGGGAGGGCAGCAACTTCAGATGAGGCCTACTTCATTCTTCCTTAAAGCCCTCCAGCTCAAGGCCTGGCTGCAAGGGTGTTGTCTCACTGCAGGGGAGGCTTCTGCAGTCAATTAAGCAGAAAGCCTCTTTCCTGGAGGGCAGAGGCCCTGGCCAGCCAGCAAGTGACTCACTCCCACAGAGTTGGGCAGCAGAGGTGGCCATGAATCAGATTAAGAAGGCATGAGGAGATCACCTGAGAAATGAAGAGGATGAGGTTGGATCCTAATGCCCTGAGGCTGGGGCTAAGTGGTAGAGCAGCTACAGTTAGTGGCTATAGTTATGTGCATAGAGTCAGCTCCTAAAGACACCTCCCCACTGCCATCTCCACCAAGTCCCCAGAGAAAGTGCTTACAAGGCTTCATAGAACCTCACGGGGTGGTGGGAGGCCTATGTTTTCATTGGGACTCTACTACTGACAGTGTGACCCTGAGCAAGCTCTTCTCCCTCTCCGGGCTTCAGTAACAAGGGACCCACTGATGGGATGTAGTTCAAATTCAATGGAATAATGTGCCAACAATAAAACCAAGTGTGAAGCAAACTAAGAAGGAGGAGTGTGTCTGGGGCAAGTGTTCGTTCCTATCTGGCTTTTGACTGCAGCCTGTAGCTTCTCCTGTGACTAACCCCCAAAGGAGGTTGCATTGGCAAAGGGACTCTGTACCCGGCTTGGTTCTAAGGACTTTACTTCTGTCCTGTCATACAATCCTCCCCCTAGTGCTATAGGGAAAACGTTTGTCCCCCTATTCCACAATGTAGAAACTGAGGCTGAATGAGATGAAGAAGTCTACCTTCTTTCATGTGGTCTTGGTATACTTGTTACCCAGGCGATCGTGGCAATCAAAGCCAACAACCTGCCGATCTTATTTCTAAATCAGCTTTCTGTACCGTTAGGTTCAACCTATGTGGCCAAGCTGCCCCTGCCAGCCATCTCCAGGTGGGTGGTTGCCTTTCTGAGGTGGTAGCTGACTCCCTGGGTATATTTTTCCTTGGATCCCGTGCGGTTTACCACCATCTCCCCTTTTGAATTCAAGTCTTTCCTTAGCCTGTTAGTGTGAACCCTTGATTTAAAAGGAAGCATCCTCAGTGAGCTGAGACCCCACGATCGGTGTCTTGTCACCAGGGAGGACTGCAGGCAGGATGCTGCAAGGAGGAAGGGGAGCAGAGCTGCCAGTGCCAGAGAGCCTAACATGCCAAAGAGGACGCCAGGGAGGAATTGACTCAGCCTCCAACTGCTGCTCTTTTTCATCCTCTTCTGTTCTGCTGTTCTAGAATATATAAAGAGGCAACACTCAGCCCATTTCTCAAAGGAGGAGAGGAAGAAATCCTCACCAAATGTTGAGGGGGAATGGGCACTTCCCTGCTGAGTAAAGTTTATTCCATTCCTTAGGCCTAGTGGTATTGCAGTTCAGCATCGGGCTGCTAACCAGAGGATCAGCAGTTCAAAACCACCCAGCTGCTCCTTGGGGAAAAACAAACCAAGACCGTAGGCCTTGAATTCCAGTAAAGAATTACATTATCCGAAGAGCAGTGAGTTGGGTTTTGAGTTTTGATGCTGGGCAGAAGTGGGAGTAGGGCAGGAAGGGGAGCAGAGAGGTTCTTTGTGGTGGTAAGGTAGTCCTTCTGGAAGCAAAGGAAGCACTGACAATACTACCTCAAGAGCCTACCTCAGCGCTACCTGAAGATGTTCTCTCTGCATGTGATATGTTGTACAGGGGCTTTGGGATCTCATTTCCAACCTAAAACCAGAAGAACTATATCCCTGAATGTCTGAGAAACAAGTCTGTGGCTTCCTGGATATGCTTGGAGCCAGCAGCTCATATCTTCTGTATCGTAAACTCTACCTTCTCCCTGCCTTCTTCGCTATGCGGAGACTCTAGTTAGGCTCACTCTCCCTTGGGTTCACTCCTCAGGGCTCAGGCACTCTTGACTCTCTTCTCCTCTTTCTTCTCCATTCCTACCACAGTAGAAGCAACACGTGCACCTTGTCCATTTCCTTGTTCTGGGAGAGGAGAGAATTCAATTGGGAGAGTGTGAGTTTGTGTTTGAAACCCCTCTCCACACAAGATATTGTATTGATAACCTCCAATTGCCCTTGTCTCAAGTAGGCAAGAAAAATTGACTTTTGTAATTTTGTGATTAAGTACTGATTTCCAAATAGGATTGGGGGGTGGTGGGTTCAAATTAGAAGAAAGCATTCCTGGGAGAGATTCTAGAAGGTAGAGTGCTTTGGGAAAGCATGGCTGGCCTGCCAACTTCCTCTGATGCCACAGGTGTATAAAGAAGGAGGAATGATAAAGCTGTAGACTAGAGTAGTGGATTTGGGTTAGTGACCATTCTGATTCAGGTAGGTGGTGGACTTTCTTAAGTCCGCTTCTGTTTGATCTTGCTGCTCAATGAGCATTGAATGAAACAAGCGTGTGTGTGTGTGTGTGTGTGTGTGTGTGTATTTGGAAGTGCACCGGCCCTGGAAAAGTGGGGGACACAGGAAAAGGCACAGTGAATCAAGGAGTAGAATAAGCGTAGCGTGTGAGGTTGTTCTGTGTACAGTCTTGGGTGCAAAAGGCCAACAAGGGGTGCCCCTTGCCTTCCAGTGCCACGCACACAAGTCAGAGCAGAAGAGAAGCAATCTGCTATAGAAATAAAAATAGAAGTCCTGAGCTGGGATACAGGGAGCCTTGGGTCTTCTTCTTGACTAAGGTTCTTGACCAGCTGAATTTCACCATCTGCTTTTTCTTCACCGGCAATGTCCCCTTCCTGATGGGAGTGCAAGATGCAGAGCGCCCAGAAAGAAGCACCCTTTGGGCTGGATCGTGAAAAAGAAGAGATGGGCTTTGTATCTGTGGGGGTGAGGGAAGATCAGGTTGTAGGGTGCAATGAGAAACAGTGGGAGTAGCCCAGGGATCCAGCAAACAGGTATGCATGCGCAAGCAGCTGAGCTGGCTGCTGTGTGGAAAATCGCTGTGAATCAGTCCCTTCACCGCGCAGAGGGCTCTACAGCGAGGGGGGGAGTCTGAGCAGCAGAACAGAGCACTCGCAGCTTCTGTAGCTCTTCCCAGGACTGGCCACAGTCAAGCTGCAGCACAGAGAAGCAGGTCACACTGCCACTTGTTTCCTGGCCGCACCGGATCTTCGGATCTTCGCCAAGAGGTAGTTCTGGGCCAGGGCTCCAGGGGCCCAAGTGTGACCCACTGGGGGGCAGGAGTGGGAGGTGCGGGATTTCCAAGTGGGTTATGGATGTGAGGGATCTGGGGGAGGTCTGACTATGTTGAACAAGTTGCCTGAGCTTTTGAGTTTCCTGGAGGGAAGGCTGAGCTCCTTGGGAGGGCATAGTTGGATTTCGCAGCAGGGGCCAGCCACCAAGAGTGACTTTTGCACTAGCAGGCTTTCTTGAACTTTGCAGTGGCTATCTGGAGCCACCTAAGTGGGGGTGGCAGTACAGCTCAACCTTGCCTGAAGGCCAAGCTCAGCAGCTCCAGGGCTGTCATAGGTCAAGGCCACTCTGGGGAGGCATGAGGGGGCCAAGGGCACAGCTGCCTCAGAGCTCACCTCTAGTGTTCTCGGTTCCTTGCTCACTGCTCTGCCACCACCTGGCCTTGGGCCAGGGGCTGTAAAGGAGGGCCAGGAAGACCTTATGGCCAGGACCCCTCACTCAGGGGGCGGCTGGCTCTGCTGCCTGGCAGGGCGTCTGGTCTTCCTGCTGTGGACCAGGAGCAAACGTACAGCAGCCTTGGGTCCAGGACTTGACCGAGCCCTGTAGAAAAACATTGGTGTACTGAGATAACCAGGATGATCATAAGTTGTCAGGTTATGTAGGAGGCTAGGTCAGGAGGCGCTCACCTACTTGCCCAAGGCCACCCAGCTGCTTAGTAACAAGCTGGTCTCCTGACTTCTATTGGAGGCCCTTTTTCACAGCATGAGAGTCAAGACCTTTAGAGTGGGATTGATGGGGAGTTCTGTGAAGGAACTGATTTTAAAAGTAATAATATGATTGCTTTAATATTGCTTCAAAATACTCCCCGGTATGGGTGGCTGCAACAATGGGCTCCAGCAGAGGAACAATTGGGAGGATGGCCCAGGACTGAGCAGGGCTTAATTCTGCTGTACGTAAGGCCCAGGCCGTTCCTATCAGAAAGGGCTGCATGGCAATTAACCACCCCCACCACTATCATCATTCTGAACATGGGAAGGAAACATCTCTCCCACAGTTCCCACCCTCTGTTCTAGGCAGACATGATTTTGGAAATGGAAACCATCAACAACCACAAAGGCTGTGGTTGGGGGGGAGATCTTATCAAATTAGGAAAAAGGGCAAAGAGGAAGGAGACACAGCTCTCAGCACTCATTTAGAGCCTTCTTTTGTTCTCCAGGTTTTCCATGGTTCACCCTCTCACCCACTCTGCAGCAACCCCAGCTATGACCTGAAAGGGCCAAGGCTGAATGACCCTACTTTGAATTCAGAGCCTCACTCCCCAGCCCTCCTTCTCTGTCTTGTAGGGAATACACTGGAGATACATTTTCTGGTGGGGGGAGGGGGAGCTGGTTGGAAGGGGTGCTTGGTCACAGTGGCGGTGATGGTGGACACAGCAGTGGAGAGGGAGTTGAGATGACAGGAAGAATGAATTAGAGTTTACTGAATGCAAACCGGAAACGTACAGGGAAGTCAAGGTCTTCTCAGCAAGGCCTTGAGAAACGGTGAATCCTTAATATTCCTTAAAGGAACAAAGGAGAGAAATCTATGTAGATTCACTCAGGAAAGGATGATAGTAGTCCCAGGGTCTTTCTTGGATACTTATTCCATCCCTTGACATGGATATGACTTCCTACTAAGCTGCAAGATTCCAAGTCAGGAAATGGGGTTTTCCACTCCAGATGCCCTACACACACACACACACACACACACACACACACACACACACACACACACATACACCCTCCTTCCCCAAGCATGGATAGCTTATATGCTGTGCTGAGGAAGCCAAAGGTGGGGCCTAAATTCCCTTTGGGGGCCAGTTAACTTCCGTGGACATTAGCTCCTCATCCCCTTCAAGTTAGCTGCCTTGCACCTCTGATCTTGAAAGACCCTGTGAAGAAACAATTCACGCCACCTTACCTCACCACCGCCCCCTGCCCCCCCACGGGCCCGTATGCCTTCTGATGAAAGTGGCTGAGTGCCCATTTTCATCATCAAAGGATGGTGCATGGGCATTCTTCAATGAGGTCTCTGTCTACCTCATTCCAGAGAAGAGCACTTCTGCTCAGTCTTCCCATTCCATTTGACTCTCAGATATTATGGGAAAATTCCCTCATCTAGAACCAGTATTTTATCCTATGCAGGGAATTTTCCTTCCATCTTGACTTTTACTTATTTATGCTTAATTCTTTTCAAAGTTGGTGAGCATGGGAAACTTACATGTGGTGAGGCTGGGATTTGAACCCAGGTCCAAATGCATATCTCAGGAGCATTGAGTTAGGGGTGGATTAGCATTAGAGATGGCAGTTGGAGGAAAAGATAGAGGTTGGTGCCCTCCTCCTCTTTTCGCCATTCCATTAGACTCTTATAAGGAGACATATTCCTATTTAATTCCCAAAGAAGAATACAGCAGAAAGCCTCACCAAGCCAGCCACATTCTTGGGAAAGAAGGTACTCTTTTACTTGAATCTTTCCAGTGACATATAGATGGCAGATAATGATGATAAACACAATGAAATAGCATTATTTGGTAGGAAGGGAAGCAGTGTGTCATGAAAAGAGGTCAGGACACCGGGGTTCTAGGTCACATTCCTCCATGGTATTTTGGTGAACCTCCAGGTAAGTCACAAGTTCTTCATAGCCCTAGTTTGTTGTTATATGTAACATGGGGAGTAACTAATCCCCAACCCTACTGTCTTTCCAGGGGTTGCTGTGAGAATAAAATGGCATGATTCATCTTTTCATGAATCATGACTAGCTGTTTCAATTACAAGACCTTAATGTTCTCTCAGTACCCTGTGATTTTTTTTAATCCTTATGATTCATCCAACAAACACTGATTGAATACCTACTGTGTGCTAGGGACTGGAGATAATAGGCCAAAATTGCTTTTGAGCAAGTGAAATGTATAAGACAAATTTTTGTTAGGTGCCATCCGGTCAGTTCTAGCTCATTGGCCGTTAAAAATATTTTACCTCCTGTTCATGGAACACATTTCTCTTTATTTTTCCACTGTAGCTTACTACAAGTAGTAATCAAGAGATATATAGGAACATAGTTGTGTGATGCCAGCACTATTATGCACTTTGATATAGCCTGCTGATAATAGTGAGAATAACTGCATTTTGTTGTTTTGTTTCATGTCACTCTTTTGTGCTATTCTTTGATTTATGGTATATATCATAAAGCTTGCCTTTCACCACCCTGATCTTGAGTTTTTCTCTAGTCAATAAAATTTTAAAAGGGCATCTTCATGATCTATGGAATGACAACTATTCTTGTTTTACAAAGAGGCTGTAATTTGTGGTAGCTAACTGCCTTCCATTCTGACCTGCTCTGGCTTATCACTCTGGCTTTTGGTTGGTATGTGCATTCTTTTGATTTTTCTATGCAGGATTGTGCAGCTGTTCAGAGTACAGGTTAATAGGGCAGTGGAGAGAGCCTTGGGACCGAGGAGAACTGGGTGCTTGTCTAGACTGTGCTATCATATTACTTTCTGTTTGTCCTTGGAAAATTCTGGTTCCTTGATGAGCCTCCATTTTCTAAACTGTACAATGGAGGGTTTGGTATTAGATAGCTTCTATCTCTGAACCATGCTCACAGTATGAGTAGTTTCTTAAACATTCTTTTGGGGGCTTATGGAGCTTTTCACAGTATATTTTAGCAAGACTTTCATCAGTTTATAAGCTTCTACGATGCCGTGATGGGTTGACTCCATGCATTGATGAACAACATCTCCAAGTTTAATTAACTTGGGATATTACCACCGCATAGGATAAAATGAGTCATGATCACTTCATCTGCAGCCTTTGCTGAAATGGAGGTTATGGACTAATAACTTAAAGGCTAACTCATTAAAGCTTGGGGATGAATGAGACAATGTGCCAACAGAACTAATTGGTCCTTAAACATTTTCCTCTAGCGACTGGTATCTCTTTCCCGTGTTGTGATCTATCAATGGGGATATCTATCTATTGTCCCTGTCTGTAGATATCTGAATAACTAGCAGATGGAATACCTTTCTGGGCACAAGGCCTTGTCCACTATCAATTCTCAAACTCTGAAGAGCTCTCAGAGCTTGGAACAAAATTCTGATGGAGTCATAACGAGCCTAATTTATGAGGATTCAAGCCATGGCATCAGTGCAGTCACTGGTTTTGTTTGTTTGTTTTTGTTTTCTCGTAGGTGTTTACCAGTGGCCATCACACCCTTCTAACTATTTAATGGGGGCATGGGAGTAAATCAACCCTCCAAATTGTAAAGGCTGAGGATTTATGCCTAGCTGAAACCATTTCCTTCCTCTCAATGTCGAAGTGGTGACCTTTCTGACGTTAATTTGTTTCTCCATCTGTGCCTTACATTTCAGGAGGATGTGAGGAATAGGCTTGAGGACACCCAAATGTGTTTCCCCTTTTTGTATTGCTGGAGACTTGATCTAGGAGTCCCTTCCCCTTTTATTAAAATTCTCTCTCCTGGCATTACCTAATATCCTAAGCTGCTTAATGATCCATGAGAAATAAAAGTTTCTTTTGTTAGTGACAGTGGAAAATGAAAGAGAAATAACTTTTGGGACATGTAGATCTTTTGCTAGTATGGGTGGGTTATAATATCTGAAATAGTGACTTATGCAGTTAGTGTTTCTAAATTTCATAAAATGATTTTTTTTAATACTTAACTTTGGTTAAATTGGAGCATGAAGAAGACAAAACTCTTCCAGATAATCTCCCAAGATTCTTTTACCTATTTTAATTGTATTCACATTTAGTAGAAATTGAGCAATTTTTGTCTTGAGATGCATTGATACAAATTCTAATTTTACGGAATTACTTTTGAAGGCCAATGCTTTCTGGCACATGACCTTCTGCAAAGCAACTTCAGCAACAACATGTTTATTAAAAATGCTAAATATCACAATGCATTATTTAATATTACTCTCATAAGCTGCTAAAACGGGTACTGTGTTATTTCCCCATTTTACAGAGGAAGCCTCTCAGGCTCAGAGATGTCAGTTGACTTTCCTAAAGTCACACAGCATAGACATTGAAAAGTTTGGCTTTGACTCCAGTGCTCACAACACACATTTGTCTAAGGATAGTACTTTTGCAAATGTCATTAATTCTAGGCCCAAAGAGATTTGCTTTCTTTCCTCGTTCTTATTTATCATCTTTTTTTATCTCATGGCCATTGCAGGCCATTGCTATGACATGGTGGACTGGGAAGCAGCTCTGTACAGGAACTCCCTTCTGTTCAGCTTGGAAAATCAGTATTTAAATCGCTCGAAGTTTCTATGTACGTCTTCCGAGGACTGCAGACTGCCAACTTGTGCTCCCCCCCCCCCCCCAGCCTCATCCTCCCACTCCACAAGGCACTGGTTCTTAACAGGCTACACTGGTCTTCCTAATGCTACTTCTGCTTGTACTCTATTGGTGCCTTGAGGGAGTTGAAGGCAAGCAAGACAGTATCAAATTTGCCAGCACAAGTGCAGCGAATGACTGCTCTTACATTTAGCCCTGTATCTTTGAGCAGGAGGTAATGACAAATGATTTATTCTAAGACCTTTGATTTCCTTCGGAATTGTAAGCGGCTAGGCTGACTCATCTCTCAAAGGCTTTCCTCTCTCCCTCTCCCTCTCCCTCTTCTTTTTGGCTGGTGAGTTTTTTTGGCTTATTTTTATGGTTGGTTGTTTTTTTTTTTTTAATGGAGGGAGGGATTGGTTCTCATCCTGATATTTGCTTGGGTGAAAAGAACCAGCTATGCTTCTTGACTGACCAGATCTGTTAAGCCTCGTCGTCGCTAAGAAGAGTTGAAGCTCCAACACAGGTACACAACTGTTTGAATTGGGGGAAAGGAAAAGGAGAAACATTATGTCAGAGTTAGGCTGTGTGTGCAGGGTAAGACTCTGCTCATAGACTCTGACCTGTGGTCACAAACGGGGGCATGCTCTCGGCTTAGTCTGGGTCTGTTGGTTAGTTGCTTTGCATGTGCCTTTGGTTAAAATGCCAGTTTGTTGTTGGGCCCAGGGAATGGTGTTTTGCAGCTCAAGAAGCTTTACAATTCTCTACTGGAGGCTTTCTTCTGAACTCAATTCAATAGCCATAGAAAGAGCTGTCCTGGAATCCTCCCCCATGCTGCAGCTCTTTTTGACACTCAGATCTCCGGCAAATATTTCTAATATGTGGGACTTTAGCCATTTTGGAAAGTGGGCAAGAGAGAATTTTGGAGACAAAATTAAGGGGGGTTTCTGTGTTGTTGTTGTTGTTGTTGTTGGACATAGGATAGATTACTCATTTAAATAATTGATTTTTCAGTAATTTGTTATTGATCCCATGTTTACTTTGTATCTGTCAAACTCATATTACCTGGTCTTTGAAATATAAATACCCAAAGGAGACATAGAAATTTCTTGTCAAAATATATAGGAGAGAGCAGCTCAAAAGAGTGGCATGTGGCCACTGTCATTGTTTTGCAAAGGTTTATGTTTCAAATTATTTTCTTTGTCAGGAATTTGCATCCATAGTCACGCACGCCATAAACCTGGAAGCTAACCTGAAGTTTTCCTTTACCGCTAATTAAAATTTTCTGTCCCATAAAATGCATCCCCTAATCAGCCCCCTGCAACTCTGACTTGTGGTCAGCAACTCTGACCTTCTGGATAATTTCTGTACCCGAGGTCCTTTAAGCAAACCAGGTTTTTCACCACACTCTGATTTTTCTAAGCTGTAACTCTGATTGGCACTCCTAGTCTTACATTCTGCAGTAGTTCCCCCAGGGCCTTAGGAAGAAAGCCCAACTCCTTAACATGGTTTACAGGGCCATTGGTGACCTCAACCCTGCCGATTCAGATTTATCTCCTTCTGTCCCCTCCAGACAGCTACAAGAATATGACAACCTCTTTCCCATCTCCCTGCCTTTGCACAAGCTGTTCTTTCTCTCTGGACTCTGCCCCCTCCCTATCTCCAGGCAGACTTAGATGTTTCCTCCTTTCTGTTCTCACAGTACTTTGTTTATGTCTTAGCTGATTGACTTATCACAAGGTTCTGCAAATTGTTACTAACCCATGTATCTCCTTCTGCGCTATTAAATTCCTTATGAAAAGAGTTGAATTAACTTGCTCATCTTTGAATCTCTAGTGCCTAGTGCAAAGTGGGCAATTGAAGCAGGTTCCTTTTTTTTAATTAGTGAGTAAATGAACGGTTCTAATGAATACTAGCGGTGATAATGCGCTGGAAAGGATGCTGTCCGGGGTCCATAGAGATACGCAGCCGGGGCGCAGTATGTGGTCATGGACATCATGGTGGAGGAACATATGAAGCAGGTTTCCCAGTACACAAAGACAAACTCCACTCTGATCACCAATCTTGGATAGGACTTCCACTAGAAACAGTCCACAAGTGCTTGCTTTGGTACAAAATGAATTTTCTTCCATGAAGTAAGTCATGTCATTATTTTGAGAAAATTCTGGTAAATAGAGAAAAGGCAAAACCTCTAAATCCTACCAGTGAAACGCAGGCTTAATATGTAGGTATATTATTTTTATGCAATATTTTCTTCACAGAGTTTTAATTATATTAATTAATGCAATCTCAGTTCTATATTTGTTTCCAGAAACATCTTTTTAAACATCACTTTAATGATTACATAGCTTTCCATTCTCTGGCCCTTCCATGGTTTATATAACATGTCTCATTGTCTTGCTCCTTTTTCCATATATGCATACAATTTTTCCTGTCTGTTGGAAGGTTTCATTAGGATAGATTCCTAGAAGGGAAATTATGGGGTCAAAGGACCTAAGGATAGTTTTTGGCAACAAATCTATGTTTCCAGTTTGTTTTCTAGAAGATTTACACCCATTTATGGTGTCTCTAACCTAGATGAAATTACCCATTTCACCCACCCTGAACAGCACTAGGTATTATTACTAAAGATTTAAAAAAAAAACCCAATACTGTTCACATTACAGTAAAGGCTACCTTTTGTTGACTCAATGTGTATTTTTTTTATTGTGAGTGATGTTGGTTGATTTTGAATCTTTTTACCCCCCTTTTTGGTTTATTTTTAATGTGTGTTTTCTTCTTGGTGGACTGTTTGTTCAGGGCTGGTTTTTTTTTAAGGTTTTTTTTTTTTTTAATAAGCAACCAGAGGCAGCTCTGCTCCAGGGTGAAGCCACCTCCCAGTATTCCCTCCCCCTTCAACCCTCCCCTTACAGACTTCTCTCTACTAGGTCCACTGACAGTTGGATGATGCAGTCTTGATAATCATCGGATCCCAGAATGGGTGGCTGCATTCCTCTTCTCAAGGCAGCAAGGACACGCTGCCCCAGACTCATGCTCCTTTTGTTGTTGTTGTCCGCCTTCATTTTTTTAGTGAGAGTCCTGGGAGGAGCCCCAGGACACAACCCGGACCGCAGGTCCAAGATGATATCAATCCATAGCCTCTCGGAGCTGGAGCGTCTGAAGCTGCAAGAGACTGCTTACCAAGAACTCGTGGCCAGACATTTCCTCTCTGAATTCGATCCTGACAGAGGTAAGCTATACCCCGGAGTGTGGTGTCCTCGCCTTCGGGTGAGTAGACCCCCCGGTGGGATGGGACCTGACCGGGACTGGATGGGACTGGTAGCGGGTCCAGGAGGGTGGTAGGGGTTCTAGTCCATACCGGGAATGCTTTCCTGATACCGGGGTAACCCAGAAAGTGGGAGCTGAAGGATTTGGGTAGACCTGAGGAAGAGGTAAAGATGAGTTGAGTTCCGTCCAAGCCTAGGGGCTCCCGAGGCAGGAAGACAGACAGGAGGATGCTAGGGACTGATAGGTAGATGGAGGACAGGTGAAGCAACAGGCACACCAGGTGTAGTGTGAGCAGAAGGCAGGAGGAGACTGAGGCACAGGGGAACTTCGGAGAGAGGACTGGGATAAGCAGAGACAGTGTAGCCAGATACAGCGTCAAGGGAAAGAGCTAGTCTGAGAGACGCGCGCCAAGCACGGCTGGGAGCTGAACGGAGGTGCGGGTTCCTAAAACGGTGCGCTATCAACGCCAGCCCCCTCAGGCTGACTCTGCGGGGTGAGCGGGGGTGTGTGTGACACATGGGATCCCGGACCCCCATGGGATTCGAGAATACCAGGGGGTCTCAAGGGGACGGACAGACTCTGCCTCCAGGCACAGGAGGGGCGGAGGGGTGTTGCGCGGGGCTGCAGGGATGGAAAGTGCCCTGAGAGTGCAGTGGGCGCCTTGGGGTGTGCTGCTAGCTTAGCCTGAACGCAGCACAGTTGCGGGGTTAGGAGACCCCAGGGGGAGCCGCAGGCAGGCTCCGGACAGCCAGTTGCCTCTACCTCTCTCACTGCAGCCCCTGAAGGCGACCGCATCCCAGATGGGAGCGCATCGCCCGCAACTTGAGGACCCTGCTAGCAGCGGGGCGCAGACAGAGGCCCGCCCCTCGCCTGTGGCTGGGTCCTGGAGCCTTAGAGCATCCGAATTTACGTTTTAAAGGTTTTGTTGAGCCATTCCTGATGCCTCCGATGGCTTAATTTGGTTGATTTATGGGAGTCTATAGATAGAATGGGTCTCCTTGTCAGATGGGGAAACTGAGTCTGGGAAAAAGCAAACGCATTTCAGGGGCTCGAGGGCACTGTGAGCTCCTTTGGAGGAATGCATTGCTATGTGTTCTTAGTCACTCATGAAGTCCAATTTGTGAGCGTCTGCGTATCTTCCCCCCCCCCCTTTCTCTTTTCCCCATAGCTCAACCTGTTGACAGTCCCAACACCTTGGAGAAGTGGTTTATGCTTCTGAGAGGACAACAGAAGGGTGAGGGGCTCTCATACCTCCACCGGGAGACACATTGAGTGTAGTACCTCGCTTGCATTGTGCCCCTGGCTACAGGGGATTGGGCGGTGCCCACTGCCCCTGTGGGCACTGCCCCCCTCCTGAGAAACCCCGTAGGGGATGATTTCAGGAAATGGCGCATTGGCTGTGGGAGAGGGGGGGCGGTCCCTCCAGACCTATATTAGCTTTCCCCGTGGACCCACCCCAGGCAGATCACACCCTGAAGACAGCTGGCTTTCTCCAAGGTGGTCATTTCCTGGTAGGACTTCAGGCAGGAACCTTGAGCCCTGTAGGGGGAGTTTTGGCCAGGGAGGAGCGCTGCAGGTCTGGAGGAGTGGGGTTGCTGACTTGAGCACAGTGGAGCTTAGACGTTTCTCTCCTTGGTTTCCCAGCTGCCCCTCTCAAGACCTTTGGCATTCGTCTGGAAGAGGCGCTGGTGAATGAACTGACCCGCCGCAAGCAACTGGAACTGAGAGCAGCCATGCAGGTTGAAGAAGCCTCTGGTCAGGCTGTGCGCCGCCGCCGCCGTCGCAGGAACGTGGTGCAAAGGATGTTTGGCCGTATGCGGCGCTTTGTCAATCGCAGGCGTGAGGAACCCTCCTTGCCCGCGGGGTTCACTCGCCGTGGTCGTCGAGTGAGTTATCCCCCACCCCACCTTAGGTTTCAGGCAGTGATTGTTCCTCCGGAGAGTTATCTGCTGGGGTGTAGAGTGGGAGGGTCAAAGTCCATGGCCTTCTTAGTAGGGAGAGCTGGCTAGGGGGTGGGGGTGGGGGGCTAGATTAGCTTGCCATGGAGGGAAAAGAAGGTCTCTTGTTTGGAATGCCCAGCATTTCTTCACCACTGGGAGACCCCAGGAAGGTGCCTGGGGACTCTGAGGTTGAACAACTCTGGGTTCCTCCACAGGGCGCAGTATCTGTGGACAGCCTGGCTGAACTGGAGGATGGGGCTCTCCTGCTGCAGACCCTGCACCTTTCCAAGATTTCCTTTCCCATTGGCCAGCGACTTCTGGGATCCAAAAGGAAAATGAGCCTCAATCCAATTGCTAAACAGATCCCCCAGGTTGTGGAGGCTTGCTGCACCTTCATTGAGAAATATGGTAAGGTGCCCCACAGTGCTTGTTAGATCAAGGGAGAACGCAATTAAAGGGCAAATGAAGGACTTGAAGTTGGGGCTGAGATACAGAGGTGGGGGTCAGAGAAGAGAAGGGAAACACCCAAGGCAAAGGATCCAGAGATGCTTAGCATCTTGATATTTTCTTTTCAGGCTTAAGCACAGTGGGGATTTTCACCCTTGAATTCAATGCCGCCAGAGTGCTTCAGGTAAGCCAGCTATACTTATGGTTGTTTTTTCCTTTGGGTGAAAAATAGCATGAAGGGGTGGGGGCTCCACAGTAGAACTGAGGTGGGTGTAGAACCTAGTGGGGAGGGGGGAAGTGTTATTTATAGGAACATCTGATTGCTGGCTAATTCAACTATGCCTTAGACTAGTAGAAGGAATAGCCAGCCAGGAGGGAGTCTTTGGTGGGCAAGCCAGATAGTACATGTCTTTCCTTATTTCTAGCTCCGTGAACAATTTGATCAAGGTCTGGATGTCATACTGGATGACACTCAGAGTGTGCACGATGTGGCTGCACTGCTCAAGGAGTTTTTCCGTGACATGAAGGACTCTCTGCTGCCAGATGACCTGTACATGTCCTTCCTTCTGACAGCAAGTGAGTCTTCTACCCTCCTCTGTTGGCAAAGAACGGTAATGTTGAGGGTCCAGGGGCCAGCATTTGGGCCACGGAAACTCTAAAGAACAAAAGTGAATGAATGTCAGAAAAAGGAAAACACACACACATACACACCAAAAAACAACAACACAAAAAAACCACACTAAAACAACAACCTCTACCTCACTAAATGACTTTCCCTATATTACTTGCTATCAGTTTCCTTGTATTCTATTGCAGGGTTACTACTTGTAGTTTTCTCTAGAATTTTTAAAGCTTTGTGTGCCCTCCCGCAGTGAAGAAGAACCCAGATTCTATAGAGGAGAGTCTGCCTTTGATAGAAGCATTTCTTGCTTTCAGGGACCCTAAGCCCAAAGGCTTTGGAAATGAGCAAAGGCAAGATGCCTGGGTACTCTCTCTGTAACCTTCAGCAATTATCAAGAAGTCAATCTTTCTCAATAGCAGGCTACCTCATAAGCCTGCCTTTGCTTTCTTTCCTTCCTTCAGCTCTGAAGCCGCAGGATCAACTTTCTGCCTTGCAATTGCTGGTCTACCTAATGCCACCCTGCCACAGTGACACCCTGGAGCGTCTGCTGAAGGCCCTGCATAAAATTACTGAGAACTGCGAGGAATCCATTGACATTGATGGAGAGTTGGTAAAAAGCTCTGGGAAGGGGTAGTGAGGGTGGTGTGCAGTAATAGGCATGAGTGGGAGTATATGAGAAAGACAGACAGAGGGAGTGGGAGACAACAGAAAACAAAAAGTGATATTGTACCATCTCCAGTAGTACCTCATGACTAGTCTTGTTTTGCTTTCCTTTGTTTAGGTTCCAGGCAACCGTATGACTTCCACCAATTTGGCCCTGGTGTTTGGATCTGCCCTCCTGAAGAAGGGGCGGTTTGCCAAGAGAGAGTCTAGGAAAACTAAATTGGGAATTGATCACTACGTTGCTTCCGTCAATGTGGTCCGTGCCATGATTGATAACTGGGACATCCTCTTCCAGGTAGGTGGAAATTTTGGACCCACTTATTAATTGTTCCTTACTCTGTTCACAGGTTAGAGAAATAGTGTCTATACATATCTGAAGACAGCCACAGCATGAAGCCACAAAACAGGCTAACAATTCCTCTTTCACTAACTGATCATGGTGCATTCAGTCTTTCTAGGAAGGGCAGCCTTGATGGTAGGATTAACAGTGTAGATCACTGAGCTTCCAGGAGGCCAAGGAAGGTTCTAGGTAACTGATAGGGTACAAAAGAAAGAAGTGAGATGTAACAAAGCTAATGTTACCGATTTTGCTCTCAGGTTCCTCCTCATATCCAGAGGCAGGTTGCTAAGCGGGTGTGGAAATCCAGTCCTGAAGCACTTGACTTTATCAGACGCAGGAATCTGAGGAAGATCCAGTGAGTGTTTCCGGGTTTATGTTAAGCTTGAGACCAACTCTCCTGTAGGGGGCTGCAAATCCCAGACTGTCCTTAGTTACTTAATCCAAATTTACCAATTTACTTGCTTTTTTTTGTTCACGTTCCTTTTCATTCAGGAGTGCACGCATAAAGATGGAAGAGGATGCTTTACTTTCTGATCCAGTGGAAACCTCAGCTGAGGTCCGGGCTGCTATCCTTGGGCAAAGCAAGCCCGTTGATGAAGGTCAACTCCCTGCTGGAGGTGAGGCCCTTGCTGAAGGTCAGTCCCTTGACGAAGGTCAGGTCCTTCCAGAAGGCCAGGTTCCTACTGACCATGAACCCCTTGAGGGAGATGAATTCTCTGGTTCAGTCAATGAAGAGCTAATATTTGTATATCTTAATCAAGGGGTAATTATTGGGGAGATCCAAGATCTCGAGATTCCAAATGATCTTGAAATTCAAAGTCCACCTCTAGAAGGCATACCAGAATTCAATGAGGAGGATGATGGTAATGATCTTTATGATGATACCCTGAATTTTGATGATCTGCCTCCCCTTAAAGATATAGTAGAACCTGATGATGAAATTCCAGAACTCATTGAGATCTCAGACTCTGAAGAAATACCACATTTTGATATGGTCCCAGGCCCTGAAGGAACTACCAACACGCAGGAAATTCACAACTCTGGAGAAAATCTAAACCCTGAGCTTGAAGAAGGACCAGATTTTGAAGAGTACCAAAATCTTGACCTGTCAACAGTTCCCTATCTTGATGTTATCCCAGACAATGAAGAAACCTTAGACCCAAATGAAATTCAAGACTATGCAGATGCTTCAGAAAATGCAGAAACTTCAGATTCTGAAGAAGACCCCAATCTTGACGAAGTCGTAGCAGTTGATGAAATCCCAAATCATGACACTTCAAATGTTGAAGAAATCCCAGACTATGAAAATATCCCAGGGGTCAATAGGATATCAGATTCAGAAGAAGGCCTTGATTTTGGAGAAATTCCAGCTCTTCATGTGATACCTTGCCCTGAAGAAACCCCTGGTAATCATCAAATCCCAAATCATGAAGAATTCCTCCAAGAGGTTAATGAAATTTCAGACTCTGATGAAGATCCCAATATTGCAGAGGTTCCTGGTCTTGACAGAGTCCCAAATGATGACGAAGACTCAGATGCTGGAGAAATCTTAGGTAATGAAGCTCCAGAGGTCAATGGAATTGTAAGTTTTGAAGAAGACCCCAAACCAGAGGAGGTCCCAGCTCTCGATGTGGCCACAGGGTCTGAAGATGTCCCTGATTCTGATGAAATTCAAGACTATGACAAATCCTCAGATGACAGTGAAGTCTTAAACAATGAAGAAACCTCAGATGTTGAAGAAATTGCAAGCCACATGGGAGCCTCTGAGGTCAGTGGAACCCAAGAGTCTAAAGAAAACCTCAATCATGCAGATGACTTAGTTGCTGATATAGTCCAAGGGCCTAAGGATGCCCCAATTCTCAGCAAAATTCCAGATCCCCAGAAAGACTGAGTCAACACTTTTGAAGAAGACCAAGTTCCTGCTGTGGCTCCAGACCCTGAAGATGTCTCCATTATCAGCACAATTCCAGACCTTCAAAACAGCCAGGTTGTCAACCTTGAAGAAGTCATGAATGTGGAAGCTGTTCCAATGCCTGAAGATAGTGACCCCAAAGAACTTCAGAACCCAAAGTCAACCAAGGTCCACAAAGAAGTAGATGTTGCATTTCCTGTAGATGCCATACTCCTTAAAACCAATTCTCAGCTTGGCCAAATCAGAGACTACGAGTCCTCCCCAGAATCATTAAAGACTAACGCTTGCTTTCTCCCCTCAAGGCAGTCCTGTAAGCTTCTGGCTCCAGCTTTGTTACTCATTTGTTCAGTAAAATTAGTCAGGTTAGTTATAGGGTGGTGGTTCGCCGCCTGCCTGGGGAAATTGTCTATTTGCTCTGAGTTTGGGGTCTATGACCCTCTTTCTGTTTCTTACCTGTCCTCTTCACAGGCTTCAATGGCAGACATAGGCTTGGAGATCTTTGCAGCTTTTTCACAGCCCAGTGGAAATAATTATTCCTACCCCACCTTCTTGTTCCATTCTACATTTGAGGACACAAATGAGGTCTCAGTTGCTTTGGTACTGTGCAAAGTGTGAAACTACAAACATAAGATGTTAACATTGTTACTATTTTTCAGGTTCCTCTGAGGAGGCAGCTGTGCCTCCTGGCATTGCCAGTTCCCATGAGGATGAGGAAGGAGCGGGTAACCCTTCCATTCCGGAGCTCCGTGTGCCCCGGGAGAAGGAGGCCAAAACTGACAGCGGCTACTATTTTCCTTAGATGTTTTCCCTTCTATAAGGCGCCAGACAGGGGGAAAAGGGTTGGGGGTAGACCTGGGACGTCACAGGAAACATTAAGGAGAGTTGTGAAGGTCAAGATCTGAGGGTGAGAAGGAGTTCCAGCCTGATGCTCGGGTCAGGTTGGGAATTCCAAACACACTGCCAGCCCCTTCACTGGGGATGCTTGGTCCCTTCAGGTGGTAAAAGCAGAGATTTTTCTGTGTCATGCCCAGGCTTCCTGGTGCTACCTTGCCTTTCCCTTTGAACCCTGATGCTGGCTTTCTCATACTACAACCCTATCTTTAATTGATGTGCCATTTGTGGTAAACACCTGTCCTAGAGAAGCTCACAAATCTCGAGGTGCTTTCCCTCCCCTACAGGGGATTGCATGTTTTCCCGACTTTCCTACCCTCCTCCCGAGAGCTCAATTGGAAAGGCCCTCAAGAAGCATGCTAGGACATCAGGTCAGCCTATTGATAACTGACAAACAATTCATGTGAAACCATGTCACAGCAACTCATAGCCGTGTCCCTGCAGCAACTCCACCACCTCAGGATCCCCCACCCCCCAAACTATTTAGCCCCAGGGCTCGTCAAACAGCCAATTCCAAAATTCTGTGCAGTTATGCTCAGGTCAAGTCAACAGGGAAACCTCAAGCGTAAGTTTAACCAGCTTTTCCGGGGTCCAAAGTTAGAGGAAAATATCTGCATTTATCAACCTGGATCTGTTTTAAAGACAGCTGGCATTCACACCTTGTTGTCAGCACAACAACTAGTTAGGTACTGAAATCTATTCCAAGTAGTTAAAGTCACCTGATTAAAAATGTTATTATTGTCACTGCAGGGCGGTACAAATTTGCGGGACATGCTCTGGTAACACACAGATATGGGTTATGTATGACATCCAAAATTATAGCTGATAGTGATGGGTAGCACCTGCTAAGATCCATAGAATGAAGAATGCATTGTTTTGAGGGACATAAATTGAGCACACAATGGGTAACAACCTCAGAGCTCGAAGATTTGTGATTGTTCAAACTTCTCTGGCATTTAATCATTAATAAACATCTGTATTGTGACAGCAGCATATTCATGACTGACTGTGTGCTTTATGGTTTTTGAATTTTGGGGTCCAGCGTGGAAGCTCTGACTGAAGAGCTGAAAGGGGAAAATGAAGGCAGGAACAGAAGTAAAGGCGTATTGTGGAATAAAGGAAAGGGGATAACTAACATAGGATGAAGGGAAAGAGAGAATCGGTAATAAAGAGGGGAGACTGACAGGGAATAATAGGGAAGTGGGGACAAGATATAGTAGCATGAAAAAAGAGAATAAAGGGTAAGGGGAGCTATGAAACAAAGCAAAGGGAGTAACATGAAATGAAGGACAGGAGTTGACATGCAATAAATTTCAGAACATGATATGTAAGAAAGGGGTGGGTGACGTGGGATAAGAGGAAGAGAGTGACATGAAATAAAGAGGAGGGATGACGTGGTATAAAATGGAGAAGGTAACATGGAATAAAGTGGAATAAAGAGTGTGATACCGTGGAATAAAGGGGAGATGTGGAAATGAAATGAAGGGACTGGGTGATCTGGAATAAAGGGGAGAGGATGACATGAAATAAGGGGAATAAAGGGAATGGTTGACAAAAGGGGAAGGGGTACGGACTCAGGGAAAAGGAGTGATGCAGAATAAAGGGTAGAGGGTGAAGTAGGATAAGAGCTAGTGAGTGAAATGAAAGAGGGTGATGACATGGAATAAGAGGGATCTGGCAAAGTGGAATAAAGGAGAGGGAGTCACATGAAATAAAGAGCAGGAGCTCACATAAGATAAGAGGGAGAAATAAATAAATGCATTAAGAGGAGAGGTGACATGGAATAAAGGGCAGTGAAGTGGAATAAAGGGGGTGATAGCATGGATTAAAAGGGAGAGGGTGACGAGGAATATGGGGTAAAGGGTGCTGTCAAATAAAAGGGAGATGACATGGAATACAGGACGAGGGTGTCACAGATAAAAGTAGAGAGAGTGACATGGAGAAATAAGGCCAGCAGAATAAGGAGAATGGAAGTGGAATAAAGGGGCGAGTGCCACAACCAGAGGAGAGGGAGTGGAATGGAATTTGAAAAAGGACAATGCTGAGGTGGAGTAAGGGGGAAAGGATGATATGGAACAAGGGATAGAGCAGAATAAAGGGTGCTACAGTGCAATGCAGGATGCGGTGGTATGGAATCAAGGGGAGAAGGTGTCATGAAATGAAATGAGGAGGTATCTGAAATGGAGGTGAGAGGGTGCCATTACATCAAGGAGATGGAGTGAATAGAATAAAGTGGGGGTGGTACACAGCATAAAGGTGAGGAGTGATGTGGAATACAGGTGAAGGATGACATGGAATAAAAGTGAGTGTTGTGGAATAAAGGTAAGAGGTGACATGGAATATAGGGAGAGATATGGAATAAAGGTGGTTCAGTAGAATAAAAGCAGTGTGGTATAATAGAGTGGGGCATTGCCCCATGGAATTAAAAGGAAGGTTAGCATGGGATGAAGAGGAGAGGGTGATCAGGCATAAAGAGGAGTAGGTGAGATGAAATAAAGGGAAGGAGGAGATATGGAATGAAGGAGAGGGGAGAACATAGAACACAGGGAAAGAGTGGGATCGAATAAAGGACACAGGGTGCCATATAATGAAGGGAAGAAGTGACATGGAACAAAAGAGAGAGTGACATGAAGTAAAGTTTAGGAGTTGACATGGAATAAAAGTGATATGAGAAAGGGAAGAGGTTGTGTTAAGCTGACTTCTTCAAAGAAGCAAAGGCAGTGACACATATATGTAGACCAAAAAAGAAAGAAAGAAAGAAATTTATATCCCCAAAGTGACACATATCTATGTAGAAGATGAAAACTCAAGTCCAGTTCGAGTCTATGGGTCAGATGCTAAGCTGGTGGTTTTTTTCTGGCAAATGTAGCTGCTGGGGCTGATGAACCAAAAAGCAGGAAGATGAGCCTGGAAGCAGTAAGGGCACATGTTGGTGGAAGCAGAGGCAGATGAATCCAAAGTCAGGATGTCTGGCATAATTGTGGCTGCAGAGTCAAATGAATACAAGGTTGATAGGCAATATGGCAGATTCTGATAGATCCCAGGGGCAGTATGCAATATGGTTAAACCCTGGCTCAAGTCCAAAGAACCTGAGGTCAATCAGACAAATGATGGACTAGAAAGAAGACATAAGCCCTTCCCACAGAGTCTGTTTAAACAGGAGTAGGCCACACCGCTGGGGAAACTTCTTTTAACAGCAGGACCGTGACCTGAATAGGAGGGCTACACTCCTCCCTAATCCTCTTACAATTGCTTTGTTGCCCACAGCAAATCTCATCATGGAGTTCATCACATTATATTAGGTCACATCGTGGGGAAGGCCTCAACTGCCAAATTTCTGAGACTCCTAGCCCAGCCAGTTTGACACAAAATCTAATGGTCACCAGGATTATATAGGATAAGAGGGAGAAAACTTGAAACTCAATGCCATTGAGTTGATTTAGACTCATGATGGCCCTATAGAACAGCATAGGACGGCTCCTGTGGATTGCTGAGATGACTTTTTTTCATCTTTCTCCTGTGGAGCCGTAGATGGCTTTTGAACTGCTGGCCACTGTGAAAGGACTACGTCACCAGGGTGCCCCTAAGAGGGAGCGAATGATATGAAATCAAGGGGAGTGAAGTCCACTAAAGAGGATGATGACATAGAAGAAATGGGAGAGGGTGACATGGTCTAACTTAGAGAGGGTGAAGTGGAATAAAGTGAAAGGATGACATCTAATTAAGTGAAGATGACATTGGGAAAGTAAGTAGAATGGGTGGGAGTGGAATAGAATAAAGAGAACTCAAGTGGAACCAAATGCAGGGATGACATGGAACAAAGGCGAAAAGGTGATGTGGAATACAGGGGATAGGTGACATGGGTTAAAGGAAATAAGTAGAATAAAGGGGAGCAAATGATAATAAAGGAGTGATGAAATTGAATAAAAAATGAGTAACATGAAACAAGGATAAGGATGTAGCATGGAATAAAGGAAGCAAAGTAGAGTAACAGGGTGTCGATGTGGAATGAGAGGGAAAGGGTGACAGGGCAGCAAAGAGTGATGTAGAATAAAGGAGACTGAAGTGAAAGGAAGACAGGTGATAGTATGGAGTAAAGGAGAGAGGGAGTCATGGAATAAAGGGGGAGTGTACATGGAATAAAGGACAGAAGGAAGCATGAATAAAGGGGAGATGTTGACATTTAAAAAGGAGAGGCAGTGGCATGGGATAAAGGAGGTTAAGTAGAATAAAGGGCAGTGAAGTGGAATAAAACGGGGGCATAGACATAGAATAAGGGGATGGGTGATGTACAATAAAGGTGAGGGATATCATGGAATAAAGAAGAGAGAGTAAATTGAATAAATGGGAAGAAAATTATGAGATAAAAGGAAGGGAGTCACATAAAATAGAAGGGAGGGGTAATATGGAACGAAAGGTAGGGTGTGGAATGGAATAGAGGGAAGGGGATGACAAAGAATAGAGGTATGCACATAGAATAAAGGGCTGTGAAGGGGAACAAAGTGGGAGGGGACACAGAATAATGTGGAGGGTTGACATGAAATAAGAGGATAAGGTAACATGGAATAAAAAGGAGGTGGTGACATGGGATAAAGGGGAGAGTGACATGGGATAAAGAAGTTCAAGTAGGATAATGAAGGTTAAGTAGGATAATGGGGGTGGTATTGATATAGAAAAAAGAAGGGATGGCAACACACAGGTCCCCAGAGTATGACAAACTGATAGACAAGTAGTGGTACATGAAATAAAGACAATGAAGTAAGGGAGAGGGGTATCAAGTGGAGTAAAGGGGGTTGATGATATGAAATAGACTAAATTACATGGATTGTTGACTAGTACAGATTCAAAATGTAAGTGACTGGACAGGATGTATGCAAACAATGAGGGTTGTTATTAGTGTGAAACTTCCATAACGCTCATTCACAGAGACAGAACTATACCTGCTTGACTAAGCCATGTCACAAAAAAGCAAAGAATATGAAAACATCAAATATATGGTATTCTTAAATTGCTATTTATTGGCCACCCTCAAAACAAGAGATTTGAACCAAAGTGCAATGATTTCCAAATCTATTACGTGGGAATAGTAGTCATCTACTTCTGCTCTCATCGGGCATTTCAGTCTTCAGTCCAAGAGAATTATTCTATTACCTTTAATCTGCGACAGGTGAAGTCCAGCTCTCTTAATGGGAATTCCAAATCAGATTCCTCTGGTGTGGTCTATGAAGGTTGTTGTGCACCCTGAAAGGACAGAGTCTAATATTCAGGCTGTCATCATGAATTTCGGCTTGAAGTTGGGCTGTTCTTGTACAGCCTCCATTTCTCAACAGTATGTTAAATTCTGTGCCATTGGATAAATCAATGCCACTCTCAATGGAAATGCCTTATACCTCAGGGGAAGGATTGATGATTTCTTTGTCACAAAATGATCATGAGACTTCTAAAGTGAACCAGTGACAATGGATTCTGGGCTCCCACTTATTTCTACTATCCCCCATCTAAGAACATTCAGTTTTTATGGCATGGCCCTGTTCAGAACTTGCCCTTATGAAGAGATCACTGAAGATATATGGATGCTACAGTAAAGTATGGTGAAGAAAGCAGATGGTGCCCGGCTATCAAAAATAATAGCATCTTGGGTTTAAGATTTGTATTCAAACAAGCATCCATCTAAGTGAGACATCAATTAAGTCCACATAAACGAAGCACATCAACCTGTGTGATCCAAGGATAACAAATTACAAAACCCAAATATGATGAAAAGTAAGGTATAAGAGCTTAAATTTTGAATACCCAATTTGCAGACGGCTATGGATGACAGTGGGAGCCCAAAATCAATCTGCAGGGATGCAGATAAAGACTGGTAGATTCCGTCTGACCACAGGTGAAGGAAGAAAATAGCTTTGAAATCCAACAGAGACTATTGTAAGCTTGATTATGGTGAATGGCATTAAGGTATAATATGATACCTGGTCATTTGATCTCCCCCTTGACCCATTCTGTATTTATTCTAGGTTTAACTATTTCTTGCTTGTTTCTTGACAGGGATTTTTTTCTCTGCCTTAGTTGAATGTGATTGGTTGTCTTTTCTTTATAAATATTCTTGTTAGTTTGTTTTTGCTTTTTGTGTCTCATGAATCATGAAGAACAAAAGGAGTGGATGTATAGAAACAATAATGGCAGGTTGAAGGGAACTCAGGAGTAGATAATGAATACTGGAGGGGGACGGGTGCACTAGAACTTATTTGGTGATGTATATGCTCTTTTAAATATGATTGAACTATGGAAGTGTATGACAAGTCAATTATATCTCAATACAACTAATTGAAAAAATGTCTCACGTTGTCTGTAACATGCAGCTTGGGTCATCAAGGGCTCAATAGAAACTTGGTTAAAAATAGCAAATTTGGAGCATACTACTGAACATTTTCTCCCACTGGCAACTATATAAGTAATATTATGTGTTTTTTCCCAATGGCAGGTTGCCCCACTTGGTTTACCCCCAACGGATGTGAAATCACCTTTCCTCAAGCAAACGTTCTCCCTCCACCCCTTTCTGGAGTTGAGTTTCCATTAAGATTTAATGAGTTTCTGTGGTAGTTACATAATCTCGTGTCAACTTGAGGGTATTAAGAGTGAAGGGATGGAGTCCAGCCTGTCAACCAGGGCAGCCTGATGACACCTCCTTGTGGGCATAGCTTTTCCTGTGGATTCTGGGAACTGCCTCACTTTCTACCTGGAGGTGGGCTGCACTCTCTCTGCTTCACCTTCCTGTGGACAAACCATGAGGTGCCACATTCAGAGAGCTGGAGGAGTGCCACACCAGTGCTGAGATGCTTCCAGTGCCACTGGACCTACAAGACTTTCCACCCATTGGCCTGTGATCTTCCTGCATTTGGCATCATTTCATGAGCTGGGTGAGCCTACAGAGGAATTTATGGACTGGTATATGGGCTAATATCAGACTTCATCTGGACTGGACTGGGATGTTTTCCTAATAAACAATTACTCTTTTATATATTTATGTATCTATATCTTTATATCTATCTATCTATCTATCTATCTATCTATCTATCTATCTATATCTGGATTTGTT
The DNA here is from genome assembly GCF_050624435.1 of Tenrec ecaudatus. NCBI lineage: Eukaryota > Metazoa > Chordata > Mammalia > Afrosoricida > Tenrecidae > Tenrec > Tenrec ecaudatus. The sequence continues at coordinate 146,034,681 of NC_134548.1, forward strand.
TCACTGAGTTGGGATGTTTTCTTAATAAACAATTACATATATATATATATATATATATATATATATATATATATATATATATATATATATATATATATATATATATCTGGATTTGTTTCTCTAGGCAACCTGGACTAACACAGTACCCTGTGTTAGGAATGTTTGCTGATTTAGGGTAACTGTGGAGCAATGCTATATGGCATTGTTCTCATTCTCCCCTTCAACATGAGAAACTGACCTGGCCCTGAGATGAGGCTTCCTCTCTCAAAGTGTTTTTAAAACGTACAAATAAGCAAATCATATATGGATCATGAGGATCCCTGGTGGAAGAGTGGTTTGTGTGTTGTGCTGCTAGCCAGAAGGTCAGGAGTTCAAAACTACCAGTCACCCTACAGGAGATTTATAGTTTTGGAAACCCACAGGGGAAGTTCTACCCTGTCCTATAGGGTTCCTATGAGTTGGAAATTGACTTGGTGGCAGTGGGTTTGGTTTAGATTTTTGTATGTACCATGATAATTAGGCAAGAACAACATTTTGTTGCTTTGGAGGCTGGATTAGAATATTACAAGACCTGAAAACAGATGCCCTTTTTCGTGGTGGTGGTTATACTTATAGTGGTGGTCTCATACAATATTTATCCTTCTGCGATTGGCTAACTTCACTTAGCATAATGATGTCCATGCCAGTGTAATGAGGTGGTTTTGGTTTCATCACTGATTTTTAGGAATACAGAGTAGTCTGTTGTGAGTATATACCAGAATTTCTTTATCTATTCTTCTACTAATGGGCGTTTGGGCTGTTTCCAGCTTCTTGCTATTGTGAACTTTGTCACAATGAATGTGGGAAAGCACACATCTGTTCATGCTGTGCCTCTTACATCTTTGAAGTATATACCTCGCAATGGGATTTCTAGCCTTTGGTTGTTCATGTTTACAAGCCCACAGCCACATATGCAAGTTTCCATTTCTTTGTACACTCTATACAGCATTTCTTTTCTTTTCTTAATTGGCTTATTGTGGGTGTAAGGTTAGATATCTCATCATAGATTTATTTTGCATCTCCCAGAGTGGTTATGAACATTTTTCATGTATTTGTTAGGCATTTGAATGCCATTTTCTCAAATTATTCATGGTTTTGTCCACTTTTTAATTGGGTTATTTTTTTAAGGATTTTCAGAATTCTACAGATTTTTGTAATTAGTCATTTGTCCATTGTGTCATTGTGAAGATTCTTTCCAAGTCAATGGACTCCAGTTTTAGTCTTTTGATGAAATCTTTTGATGTACTTAAAGGTCTTATTTTCAGTGGGTCACAGTCATCTATTTAGTCTTCTACTGTGTGTGCTGCCTTTAATATATATGATAGTTTGTGTATGCCATGCAATAGGGCCTTTAAATTTGTCCCAATTATCTCATTGATGATCTTCATAGCTCTGAGATTTACACTTACTATTTTGGTTTTTGGTGTTTTTTTATTAGAAATAAGTGTTGGAATTGTCAAATGTCTTTTTTGCATTTACTGATATTATCATGCGCTTCTTGTTCTTTGCCTTGTTTATGGGGTGAATTACATTGATTCCCCCCACGCCAAGGTTGGAACCATTGCATCCCTAGTATGAATCCCACTTGATCATGGTGAATTGTTTTTGATCTTGCTGGATTTTATTGCTCTGATTTTTTTTGTAAATTTTTGCATCTATATTTATGAGGGATATTGGCTTTTAGTTTCTATCTTTATAGGGTCTTTGCTTGGTCTATAGTCAGGGTTATGCTAGTATCATAGAATGTGTTTGGACATTTGCTGTCCCTTTTTATATTCTGGAATAGCCTATGTACAACTGGTGACAACTCATCTCTGAATACTTGAATGAATTAAATTGAGAAGCCATCTGGCCCTGGATATTTCTTGGTTGGAAGTTTCTTGATGATCTCTATTTCTTCTCTTGCTATAAATCTCTTGAGATTTTTACAATTGCTTGTGTTAATTTGGGTAGATAATGTAGTTCTAGGTATTTGTCCGCTCCTTCTATGTTATCAAACTCGTCGAAGTTGCTTTTCATAGTAGTATGCTCTTCTTTATATGTCATTTTGGTCTGTTGTGATGTCTTTTTCATCTCTAATTATAGATGTTTCCAACTTTTCCTTATTTTCCTTTGAGTTTGCTAATTGTGTTAATACTTTCAAATAATCAACGTCTTGTCTTGCTGATTTCGTCTCATTGTTTTTCTGTTTCCCAGTCATTTATTTCTACTCTAATCTTTAAGATTTCCTTTCTCCTCTTGGTTATGTGTTCTAATTGTAGCTATTGAAGATGTTGTCTTAAGATATTGAATTTGTATTTCTCCTCTGCATGTGTGCATTGATTGCTTTAAATTGTACTCTGATAACGGCTTTTGTTTTATCCCAAAGTTTGTGGTACTTTGTGTTATCATTCTTGTTTGTTTCAAGGGATTTATTAACTTCATCCCTTATTTGATCTATTACTCAGTCATTTTTAATTAGTATATTGCCCAGTCTCCATATGTCTGGCTTCATGTTCTTGTGCTTTCTATTGTTGATTTAATAGCAGCATTCAGAAAAAATGGATTATAGGATGTCAATATTTTTGAAGAGATTAAGACTTGTTTTGTGGTCTAATATGTGGTCTGTTCCAGAGTATATATTGTATGGACTGAAGAAGAATGTGTACTGTGCTGTTGTTGGGTGGAGTGTTCTGTATATGTTTGAAGATTAAGATGGTTGAGTGTATTGTTTAGCTTATCAGTTTCTTTACTAAGTTTCTTTCCTGATGCTATGTCTTTCCTTGAGGGTGGTTTGTTGGAGCCTCCTACTATTATTGTTAGTTTTTTAAATTCTTTCTTCAACTCTGTAGAGTTTGATTGATATTTTTTAATGGTCTTTCATTGGGAATATACATGTTTATTCTTCCTGTTCTCTTATTCCTTTAATAATTCTTGTCTTTCATGCTATTTGCCTTGAAGTCTACTATATCTACATATTACTATTGCTATTCTGGTTTCTTTTAAAATTGCCATTGGCTTGGTAAAATTTCCTCCGTCCTTTCATTTTAAATTTATTTTTGAATTTGAAATGTGTCTCTTGTAGGTATTTCAATTCCCTCCACACCTCTTGAAGGCATTTCAACATCATTATTTAAAATTTTATTTCTGGTAAATCTAGGACCTCCTTTTTCTGAGTTGTTCATTTTTGTTTTTCTTTATTGTTTGGATGTATCATTGTTGAGCGCAGTTTCTGTGGCATCATGGTGTAGCTATTCAGGGTGTGTGGATTGCTTGGTCATATTGGGGTCATTGGCTCTGTTGAGTAATGCCCGAGAGGTTTAATGGGAACCAGAAACTATACTGTGGGGAAATGGAGAAAAAGGGAGGGGTGTTGGTAAATGAAAGATTTGTAGAGTGCAGCAGAAAACAGTGGATAATATAAAAGTAATAATTACCAGAAATGAGTATGTGGCTTTTGAGTTCTGTTGCTAAGGCAAAGTCAATATGGGTGGGTCTGTGTCCCTAGGCCCTAGGGGCACCCAAGCAGTGATTGGGTGTTCTCAGATCTGCGGTGGTGATGGTGAGCATACTAACATTCCTGGGAGGCATGAGTATCTATAGGCAGGCAGGACTATATGGGAAGAGAAAGTATTAGGGAGAACTGATTATAAGGATCCACATACAGCCTCCTCCTGGGGGACAGACAACAGAAAAGTGAGTGAAGGGAGACACTGGACAGTATAAGATATGACAAAACATGAATAATTTTAAATTATCAAGGGTTCATGAGGGAAGGGGGAGGGGGAGGGAGGGAAAAATGAGGAGCTGATACCAAGGGTTTAACTGGAGATCAAATATTTTGAGAATGATGAGGGAAATTCTGTATAAATGTGCGTGACACAATTGATGTATGTATGGATTGTGATAAGAGTTGTATGAGTCCCCAATAAAATGATTTTTAAAAGCTCTTATACATACTAGTGTCTATGAATTTGTTTCTTGAGTCTACTCAGACTAACAGACTATGTAAGACTGATGCTTACCTTCCTGACAAGATCGCTGAAGACAAATGGGTGCATAAGCAAATGTGGTGAATAAAGCTGATGGTGCTGGCTATCAAAAGATATAGCATGTGGAGTCTTAAAGGCTTGAAGATAAACAAGCAGTCATCTAGCAGTGAAGCAACAAAGCCCACTGGGAAGAAGCACACCAGCCTCTGTAATCATGAGATGTTGATGGCATCAGGAACCAGGCATCAAAGACTCAAAATAAAAAATCGTGTCAATATGAATGAGTGGGAGCATGGAATGGAAACCCAAAGCCCATAGAAACAAAATGTTTTGAGAATGATGATGGTAACATATGTACAAATGTGCTTGACACAATGGATGGATGGATGGATTGTGATAAGAGATGTAAGAGCTCCCAATAAAATGATTAAAATAAAAAAGACAAATATAATCTTCCTGTGGAATGGGTGGTTTCTTTGAACCTCTGAATATTTTTGGTTAGCAGCCAAGAACGTAACCAATCACTGCTCCTCCACTTAGCAAAATGACAACATCCTCCTCTCCAACAATAACTAAACCAACCATAGCAAATTATTTAAAAAACAGTAATGTCCATTGTTTTTCACTAGTCTCCTCACCTCTTGGCCTTCCCTAAAATATCCTTTGGAGAATTTTGCTTCCACTATGATGTTTTCCAGTGCTGACTACAAACCAAAAGGGCTTGGGCTGAGATAAGTCCGTGGATTCTCTCTTCTACATTCCAAGGGCTGTGTCTCTGATTTCCTCGACACTTCAATCTTGCCTTCATCCTTACTGACTTCAACCACATCCACATTGAAGATCCATACTACACAACCTTAGCCTCACACTTCCCTCACCTTCAGCGTCTTACCACCTCAAACTGTTCTCTCATCTCTCTTAATTTGACATCAATGCATATGGCCTCACCTCAAAAATACTCAACCCCAAATTCTTATTGTTATCCAAATCTCTGAACAATGGCTGGACCTCATGTGATTTTCTCTTTGAGGCCTCCAGTTTAACTTCTTTTCTCATCTGAACATCATTCCAGCAAGTAGTGATTTAACACTGGCTCCATCTTCATATTCTTGCCATTGACAGACAATGCCTATGCTAATTAGTCTATGTTTTCAGTCACTCCAAACATCTGATTCTTCCAACCCCACATTGAATAATGTAGAAAAATGATCAACAACTCAATTAGCTGTTACTCTAACTGTAAGGGTTTCCCTCCCCCCCCCCCTAATCAGTTGTGCCCTCAGGTTACTCAGCAATGCTTTCAAATGCTCCAGACCCTCCTTCTCCCTTTCTGCTTCTATCTGTTTACCAAGTATCTTCATCATCCCCTCAAGTAGCAGTCCCCATAATGGCACCCTCTCTTGACCCTGTAACGTTCATTTTGACTCTCTTTCTGAAGAAATTGAATCTACCATCAGCTGCTCATATCACACCTGCAAATGTCTCTTTGACTTCACTAGTTCGTACTTCATATTTTCTTCACTCTATGAGAACTCCAATCATCTTCCTAAGAATCCTGCTGGTACCATTACCTGTTTACGTCTATGAATCTTTAAGTTCTTTCTCCCTTACATTAGATTATTCACATGATCAAGTGCCTCTCATATTTAGAAATCTTTTTTAATGCTTTACCACCCTGTACCTACTGCTATACCACTGTTTGCTAAATTCATTGAAAGTGGAGTCTATTCTATATTTCTTTATTAGACCAAACTCACTGTCATTGAGTTGACTCTGGTTTATAGCGACCTTATAGGACAAGATAGAACTGCTCCTGTAAGTTTTGTTTGTTTTTGAACTTCTGACCTTCTGATTAGCTGCCCAACGTGTAACCACTATGTCACCAAGGCTCCTTAATCTTCTTTCTTATTTTCCATCTATTCTATCTGTATTACTTAGAATTCTGTTCTCACACTCCACTAAAATGATGCTCAATAAATACCTCTTGTCTGCTACTTTGCCTTATTTTGGTGGTCACCACTTTCAGGTTGTTGTAACGCTAGAAGCTTATACTATTGGTATTTCAAATACCAACAAAGTCTTCCATAGTAGACAGGTTTCAGTGGACCTTATAGACTAGAAGGGAGGATCTGGTGATAGACTTCAAAAAAATTTGGCCAGTGAATATCTTATGAATAACATTGTCTAATGTACAATCAGAAGCTGATCTCCTTAATTTGAAAGGTACTCAAAATACGACTGGGGAAAGAGCTACTCTCTCAAAGTGGTTGAACTTAGTGATGTTGATGGAGCAAGTCTTCCAAGTCTTTCTTTTGCTGATGAAGCATGACTCAAAATGGCTGTAAAATCTATTACTAACAGGAACTTGGGGTACACAGAATATGAATTCACAAACATTGAAGTCATCAAAAATAAACAGAAAACAAACGGAAATAGATTGGTATTGCCTATTTGGAATTGGGCAGTTATATGGTGTACTATGCTGGGAGAGACAAATTAAAAAGGAATTGTACCATATTCACCTTTAAAAAGAACATGTAAGACTCTGAAATATGAAGCTGTCAGTGATAGGATAATAGTCATATGACTACATGGAAAACCACTTAATATGACTATTATTCAAATTTACACCTCAATCAGTTCTGTCAAAGGTGAAGAAATGGAATTTTTGAAATTAATTTCTGTACCCTGAAGGTTATTTAACATGAAATCATGATGTATTGAGAATGATGAGAGAAATGCAAACAGTGACACTAAAGGATCAGTAGTTGGGAAATATAGTCTTGTTGGGCATCGAAGTAATTCTGACTCATAGTGATTCTATGTACAACAGAGCAAAACACTGCCTGGCCCAGTAACAACCTCCCAATTGTTCCTATGTTTGAGTCCATGGTTGTACCCATTGTGTCACTCCATCTTGCTGAGAGTCTTCTTTTTTGCTGATCTTCTTCATCATCATGCATGATGTCCTTATCCAGGGACTGGTTTTTCCTAACAACACATTCAAATATAGTCTATGAGAGAAAAATGATGACAGAGATTGAATGATAGAACGTTCTAAAACCAAGGACTTACTCATTTCAAATAGGTTACTTTCAACAACATAAGCAGTGACTACACAATTAGATATCCAGATGGAATATGCACGAATCAAACTGAAAATGTGTGGGGACAGACAGTTTTCTATGATCAGCAATTCTACGGATCAACTACAGAACAAATCATCAATTGCTGAAAAGCAAGTTTAAGCAGAAGAAAACTGAAACAAATTCATGAGAGCCAAAGGGAAAGCTTGAGTATATCCCACTTTAATTTAGGAACCTTCTCAAGAACAGATTTGATGCAATGAACACTGTTTACCAAAGACCAAACTAGATGAGTGATGAAATAAAGAATTTCATGCATGAAGAAAAAGGAAAGGCCATTGAAAAGAGAGGAAAGAAAAGACCAAAATAGATGTCAGAAAAGATTTTAAAATTTGCTCTTAAAAAAAGAATTGCTAAAGTAAATGGAAGCAAGAATTAAATAAAAGAGCAGAAAAGAAAATTTTAAAGGCATCTCAAGTAGACAAAGTAAAGCATTATAATAAATGTGCAAAGACCTAGAGTTAGAAAACCAGAAAGGAAGATCATGCACAGCATTGCCCAACCTGAAAGAACTGAAGAAAAACTTAACCCTCGAGTTTCAATAAGGAAATAAACATTGGACAAAATATTAAATGATGTGGGAAGCATCAAAAGAGAATGGAAGGAATACATAATGCCACTGTATTAAAATAATTGGGTAATGGCCAAACACAGCAGGAGTTAGCACATGATCAATACCTGATTATATTGAAGGAAGAAGCCCAAGCTGCATTGAAGTCATTGGCCCAAAAAAAGACCCCAGCATTCGATGGAACATCAGTTGAAACATTTCGACCACTTGCTGCAATGCTCGCACTTAATTCATCTATGACAAGGAAATTTGAACAACAGCGATCTGACCTACCAACTGAAACACATCCATGTTTGTGCACATTCTAAAGTAAGATAACCCACCACAATGTAGGAATTACTAAAAAGATATTATTAAAAGGACACACAGGTACTAAAGATAATGCAGAAAAGGTTGCAGCGGTATACCTACAAGAAACTGCCAGAAATTAAAAGCAGATTCGGAAGATGACTTGCAATCATTGTTGATATAAAATATGTCTTCATTACAAGCATTTTTGAAGTTGATAACTGCTGTTGAGCGAGTTCTGACTCAGTGAACTGTGCAACAAATTGAAACACTGCCCATTCCTTACAATATCCTCACAGTTTGTTGCTTTACTTGAGCTCATTGTTGCAGTCACAAGGTCAATCCAACTTTTGGAAAGTCTCCACTTTTTCCTTCATCTCTATTCTTTTTTAAAACAATCATTTTATTTCGGCTCTTAAAACTTTTATCACAATCCATACATACATCAATTGTGTAAAGCACATTTGTACATTGGTTGCCCTCATCATTCACAAAACATCTGCTTAATACCTTGGCATCAGCTCCTCATTTTTCCCCCTCCCTCTCTGCTCCCCGCTCCCTATTGAACTCTTGGTAATTTATAAATTATTATTTTGTCATATCTTACACTGTCCAACATCTCCCTTTATCCTCTTCTCTGTTGTCCATTCCCCCAGGGAGGGGATTATATGTGGATCCTTGTAATTGGTTCCCCCTTTCCACCCCACCCTCCAGGTATCGCCACTCTCACCACTGGTTCTGAAGGGATCATCTGTGCTGGATTCCCTGTGTTTCCAGTTCCTATCTGTACCAGTGTACATCCTCTGGTACAGCCAGATTTTCAAGGTAGAATTGGGATCATGATAGTGGAGTGAGGGGGTGGTAGGAAGCATTTAGGAACTTGAGGAAAGTTGCATGTTTCGTTGTTGCTACACTGCACCCTGACTGGCCCATCTGTAGGCAACAGGACATCCCCTTATGGAAGGGTCGCAGGGAGGAGATGATCCCTTACCTCTATGCTATTTAACATGATATCCTTTTCAAGGAATTGATCTCGCTTGATAATACATCCAAAACACATGACAGGAAGTCTCTCTGTCTTTCCATTCTTTACTCTAAGTAGACTTCTGACTTCTCCATTTGGACCAGATCCTCCAAGACAGATCTGTTTGTCCATGATACTTTCAATATTCTTAACCAATGCCATGATTCAACTAAATAAATTATTTTCCTGTCTTATTCAGTGTCCAGCTTTCACATGCTTCAGAGGAGATTGAAAATGCTTTAACTTTAGTGGGGCATACCTTATTCCTCAAAGTGACACCTTTGCTTTTTAACACTTTAAATAAATTTTATACAATGTATTTGCCCAGTGAAATACGTTATTTGATTTCTTGCTTGCTGCATGCATCAGCATTGAGTATGGATAATTATAAAATGAAATCCTTTACAGCTTCAATCTTTTCTCCATTTACTATGATGTTGTCTGTTTATCCAGTTGTGAGGAAATTTGTTTTCTTTAAATTAAGTTGTAATGTATATAGAAGACTATAGTCCTTGATTTAAATTTATAATGGTCTAACTTCTCTTCATTTCTGTCATGCAAATCACAGGTTGTTAATGAGTCTACCTTCGATCTTCATGTCGCAGTGTTCTTCATATAATCCAGCTTCTCAGATTTTTGCTCAGCATACATATTGAATAAGTATGGTGAAAGGATGTGCCTTTGACATGCACCTTTCCTGATTTTAAACCATGCAGTAAATATCCCTTTGTTCTGTTTCAAAGGCTGACTCTTGGTCTAGGTACAGGTCCTACATGAACACAAGAACATGTGCTGGAACTCCCAGTCTTCTCAATGTTGTTCATAGTTGGTTATGATTCACAAAATCAAATGCCTTTGAATAGTCAATAAAATATAAGTAAACCTCTTTATGGTGTTTTCTGCCTTCAGCCACAATTTTCCTGATCTATTATTCAATGATGTTCCTCATTCTATGTCCTCTTCTGAATCCAGCTCAATTTTCTGGTAGTTTCCTATCAATGTACTGCTATTTCATTTTGCTTGCATCCACTGTCGGTGCTCGTGGAAACAGTAGTCCAGAAATCAAGTTATGAATTGCATTGGGCATATCTGCTGCACAAGACCTCTTCAAAGTATTGATGAGCATGGTTGTTACTGTGAGGACTAAGGTGCATGCGACCCAAGTTAGTGTAGAGGAAGCCCTTAACAAGACAGATGGACACAATGGCTTCAGTAATGAGATCAAACATAGAAGCAATTGTGAGGATAGAGCACCACTGGTCAGTATTTAGTTCTGATGTACGATGAGCTTGTACAATGAGTTGAAATAGACCCCATGAAACCTAAGAGCAGCAACCACATAAATTGTATTTATCTCAAATGTTAAGCTTCATTGCTGGTATAAAACAAAGCAGTAGTTTTTTAGATTAATGTTGTATCTGGCATCTTTGCCTATACTTTATTTGTTCCAGGTTGAGGTGTATGTGTTTGTGTGTGGTTTGCAGATTCTTTGAGATTTTCAACATAGATACTACTATAACCTGTGAATAAAAGCAGTTGTATTTGTTTTTGAAAATTAGTGCCTGCTCTTTTTCCTCTTCTTTTCACTTACTTAAAAGAAAGTTTATTTTAAATTGTGAGTTGGGTGAAGTTTTGCAGAGACAGTAATCAGATTAATGTCCAACAATTCATCTACCTTTTGTTCCAACTCATTGATTGTAACCCCTTCAGTATACCAACACTTATCCTACTTACTTCCTTTGTTTCCTGTTTTCTAACACTCTGAAATTTGTCCTTGGGTAATTCCTTCCCTTTTACTCCTAAATGGTTGATTATTGAATATTCAATAATGGTTGAATATTCTATGGTGTTTAGAATATTACTATTTACCCTCTTATAGCTAGAATGCTCGTTTTAAAACTGAGCATCTAGGGAGAGTTCAATTCCAGATTAGAAGGATTACTAAAGGCCATAGTCTACAAAGTTCCACTAACCACTATTCGACAAGTGAGGCCAGTCTCATAAATTTTGAGTTTTGTCACATTTTTCTCCCACTTAATACAAGATCATGTGTGTCATTATTTTCAGAGCAATTGATAATGGTAACCAGTCACCATATACTTCTGGTATTTTTGGAGATGGCTCTTTGTGTGGCTCATTAGATTAATTGTATCCATGTATATTCTAATCTTCATAATTCCTTTTTTTCCAGAAAGGGACAGAACAATAGTTATGATTTTCTTCTTATTCATTTGTATGTTTTGCTTATTGTACTAGTTAGGATATCTAGTACAATGATAAACAGAAGTGGTGAGATAGGACATCTTTTCTTTGTTTCCAATCTTAGCACGTTTATCTAGTTTATCCCAATTTTTATCTAGTTTCTCGCCATTAAATATTATGCCAAGGTTAGGGTTTTGTTTTTAAGATGTCTTTTATCAAGTTGAGGAAGTGAACTTCTACTCTCAGTTTTCTAAATTATTTATAATGAATAGGTGCTTGATTTTGTTAAATGTCTTTTCTGCATCCTTTGATATGCTCATATATTTATCTTCTTTCATATATTGATCAAATGGATCACATAAACTGATGCTTGAGTACTGAGCCAGCTTAACATACCTTAAATAAATCCCACTGAATCATGCTATATAATTCTTTTTACATTATTATTTTCGACCTGATAGATTATTTTGTTGACTATTTTTGTGTCTATGTTGATTTCATTCTTATAATGTTCATCTGATTTTTGAAAATGAAGATTTTTGAGAATAAACCTTGTAGAATGGTTTAGGAAGTGTTTTCTCTGCTTTTACTTTCTTGAAACATGCTAGAACATTGATACTATTTCATTTTAAAATGTTTGATAGAATTCCCACTGAAACCACCTGCTTTTCTTTTTAAAAGAGGACTTATATTATTGATTCAATTTTTGTAGTACATATAGGGCTACTCCAGCTGTATATTTCTATTTCTTTGCGTCTGGGTAGTTTGTAATTTTCAACGAATAATTTTTCCTCATTTACGTTATTAAATTTGGAATTGTAGCCTAGTACATAACCTCAGCCATGAGGGCTCCTAACGTTATTAAATTTGTTAGCATAAAAGAACCATACAAGCCTGTGTGAACATGAGGTGTTGAAGGGGCCAGGTAGGCATCAAAGAACAACAACAACAACAACAATAAAAACATATCATTGTGTGCCCACCTTCCCAATATGATTGCTAAAGACAAATGTGTGCATAAGGAAATGTGGTGAAGAAAGCTGATAGTACCCTGCTATCAAAAGACATAGCGACTGGGGTCTTAAAGGCTTGAAGATAAAGAAGCGGCCGTCTAGCTCAGTAGCAACAAAGCCCACATGGAAGAAGCACACCAGCCTGTGTGATCACGAGGTACTGAAGGGATCAGATATCAGGCATCAAAGAACAAACAATCATATCATGGTAAGTGAGGGGGAGTACAGAGTGGAGACCCAAAACTAATCTGCAGGTAATGGGACACCCCCTTACAGAAGTGTTGCTGGGAGGAGACAAGCCAGTAATGCACAGTGTAGCAACGATGAAACATACAACTTTCTTCTCATTTTTAAATGCTACCCCCCCCACTATCATGATCCCAATTCTACCCTAAAACTCTGACTAGACCAGAGGGTGTACACTAGTACAGATAGGAGCTGGAAACACAGGGAATCCAGGACAGATGATCCCCTCAGGATCAATGGTGAGAGTGGTGAGGAGAGTGGGAGGGTAGAGGGATGGTGGGGTAGAAAGGGGCAACCGATTACAAGGATCTACATATAACCTCCTCTCTGGGGTACGGTCAACAGAAAAGGGGTGAAGGGAGACGTTGGAAAGTGTAAGACATGACATAATAATAATAATTTATATATTATCAAGGGTTCATGAGGGAGGGGAAGTGGGGAGGGAGGGGAGAAATGAGGAACGGATACCAAGGGTTTAAGCAAAGCTTTTGCGAATGATGAGGGCAATGAATGTACAAATGTGCTTTACACATTGATGTATGTATGGATTGTGATAAGAGTTGTATGAGTCCCCAATAAAATGATTAAAAATTGTTAGCATAGAGGTGCTTGCCATTCAATTATTATCACTTTAATGTCTACAGAATCAGTAGTCATGCGTTTTATGTTTGTTATTAATCATCTCTTCCCTTTTTTCACCCCTTTGTGAGTCATTTTATTGTCCTGTCAAGGAACTGATTTTATATGTATTGTTTTTCTATTTTCAATAGCATTGATTTTTGTCCACTCAATAATTTAATTCCTTCTGCTTGTTCTACATATAACCCCCTCTTCTTTGTTCAGTCTCCTAGGATGGAACTAGAGATTTTTGATTTGAAAATTTAAAAATATTCAAAGAGATACATTTAAAGTTATAAAACCCTCTTTTTGTAAAAACTACCTTTTCTGTATCAGACCAATTTGGATCATTTGAATTTTTAGTTTAGCGTAAATGTTTTAACGTTTTCTTTTGAGGTTTTTTTCAATGGTATATTGATCAATTTATTCATGTATTACTCATCCAAATTTTATAGTGTTACCTACTGGTCTAGTTGTGAAACTTTTGGTCTTCTGTATATTGAGTTGTAATCCATACTAAGTCTCCAATTCTTGATCTTCATTAGCAACTACTCCAATTTAAAAAATATATATGTATTATATTTCTTTTTCTTACCTAATTAGTGTCTAGATTATCCATTGGATTGAGTTGGAACCATCATTCATCTACCAGTATCTTGTACTGTGATGGTTTTTGTGTTGCAGTGATGATGGCAGCTATATCACCGGTATTTCAAATGTCAACAGTGTCATCCAGGATGTACAGGTTTTGGTGGATCTTCCAGACTACAAAGAAAGAAGGATAGACTATTCACTTGTGAGTGATGAGCCAGTACAAGACTTTTGAATAGTAGTAGAGCATTGTAAGTTCTAGTGCCAGAGGATGAACCCTTTAGGTCTGAAGACACTTAAGATCTGTCTTAATAAAGTAGTGCCAAAAATATGATGTAGATGGAGTACAGTTTAGGAGACCTTTATTTGCTGATGGAGATGACTCAAAATGGTAAAAAAAAATCTATTAATAGCAACGACTTGGAATTTATAACATATGAACCCACAAGCTACTTTTGGGGAGAAGGCCCCTGGGGATCTGTACCCTAAAGAATGCAACCTAGGAAAGCTTACTGGACCCTTCTATTCCGTCATACAGGGTCTCTATGAGTTGGAATTGATTTGATAGCACTTGATTTCAACAATAACTATATCTTCTAAAGAATGTCTTTAAAATTATTTTAGTGCAGATCTACTAGTGATCTGAGGATAATGAATTCTTGCAAAATTTCTGTTTCTGAAAATTTATTTATTTCTCTTTTCTGAGACCTATTTTTGCTAGTTATGCAATTCGAGTTTGACTTTATCCTTTCAGTATTATAAAGATGTTGCTTTATTGGACTAGAGCTTGTAAGATTTCAGGTAAGACATTTGGTATCACCTTGCTTCTGATTTATGTAAAGTATCTTTTCTTTGTCTTGCTTAAAATTACTTTTATTTTTCATTTGCTTTGAGCAGTTTGATTTAAAATGCCCTGGAGTAGTTTTTTTTTTTAAATGTCCTTAATGCTCGCATTTCATTGAGCACATTGATATTTTTAAATAGTTTTATTCAAATTTATCAAGTTTTAGCCATTACTTTTTCCAATATTTTTCTCTTTAATACTCTCCTTCAAAGACTTTAATACATGTATATTAAAATGGCTTAAAACCATCCCACAGCTCAAAAGTGCTTCTCATTTTATTTATTATGTCCTCCCTGTATTTCATTATCAAGGGTTTTAGTTTGTATATCTGTATTTTCACTTAATATTTCTCTTAGAATTTCTGATCTTTTAATAATCCCACCTACTATGTACAGTATTTTTATCAAAGAGATTGTAGTTTATATCCTCTAGCAGTAATAATTTTTTCTTAAGTCTTACATTTCTCTAGAAAGTTGAGGTTTTCTACCTCCACAAAGAGTTACATTCTCGGAAAACCCATAAGTCAGAATTGACTCCGTAGCAGTCCACATTTTCTCAAATATATTGAATATGGGCTTGAATAATGTCTCACCTTACCACAGCATTATGCTCTGAAGACTCAGTTATAAATTGAGTACCACAATTTTTTTAGGTTTTATAATCATAGCATTTTATTATCAGTATCTTAATAAATTTAATATTTACCTTTGGGATTTAAAGCATTATATATATTGTGTATAAACTTGCTGGTGTCTATATCTATCTATCTATCTATCTATCTATCTATCTATCTATCTATCTATCTAGTTATCTATCTATCTATCTAAACACATACATCAATCATAAAAATGTACTCCAATGATGAAGAAGCCGGAGTTGTACAAAGTTGGCATTTTGTCATTTGGGCTAAAAACTCAACTTGTGGAAGTTTTATTGCTGAATTACTTTGTGAATGAGGCTGACTTTTATAGTAACAAAATTAGTGATGGTACTCTGAAGTCAGTTAGATGGTACAAGTCAGTTAGCATTTGGGTCTGAGTTTTCAAGCAACTGAAGTCCCAGATTTAATTTAGAAAATGAAATGTATTTGATAACATTCTGAACAAGAAATTGAACATTTCCAAGTGAATATCTGAAAAATGCTACCAAAACAAACCAAAATCACTGCCATCAAATTGATTTCTTCTCATGGTGACCCTATAGGACAGTGTAGAACTGCCCTGATGTGTTTTTTAGACTCAACGTCTTTATGGGATAGAAAAGCTTGTCTTTCTGAGGAGTGGCTGGTGATTTTGAGCTGCTGATTTGTGGCTAGCAGCTTGCCACCAATGTGCATTGAAAGATAGTATGTAGTACATATAAGGTAGTTTCAAAAAGCTGTGTGGACTCATAACAAAACATTGGGAAGTAGCCCAAATAAGAGAAGAAATTAGGAAGTTCCTAGAAATTAATGATATTGATAACAATAGATACCAAACTTATGGGACATGGAAAAATGAGGTGTCAGAGGTCACTTTATATCTACTAATATGCACATAATAAAAGAGGAATTACCTTAACACAACACCTCCAACAACTCAAACAGAGTCAGCAGCATAAACTTGACCAAAAAAAGAAAATAAATCATAAAATAACTTGAAATAAATGAGCTGGAAAACAGAAAAACTTTGAAAAATCAGCAAAGCAAGAGTTGGTTCTTTGGAAGGATCAACAAAATTGACAAACCACTAGCAAACTTAACAAAGGAAAAGAGCAGATGGCAATATCAAGAATTAGGGATGGAACAGGTGGAGTCACAACAGAACAAAATTAAAAGAAAAGATTAATAACACGGTCTTATGTAAAACTGTATTCCATCAAATTCAATCATCTGGATCACATAGACAAATACCTCGAAAAATGTTCTTCCCCAAAATTGATGATATGCACATTAATAATTCAAGCAGACCCATAGCAAAAGAAGAAATAAAAAAGGCCATCAAGAAACTCCCAACTAACAAAAGCCCTAGCCCAGACGACTTTACAGGATAATTCTATCAAATATTCAGAGAAGAGCTGATACCAATCCTACACAAACTATTCCAGAATATAAGAAGGGAACGCAAACTCCCAAACTTATTATATGAAGCCCGCATAAGCCTGATACCCAAACCAGGCAAAGACCCCACAAAGACAACGAACAACAGATTGATATCACTGAAGAACATAGATGAAAAATTCTCCAGAAAGTCTTGGCTACTAGAATCCAGTACCCGCCCCCCACAAAAAAAGACCCAATGGGCTTCATATCAGGGATACAGGAATAGGTCACCATTCGGAAAATAATTAACAAAATCCACCACATTAACAAGAAAAAGCATAAGAACCACATGATCATATCAATTGATGTAGAAAAAGCAATTGACTCTATCCAAAACCCATTTCTAATAATCTCCCGCAAGAAGGGAAAATCCTCAACACAATAAAGGCCATATATGAAAAACAATAGTTGATATTACACTCTATGGAGAAAAGTTGAAAACATTGCCACTGAATAAGGGAACCTAACAAGGGATAAGGGACATTTTTCTGGAAGTCCTAGCCAGTACCATAGACTACAGCAAGAAATCAAGAGAGCATAATTGGGCAAATAAGAAGTGAAATTTTCACTATTTGCAAACAGTATGATTCCACATATTGAGAACCTTACCTTCTCCAAAACAGGATTATTGGAAACAATTAAGGAGTTCAGTAGAGTAGCTAGTAGATTAGCTGGATACAAGTTTAACAAGCAGAAATCAATTGAATTCCTATCTACCAGTGATGAGAATATCCAAAAAATACATCAAGAAAACAATACCATTCACAATAACTACAAAAAACTGAAATACCAAGGAATAAATCTAACCAAAAACCTATACAAAGAAAACTAAAGAACAGTAGTACAAATAACCAAAAGGTACCTATAGAAATGGAAGACAATCCTTTGTTCCTGGATCAGAAACTGAATATTGTGAATTGTCAATACTACCTAAACAATCCACAGATTCAATGCAATCTTGATCCAAAGTCCAGCATCATTCTCTAAAGAAATGAAAAATCCTAATGACCAACTTCACATGGACTGGGAAGAAGCCTAGAATAATGAATTAAATCCTCAAAAAGTAAAACATAGTAAGTGGTCTTGCACTACCTGATCTCAAAATCTACTATTCATCCATAGTTATCAAAACAGCCTGGAACTAGTATAATGATAAATACACATACCAAGGGATCAGGAGAGAAAGCCCAGCAATAAAAACATCCACATGCAGACAGCTGATTTTTGACACAGTCCCTGTAATCATTAAATTGGAAGCAGATGCCCTCTTCAATAAATGGTGCTGGAAAAACTGGATCTCTACCTGAAGAAGAATGAAACAAGATCTGTATCTCACCCCAGGCACAAATGCAAACGCCAGGTGGATAAAAGAACTGAATGTAAAATCCAAAGATATTACAAATACAAACTGTAGTTGGATAAAAGACCTAAATGCGAAATACAAGCTATTAGGATCATCATTGAAAAAATTAGGACAAGTGTAAGTTCCAAAGTGCTAGGAGTACATGGTCTCTCTGAGATAACGAAGGACACACATTCTGTGGAAGACAAAATGCATAGGTGGGACCTATCAAAAACAAAAGACTTGTATGCATCAAATGATTTCATTGAAAGAGTGAAAAGAGAACCCGCAGATTGGGAGAAGACTTTTAGCTACGACATAATGGACAAAGGAGTAGTTACTAAATTCTACAGACCTTCACAAGCCGACAACAAGAGAAAAACTAACAACCCTCTGAGAAGGTGGGCAAAGGACCTGAACAGAGAGTTCACAAAGGATTATTCTCGAATGGCTAATAAACAGATGAGGAAACACTTTCATTGACTAGTCATCAGGGAAATACAAGTCTAAACAACCATGAGATAGCATCTAGAACCCATAACCATTGCCCAATTAAAAAAAATGAGAACAACAAATGCTGCAGCAGGTGTTCTGAGATGGGCCACATTAGCTCAGGCTTTTTGGTACACCCTGAGGACCCAGGGAAGGTGCCATGGCATGCTGGGACATTGAGTCCTGAATCTTCATGGAGCACAGCATGCTCCAGAGGCTGCATTAGTGAGATCTAAATGGGAAACTCCACTGGATGAACTGGACTCTACCTCAGACACACTTGTGACCTGAGGACTAAAGTCAGAAAATACATGGAGTTTGAGGAAGTGGAAGACAGATGTACCAAGATTCTTGAGGGGTTGGTAGGTGGACAAACTGTGTCTTGCTACATAAATAATATGCTGTATTAAGATGGGTATTATTCTAGCAAACCTGTGACTGACATTCTCAGTGATTGTTGTAAATTACCCCTGAAAATTAACCCCCTTTGCTGGGAAAAATAGCCTCCAGCCACAAAATGATTGATTCTGTACAAGTGAATACTTCAGGTACTGTGATAAGGAGTTAGCTTACATTGGCCTAATATCCCTCCTTCAACAAGGCTTTAAAGACAATGTCAATGGAAGCTCATTATGCCCCAGGGGGATGATCAATAAGACCCTCTACCATAAATTAACTACCATAAATGATCAATAAGACTCTCTATCATAAATTAGTTTAGAAATGTTGCCAAAGGCATAGAAAAAAACCAACCAACAAAAAAAAATAAAAAACATAAATCCAGAAAGGGGTTTTGGGCTCGCACTAAATCCTAGCTCCAACTCAAGAGCAATTGGTTCTTCCATCATGGCCCTGCTCAGTACTTGCTCTCAGGACAGAAGTACAGAAGATGTGGGTGCTATAGCAAAGTAGCACCTGGGGTGTAAAGGCTGATCTCCAAACAAGCAGCCATCTATGTGAGATGGCAACCAAATCCACACGGAAGAAGCACACCAACACCAGTCACTGAAGGACTGTAGATCCTATAATCTGAAGTCAAAAGAGGGCATATTGTGAGAGCCTAAATTGTGAGAATTCAGTTTGCAGAAGGTTATGATGCCAGTGGGAACCCAAGATACATTTGTGGGAATTATATAGAAAATAAGCCTCCGATGATTTTCCTCTACCCATAATAGAGGCATGGGAGGAAAGTGGTTACTAAACAGAGTGCATTGGAGAGATGACTATAGAAGATCAAAGGCATAAACCTGACATGAACGGTTAAAACTGTGGCAGTTGATCGCCACACTGATATGTGTTAGGTCTGATCTGGCTTTCACCATTTTCAATTGCATATATATTTGGTTTTAGAAATTATATATTTGTATATATAATTGACTTTCCATTATATTTATATATAGCCTGTTCATATTGGGGATTTTCTCAGATGTGTTATGTTATGTCATTGGGGCTCATGCTCTTGAATTTATGTTATACATTTTTCAATATATGAAACACAGGATTGATGCACCTATAGGGACATCAATTAGAATATGGGTTTCTGGGGGGAGGGGTAGTATACAGTGAGGTGGGTGTGGGAGTAAAAGGGAGTTGATGTCTAGGCGACCAGGAAGGAAGCAAATGTTTGGAAACTGATTGTGATAGCGATTGTACAATACTGCTTGTTGTATTTGAACTATGGAATGTTATATCTGCAAGAGCTCCCACTAAAAATGAGGGAAGAAAGAATCATTTGGAAAAATTCTATTTACTTTCATCCCATTTCCCACAAACTTTTTTGAAGTCCCCTTGATGTGCTAAAAGAAAAAAAGATTGCAATTACAGTTTGTTGTACCTTGAATAAATCTTATATTCTATACAAAGCACTATGAATTTATGGAATATAAGCATAAAATTGTTTCAATGTTTATCATCAATGTCAATTTTTTATCCATATTAATTGACTGGAATTTCTCCTCTTTCTGGGTCATATTCCTGACCTCATTGTTTGGCTTTTTTGTGTGAATTTTAACCTGGTGGTTTCTGCATATTTTTACCTTCCGATACCTGTTATTGAGGAGCCCTGGTTGATAACCAGTTACGCATTTGGCTACAATCAGCAAGGTCAACAGTTGAAACCACCAGGCTGCTCCGTGAGAGAAAGATGGAGTTTGCAACTCCCTTAAACAGTTACAGTCTCAGAAGCCACATGGGCAATTCTACCCTGTCTTTGAATCGGCATCCACCCAGTAACAATGAGTTCGGTTTTCAAAAAAAGACCTATTGTTCTAGGATGACATTTCAGCGCTTGAAAACAAGTTGACATTTCTTTCTCTTGATTTTTATCTTTTTTTTTTTTTTTAAGATGAGACCAGAGCACCCTTTAGTCTCGGGCTGAATTTCTCTCTACGGAGGAAAGATCTTTCTGAGTAGTCTATCATGTTGTTGTTGTTGTTAGGTGCCAGTTCCATTCAGCGACCCTAAATACAACAGACTGAAACACTTCCCCCCTCCCTTTGTCAGTGTGGCATGCTGTGGTGACTTGTACGGTGCTGTGATGCTGGAAGCTATGTCACTGGCATTTCTAATGTCAGCAGTGTCACCCAAAGTGAAGAAGGATTCAGTGAAGCTTCCACACTAAGAATAGACTATGGGAATTGGTTGTCTACTTTGGAGGAATTAGCCAATGAAAACCTTATTTTCATTGTCATATACCAAAGGACCAATGAATTGAAGTCTACCATTAAAAACCAAACCAAACAAAAAAAAAACCCCATAAAACAAAAAACCTCACTGCCATGGAGTTAATGCTAACTCATAGCAACCCTATAAGACAAGGAAGAACTGCCCCTGTGGGTTTCTGAGATGGTAACTTAAAAAAATCATTTTATTGGGGGCTTGTACAACTCTTATCACAATCCATGCATCCATCCATTATGTCATGCACATTTATACATTTGTTACCATCGTCATTCTCAAAACATTTGCTTTCTACTTGAGCCCTTGGCATCCACTCCTCATTTCCCCTCCCTCCCAAACTCCCCCCACGAACCCTTGATAATTTATAAATTAGTATTATTTTGTCATATCTTACACTGTCCTACGTCTCCCTTCACCCATTTTTATGTTGTCTGTAACTTTTTACCAGAGTAGAAAGTCTGGTATTTTTCCCTCAGAGGGACTGGTGGCTTCAAACTGATGCCCTTTCAGTTAGCAGACAAATGTGTAATTACTTCACCATCAGGACTCCTAGGAGTCTGTGATATGCCCATGAATTAAGATAATAACATACCTTGCTGATAATAACATACCTTGGGTGAGTGTCAGGTAATATTTCCTGTAGTCTAGGGGTTGGCAAACTTTTGAGATGAAACTGCCAATCCTGTCTTGTACTACAATTTAAAAATTATTTGAGAGCCATAAATATATATTTACAAACAAATGCAATCACTATTGTATGAATACTCTCCTTTAAAAATGTTCAATTTTACATCAGAACCATGTGTGCTTACTGAAAGGGCCGCATATGTCTTGAGGGCAAGTTGGTAGACTCATACCTAGCCCCTTCAGGTGATTCTGTCTTTAATGCATGAGCACCCTCTGCGTATCTCCACAGTTCTTTATCTGTACAACTCTGACCTCTCCTCTCTGTTCTCCCGTGATCTTGAACTGTCTTGTTCCCACAAGACTTCCAGACCTTCTTCCTCAACACAGGGAGAACTAGGCAATGTATGGATTCCTTCTCCCCGAGATTCCTTCTCCCTGGTATCCTTTGAAGGTATGGATTCCTTCTCCCTGGTATCTTTTATAGGCAGTACGTTGGCTCATTTTATTTGTTCCCCATCTTTCAGGGATCACTATTGTTCATTTCATTGTTGACAACCATTATTTCATACATTTTGGGTTTTTTCTTCAGTTGTGTAAAGCAGGATGGTAACTTTGATCTCTGTTACTCCTTGTTCATAGGAAATCCATTTATGTAGTTCCTACATTTATATACTTCCAAGATGTTTTTAAAAATTGTTACTAATGAGTGGAAATTGACTCCATGGCATTGAATTTTGAGACTTTAAATTTAATTCTACACAATTACAAACTCTACTTAGATTCAAATCTTTAAACTTATTTAATTTTGCTTTATGATACAGAAATATATTTCAAATTAGATGTGGCATGTGCACTTGAAAACAAAGTTTATTTTGTTGTTGAATTGTATGTTTTACATATATCAAATAATGCAATTTGTTAATAGTATCGTCATTCATGCACAGATAAGAAAAGAAAAAAAGTGAACAAATTGAATTTCATCAAAATAAAATACCAATATAAAATAATAATAAAATAAAATTGGACTGAAATAAATAAATAAAGAAAATACACTTACTGATTTTTCTGTACTTGTTCTATCCATTACTGTGGAAATAATGTTTAAATCTCCAGCTGTACAGATATACATTTATCTGTTTTTTTGTTATTACCTGTTTTTAACTTCTGTTTTTGGTTTGTACATTTTAAAGCTCTGTTGTTAGGTCAATACACATTCAGCATTCTTTTTATCCTTGGTGAATTGACCCTTTCATAAGTTTGTAATGACCTCTTTTATTTCTGTTAATATTGCCTGTTTTGAAGTCTACATCGTCAGGTATTAATATAGCCAGTTCAAATTTATCCAGTTTTAAACAGACAAACAAACAAATAAATAAAATTAAAATAAATAAAAACACAAATTTATTCAGTTTTAAAGACGTATTTATTTATTCACATGCCACAAAATTTACAGATTTGAAGCATTCAATGCAATTTTTAATTAAAAAATGAATTGGATATGCATCAACACAATTCAATTCTATAAAATGTACTCCTATCCTAAATGGAGAGCTACATGCATTAGCAGGAATTCTCTATTGCTCCCTCATTCCCATACTGAAGGCAACAATTATCAAGTACTTTATACATTTGACTAGAATAGACTTTTCCTATAAATGGAACCATACAAAATGCGACATTTGGTGACTGAATTCTTCCACGTAGCTTAATATTTTCAAACTTTATCCATAGCCTGGTATGTATAACTTACAGATGTCTTTATATTGACAAGTAATTTCATGAATACACTGCTTTGATTTATTCCTTCATCAGTTGATGGGTAAATAAAAAATAAAAAATGTGTTTCCATTTTTGACTAATATATTATTGCTGCTATTAAAATATCTGTACCCGTTTGCATGGACATATATTCCCGCAGGAGTAAATATCAAGGAATGGAATTGCTGAGTCAAATAAAAATTGTGGTTCATTATTCTGATGAACTGCCAAGCTTCTTCTAAGTGACTGCACCATTTATCCATCTCATCAACAAGATAAGAGAATTACAGTTTGTCCATACCTTCACTGGTAATTGTTAATGCTTGTAGTCTGTCTGCTCCTTCCTCCTGTGTGTGAAGTGGTATCTCATTTGTCTAATAACTAATTTATTACAAATTTTCGTGTTATTATTGGTCATTTAAGTATCTTTAGATAAGCGTCTGTTTAGCTAATTTTCCCATTTTAAATTACATGGTCTATATAGTATTAAGATATGACTTTTCTTTATAAACTTTGCATACAAATATTTTATCATATATGGGTATATAATTTTCAATTATTTTCTCCCTTTATCTGGGTTGTCTTTTCACTTCCTTAATGATATATTTCACGGTACATTTTTTTATTTAGATGGAGTTCAATTTAATCATTTTTTTCTTTTCTTATCTGTGCTTTTGATTTCATATAAACAAAGTCATAAGATAGACTTAATTTTTCTTATAAGCCTTTTATCATTTTAATGCTTATATTTAAGTATATGATCTACTTGAGAACATTTTTGTTTATGGTGTAAAATAAGAGTTCAACATAATCTTTTTGCATGTGAATGGTTGTCTCAGCACCAGTTGTTACTACTAGTCTATATTTATTCAATTGTCTTTACATCCTTAGAGAAAATGAATTGACAATAAATGTAGAGCTTACTTTTGGACTCTATTCTATTCCACGAAAGAATATATCTGTCCTTAAATAGTACCACACTCTTTGGATTATTATACCATGTTTTCAAATTGACAGTTTTCCAAGTTAACTTTTTTTTCCCCAGAATTGTTCTGGCCACTCTAGATCCCTTATATTTTCATTTCAAGTTTAGAATCAGATTGTCAAATAAGGCAAAACAGGATTTTGGTGGTGATGATATGAAATATGTAAATATGTATTGATAATATTAAGAACTCCAACACATGGATATGTGATGGCTTTTAATTCATTTATGTTTTAATATTTTCCAGTAGTGTTTTAGAGTTTTGTTATACAAGTCTTTCACTTACTTTGTTAAATTCTAATATGTATTTTATTATCTATGATACTATACTATCCAGGATTGTTTTCTTAATTTTATTTTCAGATCCTTTACTTATAGTGTACATCGATACAGTTGATATTTGTATCTTCAATATATTTCTTGTAAATGGCTTGAATTCATGTATTAGCTATAATATTCTTTTTGTGTGTGGATACCTTAAGGCTTTCTATATATACTACCATGTTATCTGAAGGTAGAGATACAGATGGTTTAGTTTCCATTCCTATTTGGATGCATTTTATTTCATATTACTAATTTTCCTAGCTAGTACCTTGAGTATAATGTTTTGCAGAAGTGGTGAGTAGAATTCCTTAACTTGCTCTTGATATTAAAATAACAGCTTACAGTCTTTCACCATTAAATACGATGTTAACTGTAGGTTTTGCTTTTCTTTTTTTAAACTCTAGTCTAAGTGAAAGTTGACTGAGTATATTATCTTTCCATTCAACAATTTTTACACATTTTGCTTTGTGAAATTGGTTACAATCCCCTCAGTGTAACTGCATTCTTCCCTCATACTCCCTGGGTTCCCTATTTCCATTCATCCTTCTTTCCTGACCCGTCCTATATCTAAACTTTATCTCATCAGAGCAAATGTTGTCCTTTTGGTTTGCGATGGTTGATTGCACTGAGGAGTACATTCTTCCCTGCTGTTAATCACTTTACTGGCCTGTCTGTCTATTGTTTGGCTGAAATTTGATCTTCTGGGGTGGGTTCACTTGCAGGTTTGAAGGGTGTTTAAGGTCCACATTCTCAGGAGTTCCTCTAGTATCTGTAAGACTAGTAAGTGTGGTCTTATTTTAGAATTTTGAATTGTGTTGTCTGTTTCTTTTTCTTTTTTTCTGTCCAGAACTTTCTTTTGCGATCCTGGTCAGAGTGGGTGGTAATGGTAGCTGGGCAACATCTAGTTCTTCTGGTCTCAGGGCTGTGCAAATTGACATTCATGCTGTTCATTAGTCTATTGAAGTAATTTTTTTCCTCAAGTAATTACTTTTCCTCACTCTTCTTTGCTCTTGCTGAGGAGAGGCCAATAGTACATCTCAAAGCCCACCCCCCCACCCCGAAGCTTTTAAGATTCCGGTTGTTGATCCCTGAACTTGCTGTTTTTGTTAGGTACCATCCAGCCAGTTCTGACCCATAGCGACTCTGTGCACAACAGAGTGAAACTCTGCCCAGTCTTGTGCCATCCTCACAATTGTTGCAGCCTGATTTCATTGTTGCAGCCACAGTGTGAATCCATTTCCCTGAGGTCATTCCCTCCTTCACTGCCCCTCTACTTTACCAAACATGATGTCCTTCTCCTGGGACTGGTGTCTCCTGACAACATGTCCAAAGTATGTAGGACAAAGTCTTGCCATTCTTGACTCTAAAGAGTATTATGGTTGTACTTCTTCCAAAACAGATGTGTTTGTCCTTTGAGAGATCCTTGGTATTTTCAATATTCATCACCAGCACCACAGTTCAAATATATCAACTCTCCTTTGGTCTCCGTATTCAATGTTCAACTTTCAAAATCATTTGAGGCAATGGAAAATACCATGGCTTGAGTCAAGCGCTCTTTTGTCCTCAATAATCTAAAGAGCTCTTGTGAAGCAGATTTATCAAATGCAACTCGTCTTTTGATCTCTTGACTATTGTTCCCAGGAGCATTGATTGTGGCTCCAAGCAAGACAAAGCCCTTGAGAGCTTCAACCTTCTCTCCATTTATCTTGATGTTATCTATTGGTCCAGTTGTGTGAGGATATGGGTCTTCTTTACATTGAGTTGAAATCCCCACTGAAGGCTGCAATCCTTGATCTTCGTTAGCAAGTACTTCAAATTATCCTCACTTTCAGCTAGTATGGTTGTGCTCCTCAAGTAGGATGTAGAATATTGTCTGTATGGACTCCATTAGCCAATTGATGTGGATGTCCTCTAGATTGTGGTCCTAAGTCATGCCCTGGAGGTCTTTGGCAATGACTAACTGGTTTTCAGAATGTTACCCAATATATGGTCTAGTATATTGATGAATATATTTGCAGTACTGGTAAATATATATGTAGACATTTCTTCTGTCAAATATATGTGTATGAATTTGCAAATATTCTCCCATTAAGTTTCCCACACTTATTCAGCTTGCATCCACTGAAAGGTGATTGCTATTTCAGGGTTATCTTCATAATATCATTTTCTCTGTTGTCTTTAACTTTTGTACCAAACATATCCCCCGCTGGCTTTTCCCTTATGATATATTGTATTCCCCTTCCCTCAAGTTAATATGTGTCTACCCTTTATTAAAAGATTTTCCATCTTATCTTCTTCCATCCCTGGTAACCAACAAAGAATGCTTCATTTTATGTAAAAAATTTTTCTTGACTTTTTGTAATGCTACTTTTATAAAATATTTCTCTAGGCGATACATCTAACAATTACCTTAATACATCATATTTATTTATATGTCTAATTTTCTAAGGAAGTCCCTTGCTATTTTCAACAATGATTGTTCCATTTCAGAGTCACACCAATCTATGAAGGTTTCAGTCTCTCTGCACCCTCATCAGCATTTTCTGTTATCTGTTTTTGTTGTTATTGTTTTTGAACTTTGCTACAAATGCTGGGCTGAGTTCTATCTCATTGTTCTTTTGATATGCATCTCTCAAATGGCTAACAAGTGTGAGCATTTTTTCATATATTTGTTGGTCTTTGATGAACTGCCTATTTATCATTTCTGCCAATTTAAAAAATTCATTTATTTGGCATTTTCTTGTTGAAATGTTGATGTTTTGAATACATGTTAGAGATTAGTACATTGTTCAATATGTCACTTACATTTTTCCCACAGTGTGTGGATTATGTTTACTGTTTGGCTAAGTCTTTCTGATGCACTTAACTGTCTAATTTTTGTTTTATGCTGTTCATGTGCTTTCCATTAGGTTTGAAAGTGCTTAAATGCACTGGCTTCTTGATGGTGTCTCATAATTCTTAAGATTTTTTCAGAGGTTTCTGTTGCTGTTCTATTTTCTGATTGTTCCTCTAGTGGATTCATAATGACAGATTGTCTTCAAAGTCATTAGTTTGTCCTTCCACTGATTTAATTTTACCCCATTGCTCTATCAGTGTTGTATCAATTTTTAAAACCTAAGCATTAATCTTGCCAATTTGTGTTTGCTGTTTATATACGGTTTCAAATTTTTAATTTATTTTATCTGTTTGTTCTTCTGGTGTTTTCTTGAATTCTTATAATGTTCCCCATATTTTTGTTTATTTATTTTTCAGCTTTCTTGATCCTTCATATAGCCTATAGAAGCTACCTAAATTTAATTCTTTTGAATTCTTTATTAGGTAGTTACAATACCATTTCTTTCTCAGAAAGAATGTCTGTCTGTATTTTGATCACCTGTCTGAGCTACTTTAGCATGCTTGTTTGTGTGACCTGAAATGATTGTCTCTGAAACATTGTGGTGCTATTGTGTTTGCATATATTGATTGCACATTAATATTTTTTGGGCATCCACCACTTTAGCATGGTGGTTGTGATAGAGAATGTGTGTGTGTGTGTGTGCGAGTTCGCTCGCGCGCGCGGCGCAGTTCTCTCTTTACTGTTGCGGCAGCTTCGGCTGATGTTGGCTCCCGTCTATAGAAGGTCTGGTGGCACGAGGGTATCAGCCAGGACCCAGTGTGTGTGTGTGTGTGGGGGGGGCATTGAGAATTATGGGTATGGCCAGGAGTAGGAAAATGGTTATTGTCTCCTTTCGGGTGGGATAAATAGGAAAAGGAAGAGAAAGAGAACCCAAAACAAATAACAGCAAAATACAAACTAGAAAGAAAAGAAACAAGAGTTGGGTAGGCAAACAGCAGCAAAAACAAAAGATTTAAGAACTGAAAAGTAAAAAAGTAAAGAAAGAATAAAAATAGACAAGAGATAAATAAGAAAAATAACAGAAAGCAAAATTGTTGGTGTTTTTAGGAGTTTTTAAATCAGTTCTAATTCAGAGCTACCCTGGGCACAACAGAAAGAAACATTCCCTGGTTCTACACTATTCTCCCAACCGTTATGATTGAAACCATTGTTCCAGCCACTGTGGCAATCCATCTCACTGAGGTTCTTCCTGTGTTCTTTTCCAGAAACTGCTATCTCCTGACATGTCCAAAGTATGTGAGATGACATTTTGCCATCCTCGCTTCAAAGGAACATTTTGGCTGTATTTATTCCAGGGCATATTTGTTTACTATTTTGACAGGCCATGATACTTTCAATATTATTTACCAACTTGATCATTCAAATGCATCAATCATTCTCTGGTCTTCCTTATTCAATGCCTGATCTTCATATACGTATGTGGCAATTAAAAATACTATGGCTTGGATTAGGCACACCTTAGTCATTGCTCTTCGACACTTTAAAGAGGCCTTATGCAGTGGATGTGCTAAATGGAATACAAACTTTGATTTCTTGACTGCTGCTTACATAAGCATTAATTGTGGATCCAATCAAAATGATATTCTTAAAAAGGAAAACTAGGAAAGGGAAAAAGAAAAGAGAATGATAATGAAAAACAACTGAGACCAGAACAAAGCGAAAGAACAGAAGGGGGGAATAAAAGAAAAACAAGAAAGAAAGGAAAAAAGGACAGAGAGCAAGAACACAGAAAGGTAAAGGAAAAAAGAAAAGAAAATGAAGAATAAATAAACAAACAGAGGAGTAAATGGGGTAGCGGTAGGATCCAGAGAGGAGAAAACCATGAGGGGCCTGCTAGCCTATGTTGGTGGAGGTGGGTGATGTCCAGTTCTGTATGGAGCTTCTGCTGTCCTTGATTTTTTTCTGGGATAAGGAAGTACTTTATGCCAGCTCAGAAGATGACTGATATTAAGGTGCTTATACTTAGACAGTACTCTTGGGCTCAGAGAGCATCTGGGGGCAAGGGACATATTTCTGAAAGGACTTCTTATCTGCACTGCCA
The DNA here is from genome assembly GCF_050624435.1 of Tenrec ecaudatus. Taxonomy (NCBI): domain Eukaryota; kingdom Metazoa; phylum Chordata; class Mammalia; order Afrosoricida; family Tenrecidae; genus Tenrec; species Tenrec ecaudatus. The sequence continues at coordinate 146,064,458 of NC_134548.1, forward strand.
AGAAGTAGCCAGGGGTGGCAAAACTAAGCTGCTCATACCGCACTGTACATTCTGCAGGTATGATGAGGTGGGGTTCATGCCCCTCTAGATACAGAGGTGTTCCACCTCATGCCTGATCCATAAGAAGGTGGCTCCATCTCAGGTGGATCAGGTGCTGTGCAGGGCGAGGTGTGTCGTTTATCGCTAGCTGCGTGACGGTGGGGGCTGGCCACACTCCTAGCTATCAAGAGGGTGTGGGGAACAATGGAGGAGTCTACCTTTCTTGTTGCCTATCACCAGTGTGTGTTTGTGTTCTCAGGCTGCTGTCTCAATGCATGCCACTTGCTAAAGTGCAAGATGGCTGCGCTGCCTCTGGCTAGCCAACAATTTGCCTATCTGTCTTCTCTCTTGCTGCTTTTTTTTTTCAGCGTCTTTTCCTCATTGCCATTTAATTCACTTCTATGTCCTTTCCTCTGAAGTTCAGGGTTCTGGGAATGTCATTTGTATCTGTTTCATTTGGTCTCTTGTGTCTTGGTTGTAGAGGATCTGTATAGTATATCTGCCTAGCCTTTCATATTGCCAGAAGTCCTGTTTTGACCATTATTGAGAAGAGTATAATGAAATCTCCAACTAGTATTGTGGTAAACACATACATTATAAAGGAAGAAAGACCTGAAATCAATATCCTAACCTTTCACTTTCCACCTATTTGTGTCCCTGGACCTACAATTTGTCTCATAGATAGCATGCACATTAATCATTTTAAACTCCATTCTGACACACTCTGTGGGTATTTTTTTTGAGATTTACTATATTTATTGTTCAGATAATTATCAATAATAAAGGATTTATTATTGGAATGGGGGTAAGGTACAGTGAAGTGAAGCCATCTATTTTCCCTGCTGGGAGAGGAAGGAGAGAGACATTCTGAAAAGCTCTCTGTGCAGAATTATATATATATATATATATATATATGATTTTTATATATACTATATTTTATATATAATTATATAATATATTTTGAGCCAGATACCAGGGCCCTTTGCAGCACACAGCAGAGGCATATATTGGCTGGAGGTGAGTCTATGCTTCTGTTCCAGGCATCAATGTGTCACACTATGAAGAGAAGCAGTTGTGGACCAAATACTTTTCTTACTATAGTATAAGTCCTCATTTTTATTCAGTTTGTAGTTTCTTGGCTGTGTCTATTCACCTACTATTTCAGAATTCTGACCGGATTGGTTCCTGGCTTCTAGGTGCTATTCTTGCCATTGATGTGTGGAGGGTCCCGGATCTTGGAGATTCTCTCACACCACTATCTTCCCAGAATCCTTTCAACAGGCTGTTCTTGAATATTAAAAAACAATAGTTTTTGCACCCATTCCCCTTCTGTTAAACGGACATTTCTAGAGCCTAGGCCATATTATAGGCAGCAAAACAAATCTAAACAAAAATATCTGCCTTATTTTCTGTACATTTTAGAAATGAAATTTTTGTTGCTTTGGTTGCTTACTTTATATAAATTGTTGCCTTATGTATATGCAGGCTCATCTACACACCTACGTGTATAATACATGTATATATATATATATACATATTGCCTATAACATATATTGCCTGTATGTAACATCTATTGCCATATAAACATATTTATATAGTATATATATATATATATATATATTTAGTTGTTCTCAGAGATAAATATGGTTGGATACATTTACTTTCATCTCGTCCAGAACCAGAAGTCTCTAATACTACATTGATTCATTTTTTAATGTTAAAGCAGCCTGTTTGTGGAATAAATTTCACTTGTTAATTGTATTTTCCTTTTTAATGCTAAACTTCAATTTGGTGATATGTTATTAGCTTCTCTGCACATGAGAATAATTGTTCTATAAATATTTCACTCTATTACTCTTACCAGGTATATTTTAATCCTGAAGCAAAATCAGTAGCACTACTCTGGAATAAGGAATTTATTACAGTAACTAGATCTTATGTATTTGTGGAAAGGGTTGTGAGAGGTAAATAGTAAACATACAAATCGGCGAATCAGAGACAAATAATAAATCTGGCACATGTGAAAATGCACAGAAATCTGTAAACTCTGTATATTTAGCTGCTATCTGCAACCTCAAAGGGACTTTATAGAACTCCGTGGAAATATGTTGAGGTTTCATGACTCCTGGACCTGTAAGTGACAAACAACGTGTGGTCTCATGGTGACGAGGAAGTCAAGAAAGAACTTGTCTACCTCTGTATGCCTGTCTCTCACATTTCCTAACAAAATATGATGTTCAAAATAAACCAGCTGCTGCTTGACTTCTGCCTCCCAGGGCTTGCAGGAATGACTGGACAATCATTACCAAAATCAATTTCAGAACATTTTATTCTTTTACTCCTTGTTTTTAGCTCTCCATTTCCCCCTCAGCCTCCATAGATTCAGTCATCCTGGATTTCATATGTCAAAAACCATGCAAAAATACAAACAGGGAGTTTAAAAACTAACAATAATAAATAAAATAGAAAAACGCAGTTTGGAAGAAAATAAATTATTAAAGTGGATTAAAAGGAATATAAACTGATAAGGTATGTGATTTTAATCTAGTTATAGCTGTCATAGTCCATTTTCCATTGCATTCTACGTGATAGCAAGGCTTTTTATCTAACTGGTCTACGTTCAGAGGGGAATCACCAGAGGCTTCATCCACGTGTATTTCCCCTTCGCTTTCCCACCCAAAGTGCTAGAGTTTTTAGATGTGTCAAAATGAGGGTTAAATCAGATTACAGTTTTGACTACTATCATCCTCTGATCACCAGACTATTCAGCTCCCTCAGGTGTGTTCAGAGGGAAATCACTGGAGGGCTATTCTTTTCTTTTATTATTATATTGCTGGAGGGTTATCCTATGTTTAGATCCTGCAAATGGATTTTGGGTTTCCACTGTCATTTATAGCCCTCTGCAAACCAGAAGTTCCCAATTTAAGCTCTGATACCATTCCTTCCTTCGGATTTTGCTTATATTATTTACAAACCTTGGGTCACACAGACTTGTGTGCTTCTTCCATGTGGACTTAGTTGACATCTCTTTTAGATTGTTCCTTGTTTTAAGACAAGCCTTTAAGACCCAGATGCTATTCTTTGTGATAGGCAAGTACCATCTAGTTTCTGCAACCACACTTTGCTCAGAACCCATATCTTCAGTGAAGTCTTTCTGAGAGCACATATCAAGCAGGGCCATGTCACAAGAAATAATTGTTCTTAGACTGGGACTAGAATTGTCAGACCCAAAGTCCTTAGGCTCTTCTTGCTTGTGACAGTTTCACAGAATTTCCTTGTTTTTTGTGGTAGGGTACTTTAATCAACTTGTTTTAAGATTTATCTCCCTCACCCTTACCCCATGTAATAATTACAAAGCAAAAAAGTCATTTTGCAGACGAAGGTGCATTTGACCTAGGGCATGGGATTTTCCATCACCAACATATGAAAGCTGAACAACGCATAAAGAAGACTGAAGAATTGATGTCTCTCACCTAGAATATTGGCAAAGAACATTGACTACACCACGAATTTCCAGAAGAACAGAGAGATTTGACTGAAAAAGAAGTACAGTCAGAATGCTTCTGAGAAGGCGAAGATGAGGACAGTTCATCTCATGTGCTTTGTACATGTTAGTCGGAGGGACAAGTCTGCAGGTAAAGACATTACGCTTGGAACATCAGAGCATCGGTGCAAAAGAGGAAGACCGTCAGATAGGGATTGCCACAGCTTTCAGCAATGGGTTGTGGATTGGAAGCGGGTCTGGCAGTGTTTTGTTCTCTTATATAGAGGGTTGCTATGATTCTGAACAGACGTGAAGGAGACTTATTACAGATATTCTTAGAGGAAGTGAAGAAAAATAAAATGCCATTCTAATCATATCATGTCATGACTATTGCCTCAGACCAGGTAGGTTCTCTAGAGACAAAAAACAAGTGAAGTTTATATTTATATCAAGGATATTCCTCACACAGTCATAGATGAAGGTAAATTCCAAGTCAGTGGAACAGATACCAAGCTGAAAGCTGATCTTGACTCACCTAGCTGCAAAGGCTAATTGAACCCAAGATCAGTAGGTCAGATGACAGGCTTCTGGTTGAACAGGTGAAGGACTCCCAGGATCAGCAGGCAAAATACAGCACACCACTGACTCAAGTTCAAAGAACTGGAGGTCAGATAATGAGCCAGATGCATGATCCAGGCCAAGTTGAAAGCAAGCACAGCACATCTCATCATGAAAGTGATTACATGATATTAAATTTCATTGTGAAGGATTTATATATGATGGCTTCCAAACCATTGAGAATCCTGTCCCAGCCAAGTTGACACAAATCTTTAATTATCACAAGTATATGATATCAATAAGACTTATCACTGCTGATTTTAGCCTTGATCATTTAGCTTGAGGCAGTGTTTTTCTGCTTTTTTCACATTAAAGTTAGTTTTTCATAATCTCTGTTTCAGTGTAGTCTTTGAAGAAAGTAACTGTACTAAAACCTAAGTGGGGAAATTATGCTCCACATCCTTAAAGAGCAAACTCTTCCTTAAATTACTTGGAATTAAAAAAAATTACTTGGAATTCTACAAGGAAGTTTTTCTTATTCTATCCTATTTTAAAGTTTGTTTCAACATTAATTTATATCATGATGGACCCATAGATAGCTATTTTATACTTGTGGTTAGAATTCAATATTACTTTATTTTGTTGCTCCTATTGTCCTAGTTGTGGTAAGTAGGGACACTTTCAGTTGGCTTTTGTATTTCTCAAACATCACCATCATTGTGTGTGTTTGAGCACTTTCTCATTTAAAGCACTAAAAGATCCTGCAGGCTCTTCTTGTAAAATTCCTGAGTCAATTATTGATTTCCAGATAAGTTAAAGTATATTCCTCCCTGGAGTCCTGTCTCTTTTTAATTGGAGAATGGTGTTAGTAACCAAGACTTGGGCTCTAGATGTGCTTGTTGATTCTATCATTGCTCCAAGGGTCTCTCAGTTGCCAGAAAAAGAAAATGTGAGTCTATACTAGTGTATATATATCGCACACATTTAAATATTTCTCTATATACTCTGAATCTATATTAAGCTAAATGAGTTTTTCCAACTAATTCATTATCACATGTATTGTTCTAGCCTCCTTCTCTTACGTATCTGTAACCTTCCACTCATATGATAAGAAACCTGGCTCTCACAATCAACCATCCATTTACTTAATTGTTCCATTCCAGTATACATGTATAATGGCTTTAGAACTGTCAGCCATACTTCTGTAAGAACCAATGGCATCAACGTGCAGTTGCTCTTACGTAGCTTATAGACGCCACTCATTTCCTAAATTTCTTTGGTAATCACCTTATTTCACCATTCCTTTCAATGACTGCCTTGGTTATCTAGTGTAGTTATACAAGAAATACCACAAGTGGGTGGATCAACAAAGAGAAATTTATTTTATCACAGTTAGGAGGCTAAGTACAAAATCAATGGGGCTTTCTTTCTCCTTTGGGTTTAGAGGAAGGTCCCTGTCTTTTCAGCCTCTGTTTCCTGGTTATCTGGAAATCTCCATGAGTCTTGGCATCTGATTTTACTTCATCTCTACCTCTGTTATTTGCTCATTAATTTTGCTTTGTATCTCAAAAGAGAATAGCTTTGAAAATACCTTACATTAATCCTACATTATTAATATAACAAGGACAGCAATTTCTAAATGGGATAATAACCACAGATATAGAGGTTAGGATTTAAAACATATATGTTGGTGGCTACAATTCAATTCATAGCAATGAGATTGTTTCTTTCTTTTCTTTTTAAAAATCATTTTACAACTCTTATCACCATCCATACATCCATCCATTGTGTGAAGCACATTTGTTGCCATTATCATTCTTAAAACATTTTCTCTCTACTTGAGCCCTTTGTATCAGCTCCTCATTTTCCCCTCCTTCTGCCACCTTCCCTCCGCTACAAACCCTTGATAATTGATAAATTATTATTATTTTTTAATCTCTTACGCTGTCTGATGTCTCCCTTCACCCAATTTTCCAATGTCCATCCCCCCAGGCAGGGGATTATATGTAGATCATTGTGATCGGTTTCCTCTTTCTCCCTCACCATCCCCTTACCCTTCTGATATTGCTACTCTCATTATTGGTCCTAAGGGGTTTATTTGTCCTGGATTCCCTGTGAGCTCATATCTTTACCAGTGTGCATCCTCTGGTCTGGCTGGATTTGTAAGGTAGAATTGGGATTATGATAGTGGGGTATAGGGGAGGATTAAAGAACTAGAGGAAAGTTGTATGTTTCATCAGTGCTATCTTACACCTTGACTGGCTCATCTCCTCCCTGCGACCCTTCTGTAAGGGATGTCCTGTTGCCTACAGATGGGCTTTGGGTCTCCATTCCCCACTCCCCCTCACTCACAATGATATGATTTTTTGTTCTTTGACCTCTGATACCTGATTCCATTGACATCTGATGATCACACAAGTTGGTGTGCTTCATCTATGTGGGCTTTGTAACTTCTCAGCTAGATGGCCGCTTGTTTATCTTCAAGCCTTTAAGACCCCAGACACGATATCTTTTGATAACCAGGCACCATCAGCTTTCTTCACCACCCTTGCTTATGCACCTGCTTTGTCTTCAACGATCGTGTAGGGAAGGTGAGCATCATGGAATGTCAGTTTAATAGAACCAAGTATTCTTGCATTGAGGGAGTACTTGAGTAGAGGTGCAATGTCCATCTACTTCCTTAATAGTGAACTTATAAATATATTCACATAGATCTTTTCCCCATCGTCATATATAATTATATTTGCATATGTACATGCCTGTATTTAGACCTCTATAAATGCCCTTTGCCTTCTAGTTCTTTCCTCTATTTCCTTTTTCTTTTCTCTTGTCCCATGATCATGTTCAGCCTTCATCTGAGTCTCAGTAATTCCTCTTGGTTACATTGCCCTTGGTCAAGCCCTACCAGGCCTCCTACACCCTCCTAGCCATGGATTTTTGACAACTTGTTGTTTCTTTGAACATTTTCTGCATTCCATCCTGGGATATGCTGACATTCAAATACATCCATTTTTCTTTTGCAAAAAAAAATGTTCACTAACAACTAAACTAAGCAATTTTTGTACACATTACTGTTTGCTCTGTGTGCTGTAAAGTTCTGTAGGTTTTGAAAAATTGCATTTATCCTCAATTACAATGCATCATAGTTCTACTGATCTGAAAAACCACTATGGGTCACCTATTTCATTCTGCAACACTTCCCACTCCTGGCCTCGCCAAAAAACCCTGACAAATACTGGCCTGTCTGCTGTCCCTGTAGTTTTACCTTTTCTAGACAGTCATATACTTGGACTCATGGAATTTCTAGATTTTCCAGATTGGTTATTCCCCATAAGTGAAATACATTTATGATTTACTGATATTTTTAGTTCCTTAATAATCCTTTCTATCTCAAATGAAATATTTTATGTAATATATAAATTTGTCCTAGATTCTGTATATATACACCCATGGAAACATAGTTGAAGTGTTTTTAACTTTTAGTTAATATACACAAACATACTGTAAAGATTTCAACAAAGGATTTACACAACTTTTTATTGTGAATTAGGTCGATTTTACATATAAGATCATCATTTTTGCATTCAACAATTTGAACAACTTATGAAATCTCCCAGGGGCTTGTCTAGTTCCATCCCTATCTTTTCCGATACCATCTTCCCCTTCACACAAGATAACTCCCCTTTACCGTCCCTGCTTTCCCTTACAACCCTAGTAACCATCAAAGTCTGTTTGCCTGGGTATGAAAAACTTTGTCTGGAGGGTTTTTTAATAGTATTTTTATAACAGTGGTCACATACAATTTCTTCACACCTTCGTCAGCATTTGCTATTTTCCTTCTTATTTTTTTTAAGTTTTGCTGTCAATGCAAGGGTGATATTTTGATTTGTATCTCGTGAGTGTTTCACGACTACAAACATTCATTCATGTTTTATGGCCACCTAGATGTCTTCATGGGTGATCTGGCTGTCTCTGACCTTTGCCCATTTTTAAAAGTAGATTATTCAACTTTTTCTTGTTGCAGTGTTCACGTTTCCTATAGCTTTTAGAGAATAGTCCCTTGTTAAATATATCCTTGCCACCACCCCCACTCTGCTATTTCTCTCTTTGCTCCTTTGTTGAAGTCTTTTAATATATTATAAATATATTATTTTTAAACAATTTTATTAGATTTTTATTCACATGTCATAAAGTTCATTAATTTAATCATAAGTGTCTTATTTTTTAGAAGGTCCCAGTCCTCTACTTTGTCTTCTATGTGTGTGTTTTTCATTATGTTTGATAATGAGTTTCTGCCACATATTAGGGCTTTTAAGTTGATGCTTATTTTTTAATTGACAACCATTATAGTTTTAGGCTTTACACCTAGACCCTTGATCCATATTGAATTCGTTTTTCTATATGGAATGAGATATGGGTCCTGTATTCTTCTACATCTGGAAATCCAAATTGGCCAGCACCGTTTGTTGAAGAGACTATATTTTCTCAGTTAATGTATTTTGGCTCTTTGTCCCAAACAGGTTTCATGTATATGAATGCATTTATTTAGTAGTTCTCCACTCACTCCCTTTCCTTGGTCTATGTATCTATCATTGTATCAGGCTGTTCTGACTACTATGGCTGTGTGGTTCGGAAGTGAGAGACTCCTATTTTGTTCTCATTCTTCTTTGCTTATCATGGTCTCTTCTCTGTCCATATAAAGTTGGCAATTAGTTTTCCCATAAGTGTTAAAGAAGAATGTTGGGATCTATATCAGAACTGCATAATATTTATAGATTGCTTTGGGTAGCATAGTGGTTATGTGCTGGGCTGCTAGCCACAAGGTCAGCAGTTCAAAACCTGCTACTCAAACAAAAAACCAAACTGCTAGCTCACTCCTAGCTACCCCTGTGGGGTTCTGAAACTGTGGTTGTTTACAGGAGTAGAAATCCAGTCTTTCTCCCTCGGTTTCAAAATGCTGACCATGCAGAGGGAGAAAAACGAGGCTTTCTAATTGTGGATCACAGGAGCAGTTCTACCCTCTCCTGTGGGGTTGCTATGAGTCAGTATTGACTCCATGGCAGTGAGTTTGGTTTTCGGTTGGGTGACATTGACATTTTTATAGTGCCAAGGCTTCCAATCATGGTATATTCTTCCATTTATTAGGCCTCTTTTGGTTTATTTTTGCAGTGTTTTGTAGTTTTGTTTGTGCAAGTGCTTTATTTCTCTGGTTAGGTTAATTCTTCAGTATTTCATCATTTGAGTGGGTATTGTAAATGCCACTGCTTTCTTGATTTCCTTTCCAGAGCTCTCTTCCTTAGTATACAGGAATCCAGTTCAGTTTTGTACTTTGGCACTCTCCCAAATTTTTCAAGTATTTCCAACTATTTTTGTCAGGTCTTTGGAAGTTTCTACATATAGAATTATACAATCTGCAAAGAGAATTTTACTTCTTTGCTAGTTTGAATGCTTTGATTTCTTCATGTTGTCAAATAACTTTGACTAACATTTCCAGAAGAATATTGAATATGAGTAGTTATGTAATTTTTATTCAAAGGGGAATGCTTTAAGTTCCTCCCCATGGAGTGACAACTGGCCATTGATATTGCAGGTGTGATTTATATTATACATTGAGGAAAGTCCATTTATTTATGTTGTGCTGACTCCTTTTGTGACAAATGTGAGTTGAATTTTGTTAAATTCCCTTTCTGCACCAAATGAGATGATCATGTATTTAATTTCTTTGCTTATGTATACAGTATATTACATTAATAGTTTTTCTAAGGTGGAACCATTACATACCAGGAGTGAATCCCACTTGATTATGTTGTATTATTCTTTGATATTTTCTTGGATTCTTTTTGCTAGGATATTGTTGAGCCATTTTGCATATATGTTCTTAGATGCCCTAGTGGCATTGTGATTATAAGTTGGGCTGCTAATGGAAAGGTCAGCAGTTCAAAACCACCAGCCACTCCTCAGGAGAAAATGGGTTTTGGGAATTCAAAGGGGGCATTTCAATCCTGTCAATTAGGGTTGCTATGAGTTGGCATCAACTCAGTGGCAGTGAGGTTTGTTTTGTTGCTGTTTTAGTGGCATATCCAGATGTCCTGGTGGTGTAGTAGTTTACACATTGGGCTGCTAACTATAAGGTCAGTATTAAAATAGTTACATATATGGTTATAACTCTAAATCCACCAGTTTCTCCATGGGAGGACAATAAAGTTTTCTATTTCTGTAAAGATATGAAATCTTGGAAACCCACAGGAGTAGTACTACTCCCCAGTAGGGTTGCTATGAGTCAGAATCAGCTCAATGGCAGTGAGGTATGCCAAAAGGGGATTCATAATATTCAGATAAAGAATAAGAGTAACACTTATGATGTCTGAGCACTCTCCTTGCAAAGTTGTGCTATTGGAACATGAATATCCAGGCTTTCAGATTTCAGTATGGATCAAAACTCAATTCCATGCAAGGAAACAAAATTCCTCACAACTCAACTAATGGGTGACATAATGATAAATGGTGCAAAGGTTGAAGGTCAGGAGTATTTTCTTGCTTGAATACACAATAAATGCTCAAGGAAGCAGCTGTCACAAAATTAAACAACACACATAGGGTGAATCTGCTGTACAAGATGTTTTTACACTATTTGAGGGCAGCAATGCCATTTTGAAGACCAAGGAGTGGCTGCCTCAAGCCATGCCATTTGCAATCACTCACATGAATGTGAACGTTGGGCATTGAAGAAGGAAGACTGGAGAAAGTCTATACAGTTGACTTATAATGCTGGCAAAGAATGTTGAAAATACCATGGACTTCCAAAAAAACAAACAGATCTGTCTTGGATGAAGTACGGCCGGAATGATACTTATTAGAGAGGATGGTGAGACTTTGTCTCAGTTATTTTAGACATGTTATCAGAAGAGACTAGTCCCTGAAAAAGCACATCATGCTTGGTAAAGGGCAGGGGAAAATGAGGAAGACTCTTAATGAGACAGTGGCTTCAACAAGTAGCTCAAACATAACATCATTGTAAGTATGACACAGGACTGGGCAGTAATTTGTTCTGTTGTACATAGGTACATACAGTCGTAACTGACTTGATGGCACCTAACAACAAAACAAGAAGCAATCTCCTTGAATATCTTAATAGCTGGACAAAGTTGTGGATACATCTTACCTGTGTGAGAACAATATAGAAAATTATATATATATATATATATGCATGTATGTAAAGAGACTGGGGTGAGGAACAAACCAAGCAATCAGAAAATCAGTCTACACTGATTTGACTCCTCATGGACTTTCATTTTGTCAGAAATGTATAGTAATCAGAGAAATGGCACCCAAGCACCCAAGCAACCTTTTTCAAACTCCTGAACCTAAATCATCCTTGTCCTGTAAGCCAAACTATTCTTTAAACTAGTAATGAAAATGTTTTTGTTATTTCTATAGCAAGAGACCTAATTATTTTAAAATGTTATTTAATATCAACCCCCTTACCCTCCAAACCTTAGACTAAGAAGGGTAGCATTTTGGCTATATTAAATATATTTATCATTAATGAATGCTTTAAACTTTGTTCTTATTGAATATTTCTCATAATTATCTCTTAAAATGGATAATTAATGAGCAGACTATTTAACAATCTGAATAAAGCTATATCTTACCAAATAGGTCCCTGTAAAATATTAAGTGTCAGCATTATAAATGTGAGGGTGGAGGTAGTTTTGTATCCCAATTTCATCTATACTTTGCTCGGGAGGCTCTTAGTCTCCACAGCTAGTCTACCAGTACTTGCTTGTCCTGAAGCCTACGTGAAATTGGTACCCTCTGCCTGGAATTTTTCCAGGTCCATCTCAAATACTCTCTCCAGCCAAGGGAATGTTTTCTTTGCTTTCTTTGTCCATACACCCAGGAGATCAATTACTGTATCATGTAAGACTGTGTTGAGCGTTGTAAGAAACTGCAAAGCTATTTTTCAAAGTGGCTGTCCCTTGTTTTCTTTTGCACCAGGAAATAACAGTTCCTGTTGCTCTGCACCCTTATGAGCAATTCCTGCTGTAATTTAAAATTTTTCTTTCAATGTACTGGGCGTATCGATCATTGTTCGCTGATTTTACATTTTCTTAATAAAAATATTGTTGAGCCTCTTTTCATGTGTTTGCAAGCAAAACCAAATTCATTGTCATTGAGTTGTTTCTGAATTACAGTGACTCTGAAAGACAGTGTAAACGACCCCTTTATAGAAATCCAAAGCCTCATCACATGGAGAGGCTGGCGGTTAGAAGCCCAGTGTGTAATTCACTGTACCACCATCCACAAATACATCTAATTTGGTTAAACTTTGCTCAGATATTTTGCTCATTTAAAATTTTGTTTTTGTTCTGATTTTTCAGGGTTTTTGCATATTTTGGATATCAGATATGTTTTGTAAGTTTTTTTTTCTCCTAGTATGGGTCTTGTATTTTATTCTTTTAAAAGTGTCTTTCACAGAGCAGGAAATTTTAATATGACAAACTCCAGCACAAATTTATTCTGTCATGGATTGTGCTGATGATATTCTATGTATTTAAAGACTCATAACCACACCAATGTCATAAATATATTTTCCTGTCTGAAAAGTTGCATTGTTTTGAGTTTTTATGGATGTCTATGATCCCTCTTGAATTAATTCCTTTTTTAAGGTATAAATGCTGTGTCTGAGTTAATTTTTTTTCTTATAAACCTCTAGTTGTTCCAGCACCATTTATCAAAATAAGCACATTTTCGGCATTGATTTCCCTGGTCTCCTTTGTCAACAATGAGTTGAATATACTTGCGTGGATCTATTTCTATGCTCTCTATCCTCTTACACTGATCTCTGCATCTGTTTTCCCAATATAACACCGTGTTCATTTTTGTAGCCCACTATGAAGCCCAGAAATATAATACTGCGAGTCCCCCAACTTGAATCTTCATTTTCTTGGCTACTATACATCCTTTAACTATCCATAGATGTATTAAACTCAGCTTGTCAAATGTTTACAAAGCATTCGATGGGGTTCTGTTTGCTATTCTATTGATTCTCTATATCAGGTAGGGAAGAACTGACTTTGTAACAATATTGTTCTTCAATTTATGAACATAGGAGCAGAAATCTATAGAGGAGAGTGGAAGCCCCCAATCCATTTGCAGGGCCCACCCATAAAGTCTCAAATGAGTGCCCTCTGACCATCATCAAGGTATATGAAGAGCCTTGGTCCCATCTTAAATTTGTTTTAGTATTTAATTTTTGTTACTTCTTTTCACGTGAGATTTTAAAGTTTTTACTTTGTTATTGATGTGAGCTTCTTTTTTATTTAGTCAAGGCAGTGTATCATTTAATCTCTTGATTGCTGCTTCCATGAGCATTGATTGGGTATCCAAGCAGGATGAAATCCTTGATAACTTCACCACTTTGCTGAAACATTTCGATTGGTATTCCATTAGTTCCTAGAGCCTTCGTTTTAAATTAATCCTCTCATTGCACCTTGAACTTCCTCCTTGAATTTTCTTGCTCATCATATGTTACCTCTGCAAATGGTTGAAGGTTGACCCACTCTTTTTGTTACAGTGACTGTATTTTTCCATCTTCTTTTGATACTTTCTGCATCGTCACCTTAATCTTTTCTTCCTTTTTAATGACCATTTGCTTTCTTCATGAATAGTGTTTTTGATGTCCTCCTACAGCTCATCAGGTCTTCTGGCATTAGTGTTCAATGTAGCAAATCAGTTCTTGAGATGTTCTCAAAATTCAGGTGGGGCTAGATTCAAGTACATATTTCGGCTCTTGTGGACTTGTTTTTATTTCGTTCAACTTCGACCTCAAATAACTTATGAGCAATTGATGGTCTGTTCTAGAGTTGGCCTTCGGCCTGGTTTTAAATGCTGATATTGAACTTCTGTATCATCATGTAGTCAATCTGATTCTCTCTGAATGCCATCTAGAGAAAACCACTCATTTTGTGTTGTTAAAAAAAGGTGCTGCTATAAACACATCATTGGTCTTGTAAAATTCTATCATGTGATCTCCAGCTTTGTTTCTGTCACCAAGACCACATTTGTAAACTACTATTCCTTCCTCTTTGTTTCCAGTGCTTGCATTCGAACCACCAATGATAATCAAGGCATCATGATTGCAAGTTTGATCAATTTCAGACTGAGGAGCTTAGTGGAATTCTTCAACGTTTGTGTATACTAGCTCTGGTCGTTGTGCATAAATTTTTATAATACTTGTTTTTATTAGATTTCATTGTATGTGAATAGATATTATCCTATCACAGATAGATTGTACTTCAAGACAGATCGTGAAAGTCCTTTTGACAATGAATGCAACCCATTTCCTCTTGACTATGTAATCCACATAATTTTCTGATTCAAGATGACCAACCCCAGTCCATTTCAGCTCACTAATGACAGAATATTGCTTTTTTGCATTCCATTTAATTTTTAAAAAATTAAATTGAATTTACTTATTAGTATTTGAGATTTAACACATGTAGCATATCATTCCAAATTTCAATAATGTCAATTAGGATGAACTTTTAAACTTCCTAGAGTCATACTTTGCGCAATCCAAGTCCCAATTACTAATTTTTACTTGCAGCTGTTTCTTTTCATTTTCAGTCATTCCCCATAAGCAAATGAAGGTCCAAAAGGCTTTACTCTCACAAGGTCGACTCCATCCAAGTCACAATGGTCGACAATGCAACCTGAGACATATTTGGAACGCCTCTGACCTGAGGAGCTCATCTTCTCACACCGTTTCGGACACTGTTCTGCTTCTGTTCATTGGGTTTCCCGGAGCTGACAATGTGGTGATGCTGTCTGTATATTTTCTAGTGCTTCTTTCCTCTAAAGGGAACAGCCTGTTCCTTCTTCAATGTCTGTCTTTAGACTGGAAGCTACACTAAAACCTGCTCACTTTGGGTGCCCCTACTGGTACATGAAATACTAGTGACAGAGCTTCCAGCATCACAGCAATGCACAAGCCACCACAGCACGACAAACTCACAGACACGCGGTGGTGATGGATGTAGGCATATACCGTCTCGAGCGGTGTCCCTCATTTCTGTAGGGCACCTGTCAAGTAGAGATCGCTGGGTCCTATGGTTTTTCTATTCCAAATTGTTTGTGGAAGCACCATGCTCCCTGCAACAGTGATTGTACCGTTTTATAGTTTCCCTAGCATTGTATGAAAGTCCCAATCATGTAACACCTTCTCCAGCATTTTTTATTTTCTGCATTTTTTTTGGATTTGCTATCCATTCCAGGGTGAGGTGGTAGCTCGGAGTTGTTCAGATATGCATCTCTCAAATGGCTGGTAATGAATGACAGCTATGAAGAGTTCTTCCTGTGCTTTGTTCAAAAAGTTTGATAATTTTAAGTCTTACATTCAGAAATTAAAGGTATCCACATAAACACAGAAGAGATAAACATCTATTTGCAGATGACATAATCCTACATATAGGAAATCCCAAAGATGCAATTAAACAATTGCTCACACTAATTGAAAAATGTTGGCAGTGTAGCAGGCCCTAAGATCAACATAGGGAAAACAGTTGGAGGCTTGTATATTAAAGATGAAGATAATGTAAATGATTTCCAAAGAACAATTCCATTCACAATAACTACCCAAAGGTAAAATACTTAGGAATATATCCTACCAGAGAAACAAAAGGCTTGCACAAAGAGAATTACAAAATAACTCCTCAGGAAACCAAAAGGAATTTACACAATGGAACAAGGTAATATCTTCCTGTACAGGCAGACTAAATATTGCGAAAATATCAGTTGCTAAAATTACTTTACAAATTCAATGCAATTACAATCCAAATCCCACAAAAATGTTTCATAGAAATGGAAAAACCAATTAACTAAATATATGGAAATTAAAGAAACATAGGATACACAAAACACTATTAAAAATAAAAACAAAGTAGGAGACCTTTTTACTCCCAGAACTTAAAATTTACTATATAGCCATGGTAATCAAAACTGCCAAATACTGGGACAACAATACACATGAAGACCAATGGTTTAGAATTGAAAACCCAGAAATGCAACCAAGTACTTACAGACACCTAATTTTGGATAAAGAACTAAAACACATTAAATGGCCAAGAGATAGCCTTTTCAACAAATGGTGATGGAAAATTTGACTCTTCATCAGCAAAAGAATGAAACAAGACCCATGCTTTACACCATGTGCAAAAACAAACTTAATATTCATCAAAGGCCTAACTCTAAATCACAAAATTAAGATCATAAATTAAAAAATAGAGACAAACTTAAGGACCCTTATAAAAGCATAAACATACTAATGAATATAATGTAAGATATCCACATATAGAAGACAAAATAAGGAACTGCGTCCTATTAAAACTACATTTATGAACACCAAATGATTCATCAAAAGAATTAATAGAAACCACATATTTGGAAAAATATACAGTAACACTAGATCTGATAAAGGGCTAATCACCAAAATCTATAGAAAACTACAATGTCATATTAAGAAAACATAAATAATCCAAACAAAAAATGGGTACAAGATATCAGTAGATAATTTACCAAAGATGACATATAGGCATCCAACAACCATATGAAGAAATGTGTGAGATCATTAGCAATAAGAGAAATACAAATTAAAACAACAATGAGATCTCATCGCACACTGACAATTTTGGAAAAATTCACTGAAACGAAAAGTAAAATACTCTGGATAAGATGTGGAGATATAGGACTCTTTCACATTGCTGATGAGACGGTAGGATTGTACAACCATAATGAAAATCAGTAAGGCCCTTGGTCAAACAAATGCAGATAACTTATGATCCAGCAATCCTTCTACTGGGAACACACCCTTAAGAAATTAAGACTACAACACGAACAGACATGCACATCTATGTTTATTATAGCAATTTCCACAATAGCAAAACAACCCTAAACCCTAACTATCAGAGGAATGGATAAACAAGTTCTCATACATTCATATCATGGAATTTTATCCATCAATAAAAAACAGTGGTTCAGGGCAGCTTCCCTGTTCTGTTAATTAAACTTTGAGACATTAAAACAGGCTTGGGAAAATGAGTAGAAAATATTATTCTTTTCATTTTGTTTCTGGCCTATATTTAAAATAAAATACAATAAAATAAAAAACAGTGATCTCTCTCTTAAACACTAGAAGGCGTGGAGAAAACTAGAGAATATTATGCTTAGCAAAAACAGTAAATATTACAAAGATAATTACTTAGTGTCACCATTTAAACAAAACATAACTTTTCATTGTAGTTCAGTTAAGAATTTGTAAAGCCAATTTGTGTACAACTCAACAATGCACATGCAGCTTGTGTCATGGCCTGGACTGTGAGCCTTAATTTAGCACACTCACCCCACTTTCTCTGCATTTTTGCAGCTTATCCATGTCCTGTGTGTCTGTTTTTCTTTTTCTTCATGTTTATTTTTATTTTTATTACAAGATCATTTTATTGGGGGCTCTTACAAATCTTAAAGCAACCCACACATCAATTGCATCAATCACATTTGCGCATATGTTGCCATCATTCTCTTCTAGACATTTACTTTCTATTGAGCCCTTGGTATGAGCTTCTCTCTTTTCCTTCCCTCTCACCCCCGCACCCCACCCATATGACCACTATCATGACCCCAGTACTGCCCTTCACTCGGGTTAAACAGGAGCATGTGCACAGATACAGATAAGCGATAAGAGCTTGGAACCCAGGGAGGAGAATGGGAGTAGCAATACCAGAAGGGTAGGGGAAAGGTGGGGAGAGGAGGGAAGGAAAAGGAACCAATCTCAATGATAGACACATGACACTCCACCCACAGACTAGGGGGACAAACAACAGAAATTGTGGGGGAAAGGAGACAGTAATCGGTGCAAGATATGAAATAATGACAATTTATAATATCACCACTGCTATAATGAAAAACAAAGAAAAAACATGGTGTATACACCAATAGACAGGACTTTGGTGGCTATAAACCATGGTGAGGATGGCACAAGACCCAGTGTTGTGTTGTTGGGCATAGAATTGTTATGTGTTTGAATTGACCCATGACACCCCACGACAGCATCAATAGTTCATAATGCTCTTATACTACAGACATCTATCAGCTATCTATCGAGTTTGGTTTCAGACCACCGCAACCAAACAAATATCACAGCAGAACAAGTCAGACAAAATCATTTAATTTCCTAAACTTGTGGTTACACCATACTGTAGTCTATTAATGCAGCCCTGATGGTATACATCCCATGAGGTGCTAACTGCAAGGTCAACAGTTTGAACCCAGTAGCTACTCAGTCTGCTCCCAGAAGATAATGATAATGATAACTTCAGAACCATTACATAAGGTTGCTATGAGTGCGATTTGACTTTATGTTTTTTTGTGTGTGTGTAGTTACTTATGAACAGAAATATGAAGCTGTCTGCTCCCATAACATTTTATAATCTTGGGAGTCCTGTGTAGCATGTCTACTCTGCCCTACAGAGTTGCTGTACATTGTGGTCACCCTAATGGCAGTGGATAGGAATAGTAAGTTATGAAATAATAAGTTGTATAAAAAAACTTTGCTGGAGCTGGTTCCTCCAGAGTGGTGGTTTTAGGACATTCAAAAATCTTCCCTCTGCTAGAGACCTCTATGAAAGTCATGAAATTACCAGAGGAAATAATGATCAGTGTATGGAGACTGACCAAAGGGCTTTTTACAACACATTGAGAAACATTTATTCAATAAAATCTGCAGAAAATTGATAAGAATAGGGAAAGGCCAGGCTGGGAGGTAGGAATGCACATATATCCTCACACAATCATGCCTACCAGGCAGAAGAATAATTCTAGAGGACTCAGCATTTGACTGGCATTTTCCACTTCCCCTAGCTCCCTGGAAAGGAAGACCTATTTCTGGGTGTATTGGTAGCCGAGAACATTGGCACGTCCCATTTTATATTGTTCTATGCAGCGAATGGTCTGTATCAACATGTTTCGAACAGTGGACTGCATTACCTGCTTCGCAAGCCCCAATTCCAGCTGCTTAAGGTGGATTGCGGAGGGGTGAAGAGTCTAGTCCCTCTTCTGCACAGTTTTGTGTTGGGTTGAAGCTGCTCCATTGACTCAGGAACTGAGTTTCACTCGCATTGACATCACTTTCCAGATGTAAGAGCTATTCTGGACGTCTATATTAGCTGGTGAACATTGGCACATAGTATTTTCTTCGGCTCTGGGCTGGAGAAGAGCTAGTTATACCAGGGAAGTAGAAGCAGCCAGTAGGTTGCCTCAGTTCTCCATTTCTGCCCACATCTGATGGAACTGCCAGAAGTTCAAATCCGTTTGTGAAGAGGACGAGAAGCAGAGGATATCACTGTTGCCCTCAGATAGATTGATCGTGGCTGAGAGCAGGAAAAGCCCCAAAAGACATTTTCTTATGCTTGATTGACTATGTAAAGGCATTTGACTACGTGGATCATAACAAACTCTGGATAATATTGTAAAAGAAAAGAAATTCAAGAAAACTTATACTCATGCAGAACCTGCACATAAACCAAAAGGCAGCAACACAAACAGAACAGGGGGATATTTAGTGGTTTTAAACTTAGAAAAGTTTCGGTAAGGGTTATTTTCATTCACCATACAGATTCAACTTATGTGCTGAGTAAATAATTTGAGAATCTAGGCTACATGAAGAAGAACACAGCATAAGGATTGGAGGAAGGCTTATTATCAATCTGTGATATGCAGATGACACAACCTTGCTTGTTGAAAGTGCAGTGAACGTGAAGCACTTACTGATGAATATCAGATTAGATTGGATCTCAATGTTGAGAAACAAAATCATCACAACTGGACCAATAAGAAACATCATGGTAAACCCACACGAGATTAATGCTGTCAAGTAGAGCATTTTACTTGAATCCACAATCAACACCCATGGAAACAGCAGTCAAGAAATCAAATGACCGATTGCAATGGGTACATCCGTTGAGTGGGTCTGTTTGAAATACAGAAGAGTAAAGATGCCACTTTGAGGATGAAGGTGCTCCTCGTCCAAATCATGGTATTTTAAATCACATCATACACATGCGACAGATGTACAATACGGAAAACATACCCGGAGAACTGATGCATTTACATTATGGTGTGATAGAACATTGAAAGTGCTGTGGATTTCCAGAAGAACAAACAAATCTGTGTTGGAGGAAGTACAGCCAGAATATTCTTTAGAAGCCAGTCTGGTGGGAGCTAGTTTCATAGACCAAATTTCAGACATGTTATCAGGAGAGGCCAGTCCCTGGGGAAAGTCAGCTTGCTAGGTAAAGGAGAGGGTCAGTGAAAAAGAAGAATTATGGATTGATACAATAGTTGCAAAATGGGCTCAAACCAAACAACAGTTGTGAGGATGGCATTTGACTGGGCCATGTTTTGCTCTTTTGCAATTGTACACAAGGTCATTGTGAATCAGAGCAGACTAAGTTTCAGCTAACAACAGACAGCGATCTACATCTATTGCCTGCTCTGTAGGAAGGCTGCAGGTAGCAAGCTGGACAACCTGGGAAGAATAAATCTTTCATTTTCCATACCTCCTGCTCTGTGGCATAGACATTCTGCTTATAGTATAGCAGGAACAAGCTTCGATGATTGACAACACTCTATGCTTGCCAAGAGACCTGCTTCTTTTGAACCAGATTGTGGAACAATGTATGCCTCAGGGAACTACTAAAAACAATAGAGCCATCATCTGGTAATTAATAGAGGATGACACCTGAAAGTGATATACAGAAAGACAAAAGGCAAAAGTTTAATGGGAAGATCAGGAAAGGGGGACAATCAACGACAGCCCAACTAAAACCAATTATCTCTGATGATCTGCAAGAGTGTGTACATGCCCAAGGGCACAACTTTCTCAAGTGCAATAAGAAAAGGGACTTCTTAGATACTAGTCTCTAGCTGATGGAGAGAAAGTATATACAATGTTGGAACAGGAAAACCAGTCTCAATGTTACACAGATACAATGGCAATAGTACATGGAAAGCTTTCTGTTATGGGTTTTAACAATCATTGGCCAATAAGGGACTTTTCTAAATGGCATCGAGGCAAGGATAACCTCTAGGCAGTCAGGGTGGAGATAAAAATTAGAAAACTTTGAGTAGGGTCACCAGAGGCTGCAAATTGGTGGACACATAGACTTAAATAAGCTAGTCCAGGCAAGTAACTGAAGAAATGAAAGAACAAGCTCGTGATGTTGGGAATTTTCATTTCCAGAGTTGCTATATCATCTAGATCCTCTCATAGAGGGGTTTAGGAGAGGAGATGGGTCAGTCAGGGTGCGATGTAGTACCGATAAAGAACACAGCTTTCCCCTAGATCCTGGATGCTTCCTCCCCCCAACTACCATGACCCGAATTCTACCTTGCAGGAATGGATAGGGCAGAGGTTGTGCACTGGTGTATATGGGAGCTGGAGGCACAGGGAATCCAGGGTGGACAATACCTTCAGGACCAGGGGTGTGAGGGGCGATGCTGGGAGAGTGGGTTGGAAAGGGGGAACAGATTACAAGGATCCACATGTGACCTCCTCCCTGGGAGAGGGACGGCAGAGAAGGGGGGAAGGGAGACTCCGGATAGGGCAAGATATGACAAAATAACAATCTATAAATTATCAAGGGCTCATGAGGGAGGGGGGAGCGGGGAGGGAGGGGAACAAAAAAAAAGAGGACATGATGCAGAGGGCTTAAGTGGAAAGCAAATGCTTTGAGAGTGATTAGGGCAAAGAATGTACAGATGTGCTTTATACAATTGATGTATGTATATGTGTGGATTGTGATAAGAGTTGTATGAGCCCCTAATAAAATGTTTAAAAATATATATCATCTAGAATGTCCTGTTGTCCGCAAAATGAATAAATAAAATATGAGTCATGGAAAGAAACAACGAAGTGTGACCCATAAATAGGAAAAGAGCAGACAACAAAAACTGTCTTTGTGAGAACTCAGATATCATATTTAGCAGACAAAATATCAAAAGTAGATATTAGAAATTTGTTCAAAGAATGAAAAGGAACCATGATTAAATACGTAAAAGAGAGACACAGAATAATGGTGTGAAGACTTCTGAAGACCATATCTCCACAGAAAGAAACATAATTATTGAAAAATATTTGTAATACAACCATTCAAAGATTTTGGAAATTTGCCTAAAGGAATGGAGCAATGGAAGAATCATATATATATTTTTAAATCAGCTAAATCACTTTGATCATCCTTATGCAATGCCCAGCTTTCACATAAGTATAAGGCAACTGAAAATACTATGGCTTGGGTCAGGAGTCCTTTAGTCCTCAAAGTGACATCCTGGCTTAGCAATATTTTATGGAGGTTTTGTGCAGCAGATTTAGCCAATACACTGCATGATTTGATTTTGGATCCAAGCAAGACAAGATCCTTGAAAATGCAACCTTTTCTCCATTTAGCATGATGTTGCCTATTGGTCCAGTCAGTTGTAAGTATTTTGGTCTTCTTTACATTGACTTGTACTCCATACTGAAGCTGTGATCCTTGATCTTCATAAACAAGGGCCTCAATTCCTCCTCACTTTCAGCAACGAGGTTATGCCATCTGCGTATTGCAGGTAGCTAATAAGAGATGAGCCAGTCCGAGTGCAATGTAGCATCGATGCAACATACAGCTTTCCTCTAATTCTCTAGTGCTCCTCCCCATCACTATCATGATCTCAATTCTACCTTACAAATCCGGCTAGACCAGAGCATGTACATGGGTACAGATAAGAGATGGAAACACAGGGAATCTAGGATAGAAAAGCCCTTCAGGACTAATAATAAGAGTAGTGATACCAGGAGAGTAAGGGGAAGGTGGGAGAGAAAGAGGGATCTGATCACAATGAGAGATATATAACCCCCTCCCAGGGGGACAGACAACAGAAAATTGGGTAAAGGGAGACAACAATCAGTGTAAGACATTAAAAATATATAGAGAGAGATGATCAAGGGTTCATGAGGGAGGGAGGGAGGGTGTGGGAGGGGGGTAAAATGAGCTGATTCCAATGGCTCCAGTAGAAAGAATGTTTTGAAAATGATGATGATGATGGCAACAAATGTACAAATGTGCTTGATGCAATGGATGGATATATGATTGTGATAAGAGCTGTAAGAGCCCCCAGTAAAACGATTAAAAAAAAAAGACTTCCTCAATCCTGATGTTATATTCTTCTTTAAATCATCCGGTTTCACAGATTATTTGCTCAGGATACACATTGAATAAGTATCATGCGAGGATACAACCTATTTCCCGATTTTTAACCGTGCAGTTTTTCCTTGTCCAGCTAGCAGAATTGCCTCTCGGTTCATCCGGAGAAGTGCATGGTGTGCGCAGTCACCTGTTTTTGTCATAGAAAAACTGTATTTGGTCAAGTCATGGGTCTTGAAAAATTCTGTCATGTGATCTCCAGCTTTGCTTCTATCACCAACTGCTTGTCTTCCAAGTACCCTTTCTTCCTCTTTGTTTCCAATGTTTGCATTTCTATTGCTCATAATTATCAACGCATCTCCATTGCATGATTGATCAATTTCTGACAAGTCTTTGGCATAATTCTTCTATTTCTGCATCACTTGTTTTTGTGGTTTGTGCATAAATTTGCTGGGTACTTGTATTGAAACATGTATTCAACATGGATAGATAGAATCCCATATGCTCTTAAAATATGAATGAAAAGACATTGCTATTGAAAACTGTTGGACACGGGAAAAGGAAGTAAGATGGGGAAAATTGTCTGGCAGTGGCCACTAAGTGGATCGCTTTCAAGAAACAGAAATGAAATTCTTAAAAGAATGGTGGGACATTAGACGTTTCCACTGAAGCAAAAATGGCCAGTTTGTTGAGATTTCCATGGAAACATTCAAAATACTAGATAAGGGAGATTGGTGAGAAAGAGTAGAATGAACCACTGAATGGGGGTGTCCATGGTACACCCTTTCTCTGGCATGGGTATCATCATCCAACAGGTGTGAGCATTGGGTGGTGTGTTTGCAGAAGCTGCAGGTCAGTTTGGCATAGAGGGATTTTGGCCTCTCTGGCGTCCACTCTCCTCCTGCAAGTTGCTATGGGAGAAGGGCTCTGTGATGTCTCAGCCTCTCCAGGGTTTTCATTGGCTGAGGGTGTTGCCATAACGACTGACCAAACAAAGCTGACCTGTTTTGCTCTTCATTGCCTGAAGGTGTTTTTAAGGAGGTCAAGAGACTTGGGAGAAATTCACTGTGGGTTCCAGGAAGGATGAAGTGATGGAGAAGGCAGATGTGACTGAGAAGTCACAAGATCCTGATGTAGATAAGGATCAAAGAGACACAATGGAAAAATCAAACCATCACAAGCACCTGTGGCAATGAGAAGTGGTAGAGCCCCCACCACCCACACAGGATTATGGAAAAAGAAAGGTCAGGTGATCTAATCCGTGCTCTTCTTCTTCACCTTCCACTCATTTCCTGACACATGCCCCCTCCCCAAGTGAAGCCTCTTCTCACGGTAATACCCTTGCTACCCTGTCCCCATTTTCTTTCACATTACTGGTTTCTCTCTATTTTATTTCCAGATGGACAAGAGATTGCAAAACCTGTTTTGAACAGAATTCACAAAAACTGGCTGGAGCAAAGAAGTCAGCAGCAGCAGTCCTTGACTACAGGAAGAACACAAAAGAAGAAGGACATCCACCACAAGAGATAGAGGTCCCAGAGAACACCAGTCCTCCATGTCATGTGACATCTCTTGCTCACACAGTTGGAACAGCATTAAAGTACCTGGTGTGGACTCAGGAATTTCTGGAGAAACCCTGAATGATATAGACACCAGATCATACACTCAGAAGGTATATTGATGATTTGTTTATGATTAAAATAAATTCCACAGGTAGGAAGAGATGTGTGTGTCTGGGGTTCTTTGATGGGGAAGAGGGAGGGGAGGAAGAGAAGTCCAAGGCGTTTTAAGAGGAGGGCAGGGGCCCCCCATAGTCAGTGAGTCAGATGGTGTGTGGGACTAGGAATTGAAGACAAATGTCACCCGTGACCCAAAAGGAAGGAGTACAAAATGTGGGTGTGTGTACTGGGACGAACTCAGCTATTTGGGGTGGCAGTGTCATTCCCCAACAAAGACACTCAGGTTCTTGCTGTCCTCCAATTGTGATGCCACGGTTTTCTTCATGTAGTCCAACTTCTCTGATGATTTGCTCAGCATATAGATTGAACAAATATGGTGAGAGGATACAACCATGATACCTAACGTTATTTGTGTTAAATAATGCCGTTGTCCGTTTTCTCCTCAAAACTGCCTCTTCCTCCACGTACTGGCTCCGCGGGCACACAATGAAGGGTTCTGGAATTCCCATTTTCTCTCAAGGCTATCCATATGTGTTATGATCCACACAGTCGACTGCCTTGGCATAGTCAATAAATAACAAGGCACCATCTATCAGGTATTATCTGCTTTCTGCCAAGATATTTCTGACATCAGCAATGGCATGCCTTGTTCTACGTTCTCTTCTGAATCTGACCTGAACATTTTGCAGCTTGCTGCCAATCAATGTAGTGCTGCAACCATTGACATATTCACTTCAGGGAAATTTTACTTTCATGTGATATTAGTGTTACTGTACAGTCGTCTCAGCATTCTGTTGGGTCTCCTTTCTTGGAATGGGGACAGACATGGATCTTTTCCAGTCTGCTGGCCAAGCAGCTGTCTTCCAAGCTTCCTGGTAGAGAAACCTACGTGCTTCCAGCTTTTTGAAACCTTTCAACTGGTAGTCCATGAATTCATGAAGCCTGGTTTTTGGATAATGTTTTCACTGTAGCTTGACCGTCTTCCCCAGTACCAGTGGATCTAGCTCATACACTACCTCCTGAAACGGTGGAATGTCCACTAGCTCCTTTCCCTACAGTGACTCTCCTGTATCTTTTTTTTTGGGGGGGGGGGCTTCCGATTTTGTTTATTTCCTTTAAGATCATAAGACCGCCTCCTTTCAATTTCCAGAGAGAAATACAAAACAAGAAACAGACTTTGTTTCAAATGCATAAACAGTGTGCTGGAGTATAAAGCATTACTGATCACATTGTTCAGAAGAATGTCAGCTGACTCCAGGGCACTTCAATGTTCCTGAGGAATAAACACGATTTCTCTTCTTCCCAGCGGGATGGTCTCAGGTCATTGCTCTTTGACAAATTTTCCATGAAGAAGATACGGAGCCTGGAAATCGTGCTGACAGTTGGAGTAGGCCACCCCCAATCCCATGCCAGAACCAAAGGCTACCGGTCACATTCTTCTTTTGAAGAAGGTAAGGGAGAAAATAATTCCTAATCCAAAACCAGTACCTATCTTCACAACCGCGTCACCCAAGCACCAGTCCCACTTCCTGCCGCCGCGGTCCGAGTCCGACATGTTCTCCACCGGCAGCTCCAGCTCTCCTGACTCTCTTGTATCTTTTCCAGCTTCATTTGCAGCTCCTGGATTATTCAATATTTCCCCCATAGAACCTTTCAATATTGCAACTCAGGACATGACCTTTTCTCTTGCATTCTTTCAGCTTAACACATACCAAACTTGCTCTTTCCTTTTGTGTTTCTAAGTCTAGTTCTTGTTGCTTTTCATTATAATTTTTGAGGTTTCCTTCTCCAGCTGCCCTTTGAACTCTCCGCTTCAGCTCGGGGACTTCCTCATTTCTCCCATTTGCCCTCGCTACTCTAGAGTAGGAGCAAGTTTCAGCATCTCTTCTGAAATCCACTCAGGTCTTGTCTTTCTTTCCTGTCTTTTCAAGACCCCTTTGCTTGCTTCGTGCAGGATGTTCGGGGCATTCATCAGTAGTTCTTAAGCTGTCCGCAAAATTCAAGTGGGAGCACCTCAAGGTCATACTTTGGCTATTATAGATTTATTTTAATTTTCTTCAGCTTCAACCTGAACTTACATATGAGAAATTGATGGTCTGTTACACAGTCAGCCCCTGGCCTGGTTTTAGCTGCTGATATTGAGCGTCACCATCGTCTCTCCATGGATGTAGTCTATTTGATTTCCATGTATTCCTTCTGCCAAAGTCCACATGTATAGTACCTTTTGTGTTGTTGAAAAGGCTATTTGCAATGAAGAAGTCCTTGGTCTTGCAAAATTCTTTTGTGTGATTTCCAGCTTCATTTCTATCACCAAACCACTTTTTCCAACTATAATTCCTTCCTCTTTGTTACCAACTTTACATTGCAAAAACCAAATATTATGAATGGATCTTGATTGTATGTTTGACCAGTTTCAGACTAAAGACATTGGTAGAGTTCCTCAATTTCTGCATCACTAGCTCTAGTGATGAGTGAATAAAATTGAAATAGTTGTGTTGATTGGATATCCTTGTAAGGGAATAGACATGATCCTAACACAGGCAGCGTTGTACTTCAAAGTAGATCTTGACATGTCCTTTTTGACCATGAATACAATGTCATTCTTCTTGATTGTGCCACTTCTGGCATAATGAACCATATGATTTTCTGATTCAAAGTGACCAATACCAGTCCATTTCAGCTCACTAATGCCTAGAATATAGATCTTCATATGTTCTATTTCATTTTTGATGACTTCTGATTTTCCTAGATTCATAATTTGCACATTCTAAGTCCCAACTTTTAGTTGATGTTCGTAGCTCTGTCTTCTCCTTTTGAGTAGTGCCCCACCAGCAAACAAAGACCCCAAAGGCTTTTATCCCAAATCCTTCACTCCATCTGTGTCAATTCAGTAGACTCTACTTTAAGAAGGTAGATCTTCCTCAATAATATTTTGAATGCCTTTTGACCCACGAGTCTCATTTTCTTACACTATCTCTGATAATGTTCTGCCTCAATTCATTAGGTTTTCAGTAACTGACCTTTTTTTATGCTATCCATAGGCATTTCAGTCTCTAATTCATTTGGAGTAGGTATGCTATTCATTCTTTGTTGTCTGTTCTTAGTTTGGAAACTCTGGTGAAACCTGTTCATTTTGGGGGTCCCATAGTCTTCAGCACCACAGAAATTCACAAACCACCACAGTATTACAAACTAATAGACAAATGGTGGAGTGATGCTTATATGTGTGTAAAGAAATACATTTATATCAAGAAAATGGCTCACACAGTTATAGAAGCAGATAAATCCAGACCAGTTAAAGTTCAATCGTCAAATGTTAAGCTGATTCCTTTTTCTGACTGGTGTATTTGCCAGGAGTGCAGAAAGACCATAGACAGTGGATCCAAATTGGGTCAATCCAAGTTCAGCAAGTCTGGATCAGTGTTGCAGAGTTGAATGAATCTGAAATCAGAAAGCAATATGGTGGACAGATGATTCAAGTTCAAGGAACAGAGGCCAATGAGTCAAATGCAGGATGTAGGCCAGCAAGAAGGAATGAACTTTTCCACAGTCTTCTTAAACAGAAATAAGCCAAACCCCTGTAGAAATTTCCTTTCACATCAACTAAACCCACACAGAAGAAGCACACCAGCCTCTGTGTTATAAAGAGGACAATCACAAAATCCAAATATGACAAAGGGCAAAGTATTAGAGCTTAAATTGTGAATACCCAAATTTTAGAAAGCTATGGAGGACAGTGGGAGCCCAAAATCCTTCTGCAGAGGGTCTAGTCAGATTAAGCCTCTGGCATATCCCCTATAGTCACAGGCAAGGGACTCCAACAGGTTTACTATCAGACACAGATTATTGTAAACTTGATTATGCTGGATCGAACATTGTATAATTTGACACTTGGTCAGTGATCCTCCCACTTGACCCAACCTGAATTTGATGTAAGTTCAAGTATTTCTTGCCTGTTCCACCACAAAATTTCTTCCCTGACTTTTCAAATATTGATGATGGTCTTTTCTTTCTTACTCTTTATTTGTATTTTTATATTATAATTATTGTTTTCTTCTTGCCATTTTATCTATCATCTATCTATCTATCTATCTATCTATCTATCTATCTATCTATCTATCTATTGTTTCTGTCGGTTTTCCTCGTTTAGGAAGCACAGACAGGGTAGATTCATAGATACAGTGACTGGTGCAATGTTTTATGTGGGAGGTAGCAGGTAGGGGAGGTAGAGGCTGAAGAGATTTGGGGAGTAAATAATGAATGTGGGAGGGGGAAGGGAGCACTAGAGCTGATTGTGAGTACGTACATAAAACCCATTTTAAAAGAGATTTAACCATGTTAGCGAATCATATGTGAATACTATATCAAGAAAACTCCTCAAAAGCAGACAAACAAAAAACCCGAACTGGACCAATGGTTGCCATGGGTGAAAGAGAAAGAGTTGTTGCTTCGGGGACATTGAGCCTGTCAATGGTGGTGGAATAATTTGGAAAAAGGATATCAATATAGTGGTACAACACAAAGAGCGCAATCAATGGCACTGAATTATACAAGTAAAGTTGTGGAATGTGGGGACAAAAGAAGTGTTCTGGCTTACTTCTTCCCATAAAGACTTCTTTATTCTTTAAAAAAGAAAGAAAGAAATGTCCTTTCAATTAGAGCAGGACTGCGACTTGAGGAAGAGGCTGCAGTCTTCCACAGTTCTCTGACACTGGCTTTGTCTGATCCCATCGCGGAGTTGATTACACTACTAGGTCACACCATGGGGTCTCATTACCAGGCCCTAACTACCAAACCACGGACAATACTGGCAAAGCCAAGTTGACACAAAACATAAATATAACACCCCCTTTAGCCTAAATTGGTATGTGCACCCACAAACACAAGATTCTTTCTTTTCCAAGTTCATAGTTGAAGGCAACAGTATCTTTCTGAGAGGTAAGTCGTCAGCATTGCTCATCCCCACCATAACTGTGTGGTAGAAGCTTTATTAGGAGCAGCTGAGAGGCCTGGGGTTCTCTTATTCCTGCTAGAGTAGAAACACTATGCGGGCTCAGCAATACAAACTATGACGCACCAAACTCCCTTGTGCCAACTTGCTTATAGAGGCTCCATATCTGGAGAGGGAAGCTAAGAAAACTAGAGGCTAGTGCCTCCAACCAGCACCCAATTCCTGAAGCAGTGCTGTCATTTGAAATGTGATTGCTGTTTTCACTCTCAAGGCTACAGTAGGAGTGGAGTACTTTTACCTAGGGGAAGTGGCACTTCAAAAGAATAGAGCATTCTGTAGCTGTCTCCAGAAGGAAATGACTTACTTTAGAACAAATCATGGGGAAATTCAAGCATAAGGGTGATTGTGGTAGTTAGGGTTTTTTGTACCAAGGTGACATCCATAAGAAAATAGGGGTGGAGTTTAACTTATTAATCGGGTTGCAGCTTGATGACCTCATTTGGAGGTGCCATTGAGATAAATGGCTCACTGGAGGCGGGCCACTCTCTCTCTCTGCCTTCACCTCCCTGATGATGCTATGTGGAGACCTGTGTGAATCCGCCAGACTTTTCACCCACTGGCCATTGATTTTCCTGCATTCTACATCATTGCATGTGGTTTTATGAGTCTGAAGAGGGATCTATGGGCTAGTATATGACTAATGGATTGAGTTGGACTGGGTTAGTATGTTTATTGATGCATAATTACTTTTAGAAAAAAAACGGGATGGTGTCAAACTACCATTACTGAACAGTTTTTCTTTCCTTTTTCCCCATTGTCTTATAACATTCCATACATCAGTTGTATCTAGCATATTGCACAAATGTTGCTAATTGTATCTAGGATATTGTCCATATGTTGCCAATTGTATCTAGCATATTGTCCATATGTTGTCAATAGTATCTAGCATATTGAACATGTGTTGCCATCATCATTTCCAAGACATTTTTGCTTGAGCCCTTAATATGAGCTCCTCTCTTGTCTTCTCCCTCCCCCACCATCCAGTGGTCTATATCCGTGTAGTGTTATTGTTATTTCGTATTTTGCACTGTCCTTTGTCTCCCTTCACCCACATTTCCGTTATTTGTCCCCTTCGCGTGTGTGGGGATATATATACGATCTTGTGATGGGCTTCCCTTTTCTTACCTTTCCCCCCTCTTTGACCAGCCACTCAACTTAATGATATTACTACTCCCATTACTGTTCCTGTTGGGATTATCTTTCCTAAATTCCCTGTGTCCAGAGCTCTTATCAGTACCAATGTGTGTTCTATGGTCTAGCCAGATTTGTAAGTTAGAATTGGGTCATGGTAGTGGGTAAGAGGAAATATTCAGGAACTAAAAGAATTATGTAAAATTCGTTGGTTCTATACTATACGTTGTTTGAATCATCCCTTCTTTATACCACTTCTGTGGGGACAATATCCAATTATCTGCAAATGGACTGTTGATCTCGACTCAAACCCCCATTCTTTTGCATCAATATAGTTGTTTGTTTTGGATCTTTTGCTATCTGTTGCCCAATCCCGTCAACACTTCATGATCACACAGGCTGGTGTGTTTCTTCCATATGGACTTACTTGCTTCCTTGACAGATAGCTGCTTGTTTGACTTTTAGCCTTTAAGACCCCAGATGCTATATCTTTTGATAGCTGGGCACCATCCACTCTCTTCACCACATTTTCTTATATACCCATTTTATCTTCAGCAATCCTATTGGGAGGGTGAGTATCAAAGAGTGCCAGATTATCAGAACCAAGTGTTCTTGTGTTAACGGAGGCCTTGAGTGGAGGTCCAAAAGTCTATCCGTTATCTTAATATTTTGGTATAAATATATGTACAATGGCCTCTATCACTTTCATTATAAACTAATACATTTACTTATTTACATGCCTATAGTTATACCTCTATAAATAGCTTTTGCTCCTACTTCTTCCCTCTATTCCTTTTCACCTTCTTCTTATCCCACTATCATGCTCACCCTCCATTGGGCTTGTGGTATTTCCTCTCATATACATTGCCCTTGATCAAGCCCCACCAAACATTATACACCCTCCTCGCCATCAATTTTAGATCTCTTGTTTTCCCTTATCTCTGAGTTGTCTCTCCACTCCCACTCCCTGCCCCTTCCTCTCCCATGTCCCCCCAGCCCCTAATCACCAGTCCTGTAGTTTTCTCCTCTGGATTGTTCATCCTGCCTATTTTATGTAGATAGATATGCGGTGGAAGAAAAAGAAACAAAAACAAAACTCAAAACCTAATAAAATAAACAAACAAAATAAAGCAGGTCAGGAGAAAAACAAACAATAGATAGTTCCAGGTCTATCTGCTGACACTTATGTATGTTTTCCTTACAGGTTTGATGAGGCACCAAGCCCTGACCCCAAGTCAGGAGTCTGTATTCAGGATTTCTCGGGGACTTGGTTCCTTTGCTCCCCTTGCTGCCCTATTGCACTCCCTTAGCGTTTCACCTCGCTGTGCATGGGGCAGACCAGGTATATTTTCCACAAAATGTCTCCAGTGCTGTCCCCTGTAGCACAATGGATCAGTGAGGGAAGGTTGTGTCTCAGGGTGGGGTTGGCCCTAGGGTCCTCTGTAAGCACTGGGTGCTCTGAGCAGGGATGCAGTCTCTGGGGCTTGGTGGGCCTTGATGAGGTTCTCTCTCTCTCTCTCTCTCTCTCTCTCTCTCTCTCTCTCTCCCTCCCTCCCTCCCTCTCTCTCTCCTTTCCTCCCTCCTCCTTGGTTAGCTCCAGTGTGGTCTGGACAGACCCATTTCTGTCCCTGGGCTATGTCTGGTGTTGTCCTCTATAATGTCTTCTTCTGGGGAGGGGGTTAATGATGTAGCTGGACTTGGGTCTGGCCCCATTGTACTCCCTGTTGGTTTGCTGCTCTGTTCTAGTGAATTGTCCTTAAGGCTTGGTGCTCTGGGCTGGGGTCCTGTCCTTCTCTCCCTTTCCTGTGGAGACAAGCAATACAATACCCTCCCCATGGGTGTTTTAGTGCCCTGTTCCC
Organism: Tenrec ecaudatus; assembly: GCF_050624435.1. Classification (NCBI taxonomy): domain Eukaryota; kingdom Metazoa; phylum Chordata; class Mammalia; order Afrosoricida; family Tenrecidae; genus Tenrec; species Tenrec ecaudatus. The sequence goes on from NC_134548.1 coordinate 146,097,451, forward strand.
TGTCACCCTCATTTTCTTTCTTTCTTTCATTTTTTCCCCTTTCTCTCTTCCTACTCTCTTTTCCCCATCTTTTAATTTGTCTGACATTTACATTCCAGTGCATAATTACTTCTAGATGTAACACTCTCTCTTACTTCTAGATGTAACACTTCTAGATGTAATTACTTCTAGATGTAACAGTCATATATGACTGTCCTTGGATTTGTTTCTCTAGTCAACTTGGACTAATAAAGTGATGATGGTAGTGCACAATTAAGAAGTGGATGAGATTTAGCAATAAGTGAATGGAATATCAGTGGGAATAATAGACGGACAGTAAAAAGAATGCTTGAATAATACTATAGACCAATGAGATTTAAAGGACATCTCTACTATATCTCACTCAACAACAGAATACACTTCCCGCCCCTGTATTTCACATGAAACGCAATCCAAGATAGAGTATCTGCTACACTAAAAATCAGTCTCTCTACACTTAAAATGAATGAAATAACATTACATTTATTCTTTGATCACAAAGGAAAGAAATTAAAATTTTATAACAGATTTAAATTTTCAATAAATGGTGGTGTAAAACCCAGACCTTAACCTGAAAAATAATAAAGCAGAACTATATATCACTACATGCATAAGAACAAATCCAAGATGGATTTAAGACCTAAATATAAATTATACTACCATAAAGATTATCAATGAAAAATCAGGACAAACTTAAATACCCTAATCCAAGGCATAAACACACTATTGAATGTAAAAAAAATCACATTATATAAGACAAAATAAAGGACTGGGATCTTCTAAAAATACCACAAAATTCACATTAAAAAATTTTACTAAAAGAATTAAAAGAGACACCACAGATTGGGGGGAAAATATTTGGTACTGAAGCATCAGGCAAAGGGCCAATCTCTAAAATCTGTAGAAAACTAAAATTTCTTAACTAGAAAAGCACAAAAAACCCAATCAAAAAATGGGCACAAGACATGGATAGACAATTTACCTAAGATGACATCTGGGTGACATATGAAGAAATGTTCGAGTTCATTTGGACTAAGAGGAATATAAGTGAAAACAGTAAAAAGACACCACCTCACACTGCCATGTTTAATAAAATTCAATAAAACAGAAAATAAAGAATACTGGGGAGGATGGAACACTTACACTGCTAGTGGAACTATAGAATTGCACAACAACTATAGAAACTAATATGGCTCCTCCTTAAATATAAATACAAGTACTTTATGATTCAGTTCAGGAGAAAGATGAGACTTTCTACTACAGTAGAGTTACAGTCTCAAAACTCTACAGGATTAGTGCTACTCTGTCCTATAGGGTCACTAGGAGTCAGAATCCACTTTATGGCAATGTGTTTTATGATCCAATAATTTCTCTACTGGGTATATAACTTAAAGGAATATAGATCACAACATGAACACCTATGATTATTGCAGCAATCTCCATGGAAAGAACCAAGAACTTGAACTATAGAGGAATGGATCCCCAACCCCTGGTATGTTCACACAATGGAATATTATGCATCAATAACAAACAATAAGTCTATTAAACATGGCAATACATGGACAAAACTGGAGAACATTATGATTATCAAACTTAGTCAATCTCAGAAAGATAAATATTCAACACCGCCAATATAAGTAAAAAGAAATATGATTTGAACACCAAAGGATAAGACTTTAAAGACTACGAAGAGGACAGTAATGGAGATGGGAATAGTGAGAGAACAGAGATAGGAAATTAAACAGGGTGAGAGAAGGAATTGGAGGAGAAAAAGAAAGCGCCACATTTATGGAGGATTTAACAGGATATTATTACTGATTTCATTTGTTGAGATAGGCTGTGTAACTATATACAATATGCTTCCTTAAAAAACAAAATACATTATTAAAACGTGGAAGCTAACAGCCTTAAAAAAACCTTCAAAATTCGTTATCTTTCAGACATAAATATTGATCTGAATGGCTTAACAAGAAGAAAAATAAAACTGAAGTGGACTTAGCGTCTTCAGAGAAATACAGGTTCATTTCAAACACATGAAAAAAAACATTCCTCAAGTGAAAGTCCAGACTCAGATGAATTCACTGACGAAATCTAAGAAATATTTAAAGATAAATGAATAGCAATCATTCAGAAACCAAAAAATAGAAAAGAACACTTATAATTCATTCTGTAAAGCCAGTGTTACCGTGACACTAAAACTGGATAAAAACAACATAAAAAGTCAAACTATACGCCAATATCTATTATGATTATAGACTTAAATATCCTCAATAAAGGGCAAACTAAATATACTAATACATAGAATGTCTTATATACCATGCCCAAGTGGTATTCATCCCAGGAATCCAAAGTTGTTTTAACATACGAATGTCATTCAATCTAATAAAATGTACTACTTTTTAAAATACAAAGCATATGATCATGTAAATAGTTGCAAAAAAAGTAATTGACAAAATCCAATAATTTTTTTAAATGGGGAAAACATTTGACAAACAAGGAACAAACACTACTAAACACTATCCACTAAACACTATAGCTAGCATAATTTACTGTAGAATCTAAGTTGTCTGTTACCTTTATTATCTTTCATAAAATTTGAGCTGGTCTACCCTTTCTTTTGTTGTTATAAGCATCACAGCGTCATTATTGTTCTCTTAACTGGTAACTAGGAAAATGTGAATTGCTTTCAACAGTTCCCTAAAGCTTTTACTTCTCAACACTTTTTAAATTTTTTAATGATTATTTTATTGTGGGCTTTTACAGCTCTTATAACAATCCATACATCAATTGTATGAAGCATATTTGTTCATGCTGCTATCATCATTTTCTAAACATTTGCTTTCTATTTGAGTCTTTGGTATCAGCTACTCTTCCCGCCCACGTGACCCCTTGATAAATTATAAATTATTATTATTTTCATACATTACACCGACCACTGTCTCCCTTCACCCATGTTTCTGTTCTTCATCAACCTCTGTGAATAGGTGTTATGTATTGATGATAGTGATTGGTTCGCCCTTCCTCTCCTCCTCCCTCCCACCTTCCCCCTACCCTCCTGGTACCACTACTCCCATTTCTGTTCCTGAGGGATTTACCTGACATGGATTCCCTGTGTCATGAGTTCTTATCTGTACCAGTGTACATGATTCGGTCAAGCCAGAATTGAAAGACAGGAATGGGGACATGAGAGTGGGGGTGAGGAAGCCTCAAAGAACCAGAGAGATATTGTGTGCTTCATCGGTGCTTTACTGTGCCCTGGCTGACTCATCCCTTCTTCGTGACCCTTCTGTGAGGGGATGTCCTATTGTCTACAGATGGGTTTTTTTGAATCTCTACTCCAACCCCCTTCATTCTCAACAATATATATATTTTTTGTTTGTTTGTTTGGTTTGGATCTTCTGATACCAGTTGCCTGATCCCGTCAACATCTCATGATTGCACAGGCTAGTGTGTTTTTCATGTGGGCTTGTTGCTTCTCTGCTAGATGGCCACTTGTTTAACTTCACCTTTAAGGCCCCAGATTCTATATGTGGCAGTTACATAACCTCCTGTCAACTTGAACAAAGGAGTGGAGTCTAGCCTGTCAATTAGGATGCAACTTGATGACCCCATTTGGAGGCACAACAGAGATAAATAGGGGACTGGATACTAGACCCACTCTCTAAATTTCCTTTCCTGCTGTTGAGACTCTCAGAGAGTTGGAAGAGACTTGAGGAGAACCATGCCAGCATTGAGATGCTTTCACTGCCACTGGACCCACAAGACTTTCTACCCACTGGCCTGTGATCTTTCTGCATTCAGCATCATTGCATGTGCTGCATGAGTCTAAGGAACAATTTATGGACTACTGTTGGACATATGGGGTAAAGTCGGACTTATGGACTTGATCTGGACTGGGCTGAGATATTTGCTCAATATACAATTGCTCTTTTATATAAAGGTCTTTCTTACATACATATGAGTGTCTATGAATTTATTTCTCTTGTCAACCTGGACTAACATAGTATATCTTTTGATAGCCAGTCACCATCAGGTTTCCTCACCACATTTGCTTATGCACCTATTTTGCCTTCAGCTATTGTGTCGAGAGGTTCAGCATCACAGAATACCAGATTGTTAGAACAAAGTGTTTTGTGTTGGGTGGAGGGGGGGGGGTCTTGAGCAGAGGCTCAACACTTTTAAAAATAAAATCACTCTTTGAGGTTGCATTAATGGTGTCGGAATGATTTGGGAAAGGATTAAAAGATGGGTTCCATAACTTAAAAATGTAATTGATGTCACTGGATTACACATGTATAAATTGTTAAGATGGTCATATTTTGTTATATATATTTTCACTCAATAAAATAATTAATAAATGCAATAAAATCATACCGCTTAGTCTGAGCTGTGAAGCACTACTTTGCCTTTCTCCTTGGACAGAACAACTGTGCCACTTGCAAGGAAACAGGGACAAGGGAAGGCAGCATGCTCCCCTAGAGTAACACTGCTGCTCTAGGCGCAGAGTTCAGATTAAGAAAATAACCCTTGTTCTTTTTTATTTCCCTCTATTTGGTTTTGGTATCTACCATTTTAGTTACCTTTGTCTGTTGTGCTGTGATTCACATACAGGCTCTGTGTGAGCAAAATGAGCTGTTCTGGAATTGCCATTCTTCCCAAGGCTATCCATGGTTTATAAAAGTGAATCCCTTAGAAAAGAAAGTGTATGCCCTATATTATGGATTTCATTGTACTTTCTCCAAAATTCCATACAAAAATTGTATTATAATCTTATAACTTTTACTTGCTAACATGATCCTATGCTTTTCTGTTTTTCTTCGTGTTTTTTTGTTGTTGTTACTGATTTCATATCAGCATAGGGTGGGTCCTAAACCTAATCACTTCTGGGTTTATAGAGAGAGAACACAATAGACAGAGCCACACACAGGGGTTTTCAGAGTCTAAGGAACATCTAAAACTTCCAGAAACTCCAAGGAAGATCAAGAAATGCCACAGATTGAAGGCAGTCACTGGTAATTAAGATTCTCATAGAAGGAATCGCCATGGCCAAGACTATAATTTCAATTTTTAGTCTCTGTAAATGTGAGAAAATAAATTTCTGATTTTTAAAGGCATCCATTTTTTTATATTTGTTATTATGGTACCTCTAGTTTACTGACACTGTCTTAGTTATCTTGTGCTACAACAACAGAAACACCATAAGTGTATAGTTTTAGCAATAATAAATTTATTCTCTCATAGGTTAGGAGACTAAGTTTGGATTCAGGGTGTAGGTTCTAGAGAGGATTTCTCTCTCTGCCATTTCTGGGGAAAATTCCTTATCCCCAATGTTCCCTTGGATCTTCGGAGTCTCTCAATGCAGTGATCCTGAGTCCAAAGAAATCTCTGCTTCCAGCTCTTCCTTTTTGGTCATAGGAGGCCACTCGCATTTGATTTCTTGTAAGATAAAATATGTTGCAGGCCACAACCTAGGGAAATTTCATTTATATTGGATCAAGACTGTGATGGGATTTAATCCTATACAAATTGATTAGATTATCATAAAGGATCACATCATGCCAACACACTGAGAGTCATGGTCCAGCCAAGCTGACATATATTTCTTTTTGTCCAGGACAAATGTCAAGGTTGTACAAAACTTAGAGGAAATTTTAGGACCAAAATTCATGGCTGTGAGTTTTGTCCAACATATTTTCCATTGCACTAAAAAATTCTTTAGTTCAGTAAAAGGTATTGTGTTTGTAAAGATAAATGAAATTGACATAAACAGTATAATATTAAAGCAGGGAGGTTAGATGCTTGGGTCATAAAAGCACACTTTTATTAACATGACTCACATTAAAGGTTATTTTTTCACTAGACCTTGATTTTTTTTCATTTTAACACTAAGCTTACAATATGTGATTTCATAGAAAACAAAATATACTGCACTTGTTAATTACTAAGAGAAGAATCACAGCCTAGGTGGGAGGAGATGTGGCTACTGGCCATGATGAAAAAGGTGGCTGATAAAGTAGAGATAGTTCTCATTGTCGAAGGAGTCCCAGTCCTCAGGAATCTTCAGTATGATGAAGGCAATATGTATTCTTTCCACAGATATTTATTGAGGACCTATTGTGTTTCAGGCACTGCTCTAGGCAATGGGGATATTTTTCTGGAACAAAACAGTCTAATTGTTTTCACTGAGTTTACATATTAATGAGGATAAGTATAATAACCAAATATGTAATTAAAATATATCATATAGTAGAGATTCATGCTAAGGGAAATGTAAAGAAATAAGGAGTGCTGGGGTGGGGTCAGATTTGTAATTTTACAGAGAAGTAAGGTGACTTGGAAATGAAATATCTGAAGGAAATGACACTGACCTTCTTGTTCTAATCAAAGGAAACAAAGTGCATAATCCCTAATGTGAATATGCCTGTTGAGTTACAGGAACAAGAAGGTCAGTACTTCTAAAGAAGAGTTAATAAGGAGGAAATGCAGAAGAGAATAACATTAGAGAGTTAATATATGGTAGGCCAGATCATGTAGAACTATGCAGGTAATTGTATCGAATTCTACTCTAAGTAGAATTTATATTCAGTTGCTGTGTAAAATAGTTTTGTGGGTCCTCAAAGAGTTACACATAAAATTACCATATGATATGACACAGTACATTTTACTCTTTGATACATATTCAAAATAATTGAACATAGATGTAAAAATAATGATTATACAAATGCTCATAGCTATTTTACTTATAATAACCCAAAAAACCAAAAGTTTGAAATGATCCCAATGTGCATTAATGGATGAATGGAGGGACAAACTACAGCATATCTATACAATAGAACATTGTATGGCAATAAAAATTGATGGTGTAAAGTCCTATCACCTGGATGAACCTGGAACATATTATGCTAAGTCAAAGAAAACAGACATAAAAATAATCACCTATGAGGTGTCTAAAATAGGCACATTTATCAAAACAGTAAGCCTATTAGTAGCTGCCACGAGCTGGGGGAGGAGAAAAAAGGGAGTGAGTGCTGAATAGTTGTAGGACTTCCATTTGGGGTGATGAAAGTTTCTGGAAATAGATGATAATAATGGTCACAACATATTGTGAGTGTAATTATTGCCACTTAGTTGCACACTTTAACATTATTTCAATGGTAGATTTATGTGTATTTTACTAAAATAATGAAAATTGAATGCATAACATTGTTTTGAACAGAAAAATGGTGTGCTCAGATTTACATTTGAAGGGGTTCACATTGGCTGCTCTGCTGAGATGAGACTTATGGTAGGTGGCAATAATAGAGGAAGGAAGATCAGTTTGAGACTGCATCAGTAATCCAACTGAGAGAAGATTGTGCTTAATAATGGTTTAAGATTTTGATTAAGAATGATATTGCTAGCATATTGGTTATGGGTGTGATTAAAATTGAGTCAGAGTTTTAAAGGTGCATGATCTGATCAAGTGGAAGAATGACGTTGCCATCAACTGAATTCTCTTCATTTGTTTGCTTACTTAATTTTTTGAAATGGTGACTTTGAAATTGTTAGCAGACATCCAAGTGTTTATGCAGTTGGATATGGGAGTCAGTGGGGAAAGTTCTGGAAAGGAGCTACTAATATGGGAATTTTCAGAATAAAGTCATTTAAAACCATGAGACTGGTTGAGACCCTCAAGAGATGGTTCCTCCAATCCGTATAGACTATCCAGTCTCTTGCCTTATTGGCCTAAAGCCTAAGAAAGGTACAGACCTCCTAGATTTTAAGAGCCCTCAACTTTTAGAAAAAGAAGGCCATCACCCTGGGGACTATTGTATGTTGGGAGAAATATGCTACTTTGATGAGTTCCCCTTATTACGGAGAATCAGTGATAAAGTTACTCTAAGTATCTCCCACAGCTTGAAACATTTTATGAAAATGTCCCCTAGTCTGGTGAATAAGTCATGACTCCTTACTCCAGGATCCTTAGATCCTGTGCCTGCTTTTCTGAAGAGGGGCACAGTCTACATGAGCATAGTTAGAGCAAAACCACAGTTTATATACCTAAAGTTAACAAGAAGATCCCTACATATTACATACAGTACAAAGCTGAATGTCAGCTAATACACATAGCAAGGAAGTGTAATTAGAGTTCGCTAAATTTGTTGCTGGTAACACAGCCATTCCCCAGGCTAATTGTCCATAATTAGAACTGTCTACTTTGATAATAAACATTCTGTTCTCTTCCATTCAATTTAACAATGTTACAGACTGTGTGCTTGACACTTCAGGGAATAATACCATGCTTTATGGAGCTCATGGTTTAGTCATGGGATCAGCCTAGTACAGAGATAGCTCCAACTTAAGTGGGGAGATCATGAATATTGTAGAGAGCTACAGGCCAGAGTTAGAGCAGAAGAGTGGTGAAGAAAATGAATTTTTTTCAGGGAGTGGAGTTTAATGACTTTATAAAGAAGCAATATTTAGGCTTGATTATAGAAGAGGAATATTTTCATCGAAAGGAGAAAGACCTTTCAGGTAAATGGAACTGCATATAAGTAATTGGAGGATATAAAATGCCAATCATATATAATTATGAATTAATTTATTCATTTATACATTCATTCATTTATTTTATCCACAAGCTTAGAACCTATGCATTGAATATTTGTAATGATCTAAATACCATCTTAGGTGCTTTGGATACAGAAGTGAAAAAACTGTCTTGATAAAGCCTACTTTATAGAGGATAGAGATAAATCAAGAATAAGTAAGCCATCAAATATGCAATGTATTAGGTAGTAATAATTAGTATAAACTTTTGAATAAAGGGATAGTGTTATGGGGAAAGTATTATTCTATTTTATATACGGTAATCCAGGAAGTCGTCGCTGTTATTTTGCCATTGGAGCAGAGACCAGAATTAGTTGTAGTAAATCAAACATATACAGTGAAGAATATTTCAAGTGGAGGAAAAAGGAAGTGAGAACATTCTGTGTCATGAATATGCTTATTTTTTCCAGGATCAGCAAGACTTGAGAAATTGGAAGAATGGAGTTATTATTTACCAACATGTGGAAGTCTGGACTATAAGTTTGAATTTAATGGAAGATCTGGAGTTTGGTTTCAAGCTCAGTGTCATCAAGTCCATTCCAAATCATAAAGACCCTATAGGACATGGTAGAGCTACCCCTGTGACTTTCTGAACTTGTAACCCTATAGAGGAGTAGAAAGTAGCCTATATATTAATTAACTATCCAAATGTAGATGTATAATATAAAATTGAGTATACATGTATGAATTTGAAGTTAAGGGAAGAGACCCCAGTTGGAATCAAATGTGGAGTTGATGGGTCATAGATAATATTTAATGCCCAAAGTTCAGATGAGATCATACGGGAGCAATGTTATGTGGAGACGTGGTTTAAGAACTGGGCTCTGGTTTGCTCCACTATTGAACAGGGTGGTTGCTGAGCAGAAGCCAGAAAAAGAGACTTGAAAGAAATTGTGAGTGTTGTTTTTCTGTAAAAGTGGAAATATGAAGCGGCATTGTGGTTCTGAATTACAGCCCTGACAGCAGAGTTGTAGAATAGGGGTTGGTTTTAAAACGCATTATTGTAATGAAACCATCAGAACCAGGCATGGGTATGATTAGGCATGGGAATGAAGATAGAGAGGGGTGAAAGAAAGCACAGAGAAGATGAGTATGATTCTGGTTTGGGCAGCTTGGTGGATGGTGGAGCCATTAACTAATATAAATATCATGAGCAAGGAAGACAGAACTACTTTGATCAGGGATTAGGGGAAGATTGAGTTCCATTTGAGACATGTTATTTTGAGTTAGAGATTAAAGAGGAGACATCATATTCGAAGTTGGAAATGCAAAATGTTAAAGCAGTATACATGCTGATATTTGATTCTTCAGCCATTGCCTATTGTGTGCTTACCACTCAATCCCAGAATGTAGTGTCTACTGATACATGGAAGTTGAAAGGGAGAAACACTTTCTTTTATAAGAGCCAAATCAAAGCCAAACTCATGTCCTTAGAGTTGATGCTGACTAATAGGGATCCTGCATAGAGTCTCTGAGGGTAAATTTTTATGGGAGTGACTATAGGGAGGCCTGCAATTTCTTCAAGAATGAAGCTGTGTTTGGGGGAAACTTGGGGGACCCTAGAAGATGATAAGGGCTAGGCATGGAGGAGGTCGGGGCTGAGTAGGGAAGAAGTGAGTTAATCAGTGACCTGGCTGAGGCAGATGAATAAACAAATAGAAAGAGACTAAAGAACAGAAACCTGAAGAGGTTAAAGGGGTTAGACAGCCAGGGCAAAAATGAAAAGAACCAAGAGCAAGGGACCCACAGAGAGAGTTAAAAGATCAAGAAAAATACAAAGTCCAAGAGAGACCCATAAGAGACTGGAAGGAAGTAGTTTTTACGGTAGCCGTTCACATCAGAGTTTAGCAGAAATCAGCGAGTATTTGTTGACTGAATGGAGGCAGCGGGAAGGGAACGTGCTGAGAGATGAAAGCAAGTGACAGAGCAAGTGGTGAACGAGTGAATCATTAACAGAATCAGTTCAACGCTTCTTGATCCCCTGCTGCCTATAAGGTGCTGGGAAAATAAGAGCTGGAGCACGGCACCGAGTCAGGAATAGCTTCTGGGCTCTAGCAGACTGACAACAGGATTCGAGAACAGCATTGGAAAGCTAGCCCTGCTCTCGCTTGTCTACGGGGTGTGGGGGTTCTTCAGCAAGTCCTTACTTCTGATAAGCCTTTTCTCTGTCCCTACTATGTGTAACCCCCCCACCCCCAAACCAACCCAACACACATGTGCAAATATCAGTCCTTATCACACAGCACTAGGAAGGAAACTCAGTTGGAATGCCACTCACATAAAATTCTGTGTTTCTACCTTCACCAGCATCCTGAGATAGCCCTATTTGAAATATTAACATATCAGAAGTTTAAAGAAGTTGAATGGCTTGCTCAAGGTTCTATGGTAGCAAAGCCAGGATTCAAACTGCATTCTCCTGAAGGCTTCATATGTTTCACAGGGGCACGTGCTGTAGGTGAGAAGTCTTGGCTTTACAACATATCTTATCAGCGACTATAATATAAGAAGGCTCCCGTGGCAAATAATTCATTAATTCACTACTCATTCAAAATTGTACATATTCATGGACACTTCAAACATGGGCTGATCTCATGCTATGTATCCAAAATAGTTGTTAGTGCAAATAGAAGTGTCAGAAATGGTAAATGCCTAGAAATGCTCTCACTCTGATGAGTGATGGAGGAACCCAGGGTAAGAGTGATAATTGATTAAATTGATTAAGTGTTACAAAAACTAACATTAACCAAGTGTTTACCCTATTAGCAAAGGAGAAAGTTAACAATCTAGAGAGCTGGAATTGACTCGACAGCAGTGAGTGTGGTTTTTGTTGTCCTCTATTCTAACCATTTGCACGGAATAACTTATTTTTGTCGTCAAGTAACCCTATGAGTTGGTCCTACAGTGACACTTGTGGAAACTGGGACTCAGCCAGACTCCCCTGATTTTCCAATTGTGCAAATTTCCCACCTTTGGTAGCAGTTTTACCACTTCTCTATTGTCCAGGTTTGTGGGAAATATTTGAATTTTCCTTTTCTGACTGGTTTATCCTTTACATAGGCTTAGGTTTTCACAGGCTTTGCTGTATTGTTGTCCCGTGTAACATTTCAGGAATAGAAGACCAGAAAGATTACATAGCTTGCCTAAGTCACAGAACAAATAAGTGGCCAAACCAGGATTTTAACCTAAGAATTCCAGCTCCAGGGTAACCTGGACAGTTCCTGGCTGGGATACATACCAAATTCTCCAACCTCATCAGTCATTCATTTGCAGTCCTTCTCCGGTGAATGGGGATTCTCCCCTCCTACATCATTCTCTTTACCATCCGAGGGTCCTTCGCCTCTTCTGTTTCCTTTGCAAAGACAACTTCTTCCCCATTTTATCTTTCTACATCTAAATTTGTCCTATGCTATAAAGGACATTCAAATGCTGTCAAATATTTCTCATGACCTCACTGATTCCAAACTATTTGAGTACTTCCTCTTCTTTCCCGGGATAACAAGATACTTGTCGTGAATCTTTTATAGCAGTATGTTCAGCTTATATGTTTATTCTTACATTCTTACTATCCGTACACTTATATTTTCTCCTCGACTTCCACAAGAGACGTGCTGGTGGAGATACATATTAGATATTGGGATGATAACCACAAGGTTAGTGGTTCAAATGCACCAGCCACTCCATAGGAGAAAGCTGAGTCTGTGTGCTCCCATAAAGATCTATTATAGTCTCAGAAACCTTAAATAGGATCGCAGCAGAATTGACTCAATGGCATGGACTTAGTGGGTTTCCAACTAGGTTATAAGCTCCTTAAAATCTTATAACCATGTCTAAAATTCTCAAGGGTTTAGCATAGCATTTAGGGATTGCGTCCATAGTATGAAAGTAACTCATATGATCCATCCATGATCCTCATGGGACAAATCATTGTCCAAAAGTCATTTTCTTCTTATAGTCTTACTAAAGGCATCCTTTATTTCCTTTTTGCAAGATGTAGATGACAGTGTGAAATATGTGTATGATGCTGCTGAATGTTTTAAAACTGATTGTGATGGGGATTGCACAACTCTTCTAGATGCGATTGAACCATTGAATTATATGATGTGTGAATTATATGCCAATAAAACTGTTGGGTGAAAAGACAGCAATGTATCTTTATTCATTTGGAACTCCTGCGAATGATGATGTGACAGAAGATAACCACCAGAGTTAAATGGGAAGCACAGATAAAAAGGTCTTACCATGGAAAGGTAAATAGTTATAGTCAGGAAGGTCCATAGGAGATGAGGAGGCTCAAGGTACTGATATCCATCAACAAACTCTCCGAGGCTTGTGTCAGCTATAGCACAGGCCTAGTGCTTTCTCTACCTTATCTTGCCCTCCTCACCTTGGTTACCTCTAAAGTCTGTTCTTTTGGGTATGAAAGCTTCTTTTGTCTTGTTGGATTCCCACACAGCCATCCATACAACAGGGGCATCATACAATATTTGTTATTTTTGTTGCCTAATTGCACTCAGCATAATGATCTTCGGTTTCATCCATTTGATGAGGTGCGTCATGACTTCACCATTGATTTTCAGTGATGAATGTTATTTCATAGTGTGTATGCATCAGAATTTATTTATCTATTCTTCTACTGATTGACTGATGGGTATTTGAGTTGTTCCCAAATTTTTGTTATTGAGAAGAGGGTTGTGATAACATAGGTATACATATGTTTGTTTATGCTAGAATTCTTATCTCTTTAGGATATATGGCCATCAGGGAGAGTTCTAGGTTGAATTAATTCTGTATTCCTCACTTTTTTGAAGCAGTACCATATAATTTCCCACAATGTGTGTACATAGTTATGTGTGCCATCAGCAGTGTATGAGGCTTACAATCTCTCTAAAGCCTCTCCATCACATGCTATTTTGAAAACATCCAGCAAAACGATCTTCTAATAAAAAAAGAAGAAGAAATTGCAAACACTCATCCTTCAAAGGGGGACCAGACAGGGTTTCCTTTGCTCAATATATCCCTTCATATCTATTGGTTAATATAGTTCTTAATGTCTTAGGCAGAACTATAAGACATCACCAGATATTAATGCATCCACATTGACATAGAAGAAATAAGCTATCTTTATTTTCAGATGACATGGTCCTGTATCTAAAACCTAAATAGTTGTTTAAAATTGCTGAAACTGATTTAAAATTTTGACAATGTAGCAGGCTACGAGTTCTATATACAGAAATCAATTGGAATCTTGTGTATTAAAGAAGATGATACCAAAGGGGAATTTTTTTAAAATACCATTTACAATAACTACCTCAAAGATAAAATATCAGGCATAAATCTTACCAAAGAAACAAAATACTTATGAAAAGAAAACTATAAAACACATCTACAAGAAACCCAAAGAGACACAAATCACTGCCATCAAGTCAATGAAAACCCACAGCAACCCTTATAGGACAGGAAGAACTGCCCTTGTGAGTTTCTGAGACTGTAACTCCTTACTGAAGTAGAAAGCCTCATCTTTTTCCCGCATAGGGGTTGGTGTTTTTGAACTGCTGACCTTACATTTAGCAGCCAAACTTGGTACTACCAAGCCACCAGGGAGATGAAATATAGTGAAAATGTCAATTTCATCAAAATCATATTGTAAATCCAATTCTGATCCAAACTCAGCATGATTCTTCAAAGAAATGGGAAAGTGATCACTAATTTTACATGGAAAGGAAAAATCCTGGGATAAACAAAACATTACTAAAACCAAAACTGAGCAAATGATAAACATGGACACAAGACAGAAATTCCTAGTGAGCCCATCCAGTCTCAGTCAAATTCTAACACCCTGGGAAGTCAGACATACAGCCTGAATTCTGGATGCTTCAAGATTTGTTTTGATTCTCTTTTCTTTCATTCTTTTTTTAAAATTACAGTAACAGCAACTCCTACCCACCCCACCTCAAACACCTGGAAATTCACGTACCAGTGGGTCTCCAGGACCCCTCCTTCCCTAGCTCACAGACCTGCTGAGACTTACACTCTCCAGACCTTCCCCTCATTGGATGTCCTCCTCACCCCATGCCTCCATTCCTATTACCTATTTACCCCCTGAACTCCTGCGTGATGGGTGGATAGTGTGGCATGGCTCAGAATCTCCACACCTCTCCAGTTTTTCCCTAGCGACCCTCCCTATAGAGGGAACCATGGTGCTGCTAAACCAAGGCGGGGGGGGGGGGAGGGGTTTGCTATAAACACAATAACATCAGTCTGCTGTGCTCTCCCTGTATTATATAATGGGCCAATAAGCGACCCTTGTAGATTATTAGATATATTCTCCACCTACCTCACTCAACACTAACTCAACTCTACTCTCTCTTTCACTGTGAGACACACTTTCACGTAAGCTAACAAATGCTAGCACACATCTTATAATCTCCTTTCCCAATTTATCAAAAATGGCAATATTTAGCCAGAAGATAACTTATGATTAACACCATCTGTTAAAACCTACTCTCCTACTCCTAGCCCTTATTCGTGCTACCCACCCAAATCTATCGCTTCCTCATATCCACACAATATGATTTCCAGCCCCTAGGTAATATTCCTCCTCTAATTACAAAAGACAACCCTCACACACTCAACCCAGAACCCTATATACCATCTGCAGCTGGACCACGATGCTGTGCAAAAAAACAGCCAACATCAGTAATCACAATAATTAAAGACACGCAAAAGTCAAAACCTGAAGAATACCATGAAATACACACAAAATACAAGCCCTGGAACTACCAAAAAGTTAACACAGGAGAATAATATTTAGAACCATACAAGATCTCTGAGGATCAATCATGGAGGGAAAAAATGAATAAATTGAGATACTAAAAATCTCACACCCCAAAGAAGCCTAGAAGCTAAACAATGAAATAATATAAAAACAAAACAAAACAAAAAACCCCAACGTGGTACAAGAACCGGGAAATAGAATGGAAGAAAGGGAATATAGAATCAGCGAATTTCAAGACGACCATATACTTCAGTCTTGAAGACAACCATTCAGACTTCATGCAACTAGAGAAACAATCAAAGAAACAAACAAAAAAGCAAACAAATCTGAAGCCAGAAAAAGGGGGTGGGCTGATTTCCTAATGGGGAAAA
Organism: Tenrec ecaudatus; assembly: GCF_050624435.1. NCBI lineage: Eukaryota > Metazoa > Chordata > Mammalia > Afrosoricida > Tenrecidae > Tenrec > Tenrec ecaudatus. Next base: position 146,113,204 of record NC_134548.1, read on the forward strand.
ATGACTAACAATACTTTTAAGGACTCTAAGATGTGAATATGCCTGGTACTATGCTCCTAATAAGTGAGACTCGTCCGAGATTCTATACACCCCCCCTGGATACACAGAATAATGGGGCACTGAACCTTGGATCTTCAAGGTACACAACATGCTCCAAAGGCCCTATCAGAGGTATGAGATGTGGAAACTCCGGTAGGTGACCTAGGTTCTGCCTCAAGCACACTGGTAATGTGCGGAATTAAGACCAAAACTACATGGTGTGTGAAGAAGCAGTTAAACCAAGAGTACTGAATTATCAATAAGCAGGCTAATGTTTACTTACAATCTCAATGCTCTACTTGCTGTATTAAGACATGGTATTATTCTGGCAGACCTGTGACTGACATTGTCAGTGAATATTATTATAATTTTTTCCTGCCCATCAACTCCCACTGTTTGTGCAAATAGTGTCCAGTCACAAAAGGATTTATTTTATACATGGCAATAATCAGTGTATTGCTATTTGTAATTAGCCTACACTTGCTTAATCTCCCTTTTAAAATCAGTCCCATGGGGTAATCAATAACACTATAAACAAAAAGTCCTTATGCTCCAAGGAGATGATTGATAAGATTTTCTACCATAAAATAACAAAAATATCTGTATGGTGAACCAGAGGAAGATAAGAAACATAGTTTCAGAAATGGATTTTGTGCTTTCCTTAATCCTAGCTCCAATCTATGAACAATTAGTTCTTCAGACACGATGCTGTTTGATATACACTTTTATGAAGGCAACACTGAATACGTGGGTGGAATGATGGCAAAGCGTGGTTAAGCAATTAGATGGTGCTTGACTATCAGAAAGAATAGCATCTGGGTTCTTAAAGGCTTGTTTTCAAACAAGAAACCATCTAAGTTAGACATCAATTAAGCACACATGGAAGAAGCACACCAGCATCCATGATCCAATGATTGCAAGTTATATAATCCAAATCTGAAGGAGGGAATAGTAATGGAGCTTAAATTGTGAGATCCTGGTGTGCTGAAGGCTGCGGATGGAATTGAAATCCAACATAAATTTTCAGGATATACACAGGGAATAAACCACCTGTGATTTCCCTCTAACCATAATCAATGAATGGAAATAACCTGGTTATCAGACATGGAGAGATGACTATAGTAGATGAAAATGATAAATCTGAATAAAAAGGAATAGGGGGCATTCACCCCCATACTTTCAAATGTATTGTATAGCTACATTAATCCAAACAGCTTGGTACTGGTACAATTGCCCAATAGATTAGAATTGAGAGCTTAGAACTACAACCAAAGACCTACGGATGCTACAGACACAGAATCTTTGGTAAAAGACAGTAAGTGGGGAAGAGATTGCCTTTCAATAAATGGTGCTAGAAAAATTAGATTTCCGCTTGTGAAAGAATGCAACAGAATCCATACCTCAAAGCATATACAAAAGAAATTAAATATAGAAAACAGACCTAAGTTTAATCCCTAGAACCCTAAAGACTGTCGATCAAAAAATAGGGACAATTTAAAGGGCTGTAATATAAAGTATAAATATACTACCAAATATAATGAAGAGTGCCCACACTACAGAAGACAAAATAGAAGACTTGAACCTTCAACATCAAAAGTCTTTATCAAAAGAATTAATACAGAAACCTCAGATTGGGAAAATCTTCAGCAATGATATATCACATAAAGTGCTAACTTTGAAAATCTACAGAAAATGACAATAGGTTAATAAGAAAAATACAAATAATCCAGTAGAAAAATGGGCACAGGACATGAATAGACAATTTACTAAAGATGACATCTAGGCTGTCCACAAGCATATGAAGAAATGTTCAAGTTCATTAGCGATAAGGGAAATAAAAATTAAAGCAACAATTAGATACCAACTCATAATAGCCCTCAGCAAATTTTTAAAATATAAAGAAAATAATAAATATTGGAGAGGACATGGACAGAATGAAGCACTTATACATGGCTGGTGGAGTTATGGAATTGTACAACCACTATGGAAATGCCATGGTGTTTCCTTAAATGCAATACAAATACCTTATGATTCTACAAACTCTCTTCTTGGTATATACCCTAAAGAAACAAAGAACAAAACATGGACACACACCTATGTTATTGCAGCAATTTTTATAATAGCAAAATGATGGAATCAATCAAAGACTCCTACTATAGAGGAATAGATAAACACTGATACATTTCTAAAATGGGATATTATGCTGATGGTGTGCGATGCAGGGGGATGTGTAAGTAAAAATAAGGGTTCCTGGGGAGGGCAGGGGAGGGAGGGGATAAAAGGGAACTGGTATCAAGGAGTTCAAGAAGAAAGAAAATGTTTTGAAACTAACTGTGGTGGAAATTATACAATACTGCTTGATGTGATTGAACTATGGAATGTTATGATAGCAGAAAGAGCGCCAATAAAAGGGTAAAAATTAAAAATCAATGAAGAGTCCATTAAATAACTTAAGACATGGACAAAATTGTGCTTTGAAAATTGGTCAATCTCACAAAGATAAATAATTTATACCATTATTATAAAGGTGTTGTAGCTTTCTATAAATTTTTTAAATTAGCCCTTTTGTCTTCTATAGGGTAAAGCTTGTCCCTATTTTTTTCATTGATGGTCTTTATGGTTTGAATATTTTTAACATGGGTTGTGCAATCATCACCACAATCAATTTTAGAACATTTTCTTCAATTTTGTACTCAATGTTATTTGTTTTCCCTTTTGCCTCATACCTCCCCTGTCATAACTGTATGAAGCTATTAATCTAGTTACCATCTCTACAGATTTAAAGCTAATCTGTACAGGAATCCAATCTGGATTTCATATAAAGAAAATCATACTCCTAAAAAGCCTTCTCCAACAACAATAACAAAATAAAACACAGAAACGCCAATCTAAAAAAGCAGAAAATAATAAAAGCTAGAACACATTAAAAATGGGTCAAAACTTAAAACAATTGATAAGATGTTAAATTTTAACCTCACTGTACCTGCATTAATTCACTTTCTGATTCACTCTGTCTTAAAAGCAATGCTTTGCACATCCTAATCAATGGTCCAAGAGAATTCAATGGCCCCTCACTCTCCACGAGGTCTATGCTTTTGATATCTTCCATAGCCTTCTGTAAACCAGGTGCTCAGAATTTAAGCCCTACTACATTTTCTTCCTCTGATCTTTGATTTTATTATTTATAAACCTTGGATCATACCGGCTGATGTGTTTTTTTCCTTGTGAGCTTAACTTACACTTCATTTAGACAGTTGCTGTTGGTAAGTCAAGCTTTTAAGTTCCTGGACTATATTCTTTCTGATAGCCAGGAACTGGCTGCTTTCTTCACTATGTGTCGCTATAGCACGCATCTCTTCAGTGATCCCTTTGTAAGGTAAAATTTTCAGCAGTGCCACATCATGAGAAACATTTTTTTCTTAGGTTAGGGCTTATGATTACGTGGGATCTCAAAATCAATGTATATATCTATATATCTTTATCTCTAGATGTCTACAGAGTTCCACCTTAGTAGCAGCATTCTCATTTTCTGCCAGATAATGTAAGTACTCACCAGGGGGCCTTTGTTATTTTAATAATAGTATAAACCAACCACTAGTATAGAATTAAAAGTACTATTGAGATAGGCTCATAGCGACCCTTTTGGAGTGGGTAGAACAGCTTCATTTTTCTCCCACAGAGAGGTTGGTGGTTTCAAACTGCTGACCTTGTGGTTAGCAATCCAATGTTTAACAACTTGTCTTGATGACAGTGAGGTCTGGCTTATTGAGATAGGAGAATTGTCACATATGGGAAAGACTTAGAATTAAGATGTGTCTGGAAAAGCTAAGAAAATATGAAAATGGAAAATATATGGTATCATTAATTTGCCTATTATTGGGCAACCTCAAAAGATTTGAACTGAAGACTACCAACTTCCTATTCCATGATCTTAGAGCAGCTGCTTTTCTCTTCTACAACAGGTGTGTGTGTGAGGTAAAATCTGATTCATTTAGTGGGTTTTCTGACTCTGATCATTCTGACGTGACTGATGTAGTAGGCTGCAAACCTCGAGAAGACAAGATCTCCAAAATTCAGGTAGCCTGTCATGTAGGGCCTCAGTCACCAAGGGCTGAAAAGAAACTCCATTAAACATGAATGATTAACCACATAGTACAGGGTGGGTGAATCCTTCCCCTTGGGACATCATGGGTTAGCGGCCCTCTCCTTGTCCCGGCAGAAGTGAAATCATCATCTTTGAGACAGACGCATCCTCCTCTTCTGTGAGTGTATTGAATAATTATGAAGGAGTATTTACCCAATAAGTGGGTAAACAAGGCATTGCAATCTGACTTCTTCACCTGAGAACAGCTACCTGTCTTTTTCTTTGTGTGTATATATATTCTTATAGCAGTGGTCTCATACAATAGTTGTGTTTTTTTGTGATTTATTAACTTGACTCAGACTAATGTTTTCCAAGTCCATCCATGTCGTGAGATGCCTTGGGGTCTCATCATGATTTTTTAGTGATGCATAGTATTACATTGTGTATATTATCCAAAATTTCTTTATCCATTCTACCACTGATGGGCTTTGAGGCTGCTTCTAACTTCTTGTTATTGTGAATAATACTTCGATGAATATGGTAGTGCAAACACCTGTTCCTGTTCTATTGCTGGATCACATGAGATTTTCATTCGTAATTGTTTTCGGGAGCAGCATATTGCTTTCTACAATGTTTGTACATATTTACAGACCCACCAGAAGTATATGAGAACTTCAATCTTTCCACACCCTGTCCAGAATTTCTTTCCGATAAATTTGAACTGGTCTATCATTGTTGTGCAAGGTGATAATTCATCATTGTTTTGATTTGTGTCTCCAAATGGTCATTGATCCTGCTCACAAGCTTTTAAGACTTACAAAAGCTGGCTGTAAATTGTTGTCCTTTTATACTATGCTATTCCAATTTATCTTGATGTTTTCCTAAACTATGATCTTAAGCCCCCAGGATCAGTGACTCATTCCCTCAAGGTGTTTGGTTATATAGCTCAGAGGTTTATGTAAATTTTCCTCCTGCAATATTATATTCATGAATGTATTTGATGCTCGCGCACACACACTGAAATATCCTGTCATGCCCATGTGTATATTTATGGTTGTAGTACCGTTTACCTTCTCATTCTTCTTCATTTATATTGTGTGTCTATCTACGTATTCACTCTTAGATAAGATTATTTTTATGTTTTAGGCTGTTTCACTAGCAACCAGAAAATTTTGTGTGTTTGTATGTAGATAGATAGATAATTTTTTAAATGGCTCACTTTTGCAGAAGTTTTGGCAGTTTCCAAGTCCATGAAGTCAGATGTTAGGTTGGAGACTTTTCCTAACTCTAGTAGTTTGAAGGTGAATCAACCCAAGATCAGCAGGAAGGTCACATGCTGGTGGATGCAGAGTCATATGAATCCAAGTTCCTCAGTTAAGATGGCAGCCTGTTGATGACACCCAGAACTAACAGGCAATTTGAGCTGACCATTGGCTCGAATTCAAAGAACTGGAGATTGATGAACCAGGTTCAGGATCCAAGCCCAGCAAAAAGCTAACATGCCCTTCCATAGTGTCCACTTATATTGGAAATGGACCACATCCATGAGAAAACTTCCTTCCAGTTGAGATGAGTAAGCATATTGGATCCAACCCTAAACTTCTTATAAGTGGTTGTGTGCTCATAACAGATGCCATTTTGACTTAGATAATATTGTGCTTGGTTACATAACGGGAAATTGCTAGGTCTTACCTGACACAACACTGAAATTCCTGGGCCAGCCAAATTGACTCAGATTAAAATTATTACTGGTATTGCAGCATTGGGTATGTGATAATATTTTGTGTGTGTGATAGTATTTACTGTTGCTGCCTTTAACTCTTGTTAAATTGACTTCTTTTGCTTTGATACCTTTGTGCTAACTTCCCTTTTATTGTATATTCCCTTTCCCTTCACCTGAATTGATCTGTATCTCCCCTTTGTTGTTGTTAAGAATCTTCAAGTCTGTTCTGATTCTTAGTACAACAGAATGAAAAACAGGCTGTTCCTGCATCATCCCGACAATTGCTTTCATTTCTGAGCACATTGTTGCAGCCATTGTGTTCGTACATTTGGTAGATGGCCTTCCTCTGTTTTGCTGCTCCTGCACTTTCCCAAGCATGATGCATTTTTCCAGGGACTGATCTGGTAATATGTCCAAATTATGTGAAGCAAAGTCTCATCATCCTTGTCTCTAAGAAGCACTCTGGCTGTATTTATTTCAAGACAGATTTGTGTATACTTTTGGCACGCCATGATACTTTCAATATTCTTCACCAGCACCATGATTCTAATGTGTCTATTCTTCTTATGTCTTCTGTGTTCATCAAACATTTACATGCAGATGAGGCAATTGAAAATACGATGGCTTGGGTAAGGCACACCTTAGTTCTTAGAGTAACATCCTTGCTTATCAATACTTTAAAGAAGTCTCGTGCTGCAGATTTACCCAGTAAAATACATCATTTGTTCTCTTGATTCGTGAGCACTGATTGCGGATCCTTGACAACCAAGACAAAGATCCTTGACAACTTCAATCTTTTCTCTATTTAACATGATGTTACCTGTAGGTCCAATTGTGAGGATTGTGGCCTTCTTTACATTGAGTTGTAGTCCATACTGAAGGCTGCAATCATTGATGTTCATCAACAAGGGCTTCAAGTCCTCTTCACTTGCAGCAAGCTAGGTTGTGTCATCTGCATACCACAGGTTGTTAATAAGCCTCCCTTCAATCCCGACGCCACACGATTCTTCATATAAGCCAGCTTCTCTGATAACTTTCTTGGCATATTGATTGAACAAGTTTGGTGAGAGGTTATAACCCTGACCCACACCATTTCTGATTTTAAACCATGCAGTATTCCCTTGTTCTGTTCACACAACTGCCTCTTGAGCACAATGAAGTGTTCCAGAATTCTCTTTCTTAAGGTTATCCACAGTTTATTATGATCTACATAATAAAATGCCTATGCATAGTTAATGAAACACAAGGAAACATCTTTCTGTTATTCAGCCAAGATACATCTGACATCAGCTAGGACATCCCTTGTGCCACATTCTCTTCTGTTTCCAGCCTGAAACTCAGAGAACTCCCTGTCAAGGTACTGCTGCAACCATTACTGGATGAGCTTAAGCACAATTTTACTTGTGTGTGATATCAATGATATCATTCTATAGTTTGAGCATTCTATTGGGTCACCTTTCTTTGGAATGGGAATGAATATGGATCTCTTTGATTAAGTTGACTAGGTAATGGTCATCAAAATGTCCTTGCATTCTTCCAGTGCTTCTTCAGCTGTCTAAAACATTTTCAATGGGCATTCCTTCAATTCTTGGAGCCTTGGTTTTTTGGCTACTTCAGTGAAGTTTGAACTTCTTGCTTCAGCACCATTGGTTCTTGCTCATATACTGTCTCCTAAAATGGATGACCAACTATTTATTTGTGGTACAGTGACCCTGTTTTCTTTCCATTGTTTTGTGAGGCCTTCTACATCATTCAGTATTTCGCCTACAGAATCTTTGAAAACAGCAATTTGCGGCTTCAGGTTTTTTCCCGAGTTCTTTCAATTTCAGATATGTTGAGCATGTTGTTCCTTTTTGATTTTCTAATATTTTGCTTTGTCTTCTTAAGCTGCTCTTTGAAATTTTCTGTTCAGCTCCTTGACTTCATCCTTTCTTCCATTCGATTTAGCTACTGTACAATTAATAGCAAGTTTCAGAATCTCTTCTGATATCCGCTATATCTTTTCTTACTTTTCATCCTTTTTAATGACTGTTTGCTTTCTTTGTGAATGATGGTCTTGATGTCCTACAACAGCTCATTAGGTCTGCTGTTGTTAGTGTTCAATGTGTCACATCTGGTCTTGACATGTTCTCAATATTTAGGTGATATAGAGTCAAGGCCGTATTTTGGCTCCTGTGGACTTGTTTTAATTTTCTTAACCCTTTTCTGAACTTGCATATGAGAATTGATAATCTGTTCCACAGTCAGCCTCTCGTGTGCTTTTAACTGCTGATATTGAGCTAGAGTAAAACTTCCTCTGTGGTTTTTCAAAACAGTAAATCATTTTAGGAGCTGAAAGCCTTCCCCTTCTCATGCCAAGTGGATGATGGGTTCAAAAGACTGACTTTGCAGTTAACAGCTCAATATGTATTGCACTCTTAGAGGGTATCCCCCCAAAAAAATCATAATTGTGCTTGGTGGAGCAGAGCTCTCAATAGTATGCATTTTCCCACTAGGCGAGCAACTCACTCTGAGTTAGTGCACCCAGTGTCATTGCTTGGGAAGGTTCTCTCTGGTCACAGTGAAATTTTCATAAAACCAGATTTACTTGAACCTCGTTTGTGTGTGTGTGTGTGTGTGCGTGTGTGATCGCCAATTTAAGAGAACAGTATGCAGGTGGAAATTATGTTTTCTACTCAGGAAAAATGCCACAGGAACTGTTGTGATGTTGAACACAGCTTACAAGGACAGCGTTATCGGAAAAACTCAAGTGTACTAGTGGTATTCTCATTTTAAAACAGGTGAAATTTTGACAAACTGCGTTCTGAATGACCATCAGTTTCCCGAATGGAGGAAAATGTTGACTCCTAGTGCATGTGGAGTTAATTCCAACAGATTAGACTGTTACTTAAGCTTTCTATTTAGAGGTTATGAAAAAGATATTATAACAGTGTGAGACCAAAAAGGCCTGATTTGTGGCAGACGGAAGACTGGTTTTGCCACCAGGACAATGCACATTCTCATGCAACCACCTCGATGCTCCAGTTTTGGGGCAAAAACAGCATGCCTCTCTTGCCCCATACACCTTACGCACCTTACTTCACTCAGTATGACTTCTTTTTGTTTCTGAGAAAGGACATGAAAGGACAGCAATTTGATAACATAGAAGAGGTGAAGAAGAAAAAAACGAGAGAGGTGCTGTCAGCCATCTGAACAGATGAGTATGAAAAATGTTTCCAAGAATGGAATCGCAGATTTGAAAAAAATGTATTAAGTGTAATGGAAAGTACTTTGCAGGTGATAAAGTTGTTTTGTAAAATAAAAAAATGAAATACATAGCTTTGAAATGAACAACAATTCTGGGTTTTTTTTATCCCCTTGTATACCACCAGGGCTGCTTAGAACTACCATAATGTTAATGCTTAATCACCTAACACCCACAGGCTCTTTTTGTCCTTTTATTTCTTTGAATGGGCCATTTAAAGAATCCTATCTTCAAATATTTTAGTCTTCTTTACATTGAGTTGTGGTGGTGGCAAAGAATATTCAAAGTAGCTTGGGCTGCCAAAAGAATAAACTAATCTGTCTTGGAAGAAGTTTGTCCAGAGTTCTCTTTAGAGGCAAGAACTCTGAAGATGGTGAGACTTCATCTTACCCACATGTGAAGAGAGACAAGTCCCTGGAAAAGGGCATTATGTTCTGTAAAGTAGAGGAGCAGTGATAAAGAGGAAGGCCCTTGATGAGATTGATTGGCACAGTGTCTGTAACAGTGGGCTCAAGCATAGGAAGGATTGTGTGGGTGTAGCAGGGCCAGGCGCTGTTTCATTTCATTATGCATCAGGTTGCTATTGGTCAGAACCTACTCAATGGCACTGATTATAAACATCTTCAAATATGGTAGTTATTTCTTTTGGTTATTTAAGCCTGCTTACTGAGCATGTCTTGTGAATTTTTTGTTTCCTTTGATGTACTTTTCTGGTCTAGATTTTCTGTTTGATTTCTTATACAATTTTGGCCTCATCATTTTCTCATTTGTTGTGCATTATTTTCTTGATTTCCTTTAGTTTTTTGCCTGTATCTTCCATTAGTTCTCTGAGAATATGTAAGATAATTATTTTAACAGCCTTTGCTTATTTTGTTCAATGTCTGTGCTTCTTTAGGGTTGATTTTTCTCTTTCATTTTTTTTGAATGGGACATTTTTCTTTATGACTTGCTTTCTTTTTGCATGCGGAAAATGGGACATTTGAATATAATATGGCATATGTGCCACTTTGTTGAGTTTGTTTGCTTTTAACTATTTCTTTTTGATTCCTATTTTATCTTTCCTTCTATTCAAGGCTATTGTAGCCTATTGGTTTAATAATGACTTTTCCTAATTCTTTTTGCAAAGTTCATTTTTATGCATGCAAGAATGCAGAATTAGTCTCTTAGTGTAAGGTCATTTGAACCTTAATTACACCTGCATCCTCAGTCCTCTTATGCTTTATCAAATACATAATCTGTGGCACTTCTAGCTATAGTCTTTGCAACTCCTTCCAAATGACCATTTCCTGGTGGATCTGAGTAAGAGGAAGTGAAGGAGAATACCAATAGAATTCGGTTGCGAGTGCTTGTTGACAGGATGAATTGTGATTGCTATCCTGCTGGTAGGGATATGAGCCAACTGAAAAGCAGGAGAGGCGATGTTACTGCCAGCAAGACCTAGAAGTGGAGCAAGTCCCATGGACCTCAAAAAGCCCAGTGAACTTTGGTGATTCTGAAAGGCAACTTTGACATAAGAGAACAAAGGAGCAGCAGCAACAGAACCAGGAACAAGAAAAAGTAAAGCTGAGTGCTTTTGAGCTTGTGGAATGGGGTGCCTCTGGGCACCTAATGTACTGTCCCACGGAACTAGAGCTGAGTGGCACACCCCTGGGGAATTTATTAGCTGCTCTAAAAGAGATTTGAAACATGTACTGCCTGAACAACTGTATGCTGAGCATTTCTCATATGAATTATAACTTATTAACTTCCATAATGAATCTCATCATCATGAGCATTCTTTATGAATTCTGAGTGGTTATTACACGGAATTATAGAATCTAGAACAGTACAGTGCAGGAAAACTAGAGAGAGCTGTGTGAGACAGAGCAATGTATTAATTAGAACATGAACATCTTTGTTGTTGTTTGGTTCCATTGAGTTGGTTTCAACTGAGCAACCACATGAACATCTGAACAAAACACTTCACAGTCCTGCACCATCCTCTCAATTGCTGTGTTTCAACCTAATGTTGCAGCCATTGTGACAATCTATGTTTTTGAGGATATTCTTCCTTTTTCTTTTATTAAAATCATTTTATTAGGGGCTCATACAACTCTTATCACAATTTATACCTACATCAAAATGTGTAAAGCACATTTGTACATCCATTGATTGCCCTCACCATTCTCAAAATATTTGCTCTCCACTTAATCCCCTGGCATCAGCCCCCTCATTTTGCCTCCTCCCTCCCTGCTTCCCCTCCCTCATGAACCCTTGATACTTTATAAATGATTATTTTGTTATATCTTGCCCTGTCCGACGTCTCCCTTCACTCACATTTCTGTTTTCCGTCCCCAGGTTATATGTAGATCCTTGTAATTGTTTCCCCTTTCCAACCCCCTTCCCTCCACCCTCCCGGTATCACCACTCTCAGCACTGGTCCTGAAGGGATCATCCTTCCTGGATTGCCTGTGTTTCCAGTTCCTACCTGTACCAATGTACTTCCTCTGGTGTAGCCAGATTTGTAAGGTAGAATTGGGATCACGATAGCGGGCATATAGGAAGCATTTAGGAACTAGAGGAAAGTTGTATGTTTCATCATTGCTACACCGCACCCTGACTGACTCATTTCCTTCCCGCAAGCCTTCCATAAGGGGGTGTACAGTTGCCTACAGATGAGCTTTGGGTTTCCACCCTGCACTCCCCCTTAGTAACAATGATATGATTTTTTGTTCTTTGCTGCTTGGTACCTGATTTCTTCTACACCTCGTGATCACACAGGCTGGTGTGCTTCTTCCAAGTGGCCTTTGTTTCTTCTGAGCTAGATGGCCACTTGTTTACCTTCAAGCTTTTAAGACCCCAGATGCTACATCTTTTGATAGCCGGGCACCATTGGCTTTCTTCACCACATTTGCTCATGCACACATTTATCTTCAGCGATCGTATCACGGAGGTGAGCATAAAATGATATGTTTTTTTTTGTTCTTTGGTGCCTGATAACTGATCCGTTCGGCACCTCATGAGCACAATATTCTTCTTTTTTATTGACCCACTATTGTACCAAACATGATGTCCTTTTCCAGGGGTTATTCTCTCCTGATAATATGTCCAAAGCAGGTGAAGCTAAGTACTGACATCCTTGCTTCTAAGCAGCATTCCAGCTTAACTTCACCCAAGAGAGATTTGGCTGTTCTTCTGGCACTCTGTGGCACGTTCCAGATTCTGCACCAGCCCTATAATTAAAACGCATCATTTTCTCTTGGGTCTTCCTTATTCATTGTTGAACTTTCCCATGCATATGAGATGATTGAAAATATCATGGCTTGGGACCACATGGAAGAAGCACACTACCTTCTGTGATCCAAAGAGGACAACAACAAAATCCAAATGTAATGAAGGGAAAAGTATCAGAGGTTAAATTGTGAACACCCAATTTGTGTAGATGGCTATGGAGGACTGTGGGATCCCAAAACCTATCTTCACAGTATATAGTCAGATTAAGCTGGCAGATTCCCTCTAGCCACACACAAGCGACTCGAATAGCTTTACTGTCAGACAGAGAGCATTGTAAATTGGATTATGCTGCATCGAACTTGATACTTGGTAAGTTGACCTCCCTCTTGACCCAGTCTGAATTTGTTTTAGGCTCAAGTATTTCCTACGTGTTCCATGAAAAAAAATTCTTTACTAACTTTTAGAATATTGATGGAGGGGTCTTTTCTTTTGTACTCATTATTTTCATTTTTGCATTATTATTTTATCCTTACCATTTTCTGCTTTTGTTTTTTATTGTTTTTGTTGGGTTTCTAAATTTGTGAGGCATGGGAGTAGATCCATAGAGATAATAACTGATGCAATGTTTTATAGGCGATGTGGGAGTGGGGGTGGCAAATAGGGAGGATGAGGGGATTTGAAGAATAAAGAAAGCATGTGGGAGGGGAGAGGGAGCACTAGAACTGGTTGTGATTATACACTCATTTTAAAAGTGAGTTAACCATGGAAGTATATGATATGTGAATATTACCTATCAAGAAAACCACAGGGAGTGGGGCGGGGGGGGGGGGAAAGAAACCAGTCTGGACCAGTCGTTATGATGGGTGCAGGTGAAAAAGTTTGTTGTGTAGGAGGAATTGAACTTATGTCAATGGTGGTAGAATAGTTTGGAAAAGGATACCAACCCGAAGAGTAGAATAAATGACACTGAATTATACAAGTAGAAGTTGTGGAATTGGAGAATGCTCTGTCATGTATATTTTTGCCACAATTAGAAAAAATAATTACGTGAATAACAATGACTACAAGGAAGAAGAAAATGTTCTAGAATTGCATATGATGACAATTATACATTGCTTCTTGATGTGATTGAATTATCAAATTTTATGACATGTAGATGAACTAGTAATAAAATAGTGTACAGGCTGGAAGATAAATAAGGGGCCATCTAACTGAGAAACAACAAAGCCCACATGGAAGAAGTACACCAGCCTGTGAGATCACAAGGTGTTGAAGGGATCAGTTATCAGGCATCAAAGACCAAAAGAAAAAAAGAAAAAAAATCATAGCATTGTGAATGAGGGGTAGTGCGGATTGGGGACCCAGGGCCCATCTTTGGGAAATTGGGCATGCCCTTGCAGAAGGACTGCGGGGAGGAGATGCGCCAGTCAGGGTGCAGTGTAGCAAAGATGAAATATACAATTCTCCTCTAGTTCTTGAATGATTCCTCCCCCACCCACTATCATGATCCCAATTCTACCTTACATATCTGGTTGGACCGGAGGATGTACACTGGCACAGATAGAAACTAGAAATACAGGGAATCCAAGAAAGATGAATCCCCCAGGACCAGTGGTGAGAGTGGTGATGCCTGGAGGGTGGAGGGAATGTGGGGTGGAAGGGGGGAACCGATTACAAGAATCTACATATGGCCTCTTCCCTGGGGGATGGACAGCAGAGAAGTGGGTGAGGGGAGACGTCGGACAGTTTAAGATATGACAAAATAATAATAATTTATAAATTATCAAAAGTTCAAATGGGGAGGGGAGAACGGAGAGGGAGGGGACAAAATGAGGAGCTGATACCAAGGGCTCAAGCAGAAAGCAGGTGTGTTGAGAATGATAAGGGCATCATATGTACAAATGTGTGTGTGGATTGTGATAAGAGTTGTATGAGCCCCTAATAAAATGATTTTAAAATAGTGTCTAAAAACAGAAAGAAAGAAAATATCATGGCTTGGGTCAGGCTCCTTTAGTGCTCCAAGTGCCATCTGCAGATTGGCTGCTGCATCATTCGCTGTCTTTACTGCTACTTCCATGAGCACCAGTTATGCATCCAAGCAGAATGAACACTCTGACTGCTTCAATGTGCCATGATGTTGTCTATTGGTCCAGTTGCGAGGATTTTTTTCCCTGTACATGAAGCTGTAATCCACACTGCAGGCTACCGTCTGCTTCTCATCAGCACTGCTTCGGAACCTCATGGTTTTTAGCAGCAAAGTATTCATGATGCATTTTGCTTTGCATATATCGGTGGATTTCGCTTTCTATTTGCATAAATACACTCAAAAACTCACAGGGGCAGTTCTACCATGTCCTGTAGGTTCATTATGAGTCGCCAGTGGCTGAAGAGCTGTGCGATGAGAATAATTTGTAAAGGAGTTCTGCATCTATACTCCTGAAGGATATTATTCAGTACTTTTCTTCATTTGTAATGCTCTTGTTTAAATTTGATATTGGAGTCATTGTGGTGTAATAAAATATGTTGGACAATGTTTCCTACATTTGTATCTTCTAAAAACTGTGTTCATAATTGATGTAATTTCTTTTTTATATTGTGCTTTACAGAGAAAATTAGTTTTCAGTCTAGCAGATTATACACATTTTATTTTGTAGTATTAGATGCAATTCCCTCGATGTAACACTTTTCTAACTCCCTCCCTGGCTTCTCTATATGCATTTATCAGTCTTTCCTTCCCTCTCCTGCCTTCTGAGCTTTCTTTTTTATGGTATTTCTTACAATTAGTTGAAGAATTTTTTGATGTCAATAATTGAGGCTGAAGTGTTGATGTTTCTGTTTGTAAGTTTCTAACAATGGATTCAATGTCTATAGTATTTACAGGATTATTCAAGTTGATTTTTTCCTGAGTGAGCAATGTGAAATTCTTTGAAATTGGCTATTTTGTTTAAGTTATCCAGCATGTTTGCAAAGATTGCTCAACATTGTTATCCTTTTAAATTTCTTTAAAGTCAATAGTAATTCTCCTTCTTTCTGAATACTGTCTTTTTTTATTTCTTCATTCTTTATCCGGTTTGTAGTTTATGTATTTTATACTCATGGCTTATAAGTAGAATTTGTATTAATTGACTTATTTTTTTTCTTATTGAATTTTGCTTTTATCTTTATATTTTCTTATCTTGTGCTTGGTCAGGGGTTTAATTTGACATTTTAAAAATATTTTAATATGGAAGCTTTGATGATTGATTTGAAAGTTTTCTTCCTTTCTTTTATAAACTTACATGCTATTACATTTCTTCTGGGTATGTTTCATGTATGTCTCACATATCTCAAAATGGTATGTCTTCATTTTCATTCAATTAAAATATATTCTGAATTCCTTTATGACTTTTATTGACTCGTGATATTTTCTAGGATATCAATTTCTAATTTAATTATGTTGTAGTTGGAAAAAATACTTTCTATGACTTCAACTCTTTCAATTCTTTTATGCTGTGTTTTCTTTTATGATCCAGGATATAGGATATTTTAGTGAATGGACTATGTGCATCTGAAAGTCGTTTGTACTCTGGTTTATATGGATCTTCTATACCCTGATTATTTTCTGACTACTTGTTATCTTGCCAAATGAGTGAGAAATGTTGACGTAGCCAACTGCAATTCTGTGTTTGTCTTTCTATGCTTTCAGTTTTTGCCTCTCGTATTTTGAAGCTCTGCTACTCAGTACACATGCTTTTAGCATCATGAATCTTTTATCCCGATACAATATCCTTCTTTATTCCTGGGATTTTGGTTTACTCTAAAATATAATCGAGCTTTTATTAAATATTACCATTATTTCAACTTTGTTTGGGGTAAGATTTTCATGGTCTTACATATTTTCTTTCTTCTTACATTTTCACACACAGATGTTTATATATTTATGAGGGTATGTTAAACAATACTATAAGATCAACTAAAAAGTTTATTTCAAATATCAGAATGAAAATCCACTGTTTCTTGACATATTTTCTATCGAGGTCTATGTATTTCTGCAGCTGGTCCTTCCATCTCTCTAGCCTATTCTCAGAAATCTTAGGAAGCAGTTCTGTTTTGTCCAACAGGTTCATTATGAATCAGAAACAACTTGACAGCAGTGGGTTTGGAGTAACCCTTCCAGGAAGAATTCTGTCTTCTCTGACTTATACCACATCAAAACAATGTTTTGGCATCCTTGAGAGACTGAATCATGTTCCTTTTAATGTTCTTTGAGTTTCTCACTGCCATTGAGTCTCTTCTGACTCATAGAGGCCATACGGGACATGGTAGAATGAGGTCCTGAGGGTTTCTGAGGCTGTAAGTCTTTATGGGAGTAGAAAGCCTCATCTTGCTGATGACTTCGAGCTGCTGACCCTATGGCTAGCCACCCAACATGTAACCATTACACTACAGGCCTCTTTGCATTTGGGAAGCAAAACAAAACCTGAAAGGTCAAGATCCGGGTTGTAAGGTGGGTGAGGAAAGGTTTCCCACTGGCATTTTCCTGAGATAACCTGGTGTTTCCCTCAAAAAAATTAACAGGTATGTTGCTATGTTGGGAGAAATGTTTCAGTGAAATCTTCCCGGGGGGTTTTCTCACCAGTCTGGTTTGAATTTTCTTAAAACATCTTTCTAATAAGTCCTTATGATCATCCTGTGTCCTTTGAAAGAATGCATCATCATTGTGGCTTTGGAACTGAAAAAAAAAACAACGTTGCTCTAACCTTCTGAGCTGATCTCTATGGCTGGAATTTCACTGGCCCTTGGAAGTCACGCTTTTGATCGGACTTTTTTTCTGAAGACACTCTAACGATACAAAAGCAGTTGTGTTGCTGAGAGAACTTGATCTCAGCCATCAAATGATCACAGAGACTCTTTTAAACACATTTTATCTGAAGTTAACCTGTGCACGTTTCTTTTGGTTTGGTAAACAGTTTAATTGGGACATCATACAAAAACCATACAATTCAGTAGTACAATCATATCAAGAAGAATTGTGCAATCATTACCACAATCAATTTCAGAACATTTTCTTCTTTCTTGTACTCCTTGTTATTAGTTCTCATTTCCCCCCAACTTCCACTGAAATACCCCCAAGGAACCATTAATCCAGTTACTGTTTCTTTACATACGCCTATCCCAGATTTCATATACCAAAAGCTGTATAGAAACAAGAAAAACTAAAAAGCGAACAACAATAACAAAATAAAATAGAGAAAAACTCTGTTGAAAGCAAACAGAAAATATTAAAAACAACTTTAAAATGGGTCGAAAGGAAGATCACATGAGAAAGCATTAGATTTCTAACTACTTACATCTGCCGTAATTCACTTCCCACCAATGCACTGTCTATTCACATTGGTGGTCTAGGTCCAGAGGGGATTCATCTGAGCTAGTCTTTATGTACTTCTCCTTCCCTTTTTTCCCCCAGCGGATAGAACTTTTAAGTGGGTTGAAAGAAGAATCCAGATGCTATATTTTAACCCGGCTTAAAAGCATCTCTACTATAACCATCTCTACAATACTCTCTGTACGATAGCAAGGCTACTCACTTCCCTCCACTATGGGCAGAGGGAAATCACCGGAGGCGTATTCTATTTATGGATCCTGTGAATGCATTTTAGACTTGAGCCCTCATCCATAGTTTTCTGAAAACCAGGTGCTCATAATTTAAACTCTGATGTCATTCCATCCTTCTGATTTGGATTATATTATTTACACTCCTTTTATCACACAGGCTGATTTTTTCATGTGGGATTTAGTTGGTGCTTCACTTAGATGGCTTTTTGTCTGAGCACAAGTCTTTTTGACCCCAGGAGTTCTGCATGTTTCTGACTAATATTTGTGGTTCCATTTTAGTCATCTAATGATTAGTTATGCCTCCTTAAAATTTGTGATGTCCCTACGGGTTAAACTATACATCTTTGATTAATAATGTCCAACTTTCAATAACATTATACATATTCATAGTGGTATAAGAATATTATTACATCCATATAATCCCAATAATTTGTTCATATCTGATGTGCTATTGTCAAATATATATATTTGAATTATATATATGTTATATATATAATTTCTTGAAGCTGTCAATTATCTTTTAAAGAGATTAAAACTGGGACTACTATGAGTAGGAACACTGTCATTCTTACCTACCTTTGCATGGTTAGGGATGGATTTCTCTGAGAGATACTCTCAGGGATCTTAGGAGCACACTCATTTGGGAGGGAGGACACCTTGGCTCTGGTCCATTCTATCTAAAGCTTGCAGATGGGCCCATAAACAAGTAATTTCAGACTGTGGATATTAGCTCTATTCAATGAAAGTTTGTATGCCAACAATCTTTAAGGTTCCGTCCACTCTGATAGCTTCTGAAAAGGATAGCTTGATGCCTCATCTAAGTGCAATGCCAAGCTTTAGGGACAACACTGAGCAGAGGCTTCTCTTAGAACTGAAGGGCTTTTCATTCCCCTTGAGATTTTAAAAGGAAGATGATAACCGACACTTAATGCGTGTACTATGTGGTAGCCCTTCTTCCATTGAACATTATTATCACAGTGACAATGCATAGCTGGAAGAAATTTTGAGAAGAGAAAGGATTGTATATGTTAAGCACAGAATACGATGCCTGTCATAAACTACACACGCAATAAATGTGATTCCTTAGCTCATGCTTTGGCTCCTCTGCACCCAGCTCATCACCTTTGAAAAACGTTAAATGACAGAAACACAAGAGACCTAATTAATTTCCCACAGCTATCCAGCTTTCTAGCTCCACAGGCCATGAATAGCCTGTTAATATTGCACTGCCTCTGAAGTTTAGAGTCGGTAGTTAGTGGTCATATCGACTTGCTCTGTTAGCAGTTTGAGGTTGGCTTGGAGGTCTCTTCTTGGACCTAGTTTCCCTTTGTCGTTCATCCTGTGTGTTTGGGAGGTGGATGCACAGCTTTCTCAAATGAAGGGCCAATTCCTCTGTGCAAAATTATAACTGGTTCCACAGAGCTTAAAATCTCCATCTTGGACTCATTGTTATCAGATGTTCAGTTCTGGGCCAACCATCCTCCAGGGAGGCCCTCAGCTCCCTCAGGGAGGAAAGCGAAAGAAATAGAGGAAAGGAGTAGGAGGCAAAATGCATACAGAGAAGTCTACATACAGACATGTACATATGTAAATATATTTATGATTATGGGGGCAACAGACTTAGGTGCATATATTTATAGGTTCAGTAGTAGGGTAGCAGATGGACATTGGGCCTCCTCATGCATACTCCCACAATACAATAGCATGTCACCCTGCTAAACGGTCATTGATGACACCCACCTTCCCGATATGATCACTGAAGACAGACGTGTGTGCAAGCAAACGTGGTGAAAAAAGCTGATGGTGCCCGGCTATCAAAAAGATATAGCGTCTGGGGTCTTAAAGGCTTGAAGGCAAACAAGTGGCCATCTAGCTCAGAAGCAACAAAGCCCACAGAGAAGAAGCACACGGCCTAAGCGAATACAAGGTGTTGAATGGACCATGTAGCAGACACCAAGGAACAAAAACAATCATTGTGTGATCACCTTCCTCACATAATCGCTGAAGACGAAGGTGTGCATAAGCAAGTGTGGTGAAGAAGGCTGATGGTGCCCGGCTACTGAGAGATATAGTGTCTGGGGACTTAAAGGCTTGAAAGCAAACAAGGGGTCATCTAGCCCGGAAGCAACAAAGCCCACACGGAAGCAACTCACCAACATGGGTGATCGTGAAGTTCAGAGGAGACCAGGTCTCAAACAACAAAGGCGGGGGGTGTTGGAAATCAAATCACCGTGAATGAGGGGGAGTGCGTGATGGGGACACAATGCCCATCTGTAGACTGCTGAACATCCCTTCCAGAGGGGTAGTGTGGAGGAGATGAGTCACTCAGGGTTCAGTGTAGCAACAATGAAAGTCAAAATCTTCCTCTAGTTCCTGAACGCTTCCTCCCCTCCCAATTATCATGACCCCAATTCTACTTTGCGGACCTGGTTATACCAGAGGATGCACAGTGGTGCAGTAGGGATCTGGAAATACAGGGAATCGAGGACGGACGAACCCCTCAACACCAGCGGTAGGAGTGGTGACACCTGGAGGGAAGGGGGTATAGAAAGGGAGAACCGATCTTGGAGATCTATGTGTAACCTCCTCTTTGGGAGATGGGCAATGGGAAGGTGGGTGAGGGGAGACACCAGGCAGTGTAAGATAGGATATATTAATTATCTATAAACTATTAAGGGACCAGGGGGAAGTGGGGAGCGGGGAGGAGGGGGAGGGGAAAAGAGGAAATCACGCTGATTCCAGGAAACCAAGTGGAAGGTGAATTTTGAGAATGATGAGTGCAACGAATGTATAAGGGTGCTTTGGTCAATATATGTATGTATGGATTGTGATACGAGTTGTATGAGCCCCAATAAAAAGATTTATTAATAAAAATTATTATTTGTGAGTTAATGCATACCTCATATCATTCCATAATTCAATCATATCAAGCAGAATTATTCAATTGCTACCACAGTCAGTTTCCAAACATTCCTTTACTTCCTGGTCTCCTTGACATCGTCTCTCTTTCACCCCATCATGACTCTTGCACCGCCCCCCTCCCCCTTTTCCACACACACACACAGAAACCCTTATTCCACTTACTGTCCCTGTAGGTTCCTCAGTCCTTGGTTTCATGCACCAAAACACAGACAACCTATAACACACCTTCAAGAGGGTGACCTCCCCTGATGCAGGTATGGGAAGATGGTATTGTGAAGGGAAATATCAAAGGGACAACTTTTAAATAAAAAAGAAAATTAGGCTAACTTGCTCAGGCTTGACTTCAGAAAATCATATCCATGAGTGGCAGAGTATTGAGGACTGAGGCAAAGGGGAAGGATCTGTGAGCGACTCCAGCCAGAGATGAGAATGACCACTGACCTTAGAGAAGGAAAGAAGTGGACTGGGGCTTGCTCACTCCAAGCTATGGTCATTGACCTGTCTAGTCAACAGGGTGAAACAGGTGTGTTGCAGTGGGAAAGGGCAGAGTACTGACCATGGAGGTAACTTTATGACTTGGAAATAGTCTTCTTATGAGATCCATCATTCGACAAGAGTGTGTCCTGTATTGCTCTTTATTTAGCAGAAATGCCTTTGAAGTTCCTTCACTAATAATGGAGATGGTTGTGTGTGGAGCTCATCCTACTCTGATCTATTACCCACCATGTGCACACAAAAACCCTGAATGGAAAATGGCATCTATATAAGTTTAGGTTCCTTGTGATCCCTTCTGCTTTCAGTGTAACCAGCATTCAGCATCTCCTCGCTCTCTCTTTTTCTCACTCTGTTCCCACCCCCACCTTTGCCCTCTTTCCCCCTACCCAGGTCCAGAGGTCAATCCACCTATTACAGTCCTCATGAAGGGATTAGCACTCCGGACTTCTTAGTGGTGTTAAACGTATATATCCATCCACTATAGGCATTGCTTTGCATAACAAACAAACAAACAAACAAACAAAAATCACTGTCACCACCAATGAATTGATGCCAACTCATAGCAACCGTATAGGAGAGGGTAGAACTGTCTCTGTGAATTTCCAAGACTGTAATTCTTTACGGGAGTAGAAAGCCCAGTCTTTCTCCCTCAGAGGAGCGGGTGGTTTTGAAATGTTGACCTTCTGGTTTAGCAGGCCAATGTCTTGTATTCAGAGGGATGTAATTTGCTTTTCAGAAATAGTATAGTGCACTGGCAAGAACACATGGAGACTGAAGATTGGCAAACGTGATTTGGAATCCAGGTTCTGCGAGCTCCTGGCTTGAGGAGCAGGGCGCCAGGGTGGGGTCGTGGAACCCTTTGGACTGCAGTTTGAAGCCACAAGGGAGATGAGACTTTCCGATCCAGTAAAGACGAACAGCCATAGCCACACACAGAGGCAGTTCTCCCCTGTCCTGTAGAGTCGCGATGGGTCAAAATAGACTAGATGCAGCAAGGGATTTTTGGTGTCGATTATGTTGTGCAAATCAATTTAACCTGTTGGAGTCCTATTGTCCTGTCTATAAATAGGGCTACTGCTTGTTTGTATCTGCCTCCTGCAGTGTTGTGGAGGACTTACTGAGATAATTTATGGAAAGGATTTAGCACAATACCGGGTCCAGAGAGAGTTGTGCTGAATGCCTCTCTCCTGAGTGAATGCACACGGGAATCCGTGTCTTTCTTAGCTTAAATCCCTATGCTATGCTGTAGTGCTGTTTAAGAGGCTTTGGCTGTCCTTTAATTGACACGCATATGGAT
Organism: Tenrec ecaudatus; assembly: GCF_050624435.1. NCBI lineage: Eukaryota > Metazoa > Chordata > Mammalia > Afrosoricida > Tenrecidae > Tenrec > Tenrec ecaudatus. The sequence continues at coordinate 146,135,816 of NC_134548.1, forward strand.
GTAGAATTCAGTCAACTCAGAGACTGTAGTTTAATTTTACCATCTACTAGCTGTGTTACCTCAGTAGTTTATAAATTGCCTGAGCTTTAATTTAGTTATGTATAAAATCTAGGTTGCAAGGCGAGGCATACAGAGTTGTTTTGAAAATAAAAGGAACTGATGTATGTGATCACACAGAATCTAGAACATTGCATGTGATTCCTACTGTTAGGGCACTTTCATATGTGGGTTCATTGAATCCTCAGAAACCACCTCATTGCTGTTGTGGTGAGAGATCTAATATCATCACAATAAGATAATGGACATGGTTGAATCTAGTACAATATTATGCAGGTGGTCACCACATGTTTGTTTCCTACCACTTCTTGTTCTTAATTAAGCCAATTATTATCCTTCCAAAATCGTGCTTTTTCATGAACCATATGAATATTTTAAAGAATAGGATGCTACCCTTATATTGTTCTCAATTTAGAAGCAGTCTGGACACCTGGCCTATAATCAGAATTATGTTTATTTTAATAAAAGGACAAAAGATCAAAGAGTTTGCAGATGTCAAATGCTTGCTTAATTCCTGCTTTATTCTTCTGAATAATGAAGGGACTAATTTGTTGTCAAAATTCACCAATAATTAGAAGAATGTTTTTATAAATTATATATTTGCATATTAATGCCATACTTTCCTTAACATTCAAATTGTTTGTTGCCCAGCTCACCACAAGAAAAAGTACTTGATCTGTTTGTACAAGTAGAGGTTGGTTGGAATTGAAAACGTCTGACTTTATTCTGGCAGCCCCACCCCATCCGCTGTAATCTCCACTACTTGGTGTTCGGCTATGATTTGGAGAGGGCCACCGAGCTGATTGTATATGTGCTTGGGACACAGAACAGCATGCTGAAATAACAGCTGGTCTGTGGTCTGAGCCTGACTTTATTGACGCTGCATGGTCTTATTTGTAGCCATGGTCAAGATACTTAAAACCTGTATTTCCTCAGTTTCATCACCTGCCAAATGAAGATAATATTACTACTGACCTGATGGGGCATTTCCAAGGATAAAATAAAATAATCCATGAATATATAAGTCAATCCATATGAACTTCATCATATAGTTCACCATAGAATGAGGGCTTACTACATGTTAAGAGGGGGGCTTAATTCATGTTAAAAGTTGCCTCTCCTCTTACTACTCCTAAGACAATAATGACAGGGACGTGTTGAAAGCACTAACTGGCTGCTCAGACTTATGTGGCATCTCAGATCACTGAATAATGAAGTAAGCACCTTTTTTATTTCAACACTAATTTCTAAAAATTTTCAAAGTTGTCCAAGTTATTTGAGTTACTATGACATGTCTGGCACCATCACTGAATCTTAATCCGTTGGAGCTCTTTTTCAGGCTCATCAATACCTTTTGTAACCATTGCTCAGAGAAATGTAGGAAACTGGCCTGAATGTGATTGGAGGGCAACTCTTAACATATTCGTAATTTAAATTTTGATTTCCTCTTCTATTTTAATGTTGCTCTTTCCCCCCTCAAGGCAGAATATATTAAACCTTCTTGGGTTTATTTGATCTCAACTAGTGAGAATTTCACAAGAATAATTTTCCTGTCTCCAAATAGCTCAGAGAGACTATTATATGGATTTTTCTAGGTGCCATGCATATGCAAGAACGTAGGAAGTAGGGAATACAAAGAGATTGATTTAATTCTCTTCCTTGTGAAAAGTGACCAGTTGTTTGGTTGTTCTGGACATTAAATTAATCGAGACAAATATCTTAAGTAACATATTGGTAGATTAGGTGAGAACAGTGAGCCTGAAGTATAGTCAAGAAATGTTTACTAACTTGTGTATGAACGTGACTTTACTGGCAATAAAACTAGGAGGCAAATGGAGAAATGGACTCATACAATTGTGAGACTGTGGATAGTTGAACACTAAAGATTTCTTCCTCCAGTTGTTTTTCTAAGGAACCCCTTTCCTCTCTCCCTCCTTCCCTATCTTGTCTTCCTTATAGCCTGTCCTTCCCAAATATTTATCGAGTGTGCCTTAAATGCCTAAGTGGTGTACTAGTTATGGAGGTGCCACATAATCAAGACAATATGGCTTCTACTCTTTAGGAGTTAGCCCTTTATAATATCCTGAGATGAATTCGGCTTGGTGGTAGAGAAAAAAGATTCTCAGTTGTGCTTGGGTTTTATATTATATGTACAAGTTCTTTATGGGTGAGTGTCTTTTTCTTTTGCTTTAAATTACAGGATTGAAGATCTTAGGAAAAAGGAGCGTTTTAAAAAGGTAGGGGCCCTAGGTAGACATAGCAGAGAACTGGAGCTGGGTGGTGATGACGTCTTGCTTCTGACTCAGGCTCTTCCCTTGAGCAGCTTGAGCTATCACCTGCTTGTTATGCCAACAAAATTATAGGGAGGAAATGAAGTGTGCATAATTAAAAAGAAAAAAAGAATCAATCAGCCAGAATCAGAAAGTAAAACAAAACACTACACCAGATCAAACAAACAAAACAGAAATCAAGCAAGTCTGCAAATTCTGGTTTTCAGTTGCCCTTACAGATGATTTCTTTGTTTGGCTTTGAGTAGCTTAGTCCCATTTTTAATATAGAATAAATAATATCAAATTTTTAATATCAAGTAATTTGTTGTATCTAAAAGAGAAATTAAGCACTGGGCCTCTTGATCTCAACCAGCTGTCTTATCCTGGGGTTTAAAAAAAAAAGATCATTGGGCATCACTTTAGCAATACTAATCCAAAGAGACTCAGGGTGCCAGTAGTCTCCACCCCTCAAATTTGCAATTTTCCTCCTGGAAGAACAGAGAGGCAAAGCCAGGGGTGTCAGAGTAGGCTGCCACCAGGCTTGGGATGTAGGGGTTGATTATGTTGGAACCATGGTAGAGGTCTTGGGAACATGAGGTTCATGCTTAGAGGGAAGAAAAAACCCTCTATGAGAGATTTTCATCCACTTCTTCATGAGTACATCAAAAGGATATTAAGCACTGACTAGTATTGAGAATAAAAAGGCACATCCAAATGTCTTCTTTCACTTTTACCGACACCACAAGTATCATTTCCATGTGTTAACAACCTACAAAGGGTACAATGGCCATCAGTCAAATAAACAATAATACCAAGAGCAGAAGTACAAGTCCATTATACTGTTCCTCTTACTTAACAGCTTCTTGACAGATGGGTTTTCGTTTGGCCCAGAGAAGAGGCCGTCTCGATGTGGGAGTGCAACGGGACATGCTAGCTCCTTCAGTTTGTTATCTGAGAGTGTGTAATGTATCGAATCTGTGAGAAGATTTCTCATGATTAATGGGTCAAATTAAAAAGGATTTTGATATACAATTCTTCCTAATAATTACAGTTGATTTATTTTGGAAACTGATAAGAAAAACATCAATATTATCAATAACATTGTTAAATGCATTTTGTGACATAGTTTATTAGGTATTGGGCTGCTAAACACTAGATCAACAGCTCAAAATCTATGTAAAGAGTGTGAGTCTCAGAAGCCCCACAGGGTTGCTAGGAGGTGTAATAGATTGGATCATGTGAGTTTTGAACTAGTTAAATAAATCAGTGAAGAACCTGAGACCAAGAAATGATAAGAATATCATTCTAATCACACCTCCTATGGGACAAGCAGGAGCAAATAAAAGCTGTTTCGAATCAGGAAAGAATCAAATGGTGGCTCAGACTTCCAGTGAAGCAAGACCCATGCACCATGCCAGAGTCCAGTGTAGAAATACACTCTGCAAACCAAGCTGGATGGCAGTTCTATTTTCAGCTTGGGTTCTCTGATTTCAATGTAAAAGTATAGCTCTCAGCAAGTGGATGGCATTAAAGTACATTGCCCCCCCTCCACTCTTCAAAGCTACAATCCCATTGTTTGCTATGTATACAGATTCCAAGATTGCAGGAAAAATCCATAATGTTTAAATACCATTCTTCCACGAACTTTTGGAAGCCCCCTTTACATGTTTGCATGCACGTATGAAGTTATCTTCCTATCCCTGCAAACACCACAGGTCTCACAATTTGACTAAGCCAGCGGTATTTTAAAAAAGAGCCAGGTTTTGCCCTTTCATGCATAAAAACAAATCATTGAATTCATTCAATTGATTTGTTCATTTTCTTAGTTTTTTTCTTGGCATTGGGAAGACAAGTTCTCTGTGAATGCAGCCTGATTGTGTGTGTGTTTGTGTCCACCCTATAAAACTGTTTTTTAATTTTTTTCTTTTATTTTAATTTTTTTTCAAAGTTCTGCCTGAGAATCATGGATTGTTTCTGGAGGCCCACTCGCTAAAAGTGGATTGAGTCATATGCCAGTTGTAAGAGTCCAGGAGACTTGCAGTGATGACTAAGAGAGTCATTATTTGATAAAAAGAGGAAAAATAGGTATTGGTTTGAAAGAAAGGCAGAGAGATGATGAAGAACATCTTGAACAGGGGGGAAGAAAACCACTTGGAAGCTAGCTGGCAGGGTGATTGGGGACTGGGGAAAACCAGTCTTGCGCAGTAACACCTGCTGCTGCATTTTAATCACATCTCTGTGCGACTGTTGCTCACCCCAACCCCTTTCTGTTTTTTCATCAAGTGAAAAGGACACAGAGAGGATTTAGCAGTAACTAAACTTTGTACTCCACTGTACTCCTTTGTCCATTTAAAAATGGACATCCGCACTTTTTTATCCTAAGTTCCCAGAGATACAAACGGTATATTTTTGTTACCTTGTAAATATTAACCATTTAAAATTAACCCCGCAGATGCTTTTAAAACTTCTTTTGCTGTATGTTAAATTCTAAATTATTTTTGAAGCCCCTTAAAATACAAATGCGTGTGTTCACTAACAGTGGGACATTTAACATCATCTCCCTTTTTGTTCTGGGGCTCACACGTCCACTGACTTTCCCCATAGGAGGTTAGCATAGTGTCATATACATTTCTACACCTGTAAGTCTTTTCTTGATCATCCTATTGTGCACACACACACGTGCACACACACACACATTCACACACACATAATAGGAAATTGTAAATTAAAACAAAGTCCTATGAAGATAAGATTCCAACATGTTAGTTAGTTAGATGATTGATAATATTTCCCCAAAATTCCACAGCTAGTGTGTGATAGAATATTGTTTAAAACCTGGATCTAAACCCAAAGATCAAGATATTGACCACTCTGTCCTGCTTTTTTCTGGGGCCTCAAAGAAGAAAATTATTTCTCACTGCCATTGAATTGATTCTAAATCATAGTGCCCCTGTAGGGAAAAAGTAGAATTGCCCTCATGGGTTTCTGAGACTGTAAATCTTTACAGGAGTCGAGAGCCTCATCTTTCTGTCAAGAAATGTCTAGTGGTCGTGTACTGCTCGCCTTGCAGAGAGCCGGCCAACTCTCCGAAAGGTTTGCCTCAGGGGCAGGTCTTTCTCTTGTAAATTATGAGAAGGCTAATTGTAAAAAGAGAGGTTAAAAAAATGAGAACCATGGACATAGTTACAGAAGATTAACTTGAGAGAATACTGTGTATACATGGGAAATTTATGCTCTTAAAATGCTCCCTGTTGTTGGCACGTCATTGTGTACCTCCAGGGTAGGAGTTTGAAAACTTAGTACTCATTAACATTTGGGGGCAGATAACTTCTGTTGTTGTAGGGGGCTCTTCTGTGCATTGGAGGATGTTTGACACAATGGGGTTTCTACCCACTAGCTGTCAGCAGTAGCACCCCTAGTTAGTAAGTTATGACAATCAGAAATGCCTTTAAAACCCCACTGTTATCAAGTTGATTCTGATGTATAGTAGTTCTATATAGGGTTTCTGATGCTGCATTTTTTTTAATGGAACCAGACAGTCTTATCTTTCTCCCATGGAGAATCTAGTGGGTTTGAACTACTGACCTTGTGGTTAGCAATACAATGCTTACCCAACAGCATCATCAGGGCTTTCCCTCCCCTCCCCAAACCCATCAAATTCACTGCCCTCGAGTTGATTCTGACTCACATTGATTATATAAGAGATGTTAGAACTGCCTCTGTGGGTTTTCTGAGACCTAAACTCTTTACAGGAGTAGAAAGTCTCATTTTTCTCCTGTGGAGTGGCTGGTGATTTAAAACTGCTTACCTCATTGCCAGCAGCCCCAAACATAACCACTATGTCACCAGGTCTCTACACATTGCCAAATATCCCAAGAGGTAAAATTATTCCAAATCAAGAAATATTGATCTAGGGCTTTGCTTATCCCAGTTTGAAGATTAATTACCTAGTCTATTAGGAATTTGTAAAAGGCTTGCTGCAAGATGTTATTTATGTTGTATTCATAAAAAGTACAAAACCTGGTCATTTGTGTTTAAATTTCCTTCCCATAGCAGTGGCGCGTTGTGGAGTTCATGAGGATAAGGGATTATTGAATCAATCTGCAAGGTTGTTGGACCTGGTCAAGCTTTTGGTGTAAAGGAGCTCAGGTGTAAAGTCGGGCTAGAACAAGCCGTGGAATGCTGCCAGGGAGGAAAGAATGGAGAGAAGGAATAGAGTCACCAAGGGCAGCAATTAGAGTGGGAAAATGTCGTTTACATTGTGCCGATCATGATGCTAAATTCTTTAGCTGAGTCATCCTTTTGAATACTTATGATAACTCTGTTGATTGCTTATACAATCGTTGCAATCATTTGTTAGGGTAGAGGTCAGGATGTCGTAACAGAAAGATTCAAAACAGTCTGTAACTTGACAAAGCAGAAATATATTTATTGCTAAGAAAAGGCCATTTTGAGGAATCATGGCTGCTGCTAAAGACTGATGCACTAAGATGCGTACCTAAAGATTGGGAGTTCAAGTCCATTCAGGGACTTTGGAAGATCTATTTCTGAGAGATCAGCCATTGAAACATTCTGGATGAAGGGATGTGCATAGACTCCCTATCAGAGAGAGTACTGTAAACTCAATTATAGCAGATGTAGTTAGGTTAAAATGTAATATCTTATCATTTGATTTCCCTTTTGACTCACTTGAAAGTTGTTCTATGTTATATAGCAGATAAATCAATACATAATTTAAAATATGTGTATTTGAAAAAGTGAACAACAGATATACATGGACCAGGAGTTCCATGGAGAGTGGATCTGACCAAACCAGTTAGGTTAAATCGAACACCTACCATTTTCTCTGCCTTTTGACCCCTTTAAAATATATTCTGGTTTTTGATATTTCCTGCTTTCTTTTGGACTGGAGTTTTCCTCTGGTTTATTTTGCTGCTGCTATTGTTTTCTTCTGCTATATTTTCCAGTACATGAATTCCAAGATGGATGGATCTATAGAGATAGTGGCAGAATTAATGACTTATATGAGACCGAGGGAGAAGGCTGGAGGCAAATGGCGTGCTGGTAACAGTGGGTCCAGGAAGGAAGAAAATGTTCTGAAATTGATTGTGCAATAAGATATGATCTAATGAAGTGATTGATATAAGTGAATTTTTATCAATAAAACTATAATAAAAAATTCATTAAACTGAAGGGTAATGAATATTCTGTAAAAGTCAGCCAAAAAAGAAAAATCCCCAAGGAGCCCAGTTCCACATGGGGTCCCCAAGTGTTGGAATCACTCAATGTCAACTGGAGTTTTCTTAGATCATGTCCAATATCCAGCCTGCTACTGTTCTGTTGGGGACTCCTAGTGACTTAGTGGTTTGCAACATTGGGCTGCTAAATAAGAGGTCAGCAGTTTGAAGCCATCAGTTGCTCCATGGGAGAAAGATGGGGATTTCTACTCTGGTAAAGAGTTACAGCCATATAAACCCATGACGCCAGCTCTCCTGTGTCCTCTAGGGTCACTATGAAGCAGCATTGACTGAATGGCAGTGAGTTTGGTGTTTGGGGTTCACTGTTTTGTTGCCCTGCTATCTTTAACATGTAGCTTCTATGCCGTGGCCCCCAATAGTAGTTCCAGATTCTGTTATCAAAAAGGAAATCCAGCTAATGTTGCTGCTGTGGGCCATCAAGGCAGTTTACACTCATAGCAACCGCAGCGGACAGAGTAGAACTGCTCCATAAGGTTATCTTTGCTGTTAATCTTTATGAAAACACATCTTCAGGTCTTTCTCCTCTGGAGCCTCTGGATAGGTTCTTACAGCCAACCTGTCACTCAGCACAACGGTTCCCAACCTTCCTCAGGCTGCGACCATTTCATTCATTTCCTCATGTGCTGGTGACCCCCGACCATCACATTATTTTCATTGCTGCTTCATCACTGTCATCTTGCTACTATTATGAATCATCATGTAAATATCTCATAGGCAGGATTTATTTTCATTGTTACACATTGAACATAATTAAAGCATAGTGATGAATCACAAAACAATCGGTCATTATTTATTGTGAAACATTTATTCTAATGAAAAATTAATGAAACTTCATCTTGAAGCATGGTGTAGCATGGGTCACAGTGTTCATGCAGGGTACTGTGTGTGGGCATATCTGCATGTGGGCGGACCCTCCTGGAGATGGACAGAACGTCAGTTCCTAAGACCATAAGAAACATGTGTTTTCCAATGTTCTTAGGCGACCCCTATGAAAGGTCGTTAGACCCCCATAGGGGTCGCGACCCACGTGTTGAGAACCACTAACTTAACAGCTGAGCACTTAACCATTGCATCACCAGGGATCACCGGCCCATTGCTTACCTGACAGCACCACCAGGGCACCTATTGAAGTCTGTAGGAAGAGTGAATGGAGGAAGGCAAAGATAGGCACTTTAGTTTTAAGCAGGGGTCCTCAAACTTTTTAAACAGAGAGCCGGTTCACAGTCCCTCAGATCCGTTGGAGGGCCAGACTATAGTTTAAAAAAAAACTATGAAAAAATTCCTATGCACACTGTACATATTTTATTTTGAAGTAAAAAACAAAATGGGGGCAAAACCACCTGATGGGCCGGATAAATGTTCATGGTTTGCAATCCAAAAGGCACACACATTATCTCCATTCACATCCCACTGACTCCACTTCGCTGTTGTGTGGGAGGGCGGGGAAGGGGAAATGTGGCTGTAGCTGGACAGCCATTTATTCAGCTATGTTGCTGTTATTGTATTAATATTAGTAGCTATTGAGTCAATTCTCACAGCAAGCTCATGTGTTGGCGACAGCAGCTCTTTCAAATACAGGAAGTTTGTTCACCCTGTTGTAGAAGAAGGAGAAAGTGGATATTTGAGAACACCTAGTAGTCCTGCTCACCAGGTGCATTGCACAGACGAGGGTACTGAAACTTCTCAGGGTCTAGTGAATTATCCACATTCACATACTAACAAGTGGCAAAACTAATATGCTTCTGTTTGGCTCCCAAGGCAAAGCACTTTTCATTGTGTCCTCTGGCTGCTTTACTTCAATCAGCAGGCACTTATTGTAGCTACTATGTACCAGGTCTATAGAGGCAATAACAGCAGGCAGTGAGTCAGCCTGGTGTGGTGAAAGGGTCAAGGGCGTTAGCTTTGCCGCATGCTCATATGAAGGGAAAATTTTTGTTAGTACTCTGCATTATTCATCATGATGTATTGAGCATTTTTTATGGGACAGGCACTTTGTATACATTAGCTCATCTAACCCTATAGAAAGCTAACATTGTTGTCTTAAAATCGCGATAAGTTAACGTAAGCAGGGAAATGAAGCGGTGAAGGTAACAGCTAAAAGTAATGAAAAATGTACCGTTTTCCTCCTCTGACTTTAGGGTGCTTCATCTTGCTTAAGTATAGTAATTAGTAATGTTAGGCAATGCTTCGGTGGAGCTGTTTTTATAGATAATTTAAATTTTATGGTGTAAACAAAGATATTCGATGCGTATTTAGGACTTACTTTATATCAGACACTGTTCTAATTACATGCATTTATTTCTCAAAACAACATTATGAGGAGATATCATCATGATCCTTGAATTCAGTAACTTGCTAAGGTCACATAGTAAGTAAAATAGTGAAGCAGGAGTTTAACTCCAGGAAGTCTGGCTTTTGAGGACATGCATTTAATCATTATACTAAACTAGCGCTCAAAAAATTTAAAAAGCCCTTAGGAACATTGAATGAGAAAACATGAAATTTTCTTTCCCATTACAAAGGATGTCTATAGAAAGCCTGGCTATTGTGGATCTTATGATCTAACCCAGAATCACCCTATATTCAGCATTTCTGAATTACAAATATCTCACTTCGGGAAGGCAACCCTGGGACACCTCAATTTTCAAAGTGATTGCATAGATGATAGCATGTATGTCATGTTTCATGTATGTACATGCGCCCTGTCGATAGCTGACTGTGTACATAGAGATAGATGCCCAGATGCATCACCGTGGGGGTGTGGTTGTGTGTGTGTCTGTGTTTAGACACTACATCTGAATCTAACAAGCAGTTTTAGATGTCAGCAGCTGCTAACATTCTCCCTCAGGCTTCTAAAATCCAGCTTTTTCATGGGACCAGAATTTAAAAGGAGATGCCTTTATTCTATTCCAGGCTTTTCCAGAATCTACCCTTTCTACAGAGGCTGCTGTTCTGTTAGCTCAAAAGTGTACATACCAAGCAAGTATGGATGATCCTGTAATTTCAATGGATGGGTTCTCCACTTCATTAGTGACATTTCAGATTGATCACAGATTATAAGTATGATTTGTTATCTGGCCTCTCATTTCCTGATTTGTCTTAATATTTAAAAGTAAAAGCTTTGAAAATGTCCTTGATTTAAAACAGCATGAAGGATTACTAGCACTTGATTGTTTGAATGTGAATTTGAGGACGGTAACTTGTGCCCAAAGGGGCCAGGATGGTGCAATGGTAACAAGCTTGGCTGCTATCAGAAATAGGCTGTCGAGTATCTGGCCAGATGAAGGCTCTGGCTGAGCCCCGCTAGCCATAGGCAAGGGTGTCAACAAGCTGGACTATCCGATAGGGATCATTACAATCAGGAACCTACTGATGGAACTTGATACTTGGGCAGTTGACCTCACCCTTGACCCAACCTGAAATTCTTCTAGATGTGAGTGTTGCTTACTGGTTTCACGACAAAAATTTCTTCCCTGGCCATTTTTTCTTATTCACTCTTTGTATGTTTATCTTTATATCATTATCATTTTATCCTTGCCACTGTCTTTTGCTTCTGGCTTTCATTGTTTTCATTGTGTTTTCCAGTTTGTGAAGCACAGAAGGCGTAGATGCGTAGAGATATTAACGGATGCAGAGTTTATAGGGGAGGTGGGGGAGGGGTGGGATATAGGAAGGGCGAGGGTGGTGGTCAACAATGTCTGGGGCGGGGGGAGGGAGCACGAGAACTGATGGTGGTTACACTACTCATTTTAAATGAGATTTAACCATGGGGGGGAGGTTCTGTAATTGATTGTGGCAATGATTGTAGAACTCTTCTTGATACGATTGAACTATTGAAGTGTGTGATATGTGGATTAAGTGCCAATAAAAGTGTTAGAAATCATTACCTGGATTTTTTTTTAAAGAAGTCAATGTTTTCAGGGGCAGTGATCTTGTTAGAAGTAGGCACTGTTGGGTAGATTTGAACTGTCAACCTTTAGGTTAGTATTCAAGCACTTAGCTGTTTGCACTACTCAGGAACTTCAAATTTTAAACTCAAAATGCAAGAAATAGTCTATAGTTTGGTGAGACATCAATGGAATAAGAATTTGAAGACGACAAGGAACAATCACAATTCTGATTAAGTCGTAATTTTATTCACATATTTAAAAATGGACAATAGTTATCAAATTACTGGGGAGTAATTCTGAGGATTAAATTTTTAGAAATCAGATATGTGTCAACAATAGGCATTCGATGAGAAATTGAGTTTCTTGGGATAAGGACTGCGTCTCATTCATCTTTATAGAGCTAAAGACCAATAAAAGGGACTGCAAAGTGTAAAAAAGAAAGAAAGAAAGAAAGAACTCAATGGATCAAACCCACAGGAGACAGTGGCAGTATGTTTCTGTTAAGATTCAGGTTGTCAGACCCTGGAGGCACTTCAGCTTGGAAGTGCAGGGCTGCTGTGCGTTGCAATGGATTTTGCCCCGCCCCTAGAAGGGCGGCACTTTGGGACAGAGGTGTATCTCCACTGAGCTATTCTTTTCCCCGTTTACTATCCTCACACACACCCCTACCACACTTTTGTAGGGTCAACTGACTTGTAGCGAACAGTTTTTTCAGAAGACAAATGTAAGGGGTTATAATGAGGACATCCCCAAGAGATGCCATTATTTACACAGTGCTCTAACCACTGAGAGAGATGGGCTTTGTGGGAACTAGAAGTTGGAGAGTGATCAGATACGGATTATGAAGAGGCTGACACTTCCTCTGTGGGACCAAGAGAGGCCACAATAATGGTGCCTGAATGTATCACACTGGGGTGTGGAGACCTCAAGAAATTCAGTCCTTTCCTGGCTATCTCCTTCTTGTGGTCTTGGTGAGCACTGAGCTTGAACTCGACACCGATATATTTCTTTCTGGCTAAACTGCCGTGCCTGGATGTCTTTTATACATCCAACGTTGTACCCAGAATGCTGCTGGACTCTTTAAGAGAGTAAAGTGATCTCCAAAATGGGTTTTATTATTCAGCTTTATTTCTTTGAGGCCTTGGACAGCACTGAATGCCATCTGTTGGCAGTGATGTCATATGACTGGTATCTGGTAATCTGCCGACCCTTACACGACCAAACACTAATGCAGGGGACTGCCTGTGTGGGGCTAGTAGCGCTCTCATAGGTCAGTAATTGAATAGTAGCAGCTGCATTCCAGGCTGCTATGGTGCCCATTTTGAACTTCTGTGGTGACAATGAGATTGACCACTTCTTCTGTGAGTTGAAATCTCTACAGAAGCTCTCTTGCTCAGATACTCATCTAGTCAACCTGGCCTGCACGGGTCTAACAGCACAGGTAAGCCTTTGGGCTAATCCTCCTGGAGGATTCTTTCCATGGTGCTGCAGATACCACCCATGATAGGCAGGCAGAAGGTGTTCTCCACTTGCTCCTCTCATCTACTAGTTGTGACCTTTTATGGGACTCTGATTCCAGTCTATGCTGTGCTCCTGGCTGTCCAAGTTCCAGCACTCAACAAAACCTCCTCTTTGCTGTATACACTTTTTACTTGCATGTGTAACACTTTTATCTACAGCTTCAAAAACAGGGATATCAAGAAGGCCCCCGAGGAAGCTACAACGTTAATCCAACAGTGATGAATTCCATTTGCCTCAGAAAGAGTTATGGAACTATGAAAATCAAGGCTTTATCCCCATCCTCAGGGAACTCACAGTTTGATTAGAGGAGCATATAATTGATATAATTTTGATAGCCTCAAATAATGGATTATCTGCTAAACATATACCTGCTTGATTCGAGGCAGGAGTTGGTATATTTGTGTTGGTCATAATTCACTTGGAATAGCCTGGTTTCATTTCAGTGTATTTACACTCTGGGAGGAGAAAAACATATAGGAGGGAACCCATTCTGGGAGAGCTAAAAATACTGGCATAAATTATAGAATAGATAATAAATACTGCATACAAGCCTCCAAAAGTTCAATCCGTAGTTATGCTCCCTTTCCTCTCTGTGTTGTTACAATAAACTAGCAAATCCTGGGATCGAAGGAAAGAGAACTGTCAATCAGATGAAACAGGAGTGGTAAGTAGAGTGTCAGAGCACTGCTTCTTTTCTCTAGCACTTCATAAAGTTCTGACTGAAAGATTGATTGTGTTAAATGCCTAATAAAATATTGACCTTCTACTTGACCTAGAATTAAAAAAGACAAAGAGGAAAACACACTAGAAGACTAGCTTTGGAGAAAAGTGCACTACACACTTAGAGCAATTTGTTAGGTATGTGAATTGCTTCAAGCACTTTTTTCTAAGTTGTGTTGTGCTAGCAGTTACAGCTACCCACACGAAGTTTTCCTTTCTTTGTTTCCATTTCCCTCCCAAACTCTTCTGATAGCTACCTGAGTTTGCCTAACTGACATCACTCGTACTTTAATGTTTTTCCTGTTACCAACTACATAACATTATTAAGTGGTATGACAAGAGAGAAGAAAAGCAAATAGACACTATTCTGATAATGGCGTCAATATATTTATTCAACCAAAATTATTTATTGAGAGCCTAATATTATATAAGCATTGTGAAATGTGTTAACGATATGTTAGTGAACAAATGTAGATAAAGCCTGTGACTTCAAACATCTGACAGCTTGAGGATATCGGTGTTCAGGTGTCTCAAAATTATATTCTTATCTTGTTCATACAAGATGTAGATTGTTAAACACTTAACTACAAAGAGAACCTCTGCAGGTAAAATTCCAAAATTATCTTTTATTGTAATTTTAAGAGTAACTGTATAATGGATTAAAATAACTTACTGTAAAGGTCTACCAAAGCCTTTAGTAGTAAATATGAATAAATACCCGTGCTCAGAATGTGCTTAGCTAAATTTATATGATTTTTCATGTATTTATTAAATACTTTTATTGAGGGCTCTTACATCTCTTATAACAATCCATACATTCATCCACTGTGTCAAGCACATTTGTACATATGCTGCATCATCATTTTCTAAGCATTCTCTTCCCACTTGAGCCATTATATCAGCTCCTCATTTTCCACCCTCCCCCGCCTCCATCGTGAACCCTTGATGAGTTATAGATTATTATTTTCATATATTATATTGTCCTCTGTCACCCTTCACCCACTTTCCATTGTTCACCCCCCTGGGAAGGGGTTGTATGTTGATCCTTGTGATCAATTCCGCATTTCTACCCGCCACCTTCCCTTTACCCTCCTGGTATTTTTATTCTCATTGTTGGCCCTGAGGGGTTTATCTATCCTGAATTCCCTGTGTTACGGGCTCTTATCTGTATCAGTGTGCATGTTCTGATCTAATTCAATTTGTATGGTAGCATTGAGGTCATGATATTGAGGGAAGGAATTATTAAATAACTAGAGGAAAGTCATGTGTTTCATCAGTGCTATACTGCACCCTGATTGGCTCATCTCTTCCTTGTGACCCTTCAGTGAGGGGATGTCCAATTGTGTATAGATGGGCTTTGGGTCTCCACTACACACACACACACACACACACATTGGGTATGATTTTGTTCTGGGTCTTAGATGCCTGACACTTGATCCCATTGATACCTCATGATCACACTGGCTGGTGTGTGTCTTCCATGTGGGCTTTGTTGCTTCTCAGCTACTTGGCCATTTGTTTATCATCAAGCCTTTAAGATCCTAGAAGCTATATCTTTTGATAGCCTGGTACCATCAGCTTTCTTCACCACATTTGCTTATGCATCCATTTTGTCTTCAGCGATCATGTCCAGAAGATGAGTATCATGGAATACCAGTTTAATAGAACACAGTGTTCTTGTGTTGAGGGAGTACTTAGGTCGAGGCCTAATGTCCATCTGCAACCTTAATTCTTAACATATAGATATAAGTGCATAGATCTATTCCCCGCTTGTTATATAGAAATATATTTACATATGTACACACCGGTATGTAGACATCTATAAGTATCTTTTGCCTCCTAGTTTTTCCTCTATTTCCTTTTACTTCCCTCTTGTCTCACCATTGTGTTAGACCTTCATTCAGGTTTAGTAATTCCTCATGGCTACGTTGTCCTTGATTAAGCCCACTAGACATCCTATGTCCTCCTCTCCATTGATTTTAGTTCACTTGTTGTTCCCTTGTCCCTGGGTTGGTAATCCCCTTCCTTTCTCTCACCTCCCCTTCTCCTGTATCCCCACCCTCCTCCCCCTGGAACCACGGGTTCATTCTTGTCATCTCCAAACTTTTTATACCGCTCATCTTATCTAGATAGACATGCAGAGACATTAATAAGAGCAAAAAGCAGGCAAAATCAAGCAAACCAACAAAGGAAGTCAAAACCAACATAACAATAACATAAAAAAACCCTAAAAAAATAACAACAGCAAAAAGGAAGCCATTGACAAGAATGAAAAAACCTATAAATAGTTCAAGGTCTGTTTGTTGGCCTTTACGAGTGTTTTTCAGCCAAGTCTGATGGGGTGCCACACTCTGTCTCCAAAGTCTATTTTGGTATTCCCCGGGGATTTTATCACTGTGCTCCCCTTGCTCTTCTGCTGCATGCCCTTAGTGTTTCACCCCAGTGTGATGGGTCGGGTTGGGCACAATTACCGCACTGCTACTCCAGTGTTGTCCCCCCTAGTGCTATGGTTCAGTGAGGGGTATCGTGTCTCGTGGTGGGGCTGTCCCTATGGTCCTGTATGTGCATTGTCTGCTCTGAGCAGGAACATGATCCTAAGGGTATGGAGGGCCAGGGTGTGTTTCCCTCCCTCTCCATCCCTCTTCGTTTCTCCTGTGTGTTCTAATCAGACATGACCCAAGCTGTAGCTTCAGTGCTGTCTTCTGAAGTGCATTCTTCTGAAGGGTGGGGTGTTCACATAGTTTGGATTGGGGCTGTCTTTGCAGACCTCTGTATTGTATTGTTGTATTCATGTCTTGTGGATATATAAACAATACTCTCCCCTAGGGTGGGTTAGTGCCCTGCTCCACCCAACCATGTCTATTTTTTTTCTTTGTCCCTTCTATTTAGTTGTCTGCCATATGCATCCCTAGATTGGGTTTGACCCCTGCCATAGTACCTGGTCCTTACCCCAGGAATGTAGGTATATAGTTGCTTTTCCCCTATGCCCCATTTTTTAAGCTTACTTCAGTGGACTCACGTTATACTTGTCCTTTTGTTCTTTCCTGCAGTTCTCCCCACGCGGCAATGCCCTTCATGTGTTCATCGCTGCTTTTTAGGGATGTGTAGTACTCCATTGTTTGTATGTACCACAGTTTTTTGATCTATTTGTCCATTGATGGAAATTTGGGTTGTTTCCAACTCTTTGCACTTGTGCACTGTGCAGTGATGAACAATTGGAGCACAGGTGTCTGGCCGTGGTTTGTTTCTTGCCTCTTCTGGGTATATGCCCAGTAGGGGGATTGCTGGGTCGTATGGTAGCTCAATTTCCATCTGTTTTAGAAATCGCCAAATAAAAAATAATAAATAATGGCTGTACCTACCTACAGGTCTACCACCAGTGAATGAGAGTTCCTATCTCACCGCAGCCCCTCCAACACTTGTTACTTAATGATATTTTTGAATTGGGCTATCTTTGAGGATGTTAGGTGTATCTCATAGCTGTTTTGATTTGCATTTCTCATATGGCTAATGATCAGAAACTTGTTCTCATTATGTTTATTGTGATGCATTAGGATTCTGGGCTACATGCCTGTGTCTATGATCCCAATTTCCTGGAGAGTTCTCTGTTTGATGTGGTTTTCTACTCCTGTAAAGAGTCACAGTCTTGAAAACTCACTGGGTCAGTTCTACTCTGTCATATGGGATTGGTGTGAGTACCATCTCCTTGATGGCAGTGGGTTTAGTTTAGGAATTATTTTTCTCTGCTACAGCCTTGAGGTGGGGCTAAGACTTGACCACAGTAAATGGTGTGAACTTGTGGCATTGTCCTTCATTTTCTTTGGTAAAAGACAAGCATGCTTCCATCAAAGCCATTCATTGGAATATTGCAGGACCATTTGGAAGAGCTCGTCCAATTTCTCTGTCTGACGTATCAGAGGCCACAAAAACCAGATGCACCAGAGACTGTGGTGTGCAACTATGCAGCTATGGGATACCTCTTCTCTATCCTGCCTGATACTATGGAACTATGAGACAGGTATGCCAGCTTCCTGGCCTACAGAGAAAAAGGCCAAGGTACCATGTAACTGAGAGACTGGTGATGTGAGAGAGCCTTGGTTGCTGACTGAGGAGTGAGTGGTGTTTTTGTGGACTAATAACTGTACCCTTGCTATTTGCTGATCCTGAGTTGTGGTAATCTATTAACTTTCTTAATAAGGTCCCTTAATTTTGAGAATTGTCTGTGAGTCCTGTGTGACCAATGCACGGAATCAACAAACCCACCAGAGAAATAGAGTGTGGTGGAGGGGTAGCTGTTGTCTGAGTAGGTAAAGAAGATGGAGCATAGAGCCAGAGTCATACCTGCCTCTTGCACTGTGGCAATAGGCAACCCAGGGGAGGTCAGATATGTCCCCCTTCAGTGCTTTTTATTACACTCCCCTATCCTACCCCTTCTTAACAGCCCATCTTTGCCTGGCTATTTCTATTACTGTTTCAAGTCCCTGTTTAAATATTACATCCTCAGAGAAACCTTCTCTGATAATCTGAACTCAACCCAGTTTAGCAATTTTGTTATATACATTCTGAGCAGCTAAGAAAGCAATCACAGTCTGGTTTTCGAGGAAGACACATAACCATTCAACTGTCCACTCAACAAATATTCATTGAGTGCCTCCTATATGTCAAGTACACTGAAGACATGGTGGAAAACAATCAAATAATGTGATTACTGCCTCAAACTTATCCCATGGAGACATAGGAGGGCATCACTCGCATATTAGATGTGACAAGACAGTCAGGCAAGACTTGAGATGTTTCAGCCAATTCATAAAGGACCTTATACTTATATCATAAGCCTCAAACATATTTAATCATGTCTCCTCTTTATTCATCTGGATAACTCCATCTACACACACACACCCCCCAAAAAAGTATTCTCTTACATCTATTTTGGAACTTCTTTTTTTTAATTGTTCATAATTTTTTATTTTAAGGTTGCATTTCTTTTTTTATTTTTTTTCACAAGAGAAAAGCTTGTAGTTAGTTCAGGGATCGTTTGCTGGCCCTTAGGAGCGTTTTCCAGTCCAGTCTTTTGGGGCACCGCGCCCTGGCCCCAAAGTCCACTTTAAGCATTCCCTGGGGACCTTGCCACTCCATTCCCTTGCTGTTCCGCTGCACTCCCCCAGTGGTTTGCCTCGGTGTGGTGGGATCAGGTCATGCAATTCCCACACTGTGTCTCCGGTGCTGTCCCCTGTATCGCCCTTAGTCACTGAGGGGCATCATGTCTCATAGTAGGGCCAGCCATGTTGTTCTCTCTGTGGACTGGCTGCTCTACTCAGGAACATCATCCTCACGGCCTGGTGGGCCAGGCTGTGCTCCACTCTCTCCTCCTGCCCCTTCATCTTCTCCCGTGTGCTCTGATCAGATATGTTCATCTCCCGGAGCTGCCGAGTCAATGTCGTCCTTTGGAACAAATTCTTTTCGGGGGAGGGGCAGGAGCATTTCTTTTTTTTATTAAAAGACTATTTTATTGGGGGCTCTTACAACTCTTATAACAATCCATACATCAATTGTATCAAGCATATTTGTATATATGTTGCCATCATTATTTTCTAGACATTTACTTTCTATTGAGTCCTTGGTATCAGCTCCTCTTCCCTCCCCCCACTATCCTGACCTCTTGATAAATTATAAAACATGATTATTTTCATATCTTACACTGACCGCTGTTTCCCTTCCCCCACAGATTCTGCTGCTCATCCCCTGGAGGGGTGGGTGGGTGCATAGTTATGTGTCAATCTTTGCGATCAGTTCCTCTTCTCATGCAAAATGGTGATGAGTTAACTTGTTGATCCCCTTAAATATTCCATGAACTCCTTGAGGGCAGGGGCCCTGGTTCACTATGATATACTCAGTATCTGGCAGATGTTTGCCATATAGTAGACCTGCACTGGATCACTGATGTGTTCTCCAGGACAGCATTGGAACTTGATTGTCTAGGACACTGCATAATTTGCATTACTTTTATTTCTCTTTTCTTCCTCTTACTAATGACTCTGTACTTTCAACAAGGGCCTTTCATCTAATTTCTCCACTTGGTTTTCCTTTTGAACTGATGTCCCTGGGAACTTCAGGTGTACTTTCCTTCCACCTCCCCACCCCCCCAATCCCAAAGCAGTAGCCTCCACTTTAGGCGGCCTCTCGTGTATGTGTATCCAGGTTCCTGTTGTCCCTAGGGGAGCCTGGTTCACACCATGTAATGCCTTACAGTCCAACCTTGTCACCTTGCTTCTGCCCCTGGTTCTGCCAGGACTAGTGCTTAACTTAGCCTAAGCAGGGTCATTAGGTCAGTTTCAAGGAAGTAGCTCTGGCTAGAATGGGCCAAAGAACAGGTGGCAATTCTGGCAAGCAGACGTAGTCGAGCGAGGTTACAAAATGGGGCAATAGGGTTTCTGGGCTCAACAGGTGGGCAGTGTCATATAATCCAAATAATCTTCACCTGAGCCAAATTTGACCCATAGTATCCCTGTTGAAGAAATTATAAAGCACCAAAACAAGAAACCAGGAAGAACATTGGTCAAGATGAGATGATGGGTAAAAGCCAGGTGTTTTCATTATATTGAGTTTATAAGGAAAAATTACATCTCTTTACAGTTATCCATTTTTACATGCATAAACACACCCCAATTTAAATATGTGCATCCCTGCACCCACACATATACCGCAAGGACACAAGATACCAACACAGACCTCTATTCACACTGGAAGAACCTACTGTAGCATGCTTTGGCAGATACTGTGTTGCCTGTTTGGGATGAGCAGGAAAAGAAATATTCTATGAAGGGACCAAGTCCTTTGCTTTATAATTTGTTGCAAATGATTGCTCCTTGTCTTCTTATACCAATGGTTCTCAACCTCCCTAGTGCCGCGACCCTTTCATGCAGTTCCTCATGTTGTGGTGACCTCCAACCAGAAAATTATTTTCATTGCTACTTCATAACTGTAATTTTGCTACTGTGATGAATCATCGTGTAAATATCTGATAGGCAGGATGTATTTTCATTGTTACAAATTGGACATAATTAAAGCATAGTGATTAATCACAAAACAATATGTAATCATATATTGTGAACTATTTATTTCTAACTACAAATAAATGAAATCGTCTTGAAGCATGAGGTAGCATGGGTAACAGTCTTCATGCCGGGTACTCGTATGTGGACGTATCTGCATATGGAAGGACCCGCCTGGAGACAGGTAGAGGAGCAATGTCTCGGTTCCTAAGACCATCAGAAACATGTGAAAAGGTCAGTCAACCCCCAAAGGGGTCGCAACCCACAGGTTGCTCTGTCTGATACCAAGTGAATTTGCTACACTTTAACATTTTTTTCTTGGTAATTCCAGGCCATTTTCATGGACACTGATTTGGGAGAGGGCCATGGATCTACGGCGGCTTTAAGAACTTTGTGACATGTATTGGACTCTTTGCCTTGTCACTAAATGGCTTCAGGGCAAATAGCATAGTTACACAGAGACACATTCAACCTATACATGTGTGTTTATACATCCATATCAGCATATGAATATATCCCCTCTACGCACACACACAATCTCTCATGTAAATGTCTCCATACAAGTAGTACAAACAAATCATAATTGTGTAGATATATCACTGTGTAGCTATAACAAACATCCAGTTACTTACAATCTACCTATGTATCCATTCAGTTAGGTACATATGTCTCCCTTTCCTATAGCCACTAGCCTGTTTCTTTTTGTCATTGTTCTTCTTTGCACCCTCAGCATTGGGACTGAGAAGTTAGTGCCTCATTCACTGTGGAGATGATGGTTTTAATTGGTCACGTATGACGTAGTTAAAGAAGACATTTTAACAACAAAGAACTTTGCTGGGAGATGGGCCCAAGGGGAGTTATTAAAAACAAGTACATAACAGCTCCTTGGGAGGCCATTATTTTGTGTTTCTCCCCTCCCTATTCCTTCCATCTCCCTAGAGGGCCATCAGAAGCATGTTGATTATTGGTAACAAGGTGAGAGAAAACTCCCTGACTTCATTAGAAACCTGGAACAATAACTTTTTCTTGCCAATACCGTCCTTCCTTGCTGGAACACATTTCCTCTGGAAGGCACTATGGCGAAATGGCCCGCCCCAAGCATTTTTGTTAGTCTAAAGGGCAGCCTTAATGAACTCCCTGGAGTTTCCTGGCCCATCCCTACAGAATACATACACAGACACACACACACACACCACATACACAACAAAAGAGTCCCCTTATCAATTCAAAGTTCAAAATAAGTAGACTTGTGATATTCACATGTGCACCACCTGTGGAATTCACAAACATTTGCCTAGCACTTGTTTTATATGCATAAATGTGCTCATCACAAATTCTTATCCGTTCACTGAAGTCATGCTGGCAGAACCTAGTGTGACATGTCTTGGTTGGCAGATACTATAACACCGGATCTACTTGCCATTTGCCAAGCAGGAGACGCTTGCAAGTGCGTGTCCCCAAGAATAGAAACTTCCCTTGAAGTGCCCTTTCCATTGTCGTAATTTCAAATGAATAAATGTCTCTTTTTTCATATTAAGCAAGCTTGACACAATTTGACCTTTTCAGGTGGATTTCGCATCATCTTCAGGACATTGCTCATTATCTTGGGCTGGGAAAGCGTTGTGTCTTTAGGCAGGACCGTTGAGTGTATCAGCCTAGTTAATCATCCACTAAATGGCCCTGGCTTTGAAAAGAATTATTCCCTTTTCCCTAAAGACTTTGCATGCTGATAACATTGTTGATACCTCCAATAGCCCTTTGGCACTCTCTACTCTAACCTAGGCTCAGAAACCATGCAGAGTTACAGTTTTGTATGAAGTGAGACTTAAGACCTAAAGGATTTTCTTTAAGTAGTCTATGTGAGTTTTGCTGCACAGCTTTGGTATCATCTTGTATTGTTCTAAAAATTTCCTGTAATTCTTGGATTTGTGCTCTGTAGGTGCTGGACATCTATGGTTTATAGGAAGAGGACTGTTTGAGAAGTTGCATGCCACTGTAGGAAGGCTAATTTAGATAAAGTACGTTTGCTGCAGTGATTTAATTGATGTGGTTCTTCTAGCCCGTGGAACCATTCAGAATTGAGTATTTTTTTTCTCTTTTCTTGATGATCTGGCTAACAGAGGGCCGGAGAAGATGCTGATAGGATTATATGACTCAGTTGTTAGCAAGATTAATTGTGATTGTAAAAACTTGAAATGTAGAGATTCGTCAAGTTTCTCATCCTTCTGGGTTTAAAATGAGCCAGCTCAGTAGCAGGAAGGGGGAGGGAGTCATTATCATCATAAAAGAAGAGGCAGGAGTTGAATGTATTCTTTGGATTCTGAGACCCAGCAGACAGCTAGCTGTGACCTTAGAGTGACAGCAGCAGAGCCAAGAGACAGCGCGGTGGGCTCTCTGGCCCTCTGCGGGAGTAAATCTGAGTGCCTTTGGTCAGGAGACTGACATGCAGAGTACGATACCTTAAGGCACTTACTTGAGCAAACTAGGTTTGCTAAACTGTAGAAGTAGAGCTGAGTACTTTGGGCCCTTGGTTATCATGGAGTGAGTGGCATGCCCTTTGGACATTTATCAGAAGCACTTTGAGCATTTTGTAACATTGCCTGAGCGGAAAAGAGGCCAAAGGGGCTGTGAGTCTGAGGACCAGAGAAAGGCAAGCATGTGTACAGGTCTGGGAAGAGGGTGCTCTGGGTGAAGAACTGTGTCCTGTGCATTTCTGATCCTGAATTATAACTTCCTTAAAATCTATAATCATGAATATTATCTGTAAATGTTATGTGGATATTGCAACAAATGTTCAAATCCAGGCATGAAGTCGAGTGCTGGGAGATGGTTGGTGTCAGAACTGGTAAAGGAGGTTGGAAGGTGGAGGCATGTGTGAGCACCCTGTCATATGAATCGATCTCCGGTTGATGAATTTGAATCTTCTTTCTGCTCGTGAATCCAGAGGACACCAGCCACTGCCCCCACATCATTCCTCACGCCGTTGTTACCGTAAGCTCCCTTCATAGGATCTTACTGTTTTCAAATGTGAGAATATCTTTCATGAGCTATACTTGCGAGTTTACCATTTCACTGGTTGTCACAAAAATTTTATGTTTGGTTAAATTAGTACCATGAACAACATTACAAGAGTAAAGAAAGCTTCATATAGATATGAAACACAGATGCACTTATTGATTCATTAATATAGATTCAATTAATATCTATCCAGGGGCACAGAAGGGGAGAGGAGGATTCAACACCAATGGGGACAAGAAGGAATAAAATGTTCCAACGTTGACTATAGTGATGATTCCACAACCATTCTTAATATGACTGAACTACTGAATTGTATGATGTGGAAATTATAGCTCAATAAAACTAATTTGATAAATTATCAATATTTTAAATAACAACACCAAATATTATTTCAATTTATAAATTCACTGAGAGCACTTCATTTGAACAAAGTCAACCTGGGTTTGTACAGGATTATGGAAGTTCTCAGTCCTTGGTTAGAAGTAGAGGCAACTTATGAAGAGAGAGACCCAAAGGCATTTTTTGGGGGAAAATGTCAGGTCTTCGGTGACTTCCATTCAAGATTAACTGGACATGATATTACGTCCCAAGGAAGTAAAAATAGATCTCACAAGCCTGAGAGCTCTCGCGTCACTGCTTCACCTTAGATCAGAGTTGGAAGAGTGTCTCTCACTCCACTTTGTGAGGGAAGTTTCTTAACAAGAAAAACCAAGATGACTAATGATGTCATCTTAAAGCTTTGAAAAGTCCTCTGACATTTTACCAGTTCAGACTAATCTTTCCATTCATTAATAGCAGCTAATTTTAAAAAGCTAAAATTTACTGAGTGCTCAATATGCCAGCTATGATGCTGAATGTTTCAGTTAAATCTCATGAATTTTGAGAGGATGGATTTTATTTCTTTATTTTAAACATTTTATTAGGGACTCATACAACTCTTATCGCAATCCATACATACATCAACTGTGTAAAGCACATCTGTACATTCTTCGCCCTCATCATTTTCAAAGCATTTGCTCTCCACTTAAGCCCTTGGCATCAGGTCCTCTTTTCCCCCCCCTCTTTCCCCGCTCCCCACTCCTTCATGAGCCTTTGATAATTTATAAATTTTTATTTTGTCATATCTTGCCCTGTCCGACTTCTCCTTTCACCCCCCTTTCTGTTGTCCGTCCCCCAGGGAGGAGGTCACATGTAGATCCTTGTAATCAGTTCCCTCTTTCCAACCCACTCACCCTCTACCCTCCCAGTATCGCCCCTCACACCCCTGGTCCTGAAGGTATCATCTGCCCTGGATTCCCTGTGCCTCCAGCTCCTATGTGCACCAGTGTACATCCTCTGCTCTATCCAGTCTTGCAAGGTAGAATTCGGATCATGATAGTTGGGGGGCAGGGGGAAGCATTTAGGAACTGGAGGAAATCTGTATTCGTCATTGGTGCTACATCACACCCTGACTGACTCATCTCCTCCTCTAGACCCCTCTGCAAGGGGATCTCCAGTGGCTGACAAATGGAGTTTGGGTCTCCACTCTACACTTCCCCCTTCATTCAGTTTGGTAAGGTTTTTTTTCTCTCATGATGCCTTCTAACTGATCCCTTTGACACCTCGTGATCGCACAGGCTGGTGTGCTTCTTCCATGTGGACTTTGTTGCTTCTGAGCTAGATGGCTGCTTGTTTACCTTCAAGCCTTTAAGAACCCCGATGCTATCTCTTTTGATAGCTGGGCACCATCAGCTTTCTTCACCATACTTGCTTGTTTACCCGCTTTGGCTTCAGCGGTTGTGTTGGGAGGGTGAGCATCATAGAATGCCAATGTAATAGAAGAAAGTATTCATGCATTGAGTAAGTGCTTGAGTAGAGGCCCAAAGTCCTTCCGCCACCTTAATACTAAACCTATAAATTTAGGCACATAGATGTATTTCCCCATCCTCATATATATATTTGCATATGTACATGTCTTTGTCTAGACCTCTATAAATGTCTTTTGCCTCCTAGTTCTTTCCTCTATTTCCCTTGACTTTTCTCCTGTCCCACTATCATGCACTATACCCACCTCGGTTTTAGCTATACCTCTTCGTTACCTAACCCTGATCATTCCCTATCAGGCCTGCCACACCCACCTCACCACCAATTTGGATCCCTTGTTGTTCCCTTGTCCCTGGGTTTGTTAACACCACTTCCTTACCCCCCTCCCCATCTCCTATTGCCCCCCCGGAACTGTCAGTCCCATTTATTTTCCTCCAGATAGTTCATCCAGCCTGCTTATTTAGACAGACCTGCAGAGATAATAACATGCACAAAAACAAGACAGAGCAAAACCAAGCAACATTATACAGCAAAACAACAACCAACCACTGACAAAGAACAAAACAAAACACAACAAGAAAGAAAAGCTTGTAGTTAGTTCAAGGATTGTTTGTTGGCCTTTAGGGGTGTTTTCCAGTCCAGTCTGTTGAACCTCAGAGGCAGTGGTCTTCATTACTATTATACTGTAATTGCTAAAGAAAGTGGGTAAGACAAATATCCTAAACTTCTAAAATGGGTATGCACCGGCAACTTGGTTGAAACTCAGACTACGGGTTCCTCCCAACTCTTACCTACACATCTAAGTACTATGGCAATAACCTTGAACTATTCCTGGGTGGGGAGATGATTACAAAAGACATGAAGCACAGGAAACAGGATGAGTGTCCTAAATTCTAAAACAATCATCCTTGAGGCTGTTTCTACTCAGACCACTGGGAAGATGTTACCCAGTTTTCAGGACTGTGACCAAGGCCAAACTGGCAGCATGCTTTACCTTTCAGGAACAATACTTTCAAAGCCTGCCACTTGGTCTTGCCTTAGCTAGAATCAGCGGTGAAGGGAATATTGTTTTTATATTACCGCAAAACAAAGGGCTATTATCTAGAGCGAGGAGCCCTTGTGATACAATAGTTAAGTGCTTGGCTGCTAACTGAAAGGTTCAACTCACCAGCCACTGCATGAAAGAATGGACAGTCTGCACTTGTAAAGCTTTACAGCCCTGAATACCCAATGGTGGCAGTTCTCTTTAGTCTTGTGGGGTCACTTTATATTGGAATCTATAGCAACAGTTTTTGCTATTGTGTTGTTATGGTTCTTTTTTGTTTTTGTTTTAGAGCAAAGGATCAACACAAACTATTGTGTGCAGTGAATCCATAAGTGAGATACTTTTTGAGTTAAGAGACACTTAGTGGAGCGGATAAATGAAATCAAGAGCAAGAATTGGGAGTGCCATGGAAGGTTGCGGAAAGGTGTCCATAATTATGCATCAATTGGTCATCTAGTCATCTACAGGATGGATCGAAATACTGAGAAGTTCAGAGATTTGCTTCATTAAATGTCTTAATGTCTTGAGAGAGATGGCTGAAGAATCCAATTTGGAGGAAGCCGCTGACATGTTCTGATAGGCATCCTAAAGGCAAGCAGAGTGTCTAAAGATGTCAGTGCATTTTGAGTGATGAATGAAGACAGGAACGGCTTGACATTTGCTTTGAACTTTCAAGGGAAACTGGACAAAACAAGGTGTTCTTGAGCAGAATCGTAACCAGGGTAGAAAATGACTTTCCTAGTCGGACCAAGGGACCAAGCGGCTAGAATCTTTGCAGGCGAACTTCCGGCTGACCAGGATGCTAGAAAAGCAACCGAACCAAAACGCAAACGCATTGCCTTCTGATTGATTCCAAGCCGTCGCGACATTATAGGATAAGGCAGAACTGCCACGTAGCGATTCCAAGGCTGCACTCTTTAAAGATGGCTTTCTCCAGAGGAGCGGCTAGCAGGTTTGAACTGCCATCATTTCAGGTAGCATTAGAGTGCTTACCTATGCACACCGAGGTTACTTAGAGCAGTAACAATGGATGCGAAACCCAACTGTCAATGAGTGCAAAGGAGTTGTGCTTCTTTGTGAACCAAGTAGCTGGTGCCCATGTAGAATTCAGCTCAGAAATGCACTCAGAGATACTGAAACACTAAAGAAATTGTGTGGTTGGCTTCCTCAGCACAATAGTGTTGAAATTTGCAATTTGAGGTGTGTCAGGGGCCACTCAAAAATCCTTTTGTGTGCAGCTCTATCCTAGCCTCTTGGAACAACTATAGTCTCACAATGGAAAATATTAGAAATTCGGCTTATTCTAACTCTATCCGATAGCTTTCTTAGAGCCTCACTGTCTTTCCTGTTATTTTAAAAGCAATCATTTTTATTGAGATATAATTTGAATATTATACTTGCCAGTACTTCAGTCTTATGAACAAAGGTTGTACATGCATGACCACAATCAACTTTAAACATTTCCTTTATTCTTGTGCCCATTGAGGAGCCCAGGTGGCGTAGTAGTTCGACATTAGGTTACTAACCTAAAGGTCAACAATTCAAAACCACCATCTGCTCAGAGGGAAAGAGACATGGCCTTCTAATTCCATAAAGACTTAGTCTTGAAAATGCACCAGGGCATGTCCACTCTGTCCTATAAGGTCACTATGAGTTACCACAGTGGTTTTGGTTTGGGTGCCCATTGCTGACTCTCCACTTCCTCTTCTGTACCCCCAGGTGATTATTCCTTCTTTGACTGTCTGCACAGATCCACCCATCCTGGTTTTCCTATGCAGGAAAACATATGAAGCAAAGACAGAAAGCAAAAAGGGACACAACAATAATGGCCAGATGCAACAGAGAAAAACCTCATTCGAAAAGAAAGCAGAAAATATTAAAATCTAAAGCAAATTTAAAAGGAGTCAAAAGGGAGATCCAATGATAAGGTGTTGAACTGTAACCGAACTGCATTTGTAATAATCCACTTTCCAATGCACTCTGTGTAATGCAAGGCTATTCCCATCCCTGGTCTCTGATCAGAGGGTATTCACCAGTATAACTCTTTAGGGCATAGAAAGCCTCTTCTTTCTCCCATGAAGTAGCTGGTGGTTTTGAACTGCTGATTTCTAATAGCAGCCGAACAAGTAACCCACTATACCACCAGTGTTCCAGTCCAGTCTAACTACAGCAACTAAAATTCACTTTACCATGATCTTTGCCTGATATTAAGGCTATTTTCATCCCTAGATTATGATCAGTGAAGATTTACCAAAGAATTAATCCACAGAGGAACCCTGAAAATGGTTTTGGGGCTTCCAATATCATCTGTTACATTCTGCATACTGGGCGTTTAGAACCTGGTCTCTGGTTCTGTCCCTTCTGCCAGCTTTGGGGCTTATACTTTCCAATATTTGGATCATAGTCAGGTGTCCTTTTTCTATGAGGACTTAGATGACTTCATTTACATGGCTGCTTGTTTTGAGATGCTATTTTTTTCTGATAACGGGAACCATGTGATTTCTTCACCACACATTGCTATTGCACCCATATCTTTAGCGAAGTTGAGTACCAAGCAGGGTCATGTCACAAGGACTAATTGTCCTTATATTAGGGTTACAAACAAGTGTGAGTTCAAAATCCATTCACAGAACCCTGGCTTATATTCTAGAACTCAAATATATAATTTGTTTCTCAACTAAGACTTCAGTTCCTTGCAGACTTTTCTCATCCTTACGTTAACACTTTACCTCTATCTACTCCACAGACTCCTGTACTTCCTCTGCCAATTTCTTGCCCTTACTTCTACAATTGCCCCCGACACTTTGGTCACCTCCAAGAGCTTGCTTCACAATATTTCAGCCTCTTTCAGAGTTTATCTCAATCTGCTGGTCTGAGTGATCTTCAGATTCTGGCTGTCTCTGAATTGGTCCAAACACTTGGATAACCTTCAATGGTTTATAACTGTAATATATATATTACATATATATATATATATATATATATATATATATATATATATATAAACATTGGGGGTTTGACCACAGATCCACAGATTTCTCGTGCTCTGTGTGGGAGGCCTGGCTTATATTCACAGCCAGGCATGCTTGTTGCCATAATGCTGCACTGTTTCAGCCAAGCTTCCAGACCAAGGGAAACTCAGAAGAAAGGCTTGGCAACCTACTCTTGAAAATCATCAAGTGAAAAGGGCCTCTGCATGACAAATGTCCAAGGCCCCATTTAATCATGGGAATGATGCAGACCCAGGAAGCAATTTGGGTTTTTCTCTTTTGTTTTGTGTTTAAGGAACATGAACAGGGAGCCAACTCAATGACAGCTAACAAGAATTTTAAAAAGAATTTAAAAGTATAAATAATCCAATATAATTGGATGGTATCAAGCTATTCATCCCCCAATGTTACTTATCAGACCAAACGCAAAAAGACTTTTGGCCATCCCTGGAATGTAAAACCATCATTAGCTAACCTCAACTGAGGAAATCCAAAAGAATGTATCTAAGAATCTGAAGAAAATACTTTAAAATAAGTTTCAGTGACTTTGTTACTTTATGTTTAGCATCAGTGGTGTAAATGTAAAATTTTTCTGGAGATTTCCGTGAAACGGATAACTTTCATTTCAATATATAAGTTCTGATGGCGTTCTCACACAATCCCTTCTATTACTTTATTATTACTGTGAAACATTTTGATAGAAGTGTTAAACTTAATCTTGACCAGCTGGGAAAATATTGTGATCAAGCACCATGTTCTTACATGCTAAATCTTCATTCAGAGTGATCTGTCCAATGATTTCGGATTATGGATGGAGTTAAGAATAGGAAGGGAACTTGCAGAACCTGTAGATATTCAGAAGGGGAAACAGATAATGGATTAAAGTTTCAAAGTCTAAGAATCTCCTGCCAGGAATCCCGGAGTAAACTATTCTTGGTTTGTACTACATTAACCCTCTGAACCCCAATGCATTTGCTGGATTCCTAATACCTGTCTAATCTTGGCAGTCTTTTCTTATGAAGGGCTAATCTCTGTCTCTAGGTCACCTTTTTAGAGTTATATTTCCAAACACACTGCTCTGAAAAACAAGTATAGCTGTTGATCAGAAAATGACTAGTCCGCTACCCGGCGAGCAATACTAACTCCCTCACATTGTAGAGATGACCCTTTTTATAGAATGATAGCATAGATTGGCCCCTGTTGTTGAGACAGGTGCTATTGGTAATTTTAATTCAGGCCAGGCCTGAAACCCATTTTGCCTCTCCTTTCCACACACTTACCCATTCCGGGTTTCCTCTCCATTTTTTTCCTGAGCAGCCACAGAAGTTCCAGCAAGCCATCTGGCTAATACAGAAGAGGGTATGGTACAAATTGGAATTGGAGTGCGCCTAATCTAGTGTGACAGTTTGTACTGATCAGGTTAATGGAGATAATTTCTCTTTGACTTGTACAAAGAGAATCTGATTTGCTATTAATTACTCTGTCCGGTCATTAGCATAATGTTACACTAAATAAGAAAAATCTATTCATTTAGCAACCAAAGCAGTATACTAGCAAAGTGTTGTAGTTTGTGTCCAGCAGGCAAGCTTGCCCTTTGACATGTTTCCTTCTCTGTAGGGAGGGGCTTCTTAAGCCATCACTTTTCCCCGGTTTCCTCGGGGGAATATATGCATCTGTGAGATGATCGGCATATGATACAGAGCACACAAAGGTTAATAACCACATTGTGAGTGATAGCAACCTACTAAATTATCAAATAAATTAAGTGACTTGATTTGACTTTTGTTTTCAAATTTTATTAATAATTATTTGTCAAGAAATTTATTTGGTGTTAAGTGCCATGATGGAAATGTCTTCAAATAGCATAGAAATAGATCCTACCTTTGTTGATCTTACACACTAGATAGAGGGGACCAATAAAATTAGTCAGGTAATTATTTACT
The DNA here is from genome assembly GCF_050624435.1 of Tenrec ecaudatus. Lineage (NCBI taxonomy): Eukaryota > Metazoa > Chordata > Mammalia > Afrosoricida > Tenrecidae > Tenrec > Tenrec ecaudatus. The sequence goes on from NC_134548.1 coordinate 146,167,383, forward strand.
TGTAGTTGTGAGGAGGGTATAAAGAATAAGTCTGCATAGCATAAGAGAATTAGAAAAGTGGAGTGGAGACAAGGGAAAAAGAAGCAAGTTTGAAACATGCAAAGAAAGTGAAGGGAGAAGGGGTTCAGGAAGCAAAAAAGAGGCAAAAGATAAAACTGGAGATTTAGGCAAGATTTGGATTCCTACGGGGCCTTGGATGTTATGGATAATATTGGTGGGGCATTTTGACTTTGTTTCGAGAATGGAAAGTCATTGGAGTAAGTTTAGTTGATATTTTAATATTTTAATGGCCAACACACCAAACACACCCCTCAGCCTATCTCAGAAATCTGTAGTAGTAGAAGAAGAAGAAGAAGAAGAAGAAGAAGAAGAAGAAGAAGAAGAAGAAGAAGAAGAAGAAGAAGAAGATGATGATGATGAAGAAGAAGAAGAAGAAGAAGAAAGAGGAGGAGGAGGAGGAGGAGAAGAAGATAAAGACCTAGATGGCTAGAACAGATGAAGCATTTCCACTCTGTATCTGTACAGAAGGCAAGACAGAACCCCTGAGAGCTGAAGAGTAATTACACTTCTACTCTGGATCCATGTCTTAACCACCAGGAGTATGTTCTGCAGGATCTATTTCATAATTCAGGGTAATTACACGAAGTTAAAACTCGATTAGACACCATTAGACCCTATGCGACAGGGAGCTCAGTGGGTGGTCAGGAAAGGAGTAGGAAGAAGCAGTGGGGAGGTTCCCAGCCTGCCTGATAGTCTTTGACTCACATGGTCCCGAGGGAGGGAGAGCTATCTGTGCTCCTCCAATGTCCTCCCAGCTGGAGCAGGTGGAAGGGGAAAGCAGGTCAAGAATCACATCGCTGAGAACCAAGCAAGATTCTCTTGAGCCTCCATTGAAAGTGTTGCACAGATCAGAAGCCAATATAGAAAGAATTAAAAAACAAAGGAATGTGAGGGCTGCCTTGAAATTCAATTGAACAAATCTAATTTAAGCAACTATTGTTTTGTTTGGGGTCGAGGGTTCCCATTCTGGATCTAGTCACTCTGGAGGAGACATGGACATCACACAATGTTTTCCCTCAAGACACATTTATGTTTAGTTAGGTAGCCTTCTTATTGCACACTCTTCACCCACCCAACCGCCCATGATGAGTCATGGATACGTTTCAGCAGTAAATATTGTGGCATCTACTCCAGGCACAGCAGCCATCTCGGGGACATTCAGAGAAGTGAGGGCGGCATTATGCCGGGCTTCCAGCGGAGCAGCAGGGATGTGCAGGAACCCTGCGGGGCGTGACGTGCATAGTGAGGAGCGCTGTGAGGCTGAAGCGGAGGGGGCCTGAGAGAATGCGCCAGAGGCCCTTTCTAGTGGATGCGTAGAGCAAGTGTGCACGCAGGGACAAGTGCGTGTGATAAGTGTGTGCACACATGGCCCGGCCACAATATGCAACCCCAAACCCGAGCACCGGCAGATATGTTTTATCATACACTGAACACATATCATCAAGCTGCTGCTACATGCATGGGTCATTCTAATGTTGCCTTAAGAGGCATATACAGATGGTAGCGCAACCTGAGATAATCGTACGTGTCTTGATAAGCTTAATATTACCAGAAAGGGGCTATATGGAGCTCCCAAGGGTCCCAAGGGAGGGTCCGGCTCTGCTGACCATTTTCCTGGAAGGAAGGAGCAGTCGTATCCCAAAGTATTGAGATTAATGACTGACCTAACCTCTGTGAAAAGGATTTCTCTCCGGATGGGGAGGACGCTTAGGTCCCTTTTACATAAGCGCCCCGACTCATGAGCCGCCTCAGGGCCTTTTTAACATCCTTGTTTCTCAGGCTGTACACGATGGGATTGATCATGGGGGTGACTACGGTGTACAGTAAGGAGAAAAGTTTGTTAAGAACAGCAGCCTGGGTGGCGGTGGGAATGGCATACACAGTGCCTAGAGTTCCGTAGTACAGAGTGACCACAATGAGGTGGGAGGAGCAGGTCGAGAAGGCCAGCTGCTTTCCGCCAGCGGATGGAATCCTGAGCACAGCAGCAACAATGCGGATATAGGAGGCGACGGTGAGCAGGAAGGGTACCATGGTGACGAAAGAAGCCAAGAGGAAAGTAGTTTTCTCTACTGTCTCAGGATCAGAACAAGCCAACTTCAGCACAGGGGCCAGGTCACAGAAGAAATGATCAATCTCATAGGCTTCACAAAAGGGCAGCTGGAAAGTCATGGTGACAGTGACCACAGGGGTTAGAAATCCTCCCAGCCAAGACACGGCAGCAAGCAGGATACATGTCTGAAGGTTCATGAGGACTGGGTACCGGAGGGGGCTGCAGATGGCCAGGTAGCGGTCATAAGACATGGCTGCCAGCATAAAGCATTCGACCACTGCCATGGAACCAAAGAAGTAAAACTGGGCAATGCAGCCTGCAAACGATATTGGCTCAGGGCCTAAGAAGAGGGTCTTCAGCATCTTGGGGGCAATCGAGGTGGTATACCAGATCTCAAGGAACGAGAAATTGGACAGAAAGAAATACATGGGGGTTTGGAGACTGCGGTCAAAGGAAATAACTGTGAGGATGAGAATGTTCCCAGCCAAGGTCACTATATAGATTCCCAGAAATATTCCAAAGAGGACAAACTGCAATCCATGGAGCCCCCCAAATCCCAGGAGGAGAAATTCTTTGATTGTGGTCAGATTACCCATATCTGTGAGAGTTCGGCAGCAGACCTGAGAAAAAGAAAGAACATCGCCAGTTGGAGAAAAAGCCATGCTATTGGAGAGTAACGATGCCACCAGGATTGCTGTAGAACAACAAACTCAAAGGTCCTCTCTTTTCTCTTCCGGAATTCTATTATTGTTTTTGTTCTACTGGGTATGTTTACCAACTGTAGCAGACTCTGAAATGATGTCCTGGAAGAATGAACAGATAAGGTGTCTTTCTCTGTTCCTTTCTATCCTCTTATTTGACATAAGTGCTGATGGCTGATCTCTGGAGATCCTAACAGAAAGATACAAACGTCTACAAATGCAGGAATATCCCCAATGCTTCCGTGACTCTAATATTGTCTGGACGTCGGAAAATTGACCTTTCAGACCCAATAGAAGTGGGAAGCCAAGATTCTAAAATAATATTGGAATCAGACTACCCTCATCTCACTGAACCCTAAAATCAAGATATAACTCACAAAGAATGCTATAGCAGGGAGGAGGGGAATTCGGAGCTATTGATCTTAAAGTACCTGTAAGGAAAACAAGAGTTTCTGCAAGGCTCAGGGGACATGTAGCTGATTGCTTCCATGACATCAAATTCCTATGGAAATTGGGGTTAAATGTATGTAAAGTTATTCACTGGAAATGTTAGAGAAAAATAAGGTTCCATCCTTCATAAATGAAAATGACATTCCTGACTCACAGGCAGTAGGATGTGCTTTTAGTTATTATTTTTTTTCCAACAGTGAGGATGTGTTAATAGTGAGTCACAGATGCATTTCCCTCCTCCCCACAAGCCAGCCCCCGCCCCCAGTGCTAGAGAATCCAGACTTGTGAGATGGCTTTCTGGTGCTATTCCCTGGACCAAGGGAGAATTAGAAATCAGTCTGTGGGGTGGTACACCCTAAGAATAAGTGTGAAACCAGTTTGAGGATCTCAGTTCAGTTGGTGTCCTAGGTTGGACACCCAGTCTATGGCCAGTTAATAAAGCAAAGCCATGTCTCCTGCTTTGTTTTGAATAATGACAACAGGTCCCTAAAAGGTGACAGTTATGTCACAATTGTTACAATAAAATCTTATTTTTAGTTCAAATAGTTGTTCATTCAAAGGACTGCTAATAAGAATGCATATGTGAAGGGAAATAATTCCTCCACAATTTACCCTTTGGGCCGCCCGGGATAATTAATACACAAAATTGCATCAAGGAAAGTCTATCTCTAATGGAAAGCGTCAGGCCATTTAGGGTGCTTAGGTGGTTCTAAATATGATTACAGTGTATAAAGAAAATCAATCAGCAACTAGGGCTGTCCCTGAGGGCAAGAGCGGCTTCCTAATTGGGGGATTAAACTGTGGTGTCCCATTACCACTTTGTCTTCAGAGACGCCCAGCTAGCATTCAGAACCAACATTAATATCATTAGATTTTTATCATTCAATTCTAAGTTTCATTAATTAATAATGGGATAAATTTGATTTTCCCTTTTGGCGTACAGGTGAGCTCCTTATAATCTATCTCCAAATTCAAAGGTACACTAGCCCTCCTATAGAGTTATAGTTGCTGAAACCTCCCGGGCCAGTTCTATTCTGTCCTTCAGGGTCTCAATGAGTCAGAATCAATTCAATGACAGTGAGTTCAGATGAACTGAGGCATCTAGGAAATGCAAAATAGAGGCATCTGCTTGAGACTCTATGAGTTCATTTATTCACTACATAAATTTGAATATGTACAATGTGTCCTCTGTTGCCCTAGGTAGGCACTGTGGTAGGGCCTTGGTAGTTTCGTGTTGTGTTTCTCTCTTTCTATCAAGGAGGTCCAAGTTGGATTCTCAACGAATGAACTTCATGCACAATCTGTCGGTGGAGGCTAGTGAGCTGCTATGAGGGCGAAGAAACAGGGTCGTGATACAAAGTGCAATGTGTATGTGGAGGGAACCTAGTTTGGGTGAGATGGTAAAGGAAGTTCTCTTAGATTGGAAGTAAGAGAGAAGGAGAAATATGATGGATAAGGAAAAGCCAGCAATGGAAGGCTAGCTGGGCGGGAGGTGTGTAACAAGTAGGGTGATCGCATGTGCCACAGGCTTGAGTGAACCAAACATCTGTGCTACTAGAAGAACCAAAACCAACAACACAGCAGCTAGTGCGACTGGCAGGCAGCAGGTGAGGCAAACAATGGAAGTTGTGGAGCTAGATATGATCTTATTTATGATTTGAAATGTTCACTTCTTTATGGCAAACTGTAAAAAGGCTAAGAGGGAAAACAAGACTCCTAGGAAGGAAGATAATGGAGCAGTTCAGGCAAGAGATGGTGGCTAAGATCGAGTTGGCGTGAAGTGAATTACTTTCGGTTTTATACATAGTAAAGATGACATGTCTTGGTGCACCTTTGCACTATGCATATTATACTTCTTACTAGCAGTTCAGTCTACCCTGGATGCATGGGGACTCTGCACAACAGAACAAACTGCTTCCCAATCCTGTACCATCCCCATGATCAGTTAGGGATTGGACCACTCTTGTCCATAGGAATTTTCACTGAAATGTCTTCAACATCATAGCACCATGCAAGTCTCCACTGACAGATGGGTCAGTGGCTGCACTTGAGATGCATGGAAAACAGAATTTTGCCCATGGAATCACCACTGCCTCTGTGAAAGGCATTTTTAAAATATGACATGCATGGCAGATGAATTACATTAGGAAATTCCCTGAAGGAACAGAGCAAAATAAGGATAAACCTCAGATTTTTGGCCTGAGTGTCTGCATGGATGGTCATGTCTTTTTCTGCAATGGGTGAAAACCAACTAGGAACATTCTTCTTCCCTCCCGTTTCTTGTTCTCATCCTCCCCTTCCCTCCCCCTTCTCTCCTTTCCTACCTCTTTCTTTACCTACCTGCCCATCTACCGTTCTTATCTGTAATTTTACATTTTTCTTTCTTTTACATTTAGTGGGTCGAAACCAATTTGTTAAATGGCGGGCTTAATTCTCATGTGGATAAGTAAGCTGGTAAGGAGCCCCGGTAGCAAAGTGGTTATGTGCTGGGCTACCAACTGAGAGGTTGGCAGTTTGAAACCACCAGGCATAGTGTGGGAGAAAGATGGGTCTTTCTAGTTCCATCCTATCTATTCAACAGAAATAATCTGAGAAACTCACAGGGTTGCTAAGAGTCAGTGTTGACTGGATGGCAGTGATAAGCACACTGGTAAGATACTGAGATAAAACCGGGAGAGACTTGGCCCTCACTGAAGTCATGGGCCAAGCTCTGAAGTCAGTCTTTCCCTTGGTTTCAAAGGAGACCGTAACAGAGTGGATGTGCCGGTGGCATCTTATTTTTCACTCACTCATTTTAACTTTCTCAAACATTAAGTTTACCAACCTCATCTGAATATAGTCTTTGCAAATATTGGATGGTGACTGCTGAACTCACTTTAATGTCCGTCTAAAAACAACCCTCTTCATTAGCAGCAAGCTAACTGCCCAGCAATTGCAATTATCTAAGAATATTTAAAATTGTGTTTAGTCCCACTTGCTTTTGCATGAAAGATACAGACAACAATGAACTAACTCAGTCAAGAAACCAATTTTCAGTGTGTGTCTTGGGATTGGAAAACAATTATCCCTACACTTTATCGTTTCTCCATTCTTATTTGTAATTCTTGTCACTCAGGATTAATGCCCAGAATGATGGCCAGAGACTGAAAGATCTTCAATCAGTAAAAAGTGATTCAAGTACATCATTATACTTGATTTACTACTTTGGGCCAGTAGATTCAGATATCTGAACACATATTTTTAGCAATAGCAATGGAAAAAAGCTTTGTTCTTAACCTTTAATCACCCAGAAAATCTAATTTACCACATCCCCTCTATCCTTTAAGTATTCTCTTAATCCGTATTTGTCTGGGTATTAATTCACTTATGTCATTATAATCACTAAATTTTATTCATTAACATGTAAAAATGCTTAATGGCATATGGGAGGGTGGAGGGAAGTTGGGATAGAAAGGGGGAACTGATGATAAGGGTCTGCATAGAACCCCCTCCCTGGGGAACGGACAACAGAAAAGTGGGTGAAGGGAGATGTCGGACAGTGTAAGACATGAAAAAAATTTATAAATTATCAAGGGTTCATGAGGGAGAGGGGTAGGGAGGAAGGTATAAAAATGAGGAGCTGATACCAAGGGCTCAAGTAGAAAGTAAATGTTTTGAGAATGATGATGGCAACAAATGTACAAATGTGCTAGATACAGCGGATGTATGTATGGATTGTGATAAGAGTTGTATGAGACCCCAATAAAATGAATTTTTTTTAAAAAAACAAAAAAATCCTTAATGGCCAATGTTTACCAAAGCAAACTCCCCCATTTCACTGCTCCCCATTACTTTTGAGATATTAGCAGTTGCAAAACTAAAACAATAAGTTTAGAAGCATGGCAGCATAAATTGGGTTTTAATGACCAGCAGCAGAAGGCCAACTTTCTTGCTTCTCCTATAGTCAGTCCAAGTACACCTCTTGGATTGGGAAGAAGTGAGGAGGGAGCCGAAGAGGAGGTGACTGCTGACCACGGGAAGTGGGTAGTGTGCAGTTTGCCAAGGAGTGTGATGGTCCCTTTCAAGTTGACAGAGAGGAAGAACACTAGGTACCTGATTGCGAAATATTCCTTAAGACAATTCAATGACAAATATATACGATTCAAATATGCTCATAGATTTTTATTCCCCCAAGATGAAAATAGCCGATGAAGATCAGAAATAGCTTGTGAATACAGCTAGCTTGTTTAAGTCGTCTCTTGCTCCCAAATATATGCGCATGAAGGTGAGCTCCCAGAGAGAGCAAGCTGGTAAGCACAACAGAGACCCTGAGACAGAGGCTTTGGAAAGGCAGGGAGAAAAATAAATCCTAGACTAGTAGAATAGGTAGACTATTGGCTCTTCCATGAGAAGAAGTTGAATTTTTGGTGAACTCACTAAATGTAGTGCTTTTCTTAAATAACTAAAGTTTGTGCCATAGAGCAAGAAAATTTAGCAAAAAAATGTTTCTTTTTGTTGTTGAGCTCAAGTTGTAAAATAATGTAGACAGCTCACTTTTTAAAGCAATTCCACACTGATGTGAGAAGCCCCTTGGTGTCTAGGGGAATGATTTTGTTATTTTTGTTTTTGCACCTTGAGACCTGGAGACAGACATTATTGAAACCTGGAGACCAGCTATACTGAGATGCCTGAGACAGACCTTATTGAGACCCCAAAACAGACGGGGAGATAGGCATTATTGAGACCTGGTGACAGATACTTCTAATTCAACTATATTCTTTGTTACCAAATATTTTTTTTCCTATTCGGTTCCATTTGTCAACATGACAGACAATGAAAAAGACTAGGAAATATCTTGGGCCAAATGATCTGTGATGTGTCCTTATGTGACATACCTAGTCTAAATGTGAAGAATGGCAACAATTATCCAGGTAAGTCGTGCAAAGAATAATGAACTCATACTTTTGGTCCCAACTGTCCAGATGGCTCAAAAAAAAAACCAAACAGGGATCTAACTAGTGTGGAGAAATATAAGTTTATTTTTTAGTGGATACTGAAGGTAGGAGGAAAATGAAAATGGGGAGTTCTGCTTAAGGGTTAGGGGGTTTAGGTAAATGATGGTGTATTTAATAATTTGGAAATGATACTGTGAATGGTTGTACAACTTAAAATGTAATAAAGTAATTATCATGTAGAAATATTCAAATTGACATATTTTGATAAGTATATTTACCCTAAAATATAGACTAATTTTTGTTATTACTTTATTGTAAAAATGGAAATTCATTGAATTGAGAAAAATATTCAGCCAATAAACCATTTTAGAAAAAGAGAGGCCTACAGAATGCCATCTATTCGGATTGATTATGTTTATTTTTAACTACTTTTATTTTTATAATTGACTTCTTACCTCATTTTGTCATCTTGGTCAAGAAATAATTGCCAGACTTTGCCTGATTAACTCTCTTATTTCCATGAGAACTAAAACACTTTTGTCTATCCTTTGAATGAGTAACTGTTCATATTCCTTTGGTTATAGACATCTGAGGAGTGGACAACATATTTTCTTATATTTTTACTTTTTGTTCAGGTTTTTAGGTCTAACAATGGAGAAAACTCTGATATCTCTTCTGCTTGATATTCTCTAATCTCCACCCTGCGGCTCTATCCGTCACCACTAACATTTGCCTTTTGAAACTGTCTGCTCTAAGACTCTTCTTCCCTCGTGGTAATAAGTTTACAGTTGGTAGGCAGAAGTAGTCACAGTAACTAAGGCTAGCAGGATTTGTTGCCTTTACTAGATAATTGATCATGTCACAGGAAAGCTGTGACTTGGTAGCAGTTAGGACTATGAGCGTTAGTGTCAGTCAGACCCGAATTCAAGTTCTAATTCCACCAGATATTATCTGGGTGACTCTGGGCAAGTAAATTAGCATCTCGGTGTTCCTACTTTCTCAGCCATAAAATAAAGACTAATTAGAGCAATGCCATAAAATGACCTTTTAATGTTGTTACGCTGAGAGATTAAGATAATCCATATACCGTTTGACAAGACCTCCAGCCCTCTTGATCTCATTCTTGTTCCACAATTTGTGCATATTTATATACTATTAGTCTTAAATCGATTCACCTGTCCTTGCCTTCAAAAGATCTTAGGTGTTTCAAAAGTAAGTTCGATCATGTAGTTATTCTGTTGTTTTCCTCTGATGTTGTTTCACATATTCAGCACAAGAAGTGAGTTTCCAGTAGGATCTTAGTAAATGTGTATTGGTTTAACTTTTCCCACTATCCCTGCTAAAATATGAAAGCCTTTTTTTTGTCTTTTCTTGGAACTACTTATGGAAATCCAAATAGATTTTTCTTACCTCTTATTGCTCTTTTCCTGCCCCGACAGGTTGGCAACCATGACCTCATGGTCTGAAGGCTTTGTTCATTCAGGCAGTCTATCTGCAGTCTAAAAGCCCATCCTCATGTCCTGCCTTAACTTCCTCCCAGTAGGGAGGCAGGTCCTGCCTATTTTCTCAATATATTGTTCTCATGAAAATCAATGTCCCTGAAGCCTTTTCCCCAAGAGCAATATTTCCCCAGTCCACTGGGAAAGCTAAATAAAATGATAGAGTATACAAAAAGCATCCAGAAGAACAGATTTCTCCCCAGATCTGGAGTAGTGAATTAGTGAGTTTAGAGGAGCCCATTGCTATTCTGAAGGTCAAACTTCTCCATTACAATGATCAGCACCGCCACTTAGCAACACAGGCATCTTTAGAAAGTTTATCTGCAACTATGTTTCCTCTACCATTCTTGTCCAAATCTGTCTTAGGAGACCCCCATTTCATCCCATCTCTGAACCCTTTTCCTCTCTTTCCATTTCTAGTTTACTACACCACGGAGTTCCTTTCAAAATATTTTTGTGTCTTCATGGCTGCGTACAGGAATTTTCATTAAAAACGCACCTTTATAAAGACTGAATATACACCTGTGCTAGGACCACGTATTTGTGGTTAAGAACCATCCAGTTCCGCAGCACTGGCACTCATTGCGGTGTTTGAGCCCACTGCTGCAGCCAATGCTGTCCGTCCCTCTTATGACGTTCTTCCTCTGCACCGAGCCTTTACTTTACCGAGCCTAATGCATCTGTGAGTCTCTCTTGATGACATGACCAAAGTCACCCAACTTATTTCCAAGGTGAACTCTAGCTGTTCAAATGTGTGCATTCTTTTGTCATGCCGTGGTACTTTCACTATTCTTCATCAATATCATAATTCAAATGTATCAATTCCTCTTGGGTCTTCCTTATACATTACCCAACTTTTAAATGTGTAAGCCAGAAAACCAAACTCACTGCCATTGAGTCAATGCCACCTCAGAGGACAGGGCGCAGCAGTCCCTGACAGAGACTCTTTATAGGAGTACAAAGCCCGGTCCTTCCCTGCAAAGTGGCTGGTGGTTTCAAACTGCTAACCTTGTAGTTAGCAGCCCACAGGTAACCACTATGCCATTAAAGCTCCTTTCATATGCATATGTGGGGGTTAAAAAGACTGTGATTTTAAGTAACAACAACAGTAGCAGAAGTACTAAATATTTGCTGTCTCAGAAAATTAAAGCCAGAAATATAATTATTCCTCTTCAGTGTGTTCTGTAATGATTTGAGAACTTACAAACTTATTTTCAAACTCAAAGACTTTCCTCCCTACCCACCTCAATACAATACTCCTAGGAAACCCTCTACAAAATGTCAGTTGTTCTTTTCAGACTCTGATTTCTAGTTAAATTTCTTGAATTTGTAATCCTTTAAATGAGGAGCTACAGAGCTCATGGCTGCATCAGTTATGAAGTAAGAGTTTATTGAGAAAATTAATATTGGAAACAAGGTTTCGATGGACATGCTTAACTTTCTCCAGAGAATCGAGCACAGTTAGTATAAATCAATATTGCTGATTAAAACTGATTTATACTTATACATTAAGGTCAATATTTCATGTCTTTGACAAACCTTTTTAAGCTGTTAATTCAAATTATTGAATATGCCCAGTAAGAAAATCACTATATTTTAGATTCTTACTTTATTATTCGATCAGCAGCTCTTTACTAAAACTCTCCAACAAGTGTATATACCATGGTCATAACTTGATTATATAATGCGTTGCCCTTCAAAAAGTGCACATCTTTTAACTTTTACAAAATGGCTCTAGTTTTAGTGCATTGGGAGAACCACCTGCACCTCTGAGAAAGAAATACTGGCTTTTCTACTCCCATCAATAGTTGAAGTCACAGAAACCCACTGGAGAAGACACGATGGCAGTGAGTTTGGTTTTTTTGAGTAGCAAATTTTGGGAAAGTGAGGAATATATTTTTATTCATTTTATTGGGGGCTCATACAATTCTTATCACAATCCACACATACATCCATTGTGTCAAGCACATTTGTACATTTGTTGCCATCATCATTCTCAAAACGTTTGCCTTGTACTTGAGCCCTTAATATTGACTGCTCATTTTTCCTCTCCCTCCCCTCTCCCCCCTACCTTATGAACTTTCATAATTTTGTCATATATTACACTGTCCGACGTCTCCCCACGCCTTCTTCTCTGCTGTCCCTCCCCCAAGGAGGAGACTATATGTAGACTCTTGTAATCAGTTCCCCCTTTCTACCCCACATTCTCTCCACCCTCCAGGCATTGCCACTCTCACTACTGGTCCTGAAGGAGTCATCTGTCCTGGATTCCCTGTGTTTCCAGTTGCTATCTGTACCAATGTACATCCTCTGGTCTAGCCATAATTGTAAAGTAGAATTGAGATCATGATAGTGGGGGGTAGGGGGAAGCATTTAAGAACTAGAGGAAAGTTATATGTTTCATCGTTGCTACCCTGCACCCTGCCTGACTCATCTCCTCCCCACAACCTTTCAGTAAGAGGGTGTCCAATTGCCTACCGATGGGTTTTGAGTCTCCTCTCTGCACTTATGCACATTTACAATGATACGATATTTTGTTCTTTGATGCTCAATACCTGCTACATTCGACAGCTCATAGTCACACAGGCTGGTGTGCTTCTTCCATGTGGGCTTTGTTGCTTCCGAGCTAGATGGTCACTTGTTTATATTCAAGCCTTTAAGATCCCACATGCTATATATTTTTTATAGCTGGGCACCATCAGCTTTCTTCAACCACATTTGCTTATGCACACATTTGTCATCAGTGATCGTATCAAGAAGGTGAGCACCCACTGATATGAGTTTTAGTTCTTTGATGTCTGATAACTGGTCCCTTGTACACCTCGTGGTCAGATAGGTTGGTGTGCTTCTTCCATGTGGACTTTGATGCTTCTCAGCTAGGTGGCCGCTTGTATATCTTCAAGCCTTTAAGACCCCATACGCTATATCTTTCGATAGCCAGGAACCAACAGCTTTCTTCGCCACATTTGCTTATGCTTATATTTTTCTTCAGCAATCGTGTCAGGAAGGTGTGCATCCTGGAATGCCTATTTAATAGAACAACGTGTTCTTGCATTGAGTAAGTGCTTGAGTGGAGGCCCAATGTCCATCTGCTGCCTTAATACTAAATCTATAACTATATGCATGTAGATTTGTTTCCCCACACTCATATAAATATATTTACATATGTACATTCCAGAATTTAGACCTCTATAAATATCCTTTGTTGCCTAGTTCTTTCCTCTATTTTCTTTTACTTTCCTCTTGTCCCACTATCATGCTCAGCCTTCATTTGAGGTTCAGTAATTTCTCTAGATTAAATTGCCCTTGCTGTATCCCTACCAGGCCTCTCATACCCTCCTTGCCACTGATTTTGGATCACTTTTTGCTCCTCTGTCCCTGGGTTGGTCAGCACCACCTACTTACCCCCGCCTCCCCCTCTCCCGTGTCCCACCAGGACCATTGGTCATATTGTTTACTCCTCCAGACTATTCATCCAGTCTATCTTATCTAGATAGATCTGTAGAGATAATAATATGCACCAAAAATCAAGCCATAGAAAGGCGATGAATGAAAACACAGTGATGACAACAAAAAAGAAAACCAATTACCCATAGAAGAATAAATTAATTAAACGAAAATAATTTTTTTGCTTGAAATAGTTTATTGTATTTATGTAATAAATCCTCATGGAAATTATGGTTTGGCTTAGCTCTCTGCAACCCGCTCCTGAGCTCTGAGGAAGCTTGCCTTCTTCTGAGCTACCCGATCTTTCTTCTGGGCAAGAGAAATAATTTTTAAAAGAAAGAAAAACCTGTAACTAGATCAAGGTCTGAGTTTTTATCTCTAGGCGTGTCCTTCAGTCAGGTCTGATGGGGTACCATGTTCTGGCCCAAGAGTCTGTCCTTTGTACTCCCTCGGGGCTCCCTGCACTGCTCTCACGGTTGCTCTGCCGCCCACTTTTAGTGGTTTGCCTCGGTGTCACAGAGTCATTCTGGGCCAGTCCCGACGCCGAGTCTCCCGTGTTGTGAGGAATATTTTATAATATGACTCCTTGTCAAGTTCCTCATGTCTGAGTTTTATAGATTTATATTGTTATGTACTACACTTGATCTTAGCCAAAAGGCCAAGAAGCGATTATATATTGTTATGTAATAGAGTTTCTTTTTCTAATACGCTGTTGAATTCTGTTGGCCAGAATTTTGTTGAGAATTCTGTGTCTGTGTTCATGAGGGATATTGGTTTGTACTTTGCTGTCTTTGTGATATCTCCTCCTTGTTGGGGTATCAGGTATACGTTTGCTTCATAGAGTGGGTTGTTGGAGTGTGTTGTCAATTTCTATGTTTTTTAGTACTTTGTGTAGAATTTGTGATAATTCTTATAGTAGAGTTCATACAAAATGAGTTATGCAGTTAAAGTAGACATACCTTCATTATCAATTAAAATAACCATGTTACACGGGACCCTACATTTTCTCAGGACATCATTTATCATTAGCGAGACATCTGCAATGCATCCCCAACATATGTTTTGTAAGACAATTTCAGAGGGCACACATCCTTTTTTCGAGTAGAGGGTGAACTGTTGCCCTAAGGAAGGAACAAATGTGGACTTCATTTCTTCACAGAATACATGAATGGAGAATTCACTAGGCATTTTTTCCAGAGCCTTTACTATGTCTTTTTATCTTGATTAAAAATGAGAAAATTCAATCTGGGACGTGATCATAAACAGACTGTGTGTTTCCCAGAAGTATTCAGGTAAAAGATGGTGAAGAACGCATGCACATCCAGTTGTGGTGGTAGACCACAGGAAGGCAGTGGCATTCTGCACATTTGATATCAGGTACGACAGAAAGCATTTGCTGATGAAAATCATAAACTGCAGCCTTCAGTATGGATTGCAACTCAAAGTAAAGAAAGCAGAAATGCCCACAACTGGATCAATAGACAATATTATGATAATAGCGAAAGAACTTGAGGTGGTCAAGGAGCCACATTTAACAGCATGAAACAGCAATCAAGAAATCAATGTCCCCTAATATGGAGAAGGCTATGCAGGAGACTGGGATCCCCAAATCCATCTGCAGAGTATCTAGTCGGATTAAGCACTTGGCAGAGCCCCTCTGGCCATAGTCTAAGGACATGAACATAGTTTTGCTATCAAACAGAGATTATTGTAAAATTAATTATGAGGTATGGGACGACAGTATAATATGATACCTGGTCAGTTGACTTCCCTCTTGAACCAACTTGAATTTTCTCTTCGATTAAATATTTCTAGCTTGGTCCACTAAAGAAATTTTCTCTCCGGTTTATTTTAATATTGCTGGTGGTAATTTCTTTCTTACTCTCTCTTTATTCTTATTTTAAATCTTTATTATTTTCTTTCTGTTTAATTTTGTTTATTGTTTCTGTTAGCTCTTTCAGTTTGTGGAGCATGGAAGGAGTGGAAGCATACAGAAAATAACTGATTTTGGGATGGGGGAGGGGAGCAAATAATGAATGCAAAAGGGGGTGGGTGCACTAGAACTGATTGTGATGATGCATATGCAACTCTATTTAAAAGCAAGTTAACTATGCAAGTGTATGATATGTGAATTTGATGTTAATAAAACTATATATAGAGATAAAAAGAAATCAATATTCATGGAAGTGCCAGTTGAGAAATCGAGCTACATATTGTATTGGGCAGATATAATACACAAGACCCCTTTAAAATGTTGAAAAGAAAAGATATCTTTGTTTTGAGGGCCTGCCCCAAGTCAGGGTATTTTCAACCACCTTATATGCAAGTGAAAATTGGACAAGGAATAAGGAAGACCAATGAAGGTTTGATGCATTGAAATGATAATGTTGGAAAAGAATATTGAAAGTACTGTGGACTTCCAAAAGAACAAATCTATCTTGGGAGAAGAATAATCATAATGTTCCTAAGAAGCAGAGATGGCACGACTTCATCTCATGTACTATGGACATGTAATCAGAAGAGACCAGTCCCTGGAAAATAATCTCGTGTTGGGTAAAAAGTAGAGGGTCAGTGAAAAAGACAAAGTCCAGGGCTCAAGTGGGAAGAGAATGCTTTGAAAATGCTGATGGCAGCATATGTGCAAATGTGCTTGACACACTGGATGAATGTATGGACTGTGATAAGAGATGTAAGAGCCCCCCCCCATAAAAGTATTTAATAAAAAAGAAAAAGATGAAGTCCGTCAAGGTATAGATCAACATAGTAGCTGCAACAATATAGTCAAAGTCAAACATCACAATTATGAAAATGGTGAAAACCAGGAAGTATTGTGTTCTGTTCTATTTAGGGTCACTATGAATCAGAGGAGACTCGATGTCACCTAACAACAATGACAACAACTACCAGAAAGTACCCACATCCCATGTCCAAGAGACAGGAAAAGGGATTGCCTCGGGAGTACAGATATTAACATGGCTTGACACCAGCGAAAGAACCAGGATCAGAGTCCAAACCACCCCTGGCATAGCAGACTGGCTATTAAAATATACACCCTCTGAGGATGTTAAAAGCGTGAAGATTAACAAGTGGCCATGTAGCAGGAAAGCAACAAAGCCCACATGGAAGAAGCACACCAGCCTGTGCGATCACGAGGTGTCAAGAGGATCAGGTATCAGGCATAAGTAAATTCAAGTTAAAGCTGACAAAAACTAAAACAAGTCCAAGAGACTCAAAGTATGATCTTAAGTATGTTGTTGTTGTTGGGTGTCATCAAGTTGGTTCCTACTCTTAGAGACCTTGTGCTCAATGGAACAAAACACGGCCCAGTTCTGAGTCATCCATTGTCACAATCACTGTCCATCCATGTCACACAGGGCCTTCCTTTTTCCCACTGCCTTTCTACATCACCAAGCATTATGTCCTTTTCCAAGGACTGACCTCTCCTGGTAATATGTCCAACGTCCATAAATTGGAGTTTTGCCATCCTCACCTCTCACAGCATTTCCTCCAAAACAGACATGTTTCCTCTTCTGGCAGTCTTTGATATGCTCAATATTCTTTACCAGGACTATCGTTCAAATGCATTTAGGCTTTTTGGTTCTGATTTATTGTCCAACTTCCGCATGCATGTGAGGTGATTGAAAATGCCATAGCTTGAGGTAGGCACACCTGATTTCAACACTTTAAAGAAATCCTGTGCGGCAGATTTGCCCCATACTGTGTGTCATTTGATTTTTTGGCTGTTGATTTCATAAGCATTGATTGTGATCCAATCAAGATGAAATATTGGTCAACTTCAGTCTTTTCTCCATTTGTCATTCTGTTGGCCATTGAAACAGTTGTGGGGATTTTGGTTTTCTTAACACTGAGCTCTAATATACAGTGAAGATGGCAGCTCTTCACCTCTACCAGCAAATGCTACAAGTTTTCCTCAATTTAAGCAAGCACGGTTATGCCACCTGCACCCCACTGTTTGTGAATGAGCCTTCCTCCAATACTCAGGCATATTTTTCTCCATAGAGTGCACCTGCTCTGGTTATTTGCATCCAGAATGAATCAGTGTGGTGAGAGCGCATAGCCCTAACGCAGAGCTCTCCTGCTTCTAACCCATCCAGCACCCCCTTTCTTGTGTGAGAATAACTGCCGTTTCGTCCAGCGGCAGATTCCCCAGGAGCACAATGAAGTGGTCTGGATTCCCATGCTTCTCAAGGCATCCGCAGTTGTTATGATCTCCACCAGGGGTCCTCAAACTTTTTTATCAGGGGGCCAGTTCACTGTCCCTCAGACTGTTGGAGGGCTGGACTATAGTTTAAAAAAAAAATCTATGAACAAATTCCTACGCACATTGGATGAGTCGGCTGCTAAGCAGGACAGGCAGCAGTGGCAAAAACACCCCACCCAGCGGGCCAGGGAAATGACCTCAGGGGGCCGCATGTGGCCTGCGGGCTGTAGTTTGAAGTCCCCTGATCTACACTCTGTCCGTTTGTAATACTGTGATGGATTGTGTGTATGCTGAAACTGATATCACTAACATTTCCAATACCAGCAGGGGCAGCCAAGGTTCCGAGGTTTCAGTAGAGCTTTCAGACTAAGAACCAACTATGAAGAAGGAATAAGCTGCACACTTCTGAGGGATTTGCTCTGAAAACCTTGTGAACAGCAGTGGAATATTAGTCATCAATAGTGACAGAAGATGAGCCTCTCAGTTTAGAAGGCATGCAAATTATAAGTAAGTAAGAATTGGTTTCTCGAAGTCGAATTGACCATGATGACATGAGTGGAGTAAGGCTTTTGTGCCCTTCATTTGCTAATGAGACCGACTCAAAATAAAAAGAAACAGCTGCAAACATCTATTAATAACACCGGGCAACACACATTTTGGTGCTTCGAATGTCAGACTTGTTTCTGGGTATGTTTAATCTGCTGATTTTTTTTCAATGGCACCAATTTTACCCTATCAGCTCTAGTTTTTGAGATTTAGAACACATGCCATCTACTACGCTACATTCTTCTCACTCATTAAAAAATGAGGATATGTTAATGTAGTGTTAGCTAGCTGGAATAGGGGAAGTTCATGTTGGCTTTATTTAAAGTAGTTTGTGTTGTACTAAATATTTTGGTCAAGTTATAATTCTCATGGTATCCTTTGATCCAAAGACATATTTGAACAGTGCAAATTACATGAACTTGGAATTTTCCCCAAGTACCACTTCCCCTTTATTTGGCACTGAATATCACGCGGTTCCAATTTGTTATGTTAAAAGGTGACTGGAAATAAGAGTTACTGTACGATGAATAAGAAGCCCTGGTGACGTAGTGGGTTGTGTGCTTGACTGCTAACCACAGGTCAGCTATCCAAGCCAACCAGCCACTCTGCAAGAGAAAGATGAAACTTTCTGCTCCCAAGAAGGTTTACAGGTTCAGAGAACCACAGGAGAAGTAGTAATAGACTGACTGGTAATGAGTGTGGGCCAATAACTAAAATAAATGAATAAATAAATAAAAAGCCAAAAGCAAAAGAAAAGTAAAGAAAACCAACCTAACCATCTGCTGGCTGGGGACATACCTACCACACAGAGAGTGGTAATTCCAAAGCATTTCGAACTATAGACCTACAAAATAAACCATTTCTAGTAATTAAAAATTATATAAAATTAATTTAAATAAATTTAAAATGTCCAGTCTTATTATAAGAAGATGCTACAACTTCTCCATACATAGTTACTCTTAAAAGAAAAGTTACTAATTTTCTTTTAAAGAAGCTTGTAGCCAACCTTACCTCTGAAGCTTTTAACATGAATTAGTTACTGACTTCCATATAGTACCTATACTCTGCAGTGTTTACTGGATAATTTGAAAAAGGGAAATCTGAATCTTCAAAATATTTATGAAAATTTCTACAAAGTTTTAAAATGTTGACATTCTAAATTGCCCTCCCGCCTTCCATGTAGGTGCCTTTTTAATTTCTATTTTCATTTTCCATTCTTCTCAAGCTGCCTTCTGCCTTTGCAATATCAAGTTTGCAGTCTCTGTATGGGTTGCACAAACCCCCCCATACCACAAAAAACACCTAATTGATTCTCATTCATATCGACACGCTAGGACAGAGAAGAACTCTCCTTTGCATGTTCCAGCATTCAAACATTTTACAGGTTGCAGAGTGACTGGTGGGATCAAACCACTGCCCTTTTGATTGGCAACTCAATGTATAATCAAGTAGACACCATGGGTTCATATACAATTTCCTTTGGAAGTCTCTGAATACCTAATTCTTTTTCAAATATTTCTTATTGATTTTGTCTTATTCTGTAACTTTGGTGTCTGAATTCTTCTCATATTTAAAACTAGGATGACAGATTAATAAATTCGATGCTGAACATATACTGGAACACCATATCTAAGAAACTAGGACTTATGTGGTATATCCAATGCAAATTTCTGAGTCGGTGCCCCAAGTAACCTAGGAACAGGTCAAGACATCAATAAACAAGTACTTTTGTTGGGTTATGTCATCAGAATGTGAAATGTACCAAGTACAAATCTAGGAAGATTGGAAGTCATCAAAAATGAAATGGAAAGATCAGTATATGAGGCATTCGTGTGCTGAATGGGACTTGTATTAGCCTTTTATAATCAGACTGTGTCATATGATTTCCTATATCAGGAAGGACAAATTCAAAAGAGTGGCATTGCATTTGGGTTAAAATGGTTTTGCTACAGAAGTAAAACCAGTGATCCAGGTATGTACATATATAAAAATGTTTACCTCAAAAATGGCTTACACAGTTGTCGAAGCAGGTAAATTCCGTCAGGTTCAAGTTCGTTGATCAGATGTGAATGGAAGGCTTCTCTGACTCTGGTAGCTGTGGAAGCTGACAAACAGGAAGCACGATGACAAAGCACGAGGGCTAAAGGCTGGTGATGCAAAGTAAATGAATCCAACATTGGCTGAATGAATCCTAGGTCAGCAGTCTGCTGATAACCCTTTGATCAGTAGGGGACACAACAGAAGATCAACTAACTAGATGCATGATCCAACTCCAAAAGAAGGGGGAGGGGGCAAAGGAGAACATATCTCTGCTTAGAGAGCTCTCTCTTATACAAAAGATCACATCCCCAATGAGATGTCATAAGGCATCTCATTGTTGGACTCTACCACTAACTTCACCCAGAAGTGTCCCATTGACATAAGCTAACCATCACAGCATTCATAATCAAAACAGAAAAATGTCAAGACATATCTTAACGTATAATGCTTTCTTAATAGGATAATATCTACATCCTTATAAAGAGATAATGTCCATACATTTAAATAATAGTGATATTCATTGGATTTTTTGTCTGATAGTATCCTAACACAGACTTGAACCAACCACTAAAGTTAGCGATGAAGATTTTTTTAAAGCTGTTTTTTTTTCATGTAGGATACAATTCAAAGGCTTAAATATATTAAAAAGAGCGTGCAATCATTACCACAGCCAAATTTTTATATTTTCCGTCATTCTTGTATCCATTGTTACCAGTTCCCCATTACCCCTCACCCCCCCCCCCGTCATACCATAAGGTTATTGTCTCTATATGTCTACCTGTCTTGGATTTAATATCAAGAGAATCATACAAGACAATGGATAACAACAAAATAAAAGATGATCTTCAATCCAAACGAAAGCAGAAAATAATAAATGCTGGAAGAAGTTAAAAGTGAGTGAAAAGGGAAAACAAATGGTAATATGTTACATTTTAAGTTCTATTTACAGTAGTCCATTTTCCAATACACTCTGAGGACAAACTATCCACAGATTATGTTGGCACGCCAAGAGAGTTTTAGTGTAGACTTAGTCTATGTGAGGACTGTGCAAATGGATTTTGAAAACCAGGTGCTCAAAATTTAAGCTCAAATTTAATTTCCTCCTCTGGTCTTGAATTTCATAATTTATGAGACTTTGAGTACATGGCTTGATGTGCTCACTAAAACCTCTAAGTAAAAAAAAGTACAAGGGTAAGTCAAAAGTTATCATTACAAAATAATAGAAACCTTAATTAACCAAAAATATTGGAGAAGACAGAACATGGCTGCCAGTTAGCCAGCACAGGAGGATTTCCTCAATGATTACCAGAGAAATCTCACCAAGAGCCTCCCTGTCCACAAACTCTCCACCTGTGACCCCTGGAAGCCAGAGAAACAAATTGAAAGCTAAGTATATCGAAGTTGAAACCACCGTACCCTGTGTAGTGGTATCAGTGAATGCCTGTTGATCTTTCCCTATCCTTCTCGAACCCACTCAGCCACACCTCTTACTTCTTTGGCCTCCCGGGGCCTGTATGAAGAGCAGACCAAATGGATAGCTTGATTCAGACGTCCTCACTACCCGATGGAGGTGAGCTATTCAGATATTCCTTGAGAGCTGACAATCATTATGCTGAGTGATGTTAGCCAAGTACAAAAAGACAAATATTTTATGAGCCCACTATTATAAGGAGAAACACCAATCTTAGAGACCGATTTCCAAACAAAGAGGTAGAAAGTCTGCCTACCAGCCATCAAATATGTATTATCCCCCGCCTTATAGGCATTTCATAAGAATCATCTTGAAAAAGGAGCCTTCACATAGGCTGGGGTCACTCCTTTGGGAGGAAGGAAAAAGAAGACCATCCTCTTGATGTCTGTCATGCATCATTGAAACAGAGCTGTGGCAAAGCAATAGCCCCCTCCTTATTGTAAGAGGAATAAGAGGAGAAGTGCACTGGAAAGGGAAGGCGAGCATCTACATTTCAGAGGAGGCACTGGTATTTCTGTCGTTGGGTATGGTGGGTACATGGGGAGGAGAAACTTCACACTGGGAAAGGATGCCCAATTGTAGGGAACCTAAGGGGAGTCGAAACCCGGTTCTATGTTCCTGGGTAGTCACTTGTTTGTGTTTCTACCCAACTCTTGGAGAACCACACCATAGACTAAGGACTACGATGACCTTGAACACTGGTCTTACAGAGAACATGGCCACCCCCAAGGGTCACACCAGAAGGACTCAACATGATGAACAAAGTGGACCATACCACAAAACTACCTGTAGTCCTTGGGCTTAGGACTGAAATCGCATGATGAGAGGGGAAACAAAAATGGCCACCCCAAGACTCTGGAAATGGTGGTTGAGGGACCATGGGTGGGACCACTAAGAGTGTGTGTGCCCAATAAGAGGGAACCCAAGACCCCAAACCACAGAATCTATAGTATTTCAATGCTTTCCTTACATTAATATGACAAGCTGGTAGGCAAGGGTCTACCTTGTAAGGAATGCTACAGGAAAATTGCTCAATGTAAGCAGAATCCAGCCAATTAAGAAATCAATCTGTACAAGGCAACAAGTCATGGATTGCAATGTGTATTTGGACTATACCCAAATAAACTCCTCATATTAACAGTACACTAAACTCTATCCAGGGATCCTCAAACTTTTTAAAAGGAGGGCCAGTTCACTGTGCCTCAGACCCATTGGAGGGCCGGACTATAGTTTGAAAAAATCTATGAACAAATTCCTATGCACATATCTTATTTTGCAGTAAAAAACAAATGGGACAAAAACACCCAGCGGGCTGGATAAATGTCCTCAGTGGGCTGCATGCGGCCCGTGGGCTGTAGTTTGAGGACACCTGCTTCTATGCCTTTTGGATAAATTATTGATGTTATCACTGCAATCGCTTTATCCCACAGGGTGATGATTGACAATATATTTTTCTTTTTTGTTTGTTTTTGTTGTTTTTTGTTTTTATTTTTGCTATAATTAAAACAGAGTCATTCATTACCCTTGAACAAGCAGATGGATTCTGAGGTCCACTTAATTCTAGCCCCAATCCAAGATCAGTTAGTTCTTATAACATGGCTCTGTTTGATACTTGCCTTATGAAGAGACCGCTGAAGATATTGAGTGCTGCAGCAAAGTGTGGTGAACAAAGCAGATGGTGCCCAGCTAGCAACTGGAATAGTGTCTGGGGACTTAAAGGCTTGTAATCAAACAAGAAGCCATCTGAATGGGGCGTCAACTGGAAGAAGCACACCAGCCTTTGTGATCCAAAGATGACAATAACAAAATCAAAATAAGATGAAGGGAAAGATTTAAGAGCTTAAAATGTGAGCACCCAATTTTAAAAAGTCTCTGGAGGACAGTGGGAGCCCGAAATCCATCTGCAGCGGATCTAGTCAGATGAAGCCTCTGGCAGATCCCCTCTTGCTACAGGCGAGGGACTCGAACAGCTATGCTATCAGATAAAGATTGTTGTAAACTTGTTTATGGTGGATCGAACCATGGTATATATAATGTGATACTTGGTCAGTTGACCTCCCTGTTGCCCCAACCTGAATTTGTCTAGGCCAGCGTTTCTCAACCTGTGGGTCACGACTCCTTTGGGGGGTCAAACGATCCTTTCACAGGAGTCACCTGGTCCATGACAGTAGCAAAATTGCAGTGATGAAAATTGCAGCAAAGAAAATAATGTTATAGTTGGGGGTCACCACATGAGGAACTGTATTAAAGGGCTGTGGCATTAGGAAGATTGAACAACTGCTCTAGGCTCATTTCTCACTTGACCTCTGACAGAAATTTCTTTTCTAGCTTTTAAAATACTAATAGTGATATTTTCTTTCATAATCTTTATTTTTATATTATTATTGCCTTCTTGCCATTTTGTTTGGTTTTTCATTGTGTCTGTTGGTTTTCCCAGTTTGTGAAGCACAGCAGTGGGTTCCTTGAGATAATAACTGAGGTAATGTTTTATCAGGGATGGGGGAGTGGAGATTAAGGGGATTTGTTGTGGAAACCATGAATGTGAGAGGGGGAGAGGTCATCACTGATTGTGAAGAGGCAGGCACAAGTCTTTTAAGAAGTGATTTAACTATGGAAGTGGGAAACATGTGAATACTATATAAGGAAAACTACTTTAGGAAGAGAGAGAGAGAAACCAAACTTGACCAATGGTTGCCATGGGTGAAGGAGGAAGAGTCATTGCCTAGGAGGCATCGAGCTAATGTAAATGGTGGTGGAATAATTTGGGAAAAGATAATAATGGTTGTACAACGCGAACAGTAGAATCAATGCCACTGAATTATACATGTAGAAGTTGTTGAATTGAAGAATGCTTTGTTTTGTGTACTCTTGCCACAATTAAAAAATGATTAGATTGTAAACAAAAGGAAAATGATCAAAATTATCAATACCTAATTTATAGAAGGCTATGGAGGACAGAGGGAGCCCCAAATCCATCTGGAGAGTGTCTGGTCAGATCACGCCTCTGGCAGAGCCCTTCTTGCCACAGGAAAGGGCCTCCAACAGGTTTACTGTCACACACACAGTATTGTAAACTTGGTTATGGTTGATAGAACTATGTTATAATATACTTGGTTAGTTGACCTCCCTCTTAACCTAACCTGAATTTGTTTTGGTCTTAAATGTCTCCCGCGTATTCCAAGATACAAAATTCTCCCCTGCCTTTTAAGGTGGCTGGTAGTGTTTTCTTCATTACTGTTTATTTTTATTTTATCTTTATATTATTTTTTCTTCTTTCTGTTCCATTTTCTTTTGTTTTTTATTGTTTCTTTCAGGTTTCCCAGTTCAGGAAGCACAGAGGGAATGGATGTATAGAGATAGTAAATGATGCAGTAGTTTATCGGCAACAGGGTGGGGTGGCAGGAACTGGGAGGCAAACAATGAATGCATTGTGATGATGTATCTATAAGTATTTTAATAAGTGACTTAACTTTAAAAAAAAGAAAGAAATTCCTTGAAATAAATGAGAACGATAACATAACATACCAAAACCTTTGGGATACAGTAGAAGCAGTTATCATAGGGCAATTTATAACAATCCACACAAGCAATAGTCCTATGAAACAGAAGAGAAATTAAAAGTCAACTCCTAATACAACACTTTCAACAACTGGGACATAAAACCCTCAATCAATAGGAGAAAAGGAATGACAGAGATTACAGCAGAAATACATGAATTGGACAACAGGAAAGCAATGGAAAAATCAGCCAGATAAGAGGTTGATTCTTTGACAGGATTTAAAAATTTGACAAGCTGCTGGCAAGCTTAACAAAAGAAAAGAAATATAAGATGCAAATATCTGGAATTCAAGATGAAAAGAATAACATCTCAAGAGATACAAATGAAATAAAAGGAATAATAGCACACTACTATGAAAGGCTGTACTTCAACAAGTATGATAATCGAAAAGAAATGGACAAATATCTAGAAACACACCATTTACCAAAATTAATGCAGATTGATGGAGAAAACCTGAACAGACGCACAATAAAAGTAAAACTGGAGAAAATCATCAAGAAACTTCCAACCAAGAAAATGTCAGGACCAGATTGATTCCACAAGAGAATCCTACCAGGTATTCAGAGAAGCCTCCTCTCTCCACTTTATTGTAGAAGTTTTATTGGCACTTCACCCATATATCATAAAATTCAGTAGCTCAATCATCTCAAGAAGAGTTGTACAATCATTAACACAATTATCTTAGAACATTTTCTTCTTCCTTGTACTCATTGTTATTTGTATAGTTATAATTATTATGATTGTGGCATAATTTACACAAGACCTCCCCAATTCAGCAACTACTACTTGTATAATTCAGTTCCATTGTTTATACTCTCTGTGCGCTATAATCATTATTAATATCCTTTTCCCAATTATTCCACTGCCATTAACATAAATTCAATGCCTCCTAAGCTAAAACTCTTCCTTGTTCGCCCATGATAATCATTGGTCATTTGGTTTCTTTTTCTTTTATAGTAGTTTTCGGGATATAATATTCACATGCCATACACTTCCATAGTTGAGTAGCTTTTAAGTGCGCTCTCCCATCTCTTTGTGTTTTAATGACATTTCTTGGAACAACAAGAATAGTTCTGCCTTAGCGAACTAGCGTTATTGAAAACTTTGTCCTCTCTCCAACTCTCATTGTTTGGGTAAATAGAGTGCAGTCACGTAAGTTTTTCATCTGTACAAGTCAACAATCCATGTATTTTAGTCTAAAAAGCTGTGCTATATACACATACCCTTCTTTTGTCAGCAGTATTTTAAATTCTGTATCATTAGCTAAATTAATACTATCCATAGAATTAGATGCCCTGGTGGCATAGTGGTTACTTGTTGGGCTGCTAACTTTAACATCAGAAGTTTGAAACCACCAGCTACTCTGAGGGAGAAAGACAGAACTTTCTACTTCCATAAAGATTTGCAGTCTCAGAAACTCACAGGGGCAGTTCTACCCTGTCCTGAAGGGTCACTATGAGTTGGCATCAACTCTATGGCAATGGGTTTGTTTATTTGTTTTTACAATGTGCCTAATGGGGATGATTTATAATGTTCCAAAATAAAATGATAATGATGTCTCTAAGGTGTTCTAGGGACATATATAAGCCATAGACATGTAGATAAATAACGAGATAGGACTTAATCATAACCTGATTCTAAGATAAATTCGTTATTATGATATAGCCCTATTTGATCCTTGCCCTCATGAAGAGATCACTGAAGATATGGTGCTATAGAAAAGTGTAGTGAAGAAAGCACATATTGCCAGGCTACCAGAACGAGCATGATCTGGGATCCTAAAGGCTTGTCTTAAAATAAGCATCAAAGTGAGGTGTCAACTAAGTCCACAAGAAATAAGCATACCCACTTGTGTGAATTAAGGGTTATAAATAATAAACTCCAAGATTAAAGGGAGAAACTGTAGTTGAGTTTAAATTCTGAACACCCAGTTTGCAGATGTCTGTGGATGGCAGTGAAAGCCCAAAATATATTTACAGAGTCCTCCCATGGATTAAGCTTCTGGAAAATCCCCTCTGACTATTGACCAGGGATGTGAATAGCCGGTTGTTTTAGTCCATAAAATTGTTTTCATTATCTTATATCTTGCTTTAAAGTATAATGGAAATATCGGTCCTTTGATTTAACTGATCTTCCCCACAACACTTTTGAATTCTATCAAAGCAAAAGCTTGCTGAGGCCAAGATGTTTGCTTAAAATGGAAAATTTCAAGTAATATGAAATACCAACTTTAATAGCGATAACATCATTGGCAATTTATGACGTGCCATATTGTTTTCATTAGCTTACATGGCCTTCCCTCCTTTGGTTAACCTTTGAAGTCCTGACTTCTCGTAAAAAGCTGGATTCATCTGAAAGCATGTGATTAACAAACTCACCATGGATCATAGAGACATTTTTTAAAATATGGGTTTTTCAATAAACATGTGCATGTATGAACTGGAACCCTAGAAGCAGTACTTTTGAATTTACCTTCCGCCATTAAATGCCCTACTTCAAGAGTGAAAATCTGTTGCTATAGAGTTGCTTTTGTCTCAGGGACTATAGGAGATAGCAGAAGTATCTGATACTATTTTCTAGGCGGTAATATGTATGGAAGCTGAATAACACATCTTTCTCCCACGGAGTAGCAGGTGGGTACACACTGCCAGCCTTTCAGTTAGCAGCCTAGAGCTTAACCACTGGACCACAAGGCCTCCTCCTGCTTACTGGCATCTATGTTAAGTAAATGTTAGTTTCTTTCCAACTCTCCTTTTTGGTTCTTTGATGAAAAGAGCAGAGCAAGAAAGTTAAAAACTTATGGACTTCACTCACTGCAAAGAATGCTGGAATGTCAGAATATTGTTGAGATTAGTATCCAGGAGTTGATAAAGACAGTTTTTCTCAACAAGCAGCAGTAAAGTTTTGAGTTCATAAAAATCTCACTTACTAAACAGTACATGTCTTGGGATGAAGGACCAACCACAGCTCATTTGGTGCTCCCACACTGGACATAACTGTGCATTTAGCAGGACTTGGAAGGAAATGGAAAATTGAATGACTACTTTCAAAGTTTAGTTTGTATTCTAAAAGGAAAGTTTGGGCTAGGAGATCTTCAAGAGCCAAAGAATGTTATTGATGATTGGCATCTGGGCAGACTAGTAAGTGTCAATACATACAAAGAGTCTAATTTCCTGCTCTGTATTTTAGTCACAGGCTCCACATGAAGAATTGTGCCATAAATTTAATGAACCTCTCTTTTAAAAATTTGTGGGACATGGAGGGTGTTTTCATCAAAACTTAAGTGGTAAGGACAAAAGAATCAGATTTGAGGTTGTCATGGGAACATCTCCCCTCAAGTTTCATCAACAGGATTAAATAATCGCCATGGGACACCCTAGCAAGACGAAAGACCTTGTCAGCATGAGATGAACAAGCTGGAAAAGGAAATGAATGGGAGTAGGAGACAGAGAAAGAGAGGGAGAAAGGAAAGGGTGCTAGGCCACCACAAGCTTCTTTCATCAGTCCATAGTGGTGATTTACCAAGCTCGGGAACCTCTGCATTTTTACTTGCCAGGTGAGCATGCATTATTGAGATTCAGTAATGGGTATTTATGTTGTGCCTGCTCTGTACCAGATACTATGGTAAGTGCTGTAAGTTATGCAGACATAATTCGAACATGGTTAGCATATAAAGGAGTCTTTATTTTGTCACAGAATTCAGACTGTTTTATTCCAAGGTGAAATAAAAATGTCAAGAATGGTGACTCAAGCAAAAAGTGAGAAACTAGAACTAGAGAAAACAGAGAAAGCTTCCTAGAGAAGGTATCATTTGAGGTGAGCCTTGACGGGTGCAAAAGAGTACAGTAGCTGTTAATCGGGATGGCATTCAATACAGAAGAATTTCATGAGCAAAAGAATAGAGGAGGAGGGTATAATATGGATAATATTATAGAAAGTTCTTTTGTTGTCTTGTTGCAAAATTTAATGCATCAGATACTCTGTTAAGCACCCTAAGTTGTGCTACCTCTTTTAATCGTTTTAACAACTCTACAAGGATTCCATTATTGTTCCTGTATTATAGATCAGGAGACTGAGGCTAGAGATGCTATATAATTAGTTAAGCGTCATAAAACTATGAGATAGTAGAGCCAAATTTCTGACTGCAGCGTCAAATAGATCCAGAATCCGTGCATGCAAAGATCCAATATGTTATACTGAAAATCAGGTCATGGAGCACAAAGTATGTGGAATGAAGGGATGGAAGAGGAGGTTGGAAAAGGCAGTTGTGACCCAACTGTGGAACACCTTTGTTGGCAGCCTAAGGAGTGGGGGCTGACTCTCCTAAACAATGGGGAAGCATTGGAAGTTTCACAGCAACAGAGGGACAGTCAACATGCTATATTATTCTGTCAACAATGTGTAGAATGAATGGCAGAGGGCAGAGGTTAGAGGCAGTTAAGAGACTTCAATAGTCTGGCTATATGACAATACAATAGTCTGGCTATATGACAGTGTATTAAGTATTTGAACTAGGAAAGTCATAGCAGTGACAGATAGAATAGAGATATTATGGATGGAAAATAAATAGAAGGTGAGGACTAAGTAAATGTAGGTGGGGAAAAGTGATGGTGGGGGGCAATCATAAGGACTCTGAGGCTTGGAGTCTGTGAATCTAGAATGGTAAAGCCACTTTAAGAATAGTGTGCCTGCCATCCTGGAGAGATAAAAACTTATGAAAATGATGCTTGCAACTAGAGAGCTTTATGAGATTAACTTGAGAAGAGAGGAATTTCAAAGGCAAAACCTTGGGAGTATCTTTATGGAGTTGGGGAGGCAAAGAGGAGCAGTAATAGGGCTAAGAAAAAGAAGGCAGAGATGGGAAAAAATTGGATTTCAAGACGTTGAATAATCATCAGCACTGGAAATAATGTAGAGGGGTCAAAAAAAAGAGGATGATAAAATAGTATGACTTTTGATGATATGTAAAGAGCTGGTCCAAGATAGAACCAGATAGTCAAAGGTGAATAAGGAAGTGATATATCTGAGACAATGAGCATAGAAAATGATGAGAATAGTTGTGATAACAGATATACAAAGGGCACTAGGGCAGTTGAAAAGCCTGCTTGGGATAAGGATGAAGTGAGTACACTTGATACCTGAAGGGAAGAGTGGGGATGTGGAAATGAAAGATATGGGGTGAGAACAAGGCTGCTAACTGACGGGAAGAAGATACTGATGAAGGTGAGAGGGAGTAGGTGGAATATTTGCGGTGGCAAATATGGAAGAAGTCTCTTAGTTGGAAAAGGAAAAGGAAAGGAAAAAGGCAGACTGGTGATATGGGAGCATTTGGCAATGGAGGTGATGGTATGACTCTTGCGGATGTTCAAGAAAGGACATCTAGAAGGCTTGCATTGACTGTTTTTGGTGCTACCGGTCAATTATCTGCAAAAGGGAATGGTTGTTAACTTGGGACTGAGAATTTCATGTGTGTGTATTCTCGGAACATAGAAAATGGTCAATGGGTATTTGTGCCATAAATAAGTGGATGGGATTTAAAACAGCCAGCACGAGACAAGAATTTAAAAAAAAACTGACAACACCCAACAGAATGACTAAGATGAGAGGAAAAAAAGTGATAGCAGAGTTGATTAAGTTATTCAAACACCTCGGTTGCTCCTACAATGCTGGTGAGAATGTAAATGGCTACAACTATGAAAAACGGTTTGACTGGCACTGTGGTCCCAAACTAAATGTAAGCATGCCCTGTCATTGCTATTGAGTTGTTTCCAACAAAAGAAGGAAATACTGTCCAGTCCTGCTCGAGCCTCAAAATTGTTCTTATGTTTGAGGCCATTGATGCAGCCACTGTGTGTCCATCTGTCTTGTCAAGGGCCTTCCTCTTTTTCATTGCCCGTCCACTCTGCCAAGCATGATATCCTTCTGTGTCCCAACAATTCTACTCATAGGTGCTTATCGAATATAAGTGAATGCAGAAGACACCAGATATAAACAAGAATGCCCATAGTAGCTTTCTTTATAATAACCCCAAAGTAGAGACAAATTAAAGGGCCATCACCTGTAGAATGTTTTTTTCCAATGTTGTGTCATGTTTAAGTATTGACATACTTTGCAGCAATTAGAATGAATGAATTACAACCACGTGCATCTACAAAAAATAGGTTAAATGAAAGAAGCCAGGCACAGAAGAGCACATCCTATATGGTTCCATGTATATAAAGTACAACAGGTACATCTAGTTTATGCTATTAGAGGCCAGGATATCTGTTGGCCTTGAGCATTAGTGAATGAGTGAGCATGAAATAAATTTCTGGAGTGCTGGTGATATTTAATATCTTAACCTGGGTTCTGGCTACCATTGTGTGTTCAGTTTGTGAAAATCAAGTTGTGTGTTTTTCTGTATTTGAAATTATTTGATGAAGTGTTTTTTGTCTCTGAGAGCACTCAAAACCCATGTATCCATTGCGGTATGCTTGGAAGGATATAGAATTATTCAAATTGGAGTTGGCTATGTAATAGCTGTGTGACTGAGATAAGTTGCTAAACTTTATCTCTGTGTCTTTTAAATGAAAGTAATAATAACAGCAGTACCTTACTTAGACGTTATGAGCAAAACATTGAGAGATGTAGGAAGTGTCAAAAGAAAATGGAAGGAATACTCAGAGTCATTGTACAAAAAACAAACAAAAACGCTAGATTTTTAGTCATTGCAAGAGTTGATATTGAAGGAAGAAATCTGAGCTGCCCTAAAGGTACAAGCCAAAATAAGGTTACAGGAATTAATGGAATACCAATTCAAATGGGTACTTTAGAGAAACAAATCCACAGAAACTCGTGTCTAAGAGAGTTTTAGATAAGGGTTAAGTGTGCATCTAGAAAACATCCCAACCCAGTGCTGCCCAAGCCCACAAGTCCCACATTAACCCATATGTCCAACACTAATCCACAAAGTCCTCCTCTATCTCACAAAACACACACAATGACGCCGACTGCAGGAGGAAAGCCGAGTCAGTGAATATGTAAGCATCTCAGCGCTGGCAGGGGTCTCCACACGGCTGCTCCAGCACCCAGGGCTGCATCGGGGTAGGTCCATGTGGCTGCTCCTTGGGGATGTCTTGCAGGAAGTCAGCCTTGCCAGCTGAAGCAGGGAATTCCTAAGGCAGCTGCACCCTGGTGCAACCATCACAAAGCAAGAGACCTGAGAACTAGAAAGGCAAGGCTCACTGAGCCATTTATCCCTCTGCCCTTCAATTAACCCCACATGTGTTTATCAGCTAGGTTGGCGCAATAAGCTAACTCACACACCATGCTTCTAGTTCACAACTCCTAGGTTTTTTTTTTCTTATCCAAGTTATCCGTAGTGTCTTTTTCGATTTCTTCACATTTTCTCTCCAGAGTCAAGTCATGGGAGACTTTAAAACTCTCTCCTTTAGTGCACTGTCTTGCTTAAAGAATTCACATATCACGGATGTGGGATCTGCACCTTTACTTGTGTTTCTGAGCAGCAGCTACAGGTTTGAACAGTTTATTTAGCTTGTGCAATTCTTCTCATTCGTCATTCTTCCATTTCTTTTCAGCTTCACTTTGTTCTGCCTGATGTGGATTTTGTTGACCAACTTTAACGATGATTAAGTCTTGATCACTTTGGTGCTCTGCTCTTTTCCTATTCTTTAGACCCCAAGTTTTGTCTTCGAGAATGTTCTCTTTCATCTTATGATTCCCCCATTTGTTTTTACTACTCTGGCCTGAGCCTATTTCTTGGAGGACACTGCTAAGGCAGGTGGACCTGGCCAAACTTAAGCACAGCTGGACACTGCCAGGGGCTCTTGCTTCATGGCAGGGAGAGTAGGACCTGGTCCTTTGTCTCCACTGCATCAATCAGAAGACCTGTTGGCTGGATCTTAGTTGAAAGTAGAGAATACTCAAATTTTATTGACTATGCAAAGATATTCAACTCTGTGGATCATAACAAACTATGGATAGTACTGAGAAGAAGGGGAATTCCAGATCACTCATTGTGCAGAACATGTACATAGGAGTACAGAACATGTACATAGACCAAGAGAGCGTTGTTCAACCACATACTGCATGTTTAAATAAGTGTGTTTCAGGGTTGTACCATTTCACCATACTTATTCAATCTGTATGCTAATCAAATATTCCAAGAACCTGAACTATATCAAGGAGAATACAGCATTGGTGTTGGAGGAAAGCTAAGAGAACAGTGACAAAACAAAACAAGAACAACCTAAATCAAAAAAGTGAAAAATATTAAAAATGGAAACATCTTTCAAATGGACCAAAAGGAAGATCATTGATAAGGTGTTGCATTTCAACCTACGAACATTTTCCATAATAGATTTTATAATCCTTTCTGTCTGATAGCTAGGCTACTTGTATCCCTAGATTCTAGTCAGTGTCTTAATCCATGAGGGGGCCCTTCAAATGGCTTTTGGGTGTCCACTATAATCCAAAGTCTTCTGCAAACTGAATGTTCAGAATTTAAACTCTAATACCATTCCATCTCCCAGTTTGGATCTCCCAGTTAGGATCACAGACTCTGGTCTACTTCTTCCAATGCCTAACTTACATGACTTCTCATTTTAAGACAAACCTCTAAGGCCCCAGACACTATTCTTTCTGATTCCCAAGCATCATCTGAGTTCTTTATCACACGTTGCTGTAGCACCCATCTCCTCAGTGATCTCTTCCTGAGGGGTAGGCATTGAGCAGGGCTATGTCATAAGAACTAATTGTTCTTAGATTAGTTGCCCATAATTTAATTCTATTAAATGCTTTATTTCCCTTATTGAAGTGTTGCAGAGTTCTATAGATTTTAGTAATTAGTTCCTTGTCTGCTGTGTCCTTGCCACAGATTTTTTTTTCTCAGTGCTTGGGCTTTCGTTTTACTCTTTTGGTGAGATCTTTTGATGTCCACAAGTGTTTTATTTTTAATAGGTCTGGTCATCTAGTTTACCTTCCATTATATGTACTTCCTTTATTATATTTGGTAGTCTGCGTATGCACTACAAAGGGCCCTTAATTTTGTCTGATTGTCTCAGAGGGTTTCCTTAGAAGTCTATGGTTTGCATTTAGAGCTGTAATCCATATTGAGTACAATTTTGTGTCCTTTGGCATTCTTCTGCAGATATAAATCTATTTTTAACACAATTTGTTGGAGAGGGTGACCCATTCCCATTTAGTGATGTTTGGACCTTTGTCAAAAATCAGTTGCCTGTAGGCTGATGCTTTTATATGTTTTTTCTAGCCTGTTCCATTAGTCTATGTATCTATCATTGTACCAGTAGCTGGCTGTTTTGATTACTGTTTCCGTGTAGTAGTTTTGATGTCTCCTACTTTGTTCTTCTTTTAAAGAAGGCATTTGTTTATCTTGGGCCTCTTCCCTCTCCAAATGAGGTTGGTAATTAGTTTTCCATTTATTTAAAGAATGAAGTTGGGATTTGACTTAGAATTGCATTATATTTATAGATTGCCTTAGGTAGTATCGACATTTTCACAATATTGAGTCTTCTTATCCATAAACATGGGATATTCTTCCATTTGTGTATGTCTCTTTTAGTTTATTGTAATAATGTTCTGTTGTTTTCTTTGTAAAGGTCTCTTGTCTCGTTGGTTACATTTATTTGATTTTTTGTGTGGCTATTATAAATGGTAATATTTTCTTTTTGAATTAATCCTTTTTTTACAAACCGTTTTGGTAGGAGCTAATCCAGACATTGTCCTATACCAGAGTTCAATCATATAAAGAAGTGTTGTAAAATCACTACCAAAATCAGTTTCAAAGCAATTTCATTAAAAATTGAACTCCTTGATATTAGCTTCCCATTACCCTTACAGTACCCCTGCCTTACTCCCCAGGAACCCTAATTCTAGTTATTGCCTCTATAGATTCACCTATCTTGGGTTTCATCCACCGAAAAACAGAAAAACACATAGCAGCGAGAGAAGAAGGCTACCAATAATGACAAAATGCAACAGAAAAACTCAAATATGAAAAAACCTAGAAATTATTAAAAACTAGGCCAAGCACAAAGTGTATCAAAAGGGAGATCAAATGACAATGTTTTAACCATTCAAGTCAGATTTATCATTTTAATCTATTAGTATCTATAATTCTCTCTCTCTCTCTGATAACCAGGTTATTCCTGCCGCCAGCCACTCAATTATGGTAAGAGGTAAATCACCAGAGGTGTCTTACCTGGGTAGATACTGTCACAATTTAGTCTGATACTATTCCCTCCTTTGGATTTAAATGGTATAATTTACAACCCTTGGATCATGAATATTGGTATGCTTCTTCCATGGTAGCTTAGTTGGTGTCTCACTTAGATGACTGCTTGTTTGAAACAAGCCTTTTTTCTGGTAAGCGGGTATCATCTTATTTCTTCATTACACGTTGCTATAGCACCCATATCTTCTATGTTTCCTTCATGAGGGCAAGTATGGAGCAGGGCCATGTCGTAATAACTTGTTGTTCTTAGTTTGCAGCTAGGATTAAGTCTGAGCCCCAAATCCATACCTGAGTAGATATTTTATCTGCCTCTGGTTCGCTTCAGAGACATCCTTGTTGATTTATTGTAGAGAATCTTATTAAGCATCTCCCTGGAACATAGGGCCTTCTGTTTATAGTGTCATTGATTAGCCCATGGTAATGATTTTAAATACTATTGAGAAAGGGAGATTGAACAAATATAAGCTAATTATCTATAACAATATATGGAATACTCACTTGCACAGGATAAATCTTTGTGTGACTGGATACTATATGCATAAACAAAGGGAGTTGGTGGTCAGACAAAATTTACAAGAATTTTCACTGACAATATCAGACAGAATAATACATATCTTAATACAGCAAGTAGGGTATTGAAGTAGTAAGAAAATATTGGTCCATCCACCGACAGTTCAATACTCTTGGTATAGCTGTCTTCTGCATCTTCACACACCATGTAGTTTCAGACTTAAGTCCTCAGGTGACAAGTGTGTTTGAGATAGAGTAGTGCATTTCCAAATCACATCCCTTTAGTATGACTTGTGAGGTGTGTTCTGCACCTTGAAGATCCTGGGTTCAGTGACATGAGTCCCCAGGGGGTGTACAGAAATTCAGACCAATGTGGCCTAATAGGAGCATAGTGCCAGCCGTAATCAGCCCTTAGGGTCCTTAAAAGTATTGTTAGTCATTTTCTTCTCTGCTAGGAAGTTGGTTCTCCCACTGATTCTACCAACAGACATGCACTTGTCTTCTCCTAGAGGTGTTTGCTTCCTTTGGCCCCTTGTGATTTGAGTTTCCATCAGTATCCCTCATCACTCTGGTAGCAATGTCTACCACTCAGTGGGTACCTCGTCATGTCTTTGTGTGGCATCCACTAAACAGTCATCTCCTCTCCCCATCTCTCGAAAATCTGATCTCAGCTGATGTGAAGACTCCTCCGTCAACATGACCTTCAATATATACGCATAGAGAGGAGGATGCATGGTCCATGGACAGCTCTCTACCAAGCACCCTTGCTTACCTGGCCAAGAGATTGGGCAGCCTGTAAGCCTAAGCCTGCTAACTTCCTGGTGTTCATCCCTACACAGTGGACTCATATAATATTTGTCCTTTTGTGATCGATTAACTTCACTCATCACAATAATCTCCAGATCCTTACATGTCACGAGGCGTTTCATGGTTTCATCACTGTTTTTTAGGGATATCTAGTATTCTATTAAGGAGCCCTAGTTGTGTCATGGTTATGCATAGGGATGCAATCCGTATGGTCATCAGTTCAAAACTACCAGCAGCTCCTTGGGATAAAAAGTGGTTTTTCTAAAATGTTAAACAATTATAGACTCAGAAACCCACAGGAGGTCACTATGAGTCAGCATGACAGTGAGTGATTTTTGGAGATTTCTGTTGTGTGTATTAACCAAAGCTCTTTATCCATTCTTCTACTGATGAGATGTGGAGCTTTTTTCAACATCTTGCGATTGTAAACAGTGCTGCAATGAACATGGGAGGGCATAGGCTACTCCTGATCTGTCTCTAATTTCTGTGAGGTATATGCCTAGCAATGGTATTGCTGGGTCGTATGGTATATCTATTGCCAGGTGTTTTAGGAATCACCATATCACTTTCCACAGTGGTTGTACATATTTACAAGTCTACCAGCAGTATACGAATCTCAATTTCCCCACACCCTGTCCAGAATTTATTGTTCTCTGTTTTTATTTCAACTGGGCTAAGATTGTGGTTGGTAGATGGTCTTTCATCGTTGTTTTGTTGTGCTTTTCCTGGATGGCTAGTGAACAGGAGCAGTTCTTCATGTGCTTGTTAGCAATTTAGGTGTCAAGGTGCCATCCTTTGTGAATTACCTATTCGAATTCTTTGCTCATGTTTTAGGGGGGTTTTTTGTTATTTTTTTCTTATTGTGGTATTACAGAATTCGGTATATTTAGTAATTAGCCCTTTGTCCACTATGATAATGCTAAATATTCTTTCGCATTCTATGGGCTCCCGTTTTACTCTTTGGACGAAGCCTTTTGATGTACACAAGTTTTTACTTTTCATAAGCCCATTCATCTATTTTTGTCTTCCATTGTGTGTGCTTCCTTTGACATATCTGGCATCCCATGTATGCCCTGCACTAGGGCCCTTAGATTTGCCCCCATTTTTTCATTGATGATTCTGATAGTTTTGTGTTTTACATTTTGGTCTCAGATTCACCTTGAGTTTGTTTTTGTACATGGGTTGAGGTATGAGTCCAGTTTCTTTCTTCCACAGAAGAATATCCAATTTTTCCAGCATGAGGAGGACATCCCCTTCCCATTTGATGTTTTTAGGCCCCCCCTTTCCCCAAAAAATCACTTGTCTGTAGGCAGATGCTTTTATTTCTTGTCCTGTTTCATTGGTCAATGTATCTATCGTTATACCAGTAACAGACTATTTTGAGATTCTGGCTGTGTAGTAGGTTTTAAGGACAAATCGTGCAAGACCACCTACTTTGTTCTTCTTCTTGAGAAGTTCTTTGCTTATCCTGGTCTTTTTCCTTTTCTATATGACGCTGGTAATTAGTTTGTAAATTTCTTTTTAAAATAACATTGAGATTTGGATGGCGATTGCATTGGATTTGTGGATTGCTTTAGGTACTAATATTTTCACAATATTGATTGAATCTTCCTGTCCATGAACACATGGCATTCTTCCATTTGAGTAATTCTGTTTTTGTTCCTTTCATGAATGTTCTGTAGTTTTCTTATTTTTTTACATTTTATTAGGGGCTCATACAACTCTTATCACAATCTATACATATTCATACATCAATTGTATAAAACACTTCCATACATTCTTTGCCCTAATCATTTTCAAAGCATTTGCTCTCCAATTAAGCCCTTTGCATCAGGTCCTCTTTTTTCCCCCCTCCCTCCCCACTCCCTCCTCCCTAATGAGCCCTTGATAATTTATAGATTGCTATTTTGTCATATCTTGCCTTATCCGGAGTCTCCCTTCCCCCCCTTCTCTCCTGGCCGTCTCTCAGGGAGGAGATCACATGTGGATCCTTGTAACCGCTTCCCTGTAATCGGTTCCCCCTTTCCAACCCACTCACCCTCTACTCTCGCAGTATTGCCCCTCAAACCCCTGGTCCTGAAGATATCATCCACCATGGATTCCCTGTGCCTCCAGCTCCTATCTGCACCAGTGTACAACCTCTGCCCTATCCAGTCCTGCAAGGTAGAATTCGGATCATGGTAGTTGGGGGGAGGAAGCATCCAGGATCTGGGGGAAAGCTGTATTCTTCATCAGTACTACATTGCACCATGACTGACTCATCTCCTCCCCTAGACCCGTGTGAAGGGATCTCCAGTGGCCGACAAATGGGCTTTGGGTCTCCACTCTGCACTTCCCCCTTCATTCACTATGGTATATATATATATACCATATATATATTTTTTTATTTTTTATTTTTTGCATGATGCCTTATACCTGGTCCCTTTGGCACCTCATGATCGCACAGTCTGGTGTGCTTCTTCCATGTGGGCTTTGTTGCTTCTGAGATAAATGGCTGCTTGTTCACCTTCAAGCCTTTAAGACCCCAGACACTATCTCTTTGGCTAGCCGGGCACCATCAGCTTTCTTGACCGCATTTACTTGTTCACCCGCTTTAGCTTTGGCAATCGTATCATGGAGGCGCACAGCCAATGATATGATTTTTTGTTCTTTGATGCCTGATAACTGATTCCTTCGGGACCACGTGATCACACAGGCTGGTGTGTTCTTCAACGTGGGCTTTGTTGCTTCTGAGCTAGATGGCCACTTGTTAATCTTCAAGCCTTTAAGACTCCAGACACTATCTCTTTTGATAGCTGGGCACCATCAGCTTTCTTCAACACATTTACTTGTTCACCCGTTTTGGCTTCAGCAGTTGTGTCGGGAGGGTGAACATCGTAGAGTGCCAATTTAATAAAAGAAAGTATTCATGCATTGAGGGAGTGCTTGAGTATAGGCCCAAGGTCCTTCCGCCACCTTAATACTAAACCTATAAATATAGACACATAGACCTATTTCCCCATCCTCATATATATATTTGCATGTACATGTCTTTGTCTAGACCTCTATAAATGCCTTTGACTCCTAGTCTGTAGTTTTCTTTGTACAGGTCTTTTGCTTCTTTCAGTAGGTTTATTTCTGGGCATTTCAATGTTTGTGTGACAATTATGAATGGTATTGTTTTCTTGATGTCTTTTTTTGGAGCTCTCTTCACTGGTATACAGGAATGCAATTGATTTCTGCTTTTGAATCTTATATCTTGCTGCTTTACCAAATCCCTCATTTGTTTCCAATAGTCTTTGTAAACTTCTTCAGGTTCTCTAGATATAAAATCATATCATCTGAAAATAGTGAGTTTCACTTCTTCATTGCCAAATTGCCTTCCCTAATGTTTCTGGCTAAGACTTTCAACATGATGTTGAATAACAGTGGTGATAGTGTGCCCCTTTGTCTAGTTCCTGTTCTCAGGGGAAATGTTTCAGTTTTTCATCATTAAGCATTTTTGTATATGGTCTTTATTATGTTCAGGAATTTCCCTTCTGGTTCTTTTTGATGGTTTTAATCAGAAATGGTGTTGGATATCATCAAATGCTTTCTCTACATCTCTTGATAAGATCATATGTTTCCCTTGTCTTTGTTTTGTTTACATGGTGTTTTCAAATGTCGAACCATGCTTGCATCCTAGCATGAATTCTACTTGGTCATAATGAATTTTTGATATGTTATTGGATTATGTTATTCTATTAATATTAGTATATTAATATAATGATTGATATAAATTAATTATTAACTATAATTTATATTTTATAATTATTAAATAGGATTTATATTTTATATAATTTATATTTATTAGCTATTAAATAAAAATTAATTTTTGATTAAATTTAATTGATTAATAATTAAATAATACAGTTTGTGTTTTATGATCATTGGATATAAATTATTAATATTAATTAATTAATGATGGTATTATATAATAATATTAATATATTGATAATATGTCATGTGTTATTGGATTATATCAAAAACATAGTGAATTTTTGTGCCTATGATCATGAGGTGTTGATCTTCGATTTTTCCTCTTTATTTATATACGCATTGATTGCTATAAATTTCCCTCTGTTTTTAATTTTACTTTTACTGTTTCCCAAAGGTTTGGGTATGTTGTATCATCATGATCATTTGTTTCAAAGACTTTCTTATTTCCATCCCTTGTTTTATCTATTACTCGTTCTTTTTAAGTCATACGTTGTTCAGTCTCCATGTTCTTTGTGTGTGTGTGTGTGTGTGTGTGTGTGTGTGTGTGTGTTATTGTTTGAAGTGAACTTGTTTGTCACAAGACTCCAAGTTCACTTCAGTTTCACTTTCCTCCTTTTTTCTTTAAGCCCCTCAGACCACTGTTTAGGTTTGAGGGCTAAGGAATCTGGAGGGAGTCTCCATGTTCTTATCTTCATGTTCCTGTTCTT
The DNA here is from genome assembly GCF_050624435.1 of Tenrec ecaudatus. Taxonomy (NCBI): domain Eukaryota; kingdom Metazoa; phylum Chordata; class Mammalia; order Afrosoricida; family Tenrecidae; genus Tenrec; species Tenrec ecaudatus. The sequence continues at coordinate 146,208,376 of NC_134548.1, forward strand.
TCTATGGTTGATTTTAAGTTTTATAGCCTTATGGTCTGAGAAAACGGATTGTAGGTGTTTGATGTTTTTGAATTTGTTCAGCATTGCTTTGTGGCCTAACATGTGATTAATTCTAGAAAATGTACTGTGTGCTCTGGGAAAGAATGTATATTGTGTTGTTGTTGAGTGTAAAGCTCTGTACATGTCTAGGAGATTGTGCTTGTTGATTGTGTTGTTTAATTCTTTTTTTTATTGAGTACTTTTTACCTTGAGGATAGTGTGTTTAAGTCTCCTACTATTATTGTCCCGTTGTTTATTTCTGTTCTCAACTCTGTGAAAATGTAATTGATGGATTTTGAGGATCTTTCAAGGGGTGTGTATATGTTTGTTAAGGTTATGCATTCCTGGTATATTGTTCCTTGAATCATTATATGCTGTCCATTCTTGTTTTTCATTGTTATTCATTCCTGTCTTCTTAATGTTGCCATTGGCTTGGTAGATATTTTTCCCCATTCTTTTATTTTTAGTCTATTTTTGTCTGCGATTAAGGTGTGTCTCTTTTATTTATTTTTTAAGTTTTGAGCTTTTAAAAAATCATTTCATTGGGGGCTTGTGCAACTCTTATCACAATCCATACATACATTCAGTGTCAAGCACATTTGTACATTTGTTGCCATCATCATTCTCAAAACATTTTCTTTTTAATTGAGCCCTTGGTATTAGCTCCTCATTTCCCCCTTCCCTTCCTGCAGCTCCTCCCGTGGAAACCCTTGATAATTTATAAATTATTATTATTTGTCATGTCTTACACTGTCTGACATCTCTCTTCATCTACTTTTCTCTTGTCCATCCCCCAATATGTAGATCTGTGTAATCAGTTTCCCTTTTCCACCCCTGGTTTCCCTCCACCCTCCCGGTATCACCACTCTCCTGAGGGGTTCATCTGTCCTGAATTCACTGTTTTTCCAGCTCTTATCTGTACCAGTGTACATCCCCTGGTCTAGCCAGATTTGTAAGGCTGAATTGGGATCATGATAGTGGGGGAGGAAGCATTAAAGAACTAGAGGAAAGTTGTATGTTTCATTGTTGCTACACAGCACCCTGACTGGTTCATCTCCTCCCCATGACCCTTCTGTAAGGTGATGTCCAGTTGCTTACAGCTGGGCTTTGGGTCTCCATTCCACACTCCCCCTCATTCACAATCATATGATATTTTTGTTCTTTGATGCCTGATACCTGATCCCTTTGACACCTTGTGATCACACAGGCTGGTGTGCTTATTTCATGTGGGCTTTGTTGCTTCTGAGCTAGATGGCCGCTTGTTTATCTTCAAGCCTTTAAGACCCCAGATGCTATATCTTTTGATAGCAGGGCACCATCAGCTTTCTTCAGCTTTCTTCATCAGCTTTTAGGCAGTATATAGATGGGTCTTGTTTTATAATCCAATCTGCTACAGTCTGTGTTTTGATTGGTACACTTAATTCATTGACATTTAGTGTCATTATTAATATATGTAGGTTTATTGCTGTCATTTTGCTGGCTTGTATTTGGCTTCTTTTCCCTTTTTTGGAGATTTTATTGGTATCTTTGTTCTCTCTACTTCTGTGTTGTTTTTTGGCACTTTCACGGTTTCGGATTGCAGATAGTTGTTCTGTATTATGCTCTCCTGTTGTCTGCTGTTTTTGTTGATTTTCTGCCCACAATGACCCAGTTACTATATATTTTCTTGAAATGTTCTTCTTATCAAGAATTCCTTTTGTTTTTCCTTGTCTGGAAATACCTCCATTTCTCCCTCAAATTTGAGGGACAATTTTACTGGGTATAGCAATCTCGTTTGGCAAACCGCCCCCCCATCCCTGACTCTGAATTTTACATTTGTATCTCTGCTGTCTTCTTGCAAGTATTAATTCTGCTGAGAATTCCAAGCTTATATTTATCAGTTTTTCTTTGTTGGTTATTGTCCTTTTATCTCTAAATTCTCCCAGGATCCTTTACTTTTTGAAATTTGAGAAGTTTATTTCATTATGTCATGATATTTTTCTCTTGGAATTTATCTATTTTTGGTTATCTTGCTTTTTTGAATAGTTATTTTCTCCTCTTTTGGGGATATTTTCTTCCATGATTTCTTGTATCATTTTGTTTGTGGGGTTTTTTGTTTGTTTCTTTCTTCTTTCTTTGAGATCTTGATGTTTCTCTTTATAGTGTTTGACAGAATTCTCTGATTTCTTCTTCTTTTTAATTCATAATTTTTCTTGCTGATTGTAGTCAGAATGACTGTCTTTTATCTCACCGATTCAAGTTTCCTTTTCTTTCATTCTGTTCTTTAGGTCTTTTATGATGTTGCTTAATTCTTATTTTCTCATTGTTTATCTTCTGGGATTCCTTTCCTTTTAAGTAGTTTAATTTTTCAGTTTCTTCCATTGTGTTCTTCACATCTCTTGAAAGAACCTAAACATAGTTCTTCTTTACTTTGTTTCTTGTAGCTTGAGAGCCTCTTTTTTCAGAGTACTCCACTGGGTTTGGGTGATCTATGGTTGTTTCATTTGTTGTTCTTGATTGGTGTGTGTGTGTGTGTGTGTGTGTGTGTGTGTGTGTGTGTGTGTGTGAATGACTGCTGGTTCCTTGGCATTGTTTTGCAGATATTAATGGTGTGTGAGATTCTGGGTCATGGAAGGGTAAGTGACATTGTCTAGTGACATGGGAGAAGTCTAATAGGAATAATAAAGCATATGGTAGTGAAGTGTTGAAAAGAGAAGAAGGATGTCTAAGTAGGGAAAGTAAAAATAGTATTAATACGCAGCTACCTGGATAAGTCAACAGATTTGTAAAAATAATGGGGAACTGTATTTTAAGAGAAGTAATCAGAATAATTAGGTTTCATAGAAATATATTTCATGAATAATGATAGCAGAAACAGAAAGTTGGATGTTAGGAGAAAAGTGTAAGCAAACATTCAGACTAGAATGAGAGGATTTATGTACATATTTGTTTATAAGAAACAGTGTACTTAAAGAAGAAAAGAGGAAAGAGAGAAGGGGAAGAAGATGGGACAAAACAAGAATAAAAAGGACAAAAATCTTTGCCGTGCAGAGAAAAGAGATAAAAACCAGCATGGCTTAAGTGAGTGTTCTGGAATTCTGGCGTGTAAATGTGGGGATGAGGTGGGGGCAGGGTTAAACATGCAGAGGGGAAAAAAGTAGGGCGAGCCTTTTTTTCATTGAGTGTGCCTGAATCTACAGGACTACTTGTTTTGCCTGGAGGGAATGTATATTCTCAGGAGGGTAATGTCACACTGAAAGAGGATGTGGGAGAGAACTAGGGGAAAAAGTATTACAATGGAACAAAAATATAAAAACTAAAGAAAATAAGATCAAATGAAAAAATTAATCCACCATGTGGTGGAATTCCTGCTACTTTAGCAGTTTTATTGTGTCTCCCATGTCCTGAGTGGGGGAGAAATAGGTGATTGGTGGGGGGATGGCTCTAGAGAACAAAGCAGGAAAAAAGTTGTTACGTAGGGGTGAGAATAAAACAAACAAAAACAAATTTTATATATATATATATATATATATATATATATATAGCAAATGTCTGCACCTAGCTGCCCAGGCAGTGTGCTTTCTGTCCAAGATCCTCAGGGTCCAGCAAGAGTTTGGCAGGTTTGGTTGCCTCAGGGCCAGAAAAATTCTCCTGTGCTGCAAAGAAGTGAAGCGGGGCTTACAGAAACGGTGAAGGGAACTCTGTAAGCAGGCATTGCTACTCTCTGACTTTAAGAAACATTGGTCAGTGAGTTTATCTTCTCATTGCCAGAAAGGGCAGGATATTTCTGTTAGTTGCCGAGGAGATATTCCCATGCTTGTTATCTGTCAGCCATATTCCCCCGTTCCTCAGGACATAGCATTTCAATTGTTTCGTATGCATTTGGAAGCTAGGCAATAGATAAGGAAAACCCCAGAAGAATTGATGCATTTCTCTTACGATTTTGACAAAAATATTGAAATTACCATAGGTTTCCAGAACAGATAAATCTGTCCTGGAGGAAGTATAGCCATAATGAACCTTATAAGCAAGGATGGTGAGCTTTTTTTCTCATGTCCTTTGGACATATTATCAGGAAGGAAGAGTCCTTGGAGAAGGACATTATGCTTGGTAAAATAAAAATAGGAATTCCCTCAAGGAGATGGATTTACCCAGTGGTCCCAACAAGGGGTTCAAACCTAAATACAATTCTGAGACTAACACAGGATAAGGGAATGTTTTTCTCTATTGTCCATAAAATTGCTATGACTTAGACTCTAGTTGATGATAGCTAACAAAAATTACACCTTATATAGCACTGTCTACCTGCCAGACATTGTTCTGAATACAGTATTAACTTTCTCCCATCTCGTAACAATGCATGGCATGGATATTATGCTCATTATCCCACTATGTATGTAAGGAAATTGATGCATAGGGATGATATGAAGATTGATCATGTGACAAAGTCAAGATTTGAACAAAGGCCCACTTTGGGTCAGAGGTAAATAAAGATGCTGTGGTCTGGCAGAATAAGAATACTTGAGAGATAAGTTCAGTTTATTTGAGTGAGCATAAGCAGCTTCCATTTCCTACATGTACAATGGGGACAGTAATGTGCTAACCCATAAGACTAGTGTGACGCTAATACAAGAAAATATATGGAAATTCTTATCACAGTCCTAGCACAGTGCTTGGTGAACTGTTACTATTATTCTCACAATAATCCTAGAACATGTATCATCAATATCATCCATATTTTATGAATAATCCAAAGCTTGGTATGGTAGGCAGAATTCTCAACATACTACCTCTCCAAGACTCCACATCCTGCTCCGAGGAACTTTTGACTATGATGCAATATCACACATATACTTATGTGATAGGCACAGTTGGTCTTAATATAGGGACAGAATCCATGTAGTCTTGTTTGAATCACATGAGTCGTTTATTGGATAGTGGCGTACAACATTAAAAAATTTAGGAGAAAAGTTAAAAGGATTGATGTGTCATTGTTAAAATGAAAACTGGGGGTGGCGTGGCATTTAGGAGCTGAGAACATAACCTGGATGACAGTCAGCAATACGATTTGAATTGTGTTGCTAGAGCCACAATGAACATTTTCCCTAAATGATCTTTGTAGGGGATTCCCACCCCCAACTCCACCCCCTGCCAAACCTCTAATAAGAGCACATCCTTGCTAGTATCGTGATTTTAGACTTGTGGGACATTAAACAGAAAATTCAGCCATGTCCACTCAGACGTCTAACCTACAGAAAAGATAGTAAATGGGATTTGAGTGTGGTGATCTGCTACACAGGAATAGAAAACGAATATACTCATACAAGTCAAGTTGACTGCCCAAAGTAATAAGTTTAATATAAACACAGGACTTTCTCAGTACAACATTTATGCATTTGCCTATAAATGACATTGTTCCCACTGAATATATCCAGTGATTTACATATATTATTGTTAATCCTCACATTCTTGCAATGAGTATTATTGCTCTTATTTTACAGATTAGTTAAACAAGGACCAGAGAGGTTACGATGCTTTTCCAAAGTTGCACAGCTAGAAAATGGTGGTTTTTTTCCCCAAAGTTTAGATGTGAACACAGACTTTCCTTACTCCAAAATTCATGCTCTTTCTCTTCAGTCATAAAATGGACATTATTTTCAAATTTTGATAAACTTCAAGAAGCATTTGCAATTGGCAAGAATGGTTCAACAAAATAATTCTGGCTAAATTCTTCATAAACTGATTCATTCCAATTGTTTAGGGATGTGCCTAAAATTTTGGTGTGCAGTTAACCTGAAATAAAATGAAAATTGGGTGGACAGCCCTTGCAGAGGGGTAGTGGGGAGAAGATGAGTCACTCAGGGTTCAGTGTAGCAACAATGAAACTCAAGACCTTCCTCTACTTCTTGAACGCTTCCTCCTTCCCAATTATCATTATCTCAATTCAGCGGTGTGTTAGGGATCTGGAAACACAGGGAATCTAGTACGGATGAACCCCTCAGGACCAGCGGCGAGAGTGGCGACACCTGGAGAGAAGGGGGTGTAGAAAGGGAGAACCGATCTCAGGGATCTATGTGTTACCTCCTCTCTGGGGGATGGACAATGGGAAGGTGGATGAGGGGAGATGCCGGGCAGTGTAAGATAAGATAAAATAATAATTTATAAACTATTAAGGGTTCAGGGGGCAGCGGGGAGGGAAGGGGAAGGAAAAAAAGGAAAATGAGCTGATTCCAGGAACCCAAGTGGAAGGCGAATTTTGAGAATGACGAGGGCAATGAATGTATAAGAGTACTTTTTTTTTTTTGTAAATCACAGAAAACTTTAATGAATTATATTGACTGAACTATGCCATATATCATCTTTTGTATTATCAAAGTTATTGCTATATAATATTTTCTTTTTTTTTAATTTTAACAATTTATTGGGGCTCATACAATTCTTTTCACAGTTCATATATATACATACATCAATTGTATAAAGCACATCTGTACAGTCTTTGCCCTAATCATTTTTTTCTCAATTGATGTATGTATGGATTGTGATAAGGGTTGTATGAGCCCCAATAAAAAGATTTATTAAAAAATAAAATAAATAAATAAAAATTACTATATGGTTTGCCTAAAAAAATGAAAATTAGGTTTTTGTCATATTGTAACAGTTTTCTGAAATAGCATTTAAATATTGATTATGGAATAAATATAATATAGTATAACTTTATTTAGTAAATTTATTGCATCTTTTATTAAATGGAAGGTAATTATTACCCTGGTCAAATATTGCTGGCATTTGAATTTGAGAAAAATACATTCATTTTTGCCTAGCTGTTGTTGTTGTTTCAGAATAGTATCATTCTATTTTATTTTGGTCAATTTGACAGACATAAACAAACAAAAAGCCAACCAGGATACTGTTTCCATTTGCATTTCTTTGAGATTGAGCAACTTTTCAATTTTCTATTGGACCTTTGTATTTTTGTGGTGATATTTCTGTTTATTTACCTTAGCTTATTTATTTATTTATTTATTTATTTGTCAAGATGTTTTCTTGGGACATAATCCACATCTCATACAATACAATAGTCCAATCATATCAAGAAGAATTGTACAATTGCTACCACAATCAATTTTAGAACATTTTCTTCTTTCTTGTACTCCTTGTTATTAGCTTCTCTATTTCCCCGGAACTTTCCCTGCCAGACTCCGAAAACCATTGTTCCCATACTATCCAGAGAAAGCTTTTAACCAAATTGATATTAGTGCTGAGATTTGTCCCCATCTGTGCTACCTGCCTGGTTCCAATATACTGCTAGCCTTGACAACAATTGGCCCCACTCAATATATTTTGCTCCTCTGACAGTGACTTCACAATGCAGCAGGACTCCAAGCTATGCTTTATATATGCAGCGAGGCTCAGTGGACCGGACTGGAAGATTGATGGGAGAAGTGGGAACTCCTGGGAGCGGAACAGAAAGGGAACAAGGAAATCCCTAAATGGCAGATGAGATACTGGCAATATAGAAGCAAAACCAGCATGTAGATAAAAGCGATTTTTTCCCATGATGACCGGACCATTGACAATCCATATGTTTGCTCCATATCATCTACCTCCTCAAAGTGGCAGTTTCTCATCTCCCTTCTAAGTTAGCTCCTCCTTCTGGTTCTTATTTTTCTCTAACGGTCCATTTTTCCTTCATTGCATCATATCAAAATTGTAAATTAAGTGTTTGCTATTCTCTTTTTAAAATGAAAATCCCAGTTGGTCTGGTATTCGCTGCCCAATCAGAAAAGACAAAAAAACATCTCCAATTATTATACTCGCCCCAAGCCTGTCTTTCATTCTGTGACCCATTCAATGCACTGGTTTTATTACAAAATGCTGGAAACTAAGGATGGCTGTAGGCTCATTGGTGAAATAGACAACTATTTCTTTAGCACCAATCACTCATCTTCTTTTTCAACCCTATCACCTATGTAGGCAATCCCCTCATGCGTGTATTTCACATACACATACACACACACACATTAAATACACAAAGAGGTGCTTGTGCAGAAGTGACTTAGTGGTGTTAGGCATATAGTACATGAATGCAGATCAGAATTAATTTTCTTCATGTGCCTCACTTCCAGCTTGACTGCTGTTCTCCCAGGAGATGTTTAGAAACTTTGGACAAGTATCTCAGACTCTCATGGTGGCCCCATATGTATCAGAGCAGAACTGTGTGTCATGAGATTGATTTTCAATGGCTAACTTTTTTGGGCAGTCTCAGGTCTTCCTTTTAAGACATCTTTCAAGAACAACCAAACGCCGTGTGCACCACCTAGTCATATGAGGTTGCCATGAGTTGGAACTTAGTCAGTGGCAGCTGGTTCGATACGTTTTTTGGTTTGGTTTCTATTTCAGACTCTATTTTATCTCTCATGTCAAGGACGCCAGAGCACTCCTCCTATAGCCCCAACTCCTCGTAGCCTAATATCTCACTGCCGAAAAGCCAACTCATTAGTCTCAAATAAAAGCAATTATGAGAGGAGAGATTCTAAGCAAATAGACTAATCCCAACAGAGTTAGACAAGTTCTAAGGACACCAAATGTGTACAGAGATTCTTACCTAGATCAAGTCTTCATTAACTCCCAAACTGAACCTTGCAGTACACATTCTGCTATTCTCTTTGGTCCTCCGCTGGCACTCATTCCCCAAGAGTCAAGTGTCTCAGGCACAAAGATGAGAATTAGTTGCCATGGAAACCTGTAACAGTGCCTGATAGCTTCTTTTTTCAGCTAGTTCTAGACCCTAGACTTCTGTTCTGGATTCATCTCTTCCATTGTCCCCAAGTATAAGTCAAGAGCCCATATGCCAGAATGCACAGTATTTGTATACAGGGTATATAAAGACTGTCGTGTACATTTGAGGCAAGAGAAACCAAAAAGAGAGGAATGGATTAACAGGAAAACAGTGTTTCAACGTTGTTGGGATAAAGAAGCCAGGTCCATTAGTTAAAGTTAATTAAGAACGAGTCACACTGTCACGTTCCTAATTTCACTTAATTCTCTTAAACGAGTATATAAAATAATTTTATTTCCACCATGCAGAGGAGGGAAATGGAGGCTCATAGTTAGAAAGTGACTTGCCTATCATTGAACATCTGTACCATCCACCCAGTCCTTTCCTAGCTTTAAAAACTCAATCTCTTTGCCTCGCTGCAATTGATGGTTCTTCATTTGGGGGTGGTGAGGGATGTAAAAACTGACGAGTAGTCTTTTCTCAGTCCATGTACCTGTGAAGCCTTCTCTCAAGCTTTTCCCCAGAACACACACCCTTTCTTCAGCATGATCCCACTTCAGCTTTCACCTTCTTCTTAAGACTCCTTCTAGCTCTGTGTAAGCTTCTTAGTACTCGCTGATGGTTCTCTACAATCTTTCTCTCTTAAAGGGCTTCCCACAATCTAATATAGATATCCCTAACTTTATTTTCTTTCTTATGTAACTTTTTATGGGATGAAGAATAGGATAGGCTCATCTTTACATAGGCATGAGAGCACCTGTATGAATTTCCTGTGGCTTCCGTAACAAATAGCAACAATCTTATTTACTTAAACCATGCACAATTATTATCTTATGGAAGTCCTATAACCATTTTACTTGACTAAAGTCAAGGTATTGGAAGGGCCGTGATCTTCTATGAGAGAAGATATTAGGCTATGAGTAGTTTGGGAAAAGTAGGGGTGTCTGGAACGCTTGACATGAGATGCTATGCTGCTGGCAAGGAATTCAGTTCCCGAAACTGGACAAACAGATCCTATCAGAGTCTCTCCATGTTTTCATATCACCTCCTTCTTACAGAGTTCCCTAAGGTTATATTTGCGGACCACTTGGATAATTCAGGATAATTTACCATGTCAAAATTCTTAAATTAATCACATCTGCAAAGTTTTTGTTTTGGGAGGGAGGGGCTATAGAAAGTAACATTCACAAGTTTCAGGAATTCAAACATGTATATTTATGGGGGTCATTATTTAGTCTACCACAGCACCCAAGACACACAGTTGTACCTGCTAGCAGAAACTAAGAAGCAGAGCCCTGGTATCACAAAATTCTTAGCTGCTAACCAAAAGATCAGTAGTTTGAATTTACCCAGCAGCTCCACAGGAGTGTTTATATCTTAAGAAACGCTGCGGAAAAGTGTTACTCTGTTATTTGTCTCGAGGAATCATAATCAACTCAATGGCCTACAACAGAGAGAACTTACTCATGATTCTTCATGTCTGGATAGGTAAATTCATGATACCCAGAATCAGAAATAGAATAGAGGGGAAAAGCTCTAGGATAATAATATAAGCTGGGATGTTGATGAAAGAAGGCTACCTACATAGGTGAGTTCTTCTTCTCCAGAGGGAGGGTTCTTTACTTGACATTGCTTCTGCATAGAAAAGAAGGTAGGACTTAGAGGTGAACGTTTCTTCCCCTCCTTTTTCTAAAATGGTTGTCTTAGCATTCTTCTCTTTTGTTTGGATATCTCTTTCGGGCAGTGAAGGAAGGGGTAAGTTGAGGAAAGGGTGACAATCCGGCTCCTAAAACAAGGGGAGGAGCCTAGAGCATTTCCCTAGCTGACCTCTGACCTCTACTCTAGTTCCACCTCCATATCGCATCCCATCTTCCTCTCCTTGTTGCCCATCAGGTATCTCCTGTTTGGGAACATAAAGCTACAATAAAATGGCTCCCAGGATAGTGACTAGAGAGAGTAGAAAATGAGGAGATTTCTTTGGGAGAAGGCCCATGCATGTCCACCTCACACCAGAGAAACCCTCTGCCAACAGTCAATTTCCAGAATGTGAGGCATTTGTGATGGCTGCCAACCTGAGTGATCAAGAGTTACAGAACCACTTCTTGGTAATCATGTACTTCTCTTCCTTGACACAGAATATGGACTATGAGATATTTTTGTTAGGATGTGCAGACCCTTAAAACCACCTTCCACAAGTTTCCTCCCGATGCGTATCTTGAGGGGTAATTTAAATGACACTTAGCAGGCCCGCTACAAAGCGTGGTGAAGTGGGTAGAAAATGGGCATTTTGGAAACTTAGCTTCTGGGAACCGTGGAAAGATATTTTGGGATGGGAACGTGAGGGCGGGCCTGGACTCAGGCTATAATTTCCTGGTCTTGAAGTGTCAGCAACAGCATCAGAAGCGCAGCGAGTTTTTGATTTATAAGCAGCAGATGCCGAGTTGTGAACTGATGTTTTGTAGAACTAGAAGCTGACAACCTGCATTTCACTCCTGCTGCAGGGTATCATCTATTACGTTGTGCAATGCTCTCCCTTACATAAAGACTCACGACCCATTCTTCTTCAAGAGCAGGACCAGGAAGGAGCTTGCTTCTTCTGGTGCCCACGCTTATTTCTTCTGGCCTGACAACGGAAGCGATATGACAGGTCACAGAGAGCGCCACTCCTTTGGCACAAAGCAGCCAGGAGGTTGGTGTCTCTCCAGCACTAGGAATCTGGAGTGTGATGAGAAGGGTGTCATTGGTGATGAGACCGCTATGAGGAGCACACAGACTTTCCTCCAACGAGAGGAAGTCCAGCAAGTCACAATTTTTAAAGGGAGGGGCTGAGGAAGAGCAAATGGTTGTTGCTACCAGGCTTCCAGTTTATAGATGGATAGATTTATTACAGACAAAACATGTTTAAGCATATCTGTGCAATCAGTTGAGGGCCTCCGAAATCGTCTCTCAGTAATATACTTGATTTAGTCGCATTAGGATGCTGTCCTGGCTTGGGTTCTCTAGAGAAGCAAAACAGACAATGCTTGTATATGTATATAGAGAAAAAAGGGTATTTCAAGAAATAATTCACACACTTGTGGAAGCAGCTAAGTCCAAGTCCAGGTTCCAAGTTTGTGTGTCAGATGTGAACCTGGAGGCTTTTTGACTTACCAATTGAGACTTCTCTTTGTTTGTCAAACTCCAAGAATATTTCACAGCAACATCATTTGAGTCCATTGAAGATGTCCAAACTGATGCTTGACATGAAATAAATTGAAGAAAACAGATTTTTTCAGGGAAGGGTTACCCACTGCCATCGAGCCAGATTTGACTCATAGCAATCCAATAGAGTTTCTGAGGCTGTACATCTCTACAGGGGAAGATAGCCCCTTCTTTTTCCTGCAGAGTGGCTGGTGGGTTTGAACCTCTGACCTTGCCGTTAACAACGTGAAGCTTAGCTGACAGCAGCACCAGGGCTCCATCAGGAAAGTGTCAGAGGGAAGGAACAAGTGTTTTGAACAGTACATAGCCTGGAATAGGGGATAAGTCCAAATGTAATAGCTTTGCATTTTGACATATTTGCTTAATAAAGGTGTTTTTTATTTTGAAGATATATATAGATATAAAGATATAATTTATATAACCTCCCACATAACAAGAACAAACAAGGAATGCCGAGGTATGCATGAACAGCAATAAGGGCACCATCAACTTCCAAGTTGAACCATGCTAGGGAATTCTTTAGCAGAAAAGTGGGAACTGGCCCTGGCCCTCAGGGATAGAGAGAGCAGGAGCATTGTGCGGGAAACAAATGTTAGATGGGAACACCTGGAGACTGATGGTACTCAGGCAGCAAGAAAAGACCTCCTTGCCCACAGAATACCAGGACGAGCTGCTGATTGGATTTGCTCCAAGGAAGGGCACGGAACCCTCTGCGGTTGGGCTCAGGGAAGATGTGACTCTTATCCGACTCACTCCCGAGACACAGCTAAATGATCCTTCCTTTCTGCTAGGGTGAGGTGCCCATGTGTCAGTTCCGACTCACAGCAACCCAGTGGACTATAGAACCAAACACTGCCTGCTCCTTCACCAGCCTCCAAACAGCCGTTTTTCAGTTCGTTGTTGAGCCCATTCCCATTTGCCCCTTTGAATTAACTATGCAACAAATATATCATATCTCATAGAAATTCACGTGTAGATGAGCATAGATGGTATGGTTACATGGCAAGGATTAACATTGTGCTTCAATTTTCACCTTAGTTTCCAGGAAATTCCATTCCAAATTGCATACCTATGCTCAATTGTTTTCACACCCTAGAAGCATGAAGGGGGAATTCTGTCTACAGCGGGCCCTCTGTGTCCATGGGTCCTACATTGCGGGATTCAACCCATCATGGTTTGAAAAATTTTGGGTGGGGTGGAAGGAAACGAAAAGCAATTAAGTAGTCAAAGCAATCCTTCAAAGGCTAAGAGGGAGTTTTAAATGCTATTTATATAACATGTACACTGTATTAGGCATTATCAGTAATCTAGAGATGATTTAAAGTGTACTGAGGGTATGCATGGATTCAATCAAAATTCTACACTTTAGTATACAAGGAACTTGAACATCTGCAGAGTTGGGTATGGAGTGGACATGAGGCAGTGGGTGGAAGTGTCTTGAAACCAAACCCCTGTGGAAACTGAGGAACGACTGTGTTTTGTTTCGTTTCCTACCCTTCCTTTTGTACTGGTTTTCTACTTTAACAGGTTTCGGTCTGATTATATATAAAATTGCCATTTGTAAGTTTCCTCAAATCCTGTTTGAAGGTGGGCAAGAATGAAAATACATATAGAAATGGGATCTGTTCTTTATAGGCTTTTCAAATTCTTCATATGCCCTTGCTTGGGTTTCATGTGCTTGAGTTATTGACCTTGACTCAAACTATGCTCACCTTTGTTTTGTAGACTTGTGACGATTGACGAAGAGGGGGCATGACATCCCTGTGGACATTGTTGCAAAGGAAAGGAAGCGCCTCCTTTTGTTGAATGGTTTTATTACCTATGGCAGCACAATAACATTTTCCTCCAGTTCTTTGCCTTGGGAACACCTAATGGCAAATGCTTCTGATACTTCAGTAACTAACGCTCCTTTAATGGGGTTCATGATAAACCTGCCTTGTTTTATTCTTTAGCGAGCAAAAACGTTATAAGAAAATCTCAGTACCTATATATTTTGCTGACCATGATATCTTAAGCTATTAAGGTCATTTGTTATTTTCTGGAAACAAGAGAGGTACCACTCAGTAATAAAATCCATTCCCCTGCAGGTCCGTCGAAGGTTCTTGCACACAAAGTGTCCCAGAGCCTTCAGAGGCGGGCCTTCCTCCTTCCTCTCGCTGATGTGGCTGTAAGAGGTGAAGGTTCCGAGCTCTTGCAGTCCTGGAGGATTGGAGGCTGTATCAAAAGAGGTCACTAGGAAGCACCAACTTAAAGGCAACTCCACCTGCTCTTAAACTGCCCTCTCCTTTCCTGGACTTTCCTGTCTGCCTCTCCTTGTCTCCAGTGTCCATCTTCCCTGAGCCACTGATTCTGGCATCTTCCTGAGGACCTTGTCGGTCCCTCACTTTCTACTTCCTAGCTGTAATTCAGACATTGAAGTTCCTTATACCAATTTCTTACTGGATTGCAAATGTAAATGTGCCTTACCTGCTTTATTGTCTCTGTGTATGAAGCTTCTAAAAGAAGTGTTGTGCTTGTGTGGTAGTTACATAAACGGGTGCCAATTTGAGATTATTAAGAATGAAAGGGTGGAATTTAGCCTGACAACCAGGTCGCAGTTTAATGACCTCATTTGGAGGCACAACAGAGAAACGTAGCTCACTGGAGGCCAGACACACACATTCTCTGCTTGGTATTCCTGATGACAAGACACATGGAGGTATGCTAGAGCCCTGGAGCAGGTGGATCCACATGGAGATTCACGCCACTGCTGACATGGTTCCACCACCACTGGATCCATAAGATTTTCCACCCACTGACCTGTGATCTTCCTGTATTTGGCATCATTGCATGTGTTTCGTGAGTCTGACGAGGACATTATAGATTGATATCAGATATATGGACTTGAACTAGTCTGGGCAGGGTTGTTTTCTCAATATACAATTACTCTTTACATAAAGTTCTTTCTTGTACACATATGAGTGTCTATGAATTTGTTTCTCTACTCAACCTGGACTAAGACAGCTTGGTGTAATGCCCTATATAGAGAAGTACAGGAAAGTGGGGGTGGGAAGTGGAATAGCCTTTGAACTGCAACTGGAGTGCATTCTGGTATCTTCTTGAAGACCCTGTCCCTCCCTCAATGTATCCTTCCTATCTGATAGTTGGCGTCGACTGTGTGACAGTGAGCTATTTGTTTTTCAATCCATGTGTTAGTTCCCGTAATCAGCCTGTGGTGTCAGTGACAAGCAAAGCTGAGGTGAATGGGACAGAAGCACCGTGGTTTCGGAAGGCCAGGGTGAATGGAAAGCCAAATCAACTCAGAAGAAACTGTGATTTCCATCTTATCCCAAATTGCTAGGCACAAAATCCTCTTCGGGAATTCTACTTCCATGAGAACTGCAGCACCTAGTCATGGAAGAAGGAGTGCTGAACAGGAAGAAATGTTACGGGTTTCCCATCTTTCTTTTAGTCCAACTCCCATACATCATTTTCCTTGGATCCAGTGCTATTGGGCTAGGGATGGATGTCAGGAACTCCTTGCCCAATTATCTTAGAACTCATCCAAAGAAAAACTATAAGCAAGCAAAGCAGCCACAACCCACATAGAACTTCTAGAACCTGAATGAAGGAGCACGTTGCGTTGACCACCCTATCTCAAACTCCTCTGTGATGGTTTCTCAAAAAGGTCAACTGCTAACCATGTGCAGCAAACAACTTACCCTACATATAGGAAGAGGACACCTCCTAAGGTCCATATCAAGCATGCCCCATAATAAGCCCTGCCCTTTGGTACCCGAAGTTCTTGTAAGCAGAATCTATCTTGGAGAGCAACTGTGTGTGCACCCTCCTAACATAACCCCGCCCATTCCAGGCAAACCTCAACTTTTTCTTCAAATTTTAATTAATAAATAAATGTAAATGAATGTATATATACACACACTATATATAACCTCCCGTACCCCTGGGAAATATAAAAAGCCTGCGTATTTCCCCCTCCCCACCGCCCTGAGCTTCAGGAAATAAGGGGAAGCATTGCATAAGCCCTGTTATTCTCCACCGGCTGGCTTTGTTCTCTAATAAAGCTTTGCTCGTGTGGAAACCAGTTGCCTCTCCTGTTGAGTCTTGGTCAGTAGATGGCAAGAACCCCTTTTTGTAGGGTAGGGGTGGAGCAGTGGCACGTCTGGCGACACTATTTGATGTTACATACAGGGACCTGTCATCACTTCCAGATGGGCAGGACTCTCTGACAAGTTTGCCTTCTAAGTATTCACCTTTAATACTGGTATTAATTCCAGATGCTTAATACTGGTATTAATTCAAGGTGTTTATGTTTCTAGCTTCTATTTTGTAAACTTTCCAATATGGAAGTTTGACCTTTGACATCTGGTAAATGAAGTGCCTATCAAACCTGCTGTCTCAAGTCTATGCTGACTTAGAAACTTTATATGACAGAGTAGAACTGCCCCATAAGGTTTCCAAGCCTGTGAATCTATACAGAAGCAGATTGCCACATTTTAATACCTTAGAGTAGCTGGTGGGTTCGAGCTGCTAACCTTTCAGGGCTCCTTAAGCCCTGGTGGCATCGTGTTTATGAGTTGGGCTGTGAGCCATAAGGCCTGCCATTCAAAACCACCAGCCGCTCCGTGGTGAAAAGATGGGACGTTCTCCTCCCCTAAAGTTACAGTGTCAGAAACGCATGGCGGGGTGGGTCACCCTGGGTCATCCCCAACTCGATGGCAGTGGGTTTGGTTGTCAGTTTGGTTTCTCCTTGGGAGAAAGATGAAACTTTCTAGCCCCATTCACGGTTACAGCTTCATAAACCCACACGTGCACTTCTACCCTGCTCTGTAGGGTTGCTATAAGCTGGTATCGACTTGAAGGCAGTGGGTTGGGATAAACCTCCATTAGAGGGCTAAAATGTTATACTCATCATCTTACTGGACTCGAGTGTATTCAAGACTTACATTTTCGCATGGGGACCAGGCAGGAATTGGAGTGGGATGGAAAACATGGATAGACAACCAGCTTCTTTTAACAAAACATAAAAAGCTATTTCCACCTGAAATTCTCAGAAACACTATAGGAAATTAGTGTAACTGATTGATGTGCTCTCACCTAACAGAAATGGGGCTTGAAGCTTTATCTCTCTAGAACAGGTGATTAGAGGCAAATGAGGGACAAGTTCCCATGGTAACCATTTGGCTATCTCAGCCCTGAAGGAGGCCTCTGAAGGGGAAGCTTTGGAAGGGTTTTGGGGTTTTCAAAGAGAAGAAATATTAGACCTTTGTCTTGTAGGGATATATTGGAATGCTTAGGGAATGAAGGTGATGATGGTATGAAGTCTAGAGGTTTTCTGTGAGTGCTGGAGATATGTCGTAAATATTTTTTGCCTTGTCAATGAAAACCAGAAAGCTTATTCCTTCATTTGGTTATTTATCTTATTCTAACCTACTGCAGGGAACTACGAGAACGAAGCAGGGTGTCTCTGGATACATGATGGCATGTGTGGAAGCTTGGGTGGGGTCAGGATGAATGCAGGAATGTGAACTGAAGTCACCATGCCTAGACCCTTCCTTTCTCGCCTAGGATCTCCTCTCCCATGAAGCTGTAAGCAACTATCCTTGCCCACGAGGCTTCCGAACCTCTTTGGGGCAGCAGTGCTTGTGCTGAGGAAGGTGCGGCCGATAGCAAGCTCCCTCTGCTTTCTTCTTTTTCCTTCTCTCTTAAGTTACATCTTGCAATATCTCCTGTTATTCCTTTTCTCTAGTTAGTTTCATTTCTCCTTGGTTCCACCCGCACTCTAGCCATTCCCCACACCCCTGCCCCCGCACACTCCCAAGGCTTTTGCTGCTATCTGAGAGTCCTTATCTACGCCAACAATACCAATACCAATGAAGGACATGGATGGGCAGAGGGTGTCAGCTTCTAAGCTCCTACAATGCAACAATAGGCTCCATGATTTGGAGGCTGGTGTTTGGCACCAACTTGACTGCACTGAAAAACCACGGGCATCCTCACATATGCGACCCCACCCCATGTGCAAAATCGTCCAGCAGAGTAGACGTACTCATGCCCATTTTGCCGATGGTGAGACTGAAGCTCACAATGTTCAAGGAGCTTGACCCAGAAGTTTAAGTCTGTAAATGGCAGATTAGGATTTGAATCCAGGCCTCTTGACTTTGAATATGGTTCTTTCTCTATTCATTTAGGAGAGTCTTGGGAGCAGAAGTTGTAGCATCCTGGGGGCCAAAGAAGAAGGGGAGCGGTCCTTTAAAGATTCAATCCTCTTTGACTGAAACAATCCCAGGTGTTTTGAAATTTTGGAATTTCTAATCTGTTTCCACTCAGGGTGATAGCAAAGAATTCATCCTCGGTCTTCCGCTGGAGGACACCTTGTTCCTGTTACAAACTTTGCTCATTAGAATGACTGGAACCAAGAATTTTCTCCACTTGGATTCTTCATGTTCATCTTTCATTTACAAACTGATTCATTCATTCACTTATTGATTCAACTTTATTGAGTGCCCCTTAGATTTCAGATTCTCTGTAAACAGCCGAGGATCTAGTAATGATGAAGCTCTTGGTTCTACTTTTCTGTAGCTTATAGCCACCTATCGGATTCAGAGGCTTCAGAGATACGACAAGTGTTGGCATAGTTATGGGCGTTTTGATCAGAGTGAGTGATGAAGTTTTATTTTTGTAGAGATCACTTTTTCTTGCCTCCCAGTTACGCCCACCTCCCACCCTCACCCCCATCCTTATTTTACTCCCTTCACTAGGTTCCAGAATAGCAGATTCACAAGGTCACTATTGTTGTTGTGGGGTAGCACGGAGTCATTTTTGAGGCACTGTGGCCCATGAGGCAGAATAGAGCTGCCCAGTAGGGCTTTGTTGCCTATGATGTTATAGAAACAGATGGTCAGATATTTCTCCTGCAGAGCCAGTGAGTGGGTTTTAATTGCCAGCCCTTAGTTATTTGGACCACCAGAGCTCTTTACAATATGTATAATGTGTGTTTAACTATATGCATTTAGAGAGAGGAAGCTCGGTAGATAAAAACACAGGTTGGTGTATTAGCATAGGGGATAGTCTCCTAAGCCCTAGTTATGGTGGAAAAGGAAAAGATTTACCGGAAGGAGGTAGAATCTGTACTGAATGTTGATGGGTTGGTAGGAATTAGGTGGAAAAGAAAGATATACTGTTGCTCCAGATAGAGGAAACAGTAGCATATGGAAGCGGTTCTTTGGTCTGGCGTGTAGCGTACATGCATGGGGGTGGTAAGGTGGGGAGCGGGAGGGCTTGAGCCTAGAGATTGAGATAGGGACTAAAGAGTATTGAGGGCTCTGTTTGCCATGCTGGATACATTAGACCCAACTTTCAGAGACTAGTTTACTGGGAAATTATCAACTAAAAGATTCACACTATGGTGTAAATGAATCAGAACAGGTATTTGCATCTTAATAAAGGACACTTTCCAAGGATCCAATTTCAGGCGTTTGTCATTAGGGAGGTGGACTCTCCCCCATGTCCCTCAGTTCACACACTTATGAGAAGAGGACACATCTGGCAGTTTGGGTACCAGACTGTTCTATCCAGTGGGGAACCTGCCACCTTTCTGAAGCTAGGGAAGAATTCTATTTTCTAGAACCACCCCCACTTGTCCAGTGCTGGTGATGAAAATCTAGAGAGAGAGAGACTGGCTTCCATGGTAACCAGTTATTTGTGCCCAGAATCCCGTGGACATTTATTTCTGTGGACCAGAAGACAAACAGGTGTCCTGAGCAGCTAGGTCAGCTGGTTTCCTATATTGATGCTCCCTGCTATGGGGGAAATGCTCAGGTGGGGGTCAGAAACGCGTTGGTTCTCATACTGGATTTGCCATTTGCTAGCTCTGTGACCTTGGACAAGTTATTTACGCTCTCTGAGTCACAAATTCCTTGTGATGTCATATGACATAAAATAAAGAATTTAATACAGCGAGCAAGCAAAGGGGTGCTTGATAAGCATCAGCTCTTGTGACAATATTATTCTCTCTTTCATATGAGTCCACAGAGGATTACTATTACTGTTGACATATTATGATTGTAGCTATCATTTGCCCTCCTTATCCATGAGTTCTCCCAGGACTACTGCTGTTTGCTGTTGTCAATTCCTCTAAAGCCAAACGTGTACTAAATATTAGTATCATTATTCTTTTTCATGCCCTGTCGCCTAAAAACCTCACACCCCCTCATGTTGTCATTACTATTATGATGTTCTTGTTGCCATTGTTATTATTATGAATGGCCTTGGTGTTATTGTTTCCTCTTTCCCTCCTCGCCTCATGACTTTTCCAGGCCCTGCCACTGGAGGGAGTGCCATATCCAAGGCACCACTCCCAGGGCTCCCTTAAAAGCTGTCTTGCTGGTTTGGGGGCAGGTAGAGGGAAAAGAAGAGCTACTCAAAAGACAGAAGGGAAAGGATTTCTTCTCTCTGCCTCTCACTCTATTTCTCCCTCACACCACCCAACAGATTCGCAGGGTCTTCCAAAGTTTAGGATCTTTTTCCTGTGGTCCTTTTCCCCTTGGTGGAGGGATTGAAATAAGTAAGCTCATCTAGTAGATGGAGACAAGTCAACTCAAGAAAAACTAGGGGTAAAGAGATGGTGAAAGGACTAAAGGACTTGTTAGGTGTGAATGGAATACAGAAAGCTTGAAAAGGGTTGAGTGTAAGATAATCTTAAGAACATCTTCTTTTTACTAAGCCCTTACGCTGTGTTAAACACATGACATCCCTACCAGGCTGATAAGAGCTGAGTGCTTTTATATTCCCCTGCTGCAGATGAGGGGACTAAGAACAGGAGAATGCACAAGACTTACTCAAGGTCATGAACACGTAAGGGGCAGTATTGGGATATGAGCTCAGGCTTCTCTCAATCCTGACCCAGGGAATTTAATTGCTACATTAGACTGCAGTTTAAAGAGAGAAAGACCCAAGGCCCAAGTGTCAGCCAATGGAGATCCCCTCATAGAGGGGTTTAGGAGAGGAGATGGGTTAATTAGGGTGCGAGGTAGTACCGATGAAGAACACAGCTTTCCCCCAGATCCTGGATGCTTCCTCCCCCCAACTACCATCATCCGAATTCTACCTTGCAGGGCTGGATAGGACAGAGGCTGTACACTGGTGCATATGAGGGCTGGAGGTACAGAGAATCCAGGGTGAATGATACCTTCAGGACCAAGCGTGTGAGGGACGATGCTGGGAGAGTGGAGGGTGAGTGGGTTGGAAAGGGGGAACTGATTACAAGGATCCACATGTGACCTCTTCCCTGGGAGAGGGACAGCAGAGAAGGGGGGAAGGGAGACTCCGGAGAGGGCAAGATATGACAAAATAACGATGTATAAATTACCAAGGGCACATGAGGGAGGGGGGAAAGGGGAGGGAGGGGGGAAAAAAGAGGACCTGATGCAAGGGGCTTAAGTGGAGAGCAAATGCCTTGAGAATGATTGGGGCAAAGACTGTACAGATGTGCTTTATACAACTGATGTATGTATATGTATGAACTGTGATAAGAATTGTATGAGCCCCAATAAATTGTTAAAAAAAAAAGAGAGAAAGAAAAACAGGGGAAAAAACACCTTGAAGTTGAGCAAGTGTAGTAAGAGGCAGCTCAAGGTTATTTCTATTCACGTTTTAGTGATTGCCACAAGCTGTGTTTTTTTTTTTATAATTCCCCTCTTGTAGTTTTGTTTTATATTGCTTTGACTTTGTAGCCATCTCTTTTTGTTTGCAATCAGTACCATTACCATGGACAGAAACCACACCAGTTATTTTCTCTATCATTTCTAAGAGAAACGACTACAGGAAAAGAAAGCCACTATTTCTTAATCATGGACCGGATGCCAGGCACCTTGAATACATCACAGCTAATCCTGATGATATACTATGGAACGGGGTACTATTATTGTTCACATCCATCTGAAATCAGGAGAGATGGAGGCGCGGTGACTTTTAGTGGTTTAGTCAAGGACATGCAGCTGGTAAGTGACAACATGGGGGTTCAAACTTTGGGCCCACCCAGGTCTATGTTCTCAGTCATCACTACACTATTGACTGCTTTTGTCCTGCTGGCCTCCAGACCAGGTGAAAGAGAAAAGACCCTTTGAATTAGCCTTAGGAGGGCAGGTGAGGGCAGCGAGCACAGGACTAGGTCAAGTGCCCGTGGAAGAAAGAAGGTGGAAGGTGACCTTTTAGAAAACCAAGAAGTAGCCTCAGAGGTGCAGTCAACAAACAGCTCAGCCTGAAGTTGTCTCCTTTAGAAGGATGATTTGGGATCCACTGAGTGGCACCTGAAATTAAGATGTAGAGATAGAAGTCCTCTTTTTACTTTTTCTTCGAAGCTACCAGATAGAGGTTGGGAAGAAATGTTGAAAGAAGTATACGTGTTTTGAAGGGGATGAAGAGTATGGACAGGCTCAATGCTGAATTCTCATCTCTTCTTTTTCTTCAGGGGGTTTTCCATGAGAAAACGAGTGACTGGAAAATCTCCTGACAGATATCTTGCTGAAAAGCACTCAAGGAACTGCAAATTCTCCCCACTACGTTGTCCCTCTTGTCGAATTTGTAATGTACAACCAGTGTGCAAAAAGAAGAGATTTGCTGAGTGTCGATCCTATTAGCATGCCTCAAAGCAGCCCTGGTTCACGTTGTCCTAAAGGATTGTCAGGTCTGGCGCCGGCAAGAATTGCTGGCAAGGGAGGATTCCTGTCTAGAACTTTTTTTGAGACCTGCCACCATCCAGTCTGCTCTTGGTTCCCCTTTGAGCCTGGCCCCAATTGGCCAGTGGCCCTCTGGTATGGCCCTAGCTGGAGTGCTAGCCAAGCTGTTGTCCTTCACACACCCCACCCATAGCCCGGCATGCGTTCTCCCTTTGCGCTGCTGCCAGGGAGAGGATTTATATCTGGACTGCTCAACTAAGAAATGCCTGGCTCTGTACAATTCGAATGCTTGCTCTCTATTACTTTTTTGTTCTCTTATAGAATTGAGCCATAACTTTCACATTGGGGCACCCTGGTGGAGGATTCTACCTCTCAATCATTTGTCTTGGAATCTTAAATTTAATACTCTATGTCTCGAAGCCTTTTAGTTGCTGGGACTAGGCCGCCTCCACCCTCATTGGCCAACTGTCAATAACGACAGGGTTTGCTTCAGGAAACATGTTCTGTTTTACATGTGCACGCACTCTCATGGAGGCCCAAGCCAAAGCCCAACGCAGTCATACTGATAGGACTTTCTACATTGTTGCGCAAGTGGTGGTGCTATATATATTTAAAAATTCATCCACTGGAGGAAAGTGAGATTTTATTGCCACAGAACTATCTCTGACATAATCTTCCTCCCAGGCATGCTCCCCTTCTGACCCTTCCATTATGGTATTAGGCAGCAGAAGGAAAGTGAAAGTAACCTGAAAATCAACAACTTTGAAATGCACTTTCTAATGTCTTACAACCCTGTCACTCCTCTCAGTTAGTACAATTTTACCAAAGAGACCGTGTCTTTGCACATGGGTGGGTCTGGAGTAGATAGATGAGAACCTTCACTTGAGTGACTACAGCAGCTGCAGGAGTCAGGGGATATGTTTTGAGTGCTTCTAAGGACTATCTACTGGACACAAGATGAAAGCTAACTAACCTTAGAACAGCATCCTCAACCTTGGCAGCACATTGGAATAACCCAAGGAGATTTAGGCCTACTGAGAAATTCTTCTTCCAGAATTGGGCTCTACTTTCAAAAATTCAATTTTCTTTTGTATGAGATCCAATTTGGTCATGAGGATTGCATAAAACCTCTTCAGAGTATTCTATTGTGCAGCCATCTTACTACACAAAGTGTGGGGGGTGTACCAACAGCTTGTTAGAAATGCAGAATCTCGTTTGCCACCCCAGATCTATGTAATCAGAATAGGAATTTAAGCAGGATCTACTGGTAATTCACATGTACATTTAAGTCTAAGACTAACTCTGGCCACTGACACTCTGAATTGTCTAAAATATTACATATAAAATATGACATATACACCCAATGACTTCAATCACGGGGTGTCATGTCCACATCTGTCTAACAAAAATAAATTTTCCCATTGCAGAACATGAGGAACAATGGTAGAAAGCCTTGCTTCTAACATTGTATCCTCCTGTCTGTCTTATAAGCTTGGAACCTCCATTAGTTGTCTTGAAGGATTTTCAGATAAGGAGGGAGGTGCCAAAATACTAAATAAAACGATGATTTTTCCCACAAAGCAAGGTGAATGTATAAATGCTAGCCTGGTGTGTTTGACGTAGATCCCCAGCCAACATCTAAGATGGATTATTAAAAAGATGATTTTTGAGTCCTTAAAAAGGGACTTACTAATCACTAGGAACCAGCATGAGCTCATTAAGATTAAGTCATGCCAGACTAAGCTCATTTCCTTTTGGATGGGGTTACAAGAGGAAGCTGCAAAAAATATTTACCTGGATTTCAGCAAGGATCTTGACAAACACTTCTGTCATGTCCTTTCAGACAAGGTGGAGAAATGGGGGTTCGCTGCTGGTATGGAGAGCAAAATGTTTACTTGGTTAAATGATCACATACAAAGTGTATGGATTTAGCGAATTATTGCCATCTCGGAAAGACACGTGCTTTTTAATATCTGGATAAGGAAGAGAAGTTGACCAAGTTTGCGACAAAGACTGAACTTGGAGGGAGGTTATATATATTGTCCAACAGAAAATAACTATCATCGTGGAGGCCTTCTTCAGGCCCTATATTGGCATATTGATTTTATAGTTGCAAATCGCTTGCGCATCTAGTATACCATTTAATTCTTAGCATAATCCTGACATTTGAAAGTATACCCACTCTTGATTTATTCACATAGGTAGGTCTCAAAGACTAGGTCATTTTTCAAAAATCACAATTTAAAAAAAATGCAAGTAAAGGATGACCATATCAGCTCACCAAATGGAAGGTTAGTGCATCATTAAATAATTACTGAATTATATTATTGCATAACTGCCAAACCACTGAGAAACATGACCCAATCAAGTTGGCACATAACTTTAATCATCACAGCCCGAATTATTCTTACCTTGCACCTCGGCGTATGTTGTTAGTGCACACAGTATTTTGATAGTAATTTCTTATTAGTGTTGTAAATTTGTACTGTCAGATCAAGAGATAGTTTTTAAGTGAGGAGTAGCTGAAAATTTGAAGTTGAAAGATTCAATAACTTGCCAAGGGTTCAAATACTTGTGACTCACTTGCTGCCAGCGAGTCAATGCTGACTCACAGCGACCCTATAGGACAGAGTAGATCTGCCTATGTGGGTTTCCAGAGACTGTAACTATTTACTGGGGTAGAAAAGCCCTGTCTTTCTCCTGAGGAGCAGGTTGTGGTTTTAAACTGTTGACCTTGGGGATCACAGTTCAATGAATAACCACTATGCCACCAAGACTCCCCAACTAGTTGTGAAGGTGAACATTAAAAAACAAACAAAACATCTTATTATAAAGCAAATATGAAGCTTTATATTCCAGCTCAGAAATTAGATGCTCAACCCCAGAGTAAAGGCTAAGCTTAACAGTACTTCTGCAAAAGGTTTTGTGTTAGCTACAAACTTAGTTTGCATCCATACAGTGATGTAGTTGCTACATATGCTATTACGATCTCTGGGGAGCATTAAGAGAAGTATTGGTGGCATCACATTGGAGGTTATAATTTATACTTCATGTTGGTCAGAACATGGAAGACCCTTGGCAGATGGTTTGACACCGTGGCTCAATGGGCTCAAATATACTAATGATTGTGAGGATGGTGCAGGACCAGGCGGTGCTTCACTCTGCTGGGCATCGTGTCACTACAAGCTAGCACTAACTCCTTAGCACCTAGCAAGCAGGCACTTGAATAAATTGGAGCTGATTTTTTTTAATAAAAGAAGACTGAGGGAAGAATTTTGTACTAGCTATATTCTGTAGACCAATGAGAAGCCAGAAAATTTCAGTTATCACTCTATTTGTAAGCAATTATAGCTACCTGATCATGGAAAGGGAAACTCTTCCTCATAGATATCAGTCCTGCCAGACCAGAAGTTTTTGAGAAGATACTAGTCAACCACTAGTTTGTACAGTCCTTCTAATTCTAAGATTCTTAAGGTCTAGGATTCCTTCCCCATGCCTAATGAATCCAACGTTGGAGTATCAATTGATGAATTCCCCACTAGTGACTGCTGTGGATAAGATGGAGTCATGTTCCACTGAATGATCCTGCTAAATAAGGGGCCTTCGGTCAATTTTGACACTGCCATCTGTAATGTTTTATAGGATTTTTTCTGAAGGTCAAAATCAACTCTAGTCTCCCGTATGCATTCTAGCCTATGCTTTCAGGCAAATCATTAATGAGCCTATTGCATATGGTATCAAAGATGGCCTTCTGAAGCATCAAGGGATTTCCCCACAGAAGTCAACCTTTGTAAGATGATAACGCATATAAGTAACTTGATATCATAAGGGACTCGCTCCACTCACTTTTTGCCACACCCCGTATAACATAAGACTCTATCCAGGATCCTATAGAGTTAATGTGCCCCAGGGTGATATGAGAATTCTAGCAAAGGGGTCATTCTGGAGAGCAGGGAGAAGGCTAGGGGACCCTCTTTCTTCCTCGGACTGCTGTTGACTTGCTGTCACAATCATGTGCTTTCCCTTTTCTTAATAGCCCCGGAATGGAGAAAATTTCATTACATTGGCTCCCACTGCAGAGGGAAACCCGTTTTGTCTCTCTCAAGGAGAGCAGTTGAAAGAATTTGGTCTACAGCAGAGAAGAGTGGCAGGGAATCCTGCAGGGGCAGGGGAGAGAAAGGGACAAAGCTTGGGAATATGCACTAGTCTTCTTAAAAGTTTTGAGGTCAGCTTCCATTGGTAGGGAAGGGGAAGCTGGAAAGAAAGGGAACTGGGCTGGATTTCAACACAATGGCTGCAGATTTGGCACTAAGTAGTGGGCAGTGATTTCATTCTTAGATGCCTCCTTCCCTTGAAACTGCAAGACAAGGATCTCAGAGTAGCCTGAAACAGCATAGCTTACTGAGGCTAAAAACAACAAAACTTTAAACTAGACTTCCTAGGTCTAAATCCTGTCTCTACATCTTGCTAGTTGTATGGCCAAGACAGGCTTATTTAATCTTCATATCATAAATGTCTTGTAAGGGTGAGGTTGCTTAATATATGCAAAGCGCTAAAACAGTGTCTGACAAAATACTAAGTGGACTATTTAGTCAACAAAATAATACACTGGGAAGGTGGTCAATTTACCAAATATTTATTGTGTATTTACTATGTTAGTTTCATATGGGAAAGTATGGCTTTGGAATCAGGCACAATTAAATTCCCATTCCAGCTCTGTCTTTGGTTATGAGTTGGGTGGCCTTGCTCATGCTTCTTACCTTCACTGGGCTTCTGTTTTCTCATGTGTACAATGATACAGTATCTCACTGGGTTGTTCTTAAAACAAATAAGGTGATGCCTTTAAGGAGTTTTTCACAATGTGTCCCATAGAGAAGGGGGCTTAATACATGGTAATATATGACCTATATTAGCTGGGACATACAAGGTGAAACCTATCAGGACCAAATGTTAAGTCTTATAATTGAGTTAAACACCCAACTCCAAAAGGACAAGAACCAAAACACATCACATGCACAAGTAAAGGACAATTAAGGATTGAACTGACAAGAGTGTGCGTGAAAAGGAGCTGTGGATTTTAGTTGACCAAAAGCTTCCTGTGAGCCAAGAATGTGATCTGGCTGCCCAAGAACTAATGTAATTTTAGGTGGCATTAGTAGAAATGGTGAGTTGCGATCCTAGAAAATCCTCATATTGTGTACACATATTGTATTATTGTGTCCTGGTCAGATTATTACAGACTCACAGGACTCTATCTTGCTTTCTGCCTGGACAAGCTGTCATTGGCCAACTGTCTGGAGACAGTGACCTGGGAAATGAAGGGCTGGGAACATTGTTCATGAAGATAAAATAACCTAAGGAGGAAACACTAAGACAGTATTTGAAACATTTCTTCCCTTTTGATGAAAATGTTTATAGAACAAACCCCACATCTAGTTTGTCAGGAGATCCTGTTGGCTCTTTCTTTGAATCATGCCAGGAATCGAACTATTTATCACTTTTTATGTTACTAATGTGATTTAAGCTGCCCTCTCTTGCCTGAATTATTGGAAGAGTCTCCTAGTGGATCTCTCTGTTTTCCCCTTGCCCTTAGTCTATTCACACAGAATTCCAGATTGCTGATTAAAATGGAAATTCAATCCAATCGTGCCACTTCCTATCTTATTCAGAGTATAAGCAAAATACCTTGCGTTGATAGTAAAAATTCCCAGTACCTGTCCCATCTCATCTCCTCCTCTACCTCTTGCTAACTCTGGTTGAACCAGCTAGTCAGTCTTGTGTCTCAGGGTCTTTGCACTTGCGGTTTTCTCTGCCCAGACTCCATTTTCTTTAGATACCTGCACAGTTTGTTCCTTCATGTCCTTCAAATCACTTTCTCAGTGAGGTCTTCCAATGATCCTTTTAAAATTGCACACACCTCCCTACCTTTTTACTTCTGTGCTTTATTTTAAAATAATTTGTCACCAATCTAATATCCTATATACTTTATCTATTGATTATATTGTCTGTTTATCTCATTGGAAAGGCAGGGAATTGTGGCTGTCTCACTCGTCACTGTGTTCCTGGTGCCAGAAGGAAGTTAATAAGCATTTGTAGAATAAATAGATATATAAAATATATAAGAGAGCTGCAGCTGCCCTGTTGGAACCTCTCAGAAACAAGCTAGTCATGAACTCTGCCCTCTCCAATGCCTGTATTATTAAGAGTTACCTTTGAGATAGACTTGCAAACAAACCTTGTCCAAACCCTGAGAGTTCCATGGCATGAGATCAATTGACTCAGGGTGGGTAGCTCAAAATTTTCAAACTTTGTAGGACAATTATGAGTTAAGAGGTAGAATTCATCTAAGTCAGAACTAGAGCTGGGGCGTATGAAGGAATTACACACAGACAGATATGAGCTCAGTAGAACAATTGTAGCTTCACAGGTTGTCTTGTGAAGTGGTGAGCTCCCATTTCTGGAGGCAAACAAGAAGGCCTAGTTGCCTGTTCTCTTAGAACCTACCTTTGTTAGGGAAATTAACTACAGGGGGCCTCAGGAACCTTTGTAACTTTGAGATATTCAGGCCAAAGGTCTGAGGACCTAAGGATCACTGCTAAGAGGTGGGAATAGGATCGTGACTTTTCTTCCTGGAGTCTCAGAGACAATTTCCCCTTTCAACGGTCCATTCCATTTTAATTGATACTCCATTTCCCGGAATTTACCTTATGCTGGGCTGATGATTAGAGGCCAGCCAGAGGTAAAGGGACTGATTCCCATGGCAACCAGGTTGAAAAAACATACCATGTGGAGTATTGTCAGCAACAAGCTACATTTGCTTTATAAATAGATATTTAATGCATTGAAATAGTATGTGACGACTTCAGTATAGACATTTAATTCATTGAGCTCACTCTGACAGCGAGTAAGAAAGTTAAATTCCAAAGCCACCCTTTATCACCATTAATTGAAAACTACCCCCCACCCCCGGCCCCGTCTAAAGCATGTAGAACTTGGTTTTCCACGTGATAGAAAGGTATATGTGAGGGATTTTAGGAAAGCCCACTTAACAGTCCAGTGTCACAATATTTCTCGCTATTTGTTTCTCACTGAAAGATAAGAATTTTCTTTGACTACATGAATATCTCTGCTAAAGCTTTTTCACACTAGGGACCCCAGGTTCAATGTCTAGATTTCACAAGATCCTTTTGCTGTTGTGTTTGCCTCATTCTTTTGCTTTTCTAATGCAGAGGCTTCTCTCAGTTTCAGTCCTTGGCCCTCTGCTCTTTCCCTCCTACTTCTCTTTTCCTTGGGGAGCACATAAAGCAACCCAGTTAACGTCTACAACCCTGTACTAACCTTGACAATGTATACTGTGGAACATCCAATTATTGGAAAGCAAAATCCTGAGGCCAAGGACCAAAGCCTGGTGTTCAGGGTGCACAATTTGCCTGAGGGTTAGCAATGGAGAGGTGCGGGTGGGGCATGGTTTTCAATAGAAAACAGCTACTAGGTTTGGCTAAAGAAGCTCTTTCGAAGTGACTTTTTTTAGAAGCACCATGAAAAAATAGTATAAGCAACTGATAGAATCTTATCAACTGGAAACCAGAATGGGTCTTTGCACTTCGATATTCCAAAGAACTTAATTCCTCTGGTACTCAGAGTGTTTCATTCTGTCAAGATTAAGGCAAGCAGATGCTTTTAAAAAATTATTTGCTGGGTAAATAAGCTTTCTAATGCCAAAATATAGGAGTTACTCTCGAAATGTATTATAATCAAGGATTAATGACATACTATGTGAGAGCCTTGTACTTTACTCTTTTGAACAATTTTATCTTAAAATTGAATAGTGTAGAAGGCAAGGAACTTTGGGGTCAGCTTTGAAGGGGATTCAACCTCCTATACGATCCACAGTTCAATTCTTCTGAGACCTTGGACAGGTTTTAAAGAATTAGGTAAACCTCCCTCCCCAATGCAGCTTCCCTAATGTGTACTGAATTTCCATGTATGGAGCAACAGGTATGATGACCAAGGGTGAAAGTTCAGGGTCCAGGATGGTACACTGAAGGTCCTTATTTCCTGCAGCTCACCTCATTTGCTAACTCTCTTCCTGAGATATCATCACTGGAGAGCCACTTGTGTGGGCAAAAGGGGCTTTCTTTAAGGGAAGGCAAAGTATTCAGCTTTTAATTGTAAACGAATTTACACCTTGTAATTGATAGGTGTGGTGATCCCTTTCAAATTCACCAGGGCTCTTCAAGAGAAAAAAGTGGCAGTGGGCTTCAGGAGAGATTTATAGGCTTGGAGACCCTATGGGGGAGTAGTACTCTGTGAGAAAGGGTTGGGATTAGTCAGAAGTGATCCAAATGCAGTGGGTGAATTTTATTTTTCTTGGTGATTACTAGGTGGACGCCATAAAGGAAACGTTGCCAATGTCAAAGTTTTGTAGAGGGATACTCCTGATATTTGAAACCAAATGTACTGTAGATTTAGAAGTAACATGAGGAAAACCATATAAATTTCAATTTTTCTCCTCCCAAGGCTCAGCTTGGCCGGAATATTATTGTTCATTCATTCACTTCTTCATTCATTCATTAATGATATAGAAATACAAGAACTTTGTTCCATGAAAATGTTTCAAATTAAATTGGGAAGTACTAATTTGGAGCCACCACCCACCTCCACCCCCCTACCCCTGCTCTCCCGGGCTCCCATCCTTGAGCACCTTTTTTGTCCCACTAACCCTGTGTTTTCTTATTCCTCTTGGAGATCCGCTTCCATGCACTGTTCTGGCTAAGTTGCAAGTAGAGGACAGACTAATGGAAGATCACTGAAATAGTTTGTGAAGTGAACTAGTAAATACTCTCTTTATTCGGGAGAATACATCTTTAATAGGGTGGCATGCACCACTAAATCAGTACAGCGAGGAGTTACAGAGTAGGGAAACTTTCTTCAGGAAACATCTCACCCTAGGAAATCGCTCAACTCCCAGAATCACTTGGACCCACCTCAGGGGATTAGGGGCCAAGGAGTGGTGAAATGGGCTGTCTCTCAAGGAAACCAGTAGGTTTCTGTGGGTCACAGGGAGGAAAGGATAGTTTTTGCAAAGGAGAAGAATATTATATTAGGGCTGGCAGTTCCTCTGATGTTTCCTGAGAGATTGACGAGGGAGAGTTAGTGGTCGTGCCCAGTTCTATTTCTTGGATACACTCTTCGAGGGCTATGGACTGGTCCCTTCCATCTGTGTCTGAGCCCCTGTGTAAAGAAAAAGTCATTACTAAGTAAAGACCCAGAATCATCCCTCTGAAACAATTGCACTGTGGAATTTGGATGTTATAGGAGCATTTGGATCATTTGGTTTGTTCAGAAGCTGAGTTCACAGAAGGAGGCTGAAATATGGCCTTTACCTGGTTCGGAGTCGGGGCCACTTCTTCCATTCAATGGCTAACACCACTCCCAGGGCTAAGACAACCACCACAATCAGGGTGCTTCGCACAATGTTACCCACAGTGCACTCCTGAGCAACAGGCCCTGTGGTGAAAAAAGAACAGATACCAAGGCCACTGAGGTTCAAGTATATAGATTTCCCTTGGTTTTATTTTGCTCTCGATCAGGACTCATTTGGGGAGCCATGCATTGAGATGGCAGAAGGGGTGGTTATGCCAAGGCAGAAGCAGCCCTCGTATCCTCATGGGTTGTTCCTATAGGACTGCTTCTGAGGGCCCAGGGCTGTGATGCCAGGTCCATGAAGGGATTACCCTCTTACCTGCTGCCCCTACCAGCTCCAGGGGATCACTCGGCTCTGACCATATGTCAGGGTTGGTCTGGAGGCGGTAGCTGCAGCTGTAGTTTCCAATGCCTTTCCCTTCCACATTATTGATGACAAAGTCTCCGTCCTCTGAGAACTGCTGGGGTGCATCTTCTCCATCGTGTTCCAAGACAAATTCCACACCTGGCAGGGGTCCTCGGCACTGAAGGGTGATGTCCTTACCTAGCTTGAACACAGCACTGGGCCATGCTGACAGCAGAGGTTTGGGAGGCTTATCTGCAATCGTCCAGGACACAGAGTAAGAAGAAACCTTTAACCGAGCCCATTCCCCCTTGATGGCTAATTATTAAAAACTAGGAAAAGCTCCCTGACTTCCCTAAGGTCTTACCAGTCACCCAGATCTCCATGGGGTCACTGTGATTGGAAGCTGCAAAGGGAGCAGAATTCAAATAATAGACGCAGCTATAGATTCCAGAATCTTCATTTCTCACCGCTGGCATCCAGAAATCAGCCCTGGAACCACTTGACCTCCGTTTCTCTAAAGGTTGTTGAGCCCCTTCCTTCACCAGTACAAATGTCACGTCGGCAAGTTCCCCCTGGCATTGAAGCGTCATGTTTTCCCCAGGAATCACCACGGGACCGGGCTGGGCTAACAGAGTGGGCTTCGGGAGCAAGCCTGGAAGAAATAAACTCCTAATCAGAGTCAAGGTCCCTTTCTGTTTAGTATCTCTGAAGTCTCTGTTCCACAAGTGGTAAAGACCCTTGATTTGGCCTTGGAGCACTCTGAAAAGGCTTTTCCGTGATTCAGACTCTTCTGACCGGCCATGCAGAGAAGTCTCTTCTTACCTGTGACTATGAGTTCCAGGGTGTTGCTATGCTGTAGCTTGATAGGGCTCGTCCAGTCAGGGTGGTAGCAGCAGCTATAACGCCCGGTGCTCGCACCAGATGTGTTAGTGATCAGAAATGCTCCATCATCCCTGGAGGATCCCCAGAGCGGCATTGAAGTCACGTCCCCTTCCTTCTGGAGAATGTACCCAACTCCAAGGACTGGCCCTTGGCACCAGAGAGTCACATTTTTCCCCATGGGAATCACAGAACTGGGTTCAGCATAGAGCCAGGGCTTGGGGAATGTGTCTAGGGAGAGGATAAACATGTAACATGATGAGTATAGGAAATTATCACTTATTGAATGAAGCATTTTCCTGAACATGGCCGTTGCCCTCAGCCTAACCTAGCTTTCCAGGAGGAAACCCTGATGCCCATTGTTTCTAGCCTAGTCCCAGGACTTGTCTGTCCTTACCAGTTACCCAAATCATAATGGGTGTGCTGAGATGCGATGCTCTGTTTGACATGGTTGTTTCATAATAGACGCAGCTGTAATTCCCAGAGTTCTCTGCTCCAACCGCGTGCAGGAGGAAGTCAGCTAAATAACCGGAGGCACTCTGGAACTGTAAGGGATCCTGGGTTCCCTCCTGCAGGAGGGCGAACCTCATGCCCTGGAAGGCCCCTTGGCAACGCAGGGTCACATTCTTCCCAGGGAGCACCACAGGCCCTGGCTGAGCCAGGAGAGTGGGTTTTGGGAAGAAATCTGAAATTAAAGAGCCCACAGATGAATTCCCTCGACCTGCCCACCCCCCCTCACCCCCCCCATAATCTACAAAAAAAAACAATGCATGTTTATTGTAGACAATGAGAAAATACAGAGAAAACCTAAAGAAGAAAGCATAATTTTACCACTCAAAGGTAAACATTCCCTATACACTTTATATATTTCTTTTCTATTGGCTTTTGTCTCTATATGCCCTTATTGACGTAGTGATAACTATTTACATATTTGGAATTCTACTGCATGCAGAGTTAAGTAATCTGATTTTATTCACTTAACTTTATATTGTACACATTTCCTGTGATGTTACAAAGCCTTTGAAAATATCATTTGTAATAGCTGCATAATATGCAGCTGACATTCAAGGTCTCTTCCCTTTCTTTGAGGGCCATCCTCCTCACCAATCTCTGAGAGCCCAGCTAAAGAAAAAGTGGACATTGAGCCTAAAGCTCCAGGGCAAAGCACAAAAAGGTTCCGGAAATAGGGCAACTGGAACTTGGCACTTGGGATTGGGACAACCTCCGCACCCCACCCCACCACCCCACATACACATATCTTCCTCTCTGTCTTCCCCCTGCAAATGACTCTCCCTCTCCTCTGTCTCTTCTTGCAGTAATAATATGAGCAGCGGCCTTGAGTGGGCTGCTTAGCATTTACCACACACTGTTCCGCCCCCGTTTGGGATCTCCTCTTTCTCGAAGGAGCACTACTCCATTTCCCAACACCAGTAATTCCGCCCGCTATCACACTGCTTTTCCACGGATCCCTAGCCCCTTCTGACCTGTCACCACCAGCTCCACAGGGTCACTGGGCTCAGACCAGGTAGCAAAGTCATAATAACGGCAGGTATAATTTCCACCATCACCAATTCCCACGGAAATGATCAGAAAGTGAGCTGCACTAGCCCCTGGACTTTCCCAAGACCCATCATTGGACGCGATTTCACTTCCATCTTTGTAAAGAATGAAGCTCATGTGCTGGTGGCCACTGGAGCAGTTGAAAGTCACTCGGTCGCCAAGCATGACCACGGGGCTGGCCAGCGTCTTGAAGAAGGGTTTGGGGTACAATTCTAGAAAGAAAGAAATGGAAAAAAACAAAATACAAAGTACATGCAAAAAATAATTAAAAGGGAGGAAGAAAGTAAATGTAAGTGCAGGTCTCAAAAGCTACATTGTTTTCTCTAAACCCATCCCCCAACCCGACTGCCATTGAATCCAATACGACCCTCTACAGGGGTTCTGAGGCTACAGTCTTTATGGGAGCAGCATATAGCTTCATCCTCATTTGAGGATCAGTTGGTGGATTTGAACCACCAATCTTTTGGTTAGCAGTACAACACATACCAAGTAGTCGCTCGCAAAATTGAGCTAACTCCACCTTGCAGATGCAACTTTCACACAACAACTTCTCATTTTGCCCTTCCACCTCCTCCCTCCCTCCCCCTCCAACCCCCCCCCCCCCATTCCCAGTGATTCCTCTCAAGGTGTAAAGGCAGGTAGTGAAGACTAGGGAAAAGACTGAACCGTCCTTGGGGCTTGACTAGTGTTCTGAGCCTCACTTTGCCCATTTGGACAGAGGGTGGAAATGGTATGTGGTCCACTTCCCTTGAAGATTTGCCATATAGCTAAATGAGATGATCGATGTGAAAATAATTAGAAAAATTAAATCACCCTCCACAAACCCAAGCTATTAATAACAGTTCTGGCTATTAATATCATGCAGCCAGAGGCCCTGGCACTCCCAGTGCCACGCCTGCCTAACTCTAAGATTGGACACAGGCTCCCAGGACCAGCAGCAAAGTTTGTTGTTGGGAGAGGAGGCTCTGAGACCAAGTTTGAAGGGCGGGCTCCCTCCTCCCGCACAGACTCCTTTCAGCTCTACCTTTTATGACCAGCTCCAGGGGCTCACTGGGCTCAGACCACTTGAAGGGGCGCGTTTCTGTGTGAGTGCGGCAGCTATAATTGCCTTCGTCTTTATCCTCCATTCTTGGGATTGTAAAGAAGGCTTCTTTCCCAACGGCGCCAAGTTGCAGGACAGGTTCCTGCTCTCCCTCCTTATACAGAGCAAACCCCATGCCTGCCAGCCATCCTTTGCACCGGATTTGTAGTTCTTGGCCCCGGATTGGAGGGGGAGCAGAAATGACAGGTTTGGGGAGGATGTCTGGAAAGAGAAGTGAGTGTGCTGGGGGAAGGGCGTCAGAAGTTTGGAAGTGCCCAGATGGGACACCTCTAGTTACTTGGGTCAGTGGATAAAAGAAATGAACCCTGCGTCCGCTGGGGGCTCTTCTGGACAGTTTCCCGCACTCTCTTCTCTGCCCCCCTCCTGAATCTCCCACTCAGCCCCCTCATCTCTGCTAAGCGCAAGGGTCTCCAGTGCTCCCGCACACCCCCGCCTCCCAGGGCAAAGTCCTAATGCAGAGCAGCTCACTCCCCAGGCCCCCGGAGGTCCTTGTCCTTTTTCTTACCTGTCCCCACCAGCTCTAGTGCCTCACTGGGCTCTGACACGGCCATCTCTTCCCAGGAGTGACAGTGGTAACTCCCGATGTGACTCCGGGTCAGGGCGCCGAGGGGGAAGGCAGCCCGGACCAGCTTTGAGGCTGGGCGAGTTGCGATCCACCCGGTCCGGTCCTTGAGCAGCACAAACTCCTTAGTTGAGCCAGAAGGGCTTCTGCACCACAGGGTTAAGTTCTTCCACGGGGCCAGAGGAAAGTTGGTCTCTGCCCACAGCTCAGGCTTCGGGGTTGGCATGATTATTTCTAGAAGCAGTAGAGTTAATGAAGCCGCCTCCCTGCTTCCTCCCGCTCCCCCTTTCTAAGAATCTGGCTTTCTTGTCCTGGCACCCCCGACCCAAATCACACAAGCCCACCTCCTCTTTCACCCCCAATCCACACAAAACTCCCCTTCTTTCCACAGGTGCTTGGTCAAGAGGAAGCTGATGCCTCAGCTGAGACTCCGCAAAAGTGCAGAAGCTTTGAGGACTTTTTTCTTTCTTTTTTTGCAGCCAGAAAGGAAGAGTTGGAAACTGGATTTTGCAGGGAGCTTTAGCAAGTGCCCCTTCCTGGCTGTCCTTCCCTCCCAACCAGTACCTCCCTGGCCACTGTCACTGACACTCTGTAGTTATTTCGGAGCTCCGCGGAGGAATGTCCCAGTCTGGAGCAGGAAAAACTCACCAGTCTCTTCTGTCACTACCCCATTGCACAGTCCTGCAAAAGAAATTGCTGCCAGGACTCTGCCCCTTCCCCCGCGGGACTTCACTCTGGCCTTCTGCCCAGGTCCCTTCCCCACCCCGTGGTACTCACCACAGCAGAGAAAGGCCATGACGAGGAAGAGCATGGTGACCCCTTGAGCAGTTCCCAGCAACCAAGCTTCTCTAGCAAGACCAGAAAAGAGATGAGAGGAGTTGCTGGGTTTAAGAGGAGGGCGGGGAGAAGGGGGCGGCAATTTATGTCATTGGCTTACTCACTACCCAATAGGGACTGGATGTGGCCAGGATAATGGGATAGAATCTTTTCTGACATCGATGACTTTTCCTTTGGAGGGCTTCACCACCTACAACCCCCTTGCTCTTTCAGGATCCATGTGCTCCACCCCCTTCCCTCCCCTTCCCCAGCCTCTATCATATGTCAGCTCTCCATGCCCCCTGATTGGGCTGAGGCTGAAATTGAGATGTCAGATGTGAAAATGCTTTTGTGTCTCCAGCTCTCAGAACCCCTGGGGCTCACTAGGATCGCAGCTGGGGGTGGGGGTGGAGGTGGGGGTGGAGGAAGAAGTTCTCTCTGTCAACAAATTTAAGTTGGGAAGCAGTTGTTATTGTGGCAGTATAGGTCCTCAGACCAACCTGCCTCTCTTGCCTTTGTTACGGAAGGGTTGCCTAGGCAGCCACTGTGACAGACTGGAGGGTTGTCAGTGCTGAACTATGCTTGTCAGAGTGGGATCTCTCTCCCCCCCGCAACCAGAGTGTGACTAGAAAGGCGCAGCAGCTTTGGGTTATAGGCACAGTGATAATCAGACGACCTGAAGCCAAAATCCATTTCACGGTTTTTACTTAGAAAACACTGACCCTTCTTCCTGCTGAAGCAAACATGCGCTTTGCAGGCTGCTTTCTCTGAAATGTAGTTTCGGATCTCATTCCTGGATGCAGCGGTCCTTGGCTGGGGAACAATATATGAAGCTCCTTTTTTCCCCCTCCCTAAGCCCTGACTTAGAGGTGACCCCAGTATGTTGTAGGAATCAGGGCAGAGTCTAGGAAGAACTACAACCTGATCGCCACTGATTCTTTTCCAAAGCTTAAAAGGTTGTGGTTTCAGCTGAAAGCTTAGGCAGCTCCTTCCCTGTGACCCAAACATGCTGTCCTCCAGGGGAACACACAGCAGACACATACAGTCATCATGCATTGTCTATTGCATACCCCCAGACACTCAGAGGACTGTAGGTGAAGTGCGCAGCCAAAGGTAGATGATGTGGGGGCAAAGGGCAACATCCAGGGGCTGAGGTCCTCACCATCACGTTTCGAGCTTCCATGTCTCTTCTCATTCCCAAACAGAGTGGTCTGGCCAGAGCACCCAGGGATCAGGGAGACAGAACCATGTCCGAAAGGACAAGGACACCAAGGGCTCAGAGGAAGTGAATGGCAGGAGAATGTGTTT
The DNA here is from genome assembly GCF_050624435.1 of Tenrec ecaudatus. Classification (NCBI taxonomy): domain Eukaryota; kingdom Metazoa; phylum Chordata; class Mammalia; order Afrosoricida; family Tenrecidae; genus Tenrec; species Tenrec ecaudatus. Next base: position 146,247,052 of record NC_134548.1, read on the forward strand.
GGCTGGCCATGTCCTGATTCCCTGGCTCCCTTTAGTGTCTGTTTATGCTTTTATGGAAGTGAAGATCACAGTCTTCGGAATTCTCGGCACAGGAGGCCAGAAAGAGGCGGCTAGGGTGGCCAGCAAGGCATGCTAACCCTGGAAAATGAGGTGTTAAGGCGAAAAAATTGCGATGGGAGTTCGAAAGCAAACCAGAGGCAAGGCAGCGTGTTGTCTTGCAAAAGAAAAGGTTCAGACCCAGGGATGATGATGGTATCAATCTTCTGTGAGGGGCAGGATTATTTGGAGGAGATTTGTGGCCTCCTGTGGGGATGGGACTAGTGAATGAGGTTGTAAGGACTTCTTCAGCCTCTGGGAATTATTCAGTTCCGCATGGACACCTCTGTGAGGTGAAAGAGAAACATCTTGGGTAAGAAAGTGTTTTCCGTAATCCCAGAAAGGGGGGAGGTGCTGTGCCCCTGCGGTTTACCTCTACCTGCCCATGTTTGAGACTTTGGAAAATCAGGACTCAGGTAGATTGACAAAAAGGGGGCTGGGACAAGATAGTTACCTGATTCTGAGTCTCTGGCATTTCCATCTTATCCACAGCACTACCGATAGCAAGGCAACCAGCTGTAGGATTAGGGATAACCTGATAGCTTCGTTCAGAACATAATTCCAGGTGAGAGTGCCTGTGACCAGAGAAGACCAAGAACAGGGACCTTTATGTATAACAGGGGCAGCTGAATACACTCCGGGGAGCGGGGGGAGTCCGTCTATTTTTGAGAGTATTTATAGTAGGAAGCTGAAGCAGAGATCAGTTTTTCTTTTCTTGGAGCATGGGAACCTTGAAAGCATCTTGGCCACCACCTTGGAGTGATGGTGGGACCCCACTTCATCACCCTGGGGGAAGGGGTCCCAGGGGTGTCGTGGTCAAACGTTATGGAAAGGGTCCTTATGAAGAGTAGCTCTTTCTCACCTGCCGGCCCCATCAGCTTCAGAGGCCCCATCAGCTTCGGAGGCTTACTGCGATGCGACCAGACATCAGCGTGTATGCGGTAGCTGCAACTGTAGGTTACTGTGCCTTTCCCATCCGCATTTCTGAGGACGAAGTCTCCATCCACTGAAAATGTGGGGGGTGTTACTCGTTCTTCCCATTCCAAGGAGAATTCAAGTACAGGATGAGCTGCTCGGCACTGCAGAGTGAGAACTTGTCCTGGTTTGAATGTGCTCCTGGGCCAAGCTGACAGGGAGGGTTTGGGCGGCTTATCTGGAACCAAGCCAGAGACCAGTGTTAGAAATCACCTGGAACCCAGTCTCCTTCATCCCATTAAGTGCTTCTCAGCTCCCCAAGTGGTAGTCTCTTCCTTGTCATTTCCATGAAATCAGTAGCTTCTCTGTTGAACGGCAACATGTGGACCCTGGTTCGCTCCTTCGTGCTCTAGGGATACCTAGACCTTGGTGCTCACACCCGGTAGTTAGTTACTCCTGACTCTGAAGGAAAATGTCTTTCCTGGGGTTCCCATGATTCGGGCTCAATTTTAGAGGGAGAGGGCTTCAGGAATAACTCTGGGAAAGATGTTTCTGAAATTTGGTGGAGAAAAGCCTTCATCACACTCCTAATGTATCCCTCCCCCCACCCCCCCGCCCCCCGTGATCATATTTCTCTGTGGGCATAGGGTCACTAGTTACTCCTTCACCGGTTACCTAGTTCCATCAGGTAGATTTCACTGCAGAGTGATACCATGTGTAAGTAGGATAAAAACACACCAAAGTTTGCCTACAGTGACAAGTACCACTGTGTTATTTGCTGCCATTCTACTGGAATTTGCCCAGATGAGAAATGGTGGCAATTATAGACGCCAGAATCACTGCTGGTCTTATTGAAGTGACTGGTCTTCTCCTTTCTCACAGGGTGCTAGTCCTGCTCCATTAACTGGCCTGTGACACCACAGGTCCAGGTGCTGACCCATTTGTACCACAGGATTGGGCTGAGCAAGTATCTGGGTCTTGGGAAAAGTATCTATGACAAGATCTGGAATAGAAAGGACTAATGGTCTTACTGCCCCCTTCCACTACTTAGGGTTCTTTTCTGTCCCTTCTAAGAGCTTCCAAGCAGTCACCCCTGGGAAAATCTCTAAGACGAGTTAGACACAGTCTATGCCCTTCCCCACTGTTAGTCCTGCATTCATGATTGGGTTGTCCAGGGACCTCAGAAGGAATCTTACAGATTTAGCCTCTAACACCAATGCCATCGTATACTTTCTTACCAGTTACCGAGATTTTCAGGATTTCACTAAGAAGTGAACCCCTATAAGACCCATCATAGTAAAAACAGAGGTAATGTCCAGCATCGTTGACTTTCAAAGCCCGGAAGAAGAAATTTGCTTCATTTTTTATTGATTTTTGGCGGTACAAGGTATTCTCCATGTCTTCAAGTCTCATCAAAGCAAAGGTCATCCCATAGATTGGCCCTTGGCACCTGAGATTCAGGCTTTCTCCAGGTGCGAGGGTGAGCCCAGGATAGGCTGTGAGAGATGGTTTGGGGTAGAGCCCTGGAAAGGGAAGAGACCTTAAAGTTATAGATGAGATTATTCTTCCGTACTGTTTTTCATTTTTTATTTTCCTAGTCTCTCTCCCTGCACAGGTAAAATTCACCCTCCCCTCCTTTCTTCATCCTTGTATCCCTACGTCCCCCAGGAAAGTTGGTCCCACCAATGCCCCTGCGCTCTCACCAGACGCTATCAGTTCCACTAAGTTATAACCATGTATAGAGGTGTGTCTCAGTGGAATAGCTACAGTTGTAATTCCCTGATTCTTCAGGTCCCTAGAATGCCAAAGCTGTCCTTCTAACCACCCAAGAAATTAAACCTCTGGAAATTACTTTGATTCCATATTTCGTAGAGCATGAATATGACTTATGACTAATACTAGAGTATTAAGTATGACTTTTGAGCACATGAAGTCCACCAAAAAGATTGTACTATGAAACAGGACAGATGTCACCTCTGTAACACCCCTTTTTGCTACCACCCAAATCTCTGGTAGATTCACTCATCTACTACGGAAGATCAACTCCATCACATTTAGGATGTATCAAGCATGATGTAGTTAGGATTTCACAATAAAAATGACAATCCTTGCCAGCAAACAGGCCCCTGCCTAGTGGAAGATATTAATGAGGAGGTAAATACAGACATATTAGTTGAATCTACACAGAAAGTATTTTGGCCTATAGCAACCCTATAGGATATAGGTTTTGAGATTTTAAATCATTATGGGAACAGACAACCTCATCTTTCTCCCATGGAGTGGCTGGTAGATTTGATCTTCTGACCTTGCCACCAGCCACACAACAGGCACCCATATCTGCAGTTCAAACACAGTCCTTTGTTCTTTGGTCTTTAAGAAAAACTATACTAATATAATGAATATCTACCATTTGTTAAGAATGTATAAGCCAGGCAACAACCTGTGTGTGTGTGTGCGCGCGCGCATTTTGCAGTTCACAAAACGGAGGCACAGGGAGTCCGGGAGAGTAAGCCGGATAGATATTATTATCTAAGTTGAGGAAACCAAAATAGAGAGAGGAAGTGATCTCCTTCACCTCACACAGGGAGGCCCTGTGGAACTAGAAGCCAAGGTTAGTGGCCGTCAGTCCAGGGTACTTTCATCCAGTTGTCTCTAAGTTGAACCCAGTAGAGATGTGGCTAATGGAATGTGAGAGAGATGGGAATGGAGTGTGTCTGGCGCTTGGGATATTTTGAGAAACCTGTTTGAAGATTGGTACTGCCATAATGGATTTGATGATATAAGATTACATTAATTTCTAACATATTCACTATAACTTATCCAGGTCCTTTTTTTCCTTAATCACTACCACTAGCAATTTGCTCCATTTTCTACCCTTAAAAAAATAATAAAATATCATACACTAAAATTCTAAAATTAGGTTTTGAGAATTGTTGCTGGCAATGCCTGGTGTATTTTAGGTGCTCAGTAAGCATTCGTTGACTGAATGAATGTGTGCCCAAGCTTCAAGTAGAGAACAAAACAGCTGTAATGAGCTAGAGCAGCTTGACAATCGGCTGTGCTCATTCACTAACCAAGTGATTGAATCCCACACCCATGACTCCCCAGCATGTGTGATTCTAATTTGCATCTCCAATAAAAGTTAAGTGGCTCCAGCTCATGGACCGTGCAGGGTTTAGAAACAGGCGGAAGCAAATCAAATCAGAAACCCTGGCTTACCTGGCCATAATCCCTGGAGCAAGAATGTCAGACCCCAGCAATTATGAACACACCCACCTGCTGTTATAACCAGTTTCAGGCGATCGCTGGGCTCTGACCACAGGGTGAGGCGCATCTGGGTACGAGTGTGGCAGATGTAAGCGCCTTCATTTTCAGGTGTCAGGTTGTCAATGGAGAATATGGCCACTGTCCCAGTTGGAACTTGGTAATCCACAAGCCCAGCACATCCCTTTTTAAACAGCATTAATATCAAATCCTGCAGCAATCCATGGCAGAGTATGCTAACATTACTTCCAGAAAGAGTGGAACTCTTGGCCGCTGTTGAGAAGATGGACTTGGGAAGCTGGCCTGAAGGAAAGAACGAACTGGAATTCAGGTAGAACAAGGGAAGGGCTGCCAGGGAATTATGCTTTCAATAAGACCTTGGGGTCTTGATGGAACTGTAAGTGAGACATGTGTCTGTTCACCTCTAGTTTGGAACTTCAAGTCCACCAGCTATTTAATGGGAGAAAGAGGAGTCTGCCTGCTCCCTTAAAGATGTAATGGGGTCTAAGTGACTTGGAATTGACTCACTGCTAGTGAGTTTAGTTTGGTTTGGTATAATCCTTATTTCATAAGAACCCTCCTTCCCCCATCTCTAGATCTTCCTCTTGTTGAGAGCTTTCCCTCTAGAAAGAAGGACATGTCTGTTGCGGGGCCTGCATCTCCACTGTGCACTGCCTCATACAGGGTAGGCCCTTATTACAGAACTGTGAAATACATACATGCAGGTATTTGGGGTAAATGAATGAATAAAGAAAAGACAGCCTATCCTGGAAAGATGAGTAAGTATCCGTCTCTCTTACCTGGCGCCTCCTGCTCTAGAATTTTACTGGATTCTGCGCAGCCTATCTCCTGCCAGCAGTAGCACCTGTGACGACCTGCACTGGACTCAGTAAGAGCACCAAGGGCACTGATGGAGAATGAAACTGGGAAAGTCTTGTAAGTAGGCTGGACCAAGGGCATCTGAGTCTTGTCCCTCAGCAACAAGGACTTGCTATATACCCGAGAGGGAATGCTGCACCAGAGTGTGATGTTCTCCCAAGGGGCCTGGTGGTAGTTGGTTTCTGTGCCCAATTCTGGCTGAGATTCCATCACTGCCATTTCTAAAGACCACAAAGAGGTGAGTCATCGCACCCTCCCCATTCCATAAGACCCTTTCCCCAGGTTCACATCAGCTCCTTCTTTATACCTCCCCTTGGGGATAGGAGGGTCTGCCTGGTGTGAGGGATAGGGACCCCAGGATGTTTGTTCAAGGAATCCAGGCTAGATAAAGAATAAAGGACATTTCCTCTTCTATGGAAAACCAAGTCATCAATAAAGGGATTTGATTACCAACCAGTTCACTCAGGGAATTGTCTCAAGGCCATCTCCAAGGCCACGGAGGCAAACGAATGCCTTGAAGCCTACTGGAAAGAAGGTACCTGCTGTAGCATAACTCGCTTACCCATTTGTGTCAAACCCAGACTCAGTCCTGCAAAGAGAGATGATGGTAAATAAGAGCTCCCTCCCTGGCCCCACTCTATCCTTAAACTTCAAGCCTCTCTTCTACCTCCACAAGCTTCCTACACCCCTATAATGTGACAGTGCCTGGCCCCACATTTGCCCCTCACCCCTTTCTTGTACTCACGAATGCAGAAGAGCACGATAGTGAATGTGTACAGCATGGTGGCCCCCTCTCCTGGGCTCCACAGGGTTGTGGGCCTCTGGTCCTCACTGTGGGCTTTCCTACTTGAGGGGCTGTGTCCTTCAGTAGGTGGCTGGATCTAAAAAATAAAGACACTTTTATTCAGGGACTTACCTGCTCCTTAGGGTTTAGTTTAGATCCCTACACTGCACTGGAAAACTCTGTCTTCCATCCCTTCACTGCATGCCATTTGTTGAAGTATATGTTATTGCCTCTCCTTGACCCTTTTCTCTACTTCCCCATCCTCTCTCCTAAATGCTTAGCAGGTATCTAAGGTGTCATATCTTTTTGAAATGGTGATCTGTCCCTGTGATCTCAGAGTCCCAGTGGGCTACCGAATCCAGATCTTCAGAAGTCCGCATTTCAGATTATAAAAATACACGCGCGTGCGCACACACACACATTCACTGAGTACTCCAATCGAATATTTCTACATACACTTTCTAATTTAATTTGAGGTTTAAATCCAAATTTCATCCCATAAAACCACTATTTACATTTCCAGAGGTGGCCCATATCACCTTCCTTCCCTCATTGCAATTTCATCCCATTCCGACTTTTACTTCTATGGAATATTTCAAATCCAATGTTATTCGAATCTTAGCTGTTGCTCCCAAAAGTTCACTAACTTTATCTCAAGCAAGGAGGTATAAGTGAATAAAACTCTGTGAACCAATTCATATAAGGTGTAAATGGTTTATTGACTACCCTTAACCTTCTAAACATTTTTGTTTGTCCGCCATAAGAACAATGGAATTGATTGAATCTTAGGGAGCATGGTGAAGATATTTGAATTCAGGAAACGCTTTACCATTTTCCTTGAAATCACTAGTGTCAATATGCCCTGTACACAAGACAGGCCCTGTGTTATGTGCTCCCCCAAAATGTCTTTTTGCTGAAGGAAAGTGTACTCCCAAAACACGAACACCCCAGCTTTGTATTCACAGCCTGAGGTTTTGGCTGCCCCCAGCAATTCCGTCCCTACTTCAGGAGAGCAGCGTAGAGGCAGTTCTCAGAATAACGAAAAGGGCTGCTTTCACTTTGCCACATGGATCCTAGTTCTTCGGCCTCCAATTTGCTCCAGTGCCAATACTGGGTTCTGTGCAGGAACTGGAAGGTGTGTGTGTGTGTGTGTGTGTGTGTGTGGCGGGGGGGGGGGACTCATTTTGAAAACACCTGGACTGCAGGAAACAGCTGGACATTCTGAGATCCAAGAAGTCACAACTCCTTTCTGCATTTCTCACTTTTCATCAGAGGATGCTCAATTACCCTCTCTGAACTTCATAAAGTGGAGAGAATAAAATGTACCTAGAATTGAACTGTGGTGGTGGTGTATTAGAGATAAACAGTGCCAGGCACCCATAGAAAGCATTTCATTAAAAGGTAGCTGTGTTTTCATTCTTCCCAAAGAAGGGGTCAAACTTCTGCAGGACCTTAAGCTGTCCTTTTCCTGGCAGCCCTTCCAACTCCTTGGCCCCACTCCCCTCAGACCTGGCCAAAGCTTGGCCTCCCCCCTATTGCGTTGTTATTCTGGGGCTTTTAGGCCTGGACATACTGAGAAAGTCAGATTCTACTGCCACAGGAAAGGGTCCACTTGGAATTCCACGCAGGAAATGCCATGGAAGGTCCCAGCATTCAACCTTGGGCTCCCTGTCTATGGCCTTTGTCTCTTGAGGGTTTGAATGAAGTCAGAGCAGCTGGGCCACTCAACACTCTGTAAGGGGACTGTGCCTTCTATATACAGTCACGTTGGTGAATTTTATGCCCCAGGAACATCCCCAAGCTTTAGGACTGAAGAGGGACACTGGACACGCCCACCTTGGTTTTTCAGTCCCGTCCCTATCCCTGCCCCCGCCCCCGCCGCCCCCGCCCCCATCTTTGCTCTCAAGTCATTTTACCCTTTCCTTGTATTCCAACCCTTAGGCAGCACTGCAGTGCTTTTGGAGGGTGAAATGTCTGCTGGCTCGCCCCCTGCATAGCTTAGAGGATTCCAGGAATCAAAGAAGTTGGGTTCTGCTGGGTGGTGGGTATATGCACCGCTGAGGGTTTGGGGGCAAGACTGAGAAGGAAAAGGAAATATCTAGAGTGCCCAGAGATTCTGAGCCAGGCGGGGCTGGGATCCTGGGAGGGAAGCAGAAAAAGAGGGGGTGAAGGAGGTGAAGGGAAGACTGGGGAACAGTTGAATTTACATCAATTAATCACAACAGGGCGACTCTTTAAGGTTTTTGTTTGGGCTTCTGTTTAGGATCTGGTGGCTGGTATTTAGTTTTCAAGCCACTGAACTATGCGCTCATTTGCAGGTACTTACGGTAGCTGAAGACCCGCTCTGCTGTTGGAGATTCTCCAGTGAGCTCCTCCAGATGCAGCAAACTGCCCGGCCTGGGAATAGCTGGCTGTGGACAGCCACTCCTGCTCCGACCCCGCCTCCTTCAGCCCCCAGACCGCCTGCCGGCCCGCCCGAATCCCCTTCCCTCCCTCCCCCAGGCGGTGGGAGCCCACCTACACCAACTCAGCGGGCCACCTGCAGTCCTCTGACGACTGGGATCTCTATGCCCCTCCCAGCTGCCCGCCTCTCTCCTGACTCCCTGCAGAGGCCATTGGAGCCAAATTCTGGCCCCTGCCCCCTCGCTTGCTGGTCGCTCAGAGTTTCATTGGGTCACTGTATTCTGGAGGGGAGAGGGCCAGTTCTTGCCAAAGCTGTGGATCCCTGCTTCCAGGGCCCCAGTGCCTTTCAAGGGCTTTCAGACCAGACTCTGCTCATTCAATACTTCCTTTATGCATAAAAATATTCACCATCGTTTCAATGCCTACTATGTGCTGTTCGGCCCCGAGAATATATTATTTCTAATCTGCATAGCAACTCTAAAGATAGGTGTTATTTCCCACAGTTTTATAGATGAGGAAACTGAACATCAGAGAGGGTTAATAACTTGGACATCCTTCAAACGCCAACTTGGAAGAAAAGCCCAAGCTTTAGAGAGGTACAAGCTGGAGTTTCAGTACAGCTTCCACGCGTTAATAGCTTTGTAACCTCAAGGAAGTGAGTTAGAGAATCCGAGTCCCAGGTCCCTCACTTGTAAAAAAAAAAAAAAGACCAAAAACAATAGGGCTTCAATGTTATGATGCAAATAAAACGCACAGCACAGAGCCTGTCACACAGGTGGTGCTTCAAAGACTGTGACTGGTGCCGCCGCCGCTGCTGCTGCTGCTGCTGCTGCTGCTGCTGCTGCTGCTGCTGCTGCTGCTGCTGCTGCTAAGCTACTGTTACTACTTTGACTATTGATTTATAAAACCTCCCCCAACTGACCTAGAGTTACACTACTTCAGTGATGGAGAGCAAACTCTCACAAATTTAGTTGGCCATGAAAGACTTTTAAAAATGATAATGCATGAATGACTGAAACACTTGAGATAGAGTAAATGGTGGGACAGAAGTTGAGCACTCACGTAGACACACATTTATTAATAAATAACCCGATTTTTAAATAGGTGCATGTCAAACTACATTTAATTGCAGTAAGTCGATAGCAAAACATTTGCTATTTCCACAATCTTCACACGTATAGTTCAGTGACATTAAATAAATTCATCATGTTGTTCAATCATCACTATAGCTGTTCCCAAATCATTCTTTCATCCTTCATATGTATTTTTAAACCTTCATAAAAGAGTAGAGGTAATACATTAAAATACTTTAATAAAAGTACATTGAAAATAACTTTTAATGGGACAAATGCCTCTTATCTCTTCATGCATCAAGAGATCTCTGTTGTTTCTCTCTGGTATCTTCAACTACTGTGTGCCATTATAAACTATTGGTTAGCTGTATGATGAATAGAGCAGCAATATTACCGAGGGTGTTATGTGCTGTTGCGTTGGTTCTGATGCATAGAGACCTCATGTACAACACACGGAACCGCTGCCTTGTCCTGCGCCACCTTCACAATTGTTGTGTTTGGGCCCATTGTCACAGGCACTCCATGTCATCAAGGGTCTTCCTCTTTTTCTGCATAATGTCCTTCTCCAGGGACTGGTCCATCTGATAACATGTTTAAAGTATGTGAGATGAAGCCTCCCCATCCTTGCCTTCAGTGATCATTCTGGTTGTACTTCTTTCAAGGCAGAGTTGTTTGTTCTTTTGCCAGTCTATGGCACGCTCGATGTTCTTTGCTAGCATCATCATTCAATTGCACCAATTCTTCTCCAATCTTCCCAGAGGTTGGTGATACCAGCAAATAATCCTGAGGCACACCTTTTCCATATTCAGACCTAGAGTCCAAGGTTGCAAAGTGTTCTCAATGAAAAAAGTTTGAGGGTGGCTCCCACAGCAAAACCTGGCTGTTGAAGGTGGGTGTTGAAGTAGTGGGTGTTGAAGGTTGAATGCGACAGTAGTAGTTTCTCTTCCGTGTTGTATAAGACTTCTCCACACTGACTCAGAAGAAAGGAAGCTGAGGACAATCCACAAAGCCTGGGCTTCAACTTATCCTTTATCAAGCATTTCAATATTAAGGGTACAGTTAGGGGTACTAAACCACTTAGAACAGCTATAACTGAGGGTGTTTTCAGGATTGTGCAGGGAGCTTCTTAAATCAAAGGCAAGTTAGGACACCAGCGCTGAAACTTATTTCACCAAAGCATGCATCTCATCGTGAGCCATTAGGCATTAGATAGATGTCTGCATAATCAAGCTTCTGGGTGCCTGTCACAGAGCAAACGAGCAGTATGCTTACCTAAGTGAATTTAACTTAAGGTCAATGGGTGTATACAGAAAATGAGGTTTTGTTGTGTCCAATTTGGTACAGTCACAAGGTTCTGTTTGAATCACCAACTATTGATCAAAGAGGTAAACTACTGCTCCATTGTCTCCAAGTGACAATCTTCCGAACATTAATTTTGTCTATGTAGGAATGACATGGTGTGTGCATATGAGTGATCAATTCACATTTAATGTGCATGAAGACTCTGAAAATGGACCACATAGTGTTCCAGTAGTCCCCATTCCGGTGTTGAATACAGTTCTTTGTCCCTGAAGCAAAGTAGGTGGTGTCAGCCCTGCTGCTTGGGACAAGCAAGAAGCGAGGCTCCTATGAAGTGCTTAAATCTGATCTAGGCAGGAAGTTTGGAAGTGCAAATGACAGGAGAGGCTTTTTCTGCTTTGGAATATAACTTGCCTCAAAAACAAACAAACACAAACAAAGCTCAACTGCCATTGAGTTGTTGCAGACTTAGAGTGATCCTATAAGACACAATAAAACTGCCCCTGCGAGTTTCTGAGGCTGTAACTCTTGACAGGAAGACCCGTCTTTCTCTCAAACTTGCGTCCAGCATGTCCAAATTGCAAGTATTTGGTGGTGATGGATGGTGCTGAGAGGGAAGTGTTATTGAAAAATGTACAAATGGGCTTTTCCAATATTTATTTACCTTTAATCACTTGCCCAATGGCAAGTCTAGATGTCAACAGTTGGGTTCTTTTGCCCCTATTTATTGCGTGATTAACAAGTGATATAATTAATGTTAAATGGCCATCTGAACTGCAATAGCAACACACATAACACAGTGTGAACACACTTCACTGCCACATTCATCCCCGTTTAAAAATGTCAGTTTATAGGCAATCACGTATTTGCTTCTCTTTCAGTTCTACCACAGCATATGGTCAAATTTTCTGAGGGATCCATGTAACCCTCACAAAAGAGACTTTCTCCTCACCGTGACCTTTCTGTAGGATGATATCCAGTTGCCTACATGGACTTTGGATCTCCACTCTGCACTCTCCCTTATTCACAATGATATGATTTTTTGTTCTGATGTCGCAGGAAGGAGAAGAGCCAGTCAGTGTGCGATGTAGCGACGATGAAACCTGCAACTTTCTTCTAGTTCCTAAGTGCTTCCTCTCCGCCACCCCCAATATCATGATCCCAATTCTACCTTACAAATCTGGCTAGACCAGAGGATGTACACTGGTACAGGTAGGAACTGAAAACACAGGGAATCCAGGACAGATCCCTTCAGGACCAGTGGTGAGAGTGGCGATACTGGGAGGGTGGAGGGAGGGTGGGTTGGAAAGGGGGAACCAATTACATGGATCTACATGTGACCTCCTTCCTGAGGACGGGAAACAGAAAAGTGGGTGAAGGGAGACGTCGGACAGTGTAAGATATGACAAAATAATAATAATTTATAAATTATCAAGGGTTCATGAGGGAGGGGGCAGTGGAGAGGGAGGGGAAAAATGAGGAGCTGATGCCAGGGGCTTAAGTGGAGATCAAATGTTTGGAGAATGATGAGGGCAGTGAATGTACAAATGTGCTTTACATAATTGATGTATGTATGGATTGTGATAAGAGTTGTATGAGTCCCTAATAAAATAATTTAAAGAAATAAAAATAAATAAAAAACAAAACAAAAAAACAAGAGACTCTCTTCATAAACAAATCTGTTAATTTCTTATCATTCACTGATTGCTGTGCAGTTTAAGAAAAATATTTTATTGTTTTTATTTGCTCTGTCATAGCCCAAGGTGGCCTATCCCACACCCTTTTATTTTATTCACATCTTTATTCCCACCCATCCCTCCATTTATCCTTTATCCATTTATTTTTTTTCCCTTTATCCCATGCCGTGTGTGTGTGTGTGTGTGTGTGTATGAGAGAGAGAGAGAGAAAGACAGAGAGAGAGAGAGAGAGAGAGAGAGAGAGAGAGAACATAGTAACATAACATAAGAACAACTCAGGACAACACTACATTTTGACTTCCGTTACTACTAATTACCTGACAAATATCATTATCCATACAAGTGATATCTACATTCTATCAAGAAACTTGATTTTTTAAGTGAATTTAATCACTTATTTCCAGGAGCACCCACTTCTGGGGCTTCAGCTGTTTGCAGTAAAGCCAGTAGTTTGGATTTTGCTGAGAAATATCTTTATGGGGTTTCAAACCAAGAAACTTCAGCTAGTAGATTTTGCTCCAACGTTGTCTCCTTTGCACTGTTAGCAAGGCAGAGTCAGGGTCATTCTTATCTTTTTCTTTTTGAAAATTACTATTTTTCTGATCAGCTTGGAACATCTTCCTGCTTTTTCTTTTAAGTATAATAATTTGACAATTATGTGCCTCGGCTTTTTAGATTGAGAGGCATATTTGAATGGGGACCTGTACATTCTCTCTGCATATAATTTGAGATCCATGTTTAACTCTTGAAAATTTTCAATAATTTCTTTAATAATGGCTTCAAGGTTACTGTCATTTTCTGCACCTTCAGAGATGCCAGATATACAAATATTATACCTCTTGATTTGTTTTCAAAATCTATCACCTTTTTTTTTTCTTTTCGAAGAGCTGCTTGCTTAAATGCTTTATCTTTGGGGACTGAAGTTCTATTTGGTCTTCATTTGTGCCGATTCTCTCTTCCAGGATATTTATTTGGCATTGTCTCATCTTTTGGGGTCTCTTTTCACCCTGAAACCTCATTTGCCAGTACCCTACAGTCTTTGCTGAGACTTTCTTGTGGGTCTTTGAACACGTCCACATGGTTCTTCACCCCTTTCAGGGTAGAAAGCATCAAGTCCTTCATTCTGGCTTTTCCCCTGGGTTCTGCCTGCTGCTCCTCCAGGACAAACATCTCTTCGGAACTTTCTGAAGTTCCTGGTTCCTCCGCAACATCACCACGCTTAGTGGTTGCTCCTAGGTTTGTTTTCATTATTTTGCGCATTATTGTTTGAGCTTAGTTTGTTATCCTTTTCTTGTTTTCATAGCTGAGGCTGCTGTTGGCTTAGAGGTACTTCCAAAGCTCAGCAATTTGATTCTGCACACAGCTGCTTTCTCCATTCTCTTCCCTAGAAGCTCCAGAGCTGGGGTCTTTTCATCATAACGCAATACCTATTTTAAGCTGCAATCCTCACAAACACTGTATGACATTAAGGTGAAATCCTCATAAACACTGTATGCAAATAAGGTATAATCAACTGATGCTACTCTCATCTGACAGCATTGGGAAGTAAGAGCTTCATAGCCCTCCAGGTAAGATAAAGAAATACATAAATGTATAAAGAAAAAATAAACACTCTCACACACATATAAATACATGAGTATGTGAAATACCTAACTACATAAATATACAAAAACAGAATATAAATAAACACACAAGTACATAAACATGGAACTAAATATGCACATAAAATGAATCTCGTGTGTTCAGACTATTGAGCTTCTGCCTGATTGAGGAACATAGAATATGTTTAAGATTAAGTTACTACATTAGAATTCTAAAGCAGAGAGTGAGCGGCGTTTATCTGAATGTTTTGGTGATTGTGGAAAGAGATTAGGACTGTGTGTCAGGGGACTTGAATTTCAGTTCTGGCACAGTGACTTACTAGCTATGTGTGACACTTGGCAAGCCATTGAAAGTTATTTGTGTCTCTCTTTCCTCACCACTCAAATGAATATCCAAAAAATATGAGTGAAATTTGAGTATATAATTCTACCTCACTCTAATCATATTGTTTGTTTCAATATTTCTACCGAATAAACCTGGGATTCAGATTGGTGAACATGGGGTCATTGTGGGTACAGGCCACTGTTTGGAGAGGGATATACAAGTAAGGCTCAAGGGAATCCCCTCACACATCCCACAGCATCATTGTCCATTTTGAACAGTTGAAAAAATATATAGTCAGCATTATTATACCCAAAATATTGTAGAACGTGTTGCAAGAGGTGTGGAAATTAAGATAGACTCGGCCTTAAAAATTATGATTGAATGAGAGGTGCAGCCCTGTTCACGGCTAGTTACAATATAAGACGGAGTCTGGTCAACTTTAACCTTGAGTCAAAGAAACCATGACAGAGAGTCAAGGAAACCAGTATGGAATCACAGAGCTGGGAGAAATCAATTCTGATGAGCAGCACTTAGGAAGTTCTCCATCCAAGTCCCCAGATCCAAGCATCCCTGCCATAGGGCATACCGCAGGCACCTGCCCTCAAGCATTTCCTTCCTTCACCCTGCATCTCTAGAACAGCCCACCTTATGCCTTCTTTGGGAATATAGGGGGAAATGGTGAAAAGTATGGCAGTGAAAGGTATGGGGAGGCTAGATGAAAATGAAGCTGGAGACATATATAAGAGTCTGATTATTAAGGGCCATGCATACCCCTACAACATTTCAAATAAAAGTTCCTATTTGAGCCAAATAAGAAGACTGGGTCTTGATCAAAATCCAATGAAATGGCTTCTAACAATGCAAAAAAAAAATCCAGATCTTTTCTAGTTCCTAATGTTCCCTGGTGTTAGTTATACTAGCCCTGCACACAGATCCTTAAGGACAGGTTTTTAAGGCTACTTAAGCTGAAAGTCCACCTAACTGTCTAATTTAAACTCTCGACAGTTTGGGTTTTTGTGTCAAAAGAAAATGAAAATTGGACATGGGGTAGTTTATCATTAAAGCCACCCATGTATGAAAATGTTGACACCTTTCAGAGATATGGTCATCATAATCTCTAGGTCGATCTTGGTCTCTGTAGGAGAATTATGTAATGTGGCCCATCAAGTTAAGATCTCTAACTCCCACCAAAGGACCTTTCCCTGCATAGGTCTGGATAAGAAGGTGGGGGAAGATACATACAGGATTCACCTGTCACTAATTCCAAAGAGGCGTCACTGGCTTACCATCCTATTGGGTATAAAATGAGCCCCCTGAAAAGCAAGAAAGGGGCGGGATTTTATGACCAGCAAGAGCCAGAACTGAAGTGCATCCTCTGGACCCTGAGATCCCTGCGCAGTGAACTTCCTGGATCCAGAAGAGGAGCAACAGCAGAAACCGGAGCCAGAGCCTGAGACGGAGTGGGAGATGTCCCGGGCTACAGAGAAATGCAGCTGTGTGCTTTTGTGCCGAAGGCAGGCTTGTGGGGTGGCGGGCCTCTGGACACTTAATTGGGAGAACTAAAAACACAGAGATGACAACTAGAACACTCTAAAGAAGCCAGAATGGAGACACTTTGACACATGTACTTTGGACCAGTCCCAGGAAAAGGACACCATGCTTGGTAACGTAGAGGAGCAGTGAAAAAGAGTCAACAAGGTCTATTGACACAGTGGCTGCAATGATAGGCTCAGACGGGACAATGCTTGTGAGGCTGGCTTGGGACCAAGCACTGTTTTGTTCTGTTGTACGCTGGGCCATTGTGAGTTGAAGTCAACTCAACAGGAACTAACAATAACAACATGACAACTGAATTTTTGGACACAATTTAGTGTTTTCTGAGATTGATTGGAGTAGACAATGACAACATATTGTGATACTGTATGAAATTTCCTTCCCTCAAACCCCTTTATTCAGAATCAAGTGTAGGAGAAAGCTCACAGAAAACCCACTATATGTTTAAAAACAGGTAGAGAAAAGGGTTTGGCCATTTGGAACTAAAGACCCTTTTAGGTTAACTCTGTGACCTTCACATACAGAAAATTGTTTCTTGGCATTTTTGACAAGATCTCCAAAAGCTCAGAATGGCAGGATTAAGTGGAGGAAAGTGCAATGCTGATGACATCTGCGTTGTAATTAGTGATAGGTCCTGCAATGTAAAAATATATATTAACTAATAGGGAGAGTGCTGGACACTAATTCATGTATCCAAATGACTTGTTAGTATTAATAACTCTGGACTTCAACAACGAGCACGTGCTGTGGAAGTTCTGTGACTATCCTGGGCATGGCATGACAATGTTTTAAAAATATGCAGCCCATGAAAGAATCCCACTTGAAATAGCTGTAAGATGGTGCCAAAAAGTTCCCAAGTGTAACTTAGCACGCGCTCAAAATGAAGTCCAAATTCATTCCTATGACTTCAAGAAGTAGTTTAAGTCTTATGCTGTAAAAAAGTACATGCCAGTTTTAATAACAGACTGTTTTTAAAATTCTAATGCTTAACTCCCATGCTCATTCATTTAACCAAACGTTATCGACTGCCCTAAAAATTTTTTAAAAGGAAGAGTAAGAAGGCCCAAAAGATTTCGTGGAACAATATGGGTAAAGGATGGAAGTAAGGCCAAATGAATGCCAGATCTTCTCAGCCGTGAATTATCCATTAAGCTAGGTAAACACGGTCTTACTTGTGCTTCCTTGCTAATCTTTAGTGTGTAGTAATTGTGCAGGACTGTAAATTGGTAAAGAGACGTTGGTTCTGAAAGAAGGAGCTGCGGAATTGGAGGAGAGAAGCAGATCTCTGGTGTGGTGAAAAAAAATAAGTGAAATTGTTTCCTGTACCTTAGTAAGCACAAGGAGGTCGATATTTACCTTGCTTATTGGATAATCTGACAGTGGATGCTCTGCCCATCCACTCCGAGTTATAAGGGGAGAAAAAATCATGTAAACAAATAAAACTGAGTCCAATGTGTTCAAGTTTGATAAGGCAGTTACATCTAAATGGTCATAGAAGTTTAGTAAATTGCGATGTTCTCTCCAGCTGAGGAAATCAGCAAAAATCTTGTGGAGAGATTCACATTTGAACTGCACTCTGAAGTGTGGTCAGATTAATCTGAAAGCCCTAAATCCTCATGTTAGATGTTCAGTTCTCCAGGAGTCGAGCGTATTATTTATTCATCTGTGTATCTTGTGTGCTCAATGGGGAAATAATGCTAGAAATAACTATCATTCCTTAGTGTTTACTATTTGCCTGGTATTTGTTAAGCATTTTACATACATTAGCACATTTGACCTCCACAGAACTCTTATGGTGAGCTTATAACAGCAACAATAGCAACAGCATTTATTGCATTCTGACTAGGAGACGGGCACCGTTCGAAAAGCTGTATCTCACTAGTGGCAACTCCTTATTATAGATGAGAACCAGGCTCAGCGAGGTTAACCAAATTGTGCAAGATCACACAAGCTACTCAGAAGTAGAGCTGCAATTTGAATCTGATTACAAATTCCAGGTCAGCTGATCTCAAAGCCCACATTATCATGGTTCAATACCTGCTACCTAGAAAAGAGTTAGGAATTTTTAACTAATAAGTGAGTGATTATAGAAAAACGGAAGTAAGAGAAATATTGTAAGATAGAAAACACCAAACCAGAAAATATTTAGGAGAGAAAGGGATAATAAAAGAGGCAAAACTGTCACTGTATTTTCAGCCTATACTAAATAAAAATGTAGAGATTTTCCCTTGTAAAATATGAGCTATATATTTTAAACATGTTGTCATTTGATGGATTTAAATTCCTAGTAAACCTACAGGAGAGAGTAGAATTTCCCCACAAGGTTTCCAACACTTTAAATCTTTATGGACCCAAAACTGTCACAGCTTTATCACAACAGCAACGAGTGGGTTTGAACCGTCAACCTTTCAGTTAGCAG
The DNA here is from genome assembly GCF_050624435.1 of Tenrec ecaudatus. Classification (NCBI taxonomy): domain Eukaryota; kingdom Metazoa; phylum Chordata; class Mammalia; order Afrosoricida; family Tenrecidae; genus Tenrec; species Tenrec ecaudatus. Next base: position 146,265,361 of record NC_134548.1, read on the forward strand.
CAGAGTATATAAGCACAGTGCCACCAGGACTCCTCATCATGCATTGTTGTTGTTGCTCAGTGTCGTCCAGTCGGTTCTGACTCACAGCGACTCTATATATAGCAGAACGAAAGACCACTCGGTCCAGCATTGTCCTCACAATGGGTCTTAAGTTTGAGCCATTGCTGCAGCCACTGTGTCCATCCAGCTTGTTGAGGGCCTTCTTTTTTGTTGCCCCTCCACTTTACCAAGCAGGATGCCCTTCTCCAGGGACTGGCAACATGTCCAAAGTATGTTGAAGAAAAGTCTTGCCATCACCGCCTTCAAGCAGCATTTTGTCTGTACTTTTTCCAAGACAGATTTACTTGTTCTTTAGGCACTTTCAATATTCTTCACCAGTACCATATTTCAAATGCATCAATTTTTCTTTGGTCTCCCTTACTCAATGCCCAAATATCACATGCACATGAGGGAGCTGAAAATATCATGGCTTGGGTCAAGTGCACCTTAGTCTTCAAAGTGATGTACCTGCTTTTCAACACTCTAAAGAGGGCTTGTGCACCAGATTTACCTAATATAATATGTAATTTGACCTCTTAGCTTCTGCTTCCATGAAGATTGATTGTGGATCCAAGCAAGGCAAAATCCTTGACAACTTCAATCTTTGATCATGCACTGGATTAAAATATTTTATGCAGCATTGGGGATATTTTATAATTTTCAGTATAGATAGTACTATTCTACTAGATTATTTTCATTAAAATGCTTTAAAGAAATTACACTAAAATGTACATATTGGCTATTTGTATGTAATGGAGAATGATTGGTGGTGCTATTCTGTTTTTCTATTATATATGGTGATAAAAATTATTTATGATTTAGAAGAGGGCTTTAAAAATTGGGTAACAATTTAGGGTATATATGTTTTTAATCAGCAGAATTCCTTAGTTTTAGGAAACACACCCTGAAATAAGACTCAAGTGGGTATTATATTTCATTTCCTTTTTAAAAGAAAACATTGTGAATTAGTTTAAGGGTTACAGAGCATTTTATCATATTTTCATTCAACTATCCGTACACATTTTGTTTCAATGCACCCATTGCATTCCCTTCAATGTACCATCATTTATTTCGCTTTCTACCTATGTTTCCTTCTTTCATAGCCCTTTGAACTTTGTCCTTGGGTAAGTGCTGCACATTGGATCTTAAATGGTGCATTCTAGCACAGTAGTGGGTTCAGTTCCAGACCTATAGGGTGACAAAGAGTTATAGTTTCAGGGGTCCCACTTGTTTCTGACCTTATCTTTTATGTGATATCAAATTTAGTTCTCTATTTTTTCTCATGCTATCAAGGATCATCTTTTTTCATTTTTAAAAATAAAAATGGGTTTAGGCATGGGTTTATTCTAAACAAAATGCTTATACATGTCTCTGGGATCACTGGATGACTGCAGACAAATTCTCTCAATAATACACTTGCCTTAGTGTCATTAGAGTGCCTTAAAAAAAAGGAAACAGATTTGTGTGTGTGTGTGTGTGTGTGTGTGATGGAGCCGGGAGTACACAATTTAGAGGTCCAGGATAATACAAAATTATGAACAAAGCTCAAGTGGACATGTTCTCAAATCATAGTAGCTTTGTAACAAGTTTACAGGAATGCTACCTCATATGAAACACCAGATTTTAGTTGGATCAAGCATTTTAGGGAAGGTCAGGAAAATCTCAAAATTGAGCACAAGAAAGGGAAAACCATCTAACTCAGCAAATAGACTGTGGTTGAAGTCCAGAGCCTGGTGGAAGAAGACCATAGAATTACCACTGGTGCGATAGCAACTGGTCAGATTCTCAAATGGTTTGACATTGTCTATTTTAAGTGAACATCGTGGCCTCAGAAAGCTTTTGGGTGTCAAGGATCTTCTAACGTGATCTTTTAAGAGCACGTGCTGGTGGTAGCTATCGACGTTGTCTGCTTTTAGAGTGGTAGAGACTGGCATTCATGGTTTCGCTAATTATGCCCATGCCTTTGATGTGCCTCACTCGACCAGTGGATGCAACTTAGATGACAAAAGAATATTTTTCATAAAAGTGGGACTTTAAAACGTAGGCATTATTTTATGGCAGATTTTTTTAAATAAGCAAAATTTCTCATTTTTAGGAAACATACTTAAATATTTAAGAATGAAGTTAATATTACATTTTTAGCTTCTTAAAATTTTCAGGAACAAATGTATAAGTGAGTATGGGAATAGACTAAAATGTTAAAATTTGAAAATCTGGGAGAAAGAAAGGTATCTGGAAAAAAATGTTGTACTATTATGACATTTAGGTATTTCTGAGTTTACATTTAAATAATTTTTAAAAATGAACAGTAATTTGAATCAGTCATTTAAAAAAGTGCAGAATACGAGAAAGTGTTAATAGTGTGTGCAGTAAGTTTTAAGTGGATTTTTTTTATTAAAAAAAGTTTTCTGTAATTTATATATATATGTATATAATGCAAGCATACATGTGGTGTTTGTATAAATATGCTTTAGCAATAATCTAAATAAATCATTGGAACCATAAAATTCCTACTCTTCCTAAGACATTTTTTGGAATTGGTTTTTCTTCCTATACTATTACCAACCTATTCCTCATAAAGTTTTCAATTGTATCAAATGAAGCGCAGTCTTAGTTCATTCAATTGGTCATGATACCCCCAGTATCAAAGTCCAACTTTATGTCTACCTGCAACAAAATCATCTCAAAGATGGTCAAATCTAATTGAGTTATAGAGCATTTTTACTGAGCTAACTTGCTGTTTATTTGAGTTGGCTTAAGTATTTGGTTAAAAAATTGTTGGTAGGGAGCTCTCAGGGAACAGAGGATTTGGACTAATGGGGAACAATTACTCCAAATGTAAGCCTTTTACAGAAACCGATTGCCATGGAAACAAATAAACAAGATAATTATGAAGGGATTCTGAAATGTGTTTTAGTTCTGCTGACCAATTTCTACTAGGTCAGGACTGATTATCTTTATTATAATTCCTTATCTATGTATGCCAGGTGGCTTCAAAAAGTTGGCAGAAAAGGAAAAGAAAAGATAATGGATTTTTCCATGAATCTTTTGTAACCCTCTTATAGCTTTGTTCTTTCTTTTTTGCTAAAATGCACATAGATGTATTTTGTAATGTGTACTTCCACAACAAATTAGAGCTATGGTACCTGGAGCTAATGATAATTTTCTTAGCTTGCTTAGTATATAACACCTAATTGCAGAGACACAATCTGTTCAGTAGTGATGCTTCTTTTGGACTGAACGTTGATATGTCATATGTAATATAGTCATTAAAATTTATAATGGACATAATAGTTTATTATACTTTTGGAGGATGTGGTTGAATAGTATTCTTAGTAGTTATAAACGATTAAGCATAAGAGAATGCTGAAAATATAGTAATTCTGTATCTTTGAGGTATTCTTTTTTAAATTCGTGTTTGTGAAGAAAAATAGAAACTAACAATAACTTGATTTTTTCCCTTAAAATAAGACCATTCAGAGATTGTGAAAATATCTCACATTGTAACTTGATGTCATTTTCTCCAAATTGAAAACATAGAGTTTCTCTAAGACTTATGCCATTGAGAAAAATAGGAACCAACCATAACTTGAATATTCCCTTAAAATTAGAAGACCAATTCTGAGATTCCGTAAATACCCCACCTTGTAACTTGATGTCATATTCTCCTAATGGAAAACATAAATAGAGAAGACTTATGTTCAGAAAGTAGGATTAGATTGAGTTCTTTAAGTGCAATTTAAATTTTCTTTCTAAATAATTTGTATGTTTTCCAAGGTTAAAAACACAGAAATAGTCATACATAAAGGGTATATATGAATGGTAAGTAGTAAATCCATGAACCATTCCAGTTACATATAAAGCCCACCTTCTTTGTGACTGTTTCAATAAGAAGCTAAATAAGTAGATGTAAAAATAAAGGGAGTTTGATTTGTGACTCTATCCAAGGCTCACAGCAAAGGAATTTGTTTTTTTTTGCAGCATTGCACCATTTCAGGAGACTGGGGACAGTCTAGGCATATGTCACTATTTTGTTTCCCACCTTAGACTGATTCAGACAGCAATATGATGAATAAAAATCTATTGTGTCGACAGATTAAATTTGGGGACATTTTAAAGATGAATTTCAAAAATGTAAATGTCCTTGAATGCTTAATTATCTGTGCCTTCATTTTCAAAATTAATTTTCAGGATGAAAACAAAACAAAATAGGATATTTACTTGACAACAACATTGATGACAGTTATTTTCAAAATTCTCAGAAATAAGCTTAACAGTACATTCATCAAAAATTACTTTAAATGTTCACAAAATTCTGCGTTTGGATCTAAAATCAATCAGATGCCCAAGCAGAGGAAGAGATGTGGCTGAGTAGCAGCACACGTGAAAAAAAAAAAGATTTAGGAGGTTTTAGAGGCTGTCAGATGAATCTTATTTCATTGAGCATTGTGACTATATATAAAATTAAAATTGACTTTCATCTACATTAATAGAAAGAGCGAATGGGGAACAGGGGGATGAGGGCAGAGGCCATCACTATGCTTGACGTTATGAGGTGGCAGATCTAGACTGGAAGTACTCAATGAAAACAGGAGGATGAGGGGAAGAGTTGAGTAGCAGCCACAGCTGAGAGAAGAGAGAACGAGAGGAGCATGTGGAAACCATGCTGGTGGGCGATCTCAGGGAGACCTGGCTTGATTTAGCTTGGAAATAAGAATTCTCCAGGGAGAAGAGGGTGGCAGAATGCTTTCTATTGTTCCTTTCTCCCGCCCTTTTGGGCCTCTCCTTTACCCCTTCTCTTCTTCCCCTTTTCTTTCTCTTATTTGCCATCCCTAAAGCTATTTGCTAAGATAATGATGTTCTAATTTGGTTCTTTGACAACTGGCTTTATTCTTATTCCTACCTTAAGTACTAACCTTTTCTACAGCCCTTTTTCATTTCCCCTTGGTCATTTGGCTCCTCTCTCAGAGCCAGTAGGATTGGGCCACAGTAAGTCCTTCCTCACCCCCCTCATGGGAACACAAACATTTCGTTCTTAGGAAGGGCTTCCTGCACCCTGGGAAAGGAAACAGAATGTGAGGGGACTAGCACAGACCCTTAAGCCTCGGCCTTGTGACAAACAGCCTAGGTACAAAAGAAGCAATTCTAATAAAGCTAGAAAATGAACTACTTTAGTTCCTCTAATGCTCACTGGCTTTAGACACAGGAATTCCAACACAAATCCTCATGGGTGGGCTGAAAGTTCACCTGTAACACTAATCCAGGATGCTTAAATATCAGGTTCCTATTTAGTACGAAAAAGAAAAAGGGGAGTTTGAAAATACAAAAGTTTGAGCATAGAACATCGCTGCCTGGATGGTTAAAATCTATTCCAGAGAGCCGAAATCCTAATGACTCCAATTTGTCAAAACATAGGAATTTTAACGAGGGGCAGAAAGGATTGGCAGTGGTATGCAGCATCGGAATCAACAAGTGCGCACTTTAAAGCAAAACATAAAAAGCACTATCTAGATGAAATTCTCAGAAACACTAGGAAATTAGATGTAATTGCCTGATGTGATCTCATGTAATAGAAATGGGTCTGAGTGGTTCGCATCCTAACACTTAAAAAAAGCAAATAAAATGAATTGGCAGTACACAAAATCCTTACGGTGTATGAGTTCATGTAAATTGGCCACATCCTTGATGTAAATGTTTTGTGAATACACGATTCTATGTTAAATGAAGACAAGAGTGAGAGAAGAGAATGTGAAAGTAAAAGCTGAAAAGGGAAGGAGATGGTAGGTGGGAAAGAGGAAGCAAGAGAGAAGGGAAGAAAAGTGGAAGAGGAGAAAAGAGGCACAGAAATAAGGGAACAATACGTTTTGAAAAACGGAGAAACTGGGGGTTGATAATACAGAGATTTGAGTTAGTACAATGAACCAATGAATCCGTGTTTACTAAAATCTTTCAATGAGACAGACACACAGGAGCCATTATAAGGATGGCACAGGATCAGGCAGTGTTTTGTTCTGCTGTATATAGGATTGGTATGGGTCTGAACCAACTTGGTGGCACTTAACAACAATTTGCCGTTAGAGATGCCCGATAGCAACATCTTTATAATGATGTACATTTAAACTGGGTGAAGGGGGCGAGTAATATAAGTCCTGATGGGTTATTGGACCAACAATCTCTCCCAGGACCCATTCATGTCTTACCAGACATCTTTGCTTTTATGTAAGAGGCTAAACAGATTCACCAGCAATGCTACTTTACAATTTCTCAGCTCATTTATTCATAATAGTTCCAAATTGGAAACTTTCCAAATGCTCATCCACCAATGGACAGATAGGTAAATAAAGAGCTGTATCTATACTGCAGTAAACTGCTCAGCAAGAAACAAATGAGTAAAGTTCTGATACTTGTGATAATGTAAATGAATCACAAAGGCTAAGTGAAAGAAGCCAGGCATGAAAAGCTATTTATATTATATGATTCTACGGATATGACAAGAGGCCCTGGTGATGGAGTGGGCTAAACAATGGGCTGTTAATTGAAAGATTGATGGTTCAAACCCAGTAGCTACTTCTTGGGTAAAAAGATACAGCTATCTGCTCCTATAAAGGGTAACAGATTTGGAAAGCCTAAGAAGAGTTATACTGTGTCCTAGAGGGTTGCTATGAGTCAGGAGTGATTCCTTGGCAGTAGGTTTTATTTATAAGACATTCTCAAAAATGCACAACTGTAGGGATGGAGAACATATCAGTGATTGCCAGAGACCACTGTTGAGAGTAGAAGTTACTGTATCTGAAGAAGGGAATAAGGATACTTTTGGGACTGAAGAAGTTGTTTTTTATCTTCTTTATGATGGTGGTTACATATCTTTGCATATATGTCATAGAACCCATAAAGTTATATGCTTATATTTACTTGTATGTAAGTGATACCTCAACAATGCTAATGAAAACATTTAAAAGTTGTCCATGGAAGCTTGGTTTCCCCCGTCTATATCCCAGGAGGAGCTGTGTAGAAAGCACAACGATCCAAAGAGTTATTGATGTTTCTTTACAGAGGGTCTTCTTTCCTTGCTCATCAAGTTGAAATTCCTCCCTATCACAGTGGTTCTTAACCTTTCTCATGCCGCGGCCCTTTCAGAAAGTTCCTCATGTTGTGGCGACCCCCAACTATAACATTATTTTCGCTATTTCATAACTGTAATTTTGCTACTGTGAAAGGGTTATTCGACCCCCAAAGTGGCCGTGACCCACAGAGTCTATCATTTGAGCCCATTCTGCCTTTCCAACGTTGCCTGCCACCATTCCGCTAATATCACATATCGTGCCTCCTCTGTATATTCACCTAATATATGCACATACTATGCATATTCTAATCCTTTTGCTTTTATTGCTACTGCTTTCCTTTCACGTCTGCTCTTACCCCTGTTGTTATTCAACAACTTTTTGAGTGCCTATTTTTAGCCAAGTAAAGTGGTGAGAATTGGATTTACACGACCAACCCCCAGGATCCTTGGTGGACGGTGGGTGCAGCATCGGGCTGCTAAATGAAAGGCCGGTGACTCAAAGGCCCCAGCTGCTCCGTGGAGAAAGACAAGGCCACTGAATCATTTACAGGTCTACAGCCTTGGAAACCCTAGACACCAGCTCCACTCTGTCCTGGCGAGTTTCTGTGAGTGGGAATTGATTCTAGGGCAGTGGGTTCGGGTTGGTTGTAGGCTTAGCAACACCACTAACGTTGGTGCCATCACATAGTTCATAGGCTGATGAAGTCGAGAGATAAGTAGAGAGCCCAATGCAGGGTAATATGGAAAGAATCAAATGACAGATGAAAATATGAGATGTAAGTCTCACAAAGAAAGGTATCAATCCCAGACCTAGGAAGATATGGTCAGTAACGGTTCCTTAAGGGAAGATTTAAATGAGGAGAAGGCTTGAAATAGATGTGGGGATTCTCCTGGAAGAAAGAAACGAGTTCTCCAGACCAGACAAACTAAAATGCTCAGGTCTGGAAGTGACAAAGCCCGAGAGAAGAAAGCTCAGGATAAAAAAAATTCTTTACATAGGGCAAGTACCTAAAGGATAAGAGAGACAAGAGATGATGTTGCTGTTATTGTCAGGTGTCATCAAATCGGTTCCCACTCACACCAACCCTGTGGACAACAGAACAAAAAGCTCTCCAGTCCTGAGCCAGCCTCACAATTGTTCTTATGTTTGAGCCCATTGTTGCAGCCACTTACTGAGTCAATCCATCTCGTCAAGGCCTCCTTCTTTTTTGCCACCTCTCCACTTAACGAAGCATGATGTCCATGTACTGAGCCCTCCATTTGACATGTCCAGTGTATGTGAGATGGAGTCTCACCATACTTGCTTCTAAAGAGCGTTTTGATTCCCTGTAACTCCAACCCTCATATGTACCAGTGTACAGCCTCTATCCTATCCAGCCCTGCAAGGTAGAATTCGGATCATGGTAGTTGGGGGGAGGAAGCATCCAGGATCTGGGGGAAAGCTGTGTTCTTCATCGATACTACCTTACACCCTAATTAACCCATCACCTCTCCTAAACCCCTCTATGAGGGGATCTCCATTGGCCGACACTTGGGCCCTGGGTCTCCACTCTGCACTTCCCCCTTCATTTAATATGATATATATATATATATACATATATACATATACACATATATGATCCGAATTCTACCTTGCAGGGCTGGATAGGACAGAGGCTGTACACTGGTACATATGAGGGTTGGAGGTACAGGGAATCCAGGGTGGATGATACCTTCAGGACCAAGGGTGTGAGGGACGATGCTGGGAGAGTGGAGGGTGAGTGGTTTGGAAAGGGGGAACTGATTACAAGGATCCACATGTGACCTCTTCCCTGGGAGAGGGACAGCAGAGAAGGGGGGAAGGGAGACTCCGGATAGGGCAAGATATGACAAAATAACGATGTATAAATTACCAAGGGCATATGAGGGAGGGGGGAATGGGGAGGGAGGGGGGAAAAAGAGGACCTGATGCAAGGGGCTTAAGTGGAGAGCAAATGCCTTGAGAATGATTGGGGCAGGGAATGTATGGATGTGCTTTATACAATTGATGTATGTATATGTATGGATTGTGGTAAGAGTTGTTTGAGTCCCTAATAAAATGTAAAAGAAGAAAAGAGAAAAAAATGATTAGGGCAAAGACTGTACAGATGTGCTTTATACAATTGATGTATGTATATGTATGAACTGTGAAAAGAATTGTATCAGCCCCAATAAATTGTTAAAATAAATTAAAAAAAATAATAAAGAGCGTTTTGAATGTACAAGACAGATGTATTCATTCTTCTGGCAACCCATGGTGAATTTAATAGTTTTCACCAACATCATGATTCAGAAGCCCAGCCTGGTGGCGGCCGTGCTGAGCTGGAGGAGGCCAGCTCTCCCAAAAAGGAGGCCAAGGGGGGCACTCCAGATGGCCAGAGGTCTGGCTCAATGGATCCAAGCAAGACAAAATCTTTGACAACTTCAATAAGTGTTTCAAGTCCTCTTTTAACAAAGTATCTCATCTCCATATCACAGGCTGTTCATAAACCTTCCTCTAATTCAGATGCTGCATTCTACTTTATATAGTCTAGTTTCTCATATTGTTTGCTCAGCATACGGCTTGAATAAGCGTAGTGAAAGGATATAATCTTGACAAAGAACTTCCCTGATTTGAAGCCTCTAAATATTCTTTCTTCGGTTGGAACCCCACCTCTGGGTCTATGTACATGAGCACAAGTAATTATGGAATTCTCAATTTTCTACAAGGTTGTTCATAGTTTGGTTATGATACACACAGTTGAATGCCTTTGTGTAATCCATGAAGCACATGTAGACACAGTTCTGGTATTCTCTACCCTCAGTTAAGATCCATCTGATGTCAGTAAAGATATTTCTTGTTTCACATTCTCTTCTGAATCTGGCACTTCTCTGTCAATGTATTGCTGTGACTGTTTTTGAATTATTTTCAGCAAAATTATACTTGTGTGTGATATTAACAACTTTGCTTAATAACTTCCAATTTCTTAGACTACATTTCTTTGGCATAGGCCTGAGGATGAAACTCTTAGTCAGTTTGTCAGGTTTACATGTATGAAGGGCTTTCAGCATGATATGAAAGAGTGCCATGGGCTAAAGAATTTAACTTGACTCAAAGAATTTAATCTCTATCTTTGGTTCGAGAAAGATAACCTCAAACCTTAGAATTTCCTGGCTGACTGGTGTGTCTGTTATCTACAAGGGCACCAGACCATACTCTTTGCAGATTACAGAAATGGGCCAAGTCAAGAAGACCTACCAACTGATATCAGTCTGGCCTCAGGGGACAGGGGGACTGGAGATCAATTAAGACAATCAAGCCTATGTAAGGAGGCTCTAATAATGACTCTGGATACCTAAATTCCAAGGCTTCCTAGCCGGTGGCTTTGATGTTTGGGGATGAGGGTACATATCCTATTTGAGTCATGGGAACTCTATGTTGAAGACCCACAGCTGCCCGCCTGCTCCAGAGTTCTCCCTGTACATTGCTTCAAATGTATACTTTTTGCTATACAAAAACCTGTAATTATGAGTACAGAACTTTCTGGAAGTTCTGTGATTTGTTCTTGACAATAATCTAACCCAAGAGAGTATTAGAAACTGTAGCTTGTATCCTGAGGTGGGTAGAAGGAACTCCTAAATTTGTAACCAGCAGGTCAGAAGGAAGGATGTCATGACTACGGCCAGGCTTGCAGCTGGTGCCTAACATCTGAGGCTAACTTGACAGTCTAGAGGATTGTGCTCTGTAATTTGAGATCTGACCTAGTTCCGTTGGTTAGGGTCAGATAAGTAGTACTGGATGAGCAGTTTGATTGAATTGAAATAAATTACATTTTTGAAGCAAGCAAAAATTGTGTTCTAGGGGAAATTAAGCTCCAATAGAGGGGGTTGACTTTTTAAGAGATACCCTCATGTTTTGGTTGAAAAGGATCATTTTTTTTCGATCATGTGGAGAGCGAACAGGATAAGGAGAGAAGCAGGTAACCAGCTAGTAAATGTTTCAATGTGTAAGATCTTACATAAGACAGTCTTGAATATAATGATATACCAGGGAGTACGTATTTAAGATTCAGAGTCAAAACTGGCATTTTCTACTAATAGGTTTACTGACTTATTTGGGGGAGATAAGGATAGTCCTGAAGCTCCTGCTTGGGAAATTTGGCGCATAGTAGTACCATATTTTGTTCAATGTGATTAGTCACTAAGGAAATTCAAACCACAGTGAGATACCACATCACATGCATTACAATGGCTGTTATCATGAAAACAGAAGACAGTAAGTATGATGAGGATGTGGAGAAAGAAGTCTCATTCGTTAATGGTGAGAATATAAAGTGGTGTGATTTTGATGGAAAAGAGTTTGGTGGTTTCTGAAAAAGTTAAGCATAGAATTACCAGATTACTCAGTGATTCTACCACGAGCTATATTCCCCAGAGATTTGAAACCTGTGACACGGACACATGTGCACCAATGTTCCTTGCAGCAAAATTCAGAAGAGTTCCAGAGTGGAAGCAGCCTAAATGTTCCTCAGCAAATGGTAGATAAACAAAATGTGTTATACATGTAAAATGGAATTTTACTCAGCCATAAAGAGAAAGTTCTGATACACACCCTGACATGGATGGATAAACATTAAAAAACACTATGCTGAGTGAAATAAGTCAGATACAAAGGGACAATATTATATTTTTATATTATAGTTTGTCATAAATGTAGAGACAAAATCTAATTTTGTTATTAGGGATTGAGGATGAAGGAGTGGGAAGTTACTGATCAGGGGATAATAAATTTCTGTTTATGGTGAGGAAACACTTTGGGAATGTATACTGGAGATGGTAGCACACCATCATGCATGCAACTCATGTTCATGAATTATATATTTTAAAATGTTTAAAAGTATAAACATTTTTAAAATAATGTTTTATTCTATTGTAGTGAAAGTTTTAACAACAAATTAATTTCCCCTTTAGTAATTAATTTTCTCTAGCCTAATTAGTTTTAATAGTTTTATTGGCTTTAACCTTATATGTCATACAATTTAATCATTCAATCTTATTAAGAAGAGTTGTGCAATCATCAATAAATCCATTGTAGGACATTTTCTTCCTATATTTTTCTTGTTATCTCCTTACTTACCCTAACCTCCATACACCAATTATTAATCCAGTTACTATCTCTATATCATACAAAACACAAAGAGGAAGTGAACAACAAAAAACAACCACAGCGACAACAATTACTGGACAAAACAGAGAAAGACCTCAGTTTAAAAGGAAGCAGGAAAAAAACCCTGAGAAAAACAGACAAAAATTAAAAGAAAGCGGAAAATATTAAAAACTGAAACAACTTTCAAGTGGGTGATGCAATGATAAGATATTACATTTTAACCTAATTGCATCTGCCATCATTGACTTTACAGTACTCTCTGCTAGCAAGACTGTTCATATTCCTGGACATTGGTCATCGGGGATTTACCAGAGACATGTATAGACTCTGCCAATGGATTTTGAGCTCCCACTAAAATTCCCAGGTTTCTGCATACCAGGTGTTCATCATTTAAGTTCTGATCTATTCCCTCCTTCAGATTTGGCTTTTATGAATTACAATCCTAGGATCACAAGGGCTGGTGTGCTTCTTCCATGTGGACTGAGGTGTCGCCTCACTTAGATGTCTGTTGGAAAACAAGTCTTTACGACCCATCATGCTAATCTCTCTGATCGTTGGGCACCGTCTAGTTTCATCACCACATTTTGTTATAGCACCCATATCTTCAATGATCTCTTTACAAAGGCTTTTATTTGTGGGTTTTCTATCCTATTCCATTGATCTATATATTTATCACTGTACCCGGACCAGGCTGTTTTGAGTAATGTGGTTGTGTAGTAGGTTTTAGGTCAAGTAGTGTGAGTCCTCCTTTGTTCTCTTTTGAGAGGTTTTTGGCTCATCCTGGGGCTCTTCCTTCTCCATATGAAGTTGATAATTAGGTTTTCCATTTCTTTACAGAATGAAGTTGTGATGTGGATCAGAATTGCTTTGTATTTGTAGATTGCTTTAGGCAGTACAGACATTTTCACACAAGGTTTAACCATCTGCAAAAGTTGCAGTGATAGGGAAGACCAAAAAAGAATTGATGTTTATAAATTGTGATGCTGATGAAGAATATTGAAAGTACCATTGACTGCTAAAAGGACAAGTCGATCTGTCCTGGAAGAAGTACAGCCAGAGTGCTCTTTAGATACAAGGATGACAAGACTTCCCCTGACATACTTGGGCATGCTGTCTGGAGGGACTAGTTCATGGAGAAGGATAACATGCCAGCAAAACAGAATACCCTCAATGAGTAGGAATGACACAGTGGCTACAGCAATGGCCTCAGGAATAGAAACAATTGTGAAGATGGCGCAAGGCCAGGCCGTGTTTCCTTCTGTTGTGCACAGAGTCAGAAATGACCTAACAATAAGAAGACTTAACTGCCCTAGTATGAGAGACAACCAGATGACTGCTCTCTCAAGGTTATGGAATTGGAGGGCTTTGGACTTTGCTTCAAATCTCTTGCTTTGAGGATGCCCAATGAATGGTGGCCTTGGAGTACCATATACTTACTATTATAATGCTCTCCTAGCTTTCTTATGACATGTATTAGTCTGGTAGGCATATATCTGCTTTTGTGAATGAACGTTATTGAAAATTTTTCCCTATCACCTACTCTCATTGTTCATGTAAATAGTGCCTAGTCACTTAAGGGTTTAATTGGCACAAGTCAACAATTCATATTTTACAGTCTGAAGTGAGCCTATAATTGTATATTTTCATTTTCTTTACAATGTTTTAAATTCTCCAGCATTGTCTAAATTAATGACACTGTCAATAAAATTACCCTATGCCCCAAGGGGATGATTTATAATGTTCTCTATCATCAAATGATAATGATGTCTCTAAAGTGAACCAGAGACATACATGAACCATATATATATGAATAATTCGGGGCTGTACTTAATTCTAAGGCGTATCTCAGAACAATTAGTTCTTATGACATAACCCTATTCTATACTCACCCTTAAGAAAAGTGTTAACTTTTTGTTAGATATTGATATGGATGTGGATATAGATTTTGCTGTAGATGTATAGATATGTAGATATCTACCTGAATAAAAAAAACATTTTTAAAACTTCCTACAAGGTAAACTCCAGGCCAAATGGCTTCACTGTTGAATTTTACTAAACAATTTAAAATATTGACACCAATTCTCACAACCTCTTAAAAATATATGAGTAAGCCATACTTCCCAACTCATTCTTTGAGGACAGTATTTATCAGATCCCAAAACAATCCAGGACATAATATGAAAAGGAAACTTTAAATAAATGTCCTTTATGAAAATAGATGCAAACATTTGCAACAAAGTACTAGCAAACTATATCCATTAGTATATGAAAACTACTATAAGCCATGAACAAGGGGAGTTTTTTTCTATAGATTCATGGTTATATGGGCACAGAGAAGGTATGTGACAAAATTAAACATTTCATGATTAAAAATAAAACATTCAGCAATCCAAGAATAGAAGGAAACTCCCTCAAACTAATTAAAGAGCATCTATGAAAATCTCATATTAAAATCGCATTTAATGGCAAAGGATTGAACATCAAAACTCAAATTCACTGCCAACAAGTTGACTCTGATTCATAGCAACCAGATAAAATGGGGTAGAACTACCCTGTGGCTTTCCAAGACTTTCAATCTCCATGGGAATGGAAAGTTTCATCTTCCTCCCACAGAGCAACTGGTGGTTTTGAACTAATGTTGCAGTTAGCACCCCAACTCAGAAGCCATCACACTTCTCTCTGCTGAGATCCAGAGCATGTAAAGTAGGCCAACTTCTGCCATTTCTATTAAAATTGTACAGTAGATTTCAGCTAGGGCATTGAGAGAAGAAAATAAAATATGGAATATTCCAATGTAAAGGAAGAAATTAAACCCTTTTTTCCGATAGCATGACATTGATTACAGAAAATCCTAAGGAATACACAAAGACACTGTTGGAACTAGTTAGTTTAATAAGGTTGAAGCATATAAGATTAGCATACAAAAATCAATTGATTTGGGTTACACATTTGGCTGCTCATTCTGTTGGGATACTAACTGCATTGGCCTTCAAAGTCAAGAGTTCGAAACCCCCAGTCCCTCAGAAGGATAAAAATTAGGCTTTCTTGTGGGATACAGAAAGATTTCTCATAAGCTGTCTCTCCCAAATATATGCCAGACAGCTGCTTGGGAATGACTATACTTGGAGGTCATCAGAAGTAGGTCAGGGGTTATTCCCCCTGGGAGCTATCAGCCATGGAGAGCAAGTAGTCATCACTGTTTATCCCACAACAAATAGGGCCCACCCCCTTCTGATAAGGATAGTAGTTGTCTGTTTCCTTGTAGGAGACCCCAGAGAGGTCAAACCCGCCCAAGGATGATTAAGGCTAGGCTGCCATCTTGAATCTAGGGTCCGCCCATCTTGTCACATGTATACCCCCAATCCCTCTTCCTATTGCATGTATTTCCCTAGACAACCCCTTCCCATTACTGTATTGCCTATAGTACAGCCCCTTCCTGTGACATATGTCCTCACCTGTAATTAGGGGACTTGCATGTCCCTAGAGAAGATAAAAGCCTGGGCTAGCATTACACACACTCTCTCTCTCCCTCCACGTGGACCATCAAGCGGGGCGGAGGTGAGCATGCTACCATGAAACGTGTTTGACTCCTTTTATTTCAATGCTTCTCTAATATATCTCATGCTCTCTATAACTTTACTATGATCTTTACTTATTATTGCTGTACAATTGCTCCTACCAGACTCATAATGATGTGTTAGGGGCTGGCTTCCCCTGACACTTTCTATTCCTGTGAAGAGACACAGTCTCAGAAACCCATCAGGGCAGTTCTACCCTATTCTATAATAGGGTCCTTATGAATCTGGAGTGACTCAAAGCAGTGATTTAAACAATGAACAAGTGAGAAGTGAAAGTAAGAAAACAATTCTACGTATAACACCATCCAAAATGAAATACTTAGGTATAAATTTATAAAATTTAAGGTACGTTCATGCGAGTATGTATACACTGAAGAATAAAATAATCTAGAGCTAAACAAATGGAGACACAATCTGTTTTCATGGCTTGGAAGACTCAATATTTTTAAAGATGCCATGTCTCCCTATTCAAAACATCAAAAAGCTGTTTTGTACATATTGACAACTTGATTCTAAATGCTAAATGAAAATCAGAGGATTTAGAATGACAAGCACAATATTCAAGAACTAAATAGGAGAATTCGAGCTATTCGATTTCAAGATTTCCTACTGTTGCTGTGTGCTATGGAGTGGATTCTGATTGTTAGTGACCTTATAGGACAGAGTAGAAATGCCCCATAGTCTGTAATCTTTCTGAAACCAGGTTAGCATAGGTTTCTCCCACAGAGTAATTGCTGGGTTTGGACTGCTGCCATTCTGGTTAGTCTCCAAGTGCTTAAGCCCTGCACTGCAGCGGCTCCTCTGGGTTTACTGTGAGCCCACAGTAATTAAGATACTGTGGTCTTGTTGGAAAAAAAACACAGATATAATGAAACCGATTAGAAAGCCAAGAAATAAAATTAAAATTGGTTGCTGTAGAGTCAATTCTGATTTATGCCAACCCTGTGTATGTCAGAATAGAACTGTGCTCCATACGGTTTACAATGACCGATGTGTGAGAAACACATCAGATCTTTCATCCGAAGTCCATCTCTGGATGGACTCAAATCACTAATCTTTGGGTTAGCTGCTGAGTGTGTTTACCATTTCTACTACTTGTGGACTGCTTGCACAGTTATAGTCAACAGATTCTTAACAAAGGTGCAAAAGAAATTAAGTGAGAGGGTCACCTTTTCAACAAATGGTGCAGGAAAAAGTAGACAGCTATATGCAAAATAAATGAACAACACAGATACTGACCTTACACCATTAAAATATTAAGTCAAAGAGCTTCACAGAACTGAACACAGAATGCAAAGCTCTGAAATTTTTAGAAGAAAATCTCAGAGAAACTGAATGACCTTTTGTTTGGCCATGAGTAGTAATGTAACATCAAAAATGCAATTTATAAGCATCTGTCTAAAAAGGACACTCACTGTTGAGGAATAAAGGAAGACACAAGCTATGGACTGGTGGGAAATATTTACAAATTTTTTATCTGTCAAAATGCTTAACCTGATCCATGACACACAAAGCAATCTACATACTCAACAATACTCAACAATAAGAAAACAGCCAAATTTTTAAATTGAACAAATTTTCTCAGCAAATACCTCAACCAAAGAAGAAGTACAGATGGCAAATAAGCATATAAAAATATTGGCCATCATGCAACTGTAAATAGCAATGTGATATGATACTACATATGTATTCAAATGGCTAAAATCCTAAAATCTGACAATATCATTTGCTGGTAAGACTATGAAGCCACAGGGATTTATTTGATTCATTGCTTGGGGGAATGTAAAATGGGATAGCCATTTTTCAAAATAGTTGGCAGTTTGTTATAAAGCTAAACAATGTCTCACCATATGATCCAGTAATTGTGCTCTTTGGCTTTCACCCAACTGGTTTTAAAACTTCTATCCATATAAGAACCTGCATATTTATCTGTTTTTTTCATAATTTCAAAACAGTGAAAGCAACGGTTTTTTTTCAAAAGATAAATGGATAAAAATAACCATTATATATACATATTTCAATGCAACTCTGTAATTAAAAAACGGACCATCAATCCATACAACACAGTAAACAAATACTAAATAAATATTGGTAAGTGAGAGAAGGCAGCCTGATATTCTGAAAAATGCAAAACTGTATAGACAGGTAGTACTTGCCGGAGGTTTGGCGGGACATTGACTAGTTGAAAGAAAGGGGTGTGTTAAGGCAGTGACTCTATGGTACTATAATGGTAGACTCATGGCAATAAGTATTTTTCAAACTATAGAATTCACAGAGTGAATCTTCAATCTATGTGAATTTTTAAAAAATCAATTTAAAAGTCAGCAGATCCCAAATGCAATTCAAACAACGAAAAAACAATGTGATTGAGTTAGAGATATATGACCCAATCAAAATAAAAAGAGTTGGATGGGAGCAGACAGTTGCTGTTCTCAATTGCTTTGGAAATAAATGGAGACTGTAACACTATAACAATTTAAACTGTATATAGACACTCTAATAAAGTTGGTTTTCATGGAGAACAGGTGAATAAGAGTAAAACGACTATAAATAATACAACCTGTATACTGAGAATGAACAAATAAATAAACTGATAGAAAATGAAGAAGTGAATTAATAGAAAACTGGTGTGATTCAAGTTTCTCAATGTGGGCTGGAGGTTACAGATTAGCATAGGGGGGAGGTTAAAGTGATCTATGTGTTATTGATTCAATGTTGGAGGTATCAGTATGAACTCATGTTGAGCTTAATATTGACATATGAGAATTATGATAGATTTGTGTTGGTCATATATTAGCAAGATCTGAACATTGAAAGATCCTGGACACACCAACCCACAGCATTGAGCACACCGATCATTCAGATCTTACTTGATAATCTTTTCTCCAAGGAAAAAACCAAGATTCCTTTGAGAACTGATTAATTCCAGCCATATAAAAGAAGGACTTGGAACATTTTTAGTTCTACAAAGTAAAAAAAAACCCAAAAGCACAAGCAAAGCCCTATTATGAGGAACATATGCCAAAGGAACAGAGAATTCAACAAAAGCTGCTCTAATTACCAATAGTGTAAGCACTGGAGGAACAAAATAAATATTATGTTGTTTTGTTAGGTGCCTTCAAGTTAGTTCAGACTCATAGGGCCCCTACGAGAACATGACACCACCTGGTCTCTGCAATCAGTGGATGACCACGGGCATCTTCACCCAGTAATGCACGTGTCTTAATTTCATTAAATTGCTTTCATAAAAGGTCCAATTAAAATATTTTCTATCTGATAACAAGGGTATTCATTTGCCTGGACTATATAGTCAGAGAGAATTCACCGGAGGTTTAATTCAGGTATGGATCCTGTGTATGGATTTTGGGATTTCCACTTCTGCAAGCCAAGTGTTCACAATTTAAGTTCTGATACGATTCCCTCCTTTGGATTTGAATTATATTATTACCAATACTTGGATTGCTGTGTGCTCCTTCCACATGGACTTAATTGGTAACTTACTTAGAAAGCTTCTTGTGGAAAACAAGGCTTTAAGACCGCAAATGCGATTCTCTTTAAAAAAAATAATTTTATTGGGCCTCATACAACTCTTATCACAATGCATGCATACATTGTGTCAAGTACAATTGTACATTTGTTGCCATATTCATCCTTAAAACATTTACTTTCTGCTTGAGCCCTTGGTATCAACTCCTCATTTCCCCCTCCCTCCCTGCTCCCCCTACCTCATGAACCTTGATTATTTATAAATTATTATTATTTTGTCACATCTTACACTGTCCAACATCTCCCTTCACCCACTTTTCTGTTGTCCACCCCCCAGGGAAGAGGTTATATGTAGATCTATGTAATCAGTTCCCCCTTTCTACCCCACCCTCCTGACATCACCACTCTTAGCACTGGTCCTGAAAGGATCATCTGTCTTGGATTCCCGGTGTTTCCAGTTCCAATCTGTACCAGTGTACATCCTCTGGTCTTGCCAGATTTGTAAGGTAGAATTGAAATAATGATAGTGGGGGTTGGGGTGGGGGAGGAAGAATTTAGAAACTAGAGGCAAATTGTATGTTTCATTGCTGCTACACTACACCCTAACTGGCTCATCTCCTCCCCTGCAACCCTTCTGTAAGGGGATGTCCAGTTACCTCAGATGGGTCTTGAGTCCCCAATCTACATTCCTCCTAATTCACAATGATTTGATTTTTTGTTCTTTGATGCCTGATACCTGATCCCTTTGACACCTCATGATTATATAGCTGCTTCCATGTGGGTTTTGTTTCTTCTGAGCTACATGGCCGCTTATTTACCTGCAAGCCTTTAAGCCGGGAACCATCAACTTTCTTCACCACTTTTGCTTATGCACCCATTTGTTTTCAGTGATCATATTGGGAATGTGAGCACACAGTGGTATCATTTTTTGTTCCTTGATGTCTGATACCTGCTCCCTTTGACACCTCATGATCGCAAGCCTTTAAGACCCAAGGCGCTATTGCTAGCTGGGCACCATCAGCTTTGTTCGCCACATTTGCTTATGCGCCTATTTGTCTTCAGCGATCTTATCAGGAAGGTGAGCGCACAATTATATGACTTTTTGTTCTTTGATGGATGCCTGATTACTGATCCCTTCGGCACCTCCCAATCACACAGGCTGGTGTGCTTCTTCCATGTGGGCGTTGTTGCTTTTTTGTCAGATGGCTGCTTGTTAACTTCAAGTTTTTAAGACCCTAGACACTATGAAAGCCGGCTCCATCAGCTTTCTTCACCACATCTGCTTATGTACCCACTTTGCCTTCAGCCATCATGTCAGGAAGGTGAGCATCATGGAATGCCAGTTTAACAGAACAAAGTATTCTTGTCTTGATGGAGTACTTGAGTGGAGGCCCAGTGTCCATCTGCCACCTTAATACTAAGCCTATAAAATATGCAAGTAGATCTATTTCCCCATCCTCATATATAAATATATTACATATGTACATGCCTTTATTTAGACCTCTATAAATGCCCTTTGCCTCCTAGTTCTTTCCTCTATTTCCTTTTACTTTCCTCTTGTCCCACTATCATGGTCAGCCTTCATTTGGGTTTCAGTAGTTTCTCTCGGTTACATTACCCTTGATCGTGCCCTACCAGTGTTGTCCCCTGTAGGGCTATGGGTCAGTGAAGGATATTGTGTCTCACAGTGGGGCCGGCCATATGGTCTTCTCTCTGGATTGGCTGCTCTGAGCGGGAATATCGTCCTCAAGGCTTGGTGAGCCAGGATATACGCCGCTCTCTCTTCTTCCCCCTTCATTTGCTCCTGTGTGCTCTGATCAGACATATCCCTCTCCCTGAGCTGAAACTTGAGTGCTGTCCTCTGAAATAAATTCTTCTGGGAGGCGGGGCAGATATCCATGTAGTTGGGATTGGGACTGGCCCCTCAGACCTCTCCACTGTTTCTACTCCATACTGGTCTGTTTCATTCACATCTTGGAGCACTGGGTTGAAGTCTGATCCCTCTTTCCCTGTGGAGATATGAACAATACCCTCCCCTTCGGTTGTTTAGTGCCCTGTTCCTCCACTACCCATTTCCTTTCTCTGTTTTTTTCCTCGCTGCCCCTCCTTTTTAGTTGGCTACGATATGTATTCCTGGATTTGGTCTGGCCCTGACATACTGCCTGGTTCAAATCCCAGGAATGTGTGTATACAGTAGCCTTTTCCCTATGCCCAATTTGCATTATTTTTTAAGCTTACTTCAATGGACTCATGTTGTACATGTCCTTTAGCGCTTGGCTTACTTTGCTTAGCATAATTTCCCCCAGTTCTTCCCATGGGGTGATTTGCTTCATGTGTTCATCACTGATTTTTAGGGATGCGTAGTACTCTATTGTATGTATATACCACAGTTTTTTAATCCACTCATCAGTTGATGGAAATTTAGGTTGTTTCCAACTCTTTGCAATTGTGAACTGTGCCATGATGAACATTGGAGCACAGATGTCTGGCCGTGGTTTGTTTCCTGCCTCTTCTGGGTATATGCCCAGTAGTGGGAGTGCTGGCTCATATAGTAGCTCAATTTTGATCCATTTTAGATATCTCCAGATCGATTTCCATAGTGGATCTACATACCTACAGGTTCACCAGCAATGGATGAGAGGTCCTGTTTCCCCACAGCCCCTCCAACACTTGTTGCTTTCTGATTTTTTGAATTGGGCTATCTTTGAGGGTGTCAGGTGGTACCTCATTGTTGTTTAAATTTGCACTTCTCTTATGGCTAAAGATCGGGAACATTTCCTCATATGTTTGTTGGCCATTCAGATTCCTGCCCTTGTGAAACTTCTGTTCAGGTCCTTTGCCCACCTCCTCAGTGGGCAGTTAGGTTGGTTTTTTTTTTTTTTTTTTTTTTTTGTTTTGGAAGCTAGCAGAGTATTGCAGATTTTAGTAATATGGCCCTTGTCTGATGTGTCATTGCTAAAGATGTTTTCCTAGTCCGTGGGCTCTCTTATTACTCTCTTTCATCCCTCATTCTTGCTATTGAACTTGTTCCCTCCTTTCATTGTTTACGTTCGCCAACAGTCTGTTGATTCTGTTTATCTTTTCAAAGTACCAACTTTTAGCAGCTTTAATTTTTTCATATTGCCCAGAGCCACTTAGTTTCTGTACCACGTTTCGATGTAGCACTTATATCTTCAGGGATATCTTAATGAGGGCAAGTGTTAGATCAGGACCATGCCATAATAATGAACTATTCTTAGATTGGTGCCACTCAGGTAAAAATGTAACATCTAACTTGATGTCCCTTTTGGCACATTTAAAAGTTATATCAATTTGAAAAGAAATGGAGAGGAAATACACATAGATTAAGCCTCCTGTGAGTCCCTCTGAACACATACACCAGGGGTGTGAATAGCTTTGCTATCATACACAGTGGATTGCTATCATGCATAAGTGGACTATGGCAGCTGCAGTTAAGTTAAAATAGAGCACTTAACCTATTGACCCTATTGACCTATTTTAAAGTTGTTATAGTTTTTAATATTTTCTCTTTTATTTTCAACTGTGTTTTTTCTTTATTTTGTTATTATTGTTGACTTATTTGATTCCTTGTTATTTTATTTTTGTATGTTTTCGGTGCATCAAATCCAGGAAGGGTAAAACTACAGAAACAGTAACTGTATTAATAGTTTCTTGGGGGGTACAGCAGTGAAAGTTGGGGAGAAATTGGGAGTTGATAACAAAGGAACATAAAAGAAGAAAATGTTCTAAAATTGATTGTGATAATGATTATACAACACTCCTTTCTATGACTGAACTACTGAATTGTATTGTGTATGGATTATAACCCAATAAAACTGTTTATATTTTAAAGGTCCAATTAAATAGAGACTACCAAGGGACTCTACTGGACAAGTGAAACTCATGACAGAATGATCAGCTCAAAAAGTTATGGTGACTGTATTTTAGTAATCTTGATAGATTTTTTGAAAGACAGAATACTCACAGCGGCTTATTAGGAAGATAATTTTAAAAAATGAAAAACAGCATTGAAGAAAAAATGCCAGGAAATTTGCAATGAGCCGTTTTTTCCCCCATGATAATACACTCGCTCAATCTTGGAGAGTAGCAAAGTCTATCCTATGAGTATTTCATTGGGAAACTTTGCCCTATCTTCCCTACAACCCTGATCTTGCCCCTTCAGACTACTTTATGTCCTAAAACTCAAAGATCATTTCAATGGAAGAAGATTTGCGCCCCATGAGGATTGTAATTTTAGTATGATGTCAATCAAAGAGTAAAGAGTTCTTTGGTGAAAGGGTATAAAGATGGCAATATCATTTTCAGAAGTGGATAGACCTAGATGTAGGATACATGGAGAAACACTAGCTTCATTTTTTAATAAATGATTTTATTGGGACACAATGTACACATAATATAATTCAATAGTTAGGTCATATCAATAAATGTACAAACAACTATACCAATCAATTTTGGAACACTTCCTTCCTTCTTCTGCTCAGTATTATGAGTTACTCATTTCCCCTCTATCTCCCCTGCTGTACCCTCAAGGAACCCTTAATCCAATTACTGTCTCTATAGATTCCTTTATCCTGTGTTTAATATACCACAAAATTTAGGAAAACACAAAACAATGTGTTACAAGCTACCAACAATAACAAAATGAAGCAGAAAACCCTCAGCTGGAGAGAAAACAAAATATCAAAAACTAGAGCAAACTGAAAATAAGTCAAAAGAGAAATCAGATATGGTACTAGATTTAAACCCAGTATAGCTATCATAAGCCACTTTCCTCTGCATTCTGTATGATAGTAAGGCTATTCACATTCCTCCTCTATGTTCAGAGGGACTTTGCCAGAGACTTCATACACATGTATTTTCCCTTTGCTTAGTTTTTTTCTTAACTGCAAGTCCTTTTAAATGTGTCAAAAAGGGGATTAAATCAGATGTTACATTTCAATATACTCTAATTCAGTGGTTCTCAACCTTCCTACTGCCCGGCCCTTTAAAATAGTTCCTCATGCTGTGGTGATCCCAATTATGTTTGTTGCTATTTCATAACTGTAATTTTGCTAATGTTATGAATCAGTCAAACCCTGTGAAAGGGACGTTCAACCCCCAAAGGTGCCGTGACCCACAGGTTGAGAACCGCTTCTCTAATTGTTTCTACAATAGTCTCTGTCTGAGAAACATCCCTCGACTGAGAACCATCCCATCCCTCCACTGTGGTCAGAGGAGAATTGCTGGAGGCTTCATCTAGGTGTCGACCCTGCAAATGGATTTTGGGCTTCCACTGTCATCCATAGCCTTCTGAAAACCAGGTGTGCACAATTTAAGCTTTGATGCCATTCCTTAGGATTTGGATTATATTATTTCCAATCTTTGGAGCGTATAGACTGGTGTGCTTCTTCCATGTGAGCTTAGTTGACATCTCACTTATATGACTGAAGACAAGCCTTTAAAAACCAAGACACTGTTCTTTCTGATAGCCTGGCACCATCCATTTTCTTCACCACATTTTGCTATAGCTCCCATGTCTTCCGTGATTTCTCCACAAGGGTACATATCTAGCAGGGCCACGTCATAAGAACTAAGTGTTTGCAGGTTGGGGCTAAGATTAAGTTTGAAGTCGAAATCCATTCATATGTCTATGGTTCATATACGCCTCTAGTTCACCTTAGAGACATCTTTGTCATTTGATTTTAGCATTATCAATCATCTCCCTGGAGCATAAGACCATTCTGTTGATTTATCATTAATTTAGCCCACGGTAAAACTTATTTAAAGAACAATTGAGAAAAGGCGATTAAACATGTGCAGGCTGGCTACACTTCACAACACATGGGTTATTGTCTTGTACAGATTTAACCCTTGAGTGATTGGACACAATTTACACAAATAGGGGTGGGCAGTCAGGCAAACCTTACAATAATGTTCAATGACAGTGGCAGAACCAAGTCTACGAGATTAAAACATAACTTGATAAAGCAAGTAGGGCATTGAATTAGTAAGTATATGGCAGTCCATCTACCACCAATTCTGTACTCTTGGTATAGTTGTCTTCTCCTTCATACTACGTGTCATCTCGGCAAGACTGAAATTCTCTCTCTCTCTCTCTCGCCAAACCATTTTATTCAGCGCTAATCTAGACATCACACCATTTTCTTGTTCAATTATATCAAGCAATATTGTACAATTACTACCAAAGTCATTTTCTAAGTGTTTTCTTCCTTCTTGAACTTGTTATCACTTCCCCTGTACCCTGCTACCTCCCCCAACGTACCCCAAAAAGCCCTCATTCTATTTGCTGTCTCAAAAGATACATCTATCCTGGGTTTCATATACTAAAAAACATAGACATAAAACAAAGATTCAAGAAGGCTAGCAACAAAGACAAAATACAATAGAGGAAAAGAAAAGAAACACAGAAAGTATTAAAAACCAGATCAAGCCCAAAATGCTTTTAACAATTCCAGTCATATTTATCATTTTAATCTACTGTAGTCATCTATCCAATATACTCTGTCTGGATAACCAGGTTATTCCCATCACTCAATTATGGTAAGAGGGAAATCACCAGAGGCTTGTTTCCTGTGCAGATCCTGGAAACATATTTTGGGGGTTCCACACTCATCCACAGCATTCTGCACACCAGAATCTCACACTATAAACTCTGATACTATTCCCTGGATTATATACTTTACAAATTTACACACTATTCTCTCTGATAACCTGGCAACATCTAATTTCTTCACTACCCTTTGCTATAGTACTGATATATTCTGTGTTTCCTTCATGAGGGCAAGTATGGAACAGAAAAACTTCATGAGAACTAATTGTCCTTAGATTGGGGTTGGTATTAAGTGCAAGCCCAAAATCCTGTCCTGGATCTATATTTTTAATCTGCCTCTGTCTCATGTTAGAGACTTCCTTGTTAAATTATGGTAGAGAATCATATCAATTATCTCCCTGGAGCATAAGGATTTTCTGTTTATAGTGTCATTGATTAGCATATGGTACTAATTTTCTAAATAATTTTATTGGGGGCTCATACAGCTCTTATCACAATCCATACATCCATCCATTGTATCAAGGATATATGTACATTTGTTGCTATCATCATTTTCAAAACCTTTTTTTTTCTACTTGAGCTCTTGGTATCAGCATCTCCATTTTCCCCTCCCTTCACCCTCCCTCCCTTATGAACCCTTGATAATTTATAAAGTATTATTATTTTGTCATGTCTTACAATGACCAATGTCTCCCTTCACCCACTTTCCTGTTGTCCATCCCCCTAGGAGAGGGGTATATGTAGATCACTGTGCTCGGTTTCCCTTATCTCCCCCCACCCCGCGCCCCACCTTCTCCTTACCCTCCTGGTATGGCTACTCTCAATATTGGTCCTAAGGGATTGATCTGCCCTGGATTCCTTATATTTCCAGCTTTTATCTGTACTCATGTACATCTTCTGGTCTAGCAAGATTTGTAAGGTAGAATTGGGGTCATGATAGTGGGGGTTAGGAAACATTAAAGAACTAGAGGAAAGTTTCATGTTTCATCTGTGCTATGCTGCACCCTGACTGGATCATCTCCTCCCTGAGACCCTTTTGTAAGGGGATGTCCAATTACCTACAGACTGACTCTGGGTCTCCGCTCTCCTCTCCCCTCATTCACAATGATATGATTTTTTTGTTGTGGGTCTTTGATGCCTGATATATGTTCCTATGGACACCTTGTGATAACACAGGCTGGTGTGCTTTGTCCATATGGGCTTTGTTGCTTCACAGCTGGATGGCTGCTTGTTTATCTTCAAGCCTTTAAGACCCCAGATGCAATATCTTTTGGTAGCCCGGCACCATCAGCTTTCTTCACCACATTTGCTTATGCACCCACTTTGTCTTCAGCAATCATGTCAGGAAGGGGAGCATAATGGAATGTCAATTCCCTCCTTCTCCCCCCTACCCCTCCAGTTAATCCATCTGAATTTGGGGCTTAATTCATGGGAACTTTTAACTGATACAGTTTCTGTACTTGTAGTAGTTCTATTGAGATCATCTTAAAATTTTTGTATCTTGTAAGATTTTATCTAGTTTATCTAAGAGAGTTAATTTGTAGGCATGAATTTGTACGTAATATACTCTTGAAATCTTTACCAGTTTCTGGAAAGTGGGTAATGCTATCATCTCTTCTATTCCCTGTTTTGTTAATTTGTAAGCCCCCCTCCCCTGTCAGACTAATTAAAGTTTGCATTTACCTATCTTTAGGGGGGAAAAAAACTCTTCAGTTTCATTGACATTCCAACCCCCTCACTGGTGCCCCCTAGGTGGTAGTCTTTATTTCCTTACTTCTCCTTGCTTTGAATTTATCTATCTCTCCTTGATAGCTTTCTAAGGTGACTAGTTTGAGATTGTTATGTTTTCTGATATAATTATTTCAGTATATAAATTTCCCTTTGAGCACTGCATTAAGCCCATCTTGTACAATTTATATGTTAAAAATTTAAGTTTAATTTAGTTCAGTATATTGGGAACATTTCACTTGTGACTTCTTCTTTGAACCATGAATTATTTAGAAGTGTGTGGCTTATTTTCCCAATATTTGACGATTTCCCATATTTCTTTTGTTGCTGGTTTCAAATTTAATTTCATTAATGAAATAATACCAATTCTTTGAATTATTGCTGTTGAGTCAGGTACAACTCCTGATGACCTTATACGAAACCTAAGGAAATAGTTCCTGGTCCAGGGCTATCTTGAAAAATAGTTTCAAAGTCTCTCTCTCTTTCTGCCGCATAGTTGGAATGCTTAGTTTATTAATGCCATTATTGTCAAGGTAAAGTTTTCATCTGCTATTTTCCTTTCTGGTGTCTACATCTTGTGTGTCTTGTTCCTTCATTCCTCTTTTATTGCTTTTTAGTATTAACTACTTTCAAATATTTTGGTTTGTTGTAGTCATTGTTTCTTTTACTGTATTTCTGAGTTTTCTTTGCCAGGAATTGCAATTAATGTATAACAATCTATTTTTGATTAATAATCAAATTTCAATAGTATACAAAATAATTTCATTACTATATAAATTCATTGCCTCTTCCATCTTTTGTACTATTATCATTCAGATTGCACCCTTTTATATTCTAAGGCCATGAGCACGTTATCACTTTATTCAGTTGTCTTCTACTTCATAAAGGAGAAGAAAAGGATTACAAACAAATAGTACATTAATGATGTTCTTAGTATTTTCTGGTTTAGGTATCTTTACTGGTGTTAATTTGAATTAATGTCTAGTTTCCCTTTATTTCATCCTAAAGGAATCACAGTAGTAATTCTCACAGGGTAGATCTATTCACCAAAAATCTCCTAGTTTTTGTTTATCTGGCAATGCCTAAAATAATTAATTTCTCTTTCAGTTTTGAAAGATTATTTTTTTCTGGGAATAGAATATTTGGTTTACAGTACTTTATCTCTCTGTGCTTTAAATATGTTATCCCACTGATGAACTCCTTTCACTATTTCTGGTTAAAAATGAGATGTTAATCTTATCATGAATCCCCTGTAATGATGACTTATGTTCCTCTTGCTGCTTTCAAGAGTCTATCTTTAGCTTTTGACAGTTTTATTATGATGTATCTAGATGTATGATTTAAAAAATTTTCTCCTACATGAATTTCTTTGAGTTTCTTGCATGTTTAGGTTAATTTTTAAAATAAAATTTGGGAAGATATAGACCATTATTTCTGCATATATTCTTTCTCTCTTCCAGAGATTTCTATTATATCATTTTGATAAAATAGATGGTGTTTTACAGGTGTCTGAGGCTCTGGTCATTTTTCTTCTAGTTTATTTCTGGTTCTCATTTTTGGTCTAAAATCTCAATGGACCCTTTTTCAAGTTTTCTAGTTATTTCTTCTGCCAAAGTATTTGCTGGTGAACCCCTCTGGTGAAATTTTATTTCTGTTACCCTAATTTCAGCTCCAGAATTTCCATTTGGCATTTCCTTATTATTCCCAGCTCGGTATTATCCCCATCTTGCTATTGATATTACCTATTTGGTAAGATAGCATTTGCATTTGTTCCTGCACATTTTTGTTGTTGTTGTTTAGACCCAGTTAAATAGCTAATTTAAAGCCTTTGTAGAGTTAAGTCCAACATCATAGTTCCTCAATGACCATTTCTATCCTTTGCCATTTTTCTCCCATCCCCTATTTCTCATTAAAAAACAAAGAAACACTGATGCAAGGGGCTTAAGTGGAGAGCAAATCCCTTGAGAATGATTGGGGCAGGGAATGTATGGATGTGCTTTATACAATTGATGTATGTATATGTATGGATTGTGGTAAGAGTTGTTTGAGTCCCTAATAAAATGTAAAAGAAGAAAAGAGAAAAAAAATGATTAGGGCAAAGACTGTACAGATGTGCTTTATACAATTGATGTATGTATATGTATGAACTGTGAAAAGAATTGTATCAGCCCCAATAAAATGTTAAAAACAAACAAACAAAAAAAAAAACAAAGAAACAAAAACCCTGGACATTTAAAATAATGTAATCTGAAAGTTCTTGAAGTCAATTCTTCTCAACTCCCACGGTTGGTTATTGTTGTGCATAGTGGATAGATGTTTCTTTAAATGACTATCCTAGGTTGTGATGTGCTAGGTGTGTGATCCATCATGTGTTTAATGGTGCAGCCGTTTTACAAGTCTACCTTAACCTTCATTTCCTATTTCAGCAGAGTGGAAATGTAAGCGTGTCAATGTAAGCAAGAGCCAATGCAAGGTCAGCAAGAAGTAAGAGTTTAGGGCCTTCACAGTCATTTCTCATAATTATGCCTAACCTTGTACACACTCAAGGGATCCTGCAGTCCCAGGAATTAGTCCAAGCTTTTCAAAACTCTTGCTAACATCCTTTCTAGTTTTCCTTTTAAGTACTTTTATAATCTATATCCACATATCCTACATTTTAATATGTTCAATCATATTAAGAAACGTGCAATCATCAACCACAATAGATTTCAGAAACTTTTCTTCTTGTACTCATTTTTGTTAGCTCCCTATTTTCCCCATCCTTCCTTGCCATGCCCTTAAGCAATGAAAAATCCAGTTATTTTGTCTATGTATCTATCTATCCTGGATTTCACATACAGAAAATAATACATATTTTAAAATTGTTTTCCACAAGTCTTTATCCCTGTGTTAGCTAGCTGTGATGTTACATAATCACCAGCAATTGGTTTATGTTTTTTAAAAACCTGTTATCGTGAATTGGATGCAGGCTTACAGAGAAGATTAGTTTTCCACTCAACCATTCATACATATTTTATTTCATGTCATGGGTTGCAGCCCCAACAATGTAACCTCATTTGTCCCCCTTTCTCCCTGTTTCCTGTAGTTCCTATTCCTCCTTTTTAATCTCAAATGGTTGATCATTCTAAGATGTGCATACCTCTTACTACTGACACTTTTCCTTTTCAGGACCTGTCTATTGTTTGACTTAACATCAAGCTATTGTCAGACCTGAGGAGTGACTAAATACCATAGTTTCAAGGATATAACCAGTCTCTATCTGACAAATAAATCTGTTTGGTTTTTGCGCTTTGTTCCACATCCTTCTGCTTCAGCCATGATTTTCTAATGTGATCCCTTTGAGAGCAGTTGATAGTGGTAGGTGGGCCCGATCTAGTTCTTCTGTTATTCGACTTGTGGAGACTGACATATGCATGGTCCATTAGTCAATTGCACAGAGTATTTTAATGTATTTTAATTATTCTTCATTCTTCTTTTAATGAAAAGAATTTACACTAAACGAGTTCTAATTTAGGTCAAATAAACATTAGCCCCGTGCTTGGAACATTTCAGGTTGTCACAAGAAAGGCCAAGCTCCTCTAGGAATGAATAGTGTGTACATTAAGAAGCACTCTGAATCCATTCCTCCTTGTCCACTGGCTACTCTAATTCTGGTGTTCATAACTACCCTGGTCGAAAGCCTGTTGGCTTGTAAGTGTGCTGTGACATTAAGGAAGGAGCCCTGGTGGTGCAGTGCTTCTGCACTGGGCTGTAATCCGAAAGGTCAGCAATTTGAAACCACCAGCAGCTCCAGCCTCTCCTCGAGAGAAAGACGGGCTTTCTATTCCTGTAAAGAGTTAGTCTCAGAAACTCCCAGAGGCAGTTCAATTCTGTACTTACAGGGTCGCTATGAGTCAGTAAGGACTCAATGGCAGTGAGCTTGGTTGGTGAAGCTAGGAAGAGGAGGATGGCAATGTGGCGAGTTAATACAGCTTACTATTCTAACTGATCTTTTTTCATATATTTATGAATTCCTTTCTTCCACGTACCTTTTGGATTTGCTTCTTTCTTAAAATTCTAGCCTTTAAAAGTGGAGCCCCATTTCATTATTTTGAGAATTTTCTTCTTTTTTCCCATCTAAAGCTAAAAATATTCCTCTAAATATTATGGGAAACAAACAACTCACTGCTGTCTAATTAATTCAGATTCATAGCGATCTGAATCGTAGGGCAGAGTAGAACTACCCCTTTTGGTTTTCAAAGCTGTAAATCATAGGACCCCAAATCCTCATTTTTATCCTGCACAGCTGCTGGTGGTTTTAAACTGCAGGGCATACTGCATTATAACTTGGGCTGCTAACAGCAAGGTGAGCAGTTTGAAACTACCACCTGTAATCAACTCCACAGCAATGAGACTTATTACAGTAGAGTAGGACAATTCTGATAAATTGTAATTCTCATATCATCCACATAATAATATTTAATAGTTTTCACTGTGAGCTTATTTCTGACCCATGCATTATTTAGAAGTATGTTTAATTTCCAAATATGTAGATTTTGCTAGATATATTATTAATGATTTCTAGTTTAATTTTATCTTGGTCAGAGAACATATTATGGAAGATTCTAATTATTTAAAATTTATTGGTGTTTGTTTTCTGGTTCAGCATCTGTCTTTGTAAATATGCCATGTGTATTTAGAAAGAATAAATTATTTGTATTTGCTGGATGTATTGTTCTATAAATATCAATTACATTATGTAATTGATCAAGTCAATTTCTCTTTTTTCTTTTCACAAGAGAAAAGCTTGTAGTTAGTTCAGGGATCGTTTGCTGGCCCTTAGGAGCGTTTTCCAGTCCAGTCTGTTGGGGCACCATGCCTATCTTTTTAATTTTAATGTAGGTTTATCAACAGCTAAAAAAAGTGGAATCAAAGTCTTTATGGAATTTTTTAATTTTCCCTTTAATTTTTCATTTGTTGCTTCATGTATGCAGCTTGAGTGCTGTCATTAGCCATGCATATATTTAGGATTTTAGTAATTTACAGAAATTTCTTTATTATTATGAAATATTCCTCTTCACTTCTACCAATACTCTTTGTACTCTACCAATATTTTTGTCATAATGTCTAGTTTATGAAATTAATATACGTATAGTAACTATAGCCTAATTCTGCTCACTATATTCATGTCATCTACATTTATTTTCAAGCCATTTGTATCTTTATATTTAAACTGAAATTTTAAATATCAACTGCTGCAGAGAACATGGAGCTGAGCCACATTGTCAAGTCTATTCTGACAATCTCTGTTTTTATTTGATGTGTTTATGCTACGCTACACATGTTTTTTTATATTGTCCGTATTAAGATGGCCACCTGACTAACTATTTTCCATGTGTCCCATTCATATTTTGTTTATTTGTTGCTTTGTTCTTGCTGTCATTCTGGTAGAGTGTCTTAATAGGCTTTATACAAACGTTTAGTTTACTTACTGATATTTTACTTTAAATTTTCATAACTTCTTTTATTTTTAAACTATTCCATCTAGACATATCCACTTCTGAAGGAGGTGTTGACATCTCTTGAACCCTTCCCTGAAGAATGCTGAGATATTCAATGTAGACCACATAAAAATCATAGTTTTGCCATCCTTAACCTATGGAAGATGCAGTGAGGTCAAAATGTAATACTTTATCATTTGAACTACCTTTTGACAATTTTTCTTACAGCGAGCCAGTGCCAAGGCTTTCCTTGACTACAATTCAAGTAATGAAAAAAAAAATCATCCCTCCCCTGCTATTGGATTCCTCGCCCCCTGTGGTTTTGTTTTAATTTCTCTTTTAAAATCATTGTATTGGGGGCTCATACAGCTCTTATCACAATCCATCCATCCATCCATTGTGTCAAGCACATTTGTACATTCGTTACCCTCATCATTCTCAAAGCATTTGCTCTCCACTTAAGTCCCTGGCATCAGCTCCTCATTTTCCCCTTCCCTCCCCGCTCCCCCTCCCTCATGAACCCTTGAGGGGCAGTGCGGAGTGGGGACCCGAAGCCCGTCTGTAGGCAACTAGACTTTACAGAAGCGTTCTGGGGAGGGGACGAACCAATCAGAGTGCAGTGTAGCAACGATGAAACATACAACTTTCCTCTAGTTCCTAAATGCTTCCTCTCCACCTCACCCCCCAACTTCCCTCAAACACATAACCCAAGTCTAAGCTACAGAAAATATCAGACAAAACCAAATTAATGGATGTTCTAAAAAATAATTCTTCTAAAGTGTCCAGACTATAAACACATTAATACATTAGTTCACAAAACATAGGTACATGTGTACATATATTCATCTAGCAATACACTGCGGTCGTGGACATACTTTGGGCCTCTGCTCGTGTACTCCCTCAATGCAAGAACAGTTTGTTCTAAGAAGCTGGCATTCTGTGATACTCACCCTCCCAGCACAATTGCTGAAGACAAAATGGGTGCATAGGCAAATGTGGTGAAGAAAGCAGATGATGCCCGGCTATCAAAACATATAGCGTCTGGATTCTTAAAGGATTGACATTAAACAAGTGGCCATCTAGCAGAGAAGCAACAAACCCGCATAGAAGAGGTGCACCAGCCTGTGAGATCATAAGGTGTCACTGGGACAAGGTAACAGGCATTAGAAGACCCAAAACAAACAAGAAAACACATTTCTAAGAAAGAAGGGGATCAGAGCAAAGACTCACAGCCCATCTGATGACTATGGGACATCCCCTCACAGAGGAGTTACAGGGAAGGCTTGAGTTAATCAGGGTGAATGCAGTAAAGCACCAATGAAACACACAATACTCCTGGATCCTTGAGGCTTCTCCAGCCCCCACTATCATGACCCCAGTACTGGTTTTCACTGCAGGCTAGACCAGAGCATGTGCACAGGTACAGATAAGAGTTAAGAGACCACAACCCACGGAATCCAGGAACAGAAATGGGAGTACCAACACGAGAAGAGGAAGGGGAAGGTAGAGGAGGGGAGGAAGCAGGAACCGATGATCGACACAAAACCTCACACACACACACCCTCCATGGGAGCAAACAACAGAAACTGTAGGGGAAAGGAGACAGTGATCTGTGTAAGATATGAAAATAATAATAACTTATAACTCATCAAAGAATCACTAAGATGGTGTGGGGGGGGTAGGGAAAGGAGAGGAGCTGATACCAAGGGCTCAATAGAAAGTAAATGTTTAGAAAATAATGATGGCAACATAGGTGCAAATATGCTTGCTACAAGTGATGTATGAATTGTTAAGTAAGTGTTGTCAGAGCCCCCAATAAAATGATCTTTTAATTAAAAAGAAAACGTGTTTAAGCAATTCTCTGCAATCATTAGGTGGCTGCAAACAAGTTCTGAAGTTGTCATTTCATTGAGTACGTTCAAATAAAGGGTCCAATCAAAAATAAATATATAAATAAAACAAAAGATTGACGAACTATTACAAATTGGAAGAGAAACTAAGGAGATCTGACAAGAAATATGATGCAACAACCTCCATTTGATCCTGGAATAGAAAAAGGACATCAGGGAAAAACTTTTGACATATTAATAAAGCCTATAGTTGAGTTAACAGTAATGTATCAATGCTAATTTTTAGCAAATGTATGATGGTTATTAATGTAGTCATATTTGATGGAGTTGGGTTAGGGATAAAGTAATTATCTTCAATATTCTTGCAACTTCCCCATAAATCTAAAGTTATTCAAAATAATTTTTAAGGGAGAAAAGAATAACAGACCCGTAACTAAAGCAGGTATATGAATGGCAAGAAGACATGAATAACAACTCTGTATCAGTAGCCTTATAAGAAAAGGAAATTAAAACAATGAAGCGATATTTGTACACATACATCAAAGAGCTAGTATTAAGACAATTGCCAAAAATGAATATGGGCAAGGTGTGGAACAATCGGAATGTCTCCCCTTAGGTGAATTAAAATGATACAATCACTTTGGAAAGTAGCTTGGCAGTTTCTGAACTCAACTATCCTACAACCAAGCAATTATATTTGTACTCATTTACTCAAGATAAATAAATAAATAATCCACCTAAAGTCTTGTGTAAGAATATTTATAAGGGAATTAATCTAATAACCTGTGATGTATTCATGAAATTGAATTCTACTCACAGTAATAAGGAACAAATTACAGGCTACAAGGAACAATGCGGATGAATATAAAAATTATTTTGCAAGAAATAACCTTCAGATATAAAAGTACATACTGTCTTATTACATTCATATGAAGTTTAAGAACAGACTAAATTAATCTATTGTAGGAAAGAAACAGAATAATATCTGCCTCTGGGGAGGGGGGCAAAAGGATTGACTGGAATGGGGAATAAGAACTCTGCAGTGATAATGACAAAATTGGGTATTTGGAAAGGTATTTAGCTATATGTATGCACGCATTTGTCAAAACATTACAAATGTGCATTTAAGACTTTCCTACTTCACTGTGTAAATTTTATCCTTAAAATCTGCAGAGAAATGCTTAATGCTAGCTAATTACGCAAAAGTTGAAGGAGTAGGCAGGAGCATATACATGTGTGCAATATACTTTGAAATGCATGAAAGTTGCATTTGAAGTGCATCAAATGTTGGTCGAACTTAAGTTAGGAATTTACAGATGTTCACTTTAATATATTTTCAACTTTGGTGTGAAATATATAAAAATATTTCTGAATAAAATTTTGGAAAAAACCTAATAAATAAACAATTCCAAATGAACACAATCCATGGAACATCAGAAAGCAATAATGTTCAGTATCATCACTTTACTAAAGCAAGTGCACTTTGGGAAGATTAATATTAAAACATAATATAAAAATTTGGCCCGTAAAAATCATCAAGATAGAATCAAGAAAATCTGTAAGCCATAATATCTTTACTAGCTGGATACCAAGGGATCAGAGGTAGGTGGGGGGAGGGGGGTAAAGGAGAGAGGCAAAGGACATTATAATCATTAGAGAATATTCCATCGCTACCAGGCTACTGCCATATGTAATCTAGTTGGCTTATCTTTAGAAAGACATGACCCATGGCAAGCATCATTGAAACAGCGTTGAGCTGATCTTCGAGAAGAGAAAGCATGGGAAGGGTACAAAGATAGGTTGATTCCCCTATCAGAATCAGAGCATTGGGTCCCAGAGTCCCAAGAACCTGGAAACATTGCAAAGAGAAACAAATCCAACACAGAAAGATTCCTAAATCCTAGAATGTAAGTTTTCGGCTGCTAAATCCAATTTGCCTTTTCTTTGCTGAGCAATCTGTAGAGCACTGGCTCTTAAAGAGGGAAGTTTCGCCCAATAGGTATTTATGGGGGTATTTTGGTTGTCACAGTGCTTGTGAAGTACTCTTTATATTTAGTGGATGTGCATCAGGGATCCAATATTTCTTGAAATGAGTGGACTGTTAAAATAAAATCTCCTGTATCTCAGAAATATTTCAAATGTTCCAATGGAACTCAATAATATAAGCATGAAAAGTTTTAATGATGATATGAATTGAGTCTTATCTTGAAGAGCTGTGTTGGTACGACAGTTCAACCCACGGTTGCTAAATAAATGACTGGTGGTTTGAACACACAGTGGATCTGAAGGAGAAAAACCCGGTGATCTCTTCCAGTAAAAATTGCTCCTTGCAGAAGGGTCGCGGGGAGGGCACGAGCCAGCAGGGTGCAGGGTAGCGTCGATGAAACACACAACGTTCCTCTAGTTCTTTAAAGCTTCCTCCCTCCTTCCACTATCGTGATCCCAATTCTACCTTACAAGTCCGGCTAGACCAGGGGATGTACACTGGTACAGATAGCAACTGGAAACAGGGAATCGAGGAGAGACAAACCCCTCAGGACCAGTGATGAGCGTGGCAATA
This sequence comes from Tenrec ecaudatus, assembly GCF_050624435.1. Lineage (NCBI taxonomy): Eukaryota > Metazoa > Chordata > Mammalia > Afrosoricida > Tenrecidae > Tenrec > Tenrec ecaudatus. Next base: position 146,302,880 of record NC_134548.1, read on the forward strand.
ACGGGAGGGTGGAGGGGAGGTGGGGTAGAAAGGGGGAACAGATCGCAAGGATCTGCATATAACCCCCTCCCTGGGGGACAGACAACAGAAAAGTGGGTGAAGGGAGACATCAGACTGTGTAAGACATGACAAAATCCTAATAATTTATAAATTATCAAGGGTTCACGAGGGAGGAGGGTGGGGAGGGAGGGGAAAATTGAGGAGGCCAAGTAGAAAATAAATGTTTTGAGGATGATGAGGGCAATAAGGGTACAAATGTGCTCGACTAAACGGATGTCTGCATGGATTGTGATAAGAGTTGTACGAATCCCCAATAAACATTTTTTAAGTGTACCTAAGAAAATGCTATGGGGTAGTTCCACGCTGCCACATGAGGTCGTTATGAATCCGAATTCACGTGAGGGGACAGCAACAAACAAGTGGTAGGTTTTTTTCGTTCAGGTTTTACAATTTTATTGTTCCAATAAACTACCAATAAAATGTATTCATCTTTTAAGTGAGAATTGCACTGTATGTAACTCAGAAGAATGCGTGATCGGCATTCTGGTAGGTACAGGGCCAGAGTACATTTGATACCTGTGTACATACGTGTGTACAAAATCAACTTAATGCACTCTTCAGATGCTTGATTTAATGTTTTCTTATTTTTTGAATGCCTTTTTATTGTGCATAAAATGTTCTGTGCAGTTTTCAGCTTTGTGCACACCGGTTTCAGAGAGTTTTGCTTTTCTATGCTTGAGGAGTGGCTAATTGTTGCTGTTGCTATTAAGTTTGTTTTCTTTCAGCATCAAGGTAGGGGCTTTCATATAAAATCTTCATTTTGATTCCTTCTCTGGCAATTTGGTCCTGGATTCTTAGTTTTGCATACTTATATCTACAATGGAAGCAACATCCTACACCAAAACAAATCTTCCGACTCTAACATCACAAAATCTTCTAATTCTACCTCGCCATGGCTACAAGCCCTGAGCAACGCACACCATGTAAGGGAAGCTGTCTAATTATCCCCAGATGGCGCCAGTGCAGCTTCCTGCCCCTGCTGCTGTCATCTCCTTTGTTCCGCACTTTCTCCATCACGGGCTCTTTCCAGCTGTGCACCTAGCCTGCATGGCCAGAATTAGGGGGCAGACTCCAGAAACACTGCTACCCGGATTTAGGGCCTGGTGGGAACAGAGCCCTGGGCACGTTTAGACTGCGCCTCTTCACACCCCCAGAGTTTTAAAGAGAGCTTTTCTCTTACTCTTCTGCTTCGCTACTTTTGATGCTTTCCTTTCTTATATTCCATGGATCTCAGTCTTATTTTTCTTAAATATAAACCTCTCCACTATGGATTGGTGCAATCATGTATTTGATTAGGTTGTCTGATGTAGTTATGCCCTAGCATTTCTATATTGAAATACATATCATTTTATTATAAATTGATTTCCTCTTACTTCTCATTTATATTTCAGTTAGGTCACTAGACCTACTTATGTATGTAGGCAGGTTATATTATCTATGAATTCCATTTCAGGATAGCAAAGGGAGAGTCACAAACTATTTGTTATTAACAGGGAGTAGTAGGTCTCATAGGATTGAGAACTACTGATGTGGAGCCAAGAATGAAAAATGAATACAGATAATAAGTAAGGTTGGAGGTTGTTGAAATATGGCTTATTATTATGAAAGTAGGTGGAATGACTTTTCAGTATGAGGGAGCCAGTGGAGCAAAAAGTTTCTGCCTGAGAAGAATCCTTACTAATGCGTGTCAGGCCCTTTTCATAAGCACATCACTGCATCTTCAAAACAGGCCCACGACACAGGTACTATTATTATCTTCACTTTTCAGATGATTGCAGATCATAAAAGAAGAAGTCAATTGCCCGAGTTCACTTAGTGGCAGAGCCCAGAATGAAATTCAAGTCTGTCTGAGACCAAAGCTACATGCTTGCTATTACCCTAGTCTGCCTCTCCAAGAGCAAGCTGAGAAAGAAAGAGGCAAACTTCGTTCTACAGAAGGATCAGCCTGTGAGGATCAGTGGACATTTATTGAGTGTTTCAAACTGCTCTAAGATAGCAGAAAAAACAGAAACTCAGGAACTTTTTGCCCTTAATGAGTGTCCAATCTCTCTATCTCTCTCTCTCTTAAATTTGAGGGAAAGGAGAACATGGTAGTAGCTGGAGGAATGGCAAGAGCAGTTGTGTGTGCGTGTTCATGTGTGTCCCATTTATATGTCTCATATGTGTCACACAAAGTAACTTCAACTGGCTGTATCGCACAGGGCAGGGGAAAGATCAAGATATCAAACATTCAGGACCAAGGAACCAGTCTAGGGGCCGAGAAGCCATTGAACTGGAGCACAGGTGAAAAGGCAGGGCGAATTTTCAGAGGCCCAATGCTCACAGAAGACGACTAATGCCAAACCTGATAGGCAAAAGTGTAGGGTAAAGCATCTATGTCCACAGGTCAATAGTCCAGAAGAGGGGATAGATTGAAAGGCCAAGGAGACCAGAAAAGATTTTGGGCACACTGTTGACATGAATAATGCCAAAGAATAAATAATAAATGAATAAAAGATTGTGGCGCTGCCTGCAAAGCTCTGGTGGAGTTAAGCAACTGGGATTGATGCATTTGTTGATGATCCACTTTGTGGATTACCCATAGTAAATATTCAGTCCTGAGCAGCTGGCTCTGCTTTTGTCCCCTTCTTGGCCTCTCAGCCAATGTTCTCTCTTATTGTTTCCTAAATTGTTAGCAATCTAAGCAACAAATTATAGACAGCATACACGTAGAGTTTGCTGTTGTAATAAAAATTTACAACAAAATCAATCTGACACATATTTAATGATATGCATAATTGTTATAGTGCTGGGTGGCAATTAGGCATAAATTGTAAACAGTTCGCATAAATGCCTGTAAATAGAATTATTCCCACACAGTTAAATCAAATTCTTGGTTTGTTCCCCTGGTGTATGGGTTCTGGTATATCTTGCAGCTGCACCCACGTCATCAGTGCAGATTTTAAATTGGCCTTAATGTTTTTACTTTTGTCAGGCACTTGTTAATGTTCCCAGGTAAAATGTGTAGTTGCCACCTCTGGCTATCACCCCCATGACTCCAGATCTGAAATGTCTACTGCGGTCATTGCTATCTTGTGCTGCTGGCTGCCAACCTGAGGGAGGTTTCCTTTCCTCCTGCTCAGGGATGTGGGATAGGAACAAAGAGGAAAACTTGCTTAATGGTGGAAACAAAAGAGTTTCCATGTTCTGACTGGTAATTTCTGGAACTGCAGGGGTAGGTGAAATTCAGGGTAAGGGAAAAGGGCTGAACTCACACCTCACACCCATTATCCCATTGATCCCATGAAATGACTGATATGATGATTTTCACAGCTGTCCTTAAGTGGATAGATTCTCACTAAAAAGAAAATCCTGTTCTTGCTCCAGACTAACGCTTAAAACAACCCTCCCTCCCATCCAGTGTCGTTATCGCTTTAAAGGTCTTTAAAATCCAAGCATGTTTATTTATTGTTGTTTGCCATTAACAAGAGATGATTTCTAAAGACCCGAGAAAGCCAGCATTTTGAAGAGACTACATGGCAGTAGACAAAGCTTTTAAGCTAGATAGATCGGATGCCACAAGATTATAGCAGCGAAAATTTTGTATTTACTCTCTCTGAACATCAATTTCTTGATCTGTAAAATATAGCATAAAATAGCTTCTATATTATATGGCTATTGTGTAGATTTCATGTTGCAAAGATCATGTGAATAAAACATTAATACACTGCCTGGAACATAGTATGATTTAATTAAGTGTTAGTTACAATTAATATTATTATCATAACTGTTGTTTTCAGATGTAGCCTTGACTTCCTCATTATTGTGTCCACCGCTCCATGTGTTACTTTTGTAGGGAGCAGAACTGCAGGAAATGAATGTATGAGATGCTGGTGATGAAATTTTGGGATAGAGAAGCCACAGATGACCTTAAAGCAAATAGAACAGCACAGATGGTTCAGTCCTTCATCTATATTCCCTACTTGTTAAAGGGAGGTTGGCACTGACCTGGTACACAGTGAACCCTGGCATTTGGAGAAAATCAAAGGCAGACTAGATTAAAATGATCATGAGTAACATTCGTTCAGCACGAAAAATGCATTCATTTTATTCCTAGTGCAAGACACCGCGGAGACAAGATTGAAATACACAAGCATTGTACTCTCCTTAAACTCTTATTTTAGTAGGAGAAACAGAACCTTTTAGCTAACATATACAATGGAAATGAGAAGGAGTCGCATCTTGGACATGGTTAGAGAACCCAGGATGGAGCAAATGCTCTCCTCTACTTCAGAGGCTCAGGGAAGCTTCTTTTCAGAGAAGTCTTGGAATGAGTTGAGGAGTGTGTGTGTGTGTGTGTGTGTGTGTGTGTGTGTGTGTGTGTGTGAAAAACAACCCACCACTGCCATGGAGTCAATTCTGACTCATAGCTACCTTACATGTGGTTTCAGAGGCTGTACAACTTTACAGAAGCAGACTGTCTCATCTTTCTTTAGAGGAGCAGATTGTGGGTTTGAACTGCTGACCTTGTGTTTAGCAGTCCAAGGCTTACCTGACAATACCACCAATGTAAGTCTTAAGTGATAATCCAAGAAGCTTACTTATATGAAGAAGAACGTGTGGCTGCAGGGTTTGGAGAAGGCTTTCTAACAGCTCGCTATGTGCAGATGAGCAAGTTTCAGAGGCTCTTCTAACATCCACTTTAAACTTGTCTTTCTCTTCTGTCTTTCTAATGACCTTTTGCTTTCTTCATGAATGGTGTTCTCGATGTCTTCCCACAGCTCATCAGGGCTTCTGTCATTTGTAGTCAATGCAGCAAATCTGCTCTTGAGATGTTTTCAAAATTCAGGTGGGATAGAGTCGAAGTCTTATGTTGGCTCTTGTGGACTTGGTCTAATTTTCTTCAGCTTCAACCTGTACTTATATAAGAGAAATTGATGGCCTGTTCCACAATCGGCACCTAGCCTGGTTTTAACAAACAAATTTGTCTTTGAACAATTACAGCCAAAGTGCTCCTTAGAGGCAACGTAGGTGAGACTTTGTCTCACGCACTTTGGAGGCGTTGCTGGGAGAAGGTCAGTGAAAATGAGGAAGGCTTTCGAGGAGCGGGGTTTGCACAGTGGCTCAGTCATAGAAACAATTGTAAGGATAGCACAGTACTGAGTAGCGTTTCATTCTGTTCTACAGTGTGTTCCTATGAGTCAGACGTGACTCAACAGTACCTAACAACAACACTATGCAAATGACACAACCTTTGTTGTGGAAAGTGAAGAGGCCTTGGAGCACTTGCTGATGAAGATCAAGGACTGCAACCTTCAATATGGATTACAACTCAATGTAAAGAAAACCCAAATCATCACAAGTGGACCAGTCGATAACATTCTGGTCAATGGAGAAAAGACTGAAGTTTTCAAGGGTTTCATCTTGCTGGGAATCCACAATCAATGCTCATGGAAAGAGCAGTCAATAGATCAAAGGATTAATTGCATTAGGTACATCGTCTGCATAAGTCATCTTGGAAGTGCTGAAAAGCAAGTCTGTTACTTTGAGGACTAAGGTGTGCCTGATTCAAATGATGATATTCTCCATCACCTCATATGCAGGTGGAAAGCTGGATATTGAACGAGGAAGACTGAGGAAGAACCAATGTATCTGAACTATGATGCGGGCAAAGAATATTGAAAGCACCATGGATTTCTTAGAATTAGTACAACCACATTGCATTTTGGACACAAGGATGGGGAGACTTCGATTCATGTACTTTGGATATATTATCAGGAAAGACCAGTGCCTGGAAAAGGAGATCATACTGTGGCAGAGAAAAAGAGGAAGTCCCTTGACAAGATGGATTGACACAGTGGTTGTAACAAAGACTCAAACACAAGAACAACTGTGAGGATGGTGCAGGACCAGGCAGTGTTTTTCTTCCTGGTGTACAAAGGGCCACTATGAGTCTGAACTAACTAAAGAGCACCTAACAATAAGAAGACAAGCATTTGACAGACCCTGAAGAAGCATGGTTTCTTATTCAGCAGCAGCCAAATGTTTATATTAGTAGAGTACTTATTTTACCTTCCAGATCCAAAGGGATGGGACATAGAGTCCCCTCTTGATAATAGGAATATGTATATATACATACACATATATACATATATAATCTTTTGAAATCTACACAGCCATTCACCCATCAAAAGCATATCCAAGGAATGCCCACCCAAGATAATCAGTGGGTGATAATTCATTAACATATTCATTTAATATATACTGAATGCTTACTATAGGATAGACATAGAGGTCCTAGAACATATACATAAACATACACACACATATAAAATTGATGACATATGTATCAATGTTATGAGTGCTGAGAAGCATGATAAAAATTTAAGACACTGCCTAACTAGGTGAGAATGATGTTGGCAAGAAAGTTACTTTAGACTATAGGTTCCAAAAATTACTTGGTCTACCAGCCCCTTTTAAAAAAGAATTATTCATGGACCCAGATAATTTAAAACATTTGTACTATGGCCTGTAATCCAGGATAAAGTATAACCCTGCCATTTTGCAGCCCATCCATCATCTTTCTACCATCTCCAGAAATGGTATCACCTACTTTGAGAAACTATGATTTAGACAGTGTCAAATTTAAATTGAGAGTAGAAGTATAAGAAGTTGCCCACTACTGGGGGGGGGGGGAGCATTTTAAACAGAGGGCAGAGCGTATGAAAACATCTCAAGGCACTGAAGAATTTACAGATTCTAGAAAATCAGAGTGAATCCCAACGTATCCAGAGCACACTGAAAGAGTGTGATGGCACACAGGTGCCAACATTTCACAATGTAGTTGGGTCCGATGTAGGGTTCCCGAGGCTGTAAAGCTTTATAGGAGCAGCGAGCCTTACCTTTCTTCCACGGAACCACCGGTGGGTGGGTTTAGACTGCCAACCTTGTGGTTAGCAGTCCAACCCTTCCCTGACAGTGCCACCAGACTTCTTTGTAGTCTGTGTTCATTTTGCTTGACATGACTTGTTTTCAGAAAGATTTTAGGGTGGGAGGCATTGCCATTCTAGTAAAGAGAGAAGGAAATATTTTTATTGCAGAGAAAGTAAGGTGGATTCGTTCGGGTCTCACTATTTGGGTTGCTATTGAAAGTCAAATGATTGACAACATGGTCTAACGTTTCCACAAGGCTGCTTAGCCAACTTACATATGAAATACCTTGGTGCCTAGCTTGTATTTTTCTTGTCAAAGATGATAACAACTTAAGGTCTTGGCATAATGAAGATAGCTCAGAGCTTTGTCCCTTGGTTTCAAGCCAGTTTTCAACTGCCAGCCTCCCATGCGCTAGTTCATATACCTCGCTAGTCTATAGTTCTTCACTATGTCAAGGCAGGAAAGTGCTTAGTGGAAATCAATAATGAGGGCAAAGATGATTCTGATAATAAAATGATGATTAATATGCACCAAATGTCTCTTATTTGACAAGAGTTTTACCTACATTATCATTTTTTATCTTTATTAACAATCTTGTGACATGAGTATTTTGAAGAGGAGAGAAGCAAAGTACATTGCCCAAAGTCACAGTGTCATAAATTTTTCGTTACATTTTCAGTTGTTGGAAATGTGCCTAGCAGAACGTGTCCCCATTCAACAAGCTCTACATGTACAAATCAGTGCTATTGATGATGCGCTTCAAGGTGTACAACCCTTCTCATCCTTTTGTGATTGTTCCTCCCCCATTTATATAAACTCCAACATCCCAGCTACTCTTTCAAATTGTTGTAGTCAATTTGATCCAGTATAGGCAGTTCTTGTTTGTTTTTCTCCCCAAAACCATTTTATTTGGGGCTGATAGAGATAGAATATCATTCCATAGTTCAATCACATCAAGCAGTATTGTACAATTGCTACCACAATCGATTTCCAAACATTGTCTTCCTTCTTGAATCCCTTCATATCATCTCCCCTTTACCCTCTCCCACCCCACTGTACCCCTCAGGAACTTTTATTCTACTTTCTGTATCTGTAGGTTCATCAACTCTGGATTTCATGTATTGAAAAACAGATATATGCACGTAGATTTATTTACCCACCATTCTATATAAATATATTTACATATGAACATGCCTATATTTAGACTTCTATAAATGCCCTTTGCCTCTTAGTTCTTTCCTCTATTTCCTTTTACTTTCCTCTTGTCCCACTATCATGCTCAGCTTTCATTATGGTTTCAGTAATTTCTCTCGGTTACATTGCCCTTGCTGAATCCGTCCCAGGCCTCTCACACCATCCTTGCCACTATTTTGGATCACTTGTTGCTACGTTTTCCCTGGGTTGGCCAATACCACCTTCTTTCCCCTGCCCCCCCCTCTCCCATGTTCCCCTGGAAACATCAGTCCTGTTGTTTTCATCTCCCAACTGTCCATCCAGCCTATGTTATCTAGATAGATCTGCATAGATAATAACATGCACCAAAAAACAAGGCATAGCAAGACAAAGCGGCAAAAGAGAACACAACCATGACAGCAACAAAGAAAACCAATGACCAGAGAAGAATAATTTTTAAAAAAGAAAAAGAAAACATTTTAAAAAGAAAGAAAAACCTATAAATAGATCAAGGTCTGATTTTTTTTACCTCTAAGCATATCTTCCAGTCAACTCTGATGGGCTGCCATGCTTTGGCCCCAAAATCTATCCTTTGCACTCCCTCGGGAGCTCTCTGATATGCTCCCCCACCCATTGCTCTGCTGCACAGTTTTAGTGTGTTTTTTTTTCAGTGTCACGGGGTCAGACCGGGCCAGTGTTGTCCCCCGTAGGGTCATGGGTCAGAGAGGGATGTCTTGTTTCATAGTGGGATCGGCCATATGATCCACTATGTTCATTGGCTGTTCGGAGCAGGGATATAGTTATATAGGATGGTGGCAAAATAGATCTATGCACTTATATTTATAGGTTTATTATTAAGGAAGGAGATGGACACTGGACCTCTACTCAAGTACCTACTTAATGCAAGAACACTTTGTTCTATTAAATTGGCATTCCATGATGCTCACCTTCCCAACAGGATCGCTGAAGACAAATGTGTGCATAAGCGAATGTGGTGGAGAAAGTTGATAGTGCGTGGCTTTCAAAAGATATAGCAACCGGGGTCTTAAAGACCTGCAGGCAAACAAGTGGCCATCTAGCTCAGATGCAACAAAGTCCTCATGGAAGAAGCACACCAGCCTGTGTGACCACAAGGTGTAGAAGGGACCAGATATCTGGTATCAAAGAACAAAAAAATTATATCATTGGTGGTCCACCTTCCAGATATGATCACTGAAGACAAATGTGTGCATAAGCAAATGTGGTGAAGGAAGCTGATGGTGCATGGCTATCAAAAGATATAGCATCTGTGGTCTTAAAAGCTTGAAGATAAACAAGTGGCCATCAAGCTCAGAAGACTTAAAGCCCATAAGGACAAAGCATACCAGCCTGTGTGACCACGAGCTGTCGAACGGATCAGGTGCCAGGCATCAAAGAACAAAAAATCATATCATTGTAGATGAGAGTGAGTGCAGAGTGGAGACCCAAAGCCCATCTGTAGACAACTAGACACCCTCTTACTGAAGGGTTGTCGGGAGGACACGAGCCAGTCAGGGTACAGTATAGCAATGATGAAACATACAACTTCTAATTCCTAAATGCTTCCTCATCCCTCCCACTATTATGATCCCAATTCTACCTTGCAAGTCTGGCTAGACCAGAGGATGTGCATTGGTACAGATAGGAACTGGAAACACAGGGAATCCAGGACAGATAAACCCACAGGACCAGTAATGAGAGTGGCAATACCTGGAGAGTGGAGGGAAGGTGGGCTAGAAAAGGGAAAATGATTACAAGGATCTACATATAAACACCTCCCTGGGGGATGGACAGCAGAAAATGGGTGAAGGGAGACATTGGACAGTTTAAGATTTGACAAAATAATATTTTATAAATTATCAAGGGTTCATGAGGGAGTGGGGAGCGGGGAGGGAGGGGGGGAAATGAGGAGCCGATATCAGGGCTCAAGTAGAAATAAAACATTTTGAGAATGATGATGGCAAAAAATTTACAAATGTGCTTGACACAATGGATGGATGTATGGATTGTGATGAGAATTGTTCAATCCACCAATAAAATGATTTTACAAAAAAGAAACAGAAAAAAACTATAGCAAAAATTCAAGAAAGCCATCCCCAATGACAAAATATGTCAGAGCTAAACCACAATATAACCCAAAAGGGGAAAAACACACAAAATGTTAAAAGCCATATCAGGCCCAAAGTTTATGGGAGGGATCAACTATTCAAGTCAGGTTGATCATTTTGATCTCCTATCGTCATCTCTCCAATATACTCTGTTTTGCAACCACTTTATTCCCATCCTCCATTACGGATAGAGAGAAATCACCAGAGACTTATTTCTTATATAGCTCTCACAAATCTATCTTGGGTTTCCACTGTCATCCATAACCTTATTCCGGCATTGTGATATGTAATTAGCCTACTTTGGCCCAATATTCTTTTTTCAACTGTGTTCTAAATATTAGTACCAGGGGCTAGTCAATGACAAAATTAATGGAAAATCTTTATGCTCCATGGAGATGAAAGATAAGACTCTACCACAAATTAACAAGTAGGTCTCTAAAGGGAGCCAATGGCAGATTAAAAAAACATTTTTTTTTTTAAGAAATAGCTCCGGAAATGGCTTTGGGCCTCTCACTGAATCCTAGCTCTGAATTAAGAACATGTAGTTCTTGCATTGTGGCCCTGCTTGATACTCGCTTTCACGAAGGAAATACAGAAGATATGAATCCTATAACAAAGTATAATGAAGAAATTAGATGGTGCCCAGCTATCAGATAAAATAGTGCCTGAGGTGAAAGGCTTGTTTCAAAACAAGCAGCCATCTAAGTGAGATGTCAACTCATGGAAGCCCACATGGAAGAAGCACTCCAACATCAGTGGCCAAAGGCTTGCAAATCATATTGGCCAAAGTCAACAGAGGAAATCATATCAGAGCCCAAATTGTTAGATAGTTCTTTAAGAGTACAAGGCTCAAGGCACTGACTCGTTACCAGTTAAGCTACATTATTATTCAGTTTGAAGAAGAGTTCAGGAGGTATTTTAGGTTTGAAGTTTAAGATGATCTCAGGCAGTAGTTGTTTCAGGGGTTCATGCAGCCTCTGTGGCTCTTTATTTCATGAGATTCTGAAATTCGGTTCCAAATTTCTATCATTTTTGATTAATATTATTTAATAGAATCCTCAATAAAAATGCTCAATAATGGTAACTAGAATATGCTCTTCTGGTATCAAGTCAATGTAGCCACGAACCTACATATAGAAGCAGGGTTCTATACTATATTTCATCCCAATACCAAAATATTGGTCAAAGTTTCTCATTTCTATCTAGGTTCCTGGCTTATTGTAGCGCAAATTGAACTGTTACCTGTCTAAATTATCTGCCATGTCTCCTAGCATTGCCCCCCGGCCCTAATTTGTTTATTGTTCTTCGAGGACTTATTATTTGCATTATGCTTTAAGGATGAAGTCCCTAAACATACTCCAGCCACCATTTTTAGCGTCAGCTATCCTCAGAGAGTATGGCACGCGCTCAGCCTCCTTCAGTACTTTAATTAAGTGATATGCAGAGAACAACTTGCCTTTATTAGAGCTCCTTACACGATCACAATAAGGCCCTGTCTCAGGTATTAAAATGAAGAAACTCAATCAGATCTAATTGCTGCTCTCCATGGACTTGCTACCTCCTCATAGTCAAATGCCAGGTGGTATTGTGGAGTACACAATAACTCTTGTTTTCCAGATGAATATGTCGCTCCACCTTCTTGGCCACATTTATCTTGCCCCACCTGCTAGTGAATCCTAAACTCAGTAAATCTGGCAAACAGACAACGCGAAGGTTAGGAAAATACCCACTTCCATGGAATTGAGTTCGATTCGTAGTAAGAGAATATAGGCTTCAAAGAATGCAAATCCTTATGGGGGAAGACAGCCTTCTAGTTCTCCCGAAGAGTAGCTAGTGGGGTTGAATTCTTGAGGATCTGGATAGTAGCCCCATAATGAACTGACAGCCCCATCAAATCTCCTCCGCCATCACGTCCGGTCCCTGGACAGCCATCCTAGACAGGGTCGCAGAGGCCACTCCGTGTCACAAGAGCTGGTAGGTTCACTTTGCTCTCTCACAGAGATGAAAGAGATGAATGGGTATGAACCACCACGCTTGAGTAAAGGCAACCATCCAACACTTACCTGACAGCATCACCAGGGTTCCTTAAGGTTAGGGATAAAATATCAGAAATTTATAAACGGAGACCAGCCGCATCCCCAAGAAGTTGGATGACCCATCTTCCTTTGGCAGCTTGATTTAGTTCAACAAATATTGACTGGGTCTAGGCTATATGCCTGGCCCTGTCTATGTGATTCAGTGGTGAAATTAGAAAATTTACAAAGTACATTCACAGGAACTTTGTCTTTCTTGTACCCAGAACAGTGCTATGTACATAGTGGTACTTACACTTAGATTTGAATTTAACTTACTTATGTATACGTTAAATTTATATTTAATTAATATATTAAGTATTTGAATAAATGAATGGTTTACGCTGCCTTTCTAAGAATTCGGTGCTCAAGATTCTCCACCACTGACCCCTAAGTTTACGGTCACATTTCCTCAAGACCAAAGGAATGTGGACATATCTACATTAAAGGAAGTTACTCTGGAACTATCTAAGGAAGATCATAAGATACCATTTCACTTCGGACCCAGACCCTCGCTAGCCTTTTTGGCTGCACTGCTAAGGTGGAGTAAGAGTATCAGGAATTCAGCTCACACATTTCTCCCTTGGAGTCTTCATTTTAGAAATAAGATCACATCAAGCTGTCCGAAATTGTTGTAATTGGTGAGTATTGAACTCCCCTAGCTTGGGGGAGAGTAATAAGTGTTGAATCAAATACCTATGCTAGGAACATCTTTGGGAGCATTTAGGACATCGTAGAAGAATGCAGAAGTAGTAAATTACAAGACCATTGCCCTCAAAGAAGTTGTAATGTTTCTGTTAGAGAAAAGAAACCTCCCAAGTGTCCAGACGTGCTTCCGTGTTGGTGTATGAAATTGGACCTTTTAATCACTATATATTTGATTTGATTTACAATGATTTGTTAAACTTCGATAACTTTTCAATAAGTTATTTACATGATAACATCTCAAAAGGTACATTCCCCTCCCATTTAGTTTTTCAACTAAGAAGAAACTGAAAACACCAAATTCATATGTATCATTGTAGCATAATCTATGCATTTACAATCAACCAAGTATAAATATTTTCTTTTGCCTTTTTTTACATAAATGGAGCTAAAATATATGCACTGCGCTGTACCTTGTTTTAGCTCTTCACAATATTTTGTGGAGATGTTTCCATATCAGTATTATTTATTTATGTTTTTATGACAGCTTTCTATTCTATTGTGTGGATGTGTTTTAATTTATTGAACTAGTCTCCTACTGATAAAATACTTGCTATGGTTACTTGCAGTTAACAATACTTAGAATACTTCCAGGATTTTGTTTTGCAAACAATCCTGAACTGAAAAAGTATAATCAATTTTAATCCCCGAACATATTTCATATATCACCTCATTTATATAATGTGCTCTCACATCATTTTATCAAGATTTTGCCTTATTTTAATCCTCCCTCTCACCTTACATCAACCCATGTTCTCCTAAGAAAAGGCATCTTCTGAAATGTCTTTTGTGGTTTAAGATAACTGTTTGGGTCTTCCAGCCTTCTGGGTTCCCTTCACTTGATGGAATGATTGTGATGTTACCATCAGGCAACCCTTGGGTTCAAGTTCAAATTCTTATTTCAAGACTGTCTTGCTATATGGTTGTAAATGAATTCATCTCTAAGTCACAATTGTCTTACAGGCAAAACGGGAACAATAGCAGTAACTACATCATAATATTGTTTTGAGGATTTAGCCCAAAATGCATGTAAAATACTTAGCACCGTTTTTAGCACCTAGAAAATGTTCAACAAACACAATTTAGTATTCGTAATTTGTTTCCTGCACATTAATGTGTGGAACATTGGTAGAACAAAGACAAATCCATCAATTTCCCAGTAACTACTTTTGACAGTATACAAAGTATTACATTCTGCTGGAGTTTTCAAAAAGTACCGCCATCTATTAAGAAATTAAAATTGTCTTGTGACAATTTCTTATCTCAACATTTTTTTAAAACAATTTATTAGGGGCTCATACAACTCTTATCACAGTCCATACATACACATACATCAATTGTATAAAGCACATCCATACATTCCCTACCCCAATCATTCTCAAGGCATTTGCTCTCCACTTAAGCCCTTTGCATCAGGTCCTATTTTTTCCCCTCCCTCCCTCCCCGCTCCCCCCTCCCTCATGTACCCTTGGTAATTTATACATCGTTATTTTGTCATATCTTGCCCTATCCGGAATCTCAACATTTTAAAAAACATTTTATTAGGGGCTCATACAACTCTTATCACAATCCATGCATATACATACATCAATTGTATAAAACACATCTGTACATTCTTTGCCCTAATCATTTTCTTTTTTTTTCTTTTCTTTTTTTACATTTTATTAGGGGCTCATACAACTCTTATCACAATCCACACATATACATACATCAATTGTATAAAGCACATCCGTACATTCTTTGCCCTAATTACTCTCAAAGCATTTGCTCTCCACTTAAGCCCTCCCCATCAGGTCCTCTTTTTTCCCCCTCCCTCCCCGCTCCCCTCTCCCTCATGAGCCCTTGATAATCCACAGATTGTTATTTTGTCATATCTTTTCCTATCCGGAGTTTCCCTTCCCCCCCTTCTCTGCCATCCATCTCCCAGGGGGGAGATCACATGTGGATCCGTGTAATCAGTTCCCCCTTTCCAACCCACTCACCCTCCACTCTCCCAGCCTCAACATTTGTTGACATTTCTTATCGCAACATTTTCCCCAGAGCTGCCTTCACATCTTTGTTCCTTAGAGTGTAAATGATAGGATTGAGGGCTGGGGTAAGCACTGTATACAGAAGGGAAAGCAACTTCAATAAGTCTTCATACTGAGGCCTTGATGGGAAACCATAGACAATGCCGAGAGTCCCATAATATAAAGTGACTACTGTCAGGTGAGAGGAACAGGTAGAAAAGGCTCGCTGTTTCCCTGTAGTAGAAGGAATCCTCAGAATGGTGGCAATGATGTGAATATAAGAAGACAAAGTCAATATGAAGGGACCAAGGGCAAATAAAGCAGTGCTTATAAAAGTTGTCATCTCAGCTGTTTGTGTATCACTGCAGGCAAGCCTCATGATGGGCTTCAAATCACAGAAGAAGTGATCAATTTCATTGGCAGCACAGAACTTTAACCGCAAAATGAGGACGATGAGAAGGACAGGAGCCAGAAATCCAGCCATCCATGAGGCACCAGCTAGCAGTAAGCAACCCCAGTTGTCCATGATGCTGGTATAATGCAGTGGGTTACAGATGGCTAGGTAGCGATCATAAGACATCACAGCCAAGAAGAAACATTCTGTAGCCACTGAGGCAGCAAAAAAGTACAACTGACTAGCACAAGCCACAAAGGAAATGGACTCATGAGCTGAGAGCAGTGTCCTTATCATCAAGGGTTCGATGGTAGTGGTATAACCAATCTCTAGGAAGGAGAAGTGACCAAGAAAGAAATACATGGGTGTGTGAAGGGAGCGATCAATGAACACCACAGTTAGGATCACAATGTTGCCCATGAGAGTCATCACATAGATGGCCAGAAATATCCCAAAAAGGAAAAACTGTAGTCCATGAAGGTTTCCAAAACCCAAAAGGATAAATTCTGAAATTAGAGTCATATTTTCTTCCTCCATGATAGCCATAATTTGATTCTGAAAAAAATTAAAATATGAGGAATGACCATTGATCAAATGCTGTTTTTAGAAATAAAAAAATCAAACTGCTTATCGGTATCATACATATCCAAATAGCCTTTTTCCCCCTATATAGTTGACTTCTTTCTGGAAGTTCAGGATTCTTAATAAATTTGATCACAGTCTCCAAGTGGGCATTAGGAGAGTTAATCCATGACTTTAATTGCCCCATCATATATAGAATGTATAGCATCAACAACAAAAGAAAAGATCAAACCCACTGCCAATGAGTTGATGGCTGACTCATAGTAACCTATAGAATAGTGTCAAACTGCCTTATAGGGTCTCCAAGGCTATAAATCTTCACCAAAGCAGACCGCCACATCTTTCTCCAGTGGAATGGCTGGTGGGTTTGAGCTGCTGAGTTTGGGTTATCACCCAAGTGCTTTAATCACTGCATCACCAGACCTCATATAGAATGCATAAATAAAATCTTCCAACTGTGACTAGACAACATTAATATGTCCGTTTTTCAACTATTTATTTGGGAAACATGCCCCTTCCTTGGAAATCTTACTCTGGTTGTTTTCTACTGTTGATGCTGCTATTATCTGTACCGTTGGAAATTCTGAATCCCCTAGGTGTAAATTAGATAAGGTCAATTCCATTTCCTTAAATTCCAGAAATTCCATACCAATTAAAAGCTGTGTCTTGCATTCATCATGTGTATTGCATTAACATCATCATATTGAAGGTTGTCTATAATCCTTAACATGTACTTGCTAGCAAGTTCTTGAAACATTACTAAAGGAAATAAAGTAAAGTAATGGTAAAGCAGTGATGGTGAGGACATGACGTTGTATGGTGGAAAGAGAAATGACCGGATTCATATACCAAATCTGCCATTTTCTGGTTGTGTCACCTTGAGGAGGTTGCGTCATTTCTCTGACATTGTCCCCACCCTGTAGTGGCATATTAAGTCTGTGTAAAAATGCTTTGAACAATTCTAAGCCCACATTAGGCACTTAACACATTAATTCATCCATTAAACATTATAAATGGAATGTTAAAGGTGTCAAGTTTAAAAAAATAGGTACTTAGCATAAAACAGTGAAAAAGTCTCTGTCTGTCTACAAATCAGAAATATTCTGTATCTCATGGAGCTTTCATACTAGAGGGGGAGAAATATTCTGTATCTCATGGAGCTTTCATACTAGAGGGGGAGAAAAGCTAAAAACAAAGAAAGGGACCCATAACATAATTTTAGTTGTGAGTGTTATTGTTAGGTACCAGCCAGTCACTTCTGACTCATAGCGACTGTATGCACAATGGAATAGAACAAAGTAGGGACCTGTGGCACCCCCCACAATTGTTTCCATGCTTGAGTCCATTGTTGTAGCCACTGTGTCAATCCATCTCACTGAGAGCCTTCCTCCTTTTCACTGCCCCTCCATTTTGCCAAGCATGATGTCCTTCTCCAGGGACTCCTGCCAACACATATGTCTAAAGTGTGTAAAATTAAGTCTCGCCATCCCTACTTCTACAGAACACTCTGGTCATACTTCTTCCAAGATAGATGAGTGGAGAAGCCCTAGTCATGTAATGGGATACATATGGGAATGTAAACTACAAGGTCAGCAGTTCAAAACCCCAACTGCTCTGGGAAAGAAAAAAAATGGAGTTTTTTACTCCTTGAACAGTTACAGTCTTAGAAATTCACAGGGACAGTTCTCCAATGTCCTATAGGGTTGCTATCAACTTGATGGCAGTGAATTTGGTTTTGAGTTGTGATAAGTACTATGAATTTAACACATGCTTGGTTTGATGTGCACATGTGTGCAAATATGCATGCTTGTTTGATCGATGATATTGTTGGAAATGGTCAAGGGGAAGCTAATCTGAAAATTGAGAACATAATCAGACAAGGTTGATGGGAGGAGTAGTGAATCACATTTACAGAAGGACCAGGTTTTGCAGAAGGAACTATTTAGAGTTTTAGAAAAACTAAAAGGAAAAATGCAACATGGGAAATAGAGCATGTGTAGGAAATTTAGGAAGTAAACAATTAGTCAGGTCCTTGCAAGCCCTGTGATAAAATTTTCTGTTTAAAATAACTTGAGATGATTAATAAATGGAAATAGGGGAATTCACATAGAACAAATGAGACCATTAAAGCTGTTGCACAGGCCAGGTGAGGGGTGGCAGTCAACCGGTGCTTGCAGAAAGGATGGAGAGAAAATATATCCCAAACCACCTTTGAGCTAGAAATACCCAGCGTTTCTAGCATATTACATGGGAAAGGGGAGGAAAAGTCAACTATCAAAAATGACTCCCGAGTTTTTAAAGTGACACCATTTACTGAGTTGACAAAGATTATGTTAAGAGAAAGTTGAAGGGACAGATACAAATTCCATTAGGAAGCATTCAATTTGAGATGTCTGCGAAAATTCTAAGTGGAGAGATCAAGCAGACAGCTGCTTTTAAGAGTCTGTAGCTCAGAGGAGAAGGTTGTGCTGGGAAATAAATATAAGAATCTTTAGACTAGAGATAATATTCTAAACCATGAGAGTAGATAAAATATCCTACAGAGAGATATGGAAATGGGATAATGTGCTCCATAGATCTCTAGGGCTCTCTTTCTCTGTGGTCTGGCAGAAGAATGAAGAGTAGGCGTCAGCAAGGGAGGAAGAGGCTAAAGATGAACTAGTATAACATAAGCCCCGTTTCAAGAGACTTGTTTAGGCAAGATCCAAGTTGGTAGACTAAACAGATACACTATAGACTCTACCACAATCACCCAAGAAACCAATTTAAACAGATAGAGATGGTAATCTGGGAATCCAGAGCTCCCAAGGCAAGAATAAAGTAGATCAAAGCAGGTGAACAAAATTACCAACAATGAGATAGGCAGAGCAATGACCTGGAACCGTGTGGCCCGTCTCCATTACTGCAATGCCTGTTCAGAGCAGGAACCAGATCACCTAGCTTAGGGGCTTCACCAGTGTCCACACTGGTGGTTAGCAACCACTTTCCTCCCACCACCTCTGGCCACAAGAGGCACAGTCTCCACTACCCCTACCCATCCTGTAGCTCAGTGGTTCTCCACCTTCCTATTGCTGCCATCCTTTCATACAGTTCCTCATGTGGTGGTGACCCCCAAACATACAATTATTTTCATTGCTGCTTCATCACTGTCATTTTGCTACTGTTATGAATCGCCATGTAAATATCTGATAGGCAGGATGTATTTTCATGGCTACAAACTCAATGTAATGAAAGCATAATGATTCATCACAAAAAACAATACGTCATTAAAGTTGGTGAAGTCTTTCTTTCTAATGACAAATATGTGAACGTTTGTCTGGAAGCATGGTGCAGCGTGGGTGACAGTCTTCACGCCAGGGACTCTAGGTGGGCGTATCTGCATGTGGGCGGGCCCGCCTGGAGACGGATAGACGAGCGATGTCTCAGTTCCTAAGACCATCGAAACTAGGTGTTTTCCGATGGTCTTAGGTGACCCCTGTGAAAGGGACATTCAACCCCCACTAAGGTGTCGCGACATACAGTCTGAGAACCGCTGCTGTAGCTGGTCAAAACCCCACCTCCAGTGCCTGTGTTGTCTGGTTTTTTTCTTTTCACTTTCTTACTTCGCTACATCTCCTGCCGCTATCCTTCTTTCTTTCTTTTTGCTTCTTCCCTTGCCTGCTCCATCCTTCTGTGGATCTTGAGGAGGGAGCAGCTGTCGCACATCCCCTCTGTGATTAGCAGTGTCCACTCCGACCCTCACAGATCCATGGTGCTTCCCACTGCAGCTGTGCTTGGTGACGAACACTTTCACCAGAACCAAGCTGTTTTATCCTCTCTTCCCTCTTCTCCTTGTTTCTCTCCTTTCTTCCTGTATACCCCTTTTGTCTCTTGTTGATCTCATAGATCAGGTGCCTCCCTGCGCAGACCCTCCATACACAATGGTGCTGGCTCTGTGGAGTATGTGCCACGTTCCCCCACAGCCATGTTTGTGCGAGTACATTACCCATTGCTCTCTCTTGGTTTTCCTTTCCTCCTTTCCTTTTTTTCTTATCACTCCTCTGCCTTTTCAGTTTCTTGTTTCTGCCTATTCCAATTTGCTAACTCTGTCATGTCAGTGGTGAACAGTTAGTGGTAAGGTTAGGCTGACATTTCAGACCCATTAGTTGCTCTGTAGGGGCAAGCTGGTGCTGCCTGCTCCTGTACAGTTACAAAGCCTCAAAAAGCCTATGCGGGGCCTCTGTGAGCTTTAAGAAATGTTAAGGTAGTGAGTTTAGCTTTCGGTTCAGAAGGACCCATCAGACCCTCCACGTTTATTGGGGCGCACCTGTGGAGTGAGTACTGTATTCTTGCTGCAGTTGTGCTTAGCAGTTAGCATTTGCACCATTACTTTGCTGTATTTCTGTGTTTAATTTCCACTTCCACCACATTTCCCTCCAACGTTTCCCCCAGCAGTCAAGAGTGCACAGCCCTACCCACCACAGCTGCCACCTTCCCACGGAATGAGTGCCAAAATTCCCTCCAGCATCACTGTGTTCCTGGATTGGTGACCGAGCACAAACTCAGTGCTCCGTAAGCAAAACCCCTTCCTCCTTCACTCATGGTAAACATTTGCCAACTTTGGTTTCTTTTTCTTAGTCATTCTCTTGATATAAAATTCACTTATCATACATGTCCATAGCTAAGGCACTTTTAAATAGAGTTGTGCATACATCATCATAATCAGTTCTAATGCTCCCACGCCCCTCCCACATTCCTTGTTTGCTCCCCAATTCCCCTCCCCCTTCCTGACCCCATTGCATCAGCTACTGTCTCTGTGTATTCACTGCTTCATAAACTGGGAAAACTAACAGAGACAAAGAAGGAAACAAACAAAACAGAAAGAAAAGGATAATAATATAAACATAAAAATAAAAAGCAAAACATACAAGACCAAGAATATTTTAAAAGCCAAAAAAAAATTTCTCTCCTGGAACAAGCAAGAAATGTTTAAACCTAGAGCAAATTCAGATTGGGTCAAGAGGGAGATCAACTGACCAAGTATCGTATTTTACCACCATAATCAAGGATGCAATACTCTGATTTCATATTTCTGTGTGCTGAAAATATATCTATGAATATAGCAAAACGTACTGACAGAAAGTTGTGAGAATGTCAGTCATTACCAATCATTTTGAGGAGATGTTGACTCAGGACCACAGGATCAGGGAATATTAAAGCCCATTGACATAACATCATCCACAAAGACAGCATTCTACATTCTACTTCCGTGACTAGTGGCTGTGGTCCTAAATGTTGACAAGCAGCCATCTAAAGGGAAACTATTGATCTCTCCCCATCCAGAGCAATGAAAAATGAAGAAAATTAAAGACACAATGAAATCATGAGTTCAAAAGATGAATGGAACCACTTGAACCCCAACCTCCATGACCATAAAACCAAGAAGAGTTCAGTGGTGTCTTTCCACCACTGCTGATTACTCAGAAAGGTACCACAAGAAAAGGCCCTGGACAAGGATGGCAGGAAATGTGGGACAAAACTCAAAAACCTAAAATGTTCAGACTCACTGTTGTGTAGGAGACGGGTGGCATCCCTGATGATTTACCTCTTTAATCTTCAGGCCTAGAACTCAACTCTTGCCCACATGGCTTAACATTCAGTCAAAACATCGACAAGAATAGAGGCTGAGCAGTAACCATAGGCAGGTACACACTTCTTGGAACAATCAGCCATATGAAGCCACAGGGCAGCGTGGGTCCAGGAATACAGTTCAGAAGGCTGGAATGGAAGAATGGAATGGAAAGTAGAAAAGAAAGAAAAAATTGAAATGGGAGACAGGGAGCACTGAGAAGAGGGAAGTGCAATGTGGGCATTGCAATAATTGTCACAAAAATATGTGTATGCATTTTTTGCTGTTTGGAAAATCCGTTCCTCTCTCAACGTTCACCCAGATTACCATAAAAATTTGAAAACTAAAACACAGCATTGTTGATTGTATTAAATGATGTTGTCAACAACAGAAAGGAACACAAAGCATCTCTTATATTTGGTAATATGCACTAGAGCTTCGGTGGAGTGGTAGAGTGTAGGGGCAGGAGCAGAGAAACGTTATGTTACCTGTGGGAAGATGAGCACTGGCCCCCATCCTCTGTAGGCTGATAAAAATGGCCCGGCATGTAGGCAATGCGGGTGGTGTCTAAATAAAGCCGTGGGAGCTGTGAGAGGCAAGCACATGGAGAAGGTGAGCGCGGAGACGACCAGGAACAGGTCGCTTTGAAGGACAACCAAAGGAGAGAGGTGTAGCTGTAGTTAGGTTGAAACCGCCTTTGAAAAACAGGAAGCATGCTGCCTTCTAATGTTCTCTGTTTTCTCAATGTTGCATGAAAGAAATTAATCACGGAAGAGTGAGGACAAGGGAGAGCATGTGAGAAGTGTGAGAGCAGAAGAACAAGAGTAGAATAGTGACACGTGTAAGTGATAAAAGGAGCCACCAGAAAAAAATAATACGATTTCCAGGCAGTACTGAGTGTCAATTTGATCCTGCCTATCATCAATTTAGAAAAGTGAAAGTCGACTGCTTTCTTGTGTGCCCCTCTATGTCAACATGTAGCTGCTAGGGAAAAGTAGGTAGATGGTGGATTTCAATCAAACTAAGGGTGGGGGGGCGGTGTTTGACAAATTAACACAGTGGAAATGAATATAGGCAAATGAGTTGGGGATATACGCATATGAAAAAGATATAATGAATGTTATATGATACATATCAGTTCTCTCCCACCGCCCCTCACGGAATATCAAATCATGTGATATTAAAACTAGAAAGGACTTTCAACTATCAGTTGACTCAATTCCTTGATTTTATTGAAACCAGGAAGCAAACCATAAAATGTCTTACTATCACAGGTCTATTAAGTAACAGCACAGGGAGGGGTCAGCCAGGTTTTACTGTCCAGGTCTTCATCTTTGCAGAGTAACATTCCCTTATGCAAGTTTTTGTTGTCTTCTCATCTTCAGGCAGTGGCTTGAATAAGATCCTTATTGTCTACTGTATACATGTTTAACACAGACTTGGAAATTTCATAATTTACATGTCTAGAGCTCACAACCCCCTGGTGGCACAGTGGATTATCCTCTGGGCTGTTAACCGCAAGGTTAGCAATTCAAAACCACCAGCTGCTTTTAGGGATGAAGATGAGCTTTTTGTTCCTATAAAGAGTTTCAGTCTCAGAAACCCACAAGAACATTTCAACTCTGTCATATAGGGTCACCATAAGTCAGAATTGACTCCACATCAGTGAGTTTCGTTTGAGTGTGACAGCTCAATACCTCTCAGAGAACTTTAAGATCTATCCTAGTTTCTAATCCTCCAACCATCTTGCATGATATTTGGAAATAAGTATTTATTTCCTCTCTTTGATTTTGCAGAGAGAAAACTGAAAATGATGATAGCCACACTAGTACATTGCATTATATTTCGATTATAACTCACATGGAGATTTAAAAACTTGATTTTCTACGTGCTGATGCAAAGGTGAACTTACAAGATCTAAATTACATTATGAGTCAGGAGTTGTTGTCAGGTAGCTGGATAATAGGGCCCATATGGCGATTGCCAGCATCTCAGCTAAATAGCAAATGTAAGAAATTGAGTACAATCTCATGATGGAAACATAATGAAAAATCTGCTCTAGGAAAAAGAAGTTGGAGGACAGGATAAAATAATCTTTGTTTCAGAGATATTTCAGTGTCCTGTAAAAGCAGTACCTTCTTAGGAAAAGAAGAAAGCAAAGATATTATAGACAGAAGAATAACCTGTACCAAGGTCCCGGTGCCTGAGGACCATATTGGTCATTGATTTCAGAATTAGGATAACAAAATGAGTAGGGAGCTGAGGACAAAACCATCAGGAGCACATTTTTTTAGAGAAATAAGAATTAGAACGGTGATGAAATAATAATAATAACAATAATTAAGCAAGTGGGAGAAATAATAATAGAGTGATGCCACAGAATTCAAGTGTAGGAAAGGGCTATCAGAATTTATAATTAAGAAGGTGTCGTGTGTGCTGAAGTACTAGAATAAGGATACAATGATATGTGGAGGTGGAAGATGAAAATACACACAAGAAAGTCATTTCAAGAAAATTGTTGATGAAGTAAAGGAGAGTGGAAGAGAGCCAGCTAGAGAGAGAGAAAAGAGGGTCGAGGGAAGCTATTTGTATTCTTGTTTTTTTTTCTTTTAAGAAATTAACATTGTCCACATTTTCTAAGAGACGAAAGGGAAAAGAAAATGGAGTGAGGAAGGTATCAGAGAAGGTTAGAGGGGATGGGATGAGGTGAAGCACAGAAGGGGAGGCATTATCTTCATATAGGAAAGAAAACAACATCCTTAGGAGAAGAACATAAAGATAAGTGTGCATAGTGATATTTTGAGATAATTACCTCATCTTTTTTCCTCTACTTGAGTTTGGAGATTTAAGCCATCCCTAGATGTCCACGTCAAGCCCATGGTAGAGATGTTCACTTTGCTTCCTCAGAGCCTGTCTTCTTGCTCCAACTAGATAGGTGGAGCCCACGAAACTTGACAAAGTCTAATGTGAGTTACTAAGAGAAGTAGCTGGTTTACTTTAGCCCTTCCGGGTTGTTGGTACAGCAGTAGATCGAGCCACAGCATGAGAGGACCATTATAATATTCTTTAAAAAGACCCAGCAGGATCTTAAGATCTTTTCCAACCTTTCCTTTTACTCCTGCTCAATTATATTTTTTCTCCCTGGGTACCCTGGATCCCACAACGCTTCCAAAAAGCAGAATATGTCGCCTATTGGCACTTTTAATTTTCAGATAGTTGTGGCCAAAGCATTGTTAACTCCTGCAGTGACCTGCTTTATGTTCAGAAGGAGAATATTCTTATTAATCCATTTATCTTTTAAACACAACAACCTTCTTCATGCAGGGACCAGTAGATACAGTTTGAACAAGAAAACCAATTATCTCTAAGTTTGGCGCCCAAGGGAGCGTTGCTTTTTAATTGAGAGATCAATGTTGGATTCTCGTGACATCCCGAACTTCCATTCAGTGACTAGTGACTAATGGTGTGAAATTGGAGATTGGAGTATCTGACATGACACATGGGTCAGAGCCAACGGCTATTCAGGTCAGACTCTAGAGGCTGCTGAAACCACCAAGCAAGAACTTGAGGAGTGCCCAGGGTGAAGGATATTGAAACTAGTGGCAGGATATCTAGGTTCTAGACCTGCTTCTCTTACTGCGTGTGCAATCTGGTGCCAAGTGTCTTGTCCTCACTGCATCCTACATTTTCTGTTGTAGACAATATAGTTAAACCCATAATCCCTTCCCTGTTGCCCTCACTAAAATCAGTGGCAGTTCAGTAGTGGAATTCTCAGGTACCAATGCTGGAGACCAGGGCTCAATTCCTGTCTAATGTTCATGTACAGCCACCAGTCATCTGTCAGTGGGAGCTAGTGTGTTACCATGGTGCTTCAAGGGTTTGAGGGGAGCATCCACACCAGAATGGACTAGCAATAAAGGGCTAGCCATCAACTTCTAAGATCGGCCAATGAAATCTTAGAGATAACATGGTCAGATCCAGAATGGATTGTGGGATTGGCACAGGATAGGGAACCTTTTGATTCTGACCCAGGGGTTGCTCTGGGACAAGGGTTGACTCCACAAAGGTAACAAGGACCACTGATCTCAGAGGTTTTTGTGGGACTCAATTGAGATTTTGTGTGGGAAACATGTCTTTCGATGAGAAAGGTTCATTCTCTAGGCTAATGTTATGTTTCAGGTGCATGTTAATGATGTGGCTTCAATAATTTGTCTTCAAGTTCAAAGGGGCCTGGACTCTTAAAATTAGAAGCAAAACACTTACTTTTTTAACATCATGAATTATAGCCTGAAAGCAACTGAATCACCTTCCCCTTAAGCTTTCAGGACACCTTAAATTAATTCCATCTTTAATTAAAAGAACCACTGTTATAGTTTGGGTGTTTATAATCAAATTAAAAATCCTCTTACACAAGCTGTCAAAATATCATTTTTGAGCCAGTTATCTTGTCATATTTCAATACTGGATATACACATTGCTTCTGGTTTTCTGAGTAAATTTCCTTGTCTGGTTTCACATGCTTTTCCTGCTTTCCAGACTGTGTAGCTTGTGACTCCTGGAACCTGTTCCGGTGGTTAAGTACTCAACTGCTAACCGAACGATCAGTAGTTTGAACAAGCCCAACATACTATGAGAAAATGATGTGTGTCTGATTCGGTGGAGGCAGTTCTACTCTGTCCTATATGGTGGATATGGATCAGAATTGACTCTACTCTGTCCTATAGGGTCCCTATGAATCATAATCAACTCTTCAGAATTGATTGTGTAGCATGAAGTAAGGCCTCTCCCCTCTTTTGTTAGTAGCTACATGTGCATCCTAGAAAACAGAGCACTCGAGATGTGACCAACACCTCTACATATACCACCACTGATTGATGAAGCACACATATCATATTGGGCCCTTCCTCTATGCAAGAAAATACCCTAAATACTGGAAATATAAACATGAAAAAAGGCTGGAAAATTGCTTCCATGAGACTTAGAAGCTTAAAGTCTAGTAGCAAAGACAAATATGTAAGCAAATCAAGTGAAATGTGATCAACAATAGGACTCTGGATAAAATGTTTATGTATCTCAGAGAATGGAGTTAAAGGATCAATTTGAATAGGAACACAGTAACAGCAAAGGTCTCTTGGAGGAGTCAGTTTAGCAGCAAAAAAATTGAAGTTTTCCAAGTCCACAAAAATAGCTTTCAGTACCACATGATACTAATGAATGACAGGAGACAAGACTGGAGAATTAGGCCCCAGATGTGGAGGGCCCTGTTCACCATCCAATGGAGTTTGGACTTAACATCAGTGAAATGCCATCACAGGTTTTACAAATAGGCAGGAGACATAGTCATACATTTGTTTTAGAAATATATATGCGGTTAGTTGCCATGCAAATAAAAAGTTAAAGATAAGTAACAAGATTCCCAGTCAGAAGACCAGTGGAGGGGTCTGTTGCTTTAACCCAAGAAAGAACGAAGGCCATTAGAAGAGGAGAATAGAGAGCGGCTTCAGAAGACAGTGTGAGTACTGCCATTGTCAGGGGACGGAGGGGGAAATGCAGGCTTGATCCCAAGGGCTCAAGTAGAAAACAAATTTTTTTTGAGAATGATGATAGTAACAAGTGTACGAATGTGCTTGACACAATGGATGGAAGTATGGATTGTGATAAATAAGAGTTGTATGAGCCCCCAATAAAATGATTTTTTAAAAGAATTTTTAAAAGATTATTTTCTACACTCATCATCATTCAATTCTATCACACGTATTTTGTGGAATGAAAACATTTTCCTGAATACTTACTAACATTGAAATGGATCAAAGGCCTGAAATTCATAGATGACTTGGTTATTTTATGTAAATTCACATTTACTGTCAGAACAATAGCAACCCAGTATCTCTGCCTTGTCCACAAATGGGTATAATAAAAGCACAATGTGCTTAAAAAGTAATATTTACAATGAAATATAGTTATTATCTAATGACATTTGTTTCATGGATGAGTGAATGAAGAAATGATGTATGAATATACTTTATTGACATGGACAAGGCTCTGTTCTAGGTACATTGGAAGTTTTACATAATCTTCAATACACCAACACTAACCTAGAGATTACACATGCTGTTAGCTCTTCAGTTTTAAGTTTACGATGGTTTTTGTAAAGCTGAATATATACCGACCATAATTTGCACATGATAAAAAACAAAAACAGTATAAGTCTTTCTCCCACTCCAGACCATTGGTTCCCCTCCACAAATGTAACTACATTAATAGATTTTTGTGAATATATGTATGTATATTTACACAAAAGTGATCTTATGATACACACTAACTTTACAGAGTTTTTCTTTTTTTCTTGGAAACCATTCTGAATCTGTACATAATAACAATCTCATTCATTTTCGCGTTTGTATAGTTTCTAGCATGTATGTTATTGGCTTATTTTTGTTTCAGAGGTTGCATTCTAAGAAATAAAGCAATTAGAATTCCATAAGAATTCATTTCATACCCAGGGGCACTTACTATCCTGAATTTGAAGTGTGTCTTCCATGTTTATGTTTTTATACCTGTGTCAAAGAAGAATGTATCCATAAATAATACATAATAATATTTTATATATTTAAAATTCTGTACAAAGACCTCCACATTTCATATAACATTTTTCAGTTTTCTTTCTTTTTTTCATTTCACATTTGATATTTCAAACCTATCCACAGTGCTACATGCTGTTCTCATCCACTTATAATCAATTTGCCTGGCACCACCTCACACTGATTATGGTGGATTTGTTTGTGTCTTTCTTTCTTATCGCTTACTTGTTAAAAAAAAAGAATTAGAATATTTTCCTCAGACCCTTGTCTTGAGATTAAACTGGCTGCCACATTTTCCTCCCACAATCAAGAGGTAAATGATGTCTATAAGTTAAAACAGAAAATAAGTGGACAACCTGAAAATTTTTGGAAAAAGATGGACATTTATGCGAATCAATTTTAGCTATTACAAACAATGTTTCTATAATATCATTGGATGTGTTTCCAGTGCTTCTTCTAGGTTCCTAGAAATTCAATTTATAGCTCAACTACATACATATTTTCAACTTTATTAGGTATTACTGAATTAGTCTCTAAGATAGGTATACAAATATATACACCGACCAGAAGTTTATAATAGCTTTAGTGTCCTCATATTCTTACTGGTGCTTGGTATTCACAGAAGTTTTTATTTGGAACAACCTCATGGTTGCAGAATAAATATTGCTCTGTGAACTTAATTTGTATTTCGCTGGCTATTAGTCCAGATAAACATCTTTTCATCAGTTTTCCTACTGTTGTTTTTCTCTTTTTTGAATTGTTCATTATTTTAGCCATTATTCAGCTAGAGTTGATGTATGCTACATTAAGGTAAATGTATATTTGTCATAAGTTGTTATTATTCCAATTATATTATGCTATCTCTGGCATAATTACTATGACTAAGGACATATTTTCCAAATGCTGTTTCTAATGTACCCAGGCTAATCATCAATAAGTATGAATGCTTCTTAATTACATGTTTGATCAATTTGAGAATGCAGAAGTTGAGAAAAATATTCAATATCCTCATTTTGGGCATTTGTGGGTGGTGTCTAAACTTGAAAAATAGCCATGGTAACTGGTCTTGTTAGGTGCAGTTGAGTTACAGTCAACTCGTACAACCCCATGTATAACTCTGCCTGGTCCTGTGCCATCCTCACAATTTCTCTCCTATATGTGAGCCCATTGTTGTAGCCAACCAATTGAGAGCTGTGGTAGTTACATAATTTCATGTCAACTTGAAGATATATAAAAGTGTAGGGGTGGTGTTCAACCTGTCAATCAGGTCAACCTGGTAGTGCCTCCTTGTGAGCGTGGCCTTCTAATAAGGAGCATCCTGGGAAGCTCGCCTCTCTCTCTCTCTCCATCTTTACCTTCCCGCTGGAGAACCTCTCTGAGACCTGCCAGATCCTGGGAGATGTGTCCACTGCCATTGCACCCACAACTTTGCACCCACCGGTATGTGATCTCCCTGCATTCTCCATTTTTGCACGTGACTGCTTGAGTCTGAAGAGGGATTTATGGGCTAGTATTAGTCTTATGGATTTGATTTGGACTGGGATATTTTCCTGATATATAACTACTTCTTGATATAAAGCTCTCTCTTATGAGCGTCACTGGATATGTTTCTCTAGTCAACCCAACCTAACACAAGGATCTTCCTCTTTTCATTGACCTCTCTCTCTGCTTAACCAAACATGATAGTCTTCTCTGGGGACTAGATTGTCAGATAACATGTCTAGCTGTGCTCCTTCCAATATATATTTGTTTGCAATACCTTTTTTCCTTCATTTTGAGCCGTGTCACATCAGCAAATGAATATCCTGAAAGCTTTGTTCTATTCAAATCTTTAATATTGATACTGCTATGTGAAGGCAGCTCTTTCCCAATCAATTTTTGAATGACTTCTTACCCGAGAGGGTATCTTCTGCTGCTCTAAAAGACAATGGCCTATCTACTGTTATTCATAAGGTTTTCAGTAGATAAGTTTTCAGAAATGGATCACCCCTCTTCTTAGGCTGAACGATCAGCTGAAAGCTTCAGAGTAAACTTGAAACCAGAACAATATGAGAAACTGGCAGACGAGTGGCGCCAACTATCACATAAGTGGTGTGTACATGCAGGACATTACCACACAGAAGGCAGGGGAGTCCAACAAACTATCTCTGGAAAGAGACAAGAGAGTAACTCAATATCATCAGTCAGAGCAAAAGTAAGGGCCGACTGTGAAACAGGCTACAAAGTGTTCCTATGCAAGTTCAAGTTGAAGATGAAAAATGTTAAAACAAGTATATGAAAGCCAACATCTCACCCAAGTTTTCTCCACCTGGACTTAAAGACCATATGAGTAATAAACTTAATGTGCTCAATACTGATGATTGAACACCAGACTCGGTGTTGGATGAAATTAAAGAAGCATACTTGAAAAAAGAAAAAAGTCATTAAAAATACAGGAAAGAAAGGAAAGCACAGAACAAATGTTAGAAGGCACTCTGATACTTGCTTTTGACTATAAACTAGCTAAGTCCAAATGATGAACTAAAAGATTTGGACAGATCTCAAAAATCATATCAAGACAAAGTATTATAATGAAATGTACAAAGAGCTTGAGTTAGAAGCCCTCAAAAGGAATAACACGCCCGGCATGTCTCATGCTGAAAAAGATGAAGACAAAAATTCAAGCCTCAAATTGTAATACAGAAGTGTCCTATGGGAAAAATATTGAAAGAATCAGGTAGCATCACTAGAAGATGGAGGGAATATAGAGAGTCACTGTACTAAAAAGAATCGGTCCACTTTTAACCTCTTCAAGAGGCTGCACATGACCAAGAACCAAAGGTACTGAAAGAAGAAGTCCAAGCTGCACCGAAGATATTGGCCAAAAATAAGGGTCCAGGATAAAGAGTGTACAAATTGAAATGTTTCAACGGATGGATAAATTCGGGAGCTGCCCATCTATGCTGAGAAATCCTTGCCAATTGGGGGGGGGAGGGGGCAAAAGATCCCTATTGGTAACCATTCCAAAGAAGCATAACCCCAGAGAATGTGCAAATTTCCAAACAATGTCATTAAGAACACATGCCATTAAATATGTTTTGAATATAATGTAAAAATGATTGCAGCAGCTCCTCACCAGAAAAACTGCCATAATTTCAAGTCTGATTTAGAAGAGGAGTGAAGTAATGACTATCATTGTATCCGCCATAATATTCCTTGGTTCACTTCCTCTTCTGAGGAATCGACCCTCTTCAGATGGATCTTGTCTAAAAGTAGAACATA
The DNA here is from genome assembly GCF_050624435.1 of Tenrec ecaudatus. Lineage (NCBI taxonomy): Eukaryota > Metazoa > Chordata > Mammalia > Afrosoricida > Tenrecidae > Tenrec > Tenrec ecaudatus. Next base: position 146,334,363 of record NC_134548.1, read on the forward strand.
TCAGAATGATGTTTACTTGTGTTACATGGACTATGCAAAGGCTTCCGACTGTGCAGATCATAACAAATTATGAATAGCATTGTGAAGATTGGGAATTCCAGTATACTTAACTGTGCCCATGTCGCACTGACTGAGAGGCCATTTTGCAGACAGAACAAAGGGATACTGCATGGCCTACACTCAGGAGAGGTGTGCATCAGTGTTGTAGCCTTTCACCATAGTTATTCATGGAAGAAGATGCAGTCAAGGGAGCCAAGGACATTGTGTTAGGTACATGTGCCTTATATATGACCTTTTAAGAGTATTGAAAAGTAAGGATGTTACTATGAGGGCTATGGTGTGCCTCCCCCAAGCCATGGTAATCTCCATGGCCTCATATGCATGTAAAAGTTGAACTTTGTATCAGTAAGACTGAAGAAAAATCCATGCATTTAAATTGTGGTTGTGGAGAAGAATGTTGACCATCCCACGGACTGCTGAAAGGACACACTCATCTGTATTGGGAGAAGGAAGGCCAGAGTGCTCCTTAGAGTCAAAGAGACTAGTCTCTGGAGAAGGACATCGGGTTTGGTGAAGTGGAGAGCAGGTGAAAAGGAGGGCGGCCCTCAAGGGGATGGAGTGCTACAGTGGCTGTCTCGATGGCGTCGAGCACAGCAACTGTGGTGACAGTGGCGCAGGACCGTGCGGTGTTTTGCTCTATTGTACATAGGGTCAAGTTGGGTCGGAGCCTGCTCCATGGCACTTAACAACAATAGCATGGAGCGATTTGACTCTGTCTTATAGACTCAGTAGATGTAGGAATGAGGTTCATGGTAATGACTTTGATTTGTTTGGGTTTTTCTTTAGTGTTCTATGGCATGGATGTACCACAGTCTCTTTACCTATTTTACAATTTATGACTGTTTCCAGCTTTTGAGTATAATGAATAAAACTACTCTGAAAAATCACATCATGTTTTGTGTGGACATATGTAGATTTGTTAGAGTGGAATTTCTGACTTATATAGTAAGTGACAGTAAGTGTACGTTTAACATTAAAAAATGCTCATCTGTTTTCCAAAGTTTTTGTATCATTTTGCATTTCCAAACAGCAAAAAGTGTGAGATGCACTTGTTGCCCATCCTTAACACTTGATGATGTCTTTTCTTTTGAAAAATACATTTAATTCAGTGAATAGTGGCTTTTACAAGTCAAATATTCTAATTGCTTTTCTTTTTGCTGCTCTACAGGAATATCATAGATTTTTTTAAAGAATACACTCTGTGCAACATCAATGATTCTCTTTTTTTTCAAATCACTTTACTGGGGCCTCATACAATTCTTTTTTTCCTTTTTTAAACATTTATTAGGGGCTCATACAAGTCTTATCACAATCCATGCATATACATACATCAATTGTATAAAGCCCATCTGTACATACTTTGCCCTAATCATTTTCTTTTTCTTTCTTTTTTTTACATTTTATTAGGGGCTCATACAACTCTATCACAATCCACACATATGCATACATCAATTGTATAAAGCACATCTGTACATACTTTGCCTCAATCACTCTCAAAGCATTTGCTCTCCACAATGAATCTCTTATTGGTTAAGGTGGTTTGAAAATTTTTCTTTGATTTTCTAGGTAGCCTATCATATAGTCAAAGAGTAACATTTTTTCTTTCCAAGGCTTAAATGTAATATTTCTATCATTTGTCCTCATGAATTGACAATAATTTCACCAATGCCATGTTAAATAACAGTTTGGATTGCAGGTATCATTGCCCTGCTTCATGTTTCTAATGAAAGTGCTGCAATGTTTTTCCTATTAGTGATAATGTGTATCCTCGCATTTTGGTAACTATCGTTTGTCAAATTAAAAGTTTCCTCGATTACTTTCTGTAACATTTTTATTATGCATAGTTTATATAACAGATTAGTTTTCCCAATCAATGATTCACACGAAAATTGTTCTGAGACATTTGTTGCACTCCCTGCAATAAGTCAACCCTCTCCCATTTCTCCTTCAGTTCTTTATTTTCATCAGTCCTGTTTCCCTGTCCCTCTCTGTTTCTCTTTGGTTTGGGAGTAAATGTTGCTCTTTAGGTATTTAGTAGTTGATTGTTCTGAGGAACATAGTCTTCATGAGTGATTTTGTTGTATAGTCTCATTTTGTGTTAGGCTGGATCCTCTAGAGAAGCAAAACCAATAATGCACATATGAGTACGTATATAGAAAGAGATTTATATCACTGTATGGCGCACACAGTTATAGAAGTGAGTAAGTCTAGTGCAGTTCAAGTCTGTGGCTCAGGCGATGAGCTGGAAATTTCTCCTGATTCCTATAGCTGCAAAGCCTGATGAATCAAGGAACAGGAAGTTGAAGCAGGAAGCCCACAGGCTGGTGGTTGCAGTTGAATGAATCCAAGGTCAGCATTCTCCTGATAGTTTCTGGGATTGGTAGGAATCATGTCGGAGGTCAACAAACTAGATGCAGGATCCAAATCCAGCAGAAGGAAAGCTTTCCCATAAAGTGTCCTTTAAAAGGAGTAGATCACAGACACACACACCCTGCCCAATTGCTCCAAGTAGTCTCTTCTAATTGTATCAACTCTGTGACTAAATCAACGCAGCCAATGACTGCTCACAAAATTGATTGCATTGTGTGAGATTCCATTGGGGGGGGGGGTTATTTCCAAACTAATGAGAAGCTTGTTCCAGTCACGTTGACACAAAGCCTACTCATCACACATTTATTAGTGGGAAGTTTGCCTCCTCCCAGAGTGTCTTCCGTTTTCTCAGGGATTTCTCCAGCCTCTTTCCAACCAGTAAGTCTGGGATTTTGGAGGAGGGCTGTGAGTTGTGTTCTACACACGCGTTTATCCATTCTAATTGCTTTTGGTCAGACAAGTCAGTAGTGATAGCCAAGCACCATCTAATTTTGCTGGTCTTAGGCTAGCAAAATGCTGTATTTCCTGTAGCAACTTAGTTCTTTGAATTACTTCCTTTTTTTCATTTTTTTTTTCATTCTCCTATGCTCTAGTGTGGAACAGATCAGTACATGTTTCTTGGATGGCCTACAAGGCAGAGAATTATGTTATGTAACTCTTCTAGTCATATTCTTTTGTCCTGATGGGTCTGGGTAAGAGAAGGTCAGGGAAGATACGAATAGGATTCAGTTAAGAGTGCTTTTAACATGAGTCATTGTGAGTCCAACCTGCTGGGTATAAATGAACCAAGTAGTGGGGTGGGGTCGGGGGGAGGGTAGTGTCTCACTACCAGAAAGAGCCAGGAGTGGAATGTGTCCTCTGGGTCACAGGATCCTTTTGCAATGAACTTCTTTGATCCAGAAGACACTGTGACATCAGAGGAGAGGCAGAGGTACAGTAGCAAGATCAACCTAACCAGGAGCCATAAACATGAGATGCAGGAATGGACTTCTCAGTCTACAAAGCAAGTGAAGCTGAGTGCTTTTGGGAAAGAGAATTGCTTGTGGAATGGGTACCTCTGGGCACTTAATTTGGGAAGCTAGGTTTGCTGATCTGGAGCTGAGTGCCTTTGAGTGGCATGCCCTCTGGAAGTTTCTTAGTAGCCCTGAAAGAAATTTACAGTATATCCTGACTGAACAACTCTATCCTGACTATCTCTCACCTTCATTGTAACCCATTACCTTGCTTAATAAACCCTTTTGTCATGAACATTGTGAGTTCTAGGTGGCGATGCAATGAATCATCCAAACTCAGTAGGCTGGAAAAGTAGAGAATGTGATCTGAGACAGAACGTGGCCACATGCAAATGTTGAAGACCTCTGAAACTATTTGATAGACTAGTGTGTAGAACATTATGAACTACATTTTTGCCCATATTGACTTAGAGGTCCCCCGAGGCTATGGTCCTTAGCCTTTATGTCCAGTGGTTCTGGCACAATGTCTAAGTAGTTTTTAGAATTGAGCCCCTTCTGCTCTATTATATATGAATGCATATACAGTATATATGCAGCATTTGCAAATATGTAGGTAGAAATATCAACCACCCCACCTACATATATATGCAAATGTACTCCTCCCTGACCTATGCCATATATATTTACCAATCTATCCACCCACAAATTAGATCCCCTCTCTTTTTGTCTTGTAAATAAATTTCATTATTTTTATAATAAAGGATTATGGAATTATTTTTTTCTTTATTGAGATGAACAAGAATCCTTGGCAGTGTGCTGTGAGTTAATTCTAGTGGTAGTAATCGCAAAGTTGGCATGTCAAAACCACCAGCCTCTCCATGGGAGAAGGATGAGGCTGTCTGCTCCCATCAAGATCTAACATCTCAGGAACCCTATATAGGGTTACTGTAAGTTGGAATGGACTCAATGACAGTGCAGTCTGGGGGTTTGTTTGTTTTCTTTGTATTGCCATTTAAACAGCTTTGTGATTTACAGTTATGTGTTTTCTTACGCTTACACTCTCCTTTGATTCCTGGAACAAAGCCCACTTGGTGATACTGTATTCTTTTCATACATTTGCTAAATTCAGTTTACTAGCATTTTATTTAGGATTTTTGCAAATTATATCAAAAGTTTGAGTGGTAGGAAATTTTTCAATGCTCTTGTCTGATTTTGATATCAAAGTTTTACTAGCCTTTTAAAATGAGTTAGACTTCCTCTTTTTTCCTTTTAATATTTTGTATAAGGTAGATATTACATGTTCTTTGAAAGTTTGCTTTGCAGGCTGAAAAGTTGGTTACCAATTAAATTTCTACAATGTCTAACAACTAATTCAAGTCTTCAATATCTCCTCGAGTGAAATTTAGTGATTTTTTCCTTTCCATAAATTTTTCTAGTTCATCATCTAGTTTCATATTTACTGGAATAAAATAGTGCATAATATATTACAATTTAAAATTTGTACTATTTATATAATAATGTGTCCATTTTTATTGCTCATAGTATTTATTCAAGTCTGGGTTGTTTTCTCTTATTAAATATTAGCAGCGCTTTGCTATTTTGTTTACCTTTATAAAGAATATCTTATAGCTTTGTCAGGAATTTTTATTTTTTGTTTCCTATTTCATTATTTACTCTTTTGTTTTCTTTCTTTTACTTTCTTCTTGTTTGCTTTATGACTCTTTTCTAACTTCTTCAGCTAAGTGCCTACTTTATTAATATTTACTTATTTTTCCATAAACAAAGGCACCTGGTCGTGCTGTGGGTTAGGCATTTGGCTGCTAACCACAGGTGGATAGTTCAAACCCACCAGTCTCTCAGCAGGAGGTCGACGAGGCTGTCTGCTGCTGTAAAGAAGTACAGTCTCGAAAACCCTGGAATCACAATCAGTCACATTGGACTTGATGTCAGATTTTATTAGCAGTTCCCTACTTAGGGGTTTGAATGCTAGCTACATTCTTTTCAATCACATTCCACACATTTAAAAGCTAAAACATAAATCGAGCCAATTACCATATGTCTGTTTTCTTATCTATAAAAGGAGGATACAAATTTTGGGCTTGCAGAGCTATTATGAGGATTTAAACAATAGCTTGTTTAAAATTCCTAGAATAACTCTTCCTTCCCTTACTGCTTTGGCATCACCGGTTTCTGGACATGAGAAGAGAAGCCTTCTCAAGAATATTCCAAAATGTTTCCTTTACATCTTTGTTCCTCAAACTGTAGATCATGGGATTGAGCATGGGGGTGATCACTGTGTAGAATACAGAAACCATACTGTCCCTGCCCAGAAGGTATTCAGAGGATGGGCGCAGGTAAATGAATATTGTGGTTGCATAGTAAAGGCTGACGGCAGTCAGGTGTGAAGCACAAGTAGAGAATGTTTTGTGTTTTCCTTGGGCTGAAGGGATTCTCATGATAGCATGGAAGACGCACACATAAGAGACCAGGACAATTGTCAGGGATACAGACACATTAAAGCTACCACAGGCAAAAAGGAGAATCTGGGGGACCCATGGGTTAGAGCAGGAGAGTTTTAAAAGTGGAGGGATATCACAGAAGTAGTGAGTGATGACATGAGAATGGCAGAAGGTCAGATGAAAGGTCGAACTAGTAAGGAGCACCATGTTCATCAGGCCCACTGCATAACTAGCAGCCACTAGCTGCAAGCAGAGCCGTGGGCACATGATGCTGTGGTACAGCAAAGGTTTACAGACAGCCACATAACGGTCATAGGCCATGGAGGCTAGGAGGAAGAACTCAGTGACAGCAAAGATCACAAAGCAGCTTGCCTGCACCATGCAACCAAAGAAAGAGATGGTTTGGGAGCCAGAGAAGAGCCCCATCAACATCTTTGGGACTGTTACTGAGGAATAACAGACATCTAGAAAAGAGAGATTGCTGAGGAAAAAATACATGGGAGTGTGGAGTCGGTAGCTGACGACAATGAGGGCAAGGAGTCCCAGGTTTCCCAGCACGGTGAGCGCGTAGACAAACAGAAAGAAGGCAGAAAGGATGGGCTGAAGCTGAGGATCATCGGTGAGACCCACAAGGAAGAACTCATTCAACATGCTGGCATTGCCTGCTCTCATTGGGTCACTGCAGGTCTGTAGAAGGAACATGTATGACAATAGTGAGATATGTGAAGCTCAGGTCTTTAAATAGAGACTTGGCTACCTAGGACCTGCCATGTTATGTGTGTTCACTATGGCAAACACTTGATCCTGATTCACCCTTTCCTTGTTACAACACAGCATATTTGCCGAAAGTTTGAAATGTATGAGGATAGCATTTGGAATCAGAAGAATGTGTTTCGATCTCAGCTTTGCCACTATTGCTGTGACCTTGGGCTAATGTCTTAACTGCTCTGAGTTGTCTCCGTCAACAGGGATAAAACACCTATCTTGTAAGAGTGGTTGTAAGGAGCAGAGATGTATGTAAACTGTCTTGCATGCAACGAGAAGAAAATCCGATATGCAGTGAATTCTAGTTTCTTTTCCCTTTCCACAACTTTTCTCTTGCCTATCTTTTTCCAGTCTTCAGTTAATAGCTCTCCTGAGCAGATGTCAGGAACACAAATCGTAGCTATGAGAGGGTCATAGAATTGTGCCAGCCCTGTCATTATTAAGTGTGTCTAGGCAGCAGCAAGGGATGATATTGACCCAATTCCTGAATCAATCACAGGTGAGTTACAATTCAACCCTGTCACGTAGTAGCTGAGCAGACTACTTAACATTTGAGCTTTAGTTTCCTCATCTGGAAGATGAGAGTGTCAGGTATTTCCTACTTCATTAACTTATTGTAAAGATTGATTGAGATAATTCATGTAAAGCACTTAGCAGAGTGTCTGGCACAAAAACATAAGCATATGGCAAATGTTAGCCTAATTTCCTAATCACATAAGCACACCTTGTGGATTCTGCACTTGCCCCCTGCTAAGAAAACCTCCCTTACTGAGCTCCTGTTATGAATCATTGTGTCGTAATTGTCCAGTATGTTGACATACTGCAAGGGTGGGAGCAACCATTTTAGTCCAAAACAGAAGTAATTTCCTTTTTTATTTTTGAGGCCACAGTTTATATGTTTTTTTAAAAAGGTGGAGAAACCAATGATCTGAATACTTAATAGGAGAAGAAATGCTCACAGATGCCCAGGGATTTAGTGGGAACAGCAGAAATTGGGTCTCTCTCTCTCTCTCTCTCTCTCTCTCTCTCTCTCTCTCTCTCTCTCTCTCCTAGGAAGTCACTGTCTCTGACTCCTCATCTTTAAGAATTATGAAATCCTTGTCCTCATGAAAACACAGAGGGCTGTTTCACTGTTTGCTGAGCAATACCAAGTTTGTATTCTGTTAGGGTTATTTCTACTCTTTTACCTCCAGAGACAATCAAATTCAAACTCTATTTTAATCAATTTCAGACTCTATTTAATATCCCCCCCTGCTTTGGTGATAGGATAGTCAGGATAAACTCTTGCACTGTATGGCAATTTTAGAATTAGAACACTTAGGTTTCCAGTCTGATTCCATGACATTTTGGCTTTCCAGCTTTAGGAATCAGATCTCCTCTATGAAATGGGGAAGATGAGAGTTGCCCTTCGGTTATCCCAGAATTGTAAAGATCCAATGAGGGTCTCTAGGAAATGTTTCATAAATCATGAACATGAGGGAGCTATGTAGAGAGTATACACTGGCATATCCAAACCAAATTGGAAAATAATTCTATGACAATATATTATAAACATATATAGCATTGTATATATCTAATACTTCCATGACAATATTGCTGCTCCTGATCTTTCTCCTACATGGGTGCTGCCCTAACACCTTGCAGCCCATCTTAACTATCATGCATTCGCCTACATCTTCTTGGGGAGGTCTCAGCCTAGATTCTAGAAAATAAAACTAGATTTTCCTGTGGCCACCTGCAAAGTAAATGTCTGGTGCCCTTCTGCCTCTCCAGAGGCTCTTGCTGCCCGCTGGTGTTGCGTTGGAGCCATCGTTTCATAGCTACTTTGGAAACAGAAGTTCCCAAGGTACATCATTTTGGTAGTTAAAATCTAAATATCACCCAAGTGTAGTCATCAGCAGACAATAACAACACAAACAATTGAGTAAATTTTCTTACTACTACTACTAATAATTTTTTTACTATTGAGTAAAAAAAATTTATGACACTATTTTTACTCAAATTTTACTACTGTCATTGAGTTAATTCCAACTCATAATGACCCTATAAAGTAGAGTAGAACCATTCCATCAGGTTTCCAAGGCTGTAAAAGCCGACAGAGGCAGACTGCCACCTCTTTCTCTTGTGGTAGGTGTCCTGAGTTTACAGCACAAACCTTTGGACTAGCTGATGAGTGCTTTACTCACTGTGTCACCTGGGTGCTTTTTAAAAGTACTTTATAGCCAGATTTTATTAAAACTCTTTACAGGGGGCTCATAAATATTTTATTTTGATCATGCTAATCCTGGAATTAATATGGATGGTTTATCTTAATTACAGAGATGATGAAACCCCTCTCCCCCAAAAGTTTGGTAGCTTGACCTGGGGCAGGCCTACATTCATCTATAGATATACACTGGGTTCTATTCATCCATAGATATACACTGGTGTGTGCCAGGCAGTAGGATAGGCACAAAGAATAAAGCAGCAACTAAGACCAAGTTCCTGCTCTATTGGACCTTGTAATCGATATGAAGAGAGGGACAACTAGCATGTCCAAAAGTAAGCCAAGGAACAAACTCATAGTCAAGTTGATGGTGACTCACAATAACAGTATAGGACAGAAGAGCACTTTTCCATATGGTTTTCAAGACTACAATCTTTATGGGAGCAAACATCTTTATCTTTCTCCAGAAAGCAACTGGGATGAGCAGTTGAGGACGTAACCACTATGCCTTAAAGAAATAAATACATGCCTTTAAATAGTCATAATGAAATTATGAAGCAAATGAAACAAGCTAAAGGAGTTCTGATGGCACAGTGGGCTATGTATTGAGATGTTAACCACCAGGCCAGTGATTTGAACCCACCACAGAAGGAAGATGAGACACTCTGTTCCCGTAAAGATTTTAAGTCTCAGAAATTCAAACAGGCCGTTCTACTCTGTTTCATTGGGTCATTATGAGACAAAATTCCTAGGATTGCAGTGAGTTTGGTGTTTGGTGTTTCTAATTTGAACATATAGGACTTAGGGATTGAGGGAGGGCAACACAGAGTGTCAGGGAAAGCCTATGGGGAGGTGACATTATGGTTGAGCTCTCAATGGGGGAGGCTCTAACACTGCGAGGATACAGAGTTTACACAGAAGGCCAATGACAGAATCAAGACTAAAACCCAGGTCTCCTAAATCTCTACACGGGACTATTGTTGCCAATTGGAAGTGTAGCCCAAATAGAGGCTGACTAGGGATGACTGACTAGGGATAGAGGGGACATTGACATTCTTATCAAAGAGCATTCCTGACCTTTGAAGCCACCTTCCTTTTTTCAATGTTTCTGGAAATCAAAAGTCTTCATCAGCCACCTTCTTATTTCCACAAAACTTCAGGCCACCTTTAGAGACCAGGCTCTTTCCAGAGAAACACCCAGAAAGGTTTGTGTGCCCCCAACAATAAAGCCTCTGGAAATACGTTCCAAGTTATACTTCCTTCCTCACTTCTTCCTCCAGGCTTGGCCGATTCCCTGTAATCATTAATATAGTGGTTTCTGTCTCCTCGGCTTGTCTCTTGAGATGTTGAGAAAAGTAAGCCCAAGAGCTGAGCAGCTGTGACGTCCAAAGTGGCTGGAGCTCTAAGCAGAGTCATCCCTAATGGGATACTTTCACTGAGTCATACTGAGAGTTTGGGGACCAGTAGTCACCACTGAGGTCTTCTAGGAACAATTGAAAAAAATCCAATTGCTTATGTGACATATTGTTTTATAAACCTTTTATCTAAAAAAACCACAAACAAACCTTCAGAGTCATAGTCCCATAGCCACAAATAAAATACCAGTTTGTTTTGCCAACTAGGAATTAGGCGAGAAATGGTCCACAGAGAAGATGGCAGAAAGAATATATTTCACATTTTATGATCTGGTATGCCATCTTGTTTATCCAACATTTATTCTGATTATGACTATGAACGACTTGTAAACATCAAAGATGATTTGATTAGTTTTTGTATGGTCAGTAAAGACTCTGATTGCCACTCAATGTTCTAATATAATACTATTATACCTGGATCATGGAGTGGCCATTGATTTGCACCATCTTTTTGTATTTCTGATCAAACCCAGTTTGAGTAGTAGGAGTCTTCTTTCTATTCATGTTTTAATTTTTCCATTCAAGAAATGCTTATAATCCATCATTTATAAACACTGTAATAAACATTATAATGTATATAATCCTGTCATTGTGCTTGAAACTGGAGCGACAAATTAGTAGGATCCCCTACACGCATTCCATACATAGGAGCACATGCCGACGCTCTTCCGGGAGGCCAAACGTCCCCAGTCTTCTTTCGTGCTGACTCATTAGCAGACTTTGCAGAGAATCTCAAGCTATTATGCATTTTAAGGTCTAAATTGATTGGTTTTAAGGCAAGAAAATTGTCCTAAGAGTAGACTTTATATTCATCTCTCTGTGGACAGATTCATTTAATTCTGTTGCTGGACTTAGCAGAATTCTGTAGCCAATTTAAGTAGAGAAATTATTCTTTTATTTCCAAATTAAATGAGTACATTAGGAGATATTTGAACTAGTTTATGAGCTTCTGCTGTGCCTTGATGGGCTGACTCCTCAGACTGAAAAACTCTGTCTCCAAATGTAATTATCCCAGGGCATCACCACTGCACAGAATAAAATGAGCCATTTCTTCACTGCATCTGCAGCCTTTGCTATAATGGAGGTTATAGGATAACAACATAAATGCGAACTCATTAATGCCCAGGGATGAATGAGGTAATGTGCCAGTAGACCAAATTGGCATCCAAATGTTTTCATCTAGAGACCCGTATCTCTTCCCCATGTATTGTCACTGCCTGTAGATATTTGAACAATGTAGACACAATACCTTCTGGGCACTCAGTCCTGTGCACTATTAATTTTTCAAACTTCAAAGATCTCTCAGCGGCTTGGAGCAAAATTCTGCCGGAGCCATAAAGTGCCTAATTTATAAAGATTCAAGTTATGGCATCAGTGCAGTCCCCGGTTTTTAAAAGGTATTTACTAGCAGGCACCATACCATTTTAACTATATGATGGGAGCAATGGAGAAGGCTGTGGATTTATGCCTAGCCAAAAGCATTTCCATCCTTGCCATGTCAAAGTGGTGACCTTTCTGGCATTAATTTGCTTCTCCATTTGTACTGTACATTTCAAGAGGACATAAAGAACAGGCAGGATGACACTCAACTGTGTTTCCCTTCCTTAGATTTCTGTGCTGATGGCTTGATGCAAGAGTTTCCCATACTGGTGACAAATCCTGAGGATATCCTTTCACGATTCTGAAGTGAATGAGGGCAAGGGACTAACCTTAATGGAGCCTAAAACCGGGAGGGTTTTCCAGTCCCCGTTGAAATGAGTTCCTTCTTTGTTGTGATGTCATCTGAGTCCCTTTACTGTCCCAAATGAGATTTCCTCACCCTCTGGTTCAGGCACATACATTGGGTAGTTTTAAGGTGAAAGTTCCATGTTACATATTTTTAAAGATTTATTGAACCCGCCAAGGCAAGAAATGGTGCTAACTTCAATCACAAAATGTTGTTATTCTTTTAACAACCCTGTGAGGTAAGCGGCATTTTTATTTTACAGATAAAGGAAATGAAGCTCAGAGAAAGTAAATAAATACCTCAGGATCACACAATTTATATGCTCTTTGCACCACAACACAATAAAATAATCTTTTTTTAAAAAAAGAACATATTTTGCTAATGTGCTTAGCCCTTTCCTTTGTAAACAATGCTTCTCAATACCGGTTAAATATTAGAATCATTGGACTTTACAAAATCCCAGACCTAGCTTCTGCTTTCAGATTCTAATCTGAAGTGGGCCAAGAGATAACAATCTATAGTTTTAAAAAGCTTCCAAGAAGACACTCACATACTGCTGGTGATGGAGACTATGAATTAAGAGTTGTGTGCTAATGCATCCCTTCCTCTCTTCCCTGTTCACAGATAACGTACGTAACCCTGTTTGTCTGCATGCTCAGATGGCTGAAACTTTCCCTCCATACAACAACCGGGAAGCGAGCGTTGTAAAATGTACATGGACAGTGTCTTTGCATTTTAAAAAACAAAAACCAGTTGCTATTGAGTCAGTTCTGACTTATGGTAACTTCGTGTGTGCAGAGTAGAATTACACTTCATAGGGTTTTTACGACTGTGACCCCCCCCCAAAAGAATTTATTTCAAAGGACACCATTGAATCTGCAGCTCTGGGAGAGGGACACATCTGAGCAGAGCACAGGGGAGCAGATGAAGGGAGAGGAGGAGAGAGTGGAGCACATCCTGGCCCACCAGGCTGTGAGGAAGATGTTCCCAATTACAGCAGCCAGTGGACAGAGAGGACCACATGGCTGGCCCCACTAGGAGACATGATGCCCTCACTGACCCATAGCTCTACAGGGGACAACACCAGAGACAGAGTGTGGGAATTACACCCTGTCTGATCGCGTCACACCGAGGCAAAACACTAAGGGGGTGCAACAGAACAGCAAGGCAATGGAGCGGCGAGGTCCCCAGGGAATGCTGAAGGTGGACTTTGGGGCCAGGGCGTGGTGCCCCAACAGACTGGACTGGAAAACACTCCTAAAGGCCAACAAACAGTCCTTGAACTAACTACAAACTTTTCTTCCTGGTTGTGTTTTGTTTTAGTTTTTGTCATTGGTTTGTTGTTGTTGCTATTTTGCTGTGTATTGTTGCTTGGTTTTGCTCTTCTTGTTTTTGTGCATGTTATTATCTTTGCAGGCCTTTCTAAATAAGATAGGCTGGATAAAACAATCGGGAGGAGAATACAACAGGACCAACGGTTCCGGGTGGACATGGGAGAGGGGTGTTGGGGAAAAGGCAGTGGTGTTAACAAACCCAGGGACAAGGGAACAGCAAGTGACCCAAATTGGTGGTGAGGAGGGTGTGGGAGACCTGGTAGGACATGATCAAGGGTAATGTAACCAAGAGGAATTGCTGAAATTCTGGTGGGGAGTGAGCATGATAGTGGGACAGGAAGAAAGTGAAAGGAAATAGAGGAAATAGCTGGGAGGCAAAGGGCATTTATAGAGGTCTAAATAAAGGCATGTATATATGGAAATATAGATATATGATGATGGGGAAATAGATCTATGTGTATATATTTATAGGTATAATATTAAGGTAGCAGAAGGACATTGGGCCTCCACTCAAGTACTCCCTCAATGCAAGGATACTTTCTTCTATTAAATTGGCATTCTATGATGCTAACCTTCCTGGTACAACCACTGAAGACAAAGCGGGTGATTAAGTAAATGAGGCGAAGAAAGTTGATGGTGCCCGGCTATCAAAAGATATAGCATCTGGAGTCTTAAAAGCTTGAAGGTAAACAAGCAGCCATCTAGCTCAGAAGCAACAAAGTCCACATGGAGGAAGCACACCAGCCTGTGTGATCACAAGATGTCGAAGGGATCGATATCAGGCATCATCAGAACAAAAAAATCTTACCATAGTGAATAAGGCGGGGAGTACGGTGTGGAGACCCAAAGCCCGTTTGGAGGCCACTGGACACCCCCTTACAGAAGAGTCTCGGGGAGGAGATGAGCCAGTCAGGGTGTGATGTAGCAACGATGAAAAATATAACCTTCCTCTAGTTTCTAAATGCGCCCCCCCACACACACACACACTCACACAGTAACATGTCCCAATTCTACCTTGCAAGTCTGGCTAAACCAGAGGATGTACACTGGTACAGACAGGAACTGGAAACCCAGGGAATCCAGGGCAGATGATCCCTTTAGGACCAGTGGTGTGAGTGGCGATACTGGGAAGGTAGAAGGAGGTTGGGTTCGAAAGGGAGAACCGACTATAGGTATCTGCATACAATCTCCTCCCTGGGGGATGGACAACAGAAAAGTGGGTGAAGGGAGACGTCAGACAGGCCAAGATATGACAAACTAATAATTTATAAATTATCAAGGGTTCATGAGGGACGGAGTGGGAAGGCAGAGGGAAATGAGGAACTGATGCCTAGGGCTTAAGCGGAGAGCAGATGCTTTGCGATTGATGAGGGCAATGAATGTAGAAATGTGCTTTACACAATTGATGTATGTATGGACTGTGATAAGAATTGTATGAGCTCCTAATTTAAAAAGAAAAGGAAAAATAAATAAAATAAAATGGCACTTGTAGTCAGTGCATTCGCAATCAGGGCTCTTTCTAAGGCTGCCACCCAATATGGAAACCACAACTTCATATTCCTTCCTCTTTTCTAACTTCATCTGTGCAGTGGTGTATTCTAAGCACCTATAGTAATGGTCATAGGTATAAACAATAGATGGGGAAAAAAAAGACTGTGACCTCTGAAACAGGTTTCCCTGGATAACTTTGAACCACTACTGTTCCATCAGTAATCATTCACTTTACCATTTGTACCATCCAGGGACTTCTTTGGATCCTCCTCACAAGTGCTTCCTTCTTCTAAGTAATGCTGCCCATCATTGAAATGCTGAACTGTGGTTTTGACAAACAGGACTCATGAAGTAAAAGGCATTCCAGAAGTAACTATAGGAACTATCTTTCTCTCTTTCCCACAGGACTTGGAGAGAATCACTATATGACTCTTCACAAGTCTTTGGGGGTACTGCTGCTGTACCTAGTTCTCTGCCTCAAGCTGTGAGCTACACTACCTGTAGGCCAAGCCAACCAACCCGTGGATCGTGCTGCTAAAGCTTGAAGAAGATACAAAAACAATTCACAATCTCTTCCAGAAAATGGAAGAGTGAACACTTTACAATTTAGTTTACAATACCTAAATTACCTTCATAATAAAAAAGACAAAAAACATTACAAAGGAAAATTATAAAGCAATAACGCTCATGAAAATAGGTGTAGAAATTCTCAAGACAATACCAGGAAGTAGAATATTGAAAATATATATATATATGCCATGATCGATTGGAGTTTTTCCTGACAAAGTAAAACTTTCAGTATTCAAAGCTTAATCAATACACTTCACAATTTTAACAATCTAAAGAAGAACAGATCATCAGTTGTTCATATGCAAGTTCAAATAAAAGCTGAAGACAATTCAAACAAATCCACAAGAGCCCATATATGACCTTCAGTCTATCCCACCTGAATTTTATAAACATCTCAAGAACAGATTTGACACATTAACAGAAAATCTGATAGGATTTGATTAAGACCATCATTCTTGAAGAAAGCAGCATGGATGTCAGAGGAAACAACGAAACTTGCTATTCATGGTAGAGTAGCTGAAACAAATAGAAGAAATGATAAAGTCAAAGAGCTGAACAGAAAATATCGAAGAGCAAATTGAGAAGACAAAGTCAAATAGTATCGTAAATGATGCGAAGTCCTAGAATTAGAGAACCAGAAGGGAAGAACACACTCAGCATATCTTAAAATTAAAGAATGAATACAAAAATTCAAGTCTTGAGTTGTAATTCTGAAAGAATCTATGGGCAAATATTGCATGATTCAGGAAGCATTGAGGGAAGAGGGAACGAATACACAGTGTCAAGGTAACAAAAAGAACTACTTGACATTCCTCCATTTCAGGAGGTAGTATATGAGCAAGAACTAATGGTGATGCTGGAAGCAATTCAAACTGCACTGAAAGAATTAGCCCAAAACAAGGCTCCAAAAAGTGATGGAACACACATTGAAATGTTTCAACAAGCTTATAAAGCACTGGAAGCACAGGAAATTTGGAAGACAGCTACTTGGCCGATTATCAGGAAGAGCTGCATATCCATGCCCATTCCAAAGAAAGGCGACCCAACACAATGCTCAAAAAATAGATCAATATCATTGACATGGCACATAATTAAAACTGTGCTTAAGATAATTCCACAGCATTTGCAGAAGTACATTGACAAGGACATTCCAAAAGTTCACGCCAGATATAGAAGCGGGTATGGAACAAAAAATATCGTTGCTGATGTCAGATGGACTATGGCTTAAAGTAGAGAATACCAGAAAGATGTTTACTTGTGTTTTATTGACTATGCAAAGGCATTCAATTCTGTGAACCATAAAAAAAATTATGGATAACTTTGAGAAGAATGGGAATTCCAAAAAACTTCATTGTGCTCATGAAAAACTTGTACATGGATCAAGTGGCAGTCGTGGAAATTGAACCAGGACGTATTATATAGTTTAAAATCAGGGAAGGTGTGCATCAGGGTTTAACATTCTCACATACTTGTTCCGTCTGCATGCTGAATACATAATCAGAGAAGTTGCTTATATGAAGAAGAATGTGGCATCAGAATGAGAAGACTTATTACCAACCTGTAATATGTAGATGACACAAACTTGTTTGCTGATTGTGAAGAGTACCTGAAGCACTTGCTGATGAAGATCAAGGTTTGTAGCTTTCATTATGGATTATGACTCAATGCAAAGAACATGAAAATTCTCACAACTGAACCAATAAGTAACATCATGATAAATGGAGAAAAGGTTGAATTGGTCGAGGATGTTTGTCTTGCTTGGATCCACATTCAATGTTCACGGAAACAGCATTGCATAAATCTGCTCCAAAAGACCTTACCAAATTACCCAATTTGTTATATCAGTCCTTTTGGTGAGTCTTTCGGTAGTCATATAAAATCAGATCATCTTTAAATAGTGAGAATTTAACTTGTTTGCTGACTTGTAGTCCTGTGATTTCTTTTTGTTATCCAATGTTTATGGCTAAACCTCTCAGCATGATGCTAACTAGGACTGGTGCTAGGAGGCATCCTTATCTGGTTTCTGTCATTTTTATTTTTGCCATCCTTTTACTCTGAGCTTATTTTTGCCTGTGAATTTGAGGTATGTTGCTTGAAGGCAACAGATTGACGAATCTTGTTTCCCAATCCAGTCTCTTACTTTTTGTCTTTTGATTGGTGTATTTAGTCCTTTGACATTCAATATAATTAAATCTAAAGGTAGATTAGACATTGTCATCTCATATTATTTTTGCTTGATATTTTGTTCCTCTTCCTTTTGGTGTATATTTTTTTATGGTGGTGTGTGTTGTGGGGGGGGGGGTTATTTGTGCTGCTGGTTCTGTAATGTTTGGGTACTTCCCTGCTGGTTCTGTAATGTTTGGGTACTGTTTTCAGTGTGTTGATTTCTGGATGATGTTACACCCTGTGGTGGTCTTATGTTTGAATGCTGCAGTTGTTGGTTTTCTGACCATAAAGAAATTCACAGCATTTGTTGTAACACTGGTTTTGTTTTTAGGAATTCTGTAAATATTTCCTTGTTTGAGAAAACTTCTAATTCTCCTTCAAATTTGATGGATAGCTTTGCTGGAAATGGGATTCTTGGAAGGCATTTGTTGTCTATCAATTTTGGGAATACGTTGCTCCAATTTATACTTTCCTGCATGGCTTCTGCAGAGACGTCTGAGCTTATTCTCATACAATTTTTACCTTTGTTTGCCTTTGTATGTGACTATTTACTTCTTTGTGACTGCTATCAGGATTCTCTTTTTCCTTGAAATTGAATAGTGTGACTACTATATGTCTTGATGTTTTGGGGTGGGTATGTAATCTATTTAGTGTTTTCTCAGCTTCCTGGATGGCTACCATCTCCAAATATGTGATATTGGGGGAATTTTCATCCATTACTATTTTATGTGTGCATTTGTTTTTTTACTTCCTGCTTGAGAACACCAAAAGTCTAATATTATATATCTCGATGGTGTCCCACATCATCCTCAGGGTATATTTAATTTCTATTACTTTTTTGCTAATCATCGATAAGTTTATTTATTATCATTAACATTTTTTAATAAATCATTTTATTGGGGGCTCTTAAAGCTTTTTTTCCCCTTTTAATCATTTTATTAGGGGTTTGTACAACTCTTATCACAATTCATAGATACATCCATTGTGTCAAGCACATTTGTACATTTGTTGCCATCATCATTTTCAAAACATTTTCTTTCTACTTGAGCCTGTGGTATCAACACCTCATTTATTCCCCTCCCTCATGAACCCTAGATAATTTATAAATTATTATTATTTTGTCATGTCTTACACTGTCTGACATTTCTTTTACTATTTTTGTTTGTTTCTCTCATTAGGTGAAGTTGCTTGATTGTCTTCAAGTTTACATATTAAATTTTCATATTCTTCCATTCTTTCACTGTTTTTTTTGATAAGTCATTACTTAATTTCTGAATTTCCTTTGTGTATGGTATTTTTCATGTTCCTGTTTCTTCTTTTGTTTTCAGGATTAATCCCCAGATCTCCTGTATGGCCCTAGACATCATTCTCCTGCGTTCTCTTCCTGGCAGTTCAAGGGCTTCTTTTTCTGTGTATTCCATTGTGTTAGGGTACTCTTCAGTTGATGACTTTTGTTTTCCCAGAAACAGGTCTTTCCTGGTAACATGTACAAACATGTGAGGGAAAATCTCATCATCTTGGCTAAGGAAAATCCAGGCAAAACTTCAGCCAAGACAGATTTGTGCGTTCTTCTGGAAGTCCAGAAATTTTAATACTTTTCCTGTACACCATAGTTCAAATGCATCAATTCTTCTTCAGCATTTCTCATTTAATATCTAACTTTCACGTGCATTAAGAGGCTATTGTTTGGGTGTATCTTAGTCCTTAAAGCAGTGGTTCTCAACCTTCCTAATGTTGTGACTCTTTAATACAGTTCCTCATGTGTATTGACCCCCAACCATAAAATTATTTTTGCTGCTACATCATCATTGTCATTTTGCTACTGTTATGAATCGGGGGACCCCTGTGAAAGGGTTATTTGACCCCCACAGGTGTCGCGACCAAGAGCTTGAGAACTGCTGCCTTAAAGTGACATCCTTGCTCTTCCACATTTAAAAAAAGTCTTCTGCACCATATTTACCAAATGATTTCTTGGCTGCTACCTGGTGGGATAGTGGTTAAGCATTGGGCTGAGATCTCACAGTTTGACAGTTCAAAACCACCATCAGTTTTGCAGGAAAAAGACTGGGCTTTCTACTCCTGTAAACAGTTACAGTCCTAGATACACAAAGAGGGAATTTCTACCCTGTCCTATAGGGTCACTAGAAGTTGGCATCAACTGGGTGGCAATGAGTGAGTGAGTGAGATTTTAGTGAGCATTAATCTTTAGACCCAAGAAAAGATGAAATCCTTGAGGGCTTCTAACTTTTCTCCCATGCATCATGACATTGTTTATTGGTCCAGTTGTGAGGATTTTTATTTTCTTTACATTGATTTGAAATCTATACTGAGAACTGTTGTGTTTGATTTTCATTAGCAAACTCTTCAAGTCCTCCTCACTATCAGCAAGCAAGTGTATGCCATTTGCATATAACAGGTTGTTAACTAACCTTCCTCCAATCCTGATGTTTTTTTCTTCTTTATATAGTGCAGGTCCTCAGATTAATTGCTCAGTATGAATATTGAATAATTATGATGAAAAAAGACAATGTTAACACACAACTTTCCTAATTTTAAATCAAGCTATTTTCTTGTAATCATTATATGATTGACTCGGTCCAGGAACAGATTCTGCATGAGCATAAGGAAATATTCTGGAATTCCCAATCTTTTTCATATTATCAATAGCTCAGTATACTATGATCACTCCTTAATCAGGTTTGAATTTCTGGTACCTCCTTGTCAATGTACTACTGCAATGGTTTTCAATCTATCTTCAGAGAAAACATACATGAGATATTAATAATGCTGTTCTATAATTTCAGAATTCTGTTAGGTCAACATTCTTTGGAATGAGTACAAATAGGCATCTCTTCCAGTTGCTTCATCAGTTAGCACTCTTCCAAATTTATAGGCATAAACTATCGAGTTCTTTCAGTGCTGTCTGAAACATTTCAATTAGTATTCTATCAATTCCTTGTTACTTGTTTATTGATAATGCCTTTAGTGCACTTAGATCTCTGCCCTCAATATGTGACCTCTTGAAATGATTGATGGTCAACCAATTAATTGGCTTTGGTATCAGGACTCTAATGATTCAATCTTCTTCTGCTGATTCCTGTATCAATAAATATTTTTCTCATGAAAACCTTTAATGTTGCAACTTGAAGCTCACTTTTTAAATTTAGTTGTTTCATCTTGAGGTACGCTGGGCTTGCTATTCCTTTTAGGTTTTTTAATTTCAGGTCTTTGCATATTTATCATAATACTCTACTTTGTCTTCTTTAGCTGCCCTCTGAAAATTTTGGTTAGCCCCACTCTTTATCTTTGATTGAGCTACTGTACATTGAAGAACAAGCTTCAAAGTTTCTTATGACATCCCTTTGGTCTGTTCTTCCAGTCTTATCTTTTTAATGCTCTTTGGTTTTCTTTTAGATGATCTTCCTACTGGCATCTCACAACTCCTCTGGTTTTTGGTCATTAATGTTCAATGCTTCAAATTCATCTTTGAGATGTTCTCTAAAATCACGTGGATATATTCAAGGTTATATTTTGTCTCTAGTGAACTTGTTTTCACTTAATTAGGCTTTAATATGAGCTAGCATGTGAGCATTTGGTTAACAGTGTGCCCCTGATCTTGTTTTGGCTGCTGATATTGAGTTTCTCCATCATCTCTTACAACCAATAAAATCCATTTTATTACTGTATAGTACATTTAGAAAAGTCCACATGTATAGTAATGGTTTGTCTTTTTTAAACGTATTTGCAGTGAAGAAGTTGTTGGTCTTCCAAAATTATGTCATATGGTCTCCAGCTTCTTGTCTATTGTCAGCAGCTTATTATCCTACTAATAATCCTTCTTCTTTGTCTCCAACTTTTTCATCCCAATCCCCAATAAATATAAATGCATCTTGATTGCATATTTGATCATTTTCAGATTTTATAAGGTTGGTGGAATCCTTCAATATCTTCATCACTAGCTTTAATGGATTTTTCATAAACTTTAATAATAGTTGTATTTACAAGCCTTCCTTGTAGGCATATAGATAGTATCCTATCATAGAATGACTAATGACTTGTACTTCAAGACACATCAGTAACAGAAAAATATTTTAATATTATTAGCCATTGTTTTTAACATCATTGTGGAGTTGGATAGGGCCCATAGAGACATGATGTACAATAGTAAATAAAAAAAGTATTCCTACTATGGCTCCAATGCATACATACATGGACTTAGTTTAAACAAATTATATTTTTAAAATGCCTTTGTGATCAGTGAATAACTGCAGTCTGGCTCACTCTTTATAGTGTCTTCAAAAAGAAAGGTCCTATGCAAACAGTGGCATTGAAAGGGATAAGTTCAAAGAGGCAGGTAAATTCAGAAGTTATGGTGAGTTTGGGGGGAACTCTGAAGGGACTAATCTTAATAATTTTTTTCCAAAGAACGCATGATATTCACAGGAGGTTTTCCACCTTATGCAGACTTCTATTCTCCTAAACTATGAAAAGATTTTTTAAAAGAACGTTGCATTTGTTAGAAAAGGGCAAAGAGAGTTCCCCTGAGAATTTTTTATTCTTTTCCCGACAATGCGTCTACTCATTCTTGAAGGAAAGCAAGGGATGTCCACATCAACTGGAAAACCTTCCCCTATCCAATGGACAGACCCCACCATGCCCTTCAGACTATTATCTGGCTCTCAAAGTTGAAAAAAATTAAGAAGGAATATGGTTCACGTTGCTTGACAATATCAAAACTGTCACATTGATACAGTGTAAACTGAAGAATGCTGAATTCTTTGGAGAAGGAATGGAGAGATGGAAACAGCTCCTTCGGGAGTATATAAACCTAGTACAGGATATGAGAAAAAACAATAGTTTTACATTTTGATATTTGTTTAATGAAGCTTTCAATGATTCTATAGTTTTTACTTACCCTGTGTGTAAGGTTGGATTTTATAATAAAGCAAAATTCAGTGACATCTATCTATATAAAGAGGTAAAAGTTCAGCTCCAATGACAGCAGGTAGACACTCCCCAAAACACGACCAGTCGAATGCAACATCTCATAGCTGACAAATCAGACATGCAACATGAACTCGGTGCTTAAAGAGTATCAATTTGTTCCTTTTTTCTTTTATAAAATATAAAACCACGATACCCCCCCCACTCCCACCCCGGAGAACAAAGCTCAGTATAGCAGCAAGTCTCTGCAGTACCCCATCCTACGGTTTGGCAACTTACCAGTGCTGTAACTTCTCTGCTCCTGATAGCTCCCTCAGTAGAAGACCCTTTTCACCTCAAGCCTCGATTGTTATAATTTATTTCCACCGGTACACCAGTCTGGAGGGTAGATAACGGGGCAAAGTACAGAATCCCCATACCACTGCACTATCTCCTGCAGGACTTGCCCTACGTTAGAGTAGGGAAGTGATGTGCCATCAAACTAAGGGACTTATGCTATAAAGACAAAATACATCGATCTGTTGAGCTCTTCCTCTATTATACAGTGGGTTGCTTTGTGAGTCTGGTAGTTTACTAAATATACTCTCCACAAACTTCCCCTCTTGCTTTCTCAGTGAGACACACGTTCACATAAACTAACACAACTAGCACCTCTCTTAAAATCCCTTCTTACACTTTATCAAAAATTGCTATATGTAACCAGAAGACTACTTATGATTAATACCATCAATTAAACTCATATCTTGAGCCATTATTTCTTATGTGTGTTATGTACTATTTCACTTCTTCCTCATTTCCACACAAAATTATTTCCAGTTCCTATCTGAGCTTCCTCCTACAACCCAAAGAGTCAACCACTCCCTGACATCACACAACCCAGAACCATCTACAGCTGGACCACTATGTCTTTCAAACTACAGTCAAGAGAGGTAATCACAAAAAAATCAATAGAAAAAAGTCAGCAACTAAACATTACCCAAATGCCGATGGAATACACAGAAAAAGAACCCCTGAACTCCAGAAAGAGAATATAGGGAAATGATGTTTAGGATTACACAACACACCCCAGATTCAATCTTGAAAACAAATAAATAAATTGAGATACTAAGAATCTCACACCCAAAGAAAAATAGATGCTAAACAAAAAATAGCAGAAATAAAAATCATGGTACAAGAACTTAATAACAGATTTACAAGAAAAGAAAATTGAATCAGTGAACTTGAAGGCGACCATACAGAAAGCAACAAAACAGAGAAATATAATTTGAGGAAAGCCTGAGAATTATGTGGGGCACCATGAAGAGGAAAAATGTATGATTCCTTGGAATGTAGGAGCAGGAAGAAACAAATATGTCTACAGATATAATAATGAGGGAATTCATGGAAGAAAAATTCTCACTATCACAAAGGGGATGATAATCATTCAGAAAGTAGAGAGAACAACAAATAGGCTAAACCTCCTCCAAAACACATGAAGACATATACTGGTCCAATTATCCAACTTTAAGGAAAAGGAGATAATCCTGAGAGCAGCAATAGAGAAAAAACAAACAAACAAACAAAACAGTCACCTAGGAAAGAAGAAAATAGAGAAACACATTCCAAACTTTGAAACCTAAAATTTGTGAACCCAGAAACCTATATCCATCAAAGTTATCTATCAGATATGAAGGAAAAATAAAAATATCCTCAAACAAGGACATTTGTAGAGAATTTATAAAAATAAAGCCAGCATTATAACAAATATTAACCGGACCTCTGTGGTAAGAAAACCAACAACAGAAGCATACAACAATGAAACCACCACAACATGCAACACCATCCAGAAGTCAATGAACTTGAAACAGTACCCCAAACAATAAAGATATATAGTAAAAAGAAGATATGAAGAAACTCCACCACCCTACCCCCAAAAGGAAGGAAGATGCCAAACACATAATATGAGATAACAGCAACTTACCTACATTTATAATTAATAACAATGAATGTCAGTGGAATAAATGCACCAATAAAATGACAAAGAGCAATAGACTGTCTTAGAAAAAATGTCCATCTCTTTCCCACTGCTCCTCTGCCATCTGAACAGCTGTACCATGGTCTCTCTCTCTCTCTCTCTCTCTCTCTCTCTCTCTCTCTCTCTCTCTCTCTCTCTCTTTCTTGCTTTCTCTCTCTCTCTCTCTCTCTCTCTCTCTCTCTCTCTCTCTATCTCTATCTCTCTCTCTCTTTCTTTCTTGCTTTCTCTCTTTCTCTCTCTCTCTCTCTCCTGTGTACAGTTAACTGTAAAACCTGAAACTTTGTCTATCCTTTATAAAAACTCACTTGGATCACCAAAAAAAAGAAAAAATGTCCATCAATCTGCTGCCTTTCACAAATACAGACTGAGCGTAAAAAGATGGTGAAAATTTGGCCAGACTAATGGGAATTGAATAAAACCAACAAACGGGAGTGGCAATATTAATTTCCAACAAAATGGACTTCAAAGTAAACAACATAATGACAAGAATGAACATTACATAATGACCAAATTATTAAGAGATAAAGAACATGTAGCTATAGTAAACAAGTATGTGCCTCCCCAAAGACCCATAAAATACATGAAACAAATCCTCAAAGAGATGAAAAAGGAAATCTCTAGATCAACAATAATAGTAGAAGATATCAATACACCACTCTTAAGGAAAGACAGATCAACAGGAAAGAAACTCAATAAAGAAATTGAAGAGCTGAACATCGTAATCAAACAACTCAACTTCTTAGATTTTTGCAAAGTTCTCCAACCAATGTCAAAATGAACATGTTTTCTCCAATGCACATGGCCCATATTCTAGTTTAGACCATCTGTTAATTCATAATGCAAGTCTTATCCAATGCAAACATATAGTGATCATTTAAATAATCTTTCAGACCATAAAGGCAAACACACGAAGACTCAACAAGATATTTCACAAAAAAGACTGGATATTAACTCAAACAAGCAATGAAATCAAGATATTCTTTGAAACAAATGAGAATGATTAACCCAACATTTCAAAACCTATGGGACACAGCAAAATCAGGTATCAGAGGTTATTTTACAGTTATTAATGCACACATAAAAGAGAGGAGAAAATAATTTTCAATGCCTTAAAACACTGCAAACAATTACCCCAGAGCTAACAGTGTTAAACCTCCATTTACAGAAAAAAAACAAATCATAAAAATAATAGGAGAAACAAATGACCTGTATGCCAGAAAAGCAATGGAAAAAATCAACAGAAGTTGTTGGTTCTTTGAAAAAATCAACAATATTGACAAACTAGTGGAAAACTTAACAAGGGGCAGGAAAGATCAGATGAAAAAATATATTGAATTAGAGATGATACAGGTGGCATCACAACAGATCCAAGTGAAATAAAAAGAATACTAACACAGTACTATGAATGACTGTATTCCAACAAATTTGATAATCTAAATGACATGGTCAAATATCAAGAAATACACCCTCTTCCAAAATTAAGGCAGATGGACATTAAGAACTTAAATAGACCCATAATAAAAGAAATCGATGAGGTCATCAAGAAACTCCTCACCAAAAAAACAAGGCCAGGATAGGATGACTTCACAGGTGAAGTCTACCAAGTATTAAAAGAAGAGCTGTCACCAATTCTATACAAACCATTCCAGAATATAGAAAGGGACAGAAAATTCCTAAGCTCATTCTAGGAGAAGCCAGCATAATCCAGATAACAAAACAACGCAAATACCCAACAAAGATAGAACACTACAGACACATATCCTTTGTAGACGCAAAAAATTCCCAACAAAGTCCTGGCCAACAGAATACAACCACACATTAAAAAAATACATCCTAACCAAGTGAGATTAATACCAAGGATTCAAGGATGTTTCTACATTCAAAAAGAATTAATGTAATCCTCGACACAAACAACAAAAAGGATAAGAAATATATAATCATGTCAATTGATGCCGACAATCTCCAACACCCATTCATGATAAAAGCACTCAATACGATGAAGAACAGAAAGGAAATTCCTCAACATAATAAATGCCATATATGAAAAACCAACAGGCAGCATCTCATCCAATGGATAAAGGCTGGAAACATGCCCACTGCAATGAGAACCCACAGGATGTCCCTTGTTGGAGCTCTTATTTAACATTGCACTGGATGTCCTGGCCAGAACCAAAAGACAATAACCAGAAATTAAGAGAGTACAATTGGACAAAGAAAAAGTGTAACTCTCACTATTTTCAGACAATAGTATTTCACATAGAGAGAACCCCAACTCTCCAAAATAGGATTGCTTAGAACATTTGAGGAATTTAGGAAAGTAGTAGGGTATAAGATTAAGAAGAAGAAATCAAGTGAACTACTATATACTAGTGATAAGAGTTCCAGAAAGGCATTGAGAACACAGTACCATGCACAATAGCCAAACAAAAATGGAAATATCTAGGAATAAACCCAGCCAAAGAAACAAAAGACCTATACAAAGAAAACTAGATGTCTAATAAAAGAAACCCAAAGGGGCCTACACCAATGGAAGAATATCCCATTTTCATACATAGGAAAACTCAATATTGTGAAAATATCAATACTACCTAAAGCAATCTAAAAATTCAGTGCAATCCTAATCCAAATCTAACATCATTCTTTAAAGAAATGGAAAAAGTAATCACCAACTCCTTATGGAGAGGGAAGAAGCCCAGCATAAGCAAAGAGCTTCTCAAAAAGAAGAACAAAGTAGGCGGTCTTGCACTACCTGACCTCAAAGCCTACTACATAGTCAGAGATGTCAAAACAGCCTGGCATTGGCGTAATAGGTACATCAACCAATGGACCAGGACAGAAAACCCTGAAATAAAAGCATCTGGATAGAGACAACTGATTTGTGACAAAGGCCCAATAAACATTACATGGGAAGGGGATGCCCTCAATATATGTTGCTGGAAAACTGAATATCCAGCTGTGGAAGAAGGAAACAGACCTCATACCTGAACCCATGCACAAAACAAACAAATTGGATCTAAGTCCCAAACACAAAGCTATCAGGATCACCAAGGAGAAAATTGGGACAATTCTAATGGCCCTAGTACAGGGCATACACGGGCTACCAGATATTACAAAGAAAGCACACACATTGCAAGACAAAATAAATGAATGGGACCTATTAAAAATAAGACACTTGTGTACATCAAATGATTTCATCAAAGGAGTAAAAATAGCCCACAGATTGGGAAAAGATATTTAGCAATGACACAATGGGCAATGGACTAATAAAATTTTCATAATAGTGCAAGCCTACAACAACAACAATAAAACAAATAACCCTCTTAAAAGATGTGCAAAGGACCTGACTAGAAAATTTACAAAGGATGATACCGAAATGGCTAATAAGCACATGAGGAAATGTTCTTGCTCACTAGTCATCTGGGAAATGCAAGTCAAAACAATTATGTGATACTATCTACCACCCACAATGGTAACCTAATTTTTTTTAAAAGAACAACAAATGGTCAAGAGGGTATGGAGAAATTGTAACCCTTATACACTGCAAGTTGTCTTGTAAATATGTGCAATCTTTGTGGAAAACACTATGGCAATTCCTAAAACAGCTAGCAACAGAAATATCATATACCATTGTTGGGAATATGCCTCTAAGAAATAGATTCCAAACATATGTATGTTTTCCCATTGCCATTGCAGCACAATTAACAATAGCAAGAAATGGGAAATAATTCAAATCCCCATCAGTGGAATAATGGATAAAAAAAAATTGGATGTATACACAATGGAATACTATGCGTCCCTTAAATATAAGGATGAAACTATAAGATATCTCATTACATGAAGCTATCTGGTGAAAAAGTATGCTGAGTAAAGTTAGTCAATCACAAAAGGACAAACACTGTATAAGTCCGCTGCTGTAAGGGTGAGCACCAGTATGGTGGCCATGCAAAGGCGTGACAAGGTATCTTCAGACTCACAGACATTCCTATCAGAATGATGAGGGATACTAATGGGCAAGTCAAGCCATAAGAGGGGAAAATAAACATACATGTCTTAGAGAAGACACTTGCCTATATGTTGGTAGATAAAGGGGAGGACCAACTTCCTAGTTGGGAGATGATTGATATGATTCTCTACCAGAAATTAACAAGGAAGTCTTTAAGGTGAGACAGAGGAAGATAAAAAATATAGATTCAGGATTGGATTGGGGGCTTGAACTTAATCCCAACTCCAATCTAAGAAGAATTAGTTCTTATGAATTTGTCCTGCTGCATACTTGCCCTCATGAAGGAAACACAGCAAAGGCTGATGAAAAAATTAGATGTTGCCAAGAGAGGACAGTGTCTGGGGTCTTAAAGGCTTGTTTCCAAACAAGCAGTCATCTAAAGTGAGATGTCAACTAAGTCCACATGGAAGAAGCATACCAACAATTGTGCTCTAAGCTTGGAAAATTATAGAATCTGAATCCAAAGGAGGGAATAGTATCAGGTTTTACAAAGCATAGATTCCCAGCCTTTCCTGACTCAGGTATTTTCCAGGGTATCTGCCAAGTATATGCCTCAGGTATCTGACTGATGAATCAAGAAGCATTAAGACAACTAGAAAGAAGAAAGATCAAAGGCTGGCAGAGACCAAGGTCAATGAACACAAAGTCAGCAGGTTAGACATCATGGCTATACTGTCAAATGAATTTAAAGTTGATAACCAATATAACAGGCTACTGTTAGATTTTGTGGTCAATAGGCCATACGGAAGGCTGTTGGTTGAAGTCCAGAGTACTAGATGTCAATGCATCAGATGCAGGATCCAAGAAGAGCAAGAAGAGGTAATCCTGTCCATAGAATCTGCTTAAATAGAAGTAGGCCACAAATTCAGGAAATGACCTTTCAGTTGTAGCAGGACAACCTGAGTAAGGAGACTGCACTCCTCCCTAATTGTTTTACAAAGGTTTTGCTGCTCAAGGAAGATTTCATCATGGGGTTGTTTATACATTCCATCATGGAGTTGTTATACCACGTCATGAGGGAGGCTTTAACTGCCCAACTACTTCAGATCTTGGCTCAGCCAAATTGGCATAAAACTCAACTATCACATCCTCCTATAACAGAATGAAATATGTACTTCGTGCCATCTTCATGACTGTTGGTATGTTTGATTCTAATGTCGTGGTTATTATGTCAATGGGGGAACATCCATTAACCATTAGTGGATGAAAATTAAAAGTCAAAATGAGATAACATCAAACACTTATTAAAAAATAAAACTAAACTCATTTCCATGAGTCAATTCCGACTTATGCCCACACTATTGGGCAAGATAGTATTTCCCCTGTGAGCTTCTGAGACTTATTTTTACGGGAGTAGAAAGTCTCATTTTCCTCTCTATGAGCAGCAGGTGGTTTTGAACTGTTGACCTTGCAATTATCAGCCCATTATGTAACATCTGTGCCACCAGAACTCCTTACACATCTATTACAGTTTCTGGTTTGTTTTTAATACTGGCTCCAGTCACTCTAGAAACGATTAGTTTTGTCTTAGATAAATAAACATTTACCATGTGACATCAACTGCACTGTTGTTAATTTTTCCAAGAGAATGGAAAACTTTTATTCAGAGAAAAATCTGTTCACAGTAGCCTTTTTCCAAAATAGTTAAGTACTGGAAACAATGCAAATGTCCTTTAGCGGCTGGATGGTTAAACTATGGTACATCCTTACCAAGAAATACTACTCAGCAATGAAAAAGTTTCCCCTCTGAAGGCTCTTCTATAAATGCATAAGCATGCAGAAAGTATACACAAAATAGAATAAAGGCGCTTGCCTATATCACTAATTCAACGGGATGCAAAATGCTTCTGATTGCTATCTTCAGGATGAGGTCGTGTCATTCTGGAATGGGAGTGCTTGAGAAATAGAACAACAAGAGGCAGGTAGACAAGTTTTTAGACAATTTTATGGAGTGCTTCCTGAGCTCATGCAGTTTCAGCATCCTAACTGAGAACTGGTGTGCCTAAAATTTACTGTGCAACAAG
Source organism: Tenrec ecaudatus (assembly GCF_050624435.1). Lineage (NCBI taxonomy): Eukaryota > Metazoa > Chordata > Mammalia > Afrosoricida > Tenrecidae > Tenrec > Tenrec ecaudatus. The sequence goes on from NC_134548.1 coordinate 146,364,863, forward strand.
AAAATATCTAAGTGATTGCAAAAGGAAATCAGGTTCCAATCACACAGGTCTTATAGATTAAGTGCATTCATAACAAGATGAGTGTAAAGTGAATAGCCTACCATATATAAAATCATATTTCTCACTGACTTCCATTATGACTTGAGAGATGTGACTTTTTTTTCACCCCAGCTAATATAAGCATCATATTTCAGGCTCTGAATCGTTCATTTAAAAAGCATGCTGTCTTTTTTGCCTTATGTGAATCTAAGTCTCTCACAGTCTGTCAAATGATCAATACGCTACTTAAAGTTGTAACTTTTTTTAAAGCTCCATAGAAATTAGTTATCACAAAAATAAACCCCAGATGGTAGATATTCTCCCTTACCTTGGGCCAGAAAGATGAAGTGGAAAAGAGCACTGGCTCTGGAAAGTGACAAAGATTAAAAGTCTCAGCTCTACCACCATAGCATCTCTATGACCTTGGGATTTAACCTAGTGGAGGCTCAAATTCCTGTATTATGGACTTTTTGGTACAGGATCATAATATGTAAGGAATCAATTATTTCATTGAGGGAGATAGTATAAGTTTATACCTACAAAGTAGCACAGCTTTCATCTTAGACTCAGCAGGGAAAATAATGCCATCCCTTATTTGCATATTAACATTCAAATTTCAAAGGTTGGAACACATCTTTTACCTTCACGTAAATCTTGCATTTCGGATAGTATAGTAAAAATAATCCTTCCAGTGTAGAATCCAATATTTAACTGAAAAAATTTTAATGCCTAAAGGGTCGGCATTAAGGAAATATGTGCAAAATGTTTTTTTAGCTTGCATGATGTAGGCTCGTGATGCCTCAAAACTTTAAATGAAAATTTCATCAAGATTTTGTAGTTTTTTGGATGGAGTGCTGAAAAACCTATAAAACTTTCTTCTTCAAGGTTTTGACCTGAAAATGTCTTCAGTGAAAGGTAAAGGAAACTACCTCCCCTTTTACATCATTCATATTTACTACTTCCTTGACACCAATTTTCTGATCGTGCTTCTTCCAAGTCCCTGACCATCCAGTCAAAGCATTGGTTTTGTGTGTCCTCTTTAGTTATAGTAACGGATAGCTTCAATAAGGTATCTTTCACTTCTGCAGGAATGTCTGAACATGCCCTACACCACTGAAACCCTAGAAATTTCACTGAAGCAGAAGGCACCTGAAATTTAGCGGGTTGTTTCCCAATCTCTAGGATGCAGATGTTTTACTCGTTTAGAGTCATTGATACTTCTTTCTTACAAGATTCAGGCAGCATAATGTGAAAGTAAAGGCAATCAAGGTGCCTGTGACATAGTATTGATGAGTTGATATACCTCTGGTATAGGGTGGTGATGGTGTATTGCTGACTTCACCTACTGAAGGTGAGGTACTTTGTTTATTGTGTCAACCTGACCAATAAACACATGTGGGGTTATAATTGAAGGACAGAGGGATAAATGGCTCAGGGAGCCTTGCCTTTCGAAGTCTCGGGTCTCTTGCTTTGTGATGTTTGGTGCAGCTGCCTTAGCCAGTTCCCTGCTTCAGCTGGCAAGGATCACTTCCTGCAAGACATCCCCAAGAAGAAGCCACATGGACCTACCCCAGTGCAGCCCTGGGTGCTGGAGCAACTGTGTGGAGACCCCTGCCAGCGCTGAGATGCTTACACGTTCACTGATTCGGCTTTCCTCCTGCAGTCGGTGTCATAGTGTGTGTTTGGTGAGATGGAGGAGGACTTTGTGGATTGGTGTCAGACATATGGGTTAATGTTGGACTTGTGGGCTTGGGCAGCACTGGGTTGGGATGTTTTCTTGATGCCTTTAACCTTTATATAAAACTCTCTATTATACATGAGTTTCTGTGGATTTGTTTCTCTAAGGTACCCAGACTAACACAGACGGCAGACTGTTTCTACTGGTTCTTTGAATGTAGAAATGAGAAAAAGGCATTGGTCAACTCAGTAGTTCCATACCAGGGACCAGGAGAAGTATTCATTTCCTCAAGCAATGAAACCACATCTAGAACAGTATCCTCATTTGGAGTTAACACCTGCTTATGGTTATGATAATCCACTGTCACAGTCAAAGATGCATCTGTGTTTTTGTAATATGCCAATTGTTGTGACTAGGTGACATTAAGTTGGGTCCAACTCATAGCGACACTGGGAACAATAGAATGAACCACTGACATGTCCTGCTCTATCCACATGATTCTCCTTATGTTTGAGCCCATTGTTGTAGTCACTGTGTCAGTCCATCTTGTCAGGGGCCTCCTTCCTCTTTAACCTGACACTCCACTTTACCAAGCATGATGTCATTCTCCAAGGAATGGTTTCTCTTGACAATGTGCCCAAAGTACATGAGCTGAAGTCTCCCCAGCCTTGACTATAGGGGGCATTTTGCGTGTAATTTTAGCATTTCGTCATACTTTCAATATTCTTCTCCAGCACCATAATTCTAGAGCATCATTTCTTCTTCAGTCTACCTTATTCAATATCCAACTTCTACATGGCTATGAGGCAGTTGAAGATACCTGGCTTGAGTTAGGGGCACATTAGTCCTAAAAGGAACATCCTTGCTTTTCAGTACTCTAAAGAGTTCTTTGCAGCAGATTTGCCCAACACAAATGCCATTTTATTATTTTGGCTGCTTCCTCAATGAGCTTTCATTGTGGATCCAAGCGAGACAAAATCCTCGACAACTTAAATCAATAGGCTAAATAAGTGAGGTAAGGGAGGGCGTGGTGAGAGTCCCACCCCTGCATGGTGGCACTTATCCTTGAAAACCCTCCAGGAATGCCTTATTGCTATTGGTTTACTATCGTCGTAGGCAAGGGCTTTTCCCACCATCATAGCCTTTATTCTACACCTCCCAAAACTTGTCCGTCAGTTTTTTCATACTGTGTTGGTTTGTGAGTTGCTGTTTCGTGAAGCTGTGTCACTCGTCTTTCAGATGTAAGCAGGACCAATCACCAAAATGAACAGGTTTCAGTGGAGCTTCCAGACAAACAACAGACAATGAAGAAGAAATTGGTTGCCCACTTCAGAAGAAGCCGCTGAAAGCCTTATGCATACCTTTGAAATATTGTCAGTTACTGAAGGCCTGATCAATGAAATCAGATTATTTTCAGAGATGGTGCTGGAGGATGGGTCTTTCAGGTCAGAAGGCACTCAAAATATGACTGCGGAGGAGCTACTTTCTTAATGTAGAGTTGACCATGGTGGTGTCAGTGAAGTGAGGCCTGTGTGAGTGGAGCCTTTGGGATATTCATTTTCTGATGGGGCACATCTAAAGGTTATAAAAAGATGCAATAATCTACTAGTAATCACATCTTCAGATGTACAAAGTATTAGTCTAGGAAAATTGGTAGTTGCCAAAAAATGAAATGGAATGCATAAAGATACTATGCATTAATGTGCTTAAATGGACACATAATGGCCATTTCTAATCAGAAAATTATATTATTATGCAGGGAATGGCACAATCAAGAGGAATGGTTTTGAATTCATTATCAAAAAGGACATTTCAAAATCAATCAATATACCAAAAAGAGAGGATCATATCTATCCACCTTGAAGGAAATCTATTCAATACTATTATTCAAATTTAGACACTGGCCATGAAAGTTTGTAACAAAGAAATTGAAGAATTATACCAATATTTCCAGTCTATAATTTATCAAATGTGCAATCAAGATGTACCCAAAATTATTGCACTTGGAATACATTTTTTGAACAATATTTATGGTTCCGCGAGTTTCTTCCTCAAGAGACTTGTCCTCTCCTTCATCCAAGGGACTATAAATGTAAGCCTGTAAAGAAGGCAAAGTATGGGAATTGATTGATGGGCCGTGACACTCTATTCTGAAGATTCCACTTATAGAAATGGGTTTGACTTTAAAAAATGCTCTTTCTCATCATTCACTGTTTTCATCCAGCGTGCTCCTCTCATCATTTTTTTATCTACATTTTGATTCTTTCCTTTTGAGGTCTGGACTCCAGCATTGTCATCCATGTCTGTTTAATTTTGTTTCTCAAATGTTTGCTGTAAAAGGTCTGGATTGGGGGTATGCCTAGTCCACCATCTTGAACCTATCTCCTTAGTGTAACACTTTAAAAATATATTCTTTAGAGAATACTCAGTTTCTGTAATCAAACCCATGTGGATAAGACCTTGACTATTTAATATAGTGTGTTTTCTCATTTGTACCACTGTACAAATGGAAAAAATAAGTTTAGCATTTCTAGACCAATATGGCTGTTAATTTCTATACAATGCCAGTCCAACACTGTATCACTGGGATGCTTTTCCACAGTTGAAGGCACAGCTTGAGTTTCCAAAAATTCAAATGATATCGAAATGCACCTTCTTAGATTAGAGTTCCTTTCATTGGTAGCCCAGTTCTAAGTACTCACTGCTCTCTCATGAACACCAGCTAAGAATCATTTCAAAACAACAACCAACCCCCTCTCCTAACAACTACCCCCAACAAAACCACTGGACTCATGTAAACATGACCAAGTGAAGGCAAGCAGTACACTCGATCTGACATTTGAATGGTGAGCGCTCCATGGAAGAAAAGATGCCAAGTAGTACTTCACAGCTTTGGGCCACAACCAAAACACGGCATCATTTCAAACAGAAGCAGTGGCCAAACATTATTGGGAGAAGTTCAAGGATGCTGACATCAACATTTTATCATCTGGCCACTCATCCAGGAAGAAGGGGAGATCAGTTACTGTACTTTGGTTATCACACTCTGGTCCTAAATTAATTTTTCAGTGTTTTTGTTGTTGTTATTCTCTCTAAGTACCCTACCCTCTGGATCTACTTTAACTATAGTCTTTTTAAAAAATCATTTTATTGGTGTCTCATACAACTCTTACCACAATCCATACATACATCAATTGTGCAAAGCACATTTGTACATTCATTGACCTCATCATTCTCAAAACATTTGCTCTCCACTTAAGCCCTTGGCACCAGTCTTTTATAATGAGAAGATATGTGAAAACCTCTCATTTATCCCTCACTGAGTTGTTTTAAGATATTTATGAGCTCATCAAGGAGTAAGACCATTTATTAGTCACCGTGTTAGCACAAGTACCTGTCATATGTAGATGTCAGCCAATGATATCACATAAACTCATGAATGAGTGATCATCTGGATTTGAATTAAATTTTGCTGTCTTGTAGCAATATGACTTTTGGCCAGTCACCAGAGCTATCTGAACTTTAGTTTCCTCATTCATAAACTGGATAGTAATAGTTACTACGAATCCCTGTAGACTTTAAAGGGAAGTCTCATGTACATGGTATATATTTTTCTTTTTTCTTTCTAGATTCTCAGAGACCTGCCCAAGCTTTACCAGATAGTTGCAGAGCAGAGGGCTTTCTGGCCAAACTGAACAGTAATGTCAGTGGTCCTGCCTCACAGGTGCTGCAGAGGTGCTTGGGACTTTGTACTGTTAACCCTGTGTGTTCAGTCCTTTAAAGCACTATATATTATTCATCCTTGACTCTTAAGGTTTTTTTGTTTGTTTTTCCCTAGGTAACCCATACAGATACAGAATATTCACCTAAGTACCTGCTTCATTCCATCTAGGCAAACATTCTCAAGCATACCACTGATAAATACTTAACACATTTATAACTCAGATGAAATGGCTTCTTAAGTCTCTTCATCTTGGTGTTTCTCTTGTTGACAAGTTTCTTCATTTATGTGAACACATTGCTCTGCATCTGGCTTGATCTGTGTAAAGACCTGTGAGAGCAAAGCTCTATTATTTGGGACATTCAGATTCTATTCTTAAAAACTTAACTGCCTTTATTTAGCGGCTATGTCACACTCTTGATTCACATCATGTTTTGAGCAAGTGACAAACCTCAGGGCATTTTCAAGCCAACTACTGGAATGACAAACTAGCCTACATAAGTGAAAGTGATGCTATGAAACTTGAAGGAAAACTATGAAATCATTCATTCCCCATCAGCATTCTAGTCTGTTGGTAATCTTTAGAATTATAGTTCGGTTATCCCTTTCCCAGCTCCTTTCTTGTTTATTTTCATCTTTGGTTTATCTGCCAATTTGTTCATTCCTCTTTTTCCTCATAAAATTCTGTGTGTGTTGTCAAATACATATAATTTAAATTCCATCATTTTAATCATTTTAAAGTGTATAATGCAGAGGTATTGCCAACTCTTTATGTTGAGATATTGCAAACCTACAAGGAAGGAAAATAAATTTTCAGAGTCATTTTGGCTAACATTTCCTACATTTGTTCTATCATCTATCTATCAACTATCTATCTATCTATCTCTCTATCATCTATCCATCCATCCATCGATCTTATATACTAATGTATAAGCTGAGCTTTTCAGTATATTTTTAATGCAATTTTCGTGTTAAAAATAGGTGCCTCAGCTGATAATCAGGTCGGCTTATACTCGAGTATATATGGTATCTATCTTCCTATCTATTATAAGTGAAGTGCAATCTAATTGAGACTCTCCTTGGAGATTTTGCCTTAAGAAGTATTCTCTGATACTTGAAGTCAGCAATGGATTTCAGGTTATGGAAGTATGAATATATAAAAGTATGCTTAGCAGGAGAAGAGGGAAAGAAACATAGACAAGTGGTCAGTGCTCAATGAAAATGTTTAATTGTGCATCTAATGCAATTATATGTAAAATACTGAAAATAAAGAAATATTGTCTCAGTCTTTATGTAGCTAATGCTTTCCTGGGAAAAATGTACATCCTTCACAAAATATGTGACCACATTTCTAGGTATTTCTCACCAAGGCTATTTCCATCACTCCCTCCCTTTCAGTGGTTACCCTGTTTCCATCCTTGCCTATGCTGAAACCCCAGGGCATTCACCAGAGTGATCTTTTAGAAACTGTGCATTCATTTTTTTTTCAATTCTGAATATACATTAAAATCACAAGTGACAATTAAAGAAAATACTAAAATCTGCACCTTGTCTCAGAATAATTTAGTCAATCGGGGATACAACCTATAAATTAATAATTTTTTAAGATTCCCAGGTCATTCTGATGCATAGCGGGGACTGGCCACCAGTACCGTAAGATGGAGTGTGCTTCTCCTAATTTGAATCTTTTCAGTGTTGTCTCCTTGATTCAAGTCCCTCAGTATGGCGTTCGTGACTTTCTTGCTCTTACCTTACCTTTCGCTCCTCATTTAACATCCCTCACTTTGCCATTCATAATCATGTTCTATATTCTCTCAATGTGTGATACTGCTACATAACTTTGTCCCCATAGCCTCTTCATGTACTGCCCTTCCTTTTGTGCCTAATATTGTCCATATCCTTCACAATCTAGATAGCACTTCTCCCAGGAAGTGTTTCCACTGTCTCTGTAACTTGTAAACATTGTTATTGTTACACTTACTATAGAAAATGAATTGGGAGCAGTTTTTCTGCATATTGTCCCTACTCTTCATATGTCTCCCTACTCACTGTAACATCCTTGAAGCCTGGTTATGTGTCTTATCCCTGGAATTCAACAACCAGAATTGGCCTCCAGTATGAGCCCATTACAAGTTTGTAGACTATACTGATCAATGAATCAATCAATTTTTGGAAATGTTTCAAAATCTCTCAGACAGAAAAATGAGAGAACAAAAGAGGGAAATTCGAAAGGAGTTTGGCAGTTGAATACTTATTGAGAGGATCTCTGTCCTTGGGAAGAAGAGATTTTGCCTAGCTAAAACTAGGCTGCGCTAGAAAGGATAACTAATTCCATACAGACAGGCAGCCAAGAACGGGCTCTGGCTGGAGTGTTGATGGATGACAGCTGGAAAGATGACTTGTGAACCAACTAAAAGTGACACACCAATATGAGCTGCAAAACAAATCACTGAGGCTCCAAAGGGTTTTGTTCACTTAAAATCTCACTCTACATGCACTTTAAGAAGATTTCAAAGCATTATAACACTTTACAACTTTGCACTTTATATAATCCCATTTAAAATTCCCAGCAACTTTACCAGTATTGGTATCATCAACCCTATCTTAGGATGAACAAAGCAAGGCTCTAATAAGCTCAGTAATTAGCCCAAGGTCACAAAGATATAAATGGTGGCGTCAGAACGCAAATTGTCCTTGTAAGAAAAAATAAAGTAAGGGGGAAAAGTGAGAGAAAAGAAAGAAAAAGGTCCTATAATATACTCTTTAAATTTCACTCTAGAGTCTAGTAACTCCAAGTTTGGTGGTCTTTTCTCAGGGGTTGGCGTCGGACATGGGACTATTCATCAGGTAAGCATAAACAACCATCTGTGATATGCCAGATACTATGCAAATCACTTTACATTTAATGCCAGTAATGCGCTAGTTATTGTTACCCTCAGTTTTTTAAAAAATGAAGAAATTGAGCCACGGTAATTTAAAGTAATTTGTCCAAAGTCTAAAAGAATTGGAAAGAAATTGAACAGTGCTGTGGTTGACCCCAAAACGGCTACTCTTTATACACTAATTACAATTAATTCCTGTGTTGTGTTTGTTAAGTGTAATAATAAATAGTTCTGTGAAAAATAACTTGAACTATCAATTTTTAAAATTTAAAAGAAAGAGCCACAAAGGCAGAAAAATGCGAGAAGACTAAGGGCTCAAGTCATCCTAAAAGCCCGGCTGGAGGACAAGGTGGATCTAGACTTGAATCTTGAGGGGTGGGTACCATTCAGCAGAGGCAGGCATCCGGCCGAGATGACACCAAGGAAGGGACTGGTGAGAGCGGCATCTGCTGGAGGGAACAAGAAGAGCCCATCAGTGGTGGCGGCGACTGGTTGCTCCAGTCTATGACATGCAGACTGTCCTAACCTTCTGTCTCAGGGATATATTCTGTCCCATGAGATTTTGTGAGTTTTCAGAGGTTACACTCAGCGTAGGGCCTTTCTGGTACAAGGAAATTGGATTGCTGATGGCTGGGCTATGTTATGAAAGGGAGCATGCCACCGGTTATCATCAGCAGCTCCCTGCAGGGCCCCACTGCCACAACAGTGATAACTGGCAAATAGACCTTGAGATAAGAAGAGAAGAAATGAGAGATGAGATAAGCAAGCTTCAGAACAACAACAACAACAAAACCCACACACCTAAACTAGGCATCTTTTAGAGATTAGAGTTTCATTGAAAAAGTAATATATGCACTTCAAGCAAAAAATGTTTTAAAGAGTACAAAAAGAAATAAAAATGTGAGCAAAGATATACATCTTTCATTTTTGCCATTTAGATATAAGGAAGTACTCCATGCATACTGTGGGAATCTTGTTTTAAAAATCTGAACAATTTAAACTTTAAAATAATTCCATTTTCAACACATCCAGATCTCCTTTGTTACTTTAATTGAGTGAATATTATTTCAATATATGGGTACACACTAATTTGCTTATTCCATCCTCTAATAATTTGCTCCTATTTATCATTAAGGTAAATAAAGCTTTAATGAACATCCTTATACATGTCTAAGGACTCTAATAGATGTGCACAAATTTTCACATATATTTCTAGAAGGGCAATCACAGAGTCAAAGGATTCATGCATTTTTAACCTCAACATTGTGAAATCATGCCCGCAAAGAGCTTGTACCGATGTGTTGTCCCAGGTACAGAGTATGAAAGTGTCATTCCTCTAGCTTCACCAACACTAGACATCATCAAACTTTTAATATATTTTTTAATGTTATGGCGGGAAATGATGTCCAACTCCTTGTAAAATTTTTGTTGCTTTAGTTATTAGTGAGGTCAAAAATTTGTTGTGTTAAGTGATCCTCTTTTATGTTCTTTACTTGTTTTTCTATTTATGTTTTTCATCATGGATCCAATGTGTTGGTAATATTTTCCTAAATATTTTTACTATGACTCTTTATTTATCTTCCCACTAAAGAAGCCTTATTGAATGTTTGCTATTTTAATTCCAGGTTTGTATCTTCTTGGGAAAATTCTTTTCCATGTCAAGATTACATATAATTTTTTTCATACTTTCTCCAAGTAACATTACAATTGCATTTTACATTTCAGTCTTTGATACGTCTGAAACTTATTTCAGGGTAAGGAGTCAGGTAATCTCTACTCTTTGAGGTTAATTTATCTACTCATGTACCAGAACCAATATCTTTTAATCACCATAGATTTTAAATACCATTTAATATTTGGTAGGAAAATTTTCTCTCCATACTCTACCCCTACCCCCACCCCCTACCCTCTTCTGCAACCTTCTTTTCCCTTTGAGCATGGTCCCGGCTAGTCTCAAATTTATAAAATAAACAGAATATGCCTTTGGGGCCATTGATGACTCATGGTGACCCTTTCCAGCAGTCAGGAACGCCCCCCCCCCCACCGGGGTTTCAGAGACTTTATTCTTTATGGGAGTGGGCTGCCTCATCTTTCTCCCACGGAGCAGCTGGAGGGTTGTAGCCCTGACATTGTAGTTAGTACCTCGCTGGGTACTAACTACACCACCACGGTTCAATTTTATAGGTATTTGTATCCATATAAATACACATATTTAGAAGACACACAATTCATCAAAAGTATTTAACCAACGTGATTGATACCTGTCAGGCTCCAGGAGATATATTTTGAGACACAGACATGCAAATAATTAAATAATTTCATTTAAAAAGTCTACTAATTTAGAGATAAAATCCTGGTGATACGTATCGTGTACCAAGAGTAGCATTGCCAGATTTAGCAAATAAAAACACAGAATATCTGACCAAATTTGAATGATCAATGAACACTTTTTAAAACTATTAGTATGTCCCCATTAATTTATTGGACATATTTATATGAAAAATCACTGATAGCTTATCTGAAATGCAAATTTAACTAGGTACCCTTTGTTTCTCTGGCAAGCCTAACCAAAAGGAAAACGATGAAGAGCTTGAAAGCACAAAGTACGCTGTGTGGATTGATGATGAATTAACGCATTCTACTCAGTGGAAGGCCCTCAATATAAGCAGGCTAATCATAATTCTGATGTATGAATAAGTGAACATGTTCTATCTTCTGTGTTTTGGCCTTGAAAAACAAAACCTCTCAAAATATGCAGACTCTATGGAGTTAACGGTTTTCATGTGTGTGTATGTGTGTGTGTGTGTGTCGTGTGGTGTGTTTGACTTTCTTTCTCTGCCTTAAAAGGAAATTCAGGTTAATAGAAATTGAAAATTAAGATTCTGTTAGACTTTTATCCATACTATAAAGCCTTGATACGTAGGCTTTCTCTTAAGATTTGTGTTCCAAGTTCAAATTATTGGTAATGTTCCCAGATGGATTTTATTATTGGAGTTGGTGGGGAAATGTCATTCTTATTAATCACTTAAGATAATAAGTTTAAGTGGGATTGTTCGTGATTTATTGTTTTTTTTAAATGCCCAAGTGATTTAGACCTCAAGTTAAGATGTTCTCTGTTTCATGAATATTTGCTTACCTAGTTCTTTCCTAACAATCAAATTTAATTGGGGAACAAGCTCTTGTACTGTTGTGGAAAACACCATCTCTGGAATTAGAAGATTTGCATTACAATCTAGGGCTGGTTTTCAGTTGCTCTGTGCTATGAACACGTGGCAAATGGCTCAACTTTTCAGACCCCCAGTTTCTTCATCTATCATAAGAACATAATAATGCATAGCATAGGACAATTTTAAGAAGTACATGAGATCCACAGGTAATATGCCTGGTAACGTTAGGTGCTCAGTAAATATGCTAGATGTCTAGATATGGACAATTCCACATTTGAAAAATACATAGTTCTCATAGATGCTCTTTTCTGAATTCTCTACCATCAAGATAGGGGGAAAGGGAACTAGTTAAACACATTGGTTCAAGGCTGGCATACTTGCTGGTGCCATGGGTGAGCACTTAGCTACTAACAGAATGATGGGTCGCTGGGACGCACCAGTGTTTCTGCAAGAGAAGAACCTGGTGATCTGCTTGCATAAAGATTACAGGCTCGGGAGAGCTACACAGAAGGTTTACTCTTTCGTATAAGGCTGTTTTGAGTCAAAGTCAACTGAGCTGCAGACAACAATCCAAATTAGTGCACTGAGTAGGAAACAACACCAGTAAACATGAACCAGTAAGCTTCCTTTGGAAAATTTATTGAATTGCCATGAAGACATTTGGCCTTTGTTTTGCAAAGAAAAAGATTCTGGAAGGTCCTCCTAGGAGTTTGAGTAACTTACAGGATAATCATTGGGCTTCTAAGGGCAGCAGCTCAAAACACCAGTTGAGAAACACGAGGGAGACAGCTGAGGCTCTCTGCTCCCATAAAGATGTACAGTCTATGACACTGCATAGGATTGCTATGAGTTGGAATTGGCTCAATGCCTGTGTGATTTACTTTGTAAGGTCCTCTAGCTACCTGTGTTGTTGTGGGTGTGGCTAGACATGAAAGGTCAAGTCAAGCCACGTGACTGGTGCACCCTTTAACATGAGCCTATGTTTGGTTACAATTCACAGATGGAGAGCTGTGGTTTCTGATATTTAAAAACAATCAGACATTTGTCAAGGGTTTGTTATATGCTGTGAAGCAGTTAGATGTGGGAAAAGAGTCCACACATCATGGCTTGCCCCATAGTTTTTAGATGAGCGTTGATATACAGGAATAAGAAGGATGCTTGTGAGAATGTGTGCTATCCACAAGACCTTCAGGGATCCTCAGAGAAAGGAGTTTGAATGCCTCAGTTACTGCAGTGGGGTGTGAAAAGAAAATGAGAGAACAGATTTGAGTATGCTTGGGAAAAGTGAGGAGTGCTTTATAAATGCGAATTTACTATATTCTTTATAGGAATAATGATAATAAAGGATAATCATAGAGTCTACTTGGATTAGAGAGGTAGTGAAGGTGTTCTTGCTTAGCATCCAAACCGGGGATGCTCAGGAAACTGAAGGACCAGAAAATGGTTCCTTCGTCATCTCTTTGTACTTTTTTCTTCAACCAGCATCACGGTTGTGGCGCAGTGGATTCCCTAATATGACTAGCCATAGTATTTGTGACTTCCATCAAATGACTCTTTACCTGGTGACTATGGCTAAGAGAAGTAGGGGACGATGCTAATAGGTTTCAGTTGGGAGTGACTGTTTATAGGGATACTTGTGACAAACTCGAGTTCCCATATGGGGATTGGTCAATTTTACCATCCAGCTAAGTATCAAATGAATCATCTCAGAAGCAGGAGTGGAGCTTCACTATCATGAAGAAAAGCCAGGAGTGAAATGTGTCCTTTGGACTTCACGATCCCCCTGCACACTGACCCTCCTTGATACAGGAAACAGCTATGATTCTAGAGGAGTGAACGAGGCGTGGCAAGAGCAGAGCCAGAGCACGAGACAAGCAAATCTGAGTGGCTTTGGGCAGGAGTCTTGGTTTCAGAAGAGGGTGCCTAGGCACTTAATTGGGAAAGCTACGTGTGCTCATTCACAGTGGTAGAGCCTTAAGTCTTCAAGTTGAGGCTTGGGAGGGAGTGGAATGCCCTTTGGGAATTTAACCACAGGGCTTAAAGAGCTTTGTAACATTGCTCAAGCAAGATAGAGGGCAGGCCAAGGGATCAAGGAGCAGAGAGAGGCCTGCCTTCAGGCATGGCAGACAAGAGAGTGTCCTGACTAAAGAACTGTATCTTGAGCATTTCTGACCTTGCATTGTAACTTACTCACTTCCTGAGTAAACTCATAATTGAGAGTCCTGCCTATAAACTCTGTGGGGTTCTTGGAATGACTTGTGGGACCCATTGGAGAAGCAGTGAGAGTATGGAAGGGATGATTGGTGTCAGAATTGATAAGGAAGATTGGAGAGTGAAGCTGTGCCTGACCTCTGCTTCATAGGAATTGGCCTTTGGTTGCTGTACACTTTTATTCTCCTTCCCCATTTTGAAGTCAGAGGAGGTCAGATGCTTCCTGCATAATTATTTTTTACAATGGGAAAAACCCAGCTAAGAATTCTCTATTTGCTAGTATCTCTGATTAGAGTATGTTTGTCCTTTAAAATACAAAAGGTTTTATTGAAATAAAATTTACACATCATACCCTTCCAGAGTTGTCTCTTTGTAAAGAGTTGTGCATGCGTGATCACCATCAGGTCTAGTGTTCCTTCTTCTCTCACTGTTCATTATTTGCTCCCTTTCACTGTCTACTCCCCAAATCCCCTCACCCTCCCACCTCCCTCCCCTTGCCCCCCAATAAACAGTTGTTGTCCCTAAGCATTCATTCCTTCTGTCCTTTATCCACTGGGAAACCTGACAGAAACAATAAAAAATGAGAGACAAAGAAGTAATAATAATATAAAGATAAAAATAAAAGTATAGAGTAAGAAAGAAAAGACCACCAACAATATTAAAAAACCAGAGAAGAAATTTCAGTTGCGGAGCCAGGGGAAAATATTTATTTAAGTCTAGAGCAAATTCAGATTGGGCCAAGAGGGAGGTCAATTGACCAAGCATCATATTACACTGTAGTTCGATCCACCATATCAGGTTTGCAACAATATGTCTGATAGTTCGAGTCCTCTGCCTGTGGCTAGAGGGGATCTGCCAGAAGCTAAATCTGACTAGATCCTCTGCTGATGGATTTGGGGCTCCCACTGTCCTCCATAGCCTTCTATAAATCGGGTGTTCACAATTTAAACTGATACTTGTTCCTTCATCTTATTTGGAATTTGTTATAGTCATTTTTTGGATTACACAGGCCGGTGTGCTTCTTCGATTTGGAGTTGGTGCCTCACTTAGATGACTACCTGCTTGAATAAAACCCTTTGAAGCAGTGGTTCTCAACCTTCCGAATGCCAGTACCCTTTAATACAGTTCCTGTTACGGTGATTCCCGCCCCCCCCCCCAACCATAAAGTTATATTCGTGGCTCCCTCATAACTGCAATTTTGCTACTGTTATGGTGACCGCTGTGAAAGGGTCATTTGACCCCAAAAGGGGTCACGACCCACAGGTTAAGAACCGCTGCTTTGAAGGGTTGTCATTTTATTAACAGCTATAGTTTATTAACAGTATACAAAAGTCTGCAGAAAAAAGACGTGATAGAAGTTTAAAACCCTGACTCACATGGACTGCATAAGCAGTAACTTTTCATTTACTTTGCAAACAAAACTGGACATCACAATGAAAATAGCCTTATTATAGAGATTCAGGAAACGGGAAGTCATGACCTCAATTAAAATGAAGAGCTTGGGACCACCAGGTTTTGGATTTGTTCCCCTTTTAAAAAAAAGTCTCTTGCAGCACTAACATTATAACTGAGAGTTTGGGGGACAGAAATCTCAGCTCCCTTTCCAATCCAAGCTCCTTCTATTCAGTCTTATTGTAAGATAACTCGAGTTCTCTGTTTTACCCTCCCACCGTGTTAGATTCCTTTCAACACATTTTCTTCCAAGTGGAGATTCCATCTCCTTCTTTTTCAGCAGGAGACCGTGGATAGAGGAATCAGTTAAGTTCTTGATTAGTTCTTGGTGAGTTCAAACCCACCCAAAGGAGCCTCTGCTTCGAATAGGTCTTGAAAATCTCTTGAAGTACAGTTCTACCCTGACACATGGGGTTGACATAAATTGGGATTAACTCCGTGGTAGTAGGTTTGGATATTTTGGTTTCCTCTCCATCTAATTAAAACTTACCAAGTCTTTGAAACTGAGTTTCAAAAACAGAGTTGTCCATGCTGCAAAAGAGATTTATATACCGGGCAATGTCCTAGGTGCTTTATGTGTTTGTAACATTCACACAGGCCTTGTGAAGTGAGTGTGAGTCTTCTCTGCTAATAGGAAACGGAAGTTCAGGATGTTTAAGTAACCTGCCTAAGATCACACAGCTAGTGGCTAAATTAAGGCTCCACAGTTGGGGCTTTTAAGTTCAACACCAATCTCAGTCATTCCCAAAGAAGGTTGTCTTCTTTAGACACTCTCCAGATCTTCAAATCAAGCCAGGCATTTAATACTATCTTGCAATAAACTCATTTGAGTTATTATCTTTTCCTTTCAATTCCATTGTTGGTTCACAAAGGAATAGAGACAATTGAACTCTCTATACCCAGTGGCTAGTACTGTGCCTTGCACACAGTAGGGGCTTCATAAATATTTGTTGCTGAATAGATACCAGACGAATTTTCTCTTCAAATTCTGTGTTAAAGTATTTTATAATGTGTTTTTGTTCAGTGAAAGAACACTGTAGCTAAGGTAATTTGTGAGCACAAGCCATTGTTACATCTGTTGCTAAGGGAAGTCAGTTACCCTGGGATACTAATTAAATGCTGCTATTGGGGAAATTAAGCCAGCAGCCCCCAGTGGGTTCAGAGAGCAGATGGGAGGAGGGAATCTGGAAGGTGTCAATGTTTCTTTTCCTATTTGAGGAAAAGAAACTAAAAGAGGAGGCAATGTGGGGGGGGGGGGCTTGTACAATTTCAGCCCCATCACACCTCTGAAACCTATTTCTCCTCCTTATTGGGCAAAGAAGATGTTTCCTATAATTAGCTCCAGCAGTCTAGGCAGGGTGAATAGACAGTCTTGGTCTCTGCTAGCCTTTAAGGGATAAGCATTTGGGGACTTTGACGTCAACGTAGCTGCAAAGCTGAATGAAAAATACCTGTGAGAAGAGACTTTTGACTCAAAGATTCCGGTTGAGCTGATGGAAGGAAAGGGAAAGATCAATAAATAAGGAAGCAGACTACCTAGGGACATTTATTGCATTTAAATGAATTACATATTCTGTTATCTAAATTGGAGTTCAACAGTTTTACTAAAATGATTTCGTTATGATTCTAGAAAAGTATGAACAATGTACTGATTTGATCGGAAACATGTCCAGAGCTCAAACTTTTGGGGAGGGACTCAAGTAACTCTTAACGGACTACTTCCACCTAGTGATAGTATACCTAAACTGCGGGTTGTTTTTCTGATGAAATGAAAATGGGGCCATTAGAAGCAGCCACTGAGACACTGAAGTCAGGAAATTATTCAGCTGGAGCTCAACACCGGCTTCTTGCAAGACCCTGGGCTAAGGACAGTGACGTGTGTTTGAGGTGGGGTGGGGGAGTGAGTGCTCTGAACATTGGCTAAGGGATACAATAGTAAAACTTCTGATTAACAGCAGGTCAGAGCACGAAGCCTGCAGGAAGCACAGAAAATAAATTATATACCATGTCAGGTGGGATTAATTTACTCCTTACTGACTGATGCCATTAAAAGATCCCTAAAAGGGCTCAAACTCTCTGTTGCCATGAGAGGGTAAGGGAGAAAAATCCCTGGGGAATTCTGATGAGGACAAAAGGACACATGAAGCCCAACAGCTGCAGGGCACCCTCCTCTGTTAATGAAATAATTTTGTAAGAGGATTGTCCAAATACACCAGAGTGACCCCAAGATCTTCTTGGCTTCAGACACACCTAACCAATTGCCTACTGGATTAAGCACCTCCCACTGTGAACATTAAACGCTAAACCAAAAATAAAAACCCTCAGGTGGGTTCAGGCTCAGGTCCAGATCCGGCAGCGCTCAATCAGGGCTGTCCCATACAATGCATTAGTAGGGCAACTACATCTCTCAACGCCAAGAGGTGGCAGTCAGTACTGAGCCCAAACTGTCCAGGATGGACCAGATCTTCTGTGATTTAGATAGAAGCAAGTTTGGTAGCCCCAGCCCATCCTATGTGCAGATTTTACCGAATTCGCTTGCTTGCCCATGCAAGCTGTGTGCCATCACCCCTATATTGGGAGAAAACTATACCCTGAGACCAACAAATGGTATTTTCCATGTCCTCCTTTGCATGTGAAATTGAATAAGGAAGACCAGAGAAGAACTGATGCATTTGAATTATGCTCTTGGCAAAGAACACTGCAAGTACCACGGAGTGCCAGAAGAACAAGCAAATCTGTCTAGCAGGCACTGTGGCCAGGAAAACAGAACAACTGTGAGGATGGCACAGGACAAAGCCGTGCTTCATTCTGTGGTACACAGGGTCGCGAGGAGTGGCAATGGACTTGGCAGCACCTACCCAGAGAATGTGTCCAGATTTTACCAACCCTTTGCAACATCACTGATGAACACGCCTTCAATTCAGGAATGAATGCTTACTAACTTCCACACCATCTTCCTGGGCCTTCGAATCCACCGGTGGGAGACAAGAGGGCGATCTGCTCCCATAAAGATTTCAACAAAACCCAAACCACACTCCCTGCCCTTAAGGTAATGCTGCCTCATCGCGACCCTGCTGGGGAGGGTAGAACTGTCCCTCGGAGTTTCTGAGACTGTAACTCCTTCTGAGGGTAGAAAGCCCCGTCGTTCTACTGGGGAGCAACTGGTGGTTTCGAGCTGCTGATTCTGCAGTTTAGCAGTCCAACGTGTATCTGCTGCGTCTCCTGCAAAGATTACAGCCTAGGAAATTCTATGGAGCAGGTCTATTTTGTCCTGTCGGATAACTGTGCATCAGAATTGATGGGGCGGCACACACTAATTCATACAAACAAAACACCTAGAAACCAATCCGGAAAATGGTTACCTGGAGCAGGAGCATCAATTGAAACCCAAACTCAATGCCACTGAGTCCAAGTAGACTCATAGTGACACCCCTCCCCCACCCCCATCAGTTTCCGAGACGGTAACTTTTAAGGGAGTAGAAAGCTCCATCCTTCTCCCGAGTAACAGCTGGTGGGTTCCAACTGCCAACTCTGTGTATCACAGTCCAACGCATAAGTACTACACCATTAGGGTTCCTATGGGGCAGGATTATAGGTCCCCAATATCATGCTCATCTGCCTGACCACCCCTTCCCACTTCTCATATAACATAGAACCCACCACCTCCACCACCACCCATAACCCCCCTCAGCAATCCTCAAGGCAAGATCTCCATCTTGATGATTCCAAAATCATCCCATGTTACATTGTGACTCCTTTGGGGAAGAAAGAGGTGATCTCTAAATAAGTATTGTTGAAAACACTTGCAAAGTTTTCTGTTTAAAAATTACTTTGTTGGAAGCAATGCTGTCTCTTTCAGAAGAGAATTTGCAGAAATTCTTTCACTAACGCAGTTTGTTGCCATTCCCCTGGGTGTGTGTCTTCTATTAAGGCAATGATCTCAGAATCCTTGCTACGGAGACCCAAACAAAATGCTAATCCCTTCAAGCATCCCTGGACAGGCAGATATATTGGTGGTCAGCTGCAGAGGGCAGCTCGGAAACTGAAATCAATCTGCCTTTAGCCCCTGTGCTTTAACAGCGTTTGCTTAAAGTGCTCTTTCTGTTGCTAGTTGCTTTAAGGAATCTTCTCTGAAAGAAAAGTCATGCATGTAAACTCAACAACGCACCCATGGCACATCGAATTTAATTGCAAAGGGAACTGGAAGAGCGAGAATTTTGTGGTTGCACAGTATTTTCATTTTTATCTTGCAACATTCACCAGGAGATACCTTCATTTAAGGTGTTCTCCGAGAATGGATGGTTCATTGATTCAGACTGAAGTGAACCCCCCTGAGAAACAGAACAAGGCGCCTTGATGACGCAGTGGGTAAGCACTTTGCTGCTCATAACAAGGTCAGCAGTTAGAACCCACCAGTCGCTCTGCAGAAGCAAGATGTAGAAGTCTGTCGCTGTCAAGGTTACAGCCTTGGAACCCCATGGAGCAGTTCTACCCTGTCCTGTGGGTCAGGATGTGCCAGGATTATTTGGAGTCTTGTTGTTCTTTTAAGATCCAAAAAGTGGTCCTGCGGAGAGAGGGCACACATGGTTTCACAAGTGGAGGGATGTGTGCAGAAGACAACAAAGAAGAGTCCCGCAGTCGGCAGTAAAGAGGGGGTCCAGGAATCAGATGAGAACCAGAGTTGAAGGGGGTGTCCCTTGATTAGAAAATCAGTTAGCATTAAGTATGCGGATATCTGTATGACCTCCAGCTGTGCAGGAGTTTAGGCAAAGGAATTAAGCAACTTTCAGAGAAAGCAAAATCTTGCCATTCTCCAGAGAGCCAAGTCTTGCGATTCTCGCCTTTGGAGAAACAGCGTTTGGCTTGTTAGTGGACCTTAGTAAAGACCAGACATCACCACAAGTCACCATGTAGCGAAGGTGCCCACCATGAGCTGGGTTTTGTCTAACGCAGAGTAGTAAATAGAGATACGCACAACAGCACTTCACCATTACATGGAAGTGATCTATAAGGGCTGGAGCAGGACTTGATGATACATGTTAACTACTGAAGAGGTGTCCCAAATGTCTGTGGTCTCCACTCCTTTCACACTACCTTCCTTCTCCCAGTCTGCACATAAGGCCTCAGGGCAAGTCCCTTGGGATCAGTTGACCGAAGAAGAAAAAGTCATGCTTGTTTTACAGATCTGTCTGCTCCCTGTGTACGTGTCACTCACATGTGAACAGCAGCAGCACTGCAGTCTCTGTGAAGGACAATTGTGGAGGGAAACCTTCCTAACAGAGCCTTGAGCAGCAGACACGGGGGTTCATTTTACTTGGAAGGAGAAATAGTCAGATGTGCAACTGTATCCTTAGTCATGGGTGTGGTCAGTGGTCTCTCTGGATAGCCAGGGACTTGGAAGGAGAATGAGTGGAAAATTGGTTACAAGGAGGTATATAGAAAAGGTATATGAATAGACCTCTCTGAATGGGCCAAAAAGTGAAGATACTTGTGTCTCATACGAATTCTCACCAAAGGGTTACCATAGCAGAGGAGGATTCAACAATCAAGAGGAGAGGGTGATACGCTCTATGAAAACTAGCATTCCTCTTTCCCCAACCAGTCCTGTCATGGCCCAAGGGGCGCGTGTCCAAAGTGACCATGTTAGCAGGGATGGAGATTATGTATGGGTCCAATAACATGGACTTTCACGCAGCAAGGCTGATGTGGCTACTGGCACTGCTGAGTTTCCAATCTGTCAGCAGCAGAGACCAACATTGAGTCTGATATATGAGACCATTCACTGGGGAGATCAACAAGCAACTTGGTGGCAAATTGATTAAATAGGACCACTTCCACCATGGAAAGGGCAGCATTTTGTTCTTAGTATAATAGAAATTTACTCTGGATACAGATTTGCCTTCCTGCACATCATACTTCTACTAAGACAATCATCTGTGGGCATATAGATTCTTTATCCACTCGAATGGCATCCCACGCTGCATCACCTCTGATCAAAGAACTCACTTCACCACAAATGAAGTCTGGCTCATGGAACCCACTGGACTTACGATCTTTCCCATCACCCAGAAGCCGTGGGCATGACAGAATGATGGGTTGAGGAAAAGTTTTCCAGGAGGCTGTACATGCTCTAAACCAACATCAAATATATGCTGCTATTTCTGCAAAAGCTAGAATTCATAGGTTCAGGACCAGGGGTGTAAATGGGAGTGACATCACTCACTATTACTCCTCTTGACCCACTAGCAACACATTTGCTTCCTGTCCTGTGACACTATGTTTTTCATGCCTGGAAGTCTTCATTCCAAAGGGAGAAAGACTCTCACTTTGAGACACACTACTGATTACATTGAACTGAAATTTTAAAAAGCCTCCTGGACACTTTGGGCTCCTCACGCCTCTGGATCAACAAGCAAAGAATGGAGTTACATAACGGAGTGATATGATTGATCTTGATTACTGTGGTAGTTACATAATCTGGTGTCAATATGGGACTTGAGAAGGTTAAGAGTGAAGGGGTGGAGTCTACCCTGTCAATCAGGTCACAGTCAATGAGGCCTCCGTGGGCATGGTCTTCCCCTGAGGTTTCTGGGAGAACTTGTATTTCCTCCTTGGAAACTGGAGAGACACTCTCTCACTACTTCCCTTCCTTGGAGACTCTCTACTGACAAGGCTGACTCCCTGCAAGACATCCCTGAGAAGAAGCCACATGGACCTACCCTCATGCAGCCCTGGGTGCTGGAGAAGCCATACGGAGACCCCTGCCAGCGCTGAGATGCTTACAATGCCACTGGATTCACAGGACTTCCCACCCATGGGCCTGTGGTCATCCTGCATTGGGGGTCATTGCATGTACCTCATGAGTCTGATGAGGGCTTTATAGATTGGTATCAGACATATGGGCAAATATCGGACTGATAGGCATGGACTGGACTGGGTTGAAATGCTTTCTTAATGTACAATTACCCTTTATATAAAACTCTCTCATACACATATGAGTCTCCCTGGATTTGTTTTTCTAATCTATGCAGACTAACACAATTACCAAGGGAAATTTAAAAATTAATATTAGTGCGTAATAAAGAAAAGGAAGAATATGACTAGAATCAAGGAAATTCCTTAGGTCATCTCTTAGTACTACCATGCTCAACTCTGACATGACTGAAAGATACTTAGGAATGAAGTTCGGGATCACCAAACCAGATGAAGAACCACGATCAGCTCAAGTGCATGCTGAGGGCAAAAGAATAAAAAATAGCTACTACAGAAGAAGGTATTTATTTACCAGCTACAGCCCCATGATCAGTTACAGAAACAAGGACTGTAATTACTATGAGTACTTCGTGCTTGCATGTATGCATCAAATAATTGTTTTGTTAATTTAAAATATATAAGTTCTAAGTTGAGTAGTGTGTTTTATATTAGTTCTATCAAGTTAGGTGGAAATATGATTATTGTATTTCTCTGGAGATTTTGTGCAATTTAAGGAGATATGTACAGGTACCCCATTGACATTTATAATTATATTGCCTATTGATACAGTTGTGAAGATCTATGCTTTCTCTACATACTGGAAGCTGTAGTCTTTTATCATCAGCAAATGCATCAATCCTCCTCAGTTTGAGCAACCAAGGTTGTCATTTGTGTCATCTGCATACTGCGGGGTGTTAATAAGTCTTCCTTCAATCCTGATGCCATATTCTTCTTCATAAATCTAGCTTCTCTGGTTATTTACTCCGTATACAGATTGAATAAAATATGATGAGAGGATACAACCTTGACACACACACTTCTTAATTTTAAACCATGCATTACTCTCTGGATCTGTTCTCCCAATTGCTTCTTCATTTAAGTTTACTCTCCACAGGAACACAATGTGGTGTTTTAGAATTCCTGTTCTTCTCAAGACTAGCCATAGTTTATTAGGATCCAGAGTCAAATGCTTTTGCATGGTCAATAAAACACAAGTAAAGATCTTTATGGTATTCTCTGTTTTCAACAAGATCCATCTGCTTTCAGCCAAAATCCAACATAAAACAATTCTTTGTTCTATGTTCTGTTCTTAATCCAGCCTGACCCTGGGGGCAGCCTCCTATTAATGTGCTACTGCAACCATTGCTGGATGATCTTCATCAAAATTTTACCTGAGTGAGATATTAATAATATTATCTGATAATTTCTCCATGTCATGGATCACTATTCTTTGGAATGAGCACTAATATAAATACCTATTTCTAAAACATTGACTCTACCTCCACAGTAAAGCAAGCAAACAAACAACTTAAAAAAGAGTGTACTATTTATGCGTAGTTGATTTTGCCTTTAGTCTTTCAGATTCCATTCAAATTCGAAGTTACTTAAGCCAACATCTCCCTACCACTAAACCCTCCTCCAGTGATGATGTTTCATGTGTTTGTACAGATAGGTTATCTTGCAAAAGTCTTTATTTTTTTCCGGAATCTCCTGGCCTGCCAAATGACCTGTTTATTGCTGTACATTATGGTTTCCTCTTTGTGCTGTAAAGTTTTGTGGCTATTGACAATTCATGGTATTATATATGAACCTTTATAATATCATACAAAAACAGTCTCCACCTTAACAAGTTCTTTGTGCTTCACCTATTGAGCCCCAGCTTCTGACAAACTTTCTTTTAAATGTCGGCAGAATCACAAAATATGACTTTAAAACTGAATCCCTGAAATCTGTAAATAGCCCTTTAAGATTTATCTACGTCCTTTTATGAAAATAGCTCATTTATAAGTAACTTCCAACTTTAAGCTATTATGAATCAAGTTGCTGCAAACATTGGCATGTAAGTTTATGTGGACAAAAGTTTACAATCAATTGGCTAGAGAACCTTACCCTATAAGCATGATTATGGGATCATGGGTAAGGCAATGCTTAACTTGTCAAACTGTCCTCCAAAGTGTCTGTACCATTTTGCATACTAATTACTGCTGTCCTTCATTTTCCCCAGAAATTAGCTTTGTCAGCTTTCCCCCTAGCCATTCTAATAGATAAGCGGTGCTGGTGGGGCACTCGGGTAAGCATTGGCATACTAACTGCTGTGTTAAAAGTTCGAACCACTCGCATACTCCGTGGGAGAAAGATGAGACTATTTGTGCCTGTACAGATTTACAATCTTGGAAAGCAATGCAATGGCAGGGGCTCTTTATTTGTTTGTTTGTTTGTTTGTTTGGGGGATAGGTTTGCAATGGGATCTAATTTTTATTTTAATTAGCAATTCCTTACTGATTAATAGTCCCTGAGTGTTGCAATAATTGACTGCACTTGGTTGCTAACCAAAAAGATCGGAAGATGAAGTTCACTCAAAAGTGCACAAAATATGCTTCTAAGGCCACACCAGGGAGATCCGATGTGGGAACTCCACTAGGTGAACTGGACTCTACCTCAAACACACCTGTAACCTGACGACTTAAGACTGAAATTCATGATATTTAAAGAAGCAGAAGACAGCTAGACCAAGAGCATTGAACTCTTGGTAGGCAGACTAACATTGACTTCAATATCCCTCATGCCATATTAAGATATATATTATTCCAGCAAACCTGTGACTAACATTCCCAGTAAATATGAAGTTTTATAATCACACCAACTCCCATTATTTGTATCAATAGCATCCAGTCACAAAAGGATGTATTCTATACATTTGAATAATTCAGGTATTGTGACATGTAGTTAGCCTCTATTGGCCCAATATCCCTTTGTCAACAATGTTTTAAATATTAACACCAGTGGCTAATCATTGACAAGATTAATGGAACATCATTATGCAGCAGGGAGATGATCAATATGATTCTCTCCCATAAATTAAAAAGGAGATCTCTAAAGGGAGTCAAAGGGGAAAAACAACAACAACAACAACAAAACAGATCCAGAAATGGGTTCAGGTTCACATTAAATCCTAGCTACAATTTAACAACAATTCCTTCTGACTTCATAGCTTTGCTTCCCATTTACCCTCAGGAAGGGAAAAAAATAGATGTGGTGTTTTAGCAAAATGTGGTGAAAATAGTAAATGGTGCCCAACTATAAGATAAAATTGTGTCTGGGGTCTTAAAGGCTGTATCCAAATGAGCACCATCTACGTGAGATGGCAACTAATTCCACATGAAAGAAGCACACCAACATCAGATCAAATGATTGTAAATCATATAATCCAAAGGCAAGGGAGGGATAAGTGTCAGAGCCTAAATTGTGCGGTTCTGGCTTGCAGAGGCTATGGATGACAGTAGGAGCTCAAGATACATTTGTGAGATCTACACAGGGAATACACCTCCTGTGATTTCCCTCGACCCATAATGGAGGAATGGGAAGAAACTGATTACCAAACAGTGATGACTATAAGAGATCAAAATGATATAGCTGATTCGATTGGTTCAAACCTTGTCAGTTTATCCCCCTTCTGATACTTGTTGGGCCTGATCAGGTTTCTGGTTTTCAATATTCTCACCCCCTCTCTCTCCTTCTCTCTCTCTCTCTCTCTCTCTCTCTCTCTCTCTCTCTCTCTCTCTCTCTCTCTCTCTCTCTCTCTCTCTCTCTCATATTGGGTTTGATCTCTGAAGTATTAGGTACTGGGGGGAAGAGGACTAAAGAGGAGCTGATCTCTAGGAGATCAAGAAGGAACAGAATGCTTTGAAACGGATTGTGGTAGCAATTGTACAATACTGTTTGACGTGACTGATCTGTGAAATGATATATCTGTATTAGCTCCCGGTAAAATGGTTTTGAAAACAAACAGGCAAGCAAACAAACAGAGCATGTCTTAGGAGAAGGGTCTGTCAATCTGCTTTTGAAAAATGAACCATGGAAAGTTCTGTGGAGCACAGTTCTACTCTGACAGACATGGGGTTGCCAGGAGTTGGCATCTCCACCAACCGGAATGGGAATGATAACAATGTTGGAGCAACTCTCCTTACGTGCATTGCCATCTGTACATCTTCTTTGATGTAATAGATCTTTCCCCATAGGTCAGTTGTTTATTTTTTTTAATTTTAAAACATTTTCTATATATTAAGTAGTAGCCCTTTAGCAGATACGTGGTTTGCAAATATTTTTTTCTTAGTTTGTAGCTTGTCTTTTCATTTCTTAAAGCTGTCTTTTTAAGACACAGAATTTTCATTTTAATAAAGTTCAAATTATCCATTTTTCTTTCATGGATAGTTCTTTTGGTGTTGTACTCAAAAATTCATCACCAATCACAGATCACATAAATTTTCTGCTATGCTTTCTTCCAGAATTTTTATTTTTCATTTATTTCCATGATTCATTTCAAGTTCATTTTTGTGAAAAGTGTAAGGCAATTTGTCAGAACCACCATGTTTGCTTTCCTGCATTTTATGACTAGCAACTTTTCTCCAGGTAAAATATCTTGACTTGACTCCTTAGATTCCACCACTTTTTCCAGATTGGTAGTTTGCTTTCAGGCTTCCATTTTCTCATAGATACAAGAAATATTTCTTTTGAGTTTGCTCAGGGTTTTCTTGTTAGGATAGGAACAATGATTTCCAAACCCTTCACAAAGCACTCCTGAAAGTGGAAGTCTCCCACTATATCATATTAATCAGTTCCAAAGCACACAGAGAAAAAAGACTTTCCAAACAGATACAAATAATTAATCAAAGAAAATTATAGCTAGTTCTGCTATTAACATCAATACAAATATATCAAGTTAAATATTAGAAAATAGAAGTCGTCAGTCCACTGAAAGAAATATACACCAAGGTAGTGAACTTTATATCAGAAATTCAATGAAAGTTGAATATCAGCAACTATATTAATATAATTTAATATATAAATTTATCCACAAAATAAGGCAATCATTTCCATAAATGACAATAGTTATTTTATAAAGTTCAGTGGCCATGCTAAGATAATTAAAGAAAACTTTTAATAAAACAGGGGGAAAAGCAGAGAAAGAATGAGAAAGAGAAAATCATTAACATCCTGCTTAATGACGAGAGTCTAGAAATATTGCTATTAAAATATGGAGAGGGACAAAAATGTTCCCTGTCATTTCTGTTGTTTAGGATTCTGTGGACACTTTCTATTGCAAATAGATAAGAATAAAAAAGAGGCATTGCCATTGCAAAGGTAGAACTATTTACATTTTCACAAAAGATATGAGTGTATACCTCAAAACAATAAGATGAGTGAATTTAAAAGTATTTGAAACAAGACAGTCACTATTCCCCCTTGTTCCCGGTTCTCCTCGAGCTTGTGGTTTGGCCAGAAATTTGAAGGTGGTAAACCTAAGGACCCGGTAGTCCAAGCAAATGTCAATGAGGCTGTATTCTAAGGAGGTCATAACATAGTTGGGAAATTGCTTATATTACTAAGGTACTGCATGTAACATTAAATATAATAAAAAATTAATAGAAGCTAGATTTCCTACTATCAAAGAGGGGATTTTTAAACATTGATATCAGGACAACCTAGAATGAACTTTAGGGTGTTATATTTTAGTTGGGGGTATTGACTTTGCACATATACACAAGAAATATTTCTTAGGACTGTCTGCTGAAGGGCACTGAATGCATAGATCTTGGTTTCTAAATATAATCTTTCTTTAAAATGAATCAGGGATCCTTGGAAAAATGACTAATTCTAAGATTGGAGTAGGAAAAATAGAATATATTTTGCAGCATCTTATTGAAATTTGTCCAAAAGCACTAGATAAAAATGAACATCTACCAAAAGAAAACTGTACACAAATATTTAAAGCAGCTTTATTCATTATTGTCAAATATTGGAAGCAAGAAGAAGTCATTCAATAGATGGATGGATAAATAGTGGTACATCCATACCATATTCAGTGACAACAATAAATGAGTTATCACACCTAAGCTGATTGCAGCATAGTCACAATAGTAAAAACTTGGAAATAATCTAGGTGTTCATCGACAAACTAATGGATAAGAACAATGCGGTACATACATGCAGCAGAATACTGTTAGTTCTCAGAACATCTTAGATCATAAATGAACATAGAGGCAACTGTGTTGCATGAAACAAGTCAATCCCCAAACAGCACATATTGTATGTGCTCATTCTTATGTAATGACATGATCCAATAATTATACATGAAATGATGTTCACTTGTGATTACAAAGGATGGGAATAGATTTCACATACTAGTTAGTAGCCACTTGAATTTTGGTAATGACAAAGGGAATACAGTATGACTGTGACATGTGCACAACTTGACACAGGTAAAAGATGTCACTAAAAAGTACACGTGTTAGTTCAGGTTGACTAGAGAAACAAAGTTATTGACACTCATGTGTATAAGAGAGAGCTTTATATCAAAGAGCAATTTTATATTGAGAAAACATCCCAGCCCAGGCCAGATCAAGTCCATAGGGCCGATATTAGCCCATATATCTACTACTAGTCCATAAATTCCTCTTTGGACTCACACAGCATATGCAATGATGCCAAATGCAAGAACAGGCCAGTCAGTAGAAGGTCTTGTGGATCCAGTGGCAGTGGAAGCATCTCAGTGCTGGTCCAGGTCTCCACGTGTCTCCTCAACAGCAGGAAAGGCAAGGCAGAGAGAGTGGGTCTGGTCTTCAGTGAACTATTTATCTCCATCATACCTCTAAATAAGTTCATCAAGCTGTGACCTGATTGACAGGCTAGACTCCACCCCTTTGCTCAAGTTAACAGGAGATTATGTAACTGCCACAGTACACTAGAAACAAAGGCCTGATCATAATTGCTATATACTATATTATTTTGAAACAACAGCAAAACAACATATACAAAACTTAACACTACCCAGTCTTGTGCCATCCTCAGAACTGTAATATTTGAGTTCATTTTTTCAGCCAATGTGTCAATTTATCTTGTTGATTATCCTTTCTAAAAAAAATAATCCTGTACTTTAACAACCATGATGTACTTTTTGAAGGACTGGTGTGGCCTGTTATCATGTCCCAAGTATGTGAGATGAAGCCTCACCATCCTCCCTTTTAACAACCTTCATTTCTTCCAAGAGAGATTTATTCTTCTTGTAGTCCATGGTACTTTCAACATGCTTCGCCAAGACCACAACTCATTTGTATCAAATTTTCTGTGGTCTTCTTTATTCATTTTTCAGCTTTAACATGTATATGAGTTAACTGAAAATACCATGGCTTGGGGAATATGCACTTTAGTCCTCAAAGTAACATTTTAATCTATAACACTTTAAACAGTGTTGTTTGGTCTCTTGAATGCTGCTTCCACAAGCATTAATTGTGGATTCAAGGAAAAGGAAATACTTGACAATTTTTCTCCATTCATCAGGATGTTGTCCACTGGTCAAATTGTGAAAATTTTGATTTTCCTCACACAGAATTTCAATCGATACTGAAAGCTGTCATCTCTGATTTTTCATCCATTGGTCCTTCAGATCCTCTTCGGTTGCAGCAAGCCAAGTTGTGTTATCTGTATATCACAGGTTGATAATAATCTTGATATGGTGTTTTTCTTCATAAAGTCCAGTTTCTTGGATTATTTTTATTACTATCTACACAATCTAATGCATTTGCATAGTCAACAAAACACAACTAAACATATTTCTGATATCCTCTGCTTTCAACCACGGTCCATCTGAAATAAAAAATGATAGCCCTAATGCCATGTCTTCTTCTTGAATACAGCTTGAATCTCCGGCAGCTCCTTGTCAATCTACTGTCGCAACCATTGCTGAATGATGTTCAACAACACTTCGCCCACATGCCATATTAATGATATTGTTTGATAATTTCTGCCTTCTTTTGGGTCACCTTTCTTTGGAATGGGCCCAAATATGGATCTTTTCCAGGTAATTGTCTTCCAAATTTCTTGGTACAGACCAGTTAATGCTTTCAGTGCTTCATTAACATGTTGATGCATTTCAGTTGGCATTCCATTCACTCCAGGATCTTTGTTTTATAGTAATGTCTTCAGTGCTGCTTGGATTTCTTCCTTCCATACCATCACTCCTTGATCATATATGACCTCTTGACATAGTTGGATGTCAACCAATTCCTTTGGGGACAATGTCTCTGTATATCCCTTCAATCGTTTTTGATGCTTCCTGCATAGCCCAATATATACAGATGTGCATATTTAGATGTACATATATGCAAGTATGTGGCTATGTGCACTTAATATACGTGTATATAATAAAGCATGTAAGGCTTAGAGCCATGGATACTCAGATATAAATGAAACACCTCACAGGATTCATTTTTGGGGTTTGAAGTAAAAGATTATAATTTTGTGGGACATATTGTTCAATTAGCATAATATAGTTTTTTTAATTATGTGCTCCGACTATGAAGAGTCAAGGAGCCCTGGTGGCTTAATGGATTATGCACTGTGCTGCTAACCTCAAAGTTAACAGTTCAAAACCACCAATTGTTCCTTGGGAAAAAGATGATGCTTTCTGCTCCCCAAATGAATTACAGCCTCAGAAACTCACATATACAGTTCTACCCTGTCCAATAGATTGAATATGAGTCAAAACCAACTTGACAGCATTAAGAGGAGGAAATAAGTCTGGTGAGTAGTTTGTGTAGTTTTAACATCTTGCAAACACCATCTAAAATACAACCATTGGTCTCATTTGTCCAGAACGAAAGAGAAAGAAGGAAACCAAAGACTACAGGAAGAAACAGAGCAAATTGTCTACATAAACCAAAGCTTCATCCATGTGAAACCAGAAGAATCAGATGGTGCCTACCAACAACGACTGATCATTCTAATCAGAACCACAGTAAATGATCCTGATATAATGTGAGGAAAATATGGACCAGAACTTTGCATTACAAAAAGTAAAACATAAACCCCTAAACAGTGAACTGGTTGGGATCAAAGGAGACTTTGAAATTACTGGGCTTGGTTCCTTTTTAAAACTGGATCAAACTTAACACCTGAGATCACCTTGCAGCTACAAATGGGCTAAAATAATAATGAGTAAGTATCACCTCTATGAGACCAAATGGTCGATTTCTTTACAATAAAGGCATGAATGCCAGAGTCTGGGAAACTGGATCAACAGAAACAATGAGAATGTTCACCTATTCTGAGGAATGCCACCAATGCCATTGAACAACTTTTGTAGAAATTGTTGAATTGTCTAAACTGCTGTGTAAACCTTTGCTGAAAACATAGTACTGTTTTTAATAAAGAAATGAGCAACAAAGATATTCAAAGGCGTGAAGAAACCTTGAATGCATATGGTTAAGTGAAAGAGGTCTGCCAGAAGAAGATATATACTGTTTGATTCCAACTACATGACATTCTGGGAAAAGCAACATATAAAATTGCGAAAACTCACTTACCTCGGGTGATTCTGAATCATAATGACCTCACAGGACAGGATAGAACAGCTCCTGTTGGTTTGCGAGACTATAAGCCTTACAGGAGAAGGAGACCCTTTCTCCCATGGAGCGGCTGGTAGTTTCGAACTGCTATCCTTATGGTTAGCAGCCCAAATGTGTAAACCAGAGTTCCTCTAGGCAAGGCTATAGAAATAATAAGAGCTTTAACAGCTGCCAGGCACTCAGGGCAGGAGGAGCTGGGTGAATAGGTGTAACAAAGGACATTTTAAGGGCATAATACTATAACACATGACTTTATGCATTTGTGAGAACCCATAGGACTGATTCCTAGAGTGATACCTAATACAAAATATGGACTTTAGTTAATAATGTATCGATATTAGTTCATCAACTATAACAAGTGTACATTAACATTGTGTTAATAAGAGGTAAATTGCTTGCGAAGAAATAGGGAGCAAGTGGAGGGATTATAGAGAACTTGTCGTACTTCTGCACCATTTTTAACTTAAAACGATTCTTAAAAGTAAAGTCTTTTTTTTTTTTTTAGAAAGAGACTGGAACAAGCCTGAAAGGGCTTCTCATCAAAATAATGACAGATATTTTACAACCTATTCACTAATAAAGGAATCTATGAGTTTACATGAACAAAAAATGAATAAACAAAATACAGGAGAGGAAAGCTCTTCTTTAGAGTAGGATGTACACTAAAGAAAAAATTATGTAAGGAGAAAAATTTCTGTTTGAGAATTCCCATGGTAGTGGTTGGTTTAGGAAGAAATAATCAATGCTAAGGTAGGTGAGTGGGTGTTTGAAGAACATAGGCGAGTGGGACAGTCTCAGTGCATTTCCTCACAAAATACTTAATGACAACAAAGTGGGAAATGATGACTCAATGGTGAAGAAACCTAGCATATAACGACCTTGACCAGATTAACATCACTGCTGGTGGAACAGGGTCGCCATTACATGCCCCCTGATGCACTGAGCTGCTGAGAGCATAATATCCCTTCTGTGATCTTCCTGCCAGAAATCTATGGTCTGAGTCTGGCACTAGGCACAGGTTGAAGGATATTTAAAATGAAAGGCAGGTACTGCTTAAATTATCAGGGTCGTGAAAGATAGAAGATTGAGAAACTGTTTGAGACTGCAGGAGTCTTAAAATGCATGATGACTAAATGCAGCATGTTCTCCTGATGGGATCCTGAATAAAAGGATCCAATACAATTTGTAAAAATTTATGCATCTTTCTTTTGCCAAATCATTTTATTGGGGGCTCGTACAACTCTTATCACAATCCACACATGCATCAATTTTGTAAGGCAAATTTGTACATTCGTTGCTCTCATCATTCTCAAACATTTGCTCTCCACTTCAGCCCCTGGCAACAGCTCATTATTTTTTCCCTTCTCTCCCTGAACCCCCCTCCCTCATAAACCCTTGATAATTTATAAATTAAATTATTATTTTGTCATATCTTGCCCTGTCCGACATCTCCCTTCACCCACTTCCCTGTTGTCCATCCCCCAGGGAGGAGGTCACATGTAGATCCCTGTGTATGGTTACCCCTTTCCACCCCATCCTCCCTCCCTCCTCCCGGTATTGTCACTCACCACTGGTCTTGAAGGGATCATTCGTCCTGGATTCCCTGTCTCCAGTTCCTATCTGTACCAGTGTACATCCTCTGGTCTAGCCAGATTTGTAAGGTAGAATTGGGATCATGGTAGAGGAGGGGGAGGAAGTATTTAGGAACCAGAGGAAAGTTGTATGTTTCATAATTGCTACAGTGCACACTGACTAACTCGTCTCCTCCCCATGACCCTTCCATAAGGGGATGTCCAGTTGCCTGCAGATGGGCTGTGGGTCCCCACTCCACACTCCCCCTCATTCACAATGATATGATTTTTTGGTCTTTGATGTCTGGTACCTGATCCCTTCGACACCTCATGCTCACACATGCTGGTGTGCTTCTTTCATGTGGGCTTTGTTGCTTCTCAGCTAGATGTCCACTTGTTTACCTTCAAGCTTTTAAGACCCCTAGATGCTATATCTTTTGCTAGCCAGGCTCCACCAGCTTTCTTCAACATATTTGCTTATGCACCCCCTTTGTCTTCAGCGATTGTGTCAGGAAGGTGAGCATCATGGAATGCCAATTTAATAGAACAAAGTATTCTTGCATTGAGGGAGTACTTGAGTGGAGGCCCAATGTCCATCTGCTACCTTAATACTAAACCTATAAATATATGCACATAGATATATTTTCCCTTCCTCATATATAAATATATTTAAATATGGGGGTCTGTGGGTTCAATGCTACGGCTGTATCAATGATTATTTCCTCATTTGGTGGTTCCTTTTGAAATTAATTTGAACGGTTTTATTGACATATAATTAATATACCATGTACTTCAATGGTTTAAGTATATCAAAAAGAATTGTACAATGATCATAATAATTTTTAGAACATTTTCCTCATTCTTGTACTCATTATTAGCTCTCAATTTCTCCCAACCTCCTCTGCCATGACCCTAAGAAATTATTAATCCAGTTATTATCTTTATAGATTATCTAGCTGGGAAAAATATACCTCCCCCCAAAATTACCAAATAAAACACAGAAAAATCTCGATCTAAAACAAAAACCAAAGCAAAAAAACAAACAAACAGAAAAACACTGAAAATTAGGACAAAATTTAAAGTGGGTCAAAGGGGTTAAATTTTAACTTAACTATGTTTGCATTAATCCACTTTCTAGTGCACTCTGTCTGACAGTAAGTCTTTACATTCATGGTCAAGGGTTGGAGGGGATTCTCCAGAGCTTTAGTCCACATGAGAACTCTGCAAATGGATTTTTGGCTTTTACTGTCATCGATAGCCTTCTGCAACATAGATACTCAGATTTTAAGCTATGATACGTTTCCCTCCTCTAGTCTTGGATTTTATTATTTACAGTCCTAGGATCACACAGACTGGTGTGCTTTTTTGAAGAGAACCTCACTTAGATGGTTTCTTGTTTTAAGGCAAGCATTTAAAACTCCTGATACTGTTCATTCTGATAGATAGGTGCCATCTTATTCTTTGCCCCATTTTGCTATAGCACCCATATTTTCGTATTATGGTAAGTATTGAGTAGAGACACATCACAAGTACCCCCACAATGCAAAAACACTTTGTTCTAATAACCCGGCATTCTGCGGTGCACATTTACCCTGACACAATTGCTGAAGACAAAATGCGTGCATAAGCAAATGTGGTGAAGAAAGCTGACTGTGCCCAGTTATCAAAAGCTACAGTGTCTGGTGTCTTAAAGACTTGACGATAAGCAAGCACCATCTAGCTGAGAAACAACAAAGTCCAAATGGAAGAAACGCACCAGCTGGTGTGATCATGAGGTGTTGATGGGATAAGGTATCAGGCATCAAAAACCCAGAACAAAAATCACAGATGTGAATGAGGGCAAGTGTGGAGTGATGATCCAAAGCCCATCTATAGACAATTGAACATCCCCTTACAGGGTCATAAAGAAGAGATGAGCCAGTCAGGGTTCAGTATAGCACCGATGAAATGCACAACTTTCCTCTAGTTTTTTAATGTTTCCTACCCCCAACAATCTTGACCCAAATTCTAGCTTACAAATCTGGCTAGACCAGAGTATGTAGAGTTGTACACATTAACGCACACAACACTGGGAATCCAGGACAGATAAATCCCTCGGGGCCAATAATGAGATTAGTAATACCAGGAGGGGAAAGAGAGGGTGGGGATAGAAAGGGGGAACTGATCACATTGATCGACATATAACTCCTTCCCAGGGGGACAGACAACAGAAAAGTGGGTGAAAGGAGACAGTGGTCAGTGTAAACATGAAAAAATAGTAATTTATAAATTATCAACTGTTCAATGGGGAGGGAAGGTGGAGGAGAGGGGAAATGTGCTGATACCAAGGGCTCAAGTAGAAAAAAAGTGTTTTGAAAATGATGATGGCAACATATGTACAAATGTGCTTGACACAGTGGATGGATGAATGGATTGTGATAAGAGTTGTAAGAGCCTCCAATAAAATAATTTTTAAAGGGAACTAGTCAATTTTCATTAGGACTAATAATATTCCCTTATAAAATGATAATGATGTCTCTTAAGTGGACAAGGGTCATGTATAAACCATAGGTACTTGAGTGGATTCTAAGCTCACACTTCATTGTAGTCCTAATCAAATATGAACTCAAAATCCATTCATATACCTAACATTTGTGTATGACCCTCATCTACTTTAGAAACATCATTATCATTTTATTAGGGGATATTATAAATCATCCCCATTGAGCATATGGTAATTATATTGCTGTTGCTAGATGCCACCGAGTCAGTTCTGACCCATGGAGACTTAATAACAGCAGAAGGAAATACTGCTCAGTCCTCACAATTATTCCTATGCTTGGGCCTATTGTTGCAGACAACACTCACTGTGTCAATCCATCTCATTGGGGGCCTTCCTCCTTTTCACTGCCCTGACCTTCTACTTTAACAAGCATGATGTCTTTCCCCAGTGAATGTGTGTCTCTGTGTGTCTGTGTGTGTGTGAAGAGAGAGAGAGAGAGAGAGAGAGAGAGAGAGAGAGAGAGAGAGAGAGAGAGAAATGGAAGGAGAGTAGAGAAAAAGAGCAAAGGTGCTAAATGTTAACAATTGGGCAATATGTATGAAGGGCATACAGGAGTTCTTTCACCATTTTAGTAAGGTTCACAATTTTAAAATAAATTATATAAAAAATTACCTCCGCAACAACATTGTAGTTAATATCTAAGAGAATGAAAATAAATATACAGTTACAAAGGAAAAACATAAATATTGTGAAATCACCTTTTTATGGCTGAAATAATGATTCCCCAAGGGCCCTGTATTAAGATTTATAATATCATCCAAAATTAATCCCATCTATCTAGGAATTTTATTCTTTTAAAATAGTAGAAATAAGTAGGATGGATGATGGAATAATAAAAATGTCTTAAAGATGCATGTATTTCTATATAAACACACTTAGAAAGTGTAATGGAAAAAGACATCACATTTACAATCACAACCAAAACAGCAAATAAACAAAAAGACTCACTATAAAGAAAGCTAACTAGAAATGTGAAACATTACATGGACAAAATTTAATTCACTGTATGGGGTCATAACTAGATATGTGACTGGAAAGACATATTTTGCTATTTAAATTCATTTATAGCTGTAACACAATCCTATTAAAACACTAATAGGATTTCTAAAAATTAATCATACTCATTTAGACATTTCGCTGGAAAATAAGCACCTAGAGCAATGAAGGCCTTTCTGTAAAAGAAAAATTAGAAAAAGGGGCTCAGGCATATCATTGTTTATGCATGATAAAGGCAAAGCACTTAAAATAGTATGACACTAGGTCAATAGGCAATGAAACAAACTATAGAGCCAAAAAGAGACCTAAATCATATAGGAAATTACTATTTGACAAAGTTAGTACTTCAAATCAGTGGGGAATGAAAAGATGGATTAATCAATAAAAGATGTTGAGACAAATGGGTTTCCCAATAGTAAAAATAAAGGTAGCTCCTGATTTCACTTGTTATAACAAAATAAGTCCAGAACGATAAATAATGTAAATTTAAAAATAAAAACAAATGTACTAAAAATGTGGACAATTTTATCGTTTAATTCAGGGTGGAGAATACTGCCCTATGTATGACGCAAATACAGGTGCTGGGCATTTGCATGAAGAATGCTGAGCTAATTCCATCCACAATCATCATCAGATTGCAACACGAGCCAAATCAACCCTATAGCTAGGATCAAAATGAGTCATTATCCCTTTTGTCTAAATAGATAACTGGAATAGCTGAGATGTAGCAACATCTCAGATATAACATTAAGTAAAAAAAGTAAAGTGTATAATTCTAGCCCAATCGATGAACCTTTACTTCTTATGACTTGGCCTTCCCTGATGCACCACTTCATGAAGAGATCACCAAAGATATGGGTGTCATAGCAAAGTGTGATGAAGTAACTAGATGGTGCCGGGCTATCACAAAGACTAGCATCTAGGGTTTTAAAATTATTTTCCAACAGGCAGTCATCTAAATGAGCCATCAACTATGTCCATGTGGGAGAAGCACTCCAGCCTGTGTGATCCAAGAATTGTAAATAATAAAACCCAAATCTAAAAGGAGGGAATGGCATCACTGCTTAAATTGTGCACATGTGGTTTCCAGAAGGCTATACATGACAATGGAAGCCCAAAATCTATCTGTGGGGTACACATATGGATTACCAGTGAATCCTCTCTGATCATAGTTGAGGTATGTGAATAACCATGTTATCAGACAGCATTGTAAAGTCAATTATGGCAGGTGTAGTTAGGCCAATATGTAATATCTTATCACTTGATCTCCCTTTGATCAAATTTAAAGCTGTTTCCGTTTTTTTTTAAAAAAAACCAAATATATGTAGAAAATACACATGGAATAAGCTCCTGGTGAATCCCCACTGGCCATGGACCAGGGCTGTGAATAACCTTGCTAACATGAAGAATACATGGAGAATGGATTGCTGCAGATACAGTTCGGTTAAAATTCAGCACTCTATTATTTTATATATCTTATGCTCCATTTAAATTTGTTCCAGTTTTTAATATTTTCTGCTTTGTTTTCAATTGTGGTTTCTATCTGTTTTACTTTGTTTTCTTGTTAATTTTGCTTGCTTGTTTGTTTGTTTTTAAAGGATTATCTGTAGATGAAATCCAGCATAGATGGATCTACAGTGACAGAAACTACATTAATGATTCCTTGGGAGTATGGCAGGGGAAGTTGGGGGTAAATGGGGAGCTAATAATCATGTGTACAAGAATGAAGCAGATGTTCTAACACTGATTGTGGTGATCACTGCACAGCTATTCTTTATGTTATTGAACTACTGAATTGTATGATACATGAATTATATGCCAATAAAACTGTTGGAAAAAACAAAGTGGAGAACAATGTGATTTGAAACACCAGTTATCATTTTTCTTTTTTTTTATTCATTTCACTGGGGGCTCATATAACTCATCACAATGCATACATCCATCTATTGTGTCAATCACTTTTGTACATTTGCTTCCCTCCTCACTCTCAAAACATTTGTTTTATACTTAAGACCCTGGCATCAGCTTCTCAGCTCCCCCCTCCCTCCTCGCTCGCCCCTCCCCCGTGAACCCTTGATAATTTAGAAATTATTATTATTATTTTGTCATATCTTACACTGTCTGATGTCTCCCTTCACCCACTTTTCTGTTGTCCATCCCCCAGGGAGGAGGTTGTATGTAGATCCTTGTAATCGGTTCCCCTTTCAACCCCACCTTCCCTCCACTCTCCCATTATCACCACTCTCACCCCTGGTCCTGAAGGGATCATCTTTCCTAGACTCCCTGTGTTTCCAGTTCCTCTCTCTACCAGTGTACATCCTCCGGTCGAGCCAGGTTTGTAAGATAGATTTGGGATCATGATAGTGGGAGGGAGGAAGCATTCAAGAACTAGAGGAAAATTGTATGTTTCATCACTGCTACACTGTACCCTGACTGGCTCATCTCCTCCCACTGGCCCTTCTGCAAGGGGATGTCCAATTGCCCACAGATGGGCCCCGGGTCCCCACTCTGCACTCTCCTCATTTACAATGCTATGATTTTTTTTGGTCTTTGATGCCTGATACCTGATCCCTTGGATACCTCGTGATCTCAAAGGCTGATATGCTTCTTCCATGTGGGCTTTGTTGTTTCTCAGTTAGATGGCTGCTTGTTTATCTTCATGCCTATAGGATACCAGATTTTATATCTTTTGATAGCCGGGCACCATCAGCTTTCTTCATATTTGCTTATGTACTCACTTTGTCTTCAGTGATCATGTCGGGATAGGCTGGTGTGCTTCTTCCGTGTGGACTTTGTTGTTTCTTATCTTCAAGCCTTTAAGATCCCAGATGCTATAATGCATTTTAATTTTTTACTTTTTAACAGTTTTACTACTGCTTCATCCACATGTCATACAATTCAATAATTCAATAATATCAAGAAGAGCTGTACATCAATGCATTTTTATAGGTACTTATATACATGGGAAAAAAGAAATAGGTAAAAAAAATTGTCTCTTTGAAAGAGAACTGTAAGATTGAGCATTCAAGAAAGGTATTTTGCCATATACCACTTAACACCACTAAAACAATGATCTAGTATATGAATTTATCAATATTTAAAAATAATTTTTAAAGATACCTTTTATATTTTTGAAGTAAAAATAGAATTTATTAATGACTAAAATTCACTTTTATGAATCTAATATCCCATTACTTCCTTCTGGTCAGAAACAATGCTCCTATGACCCCTGCATTGACATTATTTAAAATGACACATATTCAGAAATAATATAGACAGATTCTTTCATTTAAGTGCCAGATTTATTGATATATTAATAAATATATATATAAATCAACTATTTAAGTGTTTTTTGGTATCTTAATAATTATGTCACTATCACTACACTCTTACCTCTCTTTCCCCACCCTCCACCAATAACCCTAGACAACCACTAATCTTTCTGTTTCTATACATTTGCCTATTTTGAACATTGTGTAAACATTTCTATCATTAAAAAATGTACAGATCCAGGAATGGGTTGGGTATTCACACTAAATTCTAACTCCAACTTAAGAACAATTACTTCTTACATCAAGACCCTGCTCGATACTCGTCCGCAGGAAGGGAAAACAGAAGATATGGGTGCTGTGGCAAAATATGGCGAAGCTAGCATATGAAATTGAGGGACAGGAAGAAAGTAGTCACTAAACAGAGTTCTTGGGAGAGAGGGGCGTAGAAGACCAAAGACATGCATCTGACCTGGACAGTTAAAACTTTGTCAGTAGATCCCCACTATGAGCCTCGAGGGGCAGCAAGTAAAATAAAGGGTCCGGGGGGAGCGGGTATAGTTGTGGAGGTGGAGTAAAAGGACAGAGATGATGCCAAGGGTCCAGACAGGAAAAGAATGTTTGGAAACTGTGATAGCAATTGTACATTCTACTGACAGGATTGAAATTTGGAATAATATGATACATGTATTAAATCTGAATTAATAATTGTATACAGTATAATAAAATACATGGTTTTCTTATTTAATATAGCAAGTGCTTCACTCTCTTTGATGGCTAGGTAGTATTCCATTAGATACAAAAAATACGTTTTCTCTATTTATCAGCACATAGACATTTGAGTTGTCTCCCTTTTTTGCTACTATGAATAATGTTACTATGAACATTTGTGTGCAAGTTTTTGAGTAGACACATGTTTTCATTTCACCTAGATTTCTACTTAGGTGTGAAATTCTTGGTTTAGATCACGGGTGTCAAACTGGTGGCCCGCCCACCGCATACAGCCCCTGAGGTAATTTTTTTTTTTTTCAGGAGAGTTAGTATCACAGAATGCCAGGGTTATTAGAACAAAGTGTTCTTGCGTTGAGGGAAGGTTTGGGCAGAGGCCCAAAGTCCATCCACTTCCACAATGTGTTGCCATATAGGTATATAGGACAATACCTGTATAGTTATGGATTAATGTATTTACATAAGTACACACCTATGTATATACCTCTATCCATAGTTTTGCTTACTAGATCTTTCCTGTTTCCTTTTTCCTTCCTCCTGCCCCAACATCACGCTCACCTTTCTTCTTCCTGAGGTAAATTTTTGTGGCCCGCGATGCTCTGAAATAAAATGGAAAAAGGAAAAAAATTGCTATGAAGAAAATAGCGCTTAGGGGAGATCGAGGCAATAGGGCACACACAATTCTCTCGCTAACCCTTTCACTACTGAAAACGAGTCTACATGTGACCCAGTGCCTGTCCTGGGGGCCTGTGGACGTGTATGAATGCGGTGACTCCGTTCAAGCGACATTTGGAAACGATATGTCTGCCAGTCTCAGTGTCACGTCATGTGAACAGAATCCCAATAACGAAAAAGTTAAAAAGAGCACTCTGGGTTGTGTTGTTATGCATCATACCTAACGGCAGCACTAGCTAACAATTTTAGAGGAAAAACACTACAATTGTGCATCACGTTTGTCAGCTGCCCAACATTTTGGGTTTTTTATTAGTTACTTTGTTATATTTTCCTGTCACAGCATAAGATGTAAGTGAAAACTAGTAGGAGGAAAGCCCTGGCAAGTTTCCGGTAAAAAGGAATAATTTTAGTTTTATAAATACATTGCATAAAATAAATGTTTAGATAAAAGCAATCATATAGTGTTTTCATTATCCTATCCATATTCCTGAATCCTCACTTCAAAATATAAATTTAACAAAATTTGTCAATGTGATGTGGCCCACGTGAATCTTGCCTGTTGCACCAAATGGCCCACGTTTAGTTGCGTCTGACTCCCCTGCTCTAGATGTTAAACCTTTGGAGGAATTGTAATACTCCTTTTGAAGGTGGCTGAATTATTCTGTATCCACCATCAATCTATGAGCATTCCAATTCTCCTACATTGTTGCCAGCACTTGCTATTCCACATGGGAACTGTGCAAAGTTCATCGAATTCAAAGATAAAATTATAGAATGCATAAACATCACTTCTCAACAGAAGCTCCGTTAACATCAAGACAACTTTGTAAACAATGATACTAGTCATTTAGTCCACAGCCTAAATAACATCACTGAAGATCCTGGAATTTAACCATGCCGGTGAATTTGTTTTTACATTGTTAACTTAAGAAAAACGGATACTGTTTAATTTTTCTTAAGATTAAGGAACAAAAAAAATTCACAAGGATCCAAATCAGTACTTTAAGGTGGATACCGAATAATCTCCCATAGAAACTCACTCCGAATTGAGCTTATTGGATGAGACATCATGGTGGAGAAGGACTGTGTGGTGCAGCTTCCTTAGGTGGTTTTTCTACTAAAGTTTTGATGACATTCTCAAAATACTCTCACAAGCATCAGATGTTATTGCTCTTTGGCTGTCCAGAAAGTAAACAACTACAATGTCTTGAGATTCCAAATGAACAACAACAACCACCAAATAGTTGTCATGACCTTTGATATTGACCAGTCTGCTTTTGCTTTGTTTGGACAGCTTCCGCCTCTGATCTCTCATACTGCCATTGCTTTGGTTGTGCTTTGTCTTCAATATCATACTGGGAAAGCCATGTTCAATCTCCTGGGAAATGTTTTCAGGAAAATGCTTTAGGATCCCGATCCCACTTGTTAACAATTACCCATGGAATGCTCTGCTATTGTCCAAAGCTGATCAGGGTGCTAATATATTGGCACCCATGGAGCCAAAAGTTTGCTCAACTTTAATTTTCCAGACAGAATTATGGAAGTTGAACCATTTGAGATGCCTATGGTATTGGTTCTTGTTTCAACTGTTAATTGTTGATCCTCTTCAATTAGAGTATGGAGAATGTTCATTATCCCCTGGCAAATTGATACAGAGGGTCTGCCGCTTGAGCTTCATCTTCAACAGCATTTGCTCGCTTCCTAAAACAAATTTTCCTACACTGGTTCAGATAGGAACTGGAAACACAGGGAATCCAGGGTGGATGATCCCTTCAGGACCAGTGGTGAGAGTGGCAATACTGCGAGGGTAGAGGGAAGGTGGGTTGGAAAGAGGGGACCGATTACAAGGATCTACATGTGACCTCCTCCCTGGGGGACGCACAACAGAAAAGTGGGTGAAGGGGGACGTCGGACAGGGCAAGATATGACAAAATA
Source organism: Tenrec ecaudatus (assembly GCF_050624435.1). Taxonomy (NCBI): domain Eukaryota; kingdom Metazoa; phylum Chordata; class Mammalia; order Afrosoricida; family Tenrecidae; genus Tenrec; species Tenrec ecaudatus. The sequence continues at coordinate 146,408,106 of NC_134548.1, forward strand.
ATAATTTATAAATTATCAAGGGTTCATGCGGGAGGGGGAAGCGGGGAGGGAAGGGAAACAAAAGAGGACCTGATGCCAGGGGCTTAAGTGGAGAGCGGATGTTTTGGGAATGATGAGGGCAATGAATGTAAAAATGTGCTTTACACAATTTATGTATGTATGAATTGTGATAAGAGTTGTATGAGCCCCTAATAAAAAATAAAAATAAGTTTTCCATTTGTAAATTGTTGATTTCTTTGGTAGCACTGTCCTCATACATTTTCGTAAAACATCAGTGATGTCACTGTTCTTCCACCCAAATTTCACTGTAGATTTGATGCTTGTTCTTTCTTAAGTTTTAATAGAATTAATGATGCTCTGATGGAAATCTTTTCAAACCAATGCTCTATCCTTGCAAGGACCTCAAACTAGATACTGTTTAGATGTGTTTTAACAAGTTAGTGTGAGTTTATTTGAAATTCATGCAACGTTTTTTTCACACTTTTCATTTTCCATGTACTTTTTAAATAGCTCTTGTTTTGTTTTCCTTTCCCAACTCTTATGGTGGGTGTGAAGTGACATCTCGTTGTGGTTTTCCCTTATGACTAATAACTGTTGAACACATTTTTATGTGCTCTTGGTCAAAGGTATCTCTTGTTTCTAAACAGTTAATTCAAATCCTTGCCTATTTTAAACATTGGATTGCAGTTTTCTATTATTGAATTGTAAGTGTCCTTTTATATTATGGGTAAAAATACATGATTTTCAAAAATGTATTCCATTCTTTATGTCATCTTTTTACTTTATGCTAGTTTCCTGAGTTACATTAATTACTTTTTAAATGAATTTTTGTTATTTATTTGATAATTTTTGCTTTGTAAACATTATTGTATAGATATAGTGGATTAGGAATTCAGACAATGAACACCGACATATCTGAAATCTTTGTTTGGTTTTCCATATTAGCAGACCATTTCCTGCTTAAAATCTGGAAAGTGATTTTTCTTTTTTTTAGATATCAATTCTTCTCAGACAGTAATCCAATAATATTCTCATGGGAAATCCTAATCCTATGATGCCATCAGAGTGGCTCTATTCACATTGCCATTGATTGCTAAGGGGAGATCATGCGGTAGTATTTTAAAGATATGTTTTCAAGATATTATTTACCTATAATAAAACATATATTTATACTATTGTAATTTAGTGTTTTTAGTATATTTACAGAGCCACACAAACATAACCATAATATAATTTTAGTACAATTTTTTAATGATCCTAAAGAGGAAACCTCCCTAACATGAAAACGTCTACCTAGAAGCCTTAACCCCTGATTCCCTCTTTGCCACCCTGCCTCCCAATCCCCAAACAATAACTACTAATCTGTTTTCTATTGCTTTAGATTTGCCTATTCTGGACATGTCATATAAATGTAACCATGTACTATGTAACTTTAGTGACTCCATTCTTTCATTTAGCATAGTGTTTCTGAAGTTCATCCATGTAGTATGGATCAGCACTTCATTCCTATTTGTGGCTTAATAATATTCTTTTGTAGGGTATACCATATTTTATTCATCAACTGATGGGCAGTTGAGGTGTTTTCCATTCCATATAACACTACTATGTATATATGTAACAGCACTATAATAATGTCACTCTGCTCATTCACATGAAAGTTCTGGGAGAACATATGTTTTCATTTCTCTTGGGCATATGCCTAGGAATGCTATTGCTGGAATGTACGGTAGCACTGTGCTTAACCTTTTGAAGACCTGTAATGTTCCCCATAGCAGCTTTCCCATTCTATAATCCTATACGGTTATGATGGCCCTAACATCTCAGCATCTCCACCAACAGGCTAATTCTTAAAGGAGATTCCAAGGACCTGGCAATGAAGAAAATCCTGAGGACAAGAAATAGTGAGGGGAACAGCACAGGGAAAAGGAAACAAAGAGGATAGGAAGGCTGATGGCTTCAAAGAACCAAGACTGCAAGAAGTTTCGACGTTTCTGAACCCTACTTGGACACAGATGAGTGGCAACATCTCACCCTAAAGGCTCTCTGCTTTTCCCTCTTTGAGAACACCACTCAAGTAGACTCCACGCTTTGGAGATAATGGACCTTGATACTAGAGCATCACATGCTCAATATCCATCATGAGACAGTAGAGGTGACTTTGTATTTTTGTGAGTGAGTGGATACTACATCCTTCTGTTCCTCAGTAAGAATATTTAGAATCCTGCTATCTACTAAGTCTTTCTCATCCGAGGTACATTTTAGTAGAACTAAGTTACAAAGTCTCTTAATGTTGTCTCTGTTTAATGGCTTTAGATGGTTCTGCTGACAATTAAGGCTTACTGTTTGATATATTCATTAAGGTTAAATTTTGCTAGTAATGGCAACTTTTCTTGAATACCTTTGTATACATTATCTCATTGAAGCCTTGTAATAATTCAGAGGAACAAACCTATACTAACTTGCAGGCTATAAATGAAGAAATTGAGACTATATTGCCTTTAGGTTGAGCAGAGGCTCAAGTTAAAGAGAAATGAGTGAGTGAATCCACCGCCACTATAACAAAAAAAAAAATGAAGACCTCAACCCTTAAGAAGATGCCTCCAGGAGGTAGATAGCATGGAGGTGGGTCAGTGTATGTTTTTCAATACTGGCAATTATCAAGTAGAAAGAAGACAGCCATCTATCCAGATGGCTTAGATTAATGATTCCAAACATGTTCCATGATCTGACACACCAATTTTGTCTAATTTTACTAATTCCCCAAAGCAATATGTGGGTTCTTAGAAGTAATTATAGTTGAAATAAATATTATGCTAAATAAACATGGTTTAAAATGAATTTTAAGTGATATGAATTGGTTTGACCTCCTGGGATAACTGCAAATTGCCTATCCTGGTTTTGTGACAACTCAGAGTGTTCAGGACTGAAACCTTCAGCTACCTGAAGCTAGGGAAACAAGCCACATAATCTTAATATCCTGAGTCTATATTTTAGGAGTTGGGTTTCAGATGCCATTTGGAAATCAGGGAAAGGTGACTGCAGTGTGGAGGCAACACATGTTCTCCTAGGATGGCTGATCTTCTTCCTCAGCTTGATCTTTATTGTGACCCCTCTTTTGAACCCTTCCTCTTGAATGCTGTCACCATGGTAAGGAATTCTTTGGGTCATCCTCATTGAAGTCCGTCCCCATGTACCTTTCTGTTCTGCGTAGACTTAACCCACTCTCGATCGCCACGGCCAGAGCCCCGGACAACCATTTTCCCAAGCACCTCGGTGACTATCAGCCCTCTAATATTCACCTTTAGTCAAGCTATACTGCTTCCCACATCACCCTGTGAATTGAAAGCCTCTGATTTCCCCTTTGCTGTACTCATAAACATACATCATCTTTACCATCTTCAGAAAGCTCTTTATTCCCCTGACTGTGTTCAGGCTGTGCTCTAGACTAGAGCCTGTGATTCACCGGTTTGACCTTGTCCTTGGAATGGACACTCACTTGGCCAAGATAGGTTGGTTTGGGTGCTCTACATTGTGCTTATTTGCAAATTCAGCTCCATCATCTAAGAACAAATTTTCAGTTTTCAAAATCTTTCAGAATCTCAGCCACCACTTGTTTCCACCGTGTTCAAAAGGTTTCATTCAAAGCTTTTCTGCACACATGAGATTTAAGCACAGAAAGGGATTTTTCAGCAACTTTATTTAGTCTAAGCTCCTATTTATGCACTTCATGAAGTTCACATGTTCAAATTGTGTATTGTGTGTGTCTCGCTCTGAGCACATGGATAGCATCTATTGTTAGCCATGTGTCCTTTATATCAGTCTTTTTCTATCATGAAAAGCAACGGTCAGGAGAGTCCATGCACTCATTGGGGTGGCATGCAACTCATCAAATGAGGAAAAATGATTAGTGCTATGGACATTTTCCAATGAATTTTAAGTGAAAATACTAGGGTACAAAATAGTATTACCGTATTGTGATTTACACACACAAATATACATATTTAAAAAGAATAATAAATTGACATGTTGACAGTGGTTGTCTTTAGATTCTGAGGAAATGGCGCAGGGACCACATCTGACCCACCCCGCCAGCTTCAGTCAGAAGAAGAAGAATTCAATTCCACATCAGATCAAGGCCCATTGCCACAAGGCAGTGAGCAGACATGACTCCAATCTCCATCCTCCTTTACCCGAGTCTGACACCAATTGTCCCTCCCATGGTACTCTATTCCTCTGCTGTTGACACGTTCTTACAATGTCCACATAGACTTCACATATGATAATCACAATTATGAAAATGATGAAGGAATGTTACTGACACAGTTCTTTTGCCCACAAGGTCTCTTGACTATGCTCTCACTCGGTCTCTGCCTTTTGCTGCACACCAGGGAGTGCACTACTCTGCCTCATCTCCTCAGTGTCGCTCTTCTGCTCTGCCTCGTGATCTTGCTGTGGCCCCTTGGCTCTGTCTCATGGTCTCAGTACTGCAACCTCTGGGGCCTCTGCCACTTCAGGCAGGGATCTTGCCCATTGGTAACTCTACTTTCTCAATGGCTGTGGAGCTCCTAGTCCTGATCCTGAGATAACTCACTCTTGTACTCAGCAGAATAGCAAGACTGAACAATCTCTGAGTTAGATTCTGGGTACTTATCCATTCACTGGGTGGGAGTTACAAGGCATATGGTTAGAAGAGCCATATCAAGCAATTTCACTTTACCATAGGTGTTGGTATTGATTAATTAGTATATTGTGCTTCTTCCTATTTTTCAGTTTTCCAATTATGAGCATGCAACTCTTTATATCAAAAATTGCCTGCCAATATGTCAATTCTGGCCCATAGTGATCCAATAAGACCGAGGAAAACCACCCCTGTGGGTTTTCGAGACTGTAAATCCTTACAGGAGTAGAAAGGCTCAACGTTCTCCCGCAGAGTTGCTGGTGGTTTCAAACTGATAACCACCATGACTCTAATGCTTTCATAATCAGGAACAAACGAATTTAAGATAATGTAATCAGTTACCACTGTCCATCAGCGTGGGTACAAAAGGTAACAGCACTTCCAAAAGAGAAATTAACCTTTATTGTTGTTATGAATTGAAGATCTTTTTTTAAAAAAATAGGAACATATCTCTAAGATTAAACTGGAAGTGGGAACTTAGCTTTAGCTTGAAAAAGCTCAGATTATATACCACTTTTCAATAAAAGCATAAAGTAAAACCAATTTCTACTTGACTTTTATTCAAGTGCTTAAGTACTTTCTCCTCTGGGTTCATAGTTTATGCTCCCCGAGGGAAATGGGCATATGTCCTATTTCCTTTGGCATCTTCTCTTTTCCTAATCTCTTCCCTATATAGTTTATGATGTTTGAATATGCAATGTGCACCAAGGAAATGCTTGTTGAGGTACTCTTATTGTTTTTCATCAATGCCCACCTAGCCATATTCTCAGAATTGTACTAGATTCTGCCTCTTCAAAAGGGTGGTACCTCTCCTTCTCGTCTTTGCTTAGTGCCCTGAGCCATAGAACTCCACTCTTAAACTTGTGCAGTGTGAAATAGACCTCAGATGTTTCAAGTTTACTTCAATCAGACCCTCTGACTTATGGAAGTTGGTCAGCAGGCCATTCAAAATCTGGTAGGCCAGACTGGGACATTCTTCATTGATTAGAATATCCTGAGCAGACACCTTCAAGAAGCCCATGTGTCTGGCAGAATTATTGCCACCTGTGGGCCAAATGAACCCCTAACCATGCCCTTGTTCTAGACCAGGGGCTGGTAAATTTTTGAGAATGCAGAGTCAATCATGTCCCTCATGGAAATTTTAAACATATTTGTGAGCCATAAGTATATTTTTACAAAAAAGTAAAATACCATTATCTGCATAATAGCTTTTAAAATGTTCAATTTAACGCCAGAGCCACATGTACCTAGTGAAAGAGCCAAATATGGCTCTCCATCAGCAATGTTCCCACCTGTGTTCTAGATAATAGCTGGGAGTTACATGGCCAGCTCTATTGAGTGGCTCACACTTTGAGGCTGGAGGATCTTGCCATTGAGCACCCATAGTACTCTCTCTTCCATTGACGTCAACTCATTGGCTCAGGCTCCCAGATCCAGCTTGAGACTTCGTTCTGGCTAAGTCCCTGAGGCTGCACACTATGTCAGTAGGATTCACTTGTCAGCGAATCCAAAACCATCTACCACCTACAGTCATGCTGGAGAGGGAAATCCAGTCTGGAACAGCAAGAGAAGCTCATTGGACTTGTGCTTTTGACCATGGCCCATCCTGCCTATGTGTATTCAGGGGAGATGAGGAGAGGTAAGCAGATATGCAGAAAACTGTGAAGAGCAAGGAGCAGCATATCCTTCAACTTTGAGTAGTAACCATAGAGAGAGGCCAGTAATTACTGTCTTATAACATGAGCAGACAGAGTTGCTACTTTACCTGATAGAGCTTCCCCAACCCACTCCTCATACCCTCACTGGGAATAGGCCCATTGCTCCTGGAAGGAATAGCCTAGAATCCACTAGCTAAATACCTTGTTCTCATTCCAAGTTCTTTTGTATGTCCACAGACCTAAAGCTGGTGCTGGGGTGAAAGGACCCCAGGGATTCGCTTTGAATCTTTCCCATTGACCTTAAAACCAAAAGCCAACATGCATGAGACTATGAAGCTATTCCCTGCTTGAAAACATGTTGGAGACACAGGGGATTGGGTGTGAAGTTGTCAGGGTTGAATTTATTAATCTTAAAACCCACTATGTTAAGGGCAACACTGATGTGGGTGACCGGATGATCTTCACATCAATGAAAGAAGTAACCATTCCAGTGCTACCTGACTTAGCTCACTCTGTGTGTATAGATCTGGGGGCATTTTCTTTACGTCTACGGACACACTGAAGACTAAGTCTGGCTGTATTGTATGTAACCTGCATAAATACCATTTAGAACACATGGTTGCAGGCAATCCAGCACAAAAAAAAACCCTAATGCCTATATTGGAAATCTTAAAAATGTAGAATCCTAGGAATACCAAGTGACACCATGTCACAATTAGTTATCAGTGTATAAATGTGATGAGTATGTATCACCAATATCTATGCAGCTCCTGACTTATGCCTTAAAGAACCTAAAGGTAGCTAAGGATATTATTCTTATTTTATATATGATAAATCCAAGACATAGAAATATTATTTTACTTGTCTGAGATCACAGAGTTAGAAAGTCAGGTGGCTGGGTTTCAAATTTGGCAGTCTTAGTCCAGAGCTTGAATTCTTAACCATGACCCTATCAAACAGTGAAAACTTGACACAGCTGCATGTTTTTGTTGTCAGGTACCATCCAGTTGGTTCCAACTTATGGCAACCTTGTGACAACAGAATGAAACACCACCTGGTCCTCACAATGGTTTGTATGTCTGAGCCCATTGCTGCAGACACTCTACCAGTCCAGCTTGTGGAGGAGCTTCCTCTTTTTCTTTGCTGCCTCTTCTTCACCAAGCACAAGTTCCTTCTCCAAGAACTGGTCTCCCTTAATAACATATCCAAAGCACGGGAGCCCAATCTTGCCATCCTTTACTCTGAGGAGCATTCTGGCTGTACATCTTCCAAGACAGATCTGATTGTTCCTTTGGCAGGCTATTGTACTTTCAATATGCTTCACCAACACCACAATTTCAATGCATCAATTCTTCGGTCTTCCTTATTCAATATCCAAGTCTCACATGCATATGCCATGATTAAAAATGCCATGGCTTGGGTCAGGCACACCATAGGCTGTAGGCTTTCAGTAACTAACAATGTTTCAACCCTATGCATGAGGTTTTTGGAGGCTACTTCCTCAGAAGTACACAGCCTATTCCTTCTTCATAGTCTGTTCTTACTCTGCAATCTCTGTTGTAACCTCACGTTGGGCAACCCTGCTGGCATTTGAAACACCAGTGACATAGCTTACAGCATCACAGCAACACACAAGCCACCACAGTACGACAAAATAACAAACAGGTAGTGGTTTAAGCCTTTAGTAGGTAACTAAGCCCTTTCTCTGATGGTGCAATGGGATAAGCACTGTGTTGCTAACTGCCTTGGTGGAGCGCTTGTTATCTGCTAATGGTAAGGTTCGTGGTTCAAATACACCAGCTGCTCATGGAAGGAAGATAAGGCCGTCTGCTTCTGTAACAATTGTATTGGAGCTTACAGTCTGAGCCCTACATCAATTTAGAGGCTTGACATCAATTCAGCCTCCATTGAATTCTTTCTGACCATTGAGCACTTTGCAAAAAACTTTGCCTTCAGGCTGAGTGCTTGCTGCAACTCTCTTGGCTAGCCTTAGAAACTTGCATGGGTGTACTCTTGATAAAAATTGGAGTAACAGGGCCCCTTAGTCATGAGTCAAACCTTCACCAAGGTGACCAGAAGGCCCTAACCCAATATTTTAAGTGTGTTCATATCAATTATGTCCTGATCACTACTTCTTTTTTTCTTTCAAGCTTAAAAAAATCATTTTATTGGCAGTTCTTACAGTTCTTATAACATTCCATACGTCAATTTTATCAATCATATTTGTACATATGTTGCCATCATTTCCAAAACATTTTCTACTTGAGCCCTTGGTTTCAGCTCCTCCTTTATTCCCCTCCCTCCCCGGCCCTCATCAATCTTTGATCAATCATATATTGTTATTATTTTTTCATATCTTACACTGTCTGTTGTTTCCCTTCACCCACATTTCTGTTATTTGTCCCCTTCGGGGGCTATATATACAACCTTGTGTTGGGTTTCCCCTTTCTCCCTCTTACCCCTCCCAGACCATCCCCCTACCCTCATGATGTCACTACTCCCACTACTGATCCTGAGGGATCTTCCCTGAATCCCATTTGTCCAGAGCTCTTATCTGTACCAATGTGTGTTCTCCGGTCTAGCCAGATTTGTAAGGTAGAACTGGGCCATGGTGGGGGGGGGGGGAGCATTCAGGAACTACTACTAGAGGAATCCCTTTCCTACTTCTGTAGTCTCACCTGTAACTATGATGAATTGATTTGCTGCCTATCATGATTATGATAACTTCCTTTGTTTTCCATTTCCTATTTAATTGGCCTAGTTGGCTTTCCATGCCCTATTTAATTCACACGGTGCTGAATCATTGGACATAATTATGACCTCATACTGATGGACTCCCTCTTCCAAATTTGTCATTGTCTTTGTTCTGGTTAAGACTTAATAAAGGGGTCTCTCTGAAATAGTTCTGAAGGTGGTGCCTCTTATTTCCCCCAAAACAAGATTTGCAGGGTTGAGAAGCCTATGCACCGCATCCGTGAGTCCAATAAACACGATGACAATGGGTTCGGTATGGATGAGACAAAGAAATTAACCAAAAATGGCTCAGCCCTTAGGGACTTAGAGTCATTTTCAAACCAAAATTAAATTCACTGCCACCCAGTGGAGTCTAACTCATAGTGACCCCATATAGAGTGTGTGAGGCTGTAACCTTTATGGGGGCCAACTCCCACATCTTTATACCTTGAACCAAAGACATTCTAGTTAACAGTCCAAGTTTACCCAACAGTGCCACCAGAAAATTATACCCAAATTAAAACAAAACAAAACAAATCCCTTAATGTCATCAAGTTGGTGCTGAATAATAGCAACCTTGGAAGACAGAGCGGAACAAAATCTTTAGATTCTGACACTGTAACTCTTTATGGGAGTAGAGAGCCAAGTCTTTCTCCTGAGGAGTGGTTGGGGTGGTTCCAATTACTGACCTTGTAGTTAGAAGACCAACATATAGCCACTACGCCAACAGGGCTCCTTATAAAAATGCACAGATTTTATTTTAAGTCTAAGTAATATAATACAAAAATAGAGGTGTAAATCAAAAACAGGGTATGTTTACCCCCTTCTATCTGGCATATCAGGAAAAGCTACCTGGAAAAGAAGATAGGTCTTAAGTTTGAACTTTAAAAAGTGAATAGAACTTTGACAGACAAGACATTGCAAACTCATTGCCATACGAGGAGTTTGGAATTTACCTTCCAGGTAAAACAAGACATGGAAATGTTTTCAGCAATGTGGAGGGGAGGAGAAAGTTAATGTGGTAAAAATTCACATTCTCACTATTAATGTTGTTATGAAAACAGTAGATTAGCTAAAATTAGAATACGGAGCAAACTCGGGGAGGAGAGATAAAATACTATTTTACTCATGAAAATAAGAAAGGGAGTGCTAGTGGCTTTGTTGTGTAAGCATTGGACCACTACCGTCCAGGTTCAAAACCACCAGTCTCTGACTGAGAGAAAACTGAGGCTATCTGCTCCTCCAAAAGTCCACAGAGTCGCCATGAGTTAGAATCAACTCTATAGTTGTGGGTTTGCCTTGGGCAATAAAGGAATGTGGCATCAACTAGGGTAGTGCCAATAACAATGGGGAAGGGACAAATTCAAAAGATATTTGGGAGGGAGAACTGGAAGAGTTGGATGTGGAGAGGAGGTGCCAAGAAGAGGAGTCAGCTTAGAAGGGAAGGTGACGAATTCCATTTTTGAAATGTTACCTTTGGTGTGCTTCAGGCTCTTCCGAGTGGAGGTTCTGGCTGCTAGTTGGAAATGAGAGTCTGAAGCTCCACGAGAAGTGGTTTACAATGGCTGCTAAGTAGACCACACCATCCTTCCTCTCAATTAGGACTTAAGAGTCCTTTGCAGATGACTACTAAGATATCACAGTTCCTATGAGCAGGGGGCAGAATAAACACTGTTTTGGGGAGATTTAACGGTAGGTAAACACTACTTTTCCATGCAACTCACAGCCAACGTGATTATTTCCCCCTGGGAGAAATAAGTCACCAGGCTGGCCCAGCTTCAACAAACAGAGAGGAGAGTTGGGTAGTTACTAAATAACCAGGGCACCAGTTGATAACCACTAGGACAAGCACCTGGGGAAGGGAATGTGGGAACTGGATGCAGTAAGAAAGCACAAGGGGTGGGGGATTGCAGGGGATGGGGAGAAAAAAACTCGTAGGTGACTAGCCCAAAAGATTTTTAACCCCATAATACTCAGCTACTGAGAAACAATGGGAGGGTGCTTGCAAACTAGAGGATAATATGCTTTCAGAGGAACTGTGAGGTGTGTCCCCCATTTGGGGCCTGATTTAGCTTGGGGCTTGGGCACCTGATTTTGCAAAATTAAACCATAAAGCCCCCCCCCTCTCTCAAGTGAGTACAAATTGGATTTCATGGGCATTTGGTGGTTAAAGTCCCACTATAGCCCATTGGGAAATTCATATGGGATAAGGCAGTCTTCCCCAATTCTCTATTGAGAGACCCATCAGGGTACAGGCCAAATCGGGGGTTTACATTGACCTACCAGTCACCAAGTGGAATCCATACCATTCCGGGATTGTGACAACATTTCTCATAATCTCAACTAGCTGTTTGATTTTGGGAATGGTTACTTAATCTTCTCTAAAACCTCTCTTTCATACCCATTGAAGTAAGATATTAAAGTTTTATGTTCTTCTGATTTAGGATTGTATGGTTTTCTGTCTAACTCCTTTTCAATACATTTAGATGAAATACTAATACCTATGAATTTCATGTAATCTTTCCAAATTCTGAGCAAGTTCTGGTGTCATAGTGGGTTATGCATTGGCCAGCTAACCTCAAGGATAGCAGGGTACACCCAGCAGCAGCTCTGTGAAAGGAAGCTGAGGCTGTCTCCTCCTGTAAAAAACTAGTCTTAGAAGCCCAAAGGAGCAGTTCTACTGTCTTACAGGATTTCGATGAGTGCGAATCCACTTGAGGGCGAAGGGTTTGGTTTTTTTAAACTTTAAGGACTGACGTGGAATGAATGAACTAATTAGGATTGCACTCACACCTGCATTCCTTGTTACAGTATGTTTAGGAATAGCAATGGGTTTGTGCAAGGTCCACTCAAAATTTGCATACAAAGAAATCATTGCTGCAATTGAGGTCTGTAATTCACACTGACCAATGATCTATTGTCCTTTGAAAAGTTATCTTCAAATTTTCCTCTAAATTAGTTAGCCCAATCCCTTGTTTAGCTGAGATTAAATCCTGTTAACATTTACCTCATAAATATCAATAATTTCACAGGAAAATTCCTATATATTTTCACATTTTCCAACCTCACAATAACAATGGTGGTACAGTATTTAGAAACACACATGTAAGAGTTTAAAAAAATTTATAAGCTACATGTACCAAAGTATACTCACACAATTCTCAATCAGTTCATCTGCATGTGAAAGTGGGCCATTGAATAAGGAAGGTCAAAGAAGAATGGATGCATTTAAATCATGGTGCTGGCAAAGAATATTGAAAGTACCACGGACTGCTAAAAGCACAAACCCATCTGTCTTTAAAGAAGTACAACCAGAGTGCTCCTTAAAGGTAAGGTTGACACCTTAGAAACAAGAATGACCCGTGCCTGGAGGAAAGACATCGTACTTGGTAAAGTGGGAATGGTAGTGAAAAAGAGACAGGCCCTCAACGGGATCGACTGACAATAATGGGCTCAGGTGTTGGGGCAGAACCAGACAGTGTTTTCATTCTGTTGTACATAGGGTCACGGTGGGTCAGAGCCAACTCTATGGCATCTAACAGCAACATAGTCAGTCTATGGATCTCCAAACTGCTAAGACTACCCCACATGCATGAAACAACAGAGGAATATGCATCCCAGTTTCCATCCAAGTTCTCTTCCATGATGTGTAGTAACATATGCAAGTATAATTTTCTAATGTTCAACTTATTTTGGAATTATTTTAACTCATGCTTGACAATGTCATACCAACTTATAGTTTAGGCTGACACTCTCAAACTCACATATACAATGTTTCCTACTAAATGTTTCATAAAGAAATTATAGGTCATTTTGCCCATACAATTTCCTCCTAGTGTGTTTCTATTTAAACAACTACTTCTACATAATTATCCAGAGAAATTCCATTGCTCTTAATAAGACTTCATTTTGGGCATGTAAAACACTGAATAGAACCATGAGAAAGCCTTTAGAAAATATCTTACAGCCATGAGACAAAAAAAATGAAGATTAGGGACTCTGCCTAAATATTTTCCACAGGGCAGCTTTCACTTCCTGGTTTCTCAAACTGTAGATGAGAGGATTGAACATGGGAATCATCATTGTATAAAACACTGAGACCATCTGATTTCCAGCCTGCAATCCATGTCCAGAGGGTTGCAAGTAAGTGTACATAGTAGTTCCGTAGTATAGACCAACAGCAGTCAAGTGGGAAGCGCAAGTGGAGAAGGCTTTTTGTTTTCCAGAAGTTGAGGGAATTCCCAGGATAGTCATGAGGACACATGTATAGGAGACAAGGATCACCACTATGGAGGTGACCAGAGTGAATCCTCCGCAGCCAACAACCAAGATCTGAGTGACCCAGGGGTCTGAGCAGGCCAGTGCCAACAGTGGAGGTATGTCACAGAAGAAGTGGGGAAGAACAAATGGCTGACAGAATGACAGTTGTGTGATAGATGTTGTCACAGCAACCGTGTTAACTAACCCACCAAGGTAGCATCCCATTACCAAGAGGAGACAACGCACTCTAGACATAGTAACATGGTAGAGCAGTGGTTGGCAGATGGCAGTATAGCGGTCATAGGCCATAGAAGCCAAAAGATTGCATTCAGCAGAGGCAAAGACTATAAATAAGCTCATTTGAGTCATACAACCAAGGAAAGAAACAGCTTTCAATTTAGATAAAAAATTTGCCAAAGTCTTTGGGATAGTGATAGTAGAGAAACAAACATCAAGGAAGGACAAATTAGAGAGGAAAAAGTACATTGGAGTGTGGAGGTGGGGGCTGACTCTGATCAAGGCTATCAAACCTAGATTCCCCAACACAATGACAATGTAACAAATCAGGAAGACTCCAAACAGCAGGATCTCAAAGTGAGGGTTAGCTGTCATACCGAGCAGGATGAAGTCAGTCGCTATGGATGAATTCGCCATCAACACAAGTTTAGTGTAGTTTCTAACTAGTGAAAAATCCTTTAAAATAATATAAAAATCTAAATGATATAGATATAAACGGTTCTACCTAAAACGTATAAATTTTCTACACTTGCCAATCCTGAGCCCCATCTAAATTCATACTTCAAACATCTTCCCACCTTCCTGAATGCCTTCACCATTTCTCAGGCATGACATTGAGATAGAACAATGTAAAGGCTTGAGGGCGGCAGGAGTAGAGAAATGCAAAAAGTAAAAGAAGTTCACATGGGGAAGCGAATAAAGGCCTAGAATACAGCTGCCGCTCCAGATGATTTGTTGAAGAAATTATTAAATGAGGGAGAGAGAAAGCAGGTGTCCTCCAGGGATGTTCTCTACTGACAAAGGCCTGTGGACTATTTGAAAAATTGGTGGAGTAGAATTTCTTCTCCGTCTCCCTAAATCAAGCCCAGGGGATTATTGAAAATTAGGGAACAATAGGGTACATATGTCAACTGATTTTCTATTCATAGTTGGCCTCTCCTCTTTAATATTTATGTCATATTTCTAGAACAGTAGACGTGCCCAATGCTCACTATAATCCTTGGTCAATGTTTTCCAGATCCTTCATCTGTCTCTTCGCTTGTTTCGCAGAAGTAGTGGAGATCAGAACGCCTTGGCATGGTCATGAGAAACCAAGTTAGGACTGTAGGCACCAATCACTTGGATCCTGTGAAAGAGCAGAGAAGTATCATCCCCTCAGAAATCATGCAGCTCCAGGTTGGTCAACACCATGTCTGTGCAGAGGTAATTTAGTTACAAAAAAAATCCTGTAAATTCCAAAAAGACATGCTGAGCAGATCTGTCAGAACAAAGGTCCAAGGATGACAAAAGTTGAAACTAGATGACACTCAGGCTTTAAAAATTCATGAACTCTGTCCCTCTCTCTCTTGTTTTTATAAACATTTTATTAGGAACTCTTACATATTTAATTAAAATCCATACTTCCATTAGAGCAAACATAGTTTTATAATTGCTGCTATCATCACTTTCAAAATATTTTCTTTCTTCTTGAACTCCTTGATATCAGCTCCCCTCCTGTCCTCCCCTCCCTTCCCCTCCCCACCTGAACCCTCAATACGTTATATACTATTATTACTGGGGCTTTTTTTGGCATAACCTATACCATCCAATGTATCTGTTCACCTAAAATTTGGATGTTTGTTCCCCTTGAGTGGGGTTATACAGTCATCATCGCTATCAGTTCCCTCTTTCTCCCTCCCCCCCCCTTCCCATACCCACAGGGAATCATTAATACCATTACTGTTCCTGAGGGGTTTATCCATCCTGGATTTCGTGCACCAAAAGACCTTATTTGTACCAATGTACATACACAGGTCTAGAGAGATTACTAACATAAAACTAAGGCCATAATAGTGGGAGGAAGAATTTTAAAGAACTGGAGGATAATTATGTGTTTCATCAGTGCTCTACTGCACCCTGGATGTATCGTCCCCTCTGTATGACCCTTCTGTGAGGGACTGCTCAATTATCTTACAGGTGGACAATGGATCTCTAATTTGCCTATGTACCTTTACTTCAATTTGATTGCTTATTTTTGAATTTCGGATACCTATTTCCATCGACACCTCACAATCACACAGGCTGGTGTGCTTCTTCTATGTGGGCTTTGTTGCTTCCCTACTAGATAACCATTTGTTTAACTTTAAGACCCCCAGTCCCTGTAGCATTAAATAGCCGAGTACCATCAGCTTTCTTCACCATATTTGCTTATGCACCCAATTTGTCTTCTGTGATCCTGTAGGGAAGGTGAGTACCATACATTGCCACATTATAACAAAGTGTTCTTGTACTGAGGTAGGATTTAAGTAGAGGCCCAAAGACCATCTGTTTCCTTATTGTACTTACATATATATGCATAGAGAAATACATATATCTTTATTATTTACATATACAGATCTATATTTATACCGATATATATATAATTTTTACTTCCTTCTTGTTTCCTCTAGTTCTTATTGCTTTCCTCCTGCCCCACTATTATGTTCACCCATTGTTCACTGTCTCCTTAAGGTTACTTGTCCTGTCTATCTTATATAGATAGACATAAAAAACATAAATATTTCCAGGTCTAACTACTGACCTTTGTGAATATCCCCAAACCAATTCAGATGAGATGCCAAGCGCTGCCACCCGAGTCAGAAGTCTACTCTCAGGATTTCTCCTGGGTTTCGTGGCTTTGTTCCCATAGCTTATCTGTTGTACACACCTTTTGGTTTGCCACCATGTGGGGAGGTCAGATTGGCCTCACTCCTAGCTCTCATCTTCAGCACTGTGATTTAGAGAGGAGACATCAGGTCTTGAGCTGAGGCAAGCTCTGCCATCCTCTCTGTGAGCTAGCTACTCCAAACAGGAACATCACCCTTTGGGCTTGGTTTGCCAGACTGTGATCTACTCTCTCTCGTTCTCTCTTTCCCTCTTAGGTTTTTTTCCCACGTGTGTCCCTCTCTTTTATGATCAGAGGATAATGCTGACTTACTGTCTCACACAAATGGTCTGTGCCTTGCTCTGGGTAAAAAATCAGAGAAGAGAAGGAATGGGTCCATGCAGACCCATCTATTTTCCAAAACCAATCTTACTTCCATAGTGTCAATCCTGCCTGACTCATAGGGACCCTATCTGGATTTCTCAGGCTGTTTACAGGAGAAAAAATCCCAGTCTTTCTTCCACAGAGCTATTAAAGGTTTTGAACTGCTGGCTGTGCAGATTGATGCTCAACTCATTACCACTACTCCACCATCTTAATTACAGGATCCACATGAACAGCTCCCGTGGATTATTGAATGGGTGTCAAAACGGAATCCCTGCATTTGGCGATAGGCTTGGCAAGGAAACTGCTTAGGGGTTCCCAATCTTCATTTGTTTTTTAAAAAATAAAAACAAATGGCAGTTGGTTTTTTTTAATACACCAGAAAACACATGTTCTCGATCTGATTTAGTAGTTAAGATACCTACTTCTGGAGTCTTATGCACTTAATCGAATTCTGATTGAGAAGATCATTGACTATGTGACTTTAGGGCCTAATCTATCTAAATTTTAGTTTACTAATCTGTAGAAGAGGGAACCAATAATATTTACACCATGGGGAAATGATGAAGATTAATAAAATAATATAACTAAAGTACTGGCTCATTGCTTTCTATTTTTTCCATCTCCTCTTGGCTAGTCCCACTTAGGTATTCATCCCTCCTCCCTTCATTGTATCTAATGGGATAGGAGGGATTGTTTGGGTATATTATTATCATTTGAGACTGACAGAAATGAACCCTTGAGACCCTGACTGAAACAAAATTTCCATACTCTACCCTTTTATTTATTTAATCATTTTATTGGGTCTCATACAACTCTTATCATAATCCATACATACGTCAATTGTGTAAAGCACCCCTATACATTCGTTGCCCTCATCATTCTCAAAATTCACCTGCTACTTGGGTTCCTGGAATCACCTCATTTTCTTTTTTCCCTCCCCCTCACTCTCCACTCCCTCCTCAGTCATGAACCCTTAATAATTTATAAATTATTATTTTATCTTATCTTACACTGCTTGGTGTCTCCCTTCACCCACTTTCCTGTTGCCCATCCCCCAGAGAGGAGGTTATATGTAGATTCCTGGGATCGGTTCCCCCTTTCTAGCTCTCTACTTCCTTCCTGGTATCACCACTCTCACCTTTGGTTCTGAGGGGTTCATCTGTCCTAGATTCCCTGTGTATCCAGATCCCAACTGTACCACTGTGCATCCTCTGGTCTAATCAGGTTTGCAATGTGGAATTGCAATCATGATAGTTGTGGTGGGGAGGAAGCGTTTAAGAACTAGAAGGAGGTTTTGAGTTTCATTATTGCTACACTGAACCCTGAGTGACTTGTCTCCTCCCCACTACCCCTCTGCAAGGGATGTCCAATTGTCTACAGATGGGCATTGGGTCCCCATAATGCACTCCCCTTATTCATGATGATATGATTTTTTTTACCTGCCTTTGTTGCTTGAAACCTGGTTCCCTCGACCCTTCATGATCGCACACGTTGGTGTGCTGCTTCTGTGTGGGCTTTGTTGCTTCTGGGCTAGATGGCCGTTTGCTTACTTTCAAGCCTTTAAGTCCCCAGACACTATATCTCTCGATAGCCGGGCACCATTAACCTTCTTCACCACACTTAGTTATGCACTCATTTGTCTTCAGCATTTACGTAGGGAAGGTGATCACACAATGATGGTTTTGGTTCTTTGGTGTTTGCTTCCAGATCCCTTCAACACCTCGTGTTCACTTAGGCTTGTGTGTTTCCTCTCTGTGGGCTTTGTTGCTTCCGAGCTAGATGGCCGCTTGTTTGCCTTCAAGTCTTTAAGACCCCAGATGCTATATCTTTTTGATAGCCGGGCACCATCAACTTTCTTCACCACATTTGCTTATGCACAAGTCTGTCTTCAGTGATCATGTCGGGAAGGTGGGTGTTATGGAATGACCGTTTAGCTGAGCTAGGTGCTCTCATATTGAGGGATGCACGCGAGGAAACCCAATGTCCACCTGCTACCCTACTACTGAACCCATAAATATATGCACATAGGTCTATTGCCCCCATAATCATAAATATATTTACATATGTACATGTCTGTATTTAGGCTTCTCTGTATGCACTTTGCCTCCTACTCCTTTCCTCTATTTCCTTTCTCTTTCCTCCTGTCCCACTACCATGTTCAGCCTTCATTCTGGTTTCAGTAATTCCTCTCTGTTACCTTGCCCTTGGTCACTCCTTACCAGTCCTCCCGTCCCCTCCCTCCACTGGTTTTGAACCACTCATTGTTCCCTTGTCCCTGGGTTGGCAAACACCTCCACCCTTCCCCTCCCTTCCCCTCCCTTCCCACACTCTCATGTCCCTTTGAGACTGTTGGTCCCCTTATATTCTTCTCATATTGTTTGTCCAGCCTATCTTATCTAGGTGGACCTGCAGATTTGTGCATAAAAATGCAGATTTTACCCTTTTATTACACACACACAGTTTCTTCACAATAGGTATAAAAGTTTTCATGTATAGATGTCATTTAAAAACAAACACAAACAAATAGTTGTTGTTTAGTCAACCCCGGCTCATGGTAATTCCACGGTAGCTATTTACTCTTTCTTACTGCCCTATCTAAACGGTCTGGTGATAACTCTTGCTACTGCTACTGCTCAGCACAGCAGCCTGCCTAAGAAAACACGCACCAACTTCTACCTGCACATTGCAAAATTGGAGGAGAAAATAATAGACTGAATAGAGGTAATGGAGGAAAAAAAACACTGCTTTCAGAGATAAAAGGCATGGGTTCTACTCCTGGCCCTAATGCATATTGTCACTCAGCTGTAAAAAGGCACTTAACCTCTCAAAGCCCCATATTTTCTTATATTAAAAACTGAGTGAACAGTAACTTCTATGCCTCTCCTTTAAGGCTGGCAGGGAAATCAAATAAGATAATGAATGTGAAAGCACTCTGTAAACTCTGAAGGGTGATACAACACACACAGAACAGAGCCCTATTATTATTCCATCAGGAAGGTGGAAGAAGGAGGAGGAATGCATCAATATGATCATTTTCTGTTGCCTGCTTCAGCTCCTGCTTACAGAGCTGCACTCCTTGCTCGCCCACTCACCCCCCCACACACATCATCTTCTCTTCCTCTCCACGGTGAACATTTCAAACTACGAAAGGTTAACAAACAGCTCTCAGCTGTTCACATGTCTTGGATCAGAAGCAAGAAAGGTTTCTGATGTTAGTTTCATATTCTTAAATCCTTTTTATAAGTGTTCCAAATTAGATAACTCTACTACTGCTTGGCATATAAATTCAATATATACTGATTGAGTAAATACATTTCTGTTGGTGTTTAAAACTTGGTGAACTGCTTTATATTTTAAATAAACTTCAATTGCTTTTCCTTCCAAAGGAATTATATTTTAAAAGTAAAGATTTATGAAGTAAATTATTTGATACACACCATCTACACATGCTACTGTATTAACCAGTTCCACAATAGAAACCAGAGTCTGATATCTTGGCTAGTATATTTTGGGTATTCTCTGATGGGAAATAATCTGGAATTCCTACTACTTGTTGAAGTAACCATGCATATTTTAAACTATATCCACATGTATTGGTCCCTAGCGGCATGTATACTTACAGTACAGGTTCTTTCAAAAAGAAAACATTTGATTACCCCTTCTTTCGGTTCTTCAGTTATATAGTCCAGGGGAAGTCATCCAGAAATCCCATACCACTTAAATGAAATTCAAGTGAAAGGTCATTTATATATTCAATAACATGTTTGTGGTGGGTCCAATAAGTTCTAACCTTCCAAAAGATCATCTCTTCCTGCATGCCAATTTCTAGACGAAGCAATCCAGATAAGTTGAGTGAATTAAGTAGAGCTGATGTGGGAATCCAGGCGCCCTGACCTAATTCAATATCATTTTCAAAGCACTATTTTTTTCTTTTGCATTTCCCAAAGTTATTCTTGTGGGGTTTTTTTTCAGGAGGGGGGGCATTCGGAACATCCATTCTTCCAATAACAATGAAAGGTCATTCTCAGTCACTGTATTTGAGCTATGTGACTTGAGCAAATAACTTGCACATTAAAAGTCTTAGTTTCTTTCTTTTCAAAATGAAGTAGCAAAATGTGAAGCTCTTCCCAACTAGAGCTCTAATTTCTCACGGCTCAGTGACTCACATAGTACCTAGACTACTGACCATTTTCAATATTTAATGGAAGGAAACAGGAAAGCAAATCTCTGTGGTTCCATAAGTCTATGAGATACAAGCCATTCTATTCATCTCTATGTTTTCCAGACTCACAGTGTCTAAAATGGCATACACATAGTAGTGTTTGGATCAATTAAGCGAGGGGACTGTTTTCCAAACTTCCTAACTGTCTTGAGGCAGAAAGGGCCTGGTCAAAGATCTGGTCAAACCTGCTCGCTGTCTTTCTGCTGCCTCTTTTTTCCATGTTCCCTGTATAAAATGCCCAGTAAAGCCACAGAAACCATCCCTGTGACAGAGCTTGAGTTATTTGCCATGTCCCCAGACTGAGACAGGATCTGGAGCAGACTCTGACATTGACGAATCAGTACCAGAGCTCAAGGAGCAGGATCTCATCATACAGGCAACCGTACAACAAGCCTAGGTGGCTGAGTAGCTGAAATCAATGAGGAATCAGTCAGTAAAGCAAAGCATAGTGAAAAGAAAGCATGCAAGGCTATGCCCAAACTGGGTCTTTGGCAAGTCACAGGGATTAGTAGAATCACTATAGAGAAATCTGAGAATGTCCTCTTTGTCATCACAAAGCGAGATGTCTACAAGAGTTCTGCTTCAGATACCCACAAAGTTTTGAGGGAGGCCCAGATGGAGGATTTATCTCAACAAGTGCAGCTAGCAGCTGCTAAGAATTCAAAGTTCAAGGTGAAACTGTCTCAAACACTCAAGAAAACACACAGACTCCAACTGTCCAAAAGGAGAGTGAAGAGTAAGAGGTTGATGAAACAAGTGTGGGATCTAAGGACATAGAATTGGTCATGTCACAAGAGCAAAGGCATTCTTCAACAACAAAAGTAATACTATTGTAAATGCGACTATGGAACTCACAATGTAACCATCTGAAAAAAGAGACCTTTTTATGGTGTTTCAAAAAAGTAACTGCTGTTTGATTTGAAATGTATAGTTTCTATCATTAATAAAGTTATGGCGTCTTGTTGGATGAAAAACTTAAAAACTAAAAGATCTGGTCAAAACATCCAGGCTGTATCACACCGATTCAATTTCTCAGCCATCGATTTCTTGATCTAAAATGAAAATAGTATTTCCTAACTTGAATGCCTATTTTCAAGATTCAATAAAAAAATATATAAAGGTCTTAACATTTTATGTGCTTAATAAATGTTGATTTTTTCATCTCCTTAAAAGTCCATTTCTAATTATGTGATTACATTTATATGACATGTCCAAAATAGGCAGATATAGAGAGATGGAAAACAAATTAATAGGTGCCAGAGATTTGAAAGGTGGTGTTAAGAATGAAAAACTATGGCTGATGCATATGGTTTCTTTTTAGGGGAATGAAAATATTCTAAAATTGATTATGGAGTTGAGTATACAATGTATTATATACTAAAATATATAAACTATTATACAATGTATTATATACTAAAATATAAATCTATACTAAAATATAAATATAATATATACTAAAATATAACTAAAATAGAATATAAAATTGATTGTGGAGTTGATTATACAATGTATTATATACTAAAAATACCAAAATCCATTGAGTTATATACACTAAGCATGTGAATTTTTTGGTATATGATTTATACCTCAATAAAACTGTGACCTAAAATTATCCTAATGAATACCAGAACCAGAGTGGAAAAGCTCATTTTAGAAAAACCATCCCTGGCTGCATCTAAATCCTTTTTACTTATCTACAGCAGAGTGTTGGTACCTACTGGATGATGTCATCAATTTTAAACAACTTTGAAAACTTTAACAATGACAAAAGAAATATATGCAAAGGAAATGATAAAATCATAATTGGAGGAAAAAAGAAATATATGAATAAATGGAAAGAGACACCTTGCTCCTTACTGGCAAGATTAAAATATAAGAGAAATGTTGCTCTTCAAGATAATATATTTAGTGCAGGAGCAAATGAAAATTCAAAGAATATTTTACAGACCATGACATCTTTATTGTGAAATTTACTTGGTAGAATAAGGAGACAAAAAAATCCCCAAAGATACTATTTTAAGTAATGATGGTAGATAGCCTCTCAAATTTTAAACTTTATTACAAATTTTAAACTTTATCTGCAAGATCCATATATATAAAAGGAAATTTTGGCATTAGATTTAAAACAGACTATTCAAGGAAATCACAGAAATGTCATGGAAAATGAAGCAAATTCTTATAAAAGCTGGAAAGGGAGCTAGAAAACAATACAAAGGAAATACCAACAAGTAAGTGATTTTTCAACCGTGTATTGGTGAGAAAATAAGTACATTTAAATCTATGCCTCAAACCAGAGGTGGCCCTCATTTCCAGATGGATCACACAGTTAAATGTATAATTCTGAACTGTAAAACCTGGGGAAAAAAAACAAAACAAAACAGAACAGCACTGTTTACTTAGCTAGTGTGGCCATTGAAAAAGTATGGATCAAAAGAGTCAGGATGATGTATTCAAATAAATTACTGAAAGATATTTGTTCACAGTTTACTATAATGAAATGGAAATAAAAAGGCAGCAACGATAGTTAATGAACAGAACTTTTAAAACCCACAAATCACAATATAAAGGAATAATGAAATATGTGCCCTCAATGCCTGAAGCGCACCGGCTGAGTGGGAAAGAAGGGTGGTCATTGTAAACAGAGGAAAGCACATAGAGAAGAGGATTGCCAAGCATATGGCTATGTAATGAAAAGCACTGTCAGAAAGCAAGCCACCATGGAAATTTCCGGGGAAACTGTACATTACTGGAACATACTATGAGTGACACTCTCCCACCCCCAAGTAATCCCATTTTCAGAAATACATTCTCAGAATGATGCCTCAGGACATAATTCACAAGAAATGAATGTACTTTTTGAAAAAATGTTCGTTATAATGCTGCTTAAATATGTATCTACTGTATATGTGCAGTGGAACTCTGGTGGTCTAGTGGTTTCACATTGGTCTGTGATCTGCAAGATCCATAATTCGAAACCACCAGCTGCTCCACAGGAGAAAGGTAGGACTTTCCACTCTCATAAAGAGTTACCATCTCAGAAACTCACAAAAGCAGTTTCTACCGTGTCCTATAAGAGTCACTATGAGTTGGCATCAACTTGATGGCAGTGAGTGAGATATGCGTGCATGTGCAAATCACCATGTTATAGACTTAGGGGATTTGATTGTGTAAGAATTGATCTTTGTCCTGAAGAAACCTCTAATATAGTGAGGAAGGCAATTGTTAGTAACATTTTCTTTCTTGAAAACAACCAAGAGCTTCATGAACTGAGAAGAACTGATTTTTATTCCATGCAAATGAGGTGGGATAAAGATGGGAGAAGAAAATTTTCATTGAACCTGGACCTTAAAAGACTTTGATGTGGTTAAACGAGGAAAGAGTATTCCAGGAAGATTTCAAATGATGACGAAGCATACATAGTATTGGATTTTAATGGGAAGGAAAGCTATGTAATCCAGAAAAACAACAAAAAGAAGGTACATTGGTCAAACCAGTGAAAGCCATGTAAAACCTCAAAAGATCAAATGGGCATTTGGAGGGTTGGAGAGCCACGATTTTTGTTTCAATACAGTTGCTCAAGAGCATAATGCAAAAAAAAAGGTCTATTACACTACACAAATGAACATTAACTCAAACAAACAAGTATTTTCTCTGATCCTTCTCTGAAATTCAACTTTCAGACTCAGCAGTTGTGAGCTTTCATTGGCTGCCAAGTCTTCTGGAAGTGTCTGGAGAGAGCTGGAGTGTGTAGTTTCTCCTATGAGTACCAGTTACTTGCTTTCTGTTCTGCCCCCACCACAGCTTCTCTCCTCCTTACACCATGGTCCACAAAATCCCCTTCTATTTCAACAAAGAAATCACAGCACCTTTTTTTCAAAAATCCATGAGTAATGGAGACAGGAGTTAGGAGGACTCAGCACATCTCTCTTGTTTTACTAAGACTACTGACAGTAAAACGGAAAAGCACCTGGGATTGGGAAACGAAGTTTCTGCAAGCTTAGAATTCATCAGCTCTGATTCCTACCCATGATCTTCTTGCTCAAATTCATTGTGTGTTCCCTCTGTGGACATAAACTAGATATGTGAAAAGCTGTTTAGTAACCCAAAGTAAAACTTATCTCTGTGCCTGAAGTTTTTCAAGTTCTAGGTCCCAGTAAGACACTCCAAATTGATCAGCCAAATCTCAGTGGCCCTTTGTGAACGGGCCCACCTCATTGTTATTGCCCCTTATCCCAAAGTCTGGGATTTCAACAAAATGTATAAGAGGATGGTACTCACCGACAATGTCTTGTAGTATTTTTAAGGAGACCTAAAACACTTAACCAATGGTTTCTTCTTATCGAACTGATGCTTTTAGCTTCTCTGACTTCTCTTTAGTGGCTAGTCATGAACCAACAGTATGTTGTTCACCAGTAAAATACGTCATGTAATGTAGAATCATTTTCCCCTGAGGGAATCTTAAGCTAATTGAAAGGCTAAGACAAGTACTTGAAAGCTCTTTTTCCTTATCCATATCCTCTGTTCATATAAATGTTTAAAAAAACTTTTAAAACTAAAATTTCCCCTCAATCCCACTCACATCTATTACTATATATTTTAGTGTTCTCACACCCTGTGAGATCAGTATGGCAGTTATAGCATATAGTTAGTTATATATTGGAAGAGATTAGGATCTTAATGCCTCCCAATGAGAAAAAGTCATAGATTGTCAGAGGAGATTGACCCAGACCTCATCTGGGCTATTAACTAGCTATATAGGTGATTTTGTAAAATGGAAATAGTAATAATGCCTCCTCTCTGCTCCTCGGTTTCCTCATCCAAAAAATGGGAGATTGGATTGGATTGCTTCCAACTAGTTCCTCCACCCCTTCCCCTGACCAATCGAATTCTGAGCTTAAGGGGTTTAAATTCAGGGACATGTTTCAAAGGTAGCTCCCTATGTTTACAACAATACAGTATTTTAAATACTATGGTATTTTGAAGCAGAAAACATTGCTTTTGCACTAAAACAAGTATGTGTCTAAATATTTCATCTGGCATTACCCAGCAAGGTTACATTGGTCCAATTGACTTCTCTGAGCCTCACTTTTGTTATCTGTAAAGTGGAAATAGTAGCATTTCCCGCATACCATAATTGTGATGATCAAAGAAAACATAGGCAAAATTCATGGCACAAGCTTGGCTCTCGATAAATGGTTGTCACTGTTACCTGTTACTGAGGAAAACACACTAACTTTTTCTCCAGATTGTACTTGTCCACTACCTAGTTATACATATTAAGATTTTTCTGGATCACAAAACAAACATGGATGGTCTCTACTTTTCAGACAGATAATGAATAATCAAGAGTAGAATTATTAGATTCACTCTCAAACTTTACCTATAGGGAAGGAAAGTCATATAGTAAATGGCAGAGCTGAGGCTAGATCCAGTGTATTTCATGCCTAACTCAGTAGATTTTATAAATACACCCGAAACACTGTAAACACGGCTGTATTGCTCTTAAATTTTGAGGTGTCAAACAAAAATAACAATGATTTTGTCCACTCTATTGCTTAGCTAATTGAATCCAATCACACTGAGAAAATAGTAAGTTGGCAAGCTGAGTAACTGAGGCTGCAATGTGTCTTTCTGCAGTTTAAGTTGAAATTGCCAAATGGAAATAGTTGAGTAATTGAGGAAGAAACATTGCAAACTCATGTCAATATTTGCTCCCCTTCTCTCCCCTGGCTCTGTTCCAGTCAGTCTGGTCATCTCAGTAAAGGCTGCCACTGTACAACTAATCACAAACCTGGGCGTCATCCTTATTATATTAATATCTGACACTTGTTTACTTCCTCAATTAGCCAAAGGCATCCAAGTTCTTCTACCCTTATCTTTGACATGTCTTTTCAGTCAGTTCAAGTTTCCTACCACCATGACCATTACAGACCTTCATACAACTGCTTCACTCCACTGAAATCAGTTAATATTTATGAATGAAAATCAGACAAATTGTTCCTTGAAAAGTTCAATGCCAGGTCTCTTTTTTATACAAATTTTTCTTTTGCCCATACAATCTATCAAATTTATTACGACTACAAATATTTCCCAATTAATAACATATCAGATTGATTTGTTCCACAAATAGTTACAAAGTGTACAGGTTACTGAGTTACTCATCTAGTCACTTAGGATCTGCAATGAGCAAGACAAATCATGTCCCAATACTCATCACATTGAATACCCATTGCATTATAGTGTTGGCAAAGAATATCAAATATCTCATGGGCTCACTGAAGAATGAACAATTCTGTCTTGGAAAAAGTACCCACAGAATACTCCTTCGAAGCAAGGAGTGTGAAACTTTACCTCACTTACTTTGGACATCTTACTTGGAGGGCCCGGTCCCTGAAAAGGATGTCACGTTTGGTAAAGGAGAGAGTCACCGAAAAAGAGGATGATCCTCAATGAAATGGATTTCCATGGTGGCTGCCATAGTGGCCTTAAAGATAGCATTCATTATGACGATGGGCAGGATCAAGGTTCTATTCTGTTGTATGTAGGATCTCTAGGACTCGACAGATAGCCCTAACATCAGTCTCCTACAAAGTGCCATACAGAATCAAACAGGGAGCACAATTGGAGGAAGACTCCTTAACCATTTGCAATATGCACATAACATAGCCATCCTAGCTAAATGCCAACGGGTCTTTAAGCACCTACTGAAGAAAATAAGGCTGTAGCCATCAATATAGATCACATCTCAACATAAAACAAAAATTCTCACAACTGGACCAATCAACAACCTTATGCCAAATAGAGAGACGGTTGAAAATGTCAAGGATTTCATTTTACTTGCATCTCCAATCTACTCCTATTAAGCAAGCATCAGGCAATGAAATGAGGTATCGCACTGGGCGAATCTGCTGCAAAAGGCCTCTTTAAAGTGTCCAAAAGCAAAGGTGGTATTTTGAAGACTAAGATGTGCCTGACCCTGTGAATGAAAATCTAGACAATGAACAAGGAAGAACAAAGAAGAATCGATGCCTCTGAATGATGATACTGACAAAGAATATTGACTATAACATGGACTCTCAGAAGAATTAAAAAAATCTATCTTGGATGTACAGCCAGAATGTCCCTTAGTAACGATTGTGAGGATGGCACAGGGCCAGGAAGCATTTCATTCTATTGTACAGAGGATCGCAAGGAGTCTGAAACAGCCCAATGGCACCTATCAATAACAATGGTATGCTCACTGAGTGAAAAGAGGCTCAGTATGCTCAGTGAAAAGAGGCAGGTCATAAGTAAATGTACTCTAGTATAAATACACAAGATAATGGACATGCTATAGTAAAATTGATGAGTGCTATGACGAAAAATAGAGCAGTTTCCAGAGAACAGACTATATACGGCACTCAAATTCAAGTACAAGTTATACAGAAGTACAGAGAAAATATGAAAAACAAACATGAGAACAACAACATTTTAGAAATAATAAAACAAAATAACAATTATTAACATACTTAGTATACCTCAAAACCTAAATCTCAAACCAGCAGTGAGAAAATGAACTATAGAAATTGCACCAAAGTATTATCACAAGTCAGAGAAGCTGCCAGCATCAGGTATGTCTATAAAATAGAGTGAATTAGGATTCATTGAAAGATAGCATAAGAAATGTTCAAGGCCCCTCTCTCATTCTTCACAACTTCTTCCCATATACTTCCATTTCACAAAAACTGAGGGTTTTATTATAATTAAAAGATAGGATTGTGGACTTGGTATCTCAGATAGAAGTGAGTATGAGATTAAGGGAATGCTACATGTTGAAACCATCAACTTTTTCCTTCTACTTGGATCCCAGGAGCCTGCAGCCAAGGCTTATATCCTCAAGCAGAGGATTAGAAGACTATTTTCTGAAATATGATGTACCCCACAGAAAATTATTTTAAAATTTTGCGTCTCATTTTCTCAATACTTTAAATGATTACAGGAACAAAACTTTAATAGAAGTAATGGAAAACAAAGTTGAGAAATTTTCACCAAAAACTAGAACAAAGAGGTAAAGAGAGAAAATAAGAAATAAAATACATAGAAAAAATTATCAAATAAAAAATGAAGGTCCAAGAAAGGAATTACGTTTTCCTGAAAAATGAACAGAGAAACTGGAGATGAGGAAATTGGCACAGAAATCCCTAAAGAAAAATCCCTAAAATTGAAAAAATGGTTTCTAGATGAAGAGTGGGCAATTGAGTACCAACTACAATTGGTGCAATCGGCCTACATTAAAACACCCATACAGAAGTATAAGAACACTGGAGAGCAAAAGATCATATTGAATGTCAGTAGTCCAGTGTGAAAGAAGAGGTAACAGCTACAGATTTGACCACAATCAACATCACTTGTTAGATGCCTTCTAGTCAGTTCCAACACATGACAATCGTATGTACAACACCAGGAAACATTCATTACATATTTAACAATAGCTAGGTTTGAACCCATCAGTGCAGTCTCTATATCAATCCATCTTATCAAGGGTCATCCTCTCTTTCGCGATGTCCTTTTCAAGGACTGGCCCCTCCTGAAATCATGTCCAAAGTACGTGAGCAGAACTCTTACTATCCTTGCTTCTAAGAAGCACTCTGACTGTACCTCTTCCGAGACAAGTTTGTCCGTGGTTGTTGTTTTTTTAAATCAGTTGGATTGACATGTAATTCATGTACCATAAAATTCAATGGTTTGAATATATTAAAGAGTTGTACAATCAACACCACATGAATTTTAGAATATTTTCTTCATTTTTGTACTCATTGCTATTAACTCCCCATTCTCTTCCAACCTCCCTTGACATAACTCTAAGAAACTATTAATCTACTTACTCTCTACATACATTTACCTATCATGGATTTCATATAGAAAATATCATACTCCCCAAAATCCCAACCATAATAACAAAATAATGCCCAGAAAAATCTCAATTCAAAAGAAAGCAAAAAATAATAATAAAAGCTAGAACAAGCTTTAACAATGGAAAACAAATGATAACTTGTTAAAATGTAACCTAGCTATATCTGCATTAATTCACTTTCCAGTGCATTCTGTCTGAGGACAAGGCTATTCCCATCCCTGGTCCGTGTTCTAAGGAAACTCAATGGAAGCTCCCTCCCTGTGGGGACTCTCTAATGGGATTTTGGATTTTCTCTGTCATCCATAGCATTCTGCAAACTGGGTGCTCAGATATTCAGCTCTAATATAATTCCCTCCTGTGACCTTGGTATTTTGAGTGTTTTAAATTTTGGAGTACACAGGCTGGTCAGATTCTTCCTTGTGACCTTAGCGGACCCTTCACTTAGATGGCTGCTTGTTTTAAGCAAAGCTTTTAAGACCCTACATGGCATTCTTTCTGATAGCCAGGCAACATTTGATTTCTTTGTCATGCTTTTCTATAGCACTGATCTCTTCATGAGGGTAATAGTGAGCAGGGCTACATCAAAAGAACTGCTGGTTCTTATAATAAAACTTAGGGTTAAGTTCTAACTCACATTCCAGTCATATATCTAGAATATATATATATATATATATATATATATATATATATATATATATATATATATATATATATATATATATATCCCTGTTGCACATTAGTGGCAGTAACTTCCATAGGGCTGTTGGTAATTCTAATAATAGTATCATTAACCTAGCCAGTTGTGTAGGATTTAAAATATTACTGAGATAAGGGGCATATTTATATACGGTAAAGCTTTTTAGACTAAAATGCATGGGATGTTCCCTTATGCATGTAAAAAACTTAAGTTACTGAATCCTGTTTAAGAAAACAATGTTAGTCAGAGTACAAGGTTCAATGACATTCACTACAGCAGAATTATGTGGACAGAACTAAGGCATATCTTTACAAGCTAAGAAAATATGAAAGTGGAAATTATATGGTAGTCTTAAATTACTTATAATTGGGCAACCACAGGAGCAAGAGGTTTGAACCAAAGCCCAATGACTTCCAAATCCAGGAGCTTGGATATTAATCCTCCACATCTTCTCTTACTTGGGCATTACAGTTTTAAGTGAAAAAAAGTATATTAGTGCTTTTGATCTGAAACAGGTTTGTTTAAGATAAAGTCCAGATCACATAGTGGGTTTTCCAAATCATGTCCTTCTCTTGTGGCCTACATCTTGAGAAGACAAAATCTATAGTGTGGAGCTATTTAACGATATGCTATAGTATGGACCACCAAGGGCTGTAAACAAACTGTAGAAATATATGATTAGCCATATACTACAGGGCTGATTCTCCCCCTTGTGCTCATAAAATCAATGTCAACCATTTTCCCCAAGGACACCACCACTGCCCTCTACTCACAAAAAGAATTGAGATCATACTCTTTGAGAAATACACAACCTTGGTCATGAATCTTCATCAGAGTGTATTGAACATTAGTGTAGCAGTGTTGATTCAATAAGGGTTACCATAGGATATAGACCATTGGATATTGCCACATGGCACAGACTGTTGGGTCTTCTCCCACTCTTCCCCTAATGAGAAGCTATTGCCAGCGGAAGAGGTCTTTATGATGTACAATTAAGAGAATTGTAAATAGGTCACAAGCATTAGACAATAGGCAGGATTGAGTGGCTGCAGTACCTGAGCGCCACTGCTTTTCTTTATCTGGTGTTTGTCCTTATACCAGTGACATTCAGTCAGCATAATGTTCTCCAGGTCTTACCATGTCTTAAGGTGATTCATGATCATTCATCATTAATTTTTAGTGATGCATAGTATTCCATTGTGTGTGCATTCAGAAATAATGACAATCCATTCAGCAGATATGCTTTGCGGGCTGTTTTAAACTTCTTACTACTGGGAAAAGTGATGCAATGAACATGGGAAATACATTCTATTTGTGTTATGTCGTTTACTTCTTCAGGGTATGCACCCAGCAGAGGTTTAGCTCAATCGTATGTGATATACATTCTCACTTGTTTAGTGTTGCACTTAGATGCCAGGGAGTTAGTCCCACCTCACAGTGACCCTGTATACAACACGATGAAACAGACTGGGCCTGTGCTGTCCTTATCATTGTCCTTTTTAAAAATCATTTTATTGAGGGCTCTTCCAACTCTTGTTACAAACCATACATCCATTGTATTTGACATATTTGTACATATATTTGTTCTTTTCTAGACATGTACTTTCCATTGAGGCCTTGGGATCAGCTCCCCTTTTTTTCCCTCCCCCTCCTGACCCCCGCCCCCCAGTCTTCAGGGCTCCCTGATAGAGTCCATATTGTTAATTATTTTAAAATCTAACACCTACCGCTATCTCCCTTCCCCTCTGGTTTCTGCGGTCCTTCCCGCTGGCTGGTGATGTGTGGTTATGTGCCATTAATTGTGATCGATGCCCCTCTCTCTCCCGACCTCTCCCCCACCTTCCCCCTATCGCTTTGGTATCTCTAGTCCCATTCCTGTTCCTGGGCTCCATGTTGTATTAGTCTGGGTACTTTAGAGAAACGAATCCACAGAAACTCATGTATAAGAGAGAGTTTTATACAAAAGTTAAGTTTGCATCAAGAAAACATCCCAACCCAGTGCTGCCCAAGCCCACAAGTCCAACATTAACCCATATGTCCAACACCAATCCACAAAGTCCTCTTCCATCTCACAAAACCGACTCAATGATACCGACAGCAGGAGGAAAGCAGAGTCCGTGAATGTGTAAGTATCTCACCGCTGGCAGGGGTCTCCACAGGGCTGCTCCAGCACCCAGGGCTTCATCAGGGTAGGGCCATGTGGCTTCTCCTTGGGGGTGTCTTGCTGGAAGTCAGCCTGGCGAGGTGAAGCAGGGAACTGCTAAATCACCTGCACCCTGGTGCGACCATCACAAAACAAGAGACCTGAGAACTAGAAAGGTGAGGCTCATGGAGCCATTTATCCCTCTACCCTTCAATTAACCCCACGTGTGTTTATTAGCCAGGTTGGCACAATAAACGAAGTACCTCACATGTGTTGTGAGTTTTATCTCTTGCCTATACCTATGTGCATCCTCCTGTCTAGTCTAGATTGGGAGGCGGCACTGAGGTCATGATAGCAGAGGGGTGAGAGGGGGTGAGGAGGCCTCCAGGGAACAGAGCTATATTGCATGACCCATTAGTGCTCGACTATACCCTGATTGACACACCCCCTCCCTGTGACCCCTCTGTGGGGGAATGTGCCATTGTCCATAGATGGCTTTGGGTCTCGACTCCAACCCTCCTCCATTCTTACCAATGCATCTTTTTTTGGTTTGTTTATGTTTGTTGTGAATCTTCTAATGTCCATTGCCTTGTCTAGACACCCCACGATCGTACCAGCTGGTTTGCTTCTTCCAGTGGGCTTGCTGCATCACTGTTTGATGGTCGCTTGTTTAACTTCAAGCCTTTAAGAACCCAGAAACTATATCTTTTAATAGCCGGGCACTATCCTCTGCCTTCACCATATCTGCTTATGCACATATTTTGTCTTCAGCAATCGTGTAGTGGGGTGTGAGTGTGTGTGTGTGTGTGTGTGCATCACAGAATTCCAATTTGTTAGAATAAAGTGTTCTTTTATTGAGGGATGGTATGAGCCAAGGCCCAAGGTCCAGCTGCAACTTCAGTGTATTGCCTTATAAATATATGTACATAGGTCAATACCACTATTGTTATGGATTAATATATTTGCATAAGTGCACACCTCTGTTTGTTAATCTCCCTATCCATGCCATTGTTTCCTAGAGCTTGCCTGTTTCCATTTGTGTCCACCTGCTCTGCCATCGCTTTCCCCCTTCTTCCACCTCTTAGTGCTTCCTCTCCATGAGCTTAGTGTTGCTCTAACACTCATAGATGCTGGTTCCACTTCCCTAGTTGTTCCCCTGTCCATGATGCCATCCACTCACCAAAACCTCCCCACAGCTCCTTCTTCCTCCTCTACCTTCCAGGTCATTGGTCCCATTGCCTTCTCCCCGGGATTCCCTCCCATGGTCCAACCCATATAATTAGGCAAACCATCCATGTCCTAGTCCAAACAATGAGAAAACATGGTTGAAGAAAGATATGGAAAGAGAAAAATATGAGAGAAAAGAAAAACAAAGGAAGGAAAAAACCCTACATAGGTCTAGGTCTGTTTGCTGGTCCCCATGAGACCCTCCCCCTGGTCCTGAGGGAGATCCGGGAGATGCCCCTCCTCACCCGAAGTTCCTTCTTGTGGCTCCTTAGGGGCTCGGTGGCTTGGCTTTATTCCAATTGCTGATCTGTTATGCTCCATTCCCCCACTGTCTCCCTACCGTGTGTCCCCATTATTGAACTCTGTCTCTGTATATTCCAGTTAGAGGACAACATGTCTTGAGCTGTTGGCAGTCCCACGGTCCTCTCTGTGCCCCAGCAGCTCCATGCAGGGACCTCATCCTCTGGGCTTGGTGTGCTCATATGGAGTCTAGGTCGACTGCCCCTTTCTCTTTTTCCTTCTTGGTTTGCTTCCATCTGGGTGTGGTAGGTCGGTTCCTTTCCCCTACCAGAAGATCTAGTATCGTTCTCTGTGGCACACACTTCCAGGGTGAGGGTCAGGCTGTTTCTGCTTGGGGCCGGCCCTGTAGTCCAGTCTTGTCATGCATTCCTCCACGTGTTACGTGTCCCTCCTGGTTTGGCACATCATGGTGGGGTCTGTATGCACGTTCCAATTGTTCTTATGTTTGAGTTGGTTGATTATTATTCTAAAGTGTGTGTGCCTTCCTACTGTTAATGTTCCCTTTATAGACCTGCCTATTGTTTCCCTGAAAACTGAACCATTATGGCGAGTTCCTTTTCAGATCAAAAGAGTGATTACAGTCCATAATCTCCGGGTAGGCATGAGTGTCTATCCAACCAGCAAAACCTGGCCTATTTTATGATTTTGAATCCTGTACCACATTTTTCTCTTACCCTGCTCAGGGTCTTCTAATGTGATCCCTTTCAGAGCTCCAACCAATTCTTCAGGTCCAAAAGTCATGGAGGATGAATTTATTGTAGCCCATTAATCCATTGGAATAATTGTTTTCATGTGTCTTCAATTTTCTTCATGTTTTCTCAGAACAAGTAAGCACCAAGGATTTAAAATTTGATGGCCATTCACAAGCTTTAAAAACCTCTGGGCTATCTACAGATTCATAAAACATGGTCAGTACATAATGTGCATCCTACAACTTGATTCAGTATTGAATTCTTCAATAACAACGACCTTGATTATTTTATTTTATTGCAGTTTGGGTGAATGTTAACAGAAAAAAATGTTGTTGTTGTTTTTTTTTCAGAAAAAAATGTTTTTAATATAACTTTTTATACACATTTTTTGTGACATTGCTTGCAAACCCCTCACTGTAACAGCATTCTCCCCACTTCTTCCACATATTCTCCACTTCTATTCTTCCTTATCCTATTTTTTCTTGCCTTCTGAGTTTTGTTTTGGGGCATACATAATCCTTTTGGTCTCCTATTGTTGATTATTCTGAGGGGTATGTTCTTCCCTATTGAAAATGTTCACTTTATCGACCTGTCTATGTGTGTGGGTGAAGGGTGATCCTTGCAGGTGTGTTAGTTCAAAGGGTTCCACCTATCACTAGAGGACTAGTAAGTTTGGTCTTGTTTGATTTTGAATTTCGTTCTATCAGTTTTCCTCCCTCTCTGTCCAGGACTTTCCTGTATTGTTCTCTGGATCACTGCAGTCAGTATGGTAGCCACATGAAATCTAGTTATTCTGGTCTGAGGACAGTGGAGGCTGTGGTTCAAGGGATTCATTAGTCCTTTGGACCAATTTTATTTTTGACTCTGTGATTTTATTCACTATTCTTAGCTCCTGAGCTCCCCAGAGACTGTGGTCCTAAGTTCCAAGCACAGGAACTAATTATTTCAAGGCATTTGTTAATGGCTAAGAGGTTTTCAGGGAACTTTGTCCTCTGTATGTTCTATTGTATCCATGGAATAATACCCGAAACAAGATAGACTCACACAATGGTGACAAGAATGGGCTCAATCATTAACAATAATTGTGAAGTTGGTCCAAGATGGGATAATGTTTCATTCTGTGCACATAGGACCTAACCATAACAACACAGGTATATTATTGAATGAAACAGCAAAAGAAGATAAAAGTCACAGTGTCACTCCACCAAAAATAGTTGGCATTCACTCATCACAAGAGGTAGCATATGATCAAGAACCAATGGTGTTGAAGACAAAAAGTCCTTATACACTGGAGGTATTAGACAAAAATAAGGATCCTCGAATTTTCAGAATACCAATAGAAATATTTTTAAAATCTGATGCAGTGCTGGAACACTATACCAAGAAATTTGGAAGATAACCAACTGAATAGAAGAGATTAATATTTGTGTTCATTACCAAGAATGGTAATCCAACAGAACACAGAAACCATCAAACAATATCATTAATATCACATGCAAGTAAAATGTTGCCAGTGAATATTTGCAGCTGTTTCTTCATATTTTCAGTTGTGCCATATCAGGAAGTGAAGGTTCAGAAAGGTCTGCTCCACCATGTCATTAAGGTCTAACCCACTTTGAGGAAGTAACTCTTCCCTACTTGTGTTTTGCGTGCCTTTCAACCTATTCCACAGTCAGTAATTGGCTTTGACTAATGATATTGAACTTCTCCACAGTCGATTTCCACAGATGTGTGATTAGGTGCCATCAAATCCATTCCTACTCATCACAACCCTGTGAACAACAAAGGAAAACACTGTTCAGTCCTTTTCCATCCTCACAATTGTTCTCATGTTTGAGCCCATTGTTCCAGCCACTGTGTCAATCTAGCTCATTGAGTGTGTTCCTGTTTTTATGCTGCCCCTCTACTCTCCTAAGTACGATGTTCTTCTCCAGGGACTGAACTCTTCTGACAACATGTCCAAAAATGAGGTGAGGCATGAGAGGCTACTCTTTCTTCTAAGGAGCATTTATGAGACAACGGGAAATACCATGACTTGAGTCAGGTGAAACTTAGTCTTCAAAATAGCCTCCTTGCTTTTCAATACTTTAAAGAGGTCTTGTTCAGCAGATTTACCCAATTCAATGCCCACAGATGTAGTCAGTTTGATTCTTGTGTGTGCTCTTTGGTGATATGCATGCGTATATTTACTGGTTGTATTATTGAAAAAGGTATTTGTTGTTAATAAAGGTATTTATAGTCTCTGGTGTCCTGTATGCCACTATGAATATATTTTCCCACAACTGATCCTTCTTGTTTGCAGCTTTCACATTCCAATAACTCATAATTATCAGTGCAACTTTACTGAAAGGTTGATCAATTTAAGATGCAGAGGTTGGTTAAAAAAAAAACTTCAGTCAGTAAAAATCTTTGTCATTAAACATTGGTGAGTGGATTTGAATGATAATCATATTGCTTAGTCTTCCTTGCTGTCATTCGGTGCCAATGAACCAGTTCTGACACATAATGACCCTCCACTTCACATATCCACATATCATACAATTCAATCGTTCAATAATATAAATAAGAGCTGTACGACCATTTCCACAATCACCTTCAGAACATTTACATCCCTCCTGTACCATTCATCATCAGCTCCTCAGTGCCTCCCAACCTTCCTCACCACACCGCTCAAGAAACCATCAGTGCAGTCTCTATAACTCTACCCATCCTGGATTGAATATACAGGATAAATACAGGAAAACAAAACAAAACTACTCTCCTGTGCATGATAGCAAGGCTATTCACTAGAGGCTTAATACATGGGTGGGTCCTAGGAATGGATTTTAGGTTTCCATTGTCATCTGCAGCCTTCCAAAGACTGAGTGATCAACATTTAAGCTCTGATACCATTCCAGACTTCAGATTTCAATGTTATTATTTACAATCCTTGGATTACACAGACTGATGTGGTTCTTCCATGTGCCCCTAATTGGTGCCTCATTCAGATGGCTGCTTGCGCAAAGACAAGCCTTTAAAATTCCAGATGCTATTCTTTCAAATTGCAGGGCACCATCAAGATTTTATTGACTACATTTTTCTATAACCCCTTTATCTTCAGTGACCTTTAGTGATCATGAGGGCAAACACAAAGCCATGTAATAAGAACAAATTGTTCTCAGACTGGGGCTAGAATTAAGTGTAAACCCCAATGCATTCATATATCTATAATTTAGATCTGTCTCTGATTCATTTTAGAGACATTATTATCATTTTATGTTAGAGAACATTATCAGTTCTCCTCCTGGAATATTGATAGTGCCATTAATTTAGCCAATGGTAGAAGTTGAAACACTATTGAGAGAAGGACATTATAAAAGTATTGGATGGCTATGAAGCTGAATGCATGATTTTTTAACTTGTACAGGTTAAACCAGTAAGTGACTGAATACTATTTACATTACAATGGGAATTGGTGATGGAGCAAAACTTTCAATTACATTCATTCACAATGGTGGAACCATGCCTGCTGGATTAATTCATGGCATAATAAAGTAAGGAGAGCATTAAAACACAAAGTGTGTGATAGTATCAGGACACCACTCACTGGGCACCCTCAAAGCTAGAGATCTGCACCAATGTCCAAAGATCTCCAGTTCTACAACCTTGGGATAGCAGTCATCCAGTTCTGAAAAACCAGAGAGTATCAGTCTTCAGACCAAGGGCCATGGGTAAATTTAAGGTAAATCCCAGGTCACTTGGTGGGATTCCCACATCAAGTCCTTCTGGTAAGGACTATGGATGATGATGTGTGCCTCGAAAGAACAGAGTTCAAGATTCCATTCATATATAGCACATGGCCTGGTTTGTCAAGGGCTAGATAGCAACTAAACAAGGAACATAATACCAAGATTAGTCTTTGTTTGAGTCCTAAAATGCCCTTGCATTTTCTTAATGAGAGGTTTCTCCTCCCTGTTTATTCACCAACAGCTATGTAATAGCCTTCTCTGAAACCTGGATGAGCCCTGCCCCCATCCTGACTTGAATTTCCAATAAGGTTCTCTTAGCACTTTTGTAGGAGTTCAATTGGTGTGACCTCAGCACAATGCGCATGGCAACAACTGAACGACCCTCTCCCTCTCCCCACATCCAGAAAAGCTGACCCCAGCTGAGGTGAGGTCTCTCCTT
The DNA here is from genome assembly GCF_050624435.1 of Tenrec ecaudatus. Lineage (NCBI taxonomy): Eukaryota > Metazoa > Chordata > Mammalia > Afrosoricida > Tenrecidae > Tenrec > Tenrec ecaudatus. The sequence continues at coordinate 146,447,023 of NC_134548.1, forward strand.
TCAGAGTAGTTTTAAAGGCTAACAGTAATTCTTAGGGTTAAGCTCATTGTTACAGCCACTGTGACAATCCATCTTGTCAAGGGCCTTTCTCTTTTTCACTGCCCCTCCACTTTACCAAGCATGATGTCCTTTTCCAGTGACTGATCTCACCTGATAACATGTCCTAAGTACGTAAGAAGTCTCACCACCATTACCTTTAAGGAGAATGCTGGCTGTACTTTTGTTCTTTTGGAAGTCCATGGTACTTTCCATATTCTTTGACAGTACCATAGTTCAAATGCATCCACTTTTCTTTGGTCTTCCTTATTCAACCTCCAACTTTCACATTCATCTTTCTTGTAGACTTATTATCCTATCAAAGGGGCATTGTACTTTAGGACAAATCTTGAAATGGTCTTTTTGATGATGAATATAAGGGCTAGTCTTCTTCCATTTGCCATCCTTGCATAGGAGACTATATGATTGTCTGATTCCAGATGGCCAATATCTGACTATATTAGTTCACTAATATCTAAAATATTAAGCTTTAAGAATCGAGATTTAATTTTGAAAAGATAATTATTTTCTGGTTGCTCATGATAGTGAAAGGAGAAATGACTTAAATTGCCCTTCAAAGGAGACTGACTGAAAACTCGGGCATCCAAAGAAGATAAACACAAATTGGTGGCATTCGTTTCTCTTTTCTTAGACCTCACATGGTAAACCCTGCTTATGAGATAAAACAGGAACGTATAGAGAAAAGAAGCAAAGTGATAAGCAGTCCTAACAGGTGATGCCTCAAACGGTCAACAATAATTCTCTCTATATGTTTAAATTCATGCAGCTTACTGACTCTCAGTGCCATTGAATCAATACTGACTCATAGCAACCCTGTAGGATAGGTTAGAACTGTCCGTGTGAGTTTCCTAGACTGCAACCTTTTACAGGAGTAGAAAGTCCATCTTTCTCACGTGGGACTTCTGGTGGTTTAGATCCCTTGGATCACAGACCCATACATAACCACTCTGCCACTAGAGCTCCTGGAGCTTTCTGAAGCACTAATATCTTTCCAATATTCAACTCCTGGTATTCTATTCTCCAGCCTAGTACCCTTCCACAGGTGCGTGTGCTAATTAGCATTGGGTCAAGGTCACTAGCTAGGAAAAGAATATCATAGTGTTTTATAGCTGAAAATATAAGATATCCATAAGGAAAGTGGCCATATGATCACTGTCACACTGAAAATCAGATATTGGGCTAGATTTGTGTCTCAAAGTGCTTGTATCACAGCAAAAGTCTTTCCCCCTGTGAGCACCTGGCAGGTGTCCCACACGACCCTGAACTCTCATTATTTCTGAGAGAATTCAACAAATATCTGAGGACTGATGAAATACGAGGTCACTGTGACCCTAATTCTGTACTTCGCTGTTCATTTCTAACTTTCATTCCACTTTATCAACTAGCTGAAAACTAGGAACACCCCCACCACCACCACCAACCTGCAAATCTCATTAGGAAGGAAGTACACCATGTACTTGTTCCTTTGGCATTTTAGGTGGCAACATTTCATCCATTCCCAGGCCAATTAGAAGTTCATGAGTACCTCCTTTCCCTGCCAGCTATGTCTCCAATGACAAGTAATACTGTAAGACCCACATCACAAATAAAAGAATTCATCTAACATAGAACACTAAATCCATATCACAAATCTCAAGATTAGTAAGAGGTATTGAAGCACTGACTACAAATGTCCTGATTATCTTGATTGTGAACCAATTATGAGTGTGGGAACTATAGTCTGCCAAAAATTGAAGTCCCTAGGCAGCCTTTTTCAAGGAAACTCACTTCATTCTGACTTGTTGCTCAACTTTTTTTTGCATGTTTTTTTCACTTGTTACTTTGAAAATAATACTTTGTGTTACAGGATTATCAAAGTGTATGTGTGCGCTTCCACTAGCTAATTGGAATGTTCTATATAGCTACTTCTGTGTATGGTCTTTCTTACTTCTGCTTTGTGTTCTAAAATTCACTTTCCTGCATTTCTTTACACTGATACAATAAGCTGTCATTGTAGGAGAACAAAGGAACTAAGGTTTGGCAAAATATGGCTTATGTACCAAATATAGTAAAATGTGACACTGTCTGCTGGTTCTTTACATTAGGAACTAAGTTGTTTAACAGTGATGTCCAAATATCTCATTTTAACCAGGTTTTATAACCTCCTATGCCCCAGTGTATCCCTTAGGCAACTGGTAGCCAAAGTTTGATTTCACAAACTTCAAGAAAATCATTAAGGAGTGACCTGCGAATGAAAGAAAATGTGAGCCCTCTCAAGGACATCTATAGTCTGGACTCTTCTAATGGCCAGTAGTAAGAGAAGAATTGGATGGATGGAGTATCAGTTATCTGATTTTGATCTAAATGTCCAATGTTTCTTTGGTTGCTGCGAAAGGTGATTTGGGGAGTAGAAACAGGAAAAAAAGAAGGAAGGAAATTCATTGTACTTTTGAGTCCCTCTGACAACTAAGTAAGAGTCGGTGGATGGAGGAGACCTATGGGCTGCTTTCCTATTTCATTCCCTCTTCATAAATCCTAAAAATGGGCTTTAATTCACCTCCTTATCATATAAATTAAGCAATGAATAAATGGAGAGTCTGGCATACAACTGTGAGAGATTGCCAATAAGGGTATAAGCAGAGATTGGCTCCAATTTAGTTGAAAAATCTGATAACTATCTAATGTTCATCCATTTTTATTGAGCAGGTTACTTAAGATTGTATTTAGGCCTTTTTACATGCCACTTCTCACATATTCTCCACATCAAACAGGAGCCCACCTCCACCATCACCCCCAGGTAACCCCTCTTAGCTAATACACCCTTCAGTAAAAGACCCCCTATCCACACACAAACGTAGAGGAATTGATAAGGAAGAATGTAATTTTATTGTAATGAACCTTCTCTAAGTTCATATTGAGAAACTTCATGAATTATACATCGAAACACAAACACATAACCTACTGTATTAATTTAAAAGAACTTGTACAATATCTCCCACCCACCTTTTAGTAAAAAAAAATCACATTTCTACAAAATGCATAAATGTATTTCAATTAGAAATCATACAATTGTCAAATGTCAGAGTAGGAAGAAAGTATAGATGTAATTTAGTCTAATCTCCTCATTTTACACAGGATGAAATTAATATCCATGGAGGGTACTTTCCAATGGTCACTCAATTAGTCAAAAACAGGCATGACACTAAAGCTATGGCCCTTTAATGGTCCTCTACATCAAAAAAAATACACACCACATACATTCAACCAAGAATTTAAGTGTGTATGTATTCATGCACCGTATGGAGCAGCGACGTTGTTCTTTCCTAAACTGCTTGCCACCAATTCCCAGGATGCTTCTGTTTCCTTGCTTCTGAACAGCCTTCAGGAAAACATAAGGCTGCTTCCTGCCACCACTCTTACTATTCGACATCCCACTGCAAGTCTTAGCCAGAACCATTAACCAAAAAAAAAAATCAATGTAATACAAATAACCACAGAAGTGAAAAATCTCATTATATGGAGATGATATAGTTATATGGAGAAAGATCCCCAAATGCTCTATTAAAAAACTTGAAAACAATGAAGGGATTTGACAAAGTATCAGGATGCAAGATAAATAAGCAGAAATCAATTGAATTCCTGTGTACAGGTTAATAAAGCCCTGAAAAAGACAGTTAAAAACAATACTGTTTACAATAACCACAAAATGATGAAATATTTAGGAATAAACCAACCAAAGAAACAAAAGACTTGTACAAAGGAAACTACAGAACACTATTACAAGAGACACAAAAAAACCTACATAAATGAAAGAATATCCCATATTCATGGACAGGCAGATTTGATATTGTGAAAATGTTAGTACTGCCTAAATCAGTGGTTCTCAACCTGTGGGTCATGACCTGTTTGGGGGTCAAATGACCCTTTCATAGGGGTCACCTAAGACCATCAGAAAACACATATTTCTGATGGTCTTAGGAACTTAGACACCACTCCTCTACACGTCTCCAGGTGGGTCTTCCCACATGCAAATATGCCCACATATGAGTACCAGGCATGAAGACTGTTACCCATGCTACACCATGCTTCAAGACAAAATTTTATCTATTTGCAATTAGAAATAAATATTTCACAATATATAATGACATATTATTTTTGTGATTAATCACTATGCTTTAATTATGTTCAATTTGTAACAATGAAAATTCATCCTGAATATCAGGTCTTTACATGACGATTCATAACAGTAGCAAAATTACAGTTATGAAGTAGCAATGAAAATAATTTCATGGTTGGGGGTCACCACAACATTAGGAAGTGTAAGGGGCACAACATTAGGAAGGTTGAGAACCACTGGCCTAAAGCAATCTGTAGATAAAACGCAATCCTGATCCAAATCCCAACTTCATTCTTTAAAGAAATTGAAAAACTAATTATTAACAGTATTTAGAGAGGGAAGAGACTCAGGATCAGCAAGAACTTTGTGAAGATAAGAAGCCACTGAGAGGTCTTGCACTACTCAAACTCATAACCTACTACATAGCCGCAGTAGTCAAAACACCCTGGGACTGCTATAATGATAGATACATAGAACAATTGAAAAGAACAGAAAACCTAGAAGTAAATGCAGCCATCTACAGACAAATGATCATTGATAAAGGACCAAAAAGTATCAAAATGGGAGAAGATGTTGGAAAAATTGCAACTCCAGATGCTGAGGAATGAAACAGAACCCATATCTTTCACTGTTCACAAAAATCCACTTAAGATGGATTAAAGACCTACATGTAAACTCCAGAGATACAAGGATCAGCAATTAGAAAATTGGGACAAACTTAAGGATCCTCTTGCAGGGCATACACAGACTACCACGCATAATAAAAGAAGCACACAGTGGAAGACAAAATAGATTATAGGAATCTAGTAAAAATAAAATGCATGCATATCTGAAGACTTTATCAAAAGAGTAAAAAAGCAAGGGTGCACAGACTGGGAAAGATTTTTAGCAATGACACAATGAATAGGTGTCTAATTTCCAAAATCTGTAGAACTCTACAACATCTCAAAAAGTGGATAAAACGAACACAATTAAAATGTGGGCAAAGGACATGAACAGACAGTTCACCAAAGTGACACTCATGTGGTTAAATACATGAAAAATACTCATAATTACTAGCCACCTGAGAAATGCAAATCAAAATTATGGTGAGTTATTACCTTACACACACAATGGCAGCTCAAGAGAGAGAGAGAGAGAGAGAGAGAGAGAGAGAGAGAGAGAGAGAGAGAGAGAGAGAGAGAGAGAGAGAGAACAATAAATGCTCGAGAAGATGTGAAAAAATAGGAACTTTTTAAAAAGTGTGTTTGAAACAAACTTGTATGACACTAAACACTCCAAGTCCACTTCTTTTTACTTCTCCTTTTTCAGTCACTCAGAGAAATATTTAGATCCAAAGGGTAAGGAATCTAGAGTATTTTTAAGGTGGTGATCCTTGGCTTTATTGTTTCTTTATATGTTATGTTTTAAAAGAAGCATATTCCATATAGTTACACAACTCAACTCAAAAATTTACTCAGTAATTTTATCCTGCTAACCTCCCCCCATGGATGTGGTTTCTATTTTTTCCTCCCATCCTTCCTTTCTCCCTCTAAAGTTTCCTATCCCACCCCTCTCTGTCCCCCTGACTCTAACCTTGTCCTTGTTGTAGTCTTCAAAATGTTATATTTTGTTGTAAAACATATGCATATGTTTATTTGTATAATTAACATCGCTTAATGCATGAAATCCAAGATAGATTAACCCTTCAGAAATAGTAACGGGAGTAAGGATTCCCTGAGGGCACAGAAAGAGAGGGGGAGAAGGGGGAATCGATAACAATGATTACTGTATAACCCGACATGGGAGAATGAATAATACATTTGTAGGTGAATGGATACATTGGATGGTGTAAGATATGGCAAATAATAATAATATATAACATAATAACAAGGGTTACTGGGGGTAGGGTGGGAGAAGGAGAGTATAAATGGGAGCTGATATCCAAGACTTTAAGACAAAAGAAAATGTTTTCAAAATGATAGCGCCAGAAATTGTACAATTATGCTTGATCTAATTAAACTATGAATTGTTATATCTGTAAAAGCTCCAAATAAAATGCAAAAACAGAAAGTTGTGTGTCAGAAAAAGGACACATTTCCTTTTCCCTATAATACTGGTATAATTAAATATTTAACTTTATAAGATTGACTACATTTGTTACGCATAATGTTCGCTAGTTTTGTTCATGTCTTGCTGTGTTTAACAGAGTTGTCATTGTTTTTTTTATTATTCTATTGTATGAAAGTACAAGAATGAGTTTATCCATTCCCTATAGTTATATCTTTTGGTAGTTTCCATGTGTGTTAGTCTGGGTAGGTGAGAGAAACAAATCCGGAGAGACTCATAGTTGTGTGAGAGAGAGAGCTTTAAATAAAGAGTATATTAAGAAAACACCACAGCCCCGTCCAGATACAAGATCAAGACTGTAAGTCTGATATTAGGCCTAATATCTGATACAAGTCTATATATTCCTCATCAGACTCATGCAACACATGCAATGATGCCAAATTCAGAAAGATCACAGGCCACTGGTTGGAAAGTCTTGTGGATCTAGTGCCAGTAGAAGCATCTCAGTGCTAGGATAGGTTTCCACATGGCTCTCACAGCACCAGGGCTCTGGCTCCATCAGTGTAGCTCCATGTGGCTTTCAATAGGAATGTCTCACAGAAAATGTATGTCCTGACTCCAGGGAGGAAGACAGGAGTTCCTAGAATCCTCAGGAGAAGTCCATGCCCGCATAGAGGCCTCATTGTCTGTGACTGATTTACAGACTAGACTCCACCCCTTCACAAGGTGACAAAGGAGATTATGTAATTGCCACACCAAGTTTTTCCTATTATGGAAATTGCTTCCATAAACATAGGGGTGCATATGTCTGCCTGTGTTATATTTTTTATTTTATAAACCCAGTATAGAGATTGCTGAATCATAAGGTAATTGTATTTTCATTTGTTTAATGAAGATTCACACAGTTTTCCATAGTGATTGTACAGTTCTACAGTCTCACCAGCAATATATGAGCATTCTAATTTCTTCCCATCCTCACTAGCATTTGTTACTTTCTGTTGTTAAAAATCCTTTGCTAAAAGTGCTGGCACGTGGTAGTATCTTATTGTTTTAATTTGCATTTTCTCTTATTGCTAATCAATGTAAACATTTCTTAATATGGTTTTTGGCTACCTGAATATCTTCTTTGGTAAATTGTGTACTCGTGTCTGTGCCCATTTTTGTGGGATTATTTGTGTTTATCTTGTTAAGATGTTGTAATTTTGATGCATAGGGAAACCCTGAGAAGATGATGCCTCGATGCGATCTCCTGCTTAGAATTCTCTCTGCCAAAGACAGAGATCATCAAGTAGAAATGCTAATTCTGGGAATGCAGAAGCACGAGCTGAATTTTCAGCACTCCGGGAATACTTTACATTTCCCTCTTCCTTTTTCTTTTCTTTTCATTCTTTCTTTCTATTTTTTGTGATTTCTCTTTTTATTTAAATTTTACTATTATTATTAATTGGGAGTTAATATATCTATCACATCATTCCATAGTTCAATCATGTCAAGCAGAATTGTACAATTCATAACAAAGATTGGACTAGCAGTGAGCACCTGTGGCTGACTTTTTCCTAGCTTGTTACCCACCAGTGCAAGGGAATGTGGCCTTCCTGATTGCCCCATTTCCTCCTCCTGATTTCCCTATATTATAATCCCTGTTTTACCTACAGTCCCAACCTTCTCTGATCCCTGGGAGCTCTGCATGAATCTGGAACTCACTTTCATAGTTCCACATTATCCACTAGATCACCACCATCCACTGACTTGCAAGAGTTCAATTCTAATGCCTACAAGATAGAAACTTGCTGGTAACTCAGCCACTCCCATCCAGAATCCAACAGGTAGTTACAACCCACCCCAGTAATCCTGACACACTACTTCAACTGTGGTGTGATAGGTAGGTTTATTGTGCCAACCTGGCAAATAAGAACATGAGGGATTAATAAGGTTGCAGTTTGATTGGAGGGCAACGAGATAAATGTCTCCGCAAGCCCCACCTCTCTCTCTCGTGCTCTCTGGTGATAAGACCAGCATGTGGCTGCCTTAGTGAGTTAGTTCTCTGTCTCAACTCATGAGCTACACTACCTGTGGGACACCCAGCCCATGGATTGTGTCTTTAGAGCTTGAGGTTCCTTTGAGAACTGCTTTGCCATGCTGTTCGTGTATGTCGGATCCTATTGTCTGGCTGACTGTTGGTGACACATCCTTCTGTTTGTTGCCTGTGGCCAGACTGCCTGTATTGCCCTACAGAAAGCTCAGCTGTCTGTTTCCTCGACCTTGGACCTAGCAGCACTAGTGAGTTGAAGGACATCCAGTATAGTAAACTAAACCCTCTGTACTGCTGTGTGGACTGATTAGCTATTGTATACCTAGCTCTATCTATCTATCTATCTATCTATCTATCTATCTATCTATCTATCATCTATAATCATAAGTGTCCTAGTATTGTTTCTCTAGAGAACCCTAACACAATGGATGCTTCAAGAGTATTTGTTTTTAATTTCCCCTCAATCCTTTTGTAAAAAACAACAACAACAAATACACAAACACACACAAAGCACTTTTTTCTGCTGGTGAACACAGAACTCAGTATTTCAGCTGGTCTCATCAGTTCTCCCACCCATAGCTTGGCAACTCATTGGTGTTAGAACTTACTTAGCTGCCGAAGACCTCAACCTGATTAGAAGTCACCCTTCACATTAGGAATCTATTTCTATAGCCCATTTCCACCCTGGGAACCTGATGTGGAAGGTGGATAGCACGGATTAGTAAAGAAATCTAATACTGCTCCGCTATATACCATAGGACATTCCCTCCCTGAGAAGAGGAAAGTGGTGTCTCTCCAAAAGAAGGGCTATCTGTCATACACACATAGCAAGTCAGCTTCACTCTCACTGTGTTTTATACTGGGAAGGTAGGTGACTCTGATAAATTACTGAATATACAGCCCACGTACCCTAACCATCTCAAGACCCCAATACTACCTCTTCAGTGAGACACACTTTCACATAATCTAGCAATACTAGCAGACTTCTTATAATCCCCTTTGCCAATTTATCAAAAATCGCAATATTTAACAAGAATACAAATTAAGATTAATAGTATAAGTTAAACCATACTCTTGAACTCCTACCTCCTAGACATGCTACCCACCTGACTCTATCACTCCTTCCTCATATACACAGAACACTATTTTCAGCTTCTATCTGAACTTCTTCCACTAACCCAAAGAACTGTCACCTTCTACACAACCCAGAACCCTGGACACTACCAACAGCTGGATAACTATGCCACGGAAAGAATAGATAACAGCAGTTACCACAACAAAATGAAGGGAAACAGAAATCAACAACTGAATATTACCCAAACCCAACAGGAAATACAGAAAAAGAAGACCTTGAAATGCTAGAAAGAGATAATGTTTAGGACCACACAAGAAACCTGGGGATTAACCTTGAAAACAAAGAAGGAAATTGATATATTAAGACCCTCATATCCAAAAGAAACCCAGAAACTAGGCAATGAGGTATAAGAAATAACACCCCCCCCACACACACACACAAAAAAAACCACAGTACAAGAACTGATCAATAGAATGGAAGAAAAGCAAAATGGAAATCCGTGGACTTGAAGACAACCACACACACTTGAGGAAAGGAGGGAATCAATCAAACAAAAAAGCCAAAGAAGCTGAAGAAAGCCTGAGGATGATGTGCAATGCCATGAAAAGATATAATATACATCATATTGGAATACTGAACAGGAAGAAACAAACAAGTCACACATAAAATAGTAAGGGAATTCATGGAAGAAAATTTCCCCAACATCACAGAGGAGGAGACAATGATCATCCAGGAGTCAGAGAGAACACCAAATAAATTAACCCTCCCCCCACCCAATAAAAGGCACTAAGACAGATAGTAGTCAAATTATCCAATTTCAAGGAAAAGGAGAGAATCCCGAAAGCAGCTAGTAGGAAAATAAATAAATAAACGAGGCAACTACAAAGCTAAATACACAATAATAATCTCAGACTTCTTGGCAGAAAATATATAGGAATGAAGATAATGGGGCAGCATATTCTAAAATTTGAGAGACAAAAATTGCCAACCAAGAATCCTATATCCAGCAAAGCTATCTATCAAATATGAAGAAGAAATAAAAGCATTCTTAAGCAAGAAAATTCATAAAAACAAATAGATAGATAGATGAATAGATAAATAAATAAATAAGTAAATAGAATCCAGATCTGTATGGTCAGAAAAACAACTGCAACACTCAAACACGAGATCACCATAAGGTGTAATTAAACCCAGAATTAAACACACTGAAAGCAGTACCCCCAAAAACTGGGGAATGAACATCCCCACACATCAACCCCCAACAAGAAGAAGGAAAATACCAAACACAAGTAAGATGAGCTGACAAGAACTAATTCACATTTAGAATCAAGAACACAGAGTGTCAATGAACTAAACACACCCTTCAAAAGATAGAGTAACAGGCCGGCTTAGGAAACAATATTCATCAATCTGCTGCCTTTAAGGCACATCCCAAACTCACAGATAAAGACAGATTGTGAGTCAAAGGAAGATGAAAAATTTACTAAGCAAATGGCAATTAAAAAAACAGCAGGGGTAGCAATATTAATCTTTGAGAAAATAGATTTCTAAGTAAACAACATAATGAGAGACAACAATAGGCAATGCATAGTGATCAAAGGATCAATAGACCAAGAACACATAACCATAATAAACATATACGTGCCCAAGAAAAGATCCTCAAAATATATCAACCAAATCCTCAAACAAATGAAAAGAGGAAAATACCAGATTGTCCATAATAGTAGAAAACATCAATACACAACTCTCAAGGAAAGATATCAACAGGAAAGAAACACAATAAAGAAACTGAAGCATGAACAGCACAATCTAACAAATTGACCTCCTAGATATTTACAGTGTTCTCCCATCAACAGCAAAAACAGTACATGTTCTTCTCCAAGGCACATGGCTTATATTCTAAAATAGGTCACATGCTAGGGCATGAAGCAAAATTTAAAAATGTCAAACACATAGGGATCATTCTAACCATCTTCTCACACCACAGTGCCATAAAACTGGAAATCAACAATAGAAAACATAAAAATAAAGACAAACACATGAAGATGCAAAACTCACTACTCAAAAAGACTGGATGACAGTCCAAAAAAGAATCAGGAAGTTCCTGGAACAAATGAAAATGATAACACAGCAACAGCAGCTATCCGAGGTAAGTTTATAGTAATTAATGCACACATTAAAAGGAGGAGGAAATTGTTATTTCAACACTTTAACACAACTCCAACAATTAGAACAGGGTCAACAGCCTAAAAACTTCAGCAACCGAAGAAAAAAATTCATGTAAAATTAAAGCGGAAACAAATGTGCTGGAATGGGAAAAATAAAAAAAGCAAGAAGTTGGTTCTTTAAAAGATAGGCTTCTAGCAAATGTATCAAAGAAAAAGAAAGAGCAGACAGCAATATCTAGAGTTAGAGATGAAACAGGTGGCATCACAAAAGATCCAAATGAAATAAAATGAATAATAAAATAGTATGACAAAAGACTGTATTCTAACAAATTTGATAATCTAGATGACATGCACAAATACCTGGAAATATACTATCTTCGCAAATTAATGCAGATGGACAATAAAAACCTGAACAGATCCATCACAAAAGAAGAAATAGTCAAGATCACCAAGAAACTCCCTATCAAAAAAAGAGGCCAGGACCAGATGGCTTCATAGGAGACTTCTACAAATTATTTAGGGATGAGCTATCACCAATTCAATATAAGCTATTTCAGAATATAGAAAGGGACAGCAAACCCCCAAATTCATTCCAGGAAGCCAGCATATCCTGATACCAAAACCAGGCGAAGATCCCACAAAGATAAAAATCTGAAGATTAATATCCCTCATCAACATAGATGCAAAAATTCGAGACCAATAGAATCCAATAGCATATCCCCCCCAAACCAAAAGTGCATCATGACCAAGTGAAAATCATACGAAAGATGCAAGGATGGTTTAATATTTGAAAAACAGTTAAAGGTAAAGCTATCCACCACATAAATAAGATAAAAGATAAGAACCATACGATCATATTAATTGACCCATTTAAAACATTAATTGACACATGTAAATACATTTGACCCATTCCTAATAAAAAGCACTTAATAAGATAGGAAAAGAAGGGGAATCCCTCAACACAATAAAGGCCACATATAAGAAGCCAACAAGCAATATTTCACTCAATGAGGAAAAACTGAAAACATTCCCCCTGAGAACAGATGTCCCTTATTGCCAATTTTATTCAACATTGTGCTCTAAGTCCTACCCAGAACCATAAGATAACAACTGGAAATTAAGAGAATACAGTTGGGCAAAGAAGAAACAAAACTTTCACTAATTCACTTTTCACTAGAACGTTAATTACCTATCTCACCCTGCTTTTTACCTTAAAGATTCATTTCGAAGTCAACTCTTAAAATTTTTTCCATGATTCCTACTACATCTCCATCTAGTTTATATTAAAGTTTCTAATATTAAATATATATTCTTCTATTGAGTGAATAATTCACAAATTATTTATTAAGCATCAATTATTGGGCGGGCACCATGTTAGGATAGGAGCCCTGGTGGTTTGGTTGTAATGCAGTCAGCAGTTCAAAACCACCAGCCACTCCTCTGGATGAAGTCAAGGTTTTCTACCCTTATAAAGAGTTACAGTCTCAGAAACTCACAGGGACATTTCTGCCCTGTCCTATAGGATCAAAATAAGTTGGCATGAATTCAATGATAGTGAGGTTTTTTTGTTTGTTTGTTTTTAATGTTAAACACTGGGAATACAATGGAAGATACACATGACTCCTGTCCATGTAAAATTTATAGAGTTATAGGAAAGGTAAACAGTTGCAATGAATATTTTCAAAAGAAGTATAGTAGCTATGGAAAGTCATTGCAAGGTATCTGACAGTCCTGAGAGGTCAAAGACGGCCTACCATAATAAGGGTCTTTTATTATTTTTTATGAATTGTTTGTCCAACTTTTATTCATTGTCAGAATAAATTTTTATAATTTGTGTATTTTTTAAAACAATTTATTGGGGCTCATACAATACTTATCACAGTTCATACATATACATACATCAATTGTATAAAGCACATCCATACATTCCCTGCCCCAATCATTCTCAAGGCATTTGCTCTCCACTTAAGCCCCTTGCATCAGGTCCTTTTTTTTTCCCCTCCCTCCTCTTTCCCCCCTCCCTCATGTGCCCTTGGTAATTTATACATCGTTATTTTGTCATATCTTGCCCTATCCGGAGTCTCCCTGCCCCCCTTCTCTGCTGTCCCTCTCCCAGGGAAGAGGTCACATGTGGATCCTTGTAATCAGTTCCCCCTTTCCAACCCACTCACCCTCCACTCTCCCAGCATCGTCCCTCACACCCTTGGTCCTGAAGGTATCATCCACCCTGGATTCCCTGTACCTCCAGCCCTCATATGTACCAGTGTACAGCCTCTGTCCTAGCCAGCCCTGCAAGGTAGAATTTGGATGATGGTAGTTGGGGGGAGGAAGCATCCAGGATCTGGGGGAAAGCTGTGTTCTTCATCGGTACTAACTCGCACCCTGACTGACCCATCTCCTCTCCTAAACCCCTCTATGAGGGGATCTCCATTGGCAGACACTTGGGCCTTGGGTCTCCACTCTGCACTTCCCCCTTCATTTAATATGTTATATATATACATATATACATATACACACATATACACATACATACACACACTTATATCTTTTTTTTTTTGCATGATGCCTTATACCTGGTCCCTTTGGCACCTCGTGATCGCACTGGCCGGTGTGCTTCTTCCATGTGGGCTTTTTTGCTTCTGAGCTAGATGGCTGCTTGTTCACCTTCAAGCCTTTAAGACCCCAGACACTATCTCTTTTGATAGCCGGGCACCATCAGCTTTCTTCACCACATTTGCTTATGCACCCATTTGTCTTCAGTGATCCTATCATGGAGGTGTGCAGTCAATGATATGATTTTTTGTTCTTTGATGCCTGGTAACTGATCCCTTCGGGACCACTCGATCACACAGGCTGGTGTGTTCTTCCATGTGGACTTTGTTTCTTCTAAGCTGGATGGCCGCTTTTTTATCTTCAAGCCTTTAAGACCCCAGTCACTATCTCTTTTGATAGCTGGGCACCATCAGCTTTCTTCACCACATTTACTTGTTCACCCACTTTGGCTCCAGCAGTTGTGTCGGGAGAGTGAGCATCATAGAGTTCCAATTTAATAAAAGAAGGTATTCATGCATTGAGGGAGTGTTTGAGTAGAGGCCCAAGGTCCTTCCGCCACCTTAATACTTGACCTATAAATATAGACACATAGATCTATTTCCCCATCCTCCTATATATATTTGCATGTACATGTCTTTGTCTAGACCTCCATGAATGCCCTTTGACTCCTAGCTCTTTCCTCCATCTCCCTTGACTTTCCTCCTGCCCTACTACCATGCTTCGTCGCCACCTGGTCTAGAGTATACCTCTTCTCTACGCAACCTTACCCTTGATCATTCCCCACCAGGGCTGCCACTCCCCCCTCTCTACCATTTTGGGTCCCATGTTGTTCCCTTGTCCCTGTGTTTGTTAACACCACTTCCTTACCTCCCCTACCCCCCCACCCCACGTCCCCCCGGAACTGTCGGTCCCGTTGTTTCTCCTCCAGATAGTTCATCCAGCCTGTCCTATTCAGACAGACCTGTGGAGACACTATCATGCACGAAAACAAGACAGAGGAAAACAAAGCAACAGTATGCAACCAGACAACAAAAAAAAACCACTGACAAAGAACAGAACAGTTCACAAGAGAAAAGCTTGTAGTTAGTTCAGGGATCGTTTGCTGGCCCTTAGGAGCGTTTTCCAGTCCAGTCTTTTGGGGCACCATGCCCTGGCCCCAAAGTCCACTTTCAGCATTCCCTGGGGACCTTGCCACTCCATTCCCTTGCTGTTCCGCTGCACTCCCCCAGTGATTTCCCTCGGTGTGGTGGGATCAGGTCAGGTGCAATTCCCACACTGTGTCTCCGGTGCAGTCCCCTGTATCCCCCTTAGTCACTGAGTGGCATCATTTTTCATAGTGGGGCCAGCCATGTTGTTCTCTCTGTGGACTGGCTGCTCTACTCAGGAACATCATCATCACCGCCTGGTGGGCCAGGCTGTGCTCCACTCTCTCCTCCTGCCCCTTCATCTTTTCCCGTATGCTCTGATCAGATATGTTCATCTCCCGGAGCTGCAGAGTCAATGTCGTCCTTTGGAACAAATTCTTTTCGGGGGAGTAATTTGTGTATTTTATAGCTGTATTTGTGTGTAAAAATATATCTGTAAGTTTATATATATATTTTCAATCAATAAGGAGCTTTTAAATTCAGATCTGAAGTAGGAAAAGTAGGAGTTAGCTATTTAGAGATGTTCTTTTCAGACAGAATTTAAATATACAAAAACAATGAGGCAGGAAGGCATTGGAGGCTTTCAATGAATTGTAAAAAGGTGAGAGTAGCATAGTGTGAGAATTCAAAAGAGTATCAGGCATTACAGATTACATAGAAAATTTGAGACCTAAAATGAAGAGGAACCAGAAGTTACTGAAAAGTGTTAATCTGGAGATTTTTCAAGGGGATATAAATAGATTGAGAGAGATGATGATGCATGGCAAGTGTGATGGAAATAGATACATTTGAGAAATATCTATAATGGAGAATTCACAGGATTTTAATTGGTTCTTCAAAAAAGTGGGTTTTTTTGTTTTCTTTATTTTAAAGTTGTTAAATACTTATCATACAGGCATAACCACCCGCCAGTTTGTTGTGCTACAGTGACTTTCTTATTGCTATTATGTTGGAAGCTATACCATCAGTATTTTAAATACCAACAAGGTCACTCATGGTGAGCGGTTTTCAGCACAACTTTCAGACTACTGTCAAACATCCCCACAAGAATATTGTCCAATATAGTGCTGGAGGGTGAGTCCCTAGATTGAAAAGCACTCCACCATAAGCACATGGAATCACAGCAATGATTATAAAAATACAGAACTGGCCAACATTTTGTTCTCTTATACATAATGCCACCGTGGCTCAGTACTAACTTGATGGCAACTAATAGCAAGAATAATGAGATATACAAGTGGAGACATGAAGTAGTAAATTAGGTTCTATAGCATAAAAGACAGAAGTAAACTAGAGATCAGAAACTGAGAATCTTCAGTATAAAGAAGGAGATTAAAGCAATGAACATGACCGCTTTATTCTATGGAGAGAGGTGAGTGGGGTCCTGTGACTTCACTATCAACATTTATGTAGAGGATCTGTGGAAGGAGTCAAAGGGGAAAAAAGGAGTCAGAGATATGGAAAGGAAACCAGGGAACTGCGAGCTTTAAAAATTGATGTGAAAAATACACCAAGAAGGGAGGGATAATAATCTGAGGTGAATGCTGTTGAGTTTCCAAGAAGGGTAGATTTAGCAACATATGTGTTAGTATGACCTTATTGAGAGCTATTTCAGTGCAGTTGTGTGAGGCAAAAGACAGATTGGAGTGGGTTGAGGTGAAGAACTGGAGACAGAAATGTAAACAACTCAAGAAATTTAGGAGTGAGACTGTTCAGTAACAGGGAGTTTTGTTTGCCTGTGTGTTTGCATATAGGAAAGAATAGAATATTTTTAATGTAAAAGAAAAAATGCAGTAGAAAAGGAAAGGTTGAAGAGAATAGGAAGGCAAGAAGTTAATGGTATAAATCCCCTGAAAAGGTAGAAGAACATGGAAGCTAGAATATAGATTGAAAAATCTTTAGTAGAATATAGATTGAAGAATTCTTTAGTAGAAGCAAGGATATCCTTTTTTGATAACATAAAGAAGAGAGTTAGGTGAGGTGGAGTTTTGGAGATATAGTTGTTTCTGTTGGGGAAGTCGTGAGATTAAGGAGAGGAATAGTTTTTGTTTATGTTTTATTTTATTTTATCTTTGCTGTCAATTTTGGTGTGAGGTGGTATCTCGACGTCGTTTTAATTTACATCTCTCAAGTGGCTAGCGAAGGCAAGTATTTCTTCATGTTTGTTGGACTTTTGGGTGTCTTCTTTGGTGATATGTTGGTCCATGTTATCTGCCCTTTTAAAAATTGTATTATTTGTCCTTTTCTTGTCGATATGTTGACATTTTCTATAGATTTTATCAATCATCCCCTCGTCTGATATCACCACCAAAAGTGTGTTTGCAGTCTGTGGGTTCTTGATACACTTAAAAAATAAAACATTTTATTGGGGGATCATACGGCCCTTATTGTAGTCCATACATATATCCATTGTGTCACGCACATTTGTACATTTGTTGTCATCATCATTCTCAAAACAGTTTCTTCATGCTCGCTTTGGCAGCATATATACTAAAACATTTTTTTCTTTCTTTTTTTTCTTTTGGTATAAAAAAGAGCTTTATATATAACAGCAAGTGAATATTAAGGAAACATCCCGGCCCACTCCAGATCAAGTCCATAAGTCCAATATTAGCCCATATGTCTGATACCAATATATAACATTTTCTTTCTACTGGAGCCCTTGGTATTGTCTCATTTTTTCCCTCCCTCCTCACCCCCCATCCCTCACGAATCCTTGATAATTTATAAATTATTATTTTGTCATGGTCCAGTGTCTTACACGGACCGATGTCCAATGTCTTACACGGTCCAATGTCTCCATTCACCCGCTTTTCTGTTGCATCCCCCAGGGAGGGGGTTATATGTAGATCCTTGTGATTAGTCCCCCCTTTCTACCCCACCTTGCCTCTACCCTCCTAGTATTGCCACTCTCATCACTAGTCCTGAAGGAATCATCTGTCCTGGATTCCGTGTGTTTCCGGTTCCTATCTGTACCAGTGTACATCGTCCGGTACAGCCACATTTATAAGGTAGAATTGGAATCATGATAGTGGGGTGCGGGTGTGGGGAGGAAGCATTTAAGAAATAGAGGAAAGTTGCATTGTTGCTACACTGTACCCTGACTGGCTTGTCTCCTCCTCATGACCCTCCTGTAAGGGGATGTGGATATCCCCTACATTGCCTACAGATGGGCTTTGTGACACCAATTGGCACTCCCCCTCTTACACAATGATATGATTTTTTGTACTTTGATGTCTGATAGCTGATCCCTTTAACACCTCATGAAGACACAGGTTGGTGTGCTTCTTCCATGTGACTTTGTTGTTTCTCAGCTAGATGTCCATTTGTCTTCAACTTTTAAGACTCCAGAAGCTATATCTTTTGATATCTAGGAACCATCAGCTTTCTTCCACACATTTGCTTATGCACGTGCTTTGTCTTCAGCGATCATGTTGGGAAAGTGAACATTGTGGAACGCCAGTTTAATAGAACAAAGTCTTCTTGCATGAGGGAGTACTTGAGTAGAGGCCCAATGTCCATCTGCTACCTTAATAATAAACCTATAAATATATGCACATAGATATATTTCCCCATTTTCATATATAAATATATTTATATATGTACATACCTATATTTAGACTTCTATAAATGTCCTTTGCCTCCTAGTTCTTTCCTCTATTTCCTTTTACTTTCCTCTTGCCCCACTATCATGCTCAGCTTTCATTCGGGTTTCAGTAATTCCTCTCGGTTACATTGCCCTTGATCAAGCCTTATCAAGCCTCCTACAACCTCCTCGCCATTTAGATCACTGGTTGTTCCCTTTGTATTATGTAATTTGATACATAAGTTTGTTATTTATAGGAGATAGCAGTCACCTAATTTTTATTCTGCTGTATGTGTATGTTTTTCATTATGTTTGATAGTATGCTTATGGCCATGTTTTAGGGCCCTTATGTTTGTCCTTATTCTTTCATTTATGATCTGTATAGTTACAAGGTTTACATTTATGTCTTTAATCATATTGAGTTCATATTTGTAGACTGAGTCAGATATAGGTCCTGTTTAATTCTTCTGTAAATGGATAACCAATTTTGCCAGCACAGTTTTTTTTGAACAAACTATCACATTTCCATTTAATGTAGTTCTGCTCTTTGTCAAAATTTGTCTGTTGATGAATGAATATATTTCTGGGTTCTATATTTTATCCCATTGGTTTCTGCATCTATTGTACCAGGCTGTTTTGATCAGGGTGACTGTGTGTTAGCTGTGAGTTCAGGAAGTGAGTGACTTCTTACATTTAATTATTTCATTGTTTTATGATTATCCTGGCTCTCTTTCTTTATCATATAAAGCTGATGATTTGGTTTTACATCACTTTAAAGAATAATATCAGTATGTGAATTGAAATTGAACTTTCCTTACATATTGTTTTGGATTATTGTTGTTAGATGCTTCTGAGTTTATACTGACTCATAGTAACCCTATGCACAACAGAAGGAAACACTGTCAATCCTGCACCATCCTCACAATTCTTTTAATGTTTAAACCCATTACTGCAGCCACTGTGTCAACTTTCCCTTTCTACCCCACCTTACCTCCACCCTCCTGGTATTGTTACTCTCCTTATTGATCCTAAGAGGTTTATCTGTCCTGGATTCCCTGTGTTTCCAGTTCCTATCTGTACCAATGTACATCCTGTGGTCTAACCAGATTTGTAAGGCAGAATTGGTATAATGATAGTTGGGGGGAGGAAGCACTAAAGCACTGTGTCAATTCATCTTGTCAAGGGTCTTGCCATCCACTTTACTAAGTTTTGTATTCTTCTCCAGGGCCTGTTCTCTACTGATAACATATTTAAGGCATGTAAGAAGTCTCATCACCCTTACTTTAAGGAGCATTCTGGCTGCACCTCGTCCTAGAGATATCTGCTTGTTTCTTTTCATGGTCTGTGATACTTTCAATATTCTTTGCCAGAGTCATAATTCAAATGCATTTCTTCTTCAGTCTTCCTTATTCAATGTCCAAATTTTACATGCTTTGTATAGTATTGATATAGTCACAATGGTAAGTCTTCCTATGTATGATGGTGGAACATTTTTCCATTTATATAAGTCTATTTTGGTTCTTTTAATAGTTTTTTGTAGTTTTCTCTGTCCAATTATTAAAATTTATTTGTATAGGTGTATTCTTACTTTGTCTTTTGGGTGGTTATTGTAGATAGTATTGCTTTCTTGATTTCCATTTCATAGATTTCTTTGTTTGTATACAGGGATCCTATTGATTTTTGTAGGTAGATTTTATACCCTGCCACATTGTCAAAACTTTCTATTATTTCCAGCATTTTTTTGTCTAGTATTTGGGATTTTTTATGTATAGATTCATATCATTTGCAAATAGAGTTTTGCTTCTTTACCAGTTTTTTTTCTTTTTTTATAATTAATTAATTTATTTTTTTACATTTTATTAGGGGCTCATACAACTCTTATCACAATCCATACATATACATATACGTACATCAATTGTATAAAGCACATCCGTACATTCTTTGCCCTAATCATTTTCTTTTTTTTTAAATCTTTTTATTGGGGCTCATAAGGCTCTTATCACAACCTGTACATACATCAAATGAGCAAAGCACCCTTATACATTCGTTGCACTCGTCACTCTCATAATTCACCTTCCACTTGGGTTTCTGGAATCAGCTTGGTTTCCCTTTTTTTCCCCCCATCCCCCTCCCTCCCCGATCCCACCCCTGGTCCCTTGATAGTTTATAAATAATTATTATATCTTATCTTATACTCCCCGACATCTCCCCTCACCCGCCTCCCCCTTGCCAGTCTCCCAGAGAGGAGGTTACACATAGATCTCCGAGATCGGTTCTCCCTTTCTACATGCCCTTCCCTCCTGGTGTCGCCACTCCCACCGCTGGTGTTGAAGGGTTCGTCTGTCCTAGATTCCCTGTGCCTCCAGATCCCCACTGCACCGCTGTACATCCTCTGGTACAACCAGGTCCGCAAGGCAAGGTAGGATTGGGGTCATGATGATTGGGAGGGGAGGAAGCGTTCAGGAACTAGAGGAAGGTTTTGAGTTTCATTGTTGTTACACTGAACCCTGTGTGGCCCATCTCCTCCTCACTACCCCTCTGGAAGGGGTGTTCAGCTCTCTACAGGTGGGCATTGGGTCCCCATCATGCACTCCTCCTCTTTCACGGTGATGTGATTCTCACCACCACCCCACCTTTGATGTTGGAGACCTGGTCTCCTCTGTCCTTCATGGTCACCTATGTTGGTGTGCTGCTTCCGTGTGGGCTCGGTTGCTTCTGGGCTAGATGGCCACTTGTTTGCTTTCAAGCCTTTAAGTCCCCAGACGCTATATCTCTCAGTAGCCGGGCACCATCCGCCTTCTTCACCACACTTGCTTATGCACACTTTCGTCTTCACCCATTATGTGAGGAAGGTGATCACACAATGATTGTTTTTGTTCCTTTGTATCTGCTATATGGTCCATTCCACACCTTGTATTCGCTTAGGCCGTGTGCTTCTTCTCTGTGGGCTTTGTTGCTTCTGAGCTACAGTTTTGATGCCTCTTTGTTGTTGTTGTTATTGTCTAATAGCTTTGTCCAAGACATCTAGCACAATATTGAATAAGATTGGTCATAAAAGGCAACCTTGGGCGACTTCCGGGAAGATGGCGACGGAGTGACACATACCAGAGGGACTCCGCAGAATCCAGCCCAGGAGAGTTGCTCAGAGTGAAATTCAATGCCACTGGATCGCAGGAGGTGCATCATAAAGATAAGTAGGCACAGATCCACGGGGTATTGAGGGGTATGGGGGCTTTTGGCTTACCTCAGTGGAAGCCAGCTGGGGCTCGACCCTAGCCCAGCTGCTGAATCTGCCCAAGCTGGGACTATTTGGAGCCTGTAGCAGGGCTTGGTCTCAGCACAGCCACAGTTTTCCCCTACCTGCCTCAGGGCAGGGACAGGATGCTTGCGGCTCCACTGGCAGGGATCTGGGTTCAGCTACATTGTTGCTTCTGTTTGCGTCTCTGCTCTATATTCCCACACAGCCTTGGAGGGCTGTGCAGGGGCTTTTTCAAGGCACAGCCACAGCCACGCTGCGTGGTCTGAGCAGGGACTAAACCCAAACCCCACAGCTCCATAGGCAGGGATCAAGTTTCAGCTACACTGAGGTGTCTGTTAACATCTCTGCTCTCTGTCCCCCCACTTCTCTGGGGGCTGCTCAGCAGCTTTCTTGCGATTCTTCTTGGGGCTCAGCTGCGGACTACCGCTGGGGCTTGGGGCAGGGAGTAAGCCCTTGCAGGTTCACAGGCAGGGAGTGGGACTCAGCTACATAGTTTCTTTTGCTTCCCTCGCTTCCCTATACCCCTGCACAGTCTAGTCTCACTTTTGGATTTTTCTCCCCCCCTTGTTCCTGCCCTGCTCTCTCAGACTCCATTGCGGACTTACGAGGCACTCCCATTGCCCTAGGGCATTTGCTCCTGGGTCACACCCAGCTAAGTGAGCTACACCCTGCATAGATAGCCCAAGGCTAGAATAAGGCCTGCTTGCTCTCCAGGGGATACTCCTCAGACTTCTCACCAGGGAGTACCTGCCTGTGTACCTGGGGACATAAGGCAGCTCAGCCAACACTTATCAATATTCAAACCAATAGCAGGAACTTCAGCCCAGCCTCTGCAACACTGGGGCAGGCAGTTGACCTGCCATCTGGGACACTCCCCTGATAGGGAAGTCACAGGAAGATAAAGTGGTAGGTTAATCCATAGCAAAATCAGCTGTAGGCATTTCGAAGAAGCATTCCTATAAGTCTTCCAGAGAGAGACTAGAAAATGGCACCTGGTCCCTCAAAAACAACTCAAGCAAATAGCCATCACCCCCAACGACCTCAACGAAAAAACAGGAGAAACAAAAGACAAAGGCAGAAGATGTTCTGAACGTAGCAACATACATAGAAGAAGCAGACATTGAGATGCCACACAAAGAAACTCTCAGAATGCTGCTTGGAGCCATGCAGGATATGAGGGAAACAATACAGAAAAAGGATGAAACGATAGAGGAGATAAAAGACATACACCAAAGGGAAATACAGGAGCTTAAGGAGGAGATAACGAAAAACAAAAGCAGAATCATGTTCCTTGAGAATCGATTGGAGGAATCAGAGAACCGCATTAGTGTCTTGGAGGAAAGCCAAGCAGACTTTAATAAACGTGAACAAAAATCTAATAAGAGCATCAGAGAAGCTGAAGAAAACCTAAGAGCTATGTCTGATGCTGTGAAGCGGAACAACATTAGAATTATTGGCCTACCGGAGGAAAACACAACAAAGAAGTCATCTGCAACAATAGTGAGAGAATTCTTGGAGGAAAACTTCCCCAGCCTAATGAATGAAAACCAAGCAACCATCCAGGAGGCTGAAAGAGCACCAGCACGACGGGACCCCAAGAAGAAATCACCCAAGCATATAACAGTTAAACTATCCAACTTTGAGGAAAAGGAGAAAAGGGAAAAGCAAGCAATCACATATAAAGGTTCCCACATAAGGATATGCTCAGACCTATCAGCAGAAACTGAAAAAAAGGAGAGAGTGGAGTAACATATTCCAAAAATTGAAAGAAAACAACGGAAATCCAAGAATACTCTACCCAGCCAAATTATCAATCAAGATCGATGGAGAAGTAAAAGTCTTCCCAGACAAGGAAAAACTCAAAAAATAGGTTACAACAAACCCAGCCTTACAAAAGATCCTCGCCGACTCAGTATGGGCAGAAGAACAACACTCACCAAGCACAAATAAGAGACCAACACATAGAACAACCTCATCCAGAGCACAACAAAGAGAAAACAGACCCCAAGATAGCAATGGCTTAAGGATGGAAAGAAGTCTAGAATGATACACACACAAAACACACACTAATGAGAAAGGAAAGTAGGAAAACTCCCAACACAAAAGGTATAAATGGCATCACAGAGTCCGCACATGGAGATAATAACCCTGAATAGCAATGGCCTGAACTCAGGCATTAAAAGACTGAGACTAGCAGAATGGCTTAGAAAACACAACCCATCAATTTGCTGCCTACAGGAGACACATCTCAAGGCTACAGACAAAAATAGGCTGAGAATCAAAGGCTGGAGAAGGACCTACCAAGCAAACAGCAATATAAATAAAGCAGGGGTTGCAATCCTTATCTCGGATAAAATTGACCTCAAAGTGCAAACCATAACAAGAGATAAGGAGGGAAACTATATAATGCTCAAGGGAATGATAGACAATGAACCACTAAGCATTGTAAACATATATTCCCCGAATGAGAGACCAGCTCAATACGTCAACCAAACACTCCAAAAGATTAAGAAAGAAATCACAGACTTGACAATTATAGTGGGCGACTTCAACACACCACTCACTGAGAAAGATAGATCACAGGGAAAGAAACTCAACAAGGAGAATAGTGAGCTAAACTCCACAATTAGACAATTTGACCTAATAGATATTTACAGAGCTTTTCATCCAAATATAAAAATTTCAGATTCTTTTCAAGTCCCCATGGCACATATTTGAAGATAGACCACATGCTGGGGCATAAGGCAAATCTACATAAATTTAAGCACATTGAAATAATACAGACCTCTCTCACTGACCACTGTGCCATAAGACTGGAAATCAACAAAAGGAAGACAAAGAAAATAAGAGCAAATAATTGGAGGATGAATAACTCTCTACTGCAAAAGGAGTGCATACTGGTGCAGATCAGAGACGAAATCAGGAAATTTCTAGAAACCAACGAAAATGAGCACACGACGTACCAAACCTTATGGGACACAGCAAAGGCAGTCATCAGAGGAAGGTTCATAGCAATACAAGCACACCTAAGAAAGGGAAGAGAGACTCATGATGGATACGCTGACCCAAAATTTACAAAAACTAGAGCAGAGTCAGCAGGACAACCCTACTAATAGCAAAAGAAAAAGAAATTATAAAAATCAGGGCTGAGATTCAGGAGAGGGAAAATAAAAAAACTGTGGAAAAAATTAATATCACTAAAAGTTGGTTCTTTGAAAGGATAAACAAGATCGATAGACCATTGGCAAACCTAACCAAAGAAAGGAGGGAACAAATCTCAAGAGCAAGAATAAGGGATGAAAGAGGGGTCATTACAACAGACCCTAATGAAATCAAAAGGATAGTTACACAATACTATGAAGGCCTGTACTCCAATGAATTCAACAATTTGGAAGACATGGACAAATTCCTGGAAAAACAATCCCTCCCTAGACTCTCCTCGGTGGACATCAAGAATCGCAACAGACCCATAGCAATAGAAGAAATAGAAAAGGTTATCAAGGGATTACCAAGAAAAAAATCCCCTGGACCAGATGGCTACACTGGAGAATTCTACCAAGCATTCAGGGACGAACTAATAGCAATCCTACACAAACTTTTCCAGAACATAGAAAAAGATGGCAAATTCCCAAACTCCTTCTACGAAGCTAGTATAACTCTGATACCCAAAACGGGCAAGGATCCCACAAGAATTGAGAACTACGGACCAATATCCCTAATGAACATTGATGCAAAAATCCTTAACAAAATACTAGCCAACAGAATACAAAAGTATATAAAACAAATAATTCACCATGACCAAGTGGGATTCATACCAGGGATGCAGGGATGGTTCAACATACGAAAGACCATTAGTATTATTCGTCACATTGACATGAAAAAGTATAAGAATCACATGATAATATCAATAGACGCAGAAAAAACATTCGACAACATTCAACACCAATTCCTGTTTAAGACACTAGCGAAGATAGGAATGGAAGGAAAGTTCCTCAAGACAATACAAGCTCTGTATGAAAAACCAACAACCAAAGTCGTAGTCAATGGAGAAATGACTAACACAATCCCACTGAAAAAGGGGACCAGACAAGGATGCCCCTTGTCTCCACTCCTATTTAATATCGTGCTGGAGGTTTTAGCTAACAGCATAAGGCAAAGAAGTGACATCAAAGGTATTCGTCTGGGGAAGGAAGAGGTGAAACTATTGTTATTTGCAGATGATATGATTTTATATATGGAAAATCCCAAAAGTTCCACAAGGGGAGTACTGGAAGCAATAGAGGAGTTTGGCAGAGTAGCAGGATACAAGATCAACAAACAGAAGTCCATCGGACTGTTATACACATCAGATAAGACCACAGAAGAAGAGATCAAAAAGGTGGTACCCTTCACAATAGCCAAACACAAATAGAAATATCTAGGGATACACCTGACTGGAAAAACAAAAGATCTATACAGGGAAAACTATAGAACACTATTACAAGAAACCAAGAGCGACCTCAACAAATGGAAGAATATTCCATGCTCTTGGTTTGGGAAACTTAATATAGTTAAGATGTCAGTTCTGCCAAAAGCACAATATAAGTTTAATGCTATCACGATACAATTAGCATCATCTTTCTTCAAAGAAATGGAAAAACTGATTACCAACTTCATATGGAGAGGGAAGAAGCCCAGAATTAGCGGAGAACTCCTCAAGAAGAAGGACACCGTGGGAGGGCTTGTTTTACACTGACTTTGGAACATACTATGCAGCCACAGTTCTCAAAACTGCATGGTATTGGTATAACGACAGATACTCAGACCAATGGAAAAGAACTGAAAACCCAGAAATAAAAGCATCAGCATACACACAGCTGATCTTTGATAAGGGCCCCAAAAATATAAAATGGGAAACCGATGCCCTCTTTAACAAGTGGTGCTGGAAAAAATGAATATCAACATGCAGAAAAATGAAGCAAGACCCTTATCTCACTCCATGCACAAGAATAAACTCAAGGTGGATCACAGACTTGGAAGTTAAACCCCAAACTATTAGGGCCATCAATGAGGGAACTGGGACCAACTTGAGAACTTTGGCACAGGGAGTACACAGGCTATCAGAAATAGGGAAGGACACAAACACAGAGGAGGCACAAATCAACAAATGGGATATACTGAAGATACAACACTTGTGTACATCTAAAGATTTCACCAAGAAAGTAGTAAGAGAGTCCACAGACTGGGAAAACATCTTTAGCAATGACACATCAGACAAAGGCCTTATTACTAAAATTTACAATACTCTGCTAGATTCCATAAAGAAAAAAACCAATAGCCCACTTGAAAGGTGGGCAAAGGACTTGAACAGAAATTTTACAGGGACAGAAATCCGAATGGCCAACAAACATATGAGAAAATGTTCCCGATCTTTAGCCATAAGAGAAATGCAAATTAAAACAACAATGAGGTACCACCTGACACCCTCACAGGTAGTCCAATTCAAAAAATCAGAAAGCAACAAGTGTTGGAGGGGCTGTGGGGAGACAGGAACTCTCATCCACTGCTGGTGGGACTGTAAGTATGTACAGCCACTATGGAAATCAATCTGGCGATACCTAAAACAGATGGAAATAGAGTTACCATATGACCCAGCAATCCCCCTACTGGGCATATACCCAGAAGAGGCAAGGAACAGGCCAAGACCGGACATCTGTGCTCCAATGTTCATTGCGGCACAGTTCACAATTGCAAGGAGTTGGAAGCAACCCAAATTTCCATCAACTGACGATTGGATTAAAAAACTGTGGTATATACATACAATGGAGTACTACGCATCACTAAAAAGCAGTGATGAACGTATGAGGCACATAGCGGCATGGGAAGAACTGGAGGAAATCATGCTAAGCAAGGTAAGACAGGCACAAAAGGACAAGTACAACATGAGCCCGCTGAGGTAAGAATTTAAAAAAATTTTAAAAAGCAAAAGTGGCATAGGGGAAAAAGCTACTGTATACAAACATTTGTGGGGTGAAGACTGTGTAGTATGTCAGAGACCAGACCAAAACCAGGGATGCACATGGTAGACAATGGTGGAGGAGGGGGGGAAAGGAAAACAAAAGGATGAATATAAGGAAGAAAAGGGTAGTGGGGGCATGGGGCACTAATCCACCCAAGGGGAGGGTATTGTTTATATCTCCACAGGGAAAGTGGGACCAGACTTCAACCCAGTGCTGCAAGGTGTGAATGCAATATCCCAGCATGGAGTAGGGAACCAGTGGAGAGGTCTGGGAGGCTGGCCCCAGCACCATAAATTAAGTGGATTCCTGCCCCTCCCCCGAAAAGAATTTGACACATAACTATGCACCCACCCACCCCCCAGGGGATGAGCAGCAGAATCTGTGGGGGAACGGAAACAGCGGTCAGTGTAAGATATGAAAATAATCATGTTTTATAATTTATCAAGAGGTCAGGATAGTGGGGGGAGGGAAGAGGAGCTGATACCAAGGACTCAATAGAAAGTAAATGTCTAGAAAATAATGATGGCAACATATATACAAATATGCTTGATACAATTGATGTATGGATTGTTATAAGAGTTGTAAGAGCCCCCAATAAAATAGTCTTTTAATAAAAAAAAGAAATGCTCCTGCCCCTCCCCCGAAAAGAATTTGTTCCAAAGGACGACATTGACTTGGCAGCTCCGGGAGATGAACATATCTGATCAGAGCACACGGGAGAACATGAAGGGGCAAGAGGAGAGAGTGGAGCACAGCCTGGCCCACCAGGCCGTGATGATGATATTCCTGAGTAGAGCAGCCAGTCCACAGAGAGAACAACATGGCTGGCCCCACTATGAGAAATGATGCCAATCAGTGACTAAGGTCGATACAGGGGACAGCACCGGAGACACAGTGTGGGAATTGCATGACCTGATCCCACCACACCGAGGCAAACCACTGGGGGAGTGCAGTGGAACAGCAAGGGAATGGAGTGGCAAGGTCCCCAGGGAATGCTGAAAGTGGACTTTGGGGCCAGGGCGCGGTGCCCCAAAAGACTGGACTGGAAAACGCTCCTAAGGGCCAGCAAACGATCCCTGAACTAACTACAAGCTTTTCTCTTGTGAACTGTTTTGTTCTGTTCTTTGTCAGTGGTTTTTTTTTGTTGTTTTGTTGTCTGGTTGTATACTGTTGCTTTGTTTTCCTCTGTCTTGTTTTCGTGCATGATAGTGTCTCCACAGGTCTGTCTGAATAGGACAGGCTGGATGAACTATCTGGAGGAGAAACAACGGGACCGACAGTTCCGGGGGGACGTGGGGTGGGGGGGTAGGGGAGGTAAGGAAGTGGTGTTAACAAACACAGGGACAAGGGAACAACATGGGACCCAAAATGGTAGAGAGGGGGGAGTGGCAGCCCTGGTGGGGAATGATCAAGGGTAAGGTTGCGTAGAGAAGAGGTATACTCTAGACCAGGTGGCGACGAAGCATGGTAGTAGGGCAGGAGGAAAGTCAAGGGAGATGGAGGAAAGAGCTAGGAGTCAAAGGGCATTCATGGAGGTCTAGACAAAGACATGTACATGCAAATATATATAGGAGGATGGGGAAATAGATCTATGTGTCTATATTTATAGGTCAAGTATTAAGGTGGCGGAAGGACCTTGGGCCTCTACTCAAACACTCCCTCAATGCATGAATACCTTCTTTTATTAAATTGGAACTCTATGATGCTCACTCTCCCAACACAACTGCTGGAGCCAAAGTGGGTGAACAAGTAAATGTGGTGAAGAAAGCTGATGGTGCCCAGCTATCAAAAGAGATAGTGACTGGGGTCTTAAAGGCTTGAAAATAAAAAAGCGGCCATCCAGCTTAGAAGAAACAAAGTCCACATGGAAGAACACACCAGCCTGTGTGATCGAGTGGTCCCGAAGGGATCAGTTACCAGGCATCAAAGAACAAAAAATCATATCATTGACTGCACACCTCCATGATAGGATCACTGAAGACAAATGGGTGCATAAGCAAATGTGGTGAAGAAAGCTGATGGTGCCCGGCTATCAAAAGAGATAGTGTCTGGGGTCTTAAAGACTTGAAGGTGAACAAGCGGCCATCTAGCTCAGAAGCAAAAAAGCCCACATGGAAGAAGCACACCGGCCAGTGCGATCACGAGGTGCCAAAGGGACCAGGTATAAGGCATCATGCAAAAAAAAAAAGATATATGTGTGTATATGTATATATATGTGTGTGTATGTATATATATGTGTGTGTGTGTGTGTGTGTGTGTGTGTATATACCATATTGAATGAAGGGGGAAGTGCAGAGTGGAGACCCAAGGCCCAAGTGTCTGCCAATGGAGATCCCCTCATAGAGGGGTTTAGGAGAGGAGATGGGTCAGTCAGGGTGCGAGGTAGTACCGATGAAGAACACAGCTTTCCCCCAGATCCTGGATGCTTCCTCCCCCCAACTACCATCATCCGAATTCTACCTTGCAGGGCTGGCTAGGACAGAGGCTGTACACTGGTACATATGAGGGCTGGAGGTACAGGGAATCCAGGGTGGATGATACCTTCAGGACCAAGGGTGTGAGGGGCAATGCTGGGAGAGTGGAGGGTGAGTGGTTTGGAAAGGGGGAACTGATTACAAGGATCCACGTGTGACCTCCTCCCTGGGAGAGGGACGGTAGAGAAGGGGTGGCAGGGAGACTCCGGATAGGGCAAGATATGACAAAATAATGATGTACAAATTACCAAGGGCACATGAGGGAGGGGGGAGCGGGGAGGGAGGGGGGAAAAAAGAGGACCTGATGCAAAGGGCTTAAGTGAGAGCAAATGCTTTGAGAATGATTGGGGCAGGGAATGTATGGATGTGCTTTATACAATTGATGTATGTATATGTATGGATTGTGATAAAAGTTGTATGAGTCCCTAATAAAATGTAAAAAAAAGAAAAGAGGAGAAAAAAAGAGAAAATTATTAGGGCAAAGAATGTACAGATGTGCTTTATACAATTGATGCATGTATATGTATGGATTGTGATAAGAGTTGTATGAGCCCCTAATAAATTGTTTAAGAAAAAAAAAGAAAAGAAAGCAGAAAATAATAAAACATGGAACAAATATATATATAAAAAATGCATCCTTGTTGGTTATTGTTCAGAAGGAAAATATTTTCAGTTTCTCCTTATTGAGTAAGATATTGACCATTGTTTTTTCATATGACGCTTATTATGGTGAAGACTTTCCCTGCTATTCCTATTTTTTTTACCGCTTTTATCAGGAATGTGTGTTGGACTTTGTCCAGTGCCTTTCTCTATTGATCCATATGGTCATGTTTTTCATTGCCTTTGTTTTATTTATGTGATGAATTATATGGATTGTTTTTCTAATCTTGAACTATGTTTGCACACCTGGTATGAATCCCACTTGATCATGATGAAATTTTAAATATGTCTTGTTGGATTCTATTGTCTAGGATTTTGATGAGGATTTTTATTCTATGCTCATAATGGATATTGATCTGGAATGTTCTATTCTGGTAATGTCTTTTTCTAGCTTTGGTATCAGGATTAGGCTAGTTTCATAAAATGGGTTGTGGGGTTTGGTTTCTTTGGTGTCAACTCTATGCTGAATACATGATAGAATCACTCCATGTAGGTGTCTGGTCTTGGACTTTTGTTATTGGAGTTTTTTTTTTTAATGACCTGATCAATTTCTTCTTTTTTATGGGTCTACTTAGTCTGCTTTAATTTAGGTAGGTAATGAGTTTCTAGTAAAATTTACATTTCTTCTAGCTTTTCAGTTCTCAGCATATCTTTTCCTTTCCTCTAGAACTTAATACATGATTAATGAAACGTAGCTTAATATCATGGTTAAGAGCATGGGATCAATAGCAAGAGTACCTGGGTCTGAGCTTTGGCTCCATCAACAAGTTTTGCTCATTTGGGAAACTCTTAGTTCTTTACTTTTCTCATGATTGAGAAAAAAGATAATATTACCCAATTCGAGGTGCTATTATGAAAATTAAAAGCTAAGATACATGAATGGATTAGAATAGTGCGGGAGCACATACATAAGTATAGGCAAGAGATAAAACTAAAAACACATGAAACCCAAGAA
Organism: Tenrec ecaudatus; assembly: GCF_050624435.1. Taxonomy (NCBI): domain Eukaryota; kingdom Metazoa; phylum Chordata; class Mammalia; order Afrosoricida; family Tenrecidae; genus Tenrec; species Tenrec ecaudatus. Next base: position 146,479,131 of record NC_134548.1, read on the forward strand.
CAGGAATAGGAATAGAGATAACAACAGGGTAGGGGGAAGTGTGGAGGGGGGGGAGGGAGGCAGGCACCGATCACAATGAATAGCACATAACCACACACCCCCATCCAGGGGGAAGAACAACAGAAACCAGAGGGGAAGGGAGACAGCGGTTGGAGTGAGATTTGAAAATAATAAACAATCTACAATCTATCAGGGGGCATGAGGGTTGAGAGGGGGAGGGAAGGGAAAAAAGAAGAGCTGATCCCAAGGGCTCAATGAAAAGTAAATGTCTAGAAAAGAACTATGGAATATGTGTACGAATATGTCAGATGCAATTGGTATATGGTGTGTAACAAGAGTTTGTAAGAACCCCCAATAAAATGACTAAAAATGTTTTTAAAGAAAAAAATTTTTTAATTCAAATTAACTATATTGAATATTATGGAATTAAAGATAATACTCTATGATTAAGATATCACTGGATTCTTTAAAAAAGTAATAAGCACACTCTAATGTTTGCATTCATTATTAATTTCTAAACGTCATTTGTGCACTTTGTTATTGGATTAAAGAGAGGTACAAAGTTCTAGTATTAGTATTAGATTGATATGTAAAAGGGTATTATTTGTCTACAAAAGCTTACATTTTAGTTTTTTAAACTGAGTAAAAATACAACAGGTACATAAAAATCCCTTCTATTCATAAACACCCACTCCTCCTTTATCAAAATAGTTGTATTCTAAAAGCCAGGTCATTGTGCAAAAATTGGATTTATGAGAAAATAGAGGATGACCACAGAAGAATACCAAATGGAAGATGAGTATATAATTATCCAACTGCCAAACTTCATCATTATATAATTTCCAATCCACTGAGAATCATAGTTCAGCCAAGTTGACACGTATTTTGGGAGGTACAGTTCAATACATGGTATTCCCCCCTTTGACTCCCTCAAATCAGTCCTTCCCACATACAACACACTTTCACCCATCAAGTTATAACAAAAGTCCTAAATCAATTCCAAGTCCAAATTCTACCCTGGGACTAAATTCCTCTTCATTTATGAATTCATAATATATTTACATATATATAACCTACTCTTAATCAATTTTGTTGCATTTCAAATTTATGACAACAGTGAAAATTCTACTATCTATTTTGTGCATGAACCATGTTTGCCTGGCAATGATGTATGCTGAGGTATTTGATGTGGACCTTGATTTATGGACTTTGTATGCACATAGGAAGGAAGTTTATTGGATAATATTTTATTTCCTAGGAGAGGAGACAAGGAGTCCTGGTGACATAGTGGTTAGTCATTAGGTTGTGATCCAAAGGTAAACAGTTCAAAATCCCCAGGCCCTCCTCATGGGAAAGATGGAGCTTTCTACTCCTGTAAAGAGTTACATTCTTGGATACTCGCAGATGCAGTTCTACTTTGTCCTGTAAGGTTGATATGAGTCAGCATGGATTCAATGTCAGTGAGTTTGGTTTTTGAGGAGAGGAGATAAAACATGGTGGTCTCTTTGAGCTTCCAGGGTGCCTGACAGAGTGAAGGGGAGCTTCAATGAGGATGAAATACTACTTAGTGGGTTCTGAGTACTCAATGAGGTCTGAGACTGAGCAACCGAAGCCAATGTTGTGAAGGTGGGCCACCCTTGGAGTTGGCAAAGAAGAACCTTGGGGTCATGGCCAGGCTGTGATCAGGAGTCCATAAGATGGAGCAATTGTATGCCTGGGGTCAGCAGGATCCAAAATCAGGTGTCCAGAAGCTGTTCAACTTCCTTAATACCCCATGCGGGGTGGGCACGGGTGATTGTGGAGCAGGCTACCTAGATGGAAGTTGTATCCGAAAGTAAGTAGGCAATGACAGCTGAAGTTAAAGGTCAAGAGAGAAGGTCAAATTTAGCCTTCACAACCTTGGAGGAAACTCTGAATTGTAAATTTTTAAAATCATTTTATTAGGGGCTCGTATAATTCTTATCACAATCCATACATACATCCATTGAGTCAAGAATATATGTACATTTGTTGCCATCATCATTCTCAAAACATTTGCCTTCTACTTGAGCTCTTAATATCTGCTGCTCATTTCCCCCTCCCTCCACACTCCCCCTACCTCATTGACTCTTCATCATTCATATATTATTATTATTATTTTGTCATACATTACACTGTCTGACGTCTCCCCCTGCCCTCTTCTCTGCTGTCCCTCCCCCAGGGAGGAGGCGATACGTAGATTCCTGTAATCGGTTCCCCCTTTCTACCCAACATTCTCTCCACCCTCCGGGCATCGCCACTCTCATCACTGGTTCTGGAGGAGGCATCTGTCCTGGATTCCCTGTTTCCAGTTGCAATCTGTACCAATGTACATTTTTATAGGGATATTGGGGTAGATAAGAGCAGAGATAGCCAGCAAGAGCTGCTTAGGTGAAAGACCTGTAAGGGAACTCAGAAGGCATCATGCACATCCCCTGTGACAGGGAACCACCTGTCCCAGAAAAAGCCACCAAGGATATTTTGGGTTCTTTGAAGGGATGAGGTAGAACCCTGTAACCTGAAAATACAGCGCAGGCAGGAAAGGGAGGAAACCCTCCAGATGAGGACAAGGATAGTACTTGGGACACCTCTGGAAATCTGGACAGCAGTCCTCTGTGGGCAGCAATGTGGACTGAATTCTCCTGAAGTGACATGGGAAGGAGAGGCAGCAATGGCAATTGACCCCAGCAGAAATCTGGTGGAATTGGCCATTCACAGTACAGATTGGGGGCGGAGGTGTGTGATGGTGAGATGATTTTGTCATCCTCTAATTTTTCATAACACAATTTTTCACCTAATAACCTGGTCTTTGGAAATCTACAATGTTGGCAAGGAAGGAATAATTGATGTGCTGCTGAGTCAAAAAATGTTGCTACAAAATCAAGGAACACGTTTTTTATTTAACAAAATTCTCAAGTTTTGAAAGTATTGTTTCTTAACATATCCTCCATCTAGGTCTCTAAACGTCTGAAGATGGTGGTACCGTCGCTAACCCTTCCCTGACGAATTCTGCACTCTTTGACTTACACCTCTTCAAAATGGCAGTTTGGGTATCCTTTAAGGACTCAAATTGAGCATCCATCAGGGAAAGTACCGTAAATGTTTGAAATGTTCTTTGAATGTGGGGAATACAAAGGTGTCTGAAGGGGCAAACCCTGAAGTTGTAAGGGTTATGGGGTAAGTTTATCAAACAAACTTCTCATGCAGTACACCCCTTACTACTAGCCTCAGAGAATGATCACATGCACATTTTCATCATGAGGGAAAAATGCCTTGAGAAAACTATCTTGGTCTTTTCCTTCACCAATGCAACTTTCAGTGTTCTTTACAACATCTTCCTACTAAACCCCTGTGATGGCCCTGTGTTCTTTGAAAAAGCCTACCAAGATTACACTTTGGAATAATAATTTTGAAACTCTCCATAATCTTCTGAGCTGGCCTCTTGCCATCGAATTTACCTGACCCAATAGATCCCCTGGAGGCCAATGTTTGGATTTTGCCTTGTTTTTGAAGGCACCCAAATGAGACTAAGACAAGTGTGGTACTTTACAGAAATTCTCTGCAGCCTTGTGACCACTGATCACAGACAGATTTAAATATGTTTTGTTGAAAATGAAAAAAAATTGTTTAGAATATATAAATGAATTAAACCAGGTAGCAATGGCTTTTTGTCCTAAACTTCTGTGTGTGTGCGTGTACACACATGGAAATAAGTAAATGGCAACATATATCACTAGGGAAGACTTGGTCCAGAGAGGATGAGATTGAGACTAGTTTCTAATAAAGAGCCTAGAGGATTGTGTCCTGAGCCCCAGGGTGATCGTTTTCTAAACCCAGAAGCAGAGATAACACAACAATTTAGGCTTAAAGCCCTACCTTATCCTTGTTTTCTGTTTTTTATTTTTCTATATTTGGATGAGGAATGGTTCCTATTACTAGCTGGAAAACAATCATTGGTTTATTTTCTTTTAATGTGGAGGAGGTGAAACTTTTTTTCTGGAACAGCTTTGGAAATAGTCACAAAACATCTGGGTAAGTTCTATGGGAGAAGGACCCCCGGACCCCTAAACCCAAACACAGAAGCACTCACTCCTTAGGTTCACTGCCAGAGCTTTATGCCAATTTAGTAACTGTTAGAAAGGTTAGTTGTAAAAGACAGTAGTGGCACCTTGGGAAAGCAGATGAGGAGAGAGTGAAATGGAGCTAGTGAGTATGCACCTCAAAGGTCAAAACAGAAATGTGGACTATCAAACTTTATGAATTCAATCTGAATTTGAAACAGCCTACATGACATATACATAATTAATACCACTTTATTATTTTAATACATTTTGTACCTATGAAATGACTAAGCATTGCCTAGCAGAAGTCTCACCAGACCTGATCCTGCCTGATTTGTAATTGACTTATTTATTTCTTATTATGCAAATGATTAATGCCATCGCACTTAGAGAGAAAAAAAACATTCGCATTGTTAAATAAATGCGATGTTCCTCCTGCAATGTTGCCCCCCTATTCATCAGTGTTACAAAGATCTTTTTCCATGTAGCATTCAGAGTTCAGCAAAAAAACAGCAGAAGTGCATGAATTTACCCAAAAGCAATTGTTGTTTTAGAGTAGCAAGGTAGGGTGCAGACATGGGGAATTTTAAGAGCAAAATTGTTTTCCCAGCAGCATAGATAAGGTGTACATTGGAATAAACAAAGGTAGAGCTTCCTCTCTATAAGCTCATTTGCTCTCATTGGGACCTATAGCGATGTGACAAAGAGACTTTAAATTCAATGCATGAAGTCCAACTACATCACTTACTAAGTCTGTGACATTAACTGAACAAAAATAGTATGTGCTCAGGACATGGGTGATACTCAGAAGCTATTGGTTGTAATTTCACTCTTCATTTATAGGAAGACAGCGGAAACAGTAGCATGACAATCCAGCAAAAGGAGCGTGAGTGAGACTGACAGGACTCAAAATGTGACTCCAGTACATTCTCTATGTAGTCTTTTGATGAATTTATTTAAATTCCTTTACTTACGATTTTCTCATCAATGTAATGGGCATATTATTCATAGTTTTACTTAACTCAGGATTGTGGTGCATGTTTGAGAAAATAATCCAATAAAGCACTTAACAGAATAACTGAAAAATGATAAGGTCTTGATAAAAGCACTAATTCTTAAACTGTTCTCTCCTATGCTGTCTTCATTATGTCTCATACCCAATCAAGTCTTCTTAAAATGGTCTTCTTAATGATCACTTAATATTGCCACTATGTTGCTTAATTCAGTGGACCTTCCTACAGAACTTCTCCAGAACATTCAATGCAGGTGACCACTTTCCTCCTGCTGAAATGTTAAAAGTGGGAGAATTTCAAGAAGCCGTAAGGAAGAGGCAAATTACTTGAAGGATAAAAATTTGAAATGAGTGCTGGGAGGTTATTATGGGATCTCTATCTCTAAAGCACCTTGAAAGAAAACCATCACATAGATGCTTTGGATTCTCACATGGTCAAGACACATTAGTTCAGATATTCTCTGGAACCTTTTGCCTTTAGAATCTATAATTTTTCTAAATCACTGAATAATAGCAGTTATTGTTCATGCAACCATCACTGAAATACAATTGTGGGCTTTTTACAGATGTTCCTGCAATCTTCGTAACAATTATATAAACTAGGTTTTGTCTGTGTTTAAAGTTCATGGAACAAGCTTAGAAAAATACAGATGAGATAACGAAGCCAGTGAGTGGTAAACTAGAACATTCTTTTTTAACTTATTCATTAATATTTGTATAAATTCAGCCACTAGTCATTGAACACCATCTATGAGTCAGACACCGTTAGTGATGAGGGACCAGCACTGATCAAAGCAGATAAAATTCATTCCCTTGAAGATCGTGTATGTTAGCAGAAGGACTAAAACCAGACAGTCGGATCCCAATCCTGATTCTATTCTATAATCTAGTATTGTAATCTCTAATAGGACTTTGAATCATGTTACCATTTTGCACTGATGACGAATTTTTCCTTTTTTAGGAACAGCAGAACCATGTACCAAGGGAACCAAACTTCTATTTCTGAATTCTTCCTCCTGGGACTCATTGTTGGGTCAGAACAGCAGCAGCTCCTCTTCATGCTCTTTCTGTGCATGTATTTGATCACCATGGTGGGGAACTTACTTATTATTCTAGCTATCGGCAGTGATCCTCACCTCCACAGTCCCATGTACTTTTTCCTGGCTAATCTATCTTTTACTGACATTTGCTTCACCACCACCACAGTCCCCAAAATGTTGGTGGACATCCAAAGTCAGAGACCAACCATCTCTTCTGCAGGATGCTATACACAAATGTATTTCTTTATGTTGCTGGTAGACCTAGACAATTTCCTCTTGGCAGCCATGGCATATGACCGGTATATTGCTATCTGTCAACCATTACACTATGCAACATTATTGAGTCCCAAGCGCTGTGCCCTCTTGGTACTAATTCCATGGATCATCTCCAATTTTGTCTCAGTTCTGCATCTCAGTATGCTGAGCCACTTGACTTTCTGTGACAATAGAGAAATTCTGCACTTCTTCTGTGACCTGGAACCTGTTTTAAGACTTGCTTGTTCAGACACCTATATCAATGACTTGTTGATCCTAGTTGTTGGTGGAGCCGCCATATCCATCCCTTTTACCTTCATTCTGCTTTCTTATGCCCTTATTGGCAGCATAGTGTGTGGGGTGCCGTCAGCCGAGGGAAAATGGAAAACATTCTCTACTTGTGGCTCCCATCTCACAGCTGTGTCTCTTTTCTATGGATCTATAATTGGCGTCTATTTTCTCCCACCTTCTTCCTACTCAGCAGAAAGGGATAAGGTGGCTGCTATCATGTATACAATTGTAACCCCCATGATGAACCCCTTCATCTACAGTCTAAGGAACAAAGATATGAAAGGAGCACTGAGGAAACTACTCAGCAGACAAAGATTTTCCTGGAGATGGTGAGCTCTGCATTAAGTCTCTATTAACTTCTTGACATGAAGTACAATATAGTATCCACAGCCTCAGACTACTATGCTCCTTAGCGTTTTCTTTCCAATCTGTTTCCTCATCTCAACCCTGCCCAAGACTAGATAATACTCACTTCCCTAATTTAAATATATATGTATGTATGTATATATGTATATATATACACAAAATGTACATATATATTTATAGTTGTTAATAGATCTACACATGCCTGTAATAAAAGAAAAAAACTACTCCTTTACTCCACTGTTCTTCACCACTTACAGTTTTCCCCGGATAAACTTACATTGTATAAACAAACCAAATCTGTTACCATGAAGTCAATTCCAACTCACAGAAATCCTGTGTGACAGAGTAGAACTGCCTCATAGGGCTTTTCAGGCTGTTATCATCTTTCTCTTGTTGAGTGGCTGCGGGTTTCAAAAGGATGAACAACATATTTTGCCCTACTGTCCTAGACACACATCATCCATCCCCAATGTACTTAAAGCAGACATTTTGGCATCCCTTGAACATTCTATGGATTTATCTGACTCTTGCCTTTGTATGTGCTGTACTTTCTTACTAGGCTCTCTTTTCATTCATTTTCCTCCTGTGCACATTGGCCACTTTCTTTAAGACTTCACCTCACATATCAAATCCTCTGTGTATTCTTTCATTATTCTCACATTTATCCAGGTGCAATTCCTTCCTTTGTGCTCTGATCATACTTTATTCTGCTATTATTTCGCTTACCAAAATGAATTATAATTATCAGGATATGTGTTGATATTATTCAACACACTTTTTAGGAATCAAGGACTATGGTTTATTAATCATGGCACTCCTAAAACAGTGGGTGATCCATGAACTAAGTGAATAGAATCAGTTTTATCTTACAGAACAGAAAACTTAGCTTTAGTTTATTATCTTCCAAATTGTTGAGTATCCTAGATGAATCAATTAAACTCTCTGGGTTTTAATGTCCTAAAGAATAAGAATCCCTGATTCCTATTGAGGCTTCTAAATAGGAATCCCACTCACCATTTCAGACATGTTAAAGACTAAAATGGTCTGAGATAGAAGGCTGTAAAAGTGCGGGAGTCCCAAATAAACCAAGAGAAAATAAATAAAATGTTTACTAAACAGATATAAAATATGAGAGCTTGGGGGTTTTGTGTGGGTATGGAAATTGGAACACAATTCCTGGACCATTTGTGCTGCATCTAGGCAATGTCTCAGTGTTTCATAACAGAAAAAACCCTTCATATTTGCCATACACCTGGTATTGCCAAAAATTATCCCATTAAGTTCTACTATCCAAGTTAAATGAATTGGGTTTTCTGTTTTATGGCACCTTCCAGGGTTAGATATGTGGTTCAGTGGTTACACATGCATCACTAGAGTTGAATAAGTGCTATTCAAAGTTTGATTTACAGATCTATGCCAGTCACTAGGCTATTTGTTACTGATCATCAGCAAGATTGTTTTAAGTTCAGAAATAGAAAGTGTGCATTTAGTCAAAGCAATTTAAGAATGCCACAAAATTTTACTTTAATTTTTAAAGAATCAGTCTACAAGAATTAGAAAGTTAAAAAAATAAAATTTAAACACACACACATTGCTTAAAGAAGCACTGGATACCAAGCCTTTTTTTGGTGGGGGCAGGTATTTATTAATATCAGCACCTCTTATTTATTTGGGGTATGTACAAAGTAGAGGAATTTCTGGGTCTTATGGTATTTATTTTTCCAGCAGGTTTATTGGCAAGTAATTATGTATCATATAATTCAATAGTTCAATCATTAAATCATATCATGGAGAATCGTACAATCGCCCCCTCATCAATTTTATAGTCTATCCCCCCTAGATTTTTTAAAAGCAGAGCTACTACTTTCTCCACCTTTTCCTCTCCCTTTTTGTCTCTTCCTCTTTCTTCTTCCTCTTCTTTCTTTCTCTTTGCCCACTTCTCTCTTCTTTTCCTTCCTCTGAATCTTTTCTTATTCTTCTTTTATATAAAAATCTCACCAAGACTCTATATCAATGTAATCAGGGTCTGATATTATTTTGTGTTGTCAATTAAATTGTGTTTCTCAAAAACACATTTGAGATTTTAGCTCCTGGATCCTATGAATGCAACCTAGCTTGGAATTTGGTCAACGAAGAGCTGATCAATTAAGTTACCACAGTGGTTAACATGTTTAGCTGTTAGTAAAAAAAGTTAGTGTTCAAACCCACTATGGGGGAAAGCTTTGACAATCCACTTCCATAAGATTTTCAGACTTGGAAACTTTATGGGGTAGTTCTACTCAGGCCTATAGGATCACTAAGTCATAATTAACTGTATCACAGTGGGGCTGTATATTGTAGTTTGGTAGGCTCTAATACAATCTGAATGGTGTCTTTACAAAATAGCAGAAGAGACACAGAGATACCCAAAAGATGATTTTGTCAAGCCAGAGGTAAAAATTACAGATATGTTGCTATAAATCCATCAATGAACAGCAGGGACAACCAGAAGCCAAAAGAGACTTCAGCAGATTTGTAACCCAGCTGACATCCTAATTTGGTCTGATGGCCTCTAGAATTATGAGATAATAAATTTTTTTCTTAGAAGCCACACATTTTGTGGTACTTTATTAAACTAGCCCTAGAAAAGTAGTACTATTATATGTGTAGTATTTAAAATATATGTATATATTTAAAAGTCAGTTAAAGCAAGGAGTTAGTATAGTACACATATCTATAACACTTCATTATTCAGAATTGTTTACTTTGACTTTCCACTTGTAAAAATAATTCTATAGGTAATTATTTTAAGTGGGGTCAAGACCCTTTCTTCGAGTATGTGTCTACTGATTGAGTTCTGTGTGTCATTCTTGCATAAATCTCACCCATAATACATTAATTTCTTTAAAGTGAAGTGAGACCATGGAATAGTATGCATCCCTAAAAAGCAGTGATGAAAACATGGAACACTGAATTACATGGAAAGACCTGGAAACCATTTATGCTGAGTGAAGTAAGCCAGTCATAAAAGGACAAATATTGTACGCGCCTACTACTATAAGGAAAAACACCAATTAAACAAATCTTAGAGACCAATTCTCAAACAAAGGGGTAGAAAGTCTGCCTACTGGCCATGAACCATACACCATCACCCTTATATGCACTTCATAAGAACTACTTCAAAAGATATGACCTCACATTGGCTGAGACCACTCCTACTGGACGGGGTAAAAGGGAGAAGACCATCCACTTGATGCCATATAACATTGAAACAATGCTGCTACACATTTGCAGGCCATCCACAGGAATAAGAGGAGAACTTTACTGGACAATCAAGTTCAGACCAGGGGAGGGAAACGTCTATAATTTAGGGGAGGCACTGATATTTCTGTGGGTGGCTATGGTGAGTAAATAGCAATAAGCAATCATCCCCCAAAAGGATGATTGAAATCAGAAAGGGATGTTAAAACAATAATTGTAGGGGATCCAAGGGGAGGAGAAATCCAGTTCTATGTTCCTGGGTAGACATTTTGAATAAGTTTCTACCCAACCCTCAGTGAATCACACCATGTACTAAGCAATATGATAACCTTATATGCTGACATTATAGAGAACATGACATCCCATCAAGGGCACAACCAGAAGGATTCAAAACGGAAGCCTAACAGGATGAACTGAGTCCTACCTCAAAACTCTCTGTAGCCCTTGGACTTAAGACTGAAACCCCCTGATAGGAGAGGAAGATAGTGAGGGCCAGCTCAAGGCTGTGGAAATGGCATTCGTTGGACCTTGGCTGGGAGCCCTGGCTTAGTGGACGTCCAATGAAAGGGGACCCAGAACCACCATATATTTACTATCTCAATGTTCCCCTTGCATTAATATGACAGATATTAATCTATTAGGCAAAGATCTGCCTTTGAAAGGAATACTACAGGTAATTTTCCCCTAGCACCAACCTTCATGCTCAATGTAAACAGAGTTCAATCATTTAAGAAGTCAAGCAGTAAAAAGAGACACTTTATGGATTGCAGTTCACATAAACTCATCTCAACAATATCTTAAATTCTATGCCATCGAATAAGTTATTGATGTTGTTGATGTAATCGCAATCTACCCCAGCAGGATGAATGTCAGTGTTCTCCCTTTTTTTGTTTGTTTTGTTTAGCAGTTTTTGTTGTTGTTTTCACAAAATGATAATATGACTGCTAAAGCAAATCAGATCAGTTCATAATCCATGTACAAGGAGATGGATTATGGGCTCTCACTTAATTCTATGCCAAATCCAATAACAGCAAGTTCTTACAATGTGGCCCTGCTCAATACTCACCTTCACGAAGAGATCACTGAAAATAAGGGTGTTATACCAAAGTGTGGTGAAGAAAGTAGATGGTGCCAGGCTATTGATTGGAATAGTGTCTGGAGTCTTAAAGGCTTGTATTCAAACAAGCAGCCATCTAAGTGAGACATAAACTAAGTCCACATCGAAAAAATACACTAGCCTGTGAGATCCAAAGATGACAATTAAAAAATACAAATATTTTGAAGGGAAAAGTATCTGACCTTAAACTGTGAATACCCAATTTGTAGAAGGTTAACGATGAGAGTGGGAGCCCAACATCCACTTTCAGATCATCTAATCAAATTAAGCCTCTGGAAGATCAGTTCTGTTCCCAGGCATGGGAAGCAAATAGCTATGCTACCAGACAGAGATTATTATAAGATTGATATTAGTCGATTGAACTCCTCTTCACCCAAACTGAATTTTCTCTAGGCTTAAATAGTTCTTACTTTTCCATGACAGAAGTTTTTCTCTCACTGTTTTAATGCTGCCAGTGATCTTTAATTTTTTATCCTTCTAGTATTAATATTTACTTATATTTCATTTTATTTTTAAATTTTATTGTTTCTATTAGAAGTTTATGAAGCATAGGAGAAGTGGATGCAGAGACCATAACTGATGCAATGGTTTATTGGGGATGAGGGGGTGGATGGGGATAATTGGGGTGCAAATAATGAATGCAGAAGAGGGGATAGGGAACTGATTGTGATGTCTTTTTATAACCAACTTAACTATGAAAGTGTATGGTAAAAAAAAGAAAGTGTATGGTATGTGAATTTTATATCAATAAAACTATTTTTTAAATGAAACAAGAATAAAGTGGCACAACCTATTTTTTTTTAAGTGAAGTGAGAATCTGGACACTTACAAAGCAAGCCAAGTATATAATGCTCCTTGGATAGGTTTCAGTGTTTCCTTAATCTTTTTGACTCACCTTAACAGCAGCAATTTCAGTAACCTACTGTGTCAAACTGAATATTCTAGAGAAACAAAATTAATGACAATGATACATTCATAACAAAAGAGATTTATATAAAGATGGAAATGTAGTTCAAGAAAGTGACTCATACAGCCACGCAGCAGCTAATCCCAGTTCTACTGAAACCCATGTCTCAATTTTGGAGGTGCTTCCTGTCCAAAGTATATGAGATGAAATCTTGCCATTGTCACTTCAAAGAAGCATTCTGGCTGTATTTCTTCCAAGGTAGTTCACTTTGTTCTTTTGGAAGTTCATTGTTCTTTCAACATTCTTCTCCAGCACAATAATTTACACGCATCCATTATTCTCCAATGTTTCTTATTCAATGTCCATCTTTCACATACATAGAATCTTTCAACATTGCAAGTTGAGACTTGAGTTGTTTCTATTTATTTCCATTTAAGACATGCTTCATGTGTTCTTCCTTTTAGGTTTTCTAACTCTAGGTCTTTACATATTTCATTATACTTTACTTTGTCTTCTTGAGCTGCCCTCTGAAATTCCCTATTTCACTCTTTGACTTCATAATTTCTTCCATTTGCTTTAGATACTCTATGATTACAAGCAAGTTTCAGAGTCTTTTCTGACATTCATTTTCATAATTTCTATCTTGTCTTTTTAATGTGCTTTTTCTTTCTTCGTGTATGATGTTCTTGATGTCATCCCACCGCTTATCAGATCTTCTCTCATTAGTGTTCAATGTATGAAATGCATTCTTGAGATTGTCTTATAATTTAGTTGGGATATACTCAAGGTCGTATTTTGACATTCATTTTATTTCTTTTTGTTTTCATTTTCTTTAGCTTCAACCTGAACTTATATGTAAGCAATTAATGCTCTGCTCCATAGTCAGTCTCTGGTCTGTTTTAAGCTGCTGATACTGATCTTCTTCATTATCTCTTAACACAAATGTAATTAATTTGATTTGGGTCTATTCCATATGGAAAAGTTCACATGCTGTTTTAGAAATATATTTTAGGTGCAGTAGCAGTTGATCATACAAAAATTCTGTTATGCGATTGACAACTTTGATTCTATCGCCAATGATTTCCCCACTCTTGTTTTTTCCCCAATCTTTGCATTCTAATAATTATGAATGCATGTTGATTGCATGTTTGATTAATTTCACAATGAAGATATTGGTAGAATTGTAGTTTTGAAATTTAATCTGGAAGTTCTGCAGAAGCCTGTTCACTTAGGGAGTCCCTCCTTGTATATGAAATACCAGTGACATAGCTTCCAGAATCACTAAGGTGCAAATGCCACCATAGTGCAGCAAACTGACAGACAAGTGGTGGCATCACCTCATAAACCCTGTAAAAACAGTCATTTTCAGCACACACCCATTTACACAGGTTCCCACTTGAGAGAAATGGAAATGGGTACATACATTCACTGGGCCATAAAAGGGAAGCTCCTGCTAGGCTGATGTTGGAGAGATGACCCAAAACCCACTGCTATGGAAACTGAACTGCAAAAGTAACTACCAATTATGTGGCCCTGCATCTAGGAATCTCTTTTTCTAATTTTTGTGCATGTACTTTCCAGAGGCCTTGGCCTACTTATCCCTGAGGTCCTTCTCTCTGCCACAGTGCCTTTCATAGAAGCGAAGTTAGGATTGCTTGTGACTATGAGCATAGGCTCAAGGACTTGGACAGAATTATGCCTTTAATCTAGAAGTTGAAATACATAAATCATATTGTCTCAAAAGATCTGGAATTTCAGAATATCTGAATACATAACGAATGGACAGAATGAATGCGTTTGTAGGTAAAGTAAGTAGTGGCTTACTAAGTACAATTTAAGATTCCTCAAAATTATTTGAAAAATCCTAGGCGACACAATTCCGGGATTATATGTCTAGAAATAAGGAAACCCAATGTGTTTGTTATGAACATATCTGCTTACAGTGCTCTCAAAATCATATAGGTGAGATAGTAGCTATCCCAGGGAGGTTATAGTTGAAAAAATGTACCCTTGATGTGCACCAGCAGCAAACAAAGGGAAAGAAAACACATGGATCAAATTCACTGGTAAATGAATGATTCTTCAATACCCGTAACCAGATTAAGAGTGGAATGTCTGCCGGAAATTATGCCAAAGGAGAGACTTCTGGGAGCAAATCAAGAGAGATATTCAATAGACTTGGCTTTGAGTCTCCACTCTGAGTTCCAGCTGAATAACCTTGAGAAAATCACTTAGATACTTCCTGATGTGAAAACTAGGAGAATAGCACACAGTTCAATGATTTGTTTCAGGGATTCAATAAAAATTTGGATCCATGGTTTATGATACATGCTTATTAAGTATTGGTTTTCACTCTTCTTTTCTTTTTTTTTAAAAAATATTTTATTAGGGGCTCATACAACTCTTATCACAATCCATGCATATACATACATCAATTGTATAAAGCACATCTGTACGTTCTTTGCCCTAATCATTTTCTTTTTTTACATTTTATTAGGGGCTCATACAACTGTTATCACAATTCATACATATACATACATCAATTGTATAAAGCACATCCGTACATTCTTTGCCCTAATCATTTTCAAAGCATTTGCTCTCCACTTAAGCCCTTTGCATCAGGTCCTCTTTTTTTTTCCCTCCCTCCCCGTTCCCCTCTCCCTCATGAGCCCTTGATAATTTATAGATTGTCCTATCCGGACATAGCTTGTCCTATCCGGAGTCTCCCTTGCCACTCTTCTTTTCTTAAATGGTTAGAAACTGAATGTACAAAAGGTCATCAATTCTGTTACAGCATGCCGGCATGGAGCAGGGGGCCAGTGGAGGGGTCTGAGGCCCGGCCCCAATCTAAACTACAAGAACAGCCGCCCCTCCCCAAGAAGAATTTATTTTAGAGGACAGCACTGAATCTGCAGCTCAAGGAGAGAGACATGTCTGATCAGAACACACAGGAGCAAATGAAGGGGGAGGAAGAGAGAGTGGAGCACATCCTGGCTGACCAAGCATTCAGGACGATATCCCCATTCAGAACAGCCAATGCACAGAGTGCACCATATAGCTGGTGACACTTTGAGACATGAGGTCTCTCGCTGACCCATGGCCTTATGGGGGATGACACTGGAGATGCAGTGGCAGGATTGGTCTAGTCTGGCCCCACCACACTGAGGCAAAACAGTAAAGGCCCGTGGCAGATCTACGGGGGCAGCAAAGGAGGGAGGTCTCAAGGGAGTGCCAAGGATAGATTTGGGGGCCATGATGTGGTACCCCATTGAACTCGACTGGAGGACATTCCTAGAGGTCAAGAAACACACCTTGGTCTATTTACAGGTTTTTCTTTAATTAATTAATTGTTCATTTTTGTTATTGTTTTGTTTTCTTTGGTCACTTTATTTGACTACATCTTGTTTTTTGTGAATATTATTATCTCTGCAGGTCTACCTAGATAAGATAGGCTGGATGATCAGTCTGGAGGAGAAAACAACAGAAACCACAGTTCCGGGGGGACATGGGAGAGTGGAAGTGTGGGGTGGGGCAGGAAGTGGTGTTAACAAACTCAGGGACAAGCGAACAATAAGTGATCCAAAATCAGTGGTAAGGAAGGTGTAAGAGGCCTGGAAGGAATTGATCGAGGGCAATGTAACCGAGAGAAATTATTGAAAACCAAATGAAGGCTGAGCATGATAGTGGGACAAAAGGAAAGTAAAAGGAAGTAGAGGAAAGACCTAGGAGGCAAAGGACATTTATAGAAGTCTAAATAAAAGCATGTACATATGTAAATATATTTATATATGAGGATGGGGAAATAGATCTACATGCATATATTTATAGGTTTAGTATAAAGGTAGCAGATGGACATTGGGCCTCCACTCAAGTACACCCTCAATGCAAGAACACTCTGTTCTATTAACCTGGCAAGATAATCACCTTCACAACACGATCACTGAAGACAAATGGATGCATGAGCAAATGTGGTGAAGAAAGTTGATGCCCCACTGTGAGACATGACATCCCTCACTGATCCATAGCCCTACAGGGGAGAACACTAGAACATATCTTAAAATTTTTGACAATGACAATATTTTGACAGTGGCAATCACTCTTCAATTTGCCATTCCAAACATAGTTGGCCACAGTTGGTGTTGTTATTGTTGTTCGTAGGTGCTTTTAATGCATTCCATCTTCTAATTATTAATGGATGTTTGCAGCTGTTTCTTCTCATTTTGAGTTGTGGCTCATTGGCAGGTGAAGGTCTTTTTCATTTTCCTTTGTTTTAATTTTCCTTTCTTTTATTACACTTAGGTTATTTAATTTTTTCTTGCTGTTGCATGCTACTTTTACTGTTGAATTGCAATTCTGTGCAGAAAATGTTCTTCTTTTAATTGCCTCCTCCAGAGGTGACAGCATCCACCACACTGTCCTTGGTAGGACACTGTCCCATTGCAACTTTATTAGCATGCTAACAACCTCATCAATGTTGGATTTGTGACCTGTAAACTATATTTTTGTGGTTAGGGTGGTGTTCTTCACTTTTAGTAGGTAGATATTGTTGGTCATTCAGGGGACCTACAGTTTATCATAGAGAAGGGTGTCATGAACGTGAAGTAGGGGGACATGAGGTAAGAACCTGGTTGTCTTTGGAATAGCACTGCCACCACAAATAACTGAGTTCCTCCCAATACACACACACGTGCGCGCGCACACACACACATGAACACACACAAACTGACACTACCACCAACACCAAAATCAAGCACCTTAGACGCCTAAGCTGTGGGTCATTGACGACATTTGTCTCCAATACTTAGTCTTAACTCACTATCTGGTTCAGCAGCCCTGGGAGAGTCCCAACAGTAACTTTAACACATTTTGGTCTTCTCCTCCTTCCCTCCCTTCCCTCCATCAAAAAACAGACACATGCATCTCCTTTTTACAACCTATGGAATTAATTTGAATCTTCAAACAATCACCAATATATGCCCATAGTGTATGATCTGGTGTCGATATAGTTCAGGGTTTCTCAGAGCCTGTTCTGAGGCTACATCAGGTACATTAAGGTTGTTAGCAGTTTGTGAGCAAGAGCTGTCATTTGAAGGACAGCAGTTTGGGACCTTGTCTTTCTCTTGCGGTGCAAGTTCGCCTGCTTTGTTTTTCTTCCCATAGTAACAGACTACAATTGCTGATTTCATTGTTAAGTTGGTGTTTTCTTGAATTTTGCTCAAGAATATATTGAAACTTTTCAACCTCTTCTCCATCAGGAAGTGAAATAGAGAGAGGCCAATAATTTGAGAGAAAATGGGAACTGGCTAGCACAGGGATCACCATGAGAGGCGCCATAGTTTGGGGAGGGGTAGCTGGCAGAGAAACACAAGGTCAGAATATATGGGGGGATATTGACAAATGAAGAAGAATCTGAGAAGCATGAATTAGACCATCTAACCTTGTCCTTGTCCATAATTCCGTTTGCGTAGGGGTCCTTCCTGTTTCTCATCTTGCACTTTTACATAATCCTTTTCCTACTCATGCTAGTCCTTAAGGTGGTTTGATTTTCATTTGTGTCTGTTTAGTCCTTATCTATGAGCTCTTGTGTCTGCTCAGCCATGTCTGTCTTCTCAGTGATGTTGTCCATCCCGGAACCAACAGTGAATTGCTCCTAAGTCCTATCAACTTTTCAAACATACCCTATCAGGCATGGAGAAGTACAGTAAGTCAATGTTGTTTAGTGGGTTGGCATGGCAAAGCCATCAGACAATGAAAAACCTGGAGAGGCTCAGACAACACAGAGGCCCTCTCCATTAGCAACTTGAAGGGAAAGAGGAGACCCTCGAAGTAAGTCTACCTGATTGAAGAGGGGAAATGTACCCTCAATGCCATTTGAAAAGCTTTCCCAAACTGGCCCGAGACCCCTGCCATCACATTTCCCTGTGCTCACATGGTACATGGAACAGAGAAAGGATGTACCATGGACCTCCCCTTTCAGTGGTTCATTCTTCTCTTTCTCAACTGTCTCCATAACCTAGCATTTTGGATGTCTCACAGAAAATCTCTCCAAGCAAAGGTGGCCCTGTTGATATATCAGCTTATTGGGGGGGGGGGAAGGGGGGAGGGTGTCTTACAGCTCTTAGAACAATTAAGATATCAATAGGATCAAGCACATTGGTGCATATATTGCCATCATCATTTTCTTAATCATTTACTTTCTATTTGAGCTCTTGGTATTGGCTCTTTTTTTCTCACCACTCACTCTCATGACACCACGACAAATGATAAATTATTATTTTTTTCATATCTTTCACCGACTGCTGCCTCCCTTCACCCATGTTTCTGTTGTTCCACATGTGGGGGTGGGGGATTGATGATCATCGATTGATCATTGTGATCCGTTCTCCCTTCCTCCCCTCTTCTCTCCACCTTTCTCCCACTCTCCTGGAATCACTAGTCCCATCCCTGTTTCTGAGGGATTTATGTAACCCGGATTTCTTGTTTTCTAAACTATTATCTGTAACAATATACATGCTGCAGTCTAGCCAGAAGAGAAATGTAGGGCTGGAGTCATGATAGTGGGGGCATGAGGAAGCCTCAAAGCACCAGCGGAATTTTGTGTGTTTCAGCGGTACTAAGCTGCATGCCCTGGTGGATTCGTCCCTTTCTTGTGACCCTTCTGCGAGGGAACGTCCTCTTGTTCACAGATGGGTTTTGGGTACAAATATAGCCAATGTTAAGTTTCGGTGGAAAATGTGAATTGTCCCACTACATTCTTGGGAATTTCCTTTATGGTACTTAAAGACAATCCAGTTCTTGGGTACTGCCTACACATTGTCTTATCCTACTGCCTTTTCCCAGTGTCAACAGTTTTCAGGTGTATGGCTTTGCATTCATGTTTCAAAAGGATATTTCAGAGTCAATTTTGAAGTACATCCACATCTAAAGGAATCCATGGAATAAAAATAGTATACACATGTATGCACAAACCACAAAAAATAGTTTGAAGAAATTGAAGAATTCTACCAAAGGCTTTGGTCAGAAATTGACCAAAAGTGCAATCAAGATTCATAGATAATTATGGGCAATGGAATGCAAAATTTGGAGACAGAGTGGAAAGAAGAGTTTTTGGACAATGTGGACTTGATGATAGAAGCAAAGCTGGAGATGGTGTAATAGAATTTTGCAAGACTAGAGACTGGGTCATAGCAAAGGCCTTTATCAAGACAGAAAGCTGACTGCACACATTGGAATTCTCCAGATGGATTAGACGGATATCCAATCAGTTTCTTCTGTGGGAAGAGAAGATGGAGAAACTCAATCTCAGCAGCTAAAACAAGGGCAGGGATTGACTGTTGAGCAGACCACCAATTGTTCATTTGTGAGTTCGTTGGTGACATTTGTTGATGACTAAATTTTTGATGATATTAGTATTACGTTTTTAGTCCTGAGCCACATTCAGAAGCTCCAAGACTGAGGGAGTGGCCACCTTACTCTCTACACATCTTGGTCTGCTCTTCCTTCTCTCCCTCCCTACCCTGAAAGAAATCAGAGACACGTATGTCCTTTCACAACCTGTGAAATTTATAGGAATTTCAAGCAATGACCAGTAGAACCTCATGGTGTATGATCTGAAATCCACATCATTCATGGTTTCTCCAGAGTCTCCTCTGAGGCTACATCCATTAATACAAAGTCTTTAACAATTTGTCAGCAAGAGGTGTCACTTGAAGGACAAGGCTTTCCCCAAACCTCTTCTTTCTCTTGTAGTGCCCATTCAACTTCTTTCTGTTACTTCCCACAGTAACAGACTACTCTTGCTGACTTCTTTGCTTGGGTTGGCTTTTTTCAAAAAAACATTTTCTCAAGAACAGATTGGAACTTTTCCAACCTCTTCTCCATTTAGAAGGGAACTAGAGAGAGACAATTAATTTGAGAGAAAACAGGGACTGGACTGGTTATCTGAAGGATTATCATGCGAAGTGGCAAGTTTGGGGAAAGTGTGGCAGGAAATTACAGGGTCAGACAATTGAGGGGAAGGGAATGCAGGTGAAAAAATAGAGTAGGACCACGGATTAGGCCATCCATCCTCGTCCTTTTCCATAAACCCGTGTGGATGAGGGTTCTTCTTCTTCTCACTGCCACCAGTGTAGGCAGTGTTTGCATTTTCCCTTTTGTCTGTTTGGTCACTATCTATGGCAGGCTTTTGCGTGTTCGCATTCATGTCTATGTTCTCAGTCACATCGTCCAGCATGAAACCAACCCTGAACTGCTCTCAAATCTCCTCATCTCCTTCAGTAAACCCTCTCAGTCAATGAGAACCAAGCAGCTTCATATTGTTTGGTCAGTCGTCATGGCAATGTCCTCAGCCAATAAGAGCCATTGACATCACAGAGCACCTCTCCCATAGCTACTTGGATGGAGACAGGGGAACCTAGAAGTCAAACTGCCTGACTGTAGAGGGGGGAATTTTCCCTCAATGACATTTGAAACGTTTTCCCAAATTGGCCTAGGACTCCAGCCACCACATTTCCCTGTGCTCATAGCAGACAGTATACGGAGCAGAGAAAGGATATACCATGGACCTCCCCATTCAGTGGTTCATTCTTCTCTTTCTCACCTGTCTCCATAACCTAGCACTTTGGATGTCTCACAGAAAATCTCTCCAAGCAAACGTACCCATGTCTTTAAAATCAGATTACTGGGGATCTCTTACAGCTCGTATACCAATTCAGACCAATAGTATCAAGCACATTTGTAAATACATTGCCACCATCCTTTTCTAAAACATTTACTTTCTATTTGAGCCATTGGTATTAGATCCTTTCCCCTCCCACTCTGCCCATCCACCCTCTTGACACCACGATAAAGGATTAATTACTTTTTTTCATATCTGTATGGCCAGTTTATTGGGTGGGCTTTTACACCACCCCCACCCTTCTGAAACCACTATGAATGATTATTTTTTCATATCTCACACAGACTGCTGCCTCACTTTTCCGATGTTTCTGTTGTTCGAACTCTGGCGTGTGGGGGTTGCCAGTTATGCATTGAACACTGTGAACTGTTCCACCTTCCTCCTCCTCTTCTTACTTTTCCCCTACCCTCCTGGTATCACTATTCCCATTTCTGTTTCTGAGACGTTTATGTTACCTGAATTTTTTTGTGTTCTGAGCTATTATCTGTACCAATGCACATGCTCCTGTCTAGCCAGAACCGAAGGCATGACTTGGTTCATGATGTGGGCCGATGAGGAGGCCTCAAAGCACCAGGGGTATATTGCGTGTTTCAGAGGTGCTATACTGCACACCCTGGTGGACTCACCCCTTCCTTGTGACCCTTCTGTGAAGGGACGTGTTCTTATCCACAGAAGGGTTTTGGGTCAGAATGTACACAATGTTAAGTGTCAGTGTAAACGTTAATTGTCCCACTACACTCTCAGGAATTTCCTTAATGCTGCTTAAAAGCAATGAAGTTATTGGCGAATGCCTGCCCATTGTCTCATCCTACTGCCTTTTTCCAGTGTCAACAGTTTTCCAGAGTTATGGCTTTACATTCATGTTTCAAAAGGATATTTCAGGGTCAATCTTGAAGTGCAATACTGTCCGTGACAGGATTCTACATATCCACATCTAAGGGAATCCATGGAATACAAATAGTATACACATGTGTGCACCAACCACAAAATCTAGTTTGCAGAAATTTAAGAATTCTACCGACGGCTTCAGTCAGAAATTGAGCAAATGTGCAATCAAAATGCAATGATAATTATGGGCAATGGAATGCAAAAGTTGGAGACAGAGTGGAAAGAAGAGTTTTCGGACAACATGGACTTGGTGAAAAAGCAAAGCTGGAGATGACGTAATAGAATTTTGCAACACCACAGACTGGATCAAAGCAAATGCCTTTCTTCAAGACACAAAAGCTCACTGGACATAAGCAGTTCTCCAGATGGATTAGATGGAAATCCAATTGACTTCCTCTGTGGGAAGAGAAGATGGAGAAACTCAATGTCAGCAGCTAAAATCAGCCCAGGGATTGCCTGTGGAGCAGACCACCAATTGTTCATCCGAGACTTCCTTGGTGACATTTGTTCATAAATAACTTATTGATGATCTTAGTCTTCCATGTTTAGTCCTTACCCACAGTTGGATGCTCAAAATAGGATGCTGCAGGAGCAGCCACCCTCTCTCTATACACCTTGGTCTGCTCTTTCTTCTCTCCCTCCCTACATCGAACGAAATCAGACACATATGTCCTTTTCACAACTTGTGGAATTTATATGAAATGTCCAGCAATCACCAATAGACGCTCATGGTGTATGATCTGATATCCACATCGTTCATGGTTTCTCCAGAGTTTCCTCTGAGGCTACATCCATGAATTCAAGGTCATTTAAATTTTGTCAGCAAGAGGTGTCACTTGAATGACGGCGCTTCCTCAAAACCTCCTCTTTCTCTTGCAGTGCACGCTCAACTTCTTTCTGTTATTTCCCACAGTAACAGACTACTCTTACTGACTTTTTTGCTTTGGTTGGCTGTTTTCAAACAAACATTTTCTCAAGAACAGGTCGGACCTTTTCCAACCTCCTCTCTGTTCGGAAGGGAAATAGAGAGAGACCATAAATTTGAGAGAAACGGGGCAGGTTTAGCTGAAGTTTTATCAGGAGAAGTGGTGTAGTTTGAGGGAAGTGTGGCAGGAAAACACAGGGTCCGAAACTTGTGGGGAGGGGTGTGGCAGGTTAAGAGAAAGAGGAGGGTCACGGATTAGGCCATCTGTCCTTGTCCTTGTCCATAATCCAGTGTGGATGAGGATTATCCTCTTCTCACTGCCACCGGTGCGTGCAGTGGCTGCATTCTCCCTTTTGTCTGTTTGCTCCTTATCTATGGCAGGCTCTTGTGTCTTCCCAGGCATATCTGTCTTCTCAGTCACATCATCCAGCATGAAACCAACCCTACATTGCTACCAAATCCCCCCATCTCCTTCAGTAAACCCTCTCAGTCAATGAGAACCAAGCAGGTTCGCATTGTTTGGTCAGTCGTCATGGCAATGTCCTCAGCCAATAAGAGCCACTGACATCACAGAGCAACTCTCCCATAGCAACTTGGAGGGAGACAGGGGACTCAGAAGTCAAACTGCCTGATCAGAAAGGGGGAATGTTTCTTCAGTGCCATTTTAAATGATTTCCCAAACTGGTCTGAGACTACGGCCACCACATTTCCCTGTGCTCACACCAGACAGTACACCAAGCAGAGGAAGGATGTACCATGGACCTCCCCATTTAGGGGTTTCTTCTTCTCTTTCTCACCTGTCTCCATTACCTAGCATTTTTGATATCTCATTAAAAATTTCTCCAAGCAAATGTACCCATGTCTGTAAGATCAGTTTATCAGGGGCTCTCATACAGCTCCTATAACAATTCAGACATCCATGGTATCAAGCACATTTCTAAATACGTTGGCATCATCCTTTTCTAAAACATTTATTTTCTATTTGAGCCCTTGGTTTTGGATCCTCCCCCCCTCACAGCCCCCCACCCTTGTGAAAACAAGATAAATGAAAAATTATTATAATTTTCATATCTTACACCGACTGCTGCTTCCCTTCACCCATTTTTCTGTTATTCAACACCAGGTGAGTGGGGCTTTGATGATTATGCCTGGATCATTGAGATCCGTTCCTCCTTCCTCCCCTCCTCTTCCCACATTTCCTCTGCACACCTGATATCACTACTTCTATTTCTGTTTCTGAGGGGTTTATGTGACCCAAATTTCTTATGCTCTAAGCTATTATCTGTACCTATGTAAATGCTCGGGTCTACCCAGAACCGAAAAACAGGACTGGGGTCATGATGAGAGGGTGTTGAGGAGGCCTCAAAGCACCAGAGGTATATTGTGTGTTTCAGACGTGCCATATTGAACGCCCCAGTTGACTCGTCTCTTTTTTGTTACCCAACTGTGAGGGGAAGTCCTCTTATCCACAGATAGGTTTTGGGTCAGAATGTAGCCAGTGTTAAGTTTCGGGGGGAAACTGAATTGTCCGACTACACTCTCAGGAATTTCCTTTATGCTGCTTGCAAGCAATCCACTTCTTGACTATTGCCTGATGATTTTCTCATCCTACTGCTGTTTCCCAATGTCAAAAGTTTTGAAGAGTAATGGTCTTGCATTCATGTTTCAAAAGGACATTTCAGAGTCAAACTGCCCGATTGATGAGGAGGAATGTTCTCTCAATGCCATTTGAAAAGCTTTCCCAAACTAGCCTTAGACTTCTGCCATCATATTTTCTTGTGGTCACACCAGACGGTACATGCAGGGAAAGGATGTACTACAGTTACCCCCATTCAGTGGTTCTTTCGACTCTGTGTCACCTTTTTATATTACCTAGTATTTTGACGCCTCACATAAAAATCTCTCCATACTAGTATTGCTATTTTTTAGTTTGGGTGGAAAGTAAAATGTTCCCTTACATGCACATAAATCTCTCCTATGTTTCTTGAAGACAATTCACTTCGTGGCTACTGCCAGACCATTTTTCCATTCCAATGTCCTTTCCCAGTGACAATACTTTTAAAAGGAATGGTTTTGCCTCCATGTTCAGAAAGCACATTTCAAAGACTATCTTGAGGTACAATAGTGTCTGTGATAGGAGTGTATCTATCCACATTTATAGGAATACATTCACTACAAGTATTATAGAATTGTATGCACAAACCACAAAATCTAGTGATGCAGAAGTTGAAGAATTCTATAAACACTTCAATCAGAAAATGATCAAGCATGCAATCAAGTTATATTGATAATTATGGGCAACAGAAATGCAAAACTTGAGAATAAAATTGATGGAAGCGTATTGAAGGATATGAATTGGGTGATAGAGGCAAAGCTGGAGATTGCATGACTGAATTTTGCAAGACCATTAACTTGATCATAGAAAATGCCTTCTGTTAACAACATATAACCTCCTCCCTGGGGGACAGACAACAGAAAAATGGGTGAAGGGAGACGTCAAGATATGACAAAATAATAATTCATAAATTTTCTAGGATTCATGAGGAGGGGGGCCTGGAGGGAGGGGGGAAATGAGGAGCTTATGCCAGGGGCTTAAGTGGAGAGCAAATGTTTTGAGAATGAGGAGGGCAATGAATGTACAAATGTGCTTTACACAATTGATGTATGTATGGATTGTGAGTTGTATGAGCCCCTAATAAAATGATTTTTTTAAAGAAGGAAAGATTATGTTGGATATATTGAATAATGCAAGAACTTTAAAAGGAACTGGAAGAAAAGCACAGACATTGTACCAAAAAGAGCTAGTGGACATTCCAGCATTTAAGGACGTAGCATATGTAGAAGAACTGAAGGAAGTTATTCAAGCTGCACTGAAAGCACTAGACAAAAACAAGGCTTCAAGAATTGCTGGAATACAAATCGAAAACTTTCAACAAGCTGATGCAACCCTGGACGCTTTGGGCTTCTCTAATAGGACATGTGGGAGACAGCTCCTTGGCCAACTCACTGGAAGAGATGCATATCTGTAGCCATTCCAAGAAAGGTGACCCAACAGAGTGTTCAGACTATGGTGTGGTATCATTGATACACACGCAAGTAAAATTTCTCTCAAGATCATACAACAATGGTTGCAGCAGAACATTGGCAACGAGCTGCCACAGATACAGGTCTGATTCACAGCAGAACTTGGAACAAGGAATATCATTGCTAATGTTAGAAATATCCTAGCTGAAAGCAGAGAATACCTGAAAAAATGGTTACTTTTGACTGTTGACTCTGTGGCTCATAACACACTTGGTGGCCTTGTGAGGAATGAAAATTCCAGAACACTTCAATGTACACCTGGGGAACCTGTCCATGGATCAAGAGGCAGTTTTGAGCACATAACAAATACTACCACATGGTTTAACATGAGGAGAGCTAGGGGTTATGCTTGTATCCTCTCACCATATTTATCCAATCTATATGCTGAGCAAATCATCTGAGAAGCTGTATTATCTGAAGAAAAACATGGCATAAGGATTTTAAGACACCTTATTAAAACCTTTGATATGCAGATGACACAATATAGCTAGCTGTAAATGAAGGCGACTTGATTCCCTGGCTGATGAAGATCAAACTTTGCAGCCTGCTGTATGAATTACCCCTAAATGTAAAGACCCCAATCCTCACTACTGGACTTATAGGTGACATCATGCAAGTGGAGAAAAGGTTGAAGTTGTCAAGGATTTTTTTTCAAGCTTGGATTCACATTCAGTGGCCATGGAAGCTTGAGTCAAACAAAGAATGTATAAGGGTGCTTTGCTCAATTGATGTATGTATGGATTGTGATAAGAGTTGCATGAGCCCCAATAAAAAGATTTATTAATTTAAAAAAAGACTCCTTTCACTGGGTGAATTTGCTCCATAAGAACTCTTTAGAGAAATAAAAAGCAAGGATGTTATTTTGAGGACTAGGGTTCACCAGACTTAATCCATGGTATTCTCAATTGCCCCATGTCCATGTGAAAATTGGACATTGACTATGAAGACTAAAAAAATTGAAGCATTTGAATTATTGTGCTGGGGAATATTGAAAGTACCATGGACTACTAAACGGATAAGCATATCTGTCTTAGAAGACTTACAGCCAAAGTGCTCTTCAGAGGCAACGGTGGCAAGACTTCATCTCACATCCCTTGAACATGTTGTCTGGTGAGATCAGTCCTTGGAGAAGGACATGATGATTGTAAAAGTGGTGGGGCAGCAAAAAAAGAGGAACCCTCAGAAATATAGATTTTATTTTTAAAAAGGAACAAATATAATTTATACAACCCACACAAAGAGATCGATTGAAACAGTGGATGTAATCATGGGAACAATTGTGAGGACAAGGCAGTGTTTTGTTTTCTTGTGCATGGGGTCTTCGTGGGTGGGGACAGACTTCATGGCAGTTAACAACATCATGGAAAAGGTTGCTTGCTTTTTGTTGGGTCTGCATTCTGTACCTGACTCATGGATCTCCAGTTCCTCGACTTGAGCTAATGACCTGCCATATGGCCTGCCAAACCTTGGAGCCTTCTCTGGTTTGCCACCTGACCTGCTGACCTTGTATTCATCCCTTTCTGCAGTCATCAGCCTTCCTTCTGATCTTGAGTTCATCACCTATTACAGCTAGGTGAATCAGGAAAAGCCTCCAGCCTTACA
The DNA here is from genome assembly GCF_050624435.1 of Tenrec ecaudatus. Lineage (NCBI taxonomy): Eukaryota > Metazoa > Chordata > Mammalia > Afrosoricida > Tenrecidae > Tenrec > Tenrec ecaudatus. Next base: position 146,506,614 of record NC_134548.1, read on the forward strand.
TCTGACCTTGTGACCTGGAAATTGCCAAGGCTATGATTTTCTCTCATCTACAAATATGTGAGACATTTTCTTGATATTGATAGATAGATAGATAGACAGATAGAAGTAGATTGAGTATATTGATAGATACAAGCTTCTCTCATTTTACTTCTCTAGAAAACTCAGTCTAAGAAAAGAACAGAATTTTTCCATAAACTTTTTGAAATCCCCTTGCCTTACCAAATGAATTTTCCGCTCTTCACTACCTACCTTGAGCTCCAAGATATCTTTCCTGTAATTAAAGTGAACTTTCTTAATCTCTGACCTCCATTTGGTTTTTGGCAATGAGAAAAGTTCACAGAGGAATCCTGGTGGTATAATGACTATGATTTGAGCTGCTAACCTATAAGGTTATTGGTTTGAACAAATTACCCATACTGGAGCAGATGGATAAGGCTTTCTGCTCTCGGCTCTATTCCTCAGCATGTATTTTTCCTCTTTTTATTATATATTTATAGTTTGTGCCTGTTGCTTGCTTTTTTCTTTTATTTTCTTTTGCTGCTGCTTGCCCTATCTGGTTAAAGATAACAAATGTGCCCACACAATCCAACTCAACGACCTACTCTGTACCATCTAGTAAATGATACAGAATGGTCAAAACTAGATTAACCTGCTCTCCACTGCATGACACAAACAACAAACACACATTCATTCAACACACAAACTTCACCCACTCTCACATTCACTACCATACCAGATAGGAAATTAGGTGTCACCTTGTGGAGGCTACAGCAACATACAATCACCAATAAATAAAAATACAGCAACATTGCAATGCCTCAGAGAGAGCAGAATATTCCAATTCACATGAAGAAACAAGACAGAGTGGCTAAAGTGAACAAAATTAAGAGTCAAAATAATTTCTTGAAGGAACAACGTTGGAACTACATGGTGAGGAATTAAAAAGAATATGCAATTTCAATGACTTGGGAGAAAAATCAAGTAAACTGTGTATGAAATCAATGAAAGTATAGATACAAATTTAGATGATCTATCAAAATTTCTACAAGAACAATATGACAAAATAAATGAAAACTAGAAGCTACACAAAACATTAAATAGAAATTCATACTGTTTATTCTATGATTTAACAGACACTTCATTGAAAAAGCAAAGGAGTAGAAATTTATTAATGGAAGAAGGAATTATTAATTTGAAGACAAATCCCCAATTCTAATTTGCTGCAGGAAAATAAGAGAAAACAACAAAAATCTTCATAACTGGACCAGGAGATAACTTTAGAGATTTTCCAATCCTCTCATATGCATGTGAAAGTTGAACAATGAATAAGGCAAGTAGCAGAAGAATTATGGCATTTTCATTATGGTATTGGCAGAAAAATATTGACAGTACTGCAGATTGCTAGAGAATAAACAAATCTGTCTTGGATGAAGTACATCCAGAATGCTCCTTAGAAGTAAGGATGGAAAGACTTTTTCTCACATACTTTGGACATGTCATGAGAGGCAAGTCCCTGGAAAGGACATCATGCTTGATAAAACATAAGATAGGTACAAAAGAGAAAGATCATGAATAACATGGATTGACACAGTGGCTGCAATAATGGTCACAAACATAAAAGCAATTTTGAAAATGGTGCAGGATTGTTTGATCTGTTGTGCATGAAGTCACTATTAGTTGGTCTTAGGACCATGATCTTGGATGACAGTAAGGTCAATTGGCATGCCATAGTCCACAAAAACACAAACACTTTTGTGGTAGTTATGTAATCTGTTGTCAATTTGAAAATGAAGAGTGAAGGGGTGGAGTTTAGCCTGTCAATAAGGTCTCAGCTTGATGACCTCATTTGGAGGCTCTAAGGAGATAAATAGCTCTGTGAGACATTACTGATGAAGAGCACGATGGAGCTATGCTGATGCAGCCAGAGCCCTGTGAGGTGGAGGAGCCACGTGAAGACCCCTGCAAGCGCTGAGATGCCTCCACTGCCACTGGCTCCACAAGACTTTCCACCCACTGGCCTGTGATCTGCCTACATTCAGCATCATTGCATGTGCTATTTCAGTTTGAAGAGGAATTTATAGATTGTCTTCTGACATATGGACTAATATGGAACTTATGAACTTGATCTGGACTGGGATGGAATGTTTTCTCAATATTCAATTGCTCTTTCTTGTATACATATGAGTGTCTATTAATTTGTTTCTCTAGTCAACCCGGGCTAGCACAACTTTGGTAAGGAGTAATTGAAGTCTTAAAAGCTTGTGAGCAGCCATCTAAGGTGCAACTATTATTCTTTCCTTGTAAAGAAGAAGAACTTTATCTGGTGGACTAATGGACTACATGAACACTGGTTTCCACAACCCTGAGACCAAAAGAACTGGATGTTGCCCAGGTCTCCCTAACAATTCCTCTGAAAGGAATCACATTATAAGGTCTAGAATAAAGTGGGAGAATAATATGAAACAAAGCGCAACCTCATCAAAATACCAGGCTTATTAGTTAAATAGCAATTGATGGAACCTCCAAGACTTTCAATCATGGTTCACATCTGCAATTGAACCTACCCTATCACTCAATTTTGAGGCAAAAAATAGATCCAAAAGCTGAATGATTACTTTCGAGAGGTATGCACATATTATAATAATCAATTATTTGAGATCAAAAGGACAGCACTTTCCCAAGAATGAAGTTAGAAGGGTTAAGAAAGAAGGAGAAATGGACACAGGAAAAACAGGGTAAGAATGGATATGTGATGTTACATTGCAATCAAAGAGATGGAACCAAATATATATGGCTTGTTGAGGAAAACTGGTCTGCACTGTGAAACCTCATTCAATGCATAATAAAAAGCTAAAAATATTTTTACATATGCACATGCCTTTATTTAGACCTCTATAAATGCCCTTTGCCTCCTAGCTCTTTCCTCCATTTCCTCTTGTCCCACTATCATGCTCAGCCTTCATTTGGGTTACAGTTATTCCTCTCGGTTCCATTACCCTTGATCATGCCCTACAACCCCCTCACCACCGATTAGGATCACTTGTTGTTCCCTTGTCTCTGGGTTTTGTTAACATCACTTCCTCCCCCCCCCCATCTTCCCCTCTCCCATGTTCCCCCAGAACTGTCGGTCCCATTGTTTTCTCCTTCAGAGTGTTCATCCAGCCTATCTTATTTAAACAGACCTGTGGAGATAAATAACATGCACAAAAACAAGACAGAACAAAACCAAGCAACAAAAGAAAACAAAACAATCACAACAAAAAGCCAATGACAAAAAAACACACAAATAAAACCACAACACAGCAACAAAAAAGAAAAGTTTGTAGTTAGTTCAAGAACTGTTTTTTTGGGCCTTTATAAGTGTTTTCTGGTTGAGTCTGATAGGGTGCCAAGACCTGGCCCCCAAATCTATTTTTGGTGTTGCCTGGAGACTTCGTTGCTCTGTTCCCCTTGCAGCTCTGTTGCATGCCCTTAGTGTTCTTCCTCATGAACCCAATTCCACCTCACAAATCTGGCTACACCAGAAGATGTACACTGGTACAGATAGGAACTGGAAACACAGGGAATCCAGGACGGATGATCCCCTCAGTACCAGTGGTGGGAGTGGCAGTACCAGGAGGGTGGAGGGAGGGTGGGATAGAGAGGGGGAACCAATTAAAAGGGTCTACATATAACCTCCTGCCTGGGGGACGGCCAATAGAAAAGTAGTAGAAGGAAGACTTCGGATAGTATAAGGTATGACAACATAATAATTTGTAAATTATCAAGGGGTCATGAGGGAGGGGGAGGGAAGAGGGAGGGAGAAAAAAATGAAGAGATTATGCCAGGGGCTTACATGGAGAGCAAATGTGTTGACAATGATGAGGGTAATGAATGTACAAATGTGCTTTACACAATTGATGTATGGGTGGATGGTGATAAGAGTTGTATGAGCCCCCAGTAAAATGATTTTTAAAAGCTAAAAATAAACACAGTATTGATAATACTACTAATATGTAGCCAATGGTTGGTATCAATGGATACAGCAGCTAAGAGATAATGTTCAATAGTTACAAAGAACAAAATTGTCAGCATGTGGCTCACACAGCTCAAAAAGGAAATGGTCTCACCTTCTCAGCCAAAAAGTTCACCAGTGTTAGCAGCAGCAGAACAAAAATCTCTGAAAATGCAGTTTCAGAGAAGTGTAAGGGATTTGAGATGGGTCTGCATGTATCAATAAAAGTAACCCAGAGTGAACACTTGCATTTTGTGATCAACTGATTTCAAAGGAAAGAAATTTAGTCACTAAACCTATTGTTTTTGGGTATTCTTAGTCATAACTGGTGTGTTTCTGAGCACAATGCAAACTATAACACTTGATTTAAAACCTCCCAGACCAATCAAATAAGGTTCACTTTGGAGTTTAGTGTGTGAAGGAGAAGTTTTAAACCATGGCTGCTCATCAGAATCCTCTGGGCTGCTGTGATGGTCCCACACAAAATCTATAATTAGAATCTAGCAGTCGGCACTCAATACATGTTTTGTTTGACAGTAAGCAACTTCATTGTGGTCTACTTTTCATCCCAAAGTGCATCTTATAAGAGTTCAGTTCAAATAAATATGAACACTATCATTTCACAATTAAGATATCAAACATTTCCATCACTCAAAAAAAACAAACAAACAGGACTTCCAAACAATTCTTCCTAGATCAGTCATGGCTGAAGAAGTTAAATGAGAATTTGTAAAATTTATTTGTAAAACGTGTTAAGTGGGACAATAACTGGAAAAATAATGGATCAGTGCCCTGCTAGAGACTTAACCTCTCTCTTAGAAAACAAGGGAAACGTGTGCATTATATAAAAATAGAATCTATTAACTAGTACTGTTGAAAGCCACAGTACCCACATTGAAACCAAAGATGGGAATCAACTGTACCATTTTCAATACATAGCTTCATAGTCATTGCATCGGTATCTTTAAAGGACATAGTCTCCCATTCCAGGGCTTTGCTTCATAAATTTTCCCATTCTGGCTGTCATTCTGATTCACCCAAATTTAATACAATCAGATTTGCTCTAATTTCTCATTGTTAGCCATGACTGAAATGGCTGAACTGAAGCTCTACCCAAAAGTACCTCCCACCTCATTCCAGTCTACTCCAGGCACCTACTGATAATCTTTCTTCACTTCATTATATATTGGATTTTCATAAAAGTAAATTCTTCCAGAAGCCAGCACATATAATTTTGTAAAGACTTTAAAATTTATCGTAATGTTGGGAAAAACTGATACAGAGGTTACTCTAAAAGGCAGAGTGAAAGATAACCAACTTGAATTGGATATAAGTCTAAGGATTTGTAATTTAGAGGCATGTTTCTTTAATTTATGACTTGGGGAAAAAGAATCCTTGTTAAATTCCTATTGTTCCAAACTAAAAGTCATGCAACGCTTTGGATGAATATTTGGACTTAGATTTCACCACATTTTGCAAACCTATTATCTGCAAATTGCTACTTAGCAGAGTAAAGCACCCATCTTCTCTTTAATTCATTGTAAAATAAAAATCTCCTCTTCCTTTTAAAAATACATATTAGCACTTTGGGCCTGATTGGGTTTTCAACAGTTTCTGTTTTTTTACCCCATATTGGGGTTTATCTATGATGTATTTTGTCATTGGGGTAGCCCCCTGAATGTTTTTTGGTATATGAATCCCAGGATTGAGGAACCTATAGAGACAGCAAGTAGAGTAAGGGTTCCTGGGGGTCACAGTAGAGGACTAGGCTAAAGAGGAGCTGATCTTAAGTAGTTGAAGAAGAATTGGAAGGTTTTGAAATGGATTGTGCTACCAATTGTACAATATTGTTTGCTGTGATTGAACTATGGAATGATGTAATATCTCTATGAGTTCCCAAGAAAATGGTTTTGCCTCAGGGGCAAGTCATTGAGATATCAGAGCATATTACTTTGCACTTTAGGACTGCAGTGTTGAAGACGAATAAACTCTGAAGGTGAGGCGGCATTGCATTGTACATACCTCTTATAGTGTTGAGCCGTGCCCATTATAATTGGGCTGATAAGCATGAGCTCAATCAGTAAGTACATACACAAAGCCAATTCCCCATTGCCATGGAGCAGTGGTCTGGGCTATGCCACTACTTCCCAGGCTCTCAAGTGTCCTCACCTGAAAAATTATGAGACTAAATTAGATTCTTCCAAAGATATTTGTGACCGCAACGTTCTGTGATTCTGCATTTTTGTTAATTTGTTGATAGAAATATTTCCTAATGTTCATGCCTAATATTTATTTATAATGTTTAAACAAAGACTTCATCAGAAGCCTATGATGTCAGATTCTCCTACCTCTTAGTGTGACCACAACATCTATGTCAGAGACAAGACATCAATGTGACCTCTGTTCATATGGTGCTGGTTAGGTGCTTTGATTATAAATAGTTTTTAATACTGCTTTGGTGGACATGCCAGATAACAAATGTTACCAGGAGAGATTATACCATTAGGTGGTTGTATCAGGTCTACGTTTCCTTTTCACTATGTAAGAAATGAAAATCAGCAGAATTACCAAGGTTTTATATGTATATGGCATTTTCTTCTTCCTTGAAGTAAAGTTTTATGAAATACTCAAAAGAAATAGACATTTGAAATCTAACTTTAGGTTTACTCAGGTCAAACACCTGACATTCCGGACCTGCAGAAACACTTTTTGAAAAATAAGACTTCCCAAGTAATAGGAGACCAAGAAAATACTGGATTTACTTAAAATGAGGCTGTTACCTTTTAAGGAATATGAATAGAAAAGAATGCAAGGGGCAGCTTTCACTTCTATTATAAAGAAGAGCAACATAGGCATTTAGCTTAAAGAGCAGCACAAAACACTTAAAAACTGCCCGACCACAAAAAGAAAACAAATTCCCTACTGAAGAAGGGGAGCTACTTGGATGCTACAAATAGTTAAAGGGAAGGTTTGAGCCCACAAGATGCATCATGACAGTACAAATCCTGGTGGTTTATTTCTCAAATATCAGACATTGAAAATAGTAGGAAAAAATTCTGCTCTGACACTTAGGGACAACATGAGACAAAATCAACTCCCCAACAGAGAGAGAGAGAGAGAGAGAGAGAGAGAGAGAGAGAGAGAGAGAGAGAGAGAGAGAGAGAGAGAGAGAGAGAGAGAGAGAGTTAGGTTTTTCATCAATTTAGCTGGGCCTGGATTCTCAGTGGTTTAGCAGTTGAATAAAGCCCTTAATCCCCTATGATGTTACTTAACCCAACGTAATCAACTCCATAATGGGGTCTGCTGTGAACAGCCAAGCAGTTGTAAGAATATTAGGGTATGCAATCTCCTTAAGTAATTGAACCAGAAGTAATAGAAAGGAACCTTCCTTAGGCTTAGGGGGTGGCCTATTTCCTATATAAGGACGCTGTAGAGAAAGCTTGCTTGCTTATTGTTGGGTCTGGCTGTTGTATTTGGCTCTTCAACTCGATTCTTTGGACTTGAGCTAACAGCCTGCCATATTGCCTGCCAACGTGAAGAGCCAGCAGCAGGTTGACATCTTACTTGCTATCTTCCCTGCCAACCTCAGATTCATTCATGTCTGCAGTCACAAGCCTGGCCTGCTGACATTGGATTCACCTCTGTGGCCTATGGGGTTACTGTTGTACTGGATTCATCAGCTGCTGAAACTATGCCAAGCGGGAGAAACCTCCAGCTTCATATCTGACTTACAGATTTAAATCAGACTGAATTACAACTTCTACAAATATGTAAGGCCTTTTCTTTATACAAATCTCTCTCCTCTTCCTCCTCCTGCTCCTCCTCCTCCTGCCGCCCTCCATGTATGTATACTTGTATATGTATAAATATAAAATCGCTTTTTTTTGTTTCTTTAGAGAACCAAATGTAACACAGTTTATTCCCCCTTATTTTTATCCCATGGGACAATGATGTGGGAAATGGGCCAAGGAGGCCAAAGGATGCGAGTGCTCTGTGCTGATGGCAGGGAACAGTATCGCTCTAGAAAGGGGAACTAGGGACTGTACAGGTGCACGCCAACAGTCCTGGACGCTGACATCTCTTCCTTTCCACTAGTGGTCGGGTCCTTCCTTAGGTAAACTTTGCATGTGTTCATGCTCCCTATAGTACAAAGAATAACCCGGCTCCGTGGGACCCCTAGTAATTGCTGGGGGTGCTTAGGAGAGGAGGGGAGGTGGTGGGTGGGCAGAGAGAAGGGGAGAGGGTGATCTGTGAATGGAGGGCGCACTATGAATTAAGCGAGAAGTGGGAACTCTGGGAGAGGCTGCAGTAACAGTGAGCCAGCTGGCATCCCCTCTCTGCCTACAGTTGGGTCGGGCTGTGCCTGGTCATGGCTACACTTTCAAAAGATGTCCTGTTGCAAACAAACACGAATTTCTTGCTGCGCTAATGACAGGTAAGTGGCACAGTGGGCAGAGCAAGGCTGCTCTTCCTGGCTCCTTCTCTTTCTTTGACAAAGGTAATTTGCCACATCAACTTACCCTTCGCAGGCACGAAGCATCAGAAGATTAGCTATTAAAAGAAAGACATTTGCTCGCTCATTACTGCCTGCAATGTAAAACGACCAAAGATGCAAAGTGTCCTGTTTTCACCATTAAAGTAGAAATTATTTCCGGCAGCTTTAGGAGGAAAATGTAATTATTTTCCTTCCTGTCACAGAGTCTCCTTACTGACCTAGAGATGAGAGCACCCTATTAAAATAGCTTCATTTTCCTTTGAACTATGCCACTGGATGCTACCCTGGCCTGCAGGGAGTTCGGTCCCCCATTCCTCACCCCTAGAAATGCAGTCTCCAAGGATAGAGGTAGTTAGACAGCACCGAGTCATGTTTTAAAGTCATTTTATTGGGGGCTCATACAACTCTTATCACAATTCATACATATATCTATTGGGTGTCAAGTACATTTGGATATTTTTTGTCATCATTCTCAAAATATTTGCTTTCTACTTGAGATCCTCATTTCCCCTCCTCCCTGCTCCCCTCTCCCTCATGAATGCTTGATAATTTATAAATTATTATTTTATATCTTACACTGTCCAGCATCTCCCTTCACCCAATTTTCTCTTGTCTGCCCTGCAGGGAGGAGGTTATATGTGGATCCTTGCAATCGGTTAACCCTTTCTACCCCACCTTCCCTCTACCCTCCCGGTACCCCACTCTAACTACTGGTCCTGAAGGGATCATCTCTCCTGTGTTCCAGTTCCTATCTATACTAGTGTACATCCTCTGGTCTAGCCAGATTTGTAAGATAGGATTGGGATCATGATAGTGGTGCAGGGGTGGGGGGAAGCATTTAAGAACTAGAGGAAAGATGTATATTTCATCATTGCTATACTGCACCCTGACTGGCTCATGGTCCTCAATCTGCACTCCCACTCATTCACAATGATAATATTATTTTGTTATTTGATGCATGATACCTGATCCCTTTGACACCTCATGATCACACAGGCTGGTGTGCTTCTTCCATGTGGGCTTTGTTGCTTCTCATTTAGATGACCTCTTGTTTACCTTCAAGCTTTTAAGGCCCCAGAAGCTATATCTATTGATAGCCGGGATCCATCAACTTTCTTCACCACATATGCTTATGCATCCATTTGTCTTCAGTGATGTTGGAAAGGTGATTATCTTGGAATGCCAGGTTAATAGAACAAAGTGTTCTTGAATTGAGGGTGTACTTGAGTGGAGGCCCAATGTCCATCTGCTACCTTTATACCTTTATACCAAATCTATAAATATATGCACCATGTAGAAGTATATTTACATATGCACATGCCTGTATTTAGACTTCTATAAATGTCCTTTGCCTCCTAGACCTTTCCTCTATTTCCTTTTACTTTCCTCTTGTCCCACTATCATGCTCAGCCTTCATTTGTGTTTCAGTAATTCCTCTCGGTTACATTGCCATTGATAAATCCCTACCAGGCCTCTTACGCCTTCCTTGCTACTGATTTTGGATCACTTGTTGTTCCCTTGTCCCTGGGTTGGTTAACACCACTTCCTTTCCTCCCCTGCCACTCTCCCATGTCCCCCTGGAATCAGTGGTCCCATTGTTTTCTCCCCCATATTGTTTACCCAGCCTATCTTATTTAGGTAGACCTGCAGAGATAATAATATGCACATGAAAAACAAGACAGAGAAAAACAAAGCAACAAAAGTAAACAAAACAATAATAGCAACAGAAAAACAAATGTACCGAAACAATAATAGCAACAGAAAAACAAATGTACCGCCACAGAAAAGCCTATAAATAGTCAAGGTCTGTGTGTTGACTTGTAGGAGTGTTTTCCAGTTGAGTCTGATGGGGTGCCACGCGCTTTTAAAAAAAAAATCAAAATCCATACTGCCACTCCCTGACTATCTCAGCTCTGTGACTCATGGTGAGAAACAATGGGCCATCTACTTAGCAACAGATCCATCCTTACTTGCCTGCAGACATGTGGGATGAAACATACTTATAGCTCCACCAACCTGATACAGAACTCATTGACTCTCAGATTTCTCAGTTGTCTGGGTTGTTGTGTAAATCTCGCTGTGCTGGTGAATTGCCTCCTTGCACTGGATCTTTGCACCACCACAGCCAAGTTTGATCAACAGCTATGATCCATAGATAGAACTCTGGTAGCATAGTGGGTTACATGTTGGACTGTGAACCACTAGGTCAACAGTTTGGAACCACCAACCAATTCATAGAAGAAAGATAAGGTGTTCTGTTCCTTACAAGAATTACCACCTTGGAAACTTAAAGAGGTATCTCTGTTCTTTCCTATCGGTTCTCTATGAGTTATATTTGACTAGATGGCAGTGAGTTTGGTTTGGATGGTTCATTGTCCTTCTAGACAGTGAGTTGGTCATAAATTTAACTCCTTAGCAGTCAATCTCCTGCACTGTTTAAAAGAGAAACACAGTGAGATAGTGCTGATTCCTCAGTGAAACCTAATCTTCATGAATACAGGACTAATATTACATACAACTGTGTATTTTTAATAAAGATGCTTCATTAGGATTGTCTGACAAAATAATCTTATAACCACCTGTTATAAATTGCATTGTATCCCCCTAAAACTATGTATTGACAATTCTTACTCATATACCTGACACGTAGTCCCATTTTTGAATAGGTTTTTCAATATTATGTTAATGAGGCCATGTCAGTGCTCTGTCTTAAACCAATCACTTTTTGAGATAGAGTAGTTCAGACATTTCTTGTAGAAAAGCACATACAAATGGAAAGGAAGATATGCATCACATGTAGCTCATCAAGGAACCCAGAAACAGAAGCTAAAGAGCGACAAATACTCTGTTACAGATCTGACAGACAGGGAAAGACTCTTCTTAAAGGCAGTGCTTTGAAGTCAGACTTCTAGATTTCTAACTGTGAGAAAATTAATGACTGTTCCATAAAGCCTTGTGTTATGAGTGCAAGTCAAAAAGTATTACTGTAAATTTACAGAAATATTTATTAATCATCATCAAAACACAAAAATATTCTACATGTTCTACAGGTAGACCCATATATTTCTTTTTTTAATTAAATGCTTTTATTGGGGGCTCTTACATCTCTTATTATAATCCATGCATCCATCGATTATTATAATCCATACATCCATCAAGCACATTTGTACATATGTTGCCATCATCATTTTCAAAGTATTTTCTTTCTACTTGAGCCCTTGATACCAGCTCCTCATTTTCTCCCCTTCCTCCCCCTCCCACCCTCCCTCATGAACCCTTGATAAATTATAGATTATTATTCTCATATCTTACATCATCCTCTGTCACTCTTCACCCACTTTTCTGTTGTTCTTCCCCCTGAGAGGAAGTTATATGTCAACCTTTGTGGTCAATTCTACCTTCCCCCCCACCCCCCCCCTAATCCTCCTGGTATCTCTACTCTCATTGTTGTCCCTGAGGGTTTATCTATCCTGGATTCCCTGTGTTAGGTGCTCTTATCTGTAGTAGTGTGTACGTTCTGGTCTAAGCTGATCTGTAAGGTAGAATAGAGGTCATAATAGTGGGGGTGGGAAAGCATTAAGAAACTCGAGAAAAGTTATGTGTTTCTTCGGTGCTATACTGCACCCTGAGTGGCTCAGTTCTTCCTTGTGACCCTTCAATATCAAAATGTAAACATATTATTCGAAATATTCTCCAGGTAGATCCATACTTTTCTGAATGTAGGTTTTCCTCTCTCTAACCTTTTCCCACTGAAGAAGTCTGGCCCCTTCAATTTACAAAACATCAAAAAGATACTTTGGCATCCTCAAGGAACTGAAATTGTGTTCCTTTTAAGGGAGTTTGGGGAACAATATGATAACTGAAGGAATGAGATCAGTTATAGGTTGGATGGGCAAGGGTTTCTCAAAGAAATTCCCATCAGTCTTGCTAACCTTGACGAGCAAGCGAACACTTTAAAATAAGCCCCCATGATTGTTCTGTGTCTTTTGAAGAAATCTATCAAAACTCCTCTTAGAAATAAAAACAATGACTGCCATGACCTTCTGTACTGCTCTCTCAGTTTTGAATGTAAAACGCCCAACATAAGCCACATTTTCAGTTTGGTTTGGTTTTAGAAAGCAAACCAAAATGTTCAAGACCAAGAGAGCATGTATGATATTTACACATGTAGATACATGTGTAAATATATTGTGTCTGGAATAAGCCTGTGCATGTATAGACTCAAATAATCGTAGCAATACATTTTTACTTACCTTCGAATGTATGTTATGGCAGCACTAGATAAGTTAGATATCAGAATAGATGAATCAGTAAACCTCCCCTCACACGATGGTTTAGTTCAATATTTTTCATACTTCAGTGAAAGTTCACTGCTGTAATTAGTGTGCACATTTTTACTAGCTATCATCAACTCAAGGCTGTCTCATGGTGATAACTTCCACAACAGAATGAGATGCTCCCCAGTCCTAAGGTAGCCCCATGACTGATTGAAGATTGGACCATTGTGGTCCATGGAATTTTCATCAACTTATTTTGGGAAGTTTATCATCAGAACTTTCTAGTATGTAAGCCTGGGAGCTAAAATGAAACCTGCTCAGCATCATAGCAACATACAAGCTTCAACTGACAGATAAGTGGTTGCTGTGAATGTAGTACATTGAATGGCATCAAAGCCTGGGTTTCTCACATTGAAGTAGAAAATGCTACCATTGAGTAACCAATGCCTCTTTAATATTGCTCTGTGCCGCCAGTCAGTTCTGACCGTATGTACAATAGAATGAAAGACTGCTCAGTTCATGTACCATTCTCAAAGTTGATATGTTGAACCCATTATTGCAGCTGTATCCTGGATCTTCCTCTTTTTTACTGCCTTTCTACTTTACCAAGCTGATATCCTTTTCCAATAACTAGTTTCTCCTGATGACATGTCCCAAGTATGTGAAGCAGAGTAGCCCCATCTTTCCTTCAAAGGAACATGATAGACTTTTCCCAAGACAGATTCGTTTATTCTTTTGGAAGCCCATGGTCCTTTCAATATTATACTCCAGCACGACAATTCAAATGCATCGATTCGTCTTCAGTCTTCCTTATTCACTATCCAACTCTTACATGCACATGAAGCGATTAAAAATGCCGTGTCTTAGGTAACGCGCACCTTTGTCCTCAAAGTAACATCCTTGTTATTAAATACTTTAGAGAGGTCTTGTGCACCTGATGTAGCCCATACAATGTGGTGGTTGATTTCATGACTGCTTCTTCCATGAACGTTGATTGTGGGTCCAAGCAAGATGAAATCCTTGACAACTTCAACCTTTGTCCATTTATCATGACCTATTGGTCCAGTTGTGAGTTTGGTTTTCCTTGCATTTTTAGTTTAATTTTTACATTTGGTTTTCTTTACATTGAGTTTTAATCCATATTGAAAGCTTCAATCCTTGATCTTAATCAGCAAATCCTTTAAATTATCCTCACTTTCAGAGAGCCAAGTTTTGTCACCTGCATATTCCCGGTTGTTAGCAAGCCTTCCTTCAATCCTGTTCCTACTCCTTCTTCATAGCATCCAGTTTCTTGGTTCATTTTCTCAGCATGCTGATTGAGTAAGTGTGGGGAGAGGATACATCCCTCATGCAAACCTCTCTGGCTTTCAACTATGCAATGTTTCTTTGCTATGTTCAAACAACTACCTCTTGACCCACTTATAGGTGCCACCTGAACAAAATAAAGAAATGAAATCTTCACAATTGGACCAATAAGTAACATCATAATAAAAAGAGAGAAGTCTGAAGTTGTCAAGGACTTTACCTTGCTTGGATTTACAATCAATGCTCATGGAAGTAACACTCAAGAAATTAAGCGACACATTACATTAGATAAATCTGCTGCACAACCTCTCTATCTATCTATCTTTCTCAAACCAATATTATCTATTGTTAACTTATCAGTACAGAAGCATAAAAACCAAGGAACAAGCCAGATATTTACAACACAAATTCAATTGAACAGATGGTGGTCAAGCCTTAAACTCAGCGTGAAAGATCGCTAGGGAGCCTGCTTGACTGTCGCATGAGTGTCATCACACTGGAGCTCCTTATAGACCCAGCTTGGTTTTTCTCCAATGTCTTATCTGGGAATTACACCTGATCTTATTACCAGTTTTCATTCAAATCCATTGGGGAATGGGCCGATTCTGCTTTTGTTTTCTTGGCAAGGAATATCTTGATCCTGAAAGTCATATGAGAAGACGTAAAGACAGAAAATTGCCACACTAGGGATGGTGGAGAAACAGGAAAAGAGACTGGAAGTACGTTTTAGAAGGCCCTGTCAGGTCAGAGCCTCACGGCATTGCTTTAAAGTAATGAAGAGTGAGAATGTCACTTTGAGGACTTAGGTGCACCAGACCCAAGCAAATAACCTCTTATGGACATTGATTCAGGAAGACTGAGGATGAGTAAATGCATTTGAATTATGGTGCTGGCAAAGAATACTGAAAGTGCCATGGATTGGCAAAAGAATAGCCAGATCTGTCTTGGAAGAAGTATAACCAAAATGCTCCTTAGAATGAAGGATGGAAAGATTCATATGCACTGTTCTTGGAAAGGACACCATGTTTAGGAAAGCAGAAGGGCAGTGAGAAAGAGGAACACCTTTGATGAGACCGATTGTCACAGTGGCTCCAATGATGGAGTCCAACATCACAATTGTGAGAATCAAGCAGTGTTTTGTTCTGCTGTAAACAGAGTGGTTGTGAGTCTGGACTGACTCAAAGGCACCTAAAAACTCCAGGCCTTTGCACAATGCATTATAATACTTCATCTCCTAGAGCTGCCCTTTGAAACTTTCAAGTCAGTTCTTTCACTTCTTCCAGTCTTCCATCTACTTTTGTTAGATACACTGTGATTAAGAGCAAGTTTTAGAGACTCTTCTCGCACCCACTATGATTTTTTCCTCTTTGTCTTTTAAATAACTTCTAGCATCTTCATGTCTCATGTTCTTGAGATCATCCTACAGCTCAAGTCTCTCATTAGTGTTCAATGAACTCTCAGAAATCAGGTGGGATATACTCAAGGCTCTGCTAGACGTGTTTTAATATTTTTCAGCTTCAACTTGTATTTGAATATGAGCAACTGATGGCTTGTTCCACAGCCAGCTCATTGCCTCATTTTAGCTGCTGATAATGAGTTTCTCCATCACCTTTTCCAAATGATGTCATAATTTGACTAATGTGCATTTCATTTTGCAAAGTCTATGTGTATAGTTACCATTTATGTTGCTGCAAAACAGTATTTTCAATGAAGAGGTAATTGATCTTGTGACTGCCTGCTTCATTTCAATGACCAAGGTCATATATTCCAACTATTGTCTTTTCCTCTTTGTTTCTAACTTTTCCATTTGTCTGCCACAAATTACCAATACTGTTTGACCATATGTTTGATCAATTTCTGCCAAAGGAAGTTAGTAGAATTCTTCAATTTCTTCATCACTAACTTTTTTGTTTGGTGCATACAATTTGAATTATGTATTAACTGGATATCCTTATACAGATATCAAACTATCACAGAGAGCATTGTACTTCAAGTTAGATCCTGAAATGTCCTTTCTGACAATGAAAGCCACATCATTTCTCTTTGAATTTGCATTTACAATATTGTCTGTTGGCAATGGTCAATGTCCGTACACTTAAACTCATTAATACCTAAGATATTGATCCTTTTGCATTTCATTTTTTATGATTTCTGATTTTCTTAGATTCATACTTCACACAATCTAAGTACTAATTATTAAGAGACATTTGCAGCTGTTTCTCCTCATTTTTAGTCATGCCTCATCAGCAAATTAAGGTCCTAAAAACTTCAATTCCACCCCAATCTTTAAGGTCTACTTTGAGAAGGCTACTTTTCCTCAGTCATGTTTTGCGTACTTTCAGACTTGAGGGGTACATTTTCTGGTACTCTGTTGACAATGTAGTGCTGTTTATGACAGGAGTAGTATATCCTGAATTATGTATCTTTTAAAGATTTTTATTATGGAACAGAGCCTGGGTATGCATTTAGTAAGGTACAATTTAGAGGTGTGGAGGATTGAGTGTGGCGATGATATAGACAAAAGTGTCTGGATTGAAAAAATATATATGGAATGCACAGTCTTTTTAGATCAATTAGAAATAAGGGCTGAAAGCAGAGAGAGAACAGTTATCTTTTTAGATTACTCCAGCTAGTCTAGCTTGAATAACTGAATTTATTGGAGTGTCACTTTCTAAGCTAGAGAAGTTTGGGACTGGGGACATACATTAGTGTAAAAATGAGTTCAACCAAGCAACTGTTCTTCTGGTCATTTGCTTCCAGTTTCAGAACTCACATCTACCAGGCAGACCCTCTCATACGAAGTCTAACCAATGATTACCTGTTACTCACAAAGAGGATCCCTGTATTCTCATTTGATGTGTGGATTCAGCATACTGACAACACACAATAAGAAGTATCTTGATACACAATTTGATCAATTACCCATTTGTTTTCAATTAGCAAAACTGGAATTCTTAAACCATATACTAAAATGTCTGAGATTCTTTCTCTTTTAATTTAAAGGTCATATCCTTATAGACTATGTCTTGAGCATACCAAGGAAAGTATAGCATTGTGTGGTCTTTTGAAGACCGCTTGGGGAGAAAAGTTTCTTCCTAGAACACTCATATACTGAAGGATCACAGTTATTTGACCACCTGCATCACCAGTGACGCAAGTACCAAGACCTCAGGCATCTGGGCACATTATTACACTTTTGCATGTCAAGGGAGGATTTGTCAAGGCTGTCATTCTTAAAGACATGTAATAAAAATGTCTAGATCTGCTTCCTTCTTAAGCAAGAGAAAAAGTCTATGTTACCATGACACCAAACAATTTAATAAAAGGGAGAGAAATCCAATCAATAAATCAATCAGTCAATTCTTTCATTACCAGAAATATCAACTTACTGGGTATAATGTGACCTGCTTTTTTACTATCTTGAAGAGACAAACAGAATGTTTTCACCAATTTTCTGTATAATGATATAAATAATTCAAGCAAACTGTTATCTTTCCAATTTTCCCACTTTACTGTATATATATATATATATATATATATATATATATATATATATATATATATATATATATATATATATATATATATATATATATATATATATATATATATATATATATTAATGTTAATGCTGCTGAACTTGGTTGGTAAATCCTCTAAAATAATCATATAGTTAACACCACTGGACAACTTAAGTGACCTTCATGTCAACCTCATTAATGGAAATCAGACTTGCAATAACATAAATTAATTTGAGCACATAAGAATCTAATTGCTTTTGACTGATTAGCTATACATAATAGAGACATGATGACTGTATGTAAGCTTTAACTCCTGTCATGTAGCTGTGTGTTACAAAGCCAATTATAGGCACTTTGGGGAAATGGTAAGCATTTATAAAGTGGGTTTTGTGGATTTTCTGTAAGTTTGGTACCAGCATGATAAATATCTCTGTGGTCATGGCCAGGATCTGTTTGCCTATTTATTTTTCTGTATATGTGCCATCTATTTATACCACTACTGGAAAGAATTATTTGAAAACTATTGCAGAGATACATAGGATAAAATATATAAATAAATATTAATGTATACAAAAAAGAATTATTTTGTGTTATTTTATTTCATTTTAAACTTTTTATTGTAAATTAGATGGAGGTTTTACATTTCAGATTACCAACACTGAATTCAACAGCTAAAACTACTTATCAAGTCCCCTAATAGTCCACCCTCTTCCCTTCCCTTGACCTCTTTTCTCCCTCTTGAGGATCACTATCTTCCCCTTCACCCAAGGCCACTTGTCACCTTTGTAAGGAATTGTGTCAGCTTCTCTTCCTTGCACTCCGCCCCACCCCTTCCCCCAGCTTGGTAACCTCTCAAGTCTGTTTCTTTTGGTCTGAAAACCTTGGCCTTTACACCCCCCCTTACAACAGGGGTCTAATACATTATTTGTTTTTTGTGATTGGCTAACTTCAGTTAGCATAAAGTTCCCTACATCATAAGATAAGATGCTTCATGGTTTCAATATTCATTTTTAGATATGCACAGTAATCAATTATGTGCATATACCAGTGTTTCTTTATCCATTATTCTACTAATGGGTATTTAGGCTGCTTCCAAAATCTTGCTATTGAGAACAGTACTGCCACGAACATCTGTTTGCATATGTGTGTTTGTACTATGATTCTTACTTTTTTATAGAGATCCAGTACAGGGACTGCTGGATTATATGGAATTTCAATTTCTAGTTGTTTCAAGTAGTACAGAATAGCTTTTCACAATGATTGTACATATTAATAGTTCCACCAGCAGTATATGGGGATTTCAATCTCAAATAAAGTATGATTGATGTGCAAAGGGTAGGTCATAATTTCAGTATTGGTAAGAAGTGACCCACAAGTATGACCTGAAAAATACACAAAGACATTTTTGCGGAAAGTCCTCTTAAAGTTGAAATTTGTACTGTAGAAAATAATATCCTCAATAGTATCCTGAGAGTAAAGTATAGTTTCATAGGACCTCTTTTGGTGGTATTCTCCCAAGTAGGTCAATGACAGTATGTCAAAGGGCAATTTCATTTAGTGAGTCTACAAAAGCACAAAATAATATAGTCTAAAAACACACACTGTCCAGTGATATAATTTGGGTCCCAAAGTACATATCTGGGTAATTGAATGGAATATTTTTTAATTTCAGAAGAAACCCAAACAAAATCTGCTGTGTATATCAATTCTATTTCATAGTGATCCTGTAGGACAGAGTGGAATTTTCCAACAGGAAGGTGCATGTCAAGGTTGTATTCAATGTCTATGCTGAGCAGATAATCTAAGAAGCTGAATTTTATGAAGAAAGACTCAGCATCAGGATTAAAGTCAGATTCATTCACAAGCGCTGATACAGATTCCAGTACCCTACTTGCAATAAAGGAAGAGGACTTTAAGTACTTGGTAATGAAGATCAAGCTACAACCTTCAGCGTGAATCATGTTTCAACATGAAAAATAAAGAAGTCTCACGATTGGGCCACTAAGTAATACCAAGATAAAAGAAGAAAAGACTGAAATTGTCAGTTTACTTCATTTCACTTGGACCCCAAATCAATGCTCATGGCGGCAACCAAGAAATCAAATGATTTCCTTGCAGAAATCTTTTGCATAGAAAACCGACTTCATTCAAGTTGATTCCAACTCATAGTGACTATATTTTTTTTTCTAAGAGTGTAAATCTTACTGGAATTTACAGCTTAATATTTCTCCTGCAGCATAGTGGATAGATTTCAACCTGTGACCTTGAGGTTAGCAGTCCAACGTTTATCTGACAGCTGGAGAACACGGTAAAGTGTTCGGGAGCAAAGAGGTCACGGTGAACAGTAAGGTGTGCCTGACCTAAGCCATACTATTTTCAATTACATAGAAGCTGGACACTGAATAAGAAAGAGTGAAGAACAATGGATGCCTTTGGATTATGGCGTTAGCAAAGAACATCGACTATTTCCAAAGAACAAATAAACCTGTTTTGGAAAAAAGTACAGCCAGAATGCCTCTTAGCATCGAGGATGGTGAGACTTCATCTCACATACTTTTGACATGTTATCAAGATGGACCAGTGTCTGAAAGAGAAACGTGTGCTTGGTTAAACACAGCGTCAGCCAGATGGGCTGACACAGTGGTTGCACCAATTAGCTCAAACATAGCAGCCATTATGAGGATGATGCTGGATGCTCCAAAGTTTCATTATATTGTGTGTAGGCTCACTATGAGTCAAAATCAATTCAGCAATGCCGCACCATAACCACAATCTTTATGAAAGCCAATTGCCACCTCTTTGCCCCACGGAAACACTACGGGGGATCTGCTGACCTTTCAGTTAGCAACCAAGCAGTCCTCTAGGACTCCTGAAAGCTAGAACACATCATTATTTCATCTCATAATTCAGCTTTAGAAAAGATTTAATTAGTACCAATTAAGAAGATACTCTACTGACAACCTGGAGGAAGATGTTCCAGGCTGTCAATTTTGCTAAATATAGACTCAGAAATTGTAATAGTTGCCTAACTAGTTTCACGGTAGATATTACCTTATGAAACCTACTTAACTTACTGAATACTCACTTCTGAAACAATCTCACCATCACCAAGTTGCTTCCAACTCACAGTAAACCTTGGGAGAGAGTGTAACCAGCTCTTGGGTTTCCGAGGCTAGAAGTCTTTCCAGGAGCTGAAAGCCTCATCATTGATGCGGAGCTTGGACAACCGGCCTTGTGTCTAGCAGCCCACCTCACAATCACTATACAACCAGGGCGCCTTTGTATATGAATGAATGATGACATATTGAATATTTTCCAAAATATAATCAAAGTCCCAGAATTTTATAGCATTGTCTAATATATTTAGTTCAGTTTTTGTTAACATTTTAGAATGCAATGGTTTTTAATATATGCACATCACTATGATCTAATTTTAAAACACTTTTATCACTTCGAGAAGAAATTCCAAACACTTTAGCAGTCATAACTCACCCCCCCCCTATTTTCTCCGCTGCAGGCAACCACTAACTCACTTTCTGTTTTCATGAATTTGTCTATTTGGAATATGTCTTATAAATGGACTCATCCACTCTGTGGTCTTTTGTGACCAGTCCTTAGTGTAGCGTTTCGGAGGTTCCATTCTCTATTTCATTTATTCTTATTTAAGTTTTATTGTTTTCTTTTTTTCTAGGTTGAGCTCATAGCAGCTTCATAGGACAAAACCGAACTGCCCTGTGGGTTTCTGAGGCTGTAAATCCCTACGGGAACAGAAAGCCTCATCTTTCTCAAGCAGAGCAGGCACTGGTTTTCGCTGCAGACCTTGTGATTAGCAGCTGAACGTGTAATCCACTAGTCAGAACTGACTCAGTAGTGAGGAGGTTTTTACCTTTCTAGGTTTAATTTTTGCTTTTCTTTCTCTAATTTCTTATGGATAAGTTTCTGATTTAAGGTCTTAAGACTATAATTCTTAAACCATAAAGTCATTTACAGACAGCTTTAAATTTCTCTCTAAGCACTGCTTTAGTTGCATTCCATATATTTTGGCTGTGTTTTCATTTTCATTCATCTCATAATTATTTTCTAATTGTTCCAGAGATTTATTCTTTGATTCAATCATTGTTTAGGATCATATTATTTATTAATTTCTACATAATAGTAAATTTTACTAACTTTCCTTTATATCTAATTTCATTTCATAGGGTTTCAAGAATAAATTTGGAGAACTTCAATATTTTAAAATTTATTGATTCATGTTTTATGACAGTATGTGGTATTTCCTGGAAAATGTTCAGTGTGCACTTGAATTTGTTTTCTGTTGCTCTAGTTGTCCCATAGTTGATTAGGGCTAGCATTGTACAGTATTTCAAATATTTTATTTCCTTGTTTATAGTATGTTTGTGGTTTATTTTATTATTTTTAAGTAGAGTAAGAAAATATCCAAATATTGTTTTTAAATTTTCATTTTATCTTTGAATTCTACCAATTTTATCTTCATTTCATATTTAGAAAGGATGCATATGTTTATAGTTATTGTATCTTATTGATGGATTATTTTCTATTATTCTGAAATATTCTCCTAGTCTAAAATAACATTTTTGTATTAAAATCTATTCTGTCTGATATTAATGGAGGTATTTTATTTCATTTTTTATTATTTACATGGTAGACTTTTAAATGCTCTTTTACTTTAAATATATTTGTCTTAATTTAATGATTTTTTATGAAAATAAGCTTTAATACTTAAAATAATAAATACATACAAACATACATGCAGTTTGGGAGTCCTTCCCCTCTCCCCAGTTTTTGGGGGGAGTGGGATCAACACACAGGAAAATGAATTCTGCTCGCAGGAAAATGAAATCTACACACAGTCAGGAGTTGTCCTTGTTCGGTTTGGTCAGTTGCTCTTTCTTCTCTATTTATAACCTGTGCATTTTTTTAAAAAATTAACTTCAAAGTACTAAAATTCATGCAAAGGCTGAAGCAAAAGAGTTCTGTAAAGCTGGACCTACGTATGATGCCAAACCGGGTGTAGTTACGTAGCAGGAATGAGCAGTCAATGGTGGTAAGACATTAGATAAAACCATGAACTTGTTGTTAGCTTATGAAAGGAGACACAGGATGATTTGGGGTACACAAAAGTCTTCACAAAAATATAAAGAGTATAATGAGACCCTGGGATCTTGGGGACAAACTAGAGTTTGCCATCAGATCAGTCACTCACAATTTTTAAATCAATGCTTTAACTAGTCACACCAAAGACAAAACAAAAAAAGAGACAGAAACCCCTGGGAAGTGGCTAACTACTGAAAACGTCTATAATCCTAACCCACTGCGAAGCCTTCCTTCAACTCAGGAGAGGGCAGGCTCACAACCTAGTGAACCACAGCAGGGAAATGGAGAAGGGAAAGGACAAATAGACTGGGCACTTTGAAAACAAAGGAAATGGGGGCAACAAGCTGTCACACCTCATCTTGGGAGAAGATGGGAGGCCTTGAAGGTGTCCCGGGCGCTAGGACCTGGCATCCCGCTCCGTCTTGACCAAGCACTCTCCAAACAATCCTCTGGTGTGAATGGTGCCTCCTTTCTGCCTCTCCATGGTGCTTTTGCTCCCTGCATAGATGGGTCTGATCTCCTTCCACAGCTCTTCCAAGATGGCCATCAGCTCAGCATACTTGCTCTGGGGTAGCTGGCTATTCCCAGTGTCGGGGTGTACCCGAGGGACGGACTGTGACCCTTGGTCACTCAGCAGCTGGCCGTACTGTGAGCTTGTCGCCATGCTGGTTGAAGGAGAATGGACACTCCTGGCCACATTGAGGACAGAGCTGGTATGTGAGGATCCAAGTTCAGCTTGTACGACAATCCCCCCTCCCCCGCGGGGCACGCAGAGGTGGTCGCGAGGGAGGGCTGTGAGGTGGCTGCGCCCTGGACCCATCCGTGCACTTTTTCTTGTGGCTGCCCGGGTGCACTGGCGAAAATGGCGGTCCCTCACACTGCCCGTTGCTGCAATCAATCACCCAGACCTTGGCGGGCATAAGGGCAGCGGAACACTTGGTACGCAGCTGGCGGGGGCGAGGACGCCCTGAGGCCATTCTTGTGTCCGCTTAGCTCCCGTGCACTTTTTCTTGTGGCGGCCTGGGCGCACTGACAAATATGGCGGTCCCTCATCCTGCCCCTTGCCGCAACCCATCACCCAGACCTTAGCGGGCACGGGGGCAGCGGCGAACTTGGAACGGAGCTGGCGGCAGGCCAGGAAGTGGCAGTGCCTTCCACTCATCCTTGTGTCCGCTCGGCTCCCGTGCACTTCATCTTTTGGCTTCTCAGGCACACTGGCAAATATGGCGGTCCTTCACCCTGCGCCTTGCTGCAATCCATTACCTAGACCTTGGCGTGAACAGGGACAGCCGCAAACTTGGTACGGAGATGGCAGCGGACCAGGAGGTGGCAGTGACCTGTGCTCATCCTTGTGTCCGCTTGGCTCCCGTGCACTTTTACTTGTGGCTGCTCGGGCGCACTGGCGAATATGGCGGTCCCTCATGCTGCGCCTTGCTGCAATCCATCACCCAGACCTTGGCGGGCACAGGGGAAGCTGCAAACTTGGACGGAACTGGCGGAGGGCCAGGTGGTGGCAGGGCCCTGAGGCCATCCTTGTGCCCGCTTGGCTCCTGTGCACATTTTCTTGTGGCTGCCTGGTTGCTCTAGCAAATATGGCGGTCCCTCACCCTGCCCCTTGCCGCAATCCATCTCCCAGAAGTTGGCGGTCAAAGGGGCAGCCGCAAATTTGGTGCGGAGCTGGCGGCGGGCCAGGTGGTGGCAGCGCCCTGTGCCCATCCTTGCGCCTGCTTGGCTCCCACGCACCTTTCCTTGTGGCTCCCCGGGTGCACCGGAAAATATGGCGGTCCTTCACCCTGCCCCTTCCTGCAACCCATCACCCAGACCTTGGTGGGCACAGGGGCAGCTGCAAACTTGGACGGAGCTGGCAGCGGTCCAGGTGGTGGCAGCGCCCTGAGGCCATCCTTGTGTCCGCTCGGCTTCCGTGCACTTTTTCTTGTGGCTGCTCATGCGCACTGGCGAATATGGCGGTCCCTCACGCTGCGCCTTGCTGCAATCCATCACCCAGACCTTGGCGGGCACAGGGGAAGCTGCAAACTTGGACGGAGCAGGCGGAGGGCCAGGTGGTGGCAGCGTCCTGAGGCCATCCTTGTGTCCGCTCGGCTTCCGTGCACTTTTTCTTGTGGCTGCTCATGAGTACTGGCAAATATGGCGGTCCCTCACCCTGCGCCTTGCTGCAATCCATCACCCAGACCTTGGCGGGCACAGGGGCAGCCGCAAACTTGGTGTGGAGCTGGCGGTGGGCC
This sequence comes from Tenrec ecaudatus, assembly GCF_050624435.1. Classification (NCBI taxonomy): domain Eukaryota; kingdom Metazoa; phylum Chordata; class Mammalia; order Afrosoricida; family Tenrecidae; genus Tenrec; species Tenrec ecaudatus. Next base: position 146,531,564 of record NC_134548.1, read on the forward strand.
AGGAGGTGGCAGTGCCTTGCGCTCATCCTTGTGTCTGCTCAGCTCCCTTGCACTTTTCCTTGTGGCTGCCCAGGCGCACTGGCAAATATGGCGGTCCCTCACCCTGCCCCTTCCTGCAATCCATCACCCAGACCTTGGGAGGGTGGGGGGGCGGGGCACAGGGGAAGCGGCAAACTTGGTGCAGAGCTGGTGACGCTGCCAGGAGGGGGCAGCTCCGCACCTGCACCCCTAGCGTCAGGGCGCCACCTTCCGGTCATGCCCAAGCGCTGTAACTTGGCTGAAATAAATGTTTTTTCTATGATACAAAGCAAACAGTTACATCATATTTTTCAGCCATTTTTGCCAATCTATATGTTTTCATTGAAGATTTTTATCCACTTACATGTAATGTGATTATTGCACTATTACCATTTACAATTGTGAGATAAAATTTACTTTCCATATGCCTTGTTTCTTTTGTACTCTAATTTTCTAGTGTTCTCTGTCTTATGTTAAATAATTTGGGGGTAACATTTGAGTCTCCTTTTTCGTTTACAGTTTTTGAGTCATTTTCTTTGTGGTTGCCCTGGAGATCTTAATTATTGCCTTAATCTATAAAAACGAATTTGAGATAATATGTATTTGATTTTCATTTTATCTAAAACTTTGTTCTTATATAGCTCCATTCTCTCCTATTTTCTCTATACCCTTATTATAATACCAATTATATATTTGTAATTTATAAACCCATCAACAAAATTCTGTATTTCTTACTTTATGCAGTTGTCTTTTTAATCAAGCACTAGAAGAAATTTGTTGCAACCAAAATATGCATTATAATATACAAGTATACATTTACCTGCATATTTATCTTTACTGCTACTCTTTATTTCTTAATATGTATTTCATTTATCTTCTTGTATCTTCATTTAAGCCTAAAGGGATCCCTTTAGCATTTCTCATTGAGAGTTTTGCTTATGACAAAATCTCTGTTTCTAACATCTTTATTTTTACATATTTGAAGTATAATTTTAATGGATGTAGAAATTTTTATTATATTGATCTCAGGATTTCTTTGGCCTCTGTGATTGTCTTTCACATTTGTTGAATTCTGCCTGAATCTTTGAGGTCGCTGAAATGATTGTGATTCTTCCAGCCTCTTGGTAAGGTCTTTCACTGTTCTCTTCACTTCTTTTGCCTTATCCCTTAACACTTGTATTTCCCTTTGGAGAGTGGTTTCTGTCCTCTCTATTTTTCATCTGTCTTCTTTATCAATTCCCTCTAAACAGCCACAAGAGTCCTCTAAGGTCACTAAGCAGCATTCTAAAGATTTCTTCCTGTGGCGGTTAAAAGTCTGCTCCTTTCATATACATCTCAAGTGAAAATTTTCTCCAGACACTGCTGTTTCTTTTTCTCGCTTTCTTGTAGTCACTGTTGTTGTGCATAGTAGCTTACAAGGCATTTTGGTGTTGATGGGAGTGATTGCTACATGTGATGCATGAAGCCCGGTGGAGAGGGCTGGCCAAGTCAATGTGCGGCTTATGCAGTGATGCAATGTGGGTTGGGGTGACCAGGGACTCAAAATCTTCATGGAAAGATTTGTATTTTCTTTTAGTATTTTCAATATGTTATTCCACTGTCTCCATGGTTGCTTATGTGACATATTCAGTTCATTGTATTGAAAATTTCTTCTATGTGAGGAGCTGGTCCTCTCTTGCTACTTTCAAATGTGTTTGTTTGACATTTTCATTATGTTCTGTCAAAGTGAGATGCGATTCTTTGTTAATTTATTGTACTAGCAGTTAATTGAGGTTTCTGGATATATAAATTTTTCAGCAAGTTTTGGAAATTGTCAGTCATAAATTGTTCATATATTCTTTTTCTCACTTTCTCTAAATTTCTTTCTGTCTCAAACTCTCATTAGGCATCTGTTGATATGCTTGATGGAGTACGATAGGCCTCCAATGTTTTCTTCATTCTTTTTTTTTTTTCCGTTCCTCATACTGGATGATTTCAGATGACCTCTTTTTAAGTTGAAGGATCTCTGATGGCACTGGGAGATAATCAATGAGCAGTTCAAACCTACCAGTTGCTTCTGGAAGAATGATGAGTCTGTCTGTGCCTGTAAAGATTTATGGTTTCAGAAACCTTATTGAACTGGAATTGACACAATAGCAGTGGGTTTGGGATTTTTTGGTTTGGTTTTGAAGCTTCCAGATCATGGGTTCTCTTGGTTACCTTCTCAAATTTGCTGTTGTGCCACTTGGTGAATTTTTAGATATCAGTTAATTTACTTTTAAACTTCAGATTTTCCGTTTTGACTTTTAGTATAATTTCTCTCTTAATATTCTCTATTGGTAAAGTATCATTTCATACTTTCCTTTAATTTTTCAGATGTGGTTTAATCTATTTCTTTAAATGCACTTGTAATTCTGAATTTTGAAGAATTCTAATGTCTTCAGCCTTGATCAAACATTCAAACAAGATGCATTATAATTATTGTCCATTTGAATACAAATGTTGGAAATTAAGAGGAAGGGCAGTAATCAGAAAATAGGAACTTTGTGAAAGAAACAAAGCTCGAGATCACATTTTAGAATTTTATAAGACCAACTATACCCTTTTTTAACAACACGAGTGGTAACTGTACAGCCGGAATTCTCCAGATGGGATACAGAGAAATAAAAAATTCATTACCTCTGTGTTAACAACTATGGAGAAGGTCAACATCAGAAGCTAAAACCAGGCCAGGGGCTGACTGGAACAGGCTATCAATCACTCATATATAAGATGAAGCTGAAGAAAATTTTAAAAAGTCCACTAGAGGCAAAGTACAACCTGAATTTTAAGAACATATTTGCTGCATTGAATATAGATGACAGGAGGCCTAATGAGCTATGGGAGGACACCAAGAACATTATTCATGAAAAAACAAAAGGTCATTAAAAACACAGGAGAGGGGGAAAAAAGGTCAATATGGACGTCAGAAGATACTCTGACACTTGCTCTTCACATTAGCATAGCTAAAGCAAATGTAATATTTGATGAAGTCAAAGAATTGAATAGAAAATTTCAACAAAGGGAGGCTCGAGAAGACAAAACTAAATATTATAATGAAATGGGAAAAGACCTAGATTTAGGAAACCAAAAGGGAAGAATCAAATCAAAAGCTGAAAGAACTCCAGAAAAAAATAGAACATTGAGTTGCAATATTGAAAGATGCTGGATGCATTAAAAGATGGAAAGAATACAGTTACTGTGCCACCATTTCAGGAGGTAGCATATGAGCAAGAGTACTGAAGGAAGAAGTTCAAGGTGCACTGAAAGCATTAGCCAAAAACTAGGCTCCAGGAATTGATGGAATACCCACTGAAATATTTCAAGAAGCTGATAAAACAGTGGAAGCACTTACTTGTCTATATGAGGAAATTTGGAAAACAGCTACTTAGTCAACTGACTGGGAAAAATCCATATTTGCACCCATTCTAATGAAAGGTGACACAACAGAATTCACCAAGTATAGAACAATATCACTGATAACACATGTAAGTAAAGTTTTACTGAAGATCATCTAACAACAGTTGCAAAAGTACATTAACAGGAAGCTGCCAGATTCAAAGAGGAGTTGGAAAAAGAGATACCATTGCTGATGTCAGATGGATCTTGGCTGAAAGCAGACAATACCAGAAAGCTGTTCATTTGTATTTTATTGACTATGTTGATTATAATGAATAGCCCTGAGAAGAATGGGAATGCCAGACATTTTAGTGGATGCATGTGGACCTTATGCCAGTTGTTTGAACAGGAGAATGCTGCAGGTTTTAAAAATCAGGAAAGGTGCGCATCAGGGTTGTATCCTCTAATCATACTTATTCAATCTGTATGCAGAGCTGTATTATATGAAAAATAATGTGGCATCAGAATTGAAGGAAGGCTTATTACAAACCTGTGATATGCAGATGACACAGCATTGGTTGCTGAAGGGCTTGAAGCACTTGCTGAGGAAGAACAAGGATTGCAACCTTCAGTATGGATTAGAACTCAATGTAAATTAAGACCAAAAATCCACAATTGGGCCAATTGGTAAAATCATGAAAAATGGAGAAAATATTGAAATAGTCAGAGATTTCATCTTTCTTATATTCACAATTAATACTTATGGAAGCAATAATCAAGAGCTCAAAATATGCATTGCAAATGTTAAGTTTGCTACACAAGATGCCTTTAAAGCATTTAAAAGCAAAGAGTTACTTTGAGGATTACGGTGCACCTGACCCAAACCAGGGTGTTTTCAATGGCCTCATATGCATATGAACATTGGACATTGAATAAGAACAACCAAAGATGAATCAATATAATTTAATAGTGGTGCTATCCAAGAATATCTCCTCAAGATATCAAAATGTGCTAGACAGGGTTCTCTAGAGAGATAAAACCAGATTGCTGATAATTTTATAGATTTAGATATAAAGATAGATATAACACAAGAAATGAACAATTAAATTATAAAGAAGTACAAATGGCTCAGTGTGACTCACTCCGTGAGATAGTTGTGAGACATTGTCAGTCCTTCAAGTCTTGAGGGCCGTCCGGTAGTCCTCTGTAGAGAGAAAGAGATAGACTATCTGGGCACAGGCAGCAAACAGCAAGGCAGGTCACCAACCGTCAGCCAGGTCTAGCAGAAATAATGGGTGGTGAGTGTGTTTCCTGGGTGCTCTCAGCAATAGCTTGTAAGGCATCTCCCTCAGGCAATGCTACTGATGCAGCCCCACCTGGCATATCAACTTGAATAGTTTGACTAATCTGCTCAGGTGTGGATTGTGAATTAATACTTTCAGCTGGGAGGGGTGGATCTATTGACTCGGGCGAGTCAATTGTTTCTAAGGCCTCAATATCCTCCTCTTCTGGATCAACGGCCCATATGTTCCTATCCCATGTTTCAGGGTCCCAACTTTTCCCAATCAATGCCCTTACTTTGGTTTCAGACACTGCTCTAGACCTGCAATTTAGCTGCCATTGTAATTTAGCCACTCATATAATGAGACTCTGGACCTGGTTCTCAGGAATGTCAGCTCTTTCACTAGAGGAGAGAAGGCTCTCCTTTGCAGCACAGATGGAAGTTTTCAAATCCATTAGTCTGCACCTGAGGCGTGTTTTTGAGGCTCTGAGATCATCCCTCTGCTTAATCACACTTTCCATTGTAAGAAGGACCAGCCAACCAGCTTCCCTATGCTTGTCATCCTTACAAAATTCCTGAAAAATATCAAACATACGATCACTCAGGGCCTCTCCTTTAACCAGCACCTCATCTATCGGTGGAGCTACTGTAGGTATTATCTTTGCTATTTCACACCATGGATTAGAAAGGGTAGCAGACTTGTCCATGCTTTGGGGTATTGAAGTAGCCTCACTAGTGTTAAGACTAATCAGGCTGGAGAGCCAATTTAAGAAGCCCATATTTATTATTTTATTTCTCTAGAAGCATTCCTGGTATGGGCACCACGGCTGCAACAATGGGTTTAAGCATAGGAATAATTGTAAAGACGGCACAGGAACTGAGAGTTTTGATTTTGTGTGTGTGCATAGGGTTGCTATGGGTCAGAGCTGACTCAATGGAAGCTAACAATATCAACCACACCTCATTTTAAGATTTTTGTCTACTGACCAGCACTTGAGTTCCCTCTGAAAGTGTCTTACTAACTGGCGTCTGCATAAAGAATGTACATTACTATTTCAGTGGTGCCCTATGCATTTTTGTGGGAAACTGGATATTTGAAACTCTGAAAATCAGTTTTCCTCATTTCTATGAGTATGTTGTTACTACTGCTGCTGCTGCTGCTTGTGTTTGTTTAGTGGTAGTCTTAGAGTTACGGTATAAATTATGTATTCTTTGTTGGACATGATCGCTAAATTTTCTCATCAATTAGGTTTTTGGTTGCCTACTGATTGGACTGACTGTTAACCACACTGTAAGGTAAGTGGTTCAAACCTGCCAGCTACTATGTGGGAGAAAGTTGAGGTCATCTACCCCCATAAAGATTTACAGCCTCAGAAATTCACAAGGGAAGTTGTATGCGTCATCATTGACTAAAAGGCAGTGGGTGAGTAGGTTAGTGAGTAGACTGATGTTTAATTAGAAGCCTTGAACCAATAAGTCTCTCACTTCTTGCTGAGAAGTTCTCTGTGTGTAGTGGGGAACATAGGTGCTATGTCAGGCAGTTTCCAAAACACACTAGTTTTTAATTCTTCCTGCAGAACTTCAAAGTCAGAGATGAAATATTAGAGTTTTATTGGGCCTTTTTGGAATATTCACACAGTCCTGTGCTCTTACACAGCATTCTAGAGTCTCCGAAATATGTAGCAGCTCTCTATATAGATACTATATTCCTTTGTCTTTTACTTTACATTTTCTATCAGTTTCTTATTTGCCTGAACAGTTATCACCATCTTAGGCAGGTGCGCTATTAAGTAATTGGCACCAATTGTTTTTTAACAAATACCTAGAATATGAGACCTGTGCCCAGAGCAAGCTTTGAGTCAGTTCAAATAAAGAAAATTCCTATGAGGGAGGCCATTCATGAGCTTCCAGATAAGTCAAGTAGTACAATTTTCTTGTTTTAGGAACTTTGAGTATCTCTAAACCCAGTTTATATTACATCACTAGTTTTTACATATTATCATGGTGAAGGTATTGCTTTTCAAAGCTACTGTATAGTTTGTAAGCAAAGGACGAGATTAGGGAAAGCAGAAATACCACAAATCTCACTGTTTTTGTTGAAATTCTGATGTCTTTCTTAAATAAATATTCCTCAGATCATTGTATGCCTTGCATTATTTTTCAGAGTTCTGGGGGAAAATTGCAACAATTTTGTCAATATTCACACTTTTTTAAAAAGATCATTTTATTGGGGGGTTTTACAGCTTTTATAACAATCCATACATCAATTTTATCAAGCCTATTTGGACATACATTGCCATCATCATTTTCTAAACATTTATTTTCTATATCAGCTCCTCTTTTTTCGCCATGCTAGTCCTCTGGTGACCCCTTGATATATGTTACGGTCTAGCCCACAGTGAAAGACAGGACTGGGGTCATGATAGTGGGGAGTGAGGAAGCCTCAAAGAACCAGAGGAATATTGTGTGTTTCATCTGTGCTATACTGTGCCCTGGTTGACTCATCCCTTGCTTGTGACCCTTCTGTGAAGGGAGGTCCTATTGTGTACAGATGGGTTTTGGGTCTCTGAGCCAAACCCCCTCATTCTCAACAGTATGTTTTTGTTTTGTTTTGGGTCTTCTGATGCCTGTTACCGGATGCAGTCAACCAGTCATGATCACACAGGCTGGTGTGATTCCACCATGTGGGTTTATTGCTTCTCTGCTAGATGGCAACTTGTTTAACTTCAAGCCTTTAAGACCCCAGACACTATATGTTTTAATAGCCAGGCACCATCAGCTTTTTTCACCACATTTGCTTATGCACCCATTTTGTCTTCAGCGATTGTGTTGAGAGGGTGAGCATGACAGAAAAAGCATAAATAATTCCAGGTCTGTCCACTGATGTTTGTGACTAGGGGTTCCAGGAACTGCCCCTCCTAGCCTGAAGTCTATTTTGGGAGCTCCTCGTGTGCTTTGTGGCTTTGTTTTGCTCCCGTTGTTGATCTGTTATGTTCCCTTCTGGGTTTACCTCACTAAGGGTGGGGTGGGGTTGTGTCAGACCTGACTCACTCCCCACCGTGTGCCCACAGTTTTATCCTCTGTTGCAGTATGTTCCAATGAGTGGACACCATGTCTCAAGCTGTCATTGACCCTACAGTCCTCTTTGTGCCTTAGCAGCTCCATGCAGAGACGTCATCTTCAGGGTTTGGTGTGCTAGTATGAGGTCTAGTCCCTCACTCTTTTTCCTTCCTGGTTTGCTTCCATGGGTGCATTAGGCTGGCCCCTCTCACCAGTCGGTAGGTTTAGTGTTGTCCTCTGTAGCACATACTTCCCGGGTGGGGGTCAGTTTGGCTCTGATTGGGACCGGCCCTGAAGTCCCTTCCTTTCATAAGTTGCGCCATGTGGTTATGTTGCCTTTAAGGTTTGGTGTGCAGTGGTGAGGTCTGCACGCACATTCTAATTTCTGTGGAGAAATAAACATTACCCTCCTGGATGGATTAGTGCCCTGCTTCCCCAAAGCCATCATTTCCCCCTTTATTTCTCCTTTTCTCCCCCACCCCTTTTCCCTTCTTTCTCTTGGGATGACATGTACATTCTTAGGTTTGGTCTGTCCCTCACTCATTTGCCTATACCTCAACCTATATAGTGTGAAGTGGCTTTTCTTCTATACTTACTATGCTGATTATACTTACCTCAGTGGACTCATGCTGTACTTGTTACTATTTGCAGATGACATGATTCTCTACATTGAAAATCCCAAAAGTTCCAAAACAGAAGCAATTCTACTCTGTCCTATAAAGTCACTGAATCAGAATTGACATGATGCCCGTGAGGAAATGGTAAATTGAATGATTAAATGGTATCATATGTGAAATTTATTCCCCCAAAAAGCCATTAACAATCTTTCAAAAGGCAGCTAGAGAAAGCAAAGTATTAAGTTGAAATGTGCAAATATCCAGAAGGAAATTTGTTCTACACTTTTCACATTGAAAGAAATGAAGGAAATTCAAGTCTCCAGTTGAATATTGAAAAATTTATTTTTAGTACATAATTCACATATCATAGGATCAAATAGGTCAATCATATCAAGAAGAGTTGTGCAATCATCACTACAACCAATTTTAGAACATTTTCTTCTTTCTTGTACTCATTTTTATTCCCCAACCCCCTGCCAGACCCACATTAATCCAGTTACTGTTGCTATAGATTTACCTATCCTGGATTTCATATATAGAAAAAAATATTTAAAAACTAACAGCAATAACACTATAAAACAGATTTAAAACTTCACTTGAAAAGAAAGCAGAAAATATTTAAAATTCGAGGCAATTAAAAATGAGTCACAAGTTGGATCAAATGATAAGATGTTAAATTTTGAACTAAGTGCACTCTGCATGATATCAAAGGTATTCTCATCACTGGTTTATGGTCAGAGGAAATTCACCAGAGGCTTAATCTATGTGTATTACCCTTTCATTTAAAAAAAAAAAACAGAAACAACTTTAACATGAGTCAAAAGGGAAATCAAATGATATGGGAATACATTTTAACCTACGATATATACTCGAAAATAAGCCGACCCGAGTATAAGCCGAGGTACCTAATTATTACCCGGGGAACCAGAAAAACTGATTGACGAGTATAAGCCTAGGGTGGGAAATGCAGGATGTGAATTAACACAGAGACCAGAGGGGAGAGATGGAACACAGCCACAGCCACATCCTTACCAGTTCAGCTGCCGGTGTAAGTGAATCACTACCGGTGCTTCTGCAAATTGGAGCCGTCCACTTCATAAGATGACTCTGATTGGTTAGATGTGAGTAAACAAACATTCAAAGCCTTGTAGTGTCAGCGGGGCTTTGAATGAACAGCGGAGGAACGGCATTCACCCGAGAGATGTGACACCTCACTGGAGTACCACTGACCTGCGTAGAAACCGAACCCCAGTTTTTCAGTACATTTTTTGTGCTGATAAACTCAGCTTATACACAAGTATATATGGTAAATATATCTGCCCAAATCAACTTTTCTACGCTCTCTGATAACAATATCTTTCAATTTTGGTCAGAGGGTGTCCACCAGAGGCTTAATGTATGTGTCGACTCTCCAAATAGATTTTGGGCTTCTACTGTCTACCATAACTCACTCCCTTCTAGTCCATGCTGACTCACAGCTGCCCCTATGGGTTTCTGAGACTGTAACTGTTTACAGGAGTAGAAAGCCCAGTCTTTTCCCCAAGGAGCTTCTGGTGGTTGTAAACTGCCAACCAGAAAAATATCACAGTTGGTAAAGTATAGAGGGTCAACAAAAAGACATCTGCTTAGGTCTTTTCCTTATTTATTGTCTTTTAAATCACCCTTTGCATTAATACTGAATGATGCTCTTGATGTCATCCCACACCTCGTCAAGTCTTCTGCTATCGATGTTTCGTACCCCGTCTCTGTTCTTGAGATCGTCTCCAAATTCTATAGGATATACTCAAGGTCTACTTTGGATCTCGTGGACTTGTTTTCATTTTATTCAACAACCTGTAATTACATATGAGTGATTGATGATCTGTTAGACAGTGGACCCCTGGCTTTGTTTTGCTTGATGATTTGGACCTTCTCCATTGTCTCTTCCCACTGATGTAGTAATTTTGATTCCTGTGTATTCCATCTGGTGAGTTCCATGTGTACAATCACTGTTTGTTGTAGGAAAAGAGAATATGCAATGGAGAAGTGTTTGGTCTTGTAAAATTCTACCATAAGAGTGACAGCTTTGCATTTATTTTTAAGGTGATATTTTACAATCTATTGATCCTCTTTGTTACTAGATTTTACATTTCCATTACCAACAATTAATAATGCATCTTGATTGCATGTTTGATCAATTTCAAATGGAAGAAATTGGTAGAGTAATTTCTTCATCACTAGCTTTAGTGGTTACTGAGTACATTTGAATAATAGTTATATTAACTGGACTTACACAGATATTATCCTATTATCCTCTTGCATTGTAGTTCAAGATAGATCTTGAAATGTTCTTTTTAAAGATGAATGTGACACTATTTCTCTTGAGTTTGTCATTCCAGGCTTAATAATCCATATGATTATCTAATTCAAAATGTCCACTAATAGTTTATTTCAGCTCAGTAATGCTGGAAGAGTGAGCAGAAGCATTATCACAATGGGAAAAAATGTATCAGTGCAACTTTCATGGCTGCCTTTGCTTACCAATTTGGTTTTCAAATTTCTTAAAGCTTCCTATCAAACCCCATGATTACTTTTAAGAAATCTATCTAGATTAGCCCTTGAGAGTCCGCAAAAAGGGTTGCCATACAGAACTCTCTTCCCCGAATTTAAGGCCACCATCCACTGATCCTAAAGATATGTACAAATACTTGTTTTAATAAACCCATCCATATATGAAGTGGAACCCTACTAGTAATGCCATTTTACTCACCTCTGTATCTTTAAATGTGCTCCCATGTAAGTAAATACATTGTTGTATATTGTGCTTGGTTATATGTGAGCTAACTAAATGCTACAGTAATTCTATTACAAATGATAGTTTGAGTTTGTGGGTAGTTCTTCTGAAGCTATTACTTCTGATAGTAGTTAGATAGCAGCGACAATGTATATTGAAGCCATTCAATTAGATACAATAAAATTAAATCATCTTCACATATAAAAATGTTTATCCTTATCTTTCTTCTGACATGTTCATAAATCAAATTATCCAAATTAATATCCAATTATGAAGAAACAATTTTAAGAGAAAGTATGGCCAAAGCACATGTCATTTTACTCTATTCAAAATTATTTTATTGACTCTTGGCTTCCTTGTTGGTACTACATTCTATAGTAGAAATTATAGGAATCACTAGCAAGAGTTCATACAGTTTAACCTATGTGAACTGTATTATCATGAGTCAAATGAAACAGTGATCAATAAAAGCTAAAAATGGGATAATTGTGGAAAGATAGTGGTGTAAACAAATGTTATTCGGACCCAATTCAACAAATGCAATAAGAAATTCGAAAATGAAATGGTACATGGATTTGGCAGACCCTGAATCAAGAAGTAGAGGAATGCAGCAGGGAACTTCATACAGGCAAAAATCAACGAATCAGCAATGATTCACTAACAATAGAAAAAAGGCATTTCTCCCAATACTCCTACACCTCCCTCAAGCCATGTGGGCTACTGGATGCTGGAAACTATGGTAATGATCCCCCCAAAATTACTTAATTTTATAAGCACCATTGCCCTTGCCGGTACAAAGAGACAGGAGACCGACTACTGCACTCCAATCAACAAAACGGACCTCCTTGGAGATCCGTTTGAAGAGTGCAACATCTCCCCAACCTGGGCACTGTCAGCTGAAAGCCTGCTATGAATGACTACAGAAATCCTTTGTAGTGAAGTCTGCTCTCCTAGTCAAGACTCTGCCTGTTTCTTTGTGAACCTATTTTTAGGAAACTGAAACCAACAGGACAGGCCACCTTCGGAGTGAGTTCTGGTCTGCCTGCTCCTCCTTTAAGTCAATGCTGCAGACTCCTTGAGGGAGGCATCTTTAGATGATGCCCCCATGGTTGGAAAATATGGCTTTTGCCATTTAAAAGAAAAGCTTGGAATTGTATGATTTAATTTTTCAAGACCAATGGCTTCTTCGTCATTAAGATTAAAAAACCCACAACAACCAACTATACAGGTGGGCTTACCTTTATGGAATCCACAAAAATCAAATTGACTACATTTGTGGCAAGAGATGATAGAGAAGGTTAATATCAGCAGCTAAAACTGGGCCAGGGGCTGACTGTGGAACAGAAAATCAGTTGCTCGTCTGTAAGGTCACGCTAAAGTTCAGAATGAAACAATTTCACAGGAGCCAAAACATGACCTTGGTCTATCCCACCTGAATTTTGAGAACATCTCAAGAATATACTTAAATCATTGTGCACTAATGACAGAAAACTTGATAAACTGTGAGAAGACATCAAGAACAGCATACATGATGAAAGTAAAAGGTCATTTATAAAACAGAAAAGATCAAAATGGAAGCCAGAATAGACTCTGAGACTTGCTCTTGATCATAGAGTAGCTAAAGCAAATGTAATAAATGATGAAATAAAAGAACGTAACATGAATTTTCAAAGGACAACTTGAAAAGACAAAGTAAAGTATTATAATAAAATATGACAGATCTGGACTTAGAGAACCATAAAGGAAGAACGGGCCCAGCATATGTAAAGCTGATAAAACCAAGGTGGGGTGGGGGGTGGGAATCAGGCCTCCAAGTGGTGCAATATTAAAAGGTTCTATGATAGCGGTTCTCAACCTGTGGGTCATGGTCCCTTTGGGAGTCCAACGACCCTTTCACCAGGGTGGCCCAATTCATAACAGTCACAAAAATGACAGTTATGAAGTAACAACGAAAATAATTTAATGGTTAGGGATCACCACAATATGAGGTACTGTATGAAAGGGTTGCAACATTAGGAAGGTTGAGAACCACTATTCTGTGACAAAATACTGACTAATGCAGAGAGCATTTTAAAAAGATGGAAGACATACGCAGTCACTCTACCCCCCCAAAATAGTTAATATTCAATCATTTCAAGAGTTAACAATGAATCAATTGTATTGAAGGAAGAATAAAAGGCATTAGCAATATGAAAGAATACCAATCAAATTATTTCAACTATCTGATTAACCACTGAAACCACTCACTCATCTATTTCAAGTAATTTGGATGATGGCTACTTGGCCAACTGACTAGAAAAGATCTGTATTTGTATCCATTGCAAAGAAAGATGACCCAACAGAGTGTGAGAATTATAGAAAATATCACTGATATCACATGGAAGTACAATTTTGCTGAGGATCATTCAATTTGGTTGCAGCAGTACATCAACAGGGAGCTACCAGAAATTCAGGCCTGATTCAGAAAATGAATCGCTGCTATTGTGAGATGGATCTTGGCTGAAAGTAGAGATTGTTAGAAAAATGTTTCCTTGTGTTTCATTGACTCTGCAAAGGTCTTCAACTGTGTGACTCCTAACACACTATGGATAAGATCAATAGGAATGCAAATTCCAGAATACTTCATTCCACTCATGCAGTGCCTGCACAGGAACCAAAAGGCTGTCATTTCAAGAGAAGAAGCAATAGTACAAAATCAGGAAAGGTGTGAGTCAGGGTTGTATCTTCTGATCAGTATGTTGAGCAAATAATCCGAGAAACTAGACTATATTAGCAAAATCACACCATCACAATTTGAGGAACTCTTATTAAAATTTATGATATTTAGGTGACATAATCTTACTGATAGTGAGGGAGACTTGAAACATTTGATGATGAAGATCAAGGATTGCAGTCTTCAATATGAATTACAACTCAATGTAAAGAAAACCAAGAAGCTCACAACTAAGCCAACAGATAACATCATGATACAGAGAAAAATTAAAGTTGTCCAGGATTTCATCTTTATTGGATCCACAATTTGCTTCATATGCATATGAAAGTTGAACAATGAATAAGAAAAACCACAAAAGTCCTTTGAATTGTGGTGGTAACAAAGAATATTGAAAGTACTATGGACTGCCAGGGGAAAAATTTATTTGTCTTGAAAGAAGATAGTGAGACCTGGGATCATGTATTTTGGAAACATTATCAGGAGAAACCAACTCCTGAAAAAGGACATCATGCTTGGTAAAGTAAAAGAGGAAAATCCTGTTAGACGGATTGATATAATGACTGTAACAATACAGTCAAACAACTGTGAGGATGGTTGCAGACTGGGCAGTGTTTTATTCTATTGTACATATGATTGCTATGATTTGGAGCTGATTCATGGTACCTAACAAAATGGAATGTATGGTTAATTGACTCCATGAACAACTGCCTACTTTGCCATTGGACCAGAAAAACTGGATGGTGCCCAGCTACCATTACTGAATATTCTTTTTAAATATTAACTGAAGAATCCTGGTCACAGGAGAGAAAATGTAGAACAGAATTTCAAATTCTTGGGGACTCCAGATTGTCTGGAAATATGGAGGGTAGATAACCCCCTGAAAGTATTATCCATAGATATTTAAACTTTAACAAAAAATATTCCCTAAAGCCATCTTGAAATAAAATTGTCTAACTGGTAATATAGATCCACTTTGAGAATTTGGCTTTTAAGAAATAAGATCAAACTGACAACAGCAACTATAAAGATTAGATAGGAACCATAGGGAGCCATGTGTGTATATTAATTAGGAATAACTCAGAAAAGCAGGTGATAATGGTTACAAAATTCAAAGAATATAATCAATGTCAGTGTACATTCGGAAGATGTTGAATTGATGTATGTTTTGCTGTATATAGTTTAAACAACAACAAAATAAAGAAGAATTTAGGGTGACATGGTGAAAATTATCTCATTCTCTTCTCAGTATATAATTCCACTAAGTAATAGGAAGCATCAAATCTTTCATTAGTGTATAAGCCTCACTGAGCGTTTACCAGCGCATCTTGTAAAATATTCACCAGAGAATTCTAGACTTGTACCTTGTCAAAGAGGAGACTAGCGTACATTGCCAATGGATAGTCTACAAGGTCTAATATTTTGTGTGAGTAATGGAGCTGCCCTTTAAAGATAATTTAATAGTCTATATTCTCGGTTCAGAAATGCTCAAATGATACATCTTAAAAGGTAAACATATTGGTAAGTATTTTAAACACTATTTTAGCATTTGAGAGTAATATTTTAACATTTTAGAGTTAAGATTCAATGGGTGTTATACTTAATTGGAGGTATACAGTCGTTTGTACAAGATGAGAGTGAATTATTGAACCTGTGTAAATAAAAAAAAACTAACAAGAAGATCACAGAGAAGATCTGTGATCATAGGGCAGAATTAATTGACTGAACTGCCTGGAGAATTTTCCTGATTTTTGAACCAACAGAGTTAATAGCAGATGAGAAACCAACTAGTATATTTCATCATTGTTGGAGTGATGACAACTTACATATGAACGTATATATTGAGTGCTGTACCTCCTGGTGTGTTGATTCATCATGAGAATGGATGATCATGCTGTAAATCCAGTAACAACTAAAATGGAAATTTGGTCTTAAAACTATGAACATATTGCTGTTGTGTTGATTCTGACTCATAGACTATAAATACCCTATTGAAGATTGCTGATAGCTGTGAAACATAATTCAAAGGTGGTAACTTTGTTTCCTCTCAGCTGAATAAATCCTTAGCATGATCAAAATGATGAAAACAGTGAAGTTACGTTTCTTGAATTTGGTCTATGTTATGCTGTATATATTCCCAACAACAACAAAAATAAACTATTTTAAATGTATGGACATGAGGACTGTGACCAGGAAGCTTAACTGGAAATAGAAATCTCACAAGTTACAAAAGTGGAAATCAGGATTGGATAAAAACTAAAGTAAGCAAGTGAGATAAAGTTTATTGTGCCAACCTGGTGGGTTAATTGAAGGGCGAAGAGATAAATGGCTCAGCGAGCCTCATCTTTCTAGGTCTCGGGTCTCTTGCTTTTTGATGGTCAGACCAGGGTGCAGCCGCCATAGCCAGTTCCCTGCTTCAGCTGGCAAGGCTACTGCCTACAAGACATCCCTGAGGAGAAACCACATGGACCTACCCCAATGCAGCCCTGGGTGCTGGAGCAACCGTGTGAAGACTCTTGCCAGTGCTGAGATGCACTTACACATTCACTGGTTCGACTTTCCTCCAGAAGTTGACATCATTTTGTGTGTTTTGTGAGTTGGAGGAGGGCTTTTGGGATTGGTGTAGGACATATGGGCTAATGTTGGACTTGTGGGCTTGGGCAGCACTGGGTTAGGATGTTTTCTTGATGCATACTTACCGTTTATATAAAACTTTCCCTTATACATAAGAGTTTCTGTGGATTTGTTTCTCTAATGTACCAAGACTAACACATTTATTGTGATAGGTAGGTTTATTGTACCAACATGGCCAATGAACACATGTGGGATTAATTGAAGGCCAAGGAGATAAATGGCTTGGCGTGCCTCACCTTTTTTGTCTCTTGCTCTTTGATCATCAGATCAGTGTGCAGCTGCCTTGCTTGTTCTGTGCCTTGATTTGCAAGTTATACTACCTGTGGGACACCTAACCATGGACCGTGTCACTGTAATTTGAGGTTCCTTCAAGATCTTCTTTGCCACACTATTGGAATATACATCTCTTGTGCTGAGGACTGTCAGACCCTGTCACCTGGATGACTGTTGGTTACCTGCCTTGCTGTTTGCAGCCTATGGCCAGGTAGCCTGACTTGCTATACAGAGGACTACCCAGCAGTCCTCAAGACTTGAATGGCTGCCAGTGCTGCCTCACGGAATTGAATTGCACTGAGCCATTTGTACTGTTCTATAGATTAATTAGATGCTTATTTCTTATGTTATCTACCTATCAATATAAATATATATAAAATTATTAGTGTCCTGGTTTTGTTTCTCTAGAGAACCCTGTCTAGCACAGCAAGTATCACAAAAAAATCTGTGTACAAAATTGCTCTTACAGAGTTGCTGCTCTTAGAGGCCATCAAATCAGCTCTGATCTTGTGTATAACAGGAGAAAAGTTTGCCCACTCCTGTACCCTCTGGATCTGTAGAAAATAATCTAAAATATGGCACTTGATTTTGTTTTCAAATAACAGTTCCCTAATTATAACAAAGGAGTCTCTGAGTGGAACAAACAGTTAAGCACTTTATTACAAGGTTAAAGGCTCTAAATTCAAACCCACCCAGAGGTACCTTGGGAGACAGTTTTGACAATCTGTTTCTGAAAGACCACAGCCTAACAATTCTATGGAGCTGTTCTCTGAATACGTGGGTGGGTCACCATGAATTGGAATTGATTCAATGGCAACTAACAACAACACTATGAAAGCAGTAACCAAGAAAATAAAAGGCTTGGCTAAGGTGAATACTGGGTAGAAAAGTGAGTTGCAAATATCATTATAACAATGTTTGTTAGAACTTGGAAGTAAAGGCTTAAAATTATGCTATAGAAAGACAATGAACCAACTGAGTTTTGACATATACCCAAGCCATGTAAATTTACTTATAATGGGGAAAGCCTTCTATTCTCATTAGGAAAATTAGGAATCTAGAAAGAAAATTAGGAATAATAGGAGTCTAGAAAGGAAGTATAAGCAAGAAATTAGTGTATGATTGTGTACCCTCCCCCCCCCAAAAAAAAAACTTGAAAAAGCTCTGCCCAGAACATTTTTCCCCACTAGTGGAGCATCGAGCAACTCTCTCTGAGTTAATGAACCCACTGGCATCTCCTGGGAAGCTTCTGTGGTCACAGTTAATTTTTTCGTAAAAACAGTTTCACTCAAACCTCGGTTTTTGTGATGGCCAATTTAAGAGAACAGCATGTGGTTGTGAATTTTTGTTTTCTGTTTGGGAAAAATGCCGCAGAAACTGTTGGGATGTTGAACACAGCTTACAAGGACAGCACTATGGGGAAAACTCAAGTGTACAAGTGGTTTTCTCATTTCAAAAAAGGTGGTCAACTGATGAAAATTTCTGCACTTTTGCTTGCAGACTGGCAACAGGCCATTGAAGATATGGGGAAGTTCTTGGGGACCATATTGGATCTCGGTTGAGTGACTGTTAAAGGAAGATTTGGGAATGAGAAGAGGCAATGCGGAATTTGTGCCTGGGGTTCTGATTGACCAAAAAAAAGAGCATGAACTGGAAACATGCTATGCTTTGAATGCATAGCTCCGAAGTGTCCCGACTTTTTGTTTTTCCCCCAAGATTATTATTGCTGAGGAGACAAGGTATTAATCTTATGACCCCAAAAGCAAACATTAATCAAGCCAGGGGAAGATGCCACCATCACCTTGGGCACCCCCCCCCAAAAAAAAAAAGCTTGTCAAGTGAAGTCAAAGATCAAGTCAGGATGATGCTCATTTGTTTTTTTTTTAAGTGATGGGGATAGTGCATTTGGAGTTTGTTGCTTCGGGTCAGACTATTAATCAAGCTTTACACTTAGAGATCCTGAAAATATTGCATAGCAGTGTGCAACAACAACAAAAAAAGAGCCCGATTTGTGGCAGAAAGAGGACTGGTTTTGCCACAACAATGCCCCTGTTTGCACAGCCATCTCAGTGTGCCAGCATGCCTCTCTTGCCCCATGCACCTGACTCGCCCCATGCAATTTCTTTTTGTTTCTGTGAATGAAGAGGGCCATGAAAGCACAGTGATTTTGATGACTTAGAAGGGGAGAAGAAAAAATGAGAGAGGTGCTGACAACCATCCAAACAGATGAGTTTGCAAAACGTTCCAAGAATGGAATCGCAGATTTGACAAATGTATGAAGTGTAATGGAGAGTATTTTGAAGGTGGTAGGTTGTTTTGTAATAATATTTAAATACATAGCTTTGAAAAATTCAGGGGTTTTTTTTGGGGGGGTGGTGACCCTTCATATGGTAGTATGGAGATATGACTAGTCATGATGACAAAGACTAGATTTTTAAAAGCATATGCAGGAAAAGAAATCACCAAATTTCTGTTATTTCCTTTTATGAGATCAAGTTGAATCATCAAAGTGAAAACAGCTGGATTATCATCCTCACCAATAGTCAACATTTTTTAACTTATCAATAACAATGTTATAATAATGACCAAGAATTGATTCCCTCAAGTTAATCAGGTAACTATTTAATCATTTGTTCTTAGACCTCCTATGTATGTATGTGACCAAGTTAAGAAATCTTTTGATGCCACAGTTGTGTCATCTATAGAATTATCAATAAAACAAAAAGAGGACCGAATACACAAGTTGGGATAAAATTATTGGAGATAATATATGCACTGTCATTTGACTATTGCCTGGCTTGTAATGTTGCCAGGTGTCATCCATGGCAATCTATCTAGTTGAGAGTCTTCCTTTTCACTGCCCCTCTACCAAACACAATGTCCCTTTCCTAGGATTACTCTCTCCTGATAATATGAGATCAAGTCTTGCCAGCCTTCATTCTAAGGAGCATTCTAACTTTGCTTCTTTTGAGAGGGTTTTGTTTGTTCTTTCAATATTCTTTTCCAACACCATAATTCAATGCATCAATTCTGCTACTTTTCTTATTCATTATCCAGGTTTTGCATATACATATGAGGCAATTGAAAATACCATGGCTTGGCTCAGCCACACCTTAGTCCTCAAAGTGACATTTTAAAAAATCATTTTATTGAGGGGCTCTTAAGAATCTTATACCAATCCATCATTCAATTGTATTATGAACACTTGTACATATGTTGGTATCAACACTTTCAAAATTCTTTCTTTCTACTTAAGTCCTTGGTATCAGCTCTTCTTTTTACCCCTCCCTCTCCCACCCTCCCACCCCAGTGAATCCTTGATCAATTATATATTATTATTGCTATTTCAGGTATTATACCATCCATTGTCTCCCTTCACTCACATTTTTATTATTTGACCCCTAGAGGTGGGGGGCTATATATACTACCTTTTGATGGGTTCACCCTTTCTCCCCCCCCACCCCACACCACCCCCCTATCCTTATGATATCACTACTCCCACTACTGTTCCTGAGGGTTTTATCTGTCCTGAATTCCATGTATTGAGAGCTCTTATCTGTACCACTTTGGCTCTTAAACCCTTGAAAGACTGCTTTTGAAGCATTTATCTTTTTATTTTAGGATCTCGCCTTTATGAGCATTGATTGTGGCTCCAAGCAAGATGAAATTCTTGACAGCTGCAATATTTTCTTCATTTATCATGTTACTATCTATTAGTTAGGTCATGAGGATTTTAATTTTCATTGCATTGAGTAATGAGTTATGTTTTGTGCTGCTAGCTTCAAGGTCAGTAGCTCAGACCCACCAGCCACTCCACAGGAGAAAGATGAGGCAATTTTCTTCCTTAAAAATCTCCAGTCTTGGAAACCTTGTCCTATAGGATTGCTACGAATCAAAATAGACTTCACGATAGTTGTTTGTTTTGTTTAAATTGAATTTTACTCGATACTGAAGGCTTTGGCCTTTGGTCAATTCTACCAAATACTTCAGTCAGAAATTTATCAAACATAAACAAGATGCATTGATAATTATTAGCAATTGGAATGAAAAAGTTGGAAACACAGAGGAAGAAACAGAAGTTGCAAAATACGGTCTTGGTGATGGAAATAAAGCTGGAGATCACATGATAGACTTTTTCACAACCAGGGACTTTTTTATAGCAAATACTTTTTTCAACACAAAAGGACTTCCCAACACATGGACTTCCTCAGATGAGGAAAGCAAATTGACTACATTTGTGGGAAGATATGATGGAAAGCCCAATATCAGCAACTAAAACCAGGCCAACATCTAACTATGGAATAGACCATCAATTTCACATATGTAAGTTCAACAATGTTGAATTAAATTAAAACAAATCTGTGAGTCAAAAGATGACCTTGAGTCCTTCCAACCAGAATTTTAAGAACATCTCAAAAACAGATAGAATGCTTTGTTTACTAATGGCAGAAGACTTTATGAGCTGTGGGAGGACATAAAAATCCATGGGAAAAGGTCATGGTAAAGAAAAAATATCAAAGTGGATATCAGAAGAAAATCTAAAACTTGGCCTCAATCATAGAGACAGTGGAAGAAAGGATGAAGTCAAAGAGCTGAATAGAAAATTCAGCATCTTGTGAGGTCAAAACCAAATATTATCATGAAGTGTGAAAGGATCTAGAATTAGAAAATCAAAATGAAGAATAGACTCAGCATATCTGAAAATGAAAGGAGTAAGAAAAATGTCAAGCCTTGAGTTGTAATCTTGAAAGATTCTATGGGCACCAAAAGAAGATAGAAAGAATACAGAGAGTCACTGTACCAGGAGGTAGCATATGAGCAAGAAATAGAGGTGGTGAAGGTAGAAATTCAATGGCTATGTGTGTATTAGTCAAAAACAAGCTCCTGGAATTGATGGAATACCAATGGGAATGTTTCAACAATCTGATGAAGCACTGAAAGTACTCACCCATCTATGCCCGGAAATTTGAAAGACAGCTATTTGGTCAATTGACTAGAAGATATCCATATTTGTATCCATATTTGTATCCATTCCAAAGAAAGGTGACCCAACAGAATGTTTACACTACAGAACAGTAAAAAAACCTGCAGAACAATCTCATTCAAGTAAAATTTTGATGAGGATCATCCAACAACAATTGCAGGCTGGATCTAGAAGAAAAGATGTCAAAAATATATATATCATTGCTGATGTCAGATGGATCTCAATTCAAAGCAGAAACTACCAGAAAGATGTGTATTTGTGCTTTATGCCAATGCCAAAATATTCAACTGCGTGGACCCTAATAATCTAGAAATAAACCTGAGAAGAAAGGGAATTCCAGAACACTGCCTCGTACTCATGAGGAACTTGTTCATGATCCAAGTGGCAGTTGTGAAAACAGAACAAAGAAATACTGCAGGTTTTAAAATCAGGAAAGTTGTGCTCCAGGGTTGCATCCTCTCACCATGCATGTTCAATGTGAATTCTGAGGCAATCATCAGAGAAGTTGGCTTACATAAAGAAGAATGTGGCATCAGGTTTGGAGAAAGACTTAGTAACAACCTGTGATATACAGATGACACATCCTTCTTTGCTGAAAGTGAGGAGAATTTGAAGAACTTGCTGAAAAAGTCAAGAATTGCAGCCTTCAGTATGGATTACAACTCAATATAAAGAAGACTAAAATTCTTACAGCTGGACCAACAGGTAACATCATGACTAATGGAGAAAACTTTGAAGTTATTAAGGATTTTGTTTTGCTTGGACCCACAATCATTGCTCATGGAAGCAGCAGTCAAGTGATAAAACGAAACATTTAGTTAGGCAAATCTACTGCAAAAGTTTAATTAAGAGTATTTTAAAACAAGGATACTACTTTGAAGACTAAGGTGTATTTAGCCTAAGCCCAATATGGTATTTTCAGTTACCTCAGATGCATGTGAAGTTGGACATCAAATAAGGA
This sequence comes from Tenrec ecaudatus, assembly GCF_050624435.1. Lineage (NCBI taxonomy): Eukaryota > Metazoa > Chordata > Mammalia > Afrosoricida > Tenrecidae > Tenrec > Tenrec ecaudatus. The sequence continues at coordinate 146,554,233 of NC_134548.1, forward strand.
AGACCATAAAAGAATCGATGGAATTGTAGTGCTTGAGAAGAATATTGAAAGTAATATGGACTTCTAAAAGGACAAACTGATCTGTCTTGGAAGAAGTGCAGCAAGAGCATTCCTTAGAGGCAAGGATGGAGGGACTTTGTCTTACATACGTTGGACATAGTGTCAAGAGAGACCAGTCCCTGGGGAAGAACATTGTGCTTGGTAAAGTGGAGGGACAGCTAAAAGAGGAAATCCCTCAACAAATTCTTTAATTCTCCTACTCAGGACTTGCTCATATGGAGAATTGAATCTGTCTCCATGGTCATATCAGATTGAAATATGAATTAATTCAATATGGCATCTCGTCACCAACAAGAAACATAAAATGTAAGCCAGATATGCTATTTAGCACCAGGTGGTTCAAAGACAACATTTCACTAATGCTTTCCCTAACAACCCTAAATTTCACCAACTTCTCTAAAAAAAAATCAGCCCATGTATAGGAGCCCTGATGACATAATGATTATGCATTGGACTGCTAATGGCAAGATCAGCAGTTCAAAGCCACTGACTGCACAAAGGGAGAAAAACCAGGCTTTCTACTCCCTTAAAGAATTACAGTCTCTGAAAAACTTTAAGGTTAATCCTATCCTGTTCTGGGGGGAGGGGGGTTCACTAAGTTGAAATTGACTCGATAATAGTGAGTTTAGCTAACCCATATGTAGAATAGACATGTCTTCCTTTATGGGCAGGAACGAGCCCCCGGAGGACCATATGGCCGGCCCCACCATGAGACATAACATCCCTCACTGACCCATAGCCCTACAGGGGACAAAAATGGAGACACAGTGTAGGAATTGCAACCAATCTGAACCCACCACACCAAAGCAAAACACGAAGTGCATGGAACAGAACAGCAAGGGGAGTAGAGCAAGGAAGTCCTGAGGGAATATAAAAAATGGACTTTGAGGCCAGGGCGTGGCTACCCATCATACCCAACCAGAAAACACTCTTAAAGATCAACAAACAGACCTTGAACTATTTACAGGCTTTTCTTTTGTGTGTTATTGGTTTGTTGTTTTGTTTTCTTTTGTTGCTTTGTTTTGCTCTGTCTTGTTTTTGTGCATATTATTATCTCTGCAGGTCTATCTAGATAAGATGGGCAGGATAAGCAATCCGGAGGAGAAAACAATGGGACCAACACTTCCGGGAGGACATGGGACAAGGAGAGGTGGGGGGAAAGGAAGTGGTGTTTACAAACCCAGAGACAAGTGAATAGCAAGTGATCCAAAATCGGTGCTGAACACATGTAAGAGGCCTGGTAGGGATTGATCAGGACCAATGTAACCGAGAGGAATTACTGAATCTCAAATGAAGGCTGAGCATGACAGTGGGACAAGAGGAAAGTAAAAGGAAATAGAAGAAAAAACTAGGAGGCAAAGGGCATGCATAGAGGTCTAAATACAGGCATATACCTATGTAAATATATTTATAAATGAGGATGGGGAAATAGATCTATGTGCATATATTTATAGGTGTAGTATTAAGGTAGCAGATGAACATTGGGCCTCCACTCAAGAACACTTTGTTCTATTAACTTGGCATTCCATGATGTTCACTTTCCTGACACGATCGCTGAAGACAAAGCAGGTGCACAAGCAAATGTGGTGAAGAAAGCTGATGGTGCCCGGCTATCAAGAGATATAGCATCTGGAGTCTTAAAGGCTTGAAGATAAACAAGCGGCCATCTAGCTCAGAAGCAACAAAGTTCACATAGAAGAAGCACACCAGCCTGTGTGATCACAAGGTGTTAATGGGATCAGGTATCTGGCATCATCAGAACGTAAAATGACATCATTGTGAATGAGGGGGAGTGCAGAACAGAGACCCAAAGTTCATCTGTAGGCAACTGGACATCCCCCTACAGGAGGGTCACGGGGAGCAGGCCAGCCAGACGGGGTGCAGTGTAGCAACAATGAAACATACAACTGTCCTCTAGTTCTTAAATGCTTCCTCTGCCCTCCCGAACTATCATGATCCCAATTCTACCTTACAAATCCTGGTAGACCAGGGGATGTACACAGTTGCAGATAGAAACTGGAAACACAGGGAGTCCAGGACAGATGATCCCTTCAGGACCAGTGGTGAGAGTGCCGATACTGGGAGGGTGAAGGGAAGGTAGGGTAGAAAGGGTGAACCGATTGCAAGGATCTACTTATAACCCCCTCCCTGGGGGACAGACAACAGAAATGTGGGTGAAGGGAGACGTCAGACAGTGTAAGACATGACAAACTAATAATAATTTATAAATTATCAAGGGTTCATGAGGGAAGGAGGTGGAAAATGAGAGACTGTTACCAAGGGCTCAAGTAGAAAGCAAATGTTTTGAGAATGATGATGGCAACAAATGTGCTTGAGACAATAGATGGATGGATGGATTGTGATGAGTTGTATAAGCCCCCAATAAAATGATTTTTTAAAAGAAAATACTACCCCCCCCCCAAAAAAAAGAGCATGAAGACTCTGAACAACTTCCCAGGGATATTTTAGCATATCTTTTAACCAAGAATTTGCTATCAGGGCAGCTAAAATACCTGCTATGGACGTGCATCTTTCATGGGCCTCTGAACTTTCTATTTTATGCTGCCTTTGGTGAGCAGTGTCTGATATTTCCTCCGCAGTCACCAGGGAAGCTGCAATGGGAAGTGCCAGGGACCTCTATGATACAATGATGTGATAAAAGGCAAGAAGAGGCCCCATGCGGATAAGTATGTATGGGCAGTGTAATCCAGTGGCCCACTCCCAGGCTGGCACACTGGGAACTTCTTGCACGTGATGTTGCTCATAGTTCTTCATTGCCAGGGGGCTTCCTGCAAATTCTCAGCAGAGGGAAACATAGGAGTGATGAGCCTGCTTCCAAAGCCCTTTTCTGACAGGCTTCACATTCCGTGCATTCAAGCTGCACTTGAAAATATCAATTGGTTTGTCATCTTTTTAGGAGCCTTCCAAATGGATTACCTTTCAAAGTCATAATTGGAAGCCAGCTGAGAAAACAGCAGGCATTTGATAAATGTGTCTATGAATGAATGAGTGAGTGAGAAAAATGGGTGAATGTGTAAGGGTGTGAATGAAAAGCTTACCAAGTACAGACCGGAGTCTAAATCTGTAAATGAACAGAAAAGTACATTTCCGGAGGAAATTATTTCATCTCAATTTGAAAATATAAATTTCTGGCTTCCCAGGCTGTAGATAATATATTGTCCCACCTGGTTGATTTTTATATTGACTATTATAGCTTTCCTAGGCAAAACCAATTATAGGGAAAACAAGAAATGCACTGATCAATTTTCATGTCCTCTGTCCTCTTGCATCTCTTGGATTCAGTTGAGATAGCCAAGCCTTGCTGACTTTGACCCAAAGTTGCACCAATTCAAAGAAGTTCCAGCTATATTTGATGACGTGTTTGCTCATTAGAAAGTATTAAAAGGCAGACTTGAGAGGGACCAAAATAGATAGTGAATACATCTTTTATGACCATTATGTAAGGCCATTTGTCATGATTACTAAAATTTTATACAACGCTAATTGCTTGTATTTACTGAACAATGAACATACTCTTCCAATAAACTATTCTGTGATGTAGAAATCAGTAAATTATGAGCTTTAGTTTCTCCAGAAGAAAATGAAGAGGTTCAAAAGATTACCTTGACTTTCTTAACAGTCATTTCAATGACACATAACAGATTTCTTTAAAACTGGAAATTACACATTACCTAGAAATTAATTTTCATTTATAACATTTGCAAGAAAACTGAAAATATTTGTGAGCTCAACAGTTTCTTCATTTTAAAAATTGTCACATTAACTGCGGACCCATATTACAGCAATCTCCATTTTAAAAAAACCCATCATGGAAACAAAATGAACTTATGTTCTATTAACAACTTTCCTCTAGGTCTCTGGTGCTTCCTTTACCCCATGGTCATGACCTCAATTCTACTTTACAAATCGGATTCGACCAGAGCATGCACACTGCTACAGATAAAAGCCCACAACACAGGGAATCCAGGATAGATAAGCCACTCAGGGCCAACAAGGAGAGTAGAGATACCAAGAGGATTAGGGGGTAGTTGGGGAAGAAAGATCAATCGATAACCCCCTCCCAAGGGGACGAATAACGGAAAAGTGGGTAAAGACGATGTAAGATATCAAAGTAATAATCTATAACTTGTCAAGTGTTCTTCAGGGATGGCGGGCAGGGGAAGGAGGTGGATGAAATGGGGAGCTGATATCAGGGGCTTAAGTAGGAAGAGAATGCTTTGAAAATGATGGCAGCATATAATGTGGCAATGTGCTTGACACCATGGGTGAACGTATGGATTGTGATAAGAGATGTAAGAGCCCCCAATAAAAAGTATTTTTCAGTGATGACAATGTAAAAAAATCTAAACGTGTTAAAGGTGTCAAATGTATGGAAATCAAGCACATCAGAAGTCCTGGTGACTCAATAGATAAATGCTCAGCTGCTACCAGAAAGCCTCAGGGTTCAAAGTTAACCCAACATTTTACTCGAAGAAAAGACATGGTGATCTGCTCCATTACATACCCAAACACGAAAACTCCATTTTTGTCAAGTTGATTCCACTTCGCAGTAACCCTACAGTCCGTTTCCAAGGTCATAAGTTTTTATGGAAAGAAACCGTCTCCTCTTTCCCTATAGAGTGTTGGTAAGCAGTTCACAGCTTTAACCACTGGGAAAATAGGGTTCCTTCACTTAAATACTACAGCTTAGAATACCCTACATGGCAGTTTGCATCTGTCATCTACTGCCACTAGAAGTGAGAATTGCCTCCATGGCAGCTGACAACAAGAAAAAAAGAAGAAAAATACATCACTGAAGGGTATAAATGAAGACGCTTCCTAATATGCAAGGAATGTGGAAAAAAGAAACTACAAATGGCAGTTTCCACTCCTAGGAAAAAGAAGAACAGGCATATATATGAGCAAATAATAAACCCCACATGCTTTAAAAATAAATGCCTTTCTACATGGGTAAACAGGGTCCCTCAAGAAGAATGGTTGGTGCTACCAACAGTTAGACTACTTGGTTACTAACTAAAAGGTTGGAAGTTTGAGTCCACTGCCTAAACCATAAAAGAAAAGCCTCATCATCTACTTTCCAAATATCAAGGGTCGTCCTGAGATGAATTGATAACGTTGGCATTTGATTTCATTTTCGTCCTTTCTTCTCTCCTTCCTTTTTTTCCCCCTCTTTTTAATGGGACAATGAGGTGGGAAATGGGCCAAGGAGGCCAAAGAATGCGAGTGCTTTGTGCTGATGGCAGGGAACAGTATGGCTCTGGAAAGAGAAACTAGGGGCTGTATCGGTGCACGCCAACAGTCCTGGACGCTGACATCTCTTCCTTTCCACTAGTGGTCGGGTCCTTCCTTAGGTAAACTTTGCATGTGTTCATGCTCCCTATAGTACAAAGAATAACCGGACTCTGTGGGACCCCTAGTAATTGCTGGGGGTGCTTAAGAGAGGAGGGGAGGTGGTGGGTGGGCAGAGAGAAGGGGAGAGGGTGATCTGTGAATGGAGGGCGCACTATGAATTAAGTGAGAAGTGGGAACTCTGGGAGAGGCTGCAGTAACAGTGAGCCAGCTGGCATTCCCTCTCTGCCTACAGTTGGGTCGGGCTGTGCCTGGTCATGGCTACACTTTCAAAAGATGTCCTGTTGCAAACAAACACGAATTTCTTGCTGCGCTAATGAGAGGTAAGTGGCACAGTGGGCAGAGCAAGGCTGCTCTTCCTGGCTCCTTCTCTTTCTTTGACAAAGGTAATTTGCCACATCAACTTACCCTTCGCAGGCACGAAGCATCAGAAGATTAGCTATTAAAAGAAAGACATTTGCTCGCTCATTACTGCCTGCAATGTAAAACGACCAAAGATGCAAAGTGTCCTGTTTTCACCATTAAAGTAGAAATTAATTCCGGCAGCTTTAGGAGGAAAATGTAATTATTTTCCTTCCTGTCACAGAGTCTCCTTACTGACCTAGAGATGAGAGCACCCTATTAAAATAGCCTCATTTTTCTTTCAACTATGCCATTGAATGCTATCCTGACCTGCAGGGACTTGGGTCCCCAAGTCCTCACCCCTTGAGATGCAGGCTCACCAAGGATAGAGGTAGTTAGACAACACTGGGTCATTTCTACTTATATCCTAGTCATGGGTATAAAAGGATTTTTAGGGAGGAAATGTAATGCTTAGTACTCAACCCTCCCCTTTATCAATGTTCAGAACTCAAGCAATCCAGAATGTAGTGCCCCTTTCACCATGAAGAATTGGTGATAAGATCTACTTGGGTGCAAGTCCTTGCCTTCTTCCGTATAGCCAAAAGATAAGGCACGTGTCACTCCACCTATATTGACCCAGAGCCCATTGATTATAATCATACCCAATATCTCTCAGCTGACTTGACTGTGGAGAAAATTTGCTTGTGGTGGTGATCCGCTTCTCTGCAGGCTCCAGTGTCCTTTCCTTATAGCCAGTGTGCTCATCATAAACTTAGCCCCTGTCTCAGACTCTTGACTTCTCGATTTCAAAGAGGAATCCAGTGGTACAGTGTTGGTTTCTTAAAAAAAAAAATCATCCTCAAAAATGAAAGATTAACATTCTATACTCCTTTCTCTTTTCTAATAAAGATTCTCATTGGTATCGTGGAAAATAATATCACTTGACAGTGAATCCAAAATACATTTGAGAGATCTACACAGGAAATAAGCCTCCAGTGATTTCCCTCTAATCATAATTGAGTAATGGGAATAAACTGGTTACCAAACAAAGAGCATTGGAGAGAGGACTAAAGGAGATTAGAATGATAAAGCTGACTTGAACAGTTAAAACCTTGTTACTTGATTTCCCCTCTTCTAACGCTTTGTGGTTGATCTGGTTTTCAATATTTTCTAGTTTTTTTCATATTGAGATTTATCTCTGCTGAATTTTGTCATTGTGGGTAGACTTCTTACATCTTTGCTAAGTGTTTTTCTATTTTTCGGTACATCAAACTCAGGACTGATGAACCCACAGAGACAACAAGTATAACAGGAGCTCCTGAAAGGAACGATGGGCTAGAGGGGAGCTGGCATGAAGGAGTTAAACAGAAAGAATATGTTCTGAGACTGATTGTGGCAGTGATTGTACAATACTGTCTGACGTGATTGAACTGTGGAGTGGTATGAGGTCTGGACTAGCTCCTAATAAAATGGTTTCAGGAAAAAAAGGAATATGGGTATCTGGAATAAAGGATTCAAGAGGCCTCCTCTCACCATTCTTGATCAATATTTTAACCTATCCCCAGAGAAGCCACTGCAGTGATATGAAAATAAAAGTGATTTACATATTTTAAATATGATTTTATAACATGGCTACTGTTTTTGCATCCACCATATTTTGTCCATATCCAATAACTAAATATGTTGACATTATAATATTGACCCTTTGTTCCTGCATTATGGTCAACTAAGGTGCTTTAAAGAAATATCTCTCCTGATGATGGATGGCAAATCCCACAAGTCTTAGGGTATATGTTTAAAAGACCACTTCATTCCCAAATAAAAATTGTGAGCTACAAATATTAACCCTCAGAAAGGGAACACCGAAGATACAAGTGTTATCAAAATGTGGTGAAGACATTAGGTGATGCCTGACTATCAGATAAAATAGCATCTGGGGTCTTAAACGCTGGTCTCCAAACTTGTAGCCATATAAGTGAGATGTCAACTAAGTCCACATGGAAGAAGCACACCAATATCAGTCACTGAAGGACTGTAAATCATATAATCCAAATGTGAAGGAGGGATTAGTATCAGATCCTAAATTACGAGAATCCTCTTTGCCGAAGGCTATGGATGACAGTGGGAGTCCAAGATTCATTTTTAGGAACTGCATAGGAAATAAGCCCCTGGTGATCTCCCTCTATCCAAAATTGAGGGGTGGGAGGAAAGGGGTTACTAAACAGAGGACACTGGAGAGATGAGGATAGAAGATCAAAGGCATGAATCTGACGTGAACAGTGAAAGCTTTGTCAGTTGCTCCCCTCTCTGATGCGCGCTGGACCTGATCTGGCATTGACCATTGTCTGTGTGTTTGCTTTGTTTCATTCACAGTAGGATGGAGATCAGAGGTATCATGTCATTGGACGACAATCTCTTACAGTTGTGTTATATGCTTTTCTGTTTTTCAGTATATGACACTCAGGATTGATGAATCTATAGGGTCAGTAAGTAGAATAGGGGTTTCAGAGGGGCAAGGGGGTATAGTGGGGGAGCGCAAAAGGGATCCAATGTCAAGGAAGATAAAGAATGCTTAGAAACTCATTGTGGTAGCACTTGTGCAATTCTGCTTGACATGATTTAACTATGGAATGATATGATAAATGTATTAACACCCAATAAATAAGTAAATAAATAAAATTGTGAGCAGCAATTCAAGCAGAGTGAAAGCCAAAGGACAGTTCAGTGTAGCTTTAAAAAAAAAAGATGTCTCTATCAGCATTCCATTGGAATCCTGAGCACTCGATCGAGTCAACATGCCACAATTTCAGGATTTAGCATATGAGCAAGAACCAATGTTGCTGAAGGAAGAAGTTCAATCATCACTGAAAGCATTATCCAACAATAAGATTTCAGGAATTAATGGTAGAGCTATTGAAAGGTTTCAACAACCTGATGAGGTTTGGGAAATGATCATCTGTGCAAGAAATTTTGAAGGCAGGTATTGGTCAAAGTATAGAAAAATATCATTGATAACACATACAAATAAAAATCTGCTGAGCATCGTCCAACAAGAGCTTCCTGTACTAAAATTGACAAGGAACTGCCCGTGGTCAGGTGAGATTCTGAAGAGGACCTGGAACAACGGATATCAGACGGATCTTCACTGAAAGCATAGAATACTATCAAGATGTTTACTTGTGTTTTATTGACTATGCCAAGACATTTGACTGCATGAATCCTAAAAAACTATGGTTAACCTTGAAAGAATGGGAATTCCAGAACACCTCATTGTGTTCATGTGGAACTTGTACATGGACCAAGAAGTAGTTGTGCAAACAGAACAAGGGAATACTGCATAGTTAAAAATCAGGAAAGGTGTGCATCAGGGTTTTATCTTCTCACCATATTTTTTTCAATCTGTATGCTGAAAAAAGCACCAAAGAAGCTGGTTCATATGACGAAGAATGTGACCTCAGGATTGGAGGGAAGGCTATTAACCTGTGACATGCAGCAGACAAAATCTTGCTTACTTAAAATGCGTCAACTATGAAGGATTTTCTGGTCAACAAATGAAGCCGTCAGTATGGAGTACAACTCAAGGAAAACAAGAAACAAATCCTCATAACTGTATCAATTTGTGGCACCATGATAAATGGAGTAAATATTGAAATTGTCAGGGATTTTGTCTTGCTTGGATCTGCAATCAATGCTCATGGAAGCAGCAGTTACAAGATCAAAACATTAGGTAAATCTGCTGCACAAGTCCTTTTTTGAATATTAAAAAGTAAGGATATTTCTTTGAGGACTGAGGTGTGTCTGGCCAAGCCATGGTATTTTCAGCTGCCTCCTATGCATGTGAAAGTTGAACACTGAATAATGAAGGCCAAAGAAGAATGGATGAATTTAATTGTGGTGCTGGAGACGACTATTGAAAGGACCGTGGACTGTGAAAAGGACCAACTGACGTGTCTTGTAAGAAGTGCATCCAGAGTGCTCCTTAGAGGCAAAGATGGTAAGACTTCATCTTACAAACTTTAGACATATTGTCAGGAGAGATCAGTCCCTGGAGAAGGTATAGGCACAATGAAAAAGAGGAAGGCCCTCAAAGAGTTGGATTGACACCGTGGCTACAACAATGGACTGAAGCACAGGAACAATTGTGAAGATGGCCCAGGACCAGGAAGTGCTTCATTCTGTTTGCACAAGGTAGCTACGGGTTGAAACGGACTCAATGGCACCTACTAAGAACAACAAAAACAAGAACAACTGGGCTCTGGACTAATGACCAGAGTGGATCGTTAATCCTGGGGCTCATTCATTGAGGTGAGAAACCTGATATGTGGTAATAAAACTCTAGGACAGTGGTTCTCAAACATCCTAATATCACAACCCTTTAATACAGTGCCTCATGTTGTGGTGACCCCCAACCATAAAATTATTTTCATTGCCACTTCATAACCATAATGTTGCTACTGTTATGAATCAGGTGACCCCTGTGGAAGGTTCATTAGACCCCTGTGGCAACCCACAGTTTGAGATTCGCTGCTCTAGGAGAATGTGATCCCCTACCTACCAGAAGTAGTAAACACATGTGAGACAATACCTGTGGAACATGCAATATTCACAGATCAATGATCACAGAATGAGTTGACAATCAAACATCACCAAGTGTAAGCGAAGGCCACAATGAGGAAGAGTACTCAAAATCAGCAGATAGTAGATCTGGACACCTAAGATATGAAGATAGTGAAATCAACTGTTCTTTGGTGCCCTCCAGCCAGGTCAGACTCAACCACCCTCGCAGTCACTGCTGTTTGAAACCATTGTGTCAGCCACTAGATCAATCCTTCACCTCAGTGTTCTTCCTTTTGTACCAACCTGCTTTACCAAGCATGATATCCTTTTCCAGGAACTGGTCCCTGCTGACAACATGTCCCAAATCTATAAGACAACATCTTGTCATCCTTGCTTCTAAGGGGCATTCTGGCTGTGCTGTTTCCAAGATAGATTTGTTTTATTGTTTTGTCTGTACATAGTTCTTTCCATATTCTTCACCAACAGTACAGTTCAAATGCAGGCAGTCTGGGGTCTTCTTTTTTAATTATTCAACTTTCACATGCATTTGTGGCCATTAAAGATACCATGGCTTAGCTCAGGCACACTTTAGTCCTCAAAGTGACATCTTGGTTTTTCAATACAATGTGGGGTCTTGTGCTGCAGATTTGCCAATGCAATATGTCATTAGATTCTTTGACGACTGCTTCCATCAGCATTGATTGTGGATCCAAACAAACAAAATTAAATCCTTGATAACATCTACTTTTTCTCCTTTAAACATGATAATGTCTATTGGTTCAGTTGTAAGGATTTAGATTTTCATTTTATTGAGCTGTAATCCATACTTAAGAGGTGTCTCAAATCCTCTTTTCTCTCAGCACGCCAGCCAGAGACACACCTTTCGTGATTGTAAATAACGCAGTATGCCTGGTTCTACAATACAGTCTTCTAGAATATACATTCTTCTCAACGTTTGCCACAGTGTGTTATGATCAACACAGTCCAAAAAGCACAAATAAACAAACATCTTTGACATTTTCTGTGATTTCAGCTAAGATCTATCTGAAATCAGCGATAATAACCTTTGTGCCCCGACCTTCTCTGGATTTGACTTGAATTTCTGGCAGCTTTTTGTTGATGTAGTTTTGTCACTGTGGTTGAATGAACTTCAGCAAATTATTACTTGCATGTGGTATTAATACTATTGTCTGAAATTTCTATACTTCATTGGATCACCTTTTTTTAATTGGGCCCAAATATAGATCTCTTGTAGTCAGTTGGACAAATTTCTTGGCATCAACAAGTGAGCACTTCCAATAGTGCATCAGCTTATAGAAACTTTGCAACTGGTATTCCAACAATTTCTGGAAGCTTGATTTTTGACTAATGTCTTCAGTGCAGCTTAGATTTCTTCCTTCAATACCATTGATTATTTTTATTTTTGCACATTTTACTTTTTGAGTTTTGAAATTGTGAATTAATAGGAGTATATACTTCAGACCATCAATTTTAAATCAATCATCAACCCCCCTGGTACTTTCCCATGACCCACTCCCTAAATTCTCTTCTCCCTCCTGTGAACTAATATTTCCCATTCCATGCACCTTAACACCAGTCGAACCCATTGCTATATTTTCTCTTCCTTGTTCTCCCCACTGACCCCTTTGGCAAACTGTTCCCTTTGCAATGGTAGTATTTAATTTGGGCTTTGTCACTGTAAGAGTTGGGGTAATACTTACATGTTATACCCATATAATATTTAGTTCTTAATCATATGATACCTCTTGAAATGTTTGACTGCCAACCAATCCTTTTTGGTACAAAGATTGCATTCCTTTCATCTTTTTCTAAGTTTCCTGAATCGTTCAAAATGCCCCTCCCCCCAGTATGGAACCCTTCAATATTGGAACTTGAGGCTTGAATTTTTCTTCAGTTCTTTCAGTTTGTTGAGCATACTCATCCCTTTTTGCTTTTTAACTCCAAGACGTTGCAGATTTCACTGTGATATTCGACTTTGTCTTCATGAATTTCCCTTTGAAATGTTCTGTTCAGTTCTTTTATTTCATCATTTCTTCCATTTGGTTTAGCTATTCTACATTCAAGAGCAAAATTTCAATATCTTCCGACATTTACTTTGGTATTTTCTTTCTTTCCTTATGTTTAATGACCTTTAGGCCTCTTCATGGCTGATGCTACTGAGATCATCCTACAGCTCATCAAGTCATTGTCATTAGTGTTCAATGGTTCCAATCTTTTCTTAAGATGTTTTCCAAATCTAGACGGAATGTAATGAAAGTTGTGTTTTGGATCTCATGGATTTATTTGAATTTTATTCAGTTTCAACCTGAAGTTTCATATGAGTAGCTGATGATTTGCTCCCCATCGGCCTCTTACCTCATTTTGGCTGAAGGTATTGAGCTTCTCCAACAGCTCTTCCACCAACATAGCCAATTTCCTTTCTGCATTCCATGTGAAAAGTCCAAATGGATAGCCACCATGCATGTTATTGAAGAAAGGTATTAACAATAAAGAAGCCATTGGCCTTGAAAAATTCTGTCCTGAGCTCTTCAGCTTCATTTCTATCACCAAGACCATATTTTCTAAATACCATTCCTTCCTTTGTTTCTAACTTTTGTATTTCAACTGTCAGTAATCATCATGATTGCATCTTGATTGCATATTTGATCAATAACAGAGTGAAGAAGTTCATAGAATTCTTCCATTTCTTTATCGGTAGTTTCAGTGGTTGGAGCATACATTTTAATAATACTTGTGTTAATTTTAGGTTTATAGATATTATTCTATCACAGACAGCATTGTATTTCAAGATGGATCTTTAAATATTCGCTGTGAAGATTAATGAGATGTCATTCCTCTTGAATTTGTCTTATCTGGTATAGTAAACCATATGATTGTCAAACTTAAAATGGTCAATATCAGTCCATTAGGATATAAATCTTTATGTATTTCATTTCCAATTTTTCTAAATTCATACCTCATTCATTCCATGTTACAATTGTTAATGGATGTTTGCAGCTATTGTTTCTCATTTTGAGTGGTGTCCCATCAGCAAAAAAAGGAAGACTTGAGGTTGCAGAGATGGATGAATCAGCAGTCAGCAGGTCAGGCTTGTAGCAGAAGAGTAGAATGAATTCAAGTTGACAGGTCAGTTTGTCAGACATATGATTACTCCCAGGATGAGCACGAAATATGGCAGACCACTGGCTCAAGTCCAAAGAACCAGAGGTGAATGAGCTAAATGTAGGATCTAGACCCAACAAAAAGCAAATCAAGCTTTTCAACAGTATCTACTTATATTGGAAGGGGACAACACTCTCAAGGAAATTTTATTTTAATTGAATCAGGGCTCTGACCTGAGTAAGGGTGTTGCAGCCCAACATAATTTTATCTAACTATGGTAACTCACAACTGATTGACATTTATTACATTGTGCTAGGACATGGATAATTACTAGGTGTTCATTGACAAACCTCAGAGAATCATACTTTTATTGGGGGCTTTTACTTCTCTTATCACAATCCATACATTCATCCATTGTGTCAAACACATTTGTACAATGCTGCCATCATCATTTTCCAAGCATTTTATTTCTACTTGAGCCCTTGATATCAGCTCCTCATTTTCCTCCTCCCTCCCCCACCTACTCTCCCTCACGAACACTTGATAAGTTATAGATTATGGTGTTCATATCTTACATCGTCCTCTGTCCCTCTTTGCCTACTTTTCTGTTGTTCGTCCCCCTGGGAGGGGCTATATGTCAATTCTTGTGATCGATTCCACCTTTCGCCTCCCACCTTCCCCTTAACCTCCTGGTATCTCTATTCTCATTGTTGGCCCTGAGGGGTTTATGTATCCTGAATTCCCTGTGTTGTTGACTTTTATCTGTAGCAGTGTGCATGTTCTGGTCTAATCCAATTTGTAAGATAGAATTGAAGTCAAGATAGTGGGGGGAAGGAAGCATTAAAGAAATAGAGGAAAGTTGTGTGTTTTATCAGTGCTATACTGTACCCTGACTGTCTCATTTGTTCCTTGTGACCCTTATGTGAGGGGATGTCCCATTGTCTACAGATGGGCTTTGGGTCTCCACTCCAGCCCAACCCCACCCCCATTCACATTGGGTATGATTTTGTTCTGGGTCTTAGATGCCTCATACCTGATCCCAGGAACACCTCATAATCACACAGGCTGGTGTACCTCTTCCATGTGGGCGTAGTTGCTTCTCAGCTAGTAGGCAGCTTATGTATCTTCAAGTCTTTAAGACCCAGATGCTATATCTTTCTTTTTTGTTTGTGGTTTTTTTTTTTTTTGCTATATCTTTTGGTAGCCAGGCACCATCAACTTTCTTCACTGATTTTTCTTATGCACCCATTATGTCTTCAGTGATCGTGTCAGGAAGGTGAACTATCACACTGATATATCTATTTAGTTTCCCGAAGTAAAGAGCAGAAAGCGTAATGCAGTGCCAATATTTTAAAAAATGATGAATAAGAGCAGTGATACATATAGACATATGTACACCTGTGTTCAGTGCAGCATTATTCACAATAACAGAAAGATTAAAATACTTAAGTATCCACCAGCCCTGGTGGTATAGCAGTTATGCATTGGACTGTGATCCACATGGTCAGCAATTCAAAACCACTAGTAGTTCTGCTTGAAAAAGACTGAGCTTACAACTCCTGTAAAACACAGTTTCAGAAACCCACAAGGAATTATCATCATGAGTTAGCATTGATTTGGTGGAAGTGAGTGAAATGTCCATCAATGTGTGAATAGATAAATTATGGTATATCCGCACAATGCAATGTTATGCAACAATAAGGATGGATCTGCAAAACTTGTGTTAACAGATGAATCTGCCAGACATTATGCTGAGTGAAATAAGTCAGACACAAAAGGACAATGATTCTAATTGGTTCTTATCAGTTCAGTCATAGCCAATGAAGCAAAATCGGAAAGTACTAGATTTAGCAAACTATGGGAATCCCAGAGTGATAAATGAAAAAAATGAACCTGCTAGAAAAATAATATACCTTCTAGAAAACAAGAGTAGTATGTGAATTGCATAGCAGCCAAGTCGCTTTGGATCCATAGGTGCCCAACTCAAAGATGGAAGCCAACCACATCACTTTTAATATATGTTGCTTTCCACAATCATAAGGAACCCTGGTGGTATAGTTGTTGTGCATTGTACTGCAATCCACATGGTTGGCAACTGGAAACCACCAGTTTCTCTGAAAGGGACTACAATAGAGTTCCCTGAATATAGTGGGGAAAGAGAGGTAGAACAAAATTAAACTAATAATAAAAAGATTAGGCATATTGGTGGGATAGAGATTAGCGACATACCTGAGACTATTGACATTACTAAACTTTCCAGGCCAAGAATGGAACTCATATCCATGATGCAATTTTACCCATAGTGACCCTATGTACAACATAATTAAATACTGCCCTGTCCTGTGACATCCTCACATTGTTCTTATGTTTGAGTCCATTGTTCAAGTCATGGTGTCAATGCATCTCTATGAGGCACGTCTTTGTTTTCACTGACCAACCATGATGTCCTTCACCAGGAACTGTTATCTCCTGACAGTGTGCCCAACATACTTGGGACTAAGACATTCTTGATTCTAAAGAGCATTCTGGCTGCATATCTTCTATGACAGATTTGTTCATTTGATACTCTTCACTAGCACCCTAATTCAAATGCATGGATTCTTTTTTTCCAACAGGTTTATTGGCATATCATTCACACATCTTATAATTCATTAGTTCAATCACATCAAGAAGAGTTCTACAATCGTCGTCACAGTTTTAGAACATTTTTTCATTCTTGCATTCATCGTTAATAGTTTCCCATTTTCCCCAACCTCACTTGCCTTACCCTCAAGCAATCATTAGTTCAGTTATTGACTACATAAATTTAACTATCCTGGATTTCATGAACAGAAAAACATAGAATTAATCGGAATAGCAAACTAAAACTACAACAGATAAAAACTTCAATATGAAAACAGAAATTATTAAAAACTAGAACAAATTTAAATAAGAGAGATCAAATGATAGGGTGCTAACTTTTAACCTAACTGCATCTGCAACAGTCCATTTTCCAATGCATTCTACAAATATATCAAGGCTATTCGTGTCGCTAGTCCATGGTAAGAAGGAATTCAGTAGGGACTTAATCCACATGTATTTCTCCTTCATTGAACAAACAAACAAACAAACAAACAAACAAAAACAGCTTTAAAATCGGCTAAAAAGAAGATCTAATGATAAGATATTACATTTTGACCTAATAGTGTCTGCCATAATTGACTCTACAGTGCTCTCTGCCTAATAGCAGGGCTATTCACGTCCATCAACTTTTATCATAGGGGATCCACAGAAGAATTCATCCATATGTAGACCCTGTAAATGGATTTTGTGTTTCTTGTCATCCATCGCCTTCTGCAAATCAGGTGTTCACAATTTTATTTCTGATTGCATTCCCTCCTTTAGATTTGGATTATATTATTTACGATTCCTGGATCACACAGACTAGTGTGCTCCTTTACTGTGGACTTAGTTAACGTATCACTTAGATGACTGCTTCTTTGAAAACAAACCTTTAAGAATCCAGTTACTATTCTTTCTGATGGCGGGGCACCATCTAGTTTCTTCACCACACTTTGCTATACCACCTCTATCTTCAGTGATCACTTCATGAGGTGAAGCAGGGCCACAAATGCATTGCTTATTAAGTATTCGTTATTCAATATCCAAATTTCACGTATTTATGAGAAAATTGAAAAGACCATGGCTTGGGTCAGGGCACCTTTGTTATCAAGGTTAAATCCCTGCTTTTCAACACTTTACGAGGTCTTGTGCAGCAGATTTACTCAATACGATGTATTGTTTGATCTCTTAACTACTGTTTCCATGGGCGTTGATTGTGGATCCAAGCAAGACAAAATCCTTGACAACTTCAACTTTTTCTATGTTTTTCATGATGTTCCCAACTGATCTAGTTGTAAGGATTTTGGTCTTTTTTACATTGAGTTGTAATTCGTATTGACAGCTTCCATCCTTGATCTTCATCAGCAAGCGCTTCAACTCCTCCTCACTTTCAGCAAGCAAGATTGTGTGATCTGCATATCACAGATTACTAATAAGCCTTCCTCCACTCCCGATGCCACATTCTTCAACATATATACATTTCTTTAATTACCCGTCCAGCATATAGATTGAATAAGTTTGGTGAGAGGATACAACCCTGATTTACACCTTCCCTGATTTAAATACATGCAATAGTTCCTTGTTCTGTTCCCACAACTGTCTCTTGATACATGTCCACGTTCCACATGAGTACAATTAAGTGTTCTGAAATTGCAATTCTTCTCAAGTCTAGTTATAGTTTCTTATGATCCACACAACCAGATGCCTTGACATAGTCAATAACACAAAAGTAAAAACCTTTCTGGTATTCTCTGCTTTCAGTCGAGATCCATTTGACATCAGCAATGCTTTCCTTGTTCCAAGTCTTCTTCTGAAATCACCTGAAACTCTGGCAGTTCCCTGTCAATGTACTACTGCAACTGTTGTTGAATGATCTCCAGCAAAGATTTACTTTCATGTAATATCCATTATGTTTTTATATAATTTGCGCATTATGTTGTGCTTCCTTTCTTTGGAATGGCAAAAGAGTGATATTCCAAATTTCCTGGCATAGATGAGTGAGGGCTTCCAGTGTTTGTTTTTTTTAAACAATTTATTAGGGGCTAATACAACTCTTATCACAGTCCATACATATACATACATCAATTTTATAAAGCACATCTGTACATTCTTTGCCCTAATCATTTCCTTTTTTTTCTCCTCTTTTCTTCTTTTTTACATTTTATTAGGGACTCATACAACTCTTATCACAATCCATACATATACATACATCAATTGTATAAAGCACATCCATACATTCCCCGCCCCAATCATTCTCAAAGCATTTGCTCTCCACTTAAGCCCTTTGCATCAGGTCCTCTTTTTTTCCCCCTCCCTCCCCGCTCCCCCCCTCCCTCATGTGCCCTTTGTAATTTATACATCGTTGTTTTGTCATATCTTGCTCTATCCAGAGTCTCCCTTCCCCCCCTTCTCTGCCGTCCCTCTCCCAGGGAGGAGGTCACATGTGGATCCTTGTAATCAGTTCCCCCTTTCCAACCCACTCATTCTACACTCTCCCAGCATCGCCCCTCACACCCTTGGTCCTGAAGGTATCATCCACCCTGGATTCCCTGTGCCTCCAGCCCTCATATGTACCAGTGTACAGCCTCTGCCCTATCCAGCCCTGTAAGGTAGAATTCGGATGATGGTAGTTGGGGGGAGGAAGCATCCAGGATCTGGGGGAAAGCTGTGCTCTTCATCGGTACTACCTTGCACCCTGACTGACCCATCTCCTCTCCTAAACCCCTCTATGAGGGGATCTCCAGTGGCCGACACTTGGGCCTTGGGTCTCCACTCTGCACTTCCCCCTTCATTCAATGTGGTATATATATATATATATATATATATATATATATATATATATATATATATATATATATATATATATACACTTCCAGTGTTTTATTTGCTTATTAAAACATTTTAATTGGTATTCTATCAATTCCTTGAGCCTTGATTTTGTATTATGCTTTCAGTGCAGCTCAAACTTCTTTCTTCAGTGCTCCTGTTTCTTGCTCATATGCTGACTCTTGAAATGTTTGAATGTCGAAAAGTTCTTTTTGGTCCAGTGGCTCTGTGTATTCTTTCCATCTTCTTTTGATGCTTCTTGAATCATTCAATTTTTCTTTCCAAATTTTTTAGTTCTTTCACTTTGAGATATAGTAACTATGCTTTTCCTTTTTCATTTTCTATCTATAGGTCTTTTCATATTTCAGTATAATATGTTACTTTGTGTTCTTGGTCATGTTCTTTAAAATTTTCCATTCATCTCTTTGATGTCGTCATTTCTTGCAGTTTTCTTAGCTACTCAGGTTTCAGAGTCACTTCTCACATTCACTTTGATCTTTTCCTTCTTTTCTGTCTTTATCTTTTGCTTTCTTCATGAATGATGTTCTTGATGCTCACACAACTCATCAGGTCTTCTATTATTAATGTTTAATGCGGCAAATCTGTTCTTGAGACATTCTTGAAATTCAGGTAGGATATGCTCACGTTCATATTTTGACTCTGTGGACTTGCTTTAATTTCTTCACCTTCCACATTAACTTACATAGGAGCAACCAGTGGTCTGTTCCATAGTCAGTCCCTAGCCTCCTTTTAGCTGCTGATATTGAGCTCCTGCATCATCCCTTCTGACAAAGTCAATTCGATTTCTTCCTGTTTATTCCATCTAAATAAGTCCATGTATATAGTTGCCATTGTGTTGTTACAAAATATATTTCCATGGACCAGTTGTTGGTCTTGGAATATTTATGTATTTCCATTTCATTTTTGATGACTTCCAATTTTCCTAGGGTCATACTTGTGCATACCACAGTCCAGTTTTTAGTATATTTTTGCATGTTTCTTTTTGTTTTTAGGTGGGCCCCATCAACAAATAAAGATCCCAAAGCTTTACTCTCAGTCTTTACTCCATCAACATGTCATTGTGGCAGACTCTACTTTCATAAACAGATCTTCTTCTGTCATATTTCAATTTTCTTCTCCCCCAAGGGCACTTTATTTGACAGTATCTCTGACAATTTTCTTCTTCCACTCATTGGGCCTTCAGTATCTGACAGTGTTTCCATGCTATGCGTAAGATGTTCCATGGCTACTTCATCCAACATAAGAAACCAATTCCTTCTTTATAGTGTGTTCTTAGGTTTAAAGCCCCACTGAAATCTATTCACATTGGGCAACTCTCATGGCATTTGAAACACCAGTAATTTGGCTTCAAGCGTAACAGAAACACAAGAGCCACCACAGTAGACAAGCTGCCAGACAAGTGATGGCTAGAAGGAGTGGTAGACAGAAAATATATCCTCAGTGAAAGAAATGATGCTAAATACAATCCATACCCACTGCCATCTTGCCTATCCCAAATTAATAGTAACACTACATGGAGTTCTGAGCCTATCAATCTTTATAGGAGCAAAAGCCTCATCTTTTCTCATGGAACAGTTTTTGCATTTGAACAGAAAACATTCCGACATTTACTGAATAATTTCATAGAATTTTTGCAAACCCAATGATTTATTCATTACAAATACTCTTTTTCAACAATATAAATGGTGACTCCACATGTAGATGTCATCAGATCATCCTATGCAGGAACCAAATTGACTACATTTGCCAACCAAAACAAGGCCAGGGTTGATTGGAACAAATCACCAATTGTTCACATGCAAGTTCAGGTTAAAGCTAAATAAAACTAAAACAAGGCCAAGAGACCCAAAATTTAAATTTTAGTATATCCCACATGAATTAAGAGAACATCTGAAGGGCAAATTTGATGCATTGAACACTAATGACAGTAGACGAGTTGTGAAATTACACCAAGAACATCATTCATGATGCATTAAAAATATGGGAAAGAAATAAAAGACCAATATGGATGTCAGAACGGGGGAACCGATTACAGGGATAATCTACATATAACCTCCTCCCTGGGGGACGGACAACAGAAAAGTGGGTGAAGGGAGACATCAAGGAAGGGGGGAAAATGAAGAGCAGATGCCAGGGGCTTACATGGAGAGCAAATGTTTTGAGAATGATAAAGTTAATGAATGTACAAATGTGCTTTTTACAACTGACCTATGTATGGATTGTGATGAGTTGGATGAACCCCCAATAAAATGATAAAAAGAAGGCTCATCAGAAAAAAAAAGATTCTGAAACTTTCTCCTGAATATAGAATGGCTGAAGAAAAGACAAGAAATAATGATGCAAAAGAGCTAAGTGGAATATTCCAAAGGGCAGTTAAAGAAGTCAACGAAATATAATGAAATTTTCAAAGAGCTGGAATTAGTCGACTAAAAGGGAACATAATCAGCATGTAAAAACCAAGAATTCAAGGGGAAAAATGCCAGCCTTGAGTTTAAAATCAAAAGGGAAAATATAGAACAACACAGGAAGTGCCAAAAATGAAGGAAAGAATACCTGTACCAAAAAGGATTGGTTAGTTTTCAACCATTTCAAGAGGTAGCATATGATATGATGGGAGCATATAAATGATGGGAGACTGATTGAAATGCTTCCACATATGATATCTTGTTGGAAGTGCTCATTGGCCTAGGCCAAGAAATTTTGAAGAAAGCTACCTGACCAATTGACTTGAAGAGATCCATATTTGTGCTCATTCCAAGGGGAACGTTACTGGTTTTTCAATGAACTTTATATCATTCTTTCGGTTTGAACATAGATTTTGTGAACTAATGTGGACTGTTTTCATTGTATCTGAATATTAGATGAGATTTATTTTCTTAAAAGAACTTTTAAGCAATTGTGCTAAATGCTTCCTTTGTTAAGGGCATTTTGTCAAATGCAGCTAAAGTATTTTGAATCTTAATTAGACATTGACAAATATTTTGATGAGTAAAGGTTTCGCTGCAATTTTTTCTCCATTAGACTTTGGCTGATGCTATCCTCCCCGGAAACCAAACTCACTGCCATCAAGTCGATGATGACATCAACTCACAGCAACCGTACGTGTCAAGTGAGAACTGCCCCTCTGAGTTTCTGAGACCTTAGATCTTTAAGACCTACCTTCGTCCCATGCTATGCTATAGCAGAGTCTAATCTAATACATTAAAGCATTGTGTAAATAGTCTCATCAATTCTTCACCCTCCAGGTTTACAGGGGATGAGAATGGGGACACATGTGGTTAAGTGTTATATGCCTTAAATCAATAGAATCTGTCTATTCCAGGGAAAATGGAGACCTTTTTTACAATCCGTGGTCTATAGTATAACTGGAAAATAGTCAGGGAACAATGCTACTATTCTTTCATATTAAAAGATGTAGTAGCAGAATTCTGTCATCATTTTATCACTGGATTCCTATCACAGAAATAGAAGACAAACTTAATCTTAAGCTTCCAGAAATTTGTTTAAGCTGAAATTTTTTAAAGAAATACTTCTCCTGAAACTAACACATTCTTTCCACGAAAGGCATTAAAGGGTGGCTTACTTCTGAGAAGAGTTGAAGCAAAGGAACTCAAATTCTCTTTTCAGTAAACTTTAATGCCACTATTGACATTTAAGAATAGTTGCAACAAAGAGAAGTAATAGGTGCTTATCCTTTCACAGCTGAGAGAATATTTTTCTATTTACCAAAATATCCTCAAAGCATGGACCATCAATTTCAGAACATCGTAGGAAGACTTTGTGTTACGGTTTTTGTCAAATCATGAACTCTATTGGCAAACCCACTTCTATGAAGCTGGTTCTGACTAAGAGCAACCCTTTAGGACAGAATAGATCTGCCCCTGTGGGTTTCTAAGCCTATAAATCTTTGACAAAAGAAGGCTGCTATATCATTTTTCCATAGAGCAGTTGATGGGTTCGAACTGCTGACCTTTTGGTGAGCAGTCAAGTGGATTAACCAATGCACCAACAAGGCTCCTTGCAAATCATGTTTCCATATTAGAGACTTAAATAAACGATTTTTGGTATTTTATATTTTGTTTTCCATAATAGCCCTACAGAATATTTTTAGCCAGGAGGCAAAATTAATGTCCAGACAGTTGTTGTTATTGATGTTGTTTTACTAACTATATATTTTGAATATTTACCAGCTTAAGCAAAATAATAAAACCATGTGTCCCTTAGGTAATCCGTAGATTTGCTTTACTGTAAAGAAATAGATCTTGAGCCCTCCCAATGCAGAGACTTATTCATATTCTATATGGGGTTTCCCCCAAATCCACCTAGGTTTCATGGGTGTTTTAATGATCAAAAACCAACAGTGGGCCAAAGACGGTAGGGCCTGGGTTTTTCACTTGAACCGAATGCAATTGAGAGTTCAGGAAGAGGATGTAAAAAAGTTATGTTTTCTTTTTCTTACAATGATTTTTGTCTGGAAAAGCTCCTTTTCTAAATGTGAAAAAACTGACTTTGACAATGCATTATATACACTATGAGAGCAGAAATTCATATTTCAAATTGAGACAAAATGGTTTCCTCAGGAAATGTACTTTTCTGGTCATTTACAGATTTAGAATCTGGAGTTTGTAGGCTTTTCATTCATGTCCACATGCATTCATTCATTTCAGCCAGTCATTCATAGAAGCATTTATTGAGTGCCTGCTGTTTCTCTCAGCTGGCATTCAAATATTTCTTTGAAAAGAGACTCACTTGGAAGGCTGCTAAAAATATGGCAAGTCAATTAATATTTTCAAGTACTGTCTGAACGCACAAAATCTGGAAGAAAGGATTTTGCAAACAGTCATCCTCATTGCTTTTCCTTCCGCAGAAAATTTGTAGGGAGCTTCCTGAATACAGAGACCCTCACAAAACATCACCTGCAAAAGCTTGTGATGCATGTCTAAGTGGGCTGTTATGCTGTCCGGGCTTGCTCGTCCACATGGAGCCTCCCTTTATGCTTTGATCTCAGCTTTTGTGCCAAGCAGGTCCCTGGCACTTCCTGTGGCAATTGCCCAGGTCATCAACTAGGGAAGACTGTATGTATGTCTCTCCTCGGTTAACATGTATGTATGTCTCTCCTCTGTTAGCATAAAATGGAGATTTCAGAGATACGAATAAAGGTGTATGCCCACAGCAGGTGTTTGCCTGCCCTGACGTTGCTTCTTGTCAAGAGCAAGGAAACCAATTTCTTGGTGAAACAATAAGCCAAAATGTCCCTGAAATGTTATGCAGTGAATGTTTGTTTACATTATATTGAATCACCTCTCTTGCCCATTATGTGGGATGTATCTGTGTCTCCACACATGGGTCAACTTAGTTAATTATGTTTTTCAGAATATTTAAATCTATTGGATGGTCTTCGAGTTCAAGATAGATAATTGCATCTTTACTGTCACTTTACCATATTTGATAAGTTCCATCAAAATGTCAGGGGGGAATGTGAGGATGAGGCTATAACACTAACAATTGGGAACTGAGAATTAAGTTATCAGAAGTGAAACTATTCGGAGACCAGATACTGTACGATAACTTGAAACAAAACAAAAGTCCACTTGGACTGTGCTCATGATGAAAGTAAACAAAGGCAAAGATCCTGTAGTTTAAATAAAGCAAAGGACATGTAAACTAGCAAATCAATTCTCTTATTTTCTCTATAGAACCCTTGAAATCCTCCTGCACAGAACTAGAAGGGGCTTGGATTCAGAAAGGACCATGATACAGGAGACAGATGTGGTTAACATTTCTTTGCAAATGACTTAGTGGTTTATCATCTTGACCAACAAAAGAGACCAAAACCAAACCAAATTCACTGGCTTTGAATTAGTCCCTATTAGGCAGGCTGGAGCTGCCCCAGTGGGTTTCTGAGATTGTAAGTCTTTACACGAGCAGAAAGCTTCATTTTTCTCCCATGGAGCAGTTACTAGTTTCAATCTGCTGACATTCTGGTTAGCAGCCCAGTGCTTCACTACTATGTCAAATGAAACAAGAAAATATGAAAGCATCACTTTAAAGACATAGGACCTATGGAGAGTCACTATCTTTCTGTAGGGGAGAATTTTGGATGGTCAGTGTTCTGAAAACAAAAGAAACAGGACAAAAACTGGTTTCCAGTTCTCTGATCTATTTCAGCATCACCACTCCCAGTATCCTTAAAAAGAGATTTGTCTTAATTAAAATATGAGGATTAACTAAAAATAAAAAGCAGGACACATATGCTAGGATAGTACAAATTGAAACAAGAAAACACATAACAAATGAGGGGGCTTTGAAGGATACTTAATAGAAGAAACAGGCCACAAAACAAAAGAAAATATTGAACAAAGTTTTCTCCCTAAAATTCAACACATAACAGTGAGCATTAAGAGATGAGGCACACAAATTCAAATACTAACAAGACAATAGGAAATAACAAGTGAAATGGCAGGATTCCAGACCAATATGTAAGAGGAGTGAGTAATAAGAAAGTGCTGGAGAAACAAAACCCACGATAGAAGCAACATGCTTGCTTTTCCACAGAGAACTTCTCCATAGTATTTAATTTCAACTTTAGTGTCATAAATACATTAATACCATTCCCTGGAGAGGGACATTATGTTTGGTAAGGTAGAAACAGTGAGAAAGAGGAAAGCCATGAATGAGATGAATTGACACAGTGGCTGCATCATGGACCCAGGAGCAATTGTGAGCATGGTACAGAACCCCTCAGTGTTTTATTCAGCTGTGGAGAGGGTCGCTATGGGTCAGAACATACTTGAGTGCACCGAACAGCAACAATAGTTAACAGGTTGCCAGTTCAAACCCATCCAGAGGTCCTTAAAATACAGCCATGGTGATTTCTTTTTGAAAGGTCATAACCTTGAATACACTCTAAAGTGCAGATCTACTTTGTTTACATGGAGTTGCTGAGTCAGAATCAACTGATGGCAACTAACAACAACAACACCCAGACTATTGAAACACACAACCAAACAAATCAACCATGAGGGCAAAACATCAGAGTGGCGTACGACTTCTGCAGAATTGTGACAATACGCCAATAGTGGAGGAATGTCTAATAATGTCTTATGTAGAAGAAAATGAGACACAACCTGTTATTTGCACTCCAACTTATTTAAGAGTCATGATCACAGGCCTATTTGAAACACACAAAAAGAAGGCCTAATAGTGTTCTACTGTTGTGATTAAAAAACAAAAAACAGCCCAAACTCTGTGACTTAAAGCAGCATAAATATATTATGTTATGCCTACTATAGGCCACGAATCAGAGAACAGTATGTAAGGCTTGGCTGGTTTCTTTCCTTTGAGACTCACAAGGCTTCTCTGATAAAAGAGACCACCTGAATAATGCAGAATAATCTCCCTGTTTGAAGACTAATTGATTAATAATATTAATTCTATTGGAAGTTTCTTTTGCCGTTTGACATAAAATATTTACAGGATCCCAAGATTAGGATATGGACAAATTTACTTTAAAACAGTAGGTAAGTTAATACCATAAGACTTTTTTATCAAAACAATGTCATTGGAAGATAATAAAAATATTACATATTCTCATAGTTTAATCACATTAAGCAGTATTGTGCAATTGTACGACAATCAGTTTCAAACTTTTTATGTGAGTAAACAGCCTCAATTTTCTTCCACAGAGCAGCTAGTGATTTTGAACCGCTGACCCTGTGGTTAGCAGCCCATTGGTAACTAGGAGGCCACCAGGGAACCACAAACAATTAATTTGTTGGCAAATTGAAGTTTGAGATTTTAGTATAAATATATATTGTTATTATGTATGTATGGTATAATAATGCTTTATTAATTTGTTCTTAAGGGGTAGTTGAATGTCATCTGGAGAAAAATTTCTACAAATAGGACATTAGAAATTAACAAACATTTCTAAATATATGTACCAAAATCTATAATAATATATTAAAACAAAATTCTGATCATATGGGTATTTAAGCAAAAGGGAAAAATAGAAATATTCCTAAATATTAATATCTAATTTTAAGTGCCTGTGCGATTCCATTTTACTTACTAACATTTAAAAGGTAAAGAATTTTTCAAATTAAAAAATTCACATAAAATTGAGGGCTCTTACAGCTCTTGTGACATCAATTGTATCAAGCACATTTGTACATATGTTGCCATCATTATTTTCTAGATATTTATTTTCTATTGAGCCCTTGGTGTCAGCTGCTCTCTCCCCCCTTCCATCCTCCTCCTCGTAGCCCCTTGATAAATGATAAATGATTATTATTTTCATATTCTACATTGAGTGCTGTCTCCCTTCCCCCATGGTTTCTGTTGTTTGTACCCCAGGGGGTGGGGGGAGATGCGGTTATGTATCAATCATCTCAATTGCTTCCCTCTTCCTCCCCTCCCCTCTCTACCTTCTTGATAAACAAAGCTAATGAAATATTCAACAATTGCAATATATGTGACATTTTTATGAACAGATTGGCCTTGAGTACAAGTTGCATTTCAAAATACAATGTCATGGTACAGAATAATTTTAATTGTATTATTTAGAGAAATGATTGGTAGCTGATAGAGTAAACAATATCAAAATATAAGAACTTTCATTCAATAAATAGTAATTTCTTGTGCACCTCCAGGTCTGCTACAAGTTTATTATCCTCCTGAGTGACTCATTTTTTTAAGTGAAGGATAGACAACTAGAAAGAAACTCAACATGGATACAGAAGATCCAAACAACACAATCAACCCACTTGACTTCACAGTTGTATAGAGAACACTACACTCAACAACAATATGATCGATCTAATTTTCCAAGCACACATGGAACATTCTCCACAATGTTATGACACAATACAAGTTTTATTAAATTAAAATGTCCCAACACAAATAGGAGAGTACAACGTCCTGGATAACAATATAAAATTATTCATCAATAACAGGAATATCAAAGAAAAAAGAAATGAATACATGAAAACTGAATACTGGGCATTAAGAAACAAAAATGCAATAAAAAAAATCCAGATTAAACAAGAAGGTAAACCAAACATGCTAAAATCTTTGGGCACAGTAAAAACAATGCTAAGAGAACAAGTTGCAACATTAAACACACTTCGTAAAACAATGGATCAAAACTAATACTTTCACCTAACATTCAGAACGTTTAGAAAAATAGGGGTAAAAAAAGCCTGCAGACACCAGAAGAAAGGAAATAATAATTATTAGAATATAAACTAATTAAAAAGAAAAAATAGAATCAACAATATTCAATTTATCAAAGTATTAATAAAATTTGAAAAACTCTGTCAAATTTAATAAAGAAAAATAAGATGCAAACAAGAAATGAAATAGGCAATGTCATAGTAGAACCAACTGAAATAAAAAGGATAACAGAATGCTATTAACAACACATTTGAAAATCTAGAATAAATGGGAAAATTTTCTAGAAACAAAGTTTGAATGAATGCAATATGAGGAAGGACATTTGAAAGAATACAACCTGAGGAAGGTATTTTGAACCAATCTATAATAAAAGAAGACGTTGAACAGGTCATATAAATTTCCAACAACAAAGTCCTGGCACAAATAGCTTTACTGGCAAATTTTACCATTGAGAGAAGTGTTGACACCAATTCTACACAACCTACTTTATAGCATAGAATTCAAGAAGCAAGAATAACGCTGTTTAAAAAATACAAAAAAGAAAAGAATAACCCTGCTTCCAAAAATACTAAGAAAACGATTACTAATATTCCTTATAAATGTAGGCAAAATATTCGCAGCACTTTTCTAGACAATAGAGTCCAATAAAATAACATGACCTAGTGGGATTAATACAAAGTCTACAAGTATGGTTTAACGTTAGAAAAACAATCACTATAATCCACAATGTAAATAAAACAAAGAAAAAGAATTATTTGGTATTAACAGTCAATACAGGGGGGGAAATCTGACAAAGTGTACACCCATTTTGATAAATAGGAATAGAAGGAAATTTTCTCACTATAGTTAGGCATAAATACACAAAACTAATAGCTAAGATGCTCCCCAGTGAAGACTAAAAGTGTTTCCCCTGTGAAG
The DNA here is from genome assembly GCF_050624435.1 of Tenrec ecaudatus. Taxonomy (NCBI): domain Eukaryota; kingdom Metazoa; phylum Chordata; class Mammalia; order Afrosoricida; family Tenrecidae; genus Tenrec; species Tenrec ecaudatus. Next base: position 146,583,225 of record NC_134548.1, read on the forward strand.
ATAACTAGGCAAGGATGCCTGTTATCTCCACTCTTATTCACTATTGTGCTGCAAGTCTTAGTTTAATAAGACAAGAAAATTAAATAAAAGGCATCAGACTGGGAAAATAAGAAGCAAATCTTTCTCTATTTACAGATGAGATGATCCTATACTTAAAAATCAATCATAATTAGCAAGAAAATTAGTGAAATATTCAGCTACTTGGCAGGATAGAAGAGCAACATGAAGAGAATAAAAAATGCTCTAAAAATTGGTTGTGGTGGTGATTGTACCACCCTTACGAGACCTTTGCTCCTACTCTGATACACAGAGACAACTTTAAAAAATAGTTGTATTTCTCTAAACTAGCAAAGAGAACCCTGAAAAAGTAACCAAGAAATAAATACAATTTACAATAATTTTCCAAAAAGTTACCTTTAAGTAGTGATATAAAAAGCCTACATATATATTTTAAAAGCAACCTCCTTAAAAAAAATACAAAACACTGCTACAAATGAAGGAATGTACCATGTTCATGGATAGATTTAAGACATTGTGAAAATGTCAATGTTACTTCAATCAATGTACACATATATTACAATCTTGATATAGATTCCGTCATTATTAAAGAGATGGAGAAACTGATTACTGACTTTATGTGGGAAGGAAGTAAACCTGGATATGCAAAGCATTACTGAAGACGAAAAATGAAACAATAAACCTCACACGTCCAGATCTCAAAATCTATGACACAGACACGTATTCAAAATAGCCTGGTACTGATACAAAGACAGACATACAGATTGATGCAACAAACTGAGAATTCAGAGGTAAATCCATTAACCTATAGATAGCTGCAACTATTTGTCTGTCATTTGTCATACTGTGGTGGATTCTGTGTTGCTATGATGCTGGAAGCAATATCACTGAAATTTCAAATACCAATGGGGTCACAAAAAGTAAACAGGTTTAAGTACACTATGCATCAGTTACGAAGGAGGAATATGCTGTCTACTTTTGAATGATTTGCCACTGAAATCCATATGAATAGCACCACAATATTGTCAGGTACAGTGCCCGAAGATGAAGTAAGAAATCATTCAAAATATGGTTGAAGAAGGGCTGCCTTCTCAAAGTAGAGTCAAATCATAAAGACGTGGAAAGTATAAAGCCTTCCAGACCTTACTAATGGGGCATGATTCAAAATGAAAAGAAACTGCTATAATTATATGAATAACTAGAACTTGGATTATATGAAGTTTGAATCTAGGAAAATTGAAAGTAATAAGAAAATGATATGGAATACATGAAGATCAATATCCTAGACATTAGTGACCCGAAATGGACTAGCCATTTGTAATCAGGTAATCATATATTTACTACACTGGGGATTACAAATTGAAAAATAATTTATAGTCAAAAAGGATATTTAAAGAGCTATCTGGAAGTTCAATGATGCCTATGACAGGATAATAACTACCAACATATGAGGAAATCCAGTTAATACAACTAATATTAAAAAGTTAAGCACCAACCACTACAGCTAGTGTTGCAAAAATTGAATACTAACATCTTCAGACGAATTAACCAAACATGCGATCAAGATGCATTGATAATTATTCTCAATTGGATGGTAAATTTCAGAAATACAGAGGCAGAAAATATGGCCTTGGTGATAGAAAAATAGCTGAAGATGATAGAATTTTGCAAAACCAATTACTTCATCCCAAATAACTTTTTTCAATAATACAAATGGTGATTATACATGAATACACAGAAATAAAATTAACTACATCTGGGGGAAGAAACCATGGAGAAGCTCGATATCAACATCTAACACCAGGCCAGGATCCAGAACAGACCCTGAACTACTCATATGCAAGTTCAGGTTGAAGCTGAAGAAACAAAACAAGTCGATGAGAGCCCAAAATACAACCTTGATTATATCTCATTTGAATTTCAAGAACATCTGAAGAACGGATTTGTCTAATTGAAGCTGTGTGAGCACATCAAGAACCTCACACATGAAGAAAACAAAAGGTCATTTAAAAGAAAATATCCCAGTGGATGTCAGAAGAGACTCTGAAACTTGCAATTATTCACAAATTTGCTAAGGCAAATGATGACTGCAAAGAGCTAAAGAGAAAATTGTAAAGGGAAGCACAAGAAGACAAAGTATACTGATGGGATAAACAACGCAACAAAGAGGGAAAGGAGCAAACATGTCTGGGAGGAACACAGATGCATGTCTAGTAGGAAAAGAGGGAGAACCAACCTCCAATTAGGGGAAAATGAAAATGCTTTGAGGGATACTGGGTGGGGGTGTGATGTCTTTGGTATCATGTACGGAATGTGCCACATTGACCTGGGTTTCTGGATGCATCCTGAGGATCAAGACTGGGTGCTGTGGAATGTTGGGACACTGAATCCTGGATCTTCAAGGCACACAGTGTGTTCCAGAGGCTGCATCAGTAAGATCGCATGTGGGAGTGGTGATGGGGTAAATGGGAGATGATGTCAAAGAATCCAGGAAGAAAACAAAAGTATGTTTGGAAACTGATTGTAGAAGCAACTGTAGAATTCTGCTTGGCGTGATTGAACCAATGAATGATATGGCATAGGTATTAACTTCCAAGTATAGTAAATTAAAAGGAAAACACACATACAAATATCCAGGAATGTTGGGTTTGGGTCTTTATATTTTTGTTTTTCAGTATATGAAACCCAGTATTTATGAATCTTTAGGGATATCAAGTGAGATAAGGGTTTCAGAAGCCAGGGGTTGGGGTGTTAAAGTGGTGGTGGTGGTGGGTGGGTAAAAGGAAGCTGATGTCAAGGAGACCAGGAAGAAAAAGAATGTTTGGAAACTGATTATGGGAGCAATTGTACAATTGTGTATGACATGATTGAACTGTGGAATGATATGGTATCTGCATTAACTCTCAATTAATAATAAAAGACAACATAAAGAATTAGAATGAAATGTGCAAAGGTGAAGAATTAGAAAACCAGAAAGAAAAATGTAACATGTTTTATATATTATTACCTATATATTACACAGCATAAGAAATTAATGCCACAATAAAATCCTGTAAAGCTCTTCCCCCCCCCATCTGTCCCCTCTCCCTATTCAAACCCTGTCCCTGTCCTTTCTCATAGTCACCAAAGTACTCTCTAGTGCTGTATAAACCAAGTTTCTGCTTTTTTTCCTTATCACAAGCAATGGAGATGTTAAATATTTATCTTCATAAGCTTGACTGCGTTTGTTAAGAGTGATGTCTTTGTCTGGGTAGACTAGAGGAACAAATCCATAAACAGACATATGTATATAAGAAAAGTTAATATACAAGGGTAATTGAATATTGTGAAAACATCCACTTCCAGTCCAGTCCAAGCCCATAAGTGGTATTAACCTATATGTCTGATACCAATCTATAAATCCTCTTCAGACTCACAAAGCACATGCAATGATGCCGAATGCAGGATGCGCAGAGGCCAGTGGGTAGAAAGTCTTTGGTTCCAGTGGCACAGTAAGCATTTCAGCGCTGGCAGGGGTCTCCACTTGGCTTCTCCAGTTCCAAGGGCTGCATCAGGGTAGGTCCATGTGACTTCTCCTCAGGAATGTCTTGTAGGAAGTTGCCCTTGTCAGTAGACTGTCTCACAGGGAGTGGGCCAAGAGAGAGTTTGTGTCTCTCGCCTCCAAAGAAGAAATACAGGACTTCTCAGAATTCTCAGGAGAAAGCCATGCCCCACAAAGGCCTCATTGGCAATTATCTGATTGACAGGCTAGACTGCACCCCTACACTCTTAATCCTCAAGTTGACAAATGATTATGTAACTACCACGGATGTTGTCTAGTTTTGTCTATGTCTTGTGGTGTTTTAGAGGGTTATCAAAGCTTTTCATTGAGGCATAAAATTCCATATTATAAATGTACCTGAGTTTGTTTATCCATTTCTCTATAGTTGGAGTTTTTGTTTGTTTCCATGTTTTTGCTATTGTGGAAATTGCTGAAGCAAAGATAGGTGTACATGTGTATGTTCATGTTATATTCTTAATTGCTTTAGGATACTTACCCAGATTGCTGGATCACAGGGTACTTGTATTTGCATTTGTTGAAGGAAGTGCCACACTGATTTCCATAAAGATGCAATTTTACAGTCCCACCAGCAATGGAAAAGCTTTCATATCTCTCCACATCTTCTCTAGCATTTGTTATTTTTTGTTTTATTGAATTTTGCCAAAAGATTTAGTGTGAGGTGATAGCTCATTGCTTTGTGTTTTTTGGGGATTTTTTGTTGTTGTTTTTCGCTTTTTAAAATAGCTTATAGCAAATAATCTATTGCCTGGTGTTCAACAAATCTAAAGTGTTACAGTTCAAAAACAAATTGTGGCCTTTGTCAATGTGTAAAAGGCACAGGTTTTATTTTGTTGGATTGTTTGTTCTTTCAGAGTGTGTTCTTTTCTACTTGGATTTTTTAAAATTATTTTATTGGGAACTCATACAACTCTTATCACAATCCATACGTATATCCATTGTGTCACCCACATTTGTATATTGGTTGCCATCATCATTCTCAAAACAATTTCTATCTACGTGAGCCCTTGGTATCAGCTCCTCTTTTTTCCCCTCCCTCCATGGCCCCTTGCCTCAGGAACCCTTGATAAATTAGAAATTATTATTAATTTTTCATGTCTTACACCGACCGATGTCTCCCTTCACCCACTTTTCTGTTTTCCATCCCTCAGGGAGGAGGTTATATGTAGATCACTGTGATTGGTTCCTCATTTCTCCCCCACTTTCCTCTTACCTTCCTAATATTCCTACTTTCATTATTGGTCCTGAGGATTTTATCTGTCCTGGATTCCCTGTGTTTTGTCTTATTAGTAATGATCTCAAAATTTTTCCATACCATTGTTAGCTGCCTGTATGTTGTCTGTGGTAAATTGCCTATTCATGCCTTGGGCCAATGTTTTTATTACATTATTTGTATTTTCTTGATATGATGTTGTAGTTTTTCATTTTGGAGATTAGTTCTTTATCTAATGTATTATTACTGAATTGTTGAACAATTTGTGCGCCCTCCGTTGACTGTTCTGATGAAGTCTTTCGTTGTGCATAAATGTCATGTCTTCAGTAGGTTCCAGTACTTTATTTTACCTTCAATAGTTGTAGGAAGCATCCAGCTGATCAAGGTGTTTACTGATGGATGGCTAATTCCTGGTGCCTATGTGTCTCTGCAGACAAAAGCATTGCAAAATGACTGTTGCTTGTGACTTTGCTGCTAAAAGCATTGAGGGATAACTCAGTTATTTATTATCTCTTTGAGGCTCTCTTGAATCTTGCATATCCGTGTAATTGTCTTTGAGCCTAGTGCTTTTATTATTCTAAGGTTAAGAAACTGTGACTAGTTAAGTAACATTTGCATAGATCAGAGTTTAGGAATGTTTAAGTTCTTTGATGTTTGTCTTGTAACCAATTCCCTTGTGTAAGAAAAATATAAAAACCAAGCTTCAAATATACTCGGAACTTCAGTCCATCAGATTAGAGTCCTCCCGATCCCATACTTTGTATATATCTCTTTCTTTTCCTTTCATCTGCACGCCTCATTTTGGACCCAGCTCGATGCGGGAAATAGTAAGGACATTTTTTATTATGTTGGGTAGTGTGTTTATGCCTCATATTAGGACTCTAAAGTTTTTCCCTATTTTTTCTAATAATAGTCTTAATAAATGTGCAATTTATATTTAGGTCTTTGTTCCACCTTCACTATTTTTTGCATATTATGTTACGCCTTGTTTCATTCTTATGCAAATGAAGATCCACCAATTGATGAAAAGGCTTTCTCTTGCCCATCTTACATGTTTTAGTTCATTATAAAAAATTAGGTGTCTACAGATAATTGGTTGTATTTCTGTGTTTTCAATGCGATTCTATTTGTCTTCATAGCTATCATTGTACTGGTACCAGGCTGTTTTGATTGTCATAGCTTAATAATAGATTTGAAGGTCTGGGATTTAAAGGCCTTTTCTTCGTTTTTATCTTTTAACATTGTTTCATTTTTTCTAGATTTCTTAATATAGAAATATTCTATGAGAAACATTCAATATGCAATATTCCTGCATATTGAATAATGCAGGAAGCATCAAAAGGAGGTGAAAAAATATACAGAGTCACTGCCTAGTCAAAATTCAACCATTCAAGGACTAGTCAACATTCAACCATTTCAAGAGGCAGCATATGAGCCAAAACCAATTGTGCTGAAATAATAAATTCAAGCTGCACTGTATACATTAGCCAAAAAGGCTTCTGTAACTGATGGATTACCAGTTGAAATGATTCCACAAGCTGATGAAGCACTGGAAGCACTCACTCATCTGTGCTTATAAATTTAGAAGACAGTTATCTGAAAGAGATTCATATTTGTATCCATCCCCCAAAAGGTGATCTGATAGAATGCTTGGACTATAGTATAGTACTATTAATATCAGATACAAATAAAAAGTTGCTGAAGAATATATAACAATGGCTACAGTAGTACACTTGTAGCAAGCTGCCAAAGCTTCATCTGAATTCACAAGAGAACTTGCTGAAAGCAGAGAATACTTGAAAGACAGTGACTTATGTTTTATTGACTATGCTAAGACAGACAACTGTGTGGATCAATACAAACTATGGGTGGCATTGAGAGAAATGGGAATGCCAGAACACTTCAATGTGTGCCTGTGGAACCTGTCCATGGACCAAGAGGCAGTTTGAGAACAGAACAAGGACTACCACACTGTTTAACGTGAGGAAAGTAAAGTGTCGTGGTTGTATCCTCTTACCATATTTATTCAATCTATATGCTGAGCAAATAATCAGAGAACCTGGATTATATAAAGAATAACATTGCAACAGGATTGGAGAATGACAAGAACTTGGTTGTCTTTGCTAGGGAATGGTAGTCATCCCAAATACCTGAGCTCCTCCAAATACACACACACACACACACACACACACACACACACCCTGCCACCGCCACCACCAAGCAATTTGGACTCCTTGCCTGTGGGTCATTGATGTCATTTGTCTTCAATACTTAATCTTCTGACTCACCAATCTTGGGGGATCCCCTACCTTCCCCTTAACGCATCTGAGTTTTCTTTTCCTTATCTCCCTTTCCAAAATTAAAGAACTGACAGATACATGAATCCATGCATCTCCTTTTTACAACTTACGTTACCCTCATGGTGTATGATCTGGTACCTATATCATTCGTGGCTTTCCATAGCCTCGGTTGAGGTCACACCTGGTGCTTCAAGGTTATTTTCATTTTGTGAGCAAGAGGTGTCAACTGAAGGACCAGGGTTCTCCAACAACTTCTCTTCCTCTTTTGGTGAACGTTCATCTTCTTTTTTGTTCTTCTAGATTTTTTTTTAATCTGTTCAAGAACAGATTGTTATTATCCATCTGGAAGTAAAATTGAGAGAGACCATAAAGTTGAGAGAGAATGGGGACTGGGTAACAAAGGAATTATAGTGAGAAGGGGCAAGGTTGGGACAGGCATATGTGGCAGACAATGACAGCATCCAAACCTTGGTAGTGGCAGGTGAAGAAAAGAAGAGGTACATGAATTATTCCATCTTACCTTGTCCTTGTCAATAATCCTGTGTGAGTATTTTTCTTCTTCTTTTACTCCCACCTCTGCGTGTGGTGATTTGATTTTCCATTGTGCATATTTGGTCCTTATCTATCACACGCTCTTGCATCTTCTCTGTCACGTCTGCCTTCGCAGTCACTTCATACATCCTGGAACCAACAGTGCTGCTCCCAAGTCTCCTGATCTCCTTAAACAAGCCCTCTGGAAATGAGGAGTAAGGGAGTTCAGATTTGTTTGGTTGGCAAGGCAACATTCTCAGCCAATGAGAAACCTGGAGGGGCTCAGACATCACAGAGCACTTCTCCCATAGCAACTTTCCTGGGGAGAGGGGTCGCCAGAGAGGCCAAAATTCCTGAATTGTGAAGGGAGACATTCCCTCAATACCAATTGAAAAGTTTCCCCAAATTGATGTGCCACTTGTGCCACCACGTCTCCCTGTGTTAACTCCTGATGGATTATGTTACCTGTGCCAGAGAAAGGGTAGACCATGGACACCCACATTCATTGGTTCCTTCTACACATTCTCACCTTTCTACATTACCTAATATTTCGAATATCTCACTTAAAATCTCTCCAAGCAAATATAGTCATTTTTAAGTTTTGGTGGAAATGTTCATTGTCCCACTACACTCTCAGAAATTTCCATTATGTTTCTTGAAGGCAATCCACTTCATGGCTAAAGCTAGACAATTTTTCCATCCTACTGGACTTTCCCAAAATCAACAATTTTCTTTCTTTCTTTTTCCATCATGTCTTTTTTAAAAATCAATTTATTCAGGACTCATACAGCTCTTATAACAATTCATACATACAACCATGTGTCAAGCACATTTGTAAATTTGATGTTGTCAGGTTTCAGGAGTAATGGTTTTGCATTTATGTCCTTTTTAAGAGGACATTTCAGAGTCATTCTTGAAGTACAATACTGTCTGTGATAGAATTCTGTGTATCCATGTTCAAGGGAATCCATTCAATACAACCATTATACAAATGTATACACCAACACATAATATAATGGTGCAGAAATTGAAGAATTCTTCCAAAGGCTTCAGTCAGAAATTGATCAACCTTGCAAGCAAGGTGCAATAATACCTATGAGCAATTGAAATGCACAAGTTGGAAACAAAGAGGAGGAAAGAATATTTGGAAGGCATGGACTTGGTGAGAGAACCAAAGCTAGAAATCGCATGATAGAAATTTGCAAGACCGAGACTTCTGGGAAGAAAGCGATTGAGTAACCCATACCAGAGTGACTCCACAGAAATAAATCCAAAAGAGTTACTAAGAGGGAAATTCACACTGCTGGATCACAGGAGGAGCATCACAAAGATAAGTAGGCACAGATCCACAAGGTTTTGAGGGTCTGGAGTCTTTTGTCTTACCACAGTGGAGACTGGCTAGGGTTTGACCGTAGCCCCACCACTGTCTCGGCTAGAGGCGGGACCACTTTGGGGCAGGGATTAAACCCTTACAGCTCCACAGGCAGGGATTGGGAGGCTCAGCTACATTGTTGCTTTTCTTTCCCTCTCTTCTCTCTATCCTTGCACAGTCTCAGCAGTCTTACTTTTAAATTTTTTTCTCCTTTTTGTCACTTCCCTGTTCTCTCACACTCTACTGGCAAACTCCAGACCATTCCCCTTAGTCTGGGGCATCTACGCCTGCCCCCCACCCAGTTAGGTGTGCTCCACACTGTGCAGTGTAGCCCGAGGATGGAGAAAGCCTGGACAACCTCCACCAGAGAACACTCCGCCAAACTTCTTACCGGGGAATTCCTGCTTGTGTGGGTGTGGGAGCTCTTATTTTTCCTCTGTTGTCCCACATGACTGAGGGAACTCCCTCCCGCCTATCTTAGTGCCTCACTCATCTCGGCCAACATTCGTCAACGTTCCAAGGTACTGCAGGAACCTCTGCCCAACTTCTGCACTGATCTACATGACCAGGCCCATTCCACCCAACATTCCCAGTGTTCTACACCAAAACAGGCAAACCACCATCCTTTGGGGGCACTCCCCTGAGAGGGAAGCCACAGGAGGATGAAGTGGTAGGTTAATTACACAGTGAAATTTGCTGTGTAACTTCGAAGAAACATTCCTACAAGTCTCCCAGAGAGAGCCAGTTCTCTTCGACTCCCTGGAAAATGGCACCTGGCTCCTCTAAAACAATGCAATGCAAACAGCCATCGGCCCCACGACCTCAAGAGGAAAACAGGAGAAACAAAAGACAATGGCAGAGGATGTCCTGAACATAAAGACATGCATAGAAGAGGCAGACATTGAGCTACCAAAGAAAGAAATTTCCAGAATGCTGCTTGGAGTCATACAGGATATGAGGGAAACAATACAGAAAATGATGAAATGATAAAGGAGATAAAATACAAACACTAAAGGGAAATGCAAGACCTTAGGGAGGAGATAACAAAAACCAGTAGCCGACACTTGGACTTCGAGAATTGACTGGGGGAAGCAGAGAACCGCACCAGTGACTTGGAGGACAGCCAAGCAGACTTTAACAAACATGAACAAAAATCTAATAAGATCATCATAGAATCTGAAGAAAACCTAAGACCTATGTCTGATGCTATGAAGCAGAACAACATTAGAATGATTGGTTTACCTGGGGAAGACACAACAAAGAAGTCCTCTGCAAAATTAGAGAGAGAAATCTTGGAGGAAAACTTCCCAAGCTTAATGAATGAAAACCAGGCAACCATTCAGGAGGCTGAGAGAACACCAGCTAGACTAAATCCCAAGAAGTCACCAAGGCACATAATAGTTAAACTATCCAACTTTGAGGAAAGGGAGAAAATCATGAGAGCAGCTAGGGAAAAATAAGCAATAATATACAAAGGTTCCCAAATAAGAATATGCTCAGATCTATCAGCAGAAACTATGAAGAAGAGAGAGGGGAGTAACGTATTCCAAAAATTGGAGGAAAACAGACAAAGCCAATAATACTCTACCCAACCAAATTATCAGTCAGGATAGATGGAGAAGTAAGTCTTCCCACACAAGGAAAATTCTAAGAATATGTTAGGAGAAACTCAGCCCTACAAAAGATCCTTGCTGACCCAGTGTGGGCAGAAGCACAACACTCACCAAGCATAAAAAAGAGACCACCATATGAAACAACTTCACCCAGAGGACAACAAAAAGAAAACAGACCCCAAGATAGCATTGGCTTAAGAATGGAAAGAAGTCAGTGATACATGCAAACACATATGCACAACACAGTAATGAGAAAAGTGGGTAGGAAAACACCCAAAACAAAAGGTATATGATGACATCACAGAGTCCGCAGATGGAGATAATAACTCTGAATATCAATGGCAGGAACTCAGGCATTAAAAGACTGTGGCTAGCAGAATGGTTTATAAAACACAACCCATCAATCTGCTGTCTACAGGAGACGAGACACATCTCAATGACAAGGACAAAAATAGGCTGAGAATCAATGACTGGAGAAAGGCATACCAAGTAAACAGCAATTCAAAAGAAGCAGGGGGTTGCAATTCTGATCTCAGATAAAATTGACCTCAAAGGGAAAAACCAAAAAAAGAGACAAAGTGGGAAACTATACAATACTCAAGTGAATAGCAGACAAATAGCCAGCAAGCATTGTAAGCATATATTCCCCGAATGAGAGACCCGATGAATACGTCAACCAAACACTCCAAAAGATGAAAAAATAAATCACAAACTCAACAATCATAGTGGGTGACTTCAATACACCACTCTCTGGGAAAGATAGATCACAGGGACAGAAACTCAACAAAAAGGCTAGAAATTTAAACACTACAATTAGACAATTTTACCCTATAGATATTTACAGAGCTTTTCCTCCAAAAACAAAAAATTCACATTCTTTTCAAGCCTACATGGCACATATTCGAAGACAGACTACATGCTGAGGCATAAGGCACATCTACATGAATTTCAGCACATTGATATCATACCACTGTGTCATAAGGCTGGAAATCAACAAAAGGAAGGCAAAGAAAACAATAGCAAACAATTAAAGGATGAATAACTCTGTAATGCAATACTGATACAATTACGTTCATCTTTCTTCAAAGAAATGGAAAAACTGATTACCAACTTCACATGGAGAGGGAAGAAGCCCAGAAATAGCAGAGAACTCATCAAGGAGGACACCGTGAGAGGGCTTGCTTTACCTGACTTTAGCACATACTATACAGCCACAGTTGTCAAAACCACATGGTATTGGTATAATGACAGACACTCAGACCAATGGAAAAGAACTGAAAACCCAGAAATAAAATCATGAGCATACAGACAATTGATCTTTGATAAGGACCCCAAAAATATCAAATGGGAAGCAGATACCCTCTGTAACAAGTGGTGCTGTAAAAAATGGATATCTACCTGCAGAAAAATGAAGCAAGATCCTTATCTTATTCCATGCACCAGAATAAACTCAAGGTGGATCACAGACCTTGAAGTTTATCCCCAAACTATTAGGGCCATGCATGAGAGAACTGGGAAGAATTTGAGAACTTTTGCACAGGGAATGCATAGCCTATGAGAAATAGGGTAGGACACAAAGAGGAGACACAAATTGACAAATGGGATATACTGAAGATAAAACACCTGTGTACATCAAAAGAATTCACGAAGAGAGCAATAAGAGATTCCATGGACTGGGAAAGCATCTTTAGCAATGACACATCAGAGAAAGAAAATAAAACCTAATTTCTCACTGAGGAGGTGGCAAAGGACCTGAACAGAAGATTCACAGGGGCAGATATCCGATTGGCCAACAAATGTTCCTGATCTTTAGCCATAAGAGAAATGCAAATTAAAACAACAATGGGGTACCACCTAACACACTCAAAGGTAACCCAATTCAAAAAATCAGAAAGCAATAAGTGTTGGAGGGGCTGTGGGGTGACAAGAACTCTCATCCACTGCTGGTGGACTTGTAAGTATGGACAGCCACTATGGAAATTGATCTGGCGCTATCTAAAACAGATGGAAATTGAGTTGCCATATGACCCAGAAATCCCTCTACTGGGTATATACACAGAATTGGCAGGAAACAAACCAAGGCCAAAAATCTGTACTCCAATGTTCATTGCAGCATATATGGTTCATAATTTCAAGGAGTTGGAAACAACCAAAATTTCCATCAACTGTCTAGTGCATTATAAAACTGTGGTACATACATACAATGGAGTACTATGCATCGCTAAAAAGTAGTGATGAACGCATGAAGCACATGCTGCATGGGAAGAACACAAGGAAATCATGCCAAGCACAAAAGGACAAGTATGAGTCCTCTGAGGTAAGCTTTGAAAGAAAAAAAGATGCAAAAGTGGCACAGGGAAAAAGCTACTGTATACAAACATTCCTGGGGTGAGAACCAGGTAATATGGCATGGGCCAGACCAAATCCAGGGACACACATGGTAGCGAACTAAAAAGGAGATGGGGAAAATGAAAAAAAAAATGTTTAAATGGGCAGCGGCGTCACTGGGCACTAGCCCACCCAAGGGGAGGGTATTGTTTATATCTCCACAGGGAAAGAGGGACCAGACTTCAAACCAGTGCTCGAAAATGTGAATGGAACATGCTGGCGTAGAGTAGGAAACCAGTGGAAAGGTCTGAGGGAGCAGCCCCAATCCCAACTACGTGGACACCTGCCCCTCCCCACAGAAGAATTTATTTCAGAGGACAGCACTGAATCTACAGGTCAGTGAGAGGAACATGTCTGATCAGAGCACACAGGAACTAATGAAGGGGGAGGAAGAGAGAGTAGAGCACATCCCTGGCCCACCAAGCTTTGAGGATGATAGTCCCACTCAGAGCAGCCAATCCACAGAGAAGACCACATGGCCGGCCCCACTGAGACACGACATCCCTCACTGACCCATAGCCCTACAGGGGACAATAATGGAGACACAGTGTGGGAATTGCACTTGATCTGATCCCACCACACCAAGACAAAACACTGAGGGTGTGTAGACGAACAACACAGGGACAGGGAAACAAAGTCCACAAGGAATACCTGAAATAGCCTTTAGGGCCTGGGTTTGGAACCCCTACAGACTCGACTAGAAAACACTCCTAAAGGCCAACAAACAGTCCTTGAACTAACTACAAGCTTTTCTTTCTTGTGGTGTTTTTGTTTGTTTGGTTTGTTTTTGGTCATTAGTTTGTTGGTGGTGTTGTTCTTTTGTTATATATTGCTGCTTGGTTTTGCTCTGTCTTGTTTTTGTGTGTGTTATTACCTCTATAGGTCTGCCTAAGTAAGATAGGCTGGATGAACAATCTGGAAGAGAAAACAATGGGACCAACACTTCCGGGTGGACATGGGAGAGGAGGAAGTTGGGGGAAAGGTAGGGGTGTTAAAAACCCAGGGACAAGGGAACAACAAGAGATCCAAATTGGTGGTGAGGAGAGTGTAGGAGACTTGGGGGGCGTGATCAAGGGTTATGTAACCAAGTGGAATTACTGAAACACATGTAAAGACTCAGCATGATAGTGGGATGAGAGGAAAGTCAAAGAAATAGAGGAAAGAGCTAGGAGGCAAAGGGCATTTATAGAGGTCTAAATAAATGCATGTACATATGCAAATATATTTATAAATGAGGATGTGAAAATAGATCTATGTGCATATATGTATAGGTTTAGTATTAAGTTAGCAGAAGGATATTGGGTCTCCACTGAAGTACTCACTCAATGCAAGAATACTTTGTTCTTTAAACTGGCATTCTATGATACTCACTTTCCCGACATAATCGCTGAAGACAAAGCGGGTGAATAAGCAAATGTGGTGAAGAAAGCTGATGGTGCCTGGCTATCAAAACATATAATGCCTGGCGTCTTAAAGGCTTGAGGGTAAACAAGTGATCATCTAGCTCAGAAGCAACAAAGCCCACATGGAAGAAGCACAACAGCCTATGAGATCCCGAGGTGTCAAAGGGATCAGGTATCAGGCATCATTAGAACAAAAAAAAAATCATATCGTTGTGAATGAGGGGGAGTGCGAAGTGGAGACCCAAAGTCCATCTGTAGACAATTGGACATCCCCTTATGGAAGGGTTGCAGGGAGGAGACGAGTCTGTCAGGGTGCCATGTAGCAACAATGAAACATACAACTCTCCTCTAGTTCCTAGTTCCTCCCGACCCACTATCATGATCCCAATTCAACCTTACAAAACTGGCTATACCACAGGGTGTACACTGGTACAGATAGGAACTGGAAACAGATCCCTTCAGCACCAGTGGCGAGAATGGCAATATTGGGAGCGTGGAGGGAAGGTGGGGGAGTAAAGGGGAACAGATTACAAGGATCTACATATAACCTCCTCCCTGGAGGACGGACAACAGAAAAGTGGGTGAAGAGAGATGTCAGACAGTGCAAGAAATGACAAAATAATAATTTAAAAATTATCAAGTGTTCATGAGGGAGGGGGCGTGGAGAGGGAGGGGACAAAATGAGGAGCTGACTCCCGAGGCTTAGGCGGAGAACAAATGTTTTGAGAATGATGAGGGCAATGAATGTACAAATGTGCTTTACACAATTGATGTATATATGGATTGTGGTAAGAGTTGTATGAGTCCCTAATAAAATAATTTAAAAATAAGAATTTTGCAAGACCAGTGACTTGATCATAGAAAATACCTTTTTTCAGCAACACAAAATGTGACTGAGCACATGCACTTCTACAGATGGAATACAGAGAACTCCAATTGACATCATCTGTGGGAAGAGAAGATGGAGAAGCTCAATCTCAGCAGCTACAAGCAGATCCGGGACAATTGACAGATAGTCAATTGTTCATCTATAATTTCAGGTTAAACCTGAAGAAACTCAAAACAGGTCCACGAGAGCCAAAATACAACCTTGAATTTATCAAACCTGAATTTAGAGAACATCTCAAGACCAGATATGATGCTTTGCTTTAAATACTAATGATGGAAGACCTGTTGAGCTGTGGTAGAACATCAAGAAAATCACAGTTGAAGAAAGTCAAAGATTATTAAAGATACAGGAAAACAAAAATCAAAGTGGATGTCAGAAGAGACTCTGCTAATTGCTCTTAATCATAGATAACTAAAGAATGGGGAAGAAATGAAGAAGTCAACAAGCTGAATAGAAATTTTCGAAGGAGAGCTTGAGAAGAGAAGTCAAGTATTGTAATGAAATGTGAAAAGACCTAGATTTAAAAAATCAAAAAGGAAGAACAAGCTCAGCATGTGTTAACCTAAAAAGCTCAAGAAAAACAGTCAAATCTCGAGTCACAAAATTTAAAGATTCTGTGGGGAAAAAAGTGAACAATTCAGGAGTTTCAAAATAAGCTGGAAAAATTAAATAGAGTTACGGCACTAAAAAGTGCTAGTGGACATTCCACCATTTCAGGCAGAACAAGCAAGAACATATAGTGCTAAAGGAAGAAGTTTAAGCTTCACTGAAAGCGTTAGCCAAAAATAAGGCCCCAGGAATTAATGGAATACCAATTGAAAGGTTTCCACAAGCTGAAGGAACACTGCAAGCACTTAGCTTTCTCTATAAGGAATTTTCAAAGACAGCTACTTGGTCAATTGACTGGAAGAGATTTATATTTCTACCATCCTAAGACAGGTGACCCAATTGCATGATCAGACTATAGTACGGTATCATTAATATCACATGTCAATAAAATTTTGCTGAAGATCCTACACCAATGGTTGCCACAGTCAGCTGCCAGAGTTCAGGCCTGATTCAGAAGAGGAGATAAAACAAGGGATCTCATCGCTGACATCAGATGGACCTTGGCTTAAAGCAGAGACTAGCAGAAAAACGTTTACTTGTGTTTTGTTGACTATGCTAAAGCATTCAGCTTTGTGGACCATAGAAAACTATAGATAGTCTTGAGAAGAATGGGAATGGAATAACATTTCATTGTGCTCCTGTGGACCCTGTACACAGATCAAGAGGCACACAATAAGTTGGGAAGACAGTAAGAAATCTGCATGGTTTAAATCAGGAAAGATATGCATCAGGGTTGTATCTTCTCATCAAAGGTGTTCGATCTGTACACGGAACAAATAATCACAGAAGCTGCATTATCTGAAGAAGAATGTGGCATCAGGATTGGAGAATGTCTTATTAGCAGCCTGAGATAAGCAGATGATACAAATTTGCTGAAATTGAGGAGGACTTGAAGCACCTGCTGATGAAGATCAAAGATTGCAGCCTTCAACATGGATTACAACTCAATGTAAAGAAAAAATAATCATCGCAACTGGACGAATAGGTAACACCATGATGAATGAAGAAAAGAGTGAAGTTATCAAGGATATTGTCTTGTTTGGATCCAAAATCAATGCTCATGGAATAAGCACTCAAGTATCAAAAGACACATTGCATTTCAGTAAATCTGCTGCACAAGAACTCGTTAAAGTGCTGAAAAGCAAGGAAGTTAATTTGAGGACCAAGGTGTGCCTGACCTAAGGCATGGTATTCTCTATCACTTGCCTCATGTACATGACAGTTTGTCATTGAATAAGGAAGACCAAAAGAGAATCAATTCATTCAAAAAAGGTATTAAGTGATATAGATGTCATTTTATTTGGGGCTTTTACAACTCTTATAGCAATCTATACATGAGGTGTATCAAGCACATTTGTACAAATGTTACCATCATCATTTTCAATACATTTTCTTTCTACTTGAGCCGTTGGTATTAACTCCTTTTTTGCCGCCCCCCCCCATCTTACACCAACTGCTGTCTCCCTTCACCCACATTTCTGTTGTTCGTCCCTCTGACAGGGTGTGTGTGTGTGTGTTATACATCCATCATTGTGATATGTTCCCACTTTACTCACCCCACATTCCTCCTACCCTCATGGTATCATTACTCCCATTACTGTTCCTGATGGGTTTTTCTGTCCTGGATTCCATGAGTGAAGAGCTCTTTTCTGTACCAGTGTACATGTTCTGGTCTAGCTGAATTTGTACGGTAGAACTGGGGTCATGAATGTTGGGGGGAGGAAACATTAAAGAACTAGAGGACTGTTGTGTGTTTCATCGGTGCTATCTATACTGCACCCTGGCTGACTCATTCCTTCATTGTGACCCTTCTGTAAAGGGATGTCCAATTGTGTACAGATGGGCTTTGGGTCTCCACTTCAATGCCCCTTGTTCGCATCAATATAATTTTTTAGTTCAGGTCTTCTGATACCTGATCCCATCGACACCTCATGATCACAAAGGCTTGTGTGCTTCCTGCATGTGGGCTTTTTTGCTTCCCTGCTAGATGGCCGCTTGTTTAACTTCAAGCCATTAATACCCCAAACACCACATCTTTTAAAAGCCGGGCACCATTATATTTCTTCTCCTCATTTGCTTATACACCCATTTTGTATTCAGCAATTGTGTTGGGAAGGTGAGCATCCTAGAATGTCAAGTTATTAGAACAAAATGTTCTTACATTGAGGGAGGACTTGAGTAGAGACCCAAGGTCCATCTGCTACCTTAATACTTAACATTTAAATATGTGTACATAGTCCTATATCCCTATAATTACATATTAATATAATTACATATGTACATGCTTATATTTATACCTCTATAAATGTCTTTTGTCTCTTAGTTCTTTCCTCTATTTCCTTTTACTTTCCTCCAGTCCCACTATCCTGTTTGACCTTTATTAAGCTCTCAGTAATTCCTCTCAGCTATATTGCACTTGATCAAACCCCAGCAGGCATTCTATGCCCTCCTCACCATTGATTTTATATCTCTTGTTGTTCCCTTGTTCCTGGATTGTTGGCTCCCCCTCCCTTAAGCCTATCTTCTCCTCGCCCATGTCCCCCAGGAATCATCGGCCCCTTTTCTCCTCAGGATGGTTTATCTTGCCTGTCTTATATAGATAGATATGAGAAACAAACAAACAAAAATCTATAAATAGTTCTAGGTGTGTCTGCTGACCCTTATGAATGTTTTACATTTGCGTCTGGTGAGGTGCCAAGTCCTGATCTATTTTGGGGATTCCTCTGGTACTTTGTTGCTTTGATCCCCATGCTGTTCCATTGTGCTCCCTTCGTGTTTTGCTCCGGTGTGGGGTAATCAGAATGGGCACAATTACCGAACTGTGTCTCCAGTGCTATGCCATATTGTGCTGTGGGTCAGTGAGGGAGCATCTTATCTCGTGGCAGGGTTGGCCGTATAGTCCTCTCTGTGCATTAACTACTCTGAGAATGAATGTCATCCTTCAGGCTTGGTAGGCCAGGATGTGGTTCTCTCTCTCTCTCTCTCTCTCTCTCTCTCTCTCTCTCTCTCTCTCTCTCTCTCTCTCTCTCTCTCTCTCTCTCTGCTCTCTCTTTCCCTCTTAGTTTGCTCCCATGTGGTCCAGGCAGATCTCCCAGTTAGTTCGCTGCTTCATGCTTGTATGTTGCCCTCAAGGCCTGGTGCACCATGTTGAGGTCTGGTCCCTCTCTTTCTTTCCTGTGGAGACATAAACAGTACCCTCCCCATGGCCCCATGGGTGAGTTAGTGCCCTGTTCCCCCACTGTCCATGTCCTGTTTCTTTTTCATTTCCCCTCCCCAAAAAGTGTTTTTTAAGTACTTCAAATGGTCTTGTTACAAACCAAATAACACAACAGTTTTAGAAAGTTATTTTTTTATTTTTCACATAATAATTATCACTTAAAATAAGAAGCATTGGTGTTTCCATGCATTCAATTCAGTGTTTACAGAGGGTGCATGCCACAATGCGCAACACATACTGTGTCAAAACACAAAATTTTCATAAACAGTTCGAGAGGGGGCCAAACAGTATGTTCTTGTCAGACATAATCAGTATGCAATAACACCGAGAAGAAAACAGAATAAGAAAGGGTGGGGGGAGGTGGACCTGGTAGAAAATGCCTGCCTGCTCTGACATGTTCAAAGTTTATAAACCAAGTTAATCGGGGAAACTCAATTTATAACCTGGTTATTATCTAATTTAACAGTGAAAACAAACATCAGTCCCCAGTGCTCAAGGAACACAATCAACTATTCATTGCAATGGATCATTTTAGCCAGTGTCAGTATTATGAAACAAAAGAAAAAAACTTTGTTTGAAGTGAGCAAGAATGCTGAACCTTAAATCTACTCGCTTAGCAATTTACTGACAAATAGATGTGTAATTCCAATGCTTTGATTTTACACCATGTACTCCTTCAATGTACTTTTGTGTTATCTCACAGAGTGTGACAAAGCCAAACTATTCTTACCAATCATCAACTGACTCCAAATCTTTCAAAAGGGTTACTGGTAAACGCAGTTCAGCTTTTGGGAAGACCACCTGAAAACCTGTTGGGTCAAGGGCTTGCTTAAAAGCACAATGAAACAGCATAACTCGTGAAGATTTCAACTCCACAATGAAAAGCAGTACTTTTTCTGGTTTTGTTTTGTTTTTATGTGAACTGATTTATTACGGAGCCCATGTATTTAATCACTGACTTATACTTCTTACCTACTTCATTTCTTTCAATTTGGTTTCACTTTCTATGTGGTTGTATGGATATGGAAACATCTTTGACTAGCACGTGGTTAAATGGATTGCTTCTTGTTTGGACCCACGGTCAATGCTTATAGAAACAGCAGTCAGCAGATCAAAGGCTGCATTGCATTGGGTAAATCTGCTGCATAAGCCCTCTTTAAAGAGTTGAAAAGCAAGGCGTTCCTAATCCTAAGCCATGCTATATTCAATTGCCTCAAATGCATGTGAAAGTTAGACATTGAGTAAGGAAGAGCAAAGAAGAACTGATGCATTTGAATAATGGTGTGATGAAGAATACTGAAACTACCATAGACTTTGGCCAAAAGAACAAATATGTCTTGGGAGAAGTACAGCCAGAATGCTCCTCATATACCTTGGACATGTTGTCAGGAAAGACTAGTCAATGGAAACGGACATAATGCCTGGTAAAGTAGAGAAGCAGCAAAAAAGGAGGAAGGCCCTCAAAAAGATGGAGTTACACAGTGGATGCAAAAATAGTGTCAAACATAAGAACAATTGTGTGAATGGTGCAGTGTTTCTTTCTCTTGTACATAATGTCAATATTTATTGGAAGAGAATTATTGATGCCTGACAACAACAGGCACCTTCCTTATCACTTTTCAGATTTTAGTTCATCTTTAAAAGCCTGTTTCCTAGTCTATAAAATGAAGATGTCCTTATCTGTTTCATAGACCCAGTGCAAATTTAAATGAGTATATATCTATATACATATATAACTATAGATCTATATGGCTACATATCCACTCCACAAAAGTCAAATAAGGCACAGAATGTTTATAAACATGAACAAGGCTTGAGTTCTATCAACTTGTTCTTCATTCCAGGTTAAAGTGTTTGTTAAAATTACACTGCTAGTTTGTCACAGAACCAAGACTAAAACTCAGATTTCTCCACAGATCATTTATGTTTTTATATTGATGTCACTCTAATAGTCGCATACTGTAAACATGTGCTATTTGTTATTGTTCGGTGGTGTTAGTCATTTTTAATTCATAGTGACCCCGTGTGACAGAGTAGAGCTGCCCCATAGGATTTTCATGGTTGTAAGCTTTACAGTAATACTGCAGCTTTCTCCTGAGGAACTGCTGTGTGGGTTTGAATTGTCAACCTAATGAGCACATTTCATACAAGTCTCTTTTCTTCAAACCCTGAAAATGGTTTTGAAGTTAAATCCCACTGGTCGGTTTCTGTTTCCTTAAAACATTTTCCCTATTGTTTATAAACTTTCAAAGTATCTCCACTTTCATCTTAAGAAAGTGTTCTACCTTTTCCCCACTGTTTACAATTAGTGTGTCATTATGAGTCTGAAGTTTCAAGTGAAGTCAAGTGCCAAGTCTGCCAACTTCTTAACAATGCCCAGTGTGGCATATTTTGGGGTTAGCGAGAAATAGTTTTTAATTGCTCAGCTTTGAGCAGTGCACTGAGGCTAATCATGCCCCCAGAGCCTGAGGCATCTCTGAGATACAAAGCTATTACAAGTGTTCTGTTTATTAGGGATTGACTGGATGCAATACAGGTGGGAAGAACAATTTTCCAACTTATGATGGACATATAATTTTTCAATGTTGAGACAAATTTCCGTAGAAATATATTAACCACAATTATGTGATATTGAACTGGTCACTCTTCTCCAATACTCAATTTCCATTTATCTTTCTCTGCTGTCTGTTTTCTAACAGAAGAGATAAAAAGAAGCAAAGTAGAGTTGTCACTTGTTACATTAGGATAAATGAATTTATACATAACTCCAGACAAACACTCAAGTATTGGGGCAAAAAATCACTGAGACCACAGTTATCCTTTCTAGGGATTCAATGCACACTCTCTCTTTGGCTTCAGCTCTGATTAATAATTTTTCAAGAGTGGATCAGAAGCAGTTATTGAATAGTGTTGATACTATTCACAATCATGTCGAAGCAGAGGAATGTAATCTCACATCTCAATTGCCAACTCCTGCCTCTCTCCCTTACCCCACAGTCACTCATTCTATTTAATATCCTAAGATTGTGAGGATATATCCCTACATGAACCTTCAGATTTCACAAGTCTTTGTTTCACTTTTTGCCTTACCTCAGAACTGTCATGCTGTAATATGTTTTCTTGATTCATCTTCCATACACAAATTAAGATATTTGTGACTCCCCATGAAAAGTAATTCTTTCATTAGGAATACTTTTGCTAGAATCAAGAATGCCAGAACTGGAATGGGCCTTCGAGATGGTCAATGCAGCAAAAGAAACTGAAGCCCCAAAAGTGGAAGTGACTTGCCCAAAGCCAGTCAATGCTTGAGGAGTACACTCTCATCTCAGGCTCTCTTAATAACTAATAGTACAAATTGTATAAATAACATTTGGGGTGTATACAAAGGTCATGGGGCTACCTAAAGCTAACTTCCTCTCATGTTGTTAGGTGTCAACAAGTCAGCTCCAATCCATAGCGACCGTATGCACAACAGAACAAAATACTGCATGGTCTTGCTCTGTCCCCACAATTGTGCGTATGCCTTAGCCCATTGTTGCTCTCATAGGAGCTGATTAATATTATAAATAGTAAATCTGTTACTGACAAGATGATCTGCCTCCTGACAACCTTATAAGGCTGCCCGATAGGGTTTAAATGACTATAAATACAATATTCATAAAAGAGAGTTCCATATTTTTCTCCTAAAGAGAAACTAGTGTGGTTAACCAGCTTCATGGTTGGCCATTGAGTTGCTGAGTTATGTGAGGGTAAGCCAAAAGTATGGCTAAATAATCATACAAACTTTTATTACACAGACATCTCAAAATAGAGAGCAATTGTTTGTTTTCCCGAATATCCTTTTTTCTAGGTCTAGACACTTCTGAAGGCTGTGTTTCTGGCTCTCTAAAATTTCCCAAATGAATTCTATGTCCTTTGATTTACATCATATCAAACCAGCAGTTTTGGTATCCTCAAGTGACTCAAATGATACTCCTTTTCAATGTGGTTAAAAACACTGTGGAGGGGGAACCATATCTGACCTCCTCTAACATCCCTGTTGTTACATGGCAAGGGTTAGGCAAACCTTCACTCTATTGATCCTTCTTTACCACATTCTTATACCAACCATTTCTCCCACAACCCACTGCTTCTATGTGGGATTCAATAATATATTGCAGTGGCCACACAGAAGTCACAAGTAAAACTCACAATTAAGGGGGTTTATTAAGGAAGTTAATAAATTAAAGGATTTAAGAACCCCCCTTAATTGTGGGTTTTGTCTGTGAGCTCAGTGTGGCCATTACAACAAGCCCAGCACAGAAGAAGTAGGCTGTGGGAGGAGTGGTTGGTAATAGAATGGGATAAAGCAGGATGAATCTGATGAAGGCATTAAGGCAGTGGTTCTCAACCTCCCTAATGCCGTGACCCTTTAATACAGTTCCTCAGGTTGTAGTGACCCCCACACCAACCATAGAATTATTTTCATTACTACTTCATAACTGTCATTTTGCTACGGTTATGAATTGTCATGTAAACATCTGATATGCAGGATATTAGAAATTGAACATAGTTAAAGCATAGCAATTAATCCCAAAATAATATGTAATTATATATTGTGAAATATTTATTTCTAATGACAAATAAATGAAGCTTTGTCTTGAAGCATGGTGTAGCATGGATAGCAGTAGTAATAGAGCAACAGGAAATTGCATTGCTACATTTTTGCGACAAGATGCAGAAAAAAGCCAACGGCAGTACAAAGGTTGAGATAGCTTCTTTCTCACCAGATCAGAAATTCTCGAGGCAGTTTTTGCAAGATTACTACGAAGATCATCTTCCATAACAAGTCTACTTTTGTATGTAGACTTGATAACCAACAAACTGGAAACCCCTGTTACACAAAGATATGTTGCTGGAAATGGAAAAAGAAGGTGCAAAAGAGTCTCAGACATAACAGGATATGATTGCAATTTTGTAACTGACATTGTAGACAATTCAGTTCTCACTGCATCACTGTTAATAAGTTCAATGAACTCCTCTTGTGCAGTCTCAGGAGCATCTTCAACTTTGACTGTGAATGGGCTTCTGAAAAGTGCAAATGAGTGTCAGGTAGATTTGGAAAGTATGATGACATTTTGTCTGCAAGCATGTGCAAGTGTTATTTATAGAAATTATGATTGCAATCCTTTTGTCTGGTTCAGTGTCATGTTCCTCAAAGAAAGCAGATAAGGTAGGCAACATTTAAATTTTATTTTAATCCAAATTTTTGTTGTTGCAAAAGCTGAAGTTTCTTTTGGAATGATCAGATCGTTTCAGACAAATGGAGGTATGTTGCATTTGGTCCTTGCAGTGATAAATTTAACTCATTCAAGATGTCAACCAAGTAAGCTATTTTCTGCCGTTCACTTTTATTGCTGAAAAGTGCTTCAAACTGCGGTCTTGCTTTCTGATTAAAAAACAATTTGCGTTCATCACGAAGCTCAAAAACACGCTTTCAAACTTTTCCTCTTGACAACCATCTCACTTCGATGTGAAATAGCAGAGCATTATTTGGTGCATCCAATTCGTAGCACAGTTGTGAAAACAGTCGACTGTTCAAAGCTCACAGAACTTACGCCGCTTTTCATTACTGCTTGTAAGTCTTGTGGCAGCATCTTCGTTGCTAAGTATGGCACTCACACTCGCCAGAGCTATGAAGCCTCGCACCATTGCTGAGGATTTACTGTTGCCAGCAGCCAAAGACATTGTTTGAGTTATGATTGGAGACGAATTTGTTATGAAATGGGTACAATTTCCTTATCTAACGACTTAATTTCTTGGATTACCTAATCAAGAATATCAGCAGACATGTCATCAATTCTTCTGCGGACAGTGTCCTTAGATAATGAAATTGCACTCAATTTCATAACAAATTCATCTATGATCATAATCTAAACAATGTGCCACCAAATATGAAGCTTCCATGGCTGCTACATTTTGTTTGTGGTACTTGCCACTAGTGTCAAGTCTGGCTTTCTTGAATCCCTCAGCTTTGCTTCTAAAATAGTAGATATCAGCACAGCCCTGATGGTGTAATGGTTATGCATTGGACTGCTAATCGCAAAGGTCAGCAGTTTGAAACCACCAGGTGCTCTGAGGGAGAAAGAAGAGGCTTCCTATTCCTGTAAAATAATTGGTATCCTTGCCGGCAAAACTCAGATACTTGCTATCAAAATGGCATTTAAGTTGGTTCAGCTTCATAAATTTGGCTGATGAAACTTAACAACAAATAACACATCGTGGTTTCTCAATCCCTGCTGTAATTATTGAGGTAAAACCATACTGTAAAAAATCCTCACTATATTTTCTTTTCTTAACCTTCTTCTCTACATGATCCATTGTCATGGAATGGTTTGCAAATGAAAATACTATGTAACAATAGCTTTCATAATACAAAAGATGATACGTAGCATAGTTCAATCAATACAGTTCATTAAAGTTTCCTATGATTTACCGTTCTGTGTTGTGTTTTTTTTTTTACATACCTGTTACTATCACAAGGGGACAGTATTCACATCAACCACAGCTGAATATCAAAAGATCAATCAGCATCCAGATTAAGTTCCCATGGTACAGATATTTTTTTGCAGTAGTTGATGATTTTACAGTACATGATTTTACATTTTCCCAGTAATTATAAGTCATGAAGTGTCCTATTACCTCCAATACCACTGCTTTCAACACAGTAGCTTCTTTCAACACAGCATCTGCTTTCTACACAGTAGCTGCTCTCTATACATGTGTGACGGGGCCGCATACGTACATTATGGCACCAACCCTGTCACATATACCTGTATTTGTAACAGGGTGTGTGTGATATGGTTGGCGCGATGATATCATCATACTGGGTACTCATATGTAGACATATGTGCATTTGGGCAGACCCGCCTGGAGACTGAAGACGAATAGAAGAACAGTGTCTTGGTTCCTAAGACCATTTTAAATACGTTTTCTGGTGGTCTTAGGTGACCCCTGTGAAAGGGTCATTTGACCCCCAATGCAGTAGCCACCCACAGGTTGAGAACCGTTGTAGTAAGGGAATTTTTAAATACGGTTATGAGCTCTGATGGCTTAGTGGTTTCACATTGGGCTTCTAACTGCAAGATCAGCAGTTTGAAACCACCGACTGCTCTGATGGATAAAAACAGGGCTTTACCCACATGGAAGAAGCACACCGGCCAGTGCGATCACGAGGTGCCCAAGGGACCAGGTATAAGGCATCATGCAAAAAAAAAAAGATATAAGTGTGTGTATGTATGTGTATATATGTGTATATGTATATATGTATGTGTATATATGTATATATATATCATATTAAATGAAGGGGGAAGTGCAGAGTGGAGACCCAAGGCCCAAGTGTCGGCCAATGGAGATCCCTTCATAGAGGGATTTAGGAGAGGAGATGGGTTAATTAGGGTGTGAGGTAGTATCGATGAAGAACACAGCTTTCCCCCAGATCCTGGATGCTTCCTCCCCCCAACTACCATCATCCGAATTCTACCTTGCAGGGCTGGATAGGACAGAGGCTGTACACTGGTGCATATGAGGGTTGGAGGTACAGGGAATCCAGGGTGGATGATACCTTCAGGACCAAGGGTGTGAGGGACGATGCTGGGAGAGTGGAGGGTGAGTGGGTTGGAAAGGGGGAACTGATTACAAGGATCCACATGTGACCTCTTCCTTGGGAGAGGGACAGCAGAGAAGGGGGGAAGGGAGACTCCGGATAGGGCAAGATATGACAAAATAACGATGTATAAATTACCAAGGGCATATGAGGGAGTGGGGAATGGGGAGGGAGGGGGGAAAAAAAGAGGACCTGATGCAAGGGGCTTAAGTGGAGAGCAAATGCCTTGAGAATGATTGGGGCAGGGAATGTATGGATGTGCTTTATACAATTGATGCATGTATATGTATGGATTGTGGTAAGAGTTGTATGAGTCCCTAATAAAATGTAAAAGAAGAAAAGAGAAAAAAAATGATTAGGGCAAAGACTGTACAGATGTGCTTTATACAATTGATGTATGTATATGTATGAACTGTGAAAAGAATTGTATGAGCCCCAATAAATTAAAAAAAAACAGGGCTTTATACTCCCATAAAGAGTTACTGTCTTGGAAACTCACAGGGGCAGTTCTAACATATCCCATAGAGCCACTGTGAGTTGCCATCAACTTGATGTCAGTGAAGTTTTGTTTGTTTGTTTTTATTAAGGAAGTTAAAAGGTGGCCACATGTTAGTGAGTAAATGATAAGGATGCAGCCATTGGTCAACAGCAACGCATCTCTTTAACCAGTAACTATGTCTCCCTCTAGTTCTCCACTTCTCAGCCATATGGTTTTTTGGCTTGTGTTTCCATGGGCCAGGAAGCCTACCCATTGCTTTGCCTCACAGTCTCATAATGTCGGCATCTTTCCTCTATTGTGTCTCATGATTTCCTTGCCTCTGCCTCTGGTCTTGGCCCAGCTCCTTCCCTCTATGCCACAGTCTCTGGTGTGTCTGGTCACAGTCTCCACATCTTGAAACAGATCTCAAACATGCTAGCCTGATGCTCCTGGAATTTCTCTGTGTCCAGATGGCTTTTTTAGAATGAGGAATGGCTTTGGTGGAGATATGGTTTTTCAGCAGACCCCCAAGGAAACAAAAATTTGGATTCTTTACTAAGGTCAGAGCTTAATTGCCCTTTCATCTTGTTCATTAGCATAGCAGATAACTCCCTCCAAAATGAGATGCACAGGCATCCACTCTGGAACTACATACATCACATAAGGAGTTATGGCTGTAAGGGCCATATTAATTAACTACATTTCAAATGTTCTTTGAGTTTCAGGAACAAAAGGAAGTCTGAAGGAGAAAGAGTAGGGCTGTATGGTTCCTGATGTTCTTAAGTGTCATCGAGTCAGCTCCGACCCATAGCAACCCAATGTACATCAGGAAGAAACGCTGCACTATCCTGCACCATCATCACAATTGTTCCTATGCCTGAATACATTGCTGCAGCAACTGTAGGGTAGATGGACCTGTAGGGTAGCTAGGAAACAAGTTTCCCAACAAAATTCTCATAGAACAGTCCACGCTACCCTTGAAGACTGAGCAAGTGCAATGTCATGATGGGGTGGAGGAGGAATGCAACTTTTCCGGCTTTTTTCTCACCAATGAAATTGTTCATTTTTTTCTACAAGTTCTTCCTAATAAGTTCCCATGATCATACCATGTCTTTGAGAAAAATGTTCAAGATTATTTCTCTAAAATCCCAGAAGCACACTATCTGAGCTGACCTCTCGCATTGAACTTAACTGACATGACTGATTCCCTTAAAAGTCACTGTTTGGACTGAACCATTAAAAAGGCATTCTATGTAGGCTAAGACAAGTATATTGCTAGGAGAACTTTTCTTCAGTGATCCACTGATCACAGAGATATGTAAGTAAATTTTGTTTGGAATAAACCTATGAGTCTATGAACTTGGAACTCTGTAGCAGTATTTTTTACTTACCCTCATAAATTGAACAGCACAGAATTTTGTTTGGAAGTGAGAAAGATGGAAACACAACTTTCAGAAGTATATATACCTATAGGAAAGATGTGGAGAAACAATGTGTTCACAGTTTTAGAATTATAATTATTAAACGTTTATATTCTTTTGTAGCAATATTTTTTGACTCACCCTTGTGTATTTACTGCCACTACCACAAAAAAAATTTCAAGAAGTAGAGAAACAATGATCTGTCCTTGGGTTATGTATCATATAATTGAAGATTCACATAATGTAGAAACACAAAAGAACCAGTGATCTAAGCTGAATCCTGAGAGGTGGATTAGATAAGATTTATCTACTCAAGTTGGCGGAACAACAGAAGTGGAGTGAACAAAAGGTATTCATTGAAGCAGTGAAGCAATGAGTCACCAGAGACCGAGGTGGACAGTTCTATAGTGTGCTTCCATGGCACTGTTCCCAGGTGCATATTTGTATTCTTGATCATTCATTTAATGTCAGTTTCTGCACCAGGAAATTGAGAAATATGTCTCCATTGTGCAACACCATTTTATCCTCAGTATCTGATATTGGCTAATAAATCATGATGCCAATTGAATATTTATTCAATATATATATATTCATGTGTGGATGAATTGATAGATGGTCAGTGATAGACGTGGGACTGCTATAGTTTGTCCAGCGTACCAAATGAAGGAATGTGAACCTGACACTGTTTAAGCGTGAGCCTAGGGGGGGTGTTTTAGTCATCTTGGGCAGTGGAAGTGACAATGAAAACACAAACATAAGGGCTATTTCAACATGGGGCTCAATGACACATGTACTCCCTGCTATGCACTCTCGACCCTAACTGTCCTTTGAAAGATGGCTTCTGACCAGCTGAAGCTCCTGTCACGACACCAATTCAATGCAGAAAAATGTGAAGAAACAATGAAGTAAAATTAAAATGAACTATATCTTTGTTTTTGCAAAGTCCAGCAGTGGTATACAAATATCACATGGTCTCAAAGGTTTCCTTTCTCCTTTCCTTGTTTTCCTTACACAAAATGCCACTTTGGGTTGATTCCACCCCCCCCCCCAAACATCTCTGGTTTAGCAAAATTTAATTGTCTGTTTGGGATGAGGTCCCCGAAGCTCCTAGAAGTTAATTATTTCTTCCTGGTGATGATCGGAAACTTTGAACTCAACTTGTAAGATAAATGTCCTGGTAGCACTTGGGAAGTTCAAATTATTTAAGTTACCAAGCAGCTCATCAAGTGTATTTGGAATTGAATCTGGAACAGAATTGGACCCTAGATGTCATGAGTAAGTCGAGGACATGAGATTTATAGACTTGGTTCAGAGCAAAACACGCTCCCTGGGACAGAGCTCTGGCAACAACTTCTAGATAAACATATCAAGGTGTTAATTTGAGCCTAACTGGGGAGCAGAGGAGATATGAAACAACAGCTACAAACCAAAATGCTCTGAAAGAAAGTTCTAGTTAAATTTTCTGAATCAATAAGGGGCAGCCAAAGGGTTGGGTTTTTTGTTTTCTTTTGTTTTGGGGGATTTTTTTTATTGTTTGTTTGCTGTTGTTTTCATTTCAATTGCAGTTAAACACTTTTTGAAATACCTTAGTCCGTTTTCCAGTCATCACGGTCATTGTGACTGTCATTAGACCTTTCTTGCAGACAAACGGATGCACACAACCTTCGTGGCATCAGAATGTAAAGGATTTGCTATGAGTGAGTGTCAACTTAATGGCCATGACTGAGGACTGAGATTAGTGAGTAGACAAAAAGTAGAAAGCTGGTTGGATATGTACAGAGCCCAGATCATTCCCTGGAAATCACCCAAATCTGTTTAAAGCCCTGAGTGCCACATACTTATTCTCGTTTACCTCTTTTTAAAGAAAGTAACTTTCTTTTAGTTAGCTTTGTAGAGGGAAGATAATAGGTAAATAAATATTTCTAAGGGGCAAAACAGGTCTGACAAGGGCTGGCTGGAAATTGAAATCACGTAAGAGTCTTGATGCAAAGTATTAAAACTACCAAAAAATTGGGGGTCCATTTTTAGGGGCAACTGAATAAGGATGTATGTGGGTGTCGACTGTCAGAGAAACAGATGCGTGCCTAAGAAATTAACTAATTTAATTAGGTATCATTACCAAGAGTTCATCAATTGGAAATTGACCTAACCTAAAAAAAAAAAAAAAAAGAACTTTTTGGGGGATAGATTTCCAGGCATTAGAGAGTCTGAGCAAAGCTGGGAATGCTTTAATGGTTTTACAAGGAGTGTCTATGGTGAGGTCATCATAGTTCTAACTGTGAAAACTCTTACAGTTAGTTGTTCTCGTCTGCTGTCCATTCTCCTCCATCTACTGGTATTTGAGAGGGACTTCCAATGGTAAGTATGTAACACACTTGTGCTCCGTTTTCCTTTTCTCCCTTTCTTAGGTCTCTAACCACTTCTAAATTATGGGTGACATCGAGAGAGAAAATGGCAGCTATTAATTTAAAGGGAAATGAGGCTGGATAAATAAGACTATTTGGCAGAGCTAGGATGGGAAACTGACTGGGCCCATGTACCAGGAATTGTGCAGTGCTAATTCTAGGTTGGACCAATCAGCAATCTTTGTAGAGTTGAGCACAAAGCAAATAAAAAATAAGTGACTCAATTTAGATGCTGATTAGCCTATAAGTATGAGAGGGAAATGATCATCAATTTTAATTCCACAGGTCCAAATATAGTACTAATGGAACCAAGGTCATGGGTTCAATCCCTATCTCTTTTCAGTAAGTTTAACATCATTTTTTAGATGTCAGTCCCAGTTTAAACTCTTTAGAAAATAAGTCATTTAAACTATTGAACATAAAATCGATTATCTGAAATGTAAAGCCCCACCTAATTCCCAATTTTTTTTAATGTTCCTAAAAAGTCAGTTCTAGAGCCATAGATTTATCACCAAAGTTGAGTCACACAGCTCATCAGTTTATTCTGCTGGACTCATGGGGCATGAAGAGGTGGATTTGCTATAATCTCTTCCTCCATCATGCAGCAACAACACACACCCTACAGCTAGCTAAGAATGATTGCATGAGGAGAGAAAGCATCTATTCCTTAATATTTAACAGCAAGACAGGTATGATATTTAGACTTCTAAAAGCAAAAGGGAACTTTAAATGGCACAGTAAATGGCTTTCCATCTCTATGCAGAACCAGTTCATCCTCCCAACCACAGTATGATTATCATTTTTCCAGATATTGTTGTTGTTGTTGTTAGTTGGTCCCATCAAGTCGTTTCCAAATCATAGTGACCCTGTGTAGAAAATAAGGAAACATTGCCCGGGGCTGAATCATCCTCACAAGTGGCGTGCTCGAGTTCATTGTTGAAAGAACTGAATGAACTCATCTCATTGACGTTCTCCCACACAACCTCCCCCCACCCCCCGCTTTTCTTAGATCTCTTTTGAGCCTATGCTTTTACCAAGCATGATGTCTTTTTCAAGGTCTGGTTTCTCCTGAAAACATGTCCAATGTATGTGAGAGGAAGTCTCACCATCCTTACTTTTAAGGAGCATTCTGGCTGTACTCTCTCCAAGCCAGACTGGTATGTTCTTCTATAAGTCCACGATAACTTCAATATTCTTCAACCCTGCAATCCAAGTGCATCGATTCTTCTTGGGTCTTCTGAGCTGTTTGTCTGACTTTCACATGCATATAATGCTTTTAAAACTGTTATGACTTTGGTCAGACACACCTTAGTCCTCAAAGTGACAATTTTGTAATTTAACATTTTGAAGATGTATTTTGCCACAGATTTGCCTGATGCAACATGCACTTTATTTTTTGGATATTTTTTCCATGAATATTGATTGTGGATCTTTGTAAAATTAAATCCTTGACACTTCAGTCTTTCCGACGTTTATCATGAAGTTGTCTATTAGTCCAGTTGTGATCATGTTTGTTGTTTTTTACATTGAGTTGCAATTCATACTAAAGACTTTGATTTTCCTCAGCAAATACTTCAAGTTCCCCTAGCTTTCAGCAACCAAAGATATGTCATCTGCACATCACAGGTTACTGTGCTCTCTGTCATATAGTCCAGGTTGTCTGATTATTTGCTCAGTATACTGATTGAACAAGCATGGTAAAATAATACAACCCTGACACACACTTTTCCTGATTTTAAACCATACAGTATTCCCTTGTTCCTTCTGAACAAGTACTTCTTGGTCTATGCACAGGTTATGCATGAGCACAATTGAGTATCCTGGAATCTTCGTTCTTCTAAATGCTATCCCTAATTGGCTGGGAGGGACATGGTCTAATGTTTTTGCATAGTTAAACACAAGTAAACATTTTTTCTGGTATACTCTAGGAACGAAAAATAGTCTTTCCATTTCTGAGAGATTAGCCAATGACAGACACTTTTGCCACTTATTTCACTGTCTACAGCCAGATGTAGATAACTGAGAGTTAAATGCATACCATTCAGAACATTTTAAAATTTGACCATACTTATTTAAAATTTCACATACATCAGTTGATTCTCTGTCCATTTTCCTTTTATAGAGATGATTGTAACTTGAAAAGGTGAATGTATTCCAAGACAAAACCTATCATTCAGGGCCCAATAAAAAGTGAAAGATAAGCCACCTTTAGGTATCTCAAGCTCTGAGGACACTCCTGTGAAGGCAAGTCACCATATCATCCATCTGTACATTTGTTTGCTACTCCGCTTGTGGAATGCACCACCATAGTCATGTGAAGCTAGCCTCCACAAGAGGTTGAGTAGATTGAAGAGTGAGACTTGGAATCAGGTTATTTGGTGACCGGGACAGGGAAAGGAGGGTGTTATCAAATCCACCTTCCTAAAGACTGCTAAGAACTAAGTGGATCTCCCATTTCAGAAATAGAGAAACTCTATCCCTTGGCAAAATCCTATCTCTAGCCCACATATTTTTCCACCAAAGGAGGAAAATGCAATAGATTTCCTGTGATGTGGGGAGTGTAAGATCTGTTTTTGTTTTCATTTTAACAGTGAAATCAGAGAATCCTGGGATGTTAGAACAAGACAGTTACTTAGAGATCACTTATTTAATTTGAAAGTGAACATTTATTTCACACGAGGGGAGAAAAACTTGTCCAGAGACACCTCACCAAAGAATACCAGAAGTTTCACGGAGGATATTGGAAATAGGGGAGAGTAAGTTTCATGAAGGTAGACGTAGACATTAATAGATTCTTGCCATATGAACAGCAATGTCCAGGGAAGAGGGATGAAAAGAGATGGTGACTTTAAATAAGGAATTGCTAAAGAACTTCATTCATCTGTTCATCCAGGAAAAAGTGACTGAGCACCTCTCATGTTCCAGGAACTGCTCTAAGTTCGGAAGTGACAAAAATACCTGCCCTCGTTGAGCTTACATCGTAGTTGGGGAAGATAATGAATAAACAATTATTAAATAGCCACAATTCTCATTATAATCAAATCATATGGTGTGCTAAATTTTTAAATAAAAGGGTGACCTGATCTAACTTACAATTTAACTTGTTTGCTTGAACTGAATGGAAGCAAAGCCAGAAACAGTGAACGCAATAAGGAAGTTACTGACAAAACCCAGGTGAGTAAAGAAGATGACTTGGAATAAGGGGCCAGAAAGCAGAGGCAAGAGAAGTAATTAGATTCTGAGTAATATCCATGACTACCTGAGACTATTATATTCATTGATTTATTTCATATCTATTGCATTTCTGTGATGTCCCAGGCACTGTTCTAGGTACTGAGGATATATTAGTATACAAAGCAATAAATTTACACTCCAATGGGAGACAACCACACAAGCAAATAAATTAACATAATTTTGTATATTGGAGTGTGCTTTCAGGAAAAGCGATGAGCTGGATGGGAAGCTGGAGTATGGTGAGGATGGGAAATGGATGCCATGTTAGATAGGCTCATCAGTGAAGTCCAGCCCTTAACACCCACACTTTTAGAAACATGACATTAGATTTTCGAACTCCTAACTGGGACTTAGCAATCAGAGCACAGAAACCACAAGAGAAGCTGGGGATGTAATTTCAACAGGAAATATTGGCATAGAGGGCTCCACAGATCATAAGACTCCATGAACTACTCCATCTATGAAGCAGTAGTTCAGATTAAGAGGTACTTTTACACCTATTATGGACGAGAAATAAACATCTTTTAAAAAACAGAAAGGAAAGATTTCAGTTATATCTTCTCATCTGCTGGAAAGTGTGCTTAAGCTGACTCTAAATCAATGATATCTGTACTCCAGATCAAAATGGTGAGCAAGTATAAAGGCAGGAAGAAAATTTCCAAGAAGGCATCTTGTGGGAGAATAGGAGAACTTTTTATACACAGGTAGCTCGCCATATCTGCAGATTCCCTATCTACGATTCAATCAACCATGGATTTAAAATATTTGTGAAAAATGAAAACAACAGCAAAACCCCCAGGAATTAAGTGGTCCAAATGATCCTCCAAAAGCTAAGAGGGAGCAAAAAATATAGTTTCATAGAATTTACATTGCATTAGGTATTACCAGTATTCTAGAGATGATTTGAAGTATAGAGGAGGATTTGTGTAGGTTGCTTGCAAAAATGACACCATTTTATATAAAGGAATAGAGAATCCTAAAATTTTGGTATCCATAGTGGTCCCAGAACCAATCTCCCATGGATATTAAGGGATGGCTAGCTATTTTCAAAAGCATTCTTTGGTAACCAAATTACACATTGGGGGAATAAAATCTTTTCCTGTGGGACAGGAAGCAGATTTTTAGCTTCGTCTTGGTTCTTATTATAGGTGCCATGTCTTTTAAAGACAACAAAGAACAACGGTCATGCACAGCCTAATTTTTCCCCCTCACTTTTCTCGTGTCCTCCATCTTTCTTCTCCTTTGCAGGTAAAATTAAACAACTTCAGTGGTACCCACCAATGAATAGGAGCAAGTAGGAAGGATGGCCATGGGCAATGCCACAGCAGCGGTTGAATTTCTCCTTATTGGCATCTCTAACTATCCTGAATGGAGAATCACATTTTTCACATTGGTGCTGATAACTTACCTCTGCACCTTGTTGGGAAATGGACTTATCATCTTTCTTATCTGTTTTGACTCTCACCTCCACACTCCAATGTATTTCTTCCTTGGTCACTTGTCTTTCTTAGATCTTTGTTATGGAACCATTTCCATGCCCCAAGTCTTAGTGCATTGTTTCTCTACCCATCCCTACCTCTCTTACCCACGATGTTTGGCTCAAATGAGTGTCTCTTTGGTCTTGGCCACAGCAGAGTGTCTCTTATTAGCTGTCATGGCCTATGACCGAGTCGTTGCTATCAGCAATCCCCTGCGCTATTCTGTGGTCATGAATGGTGCAGTATGTGCCTGGCTGGCTGCTACCTCATGGGGGACGTCACTTTTGCTCACGGCCATGCTGGTCTTATCTTTACACCTTCGCTTCTGTGGGGCTAACGTCATCAACCATTTTGTCTGTGAGATTCTCTCCCTTCTTAAGTTGGCCTGTTCTGATACCAGTCTCAATGAGCTCATGATCCTCATCACTGGTAGCTTTACCTTGCTTTTGCCCTTTGGATTTGTTCTCCTGTCCTACGTTCGAATTGCGGTGACTGTTCTGAGGATTCGCTCAACACAGGGCCGGTTCAAGGCCTTTTCCACCTGTGGTTCTCACCTGACTGTAGTGACCATTTTTTATGGGGCAGCCATTTCTATGTATATGAAACCTCAGTCCAAGTACTCCTCAGACCAGGACAAGTTTGTCTCGGTATTCTATGGGGCTTTGACGCCCATGTTGAACCCTCTGATCTACAGCCTAAGGAACAAGGATGTTAAAGGGGCAGTGAGGAAAGCGATGGCACGAAGAGCATAGTCCTCCTTGGCTTCTAAAATCACCTCAGGTCACTCAACTTACATCTTCATCGCTGGCAAACATTGTTTAAAGTGATCAACTTGACTTGGAGGGAGTAGGTGAATGCCATAGAAGGCATTCAATAAGTACCCCAGCCATAAAAGAATACTGCGAAGACCAGAATTTCCAATCGAGGTACTGTAATTTGCTTTTTATTTACCTACAGCCTTGTTAGTGATTACCCATTAGGTTAATCACCTTCAGATAAATTAGCTTACCAGAATAATTTCCTCACTGACAGAAGGGATTGGAGTAGCAAAAGAACCCTCTATGACTCTCGGAAGGTGGCAAAGCATAACTGAAATTGGAAAATAAGACAGCGAAGGATGTGAATGAAGATCAAATGAAAAACAAGGAGGCAAATTGAGGGTAAGCCCTACCATTTTAGTGTAATCTCCCTACTCAGTTGACAACAGAATCATGAGTAAAAATGTATTTGAACCATTACCTACATCTCTGTGGAGTGTTTTCTTATAATTTTTCAAACTTCTTTCCTATATGTTAGTTAAATTTATATTTCTAATATCTCTATAAAATTGGTAAACAAGACACATTAACTCTCTCAATAATTAACAATGAAGAAATGAGCCTCAAAAAAGGTGTTCAAACTTAAGTTTAAGGTCATACATAATTTATCCTAGAGTCAAAAATAAAATTCAAATAATTTATATGCCATCTCTGAATTTTTCCAACTAGGTCTAGAAAAAATTTGGAAGTTGAGTTATATGTGAAGTTAGCAGTACTACTGAAATATGCCAAGTACTATATTAAGGTTTTTTACATTCATTTTCTCATCTCTGTGACATAGTCTACTACCATCCACACATTAGAGATGAAGAAGAAACTGAGGCTCATAAAAGTTAAGTGATTTGCCAATGGCTACAGGGTCAGTGCATAGTAGAGTCAGTATTTGAGTCAAGATCTGGTCCATTCCAGATCCCACTCATTCATCCCATCCCATTTCTTGTACCCAGAGCCTTTTGGTACTGCGATACTTAAGCTGCAAAGGATCTTTGAGATGATTTCATGAGGTGATCATTTAATTGTGCTATAAGGTGTGTACAATAAAGTGACTCAAATTATAGTAAGATAGTTGTAATGATAAAGAAAGCACAATCCTCAAAATGGGGCCAGTAAATATCATTATGATAAATAGAAAAGATAGTGGCTGTCAAGCATTTCAGTTTACTTGGATCACAATCAATGTTCTTGGAGGCAACAGAAAAGAAATGAAATAGCTACATAAGATTTCTTTAAAGTGTTAAAGAGCAAAGATGCCAGTTGGAGGACTAAAGAGTGTCTGACCCAAAACTCAAAACTCACTGGTCAATCCGACTCTATAGGACAGGCCAGAACTGTCCCGGTGGGAGTCTGAGGCTGTGGTTCGGTATGAGAGTAGAACTGCTACCTGGCAGTTGGTAACCGAAGTGTCGTAGTTTGCACAGGAACCACTGTGACACCAGTGCTGGAGCCACGCCATATGCATGCAAAAACCGGACGACAAATAAGGAAAACTCATGAAGAATCGAGGCATTCGAATTCGGGTTTTTAGGAAGAATATGGAAAGTACCACAAAGGACCAAAAGAGCAAACAAATATGTCATGGAAGAAATATGACCAGAGTACTCCTTAGAGGGCAAAGGTGGTGAAATTTTGTCTTACATTCGTTGGCCATGTTTTCAAAGGAGACCACTAATCCCTGGAAAAGGGCATCATTCATTGTAAAATAAAAAGGCAGCCGAACAGAGTGAAACCTCCACAAGATGGATTGACACAGTGGCTGCAACCATGGGCTCAAACCACAATTGTGAGGCTATTTCAGGACCAGAAAGTGTTTCATTCTGTTATTCAGTGGTTATTACGTTGGAGTCAACACCAGGGCGGCTAATAGCATCAGATGTCTTAGCTCATAGGATCACAATCACAATCAAGATGCCTCACAATTATATCACCACCACACATTTCCTTGTGTCCTTTCATATGTGAGCTTTCTCTCAATCTCCTGTCCCAGAAAACCACTGACTTAATTTCTGTTACTATACATCAGTTTTCATTTTCCAGAACTTCTTGTAAATGGAATCATACGATGTGTATTCTCTTATGCCAGTTTCTCTCACTCTTCAGGTTTTAATAGTTTTATTGAAATATAATTCAAATGTCATACACTTCCATAGCTCAGTTGTATTAAAAAGAGGCGGATAAATCATCACTCGAATCAGTTCCTTCTTGTGTTCATTATCAGCTTGTTTTCCTTCTTGTGTTCATTATCAGCTCTCCATTTCCCTCCAACTTCCCGTCCCTTTTCCCCAATAAGTCATTAATCCAGTTACTTCCTCTACAGTTTTATCTATCCGGGAATCCATGTAATAGGCAACATACAAAAAAAGGTTTAAAAGCCCAACAACAATAACAAAATAAGCTAGAGAAAAAAACTTGAATTGAAAAAAAAATCAAGTATTATACACTAGAATAAATTTTAAATGGGTCAAGAGGGAGATCAAATGATAAGGTATTACATTTCAACCTTATTACATCTGTCGTAATCCAGTTTACAATACTCTGTCTTTTAGCAAGTTTATGCACATCCATCAACTATGATCAGAGGCTTAATTGATATAGGATCCTTAAAAATGGATTTGTAGTTCTCACTGTCTTTCATAGCTTTCTGCCAATCAGATGTTCAAGATTTAAGCTGATACTGTTTCCTTCTTCGAATATGGATTTTATTTTATCCTTTTTTAAAACAGTTCTGTTGGCACTCCATCCATATATCATACAATTCAATAGTTCAATCATGTCAAGAAGAGTTGTACGATCATTGCCGCAATTAATTTTAAAACATTTTCTTCTTCCTTGTACTCATTGGTATCAGCACAATTATTTTTTAATTATGTCCAAAACATTCTCTAATTCAACAATTTCCACGTGAATAATTCAGTATTATACATTATACTCTTTGTGTTGTGCAACCATAATTGAAATTCTTTTCCAAATTATTCCACCATAATTAACATAAACGCAATGCCCCCTAAGCAAAAAGCATTCCTCCTTCATCCATAGTAAGCATTGGTCAACTTTGATTTCTTTTCTATTAAAAAAATAGATTTATTAATATAAAATTCACAGATCATATGCTTCTATAGTTAAGTCGTTTTTTTAAAGTTGTACGTGCATCATCACAATCAGTTCTAGTGCCTCCTCCCCTCTCCTGCATTCATTGCATGCTCCTCAGTTCCTTTCGCCCTTCCCACCCACCACCCCATCCCCGATGAACCCTTGCATCAATTATTGTCTCTCTGCATCCACTCCTTCTGTATTTCATTCACTGGGAAACCTTACAGAAACAATAAAAAATGA
The DNA here is from genome assembly GCF_050624435.1 of Tenrec ecaudatus. Lineage (NCBI taxonomy): Eukaryota > Metazoa > Chordata > Mammalia > Afrosoricida > Tenrecidae > Tenrec > Tenrec ecaudatus. Next base: position 146,623,146 of record NC_134548.1, read on the forward strand.
AAGTAAAAGCAGAATAGTAATTTAAAGACAGTAATATAAAAATAAAAAATAAGAAAGGAAACACCACCATTAATATTTTAAAAACCAGAGAATCAATTTCTCTCATGGAACAAGTGATAAATATTTAACCCTAGACCAAATTCAGTTTGGGTCAAGCAGGGAGGTCAATTGACCAAGTATCTATTACACTGGACTGTGATCCACCATAATCAAGTTTACAATAATCTCTGGTCAGAGAATAAAACTTTTCGAATCCCTTGCCTGTAGCCAGAGGGCATCTATTAGTCTCAATCTGACCTGACAGTCTGCAGATGGATTTTGGCCACCACTGTCTTCCATAGCTTTTTACAAGTTGGGTGTTCACAATTTAAGCTCATACTTTTTCCTTCATCATATTTGGATTTTGTTATTGTCATCTCTGGATTGCACAATCTGCTGTGTTTTTAATCGATGTGGACTTAACTGATTTCTATGGCTGCTTGTTTGAAGATAGCTTTTAAGACCCCAGATACTGTTCTTATTGATGGCAATGCACCATTTGCTTTCTTCACCACATTTTGTCATCATATTTTTGACATTCATCCATGTTGTTGTGTGTATAAGTAGCTTGTTCCTTCTTATTTCTAAAATTAATTGCACTATTTGAATTTTTGCCATTTTATTAACCACTCCATATGTTTTAATAGTTTTCTTGACATACAATTCACATGTCATACACTTCCATAACTCAGTCGTATTTAAAAGAGTTGTACAATCATCACTTATCAAGATCATTTAATTCCAAAGTAAGTGCAACATCTATTCAAATTTCATTTGTTATACACTTTTAAAGGCATATGACATTTTTACCCAAAAAAGTCAAGTAATTTCCAAGTTAATTTGGTTATCCAAAAACTATTAAATTTCTACATTTAGCCACCCATTGTGAAAAGTGCTGGGTATCTGATAAGGCAGTTTTCATAACTTGTGCCAAATGTTCATTAAAGGGAAACAGAGTGGTGAAATAAATAAAATTTTAGGGAAAAATAACAATAGGGGATGTAGATATTGAGAAATTCAGAAATTAGGAGAAATGTTAACCAAGCTTACTGATGTCGAGTCAAGGTCAGACTCACAGTGACCCCACAGGATAGAGTAGACCTGCCCCATAGAGTTAATTACAGCGTTGTAAATCTTTGCAGAAGCAAAACCTACCACACCTCTCTCCCATGGAATTGTTGGTGGGTGGAGACTGCTGACCTTTGGGTCAGTACTTAGTCCCTGCACCCCCAAGTCCCCTTTAGGAGGTATGTTAATTTATTGTTTATTGATACTATGCTTATGAACAGAAATAATTCACAAATAGGTTTAAAACTTAAAGTGGGAACCATATTTTCTTTCATTTTTATCATTTTATTGGGAACCCGTACACCTCTTATCACAATCTATACATCCATCCATTGTGCCAAGCACATTTTTACATTGTTGCCATCATTTTATTTCCTCCCTTCCCCACCCACCCTTCCGCATGAACCCTTGAGCATTTAAGAATTATTATTATTTTTACACTGACCAATGTCTGCCTTCACCCACTTTTCTGTTGTCTGTCCCCTGGAAATGGGGTTATATGTAGATCCTTGTGATCAGTTTCCCCTTTCTCCCTCACTGTTCCCCTTCCCCTCCTGGTATCGCTACTTTCATTGTTGATCCTGAAGGGTTTATCTGTCCTGGATTCCCTGTGTTTCCAGCTATTATCTGTACCTGTGGACATGCTCTAGTCTAGCCGGCTTTGTAGAATTGGAGCCATGGTAGTCAGCGGAAGGGGGGGGCATTAAAGAACTAGAGGAAAAGTGTATATTTCATCAGTGCTATACTGCACCCTTACTGACTTGTCTCTTTCTTGTGACCCTTCTCTAAGGGGATGTCCAATTGTCTACAGATGGACTTTGGGTCTCCACTCCGTGCTCCCCCTCATTGTCATTGATTTGATTTTTAGTTCTGGGTCTTTGATGCCTGATACCTGATCCTATTGACGCCTCCTGATCACATAGGCTGGTGTGCTTCTTCCATGTGAACTTTGTTGCTTCCCTACTAGATGGTCGCTTGTTTATCTTCAGGGCACCGTCAGCTTTCTTCACCACATTTGCTCTATGCACCCATTTTGTCTTCAGCAATTGGGTCAGAAAAGTGAGCATCATAGAATGCCAGGTTATTAGAACAAAGTGTTCTTGCATTGAGGGAGTACGTGAGTAGAGGCCCAATGTCTGTCTGCTACCTTAATACTTAACATATAAATATGTGTACATAGATCTATTTCCCTATCATATAAATATATTTACATATGTACATGCTTATATTTAGACGTCTATAAATACCCTTTGCTTCCTAGTTCTTTCCTCTATGGGAACCAGATTTTCACTAATGGAACCCCTACTTCAAAATTATAGCTATGCTGCTAGATTCTTTATCTCTTGCTCGGTATAGGCACAGCCTACAGACAGAGTGGAATCTGGAGAAAAGGACTGTAGAATTGATTTTGTTACTAACTAGTTGCATGACCCGAGTTACATCATTATCTGGCCCTCAAATATACCCATCAAAATAATAGGACAGATATTTTATTAGTTACCCAAGGACCTGTCTAGTTCTAACATTCTGAAACTTGGTACTATTTTATATAGACTTCTTATTTAACAAAAAGTGGAACCATAGCATCAATTTACTCTTCAACTTGCTTTTCCACTTGACAATATATCATGGACATCCCTGCGGATCAATATATATAAATCAATCTGCCTGACTTTAAATGTTAACTTTGGCTGAAAAGGTAGGCATACACAGCAGCTAGTTAACATGGACCTTCCAGCAGTAAATTTCTGTTTCTGGGTCTTTAAATCCCTAAGGCTATCAATACAGCATTTACATTAATTAATTTTAAATATAAAAAGGAACTCTGTGAGGGAGTTGTGAAATTGAATCAATGCTGGCTTGTTGAAAGCTCCTGGGGTTGAATATTGCTTCACCACTTAATCAATCATCAGCATTGCATGAAGCATTCCACTGTGTACCCCACATCCCAGGCATCTGGGTCATAAAGCTTACCTTGCTTCACCCTGGAAAACACATAAAGATTAGTTTGAAATTCAGGTGGGTCTGTCAGAAACTGAGGAGTAAGTTTGAAAATGGGGAAATAAGTTTCACATTATATTTTCCATTGAAATATTCAAAGGGATTAAAGAAAAAGACACCGTTACCCTTACATAGGATTAAGGTTTTAGTTCAAGAGCATAACTAATTACAGCACAAGGTATTTTATGAAACTTCTTGGATTCAGACCCTCATTCCACCACATTTTCATTAGCATCTACATTTAGCACTCAGAATTTCATCAGGATAATAGAAATGTCTCTATTCAGACAGTAAGAGCTTTTACAAAGGGTACTGGGTGTTTACACAGCCTTTGAAAGGACTGTGGGCATGTAGGTAAGGTTATATTGCCAAAGATTTGGAGGGCCTGCAAGAATTATAGGAATCTTAGGAAGTTTAAGGATATCCTGAAACTGCCACCAATGACCTCACTGTATCAGGGGCTTCACAGAAGAATGCTCCAAAATCACTTAAATCTGTGCCTGACAAAATCCATAAACCAATACACGATGTCACATGGAGCAATAATGATTTCAACTTCTACCTGCCAAAACTCCTTCAAGTACCTCTGATGGATGGAAATCAAACCTGAGTCCACCTGCCAAGGAATGTAGTTTGCAAACATCCCACAATGATGAATAATAAAAAGGGTAGGGATGATGTTGACCCATCATCTCATTGTTTGCTTATGTGAATTAGAAGAGTCAATTTATCTAAAGCACTTACAATAGCACCACCCTATAGTGAGTGCTAAGTAAATGCTAGCTGTAATTATGGTGTCTGTGTCACCAAAGGCTAAGATTGTTATGCTTGGTAAAGCATAGAAGCAGTGATAAAAAGGAAGACCCTCAGCATGCTTGGTTGACACAGTGGATACAATAATGACTGCCAGCATAAGAACAATTAAGAGGATGGCATAAGACCAGGCAGTGGTTCCTTCTACTGTCACAGGGTCATTACGAGTTGGAACTGACACAGCAGCATCTAACAACAACAAAGACAACAACAAACTTTCTCCCTAAATAGTGCATCCCAAGACTGCTCCTTCACTCAAGCATGCATACATATGTTATCTATGCAATACATATTTATTGGTTCGCTGGGTGACACAGATAAACACTGGAACACTAACAAAAATGTTGGCTATTTAGACGGATTTGGGACCTCTATTAGTCTTTCCTCAACACAAGAACACTTCGATCTAATAACGTGGCACTGTGTGATACCTTCCCTACAGGATTGCTGATGACAAAATGGGTGCATAAGCAAATGTTGTGAAGAAGGCTGATGGTGCCCAGCTATTAAAATATATAACATGTGGGGTCTTAAAAGACTTGAAGTTAAACAAATGACCATCTAGCAGGGAAGCAACAAAGTCCACATGGAAGAAGTACACCAGATTGTGTGAACATGAGGTGCTGACAGGATCAGGTATCAGGCATCAGAATATAAAAACAAACAACCATACATTTCCTTGTGAAGGAGAGGGATCAGAGTGGAGACCCAAAGCCCATCTGTTGATAGTCAGAAACGCCCTCGCAGAAGACATTCACGGAAGGGACAACTCATCAAGGGTGCAGTGTAGGTCTGACGAAACACACAATATTCCTCTAGATCAACGGTTCTCAACCTGAGGGTACCGATCCATTCACAGGGATCACCCAATTCATAACAGTTTCAAAATTACAGTTATGAAGTAGCAACAAAAATAATTTTAAGGTTTGGGGGGAGTCACCACAACATGAGGAATTGTATTAAAGGGTTGTAGCATTAGGAAGGTTGAGAACCACTGCTCTAAATATTTTCTGCCCCCCTCCCCAACTCTCTTGGCCCCAGTTGGACCTCAAAATGCTGCTAGGCCAACATAAGTACATTGGTAGAGCAAGAGCTTTTGACACATGACATCCAAAATAGTTAAACCCCTCAAAAATAGTAATGGGAGTAACGGTTCCATGTGATTATGGGAAGGGGGGAGGGAAAGAACGGGGAACTGATAGCAATGATGGATGTATAACCCCCGAGGAGGGGGGATGAATAACAAAACTATGGGTGAAGGGATAATATATGAAAAGTATTAATAATATGTAATTTATTAAGGGTTCACAAGGCTGGTAGTGTGTGGGAGGGAGGAAATAAAGAGTAGCTTATATCAGGGGCTCAAGTAGAAAGTAAATGCTTTGAAAATGAGGATGGTAGCATCTGTAGAAGTTCACTTGATGTAATTGATTTATGACTTATAATAATATCTTTGAGAGCCCCCAATAAAAAGTTCAATAATTTTTAAAAATTAAAAATAAAATTAAATATTGGTTTTTTTAAACCCACTCTAAGGAATCTAGCAATAAAAAATCATGATCTGCTTCCAAAAGGTCACAACTGAATATTCCACAGAGTACAATTCTACTCTGAACATATTGGGCTAACATGAGTTAGAGTCAATTCAAGTGTAACTAGTTTGGCTTTGTATATGTTGCCAACATTTTGTTCATTGTCAGGGATACAGTGGTGAAGACAGTATATCTGCTCCCTCCTTCCAGCAGTTCTCTGTTTAGTAGAGATAAAGATTTTCACACTGGGTGAATTTGTATCTTTCGAGTTCTTATGTTTATAATGTACTTCACATTTTATTATATACTTAAATACATATCATATCACCGCCCAAAGAGTTTAACAAGATAATCAAAACAAGTCTTGCTATTAATATTTATTTAATTAAAAGATCACTTTATTGGGAACTCTTACAACTCTTGCTACAGTCCATACATGGATTGCATCAGGCATGTTTCTACATATGTTGCCTTCATTCATTTCTAGACATTTACTTTCTATTGAGCCCTTGGTATCAGCTCCACATTTTTCCTCTCCACCCCTACCCTCATACCCCTTGGTCAACAAAATCTAGTTAGTTATAGAATTGAAGTTAAAATACAATTCTCCTAATACTTGGATTTATGCCCTTTCTATTGGAAGCCAGGAGGAGTCACAGAATCTTCATTAAAACGTAGTAGGAAGAAGCCAAGTTAATTGCTCAGAAGAGAAAGGGAAAAGCAACATGCTTTCATGATCCTAACCTTGGGCAACTTTGTCTCATTTTCCTCATCTATAACAAGAAGACGATCATAGGATTTGCTAGGTTAGATCGTTAATTTATGTACAGCTGTGCCTGTCACATGATAATTCCTCAATAGGCTATTTTGTTACCGTTATTGTACTAAGAGTTTTTATTATTGAATTCTAAATGGACTCAAAAGTAGTAGGCACTCATCTTATTTGGGTGCCTTCTCCTTCTCCTTTTTTTTTCACACTAGTAGCTGCTTCTCATTAACTGTGAACAGCAGGTCAAGCACTTTTTAAATACAATGTCATGATGGGTGGGAAAAATGCATGATTAGGCGTCAGGAAGTCTAGAGTCTAGTCTGTGTTCTGCCATTAATGAGCTATGAAACTCTGGGAGAATCACTTAACCTCTCTGTACTGCATCTGTCAAGAGCCAAAAATATATTTCCTAACCTAACTGACAGAGTGGCAGTGGAAAGATCAAATGAGATCATAGATGTTAAAAAGTTAAAAGCACATTACAAATGCTACATGATGGTGTTACCTTTCTCTTCAGAAGTAGACTCTACATCTTCTTCTCACTTACCTTTGACAACAATTCATTCAGTGAATTTTATGGGAACTGGCATCAAAATGCCTCCCAAGTCCATCTCTCTTATCTATTTTCAACAGCTCTTTCCTAGTTTACAATCTCATTTCTGCTTTCCAGGATCACTGGAATAAGCTCCTAACTATTTCCCTTGATTCAAATCTTTCCTTCTTCCAGTTTAGCCAATCAAACTGATTTTTCCAAAGGAAAATCTTATCACACTTCTCCCCCTCACCCCCAATTTAAAAAGTACCCCGTCTCCCAACAATTAGAAATTCCCAGTAGTTTCCTAGTGCCTGTTGGCTATGTAACATAGGCTGATGACTGTATTAGTTTGGGTAGACCAGAGAAATAAATCCATAGAAACTCATATGTATATAAGAGAGAGTTTTATATAAAGGGTAATTGTACATTAAAAAAATCATCCCAACCCAGTCCAGTCCAAGCCCAGAAGTCCAACATTAGCCCATATGTCAGACACCAATCTATAAAGTCCTCTTCAGACTCATGAAACACATGCAATGACGCCGAATGCAGGATGATCACCAGCCAGTGAGTAGAAAGTCTTTGGATCCAATGGTGTTGTAAACATCTCAACTCTGGCAGGGGTCACTACACAGCTTCTCAGACTCCAAAGGTCTGGTTGCATCAGGGTAGGTCCATGTGGCTTCTCCAGCTCAGGACACTAGTGTAGTTCCATGTGTCTTTTCAGCTGCAATGTCTCCCAGGAAGTGAATTGAGAGGCAGTCTGTTTACTGCCTCCAAGCAGGTAATTCAGGGTTTCCCAGAATTCTCAGAAGACCCTGTCCACACAGAGGCCTCATTAGCTATCACCTGATTGACAGATTAGACTCCACCCCATCACTCTTAATCTTTTCAAGTCCCAAATGGACACCAGATTATGTAACCACAACAATGTTCTACTCTCATTGCTCATCTCATCTTCATAGATACTGTATTCTTGGAAAACAGTATAGTTGACCTTGAATAACAGGTTTGAACTCTTTTTTTTGTGTGCTGTAATTTTAATGCACTCTCCAGGGTTGCAAATATTCACTTAAAATGTACTGTGACTCACACATAATCATCTACGTGTGAGTAGTTGTCTCTTCAGTTGAACTCTGGTTGTTAGAGACATTCAAGTCAGTTCAGACCTATATGTACAACAGAACAAAACACTGCAAGGTACTGGATCTTCTCACAGTTACTGTTATGTTGTTGCAGTCACTGTGACAATTCATCTTTGTGGTAGGTACATAATCTGTTGTCTATTTGAGGCTTCAGAGTGAATGGGTGGGGTTTAGTCTGTCAAATGGATCACAGCTTGATGACCTCATTTAGAGGAGTTAAGGAAATCAAATAGGTCATTGGGAGCAGGAAACAAGCTGAAACAACCCTGAAAGACATTTCTGGCAAAAAGCCAAGTGGAAACTCCTTCCAGGGCTGAGATACTTACAATGCTACTGGATCCACAAGGCTTCCAACCTACTTGGTCTGCGATTTTCCTGCATTCAACATCATTGCATGTGTTTCGTGAGTCTGAAGAGGACTTGATAGATGGGTATCAGACATATAGGTTAATATCAAACTTATAGATTTGATCTGAACTGGGCTAGGATGTTTTCTCAATATTCAATTGCTCTTGTATATCAAGCTCTTTCCTATACCCATGTGAGTCTCCATGAATTTGTTTCTCTAGTCAACCCTGAATAATACAATCTTACTGAGGGCTTTCCTCTTTTCCACTGATTCTCTACCAAAATTAATGTCCTTTTACAGAGACTAGGTTATCCTGATAATATGCCCAAAGTATGTGAGGCAAAGTCTTGCCATTCTTACTTCTATGGAGCATGCCATCAGTATTTCCTCCGATACTGAATGGTTTGTTCAGGCAGCCAATGGTTATTTCCATGTTTGTCCCCAATTCCAATGTATCAGTTCTTCTCCTGTCTCCCCTAATCACGATCTAGCTGTCACATGTCCTCAGGTGACTTTTTGCTCTTTAACATGTTATCATGCTGTTTTCTATTGGTCCAGTTCAGAGGTTTTTACATTTGTTTTACATTGAGTTGTAATCCATATTAAAGGCTGTAGCCCACTATCGTAATCAGTAAGTCCTCTTTGCTTTCAGCACACTAGGTTGTATCACTGGCATATCACAAATTGTTAGTGAGCTTCCTCTGATTCTAATGCCCCATTCTTCTTCAGGTAGTACATTTTCTCAAATCAACAGACAGGTTGAATAAGTACAGTGAAAAAATAAAGCCCCGGTGTACAGTTTTCCTGACTTCAAGCCATGAATACCTCTTGCTCTATGTAGAGAGTCCTCATGAGCACAGTTAAGTGTACTAGATTTCCTATTCTTCACAATGTTATACATAGTTTATTATGATCCATACAGAAAAATGCCTTGTATAGAAAATAAAGCATCTTTCTAGTATTCCCTGTTCTCATCATTTCATTCATTCCCATTAGCTACTGTACGTTCAATAACAAGTTTCCGAGTGTCTTCTGACATCCACTTTGATCTTTTACTTCCCGACCTTTTAATGACTTTTTGCATTTGTCCTGAATGATGTTTTTTATGTCATCGCACAACTCATCTGTTCTTTAGTAATTAGTGTTCAATGCATTAAATTTACTCTTAAGATGGTCTCCAAATTCAAGTGGGATACATTCAGGATAATAATTTGGATCTTATATACTTGATTTAATATCCTTTAGCTGCAACCTGAATTTGAATATGAGCAGTTGATGGTGTCTTCTAATACCACCTTGCAGCCTTGTTTTGGCTGCTGATATTGTTGATATTGAGTGCCTCCATCATCTCTGCACACAAATATAATCAATTGGATTCCTGTGTATTTAATCTGGTGAAATACACATGAATATTGCTCTTGTTAGGTGCCATCAAGTCGACTTTGACATGTAGCGACCCTATGCACGCAAGAGAATGAAACACTGCACCAACCTCACAGTTCCTATGCGTGGGCCCACTGATGCAGCCAATGTGTCGATCCATCTCATTGAGGGCCTTCCTCTCTTTTACCACCCCTCCATTTTACCAAACATGATGTCCTTCTCCCAGGAATGGTATCCCTGACAATATGTCCAAAGCATGTAACACAAAATTTTGAGATCCTTGCCTCTAAGGAGTACTCTGGCCTTACCTCTTCCAATACAGATTGGTTTATCCTTTTAGCAGCCCATGGCACTTTTAATATTCTCCAGTACCACAATTCAAATGGCATCCATTCTTCTTTAAGTTTCCTTATTCAATGTCCAACTTTCACATGCATATGAGGTAACAGAGAATACTATGGCTTGGATCAGGCACATCATAGTTCTCAGAGTAACATCCTTGCTCTTCAAAACCTAAAAAGGTCATGTGCAGCAGATTTACCTAATCCCTTGACTGCTGCTTCCATGGGCATTGATTGTGAATCCAAGCAAGACAAACTCCTGGACAACTTCAACCTTTCTCCATGGATCATGACGTTACATATTGGCCCAGTTGTGAAAATTTTGGTCTTTCTTACATTGAGTGATAATCCATACAGAAAGCTGCTTGTGAATAGTTACTATTTATGTTGTTGAAAAAAGGTATTTCCAATGAAAACGTTATTGGTCTTGCAAAAATCTATCATGTGAATATCATTGATTGTACCACAAAGTCCATATTTTCCACTCACATGTTCTTCTTTGTTTCCAACTTTCACATTCCAATAGCCAATAATTTTCAATGCATTAAACCAAAGAAGTGGGTAAAATATTCAAAGTTCTTCATAATTCGTGCTTGGTGTATAAATTTGAATAATAGTTGTATTAATGGGTCTTCCTTGTGGGCATATAGATATTATTCTATCATAGACAGTATTGAAATAGAACTTCAACATTTTAAGTTTTATTGTTGTATACCTCACATATCATACAATTTAATTAGTCAATCATATTTTAAAAGTTGTGTAATCATCACCACAAAAAATGTCAGAATATTTTCTTCTTATACTCATTGTTAGCTTCCCATTCTCCCATCCTAGCCTGTCATGTCCCTAGTTAATTATTAATCCAGTTATTGACTCTATAGATTTACCTCTATTAATTTACCTGGATTTCATATATAGAAAACCATACAAAGTACAAACCAGAAGCAAAAGCAACAATGACTAAACAAAACAGAAAAATCTCCATGGAAAAGAAACAGAAAATCTTAAAAACAGAAACAACATTAAAATTGGTCAAAAGGGAGATCAAATGATAAGGTATTAAATTTTAATCTAACTACATCTGCCACAGTTGACTTTACAATGCTCTCTGTCTGGTAGCAAGGCTACCCACATCCCTTGACAATGTTCAGAGGGGATTCACCTGAGGCTTAATCCAGGTGGGGATTTGCAAATGGATTTTCAGCTTCCTCTGTCATCCACAGCCTTCTGCAAACTGTATGGTGACAACTGAAGACAAACGATACCATTCTTTCGTCGGATTTAGATTTTATTATATATTATCCTTGGATCACACAGGCTAGTGTGTTTCTTCCATGAAGACTTAGATGGTTGCTTGTTTTAAGACAAGTCTCTGGTTTCATCACCACATTTTGCTGTAGCACCCATATCTTCAGTGGGCAAGTATCCGGTAAGGCCGTGGAAGAAGAATTTATTTTTTTTTAGATTGGAGCTAGAATTAAGTCTGATTCCCCAAATCCATTGATTTACCTATGGTTTATATATGTCTCTAGTTCAATTTAGAGATATCAATATCATTTTATGATAGAGAACATTATAAATCATCCCCCTGAGTCAGAGTGTATTAATTATATTGATAATATCATTATTTTAACCAATTATATAGAACTTAAAACATTGCTTGGAAGTGGAAAATGTACAAGAATAGGTCAACTTCAGGCCATAATACATGAATTGTTAACTTGTACAGATTATACTCTTAAGTGATCGGATACTATTTACAAGAACAATGGGGTTTGCTAGGAGGGTAAAACTTTCAATAACATTCATTTACAAAGGCAGAACCATGCCTACTAGGCTAATACATTCCACAAGAAAACAAGGAAAGCATTAAAATAGTAAATACATGACAGTCTCTGGCCACAATTCATGGGACACCCTCAAGGCAAGAGATCCAAACGAAAGTCCAACAAGCTCCAATCCTGTAACCCTGGGATAGCAGCTATCTGCTTCCTCACACAATAAAGCATTTCAACCTTAATTCTAAAGGAATGTGTTGGTTCCTTAAATCTGCTACTGGTGAGTTTGAAGGAAAGCCCAGTTAAATTAGTTGGGCTTCTACATCAAAACCTTCTAGTGTGGTCTATGAAGGATGTTGTGCACATTTTGATTTTGAATGCCACCCTATTCCTCCATATGATTGTTTTGTTGAAAATGGTGAGTACCCAGGCAGCTATTTCTTCAGATTTAAAGTAGCTCCCCATCAACAAATTCTAAAACTTTTGCTTCATTCATATCATAACTTCCACTCTCCTTTGAAGAATTGGCTCTTCCCCAATAGTATTTTGAGCCTAGCAGTTCCACTGTAATCTGCTCACTTTGGGTAACTGTGGTAGTTACATATTCTGGTGTCAATTTTAGAGGACTATGAGTGAAGGGGTGGAGCTGGCCTGTCAATCAAGATATAACCAATGAGGTCTCTGTGTGAGCATGACCTTCTCCTGAGAATTCTGGGAACTCCTGTATTTTCTCCTTGGAGGTAGGAGACACTACTCCCTCTCTACTCACTCCCTTGGAGACTCTCTTCTAACAAGCCTGACTCCCTGTGAGACATCCCCGAAAAGAAGCCACATGGACCTACCCTGATTTTGCACTGGGAACTGGAGAAGTCACATGGAGACCCCTGCCAGCGCTGAGATTCTTACAACACCTTGGATCCAAAGACTTTCTACCCACTGACCTGCGATCATCCTGCATTCACCGACATTGCATGTGTTTCATGAGTCTGAAGAGCACTTTATAAAAGATTGGTATCGGGCATATGGGCTAATATTGAACTTGTGGGTTTGGACTCGACTGGCTTGGGATGCTTTTTTTTTAATGTAGTTACCCTTTATATAAAACTCTCTCTTATACATGTATGAGTTTCTACGGATTTGTTTCTCTAGTCTACCTGGACTAACACAGCAACACTGTTGGCATTTGAAAAGCTTGTAACACAGTAACACACAAGCCACCATGTATGATAAACTGATGGAAAAGTGGGAGGTGCAAAAGGTGCGGAACGAGCATTTACTAGAGAGTTATGAACTGATCATGCAGAAATTATTTGTGTCAGAAGAGGTTTTTAGTTCACCACAGTGAGGACAGGGTGTCAGGGGTTGGGGGTGGGAGTATGGAGATAGAATGTACAAATAGGCCCACACAATTTAAATCCATGTTTTTCAAGGGTCAAATTACTGTCATATTTTAAACTGTTTTACATCTATTTATCACTGTATGCACTATTTTCTCTTCCTTCAGTGGCCACCTCTAATGGTAGGCTTACCACATCTCAGGCAACCTCCAACATCCAGAAAAAAATAGCATTGTCAACTGGTTCCGAGAGCCTACCCACCTTTTTTCACCATGGTCTTAATTTGATTTCCTCTGCTTAATAGCATTTTGTTCAACACTCCATTAAAAAGCATTTCTTCCTACATTACAACTAGTAACTTCAGAGTGTTAATCCCCAACCATATCATAAGTTCTTTGAGAGCAAGAGTATAATTTTATCCATTGCTGCCTCCCTAGCACAGCGCATGGCACAGCAGTGGTAAGTGCTAACTCGGCTCTTCTCAGACTCTTTGGTGGAGGATAGTTTTCTGGTTTTGTTTTTTTTCCCACTTTATTGCAGATTATTATTTTATAAAATACAATAACAATGTCATGGCAATATCAAGTCATGGTGACTCATAGTGCCCTATAGGACAAAGTGGCATAGTATCTTTTAATTTTTATATATTTTTAATAAATCATTTTATTGAGGACTCTTACAGATCTTATAACAATCCATACATTTATTGTGTCAAGCTCATTTGTACATTTGTTGCCATCATCATTTCCAAAGCATCTTCTTTCTCCTTGAACCCTTGGTATCAGCTCCTCTCACCTTCGGGAACCCTTGATACATTATAAATTGTTATTACTTTCATATCTTACACTGTTTGCACTGTTGATTCACCCATGTTTCTGTTTTTCATCCCCCTGGGGTGGAGGGTTATACATCAATCATCATGATGTAATCTTTACAGGAGCATTATTGCCAGGTCTTTTCACCCACAAAGCAGCTGACAGGCTCAAACCCTAGATCTTTTATTAGTGGCCAAGTGCTTCATCATTACACCACCAGAGCCCCTTCGAATAACTGTAAAAGTGAGGTGGAAACCACCTAAATATCCAATCGTAGAAGAATAGATTAACAAAAAAACAACGTGGTTACATACACACAATGGAATACTATGTAATATTACAAAACAATGCCAAAACCCTGAAGCACCTCATGACGTGAACAGACCTGGAGAACATTATGTTGAGTGCAATTACTCACTGCCATCAAGTTGTTTCCAACTCATAAAGACCCTGTTGAGAAGGTAGAACTTTAATTCTTTATGGAAGTAGAAAGCTTCATCTCCTCTGCCCCAACCCCCCCACCACCCTCACCTCTCCCCTCCCTCCTGAACAGTTAGTGGTTCAGAACTACTGTCTTTGTAGTTTGCAGCCCAACACATAAACACTATGCCATATCAGGGCTCCTGAGTGAAATTAGTCAATCACCAAAGGTCAAATATTATATGAGACCACTGTTACAAGGGGAAAATAACCAGGATAAAGACTTTTATCCCAAATGGAAAAGACTTGGAGTCTGACAAAAGGTGTATGGCAAGGGAGAAAATAAAGCAAGGGACTAGGTAGTTGACAGGTGTTGACTTGGGCAAAGTGGAAGATGGTAATCCACAGTAGGGAGAAGAGAAATCAAGGAGCAAGAGAGAGGGAAATTGATGGGAAGTTTGATTCAGAGTTTAGAGTGTGAAATACAAAGTTAATCATCTGAAATCTAAATCTCCACCTAAGTTAAAATGAAATATATATGAACAATTTATTAAAGTTACTTCGTGTAACTTTTATGAATTCAATTAGGAACCTATCTTATTACAAAAATTTGAGGTGTCAATTTGATAGACAATTTGCAAAGACGCCTGGATCCTGTTCTTAAAATCTCAACATCTAAATTGGAAATTAGGGCATGCAAAAAATGAGAGTATGCATAAAATTAAAAAGAAATACATCATCTATTCAGAGCACAGCTGGTCAAGCAACCAATGAAATATTGTATTTAGGTACATATACAGACAAAGTAAATCAATGGCACTGCTAATAGTTGGCTACAGGATGATTTTAAGAAAAGATTATTTATGTAACACTTAAAAACTTTAGGAAAAGAAGTGATATCCAGAGGTTATTCCAATCAAAGAAGGAAGAGCGCGCGCACACACACACACACACACACACACACACACACACACACAATAAGGAGAACTCCAGAAAACACTGTTTATAGAATTTTATTTACTGAGACCATTCATTAAAATATTTCAGAGTCTTGATAGATTATGATCGCTCCACTGTCCCATTCATTCCTTACCTCTTTAATTTTATGTGTCATAGTGTTCAGAACCTGCCCATAAAATATTAGTTGCTGCTAAGTGCTGTCAACTCGGTTCCACCTCATAGTTTTCCTATGTCCTATACCATCCTTACAATCATTACTCTCACTACTCACTCAGTATTCGAAACCTTAGAGATGGCTCTACTCCCTGGTAACTTTAGAATTAGAGGTAGCAATCTTAATAATAAGTTATGTCGATGAAATATTAGAATTAAAGAGCAAATGCCTTGAGAGTGATTGGGACAGGGAGTGTATGGGTGTGCTTTGTACAATTGATGTATGTATATGTATGGATTGTGGTAAGAGTTGTTGGAGTCCCTAATAAAATGTAAAAGAAGGAAAAAAAAAAAAAGAATAAACAGCCTGTACCTTTATATCAGAAAAAAAAAAAAGAAAAAAAAAAGAAATATTAGAATTAATTGGCAAAAAATTACAAAATATTTTAATGGAAGTAATAACACTCCCAAAAGAATATATAGCTTCAATTCAGCAGTGGGACTTAATTGTCTGTTAGCGACCTGGTCTCTGAAGTCTCCTTAGTGAAATCACTTCTTTGGAAGTAGAATGAATCAACTCAGAAGATAACAGATAATTTTTAAGATCCTTTCTTCTTTTGTTTATATTCTTGACCACTAGAGTCCTGGTTTCTAAAATGCTGAACAGAACCAAGGCACAACCTACTGTAAGAGCAAGTGAGGAGCCATGTACCCTGGCAAGAAGGAAAGAGGACCCTTTTTGTCACTTGAAACAAATCAAGACATATATTTGTAATGGTCATTCTGGACAGGCTTTCCCAGTTTACTCCCCTTGAAAGCTCCAATATTCAAGTGAGCTGCTGCTGCTGATACTACAATACCTAAGGGACCATATCACCACACTAAGACCTTGCCAAGTTCTGTTATTGTTTTTCAGTTGAGTAAACACAATTCTAGTTTCAAATATTGGGGTATTCTCGCCATCTATCAGGAACCAAGCCCCATACTGGAGTTCTGGAAATAAAATAAAATTCTACTTTCGGAGGGCTCAGAACCTTAGAGTCTTATTTCTGTCTTTATTGATGGAATTCTCCTTTTCTACTCTCAAGAAAAGAAAAGCAACTTAGAGGTCATCTGATCTCTAATATGGCAATTTAGGTATGCTACTTCCTGAATGAAGCCTTGTTTAAAAAATTAATAGCTAATTGTTATAAAGCACAAGAAACCCTTGAGGTGGGTACTGTTATCACTCCGGATTTACAATGGAAGAAACTAAGATGTAAACAAGGTAAGTAAATTACCAACATCACCATTAGTGCTGAATCCAGAATTCAAACTTGGCTCCAAAAACCATGCCTTTAACCACTTCACTATACAGTCTGATATGGGTAAGAGGAATTGCACTCTGAAAGCACTATTAACTTCATAGAGCATATGTGGACCTTCTGGAATCTTTTGGAATAGCTCGGGGAACAGGGGAAATATTCTAAGCCTCCCTCAATTTTAGTACTCAGGATGAATTGAGGTCAACTGGGAAGGATGCCCTACCTAGGAAGTAGGTTAGAAAAGGCTCTCTTTGAGGAGTGTATGTAGAGAAAAACTTTGAAAATATGCCAAAATATTACTAGACATATCTGGTAGCTGCGTGTATATGAGGGCTTCAAAAACTTCATGGAAAAATTCCATTACCTTTTCACTCCATTTTACCCCACAAACTTTTGAAATGTGCTGAGTATTTTCACATGTCTAGTCAGTTTAGAAAGAGGCTGTCCTGCACCGTGTTAAAACACTGAATTTTTCAATAACAAATTCTATGGTTAGTTTGGTGAGAATAGACCCACACTGCAAACACAAAAGTGGGTTTGTTTTCTAGCTGTTCATACTGGCAAAAGCTTGGAGATCTTTAAGGCAAACTGAAGCTATTTGATTCAAATGTGTTGCCATTGTATTGTGAAATTTGAGTGGCAATTTAAACAGTGTTGGCCCTGATGATTTCAACCTGGCAAAGACTCTTAAGAAATGAGGGCCAGGGGCTTACCCCGTGCACCGGTGCCATATCATCTGACCTCTGTCTCAGTCTCAGAGCGCTATTGTTGTTGCCGCTGTTAGGTGTCCTGCAGTTGGTCCCTGACTCCTACCGACCCCTATGCACACCAGAACAAAACCCTGTCTGGTCCTGTGCCCTCTGCACAATTGTTCTGTTTGAGCCCACTGTTGCATCCCTTCTACTTCACCAATCATGGTGGCCTTCCCCACTTGCCTGTAAACACCCTTCAGATTGATCCTGTTTTGTAACTCTTAATCTAGGAATCAAAACCGAAACGCCAATTCTAGATAGAGGGAATCAAGGGTCTCCCTGGAGGATAACCCCCCATAATCATTAGGAGCAATCTTAGTCACACGTTTGTTGTTCGGTGCCACCGAGTTGGCTCCGACCCATAGTGACCCTAAGCAAAACATCACAAAACCCTGCCCGGTCCTGCACTGTCCTCACAATTGTTCCTGTGTCTGAGCCTACTAATGCTGCCATGGTGGCATTCCATCTCATTGGGGGCCTTCGCTAGCTGTGCCTGCGTCCTGTTTTCAATGTGTTTGTGTATGACTAAGCTTTCTTTTTAGAGTTGCTCTATCCTGTGTCAGGTTTTGTTGTGTTTGGGTTTGTTTTTTGAGGATTCTATTATAATCTCTTACCCCCCCTTCTTGAATTATCTGTCTATAAAGGTCGTTTGCTTTTGGAGACATGAAATCTGTCGTCGGTAGATAATTCAGAGAGATTGCCTATATTGTTACTGTGGATCATCTTTCCTGCTGCTAAATTTCTACAAACCTCTCCATCACTTGCCAAGGCATGACATCTGTCTCATGAGTCTGCAACTATATACCACAAACACTCAAAAATCTGCCTTGCTATTAAAATGGATGGGGATCTTACAGACTATTGGGAAAAAATCTTGACCTAAATTATGAGCTAGTCTGTAATTGCATTCATATGTCGTAAAACTACACCAATATAAATATAGTGTTGAATGAATCAAGAAAGGCAATAACATTTTTTAGATTCTAGAATAATTTCCATTTCCTCTCTTCACTACAGCACTTTCCCTCCATGCAAAAGGCAAATTGTAGGGCTGGGGGGAAAGGTACGATATTAGAGCTCATTTCAGAGATACAGGGAATAAATAAGACTGAATACCATAAAATGCTGGCTCCCATCACAGGCTTTCTACATTCACACATTCATTTTCTTCAGGCAATTCCACACACTTGCAGTCAAATCAATTTCTTTTCATTGGGTGAGACAGAAAAGCCACAAAACCAGGTTCAATTAATTCAACAAACATATAATAAACCTGAATTTTGTGGCATGCATCTTGCTAGGCAATATCCAAATCAGTTAGGGTCTCCTCCCTCCTGAAACTTAGAAGTTTATAGGAAAACAGACATGAAATAATCACACAAATATATACTATAAATACAAACTGTGATAAAAGCTACACAGGAAAAACTCAAGGTATGATGAATGATTGTAATAAAGATTGGAGGGAGGGGTGGAGGTGGTCAGGGGAGACATCTTGGGGGAAGTTCCTTTTAAGCTGCAACATTGCAAATGACTTGGAGCGTTCAGCAAGAAAAGAGGAAAGAGGAACATTTTCTCAGAGAGAACGCAATGTGCAAAAGCCCTAAGGTGAGAAGTACCTTGCAGTGCTGCATGAGGACACAGTCGGGCTGGAACATGGTGGAGCACAGGAGTAGACAGGACCAAATAAAGTGAAGGTCTGATACTTTGGAGTCTAGTCGGTTGCGATAAATAAGTTAGATTTCATTCTAAATGCAACTGGAAGTCCTCAAAGAGATTTAAACATGGGAAGGCAATGCTCATATTTGTGCCTTTGTAAAAGATTACCCAAGTTGCTGTGTGGAGGATAAACTACAGGGTGGCCAAGCTGGAGCTAGGGTGGCCTATGAAGCACTCCACGCATTAGTCCAGATGAGGGATGACGGTGACTCTGGTTAGGAAAGAATCAACTGTGCATGTAGAGAGATTAGGGCAGATTTAAAACCAATTTCGTTTGTTTGGTTCGGTGTTTTTGAGTCCATTTCTATTCTAAGTGACATTAGGTACAAGAGAAAGAAACACGGCCCAGGCTTGTGCCAGGGTCCTGTGCCACCCTCACAGTGCTTCATCACTCTCAGTCCATCTCGTCAAGTGTCTTCCTCTTTGTCGCTCATCCTCTACTTCACCAAGTATGATAGCTTTTTGCAAGGACTGGTTTATCCTTCTCACAGCCCATAATTCTTTCAATATCCTTAGTGAAGACCGTAGTTCAAATGTGTCAATTCCTCACCAGTCTTCCTTCTTCAGTGTCCAACTTAGACATGCATATGAGGCCATTGGAAATACCATGGCTTGGGGTTTGGCAATTGACTGGGTATAGGGTAAGTAAAAATGGTAAATTGGACACATATTTTATAACATTTGTATGAACCAACTAAAGACAAATTTCTGGCTAATATCCATAGTGGGGATGAGCAATCAGTAAATCTATGAGACAGGGGTTTAATTATGTTTGAGTAGCATATTTTCCTTTAAAGGAGTAATCAGAGCATATTTCAGGTAGAATCTAAACCCTTTCATTTTATAAAGTGAGAAATTAAGAGTCAAATGTTCTGCTAGTTTGCAAATTAATCTTGTTGTGTATGATTGTCTTATCTCCCAAAATACCATGCAAATTTTTTAAAAGGTTATCACTTGTTTTGAAGCATCTCCTCTTAATAGCATCTTTTATAAGATTGATGATATAGCAGATTCCCAATGAATGCTTCCTAAATTAAAATGAATTTAATAACTTCTGTTTTCTCAGCAGATACAAAAAAATGGATATTCCAGCTATTGAAAATGACAGTGAAGTAATGAAGTTTATCCTGGTGGGTTTATCCAATCATCCAAAATCCCAGGTTGCATTTTATTGTATTATGTTAGTGGTCTACCTGATCACACTGTTGGGAAACAGTCTGATTATTGTTGTAGTTAGAATTGATGGGAGACTTCATACTCCTATATATTTTTACCTAAGTAATCTATCTTTCCTGGATAGCTGCTACTTCAGCAACTCAGTGCCTTTTTTGTTGTTTAATGGTCTGAGAGTCTACCCAACCATCTCCTATACCAACTGCTATGCCCAGATGGCCATTGCTCTCTTGCTGGGGATGACTAAGTGTCTTCTCCTTACTGTCATGGCTTATGACAGGTTTGTTGCAATCTCTAATCCCCTGCGCTACACCATCATCATGAGCAACCAGGTATGCATAAAAATGGCCATGGTGACCTGGGCCAGTGCCTTCCTTTTAGCTCTAATACCAGTCATTTCATTTCTGTAGACACAATATCATTATCCACTTTACCTGTGAGGTCCAGGCCCTATTGAAACTTGTCTGCTCAGACATCCCACTCAGATTTATTCTGGGCCTGGTCATTGGCATATTCACGCTGCCCATGCGCTTCACTTGCATCCTTATCTCCTATACACGCATTGTGGTTGCTGGGCTGAGGATCCGCTATGCAGAAGCCAGGTTCAAAGCTTTTTCTACCTGTGGCTCCCATTTGACTGTGGTCACCATCTGTTATGGAACTGCTATCTACATGTACTTGAAACCTCAGTCAAAGGAATCCCAAGACAAAGTCATCTCTGCAATTTATGGTGCCGTGACCCCTATGTTGAACCCCTTTATGTTTACCTTAAGGAACAAGGATGTAAAAAATGCCATAAGAAAGTTAATTGGAAATAAAGAGTACTAAAAAAGACAATATTCCATAGAAACTCATCTACTCAGCTTTCTGTTGATTTGGAACACTAATAAGGTAGAAATATTAAACAAAATTTTAGTAAGATAATTAGATTCAGATGCATTTCTTTTATTTCCAATAAGCATGGGGGAAAGAACATCCTTCCACTTAGAAAAATTGGTGAAATTATAACATTGATTCATTGTAGCAATGAATACAGGACAATTTTGAGGGACTATTATTAACAATAAATAATAAATAGTACATTTTAATCCTTGCATTTAATTTTTTTATTTTTAGTAAATGAGGCATTCTTATATTGTATTGTTCTTTATTACAGAAATAAAGAATACGATTGCAAAATGGGCTATGCTTTTTGCACGAGTTGTCATGATCTGGGCTAAGAAGTGATGGACGTGAATTGCTGCTGCTGCTGTTGTTTTTAGATGGTGTCAACTTGGTGCTGGTTGACCAAGTTTTGGACAACAAAACTGAACACTACCCAGTCCTAAACCAGCCTCATAATCATTGCTGTGTTTGAGATTGTTGTTGCAACTATTGGGCCAATTCAACTTGTTGAGGGCTAATTGGAAGAGAACTGTATTTCTGCCCATCCCAAAGTAAAGTGACCCAACAGATGGGAAAGTTAGCAAACAATAGCATTAGTATCACCAAGCATGATGTTCTCTAGGGACTAATCTCTTTTGATAACATGTCCAAAGTCGTTAGGATGAAGGAGAATTCTAGATATATTTCCTATAAGGCAGATTTGTTTTTTCTTCAGGCAGTCCATGGTGCCTTCAATATATTGCACTCAACGGCATCTGTTTCGAAGACCGTCTCCTTATTCACTGCCCAGTTGTTGCATGCAAATGAGATGACATTTTATCTATCTATCTATCTATTTATTTATTTATATTTTCCTGTTAAACTTTGCTCTTTTTTTATCCCTCCTCTCTTTCTTTTGTGAATCCCCTCCCAGGCTCCCTAAGAGTTATCAAAGTCTTGTTTTTTGGTGTATAAAACACATTTCTTCTTTTTCAGCTCCTTCGCTCTCTCTCTCTTTTTTTCCGCTAAGATAGGCTGAGTTTGTTAGGCATAGTGTCCCTTAGTTATGTCCATGTCTACATTTTAAAGAGGTCTTGTACGGCAGACTTGTCAAATGCAATAAGTTATCTGATTTCATGATTGCTTTTAAAAATAGTTTTATCAGAATATAATTACCATATCATACAATACAGTAGTTCAACCATATTAAGAAGAGTTTTACAATCATTACCACAGTTTTAGAACATTTTCTTCTTTCCCATGCTCATTGTTAGCTCCCCATTTCCCCATAATCTACCCTTAAGTAATTATTAATACAGTGACTGTATCTATTTATCTATCCTGAATTTCCTATACAGATTGTTGCTTCCATGAGTATTAATTGTGGCTACAAGTAAAATGAACCCCTTAAAAACTTCAATATTTCCTTTGTTTACCATGGTATTATCCATTGGTCCAGTTGTGAGGACTTGGGTCTTCTTTATATTGAGGTATAATCCACAACGAAGACTGTGGTCCTTGATCTTCATTAGCAAGTGCTCTAAGTCCTCTTTGCTTTCTGTGAGCAAGGGTGCATCAACTGCATAATGCAGGTTATTAATGGCCAGTCCTGATGCCACATTCTTCTTCATATAGTCCAGCTTCTCCTTTTATTTGTTCAGGGTACAGATTGAATAAGTGTGTAGAAATCACACACCTTTCCTTATTTTAAACCATGTAGTCCCCTCTAACATTTTTCAAATGACGGCCTCTTCTTGGTCTATGTACAAGATCTTCAGGAACATAATTAGGTATTTTGGAATTCTAGATTCAATCATTCGAATGCTTTGCCATAGTCAATAAAACGCAAGTGAAAGTCTTTTGGGTGATCTCTACTCTGAGGCAAAATGCATGTGATGTCAGCAAGCTACCCCTCCTTCCATGTCCTCTTCTGAGTCTGGTTTGAATTTCTGATAGCTCACTGTGAATATACTGTTTAGTCCATTATCTTTAGCAAAGATAACGAAAATAAAACTCTACCAAAGATGCAACTGTTTTTAAAATTATCTTTACCAAAACATTACTTTCATGTGATATTACTGATATCGTTTGATAACTTCCCCCATTTGTTGGGTCACCTTTCTTTGGAATGGGCAGAAGCACAGATCCCTTGCAATTAGTGGACAAGGTAGTTGTCTTCCAAACTTCTTGGTCTACACTAATGAGTGCCTCTAGTTCAGCATTAGTTTGTGGAAACATTTCCATTTTTAATCCATGAATTGATAAAGAGGAAAATTACTCAAGTGCTATGTAAGGCTCTCCTCCTAGAAACCCTCTACTAAAGCAAGGAGCCCTTCCATCCTGTGTCACTCTTGAGGGTTACAAATGCTGACCGTATGGAATCTGTAACTGTATCTCTTGATCATTGGATAGTCTTTGTGTGTGTGTGTGTGTGTGTGTGTGTGTGTGTGTGTGTGCGTGCGTGTGTGTGTGTGTGTGTGTGTCGTGTAGGGGAGTGTCCATGTAGACTCACTGCCATCAAATATATTCTGCCACTTAGGAACCCATCAGGACAGGGTCAAACTACCCAGGTGGGCTTCCAAGAGTGTAACTCTTCACAGGAATAACAAACCTCATCTTTCTACTGTGGAGCAGTTAGTAGTTTCAAACTGATGATCTAGATAATTGGCTGCAACCTCCATAGATGGTGGTCTCACAAATATAGAGAGATTTAACTCTGGGAAGGACTGCTAAAAGAAAACAGTTTAAATTTTATTATAAAAATTATGTTTGCTATTTTCATATAGATAGGAGGTACAGAAGAAATTTAAAATCACCTGTATTCACAATACTCTCTGAGACTTACATAAGTTATGAAATCAGGAAAACATGAATGTAATTCTGCTGCTCACAATTGTGTAGAATTCAGCTTGTTATTTGCCATGTTTATATTTCAGTTCCCTTATTTATAAAATGAAGATAACATGAGTGCCCACTTCATAAAGTTATTTTGAGAATTCAATGAGATAATTTATGTCACTCACCCTCTAGAATTCATACCCATCAGCATTGAATAAGTATTCATTTACTTATTTCTGTGGCAAAAATGATTATATTGTTTAATAATGTTCCATGACAAGATGTAATATTATTTTCTAGTTGTAATATTAATTTTAATTTATCTGATAAATGAGGTTGGATATGTTTTTCATTCTCATTGTTAATTTGTTTTTCAAAAAGCATGGTCTTGAAGTTCGGTGAAAATGACAGTGAACCAGTCCAATTGTGGAAAACAAAATTCTGTGTCCAGTGAATATGTGCCTAATAAAAAGCCCCCAAAGTTATCTCTACCTTGCTTGACTCCACCGATATTACCAGACATAACCTGAAAGGCAACCCTCCATGTTTAATACATTATGTTTCACTTTGGATAAAACCCCTCGGATTAATATCCTAATGAACATAACACTGGCTGAACACTATTGTAAATGCAGTTAAAAATCATACAGAACTGTTTAAGAAGTGTTATGAAAATTTTGTTGTAGAGAAACCAATTAAGCCTTGGACAAATTCTTGTCTGAAGTTCCTTTCTGGCTTTTTCTAATCCCTTACATTTAAATGAGAGCATTCCAGAAACTAAAGGGGAGATGATATTAATTAACTAACTAACAAGACACCATGAGCAGGTGCAGTCCAATGCCAGATGGGAAAGAGCAAATGTGATTCCTCAAAAGGAAGAGGAAAAATAGAAAGTAAGACTGATTGGAGGCTGATTATTTTCATTAGGGACTAAGAGAAGATAGAGAAGAACAAGCAACGAGATGTGTCTTGTGCCCGCAGACAGAAATTTATTGGGTAGAGGCAGGTACCTTTTTCAGTAGAAAGAGAAAATTAGACAGGAAAGCTAAATGTCTTCCCTTTGGGTTACTGCAGGAAGAAGTTAGACAGGACCTCTTGCTAGAAAGAACAATCATGTTCTGTCTGGAAATGCTGAATAAGCTGTGAGAGGTTTTTGACATGAAGTCAGTACTCTGGATAAATAGAAAGTAATTTAAGAGATTCTGTTATAAGAACAACTAATCTGAGATCCGTGTTTAAAGTGTCTTGATGTTAAGTGTTTGTTGTGAAGGATATCTTCTTCAGGCATGGTTCATAGTAATAAAATAAACAAGCAGATAATACTTTGGAACGAAGCTAGAGCTGGGGAAACTTTCTTAAATGTCTCATCTCTGCCAAACAGCACTTATGACTTGTCATTGCTAATGGGCAGCTCTGCTTTCCGGCACGCAACTCTGGCTAAGATGTGCCAAAAGCACAAGCTCGCATCTTAGAGTGTTTGAATTGCCCCTAGAAAACCAGCATCACTGGCAAAGGTCTTCATACGGAGAACTGGCGCTGCTGAGGGGGAAAGGGAGGAAAATGCTCTGGAGAAGCAGAACCATAACTTTTCCTAGCAGTGTTTAACCAAAAAAAAAGAAGAGGAAGAAGAAATTAAATATTTAAAAAACTAAAAAGATATCGCTTATATTCATTTCCACAGTTCCATCTGCACTAAATGAAAAGTCATAGAGGCAGAACTATTAAATCGCCCGTTTTCATTGCATGCAAATGAGCACACACAGTGTTCATTTTTTTCCCATAATGTATTTGTTGTTCTTCCAGTTACAATAGACACCAGTTGAAGTTTTCCACAAACTAGAGTCCATTGTGCAGTGTGCACATATCTGCACACACTCGCTCCAGAGTAAAGAAAACAGCATTGCTACTAGGTTTCACGTTCATACATACATGGATTTTTCCTTACAATTGTGTGGAAATATATCTTTGTGATCAATGGGCAGCTGTAGACAAGTTCCCTCAGTCATACACTCCCCTTAGAGTAGCTTAAAACAAAAAATCCAAGGAACAGAGTGACTTCCAAGGGGATCTGCTGGGTCAATGAAATTCAAAGCCGAAAGGCCAGCTCAGAAGGGGATAGTGACTCTTTGGGGGGATTCCCAAGGGGTAATTGTTATAGATTTTCTCCAAGGATGGATGGTCATCACAGAACTTGTTATGAAGAAGTTTTATGAAAATTGAAAAATGCATTAGTGAGAAACAAAACCAGGAAGGATGTATAGAGGAATTTTTTTCCAGTCAGAACACCCCTGCTCATTCTTCAAGGGTAGCAAAGGGTAGCTCTACACAAATTTCACTGGGAAAACATAGTCCATCCAAACTACAGGCTTGACCCTCCACCTTCAGACATTTTTTTGTTCCCCAAACTCAAATAATATTTAAAAAGCAGTCCCTCGAAGATATAACTGCCCTTTTGATGTGGTAGAAATTGAACAGTGCAGAATTCCATTTTTTGTTGAGTGTATTTTAAAATTTTTATTTACATAACATTAACAGTTCAGGTGATTAAATGGTTGAATCAGGTTAAAGAGTTGTGCAACCAGCACCACAATCAACTTTTGAAGATGTTCTTGTCTTGTACTCATTATTATTAGATCGTCATTCCCCCTTAACCGCCCCTGAATTAACCCTCAGAAACTAGCAATCCAGTGCTGTCTCTATAGATTTACCTATCCTGGGTGTCATCTGCTAAAAAATATAGAAAGAAAGAAGAAAAACTCAAACAACAATACCGATGAAACAGAGAAAAACCTCAGTAATAAATAAAACAGAAAATATTACATACTCAAAGAAATTGAAAATTAGTCAAAAGAGAGAACAGATGACAAGGTGTTAGGCTTGAATCTAACTACATCTGTATTAATCTCCTTTCCGATAGGCTATTCACATCACTGGTTAATGATCAGAAGGGATTCGAAGGAGGCTTAATCCGCATATCCTGAAAATGGATGTAGGGCTTTCCTGGCTCCCATGGCAAAATTCCGGGAGGGGGGAAAGGTTGAGAGATGTGACAATATCACCTTCAAGACTTAGAGTGAGGATATGCTATAAAAAATTAATTTCACATTTTACCACTTTGTTTAATAAAGGTTCCTATGAATTTGTAGCATTACTTTTTGACAAGACTTCATATACACAGACTTGTACACATAGGCACAATTGTCAGAAAATATATAAAATTAAAACCAGACTCAAATACAAGATGCTTTATCCTTTCGGATACCCCTATTCTCATCTGTGAGGTAGACATTGTAATAGTTCCTACTTCATCAGTTTACTATGAACTTTCTTTAGGATAGGCCATGCAGATTTTAAAACACAGTATTTGGCAACTAGTAAACACCTTAAAACATTATCTATGCTAATTATTCTTATCATCATGTGTATCATTACATAACTCTGGTACCAGACATTAAAAGTCTACTTTATCCTGTGTTCAGAAAAGTTATCACACTTTTCTGGGCTGAAGCTCATAACTGGAACTATTGAGAGCACATGGAGGCATCTATATGTAATTATATGTAAGCATTGGCGGGTGTTTTGCATTTTGCCAATTTGCATACCTTAATTCACTTATTCAATCAGTATTTCTTGAATATCTTTTATGTGGTAGATGATTTGCTAGTGGGAGCGATCTACAATGAAGAAAACAATTTCATGGAAATACAGATATTAAAGAAGGGCACATGGACACATATCTAGTAATTTAAAGAATGTGTTAATAAGTAGTCTGAAGAAATGGAAACAAGGAACAATGGGTGTGACCTATTTTGGATAGGATTGCAAAGTCTCACAAAAGAAGTGCTACATAATCTGCGACTTCAAGGTTTCTATTCCATTTTAATTGTGAAACTTGAGGAGTAAGGAGATGTGTCTTCTAGGATAAGGAAACAAAATTAGAAGAAACAAAGGAAGAAGTAGGCACATTAATGAAACAGAAAGAAGACAAATATGGCTACAGTGAAGTGAGCAAAGCAACAATATCCATTCATCCATTCATTTGATAACAAAATCTACATGCCCATGAAAACACACGCACACATACCTACAAACATTCAAAGAGAGAAAAATGTGTATGTGCGCAAAGCGTAGGCTTTTGTGGCGCATCAATGACTAACAGTACCTACATTTATAAAGCTTATAGTATAGTTGGGGAAATGCATAAAAAATATATCAAATGTTTGTTGCTTTTAAGTGCCATTTGGTTGGTTCTGACTCATAGTGACCCTATTACAACAAAATAGAATCCTACCCAAGCTGCACAATCATTGCTATCACTGACCCCACTGTGGCAGCCACTGTTGACCCACATAGCCAAGGGTTTTCCTCTTTTTCGCTGGCTTCTACAAACCATGATGTTTTCTTCCAGGAACTAGTCCCTCCTGATAGCATGTTCAAAGAAGGACAAAGTACCAACAGCTTTTCTTCTTAAGTTGGAATTTGACAGGGTGTCTCCCAAAACCTATTGGTTCCTTTTCCTGGCAGTCCATGGGATGTTGTTTTTTTCCTGACACCATAATTCAAACGGATCCCTTGTGCTCTGATCTCCTTTATACAATACCAAGCTTTCACATACAGAAGACGTATGGAAAATGCCAAGGTGCACCCGAGTCCTCAAAGTGAACCATTTCAAAGAGGTCTCGTGCAGCGTTTGTCAAATGCAATACATCATTTGGTTTCTTGACTGATGCTTACATGGTTGCTGATTGTGGGTCCAGGTAAAATGAAATCCTTGACAACTTCAATCCTTTCTCTATTTGTCATGATGTTATCTCTGACTCCAGTCATAACATTTCTTGTTTCTTTACATTGAGTGTTAGTCATTAACAGCTTTAAATCCTCTTTGTTTTCAGTAAGCAAGGTTATGTTATCTGCACATTGCAAATATTTACTGAACCTTCATCCAATCTTGATATTGTGTCCCTCTTCATGTAGTCCAGCTTCTCCAATTATTTCTCAGCATACAGATTGAATGGTGAAAAGACACAAGCCTGACATGCACATTTTATAAACTTAAGTCATTCAGTAGTCGCTTATTTTGTTCCTCATCTAAGACCGGTAGTCCCTTCTTTCATTCTTAATATATGGACAGGTTCCATATGAGAGCAAGTGTTCTGGAATTCTCATTCTTTCCAATGTGATTCATAGTTTCATATGATCCACGAAGTTGAGTGCCTTTGTATAGTGTATTTGCCAAAAATGTGCAAACCACTACCATTAGACAATTTCAAAATATTTTTATTGTTCTGATATAAATTCCAAACTCAAATAGTCACTACCCAGTTCTATCTCCCCTCAGCCTCTCTGGTAATCACTAATGTTTCTGTCTTTATGTAGTTGCCCATTCTAGACATTTCATGTAACTGGAATAATGGAAGATGACATTCAATTTGACTGACTTCTTGCCATTAGCAAAATGTTTTCAAAGTCCATCCATGCTGTAGCATGTAATTTATTTCTTTATGAATATATAATATTCCATTATATTTGGAATGTTTGAATATGCCAAATATTGTTTATTTAGAACCACCAATTGCTCGTTCCTATTTGTCCAAAAATAATGAGCTTTAGGACGTGATGTAGATATGTTTACAAGACTAGAGAAATAAGGGGACTCATGCCACAGCAATTTATGAGGATGCTAGTTGATTAAAATCCTAGTCATCACTTGTTATCAGCCATGCTTTTTATTTCGCTTTCCTAGTCAGTGAAAGGAGTCCCTGGGGATGCAAAGAAGCCATTGAAAACTCCATGTGGAGTACAGTTCTACTCTCAGATGCAATAGAATATAAGTCTAAATCTACTCAATGGCAACAAATTAGTGGTCACAAGAGTCTAATATATACTACATTCAAGTCTCAAAGGAAGAAGCCCTGGTGGTGTAGTGGTTACACATTGGGCTACTAACTACAAGATCAGTAGTTCAAAACCACCAGAGACTAAGAGGGAAGAGAGATGTGGCTTTCTACTCCTGGAAAGAATTCTAGTTTCAGAAACTCACAGGGGGCAATACCACCATGCCATACGTGGTTACTATTTCAGAGTATTTTAGCTTTTAAAGGATATATCATTTGCCAAATGTTCTCCTATTCTGTGGTTTGCCTTTTCACTTTCTTGATAGAGACTTTTAAACATAAAATTTTTAAAAACTTTTGATTATATGAATTTTATCTATTTTTACAAATCTATAAGAGGTATTTTCATTCTTTCACAAGGAAGACAAATCAAACGGAAACAATTGCAGAATTTAACTTGGCAAAATATTCAGTTCAGTCCTAAACTTTTGGTATTTAATATAATAAAGATAAAGCAAAGGCAACGACAGTAATTTTAAATTTATTTGATTTACATGATACAGAGTTGCAGCTAAATGTTCATTTGGCTAGAAATATTTTTGCATATGTGACATTTAGATGATAATATACAAGTATTTTAAACTGTTAAAAATTGCCTATAAAATACATAACACTAGTTCTGACTTTTACAAATGTGGAGAATTAGATTAAAATAAGCTTGTCTTTCATGTTAGAGATTAGCATACTTTGTAAATTACAGTCTAAAAGACCCAACTATTAACTCCCAGACTGATAAATATTTATATTATTTAATTTTTGAACAAATATTTTTGTATTATAAAAATATTAACAGCTAATCTGATGAAGATTTATATAGTTATAAATATTTCAATATAACCCCCTCTATGTCAAATGATTTAAATGGCCAGAATTGAACAATATACTAAGTAGAATTAAATAAGACCTTAAATAAAGGAAGAAAATAAAATCACAAAGTTAAACTACATATATCTCTAAAACATTTTCATGGCCAAACTAAGAAGGTGAAAACTATTGAACTTCATTTAATTCTATCTTAAATAAACATCAAACTACCAGCATTTACTTTCATTATCTAAAAGAGTGAACTGGGCAGCCTAGAAACAGTTGGCAATGTCAATTCCCTGTGTTGTTGTCTGGATAAATTAGTATCATATGCATGTATATATTGACAAACACATGTGAAAAAATTCTTCATTAATTAAAATTCTAGGCTAGGCACTCACTTGATTCGAATTCAGCTCTGATGAAATGAACATCTCCAAACATATATTATTATATAATTACTTTCAACAACATCAAATCTTGGTAGTGAGGATTCATTTTCACTTAGGAATAAAACTTATTCTTTTTTAAAAAATCATTTTAATGGGGGCTCATACAACTCTCATCACAAGCCATATGCAGCAATTGTGTAAAGCACATTTGCATATTTGTTGCGCTCATCATTCTCAAAACATTTGCTCTCCACTAAAGAAAGCCCTTGGTATCAGCTCCTCATTTTCCCCTCTCCCTCCCCATGCCCCACTCCCTCATGAACCCTTGATAATTTATAAATTATTATTTTATCGTGCCTTACAATGTCCAACGTCTCCCTTCACCCACTTTTCTGTTGTTTGTCTCTGAGAGGAGGTTATATGTAGATCCTTACAATCAGTTACCCCTTTCTGCCCCCTTCCCTCCACCCTCCTGTGTCGCCACTCTCACCGCTGGTCCTTAAGGTATCATTGGTCCTGGATTCCCTGTGTTTCCAGTTGCTATCTGTACCAGTGTACAACCTTTGGTCTAGCTGGATTTGTAAGGTAGAATTGGAATCATTATAGTGGGGCAGGGGTGTAGGAAGCATTTAAGAACTAGAGGAAAGTTGTATGTTTCATTGTTACTGTACTATATGCTCACTGACTCATCTCCTCCCCACAACCCTTCTGTAAGGAGGTGTTCCGTTACCTATAGATGGGCTTTGGGTCCCCACTCCACACTCCCTCTCATTTACAATGATATGATTTTTGTTCTTTGATACCTGATACCTGATCCCTTCGACATCTCGTGGTCACATAGGCTGGTGTGCTTCTTCCATGTTGACTTTGTTGCTTCTCAGCTTGATGGCTGCTTGTTTATCTTTAAGCCTCTAAGACTCCAGATGTTATTACTTTTGATAGCCTGGTACCGTCAGCTTTCTTCACCACATTTACTTATGCACACATTTGTCTTCAGCAATTGTGTTGGGGAGGTGTGCATCATGGAATAGAGAGACTTATTCTTATAAAATGATTTTGGGTTTTCTTTATTGTTTGTTTGCTGTATAAAATTGCTGACCAAAAATTGCTTCTTCCATTATAAGAGACTGAAGAAGTATGTTTTCAAGTGAATAAATATTTATTTTATAATCTTTTATGAGGATTTGCTTCTTTGAAGAAGTGTCCAGGTCAGATAAGCTAAAATTCTAAACTGCAGGATACCTTATTAGTTATAATCTCCAAGCTTGTTCATCTAAAATTCTGTTTGTTTTTGCAAACTATTTGGTTTACACTTCAAGTTAGTAATTCCCAGCAATATTCTTCTCTTTGACCACCAACTCATGGCCATAAGTTATAAATTGAATCCCTCTGAAATGTAGAACTGCAAAGCAATTTTTAGTAAATGCTAGAAACCATTGTGATAAAGTATTGATTTCTTTTCAATATCCTTGATTGCGCCAAGATTCATTTCCCTCTGTTCATTGTTTATTTAAGTGACTGTCGATGCATTTCCCTTGTAACAGAAGCCACATCATGCTTCTGCTGAATATCACCCGCATACCTAGTACACACCAGAAACACATTTGAACATGTATAAATTCACGTTGAATTCAAAGTAGCAGCTAGTTGCTTGATGATTTTTGTGTCTTTTAGAGTAACTGTATTCCTCCTCTAATTTCTACAACCCTCTATGCAATTAATCATGAGATCTTTAGCAAAGTCTTAGCATGTTTACATTACTGCACTCAGTATTTCAGGTTTTGCTTTCTTCAGACAAATACAAAAGGGAAAAAGGAAACAACGTGTTCCATCAGTAGATGGAAATGAACATGATGCCTGTTTCAGGCAGATTTTGAAGTGTGAAGTGAAGTCTATGCTCATGTTTAACTTCAAATTAAAAGAGTTGCACATTAATACAAAAATATCACATCGCACTGCTGCCATCTTCATAGTAGACCCACAAGAAGACAAAAGAAAAAAGCCACTTTCTGATAAACAAACTATTACTCAACAGTCAGAACATACTCTAGTACTGCCTCAATGCTACTTTAATAATAGAAACAAAGAAGCAATTGGAAATACCACATGTTTGTGTAGTATATTATCCCATTTCAGATATCTTGGTTTTAAAATAAATAAGAATTACATTCAAGATATTTTACCAATCGATGTGTTGAAAATCTGATGTGAAATCAAAGCTTTTTGAGAGCTTAGAGTTATATCATAAACAAAACTAAATTAAGCAGTCACTGTTTCACTTGCCAGAAGAAAGTGAGCACCCTGGTGGTGCTTTCAGGTAAGCGCTCCCTGCTAGAGAGTTGCGCTTATTTGCTCTTCATAGGGTTGTAATTATACCTCATCAGCCAGCAGGGATAGGATGCCTATATTTGTTCTGTTGATGTAAGCAATCATCTCCCTGAAGTATCATCTGGATTTCCTCCGAGGTACCTTTCAGATCTGTTCCTAAATCTAACACGCATCCCTGGAGACTTGTCCTATCAACTGTGTGGCATTCAAATCTTGCTTGTGCAATTCCTTTACCTGTTCAGCCTGTTTCTCATCTTCTCTTAGGAGCTACTGAGACCTCTCAACCTCTGGCACATCCCGTAGAAAGTCAGTATCTCCTTGCATATACAGTTCCTATAGATTTTATTAAAAGCCCCGCCAGGCCTGCAGCTTATCATTGAGGTGGTTCAGTGAATTTGAGATCCTTAAAGATGTAGTTTGGGTCTAGACACTCTTTACTGTTCTTTTATGGACTGGCTGGCACACCCTTTTTTTCATTGCTCAAACTGTCCCATTTGTTTCTCACAAAGAATGAATTTTTTTACACCAGAAATGAACAATCAGTATCACTTGAGTTTAACTTACAGATATACTGACTCTGGTCCCCTGGAGAAATTTCGTTTGAGCATGCATTATGCTGCTTATCAAAAAGGGGTGCTGTTAAGACCACAGGACACTGGAGTCTTTGAGACAAACTGTCATATTGTCATTAACGGATTCATTAGTTTTTGCTGCTTTATCAACTAGGGCAAATATTCCAGCAGAAGACTAAATTCCAGGGTCTTTGGCACAATAATATTCTATTTAATCTTGCCTTCCTTCATCTTAGAGGCGCTAGTATAAATTTAAACCTTCTGTATAGTTTGTGGAATAGTGATTATGCATTGGGTTGCTAACTGCAAGGTCAGAAGTCCAAAACCACCAGCCATTCTGAGGGAGAAAGACAAGGTTTTCTACTCCCATAAAAAGATTACAGTCCTAAAGAAATCAAAAGGACTACGAAGGCCTGTGCTCTAATGAATTCAATAACTTGGAAGACACGGACAAATATTGCAAAAACAATCCCTCCCTAGAGTATCCCAGATGGACGTCAAGAACCTAAAAAGACCCACAGCAATAAAAGAAATATATAAGTTTATCAAGGGATTACCAACAACAACAAAAAAAGTCCAGGCCAGATGGCTTCACAGGAGAACTCTACCAAGCATTTATGGAAGAACTGACACCAAACCTACACAAACTCTTCCAGAACATAGAAAAAGATGGCAAACCCCAAACTCTTTTTATGAAGCTAATATAACTCTGATACCTAAAGTGGACAAAGATCCCACAAGAATTGCAAACTAGAGACCAATATCTCCAATGAATATCAATGCAAAAATCCTTAACAAAATACTGGCTAATAGAATACAAAATTATATGAAACAAATAATTCACCATGACCAAGTGGGATTCATACCAGGGATGCAGGGATGGTTCAACATTCAAAAGACCATTAGGATGATTTGCCACATTAACATGAAAAACTGTAAGAACCACATGATAATATTGATAGATGCGCAAAAAGAATTCGACAACATCCAACACCCATTCCTTAAGAAGATCCTCAAGAAGATAGGAATGAAAGGAAAATTCCTCAATATTAGACAAGCTATATATGAAAGACGAACAGCCAACATGGTAGGTAATAGAGAAAAGACGAAAACAATCCCACTAAAAAAGGGGACCACACAAGGATGCCCCCTGTCCCCACTCCTGTTTACCATTGTACTGGAGGTCCTAGCTAACAACATAAGGAAAAGGAAAGGCATCAAATATATTTGTCTAGGGAATGAAGAGGTGAAACTATCATTATTCACAGACGATATGAGTTTATCTATAGAAAATCCCAAAAGTTCCACAAGGGGAGTACTGGAAGCAATAGAGGAGTTTGGCAGAGTGGCAGGATACAAGATCAACAAACAGAAGTCCATCAGACTGCTAAACATATTAGACAAGATCACTCTCATCAAAAAAAAGACCTAGATGCCATACCTGAGTCACAATCAAGCAATATCTGCTGTGCATGAGGATGAATGAGTTCAAAATGACTACACAATCCTTCTGAGTATTCAAAGGCAGAAGTCAGTTCTGGGGAGAGATGGCCAAATAAATACACACACAGACACACCAGGAGAAAATCATTATAAAAGAAATCTGAAAAAAAAAAAACTGCTTGAAAGTGAATCACCACATCCCAGAGACTGCAAGAGTAAGTGTACAATGGAAAGAAGGGAAACAATCCATAGAAAGTCAAATTAGTGAACCTGACGACAAAATGCTTGATTCTAATATGCAAGAAGAAAAAAGAACAAAAAAGCAAAGGAGACTGAAAAAAATCTAAGAATTATAAGGCACTATCAAGAATAAAAAGGAGTAAAAAACCCACAGAGAAAAGTAGTCCAAGAACTTCTGAAGGAAAACTTCCCTAATAAACATAAAAGAGAAAATAACTATCTAGAAAGCTGAGAGAACCCCAAACTATAGATTCCAAAAGAAAAATATCATGAGAGATTGTAATCAAACTTACCAATATCAAGGACAAGAGAGAATACTGAGAGCAGCAAGAAAGGGGTGAAAAAGGAAACCAATAAGGGTTTTCAAGGCATTTTGTTTGTGAAGAAGAAAATTGTGGCATACAGTGCAAATACCATTGGAGATTTCCAAATATTTTTCTGCATAAACCATACAACCAAGAAGATGCCCCAAAATATGATGACTGGTGGATGTCTAAAATTGCAGGACAACGAATAAAAATGAGATTAGGCAATCTGTACGATGTGAAGTGATAGGAAGCAAAATAATTTGCAGAGAAGATTTACTCCAGGCTTGAACCACCTCAGTGCCCACCAGCTCAGGGCATAGAATAGGTTAGGGTTAGGGTTCGGTGAAGGGCATCCCATGGATTTAACTGAAAAGACAGAAAATGCTGGGCATCTGAAATTACCTCACTTCCTGGAGACCTTCAGAAGGATAACTTGTAAGTGTTTTAAATCACTAAGTATCCCTGTAAGCCTCATAAATCATAATGTAAAGAGAAATACATAGTTTAGGTCTTATGAAAATCTAATTGTAATTTTCATTTTCTTTTACTATGCTTCTAAGTGATGTACAAGAAATTTATTTTTTAAATTACAGCCTTAAGGCTCCCCATATTTGTTATCCTTAATTTATTTATTTCAAAAAAGATGAGGCCAACTCTTCAGGTATTTTTTAAGATTTAAAAATAGCAGCAGAATGCAGCTGTAGTATTTACTGTGCATGTGCACTGATTTTAGTATGTCTCTTGGTCTGTAAATCTCAGAATATCAGCAAGAACTATGATTTGCTAATAATAATAAGTCTTCATGAACATTAAAGAATGAAAGATCCCAAGACAACATTAAATAAAGATTGAAGGTAAAGTATTTCCTGTTTGGGAGAAAATAGTTCATTTTATTCTGCATTACTCCAAAAAAGCACAATGTTAAACTTAACTTTTTTATGTCTTGTAGCTTTAATGCTTGTCTATTGGTTAAATATCACCTCTCTCTTCGGTGAAGCCAGCACCATTCTGAATTTGTTACAATAACTGCTGGTAGTTTTAGATAAATAAATCATTTCAATTGACACCAACTGTCAACTTCTCAGGGCCCTAAAGCACAACATATTTCTATAGCCATTCAAGTAGCCCCTTATGAGTTTAGAGATATCCAGGAAAGCCTCCCAAATATCTATGATTGGTGAAAATGTGTTCAAGAACAGTCACAATATAATTGTATTCTGTAGATCGTGTTTTGATTTTTTTAAACCAAGCAGAAAGCATACTCGTGGAAATTTTATTCTAACCACAAGTTTATGATAAATTATGTGCTTGAAAATTACTTACGTATAGGTCTCTGAAAATGGTAAAATTAATTCAGGCTCCATTTGCCTTATAATAGGAATTCTCCAAATTATTCAACTCAAAAACAGACTTACAAAGTATGTCAGAATGGACATTTCTGTTGGATTGTTGAAGCATCACACTAAATTTAAACACATAGGAAACAATTTCAAATGAAAATCTTAATTAATAAATAAAACAAGATATTATTTGATGTTCTAGGTATAGATTTATTAAAGTGTTTCACATTTGTTTGGAAATTTTATTCCATTATATCTAATTCCCAATTATTTTATTCTTATTAGATAGACTATGTCATTTTTTCTCTTCAATAATATTTTGTAGTACATAGTAAGGTCTCTGTAATACAAGAATCTTGTTGTTGTTTACTATGTTCCCTGACTAAAAGGTTTGGGGTTGAATATGTAAACAGTGCTATCACAGTAACAATTTGAAGATGAAAAGATGCACTTTTTATTTTTAACTGACAGTAAAAAATCAAAATGTTTCTCTGCTGAGAAAATTGTACCACTAAATTGATTTTTTCCCCACAAACTGGTTTATTAGAATCTTTAGATCATGCTCTTTATTATCTTATTAATATCTGTCTATATTACCTAGCGCTGATACCATAAACACTTTAATCATATTGTTAATAGTGTTTGGCTTGCCAAATACTTTAAAGTTTTACCTTATTGTTAATTCTGAATTCACAGTTTTCATTGAAATGAATGTTAATGACAAAAAAAAAACTACTGGGTAACTGGTGAAAATTTTTAAGTCCTTGAGAACAAAAGCACGACCTACCCAAACCTTTGGGACTTGGCAAAAGAAGTACTCAGAGGGCAATTTATTTCAGTAAATTCACACATGAGAACAAAATAGACCCACCTTAGAACCAGGGCAACAAAACAAACCTTCAATCCAGGAGAAAAGAAATCATAAAATTAGAGTAGAGATAAATTGTGTTAGTCTGGGTACATTACAGAAACAAATCCACAGAAACTTGTGTATAAGAGAGAGTTTTATATAAAGGGCAAGGGCACATCAAGTAAACATCCCAACCCAGTGCTGCCCAAGCCCACAAGTACAACATTAGCCCATATGTCCAACACGAGTCCACAAAGTCCTCCTCCATCTCACAAAACACGCACGGTGATGCCGACTGCAGGAGGAAAACTGAATCAGTGAACGTGTAAGTATCTCAGCACTGGCAGGGGTCTCCACATGGCACTCCAGCACCCAGAGCTCCACCAGGGTAGACCATGCTGCTTCTCCTCAGCGATGTCTTATAGGAAGTGAGCCTTGCCAGCTGAAGCAGGGAACTAGCTAAGGCAGCTGCAACCTGGTCCGACCATCACAAAGCAAGAGACCCAAGAACTTGAAAGGCAAGGCTCACCAAGCCATTTATCCCTTCACCCTTCAATTAACCCCACATAGGTTTATCCACCAGGTTGGAAAAATAAACTACCTCATAAATGAACTGGAAACAGAAAAATAATAAGAAAAAATCAACAAGACTTGAAGATAGAACTTTGAAAGGATTAACAAAATTGACAAACCACTAAAAATTTAACAAGGGAAAACAAAGATAAGATGCAAATATCAAGGATAAGATGAAAGAGGTCACATCGAAACAGATCCGAATGAAAATTTAAAAGTACCAACATATTACTATGAGACTGCACTCTTAAAAATTTGAAAACCTAAGAGACATGGTCATATATCTAAAAATGCTCTATCTGCCCAAATTAGCACAGACTCACATAGAAATCTCAACAACTGCATAACAGAAGAAGAACTAGATGAGGTACTTTTAAATTTTCCAACAAAAATAGCACAGAGTCCTTGATTTTGGTTTGTATATTGGTTGATTGGTTTCTGTATATGAACCCCAGGATATGTAAATATAGATAGTGAGTAACTGTATTATTAATTCCCTAGGGACACAACAGAGGAGGTTGAGATAAATGAGGGACTAAAAACAATGAGTACAAGAAAGAAGAAAATGTTCTAAAATTGATTATCGTGATGATTACACAATTATTCCTAATCTGATTGAAATACTGAATTGTATGAGATGTGAATTATCTGTTTGGGAAAAAAAAAGACCAGGGCTGGATGGCTTCACTATAAAATTCACCCAAGCATTCAGGGAAGAATTGACAGCAATTCTACATGAATTATTCCAGAGTACGTAAAAGGACAGTTAACCTTAAAACTCATTTTATGAAGTAAACATAACCAGGAGAGCAAAACCAGGCAAAGATATTACCAAGATCGAGAACAACAGACCAATATTCCTTGTAAACATAGAGGCACACATTCTCTTCAAAATATTAGACAGTAGAATCAACAGTATAAAAATATGTCATAAACTGGAATCTGTGAGTGGGTTGGAAAGAGGGAACCGATTACAAGAATTTACATGTGACCTCCTCCCTGGGGGATGGACAACAGAAAAGGGGGCGAAAGGAGATGCCATACAGGGCAAGATATGACAAAAAAATAATTTATAAATTATCAAGGGCTCATGAGGGAGGGGGGAGTAGGAAGGGAGGGGAAAAAGAGGATTTGATGCAAAGGGCTTAAGTGGAGAACAAATGCTTTGAAAATGATGAGGGCAAGGAATGTACAGATGTCCTTTATACAATTGATGTATGTATGGATTGTGATAAGAGTTGCATGCGTCCCTAATAAAATGTTTTTAAAAATAAATAAATAAACTGGAATTCATATCACTCAAGGTCAGTTGGTGTAGAAATGATATTTAACAATATCCAAACCCAATCCTCATTAAAAACTCACAACAAAATATGAATAGAAGGAAAATTGTTCAACACCTTAAGGCCATATAGCCAAAAGCAACCACCAATACCTTGCACAATGAAAAGAACCTGAAAGCATTCTCCTTGAAAATGGGAACCAGGTAAAGATCCCTTTTATCACTACTCTTACTTAACATTGTGTTCAAAATCTTAGCCAGAGCTATGGGCAACAAAAAGAGGTCAAATGAATACAGAGTGGCAAGGGTTTGGCATATGATATGAGCTTGTAAGTAGAAAACCCCAAAAACTCTACAAGAAAGAAAAACTTTACTGAAGACAATTGAAAGATTCGGTGACATTGGGGAAACATATAAATATCAATTAGATCCCTGTATACTAATAAAGAGAGCTCTAAAAACAATACCATTTTACAATTGTCAAACAAAAAATGAAATACTTAGGAATAAACCAACCAGAGAAACATAGAACTTGTACAATGAAAACCACAGATCACTACTACAATAAACCAAAAGAGACCTGTATAAATGGAAGACTATTATTGTGAAAATGTCAACACTACTCAAAGCATTTTATAAATATAATGCAATTCCTATCCAGATGCCAACATCATTCCTTAAAAAAAACTGGAAAATTTGTTACTAGCTTTATATGAAGAAGGAAGGGATAAGTAAAGAACTTCTTAAAAAGCAGAACAAATATATTTACATATGCACATGCCTGTATTTAGACCTCTCTAAATGCCCTTTGCCTCCTAGTTCTTCTTTCTATTTCCTTTTACTTTCCTCTTGTCCCACTATCATATTCAGCCTACATTTGTATTTCAGTAATTCCTCTCGGTTACATTGCTATTGATCAAGCCCTACCAGGTCTTCTACACCCTCCTTGCCATCAATTTTTAGATTACTTGTTGTTCCCTTTCCCTAGGTTTATTAATACCCACTTCCTTTCCCCTGCCTCCCCCTCTTCCATGTCCCCCTGGAACTGTTGGTCCCATTTTTTTCTCCTCCACATCATTTATCCCCCCTATCCTATGCAGATAGACATTCAGAGATAATATGCACAAAAACAAGACAGAGCAAAACAAAGCAACAAAAGAAAACAAAACAATGATGACAAAAAAATAAAAGCCCATAAATAGTTCAAAGTCTGTTTGTTGACCTTTAGGAGTGTTTTCCTGTTGAGTTTGATGGGGTGTCACACCTGGCCCCAAAGTCTATTTTTGGTATTCCCTGGGGACTTTGTTGCTCTGCTCCCCTTGCTGTTCTGTTGTATGCCCTCAGTGTTTTGCCTCGGTGTGATGGGGTCAGATAGGGCACAGTTCCTGTACGGTCTTCAGTGTTGTCCTCCATAGCACCATGGGTCAGTGAGGGGCGTCATGTCTAATAATGAGGCCAGCCCCATGGTCCTGTCTATGCATTGGCTTCTCTGAGCAGGAATATAGTTCTCAGGGATTGATGGTCCAGGATGTGCTCCACTCTCTCTTCTTCCCCATTCATTTGCTCCTGTGTGCTCTGATCAGACATATCCCTGAGCTGTAGCTTTAGTGCTATCCTCTGAAGGGAATTATTTGGGGAGGGGGGCTGTCCACGTAGTTGGGATTGGGGACAGTCCCTAAGACCTCTCTATTGGTTTCTGACTTCATGCACTATTGAGTGTAGCCATATCAGGTCAGGATGATAAGAGGAAGGTGGGGGGAGATAGGGAGAACTGATCACAATGATCTATCTATAACCCCATCCCAGGGGGATGGACAACAGAAAAGTGGGTTAAGGGAGACATCGGTCAGTGTAAGACATGAAAAAATAATTTATAAATTATCAAGTGCTCATCAGGGAGGGAGGGTGGGAAAAAAATAAGAAGCTGATACCAAGGGCCTCAAGTAGAAAGGAAATGTTTTGAAAATGATGATGGCAACAAATGTGTTTGGCATAATGGATGGATGGATGGATGGATGGATGGATGGATGGATGGATGGATAGTGATAAGAGTTGTACAAGGCTTCAATTAAATGATTTTTTAAAAAAATCAGAACAAAGTAGGAGGTCTCTTACTTTGCAAATTCACGGCCTATTAAATGGGAAAAAAAACCACTTTCTTCAACAAATGTGCTAGCAAAATTTCATTTCCCTTTGTAGAAGAAAACCAGAAGCCATACTTCACCCCATATACAAAAACAAACTGCAGATGGACTCAAGACTTAAATGTAAATCGCAGTGTTAAAAATATCCTTAATGAGAAAATAAGTGCTAACTTAGGGGCCCTACTGAAGGGTATATGAAGAATGATAAATATCAAATATAAAGAAGGAAACACACATAATAGAAGACAAAATAGATGAGTGTGACCTACTAAAATAAGACATTTAAGTACATCAAAGACCTCATCAAAATAGCAAAGAGAGAACCCAGCAAAGAGATAAAAGTCTTCGACAATGACACAACAGACAGGAGATTCATCTCTACAAGCTGTAGAAAACTGAAATATATCAAGAAGAATAAGATGGCTCTATCCTGGATTCCCTGTGTTGAGGGCTCTTATCTGTAGCAGTGTGCATGCTCAGGTCTAATCCAATTTGTAAGGTGGAATTGAAGTCATGATAGTGGGGGGAAGGAAGCACAAAAAACCTAGAGGAAAGTTGTGTGTTTCATCGGTGCTATACTGCACCCTGACTGGCTCATCTGCTCCCTGTGACCCCTCTGTGAGGGAGGACATGTCCAATTTTCTACAGATGGGCATTGGGTCTCCACTCCATGCCTCCCCCGCCCATTCATATTTGGTATGATTTTCTTCTAGGTCTTAGATGCCTGATACCTGAATCCATCAAAACTGCATGATCACACAGGCTGGTGTGCTTCTTCCATGTGGGCTTTGTTGTTTCTGAGATAGGTGGCCGCTTGTTTATTTTCAAACCTTTAAGACCACAGACGCTATATCTTTTTTTGACCGGCCCCAGCTTTCTTCACCACATTTACTTATGTACCCACTTGTCTTCATTGATGATGTCAGGAAGGTGACTATCACAGAATGCTGGATTGTTAGAACAAAGTGTTCTTGTGTTGAGGGAGTACTTGAGTAGAGGCCCAATGGCCGTCTGCAACTTTAATTCTTAATCTGGGATAGATAAACCCCTCAGGGCCAACAATGAAAGCAGAAATAAATACTAGGAGGATTAGGGGAGAGTAGGGGAAGAAGGGGGAATCAATCACAAGGATCAACTCTAACCCCCTCCCAGGGAGATGAATAACAGAAAAGTGGGTGAGGGATAACAGAGGATGATGTAAAGTATGGAAATAATAATCTACATAACAATCAACATCATAACAAGGGTTCAAGAGGGAAGGTGGGGGATGGAGGGGGAGGTAAAGGGGAGTTGATATCAGGGGCTAAATTGGGAAGAAAATATTTTGAAAATGATGATGGCAGCATATATGCACATGTGCTTGACACACTGGATAAATGTATGGATTGTTATAAGAGATGTAAGAGCCCCCAATAAAAGTATTTTTAAATAAAAAGGTGAATAACCCAACAAAATTGTGGAAACAGTGCTGAACAGAAAATTCACCAAAGATGGCATCCAATGTCCACAAACCCTGAAGAAATGTTCATAATTACGGTACTAGTCATCCAGGAAATGCAATGCAAAGCAGTGATGAAATACCACCTTAAACTATGACAGTCAAGTTGGAAGAAAAAACCCATAAAATAATAAATGATGGAAAGGGTTCAGAGAACATGTAACAGTTTACAGGAGTATAAAGTTCAGTCTTTCTCCTTGTGGTTTCAAATGTTGGGCCCTGCTGATCGCAGTCCAATGCATAACCAGTACACCACTAGGGCTCCTTCTGGGAATTTAAATAAGTATATCTATGGTGGAAAGCTACCTCAAACAACTGGGAATACAATCTCTCTGCCGTGTTTACATCCTAAACAAGTAGGAGTCATAACAGGAACAGGTATGTGCATCACAGAACTGTTTGCAATGGCAAGAAGACAGAAATAAACTAAAGGTCCATCAATAGGAGAGAATAGATAAACATTCATGCATGCACACAAAGGAATACTACGCATCACTACAAAACAACGATGAAACACAAAGTACTTCATGGCATGGATGGACCTGAAGAACATTGTGCTGAGTGAAATTAGCC
The DNA here is from genome assembly GCF_050624435.1 of Tenrec ecaudatus. Taxonomy (NCBI): domain Eukaryota; kingdom Metazoa; phylum Chordata; class Mammalia; order Afrosoricida; family Tenrecidae; genus Tenrec; species Tenrec ecaudatus. Next base: position 146,667,478 of record NC_134548.1, read on the forward strand.
GATCAAAATAAGACTACTGTTATGCTAGAGAGACAACAAAACATGATAAAGGGATCAGACTGGAATTTGTCAAGGGGGTGGAGGCAGGCAAGAGAGGGAGGATAAAATTACGGGTGTTGAGTGAAACTGAAGGCAGTGATCGACAGGTAGGTGAAGAAACATTAAGGAGCAGATTAGGGGTAAACTGATGGAAGGTGGGAGGACATTGATTAGTGGTTTAAAACGTGAAATGCAAAGTTAAGAATCTGAAATGTAAGCCCCCGCATAAGTTACAATTAAAACCAAACAGCAGTGAACTGGAGAGAGACACCATAAGAAATGTTTATTATAAATCTGAAGTGAGACAGAAGAGGACAAGGAAGACAGGGGGACCTAGAAGTGAAAGATGTCATAGACTTGGAACCTGGATCAGCAGTGGGTGATATGGCTACCTGGCTGGGGGACTTAATCACTTCATCTCCGTGAATGGTGGTGATGAGTCCAAAAGGAATATAACTATGAGGGGATACCCAAAAGTAACCAGAATTTTTGTTTTCAAAGTGTTTAAGTCTTTTTACAAAAAGCCGTATCACCTTCAAAGTACTCTCCTTTACACTTAATGCATTTGTCAAATCTGCAATTCCATTCTTGGAAACATTTTTCAAATTCATCTGTTTGGATGGCTGACAACACCGCCCTCATTTTTTTCTTGTCTCTCTTCATTCACAGAAACCAAAAGAAGTCTCACAGAGAAAGGTCAAGTGATTCAGGAGCATGGGTCAAGAAAGGCATGCTGTTTTTCCCAAAACCTGGCACACTGAGGTGGCTACATGAGCAGGTGCATTGTTGTGGTGACAAAACCAATCTTCTATCTGCCACAAGTCAGGCCCTATTTGTTTCACTCTGTTATCTAATCTTTTTAGAACCTCTTCATAGCAAGCTTGATTCACAGTCTGACCCGGTGGAACGAACTCCAAATGCACTGTCACCCCCCAATAAAAATATGAATGCACCTCATCTTGATCTTTGATTCCACTTGACAAGCTTTGGGGGGGGGGGCAAGGTGATGATGGCATCTTCCACTGGCTTGATTGATGTTTGGTTTCGGGGTCGTAAGAATAGCACCGTGTCTCCTCACCAGTAATGACCTTTAGGGGAAAGTCTGGGTTACTTTGGAGATGTTCTTTCAAAGCACAAGTTTTTTCCAATTGACATTCTTTATCCTGGTCAGTCAGAATGTGAGGCATAAATTTCGCAGCCACCCATTTCATTCCCAAATATTCCATTAAAATTCACTTAACTGATCTCCAGGATAGTCCATATCACTTCCCTATGTCTTCAATGGTCTGCCGTGGGCCTTTGAGTACAAGTGCAATAACTTTACAAACATTTTCGTCTGTTTGGGAAGTTGATGGATGTACAGAATGAGGTTTGTCATCAATCGACAATTCGTCTTTTTTGAAATGAGAAAACCACTCAGTCACTTTAGTTTTTCCCTTAGTGCCATCTTTGTAAGCTGTGTTCAACATCACAACAGTTTCTGTGCCATTTTCCCAAAACAGGAAACAAAATTCCAAAGCCACACCCTATTCTCTTAAATCTGCCATTACAAAAAACCAGGTCAAGTGAAACTGTTTCTATGAAAAAGTTCACTGTGATCAGAGAGAACTTTCCCAGGTGGCACTACTGGTTGCACTAACTCATTGCTTGATGTTCATCTAGTGGGGAAAATTCTTACTGTGGTATTAGAGGGATGCCGCCTCATATTTCTCTTGCAGAAGAAAGCCCAGTTTATATGGATTTCCATCCAATCACCCTGGGTGTTGTAATTTAGCTTACTGAGGCTAAAGGACTCGAGAAACTTTCTAATTGAAATGTTTAGAAATCACCCCCACCCCGCCCCACTACCACCACTGAATGTTATGGAACCAGGCTACTTATAGAAGACATGGACCAAGGGCTGGCTCTGAGGCTTTCTAGTTGTTAATGCAAATAGTTGATTTAGCAGCTCCTTCAAGTTTCTGTAGCAACTCTTTTCTTTTCTCTGCCAATTTCAGTCTCTTGGCTGGGTACGCCGCTCTTACAGATGCTCCCAGCTATTCTAATTCACCTTGGGTGGGCTTCTGGGGTGTGACAAATGGAAGCTCATTAAGTTTTCCTTTTTCATGAATTAGCATCAGCTTCTCATATCCAATATTCAGCGCCCTAGGCCAGCCCTCACTCCACTTTTCACTGTTCCATGTTTATGTTTGCCAAACTCCTGTTGGCTTTTTAATACTGTAGTTTGAGCCTGGCCTTTTAAGGTGAATATTATCTGTTTCCGACATCAATATCTGTAGACACGCTGCTTAGTGACCAGCATCGAGAGCCTGTCTGGAGGACATAAATGAAAGCTCCCAGGGCTGCATCTCAACTCTGACTCACATCTTCCAATTCCCTGATCCACGTGAAAATGCTTCTGCTGTTGAGCAAGACTTTGCACCAGATCTTGATTTTCTTTTCCCCCTGGCTTGCAGCCCTTCTTATAGATTTCATTACAGGATGGCATTGACTTCACTAAATTCCCACCCACTCTTGCCTACAGATATTTCTTTTTTTTCCCAAATAGAATGCAAATGTTCCGAAAATGATGATGGCAACATACGTACAAATATGTTTGATACAATTGATACCTACAGACATTTCTAAAAGTCAATTTGCTACAGTGATTCAAATCCTTCGGGGTGAGCAATTCTTGCTTCATCTTTGAGAGATATTTGTCAATCTTCTTTATTTTCCATTTGAAAGCAGTTACTGATTTATTAACTGACCAAATAACAAAAATAATCATGACAGACAGCTTAGTTCATCCTTCCAATAAGCCTGTTGATCTGATCTTCTCTGTTGCCAGCATCTCTGCCTTCTGAAAAATAAGTGGTCTTTTTCTTCATCCCACCTCATGGAGAAGATAATTTGAAGGGCCACAGGAAGTTATTTGCTACTTTGCAGCAATTTCGGATCATGAATCAGATCCTCCCTGAAGATGATATCATATTTACCAAGAGATTGGGCAATCAGAGTGTTACCTCTCAGGGCACTACACGTCTTACTGATTTTGCAATACACCATGCTTATACATCACTGACTTCAGGTTTCGGTGCTCCCATGCAATGCATGTTCATTGCACCTTGTTAAGCTTAAGAAAGGGGCCTCTGGCAAAGATGAAGAAGCTGCAACAGTTTTCAAACCTTTGACCTCACACCTTTGATAACTCTGATCCTGATAAGAAATGCCAGCTTGTGTTGTCCAGATTCGTAGACATTGCCGCTTTTCTTACCATCCTAGTCATTCAAATTTCAGTTCCTGTACATCCACCTATATTCCTTGCGATAATGCTTAGCTTTCTTATAGATAAGCTTCATCCTTGCCTTTTGAAGCATCTTTTGGGCAAACTTCTTTTTCAGGCACTTGATCCTTAGTTCTGTGAACTTCTTTCCCTTTTTCTTAAGACTCTCTTGAACAACAGGGACCTTCTTTTTTTCTATCCTGCCACACCCTCAATGCCCCCCCCCCAAAATTGAAGTTTCCTCAGTGCTTAAATTCTTAATCTCATAGTTAGAGATTTCAGCTTTTAAAATAGCAGGAATGTGTTTATTATTGGGTGGAGATCCTGACAACAAGGTTGTGCACGCACAGGGCTTTTCCTTATAAGCACTATTTAACCATACATCTTCATGCGGAGCCCAAAGCAGCCTTTGTTCCTTCGTGTGGGTGGTGTATTCCTCCTGTGTCCTGAGGACATCCTAAGTCACTACAAGATAGGCTTTCAACAGTATCCTCTGTTTTCCTTTCCATCATTTTTTGGGATGCATTGTCTGTGTGGTTTCTTGAATGTGTAGTAGACACCGATCTGAAGACCAAACCCTGCTTCCCATCCCCAGGCAACTCATCCCCTAAAAAGTCAGCAGACAATAACTTAATTAACTTATTCACAAGGTTGATCCAACTAGACGTCCTGGTGTTGTGGGACGATGTTTCCATTATCATTGTCTCTGGCCTCCTCCCAGCCTCAGGATGGCAGAAACTGCCTGCTCCAGGACCTCCTAGGCATGACTGGAGACCTTAAATCCAGTGGTGACTCGACAGGGAACCAACACAGGACTGTGAATTAATTGGATTGCCCAGCCCAAATCAGGGCCCTTGTGAGGAACTGAGGGGTAGGGGAGCTGTGAAGCCACCTGAAAGATCAGCTCAAGAAGCCTTACACTCAGAGCCACTGTGACTCAGATCACAATGTCTCTGTAGAACATTTCATTGAATCCTCTTCCCCTTCCATTTTATCCATTTTGTTTTTAATTGCTGGTGATTTTGATGTCATATCTAAGAAATCATTGTCTAATCTGATTTTATGAATGTTAATCATGATGTTTCCTTCTAAGGATTGTGTAATTTTAGCTTTTCTATTTATGCCTTTGATAAATTCTGAGTAAATTTGTATAGATTGTGTGATGTAGAGGTCGAATATAATTATCTTATAGATGGATGTAAAGTTGATCCCAACACCATTTTCTGAAAAGACTCTTCTTACGCCCATTGAATGTTCTTGATGGCTTTCTCAAGAAAAAACTGATCATAGGCTTTTTCTTGGATAAATTGATCATAGGTACATTTCTGGATATTCAATTCCATTTCATTTATCTGTACATTGATACTTATGCTCATAACATACCATTTTGATTGCTGAAGCTTTGTAGTAATGTTTGGAATCAGGAAATGTGAGTATTCCAAAATTGTTCTTTTTAAAGATTGTGTGTGTGTGTGTGTGTGTGTGTGTATGATGCTAGATTCAATTTGAATACTATCAGGGCTTCTCTCTACATTAATAAAAGTATTAATTTGTAGTTTTTCTTTTTGTGAAGTTTTTGCATAACTTTTGCTAAGCATAATATTAGCTGCATTGAACAAGTTGGTAAATATTTCCTTCTCTTCTTTTCTTTGGAAGATTTTGTGAAGGATTTGTTTTAATTTCTCTTTAAATGTTTGGAAGAATTAATTTGAACCATCTAAGTATGAGCTTTTCTTTTTGGGAAGTTTTTGATCATTAATTCAAACACTTTCTAAGGATCTATTCAGATATTCTATTTCTTCTTGAGATAGCTTTGATAGTGTTTGAATTTCTAGATATTTGTTCATTTTACTTAATTGATCATATTTGTTGATATACTATCTTAGTTTCTTAGTACTGCTATAACATAAATAATACAGGGGATGGCTTGAATAAATAGAAATTTATTTTTCCCAGAATTCTGAGATGTCCTAATCAAGTTCCATGCTTCACTCACTATGTCACAGGGGCTCTTCATATTTCTTATAAATCATTTTAATGGGGGCTCATACAACTTTTATCACAATCCATCCATCCATTATGGCAAATATATTTGTACATATGTTGCCAGCATCATTTTCAAAGCATTTTCTTTATACTTGAGCCCTTGGTATCAGCTTCTCATTTTTCCCCTCCCTCCCTCAATCCCTCATGAACCCTTGATGATTATAAATTATTATTTTTTCTTGTCTTGCACTGTCCAATATCTCCCTTTACCCCCTTGTCTGTTGTTCATCCCCCTCTCTCTCCCCCCACTTTCCCTTTACCTTCCTGGTATGGCTACTTTTAATATTTGTCCTGAGGAGTTTATCTGTCCTGTATTCCCTGTGTTTACAGCTCTTATCTGTACCTATGTACATGTTCTGGTCTAGCCAGATTTATAAGGTAGAATTAGATGCATGATAGTGGGGGACGGGAGGGAGGAAGCATTGAAAAAAAACAGAGGAAAACTGTATGTTTCATCGGTACTATACTGCACCCTGACTGATCCGTCTTCTCCCCATGACCTTTCTGTAAGGAGATGTGCAATTGCCTACAGATTGGCTTTGGCCTTCCACTCTGCACTCCCCCATCTAATTCACATTATGATTTTTGCTCAGGGTCTTTGATATATACATATATTTATAGATTTAGTATTAAGGAAGCAGATGGACCTTGGGCCTCTACTCAAGTACCCCCTCAAGACAAAACACTTCGTTCTATTAAACTGCCATTCCATGATGCTCAACAACATCATCACTGAAGACAAAGCGGGTGCATAAGCAAATGCGGTGAAGAAATCTGATGGTGCCCGGCTATCAAAAGGTATAGAGTCTGGGGTCTTAAAGGCTTGAAGACAAACAAGTGGCCAACTAACTCAGAAGCAACAAAGCCCACATGGAAGAAACACATCAGCCTGTGTGATCATGAAGTGTCGATGGGATAAGGTATCAGGCATCACAGGGGCTCTTTAAGTCAAAGTCTCAGCTATGTGAATACACAGTTTGTCAGTGTTGTTGCTCTTAGGTGCCATCTAGTCAGCTCTGAGCCGTAGAGACCGTATACACAACAGAAAAACACAGCATGGTCCTGAACCATCCTCACAATTGTTCTTATGCCTGAGCCCATTGATGTAGCCACTGCATCAATCCATCTCATCAAGGGCCTCCCTCTTTTTTGTCGCACTTCCATGTTACCAGACATTCTCTACCTCTGAGGTACTTCTTCCAACACAGAGCAGATTGCCCTGTTAGTAGTCCATGGTACTTTCAATATTCTTCTCCAGCACCACAAATCAAATGCATCTATTCTTCTGTGGTCTTCCTTATTCAATGTCCAACTTCCACATGCGTATAATGCAAAGGAAAATACCATGGCTTGGTCAAGTTCACCTTAGTCCTCAAAATCCTCAAACATCCTTGCTCTTCAATACTCTAAAGAGGTCCTGTGCATGTTGATATAACTAATGAAATAGTCTTTTGTTCTCTTGACTGCTGCTTCCATGAGCATTGATTGTGGACACAAGCAATATACGATCCTTGCCAACTTCATTTATCATGATGTTACCTATTGGTCCAATTGTGAGGGTTTTGGTCTGCCTTATATTCAGTAATCTATAAATCTGTAAACTGAAGGTTACAATCCTTGATCTTCTTCAGCAAGTGATTCATGTTCTCCCCACATCTAACAAACAAGGCTGTGTCGTTGTATATCCCTGGTTGGTAATGAGCCTTCTTCAAATCATAATGCCACAGTCTTCTTCATATTATTCAACTTCTTTGATGATTTTCTCAGCATAGAAACTGAACAAGTATGATGAGAAGATACAATGCTGACACAAGCCTTTCCTGATTTTAAAACATACAGTATTTCCTTGTTCTGTTCACTCAAATACCTCGATCCTTCATTTCTATTCCCAAGTTCTATAGCATAAGGTAGAATTGCCCTGGTGACTTTCCAAGACCGTTACTCTTAATGGGAGTAGAAAGCCCTGTCTTTTTCCCATAGAGTGGCTGGTGGTGCAGAAACTGCTGCACTTGTGAATTGCAGCCCAATGAGCAACCATTAGGTCACCAGGCTCCTTAATGTTCATAGTACACAAAGTTTTTCTTCTATAGTGCCCTGTTGCCTTCTCTATTTTTGTTATATGTTCTCATACAAATATTTATTCATTTTTTCATTAATTTCTTAAGCAGTTAAGTGAAGAAAATGCTTAAGTAAAGATTAATTTATTCTCTAAAAATTTATCTACAGCTACCTTTACTATTGCTCTTTATTTCTTCCTACAGATTTGAGTTGGCTTACGACTTTGATTTCATTTTCATTCAGTGTTTTTTGTAGGTCAAGTTCTACTAGAAATGAATTATCACAGTTTCTGTGAAGCTCCTCTACTAAACTCATTATTTCAATGATTATATTTATAGACTGAAGAAATTTGTTTCTTTGTTATGTAATTTCTATCACCTTATTAATAGTACATATTTGATGAAACATTGCTCTCACATTTTCCTTTAAGTCTTTTGATATAATTTCCTTTATTTCTTGGAAGCATTTTTAATAATTGATTTAAACCTTTGTTAGTAATCTCAACACCTGGGTTTCTACAAGAATATTTTTTGACTTCTTTATATTATACCTATAGTAATACCTTGCTGGTTGTTTGCGTTACAATTTTTCATTAAAAATTAGATATTTAAAATAATATAATATGGCAATCAAATATTCCTTTTCCTAAGAGTTTGTTGTGGGCTCTGTTTGCTCTTGTTATTGTAGCCATTTGTTTGTTAGTGACTTTCGTAGACAGATTTAGCAATGTCTATATTCCTTGTCTGATTTGACCACCTACGTGTTATCCTGAGGACACTGACCTAGACACCCTCCTCCTTACATTCCTCACAATCCTATAGAAGCGTCAAAACTTCCTCCTGGAATGAGATAATATGAGATCCTAGCAAAGGCAAAACCTACTAGATGTGCTAAAAGCTGCTTCTGATTTCAGGGAAAGCGCAGTATGAAAAATCTGTGTCCAGTAGTGATTTCTGACATCAGGGATGAAAAACATCCCTTGGTGGTCATGACATTACCATCCACCTTGGCTAAGGAGAAAAATAGCTCACTGGAGACAAGACACAGGCTCACTCCATGACAGACATTACAGGTGATAAGACACATGGAGCTATACTAGTGTTCTGAGTTAGAGAAGCCACATGGAGACCCCTGCCAGCACTGAGATGCTTACACCCCCACTGGATCCACAAGACTTTCCAACCACTAGCCTATGACCTTTCTGCATTCAGTGTCATTGCATGTGTTTCATAAGTCTGAGGAGGATTTTATAGATTGGTATCAAACATATGGACTAGTATTGGACTTATAGACTTGATTTGGACTGGGCTGGGATGTTTTCTCAATATTCAACTGTTCTTGTATATAGATCTCCTTCTTAAACAATATGAGTGTCCCTGGATTTGTTTGTCTAGTCTACCTAAAGTTCCCTTTTCCTAAGGGTTTACCGGTTAACTTGACTACCATAATTGTGAGACTGGGTTTGCAAGGCTACCATGGAGCAGATGAGAAATAGGATTGGGGTATGTTAAAAATTTTTAAACTTTATTCTTCCCAATATTCAACTATCATAGTTCAAAACATATTTCTCAAAATCTCACAAGACTTTGACTACATTTCACCATTTTCCCCAATATTTTTGTCTCTTTAAGGAATAATCCAATTGTCAGCATTTACTCCACCATTTTGGAAGTATTTGTCGAGCTTTAGCTTTTACTTTTAAGGAAATTATAGGTGTGTCTGAAGGAGTTTGAGCAGTGGCATGTCTTAATTTGACTTACATTCCTCTTAATGTTATTTGAAAATAGACTTTAGCCATGTAAGGGAAAGCACATCTTTTGCATGGGTAAAAGATCATGGCAATTTCAGTTCTTTAAAGATTCAATAAATTATTGCAAGGTAATTTACTGTAAACTTTAAACAAGGTAATAACAGAAGTAATGAGAAGTGGCAGACTTTTGAAAATATGTTGAATGAGTTACCAAAATTCAATGTTGAAATGAAAAGAATAAAAATATAAGATAATTCAAAAGTTTATTTTCTAAAATTACCCTGCTGCCATTTAAAGTGGACATAACAGAGATTAGGGAGTCTTTTGGAAGGAGGTGCAGAGAGAGAGAAAGAGCACCATTTTGCACATGTCAATCATGATGCGTATTAGACAAACATGCAGATATCTCAATTAGGCAGTTAGAAATGTGTCTGAAGCTCAGGGATGAACTCTGACTTGCAAATGAAAACATAGAAATTGTCAAAATACAGAGAATATTTGAAGTCATGGCATTTAATGAAACCATCAAAGAATATGCAGCTAGAAAGACAAAAGGTCTAAGAACTGAGGCCTGGGGAACACTAAGCTTAACAGATTAGGGAAGAAAAAAATCATTTATGGATATTTACTAAAGTAGCCAAAAAGATAAAAGGTAAATCAGGAGATTGTGTTGTCCTTTAAATCAATCATAAAACTATCAAAGAGGAAAGGATCAACTCTGTCCAATGCTGACAATAACTTAAGTAAGATGAGGACAGATAATTGACCACACTAACTGCTATTTTCTATGAAATAAAATAGAGTTATTCTCTCACTAGCATAGTTACATAATAAATAGTAGAAATTTATTGCTCCCAAGAATACACAGAAACAACTCCCCACCAGCTAACGATTTACAGAGCTATGTAATGTGTGGGAAAACAGAGCTCACTGTTAATTTCAATTTTTTTTCTTGTGGAAACATTCAAACATTTCATTCTGAAATTTATGATATGCAAAGTTTTTATTCCGGCCTTCAGTATCTTAAAGGAAACTAAAATTATATAAACAGATTTTAAATGCAGGTATTTTTCATGGAAAAGAAAAAGCAAAACTTAACAAAACCTATTATTGGCAAGACATAGAGTAACTAGTTGGCAAGTAACTATTGGCAAGACATAGAGTAACTCATATTTTGCTGGTGCGTATGTAAAAGGATACAAATAATTTACGGAAACTCTATACAGTTTCTTACAAAATTAAACCCATATATGCCCTATGGTCCATTCATTAGATTCATAACATTCATAGATATTTACCCAAGACAGCCGAAGACATATGTACACAAAATAACTTGTACAAAAATTTATATAGCAACATTTTTCAGGACAGCCTTAAGCTTTAAGCAACCCAAATTATATCAATAAGAGAATTGATAAACAAATCTCATTTTATTCATACAATGGATTATAACTCAGCAATAAGAAACAACAAATAACTGACATATGCAACAACACGAGTGAATCCCAAAAACATACATAATACACAAAATCCAGACTAAAAATAATGAATACTGAATATTTCCATTTACACAAAGTTTAAGCACTTGTAAAATTAATCTGGGGACTAGTAAACAGACTAAAAGTTTCTGATGGGCATGGGATTTATTGAAAACGGACACAAGACAATTTGTTGGGATTGTGAAGATATCCTGTAGCTATTGAATTTGTGATTACATAGACATAAATGATTATAATTTATCAAATTTCAAATTCAGATGTGTTTCATTTAGCTTATGTAAATTTCACTTATATTCTTTAAGACATAAAATCTAAATCTCTAAGAGGTAAGATGATAAAATGCTTCAAGTTCATGCTGAATTAGACTTATAGTCCATTTCCTTAGGACCTAGATCCCACTGGCCTACCAAACGCCATTATCCTAGGAAACTGATTCTCCTACAACAAAAGTGAACAATTCCATATTCTTAATGCGTTAGCTCTAATTTCAATAGAATGAAAATAACGCACCTACAGTAGCTTGCAACTTTCCTTCTCTTCTTGGGGGAAGTTCCAAGATATAGTTTCCAATATTTAAAAGAATGTTTATTATTCATAGAATGCCTCAAAATTACTCTCCAGTTTCTATAAGGCATATTCCCAATTGGAAGAACACAACCTGTATATCAACCTCCTGGGTGGGTTTGTAACGTTTAAAATAAAAGTTCAATAGGGAAGTGTCTACATTTGGCTGGAAAGTAAAACTAACAGAGATTGTTTCCCATTGTTTATCTTGCCTTGTTATACATAAAGGCTGTTTTCATCTGTTTTGCTTTAATGGCTAAGAATTTGTGGAGTCCAAATTGCTTCTGTAAAAGCAACTCCTTGTATAGCTGTAGTCCCAGAGTCTGAAGGAGTCCTAAGAGACTACAGCAGCAGTCCTTCACAAATATCTCTAATTCTAGGATCTGTCAACTATATAGAATCATCTAAAACTTTATAAAATACATTTATGCACAATTACCCCTTCAGCTACACTCTCTGAGCTTGTGAACATGATGAGGGAATCTGATTTTTAGTAATAAGAGCAGCTATCATGTGCTGAACATTTGCATCAAGAATTGCTGTGTATTGTTTTGTTAGGTCCCCAAAAATTCATTTAGCCTCCTATATTTATAATTATATCCATTTTCCATATGAAAAAACTGAGATGCAGAGAAATTAGAGGTCACACAATTATCTGACAGAATGAAGAATTCAACTCAGGCTTGCTTGACAACAACTATGCTACTTCTTGGGTGTGCTTACAAAATGCTTATTCGCTAGTAATATAAACCCTGATCTTTCAAAGTAAAAATTAATCCAATTCACCCTTGCTTGATGGGAGGGGGAAGTGAAGAGGGGAGGGTGTGGCCAATGCGGAAATGTGTTTCAAAGATAGAATGTGGGGCTAGATCACCAGCTAAATCTAATCATCAAAATACTTACTTGGCAGATTTCTGTAATTATTTCAGAGAAGGCAACAGACATAATAAGTCATTTCCAAAGTATCATGTCCTCTGGCTTTTTAAGAGTACTTCCTCACAATTGAATTTATAGCCACTACGTGCTTCATTGAAGTGCTTATTTTCTTGTTCAAGTGACTTACTATAGTTGGAAATATATGTAGACCCAAGGTAAATTGATAAGCCTTAATGAAGGTAGGTTAAGGATATGAAGGTTTTTTTCCCTAAAGTTCCATATTAGGGTGCCTCTGAAGCCATTTCTTAGAAGCTAACACTTTCACCCATGCAAAGGCAAAAGGGCTATTATTTTTTAAGACTAAGAAAATATTTCATTCGATTTCTTGCCACAATTTAGGAAGAAGAATTTTTTTAAGTTTTCTTGAACACTTTTCCATATTTCTTGCAATAATAGAAGACTATTCAAATTAACATCATTTATTCAGGTATTTAACATCAATATATTTACCTTTAGAGATAAAAGACATTTTCTATTTTGAGAGAGTCTTATTAACTGTTCTTATCTGGTCAAATTTCACTAGACAGACCACAGGAAGTTGTACATTCTAGTCTTCCCGGATATTGGACTTTTTCCCACATCTCTGCTTGGGAACTGCTGGCTGAGTTATTGCTGTCAGAGAATTATGCAGTATGTCTAGGCTTTGAAGTTATCTGATCAGCAAAGGCATCAGTGAGTAACTAAAGTTTATTTATTTCCCACTCAAAGAATCATAAACTCAGAATCCCAGGCCTGAAAGAACCAAAAAGATCATGTTCTCCAACTTCAGATCAATGTCTTTGTCATGTGAGCAGCTCCTGTTCTTATAAATATATACCAGTTTCTATAATAATGGTAGAATTGAATATTAATTTACAGAATGCATATTATAAGCCAGGGATGGTGTTGTTTGCATTATCTCATTTAATATTCATAGCAGCATCAAAAGATAGAAACTATTTTGCAGATGACAAAACTAAGACTAAAATGAGTGGTTTTGACCAAGGTCACACGGAAAAAACAATGCCAAAATTCAAACCCAGGTATGCTTGACTTCACAGCCTACCCCCTTACACACTACACAGTCCATTTTAACTCAGTTTTCCAAAATGATTCAGATGGAAAATATTCCATCATGCTTTACCAGAAAGTTGGCTGAAATTGGTCAGAATATCCATGTCACTTGCATCCATAAAGAGCATTGGTGGCTTAATTAGTTCCGCATTGACCTACTAACTTGAAAAGCCAGCAATTTTTAATCGCCATAAAATATGAAGGAGAAATAAAAGTATTCTCAAAAAGGAAAAATAGAGAATTTGTGGGAAAAAAATCAGCATTTCAAAGACAATTATCCAAACCCTTATGGTCAGAAACCCAACAACTGTAACACTCAAACATGAGACAACAATAGGGTGGAAAACCACCCAGGAGTCAGCACAGTGAAAACAGTACCCCAAATAATACAGATCTAGTGTGGAAATGAAGACATGAATAAACCCCCCCACCAAAAAAAAAGAAGGAAAATACAAAAAACAAATAATGTGAGATGACAGTGAATAATCTACATCTAGAATTAAGAACATTGAAGGTCAATGGACTAAATGTACCAATCAAACGACAAAGAACAATAGACTGGATTAGGAAACAAGATCCATTAATATTCTGCCTTCAAGATACACACATCAAATTCATAGTCAAAAACTGGGAGTAAAAGGATGGCAAAATTTTACCATGTTAATGGTAATGGCAATTAATATAAAGCAGAGATAGCAATATAAATCTCCAAAAAAATAGACCTTAAGAACACGATATAAAGAATGGACATTACATAATTCTCAAGGAATCGATAGACCAAGAACACATAACTATAATAACCATATATTTGCCCAATGAAAGACCCTCAAATTTATCAACCTAATCCTAAAAGAAATAAAAAAGATAAAACGTGAGATTAATAATAATAGTAAGAAACTCCAATATGCCACTATGAAAGCAGGTAGATGAATCAGTAAGAACCTCAATAAAGAAACTGATAGAGGTGAGCAGCACCATCGAAAACAACCACCTAGATAGTTGCAGAGTTCTCCACCCAACAGCAAAAAATATATACATTCTTCATCAATGTACATGGCTCATATAGTAGGCCATAAAGCAAGCCTTAAGAAATTCAAACACATAGAGATCATTCAAACCATCTTGTCAGACCACAGTGTCATAAAACCGAAATCAACATTAGAAGTAACCAAAGAATAAAGGCAAACACCTAGAGATTTTACAAGGCACAACTCAAAAAAGGCTGGTTATTAGTCCAAAGGAGATGAAATGGGGAAGTTCTTAGAAACAAATGAGAATAACACAACATACCAATACCTATGTCACACAGCAAAGTCAGTTACCACACGTCAATTTATAGCAATTAATGCACACATGGGAAAAACAAGAATAAATCATGTTCAATACTTTTAAAAAAACACCTCCAATAATCAGAACAGAGTCAGCAGCATAAACCTTCCAACAACAGAAAAAAATAAATGCTAAAAATTAGAGCATAAATAAATGACCTGGAAACTAGACAAACAATGGAAAAATCAACATAACAAGAGGTTGGTTCTTTGAAAAAAGTCAACAAAGTCAACAAACTACTAGTGAACAAAGTTTCTCAACAAAGGAACAGAAAGAGTAGATGCCAATATCTAGAATTGGGGATGAAAGTGTTGGCATTACAACAGCTCCAAATGAAATAAAAAGAATAACAATGCAGTATTAAGAAAGAACATATTCCAACAAATTAGATAATCTAGATGACATGGACAAGTAAATAGAAAAACTCTCCCTTTCCAAATTAACACAGAAGAGCATTAATAACTTGAAAAAAACATAACAAAAGAAGAAATAGCCTAGGTAAGTCAACAGGAAATTCCCAACCAAAAAAGTCCAGGACAGGATGGTTTCACAGAATTCTATCACGTATTAAGAAAAGAGCTGACACCAATTCTATACAAACTATTCCAGAATAGAAAGGGACAGCAAACTCCTAAACTCATTCTATGAAGCCATCATAACCCTGATTCCAAAATCATGCAAAGACCACACACAGTAGAAAACTACAGACTGATAGCCCTTATTAACATAGATACAAAAATTCCTGGCCAATAGTAAACAAGAATATATCCAAAAAATCCATTACAATCAAGTCGGATTTATACCAGGGATACAAAGATGGTTCAATATTTGAAAAAACAATTATTGTAATCAACCACATAAAAAATGGATAAGAACCATATAATCATATCAATTGATTCAGGAAAAGCATCTGGAAATATCAAAAACCCAGTCTTAATAAAAGCTTTCAAGAAGATAGGATTAGAAGGGAAAATACTCAACACAATAGAGGCCATAAATGAAAAACTAATAGCCAATATTAAATTCAATGGAGAAATGCTGAAACATGTCCACTGAATCAAGGAACCCCACAAGAATGTCCCTTATCCCCACCCTTTTTCAACATCATGCTGGAAGTCCTAGCCAGAAAGATAAGACAACAGCAAACTGGACAAAGAAAAAGTGAGACTTTTGCTATTTGCAGATGATATGATTTTATACATAAAGAATCCTGAGATGTCCACAAGAGGATTGTTGAAAACAATGGAGGAGTTTAGTAGAGTAGCAGGATAGAAGATTAACACGCAGAAATAAATTAGTTTCCTATATACTAGGATTGAGAATCCTGAAAAAGACATCAAGAAAACAATGCCATTTACAACAGCCACACAAAAGCGAAATACTTAGGAATAAACCTAACGAAAGAAACAAAAGACTTGTACAAAGAAAACTGCAGAGCATTAGTAAAAGAAGCCCAAAAAAGACCTACACAAATGGAAGAAAATTCCATATTCATAGATAGGAAGACTCAATATCATGAAAATGTCTACACTACCTAAAGCAATATACAAGATCAGTGCAACTTCCATCTAAATTCCAACATCATTCTTTAAATTAATTTTAAAAATGAATTACCAACTTCATATGAAAAGAAAGAAGCTGAGGATAAGTAAAGATCTTCTCAAAAAGAAGAACAAATTAGGTGGTCTTACACTACCTGACCTTAAAACCCACTACATTGCCACAGTTGTCAAAACAGCCTGGTACTGATATAATGATAGATAGATCAAAGTAACAGTAAAGAAAACCCAGAAATGAAAACATCCACTTACAAACAACTGATTTTCGACAAAGACATTAAATAGGAAGGTAATATGCCTCCTCCAATTAAAGGATGCTGGAAAAGCTAAGTATCTATCTGCAGAAGAATAAAACAAAAACCATAATTCACCCTCTAAACAAAACCAAATCCAAGGTGGATCAAAGACCTAAATGTAAAACCCAAAGCTATCAGGATTACCAAGGAAAAAATGAGACAAAAAAAGAAGAAATTGAGACAAATCTAAGAGCTGTAGTGCAGGGCATACATGGGCTACAAGATGTAACAAAGGAAGCACACACCATGGAAGACAGAAAAGATAAATGAGACCATTGTGTTAGTCTGGGTACATCCAGAGAAACAAGTCCACAGAAACTCATATGTATGAGAGTTTATATAAAGGGTAAGTGCACATCAAGAAAACATTCCAACCCAGTGTTGCCCAAGCCAACAAGTCCAACATTAGGCCATATGTTGGACACTGATCCACAATGTATTCCTCCATATCACAAAGCACACGCAATGATGCCGACTGCAGGAGGAAAGCCGAATCAGTGAACATATAAGCATATCAGTACTGGCAGGGGTCTCTACGCAGCTGCTCCAACACCCAGGGCTGCATCAGAGTAGGTCCATGTGGGTTCTCTTCAGGGATGTCTTGCAGGAAGTAAGCCTTGCCAGCTGAAGCAGGGAACTGGCTAAGGCAGCTGCACCGTGATCTGACCATCTGAAAGCAAGAGACCCGAGAAGTAGAAAGGTGAGGATGACTGAGCCATTTATCAATTTGCCCTTCAATTAACCTCACATGTTGTTTATCAGCCAGGTTGACACAATAAACGTTAACTAGCTCACCCATTAAAAATAAAACACTTTTTTCCATCAAAAGAATTCATCAAAAGAGTAAAACAAGTGTCTACAGATTGGGAAAACATATTTAGCAATGAGATAATAGACAAAGGACTGCTTACTAAAATCTACGGTACACTACAAGCCTCCAACAAGAAAAAGGTAATAAACCTCTGAGACTGTGGGCAAAGGATCTAAGTAGACAATTCATAAAATATGACACCTGAATGGCTAAATAAACACATGAGAAAATGATCTTGTTCACTAGCCAGCCACGAAATGCAAGGCAAAACAACCACGAGATACCATCTAATAACCATAACAGTAGCCCAATTAAAAACAAAACAAAAAATAGAGAACAACAAATTCTGAGGAAGGCGTGGAGAGATCAGAACTCTTGTAATATTGCTGGTGGGTTTGTATATATGTACAACCACTGTGTGAAGCAATGTGGAGATTCCTAAAACAGATGGCAATAGAATTATCATATGACCCAGCAATACCATTACTGGACACATCCTCCAAAAAATAAACACAGCATGAAGAGACATAGGCTCCCCCATGTTCATTGAAGCATAGTTCACAATAGCAAGAAGTGGGAAACAGCAAAAAATGAGAAACAGTAAATTCCCATCAGTACAAGATTGGATTAAAAAAACCATATATATATGTATATATATACATACATACAATGGAATAATATGTATCCCTTAAAAAGAGCGACGAAACTATGAAACACCTTCTGACATGGAAGGATCTGGAAGTCGTTATGCTCAGTCAAGTTAGTCAAGCACAAAAGGACAAGTACTCTGTCTGACTCCCCTGCTGTAAGGATAAGCAACAGGAGGGTCACAAGGTCAGGCTTGCAGTCCATCGAGTCTGCTTTCCAGGGTGGGCAGACAGCCTGGTAGAGAGCCTAAATGGCACCAATGAACCATACACCATCCTCTTTAGATGTGTATCTTGAAGGTCACTTTGGTGGAGGGTTTCTCATGTCAGCTGGGATAAAACTGTCATAGGAGAAGGAGGGGTTGTTGACTACTTGGTGATGGCCATGCAGAGTTATGAAGAGGTCCCCCCAGAAAAGTAAACATCCCTTATCAGATAGATTAAGGATACTGATGGGAAAGTCAAGTCAGGAGAAGGGTAAGGGACCAGTGATATTGAGAAAAGACAAGTGAATATTTTTTGGTAGGAAAACAGGGAGGACTGATCTCTAAGTGGGGGGCAAATGGCCAAAAATACTTTTAAGAGTTCTAAAGGGGGCGGGGAATTCCTGGTAGTATGCACAGAATAAGCCATATTGGCCTGAGTTTCTGGACATTCCCTGGGGACTAAGGCCAAGTGTCCTAGAACACTGGGGCATTGAATCCTGGATGTGCAAAGCACATAAAACTCTCCAAAGGTCACAAAAGAAAGATCAAATGAACTGGGCCCTACCTCAAGCACCTACCTGTAACCTGAAGACTTAAGGCTGAAAATTCTTGAATTGTGAAGTAGCAGAAGATAAAGAGTACTGAACTGTCAGTAGGTAGACAAACATTGACTTACAATATCACTTCCCTAATGCTGTATTAAGATATACATTATTCTGGCAAACCTGTGACTGACATTTTCAGTGCAGATTGTTGTAAATATTCCCTGACAACCAACACCCATTGTTTGTGTAAATAGTGCCCAGCCACAAAAGGTTTATTCTGTTCAGTGATTAATTCTGCTATTGTGATAGGTAGTTAGACTACACTGGCCCAATATCCTTCCCTCAACAATGCTTTAAAAATTCATAGAAGGCTATTCTAGGACAATAATAATGGGACATTTTTATGCTCCAAGGAGATGATTGATACGACTCTCTACCATAAATTAACAGGGAGGTCTCTAAAGACAGCCAAAGGCAGATTGGGAAAAAAAACATAGATACAGGAATGGGTTGGGGGCTCACATTAAGTGGGTTGGGGGTTCACACTTCTAGCTTCAATTTTAGAACAATTGGTTCTTACATCATGGCCCTGCTGGATACTTGCCCTCAGGAAGAACACACAGAAGATATGGACGCTAGAGCAAAATGTGCTGAAGAAATTAGATAGTACCCGGCTATCATATAACATAGAGTCTGGGGTCTTAAAGGCTGGTCTCCAAATAAGCAGAGCCATCTAAGTGAGATGTCAACCAAGTCCACATGGAAGAAGTACACCAATGTCAGTGAATGAAGGATTGTAGATCATACAATCTGAAGCCAAGGAAGGAGTAGTATCAGAACTTAAATGTGAGATTCTGGGAGCTCAAGATACTTTTGTGAGATCTACACAGGGAATAAGCCTCTGGTGATTTCCCTCGATCCATAATCGAGGGATGGCAGTAAACTGACTACCAAACAGAGAGTATTGGAGAGATGACTATAGGGGATCAAATGATAAACCTGATTTAATAATTAAAACCTTGTTACTTTACACTTTGGCCTGATCTGGTTTTCAATACTTCTTGTAGGTTTTGTTTAGTTTATATTGAGGGTTATCGCTGATGTATTTTGTCATTGTCTAGCCCTCTTGAATTGTCATATGTTCCTATTATTCATTATATGAAACCCAAGATTGATGAACCTACAGAGACAAGCAGAATAAGGGTTGCTAGTGGGTACTGTCGGGGAGAGGGAGGTAAAGGGGAGTTGATATCAAGGAGTTCAAGAAGGAAGAAATTGTTGAGAAACTGTAATAGAATTATACAATACAGCTTGATGTCACTGAACTATGGAATGATATGATATCTGTAAGAGGTCCAAATAAAATGGTTTTTTAGGGGAAAAGATTGAAAATTTATTCTAAAATAGATTGTAGTGATGATCGAACAAGTTTTCAATAGGGTTGCAAAACCTTTACATTGAATTGTATGGTGAATTATATGTCAATAAAACTCAAATTTCTTCAATTCTAAATTAACCTGTTAATCTTTTAGTTACCAGCAAATAAGAACTTTGATGATATCAAACAAATTATCTTAGAATGAACCTTTACATTTCTTGTCTGTAATACATATTTTACAGTCAAATTTTATTAAGTAATAAAAGTGAGCATATTAAATCTAAATATCTATATCTTTACTCTATGGCATAATAAAGGATTCCGTTAGTGCTGGAATGAAACTCTAGTGGCATAGTGGTTCCACGTTGCAAGACAAATAGCAAACTTTCTACTCTTGTGAAGAGTTAAACCAGAACCAAACACTGCCATCGAGTCAATGGCAACTCCCAGTGATCCTATAGGTCGGTGTCAATCATCCCTATGAGTTTCTGAGACAATAATTCTTGATGAGAGAAGAAAACCCGTCTTTCTCCCGTGGAGCAGCTGGTAGTTTCAAACTGCCGGCCTTGAAGTTAACAGCCCAACGCATAACCACTATGCCACTAAGCCTTTTTCGTAAAGAGTTACAGTCTCAGAAATCCACAGGAGCAAATCTACTCTGTTCAACAGGGTTGCTTTGCATCAGAATCAAGTCGAATCAAGTCTATGGCAGTGAGTTAAACTGGTACTAGGGTAGACATTTGGATATTAAGTGCAAGGCCAGCAGTTCAAATCCACCAGTTGCTCTGCAGGAAATTAGGAGAAATGTGCTCCAATAACTATTTACAATCTCAGAAATCCCATATATTGTAGCTATGAATTGTAATCCACTGGGTGGCAGTAAGGATTTGGGGATTGGTGGCAGAATAAGAAGAGTCTATTCATTGTAATTCATTTATATGTGTATAAGTTAGCCTAGCTATTTTAAAAGACAAGAGATAACTAAATTATTATTTTAACTTTTATTATTTTTAATAAACAATTTGGCCTTTACCATTTCTTCTGCTTGGGCTAATTGTAGGTGTTTTAAATGCATTTCTAAAGTTTATTCTTTACCATTACTAATCAAAAAACTATTCAAAGAAATCATTTCCTTTATCATTTAAAGTGGGGGTGAGAGTGAATAGAGCAAGGTCTTCAACAAGATGGATTGACCCAGTGGCTGCAATGATGTGCTTAGGCATGGGACCAATTGTGAAGAAGGTGCAAGACCATCAGTATTGCACTCTATTGTTCATAGGATCGCTATGGGTCGAAACTGACTCAGTGGCACCTAACAAATACAACATTTTAAAAACTAACCAAACTCACTGCTGTCATGTTGATTCTGACTTATAATGATCCTATATAGGGTTTCTGACACTCAAAATCTTTAAAAGAGTAAAAAGCCTCATGTTTCTCTCATAGTTTTGAACAATTTTTTCATTAGCAACCCAATCCCTAATTCAATAGCATTACCGGGGTCCCTTCACTTAGGATAAGCACAAGCGTAATCGGAGAAGCAGCTTGTTTAGCTGTCTTGTCTATAGGTTATTTCTAATAATTTCTGTAAGGAGTCAAAAGGTGTTCAAAAATCCAAATAGTGAGGCTCAACAGAGAGGTTTAATTAAGCCACAGATTTTTTTAGTTATTAGAAATTTTATGTCCATCAACTCCTTACTGGTGCAATAAAATTGTTCTATCTTCAAAACAAAGCTGGCAAGGGATGGAAAATATTAATAAAGTGTTTACACACTATAATAAAAATTTAGATTACTTTTAAATTGCAATGGCTGCATATCAGCATGAGGAAAGATGGAGCCTCAAAAAATTTCTGAGGTATTACTGTCCAAGTAAATTATTGATTTTCCTAAGTGTAACCAATAAATGGTAACAAAGACTGTAATTCTGTGCATGTTCAAGGGTCAAAGGATATGCCAGGAACATTAGGAGTTTCTCTAGGATCCATCCTAGAGCTTGCAGTACCAAGTTTAAAATATATTTCCACAATGGGCTTAATTCTTCAGTAGTTTCTTTTAGAATCAAAGTATGAGGACGTTCAGAGCATTATTAGAAGAACTAAGGTAGGGGAGGCTATAAAGGAGCAGTTGAAGGAAAAAGAGCAAAAGGTATTTAGGTAGCTTGAATGGATTGAACAGAGATGTGACATTGTAGCTCTTGATTATGTTCAGCTAATTTATAATTCTGCCAACTGTCTTTAAAAGGGCATGCCAATGTTGCAAAATTAAGCAGGTATGAGAAGCAAAGTGTTCACTCAAAAGAGACCAGAAGTGTGAGAGCGTAAAGCTAGAGTTTACGACTTTGCTAAATCAGTGAACACATATGTTACTGAAACCTGGAAACTCACTGAAACCGAAATGTGCTGAGACCTGAAATGTGCGTTTTAAATAAAACGATGATTTGAAACCTAAAGCATGGAAATCCTTATTCTGGCAAGGTCATACTTTAAGACATGAGAGTTTCACAGTGCCAGTCCCACCAAATTAAATTCGGCAACGAACTCATCAAAAATATTTAGACTGTAAGCTGAAAGTGAAAGTATGAAAAGAAATCCAACAATAAATCTTAAAGAGTGTCAATTGAAAGAATTAAAGCTTCGTTCAAGAGGATTTTTACTTGGAATGATTTGGGGGAATCTGAGGACACAGGGAGCCCAAATGAGATCCCCCCTGATACCAGGATACTAAATTCATAATGCCCCTAGCGTTACTGAAGATAATGTACTTTGAATCCCACTTCTGACACCAGAAAATGTCTAAGAGTAAGAATTTTAAAAGACACTTAAAAATTTAAAGAGACATTTATTGGAAGAAATTACAACTACAGTTTGGCAATTACTTGCATAATTGCAAATTTCTCTAAAGTGCAGAAAGTGAGGATGTTTATATAGAAATGTAGGGAAACAATGAACATTACTTATGTAGCTGTAAGTCACACAACCTTTAATCTATAGTTGTCCTATCCTGGACCTAATTTACAAAAATGTTATGAAAATTGTCTTACTTTCTTGTAAAGTTCAAGAGTGTTTGTGCAAAAATATTCCTTCTGAGAGCAGCTTTCATTCTGCTTCCACATCTCCCCATCCTCATGAGTCAGTTCAGATTAACCTATGACTGTGAGCTTGGCCCAAATACCTCTTATTTTTCAAGTCTGTGAGTATAAATAGAGTTAAGGCTGTACCATGGGCAGAATCCTCTCCTATTCAAAGCACCTATAATTTTAGAGTTCTTTCCACATAATTCAGGCTATATACATTGTTAACTATTTTTCTTGTAGCAAGTCTTATATAAAGAAGTGTCAGGCTTCCTCTTTTTTCAATTTATAAAGAATTATTTAAATTGAACATTTAAAATTGGTTCTCTTTTCTTACAACTTTTAATGTTATTTTTTACTTAATCCTGACTGATCGATCAGTGGGAATTGAACCAGGGAACCTCAGTAGGAAAATTGTTTCCCAAATTTAATTTTAGATGACTTTCAAGATGTGGACAATGTCACTCTGTACTACTTCCTTAAACTTTTCTCTGTGTTCCTGTCAAACAATTAGTCATTAGATTGAATGGGCTATTGAATACTCTTATTTACAGGAATACAGATATGGTGGGGATTAGGCTAAAACAGCTAAAGAAACTGTTTATCCAACTCTGGTCCTTAATCTTAGTCTTGTTTTAAATGCTTAATCTTGTTTTCTAATCATTAGAAGATAAAAGAAAGTGTTTATAAATACTATTATACTAACTCAAGCCTATCAACTATATTTTTATCTAACATTTTGCATTTACAGCAAGAGTAAAAACCTACTACTATGTTATTTTTCAGATTAATGATATTTGTCTGGAAATAATAAATTCCTAGATTGAGACAAGAGTAAAGCTACCAAAAATGGTTAAAGTAATGTTAACTTCTCTGGGCCATTATTCTTAGTGGTTTGGTATTTGTGTAACTATAATTTGGCAGTTATTATAAAGTCATCCTCTATTTTGTGATCAGAAGTGGGATTTTATTTTTGCATAATGATCTGGTCTTTGGGACCTAACAAGGTTGATAAATTAGGAGTAGGTGTATTGAATACCTAGACATTTGTACATATTGAAAAGAGGTGATGCTAGGGTTAGGGTTAGGGTTAGGGAAAAAAAGAAAAGAGGTAATGAGGTTGTGTGGAAAGAACTTGGGTATAGTCCTTCTTCTGAAAATAATAATCACTTGTGTGCTTATATCTTTATAATTTTCACATTTCACACCTATTATGTTGTTGGATTTTCACAGTTTTAGTAGAAAGAGTATGTATTTTTCCCTTGTTCCATAGATAATAAAAGTATCGTTCACTTGGCCCACACAGCAAGTAAATGGCCACGTTTATACAGAACTTTCTTACTATTTACTCTTTCCAACATTTTAAATGGACCCTTTGAGTTGTTATTCAAACACAGCTGTGTAGGGCAAGGGGTGCATGAAATTAGGGTGGCACTGTGATCTTCTTAGCACATTTCTGATTCCTCTTCAGGGTTAAATCCATTCTCAATCTCCCTCAACTAAATGTCTAAATCCTTGATTTTTATGTTATTCCTTACATTTCAGTGCCTAAGAAAATGTTCTCCAAAATATCAGGTACTCAATATCTAAACCACAGTCATTTTTAAATTTTAAGCTTTATTGACAAATGATTCACACTCCATACTTTTATACATATCAAAAAGAGTTGTACAACAATCACCAAAAAAAATTTAAAACAATTTACTCACTATTTTACTAATTATTACCTCCCCATTTTACCCACCCCCTGTCATAAACATAAGAAACTGTTAATCCAGTTATTGTCTCTATAAGTTTACCTTTCCTTGATTTCATATGAAGAATATATAACCCCCACATACAATATAACAAAATAAAACAAAGAAACCTTAAATGAAAAGAAGAAAATTACAAAAACTAGCATAAAATTTGAATAGATCAAAGGGGAGAAGAAATAATGTGTTAAATTTTAAACTAACAGCATCTGAATTAATTCATTTTTCAATGTGCTCCGACGGCAAGCCTATTCACATCCCTAGCCAATGGTAAAAGGGAATTAACCAGCAGCTTGATCCACATGGAGAATCTGCAAGTGGATTTGGGGTTTCTTTTTTTGGGGGGGGGTTATTTCCTTTTATTGGTTTTTATTTTTTTATTTCTTTTTCTTTCTTTATTTTTTTTGTTCTTCTTTCTTTATTTTTTTTAACGTTTTATTAGGGGCTCATACAACTCGTATCACAATCCATACATATACATACATCAATTGTATAAAGTACATCTGTACATTCTTTGTCCTAATCATTTTCTTTTCTTTTTTTTTTCCTTTTCTTTTTTTACATTTTATTAGGGGCTCATACAACTCTTATCACAATCCATACATATACATACATCAATTGTATAAAGCACATTCATCCATTCCCTGGATTTGGGGTTTCATAGTCCTTCATAGCCTTCTACAAACTGGGAACTCAGAAATGCACCCTGCGTTTTTGAGTTTTATTACGGTATTTGAAATCCTTGGATCACAAAGGCTGCTGTGCTTCTTCCATGTGGACTTAGCTGACACTTCACTTAAAGGACTGTTTTAAGACAAACTTTTAATGGTAGTTTTTATTTCCTGAAGTAGGGGCAGCTTTTCTTTTTTATAGAGTTTGAGTTATGTGTCTTTGCAGCGAATAGCATCTAGAATCATTCAAGCACAAGGAAAAGTACAGAGTTTTTTTTTACAGATGTATTCGCCACTGTGTTTGTTACCTAAAGAGGAGGGCTTTAACACACACAAATTCTCTCCCTCACAGCTTAAGAGCTTGGGTTTTTGCTCTGGGTGAGTTCACAGTTTAGACTGAAATTCCTTTTCTCTTTTCAGCAGCAGTGAGACCAGTGTTTCATGTGTCTTGGCATTAGGTTTCCCATGTGTATAAAATATTCCCACCATAAAAAGCCTGGGTTCAATAAATGTTCTCTGTTTCTGGGTCTTCTTTTTTTGTGATGTGAGTAAATTTCTGATCACTCATATAATCTTTATTTACGTCTCAAAAATATGCATCCAAGATATTATCTACTCCTGGAGATTGCATCCTTACCCATTAACATGTTATTGGTGTTGTTGGATGCTATCGAGTCAGTTCTGCATCGTCCTCAAAATTATACTTATGTTTGAGCCAATTATTGCAGCCACTGTGCTAATAGATCTGTCGAGGGCCTTTCACTTTTTCACTGGCCCTCTTCTTTACCAAGCATGATATCCTTCTCCAAGAGATGGTCCCTCTTTAATACATTCATAATATCACATCACATATACTAGATCTTCCTTTTTTTCTCCATGAAGAAACTATAATTTTAGCAAGTTAAGTAAAAATGATGTATCTGATGGAATTCATTTTGATGGAACACTTCAAAGAGTCTGAGTCTTAGTTCCTCTTCTTTGAGGCAATGTTGCTCATCTATTCTGTAACCTTTGTGGGTATTTTCTCTGTTGATTCCAAACTTTTTACTTACATGTACTTCTCTCTTGGACAATGACCATTATTAGATATTTACTCTCTTATGGTGGCTGCTTGGTCCTAATGAGCACCTCTCTCTACTTTGGTGCCAAGAGGTTGGGTCAGTGTTTTCTTAATGGCTGTGATTCCTATCCTGGTCACACTGGTCAACTTTTGTAGCCACAATATAGTCAATACATGTGAGCTCCACATAATTTTCACACTCACTTGCTCTTGAGTACTAGCTAAGTAGACTCTAATGTTTGCAAGTGGTGTGTTACTTTGCAACCTGTATTTTGAATTCATTCTGCTCTCCTATTTCTGTATTGTAGTGGCTGTCCAATCATTTCTGTAGAAGCCAAAACTCAAGGGATTGTCTACTTATGGCTCCCATTTGACCATGGTCTTTGTGTTACTTTGGGTTATATAGAAAACAAATTCTAATGATACTCGTGTACTTATAAGAAAGAGCTTTCGCACTAAATGCATAAATTCCTGGGGTGAGGCCCAACCCAGGGATGCATATAGCAGTCAACTAAAAAGGAAGGGGGGGAACCAAAAAAGGGAGTAGTGTTTATGGCTCCACAGGAAAGGGAGAGAGGGACCAGACCTCAACCTGCTATGCCAAGCCTTAAGGGCAACATGCCAGCATGAAGCAGTGAACTAACTGAAGATACAGTCTGTGGAGAGTGACTGATCTGTTCAGACCACACACAGGATGAAACTATGAGGGAGGGAGGGAAGGAGGGAGGGTGGAAAAGAGAGAAGGGCTCAAGTAGAAATACAATGTTTTGAAAATGATGGTGGCAACATATGTACAAATGTGCTTGATATAATTGATAGGTGGATTGTTACAAGAGCTGTAAGAGCCCCCAATGAAGCAATTTATTTAAAAAAGAGAGAGGGAATGAATTTTATGTGGATAAGTAGGCTTAAATCCCAGGCCAGTACAACTTAAGTCAATGGGTCCAATGGTAGCTGGATCTCTCTTCAGACACATGTAGCTTGAGACCAATGATGCAGGAAGGTGAAATGGCATGCAGGAGGATCAAAGGCCGATGGGTGCAGAATCACATGGATCCAAGGTCAGTGGAAACATTGCTGGGTGCCAACAACTCTCAGGATCAGGCATCCCACAAGGGGTTGCCCCTGGTGACCAGCACAGATTTCCAGCTAGAAGGAAGGAAAAGGAACAGAAGAAAGAAGAGAAGTTCCCAGCTTCTCACTTATAAAGCAGTCATACCCGTAAGTAAGAATCACCAGTCACATCTGATTGAAAGGACTCCACCCCTTCACGTTCACTCAGGGTCAAGTTGACATAAAACCTAACTGCTATAGTCCTCATATACTATAGGACAGAAGCCTTCTTGTACATGTACCAACATTCTCAATCCCCCAAAAATAAAGTTAAAATTAGTTCATTGTTCTTTGAAGCAGTAGCCCCGATGCTGAACTCTCTCATTTACACTCTGAAGAACAAGGATGTAAAAGGTGACATAAAGATTACTGTCAAAAAATGATATCTGTCTGATGGCCTTGGGTTTCTTTGCCCACCATACTTTTCACCAGCCTTTTTTTCTCTTTCAAAATTGTTCAAAAAGAACTCTTTAATAAAAAATGAACCTATTTCAGATTCCAAAAAATAGGGGTCAGTTGTCAAAAAAAATCACTTACAAGTCAGTTTTATCTTTAAAAAACTCAAGATCATTCTCCACTGCATGAGTTTATTTCTCACTGATTTTAATCAAAACTTGATGCCCTCCAGATACCTTGCCACTCAGATCTAAATATTGGTCTCGGTGACTCAAAAAAGGAGGAAAAGTAAAACTGCAGTGGTGGAGTATTTAGTGACACACAAGTTCATTTCAAACATATGAAAAAAATAATATAAATAAAGCTTGCTAAACACAGTTGTTGGATCTTGGGGTACAGTTAAGACTGACGAAAACAGCACACACACACATACTCCAAGCCTTAGGACTTTGGTGTTTTCTGAAATATTTATACTCTGTATGGTGCTAAGAAAGAAACAAAGATGTGTGTTGGGGATGTTGTGCCAAAGAATAATTGTTTTTAAAAAAATAATTTTATAAGGGCTCGTACAACTCTTAACACAATCAATATGTACATCCATTGTCTCAAGAACATTTGTACATTTGTTGCCATCATCATTCTCAAAACATTTGCTTTCTACTTGAACCCTTGGTCTCAGCTCCTCATTTTCCCCCTCCCCCCACCCTCCTTCCCTCACGAACTCTTGATAATTAATAAATTGTTATTATTTTGTCATGTCGTACATTGTCTGACGTCTCCCTTTACCCACTTTTTTATTGTACGTCCCCCAGGAAGAGGGTTATATGTAGATCATTGTGATTGGTTCCTCCCTTCTCCCCCACCTTCTCTTTACACTCCTGATAATTCTACTCTCATTATTGGTCCTGAGGGGTTTATCTGTCCTGGATTCCCTGTGTTTCTAGCTCTGATCTGTACCAGTGTACATGCTCTACTCTAGCCAGATTTTTAAGGAAAATTGAGATCATGATTGTGGGGAGGAGGGGAGGAATCATTAAAGAAGTAGAGGAAAGTTGTATGTTTCATCAGTGCTATACTGCACCCTGATCTGCTCATCTCCTCCCCATGACCTTTCTGTAAGGGATGTCCAGTTGCCTACAGATGGGTTTTGGGTCTCTACTCTGCACTCCCCCTCATTCACAATGATACACAAACTCACATACTTCCATAAAGCCTGGCTACTGCTTAAAACTATCACTCTGTTGAATAAGGGTGCTAACCTACTGATGGCAATAAATTTCACACAGTAGCTCTGAGGCAGTTTGGTAGCCATGATAAGATGAGGATGGCACAAGAAGGCAAACTCTGCATCCCCTTCATTGTGCCATTTATTCTTGATTGGTTTGCCAAAAGTTTGAACTATCACATTCCTCAGTCAGATCAGAATGACATTGGGATCATTTATTGTTTTTTCCCTACCCTAGCACATCCCTGTATACATACAGAAATGAGAGAATTATTAAATAAAACAAAGGAGTCCAGAAGTAAAGAAGTACTCTGCATATCTACAAGAAACCTCTACTGTGAAAAGGAATAGATGACTGTGGGAAAATTAAGACTAGAGAAACAAAAAGGTAAACAAGGATCGTTCCTAATTCAGACAACCTTTATGGTGCTGCCAAATTGGTTTTCTCCTGTTCTTTTCTTTCATAGGGAGCTGACGTAGCCTACCTAAATGCTAGCTAGATGAATATGCACAGGTAAGAAATGAGATTCTGGGGGTGTAGATTTCTAATATGCAGAATATATTTATGTATTGAAATAAAAAAGAGAGAAACAAATATGGTGAGTTAAATCAACATCTATATTGAAAAATGGAATTTCAAATGCGTGGGAGAACACAAATACATACAAACAGCAAACCCAAAGATAGATGAGTAGGGAGCAGGAATCAAGTCTAAGGAGCTAAAAGTGAAATGAGTCAGTTTAAAGAGACAAATCAGTGTAGACCCATGGTTTTCAAACTTTATGATTTCTCTTGGAAATCTTGATGAAATACAGATTACAATTCAATTGATCTAAGTCAGAGACTGAGAGTGTAGACTTCTAATAATTTTTCAAGTTATTCCAAAGCTGCTAATATTTGGGTCACACTTTTGAGCAACAAGAGTGTAAACGAGGGCTCCGCTTTCCATGCGCTGCCGGAGTGCTCCTCGCTTGTCCTGCTTCCGGGCTCTGCCGCTGCCGCTGCCTAGCTCCCAGCCACTCGCCACTTCTGTATTGCCAAGATGTCTCTTTCTAACAAGCCTACGCTGGACAAGCTGGACGTGAAAGGGAAGCGCGTGGTCATGAGGGTGGACTTTAATGTTCCTATGAAGAATAACCAGATAACAAACAACCAGAGGATCAAGGCTGCCATCCCAAGCATCAAGTTCTGCTTGGACAATGGAGCCAAGTCAGTTGTTCTTATGAGCCACCTGGGCCGCCCCGATGGCATCCCCATGCCTGACAAATAATCCTTAGAGACTGTTGCTGTAGAACTGCGATCTTTGCTGGGCAAGGATGTCCTTTTCTTGAAGGACTGCGTGGGCCCAGAGGTAGAGAAAGCCTGTGCTGACCCAGCGGCTGGGTCTGTCCTCCTGCTGGAGAACCTCCGCTTCCATGTAGAGGAGGAAGGGAAGGGGAAAGATGCTTCTGGGAACAAGGTGAAAGCCAAGCCAGCCGACGTGGAAGCCTTCCAGGCTTCCCTTTCCAAGCTCGGGGATGTCTATGTGAACGATGCTTTCGGCACTGCTCACCGAGCTCACAGTTCCATGGTGGGAGTGAATCTGCCACAGAAGGCTGGTGGTTTCTTGATGAAGAAGGAGCTGAATTATTTTGCCAAGGCCTTGGAGAGCCCAGAGAAACCCTTCCTGGCTATCCTGGGCGGAGCTAAAGTTGCAGATAAGATCCAACTGATCAATAATATGCTGGATAAAGTTAATGAGATGATTATTGGCGGTGGAATGGCTTTTACCTTCCTTAAAGTGCTCAATAACATGGAGATTGGCACTTCTCTGTTTGATGAAGAGGGAGCAAAGATTGTCAAGGACCTAATGTCCAAAGCGGAGAAGAATGGTGTGAAGATTACCTTACCTGTTGACTTTGTCACTGCGGACAAGTTTGATGAGAATGCCAAGACTGGCCAAGCCACTGTGGCCTCCGGCATACCTGCTGGATGGATGGGCTTGGACTGTGGTCCTGAGAGCAGCAAGAAGTATGCTGAGGCTGTTGGTCGTGCTAAGCAGATTGTGTGGAATGGACCGGTGGGGGTATTTGAATGGGAAGCTTTTGCCCGGGGAACAAAAGCTCTCATGGATGAGGTGGTCAAAGCCACTTCCAGGGGCTGCATCACCATCATAGGTGGTGGAGACACTGCCACTTGCTGTGCCAAATGGAACACTGAGGTCAAAGTCAGCCACGTGAGCACTGGGGGTGGTGCTAGTCTGGAGCTCCTGGAAGGTAAAGTCCTTCCTGGGGTGGATGCTCTCAGCAGTGTTTAGTGTTCGCTGGCCCTTGGTTCCTGTGCAGTCCTGGCAACTGAGTGCTTTCTTTCATATCTCCACTTGGTATTAGTGAAAATCGTCTCATGTCAAGAGATGAAGCACCAGGAACCCATAACTGATGCACAGAACCTCAGCTCATCTTTACCACACCTTGGCTTTTCCCACATTGTTCAAGTTCCATTTAAATTTGTAGTGGCTAACCCTTTGTGCTTTCTAGGTGTATATATATGTTTTGCCGCTTAAAGTAGGCTGTGTTAGTCCCCTTGAAGCAGCTTACTCCGGTTAGCTATGCTACCGTTTCATTACTGGCATGGAAGGATGATGAAGCTCCAGTGTTAGGTAGGGGAACAAGTCGATGATCTGTTAAAGGAACAATAAAGTTGTCCATTTAAACTGGAAAAAAAAGAGTGTAAACGATCCCATATAGAATAATGCTAATATTGTAATGTGAACAATCAAGAATTTATTCATCTCACACATTAATGGGATGGGAGAAGTAGAAATTTATATCCATAAAATAACATGAAAACACATTCAGAAATTGTTTTCCTAATTCTAATGATATGTTAAGACCAAATACAAGAGAAAAAATACTTATAGCTATTGAGTCTATTCTGGCTGACAGTGATTCTGTAGGACAGAGTAGACAAAGAGTTTCTGGGACTCTAAATCTGTACAGGAACACACAGGCTCATCCTTCTCCTACAGAGTGACTGTGGGTTTGAATTGCTTATCTTGAAATTATTAACTTATGCATCACCAAAAATAAAGTTTTCCACAAGAAACACAGCATTTGGCTTGGGAGTTATTTTGAAACTTAGAGCTTACTTGACAATGAATTGGCGATGCTTTATTTAAATTTTAATGATGTTGTTTACAAACTGACATCCTATCTGGGACCTCCCCAGAAGATAATAAAACATATGCTACATAGACAGGGACCTGTAAGTCAGATCAGATTTTTGTCATAAAGCACTGGTCCATCCAGTCATCAATTATCATAAAAATGAAGTCCATCTACTCTTCAAGCCAAAGTTATTGCTATTGAATAATATGCAAATATAAGGGAAATTATCTGAGATTTTTTTTAATTTGATACTTACTGGTCTGAACAAAATGGGGGAAACCACTATTGCCTCAAGTCACCCTTGTAACATGAAACTAGAGACATTCCCAGAGACTACCCTCAATCAAATAATAGTCTAAGCTTATAAAATAAACAACAACCCCTGCTTATAAAATAAACAACAACCCCTGTGAGCATTGTTTTACTTAGACCAATCACCTGTACATGACCAACAGGGCAATGATTTCCCAAAAAGCAAAGATAAGAACACAGGACTCAAAACAACTCACTGCCTGCACTGACTCAATGTGACTCTCTAGGACAGGGTTGAACTCTCCCTGTGACTTTCCGAGGATGGAATGTTTTAAGGAAATAGAAAGCCTTGTTTTTCTCCTGCTGAGCTGCGGGAGAGGTTAGGTGGGGGAAGAGACAGAAATGGGAAGCCTGGGTAAAAATGAGGAGAACACTGAAACATTGTGGAGATTACAACCAATGCCACAAGGATAATTTGTGCATGAATTATTGAATGGAAAACTAATTTTCTGTGTAAGCACCAACCTAAAGCACAATAAAATATTTATTATAAATTGTATAAGGAATTCTGTTCTCAGCATTAAAATTTTTTGCAGTAATAAGAACTAGTATTTCCATAACATTGAGAAACTTCTGAATTGTTTTTAGATACATTGTCACATTTTATACTAAAAAAAAAAAAAAAACCTATAAGATAGGTAGGGCAAATAGTGCCCCTATTTTCAGAATGAAAGAGAATCAGAGAAATCAAATGAACCAATAAAGGACACAACTTACAGTCAGTTGTACTGATTTAAAACTCAGATGGTTTCCATCCGACATCAAAGAATGCATCTTAAAGTAAATAGTTGCAAAGCTCCCTCGGATTCCCATTCATTTTAGTGTCATGTTCAAGACTCTTCCTTCATCAAGCAAGTGAAGCTTTTCATAGGCGCTTAAGCGCTAAATGGGAAACCAAGAAATATGTGATCTGCATGAGTAGTAAATTACTTGTTTCATCCCACAGGACACTGGTAGTCCAGGCTGACTAGAAAAACAAATCCAGAGACACTCATATATGTAAGAGAGAACTTTATATCAAGAAGTAATTATGCATCAAAAAATATCCTAGCCCAGCCCAGATCAAGTCCATAAGTTCAATAGTAATCCATGAGTTCGATATTCGCCCATAAACTCCTCTTCACACTCATACTGCACATACAATGATGCCGTATTGAGGAAGATGACAGGTCTGTGGGTGGAAAGTCCCATGGATCCAATGGCTGTGGGCATATCTTCAGGGCTCTGGCTGCCATCAGCGTGACCCCATGTGGCTTGAAAACAGGAATGCAAAGCAGAGAGAGAGTGTGTCTCACCTCCAGGAAGGACAAGAAGACCCAGAATCCTCATGAGAAAGCCATGCCCACAAGGAGGGATCACCAGGCTCTGACCTGATTGACAGGCTAGACTACACCCCTTCATTCTTACTTGTCAAATTGATATGAAATGATATAACTACCATAGACACCATGCGCCTTAACTGATTAAATGGGAGTAAGCTTGGGATGGAGGGTTATCAAGTGTAGGAGTATTACTTGACCCATCTGTCTACATACTAAACTCCACCCTAACCTTCTGACAATGATGGTTGATCTGTAGTCTCTCTCTCTCTCTCTCTCTCTCTCTCTCTCTCTCTCTCTCTCTCTCTCTCTCTCTCTCTCTCTCATATATATATATATATATTCCACTAGTTGTCTGTCAGT
Organism: Tenrec ecaudatus; assembly: GCF_050624435.1. Lineage (NCBI taxonomy): Eukaryota > Metazoa > Chordata > Mammalia > Afrosoricida > Tenrecidae > Tenrec > Tenrec ecaudatus. Next base: position 146,701,890 of record NC_134548.1, read on the forward strand.
TTGTCATGATGTGGTGGTTTGTGTGTTGCTGTGATGCTGGAAGCTATGTCACTGGTATTTCCAATACCAACAGGGTCACCCAATGTGAACAGGTTTCAGCAGGGCTTCTAGACTAAGAACAGATTACAAAGAAGGAACATACTGTGCACTTCTGGGGAACTGGCCACTAAAAATCTTATGGATAGCATTGAAATATTGTCAGATACTGATATTTTCATGATTAGAACAGACCATTCTCAGAGATAATGCCAGAATATGAGCGCACTAGGTAGAAAGGCAATGAAAATATGACTCTGGAAGAGTTGCCTTCTCAAAGTAGAGCTGACCATAACTAAGATGGGAGAAACCTTGAGGGACTAAGACCTTCAAGACCTTCATTCGCTGATGAGGCATAACTCAAAAACAGAAGAAATAACAAAAAACAGCAATTAATAATCAGAGCTTGGAATTTACAAAATACAAATAAAATGGAAGTTACAAAAAATGAAGTGGGATGCATAAAAATTGCCATTCTGGGCATTAGTGAGCTGAAATGGACCAGTATTGGCCGTTTCGAATCAGAATATCATATGATTTACTATGCCAGGAATGAAAGATTTAAGAGGAATGGATTCACAGTCATTGTCAAATAGGACATTTCAAGATCAATTTTCAAGTACAATGCTCTCTATGAAAGAACAACATCTGTTCACATACAAGGAAATCCAGTGAATACAACTAAGGCTACTGATGTATAAAATGAATGATTCTATAAATGTCTTCAGTCTGAAATTTATCATGATACATTCATAATTGGAATGCAAAAGTTGGAAACAAAGAGTAAGGGACAGTAGTTAGAAAATATGGCCTTGGTGATAGAAATGAAACTGGAGGTCCCATGAAAGAATTTTGTAAGACAAATGACTTCTTCATCAAAAATATCTTATTTTCAACAACACAGCTGGACTTCTCCACATGGAATAAACAGACATCAAGTTGGGTACATCTGTGGAACGAGCCGATGAAGAAGTTTGATATCAGCAGCTAAACCAGGTCAGGAGCCAACTATGGAATAGATCATCAATTGTAGATATGCAAGCTCAAATTGAAGGAGAAGAAAATAATACAAGTCCAAGACAGCCAAACTATGACCTAGTGTATGTCACACATGAAATTCAAGACCATCTGAAGAACAGATTTGAAACATAGAACACTAAAGACAGAAAACTTGATGAGTTTTGGGATGACATCAAGAACATTGTACACAAAGAAAACAAAAGGGTCATTAAAAAGACAGGAAAGAAAGAAAAGTCCAGAGTAGATTTCAGAAGAACTTGGAAACTTTCTCTTCATAGAGTAACTATGGAAAATAGAAGAAAGAGTGAAGTCAAAGAAAATTTCAATAGACAGCTGAAGAAGACAAAGTAAAATACCATAATGAAATATGAAAAGGCCTAGAGTGAAAAAAGGGAGCACATGCTCAGCATATCTGAACCTAAAAGAACTCACGAAAAAATTCACACCACCAGCTGTGATACTGAAAGATTCTATGGGCAAAATATTGAATGATACAGGATACATTAAAAGAAGATGGAAGGAATACACAGAGTCAGTGTACCAAAAAGAACTAGTCAGTGTTCATCTATTTCAGGAGGTAGTATATGATCAAGCACCAATGGTACTGAAGGAAGGAGTTTAAGCTGCATTGAAAATGTTAGCCACCAAAAAGGCTCTGGGAATTGATGGAATGCCAATTAAAATGTTTCAACAAGCTAATGAATCACTGGAACCACGGACTTGTGTATGCCAGGAAATTTGGAAGACAGCTACTTGGCCAAATGACTGGAAGAGATCCATATTTAAACCCATTATATATACAGGTGACCAAACAGAATGCTCAAATTATAGAACAATACCAGTGATATCACATTTAAGTAATGTTTTGTTAAGGATCATCCAACAACACTTGTTACTGTACATTGACAGGAAGCTACCAGAGGTTCCGGAAAGATTCAGTAAAGAACATGGAACTAAGGATAAAATTTCTGATGTCAAATGAATATTGGGTGAAATCAGAGAATACCAGAAGAATATTTACTTGTCTTAAATTGACTATGTAAAGGTTTTCAACTTTTTGGACCATAATAAATATGGATAAATTTGAGAAGAACTGGAATTCCATAACACTTCACTTTGCCTTTTGAAACGTGTACATGGATCAAAAGGCAGTTGTGGGAACAGAACATGCGAATACTGAATAGTTTAAAATCAGAAAGGTGTTCCTCAGGGTTGTATACTCTCACTGTGCTTATTTAATTTGTGTACTGAGAAAATCAACAGAGAATCTAGCTTATGTGAAGAATGCAACATCAGAAGAAGAATGAGTCACTGCAAAATGGTTGCATAAGCAAGTGTGGTGAAGAAAACTGATGGTGCCCGGCTATCAAAAGATATAGCATCTGGTATCTTAAAGGCTTGAAGATAAAGAAGCGGCCATCTAGATGACAAGCAACAAAGCCCACGTGGAAGAAGCACACCAGTCTGTGTGATCATGAGGTGTCAATGGGATCAGGTGTCAGGCATCTAAGAACCAGAATAAAATCTTACCCAATGTGAATTGGAGGTGGTGGTGAATGGAGTGGAAACCCAATGCCCATCTGTAGACAATTAGACATCCCCTCACCGAGGGGTCACAGGGAAGAGATGAGCCAGTCAGGGTGCAATATAGCACCAATGAAACACAGAACTTTTCTCTAGTTCTTTGGTACATTCTACCCCCACTATCATGACCTCAATGCTATCCTACAAATCACATTAGACCAGAGCATGCACACCACTACAGATAAGAGCCTGAAACACAGGGAATCCGGGAAAGATAAACCCCTCAGGGCCAACAATGAAAATAGATATGCCAGGAGGATTAGGGGAGTGAGGAGGAGAAAGGGGGATCAATCACAAGGATCAATCTAGAACCCCCTCCCAGGGGGACTAACAATTGAAAAGTGGTTGATCACTGAAGACAAATGTGTGCATAAACAAATGTGGTGAAGAAAGCTGATGGTGCCCGGCTATCAAAAGATATAGCATCTGGGGTCTTAAAGGTTTGAAGGTAAACAAGCGGCCATCTAGCTCAGAAGCAACAAAGCCCATGTGGAAGAAGCACACCAGCCCGTATGATCCCAAGGTGTTGAAGGGATCAGGTATCAGGCATCATCAGAACAAAAAAATCTTATCATAGTGAATGAGGCAGGGAGTGCAGAGTGGAGACCCAGAGCCCATTTGTAGGCCACTGGACATCCCTTACAGAAGGGTCTCGGGGAGGAGATGAGCCAGTCAGGGTGAAATGTAGAAACGATGAAACATACAACTTTCCTCTAGTTCCTAAATGCTTCCTCTCCACTCTCCAACCCACTATCATGATCCCAATTCTACCTTAGAAATCTGGCTAGACCAGAGGATGTATACTGGTACATATAGGAACTGGGAACCCAGGGAATCCAGGACAGATAATCCCTTTAGGACCAGTGGTGTGAGTGGCAATACTGGAAGGGCAGAGGGAGGGTGGGTTGGAAAGAAGGAACCAATTACAAGGATCTACATGTGACCTCCTCCCTGGGGGACAGACAAGAGAAAAGTGGGTGAAGGGAGACGTCAGACAGGGCATGATATGGCAAAATAATAATTTATAACTTAACAAGGGTTCATGAGGGAGGGGGAGTAGGGAGAGAGGGGAAAAATGAAAAGCTGATGGCAGGGGCTTAGGTGGAGAGCAAATGCTTTGAGAATGATGAGGGCAATGAATGTACAAATGTGCTTTACGCAATGGATGTATGTATGGATTGTGATAAGAGTTATATGAGCTCCTTATAAAATGATTTTTAAAAAGAATATTCAACCCTTTAAGATCAAAATGGCAGCATTTACCCAAGAACTAAGTTCATATGGGTTAGGAAAGAAGGAGGAAGTGGAAATAGGAAACAGGGAAAAAATGGGATAATTATACATTAAGGATATTGCAATGAATGAGATGAAGAAAAATGTGCTTCATTTTTTAAAGTAAAAACTGATGATATGCTCTGTGAACCTTCAGTGTATGCAAAGTTCTTAGCCATAAACAAAAAAGTTGAGGGAATGGAGGCTTGGAACCATAGTTGCAGAGGACAGACATCAAGATCAACTCGCATAACATTGTCAACAGAACAGTATCTTAAATCCTCCAATGTGTATAACAGCTAGGTCCTTAAGAAGCTCGCATGTACCCATTTAGAGTACTGTTCCATCTGAAGGAAAGCCAAAAGAAGAAAATGAAATCTACAAGGACATAACTAGTTCAAAGGACTGATACACCGTGCAAATCTCAGCTTCCATGACCCTGAGATCAGATGAACTGGTTAGTACCTGGCTACCATGGCTGACCACTCTGAAAGTGGTCACAATAAGGGGTCCTGGAAAAAATATATAGAACAAAAGCCAACTTCCTAAGACCAGGCTTGAGGGTCTGATGGAATTAGTGCGTGATCCAAGACTAACGCCCTTAGTCACACTTCAAACCTGAACTGAACTCACCTATATGCTGCAAATACATCCACGAATGAAATAAAGCACATGGAAGACATAATTATGAAAACTTAGTCATAAGAAAGTGTAGGGCATGGAAGAAGCACACCAGCCTGTATGGTCACAAGGTGTCGAACGGATCAGGCATCAGGCATCAAAGAACAAAATATCATATCATTGTGCATGAGGGGGGCATGTGGAGTGGAGACCCAAAGCCCATCTGTAGGCAACTTGACACCCCCCTACGGAAGGGTCGCAGGGAGGAGACTAGCCATTGAGTGTGCTGTAGCAATGATGAAACCTACAACTTTCCTCCAGTTCCTAAATGCTTCCTACCACCCAAATATCATGATCCCAATTCTACCTTACAAATCTGGCAAGACCAGAGGATGTACCCTGGTACAGATAGGAACTGGAAACACAGGGAATCTAGGGCAGATGATCCCTTCAGGACCAGTGGTGAGAGTGGTGATACTGGGAGGGTAGAGGGAGGGTGGAGTGGAAAGGGGAACTGAATACAAGGATCTACATATAACCTCCTCCCTGGGGGATGGACAACAGAAAAGGGGGTGAAGGGAGACGTTGGACAATGTAAGATATGACAAAATGATAATAATTTATAAATTATCCAGGGCTCATGATGGAGGGGGTGTGGGGAGGGAGGGGGAAAATGAGGAGTTGATGCCAAGGGCTTAAGTGGAGAGCAAATGTTTTGAGAATGATGAGGGCAAGGAATGTACAGATGTGCATTACACAATTGATGTATGCATGGATTGTGATGAGTTGTATGAGCCCCAAGTAAAATGATTAAAAAAAACAGAAAGTGTGGGGAAGAGGATATCAAAGAAACAGTAACCAACCTAAAAGAGGTCTTGATGATCAAAGCTGGAAGAATTTGAGAAAAAGAAAATTACTATGGTAGTGTATTAAGGCCACAGAATCAAAGAAGTATCCAAGATCCATACTAATTCAATTGTTGAAGAAAGAAAATGAAAGAGGGAGAGAAGATAAAGCTTATAAAGATAACCCAATAATATATGTAGATACTATTCTTTCTAGGTGGTTAAATTTTAACTTAACCACCAAGAATAGACAGGCCTAGTAGGTGAACAGTAAATAATCGCTTGGGGATTTGTACTCCTTAGAACATCCAGCTTTATGACAATAAAAGGACAGCATTTCTCCAGGCATAAAACTCCAAAGGCAGGAAAAACTAAGATAGAAGGACAATAAGAGAGAAGTGAGAAGAGACCTGCTACAATGTCACAAATCAAAATGTGTTCACATGGAGTAGAAAATCCACTTTCTCTGTAAATTCTCACTCAATTATAATCTTTTAAAATATCATTTTCCATGTGTTAGACTGGACATCTGCCATATGTACTAGGTCATTCTTTCAATTCAGTTATTATTCTGTATACCAAATGAGTCCACATAGAAATCATGTCCTATGGCAGAGATTGCTAGCTACCTATTTGGTTATCTATTTTCCTAAACTCGTTTACTAATCGATCAGCAAATTATAGTCACATGGGACATTGTTTACCTAAAAGATCCTGTTTTCTCCAGGTCTCTTGAAGCTCTAGGTGTTCACATTACTAAGTTCTCGTCAATGAGATAAATGTGACAAATTTCTGGAAATTCTTTTTTGTTGTTGTTTACGTTTTAATTGCTTAAAGCTTCTTTGTTAATCATTCTATTGGGGGCTCATACAACTCTTCTCACAATCCGTATATACATCCATTGTGTCAAGCACATTTGTACATCTGTTGCCATCATCATTCTCAAAACATTTACTTACTTTCTACTTGATCCCTCAATATCAGCTCATCTTTCACCCTCCCTCCTCATTCCCCCTCCCTAATGAGCCCTTCATAATTTATAAATTATTATTTTGTCATATCTTACACAGTCCGACGTCTCCCTTCATCCGCTTTTCTGTTTTCCATCCTCCAGGGAGGAGATTATATGTAGATCCTTTTAATTGGTTCGCCCTTTCTACCCCACCTTCCCTCCACCCTCCTGGTATTGCCTCTCTCACCACTGGTCCTGGATTCCCTGTGTTTCCAGTTCCTATCTGTACCAGTGTACATCTTCTGGTCCAGCCGGATTTGTATGGTAGAATTGGGGTCATTAAAGTGGGGGGAGGGGAGGAATCATTTAAGAAATAGAGGAAAGTTGTATGTTTTATGGTTGCTACCCTGAACCCTGACTGGCTCGTCTCCTCCCCAAGACCCTTCTGTAAGGGGGTGTCCAGTTTCCTATAGATGGGTTTTGGGTTTCCACTGTGCACTCCCTCTCATTTACAATGATATGATATTTTGTTCTTTGATGCCGGGTTACCAGGTCCCTTCTACGCCTCGTGGTCACACAGGTTAATGTGCTTCTTCCATGTGGGCTTTGTTGTTTCTGAGCTAGATGGCTGCTTGTTTGCCTTCAAGCCTTTAATACACCAAAACGCTATATCTTTTGATAACCGGGCACCATCAGCTTTCTTCACCACATTTGCTTATGGACACATTTGTCTTCAGCAATCGTGTCGGGAAGGTGTTCATCATGGAATGCCAATTTAATAGAAGAAAGTATTCTTGCATTGAGCAAGTACTTGAATGGAGGCCCAATGTCCATCTGCTACCTTAATACTAAACCTATAAATATATGCACATAGATCTATTTACCCATCATCCTCTATAAATATACATACCTATGTATATGCCTGTATTTAGACCTCTATAAATGCTCTTTGACTCCTAGTTCTTTCCTCTATTTCCTTTTCCTTTGAAATTCTTTTTAAAGGAGCAAATGAGCTCCATTCTTGTCTCATTCCTTTGTTCAGATGCTTAGAATACAGGCGTGATGACTGGAGCTCTACCTGTTATCTTGGTATATGCATGAGAATGAAAGAGATGAGATTACCATAGCTGAAAGAAATGTGAGTGCATGAATGCCATAGAACTATTACAGTCATTCTAAACTTGCTATCTTCAGATTTATTTTATTTTAGGTAGAAACGATTCATTCCAATCCAGGCTTTATTCTACTGTGTCATTCATCTTTCAGAGTCATATATCGGAGTATGTCACTACTTTGCTTAAAAATCGAACTTATCTGGTAAAGTGGAGGTGAAAACTCAACTCTTCAGCATTTAAGCCTTTTGTGATCTTGATTTAGCCTATATGTGTACACTGATTCATGCTGCTGATACAATCGCACACCTTTATATCTGTCTCACTAATTAATCCTTTATTCATTCCCAACTCTGCTCACAGTAATGAAGCTGTTTTTGTAGAAGGTATATTATTCTTACTTCCTCTAACCAGTGAATTCCTAGTAATCCCTGGAAAACCAACAGGAATGCCTCCTGTGTTATAAGTCCTTTTCAGTCACACTCTGGATCTGGTGAGTCAAATTTCTCCTTTCTTGTATATACTCACACACAAATTTATATGTAACTCCTCTAAATTCCCTTTGCATTTTGTACATGATTTTACAATGCAGCACATCATGTGACCAAAGGCCTTGGAAAGCAAGGGAGAGTGGCACCATTTGGGCCAGTGTGAGGGCATACATGTGATGCTGTTTGGCCTTTCCCATAGGCTGACCCAGGTACAGGGCCTTTAGAGGTCCCAGACAGCTTGTTAAAGTAAATCCACCTCTACTCTCCTACAAGTCTCACCCTGTTCATTCCAGCGCTGTTATATCCCTCCTTTTCCCTCCTCCCCAAGCTTTGAACCTGACCTTGCTGAGGTACTGAGCCCCTTCTTCCCAGGGGCCCTTCTACCCCCTCACTTTGCTTCCAGAAAATGAAATGAGATGTGTGCAGTGAGCTTCTCAGCATAGTTAACCCCTTCCAAAATATTATGTACATTCTGTGATTGTTTCCTTAGTCCTCATGCATGGAATATACTCATTTTTTCCTAAATTCATAATCTCAGAAGAAATATTTACTGCAACTTCCTGCCTTCATCTTCATCCCTTTTAGAAAGAATACAATCACTGTCCTATAGCATGTCTCTCCAAACTTAGAGATAACAGGATAAATGCAGAAAATTCTCCTGTGTCCTGCATAGTTAAAAAAAAAAACCTGGGGGAAGCAATGTTTGCTTACAATGATGAAAAAGTTAAAATAGCTCATGCTATATTTCTAAATGAAGGATAACAGAGGCATAAACATTGTCCTTACAAAGAGTCTTTTAGAAGAAAAGTATGAATCAAATTATTGGCTCAAGAACTGTTTGAACAGATGGTGTGATTAACAGTTAACATGCAAGACATCTTGGGAGCTTACAGGAAAGTAAACAAGCAAAACTAAAAAGAAATTACTTTGTTTCCCCAAAAGATTCTTTCATTCATTTTACTGGGTAAATTGAAAGTTCTATATTTTCAAGGCTGTGTTTCCTTGGAGGATGTTAGGAATGATCAGAGTAATTTTAGAGCAAAAGACAGCAACAATAAGAGTATATGCCACATGTGCCTCTTGAGATGGAGCTTGTGTACTTGCACTTTGCAGCATAGTTGACATTCTCCCCACTACTAAGGGCACTCTGTTCATCTGTGCTTTACTTCAATAGCCTCTTGTGCCTGGGCAACTGGGACCCAGTTAATAATTGGGATGGAGTTAATAATTGAGAAACAAACTAGGCTCTCGTCCAGGTACATTGAATGCATCATTCTCTCTAAGGTTATCTCAGGATGTCCCCAGGAGACTTTGTCCCAATGGGGATATTGAAAATCAAAAAGGTAGAAATGCTACTTTCCCTTGTAAAGCTACCATTGAAACTCTGGCCTGATAGTCTCTAGAGTTCTTAGGAGAACTCTATTGTAGAGGAAAAAGCACTTAGTATGGCATCTAGAGAGATGGCTATGAGGGTCTGTTCTGCTGGCAGATAATCACGAATTCGTTCTGCACTGCAGTTCCTCAAATCTTAAACTAAGGGACTGGGACTTTCACATAGTTGAGTTCATTGGTGGCAGTAAAGGGACACATGGACTCAAATATTCCTCCCAATGGATAAAGGAAAAACTAAAAATAATATTTATGCACAGCAATATTTTCTTGCCAAGTCAAAGATATAGAATACCAAAGCTACAAACCCTCTGTGGAAAATAAAAATCAGCAAATTCCAGTGCACATCATTGCGATGCTGCTTGACTCTCACCTAGATGCAAACTATTGGGGCAAACAAAAACAGGCAAGAAAAAGTGGGGGTAATATAGAGAGAGCTAGCAAAGAGGATTATAGGTTATTTAGAAAAACCACCAAAAGAATATTTTTTAAAGTTGGAAAAGTGCCTCGATAATGAGAACTCACAGGGAGGGTGTTTCAAAGTATGTGCAACATAAAGAGTTAAGTGCCATTTAAAGGGCTGTTGTTATTAAGGGACATCAAGTTGACCCATAGCAACCTTATGCACAACAGAATGAGACACTGTCTTGGCCCCGCAGCATCCTCACAATTATACCTATGCTTGAGACCATTGTTAGAGCCACAATGCCAATCCATCCCCTTTAGGGCTTTCCTTTTTTTTCGCTGTCCCTCTACTTTACTAAACACGATGTCCTTCTCCGGGGACTGGTCTCTCCTGACAACATGTCCAAATTGTGTAAAATGAAGTCTCACCATCCTTGCCTCTAAGGAGCACTTGGCTATACTTCTTCAACCATAGATATGTTGGTCCTTTTCACAATCCATGGTATTTTCAATATTCTTCTCCAGCACCACTATTCAAATGCATCATTCTTCTTCAGTCTTCTGTACTCAGTTTCCAACTTTTACATGCATATGAGGCCATAGGAAACACCATGGCTTGAGTCAAGTGCACCTTAATTCTCAAAGTAACACCCTTGATTTTGAATACTCTAAAGAGGTTTTGTGCAGCAGATTTACCCAATGCAACTCACCTTTTGATCTCTTGACTGCTGCTTCCATGAACATTGATTGTGGATCCAAGAGAGACAAAATCCTGACAACCTCAACCTTTCCCTTCACTTATCATGATGTCATTTACATTGATGTTATAAGTCTAGCTGTGAGGATATAGGTCTTCCTTACATTGAGCTGTAACCCATACTGAAGATTGTAATCCTTGATCTTCATCAGCAAGTGCTTCAAGTCCTCCTCATATAGACACTGTCAAACACAAGCCTGCTGTAAATTGGTACAGAAGGCCCTTATGTATCACCCATATTTGAGAGATAATTTTGCGAGGTTGTTGGTTGGCAGTTGTTTTGTTTCTTCCTTCAGAGTTTCATGTCATTCCATTTCTTCTTGCCTGAATGGTTTCTGATGAAAAATCCCAGTTTATTCTTATTGGTTCCCAATTGTGGGTAAAATTTATTTTTTTTGTTTTATTGGCATATAATCCACATATCATACAATTCTATAGTTCAGTCATATCAGGAGGAATTACCCTGCTGATCATGACCTCATTACCCCAATGATTGTCAATCATTATCCCCAATCAACTTTAGAACATTTTCATTTCCTTTTATTCATGGTTAAATCTTTTTTTCATTATCTTCTTCTTCAGGTATTAATATTTTCTGTTTCTCATTTATTTATTTGTTTGTTTGTTTGTTTGTTTGTTTTGAAGATCCTTTTATTGGGTCTCTTATAGCTCTTATAACAATCCATACATCAATTGTATCAAGCACATATGTACATGTGTTGCCATCATCACTTTCTAAACATTTACTTTCTATTTGAACCCTTGGTATCAGCTCCTCTTTTTTCCCTCCTTCCCACCCCCCTCATGAACCCTTGATAAATTATAAATTATTATTCTTTTCATATCTTCCACTGAGCACTGTCTCCCTTACTCCAGTTTCTGTTGTTCATTCCCATACTGATGGTGTTATGTGTTGATCATTGCAATCGATTCTTTCTTCCTCCCTTCCTCTCCCCACCTTCCCCCTACCCTCCTGGAGTTATCACTACTCCCATTTCTGTTCACAGGGGATGGTGATGATCTGACTTGGATTCCGTGTTTCATGAACTCTTATCTGTATCGGTGTACATGCTCCAATCTAGCCAGAACGGAAAGGCAGGACTGGGATAATGATAGTGGGGGTGAGGAAACTTCAAGGAACCAGGGGAATAGTGTGTGTTTTTTTGGTGCTATAATGCACCCTGGTTGACTCATTCCTTCCTTGTGACCCTTCTGTGAGGGGATGTCCCATTGTCTACAGATGGGTTTTGGGTCTTTGCTTTGACCCCACTCAATCTCAACAATATGTTTTTGTTTGTTTGTTTGTTTGTTTGTTTGAGGGTCTTGTGATGCGTGTTACCTGATCCCTTCGACACTTCATGATCACACAGGCTGGTGGGCTTCTTCCATTTGGGCTTGTTGCTTTTCTGTTACATGGCTGCTTGTTTAACTTCAAGCTTCATTCATAGAACAAAACAAACTATATCCAAAAAGATTATAACACAAGAGCAGAATTTAGTGTTTTTTTTAACTTCTCATTGTGTATTGGGTGGACGTTTACTTCTCAAATCATTGTTTTCATATTCAACAACTTATTAAAACTTCTGATAAATTGCCCTGTGAGCCCCCTTTTTTTGCTTAGAGGATTCTATTTTACCGTACACTTCAACACTTATCTACCCTTCCACCTGTTCCTCCACATTCAATCCATCCCTTCCCACCCCTTGCAAAATTCAAGACTATTTATTTTGGTATGAAAAACCTTTATCTTTATTTATTTATTTTATAACAATGGTCTCATACAATGATTAACTTCATGCAGAATAATGTCTTCAAATTCCCTCCATGTTATGAGGTGTTTCACAATTTCATTGTTATTCTTTAATGTCAAAAATTAAAATCTAACTCACTGAAAAGAGTGTCCCCCCCCCTTCCTCCATAATGCCATGGTAGAGTGGGTTCACTCAGGAGGGGAAAAAACCTTATGGGACCTTTAGCAAAATATGGGTGGAAAACAAAAAGCATACCGAATCATACCAGGCGTTTCATGCATCTTGGGGCTTGAAAGGGATACAGGCCAGGTCCACAGGTTCGTGGTTGGACATGTGGAGGTGATGACTGAACTCTACCAGTTGGCCCAATCTCCCTGATCACAGTTCCAGTGAAGGCTCACATTCATGGTTTTAGCTTGGTGCTGTATACTTAAATTTATTAAGTTTATATGTTTGTGTTCTAACATTTTTCTACTCTGTAGAATGTTCTATGTGAATTGGAAAATAATGCATGTTGATGTCATTGGACGGTGTGTTCTGAATACATCTAAGAGTAGTAAACAAGTTGATTAATTGTGTTGTTTGGTCCTGCTGTGACTTTGCTGAGTTTCTTTCTAGTTCTATCCTCTCTTGAGAATGGTGCATTGAAATCTATTATTATTGTAGAGTTATTTTTCCTTGAACTCAATAAATAAGAGTTTGACTAATGTATTTTGAGAGTCTTTCAATGGATGCACAGCTACTTATTATGGTTATCTGTTTTTGTTCAATTGTGCATTTAATCTTTATGTAATACGTTTCTTGGTTGCTCATGATGGGTTTTTCCTTGAAGCCTGTTTTATCTTAGATTAATATTGCCTAAAATAATTAACACCTTCTTTTGCTGATTGCCATGAGCTTGATATATTTACTTTCATATTTTGATTTTTAGTTTATCTTCCAAAGATACTACCAAAATAAAAATTTTTAGATCAGTATCTTTTATGAATATAGATGGGAAGATTCTCAATAAATTCATATGTATACATGATATATATCAGGTATCAAAGATGGTTCAACATTAGGAAAACAATCAATATAATCCACTATATAAATAAAACAAAGGAAAATTATTCCATGATCATACCAACTGATAAACAAAAGTCGTTAGACAAAATCCAACACCACTTCCTGTTAAAAACTCTTACCAAATTTGGAATAAAAGGGAGCCTTCAACATAATAAAGATCATATACACATAACAAGACAACTACTCACTTAATGGGAAGAAACCGAAAGTATTATCCTTGCGAACTAGTATTAGACAGGGATGCTTCTTGTCGCCACTCTTATTCAGTATTGTGCAGCAAGTCTTAGCCAGAGTTATTAGACAGTGAAAAGAAATCAAAAGCATGGAAATTGGTATAGAAGAAGTAAAACTCTCTCTATTGGTAGATGATATAATTCTACACATAAAAACCCAAAACTCAACAAAAAATATTTGGAAATAATGGAAATGTTTGGCAATTTGGCAAGGTAAAAGATCTACATACAAAATTCAGGAAGATACCTGTATACAAATGGAAGAGATGTTTGAAAAGAAACCAAAAAATCAATTTATAATAACCAACAAAAGATGAAATACTTAGGAATAACCCTAACCAGAGAAACAAAAGGCTTGTACAAAACTACAAAGCACTGCTACCAGAAACCAAAAGGGACCTAAATAAATGGAAGAATATCTGATGTTGTTGGATAGGAGGACTCAACAATGAAAATATCAGTATTATCCAAAGCAATCTAGAAATACAATGCAATTCAGATCTAGATTTTATCATCATTCTTTAAAGAAATGGAAAAACTAATAACCAACCTTATATGGAGAGGAAACAGATCCAGGATGCGCAAAGTACGTCTTGAGAAGAACAAAGTAGGCCTTTCACTTCCTGACCTCAAAGGTTACTATATAACTATCATAGTGAAAACCTGGTATTGGTAAAACAAAAGATGAGTAGACCAAGGAACAGAATAGAAAACATAGAATGAAGTTTATACACCTATAGACAATTGATCTTAGTAATAGGACCGAAATATATTAACAAATGGTGGTAACACAACTGGGTATTCATTTGCAGAAGAATAAAAGAGGACCTATATCTCACTTCCTATACAAAAACAAACTGAAGATGAATTAAAGAACCAGTTATAAACCGTAGATCAGTAAAGATTATCAATGAGAAAATAGGGACAAACATAAGGGCCCTAATGTATGGCACAAACACACTGCCAATCATAACAAAAAACAAACACACAGCAGAAGACAAAATAGATGACTGGGACCTCCTAAAAATAATACACTTATGTGCATCAAAAGACAAAGGAGTAAAAAGAAAGCCCACATTGGGAATGGTTTTGTTTTGTTTTGCAATGGTACATCAGACAAGGGAATGGTCTCTAAAATTTACAGAAAATTGCACCACCTTAATGTGAAAAATACAAATAACCCCTTTTTTAAATGGGCAGAGGACATAAGAAGACATTCAAGTGACCAACAGACATATGAAGAAATTCCTTTAATCACAAACTACTTGAACGATGCAATGCAAATCAAGCCAATGGTGAGTTTACCACCTCACACCAGCATCGATAGCAAACTTAAACAACAGAAACTAATAAATGCTGTAGAGGCTGTGGAGAGATTAATATCCTCATGTGCAATAGATGAGACTGCAAAACTGTGCAACTGTGGGAAGAGATAGGGTGCTTACTCAAACAACTGGGAATAAAAATGCCATATGATCAAGCACTCCCTTTACGTGGTATAAACTACAAAAAAGAAGTATAGCATAAATAGATATTTACACAGTCATGTTAATCACAGCACTACCCACAATAGCAAGAAGATGGGAACAACCTAAATTTCTATTACTAGAAGACTAGATAAATAAACTGTGTTATATACAAACAATGGACTGATACACAACTTCTCATTTTCCTAGATTCATACATTGTACACTCCAAGTTCAGATGCTCAGTGGATTTTTGTAAGTGTTTCTTCTTCCCTTCAATTGTGTCCCCTCAGCTAATGAAGATATCAAAGCTTCCACTCCTATGGGTTCTATTCCATTCCTGTCTCCATGATAGACTCCACCCTGAGGAAGCAACTCCTCCTTACTCACTGTGACAGTTACATAAACTGTTGTCAATTTGAGAGGATTATGAGTGAAGGGGTGGAGTCTGGCCTGTTAATCAAGATATAACCAATGAGGCCTCTGTGTGGGCATGGCCTTCTGAGAATTCTGGCAATGGTTATTTCCTCCTTGGAGGCTGGAAATACTTCTCTCTCTCTCTCTCTCTCTCTCTCTCTCTCTCTCTCTCTCTCTCTCTCTCTCTCTCTCTCTCTCCCTCTCTCTCTCTCTCTCTCTCCTCACTCCCTGAGATAATGCTCTACTGAAAAGACACATGTTGTTATGCCTTGGGAGTCGAAGAAGCCACATGGACCTACCCTGATGCCACCAGACCTCTGGTGCCAGAGAAGCCAAATAGAGACCCCTGCCAGCACTGAGATGCTTACAACACCACTGGATCCACAAGACTTCCAACCCACTGGCCTGTGATCTTCCTGCATTTGGCATCGTTGCATCTATTTTGTGAGTCTAAAGAGGACTTTATAGATTGGTATCGAACACACAGGTTAATATTAGACTTATGGACTTGATTTGGACTGGGCTGGGATTTTTTTTTCAATATTCAATTGATCTTGTATATAAACTTCTTTCTTATATACATGAGTGTCTATAAATTTGTTTCTCTAGTCTACCCAGACTAACACAGTCATATTTTGAGCACCCATCTTCCAGCATGGCACTAACTTGAAGTTAGTGGACTCCCTGTTAGTGCTGGAGCACAGCCCATTAGCTAAACTGAGCCTGCACATCTTCTAGGCCATCCTGGGAGAAGGCAGCACTTGAGGCCATGCTGCTCCACTGAAAGGAAAATGTGACTATGAGAGGTTATGGTGATTTTCTCTGGGGATTCTATCTTCTTTGGGGTCCATTCACCTTCTTGAATGGCTATTTTCCCTCTTTCATGATGTTAGGGAAGGTTTGTTCCAGTAGTTCTTTGATTATTTTCTCTGTGGATTTTTTTTTGTTCCTTCCTGTTTTGAAATGCCTGGCACATGCAAATTGTTCCTTTTTATTCAACATAATTCTTAGACTTCCTTCAGATTTGTTTGCTCATTATATTGATTGTTCTCATAGATTGCTATAAAGAGATTTATCTTCAAGCTTACTAATTGTACTTTCTATTTCTTCAGTTCTATTGCTTTGCTCTTTCAACGTGATGTCTAATTCTAATAGCTTATTATCAATCTTCTGGACGTCTGTTTGGAGTTTTTGGATCATTTAAAATTTTTTCAGTTATTTAATCAGATTCCTAAGTTCTTCAATAGAATTTTCTGTTCTTTTTGCTTTTTCCATAGTCCCTTCTATCTTTCTACATTCATCATAAATACCATTTTTAGTATTTCCCATGTGACTTCTTCCTCAAAAAAAAGGTTTTTGACTCTGTGCCTTGATCAGTCATTTGCATCATGTGATCTTCTTCCCGTGAACAGAAATTGGCTATTGTTTCTAAGAAACTGTATTGTTCATTACTTTTATTTCTCATCTATAATCAAGTGCTAAGGGAGTGAGTTGTAATCCTTGTCCTCTAGTTGTAACTATCGAAGGTGCATGGGTGAATATGTCATGTCAAGACATTTAACTTACATACATACAAACAACTAGGACAGCACCAACAGCTTCAAGGAAGTGGATGGGAAAACATGCCTGGGCTGAAATATGCATGGATGGGTATTTCTGTAATTAGTAAATTGCATGAGTTGAACATGGTCCACCGTATGTTTTACTAAAATATTCACTTATTGTCTATGGCTAAAACATTAGTACAAAGCTTTCAATGCAATAAGAGACTGGTTTGTTTCCAGTGAGTGTAGGAGAGAATGGAGATCTTCTGAAGCTGTTTCATGGGATATACTTGAACACAACCAGGATTTTGGAACGCTATCTTACAGTTATGCATAGGATGGATTGGTACTAGTTTCCAATGTGTCTCTCTCTCCCTGCTTTTCTTCCATCGCTTCAAGCATATCACTTGGAAAAATGTATTCATTTCTCCTCAAGTTTAAAAATTCAGAGTCTGTTTAAATAAGTTTTATTAAACACATTGATTAATTAATGTCACCCTATCGCTTCTCAGCCTTTTGGCTAAGATCAAGTGTAGTAATTAATGTTACCTTAAACGGATGTCTCCAATGACATGCCCAAGCGTCTATTCTGCTTAACATTTTTATCAAATTACTTAGGTAAAAAATCAGAAGGAAATTTTGCTAAAGTCTTCGTGATATAAGAAAGCAAAAATAAAAGGTAAAGTTCTGGTTACCAGAGTTAGCACTCATAAATATCCCAAAGGAATGGAACTCAAGGCCATATTGAAAAAAGAATGGTAAAGATGGCATTAAGGTTAAACAAAAATCATCTACAGAAAATAGACTTCAGTCCATGACTGTAGTTTGTGTGAGAACAATCAGAGGGTTTGCTTCTCTGCTAAGAAAAATCCTCCATGTGAAGTTTCAGCAATTAAAAATATTTAGGAGGCTTTCCAATCCAAAACATCATTCTTCAAAAGAAAAAAGTAAAGGAAATTAGAGATTTTAGCAGTAAGTTGAGTTAGTGAATGAGAGAAAACTATTTGTCTTGTCATCTGAAGCAAAATGGAAGAACAGGATGCTTAATTTCAGAAAAGGATTCTAACTTAGAAACCAATTAACAAGTTTCTGTGGTTAATTGTTTAATCATAAATACCAAAAGAGGAAACAATCAGGGTTTCCTGTTACACAAACCTTTCTATACTAAAACTGAGAACGTTCTGAACAAACTAGGATGGTCATCACCGTGCGCCATGCTTCATCCACACTTACCTTATTCAGGAAATTGTTAAATGGATTCTTCACTTAAGTGTGATATTTTCTCATGACTAGTTCATTTATGTCGTTTTGGTCCAAACTCAAATGCCACGGTCCTTTTTATATATAAAAAAAAAGCCTCGCATAACCATGTATGTAAGGAGCCCTCAAGGCACTGGTGGGTAAGCATTAGATTGCTAACTGCAAGGTCGCCACTTCAAATGCACCACCCACTTTTTGGAAGAAAGAGTAGGCTGTCTGCTCCTACTAAATTTACAGCCTTGGGAACCCTATGTAGAGTCGCTGTGAATCTGAATTGACATGATGGCAGTGGGTTGGGTTGGATTTTTGAATCATTTATAGTAATAAATCCAATTTGTCACTCTTTCCTACCACTTTGTTTTGTTTTTCTCATAATGCTTTTTAATATCTAAAATGTTTATTATCACTTATTTATTGTTTACTGTGTTAGTCTGAGTACTTTAGAGAAACAAATCCACAGAAACTCGTCTATACAAGAGAGTTTTATGTAAAGGTTAAGTGTGCATCAACAAAATATCCCAACCCAGTGCTGCCCAAGCCCACAAGTCCAACATTAACCCATTAATCCATATGTCCAACACCAGTCCACAAAGTCCTCCTCCATCTCACAAACAGACGAATGATGCTGACTGCAGGAGGAAAGCCGTGTCAGTGAATGTGTCAGCATCTCAGCGCTGGCAGGGATCTCCACACAGCTGCTCCAGCACCCAGGGCTGCATCAGGGTAGGTCCATGTGGCTTCTCCTTGAAGATGCCTTGCAGGAAGAGAGCCTTGCTAGCTGAAGCAGGGAACTGGTTAAGGCAGCTGCACCCTGGTCCAACCATCAGAAAGCAAGAGACCTGAGAACTAGAAAGGCAAGGCTCACTGAGCCATTTATCCCTCTGCCTTTCAATTAACACCACGTGTGTTTATCAGCCAGGTTGGCACAATAAACTAACTCATCTATATAATTCCAATAAAATATAAATCAAATGACAGTGAAACTTTTTCTATTTTGTAGACTACTATATTCCAGCACCAAGTACAGAGCTAAACACACAGAAAGAGTTCAATAAATATTTGCTGAATGAATATGGACTGGATTACTGCTATTGCATGAACAGTGAAGCCTATATGAAATCCTCCTATTTACACATCACAAAGCATAACAAAGTGCTCTTGGGAAAGTATCCATGCGATAAGTAAAATTCACATGCTTGACAGCTTTAGGAAAAGATTTCACAGGTCAGTATGCACTGGAAATGAATCTAGTAGACTCTGACAAAAAGATCAGTTGGCCCTTATCATATTACTATGAAATACCAATTACACCAGAGTCTGACCTATTTGTCTGTTTTATGCTATGCTCTTGAAGTGAAAAATAACTATTTTCATCTTAAGTTGCTAGAGACTTTCATCCCCCCCCCCATTTTATTGGGGGCTCTTACAACTCTTATCACAATTCATACATATAGCCATTGTGTCAAGCACATCTGCACATACGTTGCCATCATCATTCTCAAAATATTTTCTTTATACGCCCTCCCTCATGAGAATCCTTGATAATTTATAAATTATTATTATTTTCATGTCCTTTCACCCACTTTTCTGTTGTCCATACCCCCTGGGAAGGGGTTATATGTCAATCATTGTGATCGGCTTCCCCTTAACCGCCCTTCCTTCCCTTACCCTCCTTGTATTGCTACACTCATTATTGGTTCTGAGGGGTTTATCTGTTCTGGATTCCCTGCGTTGTGAGCTCTTGTCTGTACCGGTGTACACGTTCTGGTCTAGCCAGATTTGTAAAGTAGAATTGGGGTCATGATAGTGGGGGGTAGGGGCATTAAAGAAGTAGAGGAAAGTTGTGTGTTTCATCGGTGCTATACTGCACCCTGATGGGCTCGTGTCTTCATTGCGGTCCTTCTGACAAGGGGTGTCCAATTAATTACTGATGGGCTTTGAATCTCCACTCTGGCCATCCCTTCATTCACATAAATAGAATTTTGTTGTTTTGCTTTGGGTCTTCGATGCCTGATACTTGATGCCATCAACACTTCATGTTCACACAGGCTGGTGTGCTTCTTCCATTTGGGCTTTGTTTCTTCTCAGCTAGATAGCCGCTTATTTTCAAGCCATTAAGACCCAGACGCTGTATCTTTTGATAGCCAGGGACCATCAGCTTTCTTCAGCACATTTGCTTATGCACCCATTTTGTCTTCAGTGATCATGTTAGGGAAGGTGAGCACCAGAGTGCCAGGTTAGTAGAAAAAAATGTTCTTGCGTTGTGGGAGTATTTGAGTGGAGGCCCAATGTCCATCTGATACCTTAATACTAAATAAATAAATATATGCACATAGATCTCCCCTCATCATTATGTATAAATGTATTTGCAAATATACATATCAGTGTATTGACATATACACACATCTGTGGAGACTTTCTGACTGGTCAAACGATGATTGGAGATTTAAAAATTTTCTAAATTTAAAAAAATCAAAGAAAATGTATCTATAGACTTGCCAGCAAGTTCTCTTTTAGTAATACTGGCCAGAATTTCTTTCTGTTATGAACTCCCAAATTACATAGTTATTTTCTCCCAAGAATCCTCTCTCTTCCATCATAATTAAGCCTATAACTTCATTTACCCTCAATGCTTCTTTAACCTTATGAGAAATGAAATTTTCAGCAAGGCAAATCCCAAATTTATCAGTTGCTCTGATTTTAGCAGAATGAGACTGCCATCAGATGCCTGGACAGCTGAATCATTCCATTCCTACAGTAGATTGTCTCTATGGCAATTCTAGAATCTTCATTAGTGAAGCATCATCCATGTCCTCTGTGAAATATTTCCTTGATGGTATTGTTATTTTTCTCAATTTGTATGCTCCTGAAAGAATTTGCCATCTTATTCTCCTTTATATTATGTGATATTCATGCAAGTTTAATATATTCTTAGCATATACGGATGATGAGTTTCCTAGAATGCAACCACAAAGAAAATTCTGGAGGAATGAATGTTCCACATGGAGGAAACTTCACAATTTCCTACTATAGACAGGGTAGAAGGACTGACAAAATTACAATGTAAACGGATTCTCTGGCTGGAAGTCCTCCTTGTCTCTTGTCATTTCACAGAGTACTATTTTTGTACCAAATAAATTAGGAGTAAAAATTGCAAAGAAAAAGATAGGTTTGTAAGGGTTCAAAGGACCAAGAACAACTAGCACGATTAAAAGTAATATGAAAATACCAGAACATTATTATAAGTGAAGGTAGTCCATCACAAAAGGACAAATATGGTACAGTGAAAAGTTTGTTTTGTTTTAAAAAAGGCTTTCGTGTTAAAGAAACATTCTTTGATGGTCACCAGAGGTAGTCGGGGAAGCAAGGGTAAATTGCTGGATAAAGGGGAAAGAAAGATACAGTAAAAAGGAGATCAGCAAGGAAAATACTGAGAAAAGTTTAAGAGTTAAGACAACAGAAGTAAACACTGTTAAATGCACAACCATGTGAGAATGATGAGCTAGAAAGAGAAGCACAGGTACAGGCTGAATGGATTGGGTGGAAGGAGAGCCATATGTGTGTACACACACACACACACACACACACACACACACACATGACAGAGAATATTTATCCATGGAAATTTACCTTTGCTTCAAATATATTACAAATGCACTGTAACATACAGAGGACAAAGTTGTGAAAACTTCTTAGACACAATCAAATGCCTTGAGGGACTGAGTTCTTGGACATGGAGTCTCAGGAACATAGTCTCTCAAGGGAATGTGAAGGTCAATTGACATAACATAGTGCATAAACACAATGTTCAACAACCTACACCGATGAAGAGTGATTGGAGTCTTAAGAGCTATGAGGTTAAACGCTCAAAAGCTTCTCTCTGTTCAGAGGAAAGGAGAGTGAAATACATGGAAACAATTAGTGCCATGGACTAATGAACCAGGCTGCCGTCAGCTTTCTCTGCTCTGTGACCAAAAGAATTAGCTTTTGTCACGTTACCACCACCAACTAGCCTGAAAGGAATCACACTAGAGGGGCCTATATCGAGTAGAAGAAACATGTGGAACAAAACCCCAAATTATTAAAAAAAAAAGCAAACAGATTGGTCAAAATGAGCCTGTGGAATCACGGAAACTATAACTGTTTGCCACCCTTCAGCCTGGATCATGGTTCCCCAACAGTAGATACGTCAATAAGGGGAATAATAACAGTAGGAAGGTGTACACATTTTAGAATCACCAACCATTTGGGATCAAAAGGGTAACATTTACTCTGGGACAAAATTCAGAAGGGTTAGGAAAGGGGAAGGAATGGAAACCAGACAGGAAATCCAGGGAAGAAATGGGATGTGATTTTACATGGTAAACATTGCAATCACTGTCAGGAAACAAAATGTGTATGAATTATTGAAAGGAAAACTCATTTGCTCTGTAAACCTTCACCCAATTCACAATTTAAAGTTTGGGTGGGTTTTTTTAATCTCAATCTAACAATCCATTTGGTCAAGGTGATATCAAGAGTCCATCTTTCATGTTTCCTCTCTGTAAGGTACAGAGTCTGAGAAAACAAAAATGACTTAGGTGTGACCACTACATTCAAAGGATTTGCAGATACCCAAATGTGCACTCAACCTTACTCCTAAATTTCGTAAAAGAACCCCTGGTGCCACACTGATTAAAGTGCTTCGCTCCTGAAAATACAATGATAAAAATTTTCCAGACACCCAAAGAAAGACAGAGGTGGCAGTCTACTTCTGTAAAGATTTACAACCTTGGAAACTCTGTCCCGTAGGATAACTAGAGAGTCACTATCAATGAAGCAATTCGTTGTCAGTGGATTCATTTCTTTTTAATCCCCTAACTTAAAAGAAGTAGCGTTAAAAAAAATAAAACATCATCATGCAACCCTGGTGTTCTCATGGGTGATGTATGGGACAACTAACCACAAGATCAGCCGTTCAAACCCACCTGCCACTTGGCAGGAGAAAGGTAAAGTGTCCTGCTTTTGTGTGGAGTTACATCCTTGGAAACTCTAGGGACAGTCCAACTCTGCCTGGCAGCCTCTCCAAGAATCGGGATGACTCAGTGGTGGTGGTGGTTATTTTGGTAATCTCTGTTGAACTCGCCATCATGCTCAGGGGGAAGCCTGATTAATCCAGTAGCATATCATTCACAGGCTCCTGCAGGTCCAGCCGTTCAGCAAATTTTAACACGCACACTATAGTGTTCATTTTCAGCTCCAACATTACGCAGTTACAATTCTTCAAAACGCTAATGGGACACTTCATATGATAGCTGAAGAGTGAATGAAGAACGATCCAGGAGGGAAAAGAAGCTTTTGAGACCAACCATTATCCACCTCACTTCGCACCACCACCACCACCGGCGCCGCAGCCGCCGCCGCCGCCACCATATTAACTGACCAGAATAATTGCCGCAGGAATGTTCATTGAAATTCTCATGAATGTAGTTAGGAGTGAAGTGAACATTATTTTAATGAGCTAAATACAGCAGAGGCCTCCTCCTCCCCAGCCTTTGCGTTCCCTCTGCTTGTTTGTCTTAAGGGGCTAAATTGCAAAGCAGGGACATCCCCTAAGTCCCAGAAGTGAGAACTTTTCCTTAATGCTGAGATTATGAATTCTTAAACCACCACAAGATTGTCCAAAGTTCCTTCTTACATTTGAATTGCAGCTTCTTTTAAAACTACTAAAATTTTTGAAATCTGTAAGCAGACTATAAAATTTTGGCTACCACAAATCTTTCAAATATATCCCAGTGTCTTTAAAAAGGATATATCTTCAATTCATTTTTATGTGGCTGGAAACAAAGTAATGGAATTTTGGACAGTACAAGAAGAAATATCTGCTTGTTATGAATTGACATTTAGGTTATTATTATGTATACTAGAAAATGAATTTTCTTTTATTGATTTTTGGACATCAACATTTCATGGTAGCCTTATTACAAGGCACCTTTATGTAAATAAAAGAAAAGTATATTTAACAAGAAATGTGTGTGATTCACCAGCACAGTTAACTCAAGATTTTCCAGCCTTATAACCACAACTGATAGGAAGATTTATCACCACAGCTGCTTATTTTAAAATTCTTTGCCTTGCAGTTGAAGGAATCAAATTTCTTCTTGAAGATGAGTCATTTGTGGGGGTGTCTCCAACTGCAAAATGCTTCTGTTATGAATGAGGTGCACTTCTCTGTGGCTGTCCTCCAGCCCGAAGTCAGTGAGTAATTTTCATTTCTTTATGTGTCTTTCCCGCCTACCATCAGGAACAAATTTTAATGACTTACACAGTCAAACTTTCTTTAGTTGTTACTCAAGCCAAAAACTTCAGCTTGTATTGTTTCTGGTAATGTGATAACCTCACAAAGAAAGGTAGGATGAAATGACATTTTGGCACATGTTCACAAAGATGAAATCTGAGCTGAAGGACAAGTCTACATGGGACGTTAATGCAGGAAGAGAACTAACATTTATTGGGTGGCTATAAAGGTACCAGGGACAGGGCTAGGCATGTTAGAGGAAATAACCCACCTAATACTTGAAGCAATGCTGGAAAAGGTTAGGTGATATTCCCCTTTATATATGATGAAACTGACTTTGGACTTAGATCCACTTGTCTCTCCTGTTTACTTTCTGTATTAAAATAGCCTCCAATTTGGGTATGAAGAATTGCTCAATTATATGTAGCACTAACATCGATTGCCATCAAATTAGTTCCAACCCACAGCAACCCTATTGAGTAGATTATAACTGCTCCTGTGAGTTTCTGAGGGTATAAATCTTCACAGGAGCTGAAAGCCTCATCTTTGACCTGTGTAGCAGATGGTGGGTGCGAACTGCTGACCTTGTGGTTAGCAGCCCAATGTGTAACTCGCTATACCCCAATAGCTCCATCACTGATACTAGAAATTCTAAAGACATCAATGGATTATCTATTTCACATCTTACCAAATCATCCAGATTGACAGGGCTCGGTCTTTTGGTTAACATTTCTGAAAACATTCATTCCCAAGTTTAATTGGTCCCTCTTCACAATTTATTGTGCTATTATTTTTATCTAATGAGACTTTTCTCTGACCACTTTAGCTCTTGTTTGGAAAGATAGAGATATAGTAGGATCTCCTGTCAACTAAGAATAAATGTCAGAACAATTAAGCAAAGAGTAAATCCGTCAATCGTTTGGTTGATTCACGCCAATTTGACTGGTGGCATTTTTCCATTGAGTTGACTGCCTTAGCTACTTATACACTTTCAGATTTAGCATCTTTAAGTAGTTAGTTCTATTATGAGATTTTTTTAAAAATTGAAATCAAAAACATATTTGAAGCATTCACAACTGAACTCTTGAGCTTAAACTTAGAAATAAGGTGGTCAATCAACTAAACAAAATTAGCAAACCCATATTTTGATGGAGATATATGTCATACTTATCTCTACATTTGCCAAGGGTAACATCTATCACTAAGCTATTCCCCCTCATGAAACTATAAATTCTGTTTAACCCCATGTTAATGTCTGTTTTATTTTACCAGAAACCAGATGTCTCACTTGACTAGATATGAATACCATTATTTCAACTCTAAATGTCTAAATAGCTTAACCAATCTTCCTGGTTATATAAGTTTCTACAAAACATAAAAGTAAAGAGAAGTCATATTCTTATCATCAGATTCTTGTGTTATAGAGCATAAACCAGTAAGACAAAGAATACACAATTACTCAGCTCTCCAGAGCATGAATTCTAACAGCTTCATAAAATATTTCCCCTCTGATTTTCTCAAGTAAATGACATTATATTTTGCCTAATTTTCCAGTACCTGAGATGACTAAATACACCAGTTTAAATTACAAAACTATTTCTGGGGTGACTGCAATCATCCTTATTGTGTTTTCTGAACAGCCTCAAATCCAGGCCACCTTCTTCTTGGGACTATTATTCTTCTACCTGGTCACAATATTTGGAAACAGCCTTATTATTGTTGTAGTAATATGGGATTCTTGACTTGATACACCCATGTAATTTTCTTAGGAACTTGCCATTCCTGGATATCTGTTACTCAACCAGCTGGGAGCCATATGTCTGAACCCAATGCTTCAGAGATTTCCCCACCATCTCCTATTACACGCTGTTATGCGCAGATGACCACATCCTTTTTTCTGGGGATGACTGAGTGTCTCCTCCTTGCTGTCATGGTTTCTGGCAGATTTGTTTCAATCTCTAAACCCCTGCGCTACACCATCATCATGAGCAACAGGGTACGACTTTGGGAGTTTGAACCAGTTCCTTCTTAGTGGCAATCACACCAATTATTGTGATTCCAGCTCATTATTGTGGACACAATGTTGTCAACCATTTTACATGTGAGATCCAGGCATTGCAAAAGCTCATCTGTTCAGATACCCCATTTGGTCTGGTTATGAGTGTATTCACCTTGCCCCTGCCCTTCACCTTCTGTCTTATTTCCTAGTTTTATATTGTGGTTGCTGTGCTGAAGATCTGCTCTGTAGAGACCAGGCTCAAAGCTTTCTCTACCTGTGTCTCCCATCTCACTGTAGTCACCATCTTTTATGGGACAGCCGTCTACATATATTTGAAGCCTCAATCAAAGGAGTCCCAGGATGAGGAAAAAGTCTTCTTGACATTCGATGGAACAGTGACCCCCATGTTAAATCCCCTCAGTTACACCCTGGGAAAAAATAATACAAAAGGTGCACTTATGAAATTAGTCAAAGGAAGGGAAAATCCCAATGGTGCTCTTCACATTTCTACAATGTTCAAAGAAAAGGGAATGAAAACAACTAATTTTAATTTGTCATTTAAAACAAATAATAGTGACTAAAATTCTAGTGAGCATGGTGAACAAAATTAATACACAAGGTAATGGTTATACAACTATAGCATGGGATTTGCTCCGCACACCACATTTTCATAAGCTTCGGTCTCAGTGTGAAGCTAATGGAAAAATGTACTCCCAATTCCCACATTCAGGTGATACAATTTTGTGACAAGAAGTATCTTTTGCTAGATGTGGTGGTGATTGTACAACTCCCCTTGATGTAATTGAACAATTGAAATGTTCAATTGGATGATATGAGAATTATGTGCCAATAAAACTATTGGAAATAAATTTTGTAGAGTATCCTTTGTTTGGCAAGCATGTTACCCTTATTAAAGTATTTTAAAATAAATTATTCTAATTTGTACTTACAATTTCTTATTTTAAACTATTTTACATATTATACATATTAATAAATATTTTATCAAGCAACATTGTTTCTACAAAAATTAAATTTCCATCATGTCAATTTCTTATAAAAAACCTAAGGCAAAATTGATATTCTTTTGCCTTCTCCTTTTCCTGTGCCTTCTCTTCTGTAATATAACTTAGCGACACTCTGGCCCCATCTGCCCCACTTCTCTACACATTTAAGAGTGTTAGCATATCTGCTCCCTCCAGGAGTCTTCATGGCCAGGACTATAATTAATTTTCTCCTTCGCAGTTTAATAACATGCCATATGTTGACAGCCATCATTTATTGTGCACTCTGTAGCTTGATAGCTCATGAATTCTTTTGTTGACTTGACAGACCAGTTGACTCCAGGATCTTGCTCTCCACACTTCCTTTCTTCTCATAGCCTCTTCATTCTTGCCCCAATATTTTCTCCCCTTGGGTCTTTACGTCATCTCAGACAGCTGTTTACTTTTTTCCTGACCCTTTCTGGTTTAAATCATAAACAGAAATTTTTTTCAAAATGACTTCTTCCATAAGTCTCTTTTAGTAGGCACCATAAGCAAATGGGATGTGAAACTTAATCGCTGATTGTTATGATTTTCTGCCTATAACTAAAAGGCACAATCATTGCAAAATGACAGTTGATCCAAACCAGTCCTTTTTTCCATACATATTTTCATCTGATCCAGTGTTCCTTGATATTAAGAGGGTCAGAAATTGTTGGTAATGGAGTCAGAAAGCTTGGGATACAATTCAAGCCCTGCCACTTATTACCTATAGGATTTTAGGCAAGTTTCTTAACTATTTGTGTATCAATTCCCCAATCCATAAAATAAAGATAATAAGAGTAACCTTCTTATTGTGTAGGATCCTTGGATGCCAAAGTAGTTAAGCATTTGGTTGTTAATGGAAAGGATGATGGGTTGAATCCACCCGTTACTTCCAGGAGAAAGATGTGGCAGTCTACTCCTGTAAAGATTGACAGCCTTAAAATCCCTTTGTGGAGATTATACTCTATTCTATGAGGTCACAATGCGTCAACATTGACTCTACAGCACGAGTGTGGTATAGTTTGATATGCTGATATTAGCAATGAATTTATTTGAGGGGACAAAATAACTGCCGGGGAGATGGGAAGAGTAGGCTACAAAGAAGAGGGGTTGATGAAAGTAGTAAGTTTACTACCTGTGAGAAAAATTATATAGGCCCCAAATCCCCCTAAATATTGTGTCCCACCTTCTCTTCTGCTTACTACATTGATAACCAGGGTTAAAATAAGAGATACGAAAGCATAGCAAGAATGAGCTGGCATGTACTGGTAGGAGTCAAAAAAGAAATCTTCACTTTGGATTTCAAGGGTTCCACATCAAGAGGAGGGAGCTCTCTGACCATAATGGGTTACAGATTGGGCTGCTAACCACAAGAGCAGCAGTTTGAAACCACCTGCCTCTCCAAGGGAGACAGATGAGGATTTTTACGCTCATAAAAGTAATTATAGTCTCAGAAACCTTCGGGGGCCGTTCTATACTGTCCTCTAGGGTTCTGATGAGCTGAAATCAACTTGAAGGTAGATGTGTCACGGTTACGCATTGACTGCTAAAGGTCAGCAGTTTGACTAGATCATGCTCTCTATCGGAGAAAGATGTGCCAGCCTTTGTCTATAACGAGCCACACTCTCAGAAACCTTATGAAGCCTATAGGGTTGATCAAGAGACTATGATATTGAAAGAAGTCTAAGCTGCACTAAAGGCATTACCAAACACCAAGGCTCCAGGAATTAATGAGATGCCATTGAAATGTTTCCCAAAAATGCAGTACTATAAACACTAATCTCACCAATTGGCTTGCAAGCGATTCATATTTGCTGCCATTCCAACTCATCAGATTTTGAAAATTATTTAAACCAATAGCATTAATAGCATATGCATGGAAAATGTGGCTGAATATAATTCAAAAATGGTTGCAGCAGTGCATCAACATAGACCTGCTAGAAATGCAAGCCAGATTCAGAAGTGCATATGGAATGAGGGATATATATCATTGCTGGTATTAGATGGATTGGGGCTGAAAACACTGACTACCAAAGGGAGTTTTACTTCTGTTTTCTTGACTGTGGAAAAGTATTCAACTGTGTATAACATAAAAAAACTATCAAGAACATTGCAAAGAATGGCAATTTCAGATCACTTCATTGTTTTCATGCAGAACTTGTACATAGAACAGGAGACCGTTATTTAAACAGAGCACAGGGATAATACATGGCTTAAAGTCAGTAAAGATGAGTGTCGGGTTGTATCTGCTCACTATGCTGATTCAGTCTCTATGCCGAGAACATAATCCTAGAAGCAGGACTGTATAAGGATCAGAGGAAGTCTCATAGACAATGTTTGTGACATACAGATGATACAATTTGCTTACTGAAAGTGAAGAAAGTGTGAATTATTTGCTGATATAGTTCAAATACAGAAAAAATATTTCACAATTGGGCCTATAAAAAACATCATGATAAATAAAAAAACATTGAAACCATTGAGGATTTCGTTTTACTTGGATCTATAATCAACACTCATGGAAGCAGCAGTCAAGCAATCAAATTACATATCACATTTTAGTCCCCGACCTATATGCTTTGACTTTTAAATAGACACAACCCAAACTGAGAAATGAATCGTGTTCAAAGCTTGACTCTTCAATTATCAGCTTACAATTCAAAATGCATTTCCCCACAGAGATAAGGTGGTTGCATTCTACGCCCCACTCAGCAACACCTATTTAGGATATCATTCTAGTACAAATAACTCTAGACATCCTAGAACATTTTTTGTATAATTATTAGAAGGATAACTTTGAGGCCATATTTAGCATTCTAAAAACATAGGCATCGAAAGAAGGGGTTTTTTTTTCAGGGTTTTCAAATACAAATTTATTTTTTAAATCATTTTATTGGGCTCGTACAATTCTTATCACAATCCATAGATACACCCATTGTGTCAAGCACATCGGTACATTTATTGCCATTGTCAGTCTCAAAGCATTTGCTTTCTACTTGAGCCCTTGATATCAGCTCCTCATTTTCCCCTCCCTCGCTGCTTCCACCTCCTTCATGAACCCTTGATAATTTATAAATTATTATTATTTGGTCATATCTTACACTGTCTGACGTCTCCTGTCTATTACAAGGATCTACAATGGGATAAAGATAACAATTGTGAGATTGGGTCAGAACCAGGCAGTGTTACATTCTGTTGTACATAGGGTTACTTTGAGACAGAGCCAAGTTAACAGCATCTAACACACAGTGTGGCTATGGGCCAGAATTGACTCAATGGTAATGGATTTGCTTGCTTTGGTTTTTTTTTTATACAATAATTGGAAGTATTAAATCGACAATTAAGATAAAGTGCTTAGCAAATACCCAACAAATGTTAGCTATTATTGGTGCTTTCTAATAGCTTTGTTCTTTATATTTTATTTGCTTTATGTGCCTTCTCTCCAGAGTGTACAGTGAGGAGCCTGACAAGCCCATGGTCTAATTTTAGAAATGCAATAATATCACATTTCCCCTTTGATTTTCATTTTTATAGCTTTGCTCTTAATCTGATTGACTCCTATTCCAGTTCCTGACCTACGCTACGAATTTTAAGTACAGACAAGCCTCGAATTAGGAATGAGTTATGTCCAAAGCTTAAGCCTTCAATCATCAGCTTGGAACACAGAAAACATTTTCCCCACCGAGATAGGGTGGCTGCATTCTACGGGCAGCTCAGTAACACCTATTTAGGACATCAATCTAGTAGAAATAATTCTGCATGTCCTTGAACAATTTTCTAAAGTCTATTTTTCAGAAGATGGATTTTGAGTCCCCATTTAGGATTCTAAAAACATTGTCAGTGATAGAGGGGCTATTACTAAAAAAAAAAGTCTACTAAGAGAACCTCTGAAAGCATTCCTATACGCTTACAAGCTTATGAGGAGATCTAATCATCGAGTGTAAGAATTGGAACTCATGGAGCTGGCCTCGGAACTACAAAATAACTGGCTTCTCTATATGTCACTCACGATTCAAAAGAGAGTTACTGTATTTAGCTATGCAGATTGAAGTAAGCTACCCATATTTTCTACCTTTGAAAGGCTCACCTTGGAGTTGCGCAGCAAATACACTGCAGAGATTGTGAGGTAAATTTGTACAGCAGAGAGTGACCAGTTCTAACTAACCAGTTCTAACTAACCAGTTAGGAAACATTTAAGAGAAGAGACCAGGTTTTTAGCAGAGTCTTTAGAAATTAGTAGTTTATTGTTTGGATAGGGAAAACAATTTTAGTGGAAGGTATGTGAACAAATAAAGAAGTACACAACCCGGTCTGGTGTACTTCCAGATATTGCCAACAATAATTCAACGTAAGTGAAGAAGAAGGTATGTGAAGTGTTTTTGGTCAAAGGTAATACGTGAGAAGAAAGCAATAGGCCAGATTCTGGAATGATTTATATGCTACAGTGAGGAGCCTGCACTTTATTCTACAGATGCAAACAAACTAAAGCTGGTAAAGACAAATCCAAACGGTGGCTTACACAGCACACAGGTAAAAGATGCAGAATTTTGTTTTTGAGGGCTCGCTTCAGAAGACATGTAGACAATTGGTTGAAAACGTAGAAAACATATGCCTGATAAGGAGGCTAGCACAATAGCCTAGGACGTAATGAGGACTTCAGCTAAGGTAGTCGGAGTCATGGGGATTTGGGAGAGATCAGGGTCACAGTGTACCACTTTCCTTTCCACTTTATATGCCATTTCATTTACATTCAACCTGTTTTTCCTAAGAGGGAGCTGACCACATTTATAATAAAGTGTCTCAGGGCCAGATGTTATTTCTGTCCTAACACTCACTGAGCGCATAAAGACACAAAGGTTATAAGTCACACAATTGTATTTTATTCATACGTTACAACCCCCTTCTTCTGTCTCAGCAGTACCTTTTATGGCATATAAAAATTTATTTTCTTCAAGCCGAACGTGTTTATTTATAGATAATAAATACCTTCTGACTTCTTCCGTGATCTCTAAAGTTCAGTAGTCACCTGTCACTTCTTTAAACACACTGTTGCATCTCGTGCGTCATGAATCATGCCCCCATGAGCCTTAATAGGAAGATTTCTAAAAATTGTTGAGCAATGTCAGTGACTTCCAGTTTCTAAGTTTTTCTGTGATCAAATATCATTGACTTTCTTTTTTTATATCACAGTGACATTTTCTTCTTACATTATCTACTTTAGAACCGACCTATAAATGTTTGCCTAGTCAGTCCATCCAAAGAGGTCGCAGGCTAATATCTGTCACTTTTTCAAGTTCTTTCTACAAATACTATTTAAATCGAGCTTCACAATAACCTCAATTTACTATCCAGACAAGAAATGTTTGGAAGTTATGAAGATTTATCTAAGACCACACAGTGGGTCGGTGGTAAAACTGAGACTAAATCCATCTCAAACTGGAGAATTCTACCGGGGGCTCAAGTAGAAAGCAAATGTTTTGAGAATGATGATGGCAACATATGTACAGATGTGCTTGACACAATGGATGGATGTGTGGATTGTGATAAGAGTTGTACGAGCCCCCAATACAAGGAATTTTTTTAAACCTGGAAAATTCGCCACTGTGCTGTGTTCCTCATGGCTGCAGGTCCGGATGTTCTCATCAACGTTTTTCCCCCCATGATGCTCACTCACATTGCTGAGTCACTTTTTCGTGTTCTGCGGGGTGATGAACACCCCAGGATTAGCTCGTATCCTTTTCTGCATTAAAGTTTTATAAAGAACTTTCATAAGTCACTTGAAGTCACTTGAACCTGGCAGGCAATCATATCCCAAACACATGGCAGCCCTCTTCTTGGCTCTTCATAAGGAAATAGCAGCAGCTTGGCTTCCCTTTGCCATCTCACCGGACGCTCCGTTTCAGGTCTTTGTCATTTGCTCTTTGATATTTTTTCCCTATCCCCGTCCTAATTTCTTTGTTCTTTTTCTTGCCCTCAATTAATTTGTTCTAAAATTATAAATATCTATTTTTCTCTTCAGAGCTTTTGGCTTCGCTTCTTTCCTTGAGAGCTTTCTTCAAATTATTTCTTTATCTGTACCAATCCTTTCTGGCAGCTTGAAATGAAAGCTACGCTACTCTCCTCTTGACCGTTCCTCATAGCTTTCAATGCCTTCCCTTACTTAGGGGAATTTGCTCATCCTCCGTTTACCTTTGTCAAATTTCTTAGCTTTTCAGAAATTAATTTCAGCTATTATCATTGAATGATCAGGAAAAATGTTATCTTTAATTTATATTTTGGGCTTCTATTCTCTCTTGCATATAAATCCTGTCTGCCCTGTTGGATCCATTCCCTTTTATGTAAGCAGACTGCATTGGCTTAGTGTATCCTTCCAAATCATCTTCTTTTAAGACTACACTTTGCACACAATTTTCTAAGTACTCCACTGGTCAATTTCCAATTATCTCTGGCCCTATTCCCTTTTCTGAGATGTAATTGAAATGTCCCTCTACTCCCAAACCACTCTATTTTATGAAGAATGAAGAAAGGGCTCCGAATACTTAATTTATAAATCCAAGCTATTCTGGTCCCTAATTGCTACCCTTAATCATGTCTTACAATTCAGAGCTGTCTTCCAAACATTCGCATGGTTGTTTTTAACCAAAACTCCTACCCCTCCCCTGTCACCGTTTTTGTTAACAAGAAACTAGGACCCAGTCCATGCGTATAAAGACTAAGGGTGTGCTAGAAGAGAGGAACCGGATGCTATGCAAGTAGAGGAAATAGATGAATTATTTGTGTTTAATAAGAACTGTAGAAGCTTGAGAGGGATGGGAATGCCAGAATGTCATCGTGCTGCTGTGAATCGTGTACATAGATAAAGAGACAGTTGTGCATACAGAACAAGGGAATTCTGCATAGTTTAAAATCAGGAAAGGTGTAGGTCATGGTTGCGCCCTCTCACCATATGTATTCAATCTGTATGCTGAGCAAATCATCAGAGAAGCTGGCTTATATGAAGAAGAGTGTGGCATCAGGATTGGAGGAAGGCTTATTAACAACCTGCCATATGTGGATGACATTACCTTGCTGGCTAAGGAGTTGTAGCACTTGCTAGTGAAGAGCAAAGATTGAAGTCTTAAATATGGATTACAACTCAGTGTAAAGAAGACCAAAATCCTCACAACTGGACCAACAGATAACACCATGGGAAATGGATAAAAGGTTGACGTTGTCAAGGATTTTGTCTTGCTTGGTTCTAAAATCAATGCTCAGGGGAGCGTCCATCAAGATATTAAAAGATGCATTATATTAGGTCAATCTGCTGTACAAGATCTCTTTAGAGTATTGAAAAGCAAGGGTGATACTTTTAAGACTAAAGTGTGACTGATCTGAGCCATGGTATTTTCATTTGCCTCGTATGCATGTGAAAGTTAGACATTGAATAAGGAAGTCTGAAGAAGAATCAATGGATTTTCATTGTGGTGCTGGAGAAGAATACTGGCACACGATGAACTACCAAAATAACACAAAAACCTATCTTGGAAGGCGTGCAACCAGAATGCTTCATAAGGGCAAGGATGGTGGGACTTCATTTCATATACTTTAAACATGTTACCAGGAGAGATCAGTCCCTGAAGGACAATATGCTTGGTACAGTAGAGGGACAGTGCAGAAGAGAAAGACCCTTGATGAGATGGATTGACACAGCGCCGGCAACAGCGGGCTCAACATAAGGACAGTTGTGAGGCTGGTGCAGGACCAGGCATCGTGTGTCCGGCTGTGCACAGGGTTACTCTGAGTCGCAACTGGACTCGAGGGCATCGAACGACAGCAGCATCACTATGAATCAGAACCAAGTGAATGGCAAAGAATTACAAGGTTCAACTTCGAGTGGTAATATGAAAGGCACAAACAATTCATGCAAAATGTCATGTATTTTCTACAAAATCCAAGCACTAGTCCTATGGGCCTAAGCTACCTAGAGCTCCAGGGAGACATTGTTGGTTTCTCTTCACAACCTTCGCAGTCGGATGTTCTACAGTGCTTCCTTCTCCAAGCCGGGAGTGGATCTACCAGCATCCCTCATGCCATATTTCTCTCTTACACGGTGGTACCACTGTTCATTTTCTAGAATGAGGGTTGACTGGGGAAGGGAGAAAAGTGGTCTGTCATGGAGTCACCGTAACCTCATCTCATATCGCAAAAATCACGAGGCTAAACAAATGCAAGTACACATACCTTATGGCCCTGCAATGGCTACTTGGTGTATACCCCAAAGAAATAAAGAACAAGGCATGAACAGACAGATGCATATCTATGTTTATTTCAAATAGACTCATACAAGCAAAAAGATGGATACAACCAAAAACCTCAACTAGAGAGGAATGAATAAACAAACTCTGGTGCATTTATACAGTGGAATACTATGCATCCTAAAAAAACAAACAAACAAGGAGTATATCAGATATCTTAAGAAATAGACAAGATTAGAAAATATTATGTTTTTCAAAGGAAAACTATCTCATAAAGAGAAATATTTTATAACACCATTATTGTAAAGAGAAACAAAGAAAACTCGTTTTCACACCAAAAGATAAGGCTTTAAAGACTGTGACAAGGTCAAGGAAATGGGGAACTGAGGAAAATCCTGGAAACTCGGGAGGGAGAGAGTGAGCGAAGAAGGAAAAAAAGAACTTCCTATCTGGAGGTTTTAATGGGATCCCATTACTGACTTGATTTGAAGAGATGTGCCATACCGCTACATAAAATGTGCTTTTGTGTATGAGCAAAAAGGAAAAAAATAAAATATATGTAAAGTTTAAATTTTAAAAAGAGGGCCACAGCCAAAAAAAAAGTCACAAGTTCAAAAACAATTGCAAGGTGGAGAATTTTAAAAGGTGTGAGGGTGACCCAGGCCACCAAGGGCTGAGAGAAAGTGTCCAATTGTTTTGAGAATGGTGATGGCAACAAATGTGCAAATGTGATTGACACAATGGATGGATGGTAATAAGTGTTGTGCAAGCCCCAATACAATGATTTTTAAGTGTCCAATTGTGACCATAATATGGAACCCCTTGGGTTCCATATAAATATTGTTGGGTATTTTTTAACCAATTTACCCACCAACAGAAATGTAATCACATTCTCTGAGACATGCATGCCCCACTCCCCCAAGGTTGACTTGAATTTCCAATGAGGTTTGCTTACCATTCTTGTAGGGGTGTCTGTTGTTTTGGGGTGGCCTTAGCACAGTGTTGTATGGTCTTCTCCCTCTACCACCATCTGGAAACACTGACCTCAGCTGAGGTGAGGTCTCCTGTGTCGCAATGGTTTTTAAGACATATACATATATATTGGGAGTGACATTTGCTTCGTGGGTACTAGCTCTATGTCATTGCTTGGGAGACTAGGAGAATAGATGGTCTGAGTGCAGAAGTCTTCCTTAGTTTTAATGTTTATCCTTAGAGTAGTGACCTCATATAATATTTGTTTGTTGTTGTTATGGACTAACCACTCCGTTTAATGGTTTCCAGGTCCGTCTATGTCATGAGGTGTTTCAAGGTTACATCGATGTTTTGTAGGGTTGCTTCATATCATTGTGTGCACATACCAGGTTTCTTTCTCCATTCTTTTACTGATGAGTATTTGGGCTATTTCCAGATGCTTGCTATGATGAACAGTGCTGTGGAGAACTGGTAGAACGTACATCTATTCATGTTTTGTCTCATTTCCTTGGGGTACGTGTCCAGCAAAGACATTCACGGGTTGTATGGTTTTTCTGTTCTCAGTTGTTTTAGGTTGCACCAGATTGCTTGTCACAAAAGTTGTACATGTTTACAAGCCCACTAGCAGTGTATGAGTTCTAATCTCTCCAAAGCCTCTCCAGCCTTGGCTAGGTTAATGAAACTGTCAATGAAATTACCTTAAGCCCCAGAGAGATGAGTTATAGTGTTCTCTATCACAAAATGACATTTATGTCTCTAAGGTGAACCAGCGACACATGCGACTCATAGATTTAGGGTTTAACATTAATTCTAGCTGCAATCAAAGAAAAATGATTAGTTCTTATGGCATGGCCCTGTTGGATGCTCAACCTCATGAAGAAATCACTGACAATAAGAGTGCTATAGCCAGGAGTGGTGAAGGAATCAGACGGTGCCTGGCTATCAGAAAGGATAGTATCTAGGCTTTTAAAGGCTTGTCTTCAAACAAACAGCCATCTAAGTGAGGTGTCAACTAAGTCCACATGGACGAAACACAGCAGCCTGTGTGATGGTATCAGAACTTAAATTAGGAATGCTCAATTTCCAGAAGACTATGGCTGACAGTGGAAGACCAAATTTCATTTGCAGGGTCCACACATGGCCA
Source organism: Tenrec ecaudatus (assembly GCF_050624435.1). Classification (NCBI taxonomy): domain Eukaryota; kingdom Metazoa; phylum Chordata; class Mammalia; order Afrosoricida; family Tenrecidae; genus Tenrec; species Tenrec ecaudatus. The sequence goes on from NC_134548.1 coordinate 146,739,764, forward strand.
TAGTGTTCTTAGACAGAGAGCACTGTAAAGTTGAGCATGGCAGATGCAACGAGGTTAAAATTTAATACCTTATCATTTGTTTTGACCCACGTTAAATTTGTTTCCATTTTTTTCATATTGTCTGCTTTCTCTTCTCTTGAGAATTTTCTCTGTTTTATTTTGTTGCTGTTGATTTGTTTCCTCCCGCCTCCACCCCCTTGATTTGGTTTTGAATGGTTTTGGTACATAAAATACAGGGTAGGTAACTCTGTGGAGAGAGCAAATGGATTAATATTTGCCTGGGAACACATCAAGAGTAGATAGAGGGAAATGGAGAGCTAACAACAATAAGCATGAGAAGAACATGTTCTGAAATTGATTGTGGTAGCGATTGTGCAAAGCTTATTATGATATTTGAAGTATATGCAAAAAAGCTATTTTTTAAAGTGTGAATGATCTGTGGGGTTACAATGGAAGCAGCAAGGAGCTTTGGCAATGGACAGGGATTTATGTCTGGGGAAAAGCAGGTAGACCTGAAGCTTTCAAGGACAATTATGACTACAGTAACCATGAAGCAAATAAATGAGTGTTTATGAGATATAAGGCTAAAATAACCTCTTTTAGTAATGTTAATACAGTTCTATAAATCAGAAAGAACACACACATACACACACACACACACACACACACACACAAACAAGAGTACTCTCAGGGTTAAGGAAAAGAAAACAAAGCAGAGAATATCTCCACTCTAGTCCTGAGAAGATTCAAGAGCTTTCCTCCCACCGCATTTGCAGCCCAGCAAGGCTCGATGATCAATGCCTAACAGTTTCCCAGCATGAGTAATTTTCATTTCACCTTAGCTAGCTACTGCTAGTGTTCGATGCAAAGCAGCTGAGCATAATGATAAATTTTAAGCATTTATACATACTAGTAAACAATTTGTGCATAGCCTTGTGACTGTGTTTCTGCTAGTCACATGTATATTTATTTGTGCATGTTTACATGCTTGTGCGAGCAGAAAATAACTATGACTAAGAACTGGAAAATTAGACACTAGAGCAGTGGGTTCTGTAGGACTCTTTATTCTCACTCCAGGATGAATTTCATAGCTCTCCTAGATTCCAAAGTCAAATAAACTTTAATAACCATCAAATTGCATAGCTCTTCTGTTCTCTCTCTTGCTGCCATCGAGTCAATTCCAACTTATCAAGACTCTATAGGACAGAGTAGAAATGCCTTTCTGGGTTTCCCAGAGTGTAACTCTGTACAGGAGTAAAAAGTCTTGTCTTTATCCCAGAGACAGATTTCAAATGGCTGGCCTTGTGGTTAGGACCCCAGTGTGTAACCTACTACACCCCCAGGGTTCCTGGTCTCCTACTCTAGGATCATCAAGTATTTGCTGACAGGATTGTAATGCATGTGAGTGTCTAAACCCAAGAAACTCAGGTATTTGTGTACTAAAAGATTTACTTCTATTGGTAGACATGAAATTGGTTCCTCTAATGGAGAACCTGTACACAAATCAAGAGGCAGTCATTTCAACAGAACATGATAGAGCATGGCTGAAAATCAGGAACGGTGTGTGTCAGGGTTGTATCATTTCACCATACTTATTCAAACAGTATACTTAGCAAATAATCCAAGAAGCTGGGTTATATGAAGAAGAATGCTGCATCAGGACTGGAGAAAGGCTCATTAATAACCTTTGAGATGCAGCCTTTAGTATTAATTTACACTTCAACATAAAGAAAACAAAGATCCCTACAGCTGGACCAATACACAACATCAAGATCAATAGAAGAACATGTGAAATCATGCAAGGTCGTTTCCGTAGGTAAATCAATCAAACAGAAGTGTTCTCTCAGTTCCAGAAAGTCATATGGAATGCCATTCATAAAGTACTTTAAGACTATGTAAAGCAAAGGGGATGACACTCCAATTGCAATGACAAAGGTGGCTTTCATCTTTGGTCTTCTGAGTTCAAGGAGTGACTACATGTGCCCTTGAAAGTAGAAATCCAGAAATGTCCCCAAATGATGGCCCCCAAAATTCAGAGGGGAGGCAGTTGCCGTATGCCAGTCCTGGGCCATCCCAGTTCAATGTCTAATGATTAGACAAAGCGTCCCCAGCAGGGAAGGCTGAAAGGCAAGCTGATGAACTGCCCCCGCAACCGTGTATTGGTCTTTTCCTAGAGATTTTGCACGTCTACGGAGCTTTGATGTTTAAAATAGCTAAAATTAAAGACACTGAACAAAGGACAACAAACTACATTTGAGCTAAAAATCTTGCATCAGGTAAGACCAAATATTAGCAGCAACAAATAAGTAAGAGTCTACAAACATTAAGTGCTTAACGTATCCCTCTGCTTGTACTCTGTGGGTGAGATCTCTCTGTGTGATGGATCCTTACAAAAAAGGACACAAACAAGTAAATAATTACAATGTGGAAAAAAATTATTAGAAATAAATGCAAGGTTCTATTCTAGTATATTGACATAGAGCACAGGCTTGGCTAACCAAAGAAGAATTCTGCCAAGATTTAATATATTTTGCTAAGTTTTACTGTGATATAATACACACATCCTACACTTCATATAAAGAAGTGTTGTATAATCATTACCACAATCAATTTCAAAACCGATTCTTCTTTCCAAACTCTTTGTTATGAGCCTCCCACTCCCCCCCCCCACTCCCATAGTCCCCTGCCATATCCCAAAGAAACCATGAATCCCATTGCTGTCTCCTGGATGTCATATACTAAAAAAAAAAAAAAAAAAAAAAAAAACAGCTAACAACAATAACAAAATAAAATAGAGAAAAATCTCAATCAGAAAGAACAGAGAATAATAAAAACGAGAACAACTTTAGAATGGATCAAAAGTGAGATGAAATGATAAGGTATTACATTTTAACCTAACTACATCTGCCACAATCTACCTTCTCCTGCACTCTATCTGATAACAAGGCTATTCCCATTCCTGGTCAGTGGGGATTCACCAAAGGCCTAATCTATCAGTGGACCCTGCAAAGGATTTTGGCCTTCCAATGTCATCCAACCAAAAATTAACTGCCATCAAGTCAATGCTGACTCATAGCGAGCCTTATAGAACTGACCTATTGGCTTTCTGAGACTATACCTGTTTATGAAAGTCTTTCTCCCGTGGAGTGGCTGGCTGGTAATTTCAAATGACTGACCTTGAGGGTCACAACTGAACACATAACCACTATGTCACCAGGACTCCTGGTACTGTCATTCATAGTCTTCTGCAAACCAGATGAAACTATATGGTGTCTGCCTATCACAAAGAATAGAGTTTAGGGACTTAAAGGCTTGTCTTCAAACAAGCAGCCATCTAAGTGAGATATGAAGTAAATCCACATGGAAGGAGCACACCAGCCTGCGTGATGCAAGGATTGGAAGTCATGTAATCTGAAGCCAAAGGAAGGAATGGTATCAGATGTTAAATTGTGAACACCTGGTTTGAAGACTCAATATCTTAACGAGTTTTGAAGGATAAATAAAATGGCACCTAGTGAAAAAGATGTGGCAGATAATTGGAAACGTTTTGTGGCCGTGAGAGAACAGTGGTAACAAGTTAGGCTGCTAACCACCAGCCACTCCTCAAGAGAAAAGCAGGGCTTTCTACTGTGGTAAAGAGTTCTACCCTGTTCTATAGGGTCACTGTGAGTCAGCATCAACTCAATAGCGGTGAGTCTGGTTTGGGATTTTGGATCCAAAGCAAAGAGGTATAAAACAAAGAGAGGCCTGTGCTAACTACAAGTATCTCTGCTTGGCTGGACTGTAGAATATAAAGCAGCAGTTCTCAACCTGTGGGTCGCAACCCCTTTGGGGGTTGAATGACTCTTTCACAGTGACCGCCCAATTCATAACAGTAGCAAAATTCCAGTTATGAAGTAGCAACAAAAATAATTGTATGATGCTTTGAAAATGATGAGAGCAAAGAAGGTACAGATGTGCTTTATACAATTGATGCAGGTATGGATTGTGATAAGAGTTGTATGAATCCCTAATAAAATGTTTTTTTTAAAGGAAAATAATTGTATGACTGGGGGTCACTGCAACACGAGGAACTGTATTAAAGGGTAGTGGCATTAGGAAGGTTAAGAACCACTGGTTTAAAAAGTTGTAGCAGCAGGTAAGAATCTTCAGCAGTGATCCGGTGCCAGAACATGAACGGCCTTCTATGGCACTATACTGTAAACTCCAGGAACGTTATGATTCTATAACTAAACTTCCTGAGAGCAGACACTGCACATTTTATTTGTGAGTTCATCCCCTATGTCTCTTATTTTGTACATAGCACACAGCAGATGAGCCAAGAGCACCATGATCAAATCCAATGCAAAGACATTTAAACATTATCCAGACAGCTAAGAAGATCCATTTAGAGGATATTAAGCATAGATGTGACGTAGATTGATTTCAATTATAGACTCTGGTTTCCAAATGAAAAATAAATGAAAAGTGTCAACACTGGGTGCAAGGAGATTATCTATAAGGCTATTAAAACATAGGTGGGATGTATGATCAGAGACAGTGGGTAATTTTGCAAATTGAGTAGATTAGATACTTAAGTGAGAGAATGAACAGGACAGGGCTGTTGGGTGAGAAAGAAGACAATGTTTGGTGAAAGAGCACATCAAAGATGATACCATCTGTTTTGTCACTTGAGTAAGGTGGGACTATTTATTGAGATAGAGCATACTTGGAAAGGAACATATTTGTGAAGGAGACAAGGGTTATGGTAGGTGGGATGGGAGTGTAAAGTGATTGGTTAACAAGGAAAGTAAGGTGGGATTACAATTTGGACACTTTCAGTTTAAGTTGTCCGGGGGATATTCAGGTGAGTTTAAATCCAATAGCAAGTGAATGTGTATCTGAAGGACAGAAGAAAAATCTAGAAATACAGATTCAAAAATCTGCATGTAGATGACAGTTACAAGTGTGTCTTCCACTTGATTGGCTTCCTTAATGTCTTAGGCCCTTATCCGAGTGAGTTCTGCCTAAAAAGCTAAGTTTGCCATTATCTGAATTTCTGATAGGAATCTAATCTTCTTCATCATGTCCCCTAACCCAGCCCAGGCTCCAAGAATACCGTCTGAACAAATTCTCTGCATCCTACACAATTACTGCAGCTTAAACGTCCACCCACAGCTCCCAGCTTATAACAGCACAAGGGTGCCCTCCAGTGTTCATCAGGATGTATACAGGTGCGGAGAACAACAAGAGCTCTGAGCCTTTGCTTTCAAATCGCACTACTACTCCTGCAGCTCCTGTTTCTTGGGAAATTCACTAAAACATGTAATACAAGATTTGGAGTGCAACTAGGTGATTCTGATTTTGGCAGGAATCCGCAGTCAAGCAAGCCCTCTTCCCTTTAAAGCAATAGGTTTTTCCTGTTAAGAAGTAGCCTACACAGATCCACTTGTTGAGTGCAAACACTGCTCAGTTCTCAGTGAACCTCAGAGAGAAAGTACAAAATGAGTTGGTCAGGGTTACTGAAGTTTCTATCCTCAAAATTAATACGCCTCCGGGTGTGAATACAGATGTATCAAGAAAAACAGAGTAATTGGAGACTCCCTGGACCTAGTGACCTATGACTATGCACTTTCTCCACAGACGCCACCTCCTTTAATAGGAAATCCTCTGCTTACTAATTTGTGTGCCAGGCTGGAGACAAGTTCAACTTTTCCCTTTACTTGCAAAGGGAGACCCCTGGTGGCATAGTGGCTTACTTGCTGGGCTTCTAAACCTAAACACCAGCACTTCAAATCCACCAGCCACTGCAAGAGCTTAAGATAAGGTGGTCTGCTCCTGAGCAGATTTATGGCCACTGAACGCCAAGGTCGCAGTTCTACACTGTTCTCTAGGTTGCTTTCATTTGTAACTGACTTCATGGCAGAGGCTTTTGGTTTGGTTTGGTTTTTCCAAGAGCAGTGGGAAAGGCATTCTATAACATAGCATACTTAGTACATTCCATTTTTAGATAGAGCCCAAGGTTGTACTGGTTTAAATGGATAACCTTTATGATAGCTCATGATGGAAGGAAACGAAATACTCACGAGGTGGCATGTTAATAAAAAATAATCATCATGAAAGAATATTAACAGTTTGTCACTTACAGTGCAAGAAAAGCCAAATTTGATAAAGTAGAAGCATCTGGAAAAAAGAGGGAAACCCTCCCTAAGATGAATGGACCCAGTGGCTGCAACAATGAACCCCAACATAGCAATGACCTTGAGGATGGCGCAGGGATGGGCAACGTTTCATTTGGGTATGCATAAAGTCACCATGAGTCAGCACTGGTGAGGATTTGTTCATATTCCTCCTCTCTGACCTGTTGCCTAAACATACGCCCTTCATCTTATTTTGGAGTTCCATCTTCAGTTCTGACTGTGTCCACTGTAGTTATATACCATTCATCACTTTCCACTTGGGCTCCCAAAGTAACTACTATGTGACTTACTGGAGGAAATGTTCAAAAGTAAAGAGATATTTTTTTCTGCATAGGGAATAAGATTAACTTGGGATATGGAGTATAGGCTTAGGTGAAGAATTTTGATTGTTTCTCTAAATCAGAGGCCAAGGTGGTCATTTATCAGGCAATTAGAATAGTCTTATGCAGTGACACATGTGAAAGTTAGGCTAGGCCAGGCCTGGCCAGGACCACCTTGTTTTTCTGAATCTTGCAAATTTCCCACCATTGTCAGGATGTAAGCTTTTCTGTTCTCATTTCAGTGGGAAACATTTTTAGTTTTCCTTATCTCACAGGTTGACTGTTGAAATCAAAGGATTTCTACGTCTTCCAAATATGACGTCAGCTTCCGTGCAATATAATCTCTGATCACCTCTGCTGATTCATGACCTCCCTAATCCTCTCGGCAAACCATAGGTTTACTTCGATCAATATTAGCAGCATTCTCATGGTGTTCTATAAAATGTGAGTCATACCCCAAGTAAACAGTGTCTGTCCTAAGATTGATGATGTTTATCGGGTCCTGAAAGTTCAAGCTTTATTGCTCAGAATGGTCCACTAACTGATCTCAAGAAGTATAGAGGTTTTATTTAGTTAACTTTCCTACTTACTTCCTGGGTTACTGGATTGTGAAATACTGCGTTTTCTCAGGAACTTAGAGTAGCCATGGAAATCTGGGTCCAGGCACCCACCGCTGTGATAAACTTTGTCCAGTTTCTCAATGTGGCATATAAACATTGAGAAGAATGGGGATTTTGGAACACTTGAATGTGCTCATGGGAAACCTGTACATGGATCCAGAGGCTGTTACAGGAAGAGAACAAGGGAATGCCGCAGGGGTTAAAATGCAAACAGTGGTGCTTTGGGTTGTATCTTCACACCACACTGTATTCAATCTGTATGCTGAGCACTTACCAGAGATGCTGAATTCTGTGGAGAAGAACGCAGCATCAAAGTTGGAGGAAGCTTGTTAGCAACCCGTGATCTGCAGATACCTCATCCTTGATTGCTGCAAGTGAGGACTCGAGGCACTTGCTGAGCAAGATCAGGGCTTGTAGCCTTCAGCGTGGATTATAACTCAATGTCATGAAAACCCAAATCCTTACAACTGAACCAATAGGTAACATCTGGAATTTGTCAATGATTTTGTTTTGCCTGAAACCCTAATCAATGCTCACAGAAGCAGCATTCAAGAGATCAGACGCACTGCAAGGATATTACTCTGTGGACTAAGGTGAATCTGACCCAACTATGATATTTTCAATCACCTCATATACATGTGGAAGTTGGACGTTGAATACGGAAGATCAAAGAATACTTGATGCACTTGAATTGCGATGCAGGTGAAGAATACTGCAAGTACCATGGACTGCCAAAAGGACAAACAAAAACTGTCTAAGAACAAGTATAAGCCAGAATGTTCCCTAGACTTCATTGCATGGACTTTGAGCATGTTATCAGGAGAGACCAGTCCCTGGAAAAAGGAGATCATGCTTGTCAAAAATAGAGGGCCAACAATGAAAAGAAATCAAAAGGCCCTTGATGAGATGAATGGACACAGTGGCTGAAACAATAGGATCAAACAGAATAAGTGTGAGCATGGCGCAGGACCGGGCAGGGTTGCATTCTGTCGTACATAGGGTCACTATGAGCCAACCGACTCAAAGGTACCTAAAAACAACAACAATGTATTTTATAGCATGAAACATTTCACAGGGGCGGCGTCTGATTTCATTGTCCCATCAAGTTGTATACAGTTAGCAGGTAAAGATCCTAATCTTCAGCAGATAAAGATACCATTTTCTGCCGTACTTCTCTTCCATTCTCTGTGTGATAAAGAAACAAAATTACAAAAAACACAGACAGGATGATCATGTCACCCGAACACTCTCTGGGGACATCCAACTCACCATCGATCTCTCCAGAAAGCTATCCTTGCATAAAGCTCACCATATTGTATGGTAATGAGAGTAATCGTCACTGGGTTTCTGTCTGAGACTTTGAGGTGGTACTTCACCCAATAAACAATAGCCCAAAGGAGCTCGGATTGTGTTAGATAGTAATCCCACGAGTATCACTCAGTGCTTACTATGTACCAGGAACTGCTATCCAAAGGACAAGAAGCTGATAAACCAGATGCAGGATGCAGATCCAGAAAAGGCAAAGCAAACTTTTCCACAGCATCCTTATATTAAAAGTAGACCACACTCCCAGGGGAATTTCCATTTAACTGTATCAGAGCGGTGACCTGAGTAACGGTGTTGCATTTCCATCCTAATCTTATCCCGTTATGGAGGTTTACTATGGACTTTGATCACAATTTGTTAGGTTGGGTCGTGGGGTTAACTAGGAGCAGTTGACTAAGGTGTTAACTGCCAAACCAGTAAGAATCTGGGCCAAGGAAACAATATATTTCTAGGACTCCACACCATTAGAATGTCTCTCTAATGTACTCACCTTCCACTGCCACAACTTCAATCTAGTGATGATGGCTCATTTCATCCCTGGGTTAGTTCTCAATCAATTGGCATACTTAGAATAATTCAATTTACAGATCTTTTCGCTTACAGGAATTTTGATGTTTTCAACTACAACATCAAGTTTGAAGAGTACTATTGAAGCTTTTCATAATCGCATCTGCATTCATGACTCCACGGAGTGTGATCCAGGTTTTGAGGACTACTTCTGGTGTCCTACTACTTAACAACTCACTAATTTCACCTATTTGGCAGAGCTCGACAACAACATAAAACATTTTTTTCAAATGCTTAGAAACCAAAGTTTATTAGTGGTTACCATAGGCTTTGAGGATTGGGGGGTGGGGGAATTTATTGCTTAAGGCAGTGGTTCTCAACCTTCCTAATGCCACGACCCTTTCATACAGTTCCTCATGTTGTGGTGACCCCCACAACCATAAAATTATTTTCGTTGCTACTTCATCACTGTCATTTTGCTACTGTTATGAATCGGGTGACCCCTGTGAAAGAGTTGCTTGATCCTTAAAGGGGTCGCGACCCACAGGTTGAGAACCACTGCTTTAGGACCTGACCTATAATAATGGCAAAACCAAGTGCTTTGGTCTGAGCAAAATGATAGCAGATGAAATGCACATCTGTGCAAAGGAATGAGCACCAGCAAAAAATAGTAAGTGTATGCATAAATATAAAGTGATTTTTTTCATTTCAATACTGTTTACGTAAACATGAAAGTAATGCATTGCTAGATTTATAACATATCTAATGCTAAAACATATGGCCCCACTATCAAAAAAAGATATAAAGGAGGAAACAACGACATAAAGTTTTAGGTTTCTTAATGTAAGTATAGTATTTGAAATTAGACTATGAGAAAGTAGGGGTGCATATCTTAAACTTCAGAACCAACCCTTAAATTAAAAGCAAAGAAGTATGAGTGATAAACATATTGGAAATAAAATGGCATACTAAAATTAGTCTATCCAAAAGAAATCAAGAAGAGGGAAAAATTAGCAAAAAACATACGTATGAAACAAAAAGAAAAATTTTAACAAGATACTAAGAATTAAACTAACATTGCAGATAAGTATGCTATGTGGATTTTCTAAATATTTCAATTAAAAGTAGATATTTCAGACTACATTTTTCAAATCTCAACTATATGTACTCTACAAGAAATGTTTTTTCTCCCAAACCATTTTATTAGGAAATAATCCAGACATCATGCTATTGAATAATTCAGTCCTATTAAGAAGTGTTGAAACTAGCAGTTTCAAAATATTGTTTTTCTTTATCATACTTCTTGATATTAGCTCCCCATTATTCACTCCACCTCCCCTGCCGTAATCTCAGGAACCCTTAATCTAATTATTGTCTCAATAGATTAACCCATCTTGGGTTTCAAATACCAGAAAATATAGAAAAATATATAGCAGAGAGAAAAGAAGGCTGCCAACAATAACAAAATTACAACATAGTTTAAAAGAAAACAGAAAATATTAACAACTCGGACAAACTCACAATGTGTTGAAAGGGAGATTAAATGATAAGGTTTCAACCATTCAGGTCAGACTTTTCCTTTGAATCTTTATGGTCATCTCTTCACTACTCTCGGTGTGATCACCAGGTTATTCTCATCCCTCAGTTATGGTCAGAGGAAACTCACTGGAGGCTTCTTCCATGTGTAGATCCTACAAATATATTTTGGGCTTCCACTGTCACCCACAGACTCCTGTAAAGCAGGAGTTCACAATTTAAACTCGAATACCACTTCCTTTGTCCGACTTGGATTATATTATTTACAGCCCTGAGATCACACAGGCTGGTGTGCTTCTTCCATGTGGGATTAATTGACATCTCCTTTAATTGGCTGTTGGTTTGAAAATAGCATGTAAGACCCCAGATGCTATTCTTTCTGACAGCTGGGCACCATCTTGTTTCTGCACCAAATTTTACTGTAGGACCCATATCTTCTGTGAAGAAACACATTTTATTTTACTGATGTATTTTATTTAATCATTTTGGCTCTAACAAAGCTTATAACAATCCATCATTCAATAGAATTTAGCACCCTTGTATATATGTTGCCATCAACATATCCAAAATCATTTCTTTTCTACTTGAGTTCTTGGTATCAGCTCCTATTCCCCCACCACCACCCTTCCACCTGCGTGACTCCTTGATCAATTATATATTATTGTTATTTCGTGTCTTACACTGTCCGATGTCACCCTTCACCCACCTTTGTGTTATTCATCCCCTTGCCGGGAAGCAGAGGAGGGTGTTTATATATTTAATCTTGTGATGGTCTCCCCCTTTATCCCCCCTCTCCCCACCCCCACCATCCCTCTACCCTCATGATATCACTACTCCCACTACTGTTCCTGGGGGTTTTATCTGCCCTGAATACCATATGTTGAGAGCTCTTATCTGTACCAATGTGTGTACTCTGGTCTAGCTGGATTTGTAAGGTAGAGCTGAGTTGTGTTATTCTGGGTTGACTAGAGAAACGAATCCAGAGACACTCATATGTGTGTAATAGAGAACTTTATATCAAAGAGTAATTGTATATTAAAAAACATCCCAGCTCAGTCCAGATTAAGTCCATAACATATGTCGGATACCAATCTATAAATTCCTCTTCAGACTTACGCAACACATGCAATGACGCTGAATGCAAGAAGATCACAGGTCAGTAGGTGGAAGGTCTTGTGGATTCAGCATTGGTGGAAGTATTTCAGTGCTGGCATGGGTCTCCACCTGGCTCCTCCAACTCCAGGACTCTGATTCCATTAGCGTAGCTCCATGTGGCTTGTCAGTAGGAAGACAAAGCAGAGAGAATGTGTTTCTGGCCTCCAGTGAGCTCTTTATCTCTATAGCACCTCCAAATGTGGTCATCAAGTTGTGACCTGATTAACAGACTAAACTCCACCCCTTTACTCTCAATAGTCTCAAGTTGACACCGGATTATGTAACTGCCACATGAGTCATAGTAGTTGGGGTGAAGAAGCATTCAGGAACTAGAGGAATGATATGTGTTTCATCGGTGCTATACTGCACACTGGTTGACTCATCCTTTCCTTGAAAGCCTTCTGTGGGTGAATGCCCAATTTTCTACAGATGGGCTTCAATCTCCCACTGCAATCCCCCTCTTTCACATCGATATAAATGTTTGTTTTGGATCTTTTGATACCTGAGACCTGCTCTTGTCGACACCACATGATCACACAGGCTGATGCTCTTCTTCCTTGTGGGCTTATTTGCTTCCCTGCTAAATGGCTGCTTGTTTAACTTCAAGGCTTTAGGACCCCAAATGCTACATATTCTAATAGCTGGGCACCATCCTCTTTCAGCATCGCATATGCTCATGCACTCATTTTGCCTCCAGTGATCATGTCAGGAAGGTATCAAAGAGTGCCAGGTTACTAGAACAAAGTGTTCGTGTGTTAAGGGAGACCTTGATTAGAGGCCCAAAGTCTGTCTGCTATCTTAATAATTAACATATAAATATATGGACATTGGCTTCTATCTATTTCATAATAAATTAATATATTTACATATACATACTTATAGCTATACCTTGCTAAAAAGTTTTTGCCTCATACTTCTCTCCTCTATTTGCTTTTACCTTCCTCCTATTCCACTATCATGCTCACCTTCGATTCAGATGTACTTCCTCTCAGATATATTGCACTTTATCAAATTGCACCAGGTATTATACACCCTTATCACCATCAATTTTAAATCTTTTTTGTTCCCTTACCCCTGAGTTTGTTGGCTCCCCACTCCCCCTCCCAACCCCCTCCTCTCCCATGTCTCCCCCAGAACTGCCGGTCCAATTGTTTTCCCCTCAGGAGTCTTCATCCTGCCTATGTTAGACAGAGGGTGAACAAAAAGGAAAAGCAAAAACAAAAAGACAATAGATAGTCCCAAGTCTGTCGGCTGACCCTTATGTATGTTTTCCGATCCAAGTCTAATGAGGTGTAGCCCTGTCCCCCAAGTCAGAATTCTGTTTTCAGTATTCCTTGGGGAGATAGTTACTTTGCTCCCCTTGTTGCACTGTTGCACACGAAGAAACACATTTTAAATGCAAAAAAACCCCCAGATACTTGAAGGATAGAAAAATGACTATTATGTCTGCTGTTGCTGTTAGTTGCTTTCTAGTTGATTCCAATCCACAGCCATCCCATGTGTGCAGAACAGAACTGCTCCACTGTGGTTTCAATGCTGTGGCCTTTGGGAATCAGGCCTATCATAGCACTGAAACTCCTACTGAATATTTTGATTCTGCACATGTGGTGTCGCTGTGAGTCAAAACCAACGACAAGACAACTAATAACAGCACTTATACCATATCAGAATACCAGAAATGAGTTCATGTTGACTTTCTGGTGTGTCCATAACTAAACCAGCCTTTGTGAGTGAAAGTCCATATTGTTGGGCCATCATGGCTGTGCCATTTATGAGCTCGTTGTGCCAGCTTTCGGTTGAAACCAACTGGCCAGTTAGTTCTATTTTGTGATTTATTTCCTCTTCTCTAATAGATGTTTTCTGGTGCTACAAGGTACTTCCTATTTCATATTCACTGCATAGCTACATCCACATGACATGTCCCCAGGTCTCATTGTCCCTGTTTAACCTGGTGCCTCTGGAGTGCATGCACCTTAACAAGGTCTCCAACAGACTAGTCACTTCTTGATCAATGCTATTTCATAGATATATCATAATCAATGTGGTATTTTTTGTAATATCTACATGACCCAGCACATGATTGTAAATGTTTGTTGGTATTTACCCCCAATTCAAGTTGCTTCTGATTATGTCTTCTAATATTGATAGAAGGAACATATTCTCCAGATGATTGACCACTTAATATTTACCTGAAACAGGTGTCGTCTATTTTAGCTAGATGCCATATATGGTAGAGCCAGGGAAAGTACTACTTGGCTGGGTGTGTGCTGGTCTGTAATCATCCGCTAGGAGACAGATTGCTAAACTTAATGGAAATGTGAAGAGACCACTGTTGCCACGAGCCTGTACCATTATTTGAGTCTAAGGTTCAAGGCAAGGTCTTAAACATGAAAACTCAAAACAAGACAACAAACCACCAAACTCACTGCTACTGAGTCAATACCAACTCAGGTAGAACTGTCTCTGCGGGTTTCCAGGACTGTAACTCTTGATGGGAGTAAAAAACCCCTTCTGTTACCACAAAGTGGTCGGTGGTTTCAAACTATGGACCTTCAGGTTGCAGGCATGAAAACCCACATGTTGACCTACACCAGGTAGAAATTCTCCTCATGAAGTGTGCGTTTTGCATTGGAAGTTCCCACAGAGAGCAACATGAGCAACATGATGCTGAGCATTCAATCAGGAGTCCCGGGAAAATCATCCAGAAGCGTTCAGTTCTTTCATTTATTAAATGTATCACACATGGCAAATCATTTAACGTATCTGAAATTCTCATGTCTTTCTTATCTGGAGTAAAAATGTAAATACAATATTCTCTTCCCAAAATTGTGGGAATCGGTGAATTAGCAAATGCGAAGCTATTTGACTTCACAGCGTCTTCTTTCACACATATCTCCTAATCATGTTGAGGCACTCTGGGCCATCCTTCCAAAGGACACCTTTTCAGTTTGTGTTCATGAAATTCAGTTCCTGAATGACTCTCCTACATCTTTTGTCCTAGTTTGGTCTCATGGTTCTATTAGCCCATTGTTGAGAGTTTCTCATGGCTTGTTTTTGCTGTTCAAAATGTCCTCCTCAGGATAAGGTTTCATAGCCTTCCTTGGCTGATAACCTTTGTCAACTTTTCGTTCTCTCTCCTCCTCCTTTCCTTCCTCCATCTTCTCTCCCCCTTATGTTTTTCTTTTCTCTCCCACTCTCATGATTCGAGTCCTACTGCCTTTTCTCAAAGAATAGCCACAAATGCTGCAGCGACCTCCTTCCTCGATTTCAGTCATTTCCCTCTTTTAGGATTTTGCTGATGAACATCCCAGAAAGTAGAGAAAAAATATAAAACATAATAAAGCTAGGCGAGTAACAGTGGGCACAGCATACAGCGTTATCGCCATTTCTGTTGTTGGACACTCCGAACTCCATTCGGAGTTGGACCTTTGCTTCCCTAGGTAAGATGGCCCCATCTCCCTCCACCCCTGAGTTTATTCTTTCTTTTTATTTTAATTTCTCTTGTTGTTGAGAATATCCCCAGTAAAACATCACGCACTAATTTGACAATTTCTACAAGTACAATTCAGTAACATTGATTACTTTCTTTCATTCGTACAAACATTCTCGCCCTCCTTTCATCCTTGATTTCTTGAATGTTGCCTGAGAGTATATCCTATCCCCTTTGAAAGGCCCGTTTCTCCGCTGGAAGACGGAACCTCTGCCACAGTGACAGGTGAGCATAGTTGTCTCCGAGGAAATTCACAGTGTGAGCTCTTACCTACTAAGCACCTAGGTACTTTATTCTTCATATTTCTGCTCCCAGTCTATGGCTTCCGTCCTGCTTCATTCTTTAAATTTATAATGCAATTTATTCTGATTTCCCGCTCTCGACCTCCCTAATTTATTTCTGTGTTCTGACTAGTGTTCTCCCTCAATTCAGAGGAGACTTGGCCATTTCAAAGACCAAGGCATACCCTTTGGCTTTGCCATGTCCCCAACTATTCTAGCACCAAAGACCAGCAATGTACACTTTTTCCTGGATGTGGAGTGGCATCAGTCACAGACAATTCTAATACACTCCCCAAGCACAGACATGTACATGACCAGAGCTGGCCTCACTGCAACCATCACCATGGAAACCAGGGAACGTATGCATTTTGAGCAGCCTGAGGTCAAGTCTCTGTGGCACAAATTTTCCCACATTGAATAATGCAGGTGGGAGTGACTCAAGTCAGAGAGATAGAGGCTAAGACCTGCATGGACCGCTTCTCCCCAGCCAAGCGGCAAAGGTCACCCTGAGCTTTCTCAAGTTGCCACAAAACTACCAACTGACAGAGGACTATCACAAACTCCCTTAATGTCACTACCCACTTGAAAAACTTCCCAAAGTGAAATAACATGGGTGGCCCTGCTGGTGTTTGGAATATCAATGACATAACTTCCAACATCATAGCAACATGTAGCCACCACGGAACAGCACACTAACAGATGAATAGATATTCATGGACATGGCACATTGCTAATTTTTAAGGGTTGGCTCATATGCCGCGATGTGGTAAATAAACCCCAGAAAGATAATTAGGCCTACCATATTAGTAAAGTTTTAATGGGGGAGATTTAAGATCTGGGAACATACATAAGAGTTTTTCTAAAATGATAAAACAAAATTAAACTCACTGCCATCGAGTCAATTCTGACTCATAGCCACCCCGTAGGGCAGGATAGAGTGACCCTTGTGGATTTCTAAGACTGTAACTCTTTACAGAAGTAGAAAGCTTTTTCTTATTCCCGAGGAGAATCTGGTAGTTTCAAACTGCTGACCTTGTGGGTAACGACCCAATATATAACCACTATGCCCCCAGGGCTAAAATGAAAGACAAGTTTTTATACTTTGTACCTAAAAAGACAAGTTTTGTAACTTGTCCACTACAATGAAAGACAACTTGTTATACCTTGTACCTCTTGCAAGAGGTGAAAGAGAGGGAAAGTATTCATTGGGTCCAAGTACCAGAGTCACAAGCAGATGCTAAGGACTCTGGTGCCAGACCATGCTCTCTGGAAAACATTGAATATTCCAGTCAAGACCAACCTCTGACCATAGGGTAACAGGAACTTTGCAAATTGGAATGCTCAGGTCCTTGGTGTCACCAGATCCACCATTTCAGAAGTTAGAGTAGGCACAGGAGTGCTCAAATGAACCCATTATACAATGAATAATCAATTTTAGCTGTGTTCCAGCAGGTTCAGAAGATATGGATTAAGAGGTGGCATAGACCACCATGTTAATTAATGCCATGTCCTCACCTAACATCAATGGCCTAATGAGGGAAATGAAATCAGTATCTAGCCCATTGACAGTATGCATGCCTGATTCACAGACTTTTATCACAAACTTTTAAAAAATATTTTCAAATGAAGCAAATAAACACCTCTTAAGTTAGAGTGCAAAATGAAAGGAACTTACTGTTTTAAAAGTGCAAAGGCAGGAAAATACAACATAAATGCATTCACATTTTCAATAATTGCATGGTAGGTAAATGTCCTTTATAAGCATTTTCCATACAAAACTGATTTATAAATCAGTTTACAGACACTTTTTAAAAATCAGTGGTTATTACTAACTTTAACTACAAATAACCAAAAAAAGGATAAAAGTTCTCTATCTTCATTTTGCCCCAACATCTATGGCTTCTGTTCCCGGCCTGTTGGAGAAAACTGCCATAGTATTTGGATGAGGACAGGGACCCAGCTCTTCCTTTATGTAACCTGTCTCCATACAAATCAAAGTCAAAGGGAAACCAACTTCCCCCAAATTCTCTGGGGTGTTGGGGGGTGGGGGATGTAGCAGAATCAGTGGCTGGAGCAGGGAGCCACCTTCTTTTCTCTTTCTTCTGCTGGGATATCTGCGTAATAAATTTCACATTCCTTACATGTGTGTGCAAGCAGTTTCTTTCTAGCGTTCTTTTTCAGAACCAACTTTATTATGAGGAAATTGTTTAAAGCTAGTATCCCGTTTATCATCCTTAAAATATGGCTTCACAAAAGCTCTTTAATTGATTTTAGCATGTTTATCATCATTACTGCTAGGTTTGTTGTGGTAGCTGACAATTCCTCCTCTTTACTTGCTACTTGGAGGAAATGATCTGCCACACGAGACTCATTCTTCATGTGACATATGTTCCAAGATATGATTCATTTTTCTCTCTTCAATTGGACTTTTTCCTCCCTTCTTCTCTGGTTTATTTTTCACTTTTAAAAGCACAAATTCACCAACCAATGCATAGTCCATGTCCACTGTCTCTCCTCTTCATAATCGACTGACTGCCATATTTTGTACCTATTATCATCTACTCCACTGGACATTTTCAAAGGACACATATTGGTTGCCTTTAGGAGACTTTATTTTGGTAATGCTACAATGATTTAACCAAAGAACTGGTGTAAGTCCACATGTTCCTTGGGTTGGGCTGGTTTCCATTTGTAGAGGCTCATGAGAAGTAGCATTCATTTGGTCCAAATACTAGAGTCACAAACAGATCATCATAAGGATCCTGTTGTCAAAAGTTCCTGTGGATATAGAAGGCTTTTGAAGACAAGGCTTTCTTCTTTTATTTGTAATGGGGTTTTCTCGTCTGGAGAGGATTCATTCAAAGAGTAGGGGGTGCATTCCAGTAAACAGGGATCCTCTGGGAAATCTCTGGCTAGAACACATGCCCATGCAAGGCCTTACAACTTGAGAAAGAACACTTTGGAATGGGTTTCAAAGCTTCATAAAGAGTTACTTGCATACATTTGTTTTTGGAGGTCTGACTACCTTGGTATTTCTCTTCATGGTATATAGTTGATATCAATCAGACAGGTCCAGAAGTTTTTCCCGTACATACTGTCCGTTGCTGGGGGGAAAAAAATCCTTGTCCATTGAAAAAGCAAAGAAGCTTGGAGGTAGCTTATTTCATGTTCACTTGCTTCTTCGGTTTTCTTGCTTTTGGATATTGTTTGTCAACGGTTTCAAGGTTCATCAGTAATGACACTGTACAGTGATCGGCAGTGCCTTGTGCACCTACAGATTCCCTGACACGTTTATATATGTGCATCTGTTTATAAGACCATAACTGCCCGGCAAGCACGTTCTCTTCAGATCCAGCATCATGATGCTTGAAAAGGCCACTATTTCAGATTTTGATTTTGTTTTCTAGAATTCTAAATGTTGATCATTCTCAATTCTCAACTGCTTAGAATGTCTTTTATTTTCTTCCTGCAGATATTCTTTTCATCCATAAGCTCTGTGATAAGTTTTAGAATCTACTGCTGGATGTTTCCAAACCCTTGTTCTTTCTACTGCATACGTCCTTCACTCACTGGACAGCGATCACATAATCCTGCTCTTAACCGAGAGTCTGAAAATTGAAGGGTTTCATGAAGGATGCCCAGTTGTTCTTGCAGTTGTTGGTTTTCTGTGAAAAAAAATCTTCTAGTCTCTGTGCATCTAAGATGTGTTCCTTTTGCAGTGTGTTAACTTGTACTAGTAAACCTTGAACTTCTTTGTACACCTTTAGTTTTGCCTCCAAATTCCCTAGTCATTAGATATCTCTGTAGAAGAGGGTTTCCTCAACTGCTTCCAGAGAAGCTCATCTTGCTGAATATGCTTCACACTTCCCTTTGAATAGTGATTTATGACCTTCTTGGTTATATTATGTTAGTATGAAGTTGTCCTTGGAGACAGCTGAAATATAGCTTTGAAGATTGCCTCGAGATTCATGAAAATTCCAATGAGGAGGTGGAGGATCCTCTCTGGATGGTGAAGAAACAGCTACTTACTTCTCTTTTTGTCCCGTTTCTTCACCCCACAGCCAATCTCCTGGAGGGACACCCAGCCCCTCAAAGCTGCCCTGGCTTTTCCGGGGCAGGGGGAAGGCAGGGTAGCTGCAGGGCCCACTCAAAGCCAGAAGGCCCTGCCCCACCCCCACCACCACCGTTTTGAAGCTCCCTTCTATATGATGTTTTTCCTCAATAAATAAAAAACTGAGGTTCTGAAAACAAAAGGTAGCAATAGAAGTGGCAACTCTGCCTACTAATTCAGTGATGTACTTGTGAGTTTTGTGCTTCCCCATCCCTGAAAACCGAGACTATGCAAGGTGTGAGATATTGGTTTCAATGGTGAGGGGGGAAATTCCACTTACAGACACAGTAAGTTTTCAATTGAACCACAAACTACAATGAGCACCTAGCAACTTTGGCCTCCTAGTGCCAACAAAACAATTGGCAAAGAAAATAATTATTGTATGGACTGAGGTAATCACCCTATTTCTGCATTTCTGCAGGAATGAGGCTTGTCACGAAACACATGCCATAGTATGCCTATTTCTTAGGACATTTACTGACTCTTCACTTAGTTCATCTGTTTCTAGTGATAACTTATGAATATCCAATTGCAGGAACTATGAGCCTTGAAGACAATGGCACCTGAGCGTCTAACGGCAATGGCACCTCTGAAATAAAGGTCTGTGCCGTCTCATCAGGCAAGCAACTCAAATTAGCCAAAGTACTAATTGATAGAGAGAGAACATATAAAACCGGATCATTGGGGAAGTAAAAAAATCATATAATTCATATAAATTATGGTTCTGGGACCAGATCACATAAAAGTGCCTATTGGTCTGCTAAACTTCTTTAAGTATTTTGAAGAGAGTTAAACTGGCCAGTGATTTGAGGTACTGTTTCCTAATCCAGGAGGAAAATGAGACATGTTTTTATCACAAGAAAACAGACTCCATATTTTAATATCAAGGGATGGATTGTATTAGCCTAAATTATGCCCCTCCATTCACTTAGCCTCATCTCCTGCCAGGTCCTTGAACATTTGTTCAAAGGAGAAGCTTGGCTTTGACTACTAACACTTTGTCTTCTAATTCCACCAATTTGCATAGCCTCCCTAGACTGAAAGCCAGGTTCCACTAAATCCTTCATTATGTCATTTTTATTGAAAATTACAGCATATTCAGTACCCCTATAATAGTTGTTATATTTATGGATACTATTTTTTGTCACTCTTCCAGGCTCAACTGAAGTGACATTCCATAGGCTATGGGATCTAGCTTTCCAGCTACTTACTGCAGGAATGTGGTAACCACATGGAAGTCCATAGGATTCAATAGGCTGGATGAAGATCTAGTGGTTCCATAAGGCTTATCTAGACATTCCCAATGTGACTAACGAATGAGCTGTGTTTTTTATGAAGCTGGAAAAATCCTTGAAATGTTCTACTTTACAGGTTCATTATCTCCTTCCTTGCCGCCTTGTTCTTTTTTTGCTCACTTCATTCTGAAATTGCTCCCCTCAAATCCATAGCACAAAACCTTTGCTTCAGTCTCTCCTTTCCAGAGCACCCACTCCTATATGGCTTTCATTTTTAAGAGATCATTTTATTGAGGGCTCTTATAGCTCTCATAACAATCCATATATCAATTGAGTCAAGCATATTTGTACATATGTTGCCGTCATCATTTTCTAAACATTTACTTTCTATTTGAGCACTTCTTTATTCATTCCTTCCCCCACCCTCCCACCATCGCTTTGTTTGTTTTGGGTCTTCTGATGCCTGATATCTGATCCTCTCAACATCTCAGATCACACAAGCTGGTGTGTGCCTTCCGTGTGGGCTTTGTTTCTTCCCAGGTAGGGGCCGCTTGTTTATCTGCAAACTTTTATGACCCCAGACACAATATATTTTAATAGCTAGCTACCATAAGCTTTCTTCACCACATTTGCTTATGCACCCATTGTGTCTTCAGCGATCCCGTTGAGAAGGAATGCCATCCTCAGGGCTTGATGGACCAGGATACTGTTCTCTCTCTTGCTCTCGCTCTCTCACTCTCTTTCCTTCTCTCTTATTTTGCTCCCATGTGTGGTTTTGGCAGACCTGCCCCTCTCCAGGACTGTAGCTTTAGTGCTGTGCTCTGTAGTGCATTCGTCTGGGGAGGGGGTCCATATGGCTGGGATTGGGGCCCGCTCCATAGACCTCTCTGTTTAGATTGCTGCTTCATGATGGGTTGTTGCCTTCCAGGTTTGGCACACGAAGTTCAGGTCTGGCACCTTCTCTCCCTTTCTTGTGTAGACATAATAAATACCCTCCCCATGGGTGAGTTAGTGTCCTGTTCGCCCACTACCTATGTCCTCTTTTTCCTCCTCCTTTTTAGTGGCTGCCATGTAAATCCCTGGGTTGGGTCTGACCCCAAGCACAGAAGGGCAATGGAAAAGGATATCCAACACTTGCAGATAGCGAGAATCCAAGCATAAAGATAAGTAGGCACACATTTATGAAAGGAAAAGAGCAGCAATGCCTACCAACAAATTCCCAATTTCCCATCATCCATCAGCACAAGCACAAGGAGTGCAGCTCCACAACGAACCCTACCCATTTTCCCCAGTCCTGGAGCTTGTTAGGGTGGCTGACCAAGCAAGCTGCAGGGGCATAGCTCTGCATAACCAGCCTGGGACAGATACAGCACAAATAGGCTTGGTTCGCAGCCCAAGCCAAAGGAGCTCTGTTCTGATCCCTTGCAGCCCTATCTCCCCAATAGCAGGGAGAACACAGCCTACCAAATGGTATGGGGATAACTACAAGGCAGCCAGGAGCAAGGTAAGTAGTAAATAGGCTAAGGTTCCACGCAAACCAGGGGAACTCCAGCCCCACTAGACAAAACTAATCCCTCATCCCAGGGATAAAGCATGGCCATTCTTTTTACTTTCTTTCTTTTCCCTTTGTTCTAAGACAATATTTACCTGGCCCATTAGCAAAGTATTAGGAAACACTCCAAGTAGAGCACTAGTGTTTGCATAACAATTCAAGTAGAGCAATAAGAAGTGGGGGACAGGAGCTGAGCACACAAAGATTTAGTCAGTCCCCTGGATTTAAACCACACCACCCAGTCACCAGACAAGAAGGGAGTTTATGCATGAGACAAGGACCATATATATTCTAGGGCCAAGAGGGCACTTCTGATTGAGGTACTTGATAGATTGAGCAATCTCCAGCTGTCCCACAACAAAAGTCCCCCAGCCACTCAGATAAGCAACCAGCCCTCTAAGTGAAGGCTATTGCTTCATCCCTCCCTCCTAGAGCACTTAGGTAGGTGGCAGTTATAGACCCCACAGCTCCATGCCCACTTGGTCACTTCCATCATATGAAAAGAGTGGACTCCATACCCTCTGACTTGCTCCATTATGATAATTAACCTAAATCATAGAACCCAGGACTTTCAACAGTAGCAGACTCCAAAATCATTCCCGCTGGCATTCATCTCAACCCTACCCTGCCATCCTAAAAGACTACAAGATAGAAAAACAACACACTACCAGATAGGGTCCCCAACTGCTCAAAAGACCACTGCTCCACCCACTCCTGACGTCCCCCCAGGACAAGGTCTAGACCCTAGCTGTTCATTCTTATACCATCTCCTTCTCGAAAATAAAGCCATGCATTATTCTTATAATTCATCCTTAATCAGGACTTCCCCTAAATAAGGCCTATGTCCTTATGTTGGCCCATGTGACCTACATGCTTTCAATTTCCTTTTTTTCCCTCTAGTCTCTCAACACGCCGCCCATGAACGTCAGAAGCACAGCTCTTGGCCAAGGCTTAGAGCCCAAGCAAACCTACATGAACAGCTCTTCCGCTTCTAACTCTATTAATTATTCCGTTTATTTTTAATACTTCATTTCTATTGACCCTTCCTACAATAATTTTAACATCTACTCATTTACTTCATAGCTCTTTTGCCTATTTGTTTCGTTCTTTTCTTCTTGCCAATCTTTCTTTTCCTCATAAAACCAAAAGTTGACTCTACTCTTAAATTTTCTTTTCTTTAACTCAAATATTATTAGTTACCTTTCCATCATTGCAAAACAAGGCAGTGTTTGTCTAATTTTCTTTCTTTTAACCTACCTGATAACACTTTTAACCTAAAACGTTACTTTAACCTACCTGATAATTTTTAACACTACCTGATACCTCTTTTTGTTTCCTTAATCCTTTCTTTCTCTGACTTCAAACAGGTGCTCTTCTACACTTTGATCTACCCCCTAAGACTTATCCTAACACTCTCCTCCAGATACTTAATATAAAGTACCTACCACACCCCTACAGTGCCACCTAACAGAGCTAACTACTCCCACATAGCCTCACCTCCATAACACCCCTAATAGCAACAGCAAGATGTCAAGGAAACAACCGAAGATATCACTCAAACAAGAAAAACTGACAAAGATAACAAAACACCAACCAGACCTAAACGAAGTGCCTGAAATTGAACAGGCTATGGATTTACCAGACAAAGAACTTAAAAGAATGATGGTTGCATTCGTAAAACAGATGAAGCAAAAGTCTGAGAGGAAACCTAAAAATATTGAAAAGCTGGAAACCTCACTACCTGCCTTACCAAAAAAACTACAAACAGAAACACAGAAGTTGAAGACGGCAATAGCAGAATTACACAATAGTATAAAAGAATAGTGAAACAGAAGTGAAGAGATGAAATCCCAAAACAGTGAACTTAAAACCAAATCTATAGACCCAGATCTATACGAAGAACAAATACCAACAGTGCAAAAGAGAGCCATAAAAGTTTGAGACCAAGATGGACACAATCAAGAGGAACTACCGATGTCCTCTAGTGACACCAGAAAAGGAAGAAATGAAAAATTATCATTGCAACGATGGTGCAATATGATAATTGGTTAGTTGACCTTCCTCTTAACCCAACCTGAATTTGGTCTAGGGTTCAATACTTCTCACTGGTCCCACAACAGAACTTTCTTCTGACTCTTACTCTTCTTTTTTTCCTTCGTATTATTTTTTTCTTCTTTCTGTATGTGGGAGGGGGGGAGAGAGCACTAGAGCTAATTGTGATTACACAGCTCTTTTTAAAAATCATTTTATTGGGAGCTCTTACAGCTCTTATCACAATCCATACATTCATGCATTGCGTGGAGCACATTTGTACATATGTTGCCACCATCATTTCGAAAACATTTTCTTTCTAACTGAGCCCTTGGTATCAGCTCATTTCCCCCCTCCCCCACCCTCCTTCCCTCATAATCCCTTGATAATTTATTTTTAAAATTTTTTCATATCTTACACCAACCACTGTCTCTCTTCACCCACTTTTCTGCTATCCATCCCCCAAGGAGGGGGTTATATGTTGATCATTGTGATCAGTTTCCCCTTTCTGTCCCCCCACCTTCCTCTTATCCTCCTGGTATCGCTATTCTCATTATTGGTCCTCAAGGGGTTATCTGTCCTGGAGTCACTGTGTTGGGAGCTCTTATGTATACCAGTGTACTTGCTCTGATCTAGCCGGATTTGTAAGGTAGAATTGGGGACATGTTAGTAGGGGGATAGGAAGCATTAAAGAACTAGAGGAAAGTTGTGTGCTCATCGATACTATACTACACCCTGACTGGCTCATCTATTCTTTGTGGTCCTTCTGTAAGGGGATGTCCAACTCTCTACAGATGGGCTTTGGGTCTCTACTCTGCCTTCCCGTCATTCATATCGATATACTTTTTTTTTTGTTTGGGGTCTTTGATGCCTGATCCCTGATCCCTCGACAACTCATGATCACACAGGCTGGTGTGCTTCTTCCATGTGGACTTTGTTGCTTCTCAGCTAGGTGGCCGCTTGTTTATCATCTTCAAGCCTTTAAGACCCCAGATGCTATATCTTTTTTTGTTGTTGTTGTTCTTTTTTTTAAAACATTTTATTAGGGGCTCATACAACTCTTATCACAATCCATAAATATACATACATCAATTATATAAAGCACATCTGTACATTCTTTGCCCTAATCATTTTCTTTTCTTTTTTTACATTTTATTAGGGGCTCATACAACTCTTATCACAATCCACACATATACATACATCAATTGTATAAAGCGCAACCATACATTCTTTGCCCTAATCACTCTCAAAGCATTTCCTCTCCACTGCTATATCTTTTTATAGCTGGCCACCATCAGGTTTATTTACCACATTTGCTTATGCACCATTTTGTCTTCAGCGATCAAGTCAGGAAGGAAGGTGAGCATCACAGAATGCCAGGTTAGTAGAACAAAGTGTTCTTGCGTTGAGGGAGTACTTGAGTACCTTCATACTAAACCTATAAATTTCTTTACATAGATCTATTTCCCCATCGTCATATATAAATATATTTACATATGTACATGCCTGTATTTAGATCTCTATAAATGCCCTTTGATTCCTAGATCTTTCCTCTATTTCCTTTTACTTTCCTCTTGTCCCACTATCATGCTCAGCCTTCATTCGGGTTTCAGTAATACATCTCAGCTACATTACCCTTGAGCAAGCCCCACCAGGTATCCCATGCCCTCCTCACCATCAATTTTAGATCACTTAGTGTTCTCTTGTCCTTGGGTTTTTACACA
This sequence comes from Tenrec ecaudatus, assembly GCF_050624435.1. Lineage (NCBI taxonomy): Eukaryota > Metazoa > Chordata > Mammalia > Afrosoricida > Tenrecidae > Tenrec > Tenrec ecaudatus. The sequence goes on from NC_134548.1 coordinate 146,765,831, forward strand.
ACTCATTTTTAAAAGTGATTTAATCATAAAAAAGAAAATGTTCTAAAATTTGTTATAGTAACGATTTTTGATATGTAGTCTTCTTGATAGGATTGAACTATTCAAATGTATGACATATGAATGAAATGCCAATAAAACTGTTTAAAAAGAATTGAGGATGGAAAGACTTCATTTCACCTACTTTGGACATGTGATCTGGAGAGCCTAGTCCCTGGAATAGGACAGAATACTTGGTAAAATGGAGGGTCATCAAAAAAAGGGGAAAGATCCTCTATGCCATGGATTGGCATAGTGGTTGCAACAATGTGCACAAACACAACAATGTTTGTCAGATGATGCAGCATGAGGCAGTATCTTGCCCTCCTAAAATCACCATTATCTACTTAAAGCATCACCTGTCCTCATCTATGTACCTAATTAAAGAAGCTTAGGGTGATGAAACTTCTGTGAAGATACAGGCTACTGCTCATAGAATTAAAAACTAGGATAGGGGTGTAAGGAAGACTTGATCACAATGATTGATATATGACCCCCCCTCCCAGGGGGACAAACAGCAGAAAAGTCAGGTGAAATGAGACAGTGGTTGGTGTTAGACATGAAAAAAAACCACAATCTATAAATTATCAAGATGACATGGGGAGGAATGGGAGGAGAGGGAAGATGATGACAACATATGTACAGATATGTTTGACATGATGGATATATGAATGGATTGTGATTAAGAGCACCCAATATAATAAAATATTAAAAAAATTTTGAGAATGAGGGAAACAAATGTACAAATGTGTTTGACACAAAGGATGTATGTGTGGATTGTGATGAGTGGTGCGAGCCCCCAATAAAATGATTTATACAAACAAGAAAACCCCACTGAAAATAGGAAGAGAAAAAAAGAAGTCCTTAATCTGGGACTTTACACATAATGAGCAACTCATTCATTACTCAAAACTGCTCCATAAATAAGCACCATTAAATTCTGAAGAGCTGATGGTATGAATAGATCATCATTCTGATCTTTCCCCACAAATCCCACAAGAAACAAGGAAATGAAGCTTGACTCTGAAGAAGTTTGCTTCAGGCAGCAGAGGAAAATATTGGAGAACTTCAAAGCAAGGAATCAATACGTCATATATGTAAGAAGACCACTTCTACCACAATCCTTCCCCTTTCCACAACCGCTGGCTTCTTTAAATTGATGTAATAACCTCAGGAAAGAAACGTGCTTTCTTAATCACCACAGCCCCTCCCAGTACAATGAGACAGAACTCCCAACTTTCGAAAGTCAACAAGTCCTATGTGTGTAGTTATATAATCTGCTGTCAGTTTGAGAGGATTATGAGTGCAGGGATGGAGTCTAACCTGTCAATCATTGTGAAGCCAATGTGGGCATGGCCTTCCCCCTGAGGATTCTAAGAACTCTGGCATTTCCACCTTGGAGGCAGGAAACACTTTCTCACTCTCTGCTCACTCCCTGAGAGATGCTCTACTGACAAGACACATGGCGCTACATCTGATATAGCCCGAGATCTCTGGAGTTGGAAAAGCCACGTGGAGACCCCTGCCAGTGCTGAGATGCTTACAACACCACTGGATCCACAAGACTTTCAACTTACTACTAGCCTGTGATCTTCCTGAATTCAACGTCATTTCATGTGTTTCGTGAATCTGAAGAGGATTTTATAGATTGCTATTGGACATATGGGCTAATATCAGACTTATAGACTTGATCTGGACTGGACTGGGATGTCTTCTCAATACTCAATTGCTCTTATATACAAAGCTCTTTGTTATACACATATGAATGTCAATGAATTTGTTTCTCTAGTCTACCTGGACTAACACACTATGGATCTCCAGGGTTCTGTTTGGAATATTCCAGTACTTTCCCAACCCTGAACACATTTTATGGCAAGTTTGATGCAAATTACTACAGAAGGCCTGCACAGTGGCAACTACTCTCATGATCAATGCGCTATTGCTCCCCTACATAGCCTTATAGCTCAGGTCACGAAAACCAACAAGAGAGATCTCCTAGAGAGCAGATAGGGTCTGTCTGCTCTCCCAATCAGTGCCGAGTACTGCTGACTGAAGCTGCTAAGAACTAGGAAGAAATTATCTGTAGTTAAGTCTAAATGCAAATCCAACATAGTACCGGGAGTAGGACAACCCTGACAACAAGGCAGATCACCCCAAGAGTACATTTGGAATGCACAAAGATCAACGTGCTAGAGATTAGTGAGCTGACATGGACTAGTACTGGGAATGACAGATTCAAGAGCAATGAGGTCATCATTAAATGGACATTTCAAGATGTTGAAGTACAATGCTGTCTGTGAGAGAATAATACCAAACTTCATACAAAGAAATCCAGCAATACAACTATTATTCAAAAGTATGCACCAACCACTAAAGTTAGTAATGGAGTAATTTAAGAGTTCAACCAATCACCAGTGTCTTCATTCAGAAATTGATCAAGCATGCAATCAAGATGCACTGATAATTACTGGTGATTGTAATGCAAAAGCTGTGTGGGGGTGGGGAGGGAAGGTGAACAGTAGCTGGAAAAGTTGGCCTTGGTGATAGAAATGAAGCTAGAGATCACATGATAAAATGTTGAAAGACCAACGAATTATTCATCAACACATGTGAAATTCTCCAAGTGGAATACAGAGAAATCAAATTGAATACATCTGTGAGAAGAGATGGCGGCAAAGCTCAATATCAACAGCTAAACCAAGGCCAGGGGCTATGGAAGAGACCATGAATTGTCCACATATAGGTTCAAGTTGAAGCTGAAAAAATTAAAACAAATCCAAGATAGTTAAAATATGACCTTGACTATATTCCACCTGAATTGGATGAACATCTCAAGAACAGATTTGAAGCATTGAACACTCATGGGGGGAAAAAGCCCTGATGAGTTGTAGGATGACATGAAGAATATCACATATGAACAAATTAAAAGATCATTAAGAAGACAACAGAATGAAAAGATCAATGTGGATGTCAAAAGAAATTCTGAAATTTACTCTTAATCATAGAGTAAATAAGGCAAATGGAAGAAATGATGAAGTCAAAGAGCTAAACATAATTTCAAAAGACAGCTCAAGAAGACAAATTAAAGTATTATGATGAAGATCTCGAAGTAGGAAACCTAAAAGGAAGAACATAACATATCTTCAACTGAAAAAAGACGGAAGAAAAAACGAAAGCTTAGAGTTACAATATTGACAGATTCTATAGGCAAAATATTATATGATGCAAGAAACATTTTTTTAAAATGGAAAGAAAATCATCACTGTACCAAAAAGAACTAATAAAGTGTACAATGTGTTCATTATAGCTCACTAAAAACTATTTTTTTTAAAAAAAGAACTAGTTAACATTCAACAATGTCAAGAGGTAGCATTATAATCAAGAACCAATGGCACTGAAAATAGAAGTGCAGTCTGCACTGAAGGCAGCCAAAAGCAGGCCTCCAGGACTTCGCAGACTACCAATTGAGACGTTCCACACACTGATGAAGCACTGGCAGCACACACTTGCCTATGCCAGAAAATTGGGAGTAGAGCTAGCTGGCCAACTGACTGGATGAGGTCCATATGTGTCCCTGTTTCAAACAAAAATGACCCACAGAACGCACAAATTATATAATAATATAACTGATGTCACATGAAAGCACAATTTCGCTGAAGATCATCCAGCAATGGTTTCAGCGGAAGAGGACAGTAGAACATGGGTTATCATTCCTGAACTCAGATGGCTCTTGGCTGAAAGCAGAGAATGCCAGAAAGATGTTTACTAGTGTTTTACTGAATACCAAAATTCATTCACCTGTGTGGATCATAACAAACTATGAATAGCCTTGAGAAAAATGGGAATTCCAGAACACTTCATTGTGCTCTTATGAAACCTATACATGGATCAAGAGGCAGCAGTTGGATGAACAGGACCAGGAGATACCGTGTGGTAAAAATCAGAAAAGGTATGTGTCAGGTTGCATCAGTACTTGCTGATGAAGGCCAAGGGTTACAGCCATAAATATGAATTACAACTTAATATAAAGGAGATCAAAATTCTCACAAATGGGCTAAAGGAGAAAAGATTGCATTTGTCAAAGATTTCGTCTTGATTGCTCATGGAAGCAGCAGTCGAGAGCCAACGACTCATTGCATTGGGTAAGTCTGCTGCACATACCTCTTTAAAGTGTTGATGAGAAAGAATGTTGCTTGGAGGAATAAGGAATGCCTGACTCAGGCCATGATGTTTTCAATCACCTCATGCACATGGGAAAGGTAGATATTGAATAAAGAAGACTGAAGAAGAAATGATGCATTTTAATTGTAGTACTAGCAAAAAATCTTAAAAGAAACATGAACTGCCAAAAGGACAAATAAATGTCTTGAAAGAAGTCCAGGCAGAATCCTCCTTAGAAGCAAGGATAACAAGACTTTGTGTCACTTACTTTGGAAATATTACCAAGAAAGACCAATCCGTAGAAAAGGACATCGTGCTTGGTGAAGTAGAGCTGCAGCAAAAATGAGGGAGACCCTGGACAGGATGGATTGACACAATGGCTGCAATGATGGGTTCTAACATAAGAACAATTGTAAGGATGTCCCACAATAAGGCATTGTTTCGTTCTGTTGTACATGGGCTCACTGTGAGGCAGAGCCTCCTCAATGGTCCCTAACAATAACAACCATACTATTTTCCACAGTGGTTGCAGCATATCTTTACAATCGTTCCAGCAGTGCATGAGCATTGCAATCTGCCCACAACCCCACCAACATTTGTTGTTTTCTGGCTTATTGATCTTTGTTCAATAGGGAGAATTTATATCTCACAATTGTTTTGATTTTTATCTAATTTCTAGTAATCACAAGCACTTCTTCATGTTTTTGATGGCTTCCTGGCTGTCTTTAGTGATGTGTCTGTTCATGTCGTCTGCCCACAATTTTTTTTGAAGGGGGTAGTTTTAAGATAAAAAGCCACAGCTTCTGGAAGAACCACTCTTTTTGTTACTAGGCCTCCTGCCGGGCCTTGTGTTTAAGAGCAGGGCCTCTGAAGACACCTTTGTTGACAAAAGTTTTGTCCAAAGGGGCATTCATGGAGTACCTTGTGATGATGAAGTGGTAATAGTTATAAACATTCACAGACTTGGGGGTTGACCTCTTGGCAATATTCTCTCCCATGGTAGCTGTCGCTTTGCGGGGTTGACAGACTATTTCAGCCACCAGATCCTTGCTGTCGGGGTGGTTGAAGCTACCATCATCAATGTTCTTCAAGATGACAGCTTTTGATCAGAGTAGCTTCCATCCAGGACCAAGTTCACCTTTTCAGTTTCATGAACCTACCCATTTTGATGGCCACCTCGCAGGCCAACAGGAGAAAGGAAGGCTCTGTCTATGTTTTAATTGGATTGTTTGTCTTTGGGTTATTGAAGTGTTGCAAACTTTCTAGATATTCTAGAAGCAAGACACATGTCAGATATTTTGTTGCCAAATACCTTTTCCTCCGATTGTAGAAGTTCCTGTTACTCTTTTGGAAAATTCTTTTGATGTGCAAGTATGTGATGTTTAGCATGTCTAGTTATCTTCGGAGCCCTGGTGGCAATGATCACCCTTGTTGCATGTCCTCTTCTGAATCTGGCCTGAACCTCTGGCAGCTCCTGTCAAAGTATTATTGCAACCGATCTTGGATGATCTTCAGCAGAACTTTACTTGCATGGAATATCAATGATATTATTCTATATTGTGAGCATTCCATTAGGCCAGCTTTCTTGGAAATGGGTACAAACACGGACCTCTCTAGTTAGTTGGCCAAGTAGTTGTCTTCCCAATTTCTCAGCATAGACAAGTGAGTGCTTCCCACATTTCATCAGCTTGTTGAAACATTTCAAATAGTATTCCATCAATTCCTGGAGCTTTGTTTTTAGCTAATGCTTTAAGTGCAGCTTGAAGTTCTTCTTTCTGTACCATTGGTTCTTGTTTGTATTCTGAAATGGTACAATGTTGACCAGTGTTTGTGGTCCAGTGGCTCGGTTTATTCTTTCCATCTTCTTTTGATGTTTCCTGCATTACTCAATGTTTTTCCCAAAAATCCTTTCAATATTGCAACTCAAAGCTTGAATTTTTTTCTTCAATGTTTTAAGCTTAAGATATGCCAAACCTGTCCTTCCTTTTGGGTTTTCTAAGTCTAGGCCATTGCATGTTTCATTATATCTGACTTTGTCTTCTCAAGCTGCCCTATGAAATTTTCTGTTCAGATCTTTGACTTCATTTCTTCCATTGACCTTAGCTACTCTGTGATTAAGAGCAAGTTTCAGAGTCTCTTCTGACATCCACTTTGATCTTTTCTTTCTTTCCTGTCTTTTTAATGACCATTTGCTTTCTTCATGAATGATGTACTTGATTTCATTCTTCATCTTATCAGGTCTTGTCTCATTAGTGTTACATGCTTTGACGGTGTGTTCTTGAGGTGTTACGGAAATTCAAATGTCTCTTTGACTTGTTTTAATTTTCTTCAGCTTGAACCTGACCTTACATATGAGCAATTGTCAGTCCTTGGCCTGGTGTTAACTGTTAAGATTGAGCTTTCCCATTATCGCTCCCCACGGATGTATCCATTTTATTTCTGCGTCTTCCATCTGAAGAAGCCCACAGGTACAGTCACTATTTGTGTTGTTGAAAAAGCTATTTGCTATGAAGAAGAAGTTGGTTTTGCCAAGTTCCATCATGTGATTTCCAGCTTTGTTTCCATCACAAAGGTTTTATTGTCCAACTACCGTTCCTTTCTCTTTGTTTCCAACCTTTTCATTCCAATCATGAATAATCATCAATACATCTTGATTTCATATTTGATCAGTTTCAGACTAAAGATGTTGGCAGAATTCCTCAATGTCTTCAGCACTAGCTTATGTGATTGATGCTTAAACCTGAATAATAATCGCATTGATTGGATTTCCTTGAATGTAGATAGATATAACCCTATGACAAACAGCATTGTACTTGAAATGTCCTTTTGGACAATGAATGCAACAGCATTCCTCTTGATTGTGCCATCTGCAGCAGAGTAAACCATATAATTTTCTGATTAGGAATGGCCATTTCAGCTCAATAATACCTAGGATATCAATTGTTATGTCTTATGTAATTTTTAACAACTTCCAATTTTCCTAGAATCATATGTTCTAATCATTAGTAGAGTTTTTTGGCAGCTATATCTTCTCACCCTGAGTTGCGCCTCATCGTCAAATGAAGATCTCAAAGGCTCCTTTGCAGAGGATTTGCTTCATTCATGTCACCAGGGTGGACTCTACATGGAGAAAGCAGCTCCGCCTCAGTCACAGTTTGAGTTCCTTTCAACCAGAGGGGCACCCACTAGCATTATCTCTGACAATGATCTGTTTCCATTCATTAGACCTTCAGTATCTGACAATGCTCAGCAGCTACTTGCTCTAAAGATAAGTATTAATTGAATATTGATGCATCTCAAAAGAAAGATAGAACTTAAGATCTATGGTAAAATATAGATAGAGGTGGAAGATATTATGCTGAGATAAATAAATAAATCAAAATAGAATGAATAGTGTGTCACCTCATTTATACAAAAACCCCAAATAATTAAAATCTGTAGAGACCAGAAGTGTGAGGAAATGGGGCAAGGAGGATTATCAATGATGAGTATATCTCATTAATTAAGGGTTCAGAGCTGATTATTGATATATGCTATAAAAGCTGGATTGGCAAAAAATCTATGATATATATATATATATATATAGTGGAAAGTGGTTGTTGAGGCTGTTTATATAGAAGCAAAAATCTTATGGGATTTGGTTCTTTGCTTTGAAGGTTTATAATCCTGGTTTCATGGGCTATTTCAAAAAAGTGCTACGATAATATGTTTAGTGTATTTGGTCTACTTCCTGATACAATTTTCTTACCTGGGGTCTTCAGACCTTGCAAACAGCCATCCAAGAGACAGAACTGGTCTCTATTCACCTGGAATAACATAGAAAGAAGGAAAGTGAAAAATAGGATATGGAATTGCCTCCATGAAAAGCGGCCCCCTTTGTCATGAGACCGGAACTGCATAGTACTTGGCTATTACTACTGAATATTTTTAATCAAAGATTTCATAGAAGAATTTTGATCAAAAGGAGGAAATGTAGGACCGGATTTCAAACTCACATGTACTTCATATTTCCTAGAGCCAGGAAGATTTTCATGAACCATTGAAATTCCAAATTGGTGGTGAGGAGAGTGTGGGAGGCCTGGTAGGACATGATCAAGGGTAATGTAACCAAGAAGAATTGCTGAAATCATGGTGGGGACTGAGAATGATAGTAGGACAGAAGAAAAAATCAAAGGAAATAGAGGAAAGAGCTAGGAGGCAAAGGGCATTTATCGATGTCTAGATAAAGGCGTGTACATATGCAAATATATTTATATATGAGGATGGAAAATAGATCTATGTGAATATATTTATAAGTTTAGTATTGAGGTAGCAGAAGGACATTGGGCCTCCACTCAAGCACTCCCTCAATGCAAGAATACTTTCTTCTATTAAATTGGCATTCTATGATGCTCACCTTCCTGACACAACCTCTGAAAACAAAGCAGGTGCATAAGCAAATGTGGCGAAGAAAGCTGATGCTGCCCTGCTATCAAAAGATACAGCATCTGGGGTCTTAAAGCCTTGAAGGTAAACAAGCGGCCATCTAGCTCAGAAGCAACAAAGCCCACATGGAAGAAGCACATCAGCCAGTGTGATCATGAGGTGCCGAAGTGATCAGTTATCAGACATCATCAGAACAAAAAATATTACCATAGTGAATGGGGGGGGAGTGCGGAATGGAGACCCAAAGACCATTTGTAGGCTACTGGACATCCCCTTATAGAAGGGTCTCTGGGAGAAGAGGAGCCAGACAGGTTGCGATGTAGCAACAATGAAAAAAACAACTTTCTTCTAGTTCCTAAATGCTCCCCTCCCCCTCCCCCCCCCTATCATGATCCCAATTCTCCCTTGAAAGTCTGGCTAGACCAGAGGATGTATACTGGTACAGATAGGAACTGGAAACACACGGAATCCAGAGTTTATGATCCCTTCAGGACCAGTGGCATGAGTGGCGATCCTGGGAGGGTAGAGGGTGGGTGGGCTGGAAAAAGAGAACCAATTACAAGGATCTACATGTGACCTCCTCCCCAGGAGACGGACACAGACAAGTGGGTAAAGAGAGACGTTGGACAGGACAAGATATGAAAAAATAATAATTTATAAATTATCAAGGGTTCATAAGGAAGGGAGGAGTGGGAAAGGAGGGGGAAAATGAGGACCTGATGATAAGGGCTTAAGTGGAGACCAAATGTTATGAGAATGATGAAGGCAATGAATGAATGTACAAATGTGCTTTACACAATTGATGTATGGATGGAATGTGATAAGAGTTGTATGAGCCCCTAATAAAACGATTTTAAATAAATAAATGGAAGGCATCACAAATTTGAAAAAATAAATTTTAACAAGAAAAAAAGAAATTATTGACTTGAGATAATCTTTAAGCCTTAAACCAAAAGTATCCCCTGAAGTCATTTGAAAACCAAGCAAAATAGTTTTAGGTTACCTAGTGAAAAATATCTGCCTTGAATATTATGCTCTATATGGAATCAAATATGTAGCAGCAACTCAAACCTTAGGAAGAGTTTATGTTAATAGGAGAGAAATAACTTAGAAAAGGAAGATGAGGATGGTTATATAACTGGAAGAATATAATCAATATCACTTAATAATACTACTGGATTTGCATTTTTCTGTATATATTCTGAACAAAAATAATTAAATTCATATTTTAAATATAAGATATATTTTGTCACATCTTAAAGTGGAAAGAACTAAAGTAAAAATTCATTCCTTGAATTGTAATATTGAAAAATTATATGGGAGGAACAATGAGTGATATAAAATCAATGGCAAGAAGGGCGTAGTATGCCTGGTAGGGCTTGATCAAGAATTACTGAAAATCGAATGAAGGCCAGACAACATGATACTGGACAAGAGGAAAATAAAAGGAATTAGAGGAATGAAATAGGAGGCAAAGGTCATTTATAGAGGTCTAAATACAGGTATGTCATATGTAATTATATTTATATATAATGATAGGGAATAGATCTATGTACATATATTTATAGGTTTTGTAGGCGGGCATTGGGCTTCTACTCAAGTATTCCCTCAATACAAGAGCACTCTATTCTAATAACCTGGCATTCTGTGATGTGCACCTTCCCAACACAATCACTGAAGACGAAATGAGTGCATAAGCAAATTTGGTGAAGATAGCTGATGGTGCCTGGCTATCAAAAGATATAGTTTATGGGCTCTTAAATATTTGAAGATAAACAAGTGGCCATTCTAGCTGAGAAACAACAAAATCCATATGGAAGAAGCACACCTACTTGTGTGATCACGAGTTGTCGGTGAGATCAGGTATCAGGCATCAAAGACCCAGAACAACAACAAAAAAATCATATTGTTGTGAATAAAGGGACATGTGGAGTGGAGATCCAAAGCCCATCTGTAGACAAATGGACATCCCCTTACAGAAGGGTCACAAGGAAGAGAAGAGCCAGAGTGCAGTATAGCACTATTGAAACAAACAACTTTCCTCCAGTTCTTTAATGCTTCCTCCCCCACCTCCCCCAACTATCAAGACCCCAATTCTACCTTACAAATCTGGGTAAACCAGAGCATGCACATGGGTGCAGATAAGAGCTGGAAACACAGGGAATCCAGGACCTATAAAACCCTCAGGACCAATATTGAGATTAGCAATACCAGGAGGGTATGGGGAAGGTGTGGGGAGAAAGGGGGAATCAATCACAATGACCTACCTATAACCCCCACCCAGGGGGATGGACAACAGAAAAGTGGGTGAAGGGAGACATCGGTCAGTGTAAGACATGAAATAATAATAATTTATAAATTATAAAGGCTTCATGAGGGAGGGAGGATGGGGGAAGGAGGGGGGAAATGAGGAGCTGATACCAAGGACTCAGATAGAAAGCAAATGTTTCAAAAATTATGATGGCAACAAATATACAAATGTGCTTGACATAACGGATGGATAGATGGATGGCTTGTGATGAGAGTTGTACGAGCCCCCAATAAAATTATTTTTTAACAGAAAGATTCTATGGGCAAAATATTGAATGATACCATAAGCATTAAAAGAATATGAGAGAATAAACAAAATATCAAAAAGAACTAGTCAACATTCAACCATTTTGAGAGTCAGCATAAGATCAAGAACCAATGGTACTGAAGAAAGAACTTCAAGATACACTGCAAGCCTCAGGCAAAAACAAGGTTTCAGGAATTAATGGATTACAACTGAAATGTTTCAACAGACTGATGAAGCACTGAAACACTTACTTGTCTTTGCTGAGAAAGTAGGAAGACAACCAGTTGACCAACTAACAGAAAAAGAACCATAGTTGTAGCTATTCCAAAGAAAGGTGACCCAATATAATACACATATTGTGAAATAATATCATTGATATCACATTCAAGTAGTTTGCTGAAGATCACCCAAGAATGGTTGCAGTAATACATTGACAGTCTGCTGCCAGAGGTTCAGGCCAGATTCAGAAGAGGACATGAAATGAGGAATATCATTGCTGATGTCAGATGGTGCTTGGCTCAAAACAGAGAATACCAGAAAGATGTTGACTTGTGTTTTATTGACTATGCAAAGCCATTCAACTGTATGAACCATACCAAACTAGGGATAGCCTTAAGAAGAACGGGAATTCAAGAACACTTCATTGGGCTCATGCAGAACCTATACATGGATCAAGAGGCAAGGGGGAACAGATGACAAGGTCTACATACAACCTCCTCCCTGGAGGACGGACGGTGGAGAACTGGGTGAGGGAGACGTCGAATGGTGTAATATATGATAAACTAATAATTATTTATAAATTATCAAGGGTTCAGAGGGAGGGGGAGTGGGGAGGGAGGGGGAAAATGAGGAGCTGATACCAAGGGCTCAAGTAGAAAGCAGGTGTTTTGAGAATGATGATGGCAACATGTATGCGAATGTACGGGACACAAATGATGTATGTACGGATTTTGAAAAAGAGTTGTATAAGCCCATAATAAAATTATTTTTAAAAGAGGCAATTGTGAGAACAGGACAAGGAAATGCTGCATGATTTAAAAGCAGAAGAGATGTGCACCAGGATTGTGTCTGATACTCAATCTGGATGCATAGAAGCTGGGTCACATGAAGAAGAAAAAACATGGCATCAGGATTGGAGGAAGGCTTATTAACAGCCTTCAATATGCAGATACCATGACCTAGCTTGCTGAAAATGAATAAGACTTGAAGCACTTGCTGATGCAGATCAAGGCTTGTAGCCTTTGGTATGGATTACAACTCATTGTAAAGAAAACCCAAATACTCACAACTCAACCAGAAATGACATCATGATAAATGAAGAAAAGATTGAAATTGTCAAGAATTATCTTGCTTGGATCCACAATCAATGCTCCTGTAAATAGAAATAAAGAGATCAAATGATGCATTGCATTAGTAAATATGCTGCACCAGCCCTCTTTAGAGTGTTGAAAAACAAGAATGTTACTTTGAGGGCTAAGGTACAGTGACCCAAGGTATGGTCAGTTACTTCATTTGAAAGTGAAATTTGAATGAATCAATGTATTTGAATTGTAGTGCTAGAGAAGAAATTTGAAAGTATCATGGAGTGCTAAAAGGACAAACAGATCTGTTTTGGAAGAAGTTCAGTCCAAATGTTCTTCACAGACAAGGATGGCAAGACTTCTCTCATATACTTTGAACATGTAACCAGGAGAGAACAACCCCCGGAGAAGAACATCATGCTTGGTAACATAGAAGAGCAGTAAAAAAGAAGACCCTCTACAAGATGAATGGACTCAATGGGCTCAAATAAGAAAAATTATGGAGGTAGTACAGGGTTCTGTCTTATAGATAGTTGCTATGAGTCAGAATCAACTCAATGGCACTAACAACAACACCGTTGATAAACTCACTTCATAGATAAGAATCCAGGAATAGCTCACATGGACAGTCCAATAGTTAAACATGTTTTTATGCCCTTAATCATCATATCATCCTGCTTCACCATTGTACTAGTCTGCCTGGTCAGTAATATTGTATCATCTAGTAGATCATAGATTACCAAATGTATTTGGCCTACTACCCCATTCACAGAGGGGAAAAAAAGCACTCAATAACCCTCTGGCAATTAAAAACTTTTGTAGAATAACCCATAATCCGGTGGGGGCGGGGGGGAGAGTGAGTACCCTTTTTCATTGGAGCTACCTCTAGAGAGCGCTAGTTCTTACTTTGGTAAACACTGGTCTAGATCCTTCTGTGAGAGTGTTGACAAGGTTTGATTCCCTTTTTGTTTTCATATGTTTTTCTCACACAAAACACTGTTAGCTCTTGGAGCTGAAGATATCAAAAGTATTACCGTGTCAATAACACATGAGCTGGTACAGAGTTCATGCTCAATAAATGTTTGACTACATCTGGTACAACTCTTGAGGAAGATTATTTTTCTCCCTGAATTTACCATTTTACAAAACCTTGCTGGGGTGATCACTTTTATATATGGCCTGCTCACCTTGATCTGTAACTCCCACCAAGCATGATCTCCTTTTCCCAGGACTTGTCTCTCCTAATAACATGTCCAAAGTACGTGAGATGAAGTCTCACCATCCTCAATTCTAAGAAGCATTTTAGTTGTACTTCTTCCAAGACAGATTTGTTAGGGGGTAGAACCATACAAATAAGGTGAATGGTAACCTAATAAAAAGACTGATAAGTCTGTCATCATTCTAGACTTAAATTTAGTCATCCCAGAATGAGAAATGGGGGAATTCACTACCACAATAGTGTCTGGGGTCTTAAAGGCTTGTCTCCAAAGAAGCAGCCATCTAAGTGAGATGTCAACTAAGTCTCTATGGATGAAGCACACCAACATCAGTCACCAAAGGATTGTAAATCATATAAATCCGAAGTGGAAGGAGAGGGATCAGTATCAGAGGCGAAACTGTGAGAATCCAGTTTGCAGAAGGTTATGGTGACAGTGGGAGCCCAAGATGCACTTGTGGATCTTCATAGAAAAATAAGCCTCTTATGGACGCCCTCTATTCTCAATTGAGGGATGGGAGGCAAGTGGTTTCTAAACAGACTGCACTGGAGAGATGAAAATAGAAGATGAAAGGGATAAACCTGACTTGAAAAGTTTAAATTTTGTCAGTTGATCCTCCACTCTGATGCATACTGAACCTGATCTGGTTTTCAATATTTTCTGTATGTTTGTTTGGTTTGGTTTTTTTGTTTGTTCATATTAGGGTTTATCACAAATGTGTTGTGCCATTGGGGGTCACCCTCTTGAAGTTGTTATATGTTTTTCTGGTTTGGAGTATATGAAACCCAGGATTTATGAGCCGATGGGGACAGTAAGTGAAATAAAGGCTTGGGGGCATGGGAGGTTACAGTGGTGGTAGAGAAGGTATGTAAAAGGGAGATGATGTTCAAGCGTTCAGAAAGGAAAGAAATGTTGGGAAACTCATTTTGGTAGAAATTGTAAAATACTGCTTGACATGATTGAACTATGAAATGATATGATATCTGTATTAACTGTCAACTAAAATATTTTTTTTAAAGACCTCATATATCCGAGTCTGGAGCCATTGCAACAACCCCCCCCCCTCCCCTACCTCCTGACACAGATTGTGGAAAAGGGCACATGGCTGACCTCCTCTGGCTCCACAAGGGAGCAAGAGAATCCCACTCCTCAACACCCAGGTCTAGTGCCACCTGCAGAGGTCAGATGAGCTTCGACCCTCCAGCCTTTACCCTCCTCGGACACCATTTTGCCCACTGCACTCAACTTCTCCACCGAATTCAACAATCCATTGAAATAGTCATGAAGAACTCACACACAATACTCACAATTGTGATGTTATTATTGCTGTTGTTGTTGTCTTCAGGGAAATTAACAGGTTGGCACAAGCTAAGATCAGAAAATATTAAAGATATAGTCTGTTGTGTAGGGAACTGCATGTCCCTCAGCCCTCGATCAAAAGCCATATACAACCTTCATGTATTTACTCTCAGTTTTCTGTCATATGAATTTTGCCTAATGGTCTTCCTGCCCTTGTTCCCCCTGCGGTCATTAGTTACTTGACCTTTGCTAGGATTGGTGCTCAATTACTAGCAACTGCTACGCTCATTGGACAACACACACCTGGCGGCACTTCCTCCAGGCACCAGGTATGCCTCATTAGCATACGGACCTGCTTGAGCACATTCGCCTGCCATTTGGTAGGTGCGTGACTATTGGCTACCCCAGCTATACCTTGTTTCCATATGACGTAATGGTGCCCGCCCTTCGCTGGATATTTAAGCCTCTTCTCTTAGCTCAATAAATGAGACTTGATCAGACTCCTGTCTTGTCTGTGTTCTCCGCGTCTCTTGCCCATCTCCATTCCCAGTCCCTCTTTCAGGTACCCACGCTGTTGATGACCCACGGGATGGGTCACTCTTGTCCACAGCCATGGCTGCCTCTGGTCCTCAGCCTCCCAAACCCCACTCTCTCCTGGGCTTAGCAGCACAACCTCACAACTCCATCTCAATGAGGTCCCCTTGCTCTGTCCACTGATTTCCAATGTGGCACCCAGGTGCCTCAGGTGTCAGCATTTGCCACCTCAGGCATGGATCAGGAACATGCTCAGCTGATGGCTTTTCTGCCTGGATGGTCCTAGGAGTTGTCTCTATTCCCGCTAGGGAGAGGGCAACTTAAGGGACCCATCCCCTGATAGCATTTTGCAGGTCTTATTTGCATACCCTACCAAATGATTGGGTGGGAATTACAGAGACATGGATCATTCACTGCCATTGAGTCAATTCTGTCTCACAGTCATCCCATGAGACAGGGTCAAATTTCCCTGGGCCCCACACAATACTAGGTATCAGTGACATGACATCACATAGGTGCACCTGAACTTAGCCACTAAAACTGAGCATGTGCAATGAAAGTGAAGCTAAACCCAGGCCCACACACAACACTAGGCACCTGCAATCACACAGGATTGCTTAAATTCAGTCACTAAGGCCAATACCCTCAGCTACGCCTACCCAGGTGCATGCTACAAGGTAGGGTGAAATTCCTCCTGTGTGGGGATTTGCACGTGCCTGAGTGTCTGCTAAGGGCCCCTCACTCTCTGGGGATTTCCTGCACTTGGTTCCCCACCTGTGGTTTCAGACTCCTGTTCCAGTGTTCTTTTCACATGGTTTTCCTGAAGTGGCCATCTTCAGTCACGAGTTCCCATTGTGTCATATGGTCATGTATGCTTTCCAGAAGTAGCGTGTACTTTCTGAGACTGTACTACCTGACACGCTCCTTTTCCTCGTAAAAGTCACTTGGATTTACAAAAGTGCTTCTGTCACATGAATTCTTTCAGCGTTGCAAAACAAAAAACGAGGTACACGACCCCAGAAACCTAATTGAACCATCTATTTTAAAGAAAAGTTATAACCTTTCCTGGCCAGTGTACTGAGCTGTTGGAATGTAAAAGACAATAGAACTAAATAAATCTTTTCCGAAAGGCCTTATCACTGATATTAAATATCCTTGACCTCCTTCAATACTTGTATATCATAATCTTTTGACGTTATCCTTCATAATTCCCTTTTCAGGATTCACTAACATTTAAATCTATTAAATATATGTCCTTCAGTCAAATCTTTGGCACTCATTGAAAATGTTATTAATGTATTATGCCAAATGACAATTTAAAAGAGTGGGCCAAGATTAAAATTATTTTCACATTAGAAAAATAATTATAAGCTTTCATTAGAAACAACTACACAGACATTCCCTAAATCTCTGATTATACCAGGCATAGCACAGATGGATGCAAACAAACGCAAACCTCTATTAGGGTAAAGATGTTCTTTTAACTCAGCCCTGTGTTAAATTAGCACAGGCTTAACAAGTAGTTGTTGCCTGTAGGTGTTGTAGAGAACAGCAGAACAAAACACTGCCAGGTCCTGTGCCCATCCTCACACTTTGTGTTGTCTTTGAGCAGATTGTTTGAGCCACAGCTTGAATCTAACTCACTGTGGCTCTTCCTCTTCTCCCTGACCCTTTACTTTACGAGGATGATGTCACCAAAATTCTCTTGAGCCCAGAGGTGAGCCCAGGCTAAGCAGTTGCACATACGCATTTATACAAGTGGCCTAGAAGAGCGATTTGGGTAGCTTGAATTGTGTCCTCTGAAAAGGGGTGTTGGAATTCTAAATCTTTACCTGTGGATGTAATCTACTTGGAAATAAAGTTGTCTCTGCAATGTTAATTAGGCCATACCATCTAGGGGAGACTCTGAATCTAATCACTTAGTATGTATTTAAAAAGCAGATTAAACACAAAAGAGGGAAGACAGACACTACATGAAGATCGCTAAGGAAGGAAGGAACGCTCTGGGCTACCAACAGGAAAGGAATGAACGCGTCTGAGACCCTGATTTGGACTCTTAGCCCCAACTATGAGAAGAGAAGTTTCTGTTCACTAAAGCCCCACATTTGCGCTAATTCTCTTAAAGCAGCACTAAGAAACTAAGACAGCTATGAATGGAGACAACTATGCCACTTGCACTTTGATCTTAGCAAGATGGGCACAGGTTCTGGAAAAGAAAAGGGACCCAGTCTTGCCATGCTCACTATGAAGAGTTTCTACCTTTCCCTTCACTAAAAATAATGTAAGAATGAGATGAGGAGGCTACTTATTTGTTATGATTTTAGCTCTCAGGCATTGTAAATTGAGTCAACTCTGTGACCCAAAGGAAGACTCTAGTGCCAGAGCAGACACATAGTGGGTACTTCATATGTAAAGCAAAATGAGTGAAATTTCTTCCTGATGAAATAGTCTCAGCCTTAGGAGAAAAAAAGGCAAGCTTCCAGGTAAGCTCTTTCTCGCCATCTTGTGGTCATCGTTGTACATAACTTCCAACATCAGAAATGTGACCAAAGGCTTCTACAGATGAGAGTTTAGTAGCAGGTGGGAAATGATGTTGCAGGTTGCAATTCTGACATTGTCCGCGCAGAGTAGAATTGCTTCTCATGGAATAAAGAATATACCATGGACTTCCAAAATGGACAAATCTGTCTTTGAAGAAGTATAGCCAGAGCGTCCTTTAGAAGCAAGGACGGCAAGGCTTTGTCTAACATACTTTGAACGTGTAGTCAGGAGGAACTTCTTCTGTTTGTAGTAAAGTCACTCAGGGATCCTAATTGGAAGGCGGGTCAGTAAATATCCTCTAAAGGAAGTACAAATGATGCCCATATTTGTGGATCTGTCCCAGGACTTGGTAGGTACACTGATCCCCAACCACAGGCTTTGGCCATGGATGATGACCCAATAGGCAAGGAAGCACATCAATAAAATGGGAGAAACATTGACCAAAGCAAACAGATAGCACACAAGGTTAAGCAAGCACCATGGTTAAAGGAAAGTGACATGGAACTAAAGAACATGGATATGTGTTAGTCTAGGTACTTTAGAGGAAAAAATCCACAGAAACACATATATGACAGTTTTATACAAAGCTTAAGTGCACAACAAGGAAACATCCCAACCCAGTGCTGCCCAAGCCCACAAGTCCAACAATAGCCCATATTTCTGACACCAATCCATAAAGTCCTCCTAGATCTCACAAAATACACTCAATGACGCCAACTGCAGGAGGAAAGCCGAATCAGTGAACATGTAAGCATCTCAGCGCTGGCAGGGGTCTCCACATGGCTGCTCCAGCACCCAGGGCTGCATCCGGGTAGGTCCAAGATGCTTCTTCTTGGAGATGTCTCGCAGGAAGCAAGCCTTGCGAGCTGAAGCAGGGAACTGGCTACGGCGGCTGCACCCTGGTCTGACCATCACAATGCAAGAGACCTGAGAACTAGAAAGGTGAGGCTCACTGAGCCATTTATCTCTCTGCCCTTCAATTAACCCCATATGTGTTTGTTGGCCAGGTTGGCACAATTAACTACCTCAGATAATGTATTATAAATTTTGTATATGGTAATAATTCCAGTTTCCTTTTCATTCCAGGTAGAATTTCACATTCAATTCTCTCCCATCTACAACAAGAGTCCACCAATGGCACCTGACTCGCGATAAATCCATTTTTCTCTAAAGTGAACCAAAAGGCAATTTCAGAATGAACATACACCTTTTATTTGTATCATTCTTTTTGCAATCTCTTTAGCTACCATCAATTATACTCAGTGAGCCTTACCCCTTCAACCTACATCCTGGTATTATTCCTTCAGACTTATTTTTAGTCTCAAAACACAAAAATATTTAAAAGGTACGCAAGATGAGACCCTCCAGAATACTAAAACTGCTGTTTTTATGAGTTTTAACTCAAAATCTGCAGGATTCTGCAGGGAGAGGCTAGCCAGATGGAAATGCCATTTTCAGAATTGTATAGACCTGGGTGGAGGATATATTAAGAAACATTACCAGAGGCAACCAGGTAGGCAGCTCACACTGGAAAAGGAAGGAACAAATTTCAATAGCAAGAATGAAGGATGACACAACCAACATTACATTGGACCTTAAAGAAGTCAATAGGATAGTTACAAAGTACTACAAAGACCTGTACTCCAATGAATTCAACAACTTGGAAGACATAGACAAACACTTGGAAGAACAATCCCTCCTGAGACTATCCCAGATGGATGTCAAGAATCTTAACAGACGCATAACAATAGAAGAAACAGGCAAGGTTATCAAGGGATTACCAACAAAAATCCCCTAGGTCAGATGGCTTCACAGGAGAATTCTACCAAGCATTCAGGGAAGAACTGGCATCATACACAAATTCTTCCAGAACATAGAAAAAGACAGCAAACTCGTGAACTCTTTCAATAAAGCTAGTAAAACTCTGAAACCTAAAGTGGGCAAGGATTCAACAAGAACTGAGAACTATACACCAATATCCCTAATGAACGTCAATGCAAAAATCCTGAAAAAAATACTGGACAATAGAATACAAAAGTATATAAAACCAAACATGATCAAGTAGGATTCATACCAGCAATGCAGGGATGGTTCAAAATACAAAAGACTATTAGCATTATTCACCACATTGACATGAAAAATTCTAAGAACCACATGTTAATACTGATAGATGCGGAAAAAGCATTCAACAACATCCAACACCCATTCCTATTTCAGACACTCAAGAAGACAGAAATGGAAGGGAAACTCCTCAGTGTTATACAAGCTATAAAAACCAACAGTGAATGTGGTAGTCAACAAAGAAAAGACAAAAACTATCCCAGTGACAAAGGGGACCAGACAAGGATGTCCCTGGTCCCCATTCTTATTTAACATTGTACTGGAGATCCTACCTGAGATAGTTAAAGTTTATTGTGCCAACCTGGTCAATAAACACATGTAAGGTTAATTGAAGGGCGAAGAGATAAATGGCTCGGTGAGCCTTGCCTTTTGAGTTCTTTGGTCTCTTGCTTTCTGATAGTTGGACCAGGGTGCAGCTGCCTTAAGCCAATTCCCTGATTCAGGTGGCAAGGCTCACTTCCTGTAAGACATTCCCGAGGAGAAGCAACATGGATCTAATCCAATGCAGCTCTAGGTGCTGGAACAACCTTGAGGAGACCCCTGCCAGTGCTGTGATGCTTACGCGTTCACTGATTCAGCTTTCCTCCTGCAGTCGGCATCATCGTGTGTGTTTTGTGGGATGGAGGAGGACTTTGTATATTGGTGTTGGACATATGGGCTAATGTTAGACTTGGGCAGCACTGGGTCAGGATGTTTTCTTGCTGTGCACTTACCCTTTATAGAAAACTCTCTCTTATACATATGAGTTTCTGTGGATTTGTTTCTCTAAAGTACCCAGAGTAACACACTACCTAAAACATAAGGCAAAAAATAAAAAGACATCAAAAGTATTCATCTGGGGAAGGAAGAGGTGAAACTATCGTTATTTGCAGAAGATATCATTTTATATGGAAAATTACAAAAACTCCACAAGTGTCAGGGGAAGCCAGCCCCTAACACATCATTACGGGTCCGGTAGGCGCAATTGTACAGTGATAACAAGTAAAGATCATAGTAAAGTTATAGAGAGCATGAGAGATAGAAGTGAAGTATTGAAATAAAATAAATGGGAGTCAGACACGTTTCATGGTAGCATGCTCCCCTCTGCCCCACATGATGGTCCACGTGGAGGGAGAGAGAGAGTTTACTGGTAGCCCCGGCTCCTTTTATATTCTCTGGGGACATGCAAGCCCCCTAATTACAGGTGAGGACATACATCACAGGAAGGGGCTATACTATAGGTAGTACAGTAATCAGAAGGGGTGGTCTAGGGACATACACGCAATAGGAAGGGGAGGGATTGGGGTTATACATGTGACAAGATGGGTGGACCCTAGATTCAAGATGGCGACCTAACCTTGATCATCCTTGGATGGGTTTGCCCTCAGGGGTCTCCTACAAGGAAACAGACAACTACTATCCTTATCAGAAGGGAGTGGGCCCTATTTGTTGTGGGATAAACAGTGGTAACTACTTGCTCTAGATGGCTGATAGCTCCCAGGGAGAATAACCCCTGACCTACTTCTGATGACCAAGTATAGTCATTCCCAAGCAGCTGTCTGGCATATATTTGGGGGAGACAGCTTGGGAGAAATCCTTCTGTACCCCACACACAAGGGGGGTGCTGAGAGTGCTAGAAGAATATGGCAGAGTGGCTGGTAAGAAGATCCACAAAGAGAAGTCTATTGGACTGCTATACACATCAGACAAGGCTATGGAAGAGGGGATCAAAAAGGTAGTACCCTTCACAATAGCCAAGCACAAATTGAAAGAGCTAGGGATATACCTGACTAAAACAACAACAAGAAAAAAACAAGATTTCTATTAGGAAAACTGCAGAACATTACTAAAGAAACCAAGAGTGACCTCAATAAATGGAAGAACATACCATGCTTGTGGGTCAGAAGACTTAATACAGTAAAGATATCAGTTCTGCCCAAGGCACTATATAAGTTTAATGCTATCACAATACAAATATCATCATCTTTCTTCAAATAAATTGAAAAACTGATGACCAACTTCATATGGAGGGGGAAGAAGGCCAGAATTGGTAGGAAACTCCTCAAGAAGGACACAGTGGGAGGGCTTGCTCTACGTGTCTTCAGCACTTATTATGCAGCCACGGTGGCCAAAACAGTGTGCTACTGCTGTAATGATAGGTAATCATTCCAGTGGAAAAGAACTCAAAACCAGAAATAAAATCATCAGCATACAGACAAATGATCTTTGATAAGGGCCCCAAAAGTATCCAATGAGAAGCAGATGCCCTCTTTAACAAGTGGTGCTGGAAAAAAAATGTATATCTACCTGAATAAAAAATGAAGCAAGACCCTTATTTCAGTCCATGCACAAGAAAAAACTCAAGGTGGATCACAGACCTTGAGGTGAAATCCCAAACAACTCTTAGGGCCATCAATGAGGGAATGCGGACAAACCCAAGAATTTTGGCACAGGGGATACATAGGCTATTGAAAATAGGGCAGGACAAAAACACAGAGGAGTCACAAATGGACATGTGGGATATACTGAAGATAAAACACCTGTACATCGAAGGACTTTGCCAAGAGAGTAATAAGAGAACCCACAGACATGGAAAACATCTTTAGTAATGAAACATCTGACAAAGTCCTTATTACTAAAATCTATGATACTCTGCTAACTTACAATGAGAAAAAAATAATAATTGCCTGATGAGAAGCTGGGCAGAGGAGCCAAACAGAGGTTTCACAGAATCTGAAACCCAAATGGCAAATAAACTTTTGATAAAATGTTCCTGATCATTAGCCATAAGAAAAATGCAAATTAAAACGACTATGAGATACCACCTAACACCCTCAAAGATAGCCCAATTCATAAAAAGTCAGAAAGCAACAAGTGTTGGAGGGACTGTACTGAGATAAGAACTCTCATCCACTGCTGGTGGACATGTAGGTATGTACAGCTACTACGGAAATGGATTTGGTGATTTCTAAAACAGAGGGAAATTTAGCTACCATACGACCCAGCAATCCCCCTACTGGGCATATACTCAGAAGAGGCAAGAAAAAAACCACGCCTGATATCTGTGCTCCAATATTCATCGTGGCACAGTTCACAATTGCAAGCTGCTGGAAACAACCCAAATTGTCATCAATGGACGAGTGGATTAAAAACCATGGTACATCCATGCAATGGAGTACTATGCGTCCATTAAAAGCAGGGATGGATGCCTGAAGCACATCACTGCATGGGAAGAACTGGAGGAAATTATGCTAAGCAAAGTAATCCAAGCACAAAAGGACAAGTAAAACATGAGTCCACTGAGGTAAGCTTAAAAAGCAAAAGGGCCATAGGAGAAAAGCTTCTATATGCAACCATTCCTGGGGTGAGGTCTAGGTACTATGGCAGGGGCCTGACCCAATGCAAAGATACATATGGCAGTCAACTAAATAGGGGTGGAAAAAAGGGGGTGAAGACACATGAGTAGTGGGGGAACAGATCACTAACCTACCCAAGGGGAGGATCTTGTTTATATCTCTAGAGAAGAGGGAGAGAGGGACCAAAACTTCAACCCACTGTGCCAAGATGTGAAGGCAACTTACTGGCATGAAACAGTGAACCAACATATAGGTCTGTGGAGCCGGCCCTGATCCCAACTACAAGGACTCACACCCATTCCTGCCACCCCCAGAAGAATACACTTCTAAGGACAGCACTGAAGCTACAGCTCATGGACAGGGGTGCATCTGATCAGAGCACACAGGAGCAAGCAAGAGGCAAGGACAGAAAGTGCAACACATCCTGGCCCACCAAGCTCCAAGGATGATATACCTCCTAGGAGCAGCCAATGGACAGAGAAGACCATATGGCTGGCCTCACCACAAGACATGACATCCCTCACTGACCCATAGTGCTGCACAGGACAACACTGGAGGCACAATGTGGGAATTGTGCCGATTTGACCCCACACATGGGGGTGGGGGGCGCACTAAGAGCGTGCATCAAAGCAGAAAGGGGAGCAAAGCAATGAAGTCCACAGGGAATACCAAAAATAGACTTTGGGGCCAGGATGTGGCAGCCCATCAGAATGGACCTGGAAACACTCCTAAAAGTTACCAAGCAGACCTTGACCTATTTACAGGCTTTTCTTTATTGTTGTTGTTTCTTTGGGTTGTTGTTGTTAGTTTATTTTCTTTTTTGCATTGTCTTTTGTTTTTGTGCATATTACTGGTTTTGCATGTGATCTAGATAAGAAAGGTGGGATAAACAATCTGGAGGAGAAAACAACGGGACTGAGGGTTTGGGAGGACACGGGAGATGGGGAGGCAGGAGAAAGGAAGCGGGTGTTAACAAACCCAGGGACAAGGGAACAACACGTGATCTAAAATTGATGGCAAGGAGGATGTAGGACGCCTGGTAGGGCTTGCTCACAGGCAATTTAACTAAGAGGAATTACTGAAACCCAAATGAAAGCTAAACATGATAGTGGGACAAGAGGAAAGTAAGAGAAAACAGAGGAAAGAACTAGGAGGCAATGGCCATATACACAGTTCTAAATACAGACATGTATACATGTACATATATTTATATATAATGATAGGGAAATAGATCTATGTACATGTATTTATAGGTTTAGTATTAAGGTAGCGCTGGACATTGGGCCTCGACCCAAGTACTCCCTCAAAGCAAGAATACTTCATTCTAATAATCTGACAATATATGATGCTCACCTTCCAGACATGATCTCTGAAGGCAAAATGAGTGAATAAGCAAATGTGGTGAAAAATAGCTGATGATATTATTATCTCTGCAGATATATCTAGATAAGATAGGCTAGATGAACAGTCTGGAGAAGAAAACAACGGGACTGATGGTTCTCGGGGGACACATAAAAGGGGGAGGTGGGTAAAAGGAGGTTGTGTTCACCAACCCAAGGAGAAGGGATCAAAAAGTGATCCAAAATTAGTGGCAAGGAGGGTGTGAGAGGCATGGTAGGGATTCAGCAAGGGCAATGTAACCAGGAGAAATTACTGAAACCCGAATGAAGACTGGGCAGATAGTGGGACAAGAGCAAAGTAAGAGGAAATAGAGGAAAGAACTAGGAGGCAAAGGGAATTTATAGAGGTCTAAATACAGGCATGTACATATGTAAATATATTTCTATAGGATGGTGGGAAAATAGATCTACATGCACATATTTATAGGTTTAGTATTAAGGCGGGAGATGGACATTGGACCTCCACTCAAGTACTTACTCAATGTAAGAACACGTTTTTCTATTATATTGGCATTCCAGGATGCACACCTTCCTGACACAATTGCTGGAGACAAATGTGTGCATAAGCAAATATGGTGAAGAAAACTGATGGTGCCAGGCTATCAAAAGATAGAGCGTCTGGGGTCTTAAAGGCTTGCATGTAAACAAGCAGCCATCTAGCTCAGAAGCATCAAAGCCCACACGGAAGAAGCACACTAACCTGTATGACCACGAGGTGTAGAAGGGACCAGGTATCAGACATCAAAGAACAAAAAATCATATCAGTGGGTGCCCACCTTGCTGATATGACCACTGAAGACAAATGTGTGCATAAACAAATGTGGTGAAGAAAGCTGATGGTGCATGAATATCAAAAGATATAGCATCTGGGGTTTTAAACTCTTGAAGATAAACAAGCGACCATCTAGCTCAGAAGCAACAAAGCCCACATGGAAGAAGTACACTAGCCTGTGTGGTCACAAGGTGTCGAAGGGATCAGGTATCAGGCATCAAAGAACAAAATATCATATCATTGTAAATGAGGATGAGTGCAGAAAGGAGACCCAAAGCCCATCTGTAGGCAACTGGACACCCCCTTACTGAATGGTCATGGGGAGGAGACAAGCCAGTCAGTTTGCAGGGTACCAACAATGATACATACAACTTTCCTCTACTTCTTAAATGCTTCCTCCCCCCCCCCCCAACTATCATGATTGCAATTCTACCTTACAAATCTGGCTGGACCAGAGGATGTACATTGGTTCAGATAGGAACTGGAAATACAGGGAATCCAGGACAGATGACCCTTGCAGGACCAGTGGTGAGAGTGTTGATACCTGGAGGGTGGAGGGAAGGTGGGGTAGAAAGGGGAAACCGATTTCAAGGGTCTACACATAACCTTCTCCCTTGGAGATGGACAACAGAAAAGTGGTTGAAGGGAAACGTTGGACAGTGCAATATATGACAAAATAATAATTCATAAATTATCAAGGGTTAATAATGGAGGGGGAATGGGGAGGGAGGGGGGAAATGAGGAGCTGATATTAAGGGCTCAAGTAGAAATCAAATGTTTTGAGAATGATGATGGCAACAAATGTACAAATATGCTTGGCACAGTGGATGGATGTATGGATTGTGATAAGAATTGTATGGGCCCCCAATAAAATGATTTTTTTAAAAGAGTTGTATGAGGCCCCAATAAAATAATTTTTTTTAAAGTTACCCACTGATTTTGAAAAAAATGTGAAAAAATCTAGAGAACTTGTTTATTTTTAAAATAAAAAGCAAAAATAATTTTTGAAAAATAGCTGATGGTGCCTATCAAAATTTGTAGCATCTGGAGTCTTAAAGGCTTGAACATAAATAAGCAGCCATATAGCTGAGAAACAAACAAGCCCACATGGAAGAAGCACACCAGCCTGTGTGATCATGGGGTGTTGATGGAATCAGGCATCAAAGACCTAGAACAAGAGATCATATCAATGTGAATGGGGCAGAGAGCATGGAGTAGAGACCCAAAGCCCATCTGTAGACAATTGGACAACCCCTCCCAGAAGGATCCTAAGGAAGAGAGGAGTCATTCAGGATGCAGCATAGCACCAACAAAACACACAACTTACCTCTGGTTTTTTAATGCTTCCTCCCTCACCCCCTCTACCATGACCCTAATTCTACTTTACAAATCCAGCTAGACCAGAGCATGGACACTGGTACAGATAAGAGCTCACAACACAGGGAATCCAGGACAGATAACCCCCTCAGGACCCATAATGAGAGCAGAGATACCAGGAGGGTAAGGGTAAGGTGGGGGAAGAAAGGGGGAACTGATCACAATGATTGACATAGAACTCCCTTCCAGGGGGACAAACAACAGAAACGTGGATGAAGGGAGATAACGGTCGGTGTAAGACATGAAAAAAACTGTATAAGCTATCAAGTGTTCATGAGGGAGAAGCATGGAGTGCATGAAATACCAAGGCTCAAGTAGAAAACAAATGTTTTGAAAATGATGATGACAACATATATACAAATGTGCTTGCCACAATGGGTGGATGGATGGATGGATGGATGGATGGATGGATGGATGGATGGATGGATGGATGGATGGATGGTGACAAGAGCTGTAAGAGCCCCCAATAAAATGAATTTTTCATTACAGCCAAAAAAAGAAAAGAAACAATATCTTATAATTTTTATATCTTTGTTTTAATAAAGGTTTCTATGAAAAAAAGCAACACTTTTTTTTTGCCTTTCCCTAAGTCCTGTGTCTATCTAAGTAGTGATTTCCCCGCCTTCGCCTCCCACCCCTGATAACCATTAAAGATGTTTCTCTCAGTGGTAAAACTTTTTTTTTACTTTTAAAATAGTAACCTTATACAGTACTTATCATTTTGTGATTTAAGTATTTCACTCAGCTTCATATCTTCCAGCTTTATCCATGTTTTGAGATGTTTCTTTATTTTTTAACATTGCTTAGTATTCCATTCATTGTGTGTATCATAGTTTGTTTACCATTTTTCTATGGATAGACATTTAGGTTGTTGCCACCTTTTTGCTATTAAGACCATTATTGCAATAAACGTGTGTACATGGGTGTCAAAGCTCTTAATTTCTCTAGGACATATACCAAACATTGGAACTGTTGAATTATAAACGTTGTGGATTTAATTGTGCCCCCCACAAAAAATATGTATCAACTTGGCTGGACGACAGCTTGACAGTTATGTAATAATGCAATGTGGAAGTTATACAATGACTCCCCATGATATAATCTGATGTGAGAAGCCAACATGAGGATTAATAGTGGTTTGCAACACCTTTAAAGAGCTCTGGTGGCACTATGGGTTAGGCATCAGACTGATAACCTCAACCCTGTCAGTTCAATTCCATCAATCACTTGAGTGAGAGAGTTGAGGCTATTTGAGCCCATTGAGATTTACAGTTTTGGCTTCCAGTATAAGACGGTGATGCAGAAAGCCACACTACTTGTTCCCTCTACAATAAACAAGTTGAAAATCATGGGTAAAGAAAAAACATGGAACCCTGAATCTCTGAGAAAAGGGCAACTGGGTGGACTTCTTCTGTGCCCCAACAGTCATGCACTCCAGATTTTAAAAGGCTCAGACCATCCACATGGCTCCAGCATGAGGTTCTGGCAGAGACCTTGGCCTTTAGAACTAGTCTGAGGCAAAAAGCAGTCACTTAGCTGGGTTATTTTTTATTTTGTGTTGTTGTTTCTCTCTTTCTTTTCCCTTCATTCTTTTATCTTACAAAACGGGAATCCTTTGGACAATGTAGCAACAGCAACCTGCGATCAGCATACAAGATAATCACCATGAAGAAGTCAACTCATTTAAGCAATATTCAAAGTTAAAGAAAAACTTATAGGACTGAAAATAGGAAGTCTGTTATCAATATGCAATGAAGACACGTACAAGGAAAGTAAAGGGAAAAGTGTAGAAACAAAATATTTGAATAAAAAACGTCAAGTAGTTCACAAAACAGACTGTCTTAAACTTGGAAAGAAATAATAATTCTCAATGCAACCTCCAAAAAAATGAAACAAAACTTATAAACATTTATAAAACGAGAGCCACAAAGACCTACTAAATGATAAATAACACCAAAGAAAAAATTATGAGAAAACATACAAACAAAATTAACTCTGCCCAGAAAAGTACTAGGAATGAAGAAATCAATAATATCATTTTTTAAAAAGACATAGTAGGGGGAGAAAGGGGTGAAGAGGGACAGCAGACATTGTAAATATGGAAATAATTTATCAAAGGAGGGTTGGGGATGGAAGGAAAAAAGAGGAGCTTATCAAAGGCTTAAGTAGAAAGAAAGTGTTTTGAAAATGATTATGACAACATATATACAAATGTGCTTGATACAATTTATGTATGGGTTGGTATAAGATCTGTAAGAGCCCCCCAATAAAATGATTTATATAAAAAAGAAAATTTAGGAAATAAATACATAGAAGAGACATCAGCTAAGTCCACACCACCCTACGGGACCCACGAATTTTAAATAATAAAAGCCAAACACAAAGGAGAGGTTGATGTTGAACCTAAATTCGGAACACACAATTTGCAGAAGACTATCGATGATGGTGAAAGTCTAAAGCCCATTTATCTGGTCCTGCACTCAGATTAAGCCTCCAGTGAATTCCCTGCCTGTGGAGCAGGGCGAGGAAAGGTCTTGTTATCAGACAGATTAGTGCAGGTGGAGTGAGTTCAAAATGTAACACCTTGTTGTTTGATCTCCCTCGTGATTCAGTGTATAAGTAAGTGTTACCGTTTTTAATATTGTCTACTTTGTTTTCAATTGAGGTTTTTCTGTTTTGTTCTGTCATTGTTGTTGCGCTGTTTGTGTTTTATTTTGATTTTCTATGTTTTTCTGTACACATACAGAAACCCAGAATAGGTAAATTTATAGAGAAAACAATAGTATGAATAGTTCTAAAGGGAAGTAGCAGGGGAGGTGGGCAGAAAATGGAGCGCTAACAACAACGAGTACAAGGAAGAAGTAATATCCAGGAATGGAGA
Source organism: Tenrec ecaudatus (assembly GCF_050624435.1). Taxonomy (NCBI): domain Eukaryota; kingdom Metazoa; phylum Chordata; class Mammalia; order Afrosoricida; family Tenrecidae; genus Tenrec; species Tenrec ecaudatus. Next base: position 146,795,788 of record NC_134548.1, read on the forward strand.
GCGGTGATGTTTTCAGAACTATTATGAATGTGATTGAGCGAGTGAAATGTGGGATGTATTAACTGTATGATGGTGAAATGGTCAAAAACAAATAAACTAATTAATTAAACACACCCAGCAAAATGAAAACAATAATTTCATACATATCAATAATGACACTGAATGCAAATGGATAAATTGCATCAGTCAAGAAACAGAGTACCAGAATGGATAGAAAACAGGATTTATTAACACACTGTTTACAATAAACCCACTTTAGACACAAAGACAAAATAGACTAAATGTCAAAGGATGGAAAATATATATTAAACCAATGCCATCAGAAAGAAAAGTAAGAGTTGTAATATTAATCTCTGATAAAATGGACTTCAAGGGAAAATATATCAGGAGAGACAATGAAGTGCACTACATAATGACTAAAAGTGACAATTGAACCATAAAATATATCTATGCACCCAATGAAACCCACAAAACACATAAACAAAACTCTAATAGAGTTGGAGAGAGAAACAGATAATACTACAATAATAGGAGGAGGCACTAAGACAATACTCTCAAGGAAGGACAGCACATCAGGACAGAAATTCAATGAAGATACAGATGAAGTGAACAATACAATTAATCAATTTGAACTTCTAGACATATACAGAATACTTCACCCAACACCACCATATACATTATTTTCCAGTGTACATGAAATATTCTCTCAAATAGAATGGACACAAAGCAAGCCTTTTAAAATGTTTTGAACATTGATTCTTCTAAATATTATTAAAATTGACACACCACTGGCAAATCTAATAAGCGAAAAGAAGTAGATGGTATGAATAGTATGGATTTTTAAAGGGAGCGAAATCACGGTGCAATCAACTGAAATACAAAGATAATAACACAACACTATGAAAGCCTGTGCTCCAACAGATATGAAAATGTAGATGAAATGGACAAATATCTAGAAACTATTCCACACCCAAAACCAATCTCACTGTCATAGAATCAGTACCAGCTCAGAGTGGCCCTGTAAATCAGAGTAGAGTGGCCCCTGCGAGTCCCAAAACTGTAGCCTTTTTCCTTTTTTATACTTGATCTCTTTATGGATGGATAAAGTGCCATCGCTTTCACTTAGAGCAGCTAGTGGTTTCAAACTGCTGAGCTTGAGGTTAGCAACCCAATGCCTGACCACTATGCCAAAGCTCAGAAAATCTACAACAAAATAATAAATAGATAAGGTCATTTCAAACCCCTCCCCCCCAAAAAAAATAAAATCCAGGATTGGATCAATTCACTTGGGAATTCTACTGAGCTTTCCAAGAAGAGGTGACACAGTTCTACATAAACTATTCCAGATTACAGAAAAGGATAGATATCTTCCAAACTGATTTTATGAAGTGGGTGTATCCCTGATACCAAAGCCAGGTAAAGACACTGCCAAGATAGAAAACTACAGAGCAATATCCCTCATGAGCAAAGATGTAAAAATTCCCAACAAATTCTAGTCAAAAGAATTCAACAAAATATGTTTAGCATAATACATCATGACCAAGTGGGATTCATACCAGTATACAAGGGTGGTTTAACATCACAAAAAAAATCAATAGAATCCACCATAAAAATAAAACAAAGGATAAGAATTACATGGTCATATAAAGTGATGTAGAAAAGGTATTTGACAAAACTCAACACCCATTCCTGATGTGAAAAAAATCCAGCACAATAGGGATAGAAGGGAAATTTGTCAATAAAGGCCATATATGCAAAACTAATGACCAACACCTTAATCATGAGATGGGGAGAAACTGAATGAAGTCCTCTTGCAAGACAGAACCAGATAAAAAATGCACTTAATCATCAATCTTTTTTAACCATTTTATTGGGGGTTCATACAACTCATCACAATCCATTCGTACATCCATTGCATCAAGCACATTTGTACATTGGTTGCCATCATCATTCTCAAAACATTTGCTTCCTACTTGAGCCCTTAGTATCACCTCATCATTTTTCTCCTCCCTCCCCACTCTCCACTCCCCCATAATCCCTTGATAATTTATAAATTATTATTATTTAGTCATATCTTACACCATCCGGCGTCCCCCTTCACCCACTTCTCCACTGCCCGTCCCCCCAGGGAGGAGGTTATATGTAGATCCCTGTAATCTGTTCCCTCTTTCTCCCTCACCTACAATCCACCCTCCCGGTAATGCCATTCTATGGTACCCGGCTTTCAAAAGATATAGTGTCGGGGTCTTAAAGGTTTGAAGATAAACAGGCGGCCATCTGGCTAAGAAACAACAAAGCCCACATGGAAGAAGCACACCAGCCTAACCTGACACAATCAATCTTATTTAACATTGTGGAAGATTTAGCCAGCACCACTGCGGGGAGGAGACAGCTAGTCAGGGTGTAGTGTAGCAATGATGAAACATACAACTTTCCTCTAATTCTTAAATGCTTACTCCCCACCACTATCATGATCCCAATTCTACCTTACAAATCCGGTTAGACCAGAGGATGTGCACTGGTACAGAAAGGAACTGGAAACACAGGGAATCTGGGACAGATGATCCCTTCAGGACCAGTGCTGAGAGTGGTGATACCTACCAGAGGGTGGAGAGGTGTGCTAGAAAGGGGGAACCTATTACAAAGATCTACATACAACCTCCTCCCTGGGGGACGGACAACACAAAAGTGGGAGAAAGGAGACATCATACAGTGTAAGATATGACAAACTAATAATAATTTATAAATTATCCAGGGTTCATGGGGGAAGGGGGAGCGGGGAGGGAAGGGGAAAATGAGGAGCTGATACTATGAACTCAAGTAGGAAGCAAATGTTTTGAGAATGATGAGGGCAACAAATATACAAATGTACTTGACGCAATGGATGGATGGATGGATTGTGATAAGAGTTGTATGAGCCCCCAATAAAATGATTTAAAAAAAGAATTCAAAAGCATCCAAATTGGCAAGGAAGAAGTATAACGCTACTTGCTGGGGATAAGCTTCTATACACAGAAAACGCCAAATACTCAACAAGAAATTGTTGGAAATAATTGCAGATTCAGCAATGTGGCCGGGTACAAGATGTGCATACAAAAATCAATCAGATTCTTGTATACTAACAAAAAGAGCTCTGAAAAAGAAATCAAGAAAGCAATACTATTTATGATAGGTACACAAAAGATGACACACAGGAATAAATCTAACCAGAGAAACAAAAGACTTGTACAAATAAAATCAAAACATGATACTACACAAAACCAAAAGAACTAGATAAATGGGAGAATGTACCATGTTCATAGACAAAAATATGTGAAAATTACATTCTAAAAATGTCAATACTATTCATAGCAATCTGCAAATATAATACAATCATGATGCAGATCCTAGCATTATTCTTTAAAGAAATGGAAAAGCTAATCACCACATTTATATGGAGAGGAAAGAGATCCAGGATATTCAAAGCACTATGGAAGAAGAACAAAGTAGAAAGTCTCTCACTTTCTGACCTCAAAACCTACAATACATAGGATGATGGAGCAAAAAGATAGAGTAGATAGTTGATAACTTGGGTGAAGGAAAAGATAGAATTCTATAAGAGGGATAAGTGAAAAAAGGAGGGCAGAGAAAGCTATTGAGAGAATTGAAAAGTAGCTTAAGTTATTACATACAAAATTAATTATGTGATCTGTAACCTCCCACCAAAATCACAATAAAAAGTTTAAAAATACAAGTAGGCATTCAGGTAATCAACAAGCATATGAAGAAGTGCTCACAATCACTAGCCATATATGTTAGGCCAGGCTGACTAAAGAAAAAATCCAGTGTCACTAATATATGTGTAAGAAAGAGCTTTATGTGGTGTAGTAGTTATATAATAAGAAAACAGCCCTGCCCATTCTAGATCAAGTCGATAAGTTTGATACTAGTCTGTAAGTCTCTCTTTAGACTCACACAGCCACATGCAATGATGCAGAATGCACGAAGATGGCAGGCTGGTGGGTGCAAAGTCTTGTAGATCCAATGGCGGTGGCCCTGACAGCTTTCCAAGTGACTCTGCAGGAAGGTGAAGGCAGAGATGAAGAGCCGGCCTCCGAAGAGATATTTACTTTGGTCTCACCTCCAAAGGACGTCATTGAGCTGCAATCTAATGGACAGGTTCAATTCCATTCATATCTTCTTACAAGTGCCATATTGACACGCAAAAAAAACTATCATACCATCTGAGAGATGCAAATCAAAAGAACAAGAGGATAGAAAACCTCCTGCTTCCCAAACTCAAAACCTATTACACAGGCATGGTAGACAAAACAGCCAAGTACTGGGACAACAATTGATATATTGTCAGCATAGACAAAGAACCTGATATAAATCCATCTTTGACAAAGGACTGAAATACATTATTTGGGGAAGTGATGGTCTCCTCAACAAACAGTGCTAGCAAATTGAATTTACATTTACAGAAAAGTGAGAAAGAACCCATACCTCACCTGATATATAAAAACAAACCCAAAATAGAGTAAATGCCTAAATGTAAATCCTAGAACTATAATGATCAATGAGAAAATAGGCACAAATCTAAGGGTCCTAATACAAGATATAAATACCAAACATAATGGAAACCACATACACAAAAGACAAAATACATGACTGAGGCCTCGTATAAATAAGACACTTATGTGCATCAGAGAATATATACCTAGATCGAGATTTGTTGAGAAAAAATGATTCACATTTTGATTAAATTTTGTTTCATAAATATTTTGTGTTTTTGTAGCAATCAATTTTGACTTGTATAATTTTTTTAATAGAGAGGGGTACAGAAAATAGCTGCCAGATAGCAGGAACTATGAGAAGCCTCTCATAATCCCAGCAAGAATTTAACAGGTAGGGACCCATGTGCTGAGAAATCAGATTACCTGAAATCTGGATGCTCCAAGATTATTATTTTTTTTTTAATTCCTTAGTTTGGCATATTAGTGAGTCTCTCTGGTTCCCTCTTCCCAGACTCTGTGACTGTGGGCACAGGAGGCTCACCTCATTCTGACCTTCTTCTGATCTGAAGCCTCTTCTTACCCCCAACTCCCATTCCTCCCACCTCTGTCCCCTAGGACCTCTGTGTGAAGGACAGATTGTGTGGCATGGTGCAGTGTCTGCTCACATTATAGGCGATGTAACTTCCTACTTTTTCCAATACCCAAAGGCCCCTCTCCCCTTACCCTGCACCACCCAGACCCTCACCCTCTCTGTAGGAGCTATATGACATAATGACCCTGGTAGACTCAGGACTGTCTTCCCAAGCGTGGTTAGACAGACTACATTCATCACAAGCAGACTCCTTTCTTTGAGTCAGAATTTACTAGTTTCTAATACACATCCTACTAGGAGATCCAAATCAGGGGAAGGTTCTAGGCTATTGGCCTCCAGATCCAATTATTTTTCAGTAAGGGAATCTGTGTCCCATACAGAGGGCAAACCACTCACACACAAACACGCATCCTCTACTGAACACAATAAGGTGGGTCAATACCTCCTAAGGCATTACTTCCTCCCAGAGCACAATGACGCAGCAAGCCTCACTCGAAAGCAAAGGGAACTGTGAGTGCCCCCAGAGGGCATGCTGAAAGAGTGACCACTGGACAAGAAAATAAGGCCCCAACCCAAAACACTTGTCCTGATTCTTGTACAGCACAATCTGCCCACACTTCTTACATCCTGTCCATAAACTAGTCTACACTTTGTATCTTCAGGCCTCTTACCACAAAGCTAAGACCACACTCATCTTCCAATAGGACCCCACAGAGACAGGCACTCCCAAACCAATCCTTTCTCTCAAGCACACCAACCCGCCTACATCTGAGGGAAGAAAATCCAAGAGAAACAGATAGCTTAGGATTTTTAGCTTTAGAACAACTCATTCAAAAAAGACATACGACTTTTTTCTCTTTTGCATTCAGCCCAGACTTACTTCTTTAATTATACCATAGCCTCATCTGTGTAGTAGATATAATCTCCACCTACCCAAAAACCACTACCTCAAGACCCTGCTCCCCCTTTCTCAGTGAGACACATTGTCCGTGAATTGACAGTTTTATTTCTTCTGTGCCCATGTGCATACCTTTAATATGTTTTTGATGCCTTATACCTCTAGATAAAACTTCCAAGATTATATTAAATAAAAGTGGTGATAAAGACCAACCTTGTCGACCAGTTATCAGATATCAAAGAGCTAAAAACCATATCAGTGGGTGCCCACCTCCCTGATACAATCAATGAAGCCAAATGTGTGCATAAGCAAATGTGGTGAAGAAAGCAGATGGTGCCCGGCTATCAAAAGATATAGTGTCGGTGGTCTTAAAGGCTCGAAGATAAACAAGTGGCCATATAGCTCAGAAGCAACAAAGCCCACATGGAAGAAACACACCAACCTGTGTGACCATGAGCTGTCGAAGGGATCAGGTATCAAGGAACATAAAATCATATCATTGAAAATGTGGGTGAGTGCAGAGTGGGGACTCAAGGCCCAAGGGTAGCCAACCGGACACCCCTTGCTGAGGGGTTGTGGGGAGGAGATGAACCAGGCAGGGTGTAGGGTAGCAACGATGAAACATAACTTTCCTCTATTTCTTAAATGTTTCCTCCCCCCTACTATCATGATCCCAATCCTACCTTACAAGTCTGGCTAGACCAGAGGATGTACATTGGTGCAGATGGCAACTGGAAACACAGGGAATCCAGGACAGATGACTCCTCCAAAACCAGAGATGAGAGTGGCAATGCCTGGAGCTTGGAGAGAATGTGGGGTGGAAAGGGGAAATTGATTACAGGAATCTACATATAGCCTCCTCCCTTGGGTAGGGACAGCAGAGAGAGGGCAGAGGGAGACGTCGGACAGTGTAATATATGATAAAATAATAATAATATATAAATGATGAAGGGTTCACGGGGTGGGGAGAGTGGGGAGGGAGGGGGAAAATGAGCAGCAGATATTAAGGGCTCAAGTGGAGGGCAAATGTTTTGAGAATGATGATGGCTACAATTGTACATATGTTCTTGACACAATGGATATATGTGTGGATTGTGATGGGAATTGTACGAGCCCCCAATAAAATGATGGGGAAAAAAGACCAACCTTGTCTATTTCCTGTGTGAAGAGGAAATGTTTTCAAATTTGTTTCCTTATGTGGGATGCAAAAAATTTCTCTTCTATTCCTATTTTATGGAGTATATTGATTAGGATTGGATTGTGAATTTTAACAAATGCCTTCTCTGCTGCAATTGATATCATATGGTTCTTGTCCTTTATTTTGTTTATGTGGTAAATTAATATTTTCTAATATTAAACCATCCATCCATATTTGGTATAAATCCCACTTGATCGTGTTTTTGTCAATGCTTTGTTTAATTATGTTCACTAGGTTCTCATTTCTAGTGATGCCTGCCTAGCTTATGTATCAGAGTTATAGTTGCTTCATAAAATGAGCTAATTGTCTGAGGGGCTGACCCCAATCCCAACTACTAGGACGCCTGCCATTCCCCCAGAATTTATTTCAGAGGACAGCTCTGAATCTGCAGCTCAGAGAGGGACATGTCTGATCAGAGCCCACGGGAGCAAATGAAGGGGGAGGAGGAGAGAGTGGAGCACATCCTGGCCCACCAAGCCCTGAGGAAGAGATTCACGCTCAGAGCAGCCAATCCACAGAGAAAACAATATGGTCGGTCGCCCTATGAGACACGACATCCTTCACTGACCCATACCCCTGCAGGAGACAACACTGGAAACACAGTGCAGGAATTGCACCCAATCTGATCCCACCCCACCGAGGCAAAACACTAAGGGCATGCGACAGAACAAGAAGGGGAACAGAGAAACGAAGCCCCCAGGGAATACCAAAAGTAGACTTTGGGGCCAGGGTGTGTCACTTGACTGGAAAACACTCCTAAAGGCCAACAAACAGTCCTTGAACTAACTAGAGTTAGTTGTTTTTGTCATTGGCTTTTTGTTGTTCTGTTGTTGATTTGTTTTCTTTAGTGGTTTGTTTTGCTCTGTCTTGTTTTTTGTGCATCTTATTATCTCCACAGGTCTGTCTAAATAACAAAGGTTGGATCAAAAATCTGGAGGAGAAAACGACAGGGCTGAACAGTTCTGGGGGGACATGGGAGAGGGGGAGGTGAGGGGAAAGGAAGTGGTGTTAACAAACCCAGGGCCAAGGGAAAAACAAGTAATCCAAATTGGTGGTGAGTAGGGTGTAGAATACCTGGTAGGGCGTGATCAAGGGTAATGTAACCAAGAGGAATTACTGAAATCCAAATGAAGGCTGAGTATGATAGTGAGACAAGAGGAAAATAAAAGGAAATTGAGGAAAGACCTAGGGGGCAAAGAGCATTAATAGGGGTTTAAATAAAGGCATGTGCATATGTAAATGTATTTATATATGAGGATGTGGAAATAGATCTTAGTGTATATATGTATAGGTTTTGTATTAAGGTAGGAGATGGACATTGTCCTTCCACTCAAGTACTACATCAATACAAGAATATTTTGTTCTATTAAACTGGCATTCCATGATGCGCACCTTCCCAACACAATCACTGAAGGCAAAGCGGTTGCATAAGCAAATGTGATGAAGAAAACGGATGGAGCTCGGATATCCAAAGATATAGCACCTAGGGTCTTAAATACTTGAAGGTAAACAAGCGACCATCTAGGTCAGAAGCAACAAAGACCACATGGAAGGACACCAGTCTATGTGATCATGAGATGCTGAAGGAATCAGGTATCAGGCATCAAAGAACAAAAATTCATATCATTGTGTGCTCACCTTCCCGATACAATTGATGAAGAAAAATGGGTGCATAAGCAAATGTGGTGAAGAAAGCTGATGGTGCCTGGCTATCAAAAGATATAGTGCTTGGGGTCTTAAAGACTTTAAGGTAAAAAAGCGGCCATCTAGCTCAGAAGCAACCAGCCTGTGTGATCATGAAATTCTGAAGGTATCAGGTATCAGGCATCAGGCATCAAAGAACAAAACATCATATCATTGTGTGCTCACCTTCCCAGTACAATTGATGAAGAAAAATGGGTGCATAAGCAAATGTGAGGAAAGCTGATGGTGCCCGGCTATCAAAGATACAGTGTCTGGGGTCTTAAAGGCTTCAAAATAAATGAGTGGACATCTAGCTCAGAAGCAGCAAAGCCCACATGGAAGAAGCACACCAGCCTGTGTGATCAAGAGGTGTCAAAGGGATCAGATATCAGGCATCAAAGAACAAAAAAATCAAATCATTGTGAATAAGGGGAAGTGAAGAATGGGGACCCAAGATCCATCTGTAGGCAACTGGACATCCTCTTACAGAAGGGTAGTGGGGAGGAGACAAGCCAGTCACGGTGCAGTGCAGCAACAATGAAACATACAACTTTCCTTTAGTTCTTAAATGCTTACTCCTCCCCCACTATCATGATCCCAATTCTACCTTACAAATCTGGCTAGACCAAAGGAAGTAAACTGATACAAACAGGAATGGAAACACAGGTAACCAAGGACAGATGATTTCTTCAGGACCAGTGGTGAGAGTGGTGAAATCAGGGGGGTGGAAGGAGGGTGGGGTGGAAAGGGGGAACCAATTACAAGGATCTACATGTATGCACATCATAAAAGTGGGTGAAGGTAGACTTCAGACAATGTAAGATGATTAAATGATAATAATTTATAAATTACAAAGGGTTCGTGAGGGAGGGGGTAGTGGGGAAGGTGGGGGGAAATGAGGAGCTGATATTAAGAGCTCAAGTAGGAAACAAATGTTTTGATTATGATGATGGCAACAAATGTATAAATATGCTTGATACAATGGATGGATGTACGATCCCCCAATAAAATGATTAAATTAAAAAAAACTTTAAAAAAAGAGTTTATTGATATATTATCCATTTGTATATAGTGGAATAGTCGGTTAAATTAGTGGTAACTCTTCTCTAAATGATGTATTTCCCCCATTAAACCATCTGGACATAGATTTTTTTTATGTTGGGAGATGTTTATGTCTAGATCTACTTCTTCTCTTATTATAGGCTTATTGAGACTGTAGCAATTTAGGTAAATGGTGCATTTCTAGAAAGTTATCCATTTCTTTAGATTTTCAGATTTGTTGGAATATGATGTTTTCATAAAATTGATATTGTGTTACATCTCGTTTGATTCTGTTGTAATAACACACATTCATTTCTTAATTGTTGAATTTGCTTTCACTCATTCACTTCCTTCCTGGGGTTTGCCAGTCGGCATGAATTTCATTAATCTCTTTGGAAAATCCCCCTCCTTGCCTTATCGATTTTTTTCAACAGTCTAAAATCTTTCCGATTCATTTTTCTTCTGCCTTATCTTTATTATTTCTGTTCTTCTAGTACCATAGTTTGCTTTGTTGGACTTTTTCCAATGGTTACACTTGATGTGTTAAATTGTTTAATTTAATCATTTTTGCCTTATTGATATTTGCAGTTATTGCCCTCTGAAATGCATTTTCTTTCTCATTTGTTTCAAGGAATCTATTGATTGTGTTCTTCATTTCTTCGATTACCCTGTGTTTCTTAAGTAAATTGTTGCTCAATTTTTATATTGAACATTCTCTGGCTGATTTCTAATTTTACATTGCCATTTAAAAAGATGGTTTGTAGTATCTCAGTGTTTGGGGATCTATAGGCTTGCTTTATTATCTAAAATATGATCTAGTGCTCTGAGCACTAGAAAAGAAAGTGATATTTATTTTGGTTGGGTGAAGTGTTTATATATATATGATCAAGTTATTTGTGTTGTTTTTCTGTATCTTTGTTGATTTTCTTTCTAGGTAATCAATCTTTATTTGAAAGTGATGTTTTGAAGTCTCCTAGTATTATTGTATTATGTGATTTTTGTAAGATTTTGATGCTCTTTCATTTGGTGCATACATATTATGTTTAAGATTTCTTGTTCAATTATAGCTTTCATAATTATTTGTGGCCTTCTTTGTCTCTCATTATGTCATTAACTTTTGCCTGAGATAGCTCCTTTAAGTTTTTTTGATGGCCATTAGATTGATATATTTTTTCCATCCTTTGATTTTTTTTCATCTGTTGATCGTTATATCTAAGGTGTGTTTCTTGGAAGCAGTGAATTAAAGCTTTATTTTTTCTTATCCATTCTTTTAAATTTTGTCTTTTAATTGGCCAATTCAGTCCATTGACATTTGGTGTTTTTATTGATAAATACGATTTTGTCAGCATCATTTTGTATTTATTTGTTCAGCTAAGGCTTTTTAATGTACTTCAAAACTTGATAATTGACACGGGAAAAAACATAGGCTATTTATTTCAGTTCTTGATTCTCTTTGACTGGGTTGCACAATCTCTTTGCTATAACACAGACTCTCCTAAACTCATTGCCATTGATTGAATTCCCACATAGTGACCACAAAAGATAGAGTAGAACCACCTCATAGGATTTTCCAGATAGTAACTTGTTTTAAGTTTTGTTGGCATATAATTCACAAACTATATACCAGTCAATAGTTCAATCATATTATGAAAAGTTGTAGAATCAGCCACAATCAATTTTAGAACGTCTTCATTCTTGTACTCAATGTTACTAGCTCCCCATTTTTCCCTGTCATACCCCCAAGATACTAGTTACTATCTCTGTACATTTACCTATCCATCCTGGATTTCATATAGAGTAAAAGCATTTTTAAAAGAAAACAAAAGGGGGAGTAAGGGGGAAGAAATGGGGAGCTGATATCAGGGGGACAAGTGGGAAGAGAATGCATTGAAAATGATGATGGCAGCATATGTGCAAATGTGCTTGACACAGTGGATGAATGTATGGATTATGATAAATGTAAGAGCAACCAATAAAAGTATTTAATAATTTTTATTTTAAAATGCATAGCATTGGAGGGAAAAAATTAAACTAACAACACTAACATCATGAATCAGAGATAAGCCTCAATCATAAAGAGAGCAGAACATTTTTAAGCTAGAACAAATTTAAAATGGATCAAAAAGTAGATCATATGATCAGGTGACAAATTTTAACCTAGCTGCATCTGTACTCTCCAATATATTCTGCATAATAAAAAGGCTATTCATACCCATGGTGTAAGGTCAAAGGACCAGGGGATTGACCTACATGCATTCTCCCTTCAATTTATTTTTGTTTTGTTTCAATCTGAAACAAAATTAAAAGGATGAAAAGGGAGATCAAATTATACTATATTTCAAAAACAATGAAGAGCTGATACCAAGAGCTCAAGCAGAAAGCAAATGTTTTGAGAATGATGAGGGCAACAAATGTACAAATGTGCATGACACCATGGATGTATGAATTGTGAGATGTATGTATGAATTGTGATAAGAGTTGTGAGCCCCAGATAAAATGATTTTAATTATATTTCATTTTTACCTAATTACGTCTGCCATAGTCAGTTTTACAATGCTGTCTTACAACAAAGCTATTTGTGGGAAACTGAGGACCTGGAAGAAAGTGTATGTGGTGTGCTGGGCACACTTGTGACCACAGGGCTGGGCGAACCAGCACTAGGGTCAAGGCACACCTCCACAGTCCCAAGACAAGCAATTGCATCCAAATACACATATTCCAGGGAAAAACTTACTCCACAAGTATCCACCATTCAAATGCTAATGTAAAGAAGTCTCCTACAGGCACCTGGCTCAAGTACACAGTTAAGGGATGCTTATCTTTAAGATCAGCTGCTTCCTTTGTCCCTTACTCTTAAGGAGCAATTTACAGCTTTTGTCACCCATATACCTGGTCCTTCTCCTAGGTGTTTTCCCTAGAGCTGAGGATAAAGTCTAATACAAGGCCCAATCTATATGTATGTATTAACAAGAGGTTTGCCTGTCTCATGACTATAAAACCCCACTGTTAAATAATCAGTCCCCTGTGCTCACCTTTTTTCTGTTTTTTTTTCTTCATAGTTGCACCTACATCTCCTCAGTACCCCTTTGACTGTGGGGCTGAACCCCACAGCTATTCACACCCCTCACATATGGTCAGAGGAGCTTCACTAGAGGTGTGATCTAGGTGTGAACGCTACAGATGGATTTTGGGTTTCCACTGTCATCTATAAGCTTCTGCAAAGCAGAAGTTCACAATTTAAGTTATGATACCATTCCTTCCATATGCTGTAGATAATATTATTTACAATGCTCGGATCACACAGGCTGGTGTTTGAGGTGTGTGCCTTTTGTTTTATTGGTTGTCTTATCCATAATCTCTTTGCTTTCCTTATTTTTAATTTCATTGTCTGGCTTGCTCATAAATTTTCCATCTTGTTTGTTTTGTTCAGGTTTTAATTTTTCCTTTGAAGGTTGTGTTTTGTGGTTTTCTTTCCAAATTTAAAATAGTTTGTTGTATTATGTAAATAGTTCAATATCTTCTCCATTGGACTATTTTCTATTTTGGTCTCCCTGTTCTTGTTTTATCTTCGTAACAGAATGTTGTCTATGTATAGCTTTGTCTATGGTTCCTTGTTTCATTTTTGTTTCACTTTGAGTATGACTTGAGTAAAATATTTTCTCCATAATAAATTTTTCCTGATTTTTAGATACCTTTCTGTTCATTTAGATTTTCTGTTCATAGAATTCCTTTTAATAGTTTGTGTAAAGGTGGTCATGATTTTATAAATATCTCTTGTTTCTTCAGGAGCCCTGGTGGCATAATGGTTGAGTTAGGATATTCACCTCTAGATGAGCAATTTGAAATGACCAGCTGCTCCTTAGGGGGAAAATGGGGCTGTCTACTCCCACACACAGCTGTAGTCTTAGGAACTGAGAGGGCAAGTGTTATCCTGCTCTACAGGCTCACAAGAAGTCAGAATTGACTCAGTGGCAGCTAGATTGGAATTTCAGGTGTCGTAATGTTTTTATTTCTTCCTCATCTTTGAGGGATAATTTTGCTGTATATAGGATTCTCGGGTGGCAGTATTTTTTTCGTTTTCTTTCACAATTTTGAATATATCATTCCAATGCCTTCTTGCCTGAATGGTTTTGGTAGAAATGTCTGGTCTTCTCCTAATTGGTTGACTTTTTTATATAATTGCTCTTTTTTGTCTTTCTGCTCTCAGGATTGTTTTAATGTTGAAAGTTTGAATATTGTATGTCAATGTGACTTCCTATGGGGAGTAATTCTTTTCTTTTTTAAAAAAACAGCATTGCATTTAAAATATAATTATTGTGGTAAACACATAATCGTTTGGAGTTTTCTGTACTTCCTGAATAGTTACTTGTGCTCAGTAGGTATTATTTCTTCTCTCTGTTCTGGGACATTTATCAGGGGTCCCATAATATTCATAGATTTTCTTCAGGGTATTTTTGGTAGTTTTTATAACTCGATTTTTTAATATTTCGTTCTTGTGAGCTCATTGAGTCACTGATTCTTATTTCCATTGTTTCTGTCTTACTTAGTGTAAAGGTGAAACTGAAATACAGGTAGATGGACAGACATAACTGACAGGACAAGTGAGAGCAGAGACAGAAAAAGCTTTATTAGTGGGGAAGCGAGGTTCCGTGACCTAGGCCAACTGCTGAAGTCATGCTCAGCAGCCAGGGGCATGGGTTTTTAAAGGGGTGGTAAGGAATGTATATGTATGGCAATTAGCACATGGGGTCTGGAAACTCTGAGAATTGCTTGTAGACTCCTTGTCGCTTTCTTCAAAACTCGGAACATCTGGTGTCACCGGTTATCTTATCTGACCTCCTTCAGCTTCTGACCTCTGGGGATGTGCAGGGCCCTAACCTGCTTCAGCTTAGCCCAAACACTTAGTTCCACTGTTTCAATTCTACTCTTTTGTTCCTTCACAATGTTATTCAGTGCTAATATCTTGGTGTTTGCCCTCTGTATTTCTCTTTGAAGTGGTTGTGTTATTTCTCATTTTTCATTCATTTTGTCCGAATGGTCTTTGAAAGCATTCCTGAGTTTTTGAATTGTGTCTTGTGTTGTTCTCCATTTCTTCGTAATTTTTCCTTGCTGTAATCTCCCTCCTGGGAGGATTCACTGTCCTCTCCTCCGCCACGAGCTCTTCTGAGCCCATGAATGTGTTGTTGTTGATTTGTTTTTTTTCCCCAGCTTTCACAAATGTAGAGAGGTTGACTGAAGCTTTTGAGGTATTGGATGGTCGTTTGTTAACTTGCTTGTTTATGTTTGACTCTGATTAGTTTTCCCACACACCTGTTGCAGAATCCAGGCAGTTCAAGGTGGATAGTCAATTCAGTACCTGATTACCCTCAACAAGAGCAAACAATGACATATGGTCTCCATCAATGTCCTGATATTGAGGCTTGTTCCCAAGTCACCAGGAGGTACCTGGCAATACTGACCAAACCATCCCAATGAGGAAGAATCAACTAATTAGAACTGAATTCACCAAAACTATCTCCTACAGGGCTTGTAAGTCAGTGTTGTGCCCAATTACTATTTGCGCATAAGCTAATGGGCAAACAGGAGTTAGCACTTTAAGTCTGAGGCCTGTGGGGAAATGTTCAAGGACTACTGAGCTGAGTGCTCTCCCCACCCCTATTGCTCTCTTATTTCAGCACCAGCTAGGTGTTGCTCAGTCCTCCCAAATCTCTGGGGGAACTCTGCCACAATCTAATCCCCAAGAAGTCTGCCAAGCCACGGCAGACCAAAATCTCCCCATTCGAGTCAGCAGGCAATGAGCAAGTCAAGACCCTCCCTGTCCCAGGCTCAGAAGCCTGTGTAGCCTCCTAGGCAGTTCCCACTCAACCTCTCCCCAATTATACTGGTGGAGCAGTGCTAATCAGCAGCAGGAGAAGGAGAGGGTTAATAGCTCACCATGATGGGTCACAGTGGAGCAGCTGGTGCCTCAGGCTGCTGCAATCTTTCCACAACTTCAGAAAGTTCTCTTGAGGGCTCAAGAATGACTCCCACATAGGTGACCCTCACCATTGATTTTATTTAGGTAACAATGGACTTAGTCTTTTGCTCTGACCAGGTGTGAGAGCTAGGTTTATTGTGCCAACTAAGCTTCCATAGGAACACGTGGGTAAAGTTAAATCAGATCACAGCTTGATTGGAGGGTGACCGTGATACTTTCTGTGGCCAGTATCCCGTAGCCAACCCATGGATCGTATTGCTGGAGCTTGAGGCTCCTTCAAAGCCTGCCTCCCTGCACTACTGATGCATACATCACTTGAGTTCAAGATCCTATAGGGCCTGCTTTGCTAAACTCCCACAACTACTGCCCTTCACTGCCTGTCTTCTTTGAGGGCAAACTCCACTTTCTGTTTCCATGACATTGGGCTGGCAGGCCTCGCTGAGTTGAAGCATCTTCAGCATATTTACTACTCCACACACTGTGAGTTGAAAGGAGCCCTCTTTACTGCTCTGAATTATTATACTAAATATAAGCCATTATATTCCTTCTCATTGTATAAACCCATCCTTTTATATATACAATTACAAGTGTCCTGTTTTTTACTCCATCTTCTGGCATTCCATAATTTAATTGCACCTGTTCTTCTTCAGTCATGGTTATTCCAACTTTTACATACCATACTCGAGTATAAGCCAAGCGAACTATCAGCCGAGGCACCTAATTTTACCACAAAAAACTGCATTAAGAATGTCTGAAAAATCTGGCAAAAAAAATGCCTCACAGACATGAAAATACCATGTCTATGGCTTGGATCAGGCACACCTTAACTCTCAAACCGTTATCTTTGCTCTTTAAGACTTGAGGGTTTTTTTTAACAGACTTGTCAAATGCAACGTCCTTTGATTTCTTGACTGCTACTTCCATGAGCATTGCTTGTGAATCCAATTAAAATGAAATCATTGATAACTCAGTCTTTTCTCCATTTATCATGACTTGAGGTTTTTTTCTTTACATTGAACTGTAATCCATACTGAGGCATAAACTTTGTTCATCATTAAGTGCTTCAAGTTTTTATTCTCAGCAAACAAGGCTATGTCTTTATATCACCGGTTGTTAATTGTTAATCCACATTCTTCTCCATATGGTGCAGATTCTCGTGTCATTTGTTCAGCAAACAGACTGAGTAAGGATGGTAAAAGGGTACGACCCTGGCACACACCTTTCCTCATCGAACCCATGCAGTATTCCCTTGTTCTGTTTGCATGACTGCCTTCTTGGTCCACGTACAAGGTCAGCATCAGCAGAAGTGAGAGCTCTGGCGTTCCTATTAGTGTCAAGGTGATCCAGGTTGTTATGATCCAGTCAAATGACTTTGCAGTCAAGAAAACAAACACATACGCTTCTTTCTGGTTCCCCTGCGAGTAACCAAGGCCATCTGGCATCAGTGTTGATATCCCTTGTTGCACATCCCCTTCTGAATTTATGACAGTTCTCTGTTGCTGTACTGCTGCAACCATGCTGTGATTATCTTCAGCCACATATTACTTATGTGTGAATTGTTTTCAATATCTGAATTCTATTGGGTCACCTTTGGAATGGGTACAAACATGCATCTCTTCCAGTAGGTTGGCTAGGTACCAGTCTTCCAGATGTGAAGGCATAGACAAAGGCGCATCTTCGGTGCTATCTTTGAAACAGTGTCATGAAACGTTTGTTTTCACACTTCAGTTGGTATTCCCTGTTTTCCACCAATGCCTTGAGTGCAGTTTGGACTTTTTCCTTCAACACTATCAGTTCTTCATTTGCTACCTACTGACATATCTGAATGCTGACCAATTATTTTTGGTACAGTGATTCGGTATGTTCCTCCCACCTTCTAAAATGACCACATATATTTTAAAAGAAAAACACTTTCATTATACAATTGAGGGACATCGGGGCAACACTTACTCAGAAAGTTATGTTTGTCAATTTAATAATTTCTCCCTAACTTAGGTAAGAATCTAGCAACTGATGTGTGCATGCAGCAGTAGAATCAGAAAGACACACCC
This sequence comes from Tenrec ecaudatus, assembly GCF_050624435.1. Taxonomy (NCBI): domain Eukaryota; kingdom Metazoa; phylum Chordata; class Mammalia; order Afrosoricida; family Tenrecidae; genus Tenrec; species Tenrec ecaudatus. Next base: position 146,813,724 of record NC_134548.1, read on the forward strand.
TCACATTTTATCGGTGCTTGTTTGGGCGTGGAGGCCCTGTGGGGTGCAAGTATTCGGCAGCTAACGGGAGGTTCCAGGCTTCAGTCCGCACAGTCTTGGAAGATCTGATTTATTTTCAAAATATCCACGACTGAAAATCCTACCAAGTCCAGCCCTATTGAGACACACATGGAGTGACCATGACTCAGAAGGAACTTCGACCATTGTCTTGTAAATTTTCCCTGTCGATTAAGACATGACTTTTGATACCCAGCACCATCATCGCTGGCCCGTTTGAGCCCATTGTTGCAGGTTTGGTGTCAATCCATGTCTTCAGGCTCTTCCTTTCTTGCTGACTGGGTACCAAGCGTGATGTCCTTTTCCAGGGACTGTTCTCTCTTGGTAACATGTGTAAAGTAAGCGAGACCAAATCTCAGCATCCTAACTTTAAAGGAGCCCTGGCTGTATCTCTACACAAACAAATGAGCGGATCCTTTGTGCAGTCCATAATGTCTTTAGTGCTCACTGCCCAGGCCATAATTACATCACTGTACCAGTTCTTCACGGGTCCAGCTTTCACGGGCCTGTGAGGGAACTGAAGATGCCCAGGCTTGGAGCAGTTGCAACCTATTGCTCAACGTGACAGGTTTGCTCTTTACTCTGTGTGCAGAAGACTAATCCAAATGCAAAATGCCTTTGATTTGACCTCTGATTGCAAATCCCAGTAAAGCGAACTCGTTCACAACTTCAGTTTCGTTTCTGTGGCCTGGGGTTGGCTAGCGGTCCCTTTGGGAGGACCCATAGAGATGGCAGTATAGGTTCCCATCTAGAAAGCTCTGGGTGCCGCTTTAGCAACACCCTATGTCAGAGCGCAGAGACAAGAACTGAAGTGGGACCTCGGAGAGCCTGGGAATGGCGTGGAGTGACCCAAAATGATGTCCCACAAGCTTTGAGGTCCCCGTGGGCTCTTCTTCTTACATCGGAGGCCTAGGATGTATGCCTTGATGGAGCAAACGTCAGATTATGAGGAACATATTAGTCAGTCAAAAATAATAAAAGGCCCGGTAGAAATTTTATGTGTAAAAGCATACTTAATAAGTGGATACTTTACACTTGTTTGATTTCAGATGAAAACCATAGAAAAGAGTGTAGTGACCTTGTTTACCATGAGGAGCTCCATCTTGGTTCAAACTGCCTGTAACCCCTGCTAGCAGTTATCACCACCACCCCTTCTCCTCTTCCCCCTTCAGGCTCTCCCAACAAGACCATGACTCTTCTCAGACTTCTCCAAACCCTGCCTTCCCAGTTAGTAAGAAAGGTATGCTATCCTATTACACCCTGAATTAGCACCTGCACCTGTGATGTTTCCTCCAACCCCGTTACCTTGCCAACCTGATAGGCAACTGGACACCCCCATACAGAAGGGTCTGGGGGAGGAGACTAGCCAGTCAGGGTGCGATGTAGCAATGATAAAACATACAACTTTCCTCTAGTTCTTAAATGCTTCCCCCTCCCCCTCACTATAAAGATCCCAATTCTACCTTGCAAGTCTCGCTAGACCAGAGGACATACACTGGTACAGATAGGAACTGGAAACACAGGGAATCCAGGGTGGATGATCCCTTCAGGTCCAGTGGTGAGAGTGCAATACTGGGAGGGCAGAAGGAGGGTGGGGTGGAAAGGGGGAACTGATCACATTACATGTGACCTCCTCCTTGGGGGATGGACACCAAAAATTTGGGTGTAGGGAGACATTGGACAGGGAAAGATATTACAAAATAATAATTTATAAATTATCAAGGGTTCACGAGGGAGGGGGGACAGAGAGGGAGGGGAAAATGAGCTGAAGTTAGGGGCTGAAGTGGAGAGCAAATGTTTTGAGAATAATGAGGGCAACGAATGTACAAATGTGCTTGACACAATGGATGGATGTGTGGTTTGTGATCAGAATTGTAAGAGCCCCAATAAAATGATTTAATAAAAATTAAAAAGAATGTAATGACCAGAATATCCCTCCCCTTGAGCAAGCGCCCTACTTTGAACTATTAAAATCATGGAATTTCTTTGCTCTGAATGGAGATGTTTCCAGGGGCTAGCCTACTGTAGGTGCAGCAGTTTATTAAAGACTTTAATTAATAGAGTGGTGTGATTAATCTCACCTTTTCTAAATTGTTGGTTTTTTGTTGGTTTTTTTTTTCAAACAAAAAGGGCAGGGGAAGAGCGCTTGGGGCTGGGCCCTGTGGTTTCCTTACAGCACCACTGCCATCTTGCGGAAATAGTTTTTAAACCCCCAACAGTCCAGATGTCCAGCTTTTGGCGGGACAGTCTGATTTTAAACAATTTTCGCTGCGTCCCGCGGCATTTTTAAAAAGTCCCGATTTTTGGAAAGAATGCACGACAAGCTAGGGTAGACGGTTTTCGGCTGCCATGTGGCTATTTCGCCAGGATGTGAGTTTTATCAATGGTGTCCCGCTTTACCAATGTTAAAATCTGGTCACCTTATGAGACGCTCTCCCAGTGAAGCCTTATAATTTACGAAATGGTAAGGCAGCCGTGTTTCTTGGTGCTTTAACTAAATTGTGTTTTTTCCAGACTAAAGGGGCAGGAAGAGCTCACCTGGGCAGGGCGCGTTTGCCTACTTACAGCGCTGGGGCCATCAGCCATGTTTCCTGGTGCCTTTCTCTAAGTCTTTGGGTTTTTGTGGTGTTTTTTCCAGACTAAATGGGCGGGAGAAGAGCGCTCCTGGGCAGGGCGCGTTGGCCAACGTGCAGCCCTACTGCCATCGTGCGGCCAAAGTTTTAAAACATCCATGCGCTCTTTTTTCTCCCTGCCCTATTTCCTCTGATTGCTCAAGTACTGGGGGAAAAGGTATAGACTTGGGCCTACTGCTCCAAAACAGGGGATTTTCGTGGCTGACATCTGGGGAGAACCTGGCAATCCTCTTGGGTGTTGAAATGTTTCACGTTTTCCCTCAAGCCTCTTAAGGTTCTGTTTCATTTTTGTCATTCGTTTTTCTTTTTGTTCCCCACAAGGCATTCTCTCAATTGGCCTCTGTTAAGGCTCATTGTCTTCTTCCATCTGTTCAGATCTGCTGTTCAGCGCCACCAGTGAAGTTTTTATTTCAGTCCTTGTACATTTCAATTCCAAATGACCAGTTGAGTCTCTAGGTGCTGAAACATCATTTTCGTTCTTTATACATGGTCTCTTTTCATCTTTTGAACAGATTGAAAGTAGATTTTTGTTAAAGGCTTTGTATAGGAAGTCCAATATTGGGGCTTTCTTATCTCCAACAAGGGGGTCTCTTGTCAAGCCTGGCAGGCATCTTCATGGCCAACCATCTATGAATATGAAAAGAGCATACAGATTAGTATCATGTACATGTGCATCCAAACCTCAAGGACCTCAATTTGTTTTGGAAAACGCAAGAGATAAAGCATCTCCTCTGTACTCCTGTGACATATGAGATGGGATCAAGAAACAATTTGGGGATGGGGGCTTTCCTCTAGGCATGGGAGACTTTACATCAACTACCTTCTCCTCTTGTACATGGAACATTCTTGGTTTTTCCCTCTCCATCTGAGGACCCCATCTGGATGTGTGCATGCCTTCTGCTAGGCAACTTTAGGCTGGGGCACTTGGCTCCCACTAGTACTAATCTGCCCTTAATTACTTCTGGTCCTTATAAAGCAGAGGGGCTAGTTGCCATTGAGTGGATTCCAAGTAATGGTGAAGCCCACGTGTGTCAGAGAAGTGTGCTTCATAGCAGTTCCAATAGCCTGTTTGGGAGTAGATTGCCAAGGCGCCTCTGGGTGGACTTGACACTCAGAAGTTTTGCTTGGCAACAGAACAGCTGGCACAAGCTTGACTCTAGTTGCTAGAAACTTCTGTAGCAGGAAGACAACCCACAAAAGCTAGTCCGCTCTTACTGCAGAGGGCAAGGACGGTAAACAAATGCCCACAATTATATTTCAGTGGCGTCCTCCTATCTTGTGTAACTCAAAGCTTTGTGACCACTCCCAATTTCGGGCGCCCTATAGCCCCCACAGACAGACCGGATCTTCCTCCATTGCAAGGCTTCACTGGGAGAGCGTTTTGGTTTGGGCCGTTTATAAACAATTTCCGCAAGATGGCAGTGGTGCTGCAAGAAAGCCGCTATGCTCAGTCTCCAAGCGCTCTTCCCCCCGCCCCTCCTGTTTGAAAAAAAAACCAATGAAGCTAAAGGAGCCAGGAAATATAGCTCTAGGGTGCTTTTTCCGGTATGAGGAAACAAACTTGCTAGACTGCTTTTACTTTGTTTTCCAAAGTTACTTTGAGGCCTAAACTGTTCACCCTATTTGGCACTTACTTAGAATTTCAGAAATACTTTTCCCAATGGACACAGGTCTGTTGTTCTCACTCTCCTGGTGTTCAAATTGCAAAGTGAGGGAAAGTACATTGCTTGAGGATCCCAGCTGTATTTTATGTATTTCATATATTTTAATTCCAACCAGAAGTTACTCAGTTTTATCTCATGGTGTCAACATAACAGCACTTTTCATGAGATTAAGTATTTTTCAATTCCTTCCTATGATTTTTGTGTGTCTGTGTTTTCTTTTTTAATTTTAGGGATTAGATTTACATTATTTCCTTAATAGTAAATTAAGGAATGGTGCCTGTCAAGAATAAAAATACAACGAATAAACATCTGCACTATTTCTGTACTTTGGGCCACACACAAAATGAAATGTATTCCAAAATTGGGCTCTCTCTATTGATAGATATAGATATATCTAGAGAGAGAGATTAGTAAATACATACACGCATAGATATGGAGGGACAAATTCAAGAAGACTACTTACTGTAATAATGACAAATTAAAATGAATTATTAAACATGTACACACAGATGGATATGCATGTGTGTGTATGTTTCTCTATACACACAGTAAAAAAAATAGACTGAAGGTAACTTTGAAGTTACCTTCATGATCAGGTTGTAAGCTCTCCCTGCCATTGTTGAAACCTTGACTTTCCTTTGTCTGACCAAAGAGATTTAGGGATGGAAGGCAAGTTCCTGGCAAACCACTCACATCTTGGAAAAGTTTAATGTCAAAACTCAAGTGCTCTCCATGTTTGGGTTGAGATATAGGCTCCTTCAGCGAAACAGGCATTGCTCATTGTGTTGTTCTTTCTCTGTGTTATCGTGCTTCACACCCAAGTCCTGTCTGTTTGGCACAGGGAGATCTGTGGCCACATGAAGATGCCCATCTTGGGGAGCCTTTGTCCAACTGAGGGTGCTCACTTTGTGTCTCTGTTACCATCCTTCTTCTCTGTTCCTAGTGCTCTGCACACTCAAGAGACTACAGGAAAAACAGGTTTTGTAAAACACAGGTTATGGCAAGAGTCACTTTATTGTCTTGGTCTGGAAGCAAGCCCTCAAGGTTTATTAAGTCCACCTATCCAAAGGGGCCCTGGGAGTGGGGCTGCCAACCAAAAGGTCAGCGGTTTGAAACTGCTGCGGGCAAGCTAAGCTTTCTTCACTGACTCCATGAAGAGAGACGGCCTCCACCCTGTCCCACACGGTTGTCAGCAGTCAGAATCAACTCAATGGCAGTGAGTGTTTTGGGGGATTTGGGCGAGGCCTGCATGGCATTTCACACCAAAGATTTCATCTGCATGGATTTGTTTTGGATTGCTTCTCAAATTAAAAATATATCAGCTTCTTGCAAAACATCCCTTGGTGCAAATCAATGAGTTACAAAGGGAAACGCTGCCTCGAAAAGCCGCACCTGCCTGGGAAAAGCACTGTTAGCAACGTCACAGGTGTGTGCATGCAAATGTTAAAAATGATATACAGGAGAGCTGATGTCTTTTAACTGACTCCATATTGAGCCGTCAAGATATTGTCCTATACGACCTACAGGTACCAGTTTGGTTCTGTTTCCCTTCACTTTCGTCTGCTCATACTCTTTAGTGTCTTGGATATTCCACATAATACTGGGTAATAGGAAATTTCTCACATCATTAATTATTTGTGAAGAAACTGATAGTACCTTATTGTGAACTCTGCCCCCGCCCAATGCTATGGATAACATAAGCATCTGCAAAGAAACGAAAAATCAAGCAGGAATGATACCAAAAGTCTCTTTGTCCATTGAGATTCAGATCCATAGCATTGTGTGCCTCCTCCTCCTTCTTCTGTGAGGACGGCCTTATACGTCTGCACGTCCAATGGTTTGTTAGGGGCTGGTGGTTTGTTTTCTACACTTAATTTCAATTGACACGATTTTTATGGGTTTTCCTTTCGGTTGGAGACCTCCCCTTCTATCGCATTTTTCTCCTGTCTTATATGTCAACATGCCTGAGATGCTTTGAATACATGTTAAGTAATACCCTTTTTTGTTTTCATACCCATTAAGAGACATTTAATCATCCCAGATGTAGACAGTTATGTGCGTTTTCTTAGGAAGAACTAGAATATTACATCTCTGATGAGTCTCAAAACTGTCAGGTTGCCAACATCCAAGCCTTCAAAATATATAAAGGTTACACTCGAGGGCTCATCCTCAGAAACATTTCTTTAGATGCTGGTTTTTGTTTTGTTCACATCCCTACAAATACACTCCTACGTGGTAGTGTCTCTTTTTGGATAAATAGAAAGCATATGCTTGGTTCAAGGCGAGCATTTATGGAGAGAAAAGCATTTTTATGTTGCTCTGTGTGCATCAGGTGTCAGCAAATTCATATGGTTTTCTCTTCAAGGTTTCACAGTTCCTTTTTCTCCCTAAATCAAGGTCAGAAGCAGCTCTGCTGATCATCACACAGAGAATGCAAGTGAACCTTTGCCAGGCCCGAAAGGACCACCTGGCATAGCTGGACCACAGGGATGCAATCAACCCTGGATCTTTTGTTCCCTGTAATTATCTGTGCTTGGCAAAGGAAACTTCCATGCATCTCCTTGACTTGACTTCTTTCCTCTCCTGGGGTTGTGTGATCACTTGGGCAAGTCTGAGGTTCTGAACCAGGATGATGGCCCTGTAAGCAGTTACAGCATGCGGACACATGATCCTTTAGAGAGATGAACAAATGGACTACACTGACTGGGCTTCCTCCTTGGGAGAGGCTTGTCAGATTCCAATCACCGCGTGAAGTGAGTCAGGTCAATGGCTGGTGGCTGAAGGGCACATGGATAGGTAAAGAAAGGAGTGGGACAATTTGCGGAGGAGGAGACTATCTGGACCCAGTACCTTTGTTATTCTAGAAAGGCCTTGCTCTTTTCCCTGGCTCGCTTTCCTCATTGTTGTTTCCCTTTTATCTTTCTCTTTGGATAACTCGCAAAGTGACATCCGTGTCAACAGTTGACCAGTACGAACCATTGGGAATAATTGCTCAGTCTCTAGTTTATGGTTACAGGATGGAATCACTGGAGGCCAGCTAGGCTTCCATCCACTGCCCCTGCCGACGGCTTCTACCGAAGACGGAGAGAACTCAATACAGCATGTTTGAGCCAGAGGACTTCAAGGTTTAGGACAACCCCTGCTGCCTCGGACATTTCGAGCTTCAGATACGGCTCACTGCCCACACCTATGGCTGCCCTATTTGAAAATCACGGTCAGGTCAGACTCCTCCTCCCAGATCATCTGATCTGGACTTGTTCTCAGGACCACCCACTGGAGAAACAAGTTAAGAGCGTTAGAGATCATTTTTCTCCTTCACGGGAAACCTGATGGTCTTGAGGCATTGACTTTCTCGGACACTCTTGACAGACAATGACATGTATAGTCATGAGCCATGCTTGAACTAGGCACAGGCAAGAACATCACTGTCAAGTTTCCCTGGGACAGCATGGTTCCCATTGTAGTTGAGGAAAGCTGACCTTTTGGTGTGGTATCTGGCCGAGGTCATGGGAGTGCAGCAGAGGTCATATCGCAATAGAATCTTGAGACAATGGAAAGCCACTGCATAGCACCTGCCCAACAGGCCTTGTCTTCGGTGAGAAGCTCTCGAGAAACGTTCATCACCGTTCATGCCACTGCAGTCCTGGGACATGGGGTCCCTACAGGGCTCAGCACCCAGAGGGTGGGCATCTTGTAAGGTCGTCTATGCAACTGCATCAGGCCTCCGCTGTGAAACTGGCTCGTCTGAGATGAAACAGGATGTTCTCCTGCCTTACTCCAGCAAGTAATCCTCCTGAGGAGAAAGCCAAGTGCAAATGATCTGTCTCCCTAGCCACCTCCCCTTGTTTCTCCCCTGACAGTTGAGAAGAGACAGGATTCTACCAGGGCAAAGGGGTTGGCAGTGAACCTGTAAAGGGCACAGAAGCTGCTAGCTAGTGGACGCATACCATTCCTTTAGGTCAGTGGTTCGCAACCTTCCTAATGTTGCGACCCTTCAATACAGTAACATACTGTGGTGACCCCCCAAGCATGAAATTATTGTCGGTGCTACTTCATAACTGTAACTTTGCTATTGGTATAAATCGGGTAACCTCTGTGAAACGGTCGCTTTACCACCCCAAAAGGGGTCGCGACCCACAGGTTGAGAACAACTGCTCTAAGTTTTCCTCTCCAATCTTGGTTTGCCCCTGTGTGGCAAATCTGCTCTCCTAGTGACTGGTCTAGGCCACAGCGGCATGTGCCGATATAGGTATTCCTACCCAGGTCCTGCTTGCTCCTAGGATGGCCCCAGGTGGAATCGAATGCATGGCAGTGTGTCTTTTAGGACGCCATCAGTCACACTTCAACTAGCTGGTATTTGGTATTAACACACTGGTTCGACATTTGGCTGCTAGAATTAACAGGTCAGCAGGTTGAACCTACAATCTTCTGTAAGGCTTTCGGCCTAGGATATGCAGCCGCTCTCTATTCGGTAGAATTGACTGGATGGCACAATACAGTAATGGCATGACTCCAGTGGAGACAGACTCTGCCTGGCAACATCCCAAACTCAGCCAATGAAACTCTCTGGGTCACATTCCAATGCGCATCCGATCCTGAAGGTAGCACAGGGCTCTGGAGCATTTGGTTCCATTGTGCACCTTCGTGGCCACCTAGGTGGAAGCTGCCCACAACTTGGGCTCTGGCCTTTCCATTGCGGGGTTCCAGAACCCAAAGGACAGTGACAAGGAACCCGCCTAAAGGCTTCAAGGCAAGGCTAGGAAGGGCCTTCCATTAATCTTTGAGAGGCGTCCGACAGCCCGCCCACCCGAGGCAACCCAGGGCCCGCCCTACGACTTCCGGTGCCAGATGGACTTGGCAGCTGCTTTCTCGGTCCCGGAGCCTCACTCGCCAGGTTCTACAGCAGCACCCGTGTTGAATTGTCCTGTAAAGGCTGAAAGGAGACGTGAAGGAAGCACAGGCGGTTTCCTTTCTGGTTTCACCCAGCCGTGGGGCTTCCGTGGACTCACAGTGAAGGCCGCCATTGTTGTTTAGGACTTCACCAAAACTTTCGCCGCCAGATGGCAGTAGAGCGTCGGGAAAACCTGCCTCCAGGAGCCAGAGGCCTCTGGAGATGGGGGTGAAATGACTGCTTTGTTGGAGAAAAGCTGCTCAGAGCTTTCTTTGGTATCAAACTGAGGTCTAAATCTCCCACCCTGCACCAAGCATCTTAGTTTCAGAAACTCAATGTCCACTCGAGATTCACAGTTCTAGTCTTCACTCAACATTTGACATCTGGAGTTTGCACATGAGTTTTTAAAAATTTTGGATGCTAATTCTCAAGGATGCAGTCCTAAAAGATAGTTGCTCCTAAAGGCCTGGAGACCTGGAGATAATCAAATCTAGGCACTAGGAAGATGTTTCTTGATCTGTCTCATTTCCTAGTTTCTCCAGGAGTGGTCAACATTGTCTAGCCAAAGCAGCAGATAAGTAATTTGATAGGGAGCCAGACATTTTTACTGACTGGATAGCTCACAGAATCCATATGGTTGGTCTCTCTCTCCTCTCTCTTTCTGTCTTTCTCACCTCTCCCAAGATTGGGCTTCAATGATCGTATTCTCACGTTGACTGCTCCTTTCTTTGTCTGTTCACATTTGTTGTTAAGATCATCTAGTGCATTTTTATTTCAATTACTGTGCTTTTCAGCTCCAGACAGTTTTTTTCCATTTGAATCATTTGTATGCTTTTTCTTTATTCATGTCCTCTCTTTAGAGAGACAGCATTATTCTGGTTTTAAGTTGTCCATAATTTCTTTTGGGTTTGGGATATTTTTAAAACCTGGCTTGCCTTCCTCATGAGCAGTTTCAATCAATTTCCCAGGCCACCTCCTAGTAAAGAAGCCTGCCTCGTACTACTTTTGATGGATAAGTCTGGAAATTAAATTCTCCTTTGTGCAAGTTAGCAGTTGGTCCTTATTGTGGGTTGTTCACCTGTTTAGACACATTTCTTTCTGTTTTTGTACAGTCTTTATTATTTTTCTTGGTGGCCCGGGAAATCTTGATTGGCTTAGCTTTAATGGTAACCTAGTGTTTGCAGAGTTTCCTGAAATTTCTGTAGCTTAAGAAGGGAAAGAAAAAGACTTCCCTAGCTTGTGCAGATTAGTTCTACACTAGGAAACTCAGTCTTCAATATTTATCCAGGGCATTCACAATGCTGACTTCACCTTCTGCTTGTGAGGAACCAGGCCAGCCTGATGTGAAAGCTTGGGATGGTCTCAAGTCCTGGACATCCGTTTGTCATTGTTTATTCTTCCATGTGTGTGAGCTTTTAAAAACGTGTATACCTCCAGGCCTCTCTTTAAGCAACCTCTTCCTTCCAAAGCGTTGTGTTCCGCCACTGTTCCTATTTCCCCTTGCTCCAGGATGCTGCAGCCAATACTTGTTCCCTTCAGTGGTTCTCCACCGTCCAGATACCGCGATCCTTTCACACAGTGCCTCATGTTGTGGTGACACCCCCCCCAACCATGTAATTATTTGCATTGCTACTTCATCACTGTCATTTTGCTACTGTTATGAATCGGGCGATCCCTGTGAAAGAGTCGTTTGACCCCCAAAGGGTTTGGAACCCACAGGTTGAGAACCACCACATTAAATGCTTCTAGCAAACTTCACATAGAATGCTGCTCCCCTGCCTGGGAACACTATTATTTGGGCAGTACAAAGCCAAGTTCTTGCGCTAATTGTTCAGGAAGAAGACAGGCCAAAGCAGGCAACCACACTTTTTCCTGTACATGAAATCTAAATGGCTCCTTCTGGCACTAACACCCTGCGCTAGCAGTTAGGGTGCCATTGGCAAGTCGGTCTAAGGATTGGTGGGATGGTAACAGCCACTTAAATAGCCATAGCTGTCGTTTCCGGCAAAACAGTTGGCTGATCTCTTCTTCACACCGTGGCCTGGTTGTTGTCATATTTTGACAATAGTGCTGACAATTTCTGCCACCTGGTCCGTTGCTTTTGTGGGCGCATGGAGCACAGGGATGCCTACTCTGCCATCTGTTTGACAAGGGCAAAGACAATCGTGCTTCCTCATGGTAGCTCTACATACCTTAGGGAGAATAGCCAAGCGTGAGGAAGTGAAGTCCCACCTCCAACACATGGATTCATCTTCAGTCCTCATCGGGGGTTTTGGAAACTCAATGCTTGTTTGTATCTGTCTCCTCCCTTAACTGTTCCCTGACTTCTCTGGCCTGGGTGAATCCACTTCTCCTTGGGCTTTCCAAGCTGCATGCTAGTAGGCCTCTGATTTGGGGGGTCCACATCCAGTAAGCAAACCTGTTCCTATTAAAGGCCACCTGTGTTCTGCTATCAGAGACACAGCCCAGGAACACTGGGCTGAACCAGTCTGAAGGCGGGTGTGCTGTCCTGCCCACACGGGGAGGAAATGGAGACCAGGCTTCCACCATTTCAGAGTAAGTTACCTAAACCGCAAAGCCTCATGGGAAGGAAGCCGCCGCACTGTCCGTGTTTTCAAGACTATTTTCGCAAGGGGGCAGTAGTGCTGCAGCCAGGGAAGTAATGTCCTGTCGGTTAAGCACTCCCCCTCCCTTGCTGGCTGAAAAAAACGCCAAGTGCAGGTACAAAGGCTTCCTTGGAAAATCCAGTTAGAGGACATTCCCTGATGTCAATCTTTTGCCAGCGGTTTCCAACTCACCAGGCATAATCTAATGTTGATGTACTCACTTTCCAGTGGATGCAATCTTTACATTTTTGCTCTTCATAACGCAGGAAACTTCAAACATTTTTCTGAAGTTGTCAAGTTGTCCGCTTGTATGGGCAAGACCCCAGGAGTCAGGCTCAAAGAGGCAAGCCTAAGAGAGAAAGACCACCATTCTGGAACAGCAAGGGCTACAGTAACCCAAGAGGATAGTTTGGATTTCCTTCAACAGAGTGTGTCACAGCCATACAGGGCCCCCATTTGTTTCCGGGTGTGTGTGTGTGTATTTGGTTGTGAGCTTGCTATTGAATTAGGTGACGGTTTCCGCAGATCATCAGTTTTACATTCAAAAAATCATACACATTTTGTTTCACTTTGTTTCTTTCAGTCCCTTTAAGGGACCGTAGCTTATCTCTTTTCCTCTGTGTACTTTCGGTTTCCATTTCTCCATTGTTTTCCCACCTCTTCTGAACTTTATCCATTGGTATCTTGAATGGTTGTATCCTTCTCCAGTGGCCTTGTTGTTAAGTACCATCGAGTTGGTTCCTATCCAGTGATGTTATGCACAGCAGAAGTAACACTGGCTGCTTTCTGCGCCACCCTCAGTGGTTCCCATGCATCAGAGCCCAGGGGCTCAACCAAGGTGTCCATCCATCCCGCTGAGGCACTTCCTCCTGTCTGCTGCCCCTGCACATTAGCAAGCACTGTACGAGGATCCAAGGGTGAAAACTGTACGTGCATGAAACCAGGTCCAAGGATGAAAACTGTACGTGCAGCCAAGCAGGAAGAAACCCTTGACTTCCATCTCTTCTCCGTGTATGAGTAGAGGCCAGTGGTTTTCGTGTAGTTTGTGCTCATGGTTTCCTATTATAATATGGCAACACAACAGCTTTCTCGACTAATTTGTGACATTCAAAAATATCCTTTTTATTTTTTATATTCTGTCTTTTTTCATTTGGAAAGTAATGCTTGTGCTTAGAACTGATTCAGGCAAGAAGGAAATGTATGATGACATAAATGTCAAAAACCAGAGAACCTCGAAATCCTGTAAAATGTGAAAAGATGGAGGTTCTTTTGCATGAGGTAGACTATACTATTTGGGCCATCTCTTCACCCTCCTCTACAGAAGACAAAACATACAGTGTATGAAATATAAAACCCTCCTAAAAATATTAGATTCTGTTTTAGCCCATTGTGTCAGCCTCAATGAGCTTCCTCTTTTGCAATGGGCTTCTACTTCACCAAGCATGATGTCCTTTCCTAGGGACTGGTCTCTCATCATATGTCCAAAGAACATGACAGTGGCCACGCCATCCTTGCTTCTAGGGCAGTGGTTCTCAACCTTCCGAATGACGCAACCCTTTAATACCGTCGTTCCTCATGTTTAGGTGACCACCAACCAAATAATTATTTTCAATAGTACTTTGTCACTGGAATTTTGCAACTGTTATAAATGGGGTACCCCCTGTGAAAGGATCTTTCGACCCCCAAAGGGGTCACGACCCACAGGCTGAGAACTGCTGTTCTAGGGCGTATTCTGGCTGTGCTTCTTCCACGATTGCTTTGTTTGTTCTGGTAGTTCATGGCTCTGTCGATATTGTGGAGCCAAGCAAGAGCACACTGCAGTGTGCTGCATTTGATTTCTTGTCTGCTGCTTCCATGAGCATTTAGATCCGCACAGAGTAAAAATCTTGACTTCAATTATTTTCCTAATTAATCATGATGTTGTGAAAGTTTTGGTTTCTTTAATTCAGTTGGAATAATATTGACGGCTGCATGCAGTTCTTAATCTTCATTAGTAAGTGCTTCAAAGCCTTCTTGCTTGCAGCAAACAAAATGTATTATCTGCATGTATCAAAGGTAGTTAATAAGCCTTTCCCCAATCCTTGTGACCAATGCGTTTATTTCATTAAAAGGAAGAAGGCAATGTTCACTAAAGATTAGACAATGATTGATTTTCTATTTTCTATTTTTTTCTATTTTTCTTTATAAATATCATGGTCACGTTCCTACTTTGATTTCTCTATATGCATATAGACTAACCACTCAGAATAAATCTTAAGTGTCACTTTAAGTTTTTAATTTTTAATAGCATGTTTCTGCCTATGGAAATAGACATCAATATACTGATGGGGCATAAAAGATAGTATGGAAAGCACAACCGTGTCTCTAGGATGTTGAAATATAAATATGGTGAATATTCCTTAGTATCCAGGAATTAGTTTACAACAATTGTCAGACTTGGGACAATAAATTATGGAATCACCTAATAAAATGGTTTCTATTTCCTAGTGAATTGCCCTATTCATTATTTTAAAATGCACTGTTTCTGTAATCATATAAAACATTAAGATTTTTACCAAACTGAACACACTGAGAGAGATATATATATATATATATATATATATATATATATATATATATATATATATGAATCATCAGATCTAAGAAAAAAGTCATGTGATGATGTTGGATTTCAGCATATTATTTTAAAACATACATAAAACTTGACTCTAATATCCTTAGGTGCAAGTAATTAAATAAGAATATTTGTTTTAAGCATCAGGTTGAGCAAATTAAATTTCTTACTATTCACCTCCACATTACATGGACACACATTTAAGGAGAGGACAGGTACTTTGGTTACTTTCTAAAATCTGTGAACATGGGACATGAGTCAGGGCAAGGTGCAAATCCTGTGGTGGCTACAGACTTCTCTTAATTGGAAGGACCCTGCATCCCTGAGATGAAATCCTAATCCTCAAAACTTAGAAGCCTTGAATCATTTAAATAGAACTGACTTGGAATTCCTGAAAAGGAAAGAGGCTCACAAGTAGACAATTAAAAACTCAATTTGATTTCAGATGTTCATATGCAGCAAAACTAGAACAATGAATTCAGACTTCCTCCAAATGGCACACAGTCTGACTGTCCTGTTCCCAGGGTTCTTTGTTAAGGATGGCTCTTTTTTTTAAGGCTAGAAGGGCGGGGGAGTAGGTTCAGAGGGCAAGGAGATTGCCTTTTCTGGTGCTATACTGACATCAAGAGGAAGTAGTTGAACAAAACTCAAAGTTGTTAGTCCAAATTCCCCTGAGGCCTAGTGGGTTAGAAACTTCTAGCCAATTCAGAGGGTCCTATGGGGCAGTGGAACTGCCCCGGTGGCGGCTGTTTCCCGCCACTGAAACTCTTTACTGGGGTCCAAAACACTGTCCTCCCTGAGGCTGATCTTTTCAATCTGCTCACCACGTAGTGCTGAGCCGGGCCATCCGCCATTACATAGCAGGATGTTCTAAAACTATTTCCGCATGGTGGCAGTAGTACGACAGAGAAGTCCACAAGCCTCCTTAACAATTGGCAGCGTTAGAAATCCACAGGGGCAGTTCTTCCAGTGCACTCCGTTCTATCAGGAAGAATTAACTATGGCAGTGGGCTTTGGTTTGGTATCAACCCAAGTAGTTGAGAATTTTGTTGTTGTTGTTGTTGTTGTCGTTCTGCAAATTTTAAAACCCTTAAAAAGAAAAACTCATTGCAATGAATTTCATTTGACTCATAGTGACCCTATTCGGTAGCCCGGAACTGGCCCTGTGAGTTTCTAACGCTGTCCCTGTTTACCCGGAGTAGATTAGCCTTGTTTTCTCCATTGCAGAGGCTGGTGATCTGATGAGCTATGGGTGGGGTTAGCAGTTTTACTCTCTATAGCTGCAGGGCTCCTGCAGGCCGTTTTAAAACGATGGCCGCACGATGGCAGTAGTGCTCCATAGACGCCAACACGCTTCCATGAAAATGGACGCCATTAGAAACTCCCAGGAGCAGTTGGCCTCTGTCCCAGCAGGCAGAATTAACTCCATCGCAATGCTTTTGGGTTTGCTATCAATCTAATTAGTTGAGGCGTAAGGGGAAAACGTTCTAAAGTCTTTAAAAAATTCACTACAACGAACTTGATTCAACTCCTAGTAGTCCACACCTGCTCCTGGGAGTTTCTGATACTTTCGCTCTTTACCGGAGTGGATACCCACATCTTCTCCTTGGAGAGATTGGTGGTTTGATGAGCCGCAGGTGAGGCTAGCAAGCAGTCCCAGCAATTGCGAAGGTACTCTATAGCTGCAGGGCTCCCGCGGGCCTTTTTAAAACGATGGCCGCACGATGGCAGTAGTGCTCCATACAAGTCAACATGCCTCCGTTAATAATTACAGCGTTAGTCTTCCTCCTATCAGGCGGAATTAACTTCATGGCAATGACTTGGGAGTTTTATTTTGGGTTTTTTTGGCCTTCAAAGAAAGACAAGAGCCTTGGAATTGATTCCAACCCTATAGGGCAGAGTAGAACTGCCCGTGTGAATTACAGATACTGTCAATCTTCGCTGGAGTAGAAAGCCTCATTTTCTGGCAAGGAGCAGCTAGGTGGTGGTTTGGGCTGGTGACTTTGAATTTAGAAGCCCAATCAACATCTTCAATCACTAGGACTCCTGTAGGCGGTTTTAAAAGTCTTTCTGCTAGATGGCAGTGGAGCTACACAGTGGTCAAAATACCTAGTTTCCTCCTGCTCCTCCCCCGCCCTTCTCGTTTGAAAAAAAAAAAAACACCAGGAACTAATAAAGCCAAGAAACTAGGATAATTTACATCTATCTCTGGATGTGGAAACATGGTCACAAGTTGCCTGTTTTCCTCTTGATTTTCATCTGAATCAAAATGAGGTCCAAACCCACTCAGAGCAAGCATCATCACATTTTCCAGACTCTCAAATTCCACAAACCCAGTCTTCACAATTCAGCTCACTCCAGTTGCTTTCCCTGAGGATATCCCTTTGTCTGTCTGCTACAGTTGACTAGTTTCAGGGATCCAGGCCTAAAATGGGGGTGGGTGGGTGGGTGGAATCAAGGCTTTTCAATCCAAGTATCTTCCACTCATCCATCAGCAAGCTCCCAATTTCTCCATATTCTAAGATATTGAAATGTTGGCCACCATTTGCCAATGGCCATGACCGAGGTCTCAGAGAGCTTATCCCTTCATATGACATATTACATATATGATGCCCCACATGGCTGAACAAATACATACATATAGATGAACTTTCATCAGAAGTTACTCCGTTTTGTTTCATGATTTCATTTAACCTTGAAACACATGCACTTTGCCTTCTCATTAGTTGGCCTTTGAATGCTTCTGACTGTTGAGTGTACGTGGGTATGCAATCGTGTATCTCTTGGTGCGCAGCCTGACAGTCATGTTCGCATTAAGAACTAAGATGTGGATCTTGCAGTGGATGTGCGAATGCCCCAGTGCTGCCTTTCAACCTACTCACATCCAATAATACATTCATATTAACATGACGTTATTCTTGTATTTTGTGGTTTTTATCAAAAATGTGTGCTCTTAAGCCCTCAGGGGAGCTTTCAATAGAATTTTTACAGTTTACATGTCCTCATTTTTAGTAACTAAATCATTAGAAACAGCCTTTTATTGCTCTAATTATTAAATAGATTTTGTTCCCTGTCACAGGGGGGAAAGAAATCGCAATTCATAAAGGTATGTCACAAAAGAAGCCTATGATATTTTTAAAAATTGCCTATGATGTATCCTTACGGTGTTCTCAGGGGTTGGGAAACAGTGCAAGTTTTGCTTCGTGTTTGCCATGCTGACAGACATCAAGATACGGAGGCAACATGGTTAACAATCTCCAAATTTTCCCTGGAAGCGTTTTTGTAATATAAGGAAATACATCCAAACTAAATTTTGAAATGTCATGTTCATGTGTATCTCTGGAAGCATTAACCCTCCCCACACACACATTTATCCTAAGCGTTTTAAATTCAAAGGCATATTTAGTATACTACTCATAATTATAAATAAGTACACAGTATGTACATAATCACACATACATATTAGAGATCTGTTATTTGTTCCTCTTTAATTATAACTTGACTCATAGTAGGTAGATTTACAGATTCATATTTATGGATGTTGTATGTCCTGACAGCAATGAATATTTTCCCCAATTTGACCTTTCTTTACAGTTTACTCCAGAAAAATGTTTCCCTTCTAAGAGATTACAAAAGTATTACCTGCTACTGGCAAATTGTGCGCATTTGGAGAAATTATAAACGCAATATTAATGATAGCTTGGTCGAAACTAGAAGAAATAACTTTTCAAATGCCTTTGTTATGTGCTTTCTTAAACATTTTTCAACCTGCAATTCCTTTTTACGTTTAGTGAACCTGGTTAAGTTAACATATTTTTAGTGGACCTGTGATACATTCAGTGCACATTTTTTCCTCACTTACTATGCCTCATTATTTACAAGTACCACTAACTATACCTTAGCATTGTTATATTTATATTAGGATAGTTAGTATTTTGAATGTTGACATTTTCTTTTGCATTCCTTAGAATTACAAAATAACCAGCTACATCATCTATATATAAAGAAGCACAGGGTGGTCACATGTAATGTCCTCTTAAAAACGAAGTCTTTATAAACTGAGGGTGACCTCAAGCTTCCTGTTCTGTGTTCAGAGAAAACTCCATTAAGTCTCAAATGGCCCACAAATCCAGAGTTTACCACCGACAGATTCTTGTACACATTTGCTCTAGATTGGTTCTCAACTTTAAAATCTTCTTATCATCAGGGGCTCAAGTGGGAAGAGAATGCTTTGAAAATGACGATGGCAGCATATGTGCAAATGTGCTTGACACACTGGATGAATATATGCATTCTGATAAGAAATGTAAGAGCCCCCCAATAAATGTAATTTAAAAAATGTCTTATCAAGACCTTTTCTATAAATCTCTTTTGGAATTTATTGTCAAATTATTATCTAAAAATCTCATCAAACGTATCAAGAAGTAATGACCACACTTCATCCAAAAGCCTACTTACGCTTCTTCACATGGTTTTGCATGAATATGCTATAAGAAACAGGATTTTCTGTTACCTACAAGTGGGAATTGGCATCTGTTTGCACAGCAATGACAAGTGAAGCTTTTCCATCTTCCTGTATGAACAGAAAGGTGTGTATATTTTATAGAGAAAAATCTTAGGACATGCTATTTTCTTAATTGCATAGTGGTACATTAGTTTCTTGGTTTTTTAAACTTGGCAACTATAAGCCTTTTACGTTATTAGCATGTTAAGACTTCACACAAATGAAAAGCTAAATTCTGAGGGAAGGTTCTTCGAGATCAGCAGCATCAGCACCATCCGGCGGGCCACGCCCCCTGACAGTGGCAAGTCTGGGGTGTTTGTGGAGACAGCCTGCCATGAACCAGAGCTTCGCTCCCATGGATGTGGCCAGAATGGGCCCTCGGACCTCTCCCTGGCAAGGAGCCCTAGTGCGAGTGAGACCCACAGGCCTCCAGCCTCCATCTCACTAATTCAGCATTCTCAACCTGTGGGTCTTGACCCATTTTGGGGTTGAATGACCCTTTCACAAGAGTTGCCCGATTCTTTTTTTTTTTTTTTTGCCCGATTCTTAACAGTAGTAAAATGACAGTGATGAAGGAGCAACGAAAATAATTTTATGATTGGGGGCAGGGAATCACCACAACATGAGGAACTGTATCAAAGGGTCGCAGCATTACGAAGGTTGAGAGCCTCGCACTAAATGAAGCAACTATCTGACCACACCCCCACACAAAAAAATCCAGAAGGCCGACAGAATGTTGGTAAGTTGTTTGGAGAGATTTCCTTTGTGCCAATCCCCTTTATGGAATCTGTAATTATTTCTGTTTTCAACTAGAAGTCGAGAAAGACACTTTCCTTTCCTACGTTTCTTCCTTTTACCAGCCATCTAGGATGGTTTGATCCCAAACATCCAACAATTTGCTTTTGAGTCTCTAAAGCCAAGGTCTGGGCGTCTCTCCTGATTAGGAAAGGGAATGCACTGCAATCTTTCCGAAGGTGGAAGACTACTTATTATACCGAACCAGTGGTCTGTGATTGAACCATGAACATTGGACCCTTGACCTTCCCCCATTGTTCACTCTTGCAAGGAAAGCTTCCACGATCCTCCTTGGTCTCACTTCACTTGTTTCCGGCAGAGTGCAAGCACTTTTCAAAGGCACAGTCTGGACAAAAGATATGCCTATGTGATAGATTAAGGATCCTGACTAAAGAGCTCCAGAAAGGTGAACCCACTGACAGCGCTTCTCACCTGGTTGGAGCTTATTTGTGTCTTGTTTGATATTACAGTATCAATGGCGTAATTTTCAATGGTTTCTTCAGCGCTATGATGAAGGGTGTTAGCTAACAGGGGTGAACTTGGCTCACTATAATTTACTTGGGTGATTTTGAGTCTCTGCTAAAAGTTGCTTGCGTTTGTTGCTTGGCTTCTCATTGGCTGGGAAGTGCTTGCTCTTTCCTTTGCCACCTTTCTTGTTGGCTTGTTTTCTTTTGCCTTCTCATTTTGGACCAGCTCTTGGCCTGAGAGGAGTGTCAGTGGTTGGATGGTCGGGACAGTTGGTAAGAGAAACCTGGAATTTCCATTGATGTAGGTTTCTATCCACCCCCTGGCCAGATGCAGCCTCACAATATGTGCGAGTCTGAGGGAGGCCAGGTCCAGGACCACCTTCAGATAGGGGACACTGTTTTCACACATATACCCTCCCCAAGCCTGCATGTGATCCAGTCCAACTATACAGAGCAGGCAGCTTTAGCAGGATGCAGTTTCTCTTAGGCTTGCTGTGGCTGCAGTAGATTAAAGGGGTCAGGGGTCACTTTCTACATGACCAGGTACTTCATGCATACTTTGAGATGCTCTCTCAAATGTTTGCACATATCCTGAAGAACCCATGACAGCCTGACCACAATCGCCTCGCGAGCACCTAAACCAAGGTGGCGTTTACCCACAGCCATGGTAGTAAATGCCGCAAGTTTGCCGGTCGATGTGTAGCCCTGTCCCTAGGTCAGCAGTCGGAAATGACAACAGTGAACCAGAATAAACATTCCTTCCTTCTCTACAAGAAGCCATCTGCTCATCACTGCTACCGTGGGCACCACGCCATCAGCGGCACTCTCTTGGACGGTGACTTGGAAGAAACTCGCAGCATGTTTGTCAGGCAACGGAAGGGCAAGTGTTTTCGGGGTCCCTGGTGTGTGCTAGCTTCCTAAAGGATGCCATCTGGTCAGGCAGCCGAGGAATCTTCGTCAGTGAAAGGCTGAAGAACTGGCACAGCCGATAGTGCGTGCTAGTCTCACTGAAAGGACCCCCGGCAGGGCGGTGGCGAAGCGCTCGACTATTCGCCACGAGCTGGTGGCTAGAACCCACTGGCTCCCTCCGCACGGGAAAGACGTGGGTGCCAGTCTGCCTTGGAAGCTGAATGGGGCTGTTGACCCTGATACATAGTTGTTGAACGTTAAAACTGATTTCAATGCCATGGTCTTCGAGGGGCTCCTCTTCCTGTGAGGAAAGCCACCTGCTAACGACCTCTTTTCTGCTCCCTGGAGAGGCAAGGTGCGAGCAAGTTCTTCGAAGTGGGCTCGCCTTCCCACGGGACTCTAGAAGATAGCTACGAGCCACTCTAGCTGCTGCCCTCTGGGTTCCATAAACTCCTCTGTGCTTTCTTTATTCTTAGACCCCCAACTGGTTGTGCACATCGACACTCATTGACGTTCTGGAGTTTCCTGACTTGGCAGGTTGGCAAACACTCCTCCAGAATCTCCCTTGCCCCGAGCTTCAGGTGTCCCTGAGACAAGCCACCTGGAATTGACGTCTGCACCACCTTGTATCACAGGGGGCCATGTCCTAAAGTGCAGGGGCATTCTGTGCCAGGCAGCCCGTCCCATTGTCAAGGAGCCAGGTCCAAGAAACAAAGACCCCAAAGCTTCTGATCAGTTTCCTCTAGCCTCACCCTCGCTGCACGGACACGAACTTCCACCCTATACTTTCATGTGCTTGGTTGTCCTAGCCCTTCATTTATCGGCTTCTTGACCAGCATCCCACCTGTTTGTTCCAGCTTCTGGAAAGAATCTGAGATGAAATGAAGAAAGGCCACTTGGGAGACAATTGTCAATTTCTCAAAAGGCCTTGGGAGTTTCCACAAACAACTTTGAGTTTTGTCGAATCACTTCTTCATGGTGGCACCAGTGCTGCCGATAGGCTCACCAACCCTGAGCCCACACCCTGTTCTCCCACCCATAGAACCTGGGACGGGGGGTGGGGGGCACAGAGAGAAAGTTCTAAGAAACAAGGCTGCCTAGTTAGTGTCTTGCCCACTTTGGGGCCAAGAAGCTCATGATGGTACTTTTAATCCATGTCTTTAGCTGAAAAGAAACAAGGGCCTAGCCCAGTGGTTCTCAACCTCTCTAGTGCCGCGACCCTTGCATACAGTTCCTCATGTTGCGGTGACCCCCAACCATCAAATGATTTTCGTTGCTACTTCATCACTGGGTTTTTGCTACTCTTATGAATCGGGCGACCCCTGTGAAAGGGTCATTCAACCCCCAAAGGGGTCTCACAGGTTCCCACAGGTTGGGAACGGCTGGTCTAATTCTTGAATCTTCCTCAGGTATCTTTTCATGAAATCAGTGGCCAATTCTGAGGAAGATAATGATGGACATTATGTCTTGCATCAGGACACCTGGTTCCTGACCTCTCACTTCTCATGATGCCTGGGCGTCTTCTTCTGTATGCTCACCTAAGTGTTAGGCCTGGTATGTTGAGCTGGAAGCAGCCATTTGGGCACATATCCTCCAATCTATATTAAGTTCCCTGTCACGATTTCGTGATTTTGTCTTATGGCTTCAACATTTCACACTGGAACTCAAACAGGTTCTCATGTGATTAAATGACCTTCAAAGACTTTCTCGGCCTCAATGTCTGAGGGTCAATGTTTTCCCCTAAGTCTCAGTGTTATGCTTTCTCATTAGTAACGAAGACAGAGAGCTCACAAAAGATCAAGAGTAAAAGCCCTGCCCACAAAACTTGATATTAAACAATCAGCTTCTATATCCTTATTCCCACTGCGTTGAATACTCGCAACACAGTCCTCTTTTTATGGTCATACACAACAATAAACTTACATTTTAATTGGATTTATAAATATATCTGTTTAAAGTTTTTGTCACTTCTGATTACCAGACAGGGTGAAATTACCGTTAAAAATTTAGCAAGCTCCTGCATTTGAGAAAAGAAAATGTTAGAAAAGATTTTCTTAGCTGACCCATTCATGAAAAATACAAATGATTAAGTTCTGAAAAGTTCTGGGATTCACATAAACATGTAGTACGAAGTAGGGCATAAAATAACACCACCATTCAGCAATCTTGATTTTTAAGCCTCATTTACGTAATCATTACTATGCTGACAAATATATCCTCTAAAACTACTGTTGGTACGGGCACTACAAATGTGTGCCTCATAACATTAGGGTTTCTGGGTTTGTCTTTTTCATCCTTCTCAAAATTTACCTTTAAAAAGTGTAAAGAAAAAGCATTCAATAAAAGAAATGTGGAATTTGCTTCCCTCAAAATCAGTTGCCCAGATGTGCACCCTAACAAAACTTCGAGGTCACTGAATTCACACTCTTGATAAGCGGCTATAATCTTTCATCGATGTCTGTTTATATAAATAGAAATACAGATAAATGTAAATTTGAACGGAGAAGATCAATTGAAAACATTTACTACTAGCCATGATTGCAAAATGCGGTTTCAAAAAGTTTACACACATAGATAGATGAAAATGAGTGTGCGTTTCATTCTAACATAATTGGACCTTTCTAGGTTTTGTTTTTCTTTGTTGCAGTTTTCAGCATAACCATTTGCTGTTGCATACTTCAAAGTTTGTGAATACTTGAGGGTTTTCATACACACACACACACACACACACACACACACATATATATACTTTAGAAGCCCTTACTGCTTCAAGAAATTAAAAATGTTTGTCCTCTTCCGACAGCAAACCATTCAAAAGTTTAAAATAGGTTAAGTAGAATAAATTTCACCAAAATCACAATTAGAAAGAACTACTTTAAAAGGTTTTGCCATGCATTTTCATTTGTTCACATCATACTTTTTGAAAAAGTGTCCCAGTCCTCTTGTCCCTTGAGCTTTAAAACGAGTAAATCTCACTTATAAATGGAATACTTTTCAAATATCATTAACCATTCATTGGAACACTTATAGATACATTTTTAATCTCCACCTGTTTTTGCATTTCTAATAAACAATCACGCTTCTTTACAATGTACCTGCTACAACAGCCAAGGATGAAGTGAAGCGAGGTCACAGGTAAGAACACCTCCGGCACATAAATTCTTTCAAAATGTGCACTCACCTTCAATTCTCTTCAGCTCTTTTGTCCACATCCCTTTGTGTGCATCTGCTACCCAAGCAGAAGTCCTGGCCATCTTGGCTTGGCTGGATGGTTCCATTTCTCTTCAAGTCCTCTTAGGTCCAGGCAATGGGCCTCCGGACAGTTGGGTCACCTGGCCTCCAGCTGTATGCTACCTGGAATCGGCCTGGCCTCCAAGATCAGACTGCTACTCAAAGCGCCCAGCCTCAGATCCTCCAGCCACCATGTGCCCGCCCGCTACAAGGTCGGAGTACCTGGTGAGAACAATGCCTACCGGGCGCTTGCTGGTTGGCTAGCAATTTGCTCCAGTCCCGCCCACGGTAGGAATCAGCCGAGGCCCCTCCCCGCTACTTCCGGTGCCTGGACTTTCTCGCGGCTATTGGTTCAGTCTGGTTCCCTCATTGGCTCCACCTCTATTCACAACTTCCAGTTCCTCCGTGGCTGCTTTGGTGAGTTCCACTTTGAAGTTCAAACCTAAACCACCAGCTCAAAGAAGGATACCAACAAACTAAAAACCTTTCCGAGAGAAAACTTCGCGGCTTTTCCCAAGTAGACCCTCCGGATGGCAGTGTTGTTCCGGAAATTTTGTTAACCCTTCTCTGGGACGCTTTTTTCTCCCGCCCTTCTTGTTTGAAAAAAAAACCCCACTGAGAGACAAAGGTCCTGAAAGAAAGCTATTTAGTATCTTTCCCACTGCAATTAAATCAGCTCACAGGGTTGTGCTTCCTTTTGGGTTAACAACAGAAATCATAAGGTCGAAACCACCCGCCATCCTCAGTCGTCTTCTTTTTTCAGGAACTAAATTTCCCCACTAGACCAAAATGATCCAAACGGAGATGAGACGAATGGTAAAATCTAAAAAACCTTATTATTTATTGCATCATTCATATTCATAATTACAAAGTTTTCCAAAACTAAAACCCCGAGCCCAGGGAGGCTCATTATTGAATTCCAGCCCAAATTTCATAAGAAGATATATTAATATTGACTATAGGGAAAAATTATGCAGATCTCATTCTTTTTATGGGCGAGCAAATAAAAGTATTACAAGAAAAGAAAATTAACAAGGTAATATTCTTCATGAAAATATTTCAAAAATGCTCAAAGTATTTGCAAATTTAAAACAAAAAGATATGACAAAATAATAATCTATAAATTATCAAGGGCTCATGAGGGAGGGGTGGTGGGGAGGGAGGGGGAAAAAAGAGGACCTGCTGCAAAGGGCTTAAGTGGAGAGAAAATACTTTGAAAATGATTAGGGCAAAGAATGTACAGATGTGCTGTACACAATTGATGTATGTATATGTATGGATTGTGATAAGAGTTGTATGAGCCCCTAATAAAATGTTTTTTTAAAAAGCAAAACCTGTTTTCTCTCGCGTCCTCGCTTCCGAGATGACAAAGAAAAGGCGTAACAACGGCCGGGCCAAGAAGGGCCACGGGCATGTGCAGCCCATCCACTGCACGAACTGCGCCCGCTGCGTGCCCAAAGACAAGGCCATTAAGAAGTTCATCATAAGAAACATAGTGGAGGCCGCGGCCGTCAGAGACATCTCCGAAGCGAGTGTCTTCGACGCATACGTGCTTCCCAAGCTGTACGTGAAGCTGCATTACTGTGTGAGTTGTGCCATCCACAGCAAGGTGATCCGGAATCGGTCACGCGAAGCCCGGAAGGACCGAACCCCGCCACCTCGATTTAGACCTGCAGGTGCTGCCCCACGACCTCCTCCAAAGCCTATGAAAAGATTAGAAGCTGAAGAAAAATCTGAAAGGAAATAAAGTGGAATTTGTTCATGGAAAAAAAAAGCCAAACCTAGTAGCAACCTTAGAGGGCAGAGTAGAACTGCCTCTCTGGGTTTCTGAGACTGTAAATCTTTATGGGAGTAGACAGCATCACCTTCCTCCAGGGGAGCCATTGGTGGTTTCAGACTGCTGAGCTTCCAGTTAGCAGCCCAATGCCTAACCCACCACACCACCAAGGCTCCTAAACTGCAGGCTACAGAACATACAGAGGATGGTATTGTTGCGGCACCCAGGAGATTTTGGGTCAGCAAACTTAAGTACAACAGAATGAAACACTGACACTCCCGAATCAGCCTTACAATTATGCCCATGTTTCAGTCAGCTGTTGCAGCCACAGTGTCAATTCACCCCATCAGACTTCTTTAATACTCAACAATAAATCATCCCATCCACTAGAATGACTATAATTTAAAAATGCATCATAACATGTTATTGGCAGGGATGTGGAGATATTGGAACTCCCATCAATTGCTGGTGAGAATGTAAAATGGTTTGACTGCTGTAAGAAAAAGTTTGACGATCCCTGAAAAGGGTAAATGTAGCCTTCCAAGATTACCGTTAGGAGCTGTCTGTTGGGTCTGACGCATGAGACCCTATGCATAACAGAATGAAATGTTGCCTGCTTCTGCAGCATCCTCACAGTTGTTCTTATGTGTTAGGCCAATCTTGCAGAACTGTTGTGTCAGTACATCGCATTGGCGACCAATATTGACTGCGAGAAGAACAAAGAGCCCCGGTGGTGTAGTGGTCGAACTAACAAGCTGCTTTCTGTTGGCTGCTCCTGGAAAGGTTTGCAGCCTCAGAAAGTCAATGAGGCACTTCTAGCCGGTCCTACAGGGTCTCTATGCGCCAGAATAGCCTCCATGGCAGTCTGATTGGTTTGGAATGGTCGGCAATATGAACAAACCTGCCCTGAAAGAAACAGAACCAGAATGTCCCTCCGAGAAGAATATGGTGAGAGTTTACTGCATGTATTTTGTGTATGCTCTCAGACCAATCTCTGGAGAGGCTATCTTGCCTCCTAAAGTAGAGGGCCAGTGAAAAAAGAGGAAGACCTTTCCTGAGACTTGCAACATACGACACAGCAACTCCATGTATAGATACACATACCAACAGAGTTCAAATGCCTACTAACCTATGAATAAATGAACACAATGTGGTACATACTTTCCCTCTCAAAAAAAGAAAAACCAGTTCAATGGTTTACTAGACTGAGAATGACAGAGTCAAGAGGAATGGTGTTCCATTCATCATGAAAAGGGATATTTCAAGATCTATCTTGAAGCACAATTCTAACTGCGAGAAGATTATATCTGTCCACCTTTAAGGAAATGCAATCCAATACAAATATTAAGATGTATGCACCAACCACAAAAGCTAGTGATGGAGAAATTGAAAAATTCTATCAGAGTCTTCAGTCAGAAAGTGATCAAGCATGCGATCAAGATGCATTGATAATAATTGGTGATTGGAATGCAAAACTTGGAAACAAAGAGGAAGGAACCGTAGGTGGGACATATGGAATTGGTGCTAGAAATTAGGGTGGAGCTAGCATGATAGACCATTGAAAAACCATTTGTTCATAGCAAACACCTTGTTTCAACAGAGAAATGGTAACTCTACACGTGGACTTAAACAGATGGAATACATAGAAAGCAAGTCAACTATATCTGTGAGAAGAGAAAGTGGAGAAGCTCAATATCAGCAGCTAAAACGAGACTCGGAGTTGATCATCAATTGCTCATATATACATTCAAGCTGAAAAAAATTAAAACAAGTTCATAAGAGCCAAAATATGACCTTGACTTGGAGAACCAATTTGAAGCACTGAACACTAATTACAGAAGATCTGATGAGCTGTGGGATGGCATTAAAAACATCACACAGGAAAAAAGCCAAAGGTTATTAAAAAGAAAGGAGAGAAATAAAAGATCAAAGTGGATGTCCGAAGAGACTCTAATAGGTATTCTTAATCCTGGAGTAGCTAAGGGTGAACTGATGAAGTCAAAGAGCTGAAAAGAAAATTTCAAAGGACACCTCGAGGAGACAAAGTAAAATATTATAAGGGAATATGCAAAGACTTTCAGAATTAGAAAACCAAAAAGGGAGAACAGGCTCACCATATCTTAAACAGAAAGAACTCAAGAAAAAAACCATGCCTCTATTTGCAATATTGATTCTATGGAGAAAATATTGAATGATGCAGGAAACATCAAGTCACTCTACCAAAGAGAACTAGCTGGCATTCATCCATTTCAAGAGTTAGCACATGATTATGATCCAATGGTACTAAAGGAAGAACTCCAAGCTGCACTAAAGGTATTAACCAAAAACAAGACTCCAAGAATTGGTGGTGCTTCAATAGAAATGTTTCAACAATAAGAACTATGCCTGTGTATTATTCTGGGTTGACTAGAGGAAAAATCCTTTGATACTCATATGTGTATAAGAAAGAGCTTTATACACAAGAGCAGTTGAACATTGAGAAAACATCCCAGCCCAGTCCAAATCAAGTTCATAAGTCCGATGTTAGCCCATATGTCTGGTACCAATTTATAAAGTCTTCTTCAGACTCCTGAAACACATGCAATGATGCCAAATGCAAGAAGATCATAGGTCAGTAGGTGGAAGGTTTGGTGGCTCCAGTGATGTTTTAAGCATCTCAGCACTGCAGGGGTCTCCACATGGCTCCTCCAGCTCAGGGCACTAGTGTAGCTCCACTGTGTCTTGTCCAGTGCAATGTCTCCCAAGGGAGTGAGCCTGTGTCCTGCCTCCAGTGAGCTGTTTTCTCCTTAGCGCCTCCAAATGAGGTCATCAAGCTGCGACCTGATTCACAGGCTAAATTTCACCCCTTCACTCATAAGTCCCACATTGACAACAGATTATGTAACTACCACAGGCTGGTAATTTATAAGATGTCTCACTAGTCAACTGACTGGAAGAGATCTATATTTGTACCTGTACCAAAGAAAGATGACCAATCAGAATGTTAAATTATAGAACAATGTAATTTGTATCACAGGCGAGTGAAATTTTGCGGAAGATCATTCAACTATGAGTGTAGCAATACATTGACAGGCAACTGGCAGAACACAGGATGAATTCTGAAAAGGGCATGGAATGAGTGATATCATTGCTGACATCAAATGAGATCTGGCTCAAAGGAGAGAATGCCAGAAAGATATTTACTTGTGTTTTATTGACTATGTAAAGGCACTCAATTATGTGGATCATGACAAACTATGGACAGCACTGGGGAAAATGGGAATTCCAAAACACTTAATTGTTCTCATGTGGAAGCTGTGGATCAAGATGCAGATGTGGTAACAGAACAAGGGAAGATTGCATGTTTTAAGATCAGGAAAAATGCATGTCAGGATTTATCTTCTAACCACATGTATGCTATCTCTATGAAGAGCGAATGATCAGAGAAGCTGAACTATATGAAGATGTGTAGGACACCAGGATAAGAGGAAAACTTATTAACAACCTGCAATATGCAGATGACACAACGTTGCTTGTTGAAAGTGAAGAGAACTTGAAGCACTTGCTATACAACTTACATCTAGACTTGGGTATAAGCTGAGTTTTTCAGCACATTTTAAATGCAGTTTTGTGGTAAAATTAGGTGCCTCTGCTATTATTCTGGTCGGCTTATACTCGAGTATATACGGTACATTAAGACTACCAAAGTCCTTTCAACTGCACCACTAGGTAACATCATGATGAATGAAGGAAAGATGGACATGGTCAAGGACTTTCATCTTACTTGGATCCACACTCAGCTTCCATCAAGAGAGCAAAGGACACATTGCGCTGGGTAACTCTGCCACACAGATCTTTTTCAGATGTTGATGAGCAAGGAATTTCACTTTGAGGACTACAGTGCACCTGCCCCAAGCCATCGTATTTTCAGTGGCCTCAGATGCGTATGAAAGTCTGACCTTGACTATGGAACAGTGAAGCAGAATGGGTGTGTACGAACTGTGGTGCTGGGGAAGAATGTTGAAAGTACAAACGGACAAACCGTTCCATCTCGGGAGAGGTCCATCCAGAGTGCTCCTTAGAGTCAGGAACAGGACGATTGCATCTCATGTCCTTTGCACATGTTGTCAGGAGAAGGACAGCATGCATGCTTGGTGAGCTACAGGGGCAGGGAAAGTGAGGAAAGGCCCTCAACAAAATGGCTTGACTCCATGGCTGCGGCAAGGGCTCAGACACAAACAATGATAAGGTCCAGGCCATGTTTTCTCCTGATGTATTTGGCATCGTTGTGAGTCAGAATCGTCTCCGTAACACCCTACAACAAACAAACAACATCAACAATTCATATTTATTCACTTGGCGCACATTCGTGGAGCACCCAGTGTGTGAGTCTCTAGACTAGACTGCATGCTGCTTGGTAATGAGAGGTAGACTTTTTCCAGAAGTAGAGATTTCGCTCTCACCCTGGTTTTGATTTTTCAGCACAAATACAATTTCAAGGTGAAAGAACCAGGCTTAGGGTAAAGGACATGGCCACGCTATGCCTCAGCAGTGAATTGACAAGCGACTTGATAAGTTTTACACGGAATTAATATAGGATATGGTGGAGGGTAGAGGACTGGGACTGAAGGGTATGCCGAAGAATGAGGTGAGGTTGAGGCTTCTGTGAGTGCAGTGACCAGTGAGTGCAGTGCGGAAGGGTCCCTAGGGAAGAATGAGTCAGGAATGGAATAAAGTCGACAATATCTATAGTGCGCTTTGCTCCCTACTTTCAAGGAAGCTCATGTGCATTTTGTAGTTTGGGGTAAGTAGGTGTCAAGCACGCCTGTTGCTCACATGAAAAATCAAACGTGTTTCTGTGGCGTTGATTCCAACTTCTGGTGGTGCCATGTGGGTCGGAGTAGAACTGCATCCTGTAGGGTTTACACTGGCTGAATTCTCAGCAGTAGATCACCAGGCCTTTCTTCTGAAGCACCTCGAGGTGCACTGTGACTCTCCAACCTTTTCATTAGCAGTTGAGGGCAGGAAAAAGGCACTTCAATTACTTAATTATTAAAAAGTCTGGTGATTTTACTGGTAGTAAGTCATCATGCGAGGATTTAGGGTGAGGTGTGGAAGACTTGCATCAGATGGGCAAGAGTTGGTTCTTTCGGTTTGGTATGTGGCTTGGTAATTTTGGAAAATGGAGAATTTACATAAGACATGGACTCGTGTGGTCGTCAGAGACGACGTGTAGATTAGGGAGGCTGCATAGCTGATTGGTCGCTAAGAGCTATGGATGGAGGTGGGGAGAATCAGCAAGCTTCCTTCATGTTGGCAGATTATTTCATAATATAAAGCTGTGGTTTGTCCAGGGGGAAGAATGATGTGGCAGCAGTCAATGGTGTAAGAGATTTGTTTAGAAAATTTACAAACAAAACTGAAATGCAACCAGTCGTGGTTGAATTGTTGCCTGGAACTGTGCTCCAAACTAGCTGCCATCTTTCAGAAGTAGATCACGGGATGCTGTTTCTGAGGCAACACCAGGGGCTTCAACCGACCAGTCTTTCCGCAAGTAGCTGAGTGCAGAGCAGTTTATGCCACCTAGTTGTGAACAAACAGAGATTTAGTAGGTAAACACAAACAAACCCAAGTTTGCTGCCCTTGAATCAATTCCGAGTCATAACGACCCTATAGGACAGAGAAGAACTATCCCTGTGGGTTTCTGCTACTTTAAATCTTTACAGGAGCAGACAGCCTCATCTTTCTCCAGTAGAGCAGCTAGTGGGGTTCAACCACTGACCTTGCGGTGAGCAGCTCAATAGAACACCTGTGCTCCAAACAGGAAAAGGATGATCTAAAACGTAGGCTGATTTCTTTCTCACATTGCTTGTTAATCACATAATCACTGATGTTACAGGGGATAAAGGATCAGGTTGTGACAAATAGTCAGAGTTAAAAATCAGTGACAGATAACATCAAGGATGTTTATTTTGAATATGACTTGCATATTGGAAACAGTAATTTATAAATAAATAGGAACCAGATGGGAGCCAGATATTGAATGAGTGCCCACAATGGGTTGAGGGTCACGTGTGTCTGTTTTTACAGCGACTTCCCACAAAATATTATTATTATTATTATTGGAATGTTAGAATAGGAGCCAAGGATGAGAGAGAGAAAAAATTTTGTAAGGGTTAGGTATGTCTGTTTCTTTTTCTTTAGGCATGTCTCTTTTCTATGTCATTGAGAGAGAAATTACTGCTTTTATATAAAATAAAGTATTAGGGTTGGAGGCAGAGATGGAGGTCAAGCCAGGGTCAGTGGGAGAGGTCAGAGAAAGGATTAGGATAAGGTATGTACAGAGGGTGGATACTTCACATCATATTTCATCAGAAAAGCAGTACAGAAGTGCCAAAGAGCATTATGTCCGAGAGAGTGATAGTATGAGACGTCTTCCTGGCTGTCAACGACAGAAATTTGGGATGTCATCTGAGGGCATAAGTCTCTGAACTGTTTGTTTGCTCTGTTACTCGATAGCAAAAATCGGTCTTGGTCTGGGAAGAAAGCCTAGCCATAAGTGAGGACCATACGAGTTTGTCTCACGTGCTTTGGCCATGTGATCAGGAGAGGTCAGTCCCTGGAGAAGGACATCATGCCTGGTAGCGACAAAAAGGAAGACCCTTCCAAGAAGTGGATTGGCACAGTGGCTGCCCCAATGGACTGCAATCATAACAAGGATAACGATGGCACAGGACCATTATGTAGGGCAGTGGTTCTCCACCTGCCTCAGGTCGCGACCCTTTCATACAGTTCCTCATGTGGTGGTGACCCCCCAACCACAAAATTAGTTTCATTGCTACGTCATCACTGTCATTTTGCTACTGTTATAAATCAGGCAACCCTTGTGAAAGGGTCATTCGACCTCCCCCACCCCCCCAAAAAAAGGTTCGCGACCCACAGGTTGAGAACCCCTGATGTAGGGTCTTCATGAGTTGAACAACAACAGAACACTTTGATTGACATCGGGGAGAGGTCTGAGGCCCAGGTTGAATGAGGTGCTGATATGGCTTGAGTGTCAGGCTAAGATATACTGTATTCTAATTTACAAGATCAAAGCTCTATTCTTTTCTTTGAAATCCAACTTGCTTTTCTTACACACATTTGGGGTTGGATGTTATATGTCTCAATAACCACTAGGTGGCAACATATCATAACAGAACGCATCACCTTTGCCTTCTTTTCACAGGTTCAATTTGTTTTCCTTGGAGGAGAGTAGGTAGGGGTCAGGAGAAGTCAGTGTCCCCCTATCTTCCCCTCACCCGTCACATACGTCTTAGGGAACTGAGGATTGGCAACCACTTTGTGCTCATACCTGGGATATTTCTTCTCTCTCCCTTCTCTTCAAGATCACAAAGTGAACAAGTATGTCCACAGAACACATCCGGTCCTAAAGATGCGGTAGATGTAAGCTTCTTTGGCTGGCCCTGGGTTCCCCATGCCCACTGCCTGCCTTCTCCATGTGGCAGGGGACTAGATCCCATGTTTCCTTTTGAGCTCAGCGTAGCTGAAACTAACAGTTAATTAGGAGTATTATAAGCTTGGCGAAGGACAAGAAAGAACTTGTGTGCCCTTAAGTATCTGCGTGACCTTGAGCTATAATCTCTATGTGCCCAAGTTCCCTCACATATACAGTGGTGGTTGTGATATTACCTACCTCAGGAGGTTATTATGAGAAAGAGATAAATATGTCTCAAGCACTACCCTGTCCACTAAGGTCTTAGTCAGAATGGACTTGAAGACAGTGAAAATCTGCAGTGCTGTCAGGTAAACATTGGATTGTTAACCACAATGTTGAGAGTTCAACCCCACCAGCCGCTCCAAGGGTGGAAAAATGGGCTGCCTGCCCCTGTGAAGATTTACAGCCTGTGTGTTAGTCTGGGTTGATGAGAGAAACAAATTCATAGACACTCATATGTATAAGAAAGAGGTTTATATACAAAAGCAATTGAATATTGAGAGAACATCCCAGCCCAGTCCAGATCAAGTCCATAAGTCGGATATTAGCCCATATGACCAATACAATCTATAACTTTCTCTTCAGACTCACACAACACATGCAGTGATTCTGAATGCAGGAAGAACACAGGCCAATTGGTGGGAAGTCTTGTGGCTCCAGTGGCATTGTAAGCATCTCGCTGTTGGCATTCCACGTTGCTCATTCAGCTCCAGGGTTCTAGCATAGCTCCACGGGTCTTGTCAGCTGCAATTTCTCGAAAGGAGCGAGCATTTGTCCTGCCTCCAATGAACTATTTATTTCCATAGCACCTTCAAATGAGGTCATCATGCTGCAACCTGATTGACAGGCTAAACTCCACCCCTTCACTCCTAAGATAACTTTGCTTCAGCTGGCAAGGCACACTTCCTGCAAGACATCCCTGAGGAGAAGCTGCATGGACCTACCCTGATGAAGCCCTGGGTGCTGGAGCAGCCATGTGGAGACCCCTGCCAGCGCTGAGATGCTTACAAGTTCAAGTTCACTGATTCAGCTTTCCTCCTGTAGTCAGTGTCATAGGGTGTGTTTTGTGAGATGAAGGAGGACTTCGTGGATTGGTGTCAGACATATGAGCTAATGTTGGATTTGTGGACCTGGGCAGTACTGGGTTGGGATGTTTTCTTGATGTGCAGGTAACCTTTATATGAAACTCTCTTGTACATGAGTTTCTGTGGATTTGTTTCTCTAAAGTACCCAGACTAACACAGCAACTGACAACCAAAAACCAAATTAGTGAGCTTGAAGACAAATCTCTCGGTATGAATCAGTAAGAGTAGGTCAGCAAAAGGAAGAGACCAAATATAATGTGAGTAAAGACTAAGAATGACACAGGTCACCAAAAGCAGGAACAACGTAACAGGTGATGGGAATTCCAGAACAGGCAAAACAACACAAACCACAGAGTAGATTGTTGAAGAGTTCGTGGAAAACAACTCTCCTAGCATCACAAAGATGGGAAGACATACATCCCAGAAGATGGATGAACCGCAAACTGGATAGATGCCCAAAGAAAATTGCCAAGACATATCTTAATGTAACTTTGCAACACAAAAGACAAGGAAAGAATCTTGAGAGCAGCTCGAGAAAAATAATTTAATTATCGACAAAATAGGCACAAATAGACGAAGGTTTTATTTCTCAGCAGAAACCATTCAGGCAAGAATACAATGGGATGACAATATAAAACTCAGCAGGGAAATGCCAACCCATAATCACCACTCACTCAATAACAGACACCAAGTTGATGCTAACCTTAGAGGATAGGGTAGAACTTCCCCTTTGAATTTCCATGGCGTACATCTTTATAGTAACAGAAAGCCTCATCTCTCCCCATGGAGTAACTGGTGGTTTCAAACTGCTGACCTTTCAGTTAGCAACTCTATGCATAACCCACTAAGCTACCAGGGCTCCTGTATCCAGCAAAATAGACTCTCAAACACAATAGTGACATTAGGGCATTTCCAGATAAACAAATTAAATTAAAGGAATTTTTGCAATCCAGACCATCTTTACTAGAAATTCTAAGGGGGGGGGTTCTTTAGATGGAGAGCCAACAAATGTAGACAATTACCTGAGATTAGAATACATGGCAACACAACCCAGAAGTATCCAAAGTAAAACAATCCTATAAAACTGAAAATAGGGAGCCATGGACACTAACTTGTAATGCATACAACTACAATGTAAACAGAAGGAATATGTAGTTGGAGAACTTTCAAAGGGAGAGGAAGTCAAGCAAATTTCAAGAAAGAACATAGTGCTTTAAGCATAGGAAGAAATTAATAAATGGCAGATTAATCTGACAGAAAATAAACCTCATCAAAAGAAAAAGTCAAAGATCTAGTAAACTCTTTAAAAAGCAGTAAAGAAAAATGACAAGAAACCCCATAAACAAAATGAACTCATCACAAAAGCATATATGGGGGGAAACCCCACACAAAAAATGTCAGCAATAGTTCATAGCTATCAATAATTTCACTGAATACAAATGGAAAAAAGACAGAGAATACCACATTGATAGGAAATCAGAATTAAAGAGAAAGAGGAACACCATGACCAAAAAACAGGAGTATAGAACTCATCAATACATTGTGTGTAAGAGATGCACCTTAGACACATCTATAAAAATAGACTAAAACTCACAGGATGGAAAAAACATATCAAGGTAACAGCAATAAAAAGGGCAAGTTTGGGAATAATAATTTCTAAAAAAGACTTTAAGGCACAATTTAGCATAATCAACAAAGAAGGATATTATATACGAATAAAGGGTTACTTGAACAAGAGGACAGAAAAACCTCAATTCGGTGGTATTGAGCCAACAGCATGGTAGTTAGTTGCCAGGCTGCTAATCACATGTCAGCAGTTTGAAACCACCAGCACCTCTACGCGAGAAAGGTGAACCCTGGTACTCCTATAAATAAATACATTTTCTGAAACCCACAGGAGCAGTTCTACTTTGTTCTATAGGGGTCTCTATGATCAAGAGAGCAAACTATACTATATTGATATACACCTCAAGAAAGAGTCTCAAAATAAATGAATTAAACATAGAATTGGAGAAATAGACAACTTTACAGTTATTGGAAGAAATTTGAATATATCACTTTTGATGAAGGAACAATAAGAAAGAAACTTAACAGACACAGAACTAAACAATGCAATTAACCAACTTAACCTCATAGGTATATACAGAACACCCCACCCAATAAAAACACAATACATAGTCTTCCAGGTCCCATGAAACATTCTTCAGAATACACCATATTTTAGGCCACAAAGACCACTCAATACATTTTATAATATTGAAATATTATAAGACAATTTTCTGATCACAATGCTATACAATTGCAATAGGAAGTTCAAGGGAAAACATCCCATACAAGTGAATTGAATAACATCCTTGCTTAAAAATTATTGGGTGTAGAAGACATGAAAACTGAACTCAAAAAACTCCTGGAATCAAATGAGAATGAAAACCCAACAAACTCAAACCTTTGGGACACAGCAAAAGCAGTGCTCAGAAGTGATTATATAGAAATTAATACATCAAAAACAAAGAAAGAACCAAAGTCTACACTTTAACCCAATTAGCAAAAGCACAGGAAAATAAGCCTACAGCCACCAAAAGCAAAGAAAAAAAGAGATTCAAATAGCAATACATGTAACAGAAAAAGAATAGAAAGAATCAGCAAGAAAAGAAGTTGGTTCTTTGAAAGGATCAACGAAATTGACAAACCATGAGCAATCTAACAAAGGGAAAGAAGATGCAAATGACACAAATAAGAAATGAAATGGGTTATATCACAAAAGAACAAACTGAAATAAAAAGGATAACTATTGTGAAGACCTGCACTCCAATAAATTTGAAAAAGGAAAAATAAAAAACAGAAATGTTCTAGAAACACAGTACCTACCTAAGCCAAGATGAACTGAAGTAGAAACCTAAACAGACCCATTACCAAAGAGAAATATTGCTCAGATCATTTTAAAACTCCCAATCCAGAAAAAAAGCCTGGGCCCAGATGGCTTCACTGGTGAATTCTACCAAACACTTAGAGAATAGAGGACACCAATACTCAAATTATTCAAGCAAAAAGAAAAATATGGAGAACCTGAAATCCACTGTATAAGTGAGCATCCCCTGATACCAAAACCAGGCAGAGACACAACTAAAATATAAAATTATATACAAATATCCCTCATGAGCATAGATACAAAAATTTTAGGCAACAGAACCCAACAATATGTGAAAAAACTCATGACCAATTAGGATTCATAACAAGTATACAAAGATAGTTCAACATTAGAAAAATAATCAGTGTTATCCATCACATAAATAAAAGAATTATATGATAATATCAATGGATGCAGAAGAGGCATTTGACAGCACTAATTTCTGATAAACACTCAGTAGGACAGAAATAGAAATGAAATTTCTCAACATAATAAAAAGCAGATATACAAAGCCAATGGCTAACATTACTCTCAATGGAAACAAATTGAAAGCAAATGAAAACTAGACAAAGATGCCTGTCACCACTTCTATTCAATGTCGTGCTAGAAGTCTTAGCCAGAGTTGTTAGACAAGAAAGGGAGATTAAAGGCATTTCAAGTGGCAAAGAAGAAGTAAAAGTTTCTCTATTTTCAGATGATATGATTCTGTCTTATACATAGAAACTCACAAAGACTCAGCAAGAAAATTTTGGGAACTAATCAAAAAATTCAGCAAACTGTCAGGGTACAAGATCAACATAAAAATCCGGTGGATTCCTCTATACTTATAAAGAACTCTGAAAAGGAAATCAGGAAAACAATATCATTTACAATATCCACTCAAAATATTAATACTTAGGAATAAAACTAAGCAGCAAAACAGAAGACCAGTGGCAAAGAATATCACAAAATACCACTACAAGAAACCAAAAGAGGCCTACCTAAATGGAATGATATATGATGGTCACGGATAGGAAGACCTGACATTGCCACAATGTCAGTACTACCAAAGCAATTTACAAAAGGAATACAATCCTCAACCTGATTCCAGTATAATTTTTTAAAGATGGAAAAACTAATGATCAACTTTGCATGGAAAGGGAAGACCCCCTGAATAAGCAAAGCACTATTAATGAAGGAAAGGGAAGTAAGAGACCTCCCATTCCTGATCTCAAAACCCACTATATAACAACAGTAGTTCTAAACAGCATGGTACTAGTACATTAGATACACAAACCAATGGGACAGAATTGAGAACCCAGAGCTAATTCCATCCACCAACAGGTAGATGATTTTTGACAAAGGACTGAAACACGTTAAATGGGTGTGATGAATAGGGATAACATCAATTAGATACTAGGGGTCATGGTAGGGGCGGGGCCCAACCTATCAATTGCATAGATGCCTGATGATACCTCCTTTGTGTCAGAAGCATCTTTATTTAAAAGGCAGAAGCACTGGGAACTCTCTCTCTCTGCTCCTCTGCGGTCCAGCTTGCTGTGACCCTGTCTGCCTCCATGGATGGCCCCATGTGGCTGCCGGACTCTGAAAGCTGTTAGTACCCTGTCATGCTTCCACCAACTTTGGATGCACGTAACTGTACTCACTGGCTGGTGATCTTGCTGCTTCACCTTTCTAAGCCAGGGAAAACATTGGGAGATTTGCAAGAGTTAAGTGCCACAGAGGCAAATGCTATTAGATACAAAAGTCTGCAACAGTGGGGATGTACACGTAACTGTTTCGATAGGCACACAGGCTGAACAGGTGGGAGAGGGTGAAGAGTGAGACCATAAGCATAAATATACACAGGTTTGACAGGATATTTATATGTATACTTATTTCTGATGCATCCATGTCTATTCATTTGGTGGAGCATACAGGGGCCAAAGCTATGAAAAACTCTTAGACATAACCAGACACCTTGAGTGAATGAGTGGGGGATCAGCATCATAATCTTGAGGGACACCAATGTCAATTGGCATACCATAGTTCACAAAGGCAATGTTCTCCCTCCTACTTAGGTGAGTAGTGACTTGGGGCTTAAAAGCCCATAAACAGCCATTTAAACTGCACTTATTTGTCTTGCCCCATTTAGAGGAAAAATTAGTGACAACCAATAAAAAAGAATCATGCAAACAATTAATCCAATCGACTAATGGACTATATAAAGATCAGTTTCCACAACACTGTGACCAGAAATTCCAGATGGTGCCCAGCTACCACGACCAACTGCTGTGGAAAAGAACACACTAGAAGGGCCTGGGTCAAGTGAGAGCAAACTGTAGACTAGAACTGAAACCACAAAGGGCTTACTGGTCAGATAGAGACAGGTGGGACCTGAGAAGGCTCTGGTCTTACCTTTAGGTCTGGAACTGAATTTACTGCATTCAAATAATCAACCATTTATGATCCATAGGCAGCATTTTCTCAAGGACACTGGGTTAGAAAAGGCAGGATAGAAAGAGGAAAGACAGGGGAAGTGGGAGTGCAGTGGATGTGCATGATTTGTTTAATGTCAAACTATTGTCTGCTCTGTAAGCATACACACAATTCACAAAAAGAGTTTAAAAAATAAGGAAATGGCCTGACACATGCTATTTCAGTTAATGGAATTATTAGAGAGACCATAAAATGTGATGCTTACAATGTATACAGATATAAAAAAGAAAATAACACTACTGAACCTTGAAATAATTTCCAGGTCTCATTAACAGGGATATTTGATGCGCTCCTTGAATTAAGGAGATGGAGCTCAGGGTTGGGGAGAATGAGATGGCTGAACCCTGCTAGAAAGACTACCAGAAGTCTGCATAGAGAGAGAAATGCAGAAATCAGAAGGGGTCTCCCTTGCCTTTTCTGAAGAGTACTTACCACTGCACGTCTATGGTTTGTGAAGAAACTAAAATTGAATATCTATATGCTAAGGAGAGAAGAAAGGAAGGTATAAAACATAAAAAAGAACTTTAATGCATACCTTGAAAATACAGAACATTTTACTTAAAATCAATCATAGACCTAAACATAATATCCCAATCTTTAAACCTTGTAAAAGAAGAAAAACAGACACCTTGGTTTGAGCCAAGATTTTTCACATATGAAAAAAAACACGATGTATAAAAATAACCAAATCCATAAGTTGATTTTATATAAATTTTAAAATTTTGTTCTTCAAAAGATCCAATTAAAAGAATGGAAAATAAAGTTATAATACAGATCATGATAAAATGACTGTAAATCATACACCTGATGAGGAATGTGCATCAAAAAGACACAGGAAAGACAAAAAATCAGGAATAAATGAAATTGGTTACCTATAGTAGGTTGCTGAGATTAGGGTCAAAAGAAGATATGAAAAGAGGGTACAAATGAGAACTGAATGGGACGAAATTCACATTTCCAAAAAAACTTAAAAAGGACCATATTTGCTTAGAAAATTTGTTAGTGAGATATCCAAAATACTATGTAATGGAGACAGGGGAGAAAGAGTAAAATGAACCACTGAATGGGGGTGTCCATGGTAAATTCATTCCCTTACACCACTACCATCATGCCTCGGGTCTGAGCACAGGGTGTTGAGCTTCCAGAAGCCACAGGTCACTTTGGGAAAGCTATTGAAATAACTTAGAAGAACATTCTCCCTCTCCAGTGAGGCACTTTGTCCTCTCTGGGTTGCCCTGTCGTCCTGCAAGTTGCTATGGGAGAGGGGCTCTGTGATGTCGGAGCCTCTCCAAGGCCCTCATTGGCTCGGGTGTTCCCACGATTACTGAACAAACAAAACTGTCTGGCTTGGCTCCTCATTGCTTGAGAGGGCTTGTTTATGGAGATCAAGGGGCCAAGCAGAAATTCACTGTGGCTTCCAGTAGGGTCGACGTGACTGAGGCAGAGCTGACTGAGAAGACACAAGCGCCTTCTGTTTTACGGATCCCGAAGACACAAATGAAAATTCAAACCATGGTGAGCACCGGCGGTGTGAAAGGAGGTAGAACCCTCTTACAAAACGTTATGGAAAAGGACAAGGTAAGATGGCCTATTCCTCCTCCTGCTACTATTCCTCAACCTGCTCCTGCTCCTGTTCCTCCTCCTCCTCCTCCGTCTTCTCCGTTTTCTTACTCTCCTTCAAATTCTACTCCTGGCCCTGAGGTCCTTCCACTGCCATTGCCTGCTTCATTTTCCATGCCAACCTGTGCCCCTTCTCACCATCATCACTTGGTACCTAGACCTCATTGTCTCTCAAAACGATGGCCTCTATTTCACTTCCACAGGACATGGTGTTGTGAAAGGTTCAATTGCTCCTTGAACAGAATTCAAAACAACAAACAGAGGACACAAGATGTCAGCAATAGTAAGCTGTCTGTTCGGACAGTA
Source organism: Tenrec ecaudatus (assembly GCF_050624435.1). Classification (NCBI taxonomy): domain Eukaryota; kingdom Metazoa; phylum Chordata; class Mammalia; order Afrosoricida; family Tenrecidae; genus Tenrec; species Tenrec ecaudatus. The sequence goes on from NC_134548.1 coordinate 146,855,746, forward strand.
AGAATACACAAGAAGATGAAATTGACCAGAACCGAAAGACAAGGTCCTGTAAGAGCCCGGTTCTTCAAGGGATTCCTCTTGCTGACAGAGGGATAACAGCCTTCGGTCTCTGGTGTGGGCTCAGCGGAACTTGTGGAGAGACGCTGAAAGCTAGTAACCCCAAATCACACATTATGAGGGTGTCCCGAAGATTGGGGGATGATTTACTAAAATACCACCGGCAGTGAAGAGGAGACGCGTGTGTCTGTGAATCTTCGATGGTGGGGAGGAAGGCAAGATAGAGAAGAGCGAGATGTGCTAAGAGTAGGGGAGGGGCTCCCTTGCATTGGTCAGCCAGACAGTGGGTGAACAATAAGTATTGAAGACAAAGGTTATCAAGACCCCACAGGCCAGGCGTCCAGAGTGCTGTGTGGTGGTAATGGTGGTGGTGGTATTGGGGGTGGCGGTGGTGGTGGTGGTGGTGATAGTGTTGGAGGTGTTGGGGGTGTTGGTGTTATTGGTGGTACTGGTGGTGGTGGTGGTGGTGGTGGTGGTGGTGGTGGTGATGCTGATGGTGATGTGTGTGCGTAGTGGGAGGAAGTCAGCTCTCCCGGATCACAGTGCAATTCCCCAACAAAGGCAACCAGGTTCTTTCCCCCAGTCCTGATGCCACATTCTTTTGCCATCTTTCAATACCCCTTCTCTGATCACTTGCTCGGCCTATGTATAGATTGAATAAATATGGTGAGAGGATTCAGCCATTTCTTCTATGTCTTTTCCTGTCAAACCAGGACGTGGTCCTTGTTCTGTTCTCAAAACCACCTCTTGATCCACGCAGAGCTTCTGCAGGCACACAAGGAAGACTTCTGCACGTCTCATTCCTCTCAAGGCTACCCACAGTTTGGCCCAATCCACAGAATTCATGTACACTCTGCTTTCAGACCAGCGATTTCTGACGTCACCAGTGCTATGCGTCCTACCAGGTTGTCTTCTGAATTGGGCCCGAACCCCTGGCGACTCTCTGCCAATGCACTGGATGCAACCATGGTTATGCGGTCCTCAGCAACATCATATCTGTGTGTGATATTTTTGATACTATAGTGTCATCTCAGCTTTCCGTTGGACCACCTTTCTCGGGATGGGTACAGATATGGATCTCTTCCAATCAGGTGGCTAGCGGATGTCTGTCACGGTTCCCTGTATGGAAGCCTGAGGGCTTCCATGGTTGCAGCAGCTTGTCAAACCATTTCCATTGTTAGTCCATGAATTTCCGGGAGCCTGGTTTACTTGACAAATGCTTTCAGTGCAACTTGAACTTGTTCCTTCAATACCATTGCTTCTTGCCAAGAGGCTACCCCCTGAAGTGGAGGCATGTGCACTAGCTCTTTTTGGTAGAGTGACTCTCTTGTATTGTCTCTGGCTTCCTTTGAAGCTCTTGTATTGGTCAGCGTTAGCCCCATAGGATCTTTCAATATTGCACCTGAAGACATGAGTTATTTCTCGTGAGTTCTTCGAGGGTAACGCGGGGCAAGCTTGATGTCCCTCTCTGTTTCTCTAACTCGATGTTTGTAAACATTTCATTACAAATCTAGGTTTTTAAACATTTCATGATAATTCCTCTCCTGCTGCCCTGTGGAGTTTTCTATTCAGCTCTGAGGCTTCCCATTTCTTCCACGTGCTTTAGCTCCTCTACGATTAAGAGAAGGTGTCAGAGTCTCTACTGTCATCTACTTTGATCTCTTCTTAATATCCGGTCTATTTCATGACCTTTGGCTTTCTTCTAGTACGATGTTCTTGATGTCCCCATCAAGTCCTCTGTCCTCAGTGTTGGAGGCATCATATCTGCTCCTGAGACGTTCCCCAAAACCAGGGGCCAACAATTCCAGGTCACATTTGGACTGCCCTGGACCTGTTTCCCGTTTCTTCAGGTTTAGCCTGACCCTATAGGGGAGCAAAGGATGGTCTGTTACACAGTCAATCCCTCACCTGCTTTTGGCCGCTTAGCTGGAGCTTCCTCATCTTCTCTTCCCACAGGAGATGTCAGTTGGATTTCTTGCTGTCCCACCTGCGTATGTACAAGTGGGGTTGAAGCAGAAAAAAAAAAAGAAGTTTCTATGCTCACGTCATTGTTCTTGGGAAACTATCATGTGATCCCTGACTTTGCGTGGATCACCAAGTTCTCATCTTCCAAAACTCTTCCTTCTACCTTTCTAATGTTTGCCTTGCTCTTGGTTGTCAACAGCAAGACTGTCAATGCCTCTGGATCCCATGTTTGATCAATTTCTAACTCAACCCTGTGCTGGAATTCTCCAAGTTCTTCATCACTTGCTTTTATGACTGGTGCATGGTTTTTTTAAATACCCCTATTGAAAGGCTTTTCGTGAATTGGATGGATAGATAGAATCTTCTCACACGTAGCCCTGTTCTTCAACAGGGATTCTCCAATGTGCTTTTTAATCATGAAGGCAAAAATATTGGCTTTTAAACCATCTGGACACTGCAAAAGGGCCGCCAGATGAGAAATCTTCTCTGACTGTAGTCAAGAAATGGATTGCCTTCAAGAATGAAAAGGGCAAATCCTTAGAGCATTGAAAAAAATTCACATTTCCACCAAAACTTTAAAAGGAACATATTAGCTTGGAAATATTTTAAGTGAGATATCTGAAATACTATGTAATGGAGACAGGGGAGAAAGAGTAAAATGAACCACTGAATGGGGGTGTCCATGGTAAAATCATTCCCTTACACGACTACCATCATGCCTCAGGTCTGAGCCCAAGATGTTGAACATCCAGAAGCCACAGGTCACTTTGGAAAAGCTATTGAAATAACTTAGAAGAACATTCTCCCTCTCCAGTGAGGCACTTTGTCCTCTCTGGGTTGCCCTGTCGTCCTGCAAGTTGCTATGGGAGAGGGGCTCTGTGATGTCAGAGCCTCTCCAGGGCCCTCATTGGCTCAGGGCGTTCCCATGACTACCGAACAAACAAAACTGCCTGGCTTGGCTCCTCATTGCCTGAGAGGGCTTGTTTATGGAGATCAAGGGGCCAAGCAGAAATTCACTGTGGGTTCCAGTAGAGTTGACGTGACTGAGAGGCAGAGTTGACTGAGAAGACGCAAGCGCCTCCTGCAGATAAGGATCTTGCAGACACAAATGAAAATTCAAACCATCGTGAGCACTGGGGATGGGACAGGATATAGAACCCCCTTATATAGCATTAAGGGAAAGGACAAGTTCAGATGACCTAATCCATTTACTACTACTTCTTCTTCTTCTTCTTCTTCTTCTTCTTCTTCTTCTTCTTCTTCTTCTTCTTCTTCTTCTTCTTCTTCTCCTCCTCCTCCTCCTCCTCCTCCTCCTCCTCCCCCTCCTCCTCCTCCTCCTTCTCCTCCTCTTCCTCCTTCCCCTTCCGCTTCCCCTTCCCCTTCTCCTTCTTCTCCTTCAAATTCTACTCCTGGCCCTGAGGTTCTTCCACTGCCATTGCCTGCTTCATTTTCCATGCCAACCTGTGACCCTTCTCACCATCATCACTTGGTACCTAGACCTCATTGTCTCTCAAAACGATGGCCTCTATTTCACTTCCACAGGACATGGTGTTGTGAAAGTTTCAATTGCTCCTTGAACAGAATTCAAAACAACAAACAGAGGACACAAGATGTCAGCAATAGTAAGCTGTCTGTTCGGACAGTAAGAATACACAAGAAGATGAAATTGACCAGAACCGAAAGACAAGGTCCTGTAAGAGCCCGGTTCTTCAAGGGATTCCTCTTGCTGACAGAGGGATAACAGCCTTCGGTCTCTGGTGTGGGCTCAGCGGAACTTGTGGAGAGAGCTGAAAGCTAGAAACCCCAAATCACACATTATGAGGATGTCCCGAAGATTGGGGGATGATTTACTAAAATACCACCGGCAGTGAAGAGGAGACGCGTGTGTCTGTGAATCTTCGATGGTGGGGAGGAAGGCAAGATAGAGAAGAGCGAGATGTGCTAAGAGTAGGGGAGGGGCTCCCTTGCATTGGTCAGCCAGACAGTGGGTGAACAATAAGTATTGAAGACAAAGGTTATCAAGACGCCACAGGCCAGGCGTCCAGATTGCTGTGTGGTGGTAATGGTGGTGGTGGTATTGGGGGTGGCGGTGGTGGTGGTGGTGGTGATAGTGTTGGAGGTGTTGGGGGTGTTGGTGTTATTGGTGGTACTGGTGGTGGTGGTGGTGGTGGTGGTGGTGGTGGTGGTGGTGGTGGTGGTGGTGATGCTGATGGTGAAGTGTGTGCGTAGTGGGAGGAAGTCAGCTCTCCCGGATCACAGTGCAATTCCCCAACAAAGGCAACCAGGTTCTTTCCCCCAATCCTGATGCCACATTCTTTTGCCATCTTTCAATACCCCTTCTCTGATCACTTGCTCGGCCTATGTATAGATTGAATAAATATGGTGAGAGGATTCAGCCATTACTTCTATGTCTTTTTCTGTCAAACCAGGACGTGGTCCTTGTTCTGTTCTCAAAACCACCTCTTGATCCACGCAGAGCTTCTGCAGGCACACAAGGAAGACTTCTGCACGTCTCATTCCTCTCAAGGCTACCCACAGTTTGGCCCAATCCACAGAATTCATGTACACTCTGCTTTCAGACCAGCGATGTCTGACGTCACCAGTGCTATGCGTCCTACCAGGTTGTCTTCTGAATCGGGCCCGAACCCCTGGCGACTCTCTGCCAATGCACTGGATGCAACCATGGTTATGCGGTCCTCAGCAACATCGTATCTGTGTGTGATATTTTTGATACTATAGTGTCATCTCAGCTTTCCGTTGGACCACCTTTCTCGGGATGGGTTCAGATTTGGATCTCTTCCAATCAGGTGGCTAGCGGATGTCTGTCACGGTTCCCTGTATGGAAGCCTGAGGGCTTCCATGGTTGCAGCAGCTTGTCAAACCATTTCCATTGTTAGTCCATGAATTTCCGGGAGCCTGGTTTACTTGACAAATGCTTTCAGTGCAACTTGAACTTGTTCCTTCAATACCATTGCTTCTTGCCAAGAGGCTACCTCCTGAAGTGGAGGCATGTGCACTAGCTCTTTTTGGTAGAGTGACTCTCTTGTATTGTCTCTGGCTTCCTTTGAAGCTCTTGTATTGGTCAGCGTTTGCCCCATAGGATCTTTCAATATTGCACCTGAAGACATGAGTTATTTCTCGTGAGTTCTTCGAGGGTAACGCGCGGCAAGCTTGATGTCCCTCTCTGTTTCTCTAACTCGATGTTTGTAAACATTTCATTACAAATCTAGGTTTTTAAACATTTCATGATAATTCTTCTCCTGCTGCCCTGTGGAGTTTTCTATTCAGCTCTGAGGCTTCCCATTTCTTCCACGTGCTTTAGCTCCTCTACGATTAAGAGAAGGTGTCAGAGTCTCTACTGTCATCTACTTTGATCTCTTCTTAATATCCGGTCTATTTCATGACCTTTGGCTTTCTTCTAGTACGATGTTCTTGATGTCCCCATCAAGTCCTCTGTCCTCAGTGTTGGAGGCATCATATCTGCTCCTGAGACGTTCCCCAAAACCAGGGGCCAACAATTCCAGGTCACATTTGGACTGCCCTGGACCTGTTTCCCGTTTCTTCAGGTTTAGCCTGACCCTATAGGGGAGCAAAGGATGGTCTGTTACACAGTCAATCCCTCACCTGCTTTTGGCCGCTTAGCTGGAGCTTCCTCATCTTCTCTTCCCACAGGTGACGTCAGTTGGATTTCTTGCTGTCCCACCTGCGTATGTACAAGTGGGGTTGAAGCAGAAAAAAAACGAAGTTTCTATGCTCACGTCATTGTTCTTGGGAAACTATCATGTGATCCCTGACTTTGCGTGGATCACCAAGTTCTCATCTTTCAAAACTCTTCCTTCTACCTTTCTAATGTTTGCCTTGCTCTTGGTTGTCAACAGCAAGACTGTCAATGCCTCTGGATCCCATGTTTGATCAATTTCTAACTCAACCCGGTGCTGGAATTCTCCAAGTTCTTCATCACTTGCTTTTATGACTGGTGCATGATTTTTTTAAATACCCCTATTGAAAGGCTTTTCGTGAATTGGATGGATAGATAGAATCTTCTCACACGTAGCCCTGTTCTTCAACAGGGATTCTCCAATGTGCTTTTTAATCATGAAGGCAAAAATATTGGCTTTCAAACCATCTGGACACTGCAAAAGGGCCGCCAGATGAGAAATCTTCTCTGACTGTAGTCAAGAAATGGATTGCCTTCAAGAATGAAAAGGGCAAATCCTTAGAGCATTGAAAAAAATTCACATTTCCACCAAAACTTTAAAAGGAACATATTAGCTTGGAAATATTGTAAGTGAGATATCTGAAATACTATGTAATGGAGACAGGGGAGAAAGAGTAAAATGAACCACTGAATGGGGGTGTCCATGGTAAAATCATTCCCTTACACGACTACCATCATGCCTCAGGTCTGAGCCCAAGATGTTGAACATCCAGAAGCCACAGGTCACTTTGGAAAAGCTATTGAAATAACTTAGAAGAACATTCTCCCTCTCCAGTGAGGCACTTTGTCCTCTCTGGGTTGCCCTGTCGTCCTGCAAGTTGCTATGGGAGAGGGGCTCTGTGATGTCAGAGCCTCTCCAGGGCCCTCATTGGTTCAGGGCGTTCCCATGACTACCGAACAAACAAAACTGCCTGGCTTGGCTCCTCATTGCCTGAGAGGGCTTGTTTATGGAGATCAAGGGGCCAAGCAGAAATTCACTGTGGGTTCCAGTAGAGATGACGTGACTGAGAGGCAGAGTTGACTGAGAAGACGCAAGCGCCTCCTGCAGATAAGGATCTTGCAGACACAAATGAAAATTCAAACCATCGTGAGCACTGGGGATGGGACAGGATATAGAACCCCCTTATATAGCATTATGGGAAAGGAAAAGTTCAGATGACCTAATCCATTTACTACTACTACTTCTTCTTCTTCTTCTTCTTCTTCTTCTTCTTCTTCTTCTTCTTCTTCTTCTTCTTCTTCTTCTTCTTCTTCTTCTTCTTCTTCTCCTCCTCCTCCTCCTCCTCCTCCTCCTCCTCCTCCCCCTCCTCCTGCCCCCCCCCTCCTCCTCCTCCTCCTTCCCCTTCCGCTTCCCCTTCCCCTTCTGCTTCTTCTCCTTCAAATTCTACTCCTGGCCCTGAGGTTCTTCCACTGCCATTGCCTGCTTCATTTCCCATGCCAACTTGTGCCCCTTCTCACCATCATCACTTGGTACCTAGACCTCATTGTCTCTCAAAACGATGGCCTCTATTTCACTTCCACAGGACATGGTGTTGTGAAAGGTTCAATTGCTCCTTGAATAGAATTCAAAACAACAAACAGAGGACACAGATGTCAGCAATAGTAAGCTGTCTGTTCGGACAGTAAGAATACACAAGAAGATGAAATTGACCAGAACCGAAAGACAAGGTCTTGTAAGAGCCCGGTTCTTCAAGGGATTCCTCTTGCTGACAGAGGGATAACAGCCTTCGGTCTCTGGTGTGGGCTCAGCGGAACTTGTGGAGAGACGCTGAAAGCTAGAAACCCCAAATCACACATTATGAGGGTGTCCCGAAGATTGGGGGATGATTTACTAAAATACCACCGGCAGTGAAGAGGAGACGCGTGTGTCTGTGAATCTTCGATGGTGGGGAGGAAGGCAAGATAGAGAAGAGCGAGATGTGCTAAGAGTAGGGGAGGGGCTCCCTTGCATTGGTCAGCCAGACAGTGGGTGAACAATAAGTATTGAAGACAAAGGTTATCAAGACGCCACAGGCCAGGCGTCCAGAGTGCTGTGTGGTGGTAATGGTGGTGGTGGTATTGGGGGTGGCGGTGGTGGTGGTGGTGGTGATAGTGTTGGAGGTGTTGGGGGTGTTGGTGTTATTGGTGGTACTGGAGGTGGTGGTGGTGGTGGTGGTGGTGGTGGTGGTGATGCTGATGGTGATGTGTGTGCGTACTGGGAGGAAGTCAGCTCTCCCGGATCACACTGCAATTCCCCAACAAAGGCAACCAGGTTCTTTCCCCCAATCCTGATGCCACATTCTTTTGCCATCTTTCAATACCCCTTCTCTGATCACTTGCTCGGCCTATGTATAGATTGAATAAATATGGTGAGAGGATTCAGCCATTACTTCTATGTCTTTTCCTGTCAAACCAGGACGAGGTCCTTGTTCTGTTCTCAAAACCACCTCTTGATCCACGCAGAGCTTCTGCAGGCACACAAGGAAGACTTCTGCACGTCTCATTCCTCTCAAGGCTACCCACAGTTTGGCCCAATCCACAGAATTCATGTACACTCTGCTTTCAGACCAGCGATTTCTGACGTCACCAGTGCTATGCCTCCTACCAGGTTGTCTTCTGAATCGGGCCCGAACCCCTGGCGACTCTCTGCCAATGCACTGGATGCAACCATGGTTATGCGGTCCTCAGCAACATCGTATCTGTGTGTGATATTTTTGATACTATAGTGTCATCTCAGCTTTCCGTTGGACCACCTTTCTCGGGATGGGTACAGATATGGATCTCTTCCAATCAGGTGGCTAGCGGATGTCTGTCACGGTTCCCTGTATGGAAGCCTGAGGGCTTCCATTGTTGCAGCAGCTTGTCAAACCATTTCCATTGTTAGTCCATGAATTTCCGGAAGCCTGGTTTACTTGACAAATGCTTTCAGTGCAACTTGAACTTGTTCCTTCAATACCATTGCTTCTTGCCAAGAGGCTACCTCCTGAAGTGGAGGCATGTGCACTAGCTCTTTTTGGTAGAGTGACTCTCTTGTATTGTCTCTGGCTTCCTTTGAAGCTCTTGTATTGGTCAGCGTTTGCCCCATAGGATCTTTCAATATTGCACCTGAAGACATGAGTTATTTCTCTTGAGTTCTTCGAGGGTAACGCAGGGCAAGCTTGATGTCCCTCTCTGTTTCTCTAACTTGATGTTTGTAAACATTTCATTACAAATCTAGGTTTTTAAACATTTCATGATAATTCTTCTCCTGCTGCCCTGTGGAGTTTTCTATTCAGCTCTGAGGCTTCCCATTTCTTCCACCTGCTTTAGCTCCTCTACGATTAAGAGAAGGTGTCAGAGTCTCTACTGTCATCTACTTTGATCTCTTCTTAATATCCGGTCTATTTCATGACCTTTGGCTTTCTTCTAGTACGATGTTCTTGATGTCCCCATCAAGTCCTCTGTCCTCAGTGTTGGAGGCATCATATCTGCTCCTGAGACGTTCCCCAAAACCAGGGGCCAACAATTCCAGGTCACATTTGGACTGCCCTGGACCTGTTTCCCGTTTCTTCAGGTTTAGCCTGACCCTATAGGGGAGCAAAGGATGGTCTGTTACACAGTCAATCCCTCACCTGCTTTTGGCCGCTTAGCTGGAGCTTCCTCATCTTCTCTTCCCACAGGTGACGTCAGTTGGATTTCTTGCTGTCCCACCTGCGTATGTACAAGTGGGGTTGAAGCAGAAAAAAAAAAGAAGTTTCTATGCTAACGTCATTGTTCTTGGGAAACTATCATGTGATCCCTGACTTTGCGTGGATCACCAAGTTCTCATCTTCCAAAACTCTTCCTTCTCCCTTTCAAATGTTTGCCTTGCTCTTGGTTGTCAACAGCAAGACTGTCAATGTCTCTGGATCCCATGTTTGATCAATTTCTAACTCAACACTGTGTTGGAATTCTCCAAGTTCTTCATCACTTGCATTTATGACTGGTGCATGATTTTTATAAATACCCCTATTGAAAGGCTTTTCGTGAATTGGATGGATAGATAGAATCTTCTCACACGTAGCCCTGTTCTTCAACAGGGATTCTCCAATGTGCTTTTTAATCATGAAGGCAAAAATATTGGCTTTCAAAACATCTGGACACTGCAAAAGGGCCGCCAGATGAGAAATCTTCTCTGACTGTAGTCAAGAAATTGACTGCCTTCAAGAATGAAAAGAGCAAATTCTTAGAGCATTGAAAAAAATTCACATTTCCACCAAAACTTTAAAAGGAACATATTAGCTTGGAAATATTGTAAGTGAGATATCTGAAATACTATGTAATGGAGACAGGGGAGAAAGAGTAAAATGAACCACTGAATGGGGGTGTCCATGGTAAAATCATTCCCTTACACGACTACCATCATGCCTCAGGTCTGAGCCCAAGATGTTGAACATCCAGAAGCCACAGGTCACTTTGGAAAAGCTATTGAAATAACTTAGAAGAACATTCTCCCTCTCCAGTGAGGCACTTTGTCCTCTCTGGGTTGCCCTGTCGTCCTGCAAGTTGCTATGGGAGAGGGGCTCTGTGATGTCAGAGCCTCTCCAAGGCCCTCATTGGTTCAGGGCGTTCCCATGACTACCGAACAAACAAAACTGCCTCGCTTGGCTCCTCATTGCCTGAGAGGGCTTGTTTATGGAGATCAAGGGGCCAAGCCGAAATTCACTGTGGGTTCCAGTAGAGTTGACGTGACTGAGAGGCAGAGTTGACTGAGAAGACACAAGCGCCTCCTGCAGATAAGGATCTTGCAGACACAAATGAAAATTCAAACCATCGTGAGCACTGGGGATGGGACAGGATATAGAACCCCCTTATATAGCATTATGGGAAAGGACAAGTTCAGATGACCTAATCCATTTACTACTTCTTCTTCTTCTTCTTCTTCTTCTTCTTCTTCTTCTTCTTCTTCTTCTTCTTCTTCTTCTTCTTCTTCTTCTTCTCCTCCTCCTCCTCCTCCTCCTCCTCCTCCTCCCCCTCCTCCTCCTCCTCCTCCTCCTCCTCCTCCTCTTCCTCCTCCTCCTCCTCCTTCCCCTTCTACTTCCCCTTCCCCTTCACCTTCTTCTCCTTCAAATTCTACTCGTGGCCCTGAGGTTCTTCCACTGCCATTGCCTGCTTCATTTTCCATGGCAACCTGTGTCCCTTCTCACCATCATCACTTGGTACCTAGACCTCATTGTCTCTCAAAACGATGGCCTCTATTTCACTTCCACAGGACATGGTGTTGTGAAAGGTTCAATTGCTCCTTGAACAGAATTCAAAACAACAAACAGAGGACACAAGATATCAGCAATAGTAAGCTGTCTGTTCGGACAGTAAGAATACACAAGAAGATGAAATTGACCAGAACCGAAAGACAAGGTCCTGTAAGAGCCCGGTTCTTCAAGGGATTCCTCTTGCTGACAGAGGCATAAAAGCCTTCGGTCTCTGGTGTGGGCTCAGCGGAACTTGTGGAGAGACGCTGAAAGCTAGAAACCCCAAATCACACATTATGAGGGTGTCCCGAAGATTGGGGGATGATTTACTAAAATACCACCGGCAGTGAAGAGGAGACGCGTGTGTCTGTGAATCTTCGATGGTGGGGAGGAAGGCAAGATAGAGAAGAGCGAGATGTGCTAAGAGTAGGGGAGGGGCTCCCTTGCATTGGTCAGCCAGACAGTGGGTGAACAATAAGTATTGAAGACAAAGGTTATCAAGACGCCACAGGCCAGGCGTCCAGAGTGCTGTGTGGTGGTAATGGTGGTGGTGGTATTGGGGGTGGCGGTGGTGGTGGTGGTGGTGATAGTGTTGGAGGTGTTGGGGGTGTTGGTGTTATTGGTGGTACTGGTGGTGGTGGTGGTGGTGGTGGTGGTGGTGGTGATGCTGATGGTGATGTGTGTGCGTACTGGGAGGAAGTCAGCTCTCCCGGATCACACTGCAATTCCCCAACAAAGGCAACCAGGTTCTTTCCCCCAATCCTGCTGCCACATTCTTTTGCCATCTTTCAATACCCCTTCTCTGATCACTTGCTCGGCCTATGTATAGATTGAATAAATATGGTGAGAGGATTCAGCCATTACTTCTATGTCTTTTCCTGTCAAACCAGGACGTGGTCCTTGTTCTGTTCTCAAAACCACCTCTTGATCCACGCAGAGATTCTGCAGGAACACAAGGAAGACTTCTGTACGTCTCATTCCTCTCAAGGCTACCCACAGTTTGGCCCAATCCACAGAATTCATGTACACTCTGCTTTCAGACCAGTGATTTCTGACGTCACCAGTGCTATGCGTCCTACCAGGTTGTCTTCTGAATCGGGCCCGAACCCCTGGCGACTCTCTGCCAATGCACTGGATGCAACCATGGTTATGCGGTCCTCAGCAACATCGTATCTGTGTGTGATATTTTTGATACTATAGTGTCAGCTCAGCTTTCCGTTGGACCACCTTTCTCGGGATGGGTACAGATATGGATCTCTTCCAATCAGGTGGCTAGCGGATGTCTGTCACGGTTCCCTGTATGGAAGCCTGAGGGCTTCCATGGTTGCAGCAGCTTGTCAAACCATTTCCATTGTTAGTCCATGATTTTCCGGGAGCCTGGTTTACTTGACAAATGCTTTCAGTGCAACTTGAACTTGTTCCTTCAATACCATTGCTTCTTGCCAAGAGGCTACCTCCTGAAGTGGAGGCATGTGCACTAGCTCTTTTTGGTAGAGTGACTCTCTTGTATTGTCTCTGGCTTCCTTTGAAGCTCTTGTATTGGTCAGCGTTTGCCCCATAGGATCTTTCAATATTGCACCTGAAGACATGAGTTATTTCTCTTGAGTTCTTCGAGGGTAACGCAGGGCAAGCTTGATGTCCCTCTCTGTTTCTCTAACTCGATGTTTGTAAACATTTCATTACAAATCTAGGTTTTTAAACATTTCATGATAATTCTTCTCCTGCTGCCCTGTGGAGTTTTCTATTCAGCTCTGAGGCTTCCCATATCTTCCACGTGCTTTAGCTCCTCTACGATTAAGAGAAGGTGTCAGAGTCTCTACTGTCATCTACTTTGATCTCTTCTTAATATCCGGTCTATTTCATGACCTTTGGCTTTCTTCTAGTACGATGTTGTTGATGTCCCCATCAAGTCCTCTGTCCTCAGTGTTGGAGGCATCATATCTGCTCCTGAGACGTTCCCCAAAACCAGGGGCCAACAATTCCAGGTCACATTTGGACTGCCCTGGACCTGTTTCCTGTTTCTTCAGGTTTAGCCTGACCCTATAGGGGAGCAAAGGATGGTCTGTTACACAGTCAATCCCTCACCTGCTTTTGGCCGCTTAGCTGGAGCTTCCTCATCTTCTCTTCCCACAGGTGACGTCAGTTGGATTTCTTGCTGTCCCACCTGCGTATGTACAAGTGGGGTGAAGCAGAAAAAAAAAAGAAGTTTCTATGCTCACGTCATTGTTCTTGGGAAACTATCATGTGATCCCTGACTTTGCGTGGATCACCAAGTTCTCATCTTCCAAAACTCTTCCTTCTACCTTTCTAATGTTTGCCTTGCTCTTGGTTGTCAACAGCAAGACTGTCAATGCCTCTGGATCCCATGTTTGATCAATTTCTAACTCAACCCTGTGCTGGAATTCTCCAAGTTCTTCATCACTTGCTTTTATGACTGGTGCATGATTTTTTAAATACCCCTATTGAAAGGCTTTTCGTGAATTGGATGGATAGATAGAATCTTCTCACACGTAGCCCTGTTCTTCAACAGGGATTCTCCAATGTGCTTTTTAATCATGAAGGCAAAAATATTGGCTTTCAAACCATCTGGACACTGCAAAAGGGCCGCCAGATGAGAAATCTTCTCTGACTGTAGTCAAGAAATGGATTGCCTTCAAGAATGAAAAGGGCAAATTCTTAGAGCATTGAAAAAAATTCACATTTCCACCAAAACTTTAAAAGGAACATATTAGCTTGGAAATATTGTAAGTGAGATATCTGAAATACTATGTAATGGAGACAGGGGAGAAAGAGTAAAATGAACCACTGAATGGGGGTGTCCATGGTAAAATCATTCCCTTACACGACTACCATCATGCCTCAGGTCTGAGCCCAAGATGTTGAACATCCAGAAGCCACAGGTCACTTTGGAAAAGCTATTGAAATAACTTAGAAGAACATTCTCCCTCTCCAGTGAGGCACTTTGTCCTCTGTGGGTTGCCCTGTCGTCCTGCAAGTTGCTATGGGAGAGGGGCTCTGTGATGTCAGAGCCTCTCCAGGGCCCTCATTGGTTCAGGGCGTTCCCATGACTTCCGAACAAACAAAACTGCCTGGCTTGACTCCTCATTGCCTGAGAGGGCTTGTTTATGGAGATCAAGGGGCCAAGCCGAAATTCACTGTGGGTTGCAGTAGAGTTGACGTGACTGAGAGGCAGAGTTGACTGAGAAGACACAAGCGCCTCCTGCAGATAAGGATCTTGCAGACACAAATGAAAATTCAAACCATCGTGAGCACTGGGGATGGGACAGGATATAGAACCTCCTTATATAGAATTATGGGAAAGGACAAGTTCAGATGACCTAATCCATTTACTTCTTCTTCTTCTTCTTCTTCTTCTTCTTCTTCTTCTTCTTCTTCTTCTTCTTCTTCTTCTTCTTCTTCTTCTTCTTCTTCTTCTTCTTCTTCTCCTCCTCCTCCTCCTCCTCCTCCTCCTCCTCCTCCTCCTCCTCCTCCTCACCCTCCTCCTCCTCCTCCTCCTCCTCCTTCTCCGTCCACTTCCCCTTCCCCTTCTCCTTCTTCTCCTTCAAATTCTACTCCTGGCCCTGAGGTTCTTCCACTGCCATTGCCTGCTTCATTTTCCATGCCAACCTGTGCCCCTTCTCACCATCATCACTTGGTACCTAGACCTCATTGTCTTTCAAAACGATGGCCTCTATTTCACTTCCACAGGACATGGTGTTGTGAAAGGTTCAATTGCTCCTTGAACAGAATTCAAAACAACAAACAGGGGACACAAGATGTCAGCAATAGTAAGCTGTCTGTTCAGACAGTAAGAATACGCAAGAAGATGAAATTGACCAGAACCGAAAGACAAGGTCCTGTAAGAGCCCGGTTCTTCAAGGGATTCCTCTTGCTGACAGAAGGATAACAGCCTTCGGTCTCTGGTGTGGGCTCAGCGGAACTTGTGGAGATACGCTGAAAGCTAGAAACCCCAAATCACACATTATGAGGGTGTCCCGAAGATTGGGGGATGATTTACTAAATACCACCGGCAGTGAAGATGAGACGCGTGTGTTTGTGAATCTTCGATGGTGGGGAGGAAGGCAAGATAGAGAAGAGCGAGATGTGCTAAGAGTAGGGGAGGGGCTCCCTTGCATTGGTCAGCCAAACAGTGGGTGAACAATAAGTATTGAAGACAAAGGTTAGCAAGACGCCACAGGCCACGCGTCCAGAGTGCTGTGTGGTGGTAATGGTGGTGGTGGTATTGGGGGTGGCGGTAGTGGTGGTGGTGGTGATAGTGTTGGAGGTGTTGGGGGTGTTGGTGTTATTGGTGGTACTGGTCGTGGTGGTGGTGGTGGTGGTGGTGGTGATTCTGATGGTGATGTGTGTGCGTACTGGGAGGAAGTCAGCTCTCCCGGATCACACTGCAATTCCCCAACAAAGGCAACCAGGTTCTTTCCCCCAATCCTGATGCCACATTCTTTTGCCATCTTTCAATACCCCTTCTCTGATCACTTGCTCGGCCTATGTATAGATTGAATAAATATGGTGAGACTATTTAGCCATTACTTCTATGTCTTTTCCTGTCAAACCATGACGTGGTCCTTGTTCTGTTCTCAAAACCACCTCTTGATCCACGCAGAGCTTCTGCAGGCATACAAGGAAGACTTCTGCACGTCTCATTCCTCTCAAGGCTACCCACAGTTTGGCCCAATCCACAGAATTCATGTACACTCTGCTTTCAGACCAGCGATTTCTGACGTCACCAGTGCTATGCCTCCTACCAGGTTGTCTTCTGAATCGGGCCCGAACCCCTGGCGACTCTCTGCCAATGCACTGGATGCAACCATGGTTATGCGGTCCTCAGCAACATCGTTTCTGTGTGTGATATTTTTGATACTATAGTGTCATCTCAGCTTTCCGTTGGACCACCTTTCTCGGGATGGGTACAGATATGGATCTCTTCCAATCAGGTGGCTAGCGGATGTCTGTCACGGTTCCCTGTATGGAAGCCTGAGGGCTTCCATGGTTGCAGCAGCTTGTCAAACCATTTCCATTGTTAGTCCATGAATTTCCGGGAGCCTGGTTTACTTGACAAATGCTTTCAGTGCAACTTGAACTTGTTCCTTCAATACCATTGCTTCTTGCCCAGAGGCTACCTACTGAAGTGGAGGCATGTGCTCTAGCTCTTTTTGGTAGAGTGACTCTCTTGTATTGTCTCTGGCTTCCTTTGAAGCTCTTGTATTGGTCAGCGTTTGCCCCATAGGATCTTTCAATATTGCACCTGAAGACATGAGTTATTTCTCGTGAGTTCTTCGAGGGTAACGCAGGGCAAGCTTGATGTCCCTCTCTGTTTCTCTAACTCGATGTTTGTAAACATTTCATTACAAATCTAGGTTTTTAAACATTTCATGATAATTCTTCTCCTGCTGCCCTGTGGAGTTTTCTATTCAGCTCTGAGGCTTCCCATTTCTTCCACGTGCTTTAGCTCCTCTACGATTAAGAGAAGGTGTCAGAGTCTCTACTGTCATCTACTTTGATCTCTTCTTAATATCCGGTCTATTTCATGACCTTTGGCTTTCTTCTAGTACGATGTTCTTGATGTCCCCATCAAGTCCTCTGTCCTCAGTGTTGGAGGCTACATATCTGCTCCTGAGACGTTCCCCAAAACCAGGGGCCAACAATTCCAGGTCACATTTGGACTGCCCTGGACCTGTTTGCCGTTTCTTCAGGTTTAGCCTGACCCTATAGGGGAGCAAAGGATGGTCTGTTACACAGTCAATCCCTCACCTGCTTTTGGCCGCTTAGCTGGAGCTTCCTCATCTTCTCTTCCCACAGGTGACGTCAGTTGGATTTCTTGCTGTCCCACCTGCGCATGTACAAGTGGGGTTGAAGCAGAAAAAAAAAGAGAAGTTTCTATGCTCACGTCATTGTTCTTGGGAAACTATCATGTGATCCCTGACTTTGCGTGGATCACCAAGTTCTCATCTTCCAAAACTCTTCCTTCTACTTTTCTAATGTTTGCCTTGCACTTGGTTGTCAACAGCAAGACTGTCAATGCCTCTGGATCCCATGTTTGATCAATTTCTAACTCAACCCTGTGCTGGAATTCTCCAAGTTCTTCATCACTTGCTTTTATGACTGGTGCATGATTTTTTTAAATACCCCTATTGAAAGGCTTTTCGTGAATTGGATGGATAGATAGAATCTTCTCACACGGAGCCCTGTTCTTCAACAGGGATTCTCCAATGTGCTTTTTAATCATGAAGGCAAAAATATTGGCTTTCAAACCATCTGGACACTGCAAAAGGGCCGCCAGATGAGAAATCTTCTCTGACTGTAGTCAAGAAATGGATTGCCTTCAAGAATGAAAAGGGCAAATTCTTAGAGCATTGAAAAAAATTCACATTTCCACCAAAACTTTAAAAGGAACATATTAGCTTGGAAATATTGTAAGTGAGATATCTGAAATACTATGTAATGGAGACAGGGGAGAAAGAGTAAAATGAACCACTGAATGGGGGTGTCCATGGTAAAATCATTCCCTTACACGACTACCATCATGCCTCAGGTCTGAGCCCAAGATGTTGAACATCCAGAAGCCACAGGTCACTTTGGAAAAGCTATTGAAATAATTTAGAAGAACATTCTCCCTCTCCAGTGAGGCACTTTGTCCTCTCTGGGTTGCCCTGTCGTCCTGCAAGTTGCTATGGGAGAGGGGCTCTGTGATGTCAGAGCCTCTGCAGGGCCCTCATTGGTTCAGGGCGTTCCCATGACTACCGAACAAACAAAACTGCCTGGCTTGGCTCCTCATTGCCTGAGAGGGCTTGTTTATGGAGATCAAGGGGCCAAGCAGAAATTCACTGTGGGTTCCAGTAGAGTTGACGTGACTGAGAGGCAGAGTTGACTGAGAAGACGCAAGCGCCTCCTGCAGATAAGGATCTTGCAGACACAAATGAATATTCAAACCATCGTGAGCACTGGGGATGGGACAGGATATAGAACCCCCTTACATAGCATTATGGGAAAGGACAAGTTCAGATGACCTAATCCATTTACTACTTCTTCTTCTTCGTCATCGTCTTCTTCTTCTTCTTCTTCTTCTTCTTCTTCTTCTTCTTCTTCTTCTTCTTCTTCTTCTTCTTCTTCCTCTCCTCCTCCTCCTCCTCCTCCTCCTCCTCCTTCTCCTCCTCCTACCCCTCCTCCTCCTCCTCCTCCTCCTCCTCCTCCTCTTCCTCCTCCTTCCCCTTCCATTTCCCCTTCCCCTTCTCCTTCTTCTCCTTCAAATTCTACTCCTGGCCCTGAGGTTCTTCCACTGCCATTGCCTGCTTCATTTTCCATGGCAACCTGTGCCCCTTCTCACCATCATCACTTGGTACCTAGACCTCATTGTCTCTCAAAACGATGGCCTCTATTTCACTTCCACAGGACATGGTGTTGTGAAAGATTCAATTGCTCCTTGAACAGAATTCAAAACAACAAACAGAGGACACAAGATGTCAGCAATAGTAAGCTGTCTGTTTGGACAGTAAGAATACACAAGAAGATGAAATTGACCAGAACCGAAAGACAAGGTCCTGTAAGAGCCCGGTTCTTCAAGGGATTCCTCTTGCTGACAGAGGGATAACAGCCTTCGGTCTCTGGTGTGGGCTCAGCGGTACTTGTGGAGAGACGCTGAAAGCTAGAAACCCCAAATCACACATTATGAGGGTGTCCCGAAGATTGGGGGATGATTTACTAAAATACCACCGGCAGTGAAGAGGAGACGCGTGTGTCTGTGAATCTTCGATGGTGGGGAGGAAGGCAAGAGAGAGAAGAGCGAGATGTGCTAAGAGTAGGCGAGGGGCTCCCTTGCATTGGTCAGCCAGACAGTGGGTGAACAATAAGTATTGAAGACAAAGGTTATCAAGACGCCATAGGCCAGGCGTCCAGAGTGCTGTGTGGTGGTAATGGTGGTGGTGGTACTGGGGGTGGGGGTGGTGGTGGTGGTGGTGATAGTGTTGGAGGTGTTGGGGGTGTTGGTGTTATTGGTGGTACTGGTGGTGGTGGTGGTGGTGGTGGTGGTGATGCTGATGGTGATGTGTGTGCGTACTGGGAGGAAGTCAGCTCTCCCGGATCACACTGCAATTCCCCAACAAAGGCAACCAGGTTCTTTCCCCCAATCATGATGCCACATTCTTTTGCCATCTTTCAATACCCCTACTCTGATCACTTGCTCGGCCTATGTATAGATTGAGTAAATATGGTGAGAGGATTCAGCCATTACTTCTATGTCTTTTCCTGTCAAACCAGGACGTGGTCCTTGTTCTGTTCTCAAAACCACCTCTTGATCCACGCAGAGCTTCTGCAGGCACACAAGGAAGACTTCTGCACGTCTCATTCCTCTCAAGGCTACCCACAGTTTGGCCCAATCCACAGAATTCATGTACACTCTGCTTTCAGACCAGCGATTTCTGACGTCACCAGTGCTATGCGTGCTACCAGGTTGTCTTCTGAATCGGGCCCGAACCCCTGGCGACTCTCTGCCAATGCACTGGATGCAACCATGGTTATGCGGTCCTCAGCAACATCGTATCTGTGTGTGATATTTTTGATACTATAGTGTCAGCTCAGCTTTCCGTTGGACCACCTTTCTCGGGATGGGTACAGATATGGATCTCTTCCAATCAGGTGGCTAGCGGATGTCTGTCACGGTTCCCTGTATGGAAGCCTGAGGGTTTCCATGGTTGCAGCAGCTTGTCAAACCATTTCCATTGTTAGTCCATGAATTTCCGGGAGCCTGGTTTACTTGACAAATGCTTTCAGTGCAACTTGAACTTGTTCCTTCAATACCATTGCTTCTTGCCAAGAGGCTACCTCCTGAAGTGGAGGCATGTGCACTAGCTCTTTTTGGTAGAGTGACTCTCTTGTATTGTCTCTGGCTTCCTTTGAAGCTCTTGTATTGGTCAGCGTTTGCCCCATAGGATCTTTCAATATTGCACCTGAAGACATGAGTTATTTCTCGTGAGTTCTTCGAGGGTAACGCGGGGCAAGCTTGATGTCCCTCTCTGTTTCTCTAACTCGATGTTTGTAAACATTTCATTACAAATCTAGGTTTTTAAACATTTCATGATAATTCTTCTCCTGCTGCCCTGTGGAGTTTTCTATTCAGCTCTGAGGCTTCCCATTTCTTCCACGTGCTTTAGCTCCTCTACGATTAAGAGAAGGTGTCAGAGTCTCTACTGTCATCTACTTTGATCTCTTCTTAATATCCGGTCTATTTCATGACCTTTGGCTTTCTTCTAGTACGATGTTCTTGATGTCCCCATCAAGTCCTCTGTCCTCAGTGTTGGAGGCATCATATCTGCTCCTGAGACGTTCCCCAAAACCAGGGGCCAACAATTCCAGGTCACATTTGGACTGCCCTGGACCTGTTTCCTGTTTCTTCAGGTTTAGCCTGACCCTATAGGGGAGCAAAGGATGGTCTGTTACACAGTCAATCCCTCACCTGCTTTTGGCCGCTTAGCTGGAGCTTCCTCATCTTCTCTTCCCACAGGTGACGTCAGTTAGATTTCTTGCTGTCCCACCTGCGTATGTACAAGTGGGGTTGAAGCAGAAAAAAAAAGAAGTTTCTATGCTCACGTCATTGTTCTTGGGAAACTATCATGTGATCCCTGACTTTGCGTGGATCACCAAGTTCTCATCTTCCAAGACTCTTCCTTCTACCTTTCTAATGTTTGCCTTGCTCTTGGTTGTCAACAGCAAGACTGTCAATGCCTCTGGATCCCATGTTTGATCAATTTCTAACTCAACCCTGTGCTGGAATTCTCCAAGTTCTTCATCACTTGCTTTTATGACTGGTGCATGATTTTTTTAAATACCCCTATTGAAAGGCTTTTCGTGAATTGGATGGATAGATAGAATCTTCTCACACGGAGCCCTGTTCTTCAACAGGGATTCTCCAATGTGCTTTTTAATCATGAAGGCAAAAATATTGGCTTTCAAACCATCTGGACACTGCAAAAGGGCCGCCAGATGAGAAATCTTCTCTGACTGTAGTCAAGAAATGGATTGCCTTCAAGAATGAAAAGGGCAAATTCTTAGAGCATTGAAAAAAATTCACATTTCCACCAAAACTTTAAAAGGAACATATTAGCTTGGAAATATTGTAAGTGAGATATCTGAAATACTATGTAATGGAGACAGGGGAGAAAGAGTAAAATGAACCACTGAATGGGGGTGTCCATGGTAAAATCATTCCCTTACACGACTACCATCATGCCTCAGGTCTGAGCCCAAGATGTTGAACATCCAGAAGCTACAGGTCACTTTGGAAAAGCTATTGAAATAACTTAGAAGAACATTCTCCCTCTCCAGTGAGGCACTTTGTCCTCTCTGGGTTGCCCTGTCGTCCTGCAAGTTGCTATGGGAGAGGGGCTCTGTGATGTCAGAGCCTCTCCAGGGCCCTCATTGGTTCAGGGCGTTCCCATGACTACCGAACAAACAAAACTGCCTGGCTTGGCTCCTCATTGCCTGAGAGGGCTTGTTTATGGAGATCAAGGGGCCAAGCAGAAATTCACTGTGGGTTCCAGTAGAGTTGACGTGACTGAGAGGCAGAGTTGACTGAGAAGACACAAGCGCCTCCTGCAGATAAGGATCTTGCAGACACAAATGAAAATTCAAACCATCGTGAGCACTGGGGATGGGACAGGATATAGAACCCCCTTATATAGAATTATGGGAAAGGACAAGTTCAGATGACCTAATCCATTTACTTCTTCTTCTTCTTCTTCTTCTTCTTCTTCTTCTTCTTCTTCTTCTTCTTCTTCTTCTTCTCCTCCTCCTCCGCCTCCTCCTCCTCCTCCTTCCCCTTCCACTTCCCCTTCCCCTTCTCCTTCTTCTCCTTCAAATTCTACTCCTGGCCCTGAGGTTCTTCCACTGCCATTGCCTGCTTCATTTTCCATGCCAACCTGTGCCCCTTCTCACCATCATCACTTGGTACCTAGACCTCATTGTCTCTCAAAACGATGGCCTCTATTTCACTTCCACAGGACATGGTGTTGTGAAAGGTTCAATTGCTCCTTGAACAGAATTCAAAACAACAAACAGAGGACACAAGATGTCAGCAATAGTAAGCTGTCTGTTCGGACAGTAAGAATACACAAGAAGATGAAATTGACCAGAACCGAAAGACAAGGTCCTGTAAGAGCCCGGTTCTTCAAGGGATTCCTCTTGCTGACAGAGGGATAACAGCCTTCGGTCTCTGGTGTGGGCTCAGCGGAACTTGTGGAGAGACGCTGAAAGCTAGAAACCCCAAATCACACATTATGACGGTGTCCCGAAGATTGGGGGATGATTTACTAAATACCACCGGCAGTGAAGATGAGACGCGTGTGTTTGTGAATCTTCGATGGTGGGGAGGAAGGCAAGATAGAGAAGAGCGAGATGTGCTAAGAGTAGGGGAGGGGCTCCCTTGCATTGGTCAGCCAAACAGTGGGTGAACAATAAGTATTGAAGACAAAGGTTATCAAGACGCCACAGGCCAGGCGTCCAGAGTGCTGTGTGGTGGTTAATGGTTGTGGTGGTACTGGGGGTGGCGGTGGTGGTGGTGGTGGTGATAGTGTTGGAGGTGTTGGGGGTGTTGGTGTTATTGGTGGTACTGGTGGTGGTGGTGGTGGTGGTGGTGGTGGTGGTTGTGGTGATGCTGATGGTGATGTGTGTGCGTACTGGGAGGAAGTCAGCTCTCCCGGATCACACTGCATTTCCCCAACAAAGGCAACCAGGTTCTTTCCCCCAATCCTGATGCCACATTCTTTTGCCATCTTTCAATACCCCTTCTCTGATCACTTGCTCGGCCTATGTATAGATTGAATAAATATGGTGAGAGGATTTAGCCATTACTTCTATGTCTTTTCCTGTCAAACCAGGACGTGGTCCTTGTTCTGTTCTCAAAACCACCTCTTGATCCACGCAGAGCTTCTGCAGGCACACAAGGAAGACTTCTGCACGTCTCATTCCTCTCAAGGCTACCCACAGTTTGGCCCAATCCACAGAATTCATGTACACTCTGCTTTCAGACCAGCGATTTCTGACGTCACCAGTGCTATGCCTCCTACCAGGTTGTCTTCTGAATCGGGCCCGAACCCCTGGCGACTCTCTGCCAATGCACTGGATGCAACCATGGTTATGCGGTCCTCAGCAACATCGTATCTGTGTGTGATATTTTTGATACTATAGTGTCATCTCAGCTTTCCGTTGGACCACCTTTCTCGGGATGGGTACAGATATGGATCTCTTCCAATCAGGTGGCTAGCGGATGTCTGTCACGGTTCCCTGTATGGAAGCCTGAGGGCTTCTATGGTTGCAGCAGCTTGTCAAACCATTTCCATAGTTAGTCCATGATTTTCCGGGAGCCTGGTTTACTTGACAAATGCTTTCAGTGC
This sequence comes from Tenrec ecaudatus, assembly GCF_050624435.1. Classification (NCBI taxonomy): domain Eukaryota; kingdom Metazoa; phylum Chordata; class Mammalia; order Afrosoricida; family Tenrecidae; genus Tenrec; species Tenrec ecaudatus. The sequence goes on from NC_134548.1 coordinate 146,879,076, forward strand.
AACTTGAACTTGTTCCTTCAATACCATTGCTTCTTGCCAAGAGGCTACCTCCTGAAGTGGAGGCATGTGCACTAGCTCTTTTTGGTAGAGTGACTCTCTTGTATTGTCTCTGGCTTCCTTTGAAGCTCTTGTATTGGTCAGCGTTTGCCCCATAGGATCTTTCAATATTGCACCTGAAGACATGAGTTATTTCTCGTGAGTTCTTCGAGGGTAACGCGGGGCAAGCTTGATGTCCCTCTCTGTTTCTCTAAGTCGATGTTTGTAAACATTTCATTACAAATCTATGTTTTTAAACATTTCATGATAATTCTTCTACTGCTGCCCTGTGGAGTTTTCTATTCAACTCTGAGGCTTCCCATTTCTTCCACGTGCTTTAGCTCCTCTACGATTAAGAGAAGGTGTCAGAGTCTCTACTGTCATCTACTTTGATCTCTTCTTAATATCCGGTCTATTTCATGACCTTTGGCTTTCTTCTAGTACGATGTTCTTGATGTCCCCATCAAGTCCTCTGTCCTCAGTGTTGGAGGCATCATATCTGCTCCTGAGACGTTCCCCAAAACCAGGGGCCAACAATTCCTGGTCACATTTGGACTGCCCTGGACCTGTTTCCCGTTTCTTCAGGTTTAGCCTGACCCTATACGGGAGCAAAGGATGGTCTGTTACACAGTCAATCCCTCACCTGCTTTTGGCCGCTTAGCTGGAGCTTCCTCATCTTCTCTTCCCACAGGTGACGTCAGTTGGATTTCTTGCTGTCCCACCTGCGCATGTACAAGTGGGGTTGAAGCAGAAAAAAAAAAGAAGTTTCTATGCTCACGTCATTGTTCTTGGGAAACTATCATGTGATCCCTGACTTTGCGTGGATCACCAAGTTCTCATCTTCCAAAACTCTTCCTTCTACCTTTCTAATGTTTGCCTTGCACTTGGTTGTCAACAGCAAGACTGTCAATGCCTCTGGATCCCATGTTTGATCAATTTCTAACTCAACCCTGTGCTGGAATTCTCCAAGTTCTTCATCACTTGCTTTTATGACTGGTGCATGATTTTTTTAAATACCCCTATTGAAAGGCTTTTCGTGAATTGGATGGATAGATAGAATCTTCTCACATGTAGCCCTGTTCTTCAACAGGGATTCTCCAATGTGCTTTTTAATCATGAAGGCAAAAATATTGGCTTTCAAACCATCTGGACACTGCAAAAGGGCCGCCAGATGAGAAATCTTCTCTGACTGTAGTCAAGAAATGGATTGCCTTCAAGAATGAAAAGGGCAAATTCTTAGAGCATTGAAAAAAATTCACATTTCCACCAAAACTTTAAAAGGAACATATTAGCTTGGAAATATTGTAAGTGAGATATCTGAAATACTATGTAATGGAGACAGGGGAGAAAGAGTAAAATGAACCACTGAATGGGGGTGTCCATGGTAAAATCATTCCCTTACACGACTACCATCATGCCTCAGGTCTGAGCCCAAGATGTTGAACATCCAGAAGCCACAGGTCACTTTGGAAAAGCTATTGAAATAACTTAGAAGAACATTCTCCCTCTCCAGTGAGGCACTTTGTCCTCTCTGGGTTGCCCTGTAGTCCTGCAAGTTGCTATGGGAGAGGGGCTCTGTGATGTCAGAGCCTCTCCAGGGCCCTCATTGGTTCAGGGCGTTCCCATGACTTCCGAACAAACAAAACTGCCTGGCTTGGCTCCTCATTGCCTGAGAGGGCTTGTTTATGGAGATCAAGGGGCCAAGCAGAAATTCACTGTGGGTTCCAGTAGAGTTGACGTGACTGAGAGGCAGAGTTGACTGAGAAGACACAAGCGCCTCCTGCAGATAAGGATCTTGCAGACACAAATGAAAATTCAAACCATCGTGAGCACTGGGGATGGGACAGGATATAGAACCCCCTTATATAGCATTATGGGAAAGGACAAGTTCAGATGACCTAATCCATTTACTACTTCTTCTTCTTGTCTTCTTCTTCTTCTTCTTCTTCTTCTTCTTCTTCTTCTTCTTCTTCTTCTTCTTCTTCTTCTTCTTCTTCTTCTTCTTCTTCTCCTCCTCCTCCTCCTCCTCCTCCCCTTCCTCCTCCTCCTCCCCCTCTTCCTCCTCCTCCTTCTCCTTCCCCTTCCACTTCCCCTTCCCCTTCTCCTACTTCTCCTTCAAATTCTACTCCTGGCCCTGAGGTTCTTCCACTGCCATTGCCTGCTACATTTTCCATGGCCACCTGTGCCCCTTCTCACCATCAACACTTGGTACCTAGACCTCATTGTCTCTCAAAACGATGGCCTCTATTTCACTTCCACAGGACATGGTGTTGTGAAAGGTTCAATTGCTCCTTGAACAGAATTCAAAACAACAAACAGAGGACACAAGATGTCAGCAATAGTAAGCTGTCTGTTCGGACAGTAAGAATACACAAGAAGATGAAATTGACCAGAACCGAAAGACAAGGTCCTGTAAGAGCCCGGTTCTTCAAGGGATTCCTCTTGCTGACAGAGGCATAAAAGCCTTCGGTCTCTGGTGTGGGCTCAGCGGAACTTGTGGAGAGACGCTGAAAGCTAGAAACCCCAAATCACACATTATGAGGGTGTCCTGAAGATTGGGGGATGATTTACTAAAATACCACCGGCAGTGAAGATGAGACGCGTGTGTTTGTGAATCTTCGATGGTGGGGAGGAAGGCAAGATAGAGAAGAGCGAGATGTGCTAAGAGTAGGGGAGGGGCTCCCTTGCATTGGTCAGCCAGACAGTGGGTGAACAATAAGTATTGAAGACAAAGGTTATCAAGACCCCACAGGCCAGGCGTCCAGAGTGCTGTGTGGTGGTAATGGTGGTGGTGGTATTGGGGGTGGCGGTGGTGGTGGTGGTGATAGTGTTGGAGGTGTTGGGGGTGTTGGTTTTATTGGTGGTACTGGTGGTGGTGGTGGTGGTGGTGGTGGTGGTGGTGATGCTGATGGTGATGTGTGTGCGTACTGGGAGGAAGTCAGCTCTCCCGGATCACACTGCAATTCCCCAACAAAGGCAACCAGGTTCTTTCCCCCAATCCTGATGCCACATTCTTTTGCCATCTTTCAATACCCCTTCTCTGATCACTTGCTCGGCCTATGTATAGATTGAATAAATATGGTGAGAGGATTCAGCCATTACTTCTATGTCTTTTCCTGTCAAACCAGGACGTGGTCCTTGTTCTGTTCTCAAAACCACCTCTTGATCCACGCAGAGCTTCTGCAGGCACACAAGGAAGACTTCTGTACGTCTCATTCCTCTCAAGGCTACACACAGTTTGGCCCAATCCACAGAATTCATGTACACTCTGCTTTCAGACCAGCGATTTCTGACGTCACCAGTGCTATGCGTCCTACCAGGTTGTCTTCTGAATCGGGCCCGAACCCCTGGCGACTCTCTGCCAATGCACTGGATGCAACCATGGTTATGCGGTCCTCAGCAACATCGTATCTGTGTGTGATATTTTTGATACTATAGTGTCATCTCAGCTTTCCATTGGACCACCTTTCTCGGGATGGGTACAGATATGGATCTCTTCTAATCAGGTGGCTAGCGGATGTCTGTCACGGTTCCCTGTATGGAAGCCTGAGGGCTTCCATGGTTGCAGCAGCTTGTCAAACCATTTCCATTGTTAGTCCATGAATTTCCGGGAGCCTGATTTACTTGACGAATGCTTTCAGTGCAACTTGAACTTGTTCCTTCAATACCATTGCTTCTTGCCAAGAGGCTACCTCATGAAGTGGAGGCATGTGCACTAGCTCTTTTTGGTAGAGTGACTCTCTTGTATTGTCTCTGGCTTCCTTTGAAGCTCTTGTATTGGTCAGCGTTTGCCCCATAGGATCTTTCAATATTTCACCTGAAGACATGAGTTATTTCTCATGAGTTCTTCGAGGGTAACGCAGGGCAAGCTTGATGTCCCTCTCTGTTTCTCTAACTCGATGTTTGTAAACATTTCATTACAAATCTAGGTTTTTAAACATTTCATGATAATTCTTCTCCTGCTGCCCTGTGGAGTTTTCTATTCAGCTCTGAGGCTTCCCATTTCTTCCATGTGCTTTAGCTCCTCTACGATTAAGAGAAGGTGTCAGAGTCTCTACTGTCATCTACTTTGATCTCTTCTTAATATCCGGTCTATTTCATGACCTTTGGCTTTCTTCTAGTACGATGTTCTTGATGTCCCCATCAAGTCCCCTGTCCTCAGTGTTGGAGGCATCATATCTGCTCCTGAGACGTTCCCCAAAACCAGGGGCCAACAATTCCAGGTCACATTTGGACTGCCCTGGACCTGTTTCCCGTTTCTTCAGGTTTAGCCTGACCCTATAGGGGAGCAAAGGATGGTCTGTTACACAGTCAATCCCTCACCTGCTTTTGGCCGCTTAGCTGGAGTTTCCTCATTTTCTCTTCCCACAGGTGACGTCAGTTGGATTTCTTGCTGTCCCACCTGCGTATGTACAAGTGGGGTTGAAGCAGAAAAAAAAAAGAAGTTTCTATGCTCACGTCATTGTTCTTGGGAAAGTATCATGTGATCCCTGACTTTGCGTGGATCACCAAGTTCTCATCTTCCAAAACTCTTCCTTCTACCTTTCTAATGTTTGCGTTGCTCTTGGTTGTCAACAGCAAGACTGCCAATGCCTCTGGATCCCATGTTTGATCAATTTCTAACTCAACCCTGTGCTGGAATTCTCCAGTTCTTCATCACTTGCTTTTATGACTGGTGCATGATTTTTTTAAATACCCCTATTGAAAGGCTTTTCGTGAATTGGATGGATAGATAGAATCTTCTCACACGTAGCCCTGTTCTTCAACAGGGATTCTCCAATGTGCTTTTTAATCATGAAGGCAAAAATATTGGCTTTCAAACCATCTGGACACTGCAAAAGGGCCACCAGATGAGAAATCTTCTCTGACTGTAGTCAAGAAATGGATTGCCTTCAAGAATGAAAAGGGCAAATTCTTAGAGCATTGAAAAAAATTCACATTTCCACCAAAACTTTAAAAGGAACATATTAGCTTGGAAATATTGTAAGTGAGATATCTGAAATACTATGTAATGGAGACAGGGGAGAAAGAGTAAAATGAACCACTGAATGGGGGTGTCCATGGTAAAATCATTCCCTTACACGACTACCATCATGCCTCAGGTCTGAGCCCAAGATGTTGAACATCCAGAAGCGACAGGTCACTTTGGAAAAGCTATTGAAATACCTTAGAAGAACATTCTCCCTCTCCAGTGAGGCACTTTGTCCTCTCTGGGTTGCCCTGTCGTCCTGCAAGTTGCTATGGGAGAGGGGCTCTGTGATGTCAGAGCCTCTCCAGGGCCCTCATTGGTTCAGGGCGTTCCCATGACTACCGAACAAACAAAACTGCCTGGCTTGGCTCCTCATTGCCTGAGAGGGCTTGTTTATGGAGATCAAGGGGCCAAGCAGAAATTCACTCTGGGTTCCAGTAGAGTTGACGTGACTGAGAGGCAGAGTTGACTGAGAAGACACAAGCGCCTCCTGCAGATAAGGATCTTGCAGACACAAATGAAAATTCAAACCATCGTGAGCACTGGGGATGGGACAGGATATAGAACCTCCTTATATAGAATTATGGGAAAGGACAAGTTCAGATGACCTAATCCATTTACTTCTTCTTCTTCTTCTTCTTCTTCTTCTTCTTCTTCTTCTTCTTCTTCTTCTTCTTCTTCTTCTTCTTCTTCTTCTTCTTCTCCTCCTCCTCCTCCTCCTCCTCCTCCTCCTCCTCCTCCCCCTCTTCCTCCTCCTCCTCCTCCTTCCCCTTCCACTTCCCCTTCCCCTTCTCCTTCTTCTCCTTCAAATTCTACTCCTGGCCCTGAGGTTCTTCCACTGCCATTGCCTGCTTCATTTTCCATGCCAACCTGTGCCCCTTCTCACCATCATCACTTGGTACCTAGACCTCATTGTCTCTCAAAACGATGGCCTCTATTTCACTTCCACAGGACATGGTGTTGTGAAAGGTTCAATTGCTCCTTGAACAGAATTCAAAACAACAAACAGAGGACACAAGATGTCAGCAATAGTAAGCTGTCTGTTCGGACAGTAAGAATACACAAGAAGATGAAATTGACCAGAACCGAAAGACAAGGTCCTGTAAGAGGCCGTTTCTTCAAGGGATTCCTCTTGCTGACAGAAGGATAACAGCCTTCGGTCTCTGGTGTGGGCTCAGCGGAACTTGTGGAGAGACGCTGAAAGCTAGAAACCCCAAATCACACATTATGAGGGTGTCCCGAAGATTGGGGGATGATTTACTAAAATACCACCGGCATTGAAGTTGAGACGCGTGTGTTTGTGAATCTTCGATGGTGGGGAGGAAGGCAAGATAATGAAGAGCGAGATGTGCTAAGAGTAGGGGAGGGGCTCCCTTGCATTGGTCAGCCAAACAGTGGGTGAACAATAAGTATTGAAGACAAAGGTTATCAAGACGCCACAGGCCAGGCGTCCAGAGTGCTGTGTGGTGGTAATGGTGGTGGTGGTATTGGGGGTGGCGGTGGTGGTGGTGGTGATAGTGTTGGAGGTGTTGGGGGTGTTGGTGTTATTGGTGGTACTGGTGGTGGTGGTGGTGGTGGTGGTGGTGGTGGAGATGCTGATGGTGATGTGTGTCCGTACTGGGAGGAAGTCAGCTCTCCCGGATCACACTGCAATTCCCCAACAAAGGCAACCAGGTTCTTTCCCCCAATCCTGATGCCACATTCTTTTGCCATCTTTCAATACCCCTTCTCTGATCACTTGCTCGGCCTATGTATAGATTGAATAAATATGGTGAGAGGATTCAGCCATTACTTCTATGTCTTTTCCTGTCAAACCAGGACGTGGTCCTTTTTCTGTTCCCAAAACCACCTCTTGATTCACGCAGAGCTTCTGCAGGCACACAAGGAAGACTTCTGTACGTCTCATTCCTCTCAAGGCTACCCACAGTTTGGCCCAATCCACAGAATTCATGTACACTCTGCTTTCAGACCAGCGATTTCTGACGTCACCAGTGCTATGCGTCCTACCAGGTTGTCTTCTGAATCGGGCCCGAACCCCTGGCGAATCTCTGCCAATGCACTGGATGCAACCATGGTTATGCGGTCCTCAGCAACATCGTATCTGTGTGTGATTTTTTTGATACTATAGTGTCATCTCAGCTTTCCATTGGACCACCTTTCTCGGGATGGGTACAGATATGGATCTCTTCCAATCAGGTGGCTAGCGGATGTCTGTCACGGTTCCCTGTATGGAAGCCTGAGGGCTTCCATGGTTGCAGCAGCTTGTCAAACCATTTCCATTGTTAGTCCATGAATTTCCGGGAGCCTGGTTTGCTTGACAAATGCTTTCAGTGCAACTTGAACTTGTTCCTTCAATACCATTGCTTCTTGCCAAAAGGCTACCTCCTGAAGTGGAGGCATGTGCAGTAGCTCTTTTTGGTAGAGTGACTCTCTTGTATTGTCTCTGGCTTCCTTTGAAGCTCTTGTATTGGTCAGCGTTTGCCCCATAGGATCTTTCAATATTGCACCTGAAGACATGAGTTATTTCTCGTGAGTTCTTCGAGGGTAACGCGGGGCAAGCTTGATGTCCCTCTCTGTTTCTCTAACTCGATGTTTGTAAACATTTCATTACAAATCTAGGTTTTTAAACATTTCATGATAATTCTTCTCCTGCTGCCCTGTGGAATTTTCTATTCAGCTCTGAGGCTTCCCATTTCTTCCATGTGCTTTAGCTCCTCTACGATTAAGAGAAGGTGTCAGAGTCTCTACTGTCATCTACTTTGATCTCTTCTTAATATCCGGTCTATTTCATGACCTTTGGCTTTCTTCTAGTACGATGTTCTTGATGTCCCCATCAAGTCCTCTGTCCTCAGTGTTGGAGGCATCATATCTGCTCCTGAGACGTTCCCCAAAACCAGGGGCCAACAATTCCAGGTCACATTTGGACTGCCCTGGACCTGTTTCCCGTTTCTTCAGGTTTAGCCTGACCCTAAAGGGGAGCAAAGGATGGTCTGTTACACAGTCAATCCCTCACCTGCTTTTGGCCACTTAGCTGGAGTTTCCTCATCTTCTCTTCCCACAGGTGACGTCAGTTGGATTTCTTGCTGTCCCACCTGCGTATGTACAAGTGGGGTTGAAGCAGAAAAAAAAAAGAAGTTTCTATGCTCACGTCATTGTTCTTGGGAAACTATCATGTGATCCCTGACTTTGCGTGGATCACCAAGTTCTCATCTTCCAAAACTCTTCCTTCTACCTTTCTAATGTTTGCCTTTTCTTGGTTGTCAACAGCAAGACTGTCAATGCCTCTGGATCCCATGTTTGATCAATTTCTAACTCAACCCTGTGCTGGAATTTTCCAAGTTCTTCATCACTTGCTTTTATGACTGGTGCATGATTTTTTTAAATACCCCTAGTGAAAGGCTTTTCGTGAATTGGATGGATAGATAGAATCTTCTCACACGTAGCCCTGTTCTTCAACAGGGATTCTCCAATGTGCTTTTTAATCATGAAGGCAAAAATATTGGCTTTCAAACCATCTGGACACTGCAAAAGGGCCGCCAGATGAGAAATCTTCTCTGACTGTAGTCAAGAAATGGATTGCCTTCAAGAATGAAAAGGGCAAATTCTTAGAGCATTGAAAAAAATTCACATTTCCACCAAAACTTTAAAAGGAACATATTAGCTTGGAAATATTGTAAGTGAGATATCTGAAATACTATGTAATGGAGACAGGGGAGAAAGAGTAAAATGAACCACTGAATGGGGGTGTCCATGGTAAAATCATTCCCTTACACGACTACCATCATGCCTCAGGTCTGAGCCCAAGATGTTGAACATCCAGAAGCCACAGGTCACTTTGGAAAAGCTATTGAAATAACTTAGAAGAACATTCTCCCTCTCCAGTGAGGCACTTTGTCCTCTCTGGGTTGCCCTGTCGTCCTGCAAGTTGCTATGGGAGAGGGGCTCTGTGATGTCAGAGCCTCTCCAGGGCCCTCATTGGTTCAGGGCGTTCCCATGACTACCGAACAAACAAAACTGCCTGGCTTGGCTCCTCATTGCCTGAGAGGGCTTGTTTATGGAGATCAAGGGGCCAAGCAGAAATTCACTGTGGGTTCCAGTAGAGTTGACGTGACGGAGAGGCAGAGTTGACTGAGAAGACACAAGCGCCTCCTGCAGATAAGGATCTTGCAGACACAAATGAAAATTCAAACCATCGTGAGCACTGGGGAAGGGACAGGATATAGAACCCCCTTATATAGAATTATGGGAAAGGACAAGTTCAGATGACCTAATACATTTACTTCTTCTTCTTCTTCTTCTTCTTCTTCTTCTTCTTCTTCTTCTTCTTCTTCTTCTTCTTCTTCTTCTTCTTCTTCTTCTTCTTTTTCTTTTTCTTCTTCTTCTTCTTCTTCTTCTTCTTCTTCTTCTTCTTCTTCTTCTTCTTCTTCTTCTTCTTCTTCTCCTCCTCCTCCTCCTCCTCCTTCTCCTCCTCCTCCTCCTGCTCCTCCTCCTACTCCTTCCCCTTCCACTTCCCCTTCCCCTTCTCCTTCTTCTCCTTCAAATTCTACTCCTGGCCCTGAGGTTCTTCCACTGCCATTGCCTGCTTCATTTTCCATGCCAACCTGTGCCCCTTCTCACCATCATCACTTGGTACCTAGACCTCATTGTCTCTCAAAACGATGGCCTCTATTTCACTTCCACAGGACATGGTGTTGTGAAAGGTTCAATTGCTCCTTGAACAGAATTCAAAACAACAAACAGAGGACACAAGATGTCAGCAATAGTAAGCTGTCTGTTCGGACAGTAAGAATACACAAGAAGATGAAATTGACCAGAACCGAAAGACAAGGTCCTGTAAGAGCCCGGTTCTTCAAGGGATTCCTCTTGCTGACAGAAGGATAACAGCCTTCGGTCTCTGGTGTGGGCTCAGCGGAACTTGTGGAGAGACGCTGAAAGCTAGAAACCCCAAATCACACATTATGAGGGTGTCCCGAAGATTGGGGGATGATTTACTAAAATACCACCGGCAGTGAAGAGGAGACGCTGTGTCTGTGAATCTTCGATGGTGGGGAGGAAGGCAAGATAGAGAAGAGCGAGATGTGCTAAGAGTAGGGGACGGGCTCCCTTGCATTGGTCAGCCAGACAGTGGGTGAACAATGAGTATTGAAGACAAAGGTTATCAAGACGCCACAGGCCAGGCGTCCAGAGTGCTGTGTGGTGGTAATGGTGGTGGTGGTACTGGGGGTGGCGGTGGTGGTGGTGGTGGTGATAGTGTTGGAGGTGTTGGGGGTGTTGGTGTTATTGGTGGTACTGGTGGTGGTGGTGGTGGTGGTGGTGGTCGTGGTGGTTGTGGTGATGCTGATGGTGATGTGTGTGCGTACTGGGAGGAAGTCAGCTCTCCCGGATCACACTGCAATTCCCCAACAAAGGCAACCAGGTTCTTTCCCCCAATCCTGATGCCACATTCTTTTGCCATCTTTCAATACCCCTTCTCTGATCACTTGCTCGGCCTATGTATAGATTGAATAAATATGGTGAGAGGATTCAGCCATTACTTCTATGTCTTTTCCTGTCAAACCAGGACGTGGTCCTTGTTCTGTTCTCAAAACCACCTCTTGATCCACGCAGAGCTTCTGCAGGCACACAAGGAAGACTTCTGCACGTCTCATTCCTCTCAAGGCAACCCACAGTTTGGCCCAATCCACAGAATCATGTACACTCTGCTTTCAGACCAGCGATTTCTGACGTCACCAGTGCTATGCGTCCTACCAGGTTGTCTTCTGAATCGGGCCCGAACCCCTGGCGACTCTCTGCCAATGCACTGGATGCAACCATGGTTATGCGGTCCTCAGCAACATCGTATCTGTGTGTGATATTTTTGATACTATAGTGTCATCTCAGCTTTCCGTTGGACCACCTTTCTCGGGATGGGTTCAGATATGGATCTCTTCCAATCAGGTGGCTAGCGGATGTCTGTCACGGTTCCCTGTATGGAAGCCTTAGGGCTTCCATGGTTGCAGCAGCTTGTCAAACCATTTCCATTGTTAGTCCATGAATTTCCGGGAGCCTGGTTTACTTGACAAATGCTTTCAGTGCAACTTGAACTTGTTCCTTCAATACCATTGCTTCTTGCCAAGAGGCTACCTCCTGAAGTGGAGGCATGTGCACTAGCTCTTTTTGGTAGAGTGACTCTCTTGTATTGTCTCTGGCTTCCTTTGAAGCTCTTGTATTGGTCAGCGTTTGCCCCATAGGATCTTTCAATATTGCACCTGAAGACATGAGTTATTTCTCGTGAGTTTTCGAGGGTAACGCATGGCAAGCTTGATGTCCCTCTCTGTTTCTCTAACTCGATGTTTGTAAACATTTCATTACAAATCTAGGTTTTTAAACATTTCATGATAATTCTTCTCCTGCTGCCCTGTGGAGTTTTCTATTCAGCTCTGAGGCTTCCCATTTCTTCCACGTGCTTTAGCTCCTCTACGATTTAGAGAAGGTGTCAGAGTCTCTACTGTCATCTACTTTGATCTCTTCTTAATATCCGGTCTATTTCATGACCTTTGGCTTTCTTCTAGTACGATGTTTTTGATGTCCCCATCAAGTCCTCTGTCCTCAGTGTTGGAGGCATCATATCTGCTCCTGAGACGTTCCCCAAAACCAGGGGCCAACAATTCCAGGTCACATTTGGACTGCCCTGGACCTGTTTCCCGTTTCTTCAGGTTTAGCCTGACCCTATAGAGGAGCAAAGGATGGTCTGTTACACAGTCAATCCCTCATCTGCTTTTGGCCGCTTAGCTGGAGCTTCCTCATCTTCTCTTCCCACAGGTGACGTCAGTTGGATTTCTTGCTGTCCCACCTGCGTATGTACAAGTGGGGTTGAAGCAGAAAAAAAAAAGAAGTTTCTATGCTCACGTCATTGTTCTTGGGAAACTATCATGTGATCCCTGACTTTGCGTGGATCACCAAGTTCTCATCTTCCAAAACTCTTCCTTCTACCTTTCTAATGTTTGCCTTGCTCTTGGTTGTCAACAGCAAGACTGTCAATGCCTCTGGATCCCATGTTTGATCAATTTCTAACTCAACCCTGCGCTGGAATTCTCCAAGTTCTTCATCACTTGCTTTTATGACTGCTGCATGATTTTTTTAAATACCCCTAGTGAAAGGCTTTTCGTGAATTGGATGGATAGATAGAATCTTCTCACACGTAGCCCTGTTCTTCAACAGGGATTCTCCAATGTGCTTTTTAATCATGAAGGCAAAAATATTGGCTTTCAAACCATCTGGACACTGCAAAAGGGCCGCCAGATGAGAAATCTTCTCTGACTGTAGTCAAGAAATGGATTGCCTTCAAGAATGAAAAGGGCAAATTCTTAGAGCATTGAAAAAAATTCACATTTCCACCAAAACTTTAAAAGGAACATATTAGCTTGGAAATATTGTAAGTGAGATATCTGAAATACTATGTAATGGAGACAGGGGAGAAAGAGTAAAATGAACCACTGAATGGGGGTGTCCATGGTAAAATCATTCCCTTACACGACTACCATCATGCCTCAGGTCTGAGCCCAAGATGTTGAACATCCAGAAGCCACAGGTCACTTTGGAAAAGCTATTGAAATAACTTAGAAGAACATTCTCCCTCTCCAGTGAGGCACGTTGTCCTCTCTGGGTTGCCCTGTCGTCCTGCAAGTTGCTATGGGAGAGGGGCTCTGTGATGTCAGAGCCTCTCCAGGGCCCTCATTGGTTCAGGGCGTTCCCATGACTACCGAACAAACAAAACTGACTGGCTTGGCTCCTCATTGCCTGAGAGGGCTTGTTTATGGAGATCAAGGGGCCAAGCAGAAATTCACTGTGGGTTCCAGTAGAGTTGACGTGACTGAGAGGCAGAGTTGACTGAGAAGACACAAGCGCCTCCTGCAGATAAGGATCTTGCAGACACAAATGAAAATTCAAACCATCGTGAGCACTGGGGATGGGACAGGATATAGAACCCCCTTATATAGAATTATGGGAAAGGACAAGTTCAGATGACCTAATCCATTTACTTCTTCTTCTTCTTCTTCTTCTTCTTCTTCTTCTTCTTCTTCTTCTTCTTCTTCTTCTTCTTCTTCTTCTTCTTCTTCTTCTTCTTCTTCTTCTTCTCATCCTCCTCCTCCTTCTCCTCCTCCTCCTCCTCCTCCTCCCCCTCCTCCCCCTCCTCCTCCTCCTCCTCCTCCTTCCCCTTCCACTTCCCCTTCCCCTTCTCCTTCTTCTCCTTCAAATTCTACTCCTGGCCCTGAGGTTCTTCCACTGCCATTGCCTGCTTCATTTTCCATGGCAACCTGTGCACCTTCTCACCATCATCACTTGGTACCTAGACCTCATTGTCTCTCAAAACGATGGCCACTATTTCACTTCCACAGGACATGGTGTTGTGAAAGTTTCAATTGCTCCTTGAACAGAATTCAAAACAACAAACAGAGGACACAAGATGTCAGCAATAGTAAGCTATCTGTTCGGACAGTAAGAATACACAAGAAGATGAAATTGACCAGAACCGAAAGACAAGGTCCTGTAAGAGCCCGGTTCTTCAAGGGATTCCTCTTGCTGACAGAGGGATAACAGCCTTCGGTCTCTGGTGTGGGCTCAGCGGAACTTGTGGAGAGACGCTGAAAGCCAGAAACCCCAAATCACACATTATGAGGGTGTCCCGAAGATTGGGGGATGATTTACTAAAATACCACCGGCAGTGAAGAGGAGACGCGTGTGTCTGTGAATCTTCGATGGTGGGGAGGAAGGCAAGATAGAGAAGAGCGAGATGTGCTAAGAGTAGGGGAGGGGCTCCCTTGCATTGGTCAGCCAGACAGTGGGTGAACAATAAGTATTGAAGACAAAGGTTATCAAGACCCCACAGGCCAGGCGACCAGAGTGCTGTGTGGTGGTAATGGTGGTGGTGGTATTGGGGGTGGCGGTGGTGGTGGTGGTGGTGATAGTGTTGGAGGTGTTGGGGGTGTTGGTGTTATTGGTGGTACTGGTGGTGGTGGTGGTGGTGGTGGTGGTGGTGGTGGTGGTGATGCTGATGGTGATGTGTGTGCGTACTGGGAGGAAGTCAGCTCTCCCGGATCACACTGCAATTCCCCAACAAAGGCAACCAGGTTCTTTCCCCCAATCCTGATGCCACATCCTTTTGCCATCTTTCAATACCCCTTCTCTGATCACTTGCTCGGCCTATGTATAGATTGAATAAATATGGTGAGAGGATTCAGCCATTACTTCTATGTCTTTTCCTGTCAAACCAGGACGTGGTCCTTGTTCTGTTCTCAAAACCACCTCTTGATCCACGCAGAGCTTCTGCAGGCACACAAGGAAGACTTCTGCACGTCTCATTCCTCTCAAGGCAACCCACAGTTTGGCCCAATCCACAGAATCATGTACACTCTGCTTTCTGACCAGCGATTTCTGACGTCACCAGTGCTATGCGTCCTACCAGGTTGTCTTCTGAATCGGGCCCGAACCCCTGGCGACTCTCTGCCAATGCACTGGATGCAACCATGGTTATGCGGTCCTCAGCAACATCGTATCTGTGTGTGATATTTTTGATACTATAGTGTCATCTCAGCTTTCCGTTGGACCACCTTTCTCGGGATGGGTTCAGATATGGATCTCTTCCAATCAGGTGGCTAGCGGATGTCTGTCACGGTTCCCTGTATGGAAGCTAGAGGGCTTCCATGGTTGCAGCAGCTTGTCAAACCATTTCCATTGTTAGTCCATGAATTTCCGGGAGCCTGGTTTACTTGACAAATGCTTTCAGTGCAACTTGAACTTGTTCCTTCAATACCATTGCTTCTTGCCAAGAGGCTACCTCCTGAAGTGGAGGCATGTGCACTAGCTCTTTTTGGTAGAGTGACTCTCTTGTATTGTCTCTGGCTTCCTTTGAAGCTCTTGTATTGGTCAGCGTTTGCCCCATAGGATCTTTCAATATTGCACCTGAAGACATGAGTTATTTCTCGTGAGTTTTCGAGGGTAACGCATGGCAAGCTTGATGTCCCTCTCTGTTTCTCTAACTCGATGTTTGTAAACATTTCATTACAAATCAAGGTTTTTAAACATTTCATGATAATTCTTCTCCTGCTGCCCTGTGGAGTTTTCTATTCAGCTCTGAAGCTTCCCATTTCTTCCACCTGCTTTAGCTCCTCTACGGTTAAGAGAAGGTGTCAGAGTCTCTACTGTCATCTACTTTGATCTCTTCTTAATATCCGGTCTATTTCATGACCTTTGGCTTTCTTCTAGTACGAGGTTTTTGATGTCCCCATCAAGTCCTCTGTCCTCAGTGTTGGAGGCATCATATCTGCTCCTGAGACGTTCCCCAAAACCAGGGGCCAACAATTCCAGGTCACATTTGGACTGCCCTGGACCTGTTTCCCCTTTCTTCAGGTTTAGCCTGACCCTAGAGAGGAGCAAAGGATGGTCTGTTACACAGTCAATCCCTCATCTGCTTTTGGCCGCTTAGCTGGAGCTTCCTCATCTTCTCTTCCCACAGGTGACGTCAGTTGGATTTCTTGCTGTACCACCTGCGTTTGTACAAGTGGGGTTGAAGCAGAAAAAAAAAAGAAGTTTCAATGCTCACGTCATTGTTCTTGGGAAACTATCATGTGATCCCTGACTTTGCGTGGATCACCAAGTTCTCATCTTCCAAAACTCTTCCTTCTACCTTTCTAATGTTTGCCTTGCTCGTTGTTGTCAACAGCAAGACTGTCAATGCCTCTGGATCCCATGTTTGATCAATTTCTAACTCAACCCTGTGCTGGAATTCTCCAAGTTCTTCATCACTTGCTTTTATGACTGGTGCATGATTTTTTTAAATACCCCTATTGAAAGGCTTTTCGTGAATTGGATGGATAGATAGAATCTTCTCACACGTAGCCCTGTTCTTCAACAGGGATTCTCCAATGTGCTTTGTAATCATGAAGGCAAAGATATTGGCTTTCAAACCATCTGGACACTGCAAAAGGGCCGCCAGATGAGAAATCTTCTCTGACTGTAGTCAAGAAATGGATTGCCTTCAAGAATGAAAAGGGCAAATTCTTAGAGCATTGAAAAAAATTCACATTTCCACCAAAACTTTAAAAGGAACATATTAGCTTGGAAATATTGTAAGTGAGATATCTGAAATACTATGTAATGGAGACAGGGGAGAAAGAGTAAAATGAACCACTGAATGGGGGTGTCCATGGTAAAATCATTCCCTTACACGACTACCATCATGCCTCAGGTCTGAGCCCAAGATGTTGAACATCCAGAAGCCACAGGTCACTTTGGAAAAGCTATTGAAATAACTTAGAAGAACCTTCTCCCTCTCCAGTGAGGCACGTTGTCCTCTCTGGGTTGCCCTGTCGTCCTGCAAGTTGCTATGGGAGAGGGGCTCTGTGATGTCAGAGCCTCTCCAGGGCCCTCATTGGTTCAGGGCGTTCCCATGACTTCCGAACAAACAAAACTGCCTGGCTTGGCTCCTCATTGCCTGAGAGGGCTTGTTTATGGAGATCAAGGGGCCAAGCAGAAATTCACTGTGGGTTCCAGTAGAGTTGACGTGACTGAGAGGCAGAGTTGACTGAGAAGACACAAGCGCCTCCTGCAGATAAGGATCTTGCAGACACAAATGAAAATTCAAACCATCGTGAGCACTGGGGATGGGACAGGATATAGAACCCCCTTGTATAGCATTATGGGAAAGGACATGTTCAGATGACCTAATCCATTTACTTCTTCTTCTTCTTCTTCTTCTTCTTCTTCTTCTTCTTCTTCTTCTTCTTCTTCTTCTTCTTCTTCTTCTTCTTCTTCTTCTTCTTCTCCTTCTTCTTCTTCTTCTTCTCCTCCTCCTCCTCCTCCTCCTCCTCCTCCTCCTCCTTCTCCTCCTCCTCCCACTCCTCCTCCTCCTCCTCCTCCTCCTCCTCCTCCTCCTCCTCCTTCTCCTCCTCCTTCCCCTTCCACTTCCCCTTCCCCTTCTCCTTCTTCTCCTTCAAATTCCACTCCTGGCCCTGAGGTTCTTCCACTGCCATTGCCTGCTTCATTTTCCATGGCAACCTGTGCCCCTTCTCACCATCATCACTTGGTACCTAGACCTAATTGTCTCTCAAAACGATCACCTCTATTTCACTTCCACAGGACATGATGTTGTGAAAGGTTCAATTGCTCCTTGAACAGAATTCAAAACAACAAACAGAGGACACAAGATGTCAGCAATAGTAAGCTGTCTGTTCGGACAGTAAGAATACACAAGAAGATGTAATTGACCAGAACCGAAAGACAAGGTCCTGTAAGAGCCCGGTTCTTCAAGGGATTCCTCTTGCTGACAGAGGGATAACAGCCTTCAGTCTCTGGTGTGGGCTCAGCGGAACTTGTGGAGAGACGCTGAAAGCTAGAAACCCCAAATCACACATTATGAGGGTGTCCCGAAGATTGGGGGATGATTTACTAAAATACCACCGGCAGTGAAGAGGAGACGCGTGTGTCTGTGAATCTTCGATGGTGGGGAGGAAGGCAAGATAGAGAAGAGCGAGATGTGCTAAGAGTAGGGGAGGGGCTCCCTTGCATTGGTCAGCCAGACAGTGGGTGAACAATAAGTATTGAAGACAAAGGTTATCAAGACCCCACAGGCCAGGCGTCCAGAGTGCTGTGTGGTGGTAATGGTGGTGGTGGTATTAGGGGTGGCGGTGGTGGTGGTGGTGGTGATAGTGTTGGAGGTGTTGGGGCTGTTGGTGTTATTGGTGGTACTGGTGGTGGTGGTGGTGGTGGTGGTAGTGGTGGTGATGCTGATGGTGATGTGTGTGCGTACTGGGAGGAAGTTAGCTCTCCCGGATCACACTGCAATTCCCCAACAAAGGCAACCAGGATCTTTCCCCCAATCCTGATGCCACATTCTTTTGCCATCTTTCAATACCCCTTCTCTGATCACTTGCTCGGCCTATGTATAGATTGAATAAATATGGTGAGAGGATTCAGCCATTACTTCTATGTCTTTTCCTGTCAAACCAGGACGTGGTCCTTGTTCTGTTCTCAAAACCACCTCTTGATCCACGCAGAGCATCTGCAGGCACACAAGGAAGACTTCTGCACGTCTCATTCCTCTCAAGGCTACCCACAGTTTGGCCCAATCCACAGAATTCATGTACACTCTGCTTTCAGACCAGCGATTTCTGACGTCACCAGTGCTATGCCTCCTACCAGGTTGTCTTCTGAATCGGGCCCGAACCCCTGGCGACTCTCTGCCAATGCACTGGATGCAACCATGGTTATGCGGTCCTCAGCAACATCGTATCTGTGTGTGATATTTTTGATACTATAGTGTCATCTCAGCTTTCCGTTGGACCACCTTTCTCGGGATGGGTACAGATATGGATCTCTTCCAATCAGGTGGCTAGCGGATGTCTGTCACGGTTCCCTGTATGGAAGCTAGAGGGCTTCCATGGTTGCAGCAGCTTGTCAAACCATTTCCATTGTTAGTCCATGAATTTCCGGGAGCCTGGATTACTTGACAAATGCTTTCAGTGCAACTTGAACTTGTTCCTTCAATACCATTGCTTCTTGCCAAGAGGCTACCTCCTGAAGTGGAGGCATGTGCACTAGCTCTTTTTGGTAGAGTGACTCTCTTGTATTGTCTCTGGCTTCCTTTGAAGCTCTTGTATTGGTCAGCGTTTACCCCATAGGATCTTTCAATATTGCACCTGAAGACATGAGTTATTTCTCGTGAGTTCTTCGAGGGTAACGCAGGGCAAGCTTGATGTCCCTCTCTGTTTCTCTAACTCGATGTTTGTAAACATTTCATTACAAATCTAGGTTTTTAAACATTTCATGATAATTCTTCTCCTGCTGCCCTGTGGAGTTTTCTATTCAGCTTTGAGGCTTCCCATTTCTTCCACGTGCTTTAGCTCCTCTACGATTAAGAGAAGGTGTCAGAGTCTCTACTGTCATCTACTTTGATCTCTTCTTAATATCCGGTCTATTTCATGACCTTTGGCTTTCTTCTAGTACGATGTTCTTGATGTCCCCATCAAGTCCCCTGTCCTCAGTGTTGGAGGCATCATATCTGCTCCTGAGACGTTCCCCAAAACCAGGGGCCAACAATTCCAGGTCACATTTGGACTGCCCTGGACCTGTTTCCCGTTTCTTCAGGTTTAGCCTGACCCTATAGGGGAGCAAAGGATGGTCTGTTACACAGTCAATCCCTCACCTGCTTTTGGCCGCTTAGCTGGAGTTTCCTCATCTTCTCTTCCCACAGGTGACGTCAGTTGGATTTTTTGCTGTTCCACCTGCGTATGTACAAGTGGGGTTGAAGCAGAAAAAAAAAGAAGTTTCTATGCTCACGTCATTGTTCTTGGGAAACTATCATGTGATCCCTGACTTTGCGTGGATCACCAAGTTCTCATCTTTCAAAACTCTTCCTTCTACCTTTCTAATGTTTGCCTTGCTCTTGGTTGTCAACAGCAAGACTGTCAATGCCTCTGGATCCCATGTTTGATCAATTTCTAACTCAACCCGGTGCTGGAATTCTCCAAGTTCTTCATCACTTGCTTTTATGACTGGTGCATGATTTTTTTAAATACCCCTATTGAAAGGCTTTTCGTGAATTGGATGGATAGATAGAATCTTCTCACACGTAGCCCTGTTCTTCAACAGGGATTCTCCAATGTGCTTTTTAATCATGAAGGCAAAAATATTGGCTTTCAAACCATCTGGACACTGCAAAAGGGCCGCCAGATGAAAAATCTACTCTGACTGTAGTCAAGAAATGGATTGCCTTCAGGAATGAAAAGGGCAAATTCTTAGAGCATTGAAAAAAATTCACATTTCCACCAAAACTTTAAAAGGAACATATTAGCTTGGAAATATTGTAAGTGAGATATCTGAAATACTATGTAAAGGAGACAGGGGAGAAAGAGTAAAATGAACCACTGAATGGGGGTGTCCATGGTAAAATCATTCCCTTACACGACTACCATCATGCCTCAGGTCTGAGCCCAAGTTGTTGAACATCCAGAAGCCACAGGTCACTTTGGAAAAGCTATTGAAATAACTTAGAAGAACATTCTCCCTCTCCAGTGAGGCACTTTGTCCTCTCTGGGTTGCCCTGTCGTCCTGCAAGTTGCTATGGGAGAGGGGCTCTGTGATGTCAGAGCCTCTCCAGGGCCCTCATTGGTTCAGGGCGTTCCCATGACTACCGAACAAACAAAACTGACTGGCTTGGCTCCTCATTGCCTGAGAGGGCTTGTTTATGGAGATCAAGGGGCCAAGCAGAAATTCACTGTGGGTTCCAGTAGAGTTGACGTGACTGAGAGGCAGGGTTGACTGAGAAGACACAAGCGCCTCCTGAAGATAAGGATCTTGCAGACACAAATGAAAATTCAAACCATCGTGAGCACTGGGGATGGGACAGGATATAGAACCCCCTTATATAGCATTATGGGAAAGGACAAGTTCAGATGACCTAATCCATTTTCTTTTTCTTCTTATTCTTCTTCTTCTTCTTCTCCTCCTCCTCCTCCTCCTCCTCCTCCTCCTCCTCCTTCTCCTCCACCTCCTCCTCCTCCTCCTCCATCCCCTTCCACTTCCCCTTCCCCTTGTCCTTCTTCTCCTTCAAATTCTACTCCTGGCCCTGAGGTTCTTCCACTGCCATTGCCTGCTTCATTTTCCATGGCAACCTGTGCCCCTTCTCACCATCATCACTTGGTACCTAGACCTCATTGTCTCTCAAAACGATGGCCTCTATTTCACTTCCACAGGACATGGTGTTGTGAAAGGTTCAATTGCTCCTTGAACAGAATTCAAAACAACAAACAGAGGACACAAGATGTCAGCAATAGTAAGCGGTCTGTTCGGACAGTAAGAATACACAAGAAGATGAAATTGACCAGAACCGAAAAACAAGGTCCTGTAAGAGCCCGGTTCTTCAAGGGATTCCTCTTGCTGACAGAGGGATAACAGCTTTCGGTCTCTGGTGTGGGCTCAGCGGAACTTGTGGAGAGACGCTGAAAGCTAGAAACCCCAAATCACACATTATGAGGGTGTCCCGAAGATTGGGGGATGATTTACTAAAATACCACCGGCAGTGAAGAGGAGACCCGTGTGTCTGTGAATCTTCGATGGTGGGGAGGAAGGCAAGATAGAGAAGAGCGAGATGTGCTAAGAGTAGGAGAGGGGCTCCCTTGCATTGGTCAGCCAGACAGTGGGTGAACAATAAGTATTGAAGACAAAGGTTATCAAGACCCCACAGGCCCGCCGTCCAGAGTGCTGTGTGGTGGTAATGGTGGTGGTGGTATTGGGGGTGCCGGTAGTGGTGGTGGTGGTGATCGTGTTGGAGGTGTTGGGGTGTTGGTGTTATTGGTGGTACTGGTGTTGGTGGTGGTGGTGGTGATGCTGATGGTGATGCGTGTGCGTACTGGGAGGAAGTCAGCTCTCCCGGATCACACTGCCATTCCCCAACAAAGGCAACCAGGTTCTTTCCCCCAATCCTGATGCCACATTCTTTTGCCATCTTTCAATACCCCTTCTCTGATCACTTGCTCGGCCTATGTATAGATTGAATAAATATGGTGAGAGGATTCAGCCATTACTTCTATGTCTTTTCCTGTCAAACCAGGACGTGGTCCTTGTTCTGTTCTCAAAACCACCTCTTGATCCACGCAGAGCTTCTGCAGGCACACAAGGAAGACTTCTGCACGTCTTATTCCTCTCAAGGCTACCCACAGTTTGGCCCAATCCACAGAATTCATGTACACTCTGCTTTCAGACCAGCGATTTCTGACGTCACCAGTGCTATGCGTCCTACCAGGTTGTCTTCTGAATCGGGCCCGAACCCCTGGCGACTCTCTGCCAATGCACTGGATGCAACCATGGTTATGCGGTCCTCAGCAACATTGTTTCTGTGTGTGATATTTTTGATACTATAGTGTCATCTCAGCTTTCCGTTGGACCACCTTTCTCGGGATGGGTACAGATATGGATCTCTTCCAATCAGGTGGCTAGCGGATGTCTGTCACGGTTCCCTGTATGGAAGCCTGAGGGCTTCCATGGTTGCAGCAGCTTGTCAAACCATTTCCATTGTTAGTCCATGAATTTCCGGGAGCCTGGATTACTTGACAAATGCTTTCAGTGCAACTTGAACTTGTTCCTTCCATACCATTGCTTCTTGCCAGGAGGCTACCTCCTGAAGTGGAGTCATGTGCACTAGCTCTTTTTGGTAGAGTGACTCTCTTGTATTGTCTCTGGCTTCCTTTGAAGCTCTTGTATTGGTCAGCGTTTGCCCCATAGGATCTTTCAATATTGCACCTGAAGACATGAGTTATTTCTCGTGAGTTCTTCGAGGGTAACGCATGGCAAGCTTGATGTCCCTCTCTGTTTCTCTAACTCGATGTTTGTAAACATTTCATTACAAATCTAGGTTTTTAAACATTTCATGATAATTCTTCTCCTGCTGCCCTGTGGAGTTTTCTATTCAGCTCTGAGGCTTCCCATTTCTTCCACGTGCTTTAGCTCCTCTATGATTAAGAGAAGGTGTCAGAGTCTCTACTGTCATCTACTTTGATCTCTTCTTAATATCCGGTCTATTTCATGACCTTTGGCATTCTTCTAGTACGATGTTCTTGATGTCCCCATCAAGTCCTCTGTCCTCAGTGTTGGAGGCATCATATCTGCTCCTGAGACGTTCCCCAAAACCAGGGGCCAACAATTCCAGGTCACATTTGGACTGCCCTGGACCTGTTTCCCGTTTCTTCAGGTTTAACCTGACCCTATAGGGGAGCAAAGGATGGTCTGTTACACAGTCAATCCCTCACCTGCTTTTGGCCGCTTAGCTGGAGCTTCCTCATCTTCTCTTCCCACAGGTGACGTCAGTTGGATTTCTTGCTGTTCCACCTGCGTATGTACAAGTGGGGTTGAAGCAGAAAAAAAAAGAAGTTTCTATGCTCACGTCATTGTTCTTGGGAAACTATCATGTGATCCCTGACTTTGCGTGGATCACCAAGTTCTCATCTTCCAAAACTCTTCCTTCTACTTTTCTAATGTTTGCCTTGCTCTTGATTGTCAACAGCAAGACTGTCAATGCCTCTGGATCCCATGTTTGATCAATTTCTAACTCAACCCTGTGCTGGAATTCTCCAAGTTCTTCATCACTTGCTTTTATGACTGGTGCATGATTTTTTAAAATACCCCTATTTTAAGGCTTTTCGTGAATTGGATGGATAGATAGAATCTTCTCACACGTAGCCCTGTTCTTCAACAGGGATTCTCCAATGTGCTTTTTAATCATGAAGGCAAAAATATTGGCTTTCAAACCATCTGGACACTGCAAAAGGGCCGCCAGATGAAAAATCTTCTCTGACTGTAGTCAAGAAATGGATTGCCTTCAAGAATGAAAAGGGCAAATTCTTAGAGCATTGAAAAAAATTCACATTTCCACCAAAACTTTAAAAGGAACATATTAGCTTGGAAATATTGTAAGTGAGATATCTGAAATACTATGTAATGGAGACAGGGGTGAAAGAGTAAAATGAACCACTGAATGGGGGTGTCCATGGTAAAATCATTCCCTTACACGACTACCATCATGCCTCAGGTCTGAGCCCAAGTTGTTGAACATCCAGAAGCCACAGGTCACTTTGGAAAAGCTATTGAAATAACTTAGAAGAACATTCTCCCTCTCCAGTGAGGCACTTTGTCCTCTCTGGGTTGCCCTGTCGTCCTGCAAGTTGCTATGGGAGAGGGGCTCTGTGATGTCAGAGCCTCTCCAGGGCCCTCATTGGTTCAGGGCGTTCCCATGACTACCGAACAAACAAAACTGCCTGGCTTGGCTCCTCATTGCCTGAGAGGGCTTGTTTATGGAGATCAAGGGGCCAAGCAGAAATTCACTGTGGGTTCCAGTAGAGTTGACGTGACTGAGAGGCAGAGTTGACTGAGAAGACACAAGCGCCTCCTGCAGATAAGGATCTTGCAGACACAAATGAAAATTCAAACCATCGTGAGCACTGGGGATGGGACAGGATATAGAACCCCCTTATATAGAATTATGGGAAAGGACAAGTTCAGATGACCTAATCCATTTACTTCTTCTTCTTCTTCTTCTTCATCTTCTTCTTCTTCTCCTTCTTCTTCTTCTTCTTCTTCTTCTTCTTCTTCTTCTTCTTCTTCTTCTTCTTCTTCTTCTTCTTCTAATTCTTCTTATTCTTCTCCTCCTCCTCCTCCTCCTCCTCCTTCTCCTCCTTCTCCCCCTCCTGCACCTCCTCCTCCTCCTCCTCCTCCTACTTCCCCTTCCACTTCCCCTTCCCTTTCTCCTTCTTCTCCTTCAAATTACTCCTGGCCCTGAGGTTCTTCCACTGCCATTGCCTGCTTTATTTTCCATGGCAACCTGTGCCCCTTCTCACCATCATCACTTGGTACCTAGACCTCATTGTCTCTCATAACGATGGCCTCTATTTCACTTCCACAGGACATGGTGTTTTGAAAGTTTCAATTGCTCCTTGAACAGAATTCAAAACAACAAACAGAGGACACAAGATGTCAGCAATAGTAAGCTGTCTGTTCGGACAGTAAGAATACACAAGAAGATGAAATTGACCAGAACCGAAAAACAAGGTCCTGTAAGAGCCCGGTTCTTCAAGGGATTCCTCTTGCTGACAGAGGGATAACAGCCTTCGGTCTCTGGTGTGGGCTCAGCGGAACTTGTGGAGAGACGCTGAAAGCTAGAAACCCCAAATCACACATTATGAGGGTGTCCCGAAGATTGGGGGATGATTTACTAAAATACCACCGGCAGTGAAGAGGAGACGCGTGTGTCTGTGAATCTTCGATGGTGGGGAGGAAGGCAAGATAGAGAAGAGCGAGATGTGCTAAGAGTAGGGGAGGGGCTCCCTTGCATTGGTCAGCCAGACAGTGGGTGAAGAATAAGTATTGAAGACAAAGGTTATCAAGACCCCACAGGCCAGGCGTCCAGAGTGCTGTGTGGTGGTAATGGTGGTGGTGGTATTGGGGGTGGCGGTAGTGGTGGTGGTGGTGATAGTGTTGGAGGTGTTGGGGTGTTGGTGTTATTGGTGGTACTGGTGTTGGTGGTGGTGGTGGTGATGCTGATGGTGATGCGTGTGCTTACTGGGAGGAAGTCAGCTCTCCCGGATCACACTGCAATTCCCCAACAAAGGCAACCAGGTTCTTTCCCCCAATCCTGATGCCACATTCTTTTGCCATCTTTCAATACCCCTTCTCTGATCACTTGCTCGGCCTATGTATAGATTGAATAAATATGGTGAGAGGATTCAGCCATTACTTCTATGTCTTTTCCTGTCAAACAAGGACGTGGTCCTTGTTCTGTTCTCAAAACCACCTCTTGATCCACGCAGAGCTTCTGCAGGCACACAAGGAAGACTTCTGCACGTCTCATTCCTCTCAAGGCTACCCACAGTTTGGCCCAATCCACAGAATTCATGTACACTCTGCTTTCAAACCAGCGATTTCTGACGTCACCAGTGCTATGCCTCCTACCAGGTTGTCTTCTGAATCGGGCCCGAACCCCTGGCGACTCTCTGCCAATGCACTGGATGCAACCATGGTTATGCGGTCCACAGCAACATCGTATCTGTGTGTGATATTTTTGATACTATAGTGTCATCTCAGCTTTCCGTTGGACCACCTTTCTCGGGATGGGTACAGATATGGATCTCTTCCAATCAGGTGGCTAGCGGATGTCTGTCACGGTTCCCTGTATGGAAGCCTGAGGGCTTCCATGGTTGCAGCAGCTTGTCAAACCATTTCCATTGTTAGTCCATGAATTTCCGGGAGCCTGGATTACTTGACAAATGCTTTCAGTGCAACTTGAACTTGTTCCTTCCATACCATTGCTTCTTGCCAAGAGGCTACCTCCTGAAGTGGAGGCATGTGCACTAGCTCTTTTTGGTAGAGTGACTCTCTTGTATTGTCTCTGGCTTCCTTTGAAGCTCTTGTATTGGTCAGCATTTGCCCGATAGGATCTTTCAATATTGCACCTGAAGACATGAGTTATTTCTCGTGAGTTCTTCGAGGGTAACGCAGGGCAAGCTTGATGTCCCTCCCTGTTTCTCTAACTCGATGTTTGTAAACATTTCATTACAAATCTAGGTTTTTAAACATTTCATGATAATTCTTCTCCTGCTGCCCTGTGGAGTTTTCTATTCAGCTCTGAGGCTTCCCATTTCTTCCACGTGCTTTAGCTCCTCTACGATTAAGAGAAGGTGTCAGAGTCTCTACTGTCATCTACTTTGATCTCTTCTTAATATCCAGTCTATTTCATGACCTTTGGCTTTCTTCTAGTACGATGTTCTTGATGTCCCCATCAAGTCCTCTGTCCTCAGTGTTGGAGGCATCATATCTGCTCCTGAGACGTTCCCCAAAACCAGGGGCCAACAATTCCAGGTCACATTTGGACTGCCCTGGACCTATTTCCCGTTTCTTCAGGTTTAGCGTGACCCTCTAGGGGAGCAAAGGATGGTCTGTTACACAGTCAATCCCTCACCTGCTTTTGGCCGCTTAGCTGGAGCTTCCTCATCTTCTCTTCCCACAGGTGACGTCAGTTGGATTTCTTGCTGTTCCACCTGCGTATGTACAAGTGGGGTTGAAGCAGAAAAAAAAAGGAGTTTCTATGCTCACGTCATTGTTCTTGGGAAACTATCATGTGATCCCTGACTTTGCGTGGATCACCAAGTTCTCATCTTCCAAAACTCTTCCTTCTACTTTTCTAATGTTTGCCTTGCACTTGGTTGTCAACAGCAAGACTGTCAATGCCTCTGGATCCCATGTTTGATCAATTTCTAACTCAACACTGTGCTGGAATTCTCCAAGTTCTTCATCACTTGCTTTTATGACTGGTGCATGATTTTTTTAAATACCCCTCTTGAAAGGCTTTTCGTGAATTGGATGGATAGATAGAATCTTCTCACACGGAGCCCTGTTCTTCAACAGGGATTCTCCAATGTGCTTTTTAATCATGAAGGCAAAAATATTGGCTTTCAAACCATCTGGACACTGCAAAAGGGCCGCCAGATGAGAAATCTTCTCTGACTGTAGTCAAGAAATGGATTGCCTTCAAGAATGAAAAGGGCAAATTCTTAGAGCATTGAAAAAAATTCACATTTCCACCAAAACTTTAAAAGGAACATATTAGCTTGGAAATATTGTAAGTGAGATATCTGAAATACTATGTAATGGAGACAGGGGAGAAAGAGTAAAATGAACCACTGAATGGGGGTGTCCATGGTAAAATCATTCCCTTACACGACCACCATCATGCCTCAGGTCTGAGCCCAAGTTGTTGAACATCCAGAAGCCACAGGTCACTTTGGAAAAGCTATTGAAATAACTTAGAAGAACATTCTCCCTCTCCAGTGAGGCACTTTGTCCTCTCTGGGTTGCCCTGTCGTCCTGCAAGTTGCTATGGGAGAGGGGCTCTGTGATGTCAGAGCCTCTCCAGGGCCCTCATTGGTTCAGGGCGTTCCCATGACTACCGAACAAACAAAACTGCCTGGCTTGGCTCCTCATTGCCTGAGAGGGCTTGTTTATGGAGATCAAGGGGCCAAGCAGAAATTCACTGTGGGTTCCAGTAGAGTTGACGTGACTGAGAGGCAGAGTTGACTGAGAAGACACAAGCGCCTCCTGCAGATAAGGATCTTGCAGACACAAATGAAAATTCAAACCATCGTGAGCACTGGGGATGGGACAGGATATAGAACCCCCTTATATAGCATTATGGGAAAGGACAAGTTCAGATGACTTAATCCATTTACTTCTTCTTCTTCTTCTTCTTCTTCTTCTTCTTCTTCTTCTTCTTCTTCTTCTTCTTCTTCTTCTTCTTCTTCTTCTTCTTCTTCTTCTTCTTCTCCTCCTCCTCCTCCTCCAACTCCTCCTCCTCCTCCTCCTCCTCCTCCTCCTCCTCCTCCTCCTCCTCCTCCTCCTCCTCCTTCCCCTTCCACTTCCCCTTCCCGTTCTCCTTCTTCTCCTTCAAATTCTACTCCTGGCCCTGAGGTTCTTCCACTGCCATTGCCTGCTTCATTTTCCATGGCAACCTGTGCCCCTTCTCACCATCATCACTTGGTACCTAGTCCTCATTGTCTCTCAAAACGATGGCCTCTATTTCACTTCCACGGGACATGGTGTTGTGAAAGGTTCAATTGCTCCTTGAACAGAATTCAAAACAACAAACAGAGGACACAAGATGTCAGCAATAGTAAGCTTTCTGTTCGGACAGTAAGAATACACAAGAAGATGAAATTGACCAGAACCGAAAGACAAGGTCCTGTAAGAGCCCGGTTCTTCAAGGGATTCCTCTTGCTGATACAGGGATAACAGCCTTCGGTCTCTGGTGTGGGCTCAGCGGAACTTGTGGAGAGACGCTGAAAGCTAGAAACCCCAAATCACACATTATGAGGGTGTCCCGAAGATTGGGGGATGATTTACTAAAATACCACCGGCAGTGATGAGGAGACACGTGTGTCTGTGAATCTTCGATGGTGGGGAGGAAGGCAAGATAGAGAAGAGCGAGATGTGCTAAGAGTAGGGGAGGGGCTCCCTTGCATTGGTCAGCCAGACAGTGGGTGAAAAATAAGTATTGAAGACAAAGGTTATCAAGACCCCACCGGCCAGGCGTCCAGAGTGCTGTGTGGTGGTAATGGTGGTGGTGGTATTGGGGGTGGCGGTAGTGGTGGTGGTGGTGATAGTGTTGGAGGTGTTGGGGTGTTGGTGTTATTGGTGGTACTGGTGTTGGTGGTGGTGATGATGATGGTGATGTGTGTGCGTACTGGGAGGAAGTCAGCTCTCCCGGATCACACTGCAATTCCCCAACAAAGGCAACCAGGTTCTTTCCCCCAATCCTGATGCCACATTCTTTTGCCATCTTTCAATACCCCTTCTCTGATCACTTGCTCGGCCTATGTATAGATTGAATAAATATGGTGAGAGGATTCAGCCATTACTTCTATGTCTTTTCCTGTCAAACCAGGACGTGGTCCTTGTTCTGTTCTCAAAACCACCTCTTGATCCACGCAGAGCTTCTGCAGGCACACAAGGAAGACTTCTGCACGTCTCATTCCTCTCAAGGCTACCCACAGTTTGGCCCAATCCACAGAATTCATGTACACTCTGCTTTCAGACCAGCGATTTCTGACGTCACCAGTGCTATGCCTCCTACCAGGTTGTCTTCTGAATCGGGCCCGAACCCCTGGCGATTCTCTGCCAATGCACTGGATGCAACCATGGTTATGCGGTCCTCAGCAACATCGTTTCTGTGTGTGATATTTTTGATACTATAGTGTCATCTCAGCTTTCCGTTGGACCACCTTTCTCGGGATGGGTACAGATATGGATCTCTTCCAATCAGTTGGCTAACGGATGTCTGTCACGGTTCCCTGTAGGGAAGCCTGAGGGCTTCCATGGTTGCAGCAGCTTGTCAAACCATTTCCATTGTTAGTCCATGAATTTCCGGGAGCCTGGTTTACTTGACAAATGCTTTCAGTGCAACTTGAACTTGTTCCTTCAATACCATTGCTTCTTGCCAAGAGGCTACCTCCTGAAGTGGAGGCATGTGCACTAGCTCTTTTTGGTAGAGTGACTCTCTTGTATTGTCTCTGGCTTCCTTTGAAGCTCTTGTATTGGTCAGCGTTTGCCCCATAGGATCTTTCAATATTGCACCTGAAGACATGAGTTATTTCTCGTGAGTTCTCCGAGGATAACGCAGGGCAAGCTTGATGTCCCTCTCTGTTTCTCTAAGTCGATGTTTGTAAACATTTCATTACAAATCTAGGTTTTTAAACATTTCATGATAATTCTTCTCCTGCTGCCCTGTGGAGTTTTCTATTCAGCTCTGAGGCTTCCCATTTCTTCCACGTGCTTTAGCTCCTCTACGATTAAGAGAAGGTGTCAGAGTCTCTACTGTCATCTACTTTGATCTCTTCTTAATATCCGGTTTATTTCATGACCTTTGGCTTTCTTCTAGTACGATGTTCTTGATGTCCCCATCAAGTCCTCTGTCCTCAGTGTTGGAGGCATCATATCTACTCCTGAGACGTTCCCCAAAACCAGGGGCCAACAATTCCAGGTCACATTTGGACTGCCCTGGACCTGTTTCCCGTTTCTTCAGGTTTAACCTGACCCTATAGGGGAGCAAAGGATGGTCTGTTACACAGTCAATCCCTCACCTGCTTTTGGCCGCTTAGCTGGAGCTTCCTCATCTTCTCTTCCCACAGGTGACGTCAGTTTGATTTCTTGCTGTTCCACCTGCGTATGTACAAGTGGGGTTGAAGCAGAAAAAAAAAGAAGTTTCTATGCTCACGTCATTGTTCTTGGGAAACTATCATGTGATCCCTGACTTTGCGTGGATCACCAAGTTCTCATCTTCCAAAACTCTTCCTTCTACCTTTCTAATGTTTGTCTTGCTCTTGGTTGTCAACAGCAAGACTGTCAATGCCTCTGGATCCCATGTTTGATCAATTTCTAACTCAACCCTGTGCTGGAATTCTCCAAGTTCTTCATCACTTGCTTTTATGACTGGTGCATGATTTTTTAAAATACCCCTCTTGAAAGGCTTTTCGTGAATTGGATGGATAGATAGAATCTTCTCACACGTAGCCCTGTTCTTCAACAGGGATTCTCCAATGTGCTTTTTAATCATGAAGGCAAAAATATTGGCTTTCAAACCATCTGGATACTGCAAAAGGGCCGCCAGATGAGAAATCTTCTCTGACTGTAGTCAAGAAATGGATTGCCTTCAAGAATGAAAAGGGCAAATTCTTAGAGCATTAAAAAAAATTCACATTTCCACCAAAACTTTAAAAGGAACATATTAGCTTGGAAATATTGTAAGTGAGATATCTGAAATACTATGTAATGGAGACAGGGGAGAAAGAGTAAAATGAACCACTGAATGGGGGTGTCCATGGTAAAATCATTCCCTTACACGACTACCATCATGCCTCAGGTCTGAGCCCAAGATGTTGAACATCCAGAAGTCACAGGTCACTTTGGAAAAGCTATTGAAATAACTTAGAAGAACATTCTCCCTCTCCAGTGAGGCACTTTGTCCTCTCTGGGTTGCCCTGTCGTCCTGCAAGTTGCTATGGGAGAGGGGCTCTGTGATGTCAGAGCCTCTCCTGGGCCCCATTGGTTCAGGGCGTTCCCATGACTACCGAACAAACAAAACTGCCTGGCTTGGCTCCTCATTGCCTGAGAGGGCTTGTTTATGGAGATCAAGGGGCCAAGCAGAAATTCACTGTGGGTTCCAGTAGAGTTGACGTGACTGAGAGGCAGAGTTGACTGAGAAGACACAAGCGCCTCCTGCAGATAAGGATCTTGCAGACACAAATGAAAATTCAAACCATCGTGAGCACTGGGGATGGGACAGGATATAGAACCCCCTTATATAGCATTATGGGAAAGGACAAGTTCAGATAACCTAATAGATTTACTTCTTCTTCTTCTTCTTCTTCTTCTTCTTCTTCTTCTTCTTCTTCTTCTTCTTCTTCTTCTTCTTCTTCTTCTTCTTCTTCTTCTTCTTCTCCTCCTCCTCCTCCTCCTCCTCCTCCTCCTCCCCCTCCTCCTCCTCCTCCTCCTCCTCCTCCTCCTCCTCCTCCTCCTCCTCCTCCTCCTCCTCCTCCTCCTCCTCCTCCTCCTCCTACTCCTCTTCCTTACCCTTCCGCTTCCCCATCCCCTTCTCCTTCTTCTCCTTCAAATTCTACTCCTGGCCCTGAGGTTCTTCCACTGCCATTGCCTGCTTCATTTTCCATGCCAACCTGTGCCCCTTCTCACCATCATCACTTGGTACCTAGACCTCATTGTCTCTCAAAACGATGGCCTCTATTTCACTTCCACAGGTCATGGTGTCGTGAAAGGTTCAATTGCTCCTTGAACAGAATTCAAAACAACAAACAGAGGACACAACATGTCAGCAATAGTAAGCTGTCTGTTCGGACAGTAAGAATACACAAGAAGATGAAACTGACCAGAACCGAAAGACAAGGTCCTGTAAGAGCCCGGTTCTTCAAGGGATTCCTCTTGCTGACAGAGGGATAACAGCCTTCGGTCTCTGGTGTGGGCTCAGCGGAACTTGTGGAGAGACGCTGAAAGCTAGAAACCCCAAATCACATATTATGAGGGTGTCCTGAAGATTGGGGGATGATTTACTAAAATACCACCGGCAGTGAAGAGGAGACGCGTGTGTCTGTGAATCTTCGATGGTGGGGAGGAAGGCAAGATAGAGAAGAGCGAGATGTGCTAAGAGTAGGGGAGGGGCTCCCTTGCATTGGTCAGCCAGACAGTGGGTGAACAATAAGTATTGAAGACAAAGGTTATCAAGACCCCACAGGCCAGGCGTCCAGAGTGCTGTGTGGTGGTAATGGTGGTGGTGGTATTGGGGGTGGCGGTAGTGGTGGTGGTGGTGATAGTGTTGGAGGTGTTGGGGGTGTTGGTGTTACTGGTGGTACTGGTGGTGGTGGTGGCGGTGGTGGTGGTGGTGGTGGTGGTGGTGATGCTGATGGTGATGTGTGTGCGTACTGGGAGGAAGTCAGCTCTCCCGGATCACACTGCAATTCCCCAACAAAGGCAACCAGGTTCTTTCCCCCAATCCTGATGCCACATTCTTTTGCCATCTTTCAATACCCCTTCTCTGATCACTTGCTCGGCCTATGTATAGATTGAATAAATATGGTGAGAGGATTCAGCCATTACTTCTATGTCTTTTCCTGTCAAACCAGGACGTGGTCCTGGTTCTGTTCCCAAAAGCACCTCTTGATCCACGCAGAGCTTCTGCAGGCACACAAGGAAGACTTCTGCACGTCTCATTCCTCTCAAGGCTACCCACAGTTTGGCCCAATCCACAGAATTCATGTACACTCTGCTTTCAGACCAGCGATTTCTGACGTCACCAGTGCTATGCCTCCTACCAGGTTGTCTTCTGAATCGGGCCCGCACCCCTGGCGACTCTCTGCCAATGCACTGGATGCAACCATGGTTATGCGGTCCTCAGCAACATCGTTTCTGTGTGTGATATTTTTGATACTATAGTGTCATCTCAGCTTTCCGTTGGACCACCTTTCTCGGGATGGGTACAGATATGGATCTCTTCCAATCAGTTGGCTAACGGATGTCTGTCACGGTTCCCTGTATGGAAGCTAGAGGGCTTCCATGGTTGCAGCAGCTTGTCAAACCATTTCCATTGTTAGTCCATGAATTTCCGGGAGCCTGGTTTACTTGACAAATGCTTTCAGTGCAACTTGAACTTGTTCCTTCAATACCATTGCTTCTTGCCAAGAGGCTACCTCCTGAAGTGGAGGCATGTGCGCTAGCTCTTTTTGGTAGAGTGACTCTCTTTTATTGTCTCTGGCTTCCTTTGAAGCTCTTGTATTGGTCAGCGTTTGCCCCATAGGATCTTTCAATATTGCACCTGAAAACATGAGTTATTTCTCGTGAGTTCTTCGAGGGTAACGCATGGCAAGCTTGATGTCCCTCTCTGTTTCTCTAACTCGATGTTTGTAAACATTACATTACAAATCTAGGTTTTTAAACATTTCATGATAATTCTTCTCCTGCTGCCCTGTGGAGTTTTCTATTCAGCTCTGAGGCTTCCCATTTCTTCCACGTGCTTTAGCTCCTCTACCATTAAGAGAAGGTGTCAGAGTCTCTACTGTCATCTACTTTGATCTCTTCTTAATATCCGGTTTATTTCATGACCTTTGGCTTTCTTCTAGTACGATGTTCTTGATGTCCCCATCAAGTCCTCTGTCCTCAGTGTTGGAGGCATCATATCTACTCCTGAGACGTTCCCCAAAACCAGGGGCCAACAATTCCAGGTCACATTTGGACTGCCCTGGACCTGTTTCCCGTTTCTTCAGGTTTAACCTGACCCTATAGGGGAGCAAAGGATGGTCTGTTACACAGTCAATCCCTCACCTGCTTTTGGCCGCTTAGCTGGAGCTTCCTCATCTTCTCTTCCCACAGGTGACGTCAGTTTGATTTCTTGCTGTTCCACCTGCGTATGTACAAGTGGGGTTGAAGCAGAAAAAAAAAGAAGTTTCTATGCTCACGTCATTGTTCTTGGGAAACTATCATGTGATCCCTGACTTTGCATGGATCACCAAGTTCTCATCTTCCAAAACTCTTCCTTCTACCTTTCTAATGTTTGTCTTGCTCTTGGTTGTCAACAGCAAGACTGTCAATGCCTCTGGATCCTATGTTTGATCAATTTGTAACTCAACCCTGTGCTGGAATTCTCCAAGTTCTTCATCACTTGCTTTTATGACTGGTGCATGATTTTTTAAAATACCCCTATTGAAAGGCTTTTCGTGAATTGGATGGATAGATAGAATCTTCTCACACGTAGCCCTGTTCTTCAACAGGGATTCTCCAATGTGCTTTTTAATCATGAAGGCAAAAATATTGGCTTTCAAACCATCTGGACACTGCAAAAGGGCCGCCAGATGAGAAATCTTCTCTGACTGTAGTCAAGAAATGGATTGCCTTCAAGAATGAAAAGGGCAAATTCTTAGAGCATTAAAAAAAATTCACATTTCCACCAAAACTTTAAAAGAAACATATTAGCTTGGAAATATTGTAAGTTAGATATCTGAAATACTATGTAATGGAGACAGGGGAGAAAGAGTAAAATGAACCACTGAATGGGGGTGTCCATGGTAAAATCATTCCCTTACACGACTACCATCATGCCTCAGGTCTGAGCCCAAGATGTTGAACATCCAGAAGTCACAGGTCACTTTGGAAAAGCTATTGAAATAACTTAGAAGAACATTCTCCCTCTCCAGTGAGGCACTTTGTCCTCTCTGGGTTGCCCTGTCGTCCTGCAAGTTGCTATGGGAGAGGGGCTCTGTGATGTCAGAGCCTCTCCAGGGCCCTCATAGGTTCAGGGCGTTCCCATGACTACCGAACAAACAAAACTGCCTGGCTTGGCTCCTCATTGCCTGAGAGGGCTTGTTTATGGAGATCAAGGGGCCAAGCAGAAATTCACTGTGGGTTCCAGTAGAGTTGACGTGACTGAGAGGCAGAGTTGACTGAGAAGACACAAGCGCCTCATGCAGATAAGGATCTTGCAGACACAAATGAAAATTCAAACCATCGTGAGCACTGGGGATGGGACAGGATATAGAACCCCCTTATATAGCATTATGGGAAAGGACAAGTTCAGATAACCTAATCCATTTACTTCGTCTTCTTCTTCTTCTTCTTCTTCTTCCTCTTCTCCTCCTCCTCCTCCTCCTCCTCCTCCTTCTCCTCTTCCTACCCCTCCTCCTCCTCCTCCTCCTCCTCTTCCTCCTCCTCTTCCTCCTCCTTCCCCTTCCATTTCCCCTTCCCCTTCTCCTTCTTCTCCTTCAAATTCTACTCCTGGCCCTGAGGTTCTTCCACTGCCATTGCCTGCTTCATTTTCCATGGCAACCTGTGCCCCTTCTCACCATCATCACTTGGTACCTAGACCTCATTGTCTCTCAAAACGATGGCCTCTATTTCACTTCCACAGGACATGGTGTTGTGAAAGGTTCAATTGCTCCTTGAACAGAATTCAAAACAACAAACAGAGGACACAAGATGTCAGCAATAGTAAGCTGTCTGTTCGGACAGTAAGAATACACAAGAAGATGAAATTGACCAGAACCGAAAGACAAGGTCCTGTAAGAGCCCGGTTCTTCAAGGGATTCCTCTTGCTGACAGAGGGATAACAGCCTTCGGTCTCTGGTGTGGGCTCAGCGGAACTTGTGGAGAGACGCTGAAAGCTAGAAACCCCAAATCACACATTATGAGGGTGTCCTGAAGATTGGGGGATGATTTACTAAAATACCACCGGCAGTGAAGATGAGACGCGTGTGTCTGTGAATCTTCGATGGTGGGGAGGAAGGCAAGATAGAGAAGAGCGAGATGTGCTAAGAGTAGGGGAGGGGCTCCCTTGCATTGGTCAGCCAGACAGTGGGTGAACAATAAGTATTGAAGACAAAGGTTATCAAGACCCCACAGGCCAGGCGTCCAGAGTGCTGTGTGGTGGTAATGGTGGTGGTGGTATTGGGGGTGGCAGTGGTGGTGGTGGTGGTGATAGTGTTGGAGGTGTTGGGGGTGTTGGTGTTATTGGTGGTACTGGTGGTGGTGGTGGTGGTGGTGGTGGTGGTGGTGGTGGTGGTGATGCTGATGGTGATGTGTGTGCGTACTGGGAGGAAGTCAGCTCTCCCGGATCACACTGCAATTCCCCACCAAAGGCAACCAGGATCTTTCCCCCAATCCTGATGCCACATTCTTTTGCCATCTTTCAATAACCCTTCTCTGATCACTTGCTCGGCCTATGTATAGATTGAATAAATATGGTGAGAGGATTCAGCCATTACTTCTATGTCTTTTCCTGTCAAACCAGGACGTGGTCCTTGTTCTGTTCTCAAAACCACCTCTTGATCCACGCAGAGCTTCTGCAGGCACACAAGGAAGACTTCTGCACGTCTCATTCCTCTCAAGGCTACCCACAGTTTGGCCCAATCCACAGAATTCATGTACACTCTGCTTTCAGACCAGCGATTTCTGACATCACCAGTGCTATGCCTCCTACCAGGTTGTCTTCTGAATCGGGCCCGAACCCCTGGCGATTCTCTGCCAATGCACTGGATGCAACCATGGTTATGCGGTCCTCAGCAACATCGTTTCTGTGTGTGATATTTTTGATACTATAGTGTCATCTCAGCTTTCCGTTGGACCACCTTTCTCGGGATGGGTACAGATATGGATCTCTTCCAATCAGTTGGCTAACGGATGTCTGTCACGGTTCCCTGTATGGAAGCCTGAGGGCTTCCATGGTTGCAGCAGCTTGTCAAACCATTTCCATTGTTAGTCCATGAATTTCCGGGAGCCTGGTTTACTTGACAAATGCTTTCAGTGCAACTTGAACTTGTTCCTTCAATACCATTGCTTCTTGCCAAGAGGCTACCTCCTGAAGTGGAGGCATGTGCACTAGCTCTTTTTGGTAGAGTGACTCTCTTGTATTGTCTCTGGCTTCCTTTGAAGCTCTTGTATTGGTCAGCGTTTGCCCCATAGGATCTTTCAATATTGCACCTGAAGACATGAGTTATTTCTCTTGAGTTCTTCGAGGATAACGCATGGCAAGCTTGATGTCCCTCTCTGTTTCTCTAAGTCGATGTTTGTAAACATTTCATTACAAATCTAGGTTTTTAAACATTTCATGATAATTCTTCTCCTGCTGCCCTGTGGAGTTTTCTATTCAGCTCTGAGGCTTCCCATTTCTTCCACGTGCTTTAGCTCCTCTACCATTAAGAGAAGGTGTCAGAGTCTCTACTGTCATCTACTTTGATCTCTTCTTAATATCCGGTTTATTTCATGACCTTTGGCTTTCTTCTAGTACGATGTTCTTGATGTCCCCATCAAGTCCTCTGTCCTCAGTGTTGGAGGCATCATATCTACTCCTGAGACGTTCCCCAAAACCAGGGGCCAACAATTCCAGGTCACATTTGGACTGCCCTGGACCTGTTTCCCGTTTCTTCAGGTTTAACCTGACCCTATAGGGGAGCAAAGGATGGTCTGTTACACAGTCAATCCCTCACCTGCTTTTGGCCGCTTAGCTGGAGCTTCCTCATCTTCTCTTCCCACAGGTGACGTCAGTTTGATTTCTTGCTGTTCCACCTGCGTATGTACAAGTGGGGTTGAAGCAGAAAAAAAAAGAAGTTTCTATGCTCACGTCATTGTTCTTGGGAAACTATCATGTGATCCCTGACTTTGCGTGGATCACCAAGTTCTCATCTTCCAAAACTCTTCCTTCTACCTTTCTAATGTTTGTCTTGCTCTTGGTTGTCAACAGCAAGACTGTCAATGCCTCTGGATCCCATGTTTGATCAATTTCTAACTCAACCCTGTGCTGGAATTCTCCAAGTTCTTCATCACTTGCTTTTATGACTGGTGCATGATTTTTTAAAATACCCCTCTTGAAAGGCTTTTCGTGAATTGGATGGATAGATAGAATCTTCTCACACGTAGCCCTGTTCTTCAACAGGGATTCTCCAATGTGCTTTTTAATCATGAAGGCAAAAATATTGGCTTTGAAACCATCTGGATACTGCAAAAGGGCCGCCAGATGAGAAATCTTCTCTGACTGTAGTCAAGAAATGGATTGCCTTCAAGAATGAAAAGGGCAAATTCTTAGAGCATTAAAAAAAATTCACATTTCCACCAAAACTTTAAAAGGAACATATTAGCTTGGAAATATTGTAAGTGAGATATCTGAAATACTATGTAATGGAGACAGGGGAGAAAGAGTAAAATGAACCACTGAATGGGGGTGTCCATGGTAAAATCATTCCCTTACACGACTACCATCATGCCTCAGGTCTGAGCCCAAGATGTTGAACATCCAGAAGTCACAGGTCACTTTGGAAAAGCTATTGAAATAACTTAGAAGAACATTCTCCCTCTCCAGTGAGGCACTTTGTCCTCTCTGGGTTGCCCTGTCGTCCTGCAAGTTGCTATGGGAGAGGGGCTCTGTGATGTCAGAGCCTCTCCTGGGCCCCATTGGTTCAGGGCGTTCCCATGACTACCGAACAAACAAAACTGCCTGGCTTGGCTCCTCATTGCCTGAGAGGGCTTGTTTATGGAGATCAAGGGGCCAAGCAGAAATTCACTGTGGGTTCCAGTAGAGTTGACGTGACTGAGAGGCAGAGTTGACTGAGAAGACACAAGCGCCTCCTGCAGATAAGGATCTTGCAGACACAAATGAAAATTCAAACCATCGTGAGCACTGGGGATGGGACAGGATATAGAACCCCCTTATATAGCATTATGGGAAAGGACAAGTTCAGATAACCTAATAGATTTACTTCTTCTTCTTCTTCTTCTTCTTCTTCTTCTTCTTCTTCTTCTTCTTCTTCTTCTTCTTCTTCTTCTTCTTCTTCTTCTTCTTCTTCTCCTCCTCCTCCTCCTCCTCCTCCTCCTCCTCCTCCTCCTCCCCCTCCTCCTCCTCCTCCTCCTCCTCCTCCTCCTCCTCCTCCTCCTCCTCCTCCTCCTCCTACTCCTCTTCCTTACCCTTCCGCTTCCCCATCCCCTTCTCCTTCTTCTCCTTCAAATTCTACTCCTGGCCCTGAGGTTCTTCCACTGCCATTGCCTGCTTCATTTTCCATGCCAACCTGTGCCCCTTCTCACCATCATCACTTGGTACCTAGACCTCATTGTCTCTCAAAACGATGGCCTCTATTTCACTTCCACAGGTCATGGTGTCGTGAAAGGTTCAATTGCTCCTTGAACAGAATTCAAAACAACAAACAGAGGACACAACATGTCAGCAATAGTAAGCTGTCTGTTCGGACAGTAAGAATACACAAGAAGATGAAACTGACCAGAACCGAAAGACAAGGTCCTGTAAGAGCCCGGTTCTTCAAGGGATTCCTCTTGCTGACAGAGGGATAACAGCCTTCGGTCTCTGGTGTGGGCTCAGCGGAACTTGTGGAGAGACGCTGAAAGCTAGAAACCCCAAATCACACATTATGAGGGTGTCCTGAAGATTGGGGGATGATTTACTAAAATACCACCGGCAGTGAAGATGAGACGCGTGTGTCTGTGAATCTTCGATGGTGGGGAGGAAGGCAAGATAGAGAAGAGCGAGATGTGCTAAGAGTAGGGGAGGGGCTCCCTTGCATTGGTCAGCCAGACAGTGGGTGAACAATAAGTATTGAAGACAAAGGTTATCAAGACCCCACAGGCCAGGCGTCCAGAGTGCTGTGTGGTGGTAATGGTGGTGGTGGTATTGGGGGTGGCAGTGGTGGTGGTGGTGGTGATAGTGTTGGAGGTGTTGGGGGTGTTGGTGTTATTGGTGGTACTGGTGGTGGTGGTGGTGGTGGTGGTGGTGGTGGTGGTGGTGGTGATGCTGATGGTGATGTGTGTGCGTACTGGGAGGAAGTCAGCTCTCCCGGATCACACTGCAATTCCCCACCAAAGGCAACCAGGATCTTTCCCCCAATCCTGATGCCACATTCTTTTGCCATCTTTCAATAACCCTTCTCTGATCACTTGCTCGGCCTATGTATAGATTGAATAAATATGGTGAGAGGATTCAGCCATTACTTCTATGTCTTTTCCTGTCAAACCAGGACGTGGTCCTTGTTCTGTTCTCAAAACCACCTCTTGATCCACGCAGAGCTTCTGCAGGCACACAAGGAAGACTTCTGCACGTCTCATTCCTCTCAAGGCTACCCACAGTTTGGCCCAATCCACAGAATTCATGTACACTCTGCTTTCAGACCAGCGATTTCTGACATCACCAGTGCTATGCCTCCTACCAGGTTGTCTTCTGAATCGGGCCCGAACCCCTGGCGATTCTCTGCCAATGCACTGGATGCAACCATGGTTATGCGGTCCTCAGCAACATCGTTTCTGTGTGTGATATTTTTGATACTATAGTGTCATCTCAGCTTTCCGTTGGACCACCTTTCTCGGGATGGGTACAGATATGGATCTCTTCCAATCAGTTGGCTAACGGATGTCTGTCACGGTTCCCTGTATGGAAGCCTGAGGGCTTCCATGGTTGCAGCAGCTTGTCAAACCATTTCCATTGTTAGTCCATGAATTTCCGGGAGCCTGGTTTACTTGACAAATGCTTTCAGTGCAACTTGAACTTGTTCCTTCAATACCATTGCTTCTTGCCAAGAGGCTACCTCCTGAAGTGGAGGCATGTGCACTAGCTCTTTTTGGTAGAGTGACTCTCTTGTATTGTCTCTGGCTTCCTTTGAAGCTCTTGTATTGGTCAGCGTTTGCCCCATAGGATCTTTCAATATTGCACCTGAAGACATGAGTTATTTCTCGTGAGTTCTTCGAGGATAACGCATGGCAAGCTTGATGTCCCTCTCTGTTTCTCTAAGTCGATGTTTGTAAACATTTCATTACAAATCTAGGTTTTTAAACATTTCATGATAATTCTTCTCCTGCTGCCCTGTGGAGTTTTCTATTCAGCTCTGAGGCTTCCCATTTCTTCCACGTGCTTTAGCTCCTCTACCATTAAGAGAAGGTGTCAGAGTCTCTACTGTCATCTACTTTGATCTCTTCTTAATATCCGGTTTATTTCATGACCTTTGGCTTTCTTCTAGTACGATGTTCTTGATGTCCCCATCAAGTCCTCTGTCCTCAGTGTTGGAGGCATCATATCTACTCCTGAGACGTTCCCCAAAACCAGGGGCCAACAATTCCAGGTCACATTTGGACTGCCCTGGACCTGTTTCCCGTTTCTTCAGGTTTAACCTGACCCTATAGGGGAGCAAAGGATGGTCTGTTACACAGTCAATCCCTCACCTGCTTTTGGCCGCTTAGCTGGAGCTTCCTCATCTTCTCTTCCCACAGGTGACGTCAGTTTGATTTCTTGCTGTTCCACCTGCGTATGTACAAGTGGGGTTGAAGCAGAAAAAAAAAGAAGTTTCTATGCTCACGTCATTGTTCTTGGGAAACTATCATGTGATCCCTGACTTTGCGTGGATCACCAAGTTCTCAT
Organism: Tenrec ecaudatus; assembly: GCF_050624435.1. NCBI lineage: Eukaryota > Metazoa > Chordata > Mammalia > Afrosoricida > Tenrecidae > Tenrec > Tenrec ecaudatus. The sequence continues at coordinate 146,920,559 of NC_134548.1, forward strand.
CTTCCAAAACTCTTCCTTCTACCTTTCTAATGTTTGTCTTGCTCTTGGTTGTCAACAGCAAGACTGTCAATGCCTCTGGATCCCATGTTTGATCAATTTCTAACTCAACCCTGTGCTGGAATTCTCCAAGTTCTTCATCACTTGCTTTTATGACTGGTGCATGATTTTTTAAAATACCCCTCTTGAAAGGCTTTTCGTGAATTGGATGGATAGATAGAATCTTCTCACACGTAGCCCTGTTCTTCAACAGGGATTCTCCAATGTGCTTTTTAATCATGAAGGCAAAAATATTGGCTTTGAAACCATCTGGATACTGCAAAAGGGCCGCCAGATGAGAAATCTTCTCTGACTGTAGTCAAGAAATGGATTGCCTTCAAGAATGAAAAGGGCAAATTCTTAGAGCATTAAAAAAAATTCACATTTCCACCAAAACTTTAAAAGGAACATATTAGCTTGGAAATATTGTAAGTGAGATATCTGAAATACTATGTAATGGAGACAGGGGAGAAAGAGTAAAATGAACCACTGAATGGGGGTGTCCATGGTAAAATCATTCCCTTACACGACTACCATCATGCCTCAGGTCTGAGCCCAAGATGTTGAACATCCAGAAGTCACAGGTCACTTTGGAAAAGCTATTGAAATAACTTAGAAGAACATTCTCCCTCTCCAGTGAGGCACTTTGTCCTCTCTGGGTTGCCCTGTCGTCCTGCAAGTTGCTATGGGAGAGGGGCTCTGTGATGTCAGAGCCTCTCCTGGGCCCCATTGGTTCAGGGCGTTCCCATGACTACCGAACAAACAAAACTGCCTGGCTTGGCTCCTCATTGCCTGAGAGGGCTTGTTTATGGAGATCAAGGGGCCAAGCAGAAATTCACTGTGGGTTCCAGTAGAGTTGACGTGACTGAGAGGCAGAGTTGACTGAGAAGACACAAGCGCCTCCTGCAGATAAGGATCTTGCAGACACAAATGAAAATTCAAACCATCGTGAGCACTGGGGATGGGACAGGATATAGAACCCCCTTATATAGCATTATGGGAAAGGACAAGTTCAGATAACCTAATAGATTTACTTCTTCTTCTTCTTCTTCTTCTTCTTCTTCTTCTTCTTCTTCTTCTTCTTCTTCTTCTTCTTCTTCTTCTTCTTCTCCTCCTCCTCCTCCTCCTCCTCCTCCTCCTCCTCCTCCCCCTCCTCCTCCTCCTCCTCCTCCTCCTCCTCCTCCTCCTCCTCCTCCTCCTCCTCCTACTCCTCTTCCTTACCCTTCCGCTTCCCCATCCCCTTCTCCTTCTTCTCCTTCAAATTCTACTCCTGGCCCTGAGGTTCTTCCACTGCCATTGCCTGCTTCATTTTCCATGCCAACCTGTGCCCCTTCTCACCATCATCACTTGGTACCTAGACCTCATTGTCTCTCAAAACGATGGCCTCTATTTCACTTCCACAGGTCATGGTGTTGTGAAAGGTTCAATTGCTCCTTGAACAGAATTCAAAACAACAAACAGAGGACACAACATGTCAGCAATAGTAAGCTGTCTGTTCGGACAGTAAGAATACACAAGAAGATGAAATTGACCAGAACCGAAAGACAAGGTCCTGTAAGAGCCCGGTTCTTCAAGGGATTCCTCTTGCTGACAGAGGGATAACAGCCTTCGGTCTCTGGTGTGGGCTCAGCGGAACTTGTGGAGAGACGCTGAAAGCTAGAAACCCCAAATCACACATTATGAGGGTGTCCTGAAGATTGGGGGATGATTTACTAAAATACCACCGGCAGTGAAGAGGAGACGCGTGTGTCTGTGAATCTTCGATGGTGGGGAGGAAGGCAAGATAGAGAAGAGCGAGATGTGCTAAGAGTAGGGGAGGGGCTCCCTTGCATTGGTCAGCCAGACAGTGGGTGAACAATAAGTATTGAAGACAAAGGTTATCAAGACCCCACAGGCCAGGCGTCCAGAGTGCTGTGTGGTGGTAATGGTGGTGGTGGTATTGGGGGTGGCGGTGGTGGTGGTGGTGGTGATAGTGTTGGAGGTGTTGGGGGTGTTGGTGTTACTGGTGGTACTGGTGGTGGTGGTGGCGGTGGTGGTGGTGGTGGTGGTGGTGGTGGTGGTGATGCTGATGGTGATTTGTGTGCGTACTGGGAGGAAGTCAGCTCTCCCGGATCACACTGCAATTCCCCAACAAAGGCAACCAGGTTCTTTCCCCCAATCCTGATGCCACATTCTTTTGCCATCTTTCAATACCCCTTCTCTGATCACTTGCTCGGCCTATGTATAGATTGAATAAATATGGTGAGAGGATTCAGCCATTACTTCTATGTCTTTTCCTGTCAAACCAGGACGTGGTCCTTGTTCTGTTCCCAAAAGCACCTCTTGATCCACGCAGAGCTTCTGCAGGCACACAAGGAAGACTTCTGCACGTCTCATTCCTCTCAAGGCTACCCACAGTTTGGCCCAATCCACAGAATTCATGTACACTCTGCTTTCAGACCAGCGATTTCTGACGTCACCAGTGCTATGCGTCCTACCAGGTTGTCTTCTGAATCGGGCCCGAACCCCTGGCGACTCTCTGCCAATGCACTGGATGCAACCATGGTTATGCGGTCCTCAGCAACATCGTTTCTGTGTGTGATATTTTTGATACTATAGTGTCATCTCAGCTTTCCGTTGGACCACCTTTCTCGGGATGGGTACAGATATGGATCTCTTCCAATCAGTTGGCTAACGGATGTCTGTCACGGTTCCCTGTATGGAAGCCTGAGGGCTTCCATGGTTGCAGCAGCTTGTCAAACCATTTCCATTGTTAGTCCATGAATTTCCGGGAGCCTGGTTTACTTGACAAATGCTTTCAGTGCAACTTGAACTTGTTCCTTCAATACCATTGCTTCTTGCCAAGAGGCTACCTCCTGAAGTGGAGGCATGTGCACTAGCTCTTTTTGGTAGAGTGACTCTCTTGTATTGTCTCTGGCTTCCTTTGAAGCTCTTGTATTGGTCAGCGTTTGCCCCATAGGATCTTTCAATATTGCACCTGAAGACATGAGTTATTTCTCTTGAGTTCTTCGAGGGTAACGCAGGGCAAGCTTGATGTCCCTCTCTGTTTCTCTAAGTCGATGTTTGTAAACATTTCATTACAAATCTAGGTTTTTAAACATTTCATGATAATTCTTCTCCTGCTGCCCTGTGGAGTTTTCTATTCAGCTCTGAGGCTTCCCATTTCTTCCACGTGCTTTAGCTCCTCTACCATTAAGAGAAGGTGTCAGAGTCTCTACTGTCATCTACTTTGATCTCTTCTTAATATCCGGTTTATTTCATGACCTTTGGCTTTCTTCTAGTACGATGTTCTTGATGTCCCCATCAAGTCCTCTGTCCTCAGTGTTGGAGGCATCATATCTACTCCTGAGACGTTCCCCAAAACCAGGGGCCAACAATTCCAGGTCACATTTGGACTGCCCTGGACCTGTTTCCCGTTTCTTCAGGTTTAACCTGACCCTATAGGGGAGCAAAGGATGGTCTGTTACACAGTCAATCCCTCACCTGCTTTTGGCCGCTTAGCTGGAGCTTCCTCATCTTCTCTTCCCACAGGTGACGTCAGTTGGATTTCTTGCTGTTCCACCTGCGTATGTACAAGTGGGGTTGAAGCAGAAAAAAAAAGAAGTTTCTATGCTCACGTCATTGTTCTTGGGAAACTATCATGTGATCCCTGACTTTGCGTGGATCACCAAGTTCTCATCTTCCAAAACTCTTCCTTCTACCTTTCTAATGTTTGTCTTGCTCTTGGTTGTCAACAGCAAGACTGTCAATGCCTCTGGATCCCATGTTTGATCAATTTCTAACTCAACCCTGTGCTGGAATTCTCCAAGTTCTTCATCACTTGCTTTTATGACTGGTGCATGATTTTTTTAAATACCCCTATTGAAAGGCTTTTCGTGAATTGGATGGATAGATAGAATCTTCTCACACGTAGCCCTGTTCTTCAACAGGGATTCTCCAATGTGCTTTTTAATCATGAAGGCAAAAATATTGGCTTTCAAACCATCTGGACACTGCAAAAGGGCCGCCAGATGAGAAATCTTCTCTGACTGTAGTCAAGAAATGGATTGCCTTCAAGAATGAAAAGGGCAAATTCTTAGAGCATTGAAAAAAATTCACATTTCCACCAAAACTTTAAAAGGAACATATTAGCTTGGAAATATTGTAAGTGAGATATCTGAAATACTATGTAATGGAGACAGGGGAGAAAGAGTAAAATGAACCACTGAATGGGGGTGTCCATGGTAAAATCATTCCCTTACACGACTACCATCATGCCTCAGGTCTGAGCCCAAGATGTTGAACATCCAGAAGCCACAGGTCACTTTGGAAAAGCTATTGAAATAACTTAGAAGAACATTCTCCCTCTCCAGTGAGGCACGTTGTCCTCTCTGGGTTGCCCTGTCGTCCTGCAAGTTGCTATGGGAGAGGGGCTCTGTGATGTCAGAGCCTCTCCAGGGCCCTCATTGGTTCAGGGCGTTCCCATGACTACCGAACAAACAAAACTGCCTGGCTTGGCTCCTCATTGCCTGAGAGGGCTTGTTTATGGAGATCAAGGGGCCAAGCAGAAATTCACTGTGGGTTCCAGTAGAGTTGACGTGACTGAGAGGCACAGTTGACTGAGAAGACACAAGCGCCTCCTGCAGATAAGGATCTTGCAGACACAATTGAAAATTCAAACCATCGTGAGCACTGGGGATGGGACAGGATATAGAACCCCCTTATATAGAATTATGGGAAAGGACAAGTTCAGATGACCTAATCCATTTTCTTCTTCTTCTTCTTCTTCTTCTTCTTCTTCTTCTTCTTCTTCTTCTTCTTCTTCTTCTTCTTCTTCTTCTTCTTCTTCTTCTTCTTCTTCTTCTTCTTCTCCTCCTCCTCCTCCTCCTCCTCCTCCTCCTCCTCCTCCTCCCCCTCCTCCTCCTCCTCGTCCTCCTTCGCCTTCCACTTCCCCTTCCCCTTCTCCTTCTTCTCCTTCAAATTCTACTCCTGGCCCTGAGGTTCTTCTACTGCCATTGCCTGCTTCATTTTCCATGCCAACCTGTGCCCCTTCTCACCATCATCACTTGGTACCTAGACCTCATTGTCTCTCAAAACGATGGCCTCTATTTCACTTCCACAGGACATGGTGTTGTGAAAGGTTCAATTGCTCCTTGAACAGAATTCAAAACAACAAACAGAGGACACAAGATGTCAGCAATAGTAAGCTGTCTGTTCGGACAGTAAGAATACACAAGAAGATGAAATTGACCAGAACCGAAAGACAAGGTCCTGTAAGAGCCCGGTTCTTCAAGGGATTCCTCTTGCTGACAGAAGGATAACAGCCTTCGGTCTCTGGTGTGGGCTCAGCGGAACTTGTGGAGAGACACTGAAAGCTAGAAACCCCAAATCACACATTATGAGGGTGTCCCGAAAATTGGGGGATGATTTACTAAAATACCACCGGCAGTGAAGATGAGACGCGTGTGTTTGGGAATCTTCGATGGTGGGGAGGAAGGCAATATAGAGAAGAGCGAGATGTGCTAAGAGTAGGGGAGGGGCTCCCTTGCATTGGTCAGCCAAACAGTGGGTGAACAATAAGTATTGAAGACAAAGGTTATCAAGACGCCACAGGCCAGGCATCCAGAGTGCTGTGTGGTGGTAATGGTGGTGGTGGTATTGGGGGTGGCGGTGGTGGTGGTGGTGATAGTGTTGGAGGTGTTGGGGGTGTTGGTTTTATTGGTGGTACTGGTGGTGGTGGTGGTGGTGGTGGTGGTGGTGGTGGTGGTGATGCTGATGGTGATGTGTGTGCGTACTGGGAGGAAGTCAGCTCTCCCGGATCACACTGCAATTCCCCAACAAAGGCAACCAGGTTCTTTCCCCCAATCCTGCTGCCACATTCTTTTGCCATCTTTCAATACCCCTTCTCTGATCACTTGCTCGGCCTATGTATAGATTGAATAAATATGGTGAGAGGATTCAGCCATTACTTCTATGTCTTTTCCTGTCAAACCAGGACGTGGTCCTTGTTCTGTTCTCAAAACCACCTCTTGATCCACGCAGAGCTTCTGCAGGCACACAAGGAAGACTTCTGCACGTCTCATTCCTCTCAAGGCTACCCACAGTTTGGCCCAATCCACAGAATTCATGTACACTCTGCTTTCAGACCAGCGATTTCTGACGTCACCAGTGCTATGCCTCCTACCAGGTTGTCTTCTGAATCGGGCCCGAACCCCTGGCGACTCTCTGCCAATGCACTGGATACAACCATGGTTATGCGGTCCTCAGCAACATCGTTTCTGTGTGTGATATTTTTGATACTATAGTGTCATCTCAGCTTTCCGTTGGACCACCTTTCTCGGGATGGGTACAGATATGGATCTCTTCCAATCAGTTGGCTAACGGATGTCTGTCACGGTTCCCTGTATGGAAGCCTGAGGGCTTCCATGGTTGCAGCAGCTTGTCAAACCATTTCCATTGTTAGTCCATGAATTTCCGGGAGCCTGGTTTACTTGACAAATGCTTTCAGTGCAACTTGAACTTGTTCCTTCAATACCATTGCTTCTTGCCAAGAGGCTACCTCCTGAAGTGGAGGCATGTGCACTAGCTCTTTTTGGTAGAGTGACTCTCTTGTATTGTCTCTGGCTTCCTTTGAAGCTCTTGTATTGGTCAGCGTTTGCCCCATAGGATCTTTCAATATTGCACCTGAAGACATGAGTTATTTCTCGTGAGTTCTTCGAGGGTAACGCATGGCAAGCTTGATGTCCCTCTCTGTTTCTCTAACTCGATGTTTGTAAACATTTCATTACAAATCTAGGTTTTTAAATATTTCATGATAATTCTACTCCTGCTGCCCTGTGGAGTTTTCTATTCAGCTCTGAGGCTTCCCATTTCTTCCACGTGCTTTAGCTCCTCTACGATTAAGAGAAGATGTCAGAGTCTCTACTGTCATCTACTTTGATCTCTTCTTAATATCCAGTCTATTTCATGACCTTTGGCTTTCTTCTAGTACGATGTTCTTGATGTCCCCATCAAGTCCTCTGTCCTCAGTGTTGGAGGCATCATATCTGCTCCTGAGACGTTCCCCAAAACCAGGGGCCAACAATTCCAGGTCACATTTGGACTGCCCTGGACCTGTTTCCCGTTTCTTCAGGTTTAGCCTGACCCTATAGGGGAGCAAAGGATGGTCTGTTACACAGTCAATCCCTCACCTGCTTTTGGCCGCTTAGCTGGAGCTTCCTCATCTTCTCTTCCCACAGGTGACGTCAGTTGGATTTCTTGCTGTTCCACCTGCGTATGTACAAGTGGGGTTGAAGCAGGAAAAAAAAAGAAGTTTCTATGCTCACGTCATTGTTCTTGGGAAACTATCATGTGATCCCTGACTTTGCGTGGATCACCAAGTTCTCATCTTCCAAAACTCTTCCTTCTACCTTTCTACTGTTTGCCTTGCTCTTGGTTGTCAACAGCAAGACTGTCAATGCCTCTGGATCCCATGTTTGATCAATTTCTAACTCAACCCTGTGCTGGAATTCTCCAAGTTCTTCATCACTTGCTTTTATGACTGGTGCATGATTTTTTTAAATACCCCTATTGAAAGGCTTTTCGTGAATTGGATGGATAGATAGAATCTTCTCACACGTAGCCCTGTTCTTCAACAGGGATTCTCCAATGTGCTTTTTAATCATGAAGGCAAAAATATTGGCTTTCAAACCATCTGGACACTGCAAAAGGGCCGCCAGATGAAAAATCTTCTCTGACTGTAGTCAAGAAATGGATTGCCTTCAAGAATGAAAAGGGCAAATTCTTAGAGCATTAAAAAAAATTCACATTTCCACCCAAACTTTAAAAGGAACATATTAGCTTGGAAATATTGTAAGTGAGATATCTGAAATACTATGTAATGGAGACAGGGGAGAAAGAGTAAAATGAACCACTGAATGGGGGTGTCCATGGTAAAATCATTCCCTTACACGACTACCATCATGCCTCAGGTCTGAGCCCAAGATGTTGAACATCCAGAAGCCACAGGTCACTTTGGAAAAGCTATTGAAATAACTTAGAAGAACATTCTCCCTCTCCAGTGAGGCACTTTGTCCTCTCTGGGTTGCCCTGTCGTCCTGCAAGTTGCTATGGGAGAGGGGCTCTGTGATGTCAGAGCCTCTCCAGGGCCCTCATTGGTTCAGGGCGTTCCCATGACTACCGAACAAACAAAACTGCCTGGCTTGGCTCCTCATTGCCTGAGAGGGCTTGTTTATGGAGATCAAGGGGCCAAGCAGAAATTCACTGTGGGTTCCAGTAGAGTTGACGTGACTGAGAGGCACAGTTGACTGAGAAGACACAAGCGCCTCCTGCAGATAAGGATCTTGCAGACACAAATGAAAATTCAAACCATCGTGAGCACTGGGGATAGGACAGGATATAGAACCCCCTTATATAGCATTATGGGAAAGGACAAGTTCAGATGACCTAATCCATTTACTTCTTCTTCTTCTTCTTCTTCTTCTTCTTCTTCTTCTTCTTCTTCTTCTTCTTCTTCTTCTTCTTCTTCTTCTTCTCCTCCTCCTCCTCCTCCTCCTCCTCCTCCTCCTCCTCCTCCTCCTCCTCCTTCCCCTTCCACTTCCCCTTCCCCTTCTCCTTCTTCTCCTTCAAATTCTACTCCTGGCCCTGAGGTTCTTCCACTGCCATTGCCTGCTTCAATTTCCATGGCAACCTGTGCCCCTTCTCACCATCATCACTTGGTACCTAGACCTCATTGTCTCTCAAAACGATGGCCTCTATTTCACTTCCACAGGACATGGTGTTGTGAAAGGTTCAATTGCTCCTTGAACAGAATTCAAAACAACAAACAGAGGACACAAGATGTCAGCAATAGTAAGCTGTCTGTTCGGACAGTAAGAATACACAAGAAGATGAAATTGACCAGAACCGAAAGACAAGGTCCTGTAAGAGCCCGGTTCTTCAAGGGATTCCTCTTGCTGACCGAGGGATAACAGCCTTCGGTCTCTGGTGTGGGCTCAGCGGTACTTGTGGAGAGACGCTGAAAGCTAGAAACCCCAAATCACACATTATGAGGGTGTCCTGAAGATTGGGGGATGATTTACTAAAATACCACCGGCAGTGAAGAGGAGACACGTGTGTCTGTGAATCTTCGATGGTGGGGAGGAAGGCAAGATAGAGAAGAGCGAGATGTGCTAAGAGTAGGGGAGGGGCTCCCTTGCATTGGTCAGCCAGACAGTGGGTGAACAATAAGTATTGAAGACAAAGGTTATCAAGACCCCACAGGCCAGGCGTCCAGAGTGCTGTGTGGTGGTAATGTTGGTGGTGGTATTGGGGGTGGCGGTAGTGGTGGTGATAGTGTTGGAGGTGTTGGGGTGTTGGTGTTATTGGTGGTACTGGTGGTGGTGGTGGTGGTGCTGATGCTGATGGTGATGTGTGTGCGTACTTGGAGGAAGTCAGCTCTCCCGGATCACACTGCAATTCCCCAACAAAGGCAACCAGGTTCTTTCCCCCAATCCTGATGCCACATTCTTTTGCCATCTTTCAATACCCCTTCTCTGATCACTTGCTCGGCCTATGTATAGATTGAATAAATATGGTGAGAGGATTCAGCCATTACTTCTATGTCTTTTCCTGTCAAACCAGGACGTGGTCCTTGTTCTGTTCTCAAAACCACCTCTTGATCCACGCAGAGCTTCTGCAGGCACACAAGCAAGACTTCTGCATGTCTCATTCCTCTCAAGGCTACCCTCAGTTTGGCCCAATCCACAGAATTCATGTACACTCTGCTTTCAGACCAGCGATTTCTGACGTCACCAGTGCTATGCCTCCTACCAGGTTGTCTTCTGAATCGGGCCCGAACCCCTGGCGATTCTCTGCCAATGCACTGGATGCAACCATGGTTATGCGGTCCTCAGCAACATCGTTTCTGTGTGTGATATTTTTGATACTATAGTGTCATCTCAGCTTTCCGTTGGACCACCTTTCTCAGGATGGGTACAGATATGGATCTCTTCCAATCAGTTGGCTAACGGATGTCTGTCACGGTTCCCTGTATGGAAGCCTGAGGGCTTCCATGGTTGCAGCAGCTTGTCAAACCATTTCCATTCTTAGTCCATGAATTTCCGGGAGCCTGGTTTACTTGACAAATGCTTTCAGTGCAACTTGAACTTGTTCCTTCAATACCATTGCTTCTTGCCAAGAGGCTACCTCCTGAAGTGGAGGCATGTGCACTAGCTCTTTTTGGTAGAGTGACTCTCTTGTATTGTCTCTGGCTTCCTTTGAAGCTCTTGTATTGGTCAGCGTTTGCCCCATAGGATCTTTCAATATTGCACCTGAAGACATGAGTTATTTCTCGTGAGTTCTTCGAGGGTAACGCATGGCAAGCTTGATGTCCCTCTCTGTTTCTCTAACTCGATGTTTGTAAACATTTCATTACAAATCTAGGTTTTTAAACATTTCATGATAATTCTTCTCCTGCTGCCCTGTGGAGTTTTCTATTCAGCTCTGAGGCTTCCCATTTCTTCCACGTGCTTTAGCTCCTCTACGATTAAGAGAAGGTGTCAGAGTCTCTACTGTCATCTACTTTGATCTCTTCTTAATATCCAGTCTATTTCATGACCTTTGGCTTTCTTCTAGTACGATGTTCTTGATGTCCCCATCAAGTCCTCTGTCCTTAGTGTTGGAGGCATCATATCTGCTCCTGAGACGTTCCCCAAAACCAGGGGCCAACAATTCCAGGTCACATTTGGACTGCCCTGGACCTGTTTCCCGTTTCTTCAGGTTTAGCCTGACCCTATAGAGGAGCAAAGGATGGTCTGTTACACAGTCAATCCCTCACCTGCTTTTGGCCGCTTAGCTGGAGCTTCCTCATCTTCTCTTCCCACAGGTGACGTCAGTTGGATTTCTTGCTGTTCCACCTGCGTATGTACAAGTGGGGTTGAAGCAGGAAAAAAAAGAAGTTTCTATGCTCACGTCATTGTTCTTGGGAAACTATCATGTGATCCCTGACTTTGCGTGGATCACCAAGTTCTCATCTTCCAAAACTCTTCCTTCTACCTTTCTAATGTTTGCCTTGCTCTTGGTTGTCAACAGCAAGACTGTCAATGCCTCTGGATCCCATGTTTGATCAATTTCTAACTCAACCCTGTGCTGGAATTCTCCAAGTTCTTCATCACTTGCTTTTATGACTGGTGCATGATTTTTTTAAATACCCCTATTGAAAGGCTTTTCGTGAATTGGATGGATAGATAGAATCTTCTCACACGTAGCCCTGTTCTTCAACAGGGATTCTCCAATGTGCTTTTTAATCATGAAGGCAAAAATATTGGCTTTCAAACCATCTGTACACTGCAAAAGGGCCGCCAGATGAGAAATCTTCTCTGACTCTAGTCAAGAAATGGATTGCCTTCAAGAATGAAAAGGGCAAATTCTTAGAGCATTGAAAAAAATTCACATTTCCACCAAAACTTTAAAAGGAACATATTAGCTTGGAAATATTGTAAGTGAGATATCTGAAATACTATGTAATGGAGACAGGGGAGAAAGAGTAAAATGAACCACTGAATGGGGGTGTCCATGGTAAAATCATTCCCTTACACGACTACCATCAAGCCTCAGGACTGAGCCCAAGATGTTGAACATCCAGAAGCCACAGGTCACTTTGGAAAAGCTATTGAAATAACTTAGAAGAACATTCTCCCTCTCCAGTGAGGCACTTTGTCCTCTCTGGGTTGCCCTGTCGTCCTGCAAGTTGCTATGGGAGAGGGGCTCTGTGATGTCAGAGCCTCTCCAGGGCCCTCATTGGTTCAGGGCGTTCCCATGACTACCGAACAAACAAAACTGCCTGGCTTGGCTCCTCATTGCCTGAGAGGGCTTGTTTATGGAGATCAAGGGGCCAAGCAGAAATTCACTGTGGGTTCCAGTAGAGTTGACGTGACTGAGAGGCACAGTTGACTGAGAAGACACAAGCGCCTCCTGCAGATAAGGATCTTGCAGACACAAATGAAAATTCAAACCATCGTGAGCACTGGGGATGGGACAGGATATAGAACCCCCTTATATAGCATTATGGGAAAGGACAAGTTCAGATAACCTAATCCATTTACTTCTTCTTCTTCTTCTTCTTCTTCTTCTTCTTCTTCTTCTTCTTCTTCTTCTTCTTCTTCTTCTTCTTCTTCTTCTTCTTCTTCTTCTTCTCATCCTCCTCCTCCTCCTCCTCCTCCTCCTCCTTCTCCTCCTCCTACCCCTCCTTCTCCTCCTCCTCCTCCTCCTCCTCCTCCTCCTCCCCTTCCTCCTCCTCCTCCTCCTCCTCCTCCTCCTCCTCCTTCCCCTTCCACTTCCCCTTCCCCTTCTCCTTCTTCTCCTTCAAATTCTACTCCTGGCCCTGAGGTTCTTCCACTGCCATTGCCTGCTTCAATTTCCATGGCAACCTGTGCCCCTTCTCACCATCATCACTTGGTACCTAGACCTCATTGTCTCTCAAAACGATGGTCTCTATTTCACTTCCACAGGACATGGTGTTGTGAAAGGTTCAATTGCTCCTTGAACAGAATTCAAAACAACAAACAGAGGACACAAGATGTCAGCAATAGTAAGCTGTCTGTTCGGACAGTAAGAATACACAAGAAGATGAAATTGACCAGAACCGAAAGACAAGGTCCTGTAAGAGCCCGGTTCTTCAAGGGATTCCTCTTGCTGACAGAGGGATAACAGCCTTCGGTCTCTGGTGTGGGCTCAGCAGAACTTGTGGAGAGACGCTGAAAGCTAGAAACCCCAAATCACACATTATGAGGGTGTCCTGAAGATTGGGGGATGATTTACTAAAATACCACCGGCAGTGAAGAGGAGACGCGTGTGTCTGTGAATCTTCGATGGTGGGAGGAATGCAAGATAGAGAAGAGCGAGATGTGCTAAGAGTAGGGGAGGGGCTCCCTTGCATTGGTCAGCCAGACAGTGGGTGAACAATAAGTATTGAAGACAAAGGTTATCAAGACCCCACAGGCCAGGCGTCCAGAGTGCTGTGTGGTGGTAATGGTGGTGGTGGTATTGGGGGTGGCGGTAGTGGTGGTGATAGTGTTGGAGGTGTTGGGGTGTTGGTGTTATTGGTGGTACTGGTGTTGGTGGTGGTGGTGCTGATGCTGATGGTGATGTGTGTGCGTACTGGGAGGAAGTCAGCTCTCCCGGATCACACTGCAATTCCCCAACAAAGGCAACCAGGTTCTTTCCCCCAATCCTGATGCCACATTCTTTTGCCATCTTTCAATACCCCTTCTCTGATCACTTGCTCGGCCTATGTATAGATTGAATAAATATGGTGAGAGGATTCAGCCATTACTTCTATGTCTTTTCCTGTCAAACCAGGACGTGGTCCTTGTTCTGTTCTCAAAACCACCTCTTGATCAACGCAGAGCTTCTGCAGGCACACAAGGAAGACTTCTGCACGTCTCATTCCTCTCAAGGCTACCCACAGTTTGGCCCAATCCACAGAATTCATGTACACTCTGCTTTCAGACCAGCGATTTCTGACGTCACCAGTGCTATGCCTCCTACCAGGTTGTCTTCTGAATCGGGCCCGAACCCCTGGCGATTCTCTGCCAATGCACTGGATGCAACCATGGTTATGCGGTCCTCAGCAACATCGTTTCTGTGTGTGATATTTTTGATACTATAGTGTCATCTCAGCTTTCCGTTGGACCACCTTTCTCGGGATGGGTAGAGATATGGATCTCTTCCAATCAGGTGGCTAACGGATGTCTGTCACGGTTCCCTGTATGGAAGCCTGAGGGCTTCCATGGTTGCAGCAGCTTGTCAAACCATTTCCATTGTTAGTCCATGAATTTCCGGGAGCCTGGTTTACTTGACAAATGCTTTCAGTGCAACTTGAACTTGTTCCTTCAATACCATTGCTTCTTGCCAAGAGGCTACCTCCTGAAGTGGAGGCATGTGCACTAGCTCTTTTTGGTAGAGTGACTCTCTTGTATTGTCTCTGACTTCCTTTGAAGCTCTTGTATTGGTCAGCGTTTGCCCCATAGGATCTTTCAATATTGCACCTGAAGACATGAGTTATTTCTCGTGAGTTCTTCGAGGGTAACGCATGGCAAGCTTGATGTCCCTCTCTGTTTCTCTAACTCGATGTTTGTAAACATTTTATTACAAATCTAGGTTTTTAAACATTTCATGATAATTCTTCTCCTGCTGCCCTGTGGAGTTTTCTATTCAGCTCTGAGGCTTCCCATTTCTTCCACGTGCTTTAGCTCCTCTACGATTAAGAGAAGGTGTCAGAGTCTCTACTGTCATCTACTTTGATCTCTTCTTAATATCCAGTCTATTTCATGACCTTTGGCTTTCTTCTAGTACGATGTTCTTGATGTCCCCATCAAGTCCTCTGTCCTCAGTGTTGGAGGCATCATATCTGCTCCTGAGACGTTCCCCAAAACCAGGGGCCAACAATTCCAGGTCACATTTGGACTGCCCTGGACCTGTTACCCGTTTCTTCAGGTTTAGCCTGACCCTATAGAGGAGCAAAGGATGGTCTGTTACACAGTCAATCCCTCACCTGCTTTTGGCCGCTTAGCTGGAGCTTCCTCATCTTCTCTTCCCACAGGTGACGTCAGTTGGATTTCTTGCTGTTCCACCTGCGTATGTACAAGTGGTGTTGATGCAGAAAAAAAACGAAGTTTCTATGCTCACGTCATTGTTCTTGGGAAACTATCATGTGATCCCTGACTTTGCGTGGATCACCAAGTTCTCATCTTCCAAAACTCTTCCTTCTACCTTTCTAATGTTTGCCTTGCTCTTGGTTGTCAACAGCAAGACTGTCAATGCCTCTGGATCCCATGTTTGATCAATTTCTAACTCAACCCTGCGCTGGAATTCTCCAAGTTCTTCATCACTTGCTTTTATGACTGCTGCATGATTTTTTTAAATACCCCTAGTGAAAGGCTTTTCGTGAATTGGATGGATAGATAGAATCTTCTCACACGTAGCCCTGTTCTTCAACAGGGATTCTCCAATGTGCTTTTTAATCATGAAGGCAAAAATATTGGCTTTCAAACCATCTGGACACTGCAAAAGGGCCGCCAGATGAAAAATCTTCTCTGACTGTAGTCAAGAAATGGATTGCCTTCAAGAATGAAAAGGGCAAATTCTTAGAGCATTGAAAAAAATTCACATTTCCACCAAAACTTTAAAAGGAACATATTAGCTTGGAAATATTTTAAGTGAGATATCTGAAATACTATGTAATGGAGACAGGGGAGAAAGAGTAAAATGAACCACTGAATGGGGGTGTCCATGGTAAAATCATTCCCTTACAAGACTACCATCATGCCTCAAGTCTGAGCCCAAGATGTTGAACATCCAGAAGCCACAGGTCACTTTGGAAAAGCTATTGAAATAACTTAGAAGAACATTCTCCCTCTCCAGTGAGGCACTTTGTCCTCTCTGGGTTGCCCTGTCGTCCTGCAAGTTGCTATGGGAGAGGGGCTCTGTGATGTCAGAGCCTCTCCAGGGCCCTCATTGGTTCAGGGCGTTCCCATGACTACCGAACAAACAAAACTGCCTGGCTTGGCTCCTCATTGCCTGAGAGGGCTTGTTTATGGAGATCAAGGGGCCAAGCAGAAATTCACTGTGGGTTCCAGTAGAGTTGACGTGACTGAGAGGCAGAGTTGACTGAGAAGACACAAGCGCCTCCTACAGATAAGGATCTTGCAGACACAAATGAAAATTCAAACCATCGTGAGCACTGGGGATGGGACAGGATATAGAACCCCCTTATATAGCATTATGGGAAAGGACAAGTTCAGATGACCTAATCCATTTATTTCTTCTTCTTCTTCTTCTTCTTCTTCTTCTTCTTCTTCTTCTTCTTCTTCTTCTTCTTCTTCTTCTTCTTCTTCTTCTTCTTCTTCTTCTTCTTCCTCTTCTCCTCCTCCTCCTCCTCCTCCTCCTCCTGCTCCTCCTTCTCCTCCTCCTACCCCTCCTCCTCCTCCTCCTCCTCCTCCTCCTCTTCCTCCTCCTTCCCCTTCCATTTCCCCTTCCCCTTCTCCTTCTTCTCCTTCAAATTCTACTCCTGGCCCTGAGGTTCTTCCACTGCCATTGCCTGCTTCATTTTCCATGGCAACCTGTGCCCCTTTTCACCATCATCACTTGGTACCTAGACCTCATTGTCTCTCAAAACGATGGCCTCTATTTCACTTCCACAGGACATGGTGTTGTGAAAGGTTCAATTGCTCCTTGAACAGAATTCAAAACAACAAACAGAGGACACAAGATGTCAGCAATAGTAAGCTGTCTGTTCGGACAGTAAGAATACACAAGAAGATGAAATTGACCAGAACCGAAAGACAAGGTCCTGTAAGAGCCCGGTTCTTCAAGGGATTCCTCTTGCTGACAGAAGGATAACAGCCTTCGGTCTCTGGTGTGGGCTCAGCGGAACTTGTGGAGAGACGCTGAAAGCTAGAAACCCCAAATCACACATTATGAGGGTGTCCCGAAGATTGGGGGATGATTTACTAAAATACCACCGGCAGTGAAGATGAGACGCGTGTGTTTGGGAATCTTCGATGGTGGGGAGGAAGGCAAGATAGAGAAGAGCGAGATGTGCTAAGAGTAGGGGAGGGGCTCCCTTGCATTGGTCAGCCAAACAGTGGGTGAACAATAAGTATTGAAGACAAAGGTTATCAAGACGCCACAGGCCAGGCGTCCAGAGTGCTGTGTGGTGGTAATGGTGGTGGTGGTATTGGGGGTGGCGGTGGTGGTGGTGGTGATAGTGTTGAAGGTGTTGGGGGTGTTGGTTTTATTGGTGGTACTGGTGGTGGTGGTGGTGGTGGTGGTTGTGGTGGTGGTGGTGGTGGTGGTGGTGTTGGTGGTGGTGGTGCTGATGCTGATGGTGATGTGTGTGCGTACTGGGAGGAAGTCAGCTCTCCCGGATCACACTGCAATTCCCCAACAAAGGCAACCAGGTTCTTTCCCCCAATCCTGATGCCACATTCTTTTGCCATCTTTCAGTACCCCTTCTCTGATCACTTGTTCGGCCTATGTATAGATTGAATAAATATGGTGAGAGGATTCAGCCATTACTTCTATGTCTTTTCCTGTCAAACCAGGACGTGGTCCTTGTTCTGTTCTCAAAACCACCTCTTGATCCACGCAGAGCTTCTGCAGGCACACAAGGAAGACTTCTGCACGTCTCATTCCTCTCAAGGCTACCCACAGTTTGGCCCAATCCACAGAATTCATGTACACTCTGCTTTCAGACCAGCGATTTCTGACGTCACCAGTGCTATGCCTCCTACCAGGTTGTCTTCTGAATCGGGCCCGATCCCCTGGCGATTCTCTGCCAATGCACTGGATGCAACCATGTTTATGCGGTCCTCAGCAACATCGTTTCTGTGTGTGATATTTTTGATACTATAGTGTCATCTCAGCTTTCCGTTGGACCACCTTTCTCGGGATGGGTAGAGATATGGATCTCTTCCAATCAGTTGGCTAACGGATGTCTGTCACGGTTCCCTGTATGGAAGCCTGAGGGCTTCCATGGTTGCAGCAGCTTGTCAAACCATTTCCATTGTTAGTCCATGAATTTCAGGGAGCCTGGTTTACTTGACAAATGCTTTCAGTGCAACTTGAACTTGTTCCTTCAATACCATTGCTTCTTGCCAAGAGGCTACCTCCTGAAGTGGAGGCATGTGCACTAGCTCTTTTTGGTAGAGTGACTCTCTTGTATTGTCTCTGGCTTCCTTTGAAGCTCTTGTATTGGTCAGCGTTTGCCCCATAGGATCTTTCAATATTGCACCTGAAGACATGAGTTATTTCTCGTGAGTTCTTCGAGGGTAACGCATGGCAAGCTTGATGTCCCTCTCTGTTTCTCTAACTCGATGTTTGTAAACATTTTATTACAAATCTAGGTTTTTAAACATTTCATGATAATTCTTCTCCTGCTGCCCTGTGGAGTTTTCTATTCAGCTCTGAGGCTTCCCATTTCTTCCACGTGCTTTAGCTCCTCTACGATTAAGAGAAGGTGTCAGAGTCTCTACTGTCATCTACTTTGATCTCTTCTTAATATCCAGTCTATTTCATGACCTTTGGCTTTCTTCTAGTACGATGTTCTTGATGTCCCCATCAAGTCCTCTGTCCTCAGTGTTGGAGGCATCATATCTGCTCCTGAGACGTTCCCCAAAACCAGGGGCCAACAATTCCAGGTCACATTTGGACTGCCCTGGACCTGTTTCCCGTTTCTTCAGGTTTAGCCTGACCCTATAGGGGAGCAAAGGATGGTCTGTTACACAGTCAATCCCTCACCTGCTTTTGGCCGTTTAGCTGGAGCTTCCTCATCTTCTCTTCCCACAGGTGACATCAGTTGGATTTCTTGCTGTCCCACCTGCGTATGTACAAGTGGTGTTGAAGCAGAAAAAAAAAAGAAGTTTCTATGCTCACGTCATTGTTCTTGGGAAACTATCATGTGATCCCTGACTTTGCGTGGATCACCAAGTTCTCATCTTCCAAAACTCTTCCTTCTACCTTTCTAATGTTTGCCTTGCTCTTGGTTGTCAACAGCAAGACTGTCAATGCCTCTGGATCCCATGTTTGATCAATTTCTAACTCAACCCTGTGCTGGAATTCTCCAGTTCTTCATCACTTGCTTTTATGACTGGTGCATGATTTTTTTAAATACCCCTATTGAAAGGCTTTTCGTGAATTGGATGGATAGATAGAATCTTCTCACACGTAGCCCTGTTCTTCAACAGGGATTCTCCAATGTGCTTTTTAATCATGAAGGCAAAAATATTGGCTTTCAAACCATCTGGACACTGCAAAAGGGCCGCCAGATGAGAAATCTTCTCTGACTGTAGTCAAGAAATGGATTGCCTTCAAGAATGAAAAGGGCAAATTCTTAGAGCATTGAAAAAAATTCACATTTCCACCAAAACTTTAAAAGGAACATATTAGCTTGGAAATATTGTAAGTGAGATATCTGAAATACTATGTAATGGAGACAGGGGAGAAAGAGTAAAATGAACCACTGAATGGGGGTGTCCATGGTAAAATCATTCCCTTACACGACTACCATCATGCCTCAAGTCTGAGCCCAAGATGTTGAACATCCAGAAGCCACAGGTCACTTTGGAAAAGCTATTGAAATAACTTAGAAGAACATTCTCCCTCTCCAGTGAGGCACTTTGTCCTCTCTGGGTTGCCCTGTCGTCCTGCAAGTTGCTATGGGAGAGGGGCTCTGTGATGTCAGAGCCTCTCCAGGGCCCTCATTGGTTCAGGGCGTTCCCATGACTACCGAACAAACAAAACTGCCTGGCTTGGCTCCTCATTGCCTGAGAGGGCTTGTTTATGGAGATCAAGGGGCCAAGCAGAAATTCACTGTGGGTTCCAGTAGAGTTGACGTGACTGAGAGGCAGAGTTGACTGAGAAGACACAAGCGCCTCATGCAGATAAGGATCTTGCAGACACAAATGAAAATTCAAACCATCGTGAGCACTGGGGATGGGACAGGATATAGAACCCCCTTATATAGCATTATGGGAAAGGACAAGTTCAGATAACCTAATCCATTTACTTCTTCTTCTTCTTCTTCTTCTTCTTCTTCTTCTTCTTCTTCTTCTTCTTCTTCTTCTTCTTCTTCTTCCTCTCCTCCTCCTCCTCCTCCTCCTCCTCCTTCTCCTCCTCCTACCCCTCCTCCTCCTCCTCCTCCTCCTCCTCCTCCTCCTCCTCCTCTTCCTCCTCCTTCCCCTTCCATTTCCCCTTCCCCTTCTCCTTCTTCTCCTTCAAATTCTACTCCTGGCCCTGAGGTTCTTCCACTGCCATTGCCTGCTTCATTTTCCATGGCAACCTGTGCCCCTTCTCACCATCATCACTTGGTACCTAGACCTCATTGTCTCTCAAAACGATGGCCTCTATTTCACTTCCACAGGACATGGTGTTGTGAAAGGTTCAATTGCTCCTTGAACAGAATTCAAAACAACAAACAGAGGACACAAGATGTCAGCAATAGTAAGCTGTCTGTTCGGACAGTAAGAATACACAAGAAGATGAAATTGACCAGAACCGAAAGACAAGGTCCTGTAAGAGCCCGGTTCTTCAAGGGATTCCTCTTGCTGACAGAGGGATAACAGCCTTCGGTCTCTGGTGTGGGCTCAGCGGAACTTGTGGAGAGA
This sequence comes from Tenrec ecaudatus, assembly GCF_050624435.1. NCBI lineage: Eukaryota > Metazoa > Chordata > Mammalia > Afrosoricida > Tenrecidae > Tenrec > Tenrec ecaudatus. The sequence continues at coordinate 146,940,718 of NC_134548.1, forward strand.
CGCTGAAAGCTAGAAACCCCAAATCACACATTATGAGGGTGTCCTGAAGATTGGGGGATGATTTACTAAAATACCACCAGCAGTGAAGATGAGACGCGTGTGTCTGTGAATCTTCGATGGTGGGGAGGAAGGCAAGATAGAGAAGAGCGAGATGTGCTAAGAGTAGGGGAGGGGCTCCCTTGCATTGGTCAGCCAGACAGTGGGTGAACAATAAGTATTGAAGACAAAGGTTATCAAGACCCCACAGGCCAGGCGTCCAGAGTGCTGTGTGGTGGTAATGGTGGTGGTGGTATTGGGGGTGGCAGTGGTGGTGGTGGTGGTGATAGTGTTGGAGGTGTTGGGGGTGTTGGTGTTATTGGTGGTACTGGTGGTGGTGGTGGTGGTGGTGGTGGTGGTGGTGGTGGTGGTGGTGGTGGTGGTGATGCTGATGGTGATGTGTGTGCGTACTGGGAGGAAGTCAGCTCTCCCGGATCACACTGCAATTCCCCACCAAAGGCAACCAGGATCTTTCCCCCAATCCTGATGCCACATTCTTTTGCCATCTTTCAATAACCCTTCTCTGATCACTTGCTCGGCCTATGTATAGATTGAATAAATATGGTGAGAGGATTCAGCCATTACTTCTATGTCTTTTCCTGTCAAACCAGGACGTGGTCCTTGTTCTGTTCTCAAAACCACCTCTTGATCCACGCAGAGCTTCTGCAGGCACACAAGGAAGACTTCTGCACGTCTCATTCCTCTCAAGGCAACCCACAGTTTGGCCCAATCCACAGAATTCATGTACACTCTGCTTTCAGACCAGCGATTTCTGACGTCACCAGTGCTATGCCTCCTACCAGGTTGTCTTCTGAATTGGGCCCGAACCCCTGGCGACTCTCTGCCAATGCACTGGATGCAAACATGGTTATGCGGTACTCAGCAACATCGTATCTGTGTGTGATACTTTTGATACTATAGTGTCATCTCAGCTTTCCTTTGGACCACCTTTCTCGGGATGGGTACAGATATGGATCTCTTCCAATCAGGTGGCTAGCGGATGTCTGTCACGGTTCCCTGTATGGAAGCCTGAGGGCTTCCATGGTTGCAGCAGCTTGTCAAACCATTTCCATTGTTAGACCATGAGTTTCTGGGAGCCTGGTTTACTTGACAAATGCTTTCAGTGCAACTTGAACTTGTTCCTTCAATACCATTGCTTCTTGCCAAGAGGCTACCTCCTGAAGTGGAGGCATGTGCACTAGCTCTTTTTGGTAGAGTGACTCTCTTGTATTGTCTCTGGCTTCCTTTAAATCTCTTGTATTGGTCAGCGTTTGCCCCATAGGATCTTTCAATATTGCACCTGAAGACATGAGTTATTTCTCGTGAGTTCTTCGAGGGTAACTCATGGCAAGCTTGATGTCCCTCTCTGTTTCTCTAACTCGATGTTTGTAAACATTTCATTACAAATCTAGGTTTTAAAACATTTCATGATAATTCTTCTCCTGCTGCCCTGTGGAGTTTTCTATTCAGCTCTGAGGCTTCCCATTTCTTCCACGTGCTTTAGCTCCTCTACGATTAAGAGAAGGTGTCAGTGTCTCTACTGTCATCTACTTTGATCTCTTCTTAATATCCGGTCTATTTCATGACCTTTGGCTTTCTTCTAGTACGATGTTCTTGATGTCCCCATCAAGTCCCCTGTCCTCAGTGTTGGAGGCATCATATCTGCTCCTGAGACGTTCCCCAAAACCAGGGGCCAACAATTCCAGGTCACATTTGGACTGCCCTGGACCTGTTTCCCGTTTCTTCAGGTTTAGCCTGACCCTATAGGGGAGCAAAGGATGGTCTGTTACACAATCAATCCCTCACCTGCTTTTGGCCGCTTAGCTGGAGCTTCCTCATCTTCTCTTCCCACAGGTGACGTCAGTTGGATTTCTTGCTGTTCCACCTGCCTATGTACAAGTGGGGTTGAAGCAGAAAAAAAAAAGAAGTTTCTATGCTCACGTCATTGTTCTTGGGAAACTATCATGTGATCCCTGACTTTGCGTGGATCACCAAGTTCTCATCTTCCAAAACTCTTCCTTCTACCTTTCTAATGTTTGCCTTGCTCTTGGTTGTCAACAGCAAGACTGTCAATGCCTCTGGATCCCATGTTTGATCAATTTCTAACTCAACCCTGTGCTGGAATTCTCCAAGTTCTTCATCACTTGCTTTTATGACTGGTGCATGATTTTTTTAAATACCCCTATTGAAAGGCTTTTCGTGAATTGGATGGATAGATAGAATCTTCTCACACGTAGCCCTGTTCTTCAACAGGGATTCTCCAATGTGCTTTTTAATCATGAAGGCAAAAATATTGGCTTTCAAACCATCTGGACACTGCAAAAGGGCCGCCAGATGAAAAATCTTCTCTGACTGTAGTCAAGAAATAGATTGCCTTCAAGAATGAAAAGGGCAAATCCTTAGAGCATTGAAAAAAATTCACATTTCCACCAAAACTTTAAAAGGAACATATTACCTTGGAAATATTGTAAGTGAGATATCTGAAATACTATGTAATGGAGACAGGGGAGAAAGAGTAAAATGAACCACTGAATGGGGGTGTCCATGGTAAAATCATTCCCTTACACGACTACCATCATGCCTCAGGTTTGAGCCCAAGTTGTTGAACAACCAGAAGCCACAGGTCACTTTGGAAAAGCTATTGAAATAACTTAGAAGAACATTCTCCCTCTCCAGTGAGGCACTTTGTCCTCTCTGGGTTGCCCTGTCGTCCTGCAAGTTGCTATGGGAGAGGGGCTCTGTGATGTCAGAGCCTCTCCAGGGCCCTCATTGGTTCAGGGCGTTCCCATGACTACCGAACAAACAAAACTGCCTGGCTTGGCTCCTCATTGCCTGAGAGGGCTTGTTTATGGAGATCAAGGGACCAAGCAGAAATTCACTGTGGGTTCCAGTAGAGTTGACGTGACTGAGAGGCAGAGTTGACTGAGAAGACACAAGCGCCTCCTGCAGAAAAGGATCTTGCAGACACCAATGAAAATTCAAACCATCGTGAGCACTGGGGATGGGACAGGATATAGAACCCCCTTATATAGCATTATGGGAAAGGACAAGTTCAGATGACCTAATCCATTTACTTCTTCTTCTTCTTCTTCTTCTTCTTCTTGTTCTTCTTCTTCTTCTTCTTCTTCTTCTTCTTCTTCTTCTTCTTCTTCTTCTTCTTCTTCTCCTCCTCCTCCTCCTCATCCTCCTCCTCCCCCTCCTCCTCCTCCTCCTCCTCCTCCTCCTCCTCCTCCTCCTCCTCTTCCTTACCCTTCCGCTTCCCCATGCCCTTCTCCTTCTTCTCCTTCAAATTCTACTCCTGGCCCTGAGGTTCTTCCACTGCCATTGCCTGCTTCATTTTCCATGCCAACCTGTGCCCCTTCTCACCATCATCACTTGGTACCTAGACCTCATTGTCTCTCAAAAGATGGCCTCTATTTCACTTCCACAGGACATGGTGTTGTGAAAGGTTCAATTGCTCCTTGAACAGAATTCAAAACAACAAACAGAGGACACAAGATGTCAGCAATAATAACCAGTCTGTTCGGACAGTAAGAATACACAAGAAGATGAAATTGACCAGAACCGAAAGACAAGGTCCTGTAAGAGCCCGGTTCTTCAAGGGATTCCTCTTGCTGACAGAGGGATAACAGCCTTCGGTCTCTGGTGTGGGCTCAGCGGAACTTGTGGAGAGAAGCTGAAAGCTAGAAACCCCAAATCACACATTATGAGGGTGTCCCGAAGATTGGGGGATGATTTACTAAAATACCACCGGCAGTGAAGAGGAGACGCGTGTGTCTGTGAATCTTCGATGGTGGGGAGGAAGGCAAGATAGAGAAGAGCGAGATGTGCTAAGAGTAGGGGAGGGGCTCCCTTGCATTGGTCAGCCAGACAGTGGGTGAACAATAAGTATTGAAGACAAAGGTTATCAAGACCCCACAGGCCAGGCGTCCAGAGTGCTGTGTGGAGGTAATGGTGGTGGTGGTATTGGGGGTGGCGGTGGTGGTGGTGATACTGTTGGAGGTGTTGGGGGTGTTGGTGTTATTGGTGGTACTGGTGGTGGTGGTGGTGGTGGTGGTGGTGGTGGTGGTGGTGGTGGTGGTGGTGGTGCTGATGCTGATGGTGATGTGTGTGCGTACTGGCAGGAAGTCAGCTCTCCCGGATCACAATGCAATTCCCCAACAAAGGCAACCAGGTTCTTTCCCCCAATCCTGATGCCACATTCTTTTGCCATCTTTCAATACCCCTTCTCTGATCACTTGCTCGGCCTATGTATAGATTGAATAAATATGGTGAGAGGATTCAGCCATTACTTCTATGTCTTTTCCTGTCAAACCAGGACGTGGTCCTTGTTCTGTTCTCAAAACCACTTCTTGATCCACACAGAGCTTCTGCAGGCACACAAGCAAGACTTCTGCACGTCTCATTCCTCTCAAGGCTACCCACAGTTTGGCCCAATCCACAGAATTCATGTACACTCTGCTTTCAGACCAGCGATTTCTGACGTCACCAGTGCTATGTCTCCTACCAGGTTGTCTTTTGAATCGGGCCCGAACCCCTGGCGACTCTCTGCCAACGCACTGGATGCAACCATGGTTATGCGGTCCTCAGCAACATCGTATCTGTGTGTGATATTTTTGATACTATAGTGTCATCTCAGCTTTCCTTTGGACCACCTTTCTCGGGATGGGTACAGATATGGATCTCTTCCAATCAGGTGGCTAGCGGATGTCTGTCACGGTTCCCTGTATGGAAGCCTGAGGGCTTCCATGGTTGCAGCAGCTTGACAAACCATTTCCATTGTTAGTCCATGAATTTCCGGGAGCCTGGTTTACTTGACAAATGCTTTCAGTGTAACTTGAACTTGTTCCTTCAATACCATTGCTTCTTGCCAAGAGGCTACCTCCTGAAGTGCAGGCATGTGCACTAGCTCTTTTTGGTAGAGTGACTCTCTTGTATTGTCTCTGGCTTCCTTTGAAGCTCTTGTATTGGTCAGCGTTTGCCCCATAGGATCTTTCAATATTGCACCTGAAGACATGAGTTATTTCTCTTGAGTTCTTCGAGGGTAACGCATGGCAAGCTTGATGTCCCTCTCTGTTTCTCTAACTCGATGTTTGTAAACATTTCATTACAAATCTAGGTTTTTAAACATTTCATGATAATTCTTCTCCTGCTGCCCTGTGGAGTTTTCTATTCAGCTCTGAGGCTTCCCATTTCTTCCACGTGCTTTAGCTCCTCTACGATTAAGAGAAGGTGTCAGAGTCTCTACTGTCATCTACTTTGATCTCTTCTTAATATCCGGTCTATTTCATGACCTTTGGCTTTCTTCTAGTACGATGTTCTTGATGTCCCCATCAAGTCCTCTGTCCTCAGTGTTGGAGGCATCATATCTGCTCCTGAGACTTTCCCCAAAACCAGGGGCCAACAATTCCAGGTCACATTTGGACTGCCCTGGACCTGTTTCCCGTTTCTTCAGGTTTAGCCTGACCCTATAGGGGAGCAAAGGATGGTCTGTTACACAGTCAATCCCTCACCTGCTTTTGGCCGCTTAGCTGGAGCTTCCTCATCTTCTCTTCCCACAGGTGACGTCAGTTGGATTTCTTGCTGTCCCACCTGCGTATGTACAAGTGGGGTTGAAGCAGAAAAAAAAAGAAGTTTCTATGCTCACGTCATTGTTCTTGGGAAACTATCATGTGATCCCTGACTTTGCGTGGATCACCAAGTTCTCATCTTCCAAAACACTTCCTTCTACCTTTCTAATGTTTGCCTTGCTCTTGGTTGTCAACAGCAAGACTGTCAATGCCTCTGGATCCCATGTTTGATCAATTTCTAACTCAACCCTGTGCTGGAATTCTCCAAGTTCTTCATCACTTGCTTTTATGACTGGTGCATGATTTTTTTAAATACCCCTAGTGAAAGGCTTTTCGTGAATTGGATGGATAGATAGAATCTTCTCACACGTAGCCCTGTTCTTCAACAGGGATTCTCCAATGTGCTTTTTAATCATGAAGGCAAAAATATTGGCTTTCAAACCATCTGGACACTGCAAAAGGGCCGCCAGATGAAAAATCTTCTCTGACTGTAGTCAAGACATGGATTGCCTTCAAGAATGAAAAGGGCAAATCCTTAGAGCATTGAAAAAAATTCACATTTCCACCAAAACTTTAAAAGGAACATATTAGCTTGGAAATATTGTAAGTGCGATATCTGAAATACTATGTAATGGAGACAGGGGAGAAAGAGTAAAATGAACCACTGAATGGGGGTGTCCATGGTAAAATCATTCCCTTACACGACTACCATCATGCCTCAGGTCTGAGCCCAAGATGTTGAACATCCAGAAGCCACAGGTCACTTTGGAAAAGCTATTGAAATAACTTAGAAGAACATTCTCCCTCTCCAGTGAGGCACTTTGTCCTCTCTGGGTTGCCCTGTCGTCCTGCAAGTTGCTATGGGAGAGGGGCTCTGTGATGTCAGAGCCTCTCCAGGGCCCTCATTGGTTCAGGGCGTTCCCATGACTACCGAACAAACAAAACTGCCTGGCTTGGCTCCTCATTGCCTGAGAGGGCTTGTTTATGGAGATCAAGGGGCCAAGCAGAAATTCACTGTGGGTTCCAGTAGAGTTGACGTGACTGAGAGGCAGAGTTGACTGAGAAGACACAAGCGCCTCCTGCAGATAAGGATCTTGCAGACACCAATGAAAATTCAAACCATCGTGAGCACTGGGGATGGGACAGGATATAGAACCCCGTTATATAGCATTATGGGAAAGGACAAGTTCAGATGACCTAATCCATTTACTTCTTCTTCTTCTTCTTCCTCCTCCTCTTCTTCTTCTTCTTCTTCTTCTTCTTCTTCTTCTTCTTCTTCTTCTTCTTCTTCTACTTCTTCTTCTTCTTCTCCTCCTCCTCCCCCTCCTCCTCCTCCCCCTCCCCCCCCTCCTCCTCCTACTCCTCCTCCTCCTTCCCCTTCCGCTTCCCCTTCCCCTTCTCCTTCTTCTCCTTCAAATTCTACTCCTGGCCCTGAGGTTCTTCCACTGCCATTGCCTGCTTCATTTTCCATGGCAACCTGTGCCCCTTCTCACCGTCATCACTTGGTACCTAGACCTCATTGTCTCTCAAAACGATGGCCTCTATTTCACTTCCACAGGACATGGTGTTGTTAAAGGTTCAATTGCTCTTTGAACAGAATTCAAAACAACAAACAGAGGACACAAGATGTCAGCAATAGTAAGCTGTCTGTTCGGACAGTAAGAATACACAAGAAGATGAAATTGACCAGAACCGAAAGACAAGGTCCTGTAAGAGCCCGGTTCTTCAAGGGATTCCTCTTGCTGACAGAGGGATAACAGCCTTCGGTCTCTGGTGTGGGCTCAGCAGAACTTGTGGAGAGACGCTGAAAGCTAGAAATCCCAAATCACACATTATGAGGGTGTCCCGAAGATTGGGGGATGATTTACTAAAATACCACCGGCAGTGAAGAGGAGACGCGTGTGTCTGTGAATCTTCGATGGTGGGGAGGAAGGCAAGATAGAGAAGAGCGAGATGTGCTAAGAGTAGGGGAGGGGCTCCCTTGCATTGGTCAGCCAGACAGTGGGTGAACAATAAGTATTAAAGACAAAGGTTATCAAGACCCCACAGGCCAGGCGTCCAGAGTGCTGTGTGGTGGTAATGGTGGTGGTGGTATTGGGGTGGCGGTGGTGGTGGTGGTGGTGATAGTGTTGGAGGTGTTGGGGGTGTTGGTGTTATTGGTGGTACTGGTGGTGGTGGTGGTGGTGGTGGTGGTGGTGGTGGTGGTGGTGGTGGTGGTGGTGGTGGTGGTGGTGATGCTGATGGTGATGTGTGTGCGTAATGGGAGGAAGTCAGCTCTCCCGGATCACACTGCAATTCCCCAACAAAGGCAACCAGGTTCTTTCCCCCAATCCTGATGCCACATTCTTTTGCCATCTTTCAATACCCCTTCTCTGATCACTTGCTCGGCCTATGTATAGATTGAATAAATATGGTGAGAGAATTCAGCCATTACTTCTATGTCTTTTCCTGTCAAACCAGGACGTGGTCCTTGTTCTGTTCTAAAAACCACCTCTTGATCCACGCAGAGCTTCTGCAGGCACACAAGGAAGACTTCTGCACGTCTCATTCCTCTCAAGGCAACCCACAGTTTGGCTCAATCCACAGAATTCATGTACACTCTGCTTTCAGACCTGCGATTTCTGACGTCACCAGTGCTATGCCTCCTACCAGGTTGTCTTCTGAATCGGGCCCGAACCCCTGGCGACTCTCTGCCAATGCACTGGATGCAACCATGGTTATGCGGTCCTCAGCAACATCGTATCTGTGTGTGATATTTTTGATACTATAGTGTCATCTCAGCTTTCCGTTGGACCACCTTTCTCGGGATGGGTACAGATATGGATCTCTTCCAATCAGGTGGCTAGCGGATGTCTGTCACGGTTCCCTGTATGGAAGCCTGAGGGCTTCCATGGTTGCAGCAGCTTGTCAAACCATTTCCATTGTTAGTCCATGAATTTCCGGGAGCCTGGTTTACTTGACATATGCTTTCAGTGCAACTTGAACTTGTTCCTTCAATACCATTGCTTCTTGCCAAGAGGCTACCTCCTGAAGTGGAGGCATGTGCACTAGCTCTTTTTGGTAGAGTGACTCTCTTGTATTGTCTCTGGCTTCCTTTGAAGCTCTTGTATTGGTCAGCGTTTGCCCCATAGGATCTTTCAATATTGCACCTGAAGACATGAGTTATTTCTCTTGAGTTCTTCGAGGGTAACGCATGGCAAGCTTGATGTCCCTCTCTGTTTCTCTAACTCGATGTTTGTAAACATTTCATTACAAATCTAGGTTTTTAAACATTTCATGATAATTCTTCTCCTGCTGCCCTGTGGAGTTTTCTATTCAGCTCTGAGGCTTCCCATTTCTTCCACGTGCTTTAGCTCCTCTACGATTAAGAGAAGGTGTCAGAGTCTCTACTGTCATCTACTTTGATCTCTTCTTAATATCCGGTCTATTTCATGACCTTTGGCTTTCTTCTAGTACGATGTTCTTGATTTCCCCATCAAGTCCTCTGTCCTCAGTGTTGGAGGCATCATATCTGCTCCTGAGACGTTCCCCAAAACCAGGGGCCAACAATTCCAGGTCACATTTGGACTGCCCAGGACCTGTTTCCCGTTTCTTCAGGTTTAGCCTGACCCTATAGGGGAGCAAAGGATGGTCTGTTACACAGTCAATCCCTCACCTGCTTTTGGCCGCTTAGCTGGAGCTTCCTCATCTTCTCTTCCCACAGTTGACGTCAGTTGGATTTCTTGCTGTCCCACCTGCGTATGTACAAGTGGGTTTGAAGCAGAAAAAAAAAGAAGTTTCTATGCTCACGTCATTGTTCTTGGGAAACTATCATGTGATCCCTGACTTTGCGTGGATCACCAAGTTCTCATCTTCCAAAACTCTTCCTTCTACCTTTCTTTTTTTTTTTTTTCAGGTTTCTTTTTTTTTTAAACAATTTATTGGGGCTGATACAATTCTTTACACAGTTCATACATATACATACATCAATTGTATAAAGCACATCTGTACAGTCTTTGCCCTAATCATTTTTTTCTCTTTTCTTCTTTTACATTTTATTAGGGACTCCAACAACTCTTACCACAATCCATACATATACGTACATCAATTGTATAAAGCACATCCATACATTCCCTGCCCCAATCATTCTCAAGGCATTTGGTCTCCACTTAAGCCCCTTGCATCAGGTCCTCTTTTCCCCCCAACCCTCCCTCCCCTTTCCCCCCTCCCTCATATGCCCTTGGTAATTCATACCTCGTTATTTTGTCATATATTGCCCTATTCGGGGTCTCCCTTCCCCCCTTCTCTGCTGTCCCTCTCCCAGGGAAGAGGTCACATGTGGATCCTTGTAATCAGTTCCCCCTTTCCAACCCACTCACCCTCCACTCTCCCAGCATCGTCCCTCACACCCTTGGTCCTGAAGGTATCATCCACCCTGGATTCCCTGTACCTCCAACCCTCATATGTACCAGTGTACAGCCTCTGTCCTATCCAGCCCTGCAAGGTAGAATTCGAATCATGGTAGTTGGGGGGAGGAAGCATCCAGGATCTGGGGGAAAGCTGTGTTCTTCATCAATACTACCTCACACCCTAGCTAACCCATCTCCTCTCCTAAGCCCCTCTATGAGGGGATCTCCATTGGCCAACACTTGGGCCTTGGGTCTCCACTCTGCACTTCCCCCTTCATTTAATATAATATATATATATACACATACATATACACATATATACACATACATACACACACATATGTTTTTTTTTGCATGATGCCTTATATCTGGTCCCTTCGGCACCTCGTGATCGCACTGGCCGGTGTGCTTCTTCCATGTGGGCTTATTTGTTTCTGAGCGAGATGGCCGCTTGTTCACCTTCAAGCCTTTAAGACCCCAGACACCGGGCACCATCAGCTTTCTTCACCACATTTGCTTGTGCACCCATTTGTCTTCAGCGATCCTATCATGGAGGTGTGCAGTCAATGATATGATTTTTTGTTCTTTGATCCCTTTGGGACCACTCGATCACACAGGCTGCTGTGTTCTTCCATGTGGACTTTGTTGCTTCTGAGCTAGATGGCCGCTTGTTTATCTTCAAGCCTTTAAGACCCCAGTCACTATCTCTTTTGATAGCCGGGCACCATCAGCTTTCTTCACCACATTTACTTGTTCACACACTTTGGCTCCAGCCATTGTGTCGGGAGAGTGAGCATCATAGAGTTCCAATTTAATAAAAGAAGGTATTCATGCATAGAGGGAGTGTTTGAGTAGAGGCCCAAGGTCCTTCCGCCACCTTAATACTTGACCTATAAATATCGACACAAAGATCTATTTCCCCAACCTCCTATATATATATGCATGTACATGTCTTTGTCTAGACCTCCATGAATGCCCTTTGACTCCTAGCTCTTTCCTCCATCTCCCTTGACCTTCCTCCTGCCCTACTACCATGCTTCATCGCCCCCTGGGCTAGAGTATACCTCTTCTCTAAGCAACCTTACCCTTGATCATTTCCCATCAGGCCTGCCACTCCCCCTTCTCTACCCTTTGGGGTCCCATGTTTTTCCCTTATCCCTGGGTTTGTTAACACCACTTCCTTACCCCCCCTACCCCCCACCCCAAGTCCCCCCGGAACTGTCGGTCCCGTTGTTTTTCATCCAGATAGTTCATCCAGCCTGTCCTATTCAGACAGACCTGTGGGGTCACTAACATGCACGAAAACTAGACAGAGGAACACAAAGCAACAGTGTACAACCAGACAACAATACAACCAAAACAAACCACTGAAAAAGAACAGAACAAAACAGTTCACAAGAGAAAAGCTTGTAGTTAGTTCAGGGATCTTTGCTGGCCCTTAGGAGCGTTTTCCAGTCCAGTCTGTTGGGGCACCACGCCCTGGCCCCAAAGTCCGCTTTCAGCATTCCCTGGGGACCTTGCCACTCCATTCCCTTGCTGTTCCGCTGCACTCCCCCAGTGATTTGCCTCGGTGTGGTGGGATCAGGTCAGGTGCAATTCCCATACTGTGTCTCCGGTGCTGTCCCCTGTATCGCCCTTAGTCACTGAGGGGCATCATGTCTCATAGTAGGGCCAGCCATGTTGTTCTCTCTGTGGACTGACTGCTCTACTCAGGAACATCATCATCACGGCCTGGTGGGCCAGGCTGTGCTCCACTCTCTCCTCCTGCCCCTTCATCTGCTCCCCTGTGCTCTGATCAAATATGTCCATCTCCCATAGCTGCAGGGTCAATGTCGTCCTTTGGAACAAGTTCTTTTCAGGGGAGAGGCAGGAATCCACTTAATTTATGGTGCTGGGGCCAGCCTCCCAGACCTCTCCACCGGTTCCGTCCTCCACGCCGGGATATTGCATTCACACCTTGCGACACTGGGTTGAAGTCTGGTCCCGCTTTCCCTGTGGAGATATAAACCATACCCTCCCCTTGGGTGGATTAATGCCCCATTTCTGTCATGCTGATTGTACTTACCTCAGGGGACTCATGTTGTACCTGTCCCTTTGGGTCTGGCTTACCTCGCTTAACATAATTCCTTCCAGCTCTTCCCATGAAATAACGTGTTTCATGTGCTCATCGGTGTTTTTTAGTGCTGCATAATACTCCATTGTGTGTATGTGCCAAAGTTTGCTAATCCACTCGTCTATCGATGGAAACTTAGGCTGTTTCCAAGTCTTTGCTATTGTGAATTGTGCCGCAATAAACATTGGAGCGCATATGACTGGTCGTGTTTTATTTGCTGCTTCAACCGGGTATATGCCCAGTAGAGGGATGGCTGGGTCGTAAGGTAGATCAATTTCCATTTTCTTTAGGTATCGCCAGATTGCTTTCCACAGTGTCTGTACAAATCTGCACGACCACCAGCAGTGGAGGAGGGTTCCTATTTCACCACAGCCCCTCCAACACTTGTTGCTCTCTGATTTACTGATCTGAGCTAGCCTGAGGGGTGTTAGGTGGTATCTCATGGTTGTTTTGATTTGCATTTCTCTTATGGCAAGGGACTTCGAGCACTTTCTCATATATTTATTGGCCATATTGATCTCCTCTCTAGTGAAAGTTCTTCTCATTTCTTTTGCCCACTTCCTTAGGGGGTTAACTGTTTTCCTCTTTTTGCACGTCATGATGGTGTTGTAGATTTTAGTAATGAGCCCTTTGTCTGACGTGTCATTACTAAAAATCTTCTCCCAGTCTGTGGGTTGCCTTGTCACCCTCTTGGCAAAGTCTTTCGAGGTGCACAGGTGTTTTATTCTTATTAGATCCCATTTGTCGATTTCCAGATCACCTGTGTGTGTCCCCTTCCCTGTTGCAGTGAGCCTATGTGCTCCCTGGGCCAGTGCTCTGAGATTAGTCCCGATTCCCTCCTTAATGGTCCTGATGGTTTGGGGTTTGACTTCTAGGTCTGTGATCCACCTTGAGTGTATTCTTGTGCATGGGGTGAGGTAGACGTCTTGTTTCAACTTTCTACATGTGGATATCCATTGTTTCCAGCACCACTTATTAAAGAGGGCATTTGCTTCCCACTTGACGTTTTTGGGACCCTTGTCGAAGATCAGTTGTCTATATGCTGATGATTTTACTCCTGGGCTTTCTATTCTTTTCCACTGGTCTGAGTGTCTATCATTGTGCCAGTACCATGCTGTTTTGACCACTGTAGCTGTGTAGTAGGCATTAAAATCAGGTAGGGCGAGTCCTCCAATTGTGTCCTTCTTCTTGAGGAGTTCTCTGCTAATTCTGGGTTTCTTCCCTCTCCATATGAAGTTGGTGGTCAGTTTTTCCAATTCTTTGAAGAAGGTTGATGGTAATTGGATTGGTATAGCATTGAACTTGTAGAGTGCTTTAGGAAGAACTGTCATCTTTACTATGTTCAGCCTACCTAACCATGAGCAGGGGAGCTTCATCCATTTGTGAAGGTCACTTTTGGTTTCCTGTAATAGGGTTTTATAATTATGCTTATATAGGTCTTTAGTATTTTTTGTTAAGTATATTCCTAGGTATTTCAGTTTGTTCTTGGCTACTGTGAAGGGTACTTCCCTCTTAATCGCCTCTTCCATGGCCCTGTCTGATGTGTATAGAAACCCTACCGACTTCTGTTTATTGATCTTGTATCCTGCTACTCTTCCGTATTCCTCTATTGCTGTAAGTATTCCAACTGTGGAGTTTTGGGGGTCTTCAATGTATAGGATCATGTCATCTGCAAATAACGATAGTTTCACCTCCTCCTCTCCCAACTGGATCCCTTTGATGTCCTTCCGCTGTCTTATGTTGTTAGCCAGAACCTCCAAAACGATATTGAATAGAAGAGGGGACAGGGGGCATCCTTGTCTTGTACCCTTTTTCAGTGGTATTGTTCTTGTCTTTTCTCCATTGACTATGATGTTGGCTGTTGGTCTTTCATAGATAGCTTGTATGAGCTTGAGGAACTTACCTTCCAATCCTATCTTCATGAGTGTTTTGATTAGGAATGGATGCTGGATGTTGTCAAATGCTTTTTCTGCATCTATGGATATTATCATATGGTTTTTATCCTTTTTCTTCTCGATGTGGTGAATGATATTGATGGATTTTCGGATGTTAAACCATCCCTGCATCGCTGGGATGAATCCTACTTGGTCGTGGTGAATGATATGTTTGATGTTCCTTTGTATTCTATTGGCCAATATTTTGTTAAGGATTTTTGCATCTATGTTCATTAGAGATATTGGTCTATAATTCTCTACGCTTGTGGGGTCTTTTCCCTGTTTGGGTATCAAAGTAATGCTGGCTTCGTAAAATGAGTTTGGGAGCTTGCCGTTCTTTTCTATGTTATGGAATACTTTGTGGAGGATCGGTGTCAGCTCTTCCCTGAATGTTTGGTAAAATTCTGCTGTGTAGCCATCTGGCCCTGGGGCCTTTTTCCTTGGTAGGTTTTTGATGACACTCTCTATTTCTTCCTTCGCTATGGGTTTGTTGAGGTTCTTGATCTCTGTCTCAGATAATCTAGGGATAGATTGTTTTTCTAAATATTTATCCATGTCTTCCAGGTTTCTGAATTCATTAGAATACAAACCTTCATAGTACTTTGTGATTATCCTTTTTATCTCATTGGGGTCTGTTGTTATTGCCCCCGATTCATCCCTCATCCTAGCTATTGATGATTGTTCCTTTCTATCTTTGGTAAGCTTTGCCAGGGGAGTGTCAATTTTATTAATTCGTTCATAAAACCAGCTTCTAGTTGCGTTAATCCTTTGCATTGTTCTTTTGTCTTCCCACTGGTTTAACTCCGCCCTGATTTTTATTATTTCTTTTCTCTTGCTATTGGAGGGGTAGTTCTGTTGACTCTGTTCTAGTTGTTGGAGGTTTTGTGTTAACATATCTGTCATACGCCTTTCTTCTTTTTTCATGTATGCATTCAGTGATATCAAGCTACCTCTGATAACTGCCTTTGCAGTGTCCCATAAGTTTTGATATGTTGTATGCTCGTTCTCATTAGTTTCTAGAAATTTCCTGATATCCTCTCTGATCTGGACCTTAACCCATTCATGTCGCAGGAGATCGTTGTTTATTCTCCAATTGGTGGCCCTTGCTTTTCTGGGTGCCCTTCTATTAATCTCCAGCTTTATGGCATGGTGGTCTGAGAAGGACGTCTGGATAATATCTATGTGTTTGAATTTACTCAGGCTGGCCTTGTGCCCCAGCATGTGATGTATTCTTGAGAAAGATCCGTGTGGATTGGAGAAGAATGTGAAACCTTTTGCTTTTGGATGAAAGGCTCTATAGATGTCTATCAGGCCCTGTTGCCTAATTACATTGTTTAGCTCTCTGGCCTCTTTGCTGAGCTTCTTTCCCTGTGACCTGTCTTTCTCTGATAGTGGAGTGTTGAAGTCCCCCACTATTATTGTTGTTTCCGTGATTTCTTCTGTCATTTTTTTAATAGTTTGTTTGACGAAATTTGCCGCACCATTATTAGGTGCGTAAATATTCAGTATGCTTATTGCTTCCTGGTTTACTGAGCCTTTGAGCATTATGTAATGTCCCTCTTTGTCTCTTTTTATGTTTTGGATCTTGAGATCCATTTTGTCGGAGATTAAGATAGCCACTCCTGCCTTCTTGGAGTTACCATTTGCTTGGTAAACTTTCTGCCAGCCCTTTATTCTCAGCATATGCTTGTCTGCTTGCTTAAGGTGTGTCTCTTGCAGGCAGCAGATTGATGGGTTATGTTTTCTAATCCAATCCTCCAGCCTCTTTCTTTTAACATATGAATTGAGCCCATTTGTATTCAAAGTGATTATTACAATCTCTGGCTTCATGGTTGCCATATTCTGTTTTGTGTTTTGGGTCTTTGCCTATCTTCCTTCATATCAGTGTACTGCGTTTGAGTGGAGGGTTTCTATCCTGTCCTCTTTTCCATCTGAGACCGTGTTGTCCTGGTACGTGTTGCTGGCATGTTGGCTTCTAGATGGAGATGGGCTATATGGTGGTCTCCTGGAGGTTCTAGTTGGAGCTTGATCTTCTGGCCATAGTGAGTCAGCCAGTATGTTCTGCAGGGTCGGGTGACTTGCAGTATATTTTTTGAGTTCTTCCTTGTCCTGGAAGACCCTTATCTTACCCTCTATCTTAATGGATAACTTGGCAGGGTATAGGATTCTGGGGGAGGCATTTTTATCTTTCAGAATTTGGAAGATGCTGCTCCATTCTCTCCTCCTCTTCATGGTTTCAGCTGATAAGTCTGAGCATACCCTTACCTGCGCTCCTTTGTATGTGACTGTCTTCCTTTCTCTTGAGGCTCGTAGAATTTTCTCTTTTTCCTCTAAGTTGGATAATTTTACAATTATATGCCTTGGCGTGTTCTTCTTGGTGTTTAGCTTAGCCGGCGTCCTCTCTGCTTCCTGTATGAGAGTCGGATTCTCCTTTGTTAGGTTGGGGAAATTTTCTTCCAGGAATTCCTTTGCTATCTTGGCGGTCGATTTGTGTGTTATGTTGTGTTCCGGTAGACCGATTATTCGAATATTATTCCTCTTCATAGCATCTGTCATTGATCTCAGGCTGTCTTCTGTTTCTTTAATTTTCCTATCTGATTGTTTTTCTCGCTTGCTTCGTTTGGTTTGAGCGTCCTCGAGTTCACTGATACGGTTCTCAGCCTCCTCAAGCCTAGATATAGCTTCTGTGACCTTTTGTGTGGCCTCTGCTACCTCCTCTGTTAGTTTCTGCAGTTCCTTTTGGTGGATAGTATTCATCCCCTCTATTGTGGACTTCATCCCCTCTATTGTGCATTTCATCCCTTCTATCGTTGCATCCTTATTTTGGTTTGCTTCTCTTAGCTCCTGTATTACTGCAAGCAGAGTTCTGAAGATTTCCTTTTGTGGCTGATCTATATCTGTTTCTTCTATGAGTGACGTTAGGTCTGTTAAAGTGCCTCGTTTTTCTGATTTTTTTGTTGGGAGTGATGTGGTCTGTTGATTTTTCCTTGATCCTTTAATAGGCCCCATGCTTCTGGGAGACAGGAGTAACCTTATTGTGTGGAGGCTCAGGCCACTGTGCAGTCTCCTGGGGTGGCTGGGGTGGGCTGCGGCGGGCTTAGGGCTGGCACTGGGGACAC
The DNA here is from genome assembly GCF_050624435.1 of Tenrec ecaudatus. Lineage (NCBI taxonomy): Eukaryota > Metazoa > Chordata > Mammalia > Afrosoricida > Tenrecidae > Tenrec > Tenrec ecaudatus. Next base: position 146,957,878 of record NC_134548.1, read on the forward strand.
AACAGGGCCCCAGGTGGTGAGAGCTGGCTGGAGCTCACTGAGGGCTCCTCAGGGACTGCAAAGCCGAGACTGCAGGTGGAGTGTTTGATCTGCCTGGGCTGTGAGCCGGCCCCTTGGATAGCTGCGCAGGCAGCTGCAGGACACTGCAGGGAACAATGGTGTTTGCTCTCCGCCCTTTTGGCGCGAAACCGCAGGGGGCAATGGCGCCCTTCCTCTGCTCAGGCTCAGAGTCGCGGCCGCCGGGGTCCCCGCAGCACCCTGGGGAGGGCACCTACTCTTGTGCCTTGCGCAGGGGGGGGCCCTTGGTGGGCAGACAGCAGCGCGGGGCGCAGCGCTCCGCGGAAGATCAGGGTCCGGGACAGGCGCGGGTTGGGCTATGGCTCCTGTTGGCGGGAAGTGCTCAGCACAGGGTCCCCGCCAGGAGTGGAGCTGGCGCTAGGCTGCCAGGGGCTGGCGGGGGCGGGCGGGGGTGGGAGGCCAGCGCACGGAGGGCAGGTGGAGAGGTCCGTGGCAGTGGTGCGGGTGGATGGTCCCCCGTGGGGGTCGCCAGACAACCCGCGGGTCCGCTCCCCTGAGCTTGGATGAATGGAGGGAGGGAAGTGGGCCCGAGGGCAGATCGCTGCCCTGTGGGGAGAGGGGAACTGCGGGAGAGGAAAGCTTCTCTCCCAGTGGGGATCCGCGATAGGGAGTGGGGAGTGGGCCGCTGGAGTAGGCAGGGCAGGCAAGTGGCTCTGGGCTAGGCGCCGGGTTTGGGGATGGAGCCTAAGCCGGTCGCCAGTGAGCTCAGGGCAGCTTAGTGGCCAGAGATGTCCCACTAGTCCGGTCCTCTTTCACCTAGACCCCTGCTCCGGACAAATACGTGGGGTAGGACTGGGGTGCTGACCCAGGAGGATATTTCACTCACCAGACTCTTACTATTCAGCTACCTGGTCGCCAATCCCGCTTTGTTTGGAGGAGCTCTCAGAGTATGCGGGTGTCCCTGTCAGCCATCTTCCCCCTCTCCCCTTCTACCTTTCTAATGTTTGCCTTGCTCTTGGTTGTCAACAGCAAGACTGTCAATGCCTCTGGATCCCATGTTTGATCAATTTCTAACTCAACCCTGTGCTGGAATTCTCCAAGTTCTTCATCACTTGCTTTTATGACTGGTGCATGATTTTTTTAAATACCCCTATTGAAAGGCTTTTCGTGAATTGGATGGATAGATAGAATCTTCTCACACGTAGCCCTGTTCTTCAACAGGGATTCTCCAATGTGCTTTGTAATCATGAAGGCAAAAATATTGGCTTTCAAACCATCTGGACACTGCAAAAGGGCCGCCAGATGAAAAATCTTCTCTGACTGTAGTCAAGAAATGGATTGCTTTCAAGAATGAAAAGGGCAAATCCTTAGAGCATTGAAAAAAATTCACATTTCCACCAAAACTTTAAAAGGAACATATTAGCTTGGAAATATTGTAAGTGAGATATCTGAAATACTATGTAATGGAGACAGGGGAGAAAGAGTAAAATGAACCACTGAATGGGGGTGTCCATGGTAAAAATCATTCCCTTACACGACTACCATCATGCCTCAGGTCTGAGCCCAAGATGTTGAACATCCAGAAGCCACAGGTCACTTTGGAAAAGCTATTGAAATAACTTAGAAGAACATTCTCCCTCTCCAGTGAGGCACTTTGTCCTCTCTGGGTTGCCCTGTCGTCCTGCAAGTTGCTATGGGAGAGGGGCTCTGTGATGTCAGAGCCTCTCCAGGGCCCTCATTGGTTCAGGGCGTTCCCATGACTACCGAACAAACAAAACTGCCTGGCTTGGCTCCTCATTGCCTGAGAGGGCTTATTTATGGAGATCAAGGGGCCAAGCAGAAATTCACTGTGGGTTCCAGTAGAGTTGACGTGACTGAGAGGCAGAGTTGACTGAGAAGACACAAGCGCCTCCTGCAGATAAGGATCTTGCAGACACCAATGAAAATTCAAACCATCGTGAGCACTGGGGATGGGACAGGATATAGAACCCCCTTATATAGCATTATGGGAAAGGACAAGTTCAGATGACCTAATCCATTTACTACTACTTCTTCTTCTTCTTCTTCTTCTTCTTCTTCTTCTTCTTCTTCTTCTTCTTCTTCTTCTTCTTCTTCTCCTCCTCCTCCTCCTCCTCCTCCTCCTGCTCCCTCCTCCTCCTCCTCCTCCTCCTCCTCCTCCTTCCCCTTCCGCTTCCCCTTCCCCTTCTCCTTCTTCTCCTTCAAATTCTACTCCTGGCCCTGAGGTTCTTCCACTGCCATTGCCTGCTTCATTTTCCATGCCAACCTGTGCCCCTTCTCACCATCATCACTTGGTACTTAGACCTCATTGTCTCTCAAAACGATGGCCTCTATTTCACTTCCACAGGACATGGTGTTGTGAAAGGTTCAATTGCTCCTTGAACAGAATTCAAAACAACAAACAGAGGACACAAGATGTCAGCGACAGTAAGCTGTCTGTTCGGACAGTAAGAATACACAAGAAGATGAAATTGACCAGAACCGAAAGACAAGGTCCTGTAAGAGCCCGGTTCTTCAAGGGATTCCTCTTGCTGACAGAGGGATAACAGCCTTCGGTCTCTGGTGTGGGCTCAGAGGAACTTGTGGAGAGATGCTGAAAGCTAGAAACCCCAAATCACACATTATGAGGGTGTCCCGAAGATTGGGGGATGATTTACTAAAATACCACCGGCAGTGAAGAGGAGACGCGTGTGTCTGTGAATCTTCGATGGTGGGGAGGAAGGCAAGATAGAGAAGAGCGAGATGTGCTAAGAGTAGGGGAGGGGCTCCCTTGCATTGGTCAGCCAGACAGTGGGTGAAAAATAAGTATTGAAGACAAAGGTTATCAAGACCCCACAGGCCAAGCGTCCAGAGTGCTGTGTGGTGGTAATGGTGGTGGTGGTATTGGGGGTGGCGGTGGTGGTGGTGGTGGTGATAGTGTTGGAGGTGTAGGGGGTGTTGGTGTTATTGGTGGTGGTGGTGGTGGTGGTGGTGGTGGTGGTGGTGGTGATGCTGATGGTGATGTGTGTGCGTACTGGGAGGAAGTCAGCTCTCCCGGATCACACTGCAATTCCCCAACAAAGGCAACCAGGTTCTTTCCCCCAATCCTGATGCCATATTCTTTTGCCATCTTTCAATACCCCTTCTCTGATCACTTGCTCGGCCTATGTATAGATTGAATAAATATGGTGAGAGGATTCAGCCATTACTTCTATGTCTTTTCCTGTCAAACCAGGACGTGGTCCTTGTACTGTTCTCAAAACCACCTCTTGATCCATGCAGAGCTTCTGCAGGCACACAAGGAAGACTTCTGCACGTCTCATTCCTCTCAAGGCAACCCACAGTTTGGCCCAATCCACAGAATTCATGTACACTCTGCTTTCAGACCTGCGATTTCTAACGTCACCAGTGCTATGCCTCCTACCAGGTTGTCTTCTGAATCGGGCCCGAACCCCTGGCGACTCTCTGCCAATGCACTGGATGCAACCATGGTTATGTGGTCCTCAGCAACATCGTATCTGTGTGTGATATTTTTGATACTATAGTGTCATCTCAGCTTTCCGTTGGACCACCTTTCTCGGGATGGGTACAGATATGGAACTCTTCCAATCAGGTGGCTAGCGGATGTCTGTCATGGTTCCCTGTATGGAAGCCCGAAACATTTCCATTGTTAGTCCATGAATTTCCGGGAGCCTGGTTTACTTGACAAATGCTTTCAGTGCAACTTGAACTTGTTCCTTCAATACCATTGCTTCTTGAGAAGAGGCTACCTCCTGAAATGGAGGCATGTGCACTAGCTCTTTTTGGTAGAGTGACTCTCTTGTATTATCTCTGGCTTCCTTTGAAGCTCTTGTATTGGTCAGCGTTTGCCCCATAGGATCTTTCAATATTGCACCTGAAGACATGAGTTATTTCTCTTGAGTTCTTCGAGGGTAACGCATGGCAAGCTTGATGTCCCTCTCTGTTTCTCTAACTCGATGTTTGTAAACATTTCATTACAAATCTAGGTTTTTAAACATTTCATGATAATTCTTCTCCTGCTGCCCTGTGGAGTTTTCTATTCAGCTCTGAGGCTTCCCATTTCTTCCACGTGCTTTAGCTCCTCTACGATTAAGAGAAGGTGTCAGAGTCTCTACTGTCATCTACTTTGATCTCTTCTTAATATCCGGTCTATTTCATGACCTTTGGCTTTCTTCTAGTACGATGTTCTTGATGTCCCCATCAAGTCCTCTGTCCTCAGTGTTGGAGGCATCATATCTGCTCCTGAGACGTTCCCCAAAACCAGGGGCCAACAATTCCAGGTCACATTTGGACTGCCCTGGACCTGTTTCCCGTTTCTTCAGGTTTAGCCTGACCCTATAGGGGAGCAAAGGATGGTCTGTTACACAGTCAATCCCTCACCTGCTTTTGGCCGCTTAGCTGGAGCTTCCTCATCTTCTCTTCCCACAGGTGACGTCAGTTGGATTTCTTGCTGTCCCACCTGCGTATGTACAAGTGGGGTTGAAGCAGAAAAAAAAAGAAGTTTCTATGCTCACGTCATTGTTCTTGGGAAACTATCATGTGATCCCTGACTTTGCGTGAATCACCAAGTTCTCATCTTCCAAAACTCTTCCTTCTAACTTTCTAATGTTTGCCTTGCTCTTGGTTGTCAACAGCAAGACTGTCAATGCCTCTGGATCCCATGTTTGATCAATTTCTAACTCAACCCTGTGCTGGAATTCTCCAAGTTCTTCATCACTTGCTTTTATGACTGGTGCATGATTTTTTTAAATACCCCTATTGAAAGGCTTTTCGTGAATTGGATGGATAGATAGAATCTTCTCACACGTAGCCCTGTTCTTCAACGGGGATTCTCCAATGTGCTTTTTAATCATGAAGGCAAAAATATTGGCTTTCAAACCATCTGGACACTGCAAAAGGGCCGCCAGATGAAAAATCTTCTCTGACTGTAGTCAAGAAATGGATTGCCTTCAAGAATGAAAAGGGCAAATTCTTAGAGCATTGAAAAATTCACATTTCCACCAAAACTTTAAAAGGAACATATTAGCTTGGAAATATTGTAAGTGAGATATCTGAAATACTATGTAATGGAGACAGGGGAGAAAGAGTAAAATGAACCAGTGAATGGGGGTGTCCATGGTAAAATCATTCCCTTACACGACTAGCATCATGCCTCAGGTCTGAGCCCAAGATGTTGAACATCCAGAAGCCACAGGTCACTTTGGAAAAGCTATTGAAATAACTTAGAAGAACATTCTCCCTCTGCAGTGAGGCACTTTGTCCTCTCTGGGTTGCCCTGTCGTCCTGCAAGTTGCTATGGGAGAGGGGCTCTGTGATGTCAGAGCCTCTCCAGGTCCCTCATTGGTTCAGGGCGTTCCCATGACTACCGAACAAACAAAACTGCCTGGCTTGACTCCTCATTGCCTGAGAGGGCTTGTTTATGGAGATCAAGGGGCCAAGCAGAAATTCACTGTGGGTTCCAGTAGAGTTGACGTGACTGAGAGGCAGAGTTGACTGAGAAGACACAAGCGCCTCCTGCAGATAAGGATCTTGCAGACACCAATGAAAATTCAAACCATCGTGAGCACTGGGGATGGGACAGGATATAGAACCCCCTTATATAGCATTATGGGAAAGGACAAGTTCAGATGTCCTAATCCATTTACTACTTCTTCTTCTTCTTCTTCTTCTTCTTCTTCTTCTTCTTCTTCTTCTTCTTCTTCTTCTTCTTCTTCTTCTTCTTCTTCTTCTTCTTCTTTTTCTTCTTCTTCTTCTTCTTCTTCTTCTTCTTCTTCTTCTTCTTCTTCTTCTTCTTCTTCTTCTTCTTCTCCTCCTCCTCCTCTGCCTCCTCCTCCTCCTCCTCCTCCCCCTCCTCCTCCTCCTTCTCCTCCTCCTTCCCCTTCCGCTTCCCCTTCCCCTTCTCCTTCTTCTCCTTCAAATTCTACTCCTGGCCCTGAGGTTCTTCCACTGCCATTGCCTGCTTCATTTTCCATGCCAACCTGTGCCCCTTCTCACCATCATCACTTGGTACCTAGACCTCATTGTCTCTCAAAACGATGGCCTCTATTTCACTTCCACAGGACATGGTGTTGTGAAAGGTTCAATTGCTCCTTGAACAGAATTCAAAACAACAAACAGAGGACACAAGATGTCAGCAATAGTAAGCTGTCTGTTCGGACAGTAAGAATACACAAGAAGATGAAATTGACCAGAACCGAAAGACAAGGTCCTGTAAGAGCCCGGTTCTTCAAGGGATTCCTCTTGCTGACAGAGGGATAACAGCCTTCGGTCTCTGGTGTGGGCTCAGCGGAACTTGTGGAGAGATGATGAAAGCTAGAAACCCCAAATCACACATTATGAGGGTGTCCCGAAGATTGGGGGATGATTTACTAAAATACCACCGGCAGTGAAGAGGAGACGCGTGTGTCTGTGAATCTTCGATGGTGGGGAGGAAGGCAAGATAGAGAAGAGCGAGATGTGCTAAGAGTAGGGGAGGGGCTCCCTTGAATTGGTCAGCCAGACAGTGGGTGAAAAATAAGTATTGAAACAAAGGTTATCAAGACCCCACAGGCCAGGCGTCCAGAGTGCTGTGTGGTGGTAATGGTGGTGGTGGTATTGGGGGTGGCGGTGGTGGTGGTGATAGTGTTGGAGGTGTAGGGGGTGTTGGTGTTATTGGTGGTACTGGTGGTGGTGGTGGTGGTGGTGGTGGTGGTGGTCGTGGTATTGGTGGTGGTGATGCTGATGGTGATGTGTGTGCGTACTGGGAGGAAGTCAGCTCTCCCGGATCACACTGCAATTCCCCAACAAAGGCAACCAGGTTCTTTCCCCCAATCCTGATGCCACATTCTTTTGCCATCTTTCAATACCCCTTCTATGATCACATGCTCGGCCTAGGTATAGATTGAATAAATATGGTGAGAGGATTCAGCCATTACTTCTATGTCTTTTCCTGTCAAACCAGGACGTGGTCCTTGTTCTGTTCTCAAAACCACCTCTTGATCCACGCAGAGCTTCTGCAGGCACAAAAGGAAGACTTCTGCACGTCTCATTCCTCTCAAGGCTACCCACAGTTTGGCTCAATCCACAGAATTCATGTACACTCTGCTTTCAGACCAGCGATTTCTGACGTCACCAGTGCTATGCCTCCTACCAGGTTGTCTTCTGAATCGGGTCCGAACCCCTGGCGACACTCTGCCAATGCACTGGATGCAACCATGGTTATGCGGTCCTCAGCAACATCGTATCTGTGTGTGATATTTTTGATACTATAGTGTCATCTCAGCTTTCCGTTGGACCACCTTTCTCGGGATGGGTACAGATATGGATCTCTTCCAATCAGGTGGCTAGCGGATGTCTGTCACAGTTCCCTGTATGGAAGCCTGAGGGCTTCCATGGTTGCAGCAGCTTGTCAAACCATTTCCATTGTTAGTCCATGAATTTTCGGGAGCCTGGTTTACTTGACAAATGCTTTCAGGGCAACTTGAACTTGTTCCTTCAATACCATTCCTTCTTGCCAAGAGGCTACCTCCTGAAGTGGAGGCATGTGCACTAGCTCTTTTTGGTAGAGTGACTCTCTTGTATTGTCTCTGGCTTCCTTTGAAGCTCTTGTATTGGTCAGCGTTTGCCCCATAGGATCTTTCAATATTGCACCTGAAGACATGAGTTATTTCTCTTGAGTTCTTCGAGGGTAACGCATGGCAAGCTTGATGTCCCTCTCTGTTTCTCTAACTCGATGTTTGTAAACATTTCATTACAAATCTAGGTTTTTAAACATTTCATGATAATTCTTCTCCTGCTGCCCTGTGGAGTTTTCTATTCAGCTCTGAGGCTTCCCATTTCTTCCACGTGCTTTAGCTCCTCTACGATTAAGAGAAGGTGTCAGAGTCTCTACTGTCATCTACTTTGATCTCTTCTTAATATCCAGTCTATTTCATGACCTTTGGCTTTCTTCTAGTACGATGATCTTGATGTCCCCAACAAGTCCTCTGTCCTCAGTGTTGGAGGCATCATATCTGCTCCTGAGACGTTCCACAAAACCAGGGGCCAACAATTCCAGGTCACATTTGGACTGCCCTGGACCTGTTTCCCGTTTCTTCAGGTTTAGCCTGACCCTATAGGGGAGCAAAGGATGGTCTGTTACACGGTCAATCCCTCACCTGCTTTTGGCCACTTAGCTGGAGCTTCCTCATCTTCTCTTCCCACAGGTGACGTCAGTTGGATTTCTTGCTGTTCCACCTGCGTATGTACAAGTGGGGTTGAAGCAGAAAAAAAAAGAAGTTTCTATGCTCACGTCATTGTTCTTGGGAAACTATCATGTGATCCCTGACTTTGTGTGGATCACCAAGTTCTCATCTTCCAAAACTCTTCCTTCTACCTTTCTAATGTTTGCCTTGCTCTTGGTTGTCAACAGCAAGACTGTCAATGCCTCTGGATCCCATGTTTGATCAATTTCTAACTCAACCCTGTGCTGGAATTCTCCAAGTTCTTCATCACTTGCTTTTATGACTGGTGCATGATTTTTTTAAATACCCCTATTGAAAGGCTTTTCGTGAATTGGATGGATAGATAGAATCTTCTCACATGTAGCCCTGTTCTTCAACAGGGATTCTCCAATGTGCTTTTTAATCATGAAGGCAAAAATATTGGCTTTCAAACCATCTGGACACTGCAAAAGGGCCGCCAGATGAAAAATCTTCTCTGACTGTAGTCAAGAAATGGATTGCTTTCAAGAATGAAAAGGGCAAATTCTTAGAGCATTGAAAAAAATTCACATTTCCACCAAAACTTTAAAAGGAACATATTAGCTTGGAAATATTGTAAGTGAGATATCTGAAATACTATGTAATGGAGACAGGGGAGAAAGAGTAAAATGAACCAGTGAATGGGGGTGTCCATGGTAAAATCGTTCCCTTACACGAGTACCATCATGCCTCAGGTCTGAGCCCAAGATGTTGAACATCCAGAAGCCACAGGTCACTTTGGAAAAGCTATTGAAATAACTTAGAAGAACATTCTCCCTCTCCAGTGAGGCACTTTGTCCTCTCTGGGTTGCCCTGTCGTCCTGCAAGTTGCTATGGGAGAGGGGCTCTGTGATGTCAGAGCCTCTCCAGGTCCCTCATTGGTTCAGGGCGTTCCCATGACTACCGAACAAACAAAACTGCCTGGCTTGGCTCCTCATTGCCTGAGAGGGCTTGTTTATGGAGATCAAGGGGCCAAGCAGAAATTCACTGTGGGTTCCAGTAGAGTTGACGTTACTGAGAGGCAGAGTTGACTGAGAAGACACAAGCGCCTCCTGAAGATAAGGATCTTGCAGACACAAATGAAAATTCAAACCATCGTGAGCACTGGGGATGGGACAGGATATAGAACCCCCTTATATAGCATTATGGGAAAGGACAAGTTCAGATGACCTAATCCATTTACTACTACTACTTCTTCTTCTTCTTCTTCTTCTTCTTCTTCTCCTCCTCCTCCTCCTCCTCCTCCTCCTCCTCTCCCCCCTCCTCCTCCTCCTGCTCTTCCTCCTCCTCCTCCTCCTCCTGCTCCTCCTCCTCCTTCCCCTTCCGCTTCCCCTTCCCCTTCTCCTTCTCCGTCAAATTCTACTCCTGGCCCTTAGGTTCTTCCACTGCCATTGCCTGCTTCATTTTTCATGCCAACCTGTGCCCCTTCTCACCATCATCACTTGATACCTAGACCTCATAGTCTCTCAAAACGATGGCCTCTATTTCACTTCCACAGGACATGGTGTTGTGAAAGGTTCAATTCCTCCTTGAACAGAATTCAAAACAACAAACAGAGGACACAAGATGTCAGAAATAGTAAGCTGTCTGTTCGGACAGTAAGAATACACAAGAAGATGAAATTGACCAGAACCGAAAGACAAGGTCCTGTAAGAGCCCGGTTCTTCAAGGGATTCCTCTTGCTGACAGAGGGATAACAGCCTTCGGTCTCTGGTGTGGGCTCACCGGAACTTGTGGAGAGACGCTGAAAGCTAGAAACCCCAAATCACACATTATGAAGGTGTCCCGAAGATTGGGGGATGATTTACTAAAATACCACCGGCAGTGAAGAGGAGACGCGTGTGTCTGTGAATCTTCGATGGTGGGGAGGAAGGCAAGATAGAGAAGAGCGAGATGTGCTAAGAGTAGGTGAGGGGCTCCCTTGCATTGGTCAGCCAGACAGTGGGTGAACAATAAGTATTGAAGACAAAGGTTATCAAGACCCCACAGGCCAGGCGTCCAGTGTGCTGTGTGGTGGTAATGGTGGTGGTGGTATTGGGGGTGGCGGTGGTGGTGGTGGTGGTGATAGTGTTGGAGGTGTTGGGGGTGTTGGTGTTATTGGTGGTACTGGTGGTGGTGGTGGTGATGCTGATGGTGATGTGTGTGCGTACTGGGAGGAAGTCAGCTCTCCCGGATCACACTGCAATTCCCCAACAAAGGCAACCAGGTTCTTTCCCCCAATCCTGATGCCACATTCTTTTGCCATCTTTCAATACCCCTTCTCTGATCACTTGCTGGGCCTATGTATAGATTGAGTAAATATGGTGAGAGGATTCAGCCATTACTTCTATGTCTTTTCCTGTCAAACCAGGACGTGGTCCTTGTTCTGTTCTCAAAACCACCTCTTGATCCACGCAGAGCTTCTGCAGGCACACAAGGAAGACTTCTGCACGTCTCATTCCTCTCAAGGCAACCCACAGTTTGGCTCAATCCACAGAATTCATGTAAACTCTGCTTTCAGACCAGCGATTTCTGACGTCACCAGTGCTATGCCTCCTACCAGGTTGTCTTCTGAATCGGGCCCGAACCCCTGGCGACTCTCTGCCAATGCACTGGATGCAACCATGGTTATGCGGTCCTCAGCAACATCGTATCTGTGTGTGATATTTTTGATACTATAGTGTCATCTCAGCTTTCCGTTGGACCACCTTTCTCGGGATGGGTATAGATATGGATCTCTTCCAATCAGGTGGCTAACGGATGTCTGTCACGGTTCCCTGTATGGAAGCCTGAGGGCTTCCATGGTTGCAGCAGCTTGTCAAACCATTTCCATTGTTAGTCCATGAATTTCCGGGAGCCTGGTTTACTTGACAAATGCTTTCAGTGCAACTTGAACTTGTTCCTTCAATACCATTGCTTCTTGCCAAGAGGCTACCTCCTGAAGTGGAGGCATGTGCACTAGCTTTTTTGGTAGAGTGACTCTCTTGTATTGTCTCTGGCTTCCTTTGAAGCTCTTTTATTGGTCAGCGTTTGCCCCATAGGATCTTTCAATATTGCACCTGAAGACATGAGTTATTTCTCTTGAGTTCTTTGAGGGTAACGCATGGCAAGCTTGATGTCCCTCTCTGTTTCTCTAACTCGATGTTTGTAAACATTTCATTACAAATCTAGGTTTTTAAACATTTCATGATAATTCTTCTCCTGCTGCCCTGTGGAGTTTTCTATTCAGCTCTGAGGCTTCCCATTTCTTCCACGTGCTTTAGCTCCTCTACGATTAAGAGAAGGTGTCAGAGTCTCTACTGTCATCTACTTTGATCTCTTCTTAATATCCGGTCTATTTCATGACCTTTGGCTTTCTTCTAGTAAGATGTTCTTGATGTCCCCATCAAGTCCTCTGTCCTCAGTGTTGGAGGCATCATATCTGCTCCTGAGACATTCCCCAAAACCAGGGGCCAACAATTCCAGGTCACATTTGGACTGCCCTGGACCTGTTTCCCGTTTCTTCAGGTTTAGCCTGACCCTATGGGGAGCAAAGTATTGTCTGTTACACAGTCAATCCCTCACCTGCTTTTGGCCGCTTAGCTGGAGTTTCCTCATCTTCTCTTCCCACAGGTGACGTCAGTTGGATTTCTTGCTGTCCCACCTGCATATGTACAAGTGGGGTTGAAGCAGAAAAAAAAAAGAAGTTTCTATGCTCACGTCATTGTTCTTGGGAAACTATCATGTGATCCCTGACTTTGTGTGGATCACCAAGTTCTCATCTTCCAAAACTCTTCCTTCTACCTTTCCAATGTTTGCCTTGCTCTTGGTTGTCAACAGCAAGACTGTCAATGCCTCTGGATCCCATGTTTGATCAATTTCTAACTCAACCCTGTGCTGGAATTCTCCAAGTTCTTCATCACTTGCTTTTATGACTGGTGCATGATTTTTTTAAATACCCCTATTGAAAGGCTTTTCGTGAATTGGATGGATAGATAGAATCTTCTCACATGTAGCCCTGTTCTTCAACAGGGATTCTCCAATGTGCTTTTTAATCATGAAGGCAAAAATATTGGCTTTCAAACCACTGCAAAAGGGCCGCCAGATGAGAAATCTTCTCTGACTGTAGTCAAGAAATGGATTGCCTTCAAGAATGAAAAGGGCAAATTCTTAGAGCATTGAAAAAAATTCACATTTCCACCAAAACTTTAAAAGGAACATATTAGCTTGAAAATATTGTAAGTGAGATATCTGAAATTCTATGTAGTGGAGACAGGGGAGAAAGAGTAAAATGAACCACTGAATGGGGGTGTCCATGGTAAAATCATTCCCTTACACGACTACCATCATGCCTCAGGTCTGAGCCCAAGATGTTGAACATCCAGAAGCCACAGGTCACTTTGGAAAAGCTATTGAAATAACTTAGAAGAACATTCTCCCTCTCCAGTGAGGCACTTTGTCCTCTCTGGGTTGCCCTGTCGTCCTGCAAGTTGCTATGGGAGAGTGGCTCTGTGATGTCAGAGCCTCTCCAGGGCCCTCATTGGTTCAGGGCGTTCCCATGACTACCGAACAAACAAAACTGCCTGGCTTGGCTCCTCATTGCCTGAGAGGGCTTGTTTATGGAGATCAATGGGCCAAGCAGAAATTCACTGTGGGTTCCAGTAGAGTTGACGTCACTGAGAGGCAGAGTTGACTGAGAAGACACAAGCGCCTCCTGAAGATAAGGATCTTGCAGACACAAATGAAAATTCAAACCATCGTGAGCACTGGGGATGGGACAGGATATAGAACCCCCTTATATAGCATTATGGGAAAGGACAAGTTCAGATGACCTAATCCATTTACTACTACTACTTCTTCTTCTTCTTCTTCTTCTTCTTCTTCTTCTTCTTCTTCTTCTTCTTCTTCTTCTTCTTCTTCTTCTTCTTCTTCTTCTTCTTCCCCCCCCTCCTCCTCCTCCTCCTCCTTCCCCTCCTCCTCCTCCTCCTCCTCCTTCTCGTCCTTCCCCTTCCACTTCGCCTTCCCCTTCCCCTTTTCCTTCTTCTCCTTCAAATTCTACTCCTGGCCCTGAGGTTCTTCCACTGCCATTGCCTGCTTCATTTTCCATGCCAACCTGTGCCCCTTCTCACCATCATCACTTGGTACCTAGACCTCATTGTCTCTCAAAACGATGGCCTCTATTTCACTTCCTCAGGACATGGTGTTGTGAAAGGTTCAATTGCTCCTTGAACAGAATTCAAAACAACAAACAGAGGACACAAGATGTCAGCAATAATAAGCTGTCTGTTCGGACAGTAAGAATACACAAGAAGATGAAATTGACCAGAACCGAAAGACAAGGTCCTGTAAGAGCCCGGTTCTTCAAGGGATTCCTCTTGCTGACAGAGGGATAACAGCCTTCGGTCTCTCGTGTGGGCTCAGCGGAACTTGTGGAGAGATGCTGAAAGCTAGAAACCCCAAATCACACATTATGAGGATGTCCCGAAGATTGGGGGATGATTTACTAAAATACCACCGGCAGTGAAGAGGAGACGCGTGTGTCTGTGAATTTTCGATGGTGGGGAGGAAGGCAAGATAGAGAAGAGCGAGATGTGCTAAGAGTAGGGGAGGGGCTCCCTTGCATTGGTCAGCCAGACAGTGGTTGTACAATAAGTATTGAAGACAAAGGTTATCAAGACCCCACAGGCCAGGCGTCCAGAGTGCTGTGTGGTGGTAATGGTGGTGGTGGTATTGGGGGTGGCGGTGGTGGTGGTGGTGGTGATAGTGTTGGAGGTGTTGGGTGGTGGTGGTGGTGGTGGTGGTGGTGGTGGTGGTGATGCTGATGGTGATGTGTGTGCGTACTGGGAGGAAGTCAGCTCTCCCGGATCACACTGCAATTCCCCAACAAAGGCAACCAGGTTCTTTCCCCCAATCCTGATGCCACATTCTTTTGCCATCTTTCAATACCCCTTCTCTGATCACTTGCTCGGCCTATGTATAGATTGAATAAATATGGTGAGAGGATTCAGCCATTGCTTCTATGTCTTTTCCTGTCAAACCAGGACGTGGTCCTTGTTCTGTTCTCAAAACCACCTCTTGATCCACGCAGAGCTTCTGCAGGCACACAAGGAAGACTTCTGCACGTCTCATTCCTCTCAAGGCTACCCACAGTTTGGCCCAATCCACAGAATTCATGTACACTCTGCTTTCAGACCAGCGATTTCTGACGTCACCAGTGCTATGCCTCCTACCAGGTTGTCTTCTGAATCGGGCCCGAACCCCTGGCGACTCTCTGCCAATGCACTGGATGCAACCATGGTTATGCGGTCCTCAGCAACATCGTATCTGTGTGTGATATTTTTGATACTATAGTGTCATCTCAGCTTTCCGTTGGACCACCTTTCTCGGGATGGGTACAGATATGGATCTCTTCCAATCAGGTGGCTAACGGATGTCTGTCACGGTTCCCTGTATGGAAGCCTGAGGGCTTCCATGGTTGCAGCAGCTTGTCAAACCATTTCCATTGTTAGTCCATGAATTTCCGGGAGCCTGGTTTACTTGACAAATGCTTTCAGTGCAACTTGAACTTGTTCCTTCAATACCATTGCTTCTTGCCAAGAGGCTACCTCCTGAAGTGGAGGCATGTGCACTAGCTCTTTTTGGTAGAGTGACTCTCTTGTATTGTCTCTGGCTTCCTTTGAAGCTCTTGTATTGGTCAGCGTTTGCCCCATAGGATCTTTCAATATAGCACCTCAGGGCATGAGTTTTTCTCTTGATTTCTTAGAGGGCAACACGTGGCAAGCTTGCTGTCCCTCTCTGTTTCTCTAACTCGATTTTTGTAAACATTTCATTACAAATCTAGATTTTTATACATTTCATGACAATTCTTCTCCTGCTGCCCTGTGGAATTTTCTATTAAACTCTGCAACTTCCTCATTTCTTGCACGTGCTTTAGCTTCTCTACGATTAAGAGAAGATGTCAAAGTCTCTACTGTCATCTACTTTGATCTCTTCTTAATATCCGGTCTATTTCATGACCTTTGGCTTTCTTCTAGTACGATGTTCTTGATGTCCCCATCAAGTCCTCTGTCCTCAGTGTTGGAGGCATCATATCTGCTCCTGAGACGTTCCCCAAAACCAGGGGCCAACAATTCCAGGTCACATTTGGACTGCCCCGGACCTGTTTCCCTTTTCTTCAGGTTTAGCCTGACCCTATAAGGGAGCAAAAGGATGGTCTGTTACACAGTCAATCCCTCACCTGCTTTTGGCTGCTTAGATGGAGCTTCTTCATCTTCTCTTCCCACAGATGACGTCAGTTGGATATCTCGCTGTCCCACCTGCGTATGTGCAAGTGGGGTTGAAGAAGAAAAAAAAGAAATTTCTATGCTCACATCATTGTTCTTGGGAAACTATCATGTGATCCCTGACTTTGCATGGATCACCAAGTTCTCGTCTTCCAAAACTCCTCCTTCTACCTTTCTTTTTTTTCATTAAAATTTTTTTTTAATTTTTATTTTTTAAACAAATTATTAGGGGCTCATACAACTCTTATTACAGTCTATGTATATACATGCATCAGTTGTATAAAGCACATCTGTACATTCTTTGTCCTAATTATTTTCTTTTTTCTCCTCTTTTCTTTTTTTTACATTTTATTAGGGACTCATACAACTCTATCACAATCCATACATATACATACATCAATTGTATTAAGCACATCCATACATTCCCTGCCCCAATCATTCTCAAAGCATTTGCTCTCCACTTAAGCCCTTTGCATCAGGTCCTCTTTTTCCCCCCTCCCTCCCTGCTCCCCTCTCCCTCATTTGCCGTTGGTAATTTATACATCTTTATTTTGTCATATCTTGCCCTATCCGGAGTGTCCGTTCCCCCCTTCTCTCCCGTCCCTCTCCCAGGGAGGAGGTCACATGTGCATCCCTGTAATCAGTTCTCCCTTTCCAACCCACTCACCCTACACTCTCCCAGCATCGCTCCTCACACCCTTGGTCCTGAAGGTATCATCCACCCTGGATTCCCTGTGCCTCCAGCCCTCTTATGTACCAGTGTACAACCCCTGCCCTATCCAGTCTTGCAAGGTAGAATTCGGATCATGGTAGTTGGGGGGAGGAAGCATCCAGGATCTGGGCGAAGCTGTGTTCTTCTTCGGTACTACATCGCACCCTGACTGACCCATCTCCTATCCTAAACCCCTCTGTGAGGGGATCTCCATTGGCAGACACTTGGGCCTTCTGTCTCCACTCTGCACTTCCCCCTTCATTCAATATGGTATATATATATATACACACACATATATATATATACATACATACACACACATATATATACACATACTCACATATATCTTTTTTTTTTTGCATGATG
This sequence comes from Tenrec ecaudatus, assembly GCF_050624435.1. Classification (NCBI taxonomy): domain Eukaryota; kingdom Metazoa; phylum Chordata; class Mammalia; order Afrosoricida; family Tenrecidae; genus Tenrec; species Tenrec ecaudatus. Next base: position 146,974,452 of record NC_134548.1, read on the forward strand.
CCTTATACCTGTTCCCTTTGGCACCTCGTGATCACACTGGCCGGTGTGCTTCTTCCATGTGGGCTTTTTTGCTGCTGAGCTAGATGGCCGCTTGTTCACCTTCAAGCCTTTAAGACCCCAGACATGATCTCTTTTGATAGCCGGGCACCATCAGCTTTCTTCATCACATTTGCTTATGCACCCATTTGTCTTCAGCGATCCTATCATGGAGGTGTGCAGCCAATGATATGATTTTTTGTTCTTTGATGCCTGATAACTGATCCCTTTGGGACCACTCGATCACACAGGCTGCTGTGTTCTTCCATGTGGACTTTGTTGCTTCTGAGCTAGATGGCCGCTTGTTCACCTTCAAGCCTTTAAGACCCCAGTCACTACCTCTTTTGATAGCCGGGCACCATCAGCTTTCTTCACCACATTTACTTGTTCACCCACTTTGGCTCCAGCAGTTGTGTCGGGAGAGTGAGCATCATAGAGTTCCAATTTAATAAAAGAAGGTATTCATGCATTGAGGGAGTGTTTGTGTAGAGGCCCAAGATCCTTCCGTCACCTTAATACTTAACCTATAAATATAGACACATAGATCTATTTTCCCATCATCCTATGTATATTTGCATGTACATGTCTTTGTCTAGACCTCCATAAATGCCCTTTGACTTCTAGCTCTTTCCTCCATCTCCCGTGACTTTCCTCCTGCCCTACTACCATGCTTTGTCACCGCCTGGGCTAGAGAATACCTCTTCTCTACACAACCTTACCCTTGATCATTCCCCAGCAGGCTGCCACTCCCCCCTCTCTACCATTTTGGGTCCCATGTTGTTCCCTTGGCCCTGTGTTTGTTAACACCCCTACCTTACCCCAACCTACCCCCCGGAACTGTCGCTTCCGTTGTTTTTCATCCAGATAGTTCATCCATCCTGTCCTATGCAGACAGACCTGTGGAGACACTAACATGCACGAAAACAAGACAGAGGAAAACAATGCAACAGTATACAACCAGACGACAAACAACAACAACCACAAAAAACCAGTGACAAAGAACAAAACAAAACACTTCACAAGAGAAAAGCTTGTAGTTAGTTCAGTAATCATTTGCTGGCCCTTAGGAGCGTTTTCCAGTCCAGTCTGTTGGGGCACCAAGCCCTGGCCCCAAAGTCCACTTTCAGCATTCCCTGGGGGCCTTGCCAGTCCATTCCCTTGCTGTTCCGCTGCACTACCCCAGTGCTTTGCCTCGGTGTGGTGGGATCAGGTCAGGTGCAATTCCCACACTGTGTCTCCGGTGCAGTCCCCTATATCGCACTTAGTCACTGAGGGGCATCATGTCTCATAGTAGGGCCAGTCATGTTGTTCTCTCTGTGGACTGGCTGCTCTACTCAGGAACATCATCCTCATGGCCAAACTCGTCTTTCTACCTTTCTAATGTTTGCCTTGCTCTTGGTTGTCAATAGCAGGATTGTTAATGGCTCTGGATCCCATGTTTGATCAATTTCTAACTCAACCCTGTGCTGGAATTCTCCAAGTTCTTCATCACTTGCTTTTATGGCTGGTGCATGATTTTTTTAAATACCCCTATTGAAAGGCTTTTCGTGAATTGGATGGATAGATAGAATCTTCTCACACGTAGCCCTGTTCTTCAACAGGGTTTCTCCAATGTGCTTATTAATCATGAAGGCAAAAATATTGGCTTTCAAACCATCTGGACACTGCGAAAGGGCCGCCAGATGAAAAAACTTCTCTGACAGTAGTCAAGAAATGGATTGCCTTCAAGAAACAAAAAGGCAATTTCTTAGAGCATTGAAGAAAATTCACATTTCCACCAAAACTTAAGAAGGACCATATTAGCTTGGAAATCTTGTTAGTGAGATATCCAAAATATTATGTAATGGAGACAGGGGAGAAAGTGTAAAATGAACCACTGAATGGGGTTGTCCATGGTAAACTCATTCCCTTACACCACTACCATCATGCCTCGGGTCTGAACACAGGGTGTTGAGTTTCCAGAAGCCACAGGTCACTTTGGGAAAGCTATTGAAATAACTTAGAAGAACATTCTCCCTCTCCAGTGAGGCACTTTGTCCTCTCTGGGTTGCCCTGTCGTCCTGCAAGTTGCTATGGGAGAGGGGCTATGTGACGTCAGAACCTCTCCAGGGCCCTCATTGGCTCAGAGTGTTCCCATGACTACCGAACAAACAAAACTGTCTGGCTTGGCTCCTCATTGCCTGACAAGGCTTGTTTATGGAGATCAAGGGGCCAAGCAGAAATTCACTGTGGGTTCCAGTAGAGTCGACGTGACTGAGAGGCAGAGTTGACTGAGAAGACACAAGCGCCTCCTGCAGATAATGATCCTGCAGACACAAATGAAAATTCAAACTATCGTGAGCACTGGGGATGTGACAGGAGGTAGAACCCTCTAACACAGCAATATTGGAAAGGACAAGTTCAGATGACCTAAGCCATTTTCCTCTTCTTCTTCCTCTTCTTCTTTTTCTTCTTCTTCTTCTTCTTCTTCTTCTTCTTCTTCTTCTTCTTCTTCTTCTTCTTCTTTTTCTTCTTCCACTTCCACTCCTGGCCCCAAGCTTCATCCACTGCCTTTGCTTGCTTCATTTTCCCTGCCAACCTGTGCCCCTTCTCAGCATCATCCTTTGGTACCTAGTCCTCATTGTCTCTCAAAATGATGGCCTCTATTTCAATTCTAGAGGACATGCTGTTGTGACAGGTATAATTCCTCCATGAACAGAATTTAAAACAACAAACAGAGGACCCAAGAAGTCCGCAATAGGAAGCTTTCTGTCCGGACATTAAGAATACAGAAGAAATTGACCAGAATCAAAGGAAAAGGTCCCGTAAGAGCCCAGTTATTCAGGTTATTCCTCTTGCTGACAGAGGGATAACAGTCTTCGGTCTCTGGTGTGGGCTCTGGTGAACTTCCGGAGAGTCCCTGAAAGCTAGAGACCCCAAATCACACATTATGAGGTTGTCCCAAAGATTGGGGGGATGATGCACTAAAATACCACGGCTGTGAATAGGAGAAGTGTGTGTCTGTGAGTCTTGGATGGTGGGGAGGAATGCAATATAGTGAAGAGCAAGATGTGCTAAGAGTTTGGTAGAGGTTCCCTTCCATTGGTCAGCCAGACAGTGGGTGAACAATAAGTATTGAAGACAAATGTTATCAAGACCCCACAGGCCAGGTGTCCAGAGTGCTGTGTTGTGGTAATGGTGGTGGTGATGGTATTGGTGGTAGTGGCGGTTGTGGTGGTGGTGATAGAATTGGGGGTGTTGGTTGTGATAGTGGTGGTGGTGGCGGCAGTGTTGGTGTTGGTGGTGGTGATTGTGATGTGTGTGCGTACTGGGAGAAAGTCAGCTCCCCGGATCGCACTGCCATTTCCCAACAAGGCAACCAGGTTCTTTCCCTAATCCTGATGCCACATTCTTTTGCCATCTTCGAATTCCCCTTCTCTGATGACGTGCTCGACGTATGTATAGATTGAGTAAATATGGTGAGAGGATTCAGCCATTATTTCTATCTCTTCCTGTCAAACCAGGCCGTGGTCCTTGTTCTCACAACCCCCTCTTGATCCACCCAAAAGTTCTGCAGACAAACAAGGAAGACTTCTTCACGTCTCATTCCTCTCAAGGCTACCCAGAGTTTGGCACGATCCATAGAATTCATGTACACTCTGCTTTCAGCCCAGAGATTCCTTACACCACCAATCCTATGCCCCCTAGCAGGTTGTCTTCTGAATCTGGCCCGAACACCTGGCAGCTGTGTGCCAATGCACTGGATGCAACTATGGTTGTGCGGTCCTCAGCAACATCGTACTTGCGTGTTGTATTCATGATACTATAGTTTCCTCTGAGCTTTCCGTCGGGCCACCTTTCTCGGGATGGGTACAGATATGGATCTCTTCCAAGCAGGTGAATAGCGGCTGTCTGTCCCAGTTCCATGTATGGAAGCCTGAAGGCTTCCATGGTTGCAGCATCTTGTCAAACCATTTCCATTGTTATCCATGAATTTCCGGGAGCCTGGTTTTCTTGGCAAATGCTTTCAGTGCAACTTGAACTTGTTCCTTCAATAGCATTCATTGCTTCTTGCCAAGAGGCTACCTCCTGAAGTGGAGGCATGTGCACTAGCTCTTTTTAGTAGAATTACTCTCTTGTATTCTCTCTGGCTTCCTTTGAAGCTCTTGTATTGGTCAGCATTTGCCCCATAGGATCTTTCAATATTGCACCTCAGGGCATGAGTTTTTTCTCTTGAGTTTCTTCAGGGTCTCACATGCCAAACGTGCTGTTCCTTTTGGGTTTTCTCATTCTAGTTGTTTTCACCTTTCATTGGAAGCTTTGACTTTATTTTCTCCATCTGCCCTTTCACCTTCTCTGTTCATCTCTTGGACTCATCATTTCTGCCCTTTGCTCTTGCTGCTCTACAATTAAGAGCAAGTTTCTGTCTCTTATTGTATCCACTTTGTTCTTTTCTTTCTTTCTGCTTTAATGGCCTGTTGGTTTCTTTATCAATAGTGTTCTTGACGTCCTCCCGTAGGTCATCAGCTCTTCTCTCCTTGATGATCAGTGCATCTAATGTTCTTGAGATATTTTCCAAATTCACGTGGGATAAATTCAAGGTCACATTTTGGCTTTTGTGGATTTCTTTTAGTTTTCTTCAATTTCAATCTGAACTTCCATATAAGCAATGGATGTTTTCCTTCACATCCAGCCCTTTGCTCCTTTTCTACAGGTGGCACTAAATTTTGAATTGTTTCTTTCCCCAGATGGAATCAGGTTTTTTTATCTCTAGTCCATCTTGGAAAGTCTATATGTAAAGTCAAATTTTGTGTTGTTGAGAAAAGATATTTGCTTTGAACAAATAACTGGTTTTTCAGAGTTCTGCATCTTCGTTTTCATCACAAAGTTCATATTTTTCTACTAGTACACCTTGCTCTTTGCTTCCAACTTTTGTATTCTAATCATCAGTAACTGTCAATGCATCTGGATGTCATGCTTGTTCAGCTTCTGGTTGAAGATGTTGATAGAAATCTTCAATTTCTTCACTGACAGCTTTAGTGGCCAGTGGATTAGTTTTAATAATAGTTGTATTTTCTGGATTTCCTTTAGGGCAATAGATATAATCCTATCACAGACAGCATTGATTTTGCAATGTCCTTTTTTGACAATGAAGGCCACCCCATTTCTCTTGATTTTATTATTCCTGGTATTATGAATAATATGACTTTCTGATTCACAATGGCAAATACCAATCCATTTCAGTTCATTAATGCCGGGCATATCAATCAATATGTGTTCTATTTCATGTTTGGTGGCATGTAATTTTACTAAATTCATACCTGGGGCACATTCTCCAGCATTATCTAAAAGAATGTTCTGCTTCCATTCATTAGGCCTTCGGCATCTGACAATGTTTTGAAGCTCTGCATAAGGTTTTCCCCGGCTCCTTCCTGTGAAGTGGGAAGCTGAGTTCCTTCTTTGTTCTCAGTTCTTCGTGTGAAAGTTCTGCTGAAAGCTTTCCACTTTGAGTACCCTGATGACATTTGAGATATCAGTGACATAGCTTCCACCGTCACATCAACTAACAACCCACTACAGTCTGACAAACTGACTGAGAAGTAATGGATTGGGCACAATACCACCTTCTTATCTGGTTACAGACTTTATACAATTGAGGGAGGTTTCATTTGGGTTTTTGCCTGCTCTTAGTCTATATTGCTACTGTGCAGAAGCTAATTCACTTCTGCTGGGTCTGTAGCTTCCATCGAGTTCATACTGCTATATCACCCACCGATCCCAGGAGCCATCAGCCGACTGTTGACCTTAGATTCGTTCAGCACTGCATACACCAGCCTGTGGTTGTCCTGCTGTCTGTTTGTCAGGCCATGTAGCTACATGATCCAGGAAATGCCTCCAGCTTATATCTGACCCATGGACTTGAACTGGACTTTCTAAACTGTGTGAACCATTTATTGATATAAATACATACAAACTTCTCTAGAGAACCCAGGATTCCTTGTCACTGGAGTGGAAGTGCAAGAATACAATCATGAAGCATGCAAAGCTGGATTGTAAAGGCATATCAATTTCTTACCAGTTTACCTGATAGTTTCCTTCAAATGCTTTAAGGGACCATCAAGGGCATGTCTAGCTATTCCTGGAAATAATTAGTGCTATCAAACAAAGAAGGTGTTTTAACAGTTCTCAGACAGGGGTGGAGGGTGGGGGGTAAAAAACCCAAACAGCAAGACTTACTATGGATTTTAGAGAGCCAATCTAAAACACAGAGCTTAAAATCCTAAAGCACTTACTTGTCTCATGGGTTTCTGGGAGTCCATGGAATATAGTGGGATTCAATGCACCCCTTTTGTGATGCTTTTCAGTTCTTGACCCCTGAAAACCCTACTTGGAAAACAGCTGTGAATTCCACCAATTATACCAAATTATTCTAGGGGGAAAGGCCCCCTATTCAAATATATTTTAGAGAAGCCCTTTTATAAAGCCTTAAGTCAGCCAAGAGAAGACAAAGGCAAATGATATGGATGAGGAAAATGATTAGCAAGGGAACATAATTGAGTCTAGTAAATTTGTTTTATTAATAGAGTCATATATAATGTGTGAAGCTACTCTGTGAACCTTTGTTGTTGTGGGTTGCTGTTGAGATGCTTCTGACTCTGAATACAGAAATTCACTGTGGCCAATGGGTATTATCAGAGGGGGCTTGCAAATATGAAAGGGAAACACTCAATGGAAGCATGCTCTGTTAGATTGACCTTGGAGGGGTGAAACCCATAGTGGGCAAGATAGATAAAAGAGAGATGAATGGAATGATATACAGAAGTAGATACAGGTTTTTTATGTGTGTTCTGTGTGAGCATATACAGTAAGTCCAAAGGTGTGACTGAAAAATCAGAGAGATCATTATTAAACAAATATATCAAAATATGAACAATTGTTCCTTGATACATCCTCCATCTAGGTATGCACCTGTATGAGGGTTGTGTTTCTATCTTCGTGTAACCCTTCCCTAAGGAGTTCTTTGTTCTTGGACTTATACCACATCAAAATGGCAGTGTAGGCTTCCTTGGGGTACACAAATTGTGTTCCTTTCACATATTATTTGAGCTTTTGGTACCAAAAAGAAATCTGAAGGAGCAAGATCAGAACTATAGGCTGGATAGGGTAAGATTTCCCAGCGAAATTCATACAGGACAGCTTTTGCTCCCCTTGAAAAATGAGCAGGTCCATTGCCATGATGAGAAAAACAAAATTCCTTGGTATAACCATTTTTTTTACCTTTTTCTTACCAGTTTGGATTATCATTTTTATAAAATGTCTTTCTAATAAGCCCCTAGGTTTGTTCTTCTAGAAAAATCTATCATCACGACCCCTATGGGATCCTAAAATATAACCACTACCACCATAACCTTCTGAACGGAGTTCTCTGACTTTAACTTAACTGGTTGGCCCAGTGTATCCCTAGAAAGCCATAGTTTTGACTAGACTTTTAAAAAGTCATCATAATGAGACTAAAATAAGTGTATTATTGAGAAAACTGCATTGGTGAGAAGGAGGCCAGGAAATTGTACCAAGAAATCCCCCTCCCAACCCCCAATCCTGACAATATACCTGCACCTTCTTCAAGGTAGCCGAGTCTTTCCTTCAAGATTTTCACTGGGAAATCTTACCCCATCTGTCCTACAGACCTGGACTTGTCCCTTCAGACTGTTTTTGTTCCCCAAAGTCAAAGACGATTCAAAAGGAATGCACTTTGCCCAAACCACCGTTTCAATGTGGAGTAAATGGAGAGTGCAGAATTCTTCTGAGACTTGCCGGAAAGATGGAAGCACCGCATTCATGAGTGTATAGTCTTCATTGGAGGAAATGTCAAGAAACAACCACGTCACATTTCGATCCTTTTGTTTAATAAAGATTTCAAAGAATTTGAGTGGGGACTATCTGTATGTTTCTGAATAAAGGGTCCATGAAAGTTTAAATATATAAATAAGTAAATAAATGTAAAATATAAAGTATTATTCCTATTTCTGTACTCTGCAACACCTGTGTGAGGGGCTCCCTAGAGACCAGCACAGAGGACCCATGGAGAAGGAGATCCCATACTCCCAGACAGCATGATCCTTAGCATAAAGATGAGTAGACACAAAACTACTAACATGAAGGAGCAGCAACCCCTGCCAATAGATATATTTCCCTTGTCACTGGTCCCTGGCACGAGCCAGAGGAGTGCAGCTGCCTCCCTCTCCGAACGAAATTTTTGCAGTCCCAGAGCTAGCTAGGGTGACTGACAGTCTGCGCTGCAGAGTCCTAACTCCCCATGAACAGCCGGGGGCAGACATAAACACAAGCCAAGACATGAGCTCTTCAGCTTCACTCACAGCAATACCTCCCAGATAGCTGAGGCAGCACAGCCTACTGAGCCATGCGGGGAAGGGTAAAGTTATCAGTCAGCCTGGCGGGGGCGTACATAATGAATAACACTCTCCCCCAAGCCAGCCCTGTACCCGAAGCACAGCTCTCCACAGCCCCATGTGGAGGCACCTATAAAGCACAGCCCTTGGTTGGTTACACACACACACACACCACGTTCTCTATCTTTGTTGCCAGAAAAAACACACCTGTCCCATTAGCAAGGCATTAGTTAACAATACAAATAGAACCTACACCACTGGTTTAAACAACAACAACAACAACAAACAACCAAAAAAAAAAAGACAGGCAGTTTGAGCCTGAGACAAGGACCAAAATAAGGCCTGGAGTCCAGAGGCTGCTCATGGCTGAGGCACTGGATAAACGGAGCAAGCAATCCCCCTGCTTCAGCATCGAATAAGGAAGACAGTCAAAGAATCGAAGCATTTGAATTATGGCACTGGAGAACTATATTGAAAGTCCCATGATGACAGAAAGGAGAGACTGCTCTGTATTGGAAGAAGTATGGTCAGAGTCCTCCTGAGAGGCAAGGCTGACAAGATATTTTGGACATATTGTCAGGAGAGACCAATCCTTGAAGAACATCATGTTTGATAAAGTGGAAGAGTGGCAAAAAGGACGGAGGCCTTCAATGAGAGGGACTGACAGTGGCTGCATCAAAGGGCTCAGGCTTAGGCACCATTGTGTGGATGGCACAAGACCGTAAGGTGTTTCATTCTGTTGTGCATAGGGTTGCTATGGGTTGCCACTGACTTGGCACCTAACAACAAGAACAACCCATATTCTGAGACTACGGAAAGAAGTAATATGCGTCAGATTACCTACTGGACTTAGAGGGAAATAGGTGTGATCCAAAAATACATCTAGACCTATAAATGCCTTCAGACTGGTGATCTTGCAGTGTCTAGGTCTGCTTGAGATATGCTAAGAATGTAGTTGGGAAACCTTACCCAATCCACTCCATCGCTCTGATTGGACCCCTACAGACTTAGTTTTGTTCCCTAAACCCAACAAACACCGAAAAGAGTCACGGATTTCAGGAGCCCACTAATCAGTGAATGTGCCTCCTGAAGGAGGAGATGGGATTTGGGAAGCTGTGTTTCTCAAAACGGATGTTCTGTTCATGTTTCCTTGGCCTGAGTTGTCTCATGTGGGGTGAATGTATTCTTTGTCACGAAAGTCATAATCTCAGAGGAAATATTACCTGCAATTTCTTCTCTTCATCTATATTCCTTTTAGAAAATGCACGATCTCTGTTCGGTTGCACCTCTCCCCAAACCTAGAGTCAAGGGGATGAATGCAAAAAAGTTGCCCTGTCTTTTGTACAGTTAAAAAAAAGGGGGAATTTAATATTTGCTTCCAAATGCTAAAATAGCTCATGCTACATTGCCAAATGAAGGATAGCAGAGATATAAACATTGTCTTTAAAAAGATTCTTTTAGAAGAAAAGTATGAATTGAATTTTTGACTCCAGTATTGTTTGAACAGATGGTGTGATTAACAGCTAATGTGTAAGCCATCTTGGGAGCTTACGGAAAAGTAAACAAGTGGAGCTAAAAAGAGATCACTTTATTCCCCCAAAAGGTTCTTTCATTCATTTTACTGGGCAAATGGGAACGTCCGTGCTTTCTTGGAGGATGTTAGGAAGGAGGGGGGAGGAGAATGTCTCTGGAGCAAGACCACATCAATGCAAGTTGGAGCTCCACAGCTGCCTCCCAAGGGGTAAAATGAGGTCTGTGCAGCTGGGCCCATCAACAGAGCTGACCCTTTCCCAACCACTGAGGACATTCTGTTCATCTACACTCGCCCCAACCAGCTTCTTGTGCCTGTAAGAAGGGTGGGGTGGGGATTTACAAATTATGAACCAGGCTCTCTTCTAGGCACACTATCTGCACTATTCTCCCAAAGCGAGCTCACGACACCCCTAGGGAGCCATGTGTTACAAGGCAGGCCATTCCAAAGGGGATATTGAGATTCAAAAACTTGCCTAAAGCCACACAACCCCTTCTTTTCTGACCAACCAGTGGAACTCCGTCCTGCTGAGTCGCAGAACTCTTAGGAGAAATAGTTGACTGTAGAAGAAAGCACACTGGCTAGAAGGTCTGCAGACGCAGGTATGAATGGCTGTACTGCTAGCTGGTGCCTTAGGGACACCAACCAATCCCTTCTGTGTTGTGGTTTCTCCATCTTTAAAATCAGGGACTGTACCAGATGCCCTCTAAGGCCCTTGTCTGATTTCTAAAACGGTATCAGAAAATCAAGTTGCATCTCTAACCATTCTCCTGAACATCGTCCATCTACATAGTGGGGCAGCTCCAGCGACTCCTGAGGATTGGCTGGCCCATAGCCAAGTTCTTTTCCGACTGCCCTCACTCTAACACACACCATTAATCACGGCCCTCCAGAAGTTGCCCAAGTACCCAATCATTCATCTACTATTGACTGAACTCATAGTAATGTTCCAGATGCTGTGGAAACAACCACAAACAAGAGGGGCACAGTATCTCTCTTGCTAAAATCACACTCAGTGGAAACGCACAGAAGCAAGCAGGTGATTAACAAAGGGACAATTGTTGCTATGTGAAAAAAAAAAAAAGGAAAAGGAACTTCAACTCCACTCGGGGCATTAGGGGGTGCTACGGAGATAGAGGGATGTTGCAATAAACTAAAATACATTCACTGAACTGTTCATACTTCTTGGACCATGCAGGAGAACATTGCAGATTTGCTTGCTTGCCATCCTGGCACCTGGCACCTGGCACAGACCTGCCCCTTGGTTTTCCAGGTCAGTTAGAGCCAAAAGTGGTCAGGAATACAATCACTTTGTTATGTGTCTAAACACCCAGAGATTTCACTGAGGAACAAAGCAACTTTCTGTTAATAATTCAGAAATAAACTTCCTTTGGACACATTCTTGTAAATACCGTGTATTTTATGGGAAAAGATTTGTAATTGGCTCTCTGAAAGAAGGCTTTGAAACATTCTTCCTTTACAAATATGACACTTTTGATACCACGTTCTGCCCTGGAATGTTTACCAAAAATAGACTTTGGGAATGTTCCTTTCAACATTCAATAAAAGTACTGTCCCTGTTAGGTTACTTCTGGAATTTAATCCAACAATGTGTTAAATGGAACAGAAACCTTCTGGTGCGAACTATGTTGACAGGAGACACTGCTCAATGAAAGGAACGAGGGACTGGGACCTTATCCCTTGGCACCTCACCTTCAATCAACTTCAGTCCAAGTACCTCATTCTTCTCCCGTTGCTACAAAGTGAGTGCCTCCAAGCAACAGCGATGCCTTGAGCTTCCTGAGATGGCAAGTGTCTAGGGCCAATGCTTTGTCATAGGAGGTGTCTGCTAAATGTGTGTCCGAAGTCCAAGTTTCGGTTATACGGACAAGGAAAGCCTATCATCTTTCATCTTCAAAAGCAATCATCTTCATTTTTCCCAAGACATCAATATAGTTTTGTTATCTTCTAGAGAGACAGAAATGTACACTCCAAACTGCTTCATCCAGAGGTGCTTCCAAGTTTTAAAACACTATATTTGCTCATCTCCAGTGCTGTGTCATAAAAATTATCCTCTGGATTATCAATCATACACTTCTGATAGGAAAGAAATTAGTAATGCAATACCTACCCCCACTGCAATTGAGTCAGTGTCAACTTATAGTGGCCCTATATAGGGTTTCCAAGGCTGTAAATGTTTTTTTCATGTAATAGACCTATGTTTACTAATATGAAAGATATATATCTCATCTTGAGGGGGGAGGCAGGTTACCAATTTTTCATAAATTATATAGAATCAATTCTTGGGGTATTTTTAAGTCTTTATAATGGCAGATTTGATATTCTCAATAGTCTTGCCATGGCAAAAAAATCTCTAGATATTAAACATCTAGAGAAGTGCTTTCTGAAGTGAGTGGTATCGATCATTTGGGGGTGCTGCAATGATACAGGAGGCTGCAAAGCAGAAACGTACATGTTATCCTAGAATAAAGGTTGTAGTATAAAAATGTTTCATTGCCAGGGGGGATACTGAGTAATTTTATTTTAAGTTGACAAGAGACCAAATAATTTGGGGCATCTATGAGCTATTAAATCTGTCCACACAAGTCAAATTCTGCCATTCTCAAATCTTTTCAAAGCTGTATATTTTATGAGAGAAAAGCCTCATCTTTCTCCTGCAGAGCATCGGCGGTGGGGGTTCAAACTGCTGACCTTTAGGTTAGCAGCCCAATGCATAACCCAGAATGCCATAGGACACTTTAGGGACCCAATAGGCCCTTTAAACTCTCCATGTTGGACTTTCTGAGGGGCTCTGATCCAATCAACGGTCAAGAAATGTGACAGTCCTAAATTGATAAATAATTTACTTGTAAAACTTTTCCATTTTGAGTCCATGAAATGTTTACCTTGATTTGTTTACTGGATTTATATATACACACATACATATATCTCACAAAATTTTTAAAAAATTACTAAATATAAGAAATCAATGCTACTCTGAATGATAGAGAAGGAATAACCTTTGATGGTTGTCTAGTGTCATAGAAAAATGCTCAAAAGGGAAAGCAACATACATTTTCTATGGTGTGCAATAATGCTTGCTGAAAAATCTAGGCACAGGACTGGGGAAACATAAATAGCAATGTTGATAATGTCAATGTTGATAGTTGTCATGGCCAAATAGTGGGATTCTAAGTGGTTTGGGTCCAAGTATTTATAGTTTTCTGTAAATTCCAAGGTTTCTCCGTTGATTGAAAAAAAGTGTCCCTTTCACATAGTAATAGTCTGGGGATAATTCTTTTCTTTACAGATGACAAAACCCAAATACTAGGTGTCTGTCTGACAGCATTCAAACAAGAAATATGGCTTTAGGACTTTTAACTAGGTTGTATTTTTCATTAAAATTTGAGGACATCGTGGGTTTGTACTTTCCCTTTTTCAATTAACATACAAAGTTGGATCAAAGAAGAATCTTATGATTTTAAAACCCAGTACTGAATTTGCATGGGTAATGAGTTTGATTTGGAGGCTTCACCGTTCTGGGTAGAGAGTCATTTGGATATATCATCTTGCGGTGATCTCCCTTCCCCTGCTCCCTAGTGCCTCCTTTCAGTTACTTGTTGTGTTAGTCTGTGTTGACTAGAGAAACAAATTTATTGACACTCATGTGTGCATAAGAAAGAACAATTGTATATTGAGAAAACATCTCAGCCCAGGCTAGATCAAGTTCCTAAGTCCGATATTAGTCCATATGTCTGATACTAGTCCATAAATTCCTCTTTAAACTCACACAGCACTTGGAATGATGCTGACAGCAGGAAGATCATAGGCCAGTGGGTAGAAAGTCTTGTGGATCCATTGGCAGTGGAAGCATGTCAACGCTGGTGCAGGTCTCCATGTGTCCCTCCAACTCTCTGAGTGTCTCAACAGCAGGAAAGGGGAGACTAAGAGAATGTCCCACCTCCAGGGAGGAAGACAGGAGTTCCCAGAATCCTCAGGAAGAGGCCATGCCCACACAGAGTCATCATTGGCTATGACCTGATTGACAAGCTATACTCCACCCCTCTGCTCAAGTTGACAAGAGATGATGTAACTGCCACACTTGCTTTTCCTAAGTGCCCAGTGGTTGGGGTCATCCAGGGGGTTTCCCAATGCAGAAAGGGATTATACTGGTTTGGCAGATTTCTGTCAGCCTGTATGAGTTTGTTTACTTGCAGGAAACTTGAACTTTTGATATATGGCTAATAATTCCTGCTAATAGTCAGCATATCCTTATTAAATCTGCAGAGATTGGATACCAGAACATGGGAAGAGGGAAATGTATAGGCCTAAAAGCAGCTTTCTCAGAGTACTCTGAAACGGGAGGCAAAACCATCAACAGAGGAAACCAGGGGGCTGCAATGAACTTTTTTTAATGTAAACCCCAAGACCTGCAGTTACTAAGGATTGACAGTATTCTGCAGGGAATGCATAGTCTCTAATTAGTACAAAGTAAAGCAAACTGTAGAAGTTATGTCCCGACTAGATGAGCAGTTGGCACACCACACCATGGAGGTAAGACCTGCCCCATCACCCCTTCGGCGCCCAGAGCTGGACTGGAGCATAACACTGTGCATTTTGTTTCATTCTTTTCTATGGCTGCCTTTGTGCTACAATGCCACAATTGAGCGGTTGCAACATAGACCCACAAAGTCTGCCGTTTACTGTATCCCTCTGATTACAGAAAGGTCATTTCATCATAAAGGAGAAGAGTTGAAACACAAATAATGGGAGAAAAGAGAAGGTAATGGCATCACCACCTCTAGGGTTGAACTCCTTCGTGAGAGGCCGCGTGAGAGAGGAAAAGGAGGAAGAGGAGAACACGACGGCCCTGGGCCAACATAAACCTGAGTGAGGATATATTTAAGTGTGAGTGCAAATCATCTACAGCTGGAGTTGACAGACTCTATACCATGAGTCAAATCTGGCCTGCCGTCTAATTCCATTCATTTACACACTGCCCATGGCTGCAGCATCATTACAAAATCTTACAATATGAGGTTGAGCTGTTTAAATATATTTTAAGAGAAATGGGAGTTTCCTGAAGATCATTCAGTGGGCTTAATTAGCATAATCAGGTTTGCAAAGTTTCAAGAGCAGCTATGCCTAAAATTGGCACTATCAATTTCCAGGGCATATCTCCAGGCTGCTGTCCTGCCAGAACTTTGAACACATTAGCTGCACATTCTTTCTTCATTTCTTCAAAAGCCTCCTCTATCCATGATTTTCTTCAACTTGTAAGACCTCAGAATTATCATCAAAGACTCTTTCTCTCCTTCCTTGCATTACTTCATGTTAATCAACTTCTCTGGCCATGTTTTCAGCGTATTACCCATTATTTTCAGTAATCCAAAAGAGTAAATAAGAGAAACTCTTCCTTGGGACAATAGTTGTCATTTATTACTCCCCATTGCCCAAGTAGTGGGTGAAAAGTGAGCTTGAAGCTTTAAGATTTAGAATCTGTTTAAACCATTTCCCCGAACCATATTCTTGAGTGGATTAATTCTACCACGGAAGAATGCCACCAGTGGCATGCCCAGGGCCCAGTTCTGTTCAAAATTTTTATCAAATGATTTATATAAAAAGCTATATGATGGCCAAGTTTGCGTGTCAACTTGGTTAGGACATGATTCTCAGTGGTTTGATGTTCATGATGTAGCCATTCTTCATGATAAGATCTCGTGCAATGTAATCACTTCCATGATGAGATCTGTTATGAGCAGTCAAAAAATTGAAAGGGAGTTTCCTTATGGAGATGGGCTGCTTCTGATGTGTGGATACTGTGACAATGCTCGCTTGCTTCTTTCTGGATGGGGTCATGCATCTGGCTTGTCATCTACACTCTGGTTCTTTGGACTTGAGTTTGTGGTTTGCCATATTATCTGGATGTTATTATCCTCTGCAGCCCGAATAAGCACTCTACCCTCCTTGGATTAATTTATCTCCTCAGCAAGCAGACTGCTCTCTGACCTGTACCCGCAGTAATGTGATTCAGAAGAAGCCTGCAGTATGACATCTGAACCACAGACTAGGAGCTCCCCAGTCTCTACAACTTTGTGAGCCATTTCGTTGAGATGATTCTCTCTCTCTCTCTCTCTCTCTCTCTCTCTCTCTCTCTCTATATATATATATATATATATATATATATATATATATATATATATATATATATATATATATATATATATATATATATATATACAAATATATATATGTACCCACTTGATACACACACACACACACATACATGCTCCACTTATTTGTTCCTCTAGAGAACCCAGTCTAATACAGGCTAGAAGGCAACTTCACCATTTTTGGTGGATGTAAGGAGTGAGGTTGTTGTTATGTACCATCAAGTCAGCTAAAACCCATAGCAACACTTTGCACAAGAGAACAAAACCCTGCACAGTTCTACACCCTCCTCACAATTGTTCCTGTGCCTGAGCCCATAGATGCAGCCACTGTGTCACTCCATCTCGTCAACGGCCTTCTGCCTTTTGACTGCCCTTTCACTTTCCCAGGCATAATGTCCTTCTCCAGGGCCTGGTCTCTCCTGACAATATGTCCAAAGGATGTAAGATGAAGTCTTGCCAGCCTTGCCTCCAGACTTTTCCAATTTGGATGGGTTTGTCCTTTTAGCTGTCCATGATACTTTCATTATTCTTCTCCAGCACTATGGTCTTTGTTATTCCATGTCCAACTTCACATGCATATGATGCAAAATACCATGGCTTGAGGGCTCATCATCAAAATAACCTCCTTGCTTTTGAATACTTAAAGAGGTCTCATGCAGCAGATTTACCTAATGCAAAACTTCCTCTGATGTCTTGACTGCTACTTGCATGAGCATCGATTGTGGATCCAAGCAAGACAAAATCCTTAACAACTTCAACTTTTTCTGTTTACCATGTTACCTATTGGTCCAGTTGGGAGGATTTGGGTCTTCCTTACATTGAGTTGTACTCCATGCTGAAGGCTGAAATCCTTGATCTTCATTAGCAGGTGCTTCAGTTCCTCCTTGCTTTCAGCAAGCAAGGTTGTATCATTTGCATACCACAGATTGTTAATAAACCTTCTGCCAATCCTGGTGCCTCATTTTTCTTCACATCATCCAGCTTCTCTGAAGGAAGTGGGGATGGCAGGTGAAGTTCTGCGTACTAGATTTATGGTTCATAAAGATCTCAATAGGATGAACACTCTGGGCCAAACCAAACAAAATGTTATTGCCTGGCAAATAAAAACGCTGCGCTGTAGCAGTTAAAAGAAAATGAGTTGTACAGTTACAGAAAGTGGACTGATGGTTCTGGCAGTTGTTAGTGAGGGAATAAACGAGGAGTTTTGTTTCCCTGCTAAACATAATACACCGTGGGAAGTTGTGGCTCTTTAAAATACCTGATGGTCTTAGCATGACTGAGCAGAAGACCTCTGCCACTAAGCGTAGTTTCTCTGGGCAGGTATTGGTCATCCCATGTTCGCAAAGAGGTATCAGATACAAAGCCTCATACTTCAAGAGGGGCACTAATTAGCAACGACAACCCCTCACTCACCCAGAAAAAGAGTTTTCAGAAGCAGACATAGGTTTGTGATGGAAAGGTCTTAGAACAATATCATCTGAGGCAAAACGGAAGGAGTAGAGCATACTTATCTTAGCGAAAATAGCTCAATTTAATTAACATGTTTCTGTGGTAACACCAAACCCTTCTGGAGTTTGTTGTCTTGGCAATCCTGTGGTAGTTACATAACTTGCTGTCAATTTGGGACTTGAGAGGATTAAGAGTAAAGGGGTGGAGTCTAGCCTGTCAACGAGGTCATAGCCAACGAGGCCTCTGTGTGGGCATGGCCTTCTCCAGAGGATTCTGGGAACTCTGGTATTTCCTCCTTGGATGTGGGAGTCTCTGAGAGACTCTACTGACAAGACACATGAAGCTATGCTGATGGGATCGAGAGCCCTGGACCTGAAGAAGCCACGTGGAGACCCCAGGCAGCACTGAGATGCTTACAACACCACAAGACTTCCCACCCACTGGCCTGTGATCTTCCTGTATTTAGTTGTTTGGGGAGTCTGAAGAAGACTTTATAGATTGGTATGGACATATGGGCTAATATCGGACTTATGGACTTGATTTGGACTAAACTAGGTTGGGACGTTTTCTCAATATTCAATTGCTCTTATATATAAAACTCTTTCTTATACACATAGGAGTGTCCATGAATTTGTTTTTCTAGTCTACCCAGACTAACACAAATCCCCATAGAGGTTTTCATAGGGTCCATCTCTTGTTAAACTACTGTTATTTGCCTCTATCTCTGCTGTGCCCACACCTTCGTATCTCTCCTTGAGAATAAGCCAGGCTTGTTCTCATGCTACAGTTCAGGTGCAGGTACATATCTTGTCATTTGGGGGAGACCTCTCCCCTTTATCATCCTCTGTGATTTCACTACCCATGTAGATTGCATAATGTACATTCAACCTCTGGTATTTGGTTCTTTGATATCCTTTCCCTGATTTTATATATATACATATATATATATATATGTATGTATATATATATATACTGCTACATCCCAGAAATAATCATCTTCCTTCAGCTATCCCATGAAAGTTTATTAGTGGTTGCCAGAGACCGAGAGGAGGGCAGAACAGATGAGCAGATCCTGCTTCGTGGGTCCTGAGTTTCTCTCAGGCGTGGTGAAAACCCTTTGGAAATGGACGGTAGCACAGTATGATGAATGTAGTTCATGTTGTTGAAATATACACTTAGAACTTGGAAAACATGGCAAATGTTTTTTTATATATAGTTTATCGCATTGACAAAATGTTTGAGCATCTTGGGCACATAACAGACTTCTTCACTTGAATACCACGACTCACAAACACATCCTTATTGACTTCAGAGACACATCTTTTCTTTGTTCCCTCGTCTTTTCCCCCACTAGCTCTCCCTGGCCTTTATTTTGTCCCCCAGACAACTTAATTTCTATCACTTTCATTCCTCCACCACGAATCATGTCTGTGCCCGCCCTTGGCCTCTGCACTTCACACCCCTGGGCTGCTCAGAGGTGCTGGAAAACATCAGACAAAGTTTAGCACTACTCTACCATCTCAGAAGCTGGGCATCCCTAGAAGCCTGGCCCTATGTTTCATGTGGAAAATGAGATTTACAGTGCTTATTCTCATGGGCAAAGGCTGATTTCTCTTTGGCCACAGCAGCAGCTAACCACCAGAACTAGTTTCAATCATATTTAATTGGTCAGTATTAGCACTAGTCTCTACCTACTTTTCTTTTTTTAAATTGTCATTTAGGTGAAAGTTCACAGAACAACTTATGTTTCCATTCAGCAATTCACGTATATTTTGTTTTCCGATCGCAATTCTCACAACGTCACAGCACTCTTCACGCTCCCTCTCAGGGATTGCCATTTCCATTTATGATCCTTTTTTTAATCCCTTCCTGCCTTTGGAATTTCATTCCCAAGAAAATTCTGCTCTTTCAATCTTGTATGGTTGATTGTTCTATTAGGTGAATACTTCTCTAGTATTATTGCTTACTTTATAGTCATGTCCACTGTTGGGTTGAAAATTGAGTCACAAGGGTGAGTTCAGGTCCAGGCTTGAAGCCTGTCTAAGGTTCATAGTTTTGGGGTTTCCACCTAACTCTATTAGACCAGTAGGCCTGTTTTGTTATTGTTATTGTTGTTATCATTTTGAATGCTGCTCCACATTTTGCCCTCCAATTATATCTTAATCCCTCTGAGATAACTTTCAGAGTGGTTGGCAGTAGTAGTTGGGTACCACCTTGTTCTTATGGTCTCAGCGCTTCTGTAGATTTTTGAAAGCCAGCCATTCAGTGGCTGTTCCAGTTCTGACTGCCGACTAATCAGCAATAGCTACACTCCAGTCACCATGCTTCTTCAACTAACCATCTACCAATTGATAAACATTGATGCTTTTGAAGATCTGTAAATCCCTGAACTCCACTCATAAGCCCTATAAAAGATCAACCTTTTTATTCCTCATCCAGACTGTACCTTATGTGCAATGAAATCATGTTTTCTTTCAGATCTTGAATAGCATGCTTTTCTCTCAACAGCCAGCGTTTCCACCAGGATGGTTCTGAAGACTCACTTGGCAACATTTATCCAACAAAGGACCTCCACGCCCAACACTTCCTTCTCCTCCAAATCTCTCAACACTCCGTCCTCTCTCCCTAACCTCCCACTCTGTGCTCATTCTGGGGGTGGTTTCTGAGCTGGAGGGGGGGTGGTAGAAAATTGAACACCTTCAGATCATCTCCTCAAAGAAGCATCATCTCTTCATCCTGGGTTCCAATCTTGCGCTTCCCCTCTTTTCTGTGTGTATCTTAGAGAGTCAGGTTTGACATGGCCCAATTTTGCCTTTGAGTGAGTACAAAGTATAATTGTGCAGAAATTTTTACAAGTTAAATTGGTCACACACTTAATGTTTATAATTCATATATTCAATTCTTGGACTCTCATGTGATTCCAAAGTGGAAGGTAGGAACAGAGTTCTCTACTGTGTCTGTAATATGCTACCGTGTTTCTTTCCCTTACAGTGTATCACTTAGACTAAAACTTATCCCATCTCTTCACGTTTCTGAATCCACCACTTGTCCCTTATTCTCCGCATATGAAATTATAATTCACTCGAGTGGCCTTGGGGTTTTACTATCAAATCTGCAACAGTATCGACTTTCATTCTGTCTCATTAATTACTTTACCTATGCTCTGGTTACCATCTCCACCCAGATTCTCAGGAACATATGTCAACATTTTCTCAGTACTTTTCTATTGGTTCTCAATTGTTATCCAAAATGTCCTAACCTGTCTTTACTAGACACATTAATACAATACTAAAGAAACAACAATAAGAATATCCTCTGTGTTACAAAACAGAATTCCATTTCTCACTCGGG
Organism: Tenrec ecaudatus; assembly: GCF_050624435.1. Taxonomy (NCBI): domain Eukaryota; kingdom Metazoa; phylum Chordata; class Mammalia; order Afrosoricida; family Tenrecidae; genus Tenrec; species Tenrec ecaudatus. Next base: position 146,995,382 of record NC_134548.1, read on the forward strand.
CAAAATTCAATTGATAGTAGTAGTGCAGAGGAAGTTGATCTGATCATTCTGATCATTCATCGACCCAACCAGAAGGAGTTCTTTCTATCTTGAACACAGAGTTTTCAGTATCACCTTGAACATTGCCATTAGCTAGAACATGCTGGAAGATGGAGAATCATGGGGGGATTTTCAATCGACCCATCCTGGAAGTTGCAAGCATTGCTTCTGTCCATATTTCATTATATCAAATTCAGTCATATGACCACATCTAATTAAATGGGAAGCTGGGACATGGAATATACCTATCTAGATGATCAGGAGCCAAAGAAAAATGGGGATGGTAAACTTCTGTCAACAAAGCAAGCCATTCCTAAACAGTGGTGTGTTGGCATCTGTTATACAGGTTTGCCACTTGTCCTACGCATTCAGCCAGTAAGGACATAATCAGACTGCATGGATTTAGTCCATTTATTACTTGCAAAAGCAAGATAACCATAGTGTCATCTTCTTCCTATATCCCTAGTTCCACAGAAAGCCATCAAACCAGAGTGCGCATATGACAGACAGCATAAGCAATTGTTGCTCTGCTGTGGAGACATCGGCAGAAATCTGAAGATAATGCCCTAAGGCATGTCAAGGTGGAACGTTCTCCACTCAAGAGAAACCCGGGAGATGAATGAGAAACTGCTTAGGGTAGTCTCCACAAGATAAGGATGAGAAATGGCCTTGCAGCAAGTCCTCATCAAACTGATCTCCTCTGGCTCCTGAAGGAACGGCTGGGCAGTCTGCCAAGACTCCAGTCACACTGTGAGCAAGCGTGACAGCATGGCATATGTGGACTCATGCGAGCTTGCCAGAGTGTCATGAAAAAGCTATTACCCTACACCAGCTATTCAGCATTCTCTTCTATTAAAAAGCACACACACAATAATAACAGGTTAATCCCATGGAACCTACACATCTATTTATCAAATTGTCTCTTTACTCTCTTCATTCAAAATGAAACTTCTGAAAGTGTTCACTAAAAAGAAAAAAGAAAATCTCTATTCAGTAGCGTTCTTTGAAGGAAACAGATGGTAAAATCAAAAGTATTAATGAGTGGGTGTTTAATGAAGGAATTAGCTCCACTGGTGAGAACTCTCACTCTCTCACCGCCACTGAGTCGATGCTGATTCACAGCGACCCTACAGGACACAATGCCCCTGTGGGTTTCCAAGGGTGTAACTACTGACGGGAGTAGTTTTTTTTCTCTTGGACAAGTGGGTGGGTGTGCGCTGCTGGCTTTGTTGTCAGTAGCCCAATGCGTCACCAGTATGTCACTAGGGCTCCTGCTGTGAAGAACACGGTTAAGAAATTAATCCGGGAGGAAAACACCCTAGGGCGATGAACAGTGAGAAGCTCTTATGGCTATATTTCCAAAGAGTCAAAGAGAAGAAATAATGATACCTAATACCCATCTGCATTAGTCTCCCATAAAATAGAGATGAGATGCAAGGGTGGAGGATACATAGCCTAACATGGTTCTGCTCGCACATACTCATCTCCAAGTCATGCTCCTTAGGCTGGAGGGCAAGTGTACGGTAGTTTCAGACCACCAGAAACCTAAAGAGGAGGAAGAAGAGAAATGAATGAATCTGGGGGGACAAATGTGACATAAACAGAGCCAACCATGTTCACATTCAATAGCCACACTTGTTCTTCATTTATGTGGGTAAAAACAAATCCTAGTTTCTAAATTCATTCTCGGCATCTATCAACCTTTCCAGCATGAAATGGATCCAACATGCATTGACATTTACTGGCAATTGGAATAAAAAGTTGGAAGTGAAGGGAAAACATGGCCTTGGTTATGGAAACAAAACTGGCGAGTGTAGGATAAAATTAGGAAAAACCCGCCAATTTTGAAACAAACAACTTCTTCATTGCAAATGCCCTTACCCTCACCAAAGAGTAACTGTTAACATAATTAGGAGGATATAAGTTGGGCTGCCATCTGAAAGGTCAGCAGTTTGAAACCACAGCCACTCTGTGGGACTAAAACGGTGCTTTCTACGCCTGTTAACAGTTAAAGTCTCCGAAACTCACACGAGCAGTTCCACTCTGTCTTACAGGGTTGCTCTGAGTTAGTGTCGACTCCATGGCAGTGAGGATTTTTTAAATTTATATAACACTAACTATTAACACAAATGGTACCCATTCCAAGAATGGTAACCCAACAACCCAACAGAATGCTCAAACTATGGAATGATCATTGATATCACACGCAAGTAAATGTTTGCTACAGGTCCTCCACCAATAGTTGCAGCAGTACACTGACAGGGAGCTGCCAAGGGTTCAGGCCGGTTTCAGAAGAGGATGTGGAACAAGGGAGATCGTTGCTAATGTCCAGTGGACCTTGGCTGAAAGAAAGAATACCAGAAAGATGATTACTTGTCTTTTATTGACTATTCCAAGGCATCCAACTGTGTGGAATCTAACAAACCATGGATAGCCTTGAGAGGAATGGGAATCCCCAAACACGAATCTCCTACAGAATGTGTGCATGGATCCAGAGGCAGTTGTGCAAACAGAACACGGAAGCACTGGCTGGTTTAAAAGCAGGAAAGATGTGCACCAGGGCTATTTCCGCTCACCATACTTATTTAGATTATAAGCTGAGCAAATCATCAGAGAAACTGTCTTTTATGAAGAAAAATATGGCTTCGGGATTGGAGGAAGCCTTATTCACAACCTACAATACACAGATGACAAAATCTTGCTTGCTGAAAGTAAGGAGGAATTGAAGCATTTGATGATGAAGATGAAGGATTGGAGCCTTCAGTATGAATTACAAGTCAATGTGAAGAAAACCAAAATCCTCACACTGTAGTCGATAGGTAACATCATGATAAGTGGAGAAAAGGTTGAAGTTGTCAAGGTTTTCATCTTGCTTGGATCCATAATCAATGTTATGGAAGCAGCAGTCAAGAGATCAAAAGATCTGCTGCACTAGACCTCTTTAAAGTACTGAAAAGCAAGGATGTCATTTTAAGGACTAAGGGGTGGCTGCCCCAAGCCATGGTATTTTACATTGCCTTATGTGCATGTGAAAGTTGGGCTATAATAAAAAAAAAGAATTGATGCATTTGAATTGTGGTGCTGGTGAAGAACATTGAAAGCACCATGGATTTCTAAAGAGCAAACCAACCTGTCTTGGAAGAAGTACAGCACCAGTGCTTCTTAGAGGCAAGGATGACAAGACTTGGTCTCAAGTACTTTGGATGTTATCCAGAGAGACCAGTGCCTGGAAAAGGACATCCTTCCAGGTAAATCACCGGGGGCAGTATAAAAGAGGAAAATTGTGAGCCCTTGGCAGCGACTCCTCTTTTTTTGAGACTTCCAACATTTTTTCACCCGTTCCAGCATTTATTTTTTTTTAATTTGCTATCATTGCTGGAATTATGTGGTACTTTATCTTTGTTATGATTTGCATCTAGCAGATGCCTAGTGATCATGAGCATTTCTTCATATGTTTGTCGGTCACCTGAATGTCTTCTTTGGTGACCTTGCATGTTCTCTGACTCTTTTTATTATTAAAAATATTTAAATCATTTTTCTTCTTTTTGTTTCCCTTTTTTCTTTTAATAAATCATTTTATGGGGGGTGCTTACAGCTCTTATAATAATCCATACAGCAGTTGTATCAAGCACATTTTTACATATGATGCCATCATCATTTACTTTCTATTTGAGCCTTTGGTATCAGGTCCACTTTTTTTCCATCCCTTCCCCACCTCCCACCCTCGTGACCCCTTGATAAATTATAAATTATTATTGTTTTCATATCTTACGCCGATAGCTCTCTCCCTTCATCCATGTTTCTCTTGTTCATCCCCCTGGGGGTGGGGGGACTACGCATCTGACCAATTTTTAATTAGATTACTCTTCTTTTCCTCTTGTTGAGGTGTTGAAGTTTCCTACAGATTTTGGACATTAGTCCTTTGTCCGTTCCCAATCTGTGTGTTCTTCTTATTCTTTTGGTGAAATCTTTTGATGCATGTAAGATTTACTTCTAAGATGTATCAGTCATCTATATTTTCTACTTCTCTCTGTGTTTTTCTTCATGTTTGATAGTGTGTTTATGCAATTTATTAGGGCTCTTAAGTTTTTCTCTGTTTTTAATTGATGATGTTTATAGTTCTTGGGTTTATATTTAGGTCATTAATCCATCATTAGTTTGTTTTTGTGTATGAACTGAGGTATGGTTCCTTTTTCATTCATCTCCAAGCAGAAATCCAATTTAATGCATATTGGCCTTACTTTTTTTGAAAATCAATTGTCTGTAGAAGGATGGATTTATTTCTGGTTTCTCTATTCTATTTTATTGGTTTATATACCAGAACCTGGCTGTTAAGACTACTGTAGCCACAGGTTTTGAGGTTGTGTAGTAGGTTTTGAGGTTGGGAAGTAAAAGTCTTCCTTCTTTGTTCTCCTTTAGTAGTGCTTTGCTTAACCCGAGCCTCTTTCTTTTCCATGTAAAGTTCGTGATTAGCTTTCCCATCTCTTTAAAGAATAATGATGGAATCTGTACCCGAATTGTATTACATTTATAGATTACTTTGAGTAATATTGTCATTTTCACAATGTTAGGTCTTCCTACCCATGATCATGGTATATTCTTTCATTTAAGTAAGTCTCTTTTAGTTTCCTTGTAGTTTTCCTTGTACAAGTTCCTTTGTCTCTCTGGTGAGGTTTATCCTAAGTATTTAATCTTTTGTGTGGCTCTTGTAAATAGTATTGTTTTCCTGATTTCCTCTATAGAGTTTTCTCCCACAACAGTTTTATTGGCATATAATTCACACATCACACAATTCAGTAGTTCTATCACATCAAGTAGAGTTGTACAATCATCACTACAAGGAGTTTTAGAACATTTTCTTTATTCTTGTACTTGCTATTAGCTTCCCATTTCCCCCCAACTGTCCCCCTTCCCAAGGACCCATAAATCCAGTTACTGTCTCTGTAATTTACCTATCCTCGATTTCATATACAAAAAAATAACAAGAAACAAAACAAAACAGATAAAACCTCAATTAGAAAGGAAAGCAGAAAATATTAAAAACTAGAACAAATTTAAATGGAGGATAAGAGAGACCAAATGATAGTGTGCTACATTTTTACATAACTGAATCTACAACAATTTACTTTCCAATGCATTCTGCATGATAGGAAAATAATTCATATCCCTGGTCCATAGTCAGTGAGGATTCACCAGGAAATTAATCCATGTGTATTTCCCTTTCACTTTGTTTAAAACCTGAAACGCTTTAAAATGGGCCAACAGGAAGAGCACATGATGTTACATTTTCAGCTAACTGCGTCTTCCATAATCTACTTTACCATGCTCTCTGTCTGATCACGGGGCTATTACCCCTGAACTATGACCAGAGGGGATTCACCAAAAGCTCAACTGGATTTTGGGTTTCCATTGTCATCCACAGCCTTCTGCAAACCAGGTGTTCATAATTTAAGTTCTGATGCCATTCCCTCCTTTAGATTTTGATTATATTATTTATGATCCTTGGACCACACAGGCTGGTGTGCTTCTTTCATGTGGACTTGTTGAAACCTCACTAAGATGGTTGCTTGTTTGTAAACAAGCCTTTAAGACCCCAGACGTTATTCATTAGTTTCCTCACCACACTTTGCTATAGCACCCATCTCTTCATGAGGTCGAGCATCAGGCATGGCATGGCATAATTTTTCTTAGGTTGGGGTTAGAATTAAGTGCAAGCCCAAAATTCATTCATGCATCTATGGTTTATATATGTCTCTGATTCACTGTAGAGACAACATTGCCATATCATATTACAGAATATTATTAATCATCCCCTTGCGATATCACTTCCACTGCCGTCAAGTCAGTGCTGAATCATAGCCACCCTGTAAGGTGGGACAGAACTACCTCTGTGAGCCTCTGAGCCTACAAAACTTCACAGTAGTACAATGACTCATCCTTCTCCTGGCTGTTGGTTTTGTGGTTAGCAGCTCAAATATGTAACAACTATAAATTGATGGGGACTTAAATTTAGCGAATGGTATTGACTTTAAAAGACTGAAAATTGGAAATTAAAGGAGTATAGGGCAGCAATGAAGGGCAAAGATAAATGAATCAAGGAGGGCTACGAGCCCAAGGGCATAGAACTGGGAAATAATCAAATCTCTTGCCTTGAAGGTGCCCAATGTAATGGTAGCCCGGAATTACCATATACTTACTATTGTAACGCTTGCTTCATTATGGCATGTATTAATCTGGTCGGCGTGACTGCTGCGGGTAATGAATATTATTGGAAGATTTGTCCCATCACCAACCCTAGTTGTTTGTGCACATGGTGTTCAATCACTTAAGAGTTTAATCTTTGCAAGTCAACAATTCATGTTTTTCAGTTCATAGCTGGCAAATAGCAAGAGCTTCACTTCTTTGCCAAATTGTATTTCCTTTATTTCCTTTTGTTTTCTATTGTTTATGGCTAGGACTTCCAGCACACATAAGGGTGTTCATAAGAAGCATCCTTGCTTACTTCCTGTTTTCAGGGAAATATTTTCAGTTTTTCTCTATTTTGTATGATATTGGCCTGTTTTTCAGTATATGGTCTTTATTATGTTGTGGAGATACAGACCTTCTAGTCCCATCGTACTGAGTGTTTTTATTAGAAATGGGTGCTGGATATTGTAAAAAAAATCTGCAAATAGATATGATCATGTGGTTATTATTTGTCCTGTTTATTTGGTGGATTGCATTGATTATTTTCAAATGTTGAATCAATCTTGGATCCGTGGTATGAACCCAACTTGGTCATGATGATTTTTAAAAATATAATAATGTTGGATTCTATTGGCTAGAATTTTGTTGAGAATGTTTGCATCTATGTTCATAAGCGATATTGGTCTGTAGTTTTCTGTCTTTGTAGGTTCTCCGTGGTTTTGGCATCTGGAATATGCGGACTTCATAGAATCAGTTTTGGAGTAGTCTGTCCTGTGCTATATTCTGGAATAGTTTGTGTAATATTGATGACAGCTGCTCCCTGAATACTTGGTAGAATTGCCCCATGAATCCGTCTGGTCCTCAGCTTTTCTTGGTTGGAAGTTTCTTAATGATTTTCTCTATTTCTTCTTTTGTTATGGATCTGTTCAGGTTTTCTAAACTGTCTGATTAGCTTGGGTAGACGATGTATTTATATGTGTTTGTCCCTTTCTTCTAAATTATCAAACTTGTTGGAACATAGTCTTTGGTGGTATTGTTATTACTCTTTATTTCATTTCGATCTGTTGTGACATCACTCTTTTCATCTCTAATTCTAGATATTTGTATCCTCTCTTTTCATTTGTTACGTTTGCCCTCAGTTTGTCAATTTTGTTCTTGTCTTGTTGCTTATTTCCATTGTTTTCTGCTTTTCAATTCATTTCTGTTATGATTTTGATGATTTCTTCTGTGGTTTGGAGTGGATATGTTGTTATCCTTGTACTAGTTGTTGGAGGTTTTGTGTTAAAGTGTTGATTTTGAATCTCTCTTTTGTTTCATGTGTGTGTTGATTGCTATAAATTTCCCTCTGAGGGGTTTAGGAGAGGAGATGGGTTAATTAGGGTTCGAGGTAGTACCGATGAAGAACACAGCTTTCACCCAGATCCTGGATGCTTCCTCCCCCCAACTACCATGATCCAAATTCTACCTTGCAGGACTGGATAGGGCAGAGGTTGTACACTGGTGCATATGGGAGCTGGAGGCACAGGGAATCCAGGGTGGATGATACCTTCAGGACCAGGGGTGTGAGGGGCGATGCTGGGAGAGTGGAGGGTGAGTGGTTTGGAAAGGGGGAACCGATTACAAGGATCCACATGTGACCTCCTCCCTGGGAGACGGATGGCAGAGAAGGGGGTGAAGGGAGACTTCGGATAGGGCAAGATATGACAAAATAACAATCTATAAATTATCAAGGGCTCATGAGGGATGGGGGAGCAGGAAGGGAAGGGAAAAAAAGAGAACCTGATGCAAAGGGCTTAAGTGGAGAGCAAATGCTTTGAAAATGATTGGGGCAAAGAATGTACGGATGTGCTTTACACAATTGATGTATGTATATGTATGGATTGTGATAAGAGTTGTATGAGCCCCTAATAAAATGTAAAAAAATTCCCTCTGATAACTGATTTTGTTGTATTTAAAAGTTTCTGGTATAATGTATTATTATTATTGTTTGTTTCCAGAAATTTCTTAATTTCCTCCCTTATTTGGTCTATGACCGAGTCATTGTATTTTTAACTATTTTATTGGCACTTTATCCACATATCTTAAAATTCAATAGGTCCACCATACCAAGAAGAGTTGTACAATCATCACCACAATCAATTTTAGAACATTTTCTTCCTTGTACTCATTGATATTGATATAGTTAATTCTTTTTAAATTTTAGCAAAAATATACACAACAAACTTTTCTCCAATTCAACAACCTCTACATGTATAATTCAGTGCCATTGATTATACTATTCTTGTTGTACCACCATCACTGATATCCTTGTCCAAATTATTGCACCACCATGAACATCAACTCAATGCCCCTAAGTATATGCTCTTCCTTCTTCATTTTGGTAACCATGAGTCAAGTGTAGTTTCTTTCTTTTTTGTTGTTTTCACAAATCACTCACTTCCATAGTTAAAATGCATCTTAAAATAATTGTATATACATTATCACAATCAGTTCTAATGCTACCTCCCCCTCACACATTCATTCTTTGCTCCCCAATTTTCCTCACCCTCCTCATCCTCCCCATCCCAATAAACCACTGTATCAGCTATTGTCTACTTCTTCTGTGCTTCATAAACTGAGAAACAACCGAAATGATAAAACATTAACAAATGAAACAAAAAGAAAATAGTAATAATAATAATCTAAAAGATTAAGAAATAGAAACACACCAACAATATTTTAAAAGCCAGAGAAGAAATTTCTGTTGTACAACAAGCTAGAGATATTTGTGTCTAGAAAAAATTCAGGCTGGGTCAAGAAGGATGTCAACTGATCAAGTATCATATTATACCATCTTTGATCCACTATAATCAAGTGTACAATAATCGCTTTCTGATAGTAAAGCTTTTTGATTCCCTTAGCTGTGGCAACATGGGGCCTGCCAGAGGCTTAATCTGACTAGATACTCTGCAGAGGGATTTTGAGTTCTCATTTTCCTTCACAGCCTTCTATAAATTGGGTGTTCACAATTTAAGCTCTGATCGTTTTCCATTCATCATATGTGGATATTTTTGTCATTATTTTTGGATCACACAGGCTGGTGTATGTTTTTTCCATGTGAACCTGGTTGACACCTCACTTCGCTGGCTGCTTGTTTGAATACAATCCCTTAAGGCCCCAACACTATTCCAATTGATAGCCAGGCACCATCTGCTTTCTTCACCACACTTTGCTGTAGCACCCTTATCTTCAGTGATCTCTTCATGCAGGTGAATATCGAGTAGGGACATGTTATAAGAACTAACTCTTCTTGGATTAGGCTAGAATTAAGTGGGAGCCCAGAGTCCATCTCCTTGTCCACAGGTTATGAACGACTCTGGTTTCCTTTACCTGAGCCAATAATTCTTAAGCAGCATGTCGTTCAGTTTCCATGTGTTTGTTTTTATGTTCCTGTTCTTTGTTGTTGAGTTCCAGTTTTATAGCATTGTGATCTGAGAAAATGGATTGTAGGAGTTCAGTAGTTTTGCATTCGTTGAGGCTTACCTTGTGGCCTATCATATGATCTATTCTAGAATATGTACCATGTACACTGGAGAAGAATGTATATTGTGTTCTTGTTGGGTGGAGTGCTCTGTATGTGATTAGGATGTCAAGGTGCTTGATTGTGTCATTTACCACGCCTGTTTCTTTATTGAGTTTCCTGATGATCTGCCTTTCCTTGCGAGTGGTATGTTGAAGTATCCTACAATTTCTGTTGATCTGTTTATTGCCATTTTCAACTCTGTGTGTATTTAATTGATGTATTTTGAGAGCCTTTCATTGGGTGCATACACATTTATTATAATGTCATATATTCTCGGTGTATTATTCCTGTAGCCATTATGTAGTGTCCATTCTTGTCTCTTTTTACATATTGCAATTTCTGCCTTTTATGGTTCCCATTGGTTTGGAGACCCACACCAGCGCTGAGATGCTTCCACTGCCACTGGATCCATAGACTTTCCACCCACTGGCCTGTGATCTTCCTGCACTGCAAAGAAAAGTGGAGAATTTTTTTTAATGATGGAAATAATTAGTCCAAAGAACTAATCAGTCACAGAATCCTCCAGGACCCTGAGACCAGTAAAACCAGATGGGAGAGATCAGTAATTACACCTCACAGCTTTTAAGACCGCCTATGCTAATCACCAAAGTACGGTGTAGAATCTTTGAGGACTATGCTATGTCATTTGATCTTGATGCCTCTCAGGGCTATGGTCCTAAGCCTTTAGGCTCAATGACCCATTCGCCCAATAAGTTTGAATATATCTAAGAAAGTTATTACTTATTTCCCCCTGTGTGATCTATTAAATACATGGATGCATTTATAGTTCATATAACTATGTATGTGGAAATATCATCTATAAATCTATGAATACGTTAAAAAGTATTGCTACTAGTATTCCAGTCCATATTTGCATAGGGTTTTTTTTCCAAATATGATGTGTTTAAACTTGCCTCTGTGATCAGTGGATGACTGTAGACATTCTCTAAGAGCAATACACCTGTCAAGCGTCTTGTCAGAGTGTCCTTAAAAACAGTCACTGTGCCAAAAAATTATTTTCAAGCCATAGTTCTAATAAAAGTCCACTGGAAATCTTCCTAAAATGACTGCAGCATTGCAAAAGGCTTATGGCAATGCTGCCGTACACATGACTTTTGAATGGATCAAGTGTTTTAGTAAAAGGAGCAAGCTAAAGAGGTCATTTCAGGAGGTTGCCCTGACTGCTTTGGGGGTTCCAAAGAGGTAATCTTGATAGATTTCTCTTTAAAGACACAAGATGGTGACGGGACTTATTAGGAAACAGTTTTAAGAACATTTCAAACTGCCTTGGTAATAAATGGGCCAGGAAAGGCTCCCCCAGGAATTGTTTTGTGTCACAACAATGTAAGCCTCAAGCTGCCCTATAGGGAGGGTTTCTAAGGCTGTAAATCTTTACAGAAGCAGCTCGCCCCTCTTCTTTCCTCTGAGTGGCTGGTAGGCTTACCTGGCCAATCCTTTGATTAGCAGCCTAATACTTAAAACACTATCACCCTACATTTCATTATAGAGTATCTAAACTCTCTCCTGTTCAAAGAAAAAGAATAAAGATTTTAGTTGAATTGTAAATGTGGCTTTTTTTGTATTGATGGATTTATATGCTCACAATAATAAAAATGATACTAATGTGGACTCTTTTGAACGTGTGACAATACGTTGGATAAAACGTCGCGCAGCCCTCGTGGGGATCTAACAGGTTTGCTAGCTCATGTACTCATGTTACAAAGCTCATCTAAGTCTCACTGCCCCAAACCACGATTCAAAAAACTTAAGAATCAAAATCTGTTATCACTGCTGTTGAGTCAATTCTGACAGAGTCAAATTGTCACTTAGGGTTTCTGAGGCTGTAAATCTTTTCGAAGCAGAAAATGTCATGTTTCTGCTGTGGCGCAGACATTTCGGTTAGCAGCCCAATGGTGCCTTGAAAATCTGCCCGGGTCGAAAGAATTTCTTTTGGAAGATCAGATGTGCTTTGCCCAGAATCATTGCTAGAATAACATTTTTTGGAAATTCTTATTAAACAATTTAGGATACAATTTCACATACTTTGGAACCTACCTTTGATAAAGTAAATATGCTCTAAATATAGCAAATGTCTACTTCACTACTTTTGTCTTCTCCTCTTCCCACTCCCTTGTGTTAGCAAAGCCGGTAGGGAAAGGTTCCCTTAAGTTCCAAAGTGGAAGGTTTCCTTCAGATTGAGGTCATGCCGTTTTCAGCCACCACAAGATTTCCCCAAATTGCATCTAAATTATGGATTATTTTAAACTAAGCCATTTAGGGTCTGTCAGTAGAAGTGGTGGCCTAGTGGTTACGCGTTGGCTGCCATCCGAAAGGTCGGCAGTTCAAAACCACCAGCCACTCCATCAGAGAAAAATGGGCTTTCTACTTCTGTTAGCAGTTCACAGAAACTCACAGGGGCAGTTCTCTCTCCTCTAGGGTCGCTGAGACATGGCATTGACTCCACGGCAGTGAGTGAGAAAAGCTGAATATCCATTTCTGGTTAATAGTCATATTTTCTAAATTTCCATAACTAATAATGGTAATAACTTGTCTCTACTTTGTTTTTCGGTGGCTGGGATGAAGGCCACAATATTTTGAGCAGTGCATGCAGAAGTATTCTAATGTCAGCACATAGGAAGGAAAATTGTATGTCAGGAACCAGGCATCTATATTATTATCACCCATGCTAGAAAATGAAGTAGAGTTTGTAGCTTTATGACTCGTGTTTACCGGTAGCTTTATTACAAGCCATCTCTGTATAAATAAAAGAAAACCCCATTTAAACAAGTAGAAACAAATGCCCATGATTCACTAGCACAGTGAGTTAACTCAAGATTTTCCACCCATGTAACCACAACTGATAGGAAGACTGATCTCCACAGCTGCTGCCGCTAAACTTCTTTGCCTTGCAGTTGAAGGAATCACATTTCTTCTTGGAGATTAATCTTTTGTGGGGGGTTTTCCAACTGCAAAATGTTTCTGTTATGAGTGAAGTGGACTTCTCTCATGCTGTCTTCTAGTCTTAACTTGCATCTTTTTGTGTCTTTCAAATTACACAAAAATTTTAAATGACTTACATAGTCACATTTTCTTTAGTTATTATTCAAACCTAAAACATCAGGCAGCCCCTTTCCTTGTTAATGTAAGTCACATCACAAGAAGGGATGGGATCAAATGGCATTTTGGCAAATGTTCACAAGTATGAAATCTCAGCAGAAGAGAAATTGTACATGGAGTGCAAAGGCATGAAGGGAGCTAACATTTCTTGGTAGCTACAGATGTGCCTGCCACTGTGCCAGGTTCTTTATAAAAATGATTTCATCTCCTTCTTGGGGCAACCCTGCAAGCGGTGAGGTGGGATTTCCAGTGCACATGTGTGGGAATCATCTTTCTCAAGAGTGTGCAGCTTATTAGTGACTGCATAGGAGTAAGCCTCCAACTACAAATGACTCCAAAAAAGCGATGCTCTACTCTTCTCCATTTGAACACAGAGCCATTCGAATCCCGGGAGAATACTCAGTTGTACACTGAAATGCATCGTTACAAATGTAATAACTTTATTGAGGTGGTCACATACTACATGATTAATTAATTCTTTTTAAGTTCCAAAATTCAATGGATTCTAGTATCTTTTTAGAGTTGTCCAACCATGGTTCCGGCTTCAGAGAGCTTTCAATGCAGCAGAGAGATCACGATGGCCATTAGCCAACACTTGCCAATACCCCCATAAGCACTCTACTTCGGGTCGGTATACATTTGCTTATTTGGGACATTCATGTAAATGGGGTCATGTTACAGGTGGCCTTTTAGGATTGAATTCTTTCATTCAGTACAATCTATTCAAAAATAATAGTAATTTATAATTTATCAAGGGGTTATGAGAATAGGGTGGGGAGGGAGGGGGAAAAAGAGGAGCTGATACCAAGAGCTCAAAAGAAAGTAAATGTCTAGAAAAGGATGATGGCAACATATGTACAAATATGTTGGTTGTATGGGTTGCTTTGAGTTGCAATTGCTGTATGGATTGTTATGAGTTGCAAGAGCCCCCAACAAGATGGTCTTTTAATTAAAATATACAATCTATTCTAAGTTTATCCATGTTGCAGTATGTATTAGTATTTTGTTCCTTATTATTATTTGTTGTTGAAAAATATTCCATTGTATATAGATATACTATGCTTTATTCATCCATAATATAGAGGAATTTGATGCTATGCCTAAATTTAAAAAATCCTAAAACTGGAAAACCTCCAGTCGTTCATCTGTTATATCATCTAACTAAGTTATGCAATACGGATTAGGTTTATGCTACTTTTTCTCGAAAGGATTCTGGGAACATGTCTCACCAAACCTGACAAGTCCCAGCTCCCAATTTCTGGATGCCACTGGCTTTAGGAAAAGGGTGCCTGACATGGAGATGAAGGATCTACACATATTAACTCTCTGTCAATTGAAAACAGATGACAGAACAATTGAGCAGAGAATGAGATTTCCAGTAAATCCACCAGATGCTGGTTTATTTCATGCTACTTTAGTAGTTTGTTTTTCATTTAATTGACTGGCTCTTTTTTTAACATATCAACAGTTTAATTGAACATGGAAGGTTGTGTCTAAAATGACAGCTGGAAAAACTGGTTAAAGGATCATTCAAGCCATGCATTTGGCATCATCATTGCTTGTTTGAGTTTATTTTTGTAAGCATGGGTTGGCCAGACAATAAACTGATGAAAATTATTTTGTGGATGATGTAGCATATATGCAAAGATATAACCACCATGAAAAGTCTTAGCTAATCATTCAGTGTGGTCACCTTATGACAGTAACAGGACTATTGAATAATACGTTGTATTGAATTGACTAGAAATATGGGTGTAATGTGGCCCAAGCTAAGTATCTTTCTTCAGGTTTAAATAACCTAAAGAGTTTTATCTACCTCCCTTTGCCTTCTTTCCGTTCCAAAATGATAGAACAAAAGAAAAGGAAAGCAAGCTTGCATTCCAATAATTGTACATGTGTTTTCAAGCACAAAACCCTAAACTCACTGCCATTGAGTCAATTCCAGCTCACAGAGACCGTGAAGAACAGAATAGAGGGTCCCTGAGACTTTCAAATCTTTAGAGTGACAGACAGCCTTATCTTTTTCTTGAGAGTGACAGGTGGGTTTGAACAGCTGACCTTGAGGTTAACGGTTCAATGCATATCCCACTCTACTACAAAGACATGACTAGTACGAAACAAAGACCTCTTTGGCATTGATCTTGATTAATCCCAGAATAAAGGCACTTGGGAATCCACATTAAGTCCAAAAGGCACAGTGTACCCAAATAAGGGCACAGGGAGCACAGTAATGCTGAGTGGAACAATTATGGCAGCTTGCAAGTGGGTTATCAACTATCCTTTTTTTGGTCTCTTGATAAGAACTATCTTTTGTATGTCAACCACTATCATTTTAGAAGAACTACTGCATAAACTAAGAGACCTGGCCGTGCAGTGCTTAAACACACAGCCACTCACTGAGAAGTTGGTGGTTCAGACTCATCAGCTGGTTCTGCTTCAGTGACAAAGGGTTAAGTGCATAAATTATTCTTGTTACACTTCCAAATTCTTATTTTCAAGTACTGTACCTATCATGCATATGAGTACATTTTCCTTAACTATCTATACAAACACTCATGTTCTATCACACCCATGTTTCAAAAATGGATGAACAGAAATTGTTATTATTCGCCATTCCCTTCTCCTGTCTCTCTGTCTTCTCTTCCATGATGGGCTTCAGGTGGTGGGTTAAGCACTTGGGTTGCTAACTTCCAGGCTGGCAGTTTAAACCCACCAGCTGCACCCTGAGATAAGCTAGGGCTATCCACTCTCCTGAAGATGTAGAAACTAGGAAACCCGATGAGGCAGTTCGACTGCATTCTATACTAGAGAATCTAGAGGGTCACTGTGAGTCAGGATCCAATGCACCCAAGTGCACTTTTCTGTCCATTTTTGTTCCCACTTCTCACACAAATTCCAGAGCTGTGCCTTTCTCCCGTTCCTGAGGGTTGCCACTCTTTTTCTTCTTTATCTCCATCAGATCCCATGCTGTCACAGGCACAATCGGTTTCATTGTGTTTGGCGAAGTAGCTCCCAGATTTCTGACCTGACACGTTTATATGGGTCCTTTTCTTCCCGCCCTGGCCCATCCTCCTTCTGCCCGATCTTTTCTTGAGCGCCTCTTATTTGCCAAGCTCTTTGATGCTTATCTTGAGTCCCTCTTGTGAATTCTCATGTGTTTTTTTCCAACTCAATTGCTCAAAATCTCCTGTATAGTGGGAAGAAAGGATTATGAATGACTCCCAGGTGTTCAAGCGAAGGAGGGTGTAGCCATGTGAAGGCATTGCAGAAATACTCAATTTTATTTTTATTCAATCAACAAATTTCCCTGGGGCTCTGTAAAAAGGCCTAGCCTGGTGATACAAATTTGGAAGTCATCACTGTACAAATACTTTAGAGTTAGTAAAATGAGAAGACAAGAGGATGGAAACAGAGTCTTGGCAAACATCTATATTTAAGGGATGGGTAGAGAAACAATAATTCAGAAAATAGAATGGGGGGCTGGGAGAACTTGGGCAGGTGAACAAAGGTCTATAGAATCTATAGTATAGATGTATTCAAAATAGATCAGAAGATGGTTAATTAATGGAAGGAAGACACAAGAGAAGACCGTCTTCAGCACAAATGAGGGTGATAGATATCTAGAGATGTCTAGTTCTACAGGGTTTACCTGGCTGGTTGTAACGCACCCTATTCTACTAAGAAAAGTGGGATGGGGGAAAGGTTATATCCTGATACAGGCATCCTGGTGATGGGCTATCGGCAAATGGAGCACATCCACTAGTAACTCGAAGGTCTCTGTGTGGTTGTTTTTTAAACAAAAATAAAGGAAACGTTTGAAGTGCTGGAGTTTTGAAACTGATGGGAGTTTTCAATATATTAAGTCTATGGGTTATGAATATCTGAGTAACTGACAACTCCTGCTTGCTCTTTAATCTTATATACATCTGCCCTTATTTTGAAACAATTGAAGCAACTCCTACTGGCAATATATTATTCACCAGAATCACCTTCAATTCCTGCATGTACAGCTTGTAGATAATTGAAAAGAGTTCCAGACTTTATTTCCACTCAATTCAGGCCATGGAGGCACCTGCTGTGACTTACCCACAAATTCCACTTAGGGACACAGCTCCTTTGTAACTTGGTAAATGGGAACTCCCTGTAATTGAAAAATAGGAGTTTATTAGGCACACAATGGTTCTCAAATTTGACTGTGTATCAGAATCACCTGGAGGACCCAAAAGAATTAAAAGTAGTTATGCAAACAGAAATTGCTAACCGATGTTTATTATAGTCATAGTATCCAGATGTTTGTTGTAATCATAGTATTCAAAAGGTGGAAAGAGTGTCTATCTACAGATGAATGGATAGACATAATACTATACTAACAATGAAATATCATTCAAGCAAAATGAGAAACAAAGTCCTACATGGTACAATATAGATGAACCTTGAAAATGTTATGGTGAGTGATGTAAGTCAGTCACAAAAGGATAAATGTCATATGGCCTACTTATTTGAAATATATAGAGTCGACAAGGGCATAGTGATCAAAATTGATTGGTGATTACCAGAGGCAGGTAGAAGAGAGGAAGTAAGTAAAACACAAATGTTTAGGGTGATGAAAAAATTTATGAATGGTTAATAGTGATGGCTCAACAAAATGATGGACACATTCAATGTCATTGAACTATGCATATTAAGATTATTCAAATGACAAATTCTAGTCATTGTTACCAATATATGTGTATATACACAAAGAGGTTTCAAAAGGTTCATGAAAATATTCCAGAATCTTTAAAGCAGTGGTTCTCAACCTTCCAAATGCTGCGACCCTTTAATACAGTTCCCATGTGGTGTTGACCCCCCCCAAACCATAAAATTATTTTCATTACTACTTCATAACTGTCATTCTGCTACTGTTATGAATCGGGTGACCCCTGTGAAAGGGTTGTTTGACACCCAAAGTCGTCGCGACCCGGAGGTTGAGAACCACTGCTTTAAAGTCTATTTTTCATAAGCTTTTGATGCCTCTGCATGTATTTATGCATGCATAGCAAAGTATGATAAGGGGAGAATAATAACTTTACATGCCTCAGGTTTGTGTTATGAGGTGATTGATGCAATTCTAGACACATCCTGTATACCAACAGCAATACATATTAGCTAACATTACTTAGGAATATCTGTTAGCATGCTTGTTTAGGGTTTAATGTGTGTAGCCAATTGTCCAATGTAAAAAAGTGGGGAACTGATATCAGGGGCTCAAAGGAAGAGAATGCTTTGAAAATGAAGATGGCAGCATATGTGCCAATGTGCTTGACACACTGGATGAATGTATGGGTGTGATAACAGATGTAAGGGACTTCAGTAAAAGTATTGAATACATTTAAAATTTTTTTAAATAAAATTTTGGGGTGAAAATATAAAAAGCATAACACATACCAGTTCAGGAATTTCTACATGCACAATTCAATGCCATTGTTTATTCTTCAAGTTGTGCAACTATACTCACTCTTTTGTCCCCTAATTCTCCCACCATCATTAAGATCAACTCACTGGTTCCTAAGCGTCTCCCTTAACCTTTCAAGTTTCTGCTGTTTTTATTGTTTGCTGTGAAGATGACTGCAGGGAAGTTTGGTTGAAGGCTTACAGCTTAATGATTCTCTCTGGGAAATCATTTTGATAGGCCAGGAGGTCATCCAGCCTCAGTGGCTCTAGAGCACTGGTTCTCCACCTTCCTCAGGCTGCGACCCTTTCAGACAGTTCCTCAGGTGGTGGTGACTCCAACCATCACATTATTTCTGTTGCTACTTCATCACTGTCATTTTGCTACTGTGATGAATCAGGCAACCCCTGTGAAAGGGTCATTCAACCCCAAGAGGGGTCATGGCCCACAGGTTGAGAACCACTGCTCTATAAAGTCTGGATTTCATGAGAATTTGAAATGATCTTCCACAACTTTCTCCTTTTTGATCAGGATTGCTTCTTTGATTAAAATGTCTCGCCACAGTCGCCTGACACCATCCAGTTCTGCTCTCATGGCGATGCTTGTTCACAGAGGCAGTTATCCACAAATGCCATAGCCTCCTCCTAGTTTTCCTGGTCTCATGGCAAAGAAGGCGTTCATAGAGGCAATTTGTCACACATTGCATATCCTGCCCCTCCTCCTGGATCGCCTTCCTCCTCTGCTGTCTCAGGCAAACCAATTGTGCCTGGGATTCCTGCGTGTACACTTTTCAGAAACCAGGCACAACCAGAATCACTGAACACATTATTGAGCCAATGGACTGGGTTGTATCCAAAGACCATACCCCTAAATCTCCAAACCAGAAAACAAAGGTGTTTGGTGGTAATTAAGCAGATTCGGCATTTGCTCTTTGATATACACCTATATGGCCCAGCATGTAACAAATGAAACCTTTTGCAGGTGTACAGTTGTTACTGATATATTTGCCAGTTAGAATAAGAAGAAGAGAAGCGAGAAAGAGGAGAAGGGTGGAGGGGAGAGGGAAAGGGGAAAGGGAGGGCAAAGGACAAGGGGAGAGGGTTTACTAAAATACAGAGACTCGGCCCCAGAGTTTCTGACTCAGCAGCTATGGCTGATGATGTCCAATTGTACATTTTGTTCAAGTTCCCAAGACACATGATTCTTCTCATCTAGGGACCACATCATAAGTGTTATTGTCCTGGAGACAGAAACAACACTTGTCAGAAGTCCACAGGGCCGGGCTGGGATGGAATACCAAACCACGGGTTTTTTAATTGTTTCCTCAAGTAGCGTTCAGGAGCGCAGCTGTAAAGAATCAGAGAAGATAGCTAGCTGGGTTTTTGGTAGGGTGCTGGGTTGCCAGGAGAAAAGGCAAGCAGCTGAAATGCAATGCGAGATGAAAGCAAGGATGGTACTGAGCTGATGTTCAATGAATGGTAGCTGCTTGTCTGGGCCCATGCAATGCTTTTGTCAGGCTCTGCTGCCCCCTCTAGGATTGGCTTTGTAATGACACAGCCTGCCCTTCCCTTTTTCTCACTGAAGTCAAAACTCGAACACCCACTGCGGTGGATTCCACTGTGCATCATAGCTACCCTGTACGACAGACAATAACTGTTCCAGGAGGTGTTTGAGACCGAAAACCTTTTTGAGAGCTTAGAACCTCATCTTTCTTCCATGGAGCAGTCAGTGGGCTTAAACTGCCAACCTTCTAGTGAGCCATCCCACTGTGCCCCCAGTGCTCCTCAATGACCCTGAAGGGTCATTGCAGACAAATGATTATTCAAATATTGCCATCTAAGTCACAGTGTTTCCGTTTACCCATTATAAATAAAAGCTTCCACATTAAGTTGAGTGGGCATTGCCTTCTGAGTGTTCCCAGCCCTTTTTATAGTTGTCTATCTAATACCAACTAGAGCTGACTGTTTGTGGTTCTCTTGTGGACATGATTTGTCCTCTGTCCACAAAGTTAAGTCAAACTTATACCAAGCAAAGTACACAGCGAACAACCTTAAGACTCAGCTGTACGGTCTTAAAAAGATCCTGGTGCCACCCGGACCGTGGAAGACATGTCCTCCTGAGGTGGTTTTTTTGTAAAACATTCCAATCTTTTTCCTCCTCTGTGGAGAAATTTTTCTCAATCAAGTTCAAGGAATCCTTGTACACAGACTCATTTTTATGGTTTTGCAGAACTTCAATCTTACCCAAGCCTCTACATTTTGCAATCATTGTACTAAGTGTCTCTGTTTCACTCATTGTCTCAGTAGCTTCAAAGATATTTGAAATGGCCCCAGAAAAACCAAAGAAATCTTGGTGTCCTTCGTAATTAAAAGACTCACCCATGGTTCTATTATGTCACAGTGGACGAAGTCGACTATCCACTAGATAGTTCCGCTGCTTGGATAGTTGGCCACAGCCCAGATAGCTTCTTTTTGAGTCTTAAAGTCGAGTGAAGGAGAATGTTGATGAGCCATGATTCCTGGATTGCTGTATCTGGTCCTGATGGCCTGCTGTGATATTTCACATAGTCCAGGTAGTTGCCTTCTGAATGTTCATTTTGGGGATCCTTGTTAGCAGGCTGGGAAAAACAGCAAGTGCTCCTGTCTCTATTACAACCGGAGTCTGTTCATCCACCATGTGACAATATTCCCTAAGGCTCCTAGTTCAGGAGTCACCATGGGCAATTCAGTCACTTTAAGAAGCTTCACCAGTTGTGACGAAACCTCCATTTTCACCGCCATTTCAATCTGTTCACTTGGACCATCCATAAGAGAGGAAAAGGCCAAGCAGGTCTAACCAACACTTCTGGGATGAACTGAAGTAGGGAGAATGTGCTCAACAGCACCTAACGGGGCCGTGGGAGTCTTGTTTCAACAGAGGTGTGAAAGTGTCCAGGTAAGATTCTGCAACTAACCACATAGTAAAGAAGACATATCGGAAATGCCAAGAGGGCCAACAGAGGGTCAATTGCACCATTCCTGATGACCAAGTCTTGGGAAGGGGAGCCATCACCAGCAGTGTTGCCCAGAGCCTAGTCACTTTGGTCACGGATGTGAGCATGCAGCAATGGCAACCCAGGAAAGAATGCTGGGAGTGCACCTCCCTCGGCCACAGTCTGAGCCTGTTCTGATGTCCCAAAAGCAGAGTTAGTGAGCGCCCAAGCAGACTCGAACTCCATGGGGCCACAATTCATTCTGCCCAAGAAGAACACAAACTTTGGAATCAAGCCGACCCGATTATGCAGTCTATGGTGGGGGAGGGCGAGGGTGTCTTTCTCCAGAGAGCAGTATGCTTGCAGCTGGGCAGCCACACCTGCTGGCTTTCCAAATGGCTGCCATGGCTGCCTCTGACAATGTCGTCCACAGACCAGGGTACAGAACCCTGGCTCTTTGGGTTTTCCTGCAATGGAGATGTAGCACCATCGGGGAAGGAGCTGACCTTTCTCCTTGTCAGCATCTGCTCCCCCTGCTTAGCTTCGCTCAGCGGCACATTCACCTCTATGCACCTCGTTTCCTAATATCTTTCTCCTTGTTCTTGAAACTGTGAAGCTAGGCAGCGGGTGTCATTGATGGACTTGATTCCTACCTTAACCCATGTAGGCAACAGCATGTACACTGGTACAGATAAAGAGTTCACCACACAAAGAATTCAGGGCAGGTAACCTCCTCAGGAACAGTAATGGGAGTAGTGATCCCATGAAGGGAGGGAGAAGGTAGGGGAAGATGGGGGAGAAACGGGGAACCAACTATAACGATGGACATATAACACCCCCACCCCCAACCCAGGGGATGAATAACAGAAACATGGGCAAAAGGAGACACCGGATGATGTAAGATATGAAAATAACAATTATTTATAATTTATCAAGAGGTCATGGGGATGGGTGGGTGGTGGGGAGGGAAAAAGGAGGAGCTGATACCAAGAGCTCAAATAGAGAGTAAATGTTTTGAAAATAATGATGGCAACATATATATGTACAAAGGTGCTTGATACAATGGATGTATGGATTGTTATAAGAGCTGTAAGAGCCCCCAATAAAATGATTTATTAAGAAAAAAAAGACAAAGGGAGAAAGCTGCCGAGCTGCTCATACTTTCACTGAAGACTGAGCAAGGGCTTATCAGCTGCAGGTAGCCCCATATAGCTTGGACAGAGGATGGTATCACAACATTCTCTCTCATTCCGTTCTAGTTATTCATTTTCTATTAGTTTCGCTGAACCCAGACAATGGCAGTACCTGTTTAACAAACCACATTTCACCGTCCATTCAGGGAAATGCTAATATTTCCTGTAGCATTTCCAATTTTAGCATCGATGCTACTGGGCTAAGTCCACACCATATTTCATGCATAGGGGCTGGTTGTTTCCTAGAGACTCAATGGTGAAACCATTCTCCCACCCATCGGCCACGTTTAGACCTCACGTCCAATGGGCCGAAGTCCATCCAATTCCATCAAGAAAAGAACTCCTCAGCATACAGTCTCTCAAGTTAAACTATGTGTACAGTGACTACGATGTCTCTCTGTATGATTGTATTAACAATCACCAAAGAACAAGAGCATCTTTGGGGGCTTCTCAAATGATGTCCAACTCTGAACTTGGAGGATAGCCCAGATAACAGGAGTACACTGTAAGATTTTTGTGGTGAACAGGGAGCAGTACTCGGTTATTTGCTAAATAGCATGCACATAGATTTGTGGCCCCTGTATATTTTAGGGACAGCTGTTACTGATCTCACACCTGCTGCTTAGCTGCCTGCAGTCCACAAAAGTTGGGGAAGGTGGCTGTGCCTTTAATCATATATACCGTGTGAACCAGAGTCCCAGAAATCACACTGTGAAACTCCACTCCTCAAATTACACCATTTACAGATGCAGTGGAAGCTGTTTACAGTTGTGTTCGAAGTAGGCCCAACCAATATGGCTGTTTTGATGGAGAGAGTCTGTAATTGAAGTTATCTCCTCTGGAATTTGCTATGGAGTTGCTAGGGGAGATCAGTTTCCTGGAACCCAAATGAATTTTGCTTTTTTAACTTATCTCGGAGTGCATAAGAAAAGTGCTAGTCTACCAAAGGAAGGGAAATCATGCTGAACAGAATAAAAACAGGTGTGGGGTTCCCAAACGTGGGTCTACCACATCTGCCACAGGCTAGACTGTACACTGCACGTTTCCCAGGGTGCTGTCTTTTGATTGCATAGTCACTAGTGCTGAGCTTCTTAGAAATGGTTTGTCCTATCTGTGGGACCAAAAAATTCTTATTCATATGCAGGGTAGTCAATTGCTGCTGATAATTTCTTCAAGATTTCAAGTTTCTTCAAGATATGAACATAGACCAATGTCTTCAGCGATCCTCTTGCAAAAAGCTTGTTAACACTTCCCTGAGGGAGGCACTTGTGTCTCCTTAGTAGATAAGGCAAGGGTAGTGAACAAGTTTGGAGAAGGTGCCGTAATCAGACTCTGTAGCCACTGAAATGCCTTGACTACAACAAAAGTTTTGTTTTTCTTTGGAAGGTTGCTGTGTGAGTCTGTGTTGACTAGAGAAACAAATTCATAGAAGCTCATGTGTATAAGAAAGAGCTTTATATCAAAGAGTAATTGTATATTGAGGAAACAAACTATTTTTACTTCCCAATAATCATTTTTATCAATCATTATCTCTATAAAAATAGAATAAACCTAGTAGAGCCAGATACTACACTCAATCTTAAAATAATCAAATTCTATCCTTATCTAAACTTATCCCATAAGGCCTTAGGCCTCTGGTTGCATTGTCTCAAGCCAGGGCAGGAACATTCTGTCAGTCATTTTGACCTCTGTCAGCCATGCTCTCAGAGAAGTTCTAGAGGCAATTTTTCCACCCGAGCTCAAGATTCACATTTATCACAGTCATTTTCACCATTTCAAGCAGAATTGACCCAAGACAATTTCTAGGGATCAAAATATTAGCTTCCCATATTCTTTCCAGAAAACACCTGAATAAACTGCATGGCCGCATCTGACCTCTGGCTAGCCAAGGAAGAACTCCCATGATGCAATAAACTCATGAAGGACATTGCCGCATGGGAAGAACTGGAGGAAAGCACAAAAGGACAAGTATAACATGAGTCCACTGAATTAAGCTTTAAAAAATGGGGCATAGGGGGAAAGCTACTATATACCTACATTCCTGGGGTGAGGTCCAGCTACTATGGCAGGGGTCAAAACCAATCCTGGGATACATATGGCAGCCAACTAAGTAGAAGGGAAAAAGAAAAAGAGGGGAAAAAAGACAAAGGGTAGATGGGGAACAGGGTGCTAACCCATTCCAGGGGAGGGTATTGTTTATATCTCCACAAGAGAGGGAGAGAGAGAGAGAAACCAATCTTCAACCCAATGCTCAAAGACATGATACAACATACCAGCATGTACCAGGGAACCAAGAGAGATCTGCAGGGCTGGCCTCAATCCCAACTATGTGGACATCCACCCACCACACACACACACACACACACACACACACACACACACACACACCAGAAGATGCACGTGGGAGGACAGCACTAGGGCTACAGCTTGGAGAGAGGGGTGTGTCTGATTAGAGCACATGGGAGAAATGAACAGGATGGAGAGGGAGGGGAGGACATCCTGGCCCACCAAGCCCCGAGAATGATATTGCTGTTAAGACAAGACAATGCACAGAGAGACATGACAGCCCTCACTAAACCATAGCACTGCGGAGGACAGCACTGGAGACACAGTGGGGGGATTGTGCACAATCTGACCCCATCACGCTGGGGTGAAACACTAAAGGCATACAACAGAGCAGCAAGGGGAGCTAAGTGAGGAAATCCCTGGGGAATACCAAAAATAGACTTTGGAGACAGAGTGTGGCACCCCATCAGACTCACCTGGAAAACACTCATGAAGGCCAACAAACAGACCTTTAATTATTTATAGGCTTTTCCATTTTTGGCAGTGGCTTTCTTTTTGTGGTTGTTTTGTTTTTGGTTTTGTTCATCTTGACTTCCATTGTTGTTTTGTTTGGCTTTGCCTGGTTTTTGTGCTTATTAATGTCTCTGCATGTCTATCTAGTTAAGATAGGCAGGGTAAACAATTCTGAAATGCAAATAATGGGACCAATGGTTCAGGGGGGATACGGGAGAAGGGGAGGTGGGAGAAAAGAAATTGGGGGAACCAACCCAGGGACAAGGGAACAAGTGAACTAAAATCAACAGCAAGTAGGGCGTAGACAAGGTGAACAAGCGGCCATCTAGCTCAGAAGCAACAAAGCCCACATGGAAGAAGCACACCAGCCTGTGCGATCACGAGGTGCTAAAGGGATCAGGGATAAGGCATCATCATAAAAAAAAAATCTTACCATAGTGAATGAAGGGGGAAGTGCAGAGTGGAGAACAAAATTCCATTTGTCGGCCACTCAAGACCCCCTCACAGAGGGGTCTAGGGGAGGAGATCAGTCAGTCAGGGTGCGATGTAGCACCGATGAAGAATACAGCTTTCCCCCAAATCCTGGATGCTTCCTTCCCCGCCCACTACCATGATCCGAATTCTACCTTGCAAGTCTGGATAGAGCAGAGGTTGTACACTGGTGCATATAGGAGCTGGAGGCACAGGAAATCCAGGGTGGATGATACCTTCAGGACCAGGGGTGTGAGGGGCGATGCTGGGAGAGTAGAGGATGAGTGGGTTGGAAAGGGGGAACCGATTACAAGGATCTACATGAGACCTCCTCCCTGGGGGACGGACAACAGAAAAGGGGGTGAAGGGAGACGCCGGATAGGGCAAGACATGACAAAATATTAATCTATAAATTATCAAGTGCTCATGTGGGAGGGGGTAGCGGGGAGGGAGGGGGAAAAATAAAGAGGACCTGATGCAAAGGGCTTAAGTGGAGAGCAAATGCTTTGAAAATGATTAGGGCAAAGAATGTACGGATGTGCTTTATACAATTGATGTATGTATATGTATGGATTTTGATAAGAGTTGTATGAGCCCCTAATAAAATGGTTTTTAAAAAGGGTGCCTAGTGGGGCTTAATCACAGGAAATGTTGCAGTGAGAAATTGCTAAACCTGAATGAAGGCTGAACATGATGGTGGGACAAGAGGAAAGTAAAAGGAAATAGAGGAAAGAACCAGAAAAAGGACATATAAGTCTAAACACAGGCATGTACATATGTAAATATATCTATATATACTAAGAGGGGAATAGAACTATGTATTCATATCTACCCTGCTTCCCCAAAATAAGACAGTGTCTTATATTAATTTTTGCTCCCAAAGATGCCCTAGGCCATTTTCAGGGGATATCTTATTTTTCCATGAAGAAGAATATGGTACATATTTATTGACTATTGTTTTATTAAAAGAGACCTCACACTTCCTGTCTGCTCCAGCTGCACTGCAGCCAACAGTGCACTGCGCGATAGCACACGCCGCTATGGTCCAGAGTCCAGAGGTACGGTAGCTTTGGGGGGCCTTATTTTCAGGGAGTTCTTATTTTGGGGGGATGCCTTATGTTTCAGTGAGAGGCAAAACTGTATGTAGGTCTTATTTTCAGGGGATGTCTTACTTTTGGGGAAACAGGGTATATGTTAAGAATTAAGGTTGCAGATGGACATTGGGCCTCGACTCAAGTACTCCCTTAACACAAGAACACTTTGTTCTAATAATCCGGCATTCTGTAAAGCTCACCTTCATGACACAATCGCTGAAGACAAAATGGGTACATGACCAACTGTGGTGAAGAAAGCTGACAGTGCCTGGCTATCAAAAGATATAGCATCTGGGGCCTTAAAGGCTTGAAGGTAAACAGGCGGCCATCTAGCTGAGAAGCAACAAAGGCCACATGGAAGAAGCACACCAGCCTGTGTCATCATGAGGTGTCAATGGGATCCGGTATCAGGCACCTAAGACAAAGAACAAAATCATATCCAGAGTGAATGGGGTGGGGGCATGGAGTGGAGACCCAATGCCCATCAGAAGACAATTTGACACCCTCTCACAGAGGGGTCACAGTGAAGAGATGAGCCAGTCAAGGTGCAGTATAGCACCGATGAAACACACAACCTTCCTCAAGTTCTTGGTGCTTCCTTCCCCCCACTATCATGACCTCAATTCTACCTTATAAATCAGACCAGAGCATGCACACTGCTATAGACAAGAGCCCACAACACAGGGAATCCAGGATAGATACCCCGCCCCCCGGGGCTAACATTGAGAGTACAGATACCAGGAGGATTAGGGGAGGGTGGGGAGAGAAAGGGGGAATTGATCACAAGGATCAACCTATAATGCCTTCCCAGGGGGGACAAACAATGGAAAAGTGGGTGAGGGGTGACGGAGGATGATGTAAGATACGAAAATAATAATCTATCAAGGTTTCATGAGGGAGAGCAGGTGGGGGAAGAAGGGGGAAGAAATGGGGAGCTTATATGAGGGGCTCAAGTGGGAAGAGACTGCTCTGAAAATGATGATGGCTACATATGTGAAAATGTGCTTGACACCATGGATGAATGTATGGATTGTGATAAGAGATGTAAGAACCCCAGCAAAAGTATTTAATTATATATATATATATATATATATATATATATATATATATATATATATATGTTTGATATAAAGCTATTTCTTATACACATGCGTATCTATGAATTTGTTTCTCTAATCAACCCAGACCAGCACAGTTGGTGAGGAAGGGGGTCAGCATGAATGAAGGAAACATGAGCTTATGCACGCTCTGGAGGATGGTGGTGAAAGAGCATTATTGCAACTCTGAAAGCACAAAACCAAACAAATCATTAAAGTAAGTACATGGCCTCATGCATCTCCATTAACCCGTGATTTTCTAACTCGGGTACTGGAATGTTAATGATCCCAGAGATCCTACTAGGGTTCTTTTCGGTAAAAAGAGACTGAGGAGGCCAATGAGGAGGAAGAATGCAAGTCCTCGATATGGCCCTTTTCGAGAGCTATGCTCTAGGAGCCTTGTGGCTCAGTGTCTAAGCACTCAGCTGCCAACTGAACGGCTGAACTGGCCATACAATGATAAAGTCTTTAAGGAAAAGGCCTCCTGCTTCAGTTTTATTTTTTAAATAGTATTTATCCTGGGTTTCTTTCCATTCCAGGTAAAGTTGGTGATTAGTATTTCCATTTCTTTGAAGAATGCTGGTGGGATTTTGACCAGAATTGCATCCAATTTTTAAAGTATTAGTTGGTAATATTGACATTTTCAAAATGTTTAGTGTGCCTGTCCAGGAAAATCTAATTAGTTATCACTCCTCCTGCACTCTGACTTCTGCTCCACTTCAGTGGATGTAACTTTTCTCCACCTTGAATTCTGACTACCATTCTGCAGACTGTCTCATCATCTTTCCTGAGCAATAATTTGGCATGGTAGTTTGTACAACTGAAACATGGAAAATACTATCTAATTTGTTAACTGATCATTTTCTACAGAGTATTAGGTTAAAAATAACTAACAGTCCACATTCATGCTAAGTGGGATAGGTTCATGATGTGTGCATTGGGTGTAAGACACCAATGGGTGTAAGATTTTATACATATATATATTTGATAGACCTGATACTATATGAATCAATTCCTATTTCTATTTGTCTCAGTACCAATCTTTTTGTTTTCACTGGCTCCTTTCCTGGTTTATATCTCCAGTTTCATTACTCCATATCCATACCCTCCTTTAAACCGGGGTAGTGTAGTGAGCTTCTGGTAAACTGATCTGTGAACCATACAACATTTCTCTCCCAGACATGGATCTAATTTTCTCTCCATCTTGCCTAGCAAATACATTGTTGATAGTCTTTGTATTAGGCTGGGTTCTCTAGAGAACTTATTTATATAGAGAAATAAAATTTTATCAAGAAAATGGCAGCAGTGCTTTCAGTGCAGCTTAGACATCTTTCCTCAATACCATGTGTTTGCAATCTTCTGCTGCCACCTGCAATGGTTGAAAGTCCACCAGTCTCTTTGGTGCAGTGAATCAACGTCTTCCATCCATCTTCTCTGAGGCTTCTTCCATCATCCAATATTTTGCCTATGTTGTTTTTGTGGCTAGTGCCACTGAGTGGGCACCTATTGAGAGCAACCCCGGGTACAACACAAGGAACCACTGCCTGGTCCGGTGCTGTCATCGCGACTGTTACCTTTCAGGCCACTGTTAATCCATGTGTCACTCTCTCTCCTATCGGGTCTTCCTCTTTTTCACTGACCTTCCGCTTTACCAAGTATGGTGTCCTTTTCCAGTGAGTGATCACTCCTGATCACATGCCCAAACTTCAGGTTTCATTTTAATAGTTTCCTTTGTCTTCTCAAACTTCTCTTTGGAATCTTCTGTGCAGATCTTTTTTAAAAAATCATTTTATTGAGGGCTCTCACAGCTCTTATCACAATCCATACATATACATACATCAACTTGTGTAAAGCACATCTGTACATTCTTTGCCCTAATCATTTCAAAGTGTTTGCTCTCCACTTAAGCCCTTTGCATCAAGTCCTCCTTTCCCTTCCCTTCCCCCTCCCTCATGAGCGCTTGATAATTTATAAATTATTATTTTGTCATATCTTGCCCTAACCAGCGTCTCCCTTCACCCCCTTTTCTGTTGTCCGTCCCCCAGGGAGGACATCACATGTAGATCCTTGTAATCGGTTCCCCCTTTCCAACCTACTCACCCTCTTTTACCTCGTCATTTTTTCCATTTGCTTTAGCTACTCTAAGAGCAAGTTTCAGAGTCCCTTCTGACATTGATTTTGGTATTTTTTCTCTTTCCCGTCTTTTTAATGATCTTATGCTTTCTTTATATACACAATCACAAAACTACAGTACATAACAATTCTGATAAGGATGGGTTGCTGTCCTCCCTAATGTAGAAGGGGTCTTGTGTATTTGGCCTACCATCAGATGTCTGGCTGAACTTCTTGAGTAATGATGCTATGCTTTGGGCTCATGTTTACTCTGTAGTGGTGGAATGTTGGGGCATTCATCGGTTACAATAGCTAGATTAATCTTGTTGTAGAGGTTGAGCCTGTGTGTAACCTGCTTCCCATTTATTATGAAGAACCAGGTCTTTGTACAAGAACCGGGTTCGCTCAAAAGAGATGCTGACTAACACCCACGAGACATGTTATTTTGTCTACTTGGTCGATGTTTTCTGGTAGGTACTAGCTGGAGACAAAAGAATCTATATACTTGTGCCTGTGTTGCTATTGCCGTGTGCCACTGAATCAATTTCAACTTATAGCAAGTCCATAGGAAGCAGAACTGCCCTACAGGGTTTTCTAGGCTGCAGTCCTTATGGGAACAGATCAACAGGGCCTTGCTTCCATGGAGCTTCTGGGTGAAGAGATGGCCTTTCAGTTTGAACTGATGACCCTTCATCCAGCAGCTGAATGTTGAACCATTGCATCACCTGGATTCCTTCTTGTGCCCACAGGTTCATCCATCTACCCTTTCCTCTCAAGTCCAGGACCAAATCTTCTCATCTTGACCACTTCAGGAGGTTGCAATGTGGCAGCAGTCTACTTCTGGCTCATGCCAAGACTGTACTGATCTATTTGTGAACTAGGTCTAAGCCCTCTCTTATTCTACCCTTTGGTTGTAGGAAAGTCCACATAGGCGCCATGATAACAAGAGGCATTCACATTTGGAAGTTGATTCAGACCCTTTGAACCCACTTTTGCCCAACCTCAAATGTATTAACTCATTGTACAGGAAAAGAAATAAATGGCTGATTTGCCTACCAAATTTATGAGATGGGAGATCAGATAACACCCAGGTCATCATGGGCATCTTAGTTTGAAATATCTTTTGGTATACTGTGGTCAGATGCCCAGACTGACCTTGTTTGATCTTCTCTACCTTCCTGAAAACACTGATAGTAATATGCTATGCATTTGGATATTATAATATTACCATGTGCTGGAAATCAAGGCTGAGAGGAGCCAAACACCAATGTTATATACTCAGTAGCATATTAGAAGATATTTTCCAAGCAAAAAGTATTTTCGTGCCCTGGGTGGGATGGGCTCGCTCCATAGTCGTAGAGATCTGTGGCATAGTGGTCACGTGTTGGACTGATAACCCTGCTGCTCCACAGGAGAAAGACGTTCAGTCCTGGAAACCCACAGGGGAAGTTCTACTCTGTCTTCTAGGGTTGTTATGAATTGGAATCAACTTGAAGGCAGTGAGCTTGGCTTTGGGTTTAATTGGGGCCAAATTAAGTGTTGTCCCATTCTCTTGGTAGTAAACTAGCAGTCACTTGTTCTGTACTTGGGAAAATGCTCCAGCAGGTTCCATATACCCTATAACTTCCCCCATATGGCAAGCCCAATAACTATTTGTGGGGCTTATATCCCACTGTTTTTCATTAAATATGCTACAGTTCTACAAATGAATAAAAATAGCCTTTGCGTACTATTTTTGCAAGTCAATTTACTTCATAGCAAGCAGAGGTCAGTTAGCAATCCCCCTTCCCAAAGCCATCAGTACCAATATCAAATTTGCACATTTAAAATGTTTGTTTAAAAATAGCCTAAATAAGCAAACATTTAGCCACTTAAGAGTCTGCTTGCTTTACATACTTGGGAAAATGCTAACCCAGAGTTTGATAAAACGCTGTAACTCGTAAAGCCCCGTGCATGCAGCTGTCTTCAAAGCTATCTGACCTTGACACTCCCCATCGTTGCAGGAGGACCTTGGCCAGATGTACATAAGCTGCCTCTCCTTTGGCCTCTTCCCCAGGGTTTTTCTTGTCCTCCTCCCTTCTTGTAGTTTCCACTTGCCCCAGGAAGATCTCCTGTTGTGGGGGACTGCCTGCCCCCTACCTATGGCTGTTAATGTGTTTGCCTCAATAAATAGTTTGTTGTACAATGCTATTTTGTAATGGTATATATCTATTTTTCTTGATCGCCCTTGAAAGTCGTCAAACCCACTACACTTACTCAGGAATCTAGGGTCCTTACTACTGCCAGCTCAGTAGGTCCAGTTAATATAATGAGAACCAGAATGACATTCTCAGAATTGGAAGGTGAGCATGTGTTAACATCGCATGGAGGCAAGAAAGTGTGGCTTTATCATGTAAATTGTTGTTCATGTTCCTGCTGGTGTGCATCAAGATGAATGTATTCTCCTGAATCCATAGCTGTACATTAAGTTCCAGAGACTAGGGTGATCTTCTTACATAAAAATATGACACCCAGTACAGCAACTGCACTCAATACTTTCATTTGGTCAAGTTTATAGCAATCCACTGTCATCAGCCGTGAACCACCTGGTTTTTGCAGAGGCCAGCTGGGGGGAATTAAGAGAAGAAACCACATCTTTTAAATCAAATTTCTCCAAGAGAAACATGTTCCCCTCTCTGCCCCCCCCTCTTGACTTGAATTTCCAGTGAGGTTCACTCAACAATCTTGCAGGGCTATCTGTTGATTTGGGGTAACAATGTTATATGGCAGGGACAGATTACTCTTCTCCCTCTCTCCACACGCTGAGAAACGGACCACAGCTGAGGTGAGGCTCCCTCTCTCAGAGCGATTTTTAAGATCTACAAAAAAGGGGGGGGTGGTATATGGCTCATATGCGAGACAGGCTTACTACATCATTGCTGCGGAAAACAGATGAGAAGATTACATGGACCTAGGAAGAGAGGCCTTTGTCTTGGTGCTTTAAACTGCCATTGGGAAAAGTGCTCAACATTACTTGTACGGACCCTCCCAAGGGGAGTCCATCAGATACTATGTTCCTAATAGGATATCTTTGACCTCCTTTCTATCCAGACCTTGGTGATGCAGGCTGCATGCTATAGACAACTGGGACTTTAGTCTCTGCCCCTTTGAGTTGCACAACACCTTTCACAGGCACCCCAGGAAGATCTGGTAGGGGTCAAGTGGTAGCACTTAACAAAGACAAGTAGGGCCTGGTTACCAAAATGGACTGAAGAATGAAATAGTAATCAGAATAATCTAATGTACATGAACTAATGATATTTAGCTACTTAAGTATGGTGCCCTAGGAGTAAAGTTGGTGGGAAACTTCTATTTACTTGACCAGTACCAGTAGTTGAATTCTAGGTCAAGTGTAATTTGAATCACCAGGAAATACTTTCAGCTCCTCCATTCCCAAATTTGCACCAATTTATAGATTCATAACTCTTGAATGCTCTATGCTTACTGGGTTTACATGTCTAGAGAATCCAACCTAAGATACATGAACTAGGCCGGATAGACTAGAGAAGCAAATTCAGTGATTCTCGTGTATGTATAAGAGAGAGCTTATATCGAAGAGCAATTGTATATTGAGAAAACATCCCAGCCCAGTCCAGATCGAGTCCATAAGTGCAATATTAG
This sequence comes from Tenrec ecaudatus, assembly GCF_050624435.1. NCBI lineage: Eukaryota > Metazoa > Chordata > Mammalia > Afrosoricida > Tenrecidae > Tenrec > Tenrec ecaudatus. Next base: position 147,029,114 of record NC_134548.1, read on the forward strand.
TCCATAAATCCCTTTTCTGACTTACACAGTCACATACAATAATGCAAAATGTAGGAAAATCACAGGCTGATGGGTGAAAAGTCTTGTGGATGCAAAGGTGGTGGAAGCATGTCAGCACTGGCACAGTTCTCCATGTGGCTCCTCCAGCTCCTCAAGTATCTCACCGGCAGGAAAAGTGAAGCAGAGAGAGAGGGAGACTGGCCTCCAGAAAGCCATTTATTTCAATATCCCTCAAATCAAGCTGTGACCTGATTGACAGGGTAAACTCCACCCACATGTTCCTATGGGAGAAATGTCGACACTATCACAATGCATATCAAGAATCATGAAGCTGGTGCAGGACTTGACAACAGTTCATTGTCATACAGGGAGTCACAGTGAGTCAGAGCTGACTAGAGAGTATGAACAATACAGCAACACTGTGCTAGGTATGTTCCTTGTTTTAAAAAATACTTGTATTGGTGGCTTTTACATCTCTTTGCACAATCCATACATTCATCCATTGTGTCAAACACATTTGCACAAATGCTGCCATCACCATTTACAAGTGGGATTCTCTTCCCACTTGAGCCCCTCATAACAGCTCCCCATTTCTTCCCCGCCTCCGCCTGTCCTCTCTCACAAATCCTTGGTAAGTTATAGATTATTATTTTCATATCTTACACCATCCTCCATCACCCCTCACTCACTTTTCCGTTGTTCATCCCTCTGAGAGGGAGTTCTACATTGATCCTTGTGATGGATTCCCTCTTTCTCCCCCCACCCTCCTCTAATCCTCCGGGTATCTCTATTCTCATTGTTGGCCCTGAGGGGTTTATCTGTGCTGGATTCCCTGTGTTGCAAGCTCTTGTCTGTAGCAGTGTGCATGCTCTGGTCTAATCTGATTTGTAAAGTAGAATTGCGGTCATGACAGTGGGGGTAGGAAGCACCAGAGAACTAGAGGAAAGTAGTGTGTTTCATCGGTGCTATACTGCACCCTGACTGGCTCATCTCTGCCCTGTGACCCCTCTTTAAGAGGATGCCCAATTGTCTGCTGGTGGGCATTGGCTCTCCACTCCATGCCCCTGTCTCCCCCATTTGCCTTGGATATGCTTTTGTTCTGGATCTTAGATGCCTGGTAGCTAGATATATTCTTTTATGCTCACTCATTTAGTAAAGTATATTATGGTAAGTCCAAAATAATTGCTACTAGAGTCTGAGTTCACACATTCATAGGTTTTGTAAAACTGGGGTGGGTGGGTGTATGTGTGTCTGTGTCTGGTGATTGTGGGGGTAATCTGATCTCTTCCACCTCCCAAGGCTTGTTGCCAGAAGACAGGCCTCAGACATGCCTCTGCTGCTATCCATCCTTCTTAATCCTAGTTTAACATCAACCTTGGATTCCACCACTCTACTTTCCCAGAACTCTACTTTTCTGCAGGATTCCATATTTCACAGCAAGGGCCACACTGAACAAACAATGCTTCTCATTCTAGGGTATACCATCAAAGTCATCAGGTTACATTTCAGGTTTTAAAAGCTCAGGATACAGTTTTTCAGCCAGGGCAGTTCCTTCTTTACAACCAGTCCCTTCTGCCTCTCAGTCCCTTGCCTTGGCCTCCGCCTAATTGGGCAGTGTTACAATGCTCTTTTAGGGCTGCCAATAAATTCCCAAAGGTCATGCCACTCAGTTATACGCCTCACCCAGGGAACACTTTGCTCCAGGTCCATGGGTCAGCAAATCCAGCTCCACCAATAAAGTGCCCAGAGGCATCCCACACAACAAGTCAGCTTCCAGCCCCCAAAGCTTTCAGTTTTATTTACTCTGTGGGCTGCAAAATCAACTGCTCTGTCTCATGCATGTTCATGATTCCGATGCTGCTGCACTTCTGCCACTCCTCTGATGTCACAGCTATCGTGTGGATCAAGAAGGTTCTATGTGCTAGATATGAGCTCCACTCCTGGTTCTTCTCTCTCACTGGTGGTGACCTCTGCTCTTTCTGCAACTGAGACAGCTCATTTTATACCACCTGCAATGAATCCCACAGAACTAAATCATATCATCTAATTCGTATCTTCTCTTAGCTGCTTACCCAGATATATCCGGAAAACACAGGTCACTTTGAGCTATACTAAATAACGCGTTGCATTGGAAGTTTATTCCAAACAAAATGTATTTTAACATGTCTCTGACCAGCCAGGTGACTGAGACAACTTAGCTCAGTAATACACTTGTCTTAGTATCATTATGTTGCTTTCACAAAAAATCCCAATCAATAGAATGGATTCTGGGACACCATTATGACCTCATAATGGTCTTTTAGTTTTAAAAAATTAGTTTTAGTTTAAAAAAATTAACAGTTTTATAGCCCTATACTTCACATACCATACAACTCAATAGTTCAAACATATTTTAAACATATTAGAGAGTGTGTAATCATCACCACAATCAATTGTAGAACATTTTTTACTTTCGTCTCATTATTACTACCTCCCCATTTTCCCCAATCTCAAGTAAGAAACTATTAACCCAGTTACTGTCTCTATAGAGTTAGCTATCCTGGATTGTATATAGATAAAAACACACAGAAACAAAACAGATCAACAAAACCCAACAATAACAAAACAGAAAAATCTTAATAGAAAAGAAAAAGAGAAAATAATAAAACCTAGAACAAATTTATAATGGGTCAAAGGGAGAACAAATGATAAAGCATCAATTTTAACCTCACTTCATCTACAGTAGTCCACTTTCCAATGCATTCTGTCCAATAGCAAATTTATTCATATCTCTGGTCAATGTTCAGAAGGGAATTTCCAGAGGTTTATTGGTTTATTTCATGTATGGACCCTGCAAATGGATTTTGGCCTATCACTGTCATACATAACCTTCTGGAAACCAGGTACTCAGAATTTATTTTTTAATACCATTCATCCCTCTGGTCTTAGATTTTATTATTTACAATTCTTGGATCAGACAGACTGCTGCGCTTTTTCTGTGTGAGCTTAGCTGTCACCTCACTTAGATGGCTGCTTGCTTTAAGGCAATCATGCACCATCTGATTTCTTCACCACACTTTGCTATAGCACACATCTCTTCAGTGATCTTTTCATGAGGACAAGCATTGAGTAGGGCCCCATATAGCCTCCTTCTGATGGTCTATCTCCTCTTGATGATGTGTCTGTGTTCTGTTTCAGACTTAATAACTGGGTCTGTATTAAAAGAAAGAAAGAAAGCACAATAGACTCTGAGGGTATCTGCTGGGTCAGTTAAATTCAAAGAGTGCTCAGTTCAGCTTGGTTCAAAAGATTATGGTAACTGTCTTTTGGTATTCCAAAGGGGGAAATTTGGTAAGATTTTCTCATAGGACAAAGGACAATCACAGGGGCTTATTAGGAAGAAGTTTTAAGAATATTGAAAACATTAGTGAGAAAAATGTCAGGAAAATGGAGCCAAGGAATTTTTTTTCCATCACAACAATGCAGCTTCTCATTCTCAAAGGACAGCTAGGATTTCCTTGAAAAACCCTACCCCATCTACCCTATAGTCTTGACCTCACCCTTGCACACTTCTTTTTGTTCCCTAAAGTCAAAGAAAACCTAAAAGGAACATGATTTCAGTCCCTTAAGAATGCACACCTTCCCGACAGGGTTGCGGAAAAAAATGTGTGCATAAGCAAATGTGGTGAAGAAAGCTGATGGTGCCAGGCTACCAAAATATATAGCATCTGGGGTCGTAAAGACTTTAAGATAAACAAGTGGCCATCTAGCTGAGAGGCATCAAAGCCCACATGGAAGAAACACACCAGACTGTGTGACCATGAGCTGTAGAAGGGATCAGGTATCAAGCATCAAGGAACAAAAAATTATATCCTTGTAAATGTGGGTGAGTGCAGAGTGGAGACCCAAAGCCCATTGGTAGCCAACTGGACACCCCCTTACTGAAGGGTTGTGGGGAGGAGATGAGCCAGTCAGGGTGCAGGGTAGCAACGATGAAACATATAAATTTCCTCTAGTTCTTAAATGCGTCCTCCGCCCACTAGCAGGATCCCAAGTCTACCTTACAAATCTGGTTAGAACAGGGGATGTACATTGATACAGATAGCAACTGGAAACACAGGGAACCCAGGACAGATGACTCCTTCAGGACCAGTGGTGAGAGTGGCGATGCCTGGAGGGTGGAGAGAATGTGGGGTAGAAAGGGGGAACTGATTACAAGAATCTACATATAGCCTCCTCCCTCAGGGAGGGACAGCAGAGAAGACAGCGTGGGGAGACATGGGACAGTGACAAATATGACAAAATAATAATAATTTATGAATGATGAAGGGTTCATGAGGGAGGAGGAGTTGGGAGGGAGGGGGAAATGAGCAGCAGATATTAAGGGCTCAAGTAGAAGGCAAATGTTTTGAGAATGATGATGGCAACAAATATATAAGTTCTTGACACAATGGATGTATGTATGGATTGTGATAAGAATTGTATGAGCCCCCAATAAAATGATAAGAAAAAGAATGCAAAACTTCCTTTTTGATATGAGGTAAATAGAGAAGCACAAAGCACTGCAGAGAAAGGGTTTGAAAGATGGTAATACCACCTGCAGAAGAGTCTTCGATGGAGGACAGTTTATAAACCAATAGCTTCGTATCCTCGTGTATATGTGTCATCATGGTTTCTACCATTTTGTAGCAATACTTTTTGAGTAATTCTTGTATCCTATCCAGACAAAGAAACTGAGACTGGGAAACTGTTTGATCAGGGTCACACAGCTCCCATGGTACAGAGATGTGAATCTGTTTCAACGCTTATATGTTCTCCACAGTGTCTCTTTTCAGGGGCCTGAAACCTTTATGGATCTAACCCTCTTCTTTTTAAAATGAGGACTCTGCGGTGCAGAGACCGAATCACGTTGACCGAGATCATAATTTTGGATGACTTCCCTGTGGCTATATGCTAGGAAGCAGAATGAGGACACACCTAACCCATGCGTGGCCCTACCAAAATCCAAACTCGCAACCTTAAACTATAAAGTGGAACTGCTAAGGTTTCTAACGCTGTAAATCTGTCTGGAAGCAAACAAACTCATCTTGCTCCCCTGACTCTGCTGGTGGCTTGCCTAAGTTGTAAGAAATTGTACTGCCTCCATTAGAGGGCGCCCATCACCCTTCTGGGCCACTGGGGAAGACTGGAAAGAACTGCATTATCTAGACACCAGTGGAAATAGTTTTTCTCGGTTGTATGATGAACACTTTCCACATATGACCCACGGGCTGGTCTTATTTTCCCATTTTATGAAAAGAAAAAAATCACTCTATAGCTTGAATTAAATGTTAACTAGAAAGCCCTATTTAAATGGCTTTGTAATCTATAGGCATCCGGGAACCACGAGGGCATGAAGGTCTAAGCTGGCCTGTGTTCTTAGCCTGGGAAAGGCAAGGATGAAAAGGGGGGAAGGCCTCTTTTCTTCTCTTAACTCATTTCAAGTGAACCTGTTTGTAATGTTTGACCTAGACCTTGCTGGAATATTCCCTAGGGTTAGTTAGACTCTCAAGAAAAGGATCAAGCGCATACATTTGAGGAACCTAGGCCATGTGTTTTTTAAACTCCTCGGAAGAAGCAGGTCACTTCCCCATATCAGTGTTGATAAATATCTGTGGATCCTTCTAGGGAATCCAAAGATTCTATGTGTATCCGGGGACCAAGAAGATACCATCGCCCCCATTGCATTTAATAGTTAGTGGAAAGATAGATTCACAAAGAGTCAGTCAGTGATTCTAAAAATCATTTACTGATTGCCCACTGGGTACCAGGATCTGGACTAATAAGTTCGGGTTATAGGGCAATGAATACCATAGATGTGTTCCTAACCTCGTGGACTTTATTATGTTGAATACTCATAACCAATATGAAAATTATGAAGGACCTCTGCTAGGGAGAAGATGACTGAACTTAACAGAGACAATGCTAGGGAGTCTGGTGCTATGAGAAGAAAATGAGCTCAGAGTACATGATTAAAGGCCTACCTCACACTGTGATGGCTGAGGGAAGCAGCGAGCTAGAAATCAGTTCAAAAATACTTAGGAGTGGAATTAGTTGCTGGAGTCAACTCTAGCCAGCTAAGAGGAAGGCCCTGAGGAGAGAGAGAGAAACTTGTTAAACGGGGTCAGCCAAAGCCTTGTAAGACTATAGTCACCGAGTTGAGTTGGACTTCATGTCTAATCAATCATCTTGCCTGAAATTCAGGGGGCAGCGCTGAGGCCTAAGAAGAACGGATGGAGCGTTCACACTAAATTAGAGTCCTTGGGTAACACTAGTGTTGAAGCACTCGTTTACTAGCTGATAGGTTAGCAGTTCAGAAGCACTCAAATGTACCTTGAAAAAGAGGCCTGGCAATCTACTCCCCCAAACTCCAATGGAGCAGTTCTCCTGGGATCAACATGAGTTGGGAGCAACTGGATGCCAACAAAAAACAACAATTTAGTATTGGGTCTATTTATCAAAAAAAAAAACACCTTGAAAACATACTATATAATACAAGCCTTTTAAAATATTATTTTTTTAACTTTCAAAATTTTAATACTGCCCAAGTGTTTATTAAACACACCCAGACCAAGCCAAACTCACTGCCATCGATTCAATTCCGAATGATAGCAACCCTAAAGGCCAGGGTAGAACTGAGTTTCCGAGACTAACCCTTTACAGGAGTAGAAACCCGTCTTTCTCATGCAGAGTGGCTGGTGATTTCACACTGCCGGCCTTGCCCTGCCTTAGCAGTCCAACAGGGTTCCTTAGGACCACACACTTGGTGTAAAAAACGGAACACACATGGATTTAACTTCCAGCTTCTAGTTGGAATCAAACGTGTGAAAACAGCTCTGAAGTCACACCACAATTCTAAAAATGACAAGGGGAAATCTTGAGCGAAGAGACCTAAATTCCAGGTGTTTTGGGCTTGGGTTTTGTAAGCCACAAACTCATGAAATGGGTTTCAACATGACTGTCTGTTCTGCGGGTATGCACACTACTTACAACAGCATCTCTGAGGGAAGAGCTGGCCCAGAGGTAGAGGTGAGAGCCCCATCCTCAGCCCCACCTGGCTTCCTTGCCAAGCCCATGGAGAGAGGGACTCAGCTGTGAAAGTGAGAGAATGACCCAACTGTGAGCACCATGCTTCCCAGGATTGTGGCTGGCAACACTTGGGTCGTCAAGGCCAGGACACTGAGCCTGCATCTCAAGGACCAATAAGGTCCTATCACCCATCACATAGCCAGCAACACCATCTCTTAGTTGGATTCAGTTCCTCCTGCGTCCACAGGTCAGGGCAGTGGTGATGCAAGAGATTCCCTTTGGCTTTTCAGATGCCAGGTCTGTCATCTCCAGGTGGCTGTTTCAGGCTGTCCCTGGTTTCCCATAGACACTTGCCGCCACAGTGCCTGGCTTCCCAGCAGCCCTGTAACCGGTGTTTTCAAGAGTGGTGAGGTGGGGTGCCCTGAGTTCAGATGATGCTGGAGACACTCTGTTCTGTGGCCCAGGAGAGATGGAGCTCTTAGGGACCCACCATAGAGGTCACAGTCTTTAAGGTCGCCAGACAGGCTAGAGGCAGTGGATGGGGCTGATCCTCACTCATCCTTCTGTTCTTGAGGCAGAGGGAGGTGCCAGTCTGCAGGGTAGCTGCTCCTCAGGGCCCACACCAGTGCATACTTCTCCACGTCCTGTGCTCCAGCCCGCTCACTCTCACAGAGGGATCTCTGGGCCTTGGGGTTCCGATGCTGCTCCCAGTCGCGGCAGCTGGCCAGGTCGTGGCGCCACTGCTCGCAGGAGGGCTGTTCGCTGTGGACGTAGTAGTGGTGCAGGCGGTGCCTCGCACTGAGGCACAGCTTCCACTGGGCGCAGTAGGTCTCGCACGGTCGCGGTGATTGCCAGCTGCAGTCGTCGGCCATGTCCGGTCGAAGGGAGCACTAGCACAGCCTGCCTCCCCGTCCGAGGGAGACACTGACTTAAAATATTATTATAATAGTTTGAAATAGTATTATAACCCAACCGAGAGATCCGGAGGGGAAAAGACTGACATTGTCAAGGATTTTATCTTGCTTGGCTCCGCCATCAATGCTCACAGAAGCAGCACTCACGCGATCAAATGACAGTTTGCATTTGGGACATCTGCACAAGACCTCTGGGAAGTGTTGAAAAGTGAGGCAGTTACTTTGAGGAGTAAGGTGTGTCTGACCCAAGCCATGAGAGTTTTGATCACCTCATATGCAGGTGGAAAGTTGGATATTGAATGAGGAAAGCTAAAGAAGAACCACTGTATTTGAACTATGATGCGAGCAAAGAATATTGAAAGCACCATGGATTTCCAGAAGGAAAAAAAAAACTAATCTGTCTTAGAAGTACAGCTAGAATACTCCTTAGAGGCAAGAATGGCGAGACTTCATTTCACATACTTGGGACATGTTGTCAAGAGAGACCAGTCCCTGGAGCAGGACATCATGCTTGGTAAAGTAACAGGGCCATGAAAAAGAGGAAGACCTTCGATAAGATGGGTGCACATAGTGGCTAGATCAGTGGGCTCAAACAAAAGAACAATCGTGAGCATGGCACACGACTGGCAAGTGCTGCACTCTGTTGTACATACGGTTGCTATGAGTTGGAACCAACTTGAAGGTGCCTAAGTACAACCATAGAGTAGGTGTTATCTGTTTGCATATGAGCAAACAGAGAATTGTCCGAGGTAAGTATCTGGCTCACACAACTGCTGTGCAGACACCCAAATTAAAACCTTTTTACTGTATCCAATTACTGCACTATATGGAAGCAAGAGTTACCAAAAAGCACTAGGGCTTTCAGGTGCCAGACTCAGAGTTATAGATCATTTCTGATTGGAAATTCTAAGTGGACTTTATTTGAGAGGCTACTATAACTCAGGAAATGAAATAGAGCATGACTTGATCTTTCTACTCTCAGGGATCCAGTCCAGAGCACTGATTCTCAACAACAGTAGTGAGAACCCCTAGAGGTGGTTTTGGACGTTTATGAGGACATGTTAGTCTTCTCATGTAGCTGTGCCCAAATTTTCGTAGATATAAACAAGTAGACTTGTATATTATGTAATATTTATGTGTCAGTAGGTTGAACCACCTCTGATGTTTATTTCAGGAGAATGGGAGGCTTCCTTCTTAAAAATAAAAAAGAGGCATTCGCGTGAGAAACACTGTTCAGCTAGTTTATAAGACCCTGCTAGTTATCATAGTTCATGGTTCAAAATCAGTCGCAGGGCCAGTAAAACAATGCCCAGTGTCAGAAGAATTGAGATGACCTGGCATCATAAGCCTGCCCCCAGACACAGCATTTCTCAGATTGACTACACCCATAGCACGCTACAGCTAGTTCACACACCACCATTTAAGGTTGCAGGAGCTTCTCTACAAGAGGTCAGGTAGCTTTTCTTTCTTTTTCCCTCTTCAGTACTAGGGTCTATCTCTAATATGAGGCTAGAGGACATTCCAGGTTACGTCTTCTGACTTCCTTCAAGTTAATTCAGGGGCCATGGCTCCTCTCTGTTCTGCTCACATACTTGCATGCCTCCCATCCCTGCTAACCGGCTACTGCTTCCTACTAATTAAGTAGTCTCTCCGCCTTTTCTTTTAAAGCCCCAGTCACGCTAAGATGTATATATATATATACACTCTGTGTGTGTGTGTGTATATATATATATATATATATATATATATATATATATATATATATATATATAGAGAGAGAGAGAGAGAGAGAGAGAGAGAGAGAGACTCAATTGGTTTATGTAATTGACTGTGGTAAGGGGGTGCCAAGTACATACTCTGTAGGCCAGGTGGCAGGATGGAAACTCTGGGAGGAATTTGTGTTGTAGGCTTACAACAGAATCCCTTCTTTCTCGGAGACCTCACCTTTGTTTTGCTCTTTAGGTCTTCAATGGATGAGTTGAAGTTCACCCACTTTACAGAAGATATCTCCTTTATTTAGAATAAACTGATGACAAATAGTGATCATGTCAACAAAATTCCTGGAAAGCAACACTAAATAGCATTTGGCATAATATTTGAGCATCATAACCTAGTTAAGTCAGCACATAATAGTAATCACCCCACACAATAAGCCTTGGGAAGTGCCAGTTATTACTATTACTATTTCTGCCACACTGGCAGCTGCCTTGAGCGTTTCTTTCACAGCTCAATTGCTGCTCTTGCTACCACCATAACCACTACAGTATTCTCCAATTAGTAGCATTTCTTCTCTTCAATTACTATTAATCTTTTGGCCGTATGTGGCCCCTGGTCATATGCGTACTATCATTTACTAGGAAATGCACTCTAGCTATCTTGATTTTGTTGTTCTTTTTGGTGTGAAATAAGGTCCTGGAGATCAGGCTGAGAACACTCCATGATAGTGGCCACCCAATGTCCTGTCAAGTGTATTTTCAATGCTGCTAAACTAGTGAGGCAGTCGGGTAACTTGATGTTGGAATACCTGTCTCCCCTTCTCTGTTCACAGTTCTCCTGCTATACTGGGAATCTTCACTAGTTGTCCCAGGAGGCCTATGTGGCTACATACAAATTTGATTCCTGGTGGCCTACTATCCTTATGGCAAAAATCTCTAAGGAGAAAATGGCACGTTGATCCTCAAGGTGACCCTTGACTCAGTAATTCAGATAAACTAGTTCTCTGGGAGCATTTCAACAATAATGAACCTGAGATTTAGGGCTTAACCATCCTGCAAGCCTGTCAGGCTCATTCTCATGAGGTTGGAGTCTCAACTCAGCGGGAGTGAAGGGCGAGGTGGGAGAGTGAAAATCAGGAAGAAGGTACAGTTGGATAGATGTAGGGGTCTTGGCCCTTGGCAAACGAATGACTCTCATAAGCAAGTACTAGTCTCACACAGATAATGAGAAACCAGACCATGCACTCATTTTCCTTCAACCCTTTCTGCCCCTCACAAGAAAGCGCATTTCTGACAACAATTCATACAAGCAAGGGGTCCTGAGGAGTGTTTGCAAGAAGGTGGAATGAAGGGAGGGCACTCTGCCGCATCCTTTTCCTTTTATGCTGAGACTAAAACCCTGAGTGAATTTTCTACCTGTCAGTATTATTATACCCCCTAAGGCTCAAGTAGATTAAAAAACCTTTTTTAACAGCATTATTTCTCAAGTTTCTTTTTTTCATAACTCTAAGAATATCACACTACTAGTAGCCTTCAGGGTGTCTGCCAGCTTCCTGCTGGGGCTATTCTATGATGTTTCAATCATGACAACACATGGGGGGAGCACACAAACACATACACACACAACTGAAGGCCATATGTTTCAGGCTCACATCTAAAAGAAGCTTTTCAATAGCCTTAGCATTTTCAGACAAAAGAAAAGAGAACCTCAGAAGCCCCTTTATATGTAAATCGCCATTATTAAGACTCCTCAAGCATGTAATATCACACATATTTAATTGCAATATCACACATATTTAATCTGAGCACTCTAGACTATAAGTTACCTAGCAATCAAGATATAGGAAACCATTTGGGGAAGCATATATACACACACACACCCAAAATCATCAGTGCGTGTTTGTACCAAGGGAACTCAGACATGAATGGGAGAATGTGTAAAACTGGAAAAGAAAACCTGTTGTGTATTCTACTTCAGTGACCAGGAGGAGAAAACAACTGTGGAGTTGATTTCAGGGCCTCGTAAAATCAGGAAGTCAATAGGAATCTTGAAAAATGTACCGGCAAGAGGTGGGGGCGCTGGCTTCCTTTAGTCCACATAAGTTACAGGACAGCACCCTGGACATCATCAGAAAAAGGCCCTGGGCCACTTTGGGCTCAGCCCTCCATCCTGAATCATATTTTTTCTATGCTGCTTCCACAACTACTCATAGCTACCAAACCAGTTCTTCATCCTCCCTACCACTTCTAATCACTCAATACCTCCCATTCATTTGAGTCAGAACCACATGATGTGGCCACAGTTGCCTCTGTTGCAGGTCTCACTCTCTTCAGTCATCTAACGTGATGGTGCCCTCATCACAACCTTGGACTCTGGTTTGTTCCTGAATTTCAGTTCCGCTCATTCCAACCATGCACAAAACTCTGGCTATTAGAAGCAGCAGCTCAACATAATGGTAAAAGGTTCAGACAAAAGTGGATTTGAAGCCTACTTGTTAGCCAGCCAACATTTGGCAAGTAACACTTTCTATGGTCTTAGTTTTGTTTTTCTGGGGGAAAAATGAGATAAGAATGCTACTTAGCTCACAGGATTGCTGTACATTCAAAAGCAACGGCGCTAGTGTGGGAATAGGAGTGCTGGGGGCGGAGTGGGTGTGTGTGAAAGACTGCCCTCAGTAGTTTGAAATCACCAGCAGCTCCGCGGGAGAAAGACAGCTACAGTCTCAGAAACCCACAAGGCTCATAGAGGGGTTTAGGAGAGGAGATGGGTTAATTAGGGTGCGAGGTAGTACCGATGAAGAACACAGCTTTCCCCTAGATCCTGGATGCTTCCTTCCCCCAACTACCATGATCCGAATTCTACCTTGCAGGACTGGATAGGGCAGAGGTTGTACACTGGTGCATATGCGGGCTGGAGGCACAGGGAATCCACGGTGGATGATACCTTCAGGACCAGGGGTGTGAGGGGGGATGCTGGGAGAGTGGAGGGTGAGTGGGTTGGAAAGGGGGAACTGATTACAAGGATCCACATGTGACCACCTCCCTCGGAGATGGACGGCAGAGAAGGGGGGAAGGGAGACTCCGAATAGGGCAAGATATGACAAAATAACAATCTGTAAATTATCAAGGGCTCATGAGGGAGGAGGGAGCGGGGAGGGAGGGGAAAAAAAGAGGACCTGATGCAGAGGGCTTAAATGGAAAACAAATGTTTTGAGAGTGATTAGGGCAAAGAATGTACAGATGTGCTTTATACATTTGATGTATGTATATGTATGGATTGTGATAAGAGTTGTATGAGCCCCTAATAATTTTTTTTTAAAAAGAAAAAGCAGAAAAAAAAAGAAAGAAACACACAGGGGGTCGCTATAAAGTCAGCCTCAACTCCATGGCAGTGAATTTGGCTTTTTGGAGGTTCATTTTTTTTATGTGCCCTCATTGGGATGCAACTATGCAGATGATCCTTAAGCAGAAAATATATTCTTATTGAAACTGAGACCATTCCATGTCCACATCCATGGAAATAAAGAAACTTCTTTGTACTCTGATTCTAAGCTAGATTCATTTCCGTAATCATCATGAAAAGTAGGCACTGCTTCCTACTAAGACCACATGACATGGAAGATTGGGTAGTCTTAGGAAAGGAGGAACCTAATGCAGGATTGCCCCAAACCATGGCAAATGTCTACTCCACCTGGTGATACAGTGAATAAACTACTCATGTACACCTTCAGGCAGCCAATCTCTAATAAACGTTGGCCAGTTTTGCCCTCCCAATACCCCATCCATCTTGAAGAAGAGGAGCCTAACCTGGAGTTGTGGTGCTCCAGGACACTATCTAGGTCCATAGTTCGAGGACTCAAGAGTCTGCCTCTTCATTGTGATTTCCTCATGTGGTGACCATGTTTCTCTTTATCTCTTATTTCTCTCTGTTTAGACTTGATTCATTCCATGAGGTGAGCAAGTCAGATGAGGGCAGGATCGACAGAAAGACCGAGGCTAGTGGTTGGCTCTGAGAATTGGGAGAAATGCCCTTGCTCTATTTCTCTGAGATCTTATTGATTTTTTTCTTGCCCATAAAATAATCTTCAAACGTTAGCTCTTCCTATACTGGTAGGAAGATTACGGCAACAATATAACAGAGCTAGAGTCAGAGCGTTGGGCCCGAAGCTGCTCCCACCAGACTGCACCCTGGAGAACAAAGCCCCTTGGAGCGTCCCTCACTATGTGGAGTCTTCTGTGCGCTCCTCCCATCTCGCTGAACCTGTCCACACGTGCACGCTGACTTCCACCTTCCAGTGCCTGCATGACTGCTCACGGGCGCTCCTCATAGAATTGGCCTCAGGTTCAGCAGATTAGGACTTCCCCGGGGGCGGCGGGATGTGGCTCATGTGTCGGTGTAGAAATAACCTCCCTTCCAAGCCCCTTGGGTGGAATAATCCTGCAGGGTTGTTGGCACACTTTCCCAGAATGTCAGTCTTCCAATATAACAGCTGGCTTAATGTCACTCTTTATTGACTGCCGTTGTTTTCTTTGTAACTTCCCACTCCTCGCAGGTGTCACTTACACTTTCAGTAGACTCATCTTGGGGTCTGCTTTCTGGGGAATGCAAGCTAAGATTCCTTATCCTTAAATCCCACGATAAAGAGCCTTAGGTGAGATGGAATCTTTTCCAAAGTGTGTTTGCCATCTTGTCTTACAAGAATCATAACCTAATGAGGATTTACTATCCAACTGGGATATGAGAATTATCATAGAATAGAAATAGTGGAATGGACCTCTGCTGTCGTAATTTATATTTCCTAATATCTACTGCAATGGCGACACAGAACCCAGACAAATTCATGCGTAAAGGGTTTATTGGGGCAGTTAAGAAGTTGCCGTGCCAGTGAGAAATATTCAGGGCTGATTATCAGGACATATTACAAAGCTCTGTCAAGTCAGCTAATAAACGCCCACGGAGCATACCACTTGGCTATGAGCCTCTCCCAAAGACATTCCACTTAAGCTCCATGGGCGAGCAAATCCAGCTCACCATCCTGCACAAAAGCACTCCGATTTACTTGCTCAGTGGATTGGGAAGTCCACTATTCTGTCCTGTGCTCTGGTTCCTGGTTCTGCTGCTGCTCCTCTGATGATACCAACTGGATCCAGGAGGTTCACTGTGCAGGGATCTCCTGTCTAGAGGGCATCCTCCACTCCTGGCTCTTGCTTCTCAGAGGGCCCATTTTATCTGCAGCAGGATGGCACTCCAGGGAATCCTAGTCCCATGTGCTCACAGGTGAATCCTATAATATCTTTCCCCTCCTTCTCCCCAGGCCCAGGCAGGGAAAGGTCATTTGGAGGTAGTAAGAAACTTCATCTAAAAGAGCCACATTATATAATTCACTGCCCCAGCAATTCCTGGATATTTTTCTCTTGAGGATTTCAATCTTCTAAATATAAGAGATGTGGGAAATCATCTTCTAACTATGGTATAGGAATGTTGGCATCTAGGGGGGATTCTCCCAAATTGACAAAAAGAGGATTAGGAAAAGTCATTCCTGGTCAGTGAAAATGTAAACTTTCTCTAGATAACCCAAATGAATACTCAAAACATTTGCCAAGAGTTACTGGAAATTTTGTGTGAAAAAAATTTAAGGGTAAAGATTTCTGAAACAAGCTGAACACATTGAAAAGAAAGTATCAATGGAACAATAATATTCTATCAGCTTCAATAATAGTTGAGAGTCAAAATACACAATACAAAGAATAAAACTTGCCATTTATCAAACACTTATTTAAGTATATAGCGTATGCCACATGTTTATACATATTAATTTATAATCCTCATAATAACTCTTAAAAGGGACTGTTTATCCCCATTTAACACCTGAGGAACTGCACAGAAAGGATCCCGTGGGATCACACAGCTCATAAATTGTAAGAGAAGCTTATGTTCTTTCTACTTTACCGCTTGGCTGCTCACTTGTATTTTTTTTAGCACTTATTTTTTATTCCCGTATTTTTTTTCTCGGTGTGTGGCTTATTACTACTTTTGGTAAAGACCTTTTGCTACATGCACAACTAAATGCAATTTAAGGTGTAAACCTTAAAATCATTTGGGATACGTGTACGTAAACAAAGTCAGCTAGGAGGAAAATATCTGTGTCTGATCTCATATGCATAAAATACAATTGTTACATCCATAAGGGGTTGACAGTACATCATAGGTCTAACCAAGGCTGTAGATTCCACACACTTGGCTTTTTGACAAAATCAAATCTGGCATGGCTGACACGGGAGACCCAGCTTTTCAATTTCAAGTTGTTGCATTCCTATTTGGGATCCTAGCAGCGAGCCTTGCAGAGTGTCGACCCGCAAACAATGATTGTTGCATTGAATTGAGTCCCAAGTTTTCTTCTGAATGGTTTCCAGGCCCAAGTTCCTCTCTGAGATTTGACACTGTAATCAACTCAGTCACCAGGAGTTAAAATAATTACTTCTCTTCTGAAGCCATTGAGGAGACTGGCTTTCCTTGACCCCCTCTGCCTAATCCTGGCCAGTTTTCAAGGTGTTTTTCTCTTGGGTGTCAAAGCTCAAGTTTTAGGTCCCCAGGCTTCTCCTCTTATGCTCCCGGAGACAGCAGATCCTCGGTCCATGGAAGTGTTCTCTGTCTTCCTGCCTCTTAGCCTTTGTTCACAGGCTTCCTTTGGCTGGGATGCTCCCCCTCCCCCATGTCTCAGCTTCTGCCTGGCTCTTGTCTCAGATTCCTGAACCTTGCCTGAACCAGGTGCAGATGTAATTCCAGCCCCAGTCTCCAGTCCCTGATCTCCAGACCAGCTGGGATTACTTATTGCAGCCCAGCGGGGTCTCCAGCCTTGACCTGGGCCCTCAGATCTGGAGGCTGGCCAGTGTGCGCCTGATAAGAAGGCAGAGGAACCTTGCAAGGTTTTCTCTGCGCCAGTTCAAGGACTCATTCCTCACATTTGCTTGCAAATATCTTACATGTTCATCCTGCCCTTTAAAAAAATTCTTTGAACAGGGTAGGTTTTCATAAAAGGGCTTCAGAGAGCATGGAAGGAACAATGCCCGCACCAGTAACTGAGTTAAATGGCTGTTCAGGCCTGGAAGTACTATGCCAGCTTTCTCTGACTCTGGGGCCTCTGTAGAGACATGTGCCTACAGCACAGACTCACAGAGACACCTAGCCGGGGAAAGGAGGGGAAAGATGAGCACAGGGTTTTTGCCTTTTTAGCTAAGCGATTCAATTAGAAAGGGAGACTAAACTGTTCATGAGGGTCCTGCTGCCTCCATTCCATTAAGGAGACCAGTGATGTAATATAACCGAGAGCCCCACGACATCTGTGTCTGTTTAGAAAGTCCAGTCAATTGACCAGAATTGTGCCAGCCCTTGGCTTACATGGCAAATGACTTCCATCACTTTCCCTTCCTTCCTTTATTGTCTTCAGGGAAAGGAGCATGTGTGACATGAGTTTCTAGTATATGAAGAGCCACATGCATCCACGTTTGCATGAGGTCTATTTTCACTGATGGATGGTGAAAGAAAGCCTGAGAGCACTGCCTTGCTGCACTTTCACCTTCAGCTGGAAATTATGGTGCCAGGTGGTTGAAATCTTGGTCTCCCTGCAAACGTGCCAGCCTAGCCCGGCACAGGGGATGCTTCTTCTCATTGCACCTCTGTAGAAACACAAGTCAGCACTTACCTCAATGCTTGGGGTTTTGTTTTGGTTTTGTTTTTGTAATTGTCTGACCCTGACCATCCTTCTCCTTCCTTCTTGTCAAAATCTCTCCAGCCTCCTGCCTTCCTCATGGTCCATCCTTCCACTGACACTACTGAAAATGACAGTAGCCAGTATAAGGAACCCTGGGAGCAGTTAACCTCCAGACCAGCAGTTGGAACCTACCAAAGGCTCTGCAGGAGAAAGGCGAGGTTTTCTGCTCCGGTAAAGATTTCCAGCCTCAGAAACCCAAAGAGGCAGTTCTACTCCACACGACAGAGTCACGATCATTGCAATCCCACTCAACAGCAGCAAGCCTCGCTTTAGTTTAGCTTGTATATGAGGGGGTACCCAAAGATTCGGATTTTGTTTCAAAGCTATGTATTTACATTAAACAAAACAAAACAATCTTATCACCTTCAAAGCACTCTCCATTACACTTAATACATTGGTCAAATCTGTGATTCCATTCTTGGAAACATTTTTCAAACTCATCTGTTTGGATGGCTGACAGCACCTCCCTCATTGTCCCCCCCCCATCCCCTTCATCTCGTCTACATCATCAAATTGCTGTCCTTTCATGTCCATCTGCATTTGTGGAAACAAAAAGAAGTCACAAAGAGTGAGGTCAGGTGGGTGAGGTGCGTGGGGCAAGAGAGGCATGGTGTTTTTTTTTTTTGCCAAAAACTGGCCCACTGAAATGGCTGCATGAGCAGGTGCATTGTCGTGGTGGCAAAACCAGTGCCTGGTCTGCCACAAACCAGGTCTTTTTTGTCACATACTGTTATGCAATCTTTTCAGAAGCTCTAAAAAGAAAGCTGGATTAACAGTCTGGCCTGCTGGAATGAACCACAAATGCACTATCCCCTCACATCACATCCAGGTCTTGGGAGGTATCCCCTCATCTTAGGGTTTCCTTGGGGTCCTTAGAAAATGTTTCATCAAGTAAAAGGAAGATAAATTGCTGGTTTGATTCGTTTTCAATAGGTTGGCATTGTGTATTCCATAGAGTCCAATCCTATTTGCTCAGACTGCAGTTGCTCTAAGGCCTGGAACTACAAGGACGGCCATGTCCCTGGAACCATTCTCACACAGTAAAGGACAACTCCAATTGGATTGGCTCCTTCAGCAAGGGTGTCAGCTCTTCCCAGCTATCAGTACCTATGAGACAACCCCTTCCATTTGAAGTAACTGTTCTTATGAAAGTTTAGCTCCCTTTGAATAATCTGAGATGTGTGAAATAAGGTTAGTCACCGGATTTCCTGCCACCAGAGCTCACAAACAAACTTTCCTCACTTCCTCTTTTTCAAAGTTCAATTTGGTCTCACTCATCTGGCTGCTTTTGCTTTAGTGGTTAAAGACTCCACCCTGTTGCCCCTGGTTCAAAGGGTTGCCAGCATCTCAAGTGCTAGCTCTCATGCACACTCTCTCTCCTTCCTTCCTTCCTTTCTTCCCCTCCTCCTCCTCCACCTCTTTCTCACACGCATGCACATACCAGAGACATTGTATTGAAACCGTGTACAGACTCAGAAAACTTAGCTTCCACCCATTTGGATTTCTCCTTCTCTCTTCCTCACATATTATGTTCGTCTTTGGATCCATAGAATTTGTCATCCTCACATTATAGCCTTTTCCTTGTCCACGTCTCAACATCTCTCCAGGTGGTCAGTTCCTTCCATTGTCACCCCTTCCCACAGAGCTGGAAAATCTAAACTTTTCTCTGCCATTAGCACATTCTAACCTTCTCTACCACCTTGCCCTATCTCAACTCTGCCTTCTCATAAAATAAATGTTCCTACATTCATCCTCCCTTAAAGTCCAGGGCTGAGCTAAAACGTGAACTTGTTGAGGGCAGGTGTAATGCTTCATTAGTTTTGGTATCGTCTAGCACAGTGCCAGCCCCTCAGATGTATGTTGAATGAATAGAGACCAAGCTAATTAATCAGATAAAATATTAGCCCTTCCAGGTTTCAATATCTTAGTGCAGCTAAAATGCCTGTTTCTATAAGGCTGTGAAAGATAGAATCTAATGGGAATTTCAGCCTCTAAGGCATGGTTTCCCCAAGTTGAACTGGCTCAAGTTCCCAAGAAGCTCTGTGTGATGGGGTTGGACATTTATTTATTCAGAGTTCTGGTTTCCCTATTTACATCAGATGGAAGGATCCATTCACCATATCTACTTAGTATCAGTATAACAATTCATTAGATTTATAAATAAAGCTCCTTGAAGTATAACAAGTCATTAGATTTATAAATAAAGCTCCTTGAAATGTATGGTGGGAAAAAGATGAGGATTTCTGTCTCCTGTAAAGATCTGAAATCTTGGAAAACCAAAGGGGCAGTATTACCCTGTCTGCCAGCATTCCTTTTTTAATCCACAGGCTTTTCTGTAGAGTCATGGTGCTTCTGGTTGCTTCACTTTATTTCTGCTCTGTAGTTTATAACGGAGTTATTATCTGTGGGCTTTATTCTGGTCCCTAGAAGAGTCTGCTTACCTTGCCTCTGAAATTGTACTTCTGGTGGAATCCATTTCTGACTATGCAGTCTGCAGCTTCATCACCTGTAGCAACATCATATCTTGAATACCTGCTCTATGTTTTTTTTTCTCTTTCTTTAAACTGTCCTTGCCCAGTCGATTACACAGGCCTTGTCTCTATAGGACATTTCCTATATTTCTGGTACTTGTCTCCCTTAGACAGTTTTGCTCAGTGTAACCCACTGCCAGGTATCTGAGACCCTCCATCTTGGACTGGACTGTCTTTTCTGAATTCTTCAGCTGACTTCTGTTCTCCAGTCTGCATGTTCCTATCATAGCTTGTCTGCTCGCTCATTTTCTTAGATTGTTTCTATTGAGTTGTCCTAGTGTACCAATGAGGATTCATCTTGCACCTATTCCCCCCAACTCTGAGAGAGTCAAGAGATCCCTCTTCTACCTAAATAAACAATTGAAGAGCCAGGACTATGTATTATGATGTATGTATCCCAGATATCAGGATGCACAGTTCTTTACACATTGCCAGTAGAAGCTTTATTGATTTGATTTGTCATGAATAAATGGCCCCTGTGTGGAACTTAACAAGGCACATCTCTATTTTAAAGACTGCTGTGATTTACAATACTGTTATGGGGGAAATGCTACATTAGTGGTTTTATAGCAACGGCTTCCACCTCTGTTGGGGTAGTTGGGGGTGTGTGCATAATAACTGCTAGTCAATGGACACCATTTTCCAGGTTGGGTACTCTATTCTTAGAGAGGGTGCATGCCAGAAGCAACCAAGCCATTGGTGTCACATTCTGCTGGAGTGTAAGTAGAGATTTGGCAGCGTGACCTGGGAAAGGCCACCCAATGGATAGCACCAAATGTCTCCCCTGATAGTCATACGTTCTCGGGTTCAATAGAAAATACGCAATCTTTCTTCTTCTCAAAGAAAACAATGGACTTGAGTCTCTCTTTAATGAAGTTATTCCAGCATCTCCTACCCAGGCCAGGTCGCATTCTGTAATCCAACACTAGGAGGCATTTCGTTTCAGTTTTTAAGTACTTTCCTTGAGTTGTCTCCTGGGGGATGGGATTTCTCCCTACATAACACAAAACACCTTCACCCTTCAAAGGACTTGAGTTTATTAAATCTGATTTACAATGAGTACTGTGACAGTCGCCAGATGGCAAACATTCAATTGCTGTTGGCCCGTCTTGAGTAATCACGGTTGCTATAGGAGAGCAGTAGCTCCCCGGTTTCAAATCTTCAGTCAGTGCCACACAATCTCTCAATTACAACATGTCTTGTGCATTCTTAAGCAATATGAATTTTGCAATTCTCCTCTTTTCAGTAAGGCTTGGACCCGGTACCTCACTCCCTGTCACACAGCAGGGCATATAACCGGCTCAACCAAGGCTTTTGTAAATGTGATCGTTGTGCGCAGTTTTTAATTCCTACTCTGTGTCAAACAAAGAGCCCTGGTGGTGCAATGATTGAACACTCAGCTGCTAACCTGGAGACCAATGGTTTCCACCTAGCAGTCGCTCTGAGGGAGAAGGAACTCACTCCAGTGACGCTTGCAGCCAAGGAAACCCTGTCAGGTAGTGCCCCTCTACCTGATAGGGTCATTCTGAGTCAGAATCAAACCAACGGCACACGAAACCATGTTCCAAACACCATGCTAGGCAAAAAGGCTGAGTGTAGTGTTGCCTAAGAAACATCTTGGGCCCTTAGCTTAGAGACTGGTGAGTCAAACAGGTCAGGCGATAATTACCATGAAGCCTGTTTGAGAAGTGCCATAACAGGACTTTATATGAAGACTAGAGGGAGCATTATAGAAGCATAAGAAAAATGTTCCTGAAGGCATTTGGTACAGGCTGTTACTACATAATTAAGTAGACACCAGGAGGAAGAAAATTTCCCAGTAGGACAAACAAAAAATATGAAGGAAACTCACAGAAACAAGAAAGGCCATAGGATGCTCAGGAGAGAGATACTGTTCCGTGCCATCAAGTCAGCTCCAATTCACAGAGTATGCAAATACGGCAGAAGACAGCACTGCTCAGTCTTGAACCCCCCTCACAACTGATGCAATAGCGCCCATTGTGCAGCCAGTGTTTCCAGATATTTTGCTGAGGGGCTTCCTTTTGTCCCCACTGAGGTCCTTGTCCAGGAACTACCCTCTCCTGATAACAAGTTCAAAACAGGTGAGATGAAGTCTCACCATCCTTGCTTCTAAGGAACATTCTGGCTATACTTCCTCCAAGAAATTTGTTTGTTATTCTGGCAGCCCAAGCTACATTCGATCATCTTCTCCACCAGCATAATTCAAGTGCATCCATTTTCTCATCTTGCTGTGTTCATTATCCAACTTTACATGCATATGAGGTGATTGAAAACATGAGTGTTTGGGGAGGACCTACCTTAGGCCTCAGAGTGACGTGGTAGTCTTAAGTAGCCAATTATTGGGCAACACCAAAAGCAAGAGATTTGAACCAAAGTCCACTTCTATATCCATGACCTTGGGATAACAGGCTTCTGTTTCTTTGCACACTGCAATATTTCAGCTTTAGGTCCAAAGGAGTATTTCAGTTCCTTTAATCTGCAACAGGTGTTCCCTCAGTGGGGCCTGGTTCCCTCAGTGGGGGTTCCAAATCACATAACTTTAAAATTCAATTTATTGTGTTTTCGAAGGTTTGCACAGCTGATTAAGTTTTCATTTAACAATTTCTATAAAACTTGTTCAATGATGTTGGTTACGGTTCTTTGGTTTGCTTGTTTTTGTTTTTCATTCCAAAGGAAAGCAGAAAATAATAACAAATAGAACACATTAAAATGGGCCCAAAACATCAAAGAACAAAAAATCAAATCATTGTGAATGAGGGGGAGTGATTGGGGACCCAAGACCCATCTGTAGGCAACTGGACATCCCCTTTACTGAAGGGTCTCAAAAAGGAGACGAGCCAGTCAGGGTGTGATGTAGCAACGATGAAACATACAACTTTCCTCTAGTTCCTAAATGCTTCCCCTCACCCAACCTCCACTATCATGATCCCAATTCTACCTTACAAATCTGGCCAGACCAGAGGATGTACACTGGTACAGAAAGGAACTGCAAACACAGGGAATCCACAACAGATAAACCTTTCAGGACCAATAATGAGAGTAGCAATACCAGGAGGGTAAGGGGAAGGTGGGGTGGAAAGGGGGAACCGATTACAAGGATCTACATATAACCTCTTCCCTGGTGGATGGACAACAGAAACGTGGGTGAAGGGATATGTCAGACAGGGTAAGATATGACAAAATAATAACAATTTATAAATTATCAAAGGTTAAAGAGGGAGGGGGAGCAGGGACGGAAAAATTAGCTCATAGCAAAGGCTTAAGTGGAGAGCAAAATGTTTTGAGAATGATGAGGACAACAAATGTACAACTGTGCTTAACACAATGGATGGATGGATGGATTGTGACAAGAGTTGTATGAGACCCCAATAAAACTATTTAAAAAAAAGGAATGGGCCGAAAGGGAAAACAAATAATACTATGTCAAAATTTAGCCTAGCTACATCTACAATAATTCACTTTCTCGTGCAGTTTGTCTCTGGGTAGAGTGTTTCCCATCCCTAGTCAATGGTCCGAGGGTATTCAGCGGAGGCTGTCTTCACTGAGGGCTCTATAAGGGGATTTGGGCTTTCACTGGCATGCCTAGCCTTCTGAAAGCTGGGTGCTCAGAATTTAAGCTCTAATGAATTTCCATCTTCTGATCTTTCATTTTGTTCTTTACAACCCTTGGATCACAGAGGCTGGTGTGCTTCTTCTCTGTGGGCTTAGTTGTCACCTCATTTTGATGGCTGCTGGTTTTAAGACAAGATTTTAAGATCGCAGACACTATTCTGTTGAATAGTGTGATTTCTTTACCACACGTTGTTATAGAACCCTTATCTTCAGAGAGCCCTTCCTTATGGTGAGCACTGAGACAGGCCACGGCATAAGAACTGATTGGTCTTAGGTTAGGGCTTACAGTTGAGTGTGAACTCAAAATCCTTTCTCATGTGAAGAAGGTTTTTATAATATATGTAAATAAAGCAGTGGTAAACGGATCATAAGTACTAGTCAGACATACCACGACATTTTTGGGAGATCAGAATAAATGCTTACATGATCAGAGAACCTGAGGACAAATGCCTTTCATTGTCTCGGTAATGGTCTCATACAATATTTATCCTTTTGTGATTGATGGACTTTGCGCAGCATAAAGTTCTCCAGGCCCATCTATGTCATGATGCTTCATGGTTCTTTGTATGATTTTCCTTATCTGAAACCCAGGAGAGGTAAATCTATACAGATAGTAACTAGATTGTAACAAGGGAGGTTGGATAATGGGGAGCTAATAATAATGGCTAGAATAAAGAAAATTTTCTCAAGTTGATTGCTGTGATAATTGCTCTGAGGGAGAAAGACAGGGCTTTCTACTCCCATGAACAGTCACAGTGGCAGAAACCCGCAGGGGGTCGCCAGGAGTCAGCAGGGACTCCATGGCAGTGAGAGACTGAGAGATGCGTTAACTTCAGAGGACGTCCTGAGACTACTGCCCTGAGACACTCTTCAAATCTTGAACCAACCCCTGAGGTCATTTTCTAACGAAATAACAAACTGACAGTACATAAATAAATACTGACTAGCACCTTTAAGTATGGTGAGTCTTGGAGGGGAAAAAAAGGCATCTAGATGAGACCAAATTATCAAAGAATGTAAGGGAGCGGGAAAACGAAATCAATGGAAAAGGGACAACCAGTATATATTGGGAAGAATACCATCAACGTCACTGAAAAACTTGTATAGAAATTGTTCCGTGGGAACCCACACTGAGAGATACACCTGCATCAAAGACACCATAAAACAGCATTATGCCAAGAGAGCAGGTGGGATGGCAGGAGCTTAGATTCTGGAGTGAGAGCTGGAATGCTCACAATGTACCAGGGAGGTTTGGGCAAGTTTTCTCGCCTCTGGAATTTGTTTCCTCACAGTAGACGCACTCGTTTCTAAGGTTCACCTGACAGCTCTGTTGTAGGAATTCAATTAGCTCATGCTTGCCGGCATCGGTTCATGTGCTTGGAGGTGTATGCGGGTGCTTCAAAAAGTTCATGGAAAAATAGAATGAAACGAGAGTGCAATTTTTCCATGCATTTGTGGGAGCCCCTCTCATATATTGTATATAGCGCACGTTAATCATTACTTTACTTACGTAGAAACTCGCGTTGCTTGAATCAAACAGAGTCAGATCCTGACCTTGTCTGATCATTTTCTGACACGGTGTCTCTCAGAATTAAAGAAAATGATGCTTGTGCAGTGCAGGTAGGCAGAAGGGATTATTCAAGTCATGATGACGAGTCAAAATGACAAGTCAATCACCCACACTCTGCAGCCCACTCCTCTTATGCTGCCAAGCAGGAAGTGGCTGTCAGGGGTTACTGCGCAGGTGACAGTTAACAGCCTTACTTTTAACATTCCATCAGACCTGATGCTTTGGCCAGCTTTTAGTCACATAGGTAAGGGGTCATTGCTTATGTCCTTACAAAGCAGCAGTTGTAATTTGGTGATTTGGGATTTGTTTATACCGGCTAAGTAGTGGATTCTGAACCAGGGAAATGTCCTTGGGCCCAAAGAGAATACAAATGGCATATTCTCCAAACAGTCAATTAAAATTCTACGTTCATAATAAACACGACCTTTGAATGGGTCATCAGTTATGTCTTGCTCTCAAATTTCTGCTCTGAAAAGGAGTATGCACCTTCATTCATCATCTTCCTCTATATTGTGTGTGTAAAGGAATCCACATCTTGGTTATTATTGACTAGACATCATAGTTCCTGGATAAATAGGGAACCTCTGCTTCCAGCTTTGTTTCATCTGCCAAACTCCAAGGCCCTGACTTCCCAGGAGACTTTTCAGCTGCTAACTATACACATTTGATTAGATGTTATCCTCCCAATGTAAGGTTTCAAGTCTCTGTAGGAACAAAAGGAACCTTCCATATTGCATATTTCTTTCTTAGGTTATTTCCCTACCCTGCTGTTACCAAGTCAACCCCGGCCTTCTGGGCAGAGTAGAACTGCTTCAGAAGGTTTCCAAACCTGTAAATCTTTACAGAAGCTGATTGCCTTATTTTTTCCTGGTGTGAATCCACCAGCCTTGGGATTAGCAGGAAAAAGGCGAACCCATTGTTCCACCAGGGATTCTTTATGCAATTTTAGTCAGTTTTACTTCTTTCCAACATCAAAGGTATTTGTTAAGGTAACATAAATCTGACTCCACAAAAGCAGAATCAGCAACCTTAAATTTTGTTTCTAAACGGCTGGTGGTCTTGTAAATACTCAAAACCACTGTGGAAAGTGAAGTGGCAATTCCTAAACCAGCTGGCAATCGAAATACCATACGACAAAGCAACACCATTGGTGGACATACACTTCAAAGAAATAAGAGACAGATCACGAGCAGACGTATGCTCGCCCATGTTCACTGCAGCACAGTTCACAATAGTAAGCATTTGGAAACAACTCAAATCCGCATAAGTAGAAACATGGATTTAAAAACTTTGGCCAATACACACAGTGGGATACTATGCATTCCTAAAAAACAGTGATCAAACCATGACATACAGGGATCTGGAAACCATTATGCTAAGTGAAGTCAATCAATCACAAAAGGGCCAATACTGTATAAGTCCACTGCTGTCCGGATGAACACCAGGAGCAGAGCAGGCTCAAAATACACCAGAGGGATGTGCTGTGGAAACCACACTAAGTGAACTAGACTCTACTTCAAACACACCTGTAACCTGGGGATTAAAGACTGAAACTACATGGAGTGTGAAGAATCAGAAGGCAGCTATATGAAGAGTACTGAGCTGCCGAAAGACAGACTAACATTGACTTACTAATTCAATGCCCTACTTGCTGTATTAAGATATGTGTTCCAAGGGCCAAATTGAAAGTGAATGTTTATGGGGCAGGGAATGTATGGATGTGCTTTATACAATTGATGTATGTATATGTATGGATTGTGGTAAGAGTTGTATGAGTCCCTAATAAAATGTAAAAGAAGAAAAGAGAAAAAAATGATTAGGGCAAAGACTGTACAGATGTGCTTTATACAATTGATGTATGTATATGTATGAACTGTGAAAAGAATTGTATGAGCCCCAATAAATTGTTAAAAAAAAAGAGTTGAAAGTGAATGTTTAGAAAATGATGGTTGCAACATATGTACAAATATTTTTTATACAATTGATATATGGATTGTTATAAGAACTGTAAGAGCCCACAATAAAGTGGTATTAAATATATATATTATGTACAACTGTCAAAACATTGTAAAGCAAAATATAGACTGGTGGATCAATACAATGGTCATAATTAGAAGAATCCAGTGACACAACAATTAGGGGTTATGCAGCTTATCTGAACATTTGGTGATTGAACCTCCCCAATGACTTCAGAGAAGAAAGGTCTGGTGATCTGTTCCTGTAAAGATTACAATCTAGGAAATCCTATGGGGCAGATCTACTCTGATATAATTCACAATAATTATATCAATCCTTATTATATATATAAGTAATAGATAAAACAATCTGACACATACATGGAATTTAAAATGTTGAGGGGAAGAGTGACTCTGGTTTAGAAAGATTACTCTGCCTTTAAGTCCCCAGACACTATATCTCTCAGTAGCCGGGCACCATCCGCCTTCTTCACCACACTTGCTTATGCACACTTTCGTCTTCAGCCATTATGTGAGGAAGGTGATCACACAATGATTGTTTTTGTTCCTTTGTATCTGCTACATGGTCCATTCAACACCTTGTATTCGCTTAGGCCACGTGCTTCTTCTCTGTGGGCTTTGTTGCTTCTGAGCTAGATGACCGCTTGTTTGCCTTCAAGCCTTTAAGACCCCAGACGCTATATCTTTTTGATAGCCGGGCACCACCAGCTTTCTTCACCACGTTTGCTTACACACACGTCTGTCTTCAGTGATCATGTCGGGAAGGTGGGTATCATGCAATGACCGTTTAGCAGGGCGAGGTGCTATTGTATTCGGAGATTATGCATGAGGAGGCCCAATGTCCATCTGCTACCCTACTACTGAACCTATAAATATATGCACATAAGTCTGTTGCCCCCATAATCAAAAATATATTTACATATGTACATGTCTGTATTTAGGCTTCTCTGCATGCACTTTGCCTCCTACTCCTTTCCTCTATTTCCTTACGCTTTCCTCCCGTCCCACTACCATGTTCAGCCTTCATTCTGGTTTCAGTAATTCCTCTCACTTACATTGGCCTTGGTCACTCCCTACCAGTCCTCCCCTCCCCTCCCTCCTCTGGTTTTGAACCACTCGCTGTTCCCAGTGTGGAGAATAGATTGGTAGGTGATAGGGGCCTAGAGGAATGGGATGGGGAAAGGAAAATACATTGGTGGCCGGAAGACAAGTTATTAGGATACTATTGTAATTAGGCAAGGGTGAATATATTCAATCAACATAGGAGTAGAAGCAGTAAGTCTTGGTAATCAATCAGATGACTGGGCTGGTGTGGGAAGGAGAGGAAGAAACAAACTGTAAGACTTCAAATCTGGAGATGCAGAAAGTATCAATAAACTCATAAATACACACTGCCATTTAGTCAATTGCAACTCCTAGCAACTCTAAAGGACAGGGTAGAACTGCCCCTGTGGGTTTCTGAGACTGTAACTCTTTACAGGGGTAGAAAGCCTCAGCTTTCTCCTGTGCAGCAACTGGTGGATTCAAACTGTTCACCCCGAAGATTGCAGCTCAACCCTGAACCCAGTATGCCACCAGGGCTCCTTATGATACTAACAGTTTGTACTATAAGACAATTGCTTTTACCTCTCCATATGCTTTCAACAATAAAGAAATTCCATCTTAAAATTTAAGCCATCTTAAAAGCTTCAAGCCATTTTAAAAGCTTCAAGGTAAACAAGTGGCCATCTAGCTCAGAAGCAACAAAGACCACATCGAAGAATCTCACCAGCCTGTGTGATCACGAGGTGTTAAACGGATCAGGTATCAGGCAACAAAGAACAAAAATTCATAACACTGTGCAGGAGGGGGAGTGCAGACTGGAGACCCAAAATCCATCTGTAGGCAACTGGACATCCCTTTGCAGAAGGGTCTCAGGGAGGAGACGAGCTAGTCTGGGTGCAGGGTAGCAACGATGAAACATAAAACTTTCCTCAGTTCTTAATTGCTCCCTCCCCTAACTATTATGATCCCAATTCTACCTTACAAACCTGGCTAGACCAGAGCATGTACACTGGTACAGATGGGAACTTGAAACACAGGGAATCCAGGATAGATGATCACTTCATGACCAGTTCTGAGAGTGGTGATAACGGGAGGGTGGAGGGGAGGTGGGGTATAAAGGGGGAGCTGATTATAGGATCTACATATAACCTCCTCCCTGGGGAACGGATAACAGAAAAATGGGTTAAGGGAGACATCAGACAGCATAAGATATGTATGTTAGTCTGGGTACATTAGAGAAAACAAATCCATGGAAACTCTTATGTATATGAGAGTTTTAAATAAAGGCTAAGTACACATCAAGAAAACATCCCAACCCAGTGCTGCCCAAGGCCACAAGTCCAGCATTATCCCATATGTCCAACACCAATCCATGAAGTCCTCCTCCATCTCACAAAACACATGCAGTGACACAGACTGCAGAAGGAAAGCCGAATCAGTGGACGTGTAAGCATCTCAGTGCTGGTGGGGGTCTCCACACAGCTGCTCCAGCACCCAGGGCTGCATCAGGATAGGTCCATGTGGCTTCTCCTCAGGGATGTCTTGCAGGAAATGAGCCTTGAAGGCTGAAGCAAGGACTGGCTAAAGCACCCTGGTCCGACCATCAGAAAGCAAGAGACCTGAGAACTAGAAAGGTGAGGCTCACCATGCCATTTACCTCTCTGCCCTTCAATTAACCCCACAAGCTTTTATCGGCCAGGTTAGCACAATAAACCTTAACTATCTCAACATGACAAAATAATAATTTATAAATCATCAAGGGTACATGAGGGAGAGGGGAGCTGGGAGGGAGTGGAAAAATGAGGAGCTGATACCAAGGGCTCAAATAGAAAGCAAATGTTTTGAGAATGATGACAGCAATAAATGTACAAATGTGCTTGACATACAATGGATGTATATATGAATTGTGATAAGAGTGCTATGAACCCCAATAAAATGATTTAAAAAATAATTAAGCCATCAAGTTCTTTCCTTCTATTTGTTTTTGTTCCTGCTGAACATGGTGTCAAGGACTCACCAAACTGTGTCTGAGTTCTGCTCCCAAGACTGAGTTTACCAGGCAGAAGTATCTTCCAGAAGGGCTTACACGAAACTATTAGGTCCCAGACAATAAATTGGTCCCAGTAGGACACACACCCATGGATACTAGCACGAATAAAGCCAAGTGGGAAGTTTGATTATTGGTCAATGCGGACTGCAAAAGGCTCAAGTTGACAAAAGAATACCAAGTAGCAGCCAGGTCCTCGGGCAAGGCAATAAAAGGAAAAATGAGTCATGAGCTGAGAAATTGGCACAGACTGGGAAAGAGCTAAGAATTGAGAGTGCAAGATAAGCTGGGGTGAATGGTTCAGGATAGAAGCCATGAATTCGCAAAGAATGAGGGAGGCCTGTTCTCATGTAGTGTGGGCAGGTTAGTACAGGCAAATACCTGATCGCTTAATGGCACTGAACAGGCCCAGGCACTCTACATGGAATCCCTAAGCAAAAGTATCTCTGCCCAGACAGCCTAAGAAATGGAATATTTTGTGACCACGGCAGAGTTTTAGATTTTTGTGTCAGTTCCTTATGATTTATAGTGTAAATATATATTGTCATTTGCAAGACCACAAGTTCCGTTTAAAAGTCATAGGACAGATGACTTTTAATTCAGAAATCGAAATCCAAGGTTATCTAGCTTTTCTCCTTCTACTGAGTTGTTTTCAGTGATAAATCCCCTAATTTAGAACACAGGCAAGTTGATTAACTGTGTTTAATAGGCAGTGGAGGCTTAGTTATTGACAACTGCCAGGCAGTTCCTTGGAACATGACCTTAGGTTTGTAAATTTGCTGAAACATGATATAGCACATGCAGCCCATATTTTGCTTCACGAGAGATGTCTAAGGTTGTTGACCTTTTTGCTGAAGCTGCCCTGCGCTCAGCTCTCCAAGGAGTTCATAAGAGCTTTGTGGTCCACAAGAAGTAAAACGAAGAAAATAGAGTGACTGTACGTATACACACACACACACACACACACACACACACCAAATATAGTCAATAAATAGCTAGGGATAAGAAATTCAAGAAGGGAGAATCCAAGCTGGGAAAAGCTCCGGAATTACAGCTGTCTTTCTAGTGTGAGTTTTGGCCTTTGTTCTGCTCTAAGGCCTCTCCTGTCTTTTCGCTGGGGCCATCCCTGCCACCACCACCATCATCGGTCTCCCAGGATTCTAGCCACCCTGATTACCCTCGCTCTCCTGGCCCAGTAAGGGACAGTTCCCTTCGTTCTTTGAAAACACAGCCGGTCTTTTCCACGTAGAACTTTCTTAAGAGGGAAAGAAAGAAGAAAGGCAATGAAAGAAAAAAAGGAAAAAAAAGCATACTCCAGATGCCTGGGACTGGATAGTGTGACAGTCCATTGATTGTAATTTTAATCATAGTGCTTTCTCCTTAAAACTGAGCAATGCTGTAGCTTCGCTAGTAAAAAGGGTGTCTGCTGTGGGCATTGTCCTCTTTCAAGAACTATCTAGATGGGATCAAATTGACAACAGCAACTCAAAAGACTAGATAGAACCCCGAGGGGCAGTGAGTTTATGTTAAGAGGGGAGGACAGCACAGAAAAGGATGAGAATAGTTATGCAACTCAATGAATGCCATCGGTGTCACTGAATTGTACATGGAGAAACTAGTGAACGGGGCTATATTTTGTTGTGGATAGCCTCAAAATGTAAAAATTAAAAAAAAACACATCTTAATGCATTGTTTCTCAAAGTGAGGTCCCTAGAACAGCAGCAGCAGCAGCAGCAGCTGGGAAATAGTTAGTAATGCCTCGCCCCAGACCAACTGAGGCAGCAACTCTAGAAGAGGAGTCCTGCCATCTGTCTTTTAACAAGCCCTTCTCCAGGCTATTTGAACATACGTTCAAGTGTGAGAACGACTGTCCTAAAGAGATTCCATCCTAGCCCTGGGGAACCTTGACTGATTTGGCCAGCAAAGCACACAGCCTTCTCTTTCCCTTGCATCAAGTGTGTTTGCTTCTGTTTGCCTGTGGCCAAGTGGCTAACTAGCACGTCTTTGGGGCCAGAGGGCCCCATGTTCTGGCCTAGCATAAACCAAAAAACCAAAACAGTGGCCATGATGACAAGTTTGACTGGTGGTGGCCACCCATGTACATTACATTCCAACTTTCTTCTGTGGCACCAAGGCATGGGCTTCCCTGAAGAGCCTTTTGCTTAAGGAGTGCAGGGGGTGCAATGGTTCAGTCCCTAGGAGTACAAAATAGACTCAATGACTTATAAAAACTCTACGAACTTCAGAAGGATGGATGTGACAGTGTTCTAAACAGTCATAAAAATGAAAGGCATTATTACCTGTGTTTTACAGTCAAGGCAGCTTAAGCCCAGCATGGCTGCCTGACTTGGACAAAAACTGCTTGCCTTTCTACTTCACGTTTTTTTTTTTCCTACTTCACGGGTTGTTTTTTTTTTTTCCTACTTCACGTTTTCTATGGGTGCGAGAAAGCTTTCACTCCCCAAATGTCTCCGTTTACAACGGGACACAGAGAGCCAGATTTAATAAAGTATTCATGCACTCTCTATTAAGATGAACACAGTCTCGGGCCAGTGTAACACAAAAGGCAGCATCTCGATACATTCTGATCGAGGGAGGTAAGATTTGGGACACTGCCTGGGGGAGTACCGGAGGAGATACTAGTGTGGAGATGGGCTTCCGGCAGGCCCGGGGCACAGGGTTGAGGGCAGTGAGTGGGCAGCAGGGACTGTGCTATGAGAAGGCCACAGGACAAAGGATTGCCTGCATCACCACACTATTGCCTACAGACCACAGTTTAGCTTCTATTTTTTTAATTAAAAGATCATTTGGGGGGGTGAGCTCTTACAACTTTTGTTCCAATCCATACATCGATGGCATCAGGCATGTTTTTATATATGTTGCCTTCATTCTTTTCTAGACATTTACTTACTTGGTATCAGGTCCTCTTCCCCCCTCTCCCAACATGGCCCCTTGATAGATTATAAATATTATCTTCTCTTTTAAAACAATTTTAATTGGAAGTCTGACATACGGCCAGAACAAGTAGACTGTTCTCCTTGCCCTTTTTCTCCTCTCCTACCTCTCAGCTCTTCCTCTTTATACATTTTTTCTTTTTGTACTTCCTACACAGAGATAAAGTTAGTTTTCTGTGAGCTAGATTTCATCCCCAGCCTTCCTTCTCTTGCTTGTTTCTTTTTCATTGTGCGTTCAGGGCTCGCACATACAGTGTTTCAATTAGGGCAGAGGACAGAAGTCATCGTGCTCAGGGACGGGCTAGTCTATTCTGTACACCGGCAGTGGACCGCACATCCATACGCCCGAAGAAGCTCCAAGCAACTCCGGCTTTTGCCTGCCCAAGAAGGTGCTATGTAAGTTGTCGGTGGCGGTGGGGAGGGCATTCTGCTTAGGGTCTCTTTCCCTAGGGTCTCTTTCCAGCTGAGATTTTGCCGCATCTTGCATGAAAATGGAGTTGCTATGAAATGTCTTTCCATAAAGGCATATGGACAGGGAGCAAGCCCATAGGCAAGGCCACCAAGCCATGGCTGCCGGGGGAAACACCCTCTCCTGGTTGTCTTTATGGCAATGCCTTCTGCAGAAAGTCACTTTGTCAAGGTTCCACTTCCAACGAGCATGAAGTTTTGCTTTCATTAGGATTCGGTGTCATTTAGGCTACACACGAAAAGAAATTTGTGCAGAGTATAAATTACAACCATCTTGGAATGCTCCTAAGGCATTTATGGACCATACTCCTCCTTGTTTCATAATTAAAAAGAAAAATAACCCACACTGAACCATATTTCTGGTCCACTTATCACAGAATTGGGTAGGGGCTCAAAATATGTGGGTAGTTGGAGTAAAGCAGGTGCGTTGACTCTTAGGAAGTGACCTTGATTTGATCTGCTACAAATAGTCTAAATCCTCCTTGAATCTCTTTATAGTTCAACTTGTGCTGCTCCTTGAGGGGGTGTTCTATAGATTTTGTTGGCCACTGCGCAAAGCGTCACTTCCTTGTGTTTATCTTGGATTTCACACTTTTGGGTTTTAAGATCTGTGCTGCGTTCAAGCAAGGAACTTTGATCACTGTTCACTTTGCTGCTCGTGATAGGATAATTGCTTCAACCTGTGCAAGCCGAGTACTGAATGCATGCTAATAATTATGACAGTATGAGCTTTACCTGTGGCCACTGCTGCTCTCGCGTCACCATTTTGCAGGTTAAAAAAAATCCCGTAACTGTGTTACTCTGTTTCTTGACCTGTTTTCTATTCATTCAAGCCTTTTTGTTAGCTTTTCTGGCCAAAATGACACTGTGAGCTAAAATTGTTCCCCAAATAATCAACAACTCCAGATCCCTTTTGACTGGGAAGTAACAACAGAGCTTATTATCACATTTACATCATTTGCATATGTTTTCTGTCCATGCATTACCTTACTGGGATGATCTATTTTTTTCCTTTCTGCCCACTCCCCAATTATGCAAAATTTCCCTTATGTCCGATCCTGTTTCAGTACTGAGAATTGCTTAGGATCTGCTACAGTGTACACAGAATGACCACTATGCATACCTTCTTTATACCACATGTAATACAGAACTAAGCCAAAGACCATGTGAAACCGAAAGCTGAAACTTCATCCATAAAAACACCCACTTTTGCCCATCCTCTATTTTATTATGTAAGTTAGCCCTCTCTCCTAGACAAAAGAGTTCCCCAAACCTTTAGGGAGTCATTTACCAACAAGAAGGAGTCAATAGTGTTACGGCTTATCAGAAGCTTTTTGACATCTCTATGTAAATTCTATTCCCTGATTCCTCCTTGTCCATATGTTATTTACTCTCTTAAGGAGCACTACTAGATTAGTCAGACACCATATCCCCCACAGAAACCCGGCTGCCTTCACTTTGAAAGGTCATGTTTGACTGTGACTCTGGATTTATTATTTAGCTGTAAAACAATGGTTCACAGTTTCCAGATTTTACTTCTTATGAAATTTTTGCATTGAATCATGAAATGTCAGGGACTGGAAAAAACCTTAGAGATAGTTCAATTCTTTTCACTGCACAAAGAAGTAACTAAGACCTAGAGAGGTTTCGGTTGTACTGTGTTTTATCTTAATAACCTTTTAACTGGTAAAAAGACAGGAAGACCCTCAACGAGATGGCTCAACACAGTGGCTGCAACAATGAGTTCAAATAAAACAAATATTGTGATGATGGTAGGATCAGGCAATGCTTCCTTCTGTTGCACAGAAGGTCCCCATGAGCTTGAAACAATATGAAGGCACTGAAGAAGTCTTTTAACAATTACAGTACAATCCTTATTATAGATTGTGCTGAAATCCTTGGGCATGTGTTTTCTCTGATATCTCAAATAGAATGTTCTGTTTTAAAATCGTACTTTCAAGACTTTGTAGATTTTTCTCTGCTCAGACATGATCTTAAGCATTAGATATATCTTCATTTCTGATGTAGTGATTACGTGTTGGGTTATAATCTACATGGTTGGCAGTTCAAAACCAACATTAGCTTAGCAGGAGAAAGACTGGACTTTATACTTCTGTAAACGGTTACCATCTCAGAAATGCACAGGGAGTCACTATGACTATGAGTCAGCATTGGGGTTGGTTTGGTGTCATTTAAAGTCAAAGGTAGCTAATATGTATCTGTTAATCTGTTCTGATTGTGGTGTGAGGTAGATTTCAATTCAGAGTAGAACTGCCTCTTAGGGTTTCCTAAGCTGGAATGTTTGGGGAGACAAGTCATTTGTTGTTTTTTTTTTCTTATGTGGCGTTTACGGGGGCAGGGCGTTGAACTGCGGACCTTTTGATTAGCAGCAGTGGGCTTAACTATTGTGCTACCAGGACTCTTCAAATATGTATCTCAAAAAAAGACAAAGACATGTATACCTTTGGGTTCAGGGAAATACTGACTGGATGAGGCATCAGGATGACTTCCAGGGTGCATGTAATGCTGTGTGTCTTGATCTAGATATTGGAAATATGAATGTGTTAACTTGGTGAAAAATCCTTGAGTTGTTGCACACCTGTGATTTGTACAGCTTTCTGTGTTTGTCTTTCCTCTCAACCATCGTTTGAAATGACTATTAATCCTCACTTTGCTGATGAGGAAAATGCGGCTGAGGTCAAGTTCAATTCATATAGCTAATAAAGTGTACATGGCACCAAGAAGTAGATTTTCTATTGTCTATTATAGAATAAAAATAGCAAAGACAAAGAAAATTATGTGAGTATCTCACACATAAGTATCTCACATATTTTCCTTGTTAGAAAGATTTCACTAAAAAGAAAAAGATTTTATTCTTTATAAACAACATACAACTTTTTGTGAAGAGAAAGTATTTTCAAGCTTCATTGGCATATAATTCAGATATCATACAATTCAGTAGTTAACCACATCAAGAAGAGCTGTACAATTATCACCACAATTAATTTTAGAACATTTTCTTCATTCTTATACTCACCATTATTAGCTTCTCACTTCCCCCAATCTCCCCTGCCAGAGCCCCTACCCCAAGGAATCATTAATCCATTTACTGTCTCTTTAGATTTACCTATCTGGATTTCAGATACAGAAAAATATTTTTTCAATCCTCACAAGAAGAACAAAATAAAAGAGATAAAAATCTCAATAGACAAGCAAGCACAAACTATTAAAAACAAATTGAAATGGATCATAAAGGAGATCAAATCAAAGGGTGCTAACTTTTAACCTACAACACCTTCAGCCACCCATTAAGAGAAAGTTGTTTTGGACCTTGAGCAGTTAATTCCACTCTTTAGTCATTGTCTTTAATCTCTCTCCTTGAACGCCACTGAAGGAAAAATCAGTTCTAATGTTATAGATCTTATTTTCAGAACAAAAATCATCACTAAAAATACATGATCAAATGATAGTATCAATTAGAATGAATAATGAATAAATTCAAACTGATTATAGACCTATGATGCTATCCATGAGCTGTAACCATTAATCATGATGTTTCCCATATTTCAGATGTAGACAATGAAATATCTTATCTTCCAATCCTTATACTCAGGCCAAGTGTGTTGTTAAAAGCAGCTATTCTGATGCCACACTCACTTCCTGAGTTCGAATTCTGGTGCCACCACTGAATGACCGTGGCTTGAAAGGCTGACATGCTTAACAAATAAAACCACCAGGCAGTCAGCTAAATCTGAATTCTCAGACAATGTAATTGCTTTGTACTCAATGATTACTTATCTGAAATTCTAATTTACCTGGGTGTCCTGTATTTTTCCTGGCAACCTCACCTTGGATGAGTTTCTTACCTCTCCTGTGCTTTGGCTTCATGAGCTGTGAAAAAGGAACAGGAACCAGCTCAAGGAGTTGTGGTGAAGATTTCCTGGGCATGTATATAAATTGCCCACAGTAAATACTATATAAATAAATATTATAATGAACTAATTTCTCCATTTACATTGATACAAGTTTGGCTTGGATGTCTGTTTTAGAACGTACAGAGGAAGAATTACTTTGGATCTCATCTCTGGGCAGAACTAAAGTACATAAGAAGTATCAGCGTTTATTGCTACAGATACTCACTTAGAACAGCTTCTTTTTTTAACCTAGACACATATTCAGTAACCCAGTATTTTCTAACCCAGATACAACTTCTTGTGCTGTTGTTTATATAAATGCCATTTCCACACAGGAATATCTGTTTTATGTTTTTAAGAGTCTGGAAAAAAGTTTTTAAGAATTCTGGGGTTTCCTATTTTTAGTCTACATTTCAAGAACTAAACCTATCCTTCACACCATAATAAGCACCCATTCCCCATATTTGCTTAGCAGGAATCTCTATATTGTCAGATGCAAAAGTAACACTAAAATTTAAGGGCTGGCATTATTGCAGTTTCTCGTAACACCTGAGAAAAACTCACACACATAATAAAATGCATTGGACCAAACATTTAAAATATAATCTAATTGTATCTGCTTTCATGATCACAGATAGCAAATGTCTCTCGCTATTTTCACAATGGATATGAAAAGCATGATGTATCTATGTTAATTTCACACTGGCATTTAGCCATTTGAATGATTGCCTTCACATATGCTGAACTGTCAGGATGTGTGAAATTTCATATAAGGTCATTAGCACAGAAAGGATGAGAGAACCAGAACAGTACGAACGATTCTGAAAAATTGGTGAAATATTAGCTAAAGTTGCTGGGCAAATTCACAGCAGGCAAATATCATGGTTTTGCCAGTAACCTGTGCTTTAGATTGCAATAAATTGTTCCTGTTTTGCTTTCCACTGTAGAAGACACTAACTTGGCTTCATGAAACCAGGCATGCATGTCATCTCCCACCTCATTTTCCTGTGCGTGTAGGAGGAGCAATATAATACAAACTGTTCTGGCACAAAATAATCTATTTGACAGTTGCAGGCAAGAAAACCGTCTCAGCAACCCTGGCAAGATAGCATTCAGACCTCTCTCCATCACTCTTGTCGCTTTGTCTCGTCCCTTCTTTCCTCTCATTAGCACTCCTTCAAAGGCACACAGCAGACATTCTCAGTACGTCCATCTCATAGACATGGGCAAAGTGGCCATTTCTTTGAAGAAAACTTTCGCCATGCAGACATGATAACAACAATAGGTACAGGTAGCATTTTGATTAACCCACAACATAGGGAAATTATTCAAAAGTCCTTCATGGACACTCTGTCATAAGTTTACAAAGGATTTCACTCTGAAATGCTCAAATCTATACTTACAATTTGAACTCATGATTTTTAACTGCCTTCTGGGAATATCCACCTAGAGGTCCTACACTAAACTCTTACCTTGTGCCAGACCTGATCCTCCTCCTCCTGGTTCCATTCCTGATGTCAACATTGACCAAGTTCCCCAAGCCTAGAGGATGTCCGTTCCCCTAGTCCTGTCTACAACCCATCAATGGAATGCTGTTGATTCATCCTTCAAATGGTTTCTGGAATCTTGTCCCAACTGTGCATTCCCACAGCCATTAATTTAGTTCATTCCCTCTCCTAAACCACAACCCATTCACGTCGAGCAGATCTCAACTCACAGTGACCCGGTAAGACTCCCGGAGTTCTCTAAGCTGTACAACTTTACATATCTTCCTTCCACTGAGTGGTGGATTGAAATGCTGAACTTTCTGTTCGCAGCGGAGTGTTTTAACCACTGGGCCTAAAGTCCCTACCCTAGTGAGTCCCTCTGCTTCCATCCATTCCCAGAGCCAATCCATCTTTTGTGCACGAAGCCAGATCAATTTCCTCTACTCCTAACCCCCTTATGGACTCTGCAGAGCCTATAGGATCGAGCTTGACCTCAGCCTGGCATCTAAGGCCCACAGCCTGGCCCTCACTCTTCCAGTCTCATTCCTAAGATGCTTCATTCACTTAATCTATGTTTTTGCTTGTCAGACCAAATGAGCAGCTATATTCAAATGAAAATTACCTGACATCTCCAACCTAGTGCTTCTTAATCAAGGACACACATTACATTACAATGATCTGGGGAATATGTTTTAAAAATCAAAAGTGTACTTTTCCCATATCAGATCTATGGAACCAGCATTTCTTTGAGTGCGTCCATACTTTGGATTTTAATCATCTGATCAGGTGCTGAAGGGTGAAGATGCTGGTGTGGGGCATTTGTTCCCTCTGTTTCTTCTGTCCAGGTTCACTCGCCACCTGGCTAACTCCTACTCATTCTTCAAGACCCACCTCAAAGACCAGGTGTCTTCTGGGAAGCCTTCCAAGATCCTGATGGAACAGATTATGTGCTCTTCCCTGTTGCTGTGGCAGTTTGTACACTGCTACTCTAATCATGGTCCTTTGTGAAGTGCTCCTTATTGTTTATGATCTCCTCTGGTGAGAAAGCAAACAAACTGCCAGCATTTCGTGTATTCCACTTGGCACAGTGCCTGGCCACATGCTGATGAAATAGAAGGGGGGTGGGCGGGAAAGGGCAGGGAGTAGGGGCCTAGGCGGGATCTAGGGCCAAAGAGATAGTATAAGACATCCTGCCTTTTGTTTCTCAGCAATAAGTCCTTCGTATACTCTGCTGTTGAACGCTGGTGGGGGCCTCATGACAAACGGAAGCAGATGGCCACATCTTTCTCCCGCAGAGTGACTGGTGGGTTTGAACCTTTGACCTGTCGGTTCACAGCCGAGTGTTTTAACCACGGCATCACCGGGACTCCGAACTGAATTTTTTTAAAACTAATCTTAAAATATCGATTTGGCACAGAAAAAAAAAATAAAGAGCGCGATGGAGGTTTTGCTTATCTACGATGCTGAGTTTCTGCCCCAGAAACTTCTGGTAGTTCCTGATAACAGTGCTGCCTGCAGTGCCTGTTCCCCCCTGGCCCTGCTCATGTTCTCTTGAGCACAGCACTAACAACAGTAGGGAAAGCTTTTACCACAGGGTGACAGAACCTCCGTGAATTACGTTGAAGGGTGGTAATTTTATACAACTGCCTTTCTTAGAAGTCCTGGCAACGACTTCCTTTTCCTCACTGTAAGCTGATGGCACAGTCACTTCCTATTTGGTCTCAACTGCCAGTTGTTTTCCTGTTTTTAACTGCCACCTTTGACTAGAACTGTTCTTGAGAAGGCTACAAATTAAAGAACAAGTGGTCAATTGAATGCATTTTTAAAAGTCAATTCAGAAGGGGGGAAATCTAGCAACCAAACTGGGTGTGTAACATCGTTTCATGGTAACGCATGAAGTAGTCCCCAGTCACTAAGTAAAAAAATGCTCACTGGAGAGCATAAAGAAGCTGCCTGATCTCAACACAAAGAACCCAGTCTCCCAAAGAAGCCCTCTCCAGCAACTCCCCTCTTCACACACCCATATGGCAACAGGACATGGGCATTCTCGCAGGGCTGGTGCAGCCCGTGGTGACTCTCCCCGCTCTAAGAGGACACAGAGGGAGCACAGGCAGGCTTCCGAGGGCTTTCACCTTGAGTCCAGGCATCTAAGGTCAACAGGGTGGTTCTGTAGGGGAGAGTTTAGACAAGCAGCAAAAATAGAAGCAGGAAGGGGACTCGGTGAACAGTCCACCTTTTCACTGCTCCCTCTACAAGTGAATGGCACTGGCAGGACCACATCTCCTTCTCTCAGTTCTGCAACCACTTCAGTGAAGGCAACAAGGTATGATCGTGATCGCTTTGCTACTGGATGCAACAGTTCGAAGTGGGTAAGCATATATGAAAAAAAAAAGACATAAGCAGGAAACTGCTTAAGCAGTATCTCCTTCCACCCACCTCCTCTGTTGCTTTAGTCCTCTCAGCAGCATCAGGAAGTGAAGCAGGCGAGCAAATTCAGCCGTACCTTTTACAGTCCAGGTTACTGTTTTAAACGATACTCTGAGGAGGACACCACCTAATACCACAGGAAAATTAATGTATTTTAATTATGGTGTTGGAGATTAATATTTAAAATACCATAGTCTGGCAGAAGAACAAACAAATCTGTCTTGGAAGAAGTACACTCAGAAGGCTCCTTAGATTAGCAAGGATGCCGATGCTTCACCTCATGTACTTAGGACATGCGATTAGGAGAGACTAGTCTCTGAAGAAGGTCATCGTTCATGGTAGCATGGAGGGACAGTGACGGCAGGGATGGATGGACACAGGGGCTGCCACTAGGGGCTCAAGCACAGGAGCAGTGGTGAGGACGGCGCAGGGCAGGACTCTCCTATGGCACACAAGGTGACTGAGTGGGAACTGATTCAGTGGGACCTAAAAACAATATGTAGTTTATTGTGCAAGGCCAAAATGGTATATACCGCTACTCATGAGAATTCAGCAATGTTCCCGAATCAAGAATTGATATAGTAACTTTTCATTCTGCTGGAACAGTGAGAATTCCACAGTTACAAAAATGCTTATATTGTGGGTTCCAATGTGATAGCCACAGAGAGTAAAAAGGTGAGTCGAGCTATCACATGTACACATACACATATTTTATACACACATACTACATCTACTTCTATGCATACATATTTAACCATGGTGTCACCATATATATAAATGTACATATATATTCTTTTTTAATAATCATCTTATTGGGGGCTCGTACAGCTCTTAACATAATCCATACATCCAACCATCGTGGCAAGCATATTTGTACATATATGTTGCCATCATCATTTTCAAACATTTTCTTTCTACTTGAACCCTTGATATAAGTTCCTCATTTCCCCCCTCCCTCCCTCATGCACCCTTGATAATTTATAAATTATTAACATTTTTGTTATTATTTTTCCATGTCTTACACTGACCAATGTCTCCCTTCACCCACTTTTCTTTTGCCAATCCCCCTGGAAGGAGGTTACATGTACATCATTGTGATCGGTTCCCCCTTTTCCCCCCCAACTTCCCCTTCCCCTCCTGGTATTGCTACTCTCACTATTGGTCCTGAGGGGTTTATCTTTTCTGGATCCCCAGCTCTTATCTGTACCCATGTACATGCTCTGGTCTAGCCTGTATATATTCAATTTTATATATACTCAATATATATTCAACTTTATAAATTTGGTAGAGAATTTAATGAAAGGATAATGAGTATTTCCACCAATATTTTGAAGCCCCTCATGTGTGTATAGGATAGAAAATAGATTATATACACGGATATAGATATTTTGGGAGCCGTGGTAGTGCAGTGATTGAGTGCTCAGCTGCTAACTCAAAAGTCTGTGGCTCAAACCCCCCAGCTGCTGCCCAGGAGAAACGATCTAGCAATTTAGTCCTGTCAAGATTACCCTAAACATAACTCATTGCAGTCGAGGCAAGTCCATTCTGACTCACGGTGACCCAATGGGATTTCCAAGGATGTAATCTTTATGGAAGCAGACTGCCACGTCTTTCTCCCCAGTGGTTGGTGGGTTTGGACCAACCATCTTTACATTAGCAGTCAAGTGCTTAATAACTGTGCTGCCCAAACTCTATAATCCTATGAAAACTACAACCTAGGAAATCCTACAGCTCAGTTTCACTCTGTGCGATAGGGTCATGATGAGTCAGAATTGGCAAAGGGTTTAGATATATCTATGTATATCTGTATCTTTATATCAGTACAGAGCCTAGTGGTCTAAAAAATAATAATCCCTGACTGGATGGTAAACTCCTAGAATTATCCAGATTTTCTTTAGCTTCAAATATTCAGATGCGTGGAAGAAATTAAGATAATTAGGTTAATTATTATACTTCATATGTTTCGACATAGGCTCAAATTGTGAAAGTCCAAAAGGTGGAACTTCATTTTAAACTCTTATAAAATAGATTAAGAGGTCAAATTTAATTCAGTGATGTGGCAGTGGTTATATTTAAAAATCAAATCAAGAATTTCCCTCGTAAAATTATTTTAGAACCAATAATATGTTTTCACTAATTAGTATTCACTTTGGTGGGACGGGTGAACTATGTTTTAGTCCAATGATAAATAGAAACATTCCTTTATTTCC
Organism: Tenrec ecaudatus; assembly: GCF_050624435.1. Lineage (NCBI taxonomy): Eukaryota > Metazoa > Chordata > Mammalia > Afrosoricida > Tenrecidae > Tenrec > Tenrec ecaudatus. Next base: position 147,072,823 of record NC_134548.1, read on the forward strand.
AGTGCCAAATTAATGAGGTCCAGGATCTTGTGGGTCTTTTGTTTTTGATTTTTGCCCCAGCCACTATATTGAGCTGAAATCCTCAGGGAACAGCCCTGTTTCTTGGGTGTGAAGTGCTCATGCATAAAACGGAGAACAAGGTTTCTCACACTCAACACCATTGGCATTTGGGGTCAGAGAATCTTTTGTTGCAGGGGAGCGTGTTCTGTGCATTTATCAGCATCCTTGGTCTCGACCCATTCAGATGCTAGTAGCCCTTCCTCGCCCCTTCCACACAGAAGACAACTAAAAATGTCTCTAGACATTGACCAATGCACCCTGGGGGTACAATTGCCTCTGGTTGAGAATCCTGGCCCAAATGAGTTATTTACTGTTGCCCTCATTCAAGTGTGTCTCACCATTTCTGTCTACCCTCAATTTAGTTCTGTACCAGCCCAGTCAGTAAATATTTATAAACATTGGCTAAGTTAAATATTAAATAATGAGGATATGACAAATGTCTGGAATTTGAAACCACAAATGCTAAATTTAAATTATTGAATTTTGTCAAACTCAAGGACACTGACTTGGCATTCACTGAACTTGGAATTCAAGGTCTCATTTTAGTATATGATTATGAAGTATAAGCTATTCATTAGAACCTGTGGGTCAAGACCCTTTTGGGGGTCAAACGACCTTTTCACAGGGGTTGCCTGATTCATAACAGTAGCAAAATGACAGTGATGAAATAGCAACAAAAAAAAATTATGGTTCGGGGGTCGCCACAACATGAGGAACTGTATTAAAGGGTCATGGCATTAGGAAGGTTGAGAACCACTGGTACCTCTATAGGCTACCAAAGAGCAATATTCCTTCAAAGAACATTGTCTAGCAAGCTGCCGGAATATATTTAAATATATTATTTGACTCAGGAATGACATTTTAAAAGAAAATATTCAAGAGTCTTTTGTGAGAAGTAATGAAAGCATATTTTAATTTCTTGTCATGTATTTAAATTAAGATTTTTAAGAAGTAATTCACTTGAAAGGCCAGGGGAACTTCCTGGGGCTCATAAAATCTAGATTGTTCTGAAATGTTGAATCTGTTCCCAAGAGAATATATGCATATATAGCAAAAATGTGTGCAAACCACAACAGCAACAACAGGGGTTTATTTAATAACTGTAGGTCTTTAAAAGGGTGGCATTTTTACTTAGATCTCAAAAGCAGTGATTCTTATGAAATCTCTCTACAGCTCTCGTCCCAAATTTAGCATTCTTTTATTCTACCTGAATAATTTTAGCCTAAGAGAATTTGGATCTTTGTCCTCAATGACGTTAACCACCTTGTTTGGCAGACAAATGCAATGCATGCCCTAAGAAGAAAGAACTACAATTTGAGCGGTGCTTCTATGGTACCTTTGCACTGAACAAGGGACATGCCATCAAAGGAGTGTGAAGGAGGGCTTACAGCTGGATCGCTCAGTGGAAGTGGGGCTAGGGGTGGGATGCGCTTCAGGGTCTTGGCTTTTGGCTACTCAAAAGTGTGCTATGAAGCCCAAAAGTCCAGGCACCCTTTGAGTGCTTAGTAGCAAAGCAAACTCTTGGGGTGACCCTGTGGGCTGGGCTGGAGGGGAAAGACCTCAGGGGAGTCTCCACCAGATTAGTTGGGAGGGCCTGACCATGGAGAACTAAAGACTAAGAATGCAATTCTCTGCACTTCTACAATTTATCATCAAGAAAAACAGACAGAAACCAGCACCGTACTACGAAGCTTATCACCAGTCACAGGGATCCGGGTGTGAACTCTCAGTTCTGTTACTTCTTAATTGTGTGCAATTGGGGGCAAATTATTTAATCACACGGAGTCTTTTCCGGTTCCTACAAAATGGAGACAGTGGGGAGGGGGTAGTACCGGTTCTACCTCAAAGATCCATCCATGCATAGGACCCCAGAAAGCCCTTAGCAGCCCTGGGCATATAGAAAGTGGCATCCAATTGATATGAATAATAGGAATGAGGGTGATAATATGCTATTCTTTAAGAATAAGAAAAGAACAAGGGGCATATTGTCTGCTGGAACCCACTTGTCCCCCCTAGCCCCCACTCTCTTGAGTGCAGTCCCATAACCTGCAAGGTAAGGGATTTTATTCCTTTCAAACTGGCTCTCCAGTATTCAGTTCTGTGGGTTTCTTTTCTTCTTCTTTTTAAATGTAATTAACCTCTCCTGTATTCCCACAGGTGCCTTTGCAGGGAGGGTCCTTTCATGAGTATTATCATACATACTGTTGTTTTGTGGGAGGATCCTCTCAAAAGGCCTTATCTCCCTCCTGGAGTGGGACCGAAAATGGGGTGGGAGTGAGGGGTAGGGTGTTTGGGATGGGGAAGTTACCCACACCTGGAAGGTATGCGTGCTGGATTCCAGAGCACGTCCTGCCAGCGAGCCCACCTTCTTTCCCAGGCCTCTAATATCCTCATTCATTTCTGTGCAGTTGCCCCCATCTGGGCTCCTTTCCCTCTAGCTTACACGTGCAGAACTGGTTGTGAAGGGAAGACCCAGCCTGGCCCCAGTCCCAGGGGTGGCCTCTGGTTTAAGTCCCTCCAGCCAGTTCAGGGGCGGGGACGCTGGGCCAGCTGAAGAGTAGCCGCAGACCCGCCCAGGGGTGCGGCCCCAGGCTGCGCGGGGGGGGGGGGGGCGAGGGAGGGGTGGAGTAAGCAGAAGGCAGGAGGGAGCAGGGGTCTGAGGTGGCTCCTGGTCACAGCCCTTGATCAGGTCCAGGAGGGCAGATTTCCCCCCACTCTCCAAGTTGCAACTCCAGACTTCGCCAGGGCTGCGGCGGGGGGGGGGGGGGGGGGCGGGGTGCAGCTTCTCCAGCCCGCCTGCAACGTGGCCGCGACCCGGACGCTCGAGGAGCGCCGGGTTTCTCCAACTCTCCCGTTCTCTCCGCAGGGCGGCCAGGGATTCCAGTTTCACCGACGACTCCAGACTCGCCCGCCGGCCGCGCTCCACCAGCGCGCCGCGAGCCCCCCAGGCGGCGACCGGCTCCTCCGGCCCGGGGGCCGGGCTCCCGGCGGCCCCGCCCCCGCCCGCCTCCCCGGCGGGCCGCGCGGGCGGGTGGCTGGGCCGCCTCCACCTCCTCTTCCTAAAGCGGCGAGGCGCCGACGAGCGGCATCACTGGAGCCCAGGTCCCAGCCAGCGCCACTCACCGCGCCCCGCGCACCGGACAAGGAGCAGCAGCTGCGGCGCCAGCGGCTGGCCGGCTTTGGAAAGGTAAACTGAGTCCCGGAGCCGGCGCCCCCCGTCCCCTCATGAGTCATGCCCTCCCCCCACCCAGCTCAGTGACCCCACTGTGTGTGCCCTTCCAGGCCCCGGTCGAAAAGCCTGGGAGGAGGGGCACCGCGGCGACCAAAGCAGCGCGGAGCAGGCGGAGCCGTCATGGCCCACTCACCGGTGGCGGTCCAAGTTCCGGGGATGCAGGTGAGGACGCCCCGCGCCCGCCGCCGCCCACGTGACTGCCCTGGGCGCGCGCGCGCGGCCTGAGCCGGGGCTCCCCAATGGTTGGGGCCAGCCGCTGGGGGCCAGGTGAGGGGAGAGGGGCGCTCGAGGTGTTTCCTGGCGTCCGGGCCAGGTGGTGCTGTGCTCCCAGTACGCGAGTCTGGACTAGGGCGCGTGCCCAGATGGTGATGGGGGGGCGGCCATAAAAACAGGGGGGACACCTGCGCGTGCGGTTAGGAACTGGGGAGTGGGGGTTGAAGCTGCGAGAGCGACACCTCGGAATTTGTCGGATAAAACGCGCCTCTCGCCCTCAGCGGAGTTGGGGCGGGGCGTACTCAGGGGTGACTGCTGCGTCGACATAGAATTAGGCTCTTCCTGCGTGTATTGAGAGAGGCGACGGACTTCTTTTCCTCTTTCGGCATGCTTCTTCTGGGCGAAGTTGCATTTCGCTGCCCCACCTGGGCCCCCGCTCCTGAGTGCGCTGGGAGACCGCCCTATTCCGGTCCTTGAGGTGAAGGCTTCCCCTACCTCTTGGCCTGGCCTTTCCACCAGCCAGTTGCATTTGCTTACAGGAAGATTTGTTGCCCTTGATTGGTGGGGGCTTGGGAAGGGGGCTGATGGCTGAGTGGATCCCAGCTTCTTACTTGAGATCTACCAAGCCCCCTCAAAATTGTATATAAATTTTATTAAAGAGGCGAGAAGTTGGTCAAGAAACTTTTTTTTTTTGCTGTTGAAAGTTTTATGTGGGTGCATTTCCGAGCTACCTACAGATGGTTGGTCCAACTCTACTATATGTTGAAGCCATTCACATTTTTCTCCCCTGTGCCCCTTTCCCAGATAGCTTAAACAGCCCATTTATAAATAGGTCAGAAGCTAAATACATTAAAGACTCAGTCACTCATTATCTTCTAACATGTGAAAGCAAACTTCCTTTTCAAGTTCAGGGGGGAAAAAAATCTTTTGACTACTGAATAGATGTCGTATGTTTCTCATAGAAATCAAAGCACTGGGGATTCAGGGCTTCAATTTGCTTAATGATGCATGGAATTCGTCTTTTTTTTTTTTTTACTCCTTGGTCTCATTTTATGCGCAGCCACCAAAAAAAAATAAACCCCCTTTTTTTTTTGAAAACAGCCCTTTCAAAGAAAGAGGGTCACTGGTGTTGCGCATCCACCGAACATAGGCCTCTGTACACTAAGACTTTTGGCCTTTATTTTAGGACAAATTTGCATGGAGCCTCCAGAAGTTGATGTGTATTTAATAAGAAATGAGAGAAAGAAGAAAGGGAAATGGGAACTAAGGCATTGAAAAAGTTAATCCTTTCAAGCTTGACAAAATGCCTCAAACTGTCTTCTCTGTCTACTTTTCCCCTTTCTTCCCTCCCCCTCCCTTCACTTTGTCTCACAACCCATTCGTGGAGTTTTGCCTTTGATTGTAATAGGAGCATTAGTTTGCAATGATGCTAACTACAGTTTCCCTCTGTCTGATCATCTGATCTGGAAGAAAGTGCAAAAATCTTCCCACTGTGCTCTCCTCTCCACTCTGAAGGCAGAGACAGTTACCGACGCCAAGTACATCTCTGAGGGTCTCTGTGTTTCTCCGTTTGCGTCTGTGGAGCATTCACCTCCTGGTCAGTCATCTCCCCTGTGAGTGTGGGGAACTGTGCTGAGAAGAAAATGGTTTCTGGTCTTTATTTGTCTTCACTTTATTTGACTTTTATGGTTTAGGAACTGCTTACTATAGTCCAGTATTTCTTCTTGCTTTCTGCTCTGTTTAGTTATCTGTGGTGTCTCTCTTGAGTTCTTAAATCTTAATGAAAGTGAATTTAAATGTGAATCACATATGTTAAATAACAAATTCTGCCCTTCACTTTGGGCCCTCTAACAATTGTGATTGCTTAGTCCAGCCTCACTTGTACAGGGCAATCATCTCCTTATGAGACAAGAAGGAAAAAATATCTATTTACTACCATCGTAATGAAAAGATTAATTCTTCCCATTTATATGTTCTTTCTAGACATTTATTAAACACTAAGTATAACACAAAAGGTTTTCATAAATAAAATGGTACTCTATCCAAAAAATAAACTAGATGACATTCAATATAATTCTTGAGCTTAGATTACTCTGTTTGTGCAAAATACCTAGCGGATGAGATGCAGAAATATATCATGAGCTTATAAACTTCTCTTAAAGTTTTGTGAAAGCATTAGGAACAAGTTTTGGACCTGTAGAGTCAGAAGAAAACTTGAGTTGGCCATGTGGTCTTGAAAATAATGTATAGTATTTCCACAAATCAAGCTGAAGTGGTAGACTCGCCCATAACTTTTTAACGGTTTATTTTGGAGAATTATGAAGATCGGTGGAAAAATGATTTTTCCAGAAATAAAAACAAAATTACTTTATCCAATGTTTTTCTCCCTCTGGAGAGACTCAAGTAGGAATCAAGCTACCTGTTCTATCACTTAAGACTTCAGCATTCCTGACTTTCAAACAAAGACATGTCTGTTGCCACTGCTTTAAAATAGAAAAGAAACTTGGAGTGATGAAAGAAAACCAGGATTTGGTCCAGTTTAAACTCTTCCTTATGAAGTAGTTATTCAAACTCTCCTGTTGATATTACTTAATATTGTGATAGTGAACATTTTTTATTTGCCTTATACACTCAATTTTAAGGGTATGATTTTTTTGTTCTTAATTTTTGTTTACTTCTTTAGTGTGTAACTAAAGGAATTTTCCATGCCAGGAACTAAACTCTTGGAAAATATTTAAAGCACTACTTTAAAATAATAAACCTATAAACTTGTTTCTTTCCATTCAAATATTCATTCTTCAATGATTTAAAAAACAGGCTTTTTTTTCTTTTGAAATTTTAAGTTGTAAACCATACATAAAAAACTGCCTTAAAGCGGTGGCTCTCAACCTTCCCAGTGCCGTGACCCTTTAATACAGTTCCTCATCTTGTGGTGATCCTTCAACCATAAAAATTATTTTCATTGGTACTTCATCACTGTCATTTTGCTATTGTTATAAATCGGGTGACCCCTGTGCAAGGGTCATCCGACTCCCAAAGTGGTCTCAACCCACAGGTTGAGAACCGCTGCCTTAGACCTTATATTAATATTTGTAAGAATATTCTAGATATTTTTTTCAACATTTCACTAAGTGTAGATGCTAGAATGAAGTTACATAATGAGTTTGTTTTGGCCACTAAAAAAATTTGTAGATTATTAGATTACACTTTATCCTATGCCTATTATTTAACAACTTTCAAAAATCCCTGTTACAGACTTAAAAATTAAGTCTTTATGTATCTTCAGTTATGATCAAGGTGATGCACTTTAGCAATGAGGTTATTTGAGATGTGAACTTGGTAGAAGGTTTAAGGAGCAATCAACATTTTACTGAGGACTTTTATCCAAGACATGCATTGGTGACCCCAGTTTATTGGATTCTCGGGAGGACCGAGATGTATACTACATTGCCAAATAGGGAACTGCTCCGAACTAAAGTACAAAATATAAAGGCAAGGAAATGCATACCTGGGTGGTGTTCGCATATAGACACTTATACACTTGAAGAAGGGCAGAGACCACTTGGGTTATATTGGAGAATTTTTCTAGGCAAATAAAAGATGATGAGATCTGAAAACTGGATTGGTTTTCCATTGTAGTGGTCCTTTGATGCTGAGAGTTAGGAGCCCTGTTGATTCAGTGCTTATGCATTGGGCTACTAAGCTCAAAGGTCAGCAGTTAGAAACCACCAGCCAGTAGGAGAGAAAGATGAGGCTTTTACTCTCGTAGAGAGTTGCAGTCTGAGCAATCCAAAGGAGCAGTTCTACTCTGTCCTGTAAGGTTGATAGGAGTCTGACTCGACTCCCCAGTGAGCCTGTGAGTGTAGGATGACTGAAAGTCAAAATAGACTTAACAGCAGTGGGTTTGTTTTTTAAATTTTCCCTTTGGATTACCCATTATCTCTTTCTGAGCAATGGAGAATCAATACAAAGTTACTTATGGTAAGCAAAATCTCAAGAGTTGAATGAATGAACTGAAGGATTGAGCAAAGTAAGGCACCTTAATCTTCAGAGGTTATTTTAATGGGACAGTGAATAATAACTCCACAGATATAATGGACACTGCCTTCAAATATGTACTCTCATAAGCAGAGTACTGTGAAGAAAAAAGAAATTGCCAGACTTAACAATTAGCTAGTTACACAAGAAAAAGTCAAAGCCTTAGTGGCCGTTGGATATGGAGAACGAGAAGCATTGTGGCCCATCTAAAAATGGAAAATTTGAGAGAAAAGGCAGATCCAGTTGTAAGGAAATGCTGTCCCTTTTAGATTTGCGAAGTTTGAGACAACAATGGGATGACAAAGTATTTGAAGCTGAAGAAGGGGAGTGGTAGTCACTTGTCAGTCATTTAGAGAGCATATCCTCCTTTACCTGCAAATGAAGGCCAGGGACCACCCAGGAGGGAGAGCTTCACAATGCATGAGAAACTCTGGAAGTGAGGGTCCTCACAGGACAGAAAGTGTAGGTCCATTATCTTAGAAAAGGCAGAATGGCTGTAAGATGCATGAAACGAGGTGGACATTTGGCCAGTTAGGTAGTTGACTAGGGAGAAACAGTTAACTGTTTAGCTCTCACTGTGAAATATGAATTGAAAAGAGATTTGGGGTTGTATCAGAATCCAATATGAGCCACTTACCTCCATTATACCTTCAAAAGGGAACTAATCAAATTTGCAACCTGTGAGGTGGAACATGTTGCATTGATGAACCCAAAGCTTTGTTTTGACTGTTGAGTGGTTGATGCAGGGGTGTTGAATTTACCTGTTCAAATAGCAGAAGACTAACAGGAACCAGATAATCACAGCCAACTGTTAGGTGAGTATTGGGGGTAGTTGAAAGGTTTGGGATTAAGAAGTGGTGTACAGGGGGTGGAAACAGGAATTGGGCATGGTGGGACATGCGCTTTGAACAGTAATGAGCGTCTAGAAGTGCCACGTGAGTAGAATGTCCTGCATGCACTTTTCCTTTCTTGAGGCATTGACAATGAGAGAACATAATTTAGCTGGTACTCAGAAGTCATTGAACATTATGCTGTAGTGGGGTTTTTAAATCCTACCTTTCATTTACCCAGTGACTTTGAACAAATCATCTACAAAATGAGAAATAACTTTCCTTTTGCCTCAATGAGATGTTTTCAGGATGAATTACCATATATACCCATGTATACACCGATTTTTCCAGCATATTTTAATGTACATTTTGTGGTAAAATTAGGTGTCTTGGCTGAGAGTCGGGTTGACTTATACTTGAGTATATATGGTAACTATCATCTACAGTATATTTTGACTTCTTTTGTTAAAGGTGTTATGTATGGGCAGTTTATTCTTCAAAACAATGCTGGCTTAATCACATGGAAACACTACCATTAGCTCATCTTTCCCTTGCTTGGTAACCTACATTTTTCTGCTGAAACTCAATCACAGCACACATAGATGCACACCACACGCATGCGCACACACACGCGCACACACACACACACACACACCTTTCCCCTTCACGCATGCCAGTTACAATTCAACAATCATTGATTGACCAGCCAAATCTTACCTTGACTTTCAAGGTCTTCTCCATGAACTTTCTCCAAATATTGCAAGTAATCACGAGGTTCCCCACTACCACCCCTTTCCAAGCACTTATCATATCTCTTGTCAGTGGCAGACAGTCCAATCCTTGATTTATATTCTGCCTGAGATTTTTTTTGCTTATATATGGTATTCTTACCTCCTAAACTAGGTCATAAATATCTTTGTATGTGTATGTGTGTACATTGAATTTTTTTAATTGGTTGAGAATATACACAGTGAAACATGGAGCAATTCGGTATTTTCTGCATATACAATTCAGTAATGTTGAGTACATTGCTCAAGTTGTACAATCATTTTCACCTTCCATTTCTGAATTGTTCCTCTTCCATTAGCATAAACAACTCCCTTAAGGTTCCTATCTAATCTTTACAGCTGCTGTTGTCAATTTGACCCCAAACAGCTCTTCAAAGTATATAATGCCCAAGGTGTAGAGTTTTTAACGAATCTATGAATCTATCGTTTGGTTTTTCAAAGAATCCAGGGAGATATAGATATTTGTATTTAGTTTAAGCGTTACATGGTATCATCTCAGGGAGATGTTTCCGAGGTTCCTCCAGCCCCTTGGACTCCAGAAAGTCGAGTTCGTGAGTATGTGAACTGCTGCCCTGCAACGTGGTTCGGCCTTTCCTGACGGAAGGTGGCCTTTCTCGTACTTCTCCCCTCTGTACCATTTCATATAAAGCATCTGAAAAATAGTGGGTAAGGAGTTCACTAAGGGTTGAAATTTAGTAACTTTTAAAGATTTTTGGCATTTTTTTCTTTTATAAATGTAGAAACTGTTGTATACCTTGATGGCTAATTGATGTGTATGCACTGTAGACTGCATCAATTTAAGTAATTTTATTGTATTACAAGTGTCTAGCAAAATATACTAAAAATTAACCAGTTGTCTCTACATAGAAACTCTCATGTAGCTGTTGGGTAAGAGTTGGACTGCAAACCACCAGATTGGTTGTTTAAACCCACCAGCCTGCTCCACATGAGAAAAATGAGGCTATCTACTCCCATGAGAATTTACAGCCTCAGAGACCCTCTACAAGGTCACTGTGAGTTGGAATTGTCTCAGTGGCAGTGGTTGTGGCAAGGCCTTTGAGGGGAAGAGTGAGCTCATTGATTTCGTAGTAAACAGTATTGACTTTAGAGAAACTTGTGTCTTTGACAGAAATAATCTCTTCTAATTCGAGTTCTTCATGATCCATCAGGGTTCTCTAATGTCCCTATTCTCTGCATGCCCCCTCCCCCCAAACAGTGAGATAAACTACTTACTTCCCTGTCCCATCTGTCATTTCAGAAAGAATTCAATCATTTCACCTAGTAAAAAACTTGATTTATGGTTTAGTGTGTGACCTCTCCCATAGATCTTGAAATTTTACAGGAAAGTAATGCCAGAGAGCAATGGAAGCCTAATATTAGAATTTCAGATATCTTTATAATAGTTATTGAGTGGGTTGTTCCTTTCTTTTGGAAGAGTGATAATTTTACTAGTTTTATTTGGTGTCAGGAAAGAGTTCGGAGAACAAAACTTAACTCAATTATGAGGAGTGATGTAATACATCTCTTTTCACTTATGATGACCCACTTTAAAAAAGAAGAAAAGTCATTACAATATGCATAACTGAAATTTGACTCTGCCTATGTACATTTCTTATTTTTTGTCAACTTGCCATTCCAAACTAAGATTCTAGATGGCAGAGAACACGTTTGAATGAGTATTTATATAGAAATCAAACATTTGTTAAAGATAATAACTAATTCAACTAGACAATCCTATGAAATAACAAGGATGATTCTGTAGGAAAACAGCCTTAGAATTTGGATTTTAAATTAACCTGGCAGTACATTGCTGACTTACACCACACATCATCCTCTTTGCTGTTTCTCCCCAGAGACTCCTGGGAATGTAAGTGGAGAGCAGATCACATCCTTGTCTTCTTTTTCTGCCTTCTCCCTAGCACCGAGGACCCCCCCCCCACCCCGCATTAACCTTTTCTCAATCTATTTCTGCATTCCCCTTGATGGTAGCCTGCTGGACTTTCCCCCCTTTCTTATTGGGTCATGGATTCGAATGATTCATGGCTTAAAATATCAGATTAGCCACAAAAGTGCGATTTGTAACGCCAGAAGAGTAGAGGAAAAAAATTATGCAGGCAGCTTGGCTGAAAGGGTCGAAAATATTTTAACTATGGTATGGGTGGGTGGGGGTGGGTGGTGTGTGTGTGTGTGTGTGTGTGTGTGTGTGTGTGTGTTTAGGTCCCCCTTTTTGGTGAAGTAATTTCAAAAGAGTGCAGCTAAAGAAATGCAAGGCATCATGCTTTTGTCTTTTCTCACGACATGTTTATAGGAAAACCAACCTTCAACCTTCATGATCCTGGTGTATGTGTTTTAATGTTATTTTTGTTTCCTCTTCCCCTATACCCTTCTTTAAAACATAAAAAGGTGGAGGGACGAAAGCTGATGAAATGGCCTGAAAGTGGAATTCAAATCAACTGACATTGGAGTTTTCCATTGTTATAACAGAATCGGGTATCTAGCTGAAGAATAACAGCTTTGAATTATGGGAGCAGTATTAACTTACTAAGTTTTACTGGGTTTTTGAATTCATACGTCACTAGATGGGGTTACACAATTTCTAAGCATTCCAATGAATTCCTCTAACAGGTTTTAACACTCCCTGGCCACACAATCTTAGAAGCCAATTTTTGGCAAGTGCAAGAAATACTTCAAGGACATCTAGAAGCATCCAGAATTTTCTTTGAAAATAAATTTTTAGTTACTCTGTTAGTACCTTTTTAATCCTTCTCATCCTGTTCTTTGCAGCCTTTGTTTCCCACTAAAATATTAGCCTTGGGACATATCACTTTACAGTGTGTTATATTAAGCTGAAGTTTAACTGCTTGCTGCAGTATTATATAGTATAAGTAACAGAACAGTAGGTGCTGAGGGAGGAATGGGCAACAGATGATCAGGTGGGGTATAAGTTGTTTTCAATCCTAGAAATTTTTGTAGAGCTGAGCCAATAGAAACCAGAAGGTCATAATTTATTTCCAAGCCTCCATCTCATCATAGCTACCCACTAGATCTGGGAAAGTTTCTAGACTTCCTGGTCTCAATTTCCTGTTGCCTGCTTTAACTTTAAGCAGAAGCACAAAAGAAACCAATCAGCTAAGCATGCACACATGCTACTAAGTATAGTGATAGAAAAGAGTACTTTGACCTCTTGTGGTGAAGGGGACTGTAGTTAGTGTTTCAGGCAGTCTCAAGGAAAGAAGCCCGTTTCAAGTGTATGTGTTTCAAGTGCTACTGACCCTGTGGGAAAAACAATGAGCGAACTCATTAATGAACGTCCTGTTTGATTCTCTAGTTTGAGTTCATATCCTTCATTTGGGGTTAGCGCTGAGCCTTCCTCTATGCCTGTCAGTAAATGGTAATATGTCGGACTTTCCCAAATTGGTTAGTGTTTTTACACCATGTTTAGGAAATAATTAGGTCGGTTGAACTAGAATGCTATTAGCAGCAAAGGGTAGAAGGCATACTTTGTATCAGACATCGTGCTCAGTGTCCGACTTTGAGCTACAACAAGGAAGAGACTCGCTGACCTCAGAAGTTTATACTTAGAGTGATGAATTGATTGATGGATCTCAAATAAGAAGGCTGCTGCTGTAGAGAGTACAGGGCAAGAGACATTCCAAGGAGGACTGAAATAAGGAAAGGAATGATCATTTGTTTAAAAAAGCAAATTTCCTGCCATTGAGTAGACTGCACCTCATAGAGGCCCTATAGAACAGGGTTGAACTGCCCCTGTGGGTTTCCTGAGACGAACTCTCTACAGGAGTAGAAAGCCTCATCTTTCTCCTGTGTTGTGACTGGTGGTTTCTGTTCACCTCATAGTTAGGTTATGCCACCATGACTCATTTATACAAAACACTAAGGTGCTTTTCCATTTCAGCCTTGTAACAACGCTACTGTTGCTAGCTGTCTTCTCCTCCATCTACAGCAGAACCAAACTTTGCCTGACACAGTGCCCTATTCACGATGGGCAGCATCTTTGAATCCCTTGTGTGTTTCTTGTGGCAGTCATCTCATTGAGTTTCCTGCATTGGTTTTGGTTTTTTTTCCTGGCCCTTCAAAATCCCCATGGATCAAAAACAACCACCTTAGAAAGTACCATTCATAGATACAGAAATTGAGAATTAGAGAGATTATGATGGGTTTAAGATGTTTTTAAAAAGACAAATAATAATAGCAGTAAGATTGAGATCCAAATTCATTGTTAAAACTCGCACTTTGCCACTGCACTAAGTGAGTAATAGCAGCTTAGATGTGCATCTACAGACTCTTAAAGGAGAGCTGGATTTGGATTAGGGGAGTTAGGAAAGCATTTCTAGTGGGAGATAGGCAGGAGAATAGGCACAGAGGTGGTGGTGGCGGTCTTGTTGGGTGCCATCAAGTTGATTCTGATCCATGGCGGTCCTATGTAAGCAGTACGAAACCCTGCACACTTGTACAGCAGAACCAAACTTTGTCTGACAAGGTGCCATATTCACGATGGTCGCCATCTTTGAATCCATTGTTGTAGGCACCGTGTCCGTCCATCTTGTTGAGGGTCTTACTTTTTTTTTTTATGCCCGTCCACTTTACCAAGCATGACATCCTTCTCTAGGGACTTGTCTTTCCTGACAACATATCCAAAGGATGACAAAGTCTTGCCATCCTTACTGCTAAGGAGCACTCTGGCCTTACTTCTTCAAAGATAGATTGGCACAGAAGGGCATACGCAATTGTTCTTCTAAAACAAGAGGTTTGAAGTAAGTGCATATTGACATGAACGAGATTAAGGCCAGATTTCATAAAACACTGGACATTGATTATTTTTTAAAACCATTTTATTTGGCCAGAATCTAAACATCATACAATTCAATAGTTTAGTCATATCAAGAAGTGTTGTACAGTCATTATCACAATCAGTTATAGACCTTCTTCTGTCTTTTACCCCTTGTTCATTAGCTCTCCATTACTCCCCAACTTCCCCTCCCATACCCTTCAGTAACTCTTAATCTAGTTATAGTCTGTAGATTCACCCGTCCTGGGTTTCATACTCCAAAAAACATAGAAAAGTACATAATAGAGTCAAAAGGCTACCACCTATAACAAAATACAACAGAGATAAACCTCCATTTGCAAGAAAACAGAACATATTAACAGAGCAAACTCAAAATGTGTCATAAAGGAGATCAAATGATAAGGTCTTAACCATTCAAATCATGTTTCATTTTAATATACTGTAATTGCATCAATAATACTGTCTGATAACCAGGCTATTCCCATCCCTCAGTGATGGTCAGAGGGAAGTCACTAGAGATTTATTTTGTGTGTAGATCATGCAAATGTATTTTGGGCTTCCACTGGCATCCTTGACCTTCTGCAAAACTTCACAATTTAAGCTTCGAAACCCTTCCCTCCTTTGGATTTGGGTTATATTATTTATAGTCCTTGGATCACACAGGCTTGTGTGCTTCTTCCATATGGGCTTAGTTGACGTCTCACTTGGCTGCTTGTTTGTAAACAAGTCTTTCAGACCCCAGACAGTGTTCTTTCCCACAGCCGGGCACCATTAGGTTCTTCACCACTTTCTGCTGCAGTACCCATATCTTCCATGTTTCTTTCATGGAGAAAGTATTGAGCAGGGCCATGTCTTGAGAACTATCATATATACTTGTGTATACGCCGAGTTTTTCAGCACATTTTTAGTGCAGTTTTTGTGGTAAAATTAGGTGCCTTGGCTGATATTCGGGTTGGCTTATAATTGAGTATATATGGTTATTGTTCTTAGATTGGAGCTAGAATTGAGTGCTAACCCTAAATCCATTCCTATGTCTACGTTTTCTATCTGCCTCTGGTTCACCTTAGAGATATCTTGGTTATTTTATGTTAGAGACCATTGTCAATCATCTCCCTGGAGCATAAGTTCCTTCCATTTATAGTGTTATAAATAGCCTGGTAATGTATGTAAAACACAATAGAGAAAAATGGATGAAAGGAGTGTAAGCTGGCTACAAATCGTAATACATGTATTATTGACTTGTACAGATTAAATCCTCACATGGCTGGACACTATTTACACAAACAACGGGAGTTGGTTGTCAGGCCAAACTTAAAATAATACTTAATAACAGTGGCAGACCCAGGTCGGCCAGATAAATACATATCTTAATAAAGCAAGTAAAGCATCAGTGTAGTAAGACTGTGGTAGTCTGCCTACCAACAACAGATCAGGACTCTTGGTCTAGCTGTCTTCTGTTTCTTCACACACCATGTAGTTTCAGCCCTTAGTCCTCAGGCTATAGTTGTATTTGAGGTAGAGCCCAGTTGACCTAGTGGGGATTCCACATTATGTCCCTCTGGTGTGGCCTTTGGAGTCCCGGTGTGTTGTGTACCTCAAAAACACAGGGTCCCATGGCACATGACCTGAATCCCCAGGGGGCATTCAGAAACGTGTTCTAATGTGCCTTATGAGGAGCAGAGTCCCAAGCATATTCTCCCCTTGGAGTTCATATAAGTATTGTTAGTGATATATTTTTCCTTCTAGAGGTTAGTCTTACCAACACCAGTGCACTTTTAATCTCTAAGATGTGTAGGCTCCTCTTCCCCCTTCTTGACTTGATTTCCCCATCCGTATTGCTTATCACTGTGGTAGGAGTGTCTGTTGGTTTGAGGTGACCTTAGCACATTTGTGTATGACAGCAACTCAATGGTCATCTTTCTTTCCCCAATCTTGAAAATCTGATCCGGATGGAAATGAGGTGTCATCCTCTAAAATTGATTTTTAAGATATATGTATAGAGAGGATGGTGTATGGCTCATGCGCACTGGTCAGGCCTTATGCCGAGTTGCTTGGCTGACTGTGTTATTGGATTACATGACCTAGAAGCCCGAATTTGCCTTCACCTTGGGTGTTTATCCTTATAATGGTGGATGCATAGAATATTTGTCCTTTTGTGATTGATTAACTTCACTCAGCATGATGGTTTCCAGAACCCTCCACATTATGAGATGTTTAATGATTTCATCAGTTTTTAGGGATGGACGTTTATTCGTAAACAACAAAGAGGTTTTTTTTCAGCTGGAGAATGAAATGATGGGAGCCATGTTTTTGTTTTTGGGTAGGGAGTGCAGAGGCTATGGGACAGGAGGGGGGACTGTAGACTTTCCACCCCAAAGGGGTTGGGTTGGAGATAGGAAAGACTAGATATGATATCTTGATATTATAGTAACCCAAGTTTAGTGGATAAAGGTTTCAACAATGATTGTCCAACTTACACGTGCATCAGAACCACCTGGATTGCGAAAACACAATTACTCGGCACTACCTCCACAATTTTTTATTTAGTAGGTCTAGAGTTGGGGCCTGAGTATTTGCACTTCAAACGGATTCTCAGATGCTGCTGCTGCTGCTGCTGATCTGGGGCCCACATTTTGAGAACTAGTCAAGGAAGACTTTAAATAGGACTTAGTAACTAAGGATGTCAGTAAGCTACTGCTCACCATAAAGTCATTAGCTCTAACCTACCAGCCACTCTGCATGAGAAAGATGAGGCTCTCTAGCCTCAGAAACCCTCTGGAGGGTTAATATGAGTTGGAATGGACTCAAAGGCATTGGATTTAGTGTGAGTTTGAGATGAGGGAGTTGTACCATGTGCTCATTGGAGGCTGTGTGTTTCCATGAAGCCAAACAGGTTTCAGCAGAGCTTCTAGACTAAGGATAAGGAGAAAGATTCAAAGATTGGGTAATGAAACCCTGGTGAATGAAAGCTCAAGTAACAATGATCCGAACTCGATGTGCAGTGGGTCATCATGAGTAATTGGACATGGAAGCAAAGACATGAGGGAGAAGGAAGACTCAAAGATTTGACTGAGTTTGGGAGCAGGTCAGCTTGTTTTCAGCTAAATTTGAAGTGCTGGACATATATAGTAGCAGAAAAAAATCACTAACACCAACCAGGGAAGTGACAGGAGGGGAGGGAGTGATGGTGGTGAAAGAGTGAAGTTGGAGGTTGGAGAGTCTGATATGACCATGATAGATGCCATTGTGAGAGAGCCACAAAATAGGCTTTGGTCACATTATCTAAGAACCCTTCATTATCAGCTGAATCCGGTGTCTAACTGTTAGGTATTTCAATAGCTTCTGAAATCTCACTGTCATCCATAGCTTTGATTTTCCTGGATTCAGGTGCATTTACAACTCAACACCACAGGTCGTCATTCATTACTATTTACAAGGAGTCTTCGAAAAGTTCTTGGAAAAGTCCATTATCTTTAAATTCTATTTTTCACAAACTTTCTAACGTCCCCTCATACTTATTTTGACCTATTTGTGCTGTAAGTACATCAGTGTTTATTGGTTCAATATCTTAATTTTACTATATTTTAAAACTTTGCTGCCCTAGATAGGAAACTCTTTCAAATAGAAATTTTATATGAGACTCTGTGAGTAGCCATTTGCTGTTCAATAATTGCTTGTACCTTCAAGTGAAAACATGAAATCTGTTTATTGTCATTGTGAAAATGCAATTTGACAAAGGGAAGCAAAATGCTAGCAACTTACATGTCAGAAAGAGGTAATATTCTCCTTGAAGACAGAAGACATTTTCTAATTTGGTATAGCTCACTGATTTTTATTGTCCAGAATCCTTTCCCACCACTTAGTACATCCCACCGTCACCCATAACAAAACAAAACAAAACCAAAAAAACCTGGACATAGCTCCAGGCTGCTATTTTGTAAAAATAACAGCAACATCCAGACAACAAACAAAACAAAACAAGAAAACACTTGCACACATATTCAGTCATAACATTCCAAAGCCAATTTGTGTTTACATATATCAGTTCTTTCAGAGGAGAGGAAGTTACCATATATACTCCTGTGTAAGCCGACCCGAATATCAGCCAAGGCACCTAATTTTACCACAAAACTGCATTAAAAATGTCCCGAAAACTCAGCCTCTACACGAGTATATATGGTACATCTAATCATTAAGGCAAAAGTGAAGTACTTCTTGAATGACCTAACTCTAGCCTCTGTTCCTTAAAGTATTCTCTATACCTTCCATAATCACCTATTACCATTTGCCTACAGGTACTGTGTAGGAAAGATCAAAGAAAAGGATTGGGACTGAAAATGAAAAGAGGCAAATAGGGTTTACTCCGTGAGTTTGCCAATATCAAACAAGGTGAGCAAACTTGGTTACCTATCCACTTGTCACCGGCTTTGGCCCTAAATCACTTATTTCAATTTTGAAAATTAACAAAAACCAAACCATCCTTTAGAAGCAAAGATTTGCCACCATTGAGGATGTACAAAAGCATGAGTTATGGACGCTTTTAGAAGTAGGCCTCCAAAATAGACAAATTTTAGTCATCATTTGAATATATCCATAGAGCCCCTGAATGATTTTTTTCCCCTCTTTGCAGAGTAAAATGTGTTCAGACGTAAAAAATTCAGGTATGTTACATTATACCCCTTACATGAGGACTGTCTTTTCTGGGATGCTTACTTACTCTGTGACTAATTTTTCATTATTTTCCATGGAAGATTAACTTTTTGTTCATTAAAGGTGTTATGTGCATATATTCACATAACAAGGTTTGAATATGTCATATATGCACATACAATGTATACTGTGCATGGAATATTTTTATACTTGGAAACACTCGTAGATTTAAGAAAATGAAGCTTGGTTTAAAATTAGTGTTTCTGATCAATTGTGCCTGTTTTAGACAATTAAGATTTTTTAAAGGAGCCCTGATGGCACAAAGGTTAAGTACTTGGCTGCTCACCAGAAGGTCAGCAGTTCAAAACCATTAGAGACTTCACAAGAGAAAGACTTGAGATCTTGTTCCCATACAGGCTACAGCCTAGGAAACCTTATGAGCGGTTTACAGTATTTTCTGCCCTGTAAGGTCACTATGAGCTGAAATCGAGTCAACAGCACACAACAGATGCTACTTTTAAAAAGTAGCAAAGAGCATGTTGAAATAAAAATGGACTGGTCACTAAGTTAGGAAACAGAAAGATAAGATTCAACATGTCATTTAAGCATTCTGTATAAAAAGGAAACCAGTAGCATTATTTTAGTGTACCCATATATTTATTAACTCTTGTGACTATGTAACAATATATAGAATTTTTCACATCATTTAAAACTATTCACTCTATATTTAATGACAAAAAACATTAACACATTTGCTCATTGTTAACTTCATATGTATATCCAAATTCATAATAGGGTAAGCAAGATTTAATACTTGTTGCATTTTCAGCATACCTAGATTTTGATGCCTGTAGGAAATGATCCTCGCAGCAGTCCATTCCATACAGGATCCAGAGCATAGGGAAAGGACTTTTAACAAAATTCAGTGCCCATATTCAGCTGTTTGAGTGAATTTGGATTAAATTGCACATTGCATAGGATTTATTTATTAAGATTTCAGTTCTCTACCCAATTTCTCTTGGAGACTAGTCTTACAGGGAATGATTTCATCAGAAGAAACCCTTTGAGTGAATAGAAATCCATTTACCTCTTAGTAAAATCAGAGGCAGGTGGGCAGTAAAGGAACATCTTCTAGTGAACAGAAACTTACGATGATCTTCTAAACTCTTATTTTGTAGCTAAAGTTGTTATAGGCCCATGACACTATGTAGAGTCTCAGGAGATCGGAAATAGAGGGGGCCTGGCATTGGGTTGGGTTCTGTGACAAGAGCTGCCATTTCTTTCATTCTTATTTTTGACTATTATTTCATGAAAAAAGGTGAGACTGTCACTAAAAGATATTTATTGCTCTGTCCCAAGCTTCCCAAAGGACACATGAAATGAACCTGTGAGATTCAACCAGTTAAATCATGAATCAAAGTTGAGGTTTTAGCATAGATGACACCTCCGTGGTCATCCTTTGATTGCTGGTAATAGCGAGGGGGTGGGAGGGCTATTACCACTGTTGCTATGGATCTCCTGCCTGCTGAGGTTCAGGCATCATTTTTTGGAGGCTGCACTGTAAACCTTGCTTAGGGAAGGTAGAATTTTACAATGCCAGAGGATTACTGCTGCCCCGTGAGCAAACAGAAAATGTAGGCGAAGGAAAAGGTATTGGACTCTGGAAGTACAGAAACAGTATTTCCCAGGGAAGGGAAAGGTAGTCTTTTGCTTAAAAGTCGAGAATTCTCTGCAATTTTTTTTGGGAATGGGAAATTTTTCTACTTTCTGCAGAGAGGAGAAAAAGCTAACAGAAAAGGAAATTGGGGAGGTAAAAGTAATTTATTTCTTGTTACGTGTGACTTCTCTGATAAAAATATATTTATATAATTCATGTATTATGGCCAAGAGGTTTGGGGGTTGGGAGAAAACTTGGGAAAGTTCAGGGGGAAGAACTGACACCACATAGGGGGTGATTTCTGCTGCTTTTCAATTTAAAATGTATCATTTTGATGATATTCTGGACCAATAAATTGTGTCTAGAAACTTCGAGTCCTTGTTTCTCTGTAGCCACAGTAAATGTTTTCATTAACAAGGAAAAATGACAGAGTATCTTTCACTGTCTTATATTTGGCTATTTTGAACTGTGTTCTTTTGGGGGAGTCACTGGGGGTGGGGATAGTGAAAACAGAACACCTCTCACTTTCAAATGACTGGACTTATTGTCATAGTTACCTTTCCAGCATGTTTGACCTAAGGGTCGCCCTTAGGGAATGAGTGAAATGGGTCTTGAGGCCATTTCAAGCTTAAGTATCATCTCAAATTTATTTAAAAATAAGGTTGCCTAGTGACTTTCTAATACTTGATTTGGGTGTTGACTGGGACAAGAGTTATCAGTAGTAGTAATAGTCGGATCACTTTTTTTCTAAAACTGTGGACATCAAGTACTGTATTACTCCTGTGTCTACTGTTGACTTTTACCTTTCTAAGAGTCTAAAAGATATCATTTAAACGATATACTTAAAGAAACTGGGAAAAACAGAAAGAAAGAGCAAGAATGCTGTTTTCTGTCCGGGGGTTGTAACCCTCCCCCTGCATCCCAGAATAGCCTGTAGAGCTGGCAGAATTTTAATTTGATTAAGTTTGTGGGCAGATTTTTTATGACAGTAGGTCGTGCAGTTATAATATAAGGGTGATCTTGATTGAAAGATAAAGTTGGGAACTTAAAAGAACACCTCCTTCAATTGAAGGGATTATATGTTAATTATGAAAGAATATTCTCTATGAATGACTAAACAGTTACATAGCTTAAGAATGAAATATTTTTCTTTTTAAAAATCATTTTATTGGGGGCTCATACAATTATTTTCACAATCCATACATGCATCCATTGTGTCATTCACATTTGTACATTTGTTGCCATCCTCATTCTCAAAACTTTTGCTTTCTACTTGAGCCCTTGATATCAGCTCCTCATTTTTCTTGATGTGAAATTAGTTTTGTTCTGTATGAACTACAATCAGTGTGGTATATGAAATATTTTTATACCACAAGTTTTATTTGCTTAGATGCATAGATGATCCAGCATTCACTCGGACACATGGTCACCTTATGTACAACAGAATGAAGCAGTACCACTCTGGGTTACTTTCTACATCACCAACAAATTGGAGTCCGACATTGCAGCTTTTATGTCAGGTCATCTCAAAAAGGGTCTCCCCTGCACTTGCTCTCCATCTACTGCACCAAATTTGGTGCCCTCCTCTAGTGATTAAATAAGGATGTATTGAAAAGCAAGGATGTCACTTTGAGGACTAAGGTGTACCTGACCCAAATCATAGTATTTTCTTTTTCAAAAAGATGTCATGTATCTCCTCAGATGTAAAGTGGGTGACCTGTAAGGCTTAAAACTAACATTGAGAAGTTTCGCCCGTAGTCTAAACTGAGTCATTGTTTATAAAGCACAAGGCATGCGTAACCATTTATATACAGAAAGCATGAGGTGGTCTGAGCCTCTAAAGATTTGCAAAGCCCTGGAAACCCTCTTAGGGATCCCTAGCAATTGGAATGGCCTTGGTGACAGTGGTTTCTGAGTAGGAAGGTATTAATGAGTATTTTTCTACTAAAAGGTGGTGCCTGTCGTGTTTTGTCGTTGTTAATTTATAAGCAGCTGCTGTCTGTTTCAGTGCACCATGTACCATGCGTTATAGAACACAACACCACCCAGCCTTGCCTCAGTTAGGCTGTAATGGGTGGCTTATGATTTGGACTCAATGTAGCTCTTTACATTTGGATCTTAAAACTTCCCTAGCATTTAATTTTGAATGCTTCCATTTTGAGGGGTAAGAAGAGGCAGGTTCTTTTGCGAGTAAAACACTGTTATTGTTGCTCTAGTCTCGAGGAACCTGGTGGCACAGTGGCTACTTCCTTGGCTGCTCATTCTGACGGACCCCTGAGAAAGCGACTTGGCAGGCTGGTTCCAGAAAAGCGCCGGGCTTGGCACCCCCATGAAGTAGTGGCCCTCCGTCCTGGAGGGTTACTCGAAGTTGGGATTGACTCCATGGCAAATGGGTGGTGGTTTGCAAATTGGCGATCTCATTCACACTTTCTCCACCAGGGTTCCTCATCTGAAATACTGACCAGAGAAATTTAGGTCAGTGACTATTTTCTCATGTCTTCCATGAATGAAACCACCAGTCCCTGCGAGATACCCTTGAGAGGACGTAACACATACAGTGGAATCCTTAGGATAGGGATTGGCAACTATGGTTGACCCTGTTTATGTACAATATGCAACATGATTTTTTTTACATTTACAAGAGTAGTTTTAAAACAAAATAAAAGAACAATATGCACTGATTGCTCGTGGACCGAAAGTCTTAAATATTTAATATCTGGGCCCATACAGAAAGAGCTTATTGATCCCTGCGAGGATCTCTGTTGAGAAAGCCTAACCTAAAGAAAAGAAGCATTTTTAGTATTGACTATAAGGTTGGGGATACAGTATATTAATAGAAAAATTCTTCTTATTACTAAGATTACTGACTTGTATTGTTCCATTATTATAATGCTTAATTCAAGGGAATATTCCAGGTCATATAGACCTATTTGCTGTTTGTTTTCCAACATATAAAGTTTAACCATTGAGTTCTGTGGAAAGTTGTGTTTTTCTGTAGTTCGTAATGAAAGTGACCGATAACTTTGATGTGTGTTTGTTGTGTGTGTACAGATGCATTTGAATATTTTTCTTATGTTTCCAGAGCAAGGAAAAATAGGACGAATTTTAGACATGAATATAAGACAGAACAGTGGAGAGAATTCGTTGCTTTATCAGTCTCTAACAAATTAAATGTCCATGTCTCTCAGAGAAGGAAAGTGTCAGATATAATCACATTTGTTACCTCCTTGTTCTGAGTAAGAGTCTTTACCCTACAATTAACATATCAGGTACTTTGTCAGCAGTAAGAAGAATAGTACTTAATCAAAACTACATTCACGTTATATCATTAGCATATGAAATAATCAAGCTCTACCAAATGCAGCATAACGACTTGATTTCATGGGGGAGGTGCCATTGGCCAGAAAACATGTATGAGTAAATCGCACAATTTTCATGGGGAAAAAGACCAATAGGTGTTATTTGGACTTCACTGCCAGTGTCCGTTATCTCCATATTCAATTCATCATTCAGTTATAACAGAGTTGGTTTGGTTTATTTTTTCTGGGAAGTGGCAGACATTATTCCCCCTCACCCCCAAGTCTTTCTTGCCAGTAGACTTGAGGCTCTGTGCAGACAGACCAGATGGAGCTCCCAGAAACTGCCTTTAAGCTTCACTCATCTGCTGGCACGGGTCAGTGGGTTCCCGCTAGGCTCATCAGAACTTTCGAGGAAAGATGAGTTGGAAGAGTTAGGTGGTCAGGCAAAGCACCACTGAGGTCTGAGTGAGAAAATCCACACTGATGAGGAATAAAATTAGTCCATGCAAGGAGGGGCACAAGGAGTTAGGAAGTGGGGGGTTTCAAAATGGCATCTGGGTCCTTGGAGGGTGAGCCTTGAGGATTTATTTGGTGACTGGAACTTATGCTCTGGTTGGGGCGGTCAAATCATCGGGTGCAGGTCTGCTTGAATTCTGAAGCATCGAGTAGCACACTGTTTCATGACTCGGAATTGCTCACCAAGCTGCTTTTGACTATGGCAATTGAAGAACTAATTAAACTTTGCCATTTGTCTCCTTCCTGACTTAGGTCGCTTGTTCTTTTCACTCCTCCACCTGACTGGAAATCACTCATGAAAAAAAAAATTCAAGTCAATTATTTTATAAGGTTCACTTTCAGTTCTAAAATATTATGGCCTTTTAAAATTGTTAAATAGACTGTTTGAAAAAATATGACCGATTTTGTACATGTATTCGGATTTAGGTCCTGAACGTCAATCTTCTGAACTAGAGAATTGCAGGTTTGTTAAATTGCTTGCTAAATGAACAAGGCCTCTTAATTTCCACTAAGGAAATGCTTGATGTTTACATGGGTATAAATTATTCATTTTTGTGTGTGGAAAAATGAAATATAACAGTATTTAGTAAAAATTGAACTAGTGAGCTCATGAAGACATTTCACCTTGTAATTTCAGCAGTTTTTCCTCCTTTACTTAAATATTTATTTGTTACACATTGTGCTTTGTTACCACGAGCAGCTTTCAGCAATGTTTCCACAGATCAATGAAGTAAACCCTGGGAAATCTGCCACCAGTTTGGCCAGAGACTAAGATTCTCATCAGTGCTACTGGTCTGGCAGGGGGATGAGTGGAGATAGAGTTGCAAAATTTCAATTCAGGTAATGTTGGTGAACTTGGAGGGATTAGTTCACAGCAAAATGTTGAGTCGTTTTCTCTGGAACTAATTTGGAAAATGGAAATATGACAATATTTTGAGTTAATTTTTAAAAAGGCTCCACCTGCCAGGGAAGGTACATTAAGATAATAAAAATGGCTCTTCAACAAGGCACCCTGCGTGGCAAATGCACAGATGCAGATCTTTGGGAAGACCCTGACGGGCAAGGCCATCCCCCTTGACGTGGAGCCCAGCAACACCATCGAGAATGTCAAAGCTAAAAGCCAAGACAAGGAAGGCATTCCCCGGACCATCAGCGTTGGACTTTTGCTGCTAAACAGCTGGAGGATGGCTGTACTCTCAGACTACAACAGCCAGAAGGAGGAGTCCACCCTGTACTTGGTGCTGCGTCTGTGTGGTGGCACCATTGAGCCGGGCCCCGCCAGCTGGCCCAGAAGTACAGCTGCGACAAGATGGTCTGCCACAAGTGTTATGCTGGTCATCACCTCCGTGCAGTTAAGTATGGCCACTCCAACAACCTTTGTCTCAAGAAGCAGGTCAAATAAGGGCCCCTGTCTACCGGTTCTCCTGCCTCCTGCTGGTGGGGTTCTCTTGAACCCAATGGCCCTGGACCTTCAATAAAGTAGGACTTTCATTGACCTGAAGCAAAAAAAAACAACGATAATGAAAACATCAGTGAGCAGTTTGGAATCTCAATCCTGTCTTGTTAATGTGAAGTAGCTGCTCATGTAAGCTGGGTGCATTATGGTATTCCACGCAAAGCTAAATGTTATGCTTATTTGCTTCTTTCAGATACCACTCTGTCTTTTGCTCGCTCTTTCTCCACCCACCCCCACATTTTACTTATTTTCAGAGCATATTCTTATTTGTTGATGAATTACTCCAAGGAAGTTGATAAGAGTAATAAAAAAACTAATGATACCTATATTAGCTCCCAATAAAATGGTTTTGGGAGAAAAAAATCCAAAACTAATGATGAACAACCTTTCATCCCTACACACATACATACACTCTGGTAGTTTTTTTTTTTCCTGTAGGAAAATGAGAAGTGGATTGTTGGATTCATTAGATACCATTATTTTAGATTGCCCTATAATCGCCTCTCTTTTCCTGTCTTAGTATTTGTCAAAATTAAAACAGCTATCTATCGACACTCTCAGGCGCCAGCATCATTTTCTTGGGATCACAGACTATTAAAGCTGGCAGAACCCAAGAGATAATTGCCCTTAGTTCTAAGATTGCGCTGGGTAATTCTTTGCAATATCATTTGATTAAATTTGTTCAGAGTATAGAGTTGATTAAAGGGGAAAATATTAAAGGAGAATTGTTCTGCAGAAGTGGTTTCATTCAGAATAAGGTCAATTGGTGTAAAATCCTACTTTTCCAATCAGTGTTAATTTTGTAAAAGAACTCATGGCGTTAATAATTTAGTGATTGGCTTATAAGCTTCAAACCTATTGATTTTAATTGGTGTCCTGCCTCTAGTAGCAAGATAGGCAGTGAGCAAATCAATTTTGTTTTAATCCAATGCATTTCAATAAGTGTGCTAAGGATTCACCATAACATCACCCAGTACAGTTCGATATTTTCAGTGAAGGACCACTTCCTTAGAATCTATCCAAAAATGTTTATTTCTGAAAATATTAGAATGGCTGGCATCCTATTATTTTTGAGGTGAGGCTCTTCGTTTCAGTAATCAAAAGGACCTAGTGTGAGTTTGATGAAATAATGCTGTGAATAAATTAGGAGACCTGTTATGTCATTAGCAGGGTATTTGTCTTCTTTTCATTGTATGGCCTCTCCCATCCCCCCCCCCCCGCATTGCAAATGAATATTTTATACTTAGGGCTTCTTATTGGTCCCAGACCATATTCATGAAACATCCTGCCTAGTCAAGTAGTAATCCCTTTAATTCTAACCTTAATGCTTATGGTTAAACCGGACCCCTGATGGAATTTATATTTCTATATGTGCTTAGCCCTACTAAATGAAAAGAAGTGTGTAAAAGAGTGCTGCTCAAACTGTGCCTTTTTGAGAGGCCTTTAATCTTTGTATTAAAGTATGAAATCGTCCTCCACTCTCCAGGACAGACAGTAGCCATGTGGCTTTGGTTAGGAGGGATTGTGGATGTGGCTTCCAACTCATATTTGCATGTACCTCTGATATGTACACTTGTGTTTTGTGACTCCCCCCAACTCCTTCACTGACTATGAATTCCAGAAAACAAAACACAGCACCATCAAGTTGATTGCAATGCACAGTGATCCTATAGGGCAGGACAGAACTGCTCCTGTAGGTTTCCAAGGCATTACAAGAGCCACTGGTGGGGTTGAACTGCTGACCTTATAGTTAGCTTCCTAACCCCTAATCACTACACCATCAGGGCTCCATATTAATTGAAGAGCTAACTGAAAGAACACTCCAGAAGAAAGAAAACATTTTTCTTTTTATGTTAGCATACCTTGGAAAGTTTTTATTATGTTGACCTTATGGGTGAGTAGAGATTGACTTAGAATTGCATAACTATCTTAATTAACATCCTTTAATTTATTGACTATAATCTCCCTTGCACCAAATGTTAGAAATCAAATTGCAAAAGAATGATAACCTCATGCCAATGATGTCTTCCTAGGAGGTTTTCCAGGTAGACACATGACAAACATATGAGGGCTATTACAGTGTGTAAAGCCCTGTACTGGATGCTGTGATGGTACCTGAATGATTGAGAAAACCCCATCCTGATAGGAGCTTACTGACGAAGATAGGTCATGTCCATCAGAGAGGATGCAAGGAGGCTGTGTCCTCTAATGGAGACACAAGCAAAGGGCTGTGGGGAGGTAGGAGAGGAAGCAATGGATTCCCCCTGGAGGGCTGGAAACATGTATTTTGTAGAAATTAAACATGCTTCAGTTTGCATAGATAAAGGAGAGGCAGCTTCTTGTTGACTGAAAGAATAGCATGAGTGAAAATTTCAGAAACAACAAAGTAGTCGAGTCTGTCCCAGTGGGAGCACTGCATTAAGTTTGAATGTCTAAACTACTCTACTGAAACATTGTATTTAAGACCTGGACTATCCCTGAAGTTTTCCCTTTGGGCACTTAGTTTGCGTGGTGTTGAAGTTCTATTTATCGTCAAGTAGAACGACATTACTTTCTGAATGAATTTACAATTATAGGGGAGAGAAACTAATAAAACGTAGGATTCCATGTAAGCTGAACTTCTGGCTGTATGTGATTTCCTTAGGGGTAGTCCCTCATATATTATAGGGTCTAGTCAGTGTGAGGAATGAGAAATGGGTCAGAATGAGGAATGAGGGTCTAGTCAGAATGAGGAATGAGAAATCTAGTCAGTGTAGGGTCTAGTCAGTGTGGACAGGGTCTCACTCGGATGCTCTTTATCCACCCCTTCCTTCTGGATCTGCCTCACTTTAACATCAGAGAGTTAGGACTTAATGTAATTTACCAGTGATTCTGTATTTTGTACCGGAATGATGAGGTACCAAGTACAAGTGCTCTATGGTTAGATATGGTACCTCATTGACTCAATGGCAGGAAGTTTGGTTTGCTTCTATATACAAGTGAAGATGGCAGACTTTGTCTCATGTACTTTGGACAAATCAGGAGAGCCCAATCCTGGAGAAAGACAACATGCTTGGTAAAGTAGAACTCAAAATTCCCTTCCATTGAGTCAATGCTGATTCAGAGTGGCGCCCTGTGGGTTTCTGAGACTGCAACTGTTCGTGGGAGTAGAAAGCCCAGTCTTTCTCCCACAAGCTGTTGGTGGTTTCGAACTACTGACCATGCCCAATTGCAGCCCAGCATGGAACCACTACTCCTAGTAAAGTAGAGGGCTGTAAAAAAGTAAAAGAGGAGTGCTCTGAGGGAGCTAGATTGACACTGACCACCACCATAGACTCAAACCTAATAATTGGGAGGATGGAGCGGGATGGGGCAATGGTTCTTTCTGTTATACATAAGGTTGCTATGTGCTAGAACCAGCATGATGACATCTAACAACAACAATATCCTTTTCCCCAAAGCCATGTGTGCTAATGTAATTTTGACCCGGTGGTCACTGCTAACTTATCCCTAACTTTAATGATTATTTCAAAGCTAAGGTGGGTTACTAGTGTGTGTATGGGGCAGCAGAGGAGGAGAAACACTTGGCCTATAATATGTCATCAGTTTACCCCATGTCAGGATCTAGAGTTCATTGAGTCCCCGTCTCTCATTCCTTATACAAATGACAAAGCTGCCACATAATTGCTGACTGCTTGTAATTTCCAGGATTGGGAAAATTAAGCAAATTTTACCTGACATTTCTGCTCTCCCTCTCTCTGTAATACTTGTGAAAAAAACAGAACTCCTTCCAGGTTTTCTTTGGAATGGCCGTGAAGTCAAAGAGATGTGAGCTAAATGATGCAATGGATTTTGAATCCTGAAACCACAACATATTAGACAAATCTGTTGTCAAAGTCTTCTTTAAAAGTGTGAAAAAGAAGCAAAGCTGACACCTTGAAGACTAAGGTGTGTCTAACCCAAGCCATCATATTTTCAATGACCTTGTGAACTTACACAGTGAATAAGAGATGAAGAGAATTGATCCATTTGAATTACGGTGTTGCCAAAGAATATTGGCAATCGCATGGGCTGCCCGAAGAACTAACAAATTTGTCCTGCAGAATTACAGAACTTAGAGCTGAGGCGGACTTGTTTTCAGGAGATAGCCGTTCCTTCAGCAAGACAATGTGTTTGGTAAAGTAGAAGGTCAGCTAAAAAAGGGAAGACTTCAGAGATGGACTGACACAATGAGTGTCAACCATGGGCTCAAACCGGAAAACGTGTGAGGATGGTAGAGGACGAGGCAAGTGTTTCCTTCTGTGTATACCGGGGTCGCTCTGAATTGGAACCGACTTGATGGTGTGTAACAATAGCATTTATTGTGGTGGTAACCTGGACTTTTGATTTATTGAAAGAAAAATGTGATCGTTTATAGGATAGTTCTTCCTTGTAATTCTGGATATAATTAAGAGCTTCAGATACTCGAGTTAGTAAGAAAGATAAAATCAGTTATTTCCTTTAACTTATGGAGACTTAGACACAAAGATAACTTAGTGAACAAAATAATCACATTTCGAACCTAGATTAAAATATAGGAGCTCAAAGCCATCCATATCTGGTAAATGGAATTAATAAAATGTTGCCTGTTGGGGCTTTGTTTCCCTTTGGAAGATTTCTGTTTTTGGTTTTTTTTAACTTTCGAGTCTGCCTTTATTTTTCTCGAGTGGAGGATTTCTAAGATGGAGGAAGTTACAGGTGAATTTCCTCTCAATCGTTTTGTATTCCATTTTTATTTTAGAATATGTAGGAGATGTCTTGTTCTTTTCCAAACCAAACAAAACCAGGTTGTCATCAGGTAGTTCTAACTCATAGCAACCCTCTCTTCCAGAGTTGAGCTGCTCATAGTTTCCAAGAGTCACCTTTCAGAAGCAGACAGTCACAGCTTTCTCCCTCGAAGCAGCTGGAGGATTCCAGCCACCCATTGCAGCCAAATCCTTAGCTATCGTGTCACCGGAACATCTTCACCTACTTCTTGAACCAATGATCAACGGCACTGTCTAGCAGCCATAAGTAAAGGGCTGCCTTCGTCACCTCCTGGTGGCTCTCAACCTTCCTCACGCCATAACCCTCTAATACAGTTCCTTATGTGGTGGTTACACCCCAACCATCAATTTAATTTCATTGCTACTTCATCACTGTCATTTTGCTACTGTTAGGAATTGGGCGACCCCTGTGAAAGGGTCGTTTTACCAGGGGTTGCGACCTACAGGTTGAGAATCACTGTCCTAGAAGCTGTCCGACTCGCTTGGATCTTTTCCTCTTATCTGAGCTTGAGTCAAAAGAAGAATGCAAATTGGGAGGCAGAAGAAGCTCTTCTACCCGGTTTGATTAGGACGAATTAAGATGAAGGAATGTTATCAGTTATTCTTTTGTGCTTAAAGAAGTCAACTCAAGATTATTAATCAGGAGCAATTCCTCAGCCGGCTATGTTATTCATTCAGTGATGTCAAAACTTTTTGTAATAATTTCAGTTAAGTTACCCTTTACTCCGATATTTGTATTATAAGTATTTTTGCTAACTAGGGTCGTTTAAAACTAGGAGTAATGAAATAAAAGGAAGATGAAAATACATTCAAATTTGTTTTTGCTTCTGCCATATGAGTCCATTTTTCTTGTTACTTTGCACAGTACAGTTTCAACTGTTGCCGCAGTAGAACAGAGCAAGATGGACTGACTGTGTGCGACCTCTGAGTGCAGGTTTGCCATTAAGACACAAGTTGCTGGGCTTCTCCCTCATCCATCTTGAAACTGCTTTTTACGCGGGCGAGTAAAGACAGGGACTCAACTGCTAGTTGATAAAATTCTGTCTGTCTACCACAAGGAAACCCCAGGTGGTTGTAAAGACAGGTCTGACTGCATTTTATTAACCTCGTCGTGGACACATAAAATGTGACCATACTACTTATGTTGGGAAGGTGCGTTTAAAATGTTTTGAGATGTGAAAATGTGTGAGTGTTATATCAGAAATAGGTCGACGAAGAACATTTTCTCTAGGCACTTCTATAAATATTTTGAGCTCCCATAAACATGGAAATACAAACTGAAACGACTAATGACCTCAAGAAATTTGACCTCTCACCCAATTTTTCGTGTTTAACAGGAAACATTTACAGACATACTTACTTTTTCCTTAGTTCTTATTCTGTCATTTATATAATATATTGAAGCTAAGTATTTTACCACAGAACCATAAATCACAGAGGTCTCTAGGAATCCCATAAAATTTTACCAAATACTTCTAATGTGATCCTGAGGTTGCTCAAAGTAGACAAATACACTGCTAACATCACTTCCTCGAAAGTGTCCCGAAATTTATGGGAGTTTGTTTTCTCCTTCGTGTGATTGAAGTAATATGAGCATTCACAGTGGCTTGACTACAGAAAACATAGCACAAAATTAACTAGCAGGGCTAAGTGTTGTTTCTATGCTTCTATAGTTTCATCAATTTCAGTCCTTTTTTTTTCTTAAGCAGAACTTAAAACCGTAGTGTTAAGTGTTGCTGAATTTTACAATAAATCACTGATAAAGCTGGCAGTGGAGCTGTTGGCTTTCTGACATTGGATCCCTTAGGAATCGTGATATGGAATACCACCATTACCTTGCCTCCCACACTCTACAGGCTAGCCCATTTCCATTCTAGTCAAGGCCATCGTGGGAAATGGGCTGCGTGCATATATAGTAACCTTGCCAAAGAAGTCAAGGTTATTTACAGTCACTTCTCTTTTAAGATTCTCATATGAATTATTTGATAGTTGTGTGTGTGTGGTTAAAAAGTACAAGAAATAATATCACTGAAAATAAAGTTCTGTTTAAATTTTCAGATCTTTAAATATGGAGATACTATAAATTAGGTATTGACTTATTGTGTGATCCGTTTGTGATGGAAAATGTTTGCTTTATAGCACAGTAGATTGTAATTTTAGTTACCAAAACGTATCCAAACACTAGTGAAAAAACCTTAGAGTCAGGGTTCATGCCTGACATATCTGGCACCTTGCCAGTAACTGCCTTATGTCTTTGAACAATTCATAGACTCTCTAGGCGGCAGTTTTCTTGTAAAAAAAGTATATCGGGGATCAGATATTTGCTACGTTCCTGTATAACCCAAAGGGTCTCTAATTGTTTTAATTCCAGGATTTCTATTTGCCTTCTTTACTTCTCTCTACCTCTACCCTCTTTTTCAAACATTAATGATGGCCTCAAGTTTCATAGCACCCATTTGTGGTAGTAGTCACCTCGGACATAGGAGGCAAATTATATATGTTTGTTACTAATGGTGGTTGTGAAGAAGAGTTGAATTAATTGACCAAAATGTTTCCTTCCAGCTTTGGAAGACTGACTGCTTTAGTTCTATCCAGGCCGAAGTCGTATGTGCTTGAATAATTTCTTGTTAGTGCTGTTAATAGTTGTCTTTGAACCAGTGCCACTCATCGTGACCCCATGTGTGCAGAGTAGAACTGCCCCATTGGGATTTCAAAGGGACCGTTAGGGAGCAGATTGACAGACCTGCCCTCTGGGGTGCCTCTGTGATTTCAAGGACTTGTTTTCACCACCCAGAGTCTTCACAGGTCACAGCTAACACTTCACAACAGAATATCCTGTGGTCCTGAACTCAATTGGTCCTAAGAAGTGGTTGCTGATTTTAAATCCCTCTCCCCTCCCGCCCTCACACCATTTTGGCTGTAAGCACACTCAACAGACTTTTTAGGCAATGTTCATAGGGAAAATGAGAAATCTTATCATAGACAATCATAAGAAAGCAGTAATTCAACCTGAGGCTCATGAAACCACTAAATGATGGCATTTACTTCTATGTACTCGACTTGTTAGATGACAGACATGATAAACATGGTTGTAATCCAGAAAAAAATATTTCGTCTCTTTAAAAAAAAATGCTGCTGAATCAACTCTTAAGTCCCGGCAACGCTATAGGATGGGGTCGAACTGTCCCATATGCTCTCCAAGGCTGTAATCTTTACGGGAGCACACTGGTAACCTCTTTTTCCCACCGTGTGGATGTGAGGTCAAGCTTTTCGTTAGCAGCTGAGCTCTTCGCTACTGGACGGCGAGTGCTCCTTTCATCTCTAGCTTGGGAAAATTAATCTGTACCATTTGAATAGGCAGCCAACTTGGTGTCTCTCTGGTTTGACTCCAGTATATCTGACTAAGCCAACACGATTAATTCCTGTCCATGATTAATTGTAAGGACACGGTGTTGCTCCTGGTCCCTCCCGGTGCTTGCCCTTGAGGAGTTGAAGGGAGGGAGTAGGTTGTACCAGTAGTGCAGTCTTTGCTCATCATTTCCTGTACACCCTCCTCATCAGTGAATAGGTTAAAACACTGGCTAGTCATTATAAAGTGTCTAAAAGTAGCTTATTGTTCATTTAAAGATTTAGAATTACTTATTGGTGTTTTGCACTGCGAAAAAATGTCTCTTGTATTTCAAAACTGAAGTTTTTTATAGCTGAGAGCATTCCTAGTACGAACCTTATAAAGTACAGAGGTAGGCACAAAACATAGTTTGAGCTCAGCTTGGTTCTAGCTCTTTAAAAATAAAATTCTGATCTAGTGGATTTAGTTCTTGAAGGTTCTTTCAGGCCACCTGAGGGCAGTCATTCCTGGTCAGATCTGCTGGGAGGGCTGCCTCTCTTCTGTTGTTTCATGCTCAGCCCTGGACCAGAGATCTTATTAAGCCCCCACCCCCAGAGTCAAAGACATTAGATTCTGTATTTGTAGATATTTCTCACCAATGATTATCTACATCTTCATTCTCATAGAATCCCAAAGCTAATTCTAATGTCCATATTCTCATAGAATCTCAAAGCTCTAACTCTGATTTATTTTTGTTTGTGATCATCTTGTGTCTACTGACCACTTAATCTTTCTTTTCCTTTTCTTGTTATTTTGGCTGTTGTTGAGCAAAACATATGCCAACTCAGCCGTTTTGGCTTGGACCACTTAGTGTCATTGACGACGTTCTTCCAGTTTCCTGTCTATTCTCGCTTTCCTTCTCTGAGTTGTTCCTCACCCATTACTATAAACTCACTGCTCCCATGTTGATCGTTCTTAAAAGAGCAGCATGCTCAAGACAAACCGATTTTTACTAGTTAGGCTTAACGATGACTTAGGTTTAATGAAGAAGACTTCATGGATTTTTTTTTCCAAGGCTCAAAAAAATGTTAGGGCAGTAGTTTCAGCGGTTCATCCAGTGTTCATGAACCCAGGAAGCTTAGAATTCAAGAGAAGTTTAAACTACTCTGCATTTCCTGATTTGGATCAGGATATTTCTATGCAGGTTTTGATCAAAATGTTCTGTAGTAAAAGGCAGGCACCACCCCGTTCTTTTGGTCTTGTGGCAAAGGAGGCAGTTACTCATGGAGGTAATTAGACATACATTCCAATCCTCTTCTAGTTCCTGGTTTTTCTTCTTTGCTGGGCCAGGCCAAGAAAGACCAGTTATTGTGGCATGGGTGGCTGCTTACCAGCTTTCAGACCCCAGACACTATGCACAGAAAAAAGAGGTCGAGCAGAAACACTGAGCCCATGAGGCTAATTAACTGGGATGTCCCATGAAATCAGGATTCTAACCGCCAAACCAAGGTACCAAATCCCAGGAAGTTTGGGGTTCATAAACAGCCGCAGGAGCTATTGTCTCCCGGTCCTCATTGTCGTCGTCATTGATGTAAAATATGTTTATCATGCAGCTTTGCCCAAGTCAACCTGTCACAGGTGTACATTGTTGACAGCCATTATAAGAGTCAGTTGTGCAACCTCACTCTTAACCGCGATTTCCCGCTAACAAACTTTGTTCCATTGACATCTGCCTTTTCTTGTCCTTTGTGTAAGTGATGTTGTTCAATATCGGTCCTTTAGTAATTAACTTATTTCACTCAGCATAATGTCCCCTCCACAACTTGGCGACCTTTGCTGTTAGATGTATTCTAGATCTAAACTTTTACTCTGCCATTGTTGGCGGTTACCTCAAAATTCTTTCACCAATCACAGTATACCCTAATATTATGTGGTCTCTCTTGGGTACAAAAGTGTTCAATAACACACTGATAAAGAATTACTTGTGTTTGGATAAATATTATTTTTCTACTCTTATTTGAAGGTAGTAATTCTAGAGTTAAATACTTTACTGAAGTACTACAACCTTAATTTTTAAATAGATGTGTATATAACCGAGTTACCTTGGTTCTATTTTAATCTCCCAATTGTTCATTTCTGTTGTACAGGGTTAGAAGAGAGTCACATTCTTGACTGGGAACAATAGGGTAATTAGTTTCCTGTCATCTTAGAGACAAATTTGAGATCTGTTTGGTGAGTAATTCCCAATGGTTGAGCTCAACTTGGGTATCAGAACCTCTGTGGAAGAATCATTTGGGTTTTTTGTTTTTTGTTTTTGAAGTGCCAGTTGCTGAGCTACAGTCTCAGAGATTCTGAATCAGTAGGTTTGGAGTGAGGTATATTTTAGGAAAAACTACAATACTTCTAATATGTAGCATGGACTCGCAAGCACGAGAGACCTTTTAAGTGTTCTTCCAGCCTTCTGTTCTATGATTTATGAATGTAAAAGACCTTCTGCCTTCTGACTTTGTGCAGGCAACAAGAAAAATGGCCACTTTATATCTATCCCTCCACCTCACCCCACTCCACCCCACCCCCTCCACATACTTTTTGGCTTCCTAAAAGCATTTATATTCTCACTAGTATAAGCCATAGTTTTTGTTGCTTAATGATATTAATGCCTTCTATCTTTGACTTCTGGAGTAAGATGAGACTT
Source organism: Tenrec ecaudatus (assembly GCF_050624435.1). Lineage (NCBI taxonomy): Eukaryota > Metazoa > Chordata > Mammalia > Afrosoricida > Tenrecidae > Tenrec > Tenrec ecaudatus. Next base: position 147,109,176 of record NC_134548.1, read on the forward strand.
TGTGCTCCCATTAAAAGTAACAGGCTCAGAAACTGTCAGGGGCAGTTCTGCCCTGTCCTATAGGATCCTGTGAGTTGGCATCGACTCGATTGCAGTGAATTTGGTTTTGGGATTTGGCCTCTGACTTCAGTCTGTAACAATGTGCTTATACCTGGAACTTCCAAATCCAAACAAGAGGATAGATCAAGAAGGTCAAGGGGTAAGGTGAATGCCTTTACATGGGTATGAGACTTTCATTTTTCTTTTCTTTCTTTTTTTTTTAATTTTTTTATTTTAACAATTTATTGGGGCTGATACAGTTCTTTTCACAGTTCATACATATACATACATCAATTGTATAAAGCACATTTGTACAGTCTTTGCCCTAATCATTTTTTTCTCTTTTCTTCTTTTACATTTTATTAGGGACTCAAACAACTCTTACCACAATCCATACATATACATACATCAATTGTATAAAGCACATCCACACATTCCCCGCCCCAATCACTCTCAAAGCATTCGCCCTCCACTTAAGCCCCTTCCATCAGGTCCTCTTCCCCCCCCCTCCCTCCCCATTCCCCCCTCCCTCATATGCCCTTGGTAATTTATACATCGTTGTTTTGTCATATCTTGCCCTATCCGGAGTCTCCCTTCCCCCCTTCTCTGCTGTCCCTCTCCCAGGGAAGAGGTCACATGTGGATCCTTGTAATCAGTTCCCCCTTTCCAACCCACTCACCCTCCACTCTCCCAGCATCGTCCCTCACACCCTTGGTCCTGAAGGTATCATCCACCCTGGATTCCCTGTACCTCCAACCCTCATATGCACCAGTGTACAGCCTCTGTCCTATCCAGCCCTGCAAGGTAGAATTCGGATCATGGTAGTTGGGGGGAGGAAGCATCCAGGATCTGGGGGAAAGCTGTGTTCTTCATCGATACTACCTCACACCCTAATTAACCCATCTCCTCTCCTAAACCCCTCTATGAGGGGATCTCCATTGGCCGACACTTGGGTCTCCACTCTGCACTTCCCCCTTCATTTAATATGATATATATATACACATACATATATACATATACACATATATACACATACATACACATACTTATATCTTTTTTTTTTGCATGATGCCTTATACCTGGTCCCTTGGGCACCTCGCGATCGCACTGGCCGGTGTGCTTCTTCCATGTGGGCTTATTTGCTTCTGAGCTAGATGGCCGCTTGTTCACCTTCAAGCCTTTAAGACCCCAGACACTATCTCTTTTGATAGCCGGGCACCATCAGCTTTCTTCACCACATTTGCTTATGCACCCATTTGTCTTCCGCGATCCTATCATGGAGGTGTGCAGTCAATGATATGATTTTTTGTTCTTTGATGCCTGGTAACTGATCCCTTTGGGACTACTCGATCACACAGGCTGGTGTGTTCTTCCATGTGGACTTTGTTGCTTCTGAGCTAGATGGCTGCTTGTTTATCTTCAAGCCTTTAAGACCCCAGTCACTGTCTCGTTTGATAGCTGGGCAACATCAGCTTTCTTCACCACATTTACTTGTTCACCCACTTTGGCTCCAGCCATTGTGTTGGGAGAGTGAGCTTCATAGAGTTCCAATTTAATAAAAGAAGGTATTCATGCATTGAGGGAGTGTTTGAGTAGAGGCCCAAGGTCCTTCCGCCACCTTAATACTAAACCTATAAATATAGACACATAGATCTATTTCTCCATCCTCATACGTAAATGTATTTGCATATGTACATGCCTTTTATCTAGACCTGGATTAAATGCCCTTTGACTCCTAGCTCTTTCCTCCATCTCCCTTGACTTTCCTCCTGCCCTACTACCGTGCTTCGTCGCCACCTGGGCTAGAGTATACCTCTTCTCTGCACAACCTTACCCTCGCTCATTTCCCACCAGGCCTGCCACTCCCCCTTCTCTACCATTTGTGGTCCCATGTTTTTCCCTTGTCCCTGGGTTTGTTAACACCACTTCCTTACCCCCCCTACTCCCCCACCCCAAGTCCCCCCGGAACTGTCGGTCCTGTTGTTTTTCATCCAGATAGTTCATCCAGCCTGTCCTATTCAGACAGACCTGTGGAGTCACTAACATGCACGAAAACTAGACAGAGGAAAACAAAGCAACAGTATACAACCAGACAACAAAACAACCAAAACAAACCACTGAAAAAGAACAGAACAAAACAGATCACAAGAGAAAAGCTTGTAGTTAGTTCAGGGATCGTTTGCTGGCCCTTAGGAGCGTTTTCCAGTCCAGTCTGTTGGGGCACCACGCCCTGGCCCCAAAGTCCACTTTCAGCATTCCCTGGGGACCTTGCCACTCCATTCCCTTGCTGTTCCGCTGCACTCCTCCAGTGATTTGCCTCGGTGTGGTGGGATCAGGTCAGGTGCAATTCCCACACTGTGTCTCCGGTGCTGTCCCCTGTATTGCCCTTAGTCACTGAGGGGCATCATGAGACTTTCATTTTTCATAGAGCTATTTTCACAGGGTGTGTACAAATCATATAGCATCTGTTATGAATCAACATAAAGTTAATTTAGCAGTTCCTCCTATGTGTTATAGAGCTTGCAGTTCCTTTCCAAGTTACAGCTTAAGAAAGGTAATGCAAACATGTATAACTGTAATGCTTAATTTTACTGTCGACTCATTATATAGAAATTTTACTATTCTTAAAAAAATGTTTGATTTCCGCATGAAGACAGCTGACTTGGCTTTCTTTAAGTCTCTGAAGGGCAGTGATAATTACTGAGAAAACAGCTTTGGGTGTATATATACATACATGCATGTGTGTGTATAGATATGTATATATCTACACACAAATTGATTTCCATCAAATAATGGGAGCAGATAGTCTCATCTTTCTCCTGCTGAGTTGATGGCTTTTCAATGACCATCCTTGTGGATAACAGCCCCATGCTTATTAACCCATGGCACCACCATGACTCTGTTGTATATACTTTTTTAATTGTATTCCTTGAGATTTTTCACAAATTAGGAGTATTTACTTTTTGCCTAAAAAGTAAAAATGCAAACAATTGAAAGGCAATCTATCTTTACATGTGCTTGGGAGACATTGGTTTAATAGACTGGAGAGCTGGTGAAAGGGACAGAGATTTTGGGGATTAGCTCTCACGGGTTTGGAGTCCCTGAGGGGTGCACATGGTTGTCACACGCAACTCCTCACAGAAAAATGGGAAGCTTGAATCCACTCAGAAGCACCTTGGAATAAAAGGTCTGATGGTCTCCTGTTGAATAATTAGTCATTAAAAACCCTCCGGAGCCCATTACTAGTATGACACACACATGGAATCACCATGCGTCAGAATTGATCATTGCTTTGTTTCCCTTTCTAAGTCAGTGATATAACAAGCCCAAACCAAATGCATTCCTGTTGAGTAGCTCCTGACTCATAAAGATGCTACAGAATAGGGCAGAGCTGCCATTGGTTCCCAACGCAGTGCATTTGAAGAGAAGCCACTGCCGCATACTTCAACTGCAGAGGGTCTGGTGGGTTCAGCCACTGACCTTGCCGCCTACCACTTAAGTCAGCACCACTGCAACGCCTCCAATCAGGGCTATAAGAGTTGGTTAATAGAACAGTGATCTCCATCCCGGGTAGTTAAGAAGGTGAGGCTGCAGCTGTGAAAGCGTTTTTGACTCCTTCCACGGTGTTAGACCCTAAAGAAAAGGGTGGGGATGTACAAACATGTTTCCGACTTGATAGTCTTGAGTTAAAATCTTCAGCTCTATGGATGTGTTGGGGTTCACTTCAGAATTTCTTTAAATTGCAAAATATCACTTGGTTTGTAAGTCTATGATTTACAACCCGTTTCTCATGGTAAGCTAGGAACAGCTGTAGCCTCTCTGGGGTAGATTGTTCTAGTCATCTCCTTTCAGACCACTCATTAGGAAGATTAGGAGTTAATCTTTGTTTGCCACAACATATGATTCTTGTTATAAAGTTCATGAATATACTTCCCCGTCCAGAAAGTGTTAGCAGTTTCAGTTGTTGGGAGTGCATACTGTGTGCACTTTATAAGATAAGGGATATTTCCAAACTTCAGATTAACGTTGCAGCTGCAGCATAACAACGGAAAGATCCTTTCAGAGTGCCCTGAATTTCGGGAGTTAGAAGGAGACAGAGCCATCACTCCGATGTTTGCTGCGTGTTTTTGCCACAGGATACCGGAAAAGCAACAGCCATCGGCCAACGTTGGAAGAGGTAAACTACAGGCTAGCCCCACAAGGTAATACTAGTCCCTGCAGTGTCTTGTAAGCGAGAGGACTCCAAGGAAACCCGTAAGGATGGCACGTAACACCTTGAGAAAGCACGTAACACCTTGTATCCAAATGTGAGCATTAAAGAGATATTTGCTTCCTACCGGAAGACTAAACTAGTTTTTAAAGGAGAGATGGGAAGTTCAAGGTGTAGAGATAGACAAGTAGCTTAGAACATCAGAGAAACTACTATAGGAAATGTCCTTTCAAACATGGAAAACTCCAATCGGGGAGAATGGGGAAGCTTATAAGGCAAGCAGATTCTGTGTCCACTATATTTGCAATAGGCTGAAAAAGGGGAAATTGGTGAAATTCCTTAAAAGCAGTTTCATGTTTAAAAGTTGCCACAAAAGGAGGTAGCTCACGGAAATAGTAGTGGGTGTATTTGGTAATCATAGTTCAAAAGACTTTATCAGAGACAAAGCATAAAGATAATAGGAATATACTAACTCCGTTATTATCTCTTGAAACTGATGACTAGGTAAACTAGGCTAACCTGCTAGTAAATAAACTGATATTCTAGGTCTGATTGACAACTTAGATATAGACAGCTCACTGGGACTAGGTAGCATACACCTATATTTTAAAAACACTCAAACTAAAGTTTTAGGTCTAGCTTCATAGAGCACTAGATCTAATTTAATAAAGTGCCTTTTCAGGAAGATTGGGAATCTTGAGTTTCTACGTGATCAGTAGTAAATCTTCATCAATATTATTTAAAATGATATAAAAATAAATTCATCAAAGTAAAATTTTAATGGTAAACTGTCCACCTACTCCTCACTTAATCAACTATCTTGCTATCTGACATTTCCCAAATGATATACTATACAGGAGGTCATGGTGAGAACAAGGCAAAGTGAGGGACAGTTATGGGATGCCTTCTCCTATTTGTCCACCGTGTCAGTCTGGCCTGGGAGGATGGAGGGCGATGAATGTGAGGTCATGGACTGGTTGTGGGCCTGGGACAGATTTTTGCCCTTTCATTATAGGTCCAAATTTTCCACATTCGTTTGAGTTAGTTTAGGTAGGGAGTGTGTGTCTGTTTGTCTGTTTCATTGAGAGTTTGTTAATTTGTTGGAGTGTAGTTCTCCACAGTATTGTTTTCGTCCTTTTAAAGTTTGTTTTGTTGTGATGCCGCCTCCTCTCTGATTTCTCATTCATGTTATTTGCATCTTCTCCTTATCGTTAGCTGTATCAGAGGTTTGTTGATTTTTATTAACCTTTTTAAAGAACCAACTCCTAGTCTCTTTGTTTCCCTCTATTGCTTACCTGTTTCATTTATTTCCTAATCTTGATTATTTTGTTTCTCTTGGTGATTGTAAACATAATTTGCTTTGCTTTTCTAGTTGCTGCAGATGTTTAGCTTAGCTGTTGTTTATGACTTTTCTTTTTTTGAAGTGTGCATTTATTCCTTTAAATTGACCTCTGAGCACCGCTTTTGCTATACCCCCAAAGATTGTATGTTGTGTATTCATTCTCATTTGATTCAAGTTATCAGATTTTTGCCCTACTATCCAGTAGTTTTTGGCAGGGTACTGTTCAGTGTCCATGTATTCGATTTTTCATTTATTGAATTCCTTATCAGGTAGTCCCAGTGCTACTTTTTTTGAGCACTTGCTTGAATCACTGTCATTTATCTTATGTGATGTGAGTTTGTTGTCTCAGTGGCATTATAGGGGTGTTGTGTTTGTTTTTCACTAGTGATTGTGATTGGTATATTTTGCTCAGGTTTTATTTTGCTATATCAGTTAATGGGACAGGTGTGCTCATGGTTTGGCAGTATTTAGGCACGTGCCACCTGTCCCTTGGCGGATATAATAGATGAGAGAGACTTCTCTGCTTGGTGTTTGAGAGCAGCGGAGGGCAAGTTTGGTTGATCAGATGGTGCTCAATGAGTGGTGCCCCCCCCCCCAATGATGGAGCTTGGCAGTGTGGACACTGTTGCTTGTTGGTTACCATCTGCAAGTGGGTGTGCTGGAGCCGTTCACCCAGGAAGCCAATTATTGCATTGCTGCCCTGATGGGAACACTGCTTGCAGAAATTCAAAATGGCCTCCTTGTGTCGATCCAGTTAATAATGTGACACTTCATGTATTCCTTTATTTTCATTTTATTTCTTATTCTAGTCAATATTTGATCCACGTATTCATTCTTTCCTTTGAAACGTGGAGTTCTAGGTTTACCATTCATATCTGTTTCATTTGGTTTCTGGTGTCTTGGCTGTAAAGGTTTGGGGTAGCTTGTTACCTAGTCTTTCATCATGCCATATTTCCCTCAAACTGGTTTCTAAATTATTTATGCTTTTTAAGATATCCTTCTGAGAGTTTAAAATATTCAGAAGAGTAAGAGATAGACAGGTTTCCTCAATTCTTCACAGAACCGTATGATCTAAGCCAGTAGTTCTCTTAAGTGAGGTCCCCAGACCTCTCTGCTTTTCTATTATTAGAATAACTATCATTAAATTTAGAGATATTTAAGATGATATTAAGATTTAATTTAAAAAGATTTAATTAAACTACAGAGACTCTTTTCCAAAATAGGGTCACACCTCTTGGTGGTTAGGATTTAGATACATCTTCTGCGGGACCAGTATTCAGCCCACTACATTTTAATTTAGCTATGCTCTCATTACTGCTACCTTTCCATTAATGTGTAAATGGAGCACAGACAACATTCACTGAATGATGGAGTTGTGAGCGTGAATGATCCAATAGACTATGGACTATTTCAGATTTCAACTGTTCTAACAAAGCACTTTTTATGTATTTCTAAAATATATTATTGTCTTAAGTAATTTATTTTTCCTCATTTAAAAACATTTGATGCAAAAATTTTATTTTCCTCTTCGTCTCTCTCCCCCTTCCCACCCCCCAGAATATGATAGCTGATCCAGAAGAACTGTTCACGAAATTAGAGCGCATTGGGAAAGGCTCCTTTGGAGAAGTTTTCAAAGGAATTGATAATCGTACCCAGCAAGTGGTTGCTATTAAAATCATAGATCTTGAGGAAGCCGAAGATGAAATTGAAGACATTCAGCAAGAAATAACTGTTTTGAGTCAGTGTGACAGCGCGTATGTAACAAAATACTATGGATCCTATTTAAAGGTAATGTGTGTGCTCTATATATTTTAAATCATAAGGTATCTTCATTATCAGCTTTTCTTGCTTTTGTAAAAGGTTGTGTCTTCCATGACGATTTAGCCATCTTTAGTTCCCAGACAGACTACACGTACCCAGTAGACCATTGTCACATTTAACAGCTGTATTCTGAATGCTAGCTATGAGTCAGATTTGACTTGGTGGCAGTGAGTGTTGAGTTTTGTGATCCTGAATACATCCCAGTAGTACCCGTTTCCCACACTTTAACTTTTGGTTGGATATAGAAACAAAATTGCAGCTGATCTTTAAGACATATCCTTTGTCAAGAAAGAACTATAACTCTAGGCTTTCACAGACCTCTCTATGGTTCCAGCTGTCTCAAACTCAGAATTCATAAAATAGGCCTGTTATGATTTCCTTGAGTTTCGGGTGGTTACTTAGCTATCTTTCCCACTGGGTTGTGAGCTGTTCAGTGGCTGGGACTTTTGCTTAATCCTTCATGATTTTTATATTAAGCCTGGATCTGGCCCATCGCTAACACATACAGCTATTTCTGAGATGAAATTAAAGGGAACAATTAATATCAGCCCCACTCACACACACACACACCCCAATAAAAAATAACTTGTGCTTTTATTGGTTCCAGGATCATGGTACTAACAGACACCTAAAGTTCCACCAGATGGAGATGTTACTACATAATAGAAAACTCTTCGGTTAGTGAAACCCAAGTGTTCTTGAGTTCCAGAGTTAGGATTTGTGACTCGTGCAATGTGAAGTATAAATAGATGAAAAATATCTAGCTTTGGTTAGAGTTTAAATCACCTTAAAATTGAGTAAGTTTGTTTCTGTGTTGATTTATTTTTTAAGAGGATAGAAATAGTTTTATGAGAGGAAACAGTTGTAGTTTTTTGCTCTTGTTCTTTGTTTATTTTCTTCTTTATTTTTCCTTGTTCTTCTATCTGTAGGCCAAAGGAAGTATGTATATATCACTCATTATGCTGTTGACATACTTAAAGGTGAATGGTTTTTGAAGCTCTGCTGACAAAATAAGCTCTGTAGTAGCTCTAGTTTACATCTGTTTTCGGTAATTCTGATATAGAAAGTCATCATCATTTTCACTGCAGCACATTATTATTTACATTATATTTCTCTATGAATTGAATAGTTGGTAGAATGGGACATTAAATAGCCAGTATGTGTCATACAAGGAAACCCTATGGGGCAGTTCTCCTCTATCCTATAGGATCACTATGAGTCCGAATTGACTAAAAAACAATGGGGAAAATGTGTTATGTTTGTATCTTCCTCTAGGTACTGGAAATAAGAAAATGAGTAGTGCACTCCTCCCTTAAGATTATTGTCTACAAATACACTAAAATGGTAGCTATTTTATGAATTAAGTGGGTACAAAATACAGATGATACACAAACGGAGCAAAGTCGTTTCTTCTGTCCTCCCAATAGGTGATAATGCTGATTATTTCTATTCTGTGTAATCTTTCACAGTTAAAGATTAGCTGTTAAAGTAATTTATTGTACACATGATGGTTTGATATTTTGTGACATCAGTTAGCGTTCATGTTTTTTTTAAGCAGGTAGTTTAAGAGGTGAGGTTCTCTTTTAAGAGATCCGTTAAGTTATGATTTAATCTAAATAGTTCTAGATTTCCCCCCTAATTCCCTTAACCAACTTAGTTGTGGGAAGTCTCAGCAATTTGTTGTGGAGAGAGAGACAGAGATAGAGGTTGAGTGAATGAGAGAGAGAGAGAAAGAGAGAGAGAGAGAGAGAGAGAGAGAGAGAGAGAGAGATTGCTGTTTGCTTGGTTTCTTATGCTGGTTTATTCTTTTTATTTAATCATTTTCTTGGTGGTTCGTACAAATCTTATCACAGTCCATACATATATCCATTGTGTTAAGCACATTTGTACATTTGTTGCAGTCATCATTCTGAAAACATTTGCTTTCCACTTGAGCCCTTGATATCAGTTCCTCATTTTGCCCCTCCCTCCCTGCTCCCCCCTCCCTCATGAACCCTTCACAATTCATAAATTATTATTTCATCATATCTTGCACTGTCCAGTGTTCCTGGATTGGATCCTAGTAATTCCAGACTCACCCTAGAGCAAACTTGAACCCTTGCTATTTTTAGGCATCTGTAACAGATAAACTATTTTGGGTGACTGACTTAAAATATTAAATAAGGCCTATTTAAAATGGAGGATCCCATATTATCTTGAAAATGGATATTGAAATGATGTTTTGTTTTATTGATTGTTCATAGACTTTGTTTATTCAAAGCCAGAGAGAGCTCTCATAGAGTAGCTCTATTTAAATTTGGGTATTTCTAAGATTTCACGATTAAAAAAAAAAACAAACAAACTCAGAGCTTAGCACAGTAGTATCCCTGTATTTATCACCCAGTAGAGAATTAGTCTTTAAATACAAACATATGTTCATATTGTTCAAATCTTGATTAGAGGACATGCTCAGATTAGTCAGTGATGCAAAACTATTGTCCAAGGTGTCTTTTTAAAGGACTACACTGAATTATTCTTGTTTCCTTTATTGTATAGGTGCTGTCAAGTCAGCTCTGACAATGGAACAAAGTAATGCCGGGGTCTGCACCCCTCCCTTTATTGTTACCGTGTCTGAACGCCTTGTTGTATCTGCAGGGTTAGTTCATTTTGTGAGGGGCCATCCTCTATTTTTCTGATCACCTACTCCACCGAGCATGATGTCCTTCCTCTGGGGACTGATCTCTCCTGATCACATGTCCAAGAATGAGAGATACAGTCTCACCGTCTTTGTTTCTTTTCTTTTCTTTAAAATCATTTTAGAACTCATAGAACTCTTATCACAATCCCTACATACATCCATTGTGTCAAGCACATTTGTACATTTGTTGCCATCATCATTCTCAACACATTTCCCACTTGAGCCCTTGGTAGCAGCTCATTTTGGCCCCTCACTTCTCCCGACCCTCCCTCCATCATGAACCCGTGATAATTTATAAATTATTATTATTTATATGTCCAACGTCTCCCTTCACCCACTTTTCTGTTGCCCAACCCCCAGGGAGGAGGTCACATGTCGATTCTTGTAATCTGTTCCCCCTTTCTACCCCACCCTCCCTCCACCCTCCCAGTATCGCCACTCTCACCACTGGTCCTGAAGGGGTCATCTGCCCTGGATTCCCGTTTCTAAAGGGTCTTCCAGTTGTCCTTCTTCAAAGACCGATTTGGTCCTTTGCCACCATTAATTCTTATGCCCAAGACTCCTATTTAACAATGTTACCTCATGATGAAATTGTCAAATTTCACAGCTTGCAGATAATATTTGTAGCCTGGATTATTCTTATTTCCATTATTGTATTGTTGTTGAAACCCTATTTACAGCGAGCGAGCGAGAGAAAGAGAGAGAGCACGTGCACGTGTGCATGCAGTGAAACCCATAAGAATGGAACCTGCTTGCCTTGTTTTTCTCAGTCTCAGCTGTTTCCCACCGTTGAGAGAGTGTAGTCTTACCTTTTCCTTGGCTCTATATTAATGGGATATTTTTGAATTTTCCTTCTCTAACAAGTTTCCACCTTACACAGGTTCTGGTTTTCATAGAATTTACTGTATATAAATATCTAATTTCTATATAGATGTGTATGTTTGCGCACAGAGACAGAAATATGTTTCCATGATTTTAAGTTATTTATTATTTTATTTATATGGCTTTTCTCATAAGGCCACCAACTTATTTTCCTTTTACATTAAAGGATGTTCTGGCTATTTGGGCTTCCATTAAAAAAACACTAGTACCACATCAAATACAGCAGGGTTCTGGTAATACAGTCAGTGTCATACTATCAATAGTACTATCAGGGGATTTCATCCTTCCGTTTCAGATGACACGGGGGATTTTGTGAGCCAAATTGATTGAGTCAAATAGGATATGGGTTTTTCTCAGATTGTCGGGATACCAGATAGTATACATACCAAGACCTCACTGCAAGTTGGAGAGAAAGTTATTTCATTTGAGAGAAAATTATACATTCTCTGAAACTGTATGCAGTTGTAGGCATTTCCTTGAGCCATGCAAAAATGTACTAAGTATTCATTTTGACTGAGCTCACTGTATAACTTTATTTTTAAAAAACGAGAGTAAAAACCAGACAAACACAACTGTATAACCACACTGTTTTCCTTTCAGTTTAGCAAATTTTCTGGACAAAGTTAGCCTTTGTGAAGAATGCTAAAATAAGCAAAACCTTCCCTGATGATCTCATAATATTGGAAGAATATTTTATAAGTTTTAAATGTTATTCTAGTTCAATGTAAATCTGAAAATGAAGCACAATCCAGCAGTGAATCAAATTTGAAGCATGACAGTTTTCTTTTGCTGCTAAAAATTGCCTTAAAATTCTGGATTTTTGTTAAGGAAACATCCTTTACCCACCCCACCCCTACCCCCAAACTCCACTACCACCACCAATGTATAAAAATAAAAAGGAAAGATTTTAATAATTGAAGTAAAAAATTCTAGAATGGTTTCTACAGTTTATTGGCCTTCTCGGAAATGTGTGTGTGTGTGTGTGCACGCGCGCACTTATTTTCAATACATGGTGAATACCTTTGGAATATTCTTTTGATTTCTGAAAATTTTTTTTTTGAAATTTAGCAATAAGATTTGGAGGAAATCTACACGGGGATTTTTCTCTTTATAACGATGTTCTTTTCTCAAAATAAAAACAGCTTTAAAGTTATTACCACACACCACTAAACCACTTCACATCAGACATAATTTGGCCGACATTTATTTGGTATCTATTCTGCATAATCATCGTATTCTGCATTTTAGTTCTTGTCAGCCTGATCCCTTCCTATGCCCCAAAGTCCAAGTTAATGGGTCGGATCTCAGCCTTTCTACTTAGTTTCACATCAAGTACAATGACCCTAAAATTGGAAAGATAGCATTGGAACTAGGTTTTGAATATGATTTAGGGGTTGGGTTGTAAGGATGGAGAAAGGACAAGGCATTCCTGGTGGATTAAAACGGTTCAACTGTTTGCCAATTTAAAAATGAAACAACTTTATTGTGTGCATGACAGTTTTTAGAGTTAGTTGCTTTTCCATTGAACAATTTTTATAGAATTTGTTTCCTGACTTTGATTCCATCTCTAGATTTCCTCATTTCTATTTATCCTTCTTTCTTTCTTTTTTCCTTTTTCTCTTAGATTTTTTAATCCTTCCTCCTCCTTCTGAACTGGGTTTTAGGGCAAATGCTGCCCTTTGGGTCTCATATCACTGATTGTTCTAAAGCAGTGATTCTCAACCTGTGGCTAGTGACCTCTTTGGGGGTCGAATCACCCTTTCATGGGGGTTGCACGATTCATAAGTAGCAAAATGACAGTTATGAAGTAGCAACGAAAATCATTTGATGGTTGCGGGATTCACCACAGCATGAGGAACTGTTTGAAATGGTCGCCGCGGCGTTACGAAGGTGGAGAACTGCTGCTCTAAAGAGTGCAGTTCCTCCCTGGTCTTGGCACTCACTTTGAAGGCTTGTCTACTGTTTGTCTTAAAGTTGATCCCCAGGGGTGGGGTTCCCCTAGTCTTTATCACCTAGCAAGACTTTTTTTTTTCAAATGATGTTCTTTTCTATTCACCCACTCTCTCCAGGACCTTCTGTTATGATCCTGATGACAGTGGTTGTGCGTGCGTACCCCCTCCCCACATCTGTTCAGCCTGTATATTCATCTCGACTTAGATATCTACCCATAGATGTTTGTTTTTAGTATTTTTGCAGGCTTCTGAAGTGTGTAACACTTTTTACCTTTATTATCTTTCACACCTCTCAGTGAATTTTTTTGCTCTCCCCATGTCTTCCGTGTTCTCGGTTTTTTTTTTTTTCCTTGCAAGTGTATATAAATTTTGGGCACATTAAAAAAAAACCAACACCTTTTGATTGTGAATTAGATTGTGTGCATACCAGATCATTTTGCATTCAACAACTCAAATCACTTGCCAAGCTTCCCAATGGCTTGCCCTATAACCCCCTCTTCCTCTGCCGATCTCCCAGTTGTAGCATAGTCACTTGGCTCTTTGGGAATTGTCAGCCAGTATGTGGATATCTTCTCAGTGTTTTTAAGTATTTTAAAAGCCTAACAAACCGCTTTATTTTCTTCACTAAAGGCTCATATCAGAAATCAAAGGCAGAAGTTGTAGTGCCCGAAAAGAATAGCATCATAGTGTTTAGCGCATTTCGTTTTGTTTTGCGTGTGATTGGTGTTTTGCTTTGCTATGGACTGGGAACCAATAAGAAAAGTTCATGTGGGTCAAGCTTCCTGGAGGGCTGGCTTCAGCCCCATGTGCCTACCTAGTCTTTTTCCCCTAGTAAGCGTTGTCTCCAGAAGTGACAGTCAGAAGGAGGTAGCGAGCAAAATTGCCAGGAACCTCTGGTCCCTTACCTTTTAGAGACGTGTAGTAGTTCTGCTGAACAGCTGACTTGCGGTTGTAGATGTTAGTTGCCATCAAGTTGCCCCTGGCTCACAGCAACCCCATGCTCAACAAGATTGGACCATTGGGACCCAAAGGCGTTTCACTGACTGATTTTCACAAACAGATCACCAGGCTGGTTTTCAAAGTCCACGTTTAGACTCTCCGGGAGCCTGTTCACTCTCATAGCAACCCCCAGACCTCCGAGGGTAGTGGCTGTGCACGAGTCCCACCGGCCAGGAATCGGAGCCACGGCTCCTGAGTGGGCGGTGCGAATCCCTTGACGGAACCTCCGCTGCCCGTTTCCTCATTCATCAGAAGCCTTCTCAGACCTGGCAGTTCCGCATTGCAACTGTAGTAACTCAGTAGTATAAGCTGTTTTATAAAGTCACATTTTCAACTTTCTATGAGAATTTTTTAGTGAAGAGTAGACAGATGATAAGTTGCCCATTTGAATTTGTTCCAAAATAAAAGGACACACAATGTTTTTAACTTGGAAAACATGTGCTGTCCTTCATGCAGAACTGCAAAACAGCTAACCATGTTTTAGAATGTAAATTGCACGCAGAAGAATGGGAGTTGTTCAGAATTCAGAAACCAGTGAGGATGAAGTACTTTAAGGCTTCAAAAAGTTTTAGGAAAAACTCGTTTTCTTTTCATTCCCTTTTTCCCATAGACATGTGAAGCCTCCTAATAATGGTCCCAGGACCCCCGGTGACGTAGTGGTTCCACATTGAACTGCTGACTGCAAGGGCCACAATTCAAAAGTAGCAGCTGCTCTGCAGGAGAAAGACGAGATTTCAACTCCTGTGAAGAGTCCGTGTCTTAGAAACGACACAGCAGCCGTACGCTGTCCGACAGGGCTGCTTTGCATTGGAGTAAGCGTGATGGCGCTGAGGATTGGTTTTAGTTTTACAGCCATGCTGGTCAGGTCGGGCAGTTCTTAGGCTAGCCTCCTGAATACAGTACAGTACTTGTCAGACACAGAGTTGTGGCCCAAGGGGAAGCCGCCTCTTTGCCTCTTAAAAAAAGTTGGAAGACGTTATATTCTGAGTTTCAAATTTATAGACAGAGATTCAAGTGACTTGAAACACTTTGAGAATTCTTCCTCTCCCCCCTCCCCACCTTTGGTGGTGGGGCTTTTCCCCCTCTTCTTTCCTGCTGTATACACTGGCTCCCAAGTAGTCTCAGCTCTGGATGCCATCTTTCTTTGCTCGGGTTAGACTGCAGCAGGATATGGTGGATAGGAGGATTGCTGGAGAGAGGACTGGGGAAACACCGGTTGCTGTTGCTTTCTGTTACAGCCTTAGTGTCGTCAACGTGAAGAAAAGGGAAGGGATCATCTTGTCTTACTTGAATCGCCCACTTCCCAGCTCCTGTCCCTGGGCTGATTTTTTTCAAGCCTCAACCCTCACCTAAACTCTCTTCTTCACTGGCGCTCTACCTTGCTAAAGGTCCAGCCCCAGAGAGAAGCTCACAGGGTTTGCCTTGGACGCCTGAGAACTTCCCAGGCATTCTAGAGTTCGTAAGGCCACTGGCAGTCAGTCGCAGGAGCACGTTCTCCCACAGCGGGGGTTGTGAAGGTGAGAGATGTGTTCTTGGCATCCTAGTTAAGATTAATACTCTATGGATTCCCCCCCCCCCCAGAAATGTTTTTGTGCTATAAATCATAGTTCAGTGGTCTGATACTCTTCAGGACACACTGTAGCTACATTGGAATGACTTGCCTTCTGGAGGTCTACCCAATGAGCCTAGACATCATATCTTTGGGAAACAATTTCAAAAACCCTTTCACTGAAAAATTCACAATGGATTAGACTGCCAGTACTGTGAAAATGTTGTCCTTTCAGCCAACTCTATGGTCTCACAAAAATGCTGAGAATACAACTTGTGAAATGGTATGGGACAATATAGTTTACAGAAAACAAGGATTCCATAATTCCAGTTTTAGCTAACAAAGGTGGATGGTGATTGTGTGTGTGTGCTTGTTTTGGTATTTATACACATGTACTCCGAGTTCCATTTGCTCTTGTACAATGAATACTGCAGTTAATGCTACTTTAGTTATCCTACTAGACATTTACGTTGGAAAACTACACACCCTCCTTACTCTTTCCCGGTTATCTCAAGGGGATTGGGAACTCAATATTACTTGTAGGTTCCATGTGGTTACCAGAAATGCCCATTCATTATGACTGGTAAAAATGATAAAGTACCTTGAAACAAAGAAAGACTCCAAGCTGAAATAAGACGATCGTGTCTTTAAATGGTGAGGTCTTACGGGAAGCACCTTGAAGTGCCATTCAGAATTTCTTCATGTCTTTGTTGAGCTCCTTCTTCAGTTAGTAACTGTTTTTGTCCTTTCAACGTCACTGTGCGAGATCATTTAAAACTAGCGTAGTTTCCTGGGTTTACCAGGAGTTCAATAGCTCACTTTGGATCTGCTTCTCACATAGGCTAGATGTGAGGAGTCAAGGTGCGGAAATTGTTGTGCATTTGCTCTGGATATTAAGTAATCAATTTGAAACATTTTATAATCCATGTGTTTTGTATGTCAAACAATATTTTATATTAATGCGTGATTTGATTCAGGTTACTGACTAGTAAGTTGTTTCCTGGATCTTTCTTATAGGGGTCAAAATTATGGATAATAATGGAATACTTGGGTGGAGGTTCTGCACTGGATCTTGTAAGTATTTGAAAATAATCATACACCTGCACACACACATTCATTCAAACTTTAACTTTTAGAATGTCTTTACAGCATTGTTGTAGTGAATATGTTCAAAATCAACACTTTCTTCAGGACTGCGACTCTTACGTAGAAGCAGCTGTAGTGCATGATCAGGCATGCTGCTGGAATTCAAAGTGTGTACGAAATGCAAATGATGGCTTAAAACAAATTTCTAAATTAGGAGTAAGTGTGTAACCATGGCTTTCATGTTTACAGTTTGGTTTTGCAAGCGTATCCCTTAACAGTCTGTTTCCTCTAAGAATGAAAACGTTCGATGCAGCTAACTGTCCCCAAGTGGCACCCAAGTTCTAAGTACAGAACCAGTGGTTGTTCATGGAATCCTCTCTGTCCCACTGTAAGTCCACTGGCAGTATGACAACAGTTGTGGTTATCACAAGGACTTGACCTTGCTACTTCGATTTTAGTGGGTAGGGATCAGGGTGCAGCACGCAAGAAAAGTTCCACTCAGGGGAATGGTCACACACAAGATGCCTGTGAGAAACGCTGCCTTTCCCTCTAGGTAGTGTTAATCAATCAACATTGTTGTTTTCCCCTTTAAAATATTCCGTTGCTATGACAATATATTAACAATTTAAAAAGTGAATTACTTTAGGCAACTGGCCTTTGGGAATTTGAGGTTGTAGGGCATGCTCTAGTCATGAGAAAACCTGTAACTAAGAACCAGACGCACAAACTCCCTCATCTTGAATGTCTCATAAAATAATATATGCTCAGTTATTTTTAAGTTCTCCTACATCTTCACAATTATATGACTTAGAGTTTATTAGCATGCTCTGTCTTTGAAATTATAGAGTACACTGTTTCTAAGAAGAAAGTGCTTTAATTATTAAGTTCATCAAGTATTGCTTAAATTTGTTAAAGTGGGGATGAGGTTATCTAATTGAAAGTGATTAATTTTTTTAAAAGGTTTCAACCCTGAACTGCCAACGTTTCACATAATCCTATGAATAGAAATGACCATTGGAGGTTTACTTTCCTTTAAGGCATTTTAAAGAAACAGTAATTAAATGTGATGGAGAGTCTCATCTACTCCGAGGAATTCATCTCAGTTTTAATCTGTTTCGAGTTAGGTATTCCTTTCCAGCACCTAATCCAATCCTTGCATCCTCAAGCTTATATTTAGTTTTTCTTACTCTCTGCTGAGAGAGCACCACTGCGTTCGTTTGTATAACATTTTCATGCAGATGAAGTCAAGCTCCATTCTACTCGGAATAAAGTAAATGGGTTTATTGCTGTATGTCTTGTCACATAATCTTTTTTTTTAAATTTATTTTTTATTGAGAATGCACACAGCAAAATACACACTAATTCATCATTTTTTTTACACAGACCCTTTAGTGATATTGCTTACATCTTCAATTGTGTAACCATCCTCACCCCATTTTGCTGTCTTGTTTCTCCCCTATTAACACACACTCAAAAAAATACAAGCTCACGGCAGCTGATGATGCTGCTGCGGAGTAAGCCTCGCACTGCTACTGCAAAGCCATCAGCCTCTCCAGGGGAAAAAGACGAGGCCATCTCCTCCCATAGGGATTTTCAAAGTCCCAGAAAACCATATATAGGGTTACTATGAGTCAGAATTAACTTGATAGTAGTGGATTTGGTTTTGTCTTTGGTTTAAGTTTCCTATCTAATCTTTTGAGTTGCTTTTGTCAATTTACCCCATGTGGGCAGTTTTTATAAGCATAATTCTCTAGGCTAATTTTTGTAAGCAATTAAGCTAAACCTGGTTTTAAGATTTCAGGTGATATTTTTGGTTTAAAGTTTAAAGATTCAGGGCAATAGTTTCAGGTGTTCATCCAACTTTCATGGGTCTGGGAAGTCTGCAGTTTAGGGTCACAGGAAATTCTTATCAGCATCGCCCCGCCCCACTTTTGGTCAGGATTCTTACATGCAATCTCTGATAAAAATGTCCAGCAATGGCCGCTGGGTACCATCCAGTTCTTGGGGTCACACATTCCGTATCCATATTTTCCTCCAGTTTTCTTTCTCCCTCTGTTTTTCTAGGTGAATAGGGGCTAACTGTTTTGCCTTGGGTGGCTGCTGGCAAGCTTTACGAATCCTAGTCACTATAGAATTAAGGATTCAAATAGGAGCACTTACACATGTTATTAAAAAACCAGTTAACGGGGTTATACCATCGAACCATGACCCTAAACTTCCAAATCAAGAAACCAAATTAGGTTCTTAGTTGTATATAAACAGCCTCCAGAGCTCATCTTGTGTGTATGTGTCATTGATGTATAAATATGGCTATTTCACCTTTGCCACTTAAACTTTTTATAGGTGTACAACTTATTGACAGCAATTCAAACAATCAGCTGTGCAACCTTACCATTCATCAATATATTTACATCACTATAATCCTTTTCCCTGTTCCTTCTTCCCCTGGTTCACTATTAAAGACATTGAAATGACTACCCAATGTAGGGAGTGATGCTCAGCATCATGGGCCATCAGAGAGAGGATAAGCCAAGCCACAATGTGACACCATTGTACTGTCAATGTGACTCGGCTTGGAAAAAGAAGAAAATAACAAATGTTGATGATGATATAAAGTGATTAGAACCCTTAGCCATGACTTCTAATTTAGATCAATATTCTATAGTTTGTACCTCAAGATTGCCTTCCATTCTTGAGGGGAAAGAGCTGTGTGCTCTTTGATCTAATTTTGTATATCCCAACTCTTTCCAACAAAAATTCTCTGACTTTCATATAATAAGGTGAATGGAGTTACGCATAAACACCAAGAAAAAAACTAGCCTCAGCAGAGAGAAGGGGTAACATAGCATGTGTATTAGGGATGGGCTGGGAGTTCGAGGAGGGTCAAGAGGATCCGTGGACTCAGAAGCATACACTCTTGGAACACTCATTGCTTCACCTGAAAACCATACAAATTAAGGCTCTGGAGCTCCTCTGAGACATGGCAAGGTTTGGGGTTAGTGAAAACTGCTGAAGCACTCCAAGGTTACCCTGGAAACGGAAAGCAACCTCTCTTCCATCCCCTCTACCTTCCTTCTTGGTCCAACTCCTTATTTTTCCTCTTTCCTAACCATTACCATCTACGGAAGCATGTCTACCACAGGTTTGGGACATTCTTCTGGATCAGTGATTCTGAACTAAAAAAGAAGCAAGCACCACCACCCTGTGTCCATTTCTGTGCCATGCTCTCTCTCCTTTCATTTGCCAAGCCCAAACAGTTTGAATTGTTTGCCAGAGCCTTCAGCACCCAGTTAGCTATGATTCAGCTTTTACCAAATTGTAATGTGTCTGTAACTTAACCAGGGACCACTGAGTCTGTTGATGCACATCACGCAGCACCATCTTGAGTGGGAGTCGAGCCCCACTCCATGGTACTGGGCTTTTTCTGAAGGGCATCGTCAGACCTTTCTTCTGAACTTTCTCTTGGGTGGACTCAGTCCTCCAATCTTTTGTTGGGCAACTAGGCATCGTAACAATTTGCACCAGGTTTTGCTGACTTTTATTTAAATACATATTTTTTAAATGCTATGCTGGCTTAACAAGGTCTCTTTTAGAAGACCTCCAGAATGATGGATAATAGCCCTTGGGCAGTTTTTTTAAGCCGTTAGTACCCATCAAAGTGGATTCTGAATCATAGTGAGCCTGTATGTGTCAAGTGCTGTGCTCCCTAAGCTATGGCCCTCCTGAAAGCAGAACACCAAGCCTGTTTTCCAAGGCAGCTCTGGGTGAGTTCAAACCACCAACCTTTTCATTAGTAGTTGAGCAAGAAACCATATATACAGCTTCCCTGGTCCTGCCTGCCAACATTTTATGATCAATGATCCCAAGCACCAATCTTACATAGTATGACATTTGTACTTCAGTTATTTGGTAGCACATCAGGATTTCATTGCTAATAGTCATTAAGATAATGTGCTATTTTTGCCTTTTAGAATGACTTTAATCACAACTGTTTAAATAGAAACATTTAGGGTGGAAGTTAGTATATTTGAAAGTAAATAGATAGTGTTACCTAGGAAAGGGACCTATTGAACTACAGAAGTCTCTGGAGTATATTATATACACAGACCACAGTTAATATTAAATCGTAATGGCAAAGTATGGGTTCTATTTTAAGCTATTAAATTTCAACATGAAAGTGTCCTTTATGCAGTATAAATATGGCATTCATGTAAGATGAAATACACAAGGTGCCAAAGACCTGGGAATCCCTCCCAGCGTGCAGCAGAGTGACTATGTTTGATTTTCACCGCCTCTGCCCTCCTCCCAGCAACCAGAACCCTCCCTCGGCTCTGACTGTAAGATTCCCACCCTTTCCTGTAATAATATTGTACAGTCCAGTGTTTGTGCTTTATGAGGTACCAGAATTTTAAAATAGCCGTTTATTTTAAAGAGAGATTTTCAGATATTCCATTACAAATTCTCCTGAAACCAAATCATTGCTTTCCTTGTATTCCATTTGGAACTATTGGCTTTGGGACAGGGACAGGGAAGGAAAGAGAAATGGGTTACATTTATTTAAAAAAAAACTTATCCCTCCACAATTTGGTTTATTTTTTTTTAACAATGAAGGTCTGAATAGTGTAATTATTATGTTCCTGGCAAACCTTTTAGTTGGAGTCTCAAAAAGGCTCCACGGCTTTTCAGTATTCCTAAAACACATAAATGTTTGGAAATGTTAGCTGACTCATGATCAAGTTGGGTTGCTGCAGAAATTTTATGATCTACCTGATCTAAAAATCAGTTGAGTATAAATATTTTATAACTTTTCCACAGAAAATGCCAAACTTTAAGTATTTTCTTTCCTTTTTAACCCCACCTGGAGAAAAAAAAAAGATAATCTGTTCTTGTACTATTCAAATGTATTTGTTAAATATTTTCTGTAAATATTCTGGAACCTCAGATTTTGGAACTAGTATATAGGTATAAATTCTTGTATTAGCTTTCAAGGTTAAATTTAATTATCTAAAAACCTGTTCTGCCATTGCCTTAACATCCTTGCTCTCTTTCCTTGCCTCTGAAAGTTTTTCCTAATTTGTTTAATAAGCAGAACTACCTCACATAGACATCTTTACATGATTTTATTATTCAAAGATAATATCCACTTTGAATTTTTGTCCAAACGTTTATATACCTCTGTTTGTGTGTGTGTCCGTGTGTTCCCTCCTCCTTCAAGCTGCGAGCTGGCCCATTCGATGAGTTCCAGATTGCTACCATGCTAAAGGAAATTTTGAAAGGGCTGGACTATCTACATTCCGAAAAGAAAATTCACCGGGATATAAAAGGTATACGAAAGTCTTACTTCAACCGGCGAAAAATAAATGTATTCTGAAGAAGCTCAGTTTACTGTTCCCCTTTTCCCTCCTAGCTGCCAATGTCTTGCTCTCTGAACAAGGAGATGTTAAGCTGGCTGACTTTGGAGTTGCTGGGCAGCTGACAGATACACAAATTAAAAGAAACACCTTTGTAGGAACACCATTTTGGATGGCTCCTGAAGTTATTCAACAGTCAGCTTATGACTCAAAAGTAAGGGGTTATTACAACCAATTATTTTGTTCATAATGATAGATTTAAAATGATGGACTGTCCTGTGTAATAAACTGCCTTGGTTTTCATTTCTTTGCAAGTGTAGAAGCTAAAGTCATACCAGATTGTCCTGTTTAAATGCCCTTGATATGCATATAACATGTGAACTTCAACAGCTTTTGATCCCACGTGGAATACTATCCAGGAAATCTTTACTATAACACGCTACAGTGCCTCTCCAATCTCATCTTTTTAAAAAAATCATTTTATTGGGGGCTCGTACAACTTTTATCACAATCCATCCATCTATTGTGTCAGCACATTTGTATATATGCTGCCCTCATCATTCTCAAAATAATTTTCTCTCTACCTGAGCCCTTGGTATCAGCTCCTCATTGTTTGCCCTCCCTCATGAACCCTTGATAATGTTATTATTTTGTCATATCTTACACTGTCCAACTTCTCCCACTATTGCTTCAGCCACAGTGACGTTGTTGCTGTTCCTGAAGCATCGCAAGTACCCTCTGGCCTCACGTCCTTTGCATTTTGCCTTTCCTCTGTTTGAAATAACTTTCTTCCCAGTCAGGTCTCTGGAAAGGTTGAGGGTTGTCTATGGAGAAGAGCCCTTTCCACTCTCCTGTATACATTTACTTGCCCTTCTATCCAGCATTCATTATTCTCATGCCCTGTTTTGTTAGTTTGCTCACATCACACGCCTGTTATTAGATTATCTCTTTCCACTACGTTCTTCTTGCGAGCAGGGATTATTGTCTGTCTTGTTCACAACCTGAGAAACTCTGCTGCCCAGAATGCTGCCTACTACATAATAAGGAATTCAAGAAACCCTTTCCTTTTCAAGAACACTCTAGTAGGATTTGTTAGCACATTTCTTGACACTCGCTAATACTGCACGACCATTCTGTTCTACAGGCTCATGTGTCCGTATGTTGGGATGGAGTGATGTTTCTTTCCTTTCTGTCACCTTAGGCTGATATTTGGTCCTTGGGCATCACGGCCATTGAACTAGCCAAGGGAGAGCCACCAAACTCTGATATGCATCCGATGAGAGTCCTGTTTCTTATTCCAAAAAATAATCCTCCAACTCTCATTGGAGACTTTACTAAGTCCTTTAAGGAGTTTGTTGATGCCTGCCTGAACAAAGATCCATCATTTGTGAGTACCTATTGCTATTACTACTGTGGATTCTATGGTTTGTGGGGAGGACAGTGCACGTGAAACTTGTCTAGGACCCAGAAGGAACCCGGTATTGTTCATTTCATTCAGTTCTGAACTTGACTTGTCGTTCATTTTCTTTTCCCGTGCTGTCTTCTTCTTGGCCTCTACCTTCCTCCTCATCTTATTGATCACTTCTATTGCAAAGGAAAAACAGTTTGAGAAATAAAGTTTTCCTTAGGTTATTTCCATGTTTAAAGTATATGTATAAAAAGCCCAAAATTATTTTCTTTCCTCTCTTTTCAGTTTTTATGAAAAGTTAATGCTTCTTCAATTATTTTGATTCAATGGTTAGAAACTATGAAATAAAGTTGTAGGATTTTTCTGAAGCCTAATGATAAATTTGAGTTCAATTATTTCACTTAAAAACATAAACTGCCTCTATGGCTTCTAGAAACTAGAACTATACAAGGATTATCTAACCTCATGCTCATTCTTTTATTAGTAAAACACTAGGAGGGGGGGCTAGCTATCTGCCAGTGTGTACAATAACATAGTTATAGCCTTCCTAGTTTTTAATCAGTTTTCCAGTATACAGTAAATATAATAAACAGAAAGCATTGTTCTGAAAAGTTTATGTTGTTTACCTTATTTTATGAATCCTGACATATGTTTCTCTGCTTTTGAAAAGGCTTGTCTTCTTGTTTGTTGGTAGAAAGGCCATTTCTTGCCACTTGGGCTTAACATTATTGGTACCAAAGTAGTGGATTTAATTGGGTTGTTTTGAGCCATTTCAAATATAGAATGAACTATTCTACTATAGCATTTTTGTTGTCCTCATGATTACGCTCTTGAGCATAATATGAACGACTTCTTACTGTCCCTTGCTAATCATCAAGAGCCTGGAAACATTCCTATAATCCTCTTACCACCTCCTTAGCGTCCCACAGCTAAAGAACTTCTGAAACACAAATTCATTGTGAAAAATTCAAAGAAGACTTCTTATTTGACTGAGCTGATCGATCGTTTTAAGAGATGGAAGGCAGAAGGACACAGTGATGATGAATCGGATTCCGAAGGCTCAGATTCGTATGTACAAATTATGTTTTTTATATAGATAGCACATGTTAATGTTGTAAACCTTTAATTATTAGCCAGTGTATTTGCAGGAATATAAAATAGCAATTATCAACCACAAAGTTCTTCTAAAATCACACTTTGGTGAAATACCATGAATTTGCAAAGTCTATCTTGGAAATGACTAGCTCAAGTGTTCGATGGTTTTGGTGTAACCCCTTGTGGATATTTATATATATTACAAAATTTGGGAACAAGCGTTAACAATTTATTTTAGCTTGATCCAAGTGATCCTGGGCAATCCTTTCCAATGGATTGGTGACCCCTTGCACAATTCCTTTGGAGAACTGACCTCTAGGCCATGTGCCAAGCCGTCCCCAGACTAGTGCATTACCATATCCGTTTCTATTTGATTGCTGCTCAGTGAGAACATCCTTTGCAGAAATGCAGCACACATGAGGGATGTAGCTGCTCAGCTCCTATCTTAGACTGAGAACGTTTCTAGTTGACACCAGCACATATGCCTGTACTGGCTGAATTGCCACAAAAGCAACAGCAAAATATTTCGATGGCATTCTCAGATTCCTGCCTCGATAAGAAATTGGCCTACCACAGATAAACCCCTCAAGAACAGTAATGGGAGTAGCGATACCATGAGGGTAGAGAGAAGGTGGGGGAGAAAGGGGGAACTGATCACAAATAGCGACATATAACGCCCCCCCCATCCCACAAGGGGGACAAACAACAGAAATGTGGGTGAAGGGAGACTGCAGATGGTGTAAGATATGAAAATAATTTATCAAGGGTTCCCAGGAGTGTGAGGGGGGGAGGAAAAAAGAGGTGCTAATACCAAGGGCTCAATGAGAACAAAAATATTTTGGAAATGATGGCAATTTATGTACAAGTGTGCTTGATAAAATGGATGTATGGATTGTTATCGGAGCTATAAGAGCCCCCAACAAAATGATTTTTTAAAAATAGAAAAATTATCCTACCTAAAATATTTGAGGGTGGGAATATAAAAAGAAATCTGTGTAACAATATTCATCACAGAACTATTTCTAAGAGTCAAAATGTAGAAACACAGAAATGTCTATCAACTGATGAATGGATAGACAAAATGTGTGTGTATGTATATGTTATAGATGTGTGTGTTTTGAACAGTGTATTCAGCCAGAAAGATACCTGCAGGCTTGATGTATGCTACAGCATGGAGGAACCTGGTCTCACTTATAAAAAAATAGGCAAATCTGTACAAATGGAAGTGTATTCGTGGGAGTAAGAAGGAAGGAGGAGAGGGTGAGGTTCCTATGGAGGGGACAGAGTTAAGGGGCACAGAGTTGTTGTTGATGGTGGTAACCAAGTTGGGAAAGGATAGTTACAATGGTTGCAAACTTGAAAATGTGATTAATGCGGCGGAATCATACGCAGAAACATTTTAAACTGGTAAATGTTTCGTTGCATATAATTATTCCCTAATAAATCAATAAACTCTGCAGATTTTTATGAGAATGTTATGATGCCTTATCCAAGTAATGGCTGACTTTGTGGCATGGTAGCCACACACAGAGCTATAAAGAATATCATAAGCCCCACTGCATGGGGATCCTGATTCAATCAGTGGGGACAGGGAAGAGTAGCAGACATCTATCCCTGGCGGGTTAAAAGGTTCATGGGAAAATGGAATTAAAAGATGAGCTGTTTCCACAGACATCTTGAAGCCCGCCCCCCCCCTGTATTTTGTACACTTAGGGAGTTAAGAGCTACTGTCTTCACTAAAGGCACTGTCTACTTGAAACTGAGATGTCACCACATCTTATTATGCTATGATTTCAAACAAACAAAATTGGGACAGTTACTTCTTCAGCTTCTGGCTGCAGTGGTTTGGAGTTTTCATCCAGCTGAATTTTTTTAGCAACTTCTCCAGATGATAACTTTAGGCCATCTCTTTAGGGAATCCAGTAACAGAGAAAACCATACTCACCCTGAATGGAGCTTTACCACAGTGCGGAAGAAGCCGGAACCAAAGAAACTACAGAATGGGGCGGTATGTTTTTGAAGATGCCCACAGTCTCTTTAGAGACTTTTTCAAAGAGCGTAGCAAGATGGCCCAAAATTGTTAACACTGAGTATTGTTAAATGCTCACCCGCCTAATTGTTGTAAATTGTATCATTCCCAGCATTGGAAACAAAAAACTAAACTCACTAAGATAGAGTCAAATGCTGACCCATAGCTGACCCTATAAGACAGGGTAGAACTACCTTTGTGGGTTTCTGGGGTTATGACCATGCAGGAGTAGAAATCCCTGTCTTGTTATTCCACATGTCCAATGCTACTAACACCTAGGTTATATGTGCTCAATTTCATTGTTGATGATTTTCAATTTTCTGCGATTCATACTTTTTTCATTCCCAGTTCTGATTATTAATGGATTTTTGTGGCTGTTTCTTCCTGTTGTGCACCATGACTCATCAGCGAATGATGATGCCAAAGGCGTTACCCCCACAGGCTTTACTTCACGTGTGCCAGCATGGTGTACTCTACTTTGCGAAGGCAGCTCTTCTGCAGTCAAATTTGAGCTCTTCTGCAGTCATATTTGAGTACTTTCTCACCTAAAGGGCTCATCTCCTGGCCCTATCATCTCCGACAATGTTCTGCTTCTATTCATTAGGCCTTCAGTATCGGAAAAATGTTTGGAGCTATCTATAAGGTTTTCCGTAGCTAATTCCTCCAAAATTGACTTTCTATTCATTCTTCAGAACCTGTTCTTAGTCTGGCAGCTCTGCTGAAATCGGTTCACCTTGAGTGGTGACCCTTCTAGCATTACAAATGCCAGTAACATAACTTCCAGCATCACAGCAACACAGTATGACAAACTGACAGTCTACGTAGAGATCCATAAACCCAGTGGAGTTCCAGATATCCACTGTAATCATTAAGCATTAATGGGTCAGTTGTAAAATGCTTTTCATCCACCAGTGGGACTGGCCAGTACACCCCATGCACTGCCTCCATTGGTCTGGCTGTGGAAGCCTAAATGTTGCTAGATGCTGAATAGATTTCAAGGACGTCTCCAGCCTGCGATGGCCTGGACCAGTGGCTCTCAAACTTCCCAAAGCTGTGACCCTTTCATACAGTTCCTCATGCGGTGGGGACCCCCCCAACCATCAAATTGTTGCCGTTGCTACTTCATCATTGTCATTTTGCTACTGCTGTGAATTGGGCAACCTCTGTGAAAGGGTTGTTTGACCCCCACAGGTTGAGAAGCACTGGCTTAGAAAGAAAGGTTTGACCACCTACTTTGAAAGATCAGCCCATGAGAATTCTATGGATAGCAGCAACTCATTCCACACCTGATCATGGGGATGATAAAGGACTAGACAGCATTTTTTTCTCCTGTGCATAGACTCACCATAATTTGGTGGCAGCTAATGACAAGAGCATTGTAATCTTAGAAGTTAGAGCTTATGGTCACTGTGTTAGGCAGGGTTCTCGAGAAACAAAACCCAGACACTTATGATTTGATAGATGATACATAGATGATAGACAGCCTAATACAACATAAGAAATAAACAGAGCTGTACAAATGGCTCATTTCAACTTACGGGGCTTCCTGGATGCAAGTCAAGGAAGCAGACAGTTCAGTCTTTTGTGGAGCAATACAGGAAGTCCAACCACGGGCAGCAAAACAGCAGGGCAGGTCACCAACAGTCAGCCAGATGACAGGGTCCGACAGTCCCCAGCTCAAGTGATGAATACACCAGCAGTGTGGCTAAGCAAGTTTTGAAGGAACCTCAAAACTACAGCGACACGGTCCATGGGTTGGGTGTCCCACAGGCAGTGTAGCTCACAAGTTGAGGCAGTGAACTAGCTAAGGTAGCCACACAGATCCAATCATCAGAGAGCGAGAGACAGAAAGGTGAAGCTCGCTGAGCCATTTATCTCTGCTTTTCAATTAAACTGCAACCTTATAAACCCCACATGTGTTTATTGGCTACCTGTCAGATACTTATGGAAGAATCATTGGAACATGTATTATATCAGTTAGTTTGGAGAGAATGGAGGGTCTTAAAATAGTGCACATCTGATATAAAATTTTAAAAAACCATAAATGTCATTTTTTCCCCAACCTGTATGATCTGTATTATTTATTCAAAGGAGCAAGATTTTGTGCAAACTCTGAGTTGTTTGTCTATGATAATCACACCTGCATTTGCTGAGGTGAGTGCAAGTTCATTAACTTTGGACATCTGTACTAAGTTGTAGAGTATTTTTAATTTTATAGTTATTGATTTTTTTTCTTAGCTTAAACAGCAGGATGAAAACAATGCTAGCAGAAATCAGGCAATTGAAGAACTTGAGAAAAGTATTGCTGTGGCTGAAGCTGCCTGTCCTGGCATCACAGATAAAATGGTGAAGAAATTAATTGAAAAATTTCAAAAGTAAGCATAAAATGTCATTTAAAATGTTTTCTTGACCTTTTCCGTTGGGTGCTCATTTATGATATTGTTGCCTTGATTCAGTTTAACAGAGTCACAGTTTAATAGTAGTAGACTTGAAAACGGTTTGGTTGGTTGGTCATCTTAAATATTAATTTATGAAATTGTCATCTTTAGTCATGGAAGGAAGTATTCACTGAATGAGAAGGGCTGCTTGTTAACTTTCCCAGCTTGTTGATAATACAGATAAAAGGTGATTGAGCGGTTTCTTATTTGAACCTCATCATTTGAAGACATACCACTGTTTACATCGTTTGCAGGGAATCCCAAATTTGACCCTCATATGAAAAGTGAAGGAAGGGATTTTAGCTGGAGGAACCCATTGCAGACTGTAGAAGGGCTTTCTGTTTGAATTTTGTTCCCATATTGTCTCTTGGAAATACTAGTTTTGTGCTCATGTTTTACAAGTCCTTAATGTTTAATTTCTTAAATTATGCTTAACAAAACTTGTAGATTCATACATGCACATATAGACAACTCCTTAGTTCACGTTAAGCTTAATAAAGTGATAAGTGCATTTTAAAATTTCTTTAGATTTGGGATGCCTCTAGGATGATGTTTGAAGCGAGCTTTATAACATGTGAAAACGCACCCGCCCTCATAGATCCTTTGGATCAACCCTTTAGATCCTCATAAATTAAAGCCCCTCTGCAAATCCCTTAGATTGGAGTGGAAAAATACTCCTCTGTTTCCTGATTGCAAACAAGTCATTTGCAGCTACCAAGTCAGACTCAGAAGAAAGTCTTTTGAAACTTGTTCGTATCTTAACATCTACCTAGCGAGAGTCAATATACAAATAATTATCTAGCTGGTTGCATCACTTCTTTCTCTGCAGAATTCATACAAATGAGCACGATCAACATGCATACTATTACACTGATTCTTTTAAAACTTTCGTTTATAGGTGCGCAGCCAATGAATCGCCCTAAGAAACATCTTATGATTGACTTGTGTTTCATATGGGCCCAGAGAAACCAACCAAAGCGACTTCAAACTTAATAGTGCTTAATTTGAGCTCCATGTGCCTTTTGGATCTTTGCAACATTTTGACGATTGAAATTTTAGAAGAACCTATTCAGCTATTTTGTGATGGTGTTTATTATTTTGTATGTTAAAAAGTGTATTTTGTAAGGAGTAACTGAATTCTAGAGTTACATCCGTATTCTAGTAAATGTTGAGATACAGGTTTGCTTTTAGGTAGAGGTATTACTTAAGTTGCTAGGATAGGATGAATACCTTCCATCTTTAGATAAATGTGCGCTCATGAGACATTCAGGTCTCTCAGAGTCGTCCCAAATTCAACGTTTGTAAGTCACCAAACACGAGAGGCTTTTCCTTTCTCAGGAAATCGTATTCTAAACAGGAGTATTGGTGGGGAGGTTGAAGTGACACATATCTTCATCCAGATGGTTTTAGTTAGCCCTCAGAAATTAAAGCTGGAAAAGTATTGATTCTTCTACCAAGCTGGTTGAATATTCCAGGCAGCTCACTGATGGTCACATTTGAGAGCCCTGTGTTTGAGACTTTTGCTGGCAACATGTAGCAATACAGGTACCTCTTGGTACGCAGTATTTACCTCCCCTTTTAGAAGAGGCAATTAACTCTTATTTAACATAGTTGGAAACTTAAAGCAATACCATTTATCCCAGGCGGGGTATTTGGTTATTCTGCACAAAAAAGTCTGGTGTGGGTTTTTTGTTTTGTTTTTGTTTTATCCAACAAAAATTTCATATACTTTAATTTGGTGAATTTTAAAAAGCTGATATAAATATAACTTACACCAGCATATGTTTTTCTCATTGTAATAAATTGTTTTATGTACTATTTATGTTTTTGTGCCTCATACTTAACAATGAATTAGCATCATTTCTTCCTTTTTGAAGGGTATTTAAGTGAGTATTTTCTAGTTCATAAGAAAGTCATAGTAAGTATGGGATGGTTTCTTTCTATTCAAACATAAGTTAGACTGTACAGTTAATTTTCATTGATATTTATGGTACTGTTAAGCGGGTAATAGTTTTTTTATATCCAGTATATATAGTATGCCTAAGTTGTGAACTGGGCCTACATTTCAATAGTTGTAGAAGTATTATTGATATTATTTTGAATAGCTAATATTTTAAATATCTGGATCTGCACAATTGTGTTCTACAGTCTTTTTTAAAATCAGAATCCAGTGCCATGTGTTAGAATGAAGATATCCTTCAAGTTAAGACAATTTTCTGCCTAAGTGGCCATTACACCCTCTTTTCCTTAAGATAATACAATTATTATTTGACAAAGATGTTGTGGTGCAACATGCCAAAAATTATTTTCATTTGTGCCTATATACTGTAACTCCTTTTGAACACATTGTATTTTGAAAATAAAATTTTCATTAAAATTGTTCACCTGCTATGTAACTGAAACTCGATTACGACTTGTAATTGGTAGAGATCTGGAAATAATTTTGCAACTCATTTCATGGATTGAATATTTTTGTAAAAGTAAAAGCAATGTATATAAGTCTATTTGGACTTTAAGACACAACTTTAAGACATCATGGGCAAATTGTATGACTTTTTGTTACTATAGTTATTAGGCCTGTAAACCGTTTGTAGGTACAGCATTTTCCAGTATTTTGGGAGCTTTAAAAATAAATATTTAGATTTCATGGTTCTCAGTGCTTGCTTTCTTGGGATAGTGGTAATTTCATTGTTTCACATTTTTCCCCTTTGCCCTTTTTAATTTGCTGTTGGAACATTATTTCATTTATTGGTGACACTTTTTAAATTAGAAGATAACCTTCACAATGTATTAAGTATTGTTTAGAACTGAAGTGAACATTTGCCCCAGTTTTGGCCTCCTATCCTGGCAAAATTAGTAGCAGAGTTCCATTTCATGAGTCCCTCTGTCAGCTGTCGTTTGAGTAGGATGCATGTGCAGATGTGAGCCCCGCTGTTCTTTGCAGAGCCTTGAAACTAGCAAAGATATCCAGATAATGAGCTGAGAAATAGCATATGGAAAAAAGAGATATGAAGCCCAAAGCAGAACAGAAACGGAGTGACATAGATCAAAGGGAATTATCTGAGGTAAGCACAACGTGAGTAAGGAACCGATTTCACCCATCTTTTGTCAATAAAAGTTACATATTGGCAATAACTTGCCTATAGAGCATCAGTGTTTGAAGCCAACATCTGGGAAATATAAAAATGTAAAAACCAAGCTCATTGGCATCCAGTTGCTTCTGACTCATAGCGACCCTTTATTATTCTAAAATGTGCTCACCTCCTTCGTGTCATTGTTCTGTTCCCAAGGCCCAATCATTCTGGGAGCAAAAAGGCCTCATATTTCTCCCTTGGAGAAGTTGGCAGTTTCAAACCGCTGACCTTATGATTAGCAGCAGCCTGGCACATAACCCACTATGCCACCAGGGTTCCTCATAAAGATAATGTACTTAAAAATAACAATCAATTAATTTTAAAAAAAGATGTTCTCTAACAGATTGCTGTAACTTCCTGGAAAATGGAGAAATTTTGAAATGGATAGAGAATAGAATTTTGAATGATTTATTCAGCATGGTTTCAGTGGTATCTTTTTTATTTGTAACCACATTCAATTCTTTTTATTCTCCTCTGTGCCATACATATTCCCTTGTTCTGTAACTGTCTCTCCCTTTATCCTAGGTCAGAACCAATAATTTCTGAAATTGATTGAAACCAAAGAAATAGTATACTTTTAAACTTTTTTAATAAATGAATTTTCTATCATTTTTTGTTAAAATAACATCTAATTTCCCTACTTACATACATGTAACTCTCTCTCTCTCTCTCTCTCTCTCTGTGTGTGTGTGTGTGTGTGTGTGTGTGTGTGTGTGTGTGTCAAGCCAGGTTATTTAAACCAGCCTGTTTACTTTTCCCTACATATAATAGGGAATAGAGAAACCATAAGTCAAGCATTATAATATCCTCATCAGACATAGAAGTTTCTTTAGATGTTATTTTAAGTAATGTCCTAGGCTTTGAATTCTGGAAAATCTTAAGATTAATTCTCAACAGGTCTTCTGTTGACCAGGTTATTTCCAACACCTCTTTCTGGGGTGGGGGGCATGCTTGTCCACATGTGTTCTGAAAATCAACGTCCTTGACACACAGCAAAATCACTTTTAATGAGCTCAGGTAGCTCATGAGGACTGAAACCTGTGTCTTGTTTTAAGAACAGAATTAGCAACATCTACTGAATTAGTAAATGACATCAGAACCCAATTCCATTTGCCAATCCATTTTATTGCCAGCCCTCAGTGTTGCAGAGTGTGAATTCCATTTAGAATGTCCCTGTGAAGGAATGTGTAAGGGAGGTGACAAATGCCCCCTTCACCTGCCATGGTGCAGGTGGGGAGAGGAGGCTCCGGAGGCCTTTCAGAGGGTGTCAAAGAATAGAGGTCTAACAATGATAGCCTCTGGGGGAGGCGGCAACCGCAGCTTCTTTGATAAAATTCAACATCACATTTTTGAAGGTTCTCCTAATGCCAATGAGCAGTCATTAAAATAATTTACACAAAGGTTCCTTTGGGGGACCCTAATGTGGTCATATGGAATAGGGCCAGAAATGTTTATAGAGTTGTTGATATTATGCCAAATAGTAATTACATGGCTTTAGCAAAGTCCTGTCTTCAGCAGTTGATGTGTTGAAAGAAGCTGGGTCTTCATCCTCTTCATCTAGCTGGAGACTTCCAGAGGACAAACGGAGTCTGGCCAAGGGGGACCGTATTCCTTTACCATATAAGGAGTAGTAATCTGGGTGAAGAATCTCGGATTCAGAATCGCTGGATTCACTAGCTACATACCTTTCCGCTGCCGCACCCTGACTCACCAGAACTGCTGGCAGCTCCTGTTCTGCAAACATGTATGTAAACAGGTCAGCTTTACGACTCAGAGCGGGACAAGGCCCCAAAGGCCTAAACTCTGACCCAAAAGGAAAACGGATAATTTTCATATCTGATTGGCTCTGGGACCGTTTGGGGGTTTGCTCTTGACTGTTATATGCAAATACCTCTCCTACTGTTGGGTCTTCCTCTTCTAGGTCCACATTAATGTTGCTCCTACCACTAGTCCTGGCCATAGCTTCTTGGAGTCCTTGAAAGTCTTGCTGATAGCTCTTCGTTCGGATACTCCGTGGACTTCTTTTCAGTACAGAGGGCTCTAGACAGCGGTCTGGCCGTTCCCTATCCTCTGCCGTGATTGGAGACCGCCTGGGGACCTGAGGTGGCCTATCCACATAAAAAAAGACTTGGGAGGGCATCATCTCCACCTGCTGACTAGTACAGGGAATATAGGGCACATCTGTGTAAGTGAGCTGCCTGGCTGGACTCACTTTGCTTGTGAGGCCAGAAGGTCTATTCATGTGACTGTTCCTAAACGCACAGCTTGTTTGGAAGGAGCTTAGAGGACTCTTCTCCTCAAAAAAGTCGGTGGTAGGCTCCGGGTCAGTGTTAAAGATAGGGTCTGTGTACATAAAATGGAAAGAGGAACTGCTTTGGGAGAGATGCAACAAGGTAGGTGCTGCCTCTGGTTGGGCACGCTCCAGCTCCGCAGTCAGCGTCACCTCCCCTGCGGAGTTGCTCCTCCTCCCATCCAGCACTGGCTCTAAGGCGTGCACTCCATCGGCAGATCGGTAGCCCCCACTGCCATAGGCTAGTCTCAGATCTTCCACCTTGAGGGAAAAAAATAGGTTGGCGAAAGAAGGAAAGGCCCTTTGGTTGGGAATGGAGACCTTTGATTAGCTTTGAATTTTGATGAGTTTTTCAGGTAATCATTTCTATATATGTATAGCAATGATTATCATAATAACTTCTATATCTCAATATATGTTAGAAAGCACACATGAAACTTCCTTCTTCATACCATCCCATTCT
This sequence comes from Tenrec ecaudatus, assembly GCF_050624435.1. Taxonomy (NCBI): domain Eukaryota; kingdom Metazoa; phylum Chordata; class Mammalia; order Afrosoricida; family Tenrecidae; genus Tenrec; species Tenrec ecaudatus. The sequence continues at coordinate 147,143,941 of NC_134548.1, forward strand.
CTTATACTCCAGATCTCTCTGTGTATTTCGGCCAGTACAGTTATGCCTATACATGAACCAGTTATCAGGAGACTCAGATTGGACTCTAGACTTTGTGGCTTCAGGCAAGTCAACCTCCCTAGTCCAGCCTTCTCCCTATTTTCTTTAAATAGGTGGTGAGGAAGCTATTGATGGCAGGCAGGATAGCTTATATATAGCATGCCTTTCATTCAACAACTTCCTTTGACTTCAACAAAGAGATGAGTTTGTGGGAATTTTAACGTGTGTGTTTAGGAAGAGGGTAAAAATTTAACAGTTCACAATAGAGAACTCAAATCCATCCTACAGTTCTATGGAAACTAATTTGTTCTTAAGAAAAAATTATAAAGCAAAATACATTAACATTTTAGCAAAGACCTATGAGGGTAAGTCAAAAGTATTGCTATGCAATCATTGACCATTATTACACAAAAAATTCAAAATGAGTATCTATTCTTTCTGACCATAACCTCTATCGCGGCCTATTCACTCCCAAAGGCAGTGTTACTCTCTCTAACCCTTCCCCGAATAAGTTGGCTTACACTACATCCAAACAACAGTTTTGTCATCCTCGAGGGGCTCAAATTATATTCCTTTTAAACATCCTTTGAGTTTGGGCAACAAAAAGACTGAAGGAGCACAATCAAGGCCAAAGGATGGCTGGGATCAAAATCCACACAGGAAAGCCATCAGACCCTCAAAAGGATGAGCAGGTGCATTGTCGTGATGGAGGAAAAATTCCTTAATGCAGCTTTTCTGGCCTTTATCTCACTCATGCTGTTTTTATTTAAAAGACAAAAAACTTCTCCCTTTGTCCCTTGGGAAAAATCTATCAACATTAATCCCTTAGGTCTCCCCAACACCGTATTCTCTCAAGCTGACTTCTCTGCCAGCACATCGCCTCAGAAGCCACCCTTTTGATTGGACCTTTGGTAGTTTTATTGAGGTAATAACAACATACAATAAACTGCATACATTTCAAATGCACAATTTGCTGGGTTTTAAAGCAATATGAACCCATGAAAACATCACCACATCATTTCCATTTGCCCCTTTTCCATTTCCACGTCCCCCAGCAGAATCCCCTCCACTGTCTTTCCTCACCTTTTCTGAACCCACACAACCACTAACTTATTTTTTGTCCCTATAGAATTAGATGCATCTTGGAGAGCTTTATATAAAACTTCAATTTTGTTCAGCTCCTATCAGCATAATTATTTTATGCTTTATCCCTATTGTTCTTTTCATTAAGAGTTCATGCCTTTTTTGTTACTGAATAGTATACATTGTATGGGTAGATCACAATTTGTTTATCCATTATCTTGAGGGATGAAAATAGCAATCATTTATCCAGCTCTTGGGAAAGGTCTAGGGGGTTTCCCAATCCAAGCCAGTCTTAAACTGTAGGTTGTGTTTACATCTGCCCTGCACAGTGCCTTTCTTCCTTGGACTGGTAAGAAGCAGTAGCAGAAGCACCAATGGAGAAGCCCATTGTACAAGCACACCTCAAGCCTTTATTTTCTCATTCTCCTTTTCATACCGTAAATTGGGCGATGGAAAGTGCAGATCAATATTCTATTCAACAACCGATACACATTTTGGTTTTTACAATTGATTGCAGTCCCTACAGCATCACTTTTCCGCTCTGTGTTTCCTGTCTCCATCCCTCCTTCTCTCCAAACCCTCTGAACTTCCGCCTTAGGTAAAGGGTTGAATCTCAATTGGTTGATTATTCAAAATTGTACTTATCTCCTTAGTGTTAATGTTCTGTGTCCTATGGGGCTGGAAATGGAGCCATGGAGTTGAGCTCAGCTCCAGAGTTCAGCTGAAGGGTCACTAAGGAACATAGTCTTGGGGGTGTCATCAGTCTCTTTCTCACCAGTAAACCTGGCCTTTTTATGATGTCGAGTATTATTCGACATTTTTCTCCCCCTTTATCCAGGACCTTCTAATGTGATCCCTTCCATGCACTTGGTAGTGACAACTGTGCACTGTCCTGCTCTTGCCCTTCTCGTGTCAGGCTTCTGTGGTTCATTAGTCTATCGGGACTAACTGTTTCCTTCACTCCTCTTTGCCCCAGGTGGGGACAGACCAATAGATGGCTATACATGAACTTTTAAGATCCCAGTCACTACTCGCCGAAGTAGGATGGAGGCCATTGTCTTGGTGGACTATGATATACCAATTGATATTGCTGTCCCCAGAGATCATGTGGTCCTTGTGGTTTTGAAGGCACCCTTCATATACGAAGACAGTTATGAAGATGACTTATCTTCAACTCTTCACTAACTCTAGCCACGTTGAAACACATTTTGTTTGGAAAGAACTTGTACATGTTTTAACTGGAACTCTAGAGACAATGCTTTTTTGACGTACTCTCACAGGCATAAAAGCAGAGGTGCTAGTTTGGGAAAATATCCTGCCACAGAAATTGCACGATGTTAGCAGTACAGGTTACAAAGTGAAGGGGTGCCACATTCGTCCAGTCTAAGGCACACAGCGGGTGGTTTACTGAATAGTCTTCTCCACACTAGAAAGACTGAGCTGCAAGACCTCCCCAGGAGACTAACCTAACCGGAACAGAGTGACCTCTGACAAACGGGGATTCTAGCATTGTCACTTTGGGGGATCATGTGGCATGCAGTAGGAATTGTCAGCAACCTTACTTGTTTTGACACATCCGAGAGGAGGTCTGGCGAAGACCTGCACTGTCGTTCATGGTACTGAGATGGATAGTGTTTCCTGAAATCCCAAAATGAGAATGGTCATTGGAATGATGTTCATGTGAAGAGCAGGATCATATCAGCCTCTAAATTCAGCGTAAACACAGTATGAGGGAGAAAGCACGTACCTTTCAAATGGCAAGCTCTTCAGCCTCCCCTTTTTCCCATATTCCAAAAGTTGTCTTTGAGTTCTTCCACTACGTTAAAGAAATCAAAGTTGTTTCAATGCTAGTGGACCCCGGTGCTTGAAAATCTAGTTTATTGGCGAAGCCCAAAGGGTTGGAATGAATGCCACATGTCATGAATCTTTGACCATTACGTGAATGATAAAAACCTGCCAAACCAATTGCCCTGGAGTCGGTCCTGCCTCATGGTGACTCAGTGTGTGTCAGAGTACAACTGTGCTCCCTAGTGTGTCCACTAGCTGGTTTTCCCAAAATAGATCATGAGGCCTTCCTGCCAAGTGCCTCTCAATTCAAACCTCCAAGCTTGAGATCAGCATAGCAACGAACATGTCAATTGTTTGCATCCACAAGGGACTCCACATTGGATACTGCCCATGCCGCCCAGGATCAGAGGAAGGGCAACAGTTACCCAGAACAAAAATCGAAAAACCTCTAAACAGTTTTAAAGTCTGAGCTTGAAAAGCTATTTATTTCAAAGGCTTTTCCTCTACATCCAAGTCAGAACCCGCTGAGTCTTACTTGACACCCTACTTTTACTGATACTGTTCGTCTGGTTCCCCCCAGTGAATAGCAGAAGAAAAGCAGCTAACTCAATCGTGGTAGAGTTGCTCGAGCCATACATAACACTAGCAATGAAAACCAGCTGACTGTTGGGAGAAACACAGAGCAACTGAGCAAGCAAGAAAAACACACCCCCCCCTCGAAACTCCGAGCCTTTAAACCAGTGAGATGTAGGGCCTGATAATGCCTTCCCAGCCCCATGCTGAGTACAGGCATCACTGCAGAGGATAAGATGTGATACTTTTAATAACTTAGGTCATCAAGAAAAGAGAAAGCTGTGTTCCGTGTACCGTATATACTCGGGTATAAGCCGACTTGAATATCAGTCAAGGCACCCAATTTGACCACAAGAACTGCATTAAAATGTGCTAGAAAACTCAGCTTATACACAAATATATATATATATGGTAATATGATGAAGAAGACAGATGTATAGAATCCACTTTGAAGAGATTACATAAATATTTTTTTTTTAATTTTCAATCTCGGTTCTTACTAGGGCAGGCTTCCCAGATGTGAAGAATCCCTTGCGTGGAAGCATGGAATTCATTGTTTTTCCATTTCGAAAACTTCTTCCAAGGAATTCCTAGGCTCATATATTCAAATAAATACAACATCTTCATTTGCGCTCCTGCACCTTCCTCTATTGTGGTATCTCTAGTGAGAAGCAGCTAGTGGGATCCTGCTCAAGCTTATAAAGCCCTAATTGCATCAGTGTGTTCTCACTCTGGCCTATCCAGTTCCAAAAGGCTATAGTGGGGCTTTCCTCTCCTTGACCTACATATGAATTGCCTATAAGAAAATCAAGACATTCATTGAATGTTTTCTCAAGCTGAATAGGCTCCCCCTCTTTGCAAAGATTCTAATCTAACTCCCTAGGTAGAGTAACCCCTTCTCCCTAACTCCAAGTTTGGAAACATTGACTTAAGAGGTCACACATGGAATGAATAGTAAAAGGTATCACCTTTCAATTGATTTAAATGAGTTCTTTATTGCTTCTAGAATTTGAGCTCCTCCTTTCACCTTCCAAGTTATTGGAAAAAAAACTGTAATTTGCCTTCATGTAATATTTCATTACCTATAGCGGAAACTGGAGCCTTTGCTACAGAGCAGGGTTTTGGGCTTTGATTTGGGCTCCTCAGAAAGCCGGAAGAAGGCATGGTATTCCACACAAGTCTTCCAGAAAGCCTTGCAGGCATCTCGGCTAGCCATAGTGAACTCCAAGGTGTCCTTGCACAACACCTGCACAAACCAATTTCCATTAAGCACAACATCCTTCAAGAAAATCAAAGATCTTCCAATCCCAAAGCCTGCTGAACTACTGGGACAGGAGTCGAGGCAACCTAACTCCTGATTTTTCCTTGGCTCCCTGTAGATGTCACACCAATTGAAACCCCGTGACTGGGCACCTTCCATTGAAGACACAGGGCCACTAGCCACAAACAGAACCTTCTCTGAGAAGCCAATCCTGCTTGGCACACTTGCCTCGCCTCAGACCCTCCTTTGCCACTGCCCACCCCCTTTCTTTGCCGGAAACATTTTTATGAAGTTGTAAATTAGGTGAAAATGAAATCAAAGGGCATTCTTTGAAGGTGACAAAAAAAAAGTTATAAATGACCAGGAAAAGGAGTCAGGTTTCTTTTTACAGATGACAGAGTTTATAAGATGGTTCTATCTATTTGTGTCTTATAAACTACACCAGCTAGCAGCACTTCCTTCTCTTTGTGCTGCCTTATTCTAGGGGGTCAGTATTGCTCATGGAACATATTCTAGTTTATCCTAGGAGACCTGGGCATTCCCAGACCTAAACTCTCAAGCCTCCCCTATCTACTGACTCCTGATCTGACTCCCTATCTCCCCACTCCCCTATATACCTCCTATCTGACTCCCTATCTTCCCCCTATCTACCCCATATCTGACTCCCTATCTACTCACTATCTGACTCCTTATCTACTGACTCCCTATCTTCCCCTTATCTGATGCCCTATCTACTGAATCCCTATCTACCCCTATCTGACTCCCTATCTACTGACATCCCTATCTACCCCCACGTGATGTGACTCCTTATCTACTGACATCCCTATCTTCCCCCTATCTGATGCCTATCTACTGACATCCCTATCTTCCCCCTATCTGATGCCTATCTACTGACATCCCTATCTTCCCCCTATCTGATGCCTATCTACTGACATCCCTATCTTCCCCCTATCTGACTCCTTATCTACTGACTCCTATTTTCCCTCTATCTGACTCCTTATCTACTGACTCCCTATCTACTGACTCCCTATCTTCCCCCTATCTGACACCCTATCTACTGACTCCCTATCTTCCCCCTATCTGACTCCTTATCTACTGGCTCCCTATCTACCCCCTATCTGACCCCCTATCTACTGCCTATGCTGTTAGCAGCCTCACGCCCCCACTTGGTAGCCCCCTTCTCTCCTTCCTTTCAAAATACCTTCCTGCTGCCCTACGTCTCCCCAGAAGCTTCCCATTGGATATGCTTTCTAAACTGCTCAAAGGAACACTTCTACTGAAGGCTTAGAGCCAAAGAATAATTCTCTAAATCACTGAGTCTTCTGCGGGGCAAACTTTTTCTAATAACCATATTTTTCATTTCCTCCCCCAAACCTCCAACCTCATTGCCATGAAGTCAGTGCCAACTCCTAACGACCCATAGGACAGGGTAAAACGCCCCCTGTGAATTTCTGAGACTGTTTAAGTGTTTACAGGTATAGAAGGCCCCATCGTTCTCCTGCAGAGCAGCTGTGGGTTCTGAACGGCCTACCTTGCGGTTTGCCGCCCAACATATAACCACTATGCCACCATATGGAGATAAAAGAAGGTCCTCCTTAGTACCTTCCACCTCACACTGCATGATGCACCCTTGGTCAACATTTTTTCTTCTTTTTTTATATGTACACTCCACCCCACCCTCACCCTCCACACATCCCACTTGATTTGGGCACATAATAGGTTTTCAATACTTTTTGCTTAAAGCAAGAAGGTAAAAATATTTTCAAAAAAAGCAGTACTATCAAATGAACATCACTCCTTTTTAGGCCGTGGAATCTCTGAAAACTGTTTTCCAAACCAATTTTCCTTACACCCCTGTCACCTTGTTTTCCAGTTGCTTTACTAATCCTGACCTTCCAATTGGTTTTCGTAATAGTGTCCTCTTTACTAAAAAATGGACTATAGAGAGCTTTGGCTTATTTATGTAGAAAGAAAAGAGGGAATACATGACTTCTTAGGGCACGCCAATTTTCACCACTTGCATTCAAACCATTTGCAGGAAATGCCAAGAAATCCCCAAATACATAGAAGAAGAATTCATTAGAATGCTACTTACCAAGATGTTGGCATGAAGCTTGATAAGAAAATGTTTTCTCTTAAAGCTCAACTTGCGGATTTTAGCCCAGTTGAAGGTATTGATCTTTGTGTTTCCCTACAGCAAAACATGAGACAGGTCTCAGGAGGAGTGGCAGAACAAGGTGATTGGATAAAATATTGCAAACCTACGAGAAGATAGATTTTATGAATGGGACCATCATTGACACACCTCAGAAACCATGGCCACTGACCACTGCGATGGCTCGAGGGCTGCTGTGGCACTTAAAGTTAAGCCATTGGTATTTCAAACACCATTAGGGTAAGCCAATGTTGTACAAGTTTCGGGGGCACTTCCACACTAAGATTAAGAAGAAAGACTGGCCATCGACTGCCAAAACTTAGCCAATGAAATACTTATGGATCCTAATAATGTCTGACCCGTTTGCTTTAGACACGTCCCATGCAAGGCTCAGTTACTGGAGGGAGCATCATGTTTGGGGAAGCAGAGGGCCAGTGAGAGTGAAGGAGACTCCGGGAGATGAATTACAACAATCACCACAACAAGAGAGAGGCGAACATGCCGGCGATTGTGAGACCCACAGAGGATGCAACTCTGTTTCCTGTTGGACTTAAGGGTACCATGAGTCAGAGTCAACTGGCTGTGATGACAGCTCTCAGTCTGGCCAAAAGTGGCATTCCGAGTGGGACATCAGACTGTTCTGAAATGCACGCAAGGTTGCTTTTGCCATGACGTTTCAAGAGAACAAAATACTACCCAGTCCTGCATCATCCTAACAATCACGGTCATGTTCCAGCTTGCTGTTGTAGTCACTGTGTCAACCCGTCTTGTTGAGGGCCTTCCTCTCTGAGGCTGCCCTTGTACTTTATCAAGCACCAAACTCTTTTCCGGGGGCCTTCTCTCCTGATAACATGTCAAAAGCACAGGAGACAAAGTCTCGTCATGCTGGCTTCTAAAGAGCATGCTAGCTGCACTTCTTCCAACACAGATTCATTTGTGGTTTGTTCTTTCGGCAAGAAGGGTACGTGTGGGAAAGGTTTCAAGCCAGGGCGGCATGATCATAGTAGGAAAGGACTACTGCAATTGATTCTCTGATTGTACCCCTTTCCGATATTTCTAGATTGGCCTGCTTTAAAAATGGCCTGGACGTGCCCCTTGATATCATACAAGGTGCCCTAGTGGCGAAGTGGGTGACATGTTCAGCTGTTAACCACAAATGTGTGAATTCATCAGCGGCTCCTCGGGAGAACAATAAGGATTTCTGTGCTCATAAGATCACAGTCTTGTCTCTGTGTTCTTTCTCGTGCGACAGGCAGCTGCATATTCCCGCGCAGTCCGAGCCGCACGCTGGAGACACAAGGGGGAGACTGGAATAAACAGACTTGGCCGCAGCGGGTGCCTGGTCACTAAGGCTGCTTCCAACGTGGGCAAAGTGGATGCTGCTGCTATCAACGACTCCATCATTGAACTAAACGACATGGTCTGCACATTCCAGTATGATCCAACCCATGGCAAGTTCAATGGCACCATCAAGGCTGAGAACGAGAAGCTTAACAATGGGAAGTCCATCTCCATGTTCCAGGAGCAAGACCCCACCAACGTCAAGTGGGGTGAGGCTGGCGCCGTGTATGCCATAGAGTCCACTGGTGCCTTCACCGCCATAGAGAAGGCTTCATCCGGAGGGAGGTGTCAAAGGGGTGATCATCAATCTTTTCCCCTTCTGCCGATGCCCCCAGATTTGTGAAGTGATGGGTGTGAACCACAAGAAGTACAACAACTCCCTCAAGACTGTCAACAATGCCTTCTGCACCGCCAACTGCCTGGCCCCCCGCCCCCGGCCAAGGTCATCCATGACAACTATGGCATTGTGGAGGAACTCATGACCACAGTCCATGCCATCACTGCCACCCAGAAGACCAGGGATGGCCCCTGTGGGAAACTCTGGCGTGATGGCCGTGGGCTGCTCAGAACATCATCCCCACATCTATGGGCACTTCCAAGGCTGTGATCAAGGTTATCCAAGAGCTGATTTGGAAACTCACTGGCATGGCCTTCCGTGTCTCCACCCCCAAATACTGAGAGCCAAATGGAGGATGAACATGATAGTGGGATAGGAGAAAGGTAAAAAGAAATAGAGGAAACAAATAGGATGCCAAAGCTGTTTATAGAAGTGTAGCTATAGGCATGTGTTTATGTACATATATTTATTTATAATAAAAGGAATAGAGGCCAATGTACATATATTTATTTGTTAAGTATTAATAGAACAGACAGACATTGGATCTCTACTCAAGGCCTCCCTTAAAATTAAAAAAAAACGTTTTGATAGCCTGGCACGCTTTGATACTCACCTTCCCTACACAGTTGTTGAAGACAAAATGGGTGCATAAGCAAATGTGGTGAAGAGAGTGGATGGTGCCTGGCTATCAAAAGATATACAGCATCTGGGTTTAAACGTTTAAAGTCAACTAAACAGCCATCTAGCTGAAAAGCAGCAAAGCCCACATGGAAGAAATATGCCAGCCTGAGTGATCATGAGGTGTGGACGGGATCAGGTATCAGGTATCTAAATATCCCAAACAAACAACTATATCAAAGTAAACAAGGGGGCTTGGCATGGTGACCCAAAACCCATCTGTAGTCAATTGGATATCCCCCCACAGAAGGGTTATAAGGAAGGGATGATTCAACCAAGGTGCAGTATAGCACTGATGAATCACACATCATTCCTGTAGTTCCTGAATACGTCCTCCTCCCTACTAAAATGACCCAGTTCTACCCTACAAATCTGGCTAGACCAGGGAACACACATTGCTACAGATAAGCGCTCTCGACACATGGAATTCGGGTAAGATAAGCCCCTCAGAAACAGTAGTGGGAGTAGCGATATGAGCGTAGGAGCATGGTCAGGGAGTGGGAAGGGTGAGAAAGGGGGAACCCATCACAAGATTGGAGATATAGCCCCCCCCTGAAGGGGACAAATAACAGAAATGTGAAGGGAGACAATGGACAGTGTAAGATATGAAATAATAACAACAATATATAATTGATTAAGGATTCAAGAGGGAGGGGGGGGGAAGAAGAGCTGATACCAAGGGCTCAAGTAGAACATGTTTGGTAAATGATGATGACAACATATGTACAAATATACCTCAAAGAATTGCTGTATGGAATGTTATAAGAGCTGTAAGAGCCCCCCAATAAAATGACTTTTAAAAAGAGTAAGTTGTATAAATAATACAAGGGAATAGTGCATGGTTTAACATCAGGAAAGGTGTGAGTTGGAGTTGTATCCTTTCGCCATATTAATCAATCTGTATGATGAGCAAATAAACAGGAAAGCCAATAAACGGGGAAGCAAATAAACGGAAGGTAGCATCAGGATTGGAGGAAAGTTTATTAACAATCTGTAATATGCAGACCACACGACCTAGCTTGCTGAAAGTGAGGAGGGCTTGACACATTTGCTGAGGAAGATCAAGGATGGCAGCCTTCCAGCTGGAGTACAGTTCAATGTAAAGAAGACCAAAATCCTCACCACTGGGTCCAGGCAACATTACTATAGATGCAGAAAAGATAGAAGTATCCGGGATTTCATCTTGCTTGGATACATAATCAATGGTCATGGAAAACAGCAGTCAAGAGATCAAAGGAAACTGTGTTGGGTAAATATGCTGCACAAGACCTCTTTAACGTGTTGAAAAGCAAGGAGGTTACTTTGCTGACTAAGGTGCACCTGACTCATGCCATGATGTTTTCAATGGCCTCATATGCATGTGTGAGTTGGACATTGAATAAGGACGACTGGAGAAGAATGGACACATGTGAATGGTGGTGCTGGCGAAGAACACTGACAGCACCATGGGCTGCCAAAAGGACAAGCAAATCTGTCTTGGAAGAAGTACAGCCAGAATGCTCCTAAGAAGCCAAGACAGGAAACTTCATCTCACATACTTTGGACATGTTGCCAAGAGAGATTAATCCCTGGACTAGGACGGAAAAAGAGGAAGGCCCTCACCACGTAGCTACAACAGTGGCCTCAAGTAGGGGACATTTGTGAGCGTGGTGCAGGAGCGGGCTGTGCTTAGTTCTATTGTGCACGGGGTCGCCATAGGTTGGAACTGACTCGTTGTCACCTAACAGCAACAACAATACAGTCATTCTAATGACCCCGAACTCCCTTGGTTATTCTGGTCTGACCAAATAATGAAATGGTTGTTTTCCACTCATACCATCCAAATATCAAAGGTCTATAACAGGAGCTTCATGCCCACTGCTGTCACTCCTACTTCTGCCCCACCCCCATCGTGCCGTTTCCTCATTGACCTCAGGCAACCATGTTTATTAGTTCATTGTGCAGACCTGACATACAACTCTAAGTAAATATGGGAGATTCGCTCTGGTCTCCCAAAATAAATTGTAAGCCTCTTGAGGACACGTCCCATGATTAATGGTATTTTCTTGACTAAGTCATGCTTTGAGCTTCCCACGGCTCCTTTACTTTGTGCTCTATGAAACCATATCCTCCACCCTCCAACCTGATCTCTTTTCTTGGACGACAACTGTCCAACTCCTCAGGTGATGGCTATAATGCTAAGCCACTCAGACAGGTGTCACCACTGCACTACAGACTGCCCGTCGCTCACAGCACACCAGGCTGATCTGTCACTGTTTGCTGAATCGTCCTCCTTACCCTATTACAATGCATGCTTCATAAAACCTTTTTATCACCATAATTCTGGTGAGCGGCATAAAGTCAATGCACACCAAATATATCGATCAAACAATGGACACATGGCTGCTAACTCTGTACAAAACTGTTGAAAGGTACTCCTCAAAGAAGTGGACATTCTGGTAGGCAAATTAAATATCAAGGTTCTTAGAAAATAAAAGAAAGAGTTAATAATATCATGAAGAACACATAGACGGTATTTGATAATTACATATTCTTTGCCTGGATTTGGGATAGGGGCTATAGAGAACTCTATTTTATAATCAGCTCTATGGTTCCCAACTGTCCACAGAAGTATTCTCACTTAATGAAATTACATCTAAAAAGTTGATCATGTCCAGTAGCATGTCCTTCTTTACGTGTAGTCTAAAATGGCAAGGATGGTCCCCTCTGCAGCGAACAGATTATGCCTGTGACCCATTATGTCTTTGGCCTATCAATGTAACTCTCAGGTTGAAAAGTTGAAAGCTAAATAAATCAGAAGATCAAGACCCTATTGATCCTATCTGTATCTGGCTTGCTTTGTAACATCCTTACTGGCTGTAATGTGCTGCCAGGAGTCACTGGGTCTGAGGTCACTCCTTTTTCTCTCATAAATGAAATCATCAACTGAACCGGAAGACCCCACATTGGGCTTGTCTGGTGAACATGGACAAGGTGAACGGATTTGATGCTGCAGCCTGAGTGCTTCGGATGCCCAAATCCATAATCTTGTTTGGCATCTCTAAGTCCCCAGGAATCTCTTGATTTGCTCCGCCCACCATGGTGGCCTGATGGAGAGCATGAGCTCCTCCGCATCCAGCCAGTCAATTATGGACTCCCACCCTCCCGCCGCGGCAGCGCAAAGCACATTGCAGGGGAAGTACTTCCTCCAAGATTTCCATGCTGTCATTCCCTTTCTGGCTGGGGTAAGATGGACGGGTAGGGTCACCATGGGAATGAACACCCAAATTTGAGTCAAGAGAATCCTCCCCTCCCCCAACACCACACCCCAACCGAAGGCTTTAAACAGAAAGAAAGACTGATTACCCGTAACACAAGTACTCCCATGTGAGCCACCGCCAGGTGGATCTGCAGCCCCTCACCGTCACTGGCAGGGTGAGGCCTGATACCATACATCTCCAGTTTGCTTGCTATGTCCAACAGAAGAATGTCAGATTCCGCCGGGCTCCGAGCACTGCAAGAGGCAAGAACGTATGAGTCTAATGAATGCACCAAGACCATACCTTTTGCCTAGAGCATCTCAGACAAAAAGGTCGGTTTGAAGATTGTTCCCTAGCTTTCTTACCATCCCTGAAGGACATACTGGTTCAGGGCCCAAATAACGAAGCACCTAAGAAGCCAGCGCCCTTCTGTCTGTGGTTATGTGTGGCTGAGATGTTGAATAAAGTTCAGCAGGGCTTCCAGACAAGGGCTGATGATCTATGTTAGATAATCAGTCAATGAAAACCCTATGGTTCAATTGATAACTGATCATGAAGGTGGCATATTGTCAGGTGCATTTCATTGTGCATTTGGTCACCAAGAGTCAGGGCTGACATGACATGACATGAGCAAACAACAGCAGCAACAAGTAGTGGAATCAGGAGCCAATTAAAGTACTCACATGTGATTCTGATGAAAGTGCAAGATCTTGCTCTCTAAACAGTTTTGGTTTGGTAAGTACCGGGTTTGTGCCAGATGTTTCCTATCTGTTTCTTCATGAAAGTTTCCCAGTTCTGCTGCATGACAGAAACATGACATTCTTGACATTACCATTCAGGAGTTAAGCTATGAATCACACAGCGGACCCTCCAACTTCCTCCATATAGCCCCTCCACTGAAGCCAAGGCGGCACCAGGTCTCCCATGCCACGCTGTATGCATGTTTGTGTTTCAATAGAGGAAAGAGAATTGATTCTTCTTTGAAATCAGAAGCAGTAGGTTGCTATGAAGGGTCATTCACAGGCACAGTGTAAGCTTCAGAATCACAGCTAAAAAACATATGAGGTTTTTCTTTTCCCACATTCTGTTTATGATGTTTTCTACTTCAAATTAGCCTACCAGCCTCAGTCAATCCTAATCATACAATATCAAGGAAGGAACAATATACGTGCTAATTACAATGCAAGCCACTCACACGCACTCACTAGCTAGCGTCGAGTCAATTCTGACAGCAACTCAGAACAGGATAGTATTGCCCTTGTGGGCTTCTGAAACTGTGACTCTACAGAAGTAAACAGCCCCATCTTTGGGTGCATAAGCAAATATGGTGAAGAAAGCTGATGGTGCCCAGTTATCAAAAGATAGAGCATCTGGGGTCTTAAAGGCTTAAAAATAAAGAAGCGGCCGTCTAGCTCAGAAGCAACAAAGCCCACATGGAAGAAGCACACTAGCAGCTGTGGTCATGAGGTGTCCATTGGAACAGGTATCAAGCATCTAAGACCCAGAACAAAATCATACCCAATGTGAATTGGGGGTGGGGGCCATGGAGTGGAGACACAAAGCCAAGCTGTAGACAATTGGTCATCCCCTCACAGAAGGACTGGTCACAAGGAAGAGATGACCCAATCAGAGTGCAGTACAGCACTGAAGAAACACACCACTTTCCTCTAGGTCTTAGGTGCTTCCTTCCACCCGCTGTCATGACCTCAATTCTCCTTTACAAATCGGATTAGACCAGAGCATACACACTGCTACATGTAAGAGGCCACAAAATGGGGAATCCAGGATAGATAAACCCCTCAGGGTCAACCATGAGAATAGAGATTCCGGAAGGATAAGGGGAAGGTCGGGGAAGAAAGGAAATCGATCATAAGGATCAATATATAACCCCTCCCAGGGGGCTGAACAACAGAAAAGTGAGTGAAAGGTGACAGAGGATGATGTAAGATATGAAAATAATCTATAACTTATCAAAAGTTCATGAGGGAGGGTGAACAGGGGAAGGAGGGGGAGAAATGAGCTGATATCAAGGGCTCAAGTAAAAAGAAGATGCTTTGAAAATGATTATGGTAGCATGTGTACAAATGTGCTTCACACAACAGGCGATAGTATGGATTGTGATAAGAGATGTAAGAGCCCCAAAAGTATTATATATATATATATATATATATATATAAAGTATTATATATAATATTATATATATATAAAGCCCCAACTTTATTCTGAAGAGTGGTTGGTAGTTTGGAACCAGTGACCTTGCAGTAAGTTACGCCACCAAAAAAAAAAACCTTACTGCCATCGAATTGATACCAACTCATAGTGACCCTATAGGACTGGATAGAACTGACCCTTGTGAGTTTCCGAAACAGAATTTCCAGCATAGCTGCTGGTGGTTTTAAACAGCTGACCTTGGAGTTAGCAGTCCAATGCATAAGCACTATGCCACCAGGCACAGCCCATGCATCCCTCTCTACATAGAGAATCTACTGAAATCCCAATTACCAGTGATTCTAGCTTGTTCTTTTCTAAATGTCCCCAGTTCACTACTGCAAACTGCAAAGATCTCTCACAGCATTTTGCCTTCAAAAGTCAATTGGGACATTTAGGACTAACTGCCCCAACATAAGGTTTGCAGTTCAAACCAGCAGCTGCTGTATGGGTGAAAGACAGGGCTTTCTACTCCCATAAAGCATTACAGTCTCTGAAACTCACAGGGGCACTTCTGCCCTGTCCTATCCGGTCACTATGAGTTAGCATAGACTTAATAGCAGTGAGTGAGTGAGTGAGTGTAAATCTACCGCAAGATGTTATTATCGTTAGGCGCCCTTGAGTCGGTTCCAACTGGCAATGACCCTGGACGACAGAAAGAACCACTACCTGGCCCTGCGCCATCCTGTCAATGGCTATTAGGTTTGAGCCATTGCTGCAGCCCCTAATTCTACTCATCTTGTCAAGGGTCTTTCTCTCTGTCATCGCCCCTCTAGTTTACCGACCATGAAGTTCTTTTCACCTACTGGCTTCTCCGGATGACTTGTCGAATGTATGTGAGACAAAGTCTCCCGGTCCTGGCTTCTGAAGTCATTCCGGCTGTACTTCTTGCAAAACATTTCTGTTCGTTCTTTTGGCAGTCCACGGATCACCGATATGCCAGCCTGTTTGGCGCTGTATAAATAGACATGCCGTGGACCCTGGTTTGAGGGCTGGGAGCCTTTTTCATCTCAGTTTTCCATTATGCTTTACACAGGTGATACTCATTTTCAGACAAACTAGGTCACAGTTACCAGGAGTGATTGGGAACCGGCAGGGGGAATTAATGCTTCAGGTGATGGAAAACTTGGAAATGCCGTGGCAAGAGTTGCATAACATGGCAAATGCAATGAAGTTCATTGACCTGTATCTATCAACATGGTTTAAATAGCAAATGTTTTGCTACAGATAACCACACAAAAGCTAAAACCACCAAAAGAGCTTGGAGAAGCAGCTTGGGTCAGATGAAACACAGCAAGCATGCTTAGGACATTGTCTTTGAGTCAGTAGGCAAAGCCAATCTGTCTTTCAACCATCTGAAAACAGAGGAAGTACTTAGGAGGTGGGTTTGGGAACTATCCCTCTGGGGACAATATGAAAGGATAATCCATTCATTGAACAGAGAGCTCTTGAATTCCTACTATGTACCAGGCAAAGTTTCAAGCTTTAGAGGTACTGCCAGGAACAAAAGAAGCAACCACCCTTGACATAAAGCTACCATCCAATGGAGGAAAGTCAAGTCTTAAGCAAATAAACAAGTAAAGCCTATGCTGGCAAAGGCAATAAGTCGGGGAAGAACATTACAGTAGAAATCCAGGTAAGAACCAAATGGGGAGGAAATATGTTTCTAAAAAGAGAATCAGGAACTCCTCACTTCAAAGGTCACATCTACACTCTAGCAAATCATCGGAGAAGCTGGGCTATCTAAAAAAGAGCACAGCATCAGGATGGGAGAAAGACTCATTAACAACCCGTGAGACGGCGAAGAAAGAGCCTTCTTTCAGAAAGCAAACGTGCCAGCAAGGTGCCTGGCACAAACGGCAGCCTCCAGTGTGGATTCCCACTAAAATGAAGGGGCAAAAATCAGACCCTTTCATACAGTTCCTCATGTGGTGGTGACCCCCAACCATCAAATTATTTTCGTTGTTACTTCATCATTGTCACAGGCGGTCACGACCCACAGGTTGAGAACTGCTGGAGAAGATTGACAGAGAAAGGCTTAGGAGAAAGGAAGGATAGAAAACCATAAGAGGGAGAAGAGATACCAGTGTGGGGGTCGGGAGGAGAGGAGGGTTTGAACTGATCGATGCAGTTGATGGTCTGAAATGGAATCGTCCCCTACCTAAGTCACAATACAAATTTCATTTTAAAAAAGGAAAAAAAAACTTCACAACTGGACCGATAAACAATGATGAATGGAGAAAAGAGGGACGTTGTCAAGGATTTCAATGTCCTTGGGTGTACAATTAGTGCGTATGGAGAAAGCCATTACAACATACTGCACTCAGCAAATCTGACGCTGAAAGACAGTTAAAAAGTCAAAGTGTCGTTTTGTGCATTAAAGTGCTTCTGACCTTTATTGAAAACACATGGTGTATGCATTTGCACAGCATCGAAGAAAAGCATTTTAGCTTTGGTATAATCATAAAGCCATATTAATTTATAAAATAATTTTTTCAAATTCTTTTCAGTATGTACTCTAAAGAATTTGAAGATTAAAAAGAACAAACAAACGGGAAAGGATCTGAACAAGTGATATAAATAAATACATAGATAAACAGATAAATAAATAAATAGTAAGCATGTCTTTAACTTTTTGTTACCATTTGAAACAAATACAGAATCTGAAATGGGGAAAAATTACCGTATATAATCGAATATGAGCCGACCCGAGTATAAGCTGAGGTACCTAATTATTACCTGGGAAACCAGAAAAACTGATTGGCTCTAGTATAAGCCTAGGGTGGGAAATGCAGGATGTGAATTAACACAGACACCAGAGAGGAGAGACGGAGCGCATCAACAGACACATCCTTACCAGTTCAGCTGCCGGAGTAAGTGAATCATTACGGATACTTCCCCAAATTGGAGCCGTCCACATCATAGGACGGCTCTGATTGGTTAGATGTGAGTAAACAAACATTCAAAGCCCTGCAGTGTCAGCGGGACTTTGAATGAACAGCGGAGGAACAGCAATCACTGGCGAGATGTTACACCTCGCTGGGGTACCACTGACCTGTGTATAAGCCGAATCCCAGCTTTTCAGTGTTTCTGATCCAAGCTATGGTATTTGCAATTGTCTCATATGCATGCAAAAGCTGGGCAACGAATACGGACAACCAAAGAACTGACGCCTCTAATTTATGGCCTTGGCAAAGAAGGAACCACTAGAAGAAGGAACACGTCTGTCTTGGAAGAAGTACAAAATGTTCCTTAGAAGTGAAGATGGTAAGAGTCTGTCTCCCCTACTTTGGATGTGTTATCAGAAGAGGCCAATCACTGGAGATAGATGGCATGCTTGGTAAAGCTGAGGGGCATGAAAAAAAAAAGAGCTGGATGCAGTGGTTGCAACAATGGACGTATTCAGAGTGCCAGCTGTAAGGATCATGTCAGACAAGGCAGCGTGTTCTGCTGTTGTATGTAGGATTGCTAGGAGCAAGAATGACCTCCAAAGCGCTACCTCTGAGTTCAATTGATAGTGTCTGGGGTCTGAAACATATACAAGAGGTGTCAAAACCACAACACTTCGCAATTTTCTGGGGTGTGAGAAAAAGGCGAGTCAGGAAGAGGAAGTGGAATATGAGGCCAGTTGCCTCCGTGAACAAAGGCCTCTTTTTCAAGGAGACCAGGAGAACTGGATGGTGCCCGGCTACCATCACTGAACATTTTTATCAAAAAGTTTATGGTAGATTTTTTATCAAGAGGACAAAAATGCTTTTCACTGTTTGCAGATGCTATTTTATTTATTGAGATTCCTAAGGCATCCACAAAAGGATTATTGGAAACAATGAAGGAGGTTTGGTAGTGTAGCAGGATACAAGATTCAGGGGTGGAACGATAGAGGAAGTTCGTAAGCCTCCAGTGAACTCCCACTATCCATAGTTGAGGGATAGGAGGAGAGTGGCCACTAAACAGAGTGCCTTGGTGAGTTGAGTACAGATGGTCAAAGGCAGAAGCCTGACTTGTACAGTTACACTAGTCAGCAGATTGTCCCAAGGATGCACGCTGGACCTGATCTGGTTTCCAAAATTGTATGTATTTTGGGGTTGTGTTGTTTTGCATGGTGTTTTGGATTGTGCACATTAGGGGGTAGCTCAGAAGTGTCATGTCATTGGGGTCACCCTCTTAAACTTGCAGTATATGGGTGTGTTTTTTTTCTTTCATTTCTTGGTATATGAAACCAGGATTGATTAACCTATAGAGTCAGCAAGTGGAATAAGGGTTTTGGCAAGAAAGAGGGCACAGAGGTGGGGGATGGGTGAAGGACTGATCATGAAGAGGCGTCCATATAGAAAAAGAATGTTTGGAAATGGATTGTGGCAGCAAATGCACAATTCTACTGGACGTGATTGAACTATGGAATGATTTAATATATGTATTGATCCCAATCAATAAAAAGACAGGGACATTATTTCAAATTCTCACATATATTAGATACTTCCTGGAGCCATCAAAGCTGGATGGACCTCTGAAACTATTGCCCTGAGAAAACCTCTAAACCTTAAACCAAAAATATTCCCTTGTCTTTTTAAAACTAACAAAACCTGTTTCTCTTAACTCATCAAGAAATGTGCCTTCAGAATTTTGTTTTGGTTTGTTTTGCAATGAGCTTGTGTGTGACCCAAGAATCACAGTCCATTTGTATGTTCCTTCTCCCTCTCCTCTGACCACTCAGACCAATGGTTAGATCTGAGAAGTAAAGACACCAGAAAATTTGAAAAGCTGTCACCTTTGGTTTTCTCTCTATTTTAAAATATTTAAGTTATTGGTTTATTCCTATTTTATTTGTGGATTGTACATATAATATGGAAAATAATTGGAAATGAAGTCTCAGAAATCATGACGAGGTGGTGAGTGATCGTTGAAAAAATCTCACCACCACCCCTCTCCGCCCCAGATGTCCATCTTCTAATTCCTGGAACCTGGGATTTTCATCTCTTGGGAAAAATTGACTTAGCAGAAATCAGTACATCTACAGCACTGAGATGAAGATATTATCCTCTTTTATCTCGGTGGCTCTGAAAAGCAATCTCATGCTAAAAGGTGGACAGGTGTTAATTTGAGTGAATGGGGATGATAATAATCTACAAGATAGAGAAGAGAAAAAACGGAGGGAGGGTACATAGGTTAAACTATTGGGAAATTTCCTAAAATTTGTTGAAATTACTGAATAAAAAATGATTATTTGAAATGTATGCCCCATGTAATTCACTTAAAATTTAAAAACTTTAAAAAATAAAATAAACATACAGAAAAAGGCACTCATATGTATCCTCATTAGGCCAAGATAGAAGGAGATTCAACACAGAGACATTGAGGAGAAGGTTATATCAAGACATTAGAGAGAAAAGGACATCGACCAAGGAATGCCAACAGCCACCAGAAACTGGTTAAGACAAAGACGCAATTTCCCGCTGGAACCATGAACATTAATTTTAGACTTTTGTTTTCCAGAATTGTGAGAACACTCTTTTTTTTAACCTTTTTTATGTTATAATAAAATATTCACATAATGAACACCTTCAGAGATAAAAGTAAAAGTCTCTTTGTTTACTTTACCATTTCTAATAAATGTGCACATATCCTATTAAAATGCAATCAAACCCAGATGGTCTCACCAATGAATTATAGCAAATATCCAGCTATTCACAAACTCTTTCAGGAAATAGAAGGGAAGGACACACTTCCCAACTCCTCCTCGACAGCCAGTATTACCCTGACACCAATGTCATAGAAACACATCACAAGAAAAGTTCTGATCAATATTCCTCATGAATATAAAGATAAAAATATTAGCACAAAATACTAGGAATCAAATCCAGCACTATATTAAAAAGACTATATACCATGGCCAAGTGAGAGTTATCAAAGAAAAGCAAGGTAAGTTCAACTTAGGAAAACCAGACAATGCAATACACTATATTCATTGATTAGAAATATATACCCACGTCCACTCACACACAATCATCTCAATAGATGCAGAAAGGGCCTTGAGGAAAAATCCAATACCCATGAATGTTAACTGTCAACAAACTAGGAACAGAAAGGAAGTTCCAAAAGGAATTCATAGTGAGAAGGAAAAATAAAACTGTTTAGTTGTAATCAATATGATCCTGTACGTAGAAAGCCTTAAAGAACCAAACACAGAAATCTTAAAACTACCCTGAGATTGCCAACCTTGCTCTAGTGGCTCAATGTGCCGCCAAACGATGGATGACTATAGGAAGGACACAATGACACTAGGAAGGTATACACTCCTTAGAATCACCATCATTTTAGATCAAAAAAACAGTGTGTCCCCAAGGGCAAAGACCAGAAAGGTTAGGAACTAAGGAGGGATGAAAGCAGAAAATAGAAGGTGGAATGAACATAAATTATATTACATTGTGGTGGTTCCAATCAATGGCATGATATATATATATATAGACACACACACACATATATATATATATATATACTTATGTATGTATGTAGATGTCTAGATGGAAAATTGACTTGCTCTGTAAACTATTGCCCAGTTCAAATTTGGCTTTAAAACAATACCAAAACTAATAAGTACAGTGTTTCCCCGAAAGTAAGACATCCTCTGAAAATAAGACCTACTTACAGTTCTGCCTCTCGCTGAAATATAAGGCATCCCCAAAAATAATACCTACTTACAATTTTGCCTCTCGCTGAAATATAAGGCATCCCCGAAAATAATACCTACTTACAGTTTTGCCTCTCGCTGAAATATAGGGCATCCCCGAAAATAAGACCTCCACGAACATAAGGTGTGCCTGATAATACGCCCCCCCCCAAGCTACTGTACCTCTGGACTCTGGACCGTAGAGGTGGGCACCACCGCGCAGCTCACTGTTGGCTGCAGTGCAAGTGGAGCAGACAGGAAGTGCAAGTAAATGTACCATAGATTATGAGTAAATGTACCATAGATTGTTGTACATGGACATAATGGTAGTAGCAAGAAATTCTTAATACTGTAGGATTCAGTTTGTCTGGTTATGCTGGTTTGTGATGACAACTACTACTGTACCGTATACAGGCAATAAATTTCCTTTTTTGTCGTTCAACAATAAATATGTACCGTATTCTTCTTCATGGGAAAATAAGATATCCCCTGAAAATAAGACCTAGAGCATCTTTGGGAGCAAAAATTAATATAAGACACTGTCTTATTTTCAGGGAAATGGTATGTGCAACAATAGGACGAGGCATATATTGTGTTCCATCCAGTGGATTCCTGGGCATAGTAACTTAAAGATTGGATTCGGTCCAAAGTACATGTCGAGTCAGCTGGGTCACGGTTCTCGGGGTCAGGCAAGCATCGTCCTTTTGGGCATCTGCTCTAATAACCCTAGGTGCTGTACCTCCCAACTGCTATGCTAGTGATGAGGCAGGATTAGAGGCACTGTATGTTAAGAAGGAGGACACAAATTAAAATGAGCTTGTATTTAAAGCAATCTTCTTTGAGCTACTAAAGAAGTTAAACAAGTGAGCAGAGATGAAACCGGTCCACTACCACCCAGGGAGAGGGGCTAGGAGAGGAGTGCAGCCTGGAACCCCTTCAAGGGCGGCCAAGGCTGTACTCTCCATGGGAACGGTCTGTACTCCGCCAGAGGCAATGGTGTGTTGGGATCACCAACCCTTTGGTTAGCAGCAGAGGGCTTGGCCACTGTGCTATCGGGGCTCCTTTAAAGACGAATATATGAACAGTAGTTGCATTTGCATAGGAATTAACTATCCAAGAATGAAATTAAGAAGCAGTTCTACTTACATGAGCATAAAAATCAATAGAATACTTAGGAATAAAGCAAAACATTGCTGAGAGAAAATTTTTATATTAAAATAAATGGAAGATCATTTCATGTTTATGGATTAGAAGAAAATATTGCTAAAATGTCAGTTCTTCCCAAATGCATCTATGAATTCAATGCAATCCCTATCATAATCCCAGCAAGCTTGTTTGGAAATTGACAAATGATTCTAAAATTTATATGGAAATGCACACAATCCAGAATAAGCCAAAGCAATTTGAAAATGAAGAATAGAGTTGGAATACCTTTCCCATTTCTAGTCCGTCCTGCAGGGCCACCACAGACCCCACCGCAATGGTTAACAGTATGTGGCTAGAGCAGACTTCTGAAGATGAGAATGTCAGAATATGGAGATCCTTGCCTGCCTGGACCATGGCAGACACCCACAAATATGACTGGATGAATGGATAAATGAAGGCATGCCTGAGGAGTTTGGTTGTATCCTGCTTGCAATCCAGTCCAACAGAGACACTTATCTGAATCACCTGTGAAGAACTAACCCCTTGAAACATTGCATTCTTGGGCTGGCTTCGGTAGCACATACACTAAAATGGAATCATTGCATTCTTATCCTGAACCACTATCAAAAGCAAACACAGCACCACCTTCATTCTCTACCTCTAAAAAGTAAGGTATTGAATTTCCATGGCAAAACCTGTTTGAGGAAGCAAATATCTTCCCGAAAAGTTGGAGGGCTTTGTGCTACGCCTGAAATAGTCACTAAAGATTTCGCAAATCGAGAATGTTGGAACGGTTCAGAATAACATTGGGCTCCTCCCTCAGAGGCCAGGGGCGAGTGGGGTGGGGAGGTCCAGGTTCCTGACTGCAATCAGGCTGTTAGCAGTTCAAGGACAGGGTCAGCTCGTCCAGCACTGTTATCTGTACCTGCCGTGTCCTCTGTTCCTTCCTGCCAGTACCAAGTACATGAAATGTGCCTAATGTCCTTGGCATTCAAGGGTCTTCAAAATGATGCTTTGGTTTCACCTTCTCCCCTAAACAGACCTTATCTGTGAACTCTACTGCATGGTTTCCCACCACACCATTGTCTTCGTGTTGTTTCCCGCCCATCACTACCTATCCAATACCTGTGCGACCTAGGCCCCGCACAAAAGTCTCCCCCTCCGTAAGGCTTCTCTGATGACGGTTGCTTTCATGCCCCATGCCTTCCTGTGGTCCTGGGAGTCTCACCATCGGTCCCAGGCAAGGGGTTCATAATGGACTCTGATTTCAACATGGTCCCACCTTTTTCTGGACTCTCGGGAAGGAAGGGGCAGAGGTCAAATAGAAACTGAGGATTCTACAGAACTAGGAAGAAGCAGCCTCTCCTGGGGAGGCCTCTCTAGGAGAGAGAGAAAGGCCAGCTACCCGTACAAGCAGCGATACTATCTCCAGATAGCCCAGGCCTGCCTTTAACATCCCAGGAGCAGCCTAGCTTGTGCGCTGCTTGGCCTGCCCAGCGTCACCATCTCCCTAGTGTGGCCCCCACTCTTCCGCAGGCCTCTTTCTCTGGTACTCAGTCTCCTGCAACTACTCCACTGCTAGGGCCTAGGGAAATGCTAATAGATGCCTGGGGCCGTTTTCCATTTTAGCCTCTCTCCACCTGCTGTACACACGATACAGAGTCACACAGAGATTGCATCCAACATGACAGTGTATGGCAGAGGACACTCATCAGAGATGTATCCTCAGGGTAACAGAGGGTGTGGGGGCCTGCCTGGAAAAGTCCGTGTCTGGATTCACCCAAACCAGTTCCCGGTGAGCCAAGCCCGGAGCGGTGGGAGAGGGAAGCTGGACTGAGCTGCAAGCACAGGAGCACTGACCTTTCTTAAACAGACATATTTTATTGGGAGTTAGTGGGGGTTTTCATGTCAGATCATCGATGTTATATTCCACAAGGTAAGCTACTACACAGCCCACCTTTGCTTTCCCTTCTCCTTTATCGGCCTTTCCTTTGTTAGAACATTGTCTTCAGTCTCACACCCATTATTACTCGCTCCCCATTCCCCCTCAGCTTCTCCTGTCATAACCCTAAGGAACTAATCATCTGGTTGCTGTCTCTATTGAGTTCCCTATCCTGGATGTCAAATCAAGGAAATCATACGGACAGCCCCAGCCAGGCCAACAAAACCCAACACAGGAAAAGCCCAGTCTGAGAGACAGCAGAACACTAAGCAAAACTAGAACAAGTTATAAGTGAGTCCACAGAAGAAACCAGTGATAACCAGCCACTATCTGCAATGATCCACTTTCCACTGCACTCGGTCTGAGGGAGTTCAATGGAGGTTGGCTCTGAGGGGGCACCCTGCAATGGACTGGGGGCTGGAATCCATTTTTCATCCACACAAGCGCTCTATGAGAAGGTGTTCCTGTCACTGTCTTTAAGATGAGGCAATTTAGGCTTGAGACGGGGGGGAGGGGGGGGCAGGATTACATTCAAGGCTGCAGCAGCCAGAAGGCAGGAGAGAAGGGTTTAGGGATTGCAATGGGCGGCTTCTTTCTGCCGGACCATTCGCTTTCTCGAGATCTTTTTCAGGCTTTTTCTGCCCTGGAAGTCCAGACACGGACCTTTCATGGATGCTCGGCTCTTTCCTTGGTTCTCCACATGCTGATAGCCCCCAGACAGACACTGACCACTTACATTGTAAGATGTGAGACACCATCAACGCTGCGCACGTGTCACTGCAGGGCAGCCTTCCGAGGGCCAAATCCTTCTTGATTTGAAGAGTAAAGAGATACCTGAAAAGCAGGTGGAAAAACCTCTGAGAAAAGAAACAGGGGCCAGAAGAAGCATTTCCCTCCTCCCACATCCAAGCAGATTAAAGAAAGAAAGGGCAGCTCCAGTGAGGTAGATGGCTTTTTGTTTTTTGCGGGGGGGACTCTTTGCTTCAGCCCCAAGCTGCCCAGCCCACTGCCTCCCCAGACCTCAGCTCGACTCACCCAAAACTTTGGCAGCTCTGACAACATTAGAAATCACCCTGGCCAAATCCACTCACCAGCTTGAGGGGGCTGGCCTCGTAGCAAACCACAGATGCAACTAAAAAGCCTAGGAGATTCAGCAAGAAGGAATCTTCCTCCGAGGCCTGCACTGCTCTGTTTACTAAATGTCACCCGATAATCATTGACATACCAACTGGCAAGGTTGGCAGGACAGAATGAGCACCCCATTTCATAACTATGGAAAGAGAGAGGTTAGGTGATTTGGATTTGATCAGGTCACGCAAGAGAGTGAAATTATACATGGAATTCAGGTTTGCCATCGAATCCAAGGTTGCCCCTCTCCTAAAGACCATTTCAGAAACCAAGAACTTGAGGCTATGGTTTTATCCTTTTGCCTGGACCACCCTCTGTCTATGACCAGAGGCCAGCAGGGCGATGGATGCTAAATGACCTTTACTATCTTTATATCGTTGCACTAAAATGATGTTTAAGAAAACAAGAACAAACAGAGTAGGCATCCAAGTAATGTTTCTTTGGTAACCCTGGTGGTATAGTGGTTATGCTGTTGGGCTGCAATCTGTGGTCAGCAGTTCGAAACCATCAGCAGCTCTGCAGAAGGAACACTGGGCTTTCTACTGCCGTAAAGAGTTCAAGTCTCAGAAACCCATGGCGGGGGGTGGGGCACTATGAGTCAGCATTGACTCAATGACAGTGAGTTTAGGTTTTTATTTTTTTGGTTTGGGTAGAACTAAGTCCTTTTTTCACCAAAGGCTCATTAGGGACCAAGACAATGAATATTGCTATCCAGGGACGTGAACCCTGGTGGTAACGTGGTTAAAGCGATCGCCTATAACCTAAAGACCAGTGTTGTGAATCCATCAACTGCTCCTTGGCCGAAAGTTCTGCTTCTGTACAGATTACACTGGAAACTCAATGGGGGCCATTGCAACCCCTATGGGAGCATTCTAGTCTGGTCTATCCAGTCTCTCTGAGTCAGAATAAGTTCGATGGCAGTGGGTTGGCTTGGGTATTTGGGACTTTTGGCATCACACTTGGACGCCCTTATGAAAGGTGACTCAACTACTGAAAAGATGTGTGGAAAGAAGAAGGCCACTGACTGCCTTCTGCCATGGCCCCAAGCGGACTGCAGTATGTTCATTTACACATGAAAACATCAGTTGAGGGTGCCTACTCTTCGCCGTGTCTTATGGAAGATAGGATTTTTGTAAATACAATTCCATCTGGATAATTTTTTAATCTATTTATTTTTACTGATTCAGCTTTGAAGGCAATGTGGTGAATCAAAATTAATTGCAGGTGATCGATGAAAGTACAGATTAGGGAAAACAGGTAAATTAGTAGGTGATTATTCAATTTACAAAAGCATTCATCATTATAATCCTTCCAATTGTGAGTTCCCTTAATGCATTAGAAATGATTCAATTAGAAAAATTATGTTTGCGCACCACTCTCAGAAAACCATGTATTAGCAATACACAAGGCATCTCTGTATAACCAACTAGAGTTAAATGTTCTTAAATGGATCAGAGGGAGGAAAAGATAAAGGAAGGTTAACTTCTACCCATTTTCAAATATAGATGCATATGAGAATTATCTGCCTTAGCTGCAAAAGGGAAAGTGAATTTCCTTTTGCTCCTAGCAAGCAAGAAAGGAAATTTCATGTCATTTGACACGTCCCTTGCTGTGAAGGAGGCAGCTGCCTGCGAGAAATACAAAATCCTCACTCTGAACAGCTGATGAATCATTTATCATCACATTGATTTTCTAATTCCTTTTCTATGAGGTTTCTTTTTTTTTTTGGAGAAAGTTTATCTCCATAAAACTTGGTCACAATTCAAAATCCGACTGAAATGAGTGAGTAGTGTTAACTAATACAGGTATCACATTCACTGGGAAAGTTGCATCCAACTCACAAATGGAGAGAGAGAAAGTACATAAGTACATGGAGGTTGGTGCAAAATGGCTTCTGGAAAGACGCCCTCCGAACATAAGCCCCCTGTACAAAACAGGGCGAAGACACACAGCTGGGCGGAAGGTTCAGGGAGAGTAACTGCCAGCTTCCTGCGACCTTAGCCCGGTCATGTGAGCACCCAGGTTGCCTCGCCTGTCAACCCAGAGAGCTAGACTAGATGATCCCTTCCTACAATCCATGGTCTAACCCCAAGCAGGCACCTCGGCTACCACTTTTAGAGACCACTCCCTTGGCCGCCATCCCCACTTTGGGGGAGATTAGCACCTGGGGGACTAGCCAGGCCCTTCTTCTCTCCAGCTCCTCTGCAACGCCCAGAAAGTGACGAAAAGCCAGAAATTCCAAAGAGCCTTCTAATCTAAGCCCTTCCCAGTTGAATGGAGAACACGACCACCCGTCGGTAATAGCGTGCAGCAGACACACACGTTAAGTACATCACCTTGTTAGCTCTTCACGCAGATGTCCGGGGTCCACTGGGAAAAATTTCACCATAAATTTGAAAACAACCTCCTTAGGATCTTAAAACACAATAGCTCCATAAGTTTTATTTAAATGTCCATCACAATAATTACAGGTCTGTACATGTTCTCTCTCTCTCTCTCTCTCTCTCTCTCTCTCTCTCTCTCTCTCTCTCTCTCTCTCTCTCTAACTCACATGCACCTTTCCTCCTCCCCATGATTCCCTCCCACAGGCTTGTCTTTTACACTTCAATTTTTCACATGCAAAAAGTGTTGCCTTGTGGATAACAATTGGCAAAGTTCTCCCTCCGCCCCCCCCCACCCCGCCGGAGTTTGTTTTAGTAAAAATGTGTCCCTGTGGGAGCCTATTATGTCCTCTTCTCAGAAGTATCCCATTGAGAAAAGTATACCACTTGCTACATGGAATTCTGCATCCTGGCTGAGAGAAGGGCCCAGTTCTAGCTGGGACAGGTAAATAGCACCTGTCTGAAGGATTACATGAAAGGGTCGAGAAATAGGATGGGCTGATGCCTCTGTGTTTCCTAATCTACTTGCAGTCACATCTACTTGTATTTGAAAATAATTGGATTTTTCTTTTCCATCAGAAGCAAACAAAGGCGTGTATACATGATAACATCAGTTTGTTCAGTAAATATTTGTTGAGTGCCGTTATGTGTTGACCATGGTACTGAACAGGCACTGGGAAGACAAAGGCAAGTAAGAGCACGTAGTCAGACAGAAGAGAGATAGTAACACAGATAGTTACACGACCACAAAGTGAATGCTAAAGACATATACTGTATATACTCATGTACAAGCCGAGTTTTTCAGCACATTTTTAATGCAGTTATTGTGGTAAAATTAGGTGCCTCAGCTGATATTCGGGTCAGCTTATACTGAAGTATATACTGTAATTACCTATAAGCATCGATCCTGGGAAAGCAAAGAGGGGAGGGGCGATGGCCAGTTTGGAGGAGCTCAAGGATTTAGCATACAAAAACAAAAGAGTACTAGTCAAATTAGAGTGCTAATGGCACAATTATTAAGTGCTCAGCTACAGAGTGAAAAGTCAGCAGTTCAAACCCACTAGGGGTTTCATAGGAGCCAAGACCTGCTGTAAAGCTGAAAGCCTACGAAACCTCATGGGACAGTTCTACTCTGCCTTACAGGGTCACTGCACGTCAGCATTGACTTGGTGGCATGCAATGGCAACAAGTACACTAGAATTTTCTGGAAACAACAATCGTGTGGGATTTACTTGTACTAAAAAAAAAAAAAGAAGAACCATTCATCTGAACTTTCAATATAATTGAGCATCCCATACTTTATCTTAAATCTCATACCTGAAATTCATTTTTCAGCTCAGGAGGGGCAAGAAAACCAAATACCACCAACTAGAAGAGTGGAAAAGCAGTCCGCTTTAAAAGCTTTGTGTGTCATGGAAATTAATTTGGATTTTATTCTAAGGACAAGGAGGAGCCATGGAAAGGTTTTAAGCAGGAGAACAATCTGGTCAGGTTTTGTTGGATGGTTGCAGGAGGATCTGTTAGGAATCTGGTGACAGGTGACGGCCATATGATAGTAACAGTCAGGACTTTGGGAGTCACCAACATGGAAAGAAAGGATGAAGGCAAAGAAAACAGCGAGAGAGCGTGTTTCTGAAACTTTTTCTCAAAGTGCAGAATTTGTTAAAAATGCAGGTTTCTGGCTCCCTATTTAAGGTGCCTGGGTGCTGCAGATAGTGGAATGCTTACTGGTCAACCAGCAGCGGCATCCATACTGACCTGGCAACTAGTTTGTTTTTGAGACCCAAGAATAAATCCACGTGATCCTAATATACAGTGATATTTAAGAGCCCCTAGCCTCGGTTGCCATATGCTGGGAGAAACGATTTCTTACATAGTGGGCGCTCAAATCTGAACTCAACTGAATGGATGATACCTGGGATGGGATAAAACATCATCCGGCAGACAACAAATGACATTGTCGATTGGACACCAAGGAGGCATGAAGATTTGCCATGCACAATGTGAAATTTATTCCCAGAACCATTCCACAGCGTGCGTAAGGGGCAGGGCTCTTCAAATGTACTCAAAGGCCCAGCAGCATGATCTCCTTCGTGTTGGGCAACATTGAGATGAACTTTTTAAATGACTAAGTTTCCTGGACTTATGAAGGCTTGAAATAATACATCCAAGCCCTTCTTTCCAGCTAGATTAAGGTGAGGAATCACGTGGCATTGCCGAGAGAGTTTCAAGTTGTAGCTGGGAACTATATTCCTTAAATGATTTTCCAGACTTACTTTTCACTTGCTTTGTTATGGGCTTTAGAAGTTCCAGCCAAACCTATAATGACATGCATACACAATTGGTAAAACATGGCATGGAGTGCACTTATCATTTTATTGTCGTTATTATTATCATTATTTTGCAGTTAACAGGAAAAGGTCGACAGGAAATAAGCAAATAACAGCACCCTTTAGACTTCTAAAACTAGGTAGAAGCTGCAATGTCAGGGATGACATATCTTCACCACACTCCTTCTGGGCCCTTGTATTTTTCCAAAGACATTGAACGTTGTTGATCTACAAACACTTTGCTGTTGACAGTTGAATCAGCGCTCTCCTGCCCCTGTAGGATCACAGAGGTATTACATACAAGTCTCAGTTGCTACAAAGACTAATGAAGACATCTGGCTCCACATTTGAATCTTACAGCTTCCAAATGCCAACCTAGAAGTCCTTCCAGAAAGGGGCCCAGGTGACAGATATGACAAGGGAGGAACCATTGGGAAGAATCTGGAGCTGAGAGAGGGAAAAGGAGATCCCCCTGAATCATCATCAGAAAGATTAATAGTCTTCATTCTGTGGGCTGAGGGTCCGTTTATGGAAAGTCAAACTAGAGAGCAGAGATGGGCAGTCAGGTCGCAGAGTGACAAAACATAAGCATGGGTCAGAAGAATATTTGGCATGATTTGTAGTAAACAATAGGGAGGGGATATATATATATACACAATTCAATACAATCCTTTGTGAAGGTGTTCATGACTTTTCCTTTCAATCAGGAGTTTGAGCCTCACCTATCTGGCCGCAGACGGTATTTGGAAGCAATGCTACACACGCAGAACCCAGCATGGAACCAACTTACATTATTTCCAGAATGGCTGCAGAATTCTAATCCAAAGTATTCCTTTTCGGCAAGGTTTAAATGGCTGCAACTCAGGTGAAACAGCGCCTTTCCAGACGACTTTTGCTAAAACGAAATAAAGAGATCATAGGCCAGGGTGCCTTCCGGAGCTGACATTGTTACAGCAGTGTGGGAGAAAGGGAAGAAGCAAGCAGGATCCATGGCCAGCAGACCCACTCCATTAAGCACCGGTTAGAAGACGTAAATGCTGTTTAGTTGCCCATCGACCTATAGAGTGTTCCAGAACTCCAACAGCAAAACTCACTGCCAGCGAGTGCATTCACACTCGTGCAGAACAGAACTGCCTTTGTGGATTTCCAAGACTGTGAGTCTTTCTGGGAGGAGAAAGCCTCCTCTTTCTCCTGGGGAGCAGCTGGTGATTTCAAACGGCTGACCTTGGGGTTAGGTGCCCAGTGCATAACCCACTAGACCACCAGGGCTCCTGACATTGTTTGAGAAGTCCTCCTACAAGATATTTATACACTAAGGGCAAATCCTCCAGGGAACAGAAAATCTGACTTCACCATGGATAGCTCTGCAAATCTCCCCCTTTTAGCTGAACTCCAATCAATGCATCCCACAGACGACCGGAATGCTTTCCCCTAAGCTGACAGGTGAATCAAGATGCCCATCTGACAATAGCATTTCTCTGGTTAGAATCCTTCTGAGACCCCTGTCAGGCTAAAGACTGGAGGCAAGGAGGCCGGGCCCTCCCTGTCAGCTTCCTCTCTTGCTACGCCCTGCCTGACACGTTCCTCTGCACTAATCGCAGCCTGCTCCTTGTCCCCCACACACGTCAGCTCCTTTCATGCTTCCATGCCTTTGCTCGCCGTGTTCCTTCTACACAGACCGCCCTTCCCACTACTCCTACTCAGCTCAGATGTCTTCTCCCCGGGACAGCTTTCTCTGGTCTCAATCAGCAGCAGGTTGAGCCAAGGGCGGCACCCCGCTTCTCCCCACTAACCCCCCACCCCTGCAGTATGGCCCCACATCCCCTGGCTTACCACGCGCAGGGCACGTCTTACCCTAGACATCTATCTTCCCCATTGGCTGGGATTCCTTCAGAACCGGGGCCTTGCTTTTTCTCTTGTGCATACCGCAGAGCCTGGCACATAGGAGGAGCTCTAGACCGTGTGCTGGTCCCCCACGAACTTAGCCCTATGTGCAACTTGAGCAAACTTGGCCCACCTCAGCTGTTTATGGCCTGAGGCATCCTCTGGCCTCTGCTCAAGGACCCAAGAAGGTTTTTGCTTCGGGAAGCGCCGCCCCCCCAACCCCCATCCCCCACGCCCCCGTTGAGCAGTGGAGCAGCAGTTTTCTTAAGCTTCTCTGAGAACCAGAGCTTTGAAGGACTCTGAAGCGCCTCTTAGCTGCCACTGACCTTCAGCCAGCACCCTTACCGAGCGCCAGGGCTGCAGTTTGCGAGGAGGCCGGTGATGGGAAAATTGGGCCCTGGCTGATGGGCGCAAAGACACACTGCTGCCAACCGCTAGTTAAAGCCAAGTCACGCAGCGCCTGGAGTGCAGGGAGGGAAGCCTCCCGTGGGGAAGTGTAGCTGGAAAGCAGCAAGCCATGGAATCACCAGCAACCTTGAGAGGTCACAGTCCATTCACCCCGCTGCCACCCCGCGCCATCTCCCCACCCCTCTGCCTCAGCCTAGCTGAGCAGAGTCCACATCTGGGATTTAATAGCTTCCAGGAAGGCAGCCCACCGCACCCCTTCCCCAGCGGACCGGAGTACCCAGCCCCCCGCCCCCATCTGCTCCTAGACTTCCCTGCACAACACTCCACCAACTTGAAATACCTCGGGCTAACCAGGGGCCTATTTTTAAATGCAAATGGGCCGCCAAGGGCAAAACCTATGGCATTCCTAGCACCTGGAAAGAAAGCTGCCTTCCTGAGGGAGGGAGGTTTGATGGGATGTGGGAAGTCACATTGGAGCTGGAGCCCAGAAAAAAGGGGTCAGCCCAGGGGCAGGGATGCCAAGGGCACGAGAGGCACTCGGGGAGGGGCGCCCAGTTGTGGAGGAAGAAGGGAGTGGGTTTTTTGGTTTTTTGGGGGCTTATGTGGCAACCTTGCCTAAGGCATGTGCTGCCACAGACCATTCCAGACGAATGAAATCCCTCCTATTTTTAAAGTCCTCCAGACAAGGTGCTGCTATGGAATTTTTATTGTGAAAAAATTTTTTTCGAAAGAGAGAGACATGATAGCAATACTTTTCCCAGCACAACAGAACCATTTCGGTCCTGAGGTCCAAACTCTATCCGAGACTGAGTTTCTCAGGCAACCATTGAAGAAACTCAAGATGTTGCTGCTTCCTCCTCCTGCTTAATTCTACTTTTCCGCAGGACCACTTTCCCCACCAACGGCCACATCCCATACATCTGTCCACTTGGTTCTCCTGCCACCAAGGATATGTAACCATTCCTGTAAGACTTCCGATCGAGGCTTACTTGTTGTGTTCCCTGTTGTTTGACCCCCATTCCACGTGTATAATAATCCCACGTTTATAACATCCACCGCTGTGTGCACGTTGCCAACTGGTCTAGAAGCCCCTCAGGCAGTCTTGCATTTGGGGATCAGGTGCTTACAGGGCTCAACTCCCCGCCCCTGCCTCCCAGGCCCAGAGAGACATTTCCTTACTGCCTCTGGAATGTGCATTAGACCTGACCAACCAGCCATATCGAATGCATTGCATAATACATAAAAATGTGGTTCCGCCTCAATTTGCCATCTTTAATTTTTTCTATCATTATAAGCTAATTCCTCAATGTTTGTGTTATGATTATCTTTTTCATCATATCTCCTTATTATGTACAATCAACTCTTTTCCCTTTTCTGGACTTCTGATTAAAATTGCTGCTGCCTTGTTTAAGCGGACACTTTCGTTTTTCTTTTCAATCATTTTATTGGAGGCTCTTATAGCTCTTACCACAATCCATCCATGCATCCATATGTTGTCATCATCATTTTCAAAATAATTTCTTTCTACTTGAACCCTTGGTATCAGCTCATGTCCCCTCCTCCCACCCTCCCTTCCTCATGAATTTATCAGTTATAATTATTTTCATGTCTTACACCGACTGATGTCTCCCTTTACCTACTTTTCTGTTATAACCCCCTGTCAATCATTGTGACTGGTTCCCCTCCTTTCCACCCCCCCCCCACCTTCCCCTTCTCCTCCTGGTATTCCTACTCTCATTATTGGTCCTGAGGGATTAATCTGTCTTGGATTCCCTGTGTTGAGAGCTCTTATCTGTAACAGAGTACATGCTCTGGTCTAGCTGAATTTGTAAGGTAGAATTGGGGTCATGATAGTGGGGTGGAGAGAAGCACAAATGAGCTAGAGGAAAGTTGTGTGCTTAGTTGGTGCTACACTGCACCTTGACTGGCTTATCTCTTCCTTGTGATCCTTCTGTGGAGGATGTCCAATTGTCTACAAATGGGTTTTGGGGCTCCACTTCACCCTCCCCCTCATTCACATTGGCATAATTTTTTGTTTTGGGTCTTTGATGTCTGATACCTGATCCCATAAACATCTCACGATCACACAGGCTGGTGTGCTTCTTCCATGTGGGCTTTGTTGCTTCTCAGCTAGATGGCTGCCTGTTTATCTTCAAGTCTTTAATTCCCAGATGATATATCTTTTGATAGCCTGGCACCATCAGCTTTCTTCACCACATTTTCTTATGCACCCATTTTGTCTTCAGTGCTTGTGTCAGGAAGGTGAGCAGCACAGAATCCTGGGTTATTAGAATAAAGTGCTCTTGCGTTGACGGAGTACTTGAGTGGAGACCCAATGAAGCAGATACTTTCAAAGTTATAATCAAGCTCCTTGTTGTCAGCCACCATTTAGTCAACTTTAATGCTTACATTAACTCTAACGTAACCCTATTTATGCCACTGAAGTCAGTGATCCCATATACAAGCCAGGTAAGTCTGCCCCCAAGGCCAGTGCATTGAACTGTTGTGATCAATAGGGGGTTTGGTTTGGGTTTGCTTTTAATGTAGATTGCTCATTCTTTGTTCCCCCTCTAGTCTTCCTTAGTCTCAAAGCACCCTGAAACCTATTCAGCATTAAAGCAACACAACAAGCCACCAAGGACAAATGTGTAGTAGGTGCTCAAGGTTCATTGGCTAGAATCAAGCAGTCTCCCACATAGGATTCAAGACTTTTACCACTAAATCACTAAGATTCCAATCAAGCTCTTTCCCAGCCAACCCATTGCCATAGAATTCATTCCAACTCATAAAAACTCTACATATGGTTTTTGAGTCTGTAGATATTTATGGGAGCAGAAAGCCTCATCTTTCTCATGAGGAATGGCAGGTGGTTTTGAACTGCTCGTCTTGTGGTTAGCAGTCCAATACTTACCCAACAGTGCCACCAAGGTTCTTTGTCAAGCTCTTTCTTTTTTTAAGTTTGTTTGCCACCCGTCCTCCCACCCAAGGAAATACAGAACTCTAATCCTGAACCCTAGCTTGCACTCACCTCCTCCTTTGGATTACAATAGAACCATGTCTGTTTTTATTAATATTATTATTATTACTTTTAACAACTTTGTCAGAACATGTATCTATAATATGTAATTTACAAACTGGACTATTGGGCACTGATTTTGAGGTGCTCCAAACTCATCTGATCATGGAATTAATACCTAAGGTGGTTAGTTTTGGAAACCAACCTGCCATATCTTGATATTCCTAGGGTTGTTGCATATCAATTTGTGTAAAGAAACCTGGATTTTATCTGGCTCTACCCATTTACCAACAGTATGAATTGGGGCCAGTCGTTGAACCCACAGACTGACCTGCCTTTCTATGTACCTGAGAACAGAAACTATTTGTTTGAATACCTGGCACCAAGCATAGAGCCTGGCAAAGAGTGACTAGTCACTAAGTGCTTATTGAATGGATGGGTGACTCGTAATCATTAGTACGATATTCCTCTCCAGTTGGTCAGTCACTATGAGACCTTGGACACATTACTAAACCTTTCGGAGTCTCAGTTGACTTATTTGAAAACTGGAGGTAATCATGGTATGACCTCACAGGGCCGGAGTGAAGATTAAACAAAAGCTGCCCACCAAGACCTTAGTATCAAGGCTGGCAATCTCAGAAGACTCCAGAAATGATGCAAGGGTGAGTGAATGCATAGCAACGTCTGGCAGGACACACTCCAAAGTGTCATACTGGGCTGGGGATAAGTTAAGTGCGCGGTGGTGGGGATGGTGGGGGGGGGGAGACTTCAACTTTTGACTTTATACACATCTGGAGGGTTTGTAGTTTGTTCTTTTTTTAATAAGCAAGAACAGTAGAAACTCTGTTAGCTGAACAGTGTATAGAGAATGTTCTCTATGCCTTCATATATAAAACAATGGCAGATGCCTGTGTGATGATCTAGTACAATTGTGCCCATGTACACCCATTCACTCACTGGGTGCCATGCTTACTCAGAATGACTTTCCTGAACATATTTTGACCTCATCGACTTATAATTACATCGTTTAAATACAAAGACCTCTCAGGAGAATTAGGCACTAAGCACAAGAATTCTCTCTCTGAAGACTAAGTGGAATGCTGTGTAAAGACTCAGTCACCCCCTCCCTCCTGGCAATCTGCGTGGTCTATGATAGTAAAATATTGGGAGATAAAAGATATCAAAGTCGGACGTCATCTATGCTGTCATTGCTTTGTGTCTTCATTCTTGTTTCACATTATATAGAGCAATACTGCATTACGACTGTGGTATATGGGGGCGGGGGGGGGGAGAGGGAGAAGACAGCACTAGTCAGAAGTCCATACTGAAAGAAAAGGCCTTGATCAAAGGATGTCTATGTCAATTTGAATGTGCACATAGTAAGGGAAAATGAACGTGTAAGGTGTTTTGTATCTTCATGTGCATGCATGATTGATTGTATTGCTGGTCTAGCAATTTTATCAATTGACTGACTGAGTACCACAGCAGATAAAAGAAATTCTGGTGTATCCATGTCTTGACTATGCAGTTTAAAATGCAGATTATCTAATTAAAGTTTCCAAAAAGTATACAATGAAGCAAAAAATAATCTATATTAACAGTAACATAAAATATATTTTCAAAAACATCTTTTTCCTTAACCTTTTCTATTTCCAAAGAAATGCATCAGCCATAGAAGCACTTTTATGGTACAGTGTCTTATGAAGAACCTTATTGATGTGCTCACTGCTGGTTTCCCATGCTGCCGTCAGCTTTCCAAGTGGTTCTCATACCCTTCGCAGGCGATTGTTCCAGAACTCACAGATGATAGTTACTCATTTTCCTGACTTTATAATTATGTCTCATTTTTTTAAATCCCCAAATATGGCCTGGTTTGATAGACTGTTTTAGTTACCAAATTTGGTTTTTATGACATTTGGCTCTTTCTAAACAGTAAATTCACTCTGAAATAATGAAGATTTGTGAGGTATTTGGGAAGGAATGTGCCTAGTTACAAAAAGCCAAAAAGGAGTTCCAAGAATGTGCTGAGCACCTGCAATCAATATGAGGTGGCAGCCTAGCCCAGCAGTTAAGAATGTGGGCTCTGGAGCCAGACACACCTGACTCTAGTTCTGGTACCTCCACTAGAGGGATGATCTTAGATGGGCTAGTCAGTCTTCTTGAACCTCAGTTTCCTCAATTGTTAAAAACGGACTGTACAAAACCAGACACTAAAGAGTCCATGATTCCATGTATGTGAGATTTCTGGAATAGGCAAATCCATAAAGACAGGAAGATGATTCATGACCATCAGAGGCGGAAAAGAGGGAAAGAGTGAGGATCAGCTAACAGTACAGGGTTTCTTCTGGGGTGATGCAATGTTCGGGAATTACATCATTGTAACGGTTGCACAACCATATGAATGTACTAATACCACGGACTTAGTCACTTCAAACAGATTATTTTTATGTGGATAGTATCTTATTAGGAAGCATCTAGTGAGAATCTAGTAATGTGCATCTAGTGAGAAGAGCTATGTAGTTTGCACAATATCTAGGGAATGGGAAGAACTCAGTGAATGTTGACTATTTAATCCAGTGACTATATAACTAACTGATTGTCAAACTAGGACA
Source organism: Tenrec ecaudatus (assembly GCF_050624435.1). Lineage (NCBI taxonomy): Eukaryota > Metazoa > Chordata > Mammalia > Afrosoricida > Tenrecidae > Tenrec > Tenrec ecaudatus. The sequence continues at coordinate 147,182,157 of NC_134548.1, forward strand.
CTGTTGGTCAGTGACAGGGGCAACCAACAATGAATATGTCATCATGGCAGGCATAAACTAGGATTGTTCTGGATAAATCTGAATCCCTGGTTAACGAGCTATGAGAATTTGAATCACCCCAAGAGTCTGTTCTGACAAGGGCAGTTCTTATTTAAATATTCAAATTTTAGTGTCCCTGGGTGATGTAAAAGATTTATGTGTATGGCTGCTAATAGGAGGTTCAAGTCCACTAAAATGCTCCTTTGAAGAGGGGGAGAAGGACAACACTGAAGATACAGCTCGGAGAGGGGGGCAGGTCTGCTCAGAACACAGGGGAGCAAACTAAGAGGGGAAGAGAGAGAAAGAGAGACTGGACCCCATCCTGGTCCACCAAACCCCAAGGATGATATTCCTTCTCAGAGCAGCCAATACACAGAGAGGACCATAGGGCTGGCCCCACCATGAGACACAACATCCCTCACTGACCCACAGCGCTATGGGGGACAACCCTGGAGGCACAGTGCAGGAATTGTGCCCAATCTGACCCCACCACACCAGGGCAAAACACTAAGGGCGTGCAGCAGAACAGCAATGGGAGCAAAACAATGAAGTCCCCAGGGAATACCAAAAATAGACGTCGGAGGCAGGGCCTGACACCTCATCAGACTCAATCAGAAAGCATTCATATCTGGAAACACAGGGAATCCTGGACAGATAATTTATAAATTATCAAGGATTTGTGAGGGAGGGTGAGGTAGGGAAGGGGCAAATGAGGAGCTGATACCAAGGGCTCAAGTAGAAAACAAAAATTTTGAGAATGATGAGGGCAGCAAATGTACAAATGTGCTTGACACACAATGGATGGATGGATTTATGGATTGTGATAAGAGTTGTACGAGCCCCCAATAAAATGATTTGAAAAAAGAAAACATCCATAAAGGTCAACTATTTATAGGCTTTTCTATTTTTTGCTGTTTTTTCATGTCTATCTATATAAGATAGGCAGGATAAGTAATCCAGAAGAGGAAACAACAGGACTGATAGTTCCAGGGGGACTTGGGAGATGAGGAGGTGGAGGAAAGGATGGGGGGGATCCAACAAACCCAGGGACAAGGGATCTAAAATCGATGGTGAGGAGAGTGTAGAATGCCTGATGGGGTTTGATCAAGTGCAATGTAGCCGAGAGGAATTACTGAAAGCCAAATAAAGGTTGAACATGATAGTGGGACTAGAGGAAAGTAAAAGGAAATAGAGGAAAGAACTAGGTGGCAACGGACATTTACAGAGGTATAAATACAGGCACATACAGATATATATATATAACAATTCTATATATATAGCAACAGTGATATAGGTCTATGTACATATATTTATATGTTACATTAAGGTAGAAGGTGGACATTGGGCCTCAACTCATGTCATCCCTCAATGCAAGAACACTTTGTTCTAATAACCTGGCGTTCTGTGATGCTCACCTTGCTCACAAGATCCCTAAAGACAGAAAAACTACTGGATACAAACAAGCCAAGGGTGAGGTCCAGGTAGTATGGCAGGGGCCAGACCAATCCAGGGGTAAATATGGTAGACAACTAAAAAAGAGGCAGGAGGAGGGGGGAAGGAAAGGGGAAAAGGGGGAAAAAAAGAGATGTGTGGCAGGGGAATAGGGCACTGACCCACCCAAAGGGAGGGTAGTGTTTGTGTCTCCACAAGGAAAGAGGGACTGGATGCAGTGTTCCGGGATGCAAATGCAGTGTGCCGGCATGGAGAGGGGTGCCAGTGGATGGGCCTGAGGGCTCGGTCCCCATACCAGCTACGTGGACAACTGCCCCTCCCCCCAGAAGAATTTACTTTAGAGAACTGCACTGAAGCTGCAGCTAGGGGAGAGGGACATGTCTGATCAAAGCACACAGGAGCAAATGAATGGGGAGGAGGAGAGAGTGGAGCACAGCCTGGCCCACCAGGCCTGGAGGGCGATATCCCCACTCTGAACAGTCAATGCACAGAGTGGACCATATGGCTGATCACACTATGAGACATGACCTCTCTCGCTGACCCATGGCCCTATGAGGGACAACACTGGAGACTCAATATGGGGACCAGGACTAACCCTAAGACACCTAGGCAAAATATTAAAGGCATGTGGCAGAGCAATGGGACCAGGGGGGTGGGAGGAGAGCAGAGCAGGGAGCTCCTGAGGGAGTGCAAAGGATAGACTCTGGGGCCAGAGCGTGGCACCGCATCTGACTTGACTGGAGGACACGTATAGAGGTCAAAAATCTGAACTTGATCTATTTACAGGTTTTCTTTCGTTTTGAAATTTAATTTTTTTTCCTTTTTTAATTAATTAATTTTTTCATGGGTCATTGATTTTCTTTTGTTGTCATCTTTATGTTCTCTTCTGTTGCTTTGTCTTGCTATGCTTTTTTTGGTGCATATTATAATCTCTGCAGATCTGTCTACAAAAAAATAGGCTGGATGAATAGTCTGGAGGAGAAAACAACGGGACTAATGGTTCCAGGGAGACACGGGAGAGGGGAAGGTGGGGGTAAAGAGGTGGTGCTGACCAACCCAGGCACAGGGGAGCAACACGTGATCCAAAATCAGTGGCAAGGAGGGTGTGAGAAGCCTGGACAAGAACAGCAAGGACAATGTAACCAAGAGAAATTACTGAAACCCAAACAAAGGCTGAGCATGATAGTGGGACAAGAGGAAAGTAAAAGGAAATAGAGGAAAGAACTAGGAGGCAAAGTATATTTACAGAGGGCTAAATGCAGGCATGTGCATATATAAATGGGTTTATATAGGATGGTGGGAAAATAGATCTACATGCATATATTTATAGGTGTAGTATTAAGGCAGCTAATGGACATTGAACCTCCACTCAAGTACTTACTGAATGCAAGAACACTTGTTCTATTAAATTGACATTCCATGATGCACAACTTCCTGACACGATCGCTGAAGACAAATGGGTGCATAAGCAAATTTGATGAAGAAAGCTGATGGTAACCGGCTATCAAAGGATATAGCGTCTGGGGTCTTAAAGGCTTGAAGATAAACAAACGGCCCTCTAGCCCAGAGCAAAAAAGCCCACATGGAAGAAGCACACTAGCCTGTGTGACCACAAGGTGTAGAAGGGACCAGGTATCGGACATCAAAGAACAAAAACTCATATCAATGTAAATGAGGGTGAGTGCAGAGTGGAGACCCAAAGGCCATCTTTAGGCAACTGGACACCCCCTTACTGAAGGGTCTCTGGGAGGAGACGAGCCATGCAAGGTTCAGGGTAACAATGAGGAAACATACAACTTTCCTCTAGTTCTTAAATGCGTCCTCCCCCTACTATCATGATCCCAATTCTACCTTACAAATCTGGCTAGACCAAAGGATGTACATTGGTACGGATAGGAACTGGAAACACAGGGAATCCAGGATAGATGACCCCTTCAGGACCAGTGGTGAGAGTGGCCAGACCTGGAGGGTGGAGGGAAGGTGAGGTAGAAAGGGGGAACCAATTACCAGAATCTATATATAACCTCCTCCGTGGGACACGGAAAACAGAAAAGTGGGTGAAGGGAGACATTGGACAGTGTAAGATATGACAAAATAATATTAATTTATAAATTATCAAGGGTTCATGAGGGAGGAGGGAGTGGGGAGGGAGGGGAAAATGAGTAGCTGATATCAAGGGCTCAAGTAGAAAGCAAATGTTGTGAGAATGATGATGGCAACAAATGGACAAATGTGCTTGACACGATTGATGTATATATGGATTGTGATAAGAAGTGTACAAGCCCCCAATGAAATGATTTTTTAAAAATCATTGAAGACCAAGCGGGTGCAAAAGCAAATGCAGTGAAGAAAGCTGATGCTTCCCAGCTATCAAAAGATATGAAGATAAACAAGCAGCCCTCTAGCTAGGAAGCAACAACTCCCACATGGAAGAAGCACACCAGCCTATGTGATCATGAGTTGTCAATGGGATCAGGTATCAGGCATCAGAAGACGCATAACAAACAATCATATTGATGCAAACGGGGGGTCGGGGTGGAGTGGAGCCCCAAAGCCTGTGTCTAGGCAATTGGACATCCCCTCACAGAAGGGTCACAAGGAAGGGATGAGCCAGCCAGCATGCAGTATAGCACCAATGAAACATTCAACTTTCCTATAGTTTTTTAATGCTTCCTCCCCCTCTGCACTATCATGACCCCAATTCTACCGCACAATTCCAGTGAGACTGGAGCATGTACACTGGTATAGATAAGAGCTCTCCACACACAGAATCTAGGACAGATTCATGCCACAGGACCTATAATGGGAGTAGTGGTACCATGAGGGAAGGGGAAGGTGGGAGAAGAAAGGGAAAGGGGGAACCGATCTCAATGATTGATGTATAAGCCCCTCTCCCAGGGTGGAAACAACAGAAATATGGATTAAAGGAGACAGCGGAGAGTGTAAGATATGAAAATAATAATAATTTATAAATTATCAAGGGTTCATGCGGGTGGTAGGGTGGGAGGAAAAACAATGAGCTTTTGTCAAGGGCTCAAGTAGAAAGGAAATGTTTTTAAAAGGATGACGACAACAACATATGTACAAATGTGCTTGATACAATGGTTGTATGAATTGTTATAAGAGCTGTACGAGCCCAATAAAATGATTTAAACAGAGAGAGAGAGAATAAGAAAGAAAATGATTGGAGCAGTTTTCCTCTGTCACCTGTGATTTGCTTGTTTGATTCAAGTTCTGGAACATTAAAGACCACACGCACACCTGGGATTCTCATAGAAACTAGTATAGGTTGATCGTCCCACCAGCGACAAGTGAATGAGTTGGTTTTTCAGTCTTGTTAACCCTTTGCATCCACAGAGCTTGTAGGTGGGAGCCGTAGAGCCACAGAAAAAGGGACAGAAGCCGTTTCTCTGTTCACTCTGCTTAAGAAAACTTAAAAAAAGAATGCATCCCTCACATCTCCTCTAGCATTAAGTCTCTTTAATTTTTTTCCTTGTTGTAATTTTCAATTTCCCTGTTGTAAATTACAGAGCGTAGATACAAGGTTTGCGCTTACTTTTTCCCTCTTAAATAAAAACTGTATTGTAGTTGTTGTTGAAGATATACCCAGCAGAACCAATTCAGCAATTTCTATGTGTACAATGCAGTCCCAACGATGACATTCTTCAAGTTTGTTCAGATTGTTCCTCCCCACTGACCCACTAATATAAACTCACTGCCCCTCAATTTCCTAACGTACTCCATGTCAACAGTTCGTCTCATAGGTTCGTGTCAGGTGCCTTTGAGTCAGTTTTATCTCGGAGGGAGCCCATGTACCACAGAATGAAACATGGCCTGGTCCCGGACAACTGTTCTTATGGTGTGAGAGCCTATTTTGGACTTCATGGTTGCAGTCACTTAACCCCATAGTTCTTAAAACAGACCTGTCTGTGTCTTTTATACACATACCTTTATCCATAGGGGACCTTTTCCACTTTTCCTCCTGTTTAACGTATTATTGTTCTAGACCACTTACCTTCCTCGGCTTAAGGGACATAGGGAGGAAAAACACAGGCATTACTACCATGAAATATATAGTCTGGCATGTAAGGCAGGTACATCAGTGAATGATCACAGTTGTTTGGGATAAGGACCATTGCGGGGCATGGACGCAGAGTGTAAACTGAGATTACATTCAATGTACACCTAACCTAGAAGAAATGGCAAGAGGGTTCCTAAAGGAGGGGGCACGCACCCTGAGACACGAAGTAAGAGTTTGGAGTGAGCCCAGTGAAAGGAATCAAGGGAGAAGAGTGGCAAAAGCAAAGGAGATGTTGATTGAAGCCCTGTTCACTGTAGCCAAAAGGTAGAAGCAACTCCAGTGCCCATCAACAGATAAAGAAAGAAAGCTGATGGTGCCTGGCTATCAAAAGATATAGCGTCCGGGGTCTTAAAGGCCTGATGGTAAACAAGCAGCCATCTAGCTCAGAAGCAACAAAGCCCACATGGATGAAGCACACCCTGGGGGATGGACAACAGAAAAATTGGGGAAGGGAGACGTCAGACAGGGCAACATATGAAAAAATAATAATTTATAAATTATAAAGGATTCATGAGGGAGGGAGCAGCAGGGAGGGGGGAAATGAGGAGCTGATGCCAGGGGCTTATGTGAAGAGCCAATATTTTGAGAATGATGACGGCCATGAATATACAAATGTGCTTTACACAATTGAAGTATGTATGGATTGTGATAAGAGTTTATGAGCTCCTAATAAAATGATTTTTTAAAAAGAAGTAAGAAAATGTAGTACCTTCATATCATGAACTGTTTCCAGCCATGGAGAGAAATGAAGTCCTACTATATTCAACCACATGGATGACTGTTGAAAATATTGAGAGGAATGAAAAAAATCACACACAAAAGGACAAATACTGGATGATACACTGATAAGAAATATCTAGACTAGACCAAAGGAATCCTTTGGTGACCTATTTAGCTCACTTGGCTGCTAGCTGAAAAACTGAAGGTAAAAGTCCACACAGAGGTGACTTGAAAGAAAGACCCTATGACCTACTACTTCTGAAAAGTCCCCCATGGAAAACGCTACTGAGCACGGTTCTACTCTGACGCAGATGGGGCGTGCATCAGAATCATTTTGACAGTAATTGGTTTTAACATAGACCAGTGGTTTTAAAATAGGCTAATGAATAGAGGCCAAAGAGTATTCTTGGTTACCAAGAGCATGGAAAGGGGGCGGGGGGGGGCGGCGGAGTATCGATGCATTGGAATAGAATTGGTACCTTTAATTTGTGTTGCTAGAGAATATTGAAAATATCATGGGCTATTCAAAGGACAAACCGATCTGCCAGAGTGTCCCTGTCGAAGCAAGGATGGTGAGACTTCGTCCCACAAATATGTTGTCAGGAGAGAGCAGTCCCTGGTGAAGGACATCATGCTTAATGAAGCAGAGGGGCAGCCACACATAGGCAGGCCCTCAAGGAGATGGACGGACACAGTGGCTACAATAATGGGCTCAAGCATGGGAACAATTGTGAGGATGGTGCAGAATTGGGGGGTTTTGTTCTGTTGTGCATAGGTCGCTATGGGTCAGAACTGCCTTGATGCCACCTAACCACAACAACAATGTGGGACGGTGGGAGGAGAGGGCATTGCGTCCGGGCACTGAGTTTCTGTTCAGGATGATGAAAATTGTGGTCTAGGGTGTGAATGATGAAAACTGCAAATAGTATGGTGTGACAGCAGTAGAGAGAGTGAGCTTGATATAATGGCTGGAAAAACAGACAGGAGCCATAACAGGAAACACTCCATGGGTCTTGTGAGGCTCCATGCAGCAGGTGAGAGATGGGGAGGTAGAGAGGGCTGGTCGATTTTAAGCCAGAGCTTGCTATGGTCTGCGGAGTGTTTTGCAAACTCCATCTTGGCAGGTCCTTAGGAGAGCTTCCCAAACCGCAATGCACACATGATTCACCCTGAGATCAGGTCCAAAGTAAGAATGAGGTACAATAGGGTTGGGGTGGGGTCTGAGATTCAGCATTTCTAAAAAGCTCCCCCAGTGTTGTGAACGAATCTTCAAGGAAGGAGGGTGCCAGGACTGGGTGTGGGAGAGGAGCAGCAGTTGGGGTGGCTGCAATAGTTCAGGTGGAAGAAGTAAGGCAGTGGTAGTGAGACTAGACTGAGATGCGATGAGAGACTTTTCTGTACGTGGGTGTAGTTGGCCTTGAATTCCGATTGAGTGTGAGAGGTCAGGAAGGACGAGTCCTGGAAGCTCTGGCACTGTCTGCTGGCCTTAGCACAGTAGTTCTCAACCTTCCTAATGCTGCGACCCTTTTATACAGTTCCTCATGTGGTGGTGCCCCCCCAACCATAAAATTATTTTCGTTGCTGCCTCATCATTGTCATTTTGCAACTGTTATGAATCAGGCGACCCCTGTGAAAGGGCCGTTTGAATCCCAAAGGAGTCGCGACTCATAGGTTGAGAACCACGGCCTTATATCTTTGCTTGCTGTCCTTCTGCCGCAGGAAGAGTTGGCATCCACCATGGCTGAGCGGAAGGTGCATTTTATGAGCCTGCTTGACGCCACCTCTTTTCTTTTGTTAAAAATCAAGTATTGGGGCTTCTTATAACAATCCATACATCCATTGTATCAAGCACCTTTGTACATAGGTTGCCATCATCCTTTTCTAAACATTTATGTTCTATTTGAGCCCCTGGTATCAGCTCCTCTTGTTTCCTTCCCTCCCCACCCTCCCACCCTCGTGACGCCATGATAGATTATAAATTATTATTATTTTCATATCTTACACCAACCACAGTCTCCCATGCTCCACGGTTTCTGCTGTTCATCCCCCTGGGGTGTTATGCATTGATCATTGTGATCGGTTTCCCTTTCTCCCCCCACCCCCCAACCTTCCCTACCCTCCTGATAGCACTACTCCTATTTCTATACTTGAGGGGTTTAAAAGACCTGGATTCTGTGTGTCGTTAGCTCTTATCTGCACCTGTGTACATGCTCTGGTCTAGCCAGATCCGAAAGGCAGGACTGGGGTCATGATAGAGGGGGGTGAGGAAGCCTTAAAGACCCAGGGGAATATTGTGCATTTCACCGGTGCTATACTGAGCCCTGGTGGATTCATGCCTTCCCAGCAAGCCCTCTGTGAGGGGAAAGGCATCCTCCTTTCTCATCCTGCATGTCTTTCCTTGCTTGTGGGCCCCCAGAGCACACGTACAGCAAGCGGCATGCTGCATTCTCCCACCCTACCCCTTGTGGCTGCATTCTGTCCACACCGGCCTACCCGAGGAGCTGGGATGCTTGAAACCTTCCTCAACAATGTCTGCGCACATTCAAGCCCCTCCTTGGACACTTGATCCTCTGTGCAGGTCTGAAAGGAAAACCCCAGCGTGTCATATCAAAAACTTTCTCTGCCCCACCCTTAGAAAACACCCTTTCCACATCCCACCTCTGATTTATTTGAAAGCCGCCCTCCTGGCGCTTGTTTTCGGACCTTGTCCGGGGCACCTGAGTACGCCCTTGTGGAGCATCCCTTTTGCAGCTTACTCCTCTCACCTGTGGTCCCAGAATCAGTTCCATCCTGCATCTGTGGATCCATGAATCTCGGCATCTTCATGGAGATCTTGGTAGACTGGTTCTTTGTGCCTGCCCTTCCTTCTAACTCATTTCCACCCTCTCCTTTTACCCTTCCAACCCCAAACTCCACATCACACCGTGACTCTAAGAACCAAGCAGAGCACCGTAGGGAAAGTCAAAGGGAAAGTCGGGAGCTATCGCTGCCTTCCATTTGGTGCTGTTTCCAAGCTAAACAGGTTTTCAGTGACCTAATTTCATTTCTCAGGAGCCCTCAGGACTGTTACCGGAAAGGTCAGAGGTTAAAACACACCCTCTGCTCTGCAGGAGAAAGATAATGTCAAGCGACTTCCCCAAAGACTTGGTGCTTGGGGAACTTCCTGGGACCATTCTACTCTGTAGGGTCACTAGGAGTCAACATGGCTGGGATGCCGTTTCAGCCATGGGATGAGTCTTGGTCTCCTTGTTGAGATAGACTTCTTCACCTCAATCCAGCTCGCTCTCTAGAAGGAGCAATAGGCATGAACCTCATTTCGGAAGAACTCTGACCCCTTCAGCAGGCAAGCACTTTCTCCTCTAGGGCAACACTCAGAATCTCCGAATTCTTGGTGGAGCCAGTCTTGGAACCCCGCCCTCTAAGGGAGGTTTCACTTTTAAAGAAAACTGCAAATACAGTAGTGAGTTTTGGTGATAGTCTCACAACACAAGTAATGTCATTAGTGTCGCTAACTATACACATGAGAAGCCCTGGTGGCATGCTGGATTACATGATGGGCTCCTAACATCCGGCTTAGCAGTTTGAAACCAGCAGATGGCCCATGAGAGAAACATGAGGCTTTCTCCTCCCATGAAGAGTGACAGTTCTCCAGGGTTGCTAGGGAGCAGAATCAACTCGATGGCAGCTGTTTTGGTTGAAAGCATGCTCACGGAAAACACTGAATTGACAAATGTGTTGCATGAGGGGTGCCCCCCAAAAAAGAACAGGTTTTCCCCCAAAAGTTTGTATTTAATTAAAAAATAATCACCTTAAAAACTCTCTCCATTATATTTCATGCATTTGTCAAATCTGTGATTCCATTCTTGGAAACATTTTTTCGAACTCTGCTTGGATGGCTGACAGCACCTTCCTCGTTTTTTTAGTTCACCTCTTCTACGTCATCAAATCACTGTCCTTTTATGTCCCTCTGCATTTCCGGAGACAAAAAGAAGTCTCATAGAGTAAAGACAGGTGAGTCAGGTGCACGGGACAAGGAAGACACCCTATTTTTGGCCAAAAACTGACACACTGTGATGGTTGTGTGAGAAAGTGCATTGTTGTGGCAAAACCAGTCCTCCGTCTGCCACAATCAAGCCTTTTTTTGGTCTCAAATTGTTATACAATCTTTTCAGAGCCTCTAAATAGAAAGCTTGATTGACAGTCTGACCTGGTGGAATGAACTCCAAATGCACAATCTCCCTCACATAAAAGAAAGCAAGCATCATTTTGGGGGTCGCCTTGTGTGTGTGTGTGTGTATTGATCACAACAAAGATGTAAACATCCTGGCATTGCCAAGAATAGGGGGAGGGGCACAATCGCAGGCATGTACCAAGAACGTTGGATGCAAATGGTTTTCCAAACCCGAGGCTGAGCATGACTTGAAAGGTTGCACTGACCACACCAGCCAGGGAACTGGGAACGGACAGACGCTCTTTCAGGACAGAAGAAAGCCATGCACCAAGGTGGACCTCTCCTGGGGTTCCCCTTCTGGGGAAACAAAACTGCTGAGAATGGCGAGCAGCCAATGATCAAGTAGCAGCAGCTCATTCCCATACGGAGCCCTCTGCACAGGCAGGGGAGAGGCTTTCAGCGTCTGGAGCAGAGAAAGGGCAGTCAGGCACACCAAAGGACAAAGGCTAAGCAGCAGGTCCGCAGAGGCCCTTTGCCTGAGAGTCCATGGGCCTCAGCAGTAAACCAGGAAGGGATGAGCAGGGCAGTCAGGAACCTGACATTTCCTGGTGAGGTTTAACAAGAGAACAACTCGTATGCGCCTGTGAAATTCACACCCAAATCAAACGGGCTATTTTCTTTTATTTCTGAAGACATAAAGCACTGCATACCACTGCACATGTGAGACGGAAAGCTTAAAGGTCTTTATTATTAATGACTCAGAATGCTTTCTGCCCCGTGGGGCTGTCCTAGAGAGATTCTGGGAGAATGGCACACAGCCTGCCCACCCTCCCTTCTGTTCATGGCCACACTGAGAAGTTGGGGAAAGAAATCTGGAATTCGGCAAGCAAATCTAGAAGGACCTCAACGAGCTCGACCGGCAAGGTGGCTGCAATCAAGGGCTCAAACACACCCACGACTGTGGGGCCGGTGCAACGTCGCGTGCCATTGTGCTTAGGGTCACTCTGAGCCAGAAGGAACTCAACAGCCCCTCACAGCAACGGAGCTGAACGCTGTGATACCAGTATTTCAAATACCATCTGGGTAACTCATGGTGGACGCACTTGGTTCCAACAAAACTGCAAGGGGACCAGACTGTCCAAGAACCCCGGAAAGCCTGGCAATGTGCTGGGCAGATTATATCTCCGCATTCCTTACTGGAGTCACTGGAGCGTGTCTCAGGCTCCCACTGATCAGAGGTACCCTTCTCAGGAGCGTGTCTCAGGCTCCCACTGATCAGAGGTACCCTTCTCACTAAGAAGAAAAACACGAAAGAAAGAAAGAAACAAGATTACCGCCACCCTAATAGCAATCTTGCCCCCTCTCCTGGGAGGCTGGAATTACCGTGCCTATATTGGAAAGACTGCTGAAAAGTGACAGTGTAATAATAGCATTCTCAAGACAGTGCTCGAAAGTCTTGTTGAAATTACTAGCTACTCTGGGTAATTAAAACAATTATAATTGTTTGTTTCCACGTAGTGCTTTAGCACTCAATCCATGTGGTATGCATGATGCAAATAACCAGATTCCAAATGGTAGCTGGCATTTGCTTTTAAACTTGAAGTTGATAAATCTAGCCCATCCTACTCAGGACACAGCAGAGACCATTGGGTATGATGTTCTCTGGGCGCCTCATTTTCCAAGTGGGCAGATTTAGATGCAGAGCAGTAAAGGCATTTTCCTGAGACCTTTAAGCAAGTTAACAGCAGAACTGAAACCAGAATTTAGGCTCATTGTCCTTCCATGAAAAAGCAAAACTAAGATCTAGGTGTCAGAAAGACAAGAAAGGAAGAGAGAAAGAAAGACCCAGAACTTGTTCCCTGGATTCACATTTTTTTTCTCCACACTCACCCAGCCCATTTTCCCCCTAACTGTATCATCTTTCCTCGCCTTTTGAAGGTATCATTGTCTCACTTTGTTCTCCGTCGGCTTCTTCCTCCAAGGTCGCTCCTTCTCTTTTTGCTCTCGTGCCTTCCTTGTTTGCAGTTTCTGCTGCTCCATTTATAAAGATGATTCAGGAGCCTTCCCAGTGACATTGGAAGTCACTCTGCTCTGGCAGGTCGTGAATTTCACAGAAACACTAGAAGAAGCCAAGTCTTTAAAAATATATATCTGCATAATGAATAGGCCATGTGACACACATATCACCATTACTGTGGAGAATAAGTGTGGGCTGACCAGAAAATCTATTTGAAGACTCAAGACATTAATCCAAACCAAGTGGAGTGGAGAGGCCTAAGGGGAGTTTAGGAACTCATAACAAAGTGGTATTTAAATGTATCAGGTCTATATGAAAAGGTCAGCATCTGGGTGCTGGGATTACACCTGCTTTGTACTTTCTTCTTGTTGCTTATTAGAATTCTCATTTTTCTATAACGAGCTTCCATTTGCTGCTTTTGAAGCTGGATATGAAAGTTTTAAAACTTGAAAAAGCTTGTCAGAGTTTTCTAAGGGAGAAGCAAAATATGTGGTCCCTCAAGCTAATCTGGCTATCATCAAATGTCTCATTCCCTCGCCCATTCACACCCTCCTTTTAGCCAGGTGTGCTTGTTTATCAGCGCCTGTGGACTAAGGGACAAATCTTGCTGTGAGTCAGGAAGCTTATCAGGCCCAGCCTCTCAGAAATGGCTTGTGTTCTTGCAAAATTCCGCCCTGCGGCAGTCAACAAGGGCCTTGTATTTTATTATTCTTTTTCTGCCAATACAACTGTTTGAGTTCCTGACCCTTGTCCACCTAAAGCCTTCACTTGAGTTTCTGTTCTTTGGTACTGGCTTGCACCTACAACGAAAGCCACCGAGGCTCTAACCCTGCTCTTGACTGACCCCTGGGCATGTTGTGCGCGCGGCAGGTGCTTCATGACTATGACTCCCGGTATAACTTCATTCCTGGATCCACCAGCAAATTCCTACCCTGTTCCTCATAGCCGAGCTTTGAAGTCCTGAATGTTTAGTGGACCTTGGGGTGGGAGACCTAGACTACACAGCTGAAAGGGCAGGGATTATTTTTTTCCCCCAGTCTAATGTCATCTGAGACTGGCTCCAGGTTTGGAGACCTTTGCCCTCCCTGCTCCCACAAGTCTAGTTTAATATGGTAAATCTATCATTAAGGTATGTAATATAACTTAAAACACATTGCCAGAGATTCTCTAATTATACATGGGTACAAGCGCAGACAAGTCAAAAAAGTTTTAATTTATGTGTTTCTTTTAAATGCCACACATTTGGAATTCTAATGTACAAAAAAGAAAGAGGAGAAGGTTTTAAGTTGAAAAATATAGGATTTTGAATGTTGTGGATATAATCGTGTCTTCCAGAGTACGTGTCAACTTGCCTAGGCTAGGACTCTTAGTGTTATGTAACTATCCTCCCTTTGGTGAGCTGGTGCAATCGCCCCATGCGCTTTAAGTCCGAACCTCTATGATGTTAAGAGGGCAGTATTAAAGGTAATTTGCTAACGAGACAAGGTACAATGGACATGAATAGTTTGTTTCTTGAGTTCATCTCTTTTGAGACATAAAAGAGATTAAACAGAGCCAGGAGAGATCCGAGGGACCCCATTACTACCAAGAAAGAAGAATCAGAAGTGGAGCGTATCCTTTGGACCCAAAGCGCCTGTGCTGACAGCTTCTGAGATCCAGAGGAATATTGATGCCAAGACAGATGAAGCTCTGCAAGGGAGGCTGAGATCAGACTTCACAAATAGATCACAGACTCTGAGAGGAGACAGGAGTTTCCTTGAGAGCCGAGAGAGTGAAAAAGCTTTCCCCACAGATGGAGAGGGGTGCCCTGAATTTGGACCTCTAGCCTCTGAGACTGTGAGAGAATAAAATTCTCTTTGTTGCAGTCATTCGCTTGTGGGAAGCAAAGAGGAGAGGAGTTTGAGAAGGTAGAAAATGTTTTGAAACCGATTGTGGCAGAAATTGTACAATACTGCTGGACATGATTGAACTATGGAATAATTTAATATCTGTTTTGAGGGAAAATTCATCTACTTGTACTATTTCTGTTTCAGCACCCCTAGATAACGAAGACTTTGTTTGGCATACTTTGGACATATTATCAGAAGAGACCACTGTCTGGAGAAGGATATCATGTTTGGTAAAATGGAAGGGCGGCGAAAGAGAGGACGGGCCCTGGAGAGATGGATTGACACAGTAGCTGCGTCAATGGGCTCAAGCACAAGGACAATTGTGAGGCTGGCTCAGGACTGTGCAATGTTTCCTTCTGTTGGTCATAGGATTGTGATGGGTTGAAACCGACTTGTCGGCACCTAATGACAACAGTAACAGGTAACTAAGACCGTGGAGAATCTGGGAAGGGGCATTCCGGATTTGTAATATCCTCAATCTGTAGATGGAGGCCATGTGACCAAGAGACGTGCCCTCAAATTAACACCTTCCTCTCTTAATGGCTTTGGTAGAATTATTTAGGCTGAAGGATCTGGTTAAGCTGACTCATTGCTATTTTTAAATCAAAACCCAAAATGATTCCTCTTCTCTGAATGCCGAATTTCACATTTGCTTATCTCAGTTTCAGAGGCTTTAATCCATAGAATGCCAGAGAACACCAGATAGATGTTGACTTGTTTGTTATAGACTATGCCAAGGCAGACAACTATATGGACCAGAACAAACAATGGGTAGCCTTGAGAAGAATGGGAATCCCAGAACACTACACAGTTCTCCTACAGAATTCGTGCACGAATCAAGAGGCAGTTGTGTGAACAAAGCCAGGCAATATGAGTGATGTAAAATTAGTAAGGATGTGCATCAGAGTTGTATCTTTCCATTTTAATTATTCAGACTGTCTGCTGAGCAAATAACCAGAGAAACTGGACTATATGAAGAAGAACACAGGAATCAGGATTGGAGGAAGGCTTATTAACACCCTGTGATACATAGATGACACAACCTTTGCTTGCTGAAAGTGAGGAGGACTTGAAGTCCTTGCTGATGAAGATCAAGGATTTCAGTTGTTGGTCTGCATTACAACTCAATGCTAAGAAAGCAAAGATCCTCACAACTGGACCCATAGGTAGTCAACATCATGATCAGTGGAGAAAAGATTGAAGTTGTCTCAATGATTGCATCGTGTTTGCATCCATAATCAATGGTCACAGCGCTACCCACAGAGCTATGACTTATTAGGAGGAGTAAGGATGGCCTCTTCATTGTTGGGAGAGCCTAAAGCACACCTAATCCAGGGGAAATTGCTAGTGCAATCCATGAAATGTTAGGTCCACAGCTCTCCTGACTTCCTAGATGTGGCGTCTTAGAATGTGCTCACACTCACTAGCATAGAGTTGATTCCCCTTTGGACTTCTAAGACTGTAAATCTTTACAGGATCACACAGTCTCATCTTTCCCACATGAAGCAGCTGGTAGGTTTGAACAACTGACCTTGTTGTTAGCTGTTCAATGCTTAGCCCACGACACCACCCAGGACCTTAGCATATCTTCTCAAGTGAAATTTTATCAGCTAATTCATCAGAGCTGGGATTAGTTGCTTGGTTACTGAAAGCAAGAACAGAATGCTTTCTTTCATCTATTCAACAGTATCTAGCGAACATTTACTACTTCAGGTTAAGTGCTAGCTATACAGCAGATAGTCCAGGCTGGCCTTGGCAGAATTACCAGAATTCACTACGCTTCTGGAATTTTGAGCTCATCCACTGAGCCTGCCCTTTTCTGTTTTATACAATTCCCAGCATTTACACAGCTAAACTTTCCAGCCTGCCTATTTCTCTGAACTAAATCCATTGTCCATCTACTCATGAAAGCTCCCTGCAGGTCCTGCGTCCCTCAGATCAGCGTTTGCTCCAAATTGCGGACCCTGTTTTCTTTATCCCACCGCCAACATACACAGGAGTCATCTGCTTCAAATGTGACATGCTAAAATAACTGCATTACAACACAGAGGCTCTTGAAGCACAACAAACTTTAAAGAGCGAATATAGTGGCCAAAAGCATGGACTCTTCATTGATTTCTACCACTTGTTAGCTCAGTGACATTGGCCCAGGTCCTTCGTCTCTCCACACAGTTTTCTTTTATGTCAAGTGACAGCATGGATGGCACCTGAGAAGAAGATCAGAGCTCACACTCAATGGGCAGAACGGTCAGGCAATCTGCTGCGCAAAACCTTGCAGTCCAGGAAACCCCAAGAGGCAGTCCCAATGTGTCCTACAAAGTTGGGATCCTTTTGCTAGGTGTCAGAATCAACTCAAGGCCACACGACAACCCTTCATTGATTGTCTCAATGGTATAACACTTACAAAACCAGGTTTGACATATAGTAAACGGCCCTATAAGAAGCACACCGGCCAGTGCGATCACGAGGTGCCCAAGGGACCAGATATAAGGCATCATGCAAAAAAAAAAAAGATATAAGTGTGTGTATGTATGTGTATATATGTGTATATGTATATATGTATGTGTATATATATATCATATTAAATGAAGGGGGAAGTGCAGAGTGGAGACCCAAGTGTCGGCCAATGGAGATCCCCTCATAGAGGGGTTTAAGGAGAGGAGATGGGTTAATTAGGGTGTGAGGTAGTATCGATGAAGAACACAGCTTTCCCCCAGATCCTGGATGCTTCCTCCCCCCAACTACCATGATCCGAATTCTACCTTGCAGGGCTGGATAGGACAGAGGCTGTACACTGGTACATAGGAGGGTTGGAGGTACAGGGAATCCAGGGTGGATGATACCTTCAGGACCAAGGGCGTGAGGGACGATGCTGGGAGAGTGGAGGGTGAGTGGGTTGGAAAGGGGGAACTGATTACAAGGAGCCACATGTGACCTCTTCCCTGGGAGAGGGACAGCAGAGAAGGGGGGAAGGGAGACCCCGAATAGGGCAAGATATGACAAAATAACGAGGTATAAATTACCAAGGGCATATGAGGGAGGGGGGAAAGGGGAGGGAGGGGGGGGAAAAAGAGGACCTGATGCAAGGGGCTTAAGTGGAGAGCAAATGCCTTGAGAATGATTGGGGCAGGGAATGTATGGATGTGCTTTATACAATTGATGTATGTATATGTATGGATTGTGGTAAGAGTTGTTGGAGTCCCTAATAAAATGTAAAAGAAGAAAAGAGAAAAAAATGATTAGGGCAAAGATTGTACAGATGTGCTTTATACAATTGATGTATGTATATGTATGAACTGTGAAAAGAAATGTATCAGCCCCAATAAATTGTTAAAAAAAAAAAAAAGATGTGTCAGTTAGTATCATGGCTATTTAATTTGCAAAGGAATCCCGCAATCCTGAGGGCTCATAGACAATGAAGATGCTCTTGGGAGACAGGGGCCTAAAACCTTCTCGGAGCGCATGCTGTGTTTGCAAGCATCGTGAAAAGGCCAGCCGTGTCCTTTTAGGAAGAAGCGCTTACTCTGGTTTCATATGCAGGAAATGAGCCTCATCTAGCAAGCTTTCTTCTTCTGCTTGAAGAAGTCTCTTTTACTGTCTGTCTATTTTTCCTCTTACTCCCAAACCCCACGTGTTCACATTTTAAAATCAAGGGGGGGGGGGAGGAGTGGGCCAGAAGAGGCTGAAGTAAAGTGCTCATTATCTCACCCATCAAGAGACCAGCTAAGGACCTTGTTGTCATTGTTGGTTTTGCTACTGCTGCTGCTATGACATCGGCTCCGATGAACAGAGACCGTACAGATAACAGAATGGAATGTTATCCAGTCCTGCGCCATCTTCTTGATCATTGGTCTACTCAAGTTCATGGTTGTGGCTATTGCGTGATGGCTTTCCAACGAGGGGGCGCACCTTCTAGCCCCATATGGGACACCGTGCTGCAGTGATCTACAGTTCGTTCTCCTTGCCTAGTTTTCGGAAGCAGCTCCCCTCGCCTAGTTTCAGTCTAGTAGTTCTGTTGAAACCTGACCACCCTGGGTGACCCTGCTGGCCTGTAAAATACCAGTTGACATAGCTTCCTAGCTCCTAGCATAGTAGCAACAGGCAAATCCTCACACTGTGATGAGCTGACAGGTAAACGGCATGTCCCTGCAATGTACCTACCCATACGTTTCTGACTCTTTTACTCAACTGTGAGCTCCTGGACACTGAGGATTCTTCTTCTTTATCTTTGCATCCTCAATACCTAAGGAAGAGCAAGGGCTCATATAAATGTGTCAACATGAAAGATGAAGGCAGGAAGGAGCCGGATAACACCTAGTCTGTGTACATATTGACCCACCATCGCCCGCAGTCCCATCAGTGGAAATTCCTGGAACATAGTTAGGTCCGGGAATGGGATCTGAGAATATGAAAAGGCAGTTGGCCGTAACTTCGTGACAGATCTCTTGCAACCATTCAAAAAGCTCCCAGTGTGGAGTTCTGGGCTTCAGTCTGTTGGAAGGTGAATTTCACCACTGCGGAGGGAATCCTGGAGGACAAAGAGCCTCTTGTCTCAAACAGTTAAGCTCTGCAGAGTACAGGTGAGGTGACATGGTGAGGTGGGGAGGCTTGCTTCCGTTCTTCCAGAGCCTGGGGTCAGCTTCCCCTGATGAACCAACCCACTCTGCGCGCACCCCTTGAGAGCAGAAGAGAAAGAGGGAGTGGGTACCGAGACCAGGAAGCACTGAGGCACAGGGGGCTGGCAACAGGCTCTGTGCAGCGATCGTAGCTTTGGAACGTGACAGAGCTATACGTCGGCGACTTCCACAGCCTCCAGAGCAGTCCCCACCCCCCACCCGCCCACCCCCAACGCCTGGCTCCTTCCATTCTTCCCAAGCTTTGCAAGTCTTCCCTTGTTCTTCCCCAGGTGCCCTACCCAAGCACCTCATCGGACATCTCTGCAATGCCTCTTGGGGTGCAAATGAACTGTGAAGGGTGGTTCCTGGATCGCCCCAGCAGAACTGGTCTAGCAGAATGTTTCCAGTCTGACAGTGTCAGAAAGCTGCTTCGTGGCACGGAAGTCTCACCCAGGCCAGCACTGCTCGTGGGTGCTGGGATGGCAGGCTCTTGCTCCTTTCATGAAATGGCTTTGTGGGTCCAGCCACCTCCGGGTGGTTCTGCCCCTCAGGCCGTACCCTTTTGACCCCAAGGCCTTGCACTGACTTGTCAACCTTCAAGTCCAGTTGACAACTCCTTTGTCACAAAAGCCCAGTTCAGGCTGAAACTCTGTAGTGCTGTGACCTATTTGTGCTTTGTGACAGGTCACAGAATGACGCAGATGCACGGGGTGTATCCAATGTTTCAAACGAGAGAAACTACAGAATTCCAAGGAGTCTAGCCCCTTAGCAAGTGTCACTGGGAGAGCAGCTTTGCCAGAGCTCTAGTTACGGGGCAGGGAACCTCCACCACCCCCGCCCCCAAGGCACCTGGCGGGGCCTGCACTGTGATGAAAGGTGAAGGGGTGGCAAGGCCCCAAGGAACTAAACTGCTTCATAAAGATTCCCACGAGTGCAGACTTGAACAAACACCCCAACGCCACCCACCCAGCTCCAGATCCAGTTCCCCAACCTCCTCTCTCAGCCTCAAATCTTCGGTGGGGGGGGGGGGGGGTTCTGCTGCCCGGTCTCTCTGCTTTGCAGCAGTGGGGTTTGTGAGAAAAGGGGGCAGGGCAGGATGGGAAGGCTTGAGATCAGGCCCCTCCAACTCCGCCTGAGCATCAGAAGGGCCACTTAGCCCCAGAGGGCTGGGGTAGGTAGCACCCAAACAGCGCTTGGCCAGCGGTGGCCCAGTCTGGCCCTGGGCACTTTCTTTTTCAGTTCAGTGTATTCAGCAAATCAAGGACCCTGAGGCTATTGGGGGTAGAACAAACAGCAGCCGTTTTTTTGTTTTGTTTTGTTTTGTTTTGTTTTTTCACGAAGGCATTCCCGGGGCAGTCCGGCCCATGCCCTGACAAATAAATTCTTGGCTACGAGACAGTCCATTCTGGCTGGGCAAAGATCTTAGGGTGCCAGGATGATTTTTTTGGACAGGATTGTGAAGCTTCTCCACTTGGAGGTTCTTGTACAGGCATGAGGGTGGGTGGTGGTCAGTGTGTCAACCAACATTGATTGAGTGCCAAGTTTGCGGCAGGCTGCCGGAGAACAATGGAAAGCAGGAAATTTTGCTTTCTACGGAATCAGCCCTGAGTCATGAGACTGTTGCCTAACCAATGACAAGCTACGGTTTTGAAGCTAAACAAACTAGGGCATAAAGCTCAGCTTACACCACTCATGTAAATAGCAAGATGACCTTGGATAAGCCAAACCTCCAGGCCTCGGTTTACACGTCTATAAAATCGAGCTAAAAATAATCTTTGAGGCCTTGCTGGCTTCCAATGCTGATGCTAGGACATAACTGGAGCTGACTGCCAGTATGGCGTCAAGTGTAGCAAGTCCTTCTCTAGCACTTCGTGTGGGTCTGGGTGACACAATGGTCAGCATGCTTGGCTGCAAACCCAAAACATCTTCAAATAAAGGTCTGTTGATCTCCTTCCCCAAAAAAATAAATAAATAAAATCACCCATTGAAAAGACGATGAAAATTCCCTTGTCTGTATGAATTGACTCATTGGCAACTGATTTATTGGTATGATGTGCCTGGCACAGTTCTGCTTCGTATCTATTACATCATCTAACCTTTGTAATAACCGTATCCCCAGGTCTATTTTCCAAGGTGGCCCTGAGAGGAATCAAACTTCCTGGTACTAACAACCTTACGGAGGAGGTGCTAATATTATCCCCATTGTGCACACAAGAACCCTGGAAGCACGGAGAGCTTACGCAACAAGCCTACATTGTGTAAGTTGACTATCTAAAATTGGAGCTCCCGGACTTGACGCTGTTCTTCTACATGACACTGCACGCACTTCGAGCATTTATGTCATTCAATATTGGCGGAGCAAATAAATGAACGCACGAGTGCTCCGGCCCCCACGGGCTTCTTACACCTTTAAAGGGTTCTCTGTTCATTTCAGGAAAAACTCACATATATTCATATATAGGTGTCCTGATGGTGTGGTGGATCACATGTGGGCTGAAAAACTACCACGTTGGCAGTTCTAACTCATCAGCTGCTTAGTGGGAGAAAGAGGAGGCTTTCTGCTCTAGCTCTACCCGGTCCTACTGGGTGGCTATGAGTTGGAATTGACTTCAGGGCAGTTATCTAGAGTCTCATGTTTAATATTTAAAAAATCAGTTGTCATTGAGTCCATTCTGACTCACAAAATTCCCAGGTGTTAGAGCAGCGGTTCTCCACCTTCCTAATGCTGTGGCCCTTTCACACAGTTCCTCATCTTGTAGTCACACACCCCCCCTACACCTAACGATCAAATGATTTTCATTGCTACTGCATCACTGTCATTTTGCTACTGTTTTGAATTGGGTGACCCCAAAGGGGTCATGACCCACAGATTGAGAACTACTGTGTTAGAGAGTAGAGTTGACTACCATAGGATTTTCTTGACTGTGATCTTAAAGGAAATAGATTGCCAGGCTTTTCTTCCATGGTGCTTTGGGTGAATTTGAACTGCCAACATCTCAATCCTTAGGTGAGCACAAATCATGTGTGCCATCTAGAGACTCACAGACAGTATACGTGACCTGAATGATCTAGCGGCGGCCTATCTCCTCTTCAGTCTCATTTCCAGACACTACCCACCTTCCTTCCAACTCTCCACTTTTCACTCATTTTGCCCTTTTTGGTTCTCTGAAAAGGCGGACTTCATTTTAATAAAAGGAAAGTTTAGGTCACTGTACCTCCCCCATACCTCAGCTCCCATTTTTCACCAGGTTAGCTCCTCCTCAACCATCAAATTAGTTTAAACTTTGGGAAGTCTTCCAGATAGTCCAAGTTCAGGCCTTTAGAGGTGACAGAACCAAGATTCTATGAGAGAGGTTAAGTGATGAGTCCAAGACCACATGGCTTGTAAATGAGAGAGTCAGACTTAAAGCTAAATCTATAGGATTCAAAAAATACATGATCACATTTGTATTACTCCTCACAAGCTCTCTCGGAGCTAGGGAGTGAGTGACCGCCCCGGGATGACACAGCGAAAGTGGGGCCGTTTTGTTAGTTCCAAATCCAGGTATTTTCTGCTCCTCAGAGGCTAACGGATCCCACTGGAGTTGTGAGAGCATTGTTTCATAAAAGAGAGAAAGGTTATACGTTTGGCTCCTCACAAAATATTCCTCACTATTAATTGGAAAAACCAGTTCCTGGACAAACATTCCAGGGGTAAAAATACTCCTACTGTTGGCAAGTCCCTGGATAATGTTTTCCTGTCCTACTTAGCTGAAATAATGATTAGCCCTGGCATTTACATACATACTCGAGTATCAGTGAGGCGGTTAATTTTACCACAAAAACTGCATTAAAAATGTGCTGAAAAACTCAGTGATACGTGAGTATATACAATATCTACCTTTTTTGGTGAAAGAGACGTGGGCTCTAGGATGGGCTCTCAGAGGAAGCAGCCAAGCTGACGTGCTGTGTCTTCTCACTGAATTAAGCCCTGGGTACCCCTTGCACTGGCCAATATGATTACTTAACAATTCGGTAAACATTAGAAATGTTTCAGCCCCGAATTTATTTTTTAACAGTTTTATTGGCAAATAATTCACATATCACACAATTTGATAGTTGAATCACATCAAGAAGAGTTGGACAATCATGACCATAAGCAGTTTCAGAACATTTTCTTCATTCTTGTACTCTTCTTTATGGGCTCCCCACTTACCGCCAACCTTCCCACCAATACCCTCAAGGAACCATTAATCCAGTTACTGTCTCTATTGATTTGCCTATGTTGGATTTCATATACAGAAAAAATATTTTGTAAAAAAAACTAATGAGAATAACAAACTAAAAGAGAGAAAAACCTCAATCCAAAAGAAAGCAGAATATATTCAAAATGAGAAAAAGTTTGAATGGATAATAAGGGAGTTCAATTGATAGGGTCTTAAATTTTCATCTAAATTTGAGATTGCATCTGTAACGATCCACTGTCCAGTGAATTCTGCACAGAGAGCATAGCTATTCACATACATCCCTGGTCCATGGTCAAAGGGGACTCACCAGGGGCTTCATCCACATGTATTTTCCGTCACTATCGTTTTAAATGAAACTGTTTTAAAATGGGTCTAAATGGAGTTGGATTGATGAGCTATTACTCTTTAACCTAATTACATCTGCCATAGTCGACTTAATAATACTCTCTGTCTGATAACAGGGGTATTCACACCCCTCAATTATTGTCAGGGGAATTCATAGGAGGCTTAATCCATGTGTGGAACCCTCAAATCGATTTGGGGCTTCCACTGGCATCCATACCTTTCTGCAAACCAGGGTCCACATTTAATCTACTTTAGATTTGGATTATATTATTTATGATCCTTGGATTACACAGTCTGGGGTGCTTCTTCCACGTGGACTTAGTTGATGCCTCACTCAGATAGCTGCTTCTTTGAAAACAAGTCTTTAAGGTCCCAGAAACTCTTCTTTCTGATATCTGGGCACTCTCTAATTTTTTCCATCATACTTAGCTGTAGCACCCATAGCTTCAGTGATCTCTTCATGAGGGTGATCAGCCCCTTCTGTGGACCTTAGGCTCCAGAAATCAACAAAGTGAGTATGATCTTGGATTTTTACAAACACCAGCTAGTCACCCCTTCCACCACGTTCCCACCAAGTCAAAACTGTAGGAGGTGCAAGAGAGATGGGGGAGTTTTTTCAAATATGGTCACGGAATTAGTGCTTGGAAAAGACCCCTACCGAACGCTGGGATAAACAAGTCCGGTTGGAAGGCAGAGTCATTCTCTAAGATGTTCACTGCAGCTCTGCTGGGGCGTGCACGTGAGAGCTAGGGGCGGAAACAGTCAGGCTTGAAAGCTGACCTTCTCTGTTCCTTCGAAGGAATCTGAACACGGTGGTCTTCTCCACCCTTGGGTTCAGCACAGAGAATTCATAGGTCCTGGGTGGAAGAAGGGAAACTCAATGTATTCTCAGATCGCCGATGAATTGATTCTTCTTGAGGTGAGTTTCACATAACCTGACGTTAACTCTTTGAAAGGGTGTGTAGAGAACCCTCCCACACTGCTGGTGAGACAGCACTACGGGGCCACCCCCGGGGACAACAGCCTGGGGCTTCCTTTCGGAATCGAAGGCAGAAATACCAGATGATCCAGCCATCCCACTGCTAAGTACAGATCCTAGAAAAGTAAGAGCTGTGGCCCAAACAGATACAAGCACCCACATGTCCACAGCAGCACCGTTCCCCAGAGCAAACAGATGGAAACAAGCTCAGTGCTCATCAGTGGATACTTGGGTAAACAGTCTAGTACATCCACCAGGACATCCTACTGAAGAATAGTGATGGATCTGCAAAATTACTCATAAATACATAAACCTAGAGTCCACTGTGCTGAGTAAACCTATCCCCAGAGGCCAAATATTGTGTCAGAACACATTGAGAAAAGGGTGACTCACGGGAAGAAAGATTCTTTGAAGGTTACGGTGGGGGAGGGGGGAGGAAAAGGACATCACTAACTAGAGGGCAGACCCATGTTAACTTGGGTAAAACACAGCCATCAAGTTGATTGTGACTCATAGCAATGCTTCCCAGGAGCAGGCAAGGTCATCTTTCCCTGAGGCATAGAGTAAGGGATGGTCAGCACAAGACATCAAGGACAATGAAGACACTCGGAGGAGCACAGGCATTACAAGGAACAAAAGTAAATAGGATTGCATACACAAGGCAGTAATCACCAAAACGGACAATGGATACAGAGCTAGACATCCACGCTAAATAGAAGTGGAAAAGTAAATGGGAATACACCCTTACACCTCTCTGTGTTTGACAGGGAGTATTTCTCTCTATATATAGATATATATATATCTAAGAGCTGAAAATATATCTATGAAGAAGTAGAGCAAAGAGGGAGCAAAGTCAGGACAGCTTCTTAGAAATAGCTAACTCGTTGAGAAAATGAGTCACTGGGCCAAGAGTTCAGGACCATAGCCTTGGGGACACCAAAGTCAATAGGCGCAATTAAGTACACATAGTCTACAATGGCCTGTTCTATATCCTACTTTGGTGAGTAGGAAGTCAGGTCTTAAAATCTCATGTGCAGCCATCTACGGTGCAACTATGAGTCTCTCCTCCTCCAGAGCAGTCAAGAGTTTAGAAAATCAAAGATGCATGGAAACAATTAGTCCAAGAGGTCTAATGGGCCAAATGAATACCAGCCTCCACAACCTTTAGACCAGAAGAACTAGAAGGTGCCTGACTTCCATAGTTGCCTCTCTGTAAGGTATCACAGTAGGAGGTCCTGGATAGAAGGTGAGAAAAAAAACCTCAAAATCATTCTTAAGATAGAGACTGCTGGAAACACAGAGACTATGGTCCTTAGTCATTCTTTAACCATATAAGCCAACCTCATTGCTCATCTTTCAGCCAAACAATACACAGGCCTAAAATGGGAAGCCTAGTACAAAGGAGATTCAACTGCTCTAGCACCGTCAACCTTAAGAGGTCCACTGAGCAGCATTTGTCCAGGGATAAAACTGCAAAGGCCAGAAAGGATGGGCAAGAAGGACAAATGGGAGGGTCAACGCCAGGAGGAAGTGAGAAGAGCGGTTTCATATCATGCAGACTGCAATCATGTCATGAATCAAAATGGGTCTGAATTGTTCAATGGAAAATAACTTTTTGCTCTGTGAACTTTTGCCCACATGACAGTAAAGGTTAAAACAGGAAGAGCATACGGATGTGCACGGCCCTACAGGAATATGTTAAAAACTTTAGTGATATTATAATGGGGGGATTAACCATTGTCATGACTACACTTCAGTGGTAATTAGGTCATTCACAGTGCAGCTGCCATCTCTATCAAGTCCCCAACCCTTCCCATTACCTCTACAGAAAACCTTGTATGCATTAGCAGTCCCCACCCCCACCCCCACCCTCACTTTCTTCTCTCCCTAGTTGCCGGCTTTCTGTCTCTATGAATTGACCTACTGTGGGTATTTTGTATGTAAGAAATCATACAATATGGTGACCTTTTGTGTCTGGCTTTTCACTTCACATGATCTTTTCAGGCTCAGTCATGCTACAACAAATATTAGTAATTCATTTATTTATTCAACTGAATCCTGTTCCCATGGATATTTGAGTTGCTGTTCGGCTGCTGAAGGTCATTTGCGTCGTTCCAACCTTGAAGTTAATGCTTACACCTTCACCTTCCTTTACTTCTCCTCCTGCCTGCCCACTACCATTGTTCTACAGAGTGCCCCTGGATTATCTAAGGGTCTGCTGTTTATAGCAAGCAAAAACTGCAATGCTATTGATATTTGGCAATGTTTAGTTTCATGAAATAGACATGAGAGCTTCAAAAGTAAGGTGAGACATTAATCAAATTAATTTTCTTCCCTGGATTACACTTTTGTAGGACTATGCCAGCAATTCCGAAGTACCAAATGTGTCCCCCACATCCAGGTTTCTGATGGCAGAGTTTTCAGAAGTAGATCACCAGACCTTTCTTCTGAAGCATCTCTGGATAAACTCCAACCTCTAAACTCGATGAAAGGACCTAAGTGCCTTCACCTGTTAGCATCACTCATGGATCCCTAGATACCCATAGCAACTTCTAAATATCAGCATGGCCCTGGTGCTAGCTCCTCTTCCCAGTAAGCTAATAGAAAGCATTAACAAATCCAAGGCAGAGCATATCAATCACAAAGGGTTTCACCAAAGGAATCTCTAAAGCCAAAGTTGGCAGTATGCAGCCAGGACTGACCAGCGTAGAGTATGCCCTTGCTCAGGGACATCTAATAGAATGTGCTGTACCCAAACGGAGCCTGAAATCTATTGGATCCTCAATAATAATCTGTTGGCATCCTTGGTTGGTAAAATGGTTAATGTCCCTTGCTGCTAACCAAACATTTGGTTAGCAGCAATAACCAGAGACCTATTAGAAGGTCTGAGGATCTGCTTCACAAACAAAAACAACAGCCATTAAAATATCTACGGAGTACACAGTACTGCTCTGAGGCAAATGGAGTTGCCATGAGTTGGGATCAACTTTACAGAAACTGGTCAATGAATTGTTGACCGACTGAATGAATGAATGAATGACTACAAGATTTCCATGACAGGGCCTTGGTAGGAATCAATGCATCATTGGCCATAAAATAATCGGATCAAATATCTCATTGCTTAGCATCATTAAGCTTCTGACACTGGCATAGGATGTGACTGATGAGAAAGCCTCCGTATCCCCCACGCCAGGGTAGTGACACTGGCCTTCTGATTTACAATATCAATCTCTGACCTCTGGTTTTTGTAGCATGCTGACAAATAAGACTTCGGTGTCTCTAGGCCTGAGCTAGGCCTTGGACGTTGGCAAATTCAGCAAGATAATGTCAAATAACCTTCCCCAGGTGATATTGCTTTGTCTGATCGTGTGTCCTTTTCCATTGTCGACAGCTGTACTTTCCCTAGGGTGAGCCGCAGCGCCCAAGAGTTCACAATTACTCCTCCATGCATCCCATTACTCTCTGGAATCTTATCCCGAGGAATAGTTCTCTCTCAGGCTGGTCCATGCAGTTGGGACTTGGGCCAGTTGGGTGAGAAAAGTCCTCCTATGAGGCTTCCTGTAGTTAGGAAAGCATCCCCTTTGTGATGGTTAAGAGCAGCCCTTTCTTCCCTTGAGGATGTTAATGAGAACAGAAGAGACCATTCTTTCCGTTGCTTTTCAAGCTTTTGGATCTCATGTGTTCTCCCTGACCTCTAGGGACTGCTTTCCCCATCAACCCATGGCTTAGAAAAGAGTGATCCACCAGCCACTCTCAAAGGTCCACTACAGGCTATACATAGATTCCCTGAGAGGACAAGAAGAAGTACATAAGGCTGATGACCAATTGCAAAGCATTAGAAGCCTGGAGTCGATGAGTTCTCACAATGCAAGTGAACCTGGTGTACTGCAGGAGGTCTGAATTGAAAGGCAGTTCTCTGTTGTATGATCCTGAGCAGCCGCGCGGAACCTCCCTGTAATCCTTCTCTCTTCATTTGAAAAGGGGGGAATTAGTGTTTTTTCTGCTCTCACTCACAAGTTGGGATGGGAGATCAAATGAATAATGCACGTGACATTGCTTTGTCAAGTTGAAAGTTCATCATGACTACTGCTATCACCATCACCATCACCACCACCACCACCAGCAGCAACAGCAGCAGCAGCAGCAGCAGCAGCAGCAGCAGCCTTTAATTGTTCAGGGAGAGATCGTGCTGGATGACTGCAGCTATCGCTACTCTCAGTAACAGGGGCTTGCTGCTTACAGCCCAGCCTTCCACGGTGCAAAAAGAGATCAGATGCTTTGACACCCGAATTGCTGGGTATCAAATCTCTCCCATTATCTTCCCAAGGAACACAATGGCTTGCAGCTGGAAAGAGACAATCTAACTTGAAGCCAAATCACACTGGCATGAAGGTGCTGGAGTCAGCCTCCCAGAAGGTGAATTTTTTAAAGCTCTGGTACTGTTCCCTTCCCACCGCCCCACCCCCACATGCCATGGGGTCTGATTTTGAACTGCACTTTCAGAAAGCTCGTCTGTCACTTTTTGTCAACGATTTCTCTTTGAGTTGCTTGTAATATCTATTAAGAACCTAGCCTAGGGCAGTGTCTTTTGAATCCCCAGCTCACTACTTCAGGTACTGGGGCTCTGTAAGCTTACGCTACCAGCTTGCAAATGGATACACTACTCAAAAGATATTTTCCTCCCCTTACATATAGTTCCAAGAAAGAAAAGGAAATGTCCCTAATGGAAGCTATTTGCTACAAAAACAAAACATTCAGGTCCGTGGACCTAGAAAGGTCTTTTGCACACAAAAATGAAAGAAAGCCGGAGCAAAACAACAGCCAAAGCCATGAAACCATCTCCCCCAAAACACATGATTCATATCAAAATGAAACACTCATTTGAAAAAAGGGATTGCCCACACACCCAGCATCACAGAGGAGCCCCAGTGGTTGTCAGTTTATGTGTTAAAAAAAAGCAGTCAACATTTTCTATGCATTTCAAAGAAAATGAACTATTTATTCTTTGTTAGAAGATACGGTAAATATCCGAGCTAATAGCATTGTTTGTTCCTATAAAACCATAGACCATCTCAAAGTACTCACACATAAACCCTGACATCAAAATGTACATATCTGTAAAGATGAAGCCCCAAATGATGTGCTTAATACATTTGTTCTTTCCTGAAGAGATGAGGAATAATTGTACGCAATCATCTTGTAGCTTGGAATTATATTAAGAACCCTGAACTATAAGCACTAAATCAAACTAAATGGTCTCTTAACCGATGTGCCCCTTTTCATACTTGTCATTACTTCCTGAAGTTCTCCTTACAAGTGCAGAATTCTAGCCCCCAGCCCGTCCATTTTCTTCAGAAACGGAGAATCCTTCCCCCTCTCCTTTCCCTCTGAGCCACAGTCTTCTTCCACAAATCGACACGGGGTGCGATTCATAGACAAATCATTTCCATGAACCAGAACCCCCGATGGGCTAGCAAAGCTAAGCTCTTGCTACTTTGACTTTTTACCAGTATTCAGCATATCTTAACATTTTACTTTTCTTGTCCCTTGAGAAAAGTGAACCGGTTCTAGAAAACACAAGCTGCAACGGGATATTGAAGACAGATTTCTTTATCCAAAGCTAAAAACCACAGCCCTCCATTTGGTCCTAAAGAAGACATAATATCGTCAGCTAATGGGCTGTCCACAAATGACCATTATTGAATGAATAATAAAGGAATCATAGCGATGTGAGTTCCACTTACATCAACCACAAAAATCTTCTGGGAATCATCCAAAAACTGCACTTTTAAATGGAGCATTCTCGGAGAGGCCGCTGGGCTGTGAGCAGGCTCAGAGAGCTGTGGGTACTGTGACAGGAAAGGGGTTTTCTCAAGGAATTTCACTCTCAGCTGGAAGCAGTGCGCTCAGATACCCCCACCCCCACCCAGGCACCCCACCCTCAGCAGGGCACACTTCTGTTTGCTCGAAGTGATGCGCGCGCAAAGGCGTCCGTGCTGCAGAGTGCTGATGAGCAATAGCATCTGAGCAGTTTCTTTTTCGGCCAGTGTCAAATCCAGCAGGACTTTCTTCAGTTCGGTTCCTCTCTTCAAAGGAAAATGAAAAAACTGAAAAGAAGCATTTGTAACCTTCAGGCTTTTGTTTGATTCCACATGAGCATAATACTAGAGTTGAGATCATATTGTACTATACATTTCATGGCCAAGCAAGGAAGGTATACATATTTTTAGTCTTCAAATTTTACATGATTGGCTGCCTCATTTCTAAATTTTATTTTAGTACTTGTATCATGTAATTTTTGAAGAAAAGTCAATCCTTGATCTCTTTGGGTATTATATGGATGCATGGAGTCAATTTTATCTTTTTTCCAATGGCTTCTAGTTGTCCCAGTATCGTTGATTAGAAAGTTCATCTCTATGCCCCTGGTCGAGAAGTTTTCTTTATCAGATACTACACGGATGTATGTGTTTGGGTTTATTTTTTAGAGTTTTATTTGCTTTGATTCATGCACAAATGTTATAAGGTTTTAATTTGTGAAGCTCTAGAGTTTATTTTAATGCCTAGCAAATTTGCTCCCTATCATGGTTTTCTTCTTTCCGACACTTCTTGCCTCCTTATTTTTTTCTGAGTACATTTATTTAGCTCCAGAAAATCACTGCTGATATATTTATTGGGCCATGTTATAAATTATAAATTTACAAGGGCAATGTAGCAGTGAGGAATTACTAAACCCGAATTAAGGCTGAGCATGATATTGGGAAAAGAAGGAAGTAAAAGGAAATCTAGGAAAGAACCAGGAGGCAAAGGGCATTTATAGAGGTCCAAATACAAGCAGGTACATATGTAAATAGATTTATATATAATGAAAGGGGAATAGATCTATGTACTTATATCTTATGTTAAGAATTAGGGTTACAGATGGACATTGGACCTCGACTCAAGCACCCCCTCAACACAAGAACATTTTGTTCTAATAACCCGGCATTCTGTGATGCTTACCTTCCCGACAAGATCGATCACTGAAGACAAAATGGGTGCATAAGCAAATGAGGTGAAGAAAGCTGATGGTTCTCAGCTATCAAAAGAGTTAGCGTCTTGGGTTTTAAAGGCTTTAAGATATACCAGCAGCCATCTAGCTCAGAAGCAACAAAGCCTACATGGGAGAAGCACACCAGCCTGTGTGGCTATAAGGTATTAATGGGATCAGGCACCAGGCATCTAAGACCCAGAAGAAAATCACACCCAAGATGAATGGGGGTGGTGGTTCGTGGAGTGGAGACCCAAAGCCTAGGTCACTAGAAAGAGATGATCCAATTGGGGTGCAGTATAGCACCGATGAAACACATAACTTTCCTGTAGTCCTTTAATGCTTCCTCTCCCCCACTCCACTGTCATGACCGCAATTCCACCTTACAAATCAGATTAGACGAGAGCATGCGCACTGCTACAGATAAGAGCCTGTGACACAGGATAGATAAATCCCTCAGGGCCAACAAAGAGAATAGAAATACCAGGAGGTGAGGGGAGAAAGGGGGAATCGATCACAAGGATCAAACTATAAACCCCTCCCAGGAGGACTAACAACAGAAAAGTGGATTGATGGCGGGCAACCGAGGGTGATGTAAGATATAACAATAATAATCTATAACTTATCAAGGGTTCATGAGGTAGGGAGGGAGAGGGAAGGAGGGGGAAAATGAGGAGCTAATACCAAGGGCTCAAGTAGAAAGAAAATGCTTTGAAAATGATGATGGCAGCATATGTACAAATGTGCTTGACAGAAAGGATGAATGTATGGATTGTGATGGGAGATGTAAGAGCCCCCACTAATAGTATTTAATAAAGAAATTATAAATTTACTTAGGAATAACTGATATTTTCTGATGGTGAGCCTTCCTAATCATGGAACAAGGTATATGTTTCTCTTTGCTTGGTGTTCTTTTATGCCTTGTTTTCCATAATGTGGTTGTATTTAATACACGTTTTCAGAAACACATGAAAACAAAGTGTCAGCAGCCTAGGAACTCCCCTTCACCTTTCACCCAGGTGAAATAGCATTAAGATATTTTCCCAAATGTCCTTCCTCACTCTCTACTCCTTGAAAGATTTTAAATCAAGTCTTGATGTCATGTCATTTGGCCTCCTAACTACATAGGATGCAAATTTAAATATGTGTGCAACTATCAAACAATCTAGTCCATATTCAAATATCCCCAATTGCCTCAAAATGTGGGTTAATATCAGGATCCAAACAATTTCCACACATTGCATTTAATTATTAATTTAATCCACACCAGTATTCCTGTCCTATTCTAAGGTCCTTGGTTTGCTGAAGAAATTGGGCCAATTGTACTGTGAAAATATTTCATGTTTTAGATTGGGCTGTTTCTTTCATTGCGGTGTTAATTTGTTCTTCACTTCTCTGTATTTCTTATAAATGGAAGATAGCTATAACATCTTGGTAAGGTTCTCATGCAACTTTTTTTTCATAAGAATATTTCATATATGATTCTACTTCATATTAAAGGTGTCTTGACAGAGAAATAGTTAAGTGCTAGACTGCAAACTGAAGGGCAGTTGGTTAGAGGACAGTTCTACTCTGTCCCAAAAAGGTCGCTATGAGATGCAATCACCTTGGTGGCAAACAATAACAACTTCATATCACACCTCATCAGAAGAGATATTATGTCGCATGGTTTCATTTAGGTTTTGTGCATTTCTTGTAAATGTACTCTTAGGCCTTTCATCCTGTTGGTTATTTTTGTAAATGGAGGTCTTCTCTCCCATTAGGAGCCCTGGTGGCATTAAGGCTATGCGTTGGACTGTGATCTGCAAGGCCAGCAGTTCAAACCCACCAACCACTCTGCTTTATCAGCATAAATATGGGGCTTTCTACTCTCATGAAGAGTTACTAAAGTCTTGAACAACCTGCAGGGGCAATTCTACCCTGTCCTATAGGGTAGCGATTGGTTAGCATCAACTTGAGGGCAGTGAGCTTTTCAGTCTTCTTTCATTGTATCTTCTAACAAGTAGTTGTTTGCGTATATGACTAGTATTAATTTTTCTATATTAATTTTATATTTTGCGAGTGTGCTATGCACACTTCAATGTTTGTGGTAGGTAGTTCATTACACTCTTGGGATTCTCAGATTTTCAGGTATAAGATAATTATATGTACATAAAGATGGTTTTGTCTCAATGGGTGCATAAGGAAATGTGGTGAAGAAAGCTGATGGTGCCCGGCTATCAAAAGAGATAGTGTCTGGGGCCTAAAAGGCTTGAAGGTGAACAAGCGGCCATCTAGCTCAGAAGCAAAAAAGCCCACATGGAAGAAGCACACCGGCCAGTGCGATCACGAGGTGCCAAGGGACCAGGTATAAGGCATCATGCAAAAAAAAGTTATGTGTGTGTATGTATGTGTATATATGTGTATATGTATATATGTATGTGTATATATGTATATATATACCATATTAAATGAAGGGGGAAGTGCAGAGTGGAGACCCAAGGCCCAAGTGTCGGCCAATGGAGATCCCCTCATAGAGGGGTTCAGGAGAGGAGATGGGTTAATTAGGGTGTGAGGTAGTACCGATGAAGAACACAGCTTTCCCCCAGATCCTGGATGCTTCCTCCCCCCAACTACCATGATCCGAATTCTACCTTGCAGGGCTGGATAGGACAGAGACTGTACACTGGTACATATGAGGGCTGGAGGTACAGGGAATCCAGGGTGGATGATACCTTCAGGACCAAGGGTGTGAGGGACGATGCTGGGAGAGTGGAGGGTGAGTGGGTTGGAAAGGGGGAACTGATTACAAGGATCCACATGTGACCTCTTCCCTGGGAGAGGGACAGCAGAGAAGGGGGGAAGGGAGACTCCGGATAGGGCAAGATATGACAAAATAACGAGGTATAAATTACCAAGGGCACATGAGGGAGGGGGGGAAAGGGGAGGGAGGGGGAAAAAAAAGAGGACCTGATGCAAGGGGCTTAAGTGGAGAGCAAATGCCTTGAGAATGATTGGGGCAGGGAATGTATGGATGTGCTTTATACAATTGATGTATATATATGTATGGATGGTGATAAGAGTTGTATGAGTCCCTAATAAAATGTAAAAAAAGAAAAGAGGAGAAAAAAATGATTAGGGCAAAGACTGTACAGATGTGCTTTATACAATTGATGTATGTATATGTATGAACTGTGATAAGAATTGTATGAGCCCCAATAAACTGTTTAAAAAAAGAGATGGTTTTGTCTCTTCCTTTCCAAGTTTTATAATATTAATTTACTCTAATTTGGAACCCTGCTGGTATAATGTTTATGAATGAGGCTCCTAACCATGAGGTCATAAGTTTGAAACCACCAGTTGTGCCATGGGCGAAAGATAAGGCTTTCTATCCGGTTCCAAAGAGTCACTAGGTGTCAGTGATTTGGGTTTTAGATTTTGGAAAATGTTAAATAATAGTAGAGAGTATTTTTTTCTTTCTCATGACATTAGTGAGATTTTTTTCAATGTATGCTAATTAAGGAAAACACTATATATATATACATATATCTATGTTTAGAAGTAATGCCCCAAACATCACCCTTTGTCTATATTGAATCAATTTCTTCTGACATTAAATAAATAGGTGGGAAAAATTAAATCACTGCAATATTGTCATCTGACAGACAGAGGTGCATACCTTTTCTGAGATTTGGACAGTTTGCAGCTCAGTCTCCACCACTCCAACTGGTGAGACATGTGTGACACTGGTGGGGAAAAGGTAGCTCTGCGGAATAAAATGTGGATTTTGAATTTTACCAGCAATGTGACCTGAAACAAATAACTTCAGCCCGCCCCCCCCCCGTGCCTTAGTTTCCTAATCTATAAAATACAGATGATAATTCTAACTCGTGGAATTGTCATAGGAGATAAAAGTATGTAGATATGTAACAGCATATATTTCTGAGTCTGGCATACAATAAACACGAAACAAATGTTTGCTGGATAAGTAAATATCAATGAAATAAACATATATAAGTTACTTTTTTAAAAGCTGAGGTTAACCACGATAGGGCAAGCTATGAC
This sequence comes from Tenrec ecaudatus, assembly GCF_050624435.1. NCBI lineage: Eukaryota > Metazoa > Chordata > Mammalia > Afrosoricida > Tenrecidae > Tenrec > Tenrec ecaudatus. The sequence continues at coordinate 147,217,763 of NC_134548.1, forward strand.
AAAATAACAATGTATAAATTACCAAGGGCACATGAGGGAGGGGGGAGCGGGGATGGAAGGGGGAAAAAAAGAGGACCTGATGCAAAGGGCTTCAGTGGAGAGCAAATGCTTTGAGAATGATTGGGGCAGGAAATGTGCGAATGTGCTTTATATAATTGATGTATGTATATGTATGGATTGTGATAAGAGTTGTATGAGCCCCTAATAAAATGTAAAAAAAGAAAAGAGGGAAAAAAAAGAAAATGATTAGGGCAAAGAATGTACAGATGTGCTTTATACAATTGATGTATGTATATGTATGGATTGTGGTAAGAGTTGTATGAGCCCCTAATAAAATGTTTTAAAAAAAAAGAGAATAAAATCTCAGAAAAGGTTAAAAAAAAAAGAAAGAAAAATACAACGAGGTGTCAAAGGGATCAGGTATCAGGCATCAAAGTACAATAAATCATATCATTGTGAAAGAGGAGGAGTGCAGATTGGAGTCCCAAAGCCCATCTGTAGGCAACTGGACATCCCCTTACAGAAGGGTCGTAGGGAGGAGGTGAGCCAGTCAGGGTGCAGTGTAGCAAAGATGAAACATACAACTTTCCTCCACTTCCTAAATGTTATGTTCCCCCCACCCCCACCACCACCACTATCATGATCCCAATTCTACTTTACAAATCCAGCTAGACCAGAGGTTATACATTGGTACAGATAGGTACCGGAAACAGGGAATCCAGGACCGATGGTCCCTTCAGGTCCAGTGATAAGTGTGGCGATATTGGGAGGGTGGAGGAACAGTGGGGTAGAAAGAGGGAATTGATCACCAGGATTTACATATAACCTCCTCCCTGGGGGATGGACAACAGAAAATAGGGTGAAGGGAAACATCAGACAGTGTAAGATATGACAAAATAATAATAATTTGTAAATCATCAAGGGTTCATGAGGGAGTGGGGAGCAGGGAGGGAGGGGAAAAACGAGGAGCTGATACCAAGGACTCAAGTAAATGTGGGAATGATGAGGGCAACAAATATACAAATATGCTTGACATACAATGGTTGTATGGGTTGTGATAAGAGTTGCACGAGCCCCCAATAAAATGATTATTTTTAAAAAGCTGAGGTTGAAAATGGTGAATGAAGAATGGGTCCTCTCTTTCCCTCTTTCTTTTTCCACTTAGATTTTCTTCCTTGAGTTTTTGTTGGCAAAATTTTTACCAATAGACTGTGATCCAAAACAGGAAACTGTCCTCAAGGAACTTTTCAGATTCTACTCTAAAGTAAAAGCCCAAACTTGAGCTCAGCTTTGGAAAAATTAGCTTGGCCAGTCTGTCTCCAGTCAGGCTGGGCAGTAGGCCAGAGTAAGAGAAAAGAAGATTGGGCAATGGATTCCAGGATTTGTAGGTTAAATAGAAATAGAGGAACATATCTGCATAACCTTTACCGTTACCTTTTTAAACTAAACAAAGCAAAACCAACATAGCTTCACACAACTGCTTTTACCTAACATGCAAAGACTTATCTATGGTGTGATTTAAGGGATAGAAATTATGACTTCTGACTAGAATTATAGCCCCAGTTCCCAGAGTCTCATTATAAGTTCTTTAGTTCTAAGAGCTAAAGAACTGATCATCTTCATGTTTCCCTTATTAAAGTGCCAATGGTCCTGAATAGAAGTCATCTTCATTGCTTAATAGGGAACCCTGGTGACTAAGTGGCTAAGCGTTGGACTTCAAAACCACCTCCTGCTGAATGTTCTATTTCTGTAAACAAATAGTCCCTGAAACTCACAAGAGCAGTTCTACCTTGTCATACAAGGTCGCCCTGAGTCAAAATCAACGCAATGGCAGGCAGTTCTTGTTTGTCTGTTGTTGTTTTTATACTGAGTAATACATTTGAAAGACTTTCAGAGCTGAAAAGAACTTATGGTGATGTATTGAGTTAGTTAGTTTTCTACTCCCCCATGAAAATAGCGTTTCTCTAACTATATGGAAAAAGCATATTAAAATGGTCAATTATTTTAAAGTTTAAGACCACAGAGACATAGAGAGGGGACTAAGATGTAGTTGGTTAAGCTAAGGTGCTAACTGCAAGGTCAGGGGTTCAAACCCACCAGGAGGTCCCCAAGAGAAAGCTGAAACTTTCTGATTCCATGAAGACTGACAACATTGTAAAACCCAGGGAGTAGTTATGCTTTGCCATATAGGATCACTATGAGCTTGAATCGACTCAATGGCATTGCATTTTGGTTAGGTTTGGGAAATTAATTTTACCAACCAGAGCTATCGATTCCCCATTCATACAGTGGAGACCATATTTTAAATATGCATACATATGTGTATAGATGTAGATATAGACTACTCATACATGTAGTTCTGTTATAAATGCCAGCACCTATGCCCCTCCTACCTGATCAAGTACGTTGTGTTAATCATGACATATTTAAAACTCCATTCCTTTTTCAAAAAATGTTGGAAACTAGTCCACGCGCTCGCCTTACAAAAGCACTGAGGTCGGTTTCAATGGTGCTTTTGCTCCTTTTGTAACCACCAACACCAGTTTTTAGAACTGCTGAGGAAGGAAGCTTGTGACCTTCTCTCTCTCTCTCTCTCTCTCTCTCTCTCTCTCTCTCTCTCTCTCTCTCTCTCTCTCGCTCACTCGCTCGCTCTTTCTCGCTCTCGCTCGCTCGCTCACTCTCGCTCTCGCTCAAATTCCACTCCATCCATGGAATCCTAGGGCCTTGGGAGCAGTAATAGCAGCCAAGTTAGAGAGGTAGGCAGGAAACTTAAGTGACTTGGGATCCAGTCTGTCTACCTAGACGTCTACTGGACCAGCTCAGATTTTTTTAATATTATACTTTTATGAAAAACATGTGAATATATACAGGAAATCATTTAAGAAGATTTTCAAACTTTGAAAGCCATTGATGACATCTGATCTTATTTGACTTTCTTCATTTCAGAGGTTAAAGAAAACAGGAGAAAGAAATGTTAGCAATGCAATATAGCTAATTAGTGGAATACTAGTAAGCTGAAGTGTCAATTCTCTCCCAGAGCGTACAATCTTCTTCCAATTCATCATATCATTGTATGTGTTTTTAAAAGCATTCTTGGCTTATGAAAAATCTAAAGCTAACGTAATACTTAATAGAAAAGACTGAATTATTTCCCATAGATGAGGGGAGGAGGGAGGGACACTTGTCTGAACTCCTGGCTTCCATTTCCTTTGTACCGGAGGCCTTAATCACTCACTGCCATGGACTCGATCCTGACTCATAGCAATCCTACAGAGGGTGTCTGAGGCTGTGAAACTTTATGGGAGCAATTAGCTCATCCATCTTCTGGAGCACGGCTGGTGTGTATGAATCACCAACTTAGTTGTTAGCGGTCCAATGCTTACCTAACAGTGGCACCAGGCTCTGTACAGGAGACCCTAGCCAGTGTCATAAAGCAAGAAAAAGAAATCAAATTGTATACATTGGAAAGAAAGAAGTACAGTTGCTTCATCTGCAAATGGGATAACTATGCAAATGGTGGATAAGAGGGAGGAAGAGTTGTTTGCAATGGTTGTGTAGTCTGACACCATAAACGTACAGCAAACCTAACAACCAGAAAACAAAGTGGGAGCATGGGAATCACACACACACACACACACACACACACATTTTTAACTGTTTTCAGTAACCAAAATTGGTGGGGATCAGGTTAATATTGTTAATCTGAAATTATTGTGCATGAAGATGAAATATAACAAGTGAGTAATTGGGAGATAAAAATCATATACAAAAATGTAAGAAAAAGAAGAATTAAATTTAGCTGTAACAAAGGAGAAGAAGGCATTTAAAAGATTCCTGACAGGTCAGGACTTCTGGCATGACAGAGGATGTGGACAAAAGTAATTATAAAGCCGTTCAATGTAGGAAAAGCACAACCATCCAGCATTCTGGAATTCACTGAAAGTGAAAACAACCTGATAAATACATATTCATCACAACGACTACAAGTCACATGTAAATAGTATGAGTCTGGTGTTTTTTACCTGAGACTGCTCAAATCAATCACCTTCCTCCAACTTTGGGAAAGGGTGAGTAAAACCAGCGTATGGAAGGAACTAAAAACAGTAGCATTGAAGCCACAGCTGAAGGGGTTCACTTGCTTGGGAACATTGTCAGGAATCATGGCAAACTCAATACCAAATGAACAGAGTGGGCCGAGGACACCAACAGCCTGAGCTTATGGACCTGCTTGGATTGAACAAGAGACAACAAAGACTTTGGGGAGGTATCATAGATACAGGGTTCTTGATAGTTTTCCCATGTATTGTGGGTTGACAAGAGGATGTGCGCCTGTGCAGAGCAGAAATGGTGCAGGCTGAAGCCGCCCACCCGTTCCTGGCTGGCGGAGATTGCACACTCATCCGGAGAACTCATGATAAAACCTGGCAAAAAGCAAACGCTGTGGAAACTTGTGGGAAACAGCCTGAAGTTTGAGTGCGTTTCCCAGCCTACGCACAGATCCAACAACAGAGAGAGGAAGCTTCCTGCCTTGCAGTATTTGAATGCAATCTCTGTCCAATAATTGACTGATTCCTAAGCTGTGCAGATCCAGTGATGAGCCCAAAGGAATCTAGTGTATAAATGAAAATAAAGGGGGAACGCCAGAGTAGACATTAGTGGCTGCACATTATTAGGGAGACTGTTTCTAAAGACTTATTCAAAACAAGTTACTGAAGAAACAAAACAGCAGTGCCAGAACTGGGCAGTACTAATAGGTCCCCTACCATGGTCAGTATAAATCAAATTCCCCACAGTCCTTCAACTTAAGACTGAAATCCCCGGTGAGAGAAGAAACAAATGGCAGCCAACTCAAGCGTTTGGAATTGGTAGCTGTTGGACCTTGGGTAGGACCCCTAGCTTAGCAGGCACCCAATGGAAGGAGACCCAGAACCACCATCTATTTACTATATTAATGCCCTCCTTGAATTAATTTGACATGTATCAATCTGCCAGGCAAGGATCTGCCCTTGTAAGGAATGTTACAGGAAGAGTTTCACCTAGCACAAACTTGCTAGGTCAGTGTAAATAGAGCTTAATCAGTTACGGATTCCATCTGTACAAGGATTGCGTTTTGCAACTGGACCATACGCACATAACTTCCCTTTCTCAACAGTATCTTAAAGTCTATGCCATTGGATAACTCATTGATCTTAGCGATGGAACTGCCTTATACCCAGGAGGATGATCAATCATGTTTTGGGGTCATGAAAGGATAAGACAGCTAAAGTAAACCTGAGTCATATATAACCTGTAGACAAGCAGATGCATTTTGGGCTCCCACTTAATTCAACCCCAATCCAAGAACAGTTAGTTCTTAGGACATGGCCCTGATCAATACTTGCCTTCATGAAGAGATCCCTGAAGATAAGGGTGCCAAAGCAAAGTGTGGTGAAGAAAGCAGATGGTGCCTGGCTATCATCAATTGAAATAGTGCCTGGGGTCTTAAAGGCTTGAATTCAAACAAGCAGCCATCTAAGGTGAGGCATCAACTACGTCCATATGGAAGAAAGACACCAGTCTGTGTGATCTAAAGATAACAAATAACAAAATCCAAAAATGATGAAGAGCTTAAATTGTGAACACCCAATCTGTAGAAGGCTATGGAGGTCAATGGGGACCCCAAATCCATGTTTTGAGTACCTATTCAGATTAAGTCTCTGGCAGATCCCCTTTGGCCACAGTCAAGGGACTAGAACAGCCTTACCATCAGACAAAGACTATTGTGAACTTGATTGTGGTGGATAAAATTAAAGTATAATATGATACCTGGTCCGTTGACCTAACTCTTGACCCATCCTGAATTTGTTCTAGGTTTGAATAGTTCTCACTTGCACCTCGGCAGAAATTTTCCCTGTGGCTTATTTTAATATTGCCAGTGGTCTTTTCTTTCTTCCTTTTTCTCTGTTTTGTTTTTATTGTTTCTGTTATGTTTCCCATTTTATAAAACACAGAAAGGGTGGATGTATAGAGACAATAACTGACTTAATTAGCTTACTGGGAATCCCGGGTCGGGGGCAGGGGGGCGTAGTTGAGGGGAATTTGGGAGCAAATTATGAACTTGGTAGGGGTGGTGCACGAGACCTGATTGTGATGATGTCTGTACAACTCTGTTTAAAAGTGACTTAAGTATGGAAGAGTAGTAGATGTGAATTTTATGTCAATAAAACTATTGGGATAAGGGAGGGGGAAGGGGGAAGGAGGAAGGGAGGGGAAAAACGAGGACCTAATGCCAGGGGCTTGGGTGGAGAGCAAATGTTTTGAGAATGATGAGGGCAAACGAATGTACAAATGTGCTTTACACAATTGATGTATGTATGGATTGCGATCAGAGTTGTATGAGCCCCTAATAAATTGATTTGTAAAAAATAAATAAAACTATTGGGATAAAAATGAAATGTTCAGCATTACATTAAGAATTATGAGATTTACAAAAAGGAAAAAAGTGTGACATACTTGGGGGAGAGGGGAGGCAATAAGAACTATCCAAGTTTCTCCAGATGTTCATTTTACAGACAAAGACTTCAAATGAAACTACTTTTATAGAACTAAAAGGAAGAACATTTAAAGAATTGAAAACAATATGATGATAAGGACACAGAGAATAATCGCAATAAGAATATTTTATTTATATACCAAAATTATATGCAAACTCCGATGTCTAACTGAAATGAAAATTCAGTATAAGGGCTCAGGAGTAGATCTGAATTGGTAGAAGAAACTATGAACTTGAAGATAGCCCAACAAATAAAATCAAGTCTGAAAAATTAAGAGAAAATAAAGTTTTTTTTAAAAAGAGAGCTTTAGAGACTTGTGGGCCATCAAATGTGTGAGCATATGCCTTAGGAAAATGCCAGGAGAGAAGAAAAGAAAAATAATAGAAAATACATTTAAAGCAATAATGATTAGGGGACATCTGGCAAAATGATTAGCCTAGGCAGAAATGCTACTCAAACCTCTACCTGGAACCCTGAGCTTCAGAGGAAACTACCAAGAAGTGAAGGAAGGCTGACTAGAAGAAGAAGCTGACCAAAACTTCAAGAAAAGAGACAGGTGAATTGTCAGCTGGCCTGATACAGTGTGGTCATTTTCGAATTTACAAACTGGACAATGACCTGGTGATCAGCTCTACTTAGGCAGAACAGCACAAACATGGTGGTCGATGTATTAAAAGGTCAAAGGAGTAGAATTGAATCAATAAAAGAATAAATTAATGAGATTGAAGACAAATATCTCAATGTTAATAAGTAATCATGAAAAAATATAATTAAAAAAACATAGGCCTAAGAAATATGTGGGATATCATCAAGAGAAATAACTTGTACATGACTGGAAGTTCACAACAGGAAGAGACAAGACATACACACATACAGTGAGATGTAGACAGAGAGAGAATTATCAAAGAATTTATGGAAGAAATTTTCTCTAATATCACGAGAGACAAGATATGCATCAAAGAAATTCAGCAAACCCCAAACAGGGTAAACCTTAAAAGAAATCACCCAGGCACATTGTAATTAAACTTTCCACAATCAAAGACCTGGAAATAATCCTGAAAGCAACGTGGGGGAAAAAAAAAACAAAAGAGACGCAGTAAGACTATGCTCTGATTTCTTGGCAGAAAACTTACAGGAAAGAAGCCAATAGGATGGCATATGTTAAATTTTGAAAGACAAACAAAAATGTAACAAAAATTATATAACCAGAAAAATTGTCCCTCGGGTATGAAAGTAAAATTAGGACTTTTCCAGATAAACAAGTGAAGGAATTTGTAATGTAAAAAAAGAAAGGAAAAAAATATAAGAAAATGATTAGGACAAAGAATGTACAGATGTGCTTTATACAATTGATGTATGTATATGTATGGATTGTGATAAGAGTTGTATGAGCCTCTAATAAAATGCGTTTTTTTTAAAAAAGGAACGTTATGGAGAGTTCTTCAGACAGAGAATCTACAACAGACAACAACCAGAGATTAACATACATGACACCACCATTCAGAAGTCAACCCAGATATAGAAGCATACAAGCTAAAACAATCCTACAAGACTTAAAAGAAGGAACTAGTGATATCAATGAATAAAACAGACAATTACAAAGTAATAACAGCGAATAAATAGTACAGTTACAGAACTTTGGAATGGAGAGGAATTCAAGTAGATTCCAACAAAGGGCTTTAAAGTTGAGAAGAAATTAATACATTACAGAAAAACATAAAATAACATTGATAAATCTTATGATGAGAATAAATTAGAAAATCATAAAGGCTTAGTAAATTCTGAGACAATAGCAACAAACAGCAAAGTATGGTGAAGGAACTAGATCGTGCCTGGCTGCCTATCAGAAAGAATAGTCTCTAGGGTCTCAAAGGCTTGTTTTCAAATAAGCAGCCATTTCAGTGGGGCATCAACCAAGTCCACCAGCTTGTGGGCTCTCAAGTTAACATGGGTCTGCCCTCTAGTTTCCTCCCCCCTCCCCCACCGTAACCTTCAAAGAATCTTTCTTCCCGTGAGTCACCCTTTTCTTAACGTGTTCTGACATAATATTTGGCCTCTGGGGATAGGTTTACTCAGCACAGTGGACTCTAGGTTTTTGTATTTATGAGTAATTTTGCAGATCCACCACTATTCTTCAGTAGGATGTCCTGGTGGATGTACTAGACTGTTTACCCAAGTATCCACTGATGAGCACTGAGCTTGTTTCCATCTGTTTGCTCTGGGGAACGGTGCTGCTGTGGACATGTGGGTGCTTGTATCTGTTTGGGCCACAGCTCTTACTTTTCTAGGATCTGTACGTAGCAGTGGGATGGCTGGATCATCTGGTATTTCTGCCTTCGATTCCGAAAGGAAGCCCCAGGCTGTTGTCCCCGGGGGTGGCCCCGTAGTGCTGTCTCACCAGCAGTGTGGGAGGGTTCTCTACACACCCTTTCAAAGAGTTAACTTCAGGTTATGTGAAACTCACCTCAAGAAGAATCAATTCATCGTCGATTTGAGAATACATAGAGTTTCCCTTCTTCCACCCAGGACCTATGAATTCTCTGTGCTGAACCCAAGGGTGGAGAAGACCACCGTGTTCAGATTCCTTCGAAGGAACAGAGAAGGTCAGCTTTCAAGCCTGACTGTTTCCGCCCCTAGCTCTCACGTGCACGCCCCAGCAGAGCTGCAGCGAACATCTTAGAGAGGGACTCTGCCTTCCAACCGGACTTGTTTATCCCAGCGTTCGGTAGGGGGCTTTTCCAAGCACTAATTCCGTGACCATATTTGAAAAAACTCCCCCATCTCTCTTGCACCTCCTACAGTTTTGACTTGGTGGGAACGTGGTGGAAGGGGAGACTAGGTGGTGTTTGTGAAAATCCAAGATCATACTCACTTTGTTGATTTCTGGAGCCTAAGGTCCACAGAAGGGGCTGATCACCCTCATGAAGAGATCACTGAAGCTATGGGTGCTACAGCAAAGTATGATGGAGAAAATTAGAGAGTTCCCAATATCAGAAAGAAGAGTTTCTGGGACCTTAAAGACTTGTTTTCCAAGAAGCAGCTATCTGAGTGAGGCATCAACTAAGTCCACATGGAAGAAGCACCCCAGCCTGTGTGATCCAAGGATCATAAATAATATAATCCAAATCTAAGGGAGGAAATCGCATCAGAGCTTTAATTGTGAATACCTGGTTTGCAGAAGATTATGGATCACAGCGGAAGCCCCAAATCCATGTGCAGGGTCTACTCATGGATTAAGCCTCCAATGAATGCACTCTGATCATAAATGAGGGATGTAAACATCCCTGTTATCTATCAGTAAACATCCCTGTTATACGTCAGTATCAAGTCAATTATGGCAGATGTAGTTAGGTGAAGTGTAATATCTTATCATTTGATCGTCCTTTTGAAGCTGTTTCAGTTTTTTATAAAACTGTAGGGAAAACTCACATGGATGAAGACCCTGGCGAATCCCCTCTGACCATGGACCAGGGATGTGAATAGGTCAGTTGTCATGCCGAATGCATTGGAAAGTAGATGGCTGGAGGTTCAGTTAGGTCAAAATTTAGCATTTGATATCTGTTATGATCCATTTAACTTTGTTTTACTTTTTAATATTTCTGCTTTTAAAATTGAGGTTTTCATCTATTGTGCTTTGTTATTACTGTTCTGTTTAAGTGTTTTACTGTGTATGAAATCCAGCATAGGTAAATCTATAGAGACAGTAACTGGGTTAGTGATTCCTTGAGGATATGGTAGAAGAGGTTGAGTGAAATGGTGAGATAATAGTGATAAGTACAAGAATAAAGAAAATGTTCTTAAACTGATGGTGGTGATGATTGTACAACTCTTCTTGATATGATTGAACCATTGATTGTATGATGTGTGAATTGTATGTTAATAAAAGTGTTAGGAAAAAAATCTCCCAAAACTGACCAAGCTAAGAAATTAATATCACCACTTAAAAAGTTGCAGTAATAAATTGATATCTATTGGTAATTACATGGAATAAATTTGGAATAAAAATACTAGTTAAGGGGCAGAAAGTAGAAGAAATGGATAAGAAAACAGAAAGTATCAAATGCTGTCTACAAAGTGACACAATGAAAACTATTCATAAAATAATGCATTTGTAAAATAGATCAAACTAATGTCAACTAAAAAAGAACAGTAGTGCAATATTAATTTTTGATAAAATAGACCTTAAGCAGAACAGTATATGACACAAGGAAGGACATTATATAATGACTGAATGGTCAACTGAAGAAGAGTACATAGTCATAAAGGAACAGCCCCAAAATACATAAGTCAAATGCTAACAGAATTGAAAAGGGAAGTAGCCAACTCTACAATATAGGAGACTTTCATTCATCACTTTGAATGAAAGACAGAAAAACTATAAAGAAACTCAGTAGATAGAATAACTAGACAACACAATCAGCCAATTTGACCTCAGAGTCATATACAAAACACTCCACCCCCAAACGGCACAATATGCATTGTTTTGAATCAGAGTTATATTACTCGGTCTTCCTGGTAGGCATGTAGCTATTATCCTATCATTGAGAGTATTACACTTCCAGATAGATAGTGAAGTATCCTTATGCTTTTATTGCAATTATTATTGTGAACTGGAGCAGTTCAGTTTTCCATTCAACAATGCATACACACTTGTTTCATGTTATTGTTTGCAATCACCACAATGTATCACTTTCTTGCTTGCTCCCTGGGTTTCCCATTTCCACCCTTCCTTCTTTCTTAACCTCTCTGAACCTTTCATGGAGTAAATTCTGTCCTTTTGGTCTCAAATGGTTGATTATTTGATGGTACTGTGGGGTAAAAGTGAGACTGATAACCACAGGTGGGAATTCAATCCCACGAGTTCCTCCACTGAAGAAAGATAAGGTGATCTGCTCCCAGGAAGACTTACAGCCTCGGGAACCCTAAATCGCATTGGGAGTCAGAAAATGACTCAATGCTCTTGGCTTGGGTTTTGGTTTGATTGGCTGAGAATTAAGTAATGGGGTGAGTTCATTTCCATATCCGAGAAAGACCACAATCCCAAGGATTCCACCAGTCTCTATTTCACCAGTAAGTCTGGCCTTTGTCATGAGTTTGAGGTTCTTTTTAACACAGTTTTGTAATGTTCTTTTTAGTGATGAACATGATGCCTGCCCTAGCTTTGCAACACCAATGACCCACGTTCTCTGGATGTCAGAAGACTCTGAAACACGCCATCAAATATAGAGTATGGAAAACGAGTATGGAAGAAATTGTGAGGTGAAAGATACAAGCCAAAGATTTCAAATAGCGACCCAAGAAAACAAAGGAAAGTATTATAATGAAATGTACAAATGTCTGGAATTAGAAAACCATAAGGAAGACCACGCTTAGCATTTCTCCAGCTCAAAGGACTGATGACAAAAGTCCATTGTTGAAAGAGAACCCCAATAGTTTTGCCTTTCCCTTTCTTCGAAGAAGTTTATGATATTAATTTTCATATTTAGAGCCTTATCCCATTTTTGTATCTGATTCGGTGTGTGGTGTGACGGGTGTATCCTATTTCATTTTCATGCATGTGAAAATTGCATTTTCCCTACACTATTTATGAAAGATACTCTTCTTTCCCCAGTGAGTGGGCTTGGTAACCTTTCCAAATATCATTTATTTATTTATTCAACAAAAGCAAGTTTTTAAAATGGTTTCATTAAATAAGTCTACAAAGGTAACAAACTAAAGCCCAAAGCATCAGCTCGCAAGACGCACAACACACACTTAGTGCCAAATGGATAATGAATGGCTGTTGAGAAACCCCGAGGTTTGAATTCATTTTATCTCAGTGTTTTGAAATGCACATGAAAGTGTGCACTATTAAATAATGTAAGGATTACATTTATAATTCAGAAAGATTTTTAATGTGGAAAAAGATACTCAAAAATGAATGATTAACACAAAAATCATTTAAACAGCTCAGTAGCCCCAATTCATTCCTCCAGGCGTCAGTTTTTTCATCCAAAGGAGGGAAATGGAAGTGAGGCGATCTCAAACTCATGACACCAAAATTATGAAACAACATCATGCTGCATTGGGTTCCCTCGTTCCTCTGGTGGAAAGCATGGTTTCGTCCCTCTTTCTTACGTGGTACCTTTGTCATCCTAGCCTTACTCTTATCCTCTCTCCAAGAATTGTAAGCAGAGAATACATAAGCCATTTTCTCAAGAGGGCATGAATCCCTTTCATTTTTCATTCCCACCTCCTTTCACCTTCTCTCTTGGAGGCCTGGTCACCTGGCCCAGTGACATAGAACACTGGGACATTGAATCCTGGATCTGTGGGGCGCACATCATGCTCCAAAGCCAAGGGCGCACCAGAGAGATCCCATGCTGAAACTCCATTCGGTGACCTGGACTCTACCTCAAATACAGGACTTAAGATGGAAACTGCATGGTGCTTGAAGATGCAGAAGCCAGCTATACCATGAGTATTGTGTTGTCAGTAGACAATAGGTGGAGTGCTTGAAGACGCAGAAGCCAGCTAGACCATGAGTATTGAGTTGTCAGTAGGCAATAGGTGGAAAATCATTGTTTTACTGTATCAATGCTCCACATACTATAATGAGATACATATTATTCAGGAAAACCTGTTGTGGTAGTTACATAATCTGGTATCAATTTGAGGACTGAGAATGTAGGGGTGGAGTCTAGCCTGTCAAGCAGGATATAGCCAATGATGCCTTTGTGTGAGCATAGCCTTCTCCTGAGGATTCTGAGAACTTCTGTATTCCTCCTTGGTGGTGGGAGACACACTCTCTTCCCTGCTCACTCACTCCCTGAGAGACTCTCTACTGACAAGAAGCATGGACCTATGCTGATGGAAGCAAGATCCCTGGACCTTGAGGAGCCACATGGAGACCCCCGCCAGCAATGAGATAATATAATGTCACTGGATCCACAAAACTTCCCACCCATTGGTTTGTGATCTTCTTGCATTCGGCGTCATTGCATGTGTTTCGTGAGTCTGAAGAGGACGTTATAGATTGGTATCAGACATATGGCCTAATATCGGACTTAGGGACTTGATCTAGACTGGGCTGGGATATTTTCTTACTGTACAGTTGCTCTTGTATATAAAGCTCTTTCTTATACACATGAGTGTGTCTATGAATTTGTTTCTCCAGTCTACCCTGACTAACACACCTGTGGCTGACATTCTCAGGGAATATTGTTTTAAGTTTTCCCAAACTCCCATTGTTAGTGTAAATAGTGTCCAGCTATGAAAGGATAGATTTTGTACAGTGTGAATCATTCGAGTATTGTGATAGGTAGTTAGCCATTTTTGGCCCCATATCCCTCTTTCAACTGTGTTTTAAAAATTAGTACCAGGGCTCCATGATGTGAATGCAACATGCTGTCATGAAGCAGGGAATCAGTAGAGAGGTCTGAGGGGCCGACTCAATCCCAACTACATGGACAGGCCCCTTCTTCCCCCTCTGCACCCCCAGGAGAATTTACTTCAGAGGGCAGCACTGAAGATACAGCTCAGGGAGAGGGTCATGTCTGATCAAAGCACAAAGAAGCAAATGAAGGGGGAAGAAGAGAGAGTGGAGTACATCCTGGCCCACCAAGCCTGGAGGATGATATCCCTGCTCAGAGCAGCCAGTGTACAGGGAAGACCATCTGGCCGGCTTCACTATCAGACAAGAAATCCCTCACTGACTCATAGCCCGATGTAGGACAACGCTGGAGACACAGTGTGGGAATTGTGCCCGATCTGACCCCACCACGCTGAGGCAAAACACTAAGGGCGTGCAACAGAACAGCAAGGGGAGCACAGCAAGGAAGTCCAGAGGGAGTACCAAAATACCAAAAATAGACTTTGGGGGCAGGGAATGGGACTCGACTGGACAGCACTACTAAAAGTCAACAAACAGACCTGGAATTGTTTACAGGTTTTTCTTTTTTTCTGTCATTGATTTTTTTGTTGCTGTTTTGTTTTCTTTTGTTTCTTTGTTTTGCTCTGTCTTATTTTTGTGCATATTATTATCTCTGCATGTCTATCTAGATAAGATAGGTGGGATAAACACTCTGGAGGATAAAACAATAGGACCGACACTTCTGGGGGGGCATGGAAGAGGGGAACGCTGAGAAAAGGAAATGGGTGTTAGCAAACCCAGGGACAAGGGAACAAAAAGTGATCCGAAATCAGTGGTGAGGAGGGTGTAGGGGACCTGGTAAAATTTGATCAAGGGCAATGTAAATGAGAGGAATTACTGAAACCCAAATGAAGGCTGAACGTGATAGTGCGACAAGAGGAAAGTAAAAGGAAATAGAAAAAAGAAGTAGGAGGCAAAGGGAATTTATCGAGGTCTAAACATAGGCATGTACATATATAAATATATTTATATATGATGATGGGGAAATAGATCTATGTGCATATATTTCTAGCTTTAGTATTAAGGTAGCAGATGGACATTGGGTCTCCACTTAACTATTCCCTCAATGCAAGAACACTTTGTTCTATTAAACTGGCATTCTATGATGCTCACCTTCCCAACACAATTGCTGAAGACAAATGGGTGCATAAGCAAAGTGGTGAAGAAAGCTGATAGTGCCAGGCTTTCAAAAGATAAAGTGTCTGGGACTTAAAGGCTTGAAGGTAAACAAGTGGACATTTAGCTAAGAAGCAACAAAGCCCACATGGAAGAAGCAGACTAGCCTGTGTGATCACGAGGTGTTGAAGGGATCAGGTATCAAAGAACTAACAGAGAAAGATTAGTGTAAACTTCAGGAATGTGAATTAACCATGGTATAATGTGATGGATACTTGGTTAGTAATCTTACTCTTGACCCAACCCGAATTTGTACTACGCTTACATATCTCTCGCTTGTTCCAAGACAGAAATTTCTTCTCTGGCTTTTAGAAATACTGCGGGTGGTATTGTATTTCTTACTCTATTTTTATTTCATCTTTATACTATTTTTTCTATTTGTTCCATTTAGTTTTTTATTGTTTCTGTTAGGTTTCCCAGTTTATGAAGCACAGAAGGAGTGGATGCTTGGAGACAATTACTGTTGCAATGGCTTATTGGGGGATGGGAGTGAAGAGGGTGAGGGATTTGGGGAGTAAACAATGAATGTGGGAGAGGGGAGGGAGCACTAACCTGATTGTGATGATGTATACACAATTATTTTAAAAATTGACTTACCTATGGCAGTGTATGATAGGTTACTTTTATATCAATAAATGCATTTAAAAATGGTAAGTATGGTGAAAGGGAAAAAAAAGAAGCAAACAAACTCACTGTGCTGAATGAATTTCAAATCTCCTGCAATAAAACACGTAACCCACTGGATCTTTTCAGATATGGAGAGCTAAGCAGGGTCAGGCCTGGTTAGTACTGGGAGGGAAGAGAGCCTAGAAATGTTAGGTGCGATGGACTTCCGGGTGCCCTGTTGGTGCAGTAGGAGTCCTGGTGACGTAGTGGTTACACCCCTGCAGTTCAAACCCACCCACAGCTCTTCAGAAGAAAGACAGGACTTTCTACTCCTCTCAACAGTTACAGTATCAAAAACCCACAGGGAGTCGCTGTGAGTCAGCACTGATGGAGAGAAGCACACGTGAATGTAGGTGAACTAGGGTTTAACCCTCTACACGCTAAAACCTCCCTTGCCCATTACAGGAAATGGAAAGCTGCTTAAGGCTGGAGGGCTAACGCACATTCAGGTCTGAGACAGGAAGTCAGCAAACCTACATGGGACCCCGTCTTGGCCAGGTGAATTTAAATCAGCCCATAGGGATGACCAGTACCATGGACCTTGCCTCCCAGCGGGGGTTTTTCTCTCTGGCTCTCTCCCAATAGCTACACATAGTTAATTCAACATGGCCAGGCTACGGTCCAGAGCGCTCTCTCTCTCTCGCTCTCTTTCTGGCTCTCTCTAGCTCTCTCTAGCTCTCTCTCCCCCTCGCCCCCCGCCCCAGGATGACAACCAGACTTCTGCTTGAATTCTTTCTCTTGAGAAGCCAAGAACAGAGATATTTCTTCCATGAGAAACATAACAAATCGTCTGCCTAATCAGCTCTCATTCGCTCTCGTGTTCCTTAATCACCTAAATGCTCACCTTCATCACGAGTCACATTTCCATGCCCTCGTCACTTTCTAAATCTGGAAGCCAGCTTCTTGTCACTATTATTTTTCTCCCCAAGAAGGACTCAGTGGTCTACTTGGTTAGAATTTTCAGTTGAAATGTCCAATAAGCACATGAAAATATCTTCCAGCTCATTTTGGGGAAAAGCAAATCAAAACCACAAGGAGATAATACCTTTTACCCCCCTAAAGGAATATTGCTTCTGAAGATGAGAAAAACCAAATGTCCTTTATTGTGAAATGTCTAGCCTACCTTCATTGCAAATACTCAAGCCAGGAAAAGCTGCTTCTGTTTTATCTATTTCTGTCCTAGGCAGTGGTGAGCTGAAGTGTACTGTTGTTGGCCATTTTATATCAGAAAATCATATGACCTAGTATACCAGGAATAATATAATCAGGAGGAATGGAGTAGCACTCATTGTTAGAACGGATCTTGCTAAGTCCATCCCGAAGTACAAAACTATCTGTGATCAGATTGTGTCTATCCACCATAAAGGAAATCCAATCCACACAATTGTAATTCAACTTCATGCAACCAACCACAGAAGCTAGAGGTTCAGAAATTGAAAAATTCTGCCAAAGGCCACAGGCAGCCAAGCACGCAGTCAAGATGCATCAATGGTGATTGGTGATTGGAATGCAAAATGTGGAAACAAAGAGGAAGGAAGAGTATTTGGAAAATATGGACTTCGTTTTCAAAATTAAGCTGGAGATCACATGAGAGAATTTTGAAAAAACCAACAACTTCTTCTTGGCAAATACTTATTTCAAAAACACAAAAGGCGGCTATACCCATGGACTTCCCCACATGGAAAACACAGAAAGCAAACTGGCTCCATCTGTGGGATGAAACGATGGAGAAGCTCAATATCAGCAGCTAAACACAGAAAGTTAAAACAAGCCCACAGAGGCAAATTATGACTTGATGCCACCTGAGCTTTGAGAACATCTCCAGAACCGATGTCCTGCATCTGACAGGAATGACAGAACACTGATGGGCTGGGGGAGGACATCAAGACCATCATCCATGAAGAATGCAAAAAAAGGTCATTAACAAGACAGGAAAGAAAGGAAAGATCAAAGTGGTGTCAGAAGGGACCCTGAATCTTGCTCTTAATCAGAAAGTAGCTAAAGCAAATGGGAGAAAGGATGAAGTCAGAGAGTTGAATAGGAAATTTCAATGGGCAGATCTGGAAATCAAAGGCAAATATTTTGATGAATTGTGCAAGGAAACCTAGATTTGAGAACCAAAAAGGGAAGAACACGCTTAGCAGATCTGAAACGGAAAGAACTCGGTGGAAACGTGAAGCCTAGAACTGCAACATTGAACAATTCTATGGGGGAAATACTGGCTAATGCAGATGCTTCAAAGGAAGCTGGAAAGAATACAGTCACTGTACAAAAAAAAGAGCTAGGAGATGTCCCACCATTTCAGGAAATAGCACACGAGCAAGGATCTATGGTGCTGAAGGAAGAAGTTCAAGCTACACTAAAAACATTATCCGAAAAACCAGGCTTCAGGAATTGATGGACTACCAGTTGAAATGTTTCAGGAAGCTGCTGTGAGCCTGGAAGCACTCAGGCTTCTCTACCTGGAAGTGTGGCAGACAGCTGCTTGGCCCCCTTACAGGAGGAGATCCATATCTGTACCCATCCCAAGAAAGGTGACAACGGAATGCTCAGACTAGAGCATCATTAATTTCACATGCAGGTAAAATTCTGTTGAAGATCATACTCCAGTGGCTGCAGGAGAACATTGGCCGTGAGCCGCCAGAGATTTAGACCAGGTGCAGAAAAGAACTTGGAACAAGGCAAATCATTTCTGGTGTTGGAAACATCTTTGCTGAAAGCAGAGAATCCGTGAATGATGGTGACTCAAGTTTTCTTGACTTTGCCAAGGCAGTCGACTGTGTGGGTCATACCAAACTGTGGGTAGCCTTGAGAGGAAAGGGACTTCCAGAACACCTCATTGTGCACCTGCCGAACCTGCCCATGGATCAAGAGGCAGTTGTGAGAACAGAACAAGGACCGTGGCATGAGTGAGCATGAGGGATGCTGGTCGCATGCTTGTATGCTCTCGCCAGCTTTATTCAATCGATATGCTGAGCAATTCATCCCAGGAACGGAATTGCATGAAGAAGAATGTGGCTTCAGGCTTGGAGGACGGCAAGAACTTAGTTGTCTTGGTTAGCGAATGACAATACCAACCCAAATAACTGAGTTCCTCTCAATACACACACATACACACACGTACACACATGCACACACCACCACCACCAAGCACACTGGACTCCTGTCTTCTGAGTCCCTGATGGCATTTGTCTTCAGTACTTAGTCCTCAGCAACCCGGGGGGGGGGGGGTCCCTACCCTCCTCCTAACACATCTCGGTCTTCTCTTCCCTCCCTCCCTCCCCACCACCAAAGACTCACTGCCACACGAATCTCCTGCTCACAACCTGTGGAATATATCTCAATCATCAACCAATCACCAGCATATCCTCACAGTGTACTATCTGGCACCTCTGTCGTTCAGAGTTTCTCCAGAGACTCCTCTGAGGCCACCCCAGGTACAATAGTGTAGTCAGCACTGTGTGAGCAAGATGTGTCACTCAAAGGACTGGGGTCGTACGGGACCTCTTCTTTCTCTTGTGGTGGAAATCTTCTTTCTTAATCTTCCCATCGTGACAGACTGACTATTAATACTGTCTTCTTTGCTCTGGTTGGTTTAACTGAATGCAATTCAATAACAGACTGTGTCTTTTGCAACACCAATTATATCTGGAAGTGAAATAGAGAAAGAGCATTAATGTGAGAGGAAATGGTGACTAGGCAGGAAGGGGATCATTGTGGAAGGGGCTTAGGTTGGGGAGGGGCGTACGTGGCAGGTAAGCACAGGGTGGGAGCCTTGGTGGGGAAGGGAGTGGCAGGTGCAGAAAAAGAAGTGGAGCATGAATGAGGCCACCTGACCTGGTCCTCGTCCGTAATCCCTTGTGGATGGCGCTTCCTCCTCTTCTCACTCCCACCGGTGCTTGTGGCGGTTTGATTTCCAATAGTGTCTGCTGATCCTTATCTAAGGGCAGGCTCTTGTGTCTTCGCAGTCATGTCTGCCTTCTCAGTCACTCCCTCCATCCTGGAACCCACAGTGAACTGCTCCCAAGTCTCTGGCTCTCCTTAAACACAGCCTCTTGGGCCATGAAGAGTAAAGCAGGTCAGGTTTGCTTGGTGGGTCGTCATGGCAATTCCCTCAGCCAATGAGAGCCCTGGAGGGACTCAGACATCACAAAGCATCTCTCCCATAGCAACTTGCAGGGGTATAAGGGAAGCCAGAGAGGCCAGAATGCCTGATTGAAGAGGGTGAACATTGCCATTTGAAAAGCATTTCCAAACTGACCTGCCACTTCGACCACCACATCTCCCTGCGCTCACTGCTGGTGGTACCCGTGCCAGGGAAAGGGTGTGCTATGCACACCCCCATTCAGTGGTTCCTTGCACTCATTCTTACCTTTCTCAATTACCAAGAATTTTGGATGTCTCACTGAAAATCTCTCCAATCTAGTGTGGCCATGTTTTAGTCTCGGTGGACATGTGAACGGTCCCATTATGCTCTCGGAAAGTTCTTGTCTATGTCTTGAAGGCCATCCATGTCTTGGCTATTGCCAGACAGGTGTTTCCATCCTTCTGCCCTTTCCCAGTGTACAACAGTTTTCAAGACGAATGGCTTTTTGTTCTTGTTTAGAAAGGACAATTCAAAGTACAATTCAGTCTGAGATAGGATTCTATCTATTCAAATTCAAGGGAATCCATTCAGTACATGTATTGGTACAGATTTCTGTTTAGGTTGATGAAAACATTTTGGTAACTAGAGAGTGATGTAACATATTGTGAACATAACCAATATCATTGAGTTGAACAATTGAATGGTTAACATGTCTCATTTAACGTTATATATTTCTTATCACAATAAAAAAAGAAGTGAAAGCAAAACAGAAAATTAAACAGAGGCAGTATTTGAAACAACTCCACACCAAATGAATTAGACAACCTATTTGAGATGAACAAATAGCTAGAATGACACAGATTACTGCATGAAGAAGTGATTGAACATTTGCATGTACTTAAGCCTACTAAAACGTATGCCAAATAAAACTCCAGACCAGATATTCAATGATGAACTCCATCAAAAATGTAAACATGTCATCTAATGAAATCTGTGGGTGTGGAACTGTACGGCACTGCCTGGTTTTTCTGGGTCTCACAAGGTTCCTGCGTTTGACAGGGTGCAGCCTTTTTATCTGTCTATCCCCTTCTAACAGGTTTCTGCCTTACACGGATTCCAGCTTCTGCAGGTTTTATTGTAATAGTAATCCCTCACAACATCTTTCCAAAATTAAAAAGGGGGCACTTCCTGACTTATTGTACAAAGCCAGTGTGAATCTGACGTAAAAGTAAAGGGGGGAAAAAGACACTCCAGACTAGTATCTCTCTGAACAGAGAAGACAGAACATCTTTAACAAAACATTAGTGTAAAATGGCAGGAGGAGTGCTGTGAGACACGGCCTAACATGGTGAGGGATATAGGGCACTCTACTTCTCTTCTGACTCAATGATCCATTGCAAAGGCCACACACAACACAGAAAACAAACTTTAAGTTAAGTAGCTCATCAAGGCAGCAACAGGATTAGGACCAGCAAGCATCCAGGCAGAATATGGAAGGTTCCCACGTTTTGTTAGCTCTCTTGGCCATGCAAGCAGGCAGGCTTTTCTCTGAACCAGGCATGCTCCATCTCAAACTTGCAGGGTTCCTCTTGGTCCCCTCTTGGCAGGCTCCTCTTGGCCCTGCCATATGTCACCACCGACTGCAGAAGGGACCCATCTGGTTTGTTGCCACCACTGCATCTCTTCTGCGCTTTTCACTAACTTCAGGGTTCAAGTCCTTGACCTTTGTGACAGCTCTTTTACAATTTCTTTGCCTCCTTTCTCTCCGCTTCTCTCTTGCCTTTTTGTCCCCCCCCCCCTGCTGCTTCCTGCTTTCTTCCAGGCTAAAAAGCCTCCATGAGGTTGGTTGAAAATACATGCAAACTCCACCCATTTCAAAGCATGACCTTTCTAGTAGGGCCACAATCTGGCCGATCCCTTCGCAGTAAGTAAGTCACAGACAAATAATTTGCATAATAGGCTGATAGTACCTTCATTTGCATAGTCTATAGCAGTCAGAACCCACAGAAGCAGTAGTTCAGAAATCAAATGATGTATTGCACTTGAACAATCTGGTGCGCAAAACCTCTTAAAAATGTCACAAGGCAAAGACGATATGACTTTGAGGACTAAGGTACTCCTGACTCCAGCCACGGTGTCTGCCATGGCCTCGTATGCATGTGAAGGCTGAACAATGAATGAAGAAGACCACAGAGTAATTGATGCATTTTGATGACCATGTTGGTGAAGAATATGGACTGCTAAAAGAACAATCCAAACTACCTTACCAGAAATGCAACCAGAAGGCTCCTCAGTTGTCAGGATGGCCAGGCTGTGTCTAATGTACTTTCGACTAGTGCCTGGGAAAGGACACATGCTTGATAAAGTAGAGAGTCAGGGAAGAAAAGAAAGATTCTCAGTAAGCGGATAGACACAGTGGATCTAGCAAGGGCTCAAGAACCGCAAGCATTGTGAGGATGGTGTATTTGGTAGTTACATAATCTGGTGTCCATTTGAGGATTCAGAGTGTAGGGGTGGAGCTTAGCTTTCTATCAGGATCTAGACAAAGAGGCCTCTGTGTGGGCATGGCCTTCTCCTGAGGATTCTGGGAACTCCGGTGGTTCCTTCTTGAAGGCGGTAGACACACACACTCTCTCTCTGCTCACTCTCTGAGAGATGATCAACTGATAAGTCACATGGCTCAAAACACATGACAAACCATGACACATGATTAATAGACCCTGTACCCTGGGAACTGGAGGAGCCACGTGGAGACCCCTGGCAGCCCTGAGATGTATACAATGCCACTGAATCCACAAGGCTTCCCACCCACTCTCCTCTGATCTTCCTGCATTTGGCATCATTGCATGTGTTTCATAAATCTGAAGAGGACTTTATAGATTGGTATCAGACATATGGGCTAACAATGGACTTAAGGCCTTGATCTGGACTGGGCTGGGATGTTTTCTCAATATTAAATTGCTCTTGTATATAAAGCTCTTTCTTATACACATGAGTCTCCATGAATTTGCTTTTCTAGTCCACCCGGACTACTAACATAGTGTAGAATTGGACAATGTTTCATTCTGTTGTACATAGAATCTGTTGCACATACGTCCCCGTCTGCAACTTGGGGCCGGAGAGAAAGTATCAAGCGACAAGTTGTTCACAGCCTACCCAGGAAATGTCAACCAACTTATCGAGAAGTAACAGTCTCTCTGGATTCAAAAACTAGGGCCAAAGGAACTGCTCACGGTTTTGGAGGAAAACCTCTCACACTGTTTTCCCGAAGAACCGAGGCAAAAAGACACATAAAGGTACTCATGTCACCATAATTAGCCAAAGGAATTCTGAAAATATATAATAGATTGTAACTGTACACCATGATCAAAGGGCAATTTTCCTAATAATTCCAGGTTTATGTGAAAATCAATTCATGTGCTAATATATGTGATTCAGGAGAGATTCAGAAGCGAATGTTGAACCAGGGATATCATTGCTGATGTCAGATGGATCTTGCCTGAAAGCAGAGAATACCAGACAGATGTTTACTTGTATTTTACTGACTATGCAAAGGCATTTGATTGTGTGGATCATAACAAATTATGGGGAGTCTTGGGAAGAATGACATTTCCAGAACACTTCATTGTGCTCATTCAGAACTTGTTCATGGATCAAGAGTCTGATGTGTGAATGGAACAAGGGAATAGTGCATGGTTTAAGCTCAGGGAAGGTGTGCTTGAGGGTTTTAGCTGCTCATTATCCTTATTCAATCTGTATGCTGAGCAAAGCATCAGAGAGTCTAGCTAGAGAAAGAAGAATGTGGCATTAGAATTGGAGTAAGTCTTCTTAACCACCTGTGACATGACACAATCTTGTTTGTTGAAAGTGAAGATGACATGAAATATTTGCTGACCAAATCAAGGATTGCAGCCTTCAGTATGGATTGCATCTCAGTGTAAAGAAAATCAAAATCCTTACAAGTGGATCAATTGGGAGCATCATGATGAATGGAGAAAAGGTTGACGTTAAGGATTTTGTCTTGCTTGGATCCAAAATCAATGCTCATAGAAACAGCTGTCAAAAGATCAGGAGACGAGTTACATTGGGTACATCTGCTGCACAAGACCTCTTGTGAGTGTTGAAAACCAAGGATCTTTCTTTGAGGGCTGAGATGTGCCTCACCAAAGCCATGATATTTTCAATCACCTCATATGCCTAGACATTGAATAAGGACGACTAAGTAAGAATTGGTTCATTTGCATTGTGCTGGTAAAGAATATTGAAAAGTGCCATACACTGCCAAAACACACAAAAAATTCTGTGTAGGAAGAAGTATGTCCAGAGTGCTCCTTAGAGGAAAGAATAGGGAGACTTTGTCTTACATACTTTGGTCTTAGAATGGTGAGCGACCAATCCCTGGAAAAGAACATCATGTTAGTAAAGTGAAGGGCACTGAAAAAGAGGAAGGCCCTCAAGGTGATGGATTGACACAGTGGCTGCAACATTGGACTTAGGCAGAGGAGCACTTGTTGGGATGGCACGCGTTCAGGGAAGGTTTCCTTCTGTTGCACATAGGTTTGCTATAGGTCAGAACTAACTCCACGGTACCTAACAACAACAACAACAACAATGCACGAGTGGGTACCAAAAATCTGGAATTTGATTCAAAGATATGTATTTAAATGTTTTTTACAAAACAGCCTTATCGCCTTCAAAGTCCTCTCCATTACAGTTAGTACATTTGTCAAATCTGCTATTGCATTCTTGGAAACAGTTTTCAAACTTTTCTCTTTGGACGGCTGACAGCACCTCCCTTGATTTTTACTTCATGTCTTCTACCTCATCAACCCCCTATCCTTTCATGCCTCTCTTCATTTGTGGAAACAAAAAGGAGTCACACGGAGAGAGGTCAGGTGAGTAATGTGCATGGGGCAGGAGAGGCATGCTATTTTTAGCCCAAAACTGGCGCACTGAGATGGCTGCGTGAGCAGGTTCATGGTTTTGGTGGCAATACCAGTCCCCCATCTGCCACAAATCAGGCCTTTTTTGTTGCACCCTGTTACACAATCTTTTCTGAACCTCTAAATAGAAAGCTGGATTAACAGTCTGATCTGGTGAGACAAACTCCAAATGCAATATCCCGGTGACATCAATCAAACAAATGAGCATCATTTGGTGGGGGGGGTACCCCCTCATATAGGTAGGCAGAATCATGGCACTCCCTTTAAAGATGTCCTAAAACTTATGGCTATGTTACACTATGTCAAAAGCAGATGAGCATTTCTCATGGAATTCAGGTTGCTGTTTAGCTATAAAATACAAAGAACCTACTATAATAGCCAGAAAGGGTCAATCCAAGTCCAAGCACCTTTAGAGGTGGAAGAGCAAGTCAGGGGAAGCACAAGTCAGAATGATGACTTCTCAGAAAGACTGGACCTGGCTTTGGTGATGGAGGAAGCGGGATATGAAGTAAGGAATGCAAGCATTCGCTGTTGTTCTGGGCCATTGAGTCCATGTGGGCTCATGGAAACCCTTTAAGAGTAGAGCTGCCCCATAAGGTTTCTAAGGCTAAAAAATAGTAATGACACGACAGCACTTCCCTTTTCGCTAGCGGCTGAGCATTTAACTACTGTGCCAATCAAAAAGGCGCTGCCATTGAGTCAGTGCTGACGCATAGTGACCCCCCGTGGGTTGCCAAGGCTATAACTGCTTAGGGGAGTAGAAAGCCCAGTCTTTCTCCATCAGAGCTGCTGGTGGGTTCCGACCACCAACCATGCCCACCACAGCCCAATGTGTAACCACGTGCCAGAAGGTGTTCTGCTGCAGTTGTCAGATGCTGTCAAGTCAGCTACAACTCACAGAGACCCTATGTTCAACTGAATCAAACACTACCTGGACCCAAATTTGAAAAAGAAGAACAAAGTTGCGGAACTTGACATTAAAAAAAAAAAAAAAGTCAAGGCACTCAATTGACTCATGGCAACCCTATAAAACAGAGTCTTCATGGGAGCAGACAGTCTCATTTACTCTATAGAGGGACTGTTTGGTTTGAATTAAAGGTTTTGTGCTTAGCAGCTCAACACTTAACCTACTGTGCAACCAGGGCTCCTTGGACTTAAAACATCTGATCTCAAAACTAACTATAAAGGTACAATGATCAAGACAGTATATAATCCATGTAAGGATAATCAGGTAGATTAAAGGACAGGAACTGAGAATTCAAAATAAAACATTTCCATTTAGTGTCCATTGAAATTTCTTACATGGTTTCAAGATAATTCCATGGGGGTGGGGGTGGTTATACAACCATCCCTCACTTATCAACTAGATTCCAAAGATCAGGCTGTTGTGCAAGAAGCAGTTGATGACAAATGGAGGATGACCACATTACTAGATAAGTGCCAAATGACACCATTACATAACTGTCAAACCATTGAGAAACAGGATTCAGCCAAGTTGACACATAACCATACCAAGTTGACACACAAGCTTACCCGTCACAACCGATGTGACTCACATTTCAGTATTAATAACTGCCAGAGATACATCATTAATTCACAGTATAGTAGGATATTAGATTTTCTTTTGTTGTAAATGTGAAATGTCAGATAACGCGATAGTCAATAAGTGAAGAGATGATGTAATCTTTTCAACAAACACCTGGATATTGATATAAAAACAAATGAACTTTGACTCTTTCTGATAACATATTCAAAAATTAACACAAATGCAAATACTATGAATTTTTAACAATGAACACATATGAAACTCTCTGTTGTCTATGACTAGCAGAATATTTCTTAGAAATGTCACAAAATTAAATCGTTAAAGCAAATGTTTTGAGAATAATGATGGCAACAAATGTACAAATGTGCATGACACAATAGATGCATGCATGGATTGTGATAACAGTTGTATGAGCCCCCAATAAAATTATTAAAATAAATAAAAACAATAATAATAGTGAAATTAGATTTCACTAAAATTTTAACTTATTTAAAATATACCATTTAGAACTCTTACAACTGAATGATCAGACGCTGAATTATAACTCTCACACTTCTCTAATACATCTCATACATTGGAATGTGAAAGATTAAGTCACTTTCAAAGAATTGGGAGTTCTTATAAGGTTAAACGCAAGAAATCCCAGTTCCAGATATTTACGCAAGAGAAGTAATTTCCATGCCAAGATTTTTACATGCATATGTACAACAGCTTGACTCATGCCCACTCCAAATGAGGAGGAAAACGTCCAATGACAGTGGATGGATAAATAAATTGTGGTAGACCTAAACAATGGAATATCGCTCAATGACAAGCATGAATGAACTGTTGACCTAAGTGACTATGATTTGAAAATCAATCTCAAAATCACTATCCTGAGTGGGAAAAACTAACATACAAGAAGACATGCTGCACAGGTACAATTCTGTGAAAATTTAAACAACACTGATCTAACTTCTAGCAACAGAAATAAAATCTGTGTTGCCCAGGTACTGGATACAAAGGCTCACAGAGCTCTTTTACAGAGTGATTAAAATATAATGTATGTTAATGGTGTTGGTTGCTCTATTCCTGCCCAAACTCATCAAACTGTACTCTCAGAATTGATCTGTTTCTCATGGAGACAATGTTCTATATCCTACTTTGGTCTGGAGCATAGCAACTGGGCTTTTTGAAAAGCCTATAGGTGGCCATCTAAGGTGTAACTGCTGGTCTCTCCCATTCAAAGTAAAGACAAAGTGAAGAAAGCCAAAGGTGTGTGAATCAGATGGACCAGGCAACCTCAGTGTGTCTCCACAACCCTTAGGCCAAGGCACTAGATGGTACCGCTGGCCTCATTGACCACTCTGGAAAAGGTCATGCTAGAAGGTCCTGGATGGCAGTTAGAGAAAAATGTGGAACACACCCCAAATCATAAAACAAAGCAAAATAAAACTAGTGAGCCTGCAATCCCTTTACTTGGTAAATACCTAAAAAAGCAAGAGTTATACATGAAGAGATCTGTGCACACCCACGTTGATTGCCGCTCAATTCGCAATGGCAAAAAGATGCAAACAACCTACATGCCCATGGGTAGAAGAAGGGAACAAGACATTGTAATAGAGACACACAATAGGAGTGTTACAGATCTCTAAACAAGACTGCTGAAAGTGTGAAACCTCTCGTGACATGGGTGGATTTGGAGGACATTATGCTGAGTAGTAGTTAGTCAATCACAGAAGGGCATATATTGTATAAGACCATTATATTTTTTCATGCCCCCCAAAATCGTCTTTCAGTGGTGGGAGAGGAAAGCGGAAGCAGTGGGCTGGGGGGAGCCAGGCTTTTCCTTGTTGAAGGGGAATATAATATTTTGCAAAAGGATGAAGGGGGAAACTGGTGAGGGGAGCACTGCAAGCTTCCAGGAGGTTTGATAAGTTGTTAAAACTGTTGAATATAAAATTGATTAGCTAAAATGTTAATCCCTACTTCATTAATAACAATAAGCTTTTAAAAAATACTAGGTCTGTTGGTGTGTTCCACGCTGGTGGAAGCACTAATGTCACTTTGAATTTCACCTCCTGGCTTCATTGTTAGCTGACCATACAAGCTCAAAAGGCAGCATCCATGCAGGAATAGAGCTCAGAAAACAGGAGAGGATGGGGAAGAAGGGAAAGTGTAAACATAAGGGGGGAGTGGGAAAAGTGAGATTACGTTGTAGAATGGTAATCCAGGTCATGAAACAAAATGTGCATGATTTGTTGAATGGAAAACCAATTGCTTTGTAACCAACTTTCACCCAAATCACAATAAAAACGTCTAAAGTCAGAAGAGTGGAAGCATTTTCTATCTGTAAGTTTTTTAATTACAAAGGAGGCAGGTTTTTGCATTGTCAATGTCCTTGTTGATGATCTGTTCTCGGTGTTCTTATTTGTCTCTCTTTGAAAACTGTAGTAAAGACATTTTAAGTTTTAACAAAAATTATATCAAGTCAGTGGATTACGGAACACATATGAAATTCAGAGCAAGAGATACTAATTTCTAGCCAATGCTGTTGTGGACAATATACCAGCCAAGGAATCAAGGAATTTGTTAAATCAACGTGTGTGCCTTCTGTTGAAAGCAACAACAGAAAGACCAACTTGAACGGGCTTACGTCATAGAGGGAATTTATTGGCTCCAGAAGCCTGAAAATCCAGGTGTACACTGTATCGTTATTTGATCTATATAGATACTGTGCTCAATCTTGAATCATATATCTCAGGCAGCACAGACCTGGTATCTCTCTGGCCTCTTTTCTCAGGATGCTGGTGCCATTTTTTAGCAAACTTGCCAATCACATTTGCAAGGGGAAGGCCAGCTTCCCGGGACTACAGATATTGTCACGAAACCTGAACCAATCAGGCTTGTGGCATGTGCTAACTGTCTGGGTCCCATTTGGTAGAGGGAAGAGATCAGGCAATGCTAGAGAGGCAACAGTAAATGCAGTGTCTTCAGTTCTCGTTCTAGTCCTAGTACTGTCTCTTGCCAACAGGTTGGCTTTTGATAGATTACTCTTTAGCCTGTGTTCTTACCTGTACAATAGACCAGGGTAGCAAACACTGTCCATCCTCTCGGCCCAGATTCTCTCAAGTGTCTCTTGGTGTTTTCAGATGCCCATCTTCTCCATTTCTGTGTGCTTTGCTTTGCATGGCTAGCACCTGCAACTCCTTTAAAGAAACTGGTTTTGGGAGACGAGCCATTTTTTCATAGACATGCATGAAATGGGAAACTCCTGGGAGTTTACATCCATCCAGCTTTGGTGCATTATTGACATTCCAATGTGCCTGTCGGAGAAGGCTGAACCTGGCATACAGCCTGAAATTGCATCCTGTTTTGACTTCTTCCTCTCCTGTATGCCACTTTCCTCACTCCTCTTGGGACTGTTTCCTTACTACAGCTTCATCTCAGGGTCTGCTGATGGGGAAGCCAACCTAAGACAATCTACTTGCTGTTATTAAGGTAACTCAAGAAAAGTGCAAACAATCATCCTTGTTGTGGTAGTTACCTAATCTGTCAACTTGCAAAGGGGTGGAGTCTAGCCTTTCACTCAGGTCACAGCCAATAAGACATCCGAGTGGGCATGGCCTTCTCCTGAGGATTCTGGGAACTCTATCTTCCTCCCTGGAAATGGGACACACTCTCTGTTTGTCTCCCTGGGAGACATTCCTGTTGGCAAGTCACATGGAGCTACACACTGATGGAGTCAGAGTCCTGGAGCTGGAGGAGCCACTTGGAGACCAACGCCAGTGCTGAGATGCTTCCACCACCACTGGATCCACAAGACTTTCCACCCACTGGCCTGCAATCTTCCTGCATTCCGCGTCATTGCATATGTTGCATGAGTCTGAAGAGGAATTCATAGAGTAGTATCAGACATATGGACTAACATTGGACTTATGGACTGGAACTGGACTGGGCTGGGCTGTTTTCTTAATGTATATTTACCCTTTAATATAACGTTCTCTCTTATACACTTATAAGTTTCTATGCATTTTTTTCTCTAGTCAACCCAGACTAACCCACTTGCTATATCATGGGCCATCTTATGACCATACTTTCTGCTTACAACTTCAAGGCTGAGATCTAAAAAGGTCTAACTCTGAAACCATTCAGATCGACCTTCCAGAAGTGAGGCTCTGCCCCTGCTATGAACTGAAAAAACTGACACCTTTTTTTTTCACTCACTCGTTCTAGTCCATTTTTATGTCCAGGTGTGGTTACTTCCAGGAATATTAACAATTACAAGTAGTGTGCGTTACATGCTCACCATATTCAGGAACTTTGAATATGTTATCATAACTAATCCTCACAACAACCTCCTGAAAGAAGAATTCTTATTAAAAATAAAATGTATCTGGCAAGTGACAGGCCAGACTGCCCTTTTTACCTGCCTCTCCCCCTAGAACTCTGTCATTCTGGCCGTCCCCCTGAGTGTGCATCGGAATTTCATCACCTAAAATACAAGTGTGTTTCCACTTGATCCTAACACTTGACCTGAATCAAGTCTCTGAACTTCTGTAGTGTTTGCTCTTCATCCTTACTTTGGAGCTTCTGTGTAAAACAACTTATCTTGAAATAATTGTTTGGGAGGCTTCTGGAAAAGGCAGGAAGGGGGCGGTGAGCCTTACTTACTGTGTGCCAGGCCTTTTGCTAACCATCAGTTCACATCATTCCCACACAAACCTAGGAGGTGAACGTCCTTTCATGTCAGAGAAGAAATGAGGCTCAATTTTGCAGATTGGGAAACTGAGGCTCACGATGGTCTCAGGCAAGCTCACCCAACTGATCACTGGCGAGCCTGACAAGTAGGGCCCGTTGATTCCAAAGTTTGTGTTTGTTCTTTTGCATCAGGCTGTTAACTTTAATCATCCCAACCTCCAAGTTGACTTATTGGCTCTATGTTGCCTCTCTTCTTGCTGACCCCCCGTGATTGCAAAGGGTGTTGACTTAATTGTGGTGCCTATTTGTTTTGCACCAGTGACTCACTCTGATGTTTGCGAACTCTGTCCTTGGCCCAGAGGTGTTTGAGAAGGTGGGAAAGGGGCAGTGAGACCAAAGCCATTCTTCCCGGTCTCTCATTGCACTCCAGCTTTCTTCATATCCAGTCCATCCATCATTCGTTCACATCCTTCTACCAAGCTGAAGCTCTTCTCGCATTAACACCATTTTCTCCAGTGCTTTAGTTAAGAAAGAGAGGTAAGACTTTCTCAGTGACCTATGGTGCTCCAGCTTTCTTCATATCCAGCCCATCCATCATTCGTTCAGAAAGTTTCCCCCAGTCCTGGCGACTTGGGGCATCTGTGTAGGCCCTGGCGTTAACAGCACTTGCCAGAACAGGCCAATTAGCTGTAGTCCTCGAGCTTACATTCCAGCAGAAACAAAGTAAGACTCTGCTTATCTTCCTCCAGGGCCGGGCCCAGCTTCAACTCCTGCATTTTTCTTTTATCTCTTTAATATATTGGGGTTACAAGTGAGAATTCATTTGAAATCCAGACTCTGCTGCCTAGAAATGAAAAAGTTGAAAAAGACCACCATGAACAAGTGAGATAATTATATCTGAAAAAATAATAATCCATGATTAAAACATAGTATTCTGGAACCTTGTTAAAAAAAACAACTTTTGTTGGACACTAAATACATGCTTTTTTTCTGAGAACATTGTTGTAAGTATGAATCAGTTCTGAATAAGGACTTTTGGCTAGATGGCCAGAAAGAGAACTGAATTCTGTT
Organism: Tenrec ecaudatus; assembly: GCF_050624435.1. NCBI lineage: Eukaryota > Metazoa > Chordata > Mammalia > Afrosoricida > Tenrecidae > Tenrec > Tenrec ecaudatus. Next base: position 147,249,876 of record NC_134548.1, read on the forward strand.
ATTGTCCAAATTACAGCAAGTCCCAAATAACATATTGTATTTTAAAATCATGAAGTGAGAATTGCTTACAGCAGAATCATTCTCTCCTTAATTTTGATCGCAGCTGCATCAGGTAGGTGCTACAAAGTATCTTCATTTTACAGCCATTGTAACTAAAGTTTGGAAAGATTGAGTTACTTGGTACTCGGGAGCCTGTAACTCAGGAATGGCAATGTTGAAAAGATGGCCCTCATACTTGGGCGGACAAAGAGAAACGCCCTTTTGAATTGCACATTATGTACACAGAGTTGAGCTGCTCAACAGGACATATGCCCTGAGGTCCCAGCGTTGTACCATTCAAAGGAAGGCTAATTCCAAGGGTGATGTGACATTCAGTTAAAAAGAAAAGGGCTGCAATTTTTGACTCCTTTCTACCCCTGGAAACTTCCCTGTGGTCCCTGCTGAGGCAACTCAGCTTCCACGAGGTGCAATGGAATTTCTTAGGAGAAGGGGCATGGCAGCCACATCGTACTGCTGAGAAGAGACATCAAACAGTATGGATCCAGCTGTCTGTGTGCCAATATGTCAGCTCAGAAGCATGAAGCATAGCACATTCTCCCTTATTTGGCCCCACAGGTCTGATTTCCTCAAATACCAAGACCAAAGTCAGTCTGCAGCTGAAAGTATTCAGCGAGTCAGGGATGCCCTCAATTGGCAAAACACAGCCAGGTCTTTGAGAGCAGATACAGTGAAGTCCACCAGATGGTGATGTTTCCAAACAAGGTGATGCGGAGCATGACTTAGAGCGGCCTGGGAGGTCTGAAGTGCTTACGGATACTGAAACCCAAATTATGTATCAGATGCTGATCGAAAGTCAAAGGACATCGCTAAACTCCGAGAACGTGATGCGTCTTTGCAAAGAAAAAGAGCAATTGGGAAGCGATTATTTGGGGTCAGGAATTTGTTCTCTAGATTAGGAGCCCTTAGCCTGCTGGGGACTCAGCCCTCCTCTGGGGGGCCTATATGAGTACTCCTTGTCTTTGAGAAAGCGACACATGGCTAAAAATTAGGGCTGAGGTCAGAGATTTCACCAAGGAAGCAAGTTCCAACGTCTGTCCTGGGATCAGCCCCGATGAGGCCCCATGTCTCACACGATCTATATCAGTGGTTGGCAAACTTTCAGACAGGGCAGGCCACAGCTTTATTTAGCCCCTCTAATTTAAGGTTGTGCATGCCAGGAATACATTTGAGCATTTGAGGTCTCTCGACTCAACCCTTCACATATGGACAGCAAATATGATTTCTTAAGTGTTGGAGGACCTTCTTTGAAAATGCAGCTGCAAGGTCAATACTCCCTTCGTGGGAGCCTTACCTTGACTTTTCCTTGTAGACTATCTTCATGGAAATCTTAATTTGCCTTGAGAAAGTGGAGCCCCCAGAAGTCCCCTTCCCTGAGCCTAAATCACCCTGCTCTGTAATTGCACGGGGGTGGGAGGTTGGAGGATGTGTTTCCAAAGGCCAAGTCCTTGACATTCTCCTGTCTTTGGCTGCCCTCCCCCTGGCCCTTCCCGTCCTTATCTCTCCATCCTGGAGTCCTGGAGCACAGGCGGTGCCTCTCTGTAGGCGGCCTCTGTTCCTGCTAGGAATGCTGTCCGGCAGGCTGAGCCTCGCATCCTTGCCAGAGACCACCGAAGAGACAGCTCTCCCACCCGCCTCCTTAGGCCTGCTCCTAGCCCTCTTCCCCAGGCTCATCTTAGTCGTTCTCCAGGCTCCTCCGTAAATGTCACTGCTGCCGAAATGCCTTGTCTGAGTCTCGGGACTAGACAAGGTTTCCCGGTCTGGCATGCTCACAGCTCCATCGGAGCACTAATCACAAGTGGGAATTAAAAGTGCTTTACATATAGTTGAACATTTACCAAAAGTTGCATACACAGATATATACCCCTTATATACTCGAGTATAAGCCAACCCGAGTATCAGCCGAGGCACGTAATTTTACCATGAAAATGTGCTGAAAAACTCAGCTTATACACAACTGTGTGCGTGTGTGTGTGTGTGTGTGTGTGTGTCTGAATCACAGTGCAAGGGAATCTGGGAAATGTGTCTTTATTCCAGAATGCCATGCTCCTATCTCAACATTCCAGCTTTATTATTAAGGAATAAACTGAGAAGAATCTTTTGTGACATTTAGTGGGCTTAGCACAAATATAATAAAAAGGGATTTGGCACGAGGACAGCACAGAGGCGTCTAAGAGAGGGTCAGGGAGCAAGGAAGACTCCGTGGAAGAGTGGATAGCTGGAATGGGCGTTGCAACATGGGAAGAATTTCCTTGGGGTGGGTGAGGTATAAGAAAGGCCAGGTAGACAGAGAGCGCAAAGGCACGCAGATGGAAAAGAGCAGAATGTGGTTCCAGAGAATGAGCTGTCCCCTTTGACTGCAAGTGGGGGGCAGTAAGGTGAGACTGCGATGGAAGGTTGAAGTCATTTGGGGAAAGCTTTGAAGGTCCTAGCAAAGACTCTGTATTTACTTTGATAACCAAAGGGGAGTCCTTGCAGGCTTTAATGCAGAACAACAATGCTTCTGGATCGTGCTGGAGCAATACTTACAACTTCTGAGCAAGGGAGGACTGGTTCTGAAGACAGGGAAAAAGAATGCGGTCAAAGTCAGGCATCATAAAGACAGTGAGTCTATTGTAAGAGGCCAAGCAACTGGTAACACAGGCCTGTGTCGAGGGGTGGTAATGGGGATGGAGGCAAACACAGGGCACAATGGAGACGGGAAATCTACTGAAATTTACTGTCGTGTGTGCAACGAAGGGGGAATGGGGGATCAGTTAGAGGTGAGCCTGAGATTTCAAATTTAAGTAACTAGAGGAGGCTTGAACTGCTCACTAAAATAGAAACTGATAAAAAAAAAGACAGTTTGGGAATGGAGCAGAGCAAGGCCCGGTGAACTCCAGCTGATTGGCTCATCTTGGCCCCAGCTGCATGGAGCTGTGTTTCAGAAAGGCCCAGAGCTCAGCCATGAGGACTGGACTAGAGACACAGTCGGTTTTCTTTCTTTTCTTTTTGTAAAAAGATACACACCAAGATATTCCCCAGCACACTTCCACAATTATGATTTAAGGATCTCGCTTACATTTTTTCTGGTTGCGCCCACATTGTCGATATTCTTTTCTAAACTATTTCACAAACACTAATATAACCCTGTGTCTTCTTCCCCACGATGACTACCCCCTCCCCAAAGGCTTTTCTCCTTCCTCCCAACCCTTAATAATGGTCACCATTAGACTCTGATTTCTATGTGTCTGTGTATTTCATAAGTGAGATCATATGGCATGTATCCTCTTGCAACAGAGTCATTTTGCTCAGCATAAGGTTTTCAAGGTTCAGACATATTGTGGCGTGCATGAGAAATTAATTTCTCTTTCTGGCTGCCTAAAATTCCACGGGAGGCACGTGCTGCATTCTGCTTATCCATTTATCCGTTGATGGATATTTCAGTTGTTCCCACCTTTTTTGGCCCTTGTGAAAAGCGCTGCACTGAGCCCTGGCATACAGACTTCTGTGGGTGCTCCTTTCTTCAGCTCTCCTATGATTGGGATGACTAAGCCATATGGTAATTCTATGTTTAACTTTTTAAGGAGCCACCCCACTTTTCCATAATGGCTATATCATTATGCATTTCCATAAGCAATGGCAAAGGGCCAACCTACATGTTCAAGTGTTTCTCGGTAATCAGAGAAACTCTTGAAGGAATGTGAACTCAGAGTAAGAAAAGCAAAGAGGTCAATGGCAGAACCAGGGGTGGAATGCTTATGGTCAGAGGGCAAAGGAAGACGCCAAGCCAGGCGAGGACAGGTAGAGAAGAGAGTTCAATAGCCCGAGACTCCAAGACGAGAGAGCGTTTCCAGGAGTAGAAAGAAGGTCCAATCAGGCAGCTGCTGTTAGAGAGCTTAGGGAGGACACGGACCAGGAAAGCGCTTTCAGAGTTAGCTGGGAAACTGCACCCGACAGTGTGGAGTAGCAAGAAGTTATGGGAGGTGTTTGCGGGGCAGAGGTGAAGAGTGAGGCCCGATGAAGAGGAAGGGAAGTGCGAGGGACCTAGTGTGGATGACTGGTACGAATTGACGGTGTTGATTATAGAGCACACTTTGAATGCTTGTGGCTGAGATTCAGGTGTGTGTAGGGTGGGGGGAGAACAGGAGCGATGAACATTATCAAGGCCTGTACATGGATTAAGCCTCTGATGAATCCCCTCTGACCACAGTCTAGGGATGTGACTAGTCTTGCTATCAGACAGAGTATTGTCAGATCATTTATGACAGATGGAACTAGATTAAAATCAAATAGATGATCATTTGATCTCCCTTCTGACCCATTTTAAATTTGTTCTCATTTTAAACATGTCCTGTTTTTTTTCTCAATTGAGATGTTTTTCTCTCTGATTTATTTTATTATTATTTATTTCTGTATGTTTTCCAGTGTATGAAATCCAAGACAGGTAAATCTGTAGAGACAGTAACTGGAGTAATGGCTTATTGGGGATACGGCAAAGGAGGTTAGTGGGGCTGGGGAGCTAATAATGAGTACAAGGAGGAAGAAAATGTGCTAGAACTGATAGCACTGATGATTTTACAACTCCTTTTAATATGACTGAGCTATGGAAGTGCATGAATGTGAATTAGATGTTAACAAAACTGTTTAATAAAAAAAGAGAGAAGGAAAACATGGAATGTCAGGACTGGCAGGGCCTTAGAAACGTCATCTAACCTCTAAACGGATATTAAGAACAAGATCCGTATCTAGAGAGGGGAAACCTAACCCATTCTGCCCTGTTAGTAACTATGGAAAGAGTGTTTCCTTGGCCCCCTGGAAGCTATGTGAACTTGCAAAACACCCCATCAATCCCTATTAGTAAATATTTCTAACGTGTCAAAATCTGACACCAAGGAACATATTATCAGACTGCCCTGAAGAGATACACTGTCTCCTGTTGTTTGTTTGTTGTTGTTGTTGTTGTTGATGTTGTTAGGTGCCATCGAGTCAGCTCTGACCCATAGCGACCCTACCCACAACAAAACACTGCACAGTCCTGCACCATCCTCACAATTGTTCCTATGCCTGAGCCCATTGATGCAGCCACTGTGTCCGTCCATCTTTGGCTCCCCACTCAGAGGAAGAAGCTGCTGAGAACCTTAAGGGAAGCTTCGAAGCATTTTCAAATATCCCCTTCTAAGACACTCATAAGTAACTCTGGTGGTGTACTGGATTACACATTGGGCAGGTAACCACAGGTCAGCATTTCTTGGAAGAAAGAAAAGGCTTCCTACCCCCATAAAGAGTTAAAGTCTCAGAAACCCAAAGGGGCAGATTTACTCTGTGCTATAGGATAGCTATGAGTTAGAATTGACTCAATGGTGAGGTTTTGACACACATGTTTGGAAGGCATAGATAGATTAGATAGATAGATAGATAGATAGATAGATAGATAGATAGATAGATAGATAGATAGATAGTCCGAAGTCAGATAAAATGCGTGGGGCTCACAAGTCCCTAAAAACTAGAATGTGGGTTCACTGTCTTCTTAGAGTCACCATGGGACTCCATCTGAGAAGTCTACAGAGGGTAGGGATGCAGTCAGAGTTGAAGAACTCCGTGAGTTTGTAGCAAGCACCTCCAGCCAGTTCCAGTAGAGGACTAGGGACCAGCAAGAACTATGGTCTTTACACATCTTCCTTTCTGAGAAATCACAAAAGAAGAATCAGGTTCTAAGGCTAAGAAGACTCTGGTGGGTCATTTGACTACAGATCAAAGAACAATGTAAAAAAATATAATTTTGCAGTGTTTTTTAATGGTAAAATGGATATTCTTTTTATTTCTGTGTACCAGTATTTGTAAGTCAGCCAGTGATGCTGGTACTATAGTTACCATGATGCAGCAGAATACAAAAAAGAAACAAGCTAGGGTTTATAATTAAAACAGAGCAGAAGGCTAGAGGAAACCAATTAAGTGCATTATGGCTTAACCTTCCCCTACCCCTACATTGTCTAGTAAGAAGACTCCCTCATCCTATACGCTACAAATAATCCTTCACCACACATCGTTCCACTTTTAGGTCCTATTGTTGAGGCTAGATCCTAAAAACATTCAAGGTAGTGTTCTATATAGTTATGTATAGACAGGGACATGGCTTATCATGCTGTGCAGAGTAACCAAGGTAAACCGTCATATTATCGAACCTTTGGTTAAATAGAAACCACAATCTTCACCCTGTTCCCCGCGCACCCGCCCCCCCTCCTCCATACTGTAGGAACAAGGGAAGCCAGGTTATCAAGGCAAGAGCGTTCTAAAGCAAGAAGCCCTACAAAAAAGGAAGTCACGCAGTCACTGCCCGGATGGGCATGGGGCTAAATGTCTGTCTTCATACAATCTTCAGATTGTGTGCTTATGGACTCATTTAAAAAGAAATCTAACGTGTGTATGGCTTCCAGGTCACAGAGAGAAGCTTGCTGGACCTGGGGCAGTGGGAAGTCCTCTTCACAGTTCTGGAATGGGTTGGTCCAGGCTGGACTGTCCCAGGCCTGGTTACTCCAGGCTGGGGTGCACCACAACTGGCTATTCCACATCTGGCTGCTGTTCCACGTCTGGTTGCTCCAAGCCTGACTATTCCAACCCTGCTTGTTCCAACTCTGGTTGTTACAGGCCTGCCGGTTCCAGCTCTGATTGCTCCACATGGGAAGGTTTCCAGAAGGAAGGCATCCTTGGTGGTAGGAATCATAGACGTCCAGGTATTCTGTAGGTGCAGAAACCTGAGTCACACCATGGTTATTCTTGGGCCACCTCTTACATTTCATTCTCTGTTCGTAGCTCAAATTCAGAACTTCGGAAAGCTCTTGCATCTGCTGGAGGCTGGGGTACTTCTGTTTCTGAAAGCGGTCCTTGAGTATGCACAGCTGCATCTGAGAGAACACAGTTCGCACCTTCTGCTTCCTGCCCTGGCCCTTGCTCTCCCTCTCCTTCCTCGCTGGGTCCTTCTCTACAGAGGCGGGCAGTTGGGCTTTGGGACTGGTGGAAGAGTCCGGGCTGTCCTGTAGAAGCAGGTCCACGGAGGAAGGAAGCGGAGACTGGGCTGTCTCTGAGTAGGGGGCCTCAGCAGATGACATGTGCAAGGATGTGTAATCTTCTTTAGCCCCCAAATTGGTAGTTACTGGCGAAGAGTTTCTAGAATAGGAAGCTTCAAGAAGGCTTTGGGGAGAAGCTACATCCACACACATGTTGCTGAGGAAAAAACCCAAACAAATGAACAACAAAATCAAAACCCTCAATTGTGTAGCAGTGGGAAGCAAACAGTCCAATCCAAGGGGTGGGGGTGGGGGGGATTTTGGAGTCTCCCTTTTCAGTGTTTTTAAAAGTGTTCCACTCATCTGCTTAAAAACAAAAACAGGAAGAGGAATCATAAGGCCCCTAGTCAATACATTCAACACTGATAAAATACATTTACTGTGCCACCCCATGTTTTTAATGCTCAGTCAGAGAGAGATAGAAACAGAGAAGGGGGAGAAAGTAACCTCGCGGTGTGGGTGTAGAGGACCGCATATGATGGGAAAGACCAGCAAGACCCCATGGGAGAATGGAAAGCAAAAGATGGAGACAAGAGGAGGCAGGGGAGGATAGGTATAGGGAAAGATGAGGCATGGTGATCCTGCCATAGAGTTCTAGTCTTCCATGTGGAAGGCGCAGGTTTGCTCAGCCACTTCTCATGCATTGGTCGGTGGAGGCGTGGATGTTGCTATGAGGCTGAACCGATAGTCTTTGGAACTTTCAAACAAAGACAGACAAGAAAGGCCCAGTGCTCTATTTCTGCAAAGCAACCAATAAAAAACCTATAGATTACAGCAATCTCATAGGGATGATTGTGCATGGAGATTCTAAGTGTAGATGGAAGCTAACGACTGGAAATAGGAGACGGGGGAGAAATGGACCGCATAGGAAGGGGTAAGTCTACAGACAGGATGTGCTAAAGAGAGTATGTCAGTCTTCAGCTTAGCAAAGACAAGCAGAGTAACCACTGGACCTTTGCAAATGCGCCCTAGCTCTACAACAATTGAGGAATCACTCTCCTCTGGGAATCTGGCTCTGCTTTGATTTTCAATATCAGATTGTTTTTGAAACAAAGGCTTATTTGGCCAAGGAATTCAGATGATTTCACGTATTTAGGAAAGAAACCCTTAGGTGTTGGGGGGGGGGCATCAAACTGGCTCAGAGCCACGGAGAGCCTATTCACAACCGAAGGAAACAGTAGAGGTGTCTATTTCCTCCCCATTAATGGATTGAATGACCCTACCACCTCAGATGTGTGCTGTAAATCCTAGTCTGCCAGTGGGATTGGGTTCGGTTGTTTTGTTAACAAGGCAGGATCAGTGCAGGGTGTAGTCTGAGTCCATTTTGACGGAGATATAAAAGAGATTAATAAGCAAGCAACGGAAAGATGGAGTGAGACATAAGGAAATCTACAAGGAAGCAGCAAAGAGAAGATGAGGAGGCGACAAGGACTTCCAAAGCCTTCCCCGAGAGCCTCTGCTCTGAATTCAGCCTTTTCACCTCCTAACCTGGGAGTCCGGACCGCTCTGTTTGCTCAAGCCAGCCACTGGCACATTTCTCTTACGGCAGCACTAGAGAACCTGAAGCTATGTATGCCTAAAATGTTTCTTTCTTCGTGCATTATTCGGTGGTTGCCACTGTTTATGACCCCTCCAAGGACATTCTCAAGACTAAACCAAAGAGATATTTATATAAGCAGATTTAAATACATTGCCAGCTCAAACCTTACGAAGGATGGAACATGACACAGAAAACGAAGATAATACAAAAGCCGTGGAAGAGCACACACAAGCTTCTTCACGGCTAGTCAATTCGATCCCAGATCCATGGGCTGTCGTCTGAGTGGGGTCTTTAGAGGCCTTGCTCGAAGAGAACCTGGACCACTGAGTCGACTCGGACGCATGGCAAGCCCTGTGTGGGAGAGTAGAAAGAGCCGCCACGTACCCTTCAATGGCTGATTTTGTGGAAGGTCCTGGCCAGACCTTTCTTTCTTTCTTATTAAAAGATCATTTTATTGGCGGCTCTTACAACTCTTAAAACAAGCCATAGAGCAACTGCAGCAAGCATATTGGTACATGCAGCGCCATCATTATATTCTGCATATTTACTTTCTGTTGAGCCCTTAGTAGCCGCTCCCCTTTGTTCCCTCCCCCTCTGGTGACCCCTTGATAAAGTACAACTGATGATTATGTTCTTAGCTGACACTGACCGCTACCTCCCCTCCCCCATGGTTTCTGTTGCTCGTCCCCCAGGGGTGGGGGCAGCAGACCTTTCCTTTAAGGCACCTCGGGATGGACTTGGACCTCCACCTCCTTCCAGTTAACAGTTGAGGGCATTCGCCATTTGCTTCCCTCATGGACTCCAAACAACCAAACAACCAAATCCACTGCCCTGGAGCTGATGTCAATCTTTATGGCAGCAGACAGCCTATCTAGTGGTTTTAACTACGGACCTTGCCGTTAGCACTGTATGGACCCTTTAAACTCCCTTAAAACAAGACAAAACAACGACAACAAAAAGCACCCTTGTGCCGGGAGATAGATTTGAATTCACAGTGGCCCTAGGTGTTCAGAGCAGTTTCTGATGGCTGTGACCTTTCAGAATCGTTTCTAGGCCTTTCTGCCATTGCACCGCAAGGTGCATTACAGCTGCCAACTTTTCAGCTAGTAGCCAAGAGCCGACTATTTCTGACCCCCCAGAATTCCTTGTTCTTAGTTGCTGCCGAGCCAATCCCAACTCCGCTTCACCCTGTGTGCAGCGGAATGTAGCAGGACTGGTCCTGCACCATCCGACAAGCCTCCCTGGGTTTGAGTCCATTGCTGCAGCCACTCTGTCAACCTCTCTCGTCGTGTGTCTTCCTCCCTTTTGCTGCCTCTCTATGTAAGTAAGCATGACGTCCTTCCCCAGGGACTGGCCTCCCGTGATCACATGTCCAAAGGACATAAGGCCATCTCATCATCAATTTTAAAGGGTCTTCTGGCTAGCCTTCTTCCAAGATGGATTGGTTCATTCTGCTAGAGTCCATAGTATATTCACGATCTGTTGCCAGCACCGTAATTCAAATGCATCCACACTTCTTTGGTCTTCCTACTGCATCTGCTGCAGAAGGTTCCTCTATCAACTGATGAAAAGCAAGGTCACTTGGAAGATGAAGGTATGCCTAACCCAAGGCATGCTATTTTGATCACAGCGACCCTATAGACCAGAGGAGAACTGTCCTCTAGGGTTTTTTCAAGGCCGTAATCTTTACACATTGTGGCCCAGCGGTTAAGCCCTGAACGGCTCACCAAATTGTTGGCTCTTTGAACCGTCCAGTCACGTGCAGGGAGAACGTCGGGGCGGCCTGCTTCCATAAAGATTTACAACTACAAAAATCGTATGGGGTAGTCCTACTCTGCATTAAGAGTGGAACTCGTCATTCACCATAATGGACTGGAGACCACGGAGTTGTTTGTTTGTTTGTTTGTTGAAATCTCTATGGAACAGGCTGCAGGTCTTTCTCCCAAAGACCTGCGGATCAGCAACAGAGGCGCTTAACCACAGTACCACCTGGGTTCCTGAAGGAACTCATTAACTCCCTTCACAGAAACCCAAACCAAACCTATTGTTGTTGACTTCATTCCAATTCATGTGCTATAAAGTGCGATCACTCTCTAGGGGGGTTTTGGCTGTCAGCTTTCCGGAGGAAATGAGGAGATCTTTTTTCCATGAAGTTCCTCAGCTGGTTGGAACCCCTGGCCTTTAAGTTAGTAGTTGAGGTTAATCATTGTTCCCCTCTGAGACCTTTAACCCCCTCTCAATGAGGGTTTCTTCCAGAGAATAAACACTTTTATCTTGGTGCACACAATCATGACATCACACCACCCCCTTCACACCATTCCCCATGCAGAACCCAGAGTGAACATGCTCCCCCATGGAATTCGCCAGTTGTTCCCAAGTGGCTACGGGAGCAAATGTTAATGTTTCGGTGAGTCTGTTAAGCATGGCCTTCAAGAGGTGCCTTCTCCAGGTCTCCATCCTCACCTGTTGTTTGGCGCCGTTTCTCCCCGCTCCCCGCCAACGCCGTTTGAGGACGTCCCTGTGCACTGTGCATTCTTGTCAGGCTGCTCTCTCTCCCTGGACTTCTGCCATCGCTGACTCACGCTGCGGACAAGGCCCCAGGGCAAATGTCTTGCCTAAAGATGCGGTGGGAAGAGAGGTGGAACCCCCTCTCTTATGTCAGCAGCGCTGACACTGTGGGTCAGGTGCCTGCTTTCGTGCATCTGGACCCTGGAGCAGGGTGACTCACCCAGGAGCGGCAGGGGAACGACAATGTCTGTGGTGGACTCGTTCAGATGTGGTCAGTTCCAGAGGAGTCTGCAAGCCTGTCCACTTCTCAGGATGAACTCTCTTGATGGCAACTGGGCAGGGTTGGTTAGTTTGTCTTTTCATGCCCTGGATGCCAAATTTGCCCTATGTCTGTGGAGCCTTGAGTTTTGCTAGGATGCTAACCAGTTTCATCAAGGCTTCCACACTAAGGCAGACTAGGAAGAAAGGCCTGAGGATCTGCTCCTGAAAAGCAGCCAATGGAAACCCGATAGGTCCCAGCAGAATCTCATCTGATATGCTACTGAAAGAACTCCCTAAGCTGGAAGGCACTCAAAACACACAGTGCTCACAGCAATGGAACAAGGATCACAAGGACCGTGAAGATGGCACCGGACCATGCAAAACTTCCTTCTGTTTTCCGTAAGGTCTCCATAAACGGGAGCCACTGTGCTGGCAATGGACATCACATAGTTTCATCTGTCCTTGCCCTGAAATGAAGATGGGGTGGGGGGCGGTTGGACTGATGGTTTAAAACATGCCCTTCTCTCTACTTAACACAGAGCTAGGCATCAGAACTATGTCAGGATCCCTGTTAGACATGGGACTATCTGTGGGTTTTTTGGGGTTTTTTTTTGGTGTTTACAAGATATGCAGGCTAGGCAATCTTAAAGAGACAGTGACTGGACCGATGGTTTGTGGCAGTCATGTGAGGGGAGGGAGGGAGGGGAGCAGGGAGCCAACAATGACCAGTACAGGGAAATAAAAAGTGTTCTAAAATTGATGGTAAGGAGGGTGTAGCTTTTCTAGTTGTGTGAGATCAATCAACTTCTATCTGAGAGGAATTACTGAGAGATGAATGATGCGTAACCATACTAGCGGGGTAGGAGGAAAAGAAGAAGAAAATATATAAGCATATGTGTACTGCATATGCAAACAAAACAAGGAAGCAGAGTGACTTTGGGTGCCTACATAAATCATTCCTCAGCACTAGAACAGTTTGTTTTAATAATGTGGCATTATTAGAACCTTCCTGACATGATTACTGAAGACAAAATGGGTGCATAAGCAAATGTAGTGAAGAAATCTGATGGTGCCGGGCTATTAAAAGATATAGCATGTGGAGTCTTAAAGGCTGTACTTAAGCAAGTGGCCATCTAGCAGGGGAGCAACAAAGCCCACATGGAAGAAGCACACCAGCCTGTTTTTATCACGAGGTGTCAATGGGAATAGTTATTAGGAGATTAAACATGAGCAAGCAAATCAATGTGAAGGGACATAGTGGAGACCTAAAGACGACCTGTGAGATAATTGGACAACCCCTCTCAGAAGCACCACATGGAAGGGAGATAAATCCAGGATGTGGTATATTACTGATTAACCACATAAGTATCCTCTAGTGTTTTAATGTTTCCTCCCCTTAATATTATGGGTTTTATTTGTTTTACATCATTAAGTATGTTACATCTGCATATGTTCATTTGTATATTTAAGATCATTCTGTGCATGAAAGTCAAAAGAGTTAACCCTAAAGAAACAGTAACAGGAGCAATGGTTCCCTGAGAGTATGGGAAGAGAGAGGAGAGCCAAGGAAGAGGGGGAAGGTGGAATAGCATTGATGATTATATACCTCCACTCGATGGGATTGAACAACAGAATTGTTCGTGAATGGATATATTGGATTGCGGAAGACAGGGTACGCATACACAAAAAGAATAAAGGTACCTAGGGGGTATAGTGGGGGAGGGAGGGACAACAGGGAACTGATATCAAGGAGTTCCAGAACAAAAAACTTTTTGAAAGTGATTGTAATTGCACAATACTGCTTGATGTGATTGTCCCATGGAATGTTAGGATATCTGTAAGAGCTCCCAATAAAATGATAAGTAAAAGAAAACCAAAATCTTCACAACTGGACCCAGAAGAAACATCAGGCTAGATGGAGAGAAGATTGAAGATGTTAAGGATTTCCTCTTGCTTGGACCCACAGCCAATGCTCATGGAAGTCCAGGGCTCAACCAATGTGTCCCAATGGGGTAGTGGGGAGATCTGATGCATAAGACCACTCTGAAGCGCTCAAGAACAAGGGTGTCGCTTTGAATGCTACAGTGTGCCTGACTCAAGACAGCATTTTCCATCTCCTCATATATTTGTGAAAGTTGAATATGGAAGACTGCGGAACAATTGTTGGATCCTAATGATGGTGTGGGCAAAGAAGATGGAAAGTATCATGGACTGCCAAGAGAACAAATACAGGAAGTACAGTCTCAAGAGGCTGCTTAGAGGCAAGGATGTCGAGATGTCATCTCATTTACCTAGGATGTTATAAGAGGCCAGTCCCTGGTGAAGGAAATCAAGCTTGGTCAAGGGGAGGGTCATTGATAGAATGGCTGTAACAATGGGCTCAAACGTAGTCAGGATTGGGAGTGTGGTGCGGGACCAGAGTTTCAAGATGTGACACAGGGATCACGATGAGTCAGAAGTGACTCAACAGCACCTAACAACTAGTGTCTTATGAGATAATATGTGATCCCTTAGAACACAGGGAGAGGCTGGAGTCACGAGGCTAAAACAAACCCCTAACTCCCCTCTGGCCACAGGGGAGGGACTCCAAGAACAGATCTACGAACAGACAGAGATGAGAGCAGACTTCATGATGGTGAATCGGACCACCGTATAATATGACTGATACTTGGTCAGATGATCTTCTTCTTGACCCAACCCGAATTTGTTTTAGGCTTACATATTTCTCGCTTGTTCCAAGACAGAAATTGCCTCTCTGGCTTTTAAAAGTACTGCTGGTGGTATTTTTTTTCTTACTGTCTTTTTATTTCATCTTTATATTATTATTTTCTTCTTTCTGTTCCATCTTGTTTTTGGTTTTTATTGTTTCTGTTAGGTTTCCCAGTTTATGAAGCACAGAAGGGGTGGATGCTTGGAGACAATTACTGTTGCATTGGCTTATTGGGGGATGGGAGTGAAGAGGGTGAGGGATTTGGGGAGTAAACAATGAATGTGGGAGAGGGGAGGGAGCACTAACCCGATTGTGATGATGTATACACAATTATTTTAAAAATTGACTTACCTATGACAGTGTATGATAGTTTACTTTTATATCAATAAATCTATTTTAAAAATAAAAGCAAACAAACTCACTGTGCTCAATGAATTTTGACTCTCCTGCAATAACCACTTAACCCACTGGATGTTTTCAGATCTGGAGAGCTAAGGAGGGTCAGGCCTGGTGAGTACTGGGAGGGAAGAGAGCCTAGAAATGTCAGGTGCGATGGACTTCCAGGTGCCCTGTTGGTGCAGTAGGAATCCTGGTGACGTAGTGGTTACACGCCTGCAGTTCAAACCCACCCACGGCTCTTCAGAAGAAAGACTGTACTTTCTACTCCTCTCAACAGTTACAGTATCAGAAACCCACAGGGGGTCATTGTGAGTCAGCACTGATGGAGGGAAGCACGGACCATTATTGGCGTAGTGGATTATGAGTTGGGTTGTTAACCACAAGGTCAGCAGTTCGAACCTGCCAGCCACTCTGCCAGAGAAAGGTGAGGCTTTCTGCTTCTGTAAAGAGTTACAGGCTTGGAAATCTACAGGGGCAGTTCTATTCTGTACTACAGTGTCACTAAAGAAGTAGGTGAAGTCAAATAATGTAGCGTTTTTCCAGCTACTCATTCAACAGTGTTGACCAGATTTTCACATTGGTAAAGCGGGACACCAGCAGGACACCATTGATAAAACTCATGTTCTGGCAAAATAGCCACATGACTGCCGAAAACCATATACCCTAGCTTGCTGTGCCTTCTTTCCAAAAATCGGAACTTTTAAAAAATGCCATGGAATGCAGGAAAAATTGTTTAAAAATTGGGACTGATAATGGTTTTAGACTCAGGAAGCAACAGACAAGGTGGCTCGGACAAAGAGCCTACAGGATTTACATACAACTGATATTTTATTCAGGATCTGGGATTGAATAAAGAAAGAGTATTCAGGGATAGCTTAAGGCCATAAATATTGAGAGCTTGGCAGGGAGAGGGGCATGTCTGATCAGCACATTGGAGCAGATGAAGGGGAAGGAAGAAAGAGTGGAGCACATCCTGCCCCATCAAGCCTGGAGGACGATATCCCATGGGCAGAACAGCCAATACACAGAGTGGACCATGAATGTACAAATGTGCTTGACACAGCTGATGTATGGATGGATTGTGATAAGAGGTGTATGAGCCCCCAATAAAATGATTTAAAGAAAATATTGAGAGCTTGGAATTTTTCAAGAAGGTGATAGGATTGCACCATAATTGACACTTTAAAATGGCCTGATAGCCATTGAGGTAGGTCACTTTCTAATACACAGAGGAAAGTTCGCAGCTATCCTAGATGTTTAGACAGAAAATGTAAAACACCAGGAAGCCTTGATAGTGTAGTGGTTAAGCTTTGGGCCACAAGACCAGCAAAGTCGTCTACAGCTGAAAACCTCCAGTCACTCTGCAGAAGACAAAGAAACTGTCTGTCCGCTCCCTCACAGTTACAGGCTTAGAAACTCATGAGGGCAGTTCTACCCTGTCCTATGAGGCACTTCGACTTGATGGCAGTGAGTTTGGTTTGGTTTTAATATAGGCAAGACAGGAAGGGGGTCTAGCCTAGTGGCTAGAAAGATTAAAGGAAACTAATGGATATAGAATACACTCACTGCCATTAAGCTGATGCCAACTCATAGTGACACTATACGGCAGGATAGAGCTGCCCTCGTGAATTTCTGAGACTGCAGCTGGCTCATGGTTTGACCAGGGGTCCTCAAACTTTTTAAACAAGGGGTCAGTTCACTGTCCCTCAGACTGTTGGAGGGTCGGACTATAGTTTTTTTTTAAAAATTATGAACAAATTCCTGTGCATATTGCACATTTTTTAAGGGTGGGGACAGACCCAGTCATGGACACGGCAGCCTGCTAGGTCTCCTTGCTTTATTAGTTTCCAGTCCATCAGTTCAAAAAGTTGGAGAGGGTGAGGCAGGAGTAGGCGAGGCCGCCAAAAGGAGCTCTGGACAGACTCTCCTGGGGCAGGCTTGGCAGGTGCAGACTGTGGGACAAGACCTCCCAGGCCCCACCAGGGACTGGTAGGAAGACCATGGATCAGTAGCTGTTCTTCCACACAGATGGAGACCTGGGGCTCAGGAGTTGTGCCATGGGCTTGCATGCCCCAGCAGGTCACAGACCACCAGTGCCCTGGTGAGCCTGGAAGGATTTGACCAGAGCAATTCATGTAGTGACCGGGCTGGAGCCGCCAACTGGGACATGGCCTTGTAGTGGTTGCATCTGCTCACACAACTTAGGGGGTCAGCACGGACCCTGGTGAGGGCTGGAGCCCCTTTGGAAACTAGGGCTCATAGGGGTGAGACCAGACAGGCAGGGAGGAGCCACTAGACCGAGGAGAGAAGCCAAGGGTGTATGTCTTTCAAGACACAGACACCCTAAGACCAGAGTCCCAGCCTCGAGCCTCAGAGGCCAAGATGAACCAGCCCTCGGCCCCATCCTGGCACAGGGGGTAGGGTTATCAGGAAACACCCCCACAATCCAGCCCTCCCTGCCTGAAGGTCAGTAGGCTGTAGTCTTAAAGGGGGGTGACCAATGCCTGTGGCTGCTTGGGGTTGGGCTGCCCACTTACTTCCCCTGGGAGGCAGATTTGTTGCCTTTAGGGATGAACTTCAGGGAGCTGCTGAATATTCAGACGCGGGACTGCTCCCCCCCACCCTCCCCCCCGCCCGCTCCCGCTTGGGGCCAGCATTGAGGAACTCCTGCCAAGGCCGTGGCTGCATTTACTGCTGGACACCTTAAAGGCATCAGGCTGATTGCGCTCGGGCCGCTCGTCCACGCTGTCATCGTGGACGGTCTCCATGAAGGCTCGCAGCCGCACTTGGCACACACGTAGACAGCGGGTTCAAAGTGATTCTGCAAAACCTCGCCCCCAGAGAGGCTGCAGAAAGACAGAGTGCTACCAGGTTCCCATCCCGCTCTCACACTCCGACAGCTCCGAGTGCATCGACCCCACCGCACAGATCTTATTTTGAAGTAAAAAAACAAAACGGGCAAAAACACCCAGCGGGCCGGATAAATGTCTTCAGCCGGCTGCATGTGGCCCGCGGGCCAAAGATTGAGGACCCCTGGTTTTGACCTTGCAGTTAGCAGCCCAACAAGTTAGCACCATGCCACCGGGGCTCTGTTTTAGGCAACATAATGCAGGTAAAACTGATTGGTTACATTGATGAATTGGACATGAGAAATCAAGAATCATGCGTGACTCAGATTTTTGACTTTAACTACTTGGGTGGTGCCATTAACTGAGATAGGAAAGATTGGCAGAGATTGGGGGTGGTAAGAAATGTAGAGTTCTAGTTTAGCCAGGATGAATTTTTAGTTTTATTAGACATCAAAATGGAGGTGTTAAGTAGACAATTGAAATTTCTCATTTTGAGAATTCTTTTCCTAATCAGCTCTCATTCGCTCTCGTGTTCCTTACTCACCTAAAAGCTCACCTTCTCCATGAGTCACATTTCCATGCCCTCTTCACTTTCTAAATCTGGAAGCCAGCTTCTTGTCACTATTATTTTTCTCCCCAAGAAGGACTCAGTGATCTGTTTGGTTAGAATTTTCAGTTGAAATGTCCAATAAGCACATGAAAACATGTTCCGGCTCATTTCGGGGAAAAGCAAATCAAAACCACAAGGAGCTAATACCTTTTCCCCCCTAAAGGAACATTGCTTATTTAGATGAGAAAAACCAAATGTCTTTTATTGTGAAATGTCTAGCCTACCTGCATTGCAAATACTCAAGCCAGGAGAAGCTGCTTCTGTTTTGTCTATTTCTGTCCTCTATAAAGAATTCAGAACTTGCAGGACACGGATGGGGGTCCCTGGCACTCTGGAACCTGTGGAGCTTCGACAACAAGTCCCCTGATGTTGGAAGCACATTAGGGACAGGCACCTTACCATGGGGAACTCTGCTGATGTCAGGTTGTTAAGACGGGATGTACTGGATACCTTTCATGTAGGCACTAATCTCTGGATGGATACAAGGTAAAGTGAAGTGCCCACCACTTGCCTGACCGCTTGTCTGAGTGTGATGGCTTGTGTGTTGCTAGGATGTTGGAAGCCATGTCACTGGTATTTCAAATGCTAGCAGGGGCACCCAAAGTGGACAGGCTTCAGCGGAGCTTCCAGACTAAAAACAGACAACAAAGAAGCACATGGCCCCCCACTTCAGGGAAAGAACCACTGAAAACCTTATGCAGAGTTTTGAAGCAATGTCAAATCCCGACGGCCTAAACAGAGGAAGCAGCTACTGCACGAGGATGGGTTCAAGGCATTTGGAAAGTGACTGAAGGAGAGATGATTTCTAGGAGGGGAGTCTGTTACGGTGACCTGAATGCAATAAAGCTGCAGGAGGGGAGCTTCGGGGTCTTCATGAGCTGATGGGGCAGGACTCGAATGGAAGGAGAACGAGCTGAAAACATCTTCTTATGATTAGGACTTGGAATATGTGAAGAATGAATTTAGGAAAATTCATGTGGCCAAAAGGAAACGCATGAAGATCGACATCCTAGGTAGTGGTGAGCTGAAGTGTACTGTTGTTGGCCATTTTGAATCAGAAAATCGTATGACTTACTATGCCAGGAATAATACAATCAGGAGGAATGGAGTAGCACTCATTGTTAGAAAGGATCTTGCTAAGTCCATCCCGAAGTACAAAACTATCTGTGATCAGATTGTGTCTATCCACCATGAAGGAAATCCAATCCACACAATTGTAATTCAACTTCATGCACCTACCACAGAAGCTAGTGGTTCAGAAATTGAAGAATTCTGCCAAAGGTCACAGGCAGACATTGACCAAGCACGCAGTCAAGATTCATCAATGATGTTGGTGATTGGAATGCAAAAGGTGGAAACAAAGAGGAAGGAAGAGTAGTTGGAAAATATGGACTTCGTTTTCGAAATTAAGCTGGAGATCACATGAGAGAATTTTGAAAAAACCAACAACTTCTTCTTGGCAAATACTTATCTCAAAACCACAAAGGGCGGCTATACCCATGGACTTCCCCACATGGAAAACACAGAAAGCAAACTGGCTCCATCTGTGGGATGAAACGATGGAGAAGCTCAATATCAGCAGCTAAACACAGAAAGTTAAAACAAGCCCACAGAGGCAAATTATGACTTGATGCCACCTGAGCTTTGAGAACATCTCCAGAACCGATGTCCTGCATCTGACAGGAATGACAGAACACTGATGGGCTGGGGGAGGACGTCATGACCATCATCCATGACGAACACAAAAAAAGGTCATTAACGAGGCAGGAAAGAAAGGAAAGATCAAAGTGGGTGTCAGAAGAGACCCTGAATCTTGCTCTTAATCAGAAAGTAGCTAAAGCAAATTGGAGAAAGGATGAAGTCAGAGAGTTGAATAGAAAATTTCAAAGGGCAGCTCTGGAAATCAAAGGCAAATATTCTGATGAAATGTGGAAGGAAACCTAGATTTGAGAACTAAAAAGGAAGATCACGCTTAGCAGATCGGAAACGGAAAGAACTCGGGGGAAACGTGAAGCCTAGAACTGCAACATTGAACAATTCCATGGGGGAAGTACTGGATAATGCGGATGCTTCAAGGGAAGCTGGAAAGAATACAGCCACTGTACAAAAAAGGAGCTAGGAGATGTCCCACCATTTCAGGAGATAGCACACGAGCAAGGGCCTATGGTGCTGAAGGAAGAAGTTCAAGCTGCACTAAAAACATTAGCCAAAAAAACAGGCTTCAGGAATTGATGGACTACCAGTTGAAATGTTTCAGGAAGCTGCTGCGACCCTCGAAGCACTTCGGCTTCTTGGAACTTTGGAAGACAGCTTCTTGGCCAACTGATAAGAAGAGATCTATATTTATACCCAAGAAAGGTGACTCAACGGAATGCTCAGATGAGAATATCAGTAATATCCCTGCAAATAAAATTTTGTTGAATATCATACCACAGTGGTGGCAGCAGTACATTGGCAGCAAAATGCCAGAAGTTCAGACTGGATTCAAAAGTGAACTTAGAACAAAGCATATCATTGGTGCTGTCAGGAACACTTTGGCTGGAAGCATGGAATGCCTGGAAGATGGTTAGTTGCGTTTTATTAACTATGCCAAGGCAGTCGACTGTGTGGGTCATACCAAACTGTGGGTAGTCTTGAGAGGAAAGGGAATTCTAGAAAACCTCTTTGTGCACCTGCCAAACCTGCCCATGGATCAAGAGGCAGTTGTGAGAACAGAACAAGGACCGTGGCATGCGTGAACATGAGGGATGCTGGTCTCATGCTTGCATCCTCTCGCCAGCTTTATTCAATCGATATGCTGAACAATTCATCCCAGGAGCGGGATTGCATGAAGAAGAATGTGGCATCAGGCTTGGAGGACGGCAAGAACTTAGTTGTCTTGGTTAGCGAATGACAATACCAACCCAAATAACTGAGTTCCTCCCAATACGCGCACACACACACACACACACACACACACATGCACACACAACCACCACCACCAAGCACATTGGACTCCTGTCTTCTGAGTCCCTGATGGCATTTGTCTTCAGTACTTAATCCTCAGCAACCCGGGGGGGGGGGGTCCCTACCCTCCTCCTAACACATCTCGGTCTTCTCTTCCCTCCCTCCCTCCCCACCACCAAAGACTCACTGACACACGAATCTCCTGCTCACAACCTGTGGAATATATCTCAATCATCAACCAATCACCAGCATATCCTCACAGTGTACTATCTGGCACCTCTGTCGTTCAGAGTTTCTCCAGAGACTCCTCTGAGGCCACCCCAGGTACAATAGTGTAGTCAGCACTGTGTGAGCAAGATGTGTCACTCGGAGGACTGGGGTCTTACGGGACCTCTTCTTTCTCTTGTGGTGGAAATCTTCTTTCTTAATCTTCCCATCATGACAGATTATTAATACCGTCTTCTTTGCTCTGGTTGGTTTCACTGAATGCGATTCAATAACAGACTGTCTCTTTTGCAACACCGATTATATCTAGAAGTGAAATAGAGAATGAGCATTGATATGAGAGGAAATGGTGACTAGGCAGGAAGGGGACCATTGTGAAAGGGGCTCAGGTTGGGGAGGGGCGTATGTGGCAGGTAAGCACAGGGTGGGAGCCTTGGTGGGGAAGGGAGTGGCAGGTTCAGAAAAAGAAGTGGAGCATGAATGAGGCCACCGTGTGGATGGGGCTTCCTCCTCTTCTCACTCCCACTGGTGCTTGTGGCGGTTTGATTTCCAATAGTGTCTGCTGATCCTTATCTAAGGGAAGGCTCTTGTGTATTCGCAGTCATGTCTGCCTTCTCAGTCACTCCCTCCATCCTGGAACCCACAGTGAACTGCTCCCAAGTCTCCAGATTTCTTTAAACACAGCCTCTAGGCCTTTGAGTCTAGGGCAATGGGGAATCAAGCAGGTCAGTTAGTTTGGTGGGTTGGTTGGCATAGCAACACCCTCAGCCAATGAGAGCCCTGGAGAGACTCAGACATCACAGAGCTTCTCTCCCATAGCAACTTGCAGACAGAGAGGGAACACCAGAGAGGCCAAAATGCCTGATAGGACAGGGAGGAAATTCCTTCAATGCCACTTGCAAAGCTTTCACAAAGAGACCTGCCACTTCTCTCACATGTCTCTGTGTTCACCCCTGATGGATGATGGTACCCATGCCAGGGAAAGGGTGTGCCATGGACACCCCATTCAGTGTTTGATTCTACTCTTTCTCACCTGTCTTCATTACCTAGTATTTTGGATGTCTCACTGAAAATCTCACCAAGATAATGTGGCCATTTGAAAATTTAAGTGGAAGCGTGAATGGTCCCACTACATGCTCAGAAAATTCCTTTCTATGTCTTGAAGGCCATCCACTTCTTGGGTCCTGCCAGACAGTTGTTTCTACCCCACTGCGCTTTCCCAGTGTCCAAAAGTTTTCCAGTGGAATGGCTTTGTGTCCATGTTTACAAAGGGCACTTCAAAGGCAATCTTGAAATACAAGAAAGACTGTCTGTGAATGGATTCTATCTATCTATGTTCAAGGAAATCCATTGAATCTAAGTATTATACAAGTTTAGGCACCAACCACAAACTGAGTGATGCAGAAAGTAAAGAATTCAACCGACATCTACAGTCAGAAATTGATCAAACATGCAATCAAGATGCATTGATCATTATAGGCAATAGAAAGACAAAAGTGGAAAACAAAGAGGAAGGAAGAGTAGTTGTAAAATATGGACTTGGTGATAGAAGCAAAGTTGGAGATCAAGTGATAGAATTTTGCAAGGCCATGAGTTGATCATAGCAAATGCCCTTTTCAACACCACATGTACTTCTCCAGATGGAACAGGGAGACATCCAACTGATGTCATCTGTGGGAAGAGAAGATGGAGAAGTTCAATCTCAGCAGCTAAAACCAGGCCAGGGGTTGACTATGGAACAGACCATCAATCGTTCCTTTATAAGTTCAGGTCAAAGCCGAAGACACGTAAAACAAGTCCCTGAGTGCCAAAATATGACTTTGAGTCTATAGCACTTGAATTTGCCGAACATCTCGACTACATGTGATGCTTTGAACACTAATGACAGAAGACCTGATGAGTGTGGGAGGACATCAAGACCATCATAGGTGAAGAAAGTCTAAGGTCATTAAAAGGACAGGAAAGAAAGCAAAGATCAAAGTGAATGTCAGAAGAGACTCTGAGACTAACTCTTAAATGTAGAGTAGCAACCACTAAAGCCAGTGATGAAGAAATTGAAGACTTCTACCAAGTTCTTCAGTCTGAAATTGATCACATGTTCAATAAGGATGAATTGAGTATTATTGACTATTGGAATATAAAAGTTCGAAACAGAGAAGAAAATTCAGTAGCTGGAAAACATGGCTTTGGTGATAGAAACAAAGCTGGAAATTGCATGATAAAAATTTGAGAGACTTAGGACTTTATTGCAATGTTTTAAAACATACAAATGTTGACTGAATATGTGAACCTCGCTGCATGGAACACACAGGAATCAAATTGATCGCATTTCCAGGAAGAGATGGTGGAGAAATTCAGTCTCATCAGGCAAAACGACACCACAGGTTGACTGTGGAACAGGCCTTCAATTGCTCACATGTAAATTAACATCAAAGCGAAAGAAAATCAAAACCAGTGTATGAAAGCCAAGACACAACCCTGCGTATATTCCACTTGAATTTAGAAAGCATCTCAAGAATAGATTTGATGCATTAAATACTGATACTGAAAGATCGCACGAGTACGCATCCATGGATGGCATCAGGAATATGATACATAACACTAATTGTGGTGATTGCACAACTCTTTTTAATATGAATAAACCGCTGAATTGTATGATGTGAGTTATATGTCGATAAAACCATTGATAAAATATTTATGAAGGTAAAACATGTAGAGCATCTAGAAGGATGGAAGAAAGAATGATGTCAAAGAGCTGGATAGAGTACTTACTTCAAAGGGCAGCTTGAGAAGAAAAAGTCAAAGATGACAATGAAATATGAAATGCCCTAGAGTTAGGAAACCAAAAGGGAAGAGCAAGCTCAGCATGTGTTAAGCTGGAAGAACTCAAGAAAAGAGTCATGCCCCAAGCTGCAATATTGAAAGACACCATGAGTGAAATATTGAATGCTGCAGGGGAGCATCTAGAGAAGATGGCAAGAATACACAGAGCTACGGGACCAGAAAGAACTAGCGGGCATTCCACCCTTTCCAGAGGTAGCGTATGACTAAGAACCAATGGTGCTGAACGAAGAAGCTCAAGCTGCCCTGAAAGCATTAGCCAAAAACAAGGCTCCAGGAATTGATGGCATACCAACTGAAATGCTTCAGCGAGCTGAAGAAGCACTGGAAGCACACACTTGTCTGTGCCAGGGAATTTGGAAGACGGCTACCTGGCCAACTGACTGGAAGAGATCCATATTTGTGCCAATTCCAAAGAAAGGTGACCCAACAGAAAGCTCAAATTATAGAATGGTATCAGTTATATTGCACATATGTCAAATTTTGCTTAAGATCATCCAACAATAGTTACAGCAGCACATTGACAGGGAATTTCCAGAAGTTCAGGTCAGATTTCAAAGAGTACGTGGAACAAAGGGTATCGTTGCTGATGTCAGGTGGAATTTGCCTCAAAGCAGAGAATATAGAAAGATGTTTCTTTGTGTCTTATTGACTGCACCAAGGCATCTGACTGTGTGGATCAGAACCAACTATGGCTAGCCTTGAGAAGAATGGGAATTCCAGAACCCTCATTGTAGTCACATGGAACTTGTATGTGGATGAAGAGGCAGTTGTGTGAACAGAACAAGGGACTACTGCATGGTTTAAATACTGCATGTGTGCCAGGGTGGTATCCTTTCACCATTCTATCTATACGCCGAGCAAATCCTCACAGAAGCTGGATTATATGAAGAAGAAAGTGGTATCAGAATTAGAGGAAGGCTTCTTAACAACCTGCGGTGTGCAGATGACACAACCTTGCTTGTTGAAAGTGAGGAGGACTTGAAGCACTTGCTGATGAAGATCAAGGATTATAGCCTTCAGAATGAATTACAACTCATTGTAAATAAGAACCAAATCCTCACTACAGGACCAATAGGAAACTTCATGATAAATGGAGAAAAAGTTTATTGTCCAACATTTTGCCTTGCTTGGATCCACAGTCAATGCTCATGGAAGCAGCAGTCAAGAGATCCAAAGACATATTGCATTAAATAAATCTGCTGTACAAGACCTCTTTACAGTATTGAAGAGCAAGGGTATTACTTTGAGGACTAAGGTTTACCTGACCCAAACCATGGTATTCTCCATTGCCTCAGCTGCATGGTAATGTTGGGCATTGAATTAGGAAGACCATAGAAGAATCGATGCATTTGAATTGTGGTGCTGGAGAAGACTATCAAAAGTGCCATTGATTGCTACAAGGACAAATTGATCTGAAAGAAGCGAAAGTTTTCGTTCTGTTGTGCGTAGGGTCGCTATGGATCAGAGTCAACTCAATGGCACCTAACAACAAAAACAACGCCAACAAAGTCAATGAAGCTGAGAGAAACCTTCAGTGGGATCCTGACACAATGGACTCAAATATACCAGTGATCCTTACATGATGCAAGACTGTGTTTTTATGTCAGGGAAACCACAAAAGCAATTCTCCACAATCTTAACACACACACACACACACACACACACACACCACTTTTCAGATACCTGTGGTTCTTAGCGGTTCCTGCTAAACGTTGACAACATTATGGTCATTAGGGGGAAAAATGCTTCCCACAACCTGGAAAAATAAAAAGTATTGCTACTAGGTTTCCAGTTCTTATCTGCACATCTTTAGTCCAAACAAAACATGTTTAACAGGTCTCTGTAATCAGTGGATGGCTGCAGACAGGTTCTCTTAGTAACAGCCTGGCCTTAATCTTCTTAAGGCATCTGCATGAAAGAGGTCCAGTCAAAACAGTGACTTCAGAGAGCATCTGCTGGGCCTGTTCAACATGCAGAGTGGTCAGCTCAAAAGCTGATAATGTTTTGTTTGTTTTGATTTTTCACTCCATGGAGTTAATATTGATATATTTCTTAAAGGAATTAAGTACTTAAGAGAAAGACATTTTAAGAAAATAGAAAAGTTAGGAAAAGGACAGGAATGCTGCTTGGAGAAAAAAAAATGTATATATATATTTTTTCCATCATGACGATGCACCTGCTTCATCTTCAAGGTTAACAAAGGTTAACAAATATCCTACAATAATTTTGTTGCGAGGCCTTACCTCATTCACCCCTCCCGCCATGATCTTGTTACTTCAAATTTCTTTTTTGTTTGCAACACTTCAAGAAGATTGAAAGGAACACAATTTGAATACCTTGAAGATGGCAAAAGTGATGTTTTGACATGATGCGAATCACCGAATTCTTCAGGGAAGAGTTTGAAAGAGAGGAATACTGCCTTCAGAAGTGTATGGACCTAGATGCAGACTATGTCTACAAACAGCAGCTGGTTCCTGGGAGTGCAGAGCCTTACTCTACTTGCCCTCGTATGTACATTGAACTGATTAGATGATCAATTGTGCTTCTCGCATTTCCAAAATGACACAGAAGCTTTAAAAAGACAGAGTGAGAGAGAAAGCTACTGTCTTCATTGATATCAGGAAGTATTCAATATGAACAACAACAAATCAGTCTTATTTAAATTTGTTATTCCAGCTCAGTTGGTTTCCAATAATATCCACGTCACCTTTATATGCCTGTTTAAGAGTTCAAAGGTTGGATGAATTTGCGGGTAAAAGACTCACAAACTGATCCTTCAGGTTGATTCTTTGACTCACAGAGGTTTCTGAAGAAGAGAGTGTGGCGTCAGGAGAGCTACGCTCTAATTCCATCTCTGCCTAAAACCAGTGTGTATCTTTGGGCAAGTAAGTCACCGACCCATCTGGAAGCCTCCGTTTCCTTATGTGTAACTACAGGAGGAAATATCTCATGAAGTTTCTGTAAGGGTTGAAATTGTAACCAATGCATATGAGAACATTTTGTACATGTGTGGACTACAAATCATGAGTTGATCGTAAGAAACGGTGGCATTGCCAAAGGCGTGGCATTTCCTCTTTTGAAACACCTGGAGAGAAAGAGTCAACGAACGGGCACAGGCCTGGAAACAATATAAACTGGACCTTGAATTCACAATTAGTCATTGATTCGGTGTGTTGTGCTGTAAACATACTTCTGGAAATAGTTTGAGTATCTTCATCTGTAATTCTCCAGGCACGAAGCTGAGCCCAACAAGGAGGGGTAGATGATGAAATCCAGGATGTGTCTTTTTGGCCGGTCTTACCCATCCCCCACCTCCACGCCCCACCCCTGCTCCCAGTGTCCCTGAACAGCAGTCAGGAAGGCTCTTACTCTACAGAAATCCGGGAACAGCCTGAAGGCAGAAAGGAGCAGAGTGAAGGCAAACAATCCTCCCTTGCCAGAAAGAAGTTCTATCTCCACCTGGTTATCTCTCTCCCTGTCAACTTCCTTTTTATACCAGCGGGGTTTGCAGTTTCTTCGGGAGCTCTTGAAGATCCATAATCTTTCCAGACCCCAAAGAAGGAAATGCTCATGGTGCCATTCTAAGGCTGCCCATCATCAGTGTGTGGAAGCAATACATTCGCGCATCTAAAGTGCAGCCTGATATTTGTGGTCTTTGTCTTGCTGTTCTCAAGATGGGCCTTGGGGACAGAGAAGGGAGTTACAAAATATTTAAAATTCTAGTTAAATCTTCGCGCCCCCAAATCTGGGGTCACCGGGGATATTGGCTTTAGCTAAGGACTAACTCTTGAAACATCATCCTGTGGAGGTATCGTTGTTGATCATCCTTCAAAAATATGTGTAACTGCACTGCCACCTCCCAGCACTCCTCCCGATCACCTTGTCATGCAGTGGTGCTTGCTGCCGGTTGCACGTTGGAATTCACCGAGGTCAAAGGAACTTGGATTCAAGAGGGGCCCCGCTGCAGTGAATGTCCCTCCTTGGGCCATGAGTTGGGTACCATCAACTCCAGGGTATTCCAAAACCTCCCTGGAAAAAGAGCCTGGTAGTCCTCAAATTATTCACGATAGGATTGCCAGATGATAACCCAGCAGTACAGTCGATATACACAGTCGAACATTATTGGGCCAGAAAAAGAAATGGTATGTTACAACGCACACAGATTCTGGAAACGTCATTGCCTTGTAAGAAAGTGAATAGCTCAAATCCACCGAGTATATGATTTCATTCCTGTGGAATGCTGAAAGAGGTTGAAAGTAGATCAGTGGTTGCTTAGGAAACCTAGTGTCACAGAGATTAAGCATTCAGCCTTTCACAGGAAGGTCAGAGGTTTGAGCCCAAGGCCAAACAATGTGGCAATCTGCAAAGATTACAGCCTTGGAAACCCGTGGGAGCAGTTCTGTTCTGCAAAATCTCTAAGAGTCCGAATCTACCTCTGCGGCCCCAGTTGCTTCAGGCTGGTTTGTTTGAAGCCAGAGCAATGTTCTAGAATTGAGTGCGGTGATGGCCTGCGCACTGTGAGCAGACGGCATCCTCGTCACACTGTACACTAGAAATGGGCGAGTTGTATAGTAAGAAAGCACAATAGAGTTGTTACTAGAGAGAGAGAGAGAGAGATTAAAACACCCCACCAAACTTGGTGATGGTGATTTTAGCATGCAGCCAGGATACAACTGCTGATGCAGCGGAAAGAGCGTGACACTTGAAGTCACACCGAGTGGAACAGAATGGCTATGCCATTAGGTGGCCCAGCGGTGCCTCCCTGAGCCTCATTTTCCTCAGCTGGGGAATGAGGAAAATAATTCGTGTCTCGTAAGCTTGTTGGGAGGATTCAGTGAGGAAAACAAATGAAAGTATGTGTGGACTCTGGCACTGAGCAAGGCCAGCACTCTATTAAAAGGAAGGATTGCCAGCACTGTTTTTCTGTTCTGCCTGGAGGCTCACAAGGCCAGCATTAGAAAGATTGGTTCTCACTGTACTGGCTGGGAGAAGACCAGGTGGAGAGTGGAGGGGACCAGGCCAAGTGCATTATCTGAACACAGACTCAATAAATGTCCCCGTGCGCTCTTAATCATTGTTTGGCCCTGACACAAAGACCACATTCCTCCCCCGAGTTAACACTGCAGAGCCATTGTTCACAAAGAAGATGTGATTGTTTCCTTTTTGCCCTTAAGGCTTATGGAAGACCAAACACAGGCTGATGGTGGCATCGACTAGTATACCATTGCCTTTCCTGGCATATTTGCTATCAAAGTCTGTCAAATCTACTGCTAGAATGTGCCTCTCCAAGCCACCCACTTATATCCATTTCCGCGGCGACTGCCCGCTAAGCCAGGCTTCCAGCAACTCTTGCCAAATGATTGCCACAACCTGCTTCACTGGTCCCCCTGCCTCTGCTCTTTCCCTTCCAACTCCTTCTCCACATAGCAGCCAGAGCGACCTTTGTTTGAATACCAAGATTCCCCTCTCTTTCATTGTGAAGACCTTTCAAAGCTTTCAATGGTTCCTGGTTGCCCCTTGCGTCCTACCTCTGCTTAATTCTCTAGCCATCTCTTAAGCCATACTCTGCCTCATAAGTACCTTTTGAAAACTGTCCATTTCTCTCCAGCTCCACTCTCTGAGTCCAATCCAACGCTATCTTTCATCTGGGCTATTTGATAGCTTGCTGACAGATCTCCCCGCCTTCGGCCATGCCCTGCTTCACTCTACATGCCAGGAGCGGCCAGTGTCATCCCTTTCCTTAAAGTCCCTCTTGGCGTCCCTATTGCCCTGAAGATGGAGACTAAGCTTCTTAACCTAGAAGACCTTCCATGGTCATACCCATGACAACCTCTCCCTTTTGTACGACATGAGAATCAGGACAGTTTCCCACATAGTCCCCTTGTTCCTACCCGTGAACCTTTGCAAAGTCTCCTGTTTTCTCTTGGGATTTTCTCCCTCTGTCCTTGCATAGTCAACTCCTCTACGTGCTTCAAGGCCCCATCCAAATAATTCTTCAACCAGGATTTCCGTTCCAACTCCATAAGCAGGGCTTTGGAGTTTTGAGAAACCTCATTCTCCATTGGCTTTATGTTTGTCACACCACTGTCTAGGCATCTGCTGACATCAACCGTGACATTGTCGAAGTTTCACCACAGGTTTCTGACCGAGGGTCCAATAGAAAGCGGAGAGCCTGCGCAAGCTTTGAGAGTACTATGACGGCGGAGGCTGTGCAAGTTGGATGGGTAATGAACTCAGACATATAAATTCCTTGGATTACTGAAATGGATTCCATTCCCTCCTGTACGTCTCAAAGGAAGAAGAGTTGTCATAGCGCTCCGAAATGTAATCAAGGTCCTTGACATGGGTCGCAATTAGTCCTCACTAGGCAGTGGATACTGACTCGCAGCAACCCTAGAGGGCAAAGTGAAATGGCTCCTGTGGGTCTCCAAGGCTGTACATCTTTATAGGGGTAGAAAGCTTGCCCTTCCTCCCGCAGGGCTAGCAACCTAATTCATAAGCCCCTATGCCATGAGGGTTGACGAGGGACTAGTTCAAACTACAGTCAGAAACGTATGAGAAAGGCAGGTTGGGTGACTACCTCTGTATGTGCACGTATGTAAATACATGCATTCAAATGCTTACGGAATACAGATATGAGCAAGTACATACATGTAGGGGTTTAAAAGTATAAACATGTATATTGACTTGAATAGACAGGTATATACATGAGTATAATTAAAAATCTATTAAATGTGGGTACGTATGTGTGTATAGTTGGGGAGTAGGGTGGGTCTCATCTTGAACCTAAGCTGTGTCAATTGCTGGTGTTCATACTTGTCTGAGCATGGTTGAGAAACTGGTGGGACAGGCCTGTCAGAAATGTATTGAAGAACGAAGGCGCCTCCTGGGAGATAATTCATCCTAGGGAAACAATAAAGGATACAAAATTGGCCCAGTAAGAAAACTTTACTCACTAGAAGGGAGAGGATATTTCTGAGTAGAGAATAGAGTAACGGTCACTTGACATTGTCTCTAGGCCTAGACCCAATATCTGAGTTTAGTGGCTAATCAGGAAAGTGGAGTCAATTTATTAAAACGCTATTTTACAAAAAAGCATTTTGCCACTGGAACATAAGGATGACTGTGGGGGGAGGGGAGGTTCCATGAATTCATTCACGTATGTAATTAAAAATGTGTATGTAGCTAACACCTGCTTTGTACAGATACTAGATGCTGTTAGGGATATAACAGAGAACAATGTAGATGCAGCTTGTGTTTGAGCGCAGTCTAGCAAGAAAAGGAGCATTTTCTGCTATATCATACCAGAGACAACATATACTTTGCCCTCTCATGGCAGAGGAGCAGATAGTTCATGCTGTATCTTTGTACAAATTGGCACTGTCACCCCAAAGTTTAGTGAGGGACCATACCCTTTCGGGACAGGCAATTTAGAAATAGGTGTCCTTCCCATTCCCTGGGGTATATTCATCCCACAGGCATACTCTATGGCAGGGAAACACAGGCTGGATTTGTTTTCCTTTGGCCTCTTCAGGGAGCCCTGGTGGTGTAGTGGTTCCCTGTTGGGCTGTGATCCACATGGTCTGCAGTTTGAAACCACCAGCAGCTCCAAGGTAGAGAGACAGAGTTTTCTACTCCAGTAAAGAGTTACAGTCTCAGAAACTCAGAGACAGTTTTCCTCAGTCCTATAGGGTCGCTGGAAGTCATTGACTCGACGGCCATGAGTTTGGTTTTGGTTTACTTTCTCAGCCAGGCATCTCTTGCTCAGTGTGCATGCTACACAGCTATTCATGACAGCTTTGGCTGCAAGGCGCCAGTGTCAGCAAATGGGCCCAGCATTAGTATTGGTGGTCGTGAGAGGTGCCGGGGAAGTAAGGCCTTCCAGCCTTCCAAAAACATCAGCCATTGAAACCCCTATGGAGCACAGTTTCAGTCTGACACACATAGGGTCACCATGGGTCAGAACTGACATGCTGACAACTCGTCAGCAGCAGCTACTGCAAGAAGGTGCTACCCAATAAAAGTTGCAGTTGTACCCAGTGTGAATGCAGAAGCCAGTGGTGGCAGTCGATGCCCAGTGGAGGCAGCACAGTACTTTCCAGATGCGGGAGTACATAGCAAAATTGTCAGGTATGTCCAGAAAATATGGGATGAAACACAAAATACCCAGAGGATATAAGCTGGAAAATAGGAAAGAGAAAATGCAAAAGCCAGTTGAACTTATTTATGAGCCTATATAAGATTCTCTGAAAATATCGAGAGAAAAATTATTTGGTGATAAGACTCTTTAGAGGCTGAAAGAAGAGATGGAACTAGGATAGATAGAAAGTGAATTTGTGTGTGTGTGTGTGTGTGAGAGAGAGAGAGAGAGAGAGAGAGAGAGAGAGAGAGAGAGAGAGAGAGAGAGAGAGAGAGAGAGAAGTTGATCAGGGTCGTCTGTTCATTTTTCAAAGAAAGGATAGAGCTCAAAATCAAAATCTGTCTGTAGCCACAGATTTGAATCTCGCAAAGAAGAGGTGTGGTTGTCTGTGGAGTCTTTGAGAAGGCACAAATAGTCTGCTTCAATATTGGTTGGCCCACTGAGTTCAGGTTTATACGATTCAAAATGCTACTGACTGCAAGTGAGGATCTCTCCACATCTAGAGTCTTAGGCCTTTTCTTAGATTTATATGAATTAATTGTATGGTAAGGTGCCAGCCACTTAAAGATATTAGTAAATATTCACAATTATTTCTAGAATTCTGGGTATTTTTTTAGAAACAATTTTCCCCAACTATAAAAGAAATGTATACTACCTTGAAGAAAATGTAAAAGTAAAAATTTCATAAAGAATGAAATGAAAATTATCCATAATCCCACCACACAGATGTACTCAAATACATCGAAATACATGAAAAAATGATAGATTTGTTGTTTTCCATGTACACACACTGGAATAATGCTGCTAAACCCAGTTTTGTGTCCTGCTTTTATCACTTACCCAGGTATTAAGAAGATTTCTTCTCTAAGAATCTATTTACTGATAAATGGCTTACAGGGTTCTATAGAATCGCTATGAGTTTGAATCGACTTGATGGCAGTGAGTTGACTTAATTATGTCTTATTTATGGCTGCATCTTATATTTGCCATTAAAATTAAGTGTTCTTTTTTTAAAAAAACTTTTTTATTGTGATTGGGGTGAAAGTTTGCAGAGAAAATTGGTTTTCCATTCAACAGTTCTTGTACCTTTTGATTAGTGACATTGATTGCAATCCCCACTTCATCCCTGTGTTCACCAATTCCATTCGTCCTTCTTTCATATCTGATCCTGAACTTCATCCGTGGACAGCTACTTCCTTTTGATCTCGAATGGTTGGCTGTTCTAGGCACTGCATACCCCTCTGATGTTCGTTTTCACCTTCTGGGCCCATCTATTGTTTGGATGGAAAGTTGAGCCACAGGGTTCCTTAAAGGGTAATAGGATGACTCTAACTTTGGTGATTCACCAGTCTCTATCAGACCAAGAGGCTTCTACCTCCTCCCCCTCTATTTTCTCACAGTCTATTGAGGACCTCCTACTGCAACCCCTTTCTGAGAGCTTATCTCTGATTCTGTTCTTCTGAATAGAAGTCTTATTCTCTGATCTCCAGGTCCTGGAGGCTGGTATTCATGTCATTCAGCATTTCCAATAGGGCCATACAGCCCCACTGGGGGGTGCTGGAATGATCCAAGTGGTAGGTGGGGGGGAGGGGGGTTGCCCAAGCAGATACCAGCACTTTATCCTGGATTATGGGCTATAGTATCAAAGTTTGTAATTAACAGGAGGTGCTGAGTCTTTTCTTTTTCTTTCTAAAAATGGGGCACTAGGCCAGATAAGTTTGGAAACATATTATTAGTCCTTTGCACTAATTTCTTCCATGTAGCTTTGATTTTTTTTCGCTAATCTTAATCCCAGACAGAGACCAATGTTTTAGATAGCCACTCAAAAGCTTTGGGTGAGTAGCGAGTGGCGTCATCAAAGTAGGACTGTGTTGTCCTAATTAACGTTGATGTCCCCTGAGACCTCCTAGTTCTGAGCCCCCAGACCCATCAACTCATTCCCTGAAGGTGTCATGGTTAGGAAGTGTTCATAACTTTGCCTCTACTATGCAACATTCAGGGATATATGCGAATTTGTAACACCTATAAATACATGTGTAGAAATATCCTATGTCAAGCCGATATATATTCATGGGTGTCATCCTGTCATCTTCCTACCCCTGCCCAGTGTGCTCATCTAACCGTGACTTTACTTGTAGATTAATGTTAGGACTTGTGTCACTTTCACCTCGTGTGCCTTCCTCAATGTCTTCTTTAGCCTTGGTGATGTTGTGTTGCCCCCCACCCCCTCCCTTCTTTTCACCTGAGTTAATATTTGTCTCCTCTTTAGTTAGTGATTCCCCCTCCCACCCCTGCTAACCTTTCAAAATGTTTCTTTCTGGAATAACCTTTGCTTGACATTTTTTGTAGCAGTGGTCTGATACCAGATTTGCTCTTTTATGATGGGCTACATTCACTCAGCATTAAGTCCTCTAGGGCCATCCGTGTTCAGAAGTGTTTGTAAGAGTCATTGTTATTCTCGAACATTGCACGGGACCCAACTGAGTGTCTGTACGCACCACAGTCTTGCCACTTCTCTGCTGATGAGCACCATCTTGTCGCGCTTGGGAATCAAGGTGCTATGAACATGTGAGTCCAACAGGATGGCTACTGGGGTTCTAATTCACAGATACACAGGCTTCTTTCAAAGAAAACGTGTCTGCGATCAGTGGGTGGCGGAAGACAAGATTTCTCAGTAATGCACTTGTCTTCATCTCCTTAGGGTGCCTTCATAAAACAGAGAAGTCCAATCAAAACAATGGTTTCTCAGGGGATATGCTGAGCCAGCACAATGCAATGCAGAGGTCAGCGCAGACACATCATCTTCATAGAGTTTCTCGAAGGACTCAAGACGATCGTGGGGGCTTATTATGAAAACGAATTAAAGACATTGGTAACCGCATGGGTGAGAAAAAGGCCAGGCCAGCTGTGCCAAGGAGTTCCCATCACAACATAGCTATTCATTCTTAGAGGGAGGCTGGAGGTGGCCCATGAGAATCATCCACACAATCCCGACTCTCTGCTGGGCTTTGGAGCAACCTTTCCTTACCTACTCTTGTCTGACTGGCAAGCAGTGAGATGGCGGTATCAAATGGCATTTTAAAAGAAGGACCATGTCATCTTCTACAGCTGTTGCCTTCTTTCATATGCTCACCAACAGTGCGTGAGGGAGGCTTCCAGTCTCTCCACAAGGTCACCAACATTTGTTGCTTTCTGATTTTTTTAGCATTGCTATCCATGCTGGGGTTCTTATAACAAATTCTTGAAAGAGCAAAGATTGAGTCAAGATTCTGAGCATTAAAAAATCCCAGATATACAATGGGATTTCATAAAGTTCATGGAAAAAAATCCATATTTTTATTGTATCCTTCTACAAACTTTTGAATGTCCCTTTTATGTTATCTGGAGAATTTTATGAAGCTCGAGCCAATTAACACTCAATGTAGAATCCTATCAATAGCATATGGGTTTCACCACATACTTGCTAACAGTGAAGATTACTTTTGTGACAAACAGCTAGCTCTTTTCCCTAGCAGTAAAATATACATTTAGCAGTTCCTCATGTTGTGGTGACCCCACAACCATAACATTATTTCCGTTGCTACTTCATCACTGTCATTTTTCTACTATTATGAATTGATTGACCCCAAAGGGGGTCACGACCCACAGGTTGAGAACTGCTGATTTAGTGTATAAATATATAGAGAGTAAAAAAGCTAAGAAGATAGAAGAAAATCTCAGGTCTCAATATAAATGGACGTAGGCAGTAAACCAGAGATTTAAGCTGTGACTTGAAGCTGTTTGCCCGGATGACTTTGTTTGTGATTTCTCCAGACATGGCTGACAGAATAAACTCTCAGGGCCCCTTCCAGGGTGAGGAGTCTAATTAGGAGGCATTGATTCCAAGAAATCTAGTATGCCAAAGGGCTACATCATCAAAGTAAAAGTGAATCAGAAGTAAACACCCATGCTCAGGAAAATGTACGTAAAGGTGCTTGATGCTATGGTTGGGGTGGCAGTGGGGGTGGTGGGAGGGCTAGAGGAGGCTGGGGAGGGTGGTGATGGTACGGGTAACCATCTCTTAGAAATTGTAAGCACAGTCCATGACTTGTATTCCAATAAAACTTCAGAACATGAATTGAGCCCAATGTTGTCCAAAGAAAATAGTGCTCCTAAGTACCTATCAAAAGTATATACAAATCTTCCCTGAGGGAAACAGCCTTATTCACAGCCACCAATAATTTGATCATCTTGCTGATCATTCAAGGGCCCCAAACTACTGTACACCCGTGAAACAAGACATCATAAATGAGAACCAACAGAATCAGCAGACAAGAATAACAGACACATACAAACTTCAGACTGAGATTATCAGGCAAAAATTATAATATAGCTCTGCTTAATATATTGAAGGGGAAACAGGCAAGCTTTAAATTATCTTCAGTATAAACTATTATGAAAAAGAACAAAGTAGGATTCTTGGAAAGGAAATAAAGCAATCATTGCAATAAGAAGCTCAATACCTACCTTCTGCTGCTGAGCCCATTTAGCCCCAGCAGCTCCACAGGGCAGGGTAGAGCGGACTGCCCTTTTGGGTGTCTGAGACTGTACACTTTTACATGAGAAGGCGTTCTCCAGCAGAGCGGTTAGTGGAGTTCGCGGTTAGGAGCGAACCTTGGGTGGGCAGCCCAATATCACCAGGGCTCCTTAAAGACCCAATCAACTTTCACTGTCATTGAGTTGATTCCCACTCACAGTGATCCTGTACAACAGTGTAGAACTGTCTCTGTGGGTTTCCCAGTCAGCAAATCTTGATAGGAGTAGAAAGCCTCATCCTTTCTCACGGAGCAGCTGCTAAGCTACTACACCATGACTCCTAAGAACGCCATAGACTCTTTAATAGAAGATGAAAAACTTACTATCTTTAAAGGAGAGACAGATTGATAGCTGTGTTTTCAACAGCAACAAATGAATCCAGAAGATGAAATTATACTCTCTATGTTATAAAGGAACATAAGTGTCAATGTAGAATTCTATATCCAGTGAAAGTATTAATGAGGATGAAATACAGTTTCAAATGTTCAGAGGATCTGGCACCAGTACACCTATCATACGGGACATTCTGAAGGATGTATTCCAGGCAGAGGAAACATGATAGTATATGGAAGGTCTCACTCACCAAAGAAGGATAATGTACAAAGGAAATGATAAACATGCAGGGAGAAAGAAACACTGGCTGTAAAAAAAAAAAACAACAACAAACAATAACATGTGTTTTATTAAGAGAGAATTGAAATATACAACCGTTAAAATATGACCCTTTATTTAACTGACACTTATTTCCTAGTCAGGTTTCTTTTTTAATATGTAGCCATTTATCATCTTTTCTATTACTTTTGGGCTGTTTTTTCCCCAATTTTGTAGTTTTAGGGTTTTCTTCTCTTATTTCTACACATTTTTAATATATTAAAGCATTTCTTTTATATACTAAATCTGTCAACTCCTTGTCTTTCCTATTTGTACAATCATTTCCCAAAGGGTTTTAGAAAGCTAAATCTCAAACACTTATCTTTGGTTATTTTCTCCATTTTTTGGTAATAAAGTTAAAAATGTTTGCTTGATCCTGGTTTCTGGTGACTAGGCCTCTTATTTATTTATTTATTTATTTTTTAGAATAAACACCTTTAATACATGTGCTAGGATGGGAAGATTTATCTCCCTTTGCGAGCTTTGATTTTCCTCAGATAAAACTCCAGCTCCTTCCCCTCTAGCACGTAGCCGTCTGCTCGGCCACACTGGCCTGGCCTTGAAGCAACACAGGCGAGAAGCTTGCCCTGCTGGAACTGCTCCTCCAGAAGACTGCTGATTTTTGCCTTCTTTTTCCGTTCATCGTATTTCTTCTGAATTTTCTTTGACCGCTTCTTATTTAGTATCTCTTCCTCTTCAGGAGTCAGCTTAGCCCCCTTTTTCCGGCCCAGGGGCAGTGCATAGTGGGACTGGTACCACTGTCGGTACGGTGTGCTGTCAACTAGCACGATGCAGTTCTTCACCAGAGTCTTGGTCTGGACCAGCTCATTGTTGGATGCGTTGTAGACAACATCAATGGTTGGTTTTGCGGGTACAACACTCGCAGCCCCAGGAGAAGTTCCCCATGTCCAGCCTCAGGGCCCTGTACTTCTTGTTGCCTCCTCTCACACGAACCGTGTGGATGCGGCGGGGGCCGATCTTAGTGTTGGCAGCCGGGCGCCCCAGCTCATACTTCCGCTTCTTGTGGTAGGGCTTCCTCTTGCCCGGGGTCTTGCGGCGCTTGTGCCAGTTGTCCCGAGAGATGCCCATCGCTCGGCGCTGGCTGGAAAGAGCCGTCCTTTTTTATCTATTGATTTTCCACATTTATTTTAAGAGACCATCCACCCAAAAAGTTGATGAGTGGCCCCAGTCTCATTTTCCTGTATAATCTTTCCCTTCCCCACATGTGTTTCAGTAATTCCTATAATACATTAAGTTACTCTAGGAAAAGGGAATCCTTTCTGGGACGATCTTGTGTTTCATTTACTTGTTTCCTTTTTCTTAGAGTTATGGGAATGTCTGATGTAATTACTATCGTTTTATAGTGCACATGTGTTTTCATGAGTGGTAAGGATACAGCTTGTCCTTCTGATTATTCTTCTTTTCACAAATCATTTGAAATTGAGGGTAAAGACTAAATTGGTTTCCAGAAATACGTTGATTGATTTTACCTTGGGCCAGATGATTGAATTTTAACAGATTACTAAGAAGGTGGCATACAAAGTCTACCTTCACAGAGTATGACCGGAGTAGAAGCATTGCCCCCCTAATTGAGAATACTGAAAAGAAGCCCTGCTAGTGGGCTTCTCCGTGGGTAAGTACGAGGTTGCCTGCTCTGGTAATGATTTATAGCTTTGGAAATATGATATAGGGTGACTGGGAGTCAGCATCGACTTGAAGGCAGTGATTTTTAAAACCTTTGTTTTTGTTTTGGAAGACAGTAAAAGACCATGAGTTCTTACTTAGCTACAACAGAAACCAGCCCATTGTGTAAACGGTGTTCTCGCTCCCGATGATGGTGAGATCTGATCCTTACACATGCTGGGAAATCCTGATGTCCTTAATGCAGAAATGCAAGGATAGGGAAGTCCTGTTTGTAAGTCAAAAGGGGCCTGTTAGGAGTGCCTGCTGCCTTGTCTTGTCTATAGTACACTTCTATAATGTCAATCATGGAGACTCCTGAGAAGGCACATATAAAGAACAATGCACACTAGGATGAGATCCCGTGACAGCACAGATGCGTACTATAGCGTGACTGTCCTCTAGAGAGAGTGATCTCCATATTGGGCTTGGTAACACTGCTATGCATTATTTTCTGATAGCAGATACACATATCCGAATCAGAATTCTTTGCCAGGAACAATAGATACATTTGTTTATAATGCCTCCATGTAAACCTTACTAAATAGCCGAAGCACTTAATTCTGCTTTAATCAATGAGAGATACTTAGGTGCTGATGTACACGCCTAAAAATAGCTAGGGAGGGAGATACTCAT
This sequence comes from Tenrec ecaudatus, assembly GCF_050624435.1. Lineage (NCBI taxonomy): Eukaryota > Metazoa > Chordata > Mammalia > Afrosoricida > Tenrecidae > Tenrec > Tenrec ecaudatus. Next base: position 147,289,553 of record NC_134548.1, read on the forward strand.
TCACTCAGTAATAGACTAAGAAGCATCTCCCCCCCACCCCAATATTTTTATTGGCACATATTTTTCATATAATACAATTCAATAGTTCAATCATATCAAGGTACACTCACCACCACATCAGTATTAGAGCACCCCCTCCCATGGTTAAATCGCCTTTCACATGAGTGGTGCAATCACAATCAGTTCTACTGCTCCCTCCCCAATACTGCCTTCATTATTTGCTCTTGAAATCCCTGTTCCCATACCACCACCACCACCCCTGCATCTCCTATGACCTCTTGTATCTGTTATTCTCACTATGCATCCACTCCTCCTGTGCTTCACAGCTGGGAGACCCAACAGAAAACACTAGGAAACAAAATTGTACTAAGGTGGTAAAACAAAAAGCATAATAGCGCAAAGACAAAAATACAAAGGAATTTATAAATAAGGAAAAGACTCCTTTCAACATTCCAAAAGGCAAGGAGGATATTTCTGTCAAAGAACTAGTAAGAACTACTTGCCCCCTCCAACCACCGATGAAAATTCAGTTAGTGTCTGGAGTGGGGTCAACTGCCCAATTATCTTGTTCGGTCCATCATGATCGAGATTGCAATACCTGATAGCAAGGCTATCTTTGGCGAGAGCGATCCGCCAGTGCCTCAGTCTGACTAGATATTCTGCAGATGAGTTTTGGGCTCCCACTGTCATGCCTAGGTTGGGGGTGACAGAAAGTGTGATGTTAGCTTTGCTTGATTTTGGCTCACTCCTCAATTGAATTTGTTATTGAGGTAAGTTGTGAAATAAATTTCAAAGGCAAAAAGCCAAAGGCAGAGAGGGTTAAAAATGTTACTTGACAAGGGAGGACTGGTAGGGAGTGACCAAGGGCAAGGTAACTGAGAACAATTACTGAAACCAGAATGAAGGCTGAACATGGTAGTGGGGCAGGAGGAAAGTGTAAGGAAATAGAGGAAAGGAGTAGGAGGCAAAGGGCATACATAGAAGCCTAAATACAGACATGTACATTTGTAAATATATTTATGATTATGGGGGAAATAGACTTATGTGCATATATTTATAGGTTTAGTATTAGGGTAGCCGGTGGACATTGGGCCTCCTTGCACACAGTCCCTCAATACAATAGCACCTTGCTCAGCTAAACGGTCATTCCAACTTCCGGACATGATTGCTGAAGATAGAAGTGTGCGTAAGCAAACGTGGTGAAGAAAGCTGATGGTGCCCAGCTATCAACAAGATATAGCATCTGGGGTCTTAAAGGCTTGAAGGCAAACAAACGGCCATCTAGCTTGGAAGCAACAAAGCCCACAGAGAAGAAGCACACAAGCCTAAGTGAACATGAGGTGTTGACGGGATCAGGTAGCAGACACCAAAGAACAAAATCCCCACATAAATGCTGAAGACGAATGTGTGCATAAGTAAGTGTGGTGAAGAAGGCTGATGGTGCCCGGCTATTGAGAGATATAGCGTCTGGGGACTTAAAGGCTTGAAAGTAAACAAGCAGCCATCTAGCCCAGAAGCAACAAAGCCCAGATAGAAGCTGCACACCAACATATGTGATCATGAAGGGCCAAGGGAACCAGGTTTCAAGCAACAAAGGTGGGGGGGGGTAGTGGAAATCATATCATCATGAATGAGGGGAGTGTATGATGGGGACCCAATGTCCATCTGTAGACAACTGGACATCCCTTGCAGAGGGGTAGTGGAGAGGAGATGAGTCACTCAGGGTTCAGTGTAGCAATGATGAAACTCACAACCTTCCTCTAGTTCTCAAACGCTTCCTGCCCCCTCCCAACTATCATGATCCCAATTCTACCTTGTAAACCTGGTTAGACCAGAGGATGCACAGCAGTACAGTTGTAAACACAGAGAATCGAGGATAGATGAACCCCTCAGGACCAATGGTGAGAGTGGTGATACTGGAAGGGAAGGGGAGATAGAAAGGGGGAACCAATCTCGGGGATCTACATATAACCTCCTTTCTGGGGGATGGGCAACAGGAAAGTGGGTGAAGGGAGACGTTGGGCAGTGTAAGATAAGATAAAATAATAATGTATAAATTATTAAGTGTTCATGAGGGAGGGGGAGGGGGAGGGTGAGAGATGGGGAGGGAAAAAAGGAAAATGAGCTGATTCCAGGAACCCAAGCGGAAGGCGGATTTTCAGAATGAGGAGGGCAACGAATGTAGATGTGTGCTTTACACATTTGATGTATGTATGGATTGTGATAAGAGTTGTATGAGCCCCAATGAAATGATTTATAGAAAAAATGTTACTTGACAAACTTTTATACCTTAGCTTGGATACGGTATTGTTGTAAATTGGGAAGCTGACATCTACTTTCCTTAAATACAAACAGTGATTGACTCTGCTCTAAAAGTGCCACTCCCACCCTAATTCTACCTCACAAATCCAGCTAGACCAGAGCATGCACACGGGTACAGATAAGAACAGGAAACACAGGGAAAGCAGGACAGATAACCCCTCGGGACCAATATTGAGAGCAGCCATATCAGGAGGGGAAGGGAAAGATGCGGGAGTAAAGGGGGAACAGATCACAATGATCTACATATAATCCCCTCACAGGGGGATGGACAACAGAAAAGTGGGTGAAGGGAGACATTGACCAGTGTGAGACATGAAAAAATAATAACAATTTATGAATTATCAAGGTTTCATGACAAAGGCAGGGTAGGGAAGGGAGGGAAAAATGAGAAGCTGATACTAAGTGCTCAAGTAGAAAGAAAATGTTTTGAAAATGATGATGGCAACAAATATACAAATGTGCTTGACAAGATGGATGGATGGGTTGTGATAAGAGTTGTATGAGCCCGTAATAAAATGATTAAAAATAAATAAATAAATAGAAAATGCCACTCCCACCATGTGGGAATTGTACCCAGTCTGACCCCACCACACCAGGGCGAAACACCAAGGGCGTGCAAGAGAGCAGCAAGGGGAGCGAGTAATGAAGTACCCCGGGAATACCAAAAATAGACTTTGGGGCCAGGGCATGGCAGCGCTTCAGACTCACAGGAAAACTCTCCTAAAGGTCAACAAACAGACTTGGAACTATTTACAGGGTTTTCTTTTCATGTCTTTGGCTTCTTTTGTTGTTTTGTTTTGCTCTGTCTTGTTTTGTGCTTATTATTGTCTGTCCATGTCTATCTAGATAAGAAAGGCGGAATAAACATTCCAGAAGAGAAAACAACAGAATGGACAGTTCCCGGGGGACACAGGAGAGCAGAGGTGGTATGGAATGGAAATCGGTGCTAACAAACTCAGGGACAGCAGAACAACAAGTGATCTAAAATCGATTGGGAGGAGGGTGTAGGATGCCTGGTAGGGCTTGATCAAGGGCACTGTAGCTGAGAGGAATTACTGAAACTCAAATGAAGCCCGAACATGATAGTGGAACAAGAGGAAAATAAAAGGAAAGAACTAGGAAGAAAAGGGTATTTTTAGAGGTCTAAATACAGACATGTGCATATGTAAATATATTTATATACAACATAGGGAAATATATCTATTTACATATATTTATACGTTAAGTATTAAGGTAGCAGATGGACATTGGTCTTCTACTCAAGTACTCCCTCAATGCAAGAACATTTTCTTTGTTCTTTTAAACTGGCATTCCATGATGCTCACCTTCCTGACAAGATCTTTGAAGACAAAGCCAGTGCATAAACAAATGTGGTGAAGAAAGCTGATGGTGCCCGGCTATCATAAGATGTAGCATCTGGGGTCTTAAAGGCTTGAAGATAAACAAGCAGCCATCTAGCTGAGAAGCAACAAAGCCCACCTGGAAGAAGCACACCAGCCTGTGTGATCATGAGGTGTTGATGGGATCAGGTATCAGACATCAAACACTCCAACAAAAAAATCATATCAATGGGAATAAGGGGGAGTGCAGAGTGGAGACCCAAAGCCCATCTGTAGACAACTGGACATCCCCCTTACAGAAAGGTCACAAGGAAGAGAGGAACCAGGCAGAGTGTAGTGTAGTGGTGCAGTGTAGCTCTGATGAAACATACAACTTTCCTCTAGAATAATTCTTTAATGCTTCCTCCCCTCCCCCACTATTATGACCCCAATTCTACCTTACAAATCCGGCTAGACCAGAGCATGCACACGGGTACAGATAAGATCTGGAAACACAGGGATTCCAGGACAGATAATCTCCTCAGGACCAATGAGAGTAGTGATTCCAGGAGGGAAAGGGGAAGGTAGGGGGAGAAAGAAGAAACTGATCACAATGATCTACATCTAACCCCCTCCCTGGGGGACGAACAACAGAAAAGTGGGTGAAGGGAGACATAGGTCTGTGTAAGACATGAAAAATAATTTCTAAATTATCAAGGATTCATGAGGGAGGGGAAAAATGAGGAACCAATACCAAGGGCTCAAGTAGAAAGAAAATGTTTTGAAAATGATGATGGCAACAAATGTACAGTGTGCTTGACACAATGGATGGATGGATTGTGATGAGAGCTGTACGAGCCCCCAATAAAATGATTTCATTTTTATAAAAGTGCCACTCCTTACAGGGGAAACAGATGTAGGTTATGCCCCCTTGAAGTCCCTCTGTCCATACACGAGGGATGTGAATATCCTTGCTATGATGCAGAATGTATTGGAAAGTGGATTATTGCAGCTGCAGTTAGGTTTTACTTCAGCAATTCATCATTCGATCTCCTTAATAACCCATTTTAAATTTGTTCTAGTTTCTATTATGTTCTACTTTCTTTTCAATTGATGTTTTTCTCTGGTATACGTTGTTATTGTTTTAGTTTATGTGTGTATGTTTTTCCTGTATATGAAATCCAGTCTACGTAAGTCTACCGAGCCCTGGTGGCTTAGTGATGATGCATTGGACTGTAATCCACAGGGTCAGCAGTTTGAAATCGCCGGCCTCTCCTTGGGAGATAGAGGGGGCTTTATACTCTCATAAGGAGTTACAGTTTCAGAAACCCACAGGCATAGGTCTACCCGGTCCTAGAGGCTTACTAAGAATTGGCATCAATTCGATGGCACTGAGTTTGCTTTTTGTTTTTTATAGGAACAGTAATTGGAGTAATGGTTCCTTGGGGGCATGGTAAGGGAGGTTGGGGAGAAATGCGGAGCTAATAACAATGAGGACAAGAATGAAGGAAATGTTCCACAATGGATATTGGCGATGATTTTACAACTCTTCTCAAAGTGATTGGGACTATTGAGTTGTATGATATCGGAATTAATGCCAATAAAACTGTTGGGGAAAGTGAAAGAAAACAGATATGCATTAGAAAAATATAATAAAAGGGCCACTTCTATGAATGTGTAAAAAAGAGAGGTTTGCTTTGGAGGCCATCGTAGGACATGCATACTGTACTTACTTACTGATATGCTTAAAAAAGACAAATGTAACAGTTGAGTCCAAAGTAGCCACCACACGTAGGAGGCAGGCAAAGAAAGAGAACAAGAAGGTTCCAAATGGAGCCAAGAGCAGGGGCAAAAATACGAGAGTAGACAGACGTGAGCCAAAGCCATTGCATTGTCAAGGGGGAAGGGTGCGGGCAAATACGGTGGAAGCCAGGGCTGAATAAGTAGGCAAGGGCCGACTCATGTGAGCAGGAGTCATGGAGAAACCTTAGACTGGGGAGAAAGGCAACTTCACTCCCTTTGTAAAATACCATCCTAGCTGGTTTGTCAAGGAAGGTTTAGAGTGGTCCAAGAGTGGAAACCAGCCAAACCTATTTAGAAAAAATGAGATTCTTTTAGACTGCTCAGTTATCCAAAGTAAAAAGGAATTTTCTACTCCCACTACCCCCTCACAATCATCACCAAAAATCACATCCTGTCAGTTCTACTTAAACTTTTCCATACACCCAAGGCTCTGCTGGGTGAAAATAGAATCAATGTCTCCCTCTCCTAAGAGAAGCTGCTGTGGGAGAGCCAAGACTCGTAAATAAATCAGGATGAAATCATGTGAGATGTGCTGAGGAGAGAGGCAGAGTGGGAGACAGTGAGCCAGAATATCCCTTCCTGAGGAAAATGAGAGAGGAAGCAGGCAAAGATCTCTAGAGAAGAGGGAGGAGTTGTACCGCGCAGAATAAATCAGTTCCCTAGCGGGAGGCTGTCATCATGGCCCTTGTGAGGGGCTGCTAAGTTGGTTCTGACCCATAGCAACCGTGTCCTGTGCCATCCTCACAAGTATTGGTGTGTTTGAACTCACGGCTGTGCCACTGTGCCAATCCATCTAGTAGAGAGGTTTCTTCCTTGTCAAAAGAACAATCACCTCTGTTTGGGGAAGAAGTACAGCCAGAATTTTTCTTAGAAGCAAGGATGAGGAGACTTCATCTCAAGTACTTTCTACATTGGTAGGAGGGGCCAGTCTCTGGAGAATGACATACTTAGATGGAGGAGGCTGTGGAGAAGGTATTGTCTGTGATGGCATTAGCTCATGAGGATTAAAAGGCAATGTAAATGAATATGATTTGATCAGGAATCACCAAGAAGTTTTGAGTGACTGGGACTGAAACTATATGTATTTCCGAGTAGCAAATAAACAAGCTTATCAGAACCTGAATTCTTTGTCCAAGATGATAGCTATCTTTGTGGTTTCTTTTTTGTTTGTTTTGTTTTCTTTTAAAAATCATTTTATTGGGGGTTTGTACAACTCATCACCATCCACACATCCATCCATTGTGTCAAGAACATTTGCACATTTGTTGCCATCATTCTCAAAACATTTGCTTTCTACTTGAGCCCTTGGTATCAGCTTTTCATTTTTCCCCTCCCTCCTCGCCTCCCCCTTGATAATTTATAAATTATCATTATCTTGTCATGTCATACACTGTCCGACGTATACTTTCACCCACTTTTCTGTTGTCTGTCTCCCAGAGAGGGGGTATATATGTAGATTCTTGTGGTCAATTTCTCCTTTCTCCACCTACCTTCCCCTTCCCCTCCTGGTATCACTACTCTCATTGTTTCCTGAGGGGGTTATCTGTCCTGGATTCCCTGTGTTTCCAGTATCAATTTACATCCTCTGGTTTAGCCAGATTTGTAGGGTAGAATTGGGGTCATGATAGTGGCGGGGGAAGCATTAAAGAACTAGAGGAAAGTTGTGTTTCATCGTTGCTACCCTGCACCTTGATTGGCTCATCTCTTCCCCAGGACTCTTCTGTAAGGGGATGTCCAGTTGCCTACAGATTGGCGTTGAGTCTCCACTTCACACTCCCCCTTATTCAGAATGATATGATTTTTTTGTTGTTTGCTGCCCAATACCTGATCCCATCGACACCTGGTGATCACACAGGTTGGTGTGTTTCTTCCATGTGGGCTTTGTTTCTGGTAAGCTAAATGGCCGCTTGTTTACCTTCAAGCCTTTAAGACTCCAGATGCTATATCTTTTGATAGTTAGGGTACCGTCAGCTTTCTTCACCACATTTGCTTACGCACCGATTTGTCTTCAGCGATCCTGTAGCATCATAGAATGCCAGTTTAATAGAACAAAATGTTCTTGCATTGAGGGAGTACTTGAGTGGAGGCCCAATGTCCATCTGCTACCTTAATACTAAACGTTTAAATATATGCACATAGATCTATTTTCCCACCATTCTATATAAATATATTTACATATGCACATGCCTATATTTAGATATTTTTGTTTTTAATGCCTCTATGGAAACCTTAGTGCAGCAGTTCTCAACCTGTGAGTCACAACCCCCTTGGGGGTCGAATGACCCTTTCACAGGGGTTGTCTGATTCATCACAGTAGCAGAATTACAGTGATGATGTAACAATGAAAATAATTTGATGGTTGGGGGAGTCACCACAACATGAGGAGCTGTATGAAAGGGTCGCGGCATTAGGAAGTTTGAGAACCGTTGCCTTAGTGTATGAGGCATAGTATAGAAGAGGAGGTTAGAGAGGTAGATTGAATATGTAAACCCTTGTGTTGTGATTTTTCAGCTGACAAATGTGATAAGACCAAATTTGTGACTTGAGTCTATACCTCAGGCTACTTTATTCCCATCTCTTCCTTCCCCAGATTTGGCTCTCTTTCATCTACATGGATCTAGTGATTTCCTAACAGATCTCCTTGCCCTAAGTAAATCCTTACCAATCAGTGCTCTATACTGGTTTCCATCCCCCGACCCCCCACCTAAAACACCACCCTGCAATTCTCCTGTTGCAGTCTGCCAGAGGCTCCATCATTGCCAGGAAACCGTCCGTGCTCAGGATAACCCTCACATTCCGTCTGCTCGCCAGCCTCACGCCTGTTCTCTCCTCCCTACTCATATTCCAGGGGCCACTCTTAGTATCCCTGCTAATTCCATTGCCCAAGGCTGCCAGGCACATCAGGGACCACATGCTTTCTCTCATTCTCTCTTCCCAGAGTCTTATCTGAAATGTGCGTACTGCAAAATTTCCCTTAGCTTTCAAAATCAACTTACAAGGCAAGTTCCTCTGACCTTTCTTTCACCCCCACAGGGAGAACAAATCCCTGGACTCCCTGGCATCTGGTACATACTGATATTAAAGCATACATCACATTACCTCATAATTATTGCTTGCAAGCCTATCTCGCAGGCTAGAATGTAAATTCCATCAGTGCATGGGGCCACACCTCATTCCTCTTGTAAACTCTGCTCCTAGCACAGTGCCCGGCACATCTTGAGAAACTCAGCCAATGCTAAATGAAGATCCCGATCTCCTTGTCCTATGTGTGTATTAGCTAGTCTCCTCACCAGACAACTATTTGCGGTCAAAAGTAAGTCATTCTTCATGACCATATTCAATACTGAAGAGATCACTGAAGTATGATACGGGTGCTAAAGCAAAGTGTGAAGAAATCATATGGTGTCTGGTTATCATGAAAAATATCATCTGGGATCTTAAGGGTTTGTCTTAAGACACAGCCAACTAAGTGAGGTGCCATCTAAGTCCACACAGAAGATGCACACCCTCCTGTGTGATCCAAGGATTGAAAATAATAAAATCCAAGACTGGATGAGAAAACTGTATTAGAGCTAAAATTCTGAGCACCCAGGTTTCAGAAGGCTATGGATGACAATGAAAAGCCCAAATTCTATTTTCAGGTTCCCCACTTGGATTGACTAGGGATATAAACAGCTTTGCTAACAGAGCGCATTCAAAAGGTGGACATATGCAGATGCAGTTAGGTTGAAATTTAACACTGTATCATTCATTCTCCATTTCGACCCTTTTAAAATTTGTTCTAGTTTGTATTATTTTAGGATTGCTTTTCAATGAAGACTTTTCTCAGTTATTGGTGTTGAGTTTTACTTTTGTATGTTTTTCTGTATATGAAAGCCAGGGTAGGTAAATCTAGGGAGACAGTAGCTAGATTACTAGTTTCTTAAGGTCATGGCAAGGGAGGTTGGGGGATTGGATGGGGAGCTAATAATGAGAACAAGAACAAGAAAGAAAAGTTCTACAATTCATTATGGTGATTATTGTACAACTCTTTTTAATATGTTGAAACTATTAAATTGTCTGATATGTGAATTATGTCCACAACTGTTAAAATGATTGTTTTTCAAAGTAAATAATTCTTTATTGGGTCAGGGTTCGATTCCTAGGTCACTCCAACTATTTTTTTCACCCATCATAAGCGCAAAGGGCTTAGTTAGGTAGCTCGCGTTTCTCTTGGGTTAAAGAGCAAGAGCTTTGAGGGTTTGTGAGTAGTCGACCCAAATCCCCAATCTCCACAGCAGCAGCGACTCAAGCAGACTCAGCTCGCAAACACAGAGCATAATAAAGGTTTGTGTGCATCCTTTAAAGGTCTGCCCTTCCCACTCACTTCTGCGCATTTGGGACCTAGACAAAGGACATGAATGAAGCGCCCTTTGAGATATCTTGAGGTTTGGCATCATGGCTACTCTTCTGCTTGTATGTTCCTGAGGATAGACACATATATGTCCCAAAGAGGGGCCACAGGGAACCAAAGAAAACGCTTTCTACTGGTAACTCTTATCTGTGTTTCCTAAGATTTCCTGTTCAATTCCCAGACTAGGATTCACCAAAGATTCGGGCCCCTCAGAAATTTTTATTTTTCTCAGTGACAGAATTGATCCCTGACGACTTTCCAGCTCCAAGAAAAGTTCAGCCTAGGCTCAAGTCCAAGTCACTCCTCCCTACCCTATATACACAGCCGACTTTTAAGCCTTACAACAGCTGGTAGGAGCTTCCAAGTACTAAGTCCAAGACATTCCCTGGGGCTTACAGCACAAGTAAGAAATTATCTAGAGCCTCGGCCAATCCAGGAGCCAATTCCTGGAGGGCTTTCTGGACCATCTGGGAATTTCTGGTTGCCCAGAGAAGTACATATATCGGGTTGACAATTTCGGAGTAGAACCTTAAGTCGGTTTGAGGTCCACCTGAAAGTGTCTCAACTATTGATGTAAAAGATTTTGGAGATTTGAGGGGTGGTGGTGAGGAAGGCAGAGTAAAATATCTGTCTTCGAATAGCTATATGCTTCCTAAAGACTCCTTTAAGGGTCACTGGGTCAAAAGACATGGCGCAGGGGCAGCATTTCATTACATCGAGTACAAATTCGTGGGTGGAGACAAGAAAGGAATTAGGGCAGGGATGGGGGAAAGGCGCACGGGTTGACTGAGAAGAAGGTTTTGCAGGAAGAGCGGAATATGCTGCTTCATGAAAGAACTCTTTGAGAGGTGCGTGTAGCCCAGTAAGAACATTTCTCTGGCTTGCCTACAAGCGAGTGAGGACAGGGTTGGGTCAGCTTTGGCAACTACTAGAAAGGAAACCCAGGCACAAGGCAGGAAATACCCATCCTTGATTGCATTAGTCTCCCTAGATTTAATCTTGGACTGAAGGTCTGGATTCACCGGGGGCCTGTATGCACCATGATGTTATGACACAATTTTCCTTAGAAGCTACTATTTCTATTAAACACACAACACACACAAGCACAAAACAACTTCGTTCCATAGAGGATGAAAGAACATGGAAGAGAAAACTGATTTCCCATGCTACATAATTGCTTTAACTATGAAAGACCAATAGGAAATAGCAAGGTTAAAACTTTCTGAAGAGCCAATACACATCTGCCCTACTGATTCTGAGTACAATTTGCATAACATAGTTGTCAACTGCCTACATGATGCCCTCGAGTCTCTGAATTTCGATGCCCACTCAGAGATGATGCTTCCGAAGAAAGGCACCTGGTGGTCTGTTTCCATTATATTATAGTCACTGGAAACCCTACGGAACACAGTTCTACCCTAATAGATGTGGGCCTGGTCCCTTTTTTGTTCTGCATAATCCATTAGTCACAGATAAGTACTGAGTTAGAGTTGACTAAGCAAAATCCCTATCTGAAGGAGTTCAGTTTACAGGAGAAAACTCCAATCATAATACAATGGCAAGCGCTTAAATTTGGGGGCAGGGTCGCTTGGCCCCTATTAGGAAGTATATGGCTCTTCGCTGACAAGAGGATGTGCTTGGGATCAGCTGAGCTTCTTTCTCTTCCATTCAAAGTAGAAGTGCAGGCCTAGAGAACGGGTGCAGCTGGGCTCGGCAATGGATTCAGGATACAGCTGCTAAATCTAACTACAGGCTTTTTGGCACTAACTGGGCTGGATTCTGCCTCGAGGCCAAAGGCTGCCAAATCCAGATTTAAAACATTGCCTTTCCAAAGAAAAATGGCTATAATGAAAATAGCTTATGTCTTACATAAACTCTTAGCAATATAACACACGTATTTCCTTTCAATAGCACCCCTAGTATTTCTTTTGTAACATATGGACTGTCACGCTGACTTAAAACAGCTATTTCTTGCTGCGTGTCTTTTATCTTCTTTCCAGCTTTATAAATGTAATCGCATCCATTTGACTCTGTTCAATGATGAGTTTCTTTCAAATTTTCACAAAAAGATTCTTTCTCCCCTTATCCATTGTTGCTGGGGTGGTAAAATGATAGGGTAAAGATCAGTAGTCCCTGAAAAAGCCAACCCGAATTATGGTATGATCCAGGCATACACCCCAAGAGTTTGAACAGAGATTCAAACAGGTATTCTGTACACTGGCGTTAACTGTAGCACTGCTAACAGTAGCCAAAGGGTGAAAACAACCCAATTGCCCCTCAACAGATGAGTGGAAAAACAAAATGTGGTGCATACAGGAGACAGGACGTTAAGATACAGGCAACATGGATGACTTTTGAAAACATTGTGCCAAGTGAAGACACTCAGACCCAAAAGGCCAATGTTGTATAATCCCACTTTTATGAGATACCCCAAATTGGCAAATCCATATGAGAATAAAATTTCTTAGTGGTTACCAGGGGATCGGAGGGAATGAGTAGTATTGTTTAAAGAGTACAGTGTTTTTGTTACAGGTGATCAAAAAATTAGAAATGATAATGGTGATTGTTGCATAACATGGTGAACGGAATTGATGTCCCTGAACTATATATGAAAAAAAGGTTGAAATGGTAAACAATGCTAGAATAAATTTTTAAAACTTGGTTATCAAGGGTTAGCTGTATTATTAATGCTTAGCTATAGTCCATTTATATGTAAATTTTACCCACATAAGAACATAAATGTAAGTAATTTCCCACAAAAAATTGAAATCTGGTGACTACTTAGTTTGATTATGGAGAACAGTCATGTGTTAATTAATCCAACTCCATGCATTTGTATTTCATTCTTCTCTCAAAAAACAGTGTTCCCACTTTCCCTTGCAAGTCAACAGTCTGGTACATTGTGTACTTTGAATGACTAGCAATGCAATATGATGATGAAGATTTAAATGCTTTACCAGAATTTTATTATTTCGTACCTTATAATCAGCTTATCCTTGTTAAACAGATAAATTAGTATTATCTGGCATTAAATGAAATGATAATCATTCTTATATAAGGATAGCAACCAATAACAGAATTCCAAACTAAGATGGAATACCAAATGTGTATTTTTTTCTACACCTGTCTTCTAACATTGAATTGTTATCTTGCCACATGTTAATGTGAACGCTTCTATCGTGTCCTCTAAAAATAATAATAATTTGAAGCCCTCTAAGTAAATATTAGTAAATATTTCTCCCAGAGAAGGTCATTTTAATCATTTGAACTTCCCTTTAGTATTGTAAGACAAAACTTTCCTGGGCCTTGCTTTCACCAACTATAGAGTAGGGAAAATTAAGTCCAAGACACTGGACAGCTTTCAAGTTTCAAATGAGATCAATATACAGGAACTATTTGAAAAACTATGCCTGCTCTAAACCTGAAGCAGGGTGTTATACAGCCTTTTATCTTGACCTCAAGATGCTATAACCTGGAGGGTGTGACCATTACAAGATGCTTCTGCCAGACTCAGAATGACACACAGAGGAAAGAAAAGGGGAGATGAACGTAATTAGCCATTGACAAGGGTACCCTACTGCTATCTTAGGCTACAGTGACATTAGCTCTTGCACTGCTCCATCCTGTCTGCTCATCCATGCTCATTCTTGCTGTTTTCTGCAGTTAGTAAAAATGTGACCCTACTGGATGAAGGTATACTTTTTCAATGGACAAAGTTGAGCTGGGGGTGGGGGGTGGGGGTGGGGAAGAGCTGACATTATGTTTCCATTGTAGAAAAGGGTTTGCAAGGACAGCATCTACTATACATACCTGCATAACTAACACAGGGTGTTTGGAGCCTAATGCAAGGCCTATTCAATGGTAATAAATACTAATATTTCCTGTATGTTATGACAAGGTACCCAGTCCCTGGCGCCTTAGTGGGTTATGTACTGGGCTGCTAGCTAAAGGATTAGCATTTCTAACCCAACCGCTGCTGTATGGGAGAAAAGTGAGGCTTTCTGGTTCCACAAAGACTTATAGTCTTGGAAATCCAAAGAGGGTGATTTTACTGTCCTATAGGGTTGCTTTAGAGTAGGAATTAACCCAATAGCATTGGGTTGGTTTTATATGTTATGTCATGGGTACATTAACCCGCCTCATTCATTTACAGAAAAAATATCAAATATCCAGCCTATAACCATCCAGCAAAATTATGAAACATTTTTAAAACATTGAGGTTAGAAATCTATTAGGTTCAATACATGTAAAAAAAATTCAGTTAAGAAGGGAATTAAAGTGATTAGCAAAAAAATTCCCACTGGGGAAAAATATCTATGTACATATATTTATAGGTTTAGTGTGAAGGAAACAGATGGACATTGGGCCTCTACTCAAGTGCTCCCTCAACACAAGAACCCTTTTTAATAACAATCTGGCATTCTGAGCTGCTCACCTTCCAGACATGATCGCTGAAGACAAAATGGGTACATAAGCAAATGTGGTGAACAAAGCTGATGGTGCCCAAACTATCAAAAAGATATAGCACCTGGGGACTTAAAGGATTGAAGAATAATAAGCGGCCATCTAGCTGAGAAGCAGCAAAGCCCACGTGGAAGAAGCACACCAGCCTGGGTGATCACGAGGTGCCGAAGGGATCAGTTATCAGAGATCAAAGACCCAGAACAAAATATGTCAGTGTGAATGGGGCGGGGAGTGCGGAGTGGAAACCCAAATCCAATCTGTAGGCAATTGGACATCCCCTTTCAGAAGGGTCTCAGGAGACAGGCCAGTCAGGATACAGTATAGCACTGTTGAAACATACAATTTTCCTCTAGTTCTTTAAAGCTTCCTCTCCCGGCCCCATTATCATGACCTTAACTCTACCTTACAAATCTGGCTAGACCAGAGCATGTACATGGGTACAGATAAGAGCTGGAAACACAGGGAATCCAGGGCAGATAAACCCCTCGGGACCAATATTGAGTAGCCATAGCAGAAGGGGAAGGTTGGGGGAGAAAAGGGGAACTGATCACAATGATCTACCTATAACCCCCTCCCAGGGGGATGTACTACAGAATAGTGAGTAAAGGGAGATATCAGTCAGTTAACACATGAAAAAAGAAATCTATAGATTCATAAGGGAGGGAGGGGAAAAATGAAGAGCTGATACCAAGGGCTCAAGAAGAAAGAAAATGTTTTGAAAATGATGGCAACAAATGTACAAATGTGCTTGACACAATGGACGGATAGACTGTGATTTATGAGTTGTATGAGCCAATAAAACATTTTATTTAAACAAAAATGCCCACCTGGTAAAATGAAGTGATACTTTTATTGTACTGAAATTTCTTAGTTCATTAATATTTAATCATATTGTTTAATATTTCCTGAAATCTCCTACACATACAAAATCCACAGCCCAAAAGGCCTACAATTAGGTTACTTTCTGCATACTGGACAAGTCATCTATGCTGTCTATTTTAATGTATCTATCCTTTTTAATTCATTAGAAATAAAACTGTCATCGAGTCCATTCCAACTAATAGAAACCCTGAAGGCCCGGGGATAGCTGCCCCCGGGGGTTTCTGAGCCTCTAGTAGTTCACAGGTCTAGAAAGCCACATCTCTTCCCTTCCCTTCCCTTCTTTCTAATTCATACAACATTCTAAATGCTCCTTCCCTTTGGAAAATATCCTGTTCCACAGCACCACCCTCCCCCCCACCTCCACATACACCAGGATGGTGACCACCAAAACAACTGAACATTTTTAAATGTCTCTTTCAGCATGTAATGTGATGCATATTATCATTGTGATAAAAATGAAGGAAGTTCAAATACCGGACTGAGACTTACAAGTTAGCAAACCTAGTACAAGATGCACTACAGCAAGTAAGTTAAAAAAAAACCCAACTTCAGTAATACAGATGTCTATTTTATTAAAAAAGTTACAAACAGGTGGACTGAAGGGTCGTCTTACAAAATGACAAGAATGAAATCTATTGGAAAAATTTTACTGTTACAAATTTGTATAGGTCGTTGTTCAATGTTTGTACTTTTTAATCCAGGTTTTTTACCTTTCACCGCTAAGGTTACAGTACATTAGCTCCATGAACAGGATACAGGATTTTCTTTGTAGAGCCCTACCGCAGTATCTGAAGAACTCCTAAACAGATGCCATAGTAAAGACAAGACATATATTGTATTTAATATTCATTTATTATCCTAATAAGCAACTTGACATGCAATCTATTGAGGAAGCTAAAGTAACTTTTGGTCCCTTTTCTTAAAATGTGCTGGAGAAACCACCTGAAAACCACTTTCCCCTGATTCCTGTCGTCCTAAGCGAATTCAAGTTCAATTTGCTGCTGAGGTCAACGACAATGAACACTAATTTTTTTTTGAGAGAGAGAGGGGAAGGGAGAGAAAATTACCCATAAGAAATACTGCAGATGTATATATTCTATTAACTGCCAAAAATGCACATCATCATGAATTTCCTGATTCCTTTATCGTTTTATACAGCTGTAAAGGTGACCCCCAATCACTTCACCTACTTTGGATTGAGGGTTTGGGTTGAAGTTGGAGAGTAAGGTGCAAACTTAAATTAGGTGCTTATTTCAAGTAGTTTATTAATAAGGAACAATGTTTCCATTGTCTCCACCCTTACAATCTCACCATAAAATTCAAATCGAGCAACAATATTTCACTTTGAGGGAATTTAATCAGGAATCAAATGCAACACGATTTAAAAAAAGGAAATCAAAGTTTAATCAATTTCTACTCAATAATTCATGGCCATGCTGACCAATAAATCACATGAATGTAAATATCACTTTATTGGAACATCACACACAAATATAAATTTTAAATTGCCACACCCTTCCATAACCAACACTGCATATATTAGAGCTTTCCTTGACAAAGTTATTGAGCTATTTATTATTAGAGACCAAAAGTACAATTTTGGTTGTTTGTTTTCTTTCTGTGTTATTTAGAAGCATGTTCAAATAACTAAAGCTGGGCTCCTAAAAGAGAAAACTTTGGTGCAGTAGGTGAGCTGCAGTTACTAATGCCTGCAAATTAAAAGCACACAACTAAAACCGAAGAAAATCCCACCAACCAAATACTGTCAAACTTACAAAAATTTAAAATCATTGCTAGAAAAAAGCACTCGTTCTTTGTCATAATGCTAAAACTGAACCAAATGATTACTCTTTATAAGTTTCCTTTCTACTTCTATACCTGTGTTACTGTTAAAATGTTCAAGTATTCAGACAAAATGTGCTGACTAGGTAAACAACACGGAAGGCAATGGCTATCAGAAGCACATTTGCAAAAAAAATTGCCCAGAGACAGCGCCATTCTCCCTCCTGTTACACAGATTTTGTCTCTACAACGAACATGCTTCTTGAGAAATAACTAAAAAGCAATTGGGATAGTGCAAGAAAATGCTAACAAATATTGCTTTAACTAGTATTCAGAAGGACAAATATTAAGAAAAGAAAGTGTATATGCTTTTACTTGAATTCCGTTTACGTGTGCAGAGGTCTACTAGATGTCAATGACAAGCCTGACAGGCAAAGCTGAGCGATCTCTTGTTTAGGTATACAATTAATTTACCATGGACACAATATCCCTTTGCAAAGGCATTGCTAAGTAGGTCACAACTAAATTTAGAACTTCACAGAAAGGAAAATGTTACTGCTGCAATTCAATGCTGTAAATGAGATTAAAACATGTGAAAACCTAATGGAACAGAATGCTTCACTCTTCAGCTAAATGCTCTACAATCTATTCCAAATATCAATTGTAGCTCTCAGAGCATGTTAATTACAAAAACATAACACAAACTGCACCTGAAGAAAAGGGATATTGCATTCATACAGGCAAAATGTGAGCTTTAGTTTCTTTTGACAACACCGCCACACGTAAACACAATCTCAAAGTATTAACCAACCATGTAAGGAGAAAGATTTTACAAACAGAATGAAGCATTGGTGCGAGGTAATATACAGAAGTAACCATTTGTTTAAGGCTCAATTTTTTCTCCATTATAACTTTCTTTTAAAAGGCATTGAGTAGGTAATACTGAGTTTGAGTAATAAATACAAGTTGAGAAGCTGATTAAAGAAATCAATTAAAATATTAAAAATTAACCCTTGCATATTAGCCATCAGTAAGAACTTAGAAAGCTATAAAAGGACTGATTGATAAAGAACAGATTTAAACATATGGTAAACGTGCTAAGCATTCTTCTTTTTAAGGTCAATGGATCTTGAAGGCCACGGACCTTATGCACTTAATTAGATGTATGGCAACATGCTGTAAGAGAGACAGGTTACCAAGGCTCAGTTCTGCAACCCAGGTTGTCAAGTTCTCCAAAGCAGCATCTGTGCAAATTTTCTCTGAGTTTTATCTGCAATGAAGGTAAAAAAAAACACGGGAATATGGATTATACTATACAACGGTATGACTGACAACACCCACACACACACACAAAGTGGTACCAGAATAAAAAATACGATGGAATTTCGCTGTGTCCTCCATCAATTTAAGTAACTTTTTATGAGCTGAAAAGCCACTAAAAATTAGAAACAGTCATGATGTTTTCCATACAATCATACAGTGTGTGTGTAAAATTGCTGGTTTCCATAAGTATACTTTATACATCTATTATGCTTCATACAGTAATAAAAATGCCTTAATGATTTGAAAGATCCCACAGTTCAAAAATTGTGACAAATGCTACTTCTACTTTGAACATGAAAGTTTCTTATTTCTAAAGTTTCTTATTAGAATTAAATGCATATGAATTATGAGTTAAGTTCCCAATATGCTCTATATTTTCAAAATTTAAGTTTTTAAATATTGAGAACAAGAAATGTATGTTTGAATTTCAGACCTATATACTGAACACCTACTAGGTTGCCCTATTTGGACTAAAGGCTAGGTGACAGCATCAATTCAAGTTTCCCACTCGGGCCTGCTGTCTTTCTGGACTGGCTCCCCAGCACTGCAGCCAATGGGGATTCCCCAAGTCTCCGCTTTTCCAGCTGCTCGATCTGTTCTCTCTCCAAGTTCAAGCGAGTCGTCATTCAGACTCGATGGATCACCAAAGTGTTTCTAGAGGTGGCATTTACTTGTTGTGTTTTTAATGTGAAAGACAAAACCATGAACGATTGACAAAGACGAGGGGTCGAAAGCATCTCGAGAGTATCGAGTAAAGCCGCGTCGGGTGTTCCCAACTGCTCTCCTCACACTTACAAACACTTACTTTTAATTTCCTCTGACAGCTACAGTTCTAGCAGTGTTCAAAGGATAGGAGGAATTCCATTCGCAGCTACAACATTAAAGCAATGGAAACTATTACTGAAATTCTGCCCTCTAAACACATTTGGGCAAACAGAATAAAATTCTGTCTCTTTGTAAACGACTCTGGAAACATCTTTCTTTCAAGCAAGAATTGTTCCCCCCTTTTTGCATGAAATGAAATTATTAATTAGAAGATGTGTTATGTTAACTTGGGTAAGTTTAGTTTCCTCATCATTAAAATGGGGGAAAGGACCTTCCTTAAAAGTTTTTGTAAATATCACAAAGGATGTGAAAATGCCTTATAAAACACATGGACCCCTCAAGTGTCGGCTATTACCTTCATTGCTCAACTACTTTGTACATTTCTAGAGGCTCAGGGTTGTGTCTTTGATATCTGGACTCAGGTCCTTTAGCTCTTTTTATTTACTTTGAATTTCCAGGCCTACATGTTGTACACAGTAGCATTTCATTAGATAAACATTTCATTATATATACACTAATCACTGTGACGACGTTTCAGTAATTCAGACTAGACTTCCCTCAATTAATTTGAAGTATTATGATTGCTATCAATTTTAATCTACCTTGATTCAAAATAAACCATTATGAGTCACTTGGGATTTTCAAATCTGTTTCGGTCTCTTACATAATGAAGGCTTCTAATATGGGATGATTTGATTACTTCGAGATCAAAGTGAGAAAGTCAAGTCCTTCATTTCTTTTCCAGCCAAAAGAACCGCTAAGAAGACAAACTGGCTCATTGACCTTTACCTACAGGAAATCAAAAGTGATAGTCATCACTTTCCACTCTCCCCAAACCAGGGGGATATTTGGTCATTGCACCTGGGGTTAGACTCAACAGTATTAATATTAGGCATACTTTTAAAGAGACCAATCTTGGCTACTTTGAGAGGACTGATACATTCCCAGAACTAACCAACCCTGGTGCAAAAGCAAAGCTTGCGAAAGGGATTGCGGCCCTATCAGAATTTGAAAGAGAGTGAACGGTAGTTGTCGGCGCTCCATCTGGAGACGGCAATGTTCAGCGAGATACACTCATTCAGTAAAAGAAAAAACATTTTAATCCCGTAAGTTCTTAAGGCTGAACTCATACTTTCGAAGTCCAGGACGTCACATGCAAACATAGGCTGTAAACATAGAGCTTGCGGCTTTAGAGACCAAACCATTTCCAACAAATCTTTAACTCTGGAAGCTCCTACTCAAACTCCGGTTTAAGAGTTTGGCTTCATGTTTGTACTTTTTTGCAACTTAGATTTTATTGTGGGAGAATAGGAAGCAACAATAAAAGAGTTGTCCGAGTCATTTGCTCAGGATATTATGGACTGGGGTTTCCCAAGTGGAGTCAATTGGTGCATGAGAGTACCAAACACAGAACCCAAAGAACAGAGGTCATTATTGAATGTCAGCCTGAAGAGAAACAGAGATTCCGAATTCAAAACTCGCTCATCATGTCACAGGGCGGCAGATCATCTGCGACAGTAGCAAAGGCTCCTGGAAGGCTTAGCAGTTTATGAGTGTCTTTCTGGTCTTGCTGTACTTACTATTCCTAAATAGAGTGGAATTTACTAGCATTCTTTCTCCTTCCCTGTAAAGCAAATATAAATGTGCAATCTTAATTGCTTTGAACCTTTTTGCCAGGTTTTAGACAGAGGATTTTTTCAGGACGCAACCAATGGAGAATTCCCCTTCATACTACTTACTCGGCATTTTCATATCCAAGTTAAATAGTATGTTAATAAAACACCAGACTAGAATTCTTTTGGTAGAGGCTGTGTTTTGCTGAAATATCGTTACCTTTCTCCATCCTAATTTGCTTAATACTTGGTGGGTTCATTATTGGGGTCTGGAGGATAAGGTCCTTAAAAGGGTTCATCAAAAAATCACAATCAAACAGAGCTCACTTACCCACCACGAAAGGTGCTCTGGTGGTGCAATGCATTCGGCATGGGGCTGTTCATACTCACCAGCTGCGAAGTGGGAGAAGACAGTGCCTACTTCCATAAAGATAGTCTCCGAAACCCTCTAAAGGGTTACCATGAGTTGGAATCAACTCACTGGCAGTGGAGTTGGGGTTTATCACCCATGAACCCCTAGAGAACAAACACCACAGTGACGCTGTGGAATGCTCACAAAGAGGTGAAACCATGCTTTGAGGAGAGCACGTGTCTGTCCTTGAAGGGAAGGGCTAGACTATCTTATATTCCAGACTTCCTAAGTCCCCGGCAAGCCCAATCCATGTAATGAACTCCATTTCGAGATTGCAAACAGATGACCATGTCCACTGAAAAGAGCCATGGAAGTATAGTGGTTATGCAAGTCGGCAGTTCGAAACCACCAGCTGCTCCTGAGGAGAAAGGTAAGGCTTTGGCGTCTCATAAAGAGTTACGGTATCAGAGAGCCACGGGGGCAGTTCTACTCTGTCAGAACTGACTTACGGACAGTTTTAGTTGTTGGTTTATTTGGTTTTGTTTTGATTTGCGAGTCTACCAAGAGTACGCAGCAAGGTGAGCCCTGTGACAAGACCCTGATAGCTCGTTTTGAACTGGACCAAGTGGAAGACCACTGCTCTCAACTCGGAGTTTCTTTTTTCGTGAACCTAATATGCCTAAAACGGTGGGTAATCAAAGGCCTGCGGGAGTGTTATGGCAGACGGCATTTTTTCTTAGGGATGTTATCTTCTGAACTTTAGGGTTCCACGGAGAAGCAATCTCACACGGAGCAGCGTCGCTGTGGGGTGGCTAGAGTACTTCCTGGGTGGCACTGCTCCAAATCCGTGATGCAATTGGTGGCTCATTCTAAGCCAGAGAGGTAATGGAGTAAAACTGAATGGCTCATACGTACTTCATTCTGCAATAAAAACCTAATCTTGAGGTTAAAAGGAAGCAATTAAAGAGGGAGCACATATTCAGGGAGTCATTCCAATCAAAAGATACCTCCACACCCAGAGCAGGTCTAACTAGGTACTTATTCACTCCGTCTGAGAGAACCAGAGGAGGCCTAAAGGGCAGCACAGGTCCACTGTAGTTCCACAGGCTGTGCACCCCCCCTTACCCTGCCACATGCCTCCTTCTCCGGTCAAAGACTCCAAGGCATAGGCTTCACTTAGCCTCCAGCATGTGTAGGGGACAACATGTGAGCATTTCAAATCCGCTATTATCCCCATGCAAACTAGGGCAGGGCATATACACACACACACACACACACACACAGAGAGAGAGAGAGAGAGAGAAAGAGCTAATGGAACTATAATGTCTGCCACAGAATTCCACCCGAATGTGTTACTGATATGATTAATATTTAACTTGGATATGAAAATGTCAGCATTTTAAAGTACAATGTGTTTACCTGCAGATTCACTAACTTTCCAGCACGCCCTATGTACGTAAACACTGAACAAAAAGATTTGAAATAATTCTGACTCCCACTTTTTTTTACTTATTAAAAAAACCCTGGAAAATGCTAATCAATTCCATTGTGTGTGGAAATAGTAAGTCCGGCTAGACTAAAATGACATTCATAGATGGCAAAGCCTTTCAGGAGCCTTTGTTAACGTCCCAGGCATTCTGCTGCCACGTGAAATGATGTGCTAGTGTTGAATCAAGAATCTCCTCCTTTCTTCGGGCTGACATCAACAATGAGCTGGAGCTGACATAAATAATGCCCTTTGTTCTTTCAGTTCCAGGCCTGGTGTTTGGTACTCTCATGCACCATTTACTCTAGTTGGGAGAGAGAACCCATTCCGTAATACACGGAGAAAAAAATGCTACACAATCTCATAGAAGACTTTCAAATTGAGAAGAAGGGCGCCCTGTTTACTCATAATTCCTCTTTTCCCCTGGACGGAGGAATCCTAGAAAAATGATCTTTAAAAAACTCAATTCATCTAAAGTGTACATCAAACTGTCAATTTTCCCTACAACCACTCTCCTAAAATCAATGCTAATCGAAAGTGACGCTATGGGACAGAAGAGAACTGCCCTACAAGGTTTCCAAGGCTGTGTAATTCTTTCCACGTGCAGCCTGCCACATCGTTTTCCCAGAGCAGCTGGTGGGTTTGAACCACTGACCTTTTAGCTGACCACTTAACCTGTGCTACACAGGCTCCCCTGTTGCATACTTTAGGGTATGATTTTGCTCCTTCTTGCCATTCCTTTGTTTGGAATCTACCCCAACCCCTCCAGTGCTACACATTGTTTAAGGCCTAGATAATGCCCTCCAGTAGACATTAATATGTCTGGAAACAGTTTGGGTTCTTGTAGTGGTATTAAGACGCTACTGGGATCTACTGAGATCAGGCACATGCTTCTTACTAAAAACATTCTACAATGCACAGGATGGCTGACCCACCCCGCCAACCCCAAGAAAGAATAATCTTGTCCCAAATGTCAATGAGAAACCCTGCTCTACCTAAATGCAGTCTTTCTTTCCCCAAACTCTTTTACTTCTGTGACAATATTTTGAATTTCTTAACAAGACATCAGTTTTTTTCCACAACATAGACCAATGCAGCCCACTACCAATTATTGCTACCAAAACAGAGGATGTGTTAAGCTGTCATTAATTAAACTGCAAAAGGGCTATGGTACCGACCTGGGTTTAGGGTTAACTGCTCCTGCGCAGTACAAGAAGTCTTTCAAATACCTTGCTGGCAAGCTCCTCAGGAAGGCAGGCATGAAAGGTAGGGCAGAAAGAATCTGGCCAAGCCTCCAAACTTAGAGATAACTGCCTGGGGCCGGGTGAAAGGTGAGGACACGATCAATCTTGGGAGCCAGGCTGATAAACAGGTGTTGGGCAAAGGACAGGTGATTCAAACAAGAGTTGCACGAAAGAAGTGTGAGGAATTATCAGAAGTGATCCTTAGCATGTGGGTACTTTTCTTCTATCATCAATTAAGAGCTATCAGTTACCACTGAGCAAGCCTAGACTTTCTGACATCTCTGAGTTGTATTATTCCTAACTTGGACTGGGTCTTCTTCTGACGAGTAAGGAATCCCATCTCTCAAACTCAAATCACCTTGACCTGTCCGATGGGCCTTTATTCTCAACTGGAACTTAAAGAGATTTCACAGCACCATGGGTCAAGACACAGGGTTCAAACGCTGTTTGCTTACATTTTCTGTAAATAGTGAGCAAGCATAACCACCAACTCTCCCAGCTTCGGACTACAGATTTCCATGCACATCTCTAATCTTATTTGGCTTCAGATATCGGGGCTTCACGGTAACAAAATAGAAAGAAAGAAAAAAGGCGCTGGGCATAGTGTGCTTTGTTCTAAAAGACCTTGACCAAGGAATTCCCTGTAATATCATCAGGAATTCAGCTGATTACATATTTTATTTCAATACCCACACATTCATTTGGGTAATCTGACAGAAACACAAAACAAACAAATGAAACACTACTTGGGCAATGTGTCCCAGTACTCAAGAGATAAGTACTTATTGCTCTTCATAATATTTTCGAATTTTCATATAGGAATCACTATCAACATAGGAAGGCGTAAATACAGAACACTGTGTCCCTATCCCTGTAGGGTGAGCCAATGCATCAAAAGTAATTGAGAACACAAGTTACACGATGAAGTACACTCAGAAATAATTCAGAGTAAGAAAGTTAAAAAAGAAAAAACCTGCCCGACAAATGCTCAATTTGTCACCTTGACTGACACAGCTGACCCTCTATAGGGACGAGATCCATTTTATTCTGTTTGCCGCCTACAGCTGTATCTGTTAATGAGGAGGAGACAATTGCAAACATTTTGTAGGAGCAAACTGAAATGAAAACATGTGCACTTATGTCATCTGCCCGGTTAGAAAGTGTCAAGAAACAGCACAGTGATAAGACACAATCGCCACTAAACTTGTTGCCACGGGAAACTGGCTTACAGGAAAAGAGAGGTGACAGAAGCAAGACTGGATCGCCTACATACGCCTCCAAAGGGCTACCCTACAACCGTGATGCGGACAACTCCATCTATGCTGGGCAAGAGCCTGACCAGTGACTTTCTAGGATAGGAGCTATCACGGGACCTAAGAAAATAAGTGAGATCGCATCATATTCTGATATGCTAAAAGGCTGTGAACAAAAGATTGTTGTCATCCTTCATTTTCAAAGGTAATACTACCAAACGGGAGAACACGTCTGAAAAGATACATTTGGGACTGTTAGTTAGTCTTTGCTCCTTGCTCCAGGGAGCGAATATAAAGCTGGGCCTTTGATTAGGAATCATGGCGCCAATCTAAAATGCCTGTTGCCCTTGGCTCAAAAGGATCAATTCCATTCCTGAGATTGTCAGGCTAGCCTGACATTTGCTGTGTTTTCTCAGTCTTCCTCGCGGTTGGCTGTTTTATCATGTAAGTGTTACGGTTTAAATGAGACAACCTGTCTGATGACAATCAAGATTAGAAGATCAGGATAGGAATAAAAGACTCTCATTTTTCAATCCTGAGCCAGGATTACATAACCTTACTGTTAAAAAAACCAAACAAAACTCACTGCTTTAAAGCTTTTCATAAATGTGACTCCATGAAAGGTTTGAAGTCTTTGCTATTGCTCTTATCAATGCAATTATTTATTATTAACACGAATAGAAACGGTTCTTGTGCTTGCGCTGGTCCCTCCTACTGCAGGTGATTTAATCAGATTCTAATTTGAACCATCTATTCAAGGTGCATCGTGGTAGCGGGAACACAATTTGTTGTTATCATCAGAGAGGTCACTTTAAAACCCGGCAGTGTCAAAGCACAGAAGAATGTGATTAAATGAGCATCCTATTAAATCAAACACTTGGGTGATTAGTAAGTTGAAGATTTCAATTACAGCAGCTCTCTAGCCTAGGATATAAAAGCCTGGAAAACAAAACTAATCATCTTCTGAAATTATGACTGAATGCTGCCCTATGCATTTTAGATGCTAAATCAACAAGACAGGGAAAGGTGTACTATCATTTAAGTCATACAAACAAATGTTATCAAGGAAGCAAAACAGTAAAAAGAGCAACTCATTTTGCAAAAGAAAGAAATCTCGGCGATAGGAGGACAAGCAATCCCGCACCTTTTTCCCTTATGTGTGCTTTTGGCATTTTCTCCACTGAAGGTTGACTACTTTTGTGCTAGGGAAAATGTTGACTATTGGCAGCCCTCAGCTAACAAACACCCATGGCACACATGAACCAGTCCCCCATTGAGGCCTGATGACATTCAAAATTTGTAATAAAAACTTAGTGCTTCTTTGCTACGTGTAGAAAAAGCATTAGCGTATTATTAAGTTAGAGATAGTTTAGTGTCTGGAAGTGTTTGATTTTATTCTACATATAAAGAAAAATATTTGACTAACTGATGTTAGATAGGAACTGGGCTTAACTGTTGGCACTTACCAACAGATTGATTTAAAAGATAGGTTTAAGGGGAACCATGTTGTTTTCTTAAGCTTGCTCAAAACCAGAGCACGACTTGACCCCCAGGGTACCATCCACCACTAACCTGCTCGGTATGGCCATGATTGAGGTTATCTTTTTTACTGGACAACACAAGTTGTACAACACTGATCTTGCTTCTCGGGCAGGGATGAATAGTTCATTTGCCTGACGATCTCAGCAAAAAGTTCATCCACCATTGATTTGCTTTTTGCCGATGTCTCCATGAAAGGACAGCCCCATTCTTGAGCCAGAGCTCTGCCTTCAGAAGACATAACCTCTCGTTCTGGTTCCAGATCCACTTTATTTCCTACTAGGATTAGTGGAACTTTTTCATATCTCTTCACTCTGACAATCTGATCTCTCATTGGCTTGATATCCTATTCAAAGAATCACACAGAAAAAGG
Source organism: Tenrec ecaudatus (assembly GCF_050624435.1). Taxonomy (NCBI): domain Eukaryota; kingdom Metazoa; phylum Chordata; class Mammalia; order Afrosoricida; family Tenrecidae; genus Tenrec; species Tenrec ecaudatus. The sequence continues at coordinate 147,316,526 of NC_134548.1, forward strand.
AAAAAAATTATGCTATTTGTATAAATACAAGAGAATAAAATGTCAAGAAAAGACATTCCTTGGTAAGTACATAAAGCTGAAAGCAAAATAAAACCAGGCACCCAAAGAGAGAACATACTATTTTCTGACATAGGAATTAAAAGAATTCTGCAGGCCTTACCTGCTGTTTTAATGTCATGAATATTTTTTAAAAACATAGACTTACATATTAATCTTGGGTCTCATCTGACCATGTCTTCCAATCCTAGTACTAATTTTAAAAGTTCACTTCCCTCCAAACGACTAATCCCTTCATATGTGAAGCTGTCTGCCATCTCCCTCAACCTGCCTGCTTGCTATCATGCCTGGTAACACCTGCGACCCTGGCCCCAGGCTGTAGAATCTACTTATTCCTACGCCCTTCAGTAAAAGGGCTGGAGGAAAAAAAAAAAGGTGTTTTATGTTGGAACAAAATCACTTTCGACTCCCTAGAAGACCAAAGTTTGAGAGAGAGAACCTGTTTCACTTGCAATTTGACGGCATGCCTGTATCCCAAGAAAAGCAACCACCTGTAACTACACATTAACAGTGAGTAACTCCCAGGGAGGACGTGGAAGAGGGAGTCCAGAGGCAGGAAGGAGTCACGCTGTCCTTTGCTTATCTCTTTGCTTGCGTGACGTGATCTTTTTCTTCACGTGTATTCATTACCTTGTCTACTTTTCAAGCCAATGCAGGCCACAAATCATAAAAGAACCTAAAGGGTTCTCTAGCCGCCTCCGTTTTGGCAGGGGTTGGGGGAGCAGGGGCCACCGACTTAAGAGAACATTACAGATTTAATCGTAACGTTATAAAAACAGTTTGGGGTACTGCATAACTTTAAAGGGTTGCCTGTAATAGAAACCATGTGTTTCACTGGAGTAGCAACAGCACACATGCAACAGTCACATGAGGGATGAAGGGGAAACGGGGACTGGGAACTTCAGGGGGAAAATGGTAGCTATCTGTTCAGCCTTCTGGGTGAAGATTTCCCTGTGGCCTTAGAGAAATGCCAAGTTTAGCTAAGAATCCAAAGTTACGACTTGGGATCTAAGGAGGTGAAATCTCTATCGAAATGATGGCACAGTTGCCCACTCCCTATTTATGTCTGTGACGGCAGTGGATGTGATGGAAATCTTACAAAAAAAAACTCTTCAAGAGATTTCTAGCCTCTTGAGAGTCAGCTCATAGAATAACGAGTCTCCTGAGAACTCTTTAGAAAGAAAACGTCTGTCAAATAGCACCCTCAGTACTTTCTGGGCGAAAATACTTTTATGAACTGATTGCTTTGGAACTTAAGCCTACATAAAACGAACTTTAGTTTGGTCCTAACAGCTGATTCATTTACTCACAACTTAAGCTTTCATCAAAAATTCTGAAGCTGCTGCCTTACTTAGGCTACTGGGAAAGTTCCGTCAGGAACTTTAAATGTAAAATACAAAACAAAGTGAAAATAGCAAATTGTACTGGCCAAAGCACTTACTGTCTCTTAAGAAACCAAACCCTTCAGTGCATACCTGTAAATGCAATATATATATATATATATATATATATATATGTGTATCCATTTCCTAAATCAATGAAAGTCAATACAATGGGTCAATACCAGGTTATTTTTTTTCAAGGAATAAATAGTAACCTTTATGACATCTCGTAAAATAACGTTAAACCTTCTTCGGGTTTCTCTCCCAATGAAGGATAGGGCAGATTTTCCTAAGAAATTGGACCACCTCCATTTTGGCCACCGAGCCAGAGTGAGAGATCTGCACTTGTTCCGCGTTCCCAGATCTACATATTTTCTATAAATATAGTCAGTGTCGCCAGAAAAAATTTGGTCCAGCGGGGGAGAAAAAAAAAGATCCACTCCTGCTTTCTTGCTGGTTGTTCATTCTGGGTAGGAGTCTTTTCAATGAGCAGAGAACCTTTACAGCAAACACCAGAAGTCAGGAAGTGAAAATGCCTGAAGGCAGGTTTCTGGGTCTTCCACTTACTACGCTATGATTTACTAGCTCTGTTGAGAAAGTTGGGTGGAAACCGAGCTGGGGCGGGAGGGAAAGCCGCCGCAGAGGATTTATCTAGGCACTAGATAAGGGGCGCCAAATCATTTTCTTTCCAATGTGCTCTGTAGACCAGAGACTATCAGGGAAATAACGCGGTTTGTGTAGTTGTTGAGCACGCCAATCCCTACTTGTTGAGTTGGAAACGAACTACTTGGGAAGGTTCTCTTCCAGACAGTGTGCACACACACGGCCCTGTTTCTTTTTCCGTTCACAAATACCTCGAGACGATTTCTTGACAGTTGTGACTTGAGCACACTCTATGGAAACCACCGAGACTTTTCCCTCCCACTGCGCAACCCTCCCCAATGCCCCACGTCTTCACTTTCAAAAGCAAAACGGAGTCCTCCCCGCACGACCGGCCGAGCAGAGAGGATTCACGCCCCCCCACCCCCAGTGAACAAATGACACGATTTGGGTTTGGTTACCTGGAAAGACTGCTGATTAACCAGACTGTACACCAGGATGAAACCTTGGCCGTTTTTGATATAGAGATCTCTCATTGAGGCAAACTGCTCCGTTCCGGCGGTGTCCAGAATTTCCAGCACGGAGGGCGAAGAGTCCACTTCGATCTCTTTGCGGTAGAAGTCCTCAATGGTGGGGTCATATTTCTCAATGAAAGTCCCCGTGACAAACTGCACAGTCAGGGCAGATTTGCCAACCCCGCCGCTCCCTAACACCACTACCTTGTATTCCCTCATGAGGCTCACCTTCACCAACTCCTACCCGAGGGGGGAAGAGCACCCCGCTAGCTGCAGCGAGGCGAGTCGAGGCGGAAGGTGGGCGGAAATCTGCGAACTGGGGCGGAGAGTGCAGTGCAGCCCAGGGCCCAACGGGGAAGAAGAGGAAGTTGCCGGCGGGGGAGGGGAGGGGAGGGGAGGGGAGGGGAGGGGAAGGGCCCAGCGTCGGGGTGGGTGGGGATGGGAGGGCACTGCCCTTCCTATAGGAGCCGCAGCCCAGGCAGGGGGCGTCCCCGTGACGGGGCGCCTACTGGGGACCCCGTGGGCAGCGGCCGCCCGCCACCCCTCCCCCGCGCGGCACACAAAGGGGCCCAGGGACCCCGCTTCCTGCAGGCGCTGCCTAGCTGCCCCGAGCCTGCGGCCGCCGCTCCCGTCACTGCCGCCCGGGCGGGTCTCCAGCCTCGGCTCCCGCGGGGGTCGTCCAGCCTGCAGGGGGGCGGGGGAGAGGGGCGCCCGTGACCCTCCGCCCCCACCTCCACCTCCCTGGGCCCACCCACCCTCGCCGCCCAGCCGCGGCCACTCACCCGGCCGTCCTCGCCGGCCCGCCCGCCGCCGCCGCCGCCACCCGCCCGGGAGGCTCCGTCACGGCCAGGCCATGGCCCGCGGCCCGCTCCTGGGTGTCGCGGCCGCCCTGGCGCTGCTGCTGCCGCCGAGCGAAGGGCGGGGGCCGTCCGGCGGCGGCGGCCGCAGCGACTCCAGGCGAAGCCGCCGCTGTTTCTCACCCACCCCACCCCCCACCCCCCAGCGCACACCCGGAAGGGTTTTCCTGACACACTGGCTGAGGCGCCCGAGCTCCCCAAGACTGGCCGCGATCACTTCCGGTGGGGAAAGTCCCACCTCTCCGGGCCGGCCGGGCCGGGCTGGCGGCGGGGCTGGGGCTGGGGCCTCCCCGAGCTTCTCCCGCGTCCCTCTGGGCCCCCGCCAGCCGCCCCCGGCCGGGCCCGGGGACTCGAGCCTGCCCTCGGCCGGCGCGGGACGGCCAGCGGGGAATCGAGCCGCCCGGAGAAGGGCACCCATCCCTGCACCCGAAGTTGGTGGGGGGGGGGGGGGGAATAAAAGCGGCCCGAAAGTTGGTTCTCTTTGCAGGCATTTCTCCACTTGCTTTCTGGTTTAAGAAGGGATTCCTGCGGAGCCCGCTCTTGGCGTTGATTTCGTATGCCGAGTGTGCCTAAGCCGTACATAGCAAATGACCACGATCACACACACACACACCCCACACACACCCTTTTTTGTCATCTGACAAACTGCCTGAACTCCACCAGTAAAGAACCCACACCCTACTCACTGCCATCGAGTCCCCGCGACTCAAGGCGATCCGATAGACAGGGTAGAAATGCCCGTGCGTTTCCCGCGACCGGGCCATTGATTTGACTTGTCACCGGCTGGAAAATAGCTTGAGAAGCAGCCCTGAGGTACTCCACTTAGCTTGGCATGTCTCTGATTCCAACCACCACGGAACGGAAGAAAGTAACTAATTGTCCAGGAGGCATGGATTTGGAATTGTCTAGGACTGCGGACTAATTTAGTTTTTTTTTGTTTTAACCGTTTCATTGGCATATGACGTACATAGCATACAATTCAATGAGCCAATTATATTAAGGAGAGTTTCATAATTATCACCATAATTAATTTTAGGACATTTTCTTCTTTCTTGACCTCATTGTATATTGATCCCCATTTTCCCTAAACTTGCAATACCCCCTAGAAACTATATCTATAGATGTAGCTATCTTGGATTTCACATACAGAAACATAGACTCATTAGATCTTCCTTTAGCTGCAGGCACCGCTTGCTTTTGCTATGGCTGTCTCCAGCACCCCACAGTTGGCTTTCCTAGCCATTCTTCACAGTCATTGAGATGCAAAGGAGAATAGGCTCCAGTGTAAAACATCAAAGTTCTAGTAGTAAATAAAAGGGTTACTTCAGACGACCCGTGATTGTGTTAGCATTCTATTTGTAAACTTTGGGTTAGATCCCCAGGCCCTGGGGCCAGACAAAGAGATTACAGAGGAGGCCTGTCACTCCTTTTTTGATTCAAGCATGCACCCAGAAGAAAGCTGAGAAACTCACATTCTTTCATATGCAAGTCCAGATTGACCTGGGGGTGGGGGGGTGGGTTGTAATTACCAAACTCAGATAGGTAGACATTACCAAACAGGCAAATCAAAGTAGTGTGAAGCCCTATTCTGTCCCACCCTGAGAATTCCCCAATGTCACTTACAGTATCAAAGGACAGTTTAGTTCAATTTCTCCTCTAGCCAGAGCTGGTGCAAGCTCTCCAGCGAAGTCCCCAGCTCTGCTTCCAGCTGGCCAGGGTCCTGCCTGCTATCTGGAGGCACTGCCCTCTGCTGGAAAGTGGTCTAGTTTATGAGTTATGGGTCTCCCTATAGGTCATTGTGCCTTCCACACGTGCTGTTGCCTGATTTGGAGCTTTGTGGTCCATCTCCCTGTCTCGCTGTCTCCACACTGTCTAGTGGAATCCACCGTCCCTCCTCAGCCCCTGCTGCTAACTGAGCCTGGAAATGCCCCTCTGATTCAGTTCGTGTTGAGCAATCCCAGCAAGCCTCTGCTCTAGATTAAACTGTTGAAACAGGGGGCTCCTTTTTTTTTTTCAGACCGTCTCAGCGGTCAGCAGATCTTCTATCTCTGAATGCGGTGGCTGTGTTTGGGAAAGAGCTTTTTTCCTCACATCGTGAAACATGCTCTTCCCCTCAAAACAGAGTCCAATAGGGTCACATTATGAATCTGCAAGAAATGCTACCTATTTGATTTTTATTTAGACAATTTGACAAAATGTTGTTTGTTGTGTTTGTTTCTAGAATCAGAACATAGGAAGGGAAACAAAAACAATTTACAGCCCCGAAGGGCATAAAAATAATAACTTAATTTTTGAAACAATACCTACTTATGGTTAATAACTCCTTGTGCTTTCTACAGGGGATCTATTTTCCCTGATTATGTCCGTAGCTTCTATTGGGAAAAGACCTGGCAATATGCTTCCATACAGATTTTCACCCAAGGAAACCGTGTAGAGCACTTCTCCTCTGTCCTATCCGGTCGCTATGAGTCACAATAGACTGCATGGCACTCAGCCACAACATATCTATCAATCCACCCTCTTCTATATGTTGGGGAAGCGTTAGACTGCTATGCTCAAAGTCAGCAGTTCAAATCCACCATCTGCCTCTAGGGAGAAAGATGAGACGACTCAACTCGGAAAAATTTAACAGTCTCTGAAAACTCGGTATAGAGTCATTGTGAGTTGGAATCAACTTGATGGCACTGGGTTTGTTTTTGTCCCCCTCGATAAACACAAATATCCTTACGAGTTACTACAAAAGCGATCAGACTCTACATTCTCTTCTTCACTTGGTTCCCATTTATTTTCTTTGACTGATTCCCATTTCAGAGCACACTCATTGAGTTAATTTGTCTTAATGACTGTACCATACACAACTTAGTAAACTACTTCCTTATTGAAGGACGCTGGTTGCTAGTTCTTTACAATGAACATCTTGCATGCACACACACACACACACAGTCACTTTAAGGTGAATGTCTGGTAGTGCAGTGACTGAAGCAATGACTAGTTGCATTTAAAATTCATCTCGTAAGTATTGCCTAATTGCCCTTCAGAAAGGTCACACTAAGTCATGCTGCCCCCAACATGGTGTGACTGGTTTCTTTATACCTTCATCTTAACTGTGAGTACTTTTAGTGTTTTACAGCTATTGTTCCTTGCTTTAGGGTGTTTTCAGGACTAATAAATGCACAGTAGTGTTACAAAAGGAATCTGGGCTTCTGAGTCAGTCCTAACTACTGCTGTCCTTTGCCAGGTAGACCTCCAGCCCCTCGTGTGTCAAGTTGGGCATACCAGCAGTGCCTAAGCAGGGGTCTTCAAAATTTCTAAACAGGGGCCAGTTCACTGTCCCTCAGAACCATTGGAGGGCCAGACTATAGTTTCTAAAAAAAAAAAAACAATGAACAAATTCCTATGTGCACTGCACTATCTTATTTTGAAGTAAAAACAAACAAACAAACAAACGGGGCAAGAACACCGGCAGGCTGGATAAATGTCTTCAGCAGGCTGCTTGTGGCCCGCGGCCGTAGTGTGAGGACATCTGGTTCTAACGCATTGGGTTCCCACACATAGATGAGACAGGGTACACAAAGCACTAAACCTCGCAAAGCTAACTGTTCAATGCACATAAGCTGCTCAAGTAATAACTTTCCACTCCCAGAGCTCAAAGATGGGTCTGCAAGTTAGGGGGGCAGAAGCTGCTCCTTCAGAGACTATGTCCTTGAAATGCTGAAAATTTGCTTTTACTTCTACTGTACCGAGTTTCACTCCAAAGTGACTCTGGCTCCGGCAATCATTTCAAGAACACAGCCAATTTCTCCCAAAGAGTCTGAAGAAATCCAGGGTATAGAAAGGTACATTCAGAAGACTCATACATACACACACACGCACATACATAATGTAACAGGTACATAATCTCCTTTTACGGCATTAGCTTGGCACACGTTTAAAGTATTTCACAGTTTGCTTCGGGGCACCACTTGTTCATTCCCCTCATTCCCTCCGTCCACTTGGTACCTCCCTGGTTGCAGTCCCTGGAGCCATGCATTGTTCTGGATCATTGGCCCTCGCTTCCATCCGCCAAGTGAGTCTTCTCACCTTGGTCTTGGGAAAAGCCCGGCCCTTTTCTATCCATGTCCCAGCCTCTTCCCTTCTATTTCGCTGACAGGCGCTATGGGGTTACCAGAAGGCTGCTCCAGCAGTGTCCCTGCTCTTTACATACCAACATCTTTTCAAGGAGCCCCCTTTGATAGGACCTGGGATATCCCAGGTGCTTTCCAGCCCCGGGACCTTCAACAACTCCAGTCTTTCTTTCCGGAATCTGCCGCCAGCGCCGCCTGCTGTTCTGCATGACCGGCTGGCCAGTCCACAGGCTCCATTGTCTACCTTAATGACGGTATTTTGTTCTTCTTGTTTAAAAAGCACCACCACTCCTGCAGGGCGGGGGAGTGGGGATGAGAAAAGCAAGATGTGATGTCACTATCCTGAGAAAATAACTACTAATGCTCAGGATCAGACGCCCAGATGGTGTGGCGTGCTACCAGCAAGAGACTTTCAGCCTCAGACACTCAGAGGGGCAGTTTTACTCTGCCCTACAGGGCAGCTGTGCCTGGGAACCCACTCGACAGCGAGTTTGCTTTCACTTCAGGTTTAGGAGCTTTGGTGATGTTGATGAATAAGATTGGGCACCTGACCTCCAGGTTGGCTTGACACTCACCTGCAGCTGCTTGGGAGGAAGAGGAGGCTAGCTGCTCCCCTACTAACTAATTACAGTGTTCAGAATCTGTACGAGGTCCCAATGAGTCGGAATACAGGGGCAGAGTGAGTTCTGTTTGGGGCTACTAACCTCAAGGTTAGCAGTTCAAAACCTTCAGCTTCTCAGAGGAGAAAGGATGAAGATTTCTACTCCTGCAAAGAGTTAAAGTCTTGGAAACCCAAGGAGACAGACTTAGCGTGTCCTATAGGGTCACTAGGAGTCGACATCACCTTGATGATTGTGAGTTTGGTTTGAGTTTGTTCCTGTGAACATTCACCCAATGGAAACCATAGGAAGCAGTTTCACTCTGCCCTAAAGGATTGCTATGAGTCAGAATTGACACTGACTCCAAAGAATAATGTTTTAGTGAATTTCCCAGATTTTTTTTCACAGAGAGAGCCAATGCATATTTTAAAATGAAGAATGGAGTCACTCAAGTTTGTGACCCGCATCCTTTTAATTTTTTCCCCAGTAGTTTTATTTGCAATTAATTTCCATATCATATAATTCCATATGAACAGTTTTTACTTACGTGTGTCTATATTTGGTATGAAACATGCTTGCGTGACTTTCTAAGCGTCAGCCTGCCTACTTCTGTGTAACTTTTTTTTCTTTTATTTATTTACTTTTTACAATCAATTTATTGGCGGCTCATACAACTCTTATCACAATTCATGCATACATCCATTGTCAAGCACACTTGTACATTTTTGCCATCATTCTCAAAACATTTGCTTTCAATATGAACAGCATTTTTGACTTATGTGTGTCTGCTTTTAGTACAAAAATGCTTGCGTGACCTTCCAAGCGTCCGCATGCCTGCTTCTTTGTAACTTTAACAACTTCAATTACCCAAGAGTCGTGATGAGTCAGAATTGACTAATTGGCAGTTGATTTTTCTTTTTTAAAGGAATCCAGCTCACCTGGAATCCTTCACCAAACCAAAGGAATTTGCAGGAAGCAACTGTTTAACAGAGAGGCCACCACCCCGCCAGTTTGACTCAGCAAACGCTCCGAGGATGTGTTGTGTTACAGCCATAAATCTCTTGTCTTGGAATGATGAATGAGAACATTAGTTGCTCAGAACTCAAAAGTCCGAAAAAACCAATCTCACTGCCAACAAGTCAATTCAGACTCTCAAACTCCCTCACTGCCCTAAGTCAGACATGAGAGTTCTGAGACTCGAGCTCTTTACCAGAGTAGAAAGCCCCATCAGGCCTGCTATATAGGATTGCATCTAAAACAGATCTGAAGGACTTCAACCTGTTCACTTTCCATTTCATCTTCAATTTCAAAAAGAGTATGTAAGAAAGCATTTAGTACACAATTAAGCATAAACACATGTAGGGAATTAGCATCATGATAACTCTCTTCCTAATTTCTGTGCATCAGAATCACCTGGAGGTGATGTTAACACGCATCTGGCTGGGCCCCAGCTGTAGAGTGTCTGCCCCTCTCAGTAGGTCTGGGGTGGAGTTCAATCATTTGTATGTCTACCAAGTGCACACCAGATTCTGGGACCACACTGGAGCATCATTAGTCTCCCTCAACAAACCTGCTGCTATGGAGTCGATTCCGACTATTTTAGAAAGAGGTAAAACATTATATCCGTTCCTTCATTCATTTAACCAACACACATTAACTGCAATACTACTCCATACCAAGCACTTTGCGAGGAGCCTTGGGGGGAGGAGGGTAGTTGTTACATACTGGGTGGCAATCCACAAGGCCAGCGGCTCAAAACCAGCAGCCACTCTGCTGGAGAAAGATGGGAATTTCTACTCCCTTAAAGATTTACAGTCTCAGAAAGTCACAGGGATAGTTTTATCCTGTCCAACAGGGTCACTATGAGTCAGTACCGACTATCGATGCAGTGAACTTGGTGTTTGGTTTGGTCAAGCATTTTGACAAGCAATGAGAATACCAGGATGGGTAAAGCACAATGAATGCCTTCAAGGAGTTTGTGGTAGTCACCTTATCTGATGTCAATTTCAGGATGAAGAGTGTAAGGGTGGAGTCTAGGCTGTCAATCTGGAGATAGCCAATGAGACTTCTGTGGGCATGGCCTTTTCCTGGGAATTCTGGGAAATCTGGTACTTCCTCCTTGGAGGTAGAAGATCTCTTTCTCTTCTCTGTCTCTGTCTCTGTCTCTGTCTATCTCTCCCCTACTCCATGGGAGACACTGCAGTAGACAAGCCACGTGTATGCAACCAGATCTCTGAAGCCAGAGAAGCCACAGAGAGACCCCTGCTGGCGCTGAGAGGCTTACAACGCCAGTGGACTCAAAGACTTTCTACCCACTGGCTTGTGATCGTCCTGCATTTGGCTTCATAGCATGTGTCTTGTGAGTCTGAAGAGGACTTTATAGATTGGTATCAGATATATGGGCTAATATCAGACTTATGGCCTTGGACTGGACTGGGTTGGGATGTTTTCTCAATATTCAATTGCTTTAGTATATAAATCTCTTTCTTATACACATAGGTATGTCAACGAATTTGTTTCTCTAGTCTACCCAGACTAACATAGAGTTCATGATCTTCTGAGGAATTAAGTCAACATTTGTAGGACAGCCTGGTAAATACTAGTACAGAACTATAACTCTGACATTATGGAGAAGTTTCTTGAAACAAGTCATTGGCCTATGGAGGAGGAAACTCAAGTTGCCCTGATTCCTAGTGACCTGACTCATGGTAACTCCATGCACCGGCTGAAGGAATTTGGGGGTCCATAGGGTTTTTACTACCTGATGTTAGAAATAGAGCACCAGGCCTTTCTTCCTAGTCTATTTTAATTTGGAAGCTCCATTGAAACCGATTCAGACAGTGGTTGTGCTTGAGGCACATCAACTGGGAATGGAACATTGGTCTTTTGCATCCTCATGGCCAGTGAGCTGATTCTGACTCATAGGAACAGAGTAAGACTGCCCCTATGGGTTTCCAAGACAGTGAGTCTTTACAAGAGCAGAAAAACTCCTTTCTTCCAGATGGAAAGTGAAAATTCAACTACTGGCCTTTAGTAGGGACTAGTTTGACACAGTCAAGTGAAACTACTGGGCACAGTCGGGTTGCTGCACAGGATTTTCTTGGCTGTGGTCTTTATAGGAAAGTGCTGTGTTAGTGGTCTTTACAGGACAGTGCTATGGTAGCACAGAGATTAAGTACGCTTCTGCTAATGGATAGGTTGGCTGTTTAAACCTACAGGCCTTTGGGGGCACAGTCTGCTTCTATAAAGATGCGTCTTGGGAACCTTAGGGGGATAGCTCTACTCTGTCCTATAGAGTCACTATGAGTTGGAGTTGATTCAATGACAATTGGGTTGGTTTCATCTTTTTTATTTTTCACAATTAATGGAGTTTATTAAAGAAGGAAACAGGTTATCACAAGTCCAGATCAGCAAATAGTAAGGATACAGTTATTAATCTCTTCAGAAAGTAGCCAAGTGTCTTTCTGGTTCTCAGTCTCTCAGCCACATGGTCCCTTGGTCTTTTCCGCCATGGGCCAGGAAACCAGCCCACATGTCACCCCATCCCACAGAGCCATAGTCTTGGAGCAGATAAGAAGGCATCCCATAGACTCAGCACTGCTCCTTTGCTTGTCCATGGCACACAGTCTGTGATGCATCTAATCTCAACAGCCTCCATAACTTCAAACAGATCTTGAAGGTGCCCTTCCAAAGTCTGGGGCTTTTCTCTTTTCTTTTTTAAATTGTTTTATTAGGGGCTCATACAACTCTTATCACAATCCATACATACATCAGTTATGTAAAGCACATTTGTACATTCATTGCCCTCATCATTCTCAAAACATTTGTTCTCCACTTAAGCCCCTGGCATCAGCTCCTCATTTTTCCCTTCCTTCCCTGCTCCCCCCTCTCTCAGGAACCCTTGATAATTTATAAATTATTATTTTGTCACATCTTACACTGTCTGGCGTCTCCCTTCACCGACTTTTCTGTTGTCCATCCCCCAGGGAAGAGGTTACATGTAGATCCTTGTAATCCGTTCCCACTTTCCAACCCACCCTCCTGGAATCGCCACTCACACCACTGGTCCTGAAGGGATCGCCCTCCCTGGATTCCCTGTGTTTCCAGGTCCTGTCTGTACCACTGTGCAGATTTGTAAGGTAGAATTGCAAGGAGGAAGCATTTAGTAACTAGAGGAAAGTTGTATGTTTCATCGTTGCTATATCACACCCTGACTGGCTTGTCTCCTCCCTGAGACCCTTCTGTAAGGGGATGTACAGTGGCCTACAGATGGACTTTGGGTCTCCACTCCTCATTCACAATGAAATGATTTTTTGTTCTGATGATGCCTGATACCTGATCCCTTCGACACCTCGTGATCGCACAGGCTGGTGTGCTTCTTCCATGTGGGCCTTGTTGCTTCTGAGCGAGATGGTCATTTGTTTACCTTCAAGCCTTTAAGACCCCAGACGCTATCTCTTTTGATAGCGGTGCACCATCAGCTTTCTTCGCCACATTTGCTTATGCGTTTCATCTTTTAAGGGACTAAAACGCCAATCAGAACATCAACCGTGTCTTGGTTGGTGGATGTGAACCATCAGCCCTTTGCTAGTACGTGAGGTCTTAATCAGTTGTGCTCCCAGGACTTCTTTTAGGGCGAGATGACCAACAGCTGCAACAACAAACCCTGTAGAGTAAGGTAAGGGGTTGTGCTCTCTCAGGAAGGTGCTGGAAGTCACTGAAGGCGTTAAAGGTCAGGTACTATGCTGCACTGAGCAAAGGACGGGCTGCAGTGTCCTGGCCCAATTTTCCACTTCGTGACTTCGCTGCTAGTGTAATTTGAGGCAAGGTAACCTACCTTTATGACACCCCCACTCCCAATCCCGCCCCCACTTTCTTATCTGTAAAGGGGAAGAAATGCCTACCTAATTCTGGTGTTTTGAAGATCGAGTGCAAAAACCCAGTGCTGCTAGGTGGGCCCTGACTCACAGGGACCCTACAATACTTGGCACGTGCTTGGTGCTGACCAAATGGCCATTATGATCAGTCTTGAACTTTAGAAAGCGAGACAGAGGGCATGCTTCTCGGGTTAGTACAATTCATTTGAAGCCACCAGGCATGGTCAAGCATCCAGGCTGTATCTGAGGTGATGGCGCGTCTCTCAGGTTGAACGGAACAAAGGGTCCTTTTTTATTAAGGAGAGACAATGTGTGAGGCATTGTGCGAAGTCCTTTCATTGTATCTTTGCAAGAACCTTAAGAATGAGGGGACTACTACACTTGCCGGTTCTAGAGATGAAGAGACTTATCCTCACACAAGTTAAATAACGTGTGCAAAGTCCCACAGCTTGTGCGCGGCAGAGTTTGACTTCATACTCAGGGTAGTCTGACTCCTCCTGGTTCCAGAGCAGGCTGTTTTGATTCTTTGGCATGCAGGGCAGGCGAGGCCACAGGGGCTTGGTTGCTAGTCACAAGGGTGAAGCCTTGAACCCACCAATTGCTCTTTGGGACCGGGAACTAGAGATCTGCTCCAACAAAGTCAAGGAAACCCTGTGGGGACTCCGGGACATGGGCTCACTAGGACTTGAAATGGACTCCCAATGGCAGCCAACAATGCCAAGGACATAGGGCAGTGAATGTGGGGTGAGAACATATTCAAGGATTTAGACTTTATGTCCCTGTTTCTCTGACCTTGACTAAGGCTTGTTGTTCCCACTGTTTTCCCATCCCCTCTGAGAACAGACCTCCTTTCCCTCCAGAGGTCATTTGACTTTGGGACTGAGTAGCTGGTGGGGAGGTGGTCAGGTTCCCAAGTTCCCTGGGCATTTACAATAAGGCACCTCCTCCTCTTGCCACTGGGGACCGCATTCAAGTCCCTGGGAGAAGGAAGGCCCTAAGCTGAATTCTTTTGAATAAGCCCTGGTGTAAATGGCTAGCAGGCTCAGCTGCTAGCCCCAAGCTGCTAGCACCATGGAAGAAATGCCGGCCATCCACTTGTGAACCATCAATCATGGAAGCCCTCTGGAGCACAGCCCTAGTCTGAACCATAGAGTCACAGTGATTCTGATCAGAACCAACTTGAAGGGCAAAGGGTTTTTAAAACAAACTGGTGCAAAGTAGTTAGTGTTTACTGGGCATTTCCTATGTGTCAGGAATTTTGTGGAATACATCAATCCCCACAGAAACCCTGTGAAGACCCTCGTTTACAGATGATGAAACTGAAGCTCAGGGAGGTTATTACAGAAGTCACTTGTTTAAAAACCCACAGCTAGTACAAGCCAATTTGAGCAAAACCAGTGGCCTATCTGTTATTGCAAACCTTGCATTTTGAACTTCTTGCTTGGTCTCTGTAGACCAGGCATCCTCAAACTATGGCCCGCGGGCCACATGCGGCCCGCCGAGGACATTTATCCAGCCCGCGGGTGTTTTTGCCCCATTTGTTTTTTTACTGCAAAATAAGATATGTACAGTGTGCATAGGAATTTGTTCATAGTTTTGTTTTAAACTATAGTCCAACCCTCCAACGGGTCTGAGGGACAGTGAACTGGCCCCCTGCTTAAAAAGTTTGAGGATCCCTGCTGTAGACCCTCCAGACCCAAGTGATAAGAATTACCACAATATAGTTTCAAACCTTGTTTTTCCTGATGTGTGTCTATACACCATTCCCGTTTGTCTTCATAATGTTTGTGTACCATAACAATTGATTTTCCTTCACCCATCTACTAATTGATGCTTCTTTAAGGCTATACTCCTTGCTCATGCACATGGTTAGGTTCCAAAGAGCACATCAATATGTGGAAATCCCTGCCAATGCGAAAACGGAAGACAAACACCTCTGATCATGAGATAAAGGATGATCACATCATGAATTCCTGATGGCCACATTACATCATTGCATAATTGTCAGCCGCCTGAGAATCCTGGCTCAGCCAAGTTGACATGTAACTTTCTTTCATGATCACAGCCAGCAATGTATTACTCTCGCCTCGCCCCTGGGTGTTTGTTACTGCCTGAAGTAGGTTTATAATGAGCAAAATAGTTGGATAGGAGAGGGTTTTACAGTAGAACCCCGGTACTTGACCACATCAGTACTCGACATTTTTGGATTTCGAAGCGAAATGTCGAGAAAATTTTGCATCGGAGCTCCAACAAACATCCGAATCTGGCCCGACACATGTGATTTTTGTAAACAAAAGCAGTTCGTGTTTCAGTCACTCGGCGTTAATTGGCGTGGTTAGTACGCATTGTTTTAACCTTTTGCAGCTGTGTTCCAAGCGTTTTGCTACAATTTTAGTTTGTGGCTTTTTAGATTTTAAAAAATGGGTCCTAAGAAAAAGGTGGTTTTTTTTTTTTAAAGAACCATCATGATAAAGGACTGGTTAACTGTTTTATTGATATTGCTGGTGATCATTTAATAAACCCTTTTAGAAAACAGTTAAGGAAATGCCAACAGCAGACCACATTACACAGATATTTTTTTAGAAAAAGCCAGCCAGGTCCTAGTGAAAAAAGACAAAGAAGAGAAAAAAACCGCTGAAAAGCAGCTGCCAGTTGATTTGATGGAAGGGGATTCCCCTTCCAAACAAAGACTCTCTCCATCCCTCCTCTCCACATCCAAGTCCACAGATCCAGATCCTCGTCAATCTCAAGGTAGGGGCCATACTGTAGTTGTTAAAAATCATTTTTTAATGTTGTGTTTCTTATGTAAATTATATTATTTAACTCTGAATTTATTTACTTTGAAATATCTGTGTCATGTTTTGTATAAAAAGGCAAGATTAGGGTAAAAACTCGGTGGTTGAGAACAGATTAATCTGTTTTCAGTTATTTCTTATGGGAAAAATTGATTCGGAACACAACAGCATTGCATCTGACTGCTCCTTCTAGCACGGATTACGGTCAAGGTCGGGGTTCTCCTGTACTATGCTTATCAATGCGCAATGTCGGCGAACACGGTAGTTGATAGAGTGAGTAGATGTAGTGTTGTCCCTCAGAACAAACTGTCAATATGAAGTTGGGAGGATTTCAAATAGTTGAAAACCATGATGACGAAAATATTGTGGATGCCAGCCTTTATTAGAGGTGACTTTTAAAGGGAATTGAGTCTCCAGTAGGGCGGATTTCTAGCCCTGCTGGTGTAGGGTTCTGTTGCAAGGTCAGCAGTTAGAAAGGAGCAGCTGTACTGAGGGGAAAGACGGTTTTCGAGGACTGCAGTCTCAGAGACGCGCAGAGTGGTCCTGTCTGGTTGCTACCAGTCGACATCCACTTGATGGAAGGGAGTTTTTTGGTTGCTTGAGGGTAGAATTCTGACTTACTTGGAAATTTCCCTAGCAGGCAACCAAAAATTAGAACAGAATGGAATTGCCTTGGAATTGTGTTCTTAGTCCATTAAAAGGAGTGGTATCTGAGTACTTGACAAACAAGTTTGTTTTGTTTTAAAGAATATCCTATTGTGTTTTCAGGAAGGCTTACTCATTGAACAGTTTCTACACAGTTGATCTTTGACATTGGCTACATCCTTCAACATATGTGAATATTCTTAGCATAATTCTAATTATTTTTATTCTGGGCATTGCACTTAAAATTTTTTAATTTTATGATTATTTTTGATCATTGACAAGCTTTACAGATGGGGGAACGTAAGTGAAAAATTAAGGTTGATATTATTGTTTAATAAAGCATTGTTACCTTCTGTTTTCAATCCATGGCAATGAAAAAATATTTTTCTTCTTCTTCCGTGGACTGGGTAGTTATTCAAAATGGTACAGCATCTGACCTACTGGCGGAGGCTGTCTTACAAAACCAGGCTGTCTCAAAGCCCTGCTCATAGAATTGTTTACCTTTATACCAAAAGGTTGGTAAGCACCAAAATCAGCATGTGGCATGTGCCCAGGTGGACTTCAAGGGGCCCTACTGCTGTCAGACTGAAACGTCTCATGAGGTTGTCCAAAACAACCTGTCAGCAGGGCCTATGGTAGTTCCACGTGTGTTGAATGTGTCCACGACAGGATGCTCTCCCTATTGAGGGGCAGAACATCATCGTGGCTGCGTTGAAGGCACAAGCACAGAATAGAAAGTTAAGTAAATACAGAAGAAGCTTCGTTGAATAATAACTAAATCCAATGGGGATTCCCCCCCCCCCCCTTATTTAGAGCAGCGAGCTGAATATACAGCATTCTGGCACTAGGTGTCAGCAAAAGATTAACTTAGAAAAACCCAGCTCTCTCTACTTTTCAATATTTTTTACATTTTTCTGACAATGAAAATAAGACATGTTCTTGCTGTGAAAATATCAGTAAGAGAGGCCTCACACCAATTGAGGCCTTAAGGAAGGTCACCATGGTACAAAGCATTTTAAAACTAAGTTCAGCCACCAACTTCTGTTGAGTCTTCCTCCAGAACTGCCTCTGCATTTGCTTTCCACAGCTGCTTGGCATACTCAGCCTTCCATCTTAGCTTGGGCCTTCCATTTCCCCCTTTATAATAACTAAGATTTGCCTTTCTAATTCAACCCAAGGCTCTTACACTGTTGGAAAACACAACTTAATACACCTCCATCTGCACCCAGATGAGAACCCAGAAGATGGTGGACACAGGCCAAATATCCATCAATATATGATTGGATATAAAGACTGGGATGGATATAGCATGCAGTATTATGCAGACATGATTTGAAATGAAGTTTTTATATTGCTTTGGATGAACCTTGAAATTCTGCTGAGTGAAATGAGGCAGGCAGAAAAGCACAAGTGTTGTGTGAACAGGCAAGTGACTCGAGGCAAAAGTCGGTTGGTGGTTACCAGGGGCTGGGGGCGAAGGTGACAGAGAGGTACTGCTTAAGGAATCCAGTTTCTGCTTATTGTGATGACACAAAGCGTGAGGAAGGCCGCATGCACTCCTTATGAATTCTACACATAAAATGTTTATGCTGGCAAACTTTGTTATTCATATATTATCATAATAATTATAAACCTTGATAATGCCCCACTGCCTCCAAGATAAAACAAATATCCACTCAACTTTCAGGATGCTCTTAACTTAACTGAGCCCAAGCGGCAGAGTAAGTTAAATATTGGGCTGCTAACTGCAAGCCTAGTTGTTTCAAATCACCAGCCCTCCCTCAGGAGAAAGAGGAGGCAGAATGCTCCTGCTAAGACTTATAGCTTCAGAAAACCCACAAGGACAGGTCTAATCTGTCTTGAAATTTTTTTTAAAGAAGTATTGGTCACCCATTTTGTAGACTGTCCCTTAATTAGGATTCCTTGATATTTTCGTCATGATTAGGCTGGGGCACTGGATTTTTAAGAGGAAGACTACACGAGATCAAATGCTATTCTTATCACACCATATCACGGAACTACAGATTTCATTGAACATGCTTGCTTTTCAACTTATCACTTATTTAATCTGTATGCCGAGAAAATAATCAGATAACGGGATTATATGAAGAAGAATTTTGGCATCCAGATCGGAGAAAGCCTTATTAACAATCTTTGCTATTGCAGATGACATAACCTTGCTTGCTGTAAGTGAGGAGGGCTTATGGCATTTGCTGATGAAGATCAAGGATGGCAGCGCTCAGTATGCAGTACGAGTCAATGTAAAGAAGACCCATATCCTCACAACTGGGCCAATGGGTACCATAATGATGAATGGAGAATAGGTCGAAGTTGTCAAGGTTTTTGTCTTGCTTGGCTCCACAATCAATGCTCATGGAAGAAGCGGTCAAAGGATCAAAAGCTTTGCACTAGGTAAGTCTACTGCATAAGACCTTTTTTGACTATTGAAGAGCAAGGAGGTTACTTTGAGGACTAAGGTGCACCTGAACCAAGGTCTGGCATTCTCCATTGCATCATATGCATGTGAAAGTTGGACATAAAACAGAGCAGACCGGAGAAGAATGGGAGCATTCGAATGTGGTGCTGGAGAAGAATATTGAGAGTACCATGGACTGCTAAAAGGGCAGACCAATCTTGGACAAAGTAAGGCCAGAGTGTTCCTTAGAGGCAAGGGTAGTGAGACGCCATCTCCCTTTGGACATGTTGTCAGGAGAGAGCAGTCCTGGGAGAAGGACAGCAGGCTTGGTCCAGCCGAGAAAGGCCTTCGATGAGAGGGATTGGCAAAGTGACTGCCCTGGCAGAGCAACGGTGAGTACGGCACAGGACCAGGCAGGGTTTCCTTCTGTTGTACAGAGGATCACTCTGGCTCACATCCAACTTGATGGCACCTAACGGCTTATCTATCATGAAATCCTTTTGGGTCATTAACAGCAATATATGAATGGCTTTGTTTGTTTTACATTTTGAATGAGGGGGGTTTGTTTCAGGCTTAGAGTCCTTGATCTTCATCTGCGAGGGCTTCAAATCCTCTTCTCTTTCATCCAGCAAGCTGTGGCCACCTACGTATCACAGGTTGTTAACGAGTCTTCGTTTGCTCCTTATGTCATATTCTTCATAAAGTCCAGCTTCTCAGATTATTTGCTCAGCAAGCAGATTAAGTGCTGTATATACTCGAGTATAAACCATGTTTTTTCAGCGCATTTTTAATGCAGGTTTTGTGGTAAAATTAGGTGCCTCGGCAGATATTCGGGTCGGCTTATACTCGAGTATATGCAATAAGTATGGTGAAAGGCTAAAAACCTGACACCCACACCTTTCCTGATTTTAAACCATTTAATATCTATTCCCTTGTTCAGTTTAAACTACTGCTGCTTCTTTGTCTATGAACAAGTTCTGCATGAGCACAAAGGTTCTGAAATTCCCATTCCTTGAAATGTTATCCATAGTTCGTTATGATCCACACATTTGAATGCCTTTGGATAGTCAATGAAACACAGAGAAACATCTTTCTGGCATTCTCTGCTTTCTGGCATTCTATCCGTGATCCAGCTGAGATCAGCAATGACAATCTTGCTTTCACATCCTCTTCTGAATCCAGCTTGAAATTCTGGTACCTCCGTGTTGAAGAACTGCTGCAACCATATTTGAGTTATCTTCAGCAATTTTTTACTTGCATCCCATATGATTGATATTGTTCAATCATTTCTCTATTCTGTCGGGTCACCTTTCTTTGGAATGTATATGAATATGGATCTCTTCCAGTTGGATGATCAGCAGCTCTCTTCCAAATTTCGTGAGTGATTTTTGTATGCACAAAATCATATCATTAACAGCGATGTTATTCATTAACAGCAATGTTATTCACAGCTTTAACAGAAATATCATATCATGCCGGGTAATGAGTGACAGGGCCTACAATGGAAAAGTTATACCATTGTTGTTGTTATTAGATGGCATGCAGTCAGTTCTGTCTCATAACAACCATATATACAGCAAAGCAAAACAAAGCCTGGTCTGGTGCCATCTTCTTGTTGCCGTGTCTGAGGCCATTGTTGCAGCCACTGGGTCAATTCATCTTGTCAAAGACCTTCCTCTTTTTCATTGCCCCTCGACTTTATCAAGCATGGGGTCTTTCTCCAGAAAGTGATCTCTCCTGACAGCATGTCCAAAGCAAGTGGGACAAAAGTCTCCCATCCTCGCCTCTAGGAAGAGTTCTGGCTGGACTTCCTCCAAGACAGATTGCTTTGTTCTTTTGGCAGCCCATGCCATAATGCATGTATTTACAATGGTAAATCAGAGGGCAGAGCAGTTTCAGAAACATGACAGACAAGTAATATAGAATGTACAAGGTCCATGCAAATGATAAGCAATCAGGAGCATTTATTTTTGCTTATTTAAATATAGTATGTTGGCATTACAGAAGGCTTAGAGGCTGAAGGTCTTGGTTAGGAACCTAGACTAAACATTTCCTCTCTGAATTTTGACCTCTTAAGGCTCTGGCTTAGAGTTCTTTTGAGTACCAGAATCAGAAATATATATTAGGTGCCTTCAAAAATTCATAGAAAATGGAACTAAACTATAATGGATTTTTCATAAACTTTTGGATAGTACACACATATACATATATATGGAGAGGGAGTGAATTATATATATATATTTAAAGTATATATAATATATAGGAGAGAGAGAGATTTTAAGACATTGGTTCATGAGATTGTAGAATCTGGTGAGTCTCAAATGCACAGGTTAGGCTCAAGATTCCTACAGTCAAATAGCTTAAAATCTGTAGGTTAGGTAGCAAGGAAGAGAGTGGAATAATTCTGACAATATGTCTATATTTAGTCTGAAGAAAACTTCACATTTGCTCTTAAGTCTTTCATCTGATTGGATGGGAGCCACTCACAGTTTGGAGGGTAATGTGCTTGAATTAAGGCCAAATGATTTAATCATATAACCACTTTATAACAGCACCGGACTAGTGTTTGAACAAGGAATGGGGTACCAGAGTCAACCCAAACTGACACAAAATTTACCATCCTAGATTTATTTTAATTCCATCAGTCTTTAATACATGGTTTTCCGACGTGCAAGGCACTATGCTAGGTGCCTTGTGAGGGGCAAAGTCGCATCTGACACTGTCCATGCAAAGTTCTACATCCTACTCGAGGGAGTGGTGCCTGGAGGCTTATGCTCATCAATAGCCATCTAAGCTGTAGCCATTGGCCTCTCTCTGTCCCGAGGAACGAACAGTGGACACCACATCTGATAGACTCATGGACCACACAAACATGGATCTCCATGACCAGGAGACCAGCCCTCCACTATCAACTCCCCTGTCCAAGCACCACCATAGAAGGTCCTGGGTAGAGTGGGAGGACAATGTGGAATAAAACTCAAAATCAGAAAAGATCAGACTTACTGGCTGGATACAGATGGGTGGGACCTCCAAGACTTTGTCCCTTAGTCACCATTCAGGTCTGGAAATGAACTCACTCCTGTGCTAGGATAACTCACATTTAATATCAAAAAGGCAACTCATGGTCCAAGTTCAGAGGGTTAGGCAAGAAGGGGGAAAGGAGCAGGAAACACCTGGAGTAAGTCCATCAAGGGATTGCAATCAATGCTTTGACACAAAATGTGTACGACTTGTTGACTGGACAGCTGATAGTCTGCTCTGCAGGCCTCCACCGGATTCACAAGAAAACATTTAAAAACGAAAAGACTTCTTATGGTCTCCAAAATCAAAGCAACAAGTTGAGTGGTGCCACAAACATTTAGCAAATATCTGCCATCAGGACTCAAGAAGGGAGAGTATGTAACCTTCCTAATGCCACGGCCCTTTATTCATACACATCATGGTGACACCCCCAACCAAAAAAATTCTTTTCATTGCTACATCATAACTGTCATTTTGCTACTGTTAAGGATCAGGAGACCCCTGTTAAACTGTTGTTCAACTCTCAAAGGGGTCGCGAACCACAGGTTGTGAACTGCTGATGTAAGCAGACAATGCCATTCTTTACATGATGAAACAAGGCTGTGTTGCTTATCTTAGCTTCAACCATTTCATTCTACTCCAAATACCAGTTCTACTCATCCACTGCTCTCAAAGAAGTGATGGCACTGCTTTCCAAGCAAATGTAAAAAAGTTAGGCAAATGTTTGGTCTCTTTGAAGCAATACTCTTTAAATATGATTCAGAGACCATTGATACCTGCCTTTACAGCAGGGCTTTGAACCTGAACCTGCTTCGTTCAAGTTTGGCTCCCTGCTAAGAATGTACATCTCCAACCCAGATACACTGAATCCAAATCTGTATTTAACAAGAATCACCTGGGACTCTGGTTTAAAATGTAGACTCTGATTCAATTTATCTGGGGTAGAAATGCACATCCTCAGCAGGGGTCTAACCAACCCTGACGCAGGCTAGATGCTCTATAGCCTGTGGCACACGTGCAGAAATTACTCAGAACAGACCGTGGTCACTGGAGAATAGATGAGGTATCTGGGAACAACCGACCATCACTTAGTACCAAGTCAATTGAATGAGACAAGTGTTAGCACTAGGTAATCAATTCTGAGCTAAAATTGAAGTGTGACAATTAAGAAATGAGATTGGTTTTCTTTAGGGTCCCTTAATTGCCTCTGAAGGCAATTCCTACTTCTAAAGATGTTTTTTTTTTAATTCTAAAGATGTTTTAAGCATTGCAAAAATAAGTAGATGTTTTCCCAAGAGAAACCCTTCTGAGAGGCAGCTGTACTTATCTGGTATACTTCTGATTTTGTTGCAGGGCCATATTGGATCACTAGGTAAACAAGGTACCCAAACTCACTGTATTGAGTTGATTCCAAAGACCGTACTGCCCTGCAGGGTTTTGAGGCAGTAAAACATTCGTGGTTAACATTTTGTGAATTAGGGGAAGGGTTTCCATCCATGAATTCATACATGTTTTTTTTTCTTTTACATTTTATTAGGGACTCCAACAACTCTTACCACAATCCATACATATACATACATCAATTGTACAAAGCACACCCATACACTCCCTGTCCCAATCACTCTCAAGGCATTTGCTCTTCACCTAAGCCCCTTGCATCAGGTCCTCCTTTTTTTCCCCCCCTCCCTCCCTTTTCCCCCCTCCCTCATATGCCCTTGGTAATTTATACCTCGTTATTTTGTCATATCTTGCCCTATTCGGGGTCTCCCTTCCCCCCTTCTCTGCTGTCCCTCTCCCAGGGAAGAGGTCACATGTGGCTCCTTGTAATCAGTTCCCCCTTTCCAACCCACTCACCCTCCACTCTCCCAGCATCGTCCCTCACGCCCTTGGTCCTGGAGGTATCATCCACCCTGGATTCCCTGTATCTCCAACCCTCCTATGTACCAGTGTACAGCCTCTGTCCTATCCAACCCTGCAAGGTAGAATTCGGATCATGGTAGTTGGGGGGAGGAAGCATCCAGGATCTGGGGGAAAGCTGTGTTCTTCATCGATACTACCTCACACCCTAATTAACCCATCTCCTCTCCTAAGCCCCTCTGTGAGGGGATCTCCATTGGCTGACACTTGGGCCTTGGGTCTCCACTCTGCACTTCCCCCTTCATTTAATATAATATATATATACACATACATATATACATATACACATAAATACACATAAATACACACACTTATATCTTTTTTTTTTTTTTTGCATGATGCCTTATATCTGGTCCCTTGGGCACCTCGTGATCGCACTGGCCGGTGTGCTTCTTCCATGTGGGCTTATTTGTTTCTGAGCGAGATGGCCGCTTGTTCACCTTCAAGCCTTTAAGACCCCAGACACTATCTCTTTTGATAGCCGGGCGCCATCAGCTTTCTTCACCACATTCGCTTATGCACCCATTTGTCTTCAGCGATCCTATCATGGAGGTGTGCAGTCAATGATATGATTTTTTGTTCTTTGATGCCTGGTAACTGATCCCTTTGGGACCACTCGATCACACAGGCTGGTGTGTTCTTCCATGTGGACTTTGTTGCTTCTGAGCTAGATGGCCGCTTGTTTATCTTCAAGCCTTTAAGACCCCAGTCACTATCTCTTTTGATAGCCGGGCACCATCAGCTTTCTTCACCACATTTACTTGTTCACCCATGTTGGCTCCAGCTGTTGTGTCGGGAGAGTGAGCATCATAAAGTTCCAATTTAATAAAAGAAGGTATTCATGCATAGAGGGAGTGTTTGAGTAGAGGCCCAAGGTCCTTCTGCCACCTTAATACTTGACCTATAAATATAGACACAAAGATCTATTTCCCCAACCTCCTATATATATTTGCATGTACATGTCGTTGTCTAGACCTCCATGAATGCCCTTTGACTTCTAGCTCTTTCCTCCATCTTCCTTGACCTTCCTCCTGCCCTACTACCATGCTTCATTGCCACCTGGGCTAGAGTATACCTCTTCTCTAAGCAACCTTACCCTTGATCATTTCCCACCAGGCCTGCCACTCCCCCTTCTCTACCCTTTGGGGTCCCATGTTTTTCCCTTGTCCCTGGGTTTGTTAACACCACTTCCTTACCCCCCCCTACCCCCCACCCCAAGTCCCCCCGGAACTGTCGGTCCCGTTGTTTTTCCTCCAGATAGTTCATCCAGCCTGTCCTATTCAGACAGACCTGTGGAGTCACTAACATGCACGAAAACTAGACAGAGGAACACAAAGCAACAGTATATAACCAGACAACAAAACAACCAAAACAAACCACTGAAAAAGAACAGAAC
Source organism: Tenrec ecaudatus (assembly GCF_050624435.1). Lineage (NCBI taxonomy): Eukaryota > Metazoa > Chordata > Mammalia > Afrosoricida > Tenrecidae > Tenrec > Tenrec ecaudatus. The sequence continues at coordinate 147,341,727 of NC_134548.1, forward strand.
AAAACAGTTCGCAAGAGAAAAGCTTGTAGTTAGTTCAGGGATCTTTGCTGGCCCTTAGGAGCGTTTTCCAGTCCAGTCTGTTGGGGCACCACGCCCTGGCCCCAAAGTCCACTTTCAGCATTCCCTGGGGACCTTGCCACTCCATTCCCTTGCTGTTCCGCTGCACTCCCCCAGTGCATTGCCTCGGTGTGGTGGGATCAGGTCAGGTGCAATTCCCACACTGTGTCTCCGGTGCTGTCCCCTGTATCGCCCTTAGTCACTGAGGGGCATCATGTCTCATAGTAGGGCCAGCCATGTTGTTCTCTCTGTGGACTGGCTGCTCTACTCAGGAACATCATCCTCACGGCCTGGTGGGCCAGGCTGTGCTCCACTCTCTCCTCCTGCCCCTTCATCTGCTCCCGTGTGCTCTGATCAAATATGTCCATCTCCCATAGCTGCAGGGTCAATGTCGTCCTTTGGAACAAGTTCTTTTTGGGGGAGGGGCAGGAATCCACTTAATTTATGGTGCTGGGGCCTGCCTCCCAGACCTCTCCACCGGTTCCGTCCTCCACGCCGGGATAATGCATTCACACCTTGCGACACTGGGTTGAAGTCTGGTCCCACTTTCCCTGTGGAGATATAAACAATACCCTCCCCTTGGGTGGATTAATGCCCCATTTCTGTCATGCTGATTGTACTTACCTCAGGGGACTCATGTTGTACCTGTCCCTTTGGGACTGGCTTACCTCGCTTAGCATAATTCCTTCCAGCTCTTCCCATGAAATAACGTGTTTCATGTGCTCATCGGTGCTTTTCAGTGCTGCATAATACTCCATTGTGTGTATGTGCCAAAGTTTGCTAATCCACTCGTCTATCGATGGAAACTTAGGCTGTTTCCAAGTCTTTGCTATTGTGAATTGTGCCGCAATAAACATTGGAGCGCATATGACTGGTCGTGTTTTATTTGCTGCTTCAACCGGGTATATGCCCAGTAGAGGGATGGCTGGGTCGTAAGGTAGATCAATTTCCATTTTCTTTAGGTATCGCCAGATTGCTTTCCACAGTGTCTGTACAAATCTGCACGACCACCAGCAGTGGAGGAGGGTTCCTATTTCACCACAGCCCCTCCAACACTTGTTGCTCTCTGATTTACTGATCTGGGCTAGCCTCAGGGGTGTTAGGTGGTATCTCATGGTTGTTTTGATTTGCATTTCTCTTATGGCAAGGGACTTCGAGCACTTTCTCATATATTTATTGGCCATATTGATCTCCTCTCTAGTGAAAGTTCTTCTCATTTCTTTTGCCCACTTCCTTAGGGGGTTAACTGTTTTCCTCTTTTTGCAGGTCATGATGGTGTTGTAGATTTTAGTAATGAGCCCTTTGTCTGACGTGTCATTACTAAAAATCTTCTCCCAGTCTGTGGGTTGCCTTGTCACCCTCTTGGCAAAGTCTTTCGAGGTGCACAGGTGTTTTATTCTTATTAGATCCCATTTGTCGATTTCCAGATCACCTGTGTGTGTCCCCTTCCCTGTTGCAGTGAGCCTATGTGCTCCCTGGGCCAGTGCTCTGAGATTAGTCCCGATTCCTTCCTTAATGGTCCTGATGGTTTGGGGTTTGACTTCTAGATCTGTGATCCACCTTGAGTGTATTCTTGTGCATGGGGTGAGGTAGACGTCTTGTTTCAACTTTCTACATGTGGATATCCATTGTTTCCAGCACCACTTATTAAAGAGGGCATCTGCTTCCCACTTGACGTTTTTGGGACCCTTGTCGAAGATCAGTTGTCTATATGCTGATGATTTTACTCCTGGGCTTTCTATTCTTTTCCACTGGTCTGAGTGTCTATCATTGTGCCAGTACCATGCTGTTTTGACCACTGTAGCTGTGTAGTAGGCATTAAAATCAGGCAGGGCGAGTCCTCCAATTGTGTCCTTCTTCTTGAGGAGTTCTCTGCTAATTCTGGGTTTCTTCCCTCTCCATATGAAGTTGGTGGTCAGTTTTTCCAATTCTTTGAAGAAGGTTGATGGTAATTGGATTGGTATAGCATTGAACTTGTAGAGTGCTTTAGGAAGAACTGTCATCTTTACTATGTTCAGCCTACCTAACCATGAGCAGGGGAGCTTCATCCATTTGTGAAGGTCACTTTTGGTTTCCTGTAATAGGGTTTTATAATTATGCTTATATAGGTCTTTAGTATTTTTTGTTAAGTATATTCCTAGGTATTTCAGTTTGTTCTTGGCTACTGTGAAGGGTACTTCCCTCTTAGTCGCCTCTTCCATGGCCCTGTCCGATGTGTATAGAAACCCTACCGACTTCTGTCTATTGATCTTGTATCCTGCTACCCTTCCGTATTCCTCTATTGCTGTAAGTATTCCAACTGTGGAGTTTTGGGGGTCTTCAATGTATAGGATCATGTCATCTGCAAATAACGATAGTTTCACCTCCTCCTCTCCCAACTGGATCCCTTTGATGTCCTTCCGCTGTCTTATGTTGTTAGCCAGAACCTCCAAAACGATATTGAATAGAAGAGGGGACAGGGGGCATCCTTGTCTTGTACCCTTTTTCAGTGGGATTGTTCTTGTCTTTTCTCCATTGACTATGATGTTGGCTGTTGGTCTTTCATAGATAGCTTGTATGAGCTTGAGGAACTTACCTTCCAATCCTATCTTCATGAGTGTTTTGATTAGGAATGGATGCTGGATGTTGTCAAATGCTTTTTCTGCATCTATGGATATTATCATATGGTTTTTATCCTTTTTCTTCTCGATGTGGTGTATGATATTGATGGATTTTCGGGTGTTAAACCATCCCTGCATCGCTGGGATGAATCCTAACTGGTCGTGGTGAATGATATGTTTGATGTTCCTTTGTATTCTATTGGCCAATATTTTGTTAAGGATTTTTGCATCTATGTTCATTAGAGATATTGGTCTATAATTCTCTACACCTGTGGGGTCTTTTCCCTGTTTGGGTATCAAAGTAATGCTGGCTTCGTAAAATGAGTTTGGGAGCTTGCCGTTCTTTTCTATGTTCTGGAATACTTTGTGGAGGATCGGTGTCAGCTCTTCCCTGAATGTTTGGTAAAATTCTGCTGTGTAGCCATCTGGCCCTGGGGCCTTTTTCCTTGGTAGGTTTTTGATGACACTCTCTATTTCTTCCTTCGCTATGGGTTTGTTGAGGTTCTTGATCTCTGTCTCAGATAATCTAGGGATAGATTGTTTTTCTAAATATTTATCCATGTCTTCCAGGTTTCTGAATTCATTAGAATACAAACCTTCATAGTACTTTGTGATTATCCTTTTTATCTCATTGGGGTCTGTTGTTATTGCCCCCGATTCATCTCTTATCCTGGCTATTGATGATTGTTCCTTTCTATCTTTGGTAAGCTTTGCCAGGGGAGTGTCAATTTTATTAATTCGTTCATAAAACCAGCTTCTAGTTGCGTTAATCCTTTGCATTGTTCTTTTGTCTTCCCACTGGTTTAACTCCGCCCTGATTTTTATTATTTCTTTTCTCTTGCTATTGGAGGGGTAGTTCTGTTGACTCTGTTCTAGTTGTTGGAGGTTTTGTGTTAACATATCTGTCATACGCCTTTCTTCTTTTTTCATGTATGCATTCAGTGATATCAAGCTACCTCTGATGACTGCCTTTGCAGTGTCCCATAAGTTTTGATATGTTGTATGCTCGTTCTCATTAGTTTCTAGAAATTTCCTGATATCCTCTCTGATCTGGACCTTAACCCATTCATGTCGCAGGAGATCGTTGTTTATTCTCCAATTGGTGACCCTTGCTTTTCTGGGTGCCCTCCTATTAATCTCCAGCTTTATGGCATGGTGGTCTGAGAAAGACGTCTGGATAATATCTATGTGTTTGAATTTACTCAGGCTGGCCTTGTGCCCCAGCATGTGATCTATTCTTGAGAAAGATCCGTGTGGATTGGAGAAGAATGTGAAACCTTTTGCTTTTGGATGAAAGGCTCTATAGATGTCTATCAGGCCCTGTTGCCTAATTACATTGTTTAGCTCTCTGGCCTCTTTGCTGAGCTTCTTTCCCTGTGACCTGTCTTTCTCTGATAGTGGAGTGTTGAAGTCCCCCACTATTATTGTTGTTTCCGTGATTTCTTCTGTCATTTTTTTAATAGTTTGTTTGACGAAATTTGCCGCACCATTGTTAGGTGCGTAAATATTCAGTATGCTAAGTGCTTCCTGGTTTACTGAGCCTTTGAGCATTATGTAATGTCCCTCTTTGTCTCTTTTTATGTTTTGGATCTTGAGATCCATTTTGTCGGAGATTAAGATAGCCACTCCTGCCTTCCTGGAGTTACCATTTGCTTGGTAAACTTTCTGCCAGCCCTTTATTCTCAGCATATGCTTGTCTGCTTGCTTAAGGTGTGTCTCTTGCAGGCAGCAGATTGATGGGTTATGTTTTCTAATCCAATCCTCCAGCCTCTTTCTTTTAACATATGAATTGAGCCCATTTGTATTCAAAGTGATTATTACAATCTCTGGCTTCATGGTTGCCATATTCTGTTTTGTGTTTTGGGTCTTTGCCTATCTTCCTTCATATCAGTGTACTGCGTTTGAGTGGAGGGTTTCTATCCTGTCCTCTTTTCCATCTGAGACCGTGTTGTCCTGGTACGTGTTGCTGGCATGTTGGCTTCTAGATGGAGATGGGCTATATGGTGGTCTCCTGGAGGTTCTAGTTGGAGCTTGATCTTCTGGCCATAGTGAGTCAGCCAGTATGTTCTGCAGGGTCGGGTGACTTGCAGTATATTTTTTGAGTTCTTCCTTGTCCTGGAAGACCCTTATCTTACCCTCTATCTTAATGGATAACTTGGCAGGGTATAGGATTCTGGGGGAGGCATTTTTATCTTTCAGAATTTGGAAGATGCTGCTCCATTCTCTCCTCCTCTTCATGGTTTCAGCTGATAAGTCTGAGCATACCCTTGCCTGCGCTCCTTTGTATGTGACTGTCTTCCTTTCTCTTGATGCTCGTAGAATTTTCTCTTTTTCCTCTAAGTTGGATAATTTTACAATTATATGCCTTGGCGTGTTCTTCTTGGTGTTTAGCTTAGCCGGCGTCCTCTCTGCTTCCTGTATGAGAGTCGGATTCTCCTTTGTTAGGTTGGGGAAATTTTCTTCCAGGAATTCCTTTGCTATCTTGGCGGTCGATTTGTGTGTTATGTTGTGTTCCGGTAGACCGATTATTCGAATATTATTCCTCTTCATAGCATCTGTCATTGATCTCAGGCTGTCTTCTGTTTCTTTAATTTTCCTATCTGATTGTTTTTCTCGCTTGCTTCGTTTGGTTTGAGCGTCCTCGAGTTCACTGATACGGTTCTCAGCCTCCTCAAGCCTAGATATAGCTTCTGTGACCTTTTGTGTGGCCTCTGCTACCTCCTCTGTTAGTTTCTGCAGTTCCTTTTGGTGGATAGTATTCATCCCCTCTATTGTGGACTTCATCCCCTCTATTGTGCATTTCATCCCTTCTATCGTTGCATCCTTATTTTGGTTTGCTTCTCTTAGCTCCTGTATTACTGCAAGCAGAGTTCTGAAGATTTCCTTTTGTGGCTGATCTATATCTGTTTCTTCTATGAGTGACGTTAGGTCTGTCAAAGTGCCTCGTTTTTCTGATTTTTTTGTTGGGAGTGATGTGGTCTGTTGATTTTTCCTTGATCCTTTAATAGGCCCCATGCTTCTGGGAGACAGGAGTAACCTTATTGTGTGGAGGCTCAGGCCACTGTGCCGTCTCCTGGGGTGGCTGGGGCGGGCTGCGGCAGGCTTAGGGCTGGCACTGGGGACCCAACAGGGCCCCAGGTGGTGAGAGCTGGCTGGAGCTCACTGAAGGCTCCTCAGGGACTGCAAAGCCGAGACTGCAGGTGGAGTGTTTGATCTGCCCGGGCTGTGAGCGGGCCCCTTGGATAGTTGGGCAGGCAGCTGCGGGACACTGCAGGGAACAATGGTGTTCGCTCTCCGCCCTTTTGGCGCGAAACCGCAGGGGGTAATGGCGCTGGCAAAGGAGGCTTGGCGCGAAACCGCAGGGGGCAATGGTGCCCTTCCTCTGCTCAGGCTCAGAGTCGCGGCCGCCGGGGTCCCCGCAGCACCCTGGGGAGGGCACCTACTCTTGTGCCTTGCGCAGGGGGGGGCCCTTGGTGGGCAGACTCAGCAGCGCTGGGCGAGGCGCTCCGCGGAAGCTCAGGGTCCGGGACAGGCGCGGGTTGGGCTATGGCTCCTGTTGGCGGGAAGTGCTCAGCGCAGGGTCCCCGCCAGGAGTGGAGCTGGCACTAGGCTGCCAGGGGCTGGCGGGGGCGGGCGGGGGTGGGAGGCCAGCGCACGGAGGGCAGGTGGAGAGGTCCGCGGCAGCGGTGCAGGTGGATGGTCCCCGTGGGGGTCGCCAGACAACCCGCGGGTCCGCTCCCCTGAGCTTGGATGAATGGAGGGAGGGACGTGGGCCTGAGGGCAGATCGCTGCCCTGTGGGGAGAGGGGAACTGCGGGAGAGGAAAGCTTCTCTCCCCGTGGGGATCCGCGATAGGGAGTGGGGAGTGGGCCGCTGGAGTAGGCAGGGCAGGCAAGTGGCTCTGGCCTAGGCGCCGGGTTTGGGGATGGAGCCTAAGCCGGTCGCCAGTGAGCTCACGGCAGCTTAGTGGCCAGAGATGTCCCACTAGTCCGGTCCTCTTTCACCTAGACCCCTGCTCCGGACAAATACGTGGGGTAGGACTGGGGTGCTGACCCAGGGGGATATTTCACTCACCAGACTCTTACTATTCAGCTACCTGGTCGCCAATCCCGCTTTGTTTGGAGGAGCTCTCAGAGTATGCGGGTGTCCCTGTCGGCCATCTTCCCCCTTCTTCTTCCAATTCATACATATTTTAGTCCGTCTCATTGATTGTGATGCGATAGCACTTAGCCCACTTACTATTTTGCTCATTTCCATTTCTCATTTCCTAATCCTTCCGAACTTTGTTCTTGGGTAAATGCTACCCCTATGATTTCCAGCGGTTGGGTATGCTGCCTTCATACTTCGCTAGTGTCATTTTCCTTACAGACATATCTGTTGTTTTCCTGAAAATGGAGCCATGGGGTGGTGGAGGGGTGAATTCCTTTCAATACCTGAAGAGTGACAAAAGATCGTGGGGGTTCCAACCAGTTTATATCGGATCATTTAGCCTGGTGTTTGTTATAATTTTGAATTTTGTTCCACATTTTTCTCCCATCCTAGCTAGGACACTTTCCGAGCAGCTTAGTGTGGTAGCCAGGCACCATCTGCATCCCTCTGGTCTCAAGATTGTGGAGACTGATAGTTGCATGATCTCTTAGTCCATTGGACTCATTTTTTCCATACCTTTTTATTTTTATCAGTCTCCTCTCCGCTGGATGGGAAGAGAACAATAGTTAGACATTCAATGGCTGCCCATGAGCTTTTAAGGCCCCAGTTGCTACTCACCAAAGTAGGATGTAGAACATTGACTTTGTGGACTAAGTTATGCCCATTGGTTTCCCAAGATCATGGTCCTAAGCCGATAGGCCCCATGACTCATTTCCCAAGGTGTTCGGTTATGTGTAAGAAAATTTTATAACTCTATCCCCTGTGTGTGCTCTACCACATTCATGGAAGTATTTTCAGTGAAGGTCCACATGTAAAAATAACATTTGTGTATATATATATATAATCTGTGGGCATACCGACAATCTTTCTCCTATATCTGTTTAGCTTGTATGTTGATCCATACATCTACTCATAAATCACCTGTATTGCAGAATTTACTTCTGTTGCCTCCTCCCAGTGTCTTCCTCTGTCTCCATCTTTTGGGGCTGACCCTCCTCTTATTGTACCATATATACTTGAGTATAAGTCGACCCGAATATCAACCAAGGAACCTAATTTTACCACAAAAACTGCATTAAAAATGGGCTGAAAAACTCGGCTTCTACAGGAGTACATACAGGTATATTGCTTACCCTTTCGCTCAATTGAACACATTTAGCCTCTAGACAGAAATTTATTTTCCCATCTCCTCCCACCCTTGGTAACCATCAGTGAATATTTTCTTTTCATTTGATCTTCTTTTCTTGACTTTTGATACCTAGGGTTTCATCCCTTACTTATCCTTTTGTGATGGACCAGTTCCACTCAGTGGAGTATTCCCCAGGGTCATCAATGTTATAAAGTGTTCTGCAGAAGCATTGTTGTGCTTGCATATTGCATAGGGTTCCATTGTATATACCACGGTGTATCCATTCTTTCACCATTGGCCATTTGGGCTATGTCTGTCTTTTAGCTATGACAAACAGTACTGTGATGCACATGGTTGTGGACATTGCTATTCATGTGGTACCTCTTATTTCACTAGGATATATCCCAAGGAAAGGGATTGCTGGACCATATGGTATTTCTAGACCCAACTTTTGTGTTGCTGTTGTTCTTTTTTTATGGCATTCCTGATTTTCATTTTAAAAATCATTTTATTAGGGGCTCATACAACTCATCACAATCCATACATACATCAATTGTGTAAAGTACACATATACATTTGTTGCTCTCATCATTCTCAAAATTCACTTTCTGCTTGGGTTCCTGGAATCAGCTCCTCATTTTCCTTCCCCCCCCTCCTTCCCGCTTCCCCTCTCTCATGAATCCTTAATAATTTATAAATTATTATTTTATTTTATCTTACACTGTCCAGCGTCTCCCTTCACCCACTTTTCTTTTGCCCATCTCCCACGGAGGAGGTTATATGTAGATCCTTGTGATCGGTTCCCTCTTTCTAACACCACCCCCAATTCCCTCCCGGTATCGCCACTCTCACGGCTAGTCCAGAGGGGTTCATCTGTCCTGGATTCCCTGTGTTTCCTGTTCCCATCTGTACTGCTGTGCATCCTCTGGTCTAACCAGGTTTGCAAGGTAGAATTGGGATCATGATAGTGGGGGGAAGGAATCGTTTAAGAACTAGAGGAAGGTTGTGAGTTTCATTATTGCTACACTGAACCCAAAGTGACTCATCTCCTCTCTACTACCCCTCTGCAAGGGATGCCCAGTTGTCTACAGATGGTCGTTGGGTCCCCATCACCTGCTCCCCTCATTCACGATGATATATTTCCCCCCTCGCCTTTGGTGCTTGAAACCTGGTTCCCTCAGCCCTTCATGATCACACATGTTGGTGTGCTTCTTCCATGTGAGCTTTGTTGCTTCTGGGCTAGATGGCTGCTTGTTTACTTTCAAACCTTTAAGACCCCAGACACTATATCTCTTGATAGCCGGGCACCATCTGCCTTCTTCACCACACTTACTTATGCATACATATGTCTTCAGCATTTACGTGAGGAAGGTGATCACACAATGATGGTTTTGTTCTTTGGTGTCTGCTACATGGTCCCGTCAACACCTCATGTTCACACAGGCTTGTGTGCTTCTTCTCTGTGGGCTTTGTTGCTTCCGAACTAGATGGCTGCTTGTTTGCCTTCAAGCCTTTAAGACCCCAGATGCTATATCTTTTTGATAGCCGGGCACCATCAGCTTTCTTCACCACGTTTGCTTATGTACACGTCTGTCTTCAGTGATCATGTCGGGAAGGTGGGTATCATGAAATGACTGTTTAGCTGAGCAAGGTGTTATTGTATTAAGAGAATGTGCACAAGGAGGCCCAATGTCCACCTGCTACCCTACTACTAAACCTATAAATATATGCACATAGGTCTATTTCCCTCATAATCATAAATATATTTACATATGTACATGTCTGTATTTATGCTTCTATGTATACCCTTTGCCTCCTACTCCTTTCCTCTATTTCCTTATGCTTTCCTCCTGTCCCACTACCATGTTCAGTCTTCATTCTGGTTTCAGTAATTCTTCTCAGTTACTTTGCCCTTGGTCATTCCCTACCAGTCCTCCCATTCCCTCCCTGCCACTGGTTTTGAACCAGTCCTTGTTCCCTTGTCCCTGGGTTGGCCAACACCTCCTCCCATCCCCTACCTTTCACAATCTCATGTCCCTCCAAGACAGTTGGTCCTGTTATTTTCTCACATTGTCCAGCCTATCTAATCTAGGTGGACCTGCAGATATATTAATATGTGCATAAAATTGGGGATGGCTTTGACAGCACCAAAGAGGCACATAAGAACATGGTGATGACAGCAGCAAAACCGACAAGCAAACAAACAAAAAAGCTACTGACATACAAAATTTAGAAGAAGAGAAAAAAAACAAAACAAAGAGAGCAAAAAAGAGGGACAAAAACCTGTTGGTAGTTCAAGGTCTGTTTGTTGACCTTTAGGAGTGCCTTTTAGAGGAATCTGATGGGGTGCCACGTCCTAGCCCCAGAGTCCATCTTTTAAACTCCCTCAGGACCTCCTTGCTCTGCTTCCCCTGCCGCTCAACTGCACAACCCCAGTGTTTTTCCTCAGTGTGGTGGGGTCAGCTCAGTCGCACATCCCCCACTGTGTCTCAGGTGCTTTCCCGTGTGGGGCCATAGGCCAGTGCAGGATGTCACATCTCGCCGTGGGGCCGGCTATATGGTCCTCTCTGTACATTGGGCCCTCGGAGCCGGGCTATCGTCCTCTGAGCTTGGTGGGCCCAGGTGTGCTCTGCTCCGTTCTTCCTCCTTCCTTTGCTTCAGCTTCCTTCTGGGTGTGGTGTGGTAGGTCAGTTCCTTTCCCACACCAGACTATCTATTTTCATTTGCTATGGTATTCCCTTCGATGGTGGGGGCCGGGCTAATTCTGGTTGGGGCTAGTGTCTGGTCCATTCTCTTTGTGGAATCCTCTTCGCGTTACATTGCCCTCCTGGTTTGGTGTGTCATGGTGGGGTCTGTATGCATGTTCCAGTTCTGTGGGGACACAGCCAATACTCTCCCACTGTGTGGGGTAGTACCCTGTTTCCCTCGTGTCATCCACTCAGTTTCTCCCCTCCCTGCTTCTCCCTGCCCCTGCCCGCCTTCCTCTTCTTTATGTTGGACTCTCATGTACCTCCCTAGGTGTTGCCTTCCCTCCCCCCAACTATCTATGCTCCACCTGTTTATTGCGAGATAGGTATTTATTCTTCTATTCTTGGCATGCTGTACTTACCTCAGGGGACTCGTGCTATACCTGTCCTTTTGAGTTTGGCTTACCTCGCTTACCAGGATTCCTTCGGCTCTTCCCACGAAACGACATGTTTCATGTGATCATCAGTGCTTTTCAGTGCTGCATAGTACTCCATTGTTTGTATGTGCCAGAGTTTACTAAGCCACTCATCTATTGGAACTTAGGCTGTTTCCAAGTCTTTGCTATTGTGAATTGTGCCGCAATAACCATTGGAGCGCAGATGACTGGTCGTGTTTTATTTGTTGCTTCCACCGGGTATATGCCCAGTAGAGGGATGGCTGGGTCATAAGGTAGATCAATTTCCATTTTCTTTAAGTATCTCCAGATTGCTTTCCACAGTGGCTGTACAAATCTACACGACCACCAGGAGTGGAGGAGGGTTCCTACTTCACCATAGTCCCTCCAACACTTGTTGCTCTCTGATTTGCTGATTTGGGCTAGCCTCAGGGGTGTTAGGTGTAATTTTAGACCTAACTTTTAAAAGAAGCATCCTACCGTTTCTCACAGGGCTTGGACCGTTTTATAGTTCCACCAGCAGTGTATGTGGGTTCTAGGAGGCTGTGAATCTTTGTGGAGCAAATTGCCTGATGTGTCTCCCATGGAGCAGTGTCTTAGCAGACCTCTGCTTACCCCATGGGGCCACTAGGGCTTCTTAATCAAGATACTAAAAAGATCCCAAGCCCCAATCCTTGCTGTTGCATTGATTTTGACTCAATTATTCTGTTGGATTGATTGGGATTCCTCCAGAGAATTTGTGGAACTGAAACTCTGGAAGCAGCTTACCATCTTTCTCTCATGGAGCTGCTGGTGAGCTCAAACCGCCCATCTTTCAGCTAGCTAGCCGCCCACCGTACAGTCCACTATGTCACCAGAGCTCCCTCTCCAAGGGAGACAGGAGTCTAACTGTGCCTTCCCACAAATCTGCAGGGCACAGCTTCACCAGGAAAAAATGTGGTGAACCCCTGTTAAATTGCTCACTACGGATTAACAGGCAAACCCAATGAAGCCTGTGTATACCTTGCTCAATGCACACCAGTGCACACTGTGCTTACTGGCTTATCCACTCTTGATCATGGTTGGTTTCATTAGAAATATCAGCAATATTATTAACCATTATGGATTATTGCCGTTGATTGTTGCTATATTTTTGGTTCAAGGAGCATCTTTCATTTCTGAAGGAAAACATTTTAAAGTAGCAGAGTAGCTTCCACTATCTACTCAGCCATCCATTATGTAGTTGATGCCAGCAGGATAATACCCATAATAACCTGGTGGAAAGTAGGCATTTTTTAATGTCACTTTATAGATAACAAAACTAGGTTTAGAAAAAGTCAGTGGCAAAAGAAAGTCTACAGAGTGGGGGAAAATATCCTTAGCAATGAAACAGCAGACAAGCAATGAATTTCTAAAATCTATAGAAAACCTCAATAGGAAAATAAAAAAGCCCAAGTAACCGAAACAATAAGTAAGCAAAGGACATAAAGTGATCATTCACCAAGAATTATGTCTAAATGGCTGACAAATATATGAAAAAATGTTTGTGATCATTAGCCATCCAGGAGATAGAAATCAAAACAACAATGAGCTATCATCTTACACCAACAATGACAACTAATTAAAAAGAAAACAAAACAGGAAACAAATGCTGCTGTAGATGCGGATTGGAACTCTCAGTGCTCCACTGCTGGTGACTCTAGAAGCATGTCGAAATGTTAGGCACAGTGATACGGCTCTATCTAAAAGAAATGAGAATAGATGTTCCATATGAGCCAACAATACCTCTGCTGCGTATATACCCTAAAGAAGTCAGCGCCGTAACAAGAACAGGTCCTTATACACCCATCACCATTGCAGCATTGTTCACAATAGCAAGAAGGTGGAAACTACGCAAATATACATTAGTAGAAGAATGAATAGAGAGGCTTTGGTACATACACACAAAGGAATAATATGGTTCATATACACACACACGCATGCACACACAATGATGGAACCATGAAGCACCTCATGACATAGACCTGGAAAACACTATGCTGAGTGAAGTTAGTCAATCACAAAAGGATCAATGTTGTATGAGGCAATTATTATCAGGTTGAACACCAAGACAAAGACTTGCATACCCAAAGGAAATGGTCTTTGGAGGTTGCCAAGAGAGGGAGGGCAGGCACGGGTGGGAAGATGAAGCAAAGGGCTAGAAGACTGACAGGTGTAGACTTGGGTGAAAGGGAGGCTAGAGAGCCTTAAGACGGAGAAGCAAAATTGGGCGAGGAAGGAGGCCGATGAGTGGCTTGAACTGTTCAATGGTGTGCAACGTAGACACCCCACCTAATTCACAAGAAGAAATTCATTAAACGTGAAATCATGATCTTCCTTCACATTTTCAAATAATCTTAAAGAAATCTCCTCCTTAGTGTAGGTTAGGTAGGACACCTCCCTGTCTTGTTTGGGTGTTGCAATATCATTAGAACCGACTCAAGTACACCACCGCATTAGGGCTTACCTGTTAAAACCGAATGTAGTGAAATGAATTTGCATGTATTTGTTCTGAACTCCTCAACAATCCTACTTTCAAATTTACCTGTTAGCGATGGCAGGGGTTCTCCCCTTTTGTGCTTCGGTGGATTTGTTTGATTAAGCTTCAAGTCTTTGGGACCCTGAAACAAGCAATTTTGAATCGTCTCCAGGTTAAAAAAAAAAACAAACATTTTTACAGTCAAGAAAATACTCGCTATCTATTCCTAGGAAATTGACTTCATCATTCTGAACATACTTTATATATATTTATTATGGATGAGGTCAAGATCATCAATTTTATAGTCAACTCATACCAATTTTGTTTCATCTCATCCATTGGTATACCTTGCATGTAACATCATGTAGCTCACGTTCCCCTGTGTGCCAGTTTCCAATCTTCCTTCATTCCTAACCTTTCTGAACTTGATCCCTAGGTCAAGGTTTCCCTTTGGATCTTCAAAGATTGAATAATGTGAGTAAGTCCAGTGCCAGACCTAAAGAGCCATAGTCTTGAGGGTCGTGAACCTGCCTTTACAAGTATTTACCTCAGGCTAAAAATATCTACTTTGTCTCCCCTCCAGGGTTAATACATGGTCTGAATGTAATAGTGTGTTTGAATGGACATTTAAGAATAATGTATGATTTAAAATGCACAGTATTAGTTTTCCACATTGGTTCTGTAATTAACTAGTCACTGACCCAGTATGAAATCTGGTGTAATTTAATCCAGTTGGGGTTGGCACAACAGAGATTAATTTCTTTGCTCTAGTTCTGGAACACAGAAAGGTGTCATAGATTGCTGAACTCCAGGTTCTGAAAGAGTTCCTTTTGACAAGGAAGCACGGCAGCTGTTACTACTTACTGTCAAAAGCATTTGATAAGGTGATGAACAACAATGAATCCGGTGAGGACATTTCCGTCCACCTCTTGCCTTCTCTGCACATGGTCAAATCGCAGACAGAAGCTGATAGGTCTGCAAAGCTGCCTGGAGAACTGAGAGAAGGAGTGAGCCTAAGATCTCAGAGCAAGAAGCCAGATAAGCATTTTGCTCTGACTCTTTCCAGGTGTTTGAAGGTGGACAAGGTTTAGTTGCTTTTGATTATCAGTGCATTTAAGACAAGAGCATCGCCAGAGAGGGATCATACTTGCTTTGCTTACCTCATTGAGTTTCAGTGATAAACAACATTTTTGAGTGCCTATTATGAATAACTCACACATGCACAAAATGAAGCATGCAGTTCCTTCTATTAGAAAAAACATACAGAAAAAAGGATTGTATGTATAAAATTGTAACTACTAAAATAAAGGTACACACTATTCTTACATTTCTGAGAAGAAATCAACAAATCTAGGGGGAGATGGTTTCATGGAGCTTACCCTGAAATGACAGGGAACTTCTAGATTCAGAAGAAGATGCAGAACAAGGGCTATTGTTGCTGATGCCAGATAACCTTGGTTCAAAGCAGAGACTATCAGAAAGATATTTACTTGTGTTTCACTTGTGTTTCACTGACCATGCAAAGACATAATAGACTGTGGGTAACCTCGAGGAGAGTGGCAATTCCAGAACACTTCATTGTGGTCATGTGGAACTAGTACGTGGATCAAGAGGTAGATGTATGAACAGACCCTAGGAAGACTGCATGGTGGAAAATCAGAAAAGGTGTGCCTCAATGGGCTCTTTCCACTTCTGTGTCTGGGCTCATGTTCATCCCTCTGCCAAAGGGGTCCTTGCCGCCTTGCTTCTGTCTGCTTGTATTTAAAGTCTGTCTTTGTTGTACTGTTACTCATTCCTAAGATCCTCTCAGCACACTTGTTCAGATGATATGCTGAACCCATCATTACAGAAGTTGGATTATATGGAAAAGCGTGGAGCATCGGGACTGCTGGAAGGCTTATGAACAAACTGCCGCCTGGAGATGACCCAACCTTGCTTGCTGAAAGTGAGGAAGAATTGAAGCACTCAGTGAAGATCACGGATTGTAGGCCTGAGTCAGTCTGGATTACAACTCAATGTAAGGAAGATCAAAATCCTTGCAATAGGACCAATAGGTAACATCCCAATAAATGGAGGAAATGAAGTCAAGGCTTTGTCTTACTTGGATCCACAATTAATCCTCATGGAAACGGCAGTCAGAGATGAAAAGACGCACTGCATTAGGTCAATCTGCGACACAGCTCTCTTTAGAGTATGGAACAGCATGGATAGCACTTTCAGGACGAAGGTGCATCTGACCCAAGGCATGGTCTTCTCCATTGCATCATAGGCATGTGAAAGTTGGACATCGAAGAATAGAAGAATCGATGCATTTGAATTGTGGTGCTGGAGAAGAATAGTGAAAGCACCGTGGACTGTTGAAAGGACAAACACATCTGTATTGGAAGAAGTAAGGCCAGAGTGCTCCTTAGAGCCAAGAATGCTAAGACTTCATTTTACATCCCTTGGACATAATGTCAGGAGAGACCACTCCCTGGAGGGCATCATGTTCGGTCAAGTGGAGGGGTGGGGAAAAAGGAGAAGGGCCTTGATGGGATGACTGACAAATGGCTGCATCAATGGGCTCAGGCATAGGGACAATTGTGAGGATACAGCAGGACCGGGCAGTGTCTTGTTCTTTTGTGATGAAGGTTGCTGTGGGTTGGAGCTGACTTGATGACACCTAACAGCAATCACACCACCACACTGACATGTGACACAAAGAAGCCCTAATCATGGTGAGTTTTAAGTTGGGCTGCTAACGGCAAGGTTAGCAGTTATAACCCACCAGTTACAAAGATTCACAGCCATGGAAACCCACAGGGTCAGTTTTACCTGTCCGATGAGTTGCTGTGAGTCAGAATCAACTTTATGATAGGAGGATTGGATTTTTTGAGTTTACACTGAAATATAAGATCGAGGTCTTCAATTAGTTCTTAGGAATGAGTAACAGTACAACAAAGACAGACTTTAAATACAAGCAGACAGAAGCAAGGCGGCAAGGACCCCTTTGGCAGAGGGATGAACATGAGCCCAGACACAGAAGTGGAAAGAGCCCATTGAGTGAAGGGCACGGCACTGGAAGTCATTCTGAGTGGTACTCATATAGCTACATGGTGTCGGAGGGGTTAGCCAGATTCAAGATCAGGAGGGGCTTTTCATGTTCACCTTGAGACTCTTGGCAGCATTTTGAGAATGAGAGAAAACGGTGAAGAGTTTCCAGTTGGGGCAATGACATTATCAGATGTTTTTTGAAAGCTTACTTTGGCACAGAGGGAGACGACACAGTAGCAAGTCACAGATTAGTAAGAATAAAATGCAACATGAAACCATTTGTCAATGAAATATCAGGGGATGAGCCTGTCGGGGACAGGAGAATGAAGAGTCAACAAACCGTTGGGGGGAGATGGTTTATTGGGACATACACCAAAAAGTAAAACGAAGCAAGAGTGGGTTGCGGGTTATATGTTAGGCTGATAACTGCAAGGCCAGCAGTTCTAACCCACCAGCTGCAAACATGTACAGCCACGGAAACCCACAGGATCAGTTCTACCTGTCCTGGGAGTTGCTATGAGTGTTGTTATTTTGCTATGAGTAAGAATGAACTCAATAACAGAAGGTTGGGTTTTTTTTGTTTTTGTTTTTTAGTTTACACTGATATAAGAGGCAGTGGTCTTTGGTTCTCAGGACTGAATTACAATTAAAAAAAAAGAAAAGATAGACTTCAAATGAGTCTGCAGTGAATGGACCAGATATCTGGGGCCGTGGCCGAAGCTGTCTTGACATTTCTAAGCAAACCCAGGCACTTTTTGAAGGGGAGACAGAGCACGGGTGTGCACAGTATGTGCCACAGAAGGTGCTCTTCTTGTATGGTTCTCCAAGGTCACAGCTGATTTGGAAAGGGGAACGAAAGAGGCAAGGTTGAAATCTTTCTTAGAGGAGACTGCATTTTCCATGGGCTATGTGTTAGGCTGGGTAGACTAGAGAAACAAATTCATAGAGACACTCATATGTGTACAAGAAAGAGCAATTGGATATTGAGAAAATGTCCCAGCCCAGTCCAGATCAAGTCCATGAGTCCAATATGAGCCCATATGTCCAACACCAATCTATACAGTCCTCTTCAGACCCATAAAACACATGCAATGACGTCAAATGCAGGAAGATCACAGGCCAGTGGGTGGGAAGTCTTGTGGATTCAGTGGCACTGTAAGCATCTTAGTGTTGGCAGGGGTCTCCATGTGGCTCCTTCAGCTCCAGGGCTCTATGGTAGCTCCATGTGTCTTGTCAGCTGCAATGTCTCTCAGGGAGTCTGAGAGTGTCCCACCTCTAGTGGGCTATTGATTGCCTTAGCGCCTCCAAATGAGGTTATCAAGCTGCTATCTGGTTGACAGGCTACACTCTACCCCTTCGCTCTTAATCTTCAAATTGACACCAGATTATGTAACTACCACAGGCCATGAAAGGTATTTGATAGGATAAGATATTGAACAGAAGAAGATTCAGGTAGTAGGAACACTACACTAAACCCAGGAGGGGAAGAAGACTCAGCAAAGACTAGGGAGTCCATTTAGGCCAATGCATTAGTCGGATTCTGGTGAATAGTGAGAGGGTCAGCCTGGACGATGGGTCAGCAAGACTTGGAGAGCTAGATGGAGGCGTCTGCACTATATTCGTTAGGCAGTGAAGACTCATTGCAGGTCTTTAAGAAAGGGTGATGCATAATAGGAAGTACCTGTCCTTCGAGGACATGCCCTTTATCCATCCTGGACAAAGGTCATCTGGTCTAGTGTCTCCTTAAATAAGGTGGCTATTACGTCCACGTTCAGCATATCCAAAAGGGTGTTTCATTAATCAGAACTAGCTTTAAATGTAAGAAGATTGCATAAGCAAGGACCAGGAAGACCTGATAGCCAATAATTTCATGTCTATGACAGTTCACTAATGCCTGAAATATTGTCTTAGAGAAATTAGATGACTTGGGTTAAATCCCTGCTCTACCTGTGTGACTTTTGACACGCTGTCAAACCTCTGTCTCACTTTGCTCATCTGTCAAATAGAGATAATAATGATCAAGGGAGATAAAATGCAGCACTTACTATGTGCCAAGGATTATTTGAAGCAGATTATACAGTAAAGCCTGTGAAAACTCAAACTGTATAAGGCAGAAACCTATCAAAGAAGGAAAACGCAAGTGCTTTCCATTAACACCAGTGAAAGAAAAGTTGTTGGATCACATCCAGTGAAAGGTAGAACACTTGCAAGACCTGGGGACATAATTGCCAGCTATCACAGTTTTCACTGGCTATAAAACTCAAACCTATTGTCATCAAGTTGAATGTCACTAATAGCAACTCAATGGGACGGACTCGAACTGCCCCGTTGGGCAGTAATCTAAGGTTTTCCTCTGGAAATAAGCAAGCAAACAAAACAGTTTTATTACCTTTTCGTCCACATCATACAATTCCATAATTCAATCATATCAAGAAGAGTTGGACAAATTTGAGAACATTCTTTTTCTGCCTTGTACTTGTTATTCATGTAACTCTTTTTCTAATTGCAGCAAAAATGCACACAACAAAACATTCTCCAGTTCCACAACATCTCCTTGTACCTTTCCGTACCACTGATGATAGTCTTTGTGGCATACAATTATCATTGATATCCTTGTCCAAGTTACTCCACCGCTGGCATCAACTCAATGCTCCCTAGGCAACAACTCTTGCCCCTTCACCCAGGGTTGCCATGGTCAAGTTGAGTTTTATTTTTATTTTATTTTCAGTGGTTTTATTGATAGAGTAGTCACCTAATATACACTTCCATGGTTAAATCACTTTGAAAATGAGTTTCATATATATCATCACAATCAGTTCTAGTGCTCCTTCCCCACTCCCATTGTTTGCGCCCCAATCCCCACCCCTCCCCGAGGCGTTAATCTTGAAGGAAGCAGACTGCCGTATCTTTCTCTCACGGAACCATGGCGTCAGACTGCTGGCCTTTTTGTTAGCAGCTGCGTACTTGCCTATGGGACCACCAGAGCTCCCCAAGCTCTCTAAATGTGAACTGGTAGAATTGTTAATGGCAACAATGGATCCCAATATCCCAACCATGAAGATGCTCCAGGACCAGGTCACATTTAGCTGTTAGACATGCTACCATGAGTCAGAGCAGACTAGACAGCAATGAACCATAGCAACAAAACGGTTTTATTATTATTTCGCAACCATCATCACTTGTCCTAAACCTTTGGGAGCACACATGTTACAGAGTTAAATTTTTTTTGGAAAGATAATGTGATTTATATGTGGTATATTACCTAATACTCCCAGGAAAGTGGTGGATAAGATCTCACAAATAAGCAGTTATTCAGTTAATAAAAGCAGGTCCACATAAAATGGCATATAGACCTGTCAGAACACTTGAATTTTACATAATCTTATGAAAAAAACCTTGTTTTTCATAATTTTGGAGTTAGAAATTATGTACAAGGGATTAAGGAATATATATTTCCTTAGTTAGGCTGTACATCATCACAGAAGCATTTCCTGTCTGCATTATTTAGAGTAAGCTCCTGTTATTTCCATCACACACACCACCTTGTTCATTTCCTTCAGTGCACTTTGATTCATTTGGAAATGGTTTGTTTGTGGTTTATTTGTTTATTATTTGTCTTTCCTACTTGACTGTAAGTTCTGGGAGGGCAGAAAGACTGTCTTTTTCATTCACGACCAAATATCTATACTTCAGCAAAATGTCAGGAATACAGTAGGTGTTCTGAAGCCCTCATCCAGTACATTAATGGATAACTAAACTCTGCTTTTTAAAATGCCAATGTGCAGGAAGGCTGGGACACAGGAAATCCCAACAAGGAGGAAATACTTTATCAGACCCACATGCTTTCCAACAAGATAAAATAGTCCACAGTTCTGTAGATTGTGGGTAGAAAACCAAGATCCTGAAATGGAGGGAAGGCAGAGAAAAGGCAGAGCAAGAACACAAAAGGAAAAAGGAGACAAATGTCATTTTCATCTCTTGGTCCAGATTCAAGCCTATCACCTTGTAATCTACATTTCCTTTCATTCATCAGATAATTTCAGATCCTCTCCATACAAAGTCAGGAGCATTTGCAAGAATGATATAATTTTAAAACAAGCATTTTCCATATAAACATAAATGATGCTTAATAGCATATTTATCTGTGTCGATGAAAGGCTGTCTGCGTGAACTCCTTTTCTGGTTGGATAAAACAACAGTCTGAAAAAAAGAAAATGATCAACGAACCATTCAAGTCTCTGTCTGGTGCTCTGAACTGTTGTTAGCTCCTTAGATACTAGTAGGGTTCTGGAATATTCTTCAGTGACAACCTGCACCTCCTGTATCCCATTGCTTTTGGGCTACTCGGGCTGCGTGTGCATGCAGTATCGTTTGCCAGTCTGAGAACAGAGCTTTTCCCTCTTTTGTGCTGGAGCTCCGAGCAACGAGAGCTCCTAAGCCCCTGACATGGTAGTGTTCTTTTGTGATATATTTCCCTTTCAAAATTGGAGAGTTTTTATCTGCTGTTGACTCCAGGCTATCTTGCACGAGCATCATTCCTACCTTTTCAACAGGAGCTATCCAGTGCAATAGTCATTTGCCATAGGGGAATTCCATTACCTTCCCTTACCCAATGGATAGATTCTGTCTGGTGTTTACACAGAAGATGAGGGGATTTAATTAAATTCTTTCAAGTGCTAGATTTACTTACACTATCAATTTACTGCTAAAACCACCATTCTCATTTTGGAAAAAGAGAATAGGACCATATGTCTCAAACTTATCAACTGTTGGCACTTCAGTAATAGTTTTCTGCTTAGAATTGAGGAACGATTTGGGGGTTTGAGTCCCTAAAGCCCTCTAGTTAGGACCTTATGAACCTCATGATTTGGAATTGAATTTACTATAGACATCCGTTTATTGGAATGAGTTTTGCAATAAATCCAGTATCTTGTTTGCACGATGTCTTAGGGCAAAGTTTGGCAGTTTCTCCAAAGTGAACTCCTCTCCTCCCTTCATGACCTGATAAAATCTGTGACATAATTAGATTAAGTAGCATTTCTAAGAAATCACTCACATGGTTGGCCACATGACAGGGCACTGGCTTGTGAGAGAAGCTGGAGCAAAGAAGAAGAAATATCTACATTTGTTGGCATGGAACTAGATGAAAACATTCTTGATGCTAGAGGTAAAGATTTCACACTAAAATAACAATACGGGAAAAATTTTTAGTTACAATTTGGATGGCTACTTGATCTAGAGATATAGCACAAATAGATATATATTTCACTGTTTGACATAAACAATGTCTGACATTTGGAGAGAAGATGAAAAAAATCCCATTTAAAATCTAATGGGACATGGGGTTTGCCCTCAAGTAGCTTACAGTGTAGTTGGAAAGAAAAGATTTTCACACACGGCCTCATGAAAGCCACAGACCGGTTCATGATGAGGAATGAAATGCATATTTATTGTTAGTTGCTCTTGAGTGAACTTGCACTCACGGAGACCCCGTGTACAACAGGACAAGGTCTTGCGTGGTCCAGTGTCAGATGCATGGTCTCTGCTATGCTGTGTATTTTGAGTGCTAGCCCTCTGTGGCATAAGGCTTCCTCGTTACTCCTAGGCCTTGCACTGGCCATTTTTTTCATGTTCCTATATCTAAATCTATTTACTTATTGTTCTTTCAAACTCTTTTATTAGGACCGAATCCAGACATCATGCCTTTCCATAATTCAACCATATTAAGCAGTGTTGTACCATGTTTAGAAGTAGGTAGCCAGACCTTTGATTGCCTAATCTCTCCTCGTCTGGAAAGTGTTGAAACCTGTCCACCACGTGTTAGCCTACTGTGTAGAAAATATTAGTGGAATAGCTTCCAGCATCAACTGTTGTTGTTAAGTGCAGCTGCTACTGAAACACAAACAATGCTCACTGCCGTCAAGTTGGAATTTCCCTGTGGGCTTCTGAGGCTGTCAAACTTAGTAAGAGCAGAAAGTCTCTTTCCCTCTGTGCTGGTAGTACTGCAGTTAGCAGCCAAGAGTCAACCCAAGATGTCACCAGGGTTCCTAGATAGATACTGATGAGTTGGCGCCAACCTATGTACGCCAGGTGCAGCAGAAGGACCCACCGCCTGCCTGGTCCTGTGCCATCATGACGATGGTTCCTATGTTTGAGCCCATTGCTGCAGCCACTGAGTCAATTCATCTTGTTGAGGGTCTCCCTCTGTTTGGCTGACACTCTGCTTTACCAAGTAGGATGGGCCCAGGGACTGGGCCCTCCAGAGACCCTGATGAAATCTAGGCACCAGCGCTTCTTCTTTTGTTTCACATTTGTTTGAAACAAACTTGCGTGTCACTAAAGACTCCAAGTGCACTTCAGGTTTACTTCTCTCTTTGTCGCCACTCACCTCAAAGTTTAGGCTCTGAGCCTTCACTCTTTAAAAAAAATTAATGTCATTGACTCATTTAGTTTGCTTTTTAGAGAAAGCTCTATTCTGTGTGGTTGCACAGCTCTCGTCACCCGATCCAGTCAGGAATGGTAGCATTTCTGACGCCCCATACGTGGGATTGGGGGGGAGGGCAGCATCACTACCACAGAGTACACTGGCTGTGCCTCTTCTGAGACAGATATGTCCCTTCTTTTGTCAGTCCGTCGACATATCTAATACTCTTCGCCTCCACCATAATTCAAAGTTATCGAGTCTCCTTTGATCTCTTTATTCATTGTCCAGCCTTCGCATGCCTAAGTCGTGACTGAAGACACCACAGACTGCCTCAGACACGCCATCGGCCTCAAGGAGATATATTTTCCCGCAAACGAGGTCCTTTGTAGCAGATTTGCCTGGGAGAAAACATCCTTTGCTTTCTTGATGGTTGCTTCCATGGGTGGTGATTGTGGATCCAAGTCAAATGGAATTCTTGACAACTTCAATATTTTCTACTTATCATGATGTTATTATGGGTCTAGTTGTGAGGACGTTGGTTGTCTTTACATGAAGGTACAGTGCATTCGGACGGCTGGCATCTTAGATCCTCAGCAGCAAGGGCTTCAAGCCCTTTTCCTCTCCAGTACCAGAGCAACAACCTGACAGGTGGCTAGCTGAAAATGTACACAATGTATTGTAAAGCCGCATGACAACGACACAAGTGAGATGCTATGGGAAATCGAGAGGGGGGAAAGTGAGCTAGAGCTGGAGTCTCGGGGAAGACTTCTTGACAGTCACATGATTGGCATTTTAACCCAGAGGCTAGGTACAGTTTGGATGTGTAGAGGGGGAGAAGTAGAAAGAGTAGGCATTCTTTGTAGGATATAGTGGGCCGCGGGCAGAGAAGAGACCAGGCTCACGTGGATGGAGTGTGTGAGAAGGTTGGCATAGTAGGGTGGACTCCGGCTTGGCAATGCAGGATTAAGAATCTGGGTTGGGTTCCATGGGCAAAGAAGAGGCACGAGGATCCATTAAACAGGATAGTGACATGATGAAAGCAGTGTTTGGGGGAAATCAGACCAGGATTGATGGGATCGCATATGGCCGTCCAGATGGCAAAGGCTCCCGTTACAAGGATTCCTACTTTCCAGTAGAGTGAACAGTGAGATGACTGTGAAGAGAAAGAAGCTGAAGGCTGGCATGAAATCAGACCACAATGGAAGCTAGGATCAACCAGAGTTAACACAGATGGGGGAACAGCTAGGTCCAACTGGCACATGGCAGTGATGAGAGGAAACATTCCAACACGGTGCATCCAACAAAAGCCAAGGGGGGAGGGGAAGACACGAAGAAGGACAGAAGAGCTGAAAGAGGGAAGGTCCATGAGCATCTGGCTCCTACCTCCATATATAACATACTTGTGATGCATGTTCCAGTCATACAGAACTGCCTGTGGCTTGTGGAAACTGTTGTTTGCTCAACCTTTCCAGGTCTTTCCCCAGGGTCCCCTTTTACATACATTTCCCTAAATGTATATATATATGTGTGTATATATATGTGTATATATATATATATATTTTTTTTTTTTGGTAAGCTCAGTGGTCTCCAAACACATCTGTGACCTAGTCCCTGGAATCCGGGACTATACTGCCCAGTCACTGCCATTGAATGATTCCAACTCAGTGACATTATACAGGCTTTCAGAGGCTGTCAGTCTGTAGAGGAGCTGATGGCCTCAGTGTTGTCCATCAGAGCGGCTAGTGGGTTTTCACTGCGAACCTTTCTTATCCAGCGGAGCTCCTTTCCATAGCCTCTGTTACATGGAAAAGGGAACTCTGAAGATGTAACTAAGGTTGTGAAACTTAAAATAGGGAAGTTGATCCCGGAATATCTAGATTGATTTGCTTCAATCACATGAACCCTTAAAAGCAGAGAACTTTCTCAGACTGGAGTCAGAAAGATGTAATGAAGAAGTCGGAGATTTGAAGTGTGAGCGGGATCTGCCTCACAGTTGCTGGAGAGAAACCATATAGCAAGCATGAGAAGTCACTTTCTAGGATCCAACAAAGTAATGGAGACCTCAACCGTATAACTGCAAGGAACGGAAATCAGCCAGCAGCTTGAATGAACTTTGAAGTGGATTCATCCCCAGACTAGAAAGGAATGCAGCATTGGGAGTCTCTAAGGAGAGGAACCTGCCAAATCATGTTGTACCTGGACTTCTGGCCTGCAGAACCAAGAGATAATGAATAGCTATTGTTTTAGGATGTCAAATTTGTGGCAATTTATTGCAGCAGCCATAGCCCTTTAATACTGCATCCTTTACCAAGCGGCTCATACATCACACTTGGCTGCGAAGGCATTCTGAAGCCTCTTTTCTGGGCTCCTACAACACATGGTGCCTTCATTTATCACTCCAGGGACGGCTTTTGATTAATGGCCTCTGTGTGCAAAGGGACCGTGCCACAGTCATCTCTGTATCCGTCGCACCTAGTGCAGTGCCTTATCGTTAAGCAGGCGTGCATTAAATATTGAGATCGGAAGATAGAAAATGGAAAAGGTAGTCACGAGCATAGAAAGGTGAAATAGCAGCCAATACAAATTGCGTCCGTAGGGTTTTGGAAACTTGTGGTTGCAAAGGCATGCTAAAAGATGGCTTGGGTCCAGGGGTCATATGACCAACAATAAGCAAGCAGATGCATCCTAGAGCATTCTGTAAAAGCTTAAAACATGGACGGCTATTCCACTCACCATTATTTTGCCTCACTTAGGCAGCAAAACTTCTCATTCCATTTTTAGTTCTCCACTTTAAATTACGCATACATAGTCAAAGATCCCCAGTCATTTGAAGGACATTATCAGCTTGCGATCAATACAGAGGAAAAAGAAAACAAATGGAAACAATACAGAAGGCAAGGTAAATGTTTATGATACCATCGTTAATATCCTCAAAGGAATCAAAGAAGATCTTACATCACTAAAACAGGAACAGGATCACACCAAAGTCGGAGGAGGGAAGAGTATCCGAGCCCATGTTGTGAGATTCTGGTTGGCAGAGGTGATGCATGACAGTGGGAGACCAAGTACATTTGTGAGATCTCCACAACAAGTAAACCTCCAGTGCTTTCCCCCTATCCAGATTGGAGCGATGGGAAAAAACTGATTAGCAAATGGTACGGGAGAGATGACGATAGGAGATAGAAATGAGAAACCTGACTTGAACAGTCAAAACCTTGTCAGTTGATTCGCTCTCTGATGTATTTTTGGACCTGGTCTGGTTTTCAGCATCATATTCTGTGGAGGTTTTTTTTTGGGGGGGAGGGGTTTGTTTTCCTTTGGAGGGAGCATTTTATTTTTTAAATTTATTTTTTAATCATTTTATTAGGGGCTCATACAACTCTTATCACAATCCATACATACATCAATTGTGTAAAGCACATTTGTACATTTACTGCCCTGACCATTCTCAAAACATTTGCTATCCACTTAAGCCGCTGGTATCAGCTCCTTATTATCCCCCCCTCTCCCCATTTCCCCCTCCCTCATGAATCCTTGATAATTTAAAAATTATTATTTTGTCATACCTTGTCCTGGCCAACATCTCCCTTCATGTACTTTTCTGTTGTCTGTCCCCCAGGGAGGAAGTTATATTTAGATCCTTGTAATAGGTTCCCCCTCCAACCCACCCTCCCTCCACCACTGGCCCTGAAGGGATCATCCGCCCTGGATTCCCTGTGTTTCCAGTTCATATCTTTACCAGTGTACATCCTCTAGTCTAGTCAGATTTGTGAGGTAAAATTGGGATCATGATAGTGGGGAGGGGGGTGAAGAAGCATTTAGGAGCTAGAGGAAAGTAGTATGTTTCATTGTTGCTACATTGTACCCTGACTGGCTCGTCTCCTCTCCAAGACCCTTCTGAAAGGGGATGTCCAGTGGCCTACAGATGGGCTTTGGGTCCCCAACCCACACTCCCACTCATTGACAGTGATATAATTTTTTGTTTTTTGATGCCTGATCCCTGATCCCTTCCACACCTTGTGATCGCACAGGCTGGTCTGCTTTTTCCATGTGGGCTTTGTTGCTTCTGAGCTAGATGACTGCTTGTTTACCTTCAAGCCTTTAAGACCCCAGATACTATATATTTTGATAGCCGGGTACCATCAGCTTTCCTCACCACATTTGCTTATTCAGCCACTTTGTCTTCAGCGATTGTATCTTGAAAGTGAGCATCATGGAATGCCAATGGAATAGAAGAAAATATTCTTGCATTGAGGGAGTACTTGAGTGGAGGCCCAATGTCTTCTGCTACCTTAATACTAAACCTGTAAATATATGCACATAGATCTATTTCCCCATCCTCATATATAAATATATTTACATATATCCATGTCTTTATTTAGACCGCTATAAATGCCCTTTGCCTCCTACCGCTTTCCTGTATTTCCTTTGACTTTCCTCTTGTCCCACTATCATGATCAGTCTTCATTTGGGTTTCAGTAATTCCTCTTGGTTACATTACTCTTGATCACACCCTACCAGACCTCCTACACCCTCCTCACTACCGATTTGGATCACTTGTTGTTCCCTTGTCCCTGGGTTTATTAACACCACTACCTTTCCCTCCACCTCCCCCTCTCCCAGGCCCCCCCAGAACTGTCGGTCCCATTGTTTTCTCCTCCAGATTGTTCATCCAGCCTATCTTATTTAGACAGACCTGTGGAGATAATAACATGCACAAAAACAAGACAGAGCAAAACTAAGCAACAATATACACCAAGACAACAATAATAACAAACCAATGACAACAAAACAAAACACAACAAGAAATAAAAGCTTGTATTTAGTTCAAGGGCTATTTGTTGGCCTTTAGGAGTGTTTTCCAGTCCAGTATGTTGGGGCACCATGCCCTGGCCTCAAAGTCCACCTTCAGCATTCCCTGGGGACCTCGCTGCTCCATTCCCTTGCTGTTCTCTTGCACCCCCTTAGTGTTTTGCCTCCGTGTGACGGGATCATATCGGGTGCAATTCCCACACTGTGTCTCCGGTGTGTCCCCTATAGGGTTGTGGGTCAGTGAGGGACGTCATGTCTCATAGTGGGGCCGGCCATGTGGTCCTCTCTGTGGACTGACTGCTCTAATCGGGAACATCGTCCTCATGGCCTGGTGGGCCAGATGTGCTCCACTCTTTCCTCCTCCACCTTCATCTGCTCCCATGTGCTCCGATCAGATATGTCTTTCTCCTGGAGCTGCAGATTCAATACCGTCCTTTGAAATAAATTCTTCTGGGGTGGTTTTGTTTTCATATTGGGGTTTATCTCAGATGTATTTTGTCTTTGGAGGTCACCCTCTTGAAGTTGTATTTGATGAATCTATAGGGACCGCAAGTAGAATAAGGGTTCCTGGGGAGGGGGGCGTAGGAGAGGAGGGAAGTAAAGGGGAGCCGATATCAAGACGCTCCAGAAGGCAGAGAATATTTTGAAACTGACTGTGGTAGCGATTGCACAACACTGCTCGATGTGACTGAACTATGCAATGATAATGCTACCTGTCTTCGCTCCCAAGATAAATGGTTTAGGAAAAACGTATAAATAACTCTTCAAAAAAGAGAGAGGATTATAGTCACTCATTGCATAAGAACGGCTTAGGTGACATCTGACCACATATCCATCTGTAGCCTCAAAATGTTGTAATAGAGTTCGCAAATCTCTATGGGAAAATGGGACATCATGGGCATAATTGGGCAAAGTGAACACAAAAACATCCTGTGTGCAACACGTCTATCTCATGTACCTAGTATACAAAACAATTGTGCTGCTATACATCTACCAGTACATTAGTCCAATAAATACATAATCTATAATATTTATGTCTATATAAACATATGTGACTGGTTTTTATATGTACTATAATGTACTTCTCATCAGTATTTTATTGTGAACTTTTAAACTGGCAAATACAAGTTCATCAGTTAACAGTGTATCCTTTGACTTGTAGAGCGCAGAACCTGATCTCAAGTAACACATGTCTGTTTAGTGTTAGCTTCCTGTTCAATTGTCTTTTGACTAGGTCAGCATGAAGTTCATCAGGGCCCCCAAACACAGAAAAACTACTTCTCGTGATCGCAGCTGCACAAGGGAAAAAAGTATCCATTTGAAAGGAAAACACAACAATATAAAAGTGTCAAAATCAATGAATGCCATTGTTCATGACTGAGGCATGTTCTCACCATGTCCAGATCACTCCAGGTTCTATTTCACAGAATGTATTGTGGGATTTCTGCAATGTATGTCTGTATATGAAAGAAATCATAGTCAAAGAACACCAAGAAAGCTATTGATAATTTAAAATATGGCAGCCAATAAAAGAAATTACAGTAACGAGGTTTAGAGCCAAGGTGAAGAAATCTTACCAACAGCAGAACAACAACAAATAGATTTCATTCATCAAAATTTCTTGCACGTATCTAGAATTACTTGTGTATCTAGAACACCAGATTTTTTTGAGTCTCTTGGAATATATATATGTTTCATCTCATTATCAGCAACAACAAAACACGGGCAAAAATGATCTTTCTTTGCCTAGTTTAAATTTTGATGTGCGCAGGAAGTTACTTTTTAAGCCAGCGTGCAGCTCAGTGTGGTCTCTGGGAGCTTCCCCAACGACGTACCGCGGCCAAGGCCAGAAAGTACAGAGGTGATGGTGCAGTCCATCAACCTAATTTTCAGATACTTGCAAAACAGATCCTGGATTCAGGTGTGGCTCTATGAGCAAGGGAATATGGGATAGAGGGCTGTCTCATCGGCTTGGATGAGTACATGAACCTTGTATTAGATGATGCAGAAGAATTCATTCTAAGACAAAGTCAAGAAAACAATGGGGGCGGATCATGCTACAAAGCGTGTCCAACTAGAACTGATCGTGGAAGTGAGAAGCTGAGGGCAAGAGCTCCTCTATTTCCCCCCCCCCCCCTTTTAAGTATTCTTTGCTATGAATATAGTTCTAAAATGTGGCTCATTGTTTTCATTACCCTTATGGCCTTACTCAACCACAATAATGGCCTCTGTGGAATTGTTTAGAAAATTTTTTTGATGAGTCCATGAGAGTAAAGAGAAAAATACTGTAGAACAACCCAGGCCACCTCTGATCACACTAGGAAGAGAGAAAATAGTGGGAACAAATGATCAATAACCCAGGCCATCATTCTTTCATCCTCTGTTCTCCTTTCTAAGCGATCTAAAAACCCGTGGATCTCAAATCATCTCTTCAGTCCATCTAGGAACACATAGGCTTGCATTTTCAGGCACCCACCTATCAGGTTGTGGTCTTATGATGGTTTACATGTTGCTATAATGCTGGAAGCTATACCAGGGCGAACTCAGTTGAGACGTAGTGAGGGCAAAGCCCTTTCTGTTCCATGACTGGGATTGCAAATATGGGATCACTCTGCACTCTCTGCCCCAGGATCCAGGTTAAGCATTGGCTTATTAATGAGAGGGTCAGTGGTTCAAACTCACTAGCAGCTCTACAAGAGGAAGCTAAGGCAGTCTGCTTCCATAACAATTTTCAGCCTCAGAAATCCTACGGGGCAGTTCTATTTGGTTCTATTGTGTAGCTTTGAGGTGGATTCAAAGTTGGGTGGGGTTATCATTCTGTGTACTTTATTCTCAGCCCGTCCGTTTCAAGCATCCGTAAGCAAGCCCCTTCTACTGCCTAACACTCCAGGCAAAAGACGTGCACTGGGGATCATGTGGACTCAGAGAAACGTGAGGAAAAGCAGAATCATCACCCTCCCACCCACAAAAGTCAAAAGTGCAAATACAGCCGTCGGAGAAAGGTTATCAGCCTTCCCAGCAAGCAACAACACCAACAAAACTCTACAAGCCGGGATGCCCTGTCAGGGCTTCTCTAATTGCCTCCAACCAGACACCTGGCAAGTTGGATGCCATCCAAAACGATGTCCTAATCGGCACCTCAAGAAAATCTGCCAATCTTATCCTGGAGCCTGGGAAGGTTCCTCACTGTGGGAATATTGGGAGGGGCCGAATTGGGGAGGTGAAAGAGATGAGTGATGAGGACTTGGCTCCAAAGCTCCTTCAAGGGGGTGACCCCTCATCTTGCTTGGACGATAACTGTTTGCTCCAGTCTCGAGGATGTGTGGGGATTCATCTTCACCCCACCAGCAGCTATGCTTCCTTGGGCAGGCCTCCTTGAAAAACTAGGGTGAAAACTGATAGTGCCCCCTTCTGCCACCTTTCTTCCTTCCCCATGTTCTACTTTGTGATCCATTTCGGAACTCACGGATCTCAGACTGCTCCTTCAGTCCATCTAGGGCAACCTTCCTCATGCCGCGACCCTTTCATACAGTTCCTCATGTGGTAGTGAGCCCCCCCAACCAAAAATTATTTTCATTGTTACTTCGTCACTGCCATTTTCCTATTGCTTTGATTCGGGTGACCCCTGTGAAAGGGTCGTTCGGCCCCAAAGGGGTGAGGACCCACAGGTTGAGAAGCTATCCTCTAGGGGCAAGAAATGAACTCCACAGAAACATTGAGGTATTTGTGATTTCATGAAACTTTCTCAATGTTCGTCATTTAAACAGAAATGTTTTGATAGAACAAATCTTTACACAGCACCACAGCCACTGATAAGGTTATGAATGCCTTTAAAGACATACAGAGATGTACCTATGTCTGGGAACCTCCTGTCCACACCCTTACTTTACAGAAAGGGAAACTGAGACCCAGAGAGTGTCAGGGCTTTACAGATTGTCCTTAAGGAATTAATGGCAAACCCCCAAGTCTTTTGAGAGTAGGCCAGGATTCTTTGCACATAACTACCCCACCCCTAATGAAGGTGGGGTTCCTTCCACACCCACCACTAGAGATCACCCTGTTCATAAGAAAATATTTGGTAGCACTGAACAATAGCCTGTCTTTTGATGTAAACTTGCAGAAAATGCACTGATTAAATAAATTAGTAGGTATAGCACTTGCAGAAAATGCACTGGTTAAATAAATTAGTAGGTATAGCTATAGTATTACGTATTGGGGATCAGAGATCTTGGACTAGAAAAGGCTGAAGGGTCAATTGACATGCAGTGTGATCATTGTTGGGTGGACGACGTGTTTTGATTGTTCAGATTCTATAGGAGAAATCGCTCACCCCATCGGGAGGATGAGTTTAGAGAAGGCTTTTCAGAGGACTTGATGTCCAAATTGAGTCCTGAAAGTGGTAGGATGACAGCAGGGAACAATTCAGAAAGTATCGAATAAGGGGGCTTGTGACACCTGGCCTTTATTCCAGGGAGTCAGGGTCACTGGTGAGTCTCAGAGGTTTCTATTATTAAAAGAAAGAAAGAAAGAATGACTACTGGGGGGAGGATCAGACTCACAAAATTGAGTCCCCATATATGGAGAAAGGGACCTTTAGGGGGAATTGTTTTTGTTTTTTCAGATTTTTTTAAAGATTATTTTATTGGGACCTCTGAACACTCTTATAACAATCCATATGTCAATTGTATCAAGCACAATTGTACATATGTTGCTATTATTATTTTCAAAACATTTTCTTTTTGCTTGAGCCCTTGGTATCAACCCCTCTCTTTTCCCTCTTTCCCCCACCTTCCCACCCTCGTGTACCCCTGATAAATTATTATTATTTTCATAAATTACACTCTCTGTTTTCTTCCTTCACCCATATTTCTGTTGTTCGTCTCCCTCAGGGGGGTGAGGGGGTGAGGGGCAGATATGTGTCCATCATTGCAACCAGTTCCCCCTTGGGAATTGGTTTCATGTTGATGGTGCAGTGGTTAAGCACTTAGCTGCTGATCAAAAAGCTGGTGTTTTGAACACAGCAGGATGAACGATATAACAGTCTGCTTCTGTAAAAATTACAACTTTGGAACTTCCATAGGGTAGTTCCATTCTGTCCTATAGGGTCGCTGAGTGGGAATCAACTTGATAGAAATAGGTTTGGGCTGGCTGATTGAATGCTAGTCTGGAGAAGGGCTGACCCAAAGAGCAGTGTCTCAGGGTTGCTGGTCTGGGTAATGTACAAATCAAGAGTCCGAGGCGGTACTCCCACCAAAACCAGATGTGATGTGACGGGGACAGGGCATTTGGAGTTTATTCCACCAGGTTAGACTATTGATTAAGTTTTCTAGTTAGAGGTTCTGAAAAGATTGTGTAACAGACAAAAAAGGCCTGATTTATGGCAGATGGGCTATTGGTTTTGCCAACAGGGCAATATAGCTGTTCACACAGCCATCTCAGTATGCCAGTTTGGAGCAAAAACCAGCATGCCTCTTGCCCCTTGCACCTGACTCACCTGATTTTGCTCAGTGTGACTCCTTTCTGTTTCCAAAAATGAAGAGGGACATGATAGGACAATGATTTGATGATGTAGAAGAGGTGAAGAAAAACAAACAAACAAACAAATGCAGGAGATGCTTGCTATCAGTCATCAGCCATCCAAACAGATGAGTTTGAGAAATGTTTCTAATGAAATCATAGGTTCGACAAATGTATTCTTAGTAAATGGAGAGATTTTGAAGATGATAAGGTTATTTTGTAAAGAAATTTAACTGCATAGTTTTGAAAAATTATGGGATTTTTTTGGTGTTCCCTCGTATGTTCAGCTATTCTGAATTGGCTAATAATTTTTCATTTTAATTAGCCAATAAAGAAAATTATATATTCCTTGACCAGAGTGTCCTGGGCAGAGTTTCTGATACCTTAAAGCTGTGTCATGCAGGCCGCTTTCTCCAGTCCCCCTTTGTCTGACAATTCTTATCTCTTCCCAATCTTTAGGAAGGTAATCTTTCCCAGATGAACAAAGAAGCCAGGGAGGGGATATCTGAATATTTCTGGATCACTGCTGCCCTTTAAGACCATTGTAACACACTCATAAACAGATACAAGCTTGAATGTAATCAGTCTACTGAGAAGGAGTTAAGTCAGGAGCAGATACCGATTCAGGCAAGTGGTCAGCACTGATTGCTTTGAGATGAAAGGTTTCTTTCCTAACAGGATGGTTATCGTGAGGCCTTGAAATAGAGGAGTCTACGAAGCAAAGCCTAAGTCATGAACTGGGGTTCAGCATTCAGACTCCAGTACCTAAGGAGTATGGTAGACCTGAGCCTTGCTGGATTGCAGGAGGCAAGAGGTCAGGGTGGAGAGCAGAGCAGAGACAGATTATGATGAGCTATGGTGCTCAGATAAGGAAGAAAGGATGGTAACTGGAAGATAATGTAATCCCAGGCCTTAGACTTGATCTCAGAATGTAGGAGAGAGTCACTCCAGCCATAGTGTGGTGTTGTGGGGAAGACAGGCAGGTTTGTAAAGGGGATTCTGTCTGGCCGAAGTGACTGTAGTACAGAGACCCCTGGAGAGAAGCCACCTCACTATGCCCGCTGAGGGGGCAAAATTTAAACGGAAGACTTGGGGTATAAGAAGGAAGGAGATACACCCAACTCCAAGTCATTGGACAGGATAGCACTGCAATTCATTTCAAGGTGAAAATGACAACACATTTCAAGAAATCAAAGAATCAGACTGTCAAAGACAGGGAGTTCATGCCTTCACTCTGGTTCTCTGCCAAGGTCAGAGAGCTGCCGATACTCACACTCCCAAAGAACGGAGCAGAGGAAGAAGATGTGATGGAAGTTTATCAGGAACAAACAACACTTTAGATGTTCTTTTGAGTTTTTTCTTTTCCCTTAATCTTTCTTTTTCTTTTAAAAAATAGTTCTTTTGTAATGTAATGTTCAAAATGGAATTGAAATGGGTGCCTCTCTTGCAAACATCTGGCATTTCCATTCCTAGCACTCACTGTCCATTGGCGTTCTGGTGGTGCTGGCTTGTGGTACCCAAGCCTCCGCCCCCTTCATAATACCCTCCTCTTTGGTACAGATGGGAACTGGAAACACAGGGAATCCAGGAGAGGTGAACCCCTCAGGACCAGTGGTGAGAGTAGCGATACCAGGAGGGAAGGGGTTGGGGTAGAAAGGGGGAACTGATCACAAGGATCTACATGTAACCTCCTCCCTGGGGGAAGGACAACAGAAAAGTGGGTGAAGGGACATGCTGGGCTGTGTAAAATAAGATAAAATAATAATTTATAAATTATGAAGGGTTCATGCGGGAGGGGGAGGGGATAAAGGAAAATAAGGAGCTGATTCCAGGAACCAAGCGGAAAGTGAGTTGTGAGAATGATGAGGGCAACGAATGCGTAAGTGTGCTTTACACAATTGATGTATGTGTGGATTGTGATGAGAGTTGTATGAGCCCCAATAAGATGATTGAAAAAACTGCATGTGTGCGCAGAGAGGCCACCTTGTCCAGGACTGTGAATCTGCAATACTTACATATTGTGTATGAATAATAAGAGGTTGAGACTCTGGGCTTCCTCTGGACCTCCAGCTACTGCTGTGAGTGGGCACAGCATGGTGCTGGGGTCCCCACATAGCTTTTGATGGCTATTGGGGGCTGCTTTAAGGGGGCTAAGATCCCAGCAAAATGGTAGTGGAAAAATACATGAATCTGACACTCCCCCAGTTTTATGTTCATTACAACTGGTTGATTTTGAAATTCAGCATGACAAGATTAAGACGCTAGGGAGAAAGCCTTGAAAAACAGCAGGGATATGGCAGTCTCACGGTGCTAAGCAGATAAGGATTAGAATTCAGGATCCGCTATGGGGAAAAGGCCCCACTGAACAAACACAAGATTATCCGCTGAAAGTTTGGGAGGGTGATGTTCTAGAAGCAGGGCACAAGAAACAGAAAGAACTTTACCAACATTAAGCATGACCTTGATTAAGTTTAGTCATTGCTTTGGTAAAGGTGAACAGTCTACTTGATCTGCCTAACAGGGAAAAAAGCGAGTACTCTCTGAGAAAAGATATAATTGGTCTGGAGCCCGTGTATTTCTTTTTATACAGAATTGGCTGGCATCCATTCTAAATTTTCTAGGAATGTCAAAAGACAAGACCATTGAACTGCAAATTTCAGTTTTCAGTTAACAACTCGATAACAACAGCTTTAGTATTTTAGAGATAAAGACAAAACAAACAGTACACACAAGCCCATGCATAATATAAATAGTACACAAGAATTTCTAATAACTATATAAAAATGTTCTGAGAAAAGAAAAAATGAAGCAGAGGAAAAGCAAAACATTTCATTGATAATTAAAATCTGCTAAAATCAAAGCTATAGAAATTAAAATGCTTAATAGATATGTTTTACAGACTATATATACAAAGGGAGTGAGAATACACGGGAAGGCACATGAAAGTATTTAAACTCAAGCACACACAGAATAACAGCATAGAAAAATAAAAGAGTATAAATATCATGGGGCATTGGACATGTCCAGAAGATACTTCTTTTTGTTTTACTATTTTGGGGACAGTCTTATTTGCATATAACTCACATAGTATAGAACTCAGTGGTGCAACCTTATTCATCACCACAATTAATTTTAGAACATTTTCTTCTTTCTTGTAGTCATGGTTATTAGCTCCCCACGCCCCTCCAATCTCCCATGCCACACCCCTAAGAAAACATTAATCCAGTTACTGTCTCTATAGATTTCCTGGTTATATGCTAGATTACATCTACAGGAAAACATACCAACAAACAAGCAAACAAAACAAAAGAAACCAACAGCAGTGACAAAATAAAGCAGAGAAAAATCTAATTGAAAAGAAAGCAGAAAATATTGAAAACTAGAAAAAATTTAAAATGGGTCAAGGTGAGGTCAAATTAAAAGGTGTGAAGTTTCAAACTAACTCCCTCTGCAATAATCCACTCTCCAGTGTCCTCTGTCTGCTATAGTCAGACGGGATTCACCAGAGGCATCATCCATGTGGGAACCCTGCAAATAGATTTTGGGCTTCCACAGTCATCCAGAACCTTCTGCAAGCTGGGTGCTCAGAATTGATTCTCTAATATCATCCCTGCATTGGGACTTAGATTTTATTATTTCCAAGTCTTGCATCCCATAGGCTGGTGTGGACCTTTTGGGTGGACTTAGCTGAGAGTTTACTCAAATGACTGCATGATTTAAGACAAGCAATTAAGACCCCAGATACTATTCTTTCTGATAGCCAGGCACCACCTGATTTCTTCACCACACTTCACTATAGCATCCCTCTCTTCAGCGATCTCTTCATGAGGGCAGTATTAAGTAGGACCATTTCACAAGAACTCATTTTTTTAGATTAGGCCTATGATTGTGAGCTCAAGATCCATTAATATATCTATGGTTCATGTATGTTCCTGAAACCGAATGTATTTATAATTGGAATTATGAAAGGAAACAAACAAAAAAGAACAGGCAGAAGAATCTATGAAGAGATAATGATTTAGAATTTTGTAACACTCAAGAAAAGATACCAAGTCTGTTGCATATGGTTGCGATGAGTTAGAATCGACATGATGACAATGGAGTCTGCCTTGAATTCTTTCAAATT
This sequence comes from Tenrec ecaudatus, assembly GCF_050624435.1. Lineage (NCBI taxonomy): Eukaryota > Metazoa > Chordata > Mammalia > Afrosoricida > Tenrecidae > Tenrec > Tenrec ecaudatus. Next base: position 147,379,212 of record NC_134548.1, read on the forward strand.
TACACACCATGTTCCTAAGCACAATTGGGAAGAAATAACTGGATACATCAGAACAAAACTTTTCTCTTTTTTCTCCCCTATTATTAAGAAATAATAAAAGTAGTTAACCCATCCATTAGCATTAATGGCAGTTTTGTTAGTCTTTTAAATTTTGTATTAGACTATTTTTATAGAAAGATTACTAGGTGGCACAAACTGTACTTGACTATTGACCTAAAGGTCGATGGTTCCTACTCATTCAACCGTACAGTGGAAGAAACGCCTGGTGATCTGCTCCGGTCAGATTCTAGTCAAGAACGTTCTCTGGAGAAGTAACATTCTGCAACGCCTAGGGTTGCCTTAAGTTGAAATTGACTCAAAAACAACAGCTTTATTATTCTTATAACAGTTTTAGGTTTTCAGAAAAGTGTGCAGAAAGTACAGAGTTCCCATCTATCCCTACCCCCATGGGATCTCCTATGAATATTTTGTATTCTTGTGCTATTTTTGCTTTAATTAATGAATCATAATTGCTTCATTGCTATTAACTAAAGTTCATCGCTTTCATTAGCGTTCTCTTTGTATTATACAATCTTCTGGGTTTTGACAAACACCTCAGGTCATGTGACTGCCATTAGCGTGTCATCATAAGAGTTTCACTGGTTGCTCCTCTATGTATCCCCTCCTCTAACTATAGAACTCCTGACAAACATTGATTTTCTTTTTCACTCTCTATAGATTTACCTTTTCCAGAGTGTCATGTAGTTGGATTCATAGAGTATACGGCTTTTCAGCCTGGCTTCTTCAATAAGAAATACACCTTAACATTCCTCTATTTCTTTTCATGTTGTTGTTGTTGTTGTTAGGTGCTGTATTAGTCTGGGTACGTTAGAGAAACCTATCCACAGAAACTCATATGTATAAGAGAGAGTTTTATATAAAGGGTAAGTGCACATCAAGAAAACATCCCAACCCAGTGCTGCCCAAGCCCACAAGTCCAACATTAACTCATATGTCGGACACCAATGCACAAAGTACTCCTCCATCTCTGGAGACCCCTGCCAGCGCTGAGATGTTTACACATTCACTGACTCAGTTTTTCTCCTGCAGTTGGCGTCATTGCGTGTTTTTGTGAGATGGAGAAGGACTTTGTGGATTGGTGGCGGACACATGGAATAATGTGGGACTTGTGAGCTTGGACAACTCTGGGTAGTGAAGTTTTCTAGATGTGCACTTAACATTTATATAAAACTCTCTTTTATACACGAGTTTCTGTGGATTGCTTCTCTAAAGTTCCCAGAGTAACACACTCCCATAGTTGCGCTGTAGGTTCATGTGGCTTCTCCTTGGGGATGTCTTGCCAGAAGTGAGCCTTGCCAGCTGAAGCAGGAACTGGCTAAGGCAGCTGCACCCTGGTCCGACCATCAGAAAAAGCAAGAGACACAGAACAAGAAAGGCAAGGTTCATCAAGCCATTTATCCCTCCACTGTTGTAGGGCATTAAGACTCAGCCTTGAAATGGCTGAGCATTCTCACGACCTATGTGTCAGTGTTGCTGATTTCTTCTGTGCCTTAATGTTTTAAACAGACTGTCAAAAATAAGAAAGTATGCAAGGTCTGGAAAAACAGATTGTTTAATTTTCTCAAGGATGCCTGGTTTGGCAGAAGACAGAGTTACTATGTGTATCAAATGTGCTTGCTAAACAATGAGATAATGAACCCCGGGTTGTTTCTGCATGGATATAAGGAGTGTGTAGAATAAACTCGGGTGCTTCAGTCCATGAGACTGTTGCCCTCCCAATACTTTCTGTCTCTCTTTTTTTCCTTAATCCTCACTCCCCCTTTCAGGACTGTTCGACTTGTCCGCTGGCTCCGACACTCCACCTTTCAATTATTCCCACATGTGTTTATTGGCCAGGTTGGCACAATAAACATTAACTATCTCAGGTGCCATAAAGTCACTTCCAACCCATAGCTACTGTATGTACAACTGCAGGAAACACTGCCCTGGGCTGCACCATCCTCACAATTGTCCCGTGCTTGAGCCCATGGTTTCAGCCACGGTGTCCATCCACCTCCTGGAGGACCTTCCTTTTTTTCACTGCCTTCCACTGGACCAAACCTGATGTCCTTCTCAAGGGACTGGTCTCTCCTGACAACATGTCCGAAGTACATTGAGACCAAGTCTCACTATCCTTGCCTCTAAGTGCATTCTGGCTAGAATTCTTCCAAGACAGATTTGTTTGCTCCTTTGGCGGTCCATACACTTTCAGTATTCCCCGCCAGCACCATCATTCAAATGCATTGATGTGTTCCCAGAGCTTGATAAAACGAATTACTTTCTGCTGGTAAATGAAACTCCACTATGCCACAGTTTAGGTATCCATTCACCTGCTGAAGGACATCTTGATTGCGTTTAGTGTTGGCAATTATGAATAAAGCTGCTATAAAGACATGTTCAGGAGTTTATGCAGATAGTTTTCAACTCATTAAATACCTCGTATTTAATGGCTTGTATAGTGAGCTACAAACTCAACTTTCCTTGCTGGAAACTCTTCACCTCCCCATGGACTTTTGCTCCTGGGTTGTCCAGCCAAGCTGCAATACTGTATCTTCCTAAGCCTCCTCTTGAGTTGTGCAAGAAAGGCTTCCACCCAGGTCTTGGCATTTCTGGCATCAGCAAGCAGGTGGGGAAGCTCTCTGAATACTCAAAACCAATCACTCAGATAGCCGGCCACCTCCCTCTACATGCCTCCCTGTTTAGAGGATGATAGTTGCTCAGTGGTATTGACTTTTTAATGAACCGTACACACCTCCCACTACACACCCTTCCTAGGCTGGTTTCACTCAGAAATTCTCACATGAATGCACAGTGTCATCTTCAGGTTTGTTTGCAGCAGATTGAGTTTAAATTGCATTATTTTTCCACAAGCATCTTTCTGTTGCAAATATAGCAGACATATTGCTGCTGGCTCTGTTTACTTATTTTTGATTCCTTGAAAAGCATTCTATTTCAATAGGTACTGTGAAAACATTAATTTGCCAATATAATAATTTCAAAGAACATTTTGGAGGTACCTGATAGAGATAGCAATTCAAGAAGGCCACTGTCTAAAAGTAACCTTCTTGGCATTATTTTATTGACAATGCACATCTTAATTTTTAAAATCCAGGCAACTCCATTACCTAAGCGACTGGAAGGAGAAAGAAAGGGTCATTTGTATTTGTCTGGGAAATTTTGAAATTTGAAAGTACCCTGGGCTACCAAAAGAACCAACCTGTCTCAGAAGAAGTACAGGCAGAATGCTCCTTCGCAGCAAGGATGGAGAGTCTTGGTCTCGTGTACTTTATACATGTGAGGAGAGACCTGTCCCTGGAGAAGGATATCAAGCTTAGGAAGCAGTGAAAAGAGGAAGTCCCTGGACAAGATGGATTGACATGGTGGCCACAACAAGGGGCTCAACCATAAGCACGAAGGACCGGGCAGTGGTTGTATGAGTCACTATGAGTTGAAACCAATTTGGTGGCATGTAACAGCATGTAACAGCAACAACAACAACAACATAGATTTTTCCCCAGAAGCAGCAAATGTTTCTAATTATACCTTTGCTTAGACTAACACTAGAATTAGCTTGCATACTGTAAACACACACACACATATAACATGTTGGGGGAGCTGAGCAGGTATTGTTGACTCAAGACTTAAGAATCTTGTACAATCTATCTGAAACCCAAGTCTGGAAAGGGTCACGGCCCTTTTGGTAACCAATCTATCAGACTTCACGTGATCCCTTGTGATGTTCTTGGGGATCAGTGCTATCCGGCCAGTTCAGACTCGCAGTGAGCCTGTGTACAACAGAAGTAAACCCTGGCCACTCCTGTAGCACTTTCCCGGTGGCTGCAGCCACTGTATGGCCCATCTAACTTGAGGGTCTTCCTCTTTTGAGTGGACCCTCTACTTTCCCAAGCCATGGTGTCCTTCTCCAGAGCCTAGTTCCTCCTGATAACAAGTCCAAAATATTTGAGACCTAGTCTCCTCATTCTTGCTCCTAAGGGGCAATCTGGCTGTATTTCCTTCAAGAGAAATGCGTTTGTTCTTTGGCAAGTCATGATATATTTCATATTTTTTGGTCAACATCATAAATAAATGTATTCACTCTTCTTAGATTGTCTTACTCATTGCCCAGGTTCCACATATATATGAGGTTACAGGACACGAAACATCACAGTGTAACAACACATAAGCCACCAAAGTATAATAAAGTGACAGATGAGTGGTTGTCCCCTTTTAAGAAAGTCACTTTAGAATATCAATTCTAAGATATCATCATTTCTCACATATCCCCCATTTATCTCTACATAACAACCAACAAATAGCCCTCTCTCATCTAGGCAATTTTGACCCAGAACGACCTGATAAAATAGAATAGACCTGTTTTTTTAGTTTCCAAGACTGTTAATCTAAAGGGAGCAGACAGTCTCATCTTTCTCCTGAGGAGTGGCTGGTGGGTCTGATGGTGGGGATGAACTGCTGACTTTGTGGTTAGCAACCCAATGCTTAAGCCAATGCACCATAAGGGAGCCTTTCTTTTTGTGAATTACCACCCAACTCTGTCCTCCTTTTCCTCAGTCAAGGGAGAATCTGACTCCCCAGGTGCCAACCAGTCAATTGCAATGTCTGTCATCAAGGCCAGGTGCACCGGGGGAAGGGGGGCATGATGGGAAGGCATGATGAAGAGAATTGGCATCAACTGTGAGACTGCACGGCTTTAGCCACCATCTCTATCCTGATGCCTCCTGAGTTCCTAATTTGGACCTCTGGCCTCTTTCTCCAAATTGTCGGTCTGTCAAGCTGCTTCTTTATCTCCTGCTGTCCCACAGAAACTTCAAGCAGAACTTTCCATCCAGGTGCCTTGGTGGCATAGTGGGTTACCTAGTGGGTTTCTAACTGCAAGGTCAGTAGTTCACAACCACCAGTCATTCTGCGGGAGAAAGACAGAAGTCTCAGAAACCCACTGGAGCAGTTCAACTCTGCCCCAGAAGGGCTTGAATCCAGATTCAGTGCCTGGTTTCTCTGAAGCTTTGCAGTTCCTCTTTCCACCTTGAAATGACTATACCTTCCTTTCAACCCTCTCCGGCCTTTCGGCTTCCTTGTATCCCTAAACCATTTCTGGATGATCAACTGGACTTTGCCAACCCTAGAAGTGTAGGCACTAGGCAGGCCCATTAGATGTTTTATAAACTTGCACTCTGTGTGGGGGGGGGGGCGGGGGGGTTGTGTATAACTTACCAGCCTGCATCTTCCCGATTTGCCAAATCAGAATCTGCAGGGGCTTGGCATCCACTTTCAAATTGCAGAAGCAGAACACTGCTCGGTCCCAAATGGGGGAGCACCACATGGTGTAATTCCGGCCTCTCAGCCCCGGTGCCAGCATTCAAAACTGTTGCCCAGTGTGCATGCCGTTGCTGTCTTATTGCCCCGCTGCTCACAGGTTGGGACTGTCTCGTTTCCAGATGACCTAGGAGGAGTCCTAGGCTGGATAAGAAAACCCCCTTTTCTTACTGGAGGGTTGTGGATGAACAGAGTGGACCCTCGGGGAGGAAAGCTGCGATTCTTTACAATACACCAAGTTAATCAATGCAGGTGCTGCCAAGGCGTGCGTCGGGCCTCGGCTCCTCTGCTAAATCATTAGTGAAAGGCATGCCACTGTGTGATGTCAAGTGGCTTTCTAGCCACTCCTCGAAACATCTGGCGCTGGCAGACTATGAATACAAATGAGGGGACCAAACTATATTTGTGCTTGGGTCAAAAGCAGCAAACAACTAACCCAGAGGCGAGCTTTGTAGGTTTTAGAGAAGAACTTAAGAAGGGATGAGAACAGCAACACCTTCCCACGGAGTTCATTCTGACCCATGGCAACTCGAATGGGTTTCAGAACTGAACTTAACGCCATAAGGGTTTCTATGGCTGATTCTTTTCCCCCCAGAAATAGAACACGAGGCCTTGCTTCCTAGGTATCTCTGGGTGGCCCTGAACCACTAAGCTTTGGGTTAATAGTCAAGTACTGGGTTTGATGCCACTCAGGGTACAGAGGTGAGGTATAGTCCAATAAAAGGCCTTTCTTTCCTGCACTTTGTCTTTTCCAAAATGATTGAGCAAGCATAGCGTTCTCTTGTTCCCTCCAAACGCATTAGCTTCAAACGGACACCACCTCATAAGGACTCTTTGGGGCAGAGTAGAACTTCTTCATAGGCTTTCTAATGTCATCATTTAAAAAATATTGATTTTATTAATATATATATCATATCATTCCTTAGTTCAATCACATCAAGCAGAATTGTACAATTGCCACCACCATCTGTTTCCAAACAGTCTTTTTCTATGTCATAATTTTCATGAAAGTCAATGACTTCATCTTTTTTTTTGGTTTAGCGCTGAAGATTGAACCATTGGGGCCCCTTCTTGTTCCCTAGATCCTCCTGAGCCACCCACCCAGCTTTCGCGGGGTATTGAGCTCCAACCGTCAGTCTGCACAGCTGCTGGGGGAGCCTTCTAAGCGTGTTGCCTCCCTTGTTTGCATTCCTCGGCAGAGAAACCTGGCCATTGGGAAGGCAAAGCAGCACAAATGGGGAAGTGGCGAAACCCACGGTTTTCTAGACTGTCTCCGCCCCCACCCCGCCCCCAGCAACCACCACCACCAAACCACCAAGCTCACTCCTTCACTGCTGGGCTTCAAGTCAGAACTCCACCCAGACGGAGGCAGGCGTGGCTTCAGACTTGCTTCTGTTTGGCTCTGAGAGCCAGAGATAAAACTGTCTTCCAAGCCAGTAAGGAGGCAGCAAGAACAGGGCTTGCTAGCACCCTTGTTGCTACAGGTCCCGGACTGTGGGCATTTAATCAGAAGTGACGATTGACAAACAGGGCTTTGCCCCAAGAAACAACAGTTGTGAATCATAACCAGAAAGACGAACAGGCCACTGATGGAGACTCTTGCTCATGAGAGCTGTCAGCGGATACAATTGCAAAATAGATACATTTTTTCTTTCATTTATTCCTCTAATAAGAAGCAGCTCTTTAAAAATTACAGCTCCTCTGGAGAAAGACAAGGCTTTCCGATTCCATAAAGAGTTACCGTCATCCTCAGTCTCAAAACATTTGCACTCCACTTAAGCCTGTGGCATCACCTCCTTTGAGAATGTTGAGGGCAACGGATGTACAGATGTGCTTTACGACATTGATGTATGTATGGATTGTGATAAGAGTTGTATGCGCCCCCAATAAAATGATAGTAATAAAAAAAAGAGTTACAGTCTCAGAAACCCACAAGGGCAGTTCTACCCTCTTCTGTAGGGTTGCCCTGAGTCAATCACTTTATTAACACCAAGCTCTGTCCTGTTTGTGTGTTTATCTGAGATGAACTTGTCACTACAGATTCCAAGTTCCTTTCAATTTTACTTTTCTTCTTCCTTTTTATAAAAAAACCAATCAACTTATTTAGGTTTGAGGGATAAGGAATCTGTAGGGATTTTGTTGTAGTTTTTAAAGAAACAAACATTATATATATATGTATATATATATATATATATATATATATATATATATATATATATATATATATATATCCCACAGTCCAAGAAATGAAATCAAGAACAATTTCCTGTCAAGCATTCCTTTTTTTATCTTTTTCTTTTTGATCCCCGCTGTCCCTGGTCCCCTCATAATCATCGAAGTCTTGTCTATTGGTACATAAACCAAGCTTCTTCTTTGTTTTCCTTGATAACAGTGGTAATATATAATATTGATCTTTGTAAGATTAACTGACTTTGCTATACAAAACGTTCTCTCATTCTGTCCATGTCTGGTGGTGTGTAAAAGAGAGTGGTAATTGTTTTTTTATTGATGCATAAAATTCCAAAACATATTGTTACATTTATTGATGAATGTAACAGAGCTTATTTATCCATTCCTCTATAGTTTGGGGGTTTGAGTTGTTACCATGTTTTTGCTATTGTGGAATTGCTGCAATAAATATAGGTGTACATATTAGATGCTTAATGTTGTTAGGGTATGTTCTATATTTTGGTTGTCCGTCGAGAGATTTCTGGATGATAAGGTAGTTGTATTTGCATTTGTTTATGGAAGTGCCATCTTATTTCCATAATGGTTGTAAGTTGACAGTCCCAGTAAAAGCATTCCTATCTCTCCCCATCTTCTCTAGCATTTGCCATTTTCTGTTTTATTGAATTTTGCCAAAAGTGCTGGTGCAAGGTGATCGCTCATTGTTTTAATTTGTATTTCCCTTATTGCTAATCATCACAGATATTTCTTCATATGGTTGTTGGCCACCTATATATCATCTTTGGAAAATTGTCTACTCATGTGGTGTGCCCATTTTTTATTGGATTGTCTATTTGTTTTGGTCAAGATATTATAGTTTTCTTTAGATTTGGGGAGTTAGCCTTTTGTCTGGTGTATTGTTACTGAATATTTTTCCAAATCCATGGGTACTCTGTTGACTCTTGGTAAAGTCTTTTCTTGTGCATAAATATCATATTTTTAATAAGTCCAAGTTCTTTATTTCATCTTCTATAATGTGGATATTTGTATTATGTTCGGTAGTGTGATTCTGCCTTGAATTAGAGTCTTTAAATGTGTTCCTATTTTTTTATCCATAGTCTGAATAATTATATAATTTATTGTTAAGTCTTTGATGCATCTTGATTTTTTTGAGGTTTTTTTTTATTTTTAGCTTTACGTTCCAGCTATTTCTTTCTCTTTGTTTAATGCTTTGTTTAGGGTGTTGCTTTTATCAATGATTATTTCTGAGTAGTTTAAAAATATAAATATTTCTGTTGTTTTGTGATAAATGTGTGTATAAAATGTTCTTTTAAAATATTTTTATAGGGATGCATTCACATGTATATTTCTTTTTTAAAACATTTTTTAGGTACTCATACAACTCTTATCACAATCCATACATACATGAATTGTGTAAAGCACATGGTGTGAGGTGTGGGTCTTATTTCTTTCCTTTGCAGGTGAAGATACAGTTTTTTCAGCACCATTTGTTGAAAAGACATATTTTTTCCATCAAAAACGTTCAGGCAAGAAAGCAATGGAACGATATATTCAAAATACTGAAAGAGAAAAGTTGACAACCAAGAATGCTATACCCAGAAAAATTCTGTGTCAAATAGAAGGGAGAAATAAAAACATTTGCAGAAAAGGAGAAACTAAAGGAATTTATGAAAACACGACCATATTTACAAAAATATTGAAAGAAATTCTATGTAAAAAAATAGATAGCAACCAAAAGATATTTGAAAAGAAATAACTATGGAGAAAACATTCTACTTAAGCGATATTCAAAATGAAGCAGTACTAAATAAATTAAAATAAGGAATCATAGACAACATTCTGTTATAAAAATAAAAATAAACAAATAAATAAGAGCAGGTGGAGCAGAGCAGACAATAAATAATCTAATGGAGAAGATCTTGAACTGTTCACAAAATACAGCAAACTACTTTGAAACTGGAAAGTAAATCACAAAAAACAACCTACAAAGAAAAGAATAAAACTTCAACAAAAAGCATGAAAACCCTATAAGTCAGACACACAGTAAGATAAATAAAGCACAAAAAACATATAGAGAAACAACAAAATAAAAACAGAAACACAACATGAAACATCATCATGAAAGCTAAAACCAGTAACACCATAAAAATAAATATATATAAATGACATGAACAAAACCATATCTGTCAACAACACTGAATGAATATTAACAGAGTGAAATCACCAGTTAAAAGATAAAGACTAATAGAATTAATAAAAATAAAAATTTAACATATCACTTACAAGAAACACACTTCAGATATAAATATAAACATAGACTAAAAATCAAAGGATGGAAAAATATATATCAAGCTAACAGCAGTCAAAAGGAAGCTGGAGTAGCAATATTAATAATCTCAGATAAACTAGACATTGAAGTTAATGACACAATGAGCAACAAAAAGGGCATGATATAATTATGAAAGCTTTAATTGAATAAGAAGCCATAACCATAATTAATATGTAGGTACCACATGAAGTACTATAGAAATATATTCATCAAATTTTTATAGAGATGAAGAGATAAATAGATCATAGTAACACTGCTAGGAGACTGGCTTCAATACAATAAAGAATGAGCAACTAGAAAGAAAGTCAACAAAGATGCAAAAATATTAAGTAACACAATTAACTGCATCTCATACATAGAGAATGCTTCACCACAAAAAAATTATTTAGTTTTCCTCTCTAGCACCCAAGCAAGCTATTCTAGAACAGACCATATTTTGGGTCATGAGGCAAGCATCAATAAATTAAAAAACATTGAAATAATACAAACCCCCTTTTCAGATCCTAATTATGTCAAATTAGAAATCAGCCACAGAAAGCTCAACTCCCACACCAAGTACAGGGAAATTGAATAAGACTCTATCCAAGAACCACTGGATAATTGAAGAAACAAAGAGCACAATTAAAAGATTCCTTGAAACAACCGAGACTGTAACACATCTCAAAATCTTTGGGACATGGAAAAAGCAGTACTCAGAGAGCAGTATATAGCAATAGATATGCATGTGTCCGGAAAGCAGAAAGAATTAAAACACACACCTTAACACATCAACTACAACAATTGGGGGAAATGCAGCAAAACAAACTATCAGATACTAGAATAAACTAAATAATGAATATTAAAGCAGAAATAAATGAATAAAAATGCTAGAAAAAGTAAAGAAGACAAGAAGTTGGTTCTTTGAAAAGATTAATAAAACTGATAACCCCCTGACAACTCTAACAAAGGAAAAGCACCTTCTACGGATAAGAAATGAAACAGATGTTATTATAAAAAAAGCTAAATGAGATAAAATACAATCACACAGTCTTATGCAAAATTGTATTCCAATAAATTTGAAAATCTAGGGAAAAGGATCAATTTCTAGAAATGCATTATTAACTAAATTCCCACAGAACTATGTTGAAAATCTCAGCAAGCTTACAACATGAGAAGAAAGAGATCTAGTTATTCAAAATCTCCCAACATGAAAACGTCCAGGACCAGAAGGCTTCACTGGAGAATTTTTTTTAAAACAGTTTTTTGGCATTTGATACACATACCATATAATTCCATAGATCGGTCCTACCAAGAAGAGTTGTACTGTCATCACCACATTGTTATTAGTGTCATTATTTTTTAATTGTGACAAAAATATACAAAAGCATACATTGTCCAATCCAACAACTTTGACATGTATAATTAGTGCCACTGATTATACTTTTGTTGTGTACAACCATTATTGATATCCTTTTGCAAATTAATCCACCACCATTAACATAAACTCAATGTCTTCCCCCAAAAAACCCTTTTTCTTGATATCATATTCACACATTTCCATAGTTAAATCGCTGTTTTAAAAGAGTTATATGTTACGTCTTCACAATCCTTTCTAATGCTCCCTCCCAGTCTCACATTCATTGTTTGCTCCCTAATTCTCCTCCCCACCTCCTGATAAACCACGGCATCAGTTTATTGTCTCTGTGCATCTAGTTCTTCTGTGCTTCATAAACCGTGAGACCTAAAAGAAATGATTAAAAAATGAAACAGAAAAGAAAATAATCTAACAATAAAGTGTTTGAAAGAGAAAACTAACAACAGTATTTTAAAAGCCAGAGAAGAAAATCCTGTTGTGGACTAATCGAGATATATTTGAGCATAGAGCAAATTCAGGTTGTGTCAGGAGGGGGGTGAACCGATCAAGTATAGTTTGTACCACAGTTGAATCCACCATCATCAAGTTTCCAATAGTCCCCGTCTGATTGTAAAGCTGATTGTGTCCCTCACCTGTGTCCAGAGGGGATCTGCAAGAGTCGTCATCTGTCCAGATCCTCTGCAGATGGATCTTGAGCTCCCACTGCCCTCCATAGCCAGCTACAAATTGGGTGTTCACAATTTAAGCGCTGATACTTTTCCCTTCGTTGTATTTGGATTTTGCAACTGTCAGCTTTGGATAGAACAGGAAGCTGTGCTTCTTCTATGTGCACTTCAGTGACACCTCACTTTGATGGCTGCTGGTTTGAATATCAGCTTTGAAGACCCCAGACACTATTCCAATTGATAGCCTGGATTTCTTCCCATGTTGTTGTAGCACCCTTGTCTTCAGTGAACTCTTCATGAAGGCGGGTATCCAGCAGGGCCACGTTAAAAGAACTAACTATTCTTGGGTTGGGGCTACAATTAGGCGGGAGGGCAGAATCCATCTGTTTGCCAATGGGTTATGAACGACTCTGGTTTACTTTAGTGGTTATATTATGACTAAACCAAAGCCAACAAGAACAACAACAGAAAAACAAATAACACCCCCCAACACCAACAACAAAGAAACAAAAACGGTGTCAGTAATTCTCATGGGGTATAAAGCGATTGCACTGACAAGTTCTCCAAAGGCATAGAAGGTATGTTGATATGAGAAATTTATATGAGTATAGTCCAACTGCAAGCTGAAATACATGAGTTGTTGCTTTGAACAAATTGATTTCTTAATTGATTGAGCTCTGTCCAAATTAAGCGTGGAAGTTGGTGCTAGGGGAAAATTTCCTGTATCATTTCTTACAACGGCAGATCCTTGGCTCTCAGATGAAAACTTGTCTATGAATGCAGGGGGATTATGCGCTTCTAAATATATGCACTCTGGGTCCCCATTCATTGAACACCCACTAAGCCAGAAATATCAGCGTCTTTTCTGAAATGCCCAAGCCGACCTCTCCTGGTCTGATCTAGATCTTCCAGTAAGGTTCTCTTCCCATTCCTGTGGAGGGCCTGTTGATTTGTCTCACTGTTGTATGGCATCAAGTGGATGGTCTTCTCCCCTTTCCCCCCTCCTTGAAGGAGTGACCCCAGCTAATGTGAGGTCTCCTTTTTTGGGTGTTGTTCTTATGAAGTGCTCATAAGGCGCGTGATGTAGTTATGGTCCATGGCCAGTGGCAGGCAGACATTCCACCCCTTTGTTCGCAAATTGATCTATAAGATTTGTTTAATAGTTGATTCTCCTTATAGTCGTGGACTCATACAATAGTTATCCTTCTGTGATTGGCTAACTCTACTCAGCATCATGGTTTGCAGGTCCTTCCATGTCATTCGATGCTTTATGCTTGCATCCCTGGGTGTTCGAGATGCAGAGTAGGCCATTGTGTGTATGTCCAATATCTTCTTCATACATGCTCCCAGTGTGTGGCATTTGGGCTGCTTCCAGGTTCTTGCCATCATGAACTGTGCTGCTATAAACATGAGAGAAAATACCTGAACTTGTGTTCTTTCTCTGTTTGTCTGGGGTATATGCCTAATAGTGGTATGACTGGATCTTATGGAATTTCAATTCTCCCTGGGGAATTCTATCAAACATTTAGAGAAGAGTTAATCCCAATTTTAAATAAGCTATTCTACAAAGTACAAATGGGTAATATACTACCAAACTAATTGTATGAAGAGACTATAATTCTTATACCTAAACCAGGCAAACATATAACCAGAATTGAAAATTACAGACCTATATCTCTTATGAATGTAGATGCCAAGATCTTCAATAAAATATTAGTCAACAGAATTCAAGTAAGCACCAAAAACTACATCATGCTCAAGTGGTATTGATACCACATATGCAAATAGGTTTTAATACTAGATTAACAATCAATGCAATTCATCATATAAACAAGATAAAAGAGAAGAAACATGATTATATCAATCAGTGAAGAAAAGGCATTTGATAAAATTCAACACACATCCCTGATAAAAACACTTAACAAAATAGGTATAGAAGAGAAAATATCTCAAAATAATAGAAGCCATATATGTGAAACCAATAGCCTGCAACTTACTGAATGGAGAGAAATTGAAACCATTTCCTCTTCAATTGGGAACTAGGCAAGGTTGCCATTTTTTTTCTTTCTTGAATTTGGTTTGATTGTTGGATTTTCTGTTTTTTATTGATTGGGATTAATATATATATATAAAATCATTCCATAGTTCAATCACTTCCAGCAGAATTGCAACCACCATCAGTTTTTAAACATTCTTTTTCTGTTTGGACCCCTCGATGCTGTCACCCCTTCACCCGCCTCCACCTCTGTGCCTGTCTCCCACCAAAACCTTATTCCACTTGCTGACTCTATAGGTTCATCAATCCTGGTTTGCATACACTAAAAAATGAAAGAACATATACCACAACATCAAGAGGGTGACCTCCAATCACATAAAACTTCTGAACTACCCCCTAATATTTATAATCAAAACCCAAGCAAAACAATACAACCCCAAAATACATAGAATTTTGGAAACCAGACCAGGTCCAGCATGCATCCTAGGTGGAATCTGCTGACAAGTTTTAACTGTACAAGTCAGGCTTGAACCTGACTTTGGTCTTCAGTTCTCAACTGTCCAATGCACTCTGTTTAGTGAGTACGGCAGTCCTTTATCGCCACGTTGACATAATATGGTTTTGTAAGTTTTAGCTAGAGCTATCAGACATCAAAAAGAAATTAACGGTAGCCACATAGGCACAGAAGATTTAAAAATCTCTTTATTTCCAGATGATATAATCCTGTGTACACAGAACCCCAAAGAATCCGTTAAATACTTGCTCAAATGATTTGAAAATTTTGCCAGCATATAATATCACATGAAGAAATCAGTTGGATTCTTGTATATTAAGGATGATGATACTGAAAAGGATATCAAAAGAACAATACTATTTACAATAACCACACAAAAGATAAATTATTTAGGAGCAAATTTTACCAGAGAAACAAAAGCCTATACAAAGCAAACTACAAAAGACTCCTTCAAGGAACTTACACAAAAGGAATGAGTTACTATGTTCTTGGATAGGCAGATAAAATATTGTGAAAATGTCCATATTACCAATACCATTTTACAAATTTAAAGTAATTCTTATCCAAATCCCACCACAATTTTTCAAAGAAATGTAAAAAAACTTACTAACAACTTTAAATGGAAAGATAATAAACAGCATAATTAAAACAGTTAAATAAAAACAAAGCAAGCTGCCTTTCACTCCCATATCTTAAAACCTAGTATACAGCCACAACATTCAAAACAGGTTGATACTGGTACAATGATAGATATAAAGACCAATGGATCAGAATTGAGAACCCCAAAATAAAACCAAGTACCTATAAACACCTAATTTTTGATAAAGAATTAAAACACAATAAACAGGCAAATTAGTTTTCCATTTAACAATTCATTCACATTTTTGTTTCGTGACATTAGTTTGTGACTTCCCCACTTGTCACACTTCATCCCTGTGTACCACATAACTGTTCATCCTTTTTTTCCTACCCCTTATTGTATCCTGATTTTTGTTTTGTGGTAAAGTCTGCCCTTTAGGTCTCAAGAATATATTCGCCATGAGTATTTTATTAATTTTATAGGCCTGTTTGTTGTTTAGAAGGTTATCTAAAGGCCACAGTGTAGATGGTTCCATCAGTCTCCATCAGACTCAGAAATCCAGTTTACTTTATGATTTTACAGTTTGTTCTACACTTTTCTACCATTGTGTCCATGACCTCCTGTGGTTCCTATAAAGAAGAAAATAATAATCTAAATATAAAAATAAAGAGTAAGAAAGAAAAGATTGCTAAAAATATTCTAAAACACCAAAGAGTATATTTCTGTCGTGGAACAATCGAGAAATATTTAAACCTCGAGCAAACACAGACTCAGTCAAAAGGAAGGTCAATTGACTAGGTTTCTTATTATACTGTAGTTCAACCCCCCATAATCAAGTTTACAATAATCCATCTGATAGTAAGACTGTCCATGTCCTGTGGTCAGAGGGGAATCTGCCTGGAGCTAAATCTGACTAGATAGTCTTCAGATGGATTTTGGGATCTCTCTGTATTCCAGGGCCTTCTACAAATTGGGTGTTCACAATTTAAGCACTGGTACTTTCCACTTCACCATATTTGGACGTTTTTTATCATCATGAGTGATGTTCATGTCTCCTACCCAACCACAGCTCATCAGGTCTTCTGTCACTAGTATTCAGTAACTCAAATCTATTATTGAGGTGTTCTCAAAATATAGGTGGATATAGGGTTAGGGTTAAAAAAAGAAAAAAAAGAAATATAGGTGGATAGATTCAAGGTTATATTTGGGATCTCATGGAATTGTATTGAAGTTCCTTCACATTTAACCTCAAAAAATATATGAACAATGGAGAGTCAGTTTCACAGTCAATTCCTGGCCTGTTTTTAGCTGCTTAGATCGAGCATAAGTGCAAGTGGGATTGAGGCAGAAACAAAAGAAGTTTCGATGATCACGTCGTGGGTGTTGGGAAATTCTGTCTTGTGATCTCCAGCTTTGCTTGGATCACCACGTTCTTATCTTCCAAATACCCATCTGTCTTCCTTTCTAATGTTTACCTTGCTATTGGTTGTCAATAGCATGATTGTCAATGCCTATGGATCCCATGTTTGATCAATTTATGACTAAACCTTTTGGTAGAATTCTCCAATTTCTTCATTATTTGCTTTTATGGCTGGGGCATCATTTTTTTAAAATACTTTTATTGTATGGCTTTTCATGAATTGGATAGATAGAATCTTCTCACAGGTAGTCCTGGTCTTCAACATTGATTCTCCAAAGTGCTTTTTAATCATGAAGGCAAAAATATTGTCCTTCAAACCATCTGGATACTGCGAAAGTGCCGTCAGATGAAAAAAATTCTCTGACAGTCGCCTTCAAGAATCAAAAAGGAAATTTCTTAGAGCATGGGACGAAATTCACATTTCCACCAAAACTTACAAAGGACCATATCAGCTTGAAAAGCTTGTTAGTGAGAAATCCAAAATACTATGTAATGGAGACAGGGGAGAAAGAGTAAAATGAACCACTGAATGGGGTTGTCCATGGTAAACTCATTCCCTTACACCACCACTACCATCATGCCTCAGATCTGAGCACAGGGTGTCGAGCTTCCAGAAGTCACAGGCCACTTTGGGAAAGCTATTGAAATAACATAGAAGAACATTCTCCCTCTCCAGTGAGGCACTTTGCCCTCTCTGGGTTGCCCTCTCCTCCTGCAAGTTGCTATGGGAGAGGGGCTCTGTGATGTCAGAGCCTCTCCAGGGCCCTCAGTGGCTCAGGGCGTTCCCATGACAACCGAACAAACAAAACTGACTGGCTTGGCTCCTCATTGCCTGAGAGGCCTTGTTTACAGAGATGAAGGGACCTGACAGAATTCACTGTGGGTTCCAGTAGGGTTGAAGTGACTTAGAGGCAGAGTTGACTGAGAAGACACAAGCGCCTCCTGCATTAAGGATCCCGCACACACAAAAGAAAATTCAAACCATCGCGAGCACCTGGGGGAAAGAGAAGAGGTAGAATGCCCATTCACACGGGATTATGGAAAAGGCCAAGGACAAGTTCAGGTGGCCTAATTTAGGCTCTTCTTCATCACCTTACACTCCCTTCCCCCCCAAAGTTCCACCCTGTGTTTGCCTGCCACATGCCCCCTCCCCAGCCTAAGCCCTTTCTCATATTAATACCCTTGCTGTCCTGTCCCCATTTTCTCTCAAATCAATGGTCTCTGTTTTATTCCCAGATGGACAAGATGTTGCAAACGGTACAATCTGTTGTGCACAGCATTCAGAAAAAGTGACCAGAGCACAGAAGTAAGCAGTAGTCGTCTTTTACGACAGGACGGATATGAAAGAAATGAATGTCCACCACAAGACACAGAGGAGGTTCCCCAGCACACCAGGCTTCATGAGAAACCTCTTGCTCCCACAGCGCTAACAACATTAAGGTACTTGATGTGGCCTCAGAGGAGGCTTTGGAGAAACCACGAATGCTATAGACACCAGATCGGACACTCAGAGGGTATCATGATAATTCAAATAAATTCTAAAGGTAGGACGGGGAGGAGTGTGTGTGCGTGGGGGGGGGGGGTGGTGGTTCTTTGATGGTGATAAGGGAGGGGCGGAAGAAAAAACCAAGACTTTTTAAAGAGGAGGGTAGGCGCTCCCCTCAAGCTGGTGAGCCAGATCATGAAACCACCAGTGGGAAGACTAGGTTTTGGAGACAAATGCCATCAGAGACTGAGAATGAAGGAGTGCAAAGAACTTCGTGGCGCTGGTGTTGGTGGGTGTGTGTTCTGGGAGAAGCGCTGTTATTTGGGGTGGCAGTGCCATTCCCTAACAAAGACGACCAAGTGCTTGCCATCCTCTTACTGTGAGGCCAAGTTCTTCTTCATGTTCTCCAGCTTCTCTGGTGATTTGCTCAGTATATAGATGGGATCCAATATGGTGAGAGGATACAACCATGCTACTTAACATCCCTCATGTTCAGTCATGTCGCAGTCCTGCTTCTGTTCTCAAAACTGCCTCTTGTTCCATGGACAGGCTCCGCAGGCGCACAACGAGGTGTTCTGGGATGCCCTTTCCCCTCAAGGATATCCATCCTTTATTATGATCCACACAGTTCACTACCTTGGCACAGCCAATAAACCATAAATCACCATCTTTCATGTATTCTCTGACTTCACCCAAAATATTTCTGACATCAGCAATAAGATGCCTTCTTCCAGGTTCCCTTCTGAATCATGCCTGAACCTTTCTGGCGGCTCTCTGCCAATGTACTGCTGCAACCATTGTTGTGGGATCCTCAGCAACATTGTACTTGCGTGTGATATTCCTGATACTGTACTGTCCTCTGAACATTCCGTTGGGCCACCTTTCTTGGGATGGGTACAGATATGGATCTCTTCCAGTCAGTTGGCCACATAGCTGTCTCACACACTTCCGGGTAGAGAAGCGCTAGTGCCTTTCCATTGGTATCTCACCAATTCCTGGAGCCTTGTTTTAGGCTAATACTTTCTTCACTGCAGCTTGAAACTGTCCCTTCAGTACCACTGGTCCTTACTCATATGCTCCTTCCTGGAATGGTGAAATGTGCACTAGCACTTTGAGATACAGCGACTCTGTGTATTCTTTCCAGCTTCCTCGAAGCTCCTGCATTATTCAGTAATTTCATGGAATGTTTCAATATTGCAACTCAGTGGTTGGCTTTTTTCTTGAGTTTTTTCGCTTGTTTACATGCTGAGATTGCTCTTTCATTTTGGTTTCTAACTCTGGGTCTTTTCACAATTTTGTTATAATGATTGACTTTTTCTTCTCAAGCTGCCCTTTGACATTTTCTTTGCATATCTTTGACTTCATCATTTCGTCCACGTGCATGAGCTACTCTACGATTAAAAGCAAGTCAGAGTCTCTTCTGACATCCACTTTGATCTTTGCTTTGTTTCCTGTCATTTTAATGACGTTTGACTTTCTTCAACTGTGATGTTCTTGATGTCCTCCCACAGCTCATCAGGGCTTCTGCCGCTAGTATTCAAAGCAGCATATTTGGTTTTGAGATGTTTTCCAAAATCAGGTGTGATAGATTCAAGGTCATATTTTAGCTCTCATGAAAATTTTAACTCCCTTTTTATTAATAATTTTATTGGGAGTTGTTACAAATGTTATAACAGTCCATAATTCAATTGTGTCAAGCACACTTGTACATATGTTGCCATCATCATTTACAAAACATTTTCTGTATACTTTAGCCTTTGGTCTCACCTCCTCTTTTTCTTCTGCCCTCCCACCCATGTGAATCCTTGATCAATTATATATTATTATTATTGTTATTTCTGACCTTACACCGTCCTTTGTCTGTCTTCATCCACATTTCTATTTTTCTTCCTTCTGGTGTGTGTGTGTGTGTGTGTGTGTGTGTGTGTGTGTTACATCAAACCTTGTGGTCAGTTCCCCCTTCCTCTCCCAAATTTCTCCCTAACTTCATGCTATTTCTTCTTCCACTACTGTTCCTGAGGGTTTTATCTATCCTGGATTCCATGTGTCGAGAGCTCTTTATTGTACCAATGTATGTACTCCGGTCTAGCCAGATTTGTAAAGTAGAACTGGGGTCATGATAGTGGCGTGGAGGAAGCGTTAAAGAACTAGAGGAATGTGATGTGTTTCATTGTTGCTATACTGCACCCGGACTGAATCATCCCTTTCTTGTGACCCTTCTGTTAGGGATATCTAATTGTCTACAGATGGGCTTTGGGTTTCCACTCTGATCCCCCTCATTTTCATAGATATAATTGTATTTTTATCTTTTGATACCTGGTACCTGATCCTCTCGATACCTCATGATTACAGAGGCTGGTGTGCTTCTTTCATGTGGGCTCTGTTACTTCCCTGCTAGATGGTTGTTTGTTTAGCTTCAATCCTTTAAGACCTCAGGCACTATATCTTTTGATAGCCAGGAACCATCCACTTTCTTCACCACATTTGCTTATGCACCCGTTTTGTCTTTAGCGATCCTGATGGGAAGGCAAGCATCACAGAATGCCAGGTTATTAGAACAAAATGTTGTTTAGGGAGGCCTTCAGTAGAGGTTCAAAGTAGGTCTGCTATCTTAATACTTAACATATAAATATGTGTCCTTTACCTATATCCCTATCATTATAAATAATATATTTGCGGTTTATCCTGATCTTATATATAAGCAATTGACGGTCTGTTCCATACTCCACCCCTGGTCTGGTTTTACCTGAAGAGATTGAGCTTCTCCAGTGTCTTTCCCTACAATGTGAGTTCTCTATATTACTCTGGAGAAGTGTCCACGTGTTGAAAAATAATATTGGCCATTATGAAGTCATTGGTCTTGCAAAATTGTACAATGTGATCTCCATCTATCATCTGGTTCATATTTTCCAAATACTCTACATTCCTCATTGTCTCCAACTTTTCCCTTTCTATTGCCCACAATTATCAATGCAACCTGACTGCACGTTTGATCAATTTCTGACTGAAGCCTTTGGTAGAATTCTCCAATTTCTGCATCGCTAGCTTTCATGTTTGGTGCCTCAATTTGTATAATATTGATACTGAATGGATTTCCTTAAACACGGATAGCTAGAATCCTGTTATAGACAGTACTGTACTTCAAGATTGATTGCCAAATATCCTTTTAAAACGAATGTGAAGCCATTCCTCTTGAAAACTGTTGGATTCCAGGGAAGGACAGCAGGATGGAAACGTTGTCTGGCAGAGGCCATGCAGTGGGTTGCCTTCAAGAAACAGATAGAAAATTTCTTAGAAAATCCCTCAGGAATACTAATGGGAGTAGTGATACCATGAGGGTAGGGGAAGGTGAGGGAAGAAAAGGGGAACCAATTGCCATTATAGACATATTAACCCCACCCCCCAGGATGATGAACAACAGAAACATGGGTGAAGGGAGACAGCAGACGGTGCAAGATATGAAAATAATAATTTATAATGTATCAAGGGTTCATGAGGGTGGGAGAGTGGGAGAGGGAGGAAAAAAATGAGCTTATACCAAGGACTCAAGTAGCAAGAAAATATTTTCAAAAGGATGATGGCAGCATATGTATAAATGCACTTGACACAATGGATGCATGGATTGTCATAGTGCTGTAAAAGCCCCCAATAAAATGATTTTTTTAAAAGAGAAGAAGAAAATTCTCAGAGCCTGTTGGACAATTCACATTTCCAGTGAAACTGCGAAAATGGCTCCATTATCTTGGAGAGGTTTTCAATGAGACATCCAAAATACTAGATAATCTAGAAAGGTGAGGACGAGTGGAACCAACCCCTGAATGGAGGTGTCCAGGGTACACCTTTTCCCTGTCACGGGTACCATCACCCAACAGAGGTGAACATGGGGAGGTGTGGTGGCAGAAGTGGCAGGGCAGTTTGTGAAAGCTTTACAAATGGAACTGAGGGAATGTCCTCTCTCTCCAGGCACTTTGGCCTCCCTGGGGTCCCCTCTCCCTCTCCCTCTCCCTCTGCAGTTGCTTTGGGAGAGGTGCTATCTAATGTCTGAGCCCCTCTAGACTCTCACTGGTCCAGGCCGTTGTCATGGTGACCCGCTAAACAAAGCTGACCTGCTTGACTCCTCATCGCCTGAGAGTCTGTGTCGAAGGAGTTTAGGAGACTTGGGAGCAATTCACTGTGGGTTCCAGGATGGACGAAGTGACTGAGAAGGCAGACATGACTGAGAAGACACAAGACCCTGCCCTTTGATAAGGACCAAACACTATGGAAAATCAAACCACCACAGGCACCAGGAGGAGTAAGATGAGAAAGAACCCCCATCCATACAGAATTATGACAAGGACAAAGACAAGGACAGATGGGCCAATCCATGACCTTCATCTTCTTCTTCATCTGCCACTCCCTTCCTCCCCTCCCCTACCCCATGGTTCTGACCCTGCGTCTGCCTGTCACATACCCCTCCAAAACCTACATCCCTTGCTACCCTGTCCCCATTTTCTCTCAAATCCATGGTCTCCTTATTTCACTTCCAGATGGAAAAGAAGTTGCAAAAGGTACAATCTGATTTTGAAAAGAATTTATTTAAAAAAACAACCAACCAAAGCAAAAAAGACAGCAATAGTCCTCTGTCACTCTGGGAAGAATAAGAAAGGAAGGGAACGTCCACCACAAGAGATCGATGAGGTGCTGAAGAACCCCCGTCCCTCCCATAACACCTCTGGCTCACACAGTGCTACCAACCTCCAAGTACCTGGTGTGGCCTCAGAGGAGGCTCTGCATGGAACTTGAACAATCTAGACACCAGATCGTACACTGTGAAAGTGTATGCGTGATTGGTTGATGATTCTAATGCAGTCCCCAGGTTGTGAGAAGGAGATGCATGAGTCAGTGAATCTTTGGCCGCGGGTGAGACTTCAGTATTGGAGACAAATGTCTTCAATGACCCACAGGCAAAGTGTCCAAAGTGCTTGGTGGTAGTGCTGGCGTGTGTGTGTGTGTGTGTGTGTGTGTGTGTGTGTGTACTGGGAGGAACGCAGTTATTTGGGGTGACAGTGACATTCCTAACAAAGATGCCCAAGTTCTTGCCATCCTCCAATCCTGATGCCACATTCTTCTTCATGTCATCCCGCTTCTCTGAAGATTTGCTCAGCATCTAGATGGAACAAATAGGATAAGAGGATACAGCCATGACACCTAAATTTCCTCATGCTCAATCACGCCGCACTCTGTTCTGCAAACTGCCTCGTTCCATGGACAGGTCCCGCAGGCACACAAGGAAGTCTTCTGGAATTCCCACGCTTCTGGAGGCTACCCATCCTTTCCTATGATCCACACAGTCGACTACGTTGGCATAGTCAATAAAAGACAAGTTGCGATCTGTCAGGTATTCTCTGATTTCAGCCAAAATATTTCTGATATCAGCAATGGTATGCCTTGTTCCGTGGTCTCCTCTGAATTGGGCCCAAACAAGTGGCAGCTCTCTGCCAATGTAGAGCTGCCACCATTGTTGTGGGGTCCTCAGCAACATTGTCCTCGCCTGTGATAGTACTGAAACGGAACTGTCCTCTGAGCATTCCGTTGGGTCAACTTTCTCGGAATGGTACAGATATGGATGTCTTCCCGTCAGGTGGCCAAGCAGCTGTCTGCCACACTTCCCGGTAGAAAAGCCTAAGGGCTTCCATGGTTGCAGCAGCTTCCTGAAACATTTCAATGGGTCTTCCTTGAGTTCTTTCAGTTTAATACATGCTGAGCATGCTCTTCCTTTTTTGTTTCTTAATTCTAGATCTTTTCACATTTCCTTACAATAATTTTTCCCTTGATCTTCCTATTGTTGAATTTTAAGATTATAGAATTTTCATCGGAGAAGACAGCAATATGCCGGTGTTTTGAGATTTGTCAATATTTGCTTGTGGCCTAACATATGGTCTATATTGGAGAATGCCCTCTGTGCACTGGATATATATCTATCCGGTCTATGCAACAGCTGTTGTTAGATAGAGTGTTCTCTCTATGTCTAGGAGTTCTCCCTGAATCACTGTGGTGATTAGTTTCCTTCTAGTTGTTCTGTCCCTCCACAAAAGCAGTGTATTGAAGTCTCCTATGATGATGACTATTACAGTGTTATATATTTCACTCTTCAACACTATTATAGTTGAATTAATGCATTTTGAAGGCTCTCATTGGATGCATAGCTATTTATTATGTATGTGTACTTGTTAATTGTCCATGTAATCAATAAGTAATGCCCTTCTTTGTCTCATGATGAGCTTTGTCTTGAAGTCTATTTTAAAGGAGATTAATATCGCCACACCTGCTTTAAACATTTTTTATATTAGCTCTATATATATATGTTATTCCATCCTTTGATTTTAGTTTATTTTTGCCTTTTGTCTAAGGCATGTAAGCAGCATATTGATGAGGCCTGTTTTCTTTTAAAAACATTTTTATTGGGGGCTCATACAACTCTTATCACAATCCATAAATACATCCATTGTGTCAAGCATATTTGTACTTTTGTTGCCGTCATTCTTTTCTTTTTTTTTTTACTCATCCAGCCTATTTTATTTAGCCAGACCTGCATAGATAATAACATGTACATTCCGGATAGGGCAAGATATGACAAAATAACGAGGTATAAATTACCAAGGGCACATGAGGGAGGGGGGAAAGGGGAGGGAGGGGAAAAAAAAGAGGACCTGATACAAGGGGCTTAAGTGGAGAGCAAATGCTTTGAGAATGATTGGGGCAGGGAATGTATGGATGTGCTTTATACAATTGATGTATGTATATGTATGGATGGTGATAAGAGTTGTATGGGTCCCTAATAAAATGTAAAAAAAGAAAAGAGGAGAAAAAGTGATTAGGGCAGGGACTGTACAGATGTGCTTTATACAATTGATGTATGTATATGTATGAACTGTGATAAGAATTGTATGAGCCCCTAATAAATTGTTAAAATTAAAAAAAATTAACATGTACAAAAATAAGACCGAGCAAACCAAATCAACAAAACAAAAAACAACAACAAAAAGTCAATGACAAACAACAACAATGAAAAGCCTGTAGTTAGTTCAAGGACTGTTTGTTGGCCTTCAGGAGTGTTTTCCGGTCGAGTCTGGTGGGGTGTCAAGCCCTTGTCCCAAAGCCTATTTTTGGTATTCCTGGGGACTATGTTGCTTTGGTCCCCTTGCTGTTCTGTTGCACGCCCTTAGTGTTTTGCCTTGGTGTGGTAGGATCAGATCAGGTGCAGTTCCCACACTGTGTCTCCATTGTTGTCCCTTGTGGGGTTATGGGTCAGTGAGGGATGTCGTGGATTTCAAGCAGAGAAAGGCACATATGAAGACAGATTCAGCAGGCAATATAACTCAATATCCTGCCTCATTCTTTTCTTTTTAAAAATTATTTTATTGGGGGCTCATACATCTCTTTATCACCATCCATCCATTGTGTCAAGCACATTTGTACATTCGTTGCCGTCATCATTTTCAAAACATTTTTGTCTACTTGAGCCCTTGGTATCAGCTCCTCATTTTTTTCCTTGCCTCCCTCTCCCTCCCTCATGAGCCCTTGATAATTTATAAATTATTATTTTTTCATGTCTTACACTGACTGATGTCTCCTTTCACCCACTTTTCTGTTGTCCATCCCCTGGGTGGAGGTTATATATAGATAATTGTGATTGGTTTCCCCTTCCTCCCCCCACTTCTCCCTTACCCTCCTGGTATTGCTACTCTCATTATTGGACCTGAGGGGTTAATCTGTCTTGGATTCCCTGTGTTTCCAGATCTTATCTGTACCCATGTACATGCTCTGATCTAGCCAGATTTGTAAGGTAGAATTGGGATCATGATGGGAGGGGGGATGAATGGAAGCACTGAAGAACTAGAGGAAAGGTGTATGTTTCAATGGTGCTATACTGCACCCTGACTGGCTCGTCTCTTTTTCTTGTGACCCTTCTGTAAGAGGATGTCCAATTGTCTACAGATAGACTTTGGGTCTCCACTCCACACTCCCCCTCATTCACAATGATATGACTTTTTGTTCTGGGTCTTTTATACCTGACACCTGACCCCAATGACACCTCCTGATCACACAGGCTGGTGAGCTTCCTCCATGTGGGCTTTGTTGCTTCTCAGCTACATGGCCGCTCATTTATTTTCAAGCCTTTAAAAGACCCCAGACACTATATCTTTTACCTTTGCTTATGATGGGGCCTGTTTTCATATCCATTCTGTATCTCGATTGGTTCATTTTAATAAACTTACACTCAGCATTCTTATTGACAGATATTAATTTATTGTTGCCAATTTGCTCTGTTATCTTTCTTCTTGTTGGTTTCTTTGTTTCTCATAATTTTCTGTGCTGAGTTAATTCTGTTTGCAGATTATTTTGTCCTTTTGTGTTGTTTTACTATTGATTAGGTCATTGTCATGTTCCTTGTGAATGATTTTTAATAAGGCATACCTATTACCTTGTTATTTATTGATTTATTCACAAAGTTAAAACAGTAGATTCTCTCTTTGAATCTACTGTCTCTCTATTCAAATGTTTTGTATCTCCACTGTCCCCTCCATTTAAATCCCTCTTGTATGTTTGTCACATGTGTTTCTTCAGTAGCTTAACTACAGCAGTTAGGCTCTTTCCAAAATTTCCCCCTAAAGCCCCTCCTCTATAATGAGATTGATCTTTCTTTTTTGTATGCTATGGGAAAAAGACAAGAGTGCCTACTTCCATAATGAATGAGAGTCTCAGAAACCCAAAGGGGCAGCTTTATCCTGTCCTTTAGAGTCGCTGTGAGTGAGAATCAATTAAGTTGCAGTGAGCTATTGTGTTTGTGTGTTTTTTTGTTTTGTTTTTTAATTAAAATGCCTCCATGGTAATATTGACTGTAGACATCAGCAAATCCTTTTCCACAAAAGCCACTATCCAGCTGTACAAAATGAACAAAAATAGCAAGTTGAATGCTCTAGATATCAACCAAATGCATGCAACAATCTGAGAAACATTTATGCTCAGAAAGCTGTGGAACTTCAGGTAAGAGCAATAAGAATCTGCGGCGTTCTAGTTTACAACCCCTTCATTCCTCACCCAGTCAGTAAATGTAGAGGTTATGCCAGGGTGCCGCATGGCAGGAAGACTAACAACGTCTTGCCTGAAGTCAAAGGGGCAATTACAAATGTCCGGCCCAGTTGTTGGGTATTGTTGAGACAATTAGCGAGGGCAGTGAGCAGCCAGCAAATGGGGAAGAACAATGGATTTAATGGTACAAGCAGGGCTGATGAGCCAATGAGCAAGGGTGAAACTCATATGAGATTTTCACGACAGATTAGGAAGTCAGCACAAGGAAGACTTTTCTAGCCTGTGCTTACTGAATACTCTATCACATTCAAGTGCTCTAACTGTGAAACCAAGAAAGCTTTAATGATTTTGGAAGATGTTGTGGGCATGCAAGAGAGATAGATACAGCCATACCTAGAAGAAGAAACTTTGGTATGGTGGTGAAAGGGAAATTGTTCACTACAGATTAGTAAATCTGTGTTTACCTTGGTTCTTGCATAATCCATCTGTGGACACAAGCATATTCCTAGTGAAAGTGACATTTGACAAAAGCCATGCCAGCCACACACTTATGACTGTCCTGAGAGTTGCACACGCTTGTGCATGTGATGGGAAAGGGCTCAAAAGCAAGGAAATATTGGGGTAGATTTCTCACACACACACACATTACTCTCACACACACCCATTACTCTCACACACATCCATTACTCTCACACACCCCCATTACTCTCACACACACATTACTCTCACACACACCCATTACTCTCACACACAGGCATAGCTCTCACACACACCCATAACTCTCACCCACACCCATTACTCTCACACACACGCATTACTCTCACACATACCCATTACTCTCACACACACCCATTACTCTCACCCACACCCATTACTCTCACCCACACCCATTACTCTCACCCACACACATTACTCTCACATACACGCATTACTCTCACACACACGCATTACTCTCACACACACCCATTACTCTCACACACACCCATTACTCTCACACACACCCATAACTCTCACCCACACGCATTACTCTCACCCACACACATTACTCTCACACACACCCATAATTCTCACCCACACGCATAACTCTCACCCACACCCATTACTCTCACACACACGCATTACTCTCACACACACGCATTACTCTCACACACGCATTAATCTCACACACACCCATTACTCTCACACACACGCATTACTCTCACACACACGCATTACTCTCACACACACCCATTACTCTCACACACACGCATTACTCTCACACACACCCATTACTCTCACACACACCCATTACTCTCACACACACGCATTACTCTCACACACACCCATAACTCTCACGCACACCCATTACTCTCACACACATGCATTACTCTCACACACACCCATTACTCTCACACACACCCATTACTCTCACACACACACAATACTCTCACACACACCCATTACTCTCACACACACCCATTACTCTCACACACACCCATTACTCTCACACACACCCATAACTCTCACCCACACCCATTACTCTCACACACACCCATTACTCTCACACACACCCATTACTCTCACCCACACCCATTACTCTCACCCACACCCATTACTCTCACCCACACCCATTACTCTCACATACACGCATTACTCTCACACACACCCATTACTCTCACACACACCCATTACTCTCACACACACGCAATACTCTCACACACACGCATTACTCTCACCCACACCCATTACTCTCACACATACCCATAACTCTCACCCACACACATAACTCTCACCCACACCCATTACTCTCACACACACGCATTACTCTCACACACACGCATTACTCTCACACACACGCATTACTCTCACACACACCCATTACTCTCACACACACGCATTACTCTCACACACACCCATTACTCTCACACACACGCATTACTCTCACACACACCCATTACTCTCCCACACACCCATTACTCTCACCCACACCCATTACTCTCACACACCCCCATTATTCTCACACACACATTACTCTCACACACACCCATTACTCTCACACAAACGCATAACTCTCACACACACCCATAACTCTCACCCACACCCATTACTCTCACACGCACGCATTACTCTCACACACACCCATTACTCTCACACACACCCATTACTCTCACCCACACCCATTACTCTCACCCACACCCATTACTCTCACCCACACACATTACTCTCACATACACGCATTACTCTCACACACACGCATTACTCTCACACACACCCATTACTCTCACACACACCCATAACTCTCACCCACACGCATTACTCTCACCCACACACATTACTCTCACACACACCCATAACTCTCACCCACACACATAACTCTCACCCACACACATTACTCTCACACACACGCATTACTCTCACACACACGCATTACTCTCTCACACGCATTAATCTCACACACACCCATTACTCACACACAAGCATTACTCTCACACACACGCATTACTCTCACACACACCCATTACTCTCACACACACCCATTACTCTCACACACACGCATTACTCTCACACACACCCATTACTCTCACACATACCCATAACTCTCACGCACACCCATTACTCTCACACACACGCATTACTCTCACACACACCCATTACTCTCACACACACCCATTACTCTCACACACACACAATACTCTCACACACACCCATTACTCTCACACACACGCATTACTCTCACACACACCCATTACTCTCACACACACCCATAACTCTCACCCACACCCATTACTCTCACACACACCCATTACTCTCACACACACCCATTACTCTCACCCACACCCATTACTCTCACCCACACCCATTACTCTCACATACACGCATTACTCTCACACACACGCATTACTCTCACCCACACGCATTACTCTCACACACACCCATTACTCTCACCCACACCCATTACTCTCACCCACACCCATTACTCTCACATACACGCATTACTCTCACACACACGCAATACTCTCACCCACACGCATTACTCTCACCCACACCCATTACTCTCACACATACCCATAACTCTCACCCACACACATAACTCTCACCCACACCCATTACTCTCACACACACGCATTACTCTCACACACACGCATTACTCTCACACACACGCATTACTCTCACACACACCCATTACTCTCACACACACGCATTACTCTCACACACACCCATTACTCTCACACACACGCATTACTCTCACACACACCCATTACTCTCACACACACCCATTACTCTCACTCACACCCATTACTCTCACACACACCCATTACTCTCACACACACCCATTAGGAGAAAATGACTATAGGTGGTAGAGCACAATCTCCGATCAATCATTGGCTAACCACTAACCCATGGAGACACAGGGGTGACCCTCAGGACACCAGATTTCATAATTAAAAAGAATATTTAAAAATAATAAACAGGAAGAAATAGCAAAAGCATCAGTGGAGGCAAACAAGTAGGGAAGGCAGATTTCACATTTTTAATAATGAATAATGCAATTAATGAAGCCAGGTAACAC
Source organism: Tenrec ecaudatus (assembly GCF_050624435.1). Classification (NCBI taxonomy): domain Eukaryota; kingdom Metazoa; phylum Chordata; class Mammalia; order Afrosoricida; family Tenrecidae; genus Tenrec; species Tenrec ecaudatus. Next base: position 147,409,738 of record NC_134548.1, read on the forward strand.
CAATAATCTTGGGATTGGAATTAATGAGAATCAGGGGTTTTACAATGTAGTATCTAAAGTGTCCATTTATCAAGAAAAGGTTATGAATCAAGAGAAACAAAGTACAATGCATAGTCAAGGGAAAAATCAATAAGGATAACTAGTTTGATTGTTCCCAGATGTTGGATTCATAAGATAAGGACTTCAAAGGGCTATATATCTGTTCAAAAGAAGAAAGGAAAGCATATTTAAAGAATTAAGAAAAATATGATAACAATGCTACATTTTCTGATGTGGTGACAAAATGAGAAGAAACAGCTGCAAACATTCACTAATAATCAAGTTGTGAAAAGCACAAAGCATTAGGAATCTAGGAAAATTGGACGTTGTCCAATATAAAATGAAATGGTAAAGATGGATATACTAGGCATCAGTGAGCTGAAATGGACTGGTATTGGCCACTTTAAATCAGGCAAACACATGGCCTATTATGCTGGGAATGACAAATTTAAGAAGAATGTCATCATATGCATTGTCAAAGAGAACAGTTCAAGATCTATCCTGAAGGACAATGATTTTGATAATAGTATAATATCCATATGGCCACAAGGAAGACCATTTAATTGACTTTTATACAAATTTACAAGTGTACATGCCAACCAGTAATGCCAAAGATGAAAAATATGCTCTGTTTTGATCATTTACCAGATCCTATAGTCTGCAGTTGATCAAACCTATAATCAGGATACATTGATAATTACTGGTAATTTAAGTTCAGAAGGTAGAGGCATAAAAGAAAGATTCATAGTGGGAAAATATGGTTTTGGTGAAACAAAACACTCCGGAGATCACATGCTATAATATCTCAAGGCCAATGAACTATTCTTTGGAAATAGCCATTTATGGACCACATTCCCATATGGACCTTACCAGACGGGCTATGCAGGAATTGGATTAACTGTGAAACAGACCACTAATTGCTCCTATGTACATTTCAGTTAGAACTTCAGAAAATTAAAACAAATCTGCAACATTTGACGAAAATCCAATACCCAATCCTGATTTAAAACAACAACAAACACGCAATAAAATAGGAATAGGAGGGCAACTCTTCAACAAAATAAATAGAATCATAAACAGAACTGAAAGTATTCCCCTGGTAAATGCAAACCAGTCAAAGATGCCCTTATTACCACTCTTGTTCAATATTGTGCTAAAATCTTAGCGCTGTAAGGCAACAAATCAAAGCATACATATTGGCCAAAAAGGAGTAAAACTCTATTAGAAGATTATATGATCCTACACATAGAAAACAAAGAATTGACAAGAAAATTGTTGGAAAGAACAGTACAATAATTTTGGCAGGGTACAAGGTCAACATACAAAACTCAACTGGATTCCTGTAAGCTAACGAAGAGAGCTCTGAAAAGAAAGTTAAGAAAACTGTACTATTTAATGTTTTGTATTTTTTGTTTGCATTATTTGGTTTTTTTTTGTTTGTTCATAATAGGGTGTATCTCAGAGGTGTTAATGTCATTGGAGGTCGCCTTCTTGAGGTTGTGTTATATGCTTTTCCATTTTTCTGTATGTTAAGCCCAGGATTGATGAACTTAATAGGGACAGCAAAGAATAAGGGTTTCAGGGCAAAGAGGGTACAGTGGTGGCAGTGGTGAGATAAAAGGGACATGAAGTCAAGGAGTCCATGTAGAAAAAGAATGTCTGTAAACTGTGGTAACTATTGTACAGTTCTACTTGATGTGACTGAACTATGAAATGATGATATGTATATGTATTAAATACCTATTAATTTTTTATTTCATGAGATTTACATCTGCAAAAAGCATATGGAATGGTTCTACTTGGTTCTGTGACATCCCTATGAGGCAGAATCACCTTGACAGGAGTAGTGGGTATGTTAATATAAGAAGAAAATGTTTTAAAATTGATTATGGTGCTGATTAAACTATTGGATTGTGTGATATGTGAATTATATACCAATTAAACTGCTTTTTAATTATTCTTTTTGAAAAAGTTACCCCAAATTTGAAATACTTAGAAATAAACCTTAACAGAGAAGCAAAAGGCTTGTACAAAGAAAACTACAAAGCCCTACTACAAGAAACCTATGTGAATGGAAGAACACACCATGCTCTTGGATAGGAACACTTAATATTGGGCAAACGGCAAGAATTCCCAATGTGATTTATAAATATAATTCAATTTCTATTGAGGTGACCTCTTCATTTTTGGAAGAGATGGAAAAGCTGATAATTCCCAATTTCATATGGAAAACACTAGTAAAAAGAAGAACAAAGTAGAGACCTCTCACTTCCAGAACTCAAACTTACCACACACCCACAGTAAAAAAAAGTCTGGTATGGATATAATGAGATTCATAGAGTAATGACCCAGATCAGAGAACCCCGAAATAAAATACTCCCACCTACAGACAACTTATTTTTCACTAAGGCCTGAAACACAGTAAGTGGAGAAGAAATGGTCTTTTAACAAATGGTGTCAGCAAAACTTTATTTCCGTTTGCAGAAGAATGTAATAGGACCTATACATCATTCCATATACAAAAACGAACTCAAGATGTATTAAAGACATAAATATAAACCCTAGAGCTCTAAATATCATCAATGAAAGAACAGGGACAAACTTAAAGATCCTAATATATGGCATAAATATACTATCAAGCATAACAAAAATCACACACAGCAGGAGACAAAATAGATGACTGGAATCTCCTAGAAATAAGACACTTGTATGCTAAAAAAGCTTTTACCAAAAGAGTAAGAAGAGAACCCAGAGCCTGGGAAAAACCTTTTGGCAATGATATATCTGGCAAAGTACTAATCTTGAAAATCAACAGAAAACTGTACCATCTCATCAAGAAAAAGTCATATAACCATATTAAAAACTGAGTAGAGGACATGCACAGAGAGTCCACAAAAGAAGACATTCAGGTGGGCAGTAAGTATGTGAAGAACTGTTCTCGGCCACTAGCCATTTGAGAGGCACTGATCAAGCTAACAGTGATAGCTGGTGAAATGAAAGGAGTCCCCAAGAGGGAGATGAGAAATCACGGAGCAGGTGACGGGTAAGCATTTGAGAGGTTTGATTAGCACTTAAAAGTGTTGAATACCAAGTTGATCCAAAATGTAGACTCCCAACCAACTCACACTAAGATATTGTTTTAAAAAAAGAAAAGCAACATTGAGATACCACCTCACCCAAGCAGCGACAGAAAAGTTCCACCCCTGCCCACGCACAGATAGCAAAGGCTGTAGAGGGTGTGGAGAGATTGGAACCCTCAGACACTGCTGGTGGGACTGCAAACAGCCCAGCCACTATGGGAAGCAGCCTCTTGCTTTCTTAAACAATTGGGAATAGAAACACTGTATGGCCCCAGAGTCCCTTTTCTTGCAGTGCAGTAAAAAATCAGGACCATAGCACAGATGGATACAGGCGCACAGATGGATACATGGATACAGATGGATACATGTTTAGCCCAGCACTGTTGACAGTAAGAAGACGATGGAAACAACCCAAATGTCCACAGTGGAAGCATGGATAAATATACTTTGGTAAAAGCAAACTCGTGATCATCAAGTCAGTGCAGACTCCTAGCAACCCTATAGAACAGGCTCGAACTCCCCTTGGGGGATTCTGAGACTAATTCTTTACTGTAGTGGAAAGCCTTGTCTTTCTCCCTTGGAGGGGTTGATGGTTTCAGACTGCTGACCTTGCAGTTAGCAATCCAATGCACATGAATCCTGCACCACCAAGGCCTCTCAATGGAATACTACGTATCAGGATAAAATAATGGCGAGTCTGTGGAAGACCTCAGAACATTGATGGAATTGGAGGACATGCAGAGAAGGACAAATGTTGTATGAGACACTGTTATGAAAAAAATCAAGAAAAGATTTTCACACTACAAGTCACGGGTTTGACAGTTCGAAGGAGAAGTCTTAGGCTAGAGGGCAGTCAGTTGTTCATTTGAGACACAGGGAAGATAATGTCAAAAATCGTCGCTAGTGAGAAGGGGAAAAAAATGGAAACAGGGCAAGCCATTGGAAGGTTTGATAAGTTGTTCAATACAAAAGTGGTCATCTGCCCAGTAAACCCTCCCCCAACTAACATTAAAGAAATTCAAAAAGAAATCAAATCAAAACAGTGGCTACCAAAAGAGGAAGAAGAGAGGAAGATTGGGTTGTCGATGAAGATGGAGAAAAGTGGACGAATTGGATAGCTATACCAAATGTCGACACCACATCGTGGCAACAGGTCAGTGGGGAGGACAGTAGAAATAGAAATGAAAAGTAAACTTTTCAAGGGCCAGTTGCAAAGGTTTGGAACTGGATGGGAAGACTCCAGTGTGTTGATGGTGATGGACAGGGGCAATTTGAATGTCGATGACGGTGAGGGTGAAAGGAACAGTGAAACACAGGAGGAAGCCGGGTTGTAAGAAAAAGAGAATAAGGAGGACCACTCGGAGTTCGGTTTTGGAAAATGGTAATTTTGAAAACCTATTGAGACACCTAACTGGAAACGCCGAGCAGGCCTACAGCTCAGGAGTGAGCGGGGTTCCACAAGCCGCGGCACGAAAGCCCTCTCACGGGAGTCTTTGGGGAGATCATTGACATTACTCTTTCCGAAACCAAATTTTGGTCCTCCACAGTGTCTTGTACATGTCGATGACCTCAAGCAGGATGTTGTTGGTGGTGATATTGCTCGTTGTATGTTTTGGTTTTGAGGGAAGGAGAGTAGTCATCTGGGAAGGAAAGTAGTAAAACGAGGTACAATAATGTGGCGAGGGGAAAATATCTTTCTCCTGAAGTATGAAGTATATCAGAAGCTACTTCCACCATCATTTCCTTGAAACTATGATGGTGTTAATCCTGCTAACCAGAAAATGTTCAATGAAAATTCACCTTGCTTCATAAATATCTCTCTATTGGGGCTTTCCACTTCTGTAAACACAGTCTCAGAAATTAACAGGGGTAATTTCTACCCCCATACAATAGATAGATAGATAGATAGATAGATAGATAGATAGATAGATAGATAGATAGATAGATAGATAGATACACTATGAGTAGACATCGACTTGATAGCACTGACTTTGATTTTGTGTGTGTGTTACCTGCTTGTCTTTTGCATTTGTATTTCTATATGTCTCTTGGTTTTGTTATCAAACTCATCTTACTTTTCTCAGGGGACTTTCATTGCTCACTAGCCCAACATTTCGTTCTGGGGCTAACCCAAGTTTCTCTGAAAAGCTAGCAACTCCACCCAACTCATTAGTAGCAAATCGCCTCTGTAGCACCACTAGATGGCAGTGTCTGGGAACTTTGCTAACCTGGCCTTGCCATTCCTGAGTGTCCCAACACTGCTAAGTGATGGGACGTTTTACTTAGTCAATCTGCATTTTGACTGTTGCAACCAATTATTAGTAAGACACCGTGTGTAGCTGGATGTCTTTGTCCATCAAGAAAAAAAAAATCCACAGCTGTAAACTATCCAGGACCTGAAGACTTGTGCCTTAATTCGGCAAGCAATTTCCTGCACTTCGAATTTCACACAAGTTTCCAGCCACAAACTTGGCGCTACATGTTATTTTACACTCTCTTTAGCTGGCGTTGGTGGATTTAGTGTCAAAATTTATTCCCCCCCCCCTCCCCAGTCGTGTTGGCAAAGCTGGTTATGACGCCTTTCTCCGTTTGAGTATGGCTTTGTAGGAGAATATGTTGACAAAACTTGAAGGAGTCATAGTGCTCATTGAGGCCAACTCCATAGTTCAGCAGTTCTCAATCTGTGGGTTGCAACCACTTTAGCAGCTGAATGACCCTTTCACAGGGGTCGCCTGATTCATAACAGTAGCAAAACGACGGTAATGAAATAACAAACATAATTTGATGGTTGGGGGGTCACCACAAGAGGAGGAACTGTATGAAAGGGTCGCAGCCAGGAAGGTTAAGAAACACTGCCATAGTATAAAGATAGGAAGTGAGGCATAGAACAATGAGACTTGTTTAGGGCAGAGGCTAATGGGTCAGAGTCTCTTGTCATACCTGTGATAATCAATAAAACAATCAGAAGATCCTTGTTAATCTACTAGCTGTGTTATCAACAACTAATGCTATGGCGTCTGTTCTCGGGGCATTTAGCATCTACTTAGGAAGACAGACTTGTCTGCCATGGGAAAAGAGAGAGAAGAATGTCTGGTGTGATAAAGCAGCGTAAGAAATTGGTCCTGGGGATGTGAACGGTACAGGGCTTCAGAGGCCAGCGTGCTCTGAGGGAAGCAGGAACATGGATGGGGGTGGAGAAAGGGGTTAGGGAGAGCTGAAATTCAAGGTGGCTTCGGGGGATCAAGACTGGCTTAAGCAGAGCGTGAGAGTGAAAAAGAGGACAATCGCTGGATCTTAAAAGAGAGGACTGTGCAGGCTCTAAAATGGCAGGCTAATTTCTTACTGATGCTGCACAAGAACTTTTAAATAAATTAAGTTGAGGCTTGCTCCCCTGCAGCTGGCCCCCTGCGAGATTAATCTTGAGGGGCCTGGATCTTCTCTTACTTTCAACTCCTTTCAGGTGCCCCCCCCCAACCAAACTCTGCGCCCAAGAGCTGGTTTTGTCACGGGGGCTTCTCAGAGAGTTGGAGAGTCCTTGACAGCTGAGCCATACTATTAGGACGTTGGTTCTCAACTTGTGGGTCGAAACCCCTTTGGGGGTCAAATGACCGTTTCACAGGGGTCGCCCAATTCATAACAGTAACAAGATTCGAGTTATGAAGTAGCAACGAAAATAATTTGATGGTTGGAGGGGTCACCACCACATGTGGAACTGTACGAAAGGGTCGCGGCACTAGGAAGCTTGAGAAGCAGTGGAATCGGAGGAGAGCATGGCGTCAACACAACCCCCCAAAGAAGCCTGGGCACTAAAAGGGCTCTTTCCAAAGCAGCTGTGAACATTCAAGCAAGAAGTACTTTCTCATTGTAAACGGAACATCAGGGCCCAAGTGGCCTGCCTGGCCACATTTCAAAGCCAAACAAACCCAGAACTCCCTTCCTTTCTCAACTCTCTTCATATCCCCAAATGTTTGGAGTTCTCTTTCTATCCTAACACCCTCTTCCATCTGCATTACGCCTGCCAGTTGCTGCCCTTCCCCTCCTGCCACGCTCTGCTTCTTGGCCCTTGCTTGATCCAGGACCTGGTGCATAGTAGGCGGTTATTTAGTACAGAGCCTTCTCTTCCTCAGAAAGAGTCTTACAGGTTATCTAGCCCAGGGCGACTTGGAGCCACTTCAGAAGCCCCCGTGGGCAGGGATCAGTGGGGAGCAGGCAGCCTGCAGTTCTTTACACTTAATTAATCAAAAAGAACTCTGGTTTTCAAAGGCTTTGTTTGGAGGAGGAAGGAAAGGTTCCCACTGATCTCCTCTAATGGTTTCACTTGCTAGATGAGGCAAGTGAGATACGGAGGCGCTTCAGGCAGAGTGAGGAGGAAGAACCAGGTTTCCTCATTCTCTGCCTTTTCGAGCTATGAGCCTGACGGGCCCGGACTCCCGGACTCATTCGGCTCCGCCTTTGCTTGTTTTCTACAGTAGAACTCGGCATAGCAACCATCGGAACAAATGCCTCTCCTGCTAAACGCAGGCACCCCTGGCGGCGAATCCGCTTAGCCTGAAATACCAAAAGGCCCAACCGCCTAGGTATTGACATGGGAAGGGTATTTTCCAGTCAGAACACAGTCTGATTCGAAGGGATCCACCCAGAGGTGGTTTTCCACACTGGTGAAGCAGCCAGATGTATCCTAGACTAGTGAATCAAATATTGGGATAGAAACGAGCATGTTACTATTGGCGCCATCTCATTCGCTATTTCATTCCATTGCACACGGGGTTTGAGCGAGTCAGAGTGGACCTGGCAGTAACTAACAACGGAACTGTGTTTGCGCCTCTGAGACCCACCGGATACAAATAAGAATTTGGAGCCAGGGGAAAGGGCTTGCTCACTCTGAATTATAAACATTCTTGGGACCTGGGTTCATTTCAGGAACCTCAGTCTAGAAATAATGAACAGGTGGTCAGACAGGTGGGACTCTGAGCCCACCATGGACATTGATTCTGTCCCTGATATCCCAGATGGAGCTGGGGCATTTTGAGTAGCCTTTTTCTGAATTATGAGGGTCTCCCACCTGGCAATTCGGGAACAGGCACTATTTCTGGCCCTATCTGGGTGCAAAGCACTGTTCTGGCAAATCCTTTTGTCCCCGTACACTGGGACAAGCACAGAGATCCCCCTCATTGATTTCCCATCTCTCCTGGACTATTGTTCTTCATTGCTTGATGCCTGTGATGTTGAAAAGTGTGGATTCATATTTTTTCCTGATTTATTTTATGCTGCTTGTTTTGGGTGGGAGGGCACATGAGTTGAATGACCTCCGTCTACAAATAGGGCCAAGGTTTAAGTCTGGGGACTTGTGCATGTGATGTTATTTTCAAAAAGATTTTACCATGTGCCACAAAGGGGAGAATCTTCGAATCATATGATATTGGGACAGGTTCTAAATCCAGGGGTGAGTGTCCTTCTAAGTGACAGAACAGGAGAAGATCCCTAGAGACACAGGCTGGAAGGCCATGAGAAGATGGAGGCAGAGGCTGGAGTGATGTAGCTCCAAGCCCCGCCACACAAGAGATTCCTGGAAGCCATTCAAAGCTGTGAGAGATTTCCCTTCCACGCCTCCAGAAGGAAACCCCATGGATACCTTGCTTTCTGATTTCTAACCTCCGCAACTGTGAGAGAATACATTTCTCTTGTTTCAAACTACAAAGCCCTCAGACACTAATACAGAGGGGCACTTCCATCCCAGATGCAACTCTGACATTCCTCTCGTCAAAACTGAGCACCTACTTTGGCTCAGTCTTTTGTAGCCGATCTTGGACGAGCCACTTGGCCTCTTTGCAAAGGTTCTCCAACTGCCACCTGGGAGCCTGGGCCACATTGCCCCAACAATCGTGACGTTGTATGCACTGTTGTTTGAGGCCAGAGCAGGTGCTGACGGGGATAAGAACGTCTTCGCTTGCCATTTTGGGAGCAGAAAACGGTCTCTTGGGTCCCAGTGCCTGTGCTCACGTGCCTGGTACTCACTGGGTGGGTCCAATTTTCCAGCAGAATTTATTTTCTTGTTTGATTTCTTGTCAGGAAAAGCATGCAACCCATTCAATGAAGGTAACTAAACACGTGGGAGAGGAGATCAGCCAACTCTTCTCAGGAGCGGATGCTTCTAGTTGTCCCCATGGCAAGAAAGGCGTTTGCATTGTGAACTAGAGCCTGAGTGTCTCCCAGGAGCTGGGGACTGCCTTGCCTGAGGAACAGCCCTGTGCTTTGGGGCCGCCAGTAGGAGGATCGTCATTGAGGCACAAGTCTCCTCTGGAATTTGTCAGCATGCCTCTTGTGTTACCGTATAACATGCCATCGTTTCTATATTTGCAGGTTGGAAACTGCTGACCTAGATAGAGGCTGCCTGCAGCCTGTCAAGTTAGCTGAGCAGCACAGAGTTTTTACAAAGATTTAAACTTAGAGATCTTTAGACAGAGCTATGGTTCTCCTCTGAGCCATAATTGACATCGTTCTCTTAAAAATTTTTATTTAACTGTGTGTCTGTGTCCTCTCCTGAGTCCCAGGATACTTTAATGCCAGTGATTTCAGTGGAGTTCGTCTTAGACTGAGATTCGGGCCTTTAGGACACTGTTCTTTCCGACTGAGTAGGGTGATCGGTGGTTTGAAGAAAGCTGATGGTTTCTAAGGAATTCTTCCTGAATGAATTCCAAGGAGGCTCTCAAGGTCTGAAGGCACTAGCCTATATGCATGGGGATCGAAACAGAGAGTTTCCAGTCTGGAGGATGACAGGCTCTGGCACACTGGCTCAGGTACCTTCATCCAAACCCAGTCATTGCCGAGGAAAAGAACATCAGCTGGCAATGAACCCTGACCACAGAAACATGTTCCAGGGCAGGACCAGTGTGTGGTCCAAGACAGGAAGATGAGAAAGGACATTGGAAATGGTTCCATATTTTATTTCATTTGAATTTCTATTTCATTTCCCAAAATTTGGGGGAGAAGTCTTAGGAAATGCCTTTTCAATATAAAGGACAGGTTTTCCTTGGAGGGAGGAGAACTCATTCGGGTCACGTGCCATGGAGAAAGCACCAGTTTCCTTTCAGGTTACCATGCACTTAACTGCTGAACTGGTTTTCGTAGCTTTGTCTCTAAGGACCCTCGATGTCAGTCTGAAGAAACATGACATTCAGGCTTGTGCTTCTCCCCTAGTAAGCCTGCAGTTAGCTCTCCTCCTGCTCTGGGGAGGGAGGTCCACAGGGACTGGACACAGGAAAGTCAGGCTGGGGCCCATTGTAGGGAAGTGGTTAATAACAGAAGTATTCAGAAAGCAAAAGGAAATCCTGTTCGCATGTGAACCTTAACCTTCACAACCATCTGTACAAAGCTATCCCCATTCCGTTTCCCTGGCATTTTCTTATCTTTTCCCCTGAGTAATCTAAAGAAAGCAAGACTGCTTCTTCCCAGCATAGAAGGCTCATAGAAACCGCTGGAAGTCTACAAAATTTGTCCCCAGGGATCCATACCCACCCCTGCCTTCTGGCCCTGTTGGCTTCTCTCCAAATTTCCATTTGTAGTTCTTTCACTCATAAAGAAAATGCTCAATGGGGTTGAAAGGAGGCAGACACATGTATCATTCGTTTATGAGATAACCATTTAGGGGACTTCAATTAAAAATAAAACCGTAAGGCCTGGAAGGAGCACGTCTCAACTCCTCAGCTAGCCTTCTACCTACTCCATGAAAACATGTTCACCAAGCTTCTATTTGTGGCCCCCTTTTCGTATCACCCTTCACATATAAAATACCATGTGTGCAGTTTTGTAAGAAAACACGTGTTATGAAACGTTGAATAACAACTTAACCATCCTTACAATGAGATGTATTCTTTAAAATGTTAACAGTTTTATTGGCATATAGTTCATATATCATACAATTGAATGATTTAAAAATATTTAAAAGAATTGTGCAATCATCACCACAATCAGTTTCTTCATCATTAGTGTCCTATTCTCTGCCCCTCCCACTTTCCCTGCCATAACTCTAAGAAACTATTAATACAGTTATGTTATCTATAGATTTACCTATCTTGGATTTCATGTAAAGAACAATATAGCATGCCCCCCACAAAAACACAAAACAGCGAAGCACAGAATCCCTCAATCACAACTAAAGCAGAAAAGAAAAACAACTAGAACAAATTTACAATGGGACAAAGAGAAAACAAATGATATAAGGTGTTAAAATTTAATCTAACTGCATCCGCGTGACTCCACTTTGCCGTGCACTCTGATAGCAAGGCTATCCACATCCATGGTCAATGGTCAGAGGGGCTTCACCAGACGCTAAATCCATGTGGGGAGCCCTGAAAATGGATTTTGGGTCTTCACTGTCATGCATAGCCTTCTGAAACCTGGGTGCTCAGAATTTAAGCTCTAATACAACTCCCTCCTCCAGTCTTGGATTTTATTATTTACAGTCCTTGGATCACACAGGCTGATGTGTTTCTTCCATGTGGACTTAGCTGATGCTTCACTTAGATGGCTGCTTGTTTGAAGATAAGCCTTTAAGACACCAGATGCAATAGTTCTAATAGCCATGCATCATCTGATTTTTTCAACACACCTATTTATTTATTTATTTTTATTCAATACTTTTATAGGGGGCTCTTGCATCTCTTATCACAATCTACACATTCATCCAGTGTGTCAAGCACATTTGCACATATGCTCCCATCATCATTTTCAAAGTATTCTCTGTCCATTTAAGCCCCTGATATCAGCTCCCCATTTCTTCCCCTCCTTCCCCCGCCCTCACGAACTCTTGATAAGTTATAGATTATTATTTTCATATCTTACATCTTCCTCTGTCACCCCTCACCCACTTTTCTGTTGTTTGTCCCCCTGGGAGGGTGTTCGAGCTTGATCCTTGTGATTGATTCCCCTTTTCTCCCCCCCACTCTCCCTAATGCTCCTGGTTTCTCTACAGTTCCTTCCATGAAGACCTAGTGCATCTTGAAAGGACAGAGGCTCAAGTACCAGTTGTCTGTGGCACACAGCCTGGGTCACCAAGAACTGGGTAGACATTCAGTCAAAAGTGCCCAATTAGGAAGATAACCGGGCATAGTCCCCCATGGCGGGATCTATATAACCAATGTTAAGCATTTTTCCAATGGAAGGTTAGTGTGAAATCCATATCCCAACCCGCCTCTGGACTTGAGTTTTCATTAAGGTTCACTGAGTACACTTGTAGGGGTGTTTGTTGATTTGGGGTGACCGAAGAACAATGTTACATGGCAGGGAGTGATTGCCTTCTCCCCTTCCTCCCAAAATGAGAAACTAGCTCCAGCTGAGGTGAGGCCTCCTCTCCCAATGTGGCTTTCAAGAGGAACAACTAAATGAGTGATACCCAAGACTGTGAAAATGACGGTCATAGGACATTGGGCGAGAATCCTGCCTTAGTGGGTGTCCAAGGAAAGGAAGCCCAGCACCACCATATATTTAGTTCCTCCTTGCTCCTCTTGCATTATTATGACAGGTTTTAATCCGAGAGGCAAGGTTTTTCCCTTTACAAGAAACGACAGAAAAATTGCCTCTAGCATAAACCCCTATGTCCAATATAACCAGAACCCAATCAATTAAGAAATTAATCTGTACCTCAAACCCCCTCACAATTCATGTTTTGCAGCTCGCCATTGGGTAAATTATTGATGTTATCAATGTGTTTACCTTATACCCTAAAGTGATGATTGGCAATGCTTTTCTTTTTTTGTGTCTTTGTTTTATTTTTTGCTTGCTTCTTTGTTTCTGTTTTTGTTTGTTGCTGTTCTTGTTGGTTCTGGTTTGGATTTTTGTCTTAGATGACCACCAAAGTAAACCAGAATACTTCATAACCCATGTATAAGCAGATGGATTCTAGGCTCCCACTTAATTCTAGCCCTACTCCAAGAAGAGTTTGTTCTTATGACATGGCCCAGCTGAGTGTTCACATCCAAGAAGAGATTGTTTAAGATAAGGGTGCTACATCCAATATATATATATATATATATATATATATATATATATATATATATATATATATATACACACACACACACACACACACACACACACCATAGTGAATGAAGGGAGAAGTGCAGAGTGGAGACCCAAAGCCCATTTGTCGGCCACTGGAGATCCCCTCACAGAGGGGTTTAGGGGAGGAGATGAGTCAGTCAAGGTGCGATGTAGTATCGATGAAGAATACAGCTTTCCCCCAGATCCTGGGTGCTTCCTCCCCCCAACTACCATGATCTGAATTCTGCCTTGCAAGACTGGATAGAGCACAGGTTGTACACTGGTGCATATAGGAGCTGGAGGCACAGGGAATCCAGGGTGGATGATACCTTCAGGACCAGGGGTGTGAGGGGCGATACTGGGAGAGTAGAGGGTGAGTGGGTTGGACAGGGGGAACCGATTACAAGGATCTACATGTGACTTCCTCCCTGGGAGATGGACAGCAGAGAAGGGGGTGAAGGGAGACTCCGGATAGGGCAAGATATGACAAAATAACAATCTATAAATTATCAAGAGCTCATGAGGGAGGGGGAGTAGGGAGGGAGGGGGGGAAGAGGACCTGATGCAAAGGGCTTAAGTGGAGAGCAAATGCTTTGAAAATGATTAGGGCAAAGAATGTATAATTGTGCTTTATATAATCGATGTATGTATATGTATGGATTGTGATAAGAGTTGTATAAGCCCCTAATAAAACGTTAAAAAAAAGATAAGGGTGCTACAGCAAAGTGTGGTAAACAAAGCAGGTGGTTCGTGGTAATCAATTTGAATAATGTCTGGGGTCTTAGAGGCTTATATTCAAATACCATCTAAGTGAGTCATCAAGTAAGTCCACATGGAAGAAGCCCACTAGCTTGGGTGATCCAAAGATGATGTTGACAAAATCTAAATAATGATGAAGGTAAAATTATCAGAGGGTAAATTGTGAACATCCAATTGATAAAAGGCTGGGGAAGTTGGTGGGAAGCAAAAATACATCTTCACTAAGGAGATTCCCTCTGGTCATAGGCAAGATACTCAAACAATTTTACTATTAGACAGAGATTATTATAAACTTGATCAGAGTGGATAGAACCGCAGTATAATAGGATACTTGGTCAGTTGACCTCACCCCAATTTTTTAAAACCATGTTTAAAATGTTTATTTATTTGGTATATATATTTTGCCAAAATTTTAAAAATGATACACGAATAACAATGAGTACAAGGAAGAAGAAACTTCTAAAATTGATTTTGGTGAAGATTATGCAACTCTTCTTTATATGATTGAACTCTTGAATTGTCTAATATGTGGATGGCTTGCCAATAAATTGTTAGTTAAATAAATAAAGGGGTGATTTATGGATCATAAACATTTGGCAGACACACCACTTCATTGCTTGGAAGATCAGATTAGAAGATGACATGACCTGAGAAGAGATATCTGCCTTTGCCTTGGTGTTCATTCATGTATTTGTGGTGTCATCAATATTTGTCCTTTTGTGAATGACTGACTTAATTCATCATAATGGTTTCAAGCACTTTATGACATCTATGTCATAAAGTGCTTCATGGAGTCATCAAAGGTTTATTATTCCATTGTGTGTAAGTGCCTTAGTTTCCGAATCTATTCTTCTACTGGTGGGTGGTTGAACCATTTTCAGCTTCTTGCTATGCTGCTATAAACATGGGAGACCATCTATCTCTCTGTATTCCACATCTTATTTGGGGATCATATACCCAGTAGAGGTATTGATGGGCATTATGGAATTTCGATTCCCAGTTGTTTTAGATCAGCGGTTCTCAACCTTTGAGCGGTGACCCCTTTGGTGGTCATCCGATCCTTTTACAGGGGTCACCCAATTAGATTCATAACAGTAGCAAAATGACAGTTATGAAGTAGCAAAGAAAATAATGTTATGGTTGGGGTTGCCCACAACATAAAGGGTCGCAGCATTAGGAAGGTTAAGAACTGCCATATTTGATAGTGCCATATTTCTTGCATTGAACATTAAGGACCGAAGAGCCAATGAACTATGAAATGACATGAAGAACGTCACTCACAAAGAAAGCACAAGGTCATTAAAAAGACAGGAACGAAGGCCGGAGATCCATGAGCAGAACTCTTGTATTCCCTTGGCTGTGGATTCTGAGTGAAGTCACTTTTCCAGGACATCCTCAGCTGGTAGAAGCTGAGTGGACAGACTGCCTGCCCTTGCATCCCCTCCGAACCCCAAACATCGGAAATGCAGCCAGTGTGACCCCGAACAACAACAACAGAATTATGTATAAATTACTTATAATTTCCGTGTTCTGATCCTCAAAACCGCCAATAAAGTGCCAATTACCAAAGGGGTGGGGGAGGGAAGACAGGAAAGAAAGATATCTAAGTAGATGTCAGAGGAGATTCTGAAACTTGCTCTTCATCAGAGAGTAACTATGGCATATGGAAGAAATGATGGAGTCAAAGAGTTGAATGGAAAATTTCAAAGAGGAGCTAGAGAAGGCAAAATAGTGTTATGAAATGTTAACAGACCTAGAGTTAAAAAACCAAAAAGGAAGAAATGCTCAGCTTATCTTAAACTGAGAGAACCAAAGAAAAAAATTCAAGTCTTGAGTTTAAAAATTGAGTCTATAGGAATAAAATATTGTAGATGCAGAAAGCATCAAAAGAAGATAGAAAGAATACAGAGTCACTGTTCCAAAAACAACTAGTCAGCACCCAACCATTTCAGATCCAATGATACCAAGGAAAGAAGTTTGAACTGCACCTAAAGGCTCCGCCACAAACAAGGCTCCCAGAATTGATGGACTCTCCACTGCAATGGTTCAGCAAGCTGATGAAGCACTGGAACACTCGTCTATACTGATATTTGCAAGACAGGCTACTTGGCTAATTGACTAGAAGAGATCTATATTTGTATCCATTCCACAGAAAGGTGACCCAAAATAATACTCAAATTACAGAACATGATATAGAACACATCACCGGCAAGTACATTTTTCCTGCAGATCATCCAACCACAGTTGCAGTTGTACATTGACAGTGAGTGGCCAGGGACTCAGGCTGTGTTCAGAAGATGAAGTGGAACAAGGGCTATCATTGCTGATGTCAGATGGGTCTTGGCTGAAAGCAGAGAATACCAGAAAGGTGGTTACTTGTGTTTCATTGACTGTGCAAAGGCATTTGACTGTGTGGACCACAACAACCTGTGAGAAGATTGGGGATTCCAGAACACTTCATTGTGCTCATGCAGAACCTATACATGAATCAAGAGGCCGTTGTGCAAGCAGAAGAAGAGAATATTGCATGGTTTAAAACCAGAAGAGGTGTGTATCAGGCGTCCTCTCCCCATACTGAATCATTCTGTGTGCTGAGCAAATCATCAAAGAAGCTGGATGATATGAAGAAGATCGTGGCATCAGGAATAGAGGAAGGCTTATTAACAACCTGTGATATGCAGATGACAGCACCTTGCTTGCTGGAGGACTCGAGGCACTTGCTGATGACGATCAAAGCCTGCAGTCTTCAGTACGGATGACAACTCAATGCGAGGAAGACCTAAATCCTCACAAGTGGACCAATAGAGACAAGAGAAAGGGTTAAAGTTGTCAAGGATTTTGCCTTGCTTGGATACACAGTCAATGCTCACGGAAGCAGCAGTCAGGAGATCAGAAGACATTGCATTGGGTCAAGCAGCTGCACAGGACCTCTTTAGAGTACTGAACAACCAATCTGTTACTTTGAGGACTAAGGTGCACCTGACCCAAGCCACGGGATTTTTTATTTGCTTCACATGCATGTGGAAATTGGACATTGAATAAGGAAGCCAAAGGAAGAATTGATGTGTTTGATTTGTAGTTTGAATAAAAATATTGAAAATAACATGGCCTTCCAAAAGGACAATGGCATCTGTCTTGGAAGAAGTACACCAGAATGCTCCTTAGATGTAATGATGGGGAGACTTCGTTCACGCACAGCTTGTCTGTGCCATTCGGTCTGGTTTCTTCACATGAGGTGTACTTTTCTGTTGGCTCTGTGACATGGTGTTTTATTTTCTTTTTGAAAATAATTAAAGCATTTTCTTGGGGGCTTGTACAACTCTTATCAAAATCCACACACGCATCCATTGTGTCAAGCACTTTTGTACATTTGTTTTGTGTGTTCGTATGTACTGATCAGGTGGTTCTGAAGTGGATGCTGCTCCTTGTGTACTAGGTATAGCTGTTGAAACTACAAGGATAGCTAGAGCATGTGGGTAGAAAGGTCTTAATTTTGCGGAAAAAGTAAAGAACTGAGTTTTAAAAAGTGAAATCTCCAACAGCAAAAGAAAAAATCAAACAAACAGATGAGCCAACAAATAAATAAAAGTTCAAAATCAAATAATATCCTCCCCAACCCACCAAAAGAAATATAGAATAGCTAAGTAAATAAAGATAGGGAGAGGGGAGGGATACGCAGGCCAGAGTCTTGCCCCTTTCCAGTTAGCAGCATGGGCTTCTGAAAACCCCACTCTGATGAGGACCATAGAAGCGCAGGCACAGTGTGCGGTGGTGACCTCTCTGGACCCTAGACCATCATAGGGAGTTAGCAATGACCTTTCACCTTTTGCTTCTCTTCTGGCAGTTTATCGAAACAAAGGCAAAGCTAAAGGAAAAACAAAAAGAGAAGAGAGAGAAAAGGGGAATACATTCCTAAGCCAGCACCTGTAATTCCAGAGTAGTGACAGCCTCCCTGTACCAAATTGGGGCTTTTCCACCTCCACCACTATAATGGATCTCAGAAATGTGTGGGTTACATCCTTCTAGGGCTGCTCTACTAGTTTAAAAATAGCCCTAGCCAAGCATAGCCAGGCCCAGGTACGTGGAGCTCATGAACGTCTATGCTCTGCTGCTCTGATGATTTTTAACTAGCCCGAAGCTGGCTTAATTGGGCCCTGGGCTGCAGAACCGATGACTGGGCACTCCCTGCTAGTCTGCTGGTACAAAAATAGCTCTAGGCCTGTTCGGTCAGGCCCGGAGTCCTTAGAGCCGGTGCCAATCTTACTTACCCCAAGTGCTGCTTGGCAGCTACTTCTCAAATGTGCATCCAAGAGACTTCCCTGTACCAGGGGTTGGTGGGAACCGGGGGGCGGGGAGGGGTGGGCGAGCTTCAATGCCCACTGTAACAGCCTCTCCTACTACTTCTGTTCAGCTCCATTTGTTTTTAATTTATTTTTTCAGAGTTGCAGGGTTCCAGATACAAAATGTCTATTTGGGTGAGTGTTTTAGCAGGAATGGGGGTCGGATTTGGTCAAACGCCTTCATTCATGAAATGTTCTTTTTGACAAGGAATGTAAGGCCATCCCTTTCCCATATATATGGAAACCAGATGACGATCTGACACAAGAGACCAGTCCACGTTAGCTCACTAATGTCTAGTATATCTTTATGTGTTCCATGTCATTTTTGGTAACTTCCAGTTTTCTAGATCCATACTTTGTACCTTCCACATTCTGATTATTAATGAATATTTTCAGTTGGTTCTTCTCTTTTTGTGTCATACTTCATAAGCGAATGAAGGTCACTAAGTATCATTCCACCCCTCCTGGTTTCCCTATATAGATAAACATACCTACAAAGGAAAACAAGCAAGGAGCCAGCAACAATAACGATCGAAAACAGGTAAAGACCTCAATCTTCGAGGGAACAGAGGGTCTAGAGCAGTGGTTCTCAATCTTCCTAATACTTTGCCCCATTAATATAGTTCCTCATGGTGGGAACCCCCCCCAACCATAAAATTTATTTTCGTTGCCACTTCATCACTATCATTTTGATATTGTTATGAATTGGTTGACCTTTGTGAAAGAGTTGTTCGACCCTCAGAGGGTTCGCAACCCACAGGTTGAGAACTGCTGGCTTAGAGGGAGAACAAACTACAAGATGCTACAGTCCAGTCTAAGCACGGTGGCTAAAATCCACTTTACATAGCTTTTTGTCTGATACTAGGGCTTTTTTACATGCATTGGGGATTCACCAGAGATCCTGCAAATGGATTTGGGGCTACCACTATCATCTAAAACTTTCTGCAAACTGGGTGTTTTGAATTTAGGCATTTGTATCTGGAATTAAAAGACCCAAACCAGAACATCCTTAACATATCTTACATGGAAAGAATTGAAAAGGAATCACGCCTTGAGTTGCTATGCGGAAGGCATTAGCCACAGACAAGGCTCCAAAAATTGGTGGAATAACAAATGAAATGTTTTAGCCAGCTAATGAAGCACTAGAAGACAGCTATCTGGCCAACTGAATAGAATAGATCTTTATTTGTCCCTATTCCAAAGTAAAGTGACCTGATAGAATGCTAAAATTATAGAAAAGTATCTGTAATATCACACATAAGTTAAATTTTGCTGACGATTATCCAACAACGATTGTAGAAGTACATTGACTGCAAGCTACCAGGAATTGAAGCTGGAGTCAGATGAGGACATAGAACAAAGGGTACCATTGTTAATGTCAGATGGATCTTGGCTGAAAGCAGATATTGGCTTGTGTTTTATTGACTATGCAAACATAATGAACTACGGGTAGTCTTGAGAAGAATGGGAATTTCATAACACCTCATTGTACATGTATCAAAAGGCAGTTGTGTAAACAGAACCAGGAAATACTGTGAAGCTCAATACCAGGAAAGGTGTGCAACAGGGTTGTATCCTTGCATATCAACTAAATTGGATACCCAAAATTGGGGGGGGGGGGGGATAAAGGCATGAAGTGATTGACTTACAAACTTTCATAGGAGGTGGAGCATATTCACAGGATTATAGGATCAAGGTGTAGGTGTTACTTAATTGCAATTGTGAGGCTAAAGAATTATGTACACATGCCAAGTTGGCAAGGGGTGGATTGAGGTAGTTTTTGTGTCAATCTGGCTGATAAACACATGTGGGGTTCATTGAATGGCGGAGGGATAAATGGTTTGGTGAGCCTCGCCTTTTCAAGTTCTCGGGTCTCTTGTTTTGTGATAGTCAGACCAGGGTGCAGCTGCCTTAGCCAGTTCCCTGCTTCAGCTGGCAAGGTGCACTTCCTGCAAGACATCCCCAAGGAGAAGACACATAGACCTACCCTGATGCAGCCCAAGGTGCTGGAGCAGCTGCGTGGAGACCCCTGTCAGTGCTGAGATGCTTACATGTGTTCACTGATTCAGCTTTCCTCCTGCAGTCCTGTCTTATACATGAGTTTCTGTAGATTTGTTTCTCTAAATTACCCAGACACACCATCTATGCAGGATATACTATTTGACATGATATGTTATTGTTTTCTATGGTGTTGGATTCTATTCATTAGAATTAAAAAAATATTTTGCATCTGTTTTTGTGAGGGAAAGATGCTATATTCTCATAAAGATTTATAGCCTCAGAAAACCACTAGACAGTTACATTCTGTTGTGTAGAGTTGCTGTGAGTCTGAATTGACTTGAGGGCGCTGAGTTTCATTTTTGGTATGGTTCGTGACACATATTGTTCTATAGTCTTCTTTGTTGGCTGTGATTTTGCCCGATTTTGGTAGAAGGGTTATACTTGTTTCATAAAATTAATTCACTAGTATGCGATCACTTTCTGTGCTTTGTAGTCATTTATGGGGAACTGGTATCAACACTTTGCTGAATGTTTGGTAAAATTTTCTGGACTTTTTTTGTTGTTAGAAGTTTTTTAATGTCCAATTCCGTTTCCTTTTTGTTATGGGTATGTTTAAATTTTCTAACACATCCTGTTATAAATTAGGTCGGGTGTGTGTTTTTAGAAATGTTTCCATTTCTTCTAAGCTTTCAAATTGGTTGAAGTACAGTCCCTCATAGTTTCTGTTATTCTTTTTCCTTTGGTTGATTCTGTATTGACGTCACCCAATTCATCTCTTATTTGTGTTTATTGTATCTTCTCTTTTGTTTCAATTTCCTATAGTTTGTCAAGGTACTTAATCTTGGTTTAAGACAAATTTATAGTCTTGTTGACTCTATTAATTCCTATCATTTTTCTGCTTCCTGTTTCATTTATTTCTGCTCTAATCTTTACCATTTATTTTCTTCTGATGACTGTATGGATTTGCTTCTCTGTTTTATGAGTTGGAGTTGTTGGGTTAATGTTGTGACTTTGGTGCTTTCTTCTCTCTTGATGTCTCTGTTTACTGCTATAAATTGACCTCTTCTCATTTGACTCTAAGAAATTTTTCATTTCCATTTTCAATTCCTCTATTCTCCAGCAGTTTGTAAGCCGGGTGTTACTCATTCTTTTTTGTATCTGATTTTCTCTCTGACCTTCATGTTATTTTCTGCCAATTTTATAGTTGATATATAGCCAATTAATAGTCCATTATGTAATATATTATACATTTGAGCCTCTATACTTATGATTATAAACCCATATTTGAAGGAGTTCTCTGCTATGCTGATGGATGAGTTACTCTAATTTATGAGACAGTACGAACCAAGTCTTTGTTTCCTTGGGGGTATGGTCTGCTGAAAAACAAAAAATAAAAACCACATCTCCATCAAAGATAGTCTTCTCTGTGTAAGAGCTGCCTCGGAAACACACAGAGAAATCCCAGGATCATCAGAATTAGAGCCACCAGTGGAGCACAGTTGAGATCCCTATGTGGCATGGTGGAGGCCTAGAGTCTATGGCACAGAGACGATGGGACAGAGCAAAGGATCTGGGCTAAGACAAGAGGCACAAGCAAGGAGATCATGCAACAAAGTAGAGGAACAGCACTGAGACTCTGAGGCCGACTGTGAGACAGAGTGACAGGCAGGCTGTCTAGTCCTCAGAAGCAAAACCCAAGAGACAATGTAACTGAGAAACTGAAGATCTGACAAAGACTTGGCTTCTGGCTGAGGAAAGGCACTTTTGTGGTCCAATGACTATATCCTTCCTATTTGATGATCCTGACTTGTGGTAATCTATTAACTCTTCTAGTAAACCCCTGATCATACGTATTGTCTATGAGTTCTGTGTGGCCATTGTAATGAATTATCAAAATCAGCAGAGAAGTTCGGTGCTCTGAGAGGAAACAGTTGGTTGGTTTCAAAATAAGGAAGATAGAGGGTGGAGACATGTTTGACTTCCACCTTGTGAAATTTGGTATTGCGTTTGTGTGCATTTGGATTCTCTTCCCTTATAAAGCCATGATTGGTTAAATAGGACGCTCATTGTGTTTGCACAATAGTGTTGTGATCCAAATGGATGTTTTGTGTCATTTTGATGTTTTAAATTTGATAGAGGTTTGTTTTGTGGCCAAACATAGCATCTATTCGGGATAATGTGAAAAGTGCCCTGGAAAGGAATGTGTATTCTGATTTTACTGGGAGGAGTGTTCTGTCAATTGAATGCTTGTTGAGTTTCTTTCTAATTACTCAGTCCTTCATCCAAAATGGTTTGTTAAAGTATCCAACTATTTTTGTGAAGTTGTCTCTCTTTTCACTTACTCTACACCAGTGTGCTGCTGCTTGACTTAGTTCTTTGCCTCAATCAGGTGCTGCATTTCCTGTGGGCCGAACCAACCCATGGCTGAAATATCTATGTATATATGCATATACATATATACACATGTCTATATAAATATATGTTTTAGTGCTCTGACTACATAGGCGTGTGTGTTTAGCTTGTTTCTCTATGTGTGAGGCAATCTCTCCATGCCTGTGGTGGAGCACAATGTGAGCACTGCTATGACCATACATTGGTCCTCAAAATGACACGTTTGCTCTTTAAAACTGTAAAGAGTTCCTTTGGAAAACATTTGTCCACAGTAATATGTTTTTAAATTATGTGATGACTGCTTAAATGGCAATTGATTATGGATTCCAGAAAAATGAAATCCAGGGCAGTTTCCATCTTTTATTGGTTTATTATGATGTTATTAATTCTGTTGTGAGAATTTCTGTTTACTTTACACTGAGGTGTCATTCATACTGAAGACTACATTATTTGATCCTCTGTTCTTTCAACAAGCAAGTTTATGTCCTCTGCATATTGAAGGCTGTAAATGAGCTTCCCTCCAATCTGATGCTAATTCTTCTCATCATCCAGTATGGTAGTCTGGGTTGAGTAGAGAAACAAATTCATAGATACTCATATGTGTATAAGAAGAGTTTTATAGATAGGAACAATTGAATATTGAGAAAACATCCCAGCCCAGTCCTGATGAAGTCCATAAGTCTGATATTAGCCCATATGTCCGATACCAATCTATAAATTTCTCTTCAGACTCACAAAACAGGTGCAATGATGCCAAATACAGGACAATCCTAGGCCAGTGTGTGAAATGTCCTGTGGATCCATTGGCAATAGAAGCATCTCAGGGCTGGCATGTGTCTCCAAGTGGCTCCTCTAGCTCCAGGGTTCTGGCTGGGTCAGTGTAGCTCCATCAGGCTCGTTGTCAGTAATGTCTTGCAGAGAGTGAACATGTGTCCCGCATCCAGTGAGCTAATTACCTCCTAGCACGTCCAAATGAGGTCATCAAGCTGCGATCTGATTGACAGGTTCAACTCCACCCCTTCACGCTTTAAGTCTCAATTTGACAACAGATTATGTAGCTCCCACATCCAGCTTTTCAGATTGTTTGCAGAGCACACAGATTGATTAAGTATGGCAAGAAGATGCATACCTTGATGCACACCTTTCTTGATTTTTAAACCAGGATCCCCTGTTCTGTTCAAAGACCTATCTCTTTGTTTATGTACAGGTTTCAAATAAGCACAATTCAGTGCTCTGAAATTCCCATTATTTGTAATTATCTATCCCATGTTATAATACACAGAGTGGACTGCCTTTGCATAGTTACTAAATAAAAGAAGGTTAAAGATCTCCATGGCATTCTCTGTTCCAAACAAGCTCCATCTGACACAAGCAACGACATTCCTCATTCCACATCCTCTTCTGAAACCAGCTTGAATTTCTGGCTGCTCCCTGCTGATGTACTGCTGCAATCACTTTTTATCCTCAGTAGAATTTTACTTGTGCCTGATATTAATGAGTTTGGGTTTGAGTAATTACATGGAGTTCCCTGGGTGGCCCAACTATGACCAAACAAATGGTTGGTTATTGGTCATTTGCTCTCACCCAGAGGTGACCTGGAAGACTTGCTTGGTGATTTGTTTCTGAATGGTCATATCCTTGAAAATTCTCTGACTAGTTCTTCTCTGCACATATGGGGGCATCATGAGTTATAATGAACTCACCAGTGACTAACAACAATATTACACTGAGAGTTCTCTTCTCTGTAATCCCCAATTTTACTTGCTCATCCATCTCTACCGAGGGGGTTAGTCTGGGACCTTTAAGTACTGGAGGAACTTTGGGTGTAAAAGGTTTCTCTTGTTCTAATCTGGTTCCCAGAATGGGACTTTTATATACTCCTTCCTGAGTACTTTACCAATAAAATATTATCCATTGTGTCTTCACCCCTTCTCAAAGCCCCCAGGCATTTGAAGTGTCATTGCGTAACTTTGTATTTCATTATCAAGTACACTCAGAAACTTTTGATTGGTCTTATTCACAGGAGCCTATATTATGACATATAAAAGTGATGACATCTATATTTTCAGTAGATTTATTTTACTGGTGTTTAGGCAGAGCACTAAAATATAATTCCAATGATACCATTACATTAAAAAAATGTAATACCGATGTGTTTTTATAGTTACCATAGAAGTGAAATTTGCTTTCGAGAGCATTATTATAATTTTCTCCTACACAGGAGATATGCTTGCCTTATGTTTAAAAGCCAAAGAAGGAAAAGAGTAAATAAAATTATTTTCATCAACATGACTGCAGTTGTTGCTATCCTCACCACCGGTGATACACATAGCAAAAGATTACCTGTAAACACCTAAAAGCCCTTCTCTTAAACAGTGGGCTTTTTGCTTCCATCATGGTGAAGCCCAGGTCCTTTGATGGGATTATTGATGACAATGAAGGTAAGAGAGGGCACGCAGACCTACCTTTCTGCATTTTCCACCAGCACACTGTGGATCCCTTAGGATGGACAGTGGCCTGACTTTTCCCTTACCCACACCAAATGACCCAGACAACAATCTTTACCAATGTGTGGAGGAAGTCGCGCTGGGTTCTAGCAGAACAAATGGGTGATGGACTCTTACCCAATATTAATTCATTTTTCATTTTACTCATTGCTCCTTTGAGTTGGAAGCTTAATGGGATGATGGATTGGGCCAACACTTAATATCTGCTAAATTTCTTGCTAGTCTCAGTTACTGTGACTCCTGAGGACTTGGGTATCTGAGCTCTACTGGATTCTCTTCTCTGTATACCTAAAAGGAAGCAAAGATTAGCTATGGATAGTTCGGGCAGTTGGTGTTTGGGGTACCCAAGTTGGTTTAAGTGGAAACAAGCTAGATTTAGAGTATCCTATTTGAAGCAGCACAAGAAATATCAAACAAGAAAAAAATTTTAAGTTCCCATGGAAAAGTCTAGAAGGTCAATGACAACACAGGGGTTGAAGGATTGGTATCATAGGAAAATAGGACCAAGGTAACAGCTGGGAGAAATCCCTGTTTTATGTTTGCCCATAGCCTCGCCAGTAAGTAGACCCATGGTGTGCGGGTACATTGACTTGCTGTGGTCTCCAAGCACTTAAAAGCCGTATTGTGTTCCATTCTGTATGTACATATAGTGGCTGAACACTATGACTCCTGCAAGAGTTAAGAAAAAGAGGAGAGTCAATGAAACCCGAGTGACACGCGTGAAACAATACCTGGGTTCTGAAATTCGCCATCTCTTTCTCAGTCTTCAAAATTAAGAAGAAAACGGAAAGCTTTTCATTGTGAACGAAGAGATGGTTTATAGAGCAGGTTGTCAGTTTCACATTCAACAATCCATCTGCATTTTGTTTCATCTCATTCATTCTAATCCCCTCGGTGGACTGTGACCTAGTGCACTTCCTCTATTTTCCATTTCCATCCCTCCTGACTTCCTACCCCTGCTGAACTTGTCCTTGAGTAAATGCTGCCCTGTGGATGTTAAACCATTGATGCTTGCGAGGTGAACATTACTAGTGTCATTGTTCCCTTGATCGACCTGTGCTAGTGTTCAGCTGAAATTTGAGCCAAGAGCACTTGCCATCTTATAGCAACTTCAATATCCGAAAGCAATAATTTTAAAAATAGAATAGCCTTTTATTTTGAAAGATTCCATCACATTCAAATTCATCTGGGCCTATAAAATATTTCTTTCTACTTCATGTTTTTCTCATACCAAAAGTATGTAAAAAGGAATAAGGTGTAATAAAGCCAGAAGGAATAAGACTCCATTCCCTTCTATCCTGTTAGACGCCCCTGAAAAAGGAATTTTTGAAGCATTGTCACAGGGCGTCCACAGAGTCCAGTCAAATAAATTTTCAATAAGTTTGTCTTGCAAGTACCGCAATCCAATGAGATGGATTAGAATAATAAAAAGAAATCCTAAATATTGTATGTCAAAAATGATACCGAGATGTATTGGGGAAATGATGTGACTTTATATTTAGAGATGAATACATAATATAAAACCCAAACTTGTAGTAAGCGAGTTAGCTTAAGTGTGACAAGCTTCCCTGTGACCGGGTAGATCCAGGAATCACCACACATTTTAAGACAAGCTCAGTGCTATTTGACTTTGAGCTGGACCGATTTTGCTTCCTCAAGCTACTCTTTCGTTATCGGCCTCTCCTTTTCTCTCCTAGCCCAGGGGACTCTGCAGCCAGAGTGTCGGGTTTTGTAGTTTTACTCTTACTCTCCTGGTCACCACCTCTGTGCTCTTGTTCTACGTACAAGTTCTTCTTTGCCATGCTCAAAGTTGTAACAAAGGAAAACAAACCCAAACCGTCTCCACTGCTTGGGACCTCTTTTGACTCATAGTGACCCTGCAGGACAGTCGAACTTCTCCCTGTGGATTTCGGAGGCTGTCTGTTCATCACAGAAGCAGGCTGCCTCATCTTTCTCCTGGGGAGTTGCTGATGGGCTCTAACTGCTGATCTTGCGGTTAGCAGACCAACATGCAATCAACTAAATCATGGGGCTAACCATAATTATGTGGATGAGCTGCACACTGTAGGAGTAGAGCCTTTGGACTTTCCTTTGCTAATGGGGCATGTCTCAAAATGAGAAGAAACCGCTGCAAACATCAACTAATAATTAGGACCTGGAATGTATGACGTGAAAATCTAGGAAATGTGGAAGTCATTAGAAATGAAATGGAATGCCTAAAGATCCCAGATGGTAATGAGCTGAAATTGAGTGGCACTGGCCATTTTGAATGAGAAAAATCACATGCTTTAACTATGACAGGAACGACAAAATCAAGAGGAATGGTGTTGCACTCGTCCTCAAAAATGACATTTCAAGATCTATCTTGAAGTACAGTGCTGTCTGTGATAGGATAATTTCTATCACATACAAGGAAATCCGGTCAATACAAGTATTATTCAAATTTAGGTACCAACCATGAAAGTTAGTGAAGCAGAAATAGAAGAATTCTACCATGGCCTTTAGTCTGAAGTTGATCAAATATGCAATCGAGATGCATTGATAATATTGTCAATTAGAATGCAAAAGTTGCAAACAAAGAGGAAGAAATAAGAGTTAGAAAATATGGTCTTGGTGATAGAAATGAGGCCAGAGATGGCATGATAGAATTTTGCGACACCATTAACTTCTTTATCATGAATACCCTTTTCAACAACACAGAAGGCAACTATGCATGTGGATGTATCCAGATGGGAAATCAGAAACTAAATGGACGACATCTATGGGAAGAGACAATGGAGAAGCTCAATATCAGTAGCTAAAACCAGGCTAGGGGCCAACTGGAATGGACTGTACGTTCAGATGGAAGTTGAAGAAAATTAAAATACCTGTATATACTCGAATATAAGCTGATCCAAGTATAAGCTGAGGTACCTAATTATTACCTGGGAAACCAGAAAAACTGATTGACTTGAGTATAAGCCTAGGGTGGGAAATTCAGGATGTGAATTAACGCAGAGACCAGAGGGGAGAGACGGAGCACAGCCACAGACACATCTTTACCAGTTCAGCTGCCGGTGTAAGTGAATCACTACGGGTGCTTCTGTGAACTGGAGCCGTCTACGTCATAGGACGGCTCTGATTGGTTAGATGTGAGTAAACAAACATTCAAAGCCCTGCAGTGTCAGAGGGGCTTTGCATAAACAGCGGAGGAATGGCAATCACCCGCCAGATGTTACATCTCACTGGGGTACCACTGACCTGTGTATAAGCCAAACCCCTTTTTTTCAGCACAATTTTTGTGCTGAAAAACTCGGTTTATACACGAGTATATATGGTAAGTCCCCATTGAGGCCAAATTAAGGCCTTAAGTCCATCCTACCTGACTTTTCAGAACATCGCAAGAACAGATGTAGCGTATTAAACAATCGTGACAGAAGACCTGATGAGCTGTGGGATGACATCAGGAAGATCAGGCATGAAGAAAGCAAAAGGTCATTAACAAGACAGAAGGGAAAGAAAAAAAATCAAAGTATATGTCAGAAGCAGAAACTGGGAAATTCTCTCTTAATCATAGAGTAGCTAAAGCAAATGGAAGAAATGCTGGAGTCCAAGAAAGTTCAAAGGGCAGCTTGAGGAGATGAAATGGGAAAACATCATAAATGTGCAGAGACCTGTAGTTACAAAACCACAAAGGAAGAGCATGCTCAGTACAGTTGAACCCCAGTACTCAACCGCATCAGAACTTGACCTAATCCGATTTCGATGCGAAATGTTGAGAAAATTTTGCATCAGAGCTTGAACGAAAGATCAGAATTTAACCCGACAAACGTGATTCTTGTAAACAAAAGCAATTCGTGTTTCGGTCACTTGGCCTTAGTTGGTGTTGGTACACGTTATTGAAACCCTTTGCGGCTGTGTTCCAAACGTTTTGCTATAATTTTCTTAGTTTTATGACTCTTTATACTGTTTTTAGATAAAAAAAGATGGGTCCTAAGAAAGAGTTTTTTGAAAAGAATCACCGTGATAAGGAACTGGTTAACCATGTTATTGATATTGTTGATGACTTAGTGAAAACCCTTTAGAAAACAGTGAAGGAAATGCCAACAGAAGACCACATTAGACAGATTTTTAGACAGCCAGGTCCTAGTGAAAATAGACAAAGAAAGGGAAAGACTCCTGAAAAGCAGCTACCAGTTGATTTGATGGAAGGGGATTCCCCTTCCAAACAACGACTCTCTTCATCCCTCCTCTCCACATCTGGGTCCACAGATCCAGATCCTCATCAATCTCAAGGTACTGCAGTTGTTAAAAACTTTTTAAATATTGTATTTCTTATTAAAATTATATTATTTAACTCTGAACTTATTTACTTTGAAATTTCTGTGTCATGTTTTGTATACAAAGGCAAGGTTAGGGTAAAAACTTGTTGGTCAAGTATAGATTAATCCGTTTTCAGTTATTTCTTATGGGAAAAATTGATTCAGAACTCGACTGCATCACATCTGGATGCTCCTTCTAGAACATATTAACATCCAGGTCTGGTGTTCTACTGTACAACTTTGACTGAAAGAACTGAAGGGGAAAAAAATCAAGCCTTGACTTGCAATATTGAAAGTTTCTATGGGGAGAACTACTGAGTGATTCAGGGAGCAGCAAAAGAAGATAGAAAAAATACACAGTCCTTGTGCCAGAGAGAACTAGTCAGCAAAGCGGCCATCTCGCTCAGAAGCAACAAAGCCCACATGGAAGAAGCACACCGGCCTGTGCGATCACGAGGTGCCCAAGGGACCAGGTATAAGGCATCATGCACAAAAAAAAAAACCAACGATATAAGTGTGTGTATGTATGTGTATATATATATATATATATATATATATATATATATATATATATATATATATATATATATATATATACACACACACACACCATATTAAATGAAGGGGGAAGTGCAGAGTGGAGACCCAAGGCCAAAGTGTCGGCCAATGGAGATCCCCTCATAGAGGGGTTTAGGAGAGGAGATGGGTTAATTAGGGTGTGAGGTAGTATCGATGAAGAACACAGCTTTCCCCCAGATCCTGGATGCTTCCTCCCCCCAACTACCATGATCCGAATTCTACCTTGCAGGCCTGGATAGGACAGAGGCTGTACACTGGTACATATGAGGGCTGGAGGTACAGGGAATCCAGGGTGGATGATACCTTCAGGACCAAGGTTGTGAGGGACGATGCTGGGAGAGTGGAGGGTGAGTGGGTTGGAAAGGGGGAACTGATTACAAGGATCCACATGTGACCTCTTCCCTGGGAGAGGGACAGCAGAGAAGGGGGGAAGGGAGACTTCGGATAGGGCAAGATATGACAAAATAACGAGGTATAAATTACCAAGGCCACATGAGGGAGGGGGGAAAGGGGAGGGAGGGGGAAAAAAAGAGGACCTGATGCAAGGGGCTTAAGTGGAGAGCAAATGCCTTGAGAATGATTGGGGCAGGGAATGTATGGATGTGCTTTATACAATTGATGTATGTGTATGTATGGATGGTGATAAGAGTTGTATGAGTCCCTAATAAAATGTAAAAAAAGAAAAGAGGAGAAAAAAATGATTAGGGCAAAGACTGTACAGATGTGCTTTATACAATTGATGTATGTATATGTATGAACTGTGATAAGAATTGTATGAGCCCCTAATAAATTGTTAAAATTTAAAAAAAAGAACTAGTCAACATTCAACCATTTCAGGAGTTAGCATATGAGAAAGGAACAATGGTGTTTGTGATAGTTAGGGTTTATTGTGCCAACCTGGCCAATGAACACATGTGGAATTAATTGAAGGGTGGACAAATAAATGGTTCAGCGAGCCTCACCTTTCTGGCCTCTTGCTCTCTGATGGTTGGACCAGGGTGCAGCTGCCAGCTGCCTTAGCTTGTTCCCTGCTTCAGCTGGCAATGCTCACTTCCTTTGAGACATCCCGGAGGAGAAGTCACATGGTGGACCTACCCTAATGCAGCTCTGGGTGCACCTCTCTTGTAAAATATGAGTGTTTATGAATTTTGTTTCTCTAGTCTAACACAGTGCGGAAGGAAGCTCAAGCTGCACTGACAGCATTAACCCCAAACAAGGCTCCAGGAACTAATGCAATGAAATGTTTCACCAAGTTGTCAAAGCATGGAACGCACTCACTCCTCTACGCCAGGAAATTTGGAAAATAGCTACTTGGCCAACTGACTGGAAGAGATCCATGTTTGTATCTATCTCAGAGAAAGGGCACCCAAGAGAATGCTCAAATTATGGAACAGTATCATTGATATCACATGCAAGTAAAATTTTGCTGAAGATCATCCAACAACTGTTGCTGCAGTACAGTTTTATTGGCATTTCATCCACATGTCATGCAACCATACCAAGAAGAGTTGTACAATCTCTACCACAATCAATTTTAGAACATTTTCTTTTTCCCCATACTCATTGCTATTCATGTAATTTTTTTCAATTTTGGGAAAAATATATACAACAAAACATTTCCCACTTCTACATGTACAACTCAGTTCCTGTTGTGCAACCATTAGTTTTTCCCTCTACAAATTGTCCCACCACCATTAAAATGAGCTCAATGTCCCCTAAGTAAAGACTCTTCCTCCTTCACCCATGAGAACCATGTGGCATGTTTGCTTTCTTTCTTTTAGTTGTTTCCCTGATATAATGTTCACATATCATACACTTCTGTAGTTAAACCGCTTTTTAAAAGAGTTGTATTTACATCACCACAATCAGCTCTCATGCTCCCTCCCCATTCCTGCATTCGCGGATTATGTTCATTTGCTTTTAGAACATGAAATTACCATGTGCTGTCCAACGCAAATAAATCCATCTTGGTAGAAGTACAGCGAGAATACTTCTTAGAAATGAGGATGGTGAGACTTCATCTCACATACTTTACACATGTTATCAGGAGGCCCAGTCCCTGGAAAAGGGCACCAAACTTGATTGAGGAAGAGGATGTGGCTACAGCAATCGGCTCAAACATGATGACAATTTTAAGGATGGCTCAGGATCAGGCGTGTTTTGATTTGCGTTGTTGGACATAGAGTCACTAGAAGGTGGAGCCGTTATTATGGCATCTAACAACAGGGACAGCTCTGACAGATAGGAATCCTAAATGAGAAGTAGGCTCTACCCTACCCCGATAGCAGAAGCTGGTTCAAAGTGGAGTGTTTTCCAAAAATTGAAAAATGTCTCCTCGTTCAAATGTCAACCATTCCTTCCTCAGACTTTAATTAGACTTGCACTTATTCTTGAAACTCAAGAGAATCGCAAGGGGGTGGTTCACAATGGTCTATCCCTGGTTTATAGTGCAGAACAGAAAGGACAAAATCCTTTATAATTAGGACAAAGAACAGTTTTCACAAGGTCAGCTGTACTCTCTGTGCTGATCCCATACCCTGATTATTTTATTATCTCTTCATTGAGTTCACTGAGTTCAAGGTAAAGACAAAGGGGGATTTATAATCCCTTAAAGTCTACTTTCCCGAGAGCCAGGGTGATGTGTACTTCACGATTTTTTGTTATCTTGTTTCGTTATTTTGTTACTTTACAATAAGCTTCTAAAAATCTTTTGTGGGGAAATTAGGTGAAAATTTACAGAGCAAATCATCATTTTACATTCAACAATTTGTACACATTTTGTTTCAACTCACCCATTGCAAGCCTCATTTATCCCCCTTCCTCCTTGTGTTTCTTATTTCCATTTCTCCTTCTTTTATATCCCTCTGAAATGTGTTCTTGAGTAAATGCCTCCCTTATGATCTTAAATGAGTGCTTAATCTACTGAGGAGATGAGTACCATTTCATACCTAAAGGAGGACTAAGGGCCGTATGTAGTCTTGGCAGTTCCACCACTTGCGAATCCACCAGCAAGCCTTGTTTCTCATATAATTTGGAATTCTGTCCCACATTTTCTTCCACTCTATGCAGGTCCTTCGAATGTGATGTTTTTTTCAAAACAATTGATAATGGTATCCAGGCACCACAGGAGTAGACTCTTAATGGTGATGCATTACACTTGTAGATAACAATCATTACCAAATCATATTTGAAACCCACCAATTCAGGTTACATTCTCCAATTCAGCTTCATAAGCAATAAGAATACTTTTCTCTATGAGTTCCGTGTCTAGTTTTCAAATGTTAGCAAATGCAGGTGAATAAATGAATATGACTGGCATCTCCTGAGTTGGTTTAAAATGGTAAGACGTGTGCCGGGGTCAGTATTAAAAGACCTATATTTTGGGTAGACATGACCATCCAAAGGAGCCCTGGTGGTATAGTGGTTGCATGCTGGGCTGCCATCTGTATGGCCGGCATTTCGAAACCACCAGCAGTTTCTCAGGACACATACTGGGGTTGCTATGAGTGACATTGACTCAATGGGAGTGAGTTTGGTTTTGGAGTTTAAAAAATATAACACTCAATAACAGTTGCAGCAGTACACTGACAGGGAACTGCCAGTAGTTCAGGCTGGATTCAGGGGAAGGTGTGGAACAAGACAAATCACTGCTGACTTCAGATGGATCTCGGCTCAAAGCAGAGAATATCAGCAAGATACTTACTTGTATTTCACTGACTATGCAATGGCATTCGATTATTTAGACCAGTGCTTCTCAACCTTCCTAATGCTGCGACCCTTTAATACAATTCCTCATGTTGTGGTGACCTCCCCCCCCCCACAACCATAAGATTATTTTCATTGTTATTTCATAACTGGAATTTTGCTACTGTTATGAATGGGATGACCCCTGTGAATGGGGCGTTTGATCCCCCAAAGGGGTTGTGACCCACAGGTTGAGAACTGCTGATGTTGACCGTAATAATCTGTGGATAACCCAGAGAGGAATGGGATTTCCAAAACACTTCATGTATGAGGTACTCATTCATGGATCAAGAAGAAATTCTGGGAACAGAATGAGGGTTTTAAATCAGGAAAGGTGCATATCAGGGTTGTATAATCTCACCATACTTATTCAATCTGTATGCTGAGCAAATAAACCACCAGAGAAGCTAGATTATATGAGGAAGAATGTGGCATGAGGATTGGAGGAAAGCTTGTTTACAACCTGAAATATGCAGACGATACAACCTTGCTTGCTGAAAGTAAAGAGGAATGGAAACACTTGTGGATGATCAATGATTGTAGCCTTCAGTGTGCATTGCAACTCAATGTAGGAAGACCGAAATCCTCACAACTGGACCAATAGTTATGCTATGATAAATGGAGAAAAGGTTGAAGTTATCAGGAATTTTGTCTTCCTTGGATCTATAATTAATGATCATGGAAGCAGCAGTCAAGAGATCAAAATATCCATTGAATTAGGTAAATCTAATGCACAAGACCTTTTTAGAGTATTGAATGGCAAGAATCATTCTTTGCGGACTAAGGTGCACCTGGCCCAAGGCATGGTATTCTCCATTGCATCGTATGCATGTGGAAGTTGGACACTGAATAAAGAAGACCATAGAAGAATCGATGCATTTGAAATGTGGTGCTGGAGAGGAATATTGAAAGAACTATGGAGTGCCAAAGGACAAACTAATGTGTATTGAAAGAAGTAAGGCCAGAGTGTTCCTTACAGGCAAAGATGACAAGGCTTCATCTTACATACTTTGAACATGTTGTCAGAAGGACCAGTTCATGGAGGACATCATGTTTGGGCAGTAGCAGGACAGCGAAAAAGCAGAGGATGAAGATGGATTGACACAGTGGCTACATCACTGGGCTCGGGCATAGGAACCATTGGGAGAATGGCGCAGAACCGAGCAGTGTTTTGTTGGGTTGTGCGTAGGGGAGCTATGGGTTAGAGCTGTCTCTATGACACCTAACCCTACCACCACCACCATCAACAATATTTCAGGGCCAACAGGTAGGTCACTTTCCTTCTCGGGGATTCATTTTTCACACTTATACAGCGAAGAAATTCTCTACTTCCAGGTCTGACATATCATGATTATTATTTGGCAATGAACTGAGTTTTGAAGGAATTAGATGACTCAGATTTTATAAGAGGACTTGTAGAACAGTTGGGGTGGGGATTACAAGAAAGACATCATTGAAGGAAAAAAAAAACACGGCGAATGTGAAAAGGTCAGGCATTTACAGACTGATTGACCTTGACAACTCTTTCAGTTTGTCCACATAAATGGATATAGAAGATTGAGACATAATCTCAGGCATGTATTGGAAAATCCTTTATCGCCTCGAATTGATCTTGATAACAATCCCTAGAAAGAAGATGAAAATATCACAGCTTTACAAATTCTCTACAATTCCTTTCTTTAAAGGGATGAGATAATGAATGAACATTATCTTGTTTAATGATCAAAGCAGCTTTCCCCCTTAAACTCTATTTTATGAGTTTAACATTGATTGTCCCTGGTATTTGCTGACCTTGGCATAGCATCAATTCTACGTTTTTTGTATAGTCTCCTCCTGTATCTTCACTTGGTCCCTTTGAACATTTGATCCCACCTTGTTCTTTTTTTGAATTATTACTTTAGTCTTATAACTATCATATTTGAGAGACCCATTTGGCTGGAGAAAACTCATGCATTGGGAAAGCTATACATATGTTGCATATCCCTCTTCATGTCGTCATGTAAAAGCTCTGACTTCTCAATCTAGAATAGTGATGTTTTGTCATCGAATGAGAACAGCGTTCTGTAGACCATGATGACTCAGTTACTGAAAATCTTCCCTTTCCCATGCTTTATTTTTTAAATTAAAAACTGTAGGAAATATTTTGTTTTTACCATATTGAGATGTCCCAGAAACCAACGTCATTTGATTAGCTAGGTGGCTGGGATGTTTATAAGCCCAAAGAAGAGCCATGAAAACCCACCATCCACCTCTACGTTTTTCTCCAGCCATCTGCTGTTTTGGGAAGTGGCTTTCCCTCTAGCATCAGCATTGGGAGAGTCAGTGTTGATGGAATCACGTACCTTCAAAAGAGGTCCACATATGACAATGTAGTTCTTAGGTGCTGTCAAATCAGCCTAATGAATAATTAAATTTCAAAGGAAAGCACAAGAAGACAAAGTAAAAAAATATTTTTAAGGCTTGCTTTGTGGTCTGATATGTGATCTATTCTAGAAACTATACCATCTGTGCTGGATCAGAATGTGTACTTGATTGTAGTTAGGCAGGTTGCTTTGTATCTGTCTACGCTAGACGGTCCAGTGAGTGGATTTTGTTATTGCGTTATTCTGTGTCTTTCTTGGGGGTTTCCCCTGATTATCTTTCCTCAAGACTCGTGTATTGAAGCGCCCTACTGTTACCGCCATACTGTCTAGTGCTATTGTCAGTCCAGCGAGAGATCGCTGAATGCTTTCAAGGATGTTTCATTGGTGGCATATATGCTTGATACGGTTATGTCTTCTTGTTCGATTAATCCTTGTATCATATGTGCTGACCCTTTTGTATTTCACAAAGTTTTTTGTATTGAAGTGTATTTTATCAGATAATAATAATAGTGTCATTCCAGCTTTTACTGGTTGTTATTAATTTGGTAAATTTCCCCCCATCCTTTGATATTTAGTATATTCTTGTCTTTGTGCTCATGTCGGCAGCATATTGATGGGTCTTATTTTCTCCAGGCTTCTCCTCTCTGTCCCATTATTGATATGTGCAGCTCTGTTGCTGTCATTTTTCTGTGTTTCTGTTTTTGTTGCAGTTTTTGTGATTGCCTTATTTTTCCTCCATTTCTGTGTTATTTTGTGTATTGTTTATATTGTGTTGTTTTCTAGTGTTGTTGACCTGTATGTTGTTGTTGATTCTCTGTCCAAAGTGTTGCCATTAGTATTTTTTACCATGAAAGTCTTGTTTTTGCAACTTTATAAATTTTTCCCAGCCTGGAAATAATCTTATTTCTCCCACATATTTGAGAGATAGTTTAACTGGGTTGTTGGATGACAGTTATTTTCTTTCAGGATTTCATATATCATTCCATTATATTCTTGCCCCCATGGTTTCTGATGAGAAAGTCAAGCTTAATCTTATAGAATTTCCTTTGTAGACAACTGATATTTTCCCCAGTTAGACTCAGGATTCTCTCCTTTTCTTTGCTATTGGAGAATTTGGATGCGGTGTCTTGCCTTTTTTTCCCTAGGGGATCTATCCTGTGTGAGGTTCGCAACAGGATAACTTGAATAGTTATTTTCTCCTCCTTTCTGGTGTTGGGAAATTGTTCTCCCATGATTTCTTGTACTATATTCCCTGTTAATTTTTGTTGTTGTTGGTTCATTTCTGCTTGAGATGTAGGTTGCTCCTCTTGGTAGTTTTCCACATGATTCATAGACTTTCTGTAAATTCCTTTTGTTGTTGATTGTTTCTTTTGCTAGTTGTACTCAAAAGAATTGTCTTTGAGCTCATTAATTTGATATTCCTTTTCTTCAATCCTATCACTCTGCTCTTTAACCATGTTGTCTAATTCTGCTACTTTATTTCTTCTTTGTTGGAGTTCTATTTGTTGTAGGGATTCTAGAGTTTCAATTCCTTCCTCTATTCATTGATGGTATCGTAACCTCATTTTGTTGAATCCTACTTATTGTAGTTCCAGGGATTCTTCTTCAGAGTAATCTTTGGGGATGGTTGTTGTTCAGTTCTTTGTGCCTGTTTTTCTTAATTTTCTTAACTGCAAGTGTTGGCTGACTTTGCGGTATCATGGTGCAGCAATAGTTTGGGGTCATTTGCTGCTTTATGTGGGGGTAGTTGACTCTGTCGATGGGTGCAGGGGAGAGAGAAGTAAGAAGAAAAGAGGGGGAAAGAATGGATCATAAATTAAGACCAACCGATTTATTAAAATACTGGAGATTATATTTTAAGAAGCATAGTAAAATTAATAGGCTTAGTAAAATTGTGTTTCTAGGAGAAAACTAGGAAGAGAAGAACAATTTTAAATGTGGGTGGTTAAAGCGAGCAGGTCTAACTAACAAGCAGACAAAAGCTGCTCAGAGAGAACAGTTGGCTGCTGGGCTAGTATTGTGCAGGCAAGTGGCATGCAGGCTGTGTGGGTGGAATGTGGAGGCGGGGCCAGGAAGCACGGTGGACAGGGGCATGGCTGGGTGCAGCAGCATGCAGGAGTGGAGCAATATGAAGGAGTGGGGACTGGGCCAGGTGGCTGGGCACATGAGGTAGGGGAGGTCTGATAGCATGATGTGTGTGTCTGGTGTGGGGAGTGTTGTGCCACACAGGGGTATAGCTAGGTAGTATGGTGCATGGTCCTGGTAGATGCCTTCAGAGAAGGTGTCCAGCAGGTAAGCTGTGGCTGAAGTGTTCGCCAGCAGGCAAGAGCTCCATCCTGGGGTGTAAGCGACTCTGCTCTGGGCAGAATGGGGCTGCTAGCTATCTGAGAAGGCCACCAGTGGCTGCTGAGATGGGTGCTAGTGCTGGATGGGATGAGTGGTAGCATCGGAACAGAGGCTCCTCTCTGGGAGTCCTTGGAGATCTTGACAGGGTGGGGGAGTGTAGGAGTGGTCAGGTTCACTCATCACTGGGGATGGGATGGCATGGGAGGAGAGATGGCTCCCAGCAGGGATACGCCCTGCTTCTGCCAGTAGCAGCCAGCAGTGTTCACTTATCTCTATGTGGCCAGCTGTGCTCCCTTCTCCCCTTTCTCTACCTGTTCTCCACCCTCTTGGGTGGAGGGGCCAAGGCCAACTTAGTGCTTATTCTCTTCTCCAGGTTTTCAGGGACCCTACTGCTTCTCACTAGCTTTGTTTCCCCTGGTCTCTGTTAAGGTGTTTCCATATTGTTAGCTGATGGCCATCTTTTCAAAGTAAAGTATTATAATGAAATATGCAAAAAGCTGGAGTTTAGAAACCAAAAAGGAAGAACACGGTCAGTACATATTAAGTTGAGAGAACCTTGATTTGCAACATTGAAAAATTGTAATGTTGAACAATGCAGGAAGCATCAAAAGAAGATGGAAGGAATGCCCAGAGGCTCCATATTGAAAATGATTAAGAACCAGTTGTACTGAAGGAAGAAGTTCAAGCTGCAGTGACAGCATTAGCAGAATACAGGACTCTGGGACTTCCCAGACCATCAACTGAGTGTTTCATCAAGCTGGTAGAGCACTGGGAACACTCACTTGCCTATGCCAAGAAATCTGGAAGTTAGCTACTTGACAAAATGACTGGAAGGGATTCCTATTTGTACTGAGTCCAAAGAAAAGTGGCACTGAAAATTGTGGGAATTATCAAACAATATCATTAATAGCACATGAAAGTAAAGTTTTGCTAAAGATCATCATCAGGGAGCTGCGAGAAATTCAAACCGGATTCTGGAGAACATGAAACAAGGACATCACTGCTGACATCATCTGGACCTTGGCTTTCAACTTTCTGGATCATAACAAATTATGTATAGCCTTGAGAAGAATGGGAATTCCAGAACTTTGTGCACATCCGGGGCCTGTACGTGGATCAACAGGCAGCTGCAGGAAAAGAACAAGGTTTAGTAGCAGCTAAGGTTTGTGTCAGGGTTACAGGCTCTCACCGTACTTATTCAATCTGCATGTTAAACAGATCATCTGAGAAGCTGGACTACACGAAAAAAAGCATCAGTTTTTGAGGAAGGCTTATTAAAAACCTTCAATAAGCAGACGATACGATGTTGCATGCTGGAAGTGAGGTGTCCTTAAAGCACTTGATGAAAATCAAGAATTTCAGCCTTTCGTATGAATTACAACTTAAAGAAAATCAACACCTTCCAAACTGTACCAATAGACAATATCAAGGTAAATGAAGAAACAGTTGAAGTTGTCAAATATATCATCTTGCTCTAATCCACATTCAGTGCTCATGGAAGTAGAAGTCAAGACATTAAACAAATCTGCTGCACAAGACATTTTTACAAGGTTTAAGAGCAAAGATATCATATTGAGGATTAAGGTTTGCCTGACTTACGTTATGGCATTTTCAACTGCCTCATCTGCATGTGAAAATTCGGCAATGAATAAGGAAGATCAAAGAAGAATTGATGCATTTGAATCATGGTGCTGGCAAAGAATATTGAAAGTACCATGGACAGGCAGTAAAACAAACAGATCTGTCTGAAGTAACCACTCCCTAGAAAAGCACATCGTGCGTAGTGTGTTACCCCACTCCTGGTACCATAATGTGTTAGGCCAGGTTGACTAGAGAAACAAATCCAGAGACAATCATTTGTGTAAAAGAGAGGTTTACATCAAAGAGCAGTTGTATATTGAGAAAACACCCTAGTTTCATCCACATCAAGTCCATAAGTCTGATTTTAGCCCATTTGTCTGAGACTAGTCCATAAATCCCTCTTCAGACTCACACAACACATATAGTGATGCCAAATACAGGAAGATCACAGGCTGGTGGTTGGAAAGTCTTGTGGATCCAATGCCAGTGGCAGTATCTCCAATTC
The DNA here is from genome assembly GCF_050624435.1 of Tenrec ecaudatus. Lineage (NCBI taxonomy): Eukaryota > Metazoa > Chordata > Mammalia > Afrosoricida > Tenrecidae > Tenrec > Tenrec ecaudatus. The sequence goes on from NC_134548.1 coordinate 147,450,312, forward strand.
AGCGCTGGCTCCAACAGCTCTCTGAGTATGGCCCCATAACAGGAAGGTGAATCAGAGAGAGAGTGTGGCCAACCTCCATGGAGAATGAGAGGAAGTTCCCAGAATCCTCATAAGAAGGACACATCCACCAGGAACCATCATCAGGCTGTGACCTGATTGACAGACTAGAATCCACCCCTATACTTATTTATCAAGTTGACTTAAAATGAGGTAACTACCACACTTGGTAAAGTGCAGGATCAGCAAAAAGTGCGGAAGAGTCTTAAGGTGATGAATTGACACCGCAGCTGCAGCAATAGCCTCTGGAATAACAAGTATGAGGGTTGCTTAGAACCAAGCGGTCTTTCTTTCATTCTGTTTTACATAGGCTCACTGAGCTCGCCTCAACTTGACGGCTCCTGCCAACAACAATGATTTTGAATTTGAAATCTAATGTCTTAGATTTTAGTTACCATCCCTGTACCTTCTTTGCTGAATTCTCTGTTTAGATATTTCGTTCACTTTTAAATGTGGCTGTTTTCCTATTGTTGAGTTTTCAGAGTCCTTTCTTTGTTTGGGGCACAGGTCAGCTATGTGATTCGCAAATATTTCTCGCAGTTTCTATTTTGTCTTTGCATTCTATTAGTAATTGATTTAATCAGAGCAGAGTTTTATCATTTGAATGAAGTTCGAGTTGTCATTTTCTATTTTGTTATGAATGACAGTTTTGGTTTTGTAACTTATAATCATTTACCTAAACTACAGGGAAAGTGGTCAGGTTTTGAAAAGGGAGTGAGCAAAGTAAGAGGTGAGGGCAGAAAGTCGACTGGAATATGGGTGTGCAGAGAGTACGGGAATGGAGACTGCAAGTGTGGAAAGGTGGCAACTAGAAGGTCACCTGGGGTTGATAGAGGTGTTTTGTTTGTTTATCTGTGTACTCTGGAGAGATGTGAAAATGTATAAATTCTACTAAGAAGTATTTTAATTTGCTAGTGCTGCTATAAACCAGAGACAGCAAGTGAGTGCGTTTAAAAAATGTGTTTTCTCCGTTATTCTGGAGGGGAAAGTCAAAATCAGGGTCTCAGCCATATTTATTCCTTCCTTATCAATAGACATGGTAACTCCTTGGAATTTGTCTACCACCAGGTGGATGAACACTTCTTTATGTTCATAATTAAGTATCGAAAAGGAGCTGCCAATGTTGACAGTAGTAAGGACGCGAGGCCACTCCTTCCCAGAAACCATGGAAATGCTATCTTTGGTCATCCTGCAGAAGCTAACTAGATTCTAGGTACTGAGGCTTCCTACCATCTAGGCCTGGGCGAAGTGTGGCTGCTTGGTTTCACAGAAACATGCAGATTTGGACTAGGAAGTGGCATTAACTGAGCATCAGAGGCACTCTTCTTACTGTACATATGGCACACAAACCTTGTGTGTGTGTGTGTGTGTGTGTGTGTGTGATCTTCTAAAAGGGTGGAAGTTTCCTAAAGTGTCGAAATGTCATTTCCTACCAGCCTAACGGGACAGAGATTTGGAGTTGGATAAAATTGGATTTTGGGAAATAAAGGAGTGTGACAGTTCTTGTTTTCCCGTGTTTGTGGATTCCATTTGTACTGATGACACGACTGTGATTGTCTGAGGTATCTAGTGCTGCTAGTACAGAAGTACAAGTGGATGACTTTAGCAGACATTTACTCTCTCACACTCTAAGAGGCTAGAAGTCGGAGTTCAGGGCACCATCTCTAGGGGCACAGTTAATCTCCATGTTGGCTCTGGGGGAAGGTCCTTGTCTCTTTTCGTCATTGGTGGGCCTGGCATTCCTTATTTTTCTGGTACAGGTCCTGGTACGGCATCAATCTTACCCTGGGCCTTGGGGGTTCTCAGAGCAGGGGCCTGGAGTCCGAAGAAAGTTCTCCACTCCAGACTCTTTTATCTTGGCACTTCTTAGGCCCCTCTCAGTCTGCTTGCTTTTCTGTCTTGTAAGATAAGAGGTCATGTAGGACACACCCTAGGGAAAGTCCCTTTAAATGTCATCAGACATTTAACTCAAATAAGAGTGTTGTCTCCCTTACAACTGATTAGCTGCCCTGCTTATCAGCCAGTGTTTCTCCTTTTCTGTTCCATTTGGAGTAGTTATTGATTAAGCTCACCACTCTAGGGCAAGGACCCAATATTTGGGGTAAAGGGATGTATAAAAAGTAAACTAGGCTAGCTGTTTGTTATTATCCAAGGATAAACTGCAAGCGCTTGTACAAGAGAATTATCATGCCCTGCTAATGTAAGTATAAATTAGAGTAACCATCTGGAAACCTATGCCATTTGAAAGGAGCCCTGATGGCAGAGTGAATTAAGCGTTGGGCTGTTAACTGAAAGGTCAGAGGTTCAAATTTACCAGCTGCTTCTGAGGAGCAAGATGAGGCTCCTTGCTTCAGTCACGATCAATAGATCAGAAATGTTATGGAGCAGATCCACTCTGTCTATAGGGTCATTATGAGTCAGAAATGATGCCGCAGCAGGCTTTGGGGTCCCCCCATAACAGCATCATTTGGAATGGAAATAATTCAAATGTCACATCAACAATGTAATGGATAAATACTCTTTGGTATATTAATATAATATAATCATGAAAATGATTACACCAGTTACCCACATCAACACAAATGAATCTCTTAAATTAACTAATTAGCAAAAAGCATGCAGGTGCAGCAGAGTACATTGTAAATAAAGTTTGCAGAAGCAAATCCACTATATGATTTCAAACATCAATCAATATAGTGAACAAGAGGGAAAGAGTACTGATTGGCAGAGGATTTGAGAGTTGCTTCTGGGTGTTACTTCTTTATCTGGGCGTTGTTACATGTGAGTGTTCTCTTTATGATCTTTTATTTAGTGATACACATATATATGTTGGCCTATATGTCTGTGTGAGGCCAGGTTGACCTGAGAAACAAATCCAGTGATGACACTTATATCAGAAAGAGCTTTCTCTCAAGAAGTATGTACATGTCAAGGAAGGGTCCCAGCCGAGTCCAACTCAAGTCCTTAAGTCCAATGCTAGTCCCTAAGTCCCTCTTCAGATTCACACAGCCACATGCAGTGATGCAGAATGATGCAGGAAGAGCACAGGCCGATGGGTGCAGAGTTCTGTGGATCCAAGGTCAGTGGAAACACGGCCGGGCTCTGGCAGCTCTCAGGGTGGCCAGCAAGCAGACAGGTGATGGGGGATATAGAGGAAAGGAGACCTTTCTCTCTCCCAGGGTCCTTCTTAGGAGAAGACAAGACCCCCAAGGAAGCACCCTCAGGCAGTGACCTGATTGACTAGGTGTGACTCCACCCCTAGCCAAGAGGGTCTAGTTGACAAAAAATATATATATATATATCATAATTACCACAATGTCATACTCCAACGAAAGGCAACATTAAAGAAAATCAAGATAAGGACAAAAAGGCCATGTGTTCTTCATGGCCTTGAACAAACTACATAATATGACTTGTCATTATGTCTTTGACCTCACTTTGTGGTACTCTTCTCCCCGCACTCTGCTACAGCTGTGCGGATCCCCTTGCTAGCTTACATTGACAGTCTTTGGGCCATTGTGGGGCCTCCTTTCCGGCTTTTCTCTCTGCCAAGAATGCCCTCCCCACATGCATAAATCCTGCACTTCCTGCTATGGATTGAATTGTATCCTCCCCAACTCCCCAAACACGCCGAAGTTCGAAACCTGTTGCCAGGGAAACATGGCCTTTCTTTGCAAACATTATCAGTTCAGCTTTATCAAAGGGAATAGGCGAGAAGGAGCACGTGAAGGCCATGTGATGATGGTGGAAGGTCTATTTACAAGCAGCACAGGAATGCTAAGAATTGTTGCTAGTGATCAGAAGGTATCTGTTTTAGGCATAGCACCCCGAAACTTCAGGGGACCTTCTTCTCAGACAGGTTTCTAATACACAGCTCTGGCCTCTTGAGCAAAGCTGATTTGGTCAAACTGTCAGTACTTTTGGCCAGACTCTTAAATGTTTGTCAAGGGAATATGAATTCTGCATTCGGGTATTCTGGTGAGCTATGATGCCTTTGATTAAATGGAGCATGCTCGCTTCAATGTGGGATCAGCTACCAGACTATACGGAGAAACAAAGGAGCCTGTTGTGAACGAAGAAGGCAGGTGTGCCAGGAGGCGTGACTCTGGTGTTAGAAGAAAGCACAGGGAAGCATCAGGATGTTCAGGTATATTCAAGTTCCTTCCTGTCACCTTCATTCAAATCCTGTGAGAGAAAACGCAACTGAAATTAGAACCAATGCAGCATACATGCAGATATAGGAGGAAGAGCAGCACTCATTTCTGTCTGTAGTCATTCACCTAAATTATCCGACTGTCCCATCACTTGGGGCCTTACAGGAATGCAAACTTAACTGTGTCTGCATTCTAAAACGGAAACTGGTTCAAAGTAAGAATAGAAAAATAAGAGAAGATTTCATTGGTGCTACAGGAGTTTCTGGAATAGGCTCTGTCAATAAAAATTCTGCCATGCCTGTGTAGCAACCCCTTGGCAATGGTCTGGTTTGAGTGATATCTTTAAAAAAATAATTTTATTGGAGGCTCTTACATCTCTTATCACAATCCATACATTCCTCCAATGTGTCAAGCACATTTGCACACATGCCCCGCCATCATTTTCTTTTTTAAAAAAATAATTTTATTGGGGGCTCATACAACTCTTATCACAGTCCATATATACATCCATTGTATGTCAAGCACATTTATACATTTGTTGCCCTCATCATTCTCAAAACATTTGCTTTCTACTTGAGCCCTTGGCATCAGTTCCTCATTTTTCCCTCCTTCCCTCCCAGCTCCCCTCTCCCTCATGAGCCCTTGATCATTATAAATTATTATTATTTTGTCATATCTTACACTGTCCGACATCTCACTTCACCCAATTTTCTGTTGTGCGTCCCACAGAGAGGAGGTTTTATGTAGATTCTTGTAATTGGTTCCCCCTTTCCACCCCACCTTCCCTCTACCCTCCCGGAATCGCCACTCTTATCACTGGTCCTGAAGGGATCATCTGTCCTGGGTTTCCTGGGTTTCTGGTTCTTATCTGTCCTAGTGTACATCCTCTGGTCTGGCCAGATTTATAAGGTAGAATTGGGATCATGATGGGGTGGGGTGGGGGGAGGAAGCATTTAAACTAGAGGAAAGTTGTATGTTTCATCATTGCTACACTGCACCCTGACTGGCTTGTCTCCTCCCTGGGACTCTTCTGTAAGGGGATGTCCAGTTGCCTACAGATGGGCTTTGGGTTCCCAATCTGCACTCCTCCTCATTCGCAATGATAAGATTTTTTTTTTCTGATGATGCCGGATACCCGATCCCTTAAACACCTCGTGATTGCACAGTCTGGTGTGCTTATTCCGTGTGGGCTTTGTTGCTTTTGAGCTAGATGGCTGCTGGTTGACCTTCAAGCCTTTAAGACCCCAGACGCAATATCTTTTGATAGCTGGGCACCATCAGCTTTCTTAACCACATTTGCTTATTCACTTGCTTTGTCTTCAGCAATTGTATCAGGAAGGTGGGTACACAATGATATGACTCTTGTTCTTTGATGCCTGATGCCTGATCCCTTCACCATCATCATTTTCCAAGCATTCTCTTCCCACTTGAGCCCCTGATATCAGCTCCCCATTTCTTCCCCCTCCCTCCCCTGGCCACCCTCCCTCACAAACCCTCGATAAGTTATAGATTATTTTTTCCTTATCTTACATTGTCCTCCATCGCCTTTTTAACTAAGGCTATTGTAAGGCTAGGACAGTGGTTGGCAAACTGTGGCTTGAGAGCCACATGTAGTTCTTTTGGTATGTACATGTGGCTCTGAAATAAAATAGAAAATGAAAACAAAACTAACATAGTGTCATTTAAAGGATATAATTCAGGTCATGGTGATTTCACTTATGACTCCAGAATATATTTTTTAATTGTTGTAAGGGACCAGATGCCTCTTCAGGCTCAAAAGTTTACCGATTCCTGAGCTAGAGAGATGAGTACCGTTAGGAGACCAGTGTAGATGGATAAAGGACACTTCAGACATAAAAGATGGTCTTGTCAAGACATTTTTTGCTATGGTTACTTGCACATGATTTATATTGGAAACATGCTTTTAAAAATACTTTATTGTGTTGTGATGATACCCACCAGAAATACAGCAATTCCATAATTGCTACATATAATACTCAATGACATTGATCACATTCTTCTTAATCTATAGTAGCACAACTATTGTTAATCTTTTCCCAAGTGGCTCCCCCTTGTTAACATAAATTCACTGTCTCTTATGCTTTCTGTTTTGTAGCTAAAATTTTGGATTGCTGTTGTCAGTTTGATCACATATAGATAGAACTTAAGAGTACAAAGCTTAAAGCAGACATTCCTTTTTTAAAAATGTGCATTGACTGGAAAGTTTACAGAAAAATGGTTTTCCGTTCAACAATGTATGTACATTTAGATTCACGACCTTGATGGCACTTGCCACAACATAAGAGCACTCTTCCCTGTCTCCTCCCGGTGTTGGCCTTTTGTGCTCATTGTTTCCTTTCCCTTCCTGCCTTCTGAGTTTAATCTCACAGCAAATGCCTTTCTTTTGAATGGCTGCTTGTTCTAAGGAGTGTGTACTTCCCTGGTGTTTACTTCATATAGGTTTTTCTATATGTTAGCTGAAAGTTGACTCAGTAGGGCAAGGTCATGAAAGCAAATATTCTTTACCTGTCAAGTTAACGCAGTGTTTTCCAAAGTGGGTTATACCACTCCCTAGGGGGCACTGGAGTGATCCAGGGGATTGAAAAAGCAGATACCTACATTTTATTCTGGATTATGAGCTGTAGTACAAAGATGTTTTAATTGTGTAGTGGGACTCTGAGTTGTTCTGTTTGTTTACTGAAAAGGGGGGCAAGTAGGCAAAACAATTTTGGGAACCTATGTGCTAAACTGCTATTTGGTTTCGACAAGATTTAAGGGGATATTTTAGGATTAAGTTTTTTGTCTTCCAACTCTCATTGTCTTCTTTTTTTAAAAAAATACTTTTATTGAGGGCTCTTACATCTGTTATCAAAATCCATACATTCCTTCACATATGCCGTCATCATCATTTTCTTTCTTTTTTAAAAACATTTTATTAGGGACTCATACAACTCTTATCACAATGCACACATACAATTGTATAAAGCACATCTGTACATTCTTTGCCCTCATCACTCTCACAGCATTTGCTCTCCACTTAAGCCCTTTGCATCAACTCCTCATTTTCCCCTCCCTCCCCGCTCCCTCCTCCCTCTTGAGCCCTTGAAAATTTATAAATTATTATTTGGTCATATCTTGCCCTGTCCGGCGTCTCCCTTCAGCCCCTTTTCTGTTGTCTGTTCCCCAGGGAGGAGGTCACATGTAGATCCTTGTAATCAGTTCCCTCTTGCCAACCCACTCATCCTGGGATTAAGATTTTAGGTTCAGTTTATCTAGGATAATAGTTTCAGGGGCGTATCCTGCCTCCACAGTTCCAGAATGTCTGGAAGCTATGAGAATTTTCAATTCTGTTCTGCATTTCCCCTTTTGATGAGGTTCTTTCTTGCAAAATTTGAAAAATGAAACAAAACAATAATGATAGCCAGATACCATCCAGTTCTTCTGGTTTAATGACAAAGGAAGCAACTCTTTAGTTTTGTTTTCCTTTAGACTAAAAGTTGACAAGTTTATTTTTACATGTCACAATAGAAACAAAAATTGTTTTATTTTGATTTTTGTCCACGACCCCATTCCACAAATGATTCCCCTTTTGATAGAAAGGAGGAACAAATCTTCCGTGCCGTGCGGTTAGAAAACACCCGGAGTCACAGAACCATGATCTCCTGGTGAAGTGGCGCATGTAATGTCTGCCTTTATCTGTCTGGTCGAGTCGTTCCTGGCCGAGTGGGCTCCATCATAGGATGCATCTTTGGGGGCCTAGGCATCCTTGGCATGTGACTTCCCATGGGTGACCTCATTCTAGGTGCAGATCCCATTGGCATCATCCCAGGAGGAGGAGGGCCTCTCATCGGCATCGTGGTGGGCCCCCATGTGGGATGCCGGCATCATGGGGCGAGGAGGGCCTCGGAGACTGGGGGAGTGGGGAATCCACAGCCCTGCTGGAGGAGGAGAGGAGAATGGAGTAGGAGCTATCTTTCCTTGTGGAAATGTAGCTGTTGTTTTGTCAGTGAGGCTCCGAGCCTTCCATTCCTGTCTGATAACAGCCCTTCACATTCCCTTGGTGTTTCTTCCCACAGTGCGTCTTTCTCCCAGGTGGAGAGTCAGGGGTGAGGTATGCATTGCACTAGCCGCCATAAAATGAAGGCATGTTGCTAAGCCGGTCATTTGCTACTCCTGAGGCAACTGTTAATAGAGGCAATTAGCGACAGAGTCCATTTGCTCTGCCTTTCCTCATTCCTCCAGGTGAACAGAAACCATCTGCTGTACCTAAGGTGATTCCTCACAAGCAACAAAGTTCCATCTGAACAGAAGCACTGAATGTTATAGGGCCAAATGATCTGAGAAACCATGAAATCATGACCTTACGCGTTCAGTCCAAGGAACCAAATTCCATAAGGTGTTTGAGTGGATAGAAACCACTTTACCGACCACTCCCCTTTGTGTCGCTGCTGTCAATATACCTATCATACATTTACCAATTCAAAATTTACAAATGTACAACTTCATGACAGCAATTACGTCAATCAGCCGTGAAATCTCACTGGTAATCAATGCAACTTTTCTATCTCCAATAACCGAAAGTCAGTACCACATAAGCCAAAGAAAAACAAAAGCGTTCCCCCTCCTTCCTGATTCCTGTAACCACTACAAAATTTACCTTGTTCATATGTTTTTATTCATACACTGTCCTTTTCTCTGAAGGTAATGTCTTCAACTATAATGTCATCTATATTATAGTATGTACAGGGCATACCAGAAAGATGTCTACTGACATTTTATTAATGACACAAATGCATTTGACTGTGTGAACCATAATACCCTCTGGGTAACCTTGAGAAGAATGGGACTTCCAGGACACTTCATTGGACTCCAGTGGAACTGCTACACAGATCAAATGGCAGGTGTGAACAGAGCAAGGGAAGACTGCATGGTTTAAATCAGGAGAGGTCTGCATCAGGGTTGTGTTCTCTCCCTGCACTTGTTTAAGCTGTAGGCTGAAAAGAAATCATCAAAGAAGTTGGATTATATTAGCAAGAATGTGGCATCAAGAGAAAGACTTATTAACAACCCGTGATGTGCAGATGACACAAACTTGCTTGCTGAAAATGAGGAAGACTTGAATCATTCACGGAGGAAGATCAAAGATTGTGATTTCTGTATGGATTATGACTCAAAGTAACACAATGAAAATTCTCACCACTGGACCAATAGGTTACATCATGATAAGTGGAGAAAAAGTTGAAGTTGTCAAGGACTTTTGTCTTGCTTGGAGCCACAATCAATGCTCATGGAAGCAGTAGTCCAGAGGTCAAAGGATGTGTTGCCTTAGGTAAATCTGCTGCACAAGACCTCTGTAAAGTATTGAAAAGAAAATGCAAGGATTGTTTTTCGGGACTACAGTGCGTATGATCAAAGCCATAGTATTTTCAATTGCCTCGTATGCATGTACAAATTGGATACTGAATAAGGGAGACTGAAGAAGAATTGAGGGATTTGAATTGTGGTGCAGGCGAAGAAGATTGAAAGTCCTTTTATGGAGTGTTACATGGACAAACCAATCTGTCTTGGAAGAAGTTAGACCAGAGTGATCCTTGGAGGCACGGATGGCAAGACTTCATCTTACGCACTTTGGACATATTGTCAGGAGAGATCAGTCGCTGGAGAAGGACATCATGTTGGGGAAAGTGGAGGGGCAGACTAAAAAAGGAAGGCCCTTGACAAGATGGATGGACCCCATGACTATATCAATGGGCTCAGACATAGGAGCAATGGTGAGGATGGCACCAGACTGGCCAATGTCATGCTCTTTTGTGCACAGGGTCACTAGGGGGTCAGAACTTCTCAAGGGCACCTAACAACAACAGCGTTTTGTTTATTCATGCTGCTGCTGGTGAACCTTTCAGGATGTTTCCACCTTTGGGCTCTTATGAATAATACTTCAGTGAAGGCCTTCCGGCATTCTGGCAGGACAGGCAGCCATCTCCACCAGAGAGACCCCAGATACCGTAGGACGTCCAAAAGACTGATCATCCTGGAACCCTGAGCTACAGAGGAAAGGTCATAGAAGTGGATTGACCACTGACTAGGGGAAGAGGCTGAACAAAATCAGCACCAAAAACCAAATCAAACTCACTGCCATCGAATTGATGCAGACGCTCAGCGATCCTATACTGTAACTGTTACAGGAATAGAAAGCCTCCTCTTTCCCCCAAGGAGCAGCTGGTGGTTTCAAACTGCTGACCCTGCAGATAGTAATCCAACGGATACCCATTATTCCACGAGAGCTCCTGTGATGCAGCAGCGTCATCTTGAAAGTCATCTCGACCTTTTACAAAATTGAGACGGTGACTTGACAGCACATGCGCACACTGATGGTTGACTAGGAGAAAGGTACTTCTCACACCTTCTCACCCCCCCCCCGGTGACTAGAGTTGTGGCCAGCCCCTACCCTCACACACCCAGGAGCCAGTGACAGTCGTCTAATTATGTAGGAGACCATCAAGAAGAATAACTCAATGGAATTCCAGAACAGGAATAACAAGGATATTTGTGCCTTGTTGAACAAATACACTTGTTAGGTGCCCTTAGGAAGTGCTGATAGTGACTTTTGCTGCAAATTTATTCACGATAAGGTAGAGCATACTGGGTGGGAAAGTTAGGAAAACTTAGCTATATCCACCTACTTTGAGGCAATGAGTCACTCGACCAAGACAATCACCTCAAAGACAATGTTCTACATCCTACACTGGGGAGTAGTAACTGGGGTCTTAAACATTCTTAAATGGCTGTCAACAATTAGTTTCTCCCTGTCCAGATGAAAATAAAAAACACGTGGAAACTAATAATTAGTCCAATAGACTAATGAAGCACATAAACCTCCGCTCCATGACCCTGAGACCAGAAGAACGCGATGCTGCCCCACCTCTTTCCCTACCATACCCCCTAGGAATCCTTATTCTACTCATCCCTGTAGGGTCATCAGTCTTGGGCTTCATGTACTAAAAACCAGCAAAACATATCATCAAAATTCAAGGGAGCTACCCACAATGTCAAAATACATCAGAGGTAAACCCCAGTGTGAAAAATGGACAGACAACAACAACAAAACCCACAGAAAATGTTTACAGCCAGATTAGGCACAACATGTATTAGAGGTGGCATTGATTGACAACTGTTTAACTATTCAAGTCAGGACTATCATTTTGATATCCTGTAGTCAGCTTTGGCAACTAGTTTCTTCCCATCCTTCCATTGGGGATGGAGGGAAATCACCGGAGGCTTATTCCCTGTGTAGATCTCCCAGCTGTATCTTGGGCGCCCACTGTCATCCATAGCCTTGTACAAATCAGAATCTCACAATTTGGGCTCTGATACTATTCCCTCTTTTGACTTCGGATTATATGATTTAGAATTCTGCCATCACTGATGTTGGTGTGATTCTTCCATGTGGAGTTAGTTGTCATTTCACTTATAAAAACTATAAAATGCAAAAACTATAAGAATGCAGTCCCACCTATTTTTTTCTCTTTGTGCTTTTGTTATTATAGTATATAACCCATTATTAAAAGCTAGGCTTGACAGCATTGCCTCTATCTTTTTCCCCAAAGATTTTATGGTTCTAGATTACACATTTAGGCCCAGAGTCAATTTTGAATTCGGCTTTACATGTGCTATGCGGTATGGATCCTGTTTCATTTTTGACATGTGAAAATCCAATTCCCTAGCACCGTTTATTGAAGAAATTCTTCTTTTCCCATTGAATGGATTTAGAATCCTCGTAAAAAATCAGCTGGCCATCAATACATAGGATGATTTCTGGACTTTCAATTCTATTCCATTGGTCCCTGTGTGCATTATGCCACGAAATGGCTGCAGTTATATCTTTTTGAAATCAAGAATTATGAGTCCTCCAACTTTGTTCTTCTATATCAACATTCCTTAAGATATTTGTAGCATCTTGCCAGTGCCTATAAAGTAGAAGTTTGATTTGTCGATTCTGTAAGAAGGCTTGTCAAAGTTTTATTTGGAGTGAAATCAATTCGCAGATTGCTTTGGTGGTACCGTGAATTACACACTGAGCTGCTAACTACAAGGTCAGCAATTTGAGCCCACCAGTCACTCTTTAGGAGAAAGAGGAGGCTGTTTACTGCCAGTGAGTGAGGTTGGATGTCTTTTTCTTTTTGAGTTTTTGGGTAGTATTATCATCTTAACAATATTAAGTATTTTAATGCATGAACATAGAACATTTCAGTTATGAAAAAATTTTAATATCTTTAAGCAGTATTTTCTATTTTTTTGTATACAGTTTTCACATTCTTGGCTAAATTTATTCCTATGATTTCATTGTCTTAGATGATATTTTAATTGAAATTATTTCATTAATTCTCCTTTTACATTTCTCACTGCTAATTTTGCTTGTTCACCTTTTACCCTGTAATTCTGCTAAACTCCTCTATTAGCTCTAGAATCTTCTTGTAGATTCTTTGGGATTTTTTTATATTTGAGGGTAAATAAAACTCATAGAAACCCCCACTAACCCATAGCCCTACAGGGGACAACACTGGAGAAACAGTGTGGGAAATCCACTCGATCTGATCCCACCACACTGAGGCAAAACACCAAGGGTGTGCAACAGAACAGCAAGGGGAACAGAGCAACGAAGTCCCCAGGGAATAATAAAAAATAGACTTTGAGGCCAGGGTTTGGCACCCCAACAGACTCGACTGGAAAACACTCCTAAAGGACAACAAACAGTCTTTGAACTAACTACAAGGTTTTCGTTCTTGTGTGTTTTTTTTTTGTCATTGGATTGTTGTTGTTGTTTTGTTTTCTTTTGTTGCTTGGTTTTTCTCTGTGTTGTTTTTGTGAAGTTATTATCTACACAGGTTTGTCTAAATAAGATAGGCTGGATGAACAATCTGGAGGAGAAAACAACGGGACCGACAGTTCCACGGGGACATGGGAGAGGGAGAGGTCGGGGGAAACAACGGGACCGACAGTTCCACGGGGACATGGGAGAGGGAGAGGTCGAGGGAGAGGGAGAGGTGTTAACAAACCCAGGGACAAGGGAACAACAAGCGATCCAAATCAGTGGTGAGGAGGGTGTGGGAGGCCTGGTTAAGCATGATCAAGGGTAATGTAACCAAGAGGAATTACTGAAACCCAAATGAAGATTGAGCATGATAGTGGGACAAGAGGAAAGTCAAAAGAATTAGAGGAAAGAGCTAGGAGGCAAAGGGCATTTATAGAGGTCTAAATAAAGTCTTGTACATATGTAAATATAGTTATACATGAGGATGATGAAATATATCTATGTGCATATATTTATGGGTTTAGTACTAAGGTAGCAGATGGACATTGGGCCTCCACTCAAGTACTTCCTCAATGTAAGAATACTTTGTTCTATTAAACTGGCGTTCTATGATGCTCCCCTTCCTAACACAATCACTGAAGACAAAGCGGGTGCATAAGCAAATGTGGTGAAGAAAGCTTGCCTGGCTGTAAAATGATATTGAGCCTGGGGTCCTAAAGGCTTGAAGGTAAACAAGCTGCCATCTAACTCAGAAGCAACAAAGTCCACATGGAAGAAGCACACCAGCCTGCATGGTCACAAGGTGCCAAAGGGATCAGTTATCAGGCATTCAAAAACAAAAAAAATCATACCATTGTGTCTCACCTTCCTGATACAATATCTGAAGACAAAGTGGGTGTATAAGCAAATGTGACAAAGAAAGCTGATGGTGCCAGTCTATCAAAAGATATAGTGTCTGGGGTCTTAAAGGCTTGAAGGCAAACTAGTGGCCACCTAGCTCTGAAGCAACAAAGGCCACATGGAAGAAGCATACCAGCCTATGTGTTCATGAGGTGTCGAAGGGATCAGGTTATCAGGCATCATCAGAACAAAAAAATCATATTTTGAATGAGGGGGAGTGCAGAGCGGAGACCCAAAGCCCATCTGTAGGCAATTGGACATCCCCTTATGGAAGGATCGTGGGGAGGAGACGAGCCAGTCAAGGTGCATTGTAGCAATGATGAAACATGCCTTTCCTCTAGTTCCTAAATGCTTCCTCACACCCCCTCCCCACTATCCTGATCCCAATTCTACCTTACAAATCTGGCTGGACCAGAGGATGTACACTGGTACAGATAGGAACTGGAAGCACAGGGAATACAGGGAGGATGATCCCTTCAGGACCAGTAGTGAGAATGGCTGGAGGGAGGGAATTGGGAAGGGGGGAATCGATTACAAGGATCTACAGACAATGGAAGAATGGGTGATGGACAATGGAAAATAGTAATTTATAAATAATCACAGGTTCATCAGGGAGGGGGGAGCAGGGAGGGAGAGGAAAATGAGGACCTGATGCCAGGGGCTTACGTGGAGAGCAAATGTTTTGAGAATGATGAGGGTAATGAATGTACAAATGTGCTTTACACAATTGATGTAGATTGTGATAAGAGTTGTATGAGCCCTTAAGAAAATGATTTTTAAAAATCATAGAAACTCTTATTAACCAAAAAAGTGCAAACCCCAAAATTCAATAAAAATGTGAAGCTGTTATTATTTCTCAACATAACCTCCATCTAGATACTTCTGAAGACGATGTTTTCATCGGAAAGAACTGTAAACTCTTCCATTGTAACCACTCCACAATGAACTTTTGGTATCTTTAAGGGATTCACACCGTTTGCTTTAAGTGTTCTTACAGTTTAGGAAACAAAAGTAGTTTGAAGAGGCAAGAGCAGGGCTGTAGCTTGGCTGGAGGGTGGTTTCTGATTAACATTCTTATAATGTTTTCTAAGCCATTGCTACCCTGTAATGATGGGCAGCTGTGATGGCAAAGATGGCTCCACACAGCCTTGCTGCCCTTCTCATCAACGCAAGTTTCAATGTTCTTAAGATGACTTCATAGTAGTACTCCATGGTCATTCTGTGAAATTTTGGAGTAAGTAAATGTTTGAGAAATTCTATCAAGGTTGTACCGGGGGGATCCCAAAAGACAGTTGTAAAAACCTTCACAGCTGGCCTGTCTGTTTTGCATTTAACTGGTCCAGCAGAGGTCCTGAGAAGCTTTTTTTTTTTTTTCATTGAACTTCTTCTCTGGTTGATATTGGTCAAGCTAAGGCTAGTCCCATAAAAATAATTCCATAAAATGATCATCCCTAACATCTTGCTCAAAAGACCGAGGGGAAGATCAGCTTTTGGAGTTAGCAGTTCCCAGTTTAGGTAAAAGTATCTAGCTAAAATTTTGGGTAAAATTATCTTGCCAAAAGTTTGCCATGGCCAAGATATTCTCATACAATGGGAAATACCAAACCTTGTAAAATTCCAACTTTAGCAACTATCATATCAACAGTAAGGTCTTCTTCCTCCAGTTTCTGAGCTTCAGCCAAACTCTCTGCATTTGTTCAGGCTGACAGTCTTTGCTAACTTGGTTCACCTCTGAGGCCGGTGGGCTTTCTCAAACTGTTCGCATCACCATTGGTTAGGTTGCGAAGCGTTCCTGTGAACTTGCTTCAACGCTTCAATAATTTGGGAAGATGTCCGCTTGGGTTTTTGTAGAGATTTTATAAGATCCGACTGCAAAATAACTTTTGTCCAAGTATCTTTATTCATGAAAGCACCTTAATGAGACTAAAAGAACAGTATTACTGAGAGAAATTTTCCATAAGTACCCACTAATTGCAGAGATATATTTAAATATACTTTTGTTTTATACAACTGGAGCTCTAGTAGCAATACTTCGGAATTCAGCTGGGTGTCAGATTAGCTCATCTGGAAAAACTTGTTGCTACTGCGTCAATGTTGATTTGTAGCCACGGCCTGTGGGGTCATAGATTAGAACTGCTTATGGGAGTCTTTCTCTTGCGGAGCCACTGCTGGTTTTGAACTGCCAACCATGCGGATCGCAGCCCAATGTATAACCACTAAATCACTAGGGCTCCTGTAATAGATAATTTTACTTTTTGTTTCCAATCTACAGACCTTTTGTGTATGTTTATTATTGTATTATTATGGCTAGGACTCATAATATAATATTGAATAGAATTCATGACAGTGGGCACCCTTGTCTTGTTCCTGGCTTCAGGGCAGAACTCTTTCTCCATTAAGTGTAATTTTGGCACTTGGCTTTTCATTTATACCCTGAATCATGTTGAGGAAATTCCTTTCTATTAAAATCTACCTGAGGATTTTCATCAAGAAAGGGCATTGAATTTTTATAAAGTGCTTTTCTCCGATCCATTGAGATCATTCTGTGGTTCTTTGTCTTTGTTCTATTGATTAGTATATTATGTTAGCTTGTTTTCTAATGTGGAACATCCTGGAGTCAATGCTGTTGAATTCTCTTTGCTAATATTTTATTGAAAAGTTTTGCATCAATATTGTCATATTTAAGGTTTTGTGTCAACTTGGCTGGGCCAGGATTCTTGGGTATTTAAGGTAAGTAGTGCCCCAATATAAGATTTGTTTGGGATTGTAGCCTGCTTCCAACATAAGCTGTGGGAGAGCTTGCTGGGTTTTTGCTGGGTGTGGATCCTGAATCTGGCTTCTCATTTAACCTCCATTTCGTTGGGCTTGATCCAGGGACCTGTTATATTACCTGCTGCTTTGGGGAATTGTCCACAACCTGTCATCTTACCTGCTGATTTTGGATTTGTACCCTCCGGCAGCTAGAAGACCTGTGTGACCTCCATCAACTCCTGCAGCTGTGTGAGGTAGGAGAAGCCTCCAAGCTGACTCACAAACTTTGAACTTGCCTATCTCTATGACTCTGTGAGCCATTTTCTTGAGACAAATCTCCCTGTAGATATACATATGTGACCTTCATTGGTTTTCTTTCGAATGCCACTTTTCTAGGGGTTGCCTGATATATAACAGTAGCAAAATGACAGTGATGAAGTAGCAACTAAAATAATTTTATGGTTGGGGGGGTCACCACCACATGAAGAACTGTAAGAAAGGGTCGTGGCATTAGAAAGGTTGAGAACCACTATTTTATCACACCTACAGGTGCACATATATTCATAAGGAATATTGGCTTGTCGTTTTCTTTGCCGTGTTGTTGGTGTGGTCTCGGTGTCAGGTTTACTCCCTAGGATGACCGAGTAGCAATATTCCTTCATTCTCTGTTTTAAAGAGTTAAAACTAGATCAGTGTCCATTCTCTTCTCAATGCTTGACCTAATTCCCAAGCAATCCTTCTGGTCTCAGACCTTGGTTTTTGTTGCTGGGAAGTTTTGATCACTGGCTGGATCTCTTCCTGTGTTATGGATCTGTTGAGACTTTATATTTCCTTTTGAGCAAGTTGGAGCAGGCTGTACATTTCTAAGGACTGCGCCATTTGATTTCCTTTAGTCAGTTTGTTGCCAGACAGTTGCTCAGCACACGATTCTTTTCTTTGCACCGGGTCCGTGACACTCTCTCCTTGTTCATGATTTATTTTGATCATCTCTAGTTTTTCTCTTTTCCTTTGTCAGTCTAGTTAAAGGCTTGTATATTTGTCTTTTCAAAGAACTTCCAGTTTTGTGTACTCTATTGTCTTTCTGGTTTCAATTGTAGTGACTTTCGCCCTGATCTGTGGTTGTTGTGGAAATTTTCCCCTTTTCTCATAGGTTATGGCTTCTGTTACTCTCCTCTTTGCAGACTCGGACGTTGTCCAACTAAGCTGTTGATGCAAGATTTTGTTCCATTGGTCATGTAGGTATTTATTATCATTAGTTACCCTTGTAGTTATGTGTTCCCTGAGTACCTTAACTTTAAATATGTTATACTTTCATTTTCTTTTAAATCTAAGAAATGTGTGGTTTCTCTTTTGATTTCTTCCTTGACTCATTGAATTTTAATAGTGTGCTGTTTAATTTCCATATGTTTGTGTATTGTCCAGTCATTATTGTTTCTAATATTGATTAATATCTTCACTGCCTTCTGGTCAGAGAAAGTACTTTGTATTATTTTAATCTCTTGATATTTCTTAGGGCTTGCAGTATGGCCTGCCATGTGGTCTAGCCTGGAGAACGAGTTGTCACTAGAGTACAATATGTGTTGGACTTTTGTTAGATGGAATATTCTTCACAGGCATGTTAAGGCTAGTTGATTTAGTGTCATTCATGTCCTCTGGTAAACATGTTTATGCTTTTGAGAGAACTCTATTGTCAAAGCCCAAACACATGCTGTGTTTATTCAATTTCCAAGACAATACCACAGTGTCCAAACCTACATCAATAGGAAATGCTGGGAAATGATACAGTCGACATGATATCCTCCAAAATGTGCACCTCAAGTATGTCCAAGGACAAGAAGGATCCCTCAGAGGACAGTTAGAAAAATGGAAGACAGTGGGCAAAGGACATTTTCCAACTATTGAGCTAGTTGTAAGAAATTTACTCCACACTGGTGACACTGGGAGGGAAGGGGGTGTAGAAAGGGGGAACCGATCTCAGGGATCTACATGTAACCACCTCTCTGGGGGATGGGCAACAGGAAAGTGGGTGAGGGGAGACACCGAGCAGTGTAACATAAGATAAAATAATAATTTATAAATTATTAAGGGTTCATGAGGGAGGGGGAGCAGGGAGGGAGGGGGAGGGAAAAAGGAAAATGAGCTGATTCCAGGAACCCAAGTGGAAGGCAAATTTTGAGAATGATGAGGGCAACGAATGTATAAGGGTGCTTTACTCAATTGATGTATATATGGATTGTGATGAGTTGTATGAGCCCCAATAAAATGATTTATTAATAAAAGAAAATTAAAAAATAAATAAAATAAAATTTAAAAAGTTTAACCAAGGAGGGCAAAATAACAAAAAAAAAGGGAAAAAACGAGAAATTTACTCCACTCTAAGAACAGGAAATATTTGCTATTCCTGTATAGCAAGTTTTGATTAAGGCAATGAGTATAATGTGTTTCCCTTTTATACCTATTGTCAATGGAGTAACTATACTAGACATCTTGTTCCAACTACAATAGTTTATACCAATTATGTTAGGAGAGCCAAAAACCAAACTCACTGCCATCGAGTCAATGCTGACTCACAGTGACCTCCTGTGTGTTTCTGAGACTGTGATGTTAACGGAAGTAGAAAGCCCAGTCTTTCTCCCACGGAAGTGCTGGTGGTTTCAAACTGTTGACCATGCAGATTACAGCCCAACACAGAACCGTTACACCACCATGCTCTTTTTAGTTTAGTTTTTAAGTTGTGAGACCAGATTTTATGGAAAGGAAGGTGAAACACCTGGAGATTCTAATTTCAAGATGGAAACGATAATCACGTGCAACTTTAGAACGGTCTCCCCTTCCTTACATGGAAGCACCAATGATGTCCCTAACCGTGTATGCTCTTTGGGTTTGCACTGTCTCCACTCAAAATCCTGAAGGGGTCCCTGAATGGTGCAGTATTGAATGAAGCTACGTGAAAGGTTGGTTGGAGACTTGTGCCCAACACCATGACTCAAAATTTACTTGATGTCAATTGATAGGGTGACTAGAGACTCACATTATACTAGCCAGGCTGAAATGTGGACACACCAGGCAGAAAGGAAACCGACAGCAATGGTGTGCAGGCATGAAACAGCTGTTGAAGAAACAAGTCCCATGGCAAAAGATAAGACCGGAAGAGGTAGAAAGTCAATAATAAGTGAATGGTGCAGGGTGTTATACACAGCGGTTAGGTATATTGGAACTTTAACCTGAGAACGGTGGGGAGGGGTTAAGACTCAAAGACCATTTCAGATCACCATTTAAGTTTTAGGGATAAGGAATCTGGAGGGAATTTTGTTTGCTTGTTTTTAAAGAAACGGGCGATATATATTTATATAGCCCATCTCAAGGAAGGAAATCACCAATATCTTGTAAAACACATCTTCCAACCTTAGCTCTTTGGAGAGTTGTGTTTGGCCTGGGGCAGCTCTTTCCTGAACTTGCTGGCTCCAGCAGCATGCCGCGGCTCCACGCACTCCAGAGCGCCTTACAAATAGCATCACTCTACGATAGGGTGTGAGGAAAAAAAGATTGGGATGCACTGAGCTAGAGCACAAGTCTCATTATATAACTCCTCTGCTTCTGTTTCAAACAATCTCATCTCAAACAGCAAAAAATTAAAATGGTTTTTATATATAATGACTCTGAAGGTCAGGTGAAGGATGAAGTGGACGTAAACAACCAGGTGTCAAATTCAACTGACCACGAAGTGTAATTTGGAGAGAATAGTTGGGAGGCATATATATATATATATATATATATATATATATATATATATATATATATATGCTTGCAAGGAATAGTGGGGAGAAGTGAAGGCATTCCAGGCAGAGGTAAAAATGTGCACAGGGAGAGAGATATGGGCAACTGTGATGGGTCTCTGGGAAACAGCGATTTGGTTTGTCTGGAGCAGCAGTCCTCAAACTATGGCCCGCGGGCCACATGCGGCCTGTCAGGTGTTTTTGCCCCGTTTGTTTTTTTACTTCAAAATAAGATATATGCAGTGTGCATAGGAATTTGTTCATATTTTTAAAACTATAGTCCGGCCCTCCAATGGGTTTGAGGGACAGTGAACTGGCCCCATTTAAAAAATTTGAGGACCCCTGGTCTGGAGCATACTAGTTACTGGAGGCAGAGGGCCCAGGTGAGACTAGAGAGTACATCTAGATGTTAACCAGTAGTCTTGAGAAGGGCTATGGAAAATTTTTAGCTAGAGAATGTTTTTTTTTAACTTCAGAAACCTTGACGCATGCTGGAAACCCCCCTCATTCTTATCCCAGATTCTTCACCTTAGTTCTCTAAAGGGGACTTCCTTGACCCTCTATGGAATACTCTAAGGCATCATCATGGCAGGATTTGGGGGCTTTTTCTCCCACTTGTCCTCCTCTAGGACTATCACAGTTTCTGAAGAGATAATATTAATATACAGGGGAAAGGACTTTGGTGTGGGGGATCGATCGGAAGGGAGAAGGTTGAGTGACATGGTACCGAATATGTATATAATAAATAACTTTAAAATATTGGCTTAAAATATCACTCAGGTTATTCTTGGACTGACATTCCTAAGTCCCCCTTAAGAGTGTTTTTTACCCCAGGACGTTTTTCTTGGAGGTGGAGAGAAAACACAGCCAGTGAGCATGGTGGCCTATTGGAAATGCCTTGGCCATTTTTCCTGGGCGGTCTGAGGGATCCTCTAGCCCCACAACTCTATTCCAATGACTCTCTCAGCCCTAAACAGCTTTAAGAGCAAGGGGTTGCTTATTAGCATCATTTGTTGGTGTTCATTTAATGACGAAGGCTTGCTTGGTCTATATGACATCAGTGAGATCGTGTACACCAACAGAGAAACTAAGGGGTGATAGCACAAATGCCAGGTTTGTGGGAAATCCCTACCCAGAGCCCCAGATGGTGATCATCGATTGCCTGGGCTAACAATACATCAGTGGATTTTTTTCAAACGGGAGTGGGGGGCTGGTGGTTGTACAGAGATTGAGAAGAAGAAAACACACTGAATGAATACACACACATTTATTAATTAACAAAGGCATACCAATAAGCACTTACACTATGTAGAGAGAGCACAGATAGGATTCTCTCTGAACTGTGTCTTTTCCCAACAAAGAATTATCCAATGCTTCAGGTCAAGAAAGCTCAAGGGAGTCTCAGTCCTGTTATCATTCTTCCCCACCCCTTTCAAGCTTTATTGTGATCCTCAGTGGGTTGATCATCATCTGTTGCCACGAGGTCTCTAGAAGTCTGCTGACGGCAGATTCCTTCTGCATTTCCTTGATCATTTAAAGTGAACAGGCTCTTTGCTTTAATAGGCGCTCTCGCTACTGTTACTCTAGAATCCTCTCTCTCTCTTTATGTGCTTACAACACATTGCATCACTTATGGGGAGACACCTCCTTCTCTCTCCTGAGGAAAACCGAGGGATTTTCTTACGTCTGTTGTACACTGGGGGCAGAGCTTTGCCTGCCTCTGTGTCTATGTACACTAGAATGCTGGGCTCCCTTCTGATCCTGATTTCTGCATCCATTTGAGTGCTGTGCTTTGGCTCTGGGCTTCTGCCTATAACAAGCATCCAGCCTCTTGTGCCTCAAACAAACTTCATCCTGTAGCCTGCTGGAAGCCTTTTCTACCCCAAGTTTTCTACTTGGAACTCTTGGCTTTGATTCCCCAGATTGCCCTGTTGCCTGATAAGGAAGTGTAAGTTCAGACACTAAAAGGAAACTCTGGGTTTAGAAAATGGGCATTTCTAGGATAGGAAAGCTGATGTGTCCATGTGTTGTTAGATGTTAGAAGGTAGTCATTAGACTACTTCAGACTTGTATTCACTTTCTATGTCATGCCCTTTATGTTGTTAAGTGCTGCTGAGTGGATTTTCACCTCACAGTGATGCCAAAGGACAGACCAGAGCTACCCATAGGGTTTTCTAGGCTGCAACATCTACGGGACCCTACTGCCAGGTCTTTCACTTATGGACCTTCTGAATGTGTTCAACCAGCCAGCCTGTTGTTCAGCAACAGGATTTTTAACCACTGCCACCAGGGATCTATGTACATGCTGTTTTCTTAAGGCCGGCTGTTTGTGTGGATTCTGGACCATGACATTTCAGGATGCTCAGTATATAGCTATTATTTTAGGAGCATTCCTAGTTCATAACTTTGCTGAGTGCCCCCCCAACCCTTCTATGATCCATAGGAATTGAACTACTCTCTGAATGCTAGGATCATAATGGCCCAAAGTTTTCCTGCTAACTAAAGGTAGGTAGACAAACAACCCCACCAGTGGCTTTGTGGGAGAACAGACCTGGTGACCTTGTCCCCCGAAGATTAGTGTAGGAAACCAAATGGAGGAAGTTTTACTGTCCTTAGAGATGCTGTGAGTAGAAATCAACTTGATAATGCAGAATGTGTGGTGGGTTTTTGGTACCCAATACTTGTAGTCATGCCTTTTATCATGCAAGTTTTCAGAACCTTAATGTGAGTTGTCCCTAAGATCTTAGCTCAAACTGCTTTCTTTTGCCTACGGGGCCTACCAGGAACCCTTTCAAGGGGCAAATCCAGATCTACTGGATGCAACCTGTCGGTTAAGATACTGCCCTGGGATTTCTAAGGAGGGGCATAGAAAGGCACTGTAAAAAGAGGTTCAGAAGCACGCAGGACAAATGTGGTCTCTATCTACTTGAGCCTAGGGTCAACTTTCTTCTGGCCAATCGAAACTCTCAAGTCTCCAATTTGATGATGGTCATGAATGCCGGCCCTTAATTCTCATCAGTCAACAGCTTCAAAGAGAAAGACATATGCTACATTCTTAAGAGGCCAAAGACCTCTTGCAAACGCCTATCTACTCAACTGGCTTTAATGCTGGGATTATTACAGACTCACAGAAAGACAGGACACACCCAAAGGCTCAAAGCTGGCTTATCAAGAAATGTTATAGTGGGGACTGCATTGAGAATGGTGAAACAGGGCGAAGGGACTGAGGGAACGCGTGCTTCTACGTGATTCAGCTGATACTGGACAAAAACCTACCCTTTCCCCTGGCAGTTCATTCAGTACTAGTCATGCTTTACTTCCCGTCACAACCTCTGATCCAAACTCTCTTCACCTCACTTCTATCAGCCTGGCTACCAAAGGAGGCAAATGTGGAGGTCATAGGTTAGTATTTTTACATATTTTGAAATCTGACAGTACGAAGTATTACCAAGTTACATTTTGCTTTCCTAAAGAACACGATGACATACTTTCTCCTGGGCCTTGTTGGGAGCCAGTCAATTGTGAGTGAGAGGAAACATTTTATTGGGAAACTTTCTGCATCTCATTGTGGTGGAGCCACTAATAGCCATCTTGAAAAGTCTGCGCTGAACAACACTCATTTGGTATGTTCCAGTGGAGGGTCAGGAAAGAAACGAATGACTGGAAAAGACAAACTTCTATAATGTATCATAGAATATGCCTTCAATTACTAAGGCATAATAAAAGCCAGCAAGTTTTATCCCCAAATTTTAAGTTTTAGAAAACCGAAAATAGAGGTGATTTTCTTGATAGTAATGTCAGTATTATAGGGCTAATACATCCCATAAAACAGATACATTATCTCTATCATTCAAAATACTGAAAGTATATTTGAAAAGTGTTTACTGTATGAAATATAACCTTAACCCAAACCCCAATCTAAACTTTGTACTGTAATCTCCCAAAATGAGAAGTACCATGCTAGAATGTCAATCTATCTAAACTCTTAATGTGTGGGTATGGACTCATAAAAATTAAAAAAAGACAAAACAAAGAAATTTACATATTTTATTAAAAGAACTAAAACTAAGCAACATTGATGTAGTGTACTCAAATGAGTTACATAATGCACATTTTCTAAACACAAACACTATATTACTTTAACTTGGGGAAAAGGAAATATAACAAAATCAAAGCTTCTACTTTATTAATAGCAATTGAGGGAATGAAGTATTTGGGGAACAAAATACGGGGATAGTTTATATTTATGAACTATTCAGGTTATTATTTAAATCTATAATCATTTTACTGAGCTAATCATTTTCTTATCTATTGTAGTGTTGTATGCCAGTAAGCCAGTT
The DNA here is from genome assembly GCF_050624435.1 of Tenrec ecaudatus. Classification (NCBI taxonomy): domain Eukaryota; kingdom Metazoa; phylum Chordata; class Mammalia; order Afrosoricida; family Tenrecidae; genus Tenrec; species Tenrec ecaudatus. The sequence continues at coordinate 147,475,102 of NC_134548.1, forward strand.
CTGGCTCATAGCAAGCCCCTGTGACACATTAGAACAGTCCTGTTTTTCGCAGAGCTGCTAGTGAGTCTGAAGCCCGGAACTTCCAGTGAACAGTTGAGCTTCAATCACTGTGCCACCAGGATGCCTTCTCTTACCAATAGGTATTTTAAAAGTCAATTTCTTTTTCTACCCAAAATGTGGACTTCCAGTTGCAACAATGTAACAGATTACTTTAATATAAATCTATAAAGTTCACCCTTTCTAGGTTCATTTCGATGCTATCATAGATGAATCTTCCTTAAAATCTTACATCCCTATCAACCTTATGGAAGTCTATTCTGTGGCTTACACAATCACAAAGATATGTCAACACAAGAACATGGGCTAATATGGGAAAATATGTTGACAATAAGGCTGATGTACTTAAATTTTATATCAAGACACTTTTTATATATGCTGATCAGATGGTCAGACTGTTTACTGTATGGTTGAGGGAATTTAAAAAAGGAAAGGATTTTCTAGCCAACTGGCCCTGAGCTACTGGACAACTGTAGGGCTAGAACTGCCTTCTGGCATTAGTTTATTTTCCTGTCTTAATAGTAAGAATTGCCAAAATACGGAGCAATACTAATACCAACCGGCCCCGGGTGGGTTCTCACTATATTTTAGTTAGGTCTTCCAGCAAAGTTTCTATGGCAACTACCTCAAATATGAAGGACTCAAAGTCCCTGTAGGAAAAGTACTTGACCCTGAAGTCTTCTGAACCTTGGCTTTTTTAGGTCGTATTGTATTGCCTAGGGGCCACAAGAAAGCTAAGTGGCCATCTGTGGGCGATGTGGGAGCTAAAATTGACGGAGAGGGTTTGATTGAAGCATTCTCTTCCAACGCCCACTCTAATCGTGTGGCTGGCTGCTTTTCTTCTGTTTCGTTACAGCTTAGCAGTGGGTGGCTGAAGTGGCACAGTGAAACCCTTTCAGATCTGTGTTTCAGATCTGTTAAGTCTGAAAACATCCTTCACCAAACAGGTATAATGTCAGTAGTGCAAGTGAAGCCATTTATAAAGTTATGACAGGAGCATTTTCCCCATTGGTTAAAGGTAATGAAATGTCCAATGATGGTCCTACTTAATTGTTAAGTGAAATCTTTCAGTGGTTCCCAAATTGATTTTGAATTCTGGATTTTAAAGGAGGAACCATGATAAACATTAGCAATTTGATTGTCAATTATAGTTTTCGACATGCATACTAATCAATAGCGATACACAGATTGATAATTTTCCATGAAAGAGGACATTGGATTTTACTCTAATGGGGATATTTGTCTTGCAATTTTCAGTGTATTCCATTGCAAAAAGGAAACCTCCATCAGAAACCTGCCTCTGTGTGTGTGTTGGATGTGTGTGTGTGTGTGTGTGTGTGTGTGTGTGTGTAGAGTGAGAATTAATTAAAAGAGCAAACAATCTTTGCTAGTGATCTTGCCATACATCTTTTGTTCGGTGCTATATGCTGAGGTTGGCCTGTTACAAGTCTTGTGTTTTTTTTTTTGGTGAGCTGTTACAAACAAGACAAACTTCACAACAGCAAAGCAATATTATATGTTAAGTCTTATAGAAAAGAAATCCTTCTCACAGCTTTAGAACTCTCTTACTAACTTTTCCACTACTCTTACAGACTTCTTATATTAAAAAAAAAAGCTCGGAGAACTGCTTTAATGGACTATGTACATAAGTGCAAAAAAGGTGTTTCTCACACATTCGCACCCAAACTGAGGCAATCAGGAAGGGCAGCATTTTTTCCTCTTAAACACTGTTAAGGGGTTCTTCCACAGTATCTTAATGTATGGTTTTAGAAATATGAGTTATTTTCAAACAATGAGTCAATCTTAATTTAGATATATTTGTGCAGGTATGTCATGCTTGGAAACAGAACTTTTGCAGCTACATCTATGCCACTTGAATAGTGTAGCTGTGAATAAGTAAAAGCACACAATGATTGTGTTCGAAGTCTAGATACTGTGGAATAACCCTAGCCACACAACAAATGCTATAAGCTATACAACCTGACTCTAGAATCCATGTGTTGTAAACTTTTTTGACAAAAAAGCCACACAAGGACACTAATTTAGCTTTCACATGGGACTTTGGAGTTTAAAAAATAACAACAAAAAAACCCTACAAATATATCGTGTTGAGAGTTTGGAGCTGTATCTTCTACAAACTCACACTGTGAATAACTATGTAGAATTTACAAGTAAAATGTTCACACACACACAAAATGTGCCTACAGGTAGCCATGTTGTGGTTTTGTTGCCAAGCAACAAATAGAAATAGTTAACATTGAATTATTATCTGTATATAAAGTTAAATTTGTTCTTAAACCTGTGAACTGTCAAGGGTAGTTATGGACTGTAATCTATACCTTGTCATGTTTCAGTGTCAGTTTAGAACATAACTAGGCAGGTGGAATACATGTAGCACAAACTTAAACTGTCTCTAGCTCTCCTTCAAAATCCTTTAGTTATTTAGATATAAAAGAAGTAATATAATAAAACATTAAAAACTAAAAGGAAACGTGTGGCACCAATTAAGGAGTTGGTGCTCAAAACTTACGTTTATATTTACAGTCTGATTAGGCTATCAATTAAATTTGCCAAAAGTTGTTATTCTCTTTTACTTATTTTTTGTTTCACGGTTTTCAACAGCACTAAGAAAATAAGCTATTCAGCTAAATAATTTCAACAGAATTGGAAAATTAGATTTCACTAATTTATTTCACCTATGTCTCTTTCAATGTGTGTAATATATAAAAAGGATGAAAAGAATGAGGAGTCCAGATATGAATTATTCTGTTTCTCACAGTAGATCCTACAGCCTGAAAGAATTCAGCAAACTTGGGCTGCATTTCATCCAAGAGCATCCTGATCTACTTTCCAAAGGTTCAAAGAACATTCCAAGTAACATATGCACCTTCTCTCTTACGTAAAAAAAATTTAATGTCAAGGTTGTTCTTTATTCAGACACCGCTATGCTTATTGGCCACTCTAGTAACAGCAGATTCAAATGGTGAAGATCACTTTTACTCCGTTCCTGCTCATGGCAGGGAGGACGGTCCCTATGTTTTCCAACTGGAAAGCAGGTGAGCTGAGGATGTCCATCATTGACACACAGCCTAGTTGTGAAGGACAATACTTATGGCAAGGTGAAAGGGTTTTAACATGGTCTACAGTGAATGGAATTGATAGAGAAGGGGAAAGATGGCATTCCACAGGACCAATAACTAAAACTAGAAAACTAGTCTAGAAAAGTGAAATGAAATGTTTGCATAATCATGCTCCAATTGCAAAAGGGAAATACTGTATGGAAATAGCAATTTTATGAATCCATTTGATTTTACTTTCATTTAAATCTCTATAAGATATGATGGTCACGTGCTGTTTTATTATCTAATGGATATCATTAAATCCCTTTAGATGTAAACTTTTAGATTCCTTGTTTTGAATGTAGTATCTGTTGCATTCAGGTTTCATCATTCTTGAATTTTTTACAAAGGGCTGGGAGAACTGGACCCCCCACAAAAAGACAAAACAAAAAACTTTGGATGAATGAAAGTAAAGGCCTACGAAGAAGAGAAAGCTTATAACATGCTAAGAATTAAGTGATTCGAATTTTGTGTATATATACAATTCAATTATGAAATCATTGTTTAGAGTCACTAACTGATTACTTTTGTGACTTGCTTGTTAACTGCATATTTATAGTCTAATGACTTATCTTCTTTCCTTGAATAAAGATCATTTGAATGTCATTGCACAACTCGTTTCAAGAGTGCTTGCAATCTTAAAACTTTTTTGTCAAAATTCTCTTAAATTGCACCCACGCTTTGATGCTTAGAACTTTCTTTCTTTAAACCATATACAAAGATGCCAACAATGTAAAAAATGTGGCACCAAAAATACAACTATTTCGAGCTCCTCTCACTTAACCTATTACTGAAAAATAAATCATTATGGTTTTCAGTGCGATATGAAAACTGCTGTGCTCTAGGTTAAATACCATGTAGAGCACTTCCACAAGTTGAAACAGTTGAAAGAAATAGGACATTGTATCAAAATGTCATGGTACTCAACGATTCATTTTGCACTGAAAACCTTCTCATCTCCATTAAGGACCACATTCAGGGGAGCTCAGGTGCATCCTGCCTGGATTCTGGTGATCAGATCTGACCTTTGGAGAGGCACTGGTACACGTTATATAAAATTCAGTTCCGTACACAAGTAGCTTATAAAAGGTGTACTCAACTTTCTCCTATAACATTGCTAAGATTTAGGGCATTACAAATAATGTGGTTCAAAGTGTCAACAGGTAAAGGTTAAGACACTTCTGAGTTCTCTTAACTCCAGGCAATACTGCTAATCAATGACAGTGGCTTGGTATAAGCAAGATCACTTTTGATCATGATTTGATTGATGGTTAAGATCAACAGGATCTCAACTGTCAAAACGCTCATTTTGCACTCTTGTATTCTGAGCCTAATCAATGAGCTGTGGGGTGGAGTCTCCAATGCTCTAAAGCACTAGTGAAATGCTGTAACAACTGGGAGTCAAGAAACACTCGGGACCAACTTCCACCAATTAGCTAGGTAGCCTGGAGCAAGTCACATGCTCTGGGGCCTCCCTCACGCCATTGGTGAAAAGGTGTACATTGTTCTGTGATTTGAATACTACTAGCTGGCTGAAGTTACCATATATCAGATAGTTTTCTTTATCATTTTAAGGAGTAAAACAAACCTATTAAGTTTGATGAGTTTACACATTCTAGTGAGAGAATATATATTTAGTATAAAATAGTAAATTTCTCTATTGTCTTGTAAAATATATGTTTTCACTCTATAATAATAGTAACTTTTCATAACTGAGTAGAGTGGACGAGGTCTGCCACATGGCACAGGAACTGATCGATTACCATTTTCCTGGGTGGCAATGTCACTCTTTAGCTATTCCAAATGGGAACTCAGCTCCCCTCTGAGGAGTGCAGCCAGTTTGTCTCATCGAAAGGGTGCTAAACAGCCTCTCTATGCTAATTTTAAAACACATAGACAGATAAATGGAAACGTATAAACAAAATAGGAGGCTTGTTTATGCTTGGGGAGATTCTGATACGAATGAAGTTTGGGCAGGGATCCACTTGCCATACATCACTGGCACTTGCTCTTTCACCACTAGGTTTCCCAAAATTCAGTATGGAGCTTTCCTAGAGTTTCGGGATAAATGAAAGGGTATTTTCAATGCTTCCCTACCTTCTTTCTTTTTCATTTCTCCAACCCTGTTGTCAAGTTACATCTGTGATCAACAGTGCAGATTGTCTGTTTAAGGGAGGAAAGGCTTCATTTGGAACCAATTCTCTTTTATTAGATTGTCTCTTACTTATTATTCAAAGAGTAGTCTAAAAAGGCTGAGCCATTGCAGTTAGAACCCGGCCCTCTGTAAAAGGTGACAGTGCCATGGTGTGCACAGGTTTTCTACTATGTAAAATGATCGCCATTCCTCCATCTCTCTGTGTAATTTAGAACCCGCAATTAGCATACCTTTAAAAGACTCCAAGTGTTAATTTCTCTGCTGACAATTTCAGAAGGCTCAGTTTTGGACACTCAGCCAAGGAGATAGAATCCTTGAGCCAAAAAAACCCTGTAATGAGCCCTTGGCATAATTTCAGGATAAATGTTGACATATTGATTTGAAGGTAAATTCTTATTTTTAATATCAAGGAGCTATTTAAAGGGAGTGAAATAAGAGGTTGGGGTTTTAAGGGTGGCACTGTTTTGTGCAGGTAATTACACCTCTCTCACCATCCCCCCCCCAAAGAATTCTAGTAAGGTGATCTTACGTTACAAAGTCAAATCTACAGGTACAAATTATATACATGCATGTTTACAAACAGTTGTATACACTCAGCAAGTGAGGCCTTTTAAACGTCTCCCGCCCAAAACTTACAGAAATACGCAAAAAGGAAAACATACAAATATTAACCTCTCATGTTTTTCAAGCACATGTTTTTGTTTCCCATCAGTAACATTTAAGTTGCAGTCAAACACAGCAAATCTACCATAACACAACACAATTTAGTACAATAAAAGGGAAACAGTATTAGAGATATTCGATACTTCTAAATTAACCTAATGACCTATCATGTAAACAAAACAGTAACACTTAATAAGCAAACCAAAATTTTTTCCACCAAGAATGTACAGTAAACCAACAGTCTGCTTTGAAGATGCACTCAGCACAATGGTTGCTGAAACATGAGAGAGGGTAACATAACAATCTGTAAAACTGAACGATCACATTGTACTTGATACATTCAAATAAGAAAAATGGTAGTTTTCCATTCACATTTTGCTAACAATGCCATTGAATTTAATGTCTGGATTTTGATGTGAATTGTTGGTAAGTTTATTTTGCTTAATATATGGACAGCATCACACCTATTGTTGAGGCGGTAGAAGACGACATACTAGAATATATATAGAAAGGCCATCTAGAGCTTCTCACGGAGAGATTCTGATACTCCATGACGCTGCTCTTCAGAATTTCCACTGAAATGGAGAAAAAAGAAAAGAAAGTGAGAAAATTGAAGGGTTATTGAAATAGGACCAGGACACTGTGGTTCTTGTCCCAGGTCCCTTGGTGAAATGTTCCAAGCTATTCCCCACTCACATTTCACATTTTGTATCTGCAAAGTGAAGTGCTGAAAATAATCACTGAAGACCGCGAGCCTATGGAAGTCTATGGTTCTTGCTGAGGATTAATGTGGAGCCTTCCTTTAAGTTAGCAGAGATGCACTCAATATTTTTAAGGCATTGTCTACACAAAACCAAACCTTTTGATAACTATTCACCATCCATCCACTGCCTTCAACTAACATATATTGAGCAAATGTGTTTGATAATAAACATTTGGAATTATGCAACTATGGAGTTGACTTTAAACTTGCTTTCTGAATGTTTTAGAGCCTAAGTGTGAAATCTAGATACAGGTAATCCCCAATTTAGAGTTTATTGGAGTTACAATGGACTGTCCTAATGGCTATCCATCAATTTCTTATGATCCGCATATTTTATGTATGTATTAAAATATATCTGTAAATTTATATCTAGTATTTTCAACCCTTAATGCCAAATAAAGATTGTATTTATAAAGATTCTGATAATGAAAGGCAGTAACAATGAAAACTTAAGAAAATAAAGAGGTATTGCACTTACATCAGAACTGACTTACACTGGAGTTTATCGAAAGGGGAACCTTCCATACGTTGGGGAATGGCTATATATAACATTGTGCAAAATTACATTTTTGAGAAATTTTCAACATCTGTTACACATTGAAGTATGTTCTGCCAAATACATCAAAAATTCAAAATGGCATCAAATAAAAAGTAATTACTCTTCCGAAGCATTTTCTGTTGGAAAGTGGATTATATTTGACAACAATTTTTGTTTACTTCGTGTGAAGCAGCCCACCAGGTTTGGACAACTGTCTGCGAAACCTACATTCTCATATTTGGTACTAACTATTCTTAAGTTGCCACTATCCCAAATGACACCCCAGTAAAATATTCCAATCCACAGATACTTTACTTCTTCCACATACTCAATGACGCCTTTTAAAAACATTCCTTATGATTGAGGGTACCTATTTAGCTAGTGTTTGACTATATCTACATCTATCTATCTATCTATCATCTATCTATCTATCATCTATATATCTATCTATCTATCTATCTATCTATCTATCTATCTATCTATCTATCTATCTATCTATCTATCTATCTATCTATCTATCTATCTGACTAACTAACGAACTAACTAACTAACTAACTATATAGAGGCTCTGTCCAAGATCTAGGGAACTAGTACATCAAGAGTACACAATTGGTGTCTCCTTCAGTCAAATGAACCATCCTGGATGGGCGAAATTCAACCTCATGGTAACTAATACATGCAATTCAGAATTGACTTGTGTGATTCATAAGTCCCTACCATTAGGCAGAGACCTAGGAGTTACACAGCTTCACAAGCCACATGTTCCAAACCAGCAATATTAAACATATGCTACTATAGGCTCTGACCAGGCAAAGAGGAGACCAAGGGTGAAGGGGAAGAAAACCAGAATAACAACAAGGAATTTTAAAAATGAGATTTAAAAGAAAACAATGCTTGGCAAACTACTAAATGATGTCACTAAAAACCGCTGGGAACCAACACAAACTAGCAGACTGCACAATCCCTATTTTCTATCAGGTCCTAAAGCGCTATGGTTACCTTCTTTAAGATAATCATTAAAAAAAAGATAATCAACAGAGTTATCTACTGACAAAATTACTGTGCTTTTTATTTGATTTAAAAAATGAAACTGCTAATGTGCTAAAGAATTAAAACTTCAAAAGTGATCTGTGCCTTTGATTAAAATCCATACACTTTGAATAATACAAAAACACTTCAGAATTTCTAAGCTCATTGGGAAAATATAGGACCAGCTGTCATTTCCATATGAAAAGTGCATATTTGCTCTCAGTGTTTTAGTTTGAACAATTTAGAGTGCTTCAATCAAGCTCAAACTTGTAAGCAGTGCCACTTAAAGAAAATATTTACCAAAGTCTTAAGCAAATGTAATTATGTAAATAAAGGTAGAACCAATAAATATTATTTCCATTGATATTTAAATAAATTTACTGATCTGGCAACTTCTACGTCTGTGAAATGAACATGTTGCTATTAAGTTAAACTATTAATAACTGGGTTATCTATAGTAGTAAGAAAAATTTTTAGATTAAAATAATTATGTGCTATCATTCAGCGTATTATGTTCATTGCTTCAACATGGTAGTCAATAGCCATATTCAACGTCACAGAAAAATTTAGAAATGGTAATCATATCCACATAGGGTTAATTTTATAAAGCACAGATTAGAATGCAGCTCAGTCTGATGAATTAATCTGCTGTGTGACAGATACATGGCTATCATGCTGGAAATCAAAATGAAAGAACAGCGAAATCTGCCATCTGAATGCATGTCTAGCACTGTCAGAAGGCACAAATGGCCAACCACAGCAGTACACAAGACTTATTGTTTGTATCTTCTCAAAGTTTCAAGACTCCCCTCAAACTTATAATTTACATTGTGACTCTGACTGGAATGGAAATACCCCACACAAAGGAAAATGTAAACCCCACGAGCACATCCAACAGGAGAAGAGAGCTCTGGTTTCAACACTGTATAATGATATGGATTATCTGTGCCTTGGCAAGACATATATTTTGCTTTCTTTCCCATGGAGCTGAAGCTAAAGGTGCTGATTGGGTTAACAGAAATTTTAAACATGTAAACCCAAAGTGGTAGAAAAAGAAAATCAGTTCCACCCTTGATCCATTTTAGCACACACATTTGAGGACTGACGTGACAGAAAGCACTGGATAGGGTATAGTGAAACGACATCTGGTAACTGATTAAAAATAAGTAAACTTCTTCTGATGAAGCGTACGTTGAGTAACAAACCCCACACAGCATTCTAGAATTACACAAAATAAAACTAAATGCGGCAACTGCTTAGGAACCAATCATGAGCATGAACTAATGTCTCTCACCACTCCCACAAGCATCTCCCATGCCTTACACACACTGCAGTTACTTTAGTTTCAACAGGTGAAAGAAATGGCCAAACCTGATTGCCAGTGGTTGTTGAAGCGAAGGGGACGCTGGTGACAGGTGGCGTTGCTGCAGACACAGTGGTAGGTGTAGCACCGTGCATCATGGGCACTTTCAGTAGGAAACCATGGAAGAATACACGGGAGGGTGGCGCATTTATGCAACCATGACATACACGATCAAATGGAGCATGGTAGGTTTCACAGCGACAGCCACGTGACATCATCATGATGGATACACCAGGGTGAAACATGCAATCAGTCAGTGCAAAGCAACACAACATGGAAGAGGGAAGAATTTAAAAAGAGAAAAGGGGAAAAGCCAATTATCGTTACCATTCATGAAAACAAAACCATTCTCAACATTTAGTACGTTTTTGAAAAGAATCAGGTAATTGACTCAATGCTAAAACAAGGATGAACCTTGAAAATATTACGCTGGGTGAATTAAGTCAGTCACTAAGGGGCAAATATGGTATGTTTTCCCACTTACATGAACTGTGTAGAATTGTCAAATGTGTAGAGTCTAAAGTTGTTACCAGGGGCAAGAGTCAGTATGGGCATAAGGGGGAGTCAATGTTTTAGGAGGCAGTGAGTCAGTTATGGTGATGGAAATTTTGGCAATGGACATTAGTGATGGTTGCATGTGAGTAATGTAACTGATGTCACTGAACTGTACAGGGGAAAATGTTAAATGATGTGATATGTATTTATGTATAATACATATTGCATATTTATATATGTTATGTATATATACACATCCACAATAAGAAAGGTAAAATTTTAGAAGGGATTAAAATGGGTGCATAAGAAAAAAAAAACAAAAACCACCACCAAGGGATTCTTCCAGGGCTGTCCATACGAATAGCTAGTTAAGCACATTCAAAGTAGATTAGCCCTGTGAATTGGTATTTTTGGTCACTGACTTTGGGGCATGAGGACTCTCCCTAGATTTGTAGATCCAAAGGGATGGGTTTATGAACACTTACCTGTTCCGCAAGCCCGCCTCCCAAATGGTCGTTTGATTGGTGAGTTAAGGGAGCAGAGTATGTGGTAAAGGAGCAGTTGACTATGCATGCAGGTTTTTAAGGACACCTCTGGCAAAAAGTCCTTGGATACTTTCATAGTAAGGAACCAGTAACACTGTCTTTATAACAAATATCACAGCTACAATGGCTAGCAGCTGCAACATCTCTTTCCGGATGTTTTCTGTTAAAGGCTTTCATTGCTTGCTCCTAACTTACTTTGGAAAGCACACCAAGGAATTAGTGCGTGAACGAAAAACATGCATATATAATAATCTGTCACATTTACATCTATTGAATTGCGATTTTCTGGAATGTGGACAAAAGGAATAGACTGGAGAGGACAATCAGCATATGTAATGCTATAGAACCCCAACTACACCCTAAATGATGAGTACCAGAACTCAGTAGTTGTCCCTTGTGCTTCTTTGTAATTAGTCTGTCTATAGCCATCCTTTATTGTCTCACATGCCCAATCTAGAAACATTTGTGGTTTTCCTTTGAGAGTGTAGCAATAGGACAGGAAGCAGTGTTATTGAAACATGCAAATTGTATTCCTAAGCAGAGCACTAAAGGTGAAAGACAGGGGAACATCCTGGAGAAAACAGCCACAGACTGGTGAAACAGCCACAATTCATAAACTTGCAGATGTCTGCTCTTCTAATCAGATACATATAGTGCTCCTTTTAGCTGCAATGGAGATTCTATGAACCGGGCAAGGACCAGCTAGTCCATTCCACTCCACCCTTCTCCCTGTAACAGAGGCCTCACTTCCGTTGCCTAGGTTCAGCCCCTGCGATGTTAGTGAGTGTGGCTGTCATTTCGACTTCTCATTTTACCGCCACTAAGCCCGCTCGTCTCTTTTGGGCTATGCATCTACTCTCGGGCCCATCTATGGGATGGAGTTTAACATCTGAAAACGGATGCAGGGAGCTGGACTGAAATGTGATGGCTGGGGTGGATGAGATCATTCCTTCTTGAGTGAACCCTTAGAACTTTTTTCTCCTGGCCTGTTTCTGGTGACCACCAGAACGATAGGACCTGTGAACTCTCCAGGCGTTCCCAAGAAGAAAGCAGCCATGCTACCGTCTTTAGCGTTCTCAAATTCCCTGCCTTGGAATAGATTCCAACCCATAGTGACCCTGTAGGACAGGGTATGACTGTCTCTGTGGATTTCCAAGATGGCAAATCCTCACAGGAGTACACAGCCTTGTCTTTCTCTTGTCTTAGTGATGTGGAAAATATCTTATAGTGGACTACCATTTGTGATGGTGGCTAATTGAAGAACCTGAGTGGGACCTGTTTTTAAAAAGGCTATTTTAACTCTCCCAAAAGTTATTTCGAAAATTCTGTTATACCTGTTTTCTGGGCAGAAAGGTGTATCATTCTAGACTCATAAGAATGCTAGAATTTTCCATCTTTACTCAACGCCCCCCCTCCCTTTGTAACATCTGAGTATTGAATGGTTTAGGTCTTATAGACAACTTTTGGGCGATGAATTATTTTATTATGCTTTACAAAATCTAAATCTGAAATGTTTTATAATTTTAAAATAACAGCTATAAATCTAGTGCAGCCTGGTCAGGAAATATTTGAAGATATTTCAGTTGCTGTTTTTAGGGCAGAATTAAAGAAAAAGCAGGGTCAGTAGATGGCCACAGTGGCAACCAACTGACACTGGAGAAAGTTGGGCTGCTTTGTCTCACAAAGACCTGCAATAACCAGCACCGTATGTAACCATTAAGGAATCTAGGAGTGTGCGACCATGTCATGCAGTCACTCAGCTCTTTCACGGGCACAGCAGAAAAACACATTGTTGGGTTTTTTTTTCAGATTTGAAAAAAGTTGAGACGTTGTCTTGAAAAACATACCAATGTTTGAAGTGGGTGCCATGCACAGCATTGGCCCTGTACATCATGCAGAAAAGCATGAAAAGTAAAGAAAAAACATAAGTCGTTAGAAAGGTAATTTCTTTGCAATATTAAGTAACCAGCACATGCAAACCCAGCAATCTCCCATGCTTATGATTACAGATTAGATTTAAGAGGACATGCCAAGATAATCAAAGTAATTCTTGAATTGTTAGGTTTAAAATTTATCTTTAATGTTGATGAAACACAGCTAGCATATTAAAACCATGCATTGGCATTGGACCAATACATCCTTAGTGATTTTCATTAGGGGGGAAATATTTTAATTTTCTTACACCTGTTATATTGAAAACATACACCAAGATCTAGCATTTGGTGTCAATGTTTCTATTGAAAGTATTAAACTATTAATATTGCCTCTATTGTAACCAAGTGCTGGACTATGATAATATGGCAAATAGGCTTTTAATTAAGAGGAGGATTAGGGTGTGAGGTAGTACTGATGAAGAACACAGCTTTCCCCCAGATCCTGGATGCTTCCTCCCCCCAACTACCATGATCCGAATTCTACCTTGCAGGGCTGGATAGGGCAGAGGTAGTACACTGCTGCATGTGGGAGCTGGAGGCACAGGGAATCCAGGGTGGATGACACCTTCAGGACCAAGGGTGTGAGGGGCGATGCTGGGAGAGTGGAGGGTGAGTGGGTTGGAAAGGGGGAACTGATTACAAGGATCCACATGTGACCTCCTCCCTGGGGGAGGGACGGCAGAGAAGGGGGGGAAGGGAGACTCCGGATAGGGCAAGATATGACAAAGTAATGATGTATAAATTACCAAGGGCACCTGAGGGAGGGGGGAGTGGGGAGGGAGGGGGAAAAAAAGAGGACCTGATGCAAAGGGCTTAAGTGGAGAGCAAATGCTTTGAGAATGATTGGGGCAGGGAATGTGCGGATGTGCTTTATACAATTGATGTATGTATATGTATGGATTATGATAAGAGTTGTATGAGCCCCTAATAAATTGTTTAAAAAAATTAAGAGGAGGATCTCAGCCAGATAGGTTTTTTTATCTTGCCATTGATTATGGCAAGATATCTTTCTTTAAATATAGACTTTAGAGGTCAAATCTAGCACCACACATCCAAAAGACTGACTACTGAACAAAGTTAGCATTGTACATTCGCTATAACTCGTTTCAGGATTTGAAAGCCTGTCTTTCCCCCATTCCTTAGTTTTGGCGGGGAACTCTTAATCATTACGTATCAATGATTACTTTTTATAAGTGATGCAAAATACAAGTATTCAGTATGAGTATATAATTTTAAAAGGCTTTCTAAATTTGTTTTAAAGAATATGCCATTTTTTCAATATTAGTTTCTAAACTGGAGACATTTGTTGTTTTTCATTAATTCTTTCCAAAGGAATTATCTAAATAATTCACTATTGACCCAATGGTTTTCTTTCCAAGTCCTGGCACACAATAATGTGTTTAGCATGCTTATGGCATTAAGAAGGCTTTCTAAATTAATTTTAAAGCATATGTCATTTTCCTTCAATAATAGTTTATTATCTGGCACATTTATTACTTTAGTAAAAATAAAAACCTGTCATACTCCTAATGATGGGTGTTTTCAATTTATTTCAATGAAGACTATATGCTCATTCTTAAGCAAACCACTAACATAAGAGTATTTGCCCACATATATAAGATTTTTTATTCAATGTGGCATAAAACTATCAAATACATTTGAATGTATATGGTAACATATATATGCTAAAATGTGTAACAAAAATTTAATAAATTAGTTTGTCTCTGATATTAAGTGTTTTAAGAATGAGAGGCTAAAATGACCTATTTTATGGTCAATACTGTACTGTACATGGATACTTCAAAACAATCATGGAAAGATGGAGTAGTCTCCACAACCCCCAAACCAAAAGAACTCAATGGTGCCTCTGGCTGCCATTACCAACTACTCTGAAAAGGACTGTATTAGAAGGTCTTCAATAAAGTGGAAGAAAATGTAGAATAAAAATCAGAAATGAGACCAGCATTACCATTCCAGTGGAGACTGGTGGGGCACCAAGGACAACGCCCCTTTGTCAGCCTTCAAAGGTCTGGAACAGAACTCACCTGTGTTAGACAAATCTATCATTTATGACCCCCCAGGGCAGCATTTACCCAAGGACAGAGTGCAAAGGGGTTAGAGAAAAGGCATAAGGCCAACAGGAAACACAGAGAAGCGGGATATGTGATTCTACATTGAAGATGCTGCAATAAATGAGATGGAATAAAATGTGTATGGACTGGTGAGTGTGTACCTATGGTTTGGCTCTGTAAACCTCCACTCAATTCACGCCTTTTTTTTCAAAAGAACTGTTTTCCATGAAGTTTTTGAAGCTCCCTCGTATTATGCTATACAGTTGTTGCTAGCTGCCACTGAGTCAGCCCAAGTAGTACAGAGTATAACAACTGCTGGATGGAGTTTTCCATCTAGGCCTTTCTGATGGGGTGCAGCTGGGCGGGTTCAAGTTGCCAGCATTTGGGCTAGCAGCTATTCATAAACCACAGGCACCAGCCAGGCTCTTCATAACAGACTATAAGAAACTCAGCTCATGCCCATCGAGTCAATTCTTACTCATTGCAACCCCATAGGGCAGAATAAAACTGTCCTTATGGGTTTCTGAGACTGTCTCCCATATTACAGTATCATTTACAGATCTTTTCATTAGAACTGCCTTTGGTCTGTCCAGGATAACAGGTCACATAATTTCACAATGCTGAAGCTGGGGAAAAAAATTTTTTTGGATGGCAGACCGCTATCTCTAACAGTGATACCCGAGTCAAGGAATTAGTTTACGAGAGAACCAAGTGAACCAGTAGAAATTAAAAAAATGAAAAATATAGACACATTGTTGGATTTCAACACATTCATGTTTTAGGAATCAAAGAAAAACAACTTGTTCTCTTTACCAGCAGACCAAATAGAACGTCTTAGTTTTATTTCTAGGTAAAATCCTTATTGATGGTCTTTCCATACAAGTTCCCTGGAAGCTGTTATACCTTGCGTAAATATTCACCACATCACTAACCTCCCAGTGCCCAGAGCCCTGTTCTCACCTGCAGGGATATATGCCGGCTGAGGGAGCTGCATGTTGGCCATAGGCGGCGGGCAGTGGAAAACACTAGGATTAAAGACCGGGGTGGCACCGTTGGTCTTTTCAAGTGATGGTCTCTTTGGTATCATTTGCATTGCACCAGGTGGGATGGCCTGTGATGAAGGCATGGATTAAAACATAGTACCATATAAAGCAAAAAGCTGTACTTGAACCAGCCAAGCACTAGTTGCATACTGACTGCGAACTTCCAAAGTTATCTATCCAATGTGAGGACAGTCATCAAACAGAGGCTTCCCCGGCCAAGTAACTATTGCAGAGTCTAAGCAGTTCTCTAGATGAGTTGTTAGTCCCAAACAGTGCAAACCAAGCCTCAGAAAAGACAACTATGAGGACAAGATCATTCCAGCATCACTAATTCCAGTGAACAGGGGAAAAAACAAAACAAAAACAAACACCTCCCTTTGGGCAAGAGATAGCAGAAAGCTGCTTCAGGTTATAATCATTTAACATGGACTTTTCAGGGATGCTGATCTCTTCATTGATTAAAATCGACACCAGTCAATCAAGAAACAGATTTCTGCAAGTTAAAATGCCACATGGGGGTCTTGGAGATACATGGTATACAATCAGCTACTAAAACAGATGCTAATAGAAGAGTCAGAGACTATAATAACCCCATGAACTCAAATTGTTTATACAAAGACTTCCAGTTCAAATCTGAGAATGTACATTTCCCAACCAACAGATATGGAGAAAGCAAACAAGTGATTCCTCACCACTGCCCACACCACCTAGGTACGACAGACAACCAACAATATGTACCCATGTAACACGATTGTCACCGAGAGTCTTGCTATGCATTCTGCTACGTGCAAGTTGCTTTGGTGCTTCCTTGTAAAGTTTAATCTGAAAACCTATTTGCATTTTTAAATTCTCCTGTCACCTCTACAGTTCTTTCAAAATCCCACAGTGCTTATAATAATCAATCAAAAATTCCCCTAAACCAGTTTCACTGGAGCAATTGAACATTGCTTGTTTGTTTTTTTTTCCTCAGTGAATCACACTCACACCTCATTGCAAAAACATGTCCCAACAATACAATTTTCCATGCACCCAAATCTTAAGGAATACTTGTGCTGAGTAACAAGCCTGACACGTGTCCTAATTCTTGTGGATCACAAAGGCTCAGCAGTATCGCATCCCTATTTTCTTCTCTATGCCCATGCACGCCGAATGCTAGTTCACACAGCAGGGCCGTTCCGCTTTGAAATAGCTCCTACATTAAGACAATGCTCAAAAAGTACAACCAATCAAACCAAGTAAGCTTTGCTGCTGTTGCTGGATACCATCCAGTCAGCTCTGACTCACAGCAGCTTGTGGAGAGCAGACCAAAAGGCTCCCAGTCCAGCATCAGCCTCAGAAGGGTGGTGATGACGCTGAAGCCACGGTGCCAATTGAGCTTGCGGAGAGGCTTTTCTAAAGTAAGCTGAAGAGATTCCGTTTGCAAATGTAGAAATGAGGCCTGGATGACCAGAACAAGCCCAAACAAAAACCAAACTTCCTGCCACTAAGTCTATCCCTAGTCATGGTGACCCTACAGGACAGAATAGAAATGCCCCTCGGGTTTCGGACACAGTCACTTTTTACAAGTGCAGCAAGGTTTGGAACCACCAATCTTTATTGATTAATCATCACAACCAAAGATGTGTTGGCCCACAAATTACAAATTGATGTGGGGTCTGGATGGACATTCATTCATTTTAAACTGGTAGACGTGGGCAGTTCTTTTTATTCTGGTGGATCAGTGCCCAATTCTGACTGGGCGGTGCCTGTACTACCATTAAATATTTTGCTTAGTAACACTTGCCAAAGTCTGTAGATGAACTAAATTATTTACTCATTGGTCTTCTTTGCTTAATCTTGCCTCAAGCAAACTCCTATGGGCCAATGTGACCTTGCCCCTAAGATTTGGCCTTTAATCAGCTCCCCCAGAAAGAAATTTTATGTTGATGTTCACAAATACCAACCAAAGGCCTGATATATAACATTTAGCTCTCTAATGGGGACTTGGTGCTAACTTGTAGGGTGTTCTATGAAACATTCCCAAATCATCAGAAATGGGCTCACATATATGAAGGCTGCCTGCCTGAGCATGGTTACAGGGACACAATGGCACAACTAAGCCATTTCTTCTATATCCTATACATATGAGAACCTTTATTTTAAAGCATCTCATTCCATGGTGCGTTAACAGGTCCACATCTATTCTATGACCTAAGACATCCATTTAAGTAATGAAAAAGCAGACTCTTGACTTCTACCTGGAGTATTTTGTTCATAGCCTAAAATTGCCCCATTCAAAAGAATTTCAGATGAAAAAAAAAACCGTGGTGAAATCTTAAAATTTTTTTTTGATTGAACATGTTTCACTCTTTGGGTTGAGTTAAGAATCTAAGATTCATGAGCATATGTATGCTGTCCAGAATGAGGGAAATAATAAATCTTTTCTATTTTGGTGCTCACATCTTTCCTGGAGGAACGGGTTAGCTCTGAGAGGACAGGGGTAGTGAGAAAGGACAGCAAGTCCAAAAATAGCATGTTGTCCTTGAAACCATAATCCACAAGAAAAGGTTGGAAACATGGAATACTTTTCCTTCTGAAAAGGTAAGAGTCATTCTCACATGGAACATCGATTGATTTATGAAGTTCCAGTTACAGAGAAATAAAAATTAGCTCGAGATGAAGAAAAACTTAACCAATAGGGATGATTAAAAAGAAAAAGTAACACTTGTGGAAGGACAAGGTCTCTGGCATGGGACTTGGAGTATAAATATATGTGAGGAGATTTCGGTCAACATTGCATATCTTGGGCTGCTGAGGTTAGTAGCTGCTTTCCCCACTCAGTGGCAGTGTCTTTGATTTGATTTTGGTACACGAGGGAAGGCTCAGGTCATAAAAGAAAGAAACTGAGAACAGCTTATCAAAATAATTGACAGGCATTACAAATTATCAAGGAAGTAGACTTTCTATCGCTCAATTTATGACACTAATATTTTTCTACTTCGTAACCTTTCAGTGTTAAGTGGGGCCAACATTCCCCAAAGCTTGCTGGGACAACTCAGTGCGCCTTTTCCAACAATGAAGACATTTTTATCATCTCTCCACTCCTCACCCCTACCTAGGCTGGCTGCTTCCTCAGGCACTTGGAAGTCTCCACCCCTACAGAAAGGAAAGTAAACCTCAGACTTTCAGAAATGAGAACCTACTTAACATCCCATCTTTCAAGTCCCCGGTTCTTGAGAGGAATCACCAATTTTACTGGCCAAGAGTCCCTGAAGGTAGTTCACAGAGCAGAGAAGCCATTTAGTGGGGCTATAAACAACAACTTCAAAATCCTATCATCGACCTTTTCACGTCAAATAGTAGAAACAGCGCAGAAGGCGAAAATCATTAGTAAAGCTTTTAACTAGTTACCTTTTAGAAAATCTTTGGCTTTTTATTTAAGTCAAATAGATAGTGTCTTCCTTTTCAAGCATTATGGTCAGGCCCACTTAGGAATATACAAGATGATAGACAAGTTTGGGGGTGTACTAATAACTATGTACTTCAAAATTCAATACCCACGAGTGGACTTACCCTTACTGTTGCATTGGCAGTTGAATGGGTCATCTGGTGATGAGCCGCCTTGAGTTTGGCTTGCAAGTGTGCAGGAGGATGAAAGTACTTGCATTTCTCCCGGGAGCATCGACCCTTGATGTAATCCATGCAGATGGTCACGGTATTATCACTCGCTTCGATCATGGATGCATCAGTAGGGTGAGCATAGCGGCAATCATTCTCACCACGGGTACAGTTTCCACGCTGATACTCTCGGCAGACCTGAAAGACGGAAAATGAAAAAGCAACATCCCATTGAAGGCTCTCAGGTGGTTCGCTTGCATTTACTTTTCCAGCGATTGTAAGAGTTAGAGTATACATTACCTTGTGAATTTACTTAGGAAATCAATAAAGATATGAAGGATAATGCAAATTTATATTTTCTATGAGCTGTCAACATTGACAGCATTTCTATTTCTGTGGGGAGGAGGGGGGTCCATTCTTCCCCAAGTGGTTGGTTTCCCGACATGTAAGTGTGTAAAGACCTTAACGAGCATTTCTTTAAATCTTCCATTTAATAAGCAGCCTAAAGGGTAATTAGTAATGCTCATAATAGGGGTTTTTAAGGTCTGAGATGCATCTTTATCAAGCAGCCATGCATTGGCTGTTTTACACAGCAGACTTGTGAATCATGACTGAGTTACATGTACCATTAGATTCCATTATGACACATTACTGGGTATTTAAGGGACTGACAATGGAGCTGACTTTGTAAGAAATCGACCAGTTATTTATTTCAATTTATGAAGAATGACAATTAAGGAAAAATGGAAAGACATACATAAAGCAAAAGCGATTTGAAATTTCATTTGGAGTTTCTTTTCTTAAGAATCAAAGGATACGTATTTTCCAGTACATCATTCTCCAAATGAAGAAAAGGATTTAGACACTATGAAGCTCATTTACATTCTTCATTCATATCAATTTGCATCTGTATTCATAGTGAGACAGAATAGTCGACTTTTGTTCAGTTTGATTACTCCAGCAAGTAGAGACTCATGAACAAAAACATAGTGATCCTATGCTGTAAAACTGAAAACTGGGTACACGCAGCATTCCCACCCACACGTCCTGTGCCTCAGCAAAAGAAATATAGTCTATGGCAGGGAATAGCACGGCACTGGGTTGCCAAATGAAGCAATGCCATAATTTTAATTGTAAACGGTTTGCTATTTGACTGAGATTATAACTCCTAAACTAAAATCCCACATGCAATCATTGAAAACATTGGCCTCTGAAAATACTTTTTGCATCGGGTTAATATTTGTGACAATCCCATAAGTACTTATATATCTCTACACATACCTCCAGTTTATCACAACGCATCAGTTTGGGACCAGCAGCTCCTGGCAATGCCAGAGGTGGGTTTCCAGGTATCACAATAGGTGCATTTTGCATCACTTCCGCAGGATACATGCGCATCCCAGGATGAGGTAAGTAAGGATTGAAAGCCATGGGAGGATTAGCTCCCAGTGTTGGATTCATAGGATAAGGATTCTGTATGTTTCAGAGAAGGGATAAAGCCTTAGAGGTAATTGATTCTTACTGTTAATACACAATTTAGCAGACTTTCAGATAAAACAAAATCATATCAAAAATCACATTTTTAAATCAAATTTTAGCCTTGTACTGATTGCCACATAGGAATTCCTTCGAAAACAACACATCTGTGAGTGACAAGTGCATAAAGAAATTTCAAATTATTCATATCCTTTCAATAATCCTGACTTAGCCAAATGAAATCTCATTGATGGCGTTTGTTCCAAACGTTTTTTGCTACCAAATTCTTTTTAAAAATCTAAAAACCCCTATCACCAGCCATCTTGGCAACCACTCATGTCCCAACAGGCATGGCCTTTGCAGGCAGATATTGGATTGTCTGAGACTCCTTTCCACTCTCCTTCCTTCTCTTCCCTATCAGTACTACTTGGCTCTAAGCTTCCAGTGCACAAGCACAACGCCCTTCTGCCCTGCCAAATACTGGCCTTGTTTCTCATTGTGGTCCACTGCTAATTATGGCAGACAGCAAGGGTAGAAGGAAAAAGAAACTAATTGATTTTTCAAAAAGCAAGCACTTAAAGATTTCTTGCTCTCTATGTCAAATGAGATTGTTATGGTCATTATGCTTATATTTTATTACTTTTAGTTTAATTAGTGGTCTTAGTTCATAAACTCATGACTTGACTAGTCTGGCCTTTATCCGGGGAGCCTGACGATGCCCACAGTTCAAAGGGAGGCCCCAGAAATACTAGGAGAATCCCTTCTCGGCAGGAAGAGATAAGATAACAGGATTATAAGGAATATAAACTAGAGCATAATTTATGAAGAAAAGCCTTAGATATATGAAAACTTATTACTGTTGTTTTTTTCTATTTTTCAAGGTCCCAGTTTCCAAGAGTTGCTAGATGTTCTGACTTTATTATCTGTAACTGTATAATTTATCACTTTCTTGTGCTGTTTTCCAGTTTGCTCCCCGTGTGGGTATCTTTTCTCTGAAGCTGTTTCTTTTGGTTGTCACTGCTATAGTACCCAGTATTACTGAATGACTGATACCATCACTACTTAGTTTAAACACGCAGTCACACAGATTTAATGTACAATTTAATCATGAAAATCCCGATCAAATGTAGAATATTTCTAATCATGATGCCAAGGAATACTCCTGTGTAACTAGTGGTGTTCTACCACGTAGTACTAACTCACATGTATTTTTTTCTTGATTTATTTTAATCTTTTCCACCAAAAATATAACGAATCTATTTCGCTGATGGGTTGTGCCCATACTGTCTGCTTAATCACATTAATTGAATCAGGTAAACTAGGAGGCTGGAGAGTATGAAGTGAGGGGCAATGTATTCTCACTGGTCTGACTTGAAAGTCTCCTGAGCATGAGCAGAGTAGGCTTTCAAGAAGCCCATTACAAATTAAATTCTAGTAGGAAAGAAAAGAACTTCTAGTGCTCACCTAACTAGTTATTTTAGATGAGTTTATCACTATGCTGAGTAAATAATCAAAAAAGTTGGATTTTATGAAGAACAATGTGGCATCAGGATTGAAGGAAGGCTTATTAGCAATCTGTGTGATGTAGATGACACAACATTGCTTGCTGAAAGTGAGGAGGACTTGAAGTACTTGTAGATGAAAATCCAGGATTGCTGTCTTCAGTGTGGATTATGACCCGAAGTAAAGACAAGACCAAGGTCCTCACAACTAAACCAATCGGTAACATTATGATAAATGGAGAAAAGGTTAAAGTTGTCAAGATTTCATGTTGCTTAGGTCTACATGGAACAGTGCTCATGGAACCAGCAGTCGAGAACTCAGACAACACCTTGCAGTGGGTTAAATCTGCAGCGCAAGACCTCTTTCGAGTACTCCAAATAAAGGATGTGTTACTTTGAGGCCTAAGGTGACCTGACCTAAGCCATGGTATTTACAATTGCCTTCATGCCCAGGTGGAAGTTGGACATTGAATAAAGAAGACCAAAGAAGAATCGATGCATTCAAATTGTGGTGCTGGAGAAGAATAATGAAAGTAGCATGGAATGCTAAAAAGGCAAACGGTGTCTGTCTTGGAAGAGGTGCAGCCAGAGTGCTCCTCAGAGGCAAGAATGGCACGTGTGGTCACAAGAGAGCAGTCCCTGGAGAAGGACGGCATGCTTGGTCAAGTAGAGGGGCAGCAAAGAAGAGGAAGGTCCTTGATGAGATGAATTGACATAGTGGCTGCACTAATGGACTCCAGCATAGACACAGTTGTGAGCATGGTGCAGGGCCATGCAGTATTTCATTCTGTTGTGCATAGGGTCACCATGGGTTGGAATCAACGGCACCTAACCACAACAATGTATATGTGAGCAATGCCTTTTGTTACTGCCCAGTGGACTCTGACTCACAGGGAACTTGTGTTTCAGAGGAGAACTAGTGGGTTTTAAAAGCTGTGCTCTTTTAGAAGTAGATTTCCAGGTCTTTGTTCTGCAGGGCCTCTGGGTGAATTCAAACTGCCAATAACTGAGGAAGTTGCTGAGCACTTAATGGTGTCACCAAGAGACTCCACAGGAATCCAAACCTTCAATAAATTTTGCCCTTCCTTTTTTGAGGGTGACTCACCAGAGACATTTTTTATGGGGAACTTCTGTTTTCTGTGGAATACGTTTTAATCCGCTAAGGTTTGGTAGATGCTCCAAGTAGATGGGGAAAAACCGCACCCACATTAACAATCTCTACAATTGTGAACTCTGGTGGTACGGTGGTTAATGTAACGGTGGTTAATGTACTGCTCACCCACAAACATCTCTGGAAAACAGATGTGGACGCCTCCTCCAGCAGAGTCTAGCCTTGGAGACCTATGATGCAGTTTTACTTGGTCCTACATGTTGTTGCTAAGTGCTGTCGAGTGGGTTTTGACTCTAGCGACCCTATGGTACAACAGAATGAAACACTGCCCCAGCCTGGGCCTCCTCACAATTGTTTTGTGTGAGTCCATGGACGCAGCCACCGTCCTACATGGCCTCTAACATGGAGCCATTCAAAGGCAACTAACACCATAAAAAATGCTAGGGTTGCCAATGCTAGTCATGTTTCAACGTTTCAAGATTTCACTACAGACTATACCATACCATCTTAGGTCTTAAGCTTAGTACTATAGCTTTGATAACCATTTTCTTTTAAAGTACAAACTTCATTCTCTACTACTGTTTATTGAGAAAAAGTAAGTTCATCCATTCCAAGCCCTGGAGCATGGGCAGGAACTCCTGAGCTGCTTATTCATTTTCCAATGGACATTTCTGTTTTCTCACTGCCGCCTCTGCCTTAGGGCGACTACTCCACTGTATGAGGTTGAATGTTCAAGGGCTTAGCTTTGGCTAACAGCCACTAGTAGTTAAGTCAAGCAGCCTGCACACTTAAACATTTAACGGTAATAAACAACTTTAATCCGACCAGAACCTATTCTGCAGCCCTCATTTTCAGTTGTGTTAACAGGAACCTAAATAGCATAAACAATGGGCTAGACTATAGGAATAATTGTGAAGACAACACAGTTTCTTCTGGTCCACACGAGACAACCACAAGGCAAAACAGACTCCCTGGCATTGAACAACACCATCCTAACACTGAGTTTATTTTACTTTTTAAAGAAAAAGACCCATAATAAGCGGAATCCAATTTCTATTTATGGCCTGGACAGTTAAATACAATCCAGATATTCATTTGAACTTAATTTATGTACGAAATACTTGAAACTCTTAGTAAGGTTTTCCTTCTGGCGCCAAAGACCTGGCTTTTCATTTTACTTTGTGTCTTGTTAAACCAATGAGAATGGCTGAGGCACTCTTAGCTAAAAGGGTCAGTATGTGCAGGAGTTCCCGGTGACTCTCACAGTAACTGAGCACTAGGGGCACTCAAGGAATGTCTCCCGAAACAAGCAACCTGTCTTTAGAACATTGGTGGTTTTTATTTTGAATTGAGTCGGATTTTTTTTTTTTTAGTTACTTAACCTGGGCAGACTTTGTCAATAGGAAAAAATCATGTAGTCCTAAAACCTTGCCTATGATTTCATTCAGTTTGAAGGTGCCCCAGAACTCGTGTCTGGTGTGGGTGTAAACAGCCCTGTGCGAACCACCAGTTGCTCCACGAGAGAAGAGGCATTCGACTGCTGTAAACAAGCTATAGCCTCAGAAACCCACAGGGGCAGCTCATCTTTGTCCTGTCAAGTGACCCTGAGTCAGAATGGGCTCAATAGCAGTGAGTTTGGCATGTTGTTCTCTCTTGGAAGGTGTAGGGAGCTAAGCATGCGGCTGCTAACCGAGGTTGGCTGACCCCACAGGCACTCTGTAAAACTGCCTCTGTAGAGACTGCCAGCCTCTGTGGAGCAGTTCTCGCAGGGCTGCAGGGTCACGAGAAGTCAGAATGGACACAGTAGCAGTGGGCTTGTTTTGTTGCTTTTTTTTAATTTGGTGAAACAGCTATGTTTCAGGGCTAGGGCCAGAAAACTGCCTGGGGCGAACCCAGTTAGTTGCCTAAAGTATGGTTTCTATAGTTTAAATGGCAGCAAAATTGAAAGGAAAGTAATATGTTATGACACAAGAAAGTGATATGGAATTCATTTCCCAGTGCCCATTTGTATATTCCAAGACTAGGCCTCCGTTACTAAAAATTGTGAAACTGAACTTTTCTCTCATCTATAAACACTTGCAATTGTGGCTCTTGATCTGTAAGGCTTAAAATACAGTCTGTCCAGTCACAGAAAAGTTTACTGACCCCTATTCCAGAGCACTTCAAAAAATTCTTAAATGCTCCAAGTTTTTTTTTCCTAGTAGAAGACTAGCTCTGTGTAGGCTGACTAGACCACTTTGTGTATCGGTTGGTTATCGTCTTTGAGCAGGCCATTAGTGCCTTTTCTTCCTGCTAGCAAAATCCAATGTAAAGGTGATTGGATGAATTGGCACTGTGTATGTGGCCCTTGTTTCTGTTGGCTCTAACAGGCTCGTTTGGAACCAGTTTATGTCCTGCCCAGAGGTGCCTCAGAAAAAAAGGCGTGTTCATCTACTTGTGAAAAATCAGCCCCGGAGAGCCCAATGAAGCACACTTCTACTCTGATACACCACAAGTCGGAATTGACTTGATGGCTATCAGTTTGGTTTCAGTAATATCCAAGGTGAGCTATAATTATGTTTGGATGAGCTTAAAATACTTTCAAGTCATTTAGACAAAATCCTATCTTAAAGTCAGTGGAACAATTGCAGCTGATATGAATAGAATTGTGTCCCCCAAAAGTATTTGTTGTAAATCCTGACTTCTATGCCAATGGTTATAAACTAACTTGAGAATTATTTGTCTGTTATATTAATGAGGCAGGATTAATATAGTGTGTGTCAAGTTGTAGAGGGTGAGTCAATCTTTATCAAGATAGTCAGAAAAAGATACATGCCCGAGTCCCAAGGAGATCTTCAAGGAACCAGGAAATAGAGGCGGAAGAGACAAGGACCCTCCTTCCCCACAAGGCCCAACATAAAGAGAGGAAAAAAATCCTTCCCTTAGAGTGGCGCCCTGGGAATTTCTGTTTGTTAAAGTCATCCACTTGTGGTATTTCTGTTATAGCAACATTAGATAACTAAGACAGAGGTCTTCCATCACTGAGCACTTGCATGAGGATGGATGACTAAACATTTTCTTTTATAGGATCGTAACATTTGTTAACAATCTGTTGGAATGCCAGAAAAGTAACACTCAACTTTTATTATCACCCATCATACTTATTGCTCATTTGCAAGCATTTACACAGTATAAAAGGAAGTCTGTTTCACTGTCATCATGCTTACATCTATCCTTGATAATCCCAAAGTACATAGCTACAAATAGTTTTCATTATCCATCATCATTTACTAGCGACTTACATAGAGAGAGCACAAATGAAAAATTCTTGTTTTATAGCTTTGGCTTGGTCATCTCCACACTTCATGACTGATACTCTGCGGGGAGTAAGTGGCTGAAAAGTAGACAAAACTGTGGGAGGCCCATATAACCTAGACACTAGTTAATTGGTCCCTTAATAATTGAAAGTTAACTTTATAAATAGATACAAGCTGATAGTGGTGTTTATGCACTAATCATACCCGTTAATGAATAAGTCACTGTGACCCTAGAGATAGCTAAGGGGGAAAAAAGGTAAATTGAGGGTCAAGAGAGAATAACTGCCATCACCTAGATCTGGCTTTCCTGACCCCATTAATCACAGCAGCCTCCAAGGGGGTGGATGCATTCAAGGGAGGGAAAGACTGGTTATTATGGGTATAAAAGACATAAAGTAGAGCATGCAAGAGAGCACAAATCATGGCTTAGATCTACATGTGTTTGTTGGGAGGAGAAACCACAAAAGTAGGCCAAGAGTTATGGTGGAGTCTTAAACACAAATCTGCATAACAGCAAATTATTACTGTCGGTTGTTGAGTAAATTCCAAGACACGGTGACCCCTGTGTGCAGTTTTCAAAGTTGTGACTTCGGGGCAGCAGAGCTTCTAACATCTTTCTGAGGCACCTCTGGTTGGGTTTAAAGAAAGCAAATGCTTTCTTTAGACAAAGTTTTGAGTTAATAGGAAAGTCAATTTTGACTCTTCTCTGAGGTGAACAGAAACTGAAATTATGTGTTGGCACACCACCATGTAATAAGAACCACAACTCAATTAAATTCACTATTTAATAAAAAATAACAGTTTTTAAAAAATCCAGTGGTTACCAAAAATTAATAGAGTATGAAACAATTGTGGGCTTTGGAAGCAAATATAAGGGGTTAGGAAATGTAGAGAATATATAGGAAGTCTAAAAACTACAAATATCTGAATGCAAGTCCATGATAAATGAATACTACAGGTTAAACTTCTCAGTAGCTCCACCCCTACCCACCATCAAGACAACACACCCAAACAAAATCTCACATGAATTATGCATGATCAGGTAAAATTCTGAAATTAAAGGAGTTTCAAAAAACATGCACTATACACTGAACTGTTGGTACATCCTAAATTCCTTCATGATAATTTTTTCTGTTCATCTTTATACCCATTTCCCCCTGAAATGCTTAGCAGAATAGATGCTCAATAAGTAATTTACTGAATTAAATGAAAAGGATTCTTAAGCCATTGTCATTACAAGGATTCAGAATTTAAAAAATCATGATACAAAAGGTACATTTAGGGATCAAAAGAGTGGCAAACAGATAAAATAACTATCTCAGGTGTGCTGTCTTGGAGAAAGACCCTAGTCAGATGGCCACTCTCAAGCTATCTTGATATAGATGTGAAATGTTAGATCAAACACTGTGAAAATGACAGGGTAATACACACACACACACGGTGAGCTTCAAAAAGTTAATGGGAAAATGATATTAAAAATGATAAACACACATACTTATTAAGTATCTCATGATCTGACATTTCACATTTACAATTGTAAAACAACAAGCCATATATTTTGCACATTAACAATGCACCTATGACAACAGCAAATTCCAATGTGCAAGGTAAGAATAATTCCGGCTATGCCATCAATGAGGCAGTATACCATGTTGCAGCTGGGCAGTTATATAATGATGTAATTATCCTCCATGTTGTGATCTGACCTGATTCATTTTTTCCTAAGCCAATTTTCACAAAACAATCTTGTCTTTGAAACCAAGCCATGACACTAAATGAGGAGTGGGTATGTATCTGTAAAAGTATAGACATATAGATCTATATTGATATAGGCACACATAATGTGTACATACACCTATGCATTACTTTAAATGGGAATGACTAAATTGGTATCAGAAGAGTTCTGGAAAAGCTGAACTTTCAGCAACTGGATTTCCAAACATTATTAATTTGCAATGAGCTGGAATCCACTAAAAATGAACAATTTCAGTGGCATTTAATGCATTCATAATGTTGTACAATCACATCTATTTAATTCTATAACACTTATATCACCCCTAGTACAAAAGGGTACTCATTAAGAAATTACCTTCAAATCCCTTTTCCAGCCTGTTGCTGAGTTGCTGTATGCTGCTCCATGGGATTTTCTAGACTGTGATCTTTACAGGTTTCAGATGGCTAGGTTTTTTCTACCACAGGGCTGTGGGTGGCTTTGAACTGTGGTCCTTTCTATCAGTCGCTGAGCGATTAAGTACAGCACCACCAGGGCTACTTTTTCTAGCCCATGGCAACCACTTATATAGACTCACATATTCTGGACATTTCGAGTAAATAGATTATGTGGTCTTTCGTATCTGTCTTCTTTCACTTGGCATAAAGGTTTCAAGTTTCATTCCTATAATAGCATGTATCACCACTTCATTCCATTTTATGGATGAATCAAGTATGTTTTTATTTGGGATGGTTCTAATTGGAGGGGAAAGCTGTTTTATAAATGAGGTTGCCAAGTATTTGCTGTCAGTTGTTTGGTTGTGGTTCAATCAGATTTTCACAGAGCTCTCTAAATTCCCTGCCTTCCTTTCCCTTACCCTGATACCAACCACTTGTGAAGTTGCTGACTATAGTTTAGACCGTGTCTACTGAACAGCAAATCTTACAGGCTTCACATGGTCTCCTTAGTACCGGGCTGTAACCAACTGAGATAACCAGCCTCAGAGGAGAAGAACACAAAACGGGCCAAAAGGAGATTACGTTTAAGATATCCCATGGGAACTTGTCGGGGAGACTAAAAGGAAAATGTTGAGCTATGTTACTATCAAAGAACGTGGACACTGTAAAAGCTATCACAAACAAGTGCCCTCTGTTTGGTTGCCTAAGTATAGCATTTAACTTTTGAGAAAAATAAAAAGAAGGCAAACTAGTGCATATGAACAGGGATGGAGCAAAACAGCAAACCTACTACAAGCATGCTTTAATTGGCTTCAAACCAGTTTATTCTGGTATGAATCCCAGCTGAGGATTTGTATTCCACCTCGCATATACTGAATCAAAAACTTCATTTTAACAAAGAGTCCCCAGGAATTAACAAGTTCCAAGCACATAGCCTCAGGAAGGGCCAGCTCCACACTGGACCAGCAGTGGGGACCAAGAGAGGACCTAGGATTAATGAGGTCCAAGGCATCGAAGCTTTATGGGAGAGTAAGAATACACAGATATAGCGCGCCAATTTTGCAAACACACTGTGAGTACAATGCTAAGGCCATTATACAGCCTTGCAGGGAGTCCAATGCATGTGAAGGAACCAGAAATTTTACTGGCACCAAGATACATCCACCTCTTGGGACAAGATTTCTGGACCAAATAAATAAAGTGAAGCTTGAGTTTATATATCTTAAAAGAAAATCTTGTATGATCTCTAAAATCATGTAGTAAAATCCAGATGAAAAGTTGTGATCCTAGCTGGCAGCACTACAGTCATTTCTGTGATATACTGTAATTTGGTGAACCTCAGTGGAGCTTCACAGGATGGCAGGCAAAATCTTAGTAAACACTAACCTTACACTTAGGGTTATGCCATCATCTACTGAGTTCCGCATTTTGAAGAAATCAGTCTATAAAACATTTATTTAATGAAAGCCTTATAACGACACTCATCATTTCACGAGTAGATAAGTTCAGAAAGTGTGGCTACAAGAATTGGCCGCAATTCTCTTGAAACTTTTTGATTAAAATACATGACAATTTTAATTTCGATCATGAGGTTGGTGATCCAGTATATGGGCAATACTTGTCTTTTCCATTAAATCTATAACATCATTCAGTTATATCCTAAAGAAGAGCCATGACAAGAACAGACAGATGTGCATGTTCATCGTATGATGTACATGATCCCATATTTATCGTAGCACTGTTAACAATACAAGGGGGGATAGAAACCACCCAACTACCCATCAGTAGAAGGCTGGATAAAGAAACTCTGGTACATGTGGCAATGGAAAAAAATGAATGATGAAACCAAGAAATACTTCATGGCCATGGATGGATTTGGAGAACATTATGGTGTGTGAAATCCAAAAAGACAAATATTTATAGGAGACCACCATTAAAAAGAAAATATTCGAGACAACAGTTTTACCATAGGAAAAATACTTTGATGATTACCAAGGGAAAGGGGGTGGGGTGGGAGGTAAGATGTGTTTATAGGCTAGAGGGTCACTCACTGCCATTAGAGCTCCCCTCTGTGGGTTTCAAAGACTGTAACTCTTTATGGAAGTAGACAGCCTCAACTTTCTCTTGTGGAGCCCCTGGTGGTTTTGACCTACTGACCTTGCAGTCAGCAGCCCAATGCATAATCCACTAAATCGCCAGGTTAGAGGGTAGATTACATGTGTTAACTTGGTTGAAGGGGAATGTACTGTTTTACAGGAAAGAAAGGAGTTTGGGGGACAGGATAAGCTATTAAGGGGGTTGATAAATGTTGACCACAAAACTGAGTATGTGAAATGAAAATTCCTGCCTAATTCCAAATAAAAAATTTTATTTACAATGTCTATAAATTTTTCCTCACCCTTTTCATGATCATTTTCAATGAAAAGTCATCATGTAACTGAAAGATGTAGACTTAATATCTTGGTTTTCAACTACTAAATCTATGTACTCAACTATTTAAACTACTGAACAGTTTCAATATTTTAAAAGGTGTTTTCCAATGTTCTTATTTCTAGTCACTTTAAATTTTTCTAGTCCAAAATTCAATTCAATTAAACAAGGACTTGTGTGTTACGGACTGAATTGTGTACCCCGCCCTCCGCCCCACATATAAGCATGCTAAACCCAATCCATGGATGTAATTCTCTATCAAGTGGGCTAATTTGTTATCTTAATGAAGCTATTATTAGTTTAGGGTATGACTTCAACTCATAACTTTTGAGACATAAAAGATCAGGCATAGAAGAAGCAAGGAAGCACCAATGGAGAAAAATCAGTGCCACGAGACAATCACCAAGTAACCAAGAAACTGAGAGAAACATGAATTTGTCCCTAGAGTAGACTGAAAGAACCTTCCTCTAGAGATCTTGCTTGGAATTTGGACTTCGAGTCTCCTATGAGAACATAAATTCCTGGTCATTAAAGCCACCCACTTGTGGTATTTGTTACATATTCACCTTCCTATTTCAATTATTTTAGTTCACAAGTGTTATATTCACTTCATTCTTTAAAGTAATGCCAGTTAAACATATGAAGAGTATATTTTTAATAGTTGATGAATAATATTGGAAAAAAGAATTACAAAAGTGATGTAAGACAATGAGGAGGAGTCTGGGCCAACACCACATGATTCCATCTGGTTAAAGGAAAAGCCTGGAGTAGAATCCAGGTGTGTGGCTGGCAGGGTCTGGAATTTTATAACTTGACCACAAAAATGCAAGTCATGAAAAGTGCACAGCAGAATCAGAGGACTTGGCGTGTAAACGGCATGCAATCTCCAATGTGCTGAACCAACAAATCCTCATCTAAATCATCAAGTGACTACACTCAACTGAGTCAAGTTCACCTGTGTGTCAGGATCTGCTTCCATTTGAATCACGACATTAAAAGAGAGACATTCATTTCCCAAGCATGTACAGGTCCAGATACGCAAAACGTCTAAAAATCAAAGGTCATTATAATAGCCTTATAATATCATAGCCACCTATTATAATTGTTCATTGCTGTTGAGTTGCTTCCAACTCAGAGCCACACCGTGTGTTATAGAGTAGAATGGATCCATCGGGTTTCCTAGGCTGAACTCCCTATGGGGGCAGAAGACTAGTCTTTTATCCTGCCGAGTCACTGGAGAATTCCAACTGCGGACCTTGTGGTAGGTTACCAGCTGAGTACTTAAGCACTGAGATGCCAGGATTCCTTCATATCTACTTTATAATACATAAATATATTTCATACTAAGTAGATCACATCCAGTTGTGAGAATCCTTTTACTTCTAGTTGCGCAACTGATGTTAAGATTGCATTTGCTCAAGAGCAATGGAATGTGTCTATTTTTCCTAACATTCATCTGTAATGCCAAGGTTTCCCTCCTGATTATGCCAAGGGAAATTCTTAAACTTCCCTTTTTGTTTGTTTTGTTGTTGTGTGCATTAGAAGTTTCTGTTTAATGGTACTGAAAAATAACATTCTATGTCTAACTCGTTAAGCTTCTCTAATAAGACTAACAAAAGTATTCAGAGGTGGAATTTCATACTAGCAAATGTCAATTCAGACCTGTTAAATCTAGTCAACAAACTTACCTGCTCCAGCAAGCATTCCACTCAAATTGACTAGGTGTGGTTTTTATCTGTTGTTCAGTCACACTGAACAGAATCTGTTCTCTAGCTACCATCCCATGTAGGCTGACATTCCCTTTATCTGGGGACTTACAATAAAGAAACCATATTTAATTTTTAAAAAGTAGATGTACTCTTTTGGTATCCTAGAAACAGATCAAAGTATGCTTTGTTGAAAAGCCTGAAGCTCAAGCAAGTGTTAACAAATAGCAACTAATATACAGCCATGCTAGTACAAAACCCTGTCTATTTTAAGGGCAAGAATCTGATTGGACAGGGGCCAGGAAGGCCCAAAGGATAAAGTTTGTGGAAGAGCAGTGCCAGAGCCGGCGAGTCAAATTATACAAAACTTTGATAGTAAACCAAGGTCCTTCATAAAGACAATTTTCCCTCAAATCAGACTGGTACATGCCATGTAAAATTACTCAAACTTGTTACATTACAAAGAAGCTTCCCAGGCCAAGAAAAAAGAGCATACCAAGGATCTTAGGGTTAGATATAATAACTTTAACAATTAATCTTCTATTAGTTTATGACAACAGCTATTATTAAATAATCTGCAAGGTAGAGAAGTAACTTCCAATTGTTTTCTAAATAGTGTCTTTTATCTTCTGATATCCTATAAAACAAATTGTTGCCCTGTGAGTCCTAGCAGTTGTATTGTAAACCCTGCAAGCTGTAAATTCTTTCTATAGTAGAATGCATTCTAGTGTAAAAACCATGGTGCATCAACTTAGAAGGCATAGGAGGCTATAAAATCCATGGATTTTTTTATTGGATTCTAAAAACACCACTCTAAAACACATGCATGCACCAATATTCATTGCAGCAATATTGACAATATCCAGAAACTGGAAAAAAAAACCCGTGTCCATCAACAGATGTAAGAGATAAAAAATTGTCATTCCTATACAATGGATTAATACTTAGCCATAAAAAGAAATGAAGTCCTGATACATGCTATGGCATGGAAGAACCTCGAAATCATTATGTTGAGCGAAGTAGCTCAGTTATAAGAGGGCAACTACAGTATAACTCCAGCTATATGACATACAGAGTTGGCAAATACAGAAACCAGTTTGTTGGTGGAAAGGTGAAATGGGCAGTTATTGCTTATATAGAATACTGAATTTCTGTTAAAGGTGGTGAAAAACTGGAGCTGATTAGTGGTAATGGTTGTACACCATGACAAATAACACTGTTATTGAAATGCAGTTGTACATGTAAAATGATTGGAATGAAAAATGTTTAATTCTATATATGTATGTGTATAGACATACCATGCCCAAATCAAATTCAGTGTCTTCAGATTCCATGAAGACTCATAGCAACCGTATAGGACAGGGTAGGACTACCCCTGCCCCTGTGGGTTCCTCAGACTATCACTTTTTATAGCAGCAATGGAAAATATTTAGTTATATATTATGTATGTGTGCATGTTTGTATATGTATATATATATATCGCATGCATAAATGCAACACAAACACACACGAGGGAGCTTCATAAAGTTCATGAAAAAAGAACGTGAAGGTAAAAACATGTCAAAGAAGGAATATGCAAAAATTTTGCCTGAGAGGAGAGAAAAGTAGCAAGCTGTACCCTGTCAAAGGCAAGACCCAGAAAAACAACCCAGGCCCATCCATTTGCAGCTTCGCAGGCTTACACACACATACACATACATATATATCGACATATATACATATATATATGTGTGTGTATATTGCAGGGTAATGTGTGGCAGACTGCTCCCATAAATATTTAAAACCCAAACAAATCTGCTAGTGAGTCGATGGTGACTCATAGTGACCCTTTATAGGGTTCGCAAGGCTATAAATATTTACAGCAGATAGCCTCATATTTCTCCCACAGAGCATATGGTTGCTTTGAACAACTGACCCTGTGCTTAGTAACCCAACTTATCTGACAGTGCTACTAGGGCTTCTTCCTTAAGGATTTACAACCTGGGGAATCCTATGGAGCAGTTCTGCTCTGTCTAACAAGGTCTTTATGAGTGGAACTGAACTTGATGGCAATGAATATTTTATATATATATATATATATATAATCACAATACAATTAAAACAATGATAATGATATTAGGGGGAAATCCCACTTTCCATTTTCCAGCATAAGCCAGCATGCTCAGTATTGCATGAATGGTTAACGTCTACCAGAGGCTGAATAGAAGATAAATCATCTGACTTCCTTCCATACCCGTGGCCTTGCTCTCTAAATGAGATTAATTGAATGGTGTCTTGTGAAAAGATACATGCTCCAGATATATAGGCAATGCTGGGCTCAGATGTTTGGTAATAAAATCTATTTCTAGTTCTTTGTTCAATTGAAATTGGGACAGCCCATAAGAGGTGGAGAGTAGTGATAGTGAGTGAAAAGTTCCCTTGCTTTATTTCCCATCTATTTATGTTTCCAAACCCACTCAGCATGTTCATTTCTCTGTGCCTTTGTTCATACTGTCTCTAGTATTACAGTCTTCCCTTCCTTATCCTGCTTCAAAGAAGGGAAGAACTGAAACCACGTCATGTACAAAAGCCAAAAGAAGAGTCTCAAGATACTGTTTAATCATGTGTAGTCTCACCAGAGGTCAAGGAGAGCGATCAGGGGCTCCCTGATCGTCTTCTAGGACATTTTATCACCATAATTAATGCGTACCACATTTCGAAGCAATTATATCTGGCAAACTAATAGTACAGGATTAAAAAACCATTTTACTTGTTTGTCTAGGCATTCTGGAAAAGGTAGTTGCTCTAAAATTTTAGTACTTCATGTATTTTTTGCATGTATCTATCCATATTTTAACAGATATCCCTGAATCCTGAAAATCAAATTCATCATCTTAGTCTTTGGTGAGAGCAGATTTCCCCTGCTCCACAATTTTGTTTTATCTGAATAGTCTAAATAAGTGTCTTTCAGTTTTTATTGTGTTTATTATAAAGTCACTAAAGAAATAGGTAACAACGATAGATAACATCGCCCTTTCATGTGTATCTTGCTAATGGTTTAAAGAGAACAGGCTAGCTGGAATTAGAACAAGATAGCACAAAGCGAAATTTAAGATCTGGAGGAACTACAGTAGAAAGGGAACAGCTTTCAATTCTCTTTGAAAGGTAGAAGAGAAAAAAATGTAACTTTTTCTTTGAGATTCTCAAGATTACGATTAGATCTCTTCTTAAAATAAGTGAATATTTGGGGAAAGGGGTAGATAAAGCTTAATTACCTTTTATTGTGGTAAATAAATATGTGACATAACATTGGATGTGCTACAATCTTCACATGTATGCTCTTCATGTAGTTCAACCATCTCGCCTAGCCATTCCCCAGTTTTTTCCCCCCTCATTAATTACTTTTTCAGTGTACTGGCTCACAAAGCATTAGACTCTGACAAACACTGGAATAAAGCCATTATCTTGCTCATTTCTGCAAAGGGACAATCTGTGGCTCTATTAAAATCACCATCAAATACTTGATTGGTGCAGCTAAAGGCTGAGAATTGATCACAGACAGAAGATACAGGCTACATGACCACTGCATGCAGGATGATATCCTGGATCAGACACTGGACCAAATGAGAACATCAGTGGACACACAGGTGAACTCTAAGTAAAGTCTGCAGTTCAAATAATGGTAATATGTGAATGTTAGCTTTTTTAGTTTAAAAAATGTTCAATGTTAATGTGAGATGTTGATGAATG
Source organism: Tenrec ecaudatus (assembly GCF_050624435.1). NCBI lineage: Eukaryota > Metazoa > Chordata > Mammalia > Afrosoricida > Tenrecidae > Tenrec > Tenrec ecaudatus. Next base: position 147,511,894 of record NC_134548.1, read on the forward strand.
GAAACCAGGTGACGGAGTATATGGGGACATTCTGTGATCTTTGCTGCTTTTCTGTAAAGCTCAGTTATTTTAAAATGAAAAGCAAAGAAACAAGGGGATCACCAGTAGAGAACAGGATACTTGCTTGAATAAATCAAGTCCTCTCCTCATCTTCAAATGCACCTGCACCCTCATAAATATTCAACAAACTGAATTCATATATAAATGCAGCCCAGCTTTTCAGTCTAACACACCTGATTGCTCCCTTCACCTGCTAAACTCTGTAGTGTCCATATGGTAACATATTAAGTTGCATCCTAAATACTGCTCTAACGAACTTCCTAAGGGCTACAGGACGCTATTTCAATGTAGACATGTATTCTTCAAAAGAAAAAAATGGATACACACATTTTCAAAGATATCGCTGTGACTTACAAATGCAGGCATCTGAGGGTGTGGGAACATAAACGGCACCTGCTGGGTGAACATGGCGGCGGCAGTCCTCTGTTGCATCAGATTGCTTCGCCCATTAATTTCCAGCTGCGTTTTTAAGTGTGCAGGAGGATGAAAGTACTTGCAGTTCTCTCTGGTACACCGATCCTAGGAATGAATTTGATAAACTTGCATTTAGTATTTCTGAAAATCTAGCATGGTCAAGACACGGCTATGAGCTTCTTGCTTACCTTCTTAGCGTGTGCCAAGTACTGCGATAAGTGTTGTGCATGACATAATTTTATCTTCATACCAGATGAGGAAACTGAGACTAACACAGGTTAAGTCACTTCCCTATAGTCACACAGCTGAAAAGTGACACAATCAGAACTGAAAGGCATTCCGTCTGGTTCTAGAACCTGATCTCTTAGGGACTCTGTTCTGCTCTACTTGGTTAGGCACCCCATCGCGTTTGCATCACAAGGGAATTAGAATGATATGGTAGAACATTCACTTGTGCTCACAGTCATCTCATCAATTGTGATGCCCAGCAACCCTATAGGACAAACTGTCCCTTGGGTTTCTGAGGTTGTAACTCTTTCCAGGAATTCCTAAGGAGCCGCTGGTGATTTTGAACTTCTGCACCCATGGGTATCAGCCCAATGAATAACCCATTCCACTACCAGCACTCCCTGTGGCATAACAACAAAATGTGTCATTTTACAATAATGAGATATAAAACTATGCATATCTAAAGCACACAGGAGTGAGCGTTTGAATCCACATATATGAGTAATCAAGAAAATGGAGGGAAAGTGTTTAATAATGATAGACACAAATATATAAATTTCAGACTTAATTATTCTGGGAAATTTAGTCTCTAAATTCTCCCCCCCCCAAATTCATCCAATGTAAGTCATCCTGAAATCCAATGATATACTCTTAATCAAATATTAAATCCTTATAATTGGTAGTCTTGCTGTTCTTCATGTTCCAGAGGCCATAGAACACTTGGATAATTGAGATCAAAGTGTCTTTTCGTGCCTCGGCTATTTTGAATGCTTTCTTGATTATTGAAGCATTTCCAGACGGGCTAATTTGTCAGTCCATGGAATCAAACAAGCCTTTGGTGTTGGCCATATGCTGACAGGGCAGCTGGTTATAGAATTTACGATATTGTAGCAATAGGTGTCCTTGGATTTTTTTGGGGGGGGGTTATCATATTGTCCTAACGTGATCCATTACTGTATGTTTATTTAACTCAGGAGCACTCACTATATAAATGATTTATCTCACTGGGGTAAGGGCAACTGAAAGCATCACTCCCCCCTTCATGCCCCCCAGCAGATAAAAAAAAATCCGAAAAACCACCAACTGTATGGAGCCTGAGATTTTGGAAGGGGGGTGGCGTAAACAAGACAATTCCTCTCTCTCTCATTTGGGTGGCAGTGGAGAAGGAACCCAAGAGCGCAAGTTGCTAGGCCACCTGGAATCCCTAGAGAAAACTGAGTTCACCAAGTGTTTTCATGCCAACACACTCTATTCGTTTCTCTTCTTTATGGTGCCTCTAGGGTTCACATAGTATGTCTCCATATTTAGTTATCTTAATATGAAAGCGTTTCTATCCATTCATATGAATCAAGGTACAGTAGGGATGCCCTGCTCTTTGAAAATTTGCTTTGTCAATTGGCTTTTACAAAAGAGGTATGCTAGTATGTGGTTTTGCTAATTGCAAGAGATGGATTTTCATTTTTTGAGGTGTGTGTGTGTGTGTGTGAAACTAGCATTTAGCCATTAAAGAGGCAGCACCCGCCCTAAGAATTGATGGCTGTGCGCTCGTATGTTGTTTTGTTTTGCTTTAAACCGCTCCCCCCGCCCACCCCCAGTGGTGAGACTGGCCTTACCAAGCTCCTTTCCTGGGAATCGCAGGGCAGATACCCATTATTGCCACATTATGGAGCCTTTGTATCTATCATGCAATTTCTGCGTTTACTGAATATTACTAATTGAGGGTGCGAGTATCTTTCTGCCTCTGGCAAGCAATTGAATACAACTCAACACTAAAGTCTTAGTATCAGATTTGTTTTTGTGGTTCTCCCATTGACTGAATTTATTTCTACTCAAAAGGGTGTACTAGATTTATATATATATATATATATATATATATATATATATATATATATATATATATATATATCCTATTTTCAGTGCAGTTATATTAGCTACCTGCAAATCCTGACACAGGAAGACTTTATGGGTAGTACAAATTCAGAATTTATTAACTGAATCTTCCTAGAGTCATAAAAGTACCCCAAGAATAGTTATGTAATTTTAATACCTGTAAGGACTGAAAGTAAATGACCATGTAGGTGCTAACATGCTCAATAGTAGGCGACTTTTCCCTCACTAATAAGAGCCCTGGTAGGGCAATGGCTGAGCACCCAGCAGCTATCAATAGGTCAGTAGTTTGAACCCACCAGTCCCTCTGCAGGAGAAAGATGTGGCAGTATGTGTTTGTAAATATTTACATCCTCACAGACCCCATGGACAGTTCTACTCCATCCTATATGGTTGCTATGAATTAGCGTTTGATTGGACAGCAACAGGTTTGGGGTTTTTCCCTCACTAATGTGCCCATGCCTCCTATGAGAAACCATAAGCCTCTTTTTATAGCTCCCACACCTACACTGCTGTAGAGCACCTCCAGGGCGTCACAGTAACTAGATTGTGCACCTAATGTAACTGAAGTTCACTGGCTCAGAACTAACTGCCTGAGGGGAGGCAGTGGCACTCGGTGACTTCCACAGCCACACATGCTCAATAAACTTCAGTTTCGCGTAGTCCTCCTCCCACAACCTAACATTAAAGATTTCCCCAAGGCTCAGTCCTAAATCGTCTGCTCTCCTCTCATCTCTTTACCCCAGAGAAATGAGATTGCTCCAATGTTTCACCCATTATAACAATTGCTCAGATCTTAAATCTCCATGTTCACCTCTGACATCTCTCCTGAATTTCAGTCCTTTATCACAAAGGAAAGCTGTATTCGGAGAGCCCACAGTTGGAGCAAATTACCCTGTTTCCCAAACCATGGCAATGGTAACACAGCCCCTCCGGTTTCTCGGACAATAGACTCAAGCAATTGTTGAGTCAGCTTACCCACTGCTATGTAATCCATTCCAACTCAATGCTTACTTATAGATAAGATAACTACCCCTGGTGTTTCCAAGGCTGTAAATCTTTCCGGAAGAGGCAGTCACCTTTCTCCTAGAATGGCTGGCAAGTGTCAGTCTTTCAGCTGGCAACTCAGAATGAACCACTGCTCTATTGGGGATATTTAGACTGAAACTAGCCAGGCCTGAACAGCGTACCCCAGACCTTACTTCCCTTTTAACTAAATTTATTTTTCATCTTTTAGTATACTCGAGTGTAGGGTCATTACCCCAAGTCCCAGCGTTGGGGCAGTTACATAGCAAGAGTGAGAAAGAATTAGGTAGGCTTACCGTCAGGTTGTAAAACTATAGCTTTCCTTGATGTATTGTCACGAATACTTAGCACACACAGCCATCATTATTTGTATCGACTAGTCAAAGGCTGATAATTTGTCCATGGCTAACAGCCCCCTCAACCCCCCAAGCACCATATAAATGAAGTTTGTCCTTCACGTCCAGCAATTCATGTTAAGAAAATGAAGAAGACATTAGACTTTCACCATTAGCTACAATTTAAGGTTTCAATAAAATTTACTGAATGCGATCAGAGAGAGAAAGGAAGGAAGATAGGGAGGAACCAGTATATTTCGCATTTTTCCTGCAAGTCTACCATGAATTATGATGTGCCTTTGTATCACTTTTCTTTACATATAGTATCTTTTCTTGGGAAATTAAAGACATTTTACAAAGCAAAACCAGTAGATTTAAATAGAAAATAAATGAGAATTACCCTTTAAAAATCACATCAAGTTGTACTATTAAAGTATGGAATATGAGGCAGCAAGAGTCTTAAAAAAACTTACTCATCTTAGTTATGAGATTTTACTTGATTTCTAAAGCATTCTATATTGAATGACAGAACCCCAACTTTAATTCTTTCACAATGCAAATACATAGCTATACTACCTTACCAACGATGTTTATGTTGAAGAAAGCTTGGAAAAGAACAGAAAAACATCTACATAGGCTACCCAAACAATAGGAGAGCAGACCAAATAATTTAATATCTATATTATCTGTGGAACAAAGTATTTCAACAAAAACGAAATCCCTGGAATTTGGGTAAAATTATTTTAGAATTCAGGATGATGCATTTTTATATAAAATACTTGGTGACTATAAATCTCTCCTATATAGGATTCATGATTCCGAAATTTCATTATAGGTCGACATACTTTCATTGATCTTTTGTGGGTGTACATTTTGTTTCTGACATTAGCCTTTAGGCTTTTTAAGAGAGTGTGGCTTTGTTAACCATATATGGATTGCATGGAGGTAGAAGGGAGGGATTGTACCATCAGAGTAAGTTATCACCAATTATAGTTTTCCTTTGGAAAACCAATGACTATAGACTAGAAAAGTAGCCCCTGGTGGGGCCCTGGTGAAGCACCCAGCTGCTAACTTAAAAAGTTCAGCAATATGAACTCACCAACTCTTCTGAGAGAGAATAGGGCAATCTCCTTTCAAAAAGTGTTACAGCTGTGGAAACCCAATGGTGACAGTTCTACTTAATCTATAGACAGGTTTTCAGTCAAAATAGACTCAATGGCATTGGGCATGGTTTGGGTTTCGGATAGACTCTGAAGTTTTCTAATACCCCAGCCCCCGTCTCCCAATCTAGGCTCACTCAGAGTTGGCATGCGCTCAGTGCAAAGTATTGTCATACACGAGTCTGCCAATGTTCTTCACCTGTGACAGTCGCCATCTTCTGGCACAGAATCACTCGGGGTTCAGTGTAGCAATAATGCAACTCACAACCTTCCTCTAATTCTTAAAAGCTTCCTCCCCTCCAACTATCATGATCCCAATTCTACCTTGCAAACCTGGTTAGACCAGAGGATGCACAGCGGTACAGTTGGGATCTGGAAACACAGGGAATCTAGGACAGATGAACCCCTCAGGACCAAGGGTGAGAGTGGCGACACCAGGAGGGAAGGAGGGATAGAAGGGGGGAACGGATCTCGGGGATCTACATATAATCTCCTCTCTGGGGGATGGGCAACAGGAAAGTGGGTGAAGGGAGACCCTGGGCAGTGTAAGATAAGATAAAATAATAATTTATAAATTATTAAGGGTTCATGAAGGAGGGGGGAGCAGGGAGGGAGGGAAGGGAAAAAAGGAAAATGAGCTGATTCCAGGAACCCAGGTGGAAGGCGAATTTTGAGAATGATGAGGGCAACGAATGTATAAGGGTGCATTACTCAATTGATGTATATAAGAGTTGTATGAGCCCCAATAAAATGATTTATAAAAAATAGCAGTCAAGTCAAATTGTGTAAATCATTCATCTCTGTCTTTCTCTGTATCCCCTATCTGTCTTTGTTGTTACGTGTCATTGAGCCAATTCTGACTAATAGTGACCTTGTATGACAGAGTCGAACTCTCCCCGAAAGGTTTTCTAGGCTGTTAATGGAATGAGAGTAGATCTCCTGGCCTTTTTGTTAATGGGGCTGCTGGATGGGCTTGAAACCCCAGCCTTTAGGTTGGCATCTGAGCACTTTACCATTGTGCCACCAGGGCTCTGGAAGGGGGGGCGGCGTTAGATATGTATCAAATAGAAAGCTTCAAATAGCTCATGGGAAAATTCCATTATCTTTTCACTCCATTTGCCACAAACTTTTTGAAGCCCCCTTGTCTATGAACATACATGTATATAGATAAACACATATCTGTACAAAATTAAAAGATGCACTGAAGAAATTAGTGTGCGAGATCATTTATGCTCTCCCATTGCTTTCCTTTGTTTTCCATTTCCTTATGGCCTTAGACAAATCTTATCTAGTTTGTCACTGTGTGCCTGAGTAAAGAAAATAGCAAAGTGACTCAATAGCAGCAAAGTGATTCTCTGTGGAAATAAGTGCTGCTACACCTATAAATCTTCCTGCTCCCCTTCCTCAGCCTATTGTCTTTGAAAATGCACCCAAAAAGCAGCAGGGGAAGAAAATGGCCAATGAAATGTCCAAAACACATCTGTATCAAAAAGTTTATGACAGACAATGGAAAAAGTTGCTGAGTCTTAGCAAAAACGTCAAGAATTCAATCTATTTTCTTCTTCCCTACCTTCAGGCTTTTCAAAAATGAATACAAAGCCTTTGATTGAGAGATAAAGTAGCATTGCAGAGATTTAAACCCCACCTAAGTCTTGGGGAGTTAGGAGAGTGAGACTTTGTCAGGTACAAGACTTCATGCACTTGGGGATGGGGGAGAGAAACCCCTGAGAACTGCACTTTTCTCCCCTCTGTTCATAAAAGCTCTACCATCCATCAGGCTAAGAAAAAGACCCCAGGAAGCTGAAAATTACCCTTTGTCAGTCATAGTGTCTTAACAGAAAACAGCTGTTTGCAGAATGATTTGCTTCTTCAAATACATTTGGAAATGCAAGCGGGAAAAAAAGCCACAAATACCTTCTCTCCAATAGCATTATAGCTGGATTGCCTCTTCCGCACAGTAATCTCACTGCTCTGCTAAACCACTAATAGTTAAAAGTTAATCATTGAAGGATTTGTTTGGTGAAGGAAAAGGTTTAGCTCACCTTAATGATCGCATGTTACATGAAAACTCTGATTGATAATATTGCTCCACTTTGGGAGAAAGGTGAGGCTTTGTACTCCCTTAAAGAGTGACAGTCTTGGAAAACAATAATGGCTATTCTACTCTGCTTATAGGGTCGTTGTGGATTGTGGGCCAGGATGGACTCGGTGGCCGTGAGTTTGAGTGAGATAATATCTACAGACATGACTTCTTGGTGAAAGTAGCATTGATTTTAGAATTACTATACACATCATCTGTGCAAGGTTGCCTGGTTTCTCCAACCATCACCAAGCTCACTGCTATCAGTTAGATTCCAACTCATAGCGACCTTCTAGGGCATAGAACTGTCCGGTGGCTCTTTATGGAATAGCAAGCCTCATCAGTCTCCCACAAGAGGCTGGTAGTTTCGCAACACGTAACTCCCTTCACCGCTAGGGCAACCAGCACAGACCTCTTGAAAGTTAGGGAAAAAAATCAAAAGAGCCAACAGTGCGTCAACATTAACATAAACTCAGAATTAGCCAGGTGCTAGCATACTAATGGCAAATTTCCCACTGCCTGCCTCGTCGAATTCCATCTTTGATCAAACTTAATATAATGTTCTCCATTTTCTCTTCCAAATATTTTTCCATATATGAATATTGATATTTATGCACAAAGGGCATCTCCAAATCTTGCTGACAACTTTTCATTTCAATTTGGAATGCAGGTAAGAAATCTGGGGCAGCGGGAGGAAGAAGTCTTCAATATAATACACCACTTTCTAAATACATCAGACTATACAAATGAGGCTGGACTCAACCCCCCATGGGGAGGGACACCAGCTATAAAAGACCAACATCTCAGTACCACTGCAAGCAGCACGGCACCCACTTCGTTGTGCTGTTGAAACTGCTTTCTTGGCACATCCAGTATACAGAACAGACCTTGGGTGCCAATCAGTCAACAAGATGAATTGGGGTGCAGGGTAGGATGGGGCTAAAATTGTTTTCCACCTCTCAGTCTCAAGAGATTTCAAATCATGACCACCAAAGATAGAGGACGAGCCTCAACAATTGCACTGTTGTTCTTAAATAGTCCACTAAAACAATCTGATTCTCAGAACTGCAACATTTTAATGCTGGATTAGGTTTGAAGGAACATCTTGTGCACCATTATCTTGCAGAGAAAGAAAGTGAAGGCCAAAGGAGGGAGGTGGCTTGTCTTAATTCATAAACAGCTCACTAAGGACAGAAGCCAAAAGTTTCCAGGCTCTCACTACCCAAAATGGAGGTCTGGTTCAAATAACTCTCCCTTTGTAAATATTTCCCTGCCCCCCCCCTTATCGCCCCACCCCCACTGCTGTTAATCTTTCCTGCCTTTATGTCCCTGCTGCACCTTGTACTCAGTGTTATCTCTGCACTTATCTCTGTGTACATCAACAAATAGTTTGCATACCTACCTAAAGGCAGGACTATGTCATCTTCATCTTTGTATCTCTCGGGCTGACTCTACGCCTGGTGAACAGTGAAAACCCCAAACCAAACTGACTGCTGTTGAGTCGATTCCAACTCATTGTGACCCACAAGATTTCCAAGGCTGTGATCTTTATGGGAGCACTCTGGTGGTGTTTGGGGCTGCTAACCACAAGGTCAGCGATGCAAACCCACCAGCTGCTCTGCGAGAGACACATGGAGTCTTCTGTTTCTGTAAAGCGTGACAGCCCTGAAAACCCACAGGAGCAGTTCTATGAATTAAAATCAACCTGAAGGCAGTGAGTTGAGTGAGTGGCTTTATGAAAGCAGCTGTCACATCTTTCTCCCATGGAGTAGCTGGTAGCTTCATGACCATTGTGCCACTAGACCTCCTTGGTGAACAGTGACCACTGCATGAAAGTTTGTTGAATGACTGAATGAGCAAACTTGGTATGAATAACGTTATAAGGTACAAGTCTACATCTGCCTTAAAAGTCTGATTACTTCTCTTGCTATTTCAGTTCACAAATTCTTTCTTCTCTATGACTAAGAAGCGAACAACAGGCAACGTGATTGAGCCATTCCTGCTCATCTGAACCAAAGAAACTATTATTCTATTGAGATCATAATAGTTCATTCATTTAAAATTTTTTTTTGTTTCCCAGGACTATTTATCCTAAACTGTAAGTAATCATTATGGCTGAAAAATTCTGTCCAAGAGGCACACAAACCAATTCTTGACCTAATTCCAGGATTGAGGTGCCTACCGAACTCAGGGAACCAGGAGCAGATCCGTATCTGATCAGCATTTGGGCCTATCCAAGGGGACTCTGGCATTTCTGGCGTTAGAATAAACTGCCCTCTTCGTGTGCCCCACTCCCACCCTGTTTGTCTCTGAGTAAGCTGCAAGTATATTCCTTGAAACTACTTGACCAAAGGTTGAATACAAAGCTTTGCGGTAATCACAGTGCTGGGCCTTCCTGTGAATTTCTGTTTATGCAGACATCTTACCAGAGAAAGAAACAAAGAAAAACTCTTTATTTTCCTCAAAAGCAGTGCCCAGCTGCATTCATATTAAACACTGATTTTCAAATAGTCAGGGGCTCAGATTTTTCCTTTGAAATGTTTAGAAGAGCAAGAACAGATATTATTGCTGTTACCAGTGAAACCAAACCAGTACCTCTTTCTGCCCTCTGGCCCCCACCCCTTCCCTCTTATTTCTCCCTTCGTCTAATGGAATACGTGCATTCACTTTAGAAAAATATTAACTAGGTGGCTGGTCAATAGTAAGCTACTCAAGAATGTAATATTTCAGTTTACCATAAATCACAGTCAAATTAAAACCCAAGAAGTGCATCGGTACCAAGTTACCGAAAGAAAGAAGGCATCTTTGGTGCTAAGTATTCCTAGAAGCTGTCTTCAGAGCATTTGATGGCTACCAACATAAAATGTCATTAAAAGACGGAAGGGGGGGTGAGGGAAAAAAGACTTAATGGCATTCAATGTGCTACTCCACGAAATAAATCACACATAAAAGCACACACAAAATTACACAAATTCAAAAAGCTACTACAAAGGCTTCGTGGTGAGACAACATGAAAGAGCATCTCTCTGACCATAGTCAGTCCTATCTCCTGCTCTTAGGGTTCCCTCGCCTCCCCTTGCCCGGCCCATACCCCACTCAGTCAGTCATCTAACACAGCGGTGCCGAAGCTAGGGCACAGTGGATCAGCTGCATACTCCTTTCCCAGCTAGGGCTTCTAGCTAGAATTTTCTGTATTTGGATCGCCAGATTGAGCAACTGAAAATATATGATATTCATTAAAGTCTAAATTTTAGATAGACACTAGTTATGTTTATATGTATAAGCAGGCTCCATACAATGTTTTATCTGGTAACCTTATGCTTGTCTGTGCCCCTACCCTGGTATAAGAAGCTAAATAAAGTCTAATTCTCAAAAAAACAAAATCAAAACAACCCCCCCCCCCAAACTCCTTTAAATCCACCTAGTTTAAGGTCTAAGCAGCCCCCTGACTAGAATTAGCCCTGGCTCTTCTAGGCTTTCAGTTGCCCAGAGCAATTCAATCTTACCTGACCAGCTGCAAGGAATTCAAGGAAGTAGCCTGAGAGAGAAAGCAAGTTTTATTTCCACAGCTCCTCCCACCAAGAGCTTCACAGGGCTCACTACCCTATCAGCGCTACACTTTCCCTGCCACAGTGGCGCAACTCTAAGTTTGAATGACCTTGAGGGCTGTTGGAGCTCCCCCTTTAGGTTAGAATGAAGAGGGTCATGGTGTATGACTCCGGACACTGAAAAGGCACAAGAATTTTGAATATACGAAATCTTTTACAAATGAAGATGAGGAGTTTTCCAGATATTTGTGTGTGCACGTGGGAGTGCATTCGGCTGTGTTGGTTTAGTTTTTTCCATCCTTGACTATGGACTGCTCAGATTCAAGCAGAAGGCATCCATTCAGCCCAAGAACATGATTGCTTCAGCATGATGTTTTTATATGTACACAGAAGCACTACGCAGGTACACAAAGGTGCACGGATCATTAGAAAAGCTACTGGTTTTTTCCAAGGCGATTCTTGATTACTGACACTAAAAGAGAGGGGTGAAAAGAGGCGCACACAGTTCTCTCGACCACAAGATTGGCAAAACCTGACAATTCATGAGACCTCACAGTCCAGAATCGGCAGATCACAAAAGTGGTTATTCAAAACGGAACGTGGAGAAGTTAACTACGTTTCAACCCAGTCTAGAGATTATTTTGTTGTGGCTCATTAAAAATGCAAACTTTTATTGGGATTATTAAAGATTCTGCAGTCGTAGAGTCAGAGAGAATGAAATGGTGCTAGAGCAGATATGTTAATTGTTTATACATAGCATATCATAGAAATACTCAAGGATAAAACTAGCAAGGCTCTTAGAGATCATGTGGTCCAGCAGTTGCCAGAGTGTGAACCATGTGCCACTATTGTCTAGGAAGGATTCTCAGGGTAAAGACTTACAGACCATCTGCTTTGCACAGGTTGCACAAATTCCTCTCTTGGAGACTGACAAACCAGGAAAGCACAACCAAGGTTTCTCATGTGTCCTCCACTAGAGAAACTTGCACTTTTGTGTACCCTGCATCCCCCCAACACTGTTCATCACAGAAATGGTGCCTGTTTTTCTTCATCAAAGATTTGTGAACATCTCTCCCTTATTAAAATGCTACTCATTCAACTCTAGCATTTTACAGAGGCCCCCTGGTGGTAGAGAAGAGGGCTGCTACCTTCAAGGTCAATAGTTCAAAACCACCAACCGCTCTTCAAGACAAAGATGAGGCTTTCTACTCCCTCAAAGAGCTACAGTCTTGGAAACCCACGAAGGCAGTTCTCCTCTGCCCCATAGAGCCTCTATGAGTCGGAATTGTATCCACGGCAGTGAATGAGCAAACTCAAACCCAAAAGCTCAAACACATGGGATTATTTGGGTCAAGTTAGTCTCCCTTCATTCTTTCATTTTTATTTTTTTCCGACATAGAAAAACACTGTTTTAATTAACTCCAAAGAACTGGATTTCCCAGTGAAATAGCCTTTCACGTTTTTGCTTTGGCTTTAGTCCTCAACATGAACAAGGTTGGGTATTTCCTATGACAGCAAAAGTATGAGCCCACAAGCAGTCCCACTTCCAATCTGTAAGTGATGTCACATTTTTTCAACAGGGTTCTGTGCCTGACTTCTTTTGTTCGGATGTTTTATTTAGTTAGGCAACTTCTGAAATCAGAACTTTAAGCTTTTTCTGTCCAGCTGGCTTCCCTGCACTGACTTCTGGCCCTTGAAACCATGCCAGTTATTTTAGGTTTCCCCATGATTTAAGGATCTCCAGCGAGTTCTCACTGCACTAAAACTTGGGAAGTAGGAAGGTCTTTTGGCAAACGCCTCAATTCCTCGGGGTCTTAGTTTTGCACTAAATTTGAACCTTAAGGTTTCACTTGGAAAAAATTAAATTTCCTGTCTCCAAGTAAAAAGAAAGTTTAAAAGAAGAAGTAGATTTAGATAAATATCATACGAATGTAGAAAAAGCCTGAGGTGAGAAAGGCCCTGGTTTATTGCTCATATTTTAAAATTTTCTCCTTGTAGTGCTCAGTATAATGCTTAGAATAAATTAAATAATTATGTGCCTACTGCTAGCCACATATTCCTCTACCCTAAGGTTATATAAAGGGCAGATAGTTATTGATTTACTTCTGCATTTTGAAACCGGAGCACAAAGAAGAAAATTAGGCCCTGATTTGCTAGAGCTAAGTTTTCTTTTAGTTAAAATCAACAGTATCGGATGAGAAATTTTGTTTAGAGGGTCTTACAAAAAATCATAGAAGTGAAATAATATTTTAAACCTCAGACAGATCCACTCTAAAATAAACATTTCCTCACACGTCGCCCCCGCTCTCGAATGCCAAACATGCCATTTCGAAGCAGAAAGCTTTACTGAATGACATGGACTGGGATTAAAATACTGTGAAGTATGGAGTCAGCTGACTTTTTGTTACTGGCAACATACTTGTCTTATCAAAGTCTTATTCTAATCTATCTACTAACTTGTGACAACTGTACATACTTTAGAGTATCAGCCTCTAAATTCCCAGAGAAAACTCCAAGCGTACTGCCATTTAAACAAAGTAACCTTTTTAGTTTTTAGCGCAATTAAATGACTCCTTTAAAAAGCAACGGAAAAGTATGGCAATGTACTGTATGATTTTGTTCTGCAGACCTGAACACAAGCAATTTATTTAGCACCTGTTTTCCTGTTTTTAAAAAAAGACATCCTCTGCCTGGCTCAAATATCTACCAAGTGTATCAACTTTTATCCAAAAATTGTTGTAGAGGTGATGTGTAATGAAAAGCTTGCAATGAAACTATTGAGATAACTGTTGTCATGGATGCGTGTTCTAAAATGATTGATCCTCTCGCTATCTAATCCAGTAACACAGCAGCCTGAACTGCTTTCAGCCAGCAGTTAATATTTGATGATGATGAAACTCTTCCTAGTATTTTAAGAACTAAATCCAGGCCATCTAAAAACAATAACCAGAAACGAAGTGAATTTTAAAAAAGTAAAGTGGCAAATGAAAGTTTTATCTTTTAAAATAAGGCCACCACTCATTCCATATAGAGAATTTACAATATGACCAATGACAAAAGATGTCTACCTCTAAACACAAAACAAAGGGAGAGAGTGGGGGTGGAGAACTGTTTAAAGGAAAATGTTTTTAAAAGAAAAGAGTTTAATTTAAAAATGGTCTCCATTGTAGCTCCTGTCTGTTTATTATTATTATTATTATTATTATTATTATTATTATTATGGTAAAATGTCTACAACTAATCATTTACCATTTCACCCATTTTAAGTGCACATTCACTGTGTTGTGTAATCGTCACCATTATCCATTGCCATATATTATGTATTGTTCCAAACAGAAATGTGGTGTCCGTCCCTCAGGGGAGAAAACAGTTAACTTGATTGGCTGATAATGTGAAACTTAGAACTTTGAGGCCACCCAGAGGTGCCTCAGAAGAAAGCCCTGGCAGTCAATTTCTGGGGGAAAAAAAAATCAACCTTTGAAAGCCCTATGGCGCGCAGCTCTAGTCTGACATATGAGGTTACCATGAATCAAAATCAACTTGATGGCCACTGATTTGGTTAAACAAAAGCCCCGTACTTCTTCAGCAAAAACTCCCCATTTCCCATCTCTCCCCATTCCCTGTGAGTTGCCCATAAATTTGCTCTCTATTCTTTTCCTTCAAGTCACTATAAACAACTAGAAGAAGGCATTAAAAGTGTACTACACCTGTAGAGATGTACTGTTATTTAAAACTGGATAAACATGTGCATTAAGCACCCAAAAGTTTTGAGGGTTCGGAGTGCTATGGCTATAGTCTATTGAGTGTCTTTATGTTCGTGGAATAGTTACTTCAGCGAGCGAAAATAAAAAGAATCGACTACAGTGCTATTGTACTTGATCTGAAAGTCAGCTTAAAGTAAGAAAACCAGAAAAATTGTGGGGGTTTTTTTTGGAAAAAATTAAGAATAGTCCAATTTGTATGCCTTTTATATAAGGTAAGTCAAAATCAATTCTGGGGGAAAAGCTGATAAAGTGATGAGTAAAATTAATGAAGGAGTTAAAAACATCAGAATGCCAATCTTTTATCCATATTTTCTCATTACAGACAGACAGCTGGGGCATTTATTTGAAATCCACTACTAATCCAGTAACTTGTTTCATGTTTTTCATTAACTCTAGTATGACCCTGCATATGGGAACTAATTCTGAGCGCCATTTCCGAGGACAGAAAAGAAGCTGTATACATGACGTTAGTTCAGATGATTTGGTGTACACGAATTGTTGGCACGCATTTAGAGTTCAAGGTAACACCCCATAAATTTATATTTTTCCACTAATATCATAAAAGCAGTCATAATAACATGACTTACTGACAGGTTTATGGAACACTGTACTCTCTGGTTTGACTTGTTTTCATTCTAAGCCTGTGATCTGAATATTAACAGCTAATTTATTATGTGTTTACCATGTGCCAGGAACCATTCAAAATGTTTTTTATGCATTATCTAACAACCCTAGGAAGGCAGTGCTATTATCAACTTTTATATTTCAGGAAACTGAGGCACAGAGAGGTTCAGTGAAATGTCCCGAGGGATAGAGGTAATCATAAGCAGCAGAACTTGGTTTTGGACCTCGGTGCTCAAGCCCACACTCTTCACGGTTGCATTGTAGTGTCTCTGCATACTTCAATATATGAAAAATGGAGGAATGAGCTAGTTCAAATATTTCCACTGGCTAGGTCACTATTTTGTCTCGAAGATTACAATAAAGATTGTGTTTGGTATGCCCAGAAACTGTTTAGTAGATAAGTGGGTGGCAAGTGGACTGTTTTGTGAAGCTCTATGCACCTTGGACAACTTAAAAATGAATAAGACAAAGTAACTGGATGTTAAGTACGCAAGGGGGCAGAAAAATAAGGGAGAGATTCTATGATCTTTTCATTCATTTTACATGTGAACTTTGTAAAGCCCCCTCATATGGTCTTTCATCATTATTTAAGGAGAAAAATAATTGTTTTTAGTAATAGTTTCCACTATATTAGTAAATCCACTGGTTTGGGAGAAGTAGTGTCAGGTATTATGGGTTGGTTCTAAGTCACCAGAGTCATGAAAGCCTAACAACTAAGACCATGACCTGACAAAAATAAAAGTCCAGCAACGTCCCATGGGCATAGGAAGCAGGGTGGTGTGAGCCTCAACAAAATAATTGGCTGTGTGTATACATTTTGTGACTATCGTTACCACCCTAAAATAGAAATCCTTTAAATACAGAGTAGTGACATTATGAAGCAGACTTACAAAGGCCACAATTGTCTACACAATGTAAATTTGACATTATCACAAAGCAGGGACCATTTCCAAGCACTGCTAAAAGATCAACCTTAGCACAAGCATTTCACACATTTAAAGAATATACAGGCAAATGAGAACTCATGGATTTATCACGTGCACCATCTCACAAAAGACTACCCCACATAAATTACTGTGGACCTACAAAGCGGGGTTTGACTCTATCAATGCGTCAACTGTGTGCTATGAACAGCAGCTATGGTTATGTACTATCTCTCTGTATTGCTAATTTCCCTTTGGTAAACATTATTTACAAATAAAATTAAAGATTTCAACTATAAATAAATACATGACTGCAACAGGTAGAAATGTCAAGAATGTAAGCATATCAATTCTTTTTGAAATTGTAATTTGTCATTTAGTTTCTAGTTTTTTCACACACATTGTTACTGACATTTGCTGATGACCCCCAGGAACTTTTTAGAGATACTATGAGAGGGAAAATAATATTGAAGATCCATTAATATATTATTGACATGAATACATTGTTTGAAACCAGGTCTTATGCTATTCACACTCTGAACAGTAATTCATTGTTTCCTAGAGAAAGCAACAATAAGTTTAACTTTCAATACAAATCTAGTATTTTATTAGAAAGCAATGTAGGCTAGAACTCCAGTGCCCTATGACTTGATGGCAGTGAGT
Organism: Tenrec ecaudatus; assembly: GCF_050624435.1. Lineage (NCBI taxonomy): Eukaryota > Metazoa > Chordata > Mammalia > Afrosoricida > Tenrecidae > Tenrec > Tenrec ecaudatus. The sequence continues at coordinate 147,528,606 of NC_134548.1, forward strand.
TCGATGGTCTAGTTACTTTTAGACAGAGGGCAAAATGTTTTCCAATTTTCTCATCCCATTTTCCTAGAAATAGTTCCTATCCTTATGTAATTTACCTAAGTCTTGGTGGCACAATGGTTAAGCAAAAGGTTGGTGATTCAAACCCATCATTGGACTCTTCAGGAGAAACAGCAGGCAGTTCTACCCCGTTGCAAGGAGTCTGGCCCTATGAGTCTGAATAGCGATGGCGTGATGACACCTAAGTCATTTACTTCATGAAATTCAAATACCACATGCACAACTAGGGCTCCTCAACTTACTTTACAAGTATTTTGAAATAATACAGGGGACAATTTAGTGTGTTTTGAAGTAAAGGTAGTATGAAACATTAAAAAAAATCACACTTTTCTTCATTAGTTCATTATAATAGAACTAAAACCTTCACTGTTAAATCTGGCAGTCACAAACTTGTTTTCAGTAACGCAAATGATTATGTGCATAGAGAGGGAATTTATATATAAAGATAAAAAACCAAGGACACCCTTTATATTAGAACTAGATCTAATTGTGGAAAAATTGTTACTCTCACAGTTTAGTGCTTAATAGGTGAAGGGAAGAAGATTAAGGAGCAGATCAGACTTTGATTTTTTTGCACATATATTCAGAATGGACCAGTTCCTAGAAAAGGACCTGCAAAACTGAGAAAGGCCCTTAACAAGATGGACTGACACAGTGGCTGCGCGAATGGGCTCAAACACAGCAATGATCTTGAGGATGGCATAGGCTCAGACAAGGCTTTGTTTCGTTGTGCACAGGGTTGCTATGCACTGGGGCTGACTTGATCATACCAAACCACAACAACAAGATTACTGTTAGAATCACAGTGATTAAAACTTGTTCATTGAATTATATGAAAGCATATACAGCAACACACTCGTTGACTGGTAATTTTGCTTTGCATAACTATGCTGCAATTTGTGGTTTTATTTTATTTATAATATCTAATAGAATCATCAAAATAAATCAGGCAAATACTTTTGTTCTAGGAAGTTAGAAGGATAAAGCAAAACACATTGTAGACAGTAAGAGTGAATGATCATGGTCATTTAAGTACTAACGAGCAATTATAGCCAAGTGGCTCTGAACATTATTGAAATAAATTGGTGAAATGGTAAAAGTGAATCTTGTAATAGCTTTTTATAAGTATTGGAGCCAACTTTTCGTTTTTCACCTTAACAGACATGTTTTTTGGAAGCCAAGATTGAATGATATAAATATGAAATATATTTGAATATACTATAGCACTTTTTAGCCCTTTTCCCCCTCACATATATTGCCTGTGACCTTTTTAAGGTCTTCGTGTGGCAGGAGAGTGATATCTGCAATATAGGGTGCAGAAAGTGTCACGAATGCCTCCAGAGGATTATCATGGATACCTAACTCAAATACTATGATTCTTTTGAGTTTCACACATTTAGACCCCAGGAGAGGTTTCTATATGCTCAGCAGAACTAACTGGGGTTTTTTTTCCTACAGGATCACGCGAAGGCTTTACAAAGCTAATAAGCATCGTTAATGGTCCTAAAGGAAGAAATATAATAAGCTCCCCCAAAACATGTACATTTTGCAGAACGGGCATTTTGTTTCCATTAGATTTTGAGTATAAACAGTATAAACAATAATCCCAGAAATAAGCCATCTGAGAAAAAGTGACCTTGAAGGAGAAAGCATTGGAGAAACCATACTTAAGAGTGTTGAGACTTGTAACTCTAGGCAACATCACCCTTAGTTGATTGCCTCTCCATGTGCTCATTTTCTCTCCGGCGCTGATTCTCAGACTTTAGTGTGCACCAGTATCTGTGGGAGGCCTTGTTAGAACAGGTTGCTGGGTCCGACCCTCAGAGTATCTGATTCCATTAAGTGTGAGTGAAGCCTGAGAATCAGCACTTCTGTTAAGTTCCCAGATGCTGCTAGTCTGCAGGACAGCATTTTTAGAAACTTTGTGCTATGGAAATATTATCCTCTCCAACCATGGGGGTTGGTCATTCGTTAAACATTTTCTTAGGAAATCAAGGAGCCCTGGTAAGTGCAGTACTGAAGGGCCCAGCTACTTCCCGTGAGAAAAATGAGGCCGTCTGCTGCCATAACGAGCACAGCTTTGGAAGCCCTTTGAGACAGTTCTACTCTGGTCCTAGATGGTCAGTAGGAGTGAGGATGAGATGAGTAGAGAATAGATCGAATGGTAAGAGTTTGGGGAATGGATATTCTTATTAACTCATTCTTGGAAAGGTGACTCTGAAGGGATTCTGATAGTCCTGATCATAAACAAGAAATATTGAGCCCCTCCAAATTCTATCCTATTCTCCAGAGCAAAAGTTCTCTAGTGACACAGTGGTTAAAATGCTCAATAACCAACCAAAGGATCAGTGGTTCAAACCGACCAGCTGCTCTCCAAGCCAAGGGTATGGTAGTGTGCTCTAAAGGCTTACATCCTTGAAAAATCCTGAGACAATTCACTCTGGGTAGAATGGGTTGCTATCAGTCCACATCCACTGGATGACAATAGGCTTTTGTTTTGTTTATCCCCTATGAAATGAATTCACTTTTTGATTCTGAAGTAAAGCCCTAAAGGCGAGTAGGAGTTTGAGACCCCCTGGGTTACATACTGCATATATTGGCTCGCCAAACTTCTTCAGTGTTTGTCTTAATGTTTCTTGCTATGTGCCCTAATGTAGGCACATAAGTTTCTAGAAATTATTTGTAATTTTCTAATGAATTCATATCCTTACTAGCAACAGAAACCACATTCATTTGAAATAGATACAATTTCTGCTCACATTCTATTCCCCCATTCCCAAAGAAGCTATCTGGGGAAAGACATGTTAAAAGGAGAAAAACACTCTTCACATAAAAGTCTGCAAACCAATGCTCATCACAGCATTACAGTATGGATAATCAAAAGCTGGAGACAGATTCTCAAATGGTCAAGTAAGTTCTGAATGCCAAGTTCACTGTATACTGCAGTGAGGCGGTGTGGTCGCTGGAGGCTTTTCCATCAACTACACGCTCTGAAGGAGCTCTGGGGGCACAGTGGTTATGCACTGTGCTGCTAACTTCAAGGTCGGCAGTTCAAAACCACCAGCTCCTCCTCCGGAGAATGGCGTGGTTGTCTACTCCCATAAAAAGTTAGTCTCAGAAACCCACAAGGCAGTTCTACCCTGTCCTACATAGTCACCTTGGGTCAGAACTGACTCAGAATGGCAGTCAGTGAGAGACACTCCTGGTTAGAGGTGGAGTCAAACTGGTCAATGAAGTGGTAGCTTGAGGATGCTGCCTTGGGGGTGTGGACTTTTGTATCAGCAGAGGAACTCTGAGAATTTTCTTCTCTGCCCCTCCCATTTCCTGCCTGCGGAAGGTGCCTTACCCTCTCTCTTTCCACCTACAGTGGATCCAAGGGACTCTACACTCACTGGCCTGTGTTCTTTCTGCTTCACCAGTCTGCATCACTGGCATGCAGTTACGGGAGTCTGAACAGGGATGTATGGACTCATATTGGACTTATGGACTTGAGTTGGACTGGGCTTGGATGTCTTATTGATCTATAATTACTTCTTGATAGAAACCTCCTTCTGATGCATAGATGAGGGTCACTGAATTCGTTTCTCTAGACAACTCGACCAAACACAGGCAGTAAGGGAAAGAACATTTGTCTAAAACCCCTTTGTTGTTTTTTTTTTTTACATCGAAGGAAAAAACCACTAGTCTCAAGATTTCCAAGTATTTATTACTCTTCCTTGTGGTAAGAGTAGCTTCAGCTACATTTAGTGCACTTCTGAATAGCACTGAAAGCCTATTTAAAACTCAGGGTTCCAGTTTTGCAATAATGGAATGGCGGCCTGTCCAAATGGAAAACACTCGACTTAATAAGCTACAACGAATAAATTAAAAAAAGAGATTGAGCATTAGTCCATCCTGTTCTCTCTTTTGCCTGCCTTCTACCTAGTGAAGAATCTATGTTCTTCCAACAATGCTTAGAAATGACTTTAAAAACATACTTTCCCAATAGGATCATCATCACAAGCCTAAAGAGCAAGAGTGGTGTAATGGAAAAGGGAGAATGATAATTATATCAAAAACTTCAACAACCAAAAATGTAGATGTAGACTAATGGGTGCAGCTGGGCCTAAAATGTAGCTCTGAGCCTTCTGGAAGCACAGGCAAACAAAAAAATGTACTAGGCTGCATTGTTTGTCCTGCCTGATAAAAGAAAGCATAGTGGCTTAATAAGCACCCGTCACATAACAAGGACTGTGCTGGATACCACAGAGGATACAACTAAAGATAAGACGTGGAACTCGTCTGTAAGGAGTGCACATATCTTATCTCTCCCACCACAGCAGAAATGTAAGAAATGTTTATGGAGGGTGTGGGTGGGGGTAAGCTAAGTCTAGAGACATGTTTGGAGGCTATGAACAATGTGGGAGAAATTAAAGATGAGCACAATAAAGTGTTCTGGAATTCTCAGTCTTTGCAATGATACCTATAGTTTGTTATGGTCCGCACAGTTGAATGTCTTTGCACAGTCAATAAAATCATGCAGACCTTGCAGGTGGACTGAGACGGAATTATTGGAACATATCGAGGGAATACTGCATGGTTTAAAATCAGAAAAGGTGTGCATCGGGGTTGTGTCCATTTGCCATAATTATTCAAATCATATGCTGACAAAATAATCAGAGAAATAGGACTATATGAAGAAGAATGTGATATAAAGATTGGAGGAAGGCGTGCTAACAAGCTGTGATATGTAGGTGACACAACCTTGCTTGTTGAAAACAAGAAAGACCTGAAGCACTTCCTGATGTTGATCAACGATTGTAGCATTCAGTATGGATTACGACTCAGTGTAAAGAAAAAAAATTCTCACAACTGGAACAATAAGCAACATCATAATAAACGAAGAAAGGATTGAGGATGTCAAGCACTTTTTTCTTGGGTTCACAATCAACACCCATAGAAGCAGAATCAGGGAATCAAGCAACATACTGCATTGGTCATACCTGCTTGGAAAAGATTTGTAAAGTGTTTTAAAGTAAAGTCACCATGAGGACTACAGTGTGCCTGACCTCAAAAACCAAGCACTAAACAAAAACTCGCTGCAATGGAATTGATGCCCACTCACATGTGACCCTATAGAACAGGGTCAAATTCTGAGACTGTAACTTTTTACAGGGGTAAAAAGCCCTGCCTTTCTCCCATAGAGTGGCTGATGGCTTCCCACTATGGCCCTTGCCGATTGCAGCCCAACAAATAACCATTGTGCCACCTGACCTAATCCATTGTATTTTTAACTGCCTCACATGTAGGAGAAAGGCCAGACAATAATAAGGAAGACAGAAGAACTGATGCCTGTGAATTATGGTATTGGTCATGAATTTTGAATGCACTGGTGATGATCAGAAGAATTAACAAATCTATCTGAGAAGAAGTACAGCCAGGGACCCATGGTAACAAGGATGCGAGACTGCATCTCATGTACTTTGGACATGGCATCAGGAGAGATAAATCCCTGGAAAATAAAGCATGGTAAATAGAGGGTGATCAAAGAAGGGAGGGGCCCTGAACATGATGAATTGGCATCATTGCAACTAAGGGCTCAAACACTCTGACTGTAGGGATGATGTAGAGCCAGCCAGTGCTTCATTACAACAACATCAACAACATTACACTAATTATTTAAAAAATTAATAATAATAATAATAATAGTGGACAGAAGCTTCACGAACTTAAAAACAATCCACATGTAAGGTAATAATATGCAACAAGCCACTTAAAAAAATTTAAGGTCATCCAACATTGGCCAGTGAAACTTTTATAATGTTCAGCTATGTTATTACAGTTGGAAAAAAAAAAGTAACCTATAGGCCATTAAATCTAAGTGAAAAATGTGGCTGTGTAAAGAAATTCCGTGTAAGAATCCATACATTTTCCATCCATACTTAAAGAGAAACAGACCTGGGGAGAGAAGGACAAATGCAGATCGAGCCCCTATTCAGTATTCCTTTCTCCGAGGAGTCCAGCAAGCTCACCTCTCATTCAACAAGTATTTATTTCCCTGGCTCTGACTGGGTATTCACCGAAAGGTTAGCAGTTTGAATCCACCCAGTGGCACCTCAAAAGAAAGGCCTGACAATCTGCTTCCAAAGCTCACTGTCTTGAAAAACCTCTGCAGTACAGTTCTCCCCTGACAAGCACAGGATTACCCTACTCAGAGTTGCCTCGCCCATAGTTGGCTTGTGTTAAATAGGTGCTAGACATCTATTTAGAAAGAAGGGGTGGTAATCAAGACAGCATCGAATGTGAAACAGACAAATTATGGCAGCCCTTCACTTAAACGTCAATGAAAGCTGATTACATTAAGGTGAACACAACAGTGGTGGCAAATATAACCTTCTCTGTGTGAATCCTGTGGTTTAATTGAACCTCAACCCCTTCACTGACTTCCTTTTCCACTGCCACCATCAAATTCAAGTTTGTATCAATTCATGCCTCGACTAGCTTCCTAAGAGGGTCTCTCTCTGATCAGTTGCCTTTGCGGCATCTTGTATGATCTGAAGATGTCGATTCTCTTTGCTGCTATTGGGAGGAGCTGTCCAGTCGGTTCTGACACATAATGATCTTAAGCACAACAGAAAGAAACACTGCCCTGTCTTGCGCCACCCTTACAATTATTCCTATGCCTGAGCCCATCATTGCTGTCACTGTGTCAATCCATCTTCTATAGGGCCTTCCCCTTTTGTGCCAAACCTCCACTTTACCAAACATGGCTTAGGAAGTGTTAACATTCTCAGAATTACAAAATAAGTTCAAAGTTTTCCCGAGTGTTTAAGGCCACTCCTCTGCCACACATGCTCTATGTTTTGGTCATTCTGATTTAACTCACACTCAGCTCTCCCAGCATGCACTGGTTCTTTGCTCACCTTACTCCTGGAATATCAACCTATCCCTTCTTCCAGAAATACCCCAGTCCCTTCCCTATAACTGCATGTTTAACCACCACCAAACCAAATCTGTTGCTGTCCAGTAGATTTGGACGCATAGAGATCCTCTGGACAGAATAGAACTGCCCTCATAGGGTTTCCAAGGCTGTACCCTTTATGGAAGATGACATCTCTCTCCTATGGAGTAGCTGGTGGGTTCCAACCTTTGGGTTAGTAGCCTAGCCCGTCACCACTACTCTACCAACTGGATGTTAATCTTGCCCTTGTCACCTCCCCTTGGATTCTTTTAGTGGTTAGTTTCGAACTGGTTTATGGCCCATAATGCAAATTGCCTCAATCAGGGACTATTTCCTGTGTAATTCTGAATTCTGCACAGGACTAAGTTCAGTATCTAGCAAGTATAAGTTTCCACATCTATTTGTTGAACGAATCATTTCTTTAGGGGCTTGAATGGAACTCTTAATGATATAGCAGAATTCATAGGATTAACTGAATTCTGGCATTTATGAAATCTTCATAGTAAACCACAACCAATAACCCTAGAAATTGAATGGGCTGCTGCTTGTCTTTTGTATGAAGAGAGTCAGAAATAGTATGGTCTCCATGACTTCCTGAAGGCCACACAAGGAGCCCTTGTTAGAGGTGCTGTTACAAAGTAGTGTTTTCTATGTCTAGGCTGCTTGCTGATACCATGCTTCGTTATGAATATTTTAGTGGTTACATCTGTAGTTCACCGAAGAAAGAGGCATTTATGAAGACTCCCTCAGAGGCGAACAATAGGAAAATCTTCCAGAATGAAACATTTACTCCAGGGAAGGACAGCCAGAATAAAGGGGGACATAGGTAGGGTGTTTTTCTTTTTTTATGGCTTGGTTTCACTGTAAGTTTACATTTGTTTCTACTCAAAATGTTTGCTTGGCTGATTGATAAAAAAAATAATAATCAGGAAATTTCAAAACAAATCTAGATCTCGGTTCTGATAAGGGTTGAGAAAAATTGTACATGTATCAAAGAGATAAAGCATAGATATTAACGACACTAAAAAGCACTCTTGTCCAACGATTACAACAACTCAGAAGACAGGTCTACTAACAGGTTTCTTTAAAGTCATTGTCTTGAACACCCTAGAGCAGCGGTTCTCAACCTGTGGGTCGCAACCCCTTGGGGGGGGGGATGTAGAATGATCCTCTCACAGGGGTCACCCAATTCATAACAGTAGCAAATTGCCACTTATGAAATGGCAACGGCAATAATTTGATGGTTGGGTCCCCACCACATGAGGAACGGTATGAAAGCGTCACAGCGTTAGGAGGGTTGAGAACCACTGCCCTAGAGAGTAGTTCTCTGCACACCTCAAGCCTCCAGGAATTGGAACGAATAGCAACTAACAACAACAATATGGCCACATATCTCTGTGAATACACCACATTTTTTAAACTGGATACCTAAAAGAATCTGAGAGATATTTAATGTATTCCCTCCTGTGTGCCAAGGAGAAGGAGCCTTGGTGTGGCGTCATCGTTACATGCTTTGCTGCTAATCTCAAGGTCAGCAGCTTGAAACCATCAGCCCCTCTGAGGACGAAAGACAGGACGCTACCTACTGGGTTAACAGACATCGGCATCAGTTTGATGGCAGTGAGTCTGGTTTTGGTGGTGGTGACCAGGGGAACACTGTGAGGTGTGGTGAAGGATTGAAGGTAGGTGGAATCAATCTAAGAAGTGTTCTTCACAGCGTAGATGGGGGCCCAAAGGCCAGCCCCGCGGCCACTGAGTCCCTGGGGATTCAAAGCGACCTGACAGAGGGTTTCTGGGGCCTTTTTGAATCTTTACAGAAGAAGTCAACCTCATCTTCATGCCCTGGAGAGGGACTGGTGTGTTTGCCAGGTGGCCTTGAGGTCGGGTTCATTTTATGCAGGCAGAGAGGGGACTAGCCTGAGGAATCCACACAGCTCAGTGGGTATAGCACTATGTCTGCTGTGGGCCGTCCACATTCTAGGGGTGTTGGGTCTTCCCAAAATATCCTTTCCCGAATTGTGTCAGCCGGGAGCTGCATATTAAGGCTTGGCTCTGAATGGAGAGGCAGCAGATTAAAGTGCAGAAAACAGAAGTTCTGGTGAGGAAACTGAATGAGGCCCAGCTGGTCAGTTAATGTCCCCAAGCCTTGTTTTCCTCCAGCACAAGATGGAGAAGAGAGTGCCTATTTTGCAGGATGTTTTCTGAGGTGGAACTGGGAGCACTATGACAAAAGCATGGTCAGCGAAGCAAGAGATGAAAGCGTGATTATTTGTTCTGTAGGGAGGTGCTCGATAATGCAGCATTGATGCCTCCAAGGAGGGCACTGTCAAAGAAGAGACTGAAGTAGAGAGGAGGACACCAATATCAAGTGAGGATATGAGCTGGAGAAAGACTTGACAGAGAGGAAGAGCACAGGGGTGGTTTTGGTTAGGTGCTGGCGAGTCAGTTAAGACTCAGTAACCTCATAAATTGTAGAATGGCAGCCGGCCTGACACTACCCCATCCTCCCAATGATTGTGATGCTTAAGACCCTTGTTGCAGCCTCTCCATCTCATCAAGGGCCTTCCTCATTGTCATTGCCTTTATTTTTTCACAGGCATGAGATCATAAGAGAGAGAAGTATAGATGACAGAAACATAATATGAAGGTGATGATAAAGACTCAAGAGGGATGGGGATAATGGGGGAGTAGATGTGAACATGGCAAGAAGTTCTGGTGCTGTGATGGTTAAACCTGCTGAAACACGCTTGACACAAAGGGACAAAGGTCATGAAGATACTCCAAGAGCTAACTTCACTGTTACTAGTTTTTGCAAATAGTTATGAGGCGAAGCAAAGGTTGTAAGACAACGTGAAAAATGTGGTCTGAAAAGAATGTGATCTGTTCCTGCTCAGAGCAGACAATGTATGGGGAGGACAGTAGGGCCGGCCCCACCAGAGGACAGATTCCCGCACTCAATATGACGTTGCGGAGGACAGCACTGGAGACACAGTGCAGAAATAGTACACGGTCAGGCCCCATCACACTGGGGCGAGGCTCTGAGGCCATGCAGCAGAGCTGAAGGGGGAGCAGACTTATGAAACTCCCAGGGAAGACCGAAAATAGACTTGGGAGACAAGAGTGTGGCACTCCATCAGACTCAACTGGTAAACACCCCTAAAGGTCAACAAACAGACTCAACTATTTATAGGCTCCTCTATTTTTGTCAGTGGCTTTCTTTTTGTTATTGTTATTTTGTGTTTATTTTTTGCTATTGTTGTTATTGTTTTGTTGGTTCGGACTTCCTTTGTTTCATTGGGTTTTGCCTGGTTTTTACACTTAGTAAGGTATCTGCATGTCTATCTAGGTAAGATATGCGGGACAAATAATTCAGAGATGAAAAGACTGGGACCAGACCAATGGTTGGGGAGGGGGGGATATGTGAGAAGGGGAGGTGGGAGAAAGGAAGGGTAGCGGGGTCCAACCCAGGGACAAGAGAACAACAAGTGAACTAAAATCACTGGAAGGAAGATCTTAGGATGCCTAGTGGGACTCAATCAAGGGCAATTTAGCAGCTTGGAATTATTAAACCAGAATGAAGGCCCATGATGGTGGGGCAAGAGGAAAGTAAAAAGGAAATAGGAAAAGAACCAGGAGGCAAAGGACATTTATAGAGGGCTAAATACAGGCATATATGTGTGTGTGTGTATATATATACACACACACAAATATAAATGAGAGGGAGACAGAACTATGTACTCATATTTATATATTAAAAATTGAGGTTACAGGTGGACATTGGGCCTCGAATCAAGTACTCCCTCAACACAAGAACACTTTCTTCTAACAATCTGGCATTCTGTGATGCTCACCTTCCAGACATGATCATTGAAGACAAAATGGGTACATGAGCAAATGTGGTGAAGAAAGCTGATGGTGCCCAGCTATCAAAAGATACAGCATGTGGGTCTTAAAGGTTTGAAGGTAAACAAGCAACCATCTAGCTAAGAAGCATCAAAGCCCACATGGAAGCAAACCAGCCTGTGTGAGCATGAGGTGTCGAAGGGATCATATATCAGGCATCAAATAACAAAAAATCATATCATTGAGATTGAGGAACAATGCAAAGTAGGGACCTAAAGCCTACCTGCAGACAACTGGACATCCCCTTACAGAAAGGCCTGGGGGAGGAGATGAGCCATTCAGGGTGCAGTGTAGCAATGGTGAAACATACAACTTTCCTCTAGTTCTTAAATGCTTCCTCCCCCGCACTATCATGATCCCAATTCTACAAATGCCGCTAGACCAGAGGATGTACACTGATACAGATAGGAACTGGAAACACAGGGAATCCAAGACAGATGAACCCTTCAAGACCAGTGGTGAGAGTGGTGATATGGAAGGAAGGGAGGGATTTAAGGGGGAACCGACTATAAGGATCTACATATAAGCCCCTCCCTGGGGGACAGACAACAGAAAAATGAATGAAGGGAGGCATTGGATAGTGTAAGACATGATTAAATAATAATAATTTATAAATTATCAAGGGTTCATGAGGGAGGGGGAGCAGGGAGGAAGGGAAAAATGAGCTGATACCAAGGGCTCAAGTAGAAAGCTAATGTTTTGAGAATTATGATGGCAACAAATGTACAAATGTGCTTCACACAATGGATTATGGTTACGAGTTATTTGAGCCCCCAATAAAATGATTTTTAAAAAAGGCTTGAGGATAACAAGTGGCCACCTAGCTCAGAAGCAACAAAGCCCACATGGAAGAAACACACCAGCCTGTAATCACTGAGGTGTCAATGAGATGTCAACGGGATCAGGCATCTAAGACCCAGAATAAAACCATACCCAAGGTGAAGGAGGCAGGGGGGTGAGGGTAGGCAGAGGACGGGACATGGAGTGGAGACCCAATGCCCATCTGTAGACAATTGGACATACCCTCACAGAGGGAACACAGGGAAGAAATGAACCAGTCCTGGTAGAGTATAGCACTGATGAAACACACAAACTTTCCTCTAGTTATTTGGTGCTTCCTTCGCCCCCATATATCATGACATCAATTCTACCTTACAAATCAGATTAGACCAGAGCATGCACACTGCTACAGGGAATCCAGGATAGATAAATCCCCCAGGGCCAACAAGGAGAGTAGAGACACCGGGAGGATTAGGGGAGGGTGGGAGTAGAGAGGGGGAACCAGTCACAAGGATCAACTTATAACTCCCTGGGGGAGGGGGATGAATATGTAAGATGGCAGCACATATGCAAATGTGTTTGACACATTGGATGAATGTATGGAATGAGATAAGAGATGTAAGAGCCCTCAATAAAAGTATTTTTTTTAAGTATGGTCTCCAGAAAAGATGTGGAACTGAGCAACAGATACTACTTCCTAAATGTACTTGGAAGGATTTTTAAAAAATGAGGGGGAAGGATTGAATGTCACAAAGAAATTTTGCACTTCTGAATGTAACATACCATATATACTCGTGCATAAGCTGAGTTTTTCCAGCACATTTTGTCAGCAGTTTTTGTGGTAAAATTAGGTGCCTTGGCTGATATTCGGGTCAGCTTACACTCGAGTATATACAGCATATATCGTTTACAGAGATTGTCATATTCCACTGTTATAGTACTATGGACTCTATTTTTAAACATTTGAGTGTGTTTTACATGAATGTTTATATAGAAAATTAGAATTCCATTTAACAATTTTAATACAAATTGCTGACACTTCTTACAATTTTATCAGTATTTCCATAAATTGAGTTTCCCTGTCTCTCTTTGCCTTCTTGCATTTGCTTTTAAAGGGAAAAGTTTAAATAAATAAATAAAGGGAAAAGTTTGACACAGGGTGATTGGCTTAGGAATATCTCTGGTTTCTGTGATGGAATCTGTATTTTCAAATTTATGGATAGTTTTCACAATGAAAATATAATCTTTATGGTCTGCTCATAAGTATTGATAGGAACAAAAAGCGAATTACTTTTCTACCAATTCCCAGTGCATAAATGAAAGTTGAACTTCCCAAAAAGAAAATTTCCATTTATTATACTAAAACAGTTTAATACCTATCAAAATCCCAACAGCATTTTTTGAATTGCAAGGGGCCCCGAGTAGCCAAAATAATCTTGACATAAACAGTACAAAGACTCAGAGTTCTCAATTTCAAAATGAACTCAAAAGCTACTGAAATCAAAACAGTGTGGTATAGGTATAAGGATAGACATATTGGTTAATGGTATAAAACTAAGTGTCCAGAAATAAAGCAGCACATCTTTGGAAAATTGATTTTTGATAAGAACATCAAACCTATTTCAGAGAGAAAGCATAGTTTATTGAAACAAATGGTACTAGTAGGCCTGGCTATTCACATGCAGAAAACGAAGCTGGATTAATACTTCATGCCATACATGAAAATCAAGTCAAAACAGATTAATGACCTAAATATAAGAACTAGAATCATAGCAATCCAAGATGAAGACATGGCTCAAACTTTGTATGGATTCTCTGATATGGCACCAAAAGCACAAGCAACCAAAGAAGAATAAAGTGATATGTGTCAAAATTGAAAGATTCTGTACATCACAGGACTTTATCAAGAAAGTGAAAAGACAACCTGAAGGATGGAAGAAAATACCTTCAATTTCTATTGAAAATTATCTCTGAATAGGTGGAGAACCCTGATAACTCAACAACCAAAAGGCAAATAACCCACTTTTAAAGAAACCCTTTCTCCATAGAAGACATACAAATGACCAGCAAGCTTAGCATCGTTAGTCATTAGGGAAATGAAAACTGAAAACACAAGAGGATACCACTCCATTCACACTAGAATGGCTATTAGGAAAATTATGCATAAAAGGTGCTGGCAAGAGGAAGTGGTGACATTAGAACCTGCATCCATGGCTAGTGGAAATGCAAAATGATCCAAATACTGTGGAGAACAGGTTGGCAGTTCCTTAAAAAAATAACAGCAGATGGTGTAAAATGTGAAAATAACGGTAATTTATTAGTTATAAAGGGTTCATGAGAATGGGAGGATGGGGGAAGGATGGGAAGAAAAGAGGAGCTGATACCAAGGGCTCAAGTAGAAAGAAAATGTTTTGGAAATGATGATGGCAACAAATGTACACATGCGCTTGCTATGACTGATGTATGGATTGTTATAAAGAGCTATAAGAGCCCACAATGATTTATTAAAATTTTAAAAAGTTAAGCACAGAACTCTCATAAAACAAATGATAGCGACCCCATAGGGCAGAGTAGAGCTGTAAATCTTTACAGAGTAAGCTCGTGGTTTGAATTGCTGACCTTAATTAGCTAGCAGCCTAACGTCTAACCAACTATGCCACCAATGTCTCCTCGAACTCCTATCAGATCCAGTAATACTACTCCTAGGTACATATTGACAACAATTGAAAGCAATCGCACCCAATTGTTTCTTGCAGAATTATTGAGAGTAACCCAAAAGTAAAAACAACTTTAGTGTTCATCAAAGGATAATAAATGGATAAACAAATTATACATGCACAGACAAACATATGACCTTACTTATATGCAGTATCTAGAATAAACACATGCACAAAGTAGACTGGGGGCTGGAAGGAAGGGGTCTGCGAAGGTATTACCTAAGTTATTGCATTTCTGTTTGGGGTGATGGGAAACTATTGGAAATAGATATTGGTGATGGTTGCTCAATATTGTGAACAGAATTAATGCCTCTAAAGTGTACCCTTAGAAAATGGTTACAATTATGTCTTAAGCTATGTATGTTTTAGTACAATAAAATAAAATAAGTCCAACAACCAGGAATGGGTTTTGGGTTCACACGGAATCCTAGCTCCAATTTAAGAGTAAGTAGTTATTACATCATGGTTCTGCTAGCCCTCAGGACAGAAATATGGAAGATATGGATGTGAAGTGTGAAGAAATTAGATGGAGCCCCGCTATCAGATAAAATAGTGTCTGGGGTCCTAAAGGATTGTTTCCAAACAAGCAACCAACTAACTCAGATGGAAGAAGCACGACAACATCAGTGACCAAAGGATTGCAATCACATAATCTGGGGCCAAAGGAGAATAGAGTATAAAAGCCCGTATTGTGCGATTCTGGTTTGCAGAAGGCTAAGGACAACAGTGGGAGCCCAAGATAGATTTGTTAGATCTATCCAGGAAATAAGCCTCTGGTGATTTCCCTCTAAATAACGGAGGGATGGGAAGAAACTGGTTACCAAACAGAGTACACTGGAGAGATGACAATAGGATATAAAAATGATAAACCTGACTTGAACAATTAAAGCCTTGTCAGTTGATCCCTCCCATGCATGTTTGGCCTGATAGGGCTTTCAACATTTCCTGTATTTCCCGTCCCCCTCATATTGGGGTTTAGCTCTGACGTATTTTGTTATTGGTGGTAATCCTCTTGAAGTTGTGTTCTATGTTTTTCTTTTTCAGTATGTGAAACCCAAGACTGATGAACCTATACAGACACAAGTAGAACCTGGGTTCCTGGAAGGTACAGTGAGGGGGATGGGGGGATAAAGGAGAGGTGATATCAAAGAGTTCATGAAGAAAGGGAATCTTTGGAAACTGATTGTGGGAGCAGTTGTACAATACTTGGTGTGATGGAACTATGGAGGGGTAGGTTATCTGGATTACCACCCAATAAAAAGGTTTGGGGGAAAATTGAATCTCTATACAAAGAGAATGTAACGAAGGATCAACTAGGATAATCAGAAAAAGAAATAATAAGAGGTCCCTGGGACTGATTAGATGTGACTTAGTAGTCACATCATGTTTACTGTCTCCCAGGAAATAATTATTTTGTGAAGAAAATGAAAGAAAAATGTTTAAGGATTAGATTTAATGCCCATGATTAAGTTATAACTATAACATATTTTAGCATATTGCAACTAAAGTCATATCAGTATAATATGCAGCCTTGATGGCACAATGGTTAACTACTTGGTTGCTAAACAATAGTTTGATTATTTGAACCGCCATCCACTTCACAGGAGAAGGATGTGGTAGTCTGCTTCCACAAAGATTTCAGCTAGGAAACCCTATGGGGCAGTTCTACTCAGTCCTACAGATTCACTGCGAGTCAGAACCAACTCAATAGAACACACTACTCATGCCTACTTAACTAAACAGATTTTACAGTAGCAATTCTATACAAATATATCAGAAGCAAAAAAACTAAAACTTAATCTAACTCTTGAGATCACCAGGTTAAGGCCAAATTGGAGAGACCTTTTAGAAAATAAAAGGTTGGACAACAATATGTAGCAAGATGAAGAAAAGCATAAATTAAATGCCTAATTGCATGGAACAGTAAAACCTCACCCTGGGGTGAAAATTAAAGGCAAACAAATAAAAACCATAGAAAATCCAAGCAGAATTGCAAGTCTGGATTAGAGAACAGCCACTGCAAAAATCTATAAATTTAAGGTACTGATTAGACAGTGGAAGACACTTAGATGAAAATAGAAAGATTATTTAAGATAGTAAGGCACAGACTGCTACTATTTCTATGTGATATAACCTTATAGATCATCAATCAAGCAATAGGCTGTGTGATGAGCAGGAGGAATACAGCGCCACCCCAGCAGCAGTGTATCTGTAAGGGCATAAAGGGCAGTAAGTAAATGATGCTCTACGAATTAAAGTCATGTTCCAAGAAGAAATAACTGCTATTGCCAGATGCACAGAAGCACCTTCTATTAGCATTCCATAAAAATGTGAACTAGAGAAAGACTGCTTGTAATGACTTCATACAGCTGTGGCACATGAAGAGAACTGCTTAATGACCAAGTAGGATCAGTTATATCTTTCTTTAACAAGAAAGAATTTTTTTTTCGAAACTAAAATTTATAGTTCTCTAACTTCAGATTTTTAAATCCTGTACACATGAGGGTTCCTGTGGCAAAGGGTTAGTCTACATGCTATCATCAAACTACAGCCGATGACACACCCTCGGCCATCTCACACACACTTTCTACCAGGTGACCAATTGAACAAATGAATGTGTAATCAAACCAGACAAAAAAGAATTTTATGTAGTGATACTGTATGTGACCCACAGTCACAGTTGTAACCCCCAATGCTCAAAAATGCAAGGAGTTCTGGTAGCAGGATGGACAATGAAGCAGAGACTGCTCAAGGTTGTGGCTGTGATTGAGAAAAATGTGTTGTTACATCCAAGGGATAATCACTAAAAATATCAAGATCAATGGCAAACTACAATATCAAGAAATTGTCATGAAATTGAATTAAGTATTATGTACTTTGAAGAGAACCTTAGAATATAAATTGAGTCAGGCAGACTAGGCAAATAAATAAACAGCTGCATATGAACATAAGACTCTCCTGTATAACTAGAAATTGATATATAAGCTACACAATCTATGAATTACCAAGTGAAGAGGGTAGATACAGCCTTTGTTACTGAACATGCAACATTCATGAAATGATGGGCACAGTGCTAAGCACAATGGCCAATCAACCATCCAGCCCGCCCTTCTTGGTCTTGTAACATCCTTCCATTATGAAATGAGTATAGAGCATAGGACAACCTTTATACAGGATATTGTAGGTATTCTGTATATTATGAAGGCAAAGAACCAGCATCTGGTAGAGTACCTAGTGCTAATGAAAGTCTTCCAAAATAAAATTACAAGCCCAAAACTTGTGATGGCTTCAATTATTTAACCACTCATCAAAGAAAAAACTAAGTCCTCAGATGAATTTCCAAAGTTTTTCGAATGTATAGAATCAAGAGGAACATGAAGCATTGTGGTAACTATTGTGGTATATTATGAACATAATATTACTATCATATACACACTTTGAACTTAGGTATAGCTCTAATGCATTTCTTGGATAAGGAACTATATAAAAGGATAAAGCTCTAACAATTTTATGCAAACATGGAGCTCAGGTGAATGTGGGATCTAAATAACAAACTAATTGCAGTACTTTGTGTACTTGAAAAATTTGAGGTTTTCTTTAAAATTCATGACTGCAAACATTATGTGAATCTCTGTTATCCTGAGTGACTGGTCATCAAGATATTAACATAATAGGAGAATTATTTTTAAAAATCTGGATGCAGTGACTAGACCGCTTAATTTAATAATTGAGTCGCTTATTGATATTCATTGACCATTATTTATTTAATGTCTGTATTATATATCTTTTAAAGTGGTAGTTCAGTGTGCATGTTCATAAACATGATGCTCCATATAGTTTTTTTCTCAAAATGTTGGCATTGTTGGCACTCTTTTGCCTTCAAATGGAAGAAATGACTTGAAGTCTATTAATGATTATGAAGATCACATAATTCTTTGCACGTTTTAAGATTTCTGGAAAGACAGAGTCTACAAAGCCTAAAAGAAAGTCTATATCAAAGCGTAACCTATAAAAACACTGCCCCTGGGCTTGAAGCATTTATGTCCCACCCATGGCAATTGGATTGGTCATGTGTGTGTAGTATTGGCTTTGGAGCCATCTGAAAGCTAACATCTTACTTCATAGCAAGGTGACAATCTTGTACTTAATTCATTTTTATTGTGATAATTCATTTTATTGTGTTTCTCATTTGTGTCACCTCATTTGAGGTCCCAGAGTAGTCAAAGTAGTAGTTAGCTAAAGAAGCTATTACCCATATGCTGGAAAGAAAGTAATTCAATGTTTATGGGATGAAGGAGCCCAAGGTCAGATGAAATAATGGAGCGCGGCCTGTCCCTCCGAGCTCATGAAACAACACATGGCAAGTGCCTAGTACAGTGCCTGACCTTTAGTCTGAACTGGCTGAGGGGCACCTCTCCTTTTCTTTCCCTGGCCTGTCCAGTGTGCTTTTCTACTGCAAGACATCGCCCAGTCCAGCAGCAATAGATTGAAATAATACACAAAATAACATGGATAAAACTTGAATGATAGCAAAATGAAGAAAACATTCTCTTTGGAGTCATGTCTACTGCAAACAGCGATTCAAACATTTTCAAAGGTCAGAATTACCTTGATTGTTGAATTGGACTGGTCTGCTACAGAAACCTAGCAACCTAGAAATAAGTGGCAATTGCTATTTCCAGTAGAATGGTTTTGCAGATACGATCATATGAAGGGCTATGTCTCTATTAGCTGTAAAAATGTTAAGGAGGTAAAATTGATCATGATGAGGATAAAACAATTATCAAGAAATTGAAAGGGCTCTCATTTTGAACCATTTTGGGAAAAAACCAAACTACAGCCTTGTTGCAAATCTTATTAATTAAACCTGGAAGTCATTACCATTTTATTTCTATGGTTCAATATGTACATATTTATCATTAATTTAAGGACAAGTATGAATAAAACATGAAAATCGTTGTTATTTGCTTGTTCTGCAATCACATATATTCTATCCCATACAATACCTCATCTGTCCTCATGGCTTATAGTGGAATACACATCATATATACTTCAGTATCAGCCGAGGCACCTAAATTTACCACAAAAACTGCCTTAAAATGAGCTGAAATACTCGATTTGTATACGAGTATATATAATAATATTCAGAGTTTATGACCTAGGCAGTCTGACTTTCCTTGAAAAATGCATTAAAAAATCTAAAATTGGTCATTCAGCTAGTTGTCCAGGACGAATGTTATGTGAGCCTCGATTTGTCACGATCAGTTTAAGTTAAAGGTTCAAGAGTTGCTTTGACTAAAAAACTTCGAAGGTCAGAAATTTCCCCCAGATATTAAGAGTTTCATTTGATACTCAGTTTGGCTCCATTTTCTGAAAACTGGCTGGTCTCTCCCAAGGGTAATTTTGATAGCCTGGATAACAAGCTAAAGAGCTTCTTTACAGTCTGTGGGAGATCAAAATCAGTGTATGCAAAATCTAACATGCATGGCCCAAATAAAAAAATAACCCAAAGTAGGGTTAAAGGTCCTCACTCTTACAGATATTTGTGCATTCTTATTCTTCAAGTGCCTTTGTTTGATACTTTGGCTTTGGTAGAGTGAGCTTCTGACTGCCTTAGCTTGACAATCACAAAGGCTACATCTGATCTTAAAAAACAACCAAACAAGCGAACAAACAATACTTACCAGCATCATAGTTTTTTTTTAGTTCTATTCACTTCAAAGCATACCATGTTTTAAAAAGGATAGAAATCAAGATATTTACAATTAAACATGTGCATTCAGATGGGACTCACCTTCAGAGAATCAAAACAGGCTATCACACGACCATTTTCCACAGGGCAAAATCTTGGTGGATGGGCAAACTTGCAATCAGCATCAGCTCGAGAGCAAGTTCCTCTCTGAAAGTCTCTACAGACTTCTAAAGTCAGCCACTGGGTATCACGAACCAGGGTAATATTGACAGCCGTCATTTTGAAAGCAAAACTAAATCAAGTGCACCCTCTTCAGGACAATATCACTGCTGATTGTTAAAAGGGGGAAAAAAATGAAATCAAGCTAAATGCGAAGCGAGAACAGGTGGCTTTGGTGCAATGACTATTTGTTAGCACTTAGGGTTCCATTTACGTACAATCCAATCTAGTCACACAAATAGCCAGTAGTAAAACTTTACACATCTTAACAGAATAATTAAAAATCAAAATACAGACCAACTTCTCAAAAGGCAATGGTAAAGGTTACAATTCTGAGTCTTGTAGTTTGCTTCTCTGAAGAAGTTACTTCAACTAACTGGCAGGCTTTCAAAAGAATTCTGAGTTCTCTAGTTTCTGTTTTCAATTATCATTATTTTTTTGCGAAAAGCATATGCTGTTTACTGCCCTTTAATTATAGAATGGTCTCAGAGCATCGAGAGAAAGGCTTCCCCCTATTTCTTGGCTTTAAGGATTAATAGTGGTCAGGATGTTGCAACTATTTTAAAAAAGACTGTGATGCAAAATCAGGGAAAGGAGAAATTATTAAGAAAATTGAGACTCAATAAAATTAAATAAATACCTGGACAAGTTACTGACAGTGAACTTAGGAGCACACCCAGTTTGTTTGTTTGTTTGTTTGTTTGTTTTTGGTTGCAATGTGGATGGGAGGGGGATATAGAGAGAGGCAGCTCTAGAGCAGAATCCAAGCAGCAGTTTTCAGAAAAGGCACTTTTCAGAAACCTGCAAAAAAACAAAATTGTAAAATTAGCTACAATAATACAATGCTTCTGTTTCAAGCTCTCATTTGGGGAAAAAAATAGCCAGGTCCTATTTGCAACAGGAAACATCTAGCTACTGACATGCAACATAGTACAGTCAGCTACTGTCAATAAAAAGGGGCATTTCCCAATACAGAACTGTGTGTGGTTGAAGGAAGGAATCACTAAGATGTATTGTTGTAGTACAAGACTGGCCAACCACCCAATTAAGAAGAAAGGGGGTAAAATGTAGTTTTATTTTTGTCTGTTCAGGGCAGAAATATATTTGGGAGTTCTCTGCACACACAAAAATGCCATTGTGATAATCCCTTATTCATTAATGCATCTGATTTTAAAAGGCTATCCAAGAGTTGTCTTAAAACTGGCTTTAGTAAGCACTTTGTAAGAAAGGCCTGGTGGTCTGCTTCCAAAGATCAGTCTTGAAAACCCTATAGAGCAGCTCAGCTGCACAACATGGGATCGCCATGAGTCGGAATCTATTTGATAGTAGCAGGTTGAAAGCTAAGGTCTTATTGAAGGCTTTGGGGTTCATTTCTGAAATCCATCTAACCCAGTGGTTCTCTACCTTCCTAATGCCGTGACCCTTTCTTACAGTTCCTCATGTTGTGGTAATGCACCCACCCACAACCATCAAATTATTTTCGTTGCTACTTCATCACTGTGATTTTGCAACTGTTATGAATCAGGTGACCCCTGTGAAAGGGTAGTTCGACTCCAAAGGGATCGTGACTCACAGGTTGAGAACCACTGCCCTATGCCATGGTCCTGACAAAAGTTGAAGAAGCCTTGCATATGCCATAGCATGGAGGAAGGAGATGTAAAATGTGCTTCAAAGGAAACAAAATACTTTAGAAAACACGACCCCCCCCACTCCTCTACAAAGGGAAACTGGAACAACTCAGAAGTAAGTTTCAATAAGCATGAATGAATGAGACAGAAAGTGCTGGTCAGTAGCATTTTGGAGACCGTTGGCTTGCAATTTAACCCAGAGTCAACCACTGACACTTTCAAGCAACTCAGTAGAGAAGTGATTTGATTGCCCTGATGCCATGAACACATAATAAAATAACAGGGTTTTCTAAAGCAAGATAAAAGTAGACTCAGCTGATTATCAGACAAATTTAGTAACTACTACCTTCAGCATGAAAGCACAAAAAAAGTTGTATAGAAAAATTCACTTCATTTACAGATCGTTTTGAAAACTTTACAGAACCTGAATTCTCCTTGTCCTTTTTTCATTCAAGAAGAAACTCAATGCCACTTGATTGTTCAACTATGCTTGGGAAATTAAACCTCGAGAAAATTGAAGGAAGATTACTTTCTGTTTAAGAGGAAAGCATATTTTTATAATTAGCTTTTTTTGTGGAGATATTTCAAAGATGTATTTATACTTAACTTTGTCTTAAGAAAAACCCTAAATATAAATTGGTCTCAGGTCTAAGACTTGTGGTTATTACTGTCCTGGGAAGTATTACTCAGTCTGTTCAATATTGCTTCTACTGTCATGATATCTGCCACTGTCCAGCTCCCTTTTAAGCCTAATGGGAAAATTGTGTGGCACTGCTTCACAAGTTCTGTGATGGCTCTTAATGTTCTGGAATGTGCTTGCATTCCATTTTATGTGGGGTTGTGTTCCTGAGGTTTAAGACTATCAGAAGAACTGCAGAAAAATACACAGAATACTAAATATATGTTGATTACAATATTATCTATATTATACAATACATATAACACGTGATATTTTATATTATAAAATATGAACTATGTGTGTATGTATACTAATGTACACAAGCTTGATAGGGCAAATGAAAACCACAATAAGGTACTATTTCTTACCCATTAGGATGGCCATTAGACGACAGCAAGAGGATAAGAAGTGTTGGCAAGGATATCGAGAATTTAGAGCCCACATATACTGCTGATATCAACAACAAAAAATGTAACTGCTTTGGCAATTTCTCAAACATTTGACCCTATTATATTCCACTCTGAGGTTTATACTTGAGAGAAATGAAAACATGACTCCTTGAAAAAGCTTGTAAACAAACGGTCCTTTCATCATTTTTCATGACAGCCATAGAGTGGAACTGATGACTGGACAAGTAAAATGTGGCATTTCCATACAATGGAATATTATTCAACTCTAGAATAGTGAAGTACTGATTGACGCTACCACATGGATGAGAGCAACCCTGGTGGTGTCACAAAGTGCTCAGCTACTAATTGAAAGGCTGGTGGCAATTTGAACCCACTAGCCACTGTGTAGGAGAAAGAGGTAGCAGTCAACTTCCATAAGAATGACAGTCTTGAAAACCCTACAAGGCAGCTCTACTCTGTCACACAGGCAAAATTGACTCAATGGCAGTGGTTTTTTTTTAAGTTATTGAAAGAAGTCTGGTATAAAAGATCACATATGACTACATTTATATGAAATGTCTAGAATAGGCAAATCCATAGAGACAGGAAGTACTTAAATAGTTGCTTAGGCCTCGGCGAATAGGTAGATTGGATGTTTTCTTGTTGGGGTGATGATGTTCTAAAACTAATTGTGGTGATGACAAAACCCTGTGGCTATATTAAAAACCATTGAATTGCACAATTGAAATGAGTGGGTAGACTGGATAGTATGTATAACATAAACTTATTAGTAAATGAAAATATAGAGAAACTAAAGAGGCATGAAAATCAGAAAAGAAAAAATGTCTAATGGAACTGGCTGACTATGTTTGTAAAGATTCCTCTTAGACACAAACTCTTTTAACTAATATTACTAAGTTGAATTACAAGAGTAAATTAATTCTCATACTATAGTTGACAGCATATATGGAAAATACTCTGAAATTTCAGTAAAGAACAATGATTATATTTATATTCTGGAGTCTACAAATATATCTTAAGTGATATATTCAACCTCAATCCAACAACTAAAGTATATAGACTGCTTGAACAAATTTAAAGAAAAATAACCCAAAAAGTGTGTGTACACACATACACACGACATTTGCTCAGAACATAAACAGTAAGAGTCTAGGGAAATATTTTTTACAGAGGCCCATCAAGTATAGAAACAGATAATAAATAATATAATTCTGAGCTTTTATAAATGAAAATTGCAAACAGGAGTTGGCCTCTGGCCACACATTTTATGTAAGATTGGGAATGGGAAAATAATTTTCTTCTTCTTTGGCCTGTAATCTTTTATGGGATGCTAGCCAATCACTCAAAGCACTTCTAGCCAGCACTTGTCTTCACACTGGAGCTACTTTTGCAACTGGCTCAAAAGAAGATAGGTTTAACAACTAAAAGCAACGGGAAAGAGGACGAGAAGTTCTTTTTGGCTTGACAAGGTAGAAAAAAAACAAGGAGTGGTTCAATTTTTCCTTTACTTTGAAGAATATCACCTCCATTTAATATTCTCTACCTTATGCTTGAGTAATAGAAATAGAATATGACATTTTAGGATTTGTTGATTCCTAATAAAAAACCTGTAATATTGGAAACTGTGAAGGATTTTCTTTTACTCGAATCTACTATCATTTCCTATGGCAGCGGGCAGAGTTAAGAAATCAAATATCCTATTGCATTGGACAAATCTTCTACCAAAGAACTCATTGAAGTATACAAAAGCAACGATGTCACGTTGAAGACTAAGGTGTGCCTAAACCAATCCATGGTATTTTCAATCACCTCATATGCATGTCAAAGCTGCATAGTGAGTAAGGAAGACCAGAGAAGAATTGACACTTCTGAATGACGGTGTTAGTATAGAATCTTGAAGAAACTATGGATTTCCAGAAGAGCAAACCAATCTGTCTTGGAAGGAGTATAGCCAGGATGCTTCTTAGAAGTGAGTCTGGCAAGACTTCATCTCATGCACTTTGGACATGTTGTCATGAAGGACATCCTTGAAGGACATCGTGCTTGGTAAAGTAGAAGGCCAGCAAAAGACAAGAAGAGAGTCAAAGACCTAGATTAACACAGTGGCTGCAAGTGTGCGCTCAAATATAACCCCCATTTTGATGATGGCCTAGGACTCTTTAATGTTTCTTTCAAACCACCACACCAGACACGATCCTCTGTTTCCAAATCCCACAGTTAGATCGTAGCAGAGAAACACAATAGAGATAATTTAGTCAGAAAAACTTGACAGTACCTAACAACAATTACAATGTGTTGGTACAGTGATTAAGTGCCTCACTGCTTAACCAAAAGTTCTGTGGTTTGAACACACTAGTATCTTCACAGGAGAGAACTGTGGCAGTCTGCTTCCATAAAGATGATCACCTTAGAAATGCTATAGTAGAGTTCTACTCTGTTCTATAATGTCACTATGAGTCAGATTTGACTTGATGGAAACAGGCTTGGGACTCAGTCAGGTTTTAATATAGAATATACTTGTATTTTCTGTTAATATTTTAGAAGATAGGATGGTACTTTGGACACATTATCAGCAAAGACTAATTGCTAAAAAACAAAAACACCCCACATTAGTTAAAAAGGACACTGCATGGATTAGTAGAGTCAACAAAAATGAGGGCCTCAATGAAATGGAACAACACAATATCCCAAAAAGTGAACATGAACATAACAACAGTCCTGGAGATAAATGTTAGGCACAAGGTCCTCATGAATCAGAGCAGACTCAAAGGTAAGTAAGAACTAATTTTAAAATGATCATTTTAGTCCATTTGTATTTTGTAGTTTTATAGTATTCCATTAATCTTTGAAATTCAAAAAATCTATTTTAAAGTACGAAGAGTATATTATCCAAAAATACTGATGAAGAATGAAGCTCAAACAGAGTACATTACTAGTCGTATCAGAGAAAGGTAGCAGACATAATTTGTCTCCCTTAGAAATTAGAACCAATGAAAGCTAGTCAATTTTGCACAGTACTTATGGCTCCTCAAAAGCATGCTCATGCTTGTTATATCGCCATCTTCATTACATATCTGTGTTGGGCTGGATGAATCTTTATCCAGCACTCTGGTGGTATATAGTGTTTACTTGTTGGGTTGCGGTCCACAGTTTGAAACAACCAGCATTTCTCTGGAGGAGAAAGACAGGCCTTTTTACTCCTGTAAAGAGTTACAGTCTCAGAAACTCACAGGGAGAGTTCTATGCTGTTCTATAGGGTGGCTACGAGTAGGCATCGACTCAATGGCAATGAGTTTGGTTTCTGTTTTTGTTGTTGCTTTGTTTTGATTATGTTCTAGGTACTGATCACATCTAATAAGGTCCCTGGCTCCTGTGGAACTTCCTATGTCATTTAAATGGAGAAGACATTTAAAGTCACACAAGTGAAGTATTTATGAGAGTTTATGCAGGGATGGAAGCAGATGCTAGGTGTTCTAACTCCAACACAGGTCTCTAATTCCCTATAAATGGTACACCACGCACAATGACTTTAAAAATGTACCCTCAAACACACACTATTCGATTTCATTGAGGGTCTTTCATTATTTTGTTGACCCTCTTCTTCACCAACCACGATGTCTTTCCTCAAGGACATTCTGGATGTCCTTTCCTGATGACATGTATAGGAGACAGACTTGCCCTCCTCATTGCTAAATAACATACTGACTGAACGTATTCAAACACAGATTTGTTCTTTTGGCAGTTCATGGTATATTCAATATTCTTCACCAAAACCATAATCAAATGCATCAATTCTTATTCATTGCCACAGTTTGCATATGCATGTGAGGCAACTGAAAACACCTTGGCTTGGGTCAGGCACACCTTAGTCTTCAAAATGTCATCTGTGTGTTTTAGACTTGAAAGAGATTTTTAGCAGCACATTTGCCCATGCCATAAGTCATTTGATTTCTTGGCTGCTGCGACTGTGGATCTACTGCTATAGTCCAAAGACGGTTAAGGATAAATCACACAGCTGATGATCTCAGATAAAGGCGAGGAATATTGCAAATGAGGATTCCAATTAAGAACTTTTATGAAAATATCTTAAATAACAGTTTCATTGGTTTTGGTCAGGTATTATTTACTATTTTTTCCATTCATATTTTAAAATTCCTTCTTATCATCTGATTTTGTGTACTTCTTATTGTTCTTATTTAAGTATTAGCTGCATGAAGTAATAAATTATCTTTCAGTATATTTTTTATACTTAAAACGGTCATTAGGGAAGTGCAATAGTAGATAAATCATTTGAATCTCACTACTGTATATAAGCACTTTTTAAAAATCGTTTTATTACGGGCTCATATAACTCTTATCACAATCCATACGTACATCAATTATGTGAAGCACATTTGTACTTTCATTGCCCTCATCCTTCTTGAAACACTTGCTCTCCACTTAAGCTCCTGGCACAGCTCATTTTTCCCCTCCCTCCCCGCTCCCCCCTCCCCCATGAACCTTGATAATCTACAAATTATTATTTTGTCATATCTTGCCCTGTCTGACATCTTCCTTCACCCACTTTTCCTAATATAAGCACTTTCGAATGAGCTTCAACAAAAGTCTACTTGTATGTGATATTAATGACAGTGTTAAGATTATTTCTACACTTTCTTTTCTTTGGAATGGGCAAAAATATGGATATATCTCAGTCAGGTGGTCAGTAAGATGATACCATTACAAGGAAAGATGGGCTGTTCTTCCTCATTTGGCAGCAGCGAGATCTTATCCTGGATCTAGAGTGAAAATCTAGAGTGCCCAAATGACTTCTATCTGTATCTCTGGCTAATAGTTACTCAGTGAAATGCTTTTCCAACAATGGGCATGATGATAATAGTGGCGGTGTAAAGACTACTTCCCTCTGAGCCACAAAAAAATCCTTAAGTATCCTTCTATGATAAAAAATAATTTTGACTTTTAATTAATATTTAGCTATTGGAATCCTAGGTAAGGAAAGCATGTCTTTTTAATTTAAAATTATGCACATTAGATTTAGTGAATAATTTGTGAAGAACATAGATCAAAATTCTTAAAGGATTAGCACTATTTTGTGTAAATTATCTTGGAGGTAAAACCTAAGATGATTTTCTACTGACATAATGGAAATTATAACTTGCTCCACAGCTGTTATAAGGTCATAGCCAGCAGTTACATTCCCCTACTTTTCCTATATCCTCCTCCCTTTTCTCTCCACAAGCCAGCACCGAATATAAAAGCATGGCCAATGCCTGGTCCAGAAGATCACAACGATCCTATTTGGCACCTAAACCAGTGTCTGCAGAAGCATTCCTTTACATGCATTTTATCAACCTCATGAACAATGTTTTCTTTCTTTCCAGCTTAAGCTTTCTTTACATCTGCAGTACCTCTAAATTTCTTGTGGCCATTTATTTTGGCTTTATGACCATATGACACACCTGTCACACGCAGCTTAAATTGGCAGGCTGACAAAATGTAAAAGCTTTCAAGTCTTTGAATTTGCTTCAAGGTCTATATCCCTCGTGTTTGGATTAGTGGCCCACTAACACACGTTCTTTATGGTGTATAAGGGGTTCTCAGTGGGGCAGATGGAAACCATGATTTCATAGACATCTTATGGAAACTCCAGTTTTCTGTCTGAAAAATAAATGACTATAAAAACAAGAAAATTTTGCCTATGTGCATAACTTTTTCATTAAGATTTGAAAAATTACTGCATTTCCAACAATTCTTCTGGGATAATAAAGTTAATACATATTTTTATCAAAAATCAGGTAAGTAAAGTCATATAATTTCATAAAACAACTAAACATCCAACCTCAGTTAGTACAATGGCCATAGGGGAAAACTATGAGATAGATCACAGGCATTACAGTATATCTTTTGAGAATAGCTTCAGCAATGTAGGTGACTGGTTTCGTTTAGCAAAGGAGTTTGTCATTTTTAAGGTGTGTACTTTTTAAAAATTCATGCTTTATGAGAGCTTATTGAAAAATTCCATTTAAATGTGTGTGTTTATGAAAATATGGTATGCTACCAAACACCCGAAATCCTAAGTGCCATTGCAAGAAATTCATTCATAAAAAATATGATTCACTGACCTGATCCCACCACACCGAGGCAAATCACTGGGGGAGTGCAGTGGAACAGCAAGGGAATGGAGTGGCAAGGTCCCCAGGGAATGCTGAAAGTGGACTTTGGGGCCAGGGCGTGGTGCCCCAACAGACTGGACTGGAAAACGCTCCTAAGGGCCAGCAAATGATCCCTGAACTAACTACAAGCTTTTCTCTTGTGAAGAAAAAATATGATTCAAACTTGAGGATGATAGGAACTAACATATTCAGCAGGTCCTATCATACCTAAGTATTTGACCTAAGTGAACTATAAAACACATCACAAACAAGACCAAGTGCATTTAATACACATATGATGGGTTAGCGAATGATGTATTCCACAACTATTATTGAGCTCAAGCATTGTTTCAGGCGTTGGGAATACAAAAGTAGTAATAGCCTGCAGGGTGGGGGGTGAGGGTGGGACAAGTGCATAAAATCAACAAGGAAATATCTCAATCATTCATTTTATTGAATCCACTAAGTTTAATATCCTTTCCCAAAATTCAGGCAAAAGAAATCTTTTCAATATACATGTGGGAAAAACATGAATCAGTTTCTAAATATCCATTGTACTGTGTGCACAGGCCTGTGGCAGGTACTTCTGGTGAATCAGAAGACCTTTAATCCAGTTGAGAAGGTAGAAGCGATATACCTGAGACAAAAGGAAGTCATGTAAGACAATGAGGGCAAAGCTCCCTAATTAGGAGCAGGAAGGGCTGTCATAGTTTTGACTAAACAAACAAACAAATAACAAGGATCCAATGAGTTGGAATCAGCTACATGGCCTTGGGTTTGGGTAAGATGTCCTGGTGGTGCTGTGGGTTAAGGCATTGGGCTGTTAACCAAAAGGGTCGGTAGTTCAAACTCACTAACTGCTCCAAGAGAGAAAAATGAGGCTGTCTGCTCCCACAAAGATTTACAGTTCAGGAATCCTATATAGATAGTCTCTCTCTGAATCAGAATCCACATGATGGCTATTGGGGGACAAGGTGAGCGCATTGGGGCAGAGGATATTCCTAGGAAGAGGCACAGCATAAATGAAGGCAAGAAGTACAGACGTCCATAGGTAAGGAGGTGTGGGCTGGCTAGGATGGCAGGTTTCTATCAGAAAACAAAGATAAGTAGTGTCTCAATGATTTCTGATGGGTCTTTTAAGTGACCCACAGAAATATCTATTTGTTACAGAAATAGGAGCCTCTCTCAAAAGATCTTAGGCATCGTAGAAACTCAGAGGCCAAAAACGTAATAATAGTGTATATTAAGACAGTATAGTTATATATAATACATAGTTAGTACACTATAGTTATTAGTGTATGTCGGTACACATGTTAGTACTATGTTAACAATAACTTGCTCTTTCAAAATTTGTTTTGAGTAGCACAAAATACATATAGCAGAAGAACAAAAGAGAATGGGAAATGGCTAAAGGTGAGAGAATTTCTCTCCGGTTCACAGGTTCTGTGGGGTAAGAACAGGCAGAGGTTCAAGTCAGGCCAGCATTAAAAGTAGGCAGGATACAAAATTGCTTTTCTATTTTCAAATGGTTCCAAATATTAATCTCTATGACTGAAATTTCCTTTAAAATTGCAGTTGAAATTTTAGCTAGAATGTTTTCTGGTTGAATTTTGCCACAGAATAAATTCATGTCGGGAGATCAATTTAGACAGCAATCATTTTGGCAACTATATTGTTGTAGCATGCCACTGAATGGTCCTATAGGGCAGACTGAGTAGAACTACCTCATAAAGTTTCCAAAGCTGTCATCTTTACAGAGGCAGACTAACACATCTTTCTCCCCTGTAGCCACTGGAATGTTCAAAGCACCCACCTTACAGTCAGCAGCCAAGCACAGGATTGTAAATCATATAATCCGATGTCAAGAGGGAATAGTTATCAGAGTCAAAATTGTGAGAATTCAGTTTACAGATGGCTATGGATGACAGTGGAAGGCCAAGATACATTTGTGTGAACTACGTAGGAAATAAGCCTCAAGTGATCTCCCTCTACCCATAATAAAGGGATGGGAGGAAAGCGGTTACTAAACAGAGTGCATTGGAGAGATGAGTACAGAAGATCAAAGGGATAAACCTGACTTGAACAGTTATAACCTTGTCAATCGATTCCCCTCTCTGATGCACGCTAAGCCTGACCTGGTTGTCAAAATTTTTCTGCATTTTTGTTTGTCCATATTGGGGTTTATCTAAGATGTGTTATGTCACTGGGGGGGGGGTCACCTTCTTGAATTTTTGTTCTATGTTGTTCTGTTTTTCAGTGTATGAAACTCAGGATTGATAAAACCATAGAGATAGCAGTGGTGGTGGAGGTGGGGGTGTAAAAGAGAGATGATGTCAAGGAATACAGGAAGAAAAAGAATGTTTGGAAACTGATTGTGGTAGCAATTCTGCTCGACGTGATTGAACTGTGGAATGATATATCTGTATTTACGCCAAATAATAATTTTTTAAAAGGTGGAGAGTAGAAAATACATTATATATCAAATATCAAAATACTACAAATTTACTCTAGATGGGCTGAAAATAGTTATACAAAATACCAAGGGATAGATGTATCCATTTATTATTTTAAACGTGAATGGAGACTTAGAAAGGTATACCTAACATAGTTAGTGCGCTCACTCATGAGGAGCCCATGATCTCATGCCATCATATTTAATATTTTAGCAATGTGTCATGAGAGTGGGTTGACAGAGCCTCAATTTTAACTTAATTGACCTGGTTCATTTACTTTCTTTCATTGAAAATTCATATCCATATTGGAGCTTAATTCTTTGCCTACAGAGTCATTTCATATACTAATGAAAATGAGAAAGGCACCTTTTGTAGCTTTGCGTTCCTGAAAGGTGGTATTTTGCTGATGCTATAAGGGTTTATTGATCCCTGTGAGTCTATGTCTTCTCTTCACTTCAATTTAACTCTTTCAGTTAAGAGACTGCCACCTTCTTTGAGCCCATGATTTTATGCCAGTGTTCTCTCTACAGTGAAACACTTCCATCAAATTGATTCTGACTCATAACAACCCTATAGGACAGAGTAGAACTCTCCCTTAGGGTTTCCGAGGCTGTAAAACTTTATCAGAGTAGAAAGCCTTATTTTTCTCTCAGAGAGGCGAGTGGGTTCAAACAGTTGATCTTGTGGCTAGCAGCCCAACTTGTAACCCCTCTATGTCATCAGAACTCCTTCTCTTTAGACATGTTATCTAAATTTTGGACTCTATCATGCTCTACCTGACTCTGTTCTCTAAAATGTGTTATAATCAGACTCAGTTTACCTCTTTATAATCCTGGTGGTAATATATTGCTAGTCTAAATTTATTTTACTTCTGTTAAATACATTTTTGTTTTTAGCCTCCCTTATCCTTATCCTTTCTATATGTAAGAGTCTATTTCAGGTCAGGACAGACAGGATCCATATAAGATATTCTCCATATCACTTTGTAATCAACTGGAAATTACTAAGTAAGAGTTTCTAAGAGGAAGTTTATGATTCATAAAATAACCACTAAGAGACAATGAGGAGGATAATTTTGCTTTTCTGATAATAATTTATGTTTTTAAACTCAGGGTCTTGGTTTTTAAATAATTGGTATGCCAAGGTATTAATAATGATAGACATTAACAGAGATATTAACCTATGCCAGGTAAATTTTCTCTTTATAGGCCAGGCATATTTATAGCTCATGAAATCACCAACAATACCCTAAGAACAACATAAAGTCAAATTTAAAAATAAAATTTATCCCTCAAAACTCTCAATTCTAGATTTATTACTAGACAGTGTTGTTGAATTTTTCAATATTTACCATTCTCATCCTAAAAGATCTACAGAATCTGTTTTCTTTTTCATTTTCTAAAGTTGCGATCTGAAATACACAACTGCATTTTCATGGAAGCCAGAGGATCCTGAATGACATAACTTTTTTAGATATCTCTGCTCATGCATGTCTGGCAATTAGGTTAGGGAATGCTTAACACGTTGGAATTCAAATCATCCAATTCAAGAGAACATGTGGCCCAGAAATCTGGCCTCCAGCTGGTAGAAGGGAAGCATAAAAGCCTCTGGGTACAGGAAATCCCTCCACTAATAATAAAAAAAATTTTAAAGAAAAAGTCTACCTAAATCAAACTGAAAACTTTGAAACAAGATTTTAAAATCATACAAAAGCTGAGAAGCTGTGATACTACAACATGGTACCCAGTACTTTAAAAACCGCAACCTCCTCCCTCGCCTACCCTCCATGACTATTTTGTGAGCTTATTCTATCAAACTGTGGAGTATGCAGATCATTTAGAGCAGGCCAACTAAAAAGATTCCCCCACCTGAAGGTGTTAGGACAACATCTCAGTAAGAGCCTGAAAAGAAAGATTAGTAAAATAAAACTCAAGGGAAATTTTAAAATCAAACTAACAAAACGTCTGTGTACCCAGTTAAGTACCTACATTGTATAGAAGGTAAGAAAATAAATATATGTTGGTAATCAACTAACAACTACACTTCTATATCCACCCCCCCAAAAAAAAGAGTGGTGCAGTGACTTCAATAGTAAATTAAAGGTGGCATTTGCATTTATACTGAGGTGAATGGAATGATGAAATCTTATACTTTAGTTACCACATTGTGTTTAGCAATTTAAAATCATTTGAATAGATTAGAGAGGTGATGAAGAAAGTAAGGCTAACATTATATTGCCCATATCAACAAGCACAACCAGCATAAAGGATTTAAATGATTAACTTTGACAGCCATAAAATTCAATTTATAGATGAAGGAAACCAAAATGCTGTGATTCTATTTTAAATAACAGTATAATCCCACAAAGATCATAAGGTTCTCAGAGTAATACTTATTTCTTCAATTCACAGTGACATAAGCTAAGCCTAAAATCTCCAGGGTCCAAATATGGAAGGTATTATCAATCAGATGTGCCACTAAACACTTGTTCCATTAAAAACAAACACGCCTCCAGCCAACACATTCGCTTTCACATTAAGAGTCACTCACAAACACCAGCAGAGTAATCAGGTTTGTCAAAAGTCAAAT
Organism: Tenrec ecaudatus; assembly: GCF_050624435.1. Taxonomy (NCBI): domain Eukaryota; kingdom Metazoa; phylum Chordata; class Mammalia; order Afrosoricida; family Tenrecidae; genus Tenrec; species Tenrec ecaudatus. The sequence goes on from NC_134548.1 coordinate 147,562,825, forward strand.
TAAAACTCTTCCAGCAAAGGATATGGACTTGAGGAGTTTTAGAGATGGAAAGAATCCTGAAAAATCAAATGTAGCACATTACCTTCAGGTAGGGGAATGAAAGCCTCTCAGGGCATATGGTTCATATCCAATGATTGAATGTATATTGATGGCTGTTGTTAGCTGTCAAGTTGATGTGCACTCGTGGCCACCCCATCTATGCCAAGTAGAATTATATTCTATAGACTATTCTTGCCAATTTCTTTTTGGGAAGCAGATTGCCAAGCCTGTCTTCCAAGGTAGTTCTAGGTGGTTTGGGATCACTAGCCTTTATGCCAGTAGTAGAGTGCTTAACCATCTGTGCAAGCCCTGGACTCCTGTACAGATAGTATACTAAAACCCAACCCTTCCACCACTGCCATCAAGCCTATTCCAACTTTGAGAGACCCTACAGAACAGAGCAGAACTGCGCCATAGGGTTGCTTTCCAAGATTGTAATCCTTATAAGATACAAACAGCCACATCTTTCTCCCACAGAGCAGTTAATCAGTTTGAATCACACATCGTTCAGTTGGTAGCCAAGTGTTTATTCACTATGATACCAGAGCTCCCTATTTTGGTAGCAGTTGCCCATCATTTCTCTCTGATAAATTTATTCATTGAACACAAACGTTTATCAATGATTAACTTGGGCCCGCATAACTATACGTCAACATATAAATATGGATATATCACAGCCTGTTTGCACATTGTTTTCAAAAGTCTCTACTGCTGAAATATTCTCCACTTGATACCCCCTCTTCTTCCCTCACAACCACGCTAGCACGTACTGCAATATGGCTTTCATCCGCACCTTTCTATTAAGACTGTCCCAGACTCAATGATGACAGGGAAGAACAACATAAATCCGTAGTAAACATTGCTGGAGTTATAGGTACATTTACTATGACCTCTTCCAGTACAGTACCTAGGTTGTCCAGAAATCGTACCTGAATTAAATATTCTCTAAAGAATAAAGGTGGTAGTGTGCACCACAGTGCTGTGGCGGCTCATTTAAAGACTTTGTAAGTAATGTAAAGAGTTCACATATCTACACAAATTAATTTTTCCCTTCATTCAGTCCTCAAACATGCATGAAATATTTTGTACTAGGCATGGGGGGGGTCACAGTTGTGAATCAAACAGACAGGGTTTCTGTTCTCACAATCTAATAAACTGTCATTTTGATACCACACATTTAATAAACCTCTTTGTACAGTATATTTTAAAGTTTTATAAAAATTCAGTCACTGCCATCAAGTCTATTCCAACTCTTGGTGTCTCTGTAGAGCAGAGTAGAACTGCCCTTTGGGTGTTTCGAGGGGTGTAAATCTTTACAAGAGCAGACAGCCTCATCTTTCTCCCATGGACTGACTGGTGAGTTTGAACTGCTCATCTTCTGATTAGCAGCTCAAATGGATAGCCCACTTTGCCACTAGGGCTACAAGAATTATGGGATATCTTCCCTTCTGTCTTCTGTGGAAACATCCTACTTCTTTGCTTAATCTGTCACGAGCTTCTCTACTCTACCAAATGAAGGAACTGCCACGTTCTCAACTGCCACATTGACCATACAGACCACTGTAAGCCCATCAAATCAGAGTTGTGCATCTATTTCTATAAACCCCTGTAGTAGTCCATTTTTTTCATTTTATAGAGAAGGTAACTAAGATTCCCTGAAAAGTTACCAAATATTAATTAAGCAGTCCTGGGATCTGAACCGTGGTCAGAATCTCAGATGTATTAAATCGGACAACAAATATGAAAGCACCTTGCATGAGGTAGGCATCGGTAGGCGAGGTGGTAGAAGTTTAAAGAAAATGGATAAATGAGTGAGCAAATTGAAGGATTCACCTGGTGCTTTCGGCTAACGTTAGCCTAAGTGATTGCTTAAATGAGTTCATTGCAAGACAGGACAAAGGGCCTCGATGGAAAGAGTAAAGAGCTGCCTCCAGGGATGTAGGAGAGACCTGCTGTCACAGCTTCTCCAGACACAGCTGTTAATGGGCACAGTTTTCTACAATTGAAATAAACGCAGAGGCTTACCTTAGATGTTGAGTTTGGTTCCAGAGCATGGCAAATAAAGCGAATATTGGAAGAAAGAGAGTCACATGAATGTTTTGGTTTCCAGTGCATATGAAAATTAGATTATGTTATACTGAAGTCTACTCAGTGTACAATAGCATTGTGAAGTTTTCAATGGTATGTGAGAATTATCAAAACTTGGCACAGAGATAGGAAGTGAGCACATGCTGTTGGAACAAAATGGTGATGATAGGCTTTAGACACAGGGGTGCAATATGTAAAAACAAACAAATAAACAAAAGGCAATATCTGTAACGTGTCATACATTGAAGCTCAATAAAACAAGGTCTGTCAGTATAATGCATCCGGGTGGCACAATCTAGTGAAAAATAAATGAATCTTTCCAGATCTTTAAAAAAAGAAATTCACTTAAAAGTAAGTAAAGTTCCATTTAAAACTGGGAAACTTGTAGCAACTGGACAACATTATAATATATAGTGTTAACTTATGAGAATGAAAGAAAGGAAAAATACTAAATTACCCTGTTTATTGTTTAGCACCTATGAAAGCCAGAGGGTCTGGTTTGTAATGCCAGCTCTCGCTTAATAGTCGAACGACCTTGGATGACCTGTACTTCATGTTTCTCATCTAGAAAATGGTGCCAACAATATTACTTAGCTCATTGGGTGATTTTGTAGCTCAAATGACTTAATATTTAGAAAGCCCTCAGAACAATGCCTGGCATTAAGTGCTAATTAAGTGCTCCTGAAATCAATCACCTGCACTCATTTTGCTCAATATGGAAATAGGAATCTGACAATTCCCATGCCATTACTTTAATGAAAAATAAAAAGGTTCCACTATGTATTTACTCTAAAGACACATTAAGATTTACTTGTTTTCCATTTCACCAGAAGGATTTCCACCTACTCATGACCCTGTGTGTCAGACATAACACGGTTCCACTGGGTTTTTGAGGGCTTATTTGTCAGAAGCAGCTTGCCAGGTCTGTCTCCAGAGATGCCTCTAAGTAGACTCAAACTACCAACTTTTTCGTTGTTAACTGAGTGCCTTATACCCATTTGCACAGCTTGGGGAAACTCTATTCTGATTTTTGAATTATAGAAAATTATAAAGAGGCACATTTAGTGCAACACAATGAAATGCACTCCCTTTTAACTGTATGCCTACCACATTGCCTGGGAAGTTTGCATAATCACAAATGTCTTATATGTCATGAATCTGCAGCTTTTTTTGAGGGGGGGGATGAGAGGATAGCTTTACTAACTTCTAAGCCATGTGGCACAGCACTGTACTTGCTAACCAAAAGGTAGCAAGTTTGAACCCATTAGCTGCTTCACGGGAAAAAGATGTAGCAGTCTGCTTCTGTAGGACCTCGCAGCCTTGGAAACCCTATGGGAAAGTTTTGATCACTGTGAGTTAAGATCAACTCCCCAGCAGTGTTTTTTGAGGATGAGTTATAACCACAAACTCCTAGAAATGCAGATTAGAAAACCCCAAGATAATATTTCTTGTAAAATGAGTACTATTCCATGTATCTATGTGAAAGGAGGATTAATGAAAGGAAAGCTTTGCATCTATCCATTTCCTCCAAATGTGAAGCATTGAATTGCGACCAGCCCGCTCAGGAAATGAAGGAAGGACAAACAATGGGGGTATACATTTCCATTATACAGAAGACTCTGTCCTTTTATTGGTAGTTTGAACTGTTAGGGAAGTACTCAAACTCACATGAAGCTAAAATACACCCCCCTGCCCCCCACAATGTTGCTGGATCACATATTCACTGAGTGGGCAGTGGTGACCTGCAGAACACCCTCATTTTTTCAGGCAAGACTACATGACTATAAAGAACAAATGACTTGATCACAAAGAAAACTCATGAAACAGCCAGCACCAGAATTCAGAGCTGAATATTTTCTTTAACACCTTTGAGAACGTTTTAAAACCAAACTCTCTCTTCTCATCTCTTTCTAATTTAACTCTTACTTCTCCTACTACAATCCTAAGAACTGAAACATTCCATTCATTTAATGGGAGGGTGAAGGGTGAGATCAATGTTCTCAAAAGTTAAGAAGAAATAGAGTAATGGCTTCCTTTTACAAAGCAGACTGTAAAAGTGCTGGGAATGTGTTAGAAAAGTGAATAGATAACCTTTGCTTTTTATGCAAATTAGTTTTTACATCCGCGTAAGCATCAAAGTTCAAAAGGAGGCAGAATGAGTGAGAGACAATGGACACTAACTAGTGGAAGATAGGTGAGATAGTTTATGGTGCCAGCCTGGCTGATAAACACACGTGGGATTAACTGAAGGGCAGAGATAAATGGCTCAGTGAGCTTCGCCTTTCTTGTCTCTCGCTCTTTGATCATCGGACCAGTGTGCAGCTGCCTCGCTTGGTCTGTGCCTCAATTTGCAAGCTACACTACCTGTGGGACACCTAACCCGTGGACTGTGTCACTGTAATTTGAGGTTCCTTTAAGACCTGCATCGCCACATAATTGGAATTTACATCTCTTGAGTGGGGACTGACTGTTGGTGACCTGCCTTGCCGTTTGCTGCCTGTGCCCGGATAGCCTGAATCTCTCTACAGAGGACTACCTGGCAGCCCTCAAGACTCGAAGAACTGCAAGTGTCTCACAACTATCTAACACATTTGAATTGTATGAGCCATTTGTACTGCTTTATAATTTAACTGTTTATTTCTTGTGTTAGATATCTATCTGTATAACTGCTTTATAATTTAACTGTTTATGTCTTGTGTTATCTATCAATCAATCTATCTATCTATCATCAATTACTAGCAATCTGGCTTTGTCTCTCTAGAGAACCCTGTCTAAAACAATAGACCACCCCAAGTTTTACCAGAGACCAAAGAGAGATGCAGCCACATATCTGAGTGTGTGAATTCTACTACTGGAAAACTCTATGTGTAAGGGTGCAGGGCGTGGGTGGGTAAGTGTGTTCAGGGGTGGGAACAATATAACTTCTGATGGTCAGTAGGTGCTAAACTTAATGAGATATCTTACTAATATATGGCATAGAATCAGTACAGAAAGTGCCAGGAGCCAACCTTTCACCTGCCACCTAAAGAAATCAGCCTTTTAGTTTAGTATAATGAGAACTAGCAGAAAAATTATTAACTAAGTCAGTAGAGGTGAAAGTTTACAAACAGAAAACACTTATTAGAGCTCCTTTTAGAAAAAATATAAAAACCTTTTTTCTGTTGCTGAAAATATATGCAGAATATATGCCAATTCAAAAACTTGTCCATTATTTTAAATCTTATCAAAAAAGTGCGTGCCAATCTATAATTTACTGATTGTATATTGAACATTTTAATAAAGAATAAATGTTTATGTGGAAAAAACCTGATTCAGCCGTGTACTGTAAGCATCCTATCCACAAGTGAGGAAGCCCTGATGGTTACAACTTACAACCTGGCACCACCTGGTGACAGCTAGCAGAATTGCAGGTATAGTCTGCATAAGACTAGTTTTGCAAATTCAAATAAAGCTGAGAGGTATGTCTTAATAACGATTCATGTTTTTATTTTGGTATTATTTAAAATATATACTGATTGTTGTACCACTGCAGAGCTAGTCTATCAATGAAGAAGACTGAGAAAGTAAATCAATTTCTCAATCAAATATGCAAACATGGTCTGTATTGAACTTACACGTTCAACAAAGTGTAAGCCATACCTGCATCTAAAAATGGTTAGCTGAAATTTTTAAGTGATGAATTATGTGACATGAGATTAAAAACAGAAATGAATATGAGAAAAACTATTTGTCATATTTATGGAAGGTAAGCAGATATTACCCGAAATTAGTTGATTATATAAAATAGGTTCCATCAATAAAAATACTGGATAGTTTTTCAGTTCAGTCTTCTTTTTTTGCCTTGGTAAACAGCATGCTGACCAAACCACACCTATTATAAGTAAGTCCGTTATGACTCATTGTGACACTTTAAGACAGAGTAGAATGGCCCTGTAAGATCTCCAAAGGTATACCATTTATGGAAGCAGACTCTCACATCTTTCTGTCATCAAGTGATTGGTTGAAGACAATGGCAGGTGTAATGCAGAGAAGATAACTAAAATTCAGTTATTAGTGTTAAGTACATAGTAGGTTTTCAAAAGTATATGTTTGCATAAATACTGGATTCTCATGTAGAGTGCCAAAAATGTCCGGAAAATCATAGAAAAGTCTATTTATGGCTCATCTTTGAACACATACATTTAATACATACGAGACTTCATTGTGCCATGTTAATGATACTGCTCTTAAATAAAGTAGAATATATGTGTTCATTACACTGTGCATACCACAATGTTGAACTTAACTTTTAAAGTTATGTTTTTCCGAAACTTTGGGTATGGGTATTCCATAAGCAGCATTTCCATTTGTAGAGCATTTTCTTCTTTCTATAACACAGGGAATTGTAGGCATTCACATCCACATAATACTCGAAAATTATAAGAAATTGTTAGAGATATATGAAAAAAAACTCACCAGCAAATCCAATCTCAAAAAAAGAGAAAAAGATACGTTCTTCATTTTTTTTAGTCCACATTTCCATTGTGGCACATGATACTGAGGAGATAAAATAATCTCCCTGTAAATGCCAATGCATATTTATGAGGAAAATCAAAGTGGTACATGCCATTTTCAATGGCGACATTTAGACCCTTCCATTTCATTTTAGACTTTTCTCCTTCAAATCAGCTCATTTATGCAATCATTAAGAATATTAATAGATCTCCAATAATTTGTCTTACACAGGGAGCTCAAAATATTCTCTCTTCTTGCCCTCAACAAATAGACTCTATGAGTTTGGAAGTGTCTGCTGAGAGCAGTTACCGCTGTATATAATGCTCGTACTGATCCCCAGATCACCGTCTCACCATAATTCATAGGACTGACATTATTTTGGATTCAGATATTTCTAGCCCACCAGCTATTAGACAAGTCTGTAGGTACACTTAAGTAATATGACGTTTATGAGAGCCCAGGCTGGTTAGCAATGAAGATAAATTTCAAAGAACTAACATTTCTCTCTTTTAATCAATCTGGTCGGAAATCTCCCGGAAATGTTTTTTTTAAAAACATTGTAACTACCTCAGACATGCACGCATTTTTGTTCTGTTTCCTGATAACTTGGGTTAATTGTTAGAAGGAGTCATTAGTAATGCCTTGAAGGGGTGTTGGGCGCTTGGTTAATGGCTTCAAATGCCTATGGTGTTTGGAATTTTCACACTGATTTTTATCATTGGTTTCTGCCTTTTCTCTCATTGGCAGCTATCTACTGGCTATAACTTCAGTGTACACCTGCCTCTATTAACTCCCTTCCAAATGTGCCCTTTAAATTTTAGGTGGTTTGCAAATAAGTAAAACATAGTAACCAATTGTTCTGTGTAAGATGTGGAATCATTAAACATGTTTGATTTTTGTCGTTAAGCTACAAAAGCTATGGGCTCGGAAATGCTTTAAGGGAGAGCATTTCAAAAGGTCCTGGGATAGTACCTAATGTTTAGGACTCACCTTGGTTATACCCACAGTGTCCTCTCGAGGTTGAGATCTGGAAGGAGTATCCCATCTCCTTCTCAAAAGTCCATCTGACATTTAAGATGCAATCAAGGGAAAACAGATCATGAAATGTCTGTGATGGTCATAAAGCTTGATGGGTGAGCCAGATACGATACTCTAAATATTAAATAACCTTGCTCTCCCAGGCCTTGTCAATGTTGTTTTGTGGGATCATATAAAGATGTCCAGGGTATGAGCAGTGAAAAAGGTCCTTTGGACAGCAGCTACTTACCAAATGGTCCCTGGGTGGTATAGATGGTTTTTGGGTTTGGCTGCTCACAGAGGCTGGTGGTTCAAAGCTGCCCAGCGGTGCTTCAGAAGAAAGGCCTGGTTATCTGCTACTGAAAGGTTACAGTCTTGAAAACACTATGGAGCAGTTCTACTGCCGTGAGTTGAAATAGATCCAATAGCAATGGGTTTTTTATCTAAAGTGTTGTGCTTTTACAGAAATAACATGCGCGTTATATGGTTTTGTGAACTGCACAACCTCCTCATTTGTTAGTTTCCTGTGTATGCTATGCATGTTATATGTGTGTATTATTTACATAGGCGCCTTATTTGTGAAAAAAAATCAGCTAAGTATTCAAATTATCCATACTAATAATGCATCCATCCTGACTCACACTGTGACGTTGTGCTAGGTGCTTCCTGGTGCACACCAAGTTTGAATCCATCTGTATCAGTGGTTCTCAACTTCCTAGTGCCGCGACCCTTTCATACAGTTCCTCATGATATGGTGACCCCCCCAACCATCAAATTCTTTTTGTTACTACTTCACAACTGTCATTTTGCTACTGTTATGAATTGGGCGATGCCTGTGAAAGGATTGTTTGACGCCCCCAAAGGGGTCATGACCCACAAGTTGAGAACCGCTGATCTACATGTTTATACACACAATGTGAAAGGTAGTTCAACTTGTTGCAAGATTCCTAGTAAGAGAATGTATGGCTTTACTTCCTAGAGAAAAGCAGGACTCTCCTACTTTTAAAATCTGAGTAAATTGTATGCCAATAATATGTAAATACAAGGGAAATTGCTATTGCTGCTTCCTTCATTTATCTTAGAAAAGATTCTTGAGTGTTTGACACTGAACAGTTTCTAGAGAGAATTACAGTATGTTATAAGGACTGCTAGTAAATTTCTAAACCCAATTTAACTGTTTTAAAAGTAGCTATTAATGATGACTTTGCATACAAAACCTATCATTAATCCATTACCTTATTACTCCGGAGGAAGTTTTATTGGCAGGCACCCTAATATGTTGACATTTACTGACAAACGTGAAAGTATAACCTAAATACAGTTATGGGGACATTTTAACAACTGAGTCCACACAGGTTTGAAAGTATCAGATGGACCTCCCCTGGACCGAACCATACTCAGTCCAGCATCTGGTGCAACCAGGCTGTTGCGTTCAGTGTCAGAGTTTCCCTCTTTCTTTGGTGTTCTTTTTAACTTGTTTGCCTTATGTTTAATCCTAAAAAGGACTAATGTATCATCAAAGTTGAGGACCTAACAGATATGAACAAAATTCAGCAAAATGAAAGGACAAACCCAGTAATCAATGTTAATGACTTAGAACTCAACTCTGCAAAATTGGAATGTCCAAGCACACACACACACACCAGCAAGAGACTGAAAATCGTGACTAAACTGTGCCCTTTGTACAGCAGCCGTGACACAGACATTGGTGCTATAGATTACAGAAAGAGGAAAATTACCTGGCTGCCGTCAATGTGTAGATGCTTCATTTCATAGCGGTGTTTAACTATACTTCAAGCATTTTTAAAGTACTGATCCCTTGACCTGAATAACTGTAAAGTACAGAGATGTTTAGCAGGCTGATAGAAGCAGAATGGAATGTCACACTTGGCCTCTTCTTTCCATGTAGAGATACTAAATAACTTACTTGGCTTTGGGTGTAAAAAGACAACAAGGGCTATAGATTCTCCACACATGAGAAACATCTACAGCAATCTCCAGTGATTGGAATGTCATTTAAAAGTGACAGTGTATGACTGATAAAGAGAATAATAAAATATGGAATTTAAGTAGAATCAAAAATATAAAACTGAAAATATGTAGGCTGTGTTTCCTATGTGCCAGACGCATCCACAGTAATCCTGTGAAGTGGGTATCATTATGATTTCCAGTGTACAGTCATTCAGCCAATGAGCGGCAGAGCCTGGATCAAACGCCAGCATTTGGAGTTTAGAGTCATTGTCCCTTTAGCCTCTTTTGGAATGAAGGTGCTCAAAGGTAACCTCAAATGTGTAGGGATTTCGGTAGATGAAGAATCCAAGTACTTTCTCTAAAATTGTCAAGTTTTATTTAAAGTTCTATTAACATATGATTTCTGCAGATGCCAAGAAGTACTACAAGGTCTATTTGAGTTTTATTTCCAAATGAAATAATTGCATTGTATTTATAGATGTTATGTCAAAATGCATAAAATGCAGATATTTTAAAAATGCATTTTGCCGTGTTGATTGAGAATGAGCTCCTTGTTACTGGATAGGTTCAAATGTAGGGGAGAAAGGCAGGTGGGTGAATTGACTATATATAATTGAGTCTATTTACCCATTCAATACTCATTCAGCACTTATGCTGTCAACTTTTTAATATATATGTATATTTTATATATACATGTCATATGAAATCCGTGGATTTTAAAAATAACAGCTTTATTGGGATATATTTCAAATATCATTTTCTCTTTTAAAATGTCCAATTCTTTGGGGTTATGTACAGAACTATGCATCCATCATCACAATCCATTTTAGAACACCTTCATACCACAAAAAGAAACCTTGTACCCTTTGATAATCATTCATCACATTCCCTATTCCCCTCATCCTTAAGTAAGCACTAATCTATTCACTGCGTCTATAGATTTGACTATTTTAGGCATTTCATCTAAATTGAATTACACTTTATATAGCTTTTCATGCCTACTTGTTTCTCGCAGTATCATATTTTCAAGGTTCATTCATATTGTATCATATATCAGAACCTCATTTCTCTTTATGGCTGAATACTATTCAGTTATATGAATATACAACATTTCATTTATTCACTGATTGATAGTGACTGTTTGGGTTGTTTACATTTTGGGGTAAATCCACATTAGTGACTATAATTTTTAAATCAGTATGATTAAGCCAAAGGGAGACTTCAGGGTAATTAAAATTATGTGGTTTGTGACATTGAATTTACACAGGGAGAGAAAAAGCCTTACCTCTAAAACTCATTCAAAGGACCATTGGTATATTATGCTCAGCATCTAAGAACTTGGAAACTCAAAGTGTAGTCTGTAAAATTATGCTGATCACTAAAACACACACACACATACACACACAAAAAAAGCTTCAAATGAACTGGGAAAGGGCATGAAATATTAGACTCCTTAGGGAGTCTGCAGAGAAAAGCCAGTCTGGGATTTAACATGTTGAGTGAAAATGCTCATGCATGCAACACAATTTACAGGAAAATCACCTAAACAATCTATTCTTTTTAAATATCAGCAATCATCAGTATTAAATAATTGAAAATCCTGCCTTAATATTTAACTTTTTCAAACCTGAACCATCGAGGGTTGCTGTTACTGACAATATTGTGTGCAATAAACTTATATTACACACGTGTGTGGTTAACTGAATGGTGATTTCTTCTGTCCAGTTTGAATAGATTACAGTTCTATAACTCGGAATTGAATGGTAGAGCCAGCAGCATCTGGCCATTCCAGGCATTTACTTTGTTCAGGCAGCACGATCTTTATGTAGGGCTCAGTCCTAGGTGATTAATACACATTGAAAGAAAGGGAGCAAACTTAAGTTCCCAATCAACCCCTTTGTAATATGTCCATAAAACAGCCACAGAGACAATGAGGATTGTAAGCATAGGCTTTAGAGTTAGAGAGAGAAATCCAAGTCTTAATGCTAGCAGAAGTGTCTTTTGGTAAGTTACTTAATCTCTCTCAGGCTCAGGTTCCCCGTCTGTAACAAGGAGATAATAACACTATCACAGAGGGTTGCTGCGTGGATTCATAAGATGACGGGTATAAAGTACTTTCCCCAGACCCAGCACAAAGGAAGTGCTGAATAAATAGTAGCTGCTACTATTAGAAAAAATGCAGAACTACATCACACCTGCCTGTCACTTCTTATTAGTATCTCATTATTCCTTTTTTTCCTCACTGTTGGATTCTTCCAGTTAGATCAGATCTGAATATAAAAACTGTGCCTATTGGTATTTTCTTTCTTTTTATGCATCGTTTAATATTTCTAATTTCTAGCACTTCATTAATGGTGATAAATATGTACAGCATTTGTTTAGTGATATTAATGAACAATTATAAATGTAAAACAAAACTTGACAAAATATTTAACTTGTTTTACATACAACCTAGTAATAGGAAATATATTCCAACAAAACAAACAAAAACCCCACTGCCATTGATTCCAACTCGTAACGATCCTATATGGGATTTTCAAGGATATACATCTTAGCTGGGGAAGACAGTCTCATTTTTCTTCCATAGAAAGACTGGTGGGTTTGAAGCGCCCACCTTGTGGTTAGCATCCCAACATATACCCTACAGTACCACCCACTGGGCCTCCTCAGTAGATGTATTAAGTATAATCTATTTGTATTTTCATGAAGGGTAAGTGGAATTAGGAGCTGGTGGCACAAAGGTTAGTCACTCAGCTGCTAATCAAAGGTCAGTAGTTCCAACCCACCCAGCGGCTCCACGAGAGAAAAGAGCTGACAGACAATCTGCTTCAGCAGACAGCAGCCTGGGAAACCCTGTCGGGGCACTTGTACTCTGTCCTATGGAATGTCTTTGAGGTGGAATCAACTTGACAATGCAAAGCAACAATATAAATAAAAAGGCACAATTAACTGGTTTATTTTGGGTCTGATATTATACAGGAAGATAACAATTTCAAAATAACACAGCTGCAGTCTCTGCTATAAAACTCTGCTAGATATAAGCTGGACATGTGTGCAGCATATGTGTTGGGAGGGCACTTAGGATATAGGATGCCCTATTATGAACTCATAATAAATATGAGGTATTTATGCTTTTTCAAACAAAAAGAAGACAAAATATCTAACACACTTTGTTGCTGACGCAATCGCCCAAGGTTAGGAGGTAGAGTGATTTCCTGGGCAAAGACTGCTTTGGAAGGATGCCAGGGTTGGGATTCTGTACAGGCCAAGTGCAATGTCAAACAGTTTATCTGACCCTTTCCCGTGGACGTTAGAGATCTGCTTTATTTCCGGAGGATTTGGGGTACCTGTTGACTAGATCAACTTGCCCTCCCCTCTTGCCCTCTTTTTATTTGGTGCTCACTGTATATATAAGGTGCCCATGGTGGGCTTGAATATTGGAGACTCAAATGCCTGCTAGGAAACAAAAGATACAGACCTTTGGATGGCAACATGAACATATAGGAACATTGGTGTCCCAGGAACTGAGGTTAAAGGTCTCAACGTAAGCTTATTCTCTGAGATAAGTGGGAGACTGAAAATGAACATACCCAAGAGAAATCGAATAGAATTTGTATCAGCAGTGAATCCAACATGGCAAGTCCTGCACAACAAGGCTTTCCTGGCTTTGACAAAGACAAGGTACCTGGCATTCTAAAGTACCTGCTGCTCTCAACGTAATGCAGTTGAGCAGAGGAGGAGGTGAAAGCTTTTACGGAAAAGCCATTTTTAAGAGAGGTATGTTTGGAAATACCCCCACATTACTCAGTTTTTCCTCTGTGCTATAAGTTTTCCCTTTCAAGCTCAACAAATAAGTTGTGATTTCTTATATTTATTATACTGTTTATCATATTATTTTTGTAACATTAACCACCAACTCTCCCACAAATAAAAGCTAATCCAGTCAAGTCTTTTTGGAAAGACAGGTTCTCCTAGATATTACCCATTTTAATTCTCTACATTTCCAGGTGTCAAAGATTCATTTTGAAAAAAATACAAATTCACTGTGTAAATAGGACTCTAAAAATGCACTCTTGATAGTAATACACCCCAAAAAATCTATTTGCAATTCTTCTCCCCTCACCCCTTTTTTTAACTGAATCCAATGAGAACTCATAGTGCATTCGAGAGCAGGCCATGGACTATGATCCTATGAGGGGTACTTAATTGGTAACATGAAACAAGTTCTTTGAAGAGACGTCAGGCTAAATTTAATAGATGACATGCGTAGAGTTTTCAATTTAATTACCAAGCTGTCTGATCCCCTCAAAACAATAGCCTTAATTTAAACCAACCATTTGAACTTGCCTTAGTCTAGAATCCGTCCAATTATCAAGCAAACAGTTGCAAATCTTTGCTCACAACTTTAATAAGCTCATACATGCTATTATTCAGAGTCTGGATCAATTTAATATTTTTACTTGAAGGAAAGGGTACAAGGGTATCTCCAACAACTGACATGTAAAAATCAATGTGTTTTCTTGGTATTTAGGATCCTATAGAAGTCTATTTTCTCCAACTTAATATGGTAAAGGGAAGATGTTTAAACTAGAAATCATAACCTAATTAAAAGCAATCTATCCATAATAAATTTAGAAATGTATTTAACAGATATTTTCCCTGAAGTAGAGGGGGGTCTTTTAATATAAATCACTGTTGAATTGGTACAATGTGTCTCTTTTGGCATTTAGAGGTCATTAAACCATGTTGATTCTTGTTGATGAAATATCTTATAAATTCTTATTAACCAAATATCTTATAAATTCTTATTAATCATGTTTGCACAGGAAAACTAAAATGCAGCCCATAAAAAATTAATTGAGCACATATAAACCCACTGGGCAATGCAGTTTCAGTGCAATTTGACCCTCAGATTGTGGTATTGGTTTCAATCATTGATTTCTAGGCATTCCACCCAAGAAACACCTCCTCCCCAACCCCAAACACGTGGAAAAATAGATAGCTTGGGAAGTGGTAGTTGAGATAATTATTACCTCTACAATAACGTCAAGATTTAAGTGTTCCAACACGCAATATAAAATTTACTCTTTCGAATAAAAAGGAATTTGCCAACTCTCAAAGCAGCAACACTTTCTCTTGCAAGAGAAATCAGCCTAGATATTAAATTCAAGTTATTAAAGTTATTTTGTACCAATAATCATTAACATGTTTTTTGAGGAGAGGGTGGGAATTGAATGTGGACCTGAGGTGCTTTTGTAAGTATATTGCAAAATATGAAATAAAATAAAACTGGAGTCATCATATGCAAAACAGATGCCACCCCATGTTAAGAGTTCTAGTTTTGTAAGGAAAGAGTCTGAATTCCAATCTTAAGGCAAAAAGTACTGCTACTGGGGTTCTAATTTAAAAGAAAAAAAAGGGTCCAATGAAACCCCTTGGGGGGTTCCACAGGGGTAACTTGTTAGATTTTCTCAAAGGACAGGGCAATCGCAGGGACGTATTAAGAAATTTGAAGAAAATAAAAACCTGCATTGGCAAGGAAAGGATCGCTGAGGAATTGTTTTCCATCAGGACAATGTACCTTCTCAACCACACTAGAGACCCCCAATCTTGTTTCTTCAGAATTCTTTTTGTTCCCCAAATTTAAAGATCATTTCAAAGAAAACAGAAGTTGCTAAAGGATGCTGTTTAAAACTGCCATTTTGAGGGGATGTAAATCGAAGAGTGCAGGATTCATCCAACACGTGTTAGAAAGATGGAAACATTGCCTTCAGAAGCGAGTAGACCTAAAAGGAGGACATGCCACGGAACAATAGCTCGATATTCCGATGTTTCTGTTTAATAAAGGTGTCTGTGGTCTTTGAGCCAACACTGGTGGACTTACCCTTGTAGCTCTTCAGTGGTGGAGGTGGTTAGGTGTCCCAGGTCGGTTCTGACTCACAGCCTTGTTAGTGATTTTCTAATTTCCATGACTTGCTATGGCATTCCCACTTTTTCATTTTCATTGAGCCTGGGCTGCAGAGACCTCCCAGTAGTAGTAAAATCTGCAGCAATTCAGTAGTCTTAGCTTTCTCTGATGCCATTGGGAAACACTCTTATCTGTTATTTTGGCTGAATTCCACTGGCATTATTTTTTTCCTTGTACAAAAATGTTTGGTTCCATCCTATTTCAAGTCTTTACCACAAGTTTCATCCTGTACCTTAAAGGCAAAATGAATAAACAGGACCCAAAATTCTGACTCATCAGTGATTATGTAATCATGCTGTGTGCACATGTGTGTAAGCACACACACACTAAACACTGTGTTGTGTTATTGAGTTTAATAATAAAAACCACACTGTGTTTATTGTGTGTTACTGACAGAGACACTGGGTAAGCAGAGCCTAAAGCAGGCATTCAATTATTTTAAAAATATAATAGAAATATTTTCCTATTTACAACAGTTCTTATGTTCTATATTTGGAGACTAAAGGAACAGCCATCAGATCTTTCCTTCCCTTGATCCCATTTTCCCGTGAGGTTACCACATGCTTCATTTTGCAACAGCACATTTCTCAGAGTCTTTGCCACCGCTTTCCCCAACTTCATATTCACTCCTCCAGGCATAGGAAACTGGCTTCTGGCCTCTCAAAATGGTAACCAATGGCCTCATAAAATGCCAGAAACAAGTGTCATCCATTTATATCATCCCTGTGGTAATTTCTGATGAGCCCCCGCTCTTCTACTAAAGTTCTGGCCCGTTTACTTCTGTAAAACACACACACACACACACGCACACACACACAAACAAATATTCCTCTTTGGGCTGTCTTGGTCAAATGGGGGGGGGGTGCGGGAGAGGAATTATTTCCCCAAAGTGTCACCATTTTTCTGCATGGCTATTTTACCAGCACTTTCACTCCACATCATTTCAAACTCCTGACTCCTCTTCATCTGCCTCTCAAACCTCTTCTGGTGTTTTCTATCCTATTGCAGCACCATCAGCAAGCTGAACAAGTCAGTTGATTCTGTCAGTTGGTTCTGTCAAGACAGGTGAGAGGTTAACATTGGCTTGACTTAAAAGGAAAGAAATATCTTTACTAATGAAAGAGGTACACATGGGTCGAAAGACGGTCCTTAGATGATCAAAAGAATGCAAATAGACAGCAACAATATCATTGTATTTGTGCTTGGTTTGTTTTCACGGCGGGAGGCGGGTTAAGGGAATCTTTATAAAAACTGAGCAAAGATTTGAGAATGAGATATTTAGCCTAGCCAGAACCCAGTGTATTTTCTAACTCCCCAAACAGAAGCACCTAGCAGAGCATCTGGCACACAGTCATTGTTCAATAAATGTCAGTGGACTCTGAATAAACACCTATTATAAAATGTTTTTATTGGATGTGAAAATAGGGGTTCAAATTTTATTCCCTGTATATAAACCCTGCCTACAGATATTAAGATTGATTTAAAAGTTTAATGCATTCCTGGAGGTGAAGTTGGTTGTAAACACTGAGTCTCTTACCACCCAAGAGCTGATCTGTCCCCTGCCTGGGCCTGCCAGCATAAGGAAGTGTTACGGGAAATTTCTGATCCAAAACTGCTTATGCTGTTAAATTCTACCACACAGTAACAAAGAAGGTCTCTGGGGGGTGCCAGTGGTTTGTGTGCAACTACTAAGCTCATGGTTGATGCCTGGAACCCACCTAGCAGCAATGCAAAAGAAGACCTAGGATCTGATGCAGAAAAATGAAAGCCAAGAAAAACCTATGGGCCAGTTAGACTCTGTAACTCATGCGTCCCAAGCCACTAACAATGTTCGTTTTGAGGATGTTTATTTATTTGTTTGTTTGTATAACACAAAGAAAACCCAAAAGGGACCCTTAACCACACAGAAGCAATAATTGCCATTTTTCTTTTCTGACTCGCTGCTGCCTGTTTTCTGCTTTAGAAAGTTCAAAGTATGAAGTTCCAGAAGTCTGGAGGGATAATTCAAAAGATTCCTGGTAGAGGGATCCAAAGAAATCCAATGTATTTACGGTTAGAAACAAAGCTATCCTTTCAAGAGGGTTGGTTTGCTTGTTGGTTTAATCAGTCTCCAGTTCAAGGGTCACTATTTGCCGAAGCTCCACTTCCAGAAAGGAGATAGCGCAAACTTTTATTTTCCCTATGGCCAGTCCCTTCAGACCCCCTGAAAGTGCTTATAGTTATAATTCTTGTCACCATGGAGTTTTCCTCAAAATCAACATTACTACCTTAAATTTTCTTATAGCTAACAAGTTTCCAGGAAACATGAAAAGTGATACAAGGAATTAACAAAACAAAAGACTGTATCACCTTTTACTTCCTTCTCCGTTCTTTTCTGTCTAAAAGAAAATTTGCCCCACAGTCTCATTGCTTCCTGAAATAAATTTCTACTCACAGCAAACAAAAGAAACTCAGCCTTTCAAGGCCTTAGAGTCTGTGTATGCCTTAAACCATTGTGACTTCATGGCACAGATGGTCCTCAGTTTTCTTGGGAAGCACCTATCCAAGCTGTAGTAAATGCTTCTCCCCTGGAAGCAACATGTATAACTGTGTGAACTTGAAGAAATGGGCGTCACCTCACCAATTCTACCCCCAGTGTCCACTTGGAACATCGGCCTTCCATATAATTGCATCGGGAGTGGTGGTGTGGTGATTGTGTTTTTGGCTGCATTCTGAAAGGTGAGTAGTTCTAGATCACCAGCCACGATGGAAAAATGGGGCTTTCTGATCCCAACAATTGTTACAATCCCGGAAACACACGGGGGCAGTTCTACCCTGTTCTGGAGGGTGGCTATGAGTCATCATCAATTCAATGGCAGTGAGTTTATAATTGCATTCAAATCCATATTACCTCAATTCTTCTGCCTTGACTTCCGCATGCGTGTATTACTCTAAACAGGGTATCAACAAAACAATCAGCAGAAAACAATTCTGACACGTCATATACCATATATACTCAAGTATAAACTGACCCGAATATCAGCCGAGGCAACTAATTTGACCACAAAAAGTGCATTGAAAATTTGCTGAAAAACTCGGCTTATACACGAGTATATAAGGTAATTTGGACAGTGTGCTACACAAGATCTCATAATATTTACCAAACAGACTGAGAAAAGCGAGCGTGCTTTGTTTGAAATGAATACTAGCTGGGGGGTGGTGGTTGTGGGCTTTTACGCTCCTTCTGACATAGCTTTGGCTTTTCAGTATTAAACTTGCCAAGGATTCCATAACTGAAAGTGAAAGAAGTAGCTGACACCCCTCAAAGCGATGACTGATTTTAATCTCCTTAAACACACAACCAACCACATGTTTGCTGTAGTTGAAACTCCTAAGTAACTCACAGAATCCACCCACACCTTATTTGCTACTCTGTTATCTGTAAACAATGTTTACAGGTAAGCACATGCCACATGCAAAGGCATCCTCTGTCCTTAAAGCACACAGACCAGTGCTTCTAAACCGCTTCACAAGCACTTGGCTAGTGAGCACCTGTCACTCAAAGGATCTTGAAGTGTGTGCATTTACACCCATAAATATGTTTCCTTTTTTTTAACACCGTGGTGTCTTGTCTATAAGATTGAAAACAATGTAATCCTTTATTATGACGCTTACTTTGCTTTACACCTTATTTCCTAAGTGATGGTTAATTACGCCCTAGATGTGGTTATTTTTTTATTCTTGCAAGATTTGAACGTGTGAAAGGAGATAAGAATACATATACACTCCGAATAGAGCAAGATATGACAAAATAACGATGTATAAATTACAAAGGGCACATGAGGGAGGAGCGGGGAGGGAGGGGAAAAAAAAGAGGACCTGATACAAAGGGCGTAAGTGGAGAGCAAATGCTTTGAGAATGATTGGGGCGGGGAATGTATGGATGTGCTTTATACAATTGATGTATGTATATGTATGGATTGTGATAAGAGTTGTATGAGTCCCTAATAAAATGTAAAAAAAGAAAAGAGGAGAAAAAAAAGAAAGAAAATGATTAGGGCAAAGAATGTACAGATGTGCTTTATACAATTGATGTATGTATATGTATGGACTGTTATAAGAGTTGTATGAGCCCCTAATAAAACGTTTTAAAAAAAGAATACATATACAATCACAGAGTTGAGTTACCCACCCATTAGAGTTAAACTCCTATTTTTATTTTCAGAGCAGGAACCTAAATAATCTAAGCCTACAAATCTAATTGCACTTACAGTCCTCAGAGTTGAGAAAGCAGCAGTGCTTTAAGGCTTAAAGGAATGTCCACAGGAAGAGATCTCTGGGAATAACATAAAAAATGTCCATAGTAGACAGGGACATCAATGCGCTGGGAGGGGTGTTGGGGTGGGCTGGAGACAAGAGCCCTATAATTCCACTGAAGATACAAGAGTCCTCTGGAAGGCAACTCCCCACCATTTTATTTAATTTAAAAAGAATGTGCACAAACTATCCAGCCTCCAAAGGATGTTTCCAATCTCCTAACAACCTTTCTTCAGTACTTAAATTCTATATTTCGTCATGTGAGTCTGTGAGGTTTGACTACTAATTGGCTTAATTCTCATCAGTATGAAAAATAGTCTGAGGTGTGTGTTTATCATAAGTTTAAAAATTCAGGAAAAATATGTTAAAGGTCATGTGACTATGGTCTTCTTCAATTGTCTCATCATTCCCATTAATATTGCAGATGTGTTCAACAGATTTTCAAGTTATGTCCCCCATCCACAATTTTTAAATTCAATTGAATGCGTGCTTTTTGTTCACTGCAAGATTTCTTTCAGTGCATAGTAAATGTGCACACACATTCACTGATTAATCAGCTTGTTTTCTTCTTTAACACATATTCTCCCTTGATATGACACTGTTCATTTTTTAAAAGCAATATGTGAGCACCTTCAAACTTACATTGAATGCATCTCAAAATAAACTGTTCAAGTGTTCATCCAGATAATTTTCCCAATTCTTTTGCCACTAAAAGAATTTCACGTGTAACTGTCTCAAAGGTTTTAGGTTTAAAAAACAAAAAGGGATTTTTGTTTGTCTGTTTGTGTTGCAAGTTGTATTTTGCTAAATATATAACACCTACAGCAAGTTCCTTACCTCAAAGTTGCAGAAGACCTTAGGCATTAAACCTTATAGCATACCGACAGTGTGTTACTTCTCAGTTTCAAAAGCAGACACATAAGTACATGCCGAAGTATTTAACCAACATCCCTCAGTATGTCAGCGCCAGTCTTCAGTCTCCCTTGACCACCTTCCCCTCAAGAGGAAAACACATTTCTGATCTTGTTCGAATAGCATTCATTAAAACACCGACTTTTAAACATTTTGGCAATATTCTTGCAAACAGTCTACACTTTACATACTAACTCAAGGCACCTGTTCATAGATCTGAGCTATCACTCTCACCCAAAACACCGAACTTCACTACCAAGACACATTGTTATTTTCTTCGTTTGTTCTATTCCATTTTAAAAGAAATGATGGTCACGATCTACTACATCGACTTAATTATGCATTAATGAGTTGCCGTCCACTGTGTGGAAACCACAATGAAAGAAAAGATAGGCTTTCCTTGATGTTGGCCCTTAAATATAGCACAAAAATCCTACTGCCATTGAGTCAACTGCAACTCAGAGCAACCCTATGGAACATTTCTGAGGGTACAAATCTTTACGGGGGCAGATCCAAAGACTCCTTGCCATTGAGCCAGTTCCAACGCATATAGTCTTGCTCCTGTGGGATTCCAAAGCTGTACATCTTCCCCAATGTAGAAAGCTTCCTTTCTCCCTCAGAGGAGCAGGGCAGTGACTTCAAAGTGCTCACCTTGCAGTTAGCAGCCCAATGCCTGGTGGTTCTGAAATGCTGATCTGATGGTTAGCTACCCCAATGCTTCTTCACAGTGCCACAAGCCTTCGCTCATTTCAATGTCACTAGTTCAGACTGCTGTAATGGAACCTGAAGCACATTTTTGGCTCACCTAACGAAAGGTTTGGCTAAGCCAAATAATAATGTCAAGAAGCCGGAAGGGGGTTTCAACCTCTTATCAAGAGCTGATTTTGAGGTTTGGAGATTGCTCTGTGAGCAGCGATGTTACTAATTTAAGTCGGTCTTAGGTTTCAGGCCAATAGGATATCTACTTAGAAAATCCTTTGGGTTTTGTCCGTTCATAATATTTTATAAGTCAGAATATTATATGTAATCTGAGCTGGCAAAATTTTAGTGTAGGCTAAAATGTTCAAAAAGTTGGGGGGGGGGTCAATTCCTTTTTAGAAAACACATTTACGTACTTCATCCAGTCACTTCTTTATAAATCTGCTCAAGACATCCTTGACTACTAACAGTAATAGTATACAGCTCATGTTTACGGTGTTTCAAACGTCAGAAAACCATTTAACTTTTGTCGAATGGTAATGATCAGTAATCTCTGGATTACTGAATATTTAAAATGCATATCATGACATTTGCCAGACCTCAATATGAAACGTAATATTGAGTTTGTTCTATGCATGACAGATTTACTCAATCCTATGAAGAAATCCAGGTATCAGCCTTCAATGGCTGCTTGCATTTTAGAGGTCCACCTTGCCCCAGCAGCCACCCCACCAAACCTGGAAGATATGGAAGAAATTAAAATTTCAAGGCGGTTTCCAGAGCAAGGGGTAGGTGGACGGGATTGCCCGAACTCCTTTATGAGAAGGACCTCACTAAAGGCTTCAAACAGATGTTTACCTTTTATAAACTTTGTAACATTTGGGCAAATTCAAGGCTTAGGAAATGAAGGGAGTAACACTCAGGCCAGGAAGTCTGGGATTTCTGGATGTGAACCTAACCTCCGTCTTCCTCTGTTTTTGCTCTCAATCAGTGACAAACTCTTCACACCTCAGCTGCTTTATGGCAGGCAAGAATTATACTGAGGACAAAACTGTTTCCTGGGAATATCTTGGGTTCAATGGTTAATATTACAGTCATCAAAGGCAGTCCCACCAAAGGCAAAGAAATCTCTGTACATAGTTTCATTACACTGTGGTTGTTGTCGTTAGGGGCCATGGAGTGGGTTCCAACTCATTACATTAGGGAGTGTTTCTCAAAGTGGGTGACACAGCCCCACTGCGGTAAGCTTCATTGATCCAGGGGGCTGCAAAAGTCAGAAAGACCCTTTATCCTGGATTATGGGCTGTAGTACAAACGTTTGTAATTACCAGTGGGGCACTGAGTCACCTTTTTCCCCTGAAAAAGGAGTGATAGGCCAAGTAAGTTTGGGAACCGATGCATTCAAGGATGAACATAGATTGTGTCCTGTGAAACTCATTTTGAAAAGAAATCACACTTTCCTTTCCTACGGAAGTGTCCAGTTAGTCAACCAATTAAAAAACAGTCAATCATTTGATTTTACAGGTTTTAAAAGTAGCTGCATGGACCTCTGAGTTGAGCGTTTTCTGAAAGTTAACACTTGGCAAGTTTGAGGCTCTAATCTTTCTTTGGCCCACCCCCCCTCCCCTGGGCCATCACCCAAAAGGAAACACCCTGCCTGCCAAGTCTTGATTTGACAACATATGGCATGGGGAAATGCGAGTTGGTCTGGGACCTGAGGAGCAGCTCAGTTCTTCATACCAAACAAGGCATCTTCATCCACCCCTTGCTCTGGCCAAGCTCCTCTGGGCTCTTCAAAGGGCAGAATATGGTTTCACTTTCTCCCCACTACTTCAT
This sequence comes from Tenrec ecaudatus, assembly GCF_050624435.1. Classification (NCBI taxonomy): domain Eukaryota; kingdom Metazoa; phylum Chordata; class Mammalia; order Afrosoricida; family Tenrecidae; genus Tenrec; species Tenrec ecaudatus. The sequence goes on from NC_134548.1 coordinate 147,586,145, forward strand.
GATAAAAGCAACCTAGGCAGGCTGGTCCCTTCTTGGCATGTAATGAATGGGCCTCTCTCCTGGATTTGGACTGTTGGCCTTTCCAACCGGTCATTAACTAGCAGGAAATGCCCGCCTCAGCAATCACTATTGTGTAAATACAGCCATAAACTTTCTAAGGCTCATACGGCACCAGACCCCAAAGCTGCACGTGTATGCGTGTGGGGAGGGGATGTTGGTTGTAAAAAGCACTGCCTTCCACATTAAACTCAAACCACATGATACAGTCCATAAAACACATGAAACATGCAGTCCAGTGATAGATTTATTATGGCCTTCCACCATAAAGCAAAATATCTCTATATGGAAAAACACTGCTACTTTTGACCCACATAGCCCCCAAAGAGGAAGTTGAAAGCAAATCAGCCAGCTGTGACCTCACGAAGTTTGAAGGAGACCAGTGCAACCAGCATTTCCTGTCATTGCTTGTCACCATTCCCAAGTGCCTGTCGGCATTGTTTTATTCAATGGCTAAAAATGACAGGGGGTTTCTTTAGGAATGTGCAGAAGGCAATCAGGAGGGTTATTCTCGAATCTAAGCTTGAAAGTGAAAAAACATTGCTTTTATGAAAAGAGCTTCTTTCATACAGGTCTCACTTGAATGACTGCATTTTCACAAACACAGGAATGATGGGCCCTGTTCTAACAGTGCTTAGAAGAGACAGAGAAGCAATGCCTGTTTGTTCAGGGCCACTGTCTAGAATCACAGTTTTCATGCACTTGATTAGCAAGTGACAGAACTGATGACTACAATATCCCAAGACAAAACTTCCAGAGTTGGCACGCTCTGACTCCTCCGTTCGCTTTCTCTCTCCCCCACACAACATATCTAGTAGAAGTTCCAAGGATGTGCATGTAAGAGAACGCTCACCGTGCATCGCATCTTCTGCCACACCCAATTTAAAACGGAACAAACTCACTCTCCACAAATCACCGAGAAGATATTCCTATCTTTTTCAAGCATGGGGAATTGCCAAACTCTACATGTTTTCCCAGCCTGTCAACTCTCAATGGCAGAAGGGCCTCTGAAGAGGAATGGTCACAGTTTCAAAGCACTTTGCCTTCATATTATTGCTACATTAGCATATTGGATGCACTACATCCAAATAACCCCCCAGCAAAACCAGGATTCTCTCACTGAGAAAGGATTGCTACTCAGTAGAGGAACAGTTAGGAGGCCAGTCACAAAAAAAAACTCCCACCCAAATCCAAGGTCTTTCTTAAACAAGGCCACCCTTGGGGAGCATGACAATTGGAGTTCAGCCAGCAAAGACTGCAGTGATTGTTGACACAACCTCTGTCTCTGCTGTGGTTGAGGCTGAAAAAGGCTTTTCTGAAACAGATCCCAGGACACAGGGAAGGCATCCCCCTGCTCCCTTCAACACCCCTAAAGCCAAACAGAAAACCAGAAAATGTGACCTATCAAAATGCATGTTTCTTCAATTCACACCTTTGGGTGAACTAATAAAAATCTCTCCTCATGTCCAATTACTTGAGAATTCTGCTAACCTGTGGGAGTGGAAATTGTCTCAAAATCATTTCTTTGAAAAACTATCACCTCCTTTGGGAGCCTCATTGAAGTGGCCTCTAATGAGATTATCACCTACCCTTCAGAGGCCTGATGCAAACTCCTCACCTGAGCACAGAGGAGACAAGTGATCCCCAGTCCTGTGCTCTCTTGGTGAGTGAGTCTCATTGTCTCATTTTAAATGGAACTCAGAAAAGACGATTTAATACTGGAATCCGATCTTAATAAAGCAAGCACCTTAAGCTTGTGCAACAGTTTAATCTGCCCACTCTGGACAGCAAAGAACTGAGGAACTACACTCAAGAATATAGAATATAATTTGGACATAGAATCTGTGCCCAAATTAACATTGTTCAGGGTGCTTTTGTTTGCCTTTAGTTTGGTTTTCTTTGCAAAGGTCAAAGACTAGAAAATAAAAGATGACCTGCAAGTTCTTTGGTTCTTTTACTGTCTCATTTTTTGTTTGTTTGTTTGATGGATTGGTTGGTTGGATTTCTGCTAAGAAGCCACCCAATCCCCAACCCCAGCATACCTCTGTGTTTGGCTTTCTTCAAAGTGCCACATAAAGAGAGACTATAAAAGCGTTATCTAAAGATGGATGGTCCTCTGGGTACCAAACATAACTGAAGTGGATGTGAAATGGCAGCACTTGTCTCTTCTACTCTTGTGTACTTTGCTTTCTGGAAACATTCAAAGGAAGAACTATTCATATCTATATCTCAGTAAATAAACACGTATGCAAATTCAACCTTTAAAGGGGCAGGGTCTGACTGAAAATGAGACCAGCTCTACTGTCCCTTTTGGTTTTTGAGAAATGGCTGTATCACTTTCTAAGCTATTTATGAGGCATCTGGCTCATGTTATTTCTTATTCTGGTCCATTTCTATAAAATTTGGTGTTGATAGATTTCCCTGGAATGTATGGGAGGTACACGAAATGCACCTATAGGTGATAGACAAATAGCAGGTGGTTTTCAGGTCACTCCTCCAGGTCTCAGCCCTGCTGTTTCCTGGACTCGGTGGGGAGTTCCTGCAGTGGCAGCACAAAAGTCATTCATTCTAGTGTTCAGTCTGATTATTGTTCCTGATTACATAAATGCGTGTGACTAAAAACAGAGCTGATGTTTCCCACATCCAAGGAAGAGAAAACATAAAATGCAAGAGCAAGTTGGAAAGACTACTTTTACTGCAAACCTACCACACACCAGGCATTGGGAAGAGGCTAACAGGAGACCCCGTAATCTGCCTAAAATGGAGTCAGGGAACCCTGAATACGTGTGAGAAAATGTTTCTCAACCCTCCACACCAGTTAGAAGCCACACAAAAAAGCTAAGGATTCAAAGAATTTGATGGGACACATCTATAGGCAATTTGAAGGATTCAAAGGAGAAAACAAGATATAGGAACTGTCAAGTCTCTGGGATGTTCCCATGATGTGAGGTGATCAAATAACCTGCAGAAAGTCTCTTGTGCTAGTCTCCTGCATTTCCCTTCCTCCAGTGCCTTTCTCAAGTGGAGGCCCTTGCTTTTTGGGTTCTCCGAGTTCCCTCACTGTGCAGGCACCAGACAAATCCCTGACTGAAATCAGAAAGAAATCACTTTGTCTACTCATTAGCCACCCTAATGCTTATGGAAGTGGGACTTGACTTGAGAAAGGACATGATATTTTAATAAGTGTGCCTAATTGATTCCTAAAGCTCTAATCAGGCTTGCGCCTTCTCTCTCTCCCCCTTAACACTTTGTTCTCATGGTTATAATTAATAGTATTGGGATTAGTATACTCGAGCTCCTTGAAGATCACCAGCTACACATATGTGTGAGTATGTATGTGTGTATGTAGAGAATGAAATCACACAGAAAATAATATTTAAACCAAGCCTCCTTTCTTGCTTGCTCCTCTTTGCATTTTTAGCATAATGTAGCTTTTGTCTGCGAGGTAACTGTCTGGATCTGAACATTTGAGCCCTGGCTCCTTACTCAAATATTTATAAAACTTTATTGCAAATCCTTATTTTCCTTTCCTTGTTAGAACCGGTAGGAAGAATTTTGTGCTGGAAAACAGAGTTGTTTTTTTTTGGGGGGGGGACATTTTCCAGGGAGAAATCAATACTCGACTGTATGAATTGCTCTAAATCAACCACAAATATTTAATGATTACACGCACACACGTGTGTTTGTGCCCAAACAACTTGGGAGTACCTTTCTTTTTCAACTAAAGGGAATAAGGTCTTTCTTCCTAGATTATATTATTTTTTCCATCAATCTCTGAAAAAAACACTATTGATCCATTCACTATCAAGTATAACTCAGTATTAGATTTAAAATGTCTCCTGATTGGAATGAGGTGGGAAAACTATGTTCTAATACCTTTTAGATCACATGCATGTCCTTAAAACCTGAAAATGTACTTCCTATCTGATTTGCCTTCTTTCTCAGCATTATCTTTCCTGAAGATGTAAAGGTTCACACGAATGCCTATTGTTTTCTTGCTGGCCATACTATGTGCTGATTGCTTAAAATTAAACAACTGCCCACAGACACAGTTTGTTTTCTCAGAGGAAAAAAAAATACACTCACCTCACTTTTCCTGAAGCAAATTGTTTTTAGTTTGTTGTTGTTATTTTAAGGGAAAACAATATCACACTGTGGAAAGACAGAAACATGCTACAAAGAATCACAACTTCTGATTTCTGGACATAACACAGAGCTATCATGGGCACATGGGTTCAAAGAGACGTCACTTCAATCTAGTCCACATTGTTTGATGAAAACGTAATGGCATAGAAGAAACCAGATAAAGTCAAGGTGAGTGTAGTGCCAAGGTCCTTTAAGACGCTTGATACTTTTAGGACATCTGTGACCACTATCTCACTTTAATTACAGCATCAAATTACTTGTCAAATATGTACCTTAATTATTGGTTATCTACTGTGCCCCAAGTACCCGTATATTTTTTGTCTGGTATGCACCCCATGTTTATAATCCTATCAATATTAATATTTCAAAATGCAAACATTCTGCCACCTTCTTGAATCCATAGTACTGTAAGTAAAATAAATGCAAAATGTGAGGAATACAAACTTCATCATTTTTGCCCTCTCCACATTATAACAACAGCAACACTTCACCGCCATCCAGTTGATGAGGTAGAACTGCCCCTGTGGGTCTCTGAGGCTGTAAATCTTTATGAGAGTGGAAAGCCTCATTTTTCTCTGATGGAGCGGCTGGTGTTTTCCAACCCCTGACCTTGTGGTTAGCAGAGCAGCCCAATGTATAACCATTATTCGACCAGACTTCCCTCCCCTTCCCCACATACAAACACAAATAAAGACAGTTGTGTGTAGAACTAAAATATCACTTTAAATTCTATCATCAACATTTCCACAACAGCCCAGGGCCTGCCACTGTGCTGCACCTGCGCACACCTCCCCAAACAAAACAAAACACCAAACTGCTGTGATTGCTCTTTCATAGTGTAAAACTGGACAGATAATAATATACCTACTGGTCCATAGCGTGAATTACACAAGTGCCTAGAAGTACAATGGACAGCAGGAAAACCTGATGAGGGAAATCAACCGCAGGCAATTATAAGTAGACATACACTCACGACCATGGAGACGATTCTGATTCCCAGTGAGTGTATTTGAAGTGTTCAGGGTTGCTAGGAGTGCACAACAGCAGCTTCTATTTCGGTGAAAAACTGTGCAAAACATCTGCTGCTCTATGAGTTCACTACCTATCCCCCCCTTTTAAATTCAACATGTATCAAACACCTACTTTGAGCAAGGGAACAACAGAGATACTTAGCCTCCTACATCAAAACCCTGAAAATACAGCTGTTGGGAAGTGCCCACAGTGTATAAATTGAGGGGGGTTGTTTTTAATGGTCTTGGGAACCATTATGTGTCCTTAAAATGGTAAAGGAAGTTAGAGAAGTGAAGTTATTCTTAGTAGAGCAAAGTACAGTCTCTAATCTAACATATCTCTCACATACATTTTCCCTGACGAACGCCTTAATTTTCAATATTTTCGTGCAAGGTCTCCCATCTCACCACTCTGTGAGGCAGTAACATTCCCTCCCAAGGTGTTTGATAAAAGTTTACCTTGCCTATTTCTTGTAAGGTTTAGTATTTTGACTTTTGAAAAAGGAAAAAAAAGATGCACTTGGTCTGACATCATTCTGTAGCAGCGCATCAGAAAGCAAAGGTTAGGAAGCTGGGGTCAAGCCTGTAGCCCCCCCCAAATTGGAGGGGTCTTCTGCACATAGTGAGCTGCTGCTCTACCTGCAGGAAGGTTCCTTTCTGATGTGAGGAATGAAAACCCCCCACCTCACCCCAATTTCTCTCAATAAACAATAATCTGGAGAAAGAAAAAAATCGACATCAATGTTTAAGAAATCAATCAGAAAGGACAGAGAACCCTGTCACTAAGGAGCAGGAAAACTTTGCTGCACTTTAATAAGTGTACAACATTCTTCTTTCTCGGAGGCTTGCTAACTTCAGTAAAAGGCAGTGTGACAGTCCAGTTTGGGACAGGTAAAACGTGAAAGAGGCAGAGTATCAGATAGTTTAAGCTTAGGGAAGTTTCCAGAAGGAAGGGGAGGGGAGAGTGCCACAGAGTGGATTCCAACTCCTAGCCACCCCATAAAGGGTTTCTGAGACTGTAAATCTTGGAAGCAGCTAGCCTCATCTTCCTCCTGTGGAGAAGAGGCTGGACTTGTGCAGCCAACCTCAAGGTTAGCAGATCAATGCTTACCAAATAAGAAAGCAACCCCCAGAGCTAGGGGGGAATGCTGGAGGTGGATGGGGCGGGGGGGGGGGAGAACTTTATAATTATTCAGCATTAAGGGCTAGATGTGCATAGGAAACGAGAAAATGTGAATAGAATGATAACCCCCGGAGAAGCACGGGGAGGCTTCAGTGTCAATAAGGCTTTCATCAGCAAAAACTCAATACAACCCGCGTGAACTGTGGTAAGCCTCCGGGATGGCTAGTCCCAGTTTGGTCTCCAACCACGGCACCAGTCGTCGTCCAAAGACTCAGTGATTCCAAGGAGAAACCTCGGCCATCGTTTCAACATGCAACCTTCCAATAGTTTCGTTTTTCTGGAAGCGGGCCCATGCCCTGGAAGCATGCATGTGAGCGGCGGGGTGGCTCTGTGCCCAACTGGAGGACTCCTGGGAAACCCGCTCCCTTCCCTGGAGCAACACTGTCCATCGCCCCCCCTCCGTCCGCACCCCCTCAGCACCCATCCGCCCAGCGCAGGGCGGGAGCTCCACAACCTCCAGGAGGACATTGACCATGGGGAGCATAAAAGTTCTCCCAGGGGCCACCCACCCTTTCATCCCCGCTACAGACCAGTTGGGTGCCTTACCAGGCAAGCGGGTGGCCCGGCGTGCGAAGGCCAGAACGAAAGCCTCCCAAAGGGAAGAGGCTCCGAACTTGGAAGCTCCCCTCCGGTCTCTTGGAGTTCCGTCGGAAAAGCGGGCTCTAGCCCGCACGCGCCCAACCAGAGCGGGGACTCAAGAAAGGGAAACGGGCGGAGAAGCCAGACGCCGCCACCGCGGACCTTGCGGCCAAAGCGTGCCAAGTCGCGGGGCTGAGGAGAGGGGCATGAAGCCCTTAGTTCTTTCACGTTTGCCAAAGGAAGCGTCCAAGAGGAGAGGGGGGCAGACAAGGGCGGGGGGGGGGGCGAGGAACAAGAGGAGGAAGAAGCAAGCCCGAAGCCCTGGAGGGGTACCCCAAAGAAGTTACCACCTCACTTTTCCAGCCGCTTGCCCCCCACTTTGGGAGGTGGGGGTGGGACTGGGGAGGAAAAGGGGGCCCACCGCCTTTCCTGAAGGCGGCCTTTCCAAAAGAGAAGCGACCGCCGACCCCCCTTCCCCCTTCCCGCTTACCTGGCCAAGCTAGCGCCTGGAGGCCCCAGGGCAGCGAAGGTGGGGGCGCAGGCGGCACGTGCCATCCGTCTGCCACGGAAGCCCGCGCCGCGGGGTGGCCCGGGCGTCGGGCGTCGGGCGCGCCTCTAGCAGGGGTGTCTACGGAATGCCGCCATTTTCCAGCGCGGCGCCCGCAATCCTTAGAGCGGGCACAGGAGAGCCCGCCCCGCCGCCCGAACTTCGCGGCTGGGACGGGCGGCCGCTCTGCGGATTCCCAGGCCGCCCCTGGCGCTCAGGGGCAAAGGAGCCAGTGTCAAGCCCAGGGACACACTCGCGGACGCCTTCCCGCGGCGACACTCCCGGTCCGCCCCTCTGCCCCCATCCCCTGGGCGGCTGCCAGCCGCCGCCGGGGCGCCACACGCAGAGAGGGTTTCCGGGCTCGACTCCCCGGGGGAATCATCGCCGAGGCAGGCCGCCGACCGGCCGCCCAGGCGAGGGGAGCCCGGGTCGCGCCCCTGCCCCTCTGGGGTCTTGGTGCGGGCGGCTCCGAGCGGCCCGCGGGGCTCGCCCGCTCCCTGGGCCCGACCAGCCGCTGTCATGGCAACGCCTGCCCAACCCTGCCGCCGGAGCCCAAGCCGCGCCCGCACCTCAGCCCGCGGGGCTCCGCCAGCTGGCTCCCGGCCGAGCGCTGAGCGCGGGCGCCCGGCCCGGCGAGGGGCGGGTTCGGGCTTGGGCGCCGGCCGGCTACTCCGGAGCCGCTGCGCCGCGCCCCGCGGGCCAGGTACAGGGCGCGCCGGACCGCCGGCCTCACCTGAGAGGCTCCCCGCGCCTCAAAGTCGCACTCCGAATCCCGCTCCCGAGCGCGGGCACTTTTCCGGCGTGTGGCCAGTGGGTCTGGAGAAGCGGCTTTGTGTGGATGGTCTCTTTGGGCTTTGGGCTCTGAAGAGCGCGGTGCGCGGGCTTTATTCTCAGGAGGTGGGACGCCTCGCCCCCAAAGCGTGTGGCCCAGCCCCTCCTGAAGCTGCCCTTCCTCTTTGCATCGGGAAAGCCAACGGGTGGGGGTGGGGTGGGGGTGGGGGTGGGGGCCGGCAAATGCTAAGATGCACGTTTGACCCCCTGAAAAAGCAAGTAGTACACCTCCCCCTCCGCGGGGTCAAGAGAGGCACGCAACAAAGTTTCTTTGCTGCGAGGAGCACAGGCGCCCAGACTTGGCTTCAAGGCTGCCAGCCTCACAGGTGAGGGAGCGGAGGTCATTTCCCACAGGACCTGAGTCGGTCAGGACAGCCATTCAAGGCAGGCAACAGGACAAAACTCACCAGCCACCAGCGTCCTGTCCTGCTAGCAACTCCCTTAAGATGGTTTTCCCTCGAAGAACTTCCGAGAGAGCCGCGTGGCTCCCTGCCACTGGTTTGGAGGCCGGGAGGAAGCAGCCTTGGCGTTCCAGATACTGTGGAATGGCAAATGGACAAAGCCAGGGCAATTTTATACTTTAATTAAAAAGAGAGAAGGGGATGAAGGGAGACGCCGGATAGGGCAAGATATGACGAAATAATAATTTATAAATTATCAAGGGCTCATGAGGGAGGGGGAGCGGGGAGGGAGGGGGAAAAAAGAGGACCTGATGCCAAGGGCTTAAGTGGAGAGCAAATGATTTGAAAATGATTAGGGCAAAGAATGTACAGATGTGCTTTATACAATTGATGTATGTATATATACGGATTGTGATAAGAGTTGTATGAGCCCTAAATAAAATGTTAAAAAAAAGAGTGCATCTGGACAGCGAAATTGCAAGTTTCAATTTAATGCACATGTAATAGGAACACCAGCTGGCCCTTATTTGGAGCCCACAATAATAAACGCGTGCTTTTTTATTGAATTTTATGAGGTCTATTATAATGGCGAACACATGCATATGCAAGAGGGACCTTGACGAGCAGCCCATGGCTCATCAGAGGACCGGCCAGCTACCTGCTCTGCTAAAACCTTGCAGGTGATTTGGGAAGGACTGAAAAAAATGCTAATTACTGCCCTTGTTGGATTGTTCCAGCCATTTTTAGGCAAGCAGCTCCATCTCTGTTTGTAAATTGCAAGGTAATAGAAGCAAGACCTTAATGCTGGGTGAGAAGAAGGAACAAGATACCTTTCAAATTAGTTAGAATCTCTCCCTAGCCCAAAGGCATTCTACAAGAAGTGTGGAAGTCAGTGGGTGGGGTACTTTGCAAAAATGAATACACCCGAGGGCAGATGTTGCTAGACCTTGTGAAAAACTTAAAAGAAGGACCAATTCTTTACCACCCCTTTCCATCTCCCTTCAAATTTGCTAAATAACCTGCACAAATGCAACTCACACATTTATGTAGGAAGTGCCTTTGGCAATTCAGGAACTAACTACCACATCAAAAAAGAGGTGTTGTTGATCAACGTAGGTTGGAGAGAAGGGCATGGCTGAGTTATATAACTTTATACTGGATGATCTAACAAATGAGGAACTGTTATCACAGCAAATCAACAAAGACGTCTTTATACTCACCATAACTTAGGTCAACATCACTTCTCTTACCAGTGCAAACCACTTTGCCTGAATCCCACACCTGGCTCCATTTTTGTTGTTGTTATTCAGTTCCTGAACTGGTTTCATCATTAATTTAAAGTCAAAGTAGGTGAAGTTGCTAGTTTTTTCTGCATCACAGAGTTTTGACGTTGTCTCTTGCTGAAGTTTTCTGGTCAGATAAAATTGCCAATGAAACTTTATTATTCTCCTTTCTCTATCAGGTTGTGAAAGCCAACCTTACAACCAGATTTGAGGCTGGTAAACTGGTCTCCTTTTACCCAGGGTATGAGAGTTTGGCCTCCAGGAATGACCTCCACGACACCAAGTCACTTGGGAGTATTTTCAAAGGTGGTAGGAAATTGCCATTTCCTTCCCTTCGCCATTTCTAAAGGCTCCATTTGCTCTTGGAGGGGACTCACCTTGAAATTCTTTTCCACTAACTTAGAGTGGCTAGAGCCAGCCTCCATTTTGTCTTCCGTTCTTTCGCTTTAGGCATGATAGAGGTCATGACCTAGGAAAACCAGTGTGTGTTAACTGATACACTAGATTAGTTCTGAAAATAATGCATCTACAGACATTACAGTGGGATGGTCTCAGAATCACTCTTGTTTGTTTCTGATGAAGCTTCAAAAGTCAGTGTCTTCTAACACTGGGGTTTAAAATGTCAGCCCTACCCCTCAAACTGCAGAGTAGAAGCAAACACTTAAACAGAGCTCACGTAAGCAAACCCAGGGAACGTGCTTGAAAGAGACACTTGCACTTGCCACTGTCACACAGAGAGTCTGGGGGAGGATGTCGCAGTCTCTCAAGTAACATGTTCTTCCAGGAAATAAAGGAACTGACAAGATGTAGGAAAGCCTTCTAAAAGTTATGGAATGGCCTAGCAACAAATAGCTGCTCATGAGCAATGCTGCTATGTTTTTAAAGGTGCTGAAGAGATGAAAAGTTCATGTAGCAGTGCACCATGGCTTTGAGGGAGTTTAAACATTTCAATGTATTCTATCAGGATCACCCTTTAACTCCTGTGTTAAAATACGCACCTTATTGCTAGACATTTAAAAAGATGCCCCTATGTTCTGTTTTTGGGCATATGGACAAGGCCATGCTGTGGACAAAGGGTGAAGAATCTTCTTCTTTATTAGAACCTGTGGACTTAATTTTACCAGTTTTTTTCTAAGTGCAGCCTGTGACTGCTATGTCCCAGCTCTAGTTTCAGACTATAACCCAGTAAATAGTAGGGCCCTGCTGGAACTGCTGGTGAGTTAGGGCGGCCCATTTGTATCCCCAAAGCTTTGTTAGATCTCTTTGGAGACAGAGTTGCACCCAGGTCCTTGGCTCTGCTTGAGAAAAAATTCACGCCGAAGCCTGGCTGGTGATCCAAGTGAGTTTTATGAGAGTTAGAAGAAGTTTCATGTTTTACGTGGCACCCATAGGATTCCTCCCGACCATGCAGCCTGGCAGAGACTGCTCAGCGTCACGCAAAGATCTCTTTTCCTGCGACTCTCTGTTAGATCCCTCCTCAAGTTCTTCTCTCCCTCTGGGCTCCTGCCTTTACAAGGATTCCATGGGGAGGCGTGGTGGACGATCCCAGATCGACCCCACTGGCTGAATTGAATTCACCTGGCCCAGGTGGGCCAATCCAGGCTTAGTGCCCACCTATGCCCACAGACAGGAAACCTGAGCCTCTGTGCATGTGCAGTGCGCCGCTCTTTGTTCCCGTGCTTGGCTTTCAAGGCATGATTTAATGGACATCCCCATCCCTGCGCTTATCTGCCTAACAGCTTTGTATTTTCTTTACTTTTTTAATTCTGAGGTGGGTGTTCCAGGGGAGAGGGGTTCACAAAAGAATCCAACTACATTAACTGGAAATTAAAACGCAAAATATGGTTGTTAAAAACGGTTTAGATCAGTGGTTCCGTCCTCATACCGTGACACTTTAGTACAGTTCCTTATGTGGCGGTGACCCCCAACCATAAAATTATTTTCATTGCTACTTCATCACAGTAATTTTGCTACTGTTATGTATCGGATGACCCCTGTGAAAGGGTCGTTCAACCCCCAAAGATGTCACGACCCACAGGTTACTAACCGCTGGTTTATGTTGTTGATTTTGAAGGTACATGTTGATTTCCAAGGTAACTTCGCTGTAAAATGATGCAGAATTTATTTACAACAGAAATCCAATAAAATCCAGTAACTAGTTGAATGCCAACAGGGTTTTATGCAGGGATACTAAATTAATCAACAATTCTCGAATTACACAGAAAAATACTAAAACTCAATTTTTTCCCACAGCGCCAAAATTGTCAGAAGTATCGGGATAGATTCTAATAAACACAGAAAACCACAGAAAAATAGAAAAAGAACTGCATCCTCCAAAATACACCAGGGCCTGATGCATTATTCCCCACCCCCACCCCCAAGCCTTTGAAGAATGTATTACACCAATTATCCTTGAGTATTGAAAAGTATGGCATATTTCTTAAAATTATCTTCTGAGGGAAACATGGTAAGAATAATGTAGGTAAAATGATACAAAGAAGGTCAGAATAATAAGAAAAATAAGAACGATATACAAAATAAAAGCAAGGACTCTTCTCAGCGAGGAGCAGGATACTGATCATCAAACATCATTTCTGTGGAGTCAATCCTACTCACAGCCACACTATAAGACAAAGCAGAACTGCCCCATAGGATTTTCATGGCTTTCGCAACTTTTCCCCTCAGGATTGCTGGTGGAGTCTAACCACGGACCTTTCCGTTACCCCTTGAGTGCCTAACCACTGTGCCATGCGGGCTACTCGGATTTAAACTTACAAGCCAAACTCACTGCCATTGAGTCGATTCTGAATCAGAGGGACCCCTATATAAGGTTTCCAAGACTAAATATTGACAGAAACAAACCACCTCACCTTTCTCCCTCGGAGTGGCTGATGAGCTAACCAGCCAATGGTTATCCCCAGTGCTACCAGGTCTCTTTATAATAGGAGCCATTTACTGCGAACTCACTCGGTGCCAGGCACTCTATTAAGCATTTTCACACAGTAACTCATTGAAGCTGCACAATAATGCCTGTGATGTGTTATTATGTCCCCACTTTACAAATTAGGAAAGTGAGATTTGTGCCGAGAAACAGAGGTATTAAGTGGCAGGTGAGCATTCAAAGTCAGTCCACTCTGATGCCAGGGCCCATATTTTTAACAACATCATTCTACAGTGAATAATATAATCCACCTTAAATATAAGGTCCAGTTAGATTTCAACTTGTTCCTTCTCATATTACCACATTGGCAATCTTGATGTGCAGATTTTAAACAATACCGCCAATAAAATAGATAAATACTAAAATAATTTTAAATATTAATCAGTCACTGTTTATCGCACAAATACAGAGCTGATTCAAATATAAAGGATCTATGTCATTAAAATATAGGATTATTTCAGTAAATGCTAGAAAAGAGATGTATTATTAGAATCCAACTATTTCCAGACAATATCTTTCTAATATAGTCATCGTGAACTATATTTTTTAACACGATAAAGAACGTGTATTCCAAAAATAGAGAACTGATCTCCTATTAAATGGAAAGACAAAGTCAATTTCTAGTAAAATAGGACTAAAATAAATGAGTTTTAAATAATTTATGTTTTTTGTGTTTATGAGAAATTCCTGTTGCAAATACAGTGGGAAATAAATTAGTAAATTCTGATAAGGTAGAAATAAAGGCAGATTTCTAAAAATATGGTTACATAGCTAGAAAAGTCCATAGTTAATAAAGAGATGAAAGATAAAGTTGAACAAAAAGTCATAAAACACAAAATGAATAGTCTTTGAAATTCAATAAAACAACTTAAAAGAACAATAAAAAGGAGAAAAGAAAACACATATACACGGTGGTAGTTACATAATCTGGTGAAGGGGTGGAGTTTAGCCTGTCAATCAGGTTGAAGCTTGATGACCACATTTGGAGGTGTTATGGAGATAAATAGCTCTTTGGAGGCAGGGCACGATCGAGCTGATTGGAAGGCAACTGACAACAACAGGTAAAAGGGAAGAATTCTGGTGCAAAATAAAATGCAATGGTAAGTCAAGAGCTAGAGTTCATATATTTATTCTAAATGAATTGTGTTTAGGTGTGCCTCTGCGATCTTATTAGCGTGCCTCCCAAGCCACGTCCAACAAACAAGTGGTTTTGGAGAAGATCTGCCAGATCAGTTAAATTCAAATCAGAGAAATCATTTCAGAATGTTACGCGGGATATGTTTTGGAACTCTAGAGGGACAATCTTGATAGATTTTCTCTAAGGAAGGGCACAGGGTGATCATGGGGGCCTATTAGGAAGAAGTTTTAAGATAGTGGAAAAATACATTCCTGAGAAAAAGACCATGAAAATTGAGTCAGGGTTTTTTGTTTTTTCAAATATCACAATGCATCTGCTCAATCGTCAAGGATCATAGCTGATGCCCTACAAGTCCTCTGTTGGGAAGCCTTATCCCATCAACCTTATAGTCATGATTTTTTTTTACCCCAAGCCTATGGAATATTAAAAATGAACATGTTTGGATCCCTTAGGAATGCCACAACTGCTGTTCTGACACGGTATAAATCAGAGTGCACAATTCTTCCAAGAAGGGTTCGAGAAATGGACATAGCCCCTTTAGAAGTGTATAGACCTCCTTTAGAAGTGGAGGCCATGACTAGAAACTTGTCAAAAGAGCTTCATATTTTGATATTTTTGCTTAATAAGATTTCTAGGTTTGAACAGAAATATTTTCTGACTTAATCCTCATAGACTAGTAAATAAGGTAACAAGTCCAGGAAAAGGTCCTACTAAGTTCAGTGGTTCTCAACCTTCCTAATGCCGCGACCCTTTAATCCAGTTCCTCATGTTCTAGTGACCCCCAACCATAAAATTATTTTCGTTGCTACTTCAGAACTGTCATTTTGCTACTGTTAGGAATCATCATGTAAACATCTGATACGCAGGATGTTTTTTCATTGTTACAAATTGAACATAAGTAGAGTATAGTGATTAATCACAAAAATATGTAATCCTCTACTGTGACATATTTATTTCTAATTACAAATAAATGAAATTTTGTCATGAAGCATGGTGTAGCATTGGGAACAGTCTTCAAACCGGGGTTCTCGTATGTGGGCTTATCTGCATGGGGGCGGGCCCGCCTGGAGATGGATAGAGGAGCAGTATCTCCGGTCCTAAGGCTATCGGAAATAGGTGTTTTGTGATGGTCTTAGGCGACCCTTGTGAAAGGGTCGCTCGACCGCCAAAGGGGTCGCAACCCACGGGTTGAGATCCGCTGTACTAAGTATGAAAATATAATGGAATGAACAAATAATAGGAAAACAGCGGAGAGCACGATCATTAGTAAATAAATTCACTTGTGGTCATGAATATAAGCAGAAATTTAATGTCTTTATTATCACAGATTTTGCTTCTTTCTATATAAATAAAAGAGTTAAAGATATAAAGATGTATCCAAATAATTTGTTTGTGTGCTTGGTTTAAATCATTTTATTGGAGGCTCGTACAATTATTATCACTAGCCATACAGTATCCAAAGAGTTTGAAGGCACAAAATCTATGAGTTGCATTCAACTCTAATTAACTACCACTCTCCTCTCCGTTTGTCTTTAATGGCTGGCATGTTACTGTGATGCTTGAAGCTATGCCACTGATATTTCTAATAACAGCTAAGTTATCTTTGGTAGTTGGATTTCAGCAGAGCTTCCAACTAGGAAGGAAGAAGGACTTGGCAATCTATTTCTTTTTTTAAAAAATAGTCAGTGAAAATTGATGGATAGAAGCATAACATTGTCTGATATCATGTTAGAAAATGAGCTTCTAGGTTTGAAGGCTCTCAAAATATAATTGGGAAAGAATTGCTTCCTTAAAGTAGCGTTGACCTTAATAACATAGAGTATATTTTGAGTCCTTCACTGGCTGATGTGACACAATTCAAAATGAGGAAAAAAATAGCTGTAAACATCCAATAATAATCAGCCTGGAATGCTTAAAGTACGAATCTAAGAAAATTGGGAATTGTAAAAAATTAAATAGGACATATGAAGCTAAACCATTCTAGTGGTTAGTGAAATGAAATAGGTTTAACCATTTAGATTTGGGTAGTCATATGATCTACAATGACAGACTGAAAAAGGATGGCATGGCATCCCTCATTAATAAGAACACTTCAAGTTCTCTCTGGAACTATATCAATGTCAGTGGTAGGATATTATCCATATGGTTACAAGGAAGACCAGTTACAATGGCTGTTACTCAAATTTACACCACAACCACTAATGCCAGAAATGAAGACATTGAAAATTTTAACCAACTTCTGCTGCCTGAAAATGATCAGACTCATAATCAAGATACACCAATAACTACATTGTTTGTAATATGAAAGTTGAAAACAAAGAAGAAGGATCGGTAACTGGACAACACGGTATTTGTTATAGAAATGATGCTAGGAATCGCATGAAAGAATATTGCAAGACCAACAACGTATTCCTTGGAAAGAACTTATTTTTCAGCAGCATGAGCTACTCTACACTTGGAGCTCACTGAATGGAATACACAGGAATCAAATCAACTACATCTGTGGAGAGAGACCATGAAGAAGCTCAATATCATCAATCTGAGTGAGACCAGGGGCCACCGACAGCTAGACCATCAATTGTCCTTTTGCAAGTCCAAGTAGAAATCCAAGGAAATTAAAACCAATCTGTAAGAGCCAAAGGAAAGCCTTGAATAAATCCTACCTGAACTTAGAGACCACCTCAAGAATAAACTGAACACTGATTATCTAAGACCGGGGATTGCGGGATGGTATCAAGGACATCATACATGATGAAAGCAAAGGGTTGTTTCAAAAATAGGAAAGAAATGAAAAACTGAAAGGTCAGAAGAGACTGAAACTTACTTTAGGATGTAGAATTACTAAACTTAGTGAATGAGATGATGAAGTAAAAAATCTAAATAGAAAAGTGCAAAGGCAGCTCCCGAAGACAAAACAGAGTATTTTAATAAAATGTAAACAGACCTAGAGTTAGGAACCAAAAGAGAAGACCGTGGTCAACATGCCTCAAGCTGAAATAAGCGAAGGAAACAAATCAAACCTTGAATTGTAATATTGAAGGATTCTTTAGGCAGAATACTGAAGTGAACAGGAAGCAACAGAAGAGAGAAAGAATACAAAGATAGCAAAGAGAATTGGTAGATGATCGATCATTGAGGAGGTAACAAATGGGCAAGAATAGATGGTATTAAAGGAAGAGGTCCAATCTACATGGAAGACTTTAGGAAAAAACCCAGGCTTCGGTATTCCATTGTTTCAACAAATGGAGGCAACACTAGAAGTACGCACTCTTCTGGGCCAAGGAATTTAAAAGACTGACAGAGGTCCAGATTAGTATCCATTTCAAAGAAAGGTGAACATTCCAAAAGAATGAAGAATTTATCAAACAATAACATTAATATCCTACCACTTATCTGTCAGTTTGTCATGCTTTAGTAGCTTGAGTGTTTCTGTGATGCAGGGCAAAATGTGAAGGGTATTTCAAATGACAACAGCAGAGTCACCCAAAGTGAACAGGTTTCCAGGGAGCAACCAGACTAAGAACAGACAACAAAGAAAGAATCAGCTGCCCACTTTGAAGGAAATAGACCCTGTAAACCTTATGCATAGCTTTGAGGCATTGTCAGAGATGGAAGGCCTAACGAATGGAAGTGAAATATTGTCAGAGATAGTGAAGGAGGATGGGCCCCTCAAGGGTCCAAGGACACTCGAAATGTGACTGAAGAGCTGATTTCCCAGAGTGGAGTCAATCACAGTGGCGTAAGTTTGGTGAAGTGTGTGGGAGTGGAGCCTTTGGGACATTCATTTGCTGATGGGGCAAGAATCAAGGTAAAGAGAAATAGTTGCAAAGTCCTGATAATTATCAGAACTTGGGATATGTGTGATTTATGAATCTAGGAAAATTGGATGTGATCAAAACCAAAATGGAACGCACAAAGATCGATCGATATCTTGGGCATTAGTGAGCTGAAATGGACTGGTGTTAGGCATTTTCAATCAGAAAATCACATGATTTACTATGCTGTGAGTGACAAAATCAAGAGGAATGGCATTGCATTTATTGTCCGAAAGGACATTCCAAGATCGATCTTGAAGTACAATGCTGTCTGTGATAGGATTATATCTATGTGCTTTCAAGGAAATCCAATCAATACCAACTATTATCCAAATGTATGCACCAACTACAAAAGCTAGAGATGAAGAAATTGAAAAATTCTACCAACAACTTCAGTCAGAAGTTGATCAAACACGCACTCGAGATGCATTGATAATTATTAGGAATTGGAATGCAAATATTGCAAACAAAGAAAGAACAGTAGTTGGAAAAATGGACTTGGTGATAGAAATGAAGTTGGAGATCAAATGACAGAATTTTGCAAGACCAATGACTTCTTCATAGTAAATACCCCTTTTCAGCAACACAAATAGAAACTATACATGTGGACTTCTCCAGATGGAATACACAGAAATCAAATTGACTACAACTGTGGGCAAACATAATGGAAAAGCTCAATATCGACAGCTAAAGCCAGGCCAGGGTCTGACAATGGAACAGACCATCAATTGCTCATTTATAAATAAGTTGAGGTTAAAGCTGAATAAGATGAAAACAAGTCCATGGAAGTGAAAATACAAGTCTATCCTACCTGAATTGCAAGAACAGATTTTCTGCATTGAACATTCAAAACAGAAGACCTGATGAGCTGTGGTCGGACATCAAGATCATCAATCAAGAAGAATGCAAAAAAGGTCATTAAAAAGATAGGAAAGAAAGAAAAAAATCAAAGTGGAAGTCAGAAGAGACTTTGAGATATGCTCTTAAACATAGAGTAGCTAAAGCAAATGGACGAAAGAAGGAAGACCTAGAGCTGAATTGAAAATTTCAAAGGGCAGCTCGGGAAGACAAAGTAAAATATTATAAAGATCTGAAGACGTATGCAAAGACCTAGAATTGGAAAATCAAAAAGCAATAATAGACTCAGCATATCTTTTAAACATTTTTTAAATTAAAAGATCATCTTATTGTGGGCTCGTACAACTCTTATTAAAATACACACATCTATTGCATCTGGCATGTTTGTACATTTGTTGCCTTCATTCTTTTCTAAACATTTACTATCTATTGAGCCCTTGGTATCAGCTCCTCTTTTTTTTCCTTCCCTCCCCCTAACCCTCATGACCCCTTGATAGATTATAAATTATTATTATTTTCATATCTCACACCAAGCACTGTTATCTCCCTTCCCCATGTTTTCTGCTGTTCTTCCCCCTGAAGAGGGGTGTATAGTTATGTGTCGACCACTGTGATCAGTTCCCCCTTTCTCCCTTCCTCTCCCCCACTTCTCCCTACCCTTCCGGTTTCACTATTCCCATTCCTTTTCTTGGATTCCATGTGTCGTGAGCTCCCATCTCTTATCTATACCTGTGTACATGCTCCAGTCTGGTCTGAATTGAGAAGCAGCACTGGGGACATGAGAGTGGGGGGTGAGGAAGCCTCAAGGAACCAGAGGAATATTGTGTATTTTATCGATGCTTTACTGCATGCTGGTTGACTCATCCTTTCCCTGCGGCCCCTCTGTTGGGGGATCATTCCATTGTCTACAGATGGGCTTTGGGTCTCTGCTTTAAACCCCCTCATTCTCAACAATATGTTTTTATTTGTTTGTCATGTGTCTTCTGATGCCTATTACCTGGTCCTGATGACTCCTCATGATCACACTGGCAGTGTGCTTCTTCCACGTGGACTTGCTTCTCTGCTGAATGGCCGCTTATTTAACTTCAAGGCCCCAGATGCTATATCTTTTAATAGTTGGGCACCATTCGCCTTCTTCACCACATTTGCTTATGCACCCATTTTGTCTTCAGCAATTGTATCAAGAGGGTGAGTATCTCAGAATGCTGATTTGTTGGAAAAAAGTGTTCTTGTATTGAGGGAGGGTATAAGCAGAGGCCCGAAGTCCCCCCACTACCTCAAAGTATTGCCGTATAAATATGTGTACGTAGGCTAATACCTCTATTTTTGTGGATTAATCCATTTGCATATGTACACACCTATGCTTATACATCTATGCATTGCTTTGCCTCCTAGGTCCTTCCTCTGTTTCCTTTTACCTTCATCCTGCCCCACCATCACTTTCCGCTATTTCTGCCTCTTAGTACTTCGCAATTGCTGTTGCTTTGACACCCCTACGATCTCTATATCTTCCTTGTTGTTGATTCTAACTCCCTGGTTGTTCCCCTGTCCATGCTGCTGCCTGCTCACCACACCCTTCCTGCCGCCACCCTCTCCCCACAAGTCCCACCCCTGCCCCACAGCACCATTGGTCCTGCTGCTTTCTCCTCGGGCTTGCTTCCCATCCCTATCTTATATCAGTACGCAAACCAACTATGACATAGACCAAACAAAAAGATTGAAAAAAGAAAAGGAGGGAAAAAAATACACTTAAGTCCATGTCTGTTTGCTGACCTTCATGTTTATCTCTTCACTGGTTGTGGGAGAACTCCGGAGCTACCCCTCCCAGCCTGAAGTTCATTTTGGGGGCTCTTCAGGGGATTCATACCTTTGCTTTTCTCTAGTTGCTGATCTGTTATGCTCCCTTCTTGGTTCGCCCCGCAAGGGAGGGGGGGAGTTCAGATAGCACTACCTCCCCTCTGTGTGACCCAGAATTGTCCTCTGTGGAATTCTGCTCCAGTAAGGGGACAACATGACACAAGCTGTTGTTGGCCCCATAGTCACCTCTGTGTCCCAGCAGCTCCCCTCAGGGATGTCATCCTCTGGGCCTGGTATGCCAGCATGGGGTCCAGACAGGCTGTCCCTTCTCTTCTCCCTTCCTGGTCTGCTTCCATGTGGGTGTGGCATGCTGGCCCCTCTCCCCAACCTGTAGGTTTAGTGTTGTTCTCTGTCACACATATTTCTAGGGATGGGGTCAGTTGGGTTCTGGTTGGGGCCGGCCCTGTAACCCTCTCCTTTCATGTATTCCTCCACACGACCACGTTGCCCTCATGGTTTGGTGCATCGTGGCAGGGTCTGCATGCCCGCTTTCAATTCTGTGGAGACAAAACCAGTACACTCCCCCTGGGTGGGTAAGTGCCCTGCTCCCCCGATGTCATCATCTCACTTTTAAACCCCCTTCTCTCCCTCCCCATTCCCCTTCCCCTTTCTTTGTGTTGGACCAACATGTACCTCCTTGGGTTTGGTTTAACCTCCTCCTGATTCCCTGTTCCTCAACCCGAATATTGTGATATAGGTGGCTGCTCTTCTGTACCTACTGTGTTGATTACACTGACCTCAGGGGACTCATGCTGTACTTCTCCTTTTGTGATTGGCCGATCTCGCTTAGCGTAATTTCCTCCAACTCTTCCCATGAAGCCAAGTGTTTCATGGTGATCATCAGTGCTTTTTAGCAATGCGTAATACTCCATTGTATGTGCCAGAGTTTACTGATCCACTCATCTACCAATAGTAATTTTGGTTGTTTCCAACTCTTTCCGATTGTGAAATGTGCCACAATTAACACTGGAGCACAGACGACTGGTCATGGTTTATTTCTTACCACTTCTGGGTATATGCCAAATAGAAGGTTCTAGGAACGGAATGAATATCAATTGAAATGTTTTAGCAAGCTGATGAAGCCTTGGAAGTTCTCACTGATTTGTGCCAGGAAATTTCGAAGACAGCTACTTGGGCAACTGATGGCAAGAGACCCATATTGGTGCCCATTCCAAAGAAAATGGACCCAACAGAATGTGCAAGCTATAGAACAATATCACACGCAAGTAAACGTTTGCTGAAGATCATCCAACAACAGTTGCAGCAGTACACTGACAGAGAGCTGCCTGAGGTTTAGGCCTGATTCAGAAGAGGATGTGGAACAAAGGCTATCACTGTTGATATCAGATGGATCTTGGCTGAAACAGAGAACACCAGCAAGATGTTTACTTGTGTTTTGTTTGCTACGCTAAGGCATTTAACTGTGTGGAGCATGACAAACCGTGGATCGATAACCCTGATGAAAACGGGAATTCCATAACGCTTCATAGCACCCATGTGGAACTTGAGCATGGATCAAGGAGTGTAAACAGGACGAGGGTCTACTTCATGGTTTAAAATCAAGTAAGATGTGCATCAGGGTTATATCCTCTCAGCAATCTGTATGCTGAGCAAATCATCAAGGAATCTGGCTTATATGAAGACGAATGTGGCATCAGGATTGGGGGATGGCATATTGACAACCTGCGATATTCAGATGACACAAACTTGCTTGCTGAAAGTGACGAGCACTTGAAGCAGCCTTCAGTATGGATTACAACTCAATGTAAAGAAGACCAGAAACCTCACAACTGGATCAATCATGAGAAATGGGAAAAAGGTTGACGTTGTCAAGGATTTTGGCTTGCTTGGATCTGCAATCGGTGCTCATGGAAGCAGCAGTAAGCAGCAAATAAGGAGCCCTGCTAGCATAGTGGCTTATGTGTTTGACTGCTAGAGTCAAGAAATCAAGAGAAGTGGCATGAGGTACTGCACAAACCCTCTTTAGAGTATTTAAAAGCAAGGCTATTACTTTGAGGACTCGGGTGGGCCAGACCCAAGCCAGAGCATATTCAATTGCCTCATATGCATGTGACAGTTGGACATTGAATACATAAGGCAGAAGAAGAATCAATGAATTGTAACTGTGATGTTATAGAAGACTATTGAAAGTACCAAAAACTGCTAATAGCTTAAGTGTTGGAAGTGTAGGCACAGTGTTCCTTAGAGGCAAGGATGCCAAGATTTTTTCTTACATATTTTAGACATGTTGTCAGGAGAGAGCAGTCCCTGGAGAAGGTCATCATGCTTGGTACAGTAGAGGGGCAGGGAAATAGAGGAAGAATCTCAAGGACATATATTGAAACAGTGGCTACAACCAAGGACTCAAGCATGGAAAGAATTGTCAGGATGGTACATGACCAGGCAGTGTTGTGTTCTGTAGTGCATGGGGTCGCTGTGAATAGGAAGTGCCTAGATTTCACCTAATAGCCTAATATCAGCATCACTAACAGCACATGCAAGTAAAATTTGAAGATAACTCTGGCCAACACACATTTTCAGCCCTCAAATGTTATACTTATCTCGTGGTATATTTGACCTGTTGGTTAAAAAAATAACACCTGTTTTCCCCTGTCAGCCTTAGATGTTAAGAAATAGAATAAATACCATACACCGTGCTTTACTCTTTTCACCCATAAAAAAGAATCAGGATATTCGAAAGTAGTGTTAGCCACCCTGAGATAGAGGAAGTGCACACTTACTTTATGTCGAATAGTTTGTGCAGTACTAAATAGCCATGGCAAGTTATACTTCACGTAGTGTTCTTTGATCCAAAGATATATTTGAACAGTGCAAAATACATGAACTTGGAAATTTCCTCAAGTATCACTTTACATTTTTTAGGAACTGAATAGCAGCTAGTTCCAATTTGTTATCTTAAAAAGGGAGCCAGAAATAAATTACTCTTCATGAAATATGGAGCCCTGCCTGATAGCAGAGTGGATTATGTGTTTGACTGCTAACCCCAAGGTCAGCTGTTCAAGTCCACCAGCCAATCTTCAAGAGAAAGATGAGACTTTGTATTACCATAAATATTTATAGCCTAATAAACCCACAGAAGAAGTTCCACTCTGTCCTGTAGGGTCACTGTGAGTCATAATCAACAGGCAAGTAGTGGGTTTGGTACAGTAAATACAGACTAAAATGTTCTGATGGATCTGTCAAAATTCAAACTCCTTTATTAAAATAAAAATCTTTCAGACTGCTCCACCTGTGCACAAAAACTCTTAAAAGAAAAGTTTTAATTTTTCTTATAAAGAAGCTTGGAGTCAACCTTACCTCTAAACCTTTAAACATGAACTATCCATGGGCTTCTGTATATCAAAATATGGTCTGAAATGTTGACTGCATAATTTGAAGAGAGATTTAGATCTTCAAAATACTTGTGCAAATCCTATGAAGTCTTATAGGCTTGACACCTGAAATTGGCATCACACCTTCCATATCTGTGCATTTTCAATGTTCTTTTCCGTTGTTCTCAAGCTGTGAGCATCCAGGTTTGCAGTCTCTGATTTGTAGTCTGTATACATAGTGCGCAGCTTCCCGTACCAAAAAGAAATAACCCAATTTCATTTAATCAATTTTATCTCATAGTGACTCTATGGGACAGAGAATAACTACCTCTCTGGGTTTCCAAACCTTTACATTTTTCCAAGGCTGCAGAGTGACTGGTGGGTTTGCCTTATGATTGGCAGCCATCATGGGTTCGTAGACAGTTTCCTTTGAATGTCCCCTAAAACCTAATTCTTTTTCAAATATTTCTGACCTTTTTTGTCTTATCCTATAATTTGTGAGTCTGAGTTCTTCTCACATTTCAAACTAGAATGATAAATTAATGGATTAGTAAAGTTAATAGCTGAAAATGTTGTGTCACACACACCCTAAGAAACTAAAGTTTGTGTGATCTAGCCAATGCAATTTTCTGAATCAGCATCCCAAATAACGCAGGAACAGGCCCAACAACTAAGATACTAAGAACAAAAAAATATTGTCATAGTTGGGCTGTATACTTCAAAAATTGTCGGAGTAAAGCATCTATAAGGAGCTGCCAGAAATTCAAGCTGATTCAAAAGAGGATGTGGAATGAGTGATATCATTGCTATTGTCAGAAGGATCTAGGCTGAAAGAAGAGACTACTAGGGACCTAGTTAACTGTGTTTTATGAACTATGCAGAGGAATTCTATTGTGTTGATTATAACAAATTATGAATGACACTTAAGAGAATAAAAATTCCAGACTGCTTAAGTCTGCTTATTCAAAACCTGTATATGTATATACAAAGAGGAAGTCATTCAAACAGAACAAGGAGGTATTGCCTGGTGGAAAATCAGGAAGCGTATGCATTAGGCTTGTATCCTTTCACCATAATTATTCAAAATAATAATCTGAGAATCTGGATTAAATGAAGAAAAATATAGAATGGGGATTTGAGGAAGGCTTCGTACTTTGATATGCAGGTGATATAATTTTGCTTTTATGACAGTGAAGAGGCCTTGGAGGACTTTCTGGTAAAGATCAAAGACTACAGCCTTCAACTTTAAGAAAACCAATAATCTCACAAGTGGTTCCATTAAACAACATCGTAAGAAGCAAAGAGAAAAGATGAATTGTCAAGGATTTCACTTTCCTTGGATCCATAATCAAGTCCCATGGAAACAGTAGTCAAAAACGAGAACAATGGGGCTTCCAGCAGTATAGTGGGGTAGGCAAACATATTACCAAGACCTTCTAAAACAAAGATACGAGATATCAAATTAAACAGATTTGGATGATAATCCTGGAACCCTGAGATTCCAAAGGAAGCATAGAGAAGTGCATCAAATACTGCTCCATACAAAAATAAGCCTACAAAACTGAAAATAGGGAACCAGGAAGAGTCATTGGTAAACAGATAACTACAAAAGGAAAGAAAAAAGAAAGGTACTAGTGTAGTTAAAGAATTTCTAATTAGCAAGAATGTTAAAGATGAATCTGAGATAGAAACTTGTGGAGTGTGTGTGTGTGGGGGGGGTAATACATCATAGGATAACCTCACAGAAATTAATAATCATAATCAAAATTAAAATGAAGAGAAATAGATATAAATTGTATTTGTGTTGTTCCCAAAAAATGTATTTGCGATGAAAAAGTCATTGCTCTTGCAATATTTTATCATGCAATCTCTAGCTTCATTTCTATCACCAAGACTGCATTTTCCCGACGACTGTTGCTTTCTATTTGTTTGAAAATGGTGCATTCCCATCGCCGGGAACTATGAAGGCATCCTGATTGCATGTCTAATCAATTTCAGACTGAAGCTGTGGGTCAAGTTCTTCGTTTCTTTCATCACCAGCTTTTGTGGTTGATGCATACATTTGAGTAATAGTTGTATTGAATGGATATGGACAGATGTTACCCTATCATCAGCAACATTGTATTTCAAGATAGATCTAGAAAAGTTCTTTTTGACAATTAAAACAACATAATTTCTCTTGAATTTGTCATTCCTGGCTTTCTAAACCATGCCTGTCTGATTCAAAATGGCCAATACGAGCCTATTTCAGCTCACTAATACCTAAGATATCAATTTTTATGTGTTTCGTTTACGTTAGAACTCAAAAACTCTAGAATTCACTGCCATCAAGTTGATTCAGACTTATAGCGACCCTATAGGACAGAGTTGAAGAGGCCCTGTGAGTGTCTGAGACTGAAACTCATGATAGGAGTAGAAAACCCTGTTTTCTGAGAAGTGGCTGTTGGTTTCAAACTGCTGACTGTGTGGGTAGCAGCTCAAAAAGTAACCACTATGTGACCAGGTTCATAGTTCATACATTCAAAGTTCCAGTTATTAGTAAATGTTTGAGCTATTTCTTCTCATGCTGAGTCATGGCAAACAGAAATGAAGGTCCCAAAGGCTTTACTCCATTCACATCACTGTGGTTGGATGGACTGTACTTTAAGAAGCAGCTCTTCCTCAGTCATATTTTGAGTGTCTTCTGACCTAAGAGGCTCATCTTCTGTTCCTAATTCTGACAATGTTCTGCTACTATTAATGAGGTTCTCGGTATCTGTCAGTGTTTCTCTGTTATTTATAAAGTTTATAGTGACTAATTCTTCAGAAATGGACAGTCAATTTCTTCTTCATAGTCTGTTCTTAGCCTGGAAGCTCTGCTGAAACCTGTTCTCTTTTGGTGACTCTGCTGGTATTTGAAATACCAGTGACATAGCTTCCAGCATCACAGCAACACACAAGCCATGACAGCGAAGCAAACTGACTGATGATAGAAAAATAGTGGATAGTAGAGCCTAACATTGTAAAAAAAAGGTCAATATTACCCCAAATGATCTACAGGTATCATAAAATCTCAATCCACATTCCACTCTCATTCTTTCAAGAGATCAAAAAACAAATCACCAACTTTATACAGAACAGAAGAAGACCCCAGATAAGCAAAGCACTACTAAAGAAGATGAGAAAAGGGAACCTCTCACTTCCCAATCTCAAAACCCACCACTTAGCCCCAGTGGTCAGAAGAGCACTGTACTGGCACAACGATAGCTACATAGACCAATAGAAGAGAACTGAGGCTCCAGAAGTAAATTCATCAAGCTATGCACAGTTACTCTTTGACAGAGGACTGAAATACATAAAATGGGTGTGTTAGGCCGGGTTGACTAGAGAAACAAATTCAGTGATACTCATATATGTGTAAGAGAGGTAATTATATATCAACTTATATCTCAAGAGGTAATTATATATCAAACAAACATCCCAACCCAGTCCAGAACAAGTGCATAAGTCTGATATTAACCCATAAGTCCGATATTAGTCCATAAGTACCTCCTCAGACTCACGCAGCTACATGGAGTGACTCAGAATGCAGGACGATCACAGGTCCGCGGGGAAAAGTCTTGTAGATCTCATGGCGGTGGACACATCTCCAGGGCTCTGGCTGCCATCAGAGCGGCTCAAAGTGACTCTTTGACATAAAGATGGTGCAGAGAGAGGGTATGTGGCCTGCATCCGAGGAGATAGAGAGAAGGAGGCCAGCCTCAGAAAGCCATTTAGCTCAGCCGCCCTCCAATCAAGCTTGACCTGACCTACAGTCTACACACTGCCCACATGTTCCTAAGGGAGCCATGGCGGCACAGAAAACCCAACTATTACAATGGGGAAGAGATAATCTCTTTACAAATGATACTGGTCAAATTGGATAATTATTTTCAGAACGAGACAGTGTATATGCATTAAATCCTTAAGTATCAAACCTAGAACGATGAAGATGATCAAGGAAAAAATAGATACCAACTTAGGGGGTCCTAATACATGGCACAAACTCACTCCAAAACATAATGAAAAACTCATAAACAAAAGACAAACTAGATGATTAGGACCTCCTAAAAATTAGACACTTATGTGTATCCAAAAGTTTCATCAAGAGAATAAAAAGAGAACCCATAGATTAGGGAAAATATTAGGTAATAACATATCAGACAAGGCACAAATCTATAGAATGTATAGAAAACTTCAATAACAACAAGTAAAAGACATAATCCAATTTAAAATAGACAGAATGTATGAGTAGACAGTTCACTAAAGATGAGATTCACGCTTCAACAAAAAAAGAAATGCTCATGATCATTAACCATTAGTGAGATACAAATCAAAAAGCAATACATGCTGGCGAGGGTGTAGACAACCTGGAATTCTCACACACTGCTGGTGGGATTGTAAAATGGTGAAAGTACTGTGGAAAATGGTAAACAGTCTCAGATAAAATTAACACACGTCCCAGCATCTTTCTATTACATGTATATCATAGAGAGATAAGAGCTGTGACAAAAATAGATGTATGTATACTCATGTTCATCACAGCACTATTCACAAGAGCAAAAGAATAGAAACAACCTACATGTCCATCCCTGGAAAAATGGACAGCCACACTAGGGCACAACTTCACAGTGAATACTGCTATATGCGAAAAAATAGCAAAGAATCTGCAAACTATCCTGTAACACGGATAAATCTGGAGGACATTACACTGAGTGAAATCATCTACTCACAAAAGGACAAATATTGTATGAGACCATTATTATTTTTAAAAGGCCCAAAACGGTTTTCCCACTGGGTAGACTAGAGAAACAAATTCATAAACACGCATATGTGTATAAGGGGGGAGGTTTATATACAAAAGGAACTCAACATTGAGAAAATATCCCAACCCAGTTCAGTCCAAGGCCATAAGTCCATATGTCCAATAACAATCTATAAAGTCCTCTTCAAACTCACGAAACACATGCAATGAAGCCAAATGCAGGATGATCACAAGCCAGTGGGTATAAAGTCTTTGGGTCCAGTAGCATTGTAAGCATCTCAGTGCTGGCAGGGGTCTCTCTGTGGCTTCTCCGGCTTCTGAGGTCTGGTTGCATCCATGTAGCTTGTCTTCTGCAATGTCTCCCTGGGAGTAGCAGAGAGATGTGTCTTCCGCCTCCAAGGAGGAAGTACCAAATTTGCCAGAATTCTCAGGAGAAGACCATGCCCACCCAGAAGGCTCATTTGCTATCTCCATATTGACAGCCTAGACTCCACCCTCCACTCTTAATCCTTAAATTGACACCAGGCTAGGTGACTGCCACACAGAGGAAAAGAAACATTCTTTCCTGGTTATCATGGTTGGGAGAAGAAGCAATGATACATTACTGGATAGAGGCCACACCAGTGCTAACTGGGCTCAAGAAGAAAACACAATAAGGTGGATGTCAGCCAAAAATTATGACATTAAAGGCAACAGAGGTAAGTACATGGATAGACACACAGGCCAGTTGGTATGGGAAACTGTAACTTTCCATACATGCATATACATATATGATTGAAAGAATATTTGTACACATATATGTTTATATTTGCTGCAAATATATCCATGAATAGGGGAATAATTATGAAAACATTTTCGGCATACTACATAATCATATCAATTGACACAGAAAGGACATTTGTCAAAATCCAGCTCCCATCCCTGATAAAAATGCTCAGCATTGACGTTTGCCTAACTTTAACTGTCGAGAGGAGTCTTGGTGGCACAGAGGATTATGCTCTGGTTGACTAACTGAAGGATCAGATGTTCAAATCCACCTGCCACTCCAACCAACCAGCCATGCCACAGTGGAAAATGTGGCTTTCTCTTCCCGTAAATAATTATCATTTCAGAAACCCACAGGATCGGTTCTGTTCGGCCCTTTGGGGTGGCTATAAGTCAGAATCAACTCCATAGCTGGAGTTTTGAGAACTTTAACCAGACTGGATTCTCAGGAGAACCTCCCAGCAAGGTTGGAGGAAGACTCATTCACAACCTGGGATGTGACGAGGACACAGCGATGCTTGCTGTGCCTCACAAACACCTCAAGATGAAGAACACCCAGATCCTCACAACTGGACAAGGAGATCGTGATAAGTGGAGAAAACAGAAAAGTTGTCAAGGATCCGCAATAGCACCATGAAGCAGCAGTCAAAAATGCAAAGAATTATTGCCTTGGGCCAATCTACTGTATCCACCTGGAAGTGTCAAAGAGCAACCACGTAGCTTTGAGGACTAAAGGTGTGCCTGACCCAAACCTTGGAGAATGCTGTTGGGAGAGATATTGAATGTGCTGAGGATGGCCAGGAGAAGGAGCACATCTGTCCTGAAAGAAGCACGGTCGGTGCTCCCTAGAAGAGAGCACGCAGAAAAGAAAACATTGGCTTTGGGAAAGTGAATTGAACTCCTGTGTGAATAGTTGATGATGAGATGCCCCACTTAAATTGTCCTTTCATCTGGCATAGTCATATGCTATTCTGTTAATCCCCTTGGTGTCTTGGCATGAAGGAAAGGAGAATGGCAAATTTAAGGCCAAAGAGAGAAAGTAAAGAAAAATAAAATTAAAGAGAGAGAGGGAGAGAGAGAGAGAATGTAAAAAAGAATCATCCTTTCATTATTTTTGCACGGACAAGGCCAAATCAGAAGTTTCTTTAAGTCTCTAAAATATGTCACGTGAAAAAATTCTCTCATGTAATTCCATTAGATTTATCATTACAAAAAGAACCCACAGCCACTCCCATTGAGTCTATACTGACCAGACTGACCTGAAAGGACAAAGAAAAAGTAACTGTTCCTTGGGTTCTGAAAGCAGTAAATCTTCATGCAAGCAAACTGTGTCTTTCTCTCGTCGAGCAGGCCGTGGATTCTAACTGCCAATCTTTCACCTCTGTGCAACCAGGTTTGTCGCTTTTATCCTTCCCATTTGCAGGTATAGGTAATCTTTGCTATTCTAATTATTGGGCGGTCAAACCTCTGCCTTTTAGTCATGGTGCAATACGCTCTAACTCCCATGTAAGATGATAACACAATAAATACCATCTCTTGAATTTTACATTCAAAATACTGTGGTACTTTAATATGAATGGATACCCTTCATCTAAGACCCTGAAATGAAACTGAATTGTAATGCACACATGCAAAGATTGTAGGCCAAGTTATACACACACACACACGCAGTTTAGTCAACAAGTTCCTTAGTCTCTCTCAATTTTCTTAGAAATAAAATTAAGATTCTCTTCGTATCTTCTTTGTACTGTATTAGAATATGGTAGGATTTGATATGACAAGGTTTTGATGGCTTGACACTCAGTGATTGGAAGATGAGGGCATGGCAGATTTGGAAGCACGCTGACTTCCAGGCAAAAATTCAGAGGGCATGTTGGGGACAGAGAAGAGACTGACTTGGCTCTCATCATATGTAAGCTTTAATGGTGGTGTAGTCGGTTACAAGTAGGGCTACTAATCACAAGGTCAGCAGTTCCAAACCACCAACCACTCCATGGGAGAAAGATGAGGCTTTCTATTCCCATAAAGTATCACTGTTTCAGAAACCCAAAGGGCCAGTTCTACAGTCCTATAGGGTCATTACGAGTCAGAATCGACTTCATGGTAGTGAGAGAAGGAAATGAATTTACAGAAAGTTCCTTTTGCTTTTCAAAACTAAAAGTAGTGGCATTCCAACTGTTTCTTTTCAAATTTGTCAGGTTAGTCACCAGGTCTGAGCACTCATTCCCCATTTGAAGTGGGGTGAAATGCGGGAGTGCGAGGCTCAAGAGACAGTTTCCTGTGAAACTTTGTGTAGCATGAGAAGGACGATGGTGATAGCAGCCCCAGAGCTTTTGCTTGCGGGCTGGGCTCAGACAACTGTCTCTGCCCTGCCAAGCAAGGGAAGCCTGCAACTGCCTGGATAGGGAATGAGATAGCATTCTCGACGGTGAGTATGAGCAGTATGCTATGTCTGCTCTATCTGCAGGGGTTATGTCAAGGGACCTGAAGCTGAGAGGTTGCTTGTCACAGTATAGCAGTTAAAAACACAGCGCCTAGAGCCATAGTACCTGGGTTTGTCCTGGGTTCATTTATTAACAGTGTGGCTTTAAACAAGTCACTTACCCTCTATTTGCCACGGCTTTATTTGTAAACAGAGGATAGGGATAAGCTTTTACTCCATGGGATTGGTGGTGAGAACTAAATGAGATCATGTGTATAAAATACTCAGAATGTCACCTACCAGGTCATGAACAAACAGCCTCAGCTTCCCTTCTGATCATGAAAATTTTCTTCCCAAGTTCAGATACAAAAGAGGAGACTTACGTTTTATCTTTGATCCACAACTTGTGTTGGGAATAAGAAAGCTACAAAACAGTGATTTCAACACTGAGAAGACTTCTCAAATGACCATAGAAACTGGACGGAGGCAAATTCCAAAAACCTGGGTTGTTTGGGGCATTCACTTCCTCTCCAGGATAAAAGGAGGTCTGACATTTCCTGCCATCGTGCCTTAATGTCTTCAAAACACCCCTCTCAAAATGAACAAATTATCCACATTAATCTGCTGGCTGGATGAGCACTTTAGCAGAGATTACTTTGATCTGACCACTTAGCTTCTAGGAGCTGGACCCCAAGGCCAGGAGCTAGTTTGGATAAGTGGTGCTGGGGTCGGGGGAAGAAATTAGAAAGGGCATCTAGAGAAAGTCTGAGGACCACTGGGGACGACTACATCTAGGCAAAGGGTCCCCTCGATGGAGCATATTGATTCAGTTTTTGTTTGGTCTCTCACTAGTATTTGTGTATCATGTATCACTGGGCCAAGTACGATTAACAGACACCTAAGAAGTACCTGCCGAGTGATTACGTGTATCTTGAACATAAGCAGGCATGTTGTTAGTAGGCCTTGCTTTTTGTGATCCAGGGGGTGGGGGTGGGGAGGCCTTCATTGGTTAAGTTTTGGAAATAAGTCACACATCTATTTTGTTCTTAGTCTGTCTTCGTCTGCAAGTCCCACTGATACTTGTCCACCAGGAGTAGCCCTGCTGGTGTTTGAAATACTGGTGGCCTAGCTTCCAGCATCATAGTACCATGCAAGCCTCCACAGTACAACACACTGACTAATGCATGGTGGAACTACAGACTAGGAGGGTCTATATCAGCCGACACAGGCACTTATGGGGGCCCAGAATTGATCAGGAACCTAGCAACTGTAAAGACAGGTGGAATCTCGTGATGGGCACAGCAGCAGACTCAAGCCATCATAGAAACTGCAAGCAGAAAGGCAGCACACACATAAGAAAGTAATAAGGCAGGGTTGTTCTCAGGAAGGAGAGCAAGGTCAGGCGTCCAAGTGAGGGGGCATGGAAAAAGGAAACTGCCTCTCTTGAGTGGCTTCTTTGTGCCAGGCATCTTCCCCGATCTCATCTCTTTTTATGCTCAAAGCAAGACCGAAAGGACTTACTTGATTTTTAATACAAATGAGAAAATTGATCACCAGAAAACCTGAGCCGGTTCCAGTATGGTGTAGATCTGTGCTTCTCAACCTTCCTAATGCCACGACCCTTTCATCCAATTCCTCGTGTGGTAGTGACCCCTCAACCATAAAATTATTTTTGTTGTCACTTCATCACGATCATTTTGCTACTGTTATGCATCGGACGACCCCTGTGAAAGGGTCCCTCGGCCCCCAAAGGGGTTGCGACCATGGGTTGAGAACCCCTGGCGTAGATTATAAACCCTTTGACTTAGATCCAACCTGCTCACGTGCACATAGAGGCTCTGCTACTTCCTAGCTTGGGTAAGCTAGTGAAAGACTTTTTGCCTCCGTTTCTTGTTTGGCGAAAAGTGAGGATAACAATTATGCCTACTTTACAGAATTCTCACAAGGCTTTAAAGAGTGAATATGTATTAAGCACTTAGAACAGTGCCTGCCCCATAAGGAGTATTGTATCAGTGCTGGTCAAAAAAAATGTCTCCAAGTTTATGCAGCCAGTACCTCACTTGTCCCCCACCTCCACCCTCCAAAAACACTTGAGCCCAGGTTCAAATCCTCTTTAAGTTCCACCATAGTTCCTACTTCCTCTGTGGAACACAATTCTCCCTTCTTTTCAGGGAGCTGCATCAATCCCCCAGCCCCTAGGACGCCTCCCCGAGTACTCCCTATAGTTACTGACTGCTTGCCTAATGATTGGATATTTTTCTGTGCAGCCCCTTGCTTCTCATGCTCGTGGGGGCACCTCTTCTTTTGAAGTGCGCCTGCTCCTTTCATCCCTCCGCAGTGTCCAGCATTCCCTCTGCTTTTAAAATTAAGACCTCCACGACTCCTCAGTGGAGAGGAGCTTTTCGAACGTTTGGCATAGGACAAGCATTTAAATCAAGCAGCCCCCAAATGCCTTGGTCTCGGGTAGCTTGGTAGCTTCTCCGCACCTGCCCATCCATTTGTCACAGTTTTGGTTTCACACTAACCAGTGATTGGAAGAAAGGACGCTGAGGTGTTGTTTTTTTTTTTTTACCTCACTCTATGTACAACTTGAGCATGTTTTTCTCTAGATTAAAAGCAAAAACATTTCTCGCAGCGTTGGCAGCATAGCATAGTAAGAGAGAGATGGAACGGCGCCTGGCATCATCAAAGATATGGAGAGCATGCTTTTCTGTTGTTTCCTTCCAGCACACAACACTGAGTCAGAAGAAGTAATAATAATGGAACATAAGTAAATGCACACTGGTGTATTTGAGCCAAGTACAAAAGAAGCCGGAGATTTATTTAAAAGATATGCTCTCTTTTTAGAGTGCTTTCTGAACTTTAAACCCACTGTTCAGTCCTATCTCTAAAGGGAAAGAAAAATGCACCTTGGTTCCCCCACATGCTTGCTGAGACAGTAAATGAATGCACTAGATTTCTCTTGATCAAAGCCCTTCATGCCATACATGAAATGGCTTGGCTGATTATAAATCAGTCCCCCATGAACATTTGTTTACATCTGAAAACCACTACACATAATTGCTGTCTCTGCTCAGGGGAGGCCCAGCTGGGATTACAAGAAGTGTTGCAAGGTTCTACAGAGGTGTGCTCACCAGTTCTGGCAGGAGCCTGGTGCCGCCTGTCCACACTCTGTCTGCTTTGGCAGTTGTATCCAGCAGTCTTCCTCCTCCGCAACGAGAAGTAGCCAAAAAGGCAGCTGCCTGTTTCAGAAAGAGAACCGTAAATAAGTTGCAGATCTTATATGTCAACCAAGTCCACTTTGCTCCTCAAACATAGTCTGTAATCACTGTGTAGTTACTGCGCTCTTCCAATAAGCCTATAACAGCATTTTCTCATTGGCAGGAGGAGGAGGAAAGGGAGAAGGCAGGTCAGGATGCAGGACAGATCCTAAACATTAGTTTCTCAGAAAAATGGACAAGGGCAATTTGAATTAACCATTTTTTTCCTAATCATTTTTGATGGAATAAAAAATGGATGTATTCTGTTTCAATAATTATTGGAGAGAAACAAGCAACTATTTCTGTCCTTTATTAATAAAATTGAATTAAAAAATTCTGCGTAGTAGCTATCTAGTGGGCATAATAATATCTTCAAAAGATGACTGTAAAGAATGGTATTAGAACTTTCAGAATAGTGTAAGCAGACAAGTGTTTGCCCAAGATTTATTTAATGAATATAAAATGAAAAGAAAATTAGTAATAAACATTAACATACTCTTTTGTGCAGCTAGCGTTCCAGTTAAAGTTGCAGAATAGAAAGGGGGATTTTTATGTTTCAATATTCTTGTCATCTGGCTAGCTACATAATATAGACACAGGATATCTGCATATATATTGGAACTTTTAAGCCCCTCAAATGTTAAATCCTGATTTACAAGTCCATATCACTGCCTGGTGAATACAGGCCAAGGACTTGAGTTCAACTCCAGGCCAATCACCTCAGGTGAAGGGATCACCCATCTGTCTGGAGGGTTGCCTGCTGATAGGTTTGAGAAGAACTTCCAGATTCATATAGTCTAGAAAGAAGGCTCCGACAATCTAATTCCGCAAATCAGGCAATAAAAACTCTATGCATCACCGGAATCCGGTGGACAACCAATCACGGGGATGGTGAAGGATGCCGTCGCACTCTTGTGGTGCCAAGGCCTTCCATGACTTGGAGATGTCAGCTAACAGCAACAAGGATTATCTCCAATTCCAGCACTGACAACTGAAGAGAATTATGCACCATATAACTCCCTGAAATATAGATTTCTTTAAAGGGGATAGGGGCCTATTTCTTTCATATACTCAAAATGTTCAATGTCTTTATTGTTGATAACTCATTGCCATTGAATTGATTCTGACTCAGCTACCCTGGTGTTAACAGAACATAGAGAAGCACAGAGGACCAGACTGGACCTGTTGCTGAATTTCTTAATGCTCAAAACTTGTCAAATAAAATCCTTCTGACTAAGGCTTAATGAAGAATATTGAATCCTCTTTAAATTGGTTGTGTGAGTAACTTCAGGACATTTTAGGAACGTAGTATGTTTGGGGGACGAGAGAGTCTTTTCTCTTTATTGTAATAAAACTGCCGAGGCTTACCCAACTGAGTGTCCTCCCCTTGTCTCCCAGACAAGAACAGCCCATGTGTTAGCTGATGTGGGCTCTCAGCTATAGAGGTTAAAAAATGCAGCCCTGTACCACCAACTCCAAGACCTCACTCTTATAGACAGAGCATTAGCTCTGGGGTCAGCTCAATTGGAAAGAGGTTTATCAAGCCTCCAAATCTAGGTTCTCTAGGTCGGTGTTGACTGAGGGGAATAAGCCTGGTGTTGAGGGTGGGAAGAACACTGACTATTTCTCTTGAAGGTGTTTTTTCTCTCCATGGATTTCTTTGAGCAACTAGCTCAGATTTCCTTAGGTGGTTAAGGCAGCCAGGTTGGCAAGTTATTGCTGTTCTAAAATGTGACCCTTCAATGGGATCCTTCAATAAGGGGATGTACAGTTGCCTACAGATGGGCTTTGGTTCCCTACTCCTTAGTCCCCCTCCTTCACAATAATATGATTTTTTTTGTTCTTTGATGTCTGATACATGATCCCTTCGACACCTAGTGATCACACAGGCTGGTGTGCTTCTTCCATGTGGGTTTTGTTGCTTCTCAGCTAGATGGCCGCTTGTGTAAAGTGTTGAAAAGCAAGGATGTTACTTTAAGAACTAAGATGTGCCTGATCCAAGGGAAGTTATTTCCACTGGTCTCATATGCATGTGAAAGTTGGACAACGAATCAGGAAGACTGAAGAAGAATCAATGCATTTGTGTTTTGGTGCTGATGAAGAATATTAAAAGTTCCATGAACTGCCAGAAGCACAAAAAAATTATGTCTTGGAAGAAGTACAATCTAAATGTTCCTTAGAGGCAAGGATGGTGAGACTTCACCTCACATAACTTGGACATATTATAAGGAGAAACCAGTCCTTGGAGAAAGACATCATATTTTGTAAAGTGGAGGGGCAGCGAAAAAGAGGATGTTTCTCAACAAGATGGATTGACACAGTGACTGCAACAATTGGCTCAAACTTAACAATTGTGAGGATGAGGCAGGGCTTGGCAGTATTTTGTTCTCTTGTAGTCAGACTGGACTAGATGGTACCTAACAACAACACTGTGTTCGTCCATACTCAAAGGACTATTGGGTGATTTCAATTTGTATTTCTTTCTTAACCTTGAGTTGAATCACCATTCTTATCAGTGTCATGTACAACACAAGCAATTAGACTTTTTCTAATTGGCATATTTGAAGTAAATTACCTACCTTTTGATATTTTCCAATCCAATCAACAAAGGTAATTATCCCCACTAAGATGTTTCTTCGATCAGCAGAACTTTAAGATGATCCCTCATTTGAGTCCTATGCTAATGCCTACCTAAGGTACTGAAACAAACAAATAAAAGCACTGCCATTGAGCTCATTGCAATTGGAAGGGACTCCATGTGGTACAAAGTAGAACTGCTCCATAGAGTTTTCTTGGCTATAATATAGTTTTATAGCGTTAAAAAAATAATTTTATTGGGGGCTCATACAACTCTTATCACAATCCATCCATCCATCCATTGGGTCAAGAACATTTGCACATTTGCCTCCCTCATCATTCTCAAAACATTTGCTTTCCATTTGAGCCCCTGGTATCAGCCCCTCACTTTCCCCCTCCTTCCCTCATGAAGATTTGATAATTGATAAATTATTATTATTTTATCTTCTCTTACACTGCCCGGCATCTCCCCTCTCCCACTTTCTGTTGTCCATCCCCCAGGGAGTAGGTTATATGTAGATCACTACTGTAATCGGTTCCCCCATTCTACCCCATCCTCCCTTCACTCTCCCGGTATTGCAACTCTCACCACTGGTCCTGAAGGGATCATCTGCTCTGAATTCTCTCTGTTTCCAGTTCCTATCTGTACTAGTGCACATCCTCTGGTCTAGCCAGATGTGGAAGGTAGAGTTGGGATCATGATAGTGGGGTAGGGTGGGGGGGGGAGGAAGCATTTAAGAACTAGGGGAAAGTTGTGTTTCATCTATGCTACACTGCACCCTCACAGGATCATCTCCTTCCCGTGACCCCTCTGCAAAGGGATGTCGAGTTGCCTACAGATGAGTCTTAGGTCCCCAATCTGTACTCCCCCTCCTTCACAATGATATGATATTTTGTTCTTTGTTGCCGAATACCTGATCCCTTCAACACCTCGTGGTCACACAGGCTGGTGTGCTTCTTCCCATGTGGGCTTTGTTGCTTCTCAGCTAGATGGTGGCTTGTTTAGGTAAACAAGCCTTTAAGATCCCAAATGCTATATCTCTTGATAGCCGGGCACCATCAGCATTCTTCACCACACTTGCTTAAGCATAAATTTTTCTTTAGCGTTCATATGGCGAAGGTGAGCATCATGGACTGTCAGTTTAATAGAACAGAGTGTTCTTGTATTGAAGAAGTTCTTGAGTGGAGGCTCAATGTCCACCTGCTACCTCAATACTAAATATATATATATAACATATATGTATATATATAATATATTATACATGTGTATATATTATATGTATATAATATTATATTGTATATAATATAAGTGTGTGTATATACACACATATAGATCTATTTCCCCATCATCCTATAAATAGTTACATATGTACATGCCTGTATTTATAAATTCTATAAATGCCCTGTGCCTCCTAATTCTTTCCTCCATTTCCTTTCTCTTCCCTCTTGTCCCACTATGATGCTCAGCCTTCATTTGGGCTTCAGTTATTCCTCTCCATTACATTGCCCTTAATCAATCCCTACCAGGTCTCCCACACCCTCCTTGCCACTGATTTTGAATCACTTGTTGTTCCCTTGTCTCTGGGTTGGTTTACACCAATTCCTTTCCCCCACCCCCCATATCCTGTGTCCCCTCTGGAACCATCAGTCCTGTGTTTTCTTCTCCCTTTTGTTTATCTAGCCTATCTTATCTAGATAGAACTGCAGAGATAATAATATGCTCCTAAAAACATGACAGTGCCAAACAAAGTGACACAGAAAAACAAAACAAGAGCAACAACAGCAACAACAACAAAAACCCAATGACAAACAGAATTTTTAAAAAGGGAAAAAAAAAAAAGGCTGTAAATAGTTCAAGGTTTGCTTGTTGACCTTTAGGGAGTGTTTACTGGTTGGGTCTGATGGGTAGCCACGCCCTGACCCCAAAGTCTATTTTTGGTACTCCCTCAGGACTTCCTTGTTCTGCTCCCCTTGCTGTTCTGTTTCATGCCCTTAGTGTTTTGCCTCGATGTGGTGGGTTCAGCTCAGGTACAAATCCCACACTGTGTCTCCATTGTTGTCCCATGTAAGGCTATGGTTCAGTGCGGGATGTCCATCTCGTAGTGGGGCCAGCCATATGGTCCTCTCTGTGCATTGTCTACTCTCAGCGGGGCTATTGTCCTCAGGGCTTGGTGGGCCAGGGTGTGCTCCACTCCCTTCTTCCCCCTGCATTTGCTTCCACTTCCGTCTGCTTATGGTAGGTGGGTTCCTTTCCCCCACCAGGAGGTCTAGTGTCGTTCTCTGTGGCACACACTTCCAGGGTGGGGGTCAGGCTGGTTCTGGAATTTTAAAACTTTTTAGTGTCAATTAGATAAAGGTTTACAGAGCAGACCATACATTTCTCTTCAAGCAGTCATACACAGTATAATTTCAACTCATACATTGCAATCTTCCAAATATACTATCACTTATCCCACTTCCTTCCTGTTTCCTGCTTCCACTCCTCATTCTTTCCAAACCCTCTGAATTTATCCTTGAGTAAATACAGCCCTTCTAATCTGAAGTGGTCGCTTATTACAACATGAGGGTGAGCTCCGTTCCAGATATGAGGGGGGGGTCCCTACAGGAAGTTGGAAGCTAATGAAGGCTAAAGGGGCATGTGCCAATTCAGGCCCCGAGCCAAGGGAGCAGCACACCTAGTTGTTTTGGTGACCCCCCCGCAGCCATAAAAATATTTTTGTTGCTAGTTCATAACTGTAATTTTGCTACTGTTATGAACCAGGAAACCCCTGTTAAAGGTTCTTTTGACCCCCAAAAGGGGTCACGACCCACAGGTTGAGAACTGCTGGTGTAGTGCTTCTGATTATGTTTGCTCGATAAAAATGCATCAGAGAGAAATTACTGAGTGGTGCATGATGGGTAAACATGATACTGTGACAGGAAGAAAGAAAAAAGCAAAAGATAAAAGATGAAGAAAGATAAAATATATTTATAGGTGTATATATCTATGTAAATATATAAAATTAGGCACATTTGTTTATATATGTAAATACAGCAAAGAAGCAGACAGACTTTGGGCCTCTATTTAAATCCTACTCTAGTACAAGAATGGTCCGTTCTAACAATGTGGCACTTTAGGATACTCACTTTCCCAACACAATCACCGAAGACAAAAAAGCTGCACAAGGAAATGTGGTGAAGAAAACTAATGGTGTCTGGCTATTAAAAGACATAACATCTGGGGTCTTAAAGGCTTGTAGTTAAACAAACAGCTTGTTTTATCATGAGTTGTCAATGGGAACAGGTCAAAACTAAGCACTGAATAGTTGTGAAGTAGCAGGGATGTAGTAGAGACCCAAAATACACCTGTAAGATAATTGGACAGTCTCTCACAGAAAGGCTAAAAGGAAGCGATGCTATATCCAGAGTGTGGTATTGTACTTGTGAAATATATAACTATCCTCTATTCTTGAATATTTCCTCCCCCTACAATTATGGTTTCAGTTCTCCCTCATTAACCTTGTTAGAATTGCATATGGTTATTAGTGAAATTAAGATCCTTCAATTCATGAAAGCCAACATGGCTAATCCCCCAGAAAAAGTAACGGGAGTAATGGTTTCCTGAGGGTAAGGGAAAAGGGGGGAAGAAGTGGGGAAAGCTGAGCTCAATGATGACTCTATAGCCACACTCAAGGGGAGTGAATAACAGAATTGTAGGTGTATGGATATACTAGATAGTGTAAAACACAGGTATATTTATATATATTAACAATAATAAGGTTTGGGAGAGGGAGGGGATAAAGGGGAATGGATATCAAGGAGGTTAAGAAGGAGAATGCTTTGAAACTGACTGTGGTAACAAGTGTACAATACTGCCTGGTGTGACTGAACTCTGGAATGTCATGACATGTGTAAGAGCTCCCAATAAATGATAAAAATTAAATGTGCTGTCTTATAAACCCTATGTAAGCTTGCTATGAGTTGGGATTAACTTCATGAGAGTGGGTTTGTTTTTGTTTTGTTTGGATAATCTAGGAAATAAGTGCTATTGTAGTTCTGTCTTGCATGTACACTGGAAGCATGAGAAAGAGTTGAACAAGATGGAAATGAAAGGAATAAGTGGATTAAGAGAGTAGAAAGGTAAACACCAGTTTAAAAGTAGAATGGAGCGACTTTAATTTTACTGAAAATTCATGAATCCTATCTTTTTTTAAAAATCATTTTATTGGGGGCTCGTACAATTCTTATCACAATCTGTACATACATCCACTGTGTCAAGAACATATGTACATGTGTTGCCATCATCATTCTCAAAACATTTGCCTTCTACTTGAGCCCTTAATATCTGCTGCTCATTTCCCCCCTCCCTTCCCACTCCTCCTACCTCATGAACCCTTCATCATTCATAAATTATTATTATTTTGTCATATATTACAGTGTCTGACGTCTCCCCTACCCTCTTTTCTGCTGTCCCTCCCCCAGGGAGGAGGCTATACATAGATTCTTGTAATCAGTTCCCCCTTTCTACCCCACATTCTCTCCACCCTTCAGGCATCGCCACTCTCACCACTGGTCCTGGAGGAGTCATCTGTCCTGGATTCCATGTTTCCAGTTGCTATATGTGCCTATGTACATCCTCTGGTCTAGCCAGATTTGTAAGGTAGAATTGGGATCATGACAGTGGGGGGAGGAAGCATTTAAGAACTAGAGGAAAGTTATATGTTTCATCGTTGCTACCCTGCACCCTGCCTGGTTCATCTCCCCATAACCCTTCAGTAAGGGGTGTCTGGTTGCCTACCATTGGGCTTTGAGTCTCCACTCTGCACTCACCTACATTTTCAAAGATATGATTGTTTATTCCTTGTTGCTTGATACCTGATCCCTTCAACAGCTCGTGGTCACACAGGCTGGTGTGTTTCTTCCATGTGGGCTTTGTTGCTTCTGAGCTAGGTGTCCACTTGTTTATCTTTGAGCCTTTAAGACCCCATATGCTATATCTTTTGATAGCTGGGCACCATCAGCTTGCTTCACCACATTTGCTTATGCACACGTTTGTCTTCATTGATCATATCAGGAAGGTAGGCACGCACTGATATGATTTTTAGTTCTTTGATATCTGATAACTGGTCCCTTCTACACCTCCTGGTCAGACAGGCTGGTGTGCTTCTTCCATGAGGGCGTTGATGCTTCTCAGGTATATGGCGGCTTGTTTATCTTCAAGCCTTAAAGACCCCGGACATTATATCTTTTGATAGCCGGGCACCGTCAGCTTTCTTCACCATGTTTGCTTATGCACACATTTTTCTTCAGCAATAATGTCGGGAAGGTGTGCATCATGGAATGCCAATTTAATAGAAGAAAGCATTCTTGCATTGAGGGAGTACTTGAATGGAGGACCAATGGCCATCTGCTGCCTTAATATTAAACCTATAAATTTTTGCACGTACATCTGTTTCCCCACACCCATATAAATATATTTACATATGTACATTCCAGTCTTTAGACCTCTACAAATACCCTTTGTCACCTAGTTCTTTCCTCTATTTCCTTTTACTTTCTTCTTGTCCCACTATCATGCTCAGCCTTCATTTGGGTTTCAGTAATTTCTCTCGGTTATCTTGCCTTTGCTGAATCCCTACCAGGCCTCTCACACCCTCCTTCCCACTGATTTTGGATCACTTGTTGCTCCCCTGTCCCTGGGTTGGTCAGCACCACCTCCTTACCGCCACCTCCCCCTCTCCCATGTCTCCCCAGAACCATTGGTCCCGTTGTTTTCTCCTCCAGACAATTCATCCAGTCTATCTAATCTAGATATATCTGTAGAGATAATAATATGCACTAAAAATCAAGCCATAGCAAGATAGGCAATGGGTGAGAACACAGCAATGACAACAAAAAAGGAAACCAATTACCCCTAGAAGAATAAATTAATTAAAAGAAAACAATTTTAAAAAGAAAGAAAAACCTGTAAATAGATCAAGGTCTGGTTTTTGATCTCTAGGCATGTCCTTCAGTCAGGTCCAATGAGGTACCTTGCTTTGGCCCCAGAGTCTCTCCTTTGTACTCCCTCGGGGGCTCCCTGCTCTGCTCCCATGGTTGCTCTGCTGCACACTTTTAGTGGTTTGCCTCAGTGTCACAGGGCCAGTCTGGGCCAGTGATGACACTGAGTCTTCAGTGTTGACCCCCTG
Organism: Tenrec ecaudatus; assembly: GCF_050624435.1. Lineage (NCBI taxonomy): Eukaryota > Metazoa > Chordata > Mammalia > Afrosoricida > Tenrecidae > Tenrec > Tenrec ecaudatus. Next base: position 147,630,097 of record NC_134548.1, read on the forward strand.
GGCCAGCAAGAGATGGCGTGTCTCATAGTGGAATCAGCCATATTGTCCACTCTGTCCATTGGCTGTTCTGAATGGAGATATCGTCCTTCAGGCCTGATGGGCCAGGATTTGCTCCACTCTCTCTTCCTCCCCCTTCATTTGCTCCTATTTGCTTTGATCAGACATGCCCCTCTCTGGAGCTATAAATCTTCATGGGAGTGGATATCCTCATCTTAACCTTTCAATTTGAATTGAGGTCAGTTTGATATCAAAGTTCATAAGTAAACTATGACTTTTGAACCTTGAAAACCTCTTAGGACTTCTAGAAATAATCTATTATATTCATTGGTGTCTATGTTCATAGTGGGTCATGGAAATAAGTTCAAATATATAAGAATATTTTCAGCAAGGAATAAGATTAATGGGCCTTACATTTTAGCTTCTGTAACTATAATTATTTCTAATTCTAAAATTCCAATTTAGAATAAAACACTCATAAAATAGAAAAATGAATTTATTATATCAAATATGTTCTTAGATCACAAAGCCATAAAGTCAGAAATTAATAACAAAAGTTATTAACTTTTAATTCTACTAAAATTTTAATTAAACTTTATGAAAAAACTTATGAAAAATTGTAAATGTCTTTTTTAAATGAGTCAGATAATGGTATTGGTAAAATTAACCTCCAAAAAATTCTTTCCTTCCTAAAAGCAAAGAAAAACTGGCAAAAAATCATCTTCATAACTCTGGAAAGAAAAAATAGCTTACTGTTAGTTAAACATGGAGTATTTATTCAGAAAAAACTTGAATCTCGGTAAAGACAGCAAGTTTTGTGATATTTTAACTCATTTTATCTTTATCTTCCCTTCACCACCTCCATGCTTGTCTGAAAATCAATAGTCTGAAAAATTGATGAAAATCAGCACCCAATCCACCACTGGAATTAGCAGAATGAAACTGAAGCACGATGAAGCTTCATTTCTAGAGAATTGCCTTTATTCAAACTCTCTGGGGTAGGGGTCCTCAAATTTTTAAACAGGGGGCCACTTCACTGTCCCTCAGACCCATTGAAGGGATGGACTATAGTTTTTGACAAAAACTATGGGCAAATTCCTATGCACACTGCACATATCTTATTTTGAAGTCAAAAAAACAAAAAGGGGCAAAAAACACCCGGCAGGCCGGATAAATATCTTGGGCGGGCCGCATGTGGCCCGTGGGCCGTAGTTTGAGGACACCTGATTCTGGTGCTTCCCCAGAAGACTTCATAGGTAATTCTCTTTACATTTGACCCAATGCAAAAATCCCATTATCCAGGGGATTTTGCTAAAAGCAATTAGATGTATTTGATTAGCTTTGTGGCTGCCAGAAATGGTGGATAAGAGTTTGAACACCGGTAAGCAAAGCAAAAAGTTTAAGAGGAAATGTTTGGCATTAAGATGTCCATAAGGGCTTTGGAAAGCATCAATATACTCTTGGGAATCTAGAAGGGCTGTGCTCATCATTAGAAAAAAAAACAACATAAAGTACACAAAATTGTCACCTTCGTTGACAGTGAAACACTGCAGATACAAGAAGTAAAGGGTAATCACTGTGGTAAAGTGTGCCAGTGTGGAAGGAATTCCCCAATATGCAAACAGGGCCTCAAAAGAGGGCCGAGAAAATCAACAAAATAGGGATATCCAAAGCACAGTATGACTGTAATTTTATTGTATTTCATTCTTCTCTTATATGATTTAAAAGATAGCTGGAAGAAGCAATAATTACAAACTGCATTGATGACTGGTCATTGGATAAAAATACAATTTGTATGATAAGATGAACATTAAAGATGTGGGAAGTAACAGAGCTACATAGAAGCAAAGTACTTTTGGTGTGTGTTATTTTAATATTGTTGATGTTAGGCAAAATTAATATTAACTAGAATGATATATGTTAAGGTATAATTTATAAGCCATATGGAAATCTAATAAAATGCAAAATATCATAAAAGTGAAAATTGTATACTGTATGGATCCTCCTCACCTTCCAGGTTTTGACTAAGAGGACCATTTTTACACCATTCATTGTACACAATAAACTTTTCTAAGCCTCAGTCTTATCATCAATGCAAGGAAAATAAAGTGAGTGCCTATGAAGGAAGTTAAACCATTTAAAATTAAATAATTTTATTGGAATGTACTTCACATATAATACAATTTAATTGTTCAATCGTATAAAGAAACATGGAACAATCATCACCACATTCAATTTCAGCTCTCCATTTCCTGTAAAGCCTCCCCTGCCATTCCCTTAGGTAATTCCTAATCCAGTTGCTGTCTCTGTAGATTTACCTGTCCTAGATTTCATGTACAGAAAATCATACAAAACACAAACAGGAAGCAAACAACAACAAACAACAATGAATGGACAAAAGAGAAAAATCTCAATAAAAAAGAAAGCAGAAAATATTAAAACCTATTACTTTAATATAAATCAAAAGGGGGATCAAATGATATTATATTTTAGCCTACTACCTTTGCCATAGTTGACTTTACAATGTTCTCTCTCTGATGGCAAGGTTATTCACACCCCTGGACTATGGCCAGAGGGTATGCACTGGAGGCTTAAACCCTGTGTGGAGTTTGGGCCTCCACTATCATTCATAGCCTTCTGCTAATCAGGTATTCATAATTTAAACTCATACTGTGCCCTCCTTTGAATTTTGATTTTATTATTCACAATCGTAGGATCACACAGGCTGGTATGCTTCTTCCATGTGGACTTGGTTGACCCATTATTTAAATGGCTTACTTGCTTGAAGGCAAACCTTTAAGACTCCAGACACTGTTCTTTCTAATAGCTGGGCAAAATTTGGTTTCTTCACCACACTTTGGTATAGCACTCACCTTCAGTGATTTATTCATGAGGGTGAGTATTGAGCAGGGCCATGTTATAACAAATAATGGTTCTTAGATTGGGGCTAGAATTAAGTGTGGTCTTTATGCCTTACCAGTATTTCTGGCGATTTAAGATCATTTTATTGGGGGCTCTTACAGCTCTTATAACAATCCACAAAGCATATTTGTACCTATTTGGCCATCATCATTTTCTAAATATTTACTTTCTATTTGAGCCCTTAGTATCAGCTCCCCTTTTTTCCCTCCCCCCTCATGACCCCTTGATCAATTATAAATTATTATTATTTTCATATCTTATACTGACCGCTGTCTTCCTTCACCCACGTTTCTGTTGTTCATTTCCTGCCCCTGGGGGGAGGGAGCGACTTAAGGTAATTCTGTTGATAGTGTCATTAATGTAACCAGCGGTATGTAATGAAAAATATTGTGGAGAAAATGAAATTATACAAGGATAGGCTGACTTCAGACCTCAATACATGAAGTTTTGACTTGTGCAAAGTAAACTCTTAAGTAACTGGACACTATTTCCATGAAAGATGGGGATTGGTGATAAGACAAAACTTTCAGTAACACGTATTCACAAAGGCAGATTGATGCTTACCAGACAAATAGATAGGAACGCAAGGAGAGCTTTTGCTAATTGGTAATAAAAGAATCAGTTAGTTGTTTAGGAACAGATAAAACTAAATCCAGTCTCTATAATGCACATAGGATAAGTTCAATATGGATTAAGAATTTAAAGATAAATAATAAATGTAAGGAGAGTATTCAAAGGACACATGGGTAAATTCTTTAACCAGATTGTTGAGAATGTCTTTCTAGCTAAAACTCAATAGGTAAGGCAATAAATTAAAGATTGGTAAATGACCTCAAAACCAAACCAAACCCACTTTTAATTAAAAATCCCCAATATAGAAGAAAGACCCTGGCCACCCCTATGACCCAGTAAGGAAGCTTCTATGCATCCACTCCTGTGTTACATAAACTGTGAAACTTAACAGAAACAATAAAAAACAGAGAAAATTGAAACAAAAAGCAGAAAACAATAATAATCATAATCTACAAATAAAAAATAAAAGACCACCAACAATATTTGAAAGGCCAGCGAAGAAATTTCTATTGTGGAACAAGTGAGAAACATTTAAGCCTAGAGTAAATTTAGTCTGGGACAAGAGGGAGGTCAACTTGCTAAGTATATTATACATATTCGATCCACCATAATCATGCTTATAATAATCTCTCTGAATAATCTCGCTGAAGACAAATGGGTGCATAAGCAAATGTGGTGAAGAAAGCTGATGGTGCCTGGCTATCAAAAGAGATAGTGTCTGGGGTCTTAAAGGCTTGAAGGTGAACAAGCGGGCATCTAGCTCAGAAGCAAAAAAGCCCACATGGAAGAAGCACACCGGCCAGTGCGATCACGAGGTGCCAAAGGGACTAGGTATAAGGCATCATGCAAAAAAATAAAGATATATGTGTGTATATGTATATATATGTGTGTGTGTGTATGTGTGTATATATGTATATATGTGTGTGTATATATACATATGTATATATATATATATATATATACCATATTGAATGAAGGGGGAAGTGCAGAGTGGATACCCAAGGCCCAAGTTTCGGCCACTGGAGATCCCCTCATAGAGAGGTTTAGGAGAGGAGATGGGTTAATTAGGGTGCAAGGTAGTACCTATGAAGAACACAGCTTTCCCCCAGATCCTGGATGCTTCCTCCCCCCAACTACCATGATCCGAATTCTACCTTGCAGGGCTGGACAGGGCAGAGGTTGTACACTGGTACATATGAGGGCTGGAGGCACAGGGAATCCAGGGTGGATGATACCTTCAGGACCAAGGGTGTGAGGGGCGATGCTGGGAGAGTGGAGGGTGAGTGGGTTGGAAAGGGGGAACTGATTACAGGGATCCACATGCGACCTCCTCCCTGGGAGAGGGACGGCAGAGAAGCGGGGGAAGGGAGACTCTGGATAGGGCAAGATATGACAAAATAACGATGTATAAATTACCAAGGGCACATGAGGAAGGGGGGAGCGGGGAGGGAGGTGGGGAAAAAAAAGAAGACCTGATGCAAAGGGCTTAAGTGGAGAGCAAATGCTTTGAGAATGATTGGGGCAGGGAATGTATGGATGTGCTTTATACAATTGATGTATGTATATGTATGGATTGTGATAAGAGTTGTATGAGCCCCTAATAAAATGTAAAAAAAGAAAAAAAAGCTCTCTGAGAGTAAGGTGTTTGAGGCCCTCGCCTGTAGCAAGAGAGGATCTGTCAGTAGCTTAATCTGACTGGATACTCACTGGAGCATTGAGATACTCAATATATGGTGGTCCTGTCCCCTTTCATTGGACACCCACTATGCCAGGGGACCCACCACGGTGCAACGACTGCCATTTCCACTGTCTTGGGGTGGCTATCCTTAGCTTCTTCTGCCACGAGAGTATTCCAGTCTTTAGTCCAAGGGCACAGGTAGTTTTGAGGTAGGGCCCAGTTGGTTCAGTCAGGTTTCCATGTCATGCCCTTCTGGCCTGGTCCTTTGGGGATGCCATGTTCCCTGTAAAACCAGCATCTAAGGTAATCATAGTCGTTAGTCCACGGTGAGGTTCCCCACGGATTGAGCAGAAACATATTTGAAGTGTCTACCCAGGACCATAAAACCAGGTTTATTTTTCCATTAGGTTCCTTACAATTATTGCTTAGCATTCCTTTCCGATGTGAGGCTACTCCTCCCCAGTTTCCCAATCTCTGTGGAGCAACCAGACCGGGAACAGCCAGACAAAAATAGTTTATCGTGTATTTTGGACTTATAGTTCCTACTCTTGAGGTTCAATCCTAAATATATCCAAGGTAGGAATGTATATAGATATCTATAGCCTGATACATCATTTATCATCCTGTCCATAGTAACTGTGGTAATCTGTCAGGGTGCTATTATTGAAGTCTTTGATTAAATGGCAATCATACTGCCTAAATCTGTAAGATAGACACAATGAAAACCGGGAGATCAAGGCAGAGGGACAAAACTTGAAAACAAGACATCCCACAGCATCGACCAGATTGACATGCAATTGTATATCCATCTTCACACATCTTTAGGTGGTATGTTCTTGGGATAATTTAAGAACAAATTTATGGTTTGTGAAGCCTCTAGATTGCTGTAAAGAGTTTGCTAGAATGAGATCTTGGGAAGCAGGGATTCCTCTCCCCAGTTCTGGAGCTGATTATTCTAGGGTTGCTTATTACAGGATTGAATGCACCATGCCTGGCTCTTCCTGATCTGGTCAGCCCAAGCCTGGCTGTTCCAGGTCTGGTTGCTCTATGTTGGGAAGTTTTCATAAGCAAGGTTTCCATGGTGACAGGAAATGTAGCTGTCCAGGCCTTTTGTAAATGCTGAGCCCTTCTGACTCACACCATTGCTAATCCTTAGTCGTTTGTGTTTTGTTTTTTTCTGTTACCTCTTGCATTTCATTCTCTGGCATATTGAGTTATGTGTTGGGGTGCTAAGTACAAAGTCAAGAGCTCAAAACCACCAGGTGCATCTCAGGAGAAAGATGAGGCTTTTTACTACTGAAGAGAGTTACAGGGTCTGGCCCTGCCCCCCTGAGGAGATTACTGAAGATGCCAATGCCATAGAAAAAAGTGTGGTGAAGAAATCAGATGGTGCTCAGCTATCAGGAAAAATACGGCATATACTCATGTATAAGCTAAATTTTCCAGCACAATTTTCAAAAATACTTTTACTGGGGGCTCTTACATCTCTTACCACAATCCATATATTCATCCAGTGTGTCAAGCACATTTGCACATGTGCCGCCATCATCATTTTCAAAGTATTCTCTTCGCACTTGAGCCCCTGCTATCAGCTCCCTATTTCTCCCCCTCCCTCCCCTGCCCGCCTGCCCTCACGAAACCTTGATAAGTTATAGATTATTATTTTTATATCTTACATCATACTCCGTCACCCCTCACCCACTTTTCTGTTGTTTGTCCCCCTGGGATGGGGATCCTTGTAATTGATTCCCTTTTCTCCCCCCACTCTCCCCTAATCCTCTTGGTTTCTCTATTCTCATTGTTGGCCCTGAGTGATTTATCTATCCTGGATTCCCTGTGTTGTGAACTCTTATCTGTAGCAGTGTGCACGCTCTGGTCCAATCACATTTGTAAGGTAGAATTGAGGTCATGATAGTGGGGTGAAGGAAGCACCAAAGAACTAGAGGAAAGTTGTGTGTTTCAACACACTTTTTATAGCATTCCTATCTTCAGTTATCTCTTCATGAGGGCAAGTACCTGCTCTTGGATTAGGGCTAAGATTAAGTGAGAGCTGAAAGTCCATCCATATAGCTCCGGTTTATGTCTGTCCCTGATCCACTTTAGAGAAATCATTATCATTTTATTGGGGAACATTATAAATCATCCCTATGAGGTATGTGACAAAACAATTAATATTCTCATTAATTTAGCCAATGGTATAGAACTTAAAATAGTATTAAGAAAAGAGAAGCATATATGAATAGGACAGCTTTTTAGACTAAAATGCGTGGACTGTTGGCTGGTATAGACGAAAAACTTAAGTAGCGGGGCACTATTGAACAATGGCAATAGAGCAAAACTTTCAATAAGGTTCATTCACAAATGCTTAAAATGACTGCTGGACTAAGACATGTCATTAAAAAAGCAAAGAGGATGAAAACAGCTAATATATGGCAGTCTTAAGTTGTTATTTATTGGGCATCCTCAAGGCAAGAGATGTAAACCAAAGTCCAATGACTTCCAAATCCACACCGTGGCATATTAGTCACCTGCTTCTTCTCACAGTCTTAAGCTCAAGGGGGGTAGTTCAGTTCCTTTGGTTGGGTCCAGTTCACTGAATGGGATTTCCAAATCAGTTCCTTCCATGAAGACCTAGTGCATCTTGAAAGGACAGAGGCTCAAGTACCAGTTGTCTGTGGCACACAGCCTGGGTCACCAAGAACTGGGTAGACACTCAGTCAAAAGTGCCCAGTTAGGAACATAACTGGGCATAGACCCCATGGCGGGATCTATACAACCAATGTTAAGCGTTTTTCCAAAGGAAAGTTAGTGTGAAATCCATATCCCAACCCGCCTCTGGACTTGAGTTTTCATTAAGGTTCACTGAGTACACTTGTAGAGGTATTTGTTGATTTGGGGTGACCGAAGAACAATGTTATATGGCAGGGAGTAATTGCCTTCTCCCCTTCCTCCCCAAATGAGAAACTAGCTCCAGCTGAGGTGAGGCCTCCTCTCTCAATGTGGCTTTCAAGAGGAACAACTAAATGAGTGATACCCAAGACTGTGAAAATGACGGTCATAGGACATTGGGTGAGACTCCTGCCTTAGTGGGTGTCCAAGGAAAGGAAGCCCAGCACCACCATATATTTAGTTCCTCCTTGCTCCTCTTGCATTATTATGACAGGTTTTAATCCGAGAGGCAAGGTTTTTCCCTTTACAAGAAACGACAGAAAAATTGCCCCTAGCATAAACCCCTATGTCCAATATAACCAGAGCCCAATCAATTAAGAAATGAATCTGTACCCCAAACCGCCTCACAATTCATGTTTTGCAGCTCGCAGCTGGTACCTTAAAATGCTATGCCATTGGGTAAATTATTGATGTTATCAATGTGTTTACCTTATACCCTAAAGTGATGATTGGCAATGCTTTTCTTTTTTGTGTCTTTGCTTTATTTTTTGCTTGCTTCTTTGTTTCTGTTTGTTGTTGTTGTTCTTGTTGGTTTGGGTTTGGGTTTTTGCCTTAGATGACCACCAAAGCAAACCAGAATACTTCATCACCCATGTACAAGCAGATGGATTCTAGAATCTCACTTAATTCTAGCCCCAATCCAAGAAGAGTTTGTTCTTATGACATGGCCCAGCTCTGCTCACATTCAAGAAGAGATCGTTTAAGATAAGGGTGCTACAGCAAAGTATGGTAAACAAAGCAGGTGGTTCCTGGTAATCAATTTGAATAGTGTCTGGGGTCTTAGAGGCTTATATGCAAACACCATTTAAGTGAGTCTTCAAGTAAGTCCACATGGAAGAAGCCCACTAGCCTGGGTGATCCAAGATGGTGATAACAAAAACCGGATAATGATGAAGGTAAAAGTATCAGAGGTTAAATTGTGAACATCCAATTGATAAAAGGCTGGGGAATTTGGTGGGAAGCAAAAATACATCTTCACTAAGCCGATTCCCTCTGGTCATAGGCAAGGTACTCAAACAGCTTTACTATTAGATGGAGATTATTGTAAACTTGATCAGAGTAGATTGAACCGCAGTATAATAGGATACTTAGTCAGTTGACCTCACCCCAATTTTTTTAATACCATGGTTTACAAAATTAATTTTTTAAAATAAATCATTTTATTGGGGGCTCTTACTGCTCTTTTAACAATCCATACATCAATTGTATCAAGCCCATTTGTACATATATTGCTACCATCATTTCTGAAACATTTCTTTCTACTTGAGCCCTTGGTACCAGCTCCTCTTCCCACACCTAATTCTCAAGAATCCTTGATAATTTTAAAATTATTTTTATTTTCATGTCTTACACCGTCCGCTGTCTCCCTTCACCCACGTTTCTGTTGTTCATCTCCCCTGGCGCTGGGGGTGGTGGTGGTGGTTATACATATATCATTGTGATCATTTCACCCTTTCTCCCTCTTCTCCCCACTACTCTCATGGTATCGATACTCCCATTATTGTCCCTGAGAGATTTATCTGTCCTGGATTGCATGTGTTAAAAGCTCTTATTTGCACCAGTATACATGCTCTGGTCTAGCCGGATTTTTAAGGTAGAACTGGGGTCTTGATAGTGGGGGGGAGGAAGCATTAAAGAACTAGAGGAATGTTTATGTGTTTCATCGGTGCTGAACTGCACCTTGACTGACTTGTCCCTTCCTTGTGACCCTTCTATGAGGGGATATTAAATTGTCTACAGATGGGCTTTAGGTCTCCATTCTGACTCCCCTCATTCACATCGAAATGGTTGTTTGTTCTGGGTCTTCTGATGTTGGATACTTTATCCCAGGGACACCTCATGATCACATGGGTTGGTATGCTTCTTCCATGTGGCCTTTGTTGCTTCCCTGCTAGATGGCCGCTTGTTAAACATCTAGCATTTAAGACCCCATACACTATATTTTTTAATAGCCAGCCACCATCAGCTTTCTTCACATTAGCTTATGCACCCAGTTTGTCTTCAGCCATCGCATTGGGAAGGTGAGCATCACAGAATGCCAGGTCATTAGAACAAAGTGCTCTTGAGTTGAGGGAGGACTTGAGTAGAGACCCAGTGTCTGTCTTCCTACCTTAATACTTAACCTATAAATATTTATACATAGACCTATGTCCCTATTGTTAAATATTAATATATTTACATATGTACATGCCTATGTTTATACCTCTATAAATGTCTTTTGCCTACCAGTTCTTGCCTCTATTTCCTTTTTACTTTCCTCCTGCCCCATTATCATGTTCAACCTTCATTCAGCTCTCAGTAATTCTTCATTGCACTTGATCAAACCCCACCAGGAATTCTATACCCTCCTTGCCAATGATTTTAGATCTCTTGTAGTTCCCTTGTCTTTGGGTTTGTTGGTTTCCTTCTCCCACACCCAACCCCTACTCCTCTTCCATATTTCCCCAGAACCATCAGTCCTCTTGTTTTTTCCTTGGGATTGTTTATACTGCCTATATTCTCTAGATAGACATGAAAAATAAAACAAAACAAAGAATAGTTTATGAATAGTTCTATGTCTGTCTGCTGACCCTTATGTATGTTTTCTGATTGGGTCTGATCCGGTGCCAAGCCCTACCCCCTGAGTCCAAAGTCTAGTTTCAGGATTCCTTGGGGACTTTGCTTCTCTTGCTGCTCTATTGTGCTCCCTTCGTGGAATGCCCTGGTGTGGGGCAGGCAGTCTGGGCCCAATTCCCACACTGACCTCCCTCTTGACCCAACCTGAATTTGCTCTAGGCTCAAATATGTCTCGATTGTTCCAAGAAAGAAATTTCATCTCTGGCTTTGAAAATATTGTTGGTGATCTCCTTTTTATTACTCTTCATTTTAGTGTTTATATCACTGTTTTCTTCTTTGTGTTTCATTTTAAAATATTTTTTCTGTTATGTCTCCCTGTTTAAGAAACACAGAAGTAGTGGATGCCTAGAGACAATAACTGCAGCAATGGTTTATCATCAATGGGTGGGGGAGGGGGAGTTGAGGAGTAATAAATGAACTTGGGGCGGGGGAGGGAGCATTAGAACTAATTATGATGATGTATATACAACTGTTTTAGAAAGTGATTTAACTATGGATGTGTATGATGTATGAATATTATATCAAGGACATTACTTAAAAAAAGAAATCATAGTTGACCTATGGTTACCATGGGTAAAAGAGAAAGAGTTTTCACTTAGGGGTCACTAAGTTTATTTTAATGGTGGTGGTGGGTAGTGGTAAAACTTGGAGGGGGATATCTATAAGGGCCGCACAACATGAAGAATAAAATCAGTGGCACTGAATTATATATGTCGAAGTTGCTGAATTGGAGAATATTTTGGTATGTATATTATTGCCAAAATTTTAAAAATACATGAATAACAATGAGTACAAGGAAGAAGAAACTTCTAAAATTGATTTTGGTGAAGATTATGAAACTCTTCTTGATATGATTGAACTCTTGAATTGTCTAATATGTGGATGGCTTCCCAATAAATTGTTAGTTAAATAAAGGGGTGATATATGGATCATAAACATTTGGCAGGCACACCACTTCATTGCTTGGCAGGTCAGATTAGAAGATGACATGACCTGAGAAGAGATATCTTCCTTTGTCTTGGTGTTCATTCATGTATTTGTGGTGTCATCAATATTTGCCCTTTTGTGATTGACTGACTTAATTCTTCATAGTGGTTTCAAGCACTTTGTTATGTCAAAAAGTGCTTCATGTAATCATCAAAATGCTTCATGGATGCAAATTATTCCATTGTGTGTAAGTACCTTAGTTTCCGAATCTATTCTTCTACTGGTGGGTGTTTGGACCATTTTCAGCTTCTTGCTATGCTGCTATGAACATGGGAGACCATCTATCTCTCTGTATTCCACATCTTATTTGGGGATCATATACCCAGTAGAGGTACTGTTGGGCCTTATGGAATTTCGATTCCCAGTTATTTTAGATCAGCGGTTCTCAACCTGTGAGCGGTGACCTCTTTGGTGGTCATATGACCCTTTTACAGGGGTCACCCGGTTCATGACAGTTTTTCATTATTCGTCCCCGTGGGGGGGGTGTTCTAGTTGATCCTTGTGATCAATTCTCCCTTTCCCCCCCACCTTCCCCTAATCCTCCTGACATCTCTACTCTCATTGTTGACCCTGAACGGTTTTATATATCCTCGATTCCCTGTGTTTCAAGCTCTTATCTGTAGCAATGTGCATGCTGTGGTCTAATCTGATTTGTAAGGTAGAATTGAGGTCATGATATATGGGGGGAAGGAAGCAACAAAGAACTAGGGGAGAGTTGTATGTTCCATAGATGCTATATTTCACTCTAATTGGCTCATCTCTTCCCTGTGACCCCACTGTGATGGGATGTCCAATTGTCTATAGATGGGCATTGTGGCTCCACTCCATGCCCCGCCCCCATTCACATTGGGTCTGATTTTGTTTGGGGTCTTAGAATGCCTGGTGCCTGACTCCAATGACACCTCGTGATCACACAGGCTGGTGTGCTTCTTCCAAGTGGGCTTTGTTGCTTCTGAGCTAGGTGGCCACTTGTTGATCTTCAAGCCTTTAAGACTCCAGATGCTATATCTTTTGATAGACTGGCACCATCAGCTTTCTCTATGTGTCATGGAGTCCCCTGTGAATCCCTATTGTCTGTAGGCTAGGAATGTGAGCAGCCCTAATATCAAAGTGGATTTTAGTAGCACTACTTAGGCTATAATGTAACTCCCCTTGGACCCATTTTGAATTAATACAAAACATTAATATTCTGTTTTCTCTTAGATTGAGGCTATGCTCTGTTTAATATAGTCATTGTTGCTGGGTCTCCCCCTCCCCCTTGGTTTGTATGTTTTCCTGTATAAGGAAGTGGGAATACGTGGAATCATGAAGACAATGGGGAGGGGAGGGGACATGAGGAGTTACCCCAATGGATACTAGAAAGAAGAAACGGTTCTGAAGTTGATTGTGGTGATGATTGCCCAACCCTTTTTGACATGATTGAAATATTGAATTGTGTCATATGTTGATTATGGCTCAATACAACTATATTTAAAAAGGCATGGCTTCTAATAGAATTTGTTGTTTTTAGGCCCCCTTGAGTCAGTTATGACCCATAGTGACCCTATGCACAGCAGACCAAAACATTGCACAGACCTGTGCCATCCTTTTCATTGTTCCTGTGTCTGAGCCCATTATTGCAGCCATGGTGTCAATTCATCTCATTAAGGACCTTCCTTTTTTTTTTCACAGCTCTTCCACTTTACCAATCATGATGTCCTTCTCCAGAGCCTGGTCTGTCCTAAAAATATCTCCAAAGTATATAAATGAACTCTCGCTATTCTTGCTGTACTTTTGGCTAACACTTTCAGTGCAGTTTGACCTTCTTCCGTCAGCGCCATTGGTTCTTGTTCATTTGCTGCCTCCTGAAATGGAAGACTGTCAACTAGTTCTTTTTGGTACAGTGACTATATATTCTTCCCAACCTCTCTTGATGCTTTCTACATCGTTCAATATTTTGGCCAAAGTATCTTTCAAGATGGTAACTTGAAACTAGGAAGGGCTTCAAGGAAATAGATTGACTCAGGGGCTTCAACAATTGGCTCAGGCATAGGAACAACTTTGAGGATGGCACAAGACCGGACTGTGTTTCATTCTGTGGTGCCTATGGTAGCTATGGGTGAGAATCGACTCCATGGCATCCAACAACAATAACAACAACAGCTAAGACCACACAGAAGAAGCACAATCTTCAAATACTGCAACTCGAGTCTTGAATTATTTTCTTGACTTTGTTCCATTTCAGGCATATTCTTCCCTTTTGGTTTTCTAAATCTGGGTCCTTGCACATTTCATTATAATATTTGCCTTTGTCTTCTGGAGCTGCGCTTTGAAATTTTCTATTCAGCTCCTTGACTTCATCGTTTCTTCCATTTGCTTTAGCAAATTTCAGACTCTCTACTGACATCCACTTTCATCTTTTCCTTCTTTTTAATGACCTTTGGCTTTTCTTCAACTCTGATTTTTCTTGATGTCCTCCTGAAAGCTCATCGGGTCTTCTCTCATTGCTGTTCACATCATCATATGTGGTCTGGAGATGTTCTCCAAATTCAGATGTGATAGATTCAAGGTAATATTTTGGCTCTTGTCAACTTGTCTTAAGTGTCGTCAGCTTTAACCTTACTTATATATGAACCATTGACAGTCTGTTCTACAGTCAATCCCTGGCCTGGTTTTAGCTGCTGAGATTGAGCTTTTCCAACTGCTCTTCCCGCAGATGACGTCAATTGGATTTCTCTCATTACATCTTGAGAAGTGCACATGTACAGTCACATTTTGTGTTGTTGAAAAAAGGTTTTGACTATAATCAAGTCATTGGCCTTGCAAAAATTGATCATGTAATCACTAGCTTTGCTTCTACCACCAGGTCCATATTTTCCAAGTACTCTCCCTTCCTCATTGTTTCCAACTTTTGATTATCTATTGCTCATAATTCTCAATGCATGTTGTTCACATGTTTGATTATTTTCTGTCTGAAACTTTTGGTAGAATTCTTCAGTTTCTGCATTGGTAACTTTTGTTGTGCATACATTTGTATAATATTTATATGGAAGGCATTTTCTTGAATGTGAATAGAAAGAATCCTCTCACAATATTGTATTTCAAGACTGAGTATGAAATATCCTTATAAAACAAGAATGCAAAAACAAAGAGCTAAAACAAGATCTCTATGACTACCCATTTCCCAGCCACCAAAAGCTATAGCATCTGAAGTCTTAAGGGCCTGAAGATAAACAAGCAGCCATGTAGCTGTGAAACAAAAAAAGCCCCACACTCATGGAAGCAGCACACCAGCCTGTCCTAATTCGGAGCTGATGGTGCCTGGCTCTCAAAAGATACAGAATCTGGGGTCTTATAGGCTGGAAGATAAACAAGCGGCCATCTAACTGAGAAACAACAAAGTCCACATGGAAGAAGCACACCAGCCTGTGAGATCACAAGGCATCAAAGGGATCAGGTAAGCAGGCATCAAAGACTAAAAAAAAAAAAAAAAAACGTCTTAGCATTGTGAATAAGGGGGAGTGTGGAGTGGGGACCCAGGGCCCATCTGTGGGAAATTGGACATCTCCTTGCAGAAGGGCTGCATATAGGAGCAGAGCCAGTCAGGGTGCAGTGTAGCAATGATGAAATATACAATTTTTCTCTAGTTCTTGAATGCTTCCTCCTCTATCACGATCACAATTCTACCTCACAAATCCAGCTGGACTGGAGGATGTACACTGGTACAGATAGGAACCGGAAACACAGGGAATCCAGGACAGATGAACCCCTCAGGATCAAGTGGTGAGAGTGACAATACTGGGAGGGTGGAGGGAAGGTCAGGGAGAAAGCAGGAACAGATTATAAGGATCTACATATAACCTACTTCCTGGGACACGGACATCAAAGTGGGTGAAGAGAGATGTCAGATTGTGTAAGATATGACAAAAATAAAGATTTATAAATTATCAAGGGCTCATGGGCGAGGGGGGAGCAGGGACGGAGGGTAAAAAATGAGGAGCTGATACCAAGAGTTCAAGTCGAAAGCAAATGTTTTGAGAGTGATGATGGCAACATATGTACAAATGTCCTTGACACAATGGATGGATGTATGGATTTTGATAAGAGTTGTATGAGCCCTCAATAAAATGATTTAACAAAAACAAGTATGCAAAGCCATTTCTCTTGAAAATTGTTGGACACTGGGAATGAGCAGTAGGATGTCTGGCAGTAGCCACGAAGTGAATTGCCTTCAAGAAATTTAAAGGAAATTTCTCAGAGCATGGTAGGACCATTCATGTTTCCAATGAAACAAAAATGGACACATTAGCTTGGGAAAGCTTTTCAAATATCATACAGTGAATATTCCCCCTCTCCAGTCAGGTATTTTGATCTTTCTGGTTTCCCCTCGATCCCTCAAAGTTGCTATGGGAGAGGGGCTCTGTGATGTCAGAGTCATTCCAGGGCCCTCAGTGGCTGAGGGCGTTCCCATGACAACCGACCAAACAAATCTGACTGGCCTTACTCCTCATTACCTGAGAGGCCCTATTTAAGGAGATTAGGAGACTTGGGAGCAGTTCACTGTTGGTTCCAGGATGGACAAGTTGACTGAGATGGCAGACATGACTGAGAAGACACAGTGGAACATCCAACCACCTCAAGCACCAGTGGGAGTAAGAAGAGGAAGAACTCGCATTCACATGGGATTACGGACAAGGTCAGATGGCCTAGTCCATGCTCTTCTACTTCTTCACCTGTCATTCCCTTCCCCCCATTGGTTCAGACCCTGTGTTTGCCTGCCACATATCCCCTTCCCAACCTATACCCCTTCACATGATAATCCACTTGTAAACCCTGTCCCCATTTTCTCTCAAATTAATGGTATCTCTCTATGTCACTTCCACATGCAGATGATGTTGCAAAAGCTACCAGAGCAAAGAAGTCAACAATATTAGTCTGTTACTACAGGAAGATTAAGAAAGAAGGTTAATGTCCACCACAGAGAATGAAGAAGTTACTAAGAACCATGGTCCTTCAAGTGACACCTCTTGCTCACAAAGTACTAACAGCCTTGAAGTCCCTGGTGTGGCCTCAGAGGAGGCTCAGGAGAAACCCCGAACGATATAGACACCAGATCCCACACTATGGACGAATACGGGTGGTTGGTTCATGATTCAGTTTCCACAGGTTGTGAGGAGTCGCACGTGTATGTGAGTTCATTGATGATGGCAAGGGAGGGAAGACAGAGATGTGTTAAGAGGAGGGTAGGGGCTCCCCCAGGGTTGGTAAGCCAGATAGTGGATGAGGACTAAGTATTGAAGACAAATGTCATTAATGGCCCACAGGCCAGGAGTCCAATGTGCTTGGTGGTGCTGGTGGTGGTGGTGGTGGTGGTGGTGGTGGTGGTGTGTGTGTGTGTGTGTGTGTACGGGGAGGAACATGGGGCAGCAGTGGCATTCCCTAACAAAGACAACCAAGTTCTTGCCATCCTCCAATCCTGATGCCACATTCTACTTCATGAAACCAGCTTCTCTGCCGATTTGCACAGCATATAGATTAAATAATATGGTGAGAGGACACAGCCTCTTGATTCATGCACAGGTTCTGTCGGCACACAGTGTTCTGAATTTTCCCTTTCCTCTCAAGACTACCCATAGTTTGTTATGGCCCACACAGTCAACGGCCTTGGCATATTCAAGAAAATACAAATCACCATCTTTCAGTTATTCTCTGCTTTCAGCCGAGATATTCCTGACATCAAGTTCTCTTCTGAATCGGGCCTGAACCTCTGGCAGCTCATTGCCAGTGTGCTGCTGCAACCATTGTTGTGGGATCTTCAGCAACATTGTACTTGCATGTCATATTAATAATACTCTACTATAATTTGAGCATCCCGATGGGTCGCCTTCCTTGGGATGGGTACAAAGATGGCTCTCTTCCAGTCATGTGGCCACGCATGTCTTCCAAACTTCCTAGTAAAGAAACCGAAGTGCTTCCAGTGTTGCATCAGTTTCTGGAAACAAAGGAGTGAAAGTCTCTCATGAGGAGTACAAAGTTTTCCTCCTTCTGTTACAGTCTTGGAAACTCACAGGGAGAGTTCTACTCTGTCTTATATGGTCACTATGAGCCGGAACCAGTTGGATAATAGTGAGTTTGCTTTGGGTTTGAAACAAGTTGGTTACCACGGTTCACAGCTCCTTTCCTGCATTCTGTTGCTTCATGTCTTGTTCCCTGATAGTATCTCTTTTTAAATATTGTGTTGTGCAATTGATGCACATTCTTCATCCTTCAAATAATACTGTGCTTCCATATGATACAAAATGCAGTACCATACATATTATTAAAAGATATAGAGATACAGATATATGGAGATATCTGGACAGTTTATCCTACTTTATAAATTTAGGGGTTCTACTTTCATGCAGTTTTTGCCCATTTGTGTGGCTGCTTCATTAATCTCTTTTATCAGAACATCTGGAAATAGTAAAGTATTTCACCAAATTATTAGTTTTGAGTTCAAAGGGCAGTGATTTTATGTAAGTGTTTTAAAATATTCTTATCTGTTCAAACATAAACAACTCAATAAATCTGTGCAGTCTAAGTGTGTTATGATTGGGCTGGATTCATCTCCTTCCATTAAATAGAAATACATACTGTTTTACTTCAGCCAAGGTGAACTGGTTAATGTCCACCAGGAATGGACAAATTAGTTGTTTGGTTTTAGGAAGACAGTAGGTTTCCTTACCTCAAAGTTTGATCATGAAAATTGTATGAACCTCAGAGTCGGCTTCATGAGTTAGAGAGAGAGAGAGAGAGAGAGAGAGAGAGAGAGAGAGAGAGAGAGAGAGAGAGAGAGTTGGGGAAGGGCTCAGAATGTTCCCATGACAAGTCACCAAGGATCCTGATAAATTAAATCATGCTTATGATATAATGGTACGATGTCCACTCCCTGCTCTACGTGCTATGTATTAATTCACTTTAAGCTCACAACAACCCTGCAAAGCAGTTATGACTGTCATACTTGCCTCTCCAATGGGAAGCATCTTTCCTGAGACAATATGAAATTGTGTTCTAATCCTTTAAGAGGACAAAGGGACACAAGTGTAATAAGGTAGAGATACACCCATGTAAGATGCCATTTTCAATTGTTAATTTGAACAAGGGGCTTCCCTAGATTTTGGCCTAATAGAATGAAGGTATTTGATACCTTGTCTAGATTCAAATTGATTTCCTCTGACAAAAGAACAAGTGCAAGTGACTGTAAGCATGGATCGATTGATACCATACCCCCAGAGGCACGTAACTCTAAACTGAAAGCTTTAGAAACCTATCAGACATTGTGGCCCATTGGCCCACAGTGAAACCCAGTAGGGAGACAAGGAGCATGGAGTGGCTGGTCATTTCGAATGGCTGATGCTGGTTACAGCAGAGTTGAATTTGCATTTCTTTAATGGCCCATGAAGTGGAACTTCATTTCATGGCATAGTTGCCATCTTTATATCCTCTTTGCCTATTTTTAAATTGCTTTGTGGTTTGTTTGGTGTGTGTGAGTGTGTGTGTGTGTGTGTGTGTGTGTGTGTGTGTGTGTTTGTGTGTGTGTGTGTTGAGTTTGAGCTCCTCTATGTATTCTGGATACAGGTTCCTAAGCAAATATTTGACTTGCGGTTGTTTTCTGCCATTCAGTGGTTTGTATGTTCTTTCTCTTAACAGTGTAGAGCAGAAGTTTTACATTTGTGTAATATCTGAGTGATCTATTTCTCATTTTATGGCTGTCTCGTGTTATATCCAAAAAAAATCTTTGCCAAACTCAAGGTCACAAATATGTTCTCCTCATAGAATTTTTACAGTTTTGGGTTTTTCATTTATGTCAATACTCTATTTTGAGTTAATGTTGGGGTATGGTGCTAGGTATGGATCAAAGTTCACATTTTGGCATATGAGTATCCAATTGATGCACCAGCATTCAATGGACAGTCTATATTTTTGCACTGAATTGCCTTAGTAGCTCTGTCAAAAACTACTTGAACATATATGTGTGTTCTTTTATTTCTGGACTCTTCTGTTCCATTGATCTATGTGTTTATCTTTTGTTGATTGCAATTAAGACTTTTAAATGTATAATGGTCTCTCTACAACTTAGTTGTTGTTCTTGTTTTTTAAGTTATTTGGGTTATTCTAGGTCCTGTGTGTTTTCATATAAATTTTAAACAAGTCAGTCAAAAGCTCCAGAAAGCCTTCTGGGATTTTGATTGGATTTGCGTTGAATCCATAAATGTACTTAGAAAAATTGATGTCTTACCAAAATTGAGTCTTCCAACATATTAGTACATGGCACAGCTCCCCATGAATTTATATTTTTATTATTTTCTCTCTGTAAGACTCTATAATTGTGTCAGATTTATCCTAAATATTTTGTTTTTGATGCTATCTTAACTGCATTGACAATTTGTGTTATTGGTTAGAAACATGGAAAGACAATTGTTTATATATTGATTTCATTCCCTATAACATTACTAATTTTTCTTATCAGTACAAGTAGTTTTTGTAAATTCCATCATATTTTTTTCTAAATAGCCCTACCATTAGCACATAAATACAGTTTGTTTTTCCCCTTCTAATCTGTGTGTAATTTCTTTTCTTGTCTACTGCACAATATAACTTCCGGGAAAATTTTGGATTGAAGTGATGAGTCTACTACATCCATGGCTTTTTTCCGATCTTGAAGAGGACTAGAGGGGAAAGCATTCAGCCTCTAGTCATTGATTATGATGTTAGCATAGATATTTGACATATGCCAATGTGGTCGTTATATAATCTGTTGTCAGTTTGAGAGGATTGAGAATGAAGGGGTGAAGTCTAGTCTGTCAATCAGGTTGCTGCTTGATGACCTCATTTGGAGCTAAATAGCTTGCTGGAGGCAGGACGCTGGCTCACTCCCTGGAAGACATTGCAGCTGACAAGACACATGGAGCTAGGATAGTGCCCTGAGCTGGAGGAGGCACGTGGAGACCCTTGCCAGCGCTGAAATGTTTACAGTGCCACTGGATCCACAAGACTTCCCACCCACTGGCCTGTGATCTTCCTGCATTCAGCATCATTGCATGTGTTTCATGAGTCTGAAGAAGACTTTATAGATTGGTATCAACATATGGGCAAATATCAGACTTATGGACTTGATCATAACTGGTCTGGGATATTTTCTTAATTTACAATTACTCTTGATCTGGACAGGGCTGGGATGTTTTCTTAATTTACAGTTACTCTTTATATAAAACTCTTTCTTTTACACATGAGACTCCCTGGATTTGTTTCTCTGGTCTACCTAGACTAACACAACCATGTTGAGGGATTTCCTTCCTGTAGGCATACCTTGTTTCGCTGAACTTCACTTCATTGTACTTCACAGATGTGGCATTTATTTACTTGTACAAATTGAAAGCTAGGGAAAACCTATATTAAGCAAATTTAATGGCACGATTTTACAGCAGCATATACTTACTTCATGACTCTGAGTCACATTTTGGTAATTCTCACAATATTTTGACCTTTTCCACAGTACTTTTGGCCATTTAGTAGAATAAAGTATACTGTGAGTCTAACTTTTATATATACCAGGAAACCAAAATATTCATGTGACTCCATTTATTGTGATGTTCACTTTATTGCCGTGATCTGGAACTGAACCTACAATCTCTCCAAGGTATGCCTGTACTCCAACTTTGTGTTGATGGAATGGGTTTTCGCTTTTGGCACATCCTTCTATTGCATCTATTGTAATGATCAATTAGTACTTCTTTTTTGCTGATATCATTAATTATACTGATTGATCTTCTCATTTAAAACCATCACAGCATCTGGAATAGAGTGTCTGATTATCCAGTAATCAAGAGAAGGACAGGCTTATTTATGCACACATACTAATCTGAAGTGAACAATTTCACATTTTTTTCACCACATCAAAAATTCTGCCCCTAGGTATGGCTGACATTTTTCTCTCTTCCAAATCCACAGCATCTTCCTACAGTATCAAAGTATTTTTTCAAATTAAAAACCCTTGAACTGGGTGTGGGGTGGGGCGGGGGATAACCAGTAAGAAAGGTTAGCAGAGGATTATGTGTGTTTACTTACTAATCTGTAGTGAACTATTTCACCTTTTCATCACGTGTCGTGAAACCTGTGTGAAATTGTTCACTACAGATTAGTAAGTAAGTAAGCACAAGTAAGGCCATGCTTACTTTGCTTATTGAGTAATCTTCCACTGGACCTAATAAGTCATGATGCATTTCTCTTTTTATATATTGTTAGATTGAACTTGCTAGAGTTTAGTAAATAATTTTTGCATCTATGTTCTGTGGTTTCCTTTTTTGTAATGCCTTTATCTAGTTTGGGAATCAGGATATATGTACTTATCTTCAATTTTGTAGAAAGAGTTTGTATATAATTGGTATTCTTCCATATATGTGCAGTAGAATTCTTAGTGAAGCCATCTGCACCTGGAATTGTGTGTGTGTGTGTGTGTGTGTGTGTGTGTGTGTGTGTATGTGTGAAGGCTTAAACTACTAATTCCATTTACGCTATATTTAGGCTGTCTATTTAATCTTAGAATGAGTTCTGGTTGTTATTGTCAGGTTGCCATCAAGTCACCTCTGATTCATATTGCCAGCATCCCCTACAGAAAGCAACATTGTCCAATCCTGTACCATCCTCACGATGGTGAGGTTTGAGCCTGTTGTTGCAGCCACAGTGTCAACAGTGTCACTGACCTATTTATCCAAGCATGGCATCCTTTTCCAGGGACTTGTCGCTCCTGATCACATGTCCAAAGTACGTGAGAAGTTGCCCTATCCTTGAGTCTAAGGAGCATTCTGGCTGCACCTCCTCAAAGATATATTTGATTGTTCTGGCAGAAGCCTAGTCCTCTTCCATAGTTCTAGCCCTAGCATTGGCCCTAATGGTCTCCCCTACCCTTAACATTTGCCCTAACCTAGTCCGATTGCCCTAGCATTTTCCCATATCCCAACCCCTACCCCTCTTCCATAGCCCCAGCCCTAGCCTATGATGTCTTTAATTTGTGTGTGCATGCTGGCAAATATTCGACTTGCAATTATTTTCTCCCATTCTGTGGCTTTTATGTTCTTTCTCTTCACAATGTCATTTGCCCAGCACAAGGTCTAAGTTCTTGACAAAACCATATTTCAAATGCATCAATTCACCTCCAGTCTTCCTTATTCACTGTCCAACCTTCACATGGAAAGAAGGAGATGGACAGTACCACGGCTTGGGTGAGGTGCATGTTAGTCCTCAAAGCAACATCTTTGCTCTTTAATACTTTAAAAGAGTTCTTTTGGGACAGATTTTCCCAGTGCAATGCATCATTTTATTTCTTGACTGCTGCTTGCATGAACATTGATTGTGAATCCATGCAAAATGAAATCTTTGACAGCTTCAACATTTTCTTCATTTTTCTTCATGTCTATTGGTCTGGTTGTGAAGGTTTTTATTTTTTTTCCATTGAGTTGTAATTCACACAGAAAGCTGTGGTTTATTATCTGCCTCAGCAAGTCCTCTTGGCTCTTTGGCAATCGAGGTGGTTCGTGGGCCTTCCTCTAATTGTCTTGCCTCATTCTTCATGTAGTCCCGTTCCTCTGATTATTGGCGAAGCATACAGATGGAATAACTATGGTGAAAAGATACAGCCCTGACATACATTTCTCATTTTAAACCATTGACTATCCCCGTGTGATATTTAAGCATTGCCTCTTGGTCTGTGCACAGATGCTACAAGAGCACAGTGAAGTGTTCTGGAATCCCATTCTTACCAATGTTATCCATAGTTTGTTATGATCCATGCAATTCAATGCCTTTGCATAGGCAATAAATGCACAATGTCTGTATCAGGGAATTTGCTTATTTGGTCACATTTTTCAAAATTATTATTGTAAATTGCTCAGATTTCCTTATTATAATTTTAATATCTGTAAGGATGCCTGTTATCTTGTTCTTGATATTTCTAATTTGTGCCTTCTCTTTTTCTTGATCAGTCTGCCAAGGTATTTGTTTATTATGTTTATTCTTTTAAACGTCCTTCCACCCTGACTTTTATTATGATTTGAGTGAAGGTCTATGGAGCACATTAATTTTTTACTCAATAATTCATATATATTTTGAATATATATATCATTTCAATTTTTGAAATGTAATAGGACCTATTCCACTAACTCCCTATGTTTCTTGTTTCCATTCCTCTTTCTGGACTTTGCCCTTTTGATTTGAAATGGTGGATTATTCGAAAGTGTGTTTACCTCACTAGTGTTATTGTGTCCCATAGAGAACTGTCTATTGCTGGCTGAAAATTGAGCCATGGGGGTGAGTTAATTTCCAAACCAGAAGGATAACTAAGGGCCATAATCTCAGAGATTCTGACCAGTAAGCCATGTTTAAAAAATGGTTTTGAATTTTATTCCATACTCTTCTTCCACGCTATCCAGATTCTTCAGGTGTGATCTGTGGTACCAAGGCAACATCTAGTTCTTCTGGTCTCAGGGTCGCAGAGACTGATAGTCATATGGTTTATTAATCCAGTGGATTATGAATTAATTATTTATATATGTATTTAACTTAATTCATCCTTCTTTTTTTCTGGACAGGATAAGACCAATAGCTGTATCTAAGCTGGCCACTCACCAGTTTTTAAGACCCCAGTTGATACTCATCTATGTAGAATGTAGGACATCGACTAAAGCATCAATTTTTTATTACATTCATTTTCTCTATTTTTTTCATTTTTAGATTTCATTGATTGCCATAGCAAATATTTATTATCTTTTCTTTTGATAACGTTGGTTTATTTTGCTCTCTTTTATGGTTTCTCTGAAATAACATGACATCTTAGACTAGAACTGAGACTTTCCTTTGTTTCTAATATAGAAATGGAGTTGGGAAAATTCCCTGATGTACTGCTTTAGTGGCATCCCAGAAATTGTGACATGTTGTTTTTTTTCATATTTTTCAGTATATAGTGCTTTCTAATTTCCTTTTTAAATTTATTCTGTGGGTTTGTGGCCTAGTGATTGCACTTTGGCCTACTTAACCACGAGGTCAGCAGTTCAAACCCACCATCCATTCAGTGGAAGTAAGGTGAGGTTTTCTATACCTGTCGAGAGTTACAGTCTCAGAAACTAACAGGAGTAGCCCTCCTCTGAGCTGTAGGGGTTCTATGAGTCAGAATCAACTTGGTGGACATGAGTATATTATGACCCAGAATATAGTCTAGCTCTGTAAATATTTCATGTCCACTTGAATGATAGTTCTATTGTTGAATATAGTATTCTAGAGATGACATTGAGATCAATTTCATTGCTTGTATTATTCCCGTTTTCTAAAATCTTACTGATTTTTTATTTGGTCTATCAAATATTGAAATCCAAGTACTGTTTTTGGCTATAATTGGGAATTTTTCTGTATCCTCTTGCAGTTTTATCAGTTTTACTTCATGTATTCTGAAGCTCTATTATTGGGGGTAAATATGTTTCGAGATGTCAAATCATCTTAGTACAGTGGCCCTTTTATCGCTATGTTATACCTTCTTGCCCTGGTAATACTATTTTTTATGAAATCTACTCTTCCTGATATTCATATTGCCACTTTTGCTTTCATTTTTATTAGTGTTAGTATAGTATATATTTTCAATCTTTAAAAAATTGTATTTTCATTTTTATACTTAAAGTACATTTCTTGTATTCAGTAGAGTCAGGCCTTGTAACAAACCAAAAGAGGAGCTTATATCAAAGGCTCAAGTAGAAAATGTTTTGTAAATGGTGATGGCAACATATGTACAAATATTCTTGATACAATTGATGTCTGGGATGTTGTAAGAGCCCCCAATAAAATGATTAAAAAATCAATTTCACAATGTCTACCTTTTGATTAGGATATTTAAATCATTTATAGGTACTGTGATTCTTGATTTGGTCTAGGTTAATTTTACTCTCCTGCCTTTTTTTTTTCTTCCATTTGTTCATTGTCTTCTTTGGGATTACTTTATATTGTTTGTGATGCTACTTTGTTTCCTTTGGGTTATGAACCATTGCCCCCTGGCTAGCATTTACAATATATTTAACATAATACGCTCCACCTGCAAGTGGTATTATGCCCTTCAAATATAGCAGAAACATTGTATAGAGATACACGCCCATTTCTTCACTCTAACCTTTGTGCCATTTTGCAAATGCTGTTCTTTGTGTTAGTTGCCTTGTTGACTCATGATCGCCCCAAGGGTGCAGAGCAGGACTGTTCCATGGGATTTTGAAGCAGATTTTGGAAGCAGATCTCCACGCCTCTCTTCTGAGCCACCTCGAGGTGAATTTGAATCATAAACATTCAGCTAGTATCCACTGCTTAACCATTTTCATCACCGAAGTTAGGACTACTGTTCTTATACATTTGTTAAAGACTCCACAATAGATTGTTAGATTTCATTACACAGTCCATTTTATTTTAAAGAGATTTAAATAATAAGAGAAATATTATATTAATTAAGAGCAATAATTAATTATATTAATAGTAGTAGTGTTTTGGATACTCTGCATTCTTTCACCTAGATCCTTCCTTACATCTGGTGTCATTTTTCTGCTTAAAGGACTCCCGTTTACATTTCCATAGTGAAGGTGGGTATTGCTTTAGTGGTTGGGTGCTATCGATCCTATGTACAGCAGACCGAAACCTTGCCCAGTCCAGTGGCATGCTCATAATTATTGATATGTTTGAGCCTGCTGTTGAAGCAACTGTATCAACCCATTACACAGAGGGGCTTCCTGTATTTTGCTGATCTTTTGCTTTAGCAAGCTTGATGACCTTATCCACAGATATTTTTCCCACCTGGTAACGGATACAAAGAACTTTGAGATGGAATTTTACCATCCTGCCTCCTATGCTTGTGCGTCTACAGGATAGATATGTTTCTTCTCATAGCAATCCATGGGATATTCAATATGCTCGGCCAACACCAGAATTCAAATGCCTCAGTTCTCCTTCAGAGTTCCTAATTCATTGTCCAGCCTGCACATGTAGAGAAGGATCTTGGAAACACGAGGTTTGAATCCAGCGCCCATGAGTCCTCAAGGTGACATCGGTTCTTTTACCGCTTTCAAGAGATCTTTTGTAGCAAATGTTCCCAGTGAAAGACATCATTTGCCTTATGAATGCTGCTTATAAGAGTTTTGATTGTGGATCCAAGTAACATGAAATCTTTGATGACTTCAAATTTTTCTCTTGATATTGCTTATTGGTCTAGTTGTGAGGATTTTGCACTCTATATTTTGATTCGATCTATGTTGAAGGCTTCATTAGGTTTTGACCTCCATCAGGAAGTGCTTCAAGTTCTCCACTCTTCCAGAAAGCCAAGTTCTGTTATCTGAACATTGCAGGTTGTTATAGTGCCTTCCTTCAGTATTGATACCACACTTTCTTCATCTAGCCAGTTTTCCTGTTTACTTGATGAACATAGTAAAGATGGTTAAGTATGATGAAAGTATTCTTGTCTGAACAATCATCTCTTGTTCTATGTACGATGTTCCTTATGAACACATGTTAATGATCTGGAATTCCTATTCTTTGAGATGTTATTCATAATGTGTTATGATCTGCACAGTCGAATGCCTTTGTGTAGTCTTTCTGGAAGTCTCTGCTTTCAGGCCAGACTCGTCTGACATCAGCTGTGATATTTCTTGTTCCATATCCTCTTCTTAAGCCAGTGTGAATGTCTCCTGTGGATGTAATACTGCAACTGGTTTAAAATTATCTTCAGAATCATTGGACTTGCATCTGTATTGATGGGGTTATTCAATAATTTCCACATTCTGTGGCATGATCTTCCTTTGGAAACGGCATGAATATGGATCTCTCTGAATCAGTTTCTTGGCATAGAACGGTCAGTGCCTCTAGTGCCGCCTCAGCGTGTTGAAACATTTCAAATGGCATCCCTTCAATTCTCGGAGCCTTAGTTTTCACCACTGTCTTCCGTGCAGCTTAGGCTTGTTCCTGCAATAGCAGCTGCTCTTGATCATATGCTAACTTGGAAATAGTTGGATGTCTACCAATTCTTTTTGTGCTTGTGGATTTCTCCCATCTTCTTTTGGTCCCCCTGCCATCCCATGGCAGCCCTATGCACAACAGAATAAAACACTGACCAGGCCTGTGACATCCTCACAACTCGCTTTCAGTTAGTGCCCAGCTGTACAGCCACTGTACACTATCTTGTCGAAGGTCTTTCTCGTCATTTGCTGCCCCATTACTTTACCAATCATGAAATCCTTCTCCAGAGACTGATCTCTCATAACATGTCCAAAGTCCATGAGAAGAAGTCTGCTTATCCTGGCCTCTGGGGAGCATTCTGGCTGTACGTCTTCCAAGATAGATGGGTTTTATCCTTTTTGAAGTCTGTGGGACTTTCGATATCTTTTGCCAGCACCGTAATTTCAATGCGGAGATTCTTCTCCCAGCTTCCTTATTCAACGTCCAACTTTTTCCTGCGGAAGGGGAGATGGAATAGACCATGGTTTAGAACAGGTGCGTCTTACTCCTCAAAGCGACATCCTTGCTTTTCAACACTTCAGAGAGGCCTTGTGCAACAGATTTTTTTTCCTTCAGCTGTTGTTTATTGACATACAGGTAGGCTCTATAGCAACAGGCCTAGAGGTGGCTGCCTTAGGCGTTGGGGGACAATGGAAGAGAGAGAGAGAGAGAGAGAGAGAGAGAGAGAGAGAGAGAGAGAGAGAGAGAGAGAGAGAGAGATATGCATGGAGGAAGGGAGGGAGAGTGGGAGAAGGGAATGACATCAAAAACTTTGTGGAACATTTCCCTCATCTTAATTCCATGAAATATGTGTAGCCCCCCCCCCCCCGTGTGTGTGTGTTTGTGTTGTTGTTATTAGTGCCATCTACTTGGTTCTGGCTCACAACAATCCTAAAATCCTAATTACAACAGAATGAAACACTTCCAGATCCTTTGCCATCATCACAATTCATCACAATGGTTGCTGGATTTGAGCCCATTGTTCCAAGGTTCTCTAATAGCTCTTGGTCGATCGAGGCTAAAGCATATATTGCATGAGAGAGAATACTGTCTTCCATATGAGGCCATCCCTAGCAAACTGCCACCTCTATAACAAAACATCTGCTAGTGTAAGATGTCAAAGACCGAGCTTCGACTGACTGCTTCAAATCAACAGATGACAATAGAGAGATCAGACCCTGGGATTTCATTGGATTTGAAGTGTGTATGTGTGTGTGTCGCTCTGTGTGTGTGTGTGTGTGTGTGTGTGCTTTCAGAATTGCTCTGAGAGAGAGAGTGTTTCTGAATACATTACTAGATTCATGTAGAGTGAAAATGGAATCTAAAAGAAAAATATACTATTTTCTTTTTTACAAATTTAGACTTCCAGTATGAGTGAATTCATCCTAATATTGCCAAATATGCTGATATTTTAAATGTATGTGTATTATATTCTTACTAAAATATAATGGAACATAAATCCTACTCTGCTTTACATACCTTAAAAACTGCACCCCATTACACTAACAGTTAGTACAAAGGAGAAGAAAATGTTCTAAAATTGAGTGTGGTAGTGATTGTCCAGCTGTTTTTGATATGATTGAACTATTGAATTGTATGATAGATGGATGAAATGCCAAAAAAGTGTTTTAAAAAAACAATTGCAGCAGGATTAGACTCTATAATGTGTAGTGAACATAATACAAAGGATATTTACTTCTCATTTTATTTTATGTCATATCATTCTATTTACATTATCATTTGATGCATTCATAGAATATAGATTACTTTGAAACATTCTTGTCGATAACTTTTTAAGAGCGATGCTATCATTCTAGGAAATCACTATTGTACTTGGAGTTGCAAGAGTTTGTTATCTGTTACCACCATTTGTCTTTTTCAGAAACTCCCATATCTTATTGAACCAGATTTAGCCTGCATTCTTTAGATGCCACTGCATCATTTGCAGCCATAAGTCATACATTCCTTTTTTACTACAAAAGCATAAATATATCTGTGCTTAGCTTACTTATTTGTTCTAGAATGGGCCCAAACATATTCCAGCTATAATTTTACAGCCTCATTAATAGTCAGCAAACATTTCTCAGTTGCTTACTCTGGGAAAAGCGCTGTGATAGGTGCTAAGATGGGCATGCCAAAGAAGCACATGACATCATCCTTGGAACTGACTGCTCTAGTAGGTGATAAGATATGTATGCAAATAATTAATAAAAGCCATAAGCGTAGGTATGGTTCCAGAAATGTTCTATGGAAGTTCAGAGGAAGGATGAGGAAATTATGACACATGGTTTGTTTAGGAAATCGCTAGTACCCTATTAGGATTTGAATAAAGGGTTTATAAAGGTAAATAGAGTGCGCTACTGTCAAAAACTTAGGTTGGGGCCACAATATGAAACACCTTTGATGGTACAATAAATAAGCTAGCATTTTCAGTTCCAAGTTTCCTGAGTCAACAAGGAACTAGGTCCCTTCTACTGCCTCTTACCAAGCCTTTCATTGGAAACCGGGGCTCACAGTCTTCCTCCATTCCACGCGGTGCCACTCTCATCTCTGGTGATTCCTTTGTCCACAACAAACAATCCTTCTGACACATAAGCCTCTTCTTTCTTCAGTCTGCATCAACTCACACCAAGAACTCTCTCATCTGTACAATGTTAATGACAGATTTTTCTATTTATTAATAATCACCTATTCTAACTCTTCATTTGTGGCATTTATTACACATAAGCTTTTCTTGCATCAAGACCTCTATACCAGCAAGAACAAAACCCCAAATAAGAAAATCCAAACCAACAGCCATTAAGTGGAGTTCAACTCATACAGACCCTATAACATGGTGTCTGCGTCTTTGTACAGTTTTACAGAAAAGACAACATCATCTTTCCCCTAAAGGGTGCCTGCTAAGTCTGAAGTGCCAATCTTGTGGTTAGCAGGCAAACCCTTACCTAACAGCCGCCAGTGTTCCTTACTGTAATATGTTGTCTTGATTATTTTCTTTCCTGTGTAGCCTAGATCCCATCATTCAGAACTTCTCGATTTTTCTTTTAGTAGACTAATCACACATGGTCCAAGACACTCGAACAACAAACCAAATATCATCAGATGTTAAAGACATCTGATGTCAAGCATCATAGCCAATGATGCCTCATTTGCCTATGATCTCGCCAGTGTAAAACCGCATCCACACTTCAGTGGCCGCCAAACCATTCAGCAGAGCTTCTTTAATTGTGAGATTTTTGGAGGGACCAGTGTTAACACTGCTGACTATTTTTCTCAGACTCTGAATAGCTGCAGGAATCTCAGCAGGGGGTGGAGGAACCAGCTCCATGCTGGCATAGTGCCAACATGTGTCCAATTGGACTCTAATTTTTTTTTAATTCAAACATTCTAACAAGGGCTTGATTTATTGATTGAGTCCTACCTCTACATAAGGATTGCTAGAAAAATTCTCCAGTGACCAGATGAGTTACTCACCTGATGTTCAGTCTCAGCTGTAGTTTCCATGCTATGCAGCAAACCAATATTTCACATTTGCTGTATCTCTCTTTTCCACTCCAATTCTTGCTTCAGAGAGAAACTAGAAATATTTAGGTAATTAAATATTTTCCTAAATCTCTAGAAAATATTTTCAACTTCTGGTATTCACAAACCAGCAACTTATATGCTCAGTGTACAGCTGGCAATTAAAAAACAAAAGCCAAGCTCACTGGCATTGAATAGATGTTGACTCATGTCAACCATATAGGATAGAGTAGAACTTTCCCTATGGGAAATCTTCATCTCCCATAAAAATGTACAGTTATGGACACCCACAAGGGTCATTCTATTCTGTTCTCTATGGTTAGACTATAAATCTACATGAGATTACCTTGCAGGAGGCCCAGGCCATATTGACCAGTGTTCTTGTGGTTATTGCAATGGACAAGGACTTACCCAAATGGAGAAAGTTAAAATATAGTATTCTGTGTAGTTTCATTTTTGTCTTTGTGGTAAAATAATGAACAGTCTTTGGTCTGGCTTTTACAATTTTCAGTGGAGACTGCGACTGGGAGTCCCTGTGGTTGGCTTCCAGTCTCGTTACAGACAAGGAAGATGGATTTCTCTTTGTATTCAGAAGGGCATTAAAGCGACTGCTAGTTATCCGTTGCCCATCATGAAGTTTTGTGTGACTTTTCAAAGGACTAAGCTATAAAATGCCCTTGGTGGGCACACAGCGCTTCCAGTGAGCTTCTTGTTAATGGCTTCTTTAGCTGATTGCCTTTACCTGAGATAAAATTAACCATCAAGCTCTGTTTCAAGCCCCTGGCTATCAAGTGGGAATGTTTAAGCACTTGGTGGCCCCTCTTACTTTTGAGTTCCGTGAAGCAGTATGTTGATGCTTAACTTATTTGAAATTTGGCAATGGACAAGAGAACAGTTTGGTGGTGCCTTTCTTGTAACATCGTCACATCAGGTTATTTCTTTAGAAATTCCCCTTTTAGCCCATGATTCTTTCACCCATTCCCCATCCCAGTGTGCATTCTAAATCCTCAAATATTACTTAATGAAAGAATTGATGAGCCTTTGGTGATACATTTATTTTGCTTAGAAACTTGATTTCAAAGTATGAATCACAGGTAATAATAAATTCGCCTGTAACCCTTCCAAACTCCCACCCCGTCAACCCCCCCCCAATAAAACTCCTAACAGTGAGGAAAATGGGGATCTAAAAATAAGGTTCTTAATCTGGCACGGTTTTTCTAATACAGGGATCAGTATTATCATGAATGTTATGAAAATTGGAGCGTAGCAATAACAGCAAATTTCCATTAGTTTTTTTTAATCAGTCTGTTTTCTTCTTTGCTCTGATGATTCCCACTCTCTCAAATTCCTCGCCCTCTCTTCTTTGGCGCTGCCTACGGAGGAAGGAGCTGGATGGAGGGAAGCCACCGGCATCCCGGCTGTCTTCAGACCCCTGGGGATGCACAAAAAGTGTCAAAAAAAGGGTCAAGAAGTTCATCCAGCACCAATCAGACCAGCATCTCAAGACTAAGCTCAGCTGGCGCAAGCCCAGGGGCATTGACAACAGGGTTCAGAGCAGATTCAAGGGTCAGATTTTGAGGCCCAACTTCGGTGACAGGGAGCAACAAGAAAATCTAGCACATGCTGCCCAGTTACTTCTGCAAGGTTCTTGTCCACAACGTCAAGGAGCCGGAAGTGCTGTGAAACAAGTCTTAGTGTGCTCCCCACGTTTCCCCCAGAATCTGAAAGCCATAGGAGAAAGAGCAGCCCAGCTGGCCATCAGTCACCCACGCCAACACCGTGAAGTGAAGAATATGATGGCCCATTTCTGAGTTTTATTTGTGCTAAATAAAACCACAAATGAAAACAAGCAAACAAACTTTGGTATGAACTTCCTAGATAGGGCCTAGTGAACAAAAAAAAATATGTGTGTTGCTTTGTTTGAAAAAATACGATGAATTTTAAGACAACAACGCAGAACATGAAATGAAGCACGGGGGCCTCCTCTGTAACTGCATAGGTCACAGGCCCACAAAGTTGGCCCCGTTCCTGTTCTTAGGTTTATAGAAGTATTCAAGCCCCGGTGGGAAACTCTACAGACAAAACATCACCATTCTCTTGATTCCAGAGCCATAAAAAACATCCCACAGATCGTCTCCATTGTGCAGTGACTAGGCTTTCTGCCGCCTCTCATCTCCTTCCCCTCTCCGAAAGCTTTAGATGCTATGCCCTGAGGGTAACATGCTGATTTGCGTACTGTACACACCTTTAGGTTTTGCTTCCTTTGAGATTTTGTCTTTGATCCTCGTGTCTAAAACCCTTTTAAGCTGTCCCTTGCACATGCATTAGCTTTGCTGACAGAGCCCCCACTCAGTGGGTGTTTACTCTTGTCGGGTCTTCTTTTCCCACTAGGCCAAGATTTGTGCTGCCCGCTTTACTCTTACAGTGTTGTATATGGTTTTCTTCTGTTTCTCGTTGTAAGTAAGAAGTATGGACACCTTCTTTTGCTGATAATTGTAGTTTTTCAATTTGTAGCTTAGACCTATTTCTTTCAGTTTTAACCTGACGACTTCTTTTCATGTCAACCCTGTCTCCGAACATATTTTCATTTGTACTGGTTGTTAGAGCCCACAGCTTGGTGTCGATTATTCAGTAATTGGATGGAGGCTTTGCTAAGGTTTATCTACAGCAGATTGGCTTGGTTGAATGTCTTTTCCAGGTGATATGAATTCTCTCAATAGGAGCATTTAAAACTCTCAGGTTAGTGTCACGTGGAAGGGACTTTGACTGCATTGATTACAGAGGAAAGGCAAGTGTTCTGATTTTCCTGCTAATGTTCATGACCTTTACTTTTATAATTCTGTTTTTTTCGAATTTTATTTACTACTTTCCTACTCTTTTGGCTATCTCCACAGACACGGTTCCATTACTAAACTTTTATTGGATCTCATTTATAGAAGTGTCTAGTAAAAATTTCACACACAGAGGGCAAGCTGGGATTTGTTTTAAGATGTACAAGTAAGCCACTGCATTAATTTTCCCAAACAAAGTTACACAAATTGCTAGGCTTCGAAGAGAATGTATTGTCTCAGAGTTCTGGATGCTAGAAATCAAGGTACGGCTGTGCACTCTCTCACAGGACACTCTAGGGGAAGAACCTTCCTTGTCCTTCCTGGATTCAGGTGGACCCAAGTGCTTCTTGACTTGTGTTTGCGTAATTCTAATCTCTGTCTTGATCTTCACATGGCTACCTTCCCTATACATCTGTCTGTGTGTCTCTTTTTATAAAGCGCACCAGTCATATTACAGAAAGGCCTACCCGGCTCCAATAGAATCTCCTGCAAAGATTCTAGAGCTACTGTACTCTCATGGTCTTCCTCATTTTGTACTTCTGAGATGGGCTCCATCGCTTTCTGCTCGCCAGTACTCCTAGCCAACCGGAGATACTTGTGGTTATGCAATGTCATGTCAACTTGATAAAAGACTGAAGGGGTGGGGTCGAGTCTGTCAATCAGGTCACAGCTTGGTGATCCCTCCTTGTGGGCGTGGCTTTACCACGAGGATTCTAGGACATCTTCTCTACCTCCTTGGAAGTGGGACACACCCTCCCTCTGCTACACATTCCTGTTGACAAGTTACATGGAGCCATGTGGATGGCAGCTAGAGCTACTGCCATTGGATCCACAAGAATGTCCTCCCACCACGCTGTGATCTTCCTGCATTCGGCCTCAATACATGTGCTGTGTGAATCTAAAGAGGAATTTATGGACTAATATCAGACATCTGGGGTAATATCAGATTCATGAGCTTGATCTGGACTAGACTGGGATGTTTTCTCCATATACAATTGCTCTTTGCTATAAAACTCTGTCTTACACATAAATGAATGTCTCTGGATTTGTTTCCCTAGTCAAGCCAGCTTAACACAAAACACTTGCTTGGAGTTGGGTTTAAGATGCTGCTCACCAGTGCGTAATACATATAGCACAGCAGAAGGAGCAGAGCCTACAAATACATCGGCCTGGTACTGGAACTCCCTGAGCATGCTATACAGACAGAGTTCATTGCCCACCAAAATCTCTGGTGGCTTTCAATTCAGCTCAGATTCAACAAGGTTCGCCATATTTGTGGAAAGCAAGTGGGTCACAACACACCCCAGAGTGCCAGACTATTCCAAGACTCAATGGGTATTGAGCAGAAGGCCTAAATTTGAATTTTACAATATCAAGGGAAGCCAGGACTCTATTTTACCTGCTGCAGATGATTTCCCCTACCTTCTTGTTGTGAGTCAGCATTCACTTCATGAAAGTGGGTTTGTTTGTTTGGGTTTTCTTGTTGACAGAGACGTTTAGAACTTGGAGGAATTTGGCAGGTAGAGGTCAATCACATTGTATTTCCATCTCTCTCAGGAGTTCTGGTGGCACAGTCAAGTACATATTGGCCTGCTAAGTACAAGATCAGTGTTTCGAATACACCATCCTCTTCCTGGCAGAAAGATGAAGCTGTTTGCTCCCATAAAGACTTATAGTTGAAGAAACCCTGGAGCCTCTCTACTCTGTTCTGTAGGGTCGATATGAGTTAGAAACAACTTGAGGGCAGAGGGTTTGGTGTGGGTTGAGAATTTTGAACAGACATGGGAGATTGTGAGGACTGTTGACTATTTTCAAGCAAAGTTACTGAAAGGTGTCTGATGCTTAGGACATCAAGTGAGATGTGTCATTGAGGGTTTTACCTAATGCAATTAGTGGGATAAGCAGATTGAGAGGTCTCCTCCATTTGGTTCAACAGCTGTTGCCAGTCATCCAGTGGAGCAGAGATGTATCCATGGTAATCTTCCCGTTTCAACCAGAATAGGAATCCCCATAGAGTTTAATGGCCTGGCATATTCCCGGCATCTTTAAAGAAAATACTTCCTTGCACAGGGAAAAGTGTGAACTTTCAGAGAGGGGGTGGTGGTGAAGTTTACCATATTTGCTAGGTTATATTGGTAGGAGTGTATGTGAATAAGAGATTCAAATTGAAGATTTATTATTAAAACACCTCTATTGCTTGAAATGTCTCATTTCTCCAATCTTTAATCATGCAAATGACCAATGAACAATCTTCCCGGGGGGGTATGTAATTGATTGCACATTACAGATGATGAGAAAGATGCTATGCTGAGGGAGACAAATAGTAAAATAAGCAAATTTGATGGAGAGGCATTTTCTCATTTAATGTCCTGTTGGTTTGGGAACATTTTGAGGAGGGTGAAGAGATGACAAACATGTGACAATTTAGAGAACATCTGTAGCTGCGTATGGATGAGTGTGGGCAAGGGACTTGATTAGTTAAAGCATAATGAGAAAGATATTAAATCTTTCTTCCCTCCCTTTCTCATCTATCTTAGGATATATTCCCAGATGAGGCAACAAAATTAGTGTTGGTTTTGAGAAAGAGAGGATGATTCAGAAGGCAAAGGCATGACATTTGGAAGCCTGTGCCAAAAGGAACATGTCACTTGAGAGTAGACGGGTGACCTGTAGACATATTTTAATGAATAATTCAAAAGCTTAACTAATTGCCACCTTAAGAATCACACAGTCTGTTTCAGAGAAGGGAGCAGAGAACATTGTATTGAGGGTTGTGAGGTAACCAGTTGAGGAAGGCTATGGAAAGTGATGGACAGTGGACTTGGATGGAGGAGCCAGATTAATGAAGTGCTGACAGGGCAGATGCCCCAGAAGGAAATCAAAGCCATGGCGAATTAATGAAAGATATGTCCATGGCCAATAAAGAAATCAAAGGCTCTTCAATATTTAGTAATCATAATGGGTGAGAATTCATTTCATGGGAGAGTTTTAGACTCCAAGATAACAAAAGAAGATAACTTGATGACTTGCACAATACTTCCATCAGAACCTATAGATACGGTTAAGGCGGAGTTTCTTATTTAATAAAACTTGGTGGGAATCCGGGATGCATATTTTGAAAAGAGCCCTTGAGGAATCTGGTATTTGTCTAGAGTTTGCAACTCTTGGTTGCCAATGTGACCTGATTTCTACCTAGTGTTTTGTTTCATTCAACTCTTTTGAAAGAAGAACTCTTGCAGATAAAAGGCTTTCCAGAAGAATTTTATTTATAAATCTGAGTATATAACACCTTTGAGTATATAACACCTTCATTTTTCCAGGTAAAGCCTAATCTTAAAACCTCTTAGTCTAACAAGTGACAGGGGAGCTATTGCTGTTTAAAAATAGAATATTTAATGTGGGTTTCAGGTTCTTTTTGTTTGTTTGTTTCATTTTTTGTAGTAGTGGTGGTAGTTTTGTTTGTTCATTTTTTGGCTAGTTTTCTTTAAAGAGTAAAGGCCAATTTCAAATCTCTGTAGATTGAGTTTGTTCCTGAAAATGGATTAAGTATCAAATAAAATATGTAAAATATACAAAACTTATTCATTACAACTTACCAATAAAAGACAAACAACTCAAATAAATAAATAAAGGGTATGGACTTGCATAGTCATCTCACCAATGAGGATATACCGACCTGGGGAGCTATCAATGAATGCAGGGGTGGGGCGTATTAAAGCTGATTGTGATGATGAATATATAACTATTTTTAGAATCAGTTTAATGATGGAAGTGTATGATGTGTGATTATTATATCAAGGAAGCTACTAAAAAAATAGGAACCAAATTTGACCTATGGTTACTAAAGGTGAAGGAGGAAGAGTTTTTCCTTGAGGCATTGAGTTAGTTTTAATGGTGGTGGAACAATTTGGAGAGGGATGACAATAATGATTGTCTAGCATGAAGAATGTAACCAATGGCACTGAATTATACATGAAGAAGTTGGTGAAGTGGAGAATATTTTGTTGTGTTTATTTTTGCCAAAATTAAAAAAAATACATGGATAACAATGAGTACAGGGGAAAAGAAAATGTTCTAAAATTGATTGTGGTAAAGATTGTACAACTCTTCTCAATATGGTTAAACTATTGAATTGTATGGTATGTGCATGAAGTGCCAATAACACTATTAAAAAAGGATATATTGATGGTCATTCAGGATATGAAAAGATATTCAAAGTCATTAGGATCATGTTGTTTTGAAGAGTCGTCAGAGAATCCTGTAAGTGATCGAATGTATGAACTCTTTTATATTTTCAGGGTTTGGTTTTTTTCATTGACATCCACCAAACTTGACTGGACAATGGATTTATTTCTTTGCGCCTCTGATCAGAATTTCATTGTGTCTTCATCACCGTGAAATCAGCAACACCCATTGGCAAAGCAAATGGTCTGTTCTGCCTCAGTTTTTCTTTAAATGTTAAAAAATCATTTATGGGGAGCTCTTACAGGTTCTTCCTCACTTTTATCTCAAGTTGCCTACTTATTTAGGCAGCAAGATAATACTCCTCTATTCTTGGAATTTACATTTGTCAGGTAATCATCTCTTCCCTAGTTATTCCCCTGCTGGTACTTAGAGAAACTCAAGTTCACTTCAATTCTACTTATAACAAGTTTTCAGTAATCCACCTCTTATGCTGGACAGAAGTAAATGCATCGGAATTCTCCAGAACTGTGTTGCTGAGTGTGAGGATGTCCCTTTTTGCATAGAAACCTTGGTGACTGTACAGTCCCAAGGACACTGGCCACAAGGATACTGGCCCTTTCCTGTGTGAGCCTAAGAAAAGTTGGGAATCCTCCAGAACACTGTTTGGACGTTTACTATCTATTGAATGAGGAATTCAAGGGATCTAGTCACACGTGTTTTGTGAACCATGACATCTAGAGAGATTGAAAAGTAGGGGGACACATAGATGAGATATGTATTATTTATTCAATCTCTAGAAATCAGCTATTGGGCAGATACTTCGAGGCAACCTGATCAAACTCATATAAGAACCAGGACCAATCCCTCTCCCCAGGAACTCTATTACCAACAGTTTAGGACAACTTTTCTGTAGATTAATCCCTGACTCAGGGTAAAGTTCACTTAAATAATTCCAGAGAGGGTTATATGACCTATCCTAAAAACTTCCAGTAAATGAGACTCCACAGGTTTGCGCTTCCTATTCCATCAGCTAACGTCCACAGCTGTGTTGTTCCAAATATCTGCAACAGCGAGAGGCAGGCAGACCCATGGTGAATTTGTCCAGACCTACTGCTTCTCTCAGAGCCAATGCACTGAGTCATTTCAAGGATGGCCTCTGAGTCCCACCCGCATGTGGCAGAGGTGAGAAGGAGGGGCCAGTTACAGTAACTAGGATTTAAAGACATTCAGTGCTCTTTACATAGGGAGCTCAGGGAGCATAGTGCTTACCTGTTGAGCTGCTAACTGCAAGGTCAGCAGTTCAAGACCACCAGCTGCTCCCTGGGAGAAACATGGGGCTTTCTGCTCCTGTATAGAGTTCCAGTCTTGGGAACTGCCAGGGGCAGTTCTATCCTCTCTTACACGGTCACAGTGAGTCAGAATCGACTTGATGGCAAAGAGTTTGGTTTTGTAGGTAGCGTTGTTTATTGTCATTCTTCTGTTGGCAAGCTCCCTGAGGTTCAACCTCCTGTTTGGTAAACAGAAGCAAAAACACTTGCCAGGCTGCTGTGGCAATTAACCAATAACTAAGCCCACTGTCATAGGAGAAATTTGAACCCATAGAAATCTTTAGGGAGTAGATAGGCTCATTGCTTTTCTGGGGATCGGCTGGTGAGTTTAAAACACTGACCTAGCATTTGACATTCCCTTGCTTCCCTGACAGCACCTCTTGGATCTGGACTCCTGCATTTGCAAAGGTCCTTCTATTTGCAATAGTTAATAATGTTATTAAAGCAGCATATGCTTAATGTTGACTTCTCAGTGTACAGCTAGTCACAGGCCAAAGGTTAAATGTGTAGCTATCAACTTGTAGTCTTTGAAGCATTTAGAATTGAAAAAGTTTTTCTCTTTATAATTTCAATTAACAAGGTTCATTCATTTTCATTTTATTTATTTATCTACAGTTGTACTTGTAGCCATGATTTATTGCAGCAAAAGGATACAAAGAATATCAGCAAAGAGAAAAGGTGCAGGGTAGATGTTTGGAAGAAATTAGACTTAAGTTTCCAGGAGTCCGGGCCTAGTGTAGTCATATGTGACATCCTTAATTCTGCATTAAATGGTTGTGGCAACATTTTTTAAAATTTAAACTCCCCCCCTCCCCCGATAAGTGAAAATATAGTAGGTAGGATGTTGTTGCGAAAACAGCACCTACAAAAGTTAGATAAGATTTGCCGTTTGGCTGATTTTATGATCTTAGATAAAGCTCTGTCCATGGCTGGATCTCAGTTTCTCCAATTGCACAAAGAGTTGAGGAGACAGCTTCTCACAAAGAGCATTGAAGCTCTGCTTTCTCAGATTCAGTGTGCCAAAAATACGGAGCTCAACTGAGGCTAATTATCTTCTTTCTGTTTGAAAAGCATAAACATATGGTTTGCCATAAAAACCTATTCCATCAGACTAACTTAGTAACTCTCCAAGCAGTTGTTTTTAGATTTAACATGTATAATATAATAAATCTCAGATAACAGCAATCTTTTAAAAGCTGAGCCTAGTTATTACACTTTGATACCATTTTGAGCAAGAGGAAAACTAGGGTAACAGAAAAATGGCTGATTCCAGGGTCAGTGAAGAACAGGTTCAAGATGAGCCTGGGCCATATTGTCCAATCAGGAAGCAATGACGTGCTCAAAACAACATGGGGGCATGTTATAAGAGCACAACCGTTAAGTCGGAGGAGATCCCACTGCCCAAATCTGGGCAAATCAGCAGCATAATAATCACTCAGTAATCCTAAACCACTGAAGGGAACGGTAGAAAAAGCTGAGTCCATATAAATAATAATAAATCGTTTGCATGCTGTTGAGTTCATTTTGACTCATAACGATGCTCTGTGACAAAATGGCACCTCTGAAGCTGTCGTCTTTACGTGAGTAGACATTCAGGTCTGCCCCCGGTGGAGCCCTGAGTGAGCTCCAACCACGATCCTGCAGGTCGCAGCCAAGGGTTGAAATATTGTGCCATGGGAGCTACTTCGATAAATGACGAAAGCCAAACCAATTCCCACCCGTTGCTGTGGAACTGCCCCATATGATTTCCAAGGAACTCTTTATGGAAGCAGACTGTCATATCTTTTATTTCCCCTTGGAGTGGCTTGAACTGCCAAGCTTCAGATTAGCAGCTGAATATTTTTATCACTGTGCTACCAGAGCTGGAGAGGAGGAAACGTTCTTGCTTATAATTGAATGCTGACTGGGAAATGCAGAGGAAACGCTGGAGTTGAAAAGCCAGTCTCTTTCATCCACTATAGTAAAGACTGGATAAAGTAAAAAGCATCCGTGGATGCTACCTATTGGTCATTTTAGAATAAAAATTTAATTGGTACTTTTTAAAAAATGAAAAGCAGCATGGAATTCATGTGTCTCCACACAAACCATTTATTCATTGCCAGGTGGAAAATGGTACTTATGCAGTGTAGAAATTTGACCACAATTTGGCTAGGTGAGCAAAAGTACCATCACTAAGCAGGGGCAGGCTGGACAGGTCCGGAGGGACCAGTCCCTGGAGAAGAACACTGTGTGTGGTAAAGTAGAGGAAGACTCTCAATAAGATGAATTGTCACCGTGGCTCCAACACCGGGCTTCGATACAGAAACAATTGTGAAGACAGCTCAGGACTAGACAGTGTTTCCTGATGTTTGTTGTACGTGGGGTCCCTCCGAGTCAGAACTAACCACCACCACCACCGTAAGAGGCAAATGAACATTATGTGCCTTCATAGGTAACTCCATGAGATAGTCACATCACCTGCGCAGTGCTCTGCCCTAGAATGCATGAAGTCCATCATTAAAAACATCAGGGAAAGAAGAAAGGTTGGGAGATATTCCATATGAAAGGAGACTGAATACATATGACAACTGAAGGATTGACGTGACCCTGGACTCGATCTTATAATATATATAATATAATAAATGCTATGACGCATAATTATAGCAACTAAAAATGCAATAGGGCTCTATGGGTGGTAGAGTAGACATAAGTATTATATCCATATACATTTATGAAGTTGATCATTTGAATTCTATAAAACACGCACTGAAATATGTAAGGCAAACTAAAGTAATATATATGTTACTTGATATCAGACAGAAATTACACAGATCAGAAAAGCGAGGAGTACATGATAAAGAAATGCAATAAAATGTTGACGAGTTGAAACTAAACAAGGAGAGTGCATAAGTAGACATTTTCCTCTTCTGATCCTTGAACAGTTCCTATGAATTAAAGCTCATTTACAAAAACATATGATAATTTCAGAAACTCATGGAACATAGCCAATTGCATGTCTAATCAACATGTAGTTCAAACAAGAAGTTTGAAAAGGAGGCTACTGTTCTTCAAGATTTCTTGGTAAAAATGAAGCCTCTCGGAGGCTACGTGTCGATAATGGTTCTGTTCACTTGGGGAAACTAGTCTGCATTGAAGAATGTGGTGATTTGGGGTAGGATGAGGTTGAAATCGAAGGGCTCCCCTACCCATCTCTAATGGCAATGAACATAATGTTCTGGCTCCAGGATTCGGTAATTCTCTTTAAATCACAGGTATTTATGATGCTTACATTAAATTTTAGGCTAGATAAAATATTTGACTTCTGCAAATATTGACTCTCCTTGGAGTCACACTGATATTAGCACTGAGGAAGAAGTCCTGCCTGCACAGGTGCATCAGATACCGCTGAGATGAGGCAGATGGGTTTTAGTCAATGTTCACCTGCACTGTTTAGATAGGTTAGCACAGTTGCCATAACAATGTGTGTTTTAAGGAGCAGCTGAGTAAAGGGAAAGGATTGAAAGATACACAAATGGCAGGACAGATGTTAAACACAAGTTTGAACTTAATAACATTCGGCTAATGGGGCAAACACCCCTATGCACAATTTTACGCCTATGTCCACTGAGTGCTACTTAGAAATTATGTTTTAAAAACAGTTTGGTCAGGTCAAATAATTTAAAAGCTCTGCAAAGGAAAATTGAAAATGAGAAGCTTGTTTAAGTAAGCCTTAAGTATTTTCTGATAACAAAATATTTCAAACTTTGCAAGTAGTGCAGAGTAAACCAGGCTTGCCCTCCTATTGTCCTAATTTGTTGGTTCTGGGGTGGATTTCGTAGGGAATAGCACATTAGCATAGAATCAGAGAGCCCTGAATGTGTAAGCAGTCACTCCACCAAAAGACTAGAGTGAGATGACAAATTAAGGAATGGTGTTGCAAGTGAAACGAAGTAGGCATTTAGCAGGCTTTATGCTCCACAAGCAAGAGACATGCGGCAAAAGTTCTCCTTTATGTGAACAGGAAAATTGGGAGTTGGATTAGCATTGGCAGAACTTCAACAGCTACACTGAGTTCAAGATCAGATGATTTTAAAGAAACTGTTCCCCCTAAAAGAAGAAGCTGGAAGGAAGGAAGGAAGGAAGGAAGGAAGGAAGGAAGGAAGGAAGGAAGGAAGGAAGGCAGGCCAGCCATTAAGTTAACCTGGAATAGGGTCTCCAGGGTTGAATGAGCATAATATTTGTATCAAAAGACACGCTTTTTTTTAACAATTACTTAAAATTCACGCTCCTTGTTACATTTTGAATTTTTCTTCAACTCCCAATGGTAGGTAATAGTCATACTGTTATTTTAAGTCAGTGATTTCATTGACCGAAGAAAAGGAAGAGAGAGATGGAAGGGAAGAGGCGGCAGGGGCAGAGCAGAGAGAAGAGGCAAGACAAAAAGAGGGTTGGTCATATCTTTTATAGTTTGTTTCTTTTCCCGAGGCGCGCTGAAGTACGGAGACACATGTGAAACTGACAGGTGTCACTAATGCAGCAATGACCTAAGTGATGGGTGTGGTACCACGGAGACACTAACCTATCTCTAATCTAGTAGGGTGGTATCACAGGCAATAACATCACTAGGGTTGGTGCCAGCCAGTTCATGAATTCATGGGGCCACCGATTCCTCCAAATGAATCTCTTCCCACCCCGCACCATACAGAATCCTTAGTATGACATGTGACAAACATAATGATAAAATGCTTATATGTACTATTTCTTAGGTTATACAGCTATTGACAATGTCATTTTGTAGAACCGGTCTACACTGAATTATATTAATAATTA
This sequence comes from Tenrec ecaudatus, assembly GCF_050624435.1. Taxonomy (NCBI): domain Eukaryota; kingdom Metazoa; phylum Chordata; class Mammalia; order Afrosoricida; family Tenrecidae; genus Tenrec; species Tenrec ecaudatus. The sequence continues at coordinate 147,674,523 of NC_134548.1, forward strand.
CAACATTATTAGTAACCGATTGGCAGGGAGCCTTTTTAAAATGTTTCTTCTTTCTTGGTCAGAATCCACTCGATGGGAATGTGCGGGGTCCTTTCAAATACCATTTCAGTCACCCAAAAGTTACTGATTTGGGTTCACCAGTATGAATGACCACACAATTATAGCTAAGGCACCGGAAACTTTGACAAGATCAGCAACTATAAAAAGGCAGGACGCAAAAACAAACAAAAACAACCGTTGTGCTTGGGAGCAGGCGCAGATAGGCATCACTGGACTCGAGCAGCAGCGACAGCTCTTGCTGGGGTGCAGTCGGTAGCTCCAGAAGTAAGGTAGCCTCAAGTTCCAGCCTTTAAAGTACAGGAGTGCACGTAAGCTGAGCTTGGGAAAACTCTTTCTGGTGTTAAAGCTGAATGCAGGGCTATTTTGTGAAAAAAAAAAAAGTGAATCTCTGCTGGATGAACACTGCCAACAAATTTATGGACAGGAATCTTGGTGTCGCCCACTCTGACAAGGACTGCACCCTAATACCCTACTGGTGACAGTACTCATCCGACCAAAGATTTTCAGCTCATGGAATGCAATCACGAAAATATCTAGCTCACTGGTTCGCAACCTTCCTAATGCCAAGACCCTTTCATACAGTTCCTCATGTTATGGTAACCCTAACCATAAAATTATTTTCATTGCTCCTTCATCACTGTCATTTTGCTACTGTCATGAATTGTCGTGTAAAGATCTGATATGCAGGGTGTATTAGGCGACCCCCGTGAAAGAGTCATTCGACCCCTAAAGGGGCTGTGACCCACAGGTTGAGAACCGCTGATCTAGCTGGTCTCTGAAGTGAAATTACACTGAGCTTCAGTTCAAATTTGTTTGACACTGGTCTCCCCACCCACCCTCCCACCCTGGGCCAAGAATCCAGCTAGAAAGAAAACAAAGCAAACAACGAATTGAAAGTTTGTGTTGGGGGGCGGGGGCGCTGTTAAAAAGGCAACCACAACAGCAAGACTTCTGCCACAGCTAGTAATGTTTAAAAGTCGACAGCATTCCTACGGCCGCAGTCCACACGTCTTGTGTGAAACCAAAGGCTTCTTTTCAAAATTGAGTTCGGAGTTATGAAGTAAAGGCAGACATATCATTTTATAAGGCAGAAAAGAGAGTTCACTTTTGATAGATCCCCCCCCCCAACTGTTAAAATGTTCATCAGTCTTTCAAATGCCAGGAGCCAAGCTCAAGTGAGCCCCTTCCCTGAGCAGTCTCTGATCTCTGGATCTCCTGCCTCTTTCTATCACATGAGTCGATCCTCCTCGGGGTTCCTGGGTATAGCCAACAGTTTGCACTGGCCTGCACCCTGCACGGTTAGCAGGTCAGTCACACATGTCTCACCGCAAGAGACATGTTTCCCTAAAGCTTCTGGCTAAGAAACCCCATTGGCGGGGGCTCGGTTCTACTGCAGAACACAAAGGCTCACTTGGCATCAGACAGGTGTGGGTGGCTGGTCCGTTCCCTTCTCACTCTCTCCTTGTTCAGGGGTCCCCAGCGCTGTGACCTCCAGCCTTCTCCCTCACCTTCCAGTCATGGCCTAGAACACAGAGCACGGCTGTGAGGGGCGCAGAAGACCCATCCATAAGTAACCTTTTCATTAAAAAAATTACCAGAAAGTCCTAAAATTGTTCCTCTTGGGAACTAAGCGGTCTATTTTTTTACTTATGTGACCTTGAAATGTTCCCCCTCCCCCCCCCCCCCCCCCCCGAGGGCCAGTGTCAGAAGAACAAGTTTCCCACCACTGATTTGTGGAGCCAGCACTGAACACTGACAGGGATCTCAGGTTGCAGAGCCAGGAAAACCAGCGCTCTGCTCCCCTTTGTGACGGGCGTTTCTTTATTCAACTCCTGCCTTCCACACACTTCCGGAAGAAGGGGAGGAAAATGCACTGGAAATCCTGCTGCTGGCCCTGCCACAGCAAGTCGTCATTACCTCTCTGGGTGGGAGGGAGCGGACCCCTGACTTTGTGCTACCTTGTCAAAAAAAAGCCTGGCGGGACTGTCAGGGACTTCTGATCCAGAAGTTTCTGGGAGAGTTGCTAATCCTCCCTTGGTTTCCTGTTCTCCTCTCCCTCTAACCCTCTGACTCCCCTATATCCTGTTGCTAGGTAGCCAATAATTCCACAGGCCTTGGGACCCCACGTTGGCTGAAGCACCGTCTTTGGTGTGCTTGTTTAGGTGTTGAAAGAAATGGCACACAGAGTTTTGTCATCAGGAGAGGCCTGGCTGAAACGGAACAAGTTCATAAGCAGCATTCTGGACTTCATGAATCTCTTTCCAAGGGGCCGGCCCTCCTACTCCCTTTGCGCCCCAGTGGCCGTTCTCTCCTAAGATTGGATCCTAGGGGCTGATTCACGATTTCAATCTTGGTTTTATCTTATGCTTCCTGAACTTATAATGATAAGCAGTGCCCCATACTGCTCTTTTTAACACTCTAAGAGCTCATCATAAGCTGTGAAGAAGATTTTTAAAAGCCCTATCAGTAGGAACCTGGAGTTCAGTGATCAGAGACTCTTGAGGGGAGATGGGACTTAGTTTGGTTGCTGGGCAATGCCTTTAAGAGGCTCCCATGCAACCATCAGAGGGAGGGTTGCCCATGACTTGTCTACAAAGGCCACAGGAGAAAAACTGCCATGGCGAGATTTCCTCGTTCCTGACCCTCAACTCTGAATTTTTTGGCATCTCCCCAGCTGGTACCTGGCCTCTTTCTAGTAACCTTGTCTTATTTTACAACCGAGCTTCTTAGACCATGAACTGAACCCACAACCCGACCACTCTTTTCCACTACAGATGCTACATGCCACTGTTTAGAAGGCCTATTTTCTTTTTTAATGTGTCTAATTTATTATATTCAAATATTTTTATTGTTTTATGATTTTAAAAATCATTTTATTGGGGTTTCGTACAACTCATCACAGTTCATACCTCCATCCATTGTGTCAAGCACATTTGTACACTTGTTGCCATCATCATTCTCAAAACATTTGTTTTCTGCTTCAGCCCTTGGTATCATCTCCTCATTCTTCCCCCTCCCTCCCCGGCCCCCTCTTCCGCATGAACCCTTGATAACCTATAAAATGTTATTATTTTTTGTCATAGCTTACACTGTCCAACGTCTCCCTTCACCCTCTTTTCTGTTGTTCATCTCCCAGGGAGGAGGCTATATGCAGATCCTTATAATTGGTTCCCTCTTTCCACCCCACCCTCCCAGCACTGGTCCTGAAGGGATCATCCGTCCTGGATTCCCTGTGTTTCCGGTTCCCATCTGTACCAGTGTATATCCCCTGGTCTCGCCGGATGAAGGCCTATTTTCTTGACTTGACTTACTGGGAGTCTGATTGGGTAAATAAGGGACGGAATACAGGAACTTGCATGTCCACAGGTCCTCCAGATGATCCTGATAAAATTAGACCACAATTTAAGAAATACTGTCATGAAAATTCTTTTTCAATCTCTTTTCCTGCCCCTCTTCCATCTTCTGACAAATGAGGGTTCCTTAAGGTGCCCTTGTGGCATAGTAGGCTATTTATTGTTCGAGACTTCCAGCCACTCTGAGAGAGAACTCGGAGGCTTTTTACTCCTGTGAAGAGTTACGGCCTCTGAAACTGACAGGGGCAGTTCTAGTCGGCCCTACTGTGTTCTGTGAGTCAAAATCAACTCAGTGGCAGTGAGTTTGGTGAGGAGTTAAGTCACAATCACTAGGATGAGCTTGGAACCCTACCTTTTGGCACAAGATTCCGGGTGCTTCTGATAAATGTGTTCTTCGACCACACCTTTACCAACATTGCCCTGCAGAGGAATGGCACAATTGTATTTGTGTTTTAGAAAAGTCACCCTGGTGCCAGTTTATAGGGTAGAACCAAGGTTTTGCCACTTCTATCCAGTGGCTCCTCTCTCTTTGTCTGACTCATTTACTACATCCTTTTCCTCGACAAATATTTTCTTGGAGACCGTCCTTAGTTTTTCGTTTGGCCAATGATGAGCTAATCAGTCCTTTGCCTTCAGATAGCATGTGCATAACGATGGCTCCAAATTTTACCCCTGTCCTTCTTGCCGTGTTCCAGTCTCTCGCTTTCACTTGTCTCATCAACAATTCAACTTTTGGAACAACCCAAAGAGAAGTCAACCTCTCCCTCCAGATGGCTCTCTTCTTGAAGAGCTCACCTTTCTCGCTCCCCAGAATCATCACCCATTTCTCCATTTTGCCTGCCACTCTTTGCCTTCACACTTCTCCCTCCTCAAAGATCTCTGATTGGCTTCTGCCCATCTGCTAGTTCATCCCCGAGTTTCAAAACCACTTCGACATCTCCATTGTCTGTATTCGCCAATCATGCTTGTTAGGCTGGCATCAAGACCCTTCTTTTTTATGTTTTTGGCATCAACCCTTTTGTTTCCACCCTGGTTTCATACCACTCTGCTTCATGCATCTTTCATGATAGCCCAGCTTTGCTTCTCACGCGTCTTGCCCATTCCTAATGCATGTGTATGTTTATCTTTTGCTTGAATTGTTCTTCCCGTCATTGCTACTTCACCCTGCCACTGCCAGCTCAGCTAACACATCCCACAAAATGTTTCCTAAGTTCCTTTATCAGTGCTTCTTCTTTGGCATTGAACACATGGAGCCATGACTTTTCCGTGACTAAGTAGAAGAAAAAACAACTCTCAAAAAACTCACTGCCATTGAGTCAGTGACAACTCATGGAGACCCTGCAGGACAGGGCAGAAGTGTCCCTGTGGGTTTCTGAAACTGACCCTTTTTCGGGCAGCACAAAGTCTGGTTTGTCTCCAACAGAGTTGCTGATGGTTTGGAACTACTGACCGTGTGGATCGCAGCCCCGTGCAGAACCACTAAGTGATAGGATTATTGACCATCAGGATTATTTTGCCAACCATTATCAGAATCTCTGGGAAGTCTCAGAAATTTTTGGTTATCTGCCCAAAATAGGTGAGCTTTGGCAGAGCTTGTAAGATTTAAATAGATATGATGCCATAGAGCAATTTGGTTGGTGGAAATGGGAAGATTTGAAATATATTCCCATGCATCTCAAACCTATGAAACAACCCTTAAACAGGGAGGTTGGCTATTTTGTACAGAGTCTGTTAACAGTAAACATGAGAAGAAAGTGAGGAAAAGGGAACTGTGATTAGTTCCAATCTGCGTTTTCTAGGGTTCTAGGGTGAAGGAGAAAAAAAGAAAACAACTAAGAGGTGGCGGTTCGCAGCTAGGCTGAGCAGGAGCACACCAATTGTGCTCATAATATTATGACACTACTTTATCTGAGAAATCACTCGTTCATTTGCTTTATTCTTCACCTCCCCCTGCTTAGAAGTAGCTCCACAAAAACAGGACTTTGGGTCACTTTTGTTCACTGCTCTATTCCGAACACCAAGAGTGCTGGCTGGCCCATCACAGGAGGAGTGCATGAATAAATAATACATGCTGCCTGAAAATCTGAGCAACATCAAACACAAACAAATCTGGTAGCTGATGAATCACCAAAGTATGTGCTTCAAATTCAAAATGATGGGGTTTTATTCTGATACAGTCAATTCTACAAGCACCACTTTGTACTCATCTGACATTTGTGTCGCTCCCCCACCTTCATTTGGTGTCCCAGTAGCTAATGTTTCATAAGAGAATCACATAATCTGGACTTTAGAGAACTAGGTCCTCTGAAGTATGAATCACCCTAAGCCTGACAAACTTTAATTAAATTTGTGTGGCTCTTGTTTCCACAAGTGCATTTAATGATTATTCAGAACATTACCAGGAATTAGCCTTGCATTAAATGTTCCTGTGTCCTCCATAGAAAAATGCATGGAGAAATCAATCAGCAAATGGTTGTAGAAAAAAAATGAAGGCAAAAAGAAATCATGCTGGGTCAAAGTATATTTATACATTTAAATGTATATTAAACTAAGTGAGTCTGTATAGCTAACCACGGATTTCATCTAATTGTAGTTCCCATTTACTCTGCTGACTGAAGTGGAAAGTAGTGAGAGTTCCTGTCTTTCCATCATTGTCCTGCCTGTCCTTCTTTCTTTTTAAATGAATAAATCTTCCAGAACTTGGTGAGACCTTTGCTGATTTAGGGAGGGGCGGTGTATTGGAGACTATACCGTGTAAACATTATTGAATTGACTTTTTTTGGAAACAAGAAGAAGCACAGTCATCATCTTTGAATGATCAACAATTCCATGAAATCATTGTTCCAGGTATTTTAAGAGAGAAAAAAAAGACAAGATCAGGCATACCACTAATAACATTAGGATTCTTCAAATAAAAAAAAAAGTTGAGTGCACATAAAGAGCAGAATGAGTTCAAGAGGAGGATATTTGGAGTTCGTAGCGGCACGTCTTATTTTTGGAAAAGAGGAAAAAAAGTAATTGACCTGGAATGGAAAGCCAAGCATTGCAGGCTTATTATTTTATCATTTAAAGAGAGTGAGAGAAAACGAATAAGGGCAAAAGTTGGTTAGACAGGGGAATTGCAGCTAATGTTTCCAAACAACATGTGTCAAACTTGTTGAGTGGCAAGTTCATTTGCTTTGAAAATTTCCACCCACACAATAAAAAAGAAAGTTGGCTAAACATGGCTTATGACAAAGGAGAGCAGTAAAACAGTAAACTCTTTCAAAATTAGTGATAATGAAGAACTCTATAAGTAGGCTGAAAACTGACCTCGGCCAGGATATACTTCTATACTCTTCCAAGGCCTTGTCTTGGAGAATGAGTTAGACCAAATGAAGAAGTAGGTTTAGGATAGGCAATGAGATGCTATTGATTGAAAGCAGGATCTGGCCTTTACCTGTGTTTGAGGACTAACTATTGCTGCAAACATTCCCATTCCCTTGGTAGTGGCTGCCACCATGGTAGCAACTCTGGTAGCACAGTGACTTCAGTGCCTGGCTGTGAACCCTGGCATCAGAGGTTAAAGTCTATCAGCCACTCCGCGGGATAAAATACTAGGTGCTCCATTCGTAAAGTTCACTCACTGCTTAGGACACGATGGGGTATTTCTATTCTGTCATATAGGGTCACTGTGAGTCCAAATCCACTCGAGGGTTCAGAACAATGAGCAACAGGCTGGAGTCCCTTGGTGGCACAAATGGGTGTGTGCTCTAGCATTAGCTGAAAGATTGGTAAGGAAAGCCCACCCAATGGCATCCCAGAAGACACACATGGCTCTCTATAGAGCAGTTCTACTCTGCACACAGGGGGAGTCAATTCAGTGGCAACTCACAAAACGAACTGGCTTATCACACGTGCCTTTTGCATTCATTTAAAAGTTATGTATTGCACATCTGTTATGTGACAGGCACTGTGATTGCCACTGAAGATACAGCAGTCACTAAAGTAGGCATACTTTCTTTTACCAAGGAGTTTCCATTCTAGTTAGGGAGACAAACAGGTAGGGTATATGTTGCTATAGACAAAAGGATCTTACATGTTATATCTTCAAAATACAACATGTGTATTTCATGCTCATGTAATAATCTGGAGATGCGAAGCTCAGGTTTATGAATAAGCAAGTGAAGGAGAACATATCACTTCTGCTTACACTCAATGGGAAAGAATTTCGTTGCATGACCAAATTCAGGAAGGAAAACTAGGGAAAGTAGTCTCTGATCAGTTAACCTTGTACCCAGGAGAAAGGGGAGAAAAGATTCAGGGGGATCACTAATAGCTCAGTACCACAGGTATTATGATAAAAGTATACCAGCTGATGTAAACCTCTGATATTAGAAATATCAGGTAAACTACTCATCAAAAGATGTATATACACACAATACTCCTCTGGTTCCTTGAGGCTTCCTCACCCCCCACTACCATGACCCCAGTGCTGCTTCTCAATTCAGACTAGACCGGTATGTGTACACAGGTATAGATAAGAGATGGGAGCTCAGGACACACAGAATTCAGGAGCAGGAGTGGGAATAGTCATATCAGAAGGGTAGGAGGGAGAGGGGGAGAGGAAGGGAGAAAGGGGGAACCAATTGCAACGATCGACACATCATCATACACCCCTCTCCAGGAGGAAGAACAACAGAAAACATGGGGGAAGGGAGACAGCGGTCGGTGTGAGAGATGAAAATAATAACAATGTACAATCTATCGGGGGTTATGAGGGAGGGGTGACAGGGGAAGATCTAATAACAAGGGCTCAATAGAAAGTAAATGTCTAGAAAAGAATGAGGGCAACATGTGCACAAACATGCCTGCTTCAATTGATGTATGGATTGTGATCAGAGTTGTATGAGCCCCATTTGAAAAGGGATATATATGCTCACTGCTCCCTTCCTCTGCCTCCCCCATCCCCTGCCAGTCCCTCCTGAACCATTGGTCCCACTGCTTTCTTTAAGAACTTGCTTCCCATGTCTATCTTATATAGGTATGAAAACCGCAAATAACAGAGACAAAACAAGAAGAAAACAAGAGAATGAACAAAAAGAGAGGAAAAAATAATAACTAGCACCCACCCCCCCCAAAAAAACCCATATACTCCTGGTATGTCTGCTGATCCTAATGACGAGCTCCCCATTGGTCCAGGGACTTCTCCTCCTAGGCTGAAGTCTATTTTGGGGGGGGCTCCTCAGGGGCTTTGTGGCTTGGTTTTGCTCCTATTTCTGATCTGTTATGTGCCCTTCTTGGTTTGCCCAACTGTGGGCGGGTTCAGACAGGACTCACTCCCTGCCATGTGCCCCCAGTATTGTCCTCTGTTGCGGTATGCTCCAGCGAGGGGACATCATGTCTCCAGTCCTCTCTGTGCCTTAGCAACTTCATGCAGGTACATCATCCTCAGGGCTTGGTGTGCCCAATATGGGGTCTAGACCTTCATTCTCTCTTTTTCCTTCTTGGTTTGCTTCTGTGTGGGTGTGTCATGCCGGCCCCTCTCCCCAACCTGTAGGTTTAGTGTTGCCCACAGGGGAACAACGAGGGAATTAAAATCAATGAGGAGGACATAGAGATCCTGGGATTGTTGGAGCAATAGCAATCTAGCTGAGAGGAATTACTAAGAGGCAGAAGAACGGCAAGCATGATGGTGGGCCCAGAGGAAGGTAAAAGGAAACAGTGAATAGGTCTAGGAAGCAAAGTTATGGATAGAGGTGTAAACATCCATGTGCACATATGTAAATACATTAATTCATAAAAATAGAGGTATTGGTGTATGCACATATATTTATATGGCAATACATTAAGGTAGTGGACGAACTTTGGGCCTCTGCGCAAGCCCTCCCTCAACGCAAGAACAATTTGTTCTAATTCTGTGATGCTCACCTTCTTGGCATGATCGCTGAAGACAAAATGAGTACACAAGCAAGTGTGGTGAAGAAAGCTGATGGTGCCTGGCTATCAAAAGATATAGAGTCTGGGGTCTTAAAGACTTGAAGTTAAACAAGCAGCCACCTAGCAGAGAAGCAACAAGCCCACATGGCAGAAGTACACCAGCCTGGGTATCATGGGGTGTTGAAGGGATCAGGTAACAGGCATCAGAAAACACAAAACAAAACAAAAACATTGTTGAGAATGAGGGGAGGATCAGAGCAGGGACCCAAACCCATCTGTAGACAATAGAACATCCCCCTCACAGAAGGTCACATGGAAGGGATGAGTCAACCAGGGTGCTATATAGCACTAATGAAACACAATATTCCTCTGGTTCCTTGAGGCTTCCTCACCCCTCCCATTATTATGACCCCAGTCCTGGCATTCATTGCAGGCTAGACCCAAGCATGTACACAGGTACAGATAAGAGCCCATGACACACAGCATCTAGGTCAGATAAACCCCTCATGAACAGAAATGGGAGTAGCGATACCAGGAGGGTAGGGAAAAGGTGGGGAGAGGAGGGGAGGAAGGGAGGAACTGATTGCAACGATCTACACATAACATCCCCCCTTGGGGGACAAACAACAGAAACCATGGGAGAAGGGAGACAGTGGTCAGTCTAAGACATTAAAATAATAATAATTTATAATTTATCAAGGTGTCACAAGGGTGGGAAGAGGGAGGGGGAAAAGGAGCTGATGCCAAGGGCTCAAATAGAAAAGGAATGTTTAGAAAAGAATGATGGCAACATATGTACAAATATGCTTGATACAACTGATGTATGCATTGTTATAAGAGCTGTTAAAGCCCCCAATAAAATGATCTTTAAAACAAGCAACCAAAAAACATGTATGTGCTCTAATATCCAGAACCTGTAGTCTGCATGGACTACGGCAAAAGGGACTTCACAGATGTAATTAAGTTTGCAAATTATTATCTTGGTGGGGGGGGGCAGGGAGGCTAAACAATTTGCATGTGATATTATTGATTTTTTTCTGCATTCTATTGGGTCACCATTCTTTGGAATGAGCATAAATACAGTTCTCTTTCAGTCTTCAGGTAATGTAGCTTCTCCCCTAAGGACCTTCCCAAAGGAGCACAAGCAGCAATGCTGACTCTTTGATTTTGGTCTCTTGAGACTTGGGGCAGAGAAACCAGTTGAATGCACTCAACCTGTGAGCTCACCCATGCACATTGTTTGAAGTTGCTTGGTGAGTGGAACTTGGTTAATACCAATAGAAAATGCATACAGTTGTGAAATCTTAAGGCTGAATGTGTCCTTCAGGGGCAGGTTGAAGAGGAGACAAGCATTTAAAAGCAGATGAGGTAGCCTGTGCAGAGACCCTAAGCAGGTGGAACATGACAGTTGGAGGTCACAACGAAATCCACTGTGACTGAAGGATAGTTCGGGATAGAGGCAGGCACCTAACTTCAGACTGGGAGAAAAGGAAAAACCCCATCATGAGATTGGGAGCCAGGGTCAAAAGTTTAGCCTTTTTCCCCAAGATAATGATTTGCAAACTTTTAGGTCTTAATGCTCCTTTACACTCTTAAAAATATGGATCGCTATTTAGTTGAGTTTAATTAATAGCTATATACCTTCTTACCTCATGCCAATGCTATCAAGTTGATTCCAACAGGACAATGTAGAACTGCCCCTGTGGGTTTCTGAGACTGTTCAAAGAGGTAGGAAGGCTTGTTTTTCTCCCATGGAGAGGCTGGTGGTGAACTGCTGACCTTGAGGTTAGAAGCCCAATACTTAATCATTATAACACCAGGGATACACACACACACACACACACACACACACACACACACGGCATGTGTTAATAAAAAAGGATTGTTACTGGGGTCGCAGTTCATACTCGTATGGGTTGCATACAAATAAAATCTGTTGAAAATGTCTCTCTATACTTGGACGGCAGAAGACAAGTTCTCTCAGTAACATTCTTCTCAGCCTCGTTAGGGAGCCCCCAAACAAAGGTCCCATTAAAATCGGATTTCTTGAGGGCACCTGCAGGGCCAGTGAAACTCAAGGCAGAGAAGTTAGCTCAGAAGGTTAGGGCGACCTGTGTTTTGGGTTTCCAATGGTGTCATCTTGATAGATTTTCTTAAAGGACACAGAGCAATCAGAAGGGCTTGTTAGAAAGAAGTTTTCAGAAAATTGAAAAGTGCAATGATGAGCAATATGTCAGGAAAACGGCACCAAGGAATTTGTTTATGCTTCAGGGGGAACAAAGGGTGTCCTGCAAGAATTTCTTTGGAAATTTTACCACATCCACTCTGCAGTCCCCTTCTTGCTCCTTCACACTTTTGGTTCCTGAATCGCAAAGAATATTGAAAATGAACATAATCTGAGTGCCTTAATGATGCCCAAACTGCTGTCTTGCTACGATGTACATTGAAGAGAGCAGAATGCTTCACAGAAGGGGTAGAGAGAAGAAAACACCAGTGCATAGACTTAGATGGAGGCTCAGTCAAAAAGAAATATAGCTTTATATTTGATATTTTTGTTTAATAAATGGTTCTATGATATTGTTGCAACTTTTTGACTGGACCTCAGATTTCAAATCAATAATAGGCTCAATATAGCGAGCATTTTTTCGAAAAGGAAAGAATAAACTTTTATTGTTTTATAACACATCTGTGGTACTCCTAGGGAACAAATATAGGTATTATCTCAAAAGTCAACCTATATTTTATATTTCATATTTCTATTTCTTCTTTTTATTAATAAATCTTTTTATTGGGGCTCATACAACTCTTATCACAATCCGTACATACATCAATTGAGCAAAGCACCCTTGTACATTCGTTGCCCTCGTCATTCTCAAAATTCACCTTCCACTTGGGTTCCTGGAATCAGCTCGGTTTCTTTTTTTTCCTTCCCCTCCCTCCCCGCTTCCCCCTTCCCCCTGCACCCTTAATAGTTTATAAATAATTATTTTATCTTATCTTACACTGTAGGGAGCATTTTTAATACACACTAGTTATTGTTTCCAAACACTACTAATCATGGGAAGGGTGGCATTGTTTTACATTTTCCCAAATCTCTTTCATGTCTGGCTAAATAGGAAAAAACTGTATAACTCAGATCTACTTCTGTACTTCAGTCTGTTGGCTAAAGTGTAAGAAGAAAATTTGGCCTCACAAAGACACATTCTGTATATACTCGTGTATAAGCCAAGTTTTTCAGCACATTTTTATGCTGTTTTTGTGGTTAAAATTAGGTGCTTCAGCTGATATTCGGGTCGGTTTGTACTCGAGTATATACGCTAGTTGGGAGAGACCTATCTTAATAGCCATCTAAGATCACTGTGGAAATTCCTTTTAACATGTATAGGGAACAATTGGCTCCCAAGTGGCGGGCGGAGGAGGGAAGTATCATACAGCTAGAAAGGGTGATGAAGTCAGATGGTGGATGTTCTTAACTTCTGAGCCTTGACACTAGCACTTCTTTTGACTGACAGTGAGACCTACCAAATTTTGTTGTTGGTCTGTGTATTGTGGGTAGCGGGAGATGTCATTTTCATACCATGTAAAGTATATCAGAACCTGACTGGCATGCTTCCCTGTCTGGCAGGAGGAGAGTGAAAGAGGTATTGTGACGATCAGGGGAGTCAAGAGGAGGACTAGTGCTCACTAGAGCTACTGTTACTTAAAACAAATAGCAACAACTAGTTTCCAAATAACCTCTCTTTAAAATGAATGAATCCTAAAAATGCCTATTACTCTAGGAATAAAAGGCACGACATGAACAGAGACACATGCTCATATTCATAGCAGCGTTATTCACAGCGATCAAAAGATGGAAATCACCTTTGAGCCCATCAGTGGATTGATGGATAAACAAAAAAGGACACTGTGCAACTTTAAAGCATAACAAGAAATCTGAGAAACAAATCATAATGTGGGTGAATCTAGAGGAATGTATGCTAAGTGACATTAATCAATCACCGAAGCACAAGTATTGTGTGAGACCATTACTATAGAAAGTCAGGACAACATTTACACACAGAAAGACACATTCTTTGAAGGTCGCCAGAGGCAGAAGGGGAAGAGATGATGAATCACTAACGAGAGGAAAACACATATTAACCTGGGAGAAGGGAAAGGTAATACACAAGAAGGCAAAAGAATTCACTGGAGGGAGCACCAAGTTCAAGGTAACAAAGGTAAAACTATTCCACTCGGAATCCTGCAATCACAGGACTCACAGGAATCTACAAGTGGTTTCAAAGAGAGACATGCAAACTAATGAGGGGTGCAAGGAGATGAATGGGGTAGATAGATAGGCTTGACAGCAGATACTTCTATAAAGGTATTTGCATGTGCTGTAGATATTAGGTCAAGTCAAAATCTATTGCTACAAAATCATCGCCCACTTTATTAAACAACAGACTAGAATATTCCCGTATTGTTTCTAGACATCTTCTCTCAGTCTGTACACACGCGAAAGTGGTGTTCCCAACTCTAGCTCTTGCCTGAAGAGCCCTGTGCTTCTCAATGTACAGCACATCCCAGTGGCAGTTTGGGCATCCTCGGGGAATTCAAACCCTCTTCCTTTTCAATGTCCTTTCAACTTGGGGGATACAACGGTGAAAAACACAATTTCTGAGCACACCATTCCTCAACTTTTTTCATCAATGCAGCTTAAAACTTTCTGAACACTTCTTCATTATAAGCCCCAATCAGTGTCCTATGCATTTTGAGACAATCTAGCAAGATTACCCCTTTGGAATAATAATAATAAAATAGTCGTGATAATCACTCTGCCACAATTTTCACTAGTCGAGCAAATCCTCTCATAAGTCCTTGTTCCGATTGTATCTTTCTGAAGGCATCCTAAGGAGATTAAGACAGGTTATATGGCTGCAGGAACTTGCCTTCAGCCATCTCCTGATGGCAAAGACATGTTTCAACATGTTTTGTTCAGAATAAACCCATGCATGTATGAACTAGAACCCAAATAGCAATACGTTTCGGCTCAATGATTATTATAGACCATTCCAGGGACAAAATTATGAACACTGCTAAACTATAGCTAAACACCTGGAGGGAATGAGTAGCTGGGCATGGAGACTCAAAATCATAACCCCTTGGGCCACGAAGGCACTAAGGTCAGTTGGTCTAACTATTCACATAGACGATGTTCTGCATTAGTGACTGTGACCTCAAAAGCGCGTGAGTGTTAATCGAAGCTGCAACTAATGATCTCACCACTTCCGGAGCAAAGAAGCATAAAGAAAGCAAAAGATGCAGGAAACCATGAGTCCCTAGAACTAATGAACCCCAGGAAGCCAAGTTTCCATGACCCCGAGACTAGAAGAACTAGATGGGTCCCGCCAGCAGCAGAGCTGACCTCTCTCTCTGAAAGGAGAGTGTGCAAAAAAATGTGGAACAAAACTCAAAAACATAAAAAGACCAGGCTTGCTGCTCTCAGCGACTGGTGGGAAACTCCAAGACTCTGGCCCTTAACACCCCTCATTGCAGTTCAACATTCAGCGAAAGAGTGGCTATACAGTAACACCAGAGAGGTATGCACTCCTTAGAAAAGTGAAGCATCTTCAATCAGAAGACAGCATTTGCCCCAGGATAAAACTTAGAAGGCCCAAAGGGAGAGGAAGGAAGAGCAAATGTCAGCAGTAAACACCGGGAGGGAGTGGGAAGATTGCACTTACATTGTGGGGACTGATATCAATGTCATGAATCAAAATGTACATGAACTGTTGAATGGAAAGCCAATTTGATTTGGAAACTTTCACCTAACTCATAATAAGAAAGGTTTTGTATTTTGTGGTTGTTTTCTTTAAGAACATGGAAAAAATTCATTTTGCTCTCTACCTCAGCACATTTATAAGCTAGCATATTTTGGCCTGATTCAGTTGGCATATGACAATAATTCTCTCTCTTTCTCTTCTAGAGTTATGGATAGACCCAGGCTTTGCAAGAAAAATCCTCATGATCCCATGTTTGGCCCAGCAACAAAAACAATATTCTCAATGTACTGGGCAGCATCGGACATGAAAATAGCATGACCTACATTCTATAGCCCAGAGTTCTTTTAGGCGAATTAATTTTTTTAAGGTCACAGAGTCTAGTGTAATGAAACTTCCAGTGTAATTTATAAGGAAGAGTCAAAGTAGATATTAATATGTAAGCCTTAAATTTATAAAGCTAATGATCTGATATTATTTTTGGTATCTTAGAATTGCTCTTTGATTTGTGAATTAATTACAGACATTTTATTGTGAACTAGTGTGTCTAACATAAGGTGACCAGATTTGAACATTGGTAAAGCGGGAGACCAGGGGCACACCATTGATAAAACTCATATCCTGGTGAAATAGTCACATGGCAGCCAAAAACTGTATACCCTAGCTTGTTGTGCATTCTTTCTAAAAATTGGGACTTTTTATACACTGTGGGACGCGGCAATAAATGATTAAAAATTGGGACTGTCCCGCCAAAGGCAGGAAGTCTGGTCAACAGGAATTTTTTAAAACGTCGTGGAGACAGAGATATAAAATCTCACTTTTGAAGCCTTCTTTGGTCTTATATTCCTGAAGACTACCATCCACACAGTCTTCTCTAAGAAAGAAATAATCCCATGTGTCCATCTTCTTATTCGATTCTTATTCATTTCAATAGGAAGTCTAGACTCCCAGCCTGTTTTACCAATGTGTATTTCTTCACCTATTAAAAATATTTCAAGATCTTGAAATTAAGTATGAAAATATTTAAGGATTTTTTAAATCTGATTTAACATTACTCTCTAGATTCTACCTCAAATTCCTATTATGGCTCTTTGTAAGTCAGTTGGATGGATGCCCAGTAGCATGGGATGCAGCTTGGACTGAAAGGCCAAAGGAGATTTATTTAGTGTGGAATGATCAAACTCTGTAAAGATCAATAAGTCATCCTTTAATCAATAAGGAAGTATGTGTAGCACCTATAAAATCATGTTTGGACATGAAATATATAACCGTATCTTTCAGTACATACTCCAATTAACATATACAACAAGAGTAGCTTGATTCTCCCTGTAGACAGTTTTCGTGAAGAAGTAAACAAGCCATTGCGTTATGAACGTAAAATACAGACTGTTCAAACTTAGAGACACCTAAAACTCACATAGGCAGCCTCGTCATTTTTCCAGATAAAGAAAATGAGGCCCACGGTTACAGTTGACTTACCGAAAGATGCCTAGCAAGCTCAAAAAAAAAAAAAAAAAGAAAAAGAAAAAGAACCAAGCCTAGAACTCAGCCTAATTTCTAGCTCAGGGAGCATTCCGTGGGCTTCATTCATGGGCCAAGTCATGACAGATGCTTAACATTTTAAAAGAGGGAGGCTTTATATACCATGAGTTTCTTCAGAAATAAAAGATACTAGAATGAATGGGGAGCATTTGTCAAGAAACAACCTGACAAGTGTTAATAATGTACTTGAGAATAAATTGGAAGTATCTGTATTCATTCTGTTTTTGTAAGGGATGAACACTTGTGTCACTGTCTCAGGCTCAACTGGGTTTTGTGCATTTTGTCACATAGCAAATAGATCATCTTTTTCTAAGTTAGTGGTTCTCAACCTTCCTAATGCCACGACCCTTTCATAGCGCTCCTCATGTTGTGCTGACCCCCCCCCAAACATAAAATCATTTAAATTGCTACTTCATCACTGTCATTTTGCTACTGTTAAGAATCTGGCGACCCCTGTGAAAGGGTCGTTTGACCCCAAAGGGGTCTCGACCCACAGGTTGAGAATCGCTGTGTCTAAGTGACCCTTGGGACTGACCTCTTAGTCTCTTTTTTTTTTTCATTACTAAATAAAGCAAAAAGAATACCTGGGCAAAGGGATTACAACTTCCTATTGACGAACCAGAGGGAGTCAGAGGGCTGTTTGTTTTCGCTAGATATGGTTGAACGGATTTGAGGCATATTCACAAATTCTGCATTGAGGTGGTTTCCATTTTCTTGCTGTTGTGAATAGTCTTGTGATAAACATGGGTGTGCATATAGCTGTACTGATGTTCATCTTTTTTTGAGGTACATACACCCCATGGAATCCTATGAAATGTTAAATAGTGACAATGAAACTGCAAAACACCCCATGATAAGGATGAACTTGTGGGCTATTATGCTGAGTGCAATTAATCCATCACAAAAGGACAAACATTGCATGAGATCACTGTTATAGATTAAGAAAAGAGAAATCCACACTCACAGTAACACACTGTACTGGTTATCAGAGGTAGGTCGCAGGAGAGGGAAGTGCTAGGCTAGAAGGTAGGCAGATGACCTGAGTGCAGTGTGCCCATATGCTCTTGTATTCTGAGGACATGTGTTATACATGATCGATGATTAATAATTCGTTTTTTCACTGAAAAATTCAACACTGACTCATATTTTGTCAGTCTAATGCGATACCATATTCTGTAGTTGATGATAGGGTAGTCTGTGGACTAATGAAAAATCATGAATTGTATGGAAAATCATTGCACACAGAGTATGAGTGCATCATAATATTCACATAACTGCGTGCAAACCGTATTTTCAATAAGGTTAAAGTGACTTGTCAAATAATTTTCATATGGAACTGAAATTTTGCACCAAAGGATTTATTTCCATTTGCATATATAACACATTTATAGAGTCACTGAATATTAAACATGTAAACTGTGGTGGGGAGTGGGGACACTTTTTGTTGGAAAGCGAAACTGTCATTGAACTTGTATATGAGAACTGGGTTTCAGTCCAAAAATAAAATAAGTAACCTTTTAAACAAAATAAGTACCCTTGCCCTTTCACTGAAATATAAAGGTAGAATTTTTAATAAAAGGAGGAAGGGGTATAATTATTCCATAAATGGTACTGGAACAAAATGTTAGTTGTTTGGGGTGAAAATTAAGTTAGATCCCATATGATGCCTTAAAGCAGCGGTTCTCAAACTGTGGGTCGCGAACCCTTTGGGGGGTCGATCGACCTTTTCACCGGGGTCACCCGATTCATAGCTGTAGCAAAATGACAGTGATGAAGTAGCAACGACAATCAATTTTATGGTTCGGGGGTCACCACATCATGAGGAACTGGATGATAGGGTCGTGGCATTCGGAAAGTTGAGAACCGCTGCCTTAAAGTAAGATAAAAATTTTGTGAAGAGTTAAAGGTTTAAAACAAAAAGAACCCTCTAAGTACTGGGGAAACCTAGGTTGCTAGGGGTCGTGGAGAAGGTTCTGAGCACAGCAACCCTTTGCACATCAGGAAACACTGCCCGCTCCTGTACCATCACCCCCCCCCCCCCCAATTCTGTCTGTCTTCCTCTTTTTTTCTGACTCTCTCCATTACCAAGCAGGGCATTCTTTGACCAGGCATGATGTTTTTTACCGCCTCTCCTGATAAACCTATCCATTGTATGAGACCAGAGTTCACCACACTTGCTTCAAAGGAGCAATCTGGGGGCCCTTCCTCCAAGACATCTATGCTTGTTGTTCGTTCTGGCAGTCCCCCATGCTTTCAATGTTCTTCAGAGGACCATAGTTCAAATGGAGTGACTTTTGTCTGGTCTTCCTTGGTTACAGGTCACTTTTCAAATGCATATTTAAAATATAATGGCTTGGGTCAGACAACCTTTGATATGTTTGCAGTTTCACACTGAAGAGGTCTTTGTGTAGCAGATTTTCCCAATACATCTTTTGATTGCATGACAGCTGCTTCCAGGAATGTTGATTGTGGACCCTAGATTTAGGATGGCAGCTTATCTTTGACCTGTTCTCTGGCTCTCCATAGGAACCATTATCAGTAAGGTGTGAACTCCACCTTCAGGAACCAAATAATAGATGACTGCAGGCGTCCATTGTCCTTAACAGCAGGGAGTGGTGCCCTCTGTAGTCTGGCAACTGATCACCCTCAGGGAGGATGCCTGGGAGCATCTGACCTTCCCCCACAAGCCCTTGGTATCAGCTCCTCATTTTCACCTCCGTCTCCCTACCTCACAAACTTTTGATAATTTATAAATTATTATTATTTTTTCATGTCTTACACTGTCCGATGTCTCCCTTCACCCACTTTTAGTTTGTCCATCCCCCAGGGAGGGGGGTTAATGTAGATCATTGTGATTGGTTCCCCCTCTCTCCCCCTACCTTCCTCTGGCCCTCCTGATATCGCTACACTCATGATTGGTCCTGAGGGGTTTTTCTGTCCTGGATTCCCTGTGTTTCCAGCTCTTATGTATACCAGTGTACATCCTCTGATCAAGCCGGTTTTGTACGGTAGAATTGGGATCCTGATTGCTTGATTTCTTGACTGTTGTTTTCATGAGCATTGACTGTGGATCCAAGCAAGATGAAATGCTGTGATTTGGCAAATGGCTGTTAGTTTGTATCAGCCAAATGCATGTCAATGTTCTTTGTGTCAGAGAAGAATGCCTCTGTAAGGTTTTCAAGGTTGGGACCTTTCAGAAGCAGATTACCAGATCTGAGGCAAATCTGGCTGTTTCCTACTGTCAATATTTTGGCAAGTAGTCAAGTGTTGTGCTGTCTGTGCCTTCCCGGTTACTTTGATTTGACACATACCCCCATCATTTACACGATATCATCAGGGAAGAGTAGTTCCTGTGAACAAAACTTCCAGGTACTCAAAGTATACCTGTGTGTGTGTGTGTGTGTGTGTGTTTATAAAGTTTTAGCTGCTTAGGCTAAAACACATCTCTAAAATGTATTCTATATGCTCCTGATTTCTTAAATCAAGCATACTCACTATAGATTATTATTATTATAATTATTATTATTGTGAAGGTTGAGGTGAGTTATTTAGAACTTCAATGCTGAATGGTCCCAGATCCCCTTATGGTCTTTGCACTATCATTTCCTAGCACGTGGGATACAGTAACCTACTGTTCGCATTCCTCTCTTCTTCTCCCCACGCCGATGATTATATTATGTTATATTGTATTATATTATAATATATTACAGGAAGAACTGAGGTACAAACATGATCATCAAGCTCACTAAACTATATCTAAATCAATAGAATCTGACCAGAGACCACTTTCACTCTTTCCTTTCCTTCAGATGTGTAGTATGTGTGTGTGTGTGGGGGGTTACGCATTGGGCTGCTAAATGAAAGGTTGCACGTTCAAACCCACCAGCTTCTTCCTGGGAAAGAGAGGAGGCAGCCTGCTTCTATAAAGAGTTATACTCTTTTAAATCCAAAGGAGCCGTTCTAGTCTGCATGCCTGAGGTCACTTTGAGCTGGAATTGACTTGATGGCAATTAACAACAGCACAATTGACTGAAATGGCTGAAATCTGGCCTGACGATAATCAAAGTGTTGCCGCTGTAATGCCATCTGTTCTTTCCTAACCATGTACAATAATTTCATTTAAGCCAGTTCTACAAAAAGTGTTCACTACTTGACTCAGATCAACTTTTCCCTCAAGTTTAGTCTTTTCAACAAAAGAAGGTAGTATTAAAGGAAGCAATGTTTACACCTGAGCAGAGAATTTTATTAATTTGTTTTTTTTTCTAGTCATTGTTTCTCATTATGTATTAAACAAAAGTTCTACTATAAGGTGGTGGTTTGTCATTGAACTTGGTTTAAACATCTAGTGTACAGAGCACATTTTATGAGAGGAAAATATGTCCATATAGCAAGGAATTATCTGAATTAGCAGTGTAACAGTTACTCAAATTAACATTCAAGTATGAGCTAGGTCTATATAATCAAAGTGAAGTGGAGAATTAAAGTAATTTGAGGTAATTCAGGCCAGAAATATCTACCCCAAACCTTTCACCTAATTGCACTAATTATCTAATTGAAACAAACCTGGGGGAATTGGGGCTCAAATTATTCTGATAATTGATTTATTTCCATTTAGTACTGAGTATGAAAATCCACCCCACACCCTTTACCTCGCAGCTTTCTATTTGGTGGTAAGCTAATGCAGTCTCCTTCACTGGAACTGATACAATTGGTCACTTGCGGTTTCCTTACATTGGCACATTCCAACGATACCATTTCACTGGCATGGTCATAATACATCCCTAAGGGGAAAGTTTCCATTTTCCACAACATGAATTAACCAACTGGATATTACTTGTTTTTCTGAGACGAGGAATAGAAAATTTGTACATTTCTGATATAGGCTTCTGTCCCGTCCAATGGGAACTTCAACGTGGATCCTGGAGGAGAGAGTGGTAATTGGGGGGGACAAGAGGCACGGGAAATGGAGACAAGACAGTATCCTGATCAAGTCTCATTTAATGAACAGAGTTACAGCTTATATCGGCCAGCAAGGGGGGAAGCATCCGTCGGACATGCAAATTAGGCTACTTTGGCACATGCAAATTAGGCTACTTTGGCAACAGGCCAATCAGGGAGTTCAGGAGAGCGCACCCTGCCGGTAAGTCAGTAAAGGCTTACAGTCTTCAACCAGGTATGCCCTGGAGTGGCCTGTTTATGCAAATCAAGAGTGGGTGAGGACAATCTTTTACCCAATCAAGGGGATGCAGGACACAGGTGCTTGTCTAAAGAGCATCACACCTTGTTTGCTCAAGCTTTGCAGCTGCAGTGCTGTAGGCTGGGGTGGAAGAATACCCAGAGCTCAGGCTAATGAATTCCAAGTAATGGCCGGGCCTCACAGCTCCAGACAGGCTTCATAACTGATTGTCTTCTTCTCCATGATGTCTTACTGACTAGGAATATTTGATTTTTTATTGGATAAGCTCGAGGGAAGGGGGACAGTGGTACTTTTTCACTGTTTGGTTATGCTAATTCAACAAGCAAGCATTCATAATGAGTGCTCATTTAGAACTCAAAAGATCTCACAGGGTATTAAATACACAACTCCCCATACAGGGTACACTCTCTTAATTAGCAGGAGAGACTTGCTAGTTGGTCTCTCAGCTCTTGAAAGCAAAGCACCCTTCCTTTTTTTTCCTAGGCCAATCAATAGTGACCTTAAACAATCCAAGACCATCAAGTGTTTGCCTCTTAAGACTTTTGATTCAGATTTGACTCCAAGTCAGTGAGTGAAGGATTAACCTTTCATCACATTTATTCAATTCTATGCTGAGCCAACTAACCCCCCCCCCCAAAAAAAAACAACCCTAAAACAGCGAAGCTGAAGAAAATGTAGCACCAGGATTGGAGAAAGGCTTATTAAGAACCTGCGATATGTGGATGACACAACCGTGCTTGCTGAAAGCCAGGATAATTTGAAGTAATCACTGATGAAGATCAAGGACTGCAGCCTTCAGTATGGATTACAACTCAATGAAAAGGAAGCTCACATCCTCGCAACTGTAACTTCATGATAAATGGAGAAAAGTTTGAAGTTGTCAAGGAATTCAGCTTGCTTGGATCCACAGTCACTGCTCATGAAAACAGCAGTCAAGGGATGGAATGATGCAGTGCCTCCGGGAAATCTGCTGCACACGAACTTTTGAAAGTATCGACAAGCACAGATGATACATTGAGGACTAAGGTGCACCTAACTCAAGTCATGGTGTTTTCAATGACCTCATATGCATGTGAAAGTCGGACACTAAATAAGGACGAACAAATAAGAAACTATGCATTTGAATTATGGTGCTGGGAAGAATATTGAAAGTATCACAAAGTGTCAAAAGCACAAACAGATCTGTCTTGAAAGAAGTATAGCCAGAGTGCTCTTGAAATACAAGGGTCACGAAGGATATGTCATCAGGAGAAACCAGGCCCTGGAGCAGGGCATCCTGCTTGGTTAAGTGGAAGGGCAGCAAAAAAGAGGAAGGCCCTGGACAAGCTGGATGGACACAGTGCCTACAACAAGGGGCTCAAACCTAAGACCCATTGCGAAGAGAGTGTAGGACCAGATGGTGGTTCATTCTGTTGTGCATAGAGTCGCTGAGAGTTGGAACCAATTTGATGACACCTAATGACAGGGACTATTGAATCCAAACAAGTATCATAAAGAGTAATACATAATTACAATTTTAAGTCACTACATTCAACAAAACATTTAGTGAGACTGGACTGTATCCTGGAAACTCAATACAAACACAAATCGTCAGCTTTGTCTGGGAGCAAGATAAATAAACTGACAAATTTAAGTCCAGATTGAATTTGCCCCAAGAAGATGAACTGAGGGTAGGGTTTTAGAGGAGAACATGAGAGGCTCCTAGGCTTTGCAGTTTGGACTGGAGGTTGTGGAACGTCTACTAGGCTTTGAAGTTTAGGCTTTCTCCTTTTGGTGATGAGATCATATCTCAGAGTGAAAAACAGGGAAATGATGTGCTGAGATGACACTGATTATGTGTCAAAGAAACAAAGGGTTGTGGGGGCTGGGGTGGGTTGGGGGGAAAGGCAAGAGCAGATGCAAAAGCACCAATTGCCTCGGTGTTACACGAGCCCATATAAGAGAGAATGCCCTGGAAAGTGAAGCGGGGTAAAGAACTGGTAAAGGTATTGAGAGAATTAATAACATTTGGTGAATGATTGAATGAGGGAAGGAAGAGAACGTTCCCATTAAGGCTTCTTGGTTTCTGCTTCCACTTGCTGGTACAATGGTGGCACCAGTCACTGAGCGAACAACTGTGAGAGAAGTCGGTTTTGTGTGACAGAAAGGTGCCAGATTCTGTTTGGGGCATGTAGAGTTTGAAATGAGATGCCAATAGGACGCTCAAATGGAAATACATGCAATAGACAATTGACAGATGGTGCCGGGACTCAGGTGGCATAGAATGGTGGTGGCTGTGGTGGAAGGTGCTATCAAGTTGGCTCAGACTCATTGTGACCCCATGAACACGAGGACTAACCATTACCTGGTCCTGTGCCCTCCTCACAATTCTTACTATGCTTGAGCTCATTGTTGCAGCCACTGTGTCAATCCATCTCATTAAGGGTCTTCCATTTTGTCCGTCCCTCTACTATACCGAGCATAATGCTCATTTGTGTTTGCTTTGTTTTGTTTCCAGAGACTGGTTCCTCCTGATAATATGTTAAAAGTATGTGAGACCACGTCTTACCATCCTCTTTGCTAAGGAACATGCTGGCTATCCATCTTCCCAGACAGCATCGTTTGTTCTTCTGGCAATCCCTGGTACTTTCAAAATTCTCCACTGACACCATAATTCTACCGCATCCATTCGTCCCCAATCTTCAAACTCATAGTCCTGCTTTCACATGCATATTCGCTGGTTGAAAATATGTGGCTTAGGTCAGGTGGACTTTAGTCCTTAAAGTGACATCTTTGCTCTTTCTTTACAGAATGTTTTGAAGTAGCTTTCCCCGATGTAGCGTGCTTTTGGATCTCTTCACTGCTGCTACCTTGAGCATCGACTGTGGGTCCAAGTGCAAGGAAATTCTTGACAACTTCAATCATTTCTATCTTTATCAGGATGCTTTCTGGTTTGGATCGATCCAGTTGTGAGGCGGTTTGTTTTTCTAGCAGTGCTTTGTAATCCATACTGAAGCCGGCAATCTTTGATCTTCACCAGTCAGTGCTCCGAACCCTCTTCACTTTGAACAAGCAAATTTGTGCCCCTGTGTATCACAGGTTGTTGACGAGCTTTCTTCCAGTGCTGAGGTCATGTTCTTTTTTCATCTAAACTAGAATCTCAGAATATTTGCTCAGCACACAGAGTGAACAAGTACGATGAAAGGATGCAAACCTGAGACCCACCATTCCTGATTTGAAACCATGCACTGATTCTGCTCCCTTCGCTCTAGAGCTATTGTCTTTTGGTCCATGTACTGGCTCCAAATGAGCACAATGAAATGGTCTGGAATTTCCATTCTTCACAATGTTTTCCGTAGGTTTTCATGATTCACGCGGTCAAATACCTTTGCATAGTCAATAAAATATAAGGAAATGTATTTCTGAGGTCTGCTTTCAGTCAAGATCCACCTGATGAGCAACAATATACCTCATGCCAAGTTTTCTTTGGACTCTAACTTGAATTTCTGGAAGTTCCCTGTCAATGTACTGCTACAAGCAAAATTCTCCTTGCATATGATATGGTTCAGTAATTTCCCTATTCGCTTGCATCACTTTTCTTTGGAATGAGCACACACATGGGTTTCATTGATTGGTAGCCCCTGGTCTCTAATTGGGAACTAATTCTATAGGAAAGATGACTTTTTCCCGGGGGAGAGCTATAGAGTGTGAAGAGACAAGGTTCTGGAACATAAAACAATGGACTATCTTTGGATACAGGTGAGTAGAGGAAAGGGAGTCCACTATAATACAACGGGAGTAGCCAGAGTAGACCTGCTTCCATAGGATTTCCAAGGTTGTGGAATAAAGAATAAGATTGCCATATCTTTCTTTCTCAGAGTGGCAGGTAGATTTGAATCACCCCTAACTTTCCATTAGCAACCGAGCACATAACCATTGTGCCATTTAAAATTTTTAAATTAGCTAATGGAATATTACTTATTAATAGCAACATTGTTT
Organism: Tenrec ecaudatus; assembly: GCF_050624435.1. NCBI lineage: Eukaryota > Metazoa > Chordata > Mammalia > Afrosoricida > Tenrecidae > Tenrec > Tenrec ecaudatus. The sequence goes on from NC_134548.1 coordinate 147,700,331, forward strand.
TTATAACCTTGTGTTAGTCTGGGGAGACTAGAGAAACAAATTCATAAACACACATGTATATAAGGGAGAGATTTATATACAAGAGGAATTGAACATTGAAAAAACATCCCAACCCAGTCCAGTCCAAGTCTATAAGTCTGATATAAGTCCATATGTCTGATACCAATCTATAACGTCCTCTTCAGACTCATTAAACACATGCAATGAAGCCAAATGAAGCAGAAGATCAGAAAGTCTTTGGGTCCAGTAGCATTGTAAGCATCTCAGTGCTGGCAAGGGTCTCTTAGTGGCTTCTCCAGCTTCCAAGGTATGGTTGTGTCCATGTGGCTTGTCTTCTGCAATGTCTCCCAGGGAGTAGCAGAGAGAGAGAGGTGTCTTCTGCCTTCAAGGAAGAAGTACCAGATTTCCCAGAATTCTCAGGAGAAGGCCATGCCCATAGAAGTCTCATTGGCTATCTCCAGATTGACAGCCTAGACTCCACCCCTACACTCTTCATCCTTAAATTGGCACCATTATAGATGACTACCACAAACCTGGAGCTAACCCAAAGTGTGGGATGTCAATGAAGACTTAGAAGAACCCAGGTCTCATTCAGCACTAACACTTGGATCATGGTGAAGGATACTTGTTAGTTGCCATCGAGTGGATTCTGACTCATGATGACCCCATGTGGCCAAGCACAGAGATGTTCAAGGTCTGTATAACTGTTTGCCCTGTCTTCTTTGGCCTTTTCACAAATTCGGATTTTATCACATAAAGACTCCCTTACATCAGAGAGCACCTTTAGTGATACAGCTATTGTCAAAGTGCACGGGAGAGCCTGCTATTATTGCCATCTTTGGAGGATCACTTTTCAATGAATTTGCAGCAACACAGAAGCTCAAGCTAGAAACTACAAATAACTAGTACCCACTTTTCTCTCTTCCAATCGGCTATTCACATATTCATTCTTCACTGTCACCGAATGCTTGAAAACCAGTTGAAATTCGGAGCATCGAGTAACATGCAGGCGTCCAGATCATCGGCGTTTGTTTTTCAGACTGGCAGCTGGTCGTCCTGGTTAATGTTTGATGAAAGGCAGAACGTGAATGTGGCTTCCATGGGTGTGGGAAATCAGCGTGTGCTTACCGACTACTCCGGACCCTGACCACCCTTTGGCAATCACATTTTGGGCGAGGGACCATGGATGAGATCAAGTGAGGGAACAGTTGTCACTTCCAGAGTGCGGTGGGGTAGGAGACCCCATACCAGTCAACTGGAGTAACATGATCTGAAGGTTTTTGCTATCAATTTGAGGAAGGAGAAAGAGAGAGAGAGAGAGAGAGAGAGAGAGAGAGAGAGAGAGAGAGAGAGAGAGAGAGCATTTCTGCTCCAAAGGACAAGTGCCACAGGGAACACTCACCATGGCCTCTTCATATGACGTGACTTCCGGGGACCAAAAGTGCCTGCTGCCCCCCTGCGATAGTTTATTGTGCCAGCCTGGCCGATAAACACAAGTAGGATTAACTGAAGGGCAGAGGGATAAATGGCTTGCTTGTTCTGTGCCTCAGTTTAAAGGCGTACACTACCTGTGAGATGCCTAGCCTGTGGACTGTGTCGCTGTAAGGTGAGGTCCCTTCAAGCCCGCACGATTGGAATGTTTATCTCTGGCGCTGGGGACCGACAGTTGATGACAGTCGGGGACCTGCCTTGCTGTTTGCTGCCTGAGTATATATAGCCCAGCTCTCTCTACAGAAGGGGACTGGCAACTGGCAGCTCGCAAGCCTTAAAGGACTGCTAGTGTCTCACTGCTTTATAATTTAACTGTTAATTTCTTGTGTTATCTATCTGTATATAATTTAACGGTTCATTTCTTGAATTATATATCTATCTTTATAAATATATTTATATATAATGACAAGCAATCTGGTTTGTCTCTCTAGAGAACCCTGTCCAATACACCCCTCCCCCAAGATCATGCCATTTAACCTCATCTCCCAAACAATGTGGTGCTGTCTCTGTCTAATGCTTACAATCCATTCATCACTCCCTTATTTGTACATCTTAAAACCCACATCGGTAGAGGAGGCCTCACCTCCGCTGGGGTCAGTTTTATATTTAGTAGGGAGAAGACCAAAATGATCCTGCCATATATCGTTGCCCATGGTCACGTCAAATGAGTCACTGTACTAAACAGAACTTGTTGGCATCCCACCATTTCAGGAGGTGGTATATGAGCAAGAACCAATGGTGTTGAAGGAAGAAGTTCAAGCTGCACTGAAAGCGTGAGCCAAAAACAAAGCTTCAGGAATTGATGCAACACCAATGGATGGGTTAAAAGAAGCTGATGCAATGCTGGGGGCACTTGGGCTTCTCTACCAAAAAGTGTGGGAGACATCTGCTTGATCATCCGACTGGAAGAGATCCATATTTGAACGCATCGCAAGAAAGGTGATCCAACGGAACACTCTGACTATAGTAGAGTATCATTAATATGCCATGCAAGTAAAATGTTGCTGAAGATTCTGCAACAATGGTTGCAGCAGTACATTGGCAGCGAGTTGCCCAGAGGTTCAGGCCCGATTCAGAAGAGAACCTGGTACAAGGACGATCATGGTTGATGTCAGAAATTTCTTGGCTGAAAGCTGAGAATCCCTGAAAGATTGTGCCAAGGAAGTTGACTATGTGCATCCTAACATACAATGGGTATACCGCCTTGAGAGGAATGAGAATTCCAGAACACTTCATTGTGTGAATGCAGAAATCTGTCTGTGGATCAAGAGGCAGTTTTGAGAAGAGAACAAGGAACACGGCATGATTTAACATGATGGAAGTTAAGTATCATGGTTGCAACCTCTCACCAGATTTGTTCAATCTATATGCTGAGCAAATCCTCAGAGAAGCAGGATGACATGAAGAAGGTGGTATCATGAGTGGAGGATAGCAAGAACTTGGTTGTCTTTGTTAGGGAATGCCACTGCCACCCCAAATAACTAAGCCCCTCCCATTAGACACACCCAACACACCACCACCTAGCTCTTTATATTCCTTTCTTCTGGGACATTGATGACATTTGTGTGCAATATCTAGTCCTCACACACCATCTGGTTCACCAGCCATGGGGAAGCCCCTACCCAATTCCTAAAATGTCTTGGTGTTCTCTTCCTCCCCTCCCTCTTCACCACCAAAGAACCCACAGACACACACAACTCCTATTCTTACCTGTGGAATGCATTGGAATCATAAACCAATCATCATGATTCCCTCTGAATGTACGATCTCGTGTCTATAGCGTTCCTGGTTTCTCCAAAGCCTCCTCTGAGGACCTTAATGTTGTTAGCGCTATGGGAGCAAGAGGTTTCTCATGAAGCCTGGTGTGCTGTGGAACCTCCTCTGTGTCTTGTGGTGGACATTCATTTCTTTCATAACCGTCCTGTCATAACAGACGACTACTGCTCACTTCTGTGCTCTGGTCGCTTTTTCTGAATGCTGTGCACAACAGATTGTACTGTTCGCAACATCTTGTCCATCTGGGAATAAAATAAAGACCATTAGTTTGAGAGAAAGGAGGGACATGGTAGAAGGGTATTATGGTGAGAAGGGGCTTAGGTTGGGTAGGGCACATGTGGTTGGAACCATGGGGTGGGGCAGTGGAAGGTGAAGAAGAAGATGAACAGGAAGGTGAAAGTGAAGGTGAAGAGGAGGGGGGGGAAGGGGAGAGGAGCAAGAGCATGGATTAGGCCTTACCCTTTTCCATAATGCTGTGTAAGACGGTTCCACCTCTTGTCATTCCCACCGGTGCTCGTGATGGTTTGAAATTTCAATTGTGCCTGCGGGATCCTTATCTGCAGGAGGTGCTTGTGTCTTCTCAGTCAATCTGCCTCTCAGTCTTTCGACCCTACTGGAACCCACAGTGAATTTCTGCCAGGTCCCTTGATCTCTGTAAACAAGCACTCTCAGGCAATGAGGAGCCAAGCCAGTCAGTTTTGTTTGTTCAGTCGTCATGGGAACGCCCTGAGTCACTGAGGGCCCTGGAGAGGCTGTGACATCACAGAGCCCCTCTCCCATAGCAACTTGCAGGAGGAGAGGGCAACCCAGAGAGGACAAAGTGCCTCACTGGAGAGGGACAACATCTTCTACGTTATTTCAATAGCTTTCCCAAAGTGACCTGTGGCTTCTGGAAGCTCAACACCCTGTGCTCAGACCTGAGGCATGATGGTAGTCGTGTAAGGGAATGAGTTTACCATGGACACCCCCATTCAGTAGTTCATTTTACACTTTCCCCCTGTCTCCATTACATAGTATTTTGGATATCTCACTAACAAGATTTCCAAGCTAATATGGTTCTTTTTAAGTTTTGGTGGAAATGTGAATTTTCTTCAATGCTCTAAGAAATTGCCTTTTTGTTTCTTGAAGGCAATCCATTTCTTGACTACTGTCAGAGAAGTTTTTTCATCTGACGGCCCTTTCGCAGTGTCCAGATGGCTTGAAGGACAATATTTTTGCCTTCATGATTAAAAGGAACATTGGAGAATCCCTCTTGAAGAACAGGGCTACGTGTGAGAAGATTCTATCTATCCATCCAATTCACGAAAAGCCTTTCACTAGGGGTATTTAAAAAAATCATGCACCAGTCATAAAAGCAAGTGATGAAGAACTTGGAGAATTCCAGCACAGGGTTGAGTTAGAAATTGATCAAACATGGGATCCAGAGGCATTGACAGTCTTGCTGTTGACAATCAAGAGCAAGGCAAAGTAGAAGGAAGAGTTTTGGAAGATGAGAACTTGGTGATCCACGCAAAGTCAGGGATCACATGATAGTTTCCCAAGAACAATGACGTGAGCATAGAAACTTCTTTTTTTTCTGCTTCAACCCCACTTGTACATACGCAGGTGGAACAGCAAGAAATCCAACTGATGTCACCTGTGGGAAGAGAAGATGAGGAAGCTCCAGCTAAGCGGCCAAAAGCAGGTGAGGGATTGACCGTGTAACAGACCATCCTTTGCTCCCCTATAGGGTCAGGCTAAACCTGAAGAAACGGGAAACAGGTCCGGGGCAGTCCAAATGTGACCTGGAATTGTTGGCCCCTGGTTTTGGGGAACGTCTCAGGAGCAGATATGATGCCTACAACACTGAGGACAGAGGACTTGATGGGGACATCAAGAACATCATGCAAGAAGAAAGCCAAAGGTCATGAAATAGACTGGATATTAAGGAGATATCAAAGTGGATGGCAGTAGAGACTCTGACACCTACTCTTAATCGTAGAGGAGCTAAAGCACGTGCAAGAAATGAGGAAGTCGCAGAGCTGAATAGAAAATTCCACAGGGCAGCAGGAGAAGAATTATCATGAAATGTTTAAAAACCTAGATTTGTAATGAAATGTTTACAAACCTCGAGTTACAGGAACAGAGAGGGACAGCAAGCTTGCCATGTGTTACCTTGAAAGAACTCAAGAGAAAAAACTCATGCCTTGAGGTGCAATATTGGAAGATCCTATGGGGCAAATGCTGACCAATACAAGAGCTTCAAAGGAAGCCAGAGAGAATACAAGAGAGTAATTCTACCAAAAAGAGCTAGTGCACATGCCTCCAGTTCAGGAGGTAGCCTCTTGGCAAGAAGCAATGGTATTGAAGGAACAAGTTCAAGTTGCACTGAAAGCATTTGCCAAGAAAACCAGGCTCCTGGAAATTCATGGACTAACAATGGAAATGGTTTGACAAGCTGCTGTAACCATGGAAGCCCTCAGGTTCTCTACCGGGAACTGTGACAGACAGCCGCTAGCCATCTGATTGGAAGAGATCCATATCTGTACCCATCCCGAAAAAGGTGGCCCAACAGAAAGCTCAGAGGACACGACAGTATCATGAATATCACACGCAAGTACGATGTTGCTGAGGAGACCGCACAATCATGGTTGCATCCAGTGCATTGGCAGAGAGCCGCCAGATGTTCTGGCCTGATTCAGAAGACAACCTGGTAGGGGGCATAGCAGTGGTGACGTCAGAAATCTCTGGGCTGAAAGCAGAGTGTACCTGAATTCTGTGGATCGTGCCAAACCCTCGGTAGCCTTGAGAGGAATGAAACGTGCAGAAGTCTTCCTTGTTTGCCTGCAGAACCTCTGCGTGGATCAAGAGTCGGTTTTGAGAACAGAACAAGGACCACGGCCGGGTTTGACGGGAAAAGACATAGAAGTAATGGCTGAATCCTCTCACCATATTTACTCAATCTATACATAGGCCGAGCAAGTCATCAGAGAAGGGGAATTCGAAGATGGCAAAAGAATGTGGCATCAAGATTGGGGGAAAGGTCCTGGTTGCCTTTGTTGGGGAATGGCAGTGCGATCCGGGAGAGCTGACTTCCTCCCAGTACGCACACACATCACCATCACCACCAACACCACTGCCGCCACCGCCACCACCACCATCACCACCACCACCACCATCATCACCACCAACACCTCCAACACTATCACCACCACCACCACCGCCACTACCACCAACACCATCACCACTACCATTACTACCACAAAGCACTCTGGCCGCCTGGCCTGTGGGGTCTTGATAACATTTGTCTTCAGTACTTACTGTTCACCCACTGTCTGGCTGACCAATGCAAGGGAGCCCCTACCCTACTCTTAGCACATCTCGCTCTGCTCTATCTTGCCTTCCTCCCCACCATCCAAGACTCACAGACACATGCTTCTCCTCTTCACTGCCGGTGTTATTTTAGTGAATCATCCCCCAATCCTCGGGACACACTCATAATGTGTGATCTGGGGTCTCTAGCTTTCAGGGTCTCTTCAGAAGTTCCCCTGAGCCCACACTATAGACTTGAAGGCTGTTATCCCTCTGTCAGCAAGAGGAATCCCCTGAAGAACTGGGCTCTTATGGGACCTTTTCTTTCGTTTGTTGTCAACTTCATCTTCTTGTGTATTCTTCCTGTCCTGACACACAGCTTACTATTGCTGACTTCTTGTGTCCTCTGTTTGTTGTTTTTAAATCTGTTCAAGAGCGATTGTACCTTTCAAAACACCATGTCCTGTGGAAGTTTTGAGAGACAATGAGGACTAGGTACCAAGGGATGATGGTGAGAAGGGGCACAGGTCGGCATGGAAAATGAAGCAGTAAATGGCAGTGGAAAAACCATGGGGCCAGGAGTGGAAGGTGAAGGAGAAGGAGAAGGGGAAGGGGAAGGGGAAGGGGAAGAAGAAGAAGAAGAAGAAGAAGAAGAAGAAGAAGAAGAAGAAGAAGAAGAAGAAGAAGAAGAAGAAGAAGAAGAAGAAGAAGAAGAAGAAAATGGATTAGGTCATAATGCTGTGTAAGAGGGTTCTATCTCCTGTCCCATCCCCAGTGCTCGCGATGGTTTGAATTTTCATTTTTGTCTGCAGGATCCTTATCTGCAGGTGGCACTTGTATCTTCTCAGTCAACTCTGCCTTCTCAGTCACTTCGTCCATCATGGAACCCACAGTGAATTTCTCCCAGGTCTCTTGATCTCCGTAAACATGCCCTCTCAGGCAATGAGGAGCAAAGCTGGTCAGTTTTGTTTGGTCGGTTGTCAAGGCAACGCCCTCAGCCAATGAGAGCCCTGGAGAGGCTCAGACATCACAGAGCAACTTGCATCTCCCATAGCAACTTGTAAGCGAAGACAGGACCCCAGAGAGGTTTAAATGTCTGGTTGGAGAGGGGGAAAGATTTTTTGTTTATTTGTTTGTTTTAGGGGAACGATTTCGTTTCTTTGTTTGTTTTGGGGGGAACGTTCTTCTATGCCATTTGAAAAGCTTTCCCAAACGAATTTGCCGCTTTCTCAAATCCACCCCCCTATGGTCAGACCTGACGGATGATGGTACCAATGCCAAGGAATAAGTGTACCATGGACACCTCCATTAGTGGTTCATTCTACTGTTTCTCACCTGTCTCCATTATCTAGTATATTGGTTTTCTCACTGAAAATCATTCCAAGCTAACATTTCCCTTTTAATTAATTAATTATTTAAAAAATAAATTATTTTATTGGGGGCTCATACAGCTCTTATCACAATACATACATATATTGTGTCAAAGCACATTTGTACATTTGTTGCCATTATCATTTTCAAAACATTTTCTTTCCACTTGAGCCCTTGGTATCAGCTCCTCATTTTATCTCCTACCCCTCCCCCACTCTCTCCTGAACCCTTGATAAGTTCTAGTTTTTTTTTTTCATGTCTTACACTGACCAAAGTCTCTTCACCCACTTTTCTGTGGTCCATCCCCCCAGGGAGGGGGGTGGTTATTGGTAGATCTATCTCCCTTATCTCCCCCACCTTCCCCTTCCCCTCCTGGTATGGCTGCTCTCAATATTGGTCCTGCGGGGTTATCTGTCCTGGATTCCCTGTTTCCAGCCCTTGTCTGTACCCGTGTACATGCTCTGATCAGACATGTCCCTCTCCCTGAGCTGTGGCTTCAGTGCTGTCCTCTGATGTAAATTCTTTTGGGGGGAGGGGCGGCTGTCCACATATTAGGGATTGGGTCCGGCCCCTCAGACCACTCTACTGCTTCCTGGCTTCATGCTGGTAAGTTGCATTCACGTCTTAGAGCACCAGGTTGCAGTCTGGTCCCTCTTTCCCCGTGGAGATATAAACAACAACCTCCCCTTGGGTGGATTAGTTCCCTGTTCTTCTGATACCCATGTCTTTTTTTCCACCCTCCTTTTTAGTTGGCTACCATATGTATCTCTGGATTTGGTCTGGCCTCTGTCACACTGCCTGGACCTCACCCCAGGAATGTCTAGCTTTTCCCCTATTCCCCTTTTGCCTTTTTAAACTTACCTCTGCAGACTCATGTTTTCCTTGTACTTTTGTGTTTGAACACTGCCCTTTGTAAGTTTTGGTGGAAATGTGAATTTTCTTACCACACTGTAAGAAATTTCCTTCTTTTTTCTTGAAGCCTATCCACTTCATAGCTACTGCCAGACGATTGTTCCATCCTATTTCCCCAAAGGAATGGCTTTGTATTCGTGTTTAAACAGGACAGTTCAAACTCAATTTTGAAGTACAATGCTGTCTATGATAGGATTCAATCTAGCCACATGTAGGGAAATCCATTCAATAGTGATGCCGAAATTGAAGAATTCGACCAACGTCTACAACCAGAAATTGATCAAGTATGCAGTCAAGATACAGTGATCGTTATGGGCAATAGAAACGCAACAGTTGGAAACACAGAGAAAGGATGACTATTTAGCAAATATGGACTTGGTGATAGAAGCAAAGCTGGAGATTATGTGAAAGAATTTTGTAAGGCTGATGACGATCATAACCAATTCTTTTTTTCCCCAACATCACAAAAGTTAACTGTGCACATGCTCTTCTCCAGATGGAATACAGGGAAATCCAGTTGTCTTCATCTGTGGAAAGAGAAGATGGAACAGCTAGAACCAGGCCAGGGATTTACCGTGGGACAGACCATCCGTTGCTCCGATATAAATTCAGGTTAAAGCTGAAGATACTTAAAACAAGTCCACGCAAGCCTAAATATGATCTTGAATCCATCGCACAGGAATTTGGAGAACATCTCCAGACCAGATATGATGTTTTGAATACTAATGACAAAAGACCTGATGAGCTTTGGGAGGACATAAAAAAATTAGTTGAAGAAAGCCAATGGTCACTAAAAAGACAGGAAAGAAAGCAAAGATCAAACTGGGTGTCAGATGAGACTCTGAAACTTGCTCTTCATGGTACATTAGCTAAGGCATGTGGAAGAAATGATGAAGTCACAGAGCAGAATAGAACATTTCAAAGGACATCTTGAGAAAACAAAGCCCAATATTACAATGAAATGTGAAAAGATCTAGAGAAAGAAAACTAAAGGGTAACGCAAGCTCAGCATGTGTTAAACTGAAAGGACTCAAGAAAAAAAATCAAGCCTCTGTATTGGAACAAGCAGCCATCTAAGTGAGTAGTCTACTAAGTCCACATGGAAGATCGCCAGCTTATGTGATCCAAAGATGACAATTACAAATTCAAATATGGTGAGGAGATAAGCATCAGAGCTGAAATTATGAATACCCAATTTGTGGAGGGCTGTGGTGCACGGTGGGAGCCACAAATCCATCTGCAGAGCATCTAGTCAGACAGTCACTTACTGGCAGATCTGCTGTAGCCATGGGCAAGATTCTGGAACAGTTTTACCATTAGACAGAGGCCATGGTAATCTTGATCATGCTGGATCGACCAGATGTGACCTAAATGTGTTCGAGGTGCAAGTATCTCTTAATTATTCCATGACTGAAATTTTCCCCCTGGCTCTTTGAATGTTAATGGGCATTGTTTCCATCTTACGCCATATTTGTATTTTTGTCTTTATACTACTATGATTTTATCCTTAACACCTGTGTTAGTCTGACTTGAGAAACAGATTCATAGATACTCACATGTGTATAAGAAAGAGCCTTATATATAAGAGCAATTGAATATTGAGAACTCATCCCAGCCCAGTCCAGGTCAAGTCTAGAGGTCCAGTATTAGCCCATATGCAGGACGATAACAGACCAGTGGGTGGGAAGTCTTGTGGATCCAGTAGCAGTGTAAGCATCTCAGCACTGGCAGGGGTCTCCATGTGGCTTCTTCAGCTCCAGGGCTCCAAAGTGGCTCCATGTGTCTTGTCAGCTGTAATGTCTCCCAGGGAGTCAGCATGTGACCAGGCCTCCACTGAACTATTTATCTCCGTAGCACCTCCAAATGAGATCATCACCTGTGACCTGATTGGCAGGCTAAACTCCACCCCATTCACTCATAAGTCTCAACTTGACAATAGATTACGTAACTACCACACCACTTTAGTGCAATTTTGTTTTTTATTGTTTTCTGTTGAGTCTCCCAGATGTGGAGTATAGGAGGAGTAGATGCATACTGATAATTGTTACAAAGGGTTATAGAGAATACAAAGGTGGGAGGGGTGGGAGGGAGGGAAAGGGGATTTCTGGAGTAAATAATGAAGGCAGGAGGGAGGGAGGGAACACTAGAGTGGATTGTGATTACATAACTCATTTTCAAGGCAATGTAACCCATGGGGGTGGGTGCTCTAAAATGGATGTGGTAATGATTATAGAATTCTCCTTGATATTATTGAACAATTGAACTATTGTGCTGTATGTTATGTAAATTATGTGCTGATAAAACTGTTGGGGGGAAAGAGGCAGTTGTGTGAATAGAACAAGGGAAGATAGCATGGTTTTAAATCATAAAGTGTGTGCATCAGGGTGGTATCCTCTCACCGTACTTACTCTGTGCGCTGAGCAAAGAGAGAAGATGGATTACACGAGGAAGACTGCTATGCCAGGATTACAGTGAGGCATTTTAAGAACCGGCGATACTGCAGCTGACCCAACCTGGCTTGCTGGCAGTGAGGAGGACCAAAAGCCCTGGCTGACGAAGATCAAGGCTTGCTGCCTTCCATATGCATTACAGCTCAATGTCAAGAAGAACAGAATTCTCCCAACCGGACCAACAGGTAATAGCTTAATAAATAGAGAGAAGATGGAAAATAGCAAGGATATTGTCTTGGTTGGGTCCATAATCAATGCTTGTGGAAGTGGCAGTCAAGATATCAAAAGACGAAAAAGATATAAAAAGACGGGTTGCATTAGATAAATCTGCTACCTCTTTCAAGTATTGAAATGCAGGGAGGTTGCTTTGAGGACTAAGTGCCCTGACCCAGTCTATAGTATTTCAGTGGTCTTACTGAAAGTTGGACACCGAATGAGGCAGACAGAAGAAGCATCCATGCATTTTCATAGTGCCCAGTTTGAGAAACACCGCTGTAGACTACTGTCCTGGAGACAAGTTACTTCTTTGTATCTTTGGTGTCTTTCAATCTCTCTCCAATTTTTAAAAATTCTGTTGTTAATTTGCCCCAAGGTGTTTTTTTCAACCTTTTTATTGTGAATTAGGTGTAGGGGCTTAAGTATTTTTTTGCATTCAACAACTTAGACAACTTATCAAAACTCCCAATGGATTTCCGTTCCCCTGCCTGTTTTCCTCATCCCCTCTTGTAGTATATTATTTCCCCCTTCACACAAGGTGACAAAGGTTTACCCTGTAGTTCATTTCCCCCCCTTCCTTCCCATTTCCGACCACCTCTAGTAATCATCAAATATCTATTTCTTTTGGTATGCAAAGCTTTTCTTGATTTTCTTTTATAACAGTGGTCTCAAAACAGTATTTGTCCTTTTGCCTTTGACTAACTTTACTCAATATAATGTTCTCCAAATCCAAGCCCATCACGGGTGCCTTATAATTTCGTCATCATTCTTTAATGACACAGTGTGCACGTATCTACCATCATTTACATATCTGTTCTTCCACAAACGACACTTAGCTTGTTTTCATCTTCTTACTGCTATAAATAGTGCCGCAATGAACATGAGCAGGCATATATCTACCCATGTTACGCTCTTGATTTCTGGGGGTCTATTTCGAACTGCACTATTGCTGGGTCATAGGGTCATTTGAGGACGTACCATGAGACTTTGCACAGTGCCTGTGCTGTTTTAGAGTTCCACCAGTGATTTATATTTGTTCCATTCCCTTCACACCGTTCTCTGGCATTTGTTGTTCCTTTTTATTGTAAAATTTGCTATCAATTATGGGGTGAGGTGGGTAGCTCATCACTGTTTTGATTTGCTTCTCATGGATTGTTAGTGATTTCATTTATTTCATCATGTCTTCTTTGATTCCTCTGCCAATTTTTGAATTGGGCCATTCAACATTTTGCTAGTTGGGGTGATGACACTTTTTATAGGGTTTAGAGATTAGGTCCCTATCCTACACATCAGTGCCAAAATTTGTGGGTTTCCTGTTGGTGAAATCTTCTGGTGCAAATTATTTTATTTTATGAAGTTCTAGTCATCTCTTCTACTGTATGTGTGTTTTCCATTATGTTTTATAGTCTGCTTGTGCCATGTATTGGGATCCCTGAGTTTGTTCCTTTTGTCCATTGAGAATATTTATATTTCTGGGGTTTATATTTAGATCTTTATGGTACCTGGATTCGTTTTCATACAAAGACTAAGGAATGGGTCCTGATTAATTCTTCTGCAACTGGAAATCCAATTTTGCTTTTACCGTTTGTTGAAAATACTATCCCTTCCCCCATTTAATCTGTGTCCATCCTTTGTCAAAAATTGGTTGTATTTAGAGGATAGATTTATTCCTTGGTTCTCTATTGTGTTGCCCTGGTCTATGTTCCCTCTCATTGGACTAGTCCCAGCCTGTTTGAGCTACTGTGACTGTGGAGCAGGCTTTGTGTTCAGGAAGTGAGGGGCCTCCTACTTCCTTCTTTCATGGTGCTCGCCTTATCCTGGGCCTCTTTCTTCTCCATATAAGGTTGGTAATTAATTTTTCCATCTCTAAGGAAGGATGCTGGGATCTGCATTGGAATTGCATCTATTTACAGATCCCTTTTGGCACTATTGACATTTTCATATCATCTTTCTCTTTTGTTCCAGACAAATATAGACCAATAGTTGTATCTTAGGTGGCTACTAACAAGCTTTAGGACCCCCCAGGCATTATTCACCAAGCCCCCTCACTCAGTGCCATGGAATGGGTTCTGACTCATAGTGACCCTATAGGACAGAGCAGAACTCCCCCTATGAGTTTCTGAGACTCATTTTTTTATGGGAGTATCAAGTCTCATCTTTCTCCCGCAGAGAGGCTGGTGATTTCCAAATGATGACCTTGTGGTTAGCAGCCCAATGCATAACCAACTACATCAGCAGGGCTCATATCTACCAAACTTATGTAGAGTTATGTAGAGCATAACTTTATGAATTATCATGACAATTGTCCAAGGTGTCCCACGAGACTATGGAGTAATCGTTCGATCTTAATTCTAGCCCTTCAAGCCCAGAAACTATGAGGTGTTTGGTTATGTGTAAGAAGTATCTGCAGCAACTGTGTTCCCTATGTGCTTTATTATATATGTGAATATGTGAAGCCGCCTTCGTAAGTGCATAGGTTTATGTATCTACATGTATAAATTCATATGAGGGTCTTCCAAAAGTTTGTGGAAAATGAAATTAAAAGATAATGGAAAATTTCAATGAAATTTTCAAAGTCCTTTTTACACATATATGCCTACACACATACACACATGTGTACATGCATACTTTTTGTGTTGTTTCAAAATTATGTCTTAGAAACCATCTTTGTGTGTGTGTTTGTGTACTTTTTAGTGAGTTTAATGCCACCATACTGTGTACACGTCACTCTTATTTTCATCACCCAAAATGACAAGTATCTATTATCTAGGGAGTGAATTTCTCAACATTCTAACCCTGGTAACTACTATCATCTTCTGTGTATTTACCTGTATATGCTATTTGTTAAAACTGAGAAGATATATTTGCATTTTTTATTGAGTTATTATGCTCATCCTATTATCCTCCATGCTTATCCATGCTCCAGGATATTTTCAGAACTCATCTTTTATTATTAATCATTTTATTGGGAACTCTTACAGATACCATAACATCCATATCTTACACCACCCAAAATATCCATTCACTTATAATTCTGTGGTTGGTTCTCCTCAACTGGGGTTATACAGTCATCAGTGCTATCAGCTCCCCTTCTTTCCCTCCATGCTCCCTCTTCCCGCACCCTCAGGAACCATTACACCCTTTACTGTTTCTGAAGGATTGTCTATCTTGGCTTTCATGTAGGGAACAATCTTAATTATACAAATGAACATATGCAAATATAACAAGACTAAGGAGGTGAAACAAAAACCCTAATAGTAAGGGGAGGAAATATTAAAGAACTAGAGGATAGTTATGCGTTTCATCAGTGCTATACTACACCCTAGATTTATCCTTCCTTCCGTGTGGCCCTTCTGAAAGGAACTGTCCAGTTATCCTACAGGTGGGTTTGGGTTCTCCACTACATCCATGCTCCTTCACGTCGATTTGATTGCTTATTTTTGAACTTCTGATACCTATTCCCATCGACACCTCATGATCACACAGGCTGGTGTGCTTTTCCATGTGAGCTTGGTTGGCCTGCTAGATGGCTGCTTGTTTAAATACAAGCCTTTAAGACCCCAGATACTGTATCTTTTAATAGCCAGGCACCGTCAGCTTCCTGTACCACATTTGCTTATGCAACCACTTTGTCTTCAGTGATTGTGTTGAGAAGCTATCATACAATGCTACATTATTGGAATAGACCATTCTTGTATTGAAGTAAGATTTAAGTAGAGGCCCAAAGTCCAGCCACTTCCTTGTTATAGTTACATGCATACATATATATATACATACATGTAAGCAAATACATCTATAGTTATGTATTTACATATACCTATTTATATATCCATATGTTTATGTATATATATATATATTTCTTCTTCTTTCCTCTTTCACTTTTTTCTTTCCTCCTGCCTCACTATCATATTTACCCATTGTTCACCTCTCAGTAATTCCTCTCAGATACAATTTGATTGATCAAACAATGCCAGAAAAGCCACATCATCCTTGCCATCAATTTTAGGGCACTTGCTATTCCCCTGTCCCTGTCATTATTGGCTTAGGGCTCACCTCCCCCACCTCCTTCCCTCCCTTGTTCCCCCCCCCGGAACCTTTGGTCCCATCACTGTCTCCATGGGATTGCCTAACCTTCCTATCTTATATAAATAAACACCAAAAAACAATTAAAGGAAGAAGTGGAGAGAGAGAGAGAGAGAGAGAGAGAGAGAGAGAGAGAGAGAATGAGAATGACTAACCCACACCCTGACTCAGAGTAGATGAATACCATTCTGTTAAATAGCGAGGAGGACATGTTATAATCCATCAGTCTAGTCCTACCAGCTTGTTTTCCACAATGGCTACCAGCAATGGATATGGTTCCAATATCTCTACCTCTCCTCCAACACTTGTTATTTTCTGTTAATTGATGAATTGATTTGTATCTCAGCCTTCCTAGTAGGGGTGAGATGGCATCTCCTTGTGGATTAGATTTACACTTCTCTGATGGTTCATAATGTTGATCATATCTTCCTGTCTGTGGACCATTTCATTTCATGTACTTTTGATAGCTCTGTGATGTTTATAAGTATCCCCTATCCCCCATAATTCCTCCCATCATTTGGGAGACTTGAATGTTGAAATTCTTCATCCCTTTCCTGAACAACCACCTCCATCCTACACCTATAAAATAAAGCTCTTTACGCAGCTTATCCTAGGTAATGCATTTTTTTTTAGTTTTTTTGGGGGTTCTTACAAGCTCTTATCGCAACCCATACATATACCCATTGTGTGAAACACATCTGTACAAATGTTGTCATCATCTTTTTCAAAATAGAAGAAGCACACCAGCCTGTGTGATCATGAGGTGTCGATGGGACCAGGTATCAGGCATCAAAAAGTCAAACAAAGCAAAGCAAACAAACAAACAAAATCATATCAATGGGAATGAGGGGGAGGGTAGATTGGAGACCCAAGCCCATCAGTAGTCAATTGGACACCCCCTGTCAGAAGGGCCACAAGAAAGAGAGGAGACAGTCAAGGTGTGGTATAGCAGTCGACAAAACACACATGCTTCCTCTAGGTATTACATTTTTAAAAGAGAAAGCAAACAAGCCAGTTGCCATGGAGTCAGTTCTGATAGAAATGTCTGTCAGAATACAGATGTGCTTCCAAGGACTTCCAATGGCTGGTGTTCTTTTTGTTTGTTTGTTTTCAGAAGTACTTTGGCAAACCTTTCCTCCAAAGCACCCTGGGTGAATTGGAACCTCCCTCCTCTCAGCATGTTACCTCTTTGCACTTCTCAAGGACTCCAGGTAATGAGAAGAGGACTTCAACTACATATAGGTGAACACATCAAAAGCAAAAGAGTTTTCTATTACTAACCCCAAACCCCATGGAGTTGACTCTGGTTTGCACTGACATTGTAGGACAGAGTAGAACTGCCCCTGTGGATTTTCCAAAACAGTAAATCTTTGTGGAAGTAGACGCTTCATTTTTCTCCCACGAACTGCTGAGCTTTTTCTTAGCTGTTGTACACTGAACCCTCTGTGCCACTGGACTATCACTGTTGGAACTTACAAAAGATGGGCTAAAATGAGATTCAGGGTGCTAGCACAGCACAGATGCAGACGTTTGAAGAAGAGGATAAGGTTGTAGCCTCCCCATCCCTGGGAAGATGTCTTGACAGTAAAGCAGAAAGACATCACTGTCATGTGTGAGAAGCCAGATGAAATATCTGGTGCAATTATTTTAAACTCTATTCATTAGCTCCCAGTTGATTCTGCTCACAGCGCCCCTATAGGGCAAGGTGGAACTGCCCCCATGGAGTTTCCGAGACAGTAACTCTTTACAGGACTAGAAAGTCCCATCTTTCTCCCGTAGATGGGCTGGTGCTATCGAACTGCTGACCTTATGGCTAGTGACTCAACGCATAACTACTAGGCCATCATGGCTAATTTTCCTTAAAGAATCCTGAAAACAAAACAAACAACCACCACAAAAACCTTAAAATGATGGCTGCGAGGAGCAGGCAGCAGATCAAACCTAATTCTGAATGTCATACCAATATCTCCTATTACAGAAATCATGGAGAATATTTTCTCTTTCTTTGGGGAAGGAAAGAGTCAGAGGAACCAGCAGTTGGACCCTGACAGGCGTTTAATTCGGGGGGATTGTTTGTGGTTTGTGTAAAACAACAGAGTGTTAACTCGGAGGAAGCTCAATGGAGTGGGCATCTGGGTCACAAACCAAGCACTAAACCCACTGCTCTTTGGTGGATTCCCCCTCCTGGTGGCCCGAGAGGACAAGGGAGAACTGCTGCACAGGGTGGTCGAAGCTGGAAATCTCGACAGATCCCTGATGCCTTATCATTCTCTTACAGAGCAGGTGGTGGGTGGAAATTGCCGTGTACTTTCTAAACACTTACCTTGGTACACCACAATGTTCTCTTTGCCATTTATATTGTTACCCTGAGCACAGTTTGAGAAGGAAAAAAGGAAGAGAAGCGCCTCTTGATAACTTAGAAAGCCACAGCTTCGAGGCCTGTACTAAAGAGAAGTAGCCTGAGATGATGTCTTGTTCAGATTGAAAAACAGTGGCGGTGCGGGCCGAGGATATTGGTCTATGCCAAAGCAAACTATTTCGGATCAATTTGGTGGGCTTTGGAGATCATAAAGGCCTTCCATTACTGTTTGATAGCATCAGGCAAAGATGTTCAGGGACTTCTGGAAAGGAGGTGCATGAGATGTTACAACTTTGAAAAGCCTCGGGGTCTTTTTAGTGGCTCTTGTCCCCCCACTGGGCAATGTAATGGCAGCGTGGGAATTAGGGAAAAGTAAATCCGATAAGGATAACTATTACTCTCAAAGTGTTAACAGTAATGGTGTGTCTCTCATGAATTTCATTTGTTATCTTTTGGTAAAGGTCTGTGGGCCTGGTCTTCCGTGCTTATAAGCAGTAGAAAGTCATTTTCCCATGCATTCAGCATGCAGAGAAAAATGGCACAGCAAGGTGGCCAATCTCAGTCTAAAGTATTCAATGATAGGGCTTCATACAAAATTGAATCTTTACTTCCAGCTAAGCTTCTGTGACTATATTTACAAAAATAATATATATAAATCAGTGTTTGCTGTATGAAAAGGGTTTGGATGCGGCCTCCGAGGATTCGAGATCATCTGAGATGCAACTTGTACATGAAAATGCTGGAACTGGAGGGCCATTTCCATGGTTTATGACACCAGTGAACAGGTGGGAGAAAGCCGCTATATCAATGGTAGGAGGCAGTAAGGTCACAAGGACAGGGCGCTTTGGGATAATTCAAGTCTGGGTTTTAATCCGAGGGGTGCCACTAGCTGATGGCCTCTGTACTCCCTCATCTAATATCATTAACAAATTGCTACCGACCTGCTTTCCAGGCTTATATTGAGGAATACATGAATTGATATTTCCAAAAGATCTGGCCTTTATAATAAGTTGCTACTGAAATATCAGTTTGTGCTCATTCACACATTCATTGAACAAATATCGACTGGATACTTTCTGTACGTGGCCATCACTTGGCTAGGGACTGGGACTACAGAGGCATAAAAAAGTGATGTAGTGCTCTCCCCCAAGGAGACCGCAAATGAGACAAGGAAACCCAGAGATAGACAAGCTATGGCATAAAACAAAAATCCCACAGTAGAGGCTACTAGGAAAGAAAAGAAGAAGGGCAAGAGATGCTTCCAGGAGGAAGTAATGAAAACGTGTGGTTCACACTGGGGAGCTCATCAAGGGGATGGGAAGAAGAAAGGCATTTCCCCAAATGGAATAAAGGCCAGAGGTGAAACCTAACATAGTGTGTGCAGAGGACGATGATTATTTGTGCATGGCCAAAGCAAAGTGTATAAAGGAGGGATTTGCTGGAATGGAAATGTGGGCAGAAAAATCTTTTTCTCTGCTCTCCTTCTCTTACACGTTCCTTTGAACAGCTTTATTGGCACTTCATCCACACGTCATACAATTCAGTAATTCAGAAGAGTTGTACAATTGTCACCATATTCAATCCTAGAACATTTTCTTCTTCCTTGTACTCATTGTTATTCATGTAATTATTTGTTTTAATTGTGGAAAAAACTCACACAACAGAACATTCTCCAATTCAACTTCTGCATTCAGCGCCATTTGATTGTACTCTTCAGGTGGTTTAACCATGATTGATATCCTTTTCCAAATTATTCCACCACCATTAACATAAATTCAGTGCACCTTGAAGACCAAGTCTTCCTCTTTCCCATACTTTTTACAGGAATATAAAGCCCCATCTTTCTCCTGAGGAACGGTAGTGGTTGCTATGAGTGGGTATTGATTTGATGGCAGTGAATCTTCCCTTACTCGAAAATCCAGGTAGCCAGAGAAGCAGAAAGCTAGCCTTTTCAAGGTTGTTTAAGGTATATCTGGAAAACAGAAAAGTGCCCTGGTATCCCAGTGGTTAAAACACTCAAGTGTTGACTGGAAAATCCATGGTCCGAACTCCCTAGCTGTTCCATGGGAAAAAGACTTGGCAGTCTGCTTCCATCATGATTCTCAAACCTTTTAAATAATTTAATCGTTTTCTTGGGAGGTTCATACAGCTCTTATCACAATCCATACATACCTCCATTGTGTCAAGCACATTTGTACATTTGTTGCCATCAGCATTTTCAAAATTTTATTTCTACTTGAGCCCTTGGTATCAACTCCTCATTTTCCTCCACCCCCACATTTCCCCCTCATGAACCCTAGGTAATTTATAAATTGATATTATTTTTTCATGTCTTACACTGACAGATGTCTCCCATCACCCACTTTTCTGTTGTCTGTCCCCCAGGGAGGGGGGTTATAGGTAGATCACGGTGATCGGTTCCCTCTTTCTACCCCACCTTTCCCTTCCTCTCCTGGTATTGCTACTCTCATTACTTTTCCTGAGGAGTTTATCCGCCCTGGATTCCCTGTGTTTCCAGTTCTCATCTGTACCTTTGTATATGCTCTCGTATAACCAGATTTCTAGGGTATGTATGGAAGAATTGGAGTCATGAAAGTGGCGGAAGAGGGGGGGGGGAGCATTAAAGAACTAGAGGAAAGTTGTATATTTCATTGGTGCTATACTGTACCCTGACTGGCTTATCTCTTCCTTGTGACCCTTCTGTAAAGCTATGTCCGGTTGCCTACAGATGGGCTTTGGGTCTCCACTCCACACTTCCACTCATTCAGAATAAGATTTTTTTTTGTTCTTTGTTACCTGATACCTGAGCCTATTGACACCTCATGAAAATTAGCGCAAGCAGGTGTCATCCACCCTTTGTACAACAGAACAAAACACTGCCCAGCCTCGCCACATACTCACAATTGTTGTGTTCAAGTGCATGGTTGAAGTCACTATGTCAATCCATCTTGCTTAGAGTCTTCCTCTTTTTCGCTTCGCTCTACTTTACCAAGTGTGGTGTCTTTTTCTAGGGACTGGTCTCTCTTGACAACAGGTCCAAAATATGTGAGATAAAGTCTCATCATTCATTCTTGCCCTAAGGAGCATTGTGGCTCTACTTCTTTCAAGACAAATTTGTTTGTTCTTTTGGCAGTCCGTGGTACTTTCAGTATTCTTCCCTGGAATCATAATTCAAATGCATCTACCATTCGTTGGTATTACTATAAATATGGAATGTCCAACTTCCAAATGCAGATGAGGTGATTGAAAATACCATGGCTTTCCTTGATTTTCAACACTTTAAAGAGGTTTGTGCAGCAGACACAATGAAATGCATCATTGGATCTCTTGAATGCTGCTTCCATGAACATTGACTGTGGATCCAAGCAAGATGAAATCCTCGATCATTTTAATATTTTCTCCGTTTATCATGATGTTATTACCTACTGGTCCAGTTATGAGGGTTTCTGTTTTTTCCCCAAAAAAATTGTTATCATATTGAAGGCTGCAATCCTTGATCTTCATCAGCAAATGCCTCAGTTCCTCACTTTCAGCAAAAAGGGCTGTGTCATCTGCATATTTCAGGTTGTTAATAAGCCCTCCTATAATCCAAATGCCTCCTCTTTCTTCATACAGTGCAAATTTTCTGTTGCTCAGCATACAGATTGAATAAGTATGGTGAGAGGATACAACTTTGGCACCCACCCTTCCTGATTTTAAACTAGGCAGTATTCCTTTGTTCTGTTTGCACAATAGCACTTTGATCCACATACAGTTTCTGAATAAACACAATTCAGTGTTCTAGAGTTCCCATTCTTCTCAACTCTCTCCATAATTTGTCTCTTGGTCCAATTGTGAGGATATGTGTTTCTTCACATTGAGTTGCAATTCATACTCAAGGTTGTAAACTTTTGCTTCCCACCCCCCACCCCCAAGTATAATATCCTTGATGTGATCCCACAACTCATCAGGTCTCCTGTAATTAGTGTTCAATGCAGAAAATATGTTCTTGAGATGGTATCTAAATTTAGGTGGAATATATTTGAGGCTGTATTTTAGCCCTTGAGGACATGTTTACATTTTCTTCAGCTTCAGGCTGAACTTACATCTGAGCAATTGATGGTCTGTTCCACAGTTGGCCCCTGCCCTCATTTTGGTTGATGATATTGAGCTTCCCCATTATCGGTTCCCATAGGTGTAGTCAATTTGATTTCTATGTATTCCATCTGGAGATGTCCATGTGTACAGTTGCCATTAGTGTTGTTATAAAGAGGTATTTGCGAGAAGTTGTTGGTCTTGAAAATTCTATCATGTGATCTCCATTTTTTTCTATCACCAAGACCATATTTTCAACTCCTTGTCCCTCCTCTTTGTTTCCAACATTTGCATTCCAATCGTCAAGCCAAACATCTTGATTGCCTATTTGATATCAAGCATTATCAAGCAGATAATAGTCTTGTTTTTCAGACATTTTATCTGTATAGATATTGAAATGTACATATATGTATGACTAATCATCTAGAGAAAAAGTAGATTACAGAACATTGAGTTTTAAATTTTAACTTCACAAATTATATTGGGAAGCATTAGACTCCATTAAGTCTACACAGTATATTCATTTATAATGTTTTTTAAATTCAATTAAACTTAAGAATGTTAAAAATATGACTTACAAATTCATTGACTAAATAAATATAGTTATCATACAAGAGTTCAAAAAGAAAGAAAATATTTTGAAACTGATGGTGGCAGCAATTGTACAATTATGCTTGATCTAATTGAATTATGGATTGTTATAATATCTGTAAGAGCTCCCAATAAAATAATTCATTAAAATACTGTGGCATGAGTCAAGCACAGAAAAGCAAAATGAAAATAAAGGAATTAAAACATGTCCCTAGAAAAATTGTACACAGATATTCATACGCACACCATCCATAACAGTAAAAAAGTAAAAACAGCCAAAATGTCTATCGCGTGATGAATGGATAAACAAAATGCTATGTGTATACAGCGAAATAATATTGTCATAAAAAGCAGAGCAATAGAGATCTATTGTATAATGTCAAGGGTAGGCAAATCTAAAGAAACAAATCTGATTGATGTTTACCTGGTCTGGTAAGAGGGAGCGATGGGAAGGGACTGCAGGGCTGGAGGTGGAGAAAATAGGTGGTAGGTAATTAATGATTCGGAGTTCTCCTTTGAGGGTGATGAAAATGTTCTAGACTGAGATAGTGGCACTGCTGGCACAACGCAGCAAATATGCCGAAAATCACTCAATTGTACATGTCAAAGGGTGAACCATGTTGTAGACATACAATACATATTTGTTTGTGAACTTAGATGGGCCTCGATTCTCTGTGGTTTGGCAATTATTATTTAATCATTCTTCCGTGATGGAAGCTGACACAATATAAACACTTCCATGAGGCAAGATGCTATGAATAGCCAATCAACTGACATGTAGTTTTAGGAGGGGGGTGGCCTGCTTCTAATATGATGAAGCCCAATTGTTTTTGTTTTATTTTATCAGAGAATGTCAAGTTCTTTGGATTTGATCCGGTTTGCTTGCCATATTGCTGACAACTCCTGAGTGTGGTTGCAACCTGCCATCTTACCTGCTGACCTTAGATTCTTTTGCTCCTGCAGCCCCGCCATCTGACATGCCAAAATTGAGTTCATCAGCCTCTGAAACTCAATGAGTTAGGAGAAGTCTCCAACATGACATCCGACCCATGGGCTTGGAACTTGCCTTAGAATTTTGTGAGCCATGTTTTTGGAGAGCAATCTCTTGATATATTGACATAGATATGCTTCACTGGGTTTGGTTCTTCAGAGAACCCAGTCTACCACATGTATGATGTCTCAACAATGCTGGAAAAATTCACTGACATATTATGTGTTTACAGTGGACTATATTGGTATTCTGTCCATAGGTGAACAAATGGTTTGCCTTGGACAACTAACTTAAAGATTGGCAATTCAAATCCACCCAGTAGAGCCACAGAAAAAAAGGCCCGGAGATCTGCTCCCATATAGATACAGTCAAGAAAACCCCACGGGACAGCCATTCTCTGTAACTCAAGGAACTGCCGGGGTTAGAATCAGCGGAATAGCAATGGGATTGGTTTGGCTTTGAAATCTTGAATATATGGTGTTTATTTTGCTCCTAGAAAACTTCATGACTGCTGCCTACCCCACACGGTGGCATAACTAATTAGATAATAGAATCGGAAAGGCTAGTTGTTGTTATTTTAGAAGTTTATAAAAAAAGCAATAGGTGAGTTTATAAAATTTTAGGAATTGTAAAAAAAACACCCAATAATAATCCATCTGCATTATGTTCAGATGATGTACAAAATAATTTCCTCAGTTTTGACCAGAACCAAACCCATGGTCCTGAGTCAATTCTGACTCCTAGAGATCCTATAGGATGGAGCAGAACTTCCTCACACAGTTTCCAGGGCTATGACCTTTAGAGAAGTAGACTACCTCATCTTTCTCTCATGGAGTCACTGGTGAGTCTGAACCACTGACTTTTCAGTTAGCAGCTAAGTATGTAACCACTGAGCCACTACGGTGCCTTTGTCATCAAAGGGCTTGATGTCCTTCATATTCCTGCATGCTAGCTTACCCCAACTGCCCTCTGCACAGTTGATGACTATGCTCAAATCTGTTGCAATACCCAATTAAGACCCCTTCAATCAAGTGTTAATGCCACTTCCCCCAACCCTCTCTGAAATAATTAAAGGGTTCAAATTTCTTTTAATTGAGACATTTTCTAAATGAATATAAATAATCAGGGGGTGCCTACTTAATGCTTGATGAGAAACTAAAACCAAACCCAAACAGTGCTGTCAATTCAGGCCCATGGCAACTGTTCCATAGGGCTTGGGCTGGGTTGGGTTTTGGCTGTCTTTACAGAACCAGATCTCTAGGCTTTTTAATGTGGGCTTGAACAGATACTCATTAGGTTTAGTAGGCGATCATAAATCATTTGTACAACCCAGGGACCTAATACAGTGGTTCTCAACCTGTGGGTCGTGACTCCTTTGGGGGTCGAATGACCCTTTCACAGGGGTCGCCCGATTCATAACAGTAGCAAAATGACAGTGATGAAGTAGCAACGAAAATAATGTTATGACTGAGGGGGTCACCACAACATGAGGAACTGTATTAAAGGGCTGTGGCATTAGGAAGGTTGAGAACCACTGTCCTAATTGGAAACTAGGAGTCTAGATGATCTACTGCAGGCAAGCGTTCTGGGTGGAGGTGGGGTGTAGGGAAGAATCTCAAAAAGTTAGATTTCAGCAAAGTATTCCCAGAACAGGTTAAGACTGAGAGCACATGGATAGGGGAAATGAAATGAGAAAAGTTCATCTGTGGTCCTTTTTAATGTCAAATCCAGTACGTTCACTATTTAATAAAATGTTGTCCTTTGTATGTTCAAAAGTCTATTGATATTATATAGGACACGACGTAGCAGTACACTGATATTTTACCAACTGATGAATTCTAAGAAGTAAATAATAACAGGAAAGGAAATAAGCAAAAGGCAATTTTGTTTTGTTTTAACTGCATTTATTAGGCTAGGTGCTATAGAGAAGCAAAACCAGTGATAGATAGGTAGATATAAATTTATATCAAGTAAATGACTTCCCCATTTGTAGAAGCAGGTAAGTCCAGTGTGGTTCCAAGCCCATGAGTCATATGTTAAGCTAAGGTTTCTCCTGACTTGTTTCAGGGGCTGATATACCCACTATTGGAAGGAACACCACAGACTGGTGGCTACAAAGACGGATAAATTCAAGATCGGCACATAAGATCGCAGGTCAGATGGAAGACAGCTAATTGCTCCCAGAATCAACAGGTAATAAGGCAGACCATTGGCACAAATCCAAAGAACCAGGGGTCAACAAGCCAGGTACTGGATCCTGACCCAGCAAAAAGGCAAGCAAGACTTCCACAGCAAATATATACATACACATATATACAAATGTATATATGCATATATATATATATATATCACACACCCAAGGGAACTACCTTTTATTTGCATCATGGCTACAACCTGAGCAAGGGGCTTGCACTCTACCCCAATCTGCTTACAATTGCTTGAGTGCTCACACCAGAGTTCATTACCTTATGTTAGGTCACTTCATGTGGATCACTAGTCTTCAACTGGCAAACCAGTGAGAATCCTGGTCCAGTCAAGGTGACACAAAACCCAACTATCACACTTGGGAAGGCCTTTGTTTTATGAATTAATGTTATCTTATATTTTGGTTTGCGTGAAGGTGTAGAAAAGAAATTATTTTCCATTCAATACTTTATATGCATTTTGTTTCATGACGTTGGTTGTAAAAACCATGCCTTCCTCCTTCAAATCACGTTTTGATGTATGAGCTCTCTGCTGGCCCTGCCACCTGTTCTGAATCAGATGTATTTACACAACTCAACAGCAAAATTCTAACTCTAGTTAAGCCGTTTTTGGAAGGGGGGGTAGATTCTACCTTATTCTATTCCTAAAAGCCCTGCCATCTTTCTAGGCAGAATGCAACAAAATTATTTTCAGAGCCAACTTTTCAGAGAAGCACTGAATTCAGTTAAGACTTGTTTTGCAGAGGCAAGACTCATTCATTCTGTAAGCCTGTGTGTCAGGACTAGCTAATCCACTACCATTATGCTACAATAGTCCTAGGAAAAACCCACTCGCAGTGAAATCCATTCAGACTAATAGCTACCCTACATAGAGTTTCTAAGGCTAGAAACCTTTGACAGAAGTAGACAGTCTCATCTTTCTTCCATGCACTGGCTGGGTGGTTTGAACCAACACTGATCCAACAGTGCTCAAAACCTCCTTCATCACATGACAAGAAAAGTTTAATTGCTTGGTATGTCCTATAGATTGAAATCTGCAGCTGCAGCTGCCCGCTATATCAAGATGAATTCAGTGTAAGGACCATTGTGAAAAAAGAAAGGGGATGGGGAGGAAGGAGGTAAGAAAGAAGGAAAGAGGAATATTGAACCTGTCGCTGCAGCCACACCCACAGGTATGAAAATCTTGCACTCCTTGCAAAATACGTTTTGATCACATATTAAAAATACAGCTTTTATGTAGATCTGGCATCTAACACTTACATAAAATATGTGTTAATTGACTGTTTCTGTTATCGGTAAGTATGATCATCGTAGTTAAGTTTTTGAGAAGTTGAGTTAAAGGTGGATTTTGACTGTGCAGGGGGTCAGTGGCCTTGACCTTGGAGCTGCTCAAGGATCTTAAGAACTACTGCCATGCTCTCTAGGAACTCTCAAAATTAGGTCTTTCTAAGGCTCTTTTGAGCAAGAAGATAGGGAGAAGGGAAGGCAAAGAGCCTCTGTGAGAAAGTCATTCTCTGATGTGTCACAGTAGATCAAAGCAGTTATTTGGAAGCATCAGAGCTGCTCAAGAAAAGAGACATAACCGCAAGATTATTCCATTGCCCAACAGCTATTTCTTGGGGCTGCATATTAACAGCCACATGCCAGGTACTATCTTGCACAGAAAAAAGGTCTCCCAGAGGCAAGGGTTTGGGGAACAATGAGAAGGGGAAAGGACACAAAACCTCCAGGAAAGAGGGGACAGGGGACTCAGCTATACCTTTGTAATGTCATCTTGCAGCAAGGTGGCGAGTCCGAGAATTCTGCAGGCAGCAGCAAACTGGATTCCTCACATCGACAGGGTTTTATCTTCGGCATAGCAAGCAGATTTGCTGAGTCAAATTACCTGATGGCAGTGAGGTTTGTTGTTGTGCTTTGTGTGTGGCCAGCAGATGTTGGGTACCATTTTGCAAGGTTTGAAAAGCAGACAGGCTCTAAGTTCCTAAAAATCAGCTCATCGGGTTTTTTTTTTTAATCACCTATGTACAAATTAGAGCTTGATTCTAGCAAGCTTTGAGGGAGTGAGGGCCAGAGAACCTCACCTGCAACAACTTGGGGCCAATCCCCAGAGGGAATCTCGGATTCATTTCTACAAGGAGTTTCCGTTTGGAGAAAACGGAATGAAAAGTTAAAGGGGGGTTGCTCACCGACTTTGTTGAAATCCCCTTGTTTAAGATGGACTCAATGGGTGAAGCTAGTGGAATCAATGTTTTCCTCACCTTTTGTGGTTGGATCTGTCTCTCCCACCAGACTGCGGGTTCCTTGAGGGTGGTTTACTTTTATTATGCTTTCTGATCATTTCCTCAGTATACACAGAATGCATAGTAGGAGCTCTGTAGATGATTCTGCCCTTTAGTGGATCACCAGAAAAGAAGCTGGACAATGGGACAGGAGTTTGACAACGATGGTCTTATATCAGGGCCTCGCCACCTTGACTGTCACCAGAAGAGCTTCAAAGCAGAGATGTCGGGCCTTATCTCTGGAGAAGTCTGACTTCATTTGTATGGGGGAGGAATGTTTGTTGCTAGCATTCCAAAATCTAAAACCAAACCCATAGCCATGGAAGTTGATTCTAATCCATGACAACCCTGTGTGTTACAGAATCTTACTGATCCATCGGGTTTTCTTGGTTATAATCTTGGCTTCTGTGGAGCTGCTGCATGGGTTTGAATGGCCAACCTTTCGATTAGTAGTGGAACACAAGCCATTTGTACCTCCCAGGTTTTTAAACTAGTCTGAGTACTTCCAATGATTATAATTTGCTGCCAAGACTGAGATCCACTGCTGTGCACTGATACTTGAGGATTCAAGCTGCTGTGTCACTGGGGGACACATATGTTAGCAAAACATCTTCACTTAAAATATTGCGTCCTCACTCCCCACCCAAACCTCACTGTCATGGCATTTATTCTGCTTCTGACTCATAGTCACCCAGCCCAAGAAGTCCCACATTTGGGAGGATTCCCGCTGAGAAATCTGCCCGTGGAACAAGCACGGGATTCTGATGCAATGCATCAGAAGACTACACCTTCAGAAACAGCACCATGGCATCCCGGCCTTCATCCTCAGAAGGTATTGGCTTAGCTTTGAGAAAAGAAAGCAAGTAAATGACTTGGGGTTCTTCTTAAAATACACTGTCGTTTCCTTCCTAAAGCCACCAAACCCAGGCGGGGTGTCCATTTCATTGGTTGTTGGTTTTAAATGCCAAATGTTCACCTTAGCTCAAGCCCAATTTGAAATGCAGGTTGAAAGAACCCCGTGTTTCTTCTGTCATGCCACTGCTTCTACCAAGGCCATCAGCTCACATACCTTTTGATCCAATGGGTGTTGTCATGAACACAATTGTTGCCTTTCTACCCAGCAGCCTTGCACGGAAGGGCAAGATGGAGAGAGTGAAGAAGAAACTGACCCCACGGCAGTGGCTAGATTAGATTAATAAAATCAAAGCTCTGATTTGATTTGTGTCAAAAGCACTTGAACATCTTTGGCCTAATTTTACCCTTAAAAATCCCCTTATGAAGCAAGGAGGGGCAAGTGCCATTCTCCTCATGATTGACCTTATCTCTGAGAGCAGCCGCCAAGCAGCTATTGATGGGACTTGAAGGGCACGTGAAGACCCCACTGTCAATAGACTTCTTCCATCCTTAGTGCTTCAAATGCCATTAAGTGTTTGTTTATTGGGGCTGATTTGTTCTTCCCATGGCTCTTTTTGCAGATACTGCCACGCTAGCCTCTAGCAGTGTGTTACATAGCACTGGCTCTTCTAAGCAGACGACTGCTTTGTTAGGTAAGTTGGGAAGAGAGCAATGGGAAGGGGAAGGGAGACAGCAGTCGGTGTGAGATTTGAAAATTATTAACAGTCTGTAATCAGGGGGCCAGGAGAGTTATGAGGGGAGGAGGGAGGGAAAAAAAGAGGAGCTGATTTCAAGGGCTCTATGGAAAGTAAATGTCTAGAAAAGAACAATGCAATATATATATATATATGAAAATGTCAGATACAATTGATATATGATTTGTAAAAAGAGTTGTAAGATCCAGTAATAAAATGATTTTTTTAAAAAACACAAACCAAAAGAGCCTTACTCAAAGGGGCAAGAGCCTCCAAAGAAGTGACTATCGGAGGAGGATGGTATAGACCAGCTTCATCTGTTTTCCACGTTGCTTGTTTCCATGTCGCTGCTTTCCAAGTGATAAATGAGTGGTTCAAGGACTTTCCCCTTTTTCTTCAAGCTGTGTTCAGGGACACACTCCTCATTAGGAAAACAAATATGAAGGATAGGGAGGAAAGAAATTGACTTAGAAAGAAGATATCATCTACATACATCATCTGTTTTCTAAAGGTTGACCTTGGAGAATCTAGTCTGGATGACTTTGAATTACATCCTTAGCCTAAGAAGGAGATCTTCTTTATTTTCCTCCTACGAAAAGGAAATGTTTGCTTTCCCCATTCTTTTCCTCTTATCACAGTAGTTTGCACATTCTTTGAAAAAAACAAAAAAGAGTGGTCGTCAGAATCTGAACTTATTGACATCTGATAGTGTTTGGGGAGGGCTAAACAGAACAAGCATTGACTCAGAGCCAGAGCTCAGGTAGGCCCTAGGGTCTGGAAAAAGCCTAAGTGCGTGTGCCTCACAGAGGACACTACATTATGGGACATGATCCCATAATGTTATAATGATATGAATTCACATAACTCTTTAAAAGCAAACGAGGAGGCAATGCATGTTCTTCATGTAGGTCAAAGTCAAGCTCAGAAGCCGAGTTCTGACTGGGAAGTCCAAGTCAGAAGAGAATGGAGCTAACAGCCATGCTGTGACCACAGAGAGAAAGATTACCAAGCTATTTGAAGAGAGGTAGACAAGTAGTCATGTTAGCTCACTGTAGCTCTGAGTGACTAGTACTTTGAACCTGGGACAGAAACACAGGCGCTGAGGAGTTGGGTTAAAAGGAAGAGTAGGAAGCCCCAACTTAAGGTTTATCCAAAGGGCAGCTGGTTCCAGTCTTGCCGTGAGTTTACAGTACGAGTCCTAGGCAATTCAGGCATCTGCCGAGTGGCAGGGCTAACCCAAATGAATTCTTCTGAAATGGGATGTGAAACTACTTACTGCAGTGCTCTGCTGTCATTTATAAGTAACAGTATAGACATATTCACAACTTCGTTAGGCTCAGATTAATATGCCCTGCACAGAATTGGCCTTTAATGTGTGGGTGTCAGGGGGAAAGAATTGAAAGGTGCCGGTCTAGAGCAGTGTTTCTCAAACTTTAATGGGCTTACAAATACTTAAGGGTCTTGTTAAGTTTCAGATTCAGACTCACTGAGTCTTGGGTAAAGCTTGAGGTTGTGCATTTCAAATAAGCTCCCAGCTGGTGTTGTTGCGACTGGTCTCTAGATTACATTGTGAGTATTACAATCATGAGAGGACCTTGCCAGCTCTGAAGTTCTGAGTTTTTAAAAACGTACATCTGTGATAGTTATAGCCACCCCCCCCAAAAAAATTGCAAAACAAACTCACTGCCATCGAGTTGATACCGACTCATAGCAACCCTGTAAGACTGTATAGAACTGACCCTGCAAGTGTCCAAGACTGTAACTATGGGAGCAGACCGCCCTGTGTTTCTCCTACAGAACGACTGTTTCAAACCGCTGACCTTATGGATAGCAGCCCACCACACAGCCACTGAGTCACCATTGTCAGTGGTATATATAGTTCTTGCCTGAAACAATTTTTGTTGGTATGTATTTTTAGCCTTTTTTTGTGAAGTAGCTGAATGTTTACAAAATGTTTTACATTCAATAGTTCATATACATTTTGTTTTAACTCAAGCATGGCAATCCCTTCAATGTGAACATCTCTTATCCCACTCCATCCTTGTGTTTCTTGTTTCCACTCCTCTTTCCTAACCCTGTGAAATTTGTCCTTGGGTAAATGCCGCCCTTTTGATATTAAATGGTTGATGATTCTAACAGGGGTTGGGCTAAGTGCAATTACAGATCCTAGGGGTGCTTAAGGGATTTAGCCTCAGGGATCCTACCTGTCCCTATTGTACCAGTAAGCCTGGTACATTTTATGATTTTTAGTTTTGTCCCACATTTTCCTCTTGCTCCTTCCAGGACCTTCCATTGCAATCCTTTTGCAAAGAAGTCAGTAGTTGGTAGTCAGGCACCATCTACTCCTTCAGGTGTCAAGGTTATACAGACTGATGTATGTGTGGTCCAGTAGTCCACTAGACTACTAGTTTCTATATGTTATTTTATTTTCATCACTCTTCTTGCCTCTGGGAAGGTAGAGACCAATAGTTTCACTTTAGATGACTGTTCATGGGCGTTTAAGACCCTCAGAGGCTCCTCACCAAAGTAGGATGTAGAATATTGTCTTTGTGGACTATGTTATGTCAATTGTTCTTGGTGCCTGAATGGTCTGGATCCTCAACTCCTGCAACTTATTGCTTCAAGGAGTTTGGTTCTGTCCAAAACGTTTCCTCCTGTATGCTCCCCCACAGTCAGATATAGTTACACTAAAGGTAAATGCACTCTGCCAATTCTATAGCTATTTGTGGGTGCATTCCCACTCTCTCTCCCACACCTGTTCAACCTGCTTCTCTCTCCAAGCAGCTACTGGTAGGTCACAGCTATTGCCTCTCTTGCCTTTAACACTTGCAATACTCCCAGTGTTTCCTCTTGCCTCCATCCCACCTCTCCACTTTTGGCCAATTTCCACCTTATTATATATTGTGAAGTTCTATGATTCTCATGGCTTATCTCTGGTACTCTCCCCTGCCTCAACCTCTTTCCACTTCCATGCCTCTTTTCTTTCATGGTCCCAGATATGGGGTTTGTACAAAACTCCATATCTGCTAGCAGGGACAGTTAGTAAAATGAGAAACTAGGAAGAGCATTACCCCACGTGTCAAATTTGTTTGCTTTTGTGTTCTATATAAAATACGAATCTGCTCCACAAGACCTCTTTAAAGTGTTGAAAAGAAAGGATGTCACTTTGAGGACCAAGGCTTGCTTGGCCCAGGCCACGGTATTTCCAATTGCATGTATCTGGAAGATGGACAATAAAGGAAGGACACCCAGGAAGAATGGATGAACGCACCAGAGAAGAATCTTAGTCCCGTGGAATTCCAGAAGAGCAAACAAATCCGTCGCGGAATAAGTACAACCAGAATGCACTTGGGAGACAAGGATGGGGAGAGTAGGTCTCACGTCCTTTGGACATGTTAATAGGAGACACCAGGACCTGGAGAAGGACATCATGCTTGGTAAAGTAGTGGGGCAGCGTAAAAGAGGAAGACTTCAACCAGGATTGGGAGTGGCATCTTCTCTGGCCTTCCAAGACAACAGAGTGGGGTTGTACATTTTCATGTAAGTGCCAGACTCAGAAAGACAATGGAAGAGACATTAATCACACGGGGGAGGGATGGTCAATCCCTGTAAGAAAACTTCTCAGAATTTCTGCCATTGGGGTATTCATCTGACTTTACCAGGTGCTTCTTAGAAAGTGAGCCCTTTCTGTTCAACCCCACCTAGGACCTAGCTAGCACTGTGCTCACTGGTTTTCATCCAATGTTTGTTGGATGAATTCAGCAAGCAAGCCAGCAACCAAAGCTTTGGTTTTCTTAAAAGAAACCCATGTGGACAATGAAGTCGAAGGAAGAACAGACGCATGTTCATTCTGAAAGAATTACCTGAAGTGTCTTTTCCCATGTTACCCCCCCCCAACCTTGTTCTTGAATACACAACAGGATGCACCTGCTTAGATGTGGGAACTCGAGCTGGGTACACAGGAAAGCTGATACTCTGCGTCTGTTAATTAAAAAGCATTTGCCACTAGAATTGTCTTCTGGAAAACACAAAGTGCTGTGCCACTTGATGACGTTAGTGTCTACATGCTTTGAGAATATCCAATGATGACCAGTCTCAGGATTACCTCCTAATCCTGAACCCAGCCAAGGAAATAAGATATACCCTCAAGTCATCCACCGGCCTGTTGTTTGTCATGCCAAGACCTAAAACAACCTTGATGAACAGCTAGTTTGCTAAGGCAATAAAGAGCATTTTTCGATGGGTGTATTAATGGGGGGAGAAAAGCTTTTAAAGTTGAGAGCTTTTCTTTTTTCACACTAATTTCCTCTGGTTTATAAGTCTTTGGTCCTACTTATCGCCAAACAATAGCAACAATACCCATGCAGAAACTTCCAGAATCATGTATTGATGCCAAACTTTACAAAATCTAGGAGGATTTCTGTTTTGAAATAGGATGCCAATTAAACTAATGGAATGGCTTTGAGGCAGAGCTGGAGAGAAAATGCTCAGCGGCTTGACCTAGGTAGGCCCTATTAGCTCTCTGCCAGGCCTCTTAACCAGGCCTCCTCCTTCAGGAAATGAAAGCAACCGTTTTAATACGACCACCACCCCTCCCCCAAAAATCAAGCTGACTGATATCAAGTTGAAGCCACCTCATAGTGATGAACAAATAAAAAACCTTACTGCCTTTGAGTCAATTCTGACTTATATTGAGACTGTAGGACATAGTAAAACTGCCCCCTGTGAATTTCCAAGTCTGTAACTCTTTAAGGGAGAAGGAACCCCGTCTTTCTCATGCAGAGTGGCTAGTGGTTTTGAACTGGTGACCTTGCAGTTAGCAGCACAACTTGCAACAATTATGCCACCAGTGCCAGTCCCCAATCGATTCAATGCACAAATGCATTTCTGAATGATCCCAGGGAAATCTCTGTCTACAGAAACATAGGAGTCGGCATTTGTTTGAGGTAAAGGAAGGCTTTTCTGCTGTCTTCTTACCCCATTAAATGCCCTTCAAACGGAAAGGACTTGGATCTGGAAAGACCAGATAAGCTGGAAGAGGATTTGTGCCTTTCAGGGGGGGGCAAGATCTCGGTGCTCCCTGTGACCGATGACTGAACAGCAGCCACAGAAGGGACCCAGGGATTCTTCCTGCTACAGCCTCCCGCCATTACTGTAGGCTTGCTTTGTTTGGGAGGGCAGAGGAGAAAGGGGAGGGCATTTAGAAAGAAGGGCTTTAGAGGAAAATATCAATGCTGCTGCCAGCATCAGTAATGTTCTCATAGAAAATTAGCAACTTTTTAGTCAAGCCCTTGATCCATTTCCATTAGGGCTTACATGTGATGAACATTAGCTACTAATGGCCCTTGATGAGGAATTGGATTGCTGCAAACCTTACTGAGGGAATGCAAAGTAATGGTGGCCTCACTGCAGCGAGGAGAGTGATGCTAAGTGGCCTCTTCACATCCATGCTCCGTTCAGTGTTTGCTTTTGTGGGGCCTACACACTCGAGAGACAGGAAGCCAACAGGACTCATCCTGTCTCCTAACAGCCACTCCAAAGCACACTCAGAGATGGCTCTCAGCCCGCCTTCGTATACTCCCCAATGCCTCCAACCAATGCTCCGTCTCTCTGCTTCCAAGGGTTGGCAATCACTGATTTAATGGAAACAGGCCAGGGAATAATTATGTCTTTCTCTCTCTCTCTCTCTCTCTCTCTCTCTCTCTCTCTCTCTCTCTCTCTCTCTCTCTCTCTCTCTCTCTCTCTCTCTCTGTTTCTTTTGTCCCCTCTGACTCAAATCTCCACTAAGTCATGTCAATAGAACCAGAAGTTCTTGCAGCTTTGACTTTCTAGCGAATTCCAGCTTCCGTTAGGACTGCAAACGAAGGACCTACTCAACACATGGCATTGATGGGTTGACAGAAAGCAAAAGACATGTACAGGTTGGTGGCCGCCTGATTTATTCAGCATGCCAGCAGCTGAGGGGCACCCTAGCACACTCCTTGCCCTAAACGTGGTTAGGAGTTGGTTCCTCACCATTTCCTGTTGACTAGCTTATTCATGCCTTTCTAACACACTGTTCCTCCATGCTTTGTGCTGGGGCGGCGGGGGGCGGGGCAGGGGAGGGGTGGTCTTCTTGCCTGGATGCGTAGGTTAATTCATGCTGCAGTCACCATTACTAGTCCTTCCTAGCACTGTGCTGTGCCATCCTGTCCGAGTCACATGGTCCACGCGAAGAATACGGAAGACTTAAGGAGCATCTGCTATATTCCATGCGCTGTGCCAACTGCTTTAAACATAGCATCTGACTTAACACTAACACTGTCTCCAAGGAGTAGGTAGGATTGGCCAACCAAAACCAAACCACTTACCATCGAGTCACGGACACCCCGTGTGTGCTAGAGTAGAAATGTGCTCCATCGCGTTTTGAGACTTCCAGCAGTAGATACCCATGCCTTTCTTCTGTGCTATTGCTGGGTAGGCTCAAACAGTCAACCTTTAGGGTCATAGTTGAGTGCAAACCATTTGCACCACCCACGGACTGCAAAAGGTGTACGATGCGCCCCCAGTTAACAGGCAAGAGGGTAAGATGCACGGACAAAGTAACACAGTCAAGTTACTTCAAGTTCAAGTCAGGAATGGACCACAGGCTTAAAGTCCATGTTCTCCCTACATGATACTGCTTATCCTTTATCCAGGCTGAACTCTATGAAGCCTGATCCGGGGCTTGGGGAACTACTCTGCTGTACTTCAAGTGGAAGTGAATTATTAAAATGTTTTTAAAAAACACAAGGTAACTCAATTAAATATGAGTTCATGAAGAAACTAAACTTATCTTTTGTTGAAAGTCATTATTGAAATGGCTCTTCCTGTTTGGGGAGTTAACCTGGGAGGATTATCTTACTTGTATGAGATAGGCAGTCATCCTCTCCTCCAAATGGTTCCCATATCTCAATTTAGCATAATGACCTTATTTTTCTCTCCAACAAACGGTTGCTGTGCATCATTATCTTTGTTAGATTTGCTTCATTGTGACAGTAAGTTGCTCCAACTATTCCTATTAATTCCATTTTAAAATACAATAAAATAAGTAAATCCTAGGCAAGAGGCTACAGAAAAAAACCAAATACACATACCAAATACACATATTGGGAAGAAATATGAAACCGAAAAGAATGTAGATTAAAATGAAAACCAAAATGAAGTGTCCTTTCTCATTTTGGGAAACTCCTTCATATTCCGTGGGAAGCAATTTCGACAATATGTCTGCTAATGATCAAGAAAAGCAGAGGAAAACTTATATATTAATCCCTCATTTGTGTTTCCATAGGAATGTACATAGGCTTCAGTAATTGCACTTACCCTGTTCCCTTATCTACTCCAAAAGATTGTGAATTCCTCAAAGGCAGAGCCCATATTTTATTTCTCTTGTTATCCACTGCACCTGGCAAAAAGCCTAACTCATTAGGAGTTCAGTAAACATATGGAATACATGAACCATTTATTCAAGTAGAGAAAAACAGAGAATTTTTAGATTGCTTTCAACGGAAATAGGCCTATCTAGTACAATAGTTTGAGGGCTTACTTTGTATCAAAAGTCCTGAAATGTTCCCATCCTAGATCCAGTAAACTCCCTTCTGGAAATTTTTTCTAAAGCAATAATTCAAAAGAAGGAAAAAGGACACAGGCTGAAGCATGTTTATAATGGGGGCACATATTGAAACAATTTTAAAGCCTGACACTAGGGAAATTATTTAGCAAATGAACAATCTCCACAGACATTGAAAATGATAGCTCCAAAAGTGTATGACAACAGGAAGAATGATGGGCGAAACACTCGTAGATTCCAACGAAGTTCTGTGGTCTCGCGTGTGGGTGTTGGGCATGTGAGCCCCTGGGGAGCTCCAGGGGAGAGAGACTTGGCAGCTTGCTTCTATAACGATGGCAGCCTTGGCAACCCAAAGGGACAGATGGACAGACTGCCATCGGGTCTTCATGTGTCAGAGTCCCCTCTGTGGCACGCCACATCAACTTGTAGGTTCTCAAACCAGAAAACAGCATTGCATATTGTCCATGATGACCACGAAGTTGGAGGAAGACTAGAGAAACCGCAGAAAAAAATGTGCCATTGGACTTAGCGTGGTGCCAAAGGACAGTGACAACAGCAAGCAGTGCCAGAAGACCAAACCGATCTGTCTCAGAAGAAGAGCCCGAATGCTCTGGCGAAGAGAGTCAGGTAAGACTTGGGCTCATGGACTTGGGGCATTGTAGCAGGAGAGTCCAGCTCCTGGACAAGACATTCTGCTGGGTGAAGTCCAGGATCAGAGAAAAAGAGGAAGAACCCAGGTGGAAGGGATTGGCACAATGGCTGCCGCAAAGGGTTCAAACATAATAATTATGTAAATACATCAAGAACATTTGGAAGGAAATAAGGGATAGAGGTTGAAAATATTTTCTTTGAAAATGCTCTTCAATATGGTTATACCCTTATTTTAATAAGAAAGTTTAAACAAGTGACAAATGGACCCTATTTAAAAACACAGTGTCAATGCTACTGAATTGTACATGTGGTCATTATTGAGATGGCACAACGTGTGTTATGTGCCATTTCGCCATATTCAAAAATATTTTAAAAAATTAAACTTTGATTATCTCAAGTTTCATTAGTAAAGTCTGAATACCCGAATATTCATAGTCACTGGGGAGTTTTGCATTACTTCAAAATCACCTACTGGATGGAGTTGATCCCAATTTAACTAAAACACTGAGCTTTTAATAGAAAGGTAGAGTAAAATGACATCCTTGCAATGCAATGGGAAAACATGAAAATGGGGGCAGCTAGAGAAGGTTGGGAAAAGTAGACAGGTGATTTTGTTGAGCTACTAAACAGATCTTAGGGCAGTTTCAAGGACGGTAGCAGATCAGAACACTGTGTTTTGAGGTATAATTTCATATTATATTGTATAAAATTCTCTCTAATTCAAGTACATGACTCTTAGGCTTTTGAGACATGATTGGGGTCTTTTTTCCTCTCCTCCTGACACACTAGTGAGATGAGGAGAGAAGGGGATGGAAACATTTCTGTAAGGTACATTATTTTCAGAGTTGGGAGAGAAAAGAACAATCAGAAGGTGGCTGAAGCAGATGTGCTCCCAAGTTTCCAAAATTGAATGAATGAAAGTGTATAAGTAAATATAGGGCCGGCTTTTATTTCATGCCAGTATCCTCAATGATACTGTTTTTAAACATAAATAGACTATATGAAATACCATATGTACACGTGTATAAGCTGAGTTTTTCAGCACAATTTTTATGCAGTTTTGTGGTAAAATTAGGTGCCTCAGCTCATATTCAGGTTGGCTTACACTCGAGTATTTATGTTATTTAAAACACTTTAAGAGCATCAAGGAGCTGGTAAAATAGCAGTTATCAGGCCCAACGCAAGTGAGGGCCAGAACTCAGAGAAGTTGTTATTGCAAGGTTTTCATTGGCCAGTTTTACTCTCAAAAGTAGAACCCTATGCCCTTCCTCCAAGTCTGTCTCAGTCTGGAAGCCCTACTGAAGCATGTCCACCCTGGGTGACTCTGCTGATATTGGAAACACCAGAGATGTCATTCGACAGCAACAGACTAGCCCATCACACTGTGTCAAGCTGACAGAGGAGTGGTGGAAGCGATGGGTAGGATCGAGAGAAAAAAAATACAGCAACCATCTATGTAAACCAGGAGCAAATGTTCTAAGGTCTACTGTAAGCGTTGTCTACCAGTAGAGTAAAAATGTGAATCAAAGTTCATCGTGCATGCTGTCATTTCGAAGATACATGTTCAGTGAGTTGACACAGTGTCTGCCTTCCAAAGCGGTAGAGGAGAAAATGAAGTGGTGACATATAGACTCCACCCAAAATAATGAAGATAGAAACACAGACCTGTTGGTACCAAGAGAGAGAGGCAACACAGTGAAGTAGAGTACGACATAATATGGACTCTAGCATGGGGGTAATTATAAAGAAGTTCAGCCCTGTTGCCCATGGGCTCGCCTTGTATTGGAGCCAACTAGATGGCAACTGGCACACACGTGCGCCTCTTCTGAGTTTGCTCTGGTGCTCCCCGAGGGACTGCGCATTGGGAATGATGATGCCTTTCCTGCCTCTCTCCCACTGCCTCCTTTCAGCTCTCAGCCCAGTAAGGAGTACAGCATAATCATAATTATGTGGATAAATGACAATTTGAACATGTTCTCAGGAGGGACCAGTCCCTGGAGAAGAACCAAAGGAAAGCAGAACAAACCCAGGAAGATCTTCAATGAGCTAGATTGACATCGTGGCTGCACCCCTGGGCTCAATATAGCAGAGATTCTGACAATGGAGCAAGATGAGGCAGTGTTTCATTCTGTTGTACCTAGCATCACGGTGGCGCAGGACTTACAAAACAGGCACTGAACGACAATATAAAAATAATCATCAGTGACTTCTAGAGGAAATAATAATTGCCCAAAGATCCCCACTCCCTAGAAACGCCTTGGACGTCAGCCCAGCCTAGGGCTCAGTATCTTTCACCTCTTGAGTGCATATGGCCAAGCCTCTCCACTCGAAAGCTGCAGGCTTGAGCCGTCTTACTTCGTGCAACAGGGATGGACCCCAGCCAGCAGTCCACATTGATTTCGATGTCAACATGCAGGGACTCCCTGAAGTAAGGTCAGCATGGTGACACGCTGATTCAAAAGGCGGCAGGGGAGTGTACCAGGAGTAGCAGCAAACACCCTGTCACAAGCCATCAGTTACTATCATGGTGCTGAAAATGGAACTAACAAGCACCCATCATCATCAGCGCGGGCTGAAAGGTTGCAGAGACATTCCGCAGTTTCCTAATGGACTCAAATGATGCCTGCTCTGCGCCCAAGTGCTGGAAGAGCAGGTATCACGGTAGAGGTGGCCCTCTGATGCTAATTCTTGTGTGTCCCGCAGACCATAGAGGATCAGATACTTTCTCTACCACGGGAGGAATGGTGGCAATTAAGGCACTCACTAAACCGAACAACGGAGGACAGTCTCTGGGAAAAATGACCTTGGACTTTGGAGCAACCAATACAGAGAGAAAGCCCCTCTCTAAATAGTTTCTGTCGGCGCTTTGTGTGCGCTGCAATAGATAGCTCAATTAGATCATTCATGAACACAGCATCCCCCAATGTAAAAGGAAAATGGACAGACTTTCCTCTCATCCTAGCTGCTCCCCCACTGATTCGATAGGATTAGAGCACACACCTGCTGTCCTCACAGCCA
Organism: Tenrec ecaudatus; assembly: GCF_050624435.1. Taxonomy (NCBI): domain Eukaryota; kingdom Metazoa; phylum Chordata; class Mammalia; order Afrosoricida; family Tenrecidae; genus Tenrec; species Tenrec ecaudatus. The sequence continues at coordinate 147,741,265 of NC_134548.1, forward strand.
CAAGCACCCCAGTGTGAGAATTTAGATGCAACCCCTTACCCACGTCCTCTGTGAGCCAGGGCCACTGCCAACCTGGAGGGCGACCCTAGCCATGAGCAGCCTGGGGCATGAAGGGCAGAACTGAGTTAGCAGGTGAACTGAATAAAACTTGAGAGGCTAAACGCCTCACTGACAGGAAATGCTGCCTTGAGTGTGTTCCCGGTATGTGCCTTCCATTAATAAGTTGTCAAATTATATTGACTTGCCCTTTTTTGCCTTCAATTAGTTTTACAACCTTCTGCAACCACTGAAAGCATCTTTTGTTGTTGTTGTTGTTGTTCTTGTCAGGTGGCATTGAGTCAGTTACAACTAGAAGCTACCTTATGGATGCACAATAGACCGCAACAGGGTCCTGGGCCATCCTCACAATTGTTCTTATGTTTGGGCCCATTGTTGCAGCCACTGGGTCAGTCCATCTCCTTGAGGGCCTTTTTCTTTTTCGCTGCCCCTCCACTTTACCAAGCATGTCCTCCTCCCAGGACTGGTCTCTCCTGACCACAAGTCCAAAGTACATGAGATGATATCTCACCATCCTTGCCTCGAAGGAACATTATGGCTGTACTTCTTCCAAGACCACGTGTTTATGCTTTTGGCAGTCCGTGGTACTTTCAGTATTCTTTACCAGCACCCTAAATGCATCATAGAAAGGAAAACAAACAAGCAAACAGGAGTTATCTTACAGGGTCACTGCAAGGAACAAGTAAGTGCATCCCTGCACAGTGCTTGGCCTGGTGCGTGGAACAAATTAAGTGGTCAATAAATGATAACTTTATTATTGGAAGTGGTGATATTGAGAGAAAATTGGGAGGGAGCCAGAGAGGCTGGGCTTGTTTCAGACTATAAGGCAAGCCTCATCCTCTGCAGGCTGAGAAGGCCCGCACACGGCCAGAGATCTCAGGGCGGGGCAGTTGAAGCCCTGTGTCAGATGTGTGGTCCATAGTTGGAGGTCTGAGACTCACAAGATCGAGGCCACCACTGTCAGCGTGTGGAAAAACTCCAGGAGACAACCTGCTCAAATCGTCAGATGTCAATGAAATAAAATGTTTTGAACCCTGCCAGCTAGTAAATGTGTCTCTGACTTGCCCCCCGCCCCCGCCCCAAGAGCTGACTAGTACCGAAACGTACTAGTTTTTTGAGGTTGCCTCAGCTCTATTTTTTTCTAAGCGAGATCATTTGTTGGTGTAGAATCATAATTATATACTTTTTGGCAAGTGTGAGAAATTATGTTGTGAAGGACTACTTAATAGCATGGAAAGGTATTCAAGAGTATAGTTCATTTAAGAAAACTAGCTTACAAAGCCTGTGACTACAATATTATTCCCATATTGTTAATTAAAAAAATCTGCCCCCGAACTCCTCCATCAACCCTCATAGAAGCAGGCATGGAGGAAGCACACAATTCACAAGGCACACGTGGGGCAACAGAAGTGCAGAAAACTAACTCACTGGAGCGTTCAAGAGCAAGGCTGTCCCTCGGAGGACTCAGGCGCACCTGACGTCAGCCACGTGGGACAATGCAGAACAATGTATCCATGTGAATTCTAGAATTGGCCAAGATGACTGACTAGCTCCTGGGCTTCCGGAGGAACAAACACATCTGTCTTGGAAGAGGTGCGGCGAGAAGGCTCCTTAGAAGTGAGGAGGATGAGACTTTGTCTCAGATGCTTTGGGCTGGATATGAGAAATGGAACATGACACTGCTGGGTAAAGTCGAAGGTCAGGGAAAGAGAGGATGACCCTCAATCAGACGCAGTGACGCAATGGCTCCTCCGTGACAGGGGTGAGGACGGCACGGGGCCGGTGGCGTTTTGTGGTGCTGTCCTGGCATTTCTAGGAGTCCAAAATGACCCAGCTGCCCCTGACCACAACCGCAGAGAATGGGGAGGGAAAGCCTCTAGAGAAACGCATGCACAGTCATGGGGTTTACTTCATTGTTCTTTGAAAAACTTGTGTGTGTCTCTGGATTTTTGAAAAACGTTTTTATTGTAAATTAGGTGGAGTTCAATGTTCAGATAATCAGTTTGGCATTAGTCAACAAACTAAGCTACTTAGCAGCAACCTGCCCCACCCACGAACAAAAAGCTGGCCATGCCCTCCAACCCCTTGTTTTCTCTTCTCCCTCTTGTCTTGAAAGGTGTGTGCTTCATTTTCCCTCTCACCCCTGGTAAACATCAGCCTATTTCTTTTGATATGAAAACTGTTGCCTTACCAGACATCCCCTTACAGAAGGGTCGCGTGGAGGAGACGAGGCAGTCAGGGTGCAGTGTAGCAAAGATGAAATATACAATTTTCCTCTAGTTCCTAAATGCTTACCCCACCCCCCACCCCGCACTATCTTGATCCCAATTCTGCCTTACAAATCCGGCCAGATCAGAGACTGTACGCTGGTACAGATAAGAACTGGAAACACGGGGAATCCAGAACAGATAACGCCCTCAGGACCAATAACGAGAGTAGTGATACTGGAAGGAGAAGGGGAAAGGTGGGGGAGAAAGCTGAAACTGATCACAATGACATACCTATAACCTGCTCCTTGGGGGATGGACAACAGAAAAGTGGGTGAAGGGACAGTGTAAGACATGACAAAACAATAATAATTTATAAATTGTCAAGGGTTCCTGAGGGAGGGGGGCAGGGAAGGAGGGAGGAAATGAGGAGCTGATACCAAGGACTCAAGGAGAAAGCAAATAGTTTGAGAATGATGATGGCAACAAATGTACAAATCTGCTTGACACAATGGATGGATGTATGGATTGTGATAAGAGTTGTACGAGCCCCCAATAAAAGGATTTTTAAAAGAAAACACAAAACAAAATACCTTTGCCTTGATTTGTCCTTTAAATCGTGGTCTCATTCATAGCTGTCCTTTTCTGATGGGACCAACTTCACTCTGCATGATATTCTCCAAGTCCATCCAAGCCAGGCGGCACTTCACAGTTCCATCGCTACTCTGGGAAATCCACAGGGACAGGGCTAACCTGCCCTATTGGCTAGCTGTGAGTTGGAGTTGATTTGATGACAGTGAGTTTTTGAGAGTAGTTTTCCATTGTGTTTTTGTACCAAAGTAGTTTTTTAAATTCCTTCTTTCCTTGATGGGCATTTAGGTTGTTTCCATCTTTTTGCTTTTGTGAACAGTGCTGCAATGAACGTGTGTGTGTGGTGTGCGTGTGTGTGTGTGTGTGTGTGTCTTTGTGCCTTTTGATTCCCCACCATCAATGTGCCGGCCTTAATTTTCAGACTTTCCGGTGCTTTGGAAGTATATCCTCTTTCAGAATACCAAGCCATGGAATGTGTGTCTTCAATCTTGTTTAGTACTTGTGATTTATTTTGTTTTTCACTTACCTCAAAGCAATGTTTCTCTGTTTGTTAACTTATAATCATTTACTTTACAGTCTTACCTCATCTGGACTCAAACTCATTGCTATCGAGTTGATTACAAATCATAGGAACCCTGTGGGTTTCTGAGACTGCAACTTTTTATAGGAGGAGAAAGCCACCTCCTTCTCCCGCAAAGCAGCTGGTGGATTCGAACTGCTGAACTTTAGTTAGCAGTCCAACGGGGACACAGAAGTATTATATTCAGTATCGGAACCCAGAAAGTCTTTGAAGACAGCCTAATGGTACAAAGATTAAACATTAAGCTTTCTAACAAAAGGTTGGCAGTTCAAACCCACCCAGTATCTCCATAGGAGAAAAATGTGGTGATCTGTTCCCATAAAGACTGTTGGGGTTGGTAAGTAATATTGATTCAATTCCAACTCATAGGAATCCTGTCTGTAACCAAAGGAAACGACCATAGAAACTGCAGCCCAGAACCCCTGCGAGGGCAGTGTAGTCTGTCACCTTGTTTTGCTACGAGTCAAAATGGACTGACAGACACCTAAGAACACCAGATCGTTAATAAATGCAGTGAAAATCCGTACGCCGAAACTATACAGCGAGGATAGTAAAAGAGGATCAACATTTCTCAAGGTATGTTTCAGAAAACACTAGTTCCACGTGACATTATAAGTGGTCAAGAGGGAGGGAACAAAAGTAAATAGGAGCTTTGGCACATGGTCCATTAAAATTTATGCTATTTGTATAGGATACAACCTTCTGGGCGGCTTTGGGTCGACATGAGAACAAGAGAAGATCTGCGAAGTCCAGCAGGAGGACAACCTCTGTGGAGTCCAGTGGCTTTCAAACATTTTGAATTCATTGGAGTGACATCACGTCACCTATAGTTGCCCATTGAAAAGTGCCCCATCAGTGGCACTCAGCACACACACAATATGGTGGAACCCCGACAGCTCTCCTTAGTTTGAAAACTTCCCATCCCGGAAGAGCACAGAGTATCTGTTAAGTACTTCCGCCTGTCTGTTTTCTGTTTTTATGCATTTGCCTATTGTGGCTATGCCATATAAAAGGAATTACACCATGTTTACGTCTGTGTGCATGTGTGTGTGTGTGCATGACTTCTTTCTGTCAATGTAATGCCTTCAAGATTTATCCAAGGTATAGCATACATTACAACACCATTTCTTCTCATAGTTAAATTCTATTTCCTTGTCTGTAGCTATCACCTTTTTAAAATCATTTTATTGGGGACTCGTACAACTCTTATCACAATCCATATATCCATCCATTGTGTCAAGCACATTTGTACATATGTTGCCATCATCATTCTCAAAATATTTGCTCTCTACTTGAACCCTTGATATCAGCTCCTCATTTTCCCCTCCCTCCCCGCCCCCTACCTCCCCTCCCCCATGAACCCTTGAAAATTTATAAATTATTATTATTTGTCATATCTTCCACCATCTGATGTCTCCCTTCACGCACTTCTCCACTGTCTGTCCCCATGTTTATCTTTTCATCCCTTGGCAGATATTTGGGCAGGTTCTACTTTGGGGCAGATATGAATAACGCTGCTGTGGTCATTCATATATATCACCAGTCTCATCTCGTGAGAACCATTACTTCTTGAGTGTGATATGAGCTGGGTGAGATGCTTTCTATATGTTATTTCAAATCCCCATCCAGCTCGATGACGTTAGCATTATTATGTGCATTGTACAGTTGATGAAACGAAGCCTTTGTGACTCGACAGAGTGGTGTTAGTGCTGAAGCTAGAACTGGAGCCCTAGTGTGTTGACTCCAAAGCCCAAACGCATTCCATTGCACTCAGACCCTCCCTGGAGACATGAAACAAACACGAGTTCGGGAGACCATCAACTATTCCGTGTGTGTGTATGTGGCAGTAGGGGGGCGGGCGGGGGCGGATGCGTCTGGGGAGGGCAGGGAAATGAGACTCAAGGGAACCAGGTTAAGACATTTACACTTCATTCTGGCAGAACAAGGAGCTTTGGAAGCACTTGTGGTAGGAAAGTCACACGATTGGCTCTGTATTTTAGAAAGCTTAATCTCTCTGGTGCTGATATTATAAGGAGATCAAGGCAGAAAGTAGGGAGATGAGGCAGGCAGAAAGCTATTATAATAGTTTTAGGTGATGAAACTTGGGAACAAGGGTCGTAAATCATAAATCATTAAAGTTCCTGCTCCTTTGGTGAACTGGGTTGTCAAAAACATTTCAGAAGCCTAAGTTATTTGTCCCCAATCTTCTCTTCCCCCTTCCCCACCTCCTCCTTTCCTGTCCCTACTCCTTGGTATCATTACCAAAAAAACCCCCAAAAAACCCAAAACCCACTGACTCAAAGTGACCCTTAGCAGGATTTCCAAGGCTGTAAATCTTCATGGGAGCAGACAACTTCGATATTCTCACTTGAAGCAGATCAAGGATTTGAACTGATGACCTTGTAGTTAGCTGTCCAACACTTACCAAACAGCGCAACCAGGGGTCCTTGATCACCACAGCAATCATTTAGCAATAAGGAAAAGCCTATCTTTATAAGCTAGTGATGGGGGGGGTGGTGGTAGGAGAGTGGTGGCAACAAGCAGTAGTTTAGCTGGTGCCACCTAGCATGCCACGCTGCCTTTCTTGCCAAGGCCAGGGGAACACCTTCCAGTCCTCAGTTCTGTACGCAGATTCCCCTTGAGGAAGGAGGAAGCCTTGGCAAAGAGTGACAACAACACGTTCATACTTTCATACCTCCTGGTCAGCACATGAATTCCACCTTGCCTCTGTGACTGGGCCCAGAGCTCATGGGGGATTGCAGACAGCGCATCCATTTGGACCTCTAGAGACTTGGCTTCTACTCCCAACTCTGGAATGAACTTGCTGGGAGATCTCTGGCAGGTAGATCATTTCCCTTTCTTGGGCCTCATTGGTCTCCCTGGCATGGGAGAAAGTACAGTGTTGGCACCGAGATCCCGTGCTCTGTTGCTAAACCCTTGGCTTCAAATGCCTTGGCCACCAACTACGAATTATTTGACCTGGGGAAATGACTTAGCCTCCCCCAGCTCTCAAGTTCCCCCTCTAGAAAGCGGAGATAATGATCATAGAGCTGTTATAACAGAGTACATGATTTAATATCTGTAAAAGATTTAGCATGGTGCTTCTCTGGGAAGTACTACAGAAATATTTGCTCTTGTTATTCTTGCAGACTTAATGAGGAAGATAGACCAGATGTTCCCAAATACCCCTTGGCTCCTCTTTCTTTCCCTGCTCTCCAACCCCAGCCTCTCCTTGACCATAGCAAGAGCCTCACCATGGGTTATGGCTCCAGCTTTATCCTCCGCCCAGCCTCCCCGATGCCTCTTATTCTCTTCAGGCCTTCTAAGACCCTTCTCCACCGTAGCCCTTACTACCCACCATTTGTCTTAAAGACTGAGCTCGTTTTAAACCAACTTGATCATCTCCTTAATATTTCATGAGTGCAATTGTTGCTTCTCCAACATTTGAGGGAAGAATTGTGCTTTGCTTTTCATTTTTAATTTTATTTTTGATTGATTTGTTTCTTTCAAACAATTTCACCAACATACAATTCACACCTCGTACATTGCAGTAGTTCAATCACATTTATAGTTGTACAGCCATCACCACAATCAATTCCAGCGTATTTCTTCTTCCTTGAACTTGTTGATGCCCTGTCTCCTGCCAGCCTCCCCTGCCAAGTACCTTTGAATCTATTCATGCAGTTGCTGTCTCAATAGATGTACAGTATATACTCAAGTATAAGCCAAGTTTTTTCAGCACATTTTTAATGCAGTTTTGTGGTAAAATCAGGAGCCTCGGCGGATATTCAGGTGGGCTTATATTCGAGCATATACAGTACCTAATCTGGCTTCCAAATACAGAAAATCACAAGAAATCAAGATAGAATGCAAACATTCCAACCATAATTCAATGAAGGTAAGCAAAACTTCAATAGAAAACAAAGCAGGAAAAAGTGAAAACTGGAGCAATTACACCTTGGGTGAAGAGAGAGAACTCTAACTGCGTCACCCACGTACTTTAAGCCCGCAATGTACTCTGTCTGGTACCAAGGTCTTTCCCATCTATGTTCAGAGGGGATTCACCAGAGGCTTACTTTGCATGGGGGACGCTGTCAATAGGTTCTGGGCTTTCACTGCCATCCGCAGCCTTCTGCAAACTGAGTGTTCTGAATTTAAGCTCTAATGCAGTGGTTCTCTACCTTCCTAATGCCGCTACCCTTTAACAGAGTTCCTCATGTTGTGGTGACTCCCCCCTCCATAAAATCATTTTCATTGTTACTTCATAACTGTCATTTTGCTACTGTTATGAATCGGACAACCCCTGTGAAAGGGTTGTGCGACCCCCAAAGGGCTCTTGACCCACAGGTTGAGAACCGCTGCTCGAATGCCATTCTACTCTCCAGGTTTGAATTTTATTACTGGCAAATCATGGATCACACAGGCTAGTGTACTTCTTCAGTGAGGACTTAGCCAGCACCTTATTTAGAAATCCGCTTGCTAAAGACAAGCCCTTTAAACCCCAGACACTATTCCAGTTGATAGCCTGGCACCATCTGCTTTTCTTCGCCACAATTTCTTATAGCATTGTCATCTTCAGTGATCACTTCGTGGGGGATAGGTGCTGACCAGGACCATGTCACAATAACTAATTGTCCTTAGATTGGGTCTGCGACTAGGTGGAAGCCCCAAATCCATCCAATATATCTGTGATGTATATATTTCCCTGGTTCATGTTAAAGACAGCATTATTATTTTATTAAAAGACATTACAAAGTATTCCCATGGGGCATATGGTAGCTCTCTTGATATTACCATTCCTTTAGCAAGTGGTATACAATTTAAAACACTGTTGATAAAAAGAAAATACACAGGCATAGGACAATTTTTAGACTGAAATACAAGGATTGTTGATTGGTACAGATCAACAATCTAGGTGACTGAACACAATTTATAAAAGTAGAACATGGCCATACATATCATCAAAAGGCAGAGTATGAAAATAGCACATATGTGATAGTCTTGAGTTGCCACATATTGAACATCCTCAAGTCAAAGGTTTCGGACCAATGACTTGCGCATCCCTATCCTCAGGATAGTAGTCGTCAGCTCCTTCTCACACTGGGGCAGGTCAGTCTTAGGACCACAGCCGTGGTTCAGTTCCTTTAATCAGCTACCGGTGTGTTTAAGGTTGACTCCAGGTCGCTTAGTGGGAGTTGCAAATCAGATTTTTCTGGTGTGGTCTATGGAGGGTGCTGTGCACCACAAAAGGACAGAGTCTAAAGATCCAGTGTCCACAGAACACAGCCTGAGTAACCACGGGCTGGATCCAAACTAGGCCCAAAGTGGGAATTCTAGTTTTTTTCCTTTGCTTTCATTACCCCACAGGGAGCCCATGAAAAAGTCCAATGATTATCTGATGTCTGAAAGGCAGATTTTATATTCTTTGAGAATTGTTTATGAATTTAGTGAGTTTTATAGAAGCCTTGCTGGGTAGTGATTATGCATTGGGCTATTAACTGCAAGATCAGCAGTTTGAAACCACCAGATGCTTCTTGGGAGAAAAACGGGTATTTTTACTCCCATAAAAATTTAAAGTCTCAGAAAAAAAATTAAAGTCTCAGAAATTCACTGGGATCATTCTAGTCTGTATTGTAGGATCACTATGATTTGGCATCATATCAAAGTTGGCAGTGAGTTTGGAGTTTGGGGTATAGTGAGTCTTGTTCATTGGCAGATGTCGTGGAAGTCTACGGGGTGCAACCAGATATAACCCCTTGCCTTGAATATTTCCCTAAGGCCAAGTTCTCCCTGGCGGTGCTAAATGCAGAGTCTGCAGTTCAAACTCACCAGCTGCTCCTTTTGAGAAATATGAGGCTACTTACTCCTATAACAATTAATAGCCTGCAAACCTTATATTAGGTGACAATGAGTTGGAATTGACTTGATGATGGCTTGTTTGTTTGTTTTTTTGGGACCAGGTGCTCAACCATTTGCTAGCCAGGTCTGTGTCTTAGATGTTTCTTTCTGTTGGTGTTGCCAGGTGCCTTGAGTCCGTGCCAACTCATGGAGAGCCTGTGTACAGAGAACGGAACGCCGCCTGGTCCTGCACCAGCTGCAGCATCATTGCTGTGTTGGAGCTCATTGTTGCAACCACAGTAAGAATTCATCTCCTCCAGAGTATTTCTCCTTTCGTTTCCCTTCTATTTTACCAACATGATTTCCTTTTCCCTTGATCGATGCCCCCGATGACATGTCCAACGTATGTGAGATGGCTCAGCCTGCCCATCCTACCTTCTATGGAGCATTTTAGCTGTACTTCTTTGAGGACAGGTTTGTTTGTCCTTCTGTCATGCCCAAGACCCTTTCTAAAAAGAAAATGATCATCTGTCAATAACTCTTTCTAAAAATCCAAGTACTTGTGGGATCCTTAGAAGATGGGAAAGGATACATGATCCCAGGATCAGAGCATGTGCAATAGTCGTAGAGACATCATGGAAAGTGGAGCCAAGCATCCCAATCTCATTCCCTCGCTCTGCTTGCCGCTCCCTAGGGAAGTCTGCTTCAATGATAACCTCTCCGTGTCTCACTGTAGATCCAAAGACAGGCTATAATCTATGATTTCTAGTGTCCCTCACAGCCTCAACCCTCTATGACTTTACAAACACTGCACTGGGCATCCCTTCCAGCAGCTAGGGAAGAATTTGCTGCTCAACACCCGTGAGGCTGTTGATTGCAAACCAGCTTGGTAACATTTATCAAGAACTTTAAACAGGTCCCGAATCTTTGGTCCAGTTCTGCTATCTGTTCCCCCTCAAAAAAAATAGAATTAATCAGATGAGGAAGACAGCCATGACTCTCTCCTTCCGAAAATTAGCCAGTGAAAGCCCTAGTGATCACATCAGAGCAAGGGTGAGTCTTTCACTGTGGATCTTCTATCAGGAAGGACCTGATACTCCATGAGATATGTTGACACAATCACCACAACAATGAACTTGAACTGGCTGCCAATTGTGTGAATGGCACCAGAATGCGAAACATTTCGTTCTGTTATACGTGGTGGTCATAAGTCAGAAGTCAACCTGCTGGCAGATGACAAAAATAAGACTTTTATTGGTAGCAATCATATTACTCTGCTTCCCTTTTTCTTCTCAAAGAAAATGAAGAGGAATAGAAGTAGCAGCCAGCAAGAGATCCTGCTTATGAGCCAAAATGTGAGAATCCTTTGGATAGCATGCCTGCGCCCACAAATGCCTTCTTTCATTTTTCCCCTTTCATTAATGGAAGCAGCGTGCAGTATACAATAAGGGAAAAATCCGGACAGCCGAGGAAACATGTAGGATAGAACGGTATGGCGTTTGTGTAGCTGGAAATTAGTCAGTTTAACTCTCCATGTCGAGCTTCACCATGGGATGAGAAGGGAACCTCTCGGGCATTCCCCCTCGATCCCAGCACACTCTCAGAACTAACAGTTGAAGCTGTTGGCAGAAGGGGATGGTGCCGGATCTCCCCATGTGAATATTTAGGAAGTATCTATTTCTAAATACCTAGCTCCTGCTGACAAAATATTTGAAAAAAGCTACATTGTCAAATGGACGAGAAGAGAGGCAAAGCACAGAATGAGGCCCTGCCAGCAGCAGATGTCTTGGAAAACATGGCTTACTGCATGCAAGGAAGAGTTGATTGCATTGTGTGGAAAGGCAGTTGTGTGGGTCTGGGTTGACTAGAGAAACAAATTCATTGCCCCTCATAGATGTGTAAGAGAGAAATCTATACCAAGAAATAATTATGCATCATTAAAACATCCCAGCCCAGTCCAGATAAAGTCCATAAGTTCAATCTTAGCCCATGAATTCCTCTTCAGACTCATGTGGCACATGCAATGATGCGGAATGCAGTAAGATCACCGGCTTGTGGGTGGAAAGTTCTGTAGATCCAATGGCAGTGGGCGCATCTCCAAGGATCAGCATGGCTCCATATGGCTTGTCAACAGGAAAGTGAAGCAGAGAGATTGTGTTGCCCACATCCAGGAAGAAGTTCCCAGAATCCTCAGAAGAAGGCTATGCCCACAAGGAGGCTTCAGCAAGCTGTGACCTGATGGATAGACTAGCTTCCACTCCTTCACTCTTAATACCCTCAAGTTGACACAAGATTATGTAACTACCACAGTAGTTGAAAACATGACGTGCAACATTCAAGAAGCCTTTAATACACACACACAGAGTTGTGAGTCAACATACAGAAACACACTCTTGCCCCCATAGCAGGCAATGCAGGCTGAGCAATTTGCATGCATTCAAAACAAGGCTCTTAAGTACTTTGATCCTAATATCTCTAAAGAATCATCTCGATTCTTTGATGAACTACTGTACTATCCTTGGCAGGTCTGGGAAGCCAGAGTTCCTGGACACCCGTAAAAGAACAAATAGACCGTCTATCTTTTTTTTCCCCAAGAGTCAAGAGCCAACATAGAAACAAAAGGTTAAACAAACTTAATCTCGCTCACAGGATAAATGGAGGAGGACAACGTTTAAAAGCACCATTTTCTGCACTAACGACAAAGAGAAATGTTAGCAGAGCACAGCGTGCCGGGTAACAATCAACACTACATTATAGCGAGAAAAAATCACGCTGATTCAATCTAATTTCTGTTGGCAACAGATGGCAGGCCTAATGGATTTGGGGCAGCAAACAACATAGTATGTATTGACCTTAGCAAGTCTTTTGATTCTGCTTTCAGCCATGACCTCCTCATTAATGAGCTCAAAAATATGGTTCAGATCATATACACTTGGCGCTGGAGGATGATATTGACAAACTAGTTTTTGATAGTTCAATACAAACCAGAAGCAAGGAAGCACACTGAGCTCTGTGCTTCTCTGGTAATTGACCTAGGACTGACATGATTTAATATTTTCATCCACGCTGGGGTGGGCGGAAAAGAAAGTATACCTGTTAATTATAGGAAAGAAGGAGAAGGAAGATTTTTAATTGAGGGATGAGAAATGACCAGGTAGATGGGAGGAAATTCTATCCCCCACCTCCAAGACCAAAATAACCAGAATTTAGAAGAGCATGGGTGAGATGGGCAGAGGAAGACAAGCCGCTCGTCTGTAAAACTTTCCACCTTTGAGAAGACAAACAGCAGGGCTGGGGAGCTAAGGTGCGAGTGCGAATAAATGATGGGGGTTCTGAGCAGGAGTCCCTTTCGGATATACAGGTCCGGGGAGCTAATGGGGAAGGCTGACACGCCATTTACAAATATAACTTCAGGTCACAATTTGATGGTGATTTGTGACTAGCAATCTGTATGCCCATCGAAAGAAAAGTGTACCCGGCCACAAATTGCCCAATATGCCCAAGGCGTGTGTTCAAGGCAGCTGTTCATCAAAGAAGGTGAAATAATCTGCTAAAATGGGGCTCGTGCATCATGGCGATTCTTCGGTGGGGGTCAAACTACTTAAAAGGGTTGACGGTGGAAGCAACCTTGATGGGTGTTAGCATGGCGCAAGGACATAGAGGATACTTCAAAATCTGAAGCATTCAAGGAAAAAGCAAGATAGGAAGGCAACTATGTTAACCAGCCCAAACATTCATGATGGTAGTCCTCGATAGGGAAGTCTGGGGCAATGGATGTCAGAAATTACTAGGCAAGGGCTGGCGGTTTGAATCTACCCCTGAGCTCCTTGGAGAAGAGGTTTGGTGATCTGCTTCCAAGAGGAGCCAGCCATGAAAACCCATGGAAACTGTTCCATTCGACACACGGGATCGCCATGAGTTGGAATCACAGGATGTCAACCAACAACCACACAACACCAAAAGGAGGAGGGGATTATTATTTATTCCCTGGAAAGAAAGAAGAGAGAAGGCAAGAAGTAAGGTTGGCCAAATTGAGACTTCCTCAGCACACCGTGGGAGGAAAACATGAACTGTTACAAAAGTTCAAACTAGCACTAGCTGGATCATGACACTCTAATGACAAGTACCTAAAAGCACCTAGGTGTGCCTTAGTGTTCTTTGGAAAGCCCAGAACTTAGCAGGAGCATGGAAGGTAGGGGGGGAAGGCGGAAAAACATCCTGTATTCAGTTCAGACAACAAAGGAGGCAGCAGGAAAGGGAAACAAGATTTTCTATCCTTTCCCCTTGAGCTCCACCCCAACTCTTCACAGGGTTCCCGAGAGGGCTTCTGCCAGAGGACAGCTACGAGAGAACAAGCAAACGAGTCCCCGGCAGTGAGGTGTGTGGGCCTGAAAAGAACACAATGAAGGGGTGTTAGGAGCACGCAGCTGTTAATCCCCACCTCATGCAGGTGTTCGCTTTTTTGGTTTGTTATTTAGGATGATTTGGGCACCAGTGTCGCTTTGAGAAAAGGAATTAAGACTTTTCTAATCCTAGTAATATCTTTTGAAATAAATTTATTTTTACATTCCATAATACGTTAATACCTGTTCATTAAGAAAAACATGGAGAGAAACATAGAAAGCAAAATATGGTGATGTTCCTTCTTGTTGCCAATCCAACTCCTTCCATAGGAGGGCCTAAACCCAGAGTCAGAGTTCAGTAATCTGATCAGTTCACACTGTGTCCTCCCAGGGCCATTTATATACACACACACACACACACACACACACACACACACACACACACACACACACACACACAGCTCTTCCTGACCAATGGAGACATGCAAACCAAGCCAGGTCTAATCTATTGAGTTGAGCATTCTTTTCTAATGGGCTCCAAGATAGTCTACCAACCCTTTGATATCGTACCATTTTAGGCAACTGTAGCCAAGCCTTGCCAGATTCGATTGTCAGCAGAAAAAGGGGGGAAGCTGCAGCCAGGTGCACTGACACAGTGGCTGCAGCAATGGGCTTAAACATGCCTACTGTTTACAGCTCGGCTCTAGACAGAGTTGCACTCCTTTCTGTTATATGAAGGAGTTTCAGGGAAAAAAAATGGGGGGGGGGAATGCTATTATCATTCGATTCAATGTTTCCATGAAGGTTTTGAAGTCCACTCATACAGACTAAGGTTGCTTTGAGTCTGAACCTGTTAAAGCCCCAAGCAGATGCGGCAGCAGCAATTACCTGGATGGGGTCTCTCAAGCCCTATTGATTGTTCATTGCCATAGAGTTGATTCTGACGCCTAGCGCCCCCCCCCGCCCCCACGCGAAGTACAAATGCACGTCCCTTCTTGTCTGGGGGGGGGCAGGCCTTCCCACAGCCCATCACTAGCCCACTTCTGCGGGGCCTCTGGGTGTGGTTGAGGCCCCAACCTTTCCGTCAGTGACCATTTACACAACCCAGGGACTCCTGACCCATAGGACACCTCTGGCTTTTCACCGTCGTCAGAGGAGAAAAAGCCGGGTGCCATTCCACCCCCAGCTTGCTGTGTACGTGACAAAGCAAGGGCTCAAATTTGCAGACTGCGGAAAACCAGCCGCCTCCCTCACTGCCCTGCAGTCAATTCGGACTCCTAGCGGCCCCGAGAGGCCTAGGCAGAACTGCCTCCGGGGGTCTCTGAGAACATAATTGTTTACATCAGTGCTTCTCAACCTCTAGGTCGCGACCCCTTTGGGGGGAAATCGAACGTCCCTTTTGCCTAAGACCATATTCCCCAGGCTTTTAGGAACCGAGACCCCGCTCTTCTATCTGCCCACATGCAGATAAGCACACACATGAGTCCCTGGTGTGAAGACTGTCACCCATGCTACGCCATGCTTCCAGACAAACGTTCACGTATTTGTCATTAGAAAGAAATACTTCACCATCTATAATGACGTATTGTTTTGTGATGAATCACGATGCTTTCATTATGTTCAATTTGTAACAATGAAACTACATCCTGCCTATAAGACATTTACATGATGCTTCATAACAGTAGCAAACTGCCAGTGATGAAGGAGCAACGAAAATAATTGGATGATTGGAGGGTCAGCACCACATGAGGAACTGGATCCAAGGGTCGCAGCCTGAGGCAGGTGGAGAACCGCTGCTTTATAGGGTCAGCTCTTCGCCTTTCTTCCAAGGAGCGGCTGGCGGTGGTTAATAGCCCAAGGGACGCCTGCATACCCAATCAGCCAGGTAAGCACGGTTTGCCCATGCTTTCTTATTATTCTGTACAATAAGTAAGTAAGCAAGCACAGATAAATCCGTGCTAACCTTGCTGTTTGGATCATCTACCCTGAACATCACCAGATTCTCAGAGTCACGACGGGGTGGAAATTGTTTTCTCTTCATTCTCAAACACTGAAGACAATATTTGGTAACACAAGCAAATTCTCGGCCTTCCTTGCACATTTGCTATCTTCCAGAAAGGAAGGCCCCATAAGGACAAACAAGAGCGTTGAAAATGTGAGGTCCACAGCAGCCCTGTGCGCTTCAGAGGCACTGCCGCCTCACCATCTAGTGGCCATGCTTGTGAACTGCAGCATCCTCTCGCATCCCTTACTAAGGTTCCATCACCGTCTTGTCCCCTTTATTATTAGGTTTTTAACCAGTTTCTAAACCAGAAATGAAAGGTTGAGCTAGCAAACCTTCCCATTGTTTTTCTTTCTGTCTGTCTCTCTGTCTCCCTCTCTTACATTCTGGGTGTTTGTGCACACACACATGCCCTGCTGGGCTTGCCCCAATACCTCAAATTCGAATGACAAGATCAGAAATCCCAGAGATCAGGGAAAGAAATGTCCAGGAAAATTTTTCCACACAGGTCGTAGTCCCTTCATCCTCCACAACACTAACATTAAAAAACAAACAAACATCACCAACTCCAAATAGCAGGCTTATGTTTGATGTTGTTAGATGAATGTACCAGTGATCATGTCTATACCCTAAAGAGGTATTAAGAGGTACAAGTAGTAGCCAGATAAAAATTTTTTCTTTAGTCAGAATGACCAAGGAAAACAGAGCAAAACTTGTTGTCAACCTGTAGCAACCTAACAGGACAAAGTACGACTGTCCCATAAGGTTTCCAATAAAACAAGCTGTATAAAGCAGCTGGTGGGTTTGAACCAGTGACCTTTCCGTTACCAGCTGAGTATTTAGCTACTGTGTCACCAGGCTTCTTGACCCTAGGAAAGGCCCTCGTTAAAAATAACAGCAACAAATTGACAAGCAACCACCACCCTTTGCCCTCAAAAATAGGAAGAAGTGTCTTATTAGATGAATAAAATAGCATTTCCACCCAAAATGTGGTAATGTGACATTTAAAGAAGTGATACTCTTCGTGTCAAGGTACTCCAAGGTCTTTTTAGTTAAGTAGTCAATTCTGACATAGTCAGAGCTAAGTGTCTTCTAAGGAAGCACAAAGAAGAACCGATGCATTCGGATGACGGTGCCAGGGAAGGCTATGGAAAGTACTGTGGACTGCCAGAAGAATGAAGAAATACGTCTTGGAAGAAGTACGGCCAAAGTGCTCCTTAGAGGCAAGGTGGCAAGACTCGGTCTCACGGGTTCTGGACCTGTTGTTAGGGGAGATGTGTCCCTGGAGAAAAACGCCATGCTTGGTAAAGTGGAGGGGCAGCGAAAAAAGAGAAAGCCCCTCAACGAGATGGACGGACACAGGGGCTGCATCCATGGGCTCAAACCTAAGAATGACTGTGTGCCTGGTTTATCGGGTTGCTATCAGTCAGAAGTGCCCTGTCAATAGCAGGGAGAACTGATGAAACCAGGTCCCTATTTTCTACAGCAATGGCGTGAGGGATGTTTGGTAGCCTGGAGACTCCAGAGAGAGGGCAGGGCCAAGACCATCATGTTGGTTTTTTAATGTGTTGACCTGGCTTCTTCAATTATGTTATCCAGAACTCCCTTTTTGTATGCTTTGGTTACAGGAGCCATAAGAGATGCTGGTGGGGAATGGGGGCAGGGGACTAGTAGCTATTTAGTGCCTGTCACATGTTCTTGCTTCTTTGCCAGCTCACCTGGTAGGGCCACCGGTACACAACTCCTGGGTCCGGTGTGCATTTAGCCCTGTGACCAAGTCTTTCGGCACCTGTGACATCAGGGTCAAGGCAACCCGTACTGGCATGGAGTGCAGTCCATCTTCAGGAGCTCATGAGTGTCAGGGTGTCCTTGCTTGTTTCTCCACTTTACCCCCATCTTTCCAGCTGCCTCCCCCGAGGACTTCCAACTCCAGCTTCTGGTGTGAAGGGAACACACTGAAAAGACTGTATATCCAGCTCCAGCAATCCTGTAATCTCCAATTCCAAAAGCAAAGCTTCTCAATAGATAGATAGCATTGTGGTTCTGCTTCTTTGATAGACCCTCTAAACAGCACTCAAAGCAAACCTACCACACTATCGGCTGCCCTTTAATTCAGTGACACTTTTCCCAAAGGATAGGGAATGAAGAGACTCCAAAGGGGTTTCTTTAGAAGAAAATGTTAATCCGAACGCATGTGTAGAAGGACTACTATGGTTAAGTCACTAATGAGAGACAGATTCATGGCCATTGAGTCAATGCAGACTCATAGCGAGAGACCCTGTAGGACAGTGTAGAATTGCCCCCTGTGAGTTTCCAAGACTGTAACTCTTTACGGGAATAGGATGCTTCATCTTTCTCCCTCAGAGTAGGTGGTGGTTTCGAACTCCAGACCTTGCAATGAGTTGCTCAATGCACATTCACTACACCACGAGGGCTCCTAAGGGGAGACAGGGATGTCTATAAAATACTCTGACCGAAGGGGTGCATGGACAGTTGAACCAGGGAGCTAATGTACATGGACAAAAAATAAAATAAAATATTGTCAGACTACCTTTCTGACCAAGAGTCTGACATCTAACTGTGTAGAAATGACCGGAAACACCCGACTTCTTCATCTTCAAGAAAGGGCCTTCTGCTCTCTCTCACATTTCCCAAAGTAAACCTAAAGCAGATAGGACAACATCCTAATCACTCACACGAAAGGCTTTTAATTGAGGGAAGAGCGCTCTGAAGAAGAGTTGTCCGGTGGGGAGAGTGTTCAAGGCCAGGGATTTGGCCATGTGCATTGTGGCCCCTCTGGAAACGGGTTAAGTGGATAACTGAGTCAAGGCTAAAAGCCCTGTCGTAATCTCAGGGACTGCCAGCTGCAGGGCTAAGGTTAGACCATTCCAAGGCCACGGCTGCCTGCCGAGGAAAATCCTACATCAGAGCACATGGGGATCAGGGTGCTGGTGTTCAGGATAAGTGAGCCTTCATAACAAAAGTCTTTGCTGGACAAGTTCCTTCAATACTCATTCTTTTGTTGTTTGTTAGAACATGTATTTAGTATTTAAAAGGAAAGAGGCCTGGCAATGGCGTGGCTATGCATTGAACTTCTGCTAACTGCAAGGTTAGCAGAACCACCTTGAGAGAAAGACGAGGCTCTCTACTCCGGAACACAGTTCTAGTCTCAGAAAACCCACAAGAGCAGTTCTTCCCTGTCTTATGAGGGCTCAATGAGACACTCTCAGAAACTCCTAGGGGCAGTTTCACCATGTCCCACAGAGTCATTATGATCAGGCATGAAGCGATGGCTGGGAGTACTTTGTTTTGTTCCATAAGAAGGAGGCCTGGTACTGTGGTGAACTAGGCATGGATCTGCTAACCACAGGTCAGCGGTTCAAACCCACCAGTCACTCTGTGAGAAAGCGATGGGGTTATCTGCTCCCATACAGATTTAAAGTCTCCCCAACCCCAATGAGACAGTTCAGCTCTATCCTATGGAGTCTCTATGAGGTGCATTCGACTCAGTGGCAGCGAGTCATGAGAATTCCCACCACACCCCACCTCACTGCAAGGCCAGCTCTTTCCCATCCTTCATGTCTCAGTTTAAGCGTCACCTCTCTGGAGGTCTTTTTGGTGATCATCCTACCCATGGCCCTTCTATGACGTTTCTCCATTTCCTCCATGGCACGTAATCTGGATGGCTATTGTAATGGACTGGTGTGATGCTTTGACTATGGTCAGCCCCAATGTGAGACTAGAAGCTTCAGGGGGAAAAACAAACAACAGGGGGGAAAGCACATGCTTCCTCCAACTCAGGATAACCCTCTGATTTTTCAGAAGCAGACACCCGAGCCTTTCTCCCCAGGTGCCTCTGGAGGGACGCAAACCTCCAACTGGTTGGTTGGTGGGTGTGCGTTCCCAGTTTGCACCGTGCAGGGATTCCAGCTCCAGGAGATGAAGCATTACATCTTCATTATTCACAACCCAGCATTAGCACAGGTCGTAGCGTGCAGGAGGTTTTGGTGTTCCATGAATACTTGTGGAACGAATCCCAGGGACAACCATCAAGATAACTGGAGTAGGTCGTGTCCTTTCTTTCTCAGAGGTTACAGTCTAGGGGAGGAGGCAGGAAAACAACTAGCCAACTATGAGAATGAATGACAGATATGACAAGTGACAGCCCAACTCATTACCTGCCAGAGGCATGCCTGCCCCTATTAGGTTTTTGAAAGTGCATACAATCTAAAGAGCATTCATTTCCTTATCCATTCCTCTACTGATGAGCACTGGGCTGTTTCCAGCTTCTTGCGATTGTCAACTGGGCTGCAGTGAACATGGGAGAGCATACATCTGTTCGTGTTCTGTCTCTTCTTTCTGTGGGGTATACACTCAGCAAAGGGAATCCTGGGTTGTCTAGTCACTGTTGTTGGTGTTTTGTTTGTTTGCTTCTCATCTGTGTTTGGTATGATTTTCTGTCTAGGAAACTAAGGAGAGGTAGATCTATAGAGACAGTCAATGGATTGGTAATTGCCTATAGACATGGCAGGGGATATTGAGGGGAAAGAGGGAGCTCACCACACTGAGAACGCGAGGAAAATAGTCTGGCATTGATTGTGGGTATGATTGCACAACTCTTCTTAATATGATTCAATGATTCAATTGCCTGACATGGGAAACATATGCTAATAAAACTATTTTTAAAAATATTTTTTAAAAAGAGAACGAGTTCAAAATCGTTCACAAAAGGCATTTTCCTAGTTAACAGCCAGCAACTGTCTAGGACATTGCTTTATAATCTTTCCCTTGTCCTCTAGAAAACTCCCAAGTCTGTTCCGATTGGTATAAAGGTCTTTATCATTTTTATTATTATTATTTTATTTTATGAAAAGATTTTTCGGGGGCTCTTACAGCTCTTATAACATTCCATGCATCAATTGTATCAAGCATATTTGTACATATGTTACCATCATTCTTTCCAAGACATTTACTTTCTATTGAGCCCTTGGTATCAAAACCTCTTTTTTCCCTCCCTCTCCCCCCCCCACCTAGTGATCCCTTGATAATGATAAATTATTATTATTTTCATATCTTACACCAACTGCTGTCTCTCTTCTCCCATGGTCTCTGTTGTTCGTTCCCCTGGAGGGAGTGGGTGTGGTTATGTGTCCCCCTTCCTCCCTTCCACTCCCTCCTTCTACCCTTCTAGTATCACTGATCCCAATCCTGTTTCTGGATTCCATGTATCATGAGCAATTATGTCTTATCTGTACCTGGTGCACAAGCGCTGGTCTAATCCACAGTGACAGGGAGGACTGGGGTCATGATAATGGAGGTGAGGAAGCCTCAAGGAGCCAGAGGAGTATTGTGTGTTTCATCGGTGCTCTACTGCGCCCTGGTTAACACATCCCTTCATTGTGACCCTTCTGTGAGGGGATGTCCAATTGTCTACAGATGAGCTTTGAATCCTTGTTCTAAAGCCCCCTCGTTCTCAACAATATGTTTTGTTTGTGGTCGTCTGCTGCCTGTAACCTGATCCTGTTGACATCTCATGATTGCACAGGCTGGTGTGCTTTTTCCATGTGTGTTTGTTGCCTCTCTGCTAGATAGCCACTTGTTTAACTTCAAGCTGTTAAAACCCCAGATGGTCTATTTTATTTATCTATCTATCTATCTATCTATTTATTTATTTTTCAGACACTCTATCTTTTGATAGCTGGACACCATCTGCTTTCTTCACCACATTTGCTCAGGCACCCAATTTGTCTTCAGTGATTGTGCATCACAGGATGCCAGTTTGTTAAAACAAAGTGTTCTTGCATTGAGGGAGAGTATGAGCAGAGGCCAGAAGTTGCTCCACTACCTCAGTGTATTGCTATATAAATATAGATACCTAGGGCAACACTTCTATTTTATGAATTGATGTGTTTACATATGTACACACCTATTCTTATACCTCTATCCATATCTATGACGTTCTTTGCTCACTGTTCCCTTCCTCTGACCCCTTCTCCCCGTAAATCCCTCCAGAACTTTCCATCCCATTGCTTTTCCCTCGAGCCTGCTTCCCATGCCTGTCTTAAATAAGGAGGGAAAACAAGAATAACAGAGACCAAACAAAAAGAAAACAAAAGATTGAAAAAAGAAAGAAAGGAAAAGAAAAGTTCAGGTCTATCTGCTGACCTTTATGACTATCTCCCCACAGTCCTGGGGGGATTCCAGGAGCTGCCTTTCCCAGCCTGAAGTCTATTGGGGGGCCATTCAGGCGCTTTCTGGTGTTGCTTTGCTCCACTTTGCTGATCTGATATGTTTCTTCTTGGTTTGCTCCGCTGCAGGGGGTTCAGATTGGACTAACTCGACGCCATGTGTCCCCAGTTTTGTCCTTTGTTGTGGTATGCTCCAGTGAGGGAACATCATGTCTTCAGCCATTGCCAGCCCTACAGTCCTCTCTGTGCCTTAGCAGCTCCATGTAGAGACATCGTCCTCCAGTTCGGTGTGCTGATACAGGGTCTAGACCATCCCTTTCTCTTTCTTTCTTGATTTGCTTCCATGTGGGTGTGGCATGCTGGCCCCTCTCCCCAACCTGTAGGTTTCATGTTGTCCTCTGTATCACATACATCTAGGGAGTGGGGTCACTTGGACTCTGATTGGGCCAGCCCTGTAACCCACTCCTTATCATGCATTGCTCCACGTGGGTACCCTGCCCTCAGGGTTTGGTGAAGTTTATCTTATATATAGTTTCCCCTTACAACAGTGGTCTTAAACAATATTGATCCTATTGTGATTGGTTAATTGCACTCCACATAATGTTCTCCAGGTCCAGCCAACCCATGGCGTGTTTGGTGGCTTCATCTCTGTTTTTGAGTGATGCATAATATCCCGCTGTGTGTCTGTACCAGAGTTCACCCATTTATCTAGTGGTGGTCCATGGGAGAGAAGAGGACATCAAGCAATCAGGGAAAAGGGTCAACTATTTGGGAGTTGAGTTGATTTGATTTGTAGTTTAAATTCTTGAATACAAATTGATGATCACAAATGGAAAACCCCCACGGAATGTACAAATAAAAATGGTTTTTAAGAGTCAATTTCCTGTGCTGGGATGGAGGGTGTGTGTGTGTGTGTGTGTGTGTGTGTGTATGTGTATGTGTGATTGAGTGTAGGAACATGCCTTGATAGTATAGGAGAGAGGGACAGGAACAGGAAGAGCAGAGGACAGTAGGGCAAGGTGCCTGCGATGAACTGAGAGGGGATGCCATGGTGAGAACTCCGTGAGTTTCTCTTACTTGGGACCTGGACTGTGGGAGGAAAGTGTTGAGAGATGATACTGGCGAGTCAGGAAGGGCCTTGCATGCCAGTCTTGAGAATTTAAAATGATGCTCTGAGATTTTTACCGAGATTGCCTAAAAAAGAAAGCTCCCTCATTTGCTGATTATATACCATCAGGCATTCACACGAAATGCAGAGAATCCTAGTCATATTGAACATTAATACTAAAGGTAATCATGTCTTTCAGAAAAAAGCTGGAGCATACAGATTGACAGGGGATTAGAACAGTAAATATGATCTTTGCATTCAGATTGCATGTGGTTGAAGAGTGTACAAGGGCAGTCAGCACAGAACTCTGCCCTAGCCAGGCAGCTGCTAGCCAGTCATTCTTGCTATTGTTGTGAACATTGGCCTCCTTCTAATCCATCAGAAAAAGAGGAGGGTGGTCTGCCCACGGCAGGCAGATGTGATTACATTCAAGGAAGTTCCCTTTATACATAGAACCCAACACCAGAATCCCTGAAGGCAGAGTGGGAGCAAAACACACAGTACCAAAAATATAGAAATCGAGATTCTGCAGGAATCTTTGCTAAAAAAGTGTTCCCTTTTAGTTTGCGGCAAGTCAACTCTTGGGTCGCTTCACTGGAGAACAGTGAATGTGAAGGGTGGGGGGAGGAATATAACACACAACCCAAAACGTAGCGAGGTGTCTCCTACAGTTTTACTGAACGAGTTACACATGGGTCAGAAATGGTTATCATTGGCTTTCGTGCGAGAATTACTTGCCTGTATTTTGTTTGAGCACATTGCCCAGGGTCCTGACGTGCTTGGTGTGTTTTCACAACTCTACGGGGTGCGCTGTGCTCAGCCTGTGTTTGCAGAGTCCAAGTGCAGTCCTTGGGGTTTTCCAGCTGTAACCTTTCAGAAGGAGATGGCCAAGCCCATCTGTCGAGGAGACTCTGAGTGGGTTTGAACTGCTAATCGTTGGGACACTGTTTAACTATTGGTGCCACACAGGCTCACCAGGAATTGGGCTGGACTAGACAGCAACACATAACAACCGGTTTTGGTAAGAGTGAAAAGCCAGGCCCCCTGAGAGATGAAATCAGTTCCCTCAGGCCACACAGCTCCTAAGGGGGAGACCCAGGTATCTATGAACTCAGGGAGCCTTGCTCGGAAGCCTGCACTCTTGACCACTAGAATATCATAGTTGGAATCCCAGAAAAAGGAAATGAAATGAAAAAGGGAGCGAGAGCAACAAAGGGATAAACACAAAAGCCCACAAATCTTTTATGAAAATATGAAGACCCTGCTGTGCATGCCGGACTCAGGGAGACCGAGCTGGAGGCTCAGGGCTGTCACACCTTCCCTGTGTAACTTAGATGTAGGGGGAGGTCAGATGCTCGCAGGCATCTTCCCTGAAGGCAGTCCTTGCTGGACTGCTGTCTCCCCACACCACAGGGGTGGGGGCCTGCGGCCATTAGCTTGGTTCCTGTAGGTGGAGTTCACACCCCACTGATAATGGTCTCTATCAGTTGAGCCAGGGAACAGGCCAAACCGGATCTGTGACATCTAAGGTTAAGCTGCCATCCCAAATCTAGGATCTGCCCATCTTGTCACATGTATACCCCCAATCCCTCCTCTTCCTATTGTGTATATGTCCCTAGACCACTACCTCTCATTACTGTATTGCCTATAGCACAGCCCCTTCCTGTGATGTATGTCCTCACCTGTAATCAGGGGGCTTGCATGTCCCCGGAGAATATAAAAAGCATGGGCTAACATTAAATAGCTCTCTCTCTCCCTCCACGTGGACCACCAAGCGGGGCTGAGGTGAGCATGCTACCATGAATTGTGTCTGACTCCATTTATTTCAATACTTCTCTTGTATCTCTCATACTCTCTAAAACTTTACTATGATCTTTACTTATCGGTGTACAATTGCGCCTACCGGACCCATAATGATGTGTTAGGGGCTGCCTTCCCCTGACACTTAGACAAGTCACTGGCCATCTCTGGAATTCAAGGTAAACTTGTAAAATACTGAACTGCTGCCACGGGATCCCTCCCGACCTGTCACGACCTTGTAGGACAAAGTAAAACTGCTTCCTAGGGTGTCTGAGGCTGTAACTCTGTAGAAGCAGGCAGCCTCACCTTTTTCCGGAGGAACAGCTAGTGGTTTTGAACTGATAACCTTGTGGTAACAGTCCACCATGTGACTCACTGCACCATGAATTTGATTAGTAGCTTTGTGTTAAGAGAAATAAAAAACCAAACCAAACCCCAAACACTTCAAATATTCATTCTACTGGTTGGGCAGAGTATTTTTAAATATGTTAACTCAATCCTGTCCGTTGCCAGTTTTGTTTCTCCAGATGTATTTCACCCACCAGATGTGGAGACCACAGTCTCTCTTCCGCTGCAAGGCCGGCAGTTCAAAACCACCAGCTGCTCCTTGGAAGAAAGATAAGGCTTTCTACTCCAATAATGAGTGACAGTCTTGGAAATCTATAGGGGAAGTTCTCCCCTGACCTATCGGATTTCTCTGAATTACCATAAATTTGATGGCAGAGAGAGAGGGAAATCACATACATTGACCCCCAGACGATGGTTCTGAATAAAATATTGAGTCTATGCCGCATAGAGGGTCCATCTCAGATGGGAGTCTAGAGTTGTTTTGTGGAACATGACAAATGCACGCCACAGGCCCAGAGGTACGCACAAAGTATAACAGCAGCATGCAGAGCCCGGAATGGCTGGGCTAACCCCCTGCTACCAAGAGCCAAGGCTGACTGCTTCCATGGATGAGACCTTGAAGAGTGTTTATGGGGTTAGTGTAGGGAGTTGTTCAAGGACCCGAAAGTCTGCCTGCCGAAGAGCAACCTTTCGAAGAATGTAGGCTGCACACCCTCCATTCAGTAGTTACCTTTCCAGTGCAAACCTCCGCACTTGCTGCTAAGAATGAAGCTAAGAGTAAGTACCATTTCAGGTACTGAACTGTTGAGCTGAGTGCAGGACCGGCAGGCCTGCTGAGAACACATCTTCTGAGCTGTGTCTACTGGGAAAGGAGAAGAACAGTGATTTCTTTCTTCCGGAAAAGGTACCCGATATTTTAGTTGAACTTTCAGGAGCCATGCAAGGCCTGTCACTTCTGGGTCTTTTCAGGAATACTGTACACTGGCTATAATTAGGTCTAAGGTGACCCCACCCCCAGACACATGAGAACACTGATAGCTGGTTCTGGGCCCATCCCAATCAAGTCAGTTTCACTGGGACTGGCCAGCCCTGGCTCTGGGTCAAGGAAACACAAACACACTGCTATCTAGCATATGCCGACTCACAACCAGCCTGCAGGACAGGGTAGAATGACCTTGGTGGGTTTCTGAGACTGGAACTCTTTATGGGAGCAGAAAGCCTCTTCTTTCTCCACTGGAGCGGCTGGTGGTTTCCAACTGCGGATCTCACCGTTAGGAGCCCAACGTGCAATGACTATGCCACCAGGGCTCCTGGAGCAACCCCAGCCACTTGTAAATGCTTTCAGTGTGCTTGATAGAAAAGTGCTCCTCTTTATGTCTGCATGAGTGACAGGGCCAAACCAAACCAAACCAAACCTACCTCACAGGGATGCATCTTTCTCCTACAGAATGCCTGATGGTCTCAGCTGGTCTTATGGTCAGCAGCACAAAGTCTACCTACTCCACTGCCAGGGCTCCTCGTGTTGCCATTGCGTTAATTCCCCACCCGCAATGGCCCTATGCGCAAAAGAACAGATCACTGATGGGGCCTGCCCCGTCCTCACAATTGTTTTTATGTTTCAGCTCATTGTTTCAGCTGCTGTGTCAATCCATCCTATTGAGAGGCTTCCTCGCTTGTGCTGCCCCTCCACTTTACCAAGCAGGATGTCCTTCTCTAGGGACTGGCCTCTCCTGATAACATGTCATATACGGACGGGAAAACAATAGCTCCCAATCCATAACACATAGTGATAAGTGTACATATGTCTGTTCGTGTTATACTATTAATTGCCTTAGGACATATACCCAGCAGAGAGATTGCTGGACCATAAGTACTTGTATTCACACCTGTTTGAGGAAGTGCCATCCGGAGTTCCATAGTGGTTGTACAGTTCTACAGACCTGCCAGCGATTTAAAAGCCTTCAGATCTCCCCACAGCCTCTCCAGCATTTGTTATTTTCTATTTTATTGCATTTTGCTAAAAAGGGACTGTGTGAGGGGTTATCTCATTGTTGTTTTAATTTGTATTTTTTTCTTATTGCTGATGAATACAAACATTTCTTAATACAATTTGTAAATTTTGTAAATTATATGTACATGTCTGTGGCAGTTGCATAATCTCCGGTCAACTTGCAAAGGGGTGAAGTCTAGCCTGTCAATCAGGTCATAGCCAATGAGGCCTCTGTGTGGGCATCGCCTTCTCCTGAAGATTCTGGGAGCTCCTGTAGTCCTCACTGACGAGGTGAGATACTCTCTGTTTTGTCTTCCTGCTGACAAGTCACATGGAGTTACAAGGCTGCAGCGAGTGCCATTGAACTGGAAGAGCCACATGGAGACCCACACCGGCACTAATATGCTTCCATCACCACTGGATCCACAAGACTTTCCACCCACTGGCCTATGATCTTCCTAAATTCAGCATCATTGGATGTCTGCATGAGTCCGAAGAGGAATTTATGGACTAGTATTGACATATGGGATAATATCAGACTTACGGACTTGATCTGGACTGGCTGGGATGTTTTCTTAATGTGCAATGGCTCTTCGATATAAAGTTCTCTCTTACACACATGAGTGTCTCTGGATTTGTTTCTCTAGTCAACACAATGTCTTATGCCCTTTTCCCCCAGATTTGGATTATTGGTATATTTATTGAAAAGAGGTTTTGTATAGATTTTGATGTATGATTACTATCTATCCCCTCCCCCCCAAAAAGGGGTTCTCTCTTACTTTTTTTGATGAAGCCTTTGGATGCTCATAAATTTCCAGTTTTTAGCCTGAGGGTAACATGTTCTTGATAAATCATAATAGCAGCTAGATTTTCTGTCAATTTGATGGCACCTATGTGGTCGTGGGGGTGGAGTCTAAGCTGTCAGTCAGGTGGTAGCTTGGTGAGGCTACCTTAGGGAGGGTGATGTTTTTATAAAAGAGAAACTGGGCATGTCTCCTCCTCTCTTGCCCTTCACCTTCATCCTAGGTGGCACTTTGTGTCTGTCTCCAGGGGTGACCCCATAGACCCACCTCTGAGCTGTTGGTGACCTGCCATATTTCCCCTGACCTTGGATGCACACTCGCCTGCACCCACTTCATTTTTCTGCGTCATTGACCTTCGACTGCCAGAATCTGTAGAGGACCCCAGCTAGCACTGGACACCTGGCCTTGAGTCAGAGTGGGCTAGGATGCCTTCTTGATATAAGATTACTTCTAAATGTAAAGCTCTTTCTTCCACATCGATGAGTTGTTGCTTGTTTTCTTTCTTCAGACAACCCAGCCTAATGCAGTTACCCTCTTGATAAAATATGAGCAGACCTCTCCTCCAGCTCCCTGCTGCCCTGGGCTGGCATCCCAGGGAAGTGCTCTCCGCGGACTTCCCAAATACATGGGCAACAAATAGAACGCCCTTCAGAGGACAGCACTGAAGCTCCAGCTCAGGAAGAGGGCACGTCTGATCAGAGCACACAGGAGCAAATGAAGAGGGAAAGAGAGAGAGAGAGAGTGAAACGCATTTGGGCCCACCAAGCCCCGAGGACAATATTCCTGCTCAGTGCAGCCGATGCACAGAGAGGACCCTAGGGCCAGCCCCACCACAAGACATGACGCCCCTCACTGACCCATAGCGAGACGGGGGACAACACTGGAGGCCCAGTGCAGGAATTGTGCCTGATCTGACCCCACCGCACCGGGGTGAAACACTAAGGACGTGCAACAGAACAGCAAGGAGAGCAAAGCAATGCAGTCCCTGAGGAATACCAAAAATAGACTTTGAGGTCGGTCAGGGTACCCTATCAGATTCGAACAGAAAACACTCCTATTGGTCAACAAACATCCTAGAAGTATTTACAGGCTTTTGGCATTGTTTTTTGTTTGTTTGTTTTCTTTTGCCTTGTGTTGTGCTTATTATTGTCTCTGCATGTCTATTTAATAAGATAGGCAGGATAAACAATTCAGGGGAGAAAACAACGGGACCAACGGTTTTGGGAGGATATGGAAGAGGAGGAGGCAGGGGAAAGGAAGGAGGGTGTCAACAAACCCAGGGACAAGAGAACAACAAGTAATCTAAAATCAATGGCGAGTAGGGTGTAGGAGGCATGGTAAGGCTTGCTCAGGGCAATATAATTGCAATGTAATCGAGAGGAATTACTGAAACCCAAATGATGGCTGAACATGATAATGGGACAAAAGGAAAGTAAAAGGAAACAGAAGAAAGAACTAAGAGGCAAAGGGTATTTATAGATGTCCAAATACAGGCATGTACATATGTAAATATATTTATATGATGATGGGGTTCCATTAACATATATTTATATGTTAAGTATTAAGGTAGCAGATGGACATTCAGCCTCTATTCAAGTACTTTCTCAATGCTAGAACACATGGTTCTAATCACCCAGCATTCCATGATGCTCACCTTCCTGACATCACTGAAGACAAAGCAGGGCCATAAGCAAATGCGGTGAAGAAATTTGATGTGACCCAACTAGAAATAGATACAGCTTCTGGGTACTTAAAAGCTTAAAGATAAACAAGTGGCTACCTAGCTGAGAAGCAATAAAGCCCACATGGAAGAAACACACCAAACCTGTGTGATCATGAGGTGTCAATGGGATGAGGTATCAGGCATCAAAAAACGCAAAAAATCATATACTTGTTAATGAGGATGGAGTGCAGAGTGGAGACCCAAAGCCCATCTGTAGACAATTGGACATCCCCTTACAGAAGGGTCACAAGGAAGAGATGAGCCAGTCAAGGTGCAGTATAGCACTGAATAAATATATACTTTTCCTCTACTTCTTTAATGCTTCCTCCTCCCACCTATCATGACTCCAATTTTACCTTATAAATCCAGCTAGACCAGAGCATGTACACCAGCACAGATACGGGCTGGAAACACAGGGAATCCAGGACAGATAAAGCCCTCAGGACCAAGAATGAGAGTAGTGATATCAGGAAGAGGAGGGGAAGGTGGGGGAGAAAGAGGGAACCAATCACAGATCACAAGGATCTATCTACATATAACCCCCTCCCAGGAGGACAGAAACGTGGGTGAACGGAGACAGTTGTCGGTGTAAGACATGAAAAAGTAATAATTTATAAGTTATCAAGGATTCATGAGGGAGGGGGGAAATGTGCTGATACTAAGGGCTCAAGGAGAAAGAAAATATTTTGAAAATGATGATGGCAACATATGTACAAATGTGCTTGACACACTGGATGGATGTATGGATTGTGATAAGAGCTGTAAGAGCTCCCCATAACATGATTGAAAATAAAAGTCAATGCCCCCAGACACAGGCTGACCTTACTCTGGAGGTGGGGGCTGATCTATGCTGCCCTGTAAGCCTGCTAGGAGTCAGAACGGTCTTGATGGCAGTGAGTTTTGTAATTGGTTGCCAATTGCATTTGACCTGCCCACGGCCACTTCCAACTCCCAGCAATCCCTTCGGGAAGAGAAGAACTGTCGCAGAGGGTGTCTGAGACTCTGTGCATCTTAGTTTACAGGAACAGACTTGCCTCATCTTTCGCTCATTGACTGACTGGTGGGTTTGAACAGCTGACCTTTTGGTTAGCAACCAAACATGTTCCCCACTGTGCCCCCGGGGTTTTTAAGGTTGATTCAAACTGAATCACACTCTCCTGCCATCACATAAGCACACTGTAGGACGGAGTACAATTGCCCCGTGGGTCTCTGCGACTGTTAGTCTTCAGGGGAATAGAAAGCGTTGTCTTTCTGCTACAGAATTAAATTAAATTAAATTCTATTTAAAAGATGGCAATGTTCCCCTCATAGAGGGGCTTAGGAGAGGAGATGGGTTAACTAGGGTGTGAGGTAGTATCAATGAAGAACACAGCTTTCCCCCAGATCCTGGATGCTTCCTCCCCCCAACTACCATGATCCGAATTCTACCTTGCAGGGCTGGATAGGACAGAGGCTGTACACTGGTACATATGAGGGTTGGAGGTACAGGGAATCCAGGGTGGATGATACCTTCAGGACCAAGGGCGTGAGGGACGATGCTGGGAGAGTGGAGGGTGAGTGGGTTGGAAAGGGGGAACTGATTACAAGGAGCCACATGTGACCTCTTCCCTGGGAGAGGGACAGCAGAGAAGGGGGGAAGGGAGACCCCGAATAGGGCAAGATATGACAAAATAACGAGGTATAAATTACCAAGGGCATATGAGGGAGGGGGGAAAGGGGAGGGAGGGGGAAAAAAAAGAGGACCTGATGCAAGGGGCTTAAGTGGAGAGCAAATGCCTTGAGAATGATTGGGGCAGGGAATGTATGGATGTGCTTTATACAATTGATGTATGTATATGTATGGATTGTGGTAAGAGTTGTTGGAGTCCCTAATAAAATGTAAAAGAAGAAAAGAGAAAAAAAAATGATTAGGGCAAAGACTGTACAGATGTGCTTTATACAATTGATGTATGTATATGTATGAACTGTGAAAAGAATTGTATCAGCCCCAATAAATTGTTTAAAAAAAAAAAAGATGGCAATGTTGAGGGCTAATGATTCAGTATCATCATGATATCACATGAACTCCTGCTTAGATTCTTCTTGGAAGGCCTATGCCTGGAACCCTAAATAAAGAGCGTCCCCTTGAAAGAAAGGTTCCTGTGGCAAGGTATTCCATGGTGAACCCAGGATCAGGATGCAGAGACTCCACCAAAAACCAACTAACTCCTTGCTGGCGAGTCGATTCTGACTCGCGGAGATCCCATGTGGTTATTTTGCCTGTCATCTTCATGAAAAGGAGACTTGATGGCACAAGGGTGAAGCACTTGACTACTAATATTAAGGCTGGTGGTTCAAACCCACCCAGCAGCTTTGAAAGAGAAATAATTAGTGCTTGACTTCTATAAAAATTCTAGTTTAGGGGACCCTAGGGGCTTGCTCTGCTCTGTCAACTCAAAGGAACACAACAACAGTTTCTACAGGTAGAGATCACCAGGCCTTTCTTTTTTATTTTTTTCCTTTTTTATTGTTATTAGGGACTCATACAACTCTTATCACAATCTATACATACATCAATTGTATAAAGCACATCTGTACATTCTTTGCCCTAATCACTTTCAAAGCATTTGGATCAACAGGCCTTTCTACTGCAGTGCTGCTGGTTGGATTAGGACTACCAAGCATTTAGGTTAGCAGCTTATTGCAAATTGCTTATGCCCCACAGAGACCTGGCTCATAGAGGACGTTGCATGGCCCTGAAGAGGAGGTACTGTGTGACCCGAGCTAGGCGTTAAGACTGCAGTTTCCACGTTTCCAATGTAGACTCTTTCTAGCTTTTGGTGTCAGGTGCCACGTTGGCACTGACTTAGACTGACCCTGTAAGACAGAGTTGAAGTGCCCCATAGGATTTCCAAGGCTGTAACTTTTAGGGAAGCGAATTGAGATGTTTTTTCTCCCATGGATCTGAAGGTGGGTTCAAACCGCTGATCTTCTTGAGCAACTGAAGGCTTACCCATAACTGTTGTGCCGCCACTGGTGACATTGTGCTTATGCATTGGGCTGTGATCAAAAATTATTTCGAAACCACTAGCTATTCCTTGGAAGAAAGATGGACTTTCTACTCCCATAAAGAGTTGACAATGTTGGAAACCCCTAGTGACAGTTCTACCCTGTCCTACAGGGTCCTTCGGAGTCGCCATCAACTTGATGGCAACGAATTTGTGTTATATTGATATTGTTGGTTGTGCCCCAGGATGCCTAACGATACCACCCCCTCTTTCAAGAGTGGGCAGTTCCTCTCAGATCCTCAGAAGTCACGTGAAACCAAATTGAGCCTTTGGAAGTCACAAAAACCGCTGACTTTTTTTTAAGCACCCCGTTAGGTATCATTAAATCTTGCAGGGATTAGTGGAGCCACAACATTTAACCAGGCGTAATATAATAGTATTTATACAGCTTAATGAGGTTTGATTCGGATTATTGAACCTTATCCTGCCCTTAAGGCAATGAGATCGCAATTGAGAAAATTCCAACAAGCTATAAGCCAAACTTTCTGTTTCTGTTTTCATAAATGGAATTTCCCAGTGCTCTCTCTCCCCTTCCCCAGGGGCCCTCCGTGACGGCTAATCTGATAAACGGTGTATTCTCACCATTAATGGGTTTCTCTCCCTCCTCGTTCCGAGGTGGGATATATGTGGTCAAGCTGTTCTCAGGCAAAGACAGAGAGTGTGGGAATTCCAGGCGCCATGCCAGCCCCTTCAGGGAGGCAGCTGGCCTTTGGAGCCCTCTGGGCTCTTTTCTGCACACAGGCTGTGATGATGGAGGCGACGCAGTAGGGACAGGGAGGCGTCTGAGAGTGAGTCATCCCTTCAAAGCATGATCAAGTAGGTCCCAAATCAACCAGGGGCATCAGATTATGCGTTTCAGTGGACTGAAAGAGGATCTGTGACTCATGTGGCATTTTGCAGATGAAATCTCTCCAACTACTCTTGTCACTGGTGATATTTGAAGCTCAGAAATAAACATCCGGAGAGGTGTGATACATTTCCTCAGGGGACATTTGAGATTGACCAAGGGGCTATAAAAAAAAACAAAAGAAAAGAAAAATGCGTGTGGAGGGCAAATGTTATTAGATTCCCAGTCCTTTTTTTTTTTTCATGCGTTTTTTTAAGTTTCCTTGTAGATAAGAATTTGCTGTGATTACTAGAAGTTGGACCCAAGCACTGCCTGCTCCTGCACCATCCTCATCATTGTTGTTGTTTATGCTTATTTTGTTGTTTAAATCATTTTATTGGGGTTTGCACAGTTCTTATCACAATCCATCCATCCATCCATCCATCCATCCATCATCCATCCATTGTATCAAGCACATTTGTACATATGTTGCCATCATCCTTTTTTAGTAATTAACTCATTTTGGGGGGCCATTAAATCCTTTAGAGGAATTTTATTCAAATTATCCACAATAGAATATATACATTGGGGGGGGGGGTTCTTATTTCCTTGCCAGTATGTTCCATTCTTGATCTTACAGACAGTCCTCAGCTGCTGAAGACATGGGCATTCAGTAGTCATTTTGCCTTTGTTCAATGATAACAGTAATGATAAGATTGGTTAACCCATGTAAGGGTTATTCTGTCCCAGGCACTATTCTAAAGGCCATTTACATATTAGCCATTTCATGTTCAGAAACTCCCCACTGAGGTGGGCAGCAGTATTCTCTTTTTTTCTGGTGAGGAAATGGAGGCACAGAGAGGTTCAGTGATTTTCCCAAGGTCACTCAGCTGGCAAGTAGGGAAGCTGGAATTCAAACCCATGGTGTGGATTCAGAATTTGCACTATCAATCTGGAATGGAAGAAGCAGCATTTAAAGAGCTATAGGTAAGTCATCCACTCGCTTCTTATTTTAGCAGGAAAATTACAATACCCTAAAAACTCTAAACACTGCCATTGAGTCAATTCTGACTCACAGTCACCTACAGGACAGGGTAGTACTGCCCCCGTGAGTTTCTGAAATGGTGACTCTTCACAGGATTAGAGAGACTCACACAGAGAGGCTGGTGGTTTTGAACTGCCACCCTTGCAGATCACAGCCCAACACCAAACCCACTACACCACAATACACTGGGGAACTACAGAAGGGTAAAGAAAGGGTCATGGGGAGGAGCTATGCCAGTCAGGAGCAGTGTAGCAACGATGAAACATACAGCTTTCCTCTAGTTCTTAAATGCTCCCACCCCCCACTATCATGATCCCAATTCTACCTTGCAAATCGGGTTAGACCAGAGGATGTACACTGGTACAGATAGGACCAGGGAATACAGGGAATCCAGTGCAGATGATCCCTTCAGGACCAGTGGTGTGAGTGGCAATACTGGGAGGGTAGAGGGAGGGTGGGATGGAAAGGGGGAACCGATCACAAGGATCTACATGTAACCTCCTCCCTGGGGTATGGACAACGGAAAAGTGGGTTAAGAGAGACATTGGACAGTTTAAGATATGACAAAATAATAATTTCTAAATTATCAAGGGTTTATGAGGGAGGGGGAAGCGGGGAGGGAGGGGAGGAAATGAGGAGCTGATACCAAGGGTTCAAGTAGAAAGCAAATGTTTTGAGAATGATGAGGGAAAGAAATGTACAAATGTGCATGACACCGTGGATGTATGTATGGATGGATTGTGATAAGAATTGTATGAGCCCCCAAAAAATGATTTAAAAAAGAATTATCTGCCAATAAAACTGTAAAAAAAAGAAGAGTAGAAAATGACATAACAATCAGAATGCTACTGTTTCAGTTTTGTCATAAAGATTCTATAAGCATGTGTGAAGGGTGTGTGTGTGTGTGTGTGTGTGTTTGCGTGCGTGCATGCTCGCGCGCACTGGAGCACACGAGAAAAGGGAGGATGTTTCAATGTGAATAGGTCAAGAAAGGCTGAAATAAATCCCTTGATTCCAGCCCTTTTTCTTGGGAAATGGGTGCTGTGTCCATATCTTGTTTTGTTTGATATACTTCAATATTGTTTTCATTTTTCACAGATAGATGATTACACACACACACGCCCAGAAATTGACATTGTCTCTAAGATGTCTGAATTGCTCATTGAGATTTTAGCTCCATTTGTTGCCCCTGATTTTGACTCTGATTTCCCCGTTCCCCATGAAAACCCACCCGACTCTTTTGGGCCTCCAGCAGAGGTTCAGTAGGCGTTCTTTTGGGTTATTGGGAAATGGGTTGTTTCAGGAGCAGTTCTAGCTTCGCGCAGATTCCAAGTTATCACTCTTTCGGAAATGTTGGTTAGCTTTCTAGCTCGTAAGTTTACCAACTTTCTCTCTAAAGGGACTTTGGAGACCATCTGGTCTCTGTCACAACTCCTCAGCTCTGCTGCCGTAGTGGGAAAGCAACCGGAGAAAACATGCAGACAAATGGCCATGGCCGTTTGCCAATAAAACTTTATTTATAAAAACAGGCAGCAGACTGGATTTGGCCCGGGTCTGTAGTCTGTCGTCTATGTGTTTCATGTTTGTGGATGAGGTGGGCGTGTTGGGGCGGGCCAGGGGGGGGGGTTTGCATTAAGGAACAGATGATATGCTTTGTTTCCAAGATCTTGTTCTCCTGGTGTCCTGAGGGCTTTACACATTTCACAAAGGCCAGAGTGCTCAGTGCTGTGTGATAAGTTTACTATGGAAAAGTTGGGGTGTCCATCCAATTTCTGGGAGAGTCGCAAGTGCTGGGTCCCATCATTCTTGGACATTTGCCACTGTTGTTCGGTGCTGTGAAGTCGATTTGGACACAGAGTGAGTGCGTGTGGCTGAGCAGGGCGGCCTCTTCCCGTTTTTGAAGCTCTAATCTTTATGGGAAGAGATTGCCAGGCTTTTCAGGGAATAGCTAGCTGGGGTCTGACTAACAACCTTTTAGTTGGCAGCCAAGTGGTCAACTGGTGTACCACCCAAACAAATCCCAACTCATTGCTGCTGAGGTGATTCCAACTCATGGGGACCCTATAGAAATGAAAAGAACTGCCCCCCCCTAGATTTCGGGGACTGTCAATCTTCATGGGGCAGAAAAATCTCGTCTCTTTTCCCCCTATAGATAAATTGGTGGAATTGAACTGCTGACCGTGTGGTTAACAGTCCAACCTGTAACCCCCTATGCCACCAAGGCTCCTTGTTCATAATTAACGAGGCTTGTCTTATTCTATAATCCTAAGAGATTTAGAAGCTCTCATCAGCCTTCTGAACAAGGCATCCAGTTTTTCCTTGCTTGTTTAATTTCATCCCCAGTGAAGGCAAGGGACAAGGAATTCCCAGCCCACTGGGAGTGTTCGTTCAGTTCCATTCCAAAGTCCATCTTCTCAACCTGCATGTGCCCCCAGCAATGTCTTTAGGACAGTGCAAGGGACCCGTGGGCTGCACAGGGTCCACCTTGCTATGTTTTCCTTGTTGACTGTATGCCTTACCCATAACCTGGTATCTCAATGAACTTACAACTGGTCCTAAACCGGCCGTGGTTCTTGAATGCTACTTTTCACTCATTCCCCATCAGGAAGGAAACCTTCCCACCTAATATGCCAGCTTTTTAAGACGCCTACCCTCAGAGGTACCCCTGCTTCTCGACTTGGTTATAGTTCCTACTGAGAATATTACACGACGTTTGGAACTTCTTCTTCACAGCTCATCTCTGGACTACCTCAATCATCCATGTCCTTAGCAGCCAACGCTGACATTGTGTCCTGAAGTTCTGCCTTTCTCTTACTTCCAGGGGTGTGCCCTATGGTCTAAAGCCAAGGAACAGGGTGAAAGGAGTGTTTGTGACACAAAGGTTAACTGCTTGGCTGAGAACCAAAAGATTGGTGGTTGGAACCCAGGGCAAAAAGAGCTGGTGATTTGCTTCTCTAAAATGACAGCCAAGGAAACTCAATGGGGGTAATTCTACTCTATAAGCCATGCACTAGAGTCAGCATCAACTTGGGTGGATTCATGGAGAAGGGAATGTCCCTGGGTGGTGCCAATGGTCAATGTGCTTGGTGGCTAACCAAAAGGTTGGTGGCTCAAGCCCATCCAGAG
This sequence comes from Tenrec ecaudatus, assembly GCF_050624435.1. Lineage (NCBI taxonomy): Eukaryota > Metazoa > Chordata > Mammalia > Afrosoricida > Tenrecidae > Tenrec > Tenrec ecaudatus. The sequence continues at coordinate 147,778,887 of NC_134548.1, forward strand.
GTGCCTGGGAAGAAGAAAGGTCTGATCATCTATTTCTGGAAAATTAGCCATTGGAAGTCCCATGATGCAGCCCGTGTTAGCTGAAAATTGTAAATAATAAAACCTAAATCTGAAGGAGGGAATGACATCAGAGCTTACATTGTGAACTCCTGGTTTTCAGACGACTGTGAATGACAGTGGAAGCCCCAAGTCCATTTGCAGGGTCAGCACATGGAAGAAAACTCTCGTGGATCCCCCAGGACCATAGTCGACGGACGTGAACAGCCTTGCTGTCAGGTAGAGAGCATTCTAAAATCGACTATGTGACAGACGTAGTAAGGTCCACATGTAATATCTTATCATTTCATCTTCCTTTTGGCCTATTTTAAAGTTATTCTAGTTGTTAATTTTTTTTTGTTTTGATTGAGGTTTTCTTGTTTTACTTTGTTGCTGTCAGGCTCCCCCCACCCCACTCCCAGTTTTTCTGTCTATGAAATTCAGGAGAGGTAAATCTAGAGAGACAGTAACTGGATTCATGGTTCCTTGAGGGGTCTGGCAGGGGAGATTGGGGGGAAACAAGAGAGCTCATAATGATGAATACAAGAATGAAGAAAATGTTCTGAAACTGATTGTGGTGATGATTGTACAACTCTTCTTAATGTGATTGAACTATTGAATTAGATAACAGGTGAAGTATATGCCTTTAAAAGTGTTCAAAATAGAAAATCCTATGATGCACACTCCTACTCTGCCCCTTTTGGCACTGCTATGAGCAGGAACAAGCTCCACAGCAACTGGTTTTGAAGGCGAGGAAATGCGAACTTTATTTGATAGATACCGTACATACTCGAGTACAAGCCAACCAGAATATCCTGAGGCATGTGATTTTACCACCAAAACTGCATTAAAAATGTACTGAAACAGTCGGCTTATACTCAAGTATATACGGTATTTCAAACGACTCTGAGAACAAATGTGTGCCTGAGTCAAGCCTTGCTATTTTCCTTTGCTTCATAGGCATGTGAAAGTGGGGACTTTGCATAAGGAAGACCAGAGAAGAATGGATGCACTTGCATTGTGGTGCTGGTGATGAATATTGAAAGTACCATGGACTGCTAAAAGGACAAACACATCTGTCTTGGAAGAAGTATGGCCAGAATGCTCCTTAGAGGCAAGGACGGCAAGACTGCCTCTCCTGTACACTGGACATGTGATCAGGAGAGACCACTCCCCGGGGAAAGGTGTCCTCTCCAGGCAACAAACAACAAGCAAACAGGAAGGCCCTCAACAAGATGCACTGGCTGCAACCGTGGGCTCAGGCATAGCAATAATTGTGAGGACGTCTCAGTGTTCCGTCCATTGTGCCTACAGACTCTATGGTCAAAACCAACTCAATGGCACCTGACAACATTTCAAATTCTTGGCCCCTTATTATTTTTCCCAGTTTCTCCTGCTCAGTAACCTGTTGATGGGAAAACTCTCATATGTACAAACAACTCACAGGCCCAGGAGGGAGATTGAATCCCCACTCCCACTGTGATTTCCCTCTCGCTGATCCCTTGGAAAGATAGAAAATGCATGGTGGAGTGTCCTTAAAACTCTGCCTGTCGCATAACGTTAGAGAAAGTTGTGTCGATGAGTTTAAAGCCAGCGCTTGAATGCTTATCTTTACCCTTGATCCAGTGAGTAAGAGGAGATGGATAAGAAAGAACATGGCTTTGTCTTTGTACACGATCCTAGTATCGAATCCATTTTCACTAAAACACACACGTGCATTCACAAAGCAAACTGTGTCTTCCAGGGATAACCTGGTGGTTTGTTTGTTTCCAAAAGAAACAACCTAGACTCCCAGAAGGAAATACCTCAAACTAAGGCCATCCGAAGAACCTTGATGACAGTGATTAAGCTCGAGGCTGCTAGTCAGTAGGTGGCTTCAGGGGAGAGGTCAGCTCCCATGAGTGCCTAGGAAACCTATGGAGAAGTTCTCCAATGCGCTGTAGGCTCAGAGTGAAGCAGCATGCCCTCTCAGGCATGCAACCACCGCCGGGCCATTGTAGTGCGGAGGGTTAGAAGGGCTATCCCACTTCCATGCCTGGAAGCCTTGAGAAAAGAGAAGTGTGTGCTTGTTTGGAGGGTCACAGTGTCTAGTGGCTGTAAATCTTGGACTCATGAAATTACACAGAGCCTGTAATTTAAACTTTATTCCATATCTAGTGTTAAATTACACAAAATTCAGTGAAGGATTTGTAAAGTTACACCATTGGACAGATGTTTACAGTTGAAACCATGATGGTGACAAAAGGTATATTTATAACATCCCTTATATACAATAATCAGTATAGACAGAGAGAATGCACTTAATCTCTGCAAAACCATGCACACCACAGCAATAACACAAAATGCTTTTTGTTGTTTCTGTTTCCTGGAACAAGCGTTTGCACTGGCTCGGGCTTTGTCCTGTTCTCTAATGGTCTCCATCCATTTAAGAACATTTTCACTCGAAACTAAACAAAATTGATATACCATAAGGATATACAGAATCTTTATTTTTTAGAAACACACTGTACACAAAAGATTTCACTCAAAAACACTTGAACTTCAAGGTGTGATTTAAAACAATGATAATTTTAAAAACTTTCTCTTTTAGAATTTCCTTGTAGCTTTTCAACTCTCCAAATTCCCAGGACTGCCGCGCTGTCAGAATCGACATAATTGAGCTAGACTGCTAGCAGCCCCGAGTCCGGGGCGGGGCAGCCCCTTTGCCATCGCCCTGTTCAGTTTCTGGTCTAACTGGTGGCCATCTTCATACAGATGAAACTAGATCATGCGAATGAGCAGACTGTACCATATGTGACTTCATGGTCATACCTCAAAGCATGTGTCTCCTGAGAGCAGAGGTGCTGCTTCCAGCCACCTTGTTTGATTGACCGCTGAGGGGTTGGGGCATCAGTGTAAGTCCTTAACAAAGTGTAGCCAACTCTCCCAAATGGAAATTCCCCAATGCTAGATAGCACAATAATCTACTTTTATTTGATCTTTCTCAAGTCAGAGTTGAGAACATCAAAGCATCTTTCTGCATTGACTTACACTAGCAATCACTCTCCATTCATCTGCTCTTGCTGTGTAACCTCACTCTAGAACATTCTTTCCTTTTGTCCCTCCGGCACACAAAATCTGTTCGAAGGCCTAACACAAAATACTGACATCCAGCTTTTGGTGTTACTGAAGAAGTCCTGGCTGTCCTAATGCATATTCTACCGTTTTGCTCTTGTAATTGTCTACACGAAAAAGATCTATGGGGCTCGAAATAGCCGGCCCAACTGCAAGTCTTACAATAAAGATGTACAAAAGAGAAAAGAACAGGTCCCGTTCAGAGTTAATCAGAATAAACTGAGCAATCCTTTGACACGGTTTCCTGTTCCAGAGTGGCTTGACAAGGACCTCACTACACCAACACTGATAAGACAATTCTATAGAAAGCAAATCCTGACTTTAATCCAGGACTATATACCACCAGAAATTCAGCAACACACCAGTCAGATGATGAAGGACAGGGTCTAGAAATGGGTTAATTTGGAATGAGCACAAATTGGAGAAGCCTTAAAATGAATGAGAAGCAGTGCCCAAAAGATAGCAGAATTGTTTAAATCTACAGTGCCCTGAAAGTGTCCGGAAATTAGATCTAATATTGGTTATTCCAATTGGGGGTGGGGTGGGATAGGTACTTTGTTGAATATGAGATACACCCAGTTTAAAACCTTTGACTAGTAAAGGTTGAAAAAGTTGAAAATGTCAAACATCTCACAATGAACAAGATAGGAGTCCTGTTCTATTGGAAAAGCCAATAAATTTCACATACAGCCACCCGGAAGAGGGAGCGAACTTGTTTTGGGTTTAGTAAAAGTTGCCATCGGCTGTTATCCTGCTTCAATAGATTCCGAGTTTTAAAAACCTCGGAAGCCAAGGAATGCTTTGGCATTCCCTTTCCTGGCTCGCATGCTCCTTTGCTTCCAAGACTGCGTTGGAACAGCATATCCTGAAGCCTTTGCAGTCTAAGCGTCAGTCATCAGTGAAACGGTCACATTTTAAGTTTTACATTTTGTCTCAGAAACTCATTTCAGAGTTGTCTAAAATCGCTAAACAGCAATTTCTGGCAAGTCTGGTTTAGCTTTGAGATTTCCTAAACAGTCCCCGAAACTAAGAGAGTAAAAGGAAAAAAGACAATTTCACTACATACTGAGATTTGTTTTACCCTCGCACAGTATAACATTTAATAGAAAGGCAACTGTAAAGGCAATATCCTAACTTTTTTTTTGGTCACTTCCGAAATGAAGGAAGCAGGATGTGTTTTGGACACTCTCATCTTTTAAGACTTGCCATCTTGTTAGCGGCGCTTTGGGAGCAGTGGAGAGACACCTTGCGGGGCCACTTAACGCCATTTCTCTACACTGCCTAGGTAATCATGGGTGCCGTTGCTGGCGTTGCCCTCGCTGGGCTCAGGGCCCGTGCGCTCCTTCTGGTTCTCCTTCTGACTCGAGTTCTGAGTCAGATTCTGAATCAGATTCTGAGTCAGGTTCTGCTTGGGATGCGGATTGGGGTTCGGATTGGGATTCTGACTCTGATTCTGATTCTGACCCTGACCCTGACGCTGGTAATGGGTCTGCAGGAACCTTCCCTTCAGAAATTTCCGTTGTTCCTGACGCTTCCGCCTGGCCTCCTGATGCTCTTTCTGCCTCATAAATTGATACCTTTGCAGAAAGAGGTCTTTCGCATAGCTGTATAATTCCATATCCAGAAAATTCAGTCCCTCGATACGCTTTTGGATTTCCTCATTGATCTCCACACTTGAGGCCCTTGTGGTGTTATACTGGGTGAAGGGTGAAATGAAGTTCATGTTGAAGGTCTTCTCAAACAGATACTGGGTCTTCCGCTGAAACTCAGTGAGGCCGAAGAACGCCATGTGCTTCAGATTGGATTTGGCGCTTTCCAGCAGGACCTTGTTTCTTTGCTTTTCGGGCATGACAGAGAGGTTGTAGCAGCCAACGAGGGTCAGGTCAGAGAGCATGCGCACCTGACGGTTGTTGGCTAGGTTATAGGGGCAGTCCATGAACTCTTTGAGGGGGCAGCCGGACCAGTCATCGCCAGTGTAGCAGCTGGGAAGCTCCTCCGAGGTCGGGGGCCTTCCATCGCAGACGTGCAGGGAGGCTTTCCACGTCGCCCCTCTCTGGACATGCCTCCACTCACTCAGGTAGCGGGACACGGGGTCTCGGAGGATGGTGATGTAGTGGAAGTTCCTACGGATGAAGCACAAAGACCAACAGTCAGGGATGTGGGGGACCGAGGTGCGATCAGGGAGGTCCACGGCAGATGTGATGGTCACTGGCCACTAGGGGATGAGGGACATCTGTTGAGATGTGTCCCCTCTCTCTGTCCCGATAGGTAGGTGAGACAGCTACTTCATTCACCCCAGGTGCTGATATACAGCTACCACAGGCATGAAAGAGTTAGGCTTTGGGCACAGAGGCCCTGTAGTTCTCCACATCCCCCTGCCTCCACCTTGACCCCCTTCTTCTCCCTTTCCAATCAATGGCAAAATCTTCCCAATGACCTGCCTGGGAACCCAGGCCGCCATTTAATTTCACCCTCCCCGCTTGTGAACTCCTATTGACTGATTACGAAACAGAGACTCAGTGAAAGCAAGTGGTTTACAGCGGTGAGCTGAAGCCTAATGTTTCCTATTAAACATATAAAAGCATTCCCCCCCCAATGTCCATTCGAAATGAGATCATTTATGGAAACAAAGAACAAAACGAAAGATTGGATGAAAGCGCGCCTGCTATGAAGCTATTGATGCTGGCTGCCGGTATAACAACAAAGCTCCTGTGTTATGGCAGTGGAATGTCGGCCTCCAGAAATACACACTGCGCTCAGGAACCGACCGAAATAGACATACGTGGTAGCTGCCAGGGGCATATTTGTAACGTACGACATGGGTTTTCAGCCTCACGGGAGAAGAATCCCAGCACAGGAAAGTTAACTCTGTCGGGTCCACACTGCACCTTTTCTTTGCCACGGAAAGGACAGGTGTTGTTGGCAAAAGGGGCGGCCCGGCTGGGCAGCTCTCTTTCTTTGGAGCTGCAAAGTGCTAAACTGCTGCGTGCCCAACAGCACACTAGCGCACTTCACAACTATGCGCACGCGCACCCGGAAACATTGGGACTGACCGTGTCGTCAGGCACATTCAAGGGGAGCAACAAGTCTGGGGTTGTGTCTTTAAGAAAAATGCATCTCCATAATCACCACCTTTCACTTCCTCTGCAGATGACACTGGAGGCTTTTCGGAACTGTATCCATTGCCATTGTGGCCCCATCACTCAGCCCGAGAGCGGTGCGGAAGTCCTGACCGCTGGTGCTTGTGAATATGAGCTTGCTTGGAAACAGGGTCTTGGAGGACGTTCAGTTAAGTTCATGTGTGGGTACTAAGCCTATATAGTGTCATTATCAAAGAGGAGAACGGCCAGAGAGACAGGGTAAGGACGCTATGTAAACCGTAGCTGTAAGCCAAAGCAAAGTGGGGAGCCACCAAAGCTCTCAGGGGGCGTGGACAGATCTCCATCGGAGCCTCAGAAGGAATCAACGTGGCCAACATATTGATGTCAGACCTGTAGCCCCAGATCTACGAGGCAACAATTTCTGCTCCTTAAAGTCACCCGCTTTGTGGAATTTTGTTTCTGCAGCCCCAGACACCGAAGCCACTATCTGAAGGGGGACAGGCCACTATCTGAAGGGGGACAGGGGGCACTCTAGTTGGCCCCCGAACTGAGATTGGTGGTTGTCTTCTGAAGAAACATTTCTCCCAAGTCTTGGGCTTCCAGGAACCCCAGCATGCTGGGACACACATGCCTCTAGTCTATGCTGACGCTTCCTCGGCCTGGCATGGCCTTCCCTCTTCTTGGACACAGTTTACTCCTCATTCAAATTCTGCTTCAAGTACCACCTTTGTTTTAAGCAGTTTGCCTACGTCATCACTTCTTCCTTCATGTCGCCCCAGCACTGGCACAGTTTCGATATTGAATTGCAATCATTTGTTTGTATTTTCTCTTAAAACTCTAGAGCAGTGGTTCTCAACCTTCCTAATGTCGCAACATTTTAATACCGTTCCTCATGTTGTGGTGATCCCCAACCATTAAATAATTTTTGTTGCTACTTCATCACTGTAATGGGTCATTTGACCCCCAAAGGGGTTGCGACCCACAGGTTGAGAACCGCTGCTCTAGAGCCTCTAACACGGCTCTGTCCATTTCTTCTAGCACTCTCATCCTGACCATTTCACCTTTACACCTGACATAGAGGGCAACCTCGCGCTCTCCTTTAACTGCTTCTTTCATGAACCATCCTGGGTAACTGGGAAAAGGGAGTTGGGGACTAGGAAGGCCATTCCCCATTACATAAAGCTACTTACTCTTACAAATACTTTGAAAAAGAAAAATCACACAAAGTTTCATTGTTGTTATTATTATGGCCTCATACATTTTTTGTGGAATAAACAAGCATTGGGAAAACGAAAAGGATCAGGAAGGAAGGAAGGAAGGAAGCTGTTCCAAGGCTACTTTCCCTTATCTCATCCTTTTCTAGGATTTGACCTTGCTGATTTCACTAGCTTCCATCTCTGTAAAAACCCTTTGTCCAAAGGGAGCAACATTTCTTCCCTGATAGGCTTTAGCAACAAAGATAACTATTAGGCCAATGGACTCCCTCCTTCCACTCCTTGTTTTGGTATTCATTCATTACATATTGATTATGCTTTATACTAGGCCCGAGGCAATACTTTAGAGGCAATTAGTCTGATTATTTAGGAAGAAAAAGTTATTAAGTCTCTAGTGCCACATTGGGATTAATCTTGCAACCAGGGTTCCCAGGCATGCAACATAATGGGGGCTACTGGACCGTTTAAATCACCTTCGCGCAAAACCTAGGGGCCTCACCTAATGCCTCCTCCTGGATTGAGCCAACAGTGACATCTTCTGGTAACAGAGTGCACCAGAGTATACTAAGTCTAAGGCATTTCTTCTAAGAAACCCATCCCTGTCTTTCAGATCAGACAGATCCCAGCGAGCCTGACCAGGGTCAAAGTCTGTGTTTTATAAGCACCACTTTTATAAGGGGGGGAGAGAGAGAGAGAGAGAGAGAGAGAGAGAGAGAGAGAGAGAGAGAGAGAGAGAGAGAGAGAGAGAGAGAGAGAGAGAGAGAGAGAGAAGAGAGAAGAGGACCATCATAGAGTCTCCAGGTTCTAGGATGCATGGATTAGCACACCTTCAACCTTCAACCTGCAGGGCTCCGAAGGCTCCCATCAGGAGGGTGGGCAGCCTCAGACTCTGCACTGTAGGAATTATCAGTGCAACCAAGAAATCGAAGGGGCTTGCACACACATACTCCTGAGTGACACAAATAATCTGCAGTTGATTAAGGGTTGAAGGATCAAGTTAACTTAGTGTTGCCCCTGAGGAAAGGCCTTGTGATCTGCTCCCATAAAGATGACAGAAACAGCAACAACAAAAACAACAACAACAAAGAAAAACAAACACTCTAGGGCACAATTCTACTCTCACACATGGGTTTGCTGAAAGTTGTGTGCACACATGTCCTCACATACATGTGTGTGCACACACATGTCCCGTACACTCACAACCATAATTGCCCTAGATATTAAGACAACAGTTGCTCTGAGGGCTCAGTAATGACCTTCTTCTCCAAGGGAATAGAGACTTAGGGCGCCTCACCATCTTCAAAAGCGTGAGAACAAATGATCCCTTGGATCCAATGGGTCAAGCCCAGAAAGGTTCAGGGAGGCAGAGGGATGGAAATGGGAAGCAGTGGGAGGGAGTGGGAAACAAGGGGAGAGACAGATACAGTGAGAGAATTGGAATCAAGGAGATAAAACAAAATCTGTATTTCTGAATGGGAACCTGACAATCTACCCTGTATCCCTTTCTGTGGCCCGCAGTACAGATGCTGTAAAAAGAAAGGAAGAAAAGATCTCATGAGAGAAAAGGTAGAGCTGGTCGAGGAGCAGACTCTGGAAGTGCCCAGTAACCTCTGCACCTGCGCTGGGCCTCGGCGGCGGGAGGACAAAGAATCTAAGATGTCCATCATTCTGAGGGGACAGTTGGGAGGTATATATCAGAGACACTGTCTTCCCACCCAAGACAACTGAGGCTGTGAAAGCCCACCCTGATGGGAATGTGCCTGGTGGTCCTCTGCCACAGGTGGTCAGTGACTTCAATTCCATGGCCATGGCAGTGTGGCAGTGTAGTGGGTCAGCAATTTGAACCCACCAGCCGTTGTGCAGGAGAAAGACGAGGCTCTCCACCCCCATAGAGATTTACAGCCTTGGAAACCCAAGGGAATGGTTCTCCTCCATCTAAGGCTGGAATTGAGTCAACAGCAGTGGGGCTGTGATCTGATTCTTCGCCTGAAGATACGGGTAGGGGTCCTGGGGCTCTATCTTGAAAAATAAATATTAGACAAGGGGACAGGAAAGGAGTCTGAGGGAGGAGGATGAGCATGAGCATGGGCACATGGGGACAACTACTGGCCTGTGTGGAGGTGGGGAGGCAGGTAGCACACCGCCAAAGTCTGGCTGAGGGGGAGCAGAGCAGTGGCAGGGTTTGAGGGGGTTGGGGAGAGAGGCACGCAGAGTCTGGTCATAGAAGGAGCTCTCTGCTCTATAGAAGAATGCAGTTGATTCCCTAGGCAATGGGGGGTGGGAGCAGGGAGGGGCATGATGTGATCCGCGTCCTGGAAAGATCACTGTATGGCATGGGGAGCTGCCGTGAGGGAGAGAGGTCCAAGGCTACTGAAGCAGGTGAGATGGGAGAAGAGGACGGGTAGGGAAGAGAAATGTTTTTTCAGGAACTTGTCATTGAGTCCATGCGAACTCCTGACGATTCCTGTCTGTCAGAGTCGAATTTGGGTTCCGAGGGCTAGCTTGCTTTTCTTTTCTTTTGTTGTTGAACTTGTAGTTAGGAAATCTACCATCGCCTCAGCAGTTGTGACTTGGACAATGCAGTGTCATTCTTTGAGTTGACATTCGCAGCCTCCTTTTCCCATGAACATTGCTTCCCTGTGCCCGGCTCTTGTCACTTTGATCTCTCCTATAGGTCATTCTTAAAGGAGCATCTTGCTCCGGGCAGTCTTACACACACACACACACACACACACACACACACACACACACACACACACACACACACACACACACACCAACTAGTTAAGTTAAACTACATATTGTTGGCTTGTTAAGATAACCTTGGAAGATCTTTTTGGTTTAAATCTTCAAGATTATCTCAGAGCAAGAATTGTTTTTGTGGTTCCTCCACCCTCCATGGCGCCCCCAAGTCTGGAGTCCGTGACAATCAGAAATTCAGCTGAACCTGCTCTCCAGGTGAATCAGGATCCTTGTCAGAATGCTCAGTCAAGGTAGCTAAGCACCACCAGTCCTCCTGGGCCCCTGGCATGAAGGAAGCAACTAGCCACACATTTCATGTTCTCCTACACCTCTCCTCTGGACTCTCCATAGGGTAAGCAAGGGCTGATTTTTTTTCAAAAGGAGATTACCAGGTCTTTCTTTCAAGATGTTTGTGGGTGGATTCGAACCTGCAATCTTTTGGTTAGCAGCTGAGTGGTTAACGGTTTGCACTGTCCTGAGGTTCCAGAGAAGTATTTAGGAAATAGAAATCACCAAGAAGGAATGCAGCTGGGGAGGAAGGAGAAGGAGCTAAGTATGCCTCCCAGGTTTTGGGAGGAAGGTTTGAGGAGCCCATAGGACATCCCAGTGGAGATGGGCAGATTGAGAATGCAGAGAACCATCTGGCCTTTAGCTAAAGAGGCAGGCGCTGTCAGCAGGAAGTGTAGTTCAAGGCTGTGCAAAGGACGATGGGGTGTATTGTCCCTTCCACGTGCTTCTCACACTTCAGATACAGGCTTCCCCCACTCTCCGAGAGCAGAGAATCACCATGAAACCTCTTGTATGTCAAAATGGCATCAAGCTAAGATGCAACTACCATCCATTTATATGAGGGATGATTCCAGCAGTCCTAGTACTGCCTTCTGCCCCAAGAAAGAACCGACCAAATCTTACCATTTAACACATGCCACCTAAACCACCACCAATGCGCAGGAAAGGCAGGGATGCTTCGGTAACTCTGCGGCCTTTGTAAAGTAGGAACACTGGACATGCAGTGTAGTTTTCAGAACAAGAGCGTGGCCAGCCCACTCTCACTGTTCTCTGGGGCCTGGCTTGGAAACAAACATTGGATGCTGGTGTGGGGGCAGCGAATTATTTATACTGTGGCTCTTGTAAGCCGCAGAAGACTCTACCCCCCCACCAAAAGACCTCTCCCTGCATGTCTGGTGAGAAGGTAGGGGAAGATATTGACAGGATGCACCTGGAATTAATTGCGGACAGGATTCCCTGGAGTGCCATCCTGCTGTGTAGAAAATGAGTCCTCTGGGGAACAGGCGGCAGGAGGAGGGAGCTCCTTACCAGCGAGACTCAGGACTTGAGATCTGGCACAGTAAACCTCCTACATCCAGAAGACAACTATCACCGTCAGAGGAGCAGCGTGAGGGCCAGAGTCAGAGCACAGCACAGAGGGGTGGATTTCTCCCAACCCACGAAGCAAGTTGTGTGCTTTTGTGCTGGAGACTGGCTTGCGGAGTGGGGTGCCTCTGGACACCTAATTGGGAAAATTGGACTTGCTGACCGATGGAAGTAATGCTGAGGGCCTTTGGACTGAGGTTTACTGGCTCCGGGTGCCTCTGGGCACTAGATTCAGGGAGACAGATTTGGTGACCCACAAAGCTTGAGGTAAATGCCTTTGGGTGAAGGTTCATAGCAGAGTGGCATGCACCTATTAGGCATTTATGAGCAGATCTGAAATGTCGTCACATGTCCTAGTCAACAATCACCAGGAGTATTTCTCACTGATATGACAACTTTTTAGTTTCCTTAATAAACCCTTTAATCATGACTTTTGTCTGCCACCTCTGTGTGGCCATGACAATGGATATTTGAACACAGAGATCAAGTAGAATAATCTGTGACAGAACATTCATTAAGGCAGCACAACTGGTTTCACTTACACCTTTTGTTTGGAAAATGGAAATCCTCTGGCTACCTGTCCTGCTACCGCTGCAGGTAGCAGCCCTGATGGTGCTGTGGCAGAAAGTGTTGGACTGCTAACTGCATGGCAAGACTGCTAATGGGGAGGGCAATGATTCAAACCCACCAGCTGCTCTGTGGGCAAAATATCAGGCAGTCTATCCCTTATAGTTAAAGTCTCAGAGAGTCTACAGGGTCACTCTGAGTTGGAAATGACTCAATAGTAATGATAAATTGAGGGGGGGTGTTGGGGTTGCTATGGCCAGGATGCATTTACAGGTACAATAATACCATGCATGGTTTGCTGCCTTCTGCAGTCTAAGCCAATCATTTTCTTGTCGTTCATACGCACTTGTGGAAACAACCACCCCAAGGACAGAATTGCATGTGCAAGAAACTCAAGACCCTAAGGACGGAATTGTACCTGCAAGAAATTCAAGAGTCATCCGACTTCTCTCTCTGTCTCCATGGACATCTACACAGGGCCCAAGTCCTGCTGAGGTGAGCTCTTCTCAGCTCTCCATCCTTTCGACCACTGCCTGAGCCCAGGCCATTGGTCCTTGTATACCTCATCATTGTAGCAGGTCCTCCAGGTTCATGGCCCTTCCACCTTCTCCGTTTAGCACACATCTCACCTGTATTTCTCTAGTAAAGACCTCTTGATGGTTCCCTATCAATTTGGACGCAAAGGTCAAGCATCTCCACCAATGAATACAGCTTTGTGGGGCATGGTACCCACCTTCCTCTCTCCAGCCTCATCTCCACCAGAGGACATGTGGCATTCTTGGGAGATACTTTTGATGGTCACAAGGTGCTACTGGCATCTAATGGGTCCAAGCCAGTATTGCTGTGAAACATCCGACAATCTACAGGGCTGCCCTGGCCAACAAAGGATTTAACCAGTTCCAAATGCCAACAGTGGCAAGAGCGTGACGCCATGCTCTACCGTCTGGGCTCCAGATATTCAAAAGTCCTGTTCCAAATTGGTCCCAAGGTCCCTACCTTTGCAGATGGAATGTTCCCTATTTAGAATGGCTTCTACCTGCCCTTTGCAGGTCACCAGGCAAACTCCTTTACAACTCAACTCAAAGATTGCTTTCTCCATGAACGCTGCCTTGACCTCCCTGGCAGAGTTTAGCACTGCTTTTCTGCTCCCGGTGGAGTGTCCATTGGACTGTTAGCTCTGGGAAGGCCGACTGCTTATTGCTATGAGCCACCCAGGGCATGCAATGGTAGCTGGCAAAGCGAAAACGAGTCATACAAGATTGCTGGGTAAGTATCTACAGTAGACGCAGCTGAGCTTTGGATAAGTTAACAGGAAAACACCTAACAGTCTTCGAGCAAGAAAAGCCACTAGATGTCAGTGTTAGATAACAGATAAACCATCTAATACCTAAAGTGACCCCCTGAAAGGCCATCTAGCTATGCAACGCAATTGTCTGGTTTCCTGTGCCCAGTATTAAAGAGAGCTGGGGTGTATACAGTCATTGAAATAAGTAAATGGCTAAAACACAAGGGCCACACTCTAATCCCCCGTACCTCTCTTTTCCCTTTTTGACTTCAATCCCATACCCGGGGTCATCCAGACAATTCTGACTCATGGTGACCCTATAGGACAAATTACAACTGCCCAAAAAGATTTTTCAAAGCTGTGAGTCTTTACTGGTGGTGTAGCGGTTATGTGTTGGGCTGCTAACTACCATGATGAAACTTTCTACCCCCGGAAAGAATATAGAGGCTTGGAAATTCACAGAGGGCAGTTCTACCCTGTCCTATAGGGTGGCTGGGAGTCAACATTGACTTGATGGCAGGGAGCGATCAAGCGAGTGTGTGAAATCTTTGCAGAAGCAGATTGCCTCTTCTCCCTTGTGCTGCAGTATTTCAGGCCACACCCCAGAGACCGCAGGTGTTTTGGGTTAGCAGCCAAGCACTTTAGCCACTGTGCTTCCAAGGCTCCTTTTGAGTTCAGCAGGCTCTCCTGAAATAAGTGCACTGAGAGCAACATCAAAGACGCCTGGGCCTGTCAGAGCAAGAAGAAACTTTGGAGAGAGCAACTCATCTAGTTCACAGAAGGGGAGACAGAGAGGCTCAGAGAACCAAGGTTGTGTCCACAAGTCCCATCTTGCCAGTGACCCTCAGAAATCAGTCCAAGTGTGGGGAGTGTTGTTGGGCTGCTGGCCATGACTTTCAGGAGACCCTTTGCATTCGGTCACCAGCCCGGGAAGGAGACATGCTCATGCCTGTCCTGAGGATGAAGAGACAGTGGTTCAGAGAGCTGGGACTTAATTCAAGGGTTATGTAGTAAGTAAAGAGGGGTGCTCAGAATTTAATCTGGTTCTTTCTGGTTCCAGAACATAGATTCTTCCCATCCTACTGCTGGGACAGAAGCCTTGACCATTTGGTTCTGTGAACAAACTAAAGTGGCTCTTGAAGTGTGGTCCCTGGAACGAGTACCATCAGCATCACTTAGGATGGCGATTTCCCTGGCCCACTGACTATGGATACCACCGAGAAGAGCAGGAAGTCCAGACCACTTCCTTGTGCTTATGTGAAACTTATACACGGATCATGAGGCAGTTGTGCCAGCAGAACCAGGGGAGACTGCATGGTTCAAAACCAGGACGAGTGTGCTTCAGGGCTGCGTCCTCTCACCGTACCCATTCAACCTGCGTGTGGAGCAACTCATCCGAGAAGCCAGACGCTATGAAGAAGAGTGTGACATCAGGAAGAGAGGAAGATCCGTTAACAACCTGTGATGTGCAGATGACGCCACAACCTTGCTTGCTGAAAGTTGAGGACGTGAAGCACTTGCTGATGAAGATCAAGGACTGCAGCCTTCAGTATAGATTACCACTCAATGTAAAAAAGACAAAACCCCTCACAAGTATACTAATAGGTAACATGATAAATGGAGAAAAGGTTGAAGTTGTCAAGGATTTTGTCTTGCTTGGATCCACAAATCAATGCTCATGGTAGCAGTCGTCAGGAGATCAAATGACGCATTGGGTTGGAAAACTCTGACACAAGACCTCTTTAGAATATTGCAAAGCAAGAAGTTTACTTTGAGGATTACGGTGCGTCTGGCCCGAGCCATACTATCCGGACGCTGACTAAGGAAGAACAAAAAAGAATCTACAAGAATCAAAGAATCTCATATGCATCTGAATGATGGTGCTGGGGAAGGATAGTGACAGCACCATGGACCGCCTAAAGAACCAACACACCTTTCTTGGAAGAAGGACAGCTACAAGGTTCCTTCAAAGCAGAGTTGGCAAGAATTCGTCTTAGGAGCGACCAGTCCCTGGAGAAGGGCATTTGATTTGGTAAAGTCCAGGGACAGCAAAAAAGAGGAGGACCCTCAGCAAGGTGCATGGACACGGCAGCTGCAAGAGTGGGTTCCAAATATGACAATGATGAGGATCATGTGAGACCCAGCTGTATTTCATTCTGCTGTACATAGGGTCTAGCTGAGTCAACAGCACTTAACAACAACATCAATGGAGCCAGAAACTCACAGGTTGGCGTTGGCAGTAAGTGTTGAAAGAAGCCCTTCAAGGAGTTCTGACGTCTGTGAGGTGCTCAAGTTTGAGGACTACTATTCTAAGCAGGTGGTCTCAGAAATCAGAATTTGTCCTGAGAACCCAGGAGGTGTTCAGAGTGTCTGGGCAAGCCACATCATCACTCAGGAGCGGGCCGAGTTCCTCTCTGGGCCCCAGGGAGAAGCTTTGGGGATGCCCACTGCTGTCCAGGGAGCTTTACCTAAACCGAGGTATGAGGTGCATGCGATAAATGTGTACTTTCTTTTGAGGTCACTGGCTCACGAAAGGTCACAAGACGGTTTTTTCTACATTACTCAAAAAAAAAAAAAAAGGAATAAATATCAAAGCCGCTTTTTTTTTCTTTTAAAGAAGGTCAGCTACACTGCACAAGTTAAGGTCATAGCTGTGATCAATAAAAAGTTAATTTAAGAAAGGAAACAAAATCTTAGTCCAGATCAATAGAAGTGAACACTTTATTGCACCTGTAGTTTGGTTTTGGCTTCTTTGCCGTTAAAAATTATTTTTTAAGTTCAGCCTCTGCACATTTTGTTCTTGGAGTCAGGGTAGGGGCTGGAACAATAAAAACTGGGGGTGGGGGTCCTCAGTAAAGCCAGCAATCCATGGTGGTTGGCTGTGACATTGAGTCATGGATGCCGAAGTTCAAGTATCCTTCCTCAATTGCACTTCACACACAAATTGCATGCCAATGATCCAGTCACTGCAGGAAGGAGTGCTTTCAGATCAAACAACATCAATACGTGTGCACAGCAAAAGAGGACTAATTGAATCAAAGGTGGATATGCCCCCAAGGGGATTGGATCACTCAAGTCCTGAAATTGGCATTTTAAATGATTTTGTTGGATGATGCCTCTCCTGGCGGTCCTCAAAGAGGAGTTTCAGAAACACTGTGATCACCAATAGCAGCAGTCTCAGAAAAGAAGTCTGGGGGACACGCATTTAGATGGATTGTGCGACATGACAAGCTGGTGACTTCTCATTTCCCGTGGCCGTGTGCCCTTGAGTGGACTCCCAGCGCACAGGGATCCAACAGAGCAGACGGGAAGCACCCCACAGGGTTTCCAAAGCTGGGTGCCACCTTTCTGGAGGCAGATCACCAGGGCTTTCTCACACAGAGCTGAAGGGTGGGTTCCAAACCCAGTCTCTCCGTTAGCAGACACGGGCTTCATCATTGAGCAACCAAGGCTCCCTGGGCCTTATCGAGGGAAAAGGATGCCTCATCTCATTCCCATTGAGCAGGTTTCAAAGGGCTTCACGGGCTTCACTGGGTGAATCCAGTTAATGCTTTGACTGGGATGACATAAGGATTTATAGGATTGGGTCTACCATGCTGGATGATCCAGTTGGTCCTGTGAGCTAGGCCTCGGCCAGGCTCTCTTGGGCAAACCACAAGAGATGGGGAGTAGGGACAACCCTTGGGAATCGACTGATCAGTAAGACAACCTGTTCCTCACCCCTCACTGAAGGCCTGGTTCTGTGTATGTAAAGTAACATTTTCATTAATACCTTAATTCATTGCTTTTTCATTTCTGGTTAACCAAAACTTAACCTACCTATTTGGTCCAACCACAGAGGCTACTTTAATAGCCCATCCTCCTTATTCCTTTATAAGGCAGGAAATGCTCCCCGCCCTTAGTTGAAAAGGATGAAAAGAAGATTTCCCGATATCTGTAGATTCAGCCCCAGGTGGAATGCTCCACACAGCAAGTTTTGGTGATATTTATGTCCTCTCTCTCTGCTCCCCACTTTTAAAAAAAGAAATCCTACTTTTCTTTCTTCCCGAAGTCCAGTACGTTCCAAAGCACATAAATCTTCGACCTTTTCTTAAACAATGAAAAGTTGAGTTCTAAAGACGAAGCAAAACCCCAGCTTTATGACCAATAGTCGTCATCTTTTCCCCAGAACTCCAACTCACTGCCATCGAGTCAATTCCAGAGGAACAAGAGGAAATTTCACCAAGCCTCCCCTGGGGAGATCATGCTCTTCAGGAGGCCATCGCTAATACTCCTTCTCCTGGGCCTCCAGGGTGCCACTTCTTCAGCCCTTTCTGGGCCGGCCCCTTTACCACCAAGCACTGCAAGCTCAGTTGGAACCAGGATGTAAGAAAACCAGACGTTTTTTAGGAAGTGACTTCAGGAACATGGAAACGCAAGGAGGCGAAGTGTCCTTTCGGCTTTGGAGGCAAACGTGTGCGGCTGCCCCCTTTTATTGCTGTTCGATAGTGGCAACGGTTGTGTGCCTAGTTTTTGTGGTTGGTAAGAAGATCCAGCTAAATGGTGCAATTTAACCTTCCTGCAATCCCAGAAGCACTCACTGTTGGTCACGTCTGTGAGTCCTAGGCTTAGATGTCCCCGCGGCCCAGGAAAATGTCCTGTTCAGTCCCATGTCTGTCTTAACCACCGAGCGTGGTGTCTGCCGCTCGGCCGTGCTGGACTGGACATCCTCTCTCAGGCTTGAGCACAGCCTCAGGACCTGCCAGCCAGGAGCAACGGTGGCCTAACTGGAGTGGCAGGTTTCCAGGGGGAAGCAGTTGGGGCCCAATTCAGAAGCTCAAGGACAAGACCTGAGTAAGTCAGAGCTGGGGGGTGGGGATGCCGCTGCCGACCACTGTGTCAAGTCTAAGTCTCCTGTTCCACAGGTGAGGAGACCTCATAGCCTCACAGCTTCTTCTCTCCAGATGTTGAGATAGCCAGAGACATGGGGAGTCCTTCCTTTCTGTAGGAACCTAGACTGGGCCAAGGAATCAAGTAATGACATTTTCCACCTGGGAGGTACCGACTAAATATGGCTTCTGGCTCATTTAGAGGTCATTGGCAGGTCATCGCCTTGCTTTGAAGGCATCGATAGAGGAAACCCCATCAGAACTCCCTCTTCTCAACAGAGGGACCTTCCTCCCTCTGGAGCCGGGCTCCAGCTCAAAGAGCTCTTATCGATTGTTTGAAGGTTCTGAGAGAGCTGAGGTGACAACTGTGGCTTTTGCAGGGGAGGCAGACCTGGTGAACCCTTCAGAATCTGGAGGGATGGCCTGGTCCTAAGGAGGCCTGGTGGCATAATAGTTATGCATTGGGCTGCTAACAACAAGGTCTGTAGTTCAAAACCACCAGCCACGCCTTCGGAGAAACACGAGGCTTTCTACTCCCAGAAAGAGTTACCATCTCACAAAGCCACACAGGAGCACATCGGTCTGAACCTGTAGGATTACTTTGAGTCAGAATCATCTCTTTGGCAGTGAGGTTGGTTGTGGTTGCTTGGGTGGGGCCATCCCTTCTTTCTCCTGGCAAGATGCTTCTTCAAGTGTTCGGGTGGTAAAAGGCACAATGAGTCACTCCCAGGGCTGTGATGCTGGCGTGTGTAAATATCCGCACCAACGGCCACAGCCTTCTGACTGTCTAATGATCAGCTGGGGAAGGACAAAAATACAGCCATCTCCTACCCCATGGGGCACAGTTCTATTCTGCCACAGAAGGGATTCATCAGTAGGCTCTGGAGCCGACGTGATGGCCTTGAAAAACAGAGTCTGACATCACTCCAAAATGAGGACAGGGAGGGGCACTGAAAGCATAAAGATCCAGCTTAATGTCTTTTTTGGACCCAAAGATTTAGTTCGGCGTTTATGCTTGTGTTGAAGCTTACACAGGTGCTATAAATTCTCTGAATCATCGCTTTCTTGTTCACGTGCTTGAGAAGAGACTGGCCACTCGTGTTTCACCTTTAAGGCAAACGGATGGTCTGCCCTAGAGTCAGAGCGGGAGCGCAGGGGAGCCAGGGAGACAAGTGCCCTCACCGGGGAACATGCCACTGTGATGCTCCCAGTCCCAGAGAAAAGACACTGGCAGCCATCCAACATGTGACAGCATGGGCAAACATATGGTATGTGAAATCAGCGATGTGTGTGTGGGGTGGTGGGGGGATAGAAGTCATGGTTCTATTTGGTTTGGTGGAAACAGAAATAGCCCACACATTTTTTTTAAAGTTTTGGACAGGGGAGAGATTTTTTAAAGTTTTTTTTTTAAAAGGCCATTTACAAGCACCACTGTGTGGAAAACAGGGGTCCTTCTTTGATTGAAAAGGAGCCATGGTGGGTTATAATGTGTCAGGCTGCTAACTGCAAAGCTGGTGTTCAAATCCACCCGAGTCTCCATGGGAGCAAGATGAGACTGTTTGCTCCTGTAAAGACTGACAGTCTCAGACCTCAGACACCCAAAGGGGCAGTTCTACTCTGTTAGTATCTCTGTGGCAGTGGTAGGGCTGGTGATTTGCCCGAAAGGGGGGAGTCCATCTTCTAAGTCCCAGAGGGAAGTGGTTTACTGATGGGGTTTCTGAGAGGGTAGTGTGGTAGGTACATAATCTGGTATCAATTTGAGAGGATTAAGAGGGAAGGGGTGGAATTTAGCCTGTCAATCAGGTCCCAGCTTGATGACCTCATTTGGAGGCGCTAAGGAGTAAAAGCTTGCTGGAGATGAGACACACACTCACTCCCTGTAAGACATTCCTGTGGACAAGACACATGGAGCTACACTAGAGCCCTGGAGCTGAAGGAGCCATGTTGGAGACCCCTGCCAGTGCAGAGATGCCTCTACCGCCGCTGGATTCACAAGACCTTCCACCCACTGGTCTGTGATCATGCTGCATTCAGCGTCATTGCATGTGTTGCGTGAGTCTGAAGAGGAATTTATAGATTGGTATCAGACATATGAGTTAATATTGGACTTATGGACTTGATCTGGGCTGGGCTGGGATGTTTCCTCCATATTTAATTGCCCTTGTTTATAAAGCTCTTTCTTATACACATGAGTGTCCATGAATTTCTTTTTCTAGTCTACCCGGACTCACATAGGCTGCCTACTGCACTCCAGGAATAGACCAAGTTCTCAGCTGCTCTCTCAGTGGGTCAGAGCCATGGCCCATCTGTGGAACCAAACCACCTATTGCAAGGCAAGGCTTCTGTGGAAAGGACTAATGGGGGCCACCTATAGGCTGCGGAAAGTAGACCAAGAAGAGTAGGGCTGGCATGTCCCTCAGAGGTCACCTGGTTCATCTCTGTACCCACACCACCACCAAGGCCTGGCGATGAAGGGTAGAGGCTTGAGGAGGGTCGTAAGGCCAGTTTGTGGCAGAGTCAGATTGGAAATAAAGTCTCTGCTCCATCCACCACCACCCCCCACCCTCAGTTTTCCTTATACGTTCCAGGTGACCCCACCACCTGGAATTAGAGTCAGGAGAAGAGGCTCGGTCTTTGGGAGAAGCTCATTTATTCTCCACTACTCAATTGGGAGCCCATAAGGAAGAACCAAACATCAATACTCTGACTGAGAGAAATGGCTGAGGATGCCTTTCCCACCTGGGGCACATGCGGTGGGGGGAAGGGAGCACCATCCATTAACCACTCACTCTGAAGACAGGCAATGGAAGGTCGGTGTCCCTGGTACACTGAGTCACCGACACAGCCTTTCCTCTGGCTTACCTTACCCCATAGCACTCAAGTTAAGTCTCAGAGCGAATGACTCCCTCAGCGAGTTGGATGTACGGTCACAGGCGGTAACTTGAAATGACATCTGCCTTCTCACAATGGCCGTCTGAAGAGCCACTGCTATTAGGAAAGAAGGAAGGTAGGATGGAAAGCGTAAGGGCGGATTGATCACAATCAGGGACATGAGAGGGGTGCAAATAGTTAATACACTCCACTGCTAACCCAAAGGTTGGTGGTTCAAGTCCATCTGGATGAAAACACTGGGTGTTTCCACTGGGAAAAATTCAGCCTTCTCAAACCTCATGGAGCACAGTGCATCTCGGACACACATGAGGTTGCCGACTTGTGACAACTGTGAGAACGAGACATTTCAAAGGGATTTCACCATCTGTAGGTATTTAGTTCCTCACAGAATTCCATGGGGTAGACTGGACAAGAAACATAATTCTCATTGACAGACACACTGAGCCTTAAAGAAAGAATATGATGACTTGCTCAAGAATACACCGCTAGTCTATTGTGGGTCTAGGACCAGAATCGAGGTTTCCTAACTTTTCTTTTGGGGAGGTTCCTCCCTACGCTGTGGTACACTAAATCCACAATGGGTATCTGAGAAGTCCATTTCTCTTGTCTTGCCACCTAAGCTATAGGCTCCTTGAAGATCAAAACAACTTGGCATCTCTCCGACCAGGGCCCAGCACCTCACTGGAACTCAGACTGATGAGTCAAATATGGACCATCTACTGTGAGGCATTGGAATTACCCAAATGCTTCCTCTTACTGCCAGAATGACCAATCTCTGAACTGTTAAAGCTCCTTGCACCCAAAGGTTGGCATTTCCACAGTCAAGAGAGACTGGTACCCTCAAATTTTAGGCCAGAACACACTTCTCCGCTGAGGCCTGAAATCCCACTCTGGTTCTATCTTTTGTCCTTGATGGTGGACAGATGATCTTGATGGTAGTGCAGTGGTTAAAGGAGTCCTGGCAGTGCTGTTGGATTAGTGTTAGACTGCTAAACCCTAAGGTTGGCAGTTCAAACCCATCAGCTGCCCCAAGGGACAAATTGAGGCTGTCTGCTTCCATAAAGATTTACATCAAAGAACTGTCATAGAAGTAACTTTGAGTCCGCATCGAGTCAATGGCAGTGGGTTGGCTGGGTGGTGGTGATAAATGCATTGCTGCTAACTGCAAGGTTAAAGGTTCACAACTCCACTAGACGCTCCACGGGATAAAGATGTGGCAGTCTGCTACTTCAAAAGGACAACTACCAAAATGTTATGGTAGAATCAATTCCAACTCACAGAGACCTGGTAGGACGGGGCAGAAAGATCCCATAGGGTGGCCAAAGGTGTAACTATTCCTAGACACCGTTGGCCCCACTGTTCTTCCACAGAGTGGCTCTACAATTGAAACCAAACTCACTGCCATCAGGTTGATACTGACTCATAGCGACCTGATAGGATGGGGTAGAACGGCCCCTGTGGGGTTTCCCAGACCTTAACTCTTTATAAAAGTAGAAAGCTTCAGCTTTCTTTCAAGGAGAGGCTGGTGGTTTAGAACTGCTAACCTCACAGATCACAGGCCAATGTTTAAGGACGACACCACCAGGGCTCCCTTGTGGTAGATTAGAAGTGATCCTTTAGAAACCCAGGACTGATGAGTCTCTACAGTGTGTAGAATAAGGGTTTCAGGGGGAGGGGCGTACAGGAGAGAGGGGGAGATGATGGCAAAGAGTCGTGTAGAAAAAGAATATCTATAAAACTGAGGGTGGAAGCAATTGTACAATTCACTTTGACACGACTGAACTATGGAATGATAAGATCAATGTATTTAGAACAAAGTGGAGAGTTCTTTAGGGGAAATAAACAATATAAAGTAGATACAGAATTGCAAAGCAAAAAACAAACAAACAAACAAACGCTCAGTGCCCCATGGGCAGCGAATCCTAAATGCCCCAGTTGACTTTGGAAGGCACAGTGCTCCTACAGGTGGGTTCCAATGGCTGCCTCTCTTTCCAGTAGCACCCGATGACTGGAACCACCGCACCACTAGGTGTCTTACAACAATGGGAAGCCTGTGGGGCAGTTGCACTCTTCTTTCCAGTTGCTATGAATAGGAATGGACTGAAGACAATGGGTTGTCCGGTGACCAGCTAGACTTTGTCTTCTGACCTTCCCCAGGGGTCCTACAGCTGCTCTGATGCACAGCCCTGCCCCACGGCGCTTTCCTGGCTTCGGCTGCTCCAAGTCTCCGCTCTGGGAAGGAAGTCTTCGCAAAGCTCATTTCACCACGGAGTCTGACTGAGCACTACCAGAGGGCCTTGCCTAGAGGCATCTCCTTTTCACTTCTTGGCCACGGTGGGGTAGGAGATGTTGCTCACGCCCGGAAGCCAAGACGCGCAGGTCCCAGGCGGCTGTGCCCAGGGGAAAGGCCATTTCAGGGAAGCCACTTCTTTTTGCTCACACAAAACACAAGCATTTCAAGGGAGGCCGTTTGGGGATCCCTGCAATCAAACATTCCCCCTGGATCAGTCATGGACACACCAAGTGAAAATAAGACTGGATTTCCCCCAGGGGGTAGTGCAGAATGCCTGTTCTTCCCCGACCCCACACAGTCGTGACTCAAGGCGTTACTAGACAGGCATGTGAAGAGCACACGGGCCATCGCCTCCTCAGCAGCTGAGAGACGGTGTGGAAATGTGGGGGAGCACTTGGAGAAGAGGCAAGGCGGGCGGGGAGGAAGGGAGGTTGCTAGGTTTCTGTGTACCAATCTCGGTGGTTTGGGTGACAAGGGGGTCACCTTGGAGGGCTGTCCATCACAAGAAAGAGTTCTGTTTCTCAGTCCATCCCCAGGGTTTAAAGCTCTGTTTCTCAAAGTGGGCGACACCACCCAGGGTGGTGTAGGAACCATGCAGGAGGGTTGAAAAAGGAGATGCCCACACTTGATCTTGGATTGGGGGTCATAATACAAATGGATTTCATTGTTAGGAGAGAGCCGAGTCATGTGCTTTTCACTCCCCTGAAAAGGGGGAGGAAGGCCAAATCCGTTTCAGAATGAACCACTGGTTTAAAGAGCCAAGCTGCCAAACCTCTTTGAAGTTGTAACACCGACCCCACGCTTGCGTCTCTCCTTCAAGAAAGTTCTTCTCTATGGCAAGCAGGTTTTGAGTACACATGTGCCATCTCGTTCTCTCGTCCGGACTGCTCAGAGATGCAAGTAGTAATGCCCAGGGAGAGGAGAGGCAGCACAGCAATCCAGTCCTACCTTCCACCCACTTCTAGGCTCTTCTTGCTACCATGGCTATGCTGCACTTTTCCTGTTACGAAGTAATTGTTGCCTGAAGCACTAGGGAGCTTCACTGCAACACGCTAAATGGGCCAGCGGAAGGGTGGGCAGGGACTAAATGACTTCTAAGATCCTATGTCAGGCAGTGAATTTGGGGCAGGAACCAAAGGGGAAGAGAAGGGAAACTGGGGACATCAAAGGTAACCCTTGGCCACAGCAGAATGCTGCTGGGGCTCAGGGCGTCCGTGTCAAGGAGGCCTGGGGATGCTCAGCTGCTAATGGAAAGGCCAGCATCAGAAAACCACAAGTGATGCCACAGAAGAAACATCCTTGTGACCTGCTCCTGTACACCTAACAGCCCTGGAAGTCCTCTTGGAGCAGTCCTATTGGGTACTCCAGGACCACCGGGAACTGGAATCAACGGGATGGCACACAGCGACACAACCACCAAAGGGCTTGTCAGGACAGACTTTGGGGGCACAAATGGTTTGTTGCTTGGCTCCTAGTCAATGGGTCAGCAATGTGAATCCACTCAGAGGTGCCTCAGCAGAAAGGTCTGGCAATCCACACCCCCAAACCCCTGCTGTTGAAGGCTCTATGGAGTACGGGTCTTTATTTGCTACCAAGGAAGGTGTTTGTAAACACCTGTTGGCCATCTCTGGGTGAAAAGCAAACCCTGGTGCCAACAATATAGAGGAATATAGCAATTTATGAAGATTTTGAAGATATAAAGCACCAGGCTTTGTGGAGAAAAATCAGCAGACGAGTTTGAGGTTGCACAATGCCCCTTTTATCACTAAGTCATTGCTCCCCGCATCGCCTGCATCCTCTCACCACTCCCTACATGGTGACCAAACAAGTTCCTCTCAGGGTCTCACACTATGGCCTCTGCCTGCCCTTATGCTAGGTCCTCCAGTCACAACCTTGCCTCCCCTCTAGAGCTGCCAGCCTACGCCCAGCACTGTCTGCTCAAGGTCTTCTCTCCCCTTTGTGCATCTATAAATGAGTCGTCTAGGCGTCCCTTGAAGCAGTCGTTAGGTGCTCTTGAGTCAACTCTTAACTCATTGTAACCCTAATATGGTAAACAGAAATGCCTCATAATTTTTTTCTGAGGAGCTCTGGTGGTGATGCCTTGGGCTACTAACTGCCAGGTTAGCAGTTTGAAACCACCAGCTGCTTCGCAGGAGAAAGACGAGGCTTTCTACTCCTGTAAACCGTTACCTTGTCGGAGGCTTTCTACTCCTATAAACCATTACCGTGTCAGGAACACTCAGGACACTTGATGACAGTGAGTTTGATAACCTTTATGGGAACAATCAGTAGGCCTATCTCCCATGGAGTTGCTGGGTGGGTTTGAATGGCCCAACGTTTAGGTTACTGACTGTTTAGTCTTTGTGCTACCAAGGTTCCAGAACTTCCTTTAACAGCACCCCCCCCCCACCTCAAACACTTTGTGGTGTCAACTCCAACGCATAATGACAGAGTATAAATGTCCTGCAGGATTCCCCAGGCTGTAATTTGTCACTAAAGAAGACTGCCTCATTTTTCTCCCATGGTGTGGCTGGTGGATTTGAACTGGCAACCTTTCCATTAGCTGCCCAACACTTAACCCACTGTGCCACCCGCATTCCTTGGACTTTCCTCAGAGGACTCTGAATATCCAACTTCTTTGATTTGGGTATTCACATATCAGCTTTTTCTTCCCTTTAAAGCGGCAAGCATCCTCAGATCTTCACTTTCCTCTTCGCATGGCCCTCACTAACCCAGACCCCTGAGAAATAACCACCCCCAAATCAAACTCACTATCTTTCTGACTCATGGAGACCCTACAAGACAGAGTAGAATTACCCTTGTGGGTTTCCAAGACTGTCACTGTGTATCAGAGTGGAAAGCTTCATTTCACCTTTCTCACTCTAACTGCTGTCATCACCGTGCCACCAGGGCGAATACATGCTTTGTAGTCAAGAGCTCACTCCCTGGAGTGAGAAACGTCTGGAAGCCAGCCCTAGTTCTGCCACATCCCAGTAGTGTGCCCTTGGGCAAGTGACTAGACCTCTGCCACTTCTGGTTTCTTCCTCGGTGAGCAGCCACTGCCCAGCAGTGCCCTGTGAGTCTTCCATGAGAGGGCGCCTGCCACGCGCATCCTTTCTGGACTCACTCCTCCCATGGCCTTTTCTCCTAAAGAATTGGGCAGGCCTCTCATGCTCCCTTTATCAATAAACCCCCAAGAGCCATTATCCCAGAAGCAAAGGCAGTTGAGTTAGGAGGCTCTTGGACCAGAGTTTGCTAAAAGCCCAGCCTCACCCCGCATTTATAGTGCTGGTTAACTGGTCAAAATGCCAGCAAAGACGGAAACTGGTTCCACTCGAGTCTGCCATCTCTGTGGCCCCTGTGCTGCCTGCTGCCCAAGCCCCGGCCCACCCCACCCCTCCCCAAGCAGTGGTATGTCAAGATGGAATAGCGGCCGTTTTTCATTTTCCGGAGTCCACTCACCCTTCCCAGAACCTCAATGCCTCATTGATTCATAATACAGTGCATAAAGATTTCATTTTTCCTGCCCACAGTGATACATTATGGAGGCAATCTGTTTTGCCACTGAAAAGTTTGCTTAGTAGAAAAATTTGGAGTTTTGACATTCCGGAAATTACAGTCATCTGTAAAGCACGATTGATATGCCAAAGCTAACATTTTCCCGGCGCTCGAGGAGGCCGCATCACGGTGATAAAATATGTGTTACCCCCCACACAGTTCGGGATCTTTGAAGGGAGCAGCTTGGAGCACCCCCTCCCAGGGCCCCAGGGCTGGAACAGCCACTCGCCTGGCGTGGTTGCCGTTCACAAGGGCACCTCCTCAGGTCAGACTCGCCTCGGCTTTGAAAACAAAGCAATGGCCCATCACTTCTCAAACTAGGTGAAAGTCCTGACAGCGAATGCAGAAAAATGAGTTGGGAGAATTGCACCCCCTTGTGGAAGGGTAGTGGGGAGACGTTCGGCAGGACTGGAAGCTGCTGACTTAGGAAAGGAATTATTTAGGAAAGCACTATTCTGGAGCTGCTGACGAATGTAACCTGTTGTGTGTATTCCGATCCCCCGAGCATGTATTGGTCTCTTTCTGGGTGCTGTTTTCAGAAAGACAGTGGCTGCAGGTACCCAGCCGCTTGACCTTGGACTTCTGGATGAAAAGGAGAGGAATTTAGCTGGGCATGGCGGCTGATGAGCACGGCCAGGCCGCTCGAGCCATGCCCGCAAGGTCTACCTTGGCCAAACCACGGGCGGTTTTCAGGTGGTCTTTATATACTGGGACTGCTGGGGAATCCACGTGTATGTCTGTGTGGTTCCTGGGGTCCCATGGCCCCCATGGAGACACGTGAGTTCGACTGGAGAGGAATGAGTGTGACCCCCACTGGACCCGGGGTCAGCTTCTTCCGGTTCTGAGGAAAACATTCTACACAAACCGTGTGGGGAAGGCTGACTCACATGACTCCGGGGTTTTACAGGTCTCGGAGAAGTCCTACATAGGCACCCAAACTCAAATCCCACATGGCATGAGCTCACTGCCATGTACATGTGTGGTGGCCCCATGGGATTGGCACGGATGAACTCATTCACTGACGTTAACTTACCTTATTTACAAATGCCCAGGGAGACAGGGGCCAGTGTTATCATCCTCACTTTACAGGTGAAGCTGGGGCCCAGAGAGGGCTGGCCAGTGTCCCAAAGTCACACAGCGAATTGGAGATAAACGTAAGGTTCAAACCCCCAACAGAGTCGGGGCTGCAAATCTCATGCTCTTAACGTCTATGCTTCTGCTCTTGACGTCACTGCCTTTCAAACAATTTAGATCCTCTCTTGCCCAACACGCTACCTCAAGTGTCCCTTTCCCATAGGAGGAAGGCGTGCTTTTCTCCACAGTCTCTTGGCAAAAGCTCACTCTCTTTCTGGCTCATGGTACTCTCGTCGCTGAAGTCACTGCCTAACATTGGTCAAGCAGATGCCAGAAGGGCAAGGTGGGAGCTAAAGACCAGGCCCATCCAGACGCGTTCAGGACCTCCAATAGGACAACCAGAAGATAAGTGACTTCTCAAGGGGGTGATGAGACTCCATTTGCTTGCCCCCTCGACCCCGCCCATTCAGCTTTGGGGATATGCCAAGGATTCCATAGCTCTGCTGTGGCCCTTATTTGACACTTAACTGAAGGAAACCAAGAGGCAGAAGCGCCCCCTCTCCCCAAAACAACCAACCTCTCACTACCATGGAATCAATGCAGACTCATAGCAACTCTATCAGACAGGGTAGAAATGGCCCTGTGACTTTCCAAGAGTGTAATTCGGTAGAGGGCGTCAAAAGAGGGTGAAGGTAGTGAGGAAAGAAAAGAGGGGGTGAAGGAAGAATTGCGAAAAGAATAGGGAGAAAGGAGACGGCACAGACAAAAGAACAAGTGTCATCCCAGTGGCCTAAGGTCGGGCTGTGCTGAAGGACGAGGGAGGCAGATGTTCCCTCCCCTCCTTCTGTCCCCAGGGCCTTTCACCCCCTTGGCCTTGACACACCTGCCTCCCGAAGGCCGTGTCTCCTTCTCTGAGCCTCAGGTACACTTCAGTCAGTAGCAGTCTCCTTTTGCTGTGTCCTTCTCGTGTGTGTGTGTGTGTGTGTGTGTGTGTGTGTAAAACTATGGTCTACATTTCTGGGGGCTACTGGTGGACTCCTGCTGCACTGTCCTACCAGGAAATCGTATGAGCATTAGGCAGAGTGACATATTAAGCTACTTTTAATTACCACCCAAATCAAATCAAGCAAAATGCATTGCCATCAAGGCTATGGCAACTGAGAGCGACCCTGTATGTAGTTTCCAAGGTGGTACAAGAGTATCATCTTTCTCCCATGGAGTGGCTGGTGGGTTTGAATCGTCAACCTGGCAGTTAGCAGTCCACTGCTTACCCCACAGTGGCACTCTAATTCAGGCATCCTCAAACTAAGGCCTGCGGGCCACATGCGGCCCTCCGAGGACATTTATCTGGCCCGCCCGGTGTTTTTACCCCATTTGTTTTTTTACTTCAAAATAAGATATGTGCAGTGTGCATTGGAATTTGTTCATAGTTTTTTTTTTTTTAAATTGTAGTCTGGCCCTCCAACAGGTGTAAGGGACAGGGAACTGGCCCCTGTTTAAAAAGTTTGAGGACCCCTGCTCTAATTCACAGGGATTGGTGCTGACTGCGTTCCTTCGCGAATCAGCCAAGCTCCTCGTCGCCGGTGTGGGATCCCTGGGCAGGTAAGCGGTGCTGGGGAGCCAAAGCGCTGCCTTAAGAATACCAAGTCCAGAAATAACCCCCAAGGAAAGGCTGGAGTAAGTGCCCCCAATCCTTCCCTGACTTGCCAACTCCCCCGGAGCGTATCTGTTGTATAATGCTGGAGATCCTGGATAGATTCATGTGGTTACATAAGCACTCTTTCGCTATTTATATGCTACACATGGACTCAACATGGAGAACTCGTTCTTAAATATTCTTAGGCATGAGTAAGAATGCCCTTTTGGAAGTCACCTCAAATCCTTTTTGGAAGTAGGCGTGATATATAGAAAGAAAAAAAAATTCAAGCGAGGCAGAAATAGAAAGCCTTCCCCCTTTGTTTACCTTCAAGATGTCTTACAAATGGCTTTGCAGGGCTTTATTACTCTGTGAGTCACACATTTGGCTTTAGCAAGCTTTGAAATCCCGAATCCATTAAAAGAACCTGACATATTGTGAGACCATTCCAGGGGCCCTCGTGCCTCGCTGCTCCCCAAAGGGCCTGACTGCCTTCTCCTGTCACCCAGGGAACTGAGGGAGCTACTGAGATGCAGGAACTAGCACCATGAGCCTTCTCCAGGACCCTCATCCTCCACAGGGAGGCAGTGACTGTCACCCCCAAGGGACTGATTTCAGGTCAGAATCTTACAACCTCTGTGGGTCTCCAAGTGGGGGAAGGAATGGGGAGTGTGCATACCCTAAGGTGACAGGTCCATGGTCCTTATTGTTGCTATTAGTCCCTATTATCAAAACCCAAACTCAACTGCCATTGAGTCAATTCTGACAAATAGCTACCTATAGGACTGGGTAGAACTGTCTTTGTGAGTTTCCAGGACTGTAACTTGTTACGGGAGTGGAAAGCCCTGTTTTACACCCACAGAGCTGCTGACCGCTTCAAACTGCTGACCTTTCTGTCAACAGCCCAAAGCATAATCACTAGGCCAGTTGCTGTTAAGACGGCCATTAACTCATGCGAGACCCCACATGTGTCGGGATAGAGCTGCTCCATTGAGTTTCCAATGGCTGGGATCTTTCTGAAGCAGATTGCCAGGCTTTTCTTCCAAGGTTCCTGGATGACTTTGAACCACCAACTCTTGGATTACTAGTGCAGCACCTACCTGTTTGTGCCACTCAGGGAAACCCACCCTGAGGCTGCCTAAGTTAAGTCTGGCTTTTGCCAGTCCCTCCTTCCCCAAACCTACACCTACACTGGATCCATTTCATTTAGTAGCTAGCACTCAAGCCCTGCAGAAAGCCAAGCCATTGGGTGGGGCTCTGCAGGTGTCCACCCAGGAACAGAGCTCGGACACAGCTGGCACTCCCAGTAGCATACTGGCTGCTTTTTTTTCATCCCAACCTCCTCCACAAAGGCCTCCAGTTCCATCCCTTCAAACATTACCCACTTAGCAAGTTTCCTCATTTCTGTCTCTAGACAGTTTTTCCCCCACCTCTCCCTATTATTTGGTTCCCTCCATCTCTAGGGTGATCAATGACCCCACAGGCATTTACATTTACAAAGCACTTGCATTTACACAAGCTCCCTCTTATCTACAGCCCAAAGAGGCACAACTATAATACATCCATAACAGAGCGAGGACTTATTCATCACCCACATTCAACACGCCTTTGGTCCAGATAGCCTGTTCTAGGAATCAGTCTGTGATAGGAGAGAGCCCAGTGAAATGCATCACTAAAGGTAACCGATGAGTTCCCCCAGCTCGATGCAGGTGAAAATACAACTCAAAGTGGGGGGGGGGGCATATTTATTGCCGAAACCTTGCGGAATTCCATTTCAGCTATCACCAATGTCATGGGATACAAAGATGATATCATCCGGAGGGTCACAACAATGAAAAATCCCAAGTCTAGTCTTCACCCATCAGGGCGTTTTGGTAATCTCTAGTAATGGCAGGAGATTCTCATTTAATTGAATTGGAAATGCAACATATATTAGCTACAGAAACTTAATCAGTGCGATCAAATTAAGAAGAGTCACTCAGACATCCTGCCCTGATTAAGGCACTTGCAAACACTCCCCAATTATCAGAGATTTGTGGTGTTAATGATTTAGACCCAGGTTTCTTCTCTGGGGATTCAGAGCTTCTTCCTCTTCTCCTTTTTAACCAGACAATTAGAAAACTCTATCCTTCATTTTGAAAGAATGTTGCAACAATATTACTGACACGAATTCTCAGAGAATGCAGTAAATAGCATTGTGCTGGCGAGGTTTTTTTTTTATTATCTTCTTGTCCTTCCTTCTTTTCCTTTGAACAGTTTCTGCCTTCTCCTTGGGATGAGGATCATTAATCTCCAAGCTTTAGCTCTTGGGAGTGGTAATGACATTTGGCAATGGTGAAGTGACCGTTTTTAACTGTAGTAGGGGACAAGACCACTCTTTTGTGTTCTATGAAGCAGTTCTGGGTTCCAGGGAAAGAGGTTCGCTTATGGGCCTAGTGGACTGCACTGGCCTGCTGTCCTGGGTGGAGGACTACAAAATTAGATCATTTATTTTCGATGGGTTCTTAATAGACCATTAGAAACACTAGCTTGGGAGATGGGGTTTCCTTTTTTTCTCCTCTTTTACAACTCCTCTGCCCAGCTTGCCACCCTGACAGTGCGGCAGTAGTAAATTACCTGGAAAGGCTCGCTCGGATTTTTGAGCTCCATTCTTTTTGTGGAGAGTGGGGATGGGGGTTGTCTAGCTGTGGGGGTCCATTTCATCACACATCGAGCCCCCTCATTTAATAGCAGCATCAGCAGAGAGAGAGGTTCAGAGACGCTGGGGGTGTTCTCAAGGTGGCAGAGTGAGCTAGGAGCAGGTCTGGAACTACAAGCCCTGTCTTTTGACTCCCCAGGGGTGGCTTTTGCCCCCACTGGAGACTGACGACCCACCTAGTCACAATGAGGACAAAATCCAAGGCATTAGAATCTGCCTTAGAGGGACAGTCCACTCTTGAATAAACGACTAGGTCCTTTTTGAGTTACAGCTGGTTGGGAGAGAGAGCTCCCTCCCGCTCCTCCATCTTGCTGCCCCCATGTGCTATAGCGCAATCAGTGAGCTTTCTTGGCATTAACCTTCACAGAAACAGATTCCCCGGCCTTTCTTCCATGACGCCACTGGGCAGGTGTGAACTGTGAGGTTAACAGCAGATCATAAAACCACCCAAGGGCTTCTTCCCAAATCACGAACTTGATTCTTTCTTAGCCAGCCCTCTCTAGGGTTTCTGAGACGGTGAATCCTTGTTTCTGGGAAGCTGGAATTGCTAGTGCCTGTGATGGATGCCAGAACCTTCCTGGCTGGGCTCCAGCCCTAGCAGGTTACTGCAGAGCCTTTGGGGAGTCAAACATTGTACCCCATCTCTCACACAAACCTCTCCACCTAGTCATCTGCCCCTCACCCCGTCCCATCTTCCACTGTGCCCATCATTTCCAAGGTGCTGATGGAAGTAAAGGACCACATGAATGAAAGTGCTAAATGGATGTTGATCCAGGGCTCCATCAATGGGATATGAACCCATGCCTAGTGCCTTCGTTATCTAGTGCTCCTGGACCAGGAAAACCACTGGTGTGGGGGTTTAACACCACAATTTATTCTCTTGCACTTGAGGAGGCTAGCAGTCCACATGCAGAGTGCTGGTTCTAGGGCCAGGCTTTCTCTGACTGTCGCCTCTGGGGAAAGGTCTCCTTTCAACATCTGTGGGCTGTGTCCCTTGGAGATCTTCCTGTGTTTTGGAATCAATCTTCCCCTGCGTCTAGGAGGCTCACAGCACAGGGACCCTGCATCCAAAAGATGAAATTCTCTCTCCGCTCTTTACTTCTTACTGGTGGTAGGTCTCTTCTCTGCTCACTGCTTCCTTCTTTTGTGTCTTGCAAGATAACAGATATTTCAGGCCACACCCCAGGGAATCCTCCTTTTAATCAGATCACAGATTTGATGTGCTTAAGGGTGTGACTCCCCACCCTTAATTCCATTATTGGTTTATCATCTCAGATCACATCAGGGGGAATCCTCCTATAACTGCCACATTACATCATTCCATAACTTCCAATACATGGCTAAGCCAAGGGGGCACATATTTGGAGGTGGTGGTGGTGGTGGTGAACAGGCACAATTCAATCAACATCTGTCAAATTCAAAAGTCTGGGCTCTTTCCAAGCAACCTGAATATAGACAGAAACACATAAGGTCACCCTGAGCTAGAATCATGTCAATGGCAACTGACTGGGTTTTGGTGTCATTGAAGGATGGATGTCACTAAAAATAGACCCAAAGGTATGAAACAAAGGACATTTGGAAGACAAGGAGGCCCAGTACAACCCAAGAGGAGAGTAGGGGCTGACAGGGATGCTATATTGTGAGTGAGCAGACTGAATCCATGGGCACACTGTTAAGGATTGAGAGAGCTTGAAGGATGTATCCAAATCATTGGTAGCATTATAGAAAATACCCACAATGAATAAATATTAGAAAGACCCACAGGCCTTCGAATGTTGGCATTTAAATGAACAATGCCAACTTGGATCTAAACACCCACCTGACTATTTTCCAGGAAAGGATAGCTTAAGCCATGAAAATCATCCTCTCCCTGAGCTAATGATCTTTTCTGCCCCTACAGGTTTCATTCCAGCCTAGCACAGAGGCCAGTGGAAGGAAATGGAGTGGAAAAAGTGTGTGCTCATTGAGTCTGTAGAGAAGTCAGTTGGGGAGCATTACTCAAAAGCCATAGCACTGTTTACCCCTTCTCTTCAAGTGTTTCAGGTTCAACTTGGGTGTAGGCTGCTCATGGAAGGGAAGAGTCACCTGTGAGTCTTCTACCTGGCCGTTGCCCCAAGGTGATTTAGCCATATGAAAGGCAGCTCTTCTTGCTTCCCCTCTCTAATTCTATGCACATCTCCCCCCTGAGAGAGCTTGCAGACACGGACAAAAGAGACTGCAAGATGGTCCAAGACCCAGGGTTGTTCTCCCTTGTCAGTGGGATGTGAGGTGGTCTTCACACACAATACACCCAGAGTCTCCTCAGGCTGAGTCTCACACCGGGAAAAACAACAAACAACAACAACAAAACCCTACTGCCATTCAGTTGATTCTACCTCCCAGTGACCCTCTACGACTGAGTAGAACAGCCTATGTAGGTTTCCAAGGCTATCAATGTTTCTGGGAGCACAAAGTGAGTTTGAACCACTGACCTTGGAGTTAGCAGCCCAACTCTCCAGCCCCAAGGACTCCTTCCTTCTGAGCAGTGGCTTCCGAACGAGAGAACGGATGAAAATGGAGCCACTCACCCTTTGGGACGGATGTGAACATGCAGGCATTGGACAGAAGTGGTGGTTATGCAACAGCATGAAGGTCCTTTGTGCCACTGACTTGTACACTGTACAGTGGTTGCATTGGGAAACCGGATGCGACTTTGTAGTACCACTACCCTACTCCAAAATGGAGTTGTTTAGGAAGAGGTGAGACAAGGGCCTAGAACACTGGTTCCCAAGCGGATGTAGCCTACCATCACCTTTTCAGGGAAAAAGGTAAACAAAACTCATAATAATAATTTATAATTTATCAAGGGGTCATGAAAGTGGGAAGGAGGGACAAAAGAGGAGCTGATACGAAGGGCTCAAATAGAAAGTAAATGTTTAGAAAATAATGATGGCAACATATGTACCAATATGCTCAATACAATCGATGTTATAAGAGCTGTAAGAGGCCCCAATAAAATGATCTTATAATTTAAAAAAAAAACAAAGAGCCTCAGTGGCCCCTCCTGGCGGTGAGAAACATTTGTCCTATAGGCCACCATCCAGGCTAACACGTAGGCCTCTGCTATTGCAGCCACCCCTACCCCGGATCATCCCTGTGAGTCCTCTTCTCGCCCCTCCTCCATGTCACTCCCCATCCACAGCCAGGAAGGCGTATCACCCACTTTGGGAAACACTGGCTTAGAACCTCATCCACATGCCACTTTAGGTATCCCATGTTACCCACCTATGGCAGGCCCTGAGGTACTGTCAGAAGTCCCTGGGTGATGCACTTGACAGTTAAGCACTTGATGCTTAACTAAAAGGTTAGCGGTTCAAACCCACCCAGAGGTGCTTGTGTTTGTGACCCTAGAGAACCTGCTTGTACCCTTACAGGGTGAAGGTCTACTGAGTGCTCTTGCCACGCCTCACAACCCAAGGGCTGTACAGAACACAGAGTGTAAACAGCTTGTCTCCTCACGGAATGAACCAGCAGATCTATAGAAGGGATGGGGCACAGTTCTGCTTGCTCATACGAGGTTGCTATGCACACCTGACTCAGTGACATTCAACAACGACCACCTACAGTCTGGCAGGAAGAATATGCGTCTGTGGCCGCCATGATCTGCAAGGCGTAAGAGGATGGGAGGATCTATGAAACAAGTTTCATGACATCTGCGGTCCCACACAGAATAACAAACATTATGTGTCTCCGCATTTCAGAGTTGGAAGAACATCGTCTAATCCATTATCTCATTTACCTTTACTGACAGTCTTATGAGGCAAGAACTATAGCTCTAATTTACACACGAGGAAACTGAGGCTGTAAGAGAAGACACATCTTTCCCAAAGTCACACAGACAGTAAGTAACGGAGCCAGTGCTGAAACCAGAACTCTTTTGACTCAAAATCCCCAATGACTTCCCTACTCCAATAGGCCCAAGAATAGTCCACTTTCAAAAAAGAATCAAATAATATTAGATTACTTGACCAAATCCCCTCTGACCTCCCCAAATCCAGACATGATATACACCAGGTAGGGGTTTTATAGAACTAATTTCCATGAAGGTAGTGGTGATTAAAAAAAAACCCCAAACCGAACTCACTGCCGTCGAGTCAATGCTGACTCTTAGCGACCCCTGGGGGGTTTCCAAGACTGTAAAGAGTTACGGGAGTGGCAAGCCCAGTCTCTCTCCCCAGAAGCTGTTAGCAGTTTTGAACTGCCGACTGTGTGGATCACAGCCCAACTTGTAACCACTACACGAACCAGGGCTCTGGCATGGTGGTTTTTAGGTGCCATCAAACCAGTTCTGACTCATTGTAACTAAATATACAACAGAAAATAAAGATCCGCGGGGCATAGTGGTTATACGCTTCAAGGCCTGCAGTTGGAAACCACCAGCCACTCTGTGGGAGACAGATGGGGCTTTCTATGCCCGTAAAGAGTTTCAGTGTCAGAAACCCACAGGGGCCATTATGCCCTGTATTATAGGGTCGCTATAGGTTGGCATTGACTCAATGGCAGTAAGTTGGGTTTGGGTTCGGTGGTCCTGTGCCATCCTCACAATCCTTGTTCTGTTCTGTTTGAGCCCATGGTTGCAGGTATCCACCCACCTCCTCCAGGGTTTCCACCCTCAGGCTACCAAATAGGAATATCAGAGATTTGAAGATAACCAGAAGTAATATTTGTTATCCATTGCTTATCACGAAACACTATCTGTTCGAAGTGCTTTAAGTGCAACATCTCCTTGATCTAGAAAAGGACTCCTTGGCTTGGGTTCAAGAGTACATAGGCCCGGTCCAGATGCCATGGTCAAAGTTCCCAGCAGGTAGATTTTCATGGGCCTTCAGCAGAGACAGGCAGTTAGTGGGGCGCAGGTCATGGCGCTGAGCCAGGAAGCTGAGCAGTTCCAAGCCTTGGAGTCGAAAGAGTTTGGCTTTTTGACATAGAAGATCACACACGGCAGACCAAAGCACATTGGGCTTTTGTCCCAGTGGCCCTCAAAGGGGCTCCCCTTTCGCATCACGCTTGGCATTGTGTGTTCCTGGGGCTTTAATGAGGGGCTCTTGCCTCAGCCTCTGCGTGTGTACCTCCCTTTCTCCCATGTGCGCCTGTGGAATCGTCCAGGGCGAGGAAGCTATTCTGTGCATACAAAGAGGGCCCCGGGCACCTGATTTGATTCTATCAGAAAATACCATGCTGCCACTCACCCCTTCGCTGCCCTGGACGCCATTCCAGTGTCTGGAGACCCGGCAGCACAGTGTAGAACAGAGCAGCACCTGCGAGTTTCCAAGACTGTCACTCTTGATGGGAGTTGCTCACAAACCAAAAGTCTTTCTCCTTCGGAGCTGGCTGGTGGTTTCAAACTGCTAACCTTTAGGTAGCAGCCCCCAGTGTCACCACTATGCCACCGGGGCTCTCCCCAGCCCCATTTCTCTCCTAGGACTATCCCCCTTTCCTTGTGTGAAATGCAGATAATCATTCTTGCCATTCTGCCTGGCATCACCTGGAGGGCGTGAAAACAAGCAATGTGATGGCTCTAAATACCTTGCAAAACACAAACAAACTAGTCATGTGTGTACCTCTTCAAGGCGTTTTCAGGAACTTGGGGGAACCGTGCATGCGTCTCCATCTGAGTGGACTTGAAAATCTTGACTTTTGCCCTTGCCATCCGCATGCAGACTGGGCTGACTCAGGTTGTCTCTGTTCTCCCACAGGTAATCAGGTCTTTGCCCAGCCATGAGCCTGAGGCTTCGCAAAACATTCATTTCTCCACGGCCTTTCCATAGAAGTCCAGTGGTAGCAGTCTGACCTTCCATGAAAGAGGCCCAGCTTCAGTTCCCAGTTATCATAGCTCCTGCAGAACCACCTCCCCTCCTGCATTTCTGTGATGCTGAACACATTCCAGCAGAGGTTCCAGACTACAGAAACACCAGGAAGAAAGGCCTGATGCTCTACTTCCAAGCCTCAACCAACGGAAACCCTCTGGATTGCAATGGCCTCATCCTGGAGTGCATGAGGTCAGCCTAAGTGGGAGGGGAGGGGGCAGCAGTACCTCAGAACCAAAAAATGAGTGGGATATACACAACTGGGTCCTGGTACACACAGACATCTGGGTGGTTGATTTTATACCTCTGAGTATCTGGGTCTTTATTACCTACTTGGTAGCAAGGAAGTGACAAATGGGCTTTCATTTCCTTCTTTCTGCGTTTGGGACTTCATCTTCCCATTGGTCACGTGATGCCTACAGTGAGCAAGGCCTCTTGTGCTAGGCAGTAGAGATGCCCAGAGGAAAAGTTAATCTACCCTTCTTCCTCCCCTCTGGCTCTGCAAAAACTTCCTGATGGGAATTCTGTGCCAAACATCACTCTCCATTTCCACAGTGGCTTCTAGCAGAAGAGAGACTGAATGAGGTCTAAATCTCACTTCTCAGCCTTTGGGTTAAGATCAAGTGCAAGAGAGGTCTACCGAGCCATGTGGCACGCCCTTCCTCCATGTGGTTGTCCCAGACCCAATCAATCCTCACGCATAGCGACCCTATGCGGTGCTTGTTGTTGGGTATCATGCAGCCAGGTTTGACGCCTACTGACCCTAAACAGGATGCCCCAGTTTGTAGCAGGGTAAGCATTGGGCTGTGAAACCACCAGCCACTGGGAGAAAGATGAGGCTGTCTGTTCCCACAAAAACGCCCCAGCTCAGAAACCCTACCTGCAGGGTCAGCGGTAGTCAGGGTAATCTTTACTGGAGGAGATCACCAGGTCTTGCTCCTGTGTCGCTGCAGGTGGGTTCTAAGCATCTGTCGACATTTTAGTTAGCAGCAAAACACTGAGCCACCTGGGTTCCTTGTCAAACTGCACAGGGTGAGCCAATTGATCATTGTCATTAAATCACCCACTCAATTCAAGCAAGCAATTTTCTCAGTTGTCCCTGTCTCCAACGTAAGCGACCCAAAATATTGGCTCCTGTGACATATAAATCCAGAACTCCCACTGCAGTTGAACTGCTGCCAACTCTTATTGGCACTATAGGGCAGCATAGGGTTTCCAAGGCTGTAGATCTTAATGGAAGAAGGCTGCCTCCTCTTTCTCTTGTGGAGCCTCCATGGGTTCAAACTGTCAACCTTTCAGTTAGCTACTTACTGTGTTACCAGGGCTCATAGCAACACATCCTTCAAATAGCATGATGCTCTTTTCCAACCATCTTCACTGACCACAATCTTTCCAGGCACGCTGGCCACCGTGCACTGATGATTTGTGCTTCAAATGCATGTGACATCTTAATTATCCAGTACAAATGCTACTTCAAGCAAGCACTAACAGATGGTGGCCTGAATTTTATAGCATCGCCAGCGTTTTCTAGGCAAAATTTATAGCGCTCTCATCAGTGAGCTGGGTCCTGCCTCATTTTTCTTCGCTGTCTAAACTTTAGCAAGCAACTATCCGGAAAAGCCAAAGCATCTTTTGTAAGGAAGTAACAGCCAATGACCAATCATACAGCTCTCTTTTGGCCTTCTCCACTCCCCCATCCTCAGATGGCTGGCGTGCCAACGCAACAGAGAGGAACAGAAGCGCTGGTGGTGGGGCTCCAGGAAGACTACCCTTAAGCTCTGATTGACATACTAAAGAGCAGGTGAGACTTCCTGGAGGTCCAGTGGGTATGTGCTTGGCTGAGCACCCAAAGGTCCATGGTTTGAAACCACCAGCTGTTCTGAGGGAGAATGCTGTGGCAGTCTGCTTCAGTTCAACTGACAGCGGTGGACATCCTATGCGGCCTCTCTCTTCTGTTCCGCAGGGTCAATATAACTCGGAATTAACTCCAACACAGTGGTTTTGTTTTTTTTCAAAATATTTTCTTTCCACTTGAGCCCTTGGTATCCGTTCATTTTCCCCCTCCATCACCTTGCTTCGCTCATGAAACCTTGAAAATTTATAAATCATTATTTTTTTTCATGTCTTACACGGATCAATGTCTTCCTTCACCCATGGTTCCTCCGTTTCTCCGTCCCCCCTACCACCTTCCCTTTCCCCTGCTGGTATCGCTACTCTCATTATTGGTCCTGAGGATTTCTTTGTCTTGGATTCT
This sequence comes from Tenrec ecaudatus, assembly GCF_050624435.1. Classification (NCBI taxonomy): domain Eukaryota; kingdom Metazoa; phylum Chordata; class Mammalia; order Afrosoricida; family Tenrecidae; genus Tenrec; species Tenrec ecaudatus. Next base: position 147,819,439 of record NC_134548.1, read on the forward strand.
CTGTGTTGCTAGCTCTTATCTGTACCAGTGTACATGCTCTGGTCTAGCCAGATTTGTAAGGTATAATTGGGGGTCATGATAGTGGTGGTGGGGAAGCATTGAAGAACTGGAGGAAAGTTGTATATACCATTGGTGCTATACTGAACCCTGATTGGCTTGTATTTTCCTTGTGACTCTTCTGTAAGGGGATGTTCAATTCTCTACAGATGGGCTTTGGGTCTTCACTCTGTACTCCCCTTCATTCATAATGATATGATATTTTTTTCTGGATCTTTGATGCCTGATACTTGATCCCATTGACACCTCATGATCACACAGGCTGGTGTGCTTCTTCCACGTGGGCTTTATTGCTTCTCAGCTAGATTATCTTTAAGCCTTTAAGTCCCCAGATGCTGTATCTTTTGATAGCCGGGCACCCTCAGCTTTCTTTACCACATTTGCTTATGGACACATTTTGTCTTCAGCAATCATGTTGGGAAGGTGAACATCAAAGAAAGCCAGGTTATTAGAACAAAGTGTTCTTGCATTGAGGGAATACTTTAGTACAGGTCCCATGTACCCTAATACTTAACATACAAATATATGTATATAGATCTATTTTCCTATTGTTATATATTAATGTATTTACATATGTACACGCCTATATTTAGACCTCTAGAAATGTCCTTTACCTCCTAGTTCCTTCCCCTCTTTCCTTTTACTTTCCTCTTGTCTCACTGTCATGTTCAGCCTTCATTCTGGTTTCAGTAATTCCTCTCAATTCCACTGCCTTGGATCAAGTCCAATCGGGCATCCTATACCCTCCTCACCATCTACTTCAGAACACTTGTTGTTCCCTTGTCCCTGGGTTGGTTGACACCTCCCTCCCCCGCACCACTTCCCCCTCTCTCCCTGTCCCCTACCAGAACCATTGGTCCTGCCATTCTCTCCTCTGGATTGTTTATCCCCACTATCTTATCGAGATAGGCATTGAGAGACAATAATAAGCATAAAAACAAGACAGAGCAAAGCAACAAAAGAAAACAGACAAAACAACAACAAAAAGCCAAGGACAGAAAGAGAAAAGCCTGTAAAACGTTCCAGGTAAGTTTGTTGACCTTTAGGAGTGTTTTCCTGTTTAGTCTGATAGGGTGCCACACCCTGCCCTCAACGTCTATTTTTGTTATTCCCTGGTACTTCATTGCTTTGCTTTGCTCCCCATCCTGCTCTGTTGCACACCCTTAATGTTTTGACCCAGTGTAGTGGGGTCAGATTTCACCACCCCCAAATCCCTCTGCAGAACATTCTACTCTTCAATACTATTCCCCTGACTAAGACTTATAAAAGCAGGCTCAGGATCTAATTTTAGATCTCATCACACCAAACCCACTGCCATCGAGTCAATTCTGACTCATAGTGACCCCTTGTGGGTTCCGAAGACTGTAACTGTTTATGGGAGAGGAAAGCCCAGTCTGTATCCCAAGGAGTAACTGGTGGTTGTGAACTGCTGACCATGTGTATCACAACCTAACGTGTACCCACTACACCACCAGGGCTCCTGTTCAATTGCTTTGTCATTACTGGTCAGTGCATGAATGTGAGTAAGAGTCATATTAATTGGCCTTCCTTGTAGGCATGCTACTACACCCCAAGGGGCCCTCAAGATGTCTCCTGAAAGAATGGATGACTAAGTGAATGAACTGAGCCTCAAGAGACAAGGCCTAGGTGGTTGGAGTCACTAAGTGACCTTGAACAAGTTCCATTAGATTCCTGGTCAGTAATAAGGGCTAATCATAATCTTTGCTTTATACTCAAAACGAACCTCACTGTCATCGAGTCAATGTCGGCTCATAGTGACCTTATAAGAAAATGAACTTGTGGCCGCAGAGTCAATGCTGACTCATAGCAACCCCATGGTGGGTTTCTGAGACTGTAAATCTTTATAGGAGTAAACATCCTCCTCTTTCTCCCAAAGAGTGGCTGGTAGTTTTGAACTGGCAACTTTGTGGTTAGCTGCCCAACTCATAACCACGAAGCCACCAGGGCTCCTTGGCAGGCCTATGGTAATGTGTTAAAACAAAAATAGTATGTAATAAGACCTTTTGCTTTAGGACATTGAAAATATCCAATAAGTAGTAGTTCATGAAAGGATTTATTATATATTTGCTGAATGTGAGGGTGCATTCTAGTTGCTTAACATGTATTAATTAACTCATTGAGATATATCAAATAACTCCCTAAATGTGGCTTTTCAATGAAGTCTTCCATATGCACAGCATTGACATTTGAAAAACTCCTGCTCCCCTATATTCCTCTTTCCCCTCTGAATATCACCTCTTGGCATGTTGTTGTTGAAAATATGTACTCTATATTTTTTATTCATTTAATGACTGCCTTCCCCACTAGAATGGGCATAAAGGGCAGGAGATTTTGTCTGTGGAGTTCCCTGCTGTATCTTCAGCGCCTAAAACAGTACCTCAAATAAACCAAACTCACTGCTATAGAATCAATGCCAACTCATAGGGACCCTATAGGACAGCATAGAACTGCCCTGTGAGTGTCCAACAATGTTAACTCTTTTTTTTTGCCCCTACTATAACTCTTGACTGGAGTAGAAAACCCGGTCTTTCTTCTGAGGGGCAGCTGGTGGTTTTGAACTGACAACCTTGAGGCTAGCATCCCAAGACATAAATTCTACACTACCGGGGCTCCTAAAACAGTACTTAGTTCCCTCAAAATAAGTCAATAAAAACTGTGGAATACATGAAGAATTCAATCCTGAAAGTAACCCTACAAAGTAAATAGTTGCTACTCTCTTGATATAGTGAAGGGACTGATAAAGAGGAAGAATAAAGTACCTTTGCTGTGGCGGCCCTGGGATTCTGCAATAGCAATTGTGCTCCGGCGGTACCTTTTTCGAAGCGGGTGGGAGGTGAGATTTATGATTTGGGAGGAGAGAGGGGAATGAAGAGTCCTCTCTGTGTGTTCAGCATCTTTCCTTCGTGTACTCAAATAGGCATTCTTGAGTGGGCAGGCCAGGGTAGCCATTCACCCGGGAGCTGGACAGAACCTTGAGCTGGGCGAGGGCAGTGCCATGCATATGAGATTTGTCAACGTCGTACATCATGGAGGGAAAAAGGAGACGCAGAGGACCCTGGTTCTAGAGAAAAGATCGATGCCTCCATGCCCTTGTGTCACTGATGATAAAGGAGAAACGCCTCCTACTCGCCAGGGCCCCATGATTCTTCACGAAGGCAGGGAGCCTGAGTCACCAGCATCGACAGGTCTGTTTGAGGGCATCTGAGACCTGGCTCCAAGTCTCCTTATGGCAGGCGAGGTAAGCGGAACGATCTTCCTGTCTGGGAGAAGACCTTCACACTCTAGTGGAAAGTGGGCAAGATATGAGAAGGGTATGAGTCTGGACTGATCTCCGGCCCATCAGACCCGTCACAGAGATGGATGTATACGTGCTAGGAGGATGTTTCCATGTCTGGACTGTCTCTTCCCGCATCTGCCACAAGCTTCTTGTTTCATCCAAGTCGTGGGCATTATTCATGGAGTGCCAGTGCTTTTGAAGCTTTTGCTTCCCCATTTCAGGGGCTGGCAAAGCAGAGAGCTGGGCAAGCTGAAGTACCCAGAGCTCTCATTTGGTCAGAGTCATGCTGGCCCAGCCACACTGTCCCCAGCTGCAATATGTCATTGGCTGACATTCAGTGAGCACCTGCCATGTGCCAGACACAATATGAGCTTTCCTTGGATGAGGCCCTTGAATCCATACAACAGCCCAATGAGGGAGGCACAAAGTTGGTTACGTGACAGAGGCAGGCTTCAAATCCAGGTCGAGCTGACTCCAAAGTGGACGGTCTTTCAAATAGACACAAGGCTGCATGATTAAATTATTGAAAGAGATCTTTGAAGAGCCCCGTGCTGCAGCTGGGGAGCACTAGGCTAAACCCAAAAGTATATCAAGCCTGTATTATTTACCCTTTGTGATTGAAAGCCCTTTCCAAATATCCTGGGCTACTTTCCTGCCTTATTCATGAAGGCTCTTGCCTGGGTATATTTGATCATTTGGTTTTGTGTTGTCATGACCCAAGATCGCAGCCCACCTTGGATGGAGAACATGGAAGGAAAAGGCAAGTAGGCCACAAGTGAACAGATTCCAGGCACGTTCTCTTAAGTCGTTTTCGGGAATACACTTTGACATTACTTGCCGTCCTTAGAATGTTGTTTTCCCCCCATAGAAGTGATTGCACATGCCACCCCTACGCCTCCCACTCAGAGCAATGCTTTCATGTATCCCAAGTCTTTATGATGTTGCTGGTGTCATCGTCTGCTCTCTAATTTATGCAATGATAGTCACAAGAGAAGTCCTACTGTGCAGCGCTACACCATCCTGTGACCAGTTGAAGCTAGGACCCCTGTAATCGACAGGCTTATTTTTCATTCAACTTTTCATGGTGATTTGGGTGAAGGCTTATAGAGTAGACCATCTAGTCTACATCTGACAATTCATATACATTTTGTTTGAGCTCCTACATTGCCATCTTCTCAACATATTATCGCCTACCCAACTTCCTCCCTGTGCTTCCTGTTTCCATTCCTGTTTTCTAAGATTTCTCAACTTGGCCTTGGGGAAATGTGGTCCTTTTGATCTGAAATGATGGAGCTGAAGATCCAACTAAACCCAAACCAAATGCACTGCTATTGAGTCAAAGCTAACTCATCACAACCCTATAACAGGGTAGAATTGCCCCATGAGTTTCTAAGACCGTATTGGTTTACAGGAGTAGAATGCCTCATCTTTCCTCCACAGAGCCACTGGTGGTATGGAACTTACCTCCTAATGGAAGTAGAAAACCCTATCTTTCACCTGCCGAGCAGTTGGGGGTTTTGAACTGCTGACCCTGCAGTTTGAAGTGCAATGCATGTAACCACTATGCCAGGAGGGCTCCTTAATTCAGAGGTTGTAATCCATAGGTATTCCTTAGATGGATTCTGGCAGGAGGTCGAAAGGACTTTCTTTCTAGTCTGACTCAATTTGCGAGATCTGCTGAAACGTGTTTAGCATCGGAACAGCATGCCAACCTCCACTGAACAATGTTGGGGGCTACGCTTGAGATGCACTGGCTGGAAATCCAGCCACATAGCCACCAATGTCCGCTGATGACATCAGGACTCGGTAAGACCCTATGGACACCATGCGCACATACAACTCTTGCAACTATTAGAAAATTCAAGTGTTACCTCCCCTTTTGTTGACTGCGATCTTCATGAACAATCCTTTTGAAATGAAAGCACACTCACAGAGGCAACACTGCGGGGTGGGGTGGGGAGGGGAGAGGGAGCTCAGTGATAGTTGCAGCCTATGATCTTAGAAGAATTACCTGGCTCTAAGTTAGAGGAAACAACCCCATCATGGTATCCTAATAGGCAAGCCCTGACTCCAGTGAAGACTATATAAGCAGCGGAATGTGAGTTTCAAACTGGACCATGCCAAGCCGAGACACAAGCCTGGCCTGAAGTCATGTTTGTTTTCTAAAGCAGGAAAGCTTTTCATTTGGTTTTGGCCAACCTTAAGCAAGGGGCTACTGGTGGGTTGAGTTTACTGTGGAGGCCAGGGGCTCCTGATGGTCCCCATCAAGGGACCACTGAACAGATCTGCATGCCTGTTCATGAGGAGGCAACGTTGACAAGGGTGGGCTGGAGCTACCTGGGTGAGCTCCAAGGAGATGGAGACAGCCAGCGAAGTCTGACCTTCTCATTTCACACCCCACTCAGAACTTCCCCTTCTTAGAGACTCCTCCTCCTCCGGCCTGACTTCATTTAAGCCAACACTCATGGTATTGTTTATCAGGCACTGGGCTTGGATGGAGGAGGCCCCGGTGTGTGTGGGGGGAAGTTGTGGTTACACTTTGGACTGTACCCTGTCCTATGGGATCGCTATGTGTTGGCATCGACTCAATGACAGTGAGTTTGGTTTGGGGTTTGGTGTTTGGTTGTCCAGGAGCCCTGAGAGTGTAGAGGGTTAAGTGTAGGAATGCTAACCACAAGACCAGCAGTTTGAAACCACTAGCTGCTCTGCAGGAGAAAGATGAGGCTTTCTATTCCCATGAAGAGTTATAGTCTTAGAAACCCACAGGATCTGGTCTACCCTATCTCCTAGGGTTGCTATGAGTTGGATTCATTTGACGATAGGTTTTGGAGCTTGGGTGTAAGGAATCCTGGTGGCACAGTGATTACAGCACATGGATGCTAACCAAAAGGTTAATAGTTCAAACCCTCCAGCCACTCTTTGGGAGAAAGATGTGGCAGTCTGTTTCCAAAAGGATTTCAGCCTCCTCAACCCCATGGACACTATGGGGTTGCTATGGGTCAGAATCTAATAAGTGGCAATGGGTTTGGTTTTCTTGGTTCTTAGATGTTCTGCTCTAGACCAGTAACATTCATGGCCTTTTCTAGCCCCCCACCCCAGATCCCCTAATTTAGCTTGGTCCTTCTCATTCCTCAGGCGGAACCCATGGGAAGAACACTTTAGGCTGAGAGGAGTGATTGATTTCCAGCATCAACTATAACTGACTGCCATCTAATGTTGAAATGGATGCCCTTTCAGGATGTGTGTGTGTGTGCGTGGTGTATGCATATGTGACTGGCCATGCTGGCTGGCTGGTTGGAAGGAGAATGGCTTCTATGATCTATGACCCATGGTTTCTCTGTATTGCTTCTTTGAGGAAGAGCTGTGTTAGAGAAGAAGCTATGCAATAAGGTTCTGAAAGAGCGACTGCCCGAGCAATGCCAGGGTCAGGTGAGCTGATAGACAGAGCACTCAGCTTGAAATGTATAGGGGTCTTCCTTTCACAACCACCACCGCTACATTGATCTGCCTTCTTCAGAAATGGAAAGATGCACAGTTCTCCAAAGTCCCCCCACCTCCCCTTCTTGCAGGGACTGACAGAAACCAGGCCACAAGTAGCATGGGATGTGGAAGGCAGGGCAACTGGCTGGCCCTCTTGAGACCTCCTGAGGACTTCGATGTCTGGGGAAAGAACTGCAGCTGACAGACACTCTGGAGTCCTGTTTCCCAAAGCAGTTGCTATCACCCCCTAGGGGTCGGAGTACTGAACTATCCGGGGGGGGGGGGGTCTGTAAAAGCAGATGGCTACACTTTGTCCTACATTATGGACCAGAGTACATAAGGTGTAAGTGCCAAGGGGGTACTTAGTCTCTCTCTCTCTCTCTCTCTCTCTCTCTCTCTCTCTCTCTCTCTCTCTCTCCTTCCTTCCTTCCTTCCTTCCTTCCTTCCTTCCTTCCTTCCTTCCTTCCTTCCTTCCTTCCATGTCTGAATCTGTTTGGGATCCTAAGCTGTAAAGCAGGGGTGGGGAACATCCAGCCCTCGGGCCATATACTGTCCACAGGCTGATCCAGAGCAGCGACCATCACATGCCTCACCAAATAGAAGCAGTCCCAGCTATCACATTAGGGGCGAGTTCATGAAACATCTGACCAAATAGAACAGGTTGATTTAAGTTGGCCATTTTGTATGGCCCATGAATGATCTTATAAATATCCTAATGGCTCTTGGCAGCAAAACGGTTCACCACCCCTGGATTAGAGGAAAGGGCAGCTGACAAGGCCAAAGAAGGCAGGGCTGTCAGGTCGACCCGACTGCTACTCACTCACTGTACTGCCTGTGCTTGGGAAAGGGACTTCTCTGCCAAGTCTGAGTGTCCCTATCTGCTAAGCAAAAGACTTGGTGTCATGGAAAGGGTGCATCCAGAGCTGATACCCAACTGAAAACTTAGACTCCTTGTGGCTGGCTATGACGCATGCCCAGTCTGGACAGTTTCCCTGCTTTCCAGGGCCGATCTGATGAGTCTGCAAATGACCTAACTGCAGCCCACTGTGTTGGCCAGAAGAGCAGCAACGCACCACCAAAGGGAATCATACGTGAGGGGCCATGTGATGGCCGACCTTAGTTGGTCAGTGGATCTCAGTGGTATGTCTCAGCACCGATGACTGTTTGTTTGTCCCCTCCCCTCCCACTTCTCCTTTCTGTATTGTCCAATTGCCTCACTGCTGGCATCGAACCTACTGCTCGCTCCTCCCGGCCAGATGTTGCCAGGGCGGTCTGGCTCTGCTGCTCAGACATATCCCACTCCATCTGTTCCTCCCTTAAACCCGAGGGCTGCTCCACTTCAGAGTCAGCCGATGAACAAGAGGAAGCAGAAGGGACTCTAGTCCCCAGCTGCAGGTCCCTAAATGACTAGGCATGCCACACTGCATTTTCGCCGCTTCCCAAATGCACTCAGAGTGGGCAGAGGTGGAAGGCTCCAGCCGATTGTAGCTTTGACTTTATCCAAACTTCCAAGTGTCTCTGACCAAAACAGAGGGGAGTCTGCTCACCCTGCGCTTCCCTCCTCTGACGGCGGGCTCCCCAGCTGGGACGGGCAGTTCCTCAGAGGCAGTTATTACACCTTGAACTTGGGTCAATGGCCCAATGTCGAGCACAATCGATGCTCAAGATCGTCACCTATTATCATTGGTGCTGGTGGCAATGGTGCTCATGTAAGAAGTACAGGCAGAGATCTCCTTAGAGGCAAGGGTGGCAAGGCTTCTGCTCACAGAGTTTGGGCATGTTACCAGAGAGACCAGTCCCTGGAGAAGGACATCGTGTTTGGTAACGTGGAGGGGCAGCGAAAATGAGGAAGACCCTTGAGATGGATCGACTCAGTGGCTGCGACCATGTGCTCAAACTGAAGACCAGTGGTGGGGATGGTGCAAGACAGCACGGTGCTTCATTCTGTTCCTAGGAAGGTTGCTCTCAGTGGGAACCGACACGGTTCACTTGGAAACCCCAAGGAGGCACATGACATCCAAGTGGATCCTCGGGTTCCTCTTGTTTAAAATGGTACAAACTCCGGAGCCAAGCTCACAACTCTGGGCTGGGCAGGGAGTGATGCGACCAAGTGCCTCCTGAGCTCACTCCACACCGCCTGCTGGTTCTCATAGCTAATCCTGAAGTACACTTGAGCAGTTTGCCTTTCATTTTGTTAACAACTCAATTTCTTTTTAGGAGAAAACAAAACGAAAACAGCACTCAGTTTCCAGCCTGTATCCGAGAGGGAAAAGAAAGCAAAAAGCACTGTTCATTCGCAGCCCCTAAGTGACCTGAGCAAAACATCAATTCTCTAGGAGGCCCCTGCCTCCCGTCAGATGACATTAGAAGTAGCAGAATAGCATACATACCCTGCTGGACATATGGAAAGTTCATCGTGGGGGGCAAGTCCTTGAAGGACCACCTACCCAACCACCGCTGCCTCTCCACTCACTCCAAGGAAACAGGTGAGTCCGCAGGAGCTAGCAAGAACGGCGCTTCCCTGAAAGCTCACATGCACTCTCAACACTGGTCAGCAATCGAACGCACCCTTGCGGGCAGGGGTGCCACGCGGATGGACAGACACATCCTGCACAGGATAAAACATGCAGAAAATGAAAGCATCCCCCTGAAAACTGAGGGGGGTGGGACAGGGTTCAGAGGAGCAACCCCATGGAAGGGGACCTGGCACATCCATCCATAAAGTTGATATTTAGAGACCATTATTTCCCCATGAAGAAGCAACAACAACAATTAGAAAGAACTAGCTCAATTTGCCAATCACTATGCATGGCAAAGAAAACAGAGTCCGCGTAGAAAGTGCACGCAGTGGGGAGGCCCTCACTATGGCAGAAGCTGGAGATGCGTCCAAATATAGGAAGTGTGATGCGTGCTCAGGTTGGGCTACTTGAGAATGCATTTATTCCGGCCTCCTACGGTTTCCAACCTGGGTAGAGTATTAGGTATGCATTCTCTCTGCTCTCTTACCACAGAGTTTACCAACCGCTTCTTTTGTGGCTTCACAATTAGAGTCGTCACTCAAGAGGGAAAAGACTGGACTCCTGCTAAGCCTGAGAACCCCAAACAGCCCCCCTTTGAAGAGATGACAGGAAATCACAGCTAGCCACAAGTACACACGTCAGGCTGGGGTCAACAGCGAGTGGGCGCTGCTGTTGGCAGTCCATGCTATTTCTGCATGCAGGGACTTACGTGGGATTGCCCACGCTGGCTTGATCACTTGGAAGTGTGCTCTGATGGTGAATCAGGGCTCATTCTGCTGCTTGGCGTTGTGGGCACCCACCCCTTTGCTTCGTAATTTAGACGGACTTTTTGTGTGTGTGTGTGGTACTCGACAATAAATAACCGAAAGTACTACCAACTTCTCAGGGATTTAGTCTGATATCCTCAACACTGCTTTTTTTATTCTTCAAGATAGCCCACATTCAACTTTTATATGCAAACCTGAAATGGAATTCCAGAGGAGGAACAAGGAGAAGGAAAGGCTGATAGAAAGATAGAGGGCGGGGGGGAAAGCAGCCAATAGATCTTTCACTTGGGGAATTGAATCCCAGATTGTATTCAAAGTGCAGCATGTATGATCCCATGCTGAATCCATAAAATACAGGACCATTACAAAATCACTTTGCATTGCAAAGCCAACGCTCTGGTAGTGACATATCTGATGGGGAGATGAGCGCTATTAACATGAAGAAGACCTTTGTCATCTGCTACAGGTAGGCCAGGAACTCTTGGTGGGCTGTATTGCAGCCTGTCCCCAGACCCCACACCCCCCGTGAAATAGCATACAGGGACCTTAGTCCATCAGCCAAGGGGCTGTAACCATTTGAAGATGAAGTGTCTGCCTCGGGTGGCCATGCTTTGCTGAATCCAAAGGAAGACGTTAGTCAGTGTTGACATCTGGAATAAGCCCAAAGAGGTCAAACTAATATCACAAAGAGTCAGCTAATACAGGTTTGGGTCAATATCATACACGTGTGCTTCCCAGAGGACATGGCGCATGCTACTGCTGAGGAAACGAATACACAGATTGTGGTTTAACCAGGAAAGGAAGTCCAGGGAATAGCTTTCCAGGGTCTTCACACTCAACTTCCAACCCTTAATGTATGGTTTGATGGCAGATGTACATGGGTTGTTGCCAATCGAAAGATGGGTAGCGAGCTCCGCCGCTGCTGCTGCTTCTGCTCAACTCGTTGAAGCCCTTAGTCCCAATCTTGAATTGTCATGTGACACTGGCCTTCTTGAGACAAGGCCACCCCAGTCCTTAGTCCGCCCCCCCCCACGCCATGTAACTGATATATGCCTTACTCCTTTCCAACACCCATGTACAAGCCCAGTGGGAGACACACACAAGGTAACTGGCAAATCAGACTGGAATGATTTGTGAATAAACAAATGAATAACACAAATGAGACGAGAACACTTTGCACTTACTTCCCACTCCTAGATGGGTTCCGGGCCTTTGATGGTGAGTTGACGTCTGGGTTAGTGTTTGGAGAACCCCGTCTATCGTTACTGTACCCACAAAGAGAATCGAAAAACGTACAGCAATAACCACAGAGACAAAAATCAATTAGTCACATCATTGAAACAACTTCAAGGGTTCTCGCTCTCTCTCTCTCTCTCTCTCTCTCTCTCTCTCTCTCTCTCTCTCTCTCTCTCTCTCTCTCTTTCTCTCCCTCCCTTTTCTTCTCCCTCTCCCTCATTTGCCAGTCAAAATGAAGCATGACCTTACTTGTGGTACCCACTAAAGGTGAAGGGACCATTGGCCAGTCACTCCGGATGGCACCACAGTCCAGGCCTTCAGGGATCCTCCAGGGAAAATACATCTTATAAAAACAACTAATCTTTCACATGCAATCTTTTCTTCCCAACCACAAGTTCAGTTCTGAAGCTGCTGACTTTCGGTCAAGTGTGCCAAATGACTTTTAGAAGTCTTTGTCGGATAATATCAGATGAGTTAATAATTTTCACTCATAATGTTAATATGGAAAGACCATGAATTCAGATATTCTTTCCGGAGAAGCACCACCTGCTTCATGAGTAATTGAATTTAAATCTCCACCTTCAATAACTCCACAGCTTATGTCAAACCTTGGAAACAATTACAATATAAATCACAAGGAAGGGTCTGCTTAATTTCATCAGGTTAATAAACGTGGACAAATTAATCACTTGAAGGTAAACAAAACCAAAAAGAGAGAATAATTGATTGGAGCCTTCTTGATTACTTTGTTCTATTTCCTTTATCAAACTATTTTACCATTATCATCAATGCAGCTGCTCTGCCTTGAAATTATTACTTTACTTCATCTTCTGATTTCCATGGAAACAAACGCAAAGTTTTCCTGTCACTTGATGATGTGTGGAATTATTTATCCCGATTTCATCACAGAGAATTTTTTTGGGGGGTGGGAGGTTGGTAAAAACTATGTCAGCATAACCTTTCATGATGAACGAAGGTAGAAGAGAGGAAGAAATGCAGAGTTTGGCTTTTACGGTCTATACAAGAGCCTTTGGGGTGACCAGAATATTGTCTTTGGAAAATTTGAAGTACCTCAGAAATAGGTATTTGCAAGTAGCTGTTCTTTGGGGGTATCGATGGGATAGCAAAAGATATTGTGCCCTGGACCCATCAGCTTCAAATGGCTACAGATATGGGGGCAGAAGTGCATCACGGGTCCTTGTGGATGGTAAAGGTAATGCAGCTGTGTGTGGTCACAGTCAAGGGCTTGTCAGGAAAAGCCAGTCTGGTAGCCTAAATCCTACCAGGTAGGATTCAGTGGGAGCCAGCCACCAAGCTAAGGTAGAGGCTACTTGCCACGTGGGTGGATCTGGACAGAGTGGGCACACACACTATCCTGGAGGTGCCAGATGCCCACTGGAGAAAATCACTAAGACAAGTCTGCATAGACCCACGAGAATGTGGTAAACGGAATAAATGGAGACTCAGGAACTCACCCAGGCGGCCTGTCAAGAACTCCTTAGCCAGACCTGAGGCCATCAAAGCTCTCTTCCTATAACAGAACCGGGCTCTGAAGCTAGGTGGCAACATGAATTCGGAAGAATTCAAACTCTTTAGCTTCTAGAAAGTTAGCACAGCAATCTTGGGGTGTCAGAAGATCCCAGGGGGTCCCTGGGTAACAATGTGGGCTGCTAACCAAAAGGCTAGACAGGTGAGTCCATCCAGATTTGCCTGCAAGGAAAGTCTGGCAACTTATTTTTGAATAAAAGACTTTTCATTCCCACGGCCAAATTCCCATCTCAATGCCCTGGGCCCAAGCGTACTTGTGATGTGCACTATTAGATACAGGACATAAGGCAGCACTTACAGCCAAGAAAGGGGTTCTACTCTCGAACACGGGGCATGGCCACAAGCCAGGATGGAGCCAGCAATAGTTATGGATGGTTTTGGTTGAAGAGAAAGGTTTGTTGAACCTGCCTGAGGAGGTACAGAGTCATGGTTCTCCCTGCCCAAAGATCCGGATTAGTCTGGACAAGATCTCATTCGGGAATCTTGAGAGAGGAACTAGAAAGCAGGGTATCAAAGGGGTCACATGCCCGCGCCATATAAAGAGAACATACTGCCACTGCCGCGGTTAAGAAGACGCAGGTTGGGAGGCCCAAAGATTAAGCCGCTGCCAAGGGCCCCTAACATACTGAGTAATCCCAGGGATGTAAAAAATCAAACTGTACTGGTTCCTTAAATACATCGATAATAATTTGACATACATCAGATTGGAGGGAGAGCTGCCTTAGAGACAGCTCCACGCCTACATATCTGAAATAAGCCTACCCCAGTACAGATCCGGTTGTCATTATTTTGATGTATTTACAGGTCACAGTGTCTGGGTGGTAATAGTGGTTTGGGCTCGACTACTAACCTAAAGGTTCGTGAAGTGACCTCATCTAGCAGCCCTGTGGATGCCAGATTTGTGGTCTGCTTGTGTGAAGCAAAGCCCGGGCGCAATTCTACTCTGCAACCTGTGAAGTCACCATGAGTCAGAATGGACCAGATGGCAATGATTGTTTCTTTTTACTCCTCGAGTTGAAATCCTAAGGCTGTGGCATGAGATCGCATACTTAGGCTTTCTCTATCCCACCAAAGTCTACTCTTCTGAGCAGCTCTCCCTTTCTGCTGAGAGGAGATTCTTTGCTCCCTCCTGTGCCTCCCACTGAGCCAGGTCAAGGCCTGTGAAGACAAGCAGCCATCTAAGTGAGGTAACAGCTAGGTCTACACAGAAGAAGTCCACCAGCCTATGTGATCCAAGAATCATAAATAAGAAAATCCAACACCAGAGGAGGGAACTGTATTAGATTTTAAATTCTGAGCACTGGGTTTGCAGAGGCTATGGATGACTGTGAAAGTCCAAAATTGATTTGCAGGGTCCCTGCATGGATTAACACTCTGGTCACAGTGCAAGGATGGGAATAATCTTGCTATCAAACAAAAAACACTGCGAATTCAATTACGGCTCCTCTAGTTAAGTTAAAGTGTAACGACTTGTCATTTGCTCTCCTTTGGGACTAATTTGAAAGTAGTTTAATTTATTAGTATTTTCTGCTTTATTTTTGATTGAGGTTCTTCTCTGTTTTATTTTTTATTGTTGTTGGATTTGGCAGTGAGGTGAGCTGGGGTATGTCTTGCTTTATATGAAATCCAAGATGGGTAACCCTATAGAGACAGTAACTGGATGAATAGTTTCTTAGGGTTATGGCAGGGTACATTCGTAGGAAATGGGGAGCTAATAATGAGCACAAGAATGTTCTAAAATTGTGTGCAGTTTTTAATATATGTAAGCCCTTGAATTGCATGATAGGTGAATTATATGTACAATAAAACTGTAAAAATAAAAAGTAAAGCCCTGCAGTATTATACAGGTTGTATCCAAGGGGTAAAATGACGACTGACCTGACTCTACAACATGTTTCCAGGGTCTCAGATTGAACATTTGATGCTGAAGCGGCATCTAGTGTCCTTAAACCAAGATGACAATCAGATCTACCCCTACCTGGATTTTTCTCTTAGATCAGAGAGGTACTTGAAGGAGAAGAACTTAGTGCTTTAACATACTCAACCAATTCACTTGGCAAACCGAAACCCCTGTGGCAAACCGAAACCCCTGTCCTTCCTAACCTACTTTTCACAAGTAAGTCATGGCCAATGACAGCTTTATTCCTTGATCTAATTTAGAATCAGTTGGATAGTACTGAGTTTGGATGGGTGGGTATCTATAACACTGAAATTTTAAAATTAATTTTTCTAAGATGCAGCAATTTTTCTCTTCTGATCTAGAGTAAGGAAGAATAATGGAAACCAAAGACTGAAAGAGCTAGATGGTGCCCCGCTACCACTATCAACTGTTCTGATCAGGGACAAAATAGAAGGTCCCAGTCACAATGGGAGAGAACTATAGAGAAAACTCAAATTCACAAAAAAGACCAGACATACTGAACTAGAGAAAGCCCTGAGACTATCAGCTCAAGATATCCTTTATCCTAGAATAGACCAAATAATAAATAATAATAACCTAAACCCAAAACCTCATGGCATCGAGTTTATTTGAACTCACAGTGACCCTTCAAGACAGAAAAGAATGGTCTCTGTAGATTTTCAAGGCTGAAAACCTAGCTAACTTTCCCAACAGGTGACTGAGTGTCCTCTATAACTGCACCAGGTTGTGTGTTGCTGTGATGTTAAAGGCTGTATCATTGGTATTTCAAATACCAGCAGGGTCACTCAAAGTGAATATGTTTCAGCAGAGCTTTCAGACTAAGAACAGAATACGAAGAAGGAACAATGGGCTGTTCACTTCGGGGGAATTAGCCATTTAAAATGCTATAGATAGCATCGAAACATTGTCAGTTGCAGAAAACCTAATGACTAGCAGACCAGTGTCAGAAATAGTGCTGGAAGGTGAGTCCCTCAGGTCTGAAGACACCCAAACTATGATTGAGGAAGGCCTGCCTTCTCAAAGTAGCATCCAGCACACTAATGCGGATGCAGTAAGACCTGTAGGAGTAAAGCCTTCAGGAACTTCATTTGCTGATGGGGCATGCTCAAGATGAAATGAAACAGCTACAACTACCCGTTAATAACTGTAACTTCGAACGTACAAAGTATGAATCTAGGAAAGTTGGGAGTCATTACAATGAAAAAGCACACATAAATATCGATAATCTAGGTATAAGTGAGCTGAAATGGACTATTATTGGCTATTTTGATTTAGAAAATCTTGTGAAAAATCTATGCCGGGAATGACACAATCAAGAGGACTGGTATTACATTGATCACCAAAAAAGACATTTGAGGAGCTGTCTTGAAGTACAATACTGCCCATGATAGGATAATGTCAACGCACATTCAAAGAAATGCAGTTAATACAGTTGTTATTCAAATGCATGTACCAAACACTAACTCTAGATTCAGAAATTGAAGAATGTTACCAACATCTTCAATCTGAAATTGATCAAACTAGATCAAGATGCATTGATAATTACTGGTGATTGGAATGCAAAACTTGTTAACAATGAAAAAGGAACAGTAATTGGAAGATATAGTCTTGGTGACAGAAATGAAGATGGAGATCCCATGATAGAATTCTATAGGACCAACAACTTTTTCATTGCAAATGCCCTTATTCCACAATACATATGACAAATATACACATATATTTCTCCAGATGGACTACACAGAAATAAAATTGAATACATCGGTGGGAAGAGACAATGGAGAAGCTCAATACCAGTAGCTAAAATCAAGTCAGGGACCACCGAATATGGGACAGACCACCACTTGCTCACATGTAAATTCAATGTAAAGCTGAGGAAAATTAACACAAGCTCATGCGAGTACATTCCACTAGAATGTTGAGAAAAAAGAATAGATAAATGAAACACTAATGACAAAAGACCTGATGAGCTGAGGGATGACATCAAGAAACGTATTCTTAATCATACAGTAGCTAAAGCAAATTGAAGAAATGATGAAGTCAAAGAGAAGAACAGAAAATTTCAAAGGGCAACTTGAGAAGACAAAATAAAATATTATAAGGAAATGTGCACGGAACAAGAAAACCAAAAAAGGAAGACCACACTCAGTATGTCTGAAACGGAAAGAACTCAAGAAAAAAAAAATCAACTGCAAGTTATAATATTGAAAGATTCTATGAGCAAATTGTTGAATGAGGCAGCAAGCATCCAAATAAGATGCAAAGAATACACAGAGTCACTGTACCCCAAAGAATCTGTTGACATGGCACCATTTCAAGAGGTACTGAAGGCAGAAAACCTAACTGCGCTGAAAAATGCTCAAAACTCACTGTCAATGGAGTTGATGCTGATTCCTAGTGACCCTGGAGAACAGAGTAGAACTGCCCCAGTGGGTTTCTTAGCCTAACTCTTTACAGGAGTAGAAAGTCACACTTTTCTCACTCAGAGCACCTGCTAACATTCCAGCATTTCAGGAGGTACCATATAAGCAAGGTCCATTGGTTCTGAAGGAAAAAGCCCAAGCAGCACTGAAAGCATTAGCCAAAAACAAGGTTCCAGGAATTGAAACATTTCAATAAGGTGGAAAGAGTCACTCTTTTATGCCATGAAATTTGGAAGACACCTACTTGGCCAACTGACTGAATGAGAGCCATGTTTGTTTGTACCCATTCCAAAGGAAGGGGACCCAACAGAATACTCAAACTATAGAACAATATCCTTGATATCGCATGCCAGTAAAATTTTGCTGAAGATTAATCCAACAACAGTTGAAGAAGTACGTTGACAGGACCAGATTCAAGAAAGGACCTGGAATAAGGACGATCATTGATGCTGTTAGATGGTTCCTGGCTGAAAGCAGAAAATACCAGAAAGATGTTTACTTTTGTTTCATAGACTGTGCAAAGGTATTGAATAATGTGGGTGATAACAAACTATGGGTAGCCTTGAGAAGAATGAGAATTACAGAGCAATTCATTGGCAGTTCTATTGAGAATAGAACAGGGAATACTGTGTGGTTTAAAACCAGGAAAGGTAGATGACAGGGCTGTTTCCTATCACCATACTTGTTCAATCTCTATGGTGAGCAAATCATCAGAGAAGATGGATTATACGAAGAAGAAGGAGGCATCATGATTGGAGGGAGGCTTATTAACAACCTGGGATATGCAGATGACAGAATCTTGCTTGCTGCAAGTGAAGAAGCACTCGCTGATGAAGACCAAGGATCCCAGCCTTCTGTATGGGTTACAACACAATGTAAAGAAAACAAAAGTCCTCAGACCGAGAGGGAGCATCATGATAAATGGAGAAAGATTGGAATTATCAACTAGTTAGTCTTGCTTAGGAGCAGCTGTCAAGAGACCATTGGCTAAACCTGCTGCATAAAATCTCTTTAAAGTGTTGAAAAGAAAGGGTATTACTCTGAGGACTACAAAATGCCTGACCCAAGCCAGAGTATTTTCAATCATCTCAGATGCATGTGACAGTTGGACATTGAATCGGGAAGCCTGAAGAAGAATGAAGGCATTGGAATTGTGGTGAGGGAGAAAATTATTGAAAGCACCATGGACTGCCAAAAGGACATACTGACCTGTCTTGGAAGAAGTACAGCCAGGATGCTTCTTAGCGCCCCAAATTGGAAGATACATTTCACATACTTTGGACATGCTATCAGGGGAGACCGGTCCCCAGAAAAGGACATCATGTTTGGTAAAGTGGAAGGACAGTGAAAAAGCAAGGGAGCCTGGACAAGATGGAAGGACACAGTGGCTGCCACAATGGGCTCAGGCATAGGAAAATTGTGAGGTTGGCTCAGGACCAGATGCTATTTTGTTCTATTGTTCAAAGGGTCACTACAGGTCACAACCTACTGGAAGACACCTAACAAAAACAACAAGTGGTCATCTTGGCAAAGTTTTTTTTTTTTTTAAGTTTGATGGTTCCCCCATGAAGCTAACTATTCTGAAAGCTTTTTGCCTCCCTTCTTTTTAAAAATTTAAAAATTATTATTATTTTAATTGTTTAATTAGGGGCTAATACAACTCTTACCGCAATTCACACATACATCAATTGTTTAAAGCAAATGCCTACATTCGCTCTCCACCTAAGCCCCTGGCAACAGGTCCTCATTTTTCCCCTCCCTCCCCCCTCCTCCCTCCCTCATGAACCCTTGATAATTTATAAATTATTATTTTGTCACATCTTGCCC
Source organism: Tenrec ecaudatus (assembly GCF_050624435.1). Taxonomy (NCBI): domain Eukaryota; kingdom Metazoa; phylum Chordata; class Mammalia; order Afrosoricida; family Tenrecidae; genus Tenrec; species Tenrec ecaudatus. The sequence goes on from NC_134548.1 coordinate 147,838,512, forward strand.
TGTCTGACGTCTCCCTTCACCCACTTTTCTGTTGTCCATCCCCCAGGGAGGAGGTCACATGTAGATCCTTGTAATTGGTTCCCCCTTTCCAATCCACCCTCCCTCTACGTTCCCAGTATCGCCACTCACACCACTGGTCCTGAAGGGATCATCCTCCCTGGATTCCCTGTGTTTCCAGTTCCTATCGGAACCAGCATACATCCTCTGGTCTAGCCAGACTTGCAAGGTAGAATTGGGATTATGCTAGTGGGGGAGGAGGAAGCATTTAGGAACTAGAGGAAAGTTGTATGTTTCATCTTTGCTACATCCCACCCTGACTGGCTCATCTCCTCCCTGAGACCCTTCTGTAAGGTGATGTACAGTGGCCTACAAATGGGCTTTGGGTCTCCACTCCGTACTGCCTCCCTCATTCATTATGATATGATTTTTGGTTCTGATGATGCCTGCTACCTGATCCCTTCGACACCTCATGATCGCACAGGCTTGTGTGTTTCTTCCATGTGGGCTTTGTTGCTTCTGAGCTAGATGGCCGCTTATTTACCTTCAAGCCTTTAAGACCCCAAACACTATATCTTTTGATAGCCAGGCACCATCAGCTTTCTTTGCCACATTTGCTTATGCACCCATTTGTCTTCAGCTATCGTATCAGAGAGGTGAGCACACAATGGTAGGATTTTTTCTCCTTTGATGCCTAATAAGTGATCCCTTCGGCACCTCGTGATCATGTGTTTCTTTCATGTGGGCTTTGTTGCTTCTGAGCTAGATGGCCGCTTGTTTACCTTCAAGCTTTTAAGACCCCAGACACTATATTTTTTTATAGCCAGACACCATCAGCTTTCTTCACCACATTTATTTATTCAGCTGCTTTGTCTTCAGCGGTTGTGTCGGTAAGGTAAGTATCATAGAATGTCAATCTAATAGAAGAAAGTATTCTTTCATTGAGGGATTACTTGAGTGGAGGCCCAATGTCCATCTGCTACCTTAATACTAAACCTATAAGTATATGCACATAGATCTATTTTCCGATTCTCATATAAATATATTTGCATATGTACATGCCTTTATTTAAACTTCTATAAATGCCCTTTGCCTCTTAGTTTGTATCTCTATTTCCTTTGACATTCCTCTTGTCCCACTATCATGCTCAGGCTTCAATTGGGTTTTAGTAATTCCTCTTGGTTACATTACCCTTGATCACACCCTACCAGGCCTCCTACACCCTCCTCACCACCTACTTGGATCACTGTTTTCCCTTGTCCCTGGGTTTGTGAACACCACTACCTTTCCCCCTACCTTCCCCTCTCCCATGCCCCACCGGAACTGTCGGTCCCATTGTTTTCTTCTCCAGATTGTTCATCCGGCCTATCTTATTTAGACAGTTCTACGGAGATAATAACATGCACAAAAATAAGACACAGCAAAACCAAACAACAATATAAAAAAAACAAACCAATGACCAAAAAATCCCCAACACAAAACACAATAATAAAGCTTGTAGTTAGTTCAAGGACTGATTGCTGGGCTTTAAGAGTGTTTTCCAGTCCAGTCTGTTGGGGCACCATGCCCTGACCCCACAGTTCCCCTCAGCATTCCCTGGGAACCTATCACTGTATTCCTTTGCTGTTCTGTTGCACCCCCTTAGTGTTTTGCCTCGGTGTGGCAGGATCCGATCGGGTGCAATTCCCTCACTGTGTCTCCAGTGTTGTCCCCTGCAAGGCTATGGGTCAGTGAGGAACGTCGTGTCTCATAGTGGGGCTGGCCATGTGGTCCTCTCTGTGGACTAGCTGCTCTAATTGGGAACATTGTCCTCATGGCCTGGTGGGCCAGGTTGGGCTCCACTTTCTTCTCCTCCCCCTTCATCTGCTCCAGTGTGCTCCAATCAGAAAAGTCCCTCTCCCGGAGATGCAGATTCAATGCTGTCTTTTGAAATAAATTCTTCTGGGGTGAGGTTGCCTCCCTTCTATACTGATGTCCTTGCATTTAAGCAGAGGAAGCTTCGTGGTGCCATTTTTGTATCAAACCAGTTTTTGCATGTCCTCAGCCATTTTCTTTTTTTGTCCCCAACTCGTTTCCCTTTCTTATCCCGTGAAGTGTGTTCGTGAGAGTCCATGTTCCTTTATCTGTATTTCCGTTAATTTGCTAGCAAAGAAAGGTCAGATAGTCAATATGTGCTTTCTTTGAGCTCCGCTCCCTGCATTACTTTGGCTCCACTATGGCGAACGACTAAGGTTTGTTTCAGTTAAAGAGTCTGTTAAAGTTGAAGGCCCATCTTCTCAGTGAACATGAAGCCCACTGGAACTACGATCTCTCAGTACTGACCCTGTAATCCAATGCATTTGCTCACATATCCCAAGTTCTCATCCTGGCAGCCAGCAAAGCCTTTACCTTTGTGTCCTCTTCAGATCCTCTTCTGTGAAGCAGGGGGGATGAAAGTGATCAGGTCTACCATTCACTGATAAGCCCCCAGTGGCTTGGTAATTGCGCAGCTCTTAGAAAAGGCAGCCGGGGCACACTTGAGTTAGTTTGCCCTCTCCCCTTCCATTAACTTTTCGCTCCAACAGCTCACCACAGGGCATCCGGGAGTAGAGCAATATGCTCATTGATTCTTGTTGCTATTTTCTTCTCTTAACCTCTTGGTACATGCTGCTTCTGCCCAGGGAGTGGCGGTCACATCCTTGGATGCCTCATTGGAATCAAAGAAGCAAAATGAGTTCGTTCCTCAATTGTCCTATTTTCTCATGTTAGCTGGTTATTCACTTATGACCTGCCTAAGAGCTTGGCCCCAGATGACAAACTAGCAAAGGCCACCAGTGAATGAAATGGTATTTTACACTGATGAATGTGGTTTGGAGCATTTTCAGTTGGGGTGTTGATGGACAGGGTCCAGCAGGTAATTAGAGAGATGGCCCTGGAACTCAAGAAGAAGGGCAGGGTCACATGCACAGTGATGTGTCGAAGGGATACTCAAAGCTATGAGATTAGCAGTGAGGCCTGATGGGACAGCTATCTATTGTGATTAATGAGCATACATTTCAGGGCAGCCAATGCCAGAAACAGGTTTACTTCCATCCAATTTGATGAGAATTTACAATTGTTTTATGGAGTTTTCTATGCCAGAGTTACACAGCAGAAGAGCTAACTAACTCAGTTGTCCAGAGGTCTGTGTTAGGGTGGAAATCAGTGAAAGTATAACGAGTTCCTCGTTTGGGCTGCTCATTACAAGGTAAACAGTTCTCGATATGATCGCTATAGACAAAGCAGGTGCATAAGCAAATGTGGTGAAGAAAGTTGATGGTGCCCGGCTATAAAATGATATAGCATCTGGGGTCTTAAAGGCTTGAACTCAAACAAACAGCCATCTAGCTGAGAATTAACAAAGCCCATGAGGAAGAAGCACACCAGTCTGTCTGATCATGAGGTATCAATATGATCAGGTATCAGGTATCAAAGACCCAGAACCAAAAATCATATTATTGTGAATGACAGGGAGTGTGGAGTAGAGACCCCAAGCCCATCTATAGGCAACTGGACATTCCCTTACAAAAGGGTCACGGGGAGGAGACGAGCCAGTCAGGGTGCAGTATAGTACCGATGATACACACAACTTTCTTCTAGTTCTGTAATGCTGTCTCCCACTACCCCCCACTATCAGGATTCCAATTCTATGATACAAATCTGGCCAGACCAGAGGATCTATACACTGGTTCAGATAAGAATTGGAACCGCAGGCCATCCAGGACAGATAAACACGTCAGGACCAATAGTGAGAGTAGGATACCAGGAGGGGAAGGGGAAGGTGGGGGAGAAAGGGAGAACCAATCACAATGATCTATATACAACCCCCTCTCTGGGGGATGGACAACAGAAAAGTGGGTGAAGGGAGACATCAGTCACTGTAAGACATGACAAAATAATGATAATTTATAAATTATCAAGGGTTCGTGAGGGAGAGAGGATAGGGGAGGGAGGGAAAATGAGGAGCTGATATCAAGGGCTCAAGTAGAAAGAAAATGTTTTGAGAATGATGATGGCAACAAATGTACAAATGTGCTTGACATAATGGATGGATAGATGGATTGTGATAAGAATTATATGAGCCCCCAATAAAATGATTTTTTTAAAAAGAAAATCAATATCTAGAAAATAATGGTGGCACATATGTACAAATGTTCTTGATACAATTCCTGTATGGATTGGTACAAGAACTGTAAGAGCCCTCAAAAATATGGTGAATAAAAGGAAGAAGAAAGAATCCACCAGACATTCTGCAGAAGCCAGATGAAGTTTTCTACTCCTGAAAAGAGTTACAGTCTCTGAACCCCCTAGAGAACTCACAGAAACCCTGTCCGGAGGGTCGCTCTGAGTCGGAATCCACTAACCCTCCAATCCACTCCAGTATTGTCCATACAATTCCCAACCCTTTTCCTGTTCTCAGCCTCTCGTATGTGCTGTACACTAACTCTCCTGTTATGTTGCGGGAGTACAAGGAGGTCCTGGCTAATAACCACCGGCGTGAAGGTAGAGGGCAGACCGTCTGGGAGGAAAGCAAGGGTTTTGTCCTCGAACAGCCAAAGCATCCCATTTCACATCTCTGGGTCTCACGTTCCACACCTGTCATTCTACTCCTTAAGGCCAATATATTTCATTCAAGACACATGCGCACCGGGAGGAAGTAAGATGAGTGAGGTCACATTGAGAGGAGTTCCATGAGTGTATAGAATTGTTGAGTGGAAAACCGACCATCTGCTCCATAAAGCTTCACCCCACGCACAATAAAAATTTATTGAAAATCAAAACAACACGGGCACTGTGGGTTCTTCATGGGCCTTGGGAATACAACGAGGAATGCGATCAGGTTCTTGCCCTCGAGGGACCCCATGTCTAGTGCAGGAGGCTAGTGTGTTCTCTGATGGATACACAGCAGCAGCAGGAGATGAAACAACTGTGAAAAGGGATGAGGGAAATAAAAGCTGGACTCAATGGCAAAGTAAAGCCAAGTTGGGAGGTCGCTTCCGATCCACCATGACCCCGTGTAGACGAGAATGCGACACTGCTCGCTCCCGCGTCATCCTCACAATTGTTCTTATGCTTGTGCCCCCAAACGGTTTATATTGAGGGGACCAGTTCAAGGCTGAAAATGTTTTCATTTCGAACTGCACAGGTAGCACTTAGTTAGGCTTCACGCATTTGTTGGAATGTATGTTACCTCTAAACAAGGTCTCTTTGGCAACTGTTGTCTGATCTATGAGCTAGGTACACTGGCTCCTTTGAATTTTCTTTCTGGAGTGTAATTCGGTGGTCAGCTTTTCTCTTGTGTGTTACAATTAGGGGGAAATGAGCATTACAGTAGTGTGCACTTTCCTGGAGGATTACAATCCTGAGTGAGACACCATGGACGGGATCCAAGCACAAAACACATCGTGTTCCTAGCACTCACTAACCACTGCTCAATGCTAGGATGTGGGTAACTCATAACAACATCCTTTTCCCCGCTTACACGAGTTTTTTAATAACAGTCTAGTCATGTCCAAGACACTTAACTGAGTCAAAGATTGAGGATCGTTACTGCATCTACGCCACCATAGCTAGGGAAAGACTCATGAAAACATGGAGACGGGAGGTCACCTAGAGATAGGACAGTGAGGCACAGAAAAGAGAAAGAATAAGAGCAAGGGGTGTCTCCAAGGATGTACTGTCAAGTTCATGAGAACACTTGACAACTCACTGCCACAGAGTTGATGCCAACTCAGAGCCACCCTACAGGGCAGGGTAGAACTGCCCTCTGTGAACATGCTTCTTTCTCCCGAGGAGCAGATACTGGTTTTGAACTGCTGGTCTTGCTGATTACAGTCAAACAGTGCTGTACATCATCACTATGCCATGAGGACTCCTTCATTGTGTGACTGGCACCCAACAAATTGTATCAGAGTTTCATGGGGTGCAGAGCACAGCAGGGATATGGGAACCAAAGATAAGTCAGTAGCAACACACAGTGGGAGCTTGTGTTAGAGAAAGCAGTAGAAGCAGGATGACCCCCTTTAGGGGGTAGAGGCTGGTGGTTGAAAGGAAATGACAGGCTCAGTGTGGAGTGACCACTGGTCCTGTGGATGCAGATCTTAGCTAGACCTCGAGCTTTCTGTTGAATAATGGCCTCCGGCAGTCTGTGCATCTTCAGTCTCCTGATGGTGGTTGCAAGCCCGAGAGCAGAGATTACCCTAGGAGCCTGTGGAGGATAATAAGAAAATGAAGGACTCACCAAGAGCCAAGAGGAGACAAGGGTGCCACACCAGCCAAACTGGATCCGAGGGCAGGCATATTCCAATCAGAAGATAATCATCGGTTGAATCCAAGACAGTTTAGTGTCGAGGGTCTCCAGCCACTACGAGTTGTTCTCCTTACTGCATTCTTCTGATTAGTTATGGTATGTCATCAGTCATGCGGTCTTTCATAATGCCAAGAACATTCGAGAGAAAAGCAGTCTTCATGATCACATGCAACCTGTTCTCATCAATTCCTGGCCAGAATGCTGTGAAATATGGTGGAGGAAGCATTTTGTGCCAAAGAAATTCATGATTAAAAGCTTGAGATGTATATATATATATATATATATATATATATATTTTTCCCAGCCTGGTCTTATTTATTGCAAGAGAAGCCAATAAAAGCAAGCACTATGTTTTAGTCCCTCAACTAGATACAGCAAGTATACTAAGGGTTATGCAAATATGGTTACAATTTCCCAAAGAAGCAACTCATCTGCTTTTGATTAAGGATCCTGCTGTTTGCTTCCTCTACTGTGTGCAAAAGCAGAACGGGGCCCTACTGCTCTCCCCTTGACTTCAAAACTCCACAAACATCTTGGCTCTGGAATCATTAGAACTCGAGTCAGGCTTATGTCAGGACCCATTAGTTTTGCACTTGGGAAGGTCTAGGCTGCCAGAGAGTCATGATTTCATCTCTGTCACCTCTTTGGCTATTGATTTTGTGCTTTGAAACAACAGCCCTGTGGGTCTTCCTAACCACCAAACGATCAACTTCCTATTTAATAAACACTTCAAAATCTGTAAGAGACCTGGCGGGCGTCCATTTTTCTATGGCAAAAACTGAGATCACAATGCATGATCGCCCTATCTGGGGCAGTTCTGGATCTAGGGGCGCTAGGGAAATGGAGAGGTAGAAAAGCAAAGTGGGTAAAATTGGGGCAATGAGACGTGAAGTGCTTTCTTGCCAAGGTTTAAATGAAGTAAACAACATTGTTCTATGGGAGAAAGTTCTCATTACTGGCCGGGAGCAAATTTTACCGTATACACTCATGTATAAGCTGAGTCTTTCAACGCATTTTTAATGCAGTTTTGTGGTAAAATTAGGTGCCTTGGCTGATATCGGGGCGGCTTATACTCGAGTATATACGGATGCTGGAAAAGGCTTGCCTCATCTTTTGGATGGTCAGCCCTCACCCTTTGTGAGAAAACAGCAGTCTTAGTTTTATGATTGACATTGTCCGTTAAGGGATACCATAAACCATATTAAACCATTACCAGACCCCTCTCAATGGGCAGCTGATGGGGAGCACATGGGTCAAGGCATTTCTGTCATGAGTTATAAACACCAAGTCTATGCACAAGAGGCAAATGACTTTGACTGTAAAGCACTAGCACTTTCACAGAGGCTCAAGAAGTCCATCAGTCAGTCACCGGGCTCTTGGGAATTAGAACAGTGTCAACTCTACTCTAGTTAGAATCTGCTGTGCTACTACATCCTATATCTCAAGTTATATATCACAGTATATTCACAGTGCATTAAGGAACTCAATGGAAATTAGATGTTCTTTATCCCCAGGGAACCCAGCCTTGGAGTCGAGGCATCCAGATAGCTGTCCAAAAGGAATAGAAACAATTCTTTATAATTTGAGGGCAAAGGAAAAGTGATTTTAAAAGCTATCCAGTACTTCACCTGGGATTCTTAGAAGAAAGGATCATGTTACCTCGTCTACACTATGCTAATCATGTTTTTCCACTCACGATTTTTTTCAAAATGGTGTATTAAAATTATTTTTTTTATATTCTCAGCTCATCCAGGTCTTGTGGAGGGTAGTTTAACATCAAGCTTTCAACAACTCAAAATTCAAAACCAGACTCACTGCCAACTCTCAGTGACCCTTGTGGGCTTCTGAGACTGTAATTTTCTTTCTTTTTAAATGGAGAAATTTTTTATTTGACAAAATCAATAAATTAAGTTCCTGTTAAACTCTCCATTCCCCTTACCCACACCCCGTCCCATCCCTTCCCTCTCACTTTTCCCCTCCCCTCCCCATGGCCATCGATGTTTTGTCGGTTGGTGACTAAACTATATTTCTTCTCTTGTGTTTTTATTTAAAACGATGGTGGTATCAAATATGTGTCTTTGTCAGAGTGACTAGTTTACCCAGCATCATGTTCTTTAGTTTTGTCTGTGTCTTGTGGTGTTTCAGAGAGTTGTCATTGGTTTGCCTTGATGGATACAATTCCATGGGATGAATGTACGAGGGCTTATTTATCCATTCCTCTGTAGTTGGGGATTTGGGTGGTTTCCATGTGTTTGCGATCATAGAAATGGCTGCAGTAAACATAGGTGTACGTATGTCTGTTGGTGTTGTGTTCTTAATTTCTTTAGGGCATACACCCGGTCGAGAGATGGCTGAATCGTACGGAATTTGTATTTGCATTTATTCAAGGAAGCACCACACCAATTTCCATTGTGGTTGAACTTCAGTTCCACTGATAATGTAAAAGCACTCCCATCTCTCCACATCCTTTCCAGCATTTATTATTTTCTATGTATTGAATTTTCCCCAAACTGTCATTATGAAGTGGCATCTCATGTAGAAGTCTTCATCTTGCCCCTCCTAGAGGTTTGGAACTTCTGACCTGTGCTTCGCAATCCAACACGTAACCACTATGCCAAGGAGATGATATTTCACGAGGAAATATGGTCCTCTTACACCTAGAAAGTTTGTTGTTATTGTCTCTTTTTAGAAAAACTCCTCTGAGTAGCTCTTGCTCTACTCATCCGCTGAGAGGCCTGGCAGACATTTTATTCATATTAAGGGATCACAATCTTTACTGCCTGCTTGTTAGGATGTCAAATCTCAGCCAGACTTGGTCAAGGCCTATTATCCAACTATCCATGAGTCTAGAGCAGCGGTTCTCAACCTGTGCATCGCAACCCCTTTGGGGGCCGAATGACCCTTTCACAGGGGTCACCTGACACATAACAGTAGCAAAATGACAGTGATGAAGTAGCAACAAAAATAATGTTATGGCTGGGGGGGGGGGTCACCACAACATGAGGAAATGTATGAAAGGGCCACGGCATTAGGAAGGTTGAGAACCACTGGTCTAGAGAAATGTTTTCCAGGGTCTCAGGCAACCAACAGCTCATAGGGCTTGGCCTTGACTCTTCCCATTGGGGATTCTGAGAATAGTACAGAGCCTACAGCTTCCTGGAGAACAACTCTTCCGCAACAGTTTGGCCCCTTCCAAAAATGAGCAGATAGAACAGAGTACATTTTTAAGTCTGTAAAGAAATGGCTACAAGCTGAAAGTAGCAACTCAAACAGTACAACGACCTGTCAAAGCAGCCCTGGTGGCACTGTGGATGAGGCATTGGGCCGTTAACCACAAAGGAGGCTGTCTGCTCCCCAAAAGATATAGGGTTGTTATGAATTGAGAGGAACTCAATGCAGGGGTGGAGGTGGGGTCAGATTTAGGATCAGTGATTAACACAGGTCAGAAATCCTCAAGGTGGAGGGTTCTGGGTTAATGGGAAATGTCGTGTTGGTCAGCATTTTATACAACTGATTCCAGAAATAAGGAAAACCAACCAACAGGCAGGTGAGTCGTGCTCCATGCTCCCACTCCTCCACCCCGGGAAGCTTGTCCTGGCATTAGGAAGCCTCGAAGAAATTATGATTCAAGATGTTTTTAGGAGATAAAAATCCGAAATCTAATCTGAAATTAAAGACTGTATTAACAGAAACTGCATTCAGTCATTCACTCAGTCATTCATTCAGAGGAGCATCAAGTCAGAGCAAATAGGTTGCACTGAGAAAACTCAGGCTGACTGTAGATCGTCCCAAGCTGGACCACAGCAATATGAGGGACTGCACATCACATGTATGGGAAAAAGAGACCGTAACAATAATGGATTTTCCCTCCGAACTTTCTGAAGTCTCCTTGGATATTCACCATTGACACCTCCACATTTGCGGCAACTTAGCTTGAACCTATAGCTTCAGAAATCCCAAGGGGCTGTGGTAGTCTGCCCTGTAAGGTTGCCTTGAGTCAGAACGGGCACGACTACAGTGAATGAATTAGTGTAAAAGCAAACTCCTTAAATGACCCTAAGGGAAAAATAAGTTCAAGAGAAGCATGTTAAGGTGGCAGAGAGACATCTTCAAAATCTTGGGACAGTGACTTCCTGAAAATTGAGTGCGAGGGTCTACTCCAAATCTATTAGCAGCCAAGGCCATAAGGGAAACATGCTGAGCAGCACGCTCCACTCCGGCTCAACAGGAAGGCTACACTTTTGTCAGGAGAGTCAAAGTTGCTGCTTTGCTTTTTGGTAGTGGAGTCTAAGAAGCACAGATTTTGAAGGCAATGTAGGCCCGTTCTCCACCCGACAGTGTCTTCCACCCGACAGTGTCTTCCACCCGACAGTGTCTTCCACCCGACAGTGCCTTTGGGAGTCTTTTTTTTGAAAATCAAGTTGATGGGGGTATAATTTCCATACAATATAATTCACCCTTGTTTCACTTTTAATCACAGCGGAGGCAGCCATAGGAGAAGGGAAGGCAGGGGCAGAATTCTGTAGGCAGCACAGTTCACGTGTGCAGGCACAGACCTGGGCCAGCTCTCACCCGATTCTGGGGAAAGAGGAAAACCCTAGAGGTATGAGCATGAACATGGAGCCTTAGAACAGCGGCTCCCGCAGCATCCACGTACTGGGCACCAGGAGAGATGTTGCCTATGGAGTCGCCAGGGACCGGCAAATGGCAGCTCTCTGAGGCTCCTTAAGGGTAGGAAAGTGTGCCTCCACAGTACAAGTGAAAACCTCTAAAGGAGATTCTTCAGATAGTGGTGATTTCATTTGTTTCTGAAAATATATATATTTAGAGTTCTTTAATAATTATCAAATTGTTGTGAGGGACAGGATTGGCTCTTCTGTCTCAAGAGTTTGCCGATTCCTGTTATAAAGAGATGTTTGTTTGTTTGTTTGTTTTTCCCCTGGCTGGTTCTCTCTCTTGCACAGCGTATTTGATTGGATCCTGCCCAAGTACCTCATCTGGATCTGATGTCTACAGCCTGTGGGAGCTGTAGAGAAGCACCTCTCCCTGGTTCCATTGGCCTCTCTCTAATTCTTTGTTCAGAATGCCCGGGGCTTTGGTGTCTCAGCCAACAGGAACCCCTGTTCTCTTTGTCCCTCATTTCTCCCACTACCTGCAATTCTCCTTTGATGCCTCCCAGTGATTCCTTAGGAAAGTATTCCACCACTGGGACTGCAAAGCCAATGATCCGCTGCTCTCTGAAGACCCTCAGTCCGCTTTGTCTTGCCCACAGGTTACCAAGGAAGAGCATGAGGAAATAGATAACTTTCCCTAGCAGGCACCCTATTGCCATTGAGTCGATTCTGACTCACCGCGACCCTATAGGACAGCAGAGAACTTCCCCTGTGGGTTTCTGAGACTGCAGTGCTGCTTTACAGAGCAGAAAGCCTCACCTTTCTCCCACAGAGTAGCTGGTGGTTTCAAACTGCTGACCTTGGTTGGGTCAGCAGTCCAATGTGTAACCGCTATGCCACCAGGGATTCTCTACCTGTCATCAAAGAGGCCATTGAAAAAGGTACCCAGCCACAAAAAGAGGCTCCCTCTTTCAAGATCCTTGTGGTTTACAACCCAGATTCATGCCCACTTTGGCCCTTGGATTCATTATGAGTTTAGTATGTTGGGGTGATTTTGCATTCCTACCCAGGGTGTCCCCAGTTCAGCAATTCGCTTAGGAATTATTACATCACATCTTTAGCCCCACTTGTCTACAGATTCCAAAAGAGTAACTCCTGACCAAGTGAAAGCTATGAATGAAACTTTCACCAGTGTCCACTCGTGAGAGATGCTCCTTCCATCCAGATTGCTGGAAGGAGGTCCATGTTCAAAGCAACTTAGCAAATGAATAGTCAAGGTAGGAGCGGTGACAGAGTCAGGAAATAAATCAGTAGCCAGCCTATGAGGGCCTAGATGACATGCTGGCCCCCTTAAAAGTGTCACCTGGGGAGGATTTATACAGGTTCTTAGGGTGCTTCCAGTGCCCACATATCCAGAGCTCTTGTCTGGCTACTTCCTTCTCCAAGGGTGATGAGACACATGAGAAATATCACTCATGTCTGTGCAGTCACACCTCGCTTGGGGCTCCAACTGTAACACCCAGTTTGATCAGCCAATTACTTAAGCTCATCACAATTGTCTCCGGATGATATTAAACTGATCCCAGTACTCCAATCCACCGAGTCAAGAGAACCCTCAACAGCTGCCGAATGGCATAACCAAAACAGTGACAAGGACAGGTGGAATACGTTGAAGAAATCCTCTCCCTTTTCCATACACTGGTGCTGCTATTTTTGCTGCTCTGCTACGAAGGAATCCGTTCTATTATCTTCTTCACTCGAGTTCTTTGGACTCACTCGCCCTTTGGTTAGAAAGGAATCCTAGTATCAGTCATTCTCAATAACTCTGGAGGAGTTCTCTAAGTGGGTCAGGGTAAAAGAACCAGGTACTGAACTGAAATGCAACCCCCCCCCTCCAACTACCATCAAGTTTCTCCCAACATATGATCCTCCACTGACTTTTCTAATGGAAATGACTCTGTTGACAGGTTAGGAAATAGATTCATACGACAGTGCCTTCACAGGCCTATTAAACATAACATTATTTAAAAGCACATTAACTGTCTTAACCAGTGTCAGACAACAACCAGGGAAGTGGTGGAGTTTGAAGACTAATGCTGAGGCTCAGGATGCCGAATGCGAATGTAAATCACTACCCTCACTAATTAAAATGTTGGCCCTTTGATTGCTCCTGGATTAAGTTCACTGGGGGTGATTTTTCATCCCTGCCTGGGTTGACACAAGCCCAATAATTCACTCTGGCATTCTGACGTCACTTGCTTGGCTCGGGTTGTCTGTGGAGTCAAAAGAAGTATCTCATTAGGGAGTGAGTGGTATTAATTAGACTTGGGGTGGGGGATGGCACCCGAGAGCGATGCTAGCTCCTGATTCCAACCAGATTGTCGGGTGGGGCACCACATGGAGTGTTGGAAAACTGGAGTATTCTTGCTTTAGGCCACATCGGGCCCTCAACCGATTGGATTGGCTCACTTCACACAAATGGAATCAGGGGCAAAAACAATATGCTCTTGCCACCTGACTTCTCAGATTAATAAGGCTAATAAATGGAAAATGTCAGCGTATACTAATATTAATTATTTGTATAATTAGTATGAGGGAAAAGATTCTGATTTTATGCTTGTTACAGCAGTATAGGCCTGACTGTACAGTTCCCCAATTCTAATCTAGAGTCGTTTCAGCAACAACCCACTTACCACCATCTACAGGCAACACTCTTATGACACCTTGTGCTCCCTGCTCTCAAAGACGAGTCCCTGGGGGATGCACATGGTTACTTCCCTTGGCTGCTAACCATAAGGTTGCTGGTTTGAGTCTACCCAGAGGTGTCAGAGGAGAAAATCTTGGGGACCTACTTCCCCAAAATCAATCACTGAAAGCCCTACAGAGCACAGGTTCACTTTGAAACACATGGGGTATGCGTTTGAACCAACTCTACTGCAACTGGGTTTGGGCGCTCTTAAAAAAGCAACTGAATTATAGGAGCACATCCTACAACACGCAAAGGAGCCCTGGTGGCATGCTGCGTTACATGTTGGACTGCTAACCTTGTCACCAGCTACTCTATGGAAGAAAGCCGCAGCTTTCTAGTCTTGTAAAGGTTTACAGTCTGGGAACCCCCCAGGGTGCAACTCGACCCTGTCCGATAGGGTCGTTATGAGTGAGAAACAAGTCGATGGCAGTGAGTGAGTGAGTGAGTGAGTGAGTGAGGACACTCAAAAGCACCCTGAAGTCCTTGTCCTTGGCTCCAGAAACAATCATGGCATGTTTCACAGAAATAAGATCATCTTTTCACCAACACAGTCCAACATCCCTTACACATCAGTGGAAGTCTTCTTTCCTGCCCAGGATATTCAGGGGCTCCCCGTACTCTGTCTCTCTTGGGCTTCCTGACCTGTTGCCCGAATGTCATCTATCTAATTGTCATCTTCCTCTCTGAGCCATCTGGAATAGGAGTCAAAGACAAGTCTCTTGGAGACCTCGGCAGCAGGGAATGGGGAAAGAGGGGCTGTGATGTACACCCTGACAGATGACATTCTCTCTCCTGGGAAGAGGCAGAGTGATGGAGAAAGAGGCCCCGGGAGCAGGGGGGGGCTCAATGGGATGTACATGTTCTGCTATTTTTGTTAAGGTAGCAGCCTCATTACCTTATAGTCTTGCTTGGCTTAATGAAGGCCCTTGCTGAATAAACAATTGTATCTAGAGGCCATATGAAGGGCACTCATTCGGGTGTTGGGGGATAGGGAGAGATTGCCAATGGAGTGGGATGGCTGCCGAATCGATACTTCCCTGAATGAATTTCATCGTAAGGGACACTCCTTTGGGATAGAGAAGGGCCGACTAAAATCATTCAAGGTTATCAACTAAACGACAGTTTCTAGAGTATTCAGGCGAAACATTTGGAATTGATACCGATGGTCATACAAGGAGCCATGACCAAAGCGACCTGGTCTGAGACTGCCCAAAAAGCAAGCGCCAGTCAACGTTGCAAACGCTTCTCAGACAAATCATCAGTCTAGTCATACCAGAAGAGAGCTCTGTTGTGATTGCTAAGAAGCTGCCAGAATCGCAAAGCCAAGCTGGTTCAGATGATTTGAATAGAGGAGAAAAGCTGGGGGTGGGCGGGCGTGGAGGGACCCTGTCTCCTGCACTTCCTAAAAATCGAAAGCAAAAGAAAGAAGCGATAGAGACCCATGAAAAATGGCATGCATCCCCCAAACAAAACGTAATTGGAAATGGAAGGTCACAACTGTATGAAACTATTGATTAGAAATATAAGCAGCTAATGGGAAAATTACCAAGTAGAGCACTCATTAAAGCAATCTAGCTCAAAGAGGCAGATGGAAATGCAAGGCTGAGAGGCCCTTGGCCCCTTGAGCTAGCAGAATACATCTAAATGAGACACAGAATCCATCTCCCTCTCTGAGATCGAAACTGCAGCTGACACAAGTGCTCAGGAAAGAGGCAGAAAGCAGCAGACTGCCTTAGCTCCATGGACTTAAATGACAGAAAATCAATGTAAACTAAGTCCTGAGATGTCATGAGAGGTGAATGAGAAACGATGAGGGGGACATCTTAATGGGCAAATGAGCCCCTCGTACATTGCAGGGTTCAGGTGTGTTTCTCTCCTAAGCCTCTGTCCCTAACCAGGAGACCACCTTCCTTCATCCTTAGAGACAAGAGCCAGAGCAAAGCTGGGGGTGAACATCTTCCTTGGACGCCATCCTTCCAAACTGCCCCTGGGAAGGCTGGCCTGTTGTGGTATTTGGGTGAGTGATGCCTCAGTCAATTCGTAGGAAACTGGCTAGAAATTAGCACTGGCCAACAATGCCCATGCCTACCACCTGTCCATCAGCAAAGCTGCTGCTGTAGAAATAGAAACATGTACGACATTGTTTAAAGTCAAATTGCTGACTTAAACATTCTGGCTTCACCTACAGCTAATCAATACAAAATGTGTCCTCTAGCAGCTGGCAGCCCCCACATTGCTCGCTGCAGGTTCTAGGAAGCAGGTCGTTGCAAAAGGCAAATGGTCACATTTCCTCCCATTCTCATTTCCAATTAGCGGGAAATGGAATCTCACATTTTGGGAAAATTAAACACCCGCGATACCGCTACAGAATATAATTCATAGTTCAATGATAACCCTAAGGTTCCCCTTTTGCTAATTTGGTTGGAAAGGTCTTTGGGTTCAGAGGGCAGGTTTGCGAAGACTGAACTTGAGAGGAAACCCCCCTTGGGTTAAGAGGTAAGCCAAGAGAACACGTCCAACGCATGAAATCAATAAGCTACTTCCGTTGAAAGCTAGGGCGGGCAACTTTGCTTGTAAAGCAGCAGTTCTCAACCTGTGGGTCGTGACCCCTTCCACTGTTCTCAACTGTAAAGGGTCAGAGTGCAAATATTTTCTGATTTGTCGCCTCTGCTACTGCAGCAGGACATTGTCATGTGCAGGACTTCAGACTTGAGTCTTGGCTGTCATTTTTATGGAAGGAGATGGCCAGGTCTTTCTTCCACAGTACCACACGAAAGCAGCCACCGGTTTAAAAAAAATGTGTAGCTGTGTTCCAACAAAAGGAATTCCTGAGTGGTGCAAATGGTTAGGTGCTCGTTGGTGGTTCGAATTCCCATAAGACTGAGCAGCCTACGTGTGAAAGGTCTCCGTCCCTGAAAACGCACTGCAGTGTAGTTCTCCTTAGAAATCCACAGGGTCACCATGACCCAGACTCCATGGACATGGCATTGGTTTGGGGTTGTGTGCCAATAAAACTTTATTGACAGACACTGAACTTTGAATGTCATAAAGTCGTCAAGTGTCATAAAACTATTTTCCTTCATTTCTGTCAGCTGTTTAAAAAGGTAAAAATCATTTGTAGCTCACCAGCCAGACATTTTTCTGATCCTGAATTTAGAGCACTAAAACCAACCGCTTGCCTGGGCAACAAAGAATCCGACGTTCTCTGACGTACTACCTTCTAGGCAGAAAGTAAAGAATGTTTTGGGGTACCTTATCAGCTGTTTACCTCATAAAGGTATGCCTTAGGGAAAAGGAGACCACCTGTTATCAGTTCCAGCCTCCCAAGGCTTCTCCTTCCTTCTTTGTTTCTCCATAACCTATTCCCTTCACCTTTCTCTCCTCTCTCCTCCACCCCCACCTCTTTGCTTGCCTTTCAATCACCACCGTTTATCAGCATTGGTTCCTAACCTTGAACCCTCCGCGGACTCGTCGCAGAACAGCCCACGTGACCTTAGTTCCCGTTCTAGTTCCCCGCTCACTGTTTCCCGTGCAGACGATTTCAGAGTTTCGATGCCCAAATCCCTCAGGGAATGATGAGAACATAAAATGAACCTGCCTCAGTTCTCTTCAATAATTCAAGCTCTTCTTTAGGGAAGGACCTGAAGCTATAGAGAGCCAAGGCGCGTTGACAAGGCCACCGGTAGAGCCCTAGACAAGAGTGCCAAGGACCGTCAAGATGTTATGCGGGGAGCACTTTGCGAGCTGGCTGCTTTGGAAAGTGAGCATTCGCCGGGGACAGAAGAGAAGAGCCTCAGCAATGAGGACGGGCCTCAAGGAGATGCATGGATGCCGACCGAGGCTGCAAGGATGGCTGCAGACATCGCCAGGAGAGTAGCCTTGGGTGGAGCAGTACCAGAGGTCGCTCTGAGTCAGACTGCACTTGATGGCATCTGGCAGAAAGAGTCAGAGTCAGTTCTTTCCGAGGGGCAAGTGGAAGACAGCTCACAGCTCATCAAGCAGAAACAATTGGCTTCAGATGGGATTGTTTCTTTATCTACTCCCATTTGAGGACTCAACCAGACCAAACTCACTGCCATCGAGGCAGTGCTGACGCACAGTGACTCCTCCCCCCGCCCCACCACAACTGTCCATGGTTGGAGAAAGTCCAGTCTTTCTCCCATGTAGCTGCCGGCGGTTTCGAACTGCCCACCGTGTGGATCACAGCCTACCCACTATGCCGCCAGAGCTCCTTATTGACGATTAGCTGAGGACAAAGGATAAGTCACCTAACTTCTGGGAGCCTTTGTCCTCATGTCTTAAAATGCACTGTTTAAGATGGATCCCCGGGGTGCTTCCATGTTGTGCTCTCTAAGTGTGGGGGACTCTGAATGATGGATGAGAAGAGGGGAACTGCTGAGCAACCACCTGGCGCGACCTCCAAATGTCAGGGAAATGATCAAGCCAGAAACCCTCTCCGGTGGGTGTCCTCTGCTTGGCCTTAGGCAGCAGGGGAGCAAAGTAGGTCGTCGCGGCACTTTTCTTACTCAGTCAGCTGCTTTGCGCCACCATTATTGCCTCGACTGTTGCTGACCGTCTTTCCAAAGTGAAATCCTAGTTCTTCCTTCTAATGTATGACTAGTTATTACACGTCTAGAAAGTTCAGCACAGGACACCCCAGACAAGAGCAAGTCAATAAGTCCTAAGGTTGCTTTCCGGAAGTCCATCTCTCTCTCGACTGTATGGTTTCAATGCCTTTGGCCTCCACTGAAAACCCTTCAACCCAGCTCTCTCTGAGGGGTTTCTTGGCAGTCACTCATCTTGAACTCCAGGCGAGTTCTCCTCAGTTCCGGTAACGGGAACCTTCTTTGCCTCATGTTCAAGTCGCCTATTTTTAACAGATCCATAACTACCTGACTATCTGGCGTCTGACCAACCCCAACGCGAGTGAGCCATATGTGTGAACAAGCAGGTACGGTGGCTGGCAGGCATTGCACTCTGACTTGGGCAAGACTCAAAAGCACCGGTGTTAAAAAAAAAATGGGAAGGAAAAAAGAAAAGAACGGAGGAAGAACATTTGTTTTTGACTTTGTGACTTGGGGTTGGGGAGGCAGAGGGAGCTGGTTGCTCATAAAACAATTTATGGTTGCCATTTCACTGGTTGATTACTGAATCTCTTCATGCAGCTCCTAATGACAGATCAAACCACGGTTCCCAAAGTGAGGTGCTGTGAGGCACCGAGTCTCCTACTGAGCACTCGTGCCTAGGAACAGGCAGCTCTTCCTCATGAAAACCTACCAGGGACCAGGACAGGAGATTGGATTGACGCGACTGAACAAAAACGACATCCTCTTTGCCCACTAACAGTTGTTTACTTCTCAGGGTGCTAAGGGCTAGAGGCTGGCAGTAACCCACACAGTTTCAACCCCTTCCGTCTTACCCTCCACACTTTGCCAGCATTGGGGGTGGGGGTGGGGGGTTACTCACAGACCAAAATGCCAGCTGCCTCTTCATTCTCTCTCTCTCTGGGAGTTACATAATTTCATGTCACCTTGAAGATATATAATCGTGCAGGAGTGGTATTCAACCTGCAAATCAGGGTCATAGCCTGATGGTGACTCTTGGTGGGTGTAGCCTTCTCATAAGGAGGTTCTTGGAAGCCTGTCCTTTCATCTTGCTGTTGGCGAGCCACCCTGAGACCTGCGAAAGCCCTGGAGATGCGTTCACCGCCATTGGATTTACAAGACTGCACATTCTGCCCTGTGATATTCCTGCATTCTGCATCATTGCATGTGACGGTATGAGTCTGAAAAGGGACTGATGGACTAGTATCTGACTTATGGACTTGACCTGGACAGGACTGGGATGTGTTACTGATGCCTAATGACTTCTTGATAGAAAACTCTCTCTTACACATATATGTATGTCACTGAGTGTGCTTCTCTAGTCAACTCGCCCTAACACATTCTCCTATTCAATAACTTTAGATGGCTGCTTTGAAAAACAAAACCGAAACACCAACCGTACCCGTTTGTCATTAAGTCAATTCAGATTCATGGCAACCCCAGGTATTACAGAGTAGAACTGCTCTGAGGAGTTTTCTTGGCTGTCATCTTAGGAAAGATGATTTACAGGTCTTTTTTTTTAACCTTAGTATGATATGTTTGAAGTTTAGCCACAGGGTAGCATGGCTGGATAATATGGCACAAAACACATATAAACAAAAGATATAAAACCATCCCATTACCAATGACGTGATTCCAATTCAAGGTGACGCTTGTCAACTTTAAAGAGGCAGGTTGGCCAGGTCTTTCTTCCACAGTGCTGTTTGGTGACTTCAAAGCCAGCAACCAAGAACTATAACCAATTGGACCACCTAGGGCTTCAAATAACTACTTCTCACTCAAATTCACTGCCATGGAGTCCGTGCTGACTCAGAGCGACCCCTTCAGGGTTCCCGAGACTGTAATTGCTTACTGGAATAGAAAAGCCAGTCTTTCTCCTGCAGAACTGTTGGTGGTTTTGAACTGCTGGCCTTGAGGTCAGCAACCCAACGTGGTTCTGAGCCCAAGGCAAAATCACTACACCTCCAGGGCTCCTCTGATGACTACCAAATTGGGTCTATGCCTCAGCTTGACGCCCAAGACCCTTCACATCCACCCCAGCCTTTCATGTTCTCTGTTGTCACAAAACTATCCTTCGCAAAGAGCGTCTGGGCCTTTACATTGAAGGCTCATTCCTCTGCCTGGATTGTCCACCCCCATCTTGACTTTACAGCAAACTACTGTTCCTTCCAAACCTCCAGTTCCCTTTTCCACCATGTACATTGCTCTTGCAGCCCCAGGCAGCATCACTCCATTCACGTCACTTAATAGTTTGTTCTGACCTGAATCTAGCATATGGAATTAAGGTCTGTCTCTTTTTCCACCTTCTTCAGGGTGCAAACTTTTTGTTTGTTGAGTAAATGGATAAATGTGTCTGGATGGCATTTCACAGTTGAGTATACGTTTGGTTTATGCCTGAACGAGTCACTGAAAAATCCTCTTTCTTAGGCGTATGGAATGTTCACTAAGGGTCACAGACTGGCTTCGTAGGCTCGGCCCCCTCATGTTACTATCTTTCCTCCCGTGGTCCATGGCAGAGCAGGTAGCCCCTGAGGACTGACTTGGGCAACAGGAGACATGTCATGATCACCTTCAGGAAATGGAGTGTTTGAGGTTTACATTTGTGGGAGTTACATAATTTCCTGTCAATTTGAAGATATATAAAAGTGTATGGGGTGGTATTCAACCTGTTGATCAGATCACAGCCTGAGAGTGCCTCCTTTTGGGCATGGCCAAAATGGACTCAGGGACCCTCCACACACACATCCACCCCACCCCTGGACTTCACCTTCCTACTTGCTGACCTGAGAGCAGCTGGAGCCCTGCCATGTTTTCCACCGACCTTGGATCCACACGAATTTGCACACACCAGTCTGGGATCTTCCTGCCTTCTGCATCATTGCATGAGGCTGCATGAGTCTGAAGAGGGACTTAGGGACCAGTA
This sequence comes from Tenrec ecaudatus, assembly GCF_050624435.1. Taxonomy (NCBI): domain Eukaryota; kingdom Metazoa; phylum Chordata; class Mammalia; order Afrosoricida; family Tenrecidae; genus Tenrec; species Tenrec ecaudatus. The sequence goes on from NC_134548.1 coordinate 147,859,726, forward strand.
TTGGACTTAGGGACTTGAGTTGGATGGGGAATGGGATACTTTCCTGATAAAGCTCTTTCTCACACATATATTTGAGTCACTGGATTTGTTTCTCAAGTCAACCGGGCTAAGTTAACATCTCTGACATTTTTAGGCAGTGCTGGTTTCAGATTGATGCTAGAATGGGAACAGAGTCCTACCCAAATATTCCTAGCCACTGGTTTGGGGAACCCTATAAACTCCTGGTGCCGAAGTTGTCTCCATAAATTCTCAGACAGAGAGGCAAGCAGATTGGCTGCTGGTGTAAACAGTCTGTAGGAATTGAGCTTCAAGGAAGGCCAACCTTTCTAACAGTGGACCAGGGAAAGATCTCAGGCGACAGAGCCTGAGACAAGAGCAGTATGTCAGCAGAAAGGTTCATCGTGTATCTGGGTTTTGAACTCCAGCACCACTGCTCAATTCAGGAAAGAAGATAAAGGAGCTCAAGGTTGAACCCCAGGATACATTCTCAGAAAGCCGCATGAAATGCAAGCTGAGGGCCAACGATCTGACTGTTGGGAACGCCAAAAAGGGTTTGCTTGTCCTCCAGGTAGGCGTTTGAATCCCCAAGACACTTACAGGATCAAAAGAGAGATTTTAAAAGCGATGTGAGCTAGCTGATGCACAAGCAGAGACCGAAGTACATGATGTTCCTAGAAGACCTGAGGTGGCTTCAGCCTCCCCTCTCTCCCAACCAACCCAGTGTGCCTGGAAGCCCTCTCAACCACGTGGTCAGTGCTATGTCACATGCCGGTATTCAGATAATGGGTCTACAAGGAATGCACACTTTCTCTTTTCCAATCAGGCTCAATGGGGAAAGCAGGCAGCCACCAGAACTCTCAGCAAGCTCAATGTCTTTGAATGCAACCAATGACTTGAAACGGAGACTTCTGGATTCATTCCACCAATATCCTCCATGCCAGGATGTTGCTGGAATGATGCAAGGAGGCGGGCAAGCCACAGATGAACCAAAGCAGCACCAGCTTTTCTACCCCATAGGACCAGGCTACCATCAGCCTCCTTGCTGCCTCCCCTGCTTCAATCCTTGGCCCCTACAGTTTGTTCTCCACACCAAGGAGCACGCAGTCTAGGAAGGAGTGACAGTCAACCAGTTTCCATTGGCTTGATTCCAATTCATGGGGACTTCACCTGTCTTCAATGGCTGGCTTTGAGGGAGTAGATTGCCAGGCCTTTCTTGCAAGTTGCCTCTGGGTGGACTTGTGCCTGTAATCTTTTTGATGAGTTGGAAACTTAGCCATGTGCATCACCTGAGCCCTCCAGGAAGGGATACACCCTGGCTTCTTTTCCATTCAATGACTGTGACTCCAGTCACGTCCAGTGACTCCCTTTTCAGGAAGCAGGTTTCTTAGCAATCTTATTCCTATAACATTTGGGGGAAAGACCTGATTGAATTGAATGATTGAGCTTTGCTGATATACATAAGGGAAGAGCTCTTCAGGCACAGAGAAACAAGTGCAAAGGCTGTGAGGGATGAGGTGGCCTAGGGTATCCAAGGAAAGGCAAGGAGACCCTTGTGATTTAAGAAGAACGGATATGGGGTGGAATCACACGATGAGGAATTCAGAGGGAAAAGAGGAGCAAGACTGGTCAGGGCCTTGTCAGTCATGGCAGGTCTCCGTCTTGACAAGATCAGAATTAACATTTTGGGGCTACATTTTTATAATCTTATATTGGAATATGTTGAAGAGTACACAGAGCATAAGCGTATGACTTGATGGAGTATGACCCCAAACTCTACCTCACCTTTCAGTACTCCATCAAAGGAACCCTGGTGGCACAGTGGTTACACATTGGGTTGCTGACCTCAAGGCCAGCAGTTCAAAACCACCCACAGCTCTGAGGGAGAAAAACTGGGCTTTCCACTTTCACAAATAGTTATAGTCTCATAAACCCTCAGGGGCAGCTCTACCCTGTCCTACAGGGTCGCCACACATCAGAACTGACTCGATGGTAGTGCGTTTGAGAAAAGTATTACATCATCTTGTAAAAAATTGATTGGGAATGGTGTGATATGGACTCCATTACCCTGAGAAGTCATCTTTCATTGAGGAAAGGCGCTTGATGATGTCACTCTGCACATGTGCTACCATTTGGGGCATTGGAGGGTGCTTCCATGTCCACACACAACGACTCTTCTGAGTCTGGTTGAGGATCAGAACCTGAATGTCTGGGTGCATTCAACATGCATCCTAGATGGCACAGAATTTCCTCTGGAGATCAGAGCCTAGTCATCTTTGCCTGCAGGGCCTCCTATTACCAGATCCTGTGCCTTTAAGCTAAATGTGTAGGGTATCTTTGTGGAAGGGACCGATAAGTTATATAAGCAGTCAAAGCAAAAAAAATCCCAGTTCTGAGTTTCTGACTCAAACCAATGAAAGTGAAATAAACCAGACACTGAAGCCTGTCTGTGAAACCTCATCTTTGTGCGGCTCTCTGTTCACTGGGTAAATTGTTAGCTCTTTACAAAAGTCACTCTCTGGCTGGGCACTTGACAAGTACTAATTGTTCCCATCAGCTCCCTGACTCTGCAAGAAAAAGACTCACCAAAGTTCAAAAGGGGTGAAGTTGAAAAGCCTGGGATAACAGAGGGTGATCAAAGTTACCCAGAGCAGCACATTACACACACACTTATCCAAACCCAAAGGCATGGTAGGTGATTAGAGTTTCTTTATCTTCAAGTATTAAAAGAATGGGATCCTTCTCCACCCTTCCCTCCAATAGGCAGTTCTGGAAGTCACAAAAAGAAGCACAAAGCCTGAAAGCCAAGCCTCCTATCATCTTGGCCTCTGGAAATCAGGTACAACTACCGGAGGAAAGAGAATCAGCAAACCGGTTAGATAGAGACTCCACATTGGTCCCAGAGACTTGATCAGAAGCCAGACAAAGGAGAGCTGCCAATTCTTGGGTCACCATGGCAGTATCAAAAGGGACGAGGAGGTTTGGGGGATCTGAACTGAGCTCTTTCTGATTCATTGTAGACTGGCCCACCATGATTCTGCTTTTCTATGCGTGTTAAGCTAGCTTGGGGACAGCCTGTTGATCTCTTTGCCTGAAGGCTTGCTTGCCTGCCTATTTTCTACGTACTCACCTGCCTGCCATTGCACATGTTATTCAAATTCACGTTCCACTGAACAAGTCACACAAAGACAGAGGCTATTCTCTAAGGGCTATGGTAAATCTTGTCGTAGGTGCCTTGCCACTTTCGGTTGGCTTTGGGTTGCTATGAGATGTGAAATTGGCTTATGGATAATCTTTCCAGTTTGCTGTCTGTTTTAGACAGCCGTTTTCTGTCTATTTAGGGCCTTTGCAAACAAGGCAAAATCAGTGCTCGCAATATAGCTGGTGTTGCAAAGAGGAGAGGCAGGGAGAGAGGGAAGGAGGAAGGGAACAAAAGGAAAACCAACGCCCACTCCTTACGCAGCTCAGAGGAGACTTACTTTGACCCAGTCTGGTTCTACTCTCAAGGAGAAACTCTAGAATATTCCCTATGAAAGCGACTTTGATGTTTGTTCCACCGCCTTTAGAAACACAAGCGCATGTGAATCAAGCCAGGGAAGTCAAAACCAAAATCAAACCCCTCACTGCCATCGAGTCATTGCCGACTCAGGGTGACCTTATGGGTCCCTGCCCCTGGGAATTTCTCAGATGGTAACCAAGTCCAGTCTTTCTTCCTCAGAGCTGCTGGTAGTTTCAAACTGCTGACCTGGCAGTCAACAGCCCAATTCTTAATCACTAGGCAACCGGGGCAGCCAAGATTTATATATTTGAGGTCAAGGGGAGGAGCCTATCTGCTCCACCACTTGCTGTAGCAACTCAGAAGTCTTGCCTTAGGAGCTTCTGACCCAAGGACCTCAACTTAGTACCTCTTCTCTGAGCCTCCGAGCTTGTCCTTTTAGATCAGCATTCTCTATATTACATAGCAATATATATTTCTGCATGCTCAATTGAGTGCATTTCATAAAAGCACAATCTCTAATTTATTCACCCCTTAAGCCCCTGGTTCCTGACTGTGTCTACCACAGAGTAGTTCCTCAAGTAAATATCCACTGAGTTTCTGAACTAGCTGATGCTTCTGTCAGTGGGGAGCAATTTTAGTCAAGATGGAATGAAATGGCAATCATCAACTTTCTCCCAATTTATAAAAATATGGCTCCCACTTCTCCTTCACTGGGGACACACCATTTCTGCAACAAATGAGAAGCGTTGACTGGAAGCACTTAAGTTGGGGGCAGGATGAGGCACAAAGAGTTTCTTCTGTGATCGCAGCTCCCCTTGTCCATTCATCTTCATAAGAACATGACTGCTGAAACTAGTTTCTCTTGCTAAATACTCAGATCGACTTTATCACATCAAAGTCTGCTCATACATATTTGCAGAATACAATACTTTGATGAGATACCCTCAACTTGATGGGTCAGCTATATAGCAAATAAATCTGCAGATTTACTTGACACAAAATAGCACAAATGAGATTTAATTTCATTTGAAAGGAACAAATTATAAGGATTATATCATCAAACATTGCATATTACAACCATGCTCCATAGTTTATCCTGAAAATCTCATGGCCATTTAGTTGATTCTGACTCTTAGCAATCCTGCATTGGGTTTCCAAAGCTCCACATCTTTACAGGAACAGAAAACCTCAACTTGCTCCTGAGGAGCAGCTGGTGGTTTTGAACCACCGAGCTGCTGGTTGGCAGGTCAACTCTGAGCAGACAGTGCCACTGGGGCTCATTACATAGTTTATAACCTCTAAATATTTGGTTTCTTCCAATCCTATGATCACTGATTTTTTTTCAATACTATGGTATAATTTGGGAGAAAGATGAGGTTTTTTTACTCTCACGACGAGTGACAGTCTCAAGACTCCACAGGGCAAGTTCTACCCCATCCTATAAACCAAACGCACTGCCATTGAATGGATGCCAACTTATAGCAACTTGATAGGGTAGGGGCAGGGTAGAACTGTTCCCATGGGTGCCTAGGATGATAAATCTTTACAGGAGTAGAAAGTCCCATCTTTCTCCTGTGGATCGGTGGTTTCAAACTGCTGATACTGTGGCGAGCAACCCAATACATAAATCGCCATAAACCAGGGCTCCTCTCTCTAAAAGATCATGGGGGACAACATTCCTTTCTTGAGCCCCTTGAATGCATTTAAAATTCCCAAAGTGCATATTGCACATGAGCAATCTATCCTTCACTGACATTCAACAAAATTGACAATGGTAACATTCAACATTCACCTAAGTACAGATCACCGTCATTCAGGGCCCAGAACATTAAGCAATCTGACCCTCATGAGCCCCTGGTCTCTATAGTTTTGGGATGTTTCCAAAAGTCACATCCCCCCACAAAGGATGAAATCTTGGCCCACTAAAGTGATTCTAAAGGGTGTACGTGCTCGCTCCCTTCTTCCTTATTGAAATCTCGGCATCTTTTGTTGCCTGCCTTAAATCAAGACACATCCATCATTAGAATGGAAGTTCCTTGCAAGCAGGAACATAACTCATGGATTCCCACAGTGGTACCCAAGCATTATGCATAATGCCAGGGTCATGGCCGGTGCTGAAGAGATGCAGTTAGAATGGCTGGGTAAAGGAACCAACTAGCCATAACTTCTCTATCACAGTATTGACTGAATGCCACATTAAAGAGCCCCTCTTGGTTTCCCCAAACCTATCCAATGCCACTGCCTATTTCCCCTATGTCTTCCTATGATTCAGTGCCTACCCACCTATGAGAACCAGCTATGAAAAGGACCACATGTCAAATAGGAAGCCCCTCCTCCCTAGGAAAAGTAAATGGGGGACCCCGTGCCTGAGCGTGTTGGAGGCCAGAAGGCGGAGAGAGAGCCCCCCCCCCCCCCAGTTATCCAGCTTTCACTGTTCACTCAGACGGCTCTCCTGCTTCTCCTGCATCAACCATAATTCATGCGGGTCGAATGTGAAGTCTGCCCCCAGAGTTTCATTTTATCAATATTTGACTAGCATGGTCAAAGAGACGGTGAGGATGCTTATCTAGAGAGCAATGGAATGGGGCCTTTGGAGTCTGCTGGAAGGTTTGCAGGACCATCTCTTCGGAGAACCCCCACCCCTCCATTGTGTGGATTCCGCACCATCTTCATCACGGTGCTCCTCTGGGTTCTCAGCGAATTTTCTCATCGGAGATGCCAGCCAGCCTTTATCATGAGAACAAATTCATGGTTCGAGGCTCTTTCTGTTTATTTGACCTCTTCTGAATTTTAGCAAACCTTTATGCCTCCTGGGTGGTCGGAAGTTAATTCTCCTTAATTGGCTGAAAGGCCATTTCAGTGAAAGGATGGCCCTGTGACCAAGCTCCCCTGCACAGGCTCGGAAAGTCGGCTGGCATCTCAAAAGGTGTTTGTGAGTCAGAAAATGGCTGCTGCCTGAAGCACCCCATAATGTTCATCTTTTCCCTGTTGCTTCTTTCCACAACCACGCCCCCACCCTCCTTTGCATGCAAAGAAGCTCTAATGGGTTTGAGAAACCCTTTGTTTTGCCTCATGCATCATCTTTGACACTGTCAACTCAACTCATCTGAAAAAAACGGTGGGGGAGGGGAAGGTGGGGGGAGACATGGCACGGCTGTTCCAAAGGACCCACGTGCATTTACATTTTAATATCGGAACCATCAGGCTAGGCCACTGAAAGGAACATCGCTGCTGCTTTAGCATGGCGCTGACATTGCCCGGCTGTACTCCAGCAGCCTTCTCTTCTGACTGATGAACACGAGTGCCACCAGAGAGAAGGTAAGTGGTGCCCTATGGCGAGCCGAAATCACGCCAGAGAATGTAGATGCTGTGAGAGGGAAGACCAATGTGCCATCAAATGCCTACCCCAGGTGGCTTCCAGCACACCTATGGCCCAAAACATGGACGGGGACACGTTTTCAAATCACACAAGGCCCTTGATGAAGTCCCCTGATAATTCCAGTGTCTAGCCGAAGAGGCAATGCAGCGCCCTCTGGAAAATCAATGGAACAAACTAGACGGTAAGGGAAAGGAGAGCAAGCCCCATGGTGCCACGCTGCCCACCCCCCCCCTCCATACATACATACACTCCATGCCCTGGAGCCTTTTTTGGATTTTGGAGAAGGGCTATTTACTAAGTGGGAAAGGGAACTGGACGAATCTACTCAATTCTAACTTGGGAAAGAGCGTTCTCCATTTGTTGTGTGCATATGATCTACTATGATCTATGGCTGTGCACAAATGCCCTGGACAAGACAGGGAGGCTGGACGAATGGGAAATTTTGCAGGCACAAAAAAATCATTGAAAAGAGTGAAATGGAAAAAGCAGCGGCTACCAATAAGTCCAAAAAAGGACCCAAAACACTGAGGACCAAACCTCAAAGGCATTCAAATCTTTTGACTGAAAACAGGCCACAGCCCTAATTAGGAATGAGTAGTAAAGAGGTGGGTCTATGCATGGGTTTTACGCATTGGGCTGCAAACCACAAGGTCAGCAGTTCAAAACCCCCAGCTACTTTGCTGGAGAAAGATGGCACATTTTCCTCCTGAAAAGAGTTAACTGTCTCGGTAAACCACACAGGCAGTTCTCATATGCCTTGTAGGCTATGCTTCAGAATCAATGGAATGGCGGTGAGTTTGATCTGGTTTGGTCTGGCATGCTTGACTCAGCCATGTCTTGAGGTGTAAGTTGTGTTTCCAATCCAATCTCTGTCTACTCTGTGACCTTGGGCCATCTGCCCAAACCAAACCAAACTCACTGCCATCGAGTCAATTCTGAGTCAGAGTGCCCCTGTAGATGGTTGCTACATCTGTGCAACCTTATAGGAGCAGCCAGACTCATCTTCCTCTAGAGGGGCAGCTGCTGGGTTTGAACCACCAGTGTTGCAGTTAGTAGCTCACCGCCCAAACCACAGCACCTTTGTGCTCTATGTCTGCTATGTCTAATCTGGTGTCATTGAGTCGATTCTGATGCATGAGAAGCACGTACATTTCAGAGTAGAAGTTCATTCGTGGGGAATTTTCAAATGGCTCTGACCATTCAAATGCAGAATGCCAGGTCTTTTTTCCAAGGTACCTCTGAGTGGATTCAAACAGCTAACCTTTCAATCAGGAGCCAAGTGCTGAACTGTTTGTGCTACTCAGCTGGTCCCACATCCTCCCAACCCAAATGCGTGTCATCTATGGGTTAGAATTGGGTGAGTTTGCTTTGGTTTGTTGATGAGGTTCTTTGAGAGTAATGAATACCAAGTGCTATGAACAGAAACTGCACCAGCAAGTAGGAAGCATGTGGCAGCCAAGCGTATCAATTGGGTCAACACAACGCAAGGTACTGTCTGGATTCAGTTGCTTTAGACTCTCGCCTTGGGTCTGCAACTGACTCGCTGGGGGTGCTTAGATATGTCCTTGTCTTGGCAGAGATGTGTTTCCTTACCGGCAAATCCAACCCAACCCAGTGCCATGGTGTCTATTCTGACTTGGAAAGTGGAACTGCCTAGAGGGGTTCCACAGCTGCCATCTTTAGGGAAACTGGTGGTCAGTGGGGTAGCTGAGGAGTTTCAATGGTGACCATTTGGTTAGCAAGCTAAGCACTGGAACACAGCGCCCACAAGGCTCCTGCCAAACATCAGCCCTTTCAAAAGAGAGCCTCTGCCATCTTCCTTGGCTGTTTTCAGATCTTTGTCAAGATCGTCTGTGACTGCAAACCAGAGGGACTTTCTGGAAAGGTCCTAAAGCAGTGGTTCTCAACCTGTGGGTCACGACCCCTTTGGGGGGGCGGTTTCAAACGACCCTTTCTCAGGGGTCGTCCAATTCATCATAGTCGCAAAATGACAGCAATGACATAGCAACGAAAATAATTTGATGGTTGGGGAGTCACCACATCATGAACTGTATTAAAAGGTTGGTGGCATTAGGAAGTTTGAGAACCACTGTCCTATACCCTCTTGGCTCTTCTCCTTCAGAGTTCCCAAACACAGGGCCCGGCTTGGCCCTGGAGTTTTTCAAACAGACTCCCTTCCTAAAACTCTATTCACAGAATTGACTCTTGACATTAGAACTTAGCCACAGGGTTGACGCAGACATGGAAAGAGTGAAGTGACAGCACAGAAATCATAAGAAGAGTGACAGAGATTGGCACCTTTCTTCCTGTCCCATCTTCTCCGACCCCAACCCACCCCCCTGCTTTGTCATCTTCTCCCACGAAGCTCAGCGTGGCAGATGTGGGAAGACATGGGACAAGCTCCTCCCTTAGTTCCTAAGTGGGCTTCCGGTAGGTGTTCACAGAACTCCAAACTAAACTCACTGTCATCGAGTCAATGCTAACTCATACCAACCCTTTTTGGGTTTCCAAGACTGTAACTGTTTATGGGAGTAGGACGCCCAATCTTTCACCTGTGGTGGTTTCTAACTTGTGAGAATGCAGATCGCACGCAACCCAACCCGTAATCACTACACCAGAGAACACGATAATGGGAGCATCCCAAATGGCTTTCTAAGAGTTAACGGTCTTCTCACAGCACCTGAGTGGCAGGCGATACCTGTCCTGTGTCATTTTGAAAGCAACACAGAAGGCCGTGGTGATTTCAGCGGCGTGTGTTTCTTTTTAAAGAGGTCTCCTGGCCAAGCTGAAAAGACAGGAGTGAACTTTCTGATATTCACGCTTAAGAAGCTACCAATTGCCATCTGTGGTGCTGAGTTGTGGTCCTAGCTGGCAGAGGTCAAAACAAGAAGCCATGTTTTAACATCTTGTGACATTTACAAGAAGTGTAAAGCTGGCTTTGGTCAGGAAGATGTACGCTTCATCTAAGCCGTTCTGAAGCACTGCAAAATGATCCCCCGCCCCCCACCACCACTTTCCAAAAGAAAGCAAAAGTGTGAGTATGAAAGTTTTGCCCATGTCTTGGAAAAAAACTAATAGTACCACTTCAGAGCTGCAAAGTTCATTAGTGATCAACTTGTTGAAACACCAGCTCTGTAGACGAAGAAAGAGGGGGAGGCTCACAAAGGGGAAGCATGTGTTTAAAGTCGTGGTTCCAAAGGGCAAGCTCTGTCTTCTCCCCACAATCCACTGCGCGCTCCTTGCTAAAGGTGGGCAAAGCCAAATGCCACCACAATTACTAACCTTTCAAGCTTGCACTTTTCCTGCACCAGGTAATTTGCTTTGAGTAACAAAAATCTTTTCAGTAATCAAGTGGTCTGTCCCGAAGGGACAAGCAGACTCATGTATATTCTTTAACAGGGAAGAGAGGGAACCTGCTGAATTCTAATGAGGAGCAGGAAAAGAAAACTGGAAAACAGAAGTTTCATGAGGGGCTAGGATGCGTGGTGCTTCAGGGTCAACTAAAGTGTGTGGTCCTACTGATGAGAGTGAGCAAAACCAGCACAATCCAAGTTGGCACTGAGTTCTGCCCAGGAAGCGAGAAATAAAAGAAACCAGAGTCTAAATTATTAGTGAAGCCGACACCACCCTAAGTGAAACGCAAACATGACCTCTTCAGAGGGGACTTTATTGCTCCCCTTTGCTCCCTATAGCACTTAACATGCACGCACTGCCACGGAGTCCCTTCCGCCTCATGGAGACCTTACAGGGCTGGGTGGAACTGCCCTGGGGGGTTCCAAGACAGTCACCCTTGATGGCAATAGAAAACCTCATCTTTCTCCCAAGGAATAGTTGGTGGTTTTGAACTGCTGACCTTGCAGTTAGCTCACCGAGTAACCACTACACAACCAGGGCTATTCATTTATTTGTGTTTGTTTAGGTTACAAAAAATGGAGACTTTGTTGTTTTCCTTTTTGTTCGCAGCACCTAGAACAGTGCCTGGAATAAACCAGGTGCTCCACAGACACATACATAGTGAATGAATGAATGAATGCATGCATGAATACGGCTAAAGTAAATAAGGTGCACTAGGGTCAATGCATTCAAGACGATAATGGCAAGCATAGGATAGGATAGGCTATGGTTTCAAAGACATTTTTGATTCTTGCTACTTCTAGTCAGAATAAACCGTGTAACACAATGGTTCATTATTCATCTATGAAAAGTAATGAAGTTCTAATACATGCTGCCACATGGGTGATCCTGGAACACAATATACACAGTAAAATATGTCAGACCCTCAAAGGACAAATATTCTGTGCTCCCATTTACATGTGAAATATTTGAAATAGGTAAGTCCATCAACACAAAAGAAGAGCGGTGGCTAGTCAGGAGGCGGGGGGAGCGGAAGGCGGTAAACTCCATTTGATGCGAATGATTAACCCTCAGCGAACATTAAACAAGGGGTTCAACCCTAAGAACACTGGTGAGGATGGCACACGACCAGGTAGTGTTGCGTTTTGTTGTACATAGGATCGCTAGAAGGCGATGTTGACTTGACAGCACCCAGTAACGACAAAAAGTAAGCAAAGAGAATTCGCACCAATGATTCTAAATTTGGGCTAAAGGATACAGAACAATAGTAGATATGCGCATCATCACGATGAGAGGTGTTATGTCCGAGATGCAGGTTCTGTCATTGGGGAAGGTGCTCACAGGCATCGAGGGAGCTCATCAGGATAACAAATCCAAGGAATCTGAGAGGTGACCGTGATGATTTTGGAATTGTTAGCTGAGATTGAGAACACTTGGGATTATGACTCTCAAGAAGCAACCCGGAATTCCTAAAGGCGAGGACAGGAAGTATGCATGAAATCGAAGAACTCACCCAAATTAGGCCTTTCCAATTGGAGGATAAATGGGTTTTGAAGACTCTGTAAGGTAGTGGCTCAACTGTGAGTGGTTATATTTAATTTGGGGACTAGTGGAGAAGGGGGTCACCCTTCTGCAAAAGAAATGCTGTTCTCTGTGCTAAAGAAAGCAGCCATAGGGCTAGAGTTGTTATGAAAATGCTTTAAAAGACTTCTAGAACTAATACACACCAAGGGCAGGCCAAGATTTGCCTATCCCCTTGCTCAAAGTCAATTTGATGGTCAGACATAATCATTCGCACTCCAGTCTGAAACCCTGACAAGCCAGCTTGAACTGCAAAATCCCAAAGTGATTCTATATTTACTACATTTAATGAATGTAACCTATGCCTGCATTAAATTGCTGTACATATCTCCCCCACTTTTAGCACCGTCTTATTTCCCTAGGGATGCAGCGGTTAAAGCATTTGATGGACAGTGCAAACCCACCAGTCCTTCTGTGGGAGAAAGGTGTCTCAGCCTGTGTCCTTAAAGATGCACAACTTGGCTTGTGACTCTGAAGCAACTCATTCTCAGTGAGTTTGATTTTGAGGGTATTTCCTTTAAGTTACTCTTTGATCATTTAAGACTGTCAGCAAGGTTATAGTCATTGAAGAATTTTTTCACATGCTACCGATGTCTCTAGTCTACTGGAGATTGTGCACCTGCATAAAAGTAAATACGACTATTCTCTATTGACAGCCCCATTGATCCACAAAGAGCCCGGTACGCAGTAAATGTTCTGTAAATATTAGTCATAGGAATTTGTAAAGAGCCCCATTTACACCCTGAGAGAATTACCTGTACATGTTCAAAGTCTCAGGCATACCTGACCCGGAATGTGTGTGTGTGTGTGTGTGTGTGTGTGTGTGTGTGTGCATGCGCTTGCTCTTGAAATTCCATCTGCGTTTGCCCTCGTGATCACCCCTCAGGTTGAATGCATTATCCGTCCCCCTTGACATGTGTGTATGTATAACAAGACCCTGAAACAAGTTTAACTATAATAATTGTCCCAAGCAAGATTATTGTAATTAGCATTTCCTCAAACATGCCAATCTTGCAGCACCTAAACATTGAACTCAATTTTCATTAGGAAAGCGGCTCCCTTCTCCCTAAAAAACACATGCTTTTTAAAGTCTCAATTGCCAATTTAAATGTCCAGTTAGTTCATGGTAACGGAAGTGCATAATTTACCTGTCATGCTTTCCCTGGAAGGCCCATTTCCAATCACTTCCCACACCCCCTTTTCCTTTGCCTTCTGCCCAGACCAATGCTCAGCACTTCCTTCGGTCTGGTTTTCAACTCTCAGAACTTCTGAAGCAAAATTCCTCCATCTGCACTCCTGAGGCTGGAGGACAAAAACCAGACTACATTTGCAGTCTCCTAGGCTAGCCTGCCCTGGAGAGTCTCAGCCAGCAAGTGGAAATTGGAGTTCGCCTGGAGATCCGAAATGAGTTAAGGATTGGAGAGGTCAACTTGGGAGTCGTTAATGCAGAGGTGAAAGGTGAAGCGCTGGGAGGAGATGAAGTCACGCAGGAGCGGAGGTAGCGGGAGAAGAGAAGCAGATCAAGGGCAGGCTCTTGGGAATGCTTCCATTTAAAGGGGCTGAGAAGAGGGGAATGCACGTGTGTGTGAGCACACTCCATGGGATCCCAAGGAAGGAAAAGGAAGGAGTGTGGGGAAGATTGGAGGCAACCCCAGGTAAATTAGGAGTGAGGTGCAAGCCAAGAGAAGAAACCCTTGCAAGCAAGATGTGTAACAGTGCCGGAACCTCCAAAGAGATCAAGAAGACCGAGGCCAATTTCAAATTTTCGTGCTCCAGACCTGCTGGCACCAAGAGGGTTGGAGGAATGCCTGCAACTATTGCCCTGAGATGATCTTTAAACCAAAAACATCCTCTGATGCCTTCTTTAAAACAAACACTAGTTTAGCTTCACCGGTTAAGACCACCTGTCTTGGACATGGTGCCTTTTATGAGCTCCACTTGACAACCTCAACTCAGAAGACTAGAGAGAGACACTAAGGGGCAATCATGCATTTGAGATAAATGAGGGAGCAATGGAATGAAAGGCCATTGCAGTGTACATGTCAACATGGTTGAACTTCTGTATGTCTTGCTGTGTCATGTGCTCAACACAAACGAAATAACTTGTTTAAAAAGGAACTATGCAGGCCAGAGGAGAAGCCATTATTAGATTGTGCCCCATGGAGGTCACAGGCAGTCTTTGGGAAAGCAGTCATCCTGACAACATCCCTGTGTCCTCTGCCTGTCCATGGGTGTATCTGCATACCGCCATCGGGCGAATACAGTTAATGACTGTTTACTAAGTGCCAGGCCCATTCGTGTTATCATCTCCCTTTCATGCTCAACAACGTTGGGCATTTCAGGGAACTGAGGCCACAAAGATGACATAATTTGCCCAAGAGCTATTGCCTGGTTGGTCCTGTCCAGTCCATCCGCTCGGCTCCTGATGGTTCAGGGAGCGGAGCACATGCATCATGCAGAGAGAGTCTCTTGTTGTAAGGTGCTTGGCCTAGAGCACGGACCTTTGCACACATGCTGTTAGCAGCATGGCTATGTTCTGTTCAACCTCCAAACTGGGAAGCAAAAACGAAAAACACATCCACACTCATGGCCATCGGGTCGATTCTGACTCACGGGGCAACCCTACAGGACAGCAGAGCAGAGTCTCAGTGGGTTTCAGAGACGAGGACCAGGGGTTTCAAACTTCTGACCTGGTGGTACCAGTCCAACACCTAACCCTCCATATCAGGAAGGCGTATTTCAAGAATTCTGATTACGTCCGTTGGAAAAGTCATTGAAACGCACCCAGTTAGAATTCACCTGTAAGTATGAAAGTAGCTTCCAATGGTTTGAAGGACAAAAATAAAGGTGTAACGTCATTGATTTGGTGGTAGTGACTGGAGTTCAAATGATGTGCCAATTTAACGCATCTGAAAAAGGAACAGATTTGATAGGATGCTCTTCAAGCGCTCCCCCCACCACCCCAACTAGGCTGGTCTTTCTAGGATTCTCAGATGCAGGACCAGCGCCAATTCTTTTAAAGACTGAGAATATGAAGCAGAATGTAAATGCAGCAGCAGAACTGGTGGGTCTGGAATATCGAGAGGCCTATTGTTCAAGTCATTGGTGGCTAGCTCAAAGGGAAGCTCGGAGAGCCCCTCACAAAATGAGACACTGCAATTTCAACCAAAGTACTTGTTTACAACCCACTGCAGACTTCATGAGACAGCTAGCTATAGGAGAGAGGGAGAGAGAGAGGTGGGACAGACACTCTGACAATTAATGTTCTTGCTGTCTATAGAAAAACAAATGAGGCTCTGGTCCGAAACACTTAGCATCGTTGTTAATTGTGCATGTGCGCAGCAACAATGCTAGGCATTTAGGATGGCTTCCACTGATTGTCCCCTTCTTTTTCTGGATCACAAAAATCCATTCAGACAGCTAAATAATAGCAAGCACTTATGCAAATAGTTAATTATGAGGCAGCGATCATCATAATCTTGTGTCTTTATGAAACAGCTTGGAT
Source organism: Tenrec ecaudatus (assembly GCF_050624435.1). NCBI lineage: Eukaryota > Metazoa > Chordata > Mammalia > Afrosoricida > Tenrecidae > Tenrec > Tenrec ecaudatus. The sequence continues at coordinate 147,875,041 of NC_134548.1, forward strand.
AATTGGGATCACCAAATGAATTTTTTTATTAGTATTATTTTACCAGTGGTTGAAAAAAAATGTGTTAGCCTGGCAAGTCGTTTTCATACATCATTCAGTCCACCAGAATTCAAACGTGGCCCCTCAGACATTTACTAAAGCGGTTTCTTTTCCACTTCTACCATCTGGATTTTTCTTTTCCCTTCTCCCTAAGACTAAGTCTAAATTGCTTCTATAATAATTTCAGGCCACACTGATCAGCCGCATAATAAAAAGAATGGATGGGATGGTGTCATCTAGCGAGAGTGGTACAGAGAGATGGTGCTAGCATGTGGCAAAATTGAAATTGAAATGATTAACATCGCCCCCATTAAAGGAACCATAGGGTTCATGAAAGCTATAATTAACCAAACCCGCTGCTACTAACGTGATTCGGATTCCTCTTGTTCCTGCTCATACAGAGTAGAACTGTGTTTCCAGGAGTTTGCTTGATGTCCCTGTTCCAGAAACCCGTCACCAAATTTTTCTTCTGTGAAGACATTCATTCGCTCACTGAGTCACTCACTGACTCACCAACTCACTCACTCACTCACTCACTCACTCACTCACTCACTCACTCACTCACTCACTCACTCACTGCCAGTCAGTCAATTCGGACTCATAACAACCTTATAGGACAGGGTAGAACTATCCCTGTGGGATTCTGAGACTACCACTCTTGGCAGGAGGAGAAAGCCTGATCTTTCTCCCTCAGAGGTGCTGGGTGGGTTCAAACTGCTGACTTTTAGGTCAGTAGTCAGGTGTCAACAGTTTACCTTCCCCAGGGGCTGCCTTATAGGGCTGGAATAAACACCTTAAGAATTATCCACTCGGTTTTATTTTACCGATGATGAAACCAGGGCTCATAGCAGAAATGAACTTTATCCAAATCACCGTCCTGGTGAGTAGCGGAATCTCATCCTCTTGCCTTCACCTCACACCCCACCTATGGTCTCTATCATTCATGATTCAGTGTTTATGTCATGTCTATACCATTTATTGCCAAGAATTCAAATCTGTTTATGAAATTAAGCATTGACCTGAATATTTTCAGCTGCCAAATAACGGGAAGCCCAGCTACTGAAAACCAGCTGCGCATCTAAAAGAGATCCATCCCCTCTCTTTTCATGGGAATCTGCCCTCGTGGGGGCATGCCAACGCAACAGCCTTTAATCTCATTTGATCTATTTGACCTGGGAGCACAGGATAAGGTTATGGGGTGGGTAGGAAGAGAAAGAAGAACCACCAGTAAATATTTCTGGAGCCAAGAAGCCTACAGCTGGCCACATACAGTATTGGTGAACATCATGAGCATATAAAACCACGTGCCAAGGCAATGTTCCTGCACCAAGAGCATACCCCAGGAGACCAGGGTTTATGATTCTCACTAGCCTCTTCAGCATGGCACACAGCATGATGGCATGCCTGGTGGCACCAGCCGTTGCCTGCAAGGGCACCATTTTGGAACATTCTTGCCACACACCCCCTTCATGTCCCACAGGGCCCTGTCCTGTAGGATTCCTCTGCTTTGCAAATCCATAGATTTACATACTTGAAAAGCCCTGGTAGTTGCCCGTAATTGACTTCCCATCAAAGAAATGCTGACCTAGTTGTTATCTAAGCCACCACCCTGCAGCCTAGCTTTCCACAAGCGCCGTGAAGTACGCTTGGTCGATGGTGGGGCCTTCGTACCAGGCCGTTCCACTGGGTCACCTCATTTCATCAGAAGGAGAAAACCAAGTGCATGACCTGTGACCCAACTGCCTGGCGGTGCTCGCCCTGAGCACTCACCCCGCTCCTGCACGAGGTCAACACTCAGACCTGACATTCTAGACCTGGAGGGTTCTCAGCAATTTCTGGAAATGATTTGCGCAAGCCCCCATTTGTAACTATTCACTGCATTGAATTGTAGCTGACGGGTAACGGCAGGCCCTTTCTCCTCTAGAGGATTGGTGGTCAATGGAACTAAAAACACATGGTCACTTACCGTGCCGCAGTTAGAATCTGAAAAATCCTCCACCTGTTGAGGGAACAGTGAAACCAGTTGCTAGCAAAAGCTTGGAAGAGAGGAGTCAGAGCAATACAAGTTTTCCATTTGCCTTGGCTACAAGATCTCCCAGATGTGCTTGGCTCCCTGGTTGGTTCCGCTCAAGGCTTCGGGAGTTGGGGAACTTGGGAGGCAGAGGGCGGGGCGGGGCGGGGCAGCACCCAAGGCTGGACTCTGCGTGACTAGAGGCCAGCAGCCAGAGGTTCACCACGGACTCGGGGGAAGTGCCATTCCTTTCACAGACAGCGATGCCAATCTCAGCACAACACAAAAGCCAACCAAACCCCAAAGCAAGCAAACATTGACATGAAACTGCCTGATGGGAAGGAAGGAGGAGGAATTCGCAGGGGTCTCCCTTATGCCAGGACCTTATGAAACGCAAACAACAAAAGGAAACAAATGAACGAAAAGAACAACGAAGATGCTGCTGCAGCTCTTGAAGCACCTGAAAACTCAAAGCTCATACAACTTCGGTCTCTTCCACCTGGGCTCAAGTACGCAGGGTCTTTCCCTTCCAACAACCTGATGTGCTGTTTTCAGTAGTCTGTGTCTCTGGAGTCACAAGGCAAGGATTGAGCTACGGGCGTTGCTGATATTAACAAGGGGCTGTGAAGTGTGTTCATGTGAAGATTCCAGTGGATTCAGTGAGCTTTCAGTTCTGCATGAAGCCAGAGTGAAAGACATGACAAGGGAGTGACACTTTGGTGCTCAGAGCAGCTTATGTGGCCTGTGCATTCTCGTGGGAGAAATGTTTGCTGTGCATCAAAGATGTCTGGAGTGAAGGGAGTCTTTGCATGCCTAGCAGCAGAGCCCTTGCCTCATGCTTTGGGTCACAATAAAAGAAGCTGGCTTCCTGGTTCTCTGATTTGGTCACATTGCTGGGAAAGTAAAGTGTTAGGAGAGACCAAAGTGCTGTCCTTGGGGAGCCCTGATATCAGATGTTAGTGTCCTCCACTAGCAGACTGACCACCTGGGGTCCCTTCTTCCATTCCATCCCAGGAAAGAAGTCATCTAGAGGGTACTGATCTACCCTGTGACTTCACAGTCCCCACAAAGGGAAGGACCCTTTTCACTACCCACATCCTCATGCACACAACAAATAAGGCACCTTTCAAAATGAAAGAAAGCCAGGGGGTGGGGAGACCTAAAGATCCATAGGGAATCTTAGTACCAGACAATTCTCAAGGCCAATATGGAACACTGCTCTAACCTGCCATTTGCATGCTACTGTACTGATGGGAATCCTCAAATAAGGATGGGTATAATTGAGTTCGATGGGGACTGGACCAGACTGAACGTTAATTGGGAGAGCTACTGTCTCTCGAGATGGTTTCTATTTCTATGGAATCCTCTCGGCTGCCTATTCAGGTCCTTGCAAAAGCTGCACTGGGAAGACTTTGGGGAGCTCATTCCTTACCTGGGAGTGCACATTGCCAGAGGTGGATTGTTCAAGGATGACCCGTGCAGATGTTACAGGAGCATCAACCAAAAGAGGTGACGATCATCAGAAGCAGACCGAGGCCATGGGGAAAAGAAAGGGGGCAAAAAGGAGAAGGATATTTATTAGAGACAATAAATTAATTTTAAGTGCCTACTGTATACAATCATACACACGTGTACACAATTTGAGAAGGTTCGGAAATGAGATCTTTTATAAAAGACACTATAATCATGATGTTTTGAATTCAAGAAAGAGTTTACTATTGATGATGTGCCAGGCATTGGTAGAGGTCCTAGGGATTCATACAGTAGTAATAAAACATAACTCCCCCTGCCCTCATATATATTACCATATTCTACAATGGTTTTCAGGCCATCTGCTTATCGCAGAGTTCCACAAAAATACACAGAATGTTATTAACTCTAGGCAAGAGCCCCACCTTCCCAAATCCCGCCTTATTTATGTCTTCATGTATGGCAAATATAATGCCATCAGATTCACCACATTTTTACATCATAACACCAACAAGCACCACCAGTGTGGTGTGAAAAGCATTAGAGACCTGGCCTGGAGATCACCACCCAGGTTTCTCAGCCTGGTGGTAACAATGATTCATTTGTTCTTGGGCAAATTCCCTTGTTCACTCAGACAGAGTCTTGATGGCATCATGGATATGTGATGGGCTGCTCGCCACAAGTTCAGCAGTTCAAACCCACACAGAAGCTCCTCGAGAGCAAGACAAGGCTTCCTACACCCGTAAAGAGTTACAATCTTGGAAACCCACAGGGGCAGTTCTCCTCTGTCGTATAGTGTTGCTGTGAGACACCTGAATGGAAGCGAGTCTGGCTTGGCCTACTCTCTCAGGGAGCTGTAGAAAACGAAGGAATTTGACAAGGTGATTTCTGAAAACCCCTCTAGTCCCATCCCCTAATTGTCACTCGTTTTGGTGCTGGGTTCATTAAAAGCACACAGATTTCTGGTCCTTTTCTCAGAACAACAGGTCATTGGTAGTTACAGAGCCTGGAGCCCCGCCTTCTGAGCTGATGAGGCCAGGAGAACTTGACCCACACCATAAAGACCATGTGGCAAGGGCCACTGGATGGCATCCTGCCCTGGGCAACAATGTTATTTGAAACATAGATTGGGTTGTTCTTTCTGATAGAGAAGTTAACCATGGAAACTTAAGTGAGAGTAATTAGGGGAATCTAATGGATGACTAACTGACCCCAGGTTTCTCTCTTGTCATCTGTTAGGAGCCCGCGATGGCGGTGATGGCTGGTCAGTCAGCAGCTATACTCACCCAGTTACAAGATAGACAAGCTCATCCCCCAATAAAATGATTCTTAATTTAAAAAAGGACAAACAAGTCTGTCTTGGAAAAAGTTTGACCAGAGGGCTTTTTAGAAGCAAGGATGATAAGACATGGTCTTACATGCTTCAAGAATGTTGTCAGGCAAGACCAGCCCCTACAGAAGGACAGAATGGTTGGCAAAGTGTCAGGGCAGTGTAAAGAAGGACATCTCTCTAAGAGGTGGATGGACACAGTGGCTGCAACAATGGGCTCTAGAATAGGAACCAAGGTAAGGATGGTGCAGGACCAGGCAGGGTTTCCTTCCGCTGTGCTTGGGGCTACTGTGGGTCAGAACTGACTCAAACGCTGCCTAACAGCCACAATAATAGTCCACAAGAGGGAGAAAAAAATTCAAAGACTGGGTGAAATGGCAACTATTGGGGGGGGGGGAGAGGTATTGATTAATAAGCCATTTAATACAAGGTTGCTGATCTGAAATGTAAACCCCCCATATTAATTGCAATATAAAATATTGTAAAAAGGAAAAGGGAAAAAAAGAAACAAAACACAGCACCGACAGCTTTTCTATCTAATTCTGCTTGCAAATCTGTGGCAGATCATATACTCCGCAGGAATCCCTTCCCTACCTCTGCTCTGGAGCCGCCAAGCAGATGGCAGCACTCATCCTCCCTGATTCCGGATGCCCAACTGGTTTGTTCCCTCCCTCTCCAACTCCCACACCAAGACGGGTGGTGATTCCTTCGCCTCATCTTCCCTTAGGATGCCCTTTCCCCCATGTCTTGGTCTGTCTGGTCTGGTATCCGGCTGTTCAATTACCCATCCCTCCCTGTAGTATCCTAGGCTGCAGTTCTCATTTGGCCTCTGCAAGGCAAGTGCAGTAACTCCTAAGGAAAGAGCCAACCATTCTTCTTGTTCCATCTGGTCTCCCTCAAGGCAACTGGGATGTGGTGGTGCACTGTTTAAGTGCTCAACTGCTCACCTCAAGGTTAGCGGTTCAAACCCACCCAACAACTCTGTGGGAGAACCATCGGTCATCTGCTCCCATTAAGATGGCAGTCAATAAAACCCTGTGCGGTAATTCAACAAGGTCACTGTGAGTCAGAATCAACTTGACAGTGCGCAATAGTAAAACAAGCCATTCCGCCAACATTGTAGACCAGCGGTTTTCAACCTGTGGGTCGTGACCCCTTTGGACAGGCCGAACAACCCTTTCACAGGGGTCGCCTGATTCATAACAGTTGCAAATGTACAGTTAAAAAGTAGCAACGAAACTTATTTTATGGTTGGGCGGGTCACCAAAACATGAGGAACTGTATGAAAAGGTTGCGGCATGAGGAAGGTTGAGAACCACTGTCCAAGACCAAGGACTCTAGTTCCAACTAGTGGGAGAGAGAGAGAGGAAGAGCCAGACCAAAGCTGCAGGTTGTCTTTCTGGGCAAAGTGGAACAATACTTGGCCTCTAGCTCTTGCCTATATGTCTAAGAACAGAGAGTAGAGATGGTATAAAGAGGGCCCAAGAACGGATGCATTTGAGTGGCGGTGCTGGAGGGGAACAGGGAAAGTACCATGCACTGGATCTATCTTGGAAGAAGTAGGGCTAGAGTGCTCCTTAGGGCAAGGCTGCTGAGCCTTAGTCTTTGGGCATGTTGTCAGGACAGAGCAGTCCCTAGAGAAAGGACGTCATACTTGGTAACCTGGAGGAGCCCGAACAAGAGGAAGACCCTCTACAAGATGAGTTGCTACAGTGGCTGCCACCGTGGGCTCAATTGTAAGGACCATTGTGAGGCTGGTGCATGATGGTCAGTGTTTCCTTCTGTTGTGCATAAAGCCACTATGGGTCGGAGCTGGCTTGAAGGCACCTAAGGAAAAGCCCAGATGTCTCACAGGTCCTTGACATGACAGAGAATCCTGAACTTCCTGGCCTTGATTTCCTCATCCGCAAACCCGACACGAGTAGTGTGTCTACAGTAGGGATGGTCTTCCACGTTTACAACAGTTAACATGGCACAGAGCCCAAACCAGCTGTGGACAATGGGTTTGGACAAGCCAGGGTTGTAGGCTAGCTGAGATCATGCACACAAATCAGGCACAGCAGAATGACATGCCCAGAGTTCTCACTGTGAGTTTCTGAGACTATCATAGTTTATGGGAGTACAAAGCCCAGTCTTTCTTCTGAGGAGCTGCTGATGGTTTTGAACTGCTGACCATGCCCGTCGCAGCCCAACTCAGAACCACTAAGCAACAAGAGCTCCTTTCCCAGAATTAGCACTCCATACGTTGCCTGCATGCTTACTGTTTAACTAGAGAAAAGCGGTAAGAAGGTGAAGGAGGCTATCGCAGGGTGCCTGGACCTCAGCTACTGTACACTCTTGCTACCCTGGGCACAGAACCAGCTACTCAAAGCTAGAACCCAAGTACATCTGCAGGGAAAGCATCTGCTCTACTGACAGAGAGGAAGAGTGTCCCATGTATTACGGTTGGACTGCTCTGCCAAGCCCACCAGAAATCATGTGTGGTACATGAACGGGAGGTCTTCAAGCTCTACCTGAAAATGCCGCAATCCTGAACACCCCTTTCCAATTTTGTTCTTTGAGGAATTATTTTAATCTCCTGAGGACTGGCCCCTGGCAGAGCCCCGAAGTCCCCTGAGTGTGCCCTGACCACCCCTCTCATAGCCTCTGCAAGGTACCGAATTGGGGTTCCAGGGCCATCCTGCAATCCTCCTTTTCCTGCCAAGGGACAGGGAGTTTGAGTTGATCCTTGCCTCAAGGCAAGAGCACCCACAGACAACAGAAGTTTCTAAAACTTGAAGGATTCAGTCTCCCGTCCTATGACATTTCGAAGGGAGACAGTTTGGTAGATGCTTGTCTTCATTAGCTCTCCATTGGTACCACCAAACGGGTACACTACAGAGCAACCGCTCTCAGAACGTCAGCAGTCCTTTGGAGAGCCACTGGTGGCTTAATTCCGGAGTCAGCGAGGGTGGGAGAGAGAGAGGCAGCAGACGGTAATGGAAAGAGGCCTGGATCCACCTGTGCCACACTACCTCGCAAGTCCATTCAAAATGGCAGCATCCAGTTTTCCTAGATAAACACTCAATGGTGTTGGACAAAGTATCCCCCCAAAGGTCCTTCTTTCTGTGGGGCATTTTAAGAGATAATATTGAATTTCACTCAGTCAAAAACCTTTGCTACGGAGCATAGCCTGGGTTAACAAGAACAAAGGCTTCGAGAGAAAGGCTTAGGATTCTGCGGGGCTCACAGAGCCCTGTGGAGCCAAAGGCCATACAGGCAAGTTTGTCTTCTGTGCTTCCTCTTTCCCATGAGGTTCCCAGCCTCCTTCTATCTCCGGAGAGAAACACACAGGGGCAGGCCTGAGAGGTTTGTCCAGTAGCTAAATCTCCCGACAGAAGTCACCATTCTTCGGAATAAAAAACCAATCTAGGGGGAGACAGTCAGAAGTAGAATTCTTATCTCCCATACGGGAGACTCGAGTTCAATAAGCAGGCCACGGGCCACACGCGTAGTCCATCTATCAGTGGAGGCCTGTGGGTTCTAGGCTGCTGACTAGGATTCGGTCGAGTTTTCTAGACCAGGATGGATTGGGAATAAATGATAGGCCATCTCCTTGGGAAAGTCAGCCAATGAAAATTCTATGGATCATAAAGAGGCAGCCCTGCAACCTATCATGAAGAAAGCAGAGGACTAAGCAGCATTTCGTTCTGCGACACATGGGGTCACCAGGCATTGTGGCCAACTTGCTAACAACTGATGGTTTGGTGCGGGAACTCTCTTGGGTCTGGTTTTGTTTGGGCCTTCAATCTGAAGGAGTTAGGTTCATCTCTCTGGGTTGGCAAGTCCCTCAGGTATTGTGTCTCTTGAGTGCACGGAATCACCTTCTAGCCCGACGCGCTTGACATACCCTGTGGGATAGAGGATTCAAGGGGCCACTGTAAGCAAGTGATACTGAAAGCACTTTTTGTTACCATCAGTCAGAGACTCTGAGGGCTGGGAGATGTTTTTAGTGAATTTTGAGAGACCATTTAGGGTCCCTGGTGGCATAATGCAGTGATTCTCAACCATCCTAGTGCTGCGACCCTTTCATACAGTTCCTCATAGGGTGGCCCCCTCAACCACCAAATTATGTTTATTGCTACTTCATCACTGTCATTTTGCTACTGTTATGAAGAGGGAGATCCCTGTGAAAAGGTCATTCGGCCCCCAAAGGGGTCTTGGTCCATAGGTTGAGAGCCACTGGCAAAATGGGTTATGTGTTGTGCTGTGAACTGCAAGGTCAGTTGTTCGAATTGCCAGCAACTTCTCAGGAGAAAGATGAGGCTTTCTACTCCAGTAAACAGTTTCAGTCTAAGAAACCCAGAAACCCATACGGGTAGATTTACCCTAGCCGGTAGGGTTTACCAGGAGTCAGAATCAACTGGATGACAGGGAATTTTATTTGGTTTAGAGACCATTTATTTTCACCTCAGAGTTCTGAGGTTGTGCCAATGGTTAAGGGGCTACACCACTAACTGAAAGGTTTGAAGATCCACCTCCCCAAGAAGGATCTTCGAAGAAAGGCCTGGCAATCTCCGGAGAAATCAGGCATGGAAAACCCTAGGGAGCAGCAGGGTACCCTGACAGCAGGTCACCATGAATGGGAGCTGGTTCAAGGACAACTGATTGGTGTAACTTAATCCTTTTTGTCCCTTGCTGGGCAGGGCTTTGCAGAAGATCACATCAGTGACAGAACCCAGACAAAGACTCAGGTCCCTTGGTCTCTTTCCACAACTGAAGCCTGCCTAGTCTCCCAGGGACAATCATACAATTTGAAGAAACAGGGCTGCAGGAGCCCTCCCCCCCTCCTCCATACACACACTCCCTGCCGTTGAGTCTCTTCTGACTCAGATTGACCCTGGAGGGACAGGATCAAACAGTCTCTGTGGGTTTGCTGCCACCGTAACCCCTCCCAGGAGTAGAAAGCCTCATCTTGTGGGTCGTAGGCCCCATGTCTAAACCACCACACCACCAGGACTCCTTCTAAGAGCCCCAGGGTTTGGAAAGTCTTCTTTTCCAGTAGCTGGAAAACACTTCCTCCTAAACCTTTCTCTCGCTTTCTTTTCTGCCTAAATGCACTTCCCCTCCACCATGTGGTAACGCTCCATGTTGCTCAGATGCCTCTCACCCTGAGAAAGAACACAGACTGCCTAGTGCTTGTGGGCCATGTATTACCGAAACACCCAGCAGGTTTGGGGAACTGAACGGATGAAGACGATTGGGTAAGAGCCCTTTGGAAATGGCACTCGCTTCTCTGTGTGCCAACCAGCCAGCCCGTCCTTACTACAGAGGTCTTCTGGGAGCTGTTCCTCTTGTCTCGCCCACCCCTTAAGGCCCACCATTTTTGAGTCAAGGTCGCCCACGCTGGCATTTTCAGAGTGCCCTCTAGTGCTGATCGAATTAGGCGGCCAGGGACAGAGTTGCCTGCTTCCCCCGAGGAATGGGTTTGACTGTACCTCTTGCTGATCTAGGGCAGGCTTTGTTCTTTCCAAAAGTCTTTCTACAGAATCCACTGGACAATTGAGGTTCTCAGAGAGCAGTGCAAGGGGTGTTTTGTCACCGAACAAAGACGCAAGGCCGAACCAAAATAAGTGTGCCCTCCGTCCAAATCAAGAGCCATAGAAAGACACCTGGCTGAGAAGCACTGACGCTGATGACCCAAAGGGGCCATCTGAACTGTTAAAGGACGGCACCAGGCACAGAGGCAGATTTCATCTTGTGAACGCTGACATCCATTTTCACCTGTGTGTACAGGTCACCAGATGCAAACAGCTGGACCTGGGGGGAAGGTTCCAGCAGCAGGTTTTCTCAATTTGATTTCATATAGAAATAGGAGATACGGGTCTTCAAACGGTTATGGAAAAACTCCATCATCTTTGGAGCCCATGGTTTCCCACGGGCTTTTGGAAGCCCGTTCATACACCGGCATTCCTAAGTATACATATATGTACACACATGCACACTTATATATACATCTTTTGCCTTTGTTTCCTGAGATAACCATTAACAATACCATAGGATTTCTAGGTGGTCCCCGGGTGATGCAAACCCTTTCTAATGGGGAACAAGAAGTCATTGCAGTGTTACCAGTTAAACACCCAGTTGCTAACGAAAAGGTTGATGGTTCAAACCCACAAACAGCTTCACAAGAACAAAGACCTGGCAACCTCCTCCCATAAGTAGTACAGCTTAGAAAAACCCTCTGGAAGTGTCTACACTATCACATGAGCTCCAGATCGACGGAGAGCACCTGACAGCAACAAGGAATTGAGAGGCTGGTGGTGTGAACCTGTTCAAGGGAACCAGGCAAGGAAAGCCTGGCACTCTGTCTCCATAACCTGACCCAAACAACAACAACCCCGCATGGCTGGAGAGCTGATTCCAGCAAATAGGGACCTACAGGGTCCCATGGGGTTTCGAGGATTTTCACCTTTTTGGAAGCCGAATACCACATCCTTTACTCCCGAGGAGGAATTGGGGGGTTCAAAACTCCGCCTTTTGGCTAGTGGCCAAGTGTTTATCCACTGCACAAACATCACTCTTTTCTATAAAATGACAGTTACTGAAACACCATGAAGCCCATGGCTCTTCTGACACACAGGCTGTGAGCTGCAGCAGACTCTGTGGCAAAATGACACTAGGCTGCTAACCGCAAGATCAACAGTTCGAAACCACCAGCGTCTGCAGAGGCGAAATTTGAGGCTTTCTATTTGCATAAGAAGTTGTAGTCCCAGAAATCCAGAGGGCCAGTTCAACCCTGTCCTATGAGGTCATTAGGAGTTGAGAGCGACTCCATGCCAGTGAATTTGGGATTTTGGTTTTATGGCTACAACAGAGATTTCTTATTATCTGTTAATAAGCACCTGAAAAGTTTCATTTAGAATACACATATGGCAGTGAAGTGTGTGTACAGTTTACTTTGTCCCATTTTGCTTCCTTGTTTCAAGTGTTTGGGTCAGGGAGGCCCGCGTGAATGGCGGTTCAACTTGGGCAAGAAGGCTTCCACTGCACCTTTTACAATAGCTTCGCAAGGGACCTCTGCTTTATTAAATCCCAAATATGTTAGGCTGACACAGGCAAATAACCGTCTGTCAGTGTGAGCTCTAACGGCTTCATTCATATTGTACTGTGTGTAAAACATAGAGCATGACACATTTCCTAATAAGCAATGATCTGGGCAGTGTTAATTAAAATAAGGACAGAGATCCTGCTCAAGACATGTTCAGTCAAGTAATGAACAGGGTCAGAGAGCAGTGAATTGTGCGATCATCCCCTCTGGACGGATGTCACCTGCTTTCCTCCAGGAGCACCAGTCCTGCAGAAGTCACAGCATGCCAGGAACCACTGGATGTGGTCTGAAAGGGCCCTCTCAAGCCAGCCCAGTCCAAGAGGGAGAAGATCGGCCAACAAAGAGGCACGATGCCAGAGTGCATGAGCACAGGCTATGACATTGACTGACCTTCTTCTGGTTGCCTCCAACCGGTCCATCTCATTTATCTGAACAAACCTGCAATCTCCAATAATATCCAATTGAGGGTGGGGGTGGGGATGGGGTGGCAGCAACCGGGTTCTCAGTAAAACTTGTTGAATTTAATATAGTAATCAATTTTAATATAAATAAGCCACCCATTCTGCAGATGTTTCCAAAGATGGGAAAGTCAGGAGTCAAGTAAAAGTAACATCTGGATAACAGAGTTCATTGTCAAATACACTGTTGTTCTTTTTCATCTAGATCTTGCTAGTCTCTGTCAAGTATCTGGTTACTATCATTAAAGAAATATGTGTGTGTGTGTGTATTCATTATGACAAATTCAAATGTCCAGGGCTGTGCTTGAGAACAGTAACTACAGAGTTGTTTCTGTTTGGCAGGTGTAAATTGCATAATTGGATTTGTCTAATCCAATGAACAAATCAGCACAAGACACAATTAGACAATTTACCAAAGGCAACATCCAGGAGGCCATATGAGATAATATTCTTGTTCATTAGCAATATGAGAGATATGAATTAAAATAATAGTGCAATATACTCTGACACTGGGACATTCAACAAACTTCAACAAAACAGAGAATGACAAATTCTGAGAAGATGTGGAGACATTGGACTGTTTCTACATCGCTGGCTGGACTACAGAATTGTACAACCACTATGGGAATCTATATGGCAGTTCCTTAAACAAATGCAATTACAAATTCCTTATGATCCAGTAATCTCTCCACTGGGTACACAGCCTAAAGAAATCAAGAACACAACACGAACAGACATATGCACACCTATGTTATTGCAGCAATTTCCATAATAGCAAAAACATGGAAACACTTCCAAACCCCAAATTTACAGGCATGGATAAACACTCTGGTACATTCATAAAATGGAATATTGTGCATCAACAAAAAACAATGGCAACTCTCTTGAACACCGAAAGACATGGACAAAACTAGAGAACATTATGCTTAGTGAAATTCATTAATTTTATGAATGCTTAATGACACCACTATTGTAAGGAAAAAAAAGGAAAAAATTGATTTTTGCACCAAATGACTAGACTTTGAAGAGTATGAGGAGGCCAAGGACAGAGAGGGGGAGGGACAGGAAATTATAGAGGCAGGAGGGTTAGAAGGGGAAAAAGAGAAAATCACATTTATAGGGAGTTTAATGATATATTATTACTGATTTCATTTGTTAGGATGAGCTGTGCAACTATGTAAAATATGCTTCTTTACAAACCATAGGAAACAAATGAATAATAAAAGCATAAACAAATAAGTGAGAGTGATTTCTTACCCCTCAGATCTTAATATTGGTTAGTGTAACTTTAAAAAGGAGGAAAAATAAAATTGAAGTAGACTTGGGGTCTTCAGTGTCATACAAGGTCATTTCAAACATATGAAAAAATGGATTTATCATCTGCTAAAGATAAATATTTCAACTTATCTTGTACTGAAAGAACGAAGAAAAAATGAGGCCTTAGGTTGAAATATTGAAGGTTTCTATGGGTAACGTATTGAATGGTGCAGGAAGCATCAAAGGAAGATGGAGGGAATACAGAGAGGCCCTGCTTCAAAAAGGCATTCGACCATTTCAAGAGGTAACATATGATTAAGAACAGAGGGTACTAAAAGGGGTACCTGTATATAGACCGAGGCAGTCATTCAAGCACAGCAGGGGCATATTGCATGGCTTCAAATCAGGACAGGTGTGTCAGGATTGTATCCTCTAACCATTGTAGCCAATCTGTATGCTGGCAAAGAATCCACAAAGCTGGACACTCTAAAGAATACACCAGGATGTGAAGAACGCTTGGTAACACCGTGCAGATGACACGCCCTTGCTTGCTGGATAACTTGAAGTTATCGTTGATGAAAACAAAAGGCTGCAGCCTTCAGCAGGAATTACAACTCAATGTCAAGAAAACCAATTTTCTCTGAACTGAACCGATAGACAACAGTATGATTAATGGAGAAACATTTAATTTTGTCAAAGGATTTCATCTTGCTGGGATCCCTAATCCATGCTCAAGGAAGCAGCAATCAATAAATCAAAAGAATAACTGCACGGGGCAAAGCTTCTGCACAAGCCCTCTTTAAGGATGTCACTTTGTGACTGAGATGTGTCTGAGCTGAGTGCCTCCTATGCCTTGGAAAGCTGGACAGTGAATAAGGAGGACTGCAGAATAATGGATGGATTTGAATGTGGTGTTGCCTGAAAAATGCATCAATCTTTCATGGAAGAAATACAGACAGAAGGCTCTTTAGAAGCAAGGTTAGCGAAACTTCATCACACTTTGGACACCTTATCAAGAGACACCAGTCCCTGGAGAAGGACATCATGCTGGGTAAAATGGAGGGGCGGCACAAAAGAGGAAGTCCTGCACAAGATGGGCAGCGGTTGCCACAGGGGGCTCAAGCATAAGGACACTTGTTCGGATGGCGCAGGACTGGGCAGTGTTGTGTTCTGTTGCCCACAGGGTCGCTCTGGGTCAGAACCAACTCGGTAGCATGTAACAAAAACAGCAGGGATAGACAAGACGTAGTCTCACGTGCTTTGGACCGGACATCAGTCCTTAAAGAAGGATTTCCTGCTCGGGAAAGTAGAAGGGAGGCAAAAAAGAAGAAGACCCCACCCCCCAGTGAGATGAATTGACCAGTGGTTGCCACAATGGCTCCAAGAAAATATTGTGTGCACCCAGCTGTGCTTCAGTCTGTTATCAAGAGGGTGATTCGGTTATCAATAGGGTTACAATTAGTTGAAACTGCCTAGAGGACACCTAACAACAACCATGATAGACATGCTCTTTTTGAAAACTCAGAAGTTTTGTCAGATTTGGACCTCTTCCATTTAGGGCAAACCCAGGAACTAATATGTCTTCTTTCATTGCAGGCTTTCTAGGTTCATGTCCTATCATGGAGTTTCAAAACCAGATCCTCCAAAAGACCACGTGCCTTTGCCCTAAGAGGACAGAATGCAGTCCAAGATGGCTGGATCCTTCGGAGAAGGACGCAGCCAGCGTACCTTCTAGAACGATGGGTTATTAGATCAAAATGACAAATGAGGATTACCCTGTCACTGTTTTTGTTAGTTGCCATTTAGTTGGCTCCAACTCATGACGGCGTCATGCTCGCTGCTGTGTCCACTGGCGCAGCCACTGTGTCAGTCAATTTCACCGAGGGTCTCCCTCACCAACCTGGAGCCTCTATTTTATCAACCACGATGTTCTTTTTTTTAACCAATTGCATTCTATCATTGTGGTCGTTAGGTACCACAGAGATGGTTCCGACTCCAAGGGACACGAGGTACCATAGAATGGAAGCCTGCCTTGCTCTGTGGCAGCCTCACAATAGTGTCTCTGTTTGAGCCACTATATCACTCTGTCTTGTTAAAGGTCTTGCTCTTTTTCCATGACTGCAAGTGCAGAGGATTATTTGATTTGGTTCTTCTCACCAAAGTCTCTGAGACGGCCACAAAATGATCATTTACTGCATGAGTCTGGGTCTGAAGGTGGGAGAAGACACTCAGGAGATTCACCTGTGAGTAACTGTGAGCAGGATTCAGTTGATTGCCATTCTGGTGGGTATAACATGAGCCCTATGGTTGGCAGTTCAAAACCACCGGCAGCTCCTCGGGAGAAAGACTGGGCTTTCTATTCCTGTAAACCAGTGGTTTCGAACCTTCCTAATGCCGCAACCCAATTATACAGTTCCTTATGTCGTGGTGACACCCCTAACCATAAGATTATTTTCGTTGCTGCTTCATCACTGTCATTTTGCTACTGTTATGAATCCGGCAACCCCTGTGAAAGGGTCATTTGACCCCCAAAGGGGTCGCGACTCACAGGTTGAGAATCACTGCAGTAAACAGTTACTGTCTCAGATACTCATTGGGACTCTCTGTGCGTCAGCATGGGCTCAATGGCAGTGAGTGAGAATTTTTATGCAAAGTACTAGGGGGAATCTCTCTACCAAGAAGAGCCAGGAGAGGAGTGCATCCTCTCTGCACCCTGTGCAGTTCACCCCCTTGATCCAGAAAGCAACTGTTACATCAAAGGAGCAGTAGCAGAACCAGGCACCAGAGCAGGAGACATTTCCAGCCCACAGAGCAGGTAAAGCTGAATACTTTGGGGCAGGAGGCTGGCTTATGGAGGAAGGTGCTTCTGGGCAGTTAATTTGGGGAGCTGGGCTTCCAGGCTCATGAAGGTGGGCCTGCAGGCTGCTGCAGCATTGAAGCTTACAGTGGAGTGGCATGCCCTTTGGGCATGTATTAGCAGCCCTGAAAGAACTTTGTAATGAGTCTTGATGTACAACTTTGTAACGTGTTCAGAAATGTCTCCTGAACATTTCTCACCTGCTTTGCAACCTGGGAATTTCCTAAATGTACCATTTAATCATGAATATTGTAAGTTCCCTGTAGCCATTGCAATGAATGATAGAATCTAGATTTTACAGGTGGAGACTGTGGTGTGAAGGAGAGACACTGACCCCCTACTTTACTAAGAATGATGCCCTTCTCCACAGACTGAACCCTCCTGACAACATGACCAAAGTACATGAGACAAAGTCTTGCCAGCCTCAGTCCTACAGTGCATTCTGGCTGTATGTCTTCCAACACAGTTCTGTTCGTTCTTCTGACAGCCCATGATATATTTCATATTCTGCATCAAAATCATAAGGCAAGGCAATAATTAAGGATGATTAAGGTAATCTTCCTTATTTATTGTCCATAGGAAGCAATTAAAAATATCTAGGTTTGTGTCAGGAACACCTGAGTTTTAACATCTTAGAGAGCTCGTGCACAGCCTATTTGCTATTGCAATAGAACATTGGATTTCCCCACTGCTGCTGCCATGGGCACGGATTGTGGATCCAAATCAAAAGAAGTCTTGGACAATGTCCGTCTTTTCTCCATGGACTGTGATCCTGCTTATTGACTCAATTGGGAGGGTTTGGGTTTCCGTAGTCTCAGAAACTCAAAAGGGCAATTCTACCCTGTCCTATAGGATCGCCGTGGGTCGGCATCCACTCGACGTCAGTGGGCTCTGTTACACCGAAGACATCTTTGATCTTTATCAGTTAGCGCTTCCCTTGAGTCTCTTTACTTTCAGCAAGCAAGGTTGTGTGATCTGTCTAGAGTGGACTGTTCATGGGCCTTCCTCCAATCTGGATGCTGCATCATCGTCGTCTTCTTCCTATGGTCCAGCTTCTCAGATTATTTACTTGACATACAGATGCAATAAACAGGATTAAAGAATACAACCCTGACGTACACTTGTCCTGATTTTTAAACGTCACCGCGCGCCCTTGCTTTGCAGCTCTACTGGCGTCGTGGTTACCCATTGGTCTGCCATCGTCAGGGTCAGCAGTCCAAAAGCATCAGCTGCGTCCCAGGGGGTTGGGAGTGGGTGGGGGTGGGGAGGCTTCTGCTCTTACAATGCTACAACCTCAGACACTCACAGGAGCCTTTCAACCCTCGCCTCTAGGGGCACTAGGAGTCAGTCTGGACTGGATGGCAGTAAGTATGGGTTGGTTTGGAATCCTTGTTCTGCTAGAATGCCTGCCTCTTTGAGCTCATGTTTAATGAGTGTGCCCTGTATACCAAACAGCAGGCTCAGCATTTTACAGGAGTTTCCTCATTTTATCCTGAACCAAACTCTATGCACTGTCTAGCCGAGGAAACGGAGGCTCCGAAGAAATCCCAGGGCAATTGAACGGTGGAAACTGGGTTTCCATTCACAGCTGTGGGATTCCAGCACTCAAGCACAGAAGCCACTGAGTTATTTGGCTCCTAGCTCTTCACCCCACAGCCACCCCGTGAGGTAGGCGGCATTCTTCTCAGTCTGACACATTAGGACGGGCTCAGAAGTTAAGTTGCTTCCGGTCAAACAACAAGTAAAGGAAGGGGCTGAGGTGGAAATGTGTGCTTTTGAGCTCTGAAGGAATCCTGCATCTCTCGCCCTGCGCTGTGTGGCACGTCTCCGTGAGGCTCGTATGCAGGGAGCATCGCTGTACCCCTCCACAGCGCGAAACTGGGTAGGGAAGGCTGGGTATGGTCGCAGGTTGCAGCCTGCTTCTCACACCTCCCACTTCAAGTTCCTCCGGAGACGCTTTTTCCATTTTGAATTCCAGAAGAAACTCACAGGCTAGGAGTGCCAAGCTCCTGAATACACAAGGAACAGAGGGAGTAGCTCATTTGAAGATGAAACCTCGGTATCAATCTTCACCCGGGTGATGCTGCTCCCCTAGGACATAAATCACTTGGCAATGGAAGGACTGTGGACTGGGGGGCTGGAGGCGGGGTCGAGGCTGGTAGTCTGTTTTACTGTATGGATGAAGAGACAGAAGCTCAGAGGTAAGATGACTAAGGACAAGAAGGATGACTGACACCGCCCCACCCCCGTCAACCACCAAAAAACAAGTACACTGCCATTGCATCAATTCCAAGGCATAGAGACCCCGCAGGACAGAACAGAACTTCTGATGCTGCTCATCCCTCTCCCTTGGAGGCGCTCTTGGTCTCAAACGCTGACTTTGAGGCAAGCTGCCCAACTCATCACCCGCGAAGGCCCGTGGAATTACAAGGCTGAGAGGGGGAACTGTTGCCTTGGGGAACAGCGGTCTTAGCCAAATGGTCAAGTCCATGCTCTAGAAAGGTGAGCCAGCTGGTTACTATTTGGCCTTGACCTACTTAAAAAAACAAAAACAACCTATCAAAGTTGGAAAGGATCCCATCAAGTGCATCCTCTCTGCATTTTACATACCAAGAGAAAGGCAATTTGTCCAAGGTCACAGAGTATCTAACAGGGCCAGGTGCTCTCTAGGAAAGTGAGTGGAGCAACCCATGCTGCAAAGGCGGAGATTTTTTAAATTTAACTTTTTTTTTTCATAGCTGGGAGCTAGCAGATGGGATCCAGGTGTAAGGACAAGGTTTTGTGGGTTATGTCTCAATAACTCTGTAGAATATTTTTCTTCCTTTCCTCTTTCACATGTGAAGAGACAGAGGCTAAGAGCTTCAGTGGCTTGCTGGAGGTCATTGCAGCTGACAGGGAGAGCTGGGGAATACAAGTTTGATCTGACTCCAAAGCTTCTGTCCACTTCCCCTAACTATATTTTTAAACAGCCCTGGTGCTATCATGGATTAAGAGTTGAGGTACTAACCGCAAGGTCAGCCCTTTGAGACCAGCAGCCCTTTGGCAGGAGAACGATGCCTATAGATCTGCCCCATGCACCTGATGTGGGAGAGCTGCCCAAGGCACTGGCTGGGAATTGAGGAGATGAGGAAGGAGGTGTAGTACCAGTGCCCGCAAGAAGCTCACATTCTAGTCAATTGCAAAAACTACTATCACTCATTTGCTCCTCCCCGCCCCCCCTCAAAAAAACCTCACAAAAGCAAAACAATACAGACAAACAAACAAACCCATTGCAATGGAGTCCATTGTGGCTCACAGAGACTTGAAGGGGCAGAGCAGAACTACCCAGTGGGGTTTGATTCCAAGGCTATGACTCTTGATGGAAGCCAAGTGCTTTAACCACTGTGTCAGAGCTCAAGGATGAGCAAGCTCTGTGAGGGCAGGCAGCAGAAGACCAGGCATCGGATTGTCCCACAGGATCTACTCCCAAGCTTTGGGAAAGCCCACACTACCACTCAGAAATTGTGCACAGCCCAGGATCAGGCTTCCGAGCCCACAGACACTTAGGAGAAGCACTAGCCCAAGACAGGGCAGCACCAGAAATTCAGCTGTCTTTTTCTTTTCCAGGATTTTTGTGTTGTTTGTTTTGTAAATGGAGGTGAAATCCACCCAATCTAAAGCTAAGCTTGGTAAAGGGTGCAGTTCGATGGCATTTCCTACATTCACAGTGCTACACAACTGCCTTGAGCAAGTTTCAGAGAGTGTAATTCACCCCAGACAGAAACCCTGCAACCATTGATCAATCATTCCCCCCTCAGTCCCTGGCAAGCCTCAGTTGCTTTTGGTCTCTACGGATTTTCCTACTCAGCATATTTCACATGCATGGGATCAAACCATGAATGTCACTTTTTGTGCTGGGCTTCTTTTCCCTTAGCACACTGTGGCTGAGGTTCGTCCACCTGGTAGCATGTGCTTAATGCCTTTCTATGACTGGGTGATAGTCCAGTAAACAAATGCAAGCAGCAACAACAAGAAACCCAGCCCAACTGACGCATAGTAACTCCTGAGTAGAACGGTTGTCCAAAGGGGTTTCTTGACTATGATCTCTATGCAGAAAGATGGCCAGGCCTTTCTTCTGTCGCACCGCTGGGTGGGTTTGAACCACCAGCCTTTTGGTTAGTAGTCAAACACACATTATTTGCGCCCCCCAGGGATACAGCTATATGGATTTCCTCCCTTTTATTCAACTGTTCATCGGTTGATGGACATTAGAGCTATTTCTGCCTTTTGGGTTTTGGGGAATAGGGCTGCTAAGAATAGGTTGTTATGAAAAAAAAATCTGCCGTCAGTTTTTCTGGGCATCTAGCTAGGAGGGCAGTTGCTAGGTCCTATGGCATTTTCATAATGACCTTTGTAGAGAACTTCCACAGTGGCGGGCCATAAAACCAGTGTAGTCTCCGGAGCAATATCTAAGGGTACCAGTTTCTCCCAGGGATGTGGTTTTATTCCTACTCCCAGAGAAGAGGACCATGAAGATGGAGAACCCAATTAGCCCAAATGATGACCTCACATTGGGGGTGGAGGCCCTTCATGCCTACACTGTGGGAAAAGCCCCGAGTTTAGGGACAGACAGGGCTCCTCCTGCCTTCTGGCCTCCACTGTGCTTGGTGCATCTCTACGCATTTTCAAAGCCTCAAGCTGGCAGCCAGCAGGATGGCTGTGGAAGTCTCTCGCCTGCCTTGCATCAGTGAGATTCACAGCATCCGGCCCAGCATTCTCTGCAAAGAGAATCAAGGCCAGCAGGGTCTGAGAAGGGGATTTTCTGAATAGACTGACATTAAATCAATAATGACTCTGGCAGGAAGGGAAAGAACAGCTCAGCCTCCTCCATTACCCAAGAAATTGGAAGAAGTGTCAATGGGTTGGGAGGGCTCAGCGATCCCATGGCATTAGGTACAGTCTCCCATCCCCGAGAATAAAGGTTGGGTATAAACCCTGGAAGTAAGTAATCATGATAGATGTCTTAGCTGGCGCGTCTCTTCCCTCAGTGATCAGAGAGCTCGGCAAACACGGACTCCCCACCTCCTCTAGCCCATATCCATCCCTCGGCAGGGAAGCACTATTTGGAAGTGGCATTAAATCTTTCAAGCCATTCTGATGCCATTTTCCAGAGCTGAGAATGTCACTCTCAAGGTGACAGGCGACTCCTAGGAAAGAGTCAAAGCACATTCCCCTCAAATCCTGAAAGTTTGAGAGCGATAAGGGTCCTTAGGACAAAGGACAAATGGGGAAGGGACCCCAATGAGCTCAATTCACTCCTGAACCCTCAGGTCCTGAGAGATGGATAATTTAGGTGGGTAGAGTTCAAGCACTATCAGAAGCAGCGCTCTCTTTTTTCAAAGGGAACCTTACAAGAACTCTATTACACATTGTAGTTCTTTGTCACTGTGTCTGTTCCGATGCACGGCAACCTTATGGATACCAGGAGGAAAGTTCACCCAGCCCTATGCCATCTTCATGGTCATTGGTAGGTCTGAGTCCACTGCTGAGACCACTGTGTCTATCCATACCTAAAGCAGGGTCTCCCTCGACCAAGCGATATCAATTCCTAGTCCTTGATCTCCCCCGAGGACGTGTCTAAAGTCATCCAGTGCAGGGCCATCCTGGTTGTATTCCTTCTAAGACCAGTGAGCTCGTTCTTTCAGCAGTGTATTAAAGAAAACATCAAGGCTGAGCTGTTCGCAAAGAGGAGGGGTCGAATGAGTGGTGGTGGGTGAAGGCAGAGCTGCTACCCGTGGGTGCACAACTGCAGAAGGGGCCCCACTCACAGAAGGCAGCAGCTCTCCCTCTGAGTGTGGCCTAAAGGCAGTGGGGCTCTTCTGGCTCCACTCAGGGGGTCAATGAGGCTCTGCACTTTCCAACTACATGTCTGGGTGGGGCCAGGCCCCTCAGATATTTCCGTCACAACACGAGTTGAGTGCAGAAGTCGATGTGAAAATCCGAACCTCTTCTATGATACCGGGTGGCCACACACTGGGCAAAACAGAAAACCGTGTGACGCTTCTCCCTGGTGTTGTTTTTGTAAGGGAAAATATAGCTCCTTCATTCGACTGTGTTATTTATGAAGAAGGTTTATTCTTATTTAAATGGAGTTGTACCTATTCAAACAGCCTGTTTACAATTGGAATATGGTGAATATCAACAGACAAGGCGCACATAAAAGCTCTTGTGGGGCTTCGATCATTTTGCACACTGTAACAGGGTCCAAAATGCCTGGGAGCCACTGCCGTGGCCTAGGAATTGAAGCGACATGTGCAGAGCCCTGCAGCTCAGAGTGGCAGATAAGAGGGGTTGAAGCCTGACCGCTTTGCCTCTTCTCTCACCTTGCATGCTCCTGGGAAGCTTCTAGAACCCTGAGGGTCCTAGCTTGACAATTACTGATTGAGCGCAGCTCCCTCATTTGGGGAAATGGGAAAGTAGGGCAGGAACAGGTTATGGATTGGCAAGTCTAGAGCCAAGCTAGGGTGACAAAGTAGGCCTTCAGCCTGCCGCTTTCTACCCCGGGTTGCTAAGAAAATAACAATGTGGGGTGTAAGATTTTGGAGTTGATTCTAACTCATAGCCACCCAAGTGGGTAGAGTAGGATAGCACTGTGGAGTTTTCCAGGCTGGGAAATCTTGGGAGGACCTTGCCACGTCTGTATTCCAAGGCACCTCTGCGTGGGTTCGAACTTGCCAAGCTCCAATTAGAGGGACAAACAAAAACAAACCAAACTCACTGCCATCAAGCCCATTCACACCGAGGAGACGTGTCCCTGTGACTGTCTGGGGCAGGAGGTAGTTCCAACTGGAGATCTTGTGGTCACCAGGCAGCCACCAAGGCTCTTTGTAGTGCTTGTGTTTCCACGTTTGTACACAGACTTCTCCAGCAATGGTTTTCTCCACGCGACCCACTCTCCCTTTTGGCAAATCCAGATTGAGGGATTCCCGGCGCCTCCTTGTTTCCACTGTGCACACACACTTGGTCTACAATGCTCCCTGTTCACTACAGCAAGCAAGAGAGCAAAGCCGGTGAAGGGCTGCCTGCCCTTCTGCCAGCATATTCAGCTTTGAATCAAGCCGGCCCCACCTTACCCGGGGTGGGGGCGGGGGGCAGTGCAAAGAATTCCACCTGGCACCGGCCTTCTCAGCACATCTTGCGAAACAGCATGCAACCCACCTGAGAGGGGATTTTTCAAAAGCCAAGAAGCAATTAATTGAATCAGGCACCTCCATAGCTCAGGAAGAGCCCATAGGAGCGACCACTGGGAAGTTCAGAGCAGTGTCTTGGCAGCTGCCCACGGGGTGCCTCCTGCCTTCCGCACACCTCCCATCCTACAAAAGTCTCCGCCGGGCAGAGGAAGGCTGGAAATACTGCTGGGTCCACCCCTGTGCCCGACGAGGACACGTGCGCAGCCTCCCCCAAGTCTCAGGCCACCACAGGACAACAGTCAGCATCCTGGGATGTTCCAGAAATTGCAGCTGGCCAGCCCTGCCCCAGAGGGTAGTGGGATTCAGTTAGTCAAGGATGGGGCATGTGTAGGCTCTGAATGAGTGTGTACGTGTGTGTGTATATGGTGTGTGTGTATGCACAGGTGTAGGTGGTGTGGGTGGCATGGGCATGTGTGTGATGTTTGTGTTGCGGCACAGGTATAAGGGTATGTATGGTATTTGCAAGTGTGGCACGTGTGTGTGTGCTGCGTACGCTGTGTGTGTGTGGTATGGTATCTGGGTGCGTGGCATGGGGGCGGGGCCAGACAACCGAATTCCCAGAAGACTCTGCAGTGCTCTCCTGATAGGAAACCAATAAGAAGGCAATGACCTCACTTTGCCTCAGAGGCGGCCTGGGGGCGTGGGGGGCGAACACTGGGTATACTGGGTGGCTAACAGAAAGGTTAGATGTTCACGTCTACCCAGAGACCTAGTGAGCTACTTCCAAGCACCAGCCCTGGAAACCCTGTGGCACACAGTCAGAATTGCCTCCGTAGCACCTGGACGTGTGCATGGCATTCGGACTTACTGCTATACCGGGATGCGAATCCAGGTAGCCTCCTCTCTGTGCAGTGTCCTTTCCCTAAGACCAGGATGCGCTGTGCTCACTTGCAGGGGCCGGAGACCGGGGTATACACGTGGATGTGACAGGTGGGGAGGGGCTGGGGCTGGGTATTAAAAAACAAGCAAGCCACACTCATTTGATTCGCGATGGTCATTTCCCACTCTGCTCCTTTTTTTCCCACTTGGTCATTGGGTCTCCAACCTCTCACTTCATAGCTGGGGGATCTGAGGGCAGATTTAGAACCCAGGTCTTTGCCCATTCTTGCCCAGGTTCCTACAACAGTTTGATCCTAAATCCCATGCAGGAGGCGGGGTACATTGCTATAGATGGTATCATTCCATTATTATTCCTCCTACCAAGAGGGAAACATTGTTAGAAGACCGCCTCCTCCTGGGTCTATAGCCCACCTGGTCTTGGGAGCAGCTCAGACTGCCTCTTTCTAATCCAAGCTCATATTTCAGGGTCTCTCTGGAAATATTGGGTCAGCCAGCACAGCTAATAGAGACAAATGATGGCCAGGCCAAAGGGTAGGGGTGCAATGGAATAAATTATTTGCATAGGTAGGACTTCTCTTTTAATTTTACTATTTTAAGGTTACAAATTGTTTTCTGGCCTTTATGTATAATTAAATATAGATATTCTCAGAGCTGAATGTCAGTTTGAATTTCAGCCCTTGGAAAGTAATTTGTTTGCATGTTCAATGAACAAACCATTTCTTATCGGTTTCAAAGACCCAAGCTCATGCATCATGAATCAAGGTTGCTTTTATCAAAGCTAAAAAGGTCAGCTTGAAACTCAGCTTAGCTAGCCGCTAACAAAGAGAAAACAAAATAAAATCAAACTTTGGTTTCTCTTTGTCTTAAGTTCACTGGATCTTTCATTTCATTGGGCGCAGATATGATTAGATAAAGGATTCATCTGTGCCCGCCTGCTCCACAAAGAGGCCGACTAGTTCGTGCTACGCAGGGCATTTGGGATGGAAGGACTAGGATGACTTACCACTTACAATGTATTCGAGTGATGACAAGCCATGCTTACGACAGTCTGGCTGTCCTGCTATCAGGGGATGTGAATCTCAAATGTCTACTTGCAGAAGTTTGAAGATGGGATCTCTAGCAATACTGATAATAAAAGGCAATAAAATGAAAGAAAAAAAGAAGAAAAGGAAGAAGGAGGTGAATGACTGACATCAAAACTGACCTGCAGTGGAGCCTTGAGAGGTGGAAACTCCCCATGTATCCTCTGCTCTTTGAGCCTATTGCCCTTTCGGTACAAGTGTGTCTCTGTCCATCTCACATAGTGAAAAGGTCACTAGACATAAAAGTCTTGTCTCTAGAAGTGATTTGCGTCCCTCGGTGGTGCCAGTGATTACCGTGGAAAGTTGGAGAGGTGCCTCCGTAGAAATGGGTGGCAATTGAATTTCAAAATGCCAACCAAGGAAACCCCTGTGGAGCACAGAACTACTCTGATGCCTATGGGCTTGTCAGGAGTCAGAATCAACTCAATTGATTGAGGCGATTTTACATGAAACAACTTATGGTGCCTGCAGCGCTTTCAGGTACACAATTACAGCAGAGAAGTTAGAGGCCTGGGTGTGCCAGCGAGCTTCTCTCTCTGGCTTTCTTCCCTGTCTTCTCTGCACGCGCAGAAAGATGTCAGCCATCCCAGCCCCTTTCTCTCTGGCTCCAAGCTCATTCCCACTCCTTTCCACACCTCTCTAGTCCCAGAAATCTACTCTCCCCACAGGCATTTTTCCAGTCTCTAAGGGTTCCCCATCCTACAAGAAATTTACCTAGGGCTCAACAGGGAACACAGCTCATTGATACTGCATGGCCAAGGTACATTGTGAATTCAAAGACACAGCTGGCTACTAAACAGTCTCTATAGTATGATCCTATTCTCTCCATGCCCACATGTAAGCTAGTCAGTGCACTCTTGCTACTAAGGGATATGTCAGATTGGTCAGAAAAGCACTGCCTTGGGCCTCTCAAAGTTAACAAAACAGAGTTCTAGAAGTTACCCACAAGCACTTACTAATGGGCGCATCTCTCATCGCCATTTACTCTACCCAGAAAAAATGAACATTTAAAAAAACTCCCTTTTTACAAAATGTGTTGAGATTCTGATTCGATTTGAATTCCTTACATCATTAAGCTAATAGGATTCAGAGCAGGAAAAGGATGCTAAGATCCTCACGTTTCCATATTAGAAAGACTGGAAAATTCTAGAGGAGCATCAGCAGTGTACCCAGAACTAAGGTGATGGACTGCAGCTAATGGTACATGCATTATGGGGTTTTCTCATGTGATTCTAACAACCATACCTCAAGATGAAATCTTAATAGGATCTCCATTTTGGAGATCAGCCACAGAAACTCAAAGTGAAGATTCACTCATTCGCTGCCAACTCAAAGCGATCCTACAGGACAGGGTAGAACAGCCCCATCTTTCCCCCAAGGAGCGGGCTAGTGGTTTCGAACTGCTGATCTTGTAGATTGCAGCTGCAAGAACAACCACCATGCCACAAGGACTCCTTAGGTGAAGGCTAATGAACAGCAAAACATGAGTGGGTATTTGAACCCTTAAGTTTGACCTAAGCTGTCAAGGAGTGTGATGTAAAGGAAGTAGCAACCTTAAAATCTTCAGCTCTGAGTTCTAGTCTCAGCCTTCATACTAACCCCCTACTTGGCCCTGTGAGCTTATGTTTCCTTTGAAGTCTATATTAGATAACCTTTAGGGTTATGGCCAACTCTAAAATCCTTTCATGACCTCCCCACACCCATAGACTCAGCAGACCTTGCAAATTGACTTTCTACTTGGATGGGAGAGTATTGATGGTGGTGATGGAATGATACAAGATGATGCTGAGGCTTCTATTTTGAAAAGAGAAATGGCATATCATTAGCAAAGAGGTTCAGAGGGCAAGGGTGGCTGGTGTCGTTGTTAAAGCACCATTGTGTCCATTCCAACCCATAGTGAGCTATGCACAACAGAGCGAAACACCAGCCAGTCCAGTGCCATCCTCAAATTTTTCTATTTCTTAGCCCATTATTGTAGCCACTGTGTCCATCTAGCTTGTTGAGGGCAGGTAGATGCCTAGAGGAATATTCATGAGATCTCTGAACTTGATCTTGGGAGACAGACTGGAGACATGGAGACTTTTGCTCATCGTAGCAGGAATCCTGCATGAGATTATAAGATGAATGTAGAAAGAAAGAAAGACCACGAGTAGAGGACTGACTTCACAGAGATCTCAGTTAGAGGGCAAAGATGGGAGGACTTAGCAACAATAGAGAATTTTTGAAGTGGAGGGAAAATTGTGTAATGTTCAGCAAAGTAAGCATAGATAGGATTTCAAAATGGGAGGAAGGCAGATTAGGTTAAAAAAAACATGTAAGAGCAAAGTCACTCCCACTTTTGGACTCTGCATCTGTGGAGCACTGATTGTGTAATGGTTACGAGTTGGACTGTGATCTGCTTGGTCACCGGTTCAAAACCACCAGTAGCTCGGCGGGAGAAAGACTGGGATTTATACTCCTGTCAACAGTTATGTTCCCGGAATCCCACTGGGGTGGGGGCTTTTGAGTCAGCATTGGCTCGATAGCAGTGAGTTTGGGTTTTTTTTTTTTTGAGTAGTCATTACCCTTCTCTGTAAACATGTCTTTGACACACATGACTCCCAAAGTCCCACTTTTCTCTAGATGCCACATGCACCCACCAGGCTGACTAGTTTGAATCACCAGCGCCCAAGAGGCCAGGCAATCTCCTTATGAGCAAAGCATCAGGCTTCCAGAAAGACCAAGGTGTAGGAGCAAAAGCAGCTACCACCAGTCAAGGACAATACTGATGAAAAGACTACATCGTTGCTCTTGGTTCTTTCAGCCAAATCTGCAGAAGACCGGAAACCAACGTAGGCTGTATCACCTATGCATGAGAATATAAAGCGCCGCGACTGAAAGACCTTGGAAAATAGGGACTGGAAGCTGAGATCAGCATGGCTACAATGGAGCATGTCTTTTCCCAAGACAAGCTTGGCTGGGAGGTGGAAGAGGAGGTGCAGAAAGAGGTCTGGGGAAAGACAACAACCAGACCTAAATAAATAAAAATGTGAATTCATTATCATTTTTATTTGGGAGACCAAATTGTATTGCTTTCTTGAATTGTCAAACACTCAAAAGATGTAAACACAGGAGCAAAAAAATAATAAGATCTCGTCAATGTCCTGAATCAGCTGTCAACTGAGCCACCTCTGATACATAGCTGTCATCTGGTGCTCTAGATTCCCAGGAAGAAGGCTTGTGCGTGGCCAGAATGGTCATTGTTACACTGGAGGGAGGTGTCATCAAGGTGGCAAAGGGCAGGCTGGGAAGTGGGTTCCCATAGGCAAGACTTCATGTGCATCAGAAATGAGGGCATCGGATCACAGAAGGTCAAGGACATAGAAGGTCAAAGAAGTTATCAATAACATGTAACCACTTCTGGAAGTTTCAAGGAAAAGCGTCATATAAGAAATCAGTCAGGGATGTGGTATTCAGGTAGTTCTGCAGGCCTGGAGGTCTGGCAGTAGGAACGGTCCAAGGAATCAAGCAATCTGGAATACAGCCATGGAAGGCGGGGGTTCCTGGCAGCATGTATCAGAGCTGGAAATGACAGAAGTCTGATTTGGGAATTTCCCACTTGTGCTTTTTAGGAGAAGTCAGGGAGGTGGGCTGTAAATGGGCTTGGGCACAGTGGCGAATGAGCAGCTGTAGCTGGACGAGTGCGGACCTCACAGCTTTCCCTGGTCATTCAGGGTTAGGCACCAAGAATGGCTGCGTTGGAATTATGATGCTGGCAAAGAATATTGAAAGTACAAGGGACAGTCAAAAGAACCAACAAATTGGTCTTGGAAGAAGTATGGCCAGAATGCTCCTTAGAGGCAAGGATAGCGAGATTTTTATCTTGCATACTTTGCACATGTTGTCAGAGGAGATCAACCCTTGGAGAAGGACATCGTGCTCAGTAAAGTAGGTGGGGCAGCAAAAAAGAGGACGGCCCTTCACAAGATGGTTTGGCACAGAGGATTCAAAGATGGGCTCACACATAGGAATAATAGTGAGGCTGGCACAGGACGGGGCTGTGTTTTGTTGTCATGGCACCTAGCAACAACCTTACTTCCATTAGCTGATTTGCCTCTCTCTCTCTCTCTCTCTCTCTCTCTCTCTCTCTCTCTCTCTCTCTCTCTCTCTCTCCATATACACATATAGTCTTTCAAGACGTTTTCTGCTATCATGAAGCCAATCCAGTCTAAGGAGAGTCCTTAAAAATAGAGAAGAACCAGAGACACGTGGGAAGAAGACAGTCGTGTGAAATTGCACCTAGAAGCCGGGAATTTCCAGGGGGTTCCAGAAGCTAGGACAGACAAAAAAGAATATTCCCCTTAGAGACTTTATAGAGAACATTAACATCAGAATTCAGACCACTAGCCTCCAGAACTGTTAGACAATCAATTTCTTGTAAACTATCCACATTGTGGCCCCCAGTGAGTAAGATGAACGTTCAACAAGCGGCTTTAACACAGTGGCTGCAATGAGGGCTTCAAACATAAGAACTGGTAGCACAGTTGACTAACTTCCGATGGGTCAATGGCTGCTCATGGAGATTCTATAGGACAGGATCCTATAGGATACTATAGAACTGTCCCTGTAAGTTCCCTGTTGGAATAGAAAATGCCGCATTTCTCCTGAGAAGTAGGTGGTGGTTTTGAACTGCTGACTTTGTAGACCTCAGCCCAAAGCATAACCGCTACAGCATCAGGGCTTGGGCAATTTGGAGGCCCTACAGTCCAATGGGCTCAAACATAAGAATAATTGTGGCATTGGGTGGTGGTGCATTCTACTGTAAATATGGTCATTATGAGTTGCAGCCAACTTAAAGGTACCTAACAACAATAAGAAATGCTGACAAAAGCGATCTTACTATAGTACATACAACTGAAAGAGTATAACTAATGTCAATGAATGGTTCTATGCATGAAGAAATGATTGACTCATTGTGTGCTTTGTTGTATTATAGAGGATACCTCAAAAAGTCCATGAACAGGATAGAATTAAAATATAATGTTTTTTTTTCCCAGAAACTTCTTGAAGTGCCCTTGAACATTTACACCGCACACACACACACACACACACACACACACACACAAGAATGAGGTATAAAGGAATACAGAAACAAATAAATACTCGATTGTTTTGTGTCCTCTTATGCACCAGACAGCACGGGAACTCTGTTGATATTGTTGAATGAGAGATGAACAAACGAACATATAGAGGAACTAATGACCAAGCAAACCTAAAATGGGAGAATGGTCTGTCTGAGTCTCTGAAGTTTTGAGAAATTTGATTCCTTTTTGTCTTTCCTAAAAGGAAACTTCAATAGAGATGAGTCACGTTGTGAAAGGTACAAAGAGGCTCTCGAGATCCAGACAGGTAAGGAACAAAGCAGATAAAATCGAGTAAAGGAAGAATGAATCTTTGAGACTTCTCAGGGAAACAATTCCACTTCAAGCCAAAGGGAGGCAAACCTAGCCTCACAGAATACATATCTGAGCTATAAATTACCAGTGAACTCATCTCGCCTAACTCTCCATTTATAGCTGGGGATACTGAAAGGTTGGAGGTTCAAATCTACCCTGAGGCACCTCAGAAGAAAGCCCTAAAATTGTGTGAGGGCGCTTTTAAAAAGTTCATGGGAAAAAATCTATGAACTTTCAATTCCATCAAATTTTAGTTCAACTCCATGAATTTTAATTCCACCCCCACCTACCCTACCCCCATGGGAACATTTCTGAAGTGGCCTACTAAAAATCCAGGCACTGAAAAATGTAAGTTTCTATTCTGATTCACATGGGCTTGTCGTGAGTTGGAATCAATTCAACTAGCTTCTCTGTGGGGCGCCAAGCAAAGTGAATCTTCTCCATGATCTCTGGGAACTTGTGTAAACTGAGGGCCACAGTGAAAAATGACAGAAAAAACCAGTCTCTCTATACAAGTTTCTCTGTGGACTGCTAACCACAAGATCACATCTAAGAATCACTTCTTAGAAATGACTTGGTCCCACATCTCCTAGAAAATTGCAGTACCCCTGACAGCTTCCCCAGTAGGGCTGAGGCTAAAGGGTGTGGAGGGCAAGAGTCAACCGTCGGCATACACAAGGCTCTGTGGGTCTCTGTTTTCCACTGGGGTCACACTGCTCCCCTCTAGTCGTTCCCACCTTTGAGAAAGATGGTGGAGAGACTTGGTTGCGGACCTGGCCCTCCAAGCCTATCTCCCTAAATAAATTCAGCCAAAAGACAGGTTCGACTAACTTCGTAATGGAATCAACCAATTATTTTTCTGAATCATTACACTGACTCCCTCATGGCAAGCCTGGGAAACTGTCAAACCAGTGGAGGGGGCAGGGAACAGCTGTCAAGGCATTTCTCTGATAAGGAACATACCGGACTCCCTCCCGAGGGTAAGAGAGAGGGCCCCAGACCCAGGGCAGGGAAACAGCAGCAGGCAGATTAGGAAGGGGAGGGCGTTTGGAGCCTCCTGCTGAGTTCTGAGATGCAGTTCTTGGAAAGGAGGCACCTTGGCAAGGGGCCAGATGCCAGCAGGTTTTGCTCAGAGCTTCGCTGCATTGACTCCTGCTCCCGGTGCCTGTCCTGTTCTCACCACCTTCGACCCCTGCCCCCAGCTGGTTCTGTGCTCCAGCAATCCTTGGGACTAGGGCCAAGTCGAATTTCAACCAAAATTGGCAGCCCTTAGAGAATCCCCCTCTTCCCGGATCTCCAAAGACACAGCGAGAAGCCAGTCTGGGTTGTCTTCTGGCTCTTTCTTCACCGCTTGTATGTTGGTCTTGCCCCTCTCCTAGGCCGGGCACATCACTGTCTCTTCCTTACGCTCCCTCCTATTCTCACAGCCCCTGCACTGGGTTGGGGACCCATTTGTGGACAGAGATGACCCACCATGGACGGAATGACACCTTGAAAGCCAACAGGGATCTGGCACCGTCACAGATACTCAGCCCCGGCAGCGAAAGCTGCTTTGTTGCTACCACTCCAACCTTAGCTTCCAGAATAAAGCCAGTCTGCATGGCAGTTCAACTCATCTTCTGACCGACTCAAGCGACCGCCGGTCAATTATTTGATGGTGACTAGAACAAGGGCTGGCAAACTGGGGCTCACCTGCTATACGAGGCCCCTTTGCTATGTTCACGTGGCTCTGAAGGACAATGGGGAAAAATAAAAGGAAGTACTCAGATAATGGCGATTTCCTTTGTTTGTAAACCTATTTGCTAGCTCTTGAATAATTTTTTAATTGTTCTGAGGGCCAGGATTGGTCCTTCCATCTCTCGAGTTTGCCAACCCCTGGACTAAACCTTCCAGTGGAAGCAGCCACATGCTTTCCGGGGGAGGGACGCAGGCTGGGACGGAGAATGGACTGAGCTGACTGACAGCTTTAAGGATACTGCCACATGTTGATATCGACAGTTCCCCTACTGCGTCACACCTCTTAGGAAATGAAATGAAATGAAATGCAGGAGCTGCTTTGGTACCAGAGTTCTGTGGCAAACAGGATTTTTTTTGAGCACCAAACTATTGCATACTAGCTAATTTATGCGTCATTGAACCAGCCGTTTATGAAAACGACGTTTCATACATCTGGTCTCACAGGTTCCCAAGTGGAGTCTGGCAGGATTTAGAGGAAAGCGAGACTCCTTGGTTTCTTCCTTCTTCCCGCTGAGCTCTTTCCACGTTTGCCCCGCTGAGGGCCGTTGCTAAAAGGGAGCCAGGTGCCCAAGCGCATCTTCCAGGGCCATGATTCAAGCCAGGCAGCGAGATTACTTGTCTTACATCCAGACATTGAACATGGTGGGCGAAGGAAGGGGAAAAGTTGCCTTTAAGACGCAAGTTCCTCCAGCAGAACTTTGGGAGCAAGTGGTTGGTGCTGGACTACTAAATGGTTGGCCGTTGGAACCGTCCGCAGTGGCACCACATAAGAAAGGCCTGCTGACCTGCTTTCCGAAGCATCTGACATCCATGAGTCAGAAATGACTTCTGGGAAATGAGTTTGATTGTGTGTTCTTGCTTGGGGCCTAAGTCAGGGAGGGGATTTGGGTGGCGCCCGGATGGTTAAGACTCTTCCCTGGACACCAAGGGCCTTTTAAGTTTTCATGCTCCGTGAATCAGGAACACACAGGCTCGTTAACCTATTCTGGGCGCTGAAGAGGTGTTTGCATGGTTATCACCCGCCTAGTCCGGTTTTATAACTTTCTAACAGGTTAAACCCCACCCCCCTGCCCCGAAAAATAAAATTAATACCTCCTTCTTGCAGAAAACCTGGAGATGACAGAAAGTATATAGAAGAAAATTCATCAACAATCCTCAGAGATAATCACTGTTTACACAATAAATGCACATGTACAATGGACTTTCTATGACTTTAGTTCTTTTTTCCCAAGTGTAGTATTTTTAGAAAATGAGATGTGTGTGTGAAAGAGTACTTTTGTATCCTGAGAGAATTGTTTAATAATTATGCCATGCACACAATCCTGTAACGTTTAAACCCATAAATAATCACTAAGAACATAATTATGGAGAAATATTTACGGAGGATTCTAGTCTAGGGTTATGCCTTACATTAAGCAGCATCTTGTGCACTTTCCCCCCTATTCTAAGCATCATTTCCATGAAGCCATTTGCACATAAATATTTGTCGGTGAGTATTCCTGGAGGTGAAATTTCTAGTAGTAAATTTACAGGGACAAAGAATATAAACAGTTCTTGAGTTTCACGATCCACCCGGGCGGGCCGAAGCTGTGAGTAATTTCCGACTCCTGCCAGCAGTGTAGCCAACCTTTCCCCAGGTTCTCTTCAACCCTGGGACTTTTGAGTGAATAATTCTCAGCCAATTTTAGATATAAACGTCATTTCTACTGCTGGTTTTCCTTCAGTTTGTTGATTGCTTGCCCAAGTTTTTCTTTTACCTTTGTTTCCTAACTACTTTGTACATAAAAACTCACTGCCATCCAGTTGATTTCGACTCATGGGGACCCTGTAGGTCACAGTACAACTGCCCCACAAGGCCACATGTTGGAACCTTTGGGTCAGTAGCCAAGCACTTTAACCTCTGGATAGCAAGACTTCTATTCCACAGTGAATGGTCCTTCCTTGCAGCTCCTTTTAGGACCCACAGTTTGCACTGCTCTGTGATAATAGTCAGCTAAGGGTCATCTCCACCCAAGGGAAAAGGAGTCTGTGGAATGAGTCCAAACCACCCGGAAGCTTCTAGATTTTATCTCCGACAAACTACTGACATGTCTCCGAGGTAGGTGTGTCCCTGCCTCTGCTCTCCCAGCTCTGCTTCTTGGACAAGGTCAGAAGAGCCTGAAACTAACCAGCGACTAAAAACAAAGGAGGAGGAGAAAGGGCTTGGTTAATCCCTTAACTGAAAATGGGAGGACAGGGTGGGGCTTGTCTTTCGACACAAGGGTGGCTGAGGGGCTGAGGGGGTGTGAAATAGAAGACCTAGAAATTATAAAAGGAAAACAAACAAACGTGCAATTCCCAATATGTGCCACTGGGTGGCAACAGCCCACTGACCAGGCAAAAAAAGTAACCACTTTCCAGGCCAGGAAAACTGAGGAAGTAGCTGCGGAAGGAACCTGAGAGGCAGGCTCAGACAGGCCGCGCACAGTTTAACAAAGGCAGGAACATGGGCCACAGTTTAACAACAGCGTAACAAAGGCAGGAACATGGACCACAGTTTAACAACAGTTTAACAAAGGCAGGAACATGGACCACAGTTTAACAACAGTTTAACAAAGGCAGGAACATGGACCACAGTTTAACAACAGTTTAACAAAGGCAGGAACATGGACCACAGTTTAACAACAGTTTAACAAAGGCAGGAACATGGACCATGGGTGTGCACGGAAATAGAACGCAAGAATTGTGAGTCACAGACCACCAGACTTCATACAATGTCTTTGCACTTTGTCGGTTCCTTGTCTCACTGTGCTTGATGTTGGGTATCCTTGGATTTATATCTTTGCGGGCGACATGGCAAAATCACCGCCTGCTAGTGTCAGTAAATACCGTGCTGCCCTGGAACTGTAGGGGCGGGGATGCTAGTGCCTCGGGCTGTTCTCAGTGTGCGTGGAATCGACAGCCCCGTGCACAGGGCACTGAAATGTGGTCCAGTCCTGCACCATCCCCATTATTGGAAGCAGACTGGGCTGTTGTGATCCATAGTGTGTTCTTTGGCTGATTTCAGGCCAAGATTGCCAGGCTTTTCTTCCTAGTCCATTTAAGTCTGGAAGTTCCACTGAAACCTGTTGAGGATCAGTAATTCGTCAGTCTCCAAGGACAGAACGGTGGTGGCTGGGCATGAGGTGTATAGGCTGCGAACAAAACATGGGTCCCTGGTATAAAAGATGTGAATTCTACCACTGAAACACTGACACCCCCCCCCCACCTCCCACACATAGACCTCAGGTTGAACTCTTGTTTTAAGTGCCATTGAATCGGTTCCGACTCATATCAATACTATGTGAAACAAAAGGAAACACCACTCAGGCCTGCGTCAGGCCCACAATTGTTATATTTGAGCCCATTGGACCGTAGGGCCTCTGAATTCCCCAAGTCTAGTCAACAGTGCTAACTTCAAGGTCAGGAGTTAGAAACCACCAGCTGCTCTGCTGGAGAAAGACAGGCTTTCTACTCCCATAACGATGCAGTCTCAGAACCTACAGGGGTAGGTTCATCCTGTCCTGTCGGGTCACGATGAGTCCGAATCAACTCGCTGGTGGTGAGTTTGGTTTAGTTGAGTCAACTGTGCTAGCGAGGCTGCTCAAGAAAGCAGAGACAACGTGCCTGCGACACGACAGTGAAAATGGAACCCAAAGCCTCTTGGCAACTCCTGCAAACCCTGGAGGCAGTGTGCTAGAAGCACACACACACACACACACACACACACACACACACACACACACACACACACACACACTGAGGGAATCAGATTCAAATTCCAGCATGGCTTCATCGATGAGTCATCCTGAGAAAGACATCTCATCTCTGTAAATGGAGGCCGTATCTACCTCAGCACATGCAACAGACACTCCTATTGTTATTGTTGCTATTTTTATCTTCATTACTTTCTCAACTCCACCAAGGGATGCAAAAAATCCATACATATGCAGAGGTGGGGGGTGGGGTAGACTTAAAAAACACGTGGAAAAAATCCATTATCTTTTCATTCTGTTTTTCCATGAACTTCTTGAAGCTCCTTTGTCGTGGTGGATGGATAGAGGGGAAAATATTGCCTGGCAGAGA
Source organism: Tenrec ecaudatus (assembly GCF_050624435.1). Lineage (NCBI taxonomy): Eukaryota > Metazoa > Chordata > Mammalia > Afrosoricida > Tenrecidae > Tenrec > Tenrec ecaudatus. The sequence continues at coordinate 147,911,980 of NC_134548.1, forward strand.
GGTCAAGTCCCTAACTTAAGTTAGCACAGCTCAGAAGCAGCAGAGTCAGACTGGGGGTTTCTTCTCTCCTTCCTTAAGAGGAAACTTGGGGGAAAGACTCCTTTATCTTTGTGTTGCCTGGGTGCACTTGATGTCTGTGCTCGATTCTGGTTCCAATGGCGTGAACCAGCTAGACTCCGATGACTGCTAGGCAGAAATTTTCCACCTCAGTTGGTTGCTTCCACCTTCTTGAGTGACTCCATTAGCCTAGTCAATCAACTCGCCCATCAGTCCCTCCGTCACCTGGCTGAAATGTTTTTCACTCCATCGGCCCTGTTCACCGGCACAGACTACATTGACTGGTTGCCTCAGGGCCACGGAAGCATAGCCCCCAGTCCCCACTAGGAACTCCCTGTAAACCCAAACTTTGACAGCTCTGAAGCCAAAGGTGGTTTTCCACTACGTGCCCACCACATATTCGGACCCAAGAGATGCATGCCTGCAGATCACAGCTCCTCTCCATCACTCACATTGTCTGGTTACTTGCACCTTGCCATACTATGCAGGATGCACTGGGGAAGCCTCCCCAAAAGGGCATGTGCAATGCCCGGATGAATGAGGCCAAAGGCTACAGCGTTCATGGTTGGTGGACTTTGGGGAGGGCGGGTGGAGGAGGGGGTGACTGACTGAAGCCAGGCTTCCTACTCTCCCCTCAACCCAGAGCTCCCTGCTGGCTGTCAACTCAGACAAGTGCAGCCTGAAGCACAGCTCCAGGTAAGAGTAGACTGTGTCTCTCTTTCAAAACCCATTGCCTCACGTCATCACGGAGGTAGGGGAAATCCTGACAGCTTGGCTTTTAGAACCCCCTAGAACTCACCCTCTGGAGCTCACACACTTTTCGAAGCCCCTGGAATTGCTTACGGAAAGGCTGGTGGTTTGAAGCCTTGGCATATAGCCACGAACTGTCGGACGTACCCTCAAGCACACACCTGCACGTGCCCGTCTGTGCACGCGCGCGCACACACACACACACACACAGAAGATGAGAGAAACGTGGTGGTGCAAAAGTTAAGCATTTGGCTGCTCGAAGAAAAGGCCGTGGTTTTGATCCCGACGGCAGTGGGTGGCAATGGCTACGTGGGAAAACGGCCTAGGAGTTGGAATCGACTCAGTGGTGCTCAACATTCACCCCCCCACACACACACACCATTTGCCATTTCAACTTTTCTATATGTAAAATTCAGTGACATCAGTACTGCCCCCTCCAAACTTTTCATTGTGAATTAGCTGGGGAGTGGGGTGCATTCAACAGCTGGCATTAAGCACGTTGATCATGTTCTGCAACCTTCGCCGCTGCTCATGTAGTGAAAACGGCCGAAGGTCCAGAGCACTTGAAATAGGAATGGCATTATCAATGCTAGCCTGGCCTCCTAGCTACAAGGTCCTCTGACTTCACAGAACCAACCAACCCCAAGGGCATTTGGTTGAAGAGGCAAATGCAGTTCAACCTGTGGCTCTGCCCCACCCTGTCACCATACACTGTTTGGAAGCTGCTGCTCCCGCTCCGAATGTGTCCGTGCAGGGCAGCAGATTCCAGTCCCAGACCTTTGGCTTTAGCCGAGTCGCCGTCTAGTCAACTCTTCCTCCTCAGGGGGAGCCCGTGTGTCCCTGCCGAACTCTGCTCCAGAGGGTTTGCAATAGCGGATTTTTTACGGGGGGAGGGAGTGGTAGGTCAGCAGACCTGCTTTCTATGGTACCTCAGGGAAGACTTAAACCTTCGACCACCAGAGCACCTCAACCTTCTGTACTGACCCTTAAAAAGAAGCCCAACTCACTGCCACAGAGTCAATGCCAACCCTATAGGGCAGGCTTGAAGTGCTTCTGTTGAGTTGCCGAGTCTGTAATTCTTTATGGGAGTAGAAAGCCTCACCTTCCACCCACAGAAAGGCTAGTGGGTTTGAACTGTTGCCCTTGTGGTTAACAGCTCAACGTGAAACTTACTACACCACTAGGGGTTCCTTACCTACTACCAAGGAGAAAGGCTCCTCAGGGCTTGAACTAGTCAAGCTAGAATGAGCAGAGTCCCTGGAAACATCGAACCCAGCAAGTTATAAAGAGCTCACCTGGGTTTCCTATTCCTCTCCCAGGATGATTGATTTTTAAATTTGTTAAGGAACCGGAATCAACCTTTGTTACCCTGCAAATCTGAGCCTCGATCATTTAAGAAGAACTGATTGTTTGTTCTGGGCCGGCCCCTGGGCTATATGGAGAAGGCGAGGCCTCTGTCCTCAAGGAGGAAGTGGGTTAAGGAGGGAACAAGGACATCCAGTGTGATAAAGGCTACTGGATAGGGGCCTTGGAAATCAGGGGGTGCTTCCTGGAGGAAGTGCTACCTAATGATGCGATTTCTCTTGTGCAATGCACAATGGTGTGTGATTTTTAAATCATTGTTTTTCACTTCATTTTAAAGTTTCTTCCTTTTCTAGCCATGCAGAAGAATATTTCGATCTGATGTGTGATCTGGAGGGCCTCTCCCCACCATGCCACCCCACCCCAACCCCAAACATCTATTTATTTGTTTGTGTTCCTGTTAAACCCTCCATTTTTTGCCCAGTCCACCATCTCTCCCTTGACCTTTTTCCCACCCCCGTTCCTGGCCTCCTACTAGTCATTAAAGCCTTGTCTTTTGGTGCATAAACCACATTTCTTCTTCTTTGTTTTTCTTGTAATAATGGCGATATTAAATATTTCTCTTTGAAAGATGCACTGAGTGGAGGAAGGGTGGCTCGCAGAAACACCGCAGACACATCGTGTTCCGTGATTTCTTACAAGGACACCTGTTGAGGAAAGAGCTTGTTGGGTAATCTCCCATCTCCCTGCAGGTGGCCCTGATTCCCTATTAGCCAAAGCACACATAGCACTCCCAAACGTGCCCCCTGGACTAGTCCTTTAAATGACTAGTCCGTACAGAGAGCATCTTTTCACTCAGGTAAGAGGATTCTCTCCAGTTTCCTCCAATAAACCCGTCGCCCACCATTGAGTCTGCCTCATAGATTTGAACACTGACTTTGCTAAGCATCGTGTACTCTAGTTTCGTCCACGTCTTGCAATATTTAAGAGAGTTATCATTGTTTTTATTTTATTAATTTATTTTTTAATCATTTTTTAATTGATGGATAAAAATCCCCAGTGTGAATGTACAAGAACTTATAGATTCCTCTGTAGTTGGTGTCTCACTTGTTCACATGTTTTTGCTCTTGTGGAAATTGCTACAGGAAACAAAGGCTCTTGTGGAAATTGCTACAGGAAACAAAGGCGTGCCTATGTCCATGCACACTGATGTTTTAAGAAGAAAACCGGTGTCAAAGGGCATCTACGGTCTGTAACATGGCTCTGTCCATCTGAATTGTCCTTTGTAGCGGAACGTGCTCATCGCTTGCTTTTCTGTGTATGGGGCCTCTGGCTAGGACACAGGACAGGCAGCAAGGAGGCAAGCCCCTCTGCTCCCTAATGCTCATTCAAGCATCACTTTGCCCCGAAGACCTGGGTTTTTGTCCCAGCCAGTGCACCTCATGGCCACTCACCACCTGTTGGTCAGTGAGGGCTTATGGGTTGCAGACCCCTCCAAACCAAGAGGGACCATGAAGAAGCTGGCCAGCTGTTTCGGACAGGGCAAGTGCCATCAATAGCCAAGGCCCCCGTGTAACGGATGGCGAGAGTGGCAGCATTTTGTTCTCTGATGCGTGGCGTTCAGCCCTAGGCAGCACAATACCCCCTCCCCACCAAACCTGCCTGCCTATGTGAGAGGAACAGGAGCCTGTGGCTGGTTCAGAGAGGCCCAGAATAATTTCTGACCTCTAATCCTGGCTTTCCTTTAGTGAGCGGTGGGGCCATGAGTCAGTCCCTTCCTCCTTCTCGACCTCGGGTCCCCAAACTATACAAGGATGGGGTCTGCCTCCGTGCTTTGCAAGGCCCCCTCCAGTGCTGACACTCTGGGCATCTTCGAGTGCCCCGGAGTAGCCTGCCAGGCAGGGGTGGAACCACAGAGCCAGACAGTCCAGTCAGCAGGTCAGCACAACCACCTAACAGTTTTCCCTGGAGGCCAGGCATCAGTGGAGGCTGGCTCGGCAGGCAGGCCTAAGGGCTGGGCTTTGGGGGGCTGAGACTGTCTTCTCGCTAGGGTGAGGAAACAGCGAGCATGCAAGGTGTGGAAAGTAAAGGCCCATGACAGGCACACCTTGAGGGACAAAAACCCTACATGATTTTCTCAGGTTAAAAAAAAAAAAAAAAGAACAGAAAGAAAGGAAAGCGGGTTGACAAGTTTCAAAATCAAGCTGCCGCTGCTTCTCTGTCACAATGCAAGGGCCAGTCTGCAAGCCCGCGAATTAGACATCAAATATTTTCTTTCTTCCTCAACATCGCTCTCTCTGTGGGAACAGAGAGTCGGGTATCTATAATAGCATTAAAGGGGAACTACCCCTTCAACAGAGCTAAGCTGCCATTCCAACCTGCCAATCAGGAAAAAAGCGAGTCCAAATCCTATAGCCATTACTGTCTGCCTCTTTTTGTTGGAAGAGCCCTTTGATTTCTTTCTTTTCACGTCCTTTGGTGTTTCCAGCCAACCCCGAGCACTTCGGTGGCACCGAGGGGGTCGTTAGGCGCTTGCCTCTCGTTAAGCCTCCCTCAGCAAAGGATCGCTGGTAATAGGACCAAAATAAACCTTCTCAGATTTACCTCCTCTCCGGTACAAAGCCGCCGTCTTTGGCAGTCATCAGGGTTGGCACCATTTAAGGGAAGGTGACTTACATACCAACCTTTGGCGCCTAAGGAAGATCCGTCCACAATTACACTCACTCATCTATGGTCGTGGCCCAGGACAGGGTTGGGGCCTCCTGCAGCACAGTGGGGAAGCGCCGGCCCATAGCTAGAATGCTCTTTATTGAATCCACTCCCCAGAAAACTTCTGTCCAGGAGGGGCTCCTCAATCTTACCACCACTCAGAACAACCCAAGTCCCCCCCCCCCCCCAATCTACCAACACAGGCATGTCTTTGCTTACTCACTTCTCCCAGCTGGGAATAGCTTCTCCATCAGATCCGGCTCAAATATCACCTCCTCTGAGGAGCCTTTCTGCCCCCGCCTCCCCCAGCAAAATAATCCTTCTCACCTTTGGGTTCTCCTGGCACAGTTTGTTCTCACCGCCATCCTTATATTAGAGCCACTTGGTGACCTGTCAGGAGCCCCTGGGAGAATGTGAGCTTCTTGAGGACAGGGGCACACTTGACTCTGGGCTCAATCCATACAAGTTCTGGCAACTTGAACTGTAGTCTTCAGTAGGGAAGTCATAAAACTTTCTGACACTCCATGGCTCTAACCATGCCGCGTGGCACCGCAGCCACATTTGCTTGCAGCGCTCAGATAGGGACATCCTCTGGCCACAGGAGACAGATCTAGAAATAACAATCCCCAGAACTCAACGTGGAATCCTTGGGTGGCACCAACAGCTAAGCACTCGGCTGTGAAGTGAAAGACTGATGGTTGAAACCTACTCAAAGGCACCTCAGAAAAAAAGGCCTGAGATCCATGTTTGAAACCTCAGAGTTACGGGTGAACTGAAGGGGCACAGTTGTCTTGCGACACGCGTGGGAGCATCGTGAAGTCACAGTGGGCCAGCCGGCAACAGGCAAGCTGGCTAACGAAACTCACCAGATAGTTTGCAATCCTGCTCAAGCCCTCTCTGTGTGAGGCGGACGAGTGTGATGTCCTGGTGTTAGGCAGGTGCCCCTGGCACTGTGAGTGACACGCCTATGGCGACCAGCATGATGGCAGGGGCCAGAGGCTGGGGGAAAGAGCAAACCCACCTGGGCGCGTTTATTTTGCATCAGGAGATTTACTTGTAAAAAAGCAAATTGGATCCCTTGACACTTTCATTCAGCAGTATCAAAGAACTATAGTTGCTCCGGTCTGGATGGGGAGGGGGGCCGGGCACCACTAGTTACAGTTGCTTAGCTGTAAATAAAATGTCCCCTGGAATGAAGTATTTTAACTTGAAGTGATTCTAGTAGAAGCGGCCGACAAACCTTTCAAGGAAACTGGCAGTGTTGAGAGGAAGCTCTATACGAATAGGAAAAGGGCTTTGAAAAGCACTACTAAAGTTTCAGCACACAGCCGCTCCGAACACGAGCTGGGCCCATATGGACACAGGTCAGTGTGTTTCACAAATTAACCAGGGGGTGAGGGGGTGTAGAGTGGGGGTGGGGGTAGGCCTAAGGGGGCCTCACTCCCCCGTTCCCTTCTGGGAGTTTCCTGTGAAACACCAGGAACCAACAGCCTCTTCTCAGCCAGCCTTCCAGCACACTCTGTGGGGGGCTGAGGCTTAACCTCAGGACTGGCAGTGGTCCAATTTGGGCATGTGCATTTGGAATGCTCTCTTCCCATTCCACTGCCTTCAACAGGGCCTTGAACTGGGAAGGTGTGAGATACATGTTGATGGGCATCAATGTCTGGAGGAGGTGTTTTGTCTGGTTTGTTTTCACAAGTGAAAGACGCCCATCCACAGCCACAATCAAAGGAGAAAAAACCACCAGCAACCTTGCAGACCCCTTTGCCGGGTTGGGATCAAACACACCAGGACAAAGGGGCAAAGTGCGAACAAGTAGACCCACGGCCCCAGTCATGGATTTTTAAAGCGGCAACATGATGTGGGCGGTACCGTCAGCCCCTGGCTTTGTTTTCCTCTACAGGCATCTGTTTGGGGTTTCTCTGGCTCCAGGATTTGATTTCTATGGTGTGTGTGTGGGGAGGGGACGGGGTGGTGGTGAAGAATATGGGAACTCAGTAGCATCACGTGCATATATATGTGCAGTTCTCCAGACAATTCTGTCATTAGAAAGAAAGCAATCCCTTGGGATCCCTTTGCTAATTCCCAAGGACAAAGAAAGATCACATGTCAGGAGGTATTGACACTAAAAGGCAATCGTGATGAAAATCAAAATCAAGAGAAAAGAAACAGAGTGAGGGAGGGAGGGAGAGAAAGTACAAAAGAAATGGAGGAAGGGAGGGACCTGGACTCCTGGGAACCAGACAAACCACCTCCTCCTGAATGGAATGCTGTGACTTATCAAGGATTCAGGAAAATCCCTGTCCCCACATCTCCAGCACCTCCCCACCATACCAACCTGCGGCCACTGGTACCTAAAATACCACCATTAACTCACCAAGCCTTTGGCCTAAGTATTCACCCCTAGGCTTTTTGATAGCTTAATCCCTAGTTCTTGCATATATACTCCACGGGGTCCTTAGATTTAGGACAGGGCTCCCTTCCAACCACTCTGCTTTACGGTGATTCTGACATAAGTGAAATACCCCTTCCTTCCTTCTTCCTTCCTTCCTTCCTTCCTTCCTTCCTTCCTTCCTTCCTTCCTTCCTTCCTTCCTTCCTCTTGTGCTTTCTCTCCCTCCATCACTCTGTTTCTTTTCTCTTGATTTTGGTTTTCATCATGATTGCCTTTTACTATCAATATCTTCATACATGTGACCTTTCTTGGTTCTTGAGGAATAATGACATCAGCAAATAACATGATGCAGCCATGTGAGCACTTGGTATTATGAACGAGAAGGGGTACAAAATAGCCCCAGGAACAACAGATGAGTGAGTCTAAGTGTGGTTCGTTAGAACTCGAACCGGTCCTAAGCCAGGGACCACTGGTATGTAATAGGCCACAAACACCAGCTCTCAGTTTCTTGCGAGCTTGGCTGCCAGCCCCATGCAGAGGCCGGGGTAGAGTTAGTGGGCTGATCTGAGATGAGGTCCATGGCAGAGACACGCATGTAAAAGGGGAGAGGAGGCACGTCGCAGATTCGTGGGGCCACGGAGATGGAGAGTTCACAGGCCAAGAATTTGTTTTGGAAACTTTCTACATGGTTTCTTAATCCACAGTCTAGTCACCCACAGCTCAGCCCAACCTCTGGGTACCCAAAGAAAGATCTGGGTAGGAGACAGCTGCTATTCTGGATCCACCCCACCCCAAAGAACCCTTCTGGGCTGGGTGTCCCCCAAGGCGAGGGGAGCTAGTTTCCTGTGGCAACAGCTGCTTCACATCCCCTTCTCCCCCTCACTTTTCAAATGAAGTCATCTTGTCTTCAGCTACAGAATCAGAAAAAGGCAAAGAATAGGCCTCAGGAGTGACTGTGATTGTTATTCAAAGTCCACTCAGGCTGCATCTGCTGAGGACTGCACCGGAGAAGGCAGCTGCATGATGCTGCCAGTTCACAGGGCGACTCTGGCTCCAGGGAGCCTGAGTGCAAAGCCAGACAGGGGCCTGGGCACCTTCCAGATACAATGAATTCAATATGCAACCGCACCCAACACAGGAGAAAGAAGGAGCGAGCCCCTAAAGTTGCTCACTTCTGGAAGCCCGTCGTGGGCTAGCAGGCCCTCCCCTTCTGTCCCGTGGGCCTGGAAGAGGAAAAACAAGAAACCCCAGTCCATTGGGACACCCCATTTTTTCCCAGGTTGTCTCTTCCAGGAGTGTCCCCAGGAGCAACCTCTGCTGCCTAAGCGGTTTCCCATGTCTTAATCGGCTTGAAGGAAACACTCCTGCAAAGCCACCAGGCCACCGGCCACGTGTCTGTCCTGGGTCTGTACTCGAGCAGAAATGCCCTCCACCCTGCTCCAAGTGGCAAGAGTTTCTGGGGTAATGCTTGCCATTCCTGAGGCCCAGCTCCTGTGCCAAACCCTGGGGCTGAGTGAGTGAAGAGCGCTGGCCTCATTGAATGTCACAGCAACTGTGGTAGCACCTGGCTTAGGTCGATGAGGAAAATGAGGTTCTGCTCGGCTAGGCGACTTGCCCTGGTGGCGCAGTGGGCTGCTCCCCTCAAAGTTAGCAGATTGAACTTGCCAGGGGAAAGAGAGAGACAGACAGAGAGAGAGACAGAGAGACAGAAAGACTGAGACTTTTCCTTTAAAGCTTTACAACCTCAGAAGCACGCAGCGGTGGGCAGTCCCACTCTCTCTTGTAGGGTCACCATGAGTCGGCATCGACTAAGAAATGTCCCATCCAAACCCCAGTTGGTCTGAAACTAGAGCCAAGACTCTTGCACAAGAAACCGGATCGAGTGGCTGGCGTTCGCTTTCTAGTACTTCCCCTGCTAAAACTCCAAGTGGCCACACTGGCCAAAGCAGACACCAGACCGAGCAAGCCACTCACGCTGAAGAGAAAGAACCAAGCTCGCTCTGCGAGGGAAGGTGCCTTAGGCCCCGGTTCCCCATCCCAATTCCCCTGAAAGCAAACCCTGAGTCAAGCTGAATGCTGTTCTCTCTTGATGTGGGTTCACCTGAGGCAATAACGTGAACACAGCCTCTCTCCCCAGCTTCCGGCTCCTGGCTGGCAGCCTCTCCATTCCTAAGAACAGGAGCTGGAGAGTGGGGGTGGAGGACAGGGTGACATCTGTGACTTTATACCTTACATGGATACTTGTCCTCTCGGATCAGTATCAATGGGAAGAGAGGGAAGGGAGCCATGGGAGAGCTGACACTGTATGGAACAAAAGCCCATGCTTCCAGAATGCCACCTGGGACATCAGTGCAGCAACACAGGGCTGAGGCTCCCGGTGAGGGTGGCCTGGTTTCAGGAAGCAATCCACTGAGGGAGAAGCTCAAGTGGGCTGGCCATAGAACGTAGACTGATTGATTGGCTTCCAGGTGACTGGGATGTGCATCACACTAGAATGGGATTCCACCAGGGTTTGCAATGATTTATTCCCCCCCCCCATCCCCTGAATCCATGCCAAGCCCGTCTGCCCTTGAGCCTCCGGGTGGACTCAAACCAGCCACCTTTCAGCTGACACGTGAGAGCTTGAGCTGCTACTACCTCGGGACTTCCTTCTGGTGCTGTGGCTCAACTTTCCATGCATTGCCCCTCCCCTTCCCAGGGCTCTCTGGCTATTAACTGTTCCGAAGCCATTTCTTGTCAGAAACCCAGGCATGTCATTGGGCCAGCTCTGTATGGTTTGATGTGTATACAACTAAAGAGAACGTAGGCCACGCATGAAGGCAGTGAGCGCACCAGCGTAATACTCTCCCAGGAAACCATGCTGCCCATTAGAGAGCAGAGCTAGGACTGGGCGAGTGCCTCACTTGATTGGGGTGCAAAATTGCACTTGGTAATCAATATAAATAACGTGTGGGACTGTGGTTGTTTGTCTTTGTTTCTTTAAGTAAACCTGGATTTCTGAATGGTTTTCAAGAGAAATTGTGAGGACACGACAGATTTCCCATCTACCCCTACCCCTAGCGTCTCCTCTGACTGTTCTAATTAGTGCGACAGCGTGGCTAACTGCTAACTTAAAAATTCACTGCAATCCAGCTGCTTCTAACTCATGGGACAGGGTAGAACTTTCCCTAGGGGATTCTGAGACTGTAGCTCTTTACAGGAGTAGAATGCCTCAACTTTCTCCGTTGGAGTAGCTGGTGGTTTCAAACTACGGACTTTGGGTCTGCAGGCCAACCCATAAATACAACACCACCAGAGGCCGTGCTTTCTTCGGTCTCTGAAGTTTTACTGTGTCCTGTTCCAGAATACCCCATAACATTGAGTTGCTAAGTCTTCTTAGGTTCCACTTTGCTGGGAGTTTCTCAGAATCGCCTTCTCTGGGTTTACCTCGCAGTTTTGGGTCGGGTAGACTGGTTATGAGTTAGGCTGATAACCTAAGGCAGGTGATCAAACTGCCCGCCGCTCCACCGGTGAAACTTGAGGCCTTTTGTCCCCATAAAGATGTAGCGCAGCGGTTCTCCACCCTCCTAACGCCGCGACCCTTTCATCCAGTTTCCTCATGTGGTGGTGAGCCCCCCCCCACCAGCCCAGCCATCAGTTTAGTTTCGTTGCTACTTCGTCACCATCATTTTGCTACTGTTATGAATCGGGTTGTTGGACCCCCAAAGGGGTCACGACCCAAGGGTTGAGAACTGATGATAGACAGCCGCCCAAACCTGAAGAAGCAGTTCCACTCTGTCCTTTAGGTGCTAGGAGTACACAGCATCACAATGGCAATGGGTTCATGTGAGTTTGGGTTAGGGATTTGGTAGAGTGTCGTACTTTGTCACTATCTTGTTCTTAATATAATTATCCCACAGCAAACTGGTTGCCAATAAGTCAATTCCGACTCACTGTGGCCCTATATAGGGTTTTCGAGATTGTGACTCGTTTTTGTTTTGTTGTTCTTTTGAGACACAAAAGTAGTAAAGCTGGTCTGTCCTTTATTGTCTATGTTCAAAATATATGCATAGCAACTTTTAATATACAAATTTCATATTACATGTGCACTTAAGACATTTCTGAAACTGAAAGGGATGATAAGCCTTCGCTCTGAAAATCCATATGCTAACATTTGACTTTCTACTCAAAATCAAAAGTCTCAAACCCACGGCCAGAGTGGATGCTGACTCACTGCAACCCTAGAGGGCAGGGTAGAGCGCCTCTTGTTGGTTTACGAGAATTTTTTTTTTTTAAGTCATTTTATTGGGGGCTCTTCCAGCTCATCTAACATTCCATCCATGAGCCTGTGACTCTTTATGGGAGCAGACATCCTCATGTTTTACCTGACGCGTGGCCGGTGGGTTTAATCACCACCAGGACTCCTAATGACACTGGGGTTATGTCCCCTTTGGGAAGAAGTCACAATTCCTAAACCACAAGTATGGATTAGGAGAGATGTTCCACCACCTGGTGGCAGAGTAGCTTGGGTGACTGGATTTGTCTCCCGTATTTCTTTCTTTGTTTATCTCAGCATGGACCCGTGGATATTTATTTTTTACTTTGAGTTGTGACCCAACACTACTTTATTTTCTTGCTCAAATGGTCCCAGACACCCTGTGGCGTACACGCATCAGTGCGGGTTTATGCTTGGTATTTGGCGTTTTAACCTTACCCCTTCCTTACCTTCTGGCATTACAAGACGCTCAAAGCTCCTCTTCTTATATATTTCTTGCCCCAACATGAGAATCAGCCACTGGTCCCTTTTATTGGAAATTACTACGAGGAACCAAGATGGCGGTGCTAAAATAGGTAAATAATATTTTGATACAATTGAAAAATCAGCCCACCTCAGGTTGCAGGCTGCCTGTCTGTTTTTAGAAATAATGTTTTATTAGCACCAAGACCGAGATGGGTATGAGATTAGGCCAAGATTACATGAGGGAGAGTTAGGTCCTGTTTGTTTAAATGTGTGTTCCTTTGTTCACCAAGGAACCTTTACATCCACTTTGGATGTTTAAAAAGTTTGCTTAAAATGCCCTTGCTATTGATGAGTGAATTGTTGGCATCCTTTTGCATTTTTATGCTCAAGGTGAGTGCCTGGCTGCCTTGGTTCATCTTCCTTTGGCCTATATTTGAACGTGATCTGGCTCAGGTCCCCAGGTCTCTCTCTGCTCACTGGAGCTCTTTACTGGCTTTTCCTCCTTACGTCCCACTCCTAAGTGTCCTGTATCTGCACACTTTTCCTCAGTTCCCCCCACCCTCTCAGGCTGTCTGTTTCTCTCCAGATTATTGAAACCTTGCTCTCTTCCTCTCTCTCTCTCTCTCTCTCTCTCTCTCTCTCTCTCTCTCTCTCTCTCTCTCTCTCTCTCTCTCTCTCTGTAGATCCCTCCCTGACAAGCTTGCTGCTCACTTATCCCCTTGTGCACGCTCCCTGTAAGTATGTGTGTGTGTGTAGGGGGGGGGGGTTTGTTCAGAGCCAAAGAGTCATTACCCTAAAAGACACAGAGTATCCTTGAGCAGGCGAAGATCAAGGCCTGCTCTTTCCTTCCTTCCTTCCTTCCTTCCTTCCTTCCTTCCTTCCTTCCTTCCTTCCTTCTTTCTTTCTTTCTTTCTTTCTTTCTTTCTTTCTTTCTTTCTTTCTTTCTTTCTTTCTTTCTTCCCCATCAGTAACAAGGAAAAAAATGCCTTTGGGTTCAGGGCTCTCAAGAGTGATCTTAGAAAGCTGCTTGAAACCCATGGGATTGCCCAGATAGAGCCATGCAATCTAGCATGGTCTGTTCCAGATAAAGCAGGCTGCTGCATTAAAGGCCATAACAATTACCAAGGGGGGAAACTTGCTCCCCACAGAGCATCCCCTGGGAAGCCAAGCAGCTGGGGCTGTTTAGTACTAAGTGTGGAAGCTCTAGGAACAGGAAACCGAGGTCTTAACGCACCTCCATGTGTTACCAGGAAGGGCATTTCCAAGAGCAGACAGGCCCGCATCTCTGGGAAGCAACCAGCAGAGCGGGCCAACTGCGGCGGAAGATTTGAGAAACTGAATCAAGCATGGAGGAGGCTTTGGGCTAGAAAGCCTTTCCTCGGTGGCACCAAGACAGTGGGAGGCTCCCTGTGGCACCTGGGGAGACAGAGGCTGGGTTATGGGGCCTGTGTGGCCCGCAGTGAGACTGAAGAAATAGGTGGGCACCCTGGAGAAGGAGCCCCAGGTAGGGCTCCTCCCTTATAGGCATTCACTCTCTTTTTCCCCCCTGGTTCCTTAAGTACAATCTTAGCTAAAGGTCTAGTTTCCCCAAAAGGCTGACTCAAAGTTAGCAGTTGAGCTCACCTAGAGGCACCTCAGAAGAAAGACCTACTTCAACAAAATCAACCCCCACACACCGCCATGGAGTTGATTCAGACTCATGGCGACCCTGGAGGGTATGCTAGAACTGGTTTGATGGGTTTCCTTTAACGGAGTAGAAATTGCTGCCTTTCTCCCTCAGAGCAGGCTGGTGGTTCCTTCCTGGCAAAAACCAGCCATAGAAAATCCTCTGCATCATTGCTCTGCTCAGATACACACAGGATAACGATGACTCAGAAGCACCTGATTCCATTTGGGGAATTTTTCCTCCTGGTTTGCAACACCTGCTGAAAGTCAGATGATCCCTTCAGGATCAGTGGTGAGAGTGGCGATACTGGGAGGGCAGAGGGAAGGTGGGGTAGAAAAGGGGAACCTATTACAAGGATCTACATATAACCTCCTCCCTGGGACCAGACAACAGAAAAGTGGGTGAAGGGAGACGTCAGACAGTGTAAGACATGACAAAAAATAAAAATTTATAAATTATCAATGGTTCATGAGGAAGGGGGGAGTGGGGAGGGAGGGGGGAAATGAGGAGCTGATACCAAGGGCTCAAGTGAAAGCAAATGTTTTGAGAATGATGAGGGCAACAAATGTACAAATATGCTTGACACACAATGGATGTACGTATGGAGTGTGATAAGAGTTGTGTGAGCCCCCCAATAAAATGATTTTGTAAAAAGAATTGAACCGGAAAAAATACAGGAAGACCACTTAAATATGAATGTGAATTATAGATAAATATTGAACTACTTTTTTTACAAATGTATTCCCAAATACGGCATAGAATACACTAAAATACATAAAGTATAAAAATTTTTAAGTCTTTTTTGTGTGAGAAATACATGCCAGATGCCAAAATAAGACCAGCTGCTAGAGACTTCGTCCCCTTTGTGTAGTATCTTTGTCTTTTAAGCAAGATGTAACCAGTATATTTGGGGGTCATTTCTAAAAATCCATCTAACACAGTGGTTCTCCACCTTCCTAATGCCGCGACCCTTTCATACAGTTCCTCATGTTGTGGTGACCCTCCCCCACCCCCGCAACCATAAAATTATTTTCGTTGCTGCTTCATCACTGTCATTTTGCTACTGTTATGATTCAGGCGACCCCTGTGAAAGGGTCGTTCGACCCCCAAAGGGGTCGTGACCCACAGGTTGAGAACCACCGATCTAACAGAAGTGGTCTACAATCTCATTCCACTTCCCATATGCAGTCTGGTGTTTATCCAACACTTCCCTTCCGGAATCGAAAGGGCCCATTCCGAAGGACCCACCCAATCTACCCTGTGGAGAGGCGGCAAAGTGGATTCTACCTTAGAGAGTCCATGTGGGAGAAAACGCCCTCCCCTGAACATGATTGTTGCAGCTCAAGACCCAAAGACGGGAGATTCGGTTCCCATTGAACTACACAACTCTGCCATCGAGGGGGTTCACCTCCCAGCGACCCCATGAACAACAGAATGAAACACTGCCCAGTCTCGTGCCAGCCTCCCCATTGGTGTTGGGTTTGTACCCACGGTTGCAGCGACTGGGCCAGTCCACCTCTTTAAGGGCCTTTCTCTTTTTTGCCATCCCTCCCCTTTACCAGGCATGATGTCCTTTCCTCCAGAGACCAGCCTCTCCCAACAACATGTCCAAATTACATGAGAGGAATTCTGTCCACCCTTGCGTTGAAAGAGTAGAAAGCCCCATCTTTCTCCTGCAGGGTTGTGTACTGATAGGTTTGAACTGCCGGCCTTACAGTTAGCAGTCCAACGCTTAACTACTATGCCACTTGAGCTCCTGAAGGTGTTGATATAATTCTTCTATATCTGCATCACTAGCTTTAGTGGTTTGGTGCATACCTTTGGATGGTAGTTACATTGATTAGATTTCCTTGTACGCAGATAGACATCATCATCCCACGAAGATCGTTGTACTGCAAGGTATCTTTTCAAATAGCCTTTTGGATGATGAGTGAGAAGCTAGTCCTCTTGATTGCGGCATTCTCAGCACAGTAAAGCCTATGATTTTCTCATGTAGCATGGCCAATACCAGTCCATTGAAGCTTAGTAATGCCCAGAAAATCAGTCTTTATGCATTCCATTTCATTTTTAACAGTTTCCAATTTTCCTAGATTCATGCTTCATACATTCCAAGTTCCAATGATTAATTGATGTTAGCGGCGGTTTCTTCTCTTTTTAAGTTGTGGCCCTTCAGCAAAAGAAAGTCCCGCAGGCTTACTCCTGCCACAGCCACATCAATTTCGGATGAGTCTCTTTTAAGACGGCAGCTCTTCCTCAATCATAATTTGAGTGCCTTCCGACCTGAGGGACTCATCTCCGGGCACTAAAGCTAACTGCGTTCTATTTCTATTCATGGGGTTTTCAGTAACTGACAATGTTCTTACGCTATCCAAATGGTTTTCAGTGGTTTCATCCGTAAAATCCTCTGAACTCTGCCTTTTTCAGAAATTTCTAAGGATGGAGCTCATTGGAAGATAGAGTCACCTTCAACTGCAGGATGGAGTCACCATCATCATTTGCAACTGACTCTTCAGCCCTGCACCCCCACCCCACCCCCACCCCCACCCCCGGAACGACTGTCTGGTACAAAATCACAAAATCCACACCTACTGCCAAGAAGTGCATTTCAACTCACAGAGACCCTAGAGGACAAGCGGAGAAATGTGCTCCAGGGTTTCCAAGGCTGTGAGAATTTCCGGATGCTAGATTGTCATCGCTTTCCCTCTCTGAGCAGCTGGCAGGTTTGAACCTCCAACCTTGAGAGTAGCAGCTGAAGGTTTTCACCAGCTCACCACTGGGGCTTCTCTCCATCTGGCCTATCAATCAACCCCCACCCCAAAGAGCTGGCCACAGAGCTGGGAGTAACACAGCAGGGGCAGAAACAAAACAACCCACATCTTCAAAGGGTCCCATTTTCCCTGAGGGTTATTTGGGAAATGCCTCCAAAAGACAAAAAAACAAAAACTTGCCCCTCTTGGAATGTGGCGGGATGGAAATGAAATGCAAAGGAGCTGACCTGTCAACCTTCCTCCAGGGCTTTTTCATCAGTGGTTTCCAGGGGCTTCAGAAAATGTCTCCCTCAAAGTCACAGGAGGAAGAAATTCATGTGAAATATGGTGGCAAGCAGCAGAGGGGCAATTTCTGTGTTGGCCAGAATGAGAGTTATTATCACTGCTGATTTTTCACTTCAGTCTCTGATAAGGAGGCCCTGCATGCTGTCTCAGTATGTGTCTTTTCTTTAGGAATGCGTTTCGGATTGCCTTTTGGGATGGCTTCACCATCCAGATTGCAGCTTCCTCAGATTTCTGGAATGGACTATGACCCGAAAGAAATCAATTGAAAAGCAAATCCATGGGCTGGGGTCTGGAATGAGGCCTTCGGCTCTAGGGGCACGGGATTTCCTCTGTGGGGGGAGGACAACGGTTGCACAACATCCCAAATGTGCTAGGGGCCATGGACTCGCTCGCTTTCGGAATTGGTTTACTAGGTGAATTTCACTTCTGGAAATTACAAGCAACAACAACAGAAAAAACACCAACCAATTATTTGCTGATGCAGAAGCTGGATTTTAGTGACAAGGAGCAAAGAAAGAGAATGGATAAGATGCAAAATCCTGAGTACCAAAAACAGTGATAACAGCCAGCATCTATTTATTGATTGCTACAGCCCAGGTTAATTTACTTAATGCAGTTAGCAGTCCCCCCCCTCACAAAATGCAGTTAGCCTAAGGTAGTGTACTGACTACTTGGACTCTGTGGAATCTTTATAACTACAGGGCTCAAAAGCCTGAAGGTTGGATGTAGATGTCACTTAAAGGGGCCAGACAATGATGAGGGTCTTCTATTATTTACCTGTTAGTGATTAAAAGCTAGTCCCTGTTATCTATTTAGTCAACAAAGACACCCACCCTGAGACTGGCTTAAGATGTAAGGAACCTTATTGTGCTGTCTTGCTTGCTCATCCTCCACAGTTGTTTCCTCTGATTACCTTGAAACCCGAGTTAATGAAAAACATCTGGAGGCGACTCCCCAAAATGTACATTCCAAGGCCAAAGGTATTTCTTCTCTATACATTCTGCCTTCAGCAAGGACACCGCAAAGATGACCTGTTTGCACGACTGTGGTCTCCTTGCTGGTACACCTGCCAAATAAAAACCTCTCTTTCCTCTTCCAACTTGCAGTGGGTAAATTTGCTGTGAAGTTCCAGAATAAAATACCCGTGTTTTCGGTAACAATTAGTAAGGACTTGAAGCCATGGCATTGTCCATCACATCACACACATAAGAACAATGGAGAATTAATAAGGAAGACCGAAGAATTGACACAATTGAATTATGTTGCTGATGAAGAATATCAAAAGGACTATGGACTGCCACGATGGCAGATATCTTTTTTAAAATCTTTTTTTTGATATAAAATTCACGTATCATACACTTCCCTGATTAGTCGCTTTTAAAAAGAGTTGTACATGCATCATCACAATCTTTTCTAGTACTCCCTCCCACCTCCGACCTTCATTGTTTGCTCCCCAAGTCCCCTCCCTCTCCCCACAATAAGCCATTGCATCAGCTATTGTGTGTCTGCATCCACTCCTGTGATTCATAAACTGGGAAACCTAACTGAAAATAGAAAAACAAAAGGACAGAAAGAAGAGAACAATAATAATCATCTAATGATAAAAATAAAAAGTAAGGGGAGAAAAAGACCACAAGCAACATTAAAAAAGCCGAAGAAATTTCTGTCATGAAACAAGTGAGAACTATTCGAGCCTAAAGCACATTCAGGTTGGTTCAACAGGGAGGTCAACTGACCAAGTATCATATTTTACTGTGGTTCAATCAACCATAATCAAATTTACAATAATCTGTGTCTGATAGTAAAGCAGGTTCAGTCCCTTGCCTGTGGCTAGAGGGGATCTACCAGAGGCTTAATCTGACTAGACACTCTGCAGATGGATTTTGGCTTCCAGCACCTTCTACAAAATGGGTGTTCACAATTTAAACCGCCCCCCCCCCGTACTTTTCCCTCATCATGATTGGATTTTGTGATCTTTAGATCACACAGGCTGGTAGCTTCTTTGATATGGATTTAGCTGACACCTCACTTAGATGGCTGCTTGTTTGAATACAACAAGCCTTTCAGACCCCAGACATCATTCCAATGGATAGCCAGGCACCATCTGCTCTCCACCACACTCTGCAGTAGCACCTCTATCAGTAGTGATGTCTTCAGGAAGGCGAGAATTGAACAGGGTCATGTTTTAAGAACTAAACAGTCTTGGATTGGGGCTAGAATTAAAAGTGGGAGCTCATAATCTGTCTGCTGGGACAAAAACCTTAAAAGAAGTACACTTATACTGCTCCTCAGAAGCAAGGATGGTGATATTTCATCTCTTGTACTTTGGACATGTTCTCAAGCGAGGTCAGACCCTGGAGGCCACCGAGGCTGATAAAGTAAAAGGTCGGTGAAAAAGAGGAAGACTCGCCAGGAGATGGACTGGCACATTGGCTGCCACAATGGGCTCAAACCTAAGAACAAGGTGAGGGTGGTGCCGGACCCAGCGGGGTTTCAATCAGCGGTACACAGGGTCGTGATGAGTGGAATGGACTCCACAGCATCCACAGGCAGAGCAACATGAACTAGGGAAGGAGTCTGGTGGAGCAGTGTGCGAGTGCTTGACTGTGAACCGAAAAGCTGGTGGTTCGAATGTACTAGTTGCTCAGCTGGGGCAATTCTCCTCTGTCCTATAGGGGGTGACCAGTAGGAATGGACTCCCCAGTCATGAATCTGGACTAGGAAGAAAGGCCTGGCAATGACAACTCTATGGATCACAGTGGTCCTATCCCAAAATGATGATGCTCGTTCCATTGTGCATGGGATCTCCAGGTGTCAGACGTAGCTCTATCAACACAACAGTGGACCCGAAAATGTGTCCCGGCTACGTGGCTTCTTTCAGTGGCCCCTCAGGCAACCATCTTCTAAGCTAGGTTCTACTTAGTGTGCACTCAGGCAATGGAGGCTTGGAGAAGATAAGTGATAATGCTCAAGGTAATCCACAGCTAATAAGCAGAGGCGCCGTACGAAGGAACATATGACCAGTCCATGTGCATGCAAGAGGAAAGTAAGTCTGTCTCTAAGAGCTCCATTGCTTAGAGTGAAAAACAAGGCATGGGGCGGTGGGGGTGGGGAGATGCTCTTGGAAATGGCACATAGCAGAAAAGGCAGAAGGAACTGCGGGAGAGACAGAAGAAGCAGTAGCAGCCCCAAAGCCGTCATGTGTGGTGGGTGCTAGGGGGAGGGGCATGGACTCAGAAGCAAGTGGTTAACAAGGGAAATTGGGCGAGAACAAAAAGCACTCATTTTAGAACACAGTCGGGTCTAAGAGCTGGAGGCACAGTCGGCAAAGGCACTCTTATCCTCCCTCAGCACACATACTCGGCCTTGACGCCTGGCCCCTTGCACTGATGTGTGTGCCTGCTTTTGCGTGCCACTGTCCAGTCGATTCGGGCTCCTGGAGAACCCTTGCAACAGTGTAGAACTTCCGATTGAGTTTCCTAGGCTGTCACCTTCATGGGAGCCGAACACAGCCCCTGGCTCGGAAGGAACCACTGGAAGGGTTCAAACCATTAACCTTTGGGTTAGCAGCTGCACGCTTCACCAGGGCACCACAAATACTACTTCTAAGCAAACTTATTGGTGTGAAGAGGGGATTTGAGAGAGGCCCGGGCACTGTGCTTCTTAACAAACGTTTTCCTATGTAAGCCAAGATGGAGAGCGCCAGAAAGCCTCCATCAGTAACAAGACTCACAACTGCTCCATTTGGGGTCGTGGAGATCGTACCTTCAATGAGCTGAAATAAGAAAAGGTCCTTGTTTGCCTGGATGAGGCACCCGGGTGCCAATAGGGGTCACTTTTTTTTTTAACCTAAGACTCTTCCATCTCACACAAGGAGTAAAGAAACGCAGGATGGGGGCCTCTGCTAATTGACCTCTGGAACTCTCAGAAAAGTCGAGGCAAAGTGGCCACATTACCCTTTCTTTACCTGTCTGCGCACAATTCCGCAGCTTTAAGGGCTCCGCAGGGAAAATGCATCTATTCTCCTTGGTGCAGCGCTATCTGCAAACTCCCAGAGTGAAAAGAACTTCTGGATTGAAAGGGGCCCTGGGATATGAGTGCCCCACAGTCAATGGGCCTGCTGCGGGGAAGGCAGACTCAGCCAATGGGATCCTACTGAGCGCGAAACTCCAGGAGCCCACCGTGGCAGGAGGGGCAGGCGCGACTGAGCACCAGGGCATCCTGGGTAGCCAATCCTGGAAGTTGGCATGATGGGCTCTGACCCGGAAAGCCTGGATCTCCGGTCCTGCCATTTCCCAGTGCAATCATCCTCTCGCCAGCATCTCTAGTACTCCGTGAACACAGGCAGATAATGAAGTGCCTGTTCTGGCTCATGCTGCGGCTTTACAAAGGGTTTTTTTTTCTGTAATTGGTCTATGGGAGGAGAGTTATTGCATCTTCGGGTCCGAATGGCAATAGCCAAGTGTAATGGCTGCAGTCACTGCCTTTGGAGAACAGTACATTCACGGCCACGTCCTGCAGAATGACAGCGCAGTCAGAGACAGAAGAGTGATGCATGCGTTGGCCTGAGGAAAGGCGATTCGGAATCCTCGCCACCAACCCCATTAAAGATGTCGTGGCGGTTGTTAGTGCCCGTCGAGTTCATTTCAGCTTATAGAGACCGCACTCCCGGCTGCCAGTGGACAGGTTGGTCATTCACATATGCCCAGTGGCTCCAGAAGAGAGAGGCCTGGCCATCTGCTTCTGATAAAGATCACAGCTTAGCACACCTCCTGTTACACGGGGTCGCTAGGGGCCAATGAAGACCCACCCCAATATATGATGTAGGGGTCCACAGGGCAATTTCCTTCTTGCGTTCACTTTCTCGTCTCTACCATGGAGTAAATATACTCCCCAATGGCCCGTGAAGTCTTACACCAAACACCAGCAAAATAACTACCATGGAGTCCATCCTGCGGCCTGGCGACCCTGGAGGACAGAGTAGAACCGCTCCCTAGGCTTCCCAAGGCTTGAAATCTTCACAGGAGGAGATAGCCTCTTCATGCTCCCTCGAATGGGCTAGTGATTTCAAACTGCTGACCTTGCAGCGAACAACCCAATGCGCAGCCCCTCAGCCCCCAGGGTCCTTTACTAAAGACACCTGCCTTGGGCATGTGCTCATTCATTCAGCTATCTATGGAGGGGATTAGATTAACTACAACCCAAGGGGTTAGCTAGGAAGCTCAGAGGATGGGGAGCTGCTGTCAATGGCACAGGAATAATTCAGGGAAAGGGGGTTGAGAATGGTTTCTTATACAACTGGAAGAAAGTAAGCAAGGTCACTGAGTTATTCTGGGAGAAAGTGTCACGGGAGTGTGTTTGGCGGTGTGTATTGTCAACAGCAACAACAAAAATAAATAATCAAAAAAGGAAAAAAAAAAGATGAAGCCCCGAGGGAGTACAGATCTACCTACTCTTGATAAAAATGCCTCCCCATCACTTTGATGGAACCCGGTATTTGGTGCAGGGGGGGAGTGGGAGAGGACTCTCAGCTCCTTTCCAGGAGGAGATAGCGAACAAATAATCCCTATTCTGAAATCTCTCTCCCCGAAAGGATGCTCCATCGCTCTTCTAGAAAGGAGGGGGATGGTGCTGAAGCTACACCATGGAGTCAACCACTGGAAAAGGGTCTGGGGGAGAGGTGCGAGCAGGAAAGGTCTGAGAGGACCCAGCAAAGGGCCTGTGGCCCTGCTGGCTTAAACTGGCATCCTATGGGCGCCTAAGAGCCCTGTCGAAGACACTGGCTAAAACCAGCCTAAAACCAGCACTTCCTCTTAGGTCCCATAGACCAGGAAAGGAACCCCCCTCCTCTTCTCTTCCCAAGGAGCCCTGGTGGTACACTGGTTCAACGTGAGACTGCTAACCACAAGGGGAGCAGTTTGACCCACCCGCTGCTCTTGGGGAGAAACACAAGGCTCTCTGCTTTCCATGAAGATGTACAGATTCAGAAGCCCCATGAGGTTTCTTTCCTACCTCGGGGTCTCTGCGAGTTACAACACACTTGAGGGCAGCAAGTTGGCTCGGTTACCTTTTGTCTTCTCATGAGCTGAAGGGCCAGGCTAGCTCCACAGTTTAAAAGTGCATTCTGAAAAACCAGACAGGCTGACTTTGAGAGTCTTATCTCTGTCCCTGACTCTCGTGTCACCCCCCACAAGTTTCTCAACGCCTCGGAGCTTCCTTTTCCGGAGTGAAATGAAGATGGCAATTAAAATGATGGCACCACAGGGTTATCGCGACGATTAAATGAGTGTTATGTAACGTGTCTGGCACATCCCAAGAGCTCAGTGCAAGTGAGCTGTTATGATGGCCTGACCCAGAAGCGTTCGCTACAGGCTTGGCTAACCGAGCGACTCCCAACTAACCAAACCAAAGCAAGTCCAGTGCCAGCGAGGCGATTCTGACTCATAGCAACCCTGGAGGACAGAGTAGAACTGCCCCTGTGGGTTTCTGACGCTGTGAATCTTGACTCGCGTAGAAAGTCTCAGTTTTCTTCCTGGAAAATTCTGGTGGTTTCTAATCCTGCTATCAGCAGCACCAAGGCTGCTGAACTGAGCAGCGAAAAAACCCTGGACGGAGAGCTATGGATTCCAGTCTTGGCTCTGCAGTGAGTAGGTGGTGTAGCTAGGTGTCCGAGATGAAAGGATATGTCTGCTCCTTCGTGTGTGACTTGGTCAAAGCAAAGGCTCCAGCCACCTCTTTCCTATGGTTAAAGCTTGAAGACTTAAAACGCCTGAGAAACTCCTTGGTGAATGGTATGCATTTGGGGCAAATGTAAAGAGTATTCGCTCGGGGCACTCCCTCAGACAGGAAAATGAGTTTGTGATAGATAACTCAGAAGTACGTGGGCTATAATCTTTCTGGGCCTTTCTCACCATCCCCTTCTGGGACAGAAAAGCAGCCCACGGTTCAGATCCAAGAAGAGCTCTCTGCAAAGCTGTGCTCTACGTCCTGATCTCTTCGGCTCCCACCCTGTGCGCGAGCTTTTAGATGGGCCTGTCACTCTGAAAGGTTCTCGCCACCAAGTCATCAATTTTAGGCATCACCTTGCAGCTGTGACACGTCCAATCTCACTCACTTTGACCACGACAGTGTGACTGAGGGCTTGGAGCTGCCTGTCACCATGAATGGCTCAGCCCACAAGACTTGCAAGCTGTCCGTGCTACCCGCTGTCCAGTTGGCAGATGGAGTGGCGTGGAGAGTTGTCATCCATCACAAAGAGAAAGCGATCTCTCCTGATGGAGATAAAGCAATCAATACGTGTGGATTGCAATCTGAGAGAATATGTTTCGTTGGAACAGGTCTTAATCAGTGTGTGCCCTGCCAGACAGCATGTTGGTATGGCTTGTGAGTTGTGCAGGGACACGTGTCACTTGGAATACCAAAATAGATTTAATTGGGAAACACACCAGCCTATACCCTTGTCTCCTACCATCTCACAGACGGTGTGAAACCATTCTCGTAGCACGCTTACCTGATTTGTTAGACTTCCAGCATTTCCAGCATGAGGAAAAGAGGGGTTTCTACAGCAATAGAGTAGCCTAGTTCTCTTTGTGGGAGGATCGCCAATATTCAGAGCTAAAAATAACCTGAAGCTCTTTCAACCCTGCCTGCTCCTTTGATGGAAGAAAGTCAGGCCCCAAGAGGGGGAAATGACTTGTCCAAGGGCACACTGGAATCATTTTGGAATGGGGTATACGGCCGGCATTGGTGTGTGTGGCATGCTTCTGTGTCTACATGATTGTTACAATCCCTTCAGCATCAGCAGGCAGTACACTTGTGATAGAACACCACCATCCCGGCCTCTTCCAGGGATGGAGGCCCTGTTGTGTGACGTGCAGAATGTGGAGACACACACCGTCTAGAAACCCTCAAGCAGCCCATTAGCCCATTGCAAAGTAGCAAATTCACCCTGCCTCCCATTGCACGCATCCCGTAGAGAATTGGTCCCTTCCTGCTTGATTGTTGAGCACTCATGTAGGAACTGCCTGGAGGCCAGACTCAGTCCCGCCCCGCCATCCACCAAGTTCTGAGACACCAACTTTGATATGCGTGTTTCTCTACATTTGAGAAACAAAGGTGCCATTTCAGAAAAGCACGTTTTATTAATGATTTTACAAGAAAGCCACACGAATTGGTGGTGGTGCTCTTTCAAATTCCACTCTTTGGGGTGGAGAGGAGGGAGGGTTCTTCTAATTCGAGTGCACCAGATATCAGCTGGAAGAGATCCAACACCTCCCAGTTGGGATTTGTCACACACATCACCGTGACCACCCCCACCCCACCTCCCACCACCCCTGTACAAGCCAGGAAGAGTATGGAATCCTTCTACGGAAATGGCCCATGTCAAGAACTTCAGGCCACTGGAGCAAATGTGGTCCTGAGTATCCAGCCAACAGATTCAACCATTTCTTACCCATGGACTTCAAGTCAACTCAGCTGCATGGCTACCTGAGCCTCTCCACGGCTGTGAACTTTCCGAGGCAGACCTCTCAGCTTTTCTTTACGATCTCTGGGTAGGTTCGGACCGCCACCCTTTCGGGTTCGTTGTTCAGTGCTATCCATTGGCGCCACCCAGGGTTTCCAGTCTTAAACATCACTGAATACTAACTGGGAGGAGCTCTGTTGGCATCGTGGTCCTAGCGTGTGCCTGTTAACGGCGAGGCCAGCAATTCAAAACCACCAGCCCCTCCACAGGAGAAAGACCACGCTTTCTACTCCCATAGAGAGCTAGCTTCTCGGAAACTCCCAGGGGAGGTTCTCCCTATCGTTTGGGTTGCTACGAGTCAGCATCAACTCAATGGCAGTGAGTTTTGCGTTCGAGTCCCAACCCATCACAGTGGAG
The DNA here is from genome assembly GCF_050624435.1 of Tenrec ecaudatus. NCBI lineage: Eukaryota > Metazoa > Chordata > Mammalia > Afrosoricida > Tenrecidae > Tenrec > Tenrec ecaudatus. The sequence goes on from NC_134548.1 coordinate 147,937,512, forward strand.
GAGCTATGGCTAGGGATTGTGGGAAGGGCAAGGGGGTGTCTGCCGTTCCCTGATCCTCAAGAAGCCCCCAAGGTAGTGACAGAGACATGCACACTCCTCACTAGAATGTGCTGCTACAGAAGAGAATGCGTGCCCTGGGAGGCACGGGGCGGGAGAGCTGTGAAAGGAACGATTATTCCAGTTGGGAGGAAAATCAGAAATACCTCAAGGACAAGAGAATGTGAGAGCTAAGCCAGAAATGGTGATTCCATTTATTTGGAGATGCTTGTGCGCTAACGAAGGGAGTCTTTCTTTAATACTAATTGCCATTTACTTATGAGAAAACCACGTCCCGGATTTCTTAAGGATACCGCGGACTCAGCCGTGTGCTTCGTGCATCACTTCAAGTCTCTTGTGGTTTCGTGGGTTGTTAGGTTCCACAATGCCTCTTGTTAAAGCCCAGGAGACCGGGGTGCCCACGAACTGGTAGCGGTTGGTGGTAAAACCTGCAGTGGGTATTAGGTAGTCTGACTATGAAATGAAACCCTTTTCTACAAGGGTGGGTCCCATGTTATGAAGCCTTGGGATCACATGAGGCAGGCGGGGTTGGGGGAGCTTGTTGAATGAGCTGAACTGGAGCTCCAGCCCAAATCCAGTGAACTGAGATTCCTGGGTGTGTGGCCCAGGGAATCTGGAGTTCAAATCACAGTGTCGGGTGAAATGAATTCAGGGTGATCAAAACCACAGAGAGCAGTTGATATGAGTGATGAATTTTTTTCATCCTTAACATATGGAGGCATTTCTGTTTTGCCCTGTTCTGATTAGTGGTGGCAATCAAAGGCTTGCCAGCTGAGATTTAAAAGGGGAGGAAACAAGAAGTGCTAAGTGGATGGCAGACGCAACCGGGCATTGGCTAGGGAGGACACAGTTTGAGACTGGAAGCCTGGGGCCCCAGCAGTCTACTCCCTGCTAAATAGGCTATTTAACACAGAGCCCAGCTTCCCCAGGTCTCATCTATCTCTTGGGAAAGAGGGAAAATATTACGTTGCATATGATGCCAAAAACAACAATTAAAAAACAACAAACAGAGCTCTGTAGGCAACAAATAAGAGTGCTCTAAGAGCTGATAAGTTAAAGATCAGTAGTTCGAAACTGCCAGCTACTCCATAGAAAAGCAGTACAGTCTACTCCCATAAAGAGTTACAGTCTTGGAAACCCACAGGGCCAGTTCTGCCCTATGAGTCATAATTAACTGGATGGCAATGAGTTCGGGTTTTTTGGCAGAGCAATTAGATACTTCACTCCCACTGAGATGGCACTAATCAAAAACAAATGTGGAAAACAACAGGTATTGGTGAGGTGGTGGGACCCTGGAATCCCGTCGGTGAGTATTGTGCAATGGTACCGCCTTGGAAAACAGTTTGGTGGTTCCTCAAAGGATCAAACACATTAGTACCCAGTGACCCAGCAAGCCCAATGCAAGGTCCAGACACAGGCAAGGTAGGAAGGCAATCAGGAACTTGCACACTGAAGTTCATTGCAACACTTGTCACAAGTGTCAAAGGGGACATACTCCCACCATGTCCAAGGGATCAACTGATGAACGAAATAGGGCAAGACACACAATGGAATAACACGCACAAAACTGAAAATGTGCAGCTATGGTTTCTTGGCCTATCTTTCCTCTGGGGCCATCCGTCAAGGTTTATATACACTACACCCCTCTCTCTAAACCCCTCCCTGAAGAATCCTGTGCTCTTCATTTGACACCACATCAAAACGGCATCCTCAGAGGCCTCCACTCATGCACCCACAGAAAGGAAGGCTTCCTATTAGAAAACCCTGGTGAACTGCCTTCCTATGGTAACCCGGGGGGGGGAGGGGGGTGACCACAAATCAGAAGCCACTAGATGGCAAAGGACAGCAAGCAAGAAGGAGCTGCAGCACCCTGTAATCGAGTGGATTCTCCCTTGGAGCAACCGTATCAAGCCCAGTAGAATTGCCCTGGAGAGATTCTGAGGCTGACGCTCTTCATGGGAATTGATTTTAGAAAAATACAACACGAAGTATTTCTTCCTCAGAGTGGTTGAGGGTTTCAAATTGCTGATCTGGTGGTTAGCAACCTACCATGTAACGACTACACCACCAGGGACCCTATCTTAGAAGTCTATTGTCTGGGAATGTTGTTAACTTGCTGGGCTGACTTGGTAGGGCTGAGATGAGGCCTGAAACTTTGCCTTCCTCATTTGGCTCATCAATGGACTACACTGAGCAGCAATAGTTTAATCCATTCGCATCAGCTCCTAAATACAAAGACCTTAATGGAACTTTAAGAAGCTCTTCTTTATCCATACTGGCGGGAAAACGAGCAGTTCGAAGCCGAAGAACATTCTGCGGAGATAAGGTACTCAATTCTAAAATGATACTGCCTTCCATGACATGCTATTTCCACACCTCAGAGGATACCTTGATTGGCTGTGTATCACATTCCAGTGACATAGCTCATTCCATTTCAGTTTCTCAGCAACCCTATGCAGTAAATAAGTACTGGATCACCAGTTGATGTAGGAGAACAATGAGGCTCGCCCTGTATCACGCTATTGGAAAATGACAGAGGCAGCATTGGGACTTTAGGTCTGACCTCAAAGGCTTGATCACAAAGGCCTTCAAAGGTAGTCAGTGTAAGGGCAAAGGTTCCATGCGAGCAGAAAAGGGCCAGGGAGCAGGCCTGCAGCCTCCCCAAAGGGAGAATCAATGGAGCCATTGCTCCAGTTGACCTGAGATGGCCAAGGCCTTCTGTCCTTAACGGGCACTACTGCTACCACTGCTGCAGATGCCACTGTTCCTGACGGGCCCTCCATGAGTCTCTCTGCCATTAGTACTCCATCTCGCTGCAGAACTAGCTCCCTGAAGCAACAGTCAAGAAAGCAAACCATGTGTTGATGGGACATATAGGCAGAAGACTTCGCTAATGTGTCAGAAGTCAAAGGTGTCACTTTGAGGAGTAAGATGAGCCTGATTCAAGGGCTGGTATTTCACAGTGTCGACTTGTCGTGGGAAACTGCCAGATGGATAAAGGAAACTGGAGAAGAATTTAGGATAAAGGAAACTGGAGAAGAATTTAGGAGTTTGAACTATGGAGTCAGAGGAGAATATCGAATACATTATGGACTGCCAGAAGAAGGAACAAACCTGTCGTGCAAAAAATACAGCCATGGTGTTCCTTAGAAGCTAAGATGGTGAGACTTGTCTTCATGGACTTTGGTATAGTATGAACAGGGACTAGGGCCTGGGGCATGCTTGGGAAAGTTCACGGTCCGGTCTGCAAAAAAGTAGAAGCTCATCAAGGCGAAGGATTGACAACAATGGGCTGAAACATGACAGTGGTTGAGGATGGAGAAGGACTGGGTAATCTTTTATTCTCTGGTACCTTGCTATGCTATGAGTTGGGGGCCCTGGTGGCATAATGGTTTATGAGTTGAGCTGTGATCTGAAAGGTCAGCAGTTTGAAACCTCCAGTCATTCGGTGGGAGAAAGGTGGGGCTTTCTACTCCCATAGAGCCTCACACTTTCAGAAACTCAAAGGGGTCATTCTACCATATCCTATAGGGTGCCCATCGACTTTCTGGCAATGAGTTTGAGCAATGCTCAGAGATGGAACTGATGAGAAGAGACAGACAACCAACAGGATCTCCTTTGCCAAAACTGAGCCCAGAGAGGCTAAGCAATTGGCTCAAGTTTGCACAGTTTACAAGCAGGAAAGCTGAAATACTTTCCTGCTTACAAGCAGGAAAGCCGAACACTTACAAAGTTTAAAATGTGGGCTTTTAACCGTGATTGGCTGGTGTTTCTCCTCAACTGGGCAAGACCCGTAGAGATGGCAGATCTTGCCCTCTATCTACAAGGTTCCACTACCTACGAGTCTACCTTCCCGGGGAGTGGAAGCTGCCTGGTAGGACTTACCCAAGACTGTATCAGACCTACCATCTCCATGGATCTTACATTCCAGTGGGCAGAGAGAAAGAATTTAAAACAGTCACACAAACACACACACACACACCATTCAATGCTATATGGAACATAAACACCGAGAAAAACCTCACTATCAAGATCCTCACCAAGACACTAGGAAGCCCTACTGACTAGTCTGAAAAAGGAGGAAAACGAGGCTCAGAGAGTTGATTTGCTTAACAACTACATTCTGCATATGCCCAGTCCTGGAACTTCATCCTCACATACACATGCAATGCATGGAATTAATTAATGAGGCTCTTGTGGTCTTTGGAATTCCCACCAAATGACCCCTTTCCTGATGGGTTTGGGTGAGAGAGATGGGGGAGACAGGAATCAGATTCGCTCAGACTAGCTGGCAGTTTGGAACTGTGGTTAGCAGCTGAACGCGCAACCACGACACCACTTGGGTATAAAATTGGCCCGCTCAAAAGCAGGAGGGCATGTTTTCTAGCAGGAAAAGAGGACGGTCAAGAGTGGCATGCATCTTTTGAACCCTGAGATACCTGTGCATTGAGGTGCTTTGAACCATCAGGTAGTTTCCATGCCAGCTAAGCAGCAGCCAAAGACCCAGGAGCCAGAACATGAGACAGTGGCCTCCCCAGCCCACAAAATCAAGAACCTTGGGTCCTTTGGGAGAGGACACTGGCTCATGGCGTGGAGTGGCTGCAGGTATTGGATTGGGGTTTGCTGACCCATTTGAGCCAGAGCTGAGCGTCTTCAGGCTGAGGCTTATGGTAGAGTGGCAGCCCTTGGGCATTCATTTTCAGCCTCAAAGGGGCTTTGAAACATGGCCCGAGCACGGTAGAGGGTAGCCCAAGAGGATGAGGGCCACCGAGAGGCATGCGGAGACACAGCCAAGAAGAAACGGTCCTGACTGAACAACTGCATCCTGAGCCCTTTCCACCTCACTTGAAAACTGTCCACTTCCCAAGTAACCCCGTCACCATGCGTATTGGCTATGCAAGCTCTATGTGGCCGCTGTCATGAATTTTTGAACCCAGTCAGAAACAGGGAACCAACCTTGAACCGCCTTATCATGTTTCACCTCTCCTCACTCTCCCTTTCATTGGCCTTGCCCATTGGCCTTGTTGTGTTTTTCATAGATCCTTATTCTAGATGTTTCTGTGTTTTCTCTTTTCACACGAAATGTCTGCAAACATCAATCCAAGCCGTTGTGCTCTGTAATATTTTGCTTTTCATCCAGATTTCAGGAAGAAGCAACATTCAAATGTGCTGCTTTTATGTGATATGATTAAAAGGTCTGAACAGGGTCTGTATGAATCATCACCTCTTCTGTAATCACTTTCCCCCTTTGAGTAATGCGCTGATCCTTTGTTTGCATCAGTTCCAAAGGCTGAATTGGAGAGGAAAAATTGGCAGGCAGGAAGGGATTACCAGACACGAATTCTCCTTCCTCAGAGCACGTGCTATAAATGTGTAGCAATAGCTTGGCCATCTTCAGGGGAGTGAGCCTCTGCTGCTGAAATGAAAGCCACCAGACAAAGAATGTCTCTTCCCCGCCACAAATCACCCTGCAATTCACGAGTAACAGGTAAACAAGAAACTTTTGAATAGCGGGAAGACAATCATATTTTCCACTCACCAACGGTTTTATTTCAGGAGGGCCTGCAGCCTTAGTAGTTTGGAAGAACAGTTCATTTGTCCTCATTCTTTTTCAACCTGGGGGCACTGAAATGCACACAGCACCAAAATAGAACAGTTTCCTCCCCTGAACGGGAAAGTGGCTCAAAGGGAGAAATCAGGCTCAACAACTGCAATTCCAGGTGCCCGCGGGCTGCTCTCCAGTCGCTAACTTCCCCTAGCCGACTCTCAGAGCTCTTGGAGGCCCTCTGTGAGTTCAAACTATCTAAGTCATTCTTCAGAGATGGCACAAGAGACAAATAACACCCAGGCCTGAGAGACTTTGGGCTCTGCAGGCAAATCCAGCTCAGGAATAGCCACACCATCACACAGACACACACACACACACACACACACACACACACACACACACTGTGAGTACAAACTATCTAAGTCATTCTTCAGAGATGGCACAAGAGACAAATAACACCCAGGCCTGAGAGACTTTGGGCTCTGCAGGCAAATCCAGCCCAGGAATAGCCACACCATCACACAGACACACACACACACACACACACACACGCGCGCGCGCATGCACGCGCATATCACTGATTGAAGTGAAGGCTAATCAAAGCGACAGCCGAGTTCCTCGAAGGGACAATGGCTTCTTGGTGTCTCCGGCTTTGGAAAGCCAACCCTCTCTTCTGCAGCAATGCCTTCAGTTTCTTGCCCCAGGAACAGGCAGGTACCTTTTGATGGCTCTTTTACAACTAACACAATTCGCCATCAACAGCGTCGCTACCACCTTCATTGCACGGTATCGTAGGACTAAATGTGTTCTGTAGATTACTTCATTTAATCCCCACAAAACTCTTGGAAGTCAGAAACTATATAACCCACTCAGAGAGATCTATCAGTTTCCGGGGGAGGGGGAGTGGAGGTTGAGTGGTAGGTTTCCCTTCCATATAGGGGACAGGAGTTCAACTCTCAGCTAATACTTCAAGCACAACCATCTGTCCACGGAGACTTGTAGATTGCTTACCGTCCAGATGGATGTGGACTAGGAAGAAAGGCCTGGCAATATACTTCTGCAGATCAGTCAGCTCACTGATCAAGGGGAAGATGTGATGAAGCCAATTACATAGCAGCTAGCAACAGCTCTTCACACATCATCTCCTTCCTTGCAGCAACTGTTATTAACCCTGTTTTGCACATAGGGAAACGGAAGACCTGAGAAATGAAGGAACCATAACGTGAATCTAAGCCACAGTATCAGAACTGGGATCCATGTTTTTCAAATTCCAAAGCCCACTGTTTTCCTCACAACTGGTTGTTGAGAGCAAGAACGGGGCTCAGGTAGTCTCTGTCTGGCTCTTGGTGGCTACCTCACACTCTGACAGAGGGTAGAACATCAATACATCTTCCGGTTGCCTTCCTGAGTTGATGTCCACACCATTTCTCCATCAATTAGCGCTTTGCTCTGTAGAGCTAACTAAGGGAAAAAATTAAAGTTGCCCTTAAGTTGATACCAACTCATGGCAACCCCATGTGTGCAGAAGAAAACTCACTGCTCCACAGGGTTTCCACAGCTGTGGCCTCTGGACAACAAACCTGTTATCCAAGCCGGCTCCGCATGTCTTCCAGCTGCCTACTTTTGGGTTAGTCATTGAGCACTTCACCATGCGCACCACTGAGGGCTCGGGGTAATTCACACAAGTGTCACATAGGCACCACTGCCTATTCCTAACTACAAAACACAAAAACACAACACAACCACACAATCCCTGTGCTATGAGATTGAGAGATGTCCCCCTGGAAGTTGTGATTTCTCTGGAACTCACTGGCGTCCATTCTCTGATGGTGAGAGCGTGATTTAAACTCTTCTTGAGGGGCAAAGACTGGCAAAAGAAGTCTTCCAGTTCCCTGGGTCTGCCATTTGTAAGTCCAGTTCAGTGCATTGGTGTACTCTTTCTAGAAAGCACTTTAGCTGAGGTCACCAAAGGCAAACAAGTGACATCCCCAACGATCTCAATGAGAACAAAAGCTATGAAAATATTTTCCATGGCCCATAACAGGAAATGGGTAGTAAATAATGACATTGTGATGTGGAATATTATGCATCCATCAAAATTAGTGGTCGGGGAGCTTATTTGCTGACATGGCAAGAAGTCACGATACGGTGGATGTTTGGTGAATAAAACGGTCTTAGAGTTTAACCTCTAGCAGAGGAGACAGATTTTATACAAACAACTATAATGAACAGAATTACTCTTGAAAGTAGGGTGGAATGTTGGTACAGCATCGATCCTAACACAGCACCTGGTGTTTGCTAGATCGTAGATGTGCAAAATATTTGTTGAATGCATGCATGCATGCATGCAAGCAAAGATTATAAGGAAGGTAGCTAGAGTAGTGCTCTGGGTTGTTTTTTGTTATTGTTGTTGTTATATCTTCATGATGGTTCATTGTTTATGAATAAAGTATATCTTCTTAGTAGTATTTGAAGGGGAAAAAAAGAACAAAAAGATTTTACCAAAGCAGCGGGGGCGGTTATCAGCCAAATATGTTAGTGAAAAGGGGATAAGAAATATAACAATGATCTGGAAGACTAGGAAGTATTTTCCAATTGAGAAGGTGTGTGTGTGTGTTTCTATAGATTGACAAGAAGCAGCTGTTGAAACCCCTTCTTTGTGTAGTTCCTCCCCAAAGAAACAGGAAACAGATCTCACATTAAAAAAAGAAAAGTCTTCTTGACCTTCAAGGAAAGGTCAGATGTCAAAGCATAAACTGGATGCGTGGGCTTGGGCGCCCTAGAGCCTGGTTCACACAAGAAGCCTTTGGCGTGTGAAGCAAGGCCAGCCTCAGGGAAAAGCCTGTCACCCCAAGGCGTCTTTGAGGTTGCTGCTCCAATGAAACGCCAAGGTCTCTCCTTTGCCTCAAAAACAAAGTCCAGGGTTGGTTCACAGTTTGTAATTTATGCGAGCTTCTGGCATATATTTGAGGTCTTCATTTTGATCCCGACTTGGATGTGACGTATAACATGAATCCCTCCCCCCCATCTCATTATTCTTGGATTTGGACAACAGAACCCTTTATTTTCCGAACAGTAATTAGCATGAAATATGACTTATGGCATCCTAAACTATGTGCTCTCCAAATGGTAAATGGTGGTCATTAGTATAAGATGAAAGTCATATATTGGATACATTCTTGTAATTATTATAAAGAAATGGCCTGGTCATGGTCTCAAATCAAATTAAAGAGGCATAAAATTCAATTTCATTTTCTCAAGATCTGTATAAAAGTTGAGCACACACAAAGTGCCGTTGCAAATGCAACACACTGGCACAGGAGTCATTTCTTCATAGACCTTGTAAAATGACATATTTCTAGAATTTTCCAGGACCAATGTAAGAGGGTTTTCTCAAAGCCACCATAGACTGCTCTCAATCACAAAAATGCTAAATTTGGGTTTAACAGATCAGATTAGCCATCCCTAGTTTTCATTTTCTCAATAGGGAAATATAACATTGTCCCAAACAAAAAGATGCAAAAATAATCTTAAACTGGCAAGACCATTTCAGAATCAAAGGACTAGTGACTTAAACTTTTCCAGTTTGTTTCCCACAAGTATCTGTGCCATAGATGTAGAATTCAAAAGTTAGCCTGAACCCACTCTGATTTAAAAGACAGACATTAACAAGTGTTGATGAGGATATAGGACACGAAGTCTTCATGCATTGTTGGTAGGGTATTAAAATGGTGCCCCAGCTTTGAAAAGCAGTCAGTCCTTAAAAGGAAAAGCATTGAATAAACAGATGACCCAGCGATGCCACTGCAATTTTCTCCAGTAGACAGGAAAACACATGTCCATAACAAAAAAGTTATTCGTGAATAATCATGGGGGCATTATGCATTAAGTCTCAAGAACCATTTGGATGCCCACAAACTGAATGCATTCTATTTCTAGGAAGTTCCCAGGATAAGATAGGCCATAGAGAGAGATGAGTAGTGGATGGCATGGCAGGGGTTGGGGACAGAGTGGCAATGGGGAAGGTCTGCTATTGGGTGTGGAGAGTGTTGAAATGTTCTCAACTGAGATGGCGGTGATGGCTGCACATATCTATAAGTATACTTTTACAAACCATTGACTCATATCTATTCAAGTATGACATGTGTGTTGTGTGAATTGTATCTCAATAAAGCTGCCATTTTGAAAACCTCAATATTCAGCAAACAGGCTGAGAAGCAAGGAGACTCTTCCAATAACACCTATGTTTTCAATGAATGGAAAACGCATTCCTGCAGGAGCATATTATTAAAAGGGAGAAAGTTGAGCATCAGCCATGAGAGACACTATTCTTGGAGGCGGGGCTTTCTACTCCTGTGAAGAGTTGCAGTCTCAGAAACTCACAGGGGCTGTTCCACCCTGTCCAATGAGATTACTATGAGTCAGAATCCACTCAAGGGCAGTTGAGTTTGGTTTTGGGGAACACAGGTGCAACATTAAGTTTGGACACACCCCTAGTACACAATATGGGGGGTTGAGAGGAAAACTCCAGCATCTACTTGTTCATGTATAAAAGAATGCTATTTGTGCACTTTCTGTGCTCCAGCCTGTACAATTATTTTAAGTACAGAGCAAATCATCCTGTTTCTAGACCCAATGGTCCCCACAGAGAGTGGCTCACAACGGCAAGGATGCGAGGTCCCAGCTCTTCATACCAGGACACTTTGTCTATTGGGTTCCCTTCAATTAGCAGATCAGCACGAGACAGTGCTAGAAGCATCAGCATAGCTGATTAACCTAAACTTGGTTCGGTTTCACATGCATTTCCCTAGGAAAGTGCCCTTTTTGTCACGGCCCACATCAGCTCTAAGGACAGTGACTGCTGCTCCCGACAGCACTGAGTATCTCTGTGGCGTTCAGAGCATCTTGCTCATTCAAACTCAGCATCCTACTGTAGCCCTAAAGATATGGTTCCTCTGCTCCAGTTGGTTAGGGGCCCAGCCTTTCCCTAAAGATACCATGCAATGTTTTCCCCTCATACTACTGAAAGCACTCACCCCTTCTCAACCGAGTGCTCTTCAAGACCCAGTGTAAGTTCTGTCCTCCAGGAAACTCCCTAGAGCTTTCCAGCCACACAGAGCTCAATGATCCCAACGCAAAGATAGAAACACGGGGGGGGGGGACAGGGGTAGTGTTTTCTCCTCTTTCCTAATACTGAGGATTCCCAGTGGTGTAGTGGTTATATTGCGCTGTTAACCACAAGGTCAGCAGTTCGAAACCAAGAGCAAACTGTGGCTTTCTACTCCCGTAAGGATTTCCAGTTTCAGAAATGCATGGGGGCAGATCTACTCTGCTCTACAGGGGCCAGTATGCATCTGACACAACTAGACAGTGAGTTTCCTAATCCTGAGACCTTCACAGACACACCACGTGCCCAAAGAACACGTCTTCATGCCATTGGCATGATTCCTAGTCCTAAACTATGGGGCTTCAAGCTCTTCCGCCATTTTCCGTTCGTCAACACTAACCATGTTGAGGTGTGTTGTTTTAGAATTCATCTCGGTCGTCTTTCGGCTACTGCGTCAAGTGAATCCCCCACTCTCAAACCTGTACTGCAATGATATTAGCTGCAATATAGGCCTGGCTGTTTGACAGACATTTTGTTTGTTGTACATCCTGACATACGAAGTCCTGCCATCCAGTGAAATCCTGCTGCTGCCCTCCACTTTCATTGACTTGAACTAACCTGCTGGTTACAGAGACATGGCTTGTAAGACTCATCCATGGGATGGGTGGCTAAAATGTAAAGGCTTTATGAACCCTCTGCACAGCATAAAGTGATTAATCTCATGAAAGAGAACAAGCAATATTAAAAATAACAACAAAGGACATATTTACTTCCGGTCTATTGGGCAGTGGTATGGTCGTGGGGCAGGTGGTTAATTAGATTTCAAACAAATAAAAAAAGAAACAAAACCTCACTGCCACTGAGCCCATTCAGCTTCACGGCAACCCCGTGTGGCAGGATAAAATGTCGCTGTGGATTTCCAAGTCTGTAACTCGTGATCAGAACAGATCGCCTCCTCTTTCTCCAGTGCAGTGGTTCTCAACCTGTGGATCGTGACCTCTTTGAGGGTCGAACGACCCTTTCGCAGAGGCTGCCTGATTAATCACAGTTGCAAAATGACGGTGATGAAGTAGCAAAGAAAATAATTTGATGGTTTGGTGGGGTCACCACCACCTGAGGCACTGTATGAAAGGGTGGCAAACGGCACGAGGAAGGTGGAGAACCACTGCTCCAGTAGAGTGGCTGGTGGTTTTGAACTGAGGCCTTTGCAGTTAGCAGCCTAGCAGGTCACCACCACGCAACCCAAACACCAAAGGCAAACTCACAGCCGTCGCGTCCATGCTGACTCACAGCGGCTCGAAAGGACAGGGCAGAACTACCTCTGTGGGGTTCCGAGACTGCAACCCTTGTTTGGAATAGGGAGCCCCATCTTTCTCTTGAGGAGTGACAGGTGATTGCCAACTGCAGCCCACCATGTAGCCATGACTGCCCCAGAACGCCGTGAATTTGACCACATCGTATGACATGATGGGAGGCGAGCTAGTGCAGGCGAAATGGAGGGCACTGTGAAAGACAGATGAGAGGTAAAAGATAGGTGAGAAGAGAAGGGTCTGGAGAATATGGATCGTGGCCCCCAGAGTGAGTGTAACAGACCTAGTGAAGCAGAATAACGCGAGAAAACTAAGCAGTGACTCTCCACGACACCTGCGCAGTGTCTTCAACTTTTTAGCTCCCAAACTCAGAGCTCAAATGCTGACGCGGATGAGCTGTGGTCTTGGGTTCACAGAGCCAAGAGGTCCCTTGGCTGCATGTATAGTTTATACTCTCGACTTCAACTGGACTTCACACTCGCTCTCTCTTTGTCACAGCAAAGGATGAAATGCAGGCCCAGACTTCTTTCTACTCACCCCCCCTTCACCCCATGCCACACGCCACTTCCCAAATACCCCTTGCAGAGCCCATTTCTCTACCGTGAGAACTCTAGTGATTCTGTCCCATTATGCCAACATTCCAGGTTCCCAAATTATCTGAGTAGTCTAATCGTCTTCCAGTATCTGCTGTCTCCTCCACTCCAGCCACAAAGACTTTTTACCACCACAAACCTACCAAACACATTGCTCTCTCACCACCCTTAAAGCACGCACTCTTCTCCACCTGAAATGCTCCATCTTCTTAGCAACATCTTAGCCAACTTTTCAAAGTCCACCTGGCTGCTAACCACAAGGTGGATGGTTCAAACCTACCAGCCCCTCCAACGAACAGAGATGAGGCTATCAGCTCTTATAAATATTTACACTTTCAGAGTTGACTCATGGTGACTTTGAGTCTCTAAAAATCCCAGCCCATTCATTCTAGTGAATCCCCTGCCCCCAGCTGTTGGATTTGACAATCTCAAATATATGATAGATCATTTATCACATCGGTGGTTTGCAACATGAAAACATTTTGTATCCCAGAGGATATGTGAAATGTCTAGAAGGGTTGAGAACTTGAAACCACCCAGTAGCTCCCTGGGAGGAAAGATGGGGCAAATTGCCCCAGAAAGATTTCAGTATAGGAAGCCACCAGGGGAGGGTTTCTTTCATGGTCATCCAGGGTGGTGATGAGTCAGCATCAATTCGATGGCACAGAACAGCAATAACAACCACAACAAAAGAGGCATTTGGGGGTCATCACACCATGAGGGATGTGCTCTCGGCATCTAGTGGGTAGAGACCATTGTAGATGCTAAACAGCCTACAATGCCCAGTGCAGTCCAGTCAGCAAAGCACTTCCTTAGCTCAGAGGTTGAGGAACCCTGGTTTACACATACAAATAAATACCAATGCTGTCTCCACAAGCTCTCAGAGCAGCAACATGACCTGGCCCTGTGGCCAGCCCGGCTCCGGACGCATGTGATAGCAGTCCTCCAGAGATGCAAGGTTTGTTGATTCTGTGTCACCATCTATCAGGTGGAGTGAGAGAAGAAAGAATTTGCTCAAATGATGGGCTTACTTTTATGTTTTCCCTAATGGTTTTTAAATATCACATTTAAAGATTGTCACGCTAGACTAATGGCCAATGTCCTTTCTTCTTAAAGCCTCTAGGAAATGGATGGGTGGCTCCAGGTAAAGAAACAGGGATGGCAAGCAGTTCAGTGATTTGTCCAAAATTGCCAGTTCTGATGGAATGAGAGAGAGCAAATATCTATCTCACTCTTTCACTTCTCACTCACTTGTGGCTGAGCAGCAGAGAGCGAATCAGTTCACCTGTTCAGTAGACAGTGAATGGACTCATATTTGTAGCAGACACTGGGTTAGGCTCTTTTCTTAGGCTTTGGTGCAATGCAGGTTCTGCTGGAAGTCAGATCATGCCAGAAGCCAATGTCACTGGCATAGGGAATATTTTCCATAGAAGCAACACTATACTCGTAGCCAGAGATTAGGCAGCCCCAATGTCAAAGATACACACAGACAGGCATAGGCAAATTGTTATACCAATTTTATAATACATTAACACAGGTCTCTAAATCCTTAAAGGAAAACAATGAACTCCAGATACAATGATGTATGCACACATTCAACATAAAACACACCCCTGACTGCATGACCAAGTCAACTCAAACTTGAGAGATTTGCTCTAAGAAATGGTTATCAGATATAGGGTGGAGAAACAGGAGTGGGCATCCAAAAGTTCATGGAAAAAAACAGATTGAAACCTACCACCGACATTTGTCATCTTCAATTCTAAATAGGCCTTCAAGGGTGGGCTGTGGCTTAGGGCGTGCGCTGGCCCTGTGTTCCCAAGTGGAGGGACTAGTAGGAGGTTGTCTGAAAATACGGCTACCACCCACAGGTAACCCTCATCTTTGTGGTAATCATCCGCAAGTAATTGCCACTAGGTAGCCTGCTTGTGGCTAAGCATGAACCTTCTACTAATTGGAAAGAAGCTGCCACCATGGGCCCAAACATTGGGTGTGAAGAAGGACTCAGTCAGAACGAATTCAACAGCACCCAACAACAACAATTTGGAAGGGAGACGCCTCGGTGGAGCTATCTTGGCTGCGAACTCAAAGGTCAACAGTTTGAAACCCATCCCCAAGGTAATTTGCTGTCATAAAGATCAAAGTTATAGGTTGTTGAGTCAGTCCTGAGACTCCTAGCAACCCTATAGCATTGAGTCCAACTGCTCATTTGGGTTTCTCTTTATGAGAGCAGATTGCCAGGTCTTTCTCTCGCTTCACAAGGTTGATAGGTTCAAACGACTAACTTTTAGGTGAACAGGCAAATGCTTAACCATTGCATTACCAGGACTCCTTCCATAAAGACTGCAGCTTAGAAAATCATACAGGGCAGAGCCATTCTTGTCACTTTGGGTCACTGAGTCGGATTCGACTGGACAACCCCAATGAACAACATTGGGAAGGGCTGGTGACACAGAGCAGAATCAAGCCCTAAATCTTTTTTTTTTTTTTAAAGCGTTGTCTTAAGAATGCTGAAGTTGGTCTCTTCTTTCCCTCCAGGGCCGTTCTTGACACCTGACTGACAGTTATCACAGCACTTCAGCCCTCCAGAAAAGCCATCAAGGCATGGACTGCATCATCCACACTCCGCTGTACAAAAGGAGCTTCGAAACACGGTTGATGGAATGATGACAATTGATCAACGAAAGCATCCAGGAGGAGGACAAGATGCTGTGGGGAGAACTGCTGTGTGAGTGCTCATTAAGTGGGCGCCACCTAGCCCAGCAGCCCAAGGCGAAGCCAAGGGTGCCGAGATGGCCAGCAGGGAAAACAGGCCTGGGTCCAGTCCCAAGGAAAACCAAGGACAAACTCCGGCTGGGATAAGGCCTGTGTGCATCTGACCAGCGGCTGCGATTCTGCAGCAGTTGCGGCCATTTTGAAGGCCGGAGCCTTCATCCTCTCCAATCTGCCTCCTACCTCATTGAGGATACTTTACAGCCCAAGCCCAAGCCCAGGAGGACCATCTAGTAAATGAAGCTGCTCAGAAGTAGATTAAAGGTGTATGCTGTGGCCTGGCAGAGAAGCCCTGTCTTATCTAAGAATTAGCGAAAACTCATCATTTTCACTAGATGCAAATATCACATTGTGATCATTTCAAGTGGGGGTGGGGGGAGAGCCCGAAAGAGTACAGTACACTGTCAGCAGTGGCTCTCTGAGAGGCTAGTTTTAAATTGGATCAAAACCTCAACAGTCTTTTAAAAAGCTCATTAAGATCCGAGCCACAAAATAAACTTGAAAGGAATGAGAGCAAAGCTTCTTTTAATTAATGGAGGCCAATGCAATATTTGCAGAAGTCGATTTGGGGGAAGATTCATTTGAGAGGAAGCCAAGTCCTGTGGTCCCCGCACGAGCCGTGCCCTCTCTGTGAACACTTCATAACAACGATTGCGAGACTTGGCCTCGCTTCAGCTTGCACCACGGGTCTGTTCGGTGCTAAGCGCTTTAGATGCTGAAATCCCCTTATTCCTCCCACTAACCCCATGAAGTTAAATAGCAACAACACATGGACATCAACCCAGAGCCCCCCATGTGGTACACATTACAAAAACAGCACCGTAGGGTTTTCTCAAGGAGCCCTGGTGGAATAAGGGTTACGTGTTGGCTGCTAAATGCAATGTTAGCAGTTCAAAACCGCCAGCCGATCTGGGGCAGAAAGACAAGGCTTTCTCCTCCCATCAAGAGGTACCGTCTTGGAAATGGACAGGGGCAGTTCGACCCTGTCCTATTGCTGTGGGTTGGCATCACCTTGATGGCGTCACTGGGGTTTTTGGATAGGGTTTCCTTGGCTGTCATCTTTACCGAAGCGGCTCCTCAGGCCTTTCTTCACGATTCCACATCGCAAACTCCCTGCCAAGGAGTCGGTTCTGACTCAGTGATCTTATCGGAGGACAGGGTCTAACTGCCCTGGCGGGTTTATGAGGCTATAACGCTTTGATGGGAGTACAAAGCCTCATCTTTCTCCCTTGGAGTGGCAGGTGGTTTCAAGCTGCTGACCTGTGGTTCCCAGCCCAATGCATCACCACTAAGCCACCAGGGCTCCTCTCACAACCCCACAGGGTGGGTTCGAACTCTCAACCTTTAGATAAAGAGTCGAGTGCAAACCATTTCAGTCCTCAGTTCCTGTCTCAGCTCACAGAGAAGGAAGTGGGAAACTCAGAGAAACAGTGGCCATTCCAAACCACCAGCCAGCAAGAGGCAGCATCCCATTCCAATCCAAGCAGTCTTTCACCAGAGGCCCACCCTGTAAGCTCCCCTTCCCATCAGCCTCCCACTTTCACCTGTCTGCCTTCCCCAGATGCTCTCCCACATCCGCCAGCTGCCATTCTCTGAAAGAAGTCGTTGAAACTCCCCGACAGGGAAGTCCCAGAACCATGAAGGTCCTCGTGAACCCATGCCTGAATTGCACAGGTGCCAACTTTGTCCCGCCCTTGCTCATTCTCTTTCTGGCCAGTCCTCCTTTCAGACTGAGCTTTTCAGCCTGGCTGTAATCTCCCTTCCTTTCCATAAGATGGATTGACCTACAGTGGCTTCCAGAAAGGGACAACCTTTTCATAGTCCAGCTAATTTCTGGACTCAAATTCTCTCAAATCTAACCGCCCTCCTCCTTCTCCTCCTCCTCTGCACTGATAATAGCATCTCTGGTCTCAACCCACAACGGTGACCATTTCCAGAATAGTAAGCACAAGTCAGCACCCTGCACAAGCCAAGCACTTGGCCTTCATCCTGTCACTGAAATCTCATAACCGGGCCACAAAGCAGTCACTATTGTTTGTCTTGGTTTACAAGTAAGGAATTTGAGGCTCAGTTCAACTCAGCTCCCTGCCATCGATTTGATGCGGACTCATCGCGACCCTATAGGGCACAGAGCAGAACCGTGGGGGTTTCTGACACTGTAACTTTTGGTGGGATTAGAAAGGCCCGTCATTTTGCCTAGGCAAGGCTGGTGGTTTCAAACTGCTGACTTTTCAGATTGCAGCTCAATGCACAACCATTTCGCCACCAGGCGCTCAGCTCGATTATCTGATTTGCCTAAGGGAGCCTAGCAAGGAAGGGCTGCAGGCAGGTCAGGGCTTGGAGCTGGAATAGGTTGGAAAGGTTGTTTCAGGCTGTTGAACCTCAATACTTCACACATAACAGAAAATCAAAAACCTACTGCCATCCATTGGATTCTGACCCATGGTGGCACTGCCGGGAGAAGTAAAACCGCCTCCTTGGGTTTCCCAGGCTGTCAATCTTTACAGTCTTTCCCTTCTCATCTTTCTCCCATGGAGCTGCTGGTGGGTCTGAACTGCCAGCCTTGCAACTAGCAGCACAACTGGAAATCCGCTGCACCACCCGCTGCACGAGCAGGCTGTGATATGCAACGAGATGACTCATGCAAAGCCTTCACACAGCACCCAAACCAAATAAACATTCAGGGAGGCCTCCGTGGGCAGACCACAAGCCACAGACCTCCAGCGTCAAGAGGATTGGAGCATCCAAAGGAAGAGGCAGGCGAAGCAGCTGGAGCTGAGCTTTTAGCGCTACACCAAGCTGCTCTTATCCACACTATGCCCACGAATCAGCCTATCATGACTCTGTCTAGGAGAAGCACATAAAATGACAGAATGTGGCTGAATTCATTAGCAAGCACACTGGATTGAGATGTGCTTCAAACCATATACAGCCATACAGTATCTCCCTAACATTGTTTTGCCACACACTGCAAGAGCTAAATAAGGATGGAATTCTTTTCAGGTCGAGTCAAGGCTGTGTCTCAATGTGCTGCAGAGAATAAAGATGGTCCTAAAATGAAATGGCATAGCAAATGATCCACTTGGTGGGGGCTCATACAGCTCTTATCATATTCCATACATCCAAGGTTCTATAGATGTAATTTCACGTGTGCTGCATTAAAAAATAAAGAAAAAAATGAAAAGTTGTGCACATGGTTAGTGCATAAGATCAGAGGTTCAAGGCTACCCAGAAGCACCTCGGAAGAAACGCCATGGATCTAGTAAAGTCATTGAAAACTCTGTGAAGCACAGTTAAGCAATGTTATACATAGGATCTCCAGGAGGTGGGGCAGATTGAATAAATTTGTAACTGGTAAGTGTAATAATCAAGATGTATGCCAAGGGGAGCCATTCTCTCTGGGGCAGAATCTGAGAAAGCTGAACAGAGAAGTCAACCGCGCCGGATCTTGAATGAGGTGAGGGTGGGTCAAGGCAGTGAGCAGTGGGGCCTTGCTTTTCACGCCAAAGGAAAGGCAAGCACAAAGCCACAGAGGTATGTGAGGAAGAAGGGTATTCACTGGAATGGGAAATGCAGTTCAAGTTTACAGAAGGATGGTGAGACTGGTAAGCAAGGATCAGATGATGCCATGCCAAGAAAGAGAGGGTGTGTGCTGTACTTGCAACGGGTCCTGCGGAAGAAGGTTAGCGAGGCCTGGTCTTTAACACATGAGTAAGTGGGGGTGATTCCATGATGGAACCTACTGCAGATGCCTAATTGTACCAAGGCAGACATATTTCAAACTGAAGACTCCCCAGAGAAGTAACCATACATTTGAGTCTCCAAGAGAAGAACAATATAGTATGTAAGGTTTTCCAAAGTTATGGGTATATCTCCTGCATGAGACCTATTTAGCGTATAGAAAAGCAAGGATGCTACTTTGAAGACTAAGGTGCCCCTGACCCTAGCGTCATATACATATGAAACTTAGACGCTGAATAAGGAACCCCGAAGAAAGGTCCACGCATCTGCACTGTGGTGCTGAAAGCACCATGGACTGCTGAAAGGCCAAACCCATCTGTCTTTGAAGAAGCACAGCCAGAGTGCTCCTTAGACACAAGGATGGTGAGCCTTCGTCTTTCACACTTTGCCCATGTTGTCAGGGGAGACTAGACCCTGGAGAAGGGCATTCTGCTTGGTAAAGTAGAGGGGCAGCAGAAACAAAGGGAAGCTTCCCGGCCCCAGTCCCAAATACTAAGTGGACACCTGTCTCCCCCAAGAATTTATTTCAAAGGACAGCATTGAATCTGCAGCTCTGGAAGAGGGAAATATCTGATCGGAGCACATGGGAGCAGATGAAGGGGGAGGAGGAGAGAGTGGAGCACACTCTGGCCCACCAGGCCTTGAGGACGATGACCAAATTAGAGCAGCCAGTCCACAGAGAGGACCGCATGGGCAGCCCCACTATGAGACATGATGTCCCTCACTGACCCATAGCTCTACAGAGTACAACACCGGAGATACAGTGTGGGAATTTTACCGGATCTGATCCTGCCACACCGAGGCAAAACACTAAGGGGGTGCAACAGAACAGCAAGGGAATGGAGCGGCGAGGTCCCCAGGGAATGCTGAAGGTAGACTTTGAGGCCACGGCGTGGTGCCCCAACAAACTGGACTGGAAAACACTCCCAAAGGACAACAAATAGCCCTTGAACTAGCTACAAACAAAACAAACAAACATACAAAGGGAAGCCCTTCAGGAGATGGATTGATCCAGTAGCTACCACCATGGGCTCAAGCGCAAGAACCATTGTGAGGCCTATGCAGGACCGCGCAGGGATTTGATCCATCGTGCTGTGGGTCAGAGCTAACTCGATGGCCCCAAACCACCACCACTCCGTCACTTAACACAGTTACTCCACGTTCCCATTTCTCACAAAGAGGGCCATAAAGGTGGGGTGGACTGGAATGCACTTGGGGGAAGGTCAGTTCAGCAAGCTGTTGAAGAGTGTCAACGGGAGATTGTGAGATGCTTATCAGCAGTGTAGAAGACACACCGGTGCGGAAAAGGAGAATCCGAGAGACCGTCTCACATAAATTGAGGTCAGGAGTCCTCAACTAAAGAAGGAGTCTTGGTTTCGCATGGGAGAAAAATAAGTATGTGGTGCCCGCTACCAGAGGGAGCATTTAGATCACGGATTCTAGAGGGAGACAACGTGGAACAGACTGGCAAATGACCATCGACTCTAGACTTGCTAGAGTCATGAAAGCTGGATGAGTCCCCCTAGATGACAAAACTGCTGTCTGGACAGGATGAACATGGAAGAGGCCGAAATTCTTCCCAGGGAGAATTAGAGATGGACAGAGGCCTTCAGAAGTGGACAGACCTAGATGGAAGATACACTGAGAAAAAACAGCATCACACATCCGTATGACTGTTTCATTGAGGTTTCAATGACTCTGTAGTACCGCTTTATTTGCCTACCCTCATATTTCGTGTGGAATATCATAAGGATTAGGGTATTTATTAGGGTAGCACACGGGTGAAGACAGCCTGGCATTTATTAGGGTAGTATATGGTTGAAGACAGCCTGGCATTTATTAGGGTAGTATATGGTTGAAGACAGCCTGGCGTTTTGCAGATAGTAGGTTCTCCACAGGGGTTCCATCTCACTTCCTAATTCAGAGCAATCATGACAGAATGCCTGCCGTGCTTGGCAAATTCCAACTCCTGACCCAGATGTTTGTAGTGGGTGGGGAGGGTGGCAATCTCCCTGGAAAGATGCTCTACTTCAGAAACCTGCAACCTGCACAGACACGTGCTGCCTTTTATAGCTGACGCCCCTGACCTTGTGTGCTTACGCCATTCACCGCCATCAGAGGTAGCCAGAATGTTTCCCTCATCGCCACCCCACACACCCAAGTCTGGGCCTGGGGCCCCTGATTCAGCAAACTTCCTGGACAATAGCTGTCTTTCCCCGAGACTCTGAGTGCACAAGTGCACACTTAGGAGTCATTGCGGTGGGGGGTCTCAGTCTGGAACTTGTTGCTCGCCAGGAACCCTCCCTCCAGCCCCAACAGCTCTGCCATCCCCCAGTCTCTCCAGGAAGCACCAAAGACATGTTGGGAGAGTGAACAGAAGAGAGGAATTCTTTGCTCGGTGTCCCCTGAAAACTTCTCTACCACGGGGCTGGTCACGAGAACGTGCTAACAAAGAAATGCCCTTGAAGGTAGGCTTCAACCAAGAAGGCCAAGGCTAGACACACACTCTCTTGGAAAGCGACAGACTCTCCTGGGAGACTGTTGGGAAAGAGAAGCAAGCTCAGCAACCCAATGCCAGCGTCGGGCATTTAAGGAGCCGGATGCCGTAGCCACTCTTGTCACCGGGAAGAGTGTGTGTGACTGTGCCTCTAAGTTGGAAGAGCATGAATGAGCTGAACAGGAAGTCACCACCCTGAGCCACAACAGCATTCAATGAGACACCTTGTACACCTGGGCTGCCCATTCTCATCACCGGAGAAGCTTAAGAAAAAGAAAGAAAGAAAATGCCAAGGCCTCCTCCTTTGCCCACATGACCCAAATCTGAGGATTTGGGGGCAAAGCACCCCAAAGGGATGCAAATGTACAGGCAAGGTGAAGAACATCATTCAGATGCACCGCAACCACACCCCAGGGCAGGCCCTAGCTCCCATTGGGGGTGGACTCCATCAGTACCTTCTCCCCTCCTTTGCCCTCAGCTCACCCCAGCAGCTTGGTCTGTCAGCATACCCACCAGAAGCCCACAGACTATGAAACCAGGTCCCAAGGAAACACCCAGAGGTGACTGGAAAGCCTGACAGCGTAACCCAGCCGCCCACCTGGCGCTAGACACTCTTGGGACAGCTCTCTCTGGAAGCGGTCCTTTTTCTACCCACTCCTCCCCCTCCCGGATTCAGTTCAAAGAAGAGAACCTCTTGATCCACAGTTCTGGACCTCTTAAACCCCACTAGATTGCAGGCCCCGTGGCAATCGTCACTGCCAAGACATTTGTGTGCTCTCCCTTAGCCTTTCAATATTTGATAGAAACCTCATTCAGTTACACTTTTCAATTTAAAATCTGCATTCGAGTCTCTGCGACTTAATTGAGGTAGAAGAAGATGATTAAATGGTCTTTCAAAGTCTAGTGGCACCTTGTGGCTTTCTACCTAACTCCCAGAGAGCTCTCCACTTGGAGACTCCATCACACACGACTTCAGGCTGAGGCAGGAACCCAACTGTGGCCCTCGGAGGCGTTCACATGACAGAAGTGTGAAGAACCGAAGCATGAAATTGCTTTGAAATGATGAAGCCAGGATGCGTTTTTCTTCCCCAATCAAATCTTCCCTGGAAATCCTGACAGCAGGTTTACCCGACGCCCTTGAAATGTAATCTCCAGCATGGCTTCTCATACCTCGGCCTCCTGTTCAACACCTCACCCTATAATGCAACCCATTTGCCTTTAAATAGCTGCCAAAGGGACACATTAATATCACTGGGCACTTGGCGGATGGCTTAGCACATGACTGTTGGGTTGAACTGAGGAGCAAAAGGACCTTCCCTCAGGTCCAAGCCGTGCACTATTCAAATGATAAGGCCATAAAACGAAGGGCAGGCCTTAGCGCAGTCCGACCTCGGGACGAAGCTAGGTGGTATACTCTCAGAGGACCGTAAGGAGAGAGGAGACGGGAGAGTGAAGAGCTCATTTGCACCCTTGTCATCCCTAAGTGATGATAAGGTCATTTGTTGGTACTTAACAAAAGCAACAGCAGAGTTTGGGGTCGCATAGAAGAGAGGCCACTGCCCTGGACGGCAGCTGACGGGGACTCCCTTGCTGAATGTGACACTAGCCAATTGTACGATCTCGAGAGCCATAAAGCAGGGCAGTGCCACAGCCCAATGATTATGCCCAGTGTCTCTGGAACCCCTTACGAACTGTGTGCCCATGAGCAAATCACTTCCCCTCTCTGGGCCTTCGTTCCTTCAGCTGTTAAGACGGGGATCATATCTATCTCACAGACTTGCTCTGAAGGTTAAATGAATAGATATCCTTTAAATACCTGGAACAAGGACTTGCCCAGGAGCCCTGCTTTAGAAGTGGTAGCTATTAATACTTGCAACTCAGTGAAAAAAATTAATGTGCCTCTCCTAGCCATAGCCTTTGTGACGCCCACCAAACGACCGCCCTTTTCCTGACGATTCAGCTCTGAGTGGCTGTTAACCTAGGTCCCCGTGATTTCAGTCCTGCTGAGGGAAAGAATGAGTCATCTCGGCGGCGGCTTGAAGGGGAGCTCTCATTACTAGGAAAAGAGAAGAGGCAGGAAGGGAGCACATGTCCCTTGGACCCTGAGATCCTTGGGCATTGGATTTCCTTCATCCAGAAGAGCGCTGTGGCTCCAGAGGAGCAGCAGCAGCCGAACCAGGAGCCAGAGCCTAAGACAGGGCACAGTGGACCTCCCCATCCACAGAGCAAGGGGAGCTAAATGCTTGCAGGACAGGGCACTGGCTTGTGAAGTGTGGTGCCTCTGGGCATTAAAACAGGGAGTTGGGTTTTCTGACTCATGGAGCTGGGGCTGCGTCCAGCTGAGCCTTTAGTTGGGGCTTGTAGCAGAGCAGCGTGCTCTTTGGGCATTTACTAGCAGCCGTAATTGAGCGTTGTGACATTGTCTGATCAGGGCAGAGACCAGGCCAAGAGGCTGAGGGCCAGACCGAACAACGGTATCCTGAGCTTTTCTCGCCTGAATTGTTACCCGTTAACCTCCCTAATAAACCCTCTAACCACGAATATCATCCGTGAGTTCTGTGTAGGCAAGGCAATGAATTCTCGAACCCAGTTATGAATGTAGGCAGTGCTTTGGGAGGGATGGTTGGCATCAGAATAGGGTAAAAAGGATGGAGGGTGGAGGCATGCCTGGCCTCTGCCTTGCAGCCATCAGCCTTGTGAGCTGGAGGAGGTCCAATGTGACCCACATGCCATTTCCTCAGTACCGACAACTGATGGGGATGGATTACATAATCCTCAAATTCCCTTCCAGCTCCCTAGCTGAGCTGTTTATCTGACATCTAGATCAGCTGAAGTGGAAGCAGCAGCATGTGCTCGGAATGGCCAGGACGAGCCTGCTTACTTTGCCAGTGCCATCCGGGATAGGTGGCCCAGTTGAAGAATGAGTCATCTTGGCTAAGCAAGCTTTCCAGACGGCAACGGTTTAGCACTTCGAATCTGCATGGGAGTTCCTTAGTTATCCCCCACGAGTCCCCCCTTGTGGTCTGTTCCTGTATTCCTTGGCATTCTCATCTTTCCCTTCTCTGCTTCCTGGACTTAATTAATATTTTGATTACTTTCTTATTCCTCCCCCATCCCACTTCTTTCTTGAACTGATCCACTGCCTCTCTCTCTCAAACCTCTCCTGAGCTTTACCCTCCCATCTCAGTTTAATTATGACACCTCAGGCAAGGGCAGGGGTCTCTGATGTGCGAGGGGGCTTCAAAAAGTTCATGGGAAAAATTCTCTTGTCTTTTCATCCAATTTTTCCATGAACATTTTGAACCTCTCCATCCTCCTGGTATATTCTCATAGCATTTGATTATTTTTCTGATTTTTGAGAACTGTACTGATTTGCTGAATGAATGCATGATAAACATTCCTCTACCTTCTCATTCATTCATTCATTCATTCATTCGTTCACCCCTTCAGTCAGTCCAGACATTCTTCTTTCAGAAAGGAAACTTCCAATCTGAAAAATCCTTGAAGTCTAACTACTGAGCTCCATTTGATCCTGTTCAATAATTCTTTGCAACCAAAGTGTCTGGGAGAGAGTTAAGGCTCTAGCTCTGAAAGCGGCACAAGGAATCCTGGTGGTAGAGTGGTTACACACGGGGCCACTAACCGCAAGGTTAGCCATTTGAAAAGCAACAGCTACTACACGGGAGAAAAATGAAGCCGTTCTACTCTGCTCTGTAGGGTCGCTATGGGACTGAGCCAACTGGATGGCCGTGAGAGTTGAAATACTGCACTGTGTGAGGTACCGGGGACACCAAGAGAGTAGCTGAAGAGAATTACCGTAAGTTACCAATGTATATTCTTGTGTTTGTTGTGAAAGGGTATTGTAAAAATACTCAACAAAATCATCTATTATGAGATGTGCAAGCTCAAAGGAAAGGAATAGGGACCACCACTTCCAGCCACATAGCAAGTTTTTGTTAACATTTTCGGGGAACCACCCGAAGAAGAATGTTTTAAGCTATTGTGACAAGAAACTAAACACCTGATACCATAGTCAATCCTGTGCTGCTGAATAAGTACGTTTTTGATGAGTTACAATCATACTGACTCTCTGCCGCAGGCCTCTTGCATCCTCGAACTACATGCTTACAGATGAGGTTTGAATAAAAGGTATTTCTATTCACTGAAGATGGATTGAAATCACCACCCAATTTACCAAAATCTGTATTTTCTTTTTAGTTGTTAAGATAATACTTCCTTGCTTTGGACTGGTGACTTTTCAAGTAAGAAATTGGAAGCAGTCTGAAGATAGAAGGAGCAAAAACGGTTTTATTTTCCTTTCTTTAATTCTTTCATGGCCCATGGGACATATATTGCCCACTGACACTTTCAGCCTTTCAGGCTTCTTGGGAAGCTGCTATTCCTATTGTGATACATGGTACTGCTTGGCAGTTAAACAAGCAGAAATAGGAGTCAATGAACCACAAACAGTTTTAAGTGTGTCCTGTTAAAAGCAGGTTAAAAATCTACTCCTACTTTTCTTGAAGACTATAATTTCCTATATGAAACATTAAAATTATTCCATAGCAGCTAACTTGGTTAATAGAATTAACTGCACTCTTGTGAAAGGAAAGTATGCAGGCAAGGAAGTCATTTCAGTTTCACAAGAGACTGGTTTCAGCTTGGCCAAGCCCTGAGAAAATCGAATAATCGAGTGGGTGGGGGGGCTCTGAGTGGAATGCCTACCCAATGATGGGTTTATATGGAGGCACAGCAGGAAGCAGCAGGAAGCAGCTTCTCGTCCCCCCTCTGCCACCCTGGCATCAATTTTCTTTCAGGGAGCTTTTCGTTCTGGGCCACAGAAGTGAGCTAGGGAGTAGCAAGCCGGGCCAGGAGGAATCCGGAGGCCCTGATGTCTGGTGAGGGAAAGAGTAAAGGAGGCAAACCATCCACCTAGGCCAGGTGCTGAGCTGAGAGTGCACGACTGAAGTATCTAGGAAAAAAGGTTTCCAGTGCGCTTCGTATCTTCGCACAGTTGTTGTGTATATCACCACAATCAATTTCAGGGTGTTTCCAATGCCCCCCCCATCCCGCCAAAGAAACCTCAGAGCCATTAGAAGTCCCTACTGGTCTACTTTCTGTCTCATTCACTCACTCACTCATTTACTCACTCACTCACTCACTCACTCACTCACTCACTCACTCACTCCCATCGAGTGGATTCTGACTCGTAGAGGCTCTGTAGGACAAAGTCGAGCTACCCCTGTGTGTTTCTGAGCCTGGAGACCTTCCTGGGAGGAGAGAACCTCATCTCGAGGAGTGAACTGCTGCCCTCACTGTTAGCAGCCCCTCTCCGAAGCCACTACACCAACAGGGTTCCAGAGCTCTCTCCCTCCATTTGCCTATATTGAACATTCCCTATCCATGGGTCCCAGACAATATGTGGTCTTCTGGGACTGGCTTCTTTCACTTACCACGACATTTTCCAGGCTCATCCAGTTGTCTTATGTATCGGCAATTCATTCGTTTTTCCTGCTAATACTATGCTCAGTGTAGAGATACTGCTGTCTTTAGCTGGCATGGTGTCAGCCCCAACTCATAGCCGCCGTAAGGATCACAGATATGGCAAACTATTGTCAACCATCCATCATTGGTAGACAGATGGGTTGTTTCCACGTTGGGGCTATTATGAAGAACACTGATATACAAGAGTGTCTGTGGGCATATGCCTTCTTTTCTCGTGGACGGATGCACAGGAGTTCTAAGGCTGAGTCCAATGGTCTATCTCTGTGTGGATAAAGTTGGGAGGAGAGCTTGAGTCTTTTGTAAAGTGGCGGCATTCTTGAACATTCCCTTCTGTAGCCTATGGGGAAACCTGAAGAAATTAGAGACGTCAATGGCCTGTCCCTAGATGTTTAAAATCAAAGTCCTAGGAGAGAATGTTCTGATATGTGTTTATAAGGTATAAACACAGAGTTATCACACTGGACGCAAAATATGATCCCAATCAGCTCCAGGGGAATCGCTGGTAATGTTTCCAGGAGATAAGTTAAAAATCTCCAAATCAACTCTATGTCAGGCAGTATGCTAGACACTGAGGTTACAGACAAGAATGAGCCGAGGTCCCCCACACTGAGCTAGAAAGAATAGTGTACGGAAAGTGAAGAACACCCCCATCCATCATAGCTCCCATCTTCTTTCTTCATCTTGATGGGCAGTTGAGGGAATTGGCCAGAAGTTATATAGTTTATACAGAAACAGTTGGTGTGACCTATATGCCTGATCCTCGGATATTCCATGAGATACAGTACCCTAAGCATGGAGTACAGATGTCCAATCGAGTCCAATTAGAGCCTGGTTGAAAACGTTTGAGGTTTCCCCATTAAACATCGCTCCGTACTAGCAATCAGAGGAGCTACATCCCCCAGGAAGGAGCCCAGGAGAAAACGAAGAAAATGCCATCGAACTCAGACTTGGTGCATGGTAAACTATGCCTTTTGGAATTTCAACGACTTAATTATCATCCTGGAATTGTGTTTGGTTTATTCTTGACGGGACCATATGTGCCCGCGTTGCCAGCTTCGAGTAAAATAGATATTCTGTGCCACGTTTCAACACTCTGCCATTTGTAAAATTAGCAATTTCCAGGAAGCTAAAGGCTACTGGCCGTTTTGCTGGCTCAGCACCTCCTGTGATCTGCTGGCAGACACTGTGAGGAGAATTAAAGAATGCACAAGTTTGTCTCTAGATAAATCAATTTGAATGCAAAAGAGATGCAAAGCTGGGTCTTGAGAGACAGGGTTCATTTACATCTCAAACTCGCTCTCCCATCCCCGTGCAGAGCTTGCACTGGACTGAAGGCTTCCTTCTGCTCTAGCTGGGAATGTGCTTTAAGGACAAAGAGCAGGCCCCAACTTTCTCTCATCTTCAAAATCCACGCCCATCACATTGTTCCTCTTTCCGAAACTGCTCAGCATGTCTATTCAGGAGCTGCTTTGGAGTTTTTTTTGGGAGAACTTTCCCATACATCTCTTTGTTCCATCTTTCCCAGGACCCAGCAGTGCAGAAAGAGGAAGGGTTATGAGTCCCACTGTACAGGGGTGGAAGTTGGAATTCGATGACTTGCCCATAGTCACAGGACTCATGGCAAAGCTGGGCTGGCGCGTAGCGCATCTGCCACCTACCCCAGGTCCTTTTCCCTCGCCTGGGTATGGTGGGAGCCAGCTCAGGAGGGCGTCGGCCTTCTTCATTGAAGCAGAGGAATCAGTCTTGGGCGTGTTCTCCCTCCTCTCCACTTCCACTGAGACTGAGTGGGCAAGGGGTTCTGAGGATGATGATATCTTTCTGGGGTTGTCTTCAAGCCACTCTGAATTCCTCGGGCTCCTCCTTAGCTGTGATCCTGGAGCAGTGGTTCTCAACCTGTGGGTCGCAGCTCCATTAGGAGTCGAAGGACCCTTTCACAGGGGTCGCCTAAGAGCATCGGAAAACACTTATTTCCGATGGTCTTGGGAACTGAGAACCTGATCCTCTATTCATCCCCAGGCGGGTCCACCCATATGCAGATATGCCCAGAAAGAGTACCCGCGTGAAGACTGTTAACCATACTATAAATTTCATTTATTTGTCATTACAAAGAATATTTCACAATCCATAATGACATATTGCTCTAGTGATTCATCACGATGCTTTAAGGATGTTCAATTTGTAACAATGAAAATACATCCTGCCTATCAGATGACGAGTCTTGGCAGTAGCAAAATGACAGTGATGAAGTAGCAACGGAAATAATTTTATGGTTGGGGGTCACCACCACATGAAGAAGTGGATGAAAGGGTTGAGGCATTAGGAAGCTTGAGAACCACTGTACTAGCGGCTTCAAGAAAGTGCAGAGTGGGAGATCTGTGTTCCCTTACTGATGGCAACAGCTGTGTAGGCACGTCCGTCCCGCTAGCGGCACGGGACCCCCAGCCACTCCTGCTTGTGCTCAAAGCGCTTCCCCCGGAGAAGCTGCAGTCCTGTGGTCAAGCTTAGTTGTTTTCCTCTCCTGGTGGGTTTCTCAATCGAAACGTTGTACAATTAAAAGCAAGGACCTCAACCTCTGAGAGACCTGGTATAAAATCTCTGTTCTGAGGCTTCCTACTTGTGTGACCATGATCAAGGTAACTTTTAAGCCTCCTTCTCCTCCCCTCATGATCAACGTGAGGATGGGGGTGGGGTGGGGGTAATTGTGAAGATGATCCTGGGGCAGTGGGAGATGGGGGGGCAGAAGGTTTGGGTCAAGAGTGAAGCACAGTTCTCAGAATCCTTTCCCAGCTTCCCTCCCGTCTGCTGGGCAGACACAGCCTGCCTCTGTCGTAGACAATCTCATCCGACTTGAGTTTGCTTGCCTTAGGAAAGCTCAATAACTACAAACAACTCCCGGCCCGCCTACTGGATTCCTCCTGCATCACTGGACACCATGCTTTCAGACCCTCAGGCCTCCCGTTCTCCTGGATGGCACCAGTACTTGATGACCGCTCTAAATACACACCACAGGCTTTCTACCAAAAGCGACTCGCTGTCCCGTGATTGCGGGCACAGTGATAATCACACCCGGCTTGGTCAATTTAATGGGAGTGTTTTCTGAAAGACTTGTATTTGTACTTTCAGTGCCCATTACATAAAATGTCATGCTCAGATTTGAACAGCAAGAGGGGCTTTGAAATAAACGAAGGTTTACTCATGAAATGGACCATCGCTGAGATACCTTCTGAGGGGTCAGGACAGATGGTCACTATTAAAGTCAATAGGCCTTCCCTGGTAATTGGAGTGGTAGGTCCTAACCACCACCTGCCAAACTCCCCCTATTTTATCAGGGGGGCACAAGTCTCTGCCAAATTTTCTGCTCTTTGTTTTCTTTCTTTCTTTCTTTCTTTCTTTCTTTCTTTCTTTCTTTCTTTCTCTCCTCCTCCTCATCCTTCTCTACATCGAATAGCTAAGAGATTAAAACACACATAAAGTATTAAAATCAAGGAAAGGAAAATGTCAGCCAGAGTGGAAGAGATGGATTTGTACACCGGCTACAATGTGGTTTTTGAAGAACTCGTTAGTGCCCTCGGTGGGTTGTTCCCTAACTATTCGATGCCAGGGATTCAAATGCACCCCGAGTGAATTCAAACTGGCCAAGGAGAAAGGAATGCCATTGAACACATAACTGTGGAAAAGGGCAGCTGTCATTTAGAGACACCGAGTGGAAATGAGGTTGGGCCCAAGTGTCGTGGCTATGCATTGGACTGCTAACCTCAAGGTTAGCAGTTCGAAACTACCAGCCTCTCCATGGGAGAAAGACGAGGCTTTCTACTCCAGTGAACAGATGCAGTCTCAGAAACCTACACAAGCAGTTCTACTCTGTTTATAGGGTCCCTACAAGCCAGCATCGGCTTGATGTAAGGGAGAGGGGTCGTGGTTTAGGTGCACATGTGCATGTACATGTTTGCTCATATGAAACACATATGTGAGCATTCAGAGGGGGAGGGAATGGAGAAGAAGAGACACATTCTCAATTGGTCTTAAGAAAGAAGAGCTGATCCCAGTACAGAAATATGCGTGGCCACCTAGAGGGAAAGTTCTATTCACAACACCCCTCGTATCCCAAGAAACTGGGTCAGTACTTGTGAAGAAGGCCGCAGAAGGCTTTACTGCAGTGTGGCCCTTTCAGAACAATGCCAGTGAAGTTCATGCGTTTAGAAACTTGAAAGCAACTCAAAGATTGATACTCTAATCCAACTCCCCTCAATCCATTCCAAAGACCGGGAAATTGAGGTGCAGAGAGTAGCAAAGAGGTCTCCTGGGCTCCCTCAGCAGAATACCCAGCAGTTGGGCCCACTGTCTTCCTGTCCATAATCACATACCACACCAGAGTACGTCAACCTCTTGGTACTTAAAGTTCTTTAGTATTTTGTGTGCCCTCTCTCTCTCTCAGTGGCTTGTCTATGTATTACTGAGTCAGGCTTCAGGGCACACTGGTGTATTCCAGTATTGTCCTATCTCTGACTCGGGATTCAAAGTGCCCCTTGGAGCATGTCCAAACGTAGTTATTTTAAAGGGGAAAATTTCCAACAAAGAAGTTCAGAAAAGTTCCTAACATTACATCTTTTGAGTTAGAACGCACACACACATGCACATACACGCACACCATTGATGCCATTCAAATAAAATGGCTTTAGAAGAGAGCTGTTTGCCTTTAGGCTGATATCAAGTCCAATGTGAACAAGCCTCTGAACCTTCTGTCCATTCATGATATTCCAAGCACCGCTGGTGCCTTGCTCATGCATTCACTGAGCAGTTTCCAGTGCTCTGCTTACGTCTCTCCTGGCTGATGGCAACTTCAAGGGCAAGGACTTTCTCAGGTTTGTATTTGCAGAGCTTAGCAAGAAAGCCTGACCCCAGGGTAAATATTTGTTGGAGGAATAAATAGAAGAGTATTTTTGTACTTTCTGAAAAAAAAATCATTATCCAAGCACTGGATAATGACCAATACGGGTCCTTGAATCTAACAATCTTTGGTCCTTTCTAAGAGGGACCCTGAGTGGCCTAGTAGGGGACGCCATGGGCTACCAATCACAAGGTCAGCCATTTGACATCAAAGAACAAATAATCATATCATTGTAAATGAGGGAGAGTAAAAATTGGGGATCCAAAGCCCATCTGTAGGCAATTGGACATCGCCTTACAGAAGGGTCGCCGGAAGTTGACGAGACGGTCAGGGTGCACAGTGTTGCAATGATATGTGGTTTTTTGCTCCTGCAAATCCTGTGAAGAGTCCATCTCTGAAACCCACAGGGCCACTTCTATTCCTTCCTCTAGGGTCACTAAGAATCAGCGTGGAGTAAGTGACAGTGAGTGCTTGATCTATAACCCAAAACAAAACAAACTCAGTGCCACGGAGTCGAAGTTGATTCATAGTGACCCCATAGGACAAGGTAGAACTGCCCCTGT
This sequence comes from Tenrec ecaudatus, assembly GCF_050624435.1. NCBI lineage: Eukaryota > Metazoa > Chordata > Mammalia > Afrosoricida > Tenrecidae > Tenrec > Tenrec ecaudatus. Next base: position 147,970,093 of record NC_134548.1, read on the forward strand.
GGGTTTATGAGACTGGGATACTTTATGGGTTTAGAAAGCCTAGTCTTTCTTCCTCAGAGCAGCTGGTGGTTTTGAACTGCTGACCTTGTCGATCACAGCCCAACGCATAACCACCAGGGCATCTGGAAATTGATGTTTGGGACCCTTTCAGCGGCACCAGAAAGAAAGGCCTGGTCATCTGCTCTCATGAATCTCACAGTGAAGAAAATCCTTTGGAGCAATTCTATCCGATAACACAGGAGTCGGGACCAACTTGGCAGAAATAGGCTTTGATTTTAGTGGCCATCCGAAAAGCATGGTGCCATCTTGGTTTTTTACCTTTGGACAGTGAGACTCTTCAGGGAAAGCTCACACTGTTAACGAGCGAGGACTGTCTAGGTTCTACAAGTTCCTTCAGAGAAATGGGTCTTCAAAATTTTGGAGAGTTACAATGCTCCCAGAAATGCTCATCTGTTTGAAGACATCACCAATACGACAGTAACTGAGGAGCCTTGGTGGCACAGTGGTTGAAACATTCAGCTTTGAGGCAAAAGATCTGTGGTTTGAACCCACCAGCAACTCCACAAGAGAAAGATGAAGCGGTTTGTTCCCGTAAAGCTGCGCAGCCTGGGAAACCCCATGGGAGCCGTTCTCCACTATCCTTTAGGAATATGAATCAACTCAATGGCGATGGGATTGGTTGTGGGTTTCTCGGACATAGATTACACAGAGGAGGTGTTATGGAGCAGAAAAGTGCTGTGCCCTGTAAGTCCCTAAACCCTGGTAACTCGGTTGTTTTATTTCATCCCAAACAGTTTCCCTGTCAATCTCCTACAACCACCACGTGCTCTCGCTCTCTCTCTTTTTAACTTGCTTATGCCACTGGCTGGTTTTGTAACCTCTTCCAGCCTCACTTTCTCCATCTGTGCTGTGGAGATGATATCATTAGCAGTCACACAGGAGGGGGGGCAGGGAACTAAATGGGACAGTGCGTGTGAGACTGTCCCATGGTAAATTTGGAAAGGTCTCAATGAATTCAAACTATTACTCTGATTCTCTGTTCCATGTCTCACAGGCCGTACGAGACAGGACTTGCATGTCCCCCTTACTGACTCATAAAGATCGAGCCCAAAGGACAGAAGAGATGAGCGGAGGGGGTGTGGTGGGAGACAGAGCTAACTCGGAAGAGTCCAGAATATGCCAGAACTGTGTCTTATGTGCCTGCTTCCGCCAGCTCCTGCACTGACTGCTGTCCCCCAGGCTGCCATCTGGTGCAGGAGAACTCCATCACTTCTGTCTGCAGACCACCTGCCTAAATCTCACTCCCAAAGCATTCATTTCATTCCATCACCATGGAGCCAGGAGCCTCAACAATGCTGGCTGGGCTTAAACCTCTGGTAGATCCTCCCTGCCCACAGGTGAGGGACACGAACAGCTTTACCATCAGATGGAGATTATCCCAAACTTGATGATGGTGATCAAACTACAGTATGATATGGCACTTGGTCACCTGACCTCCCTCTCTTGAAATTTGTTATAGGCTTAAATATTCCTTGCTGGTTCCATGACAGAAATTTCTTCTCTGTTTTTTTTTAATATTGCTTGTGGCCATTTTTTTCTTACCCTATTTTTATCTTGATCATATCATATTATATATCTCTAATTTGTTTTGTATTGTTTCTGTCGTGTTTCCCAGGTTATGAAGCACAGAAGGAGTGGATACATTGAGGGATGGTGGGGTGGGGTGGGTTTGGGGAGAAAGCAATGAATGTGGGAGCGGGGAGGGAGCACCAGAACTGATTTTGATGATGTCTATATAACTCTTTTTAAAAGCGGCTTAACTATGGAAGTGTATGATATGTGGATTTTATATCAATTTTTAAAAAAGAAAAGGAATGCTGGCTATTTTCTCACTCAGTATTGTTCCTGATTCCTGGAGCTGATGTTTCAAGGCATAAACCCAGCAGCCCAGGCCACAGGAATGGGGCTCGCCGATCTGGCAGAAACCAAGGCAAAGGAAGACCATCCCTCCGTTACAAATATTCTATTTTCCTCCGCTGCTCCATTCCATTTGCCGCTTACCAACAAACACCCCCTCGCCCTCCCTTTTCTTGGGCTACATTCATTTTATAGTCTGTGATTAGTTTCACTGCCCTGCAAATGGAATATTGATTGTGAGGTAAAGTACGGAAAGAATGATTAACATTTTTGATTTGAATAGAGGTCTTGGCAGGCTGGTCTTCAGCATAGATTGCACCGTGAATTTCCAACAACCCGTGCCTCCAGGCGAGCAGCTTTTCGGTGCCCCATGGCTGATTCTGTCCCCTTTCTCTGGAGGCCCAGTACAGGAATGGAGCTTTCTGTGGCCAACCGCTCAGGCCCCTTGCTGGCTTTGGGTCACCATTTCCCCCCAGGACTTCTGCAGCCCCTGCCGGAGTGGGCACCATTTGGTAAGCTCACAGCATGGTGGTTGGCAGGGAGTTATTAACCGTGTACCCTCTCAAAGAATTCCAAACTAACGATGCTTCTCAGATGTTCTGTGGGGGGCATCCCGGCAAGCTGAGCGTCCCACTTGTCTTTTGATTATGGCTACCTAAGGGATATTATTCAGCACGTGGCTTTCGTTTTCCTGGACGACAAGAGGGACACATCAGATAAATACAGAAGCTGCTTCCTTCTAGACACGCTCTAGAGTAAATACTTTTCGAGAGGCTTAAGAGGCTTATAGCGTTTACTTGTGAGTGATTTTTCAATGATCCTAAAAACATTGTTTGTAAGATCCCATACCTGCACCACGTGTGATCAGCAGTATTAACTCTTTAAGGAAAGTGGTGTGATGGCAGTGGTACCCACTGCAGCCATACACGAAGTGGGATAAAGCCATCAGATGACTGCCGCTAATGGAAAGCCTAACTGAGCGAGAAGAGTAAAACCTGGAACCTCGGCGATGGCAAAGGAATGGGAGCCACCTCTGCAACCTGCTGACGCTTGGCACCTACATTCCTGATAGCACACAGTGGGCGTGTTCCTCCGCCGGTGGGCGCCCTGCTTACTTCGTTGGCCTTGGTGTTTGTTTGAAAGGGGAAAGTGGGTGGTTTTTCTCTATCCTGCGGTCCAGCCCCAGCTGCCTGCCTCCTCTGCGGTTTCAGAAAGACGAGGCAGAGATCATAAAGTTTTAGCACTTGCTTGGGAAAACAACCCTTCCTTCCAAAAGCAACTTCCAGGTTGGAAAAAAAAAAGTTGACCAGCTGTTTCCCTGTCAGAAGACATGCTACTAACAGGAGAAACCGCCCTCCGATGCCCTGAATCCAGAACAGTGGGCGAGAGGGCACTCGTGGGCTTAGCGTCTGTGCATGCAAATGGGGAAAATGGAAGCGTTGTGGTTTCCCAGTCTCTGTGACACACAAAATGTGGCTTCCTTTAGGACTGAGAAGGGCCAGATTCAGAAGGAGGGCACCTGGGGAGTGGCAGGGCTCAACTCTCAAGATCCCCCAGGAGGATGGTGTCACAAAACTAGCAGCATGGCCCTGCTCCTGACTTCTCTTCCCCAGGAAGGGCATCTGCTGCCTCACACAGGGAAGCTGCTAGGCTGCAGCCAGGAGAACGAATCGGGGTCAAGGGAGCACTGCCCATGTTGGATGCTCTGCTCACCTCTTTCAAGACTCAAGGCTATCTACTTGACGAGCTGAGAAGCCAGCTTCTTTCCTTGTTGTTCCCTTCGGCGACCCTCAGTGAGCTAGGACTTCCTGGACCTTGCTTCCACCTCTGTCTCCAAGTTTCTACTCTGCCAGGCCTTTGAGCTCCTTGCTAATGGCCCCATCTCCAAGAGAAGCGGCCCACAGAGCTTGAGGGGCTTGTTGCAGAAAGGATGGACCGGGAAGTCAGGCAGATCGGCCTCGGAGCCCATGGGTGGTGTACAGCCTCACCCAGGACTGTAAACTCAAAGGTTGGAGAGTCAAGCTTACCTAACCCAGAGGTACCTCAGAAGAAATACTTCCCTCAAAATTGGCCGCTGAACACCTTCAGGCACACAGTTCGGCTCTGACACACACGGGTCACCAGGAGTAAGGGTGACTCAATGGTAACTCAATGGTTTTGGCACCTTGGTTGGTTTTGTAGATCGGCCTTAGCACTCCAGGCATAACCAACTGTGGCATTGGGGCCAATGACTCTCTGGGTCTCTACATTGGATCGAGATGGGTCTTCCCCATCTACATTGCCACCCCCCCACCCACACACATGTGTAGGAATGATCATCTGCAAATAACATGTGCTGGGAAGCCCTAGTGATGAAGCGCTCAGGAGCTTAGCAAAAGATTGGTGGTCCAAACCCACCCAACAACTCTGAGGGCAAAAATGCAGCCAAGACATACACCCTGGGGACAGTTCTACCCTGTCTCCATGGCGGGAAAATCAGCCTGTGTGTGGAAATTCTTTAATTCATAAAATTATCAGACGCGTAAAGTGAGATGGTTATCAATGCTTTATACAGTGTCTGACACATAAGTTGAAAATACAAGATGCAATTGATGTATGGAATGTTGTAAGAGTCCCCAATAAAATGATTGAAAAATCAAACAATCTCAGTCACTGCCATCAGGTCAACTCCCATACATAGCGACCTGATAGTGCAGGGTAGAACTGTCTCTGTGGGCTCCCCAAACTGTCACTCTTTAAATCCCAAACCAAAGTCACTGTTATGGAGTCGATGCTGACTCGAGACCCTATAGGACAGAGTAGAATGGTTGCCTGTGAGTTTTCAAGACTGTTACTCACTACAGAAGTAGAAAGCCTCCTCTTTCTCCTGAAGACCCACTGGTGGTTTTGAACTGCTGACCTGTGGTTAGCAGCCCAACGGGTGACCACTATGCTACCCGGGCTCCTGGGACACCGAGTAAATCGGCCCTAGCGATGGTTTTTATTAGTAAACGGCATGCCTTCAACATATGCTTCCTTGCAGAAAGGGAGAGCCTAAGAGCCAAGAGCTCTCGCCGTCTGACTAACTACAGAGCCATCGTGGCTGGACATAAAACATTCCAGGCTGCTACGCTTCTTATTAAATCAAAACCATATTGATAACTTATATAGGAAAATCCATAGTGAACTAAAATAATTGGGTTTATTTACACCTTGAAGCCCCTGCCTGTTATAAAAGTCTGACTCTAGTGCATAAATGTGGGAAAGGCACTGTTGTCAGGTAGTTTTCTTATCCCAGTGTGTCTCCTCTGAGCTTGGGAGCCTGAGCAATTCAGCGGAAGTTATCGACATGTCAGTTCAATTCAGGGAGAGGAACAGGCTTTCCCTCTACTGTACCCACCCACCCCCGCCCCGCCCTGCCCTGCGGTCAGCCAGTTCCATTGCCATCACCCAGTCTTCAGAAACTTGAGCAAGCAGGCCTGGGGATGCCCGGGCACCACCCACTATCAAGCAAAAGTCATGAGATGCACCAGAAGCTGGAAACCCCAAGCCCTTCTTGGCCTCATCCTGGAGGAAGGGGTGGAGGTCCGCAGGCCTCTCTAGCCGTGCCCACTGCTGCTCTCCCACTGCTGCTCTCCCACGGGATTCCCTCGAAAGACAAAGGTTGTTGCCTTCGAGAGCAGGAGTTTGAATATGCCGAATGGATCCTTTTGCAAGCAGCTTGAGGGGAGAGCCAGATGTCCCTCCTCTAGCCCAACCTCATCAAGAGGGAACGCCGCCATTGGAGTGTGCAAAGAGGAAACTGTGATATAGGTTATTACAGCTGGTTGCTGCCCACAGATGTTCAATGTGCCTCCTATGGGCCAAAAAGGAAGGCAAGAGGAGCCAGGGGGCAAAGGGAGTTGGAACCCGGCCCACAGAAAGGGAGAACGTAGATAGGAGCCCCTAGCTGTGCGTTCTGCAAATGTGAGGACCTTGCAGCGCTATGCAGATTCGCTGGTGTTCTTTGCGTCTTTGTCATCATGGCCAGCTGCTTGTATGAAGGCTCCCGGGAAACCACCAGGCCCAGAAATATGAGTTGGTCCAAAGTGTGGTAAGGGAGAGAATGAGGGAGAAATCAGAAGTTGTCCGATGTCTACACTGTCTGGCCCCACAGTGCCTCTCCTGTGTCTCCGTCTCCCTTCTGATCCCTTGGGGCAGGGCAGACTCCTTTCCTTTCTCCCACCTGGAACCTTCCCAGCCGAGACCCACTCCCTGACCAGAGAAGTTCACACCTTACCTTCCAGGAGGCCAGACCTACAGCTCACATTTGCGTTTTCCCAATCCCAGGAATTGTCCATCCCTAGTGAATATGTGTTTCATTAGGGGTCAGGAGGAGGATGGACTTACGGACGAGAATTCCAGAGTCTCTAGGTCCTAGACTGGAAGCATTCTTAATCTCCCCATCCCCATCATTCAAAATTGGGTATTATGTTCGTGTATCCCTGATAATGCCACATTTTGTAGAGCACATGAAATTTAATATCTTCCAGATATTGAAATCTCATTCGAGTACACAAACACCCACTAAAGGACAGCATGGTTGAATTGACTAGGGCTTGTTCATTATATGATATTTTGCCTTCCAACAGGATATTGTATCAACATCAGTGGCACAATATTAATATGAATATCATCCCTGTAGATCTCCAAAATGCTGCCCATTGTTAATATTCTAAAAACGTCTGCTCCTCAACAGAAATTGTCTTTTTTCGGGATAGAAGGGGATGAGGGTGGTGTGTGTGAAGATGAGATTTTGCCTCTCTGTACCATATTAAGAGCAAGCACCTTAGAATTAAGGTACACCTAGTAACCACCATTCAATCCGGCTTACAAAGGGAAATTAATCATCCATCCTTTCTTTGCAGAGAAGGCTTTGATGGTGGAAAGGAAAATATGAGAAACCATGAGTTCTTCGAACAAAGGCAACCACGACATTGAACTTCTTCCTGCTCTCCCAAAGGTGCAAAGTCAACATGGAGCGGGGGAAGGGGGGTGTCACAAAAGCCTCGTCTCATTTGTCCTGCATGGACCTGCATTATTTCCTCCCTTGTAAATCATTCTCTGCACACTGGGAGTTGCGGAGGGCGGACAGGATTGTCTGTACGTCAGTTCAGGACTGCCCATCCCTGCTCTGTGCCGAAGAGAGCTACGAGTCGGAAAGAAGGTGCTGGGCAAAGGAAAGATTAGACTTCGCAGACCACGTGAACTCTCTCACAAAAACCCCCAACTTGGCTGTTGTAGCACAAAAGCATTCATTGACAAGAAATGAGTGAATGGTTATGATGACATTCCAATACAATTATATCTATGGACGCTGAAATATGAAGGTCACGTAATTTTCTCATGAAATAAATAGTACACTTATTTGGATTCCCACCCCTTTCTCCAACTATTTCAAACCCCAAAAGGCACTCTTAACTTGTAGATGCCAAGTTGAATTTGACCTGCTGGCCATGGTTTGCACCCTTTCATGCTAGAGCACCCATGGGTCAAATCCTCCACTGATCTGACTTGAGGGGTTTCCGAAATCATGATAGTGATTATGGCTGAGCCCAGGATGTGTTCCAGGGACTATGGTAAGCAATTCAGGTAGGGTCTCTTAAGTAGTCTTCATCACTAACCTATGAGGTGACAATGAGCCCTGGTGTGTTGGGCTGCTAACCAGTAGGCCAGCAGTTCAAAGCCCCCAGGGGCTCCTGTTGGAGAAAGATGAGGCAGCTTACTCCCGTAAAGAATTACAGTCTCAGAAACCCGCAGACCCAGTTCCCCTTTGCCCTCTAGGCTGGCTATGAGTCAGCACCGACTCAATGGCAGTGATTGCGGTGTCTTGGACATCTATGAGGAGACGCGGACCCAAGGACGCGGGACGACTCTCCCAAGGTTGCACAGCTACTAAGTAGCAGAGCTAAGTCTGAAACTGCACGTCCACTCCAAGGCTTATACATGGCTCAGCACTACCAAATACCATTTCATAGCATAAGATTTCCAGCCCCACATTATCTAGGGGCCCAGGTGGGGTAGCGATTACACTTTGGGCTGCTAACCGCAAGGCCAGCAGTTCAAAATCACCAGCTGTGCCTCGGAAAGAAGATGAGGCTTTCCACTCCTGTAAAGAGTTACAATCTTGAAACCCATAAGGGCAGTTCAATTCTGCCCTATAGGCGTGCTATGCGTTGGCCTCACCTTGATGGCAGTGAATGTGGGTTTTTGAGTGAAGGACGGAGAAAGAGAAGCCTGTTTACTCCAGTAAGGAGTTGCAATCTTGGAACCCTGCAGGGGCGATTCTACCCCATGCCACAGGGTGGCTATCAGTTGGAATGGACGTGATGCCAGTGAATTGAGGGAGAAAGGGCATGAGCTGAGCACAGCAGAGTGGGAAGGAGGGCGAGCCCAGCAGCCGGACGCATGCTTTGGGCGTTCAGCTTGGTTTTGGCCCAATGTCTGTCACTCTCTATGGAAGCAGGCAAAATGGCAGATGGTAGCAAAAGCACATGTGTTAACACCTCAGAAGTTAGGCCAGATACGATTCAACAGCCAGCAATTCTTTGCTATGAGGAGCAAGTTCCCTAGGAGGAGAGAAGTCACAGGGCATGCATGATCTGGGCAGCGGTGTCAGCAATGCCAACTTGCAATGAGGAGAGGGGCTGGAGGCAGAACAGCACCACAGTCAAGTGGCTCCCCGGGACTGGGAAAAGCCAAGGCCACGGCATAGAGCGCTTTTTGCTGGGAGACTTCACCTCGGTGTTTGGCCATTTTGGCTCCCAGAGGGAAGCCTCCTGAAAGTTCTTCCCGGGAATGCACTCAAAGCTCCCCTGGCTCCAAGATGAGGCAGTGTTTGTGCATGCGCACTTTGGGTCTAGAAGTGGCCCTGCAGCCCGCCCTAGCCTGCCTGGAGGTCTTGCCCTTGTAGAGGTGCAGAGAAAATGGCTTTCCCGAAATCCCTCCTCTTGAAACCAAAGGTCAGACGGGTGAATTACAATCACTAGCGGAATAAGACAGAGAGAAAGAACAACAACAGAAAAAGAAATATGCAGGGAGCTGTCCCACTCAAACCCCCAGCCACTCCCCCCGAAACCTCTTCACATTTCCAAATGTCACATTCCACACTTAAATTAACATGCCTTGCTTCCTGGCAGGGGAGGGGGAAAAAGTGGTCAATTTGTCTTGATATTTCAAAATGTCCCTTGAAAACAAGTTGATTCCTTCAACTGCGGTCATGGGGCAAAGGAAATGATGTTTTCTTGAAATGCTTCCATTCTTAGACCCTCACAATGCCACCCAGGCGCCTGAAAGGGCGATTTCCCTGTAACTCCACCGCCACACATCCTCAAGCTAGCATCAAGGCTTCTGCTCCACTTCCCAATGAACTCCAGAATTTACAGTCTGCAAAGACTCCACTCTCAAAGACACCTGGGAAAGAAAGGCCTTGGGGGTGGTGATTCTGTATTAGGCACTGTGGTTGGTGCCAGAGATTCACCCCACTTGGTACCTGCCTTCACCTAGCTTGGTCATCACCTACTTGGTAGGCAAATATCTTCAAGGGCCTTGCTAATCCCACATGTTGACTAATATGGACTGCAGAACACAAGCCTGATCACATTGGCTAAATAAACCCCTGGCAAGTCTTAGAGCTTCATTTCTATCCTGATAATAGTGTCTTGGCTTAGATTATTATTCTAAGAAAGGTCTTGTCCAAGCAAGAGTCTCAACTTTATGATCCTATCACATGCCCCATAAACCACCTCGATGCTTCATTTCAATTACTACGAGCTTCCCCAGGACAGAAATACATATTATAATGAGCAACACAAAACAAAGCGACAATGTCTTTCCAACCTTCGCTGAAACGGAATACTGTATCAGCTTTAACCCAAAATGCATTGTTCTTTGTCACAAATGAATGACTAGAAAAGATTGTCGGGTAAACAACTCCACTTGAAACTTCCGCCTCAGAGAGGCCAAGGAGCCTGAGAATGAACTATGGACAAAGAAGAGCTGCTCCCCCACTTACAAGCTCCAGCTTCCTGACGGTTCTATGAAGGCAGCGCCAAGAGACACTAGACTAATATTTCATTTAAAATTGTCTGTGAATCACCTGCTTCACAGAATCACTCTGGGATGCTTGTTAAATATGGATACTGAGATTTATTGTAGTAGCTTAATTAGATAGCAATCAAACCAAACTCACTGCCACTCCTTGATTCTACCTCGTAGCAGTCCCAACGAATGGCTTCTCTATAGTCGTGTCTTTGGTCCTGTACTTTGTAGACCATCCTACTCTGAAGCGGACTTACCCTCGACCAGTGGGATGTTAGCAAACTGGTGGCAAGAAGCGACTTGGAGAAACGCATGGCTATCTTCTATGCTGGAACTACCTTGCTTAGACCTGTGCCGTGCTATGGGAACAAGCCCGGGCTAGTTCTTCAGAGGCTGCAACCCACAGCCACCATACTAGAACGAGCAACTCCAGCTGATCCTCTGGATGATGGCAACTAAGAGTCTAGGTGAGATCAGCCACGCCTGGACCAGGTCAACAGAAGCGCCCAGCACGAACAGACTCCTGAGAAATAAGCAACAGTTGCTTGAAGTCAGTAGGTTTGGGCATGCGCTCTTGTGCAGCAACAATTGACCTGCCACACACAGTGACTTCGCTTTGCGGAAGAAGCAGTTGTGTACTTCTGCAGTTGTAGCCGGTTCTGTGAGTGACTGATTTCTGTGCTCATTCAAATTCAATCCTCACTGCACAGCAGTGGGAAAAAGTGATGGGTCTGCTGGCCTAAAGGGATTGCCCAACAAACCAGAAACATAGCTCTGCTGGGAGGCTGCTCTTCTCCCAGGTATAAGGTATAAGAGCTTCTGCTGTGAACCAGTCAGGAGAATCCTACTCCAGGCAAAAGAGCAGCCTCATCTTCTACTGGGTAAAGAACATGGTTTCTTAGACAACTACCCATCCCTGTCCATTTTTTTCCAGTCTAGCACGACTTCATGTATTTCAGAAGAGAACTGCTCCATGGGATTTTCTTGCCTGAAATCACCAGGCCTTAATTCTGCAGTGCTTCCAGACAGGTTCAAATGGCGCAGCTTTAGGTTAGTCGTCAAATGCACACTATTGGCACCGCCCGGGGACCCTCTTAGACAACTTGCTGTTGTTTTCCGGAGCCATGACGTCGGTTCCAGCTCATAGAGTCAACAGAATGAGGAAACACCACCTGGTCCTGAGCCATCTTTACAATTGTTGTGTTTGAGCTCGTTGTTGCAACCACTGTGTCACTCCTTCTGGTCTAGGGTCTCCCTTACACAGTTAGACATTCTGAATTCCAGAGTCATCTTCATCACCATAACCATGAATACAGCGGACTCTATTGAGGGACAGTCTGGTCGTACCTCTGTGCATCCTCTCTGCCTTCATCAGCCCAGAGGAAGGGCTCAAGTCTAACACTAGCCTATCTGAGCTCCAGCTTCTAGGTTTCTCTCATTTCCAACCAACACCTTTCCAATCAACCCCCTCTCAACTTCTCCCTCCCCGTTGTCCTACTCACTCACTACCTAGACTATAGTTCTTTACAGGAGTGGCAAGCCCCACCTTTCTCCTGCAGAGCTGGCTGGTGGTCTTGAACTGCTGACCTTGTGGTTAGCAGCCCACTACAGAACTATTCTGTCCTTAGCTACCTTATTTATTGACTCATTCCTCCCAGCCAAACCATGGGTCCAAGTCTCCCCATTCTGCAGAAAACCTGCCGAGGAACTGTACTGTCTTCAAGATTCTGCTCTCTCCACTCCTAATCAGACGAGGTTCTAAAAACAATTCCTCCTCCCACCCAATATCATCAGCTATTCACCCCTCATCCATTCTCAGACCAGTGTCCCATCATCTACTGGACCTGCTTCCTAGTCCTCAAAAACCAATTCAAGGAATTGATAAACTCAAGAGATGGTTTTCAGTCTTTTCCCTCCCACACAATTCATTTGTCATGCAATTCAATAGTTCAATCACATCTGGAAGAAGTGTTGTACAATCATCCACACAATCAGCACGGACACTGGTTTTAAGCCTTGATCAGACGTGGTCCCTCTGCAGCACGGGGCCCTATGGAGCAGCCCTGGGGCAGGAGCGTGCCTGCCCCATGATGGATGTGCTCTCTTGCACTGGCGCTGGCTACTCGTCCTCCCTCTCCCACTGCTTCCTCTTGCTACATTCCTTTTGGCCAGAACACACATTTAGACATCCCCACGGGTTCTGTGGTTGATCTCCTAGAGCATCAGACCCATATATCCACCGGTGGACTGGCAATTTCCACTTGGAGGAGTCATCAAGAGTTCAACAGGCAAAAAGCTGCTGTCGCTCCCTTCCATGCCGGAGGCCCTGCCTCTGGCCGACCAGCCTTCCCAAGGCAGTAACTAGTATTGTAACCCTCCACGGCGCAGGCTGGAAGATCCCAGCGCTGTCATCAACCCTCCTTTCCATCAGCACTGACCACATACACCGTGTCTAGCTCACCTCTCATCTGGGTCCTATCCTCTCCTGGGTCATGGCCAAGTCCATGTCCTCCCTACCATTGCTCTACCCTGAAAAGCTCATAATGTAGGACATTGTTTTTGCTTCCCCCTCCACAGAAGCAGTCCTTTCTAGTAGGGCCCAGAGACAGCAACAAACTAAATGAATGAAGGAGAATGTTAAATAAGCTACCATAACACTCTGTTTCCTCCATGCTAAAGAACTGGCAAAAGCTTCGCATGGCCCATAATGCTCAGGCCTGTACACATGTGGAAGGGTTGATATAGGGTGTATGGCAGAGAAGAAGATGGCCAGTAGGATCATAGAGAGTGCAGTATGAATTCTAAAGTCGACACCTTGCTGCACAGGACATCGGTCCCTTTATTGCAACTCTCTGCACCTGCTTCCTCAGGCTGCTTGTGACATTGGATGAGTTGTGAAACATGGTCTATTGTTGCCATCGTCATTGTCAGGCTGTTCAGGTGATTCCGACTCATGACGACCCTGTGTGTTACAGACTTGGATTGTTGCATAGGTTTTCTTGGTTGTAGTTCTCATGGAAGCAAATTTCCATGTGTTTCACCCATCTTGCTGCTGGGTGAGTTTGAATCACCCGAGTGTTCAGTGCCCAGTCAAGCACCAAGTGTTTGCAGCACCCAGGTACCTAGTAGCTACTCAGTGAATACCAATTCTCTCTCCTTGTCCTACACAGAACTGCCCTGAAGTGCATCCTCAGGCTTGCCTGGGGAGTCTCCCATAAACCTGTGATCTGAACGCATCCAACCCTTGGCTATTCTGTGACCATGCCACCACGGTTTCTTGCCTCTTCTTCCGCTGTTTATCGTCGCCTCGAATGGCATCCCTCATCCCTCTCAGTCTTATGAAACTGGACTCATTTGAACACTCAGACCAAATTCCCCAGCTTCCACGAAGCTTTTCCAATACCTTCAGGCACCATGGTTACCCCCATTTAGATATTCCCCGTTGCAGGCCTTGATTGACAGTCATATCTCTTTCCTTGCCTTCTTCCCTTGACTGTAAACTCCCCACATGGAGGGGCTATGCCATGAACACCGTTTCTTTTTATTCATCACCGACACTGATGGAGCAGCGCTGGTGGTGTAGTTGAAAATTAGACTGCTCACCAAATGGCCGGCAGTTCAAAACCACCACGTGAAAAGTCAGCAGTTTGACACCAGATGTTTCACTGAAGATAAATGAGGCTTTTTACTCCTGTTACCATCTCAGAAACCCCCAAGGGAAGTTCCATCCTCCCCGATAGGGTTGCTATGAGTCTGCCATTGACTCAGTGGCAGTGGGTTTTGTTTGGTCTAACACTTAACACTCCAAAGTATATATCAGCGAGAACTGAATATCCTATACACAAAGGATAGTGAAGATTTGAAACCTGAAGAAGAAATGTGTAAAGCACATTTGAGGAGCCAATGATATGCCAGTTCCTGGATCCGATAACTAAACCAAAAGGAAACCAAATCCCCTGGCCCGAATCTCTTTCAACTCCTACGGAGCCTACATAGTATTTCTAGGACAGTGAACCTTGCTAGAAGAAGACAGTCTCATCTTTCAATCACTAGGTAATAAAAATCATCATCACGTAAACGTCTACCATTTTTATGTTATACCAAACAGTATTGTAAACACAACATAGATGAACTCATTTCATATTTACAGAATTCTCGTGAGGTCCCCTAGTCAAACCTTTGCGTTTCCAGGACTGCAAAACTGTATGGGTGCAGAGAACCTTCTCTTTCCCATGTTGAGTGGCTGGTGGGTTGAACGCTCTGACCTTATGATCAGCAGCCCCGCACTTCGGATTTTATGATTAGCAGCTCAGTGCATAACACACTACATTACCAAGGCTCCTTTAACAAATGAGGAAACTGAAGGCCAGAAACACCAATGAGATTCCCATAGTCCTAGCTGAAAGGTGATGGTCTGAATGCATGTGGTGGCACTTCAGAAGACTGGCAACCACGGGCATTGAAAACCTTCTGGTGAGTTCTCTGCACACATGGGGTTGCCATCAGTTGGAATTAACTTGAAAGCAATTAGCAACCATGATCACTCTGTCCAAAGTTTCCTTATGTTCAAGATGCCTGTGAACATTGAGCATTGAAGAAGGAAGACTGAAGGAGCATCGATGCATTTGAAGGATGGTGCTGGTGGAGAACCTCCAAAGTACCCTGGAACTACCGAAAGAACAACTGATCGGTCTTACAAGAAGTACATCCAACAGGCTCCTTAGAGGCAAGGATGGCAAGACTATGTCTCGCATACTTTGAACATGTTGTCCAGAGAGGCCAGTCCCAGGAGAAGGGCATCATGCTCGGTAAAGGAGAAGGGCAGCGAAAAGAGGAAGGCCCCGAAGGAGATGGACTGGCACTGTGGCCACAGTCAAGGGCTCAAACATAAGAACCACTGGGAAGATGCCAAAGAACCGAGCAGTTCTGTTGTGCATAGGGTTGCAGTGAGCCAGAACCAACTTGACAGCACCTGAAAATGACGATGACAGATATGTCTATTGGTGCGATTCATATTCTCTTTGGGGGCCGCAGTTTTCCCATTGCTCAAATGAGAACATTACGGCCATTGATGATTTTAGGACCCCTGAGCATCAACATCCTATGATCCTGTTATGGAATTAGGATGTCGCTTTCAATAGCTTGCAACCCCCCCCAAAAGTAAGTCAAGTCCTATGCTTTCATCAAAGCCTTCCTCCATAGTTTTTCCCCCTAGAGCTGGAGGGAAACAGAATTGAGAGTAACAGTAACAGGATACAGGATTTCTTTGGGGGGTGGTGGTGGAAATGTTCTATTGATTGTGGTGATGGATGCACAACTTTGTGAACCTATCAGAAACCACTGAGATATTTCTTTCAAATGAGTGAATTAATTGTGAATTATATCCCAATAGAGCCTGTTGTCCATCTGCCCATACAAAAAGAAGTCTAGTATACAGCCATTGCTCAAGATGTGTGTGTGTGTGTGTGTGTGTGTTTTCTTATCCAATAAAACACTGGACTATGTGACTTTTAGCCTTCAGTTCCTTAGCAGTCTGTTAATGGAATGAGCTGTATAATCACAACGAGTGGGAATCGACTCAATGGTAGTGGGTTTGAACCCCTCCGTGGTCTGCAAGCAGGCCTTTCTTTAAAAAATGTGTTCTCTTGGGCAATTAAAAGACTCCCTCACCAATTTATTTTCTTCTCATCAGTTTATCAAATCCATAGTTTGTGAATTAACAAGAGGTTTCACAAGGGCTTCGCTCAACTCACCTCTCGAGATTCAAAAGTTATTCACTGCTTTGAGAGTATTCAAATGAGAGTCCTCATATGGGCAGGGGGTGGCACTATGGTCATTAGTACTCAAGTTGCAAAAGGCGTTCTTGGAACCAATTTGGTAGGAAGTTGTCAGCAACAGTTTTCCATCTTAAAGGAAATGAACACCACAGATGAATCATTGAGAAAATTGTCTTCACAGTTGGTGCAAGGGTCTCTACTGAAGGGGCCATTTCATTAAAATATTTGCTGGCTTATAATTAGCTCATGGATCTGATTAATTTGGGCAAAAGGGGAAAAACAAAACACAACAGAACCCAGCAACTTTCAAGCCAAATGTTAAGCTACCGTACTTGAGAAAATTCAACTCTGAAGCTGGTAACTTTAGAGTTCACTGCCCGCAGAGAGGAACGAAGCTTCCAGACCCTAGGTAGTCTCCCAGCCAGCTGGGTTCTGTGCCGCAGTACAAAGAGGCCCATCAGGCTGGGATGCAGGCAACAGAACCAGCCTGGACTCGGGGTTCTAATCGGCAGTGATTAGAGAATAAAATGGGAAGGAAAATAAGCTCGCAGCGGGTAAAATTAGGGGAACAGTGGTGGCCACAAAGTTACATCTTGGAACATGTAATCAAGGTGATTAAGAACTCGCACTGCTCCACCTGGTTACTCACCAGCTTGCCAACTCACTAAGCACAATCGCGGCCAATCTCGGGGACTTTCAAGAAGTTTCTCTCCTAGAAACTCAATGACAGGCAGCCCATCTTGGGGCAGGAAAAGCAGAACAAGAAGGAACGTGGACCCCTGGCTTGACACTCCCTGGAGAGAATGGAATTTGAGGCACGCCAACCTGCCAAGGTGGCCTCTGGTGGTGCACATGGAAAGCAGAGGCAGAGCACTATAAGGTCACCACACTGTAGGATCAAGGAGCACCCACGCATAGCCTGTCATTGCCTCCCCACCCACCCTGACTACCCCATCCCATTCAAGGCTTAGGGGAAGAGCTGACCACCCAGAACACTGTATCACCAAGACCTGGGAGGGGCAGTTCGCAGAGAGCTCACAATCAGTGCAGTTACTCCAGGCCCGCCTCACTGACAACTGCCCCCTGCAACCTTCCCACTGCCACGAGTCAATTTGGACTCCTAATGACCCTATAGTGCAGGCAGACGTACTCTTATGAGTTTCTGAGACTGCAACTCTTTCCGGAAGTAGAAAGCTTTGACTTTCTCCCGAGGGGAGGTTGGTGGAAGCCACAAGGTTAGCAGCTCAACACATAATCATGACAATACCAGAGCTTCTCCCCACCCCCACCCCCACACCCACTTTACACAGTATAAATGCCCTTGCTTCCCTGGGTGTGGGGAGGCACGAGGATATGGAGCAAATTGAGACCCCATCAGTCGCCCACAGGCTAACGTCTCTCCGCAAGTACTGCATCTGTACTGCATATCTGTACGTAACTGTCCCGTAAACCCTGAACTCCAAGAGAGCCCATGTCTGCCCAAGTGACGCCCGGTCTGGTTTTCAGACTCTAGGCACCTAGTGAACTGGGAAGGACAGTCCGTGTTCAGGTTGCCACCTTGCATATGTAGCTGAATGAAAGCTGCTACGTCACCTTCTAGCCACTTCAAGCCATCTAGGCAAGCAAATGGGCCTGGAACCTGGGGAAATAGCCTTCTGGGGAGTCCTGGTTGGAAGCTAGGTGCTTATGCTTTGCCAAGCCACCTGTCCTGAGAAACTCTGATCAATGATCTTGTTGCCCATGCTGAATCACTTGATACTCCAGCCAGGACGTATGGTGTCCGTCCCTACCACATGCCTCATTCGACGATTCCGAAGACAGAATCTATACAGAGCAGGCAGGGTACAAATGCATGCACGCCAAGCCAGCAAGTGTCAAGGAACACCCACTTTGGGCCAGACACTGTGCAGGTGGAGATGCGAAGGGCAAATTGCAGTCCCGATTCAGGAGAGATGCTACTATAAAGGAGCCTCAGAGACTAGCCACAAATCCCAGTGCTTCCTGGTTTCCTGACCACGGGTCTCAGTCTTCTCCTCTGGCCATGCTCATAAGAGCCAAAGTCCATTGCGTTTAACCACTAACCTAAAGGTGGCTGGTGTGGACTCATCGGCGGCACTGTGGTAAAAAGGCCTGGCCATCTGCTTCCATAAAGATGCCAGCCCTGCCCCCCCTCAAAAAAACAAACCAAAACCACCTACAGAGTAGCGGTTCTCTACCCCCAAAGGGGGTTGAACGATCCTTCCACAGGGGTTACCTGATTCATAGCAGTAGCAAACTGACTGTGGTGAAGTAGCAACGACAATAATTTGATGGTTGGGAGTCACCACCACATGAGGAACTGGATGAAAGGGTCGCGACATGAGGAGTGTTGAGAACCACTGCTGCAGAGCATCCTACTCTGTCATGTGCACAATTGCAATGAGTCCGACTAGATTCAACAGCAATGAGTTTGGTCTGTTTTTACAGGGCTCTGGTTTAACTTGTCCTACTGCAAAGAAAACATTATTTGCCTGGCCCACAGCAGGTGCCATCCATAACTGTAGGCAGATGCGAAAGTCATTCCCCGTCTTTGTGTCATTAACTTCTTCAAGCATCGGACAGAAATTCTGGCCCATATCCCCAGACTATACAGAGATAACACAGCATCTTTCAGTGATGAACCTCCAATTTTGGGGAGACATAGACACAAAAGCAACTCGAGTGTGTGCACACACAGACTCAGGCTAAGCATTTGACTAGAGGTGTGTGTTCAACAGATAACGGTGCCCACGGCAAAGCAATGAATTCTGTGTAAACGGCTGCGGGGGGGGGGGGGCAGCAGGAAGAGACAATGAGCAGATGACAATCGAGCTTGATCCAGTGGGTTTAAGATCTCCCACTGGATTCTGCTTCTGCCACGGCCCAAGCTCACTGCCATTGAGGAAGTTCTGACTCGGAGTGATCCGATCAGGCAGAGTACAACTGCCCTCTGAAGGTGGCCCCAAGCGGTACATCTTTACTGAGCAAACAAGTCTCATCTTCTTTCAACGAGTGGCTGGTGGCTTCGAACTGCTGACCTTATGGCACGGGCAGCCCAACATGTAAAACACCCCACCACCACGGCGCTTTCATAGGGTAGGGCTAACTAATGGCACAGGCTGACAATTCAAACCCACTGAGAAGCAGTTACAGGAGACCTGGTGCTCTGCTGGCTGTGGTGTCTGGGGTCACCATGAGTAAGAAATGAAATAACTTGGTGGAGACCGGTCTGTGTGGGTTTAGGAGGTTTCCTAGTCCCTACCCACAATGGCTCATGTCTTGCTCGGAGTGCCCAGTGCTCTACAGGATGGTTTGGAGACTTCTAGAAGACAAAGCTGCTTTCACTACAGTGTGAGGAAATCTCGCGAGTGTGAGTAGTATTCAGAATGCAAGGTCCCAGTGTGGGGTTCTGTTAACTCAGTACAATCGGACTCAATCTGAGGTTTACAGCTCCAGCAGCTTTCTATCTCTAGCTTTCTCCCTCGCCTTTGGAGGGGGCAGCATTCTCACATGGATCTCCTAGGGCTGCTGTGAGGGGCTGAGGATATAAGCATAAGAAAATGCAGGCTGCGTTGCAAGCTGCGTTGCCGCCAGGGCATTCTGGTCCTCTGAGAGGATCCCTGCATGATTGTGTAACTGAGGACCCACAAGGGCCAAACAGCTCATTTTCTGTGGCCCCTAGCACCAAACCTAATGACTGCTTTGTGGCTTGGCTTTTGGGTTTGTTTGGTTGCTTGCTTGGTTTTAGTTTTTCTCCTTCTTCTTCTTTCACCTTTTTGATCCAAACTCCAAAAACATCGAATTCATTGCCATTCAGTCAATTCTGAGATGCTGACATTTAAAATTGCATTTAGGATGCTGAATTAAAAGAAGATGGTGCGAATCTCTTGCGTTGAGGCCTGCTTGCCTACCATCACCACCACCAAACATCACAAAAGGTGAGTGGGAAAGGTGCTGCAATTATCACCCCTTCTGGCTCCCAGGAGAGAGAATACAAAACAGTGGCTAGAATATGAACCACTGCTGCCTGGTGTTGTAAAAATGTGACAAGCCCAATCAACAATTGATCTCTATTCACCCGAGAAAGCAAAGGAAGGAGACCTTGGATCTTGGTAGTAAATGGACTGAAGTTTCCTTGTCTCCATAAACAACTACCTCCACTGCTTGGAGACCAGAACTAGATGGTGCCCAGCAACCACATTGAATGTTTTGATCACTAATCTAACAGATGGGCCCTAAACAAAAGGAGGTAAAGTATGAAACAGAATTTTAAATTCATGGCGACACCAGTCTTATTGGATCTGTAGAACCTGGGAACCTCTTCAGTGTTTCCCAAAGAGGGTGATAACGCACACCCCCTGGGGTCACTGGAAGAGCCCAGGGGTGGAGTGCTGCAAAAGCAGATCCCTATACTTTCTCCTGGATGGTGGATTATAGTACAAGCGTTTATTATTGCCAGAGGGGTCACTGATTAATTTCTTTTTCTGAAAAGGAAGCAGTAATCCATATCAATTTGGGAACCTATGCTCTAAATATAATGCCCAGAAATAATCTTTAAGCCTGGAACCAAAACTATCCCAGGAAGCCATTGTTAAGCGAAACAACACTTTAACCCTGTTAATATGACCCACCCCCATCTACATCTTTATTTTCTCCACCATAGCACTCTTATAAAGACTCATCTGTATGGAACTGTGTAAAGTGACGATAGTCCATCGAAACCACAGATGAGAAAGCTGCATCCACGAGGATGAAACACTATGGTTAGCGACAGTGACACAATGTGAAGTACGCGTGCCATGGAACACTTCATGTCGAATTTATGAGTCTTTGTGTACGTATGAGACCTGGTGCCGTAATGGTTATGCATTGGACTGCTAACCACAAGGTCATACCATTTGAAACCACCAGCCCCTGTGTGGGAGAAAAATGAGGTTTGTCTATTCTCCTAAAGAGTTACAGTCTTGGAAACCTATAGAGACAATTCTACCCTGTTCTCCACAGTTGCGATGAGTTGGCATCGATTCCATGGCAATGAGTGTGGTTTTGGGTATGTAGATTTTCAAAGAGAAATCACATATTTAATAATAATTTTAAAACTAGGAGATAGACAGAGGGCCTCTAGATTCCCAGCCTGAATCCCTGACTTACTGGTTGTGTGACTCCAAGCAGGCTACTTCACTCTTCTGAGCATCAACTACCTCATGTACTAAGAATACAAAGTATCTGCCAACTGCCCCATGTGCAAAGAATACAAAGTATCTGCCCCCCCCCCCATAAGCTCCTAGTTGAATGGTCCAGGTATCCTACCAACCCAGTTCCTCTGTACTCTCAGCAGGAATATTCCAAGTATCTTCCCCACCATGCTGGTGGGAGGGAGGATGTAGTGATACTTTGGTTCCTGACTTCATGAATGTCATGAATACCAATCATATCCCCTAGGGTGGGGGAAGAACTCCCACCCAAACCGATAAAGACGGTTAGCGAACAACTGCTCTGCATTAGGATGAGCATGGGCACCTGTCTTTTCTCATGATCATTCCGAGCTTTGAAGTTCCCCACCTCCATCTAAACCTCTATTCATCTGTGGTGGAAACGGAGGCGAAATGCATTGAGGGCTCCGTGGGGAAGAGCAAAGGCAAGAGGATGCTAGTGTCCACCAACTTTTGGAATAAATAACTGGATCCTACGATTTGTATTGGCGCCCTGGTGGCACAGTGGTTATGAGTTGGGGCTGCGATCCGTAAGATCGGCAGTTGGAAACCACCAGGTGCTCGTCAGGAGAAAGATGAGGCTTTCTACTCCCATAAAGAATTACAGTCTCAGAAATCCACAGGGCCTATTCTACCTTTTCCTATAGGGTCACTATGAATCAGCATCAAGTTGATGGCAGTGTGTTCTGTTTTGTTTTGTTTTAGTTCGGTATGTTTTGTATTTTCAGAGTACGTGCAACAAACCTAGAGAAATAGGTACGTGCGAGAATCAGGAGTTTCTTTCCATTCCACCAGACTGTTGAATATCTCACCACATTCTGTGTCACCCAAATCAGAAGTGAAAGGCACTGTCAGCCACCTCCCAGGCGCATTCAGCAGATAGGTTGCTTAATTAAATATGCCACTGAATGGGCTTTAGAATTCTATTGCTTATTCTGACAGGTGAAAGACAGAAGGGACAATTTCCCGGGCTTTTATTTAAGATGTATTTTCAATGTATCCTCCACAAAGGGTGTCCCGGCTTGCATTAATTTTTATAAGATTTTTTCCCTGAAGCCCAACTCTATACATAATGAGCTAGTTAATGAAAACAAGTCTAAAGTCAGTAATGCTTCCATTGTGCCCATGCTGAGAACCGATGTGCAATGGGTGGATTAGGCCATTCTGAACAATTCAGATGGAGTGGCGAAGCGGTGCTAGAAAATAGCCTCTCTTCCCATCATTCTCAGTGGTAACGCCTTTGGTCTCGGAGACGGGAAACTTTCCCCAGGATCAATTGGTGGGGTGGCATTTGTACACAGCAGACAGGACTAATAGGTGCCAAACATGCTGAATCTAGGGGTTGAGTGAATATTGTTAAATGAATGCTTGCTTAACCTGGTATTCACCGAGTTTGGAAAAGCAAATGTTGGAGACTAAAGACAAAAGCACAAAGCTATACCACACTCTAGCTGAGAGTCCAGAGGGAGTGGATTTGTAGGATTTCTGCAACATTCAGTTGGAGCTTACCAGGGCCAGCTGGGGAACAGGGCCCATAAGTAGCACCAATTGCATGTGATAGATGCAAAACACAGGGTTTAGACTAGAGAGTGCGGCTCCCATGTCTTCAAGAGTCAATGTTTCAGAAACAAATGGAAAAGCCAAGCAAGGCCTCAACTGATCATTGTCTTTGGGCTTGTCAGAAACGTAGCAGGAAAATGTGGATTCGCCCTCCCATTTTCCCACCTGGAGACAGAACTCTAGTTGACATGCTCCAAGTCACCTGTATTTCCATAGGCAAGCCCTTGACCCAACAAGGCACTGAACTTACAAAAGAGCCCTCTCCAGTCCCCGCCCCCAACCCACTTTCCCTCCTTTCTTTAGTTTAAGCTGCTGAATATGTGATAGCACAAGTTCTTAATGCTGGGATGGCAACCAAAAGACTCTGATAGAGTCCCCCCAGTAACTTAGCAACTCTCTCTGTGTCTTCAGGCTCCCTTTTTGAAGCCGAGACAAGAGAGGCAGAGCTTTGTCAAAGTGACTGTCACACCGCATTTCTTCTTCCCACTTTGCAGGGTGGAGTGAGGGATGCAGGGCTTGGCCAAATGTTAATTGTGAGCTGTGAACCCTTTCATTCCGAGACCCAAGGGAGACAGATAAGAGGCAGCCAGAGGAGGCTCTTCTCTTCCTGAGGAGGCACTGAGCATAGGGGCCGCCCCAAAAGGCACTTTGAGCCTCCCAGCTTGTGGTCTATTAAAGATAAGGCACAAAGGTGCCTCTTTATGTGAAGCAGGTTTTTTTTAAAAGGAGGATGAAGGAGTCCATTCCTATCAATTTGAAGCTTCCCCCTTGAGCCCGCCACTCCCCCCCCTGCTCTCTTGTTACTAGCTTTATAGAAAACAAACAGATGAAAGACTTCAAAAGACAGGGCCCCACATCACACTTACCTGAAAGTCCAGGATGTCTATACTACATAGGTCTAAAGTTAGGGCCTGGAGTTGGGAAGGAGCAGGCACAGGATCAGGGAGTGAGCCTTAGAGGTTCCAGAAGCCAGGAAGACCTCCTTTCCTCATAGAAGTCTGAGGAGGACATGGTAAAGGAGTGTGTGAGAAAGTAGAACGGAGCCATGGCAAAAGATCAAACCAAAAGATGAGTAATGTTGGGGCCAACCAAGGGCATGCAGGGAAGGGAAGGTTTCAGATAGCTGCTGCCTAGACTCCCTGTAAAATCTACGAAGTGGGGTCAAAGGGCTAAACTAGTGGCCTCTCATCAGCCTAAATTTGAACAAAGCCTTAACCACTCTTGCATTTCAGTAGAACAAAGCAGCCATTAGGCAGCAGGTAGGGTGGACAAAACGAGATGAGGAAGAGAAGCCTGGGGATCTCCTTCCCCCAAAGCAGTCAATGAAAATGCCATAGATCACACATATCTGTCCTGCAAGGGCAGTGGGGTAGTGTAGGCATAGGTCAAAATCAAGGGACAAAAGGAGGCCTGTGAGTCCACCCCCACTCAGACCCTCCCCCAAGAGCTGGGTTCTCAGAATCCAAAAGTGGGGCTGGAGAAAGCCATGATGAAGTGGTCACAGGAGTCGGTTTGTAATGACTATGCCAACTCTTACTGTTTATTGATGAGGGAACTGAGCCACAGAGAGTTTAAATGACTTGCCCAAGGTCCCAATGTTAATAAATGGTAAAATTTTGTATATCAACATTTCAGCTCCCATGTCAGAGTCCTTTCCCACTATGACGTCACATCTCAGAGGAGCCGATTCAGTCCATCAAGCCCCAATGAGTTCTGTCTCCTTACCCTCTGCCAGTCCAGAGTTGTCCTTGGTCTCATACTATTGTGGGTCTCCGAGGGGACACCCTTACTGGCGTCAGGCGGCATCCTTCTCAACACTTCATGAGCTGAAGAGAAGGGTTCCTGCCAGCTCCCCAGCTCTGCCGGGGCTCCTGATCTGTGCTCTATCACTTTCAAATACATCCAGATTATTACCCCAATACTTCACCTGAACCGTCCTAATGAAATATGAGTGGATATTAACTAAGCTGTAAAATCCATAAAAATGCTGCTTTACAAGAGACATTTACCTATGAATCAGCAGTTGGGTTAATTCATTATTTAGTAGGCTTGATATTTATAGCATATTACAGCTTGGTAAATTATTTATATGTGCTTGTTTCTGTGCCTGAGTTTCCCTCAAGAGAAGGAAAATGTTTATCAACCACACGCAGGGAGGCTGCTTCAGGCACAGGCCTGTTAAAATAGCCTGGGCTACCTTCTCTCTTTACTACTGGCTCCACGGTCTCATCCGCGAGGCCTGTGACCAAATCAGGCATTTGGCCTTTGTGGGGGTGGGGGGTGGGGGGTTTGATAATCACAGTAGGGCAGTGGTGCCCACTGTGTGTTTGGCCAGGGTACTAGGTCTGTGGGATCTGGGCTTAGAAAGAACTGTTCTGTGGGCCCACCCATTCGATAAGTACAGGTAACCCTCACTTTATTGCCTTTTGCTTTGTGTCACTTTTCCGCTGGGACTGCCTTTTGTCCCAATTTGAAGTGTGCGGACATCCTGCCTCGTCTACCGTGCCATTTTTTGCTGCAGTGCTGTGTTCATGTTCATTCTCACAGTATGTCAGGCTTCTCGTAGCCGTGGTTTCATGTTCATGAGATGAACGTTAAAGGAGGGCCACCAGAGCCAAACTTTGATGTTGAGGAGCTCCCACACGAAGACTAAACCCAACACATGGAATACGAATGAGGGAAGACATGAAACCCAATGGCGGGAGGGAAGCGCAGGGAAAATGAGGGCTGTCTCCACGAACTGCCTGCTAAACGAAATTGGCTGGTCATGCCACCCATAACAGGGTCCCTTTGGAAGGAGCGTTAGTGGTGTAGTGGTTCCATGTTGGGCTGCAATCCACGCGGTTGGCAGTTTGAAACCACCAGCAGCTCTGAGGGGGAAAGGCTGGGCTTTCTACTCCCATCAGCAATCACAGTCTTGGAAACCCACAGGTGGTCGCTAGGAGCCAGCATTTTGGTTGGTCTTTTCTCCGGTTTTGAAAGTTCTAGGCACACATTAGAAGTCCATGGGAAGAGACCTATACAAGGCTTGGATATGGTCCCCTAAAGGACCCAAAGCTTGGAAATGCAAAGAGAAAAGCCGCCTGGGCATGCTCACTGGAAAGCAGCAGCATAATGACTCACATACACACATAAGCACACCCATTACAAATCCACCGATACCCACAACCCTGACTTCCGAAGGAGGGTGGGAAGGGAAAAAAAATCAGAAGCAGTTCTCAGCTCTTCCACCTTTGGTTCTATGGCCCCTCACCTCTAGGCATCCCACATGACTTTCCTTGCTCCCCAGAAGGGGCCCATTTGGGGTCTCAGCCATACATTACATCCAGAGACCACATGCACCATCAGAGACTGTACTAGCGGAACCTTCCATGAGCTCATAAACGTTTACTTGGAGTTAACAGCCGTGCTTCTGCCGCGTGAATTCTTGCAGCATAGAGAAGCAAGAAGCGGAGAAAACAATCCCCAAATCTAGCAACAATCAAGAACATCACACAGAAAGACAGCAAAAGGTCACTTAACAGCAAGAAAAGACAGAGGTGGGCCACAAAAGAGACTCTGAAACTTGCTGTTAATAGTAGAGTAGCTAAGGCAAATGCAAGAAATGCTGAAGTCAAAGAGCTGTACAGAAAAATCTCAAGGAGCAGGTTGAGAAGACAAATGAGATTTTATAAGGAAGAGCATGCCCAGCATAGCTGAACCTGAAATAACTGAAGAAAAAAATCAAGACTTTTTGGAAATATTGAAGGATTCCCTGGGCAGAATGTTGATTTGATGTAGGAAGTATCAAAAGAGGATAGAAAGAATATGCAGACAGAGCAACTGTACAAAAGGAACTAGCCCCCACCCTGAAGAATTCACTTCAGAGGACAGCACTGCAGCTACAGCTCAAGAAGAGGGACTTGCCTGATCAGAGCACACAGGAGCAAACGAGGGGGGAAAGGGGGCAAAAAAAGAGTGAAATACATCCTGGCTCACCAAACCCTGAGGACAATGTTCCTGCTCAGAACAGCAATGCCCAGATATGACCACAGGGCTGGCTTCACCATGGCACACAAGGTTCCTCATTGACCCATAGCACCATTGGGGACAACACTAGAGACACCCGGTGGGAATTGTGCCTTCCCTGAGTTCAATACGCCGAAGCCAGCCTCTGTGGGCATGCAGCAGAGCAGCAGGGGGAGCAGAGCAATGAAGTCCCCAGGGATAGATGTGGGGCCAGGGCATGGCACTCCATCAGACTCGGCTGGAAAGCACTCGTGAAGGGCAACAAATAGACCCGGAACTATTTATAGGGTTTTTTGTGTGTTGTTGTTGTTATAGCTATTGTTTCACTTTCTATTGCTGTTTCATAGTACTCCGTCTTGTGATGGTACATAGCATCTCTACCTGGAAGGGATATGCGGGATAAACAAGCCAGAAGAGAGAACAACGGGATAACAGTTCTTGGGGGACATGGGAATAGGGGAGGTGGGGGAAAGGAAGTGGGTATTAACAAACCCAGGTACAAGGGAACAACAAGTGATCCAAAATCAGTGGCAAGGAGGGTGTAAGAGGTCTGGCAGGGCTGGATCAAGGGCAATATAACCGAGAAGAATTCCTATAACCCAATTGAAGGCTGAACATGATAGTGGGACAAGAGGAAAGTACAAAGAAATAGAAGAAATAACTAGGAGGCAAAGGGTACTCATAGAGATTTAAATACAGACATATACAGATGATGTAAATATATTTATATTCGAGGGGGGAATAGATCTCTGAACATATATTTATAGGTTCAAAATTAAGAAAACAGATGGACAGTGAGCCCCTGCTCAAGTAATCCCTCAACATAAGAACACTTTGTTCTAACAAATCGGCAGTCTGAGATGCTCACCTTCCTGGCACGATCGCTGAAGACAATGAGTGCACAAGCAAATGTGGTGAAGAAAGCTGAGGGTGCCCAGCTACCAAAAGATATAGCAACTGAAGTCTTAAAGACCTGAAGATAAACAAGCAGCCATATAGTTGAGAAACAACAAAACCCACATGGGTTAGCCTGTGCTAACTCGATCACTAAGGACAAAAGTGGTGAAGAAAGCTGATGGTCCCCGGCTATCAAAAGATATAGCTTCTGAGGTCTTAATAGCTTGAAGATAAACAGTGGCCATCTAGCTAGGAAACAATAAAGCCCACATGGAAGAAGCACACCAGTCTACCCTGACATGATCGCTGAACACAAAGTGGGTGCATAAGCAAATGTGGTGAAGAAAGCTGATGGTGCTTGGCTGTCAGAAGCTATAGAACCTGGGGTCCTATAGGCTGGAAGATAAGCAAGGGGCCATCTACCTGAGAAACAACAAAGCCCACATGGAAGAAGCACACACAGCCTGTGAAATCACAAGGCATCGAAAGGATCAGGTATCAGGCATCAAAGAAAAAAATATATAGCATTGTGAATGAGGGGGAGTGCGGAGTGGGGACCCAGGGCCCATCTGTGGGAAATTGGACCTCCCCTTGCAGAAGGGCTGTGGGGAGGAGATGAGCCAGTTAGGGTGCAGTGTAGCAAGGGTGAAATATAACATTCTCCTCTAGTTCTTGAATGCTTCCTCCCCCAATATCGTGATCCCAATTCTACCTTACAAATCTGGTTGGACCAGAGGATGTACACTGGCACAGATAGGAACTGGAAATACAGGGAATCCAGGACAAATGAACCCTCAGGACCAGTGGTAAGAGCGGCCATACCAGGAGTGTGAAGTGAAGGTAAGGGAGGAAGGGGGAACCGATTACAAGGTCTGCATATAGCTTCGTCCCTGGGGGGGGGGGGCGGACAGCAGAGAAGTGGATGAAGTGAGACGTCGGATGGTGTAAAATAATAAAAATTTATAAATGATCAAGGGTTCATGGGAGAGATGGAGGGGGAGTGGAGAGGGAGGGGGAAAACGAGGAGCTCAAGGGTTCAAGTAGAAAGCACATGTTTTGAGAATGATGATGGCAACATATGTACAAATGCGCATGACACAATGGATGGATGAATTGTGATAAGAGTTGTATGAGCCCCCAATAAAATGAACAAAAAAATAAAAAGGAACTAGTCTACATGCCACCGTTTCAGGAGGTAGCATATGATTAATAACTGATGGTGCTGAGGGAAGATGTTCAAACTGTCCTGAAGACATTAGCCTAAAACAAGGCTCCAGGTATTGATGGAGCACTGGAAAGAGCCAGTAATCCATGCCAGGAAATTTGGAAGACAACTACCTTGACAACCAACTGGAAGAGATCCCTATTTGTGCCCATTCCAAAGAAAAACGACCCACCAAAATACACAAATTATAAACAATATCATTACTATCACATATAAGTAAATGTTTTGCTGAAGATCATTCAAAACCAGTTGCAGCAGTACATTAATAGGGAGCTGCAGAGGATGGGGAACAGGGGATATGATGGATCTGGACAGAAAGAAGGAAATGCTAGAAAGAGGTTTCCTGGCATTTTATTGACTATGCCACGGCATTCAAATGTGTGGACTATAACAAACTATGGAAAATATTATGGACAAGAATTACAGAATGCTTATTGTGTACATATGGAGCCTTGTACATGGACCAAGAGGCAGACAGCCCATCAGAACATCTTAATACTGAGTGATTTAAAATCAAGAAACATACATATTCTGTATTCTTTCACAATCAATATGCTGGATAGCTAATGAAAAGTTTAATGATATGAAGAACACAGCATCAGGATTAAAAGAAGGCTTATCAACAATCTGTGATATATGGATCACCCAACATTGTGTGCTGAAAATAAAGAGGAGCTGAAATACTTGCTGATGAAAATCAAAGATGGCAGCAGCCATCAGTATGAATTAAAACTCAATGTTAAGAATGCCAAACCCTCACACCTGGATCAGTAGATAACATCACGATTAACAGAGAAATGTCGAGCATTCCATCTTGCTTGGATCCATAATCAAGGACCATGGAAGCAGCAGTCAAGAAATTAAACAACGCATTTCACTGGACAACTCTGAAAATGACCTCTTTAAAGTACTGAACAGGAAGATGTCACTTTGAAGACTAAAGTGTGCCCAATGCAAGCAATGGTAGTTGTGTTAGTCTGGGTAGACTAGAGAAACAAATTCAGGGAGACTCATATGTGTATAGGCAAGAGCTTTATGTACAAGAGCAATTGAATATTGAGAAAACATCCCAGCCCAGTCCAGATCAAATCCATAAGTCTGATATTAGCCCATATGTCTGATACCAGTCTATAAAGTCCTCTTCAAACTCATAAAACACATGCAATGATGCCAAATGCAGGAAGATCCCAGGCCAGTGGGTGGAAAGTCTTGTGGATCTAGTGGCGGTATAAGCATCTCAGTGCTAGCAGCGGTCTCTATGTGGTTCCTCCAGTTCAGGGCTCTGGTATAGTTCCATGTGTCTTGTCAGCTGCAATGTATCCCAGAGTAAGGAGAGAGAGAGAGAGAGAGAGAGAGAGAGAGAGAGAGAGAGAGAGAGAGAGAGAGAGAGAGAGAGAGTCTCCTGCCACCAAGGAGGAATACAGAAGTTCCCAGAATCCTCAGGAGAATGCCATGTCCACACAGAGGCCTTATTGGCTTTGACCTGATTGACAGGCTAGACTCCACCCCTTCAGTCATATTCCTCTCAAATTGATAAACAATTATATAATGACCACAGTAGTGTTCAATTGCCTCATGTGTATGTGAAAGTTAGACATTGAATAAAGAAGACAGAAAAACAATTGATGTATTTGACCTCTAGTGTTAAGAGAATATTGAAAGTACCCTTGGCTGCCAGAAGAATAAATCTGCATTGGAAGAAGGATGGCTAGAATGCTCCTTAGTAGGAACGCTAGCTAGTGAGACGACTTCATCTCCCATACTTTGAGCATGTTATCAGAAGAGGCCTGGAAAAGGATGTCATTCTCGGTAAAGTGGAGGGTCATTGAAAAAGAGGAAGACCCTCAAAAAAGAGGGATTTGCACAATGGCCACAACCATGGACTCAAACACATCAGCAATTGTGAGAGTGGGTGGAACCGGGCAGTGTCTCATTCTGTTGTGCATTAGATTGCTCTGAGTTGGAACTGATGTCAGGGCACCTAACAACATTGCAACTTTCAGTAGAGTGTCAATATAACTTTTACAGTCACTGGGAAACCAGAAAATTAGTGCAACACACTTTCTTGTGATAGTCACTTTATTGTGGTGGTTGTGGTAGTTACATAATCTGGTATCAATCTGAGGATGAAGAATGTAGGGGTGGAGTCTAGCCTGTCAATCCAGAGAGAGCCAATGAGATCTCTGTGTGGGCATGGCATTCTGAGAATTCTGGGAACTGCTGTATTTTCCTCCTTGGAGACGGGAGACACTTCTCACTCTGCTCACTCCCTTGGAGATGGTCCACTGACAAAACTAACTTCCTGTGATACATCCCTGAGGAGAAGCCACATGTACCTACCCTGATGCAGCCCTGAGAATTGGAGAAGCCATGTAGAGTCCTTCCAGAACTGAAATTCTTACAAGGCCACTGGATCCAGAAGACTTTCAACCCACTGGCCTGTGATCTTCCTATATTCGGCCTCATTGCATGTGTTTTGTGAGTCTAAAGGTGACTTTATAGATAGATATCAGACAGATGAGCTAATATCAGGCATATGGACTTGATTTGGACTAGGTTGGGATGCTTGCTTAATGTCCAACTGCCCTTTATATAAAACTTGCTCTTATACACATATGTGTCTCTATGAATTTGTTTCTCTAGTCTATCTGGACTAACACAGTGGTCTAGAACAGAACCTGCCACAGCTCCAAGGTAGACCTCTATCGGGTGAAAGTCAAAAGTGTCCAAGCTGTGGGGTTTTAGAAAACCCTTCGTCCTCATTCTCACTCTTACTGAGAGTGTAACTCTCTATGGGAGTAAGGAAAAAGCCTCCTCTTTCTCCCACATGACAGCTGGTGAGTTCAAACAGCCGGCCTTGCCATTGGCCGCCCAGTCTGGAACCCACTCCACCACCAGGACTCCTCGCGTGTCTGCCCACATGACATGTCTCTCAAGTTGCCACGAGGGGGAATCCAGAATCAATTGGAATTTTGGGTTGCAGTTGAAAATATACTTAACAGAACATGCTCCACTCAATAATAACACACAGATGTTTCCGCAGCCTTGATCACTTGCTTCCTGTTATACAACCCTGTCTTGCTCTCCATATCCAATGGGTGCACTGGGCATTGCCGTTCTCTGAAGGCACAAAATCTGACGGCGCTGGGAAGCACTGGAAGAACACGCCTCTAAGGAAAAGCATTCTTTGTGTTTGTGTTAGTTAGTCTGGGTACATCAGAGAAACAAATACACAGAAACAGAGAGTTTTCTATAAAGGGTAAGTGTACATTAAGAAATCATCCCAACCCAGTGCTGCCCAAGCCCACAAGTCCAACATTAGCCCATATGTCTGACACCAATCCACAAAGTCCTCCTCCATCTCACAAAACACATACTATGACACCAACTGCAGGAGGAAAGCTGAATTAGTGAATGTGTCAGCATCTCAGCGCTGGCAGGGGTCTCCACACGGCTGCTCCAGCACCCAGGGCTGCATCGGGGGAGGTCCATCTGGCTTCTCCTCAGGGATATCTTGCAGAAAGCGAGCCTTGCCCACTGAAGCAGGGAACTGGCTAAGGCAGCTGCACCCTGATCTGACCATCAGAAAGCAAGAGACCCGAGAACTAGAAAGGCGAGGCTCACCAAGCCATTTATCTCTCTGCCCTTTAATTAACCCCACGTGTTTATCAGCCAGGTTGGCACAATAAACTTTATCTCACGGTTTGACAGGGTTTTCCACTGGGTGAGTTGGACATCCTGATATCCACCACCTTGTCCCTCTGAGAAATGTCGACATGACAGGATCGACCTGGACCAATCTCTCAGTGGAAGGCAGCAGCCCTTTCCTTCAGGATACCGTCCCGCACCTTCTTCCATTCTTTTACCTCAGGTAGTAATTTCATGTTTTTAAGTCTTCCCTGCTGAAGTGACTGCTTCCTTGTGACAGGGACTGGCTCTTGCCTGTCTTGGTCTCTCTGTGCACTCCCCGAGCGCATGATGAATACTAGGTCCCAACAGACGGGAGGAGAAGCAGCCAATCTGAAAGCAGCAGCCAGCTATTTCAGACCTTGCCTTTCTAGGCTGTTATTTTTTTTTCCTACGAAGGAAAGTAGAAAAACAGTATATTGCTGGGTAAAGAAATCTGGAGCAAAGTCGTTAAGATAAATGATGGCAGAAGTCAGAAGAAAAAGGGTAAAAAACTTAGACATGTTGGGAGCCTTTGACACCAGACTTTGAGGGCCTCACTGCCCTGTGGTATTAACAGTTTTCCAGATTGAAAATGGGGCGGGGGGTTAAACCCCTGTGAGCTTGGCTAGCCTCCATTCCACTGATGTTTGGTTTTTATTTTGTTTGCCGATGATTTGTTCTCCCACTGGAAGTGTATAAAGAGCAAGGGGGACTGGTAGGGGTTTAATCTTAAGAAGTCATTTTTCTTTGTGAATTGACATGATTTGCTGTGTCCACAGGTGCAACTTTATAACATTTAGGCAGGTCAGTGAGGTTATTTGTTTTTTGTTCATGTCCCCCTGGCCCCCACCATCTGAAGGACATCTTGTTTGGCCAACACCCGTAAGAGCATCAAGGCCACATAGTAACAGACACGCGTTTGCCAGCAATCTCTGCCAAAACCCATCTCTGAACTGAGGGCTACCTATCAGCGATAGTTTCACTTCACACTTGTTAAAGAACCTTGGACAACTGAAATGATGACTCCGAGTCACCAAGATACACATCCCGACGTGAAAATGGTGCTTCTTCTTGAGAAGGCCCTCGGGAAGTGGTTGCATGGCTCTCAGAGCCCAAAGAAGCCCAATGTCGTCCCCGGCCTGGCCATTTTGTAAGCTCTATGTTGACTCTAGGCAACGCCCTCCCTTCCTGAGCCTCGGTTTCCTTTGCTGTTGGACCAGAGCATTAGACTAAATGGTCTTTTAGATCTCTTCTGCATGAATCTGTGACAGATGAGTAGAAAGAAGGGAGGAGACCAACGAGTGGAACACTAGATTGCAAAGACTTGGGGTGAGTATCCTCTGGCAACTCTCGTGGCACCATACTCACCAGGAAGATCTCGTCAGCAGAGACTGCAGATACTCCTTGGCCTGCAGAGTGTAGGAGTCAGCTTCAAAAAATCCGTGAGGAAATGGAATGAAAGAGAGAGTGCATTTGTTTCCCATGAGCTGTTCGACAGTAAGGAGGTCAGCATCACTGTGACATCTTTGTAAACAGGAGTGGGCGTATTCTATAACCCAAAGCAACCCAGAGCACTGGTCTGAACAGCCTCTGCTAATGGTAACAGGTCATTGTTCTGGTCTCAGGCAGATATGGATTCAAAATGTACTTCTGCCAGCCTTCTAGATGTGTAACCTGGGGCAAGTCATTCAAAGGACTCTTCAGAGATTGAAGTTGTTCTAACTGCTTTGCCACCTAGACCCCTTCTCAAGTTCTCCGTCTGCCGAAACCGCTCCCCCCATCTCAAGAAGACATTATGCTTGGTCCGGAGTCCCTTGTCCTCCATAAAATATCCCTGACCACCTAAACTAGCAAGGATTAGTGTGTCCTCTAAACTCACAGTCCTTTACTGCCTGAATCACTTGCTTGCGAATTAATCACAAGAACCGCCTTGTGGGTGGACACATTATAAATTATAGCCAGAATGCTTTCCCTTTTCAGGTCTGCCCTCTTTGATGGAAAAGGCTATACCACATTCATCTGTCTACCCCTTCAGCACCTAGCACAGAGTGAAGGTCGACTAAACCTAACTCTGTCTTTAGAGGAAAAGTTCCATTGGAGATTTCCTTGGAGCAAGGCTTAGACCCCTTTTGAAACAGTGCAGTCATGGCCAACGGAAACAAGGGCAGTGTACGCACTGTGCAGTCACTGAATCCCTTGAGCATCTGATTTTGACTTGAGTGTGAAACAGGCAGCTGAGTCCCACTCACAGGTGTTGGCTGGTTTGGACAGAGGTTCCAAGTAGCCTGGTCAGCCGCCATCTCAGAGCCAGGTATGTTTCCTACCCAGGTCAAAATCCAAAACACAAGAGACTTGGTGGCTAGGTAGCAAGAATGATGTCCTTTTACCTGCGACCAGGACTGAACCATTTCAAACGGGTTCAAAGCCCTGCTTTGAACCTGTATCATTCAATAGGGTAGCCAGAAGCCACAAATGGTTTACTGAGCACTTGAAATAAGGGCGCTCCAAAACAAGATAGTAGTACTGTAAGTGTAA
This sequence comes from Tenrec ecaudatus, assembly GCF_050624435.1. Lineage (NCBI taxonomy): Eukaryota > Metazoa > Chordata > Mammalia > Afrosoricida > Tenrecidae > Tenrec > Tenrec ecaudatus. Next base: position 148,004,970 of record NC_134548.1, read on the forward strand.
ATTACATCATGATACCCCTCCAAAACGAAAAAGATCACATTAGTCTCTTTTAGAGTAATCATATGGTGAAATAGTAGTATTTGAGATAGACCCAAAATTCACTGCCATTGTGTCACTTCAAACTCCTGGCAACTTGATAGGAGAGAGTAGAATTGGCCCTTTGGGCTTTCCAAATCTTTAAATCTTCACAGCTCTAGAAGGCCTCATCTCTCTCCTACAAAGTGGTCAGTGGTTTTGAACCGGTGACCTTGCTGTTAGCAGCCAAATGCATAACCCATGATGTCACCAGGACTCCATTAATATGGATACTAAGTCAGGGGTTCTCAAAATTTTTAAACAGGGGGCCAAGACTTGGGCCAGGCAAACCTTAATACTCAAAGTAAATCCTGGCTCTGAGACACCTTAGAGCAATTGTGTACAGCAAATTTTCTCACTGCAAAAATCATTTGATCTCTGGACTGCTGTTTCTATAAGCACTGATTGTGGATTCAAGTAAAATGAAATCTTTGACACCGTCAATCTTCTCTCTGTTTATGATGATATTGTCTATTGGCCCAGTTGCGAAGATTTTGGTTGTCTTATAGTGAGGGGTAATTCATAATGAAGACCGCACTCTTTGATCTTCATCAAGAGAGTAGAACCCCCAGAAGGATTCTAAGACTGGAGATCTTTACGGAAGTCGAGTCGACTGCCATATCTTTCTCACAAGGAGCAGCAGGGGATCTTGAACCCACAGACCTTTTGGTTAGCAGCCAAACACTTAACCACTGCACTGTCAGGGCTCCTCATCGGTTCTGAGAAGCTACAAAAAGATGCAAGAGAATGCCAACATGCAAGGATCATATAACTTTCCTAATGCCCAATGTCAGGGAAGGCTTCCTGGGGGCAGCTGGACTGGAGCTGGGCTGAAGAGAATCACACTGGACAAGATGCAGATGTCTGTGATTCAGGATATTCTAGCATAGGAAGAGAAGAAGGGCCACGGGATGGAGATGCGCACCGTGGAAAGTATCAATAGCTGGAAAACGGGGAAAAGTGGGTGGGAAAAAAGGAATATAGCTGTGAGGCCTTGGGCCTGTTTCCATTTCCTCCTCTGAAAAGTGGGATAATCTCACCCTCACAGTCCCGTTGGGACTGGTAGTCAGTTAGAGTTCATGCACAGAAGAGCGCTTCGCTTGGTCATTGCTCAGTCCTTTCCTCTTGCCTTCCATCTGCCATCGTGGGCGGAGAGCTCCTGGTTCCTGCGATCTCTGCAAAGCCGTCACATCTTGCCCCCTGAGGGGTCTAACCTTGACAGTGGTCTTGAGTTTACTACTGGAGAGGTTCCTATCTCCATAAGGGTAAAGGCAAGAAGGGTTAGCTCCAGCTCCAGCACATGGAAAATTTGGAGCCAAGATTTTCATCAACACCAACAGCCAAATGCCCATTTGGTCTCAGCAAGGGAGTAATCACTGTCTGACCCCAAATGTGGGGCTGCCTTGCCCAACACACAGAGAACATTTCATCTGCCCAATCCTCTTCACCCTGGGAGCTCTGCTTTCAATCGACTTCCTAAGGCCTGCAGCACAAAGTGTGAGTCTGCCCTGGCAGAGCCTAGCAAGATGTGCAAATCAAGCACTTCACACCCTCTGTTTTAACTCGTCTACAGAATGAAAAGAGCCAGCAGCATTGGGGGAGAATCGGCATCATTCGTGCTTTACTTCAGTAGCACAACTTCCTCACCACCCTTACCCGCTACCACACAGGGTTCAGAACAGATGGTCGTGGGTTTGTTCATTCACAGGGCCAGGAGTGGGAAAGTAGTGGATAGGTTCATCACCATCGCAAAGTGATATCAAGACAACCTGGGCCCAGGAGAAACTACGCTAGTACAGGTCTGTGGGCAATAACCCCCCCAAACACCCACCAAATCAATTGAGTCAATGCCAACTCATAGCAACCCTATAGGACAGGGTAGAACTGCCCCTGTGTGTTTCTAAGACTGTACCCATTGACGGGAGCAGAAAGCCCCATCTGTCCCTTGAGGAGCAGCTGGTTGTTTCGAACTGCTGACTTTGCAATTAGCAGGCTGACATGTAACCACTATGCAGCCTGGAAATAAAAGCTGGGCAGATCTGCTCAGGCCTGAAAAACCAGGGAGGTGTTCTCTCAGCGAGTCCCTGCAAACCAGTCAGACAACAGGAAAACCGTTCAGAAATCAATTATGAATGAGGACATTTCAGACACCGACTGGGGCATTAGGAAACCTGTATTTTAATTTGGGTACAGTTTACATGAGTGTAGATACTTGAATGGAAGAGGAGTCGCTGGGTGGATTGATTTGACTGCTAATCCGAAGGTTAGAGATTTGAGCCCACCTAAATGAACCTCAATGGAATATCTGGTCACCTTCTCCTCAAAGTCAGGCAGTGAAACCCTGTGGAGCACCCCTCTACACTGCCATTCCTGAGCCCACCGGGAAACAGAGAAGTTGCCGGCAAGAGTTCATATGCCACGATATCTGGGCACTTTACTATATGTACAGAAAGGCATTTAAGAAAGAAAGAAAGAAAGAAAGAAAGAAAGAAAGAAAGAAAGAAAGAAAGAAAGAAAGAAAGAAAGAAAGAAAGAAAAAGTTTTGCAAGGATCCTTCTATGTGCAGGTTCAGAGGAAGCGTCAACACTGTGCTCCTGCCAGCCGTGTCAACTGCCACAGTCCTTTGGGAATCAACGTGCCACCATGTATCAAGGACCTTAAAATAGATTTGGAATCTTTGAGTCAGTAATCCCATTTCCGGGTGTCTATCCTAAGGAAACATGTCATCTGAAACCTGAGCAAAACCCCGTGGTGCACGACGGCCAGTACGCATCGTGCCAAACCAAACAAATGCTTGCTTGTGACTCGGTTATGCTCTGTGAATACTTTAGGTTACAACCAGGAGGCCCCAGCCACTAGTTTGGGCAGACTTGTCATTATCAAACATGAAGAAACAAACAAAAAACCACAGCATCAAAAAAAGAAGGCTAGAGAGGCCCGCAAGATCATGAAGCACGGTCACTGTGACACAGATGAGCTTCTCAGTGATTTCTTTTATGAGGCACTGTCCTGAGTTTGTTCAGAGGCCCCTTCTGGTCTGTGCTCCACATACTCACGGCCTATGCTTTCTGGATGAAGGAGTGCTATTCGGGAAAATCGACAGCGGTGCTTTGAAGGTTCCGGTTCATACATGCGTGGGGCTTACTCCATCAGAAACGTGCTTAACCCCATCACTGGGATGGCTGCAGACATGCTCTCTCTGCAAGACACTGGCTGGCATCTCTCTAGTTGTCTCACAAAAAGGATTAATTATGGAGACTGACTCTGAAAGAATCACCTTTCATAGGGCTGCCATTAAGGCTTAGAAACGAAAAATCCACCAACCGGGTTCACTGCCACCTAGTCACTTGACTCACAGGGACCTCAGAGAAGACTTCTGTGAGGGTAAATCTTCAGGAAAGCAGGCAGCCTCATGTTTCTCACAAGGAGTGACTGAGGGCTTTGAACTGCTGACTATTCAGTTAGCAAACCAATACGTCACTCAGTACGTTGCCAACTCTTTCTAATTAAGATCCAAGGCAAAAAAATCCTATGGAACAAACAGGTCTACTCCATAAAGCGTGGAGTCCCCATGATCTTGGCGACCACGGCTGGGTTTGGTCCGTTTGCTCTCTGTCATTCCCTTAGGAAATGGGGTCCACTCACTGCTGCTGCAGCTTGCGTGCCACCGGGTCTTCATTTATTCTTCTCAGGGACTCCTCCAGAAGCACACGAGTTAAGCTCGGGTTGGGTTGCGTTGGTTTTCTGGGACTATCATACAGGTAACCATTTGTCAAATGTTTCTCATCATCCTCTGCAACGGATCCCTCTTCTTCCAATCCCCAAATATGAAATTCCTGTCACTTCTGAGAATTCTGGAGATTTTCGCCTTCCCACCTGTGCAAAGTTGGCGGACGATTTCACTTTCCCCCTCTGGGTTTTCCATTAGCTAAAGCCATTAGAAAGCGCCTGGACCTTGTCTTTATGAGACCTCCTCCAAAGGGGGCTGTCACTGAGGTTGATGGTCCGGTTACAAGATTGAAAACCTGGCCTCTGTAAAGAACTGCTCTTGAAAAGCCATTAGTGAGGTTCCCCGGGCCCACATTTTGTACACACAACGCAGGGCATCTCAAGGCATTTCCTCCTTAAGTGAAAGCCCTCAGTGAATACATGAATTCCATGAATCCTGGTTGCCCTTCTTCCTACTGCATGGCAATGGTTCCGGGACCAAGGAAGAGGCAGTAGGGAGCCAAGCTGGATGGTTGAGGATTGTTTTTATTTATTTGTTTGTTTGTTAGTTTCATTCTAAAAGACTATGCTTTAAGAAGTTGTCTCAGGACTTTTCTTGTTCTAGCTAGAACTTTCTCTCAAGATACCCTAAAGATTCTATGAACGACAATCTGCTCGCCTTGAGAAGCTAAATTTACCTCTACTTTCAAACAAAAGCAAAATGTACAAGCCAACTGCCACGGAGGAATTTCTAACTCACCGAAGCCCTATCATAGGCTGCACAGCTTTTCAGCTAGCCTCTTCTTTCTCCCATGGAGCAGCTGATGGAATTGAACCGCCACCCCCTTGGTGCCAGCAGGGCTCCTTTATCGTTTCAATTGGTTAGGTTTAAACACAAAAACAAAAATTGCACTGACACCCACTTGATTACAATTCGTTGCCAAGAATATACCCAATTTTGGCTGTAATCTTGACAGAAGCAGATGGGCAAGCCAAGTACTGCTGGGTAGATTCAAACCGCCAGCCTCAAGGTTGGTCCAGCAGAAACCACCTGCACTTGACACCCAGGGGCCCTTTTGTGCTTTGGTAGGGCATAAATAATGGACAGGAGGTGAAAGACCTTTTCCACAAATGTGAGAAAAAGAGGCCAGAAAAGAGCTCTCTTGTTCTACAGGCAGGGTAAAATGCCACCCCCAAACCCTGGGGACACAGGCCTTAAGCACCCAGCTGCTAGCTGAAAGGTCAGCAGTTGGAAGTGCCCAGTCACTCCACGGGAGAAAGAGGAGGCAGTCAATTTTCTAAAGGATTACAGCCTGCACAACCCTCTGAGGAATTCACTCTGAATCAGAATCAACTCGATGACAATGTGGGTCCATCTGTAAAATGGGGAGGGGAGTTGTCACAAAGCGGCCTTCCAGTTGTCACCTGGATGTCTCTGTTTCTCTGTGTGGGGAGGGGGTGTAGGGGGGTAAATGGGGGGTGTGCTACGGTGCCTAGAGTGCATACTGCTGCTCCTCTGCAGTCCTCAGCCACTCACACACATTCCACAGTGCACCGGCCTTGTCAAAGGACATTTTGTGCACTGCCCGGTAGTTCTCCGAGCAGAGATGCTTAGGAAATGGTTCTCATCTACTAAAATGTACCAACAGCTGTACTTAATGAGGGCTGGGAGGGACGTACATGCTCTGTTTCAGGAGCAAACAAAGGGGTCAGGCCCAAGGCAACAATGCTTCCCTTCACCGAGAGCGTTCCCACCTGTCAACAGATGCTTAAAGTCACAGGATGAATAGGAAACAGCTGAGTTGGACACCAAAGTAGAGCAAGGCAGCTGTCCCTTGCCTTTTGGTATAAAGAAGCATGGCAGTCATGCGGAAAAGGGTCTACTAGTGCATCAATATGTTCACAGTTAGCACCGTCTCGTCTCTCCACAGCTTGAAGGGCTAGAGTTGGTGAACTGGTGACATTCTAGAGCTATAGGTGGGCTGCACACGAGAAAAGGATAGCAAACGAAGGTTAATAATAAGAGTGATCATGGACTCTGGGGCCACAGCATGGTAGCCCATTGGACCTGGCTGAAGGACACCCCTGGAGATCAAAAATCAGACCTTGATCTATTTACAGGTTTTTATTTCTTTTTAAAAATTTTTTCTTTTAATTAATTTATTCTTCTATGGGCAATTGGTTTCCGTTTTTGTTGTCATCACTGTGTTCTCACTCATTGTCTCTCTTGCTATGGCTTGATTTTTGGTGCATATTATTATCTCTACAGATCTATCTAGATAAGGTAGACTGGATGTATAATCAGGAAGAAAAAACAATGGGACCAATGGTTCCAGGGTACACGGGAGAAGGGCAGGCCGGGGTAAGGAGGTGGTTCTGACCAACCCAGGGACAGGGGAGCAGCAAGTGATCCAAAAGCAGTGGCAAGGAGGGTGTGAAAAGTCTGGTAGGGATTCAGCAAGAACAATGTAACCAAGAGAAATTACTGAAACCCAAATGAAGGCTGAACATGATAGTGGGACAAGGGGAAAGTAAAAGGAAATAGAGGAAAGAATTAGGTGAAAAGGGTATTTATAGAGATCTAAAGACTGGAATGTACATATGTAAATATATTTATATAAGAGTGTGGGGAAACAGATCTACATGCATATATTTATAGATTTAGTATTAAGGCATAAAATGGACATTTGGCCTCCACTCAAGCACTTGCTCAATGCAAGAGCACATTATTCTATTAAATTGGCATTCCAGGATTCACACCTTCCTGACACAATTGCTGAAGAAAAATGTGTGCATAAGCAAATATGGTGAAGACAGCTGATGGTGCCCAGCTATCAAAAGTCTGGGGTCTTAAAGACTTGAAGATAAACAAGCGGGTATCTAGCTGAGAAGCATCAAAACCCACATGGAAGATGCACACCAGCCTGCCTGATCACAAGGTGTAGAAGGGACCCGTTATCAAACATCAAAGAACTAAAAATCATATCAGTTGGTGCCCACCTTCCTGATAGGATCGCTGAAGACAAACGTGGGCATAAGCAAATGTGGTGAAGAAAGCTAATAGTGCCCGGCTATCAACAGATATAGCATCTGGGGTCTTAAAGGCTCAATGATAAACAAGTCACCATCTAGTTCAGAAGCAAAGCATGGAAGAAGCACACCAGCCTGTGTGACCATGAGCTGTGGAAGGGATCAGGTATCAAGCATCAAAGAACAAATAATCTCATCATTGTAAATGTGCGTGAGTGCAGAGTGGAGACTCAAAGCCCATTGGTAGGCAACTGGACACCCCCTTACCGAAGGGTTGTGGGGAGGAGACGAGCCAGTCAAGGTGCAGGGTAGCAACAATGAAACATACTACTTTCCTCTAGTTCTTAAATGCTCCCCCCCCCACTATCATGATTCATGATCCCAATTCTACCTTACAATTCTGGCTAGACCAAAAAAATAGCAACTGCAAACACTGGGAATCCAGGACAGATGACTCCTTCAGGACCAGTGGCGAGAGTGGCAATGCCTGGAGGGTGGAGGGAATGTGAGGTAGAAAGGGGGAACTGATTACAGGAATCTACATATAGCCTCCTCTCTGGGGGGTGGACAGCAGAGAAGAGGGTGGGGGGAGATGTCGGGCAGTGTGACATATGACAAAACAATAATAATTTATGAATTATGAAGGGTTCATGAGGTAGGGGATAGTGGGGAGGGAGGGGAAAAATTAACAGCCAATATTAAGGGCTCAAGCAGAAGGCAAATGTTTTGAGAATGATGATGGCAACAAATGTACATATGTGTTTGACACAGTGGAGGTATGTATGGATTGTGATAAGAATTGTGTGAGCCACCAATAAAATTATTTTTAAAAATTAGAATTAAAAAATACTAGTTAGAGTGATCCTGGTGGAGAAAAACAGCGAGGAAGTCATTAGCTTCAGAATTAAGCTTCAATGGAAAGATTAAGATTTTCATCCTTTTTTTCCCAAATTAGTCACTTGAAAAAATCCCTCTCCCATCAGTACTTAAAAGTCCTAATGGTGTGAGGATCACTTTTCTCAGTGTTTTCATGAAAGCTAATATAATCACGGATTAAATATTATTAAAAGGGACTTAAGGGCCAGACAGGTCCATTTGGGAGGCATTACAAAGGAGAGTCCTGGTGTGAAGTGTTAAGCATCCAGCTGCTAATAGGCCAGCTGTTCGAATCCACCAACAGCTCCTTGAGAGAAAGAGATTACAGTGTAGGAAACCCTATGGGACAGTTTTCCTTTGCCAAGTTAGGGTCACTCACTCCCAGGAAACTGAACAACCCACCATGAAAACAGTACCAAGGTTTACAAAGAGGTCTTTTGTGCCCTTTTAAATTTTAAAAGGGAACGGTCTGGAACTTTCCAAAGCATAAATTTAAGCCATGATGGATCTTAATTCTGAGGAGGGAAATGACTTGTCATTGATTTTCTTCCATTTTCAATATTTATGTCTTGTGTTTTATGTCTACCATTATGTGTTGGAGAACTTTATTAAAAGCTAAAATGTTAATGAGAAATTTCAGTAGTAATGCTTACTCAGAATAGGCCAGGGCCACACATTTTATGCTAGATATTCACAGAGTGTAAAAATTAGTTTTATTTCCTCTATTTTTATGATTTATATGTTAAATCATCTGAACTGAAAATGTTTTACTAATGTCTGTTTCTTAGCCTTTAAAAATTATTCATTATCAAATTAAAGTGTACTATGCTATCATTAGGAGAAAATGGAGGAAAATATATAGCGGAAAATGAGTTGTAATTCATCACTAAATTATAATGCACTATTACTATACTCGCAAATTCTGTTCCATTCTTTTCTGTTATCAAGTTTGTTGGTGGGATTGTTGTCATTTGTTTGTTTGGCTTTGGTAATAGCTTTATTGATATATAATTTACCTACCCTATAATTCATCACGTACAAGCATGCAAGTCAGTGACCTTTAGTTTAGTCACAAAATCATGTGTTAATCATCACTATCGAATTTCAGAACATTTTCATCACCCCAGATAGGAAGCCCAGGCCCATTAGCCACTCCCCATTTCTCTTCTACCCATACCCTTGCAACCGACGCTCACTTGTTCTCTCTCTATACATTTACCTATTGTTCTAAGTTTCTCATTATTGTATAAACTTTCATCCTTTCTCAGGAAACATTATACCTATTTTTTCTAGTGTTAATGAAAATATAATGACTTTGTGATTATGTCATCAAGTGTATTTACAGCGATATATTTAACTGCTGGTGAGTTGAAATTCAGTTCTCTTCCATCTTGCCCATAATGGTAGTTACATAATCTGGTGTCAATTTGTAGTCATTAAGAGTGAAGGGGCGGAGTCTAGTCTGTCAATCTGGCTGCAGCTTGATGACCTCATTTGGAGGCTCTATGGAGATAAATAGCTTTCCCTATGAGGTATTCCTGATGACAAGCCACATGGAGACCCCTGACAGCACTGCGATGCTTCCACTGCTACTGGATCCACAAGACTTCCCACCCACTGGACTGTGATCTTCCTGCAATCAGCATCATTGCATGTGCTGCGTGAGTCTGAAGAGGACTTTATAGACTGGCATCAGACATATGGGCTAATATCTGACTTATGGACTTGATCTGGACTGGGCTAGGATGTTTTCTTAATATACAGTTGCTCTTTAATACAGAGCTCTTTCTCACACACATATGAGTGTCTACAAATTTGTTTCTCTAATCAACCCAGACTAACACACCCATCTACTGGTCCATTAAAGCACATGGGCTCTGGTACAAAGACAACTGATGAAAGACTCCTTTATATGAATGTAGGTACCAGCTCTGCCATTAGGGACATGCCTAGTCTACATTTCTCCCTCTTAGTCAGAGTGTAAAGGAGTCCTGTGGCCTCTTGTAAGGCAGGCATTAGGCTGCTAACCATAAGGCCGATGGTTCAAACCCACTGGCCACTCCTAGAGATAAAGATTGACAGTGATTCCATGGTAGTGGATTTGAACTTTTTTTGTTGTTGGTGGTGATGGGGGTGGGGGGTTAAAATCCTTAGTGGTGTAGTAAGAAACCCTTGTGAGGTAGTAGGCTACTAACCACTGCAAACTGCAAGGTTAGGGGTTCAAATCCACCAGCCACTCTGCAAGAGAAAGACGAGGCTGTCTACTCCCATGCAGCTTTACAGTCTGGGAAACCAGATGAAGTAGTTCCACTCTGTCTTACAGGAATCTGCTCAATAGCAGTGGGTTTGCATTTGGGGATGGGGGAGCATGAAGGGCTTGCTGCTCAACTAAAATTCTGCCTATGCAATCCTTCCTATGGAGTGGTTAACCTTGTCAAAGGGAAACCGGGGCGCAAAAGCAACCCATGGAACCCGCCCTCAGATGCTGGATGCCTAGTGTCCTCATCTTCCTCATCCAAACATTGTTCCTCCCTCCAGCGCGGCACTCTGATGCCCACCGGTTGCTGCCAGAGGAACACGGGCAGTCAGGAAACCTGGGAGATTCGAGGCCCCACTGGGGAATTGCACAATCCTCCCTTCTCGATTTGGAGAAGCGATGGACCCAGATGGAGCAAGTCCAGAAGGGACGTACGTTCCCAGGTCAATGTCTGCCTGACAAAGATGAGGCTCTCTACTCCTGAAAGAGTTACCATCTCAGAAACCCTCAGGAGCAGTTTCACCCTATCCTGTTATAGTGTCACTATGAGTCCGAAATCACTGCGTGGCAGTGAGCTTGAGGGCATTTTTCTTTGGTTTTGTTGATCATTTTATCGGGGGCTCCGACAACTCTTATAACAATCCATATAGAAATAGTATCCGGCATATTTGTATATATGTTGCCATCGCTCTTTTCTAGACAATTACATTCTATTGAGCCCTTGGTATCAGCGCCTCGTATCCCCCCCCCCTCTTATGGCCCCTTGACAGATTATAAATTAATATTATTTTATCTGCTGTATCTCAAGCTGATGACGACAACGATGAAGAGCATAACGATAACAACTGTCAGCAAGGTTCATTGGTCCCCAGGTGCCGCAGAGGGTGACCTTGCTTAGCTACTGACAGAAAGTGTGGAGATTCCAGTCCATTCCAGGGTACGTGGGAAGAAAAGTCTGGTGATTGACCTCTGGCAACCCAGCCAGTGAACACTCCAGGGAGCACCTTTCTACTCTGGGCTTTCCATGAGCTGGAATCGATGGAACGGTTGCAGGACCTGAGACCTGGGACCATTTGATGATCATTTACATCGTGCCTGACCTGAGGCTGAGCGCTTCATATGTAAGAACTCATTTAATGCTCAGCACCCACACGCAAAGGCACCCATTTCTAGGGTCTCTTCCTTTGGGCAGATAAAGAAAACCAAGTCACCGCAGCAGAATCATCTCTCTAGTCAAGATCATCCAAGGCCCAGTGGCCAAAGGTTGAAAGCCAAGTCAAGCTACAGGTCAAGCACTTGGATGCAGTGACAGGCTGCCCCCTGGCTCTAAAAGAAGAGGAAAGAAGTAGTGTGACACATTGACTAATACATTTTCCTAGAACACCTGCCAGGCGCCAAGGCCTGGGGTAAGATTCCTCCTACATGACTTTCCAACGCACATGGCTCCTCACGGGCTTCCAGGTTCTCTCCCTTTGACAGGGAAACGCGCTGAGACTCTGAAAGGGTTAAATGCTCCATCTGTCCAAGGCTATTAAGTCACCCAGTTGAGATTAAACCCCTGCCTCCACCTCAACGATCTCCTCATTACAGCCACCCTTACAGCAAAGTGTTTTTGCTTCCGGGCCCCTGAGCAGCGCCACTCTTTGAAGACCCTATGGCCCTGTTAAAGAGAAGTAGGTTAAACCCATCTCAGAGGGCCATGCCCTTGGGTTCCTGTACCTGGTTTCCGCATGTAAGACAAACTCAATGGGAAAGATATAATTTTCTTCACGATTTGAGAATTGCACATCGCCCCTAAATGTACGCTTTGTCAGAGCTTTGTAGCGCGCCTTTACGCTTAATAGACCTCTTGGGAAGCAGAAAAATATGACAATTATGCAAATCGCAGCATTGAGCCAATTACGTGGGAAAGTGGGTGTACTTAAGGGGAAAGGAAAAGGTTGGGCAAAACTTAAGCTTCCCGTCCTAACAATGAAGAGTTTCAATTCCAAGACATTTTTGGCAAACAGGAGGGTATAGGTGGCTCTCATCTTTCTCGCTCAGTGTCATTAGCGCCAGAGGGCTCCTTGTCCTTTGTTTGCAGCTTTTAATAACCCAACCGCTTTCTAATGGTATTTTAAGTGAGCTGCTAAAGTGTGGGGGATTCGTTCCCCCTGTGCTGAGCTCCACAGAGATGATGCTCAGTGAGCAAATAAAAATAAGCATTCAATAGATTTCTTCTCTCATCAAATGGTGAGGAAATCCATTCCTCTTTGCCGGGCTCCATGCTGGAAAAGGTTAGTGTGGCCTTTGGAAAATACCAGGCTGTGCATTCGGTACCCGTTTAATGATTCCCGGGATGTGCTGACACTTTGGAGTACATCTTAACCTTTTTAAAACGGGGCCTCCATTGTCCTACCTTAATAAGCAGTTTGTTCGCCTTATATCTTACAAAGGCCGCCGGGGTAGAAAATACAGATGAGTTGGAAAGTGGCAGGGATGAGCTGCGTAAGGAAGGGGGAAGAAGGAGCAGCGGTTTGCTCTGCAGAATCCCTCCAGCCCCACTTCGGCCACTAACCCATAATGACAGCTGCTCCTCCTTAAACAATACCCAATGATTGCGACTTGCCTCAGCATCTTCCTGGACGTCCTCCTCTAACCGAAGCGGTAGGAATTTAATTCGCAAACACAGATGGTGTTCTTGGCAGTCACCAAAATGCAGGCTGAGTGGCCCGTGTGGTTCAAAGAAGACTGGGTGTGACCTGGCTATGACGTTTTTATGGGGTCCATATCAGAATTCTAGTATTTCATGCAAGGAACCCACACGCCTTTCCTAGGGAAAGTTGCACCTGATATGCAACTACAACCTGTCAGTCCATGGAGGCTTATGTGTTACTATGATGTTAACTGGGTTTTGGACAGACAAAGGAGAAAGGCCTGGCGATCTGCTTCTGAAAAGTAGACCGTGAAAACGCTTTGGAGTCACAATCCATCATAAGGAAGGCGCAGGATCAGGCAACATTTCTTTCCATTGTACCTGGGGTAGTTTTGCTGGCGTGGGGTTATTTCATGTAATGGTTAGGCTTTGGGCTGTTCACCGATGGAAGAAAGATGAGCCTTTCTAATCCCATAAAGAATGACAGTCTCGGGAACCTACGGGGGGGGGAGTTCCATCCTGTCCTATAGAGTTGCTGTGAGTCAGCATTGACTCGATGGCAGCGGGGTGGGTTTGGCTGGTTTGGGAGGGGGAAAGAGCCCTGAGCTATGCAAAGCGTTCTTCCAGATTCAACATCGTTTTCAGCCCACACGTGCTTCAGTACAACTGTGGAGTTCCCTGCCTGGAGCTAGCTGTCCTTGCTTCCAGATTCTCAAAAGCCTTCTTCTACTTTCAGTCTTTCATTTTTGGTCCAGAACTTGGAAAATTTTTATGAGCATCAAGCCTGCTCAACCCTGTGCATGAGTGACCTAGGCTTTGGCCTCACGGGGCCCAAGATCAAGCTGGCAGTCCTTTTGTGGAGTCACTGTGAAGTCAAGACCGGTGACACGGAGATTCTTGTTTTGAGCCACTTCCAAATGTTCCCTTAAAAATGCCTGACCTGAGTGAGGGGCCTGCTGAAGGAGAGGGTGTGGGTCTGTGACACATCTGAAGAGGGGGCTCAGGAAGAATGAAGGTAGCCACGATGAAGGGACTATGGTCTCTCCCCACAGTTACTTCCCACACACTTGAACCGAGTCAACAGTGTCTACTCGCCTAGCTGTCCTGCCCAAAGATTTACAAACTGCTTGTGGGAACCAGCTGGGTATATTCTTCTCCACATCCCCTCTAGCAGGTTACACGGTGCCTGGCCCAATCTAAGTCCACATGAAGAAGCAAATAGAGCCAGTTTCGTCTTCAAGTCCAATCTGCCGGATGGTGACCTTATGTGTAACAGAAGAGAACGCTGCCTTGATTATATGGCTAAGGAATTCTAACTGGTCTGTACCCTTTAAAAATGTTCTTAAGAGCAGTCAGAAGAAAGCAAGCCTCCACAAGGAAATGGACATCCATTTGTGTTCCTATAGAATTAAAAATGAGATATTCAAAGACCCCATTGGCCAATCTGTTTGTGGGCAATGAGGAACCATTTAGGATTCATCAGAGCAAAGAGGTTGACTTGAGCCTTGAGGTGGAGAGAAATGGTATTATAAATCCTTTTTAAAAAGAAAAGCCCAAACCGCCTAGGAAGCATTTTGCACTACAAGGGAAAAGCAATTTACTTGTTACTGCTTCAATTTCTTAAATCATCCAGCTTCATAGATCAACACTAACGCTCTTTAAATCTAACAAATGAAACTCCTTCCAGTGACTTATTACCCAGGGATTTGTGCTTCCAGGAGTTCGTCCAGGAAATGCGGGAAAACTGATTGTCCAGCCACACAACAGCGCTCGACAGGTGTGTAAACACTCGCCCTTCATGCGCCTACCTGGTTTGTCTCCACAGGGTCCAGAATTGGAAAGGCTAATCAAGAGTAGCCCTGGGATTCCTAGGCCAGGCGTTTCTAACTGCATGGTGACGATCCGCCACGGAGAGACCAACGCGGCCCCACTGGCCAACAGTCTGCCATGCAGCTAACAAAATGTCCAACCTTTGACTTCCCTCTAATTGAGTTCGGGCAGTGGCCCTAAGTCCCTGCCTCACGCACAGCCCCTTAGGGGCAAGCACACCTGCGATAGGTCTTTGTTGTTGCCCTCCATAAGAAGCCCCCCCTTCCCTGCTGCCCCGCACCAAACTCAGATCCAACCTCTCCGTCCACCGGTGTCTAGAACTGTCAGTGCAAGAGCCAAAGGGTGTCCCGAGACTTCCTGGAATGAACCCATTTCCTGGCATCGTCCCTCATCCCACAGACGGCTTGCTACACTGTGCATTTTGGATCCCAACCCCTCTAGTAAAGCTGCATTGTTTAATGAGTGGCTGTGCAGTGCACAATTCACATGAGTATGCAAAGAAGTATCATGTTGGCCCCAACTCCGTTGTTTCTCACTTAAACTCCTCACACATGTGCTGGTTTCTTCACGGCCTGGGTACAGGTGCCGACATTGGTCTAGTGCAACACAATTTGCAGTCATTTTGGTTTTATGGATGTACTCGGCCACACTTATATGGCTACATCATTTTCATTACCATCAATTCTTTAACCATCTGACTCTTTCTCCAACAGGAGCTTGCCCCCACTTCCCCAGAATCTGTAGCAGAACATCCTTGCTTCCCTCCCCACTTCTCCCCTGCCCACCCCACCCTTGCAATGCCAGGGAGAGTTATCGGTTCTGTCCTCCAAAGTGGCACTCATCCGGTCAGATCTGAAGACCTATCCCTTGGTTGCTGCTTTTCCAGAAGCAAGTAGGTCATTAGCTGTGTATCTCGGTTCCACCAGCTCGCACCAGATGGTGTTTACAGAGAAGGGAGCTAGGAGATCTCCAAGCGATAGGCCTGGATTAAAGGGGTGGTCTAAGGGGATTCAGGCTCCCAGGATCTTGAATTCTAAATGATCAGATGAACCAAAATCCGACTCTGCTTGGCAACACTGATTCTCCTGATGCAGCCTTTACTTCTGGGGTTTTAGTTGCTTATGTGATGCCAAAATTCCTAAACGACACGAATTACTTCCAGATAAACACAGGAGGATTCTTTTTTCCCCTCGTTTAGTTTGGCTTGGTGTGTGTGTGTGTGTGTGTGTGTGTGTGTGTGTGTGTGTGTGTGTGTGTGTGTTTCTAAAATACATTTGGATGTGGAAAGAGTGGTTCTGGATTTCCACAGCAGGAGCTCTGGTGGCCTAGTACTTACGTGTTGGGCTGCAAGCCATAAGGTCCACAGTTCAAAAACACAAGCTGCTCCGAGGAGGAAACATGGGCCTTTCTATTCCTGTAAGCAGTTCCAGTTTTGGAAACTCACTTGGGCAGTTCGACCTTGTTCTAGAGAGTCGCTATGAGACAGCATGAACTCACGGCAGTCTGGGAGTAAGAGCTACCAGCTGTAGTTTGGGTGGCAAGTCAAGAACAAGTCGCACCCCACCTCCTGCTGCCACGGGCAAGCAAGAACGCTTCAGGAAGATATTGCGCTGGCTCCAGGATACAAGGGGGAAAGGAGGCGCCCAACTAGAACGTACAGGACAGAGCCTCCGCAAGGCTAATAAGCAGCTGAAGAGCTGTGAACAGACTGTTAATCAAGGCTTTTTCTAGTTCTTATGGGGTCACGAGGAGTTGTTATTGACTTGGTGGCAGTGTGTTTGGTTTCTACCTTTTATTCTGCAGTATGCAGGCTTCGTGAGAGCCGGGGGAGGGACTCAGACTAATGGGGACTCATACCTAATGGGACTTCGTGAGGGCCAGGGGAGGGACTCAGACTAATGAAATTACTGCAGGTTCCTAAAGTCACCTTCAACCATGATGCAATGAGGCAGTCTTTATGCCTCCCCCCGCCTTTTTCTCCTCTTTCTACTTCATTATATCTGCAGTGATTGTCTCCTTTCCTGGCCATAACAGGAACTCAAGTCATACTGATATCTACATGTAGATACACACACACACACACACACACACAAAAGAGAGAGAATAAAATACCACCACCACCACCAACTCAATGCCAAGGAGCTGATTCCAACTCATAGAAACCCTGTAGAACTGGCCCTGGGAGTTTCTGAGACAGCTAACTTTCATGAAAGTAGAAAGCCTCATCCTTCTCCCAAGGAGTGGCTAGCTGGTGAGTTCAAACTCCTGACCTTGTGGTTATCAGTCCATTATGTCACCACTACACCAGGAAGGCCCCATCTAAATGTAGACACAGAAATGCATACGTGTTAGCACTTTAGGGTTGGCAGGTTGTGGTCCCTTAAATCAAGCTGTGTGCTTCCTTGTCCTTCATTTCCTAAGTGTTCGGGTTGAACAGTTTCTTCATCTCCCATCTATCATGTACATACCGTGTTTTTGTGCTTTTGATTTTTTTTGTTTTTTATGAACTTCACAGGAATGGCTCATCAAGATCCCAAAGCAATCGTAAAACTGCAGTGGGTCAGGAGAAAGGGCTAGACTGACAGCACTAAAAGATGTTTTGTCTGGTTTTGTTTTAAAGAGCAACACAATTGTTCTCGGCTTCTTGTGCTACATGGTGAAGAACAGGGCTAACAAATGAGAGGGGCAGCGGAGTGAAATCACAGGCTTTCAGGTGAACACACACCAAAGTTCATCGAGTGATAGTCTTCCCAGATCTCAGTTCTTTGTCTGAGAAATAATGACCAGGTACTCTTATGAAGTGCAGGTGGCAGGCGTGGGGGAGGCTTTCTGAGGTCAGTACATTGCTCAGAGCTTCCAAAATCACCAATGGAAGTGCTTCCCTCTCTGCTGTTGTTGTTCTGGAGTGTCTGACTCACAGGGGCCTGTGTCATCTGCCCATCTTCCCCAGGTTGGAGCCAACCCAGTCCATTTGGCGCGAGTCTATTTTTTACCTCAAACACAGCAGTCACGAAAGCATCTGCAAAGTTGGAGATGATCTTTTCTCATGAACTTTTCAAAGTTCCCTCGTAGTGTGTGAACCTTCTCTCTCTCTCTCTCTCTCTCTCTCTCTCTCTCTCTCTCTCTCTCTCTCTCTCTCTCTCTCTCTCTCTCACACACACACACACACACACACACACACACACACACACACACACACACTCTTCATCTGTGAAACACTCTGAGTATCCAGGAACTGTCCCTAAGGGGAATCAAACTGGGTCACACTGGGATCATGGCTACAGAGTTACAGAGCTAAGAGGAATGGAGGTTTTCTGGCAATAGAGCTCATTGTCAAACTGGGCAAAGATACTGCTTGCTGGAGATGAGGCCCCCAATAAGACTAAGAGGAGACTGAAGGGGTGCTGCCTACAGCAGTCAGCTTGGAATCTTCTATATAAGATAGAGAGCTCCTCTATGTAGACAATGCTAAAAAAAAAAAACCCGAAAAACACCCTGTGTAAATTTCACTTGGTACTCGGATCTTTATAGGCACAGGTAGCCCGGCCTTTCTTCCACAGCACTGCTGGATGCGTTCAAACTCCCACCTTTAGGTTAGTGGACGAGCAGTATCTAGTTTGCAGCTCCATGCCCCCACCCCAGACCTCCCTTCACAGTCTGTGCTGCAGCTGTTGCAGGCCTGAGTGGGACTCAGAGATTCCCCCGCGGCAGAGCAGAATGGCCGCAGAGGGTTTTCTTGACTGCAGCAGCCTCTATGCAAGCATGCCCGGGTGGCGCAATGGTTTCCTTGATGCACCGCTCACCTCCAGGTCACTGCTTCCAGCCCGCCAGGCACTCTGCTGAAGAGAGATGGAGCTCCCTGTTCCTACAAAAGGTCTGTAGTCTGGGACACACCAAGGATCCATTCGACCCTGGGCTGTCGGGTGCCCTGAGTTGGAATCAACTCCCTGGCAATGGGTTTTGATTATGATTTCATCTCTGTGATCATTTTCTCCCACAGAACCACATGTGGGGGTGTACCAGCACCCTTCCAATTCATAGCGAGCTCTTAACCCTTGCACCCCAGGACTCCTTTGCTCATCCACAGGGCCACCGTGATAGGTTCGAGTTATTCCTGGAAAGAGGTCCGTGAGGACTCCGGATACAGCTGCCACTCCCATCAGAGGATGAACGAGGAGGAGAGGCAGTCATCTGATCTCTTACAGTCTGGAGTTTGAAGATGAGATGTAGTTGGGTAAGGAGCAAACACACACTGAAGACAAAAGACCAGACCCAAGTGATTGAAGGTTTGAAACATTCTACCCACTGAATGGGGAGGATCGGCCTATGTAGAGGCACTCCAGTGGTTCGGTGCTATGAGCAGTGTGCTGCTAACTACAAAGTAAGTGGTTCAAACCCACCAGCCACTCCACAAGAGTAAGATGTAGCCCGCAGCTTCCTTAAAGACAGACAGTCTGGGAAACCCTCTGAGGCAACTCTACTCTGCGCTACAGCATCGTTGTGAGTTAGAATCGACTCCCCGCCCTCCGTGGGTTTTATCTATAGACAAGGTCAGAGGGACCGAACAATTGACCAACTGTCTGCTCCTACTTTGCAGAGGTCAGCTCGGTTCAGAGTGGTGTGCAGAGTCCCAGCCTCACTCCGGCCGGCAAGTGTTCCCCTGACCGGGTTTGTCTACCTCTCCGTGGGACCATCTCGGCAGGATCTTGGTTTCCCAGTAGGTCCACGCAGCCTGACTTCAGCACATTCACGTCCACACAGCAGTCTTTGCTTAGTTAATCATTTCTCACACTCACTGGATCAGACCCTCGTCACCAAACACCTTTGTGAGCAAGCCCCACAGACATTGTGCTCTTCTGAGCTTTTCTGATGGCCACTGCTAATCAAATGTTTTTACTGAATTCTCAGGTCAAAGCTTTCCCTTTAATTTCCCCTTTTGAATTCCTAGAAAAATCCCAAGAGAGGAGAGCAGCGAGAATAAGAGCTCAGAGGCCAGTCTGCCTTCCTCATCCTCTCACTCCACCTTGCTCTGGGGAGACCACGGTTTCTCTGTGGGTGAGGGCAGGGGCTTCCTTGTATGCACAATGCAGAATATTCTCACGAGGACTCAGTGCATACAAGGGGAAATGCTTCTGCAGGATGCGGGTCCTGGAGCCACTGTGACCAGGTCAGGGTCCTGTCACACCTGGAAGGCGTAATGCTGGCCAATGCTCACCTGTAATTCTTCGTAGGCTTGGGACTAGAAAGAGATATCTAGCTCCATTACAAAGATCTGGATCTATAAGTACTGATTTCATAGCATTGTTTATTTTACAAATGCCACCAGGAAACCATTCCATTTCTCCAAGGTCTGGGGCCACCACACATTTACACGAAGACACTCCTGCTCTTTGCTTAGAGGTCTTTGGATAGTCACTCCACACAAAGTGCCTCTCTTCAGTTTCTGGGGCAAACTCTGATGGTAGTCACCTTTTTTGGGGGGCCCACAGGTTCAAGACCACCAGCTGCTCCGAGGTAGTCTGCTCCAGCCAAGGTCGACAGTCTTGGAAAGCCTACGTACGGTGGCACTGCGTTGGAAACAAGTCAAACGCAGTGGGTGTGCAAGAGGAAGGGTGTCCTGACAGGGCAATGGTTTCAGTGTTTGGCTGTCAACCTGAAGGCAATTGGTTCAAACCCACCAGCCGCTCTGATGAAAGTTCTAGTCTCAGAAATCCAATGTAGCAGTTCAGTGGTACTCTGTCCTTCGGGGTCAGAATCAATTTAGCCAGAGTGGTCCGGGGTTTCTACAGAAGGCCTCTCCACTTCCTACTTGGTTCACGCTACCTTCTTCCTCTTCTAAATGACAAAGGACCATTTCCTGCTGTAAATAAATTATTTATAATTATTATACCTGTGAAACATCCGGATGCTCCCTGAATTAACGCTTTCCACTTGATTTACAGACCAGGCCAAACCCATGGCTGTCAAATGAATTACA
This sequence comes from Tenrec ecaudatus, assembly GCF_050624435.1. Taxonomy (NCBI): domain Eukaryota; kingdom Metazoa; phylum Chordata; class Mammalia; order Afrosoricida; family Tenrecidae; genus Tenrec; species Tenrec ecaudatus. The sequence continues at coordinate 148,025,358 of NC_134548.1, forward strand.
GCTCATAGCGACCCCATGAGCAAATGGCTATAATCTTGACAAGAGCAGAATGCCCAGCTTGTCTTCTGCGGCACTGCTAGTTGGGTTCAGATCGTCAACCTAATTAGATCAGTCAACTCACCTCTCAACTCCCTGCCATGGAGTTGATAATGACTCATAGTGACCCTCACCTTGGAGTGGCTGATGGATTGTGACCACTACACCATCAGAGTTCCTAGAGACCAGAAGTCAAGCACCAACAAACTCCAGCACCCAGGGATCGACCACCCATACTTTTCAAATAAAACTGCTAAAAATTCTTCCCAAAGCAAGTAATTGATTAGCTAAGAAAGAATTTTTTTGTGTGTCTTTTGCTCTCTGAGCATGATATCAGTGGTAGTTATATTATCTGGTGTCATTTTGAGGATTCAGAGTGAAGGGGCACAGCTTGAGGACTTTATTTGGAGGTGTTAAGGAGATAAATAACTCGCTGGAGGCAGGACCCATGCTCACTCCCTGGAAGACATTGCAGTTGACAAGACACATGGAACCAAGCTAGTGCTCTGCGCTGGAGGAGTCACGTGGAGACCTGGCAGTGCTGAGATGCTTACAATGCCACTGGATCCACAAGACTTCCCACTGTTTCGTTTTGTAAGTCGGAAGAGGACTTTATAGATGGGCACCAGACATATGGGCTAATAGCAGACTTATGGACTTGATCTAGACTGGGCTGGGATGTTTTCTCAATACTCAACTGCTCTTGTATATAAAGCTCTTTCTTATACTCATATCATTGTCTATGAATTTGTTTTTCTAGTCAACATAGACTAACACAGCATTATACTGCTAACCAACAGGTGGGTGGTTCTAATGCACCAGCCACTCCATGGTAGAATGATGTGGGGATAGGATTTCAGAAAGGGTTTTTGAGGCTTGGAAAGCTTTTAGGACTCTATTCTGTCCTCTAGGGTTTTAGGAGTCTGGCCCACAGTGGGTTTAGGTGTGTCCTCATTCTAGGTCCCTGAGTGGTATAAACGGTTTGCACTTAACTTCTAGGCTACAGGTTGGTAGTTTGATCCCATTCAGTGGCACAACAGAAGAAAGGCCTGGCAATCAGCTTCGGTAAGATGCCAGCCAGGAAAACTCTAGGAAGTAATTCCACTCCGTACCACATGGAGTCGCCGTACCTTGGAAGCTACTCAATAGTCACAGGTGTGGATTCTTTCTAGAAAATAATGGAAACTTTGAAACCTACCTTTAGAAAGCTATGTAAGGACAAAAGTTTTTCAGGGAATCCACAGGCTAGCCCAGGTTAAGAATGTTTACTCCAGAAGGAGTGAAAGAGAGGGTCGCTAACATTTCAAGGACGACTATGAGTTGGTTTGGAATTGATGGTCATGAGATTGGTTCTCGATAAAGTGATGACTGAAAAGTTGGTGGTTTCTTTCCATCCAGGGGCCCTTGAAAGACAAGCCTGGCAGTGTACTTGAAAACAAACTAGCTATGGAAAACTGACACACACGGGGTCGCTAGGAGTTATTAACTCAATAGCAACTGAGCCTGGTGGCCTAGTGGTTACAAGTTGCCCTGCTAACGGGAAGCTCAGCAGTTGGAAACCACCAGCTTCTTCTCTAGAGAAAGATGAGGCTTTCTACTCTTGTCAACAGTTACAGTCTCAGAAATCCCCACAGGCACTCCCCCCCCCCCAACCTATAGGGTCACCTTAGTGGCAGTGAGCTTTTAACATCTATTCCACCATGGAACTTCCATGAGTTCCTTTGTCCTCTAGGATCTGGATCCATGGGAACCAATGAGAACAACCTTTCTCATCATCCTAAGTATGCATGTTCTGAACTCGAACTTGAGATTTGAGCAATGTCTGCTTTCCCTAGCTCATTCCTCCCTTTCTCTTCCTCCCTTACCATTGCCTTTGGCATCATCACCCCTGTCTCTACCTTCAGCTCCACATCCAAATGGACTGCAAAGCCAGGGCCCCTGTCAGAGGGGATGACTCCCTTGGCCCCCTGCTGATCCTGCAGGTGCTCATTAGAGGAATCAACACCCCCTCCCTGATGCGGAGTGAGCATAAACCTGCCCTTGGTGGTGTTTTTGAGATTGTAGAGAAATATTTAAAAGATAAGTCTCAAACACTGATTCATCTCATCCTCGGGATCAATATTATAGAGATGAAGAAAGTATAAGGTTATTTGTTCAATTTAATGCAATTTAGTTCAAATGCATAAGCACCTAACACAGTGGTTCTCAACCTGTGGGTCACGACCTGTTTGTGGGTTGAAAGACCCTTTCACAGGGATCGCCCAATTCATAACAGTAGCAAAATTGCAGTTATGAATTAGAAGCGAAAATAATTGTATTGTTGGGGTGGGGGGTCACCACAACATGAGGAACGGTATGAAAGGGCCGCAGCATTAGGAAGGTTGAGAGCCATTGACCTAACAGCTATCTACGAAGTGCTACACACCGCAATTGATGCTGGGGATACAAAGCATAAATCAGTTTTGGCATTGTGTACAAACTCACCAGTATAATGTTCCTGGTGTTAGCATTGTCTCTTTAGGGTTCACACCCAAGGTTCTAGGCCAAACTGGCAACAAATATTTCAGAGAAATATACATGCAATTTTACGTAAGTGACTATGTCAAGGGAGCTCCATATGGGAGGAGCACTGGTACTACGACGATTAAGCATCCAGCCACTAACCCAAGCGAAGATGACAGCCCACCTTGGAAACCCTCTGAGGCCGTCTCCTCTGTCCTACAGGATGTCAATGAGCAGGATCGACTCGATAGCACCCCACACCAGCAACACACTGACACCAGGGGCCTTCACAAAGTTCCTGGGAAAAACGGAATTGAAAGACACCAGAATTCCCACCCTCAAACTCTTAGATGCCGTCTCATATATGTACTGTGCAATTGTGTGTGTGTGCACACATTTGCGCACACACGCATGCAGCTGACCTTTTAAACTCTGCTTTCTCACATTCCGACGTCTGTGAAAAGGTCATAAGTCAAAGCAGAGCAACATAATTTCACATCAGGTTGGTAGCAAGGAAATTCAGGAAGAAGCCCCCTTAAATTCCACACATAGCAAAAGGTCAGGGAAAGCTCTCCACACTTCCAGCCCTGTCTGGCACCGAGGAGGAGCGCCATAATTCTTCTGCGTTAATAAGCCCAGTTCCCGTACAGACCTCAGGTCTGCCCTGAAAGGGGTGGAGACGCCTGAACAAAGCCCAGGGATGTGAGAAGGGACTGCACAGCTCCAGACGGAGACTCTGTGCGATCTGCACACAAAGAGCCCAGACACCCCAGCCTGGCACCTTCAGTGAGCATCTTGACATATTCCTTCCAGCTCCAAGTCAGATTTTATATTTAGAAAAAGACCGCCTTATTTAGCAGTTGTGCACTGCCTCCCGCAAGTCCACACGCAGATACCAAGACTCCCCCATTCAACATGTTATTAAGAAGAAATTTCATTCCCCAGCCCCAGCAATGCCGTGGAGTTGATTCCAACGCATAGGCTTTCTGAGGTGACCAATCTTTAGCGCAGCCAGATGGCTGAGATCAGAAGTCACCAAATAAAAGAGCTCCTCCACCGAAATTATACAGGGCTCGGCACCCGGGTTCACTTGGTCTGCACAAGGTCAGATAGTAAATATTGAATAAAAAGGGGGAAAGAGGGCCCTTGTGATGAGTTGCCGTTCAGTGAATTCCAATTCATGACAATCCCATAGGTCCGTAGTAGACATCCCTGTGCCATAGGGGTTGCAAGGTAGACCACTAACCTGTGTTCAAACTGCCATTTGTGTCACTTGATAGATAGCACCGACTGTCGCTTTCGTGTGCCACAGGTCGTGGGCACAACTACTTGAGTCTGCCTTTAGACGGAGAAACCAGCGACAGATAGCACTGACCCAGATAAGGGTGGCTGTGCTCCAATAGCTCGTTCTTTTTTTACTCGGAAATGGGAATTTCCCATCATTTTCACGTATCACAGAAGTGTCTCTTTTTGAGTGCTGTCAGCCATTTAAAAACATGCAAAAACCACACGCCATAGAACAAGGTAAACTCTGCTGGCAGGCTGGCATCTGCTGAGCCCTGCTCTGATCCTTGGGATCAGAACTTGCGCACCTGGCCAATAGAAGCAAAACATTTCCGTTATTTGGTAATTCCATCCAAGTAGGAGATCTTGTTCTTGAGTGCTGTCCAAGAAGAAGGACATCAGAAGTGCCTTAGCAGGAACCTTAGACCCAGCTCAGTTCATGTGATCTGTCTGCAGGATACAATTTTTCCGTGAGAGCTGAAACGGGAGCTGCTGATGATCCTGGCCAATGTGGTCATTGAGCTAGCAAATGGGGCATTGCTTGGGCCTGATGCCGCAATCGGCATCGAAGGCAGAAAGTGCCCCTTCAAAGAGATCACATTAAAGGCAGTCGGAGCAGCCAGCCATTAGCAGTGCTTCTGCATCGCTGGCTAGGCACATGGAACGAATAACACTGGGATAGTGCTGGCAGCGAAAGGATTTTGCCAAATAGCAATCTAGAATCATCTTTGGTTTTTCTTCCCTCAGGCTCTAAGGGGGTCAATGCTTTTCCCTCTGCTGATGTGGCTTTTGGAGATTCCATTTGCAGAGCAGTGGTGCTTGGCCAAACTCTCTCTTGCTAATCTGATTGGGGGCAGGGGGAGGGCGGATACAAATTCCACTGTAGATCTCACCAGCTGCCGTTTCAAGAAGTCTGGGGGGACCTAAGGGTCCCAGGTGGTAAAGTGTGTATTCAGCTACTAGCCAAAAAGGTTGGTGGTTGGAGCTCAGTGCTGTGGAAGAAAGGCCTGGTGACCTGCTTCTGTAAGATGACAGCCGAGAAAACCCCTGGAGCTCAACTCAACTCTGTAACACATGGAGTCTGCATGAGTGAAATCCACTCCACAGCACTGGGTAAGGTGGGATTTGTTTGAGGGTCCCTAAAAGGTAAGAATGAAAATTTTAAAGAGATCAAGCATAGCCCTTCCTAAGGATCATGACCGCAGCCCGCAAAAAATCCAATTTGTCTGCTTTGGGTAAGAGGAAAGCCTTTGGATTTGGTAAGACCTATCCATCAGAGGCAAAAACACAACAAAACACAACTCACCGTCATCAAGTCCATCTTGACTCGCATTGACCCTATGAGACAGGGTAGAAATGCCCCTGTGAGTATTGGAGACTGTAAATCTTTGCGGGAGTCGAAAACCCCACCTTTCTCCCATGGAGTAGTCGGTGATTTAGAACTACTGATTGTGCGGATAACAGCCCAATGAATAACCCAATATGGACTGCCCCTTTGGCAAAGAAATATAATGGAAGTTTCATACTTGAGCCACATATTTAAGGAAATTCAAAATGTGAAAAGAAACAGGTGACATTAAATTTAATATTATCTTTAGGAAGCATTATATACATATGCTAGTATTACTTTATCATGCAAGCTAATTAATATGACCAGCTACAGAGGATAGAGGTGCAGAACATGTCCTGGCTGATGATGCTGGTCAATCTGGCCAAACAGGCCAATTCTCAAAATGTTATAGTGATGCTATTTGTAATACATGAAAGTGAACAGGAAGGGATGTAAGATCCTATACTTGGGTCAACAAGCTACCACCACAATTACAAAGAAGTAATTTCAAAGGAATATGGGTACATGTCTCACCCTTAGAGCTGTTGGGATTGAGGGTGGGGCAATGCTTTGTTGTGAGGACCGTCCTGTGCATTAGAAGCTGCTTAACCTTGGCCTCTACTCACAAGCTGCCAAGAAGCACCCTGTCCCCAGTTGTGATGGGCAAAAATGTGCCCTGACAACTCCCTCCATTGAGGGTCTTCCTACTGCCCTGAGATAAGGTTTAAATCTTAAACCAAAATCTATCCCCTGAAGTCTTCTTAAAACCGAGCAATAGTTTTGCTTAACTACAAAAACAAGTCTGCCTTGAACACTGGGTTCTGAACTGTCTATGGGGGATCTAAGAAGTGATGGTAAGAACTCCAAAGATGAAATAAGAACCCCCGGGGACATTGAGTTTATGTGAATGGCAGGGCAACGGCTCAGAAAAAGGGGGTGACAATGGTTACCCAAGTCAAAAGAACGTCATCAACCTCACTGAATTGCACATGGAGAAGCTAGCGAACCGGGGTATTGAGGCTGTGGGCACTCTCAACAGCCACAATGAAATACAAACTAAGATGGGGGGTGGAGTGTATGGGGTGCGGGTATGGAAGTGGGGGGGTAGTCTCCAGACACTAACCATTGGCCCCGAGGACAGGAGCAAAATTGCCCCAGATGGAGAGCCACTGACCTAGAGGAAGCACAAGCCACCATTTTTAGGACTTTGGTCAATTGCAAGCTAACTAGCCAGGTCCAGTGTGGGGAGGCTGCTGGCAGAACCGACCTGGGGCTGCACTGTGGACTAGAGGGTCAACAGCAAGGAGCTCATCGGCCATAAGGAGGCCATAGCTTTTGATCTTGAAGAGAACTATGGATGAACCGATGCCCATTTCTGTATGAGTGGATGAAATGGAGAGGAAGACTCAAGAACACATGACTAGAGACCACAACTCCACACTCCTGACCACCACCACTGCCCTACCCCTCCCAAAACAGCCACCACAAACAAAACAGTTGTTACGGAGTCAGTTCCAACTCATGGCAATCCTAGGTGTTTGCTCCGGTAGAATTATTCCCCAGAAGGTTTTCAATGATTGTGATCTCTCAGCAGTAGATCACCAGGTCTTTCTTTGGAGGGTGCTCAGGGTGGGTTTGAACTATCAGCCTGTCAGTAGCCAAGTACTTAACCAAGTGCATCCCACAAGGAGTCTTCCAATTCGTTGGCCCAAATCTTCTCTTGTCTGAGCTCACCGTCTGCACGGAGAAGAAAGACCTCTCTGCAAATAGGGCAAAGGCAGCCCTCTTCCAGGGGTTGCTTCATCTCTCCTGCTATATTAGAGAAAGAGACTAGGAAGCAGGTTGGGAGCAGGGCGGCCCCACAGCTCCGAAGGGCTGGCATGGGGAAGCACTATTAGATTGTTCCGTGCGCTGCCAAGAAGCCAAGCTAGCACCCACAAGATGAGAGCCAGAGGGAAATTGCTTTCCACTTGCTCGATGGAATCCGTTCCGAGGTCCCTGTCCCTGAAAGCCTTAAGCACAAGCAGGGAGGACAATTTGGTTGTAGAAGCAGCTGGTGCGTCAGATGGAGGGTGGGGAGAAGGAGTACATGGCTTTTAAGAGCGCTGCCCATCGATAATTCAAAGAGGCTGAGGCCAGCACTGTCCCTTTTTTTTCTTCTTCAGATTTTCTCCAGTCCCGTGTGTCTAAGAGGGCATCGCCAAGATCACCTGTTCGCACTTCACTATCCGAAGTTATTGTCAAGTGGATTATGGTGGATGGAACTCCACTACCATGTGATACTTGGTCAGTTGACTTTCCTCTTGACTCAATCTGAATTTGCTCTAGGCTTCAATATTTCTGGTTTGTTCCATGAAAGCAATTTTTTCTCTGGCTTTTCAGTTTGCTGGTGTCTTTTCTTTCAACTTCCTATCTCTATAGGATTCTTTGTTTCTTCTTCCTGTTCTGTTTTCTGTGGTTTCCGTTAGCGTGTCCGTTTAGGAAGCACAGGAGGAGAGGCTGCCAAGGGACCAGAGCTGAGACAATGGTTGATCTAAGGGGGTGGGGAAGGTGAGGGGAATTGGGGAGATCGTGAACGCAGGAGGGGGGAGGGAGCACTAGAACCGACTGTGATGATGTGTACACAACTCTTTTTACAAACGACTTAACTATGGAAGTGTGTGATACGTGACTATTATACCAATTAAAATATTTTTAAAAAGCACCTGTTCTCAAGGTACCATTGAAAGGGAATGTCTGACCATTGAATCAGGAAGTGCCTGAACCTCCTAGCTGCTATCCGTGGCCGCAGCCGTGAGGTGTGACCCTCCGAGGTACCTTGATGGTGGTGTACCTGACGTGGGATGCTGTCTCCCATCAGCACCCAGCCTGCCAGCACCTAGTCAAATGGAGACATAAAGAAAAGTGCTTCCCACAAAAAAAATGCCAAATCCTTTCTGGTAAAAAGAGTGGAAGCCTCCTTTCTCGGGCTTCGGCAAGGTGGGGACCATGCTTTCCCGGTGCTTGGCCTCATGGATTCTCCATATGCATTCACCAGACTACTGTTGGGCCAGTTTTATAGACGGGTGCCCTGGACTTAGGGGCAGCTAAAAGGGAGGGCTCTTCACTCCCACACACAGGGGACAAGTGCAGCTTGTACTCACGTGGGGCTGCCCAAAAATTCTATGCAGATCCCAAAAGTATTATCTGTCCTGAAACCTGTCACTGAGTGCCCCCAGCATTCTAGTAGGAACAAGGGAATACCCGACTCTCAAAACAGCATTCTCCCTTAAACGCCAGCCTCCCAAAGCCAGCCAAATCAGCTCTGAGCCAAGGGATCCAAGGGCCAAGGGTGATTAGAACGGTGCCTGTGCACTGACTCCCCGATGCTTTCTAAATAATTCAGACAGATGTAGCTGAATGCTCACACACTCAAATGTGCCCAAAGTTCCACGTAGCACGTCTCAAAAGGGAGCCGGGGGTGGGGGGCGGGGGGTGGGGAGAGAAACTGTCTTGTCCTTGAGCCAGGCAGGTTACAAAGAAAGCGAGTGGAGGGAATCGTGGTAAGCAGAGAATATTCAAACACACTGGTTTAGAGAGGTCTTTTTCCTTCCTCATTAAAGACATCAAGCTCAGCCAGTCGCTGGGACAAAAAAAAAAGGCAATCCATGCTAAAAATCTCTTTTTAGCGTCTGCTTTTCTCACCATTATAATTTGCAATAAATTCCTTCTGGTGAATCTTGATTGCAAAAATAATTTGGGCTTTTATTCCTGAAGGCAACACAGCCTATGAACTCCCCAGTCCTCTCCCTGACAATGCGAAGACACTGTGAAACCCAAGGCGCAGTAAGCGAAAGGTATTCAGGTTATACAGCCCATACTGCAGGGCTTCCAGGGAAGCAAACAAAGAGCTGGAAATGGGCTGGGGGGGAGGGAGGGGGGTTATGTAGAGAGCTTGCCAGCCAAACACAACTGACTTTTCAAATCAAAATCATAATTACAGAAGCCTACATTAGATTATAGGGGTTATGCTAACAATATCCGACAATCACTCCTACCTGTGGGAACCTTACTGTACTCCAAATATTAGCACAAGGGAGAGGGGAAAAAATCAATACTTCCTAGCATTCACCCTGAGCAGAACCCAGTATTCAATAAAGCATAGCATCTGGGAAAGGCGGATGTGTCGGTGGGGCACACCGACTTTACCAAGAAGTCACATGGTGGCATCGCCGGTGTCAAAGGATCTGCAGGACCTAGTACACAAACCTCCCATTGACCAAGATTATGGTACTATCTATCGAATGAACTTTGTGTACAAAGCTGCCTCTCATAAATCAGGAACCTTGGGGCGGGGGTCTGTACAGAAGCCTGAAAGCAGTAGTAGTAAACCGTCTGAGTACTAGAAAACCCTAAGCCACGTGTTTTCCTACTTCCACAGCCTCAGAGAACTGGGAGGAATGTCAGACAGCGGGTAGTTCAACCTTATCTTACCAAAAAGACCATCAAAGTCCAAAGAGGTGGTTCGACATCATCAAAGCTCTCCCCAGCCCTCAGTTGACCTGGGTTCTAACAGTTTCTTCCAAGTCTTGACTCTAAACCAGCGGTTTTCCACCTTTCTAATGCCGCAAACCTTTCAGGTTGTGGTGATCCCCTCAACCATAAAATGATTTCCGTTGCTACTTCATCACTGTCATTTTTTGCAGCTGGTATGAATCGTCATGTAAATATCTGATAGGCAGGATGTATTTTCATGGTTACAAATTGAACATCATTAAAGCGTAGTGAGTCATCACAAAACAATAGGTCATTATGTATTGTGAACTATTTCTTTCTAATGACAAATAAATGACATTTTGTATTGAATCATGGTGCGGCGTGAGTAAGTCTTCACACCGGGTACTCGTAGGTAGGTGTATCAGCATGTGGGTGGACCCGCTTGGAGACGGATAAAGGAGCGGTATCTCAGTTCCCAAGACGATCAGAAATATTTATTTTCCGATGGTTTTAGGCGACCCCTGTGAAAGTGTCGTTTGACCGCCCCCCCCAAAGGGGTCGCAACCCACAGGTTGAGAACTGCTGCTCTAGGACACCTTCTCAATGATTACCAGAAGACAGATTGGTTTGGGGTCACCTGGGTTACCTGGTGCTGCTGTAAGAGCAGGTAGCTTTAACAAACAGAAATTTATTCTCTCACTGTTTAGGAGGCTCAAAGCCCAAGTTCAGAGCACCAGTTCTAGGGGAACGTATTCTCTCTGTTTAAGTTCTAGAGGGAGGTCCTTGTCTCCTTTCAGTCTCTGTGAGCCCAGCATTCATGGGGGGACTCCACGATTCTTGACATCAGTATTAACCCATGTCTAGGAGGTTCTTGGCACAAAGACAGGGGTCCCCAGGATCTGCTACATCACCAGCTCCTCTTTCTTGGTGGTTTTAAGATCCTCATTTTCTGCTCCTTTCCCCTCTTATCGCTTGTCAGAGGAAAGGTAATAAAGGCCACAGCCCAAGGAAACTCCCCTTACTTGGGGAACCAGGGCAGTGACTTGAGTAAGGGTGTCTGATGGACTGATGGAATCAGTTCACATCATTGGAGATAATGACATTATTACATAACTGTCACAGAACTGATAATGGTGGCCCAGCCAAGTTGGCACTTACAAGGGGGTACCCCTCTAAAACATAGAAAAAAACTCCACTGTGCAGAGCTTTCGTAGTATGCCTTTTTCCTGCTAGGCAAACCTCAAGCAACTTGTTCTGAGTGAGTGTACCCAGTGGCGTCGCCTGGGAAGGTTCTCTCTGGCTACAGTGAAATTTTTTGTAAAAGCAGTTTAGCTTGGCCCTCATTTTTTGTGATGACCGATTTAAGAAAACAGGGTGGGACTGTGAAATTTTGTTTCCTGCTTGGGAAAAATGCAGAAGAAACTGTTGTTGTGCTGTTGAACACAGCTTACAAGGACAGAGCTACGGAAACAATTCCAGTGTACAAGTGGTTTTCTAATTTCAAAAAAAGTGACATGTCAATTGAAGACAAAACTCATTCTGGATGTCCATCAACTTCCTGAATGGAAAAAAAAATGTTGACTTACAGTGCATTTGGAGTCTGTTCCACCAGGTCAGACTGTTAAGCAAGGTTTGTACTTAGAGGTTCTGTAAAGATTGTGTAATGGTGTACAACAACAACAACAAAGCCTGATGGGAGACTGGTTTTGCCACCACGACAATGCACCTGCTCAAGCAGCAATCTCAGTGTACCAGTTTTTGGCCCAAAACAACATGCTTCTCTTGCCTTATGCACCTGACTCACCTGACCTCCCTCCATGTGACTTTTGTTTGTTTCCACAAATGAAGAGGGACAAAAAAGACAGAGATTTGATGATGTAAAAGAGGTGAGGGAAAAAAATAAGGGAGATGCTGTCAGTCATCCAAACAGATGACTTTGAAAAATCTTTCCAAGGATGGAATCTCACTTTTGACAAATGTATTAAGAGTAATGGAGATTACTTTGAAGACTATGAGGCTGTTCTGAAAAAAACAATGCATTGCTTTGAAAAAATCTGGTTTTGGGGGGGTACTCCCCTGAATTTTTGGAGCACAGAACTCAATCCTCTGTGACAGTATCCAAGAAGACACATGTCAAATTTCAGTGAGTTTGTGATTGGGTAAAAGGATAGTTAGTGTGTGCTTTTACAAGGCTCTGTCTTAACAGTTTCTTGTTTAAGTACTTCACAAGAAAGCTCTGCATTTTTACCTTATTCTACTTTGTACTTTGAGTCCATTTCCTAGCCAAGGAATGGTATGCTCTGATCAGCCAACTTTCCCCCACTTTTTATTCCCTTTAAAGCTTACTCTTGGTCCAGAAGTGGTCTCAAGCCACCAGACAAAGTTGCCAACAGAGTCTCCCATTCTCTCTCTCAGAATCAAAGAGCCAGGAACAATGATGACAGATGGACCATGTGGCACACTAGTTCAAGTCAGGCAATCTGTTCCAGTGTGTGTGAGGTCTACGAACCTCCACATCATCTCTAAAATGAAAAACACAAAGTCAAATGAGGGCAGTTACCAACTCCTGAGAGGCCAGGGATGCCTAATGCAGTTTCTTTGTACCAGTTGAGGAGAGAAGAGAGAAGAGGATGTGAAAGAGCAAATGTCTGTTACAGCAAATGTCTGTTAGAGCACAGATGGGAATTGTAAACAGGCATGGCCTTTGTGTGGTCAGACTTTTTACATCCATACACACTCATGCGCACGTATGTGTGGTCAGTCTTTGTACATCCATATGCACACACGCACATGCAAGTAGGCACACATGCAAGCACTTCACACCATGCTAGGGTGGACGGCAGCCTGATGGATTCTCATCTTGGCTGGTGCTGACATGCAAGTCCATCTCAGGCACTGCATGTTTAAATTGCCTTATCCGTCCCTTCCCCCGTTCACTTGCCTCACGATCATCCGCTGCCATCTATCATCCTTTGCAAGCCCTGCTGGGGAAATTTATCTTGGGGGAAATTTAGAGTTGTGAATCTAGGTAAAGATTAGTTATGTTTGGCCCTTGTTAACCTTAGGGAATTGGCTCCAGGACCCTCAGCAGGTACCAAAAATTCATGGATATTCAAATCCCTCCCATAAAACGCCGTAGTACTTGCTTGTAGCCCTTACACGGCCTCTTGCATACTTAACATCATCTGTCCATTACTGATAACGCCTAGTACAATGGAAACACTGTATAACCGAGCATGAACGCACCTTCTCAGCCTTGGAAGGATTGCTTTGAACATTTATTTGTTTTTGCAAATATTTCCCTCTGAGATTGTCAGAAGCCACAAAGGCAGAACGTGTGGACACACAGGGTCAGCTACACGTGCTCTGTAAAGTCTATGTGAAGAATTCATATTATCAGCCTTACCCATTGTGTTATCCACTGTATAAATATTATCAAGCAGCAACGATGATTTCCATATGCTACTAAAGCATACACCCAGAGCCCTGGTGGTGTACTGGGTTACACATTGAGCTTCAAACCTCAAGGTCAGCAGTTCGAAACCACCACGCACTCCACAGGAGAAATCTGAGGCTTTCTACTCCCATAAGAGTTACAGTTTTGGAGACCCACAGGGGCAGTTCTACCCTGTCCTCTATGGTCCTTATGAGTCAGAGTTGATTCAATGATATGGAGCTGAGTATTGAAAAATACACTCCAATTCAGAGAAAGTTGAGAGTGAGTGAGTTGAGGAACTCAGAGAAATTAGTTCTAATCACATTTCTCTTTTTTTGTATTCCACTCAAAAAGTCACCGTTACCAAGTCAATTACAACTCATAGTGGCCCTACAGGACAAAGTACAATGGCCCTGTGGCTTTCTGAGTCTGTAAATATTTACAGGAGCAGAAAGCCTCCTCTTTCTCTCACAGAACCCCTGGTGGTTTAGAACTGCTAACCTTGTGGTTAACAGCCCAACTTGTAACCCATTATACCAGTAGAGCTCCTATTTTACCCAAGGGTGGCCAAACTGTAATCCAGAAAATGTAAAAAAAAAACTGTTAGAAAGAAACCTCCACCTTTAAATCTCTCCTATAAAGGCACAACGTCTAAAGCCCCTTTAAGAAGAATAACAAGACTTGATCGTGGTGGTGGGTGCACAACTCTTTTAAATATGCTTAAACTATTGAATTGTATTACGTATGCATTATATCTCTACAAAACTGTCAAGTTGTGTTTGTTTGTTTATTTTTAAAAAGTGAGTGTTAGAAATCGCATAGGCTCATTGGCCATAAAGACCTGGGTTCTAGCTTCGGTGAGCCACAGCATGAGTTTGGGGAGTCACGTACCCTCCCAACTTAAGAGTGGCTGTGTTAAATGGCGAGATAGGTGTTAACTAGACCCATTTTCACCTTGCTTCATGAGTTTCCTGATTTCACAATTCTGAATCATGAGTTTCTACACGGGCGACATCACTCACACAGGCCTGAAAACTGGGTGGGAAAGAGGGTGGAAAACAATGGTCGGCATTACAGTAGTTTGCAGCCCTCCAGAGTCCAATGCAGCCCCCATATCATAGCCCTTAAGTGTTGCATTTGCTTGTGAAGGAGCAATGAAGTTTCCTCCGCTCCATGCAGGGACACCAGAAGCAAACCCAAAGCCACTGCCAGTGTGTCCGTTCCAACTCAGGGCGGTGGCCCCTATAAAGCATTTCTGAGACTGTCAGTCTTTCAGGCGCAAACAGCCTCCGCTTTCCCCCACAGCTCCGCTGGGTGAGAACAGGGAAGCTAGAGACAGGAGGGAAAAAGGTGTGAGAATCTCTACCCTCTGCCTGATTAAAAAAAATACCCTCTTGGAAGCTTTCACATATTTGACACGATACCCGCCCCCCCCCCAAAAAAAACAACCCTCCAGGGGTGTCGTCAGCAGGAAAAGGTAGGAGTAACCAAAGAGAAGTTTTAACCAGTGAAATACTAATATGCTGTAGAAACATGGAACTTTGTCCTTGTTTTTAAAGTGATAGAAACTGGCATTCATTGGGGTGGTGGGGGGTTAGGGGGCTAACTTAATCAATCATTGCATGTTGCCAGCTTCGGATTTGCAATCCGTTTTGGAAGGACACCAGCAATATCTTCCCTCAAGCCTCCCTTCTCAGACAGGAGCTGGGCCTGCGGGCAGTCCAGCTCCAAACGTCTTGGAGCAGATGCAGATTACATCTAAAGCTTCTTGGAGCAGGCATATTTGCATTACTATCTACCCATAGAAATTCATCACACTTTCAAGGGTGACCTCCTTGGTATAAATCCATCCAGCTGTCTCTAATGAACCTGTAGGTGTCAAAGTCATCTCCTATTCTGTCATCAATTAATGAGCCATGGGACCCATTTCAGTCTGGGGTTCAGATTATGGCCCTGTTGTTGCCTCCCTCTAGCCATTCTGTAAAATGGATAAATGGGGACCACAGCCAATTTGGTCCCTTGAGTGTCAGGGCTCTGATTAAAGTGGGAGATGGGTTCTAAATGGGAAGCTCCCACACAGCTGATGGCCCCAGGCTCTGCCACCTGTGTATGCTCCTCTCTGCAGTACACAGACTCAAGGTAACTTCAAGTGGAGATTGATTTGGGCTTTCATTTAGAACCAGCTGCCCATAGTGCGTGCTCCTGGGTGACAGCATGGAGCATGGATAATTGAAATCCCCAATCTCCCAACGTACATAGCCCCTTCCTCATTTAGCTGTCCCACGTGTGGGAGATAAAAGGTAAAACAGATTCCATGCAGGTGCCCACCCCTGCCCTGCCCTTCCAATCTGGCCTAATACGACAAAGGTCAAGTTCAAAGAGGCCAAATGCTCTCCAGCACAAATAATCAGACTCTATGGAATCAAGAGTTCGACCCATGGCTCCCCAGACACAGTATCTCCCTTTTTTCAAAAAGTCATTTTATTGGGGCCTCATCCAACTCTTATCACAATCCATATATCCATCCATTGTGTCAAGCTCATTTGTCATTTGTTGCCATCATCCTCTTCAAAACATTTACTTTCTACTTCAGTCCTTGGCATCAGCTCCTCTTTTGTTTCCCTCCTCTCCCCCTTCCCCCTTCCCTCATGAACCTTTCATAATTTAAAAATTATTATTATTTTGTCATGTCTTACATTGCCCGCCGTCGGTCTCCCTCCAATCCCCTTTTCTGTTGTCCATCCCAAGGGGAGGAGGTGGGGGAGAGGGGAACTGATCGCAAGGGTCTACAGATAAGCAGTGTCCCCTTCTTACCAGCTGCCTTGCGATTGCACACCCACTGCGTCCCGTGAGGGAAGGCCGGCAGCACGGGCTGCAGGGCCATTAGGGGGCTGCTGCACATCAACAGCACAAGCGCTGCACATCGTTGCATTTCCAAAGGCCCTCAGCAGACCCGGCCGTAGCAGCCTTGTGGAGTTGATGGGCTGCTCCCCATTGCTACTCACGTTGTCCTTGGAGGGGTTTCCCCCACCCCGCCCCCAGCACCCCTATCTCCACTGACCTGCAAACATCCCTCTCTTGAGATGGTTCTCCGTTTGAGAAGATGCCATGGTCATCGCTTCCCATCTGTCTTAAAGGAGATGAGTTGGTTCACTGCGACATGAGGGGGAAGAACACAGAGTCGGTGGCCGGGACCCAGGGCTATGGGCTATGGGCTGAGACTAGCTGTGCTTCTAGTTCGGGCTTCCGGACTGTGTGAACTTGGCTAGGCTAGGGCACCGCACCTCAACATGTTCATCTAAGAGCCCTGGTCTGCTGTCAGAATAAAATGAGATCGTGAGGGCAAGAGGAGATGACTTCTTGAGGGACCCCTGAATATGGAAGTCAACAGTCAGTCCCTTCCAGTCTAGGATGCTCTGGTCAGAAATAAAAACACTCTTAATGGACACAGCAGGACTCTCATTTGATAAAACAGTTGCAAATCTGGTTCCTTTGCAGAACGTGTTAAAAAAGACATACCTAAAAAGTGCTCATGCTTGAAAAGAAAAATAGTAATCACGTTGCTTCCCTATGGCCTTTACAAACCTTTACCATTTATTCTAGCTTCAGCGGGCTGAAATTAACAGAATCGTTCTGACGTAGTCTAATGCAGATGAACAGATTTCAAATCATTCAACCTCACCTATTCTCTCCCTCACTCCTGGAAGCTGAGAAGTGAATCGCTCGTTCCGTCTGGCCTTTTTGATAATTTCCCAAATGCTAGAGGAAACAGCTATCTTTAAAGTCCCCCTGGTTAGCTCCAGAAATGCCACACTTAATGTACTTTGCTGTGTCATTCAAACGTATTCGGATGTTCTAAAAATGCCTACCCAGGAAATGTTGAACCCTTGTAGCCTGTTCCCTTCCAAGCTTCTTACCCGCTGAATTGATTCCCTGGGCAAAAAGCTGCTTCACCCACCAGGATTGGAGCTCTGCAGGACTTGTGTTGATTGTAAGAGCTATTGTGTACTGAAGTTTTACCATGTTCTGGGTCTCAAAATTCACGCTAGTCTCATTTCATTTTAATAGCAATCCTTTAAGGTAGGTGTTTTATGCTCATCTTAAGATGATAAAATGGAGGCTCAGAGAGTGAAATTAACTTGCTAGACTGTAAATTTCATGAGAGCCGGGATCATGTCTGTTTTCATCAGTAACAAAATAGTAGGCATACCATAAATAGAGTTTTAACGGCCAATTGAATCAAATGGCATGATAAGAAAATGTCTGTTTCGACGAACAAAAACCCAGTGGGGACTAGAGGACCGAAGAATCAATGATAGATTCAAGGGGGAAATTAGATTTTTAAAAATAATATCAATCATGGTAAACTGTTGCCAGCCATTTGTGCACTAGAAATTTGTATGGTTGTTGGGCTGACTTCAAGCTACTATCCCAGGCTCAGAGAAATAACATGGCCCAAATCGTGAGGCCCACCCACTCCAGCTGCTATTTCGAATTCGGTAGGAATTGTCTAAAAGGAGTCTATTTTTTTTTTCTCATGGAGAGAAGTGACCTTCTGAAACGCAACCTTGCTTTCCATGCTAACCAACCCATGTGTGGCTGCCTGCGACGGTCAGTGGTTTCTCTAATGCTAATTATAATGCTCACAGTCGCTGGAAAGCAACAGGCAAGGACAGGCCATTATTACAGTGTCTTCATGTAAGCTCAAACTTGACATGGGTGGAATTATGGATTGAAAATAGAACCTTCACCTCCCTAGGCCACCCTATTTAATAATTAAGCCTGAGTTTATATGCATTCCTAAAAGAACACATTGAGTTCCCTTACATAGACAATATCATATTCTCAAGGTTAGCTTAAAATCCTTAAAGTAAAATCAAAATAAGAGTAGAATAGTCACAGGATGGCAAATATGTCAAAAAACCATACAGGACTGAAAAACAGAAACCATACATGAGGAAGTCCATCATTTTGTCTTAAAAGGTAGATTATTTTATTTTAAAGAGATCACCTTTTCGGAAAGCCTGTTATCAGTCTTTTCCCAGTAAAGACTCAGCGCAAGTGCCAACAAAGAAGTTGTTGAGAGCTAATTCCCCTCGATAAACTAATATTCTGCTCAGAAAGCAAACCATGAGCCTGCTGGTAGCCAGGCAAAGAGAAGATGTAAAAACAGCTATTGTGGGAAACTCATTAGAAAAGAAAAACGACCTCCCAAAATAAACACCCAAGCTGCATCAAATCAGATACCAAATTGTTTGGAAATGAAATTATCTTCAAGAGGATATTTACTACTAGCAGTCAAGATTTAAACAAATAAAATTATAGGAGAAAAAAAAGACCCAATTTTCTCGTGAGGATTTATCGTGGTTAAACACACCAGCATCCCTGGCTATCGCCCGGCTCTTTGAGCTGCACACAGGACAGATGACTACAGGAAATAAGCAGAACAGGGCCGATGTCCTAATGGGAGGAAAACCTCAACGGCTGCTTGAAAAACTGAAGAAAAGCTCATTGTGAACTGGGCGCTCAAGGTGGAGATAAAACCGGCAGTGCCTTTTGGCTCAATGAGCTCATAATAGAGAAGGAAGAAGCAGAAGAATGAGCAGGACATACAGAGACACAGATGACTAAATAGGAGCCATTAAGCAAAGAGACAGCCTGGTTTTCCCGGCAGCGCTCAGTATTTCGAGACATAGGGAAATCATGAGGTGATCACAACAAAGGTGGAATGGAGAACTGAAACAAACCAACACAAAACACGGGAACATTGAAAATGGGAAAACATTTGGGAACCTGTCAGTGTACCCTTAGTCCCAGACACAGGGGGGACCTAGTTGAGACTGTGCTCAGCTAGTGGCAGATATGGACAAGAGTCATAAGGGACTTTCATCTATTTTGGTCATGAAAAAGATACATGAATAGATGGATGGGTGCGTGAGTGTATGGATGGGGGAGCAAGTGGGTTGGGGGGCAGAGTGGGTGCATGGGTAGGTGGGTATTTCGCTGGCTGGCTGGATAGATGGAAAGCAAGCTAATCAACAATATTGCTATTGTCATTTATTTGTTGTTGTGTTGATTCCAGTTTGTGGCAGCGCCCGGTGTGCAAAGTGGAACTGCTCCATCGGCTTTTCAAGTCTGTGACCTTTCTGAAGCAGGGGACTAGCCTTATGTCCAACGTGCCTCTGGGTAGGTTTGAACTGCCAACTTTTGGGTTAGTCACTGAGCCCTTAACCATGGGGAACACCTAGGGATCCATAAATACATACACGAATGAACGAAAGAATGAGAGAATAAATGAACAGTTGGTGAAGGGAGAAAGGGAAGAAGAGAACAGAGAAGGGCCACTTCGATTCCATTCAAAAACCATACATGGCACACTGCCCTGTGGGAAATTCCAGACGATTCCAAGAAGGCATGGTATCTTAGCCCAGGTGTTCACAAGACTGCTTGGTGAAAATAAGGTGCACTCAGGAAGGGATAACAATCTACCACATAATACCTGCCGAGAGCCAAAAAAAATTGATATGGATGTCTACCACGCATGGATTTTGATGCACAGAAACTCAGCTGGGAGTTGCAGTGGTCAGGGGCCTTCTGGTGGCCAAACGAGAAGCATTCAAGTGGCTTACAAGAAAGGTCTGGGAACCTCAATGGAGCAAACTTGTATGGAGTCACCATGAGGCAAACATTAATTCGATAGCAATCGGTTTGGGTTTGTTTGCTTGTTCTCATGTTTAGTGAACGCCCCAATAGAGCTGGCGTTCGGAGCCTCTTGGTAACCCAGTGAAACTGGATCTACTAATATTGATGATGATCCTTCGTCACAATCTTCAAAGGGCTTATACTTCCTCCCAAAACCCGACGTGATAACTGTGAATGGGAATCCTGATGTCCTCGAAAAAGATAAGGAGACACATTTTCTGATGACCAACTCGACAAAGCATAATACACAGGACGCTATCCATGCCCACATTACTTCGCTTGGCATTTCTCACACTGTGGTGGCTAGTTTGTGTGTTCCCGTGATGCTGGAAACCATGCCAGTAGCAGTTCAAACACCAGCAGGGTCACCTAAAGTGAGCAGGTTTCAGCAGAGCTTCCCGACTAAGGCAGAAGGACCTGGAAGTCTACTTGAAAAAAAGTCGTGCAGTGAAAACCTTCGGAAGAACAGCAGAACATTGATCCAGTGCCTGAACGCGAGTGCCCCACATACTGGAAAGCAGCCTCGTCAAAGGAAAGCTGACCTAATAACAAGGACAGAGCAAAGCTTTCAGGGCCTTCATTTGCTGAAGGGACACAATTCAAAATGAAAAGAAGCAGCTACAAACATCCATGAATAAATGGAACATGGACGACGGGACTAAATATGAATCTAGGGGAAATAATAGAATGGCTAAAGATCAATAGCCTAGCCCCCCCCCCCAGGGCCCTGAGATAATAGCTAGTTGGAAGCAGACAGTCATATGGACTCCTATGTCAGGAATGCCAAATCGTAGGGGATGGCGTTGTGCTCATTGTCAAAAACAAACAAACAAAAAACACTTCGCAATCTATCCTGAAGTACAATGATATTAGTAATAGGATAATATTCCTATACCGACAAGGAAGACCAGGCAGTATGACAATTATTCAAATTAATCCACCAATTACTAAGGTCAAAGATGTAGAAACTGAAGTTGTTTTCTTACCAAATTCTACAGTCTGAAACTGACCAAACATACAATTAAGATGTGCTGATTTATTGTTGGTGATAGGAATGTGAAAATAGGAAAAAGAGAATGACCAGTAGTTAGAATGTATGGCCTTAGATATAGAGCATTGAGACTATTGCTAGATCAATGACTTGTTCAGAATACCATGAGAGAAACACACACTTTGCATTTCTTCAGTTGCAATAATGAAGGGCACTCTATGAGTAAAAAATGACCAATAAGAGAAATGCAGAAAAATGGAAAAAGTACACAGTCAGTGTACCGAAGTAAATTGTTGGATTTCAAACCCTTCCAGGAGGTAGCATATGATCAATAACTGGTGTTACTGATGGAAGAAATATAAGTGGCACTTAAAGGCATTAGTGAAAAACAATGGACTAGAAAGTGGCATAATACTGATTGAGATGTTTCATCAATACAACAAAGATCGTGACAAGTCTAGAAGTGCCCCCTGATCTATGCCAAGAAATTTGGAAGGCAGCTTACCTGGCCAACCAACTGGAAGAGAGTTAGCTGCACCTGCGCGCAATCCAAAGAAAGGCCATGCCACCCAAACACCGAGCTCACACTCAATGGCTCATAGCAACCCTGTAAGACAGGCTGAATTGCTCCAGTGGGTTGCCAAGGCCTCTTCTTCCTCCTGAGGTGTGGCTGTTGGTTTCCAACTACCGCCCTTATGATTAGCAGCCCAACTCATAAGCCAGTACATCGCCATGAGGAACAGTATCAGGAACATTATGCGGAAGTAAAATCCCGCTGAGGATAAAGTTAAGACATCTGCAGTGGTACAACCACAGGGAGCTGCCAGAAATTGAAGACGGGAACAGTTCTGCTCTGATATGCACGGTGGTGCTGTAAGTTAAAGGCGACTCAGAGGCAACTGGTTCCTGATGCGGATTGTAAATCCCCTCTCATTAGTCCTTTGTCCATGGTAGTGGGGATGGAGAAATCCCTTTGCGCAGCAACAGCCCTTCCAACACAGACAATCCCTTTTGAGCTGTGAGATGCCTTTAAGGAGATTTTTATTCTGACCCCACATGACAGAGTAGAATTTCCCCGTGGGGCTTTCTAAGAATCTTATGGGAACAGATCCCCATGGCTGTCTCCTTTAGAGCCTATGGGTGGGTTCAAACTGCCAACTTCTTGGTTAAGAGCCAAATATGTGAAACACTGCGCCATTAGGGCTTACTCCCTGATTATCCTCAGTCAAGCCACCAGAGGTAGGCCTCCCTTTGGGAAGAAAACCAAACCAGCCCCCAAGGCACAGCAGACCTTTGCCAATAAAAGCACATTTGGAGCTGAGCTGTCTTCTAAACACAAACAAAGCAACCCACTGCCACTGAGTGGCTTTTGACTTAAAATGACCCTACAGGGCAGGGTAGAACTGCGCCGGAGGCTTCTCAGGTTCTACATCTATAGGGGAGCCGAAAGTCTCCTCTTTCTCCCACCAGAGAACTTGCTGGGTTCAAACTACTAAGGTTTGCCGTTGGCAGTTCACTGTGTATCCCGTATGCCTTGAGCTGCCCAGGATCATGACAAATTTTCCAACACTGCGAGAAGCAGTCTAAGCAGAGAAGGTGCAGACAACAACATATGCAATGGCGAGATCCAGAGTCAGAATACAGAGGAAATAAGAAACGCCGAAAGGAAATTAGGCAGCAAGGAGATACAAGTGATAGGAATCCTGGTGGCCTCTGGGTTATGCGTTAGACTGCTAACTACCAAGTCAGCAGTTCAAACCCACCAGCCACGCCAAAGGAGAAAGATAAGCTTTCCGTTCCGGACAGACTTACAGTCCCGAAACCCTAGCGAGCAGATCTCCTCCATCCTGTCGGGTTGCTAGGACTTGGAACCTAGTCAACAGCCATGGTTTGCTGCACATGCAAATGAGCCCTGGCAGCACCATTGTTCAAAAATCTCAATGCTAAGCAAAAGGTCTGCCATGGGAATCCACCAGCTACTCTGTAGGGGAAAGATGGGGCAGTCTGCCTCCATAAGGATGCCCAACCTGGGAAGTGCGGCAAATCCATGGCCGTGGGTTTGGGTTGGGCTGGGCTGAGTAGTGAAATTAATGAGCCCCCGGGGCTAAGCCTGTGGCTGTCCAAAAGGTTCAAATTGACCATCTGCTCCATGGGAGAAAGGGGTGGCAGTCAGCTTCCATAAAGATAACAGCCTTGGAGACCCTATAGGGGAGTCCTACTGTGTTCTGAGTCACAATCAACTGCACAGTTTAAATTATGTATTCCAGAGAAGCAGACTAAGCTAGGATAAGAGTATGTATGGAGTTCTTCAGGGAAAAGGGAAGAAATGGGAGCGAAGAGCAGTACTTTCCACCATATGAAGGTCTCCTTGTGTGGTTTGGGATCAGAGTTCCCCAATGACTGTGTTTCTAGAACAACCAGCTCCTCCTTCCTGTGCATTACGCACTGACTTCACTGCATTTCCCATACTCACTGCAAAAGAAGCTGTGGCAGAGGCTGCTGGTTTTCGTGCGTGTCTGTGTCATGGGGAGTTTATTTTCTCCCCCCGAAGGGAAATCCAGCTCAAACATGGTCTGCAAAACCGGGCTTGGCTCACGGTCTCCCGGGTCATGGGCAAATCTGAGCTTAGGGGCGGCATATTGTCAGTCTGTAGTTGATTTGCTTCCTAGTTCTTTAGATGGACCGTGTCCAAGCCCAGTGCATTTGGATTTTCTTCTGATATTTCATGTTCATAATGCGCACTTGGATTTGCTGCTGCACAATCTACCAGATGGACTGCTCTTGGGGTCCCACTCCCTCTGCCCACGCAGTCGCCCTGCACCCCTCGGCTGCCAACCAGCGCACATCAAGCACTACTTCTGCTGTCGAGGGCTGACCTGACGCTGAGTAGGGCCATTGTTTGTTTCCAATAAATTCCGGGAGGGATTCTTGGGGGCAAGGGGCGAGGAGTGGTCACTGGCCAACAAGAAAACCTGTTTTCATGAAAAGAAATCATTTCTGTGACTGCTGGTTCATGTTTTCATTTCTCATTCTTATTTATTGCCAAAATGGAACGACAGTAAATAAATAGAAAAGTAAATCTCTCCCACTCCCAGGACCCTAATAAACCAACTGTTTTCCTTTTCCTATGCTCCCGTCAAGTCGGGCCTCTCAGTTGAGGGGGCTGGGACTGTCGACCGGCTACACTTTTGTTTCCATTCTTCATAATGACCATTTTCCATGATGCTACAGAGTCGATCTAGTTATTATTTTAACAGGTGTATGATACTCCACAGCGGATATGTACCAAAGGAAGCCCTGGTGGCATTGTGGGTTAATTGAGCTGCTAACCGCAGGGTCAGCAGTTCAAAGCCTCTGGCCGCGCCCTGGGTGGAAGACAGAGCTTTTTATTCCCGTAGCAAGAACTGTTACTTTATTAATTTCATAAAGCTCATTCTACTTTGGATGAAAAAAAAAGTGAGGCCTGGAGGTCCACACTTTTGGTTCTTTGGTAAGTTTGCTCAAATAAATCCCACTTGGTTTCCTCAAAAAAAAAAGGGGGGGGAACAGTCTCAGAAGCCCATGGGGCTAGTTCTACACTGTCCTATAGGGTCACTATGGGTTGGAATCAACTCATTGGATTTTGTGGGTTTTGTCTACGTATGACTGGGTATTCTCTATTGGTGTGCTCAGTGGCTGACCCAAAGTGGGCAGTTTCAGGCCTCCAGAGGTTTCCTGGGAAGAAAGGCCTGGAAAGCAACTTCCAGAAAACCCGCTCTTGAAAACCCTCTGGTGACCAGTCCCACTCCCACTCAACAGCGGCTGGTTTGGAGCGTGAGGTGTCCCTAATAGGGCTAAACCTATCAATGAAAGTCTTTGCGGTTGTGGCATATATGGTTTGGGTTCCCTGCACCCTTCCCCCCCCCCCCCGTTTAAACCTTTAGTGGTGGGAAGAGGTGATTTTTTTCCCTAGAAGTTTATCTTTCAAATAAAATTTCACAAAGGAAGTATTAGGAAATGAACAGTTTTATGGTTGTGGATTCCTTCATTGAACTTCCTTTCTAAATCAAAGAAATTTCAGCTGCCACAAGCAGCATATAAATCCACCAACAGAAGGAATTCTTATATCCTGGAATTTCTGCTAATTCAAAAGGTACAGCATGTTTTATTGGCCTCCCTCAATGTGTCCCTACTTGACCATCCCAATTTCAACAGGCCCCCGCACGTGCAGTCACTGTCCTTCGTGGTCTTTCCCATTAACCTATAGGAGGAGGTGCCCTTAAGATTTTCCTTTTTGGTAATGTAAGGATTATCCTTGATCTATCTTATTTCTTACAAATAGTCTCCACATCTGTTCTCCTTGTTAAACTAAGTGTAGTCTGTGGCTCGTAAATCTTTCTTTCGTGTAGGGACCAAGTGGCAAGAGAGGGGAAACGACTCTCAAGGTAACACAGCCAATTAGTGGCAGAATTCCTAGTGTCCATGCTCCTTCGTTTCCAGAGAAGTGCCTCTGGGGGTGGGGCGGGGGGTGGGGCGGACAGTGCTTTGATGGCATTTTGCACACATGTCACAGAAAAGATTGCTTTACTGTGACCATAACACTCTGCTGGTTGGCCTAGCTAACACATTGTCACAAGCACACTCTTACGCGGATGCTCCCTGTCCCTTTGGGATGGTAAGACTCTGCTAAGATTGCTGTGACTTTAAAATTGAGGGGGTGGGTAGATGCGAATGTGAAATCACCTCAGAATTATATTTCATGAAGTCTTTAGAATAGAGATCATTTTCACATAAAAAGGCAGCCATGATCAATCAATGGAAAGCGCTCTTCCTAGACAAGCTGGTCAGAGCTCTGGGAAGGCCCGCAGCTGCCTTCCACAAGCCATGGAAAGTGAAGGCAGTGAACTGGGCCACATGGATGGCAAGCCATTTTCCACCCCAGTACATAAGTTCCCCAAACTGCATTCCGAGTAATGAAAATTCCAGGGATTTAAAAAACAAAAACAAGCAAAGAAACAAAAACCACTGTGTTTTTATTTTTATGTTTGTTTCAGTTAAAAAAAATGGAATGGGACATCTCTGGGTAGTTTGTGATGAGGCTGCTTGGTCACAAGCCTATTAACAAAATGAAGCCACATCCATCACCCTGGAGTCGAACTCAATTCATAGCAGCCCCTTGTGTCTCAGAGTAGCTCTCTGCTCCAAAGCGTTTTCAGTGACTATAATTGAATCCAAAGAGATCACCAGGCCTTTCTTCCAGGCACTGCTGGATGGATTCCAACTGCCAGCCTTTCAGTTAATTGCTGGACCTGCCACGTACAAACCGTTGGTATTAGCTAGGGATGTTGGGTACCAATTCCTCTGTTTGGCAATTGTGAAAACTTCACCCCCGTTCATTCCGTCCCCACTCATCCCCTTTGCTTTCTCCCAGGGAAGACAGGAAGCTAATTTCATCTCTGGGTGACAAGGCCAGACGCTGGGTTCTGGACTGGTGACTCCATCTCAATATCGTGCAAGTACCAAACTCCCGTCCCCAGCAACTGTACCTTGCTCTCAGACCTCTGATTATGAAAAGATATTAAAATGCCAACATCTGACCTGAGAAGTGGAAGCCTTGGTGGCAAATTTCATTAAACTGCCTTTGCCTGAAGCATCCCTTCTCATGTCCGGAAACTGTATATCCATCCCTGTGCATGCATAAATGAAATAGGCACTCCGTGATCTTAAGCAGCTCCCCAAATCTAGTATATGCATGCGGTTATTTATCACTCACTCCCCCGTTTAGACTTACTTTGTTCACACTGTTGAGTGAACGAACAACCAAGAAGCCAAAACCCACTGCCGTCAAGTCGATTCTGAGTCACTGTGGCCCTTTCCAGGGTTACTGATGCTGTCAATCTTTATGGGGCCAGAAAACCTTACCTTTCTCCCTTGGAGTATCTGCTGGGTTTCAACCACTGACCTTACGGATATAAGTCCAACGCTTTCACGGTAGCTCGAACAAGCCAGTGAGTAAATAAAAAGATACCTTGAATGAGAGGAGTCCCAAACAAACAAAGGAACAGGGTAATATCCAGTTGACCAGACGCTTCTGTACAGAGTAGAACCCCACTCTCTAGGGTTTTCAGTGGCTGAGATCTTTCAGAATGAGAATGCCAGGACTTTCTTCCTAGGCACCTCGCAGTAGATTCAAATAACTAGCCTTTCGTTAGTAGTTGAGTACTTAACCGCTTACCACCCACACTGTTATCGAGTCAATGCTGACTCATCGTGACCCCCTTTGGGTTCCTGAGTTGGCAAATGTTAACTGAAGAAGAAAGCCCAGTCTTTCTCCTATGGAGCGATTAGGGGTTTCAAACTGCCCACCATGAGGATCCCAGCCCAACCAACTCTTAAGCACAACACCACCCAGGGGCTGGCTTCATCAGTCTTTAAAAATGGAAGCAAAGGTATAATCTACTGAATGCTCTGGAAGAAGAACTGGGTATAGGATCCAAATAGGCGGGGGCTGACCAGGGCCCATGTTGAAACTGGAAACAGCCCTCAGTGCAGACTCCTGAGCAATGAAGGCGCAGCTTCCCCGTCCTACCAGCAGAGAAATTGTCCCCTCGTGTGGTGATGACACATCTCTGTGCTGCCTTGGACAGCCTTCTACAACTCCCTAATCCATCCTGAGGGTGGCCCACCCACACCACATGGCCAGAGGCTTTGCACACTGCCCACTGCCCGGCCTACTGATAATCCTGAAGCGCAGATGTGCTCTAAAGCCATGCGAGTGGCCATGGCACTCCTGCTCGGGCCTTGAGAATTGACTGCGTGAACTTTAAGACGAGCTAGTGATCCACAACAACTTGCCAGAAGTTCTCCTTAAGTCATCCCTGCAACAAGGAAGCCTTTGAATCAATAGGCGGATCCAACACCACAACTGTGCTTCCATTTTGTAATACCTTTCTGCAGGCACAAAAGAGGCAAAAGAAGAGACCTCCTAGCCGTGATCCTGGCGCACCCACACACAGCCCAGGATGCCCGTTGACAGCTAAACTCTGAGATGCTGCTGTGAACTGGCTAAACGTTAAAGCCAAGTCCTTCTCCCAAGTGCTCCTAAAGAGTGGGCAACTTTTCCATTTCAGAGTCCTCCGAACCCCACGCATACTTCCACCTCCTCCAACCGGCTATGTGAGAATGGAAAGGCCAACACCATCTCCGGGTCAAGGTGATTGCCAAAGGCCCCCTGGACTTGGCTGGCTCCTCGAGCGCTCCACACCCTGCCCTCCAGAAGGGAGGCCCATGGAAGAGCGCCAGGCAACAAAGAGCCAAGGAGCGTCTCTGTGCCTCTGCCAGCTCCCAAAGGGCACAGATCCCAGGGCAGCAAGAAGAGAGGAAACTTGCTTGCTCCATGGCGGGAAAGCCAGCTGCCAGTCTAACAAGGAGGAAGCATGAATCACAGGCAAAGGCTTGAGGCTGCAGAAAGTGAAAAAGCCCAGAAGAGGGTGGGGATTGGGGAGTGCAAACCCAGGGCTGGGGCTGGGGATCAGAGGAGGAGTTCCGTTTGGGTGGCATGCTCAAATGGCATCTATGGGTAATGCTCCTGTCATAGCAGGACCACGGGGTGCTAATGTAGCCCTGGGGGAAGAAAGGATGGGGGTTCAAAGTGATTTTGAACATCAGATTTCACAATGAACATTCTCTCTAGTTCGAGGTTCAAGCTCAAGTGTGAAAGGGGGTGGAGGACCCTAGATGAGAGGCTGGCTATTGGGGAATATGCCCTGGAATCTAGAGCAGTCTTCACAGTCCCTACACACTGGCCACACTAAACAAGGCCCAAATCTTCAGTCAAACGCCTCTCAAAATGCAAGAGGCATCCGTTGGCTAGGGATGGCTGAGGGCCAGCTTCATTGGTTGTGGATCAGCAGACAGTAGTAGGCTGGAGTGGCAGGGGCGGGGGTGGGAGGGGGGAAGGGTACAGGAACCCAGCCAACTGATTCTATTATTACTCCCCATCTGCACCAGCAGCCCCCAGGATACCTTTGCTTTCTGGTTAGGGAGTACACAGCGCAGGCTTTTCTCGAAAGTTCCTCTTGGGGCCCCATGTTCCAGCCCTTGATGAATGACAAATGAGAGCATGAATGAATTCATTTTCTTGAGCTGATAGAAACTGGAGGATGTAACACCTCTGTAGAAAAACACATTCACGGCCAAAGTCTCCTGGCTAAAAAGTGGAGTTGAAGGAGATATTTCAAATCCAGCACACTTCCAAGATCACAAAAACTTTCCATGGGGGTGGGGAGACTGGAGGGACACTTGCTTTTCCACAGACGCTCCGTTTTCTGTTAGCCCAAGAAAATATTACCTCTGGGTGTCCAAAAGGATGTGAAATAAAAATCCAAAGACAGAGTCATTAAAAGAAAATAAAGAAAATGCTAAGCCTCTTTGGCGAAGATGTAATGACTGAAAGTTCAGGCCTGTGGGTCATTTCTATGTAGGGGATTTAAAAGTAGCGGCAGCCCCACAATGAGGGGCTTCGGTAATGAGAAACCCTGGCATAGCCCACTTCTACACCCCCAAAGAGTGGTGGTCCCTCCAGGGTCCCTATGAATTGGAATCAACCCCAAGGCAGTGAGTTTGGGATTTTGGAATCCTACCCAAGACAAACAAGGACTTGCTGGTGTGTTCCCCAGTATCCCTTGGCCCTTTGTAGTGAAAAGGGGAGCAGAAGGGGCCTGCAGGATGGGTTCACCTAAACAGCTGCCACCCTAGTCAAAGGTCAATAACCTTTGAGACACTGGACTCCACTCACTCAAGTGCTGCCTTCAGGTGGTAAGCTGAATCCCCCCTTTCCTTTCTCAGGCAATCTTTCTTCCAGTGGTTCAGCGTCCTGTGAGGAGATTTGGGGGATGTAGAGACAGAATGACAGCTTAATTTCAAGTCATTGACCCGGGGTGGTGGTGGTGAGGGGCTTTTACATTAGGATTACCTTTCCCTGGCAAGTTTTCCTTTGAGGTTTAATGGCCTCTGGCCCCAGGAAAGAATGCTCAGTTTTGGGTTTTCTGTGTGAGTGAGCAAATGAGGGAGGAAGGGAAACAGGCAGGGAAGGGGGGACAGAGGGGAAGGAGAGAGGAAGGGAGGGGCTGCAGAGTCCTGAAAACCTACTCCTTGAAGGTGGGTGGGAAGGGAGAGAGAGCCCAAGGGCACAGGAGTGAAAGGCGGAAGCTCCTAGAAAGGTCCTCACCCCAGTTCTGGAGCTAGGGCAGGGTTACCCTTTCATTTTAACTCTTGGTGTCCCGGAGCAAAGCATACTCAGGCTCCTGGGCCAGCAGCTGCTATTGCGGTTTCAATCCAGGCAGTCCCTGCTGACAGAAACGAGATCCCTTGCTCAGTGTGTCTTTACATCGAATTTGTAGGTTGAGTTGGAACAGGTGCCTAGGTTTTTATTTTACCTTACTGCAGCGTAAGGGGGACCTTGGTAGTGCTGAGGGTTAGGTGTTAGGCTGCTTTCCACCAGGTCAGCCGTTCAAAATCAGCAGCTCCTCATTGAGAGAAACCTGACGCTGTCTGCTCCCAGAGAGATTCAGCGTCTCAGAAACCCTATCATAGAGCGGCTGTGCGTTGAACCTGACTCGATGTCAGTGGGTTTGAGTTTGGACTTCTAGTGCAAGGAGGAGCCCCAGTGGGACAGTGGTTAAAGCACTTGACTGGTAAATGAGAGGCTGGCAGTTTGAAGGAACCCAGCAGTTCTGTGCAAGAAGGATGTGGCAGCCAGCTTCCTAAGGTGACAGCCGCTGAAACCCCACGGGGCAGTTCTGTTCTGTCCTACAGCAGCACGAGTCGGAATGAACAAGAAACAGCTCTGCGTCTTTTCGGTGATTTAACAGGCAGCAAATGAATGTGGCTGTGAAGATGGATTTGCTGGAAGTAGGGGTTGGTTCAGTCATTTCCAAAGTGAGGTCAAGCCACCTAACATTGAAGGCATACAGACATTGGTAACTGGGGAAGGCCCGCATAGACAACACCTTCAAGTGGGAAAATCAGAAGGGAAACCATTTTCTGAGTTTTCGCCACACAATCCAAGGTGGGAATATTTCTAGGAAAATACGATATTTTCTCCACATCAAGGATATAAATGCAAAAAGGATAACATTTTACCTTTTTTTGGCTGCAACTCAAACACAAACCTGGAAATATTGACTAGAAGGTTTAATTACTTTGCGTTTTATCGCTAGGAAGCTGGAACTAGCAAGGCTTACAAAAACGTTGCAGGTATAAGCATTTGGCATCAACATACATTTCCCCAGGGCTAGGAAGGTCCTATGACAAAATAGCCCACAGGGAAGAGTTTCTATTCAGGCAGCATTTATTGAACAACGACTATTTGTCAAGTACGCCCATGTTTGGTACGCTATTCAAACGTCGCCAGAATCCAGTCATGAGAAAGGCGAAACTCAAACCTGTGGCCTCAATTCCAACTCACGGAGGCCTCATGCCTTACAGAGGAGAGCCTTAGGGTTTGGGTGCAGGAATCTTGACGGAAATAGGTTCCCAGGCCTTTATTCCACAGTGCTATTGAGTTGGTTTGAACCATCCATCTTTGGGTTAGTAGATGAGAGCAAACTATTTGTTTCACCGACAGACCTTTTCTTCCACACACGTCATGGTACTCAATCCTCATAAGAACCCAACGAAGAAAAGAAGGTGTTCACAGCTGTGGGCTAGGAAATCAGGTGCTCCAAAGACCAGCGTGTGTTTGCAGTGGCAGTGTCTACAGGACTTGCACAAACATCCACTCTTTAAATCCTCATAACACCTTTGCAAATGATGGAAATCCACTCTTAGCAACTCGTAAAAGATTTAAAATGAAGAACCCGGGGTACAGGGAAGTGAAGGAACTGAACGGCCTAGTCCAGCCTCTCTGTTCGGCCCACTTGGTGGTCAGAAACAATTTCACAGCAGCCATTTCACTCAATCAATCCTCCCCAAGAAGATCAGCTCAACAGCCTAAAGAACCTGGGAAACTCAGAGAAAGTGATGTAGTCCTGCCACGCTGCGCATTGCAAGAAGGGATACAGAGCAAGATCTATCACGGATTGGGAGAGGAAGCTGGCTGAAAAGAGCAAACAGGTTGGGATGGGGTGGACAGGCCCTAGCGGCTGCACCAGCACTCTGTGGTGATCTGGAGACAAAGACAGCAACAATTCCTGGTGTGAAGCACAGACGGCACCTCCTGGCATTCCCAACAACACAGAGCCACGCGCTAGACAAACCTAAGGTGCAATAAGATCCTGACTGCTGCCTGCAACCAGCACACCCTCGGCACCCAGTGACCAGAGGAGTATCACCCACTGCCACCTCACATCCTCCGGTGGCTAGTGAACAGCCCCCACCCTCATCTCTGCAGCCCTAGTCAACCAGGGCAAAGGCTGGTCCAGCTCCATCTTCCTCCACAACTGAACCTCCCCCCACCCCAAGTAGCAGCAGACCACTTTGGCTTGATGCTTGATGTTTGCCCCACTATTTGAGAGGCTCAAAGAATCCCAAATGTGATAGACATCCCCCCAAAAGAAAGAGAAAATCACTAAGATATATCTTAATCCAATTTCCCAAGATCAGACAAAGAACGAATCCTTAAAGTGGTTCTGAAAAAATGAATTGTTATCTTGAAAGGGGAACCCATAAGACTAAGCTCTGGTGTCTTGGCAGAATTGTATGAGATGTGGATTATGAGCCAATAAAACTGGTCATGGAAACAATCACATTTCTGAGACCAAAGAGTCATTATTTGAGAAAAAGTGCGACTATGTGGAGGCAAGGAAGCTAGATTAATGGACATGGAAAGAATGACAATGGCCATTCATTAGGGAGAATGTAATGAATGTCACCGAATGACTTGTATAGACATTGTTGGATAAGAAAACACAAGGAAATCTTTTTGGGAAAATTTTAAAAATTAACATGTAAAAAGGAACTTGGAATGAAACATATCAAAACCGGAAAGAAAAATAGATCAACGAAGAATTATATATCCAGGGACACCGTCCCTCAAATATGATGACAAAAATAGGACATATCCAAAATAATCAAATTAAGAGAATTTATGAAAACCAGACCAAAAAGAACAAAGCCAAACGCACTGCCCTTGAGTCGATGCCGACTTATAGCGGTCCTGTAGGACAGGGTAGGACTGCCCTTCTGAGTTTCTGAGGCTGTTTTCGGGAGAAGAAAGGCCTGTCTTGCTCCCTCAAAAACCAAACATCCTGTATTAAACGTGATTAAAGGGGGTCCTACAGGCCAAGAACCTACGATGACAAATGAGAACCTAAGATTAAGATAGCCATATCATTGTAAATGTGGGTGAGTGCAGAGTGGAGACTCAAAGCCCATTGGTAGGTAACTGGACACTCCCTTACTGAAGGCTTGTGGGGAGGAGATGAGCCAGTCAGGGTGCAGGGTAGCAATGATGAAACATAACTTTCCTCTAGTTCTTAAATGCTGCCTCCCCACCACTATCATGATCCCCATTGTACCTTACAAATCTGGCTAGACCAGAGGATGTACATAGGTACAGATAGCAACTGGAAACACAGGGAATCCAGGACAGATGATCCCTTCAGGACCAGTAGTGAGAGTGGCGATGCCTGGAGGGTGGAGGGGATGTGGGGTAGAAAGGGGGAACCAATTACAAGAATTTACATATAACCTCCTCCCTGGAGGATGGACAACAGAAAAATGGCTGAAGGGAGACATTGGACAGTGTAAGATATGACAAAATAATAATAAGTTATGAATTCCGAAGGGTTCATGAGGCAGGGGAAAATGGGAGGGAGAAGGAAATGAGGAGCCGATATTAAGGGCTCAAGTAGAAGACAAATGTTTTGAGAATGATGATGGCAACAAATGTACATATGTGCTTGACACACAATGGCTGTATATATGGATTGTGATAAGAATTGTATGCGCCCCCAATAAAATGATTTAAAATATAAAATATCACACAGAAATCAACCTGAATGAAATCCTTTTACAAAGAAAATAAATCTACAAGACTAAAAACAGGGAAATGGCGGCATCTGACTGTACATAAAAACTTCAAAACAAAATGAGAGAATAAATAGTGCAATCATACCCCTTCCCCATGAAGAGGGAGTCAAGGTGATACCCGAAAAATGACATCGTTTTACACTTAAGAAAATAAAAGTAAATTTCAGGGTGATCACCAATAATAAACCTCACCAAAGTTAAAAGAGGAAGAAATTCATAAAGACTCAGTAAACACAAAATCAAAAGCAATGAAGGAAATGAAATGAAAATGTATCAACACTAATTACTGAGTACAGAGAAGTGTAAGGACTTTTATCCCCACAAAAAGCACAACAAAGTGACAGCAGGAAATTTATACCTATTGCTAATTACATTGCAAATAAATGAGTTGAATACACCAATCATGAGACAGGTGCCAGAATGGATAATGAAACATGAGATATCTGTATGCTACCTTCAGGAGACACAGTTTAGACACAAAGCTAAAAATATATGTCAAACAAACAGCAACCAAAAAAAGAGCAGGAACAGCACTATCAAGCTCTGATTAAATAGATTTTATAGCAAAAAAAACAAACAGCGCAAGAAACAAGGAAGGGCTTTCTCAATTGATAAAGGGTTAATCCCACAAGAAGACATAGCCATAATAATATCTATGCACCCAATAAAAGAGCGTCCAAATGCCTGAAACACATTTTAAAGAACAGACAAGAGAAAGAGACAACTCCACAATGATAATAGGAAACTTTGACACAACACTTTTAATATAGTACCGAACAACTCGAAAGAAACTCAAGGACACAAAAGAACTTCAAACTTGACTTCATATATATATACAGTGCATTCTATAACAGTACACTATACATTCTTTTCCAGCACACGTGGATCATTCGTCAGATTAGACCATGCAAGGAGCTTCAAAGGGTTGGTGGAAATATTCCATTATATATGTCAATTGCCTTTTTCACTAAACGTTTTGATACTTCCTCACATGTTAAGCCATAAGTAATATTAAATTTTAAAACTTCAAAATCCTACAAAGCATCTTCTTGGATAACAGAACATTACAATTATAAATCAATAACAGGAAGAGCCAGGGGGCAGGAAGAATCAAATTCATAAAAAGTAGGTAAGCTCTGCTTAAGAAACAGTGAATAATATAAGAAAAAATAATACCCTACAACCAAATGAGAATAAAAACAAATACCAAAGCCATGCAAAAACGTACTGCTATCCAGTGGATTATAATTCATAGTAATGCTATAATAGGATAGAATACAACTGTCCCTGTGGGTTTCTGAGACTGTCACTCTTTATGGGAGTAGAAAACCTCATCATTCTCCCTGAGGCTGGTGGTTTTGAATTGCTGACCTTGCAGTTACAACTATGCCACCAGAATTCCTTACCAAGGCTTTTAGGATGTGGCAAAAGCAGTGCTCAGAGGGCAATTTGTAGCAATAAATGCACACCTAAATTGGAAGAGTCTTTAAAACCAATATCTTAACCCTACAACTCCAACAAATACAAAAAGAGCAACAACAACAAAAACAACAAACCTCTGCAGTCTCCCAAAGTAAATAATAAAGATCAGAGCCTAAATAAATGAAAAAGACAAGAATAAACAAGAGTAGAGTAGAAGTTGCTTCTTTGAAAGTATCAATAAAATCGACAAACTGGTCAAATGAAGAAAGTAAAAAAAAGATGCAAGTGACATAATTAAGAGGTTACATGGTAGGTGTTACAAACAACAGAACCAAATGGGATAAAAAAGATAAGAGAATACTATGAAGAAATATTCTCCAACAAATGTGAAGGGCTAGAAGAAATGGACAAATTTCCAGAAACATACTACTTATCTAAATTAATACAAAGTGATGTAGAAGTTTTAAAAAGACTCACAATAAAAGAAATATATGAGGTTATAAAGAGACTACCAATAACAGATGGCTTCAACATTCAACAAAACATTCAACACTAATTCTACTCAAACTACTCCAGAACCTAAAAAATAAAATTATTCTCCTGAATCCATTCTCCGAAATAACCCTAATACCAAATACAGACAAAGACACCACTAAAAGATACAAACAGGCCAATGTCCTGCTTGAATACAGATGAAAAATCCTCACCTATGGAATTCAACACCTTATCAAATATAACTATCTTACAACCAAGTAGGATTCATATAAGGTAAGCAAGGAAGGTTGGACATTAAAAAGTCAATCAGAGGAACCCACCTGATGTAAAGCCCTGGTGGTGTCGTGGTTACCTGTTGGGCTGTAATCCACATGGTCGGCAGTTCGAAATCACCAACAGCTCCCTGGGAGAGAGATTGCACTTTCTACTCCTGTAAACAGTTACAGTCTCAGAAATTCATAGCGTCAACATTGACTGAATGGCAGTGAGTGAGTATAATTCACTTCATAAAGGTAAAAAAAATAACAATTTATGCAGACAATGCATTTTATAAAATCAAATTATTTCCTGATTAAAAAATTCTCAACAAAATAGAGAGAGAAGACAATTCCTTCACCAAAATGAAAGGCACATACACAATAAACCCAGCAGTCAACCTTATTCTCAGTTGAGAGTGCATAAAAGCATTTCTCCTTGCGAATGAGAATCAGAGAAGAATGTCCTTATTACCACCCTGATTCAATGTTGTACTGGAAGTCCTAACTAGGAAAAATAAAGCAAGAATGGGAAATGCAAGGCATCCAAATTGGTCAAAAACAAAACCAAACGCCCTGACATCAAGTTAATTCTGACCCATAATGAACAGGGCATGGTAGAATTGACCCTATAAGTTTCCCAGACTAACTCTACAGCAGAGGAAGCATCATCTTTTTCCCTCAGAATAGCTGGTGGTTTCAAACTGCTGACCTGTGCTTTTCAACACAATACATAACCACTACACCATCAGGGCTCAGATTGGTAAGGACAAAGTAAAACTGTCCCGAAATGCAGATGATATGATACTATACATCGAAAATTCCAGAGATTCTACAAGAGAGCTATTTGGAAGGATTCATCAAAGTGGCAGGGTGCATGATCAACATACAAAAATTGAATGGATCCCTCCACATTAAAAAGAAGTGTCTGAAAAGACAATCAAGGAAACAATAACATTTATAATAGTGACCAAAAAGATGAAGTACTTAGCAATCTATCCAGCGATGTAAAAGAGATATACAAAAGTTAGAAATAGAGATATCCTATGATCCACCAGTCCCATGAGTATGGAAATTATATATGCACACCCATGGTCATTGATACATTATTCACAGAATGGTAAGGGATGGAAATAATCTAAGGATGAATTGATAAAAAAACAAAAGTATATCTACACAATGACATAATATGCAATGTCTAAATATGAGAATCAGCTTATGAACCATCCCTTCGGGAAGTAAATCCCAGGACTTAAAAGATTATGACCATAGTCTTGAGAGGGATATAGGTTCATCAACACAACACAGTCCACAAAGACAATGTTCTACAACTACTTAGGGGAGTAGTAACTGGGTCTGAAAAGCTTATGATCAGCGATACAACCATTGGTCTCTTCCCACTCAGAACAAAGAGGCGTAAAGAAAATCAAAGACTAAAGGAAACAATTCATTTAAAAGACTAATGGACCAACAGGTAAGCATGATAAACAGAGAAAAAGAATGAAATTGTCAAGAAATCCATGTTGCTTGGATCCACAAGCAATGTTCAAGGAAGCAGCAGTCAAGAGATCAAAAGACACTTTACAATGGGTAAATCTGCAGCAGAAGACCTCTTTAAAGTGTTGAAAAGCCAGGAGGTTACTTTGAGGTCTAAGACAGCCTGACCCCAAGCCATCTGCATGTGAAAGTTGGACAGTGAACAAGGAAGATCGAAGAAGAATGGGTGCATTTACATTATGGTGCTGGTGAAGAAGGTTGAAAGTATCATGGAATGCCAAAAGAGCAAAGCAATCTGTCCTGGAAGAAGTTCAGTTAAGAATGCTCTGTAGAGGCCATGTTATCAGGAGAGACTAGTACCTGGAAATGGGCATTATGCTTGGTAGAGGGGCAGAGAAACAAAGGCCTGTCATGAGATAGATTGACATGGTGGTTATAACATTGGATTCAAGCATCGGAACAATTGTGTGGATTACACAGAACCAGGCAGTGTTTTGTTGTACATAGGGCCTCTATGAGTCAGAACTTACTCAATGGCACTTGACAATAATGTACCAAGAAAATTAGATCCCTCATAAGACTTGATTGGAAAACATTCAGAAAAGTCAACAGAGAAACCTGGAACTAATTATATATTGGCTTTTTTCCATGTCTATCTACATAAGATAGGCAGGATAAATAATCCAGAGGAGAAAACAATGGGACCAACAGTTCTGGGGGGACATGTGAGGGGGTGGTGAGGGTAAAGGAAGAGGGAGCCAACAAACCCAGGAACAAGGGAAAAACAAGTGATCTAAAATCGATGGTGAGTAGTGCATAGAATGCCTGGTGGGGTTTGATCAAGTGTAATATAGCCAAGAGGAATTACTGAGAGCAAATGAAGGTCAAACACGATAGTGGGACAGGAGAGAAGTAAAAGGAAATAGAGGAGAGATCTAGGAGGCAAAGGACATATAAATATATATACATAGACCAATTCCCTATCATTATATATAAATATATTACATATGTATGTACCTATAAATACATGCATGTACATATATTTATATATAATGATAAGGATATAGGTCTATGTAAATTTATTTATAGGTTAAGTAATAAGGCAGCAAATGGGCATTTGGCATGTACTCAAGTACTCCCTCAAAGCAAGAACACTTTGTTCTGATAACCTGGCATTCTGAGATGCTCATCTTCCAGAGCTATCGCTGAAGACAGAATGGGTACATGGGCAGGTGTGGTGAAGAAAGTTGATGGTGTCTAGCTATTGAAAGGTATAGAGTCTGGGGTCTTAAAAGCTTGAGAATAAATAAATGGTCATCTAGCTGGGAAGCAGCAAAGCCCACATGGAGGAAGCACACCAGCCTGTGTGAGCACAGGGTGTCCACAGGATCAAGTATTAGGCAACAGATGACCCCAAATTAACAATCATACAGATGTGAAGAAAGTCCATCTGTGGATAATTGTCATCCCCTCTCAGAGGGGTCACAAGGAAGGGACAAGCCAGCCGGGTGCAGTACAGCACCAAGGAAATATACAACATTCCTCTAGTTCTTTAATGCTCCCCTTCCCTGCCCACTATCATGATTCCAGCTCTACCTTACAAATCTGGCTAGACCATAGCGTGTACACTGGTACAGTTAAGAGCTCTCAACATATGGAATCGAGGACAGATAAGCCCCTCAGGAACAATAATGGGAGTAGTGACACCATGAGGGTAGGGGGAAGGTGGGGGAAAAAAGGGGGAACCAATCACAATTATCGACATATAACCCCTCCTTCCCAGGGTGACAGAAAACAGAAACATGCTTGAAGGGAGGTAGATGGCTATCCGTGTAAGATATAAAAATAATAATAATGTATAAATTACCAATGGCTTATGAAGGTGGGAGGGTGGAGGAGGGAGGGAAAAAAATGAGCTGATACCAAGGGCTCAAGCAGAAAGAAAATGTTTTGAAAAGGATGATGGCATCATATGTACAAATGTGCTTGACACAATGGGTATATGTATTGTTATAAGAGCTGTAAGAGCTCCCAATAAAATGATTTATTAAAATTTTAAAAACCTACAGCATTCACTTGCTATAGAGCAGAAAAACGAGATGGTGCCCAGCTATCCTACCACGCCTCTGATCAGGTGTATCATAATAGAAAGTTCTAGATAAAGTGAGGGAACTCATTATTACTCTTTAACAATGCATAGTATTTCTCTGTATGTTCCATAGTTTATCCATTCATCTTTCAGATCTGGAGCTGAAAAGATCACTTTGCAGCTAAACCATCGGCCTCTAAAGTAACCAATAACACCATGTGGGATAATGCTCCTCTGGGGAAAAAAGGAAGTATTTGCTCAAGCACAACATTCGGGAGGCAGGACGGGCCCGGAAAGATGCGCAAAAGGAAATGCTAAACCCAGGGAACAAATGGGAAGAGTGCTGTTCTCTGAGGGGATCAAAGCTAACATCAGGAAACATGTGTCTAAATGGTTGAATGCAAAACTCATGTGGTGCTCTGTATACTTCTGCCCAAATCACAACTAGATGCAGAGAGAGAGAGAGAGAGAGAGAGAGAGAGAGAGAGAGAGAGAGAGAGAGAGAGAGAGAGAGAGAGAGAGAGAGAGAGAGAGAGAGAGAGAGAGAGAGAGAGAGAGAGAGAGAGAGAGAGATCCACCTGTAGGCAAAAAGCCTGAGAGAGGCATGGTGGCATGTTGTGCTGTGTGTTCAACTGCTAACCAGCAGTTCAACACTACCAGCTCCTCGGCAGGAGAAAGAGGAGGCTTTCTGCTCCCATGCAGAGTTGTCTGAAAAACTCACAGGGCCAGTTCTACTCCGACCAACTAAATGCCAATAAGTGTGTTTGTTTATTTTTTGTTTTGTTTTTTAAATAGTATGGCAAAGCCAGTCATTCCAAAAGTTGGGGGGAGGCAGTGTTAGAGAGATTCATGGAAGAGGTGGCTCACAATCAAGTCCAAGTTGAATGACTTCACTACAAAAGGCAGGAACCACAGGATTACAAAT
Source organism: Tenrec ecaudatus (assembly GCF_050624435.1). Taxonomy (NCBI): domain Eukaryota; kingdom Metazoa; phylum Chordata; class Mammalia; order Afrosoricida; family Tenrecidae; genus Tenrec; species Tenrec ecaudatus. The sequence goes on from NC_134548.1 coordinate 148,065,808, forward strand.
ATTTACAAGGAAAAGCATGGTCATACAAGGAAGCAGGAATGAAATATCTATCACGCTGTGTTCCTTCGAATAACGAGCAGGTGTAAAATGACTGCTGTTGCCAGGGCTCCGGTTCACAGTGGATTCTAAACAAGAAGAGACATATACTACACCAACAGTGGGCTTTTTGTAATGCTTAACGATGGTGAATGATGGCAAGGGCCAATGAAATGCTTCCAGATGACACCAGAAAGCAAAATAGAATCTCAAAGTTCGCACAAATTATTAATTTAAAGAAAATAAGGTCACTTGGAATATAAATCACAGCCACTAAACCAATCACATGGTCAAAATCCGGGACATTTTCAATAAGGTACCACTTCCTAGACCACACATACCATCAGACAATTTTCTTGGATATTACAACTTTAATACAAAGCACCACAAAATGCTTCCCGGGCACCCTGAGTCAGTCCCAGTCCTGAAATAAAACACAGCAAATCAGTAATGCAGTCTGGGAAAGCAATATTTGCAAACCCCATTTCCAAGATGAAGAATGTCATAAAAAGAAATTAAATAAACTTCACCAAAGTCAGCAATGCCCCAGTTGCTTCAAGTTCCCCAGGCAGATTGCTTGACAAAAACCGATGCAGATCACGAATTGCGAATTACAAGCATTTAAGGAACTAACATCTATGTTTAATTAGCAAGTCAGAAAGCAAAACTGACACTTGCAAGGGCCCTCAACATCCTCTCCCTGTGCTGAATAATGAGTTCTATGGTTTTGGTTTGAAGCACATGCAAAGTGCTTGTGGTTTAGTGGTTCCAAGCTGGGCTACACACCAGCAGGTCAGTGTTTGAAATCAGCCGCACTCCTTAGGAGAAAGCCCCGACTTTCTACTCCTGCGTCTTGATCATGAAGAGCGGGAATCAACTTGATGGCAGTGGGTTTGCTTTTGGTTGGTGGGTTTTTTGTTTTTTTTTTTTTGTGTTTGTTAACCTCAAGAGGGATTCTGCCTTGTATTTCTAGAGACTTGGTAGCTATGATCTGAAATGCTCTGGCCCCTGCTTCCCAGTGTGTCCAGGAAAAAACTCTGTTCATCATAAAGGAAGATGTTTGTTGGAACAGGCACATATTTTCAGACCATGGGCTGTGCAGAAAGTGGGGCTGGATTCTCAACTCCCAGAAATGTATTCTTTGGGGCTTGTTTGAAATCCTATCACATCCTGGGAAGTACAACAGGAAACTGACACCCTCCCAGGACGTGAATGAAAACCTAGCCTAGTCAACCACAAAGCAGTACTTAAAACAAAGGGAGTTCAGGGTTTCCCTTGGGGAGGCTTCGGTAGAGCTGTCATGGTTGAAATGAGAGAAAGCCCAGTTTTCCGGTTAAAAGGAAGCTTAGAGATCGCAATTGAACTCAGTCTTCAATTCAACTTATTATGACCTATTGCTGACCGATTTAACATCTTCTACATACAGGGTTGCATCCTGGCCACTGGAAATACAAGTTGTAGATTCACATCCTGTGTTCTACGCTGCTCTTTGGATGACAAGGAGACAAGACAAGGTAGCAGATGAAGGCCTAGGGCCGTGAAGTCCCTTATCCTTCTGTAGTTGAGCAACTACAAGGTTGGCCACAGCTCCCCCAGCACTTCACCAATGCTGCTTTATGCCCATTAGAACACTCCACTCCACATGGTACACTGAACTCAGTGTCAGAGCATTTAACTACAATTCAGCACCAAACACAAATTTTTCAAAATGAAAATGAAATGGCAAGTCCAAGAGCCTCTGTAGAGCAACCCCAAGTGTGACCGAAACATCTCCCAAATTTACCTCTACACCCAACCAAGGTTCTGGGAAAATATTTCTTTCCTGGCACTTTTTCTTTTCTATCTAGGGTACCTCATGCCTTCTTCTGCATCATTCCACCTCCCTCCATCGCCCCATATTAAAATCAAGGTGGTAAAAATATCTGAGACGACATGTTGACAATTCAAGTTGGCTACCATTGAAACCAACAATGTTTTAGAGTAATGGTTATGCATTGGGCTGCTAACTGCAAGGGCAGCAGTTGGAAACCACCAGCCACTTCTTAGGAGAAAGATGAGGCTTTCTGCTCTGGTAAAGAGTTACAATCTTAGAAACCCATAGGAGCAGTTCTAGTCTGACCTACAGGCTGGCTATGAGTCAGGATTAACTTGATGGCAGTGAGTACTGGGCTATTAACCGCATAGTCAGCAGTTGAAAACCACCAGCCTCTCCCCAGGAAAAATTGAGGTTTGCTACTCTCATAAACACTGACAACCTTAGAACCCATAGGGATGTTCTATTCAGAGTTTACTTTTGATTTTTGAGAACACACGAAAACAGGAGAACGATGAAGCTTTCTGCTCCTTGGAGATTTCCAGCCTCAGGAAAACCCAAAAGGAACTGTTCTACGCTTTCCTATGCATTAGAATCAACTCTATGGCAGGGAGTTTGTTCTTTGAGTTTGACACGTGTAAAACATGTAACTAGGAATCACTTTTATAGTCGAAGTTGATAATGATAGCGGGAAAGAGTGACAGAGGAAAGAAAGAGTTAAAAGAGACCGGGAGGAAGAGAGAGGAATGGAAGGAAGTCATTGACTGAGAAATCTAGGGGAGGAGTCAGAAAGACTCCCACATGGTACTGGAATGAAGGAGTGGGGTGCAAAATAAATCTCAAAACTAGAATCAGCCATATATGGAAACACACGAGATGAAGAAACGATAGGAAGGAGTTATGATTAAATCTGAAGGTCGGGGATCAAGAGACATCACATCACGTTTGTAGAGAACAGCAAGCCAGGGGAGATGAAAATGTCTGTAGGAAGTGAAAAACTACTGGAGCGAGGTCTGGAACAGAGAATGGGATTACGGGTCATTGTTTTTCACGGAGCGGAAGGGGATTCTACAGCAATCAGAAGTGAAATGGATGAGTGGAAGAATCATAACATACAAAGTAGTAGGTATCTACTCAAGAGATTAGAAAACTATATGTAATTTTTCAAATGTATAGATAGGTTCGCAGAGCATTTGTCACAATCATAAAAAAATGAAAATAACTCCCACTGATGAGTGGGTAAATGAGATATGTGGTTATACTGTTCTGCAATAAAAAGGAAAGATTTTCTGATTCATGCTACAACATGTGATTGCCAGAGGCTGGTGGGAAGGGTCAACGAGAAGAACTGCTCCTGGGTATGGGGGTTCTATTTGGGGTTAGATAGTGGCAGGGGTGGGATTCAGCTGGTTCGCACCAGTTTGACAGAACCAATACTCCCTTTTAATGCTCACTGGCATAAGGGTGTATTCTAAGCACCCGTAGTAATGTTCATTGAGTCTATAGGTATAACACATTAGAGAGAATGAGCCTTGTAATGTTCATTCATTTCCTAGAGATTTTTATACTGTTCATGAAATGCTCCATGTTTATTCCCTTGCATTTGTGACTTCAGTAAATAAATATACAACGTCAAGAGAAAACGTGTCAAGCAACCAGAGGGTGACACACTGTCATTCGTTTCAGCTTTATGTGAGGCCCCAAAATCACAGGAGATACTAGGAGTGAATTCTGAAATTCCTAGAAGTGTTCAATGAGCTAAAATTATTGTCCGTTTAGCAAAAGTGGAAAAGAGTCTTTCAAAGATGAACATAATATGTGGGGAGTCACCAAGAGAAGTCACCTGTTTCAACTATCCAACACAATGACTATTGTCTAAATGGTCTACTTCTAAAGGAATGGGATCCTACTCCTACAGTGAAAAGATGGTTATGGATAAAGCACACAGCCGTTGATGCTCAGATAAAAGCGAGGACTATTTCAAGTGAGGATGCCAGTCAAGAAGCAATAAGGAAATATGTTAAATGATAATTTTATTGTTTTGACAGGTATTATTTAATAAGACAATCTAGTTTGTGCATCTCTTTTGTCGTTCTTTAAGTATTAATGATATGAAGCAAACTATCTTTGGTTTTTCATACTTAAAACCATCATTATGGCAGCCAATGGATTGTTAAATGATTTGAATCCCATCACTGGATAGTGGGGATGGTTGCTCAACTCTGTAAACATGCTGAAAAGCAGACAAGTGCATACTGTAAAAGGATGGGTTTGATATTACATGAATTATATCTCAATCAAAATAGGCACAAGGTGGAACTTCGCAGGCATTGGTGTTGCGTATCCGGCATCTTTTCGGAAATGAGGAGAGTCCGCGGCTAAGACTGAAGAAGCTGACAACGAGCTTCTGCCTGTGGAATCCTGCAGTGCCTTCACTTGAGACTTGGACTTTTTCTTCTGTTCTTTCTCTTTGAGAACAAGTCTGTTTGACCCTAGTATATACTTCAAAATGACTAGATAGATAGATAGATAGATAGATAGATAGATAGATAGATAGATAGATAGATAGATAGATAGATAGATAGATAGATAGACAGATAGATAGGATAGATAGACAGACAGACAGAACTTACTGGCACTGTAGGTGCTACTCACGGTCTTCAGTGCTTTCCAAATAGGATCTGAATCAGTCTCCACAAATAACCCTTTGAAATGAGTACTGCCATCACTCCTAATTAAAGCTGAAAAAATCTGAAGTTAGATGAGTCCCCTGAGGTAAACTTAAAAAAAATGCAAAGGGGGCATTGGGAAAAAGTTACCGTATACAAACATTCCTGGGGTGAGGACCAGGTAGTATGGCAGGGGCCAGACCAAATCCAGGGATACATATGGTAACCAACAAAAAAGGATGGGGAAAAGGAAAAATAAATTAATGAGTAGCAGGGACACAGAGCAGTAACCCACCCATGGGGAGGGTATTGTTTACATCTCCACAAGGAAAGAGGGACCAGACTTCAACCCAGTGCTCCAAGATATGAATGCAAAAGGCTGGCATAGAGTAGGAAACCAGTGGAGAGGTCTGGGGGGCCGGCCCCTATCCCAACTATGTGGACACCTGCCCCTCCCCCAAGAAGAATTTATTTCAGAGGAAAGCTCTGATGCTGCAGTTCCGGGAGAGGGACATGTCTGATCAGAACACACACGAGCAGATGAAGGGGGAGGAAGAGAGAGTAGAACACATTGTGGCCCACCAAGCCTTGAGGATGATATTCCCACTCAGAGCAGCCAATCCACAGATAAGACAACATGGCCGGTCCCACTATGAGACACTACATCCCTCACTGACCCATATCCCAACAGGGGACAACACTAGAGACACCGTGCGGGAATTGCACCCAATCTGAATCCACCACACAGAGGCAAAATACTAAGGGAATGCAACAGAACAGCAAGGGGAGCAGAGCAACAAAGTCCCTGGGGGATACCAAAAATAGACTTTGGGGCCAGAGCATGATGCCCCATCGGACTCGACTGGAAAACACTCCTAAAGGCCAACAAACAGTCCTTGAATTAACTACAAGCTTTTCTTTCTTGTTGTTGTGTTTTATTTTTGTAATTGGCTTGTTGTTGTTATTGTTGTTGTTTTATTGTATATTGTCACTTGGTTTAGCTCTGTCTTGTTTTTGTGCATGTTAGTATCTCCATAGGTCTGTCTAAATAAGATAGGCTGGATGAACAATCTGGAGGAGAAAACAACGGGACCGACAGTTCGAGGGGGACATGGGAGAGGGGGAGGTGGGGGGAAATTAAGTGGTGTTAACAAACCCAGGGACAGTGGAACAACAAGTGATCCAAATTGGTGGTGAGGAGGGTGTAGGAGGCCTGGTAGGATGTGATCAAGGGTAAGGTAAGCAAGAGGAATTACTGAAACCCAAATGAAGACTGAACATGATAGTGAGAAAAGAGGAAAGTCAAAGGAAATAGAGGAAAGAGCTAGGAGGCAAAGGGCACTTATAGAGGTTTAAATAAAGGCATGTACATATGTAAATATATATGAGGATGTGGAAATATATCAATGTGTCTATATATATGTGTATAGATATAGATATAGATTTAATATTAAGGTAGCAGATGGACATTGGGCCTCCACTCAAGTATTCCCTAAACGCAAGAATACTTGGTTCTATTAAACTGGTATTGCATGATGCTCACCTTCCCGACTTGATCACTGAAGACAAATCGGTGCATAAGCGAATGTTGCGAAGAAAGCTGATGGTGCCCAGCTTTCAAAAGATATAGCGTCTGGGGTCGTAAAGGCTTGAAGGTGAATAAGCGGCCATCTAGCTCAGAAGCAACACAGCCCACATGGAAGAAGCACATCAGTCTGTGCGATCACCCCGTGTGGAAGGGATCAGGTATCAGGCATCATCAAAACAAAAAAATCATATCATTGTGAATGAGGGGGAGTGCGGAGTGGAGACCCAAAGCCCATGTGTAGGTAATTGGACATCCCCCTTACAGAAGGGTGGCGGGTCGGAGACGAGCCAGTGAGGGTGTATTGTAGCAACGTTGAAACATACAACTTTCCTCTAGTTCCTCAATGCTTACTCCCTGCCCCTCCCCCCCGACTATCATGATCCCAATTCTACCTTACAAATATGGCTAGACCAGAGGATGTAAAGTGGTACAAATAGGAACTAGAAACACAAGGAATCCAGGGCGGATGATTCCTTCAGGACCAGTGGTGTGAGTGGTGATACCAGGAGGGTGGAGGGGAGGAGTAACCCCACTGTGGGTTTACCAGGCTGTAACTGCTTTTGGAAGTACAAAGCCTGTCTTTCTCCCAAGGAGTGGCTGATGATTGCGAATTGATTGTCTTGAGGATCCCAGCCCAATGAGTAACAATGCCACAAGGCCTCCTCAGAGCAGGGAAAACAGTCAAGAATGACAAGAGAGTAGTAGGGTGGTCAGGGATTTTTAGGTAATGAGTCATCTGTTGACATGGCAGATACTTGGGGCACCAAGAGAGAGAGAGTTTGAATCCATGGGACTTCAGGTTGGCTTCAATGTTGGGCCAATATCAAGAACCACACGCACAACCCTCGAGTCAATTTTAATTTGAAGCTACTCTACAGGACAGAGTAGAAATGCCTCCGTGGGTTCCCAAAACTATATCTCTTTACTGGAGTAGACAGTCAAATCTTCCTCCCAAGGCGTTTTTATCCTTTTGAATTTTTATTTCTTTTTGCTAAATTATTTTATTGGGGGCTCATTCAACTCTTATCACAATCCATACATCCATGTATTGTGTCAAGCACGTTTGTACATATGTTGACATTATCATTCTCAAAACATTTGCTTTCTACTTGAGCCCTTGGTATCAGCTCCTCATTTTGCCCCTCCCTCCCCGCTCCCCCTCTCCCATGAACCTTGGTAATTTATAAATTATTATTATTTTGTCATATCTTACACCATCCAACATCTCCCTTCACCCACTTCCCCGCTGTCGGTCCCCTAGGGAGGAGGTTATTAGTAGATCCTTGTAATCTGTTCCCCTGTTCTCCCTTACCTTCCCTCCACCCTCCGGGTATCGCCACTCTCACCACTGGTCCTGAGGGGTTCATCTGTCCTGGATTCCCTGTGTTTCCAGTTCTTATCTGTAACACTGTACATCCTCCGGTCCAGCTAGATTTGTGAGGCAAAATTGGGATCATGATAGTGAGGAAAAGGAAGCATTGCAGAACTAGAGGAAAATTGTATGTTTCATCATTGCTATGTTGCACCCTAATTGTCCAATTTCCCACAGATGGGCTCTGCTATCAGTTTCTTTGATTGTGAACAGCTTCATCTGTTGTTTATTTATCGTCAGCAAAATTTACCTGTGTGTTCCCAGCCTGCGTGATCATGAGGTGCCAAAGGGATCAGTTATCAGGCATCAAAGAACAAAAAATCATATCATCGTGTGCTCACCTTCCCCAAAAGATCGCTAAAGACAAATGGGTGCACAAGCAAATGTGGTGAAGAAAGCTGATGGTGCCCGCCTGTCAAAAGATATAGAATCTGGGATCTTAAAGGATGGAAGATAAACAAGGGGCCATCTAACTGGAAAACAACAAAGCCCACATGGAAGAAGCACAGCAGCCTATGAGATCACAAGGCGTTGAGGAGATCAGGTATCAGGCATCAAAGACAAAAAAAAGTATAGCAATGTGAATGAAGGGGAGTGCAGAGTGAAGATCCAAGGCCCATCTGTGGGAAATTGGACATCCCTGTAAGGGATAGGCAGGATAAATAAGCTGGAAGAGAGAACAACGGGATGACATTTCTGGGACATGGGAGAAGGGGAGGCAGGGGAAAGGAAGTGGGTGTTAACAAACCCAGGGACAAGGGAACAACAAGTGATCCAAAATCAGTGGCAAGGAAGGTATAAGAGGTCTGGCAGGGCTGGATCAAGGGCAATGTAACCTAGAGGAATTCCAAAAACCCAAATGAAGGTTGAACATGATAGTGGAACAAGAGGAAAGTACAAAGAAATAGAGGAAATAACTAGGAGGCGAAGGGTAGTTATAGAGATCTAAATAAAGGCATATACAGATGTAAATATATTTGTATACGAGGGGGAAATAGATCTCTGTACATATATTTATAGGTTTAGTATTAAGGAAACAGATGGACTGTGGGCCCCTGCTCAAATACGCCCTCAACACAAGAACACTTTTTCTAACATTTCGGCAGTCTGAGATGTTCACCTACCAGGCACGATCGCTGAAAACAATGGGTGCACCAGCTAATGTGGTGAAGAAAGCTGATGGCTCCTGGCTATCAAAAGTTATAGCATCTGGTGTCCTAAGACTTGAACACAAACAAGTGGCCATCTAGCTGAGAAGCGACAAAGCCCACATGAAAGAAGTACACCAGCCTATGTGACCATGAGGTGTCAAAGGAATCAGGTATCAGGCATGAAAGACCCAGAACAAAAAATCATATCAATGTGAATGAGGGGAAGCATGGAGTGGAGACCCAAAGCCCATCTGTAGACAATTAGACATCCCTTTACAGAAAGGTCACAAGGAAGAGATGAACCAGTTAGGATGCAGTACAGCACCAATGAAACATACAACTTTACTCTAGTTCCTTAATGCTTCCTTCCCCCTACTATCATGACCCCAATTCTGCCTTACAAATCTAGCTAGACAAGAGCATGTACACAGGTACAGATAAGAAGTGGAAACACAAGGAATCTAGGACATATAAACCCCTCAGGATCACTATTGAGAGTAGCTATACCAGGAGGGGAAGGGGAAGGTGAGGGGAGAAAGGGGGAACCAATTACACGGATCTACATATAACCCCCTCCTAGGGGGATGGACAACAGAAAAGTGGATGAAGAGAAACATCAGTGTAAGACATGAAAAATAATAATAATTTATAAATTATCAAGGATTCGCCAGGGAAGGAGGATGGGGGAGGGAAAAGAATGAGGCTCTGATACCAAAAGCTCAAGTAGAAAGAAAATGTTTTCAAAATGATGATGGTAACAAATGTACAAATGTGCTTAACACAATGGATGAGTGAATGGATTGTGATAAGAGTACTTAATAAAAAAATTGTAATCATTTTGACAAAGTCAAGGCTTACCTAAACCTCTGATTTCATAGTTTCTTAAAATCTGACACAGTTATAAGCAGTTTTAAGCACTGGATATCATCTGTCTTCTCTTTTAGTATTTATTGTGTGATTAAAGGATCATATTGATGTTTCCAATGTGGCATGCATAAAAAGAAAAAAAATGTTTTTTTAATAAGCCCCCAATAAAAGGATTTTTTAAAAAGCAGATTACTGCAGATGCAGTTAGGTTAAAATTTAATACCTTATCATTTGATCTTTTGGACCCATTTTTGAGTTGTTCTAGCTTTTAACATTTTTTACTTTCTTTTCGATGGATGTTTTTCTCTGTTTTACTTTGTAATTGTTTTTAGTTTTTTTCCTGCTTTTCTCGTGTATGAAATCCAGGATAGGCAAATCTATAGAGACAGTAATTGGATTAATGGTTTATTGGGGTTTATCAGTGGAGGTGTGGGGAAGTGGGGAGGTAATAACAATGAGTACAAAGACAAAGAAAATGTTCTAAAATTGATTGTGGTGATGATTATACAAATCGTGTTGATATGATTGAACTACTGAATTTTATGATATGTGGATTTTTTGCCAATAAAACTTTTTTAAAAGTGACACAATTTCTATCCATCAGTGATGTATAAAACAAAAAAGTCATAGTAGTAGTAGTAGAGAAAGAGGGAGTTAGATGTGGCCAGTGATACATGTGTCAGAAATTGAGGTTTTAGTAGTAGAATCACATACAAAAGTTTAAGATAAAATGTGGGACCCTGCTAGTGAGTAGGTGAGGGGAGTTTAATGGAGTCAAATGCAAATAATTAATCTAGTAAGGCAGCCAAAGGGCAGTAGACAGGTCATCAGTGTGGAAGAACGCAGGTGATAGCTTGAATGACAGATTATTTTAAGGAATACAATGCTTTTTCTAATTATCCCCTATAGTTCAGATTCATAAGCAGCAATCTACTGCCCCCGTTAAAGATGACATATTGTTTTGCCAAGAGAGTAACAATAACAGCTAGCTTTTTTTACAGTAACAGGTCAATGTTTAACTGCTTCTCTTGGCTGCTAACCACCAGGGTTTCATGGTCATGAGGATTGGAGCTATTTATTACCATGTTGAATCATCAGGCTCATATATAGAAACGAATTATCACTTTTGATTATACCTCCTCCTTGCTTATAAACTATCCCCTGATTCAACTTTTTACACTTAAGACCATAGGAAAAAACTCCTGTCCAACTATTTGTTACCTTCACGATGTCTTTCTGGCCATAACTAACAACAAGGTTTGAAGTAAGAGTAACTCTCCCTGTGATTTTTAGGGTTCTGTGTCAATTTGGCTGGGCCCTGATTCTCAGTGGCTTGGAAGTTACATGGTGGTGTCGATTTGGCAGTTATCTGATAAGGAAATTCAATAGCTATGCAATGGTGTAATTCGGCAACGGTCTCCAATGAGGAGGACATCCTGCATTTTTTGATCTGCTGTGGCCCCTTCCTATGTGGCACAACACCAATCTTCATGTGACAACCTGGTCTTTGGAATCTACCCATGTGGATTTATGATGAGTGTATTTTAATTCTGTACTCTTTGCCTGTTGACTAATAATTATATATTTTTATTCATCTTTTGTTATTTATTTATTTTGTCTTTCATTTATGATCTGCTTGACTGATTAACTATTACATTTATTTGAGATGAACGTCTTCGACACTAACGACTCCAAGTCTATTTCTATTTTACTTTTCTTCCTTTTCCTTAAGACACTCTAACCACTATTTCAGGTGAGGGAACAGGAATTTGGAGAGATTGTTGTTTGTTTACATGATTTGAAAGAAGCATACTATATGTATTTAAACAGCTCATCTCAAGACATGAAATCAACAACAATCTCCTATTAAATCCTCCATATATGTGGTTTCTATTATCATGACGGGAATTATTATAATAATTAATGAAATGCAGGAATAGTCATTAAATATTGGTCAAGCTCATTTGGGGATTGCAGATGTTGAAAGTACAGAGACCTGACCCAGGGTATCCTGAGTACTCTCCTGCACACCCTTAAGTACAATCACCAGGGCCAAGGAGGGACACTGAAGGTCACAGGCTTTCGATTCTTAAGAAATCAGAGTGCTTCTCCTGGGGCCTTGGCTGACAGTCATCAGGAAAGTTATCTAACGGGTCTAGTGTATTTATGCTTACCTAATTATAGCTATCAACTAGTATTTTCAAAGGGCTTCAATTATGTAGTCAGCAGCCCGGGAAACTCACGGCACCTGATATAAATAAATTGCATCTATTCCTCCTATGTATCTTCTGGCCACGTCTTCAGGAAGCCAGAAAGTCCAGAGCCACGGGAAGGAGCTCCCAATTCTGTCGCAGCAGTTCTTCGTTGCCTATTTTGGTTCATAGCTCCAAGGGCGATGATGAAGCACCATTCCCAAACCTTCCCTCAGAACATGCATGTAAGCATGTACATGAATAATTTGGTAAGTACGAGGGGGTGTGTGCGTCAAAAAGCTCATGGAAGAATCCCATTCTCTTTCAGTGGTCCATGAATTTTCCCATGAATTTCAGTTTACTACTCACTCGTACAGTAATCCCACCATCAATGGTCAGAGATCATGTCTCTCTCCTTCCTCCCTCCAAACTTTTATATCCATTCCGACCCCAACTGTCCCTCTACGGCCCTCTATTTCCCTGCTAGTCCTGGTCGTTGGTTGCAATGGCCACACAGGACTCAATGACACCGAGGAGGATGTGTGAAGTTTATTAGAAAAATAATAGATCACAAATCAAGATCCGAAATTTAGTTCTTCTAACGGGACAGTATTTTTTCTCAGTCATAACACAGGCAACACTTCTCCCCACCCCCGCCTGCCACGCCCTTGAGCAAGTATCAGGAAACTTTAAAAAATTATGCCAATCACTGCTCAAAGGCACTGCACTCCTCCAAAGGCACGCAGCCCTCTCCTCTTACCCATGCAGTCGGCCACTCTGTCGCATGCCAGCTCTGCTGCCTCCGCGGCTGCTGTTTCCCTGTCACAGCTTCTCTCGGTTTCTCACCGTCTCTGGTGTCCCCTTGCTCGGTGTCCTGGATCTCAGGATGGTAATGAGACGTCCAGCCCTCCACCCACCACCTGCCCACCCCATCCTGCCAACTTCTGGGATGGCTCCTTTTCAAGCCTAGAGGGATGGCAACGTGGACCAATCCCTATGCCAGAGCTCCATATGCCTTATTTGCATGCCCCCCCTTACAAGGGGGCCGCGTCCCTCATTACATGATTAGTAAGCTATGGGGTCCCAGTTGGACAGCTGAAAGGTCAGCTGCTCCGGGGGAGAGATAGGGCTGTCTGTTTCCATGAAGACTGATAGTCTTGGAAACCCAGAGGGGCAGTTCTCCTCGGTCCTATAGGGTTGAGAGGAGTCTGAAAGGACTCCAGGCCGTGATTATCCAATCCTTTGAATGGATCACAAACATCTCACATATGCCTCGTCCTAATTCAATAATTTGATGAGTCAAACAGAAACTGTAGCTTGAGGGACCACAGGAAGCAATTCACAGCACCACAGGGAGTATATGTAACACGTAACCAAATATTTACCCTTTCATCTTTTTTGCATGTAGAATTCTGTGGCATCAATTATATTCATTATGTTGATCAACCATTAACATTATCTGTTTCCAAATTTGTCACTACGCTTCCAGAGGAGCGTTGGTGGCTTAGTGATTACACGATGGGTCACAGTTCAAATCCACCAGGGGCTCCTTGGGAGAAATTGAGACTTTCTAGTCCCATAAAAGGTTAGTCTCTTAACCCACCAGGGCACTATGAGTCAGTAGCAACTTGATGGCAGTGAGGTTGAAATTTTTTTGTTTGTTTCGGTTGACATAAGAAACTCGGTGTCAAAGGTGTATTTTCAAATTTCACATCAAGTGAAGACAACTTTATTTTAACTATGCAACCCAAACTCCTTCCTTCCTTCCTTTTATTATTCCATTTAAATTCCATCACTGATCCCTTGGGTTTCACGACTCCAAAAACTAGGAAACGCACATTTTCCTCCTAGAACTTGCTGTATCACTTAATGGAGCCGAGGGAACCGGCCACCAACGAAGACCGTAGCAATGGCAGTGTTTCACTCTAAAGTCTGTTTGTTAATCTGACCTTGTAGAAGGAAGAAATGCTTATGTCATGAAATGCAATGGCTCTTCATCTGTATGGCCTCGTTGGAGGATGCAGTGGTTTCTTGATAACTTGAGTAGTTCCCAAGGAGCTCTAATGAGTTTCAAATTCAAACAACTTCCCTGCAAATCATTCTAAAATGTGTTGAATACTTTTCTGACTTCTTTAAAAATATCATGGCTATAACTTCTCCTTTTCATATGTGTGCATGTGTGTGTGTGTGCATGCACATGTACACAAAAGCTGTACTTGTGTCAGAGATTTCGTAAGGATTTGACATACAGATGGTCTCAGGGGCATTATGAAGATCGATTAATGTTCCTTGGTTTTAGCTCTAGTTGCCACTAAGTTGATTTCAGCTCATGGGGACTGCATAGGTGTCAGCACAGACCTAAGCACTCCATGCAGTTTGCAAAGGGTTTCGTTTTTTTTGTTTGTTCGTTTTTCCAGAAGGCGATCACCAGCCCTTTTTGCCAAGCCACTTCTGGGGGGACCCAAAACACTAACCTCTTACTTTACACCACCCAGTCACTCCAGTTTGAGATTAGAAAACTCCAGAGCCTGTAGAGTGCTGGACCCTGAAGAGCTGGAGCTAAGCACTAGACTGTGTCCTTTCTGACTAGAGACCATGGATAACTATGAGGAATCACAACCAACTGAATACATCAATCTATACTACAGTATATAATATGTAGCACATAGTATATGCTATATAATATATATGGTTAGTATGAGTCAGAATTGACCCAATAGCAGTGAGTTTGGGGAATATATAATGAGGTCTTCTGCCTAAGCGAATCCTGATCTAATTAGGTCAAAACTCACTGCCATTGAGTCACTTCTGACTCATGACAGCCACAGGGCAGGGTAGAACAGCCCCGATGGGTTTTCAAGACTGTGACTCTAAAGTGTTGCCTTTCTCCTGTTAAGTCATATACATCTTTAAAAGAATGTTGATCAAAACACAGCTACTACTCACTGGTCTCAAACCAGGGGGATTCCAGGACTCTGATGCCTGAGGCTGTTCCAATTGAGGTTGCACAGGAAGAGACGTTTTCCACCTGTGAACTCTGCTTCAATTTGCTTTAGTGCATGACCCAGGGGCTACAGATGGGTGTCTTCGCCAAAGCTAACACGGAATTAACAGTGTGACGGCGCACTGCAAGGTTAAGTGCAAAGAAGTCGCCAAACACAACGTCTTTCCTAAGAACTGTGGATAGGAACTTAAAAAAAAAAAGACACCGAATGTGGTAGCCAATCTTTGGCTGGCAAACTACACTGATGAACCTAGACTGGTTGTATGCAGTTGAGGAAGGGAGAGAAGAGCGGTACATTCTGAAGTCATTCCTCAGTCCATAATATAAATTGTCAGCTGGGGTTTAGTGCATAACTCAGATGGTCCACTGAGCAATGATTTTACGTTTCCAATATCTTCTTTGGGGGGTGGGCACTGTATTTCACTTGACAATGGTTTTCATATCCTGGTTTCCCTCCAACCACTTTTCACCAGCAAAAACATGTACATAACTTCATGCTGTGGCTTAATCTTGGTACATGGAACATTACTTCAACAGTGACGAGTTCTTGTAACCACCTCTGTCGCGTAGCGAGGTCCTTGGGGAGGTAGTATTTCATGCCCCCTCATGTCACCGCCATCACTGCGCTATCTTCAGAGGTGGGAGTTGATAAGGACATCAGATACGGCCACCACACTGCTCAAACTCCATCTTTAACTGGCTCAAACATAAGCTCCAAACTTACTCAAATGCACCCTTGTGAATAGGAAAGCCTTCAAATTTGGTTCTGGGTTTTCTAAGCAATTTGCTCTCTCCCTTTTCACCTGTGTGAAATCTGAGGGCTCTACATCTTGATCGTCACCAACAGTTCGAGGGCTATCAGTTACAGACTACGTGATCTCTGAGCAAATCTCAGGCTCATACTTTAGGGAAATGTTTTCTCTTTTGTAGCAGGAGCAAATCATCACTCATTTCACATGGTCAACACTGAATCTCAAAGGAGGTACCCTGGAAAAACACTCACTGCCATCGAGGTCATTCTGGCTCATAGCGAGCCACTAGGACAGGGTAGGACTGCCCCATGTGAATTCCCCAGATTGTAACTCTTTTCCAGGGGAGAACGCCTCGGCTTTCTCCCGCAGAGTGGGTGGTGGTTTCAAACTGCTGACCTTGTGGTTAGCAGCCCAACTCCTAACGACAATGTCACCAGAGCTCCATGAAGGAAAAAAAAATCAAAAGGAGGAGTAAGCAGGGAATCTACGATCTGGGCTCCGTGCTCTATTCTGAGTGGTGGTCTTTGGAAGAATCACGACAACAAACACCTTGATTATCAGTACTATTGAGCTTTGGATTTGGTTAATGGCTTCAGCTGAAATAAAAATCGTGTTTGAAGGAGAGACAGTTTACACACATTACACATACACAACGCAGGCAAGGAAGACTTTTAGAATCAAAGGCTAGTAAGTCAGTTCAAGATCGGGAGGCAAGGCCTTGCCTTAGATCACCTTACCCCACAGCATGGACTCCACAGGGATAGATTGGTTTCCAGCTGCTTCTGTAACCACCTCTGATGAACGCCAGGAAGACTTCTAGGCTTCCTTTAGCCTGGTGCACATGGTTACTGTTTTACTGGACACTTGACCTCAAGGCCATTTCAAAGGCCGTTTGTAAATCCTTCCTTTCTCACTATTCCTGGCCCCCTTTAGGCTCCAATGATGCACCCTGCTATTACTAAAAACTCAGCAGGCAGACATACTTGACTCCCTTTTTTAAAATTGCTCTAAAGAGCACATCATACAATCCAACCATTCAAGCATATGAGGAAGGGGGGTGTCATCATTGCCGCAATCAACTCCGGAAACTTGTTCCTTCTATACACTGAGTTTGACTCCCCATTTCCCTGGCCTCCCTTTCCAGGCCCCCAATCAAGCAACTGTCTTAGTCTTTCCAATGATCCCAGTTTTCCTATGCATATCCATACACAAAACTCGGGCAAGCGACTAAGAAGGATCCATCAGCAACAAACCCACAAATTCTCTGAGAGTGCCCAATGAATCACGACCCCGGACCACCATGCATTTGCTTTTTCTCAGGTGCTCTCTGCCTTGATGCGACAAGTATTAGTCTCTCAGACAGGGTTCTGCCCTCATAAATAAGTATGGCCATATCTCCAACCTTCACAATATGTGTAACCTGTATCCACTTATCTGTTTCTTAGAGATAGCCATATAATGGTATATGAAAGGCCCTTCACATGTATGACATCTTATGCTCATCTGTGCTTTCCCATTGTCTTGAGGTGCCCAACCAGCAAAGTAAAACATGCCTATTGGAGAGATCTAAGCTGCAACATTCCAGTTAAAAAACTACCTCTGCAAAGAGCTTAAGCCAAGATTTCATCAACAGTATCTAAGGAGCATCAACCACAGGGTCTTGGCAATTGCCGTTCCCTCAGCCAGACCTGCCCCCAGCTTTACAATACCTATTTCATTCCCAAGGAGTGCCTGGATGGCACCCATGGTTAACCTGCTGGCGACTAGTCCAAAGATTGGCAGTTCTAATCAACGCACGGGTGCCTCAAAAGAAACGCCTGGCAATCATCATCCTAGAGGTCACAGCCTTGATCATCCTATGAAGCAGTTCTACTCAGCTTGAGGGCGATTAACAATAGCAAGCTCCTTCCCATTGTCCCTCAGATCTCAAACCTAACATCCTTAGAGGATCCCTTGCTGAATATCCCCTTTAAAAGAGTCATCTCCTCCACCTACCATGAACCCCACATCCCTGCTACTGTGGTTCTGGCCATAGCCTCTAAGCCAGCGGTTCTCAACCTGTGGGTCATGACCCCTTTGGGGAGGTCGAATGATCCTTTCACAGGGGGTGCCCGATTCATAGTAGTAGCAAAAATACAGTGATGAAGTAGCAGTGAAAATAATGTTATGGTTGGGGGATCACCACAACTTGAGGAACTGTGTGAAAGGGTCACGGTATTAGGAAGGTTGAGAACCACTGCCCTAAGTGGAGACAGGCCAGTTCTGAATCCTAGCTCTTCCCACTCAGCAGTGTGGCCATGGGCAAGTTACACATCAGGCAGTTTAAAGTGGGGACAGACACTAGATCAATTAGGAAGCTGACTCTCTACTGACCCAGTGGGAACCTTCAGCAAGTTCTTTTCCCTGATGGTGACTCAGTTTCACCATCTGTTTAAATGGCAGGACTGGAGTCAATGAGGTCTATGGGCCACGGGCTCTGCCTCAGGGCAGCCTACATTTTTACATTCCCAAACAAAGTTGAAAACTACCCGATGCTGGACCCGGGTGGTGGGGCGGGGAAATAAATTTCAGAGACTGCTCAAAACCGCCACGCCCTCTCTGTCACACCGCTCAACAGAATGCAGGTTTAATAAATGCAGGTTCCGGGAGAGCTCTAGTCTGCTTCTCTTTCCCTCTCTCTGCCTGCCTTTCCTGTGTGGCCCGTCAATTTTCATTACCTTAGGCAACACCCTCCAAGCTCTTGCCACACGATCAGCCAGTGTGATGCCAACCCTATGCATCACTATGAACACAGTCCATTCTTGATTTGAGGATATAGTAATGCAAAGTACTCAGTAGATTCTGATTTGCCATTGGAATTATGTTACCTACACAAAACCTGTGGTGGGTTCAACAGTTAAGCAATGGACTCCTGGCCGAAAGATTAGTCCTTTTGGCCCATTCAGCAGCTCCACGCAAGAAAGGCCTGGCAATCTGCTTCTTTAAAGATTATAGTCTAGAAACCTCTAGAGAAGTTCTATTTTGTCTTATGGGGTTTCTGTGCATCAGATTCAACTCAATGCCACCTAACACCAGCACCACCCAAATCAATCATGGTTAGATGCTCTTCTGGCAAAGCAAAGCAAACCAAACAAACACTGCCATCAAGTCACTTCTGACCCAAAGCAACTCGATAGGACAGGGTAGAACTACCACTGTGAGTTTCTGAGACTGTAACTCTTGATGGAGCAGAGAGCCCTGTCTTGCTCCTGCAGAGAAACGGATAGTTTCCAACTGCTGTCCTTGTCGTTAGCAGCCCGACTCATAACAACTTGCCCCGTGATTGAATAGCCCCTCTCTCTGGTCAACCACCTCCCTCCGGTCTCCCATTGCCTGCTCTGAAATGGTGTCCCTGTACCCACGCTTTTGAATTCTGGCTTATTGGGTCACCGCAGAATTATTTCACAGAATAATCAATTCATAAAAATATGCACCGACTAAGCATCTTAATTTGAACAAAGTGTGATTTTTCTTCTTTCTTTTGTTCTTTTTCCTTCACAAACACAAGCAGTCCTATATATTTTCTCCAATCTGCTTTCCCAAGAGGAGACGACGATGAAATTTTGGCATTTTGACATAGTGACATCTATGAGCGGGCTTTTAAAAAAAGTCCAAGGAAAAATGGAACTGAAAGATAATGGCATTGACCCGAGAACTATGGAAGCCACTGGCAAGGAATGCCCGGGTAATCTACCAGTGAGCAGGGAGAAAAGAGGCAGCACACTGTGCCACTGCCAGCTCAGAAATCGGTCTGTGATTGGAGCTGGGAGAAAGCACAGCCTGCAAAATTGCGGTCCAACCATTCAAAGCAACTTAGCACCTGAAGCTTGTGTGCAAAGTGGTTTCCACCCAATAGGGTTGGGCTTTCCCCCACTTCCCCCCACCTCACTTAAACTAAATGGAATTAACATGGCAGCACTAGTGAGCTCTGCAGATAGAAACCTTTTACTTATTCACAAGAAAAGAAACCCAGGAGAGTGGCAGGACGGCAGGGTCCGTAGGCAGCATGGAGAGAGTCCAATCTCGTTGTATGACCAAGTCTTTGCCTTCTGAACCTCAATGGACTGCCAAAGGCCAGCGCAGCTGGGCTTAATCTCCCACGCACAGCTGGCGCCGACTCCATAGGAATAATAGACAAAGGATGGAGCAGTTGAAATACTCACCAAAAGATGAAATGGATAAACAAAATCAAGTGCATGTATGGACACAATATAAAGCGCTTTGGTGCCATGGTGGTTTACGATGTGGGCAGATCGAATTTACCAGCCACTCCACAGGAGGAAATGAGGCTTTCTGCTCCTGTAAAGATATGCTGTCTTACAAACCCACAGGGCGGGCTGTACTCTGTCCTATAGGGTAGCTATGTGTCAGATTTGACTTGATCACAGTGAATCTGTTGTTGTTGTTGTTGCTTTCATTGTTTTCTATGTGCAATGAAATATTGCTCAACCACAAAGAACAATGGAGTTCTGGTGTAAGACACTCCATGAATAAATCTAGAAAATATGCTAAACAAAGTTAGACCACCACAACAGGATAACTACTACATGATCTCATTTATATAAACTAAATGAAAATATATAAAAACCAAAGATTATATCAGTGATCACCCAGTGTGGACAAGAGGGGAGAAGAGGAAATTTATACTTGTCGTTAAGTACCAGGAGTCGTTTCCGACTCAGAGTGACCTTATATACAACAGAACAGAATATTCTCACATAGTTGCAAGCCATTGGGTCTAGTCACCTTGTCAAGGGCCTTCTTTTTCGCTGGCCCTCTACTTTATCAAGTTTGAGGTCCTTTACCAAGGGACTGGTATCTCCTGAAAACCTGTGCAAAGCACTTGAGACACAGTCTCACTAGCCTTGCCTCTAAGGGGCATCTGGCCATCCTTCTTCCAAAACTGATTTTATAAGTTTTTTTTTTCTTTTGGAAGTGCATGGTATTTTCAATTTTCCTTTCCAAAACCACAATTCTCATCCACAGACGCCCCTTTAGTCTTCCTTATTCATTGTCCTACTTTCAGGTGCACATGAGGCAAGTGACCATACCAAGATTGCAGTCAGGTTCACCTTAGTCCTTAACGTAACCCCTTCTCTTTTCAGTATTTTAGAGAGGTCTTGTGAAGCTGATTTACCTAATGCAGTGAGTCTTTTGATATCTTGACTGCTGCTTCCATGAGAATTGCTTATGGATCTAAGCAAGCCAAGATCCTTAACAGCTTCAACCTTTGCGCCATTTATCATGACAGTACCAATTGTGAAGATTTAGGTTTCTGTTACATTGAGTTGAAAGCCACACTGAAGGCTGCAGTCCTTGATCTCCATCAGCCAGTGCTTCAAGTCCTCCTCCCTTTCAGCAAGCATCTTTCAGGCTGCTATTATTTTTAGGTGGCATTAATGTTTCCGTAGAATTGCTAAGAATGGGGATTCCAGAAAACTTTCTGGGAGTGTGCTCATATGGGCCTTGTATGTGGACGTTTTCTGGAGTGTCCAGTTCTTAGAAAAGTGAAGGGTCCACAAGAGGCTGTCCACTAAATAGGACGAGAGGATACTGCTGGGTACAAATCCAGCACAAGCGTATATTGGAATTACAGCCTTTCACCATCCTTCTTCAATCTACACGCAGAACTCATAATCTAAGCAGCTGGACTCGGTGAAGAATGTCATACCCAACAACAACCTGCAACTCGCAGAGGAAGCATCCTTGTTTGCTGGAAGCCAGGAGATCTTGGGGAACTTAGTGAGGAATAGCAAAGAACACAGCCTTCTGGATCACAATCCAGTGTGGAAGGAAGCAAAACTCTTCACACAACTGGGCAGACTGTTAACATCTTTTCCCCCCTTACTTTTATTGTGGGTTCTTATATTTCTTATCACAATCCATACATTCCACATTTGCCGCCACCATCATTTTCAAAGCAATCTCTTCACACTTGAGCCCCTGATAGCAGCTCCCCATTTCTGCCTCCTCCCTCACCCACCTTCCCTCCTTCACGAGCCCTTGATAAGTTGTAGATTATTATTTTCATACCTTACATTGTCCTCCATCGCCCCTGACTCACTTTTCTGTTATTCTTCCCCCTGGGAGGGGTTATATGTTGATCCTTGTGATCGATTCCCTTTCTCTACCCACCCTCCCCTAATCCTCCTGGTATCTATTCTCTTGATGGCCCTGAGGGGGTTTATATATCCTGGATTCTTTGTGATGTGGGACCTTATCTGTAACAGTCTGCATGTTCTGGTCTAATCTGATTTGTAAAGCAGAATTGAGGTCATGATAGTGGGGGGAAGGAAGCACCAAAGAACTAGAGGAAAGTTGTGCATTTCATCGGTATTATACCGCGCCCCGACTGGCTCATCTTTTCCCTGTGACGCCCCAGTGAGGGGCTGTCCAACTGTCTACAGATGGGCATTGGGTCTCCACTCCATGCCCCCCCTATTCACCTCGGGTATGATTTTGTTCTGGGTCTTAGATGCCTGATACCTCATCCCTTCGTCCCCTCGTGGTCACACAGCCTGGTGTGCTTCTTCCATGTGGGCTTTGTTGCTTCTCTGCCAGATGGCCCCTTGTTTGTTCATATCTGTATGTTAAGAATTAATGTTGCAGATGGATATTGGGCCTCCACTCAAAGCCTCCCTTAACACAAGAACACTTTGTTCTGATAACCTGGCATTCGTTGATACTCACCTTCCCTTCGCCGAAGACAAAATGGGTATATAAGCAAATGTGGTGAAGAGAGTCTATGGTGTCCAGCTATCAAGAGATATAGCGTCTGGGGTCTTAAAAGCTTGAAGATAACATCTTGATAAATGAAGAAAAGGTTGAAGTTGGCAAGGATTTTATTTGACTTGAATCCACAAACAACATTGACAGAAGCAGCAGTTAGGAAATCCAAAGACATATACTGCACTGGGGAAAGGGGTCACTTCATGTACTAAGATGCACCTTACCCAAACTACGGTATTGTTATCGCTCACATGTATGTGAAAGCTGGACAATGAATAAGGAATGCCAGAGAAGAACTGATTACTTTGAATCAAGCTGTTGGTGAAGAATATTAAATATGCCATGGATTTACAAGACAGCTTCTGAGAAGCAAGGATGGGAGTCTTCATCCTAGAGACCTTGGGCAATGCCATCCCTAGAGAAGTAAAGGATTCAAGAAAGGAGCAGACCCTCCACTATGGATCGACCTGGGGAGAGTGCAGCAGTGAGCTCAAACACAACAACAATGCCCATGGCTCAGGGCCGGGCAGTGTTTTGTCCTGTTGTACAAGGGCAAGTCAAAACATATTGCGATACAAGAACAGAAACCTTTACTTTTAAGGGAGCTTCAAAGGGTTCCTAAAAATGAAATGAAGAGCTAATGAGATTTTCCATGAATTTTTTGAAGCCCACGTGTATTAAAGATATCAAAATGTGAGACTACTGCTGCTTGACCTATCTTCCCTACGAGCCTCCGCATTTCTGAAGGAACTGTTCCCGTCACTCTAACCCTTCACTGGAAGAATTCTGCTCATGTTCATTTACATCATGTCCAAAAGGCGGTTTTCAAATCATGTTTCTTTGAAATGCTCTTTAAGTTTGGAAAACACAAAGAATTAAGAAGGGGCAAGATAAGGTCAATAGGGTGGGTGGGGTGAAATTTCCCATCAAATTTCTCATAGGACAGTCATTGAAGCACTTGTAATCAGAACAGGGACATTTTCGTGATAAGGAGGGAAAAAAATCTTCAGTAAAAATTTTCTGAACTTTTTCTTACTGCTGTAGCCATATATTTTCTTAAAACTTTTTCTTAATAAGCCCCCATGTTCATCCTGTGTCCCCTGAGTACAGGTAATAAGGTTACCCATTGGAAGCCCCCCAAAACAGTGTCCATCACCTTTGGAGCGAACTTCTCTGCTTTGAAATTAAATGACCCAGCAGATCCCGTTGGAGGCCGCTGTGTCCTGCGACCTTTGTGTGAAGGCGTCTTACTGAAAGCACTTGCCTGCAGCCATCCATCGTTCACCAAGACATGTTCAACATAAAGGTTTTATTTGGAATAAACCCTTACTAGGAGTGACAATTTTTTTACTCCTTCATCTATAGGGTCTAGCATTGAGGGTCTGACATGAGTTGAAGTGACTCAATGGAGAGGGAGTTTGCCTTCTGCAGATTGGGGTAAACAGGGTAGCTATAGCTGGAACGGACTCAATGGCACCTAACAACAAGAAGTTTATATTAATGTGATTTGGAAGAAGAGGGTCCAAGGGGGGGGCACAGCTTGAGAAATGTGATCAATGTCATTGAATTATACATAGATAAACTATTGAAATGTTATTTCTATTGTCATTTATATGGTCACCAATGTAAAAGAGACTAAAAAAAGTGACTTCAGCAAACAAATATGAAAACAAGTAAACAGGGGTTTTATTATTTCCCATTGCTAATGTCGAAGTGTTGATGTTTCTATTGACTCACCATTTCAAATTCTGAAAGGCCATATTGTCTTATGAAATCTATGAAGGGAAAAGAATCCCTTTTTTGTTTCAAAAGTGGGAAAGTGCTGTAGAGTCACCAAGTCAAGGGAGTCCTTGAGCCATGCCAGTAACCGGGCTGACCTGGAGAGGATTCACCTAAAACGACAGCTCAGCCACACAGTAGCCACCGGGCTGTCCTCCACCGGCCTTTGGAGGCCAAACCCGGCAACCTCTTGGTTTTGCCCTCTCCCTGGGGCTCTAGGAAGCAGTGCCGCTGGCCTGTAGCTCAGGGTTGGGCTTGAGCTGTCCCTGTTACTGTAAACACCAGAAGCTCCGTGCAATCCTGTCCTCCAGACTCATCTGCACCCAGGGGAGTTCATTCGCCAAGATCCTAGAAACCTCCAGTCACTGGGTCATCTCACCTAAACGTTCAACCTCCCTGCTGGAGATGAAAGGAGGAGACCTGGTGTCGTGGTGATCAACCTTACAGTGAGTAGCCTGAAACCACCAGCTGCTCCCTGGAAAGCTTTCTACTCCCATAAATGATTACAGTCTCAGAAACCCACAGGGGCCATTCGACCCTTTCCTATAGGGTTGCTATCAGTCACAGTCGCAATGGCAGAGAGTGAGTGTGTGTGTGAGGCGGGGGGAGGGTAATAGATGAGCTGGCCTCAATGGTCCAGTGGTGTTCCTTCAAGCATTTTCTTTTCTCCAGACTTATTTGTAGATTTCTATTTTCTTTGATGTGTCAAATCAGTGACTAAGTTAGGACTCAGGGACAGTTGTTCTAATGAAACCACTCCCTCTATGAATGGTCTTGATCCACTGACTTATCCTGGCTGAGTCTTGCTTTTCTGCTCCGTGGGGTGGAGACAATCATAAAGACAAGGTGTGGTACAGGTGGGAGGAGAGGGTTATGGGAAAGATCTCAGTAACTTGCATTTAAATGCACTTCCTGAAGATGAGCTAAGACTATGGACTAGAGGCCCTAGGACAATGCAAAGAGAGCTCACCAAGAGGCCAACGTTCTAACTCCACCCTTGCAGCTAACTAACCACATGAGCTCCTCAGCAGAAGGAATGAGTGGGATGAAGTGAATCTTTGAGGTCTCAAAATAAATAGATAGATAGATAAGTCGAACTCACTACTATCCAGCAAGACTGACTCATAGTGCTTCCACAGGACAGGGTAGAACTGTCCCTGTGAACTGCTGAGACTTTTAACTCTATGGGAGTGGAAAACTTACGGGAGTAGAAAACCTCATCTTTTTCCCTTCGGAGTTCCCTGGTGGTTTTGAACTGCCGATGTTGAGGATTATAGTCCAACGCATAACCACTACGCCACCAGGACGAAAAAAAGTCTACAAAGTCTTCAAAGTCGAGAAGAACATAAATAGGCCACATACAACTATAGACATCAGCCCAACACAATCAGAACAAAGAAATAATGTCCTCTTATAACTGTGGTAACTTTCACTGTGTCATGGGGAAAAAGAAGAGACATTTCCTGGTGTTTAGGACTGGCTGTATTTCTTCATAATTTGCACCTAAAATAAGGCTGATTTTTAGAATGATGCATGCATCCTTTTAATACTCCTGAAGTGGTGACAATAAGTCGGTGGCGTGTACTACAGCTAATGGCATGGTTTGGTGCCTATAATGAATGGGGCTTTCTCGTCTTCTACACCTAGATGTCTCTTCTTTAGGCAACTAGGTTGTGGGGAAACACAGGTGGAAAAAGCATTGGCCTAGAAGATTCTATGGGCCTCTTGGGATGTGTCATTCCATGGTTTGAAAGGCTGCCAAGATTCTGTCCAAGCACATTCAATGAGGGACCAGATGGGAAGATGTCCCTCATGGAGCTAAAAAGGCCGCTTTCGGGGCCCTTTGCCAGGAGCCATTCACCAGAGATTAGCTCCGCCTCCTTATGGTTGACAGTGCCAGGCACCCCCAAGGGAACTTCCACAGAGGCGCCCGCGCCACTTGGGCTATTGGGGCCTCAGTGGAGCCAGGTCCATGTGTGCTACAGAATGGGGCATGCGCTTCAGCATCATGTTCAGAAAAGCTTTAGCAAAGTTATGGCCCTCAAACCAAAATCAAACACTGCCCTCCAGTTGATTGTGACACATATGTGACAGAGTACAACCACCCCTGTGGCTTTCCCGGACCGTAACTCTTTACAGGAGTAGGAAGCCTCATTTTTTTCTCCTGTGAAATGACTGGTGGTTTTGAACTGCTGACCTTGCAGGTAGCATCCCCACTATGCCACCTCGGTCTGTGTGGTAGATATATAGTCATTTGTCGATTTGAGGATTAAGAGTGTAGGGATGAAAAAAAAAGAGTGTAGGGGTGGAGTCTAGCTTGTCAATCAGACCATAGCCAATGAAGCCTCTGTGTGGGCATGGCCTCCTGAGAATTCTGGGAAATCCGCTAATTTCTCCTTGGAGGTGGGAGACTCTCTGCTCACACCCTGGGAGACATAGCAGCTGACAAAACACATGGACCCACCCTGATGCAGAGACCCCTGACAGCCTGAGATGTTTCCAATGCCACTGGATCCAAAGATTTTCGACCCACTGGCCTGTGATCTTCTATATTTGGCGTCATTGCATGTGTTTCGAGAGTCTGAAGAGGACTCTATAGATTGCCATTGGACATATGGGCTAATATTGGACTATGGACTTGATCTGGACTGGGCAAGGATGTTTTCTCGGTGTTCAATTGCTCTTTTATATAAATCTCTTTCTTATACACATATGTGTGTCCATGGATTTGTTTCTCTAGACTATCCAGACTAACATAGTCTGATTGTCCCTGGAAAAATAAGGAAGATAGAGCCCAGTTGGAGTCACTGGATTGGCTACTAACCCAAAGGTTGGAGATTTGAATCTCTGCAGAGGTGCACAAGAGAAAGGTTTGATGATCTCCATCCAAAACCTCAACCTTGGAAAACCCTATGGAGCACCTCCTACTCTGACACATGTGTTGGAATCAACCTGACAGCTGCCGGTTGGGTTATGTTCCTGCCCAGTCCACTCCAGTGTGGCAGATTGTGCACCAAACACTCTTAGGCCCATGAGCTGCTCTAATGCCTCAACATTAGCCCAGGAGGATGGAGAAGGCCGCGAGTCCTTCTCCCATTTCAGAGATGAAGAAATCAAGGACAATGCAAATGAAACCCAAGGAGAAAGGGCAAAGCTAGGAATCATACTGTTCCATCTGGAAGTGGGAGTCCACAACGTTTTCCACCCCACCTGCCTGCCCTGGCAACTTGAAGCCTCCAAGCAACCATGGTCCTGGATGGGGCAGGCTCACTGTCACGGGGGCCTTGTTGGAGGCAAACTATCCACACCACTCTTCCTCTCTGCCATGTGAGGACTGAATTCCTCTGGTCTGCATGTGCCCTTGGACATCAACAGACGCTCTAAGACCCTCCAGGCTGGAAGAGACAGCTACAGACACTGCTCTGGCTCTGGCAATGTGATTCTCCAAGTGTCTCTCTGGTGGCCGCAGGTGGACCTCTGGCTGAACTCAGCTGTGCTTCTTCCAGCACATGAAGAGGCACCCGTTTTGAGAGAAAGGCTGTTTCTCCCAGCCCTTCTTTTCCCCCAAAGAAAGCCTTCAGAAGTGCAGTTCAGTTGGTGCCCTTTAGCTATCTTCTTAGAGTGTGGGTGGTCAGGCAAGATATGGGCTCTCTTATTGCTCTTCAGTGGTACCCACTGATGGCGTTGTGTCCTCTGGAAAGAGACCCACAGCTCACCGGCAGGTAAACAGCCCCCCTCAGCTTAAGGGTTTCTGTTCTAGATGCAGATAGTAGAATAGCCCAGAAAAATGACCAGCCCAGATTTTGGCTCACATTGTCAAAATGACCCTAGTCACCACTGCTCCCACCACCACACACACCATACTTTTTAAATCAAGTCTTTGATGTTGAATGTAGAATGTTTATTGGTTAATGTAATGTAATGTTAATGTAATGGGTACGCATTGGGCTGCTAACCACAAGGTTGGCAGTTCAGACCCACCAGCTTTCTACCCTTGTAAAAAGTTGCAGTCTCAAAAGCGCACAGAGGCAGTTCTACCCTGGCCTATAGGGTTGCTCTCTCTCAGAAGCAAGTCAATGGGCGTGAGTTTGTGTTTTAGTTTTGGGTACCGTTTCCTAATCGTGGAGGGGAACAATATCCCGGATTCTTCTGAAAAGGAGATAATGAAAAGACAATTCATTGTGGAGAATAATGGAATGTGTTGGGTGATGTTTCGAAATCACCTTCCCAATGACGTTTGTTCAGAATATTATTGAACTGAGTTGCTGTTCCCCTAAAAGTACCCACCCACCTGTCTGGGTGGCCTTCAGGTTGCTGCGCTGCTGAAAGCTGCGCTACTTCTATTTCCAGCATCAGCAGAGTCACCCATGGTAGACAGGTTTCAGAGACTAAGACAGACTAGGAAAAGAAGCCTGGTGATATATCGACTTCCAAAAAATAGCCAACAAAAATCTTATGGCTCGCAATAGGGCACTGTCCACTACGGTGTTGGAAGATGAGCTCTTGGTTGGTGGTCACTCCAAATACACACTGACCACAACAATGGGCTCAAGAATACAAACCATCTTCAGATGGTGCATGGATGCCTCTGACCAATCCCCTATCTCACTCACTGTCATTGTGTCACTTCAGACTCATAGCGACCCTATAGGACAGGCTAGAACAGCCCCTGTGGGTTTCCCACACTGTAACTCTTGACGGAAATAGAAAATCCTGCCTTTCTCCTGAGGGGTGGTTGGTGGTTTCGAACTGCTGACTTTGCAGCTGGCAGTCTAATGCGTAACCACTGCACAGTTGAGTGCAAACTGATTTGATCTTCATAGAACTAGTCACAAGATGACCAAATGTCACTGTTTGCTAAAGCTATGCCTTGCCACTCAATGCAAGTGACTAAAAATATCGACTGCATCTAAGAAGCACAACCATAATTTAATATTATAATATTATGAAACTAAAGGATGAGATATCGTTTTCACATTGGCTACATTGTAAGTCATGCCAGCTCTCTGCCATGAATGAGTCTGTTTCGCAAGGAGGGATTTTGAAGACAGACATGGCCGTGGTGAGTTTACCTTCTAGAGCAGGACTTTGAACGGTTCTTCCTAGTGAATCGACCACAGAAACACAACCAGAAGGAACTCTGAATTTGTAAAAGGTGGTTGGTCATAATGGAACAATAGTCATAAGAGCAAAATGTATGGACTAGAAACTTAATGTCATGCTCAGGAAACAAGACAAGTCTGTGCACTGCGTAGCAACCAAAGCCCTTAACCAGCAGAGGCAGAAAAAATGGTGTCTGGTTCAAAGATGGCAGCCAACTAAGCCACAGTGAACCTGCCTGGCTCTCCACAGCCCTGTGAATAATCTAGTCTCCCACACATCACACTTCTGAAAAGCCTCACTACACCTCTTCCACATCTCCCATTCAAAGTTTTCGACACATGAATTTTTCCATTCCGGCTAGCAGGCTGCTACACTCCCATTAGACAAATGTGGATCTGTTTGGCTCTCCCTGCATTGGCCATGACAGAACTGGTTGGGGGAAACCCCTGCTTTGCAGTTTTTCTTGAAATGAAACAGAGGTTTCATGTTAGTTCTTTCTTGAACTACTTCTAGAAGCTGAAACCTAAAGGAAATATATGTAGCTTCCCTTTTCTTCCCTTCCCACCCCAAAGCTCTCCAAGACTACCAAAAGCCCCCAAGAAGTGTGTGGGGAAAAGGAGTGAAAATATAATGGGATTTTCCCACACACTGTTGGAAGGCCCTGCGTTCGCGGGAAATGTGCAGCTCCGACACCTTTGATCTTCCATTAGCAAACCCCATCTAGTCAGATGCATCCTCTCCCTGGCCCCGCCCCTGCCTCGCCTCACTCGTGCCAGGCAGGCGCAGAACAGCCAGCAGAGGTGGGACTGTGCCGCTCTATGGCATGGATGCATTCCCATGGGCAAAACTCCATCTTTGACAGCATTTCTTCCTACCTGACCCGAGCTGAGGCTGCCGGGACACATGTAAAAGGCCTGCTTTCCCATTTACATTCGCTTTTGAGTGCTCTTCCCTGCACTTCTCTCTAGAGTCAACTGTTAAGCATTCATCAACATATGGAAAACCCTAGAAAGATGAACAGCAAACAAGCCTTGCAATGAGCTACCAGATTAAAGGAGGCAAGCAAAAGAACTCCCCCAACTGTCAACAGAGAGCAGTATTCATCCCCACCCCCGAATGAGGCCACACTCCACTAGTGGGGGGGTCTGGGGCAGGGTGGGGGTGGCAGGCTGGCTGTAGATTGGAAAGCAGCAACGAGAAAAATCATCCACCCCCTCTAGCCACCCAAAGACCTGCTCTGTCCTCCTACAGGCTGGTCATCCCAAATACAAAAAGAGTGCCATCAAGTCACTTCTGACTCATAGCAACCCTAGAAGACAGAATAGAAGTGCCCTTCGGGTCTCCAAGGCTATAAACCTTTACAGGAGCCGAAAGCCTCAGCTTTCTCCCAAGGAGCAGCTGGTGAGCTTGAACTGCTGACTTTGTGGTGAGCATCCAAGCTATAACCCATCAAGTCTTTCATTCAAGCCAACACACCAGTCTGAGAAGCATGTCCATTTGCTGCAACAGGGATCGCTCCAGACACTGCTGCAGGACCGGCTCCATGCTATTCCATCTCAGTGAGGTTTTACACCTCCGTGAGAAGGTACCCACACTACCCATCAATCAAACTCCGGCTGGAAGCCCAGGAAGAGAAAGCGGAAAGGAAAATGAAGCGGCAAAATGACTTTTCTTATGAATGGGATTTGTTACAAGCTGATGTTCAAAGGACACTGAACGTCTCAGTAACTCAAATGAAAAAAGAAGTGAGAGTAAAGGGTTTGGGATCAATTGAGCTGAGCTGAGCCAATACTATCATTAGAGAATAGTGAGACATCTTCCTGGCAGAGAATCAGAAAGAATGGGTGTCGGCTTATTTGGGGTTTTACCAGAAATGACATGCAAAGGCTTTTTTGAGTGCCAGGTACAAGAGCTAAGGATGTTGAATAGCTGACCAGGTGGCTTACGATGTGGATTGACAAACCGATGGATAAGTAGATGGGTGGACGCAAAGGATGGATAGACAAGTAGAGTAGTGGAAGGGTGAGTAGGGGAGTAGGTGGATAGAAGGAAGTGTTGACAGTGAGCTAGAAAGAAATGTAGATGGAGCGACATCTTGAAGCAACCCTTTTAGCATGAGTTGGCCCCTATTGGTCCACCACCACTCAAAGTGCCTAGGTCCGCTGGACAAACATTGTTTTGTGCCTGCTTGTGGTCTCACGCAACAGCCCAACAGAAAGACAATCTGGCCACAAGGAGGCAATTGCTTTATGCCACACATTGAAGGCCGCTGTCTGGCTTGACCAGAGTTATATTTGAGAAAGGTCTCATTGGGTGTTTGTAGAGAACAGAATGGACTGGAAATAGCTAAGGAGATTAGATCAGAGGCTGTTGCAATAATCCATGCAAGAAAAGAGTAAAGTTGTAACTGAAATAGTAGCAGCTGAAAGGGAAGTGTGCTTACAGTTGGGATAGAGGAGATAAGAGTTGCCAACATTGTGTGATGGATTGGAATTTAGCACTGAGCCAGAGAAGAGGGTCTGACACCCTTACTATTCAGAGTAGAGTCCACAGAGCAGCCACAACAGCCTGGGAGCTTGTTTTAAAATGCAGACTCATAACAGGCGTCCTGAATCATTGTAACAAGTCTTCATTGTAACAAGAAGCCCCAGGCATGTGTACATGAAAGTGTGTTACGTGCTTGTGTTGAGACTATTGAGATCCCTAGAAAGCTGACCATGGCCAGATAGGGCACTGAGTTTGATTCTGATGGGTTGGTTAAAATGAATGATGCTTGGAAGATATTATTTTACCTACTCAACCAACATGAATGGACAAAAGCATGAGAAGACAGGCATGAAAGACACAGTTCCTGGCCTTCCAGAGGTTACATTTGGTCAAAACAAACATTGAAGACTACTACGTTGTCATGTGGCAAGCACCAAGTTTGGGATGTTCACAGACTCCACGTTTGGCCCATTACCAAAAGACTGTTCACTTTCCAGCTGTCACCTGGGGTCAAGAGTTAGCCCAGAAGTGATTGTGGTGATGACGGTTTAGCTCTTCTTATATGACTGAACAATTGAATTATACGATGGTTTAAATATAGATCAATACATCACACCTGGGCCCACCAAGCTCAGAGGATGATAGCCCGGCCCAATGTACAGACAGGACCATATAGCCAGCCCTACAGCGAGATGCAACATCCTGCACTGACCCATGGCCCTACATGGGACAGCACCTGAGATACAGTGGGAGACGTGCGACTGAGCTGACCCCACCAAACTGAGGCAAAACACTGGGGACGTGCAATGGAGTAGCAGGGGAAGCAGAGCAAGGAGGTCCCGAGGGAGTATAAAGGATGGAATTTGGGGCCAGGACGTGGCACCCCATCAGACTCCTCCAGAAAACACTCCTAAAGGTCAACAAACAGACCTTGAACTACTAACAGGATTTTTTTTTGCTGTATTTTTGTTTTTTCTGTTTTCCTCTTCTTTTACATTTTGTATGTTAGTGGCTTTTTTTGTTTGTTATCTTGTCAGTGTTGCTGCCGTCGACTCCATGTTCCTATGTGCCACTTTGGTGCTGTCAAAGCCATCCGCATTTTATGCACATATTACCATATCTGCAGGTCCACCTGGATAAGATAGGCTGGACAAACAATGTGAGAAGAAAATAATGGGACCAACGGTCTCAGAGGGACATGAGAGTGTGGGAGGTAGGGGAAGGGAGGAGATCTTGGCCAATCCAGGAACAAGGGGAAAATGAGTGGTTCAAAACCAGAGGAGGGAGGGAATGGGAAGACTGGTAGGGGATGACCAAGGACAAGGTAACTGAGAGGAATTACTAATGAAGGCCGAATGAAGGCCGAATATGATAGTGGGACAGGAGGAAAGCGTAAGGAAATAGAGGAAAGGAGTAGGAGGCAACGGGCATACATAGAAGCCTAAATACAGACATGTACATATGTAAATATTTTTATGATTATGGGGGGAATAGACTTATGTGCACATATTTATAGGTTTAGTAGTAGGGTAGCAGGCAGACATTGGGCCTCCTCAAGCACATTCCCTCAATACAAGAGCACCTTGCTCAGCTAAACGGTCATTTCATGATACCCACCTTCCCGACATGATGGTTGAAGACAGACATGTGCATAAGCAAACATGGTGAAGAAAGCTGATGGTGCCCAGCTGTCAAAAGATATAGCATCTGGGGTCTTAAAGGCTTGAAGACAAACAAGTGGGCATTCAGCTCAGAAGCAACAAAGCCCACAGAGAAGAAGCACAAAAGCCTAAGTGAACACGGGGTGTTGAAGGGATCAGGTAGCAGACACTAAAGAACAAAAACCATCATTGTGTGATCACCTTCCCCACATAAACACTGAAGACGAATGTGTGCATAAGTAAGTGTGGTGAAGAAGGCTGATGGTGCCCGGCTATTGAGAGATATAGCATCTGGGGATTTAAAGGCTTGAAAGTAAACAAGCAGCCATCTAGCCCAGAAGCAACAAAGTCCACATGGAAGCAGCACATCAACATGTGTGACCATGAAGGGCCGAGGGGTCCAGGTTTCAAGCAACAAAGGTGGGGGGGGGGGAAGCATATCATCGTGAATGAGGGGAGCGCATGATGGGGACCCAATACACATCTGTTGACAACTGGACATCCCTTGCAGAGGGGTACTGGAGAGGAAATGAGTCACTTGGGGTTCAGTATAGCAATAATCAAACTCACAA
Organism: Tenrec ecaudatus; assembly: GCF_050624435.1. Classification (NCBI taxonomy): domain Eukaryota; kingdom Metazoa; phylum Chordata; class Mammalia; order Afrosoricida; family Tenrecidae; genus Tenrec; species Tenrec ecaudatus. Next base: position 148,099,622 of record NC_134548.1, read on the forward strand.
CCTTCCTCCAGTTCTTAAACACTTCCTCCCCCCAACTATCATGATCCCAATTCTACTTTGCAAACCTGGTTAGACCAGAGGATGCACAGTGGTACAGATGGGATCTGGAAACACAGGGAATCTAGGACAGATGAACCCCTCAGGACTAAGGTTAAGAAAGTGGGTGTAGAAAGGGGGAACCGATCTCGGGGATCTACAAATAACCTCCTCTCTGGGGGATGGGCAACAGGAAAGTGGGTGAAGGGAGACGCTGGGCAGTGTAAGAAAAGATAAAATAATAATTTATAAATTATTAAGGGTTCATGAGGGGGGGGGAGTGGCAAGGGAGGGGGAGGACAAAAAGGAAAATGAAATGATTCCAGGAACCCAAGCAGAAGGTGAATTTTGAAAATGATGAGGGCAACAAATGTATAAGTGTGCTTGACACAATTGATGTATGTACGGATTGTCATAAGAGTTTTATGAGCCCCAATAAAATGATTTAAAATGTATATATATAGCTCAAACAACTAAATTTTTTAAACATTTTATTACGGGCTCATACAACTGTTATCACAATCCATACATATACCTACATCAATTGTATAAAGCACATCCGTACATTCCTTGCCCTAATCATTTTCAAAGCATTTGCTCTCCACTTAAGCCCTTTGCATCAGGTCCTCTTTTTTTCCCCCTCCCTCCCTGCTCCCCCCTCCCTCATGAGCCCTTGATAATTTATAGATTGTTATTTTGTCATATCTTGCCCTATCTGGAGCCTCCCTTCCCCCCCCCCTTCTCTGCCATCCATTTCCCAGCGAGGAGGTCACATGTGGATCCTTGTAATCAGTTCCCCCTTTCCAACCCACTCACCCTCCACTCTCCCAGCATCGTCCCTCACACCCTTGGTCCTGAAGGTATCATCCACCCTGGATTCCCTGTACCTCCAGCCCTCATATGCACCAGTGTACAACCTCTGCCCTATCCAGTCCTGCAAGGTAAAATTCGGATCATGGTAGTTGGGGGGAGGAAGCATCCAGGATCTGGGGGAAAGCTGTGTTCTTCATGGGTACTACATCACACCCTGACTGACCCATCTCCTCTCCTAAACCCCTCTATGAGGGGATCTCCAATGGCCGACACATGGGCCTTGGGTCTCCACTCTGCACTTCCCCCTTCATTCACTACGGTATATATATATAGTATGATGCCTTATGCCTGGTCCCTTTGGCTCCTTGTGATCGCACAGGCTGGTGTGCTTCTTCCATGTGGGCTTTTTTGCTTCTGAGCTAGATGGCCGCTTGTTCACTTTCAAGCCTTTAAGACCCCAGACACTATCTCTTTTGATAGCCGGGCACCATCAGCTTTCTTCGCCACATTTGCTTATGCACACGTTTGTCTTCAGCGATCGTATCATGGAGGTGTGCAGCCAATGATATGATTTTTTGTTCTTTGATGCCTGATAACTGATCCCTTTGGGACCACACGATCACACAGGCTGGTGTGTTCTTCCATGTGGGCTTTAAACACGTAAATTTTTATGTTTTCTAGTACATAAGAGCTAAATAAAGACATAGAAATGTGGATTTTAAAAAAAGAATCAGGCTCATGCTGAATATGGATCACCTCACTGGAAGCTGCTCAATCCGTGTGAAGTCAGAAAGTTGTATACAGAAAGTGACACCGTTGTTGAAGCAAGCACTGTTTAAAGCTAACAAACAAACAAAAACTTCAGTAGGCCGATATTAGAGAAGCAACCTGGCTTCACCAAAAGGGTTTTTCTGTTTCGCGCCATTTCTTCCACCCCTTCAATTCCAAGTCCTGGACAAAAACGAAGCAAAACTCATTGGAGTCACAAGGCCATGGCCCTTGTCTAAAGCTGTCGCGCTCCCATCCCCACCCATAACAGGGGCTCCCTTCTATTAGCAGAGAAATACCTTCCTCTCCATTTTCGTTAAGGTTCTATTCTATCTCTGTTCACTGTTACTAGGCCAGTGGGATTTGCTCCCACAGGGACTCTGTTGAGAGCAATATATTCATACCTGCAAAAATATACTCTACTGAATTTCATAATCATGTGTCTCTTGACAGAGCTCAAAATGCTTTCAAGACATGATCTAATCATCAGTCCAGAATGCCCACAAGTTCTGGGATGGGATGTACTCATTGCCATTTCACAATTAAGGATAAGCAAAGAGCAATGTATGGGCTTTGTCCAGACTCAATGGGCAGAGCTTACAGTGGAACCTGGGGACTCTTGCTCAAAGTTCCTTTACATTCCCATGGGCCATAGAAGGCCTGAAATCTCATCAATGCCAGCCACTATCACACCCCTCACCAAACTGAAGCAGTTCCAGCCAACACATTAGGGGTGACTTAATTAAACAGGTGACCAAATATAGCAGGCTAATTTTTGGGTTAATCATTTTGTAGGGTCTGTGAATGATGTTAGAAACACCCAAATGGCCCTTGGCAGAAAAAAAATGTTGCCCACTCCTCTTCTAAGAGCTAGGATCATCTACCACAGGCCCTGCTCAGATGGAAGAGTACTTGTAAAGAGATCACTTGGGGACACACACACACACACAAATCATCAGGTATCAGGAATTGTTGACAGCACTCCATACAATATTTTCAGTGCTGGGATTTCTGCAGAAATGTTCAACTCTCCCTTTTGCACCTGACACTAGATGGATTATCATGGAAAGATGACAAGAGTCCTTATAATAACTATTCCCTGGTTAAAGTCTATCATTGGGTAATGATTTGTCCTTCAGATGTCCCACATCATCAAAGGAATGCTACACTACCTAAGATCCTGTGATGAAGGCAATTTGGCTCTGCTTTGCATCTTCCAAATAAATCCTTCTCAGGGTAGAAAACAGAGATATTTATGGGATTAATTGAGAACACGAATAATACCAAGCTTTGGCTAATTTATTCAGAAATCTGGTAATATAAATGTTGTGAGACCATTAAAATATTTCAAGCTAAAAAAGAAGAGCAACAAGAGCTATTAAATCTCTGCAGTTGACACATTTCCAGTTTTGTACACACATATTTGAAATAGTGGGTGAGTCATCAATCAAGTGTGTACCTATAAGCCCGAGGCATAAAATTGGAATAGAATCCATTACAGGGTAGCTTTAAAATTTAAAAATTGCAATACATAAACTTTATTCTTCAAACACAAACTCCCTAGACTGACCCAAGAATAAATAGTAAATGTCAACAAGCCCGTAACAAATGAAGAGATTGAAGCAGTAATCAAAAAGGTCCCAAGAACTAAATAGCTCTGGACCAGATGTCTTCTCGAGAGACTTTTACTCAAACATTTATAGAATTGACTTCAATCCTACTAAACCTTTCCAAATAATTTAAGAGAATGCAACATTTCCTAATTCATCCTATGGGGCAAGAATTACACTGATACCAAAGCCAAAGACACTACAAGAAAAGAAAATTACAGATCAATACCGTTGGTGAACATGGTTGCAAAAATATTCTTTCAAATACTAGCAAATTGATTTAACAATATATCAGAAGATTATAATAGACCATGCTCAAGTGGAATTTATCCCAGGAATGCAAGGGTGGTTCAACATTAGAACATCATGTGGCATAATACACACTACTAGAATAAAGGTAAAGATTATATTATCATCTCAACTAATGCAGATGATTTTTCATATAAGTCAACTCGCTTTCTGGATGAAAAAGACCAATAATAAGATTAGAAGATAAATTTCTCAATACAATTAAGAGAATATATGAAGAACCCACAGATAACATCATACTCAATGAAGCAAGACTTGAGAGTTTTCCCTTTAAGAACATAGCAAGACAAGGATGTTCATTGTCACCACTGCTATTCAATATTGTTCTGGAACTTCTATCCACAGCAATCCGGCAAGGAAAAAAATGTACTTGAATCATGAAGGAGGAAGTATAACTCGTTCCTAACAGATGATGTGATTCTATATAAAGGAAATCCCAAAGAATCTGCAAAAAAGATAGTACAATCTAGGGATGTGAATTGACAGAGAGTTTTGTAGAGATGATTAGGTTAGATATAGTTAGGTTAAAATGTAACATCTTATCATTTTGTATTAGTCTTTTTTTAAGTGAAGGGGAAATAATGAGTGAATTAAAGCTCTGGTGAGTCCCCCCTGACCATGGACTAGGGGTGTGAGTAGCCTTGCTATCACGCAGGTTAGAATTTAATATCTTATCATTTTGTCTCCCTTTGAACTCTTTTTACAGTTATTCTAGTTTTTAATATTTTCTGCTTTCTTCTCAACTGAGGTGTTTCTCTATTTTATTTTGTTATTGTTGCTAGCTCTTTGTTTTTTTCCTATTTTGCTTTTGTATGTGTTTTGGTGTACAAAGTCCAGGATGAGTGAATCCATTGAGAGAGTAGCAGGATTAATGGTTTCTTGGGGATGTGGCAAGGGAAGTTGGAGAAGAAATATGGAGCTAATAACCATAAGTATAATATTCTAAAATTGATTGTGATAATGATTGCACAACTCTTCTCGATAGGGTTGAACTATTGAATTGTATGATATGCAGATTAGGTCACAATAAAGTGTTCAAATAAAAATTATGTTTTTAAAAAAGAAAGCTATCAGAGTAAATTAATTCAGCAAAGAGGCAGTATAAAATCAACATATAAAGAGCGCGCCTCGCTTGTCAAACATGGCTGAAGTGCTGCCGCTGCCGCGACGGCCGCCGCAGGGAAAATGCTGAGCCCTCCCGGGCCCGGTGGGCGGCGGCGGCGAGGGCGGCGAGGGGGACCCGCTTCCCGGGCGCGGCGGCGGCGGCCATGGCCCGGCTGGCCGACTACTTCATCGTGGTAGGCTACGACCACGAGAAGCCAGGATCAGGAGAAGGCCTGGGGAAAATAATCCAGAGATTTCCACAGAAGGACTGGGATGACACGCCTTTTCCACAGGGAATTGAATTGTTTTGTCAGCCTGGTGGGTGGCAGCTGTCCAGAGAGAGGAAACAGCCAACATTTTTTGTGGTGGTCCTGACAGACATTGACTCAGATCGCCACTACTGCTCGTGCCTAACCTTCTATGAGGCCGACATCAATCTCCAGGGAACCAAGAAAGAAGAACTTGAAGGCGAAGAGGAAGTGTCTGGTTTAATTCAGCCCGCAGAAGTGTTTGCTCCAAAAAGCCTGGTATTGGTATCCAGATTAGACTATCCAGAAATCTTTAGGGCATGCTTAGGTTTGATCTACACTGTATATGTGGACAGTCTGAATGTCTCCTTAGAAAGTCTCATTGCAAACCTGTGTGCGTGCCTTGTCCCTGCAGCTGGTGGGTCTCAGGTAAATAGAGATGGAGAAAGGCTATTTTCCTTCCTCAGCCCCAGCCTATTTCATGTGTGAAAAAAGGAAAAGAAAGAATCCTTTAAATATTTTGTATGAACAAGAATTCTAGGTAAGTATTGTCCCTATGGGCCACCCTCTAGAGACCCAAGATGCCATAACTTTTCTAGGTCACCAGATTAATTTTAGTACAGGGATCGCCTTTCATATAGCATAATTAGAAGTCATAGTTTCTGTAACTTGAACTGTAGTTTACACTTTTTTTTGAAATAAATTTTTTTTAAAACAAAAAAAAAAAAAATCAACATATAAAAATCAGTTGGTTTTCTATACATCAGCAATGACCAAGATAAAAGGAAACTAAGGACACATTAGCATTTACAATATTCATTATGACAAAAAGATTAAAATAATTATGAATAAACTTAACAAGAAAGGGGAAAGTCTTGTCCACAGTAAACGATAAAATGTTTTAAAAGAAAAATTTTAAAACACCTAAATAAATGGAAAGACATATAAGGTTTACAGATAAAGAAACTTAGTATAGTAAAAATGTTCACACTACCCCTAAAGCAATCTATAAACTCACTGTACTCCTCACCAAAATTCTAATAGCTTTAATTGCATAATTTTTTTAAATCGTATCCTCAAATTTCCCTAGAAGAGCAAATGACCCCAAATAGCTAAAACAGACTAGAAGAGTTAGAATAAGTTTCATTGTTCACACTTCCTCATTCCAAAACATACTGTAAAGTTACACTAATGAAAGCAACTTGAAACTGGTATAATAATAGATATATATAGATCAGTCGAATAGAACAGAGAGTAGAGAAATAAATCCCTACACTTATAGTCAACTGATTTTCAACAAGGGTTCAATGTCCATGTAATGGGAAAGGAAGTGTCTCTTCAACAAATGAGGCTGAGAAAAGTGGACTTCCGTATGCAGAGGAATGGATCAGTATCCATGCTTCACATCATAGATTTTTAAAACCAATTAAAAGTGGATCACAGAGTTCAAGTGAAAACATTTACTCTCAAATCCTTAACTGAGGAGCTGGAGGCCATCCTGGGGGACTTAGTTTTAAGGAGTTACTATCACATATGACAATAAAAGCAGGAGGAGCAAAAGACAATCTCTACAGAAACCTACTGTCACATCTTTCTGCCAAGATGTAGTTGGAGGATTCTAATTACCAACCTTCTGCTTAGCAGCTGAGCACTTTAACCAACAGGACTCCTTATGAGCCATCAAAATCCAAATTCACTGCCATCCAATTGATTCGGACTAGTGAGGACTCTAGACATGGGCTCCGAGGATGTAAATCTGTACCAGATCAGGTAGCTTCAGCTTTGTCCTTTGGAGCAGCTGGTGGGTTTGAATCATCAACCTGTGGTTAGTAGACCAACACTTACCTGAAAGGACCAGCAAGGCTTCTTCGATGCAAATCAATACTAAACTGAGATATCATATCTATTATTCATTCACATTTGAATGGCAGTATTAAAAAAAACAACCCAGGAAACACGTAGGTGTTCGTAAGGTTGTCTAGAAAGTTGAACTGTCACATACTGCTGGAAGGAATGTAAAATATTTCAGCTACTATGCAAAACAGTTGGGCAAGTCTTCAAAAATTGGAACATAAGTATGTACTAAAAGGTTCAAAAGCAGCTGAAAGAGTGAAAACCACCGAAACGCCCAACAAGGGATGAAAGGAAAAACCAAACGTGATATGCACATGGAATGGAATACTACTTTAGCCAGAAAAGTAAAACACAAAGTCCGGATGTATTACTCAACATAGATGAGACTTGAAAACATCATGCTGAACCAACTGAGTCGCAAAAGCACAAGTATTACATGAGCTCACTCACATGAACTAAACAACAAAAGCATTGCAATCAAGTTAATTCCAACCATTAGCTATCCTATAAATAGAATAAAACAGCCCCATAGAGTTGTCAGGGGTATAATCTTTATGAGAGCAAAGTGCCACATCTTTGTCCCACAGAATGGCTAGTGGGTTTGAACCATCAACTTTTGGGTTAGCAGCTGAGTACTTTAACTACCACTCCTTCAGTGGTTAACAGGGAGGGATAGGAGGGAGAGGGCAGAGGTAGTTTATGCTTAAGGGACAGTGAGGTTATGTTAAAAGTAGTAGAAAAAATATTGGAAAAGAAAAGTGACAATGGGTAGGCAATCACTGACAAAATCAAGGAATGCTATTGTACATGCAGAAAATTGCTTAGAGAGGATCAACTGTAATTCTTTACAATTGCAATGGACATGCCAAAAGATGAATTTTACAAAATTCCATTTTCAATAGTTTTAAAAATAATAGAAAACTAAGCAAAAAAAATTTAACAAACAAAATTCAGGATTTCGACACTGAAAACTACAAATGCCATTGAAACTACCAATATCCTGAAATAACTGGAAGGCCACCACGTGATGTTCTTGGATCAAAAGACTTACTATTGTAAAATGGCAACAATTCCCCCAAACTGATCTACAGATTCAATGTAAGCTCTAACAAAATCCTGGTTTGTTTGTTTGAATTGATAAGCCGATTTGAGAATTCACAAAGAAATGGCAGGGATGCAGAATAGCCAAAACATGCTTTTTTTAAGTTAGAAGACGGATATTTCTTGTTATCAAATTAATGAAGGTGTCCTCCAAAATGTGTTGTCAATTCTAACTTCTCTACCCATGCATATAATCCCATTTTGGAATGCGCTTTCTTATTATGTGAAGCATAGTATATAATGAGGCAACATGAGTGTAGGCTATGCCTTGAATCAATTTTTTCTGAGATATAAAAGGAATAGATAAAGAGAGAGATGGGGGTCAGGTAGTTGCCATGCCACCTGAAGATCACTAAGAAGCCAAAGACCCAACCACAAGAGTCTTTCCTTTTGAATTTTCCCCTAGGTTGATTGATGCCTTCAAATTGGACTTCAAGTCTTTGGGAATATTAGAAAAGAAATGCCTGTTAAACGCACTCACTTGTAGTATGTTTACATATATATCAGCACTAGGTAACTAAGACATTTCTTTATTCTAAAACATAATGAAATGTACAGTAATCAAGACTGCTTAGCACTTACCTAAGGATAGCACGTAGATCAATGAGAAAGAAATGAGAAGCCAAAAACATTCACATTCATGATGGGTTCATCTTGGCAATTCAATGGGGAAAACAATCATCTTTCCAACTAAAGAACCTGGGACAACCAGATCACCACCACCTGCACAAAACCATGAACTTAGGTCCCTACCTCAAACTATGTGCAAAATTTACTCAAAATGCATCAATAGTCTAAAAGTTAAAGCTGAAACTTTTTTAAGTTTGGAAGAAAACAGGAGTAAATCATTGTGACCTTGAATTAGGTAATGATTTCTTAATTTAAGACAACAAAGGCACTAACAACCAAATTGCAAAAATTGATAAAATGAATGTGATCAAAATGTATCCATTGAACTTAAAATGATATCATCAAGGGAGAGAAAAGACAACCCAGCTAATGCGTAGGAATGTTAATAAATTATATGTCTGAGAAAAATCTGGTATGCCCAATATAGAAAAATTCATTTCAACTCAAAACAAAAAAGACAATCACTCCATTAAAAGTGTGCAGCTGATAGATAAAGGATAATTTTTTAGAAAAGATACACTATGACCCATAGCACATGGAAAGATGTTCAACCTCTTCAGTCACAAATCAAATCACAGTGAGTTGTCATTTCACACCCACTAGAATGATTAAAAACAAAATAAAAACTTTTTTCGTAAGGATGCACAAAAACTGGAATTCTCATAAACTACTGATGAGAATGAGAAATGACGCAGTTGTTTTGCAAGCACTTTGGCAGTTCCTCAAAAAGTTAACCAGAATTACCATATGGCCCAGCAATTCCACTCCTAGGTATACCCAAAAGAATCTAAACAGATGTTCAAACAAAATTTGCACTCAAATATTCATAACAGCACTGTTCATAATAGGCAAAAGCAGTGACACATCTAAATGCTGACATACTGATGATTGGATAAACAAATGCACATTCACACAAAGACATATTTGACAACAAAAGGGATGTGGTACTGATGTCTGCAACAACTTGTAAAACATTGCGCTAAGTGAAAGAAGTCACACATAAAAGGCCACATATTGTGTGGCTGGCTTTACAGAAATAGTCCAGGATAGGCAAATCCACTGAGCCAGAAAGTCACGTTCTGATTGCCAGAGATTGGGGAAGGATCCCTGGTGGCACGGCAGTTTAAACACTTCACCGCTAGCAGAAAGGTCAGCAGTTTGACCCAATAAGCCATTTGGCTGGAGAAAGATGTGACAGTCAGGTTCCAGAAAGATTTGTAGTCTTAGAAACCATATGGAGGCATACTCTATCCCCCAGGGTCCTCGAGGGTCGCATGAGTTGGAATTTACTCAACAGCAATGGGGTTAGGGGTCTGGGGCGAGTGATGGACAGTGACTATAAGTGAGTACGGGCCATTTGGTGGAGTGTTGTAAACGTTCTGGAATTTCATAGTGCTGATGGTTGTAACATTTTGTGAATAGATCTTTAAAAACCCACTAAATTCACTTTTTAAAGGTGGATATTATGACATATGGATTGTATTTCAGGAAAAATAAATGGAAAAGGGATCACAGAATTAAATGCAAAACTCCAAAGTATAAAACTTTTATTAAAAATATGCAATGATATATGTATTAACTCCCAATTTTTTAAAAAAAGAATATAGATGAGAATGAGTAGAAAACATCTTGATAAGCACAATGAATATTGAGGAAAAAACAGGAGAAGGAAAGACAATACATATGAAGGTTGAGATCAGCACGAAATGCTCAAGACACCGGAAGGAAGCACAGGAGTCAAGGGCAACAGAAGTAAATCCAACTACATATAGGCTGAGCTGAACAGATGTGGTCAATGGGACTACATACGCCAACAAATATAGGTCAGACAGAGGATATTTCTACAAATGTACATTCGTTTCTCTATGGTGAAAATATGTAGAGCCTGCGGAGTACTGCTGCAGTGTTCCTTAGAAGCCAGGATGGCGAAGTTTTGTCTCACATATGTTGTACACATTGTCGGGCGAGAAGAGGCCCTGATGAGGAACATTATGCTTGGTGAAGTGAACGAGAGGAAGGCACTGGATAAGGTGGACGCACACCGTGACTGCAACTGTGGGCTCAAGCACGGGGACCATTGTGAGGCTGGCTCAGGACTGAGCGATGTTTCATTCGGTTGTGCACAGGGTCGCTCTGGGTCTGAACCTAATCGGTGGCAACCATCAGCAACAATAATCAAACACCTTGGGGGCATGAGTCACAAGGCCTGAGGTCTCAGAACCAGAGTCTTCAGGGACTAAGTCTGAAAGTTCAATGAACATAGTCCACAAAGAATACATTGTACATGTTACTTTGATGAACAGTGACTAGCCTTCAGGGCTTGTGAGTGCACATCTAAGGTGCCAGTCTGGGTTTGTTCCCCTCCAGAGCACAGAAGCAAGAAACGAATCAATGACACAGGGAAACAATTTGTCCAAAGAGATAATGGACCACACAAACATCAGCACCATTGACCCTGAGCCCAGAAGAACTATATGCTGCCCAGCTGGAAATGCTGACTGCCCTAAAAGGGTCACAGTAGGAGACTCAGGATAGAATGGGGGGTGGGGTGGGGGTGGAAACAAAGCTTAAAACTATTTTAAAAATCAAAACCCAAAAAACCGAGATATAGTCTTTGAATAGAGACTAGACGAATCCCTTAGTCATGCTACTGGCCTAGAAAGTGAAAGCATCCCCACGGCCCCATGTTCCGCCAAACCACAGAAAGGTATATAGAGTATATAAGTATATAGGGGGCAGAGTAACGCTGGTGAGGTGTGCACATCTTCGACTTATCACCATTGGAGATCTAAAGAGCGTTACTTTTGCCCAGAGATAAATCTCGGGAGACAAAAAGGAAGAGCAAAGAAGGACACATGGAAACGTGAAACCCAGGGAGGCAGAAGTGGGTAGAGTTCTGTTACAGTGTGAAGACGACCATCAATGCCATGAAACAAAATGCGCAGGAATTGTTGAGTGGAAAACTAATGTACTCTGCAAACTTTCACCCAAATCACTTAAAGACACACACACACACACACACACACTCACACAGAAAAAATCTTCAAGATCAAGGGCTTCATAACGAATTCTTTTTTTAAAAAATCATTTTATTGGGGGCTCATACAACACTTATCACAATCCATACATACATCCATTGTGTCAAGCACATTTGTACATTCATTGCCCTCATCATTCTCAAAACATTTGCTCTCCACTTAAGCCCTTGGCGTCAGCTCACTTTCCCCCTCCCTCCCTGCCCCCCCACTCCCTCAGGAAGTCTTGATAATTTATAAGTTATTATTATTTTGTCATGTCCTACACTGTCTAACGTCTCCCTTCCTTCACCCACTTTTCCATTTTCCATCCCCCAGGGAGGAGGGTATATGTAGATCCTTAAAATCGGTTCCACCTTTCTACCCAACCTTCCCTCCACCCTCCAGTATCACCACTCTCACCACTGGTCCTGAAGGGATCATCTGTCCTGGATTCCCTGTGTTTACAGTTCCTATCTGTACCAGTGTACATTTTCTGCTCTAGCTCTATTTGTAAGGTAGAATTGAGATCGTGATAGTGGCGGGGGCGGGGTGGGAGGAGAGGAAGCATTTAAGAATTAGAGGAAAGTTGTATGTTTCATTGTTGCTACACTGCACTCTGACTGTCTAGTCTCCTCCATGCGACCCTTCTGTAAGAAGATGTCTAGTTACCTATAGATATCTGATCTCTTGGACAGTTCATGACCACACAGGCTGGTGTGCTTCTTCCATGTAGGCTTTGTTGCTTCTGAGCTAGGTGGCCACTTGTTTCAAAAAGAAATCTTAGACAAAACCCAAAGCATGATTTCTAAAAGGATACATTGATAACTGAATCGCATCCAAATTAACAACATTTTCTTTGTCAAATGAGTAGAAAACAGGAAAGGACAAGCTTCAGACCGAGAAAAAAATAGTCACAAACTTCCTATCTGACAAGGAACAAATATTGAGAATATACAAAGAACTCTCACAATTGGGGGAGGGGGTGGAAACAGATTGAAATCAGGAAATGAACAAACTCTTTTCCAGGGCAGTTGCACAATTTGTCATTCCTATGCGCCGCCTGTGAACGATCCATTTCACCTGCATCCTTTCCAGCATTGGAGGTTGTCACACTTTTTCTGTTGTAGTTATTTCAGTAAGAGTGCAGTGATACTGCATATTGGTTTCCACCGACTATTCCCTGATGGTTGCAGATGTTGAAAACCTCTTTCAGGTACTTTTTGGTCATCTGTCTACCTTCTTTGGGGAAAATCATAGTAACACAGTAAGTAAGTACTCAGCTACTAACCAAAAGGTTGGCAGCTCAAATCTGCCAGCTTCTTCAAGGGAGAAAAGGTGGCAGTCTCCTCCTGTAAGGATTTATCACCTTGGAGACCCCCCCCCCCCAGGTGAGGCAGTTCTACCCTTTCCTATAGGGTTGCTATGAGCTAAAATGTACTCCGTGGCAGAGGGTTTTGCTTTAACAAACCTATTCAGTGAGATATGTTTATGCACTTCTACATTCCTTCTAGCAGTATATGAGGGTTCAAGTTTCCCTACAATCTTTCCAACACCTAATTGTTTCCTGTTTTTTATTGTTGTTTTATAACACTGCCGTTCTACTGTGAGTAATGAGGTGGCATCTCAGTTTAGCTTTGATTTGCATCTAAGGGGCCCTGGTGGCACTGTCGGGTAAGTGTTGAGCTACTAACTACAGGTTGATGTATCTTCACTAACACTAAACCTGCAACCTCCCGAAGGCCCAGCAATTGTGTTCTTGGGAATTTATTTCAGAGCAAGTAAAGCTTAATGTCATACAAAAGCTTGTACAAGAATGTTTATCAGAGGATTATTCATAATAAGGCGCCCCAGTGGCAGAGTTGGGCTGCTAAGTGCAAGGTCAGCAGATCAGCCGCTCTTACGCTACATATAAGACTCTACAGCTTGCCCTTAATCGTGGAGTAACTAAACCAAATGGAAGAAAGGATGAAGTCAAAGAACTGAATAGAAAGTTCTAAAGGGCAGCTTGAGAAGACAGAGCCAAATAATATAATGAAATGTGCAAGGACCTAGAATCAGAAAACCTAACAGAAAGGACATGCTCAGCATATCGCAAAGTGCAAGAACTGAAAACAGATTCAATCCTCAAGTTGGAATTTGGAAAGGCTCTATAGGGAAAATATTGAATCATGCAGGGAGTGTCAAGAAGATGGGCAGAACATACACAGACACTGTACCAAAATGACGTAGTTGATAGTCTACCCTTTCAGGAGGTAGCATATGCACAAGAACCAATCAGGTTAAAGGAAGACGTTCAGATGGCAGTGAATGCATTAGCCTAAAACAAGGTTACAGGAAGTGATGGGATATCCAATGAAGTGCTTTAGAAAGCTGAAGAAGCACTGAAAGCACTCCCTTGTCTCTGCCAGGACACTTGGAAGGCAGCTCCCTGGCCAGCTGACTGGGAGAGATCCATGTTTGTTCCTATTCCAAAGAAAGGGGACCCAACACAATGCTCAAACTATAGAACTAAATCATTAATAACACACTCATGTAAAATGCTACTTAAAATCAACTGCCATAAGGTTTGGCCAGGTTCAGAAGAATATATCGACCAAGGGACATCATTGTTGATCAGATGGATCTTGACTCAAAACTGAAAAAATTAGAAAAATGTTTACTTGCGTGTCATTGACTATGCAAAGGTATTTGACCATGTGGACCATGACAAACTGAAGATAACCTTGTGAATAATGGGAATTCTAGAACACTTCATTGTGCTTATTCTGTCCTTGTACATGGGTCTTGTATACACATACAGCAGTTGTGTGAGCAAAACAAGAAAATATTGCATGGTTAAAAATCAGGAAAGGTGTGGGTCAGGGGTGTACAGTCTCGGTACGCTTGTTCAATCTGTATGCTGAGCAAATCAGCAGAGAAGCCGGATTATCTGAAGAACAATGAGGCATCAGGAGTGGAGGAAGGCTTACTAACAGCTTATGGTATACAGATGACATAACCTTGCTTGCTGAAAGTGAGGACCTGCAACACTTGTGGATGAAGATCAAGGATTGTAGCCTTCAGTATGGAGCACAGGTCAATGTAAGGAAGACCCAAATCCTCACAACCAAGCCAATAGGTGACATCAGGATAAATGGAGAAAAGGCTGAAGTTGTCCAGGATTTTGTCTTGCTTGGACCCACAATCAATGCCCATGGAAGCAGCACTCAAGTGATCAAAAGACATACTGCATTAGGTAAATCTTCTGCGCAAGATGTGTTTAGCGTATTGAAAAGCAAGGATATAACTTTGAGGACTAAGGTGTGTCTGACCCAATTGTGGAGTTCTTTATTGCACCATCTGCATGTGAACGTTGGACACTGAATAAGGAAGACTGTAGGAGAATCAGTGGATTTGAATTGTGGTGCTGGAGAAGAATATTGAAAGTACCGTGGACTGGAAAACGACACACCAGCCTGATTTGGAAGAAGACCAGAGTGCTCCTTCAAGGCACGGATGGTAAGACTTCATCTGACATACTTTAGACATGTTGTCAGGAGAGGCCAGTCCCTGGAGAAGGTCCTCAATAGGATGGATGACACAGTGGCTCCATCCATGGGCTCAGGCATAGGAGAAATGATTGTGAGGATGGCACAGGTCTGTGCAGTGTGCAGTTCTGTTGTGCACAGGGTCACTGTGGGCTGGAGCCGACTTGATGGCACTAACAACAACAGCAGCTGCCCTAAGGGAGAAGGAGAGGGCCTTCTACTCCCATAAAGAGGTGCAGTCTAGGGAACTCCCAGCGGCAGTTCCACCTGCCCGGCACAGTCACTATGAGTTATTGCACAATCCACGGCAGTGACGTTTTTTTTTAAATAATTAAATCATTTTATTGGGGCTCATACAACTCTTATCACAAGCCACACATACATCCATTGTGTTAAGCACTTTTGTACCTTTGTTTCCCTCATCATTCTCAAAACATTTGCTTCTAATTGAGCCCTTGGTATCAGCTCATTTTCCCCTCCCTCTTCTCTCCCTCCTCCCCCATGAAGCCTTGAAAATTTATAAATTATTACTATTTTGTCATATATTACACCATCTGACATCTCCTTTCACCCACTTCTCTGCTGTCAATCCCCCAGGAGGAGGTTATATGTAGATACTTGTAATCGTTTCCCCCTTTCTACCCCACCTTCCATCCACCCTCCTGGTATCGCCACTGTCACCACTGGTCCTGAGATCACTGAAGAAAAAGCATAAGCAAATGTGCTGAAAAAAAGCTATCGGCGCCTGGCTATCAAAAGATATAGCGTTGGGGGTCTTAAAGGCTTGAAGATAAACAGGCAGCCATCTAGCTGCGAAACAACAAATCCCACACGGCGGGGAAACCTACCCCATAGGGTTTTCCAAGACTGGAATCTGTCCATCAGAGCACCTAGTGGATGCGAACCACCAACCTTTTGGTTCGCAGCTGAGTGAACTGACCATTTTGCCACCAGATCTCCTCCATGGAACACATTGCTCATCACCTAAAAAAGGACGGACTCGGCAGCTTCCATAAATCTTGAGGAAAATGTGCAGAATAACAGGGGGCATTTCAAATCCGCTCTCACTGCCTCCACCGCGCCTGACCCTTGAGTGACCCAACCATCCCATCTGAAAGCCTGAGACCTGGAGTTCTCACCACGAAAGCTGTCCCCGTTGGCTCGAACCCAGTGACTCCTCTAGATTCTTAGAAGGGGCTTGGGGGCCCAGCTGCTAACTTCAGATTGAGAGGTTTGACGCCGTGCCACGGTTCCCATAAAGATCACACACTGACTGTTCACTGCTATGGGGTCGATGTGGACACACAGCAACCCTGCAGGACAGGGCGCACTTGCTCCTGTGAGTTTCCCAGAGTGTGGAATGGAAAATTTCATCTTTCTCCCGCGGCACCGCCGGTGGTCGTGAATGGCTGACCCAAGGCTCCTGTCACACGGATGGTCCTGAGATCTTCAACCAGGGCGAATCCAATGCCGTCTCCTGTGTCAGGGCAGGGAGAGCAGGGGCAGCGCTTCATCTGGGCCACAATGAGTCTTTTGGTGATTGCTCCTTGAAGTTGAATCACGTCCGCCCACGGCTTCCCCATCGGCATTCAGATGGTGACTGACCATCTTAGTACGTATTTCTACTTGCTAGAGGTTTTGAGTAACTGTTACGTCCTTCCTGCCAGGAATCATGTGCTACACTGAGGTTAGAAACTACCAAGAACGAACCATAGAAATGTTGGTGAAGGGAGACAGCGGGAGGTGTGAGATATGAAAATAATCAGATTTTCTCAATTATAAGGGGTCCACGAGGGTGGGGGGGAGGGAGGAGAAAAAAGAGGAGCTGATATCAAGGGCTCGGGCAGAAAGAAAATGTTTTGAAAACAATGACGGCAGCAGCTGTTCAAATGTGCTTGATACAATTAGTGTATGGCTCATTAGACGAGCGGTAAGAGCCCCCGTTAAATGTTTGTTTGTTTGTTTTAAAAAAGAGAAAAAAACAAGTTGCAGATGAACAAAGAAAGAAAGAAACCATCAAACAATATAACCAAGGGCCAATGGGTACACACCCTGGGCTTGTGGCATGTGCATAGCACACAAGAGCCCATCCATGAATAAGAAAAGTGCTGAGCCCTGCAGGCAGGCAGACCCCAACACAGCAGAAGTTGTGGGGCCAGGCTTGTTTGCCTGGCCTCTGTGATCCTCTCTAGGGAAGACATCCTCAGCCAAAGGTCAAACCTGCAGACCCCGGCCGGCCCAGTCTCTGGCCCCTGAAACCCTAACCTCCCTGGTTGCATCATTAGACTTTAAAAGTGAAGAAATCCCCTGACATTCAGTGGGATGTGTTGTGAGCCTGCTCACATACATCCAGCCCTATTTTTGAAAGGAGAATTGTTAACTTCCATGCACACCAGCCCTGGGTGCAGAGAGGATGAGCTCCTGCAATCATTCACTTAGCATTCAGCTGAACTTTGGAAGTGAGCAGGCATTTTCCTCCAGGGGGGTCAGGCAAGGGGCCTGCAACACAGGACCCCCTCATGGAGCAGAGCTTCGACAGTTCCATTAAACAGTCTAGCTCCCACCACGTTAAAAGCAGACCCCCGCCCCCACCCTGCTCAATTCCCCATCCACGATACAGGAGAGGCTGCTGGAAATCAAGCCTCTTCCTAATGGAGTGCTTGACATCCAGGTCTCCAGGCCCCTCACTAATAATTTGTCAAGGCCATCTGGAATAAATAGAAGTTTCACTCAAAGCTGCAGATATGCAAATGCTGGCACCTTAAATGGATTCTATCCTTAAGTGCATACACCAAAAAGCATGGGAGCAATTGGATTAGCCAAGCAAGGACTGTTTCCTTGCCTCCTCTAATTGCCATTACTCACCAAACACTGTCAGACACTCCTGTGTACATCTTTATAACATCACTAATATAAAAATGAGAGGGAGATTTCATGTACACCCAGGCGGCCATAAACACAGAAGCTGCCGGGAGATTGGAGACTGCTATGCTAACGTGAAAGTACCATGAGGATAGGAGTCTGAAATCATGCCACCCAACCCACAAACTTTTCTCTGGGTTTTTTTTTGGCTTTGGATTTGCTTCCAAGCCATTCGTGACAAAGTGCAGAGGCCTGGAGGTGCTCAGAATGAATCCTCATGCCAGCTCTCCACCGAGGCAACATCAGTATTAGTATTTTTTTAATCGCATAACTTCAACTCAATCGCCTCGCACTCGTCCCCTTTTCTTTCATTAATCTTCTAAGAGGTTTATGGGTGGAATCATTTCTATGAATCCATTTAGAATTGTCTGGAAGCAATGATCCCTCAATGACTATCAGACATCTGTCACCCCGAAATGCTTCCTTTCGCTTTTGCTTGGGTGACCCGGAGCGGGCCTTGTATGCCTCACTGTGCCATTTGGCCTCTTAGTGTGTCTTGGCAAATTGGCTCAGAAAGGGCTGTCAGTCTTCCAGGTGCATTGGCTAGTCACTTATGTGCTTGGAAAAGTGTTACAGAGTGGACCTGTTCCATCGAGCTTTTTTGGATGTAATCACTACAGAAACAGATCACCAGACCTTTCTTTCGAGGTGTCACTGGGCTGGTCCAACTGACAAATGTAAAGTAAGTATGTAGCCACTGTGCCACCCAGCGACCCAGTGGATAGCAATGGTGCCAAATGAGGTCTCTGGATACATCAGGGATTGCTAGGGATGGAATCCTTCTAGCATCCTGAGCCTTGTGCTTATAAATGCAATCCAAACTGGAAATAGGAATTCTTTGTTACTATAAGGAGGCTTTTTCAATGTAGGGTGTGTTACAGACTTAATCACCTCTGAGGCATGGCGGGTAATACGTAGGGTTGCTAACGGCAAGATCCGCAATTCAAACACCAGTCCCTCAGCAGGAGAAAGACAAGGCGTTCTACTCTGGTCAAAAAATCGTTTCAGAAACCAACCAGAGCAGTTCTACCGTGTCCCATAGGGCCACTCTGAACAGGAATGGATTTACTGGCAGTGAGTCATACATACAAAAGAAGCCCTGGTGGCCCTGTGGAGCAGACATTGGACAACTAACTTCATGGTCCACAACTCAAACCAACTAGCTGCTATGGTAAAGACTGGCCGTTTTGGATTTCCTCTGGGGTGCGATGTGTCAGAATCAACTCAATGGCAGTGGGTTTGGTTTGGTTGTGGACTCAGCCAAAGGAGTCCCTGGGTGGCACAGACTGTTTAAGCACTTGACTACTACTAGCAGGGAAGGTTGGTGGTGCAAACCCACCCCGAAGTGACAAGGAAGACAAGTCTGGCCATCTGATTCTGAAACGTGGTCTTCTTGAAAAACCCATGAAGCATCACTATTCTGTGCACACACAAAGTCCCCATGAGTCAGAATCCACTCAACAGACACAAACAAACAACAACAAAGACAGAGCAACCAGTGAGCACATGCAGAAAGAGAACAAATGTTAGCTGATGCTGAGAAAGCAAAGGAAGCTACAAGTCCAGGGGCCCCAGGGTTCGCTGACTACGTGCACATTGGGCTGAAACCACCAGCCATCCTGCAGGAGAATGAATCGGGGTTTGGGTTCAGAGGCTGAAATATACCAGGAAGAACCTTCCTCTACAACCACACTCTGAGCTCAGGGTTTTAGCCCCCGAACTGTGAGAAAATAAATTTCTGTTCTTTGAAGCAGCCACTTGTATTTTCGTTACACCACCACTAGGGAACTGAGAAAGGTGGTGAGTGTGTGTGTGTGTGTGTGTGTGTGTTGGTGTCTGTGCTGTGATTCTTCCAAGCCCTTAACCTACTTTCTTCCTTCCTGATGAAGTTTGCCAGACAGGTAGGCCCATGTTCATTTGCATATGCTAATAACCCTTTTCTAAAGCTGTCTCTTCCCAAGGAGAGAGAGAATGGCCACCCCCATGGGAATTTGCTACCCTCATTTGGCTGTTTCAGTAACTAAATGTACCTTTAGGATGGTCTTGATGAGGCCCTGGGATAAGAGGATTCTCAAAAGAGGGATTTGTTTTCTCGGAGCTTCCTTGCTTGGTTTTGAGAGCAGCTCTTTATTCCCTGGCTCCTTGGCACTCAGTGTGTGCTGTGTTCGCAGAGACCAAAGGCAGAGACAAACAAGCCCTTTAGCTAAGAAAACAGGCCACGACAGACCAAAGCAATACGGCCGACGCAGTCCATGTGGCTATCTGCAAAATGCCAGAAGCAAGATCGCCACCCCCTCACAAGTCGGTTAGTGTGTGCACAATATTTTCTGTTCAAAAGGCAAAAAAATAAAAGCAATTAAGCCTACGGTCCCTCTATTCAATATTCCCTCTAAGCGTTGAAGTCTAATATTTACATATTTTTCTCTTCTCTTGTAGTTTCTCCTAAAACATCATTCTTCATCTTAAATATGGACTGGGTTGGTAGTGTGGGAAATAGATGGCTATCGAAAGCTGTACTGAAAACCCAAATCCAAACTTTCACTGATTTGACGCCAACTCATGGGGACCCTTTAGGGCAGGACCTCTCCCCCCACCCCGTGGGTTTCCAAGACTGTAACTGTTAGCGGGAATAGAAAGCCTCCTCTTTCTCCCTAGGAATGGCTGGTGGTGCCGAGCTGCTGACCTTTTGGTTAGCAACCCAATTTTTAACTCACTGCACCACCAGGGCTCTATAAATAAATTAAAGAGGTGATGGAAGAGCTATAGAGTTCGCTCTACAGAGTGCATTGTGTTTAACTTTTTTCACTTAAGGTGCTTTTTAAAAATTAGTTATGTTGCATCCTGATAGTCACTTTTAGTCTGGCATAACACACACACACACAGAGAGGGGAGGGAGGAGGGAAGGAGGAGAAGGAGGAGAGAGAGAGAAAAAAGAAAGAGAGGATGAGAGAGAGAGAGAGAGATTTGAGAAGAGTTGTTTTGAGAATTTAGTGACAGGGAAAATGGCCTGATTAGTGGCAAATCGATTATGAACTACCTGGATAGCTTTGGGCAGGTTATATATTTTCTCCAATACTCTGTTTTCTCATCTTTAAATGACTTTTGAGAACATATACCTCAGAGAGTTGTTTTGAGGATTAAATGGGAAAATCCGTGTTACCTCCCTAGCATCATGCATGATTCACACACACATATGTATGGGTGTCTATTACATAGCAAACATAAACCCATGTCCACTGAGTCAATTCCAGCTCATAGCAATCCGAGAGGACAGAGGAGAACTGCTCTATAAGGTTTCCAAGGCTGTAACCTTGGCAACGTAGCAACAATGGAGAAGCTAGCACAAGACCAGGTAGCATTTTGTTCTCTTGTACATCGGCCGCTATAAGTGGGCACGGACTCGACGCATCGAACCCAAACCAGAGCAATCTGAACAGACATGAGCTGCCATATTTATCTTGTCTGGCGCAGCCAGTGACTGAGAAGCAGTAACTTTAGTGTGCGGCCCCAGCGTAACCACTGCATCACCGGGCTCCTTTGAACAGAAGCAGGGAAATGGGAAGCTACGGTTCCTCTTTGTATCTTCCATCTGGGTCTGTACATCGTACACGGTTCCTGGGAGTATTCTGTGAGCCTTGATGTTCACCACATCACACTGGCAGCTTTAGCACCTTGGGGGACTCTAACGGTGTTCCTTTACTGTGATCTTGGAGTCAGAGGGGTAGGGTGAAGGCGTTTAGGTTTCCCTATGAAACTCTTGCAGGCCAGCCCTGGCCGCCCTCAATGTTCTAACAGGTGCATTGAGGTGATGGTTGCGGTGGTGGTGGTGGAATTCAGTGCAACTTTCCTGGCTTTTTCTCACCAGCGCAATTTTAAATTTCCTGACAGCGGCTTTCTAATAAGGCCCACATGATCATCCTCATCTGGTGTCCAAGAATACCTATGAGGATGATCCCTTTGGAGTCCCAGAAAACAGTTATCATAAATTGAACTTGCTCAGCAGATCCCTTAGAAGCCAATGTTTTCATGAGGCCTTGCTATTGAAAGCATCTAAGTGGAGCGGTTTTGTGCAGATGACGTGGGCAGCAATCCACTGATGGCAGAGACATGTTTACATATATTTTCCTTGGAAGATACTTGCACATATATGAACTCGAACCCCTGCAGCAATCCTTCCCCCCAGCCTCCTGTAACCTATCCTCATTGACTGCATGTTTTATCACTGCACAGTGGTCCTGTGTATCCCTAACAATGTTTTTTTTTTTTTTTTTGCCTTAGAATCTATTTTGTCTGGTGTTCATTTACCCACATCACTTTCTCTCTGATTCATGTTTGTGTAGTATACCCACTATCCTTTCTGGGTCCTTAG
The DNA here is from genome assembly GCF_050624435.1 of Tenrec ecaudatus. NCBI lineage: Eukaryota > Metazoa > Chordata > Mammalia > Afrosoricida > Tenrecidae > Tenrec > Tenrec ecaudatus. Next base: position 148,121,930 of record NC_134548.1, read on the forward strand.
GTTTCAGTTTCTTCTCTGATACACAGCTTATAGCTGGGGTTTGTATTTTGATGCGTTGGGCTGCTAACCATAAGGTCAGCAGTTCAAACCCATCCGCTAGATGAGGCTTTCTACTCCCGTACAGAGTGGCAGTCTGAGAAACTCACAGGAGCAAGTTCTACTCCGTCTTACAGGGTCCCTCTGAGTCCGCATTAGCTCTCTCAGCGAGTGACAATCTCTACCCTTGTGCTGGTGAGTGCGGTCCACTCCTATCTCCATCAGTTAGCTCCCGGGACAAAGAGCCTTTAATCAGTTTCTCTCGCTTGCCTGGCTCTAACCTGGCCACCGGAATCAATTTCTGAACACTCTTGGCATGCATTCGCTCTCCGTAGGATGTTCGCAAAAGGCCAATGAACTCCATGGAGAGCTGATAATACACTGAAGATTTGTCCCTGGTAGTCCAGTTATGGAAGGAAGTCACTTCGTGCCAGGAATGGCGCTCACAGGCCTAATCGATGTGCTGGAAATCAGTGCAATGCACACCGCCATTGCGCGGCGCGCCTTCAGAGAAGTGCGTGGAAGAGATCGATCCGCACCAACCTCTTCACAAGCGCCAATGCCATTCCCTTAGGCAGCTGCACGGGGGCAGCTCTGCTAGTGACGTTTACAAAGCAATCAAACTGGATCAGAAGTCCTTTCTGCAGACACTGACATCGGGGAAGAACAGGAGTCTTGACAATTCAGAGTAAATGAAGGGCAAATTATTCTCTTATAATACAGTCCAGAATTGACGTTTAAATTGTGACTGAAATAGAGCCCACAGTTTAATCAGAAGAAATACATTTATTGGCAATTCCCAGGAGGTCATATTTGATATATTTATATCGGAGTCTAACAAGTTCACAACTATTGCTAAGTTATAAATATGGAATTTAGGCAGAATGTGCATGTAGTGAATTGTATTTTGAATCTGCATGTGGGCCTATATTTGAATATTTATATTATTCTAGGAAAAGCACGGGGGAATGTGCAAGACAGATTTATTTAGTGTATAAATGTGTCAGAGTCTTCAACACTGTTCTGAGAGGCAAAATGGCAGAAATAACTAATGGCAGGCAATGAGACCAACTGACTCATCTGCAAAGTCCATTGCCTAGTAACATCACAAACGCTATTTGCCAATAACTACTTCACTGCCGTTTTGACAAATATTTTTCTAGGCACTGTTTTGGATCGGACCTACATTAAGAGTATTATGCATTCTGATTTAAAGGATGTGTGTGAGGCGGGACCCATTCATACTAGTTTTTTTTTCCCTAAACTGAATGACTCATGTCCCCACGGTCTTTGTCAGGGTCGCTCGAGGTTTGACTTTTTTTTTTTTTTAACTTGCCAAATGTGCTCTTTATACGATCAAAGCACCTTGAACTTACAGTGTCGTTCCCATGGCAAACAGAATCTATGGGGAAGTGAACTGTTCAGATGAACTGCTGTTTTAAGGTTAACTGCAAGTAATGCAAGGGAGCCCTGGTGGTGGAGTGAGTGACACATTGGGCTGCTAACATCAAGGTCGGCAATTCGAACCCACCAGCAGCTCGTGGAGGGAGGGGTGGGGGTACAAGGCATTCTGCTTCTATAAAGATTTACGACCTTGAAAGGAGAAAAAGAAAAATATAGAAGACCCGGAAAGCCCTGAGAAGAAGTTCTACTTTGCCTTACAGGGTTATCACTAGGGGTCAGTAGGTTGGAGTTGGGTTTTGGTTTTGGAAGGCAGTGCTCTGCCTAAAATGAAGGCAGGCCACATGCTAACTGACCCCAGCTCTCAGAGATGCTTGCAGCTTGGGCCCTTAGCCAACCCGAGGCCTCACGACTGTAGCCACACACACCATTGCTCTAGCATCTCTCTCGCATTTACAACTCATTCCTGCACCTGCTAAATCCCGGCTGTCTTGGGTGCCCTGCTGAGAAAAATAAGTCAGGAGAGGGGGAAGCCTCAGCTACCAAAATTTCATGCAAAAAGTAAATCTCGAATGGACTTTGGCTAGGTCCACTGCCACCATGTGGATTCTCACTCAGAGCAGTGACCCCATAGGGCCCAGTAGAACATCTTCTGAGGGTTCTGGAGGCTAGCACTCTTTACAGGAGTCCAAAAGCCGTATCTTTCACCCGCAGAGTGGCTGGTGAGGTCAAATTGGTATTTTGGGGGTTAACAGCCCATCCTTTAGACCACGGAGCCACCAAAGCTCTGCCAGAAAACTCCTCGCGTACAAAACATCCTTCTGTCCATAGATCACCCCCTAATGTTTCTGGTGCTGCCGACTTTTCCCCCTGACAGCTTCAGAGAAGAAGGCATAACTCTGTGGGACCAGGGGGAAGTGGTGGGGTTGGGGGTCGGGAAGGGTCTAGGTAAGAAAAACTTCACATCAGGCCAATTGCTTGGGAGTCGTAGCTGCCCAGAGGCTGAGCCAAGCAGGATACTGTTATAATGGGTGCCATCATTTGGGAGAACCCCTTTACATTTCATAGCTAGTGTCGTAATTTGACAAAAATTGAGATACACTACACAAACAAAAAGAGTCTTAAAAGCCATACTATATTTACATCAAATATACACAAAAGGCTTCTCCACTTACTTTTTGTTTGGTCCACTCATTCATTCTGAGGACATTTCAGACTTAAAGTCGACCTGGGAAATTAAGACTTCGGAACAAGTTCTAGTTTGCCCCCCTATGGAGAATTGACATTTCTACCCCAGATACAGTGAATCTACATTTTAACAAGGTCCACAGGTGATTCTTACATTCACACCTGGGGATCTATAAGAATCACCCAGGGACCTTTTTAAAATGCAGATCATGGGCTAGGAGCCCTGGTGGAGCGATGGATAATAGACCTGCTGTGAGAGAAAGATGGGCAGTGTCTTCCACAAAGATTTCCAATCTCAGAAATCCTCAGGGGCAGTACCACTCTGTCCTACAGGGTCCATCTGAGTCGGAATCAATCTAAGGGCAGTGGGCTTGGTTAGCAGGGTTTGGGATTCCATATGCCTGGGGTAGAAAGGCAAATTTTCAGCCGGAGTCAAACCAGAATGTACCTGCTGGATTTCCCATGTGAAAGCAAACTTAGCCATTGCTTTCTTTGTCTCTGGCGCAACTTATCATAGTGCAAAAATGTGCCATAGCTTTAGCTGCGTGCACCACACATACACAAGAACATCGGTGGCACAGTGGCCACGGTCCAAACAGCTGCCTGGACATTAGGCACAGTAATCAGGCTGATGGCCCGGTTGGTCCAGTCCTCTTAACAGAGAATTCTGATCGCCGTTACATTTGGGCTGTGAGTAGCTGTTAACATGTAAATGGTCACTTCCAAGCAGAGAAACAGAGTAGCCAGTTGAATTAGGACCCAGCGGAGGGCAGAGAGGGCACAGGAACCGAGCACCCCTGCATTTGACTCCTATGTAGTTGTTAGTTGTGCAGAATTTTCCAGACTCTCCAGGGTCCATGTCCTCTCCGTGGAAATGAACAAACCAATCACAAGGGCGGGTGCAACAGAAAAATCAAGATTTCCGACAAAAACACGTCGCGAGTCTTCCCCACGCCCTCCTTTAAATCTTCCTGGACAATCCAAGATAATAAAAAGCCAAGGTTGACAAGACTGAAGAGAAGTAGGTATGTCTGTGTTGCCGATCGCATTGTGAGTCTGCACTGGTGCCAAAGCACACCTTGTAAATGTATTGTTCAAGGCTACCATCCCACTTCTGGGAATATATCACAATTAAAAAAATAAAAACTCAAAATGAAAAATCATTAAGCGATTTGTACCAAGCAGCATATAACGGCAACCATTGTTAGGTGTCATTGAGCCAATTCTGACTCATAGCAGCCCTACGTATGAGACAAGGAAGCCCTGCCCCGTCAGTTACCTTGCCCACAATGGTTGTTATGCTTGAGTTCCATTGTAGCCATGGTCTGAATCCACTAAAGCTCTTCCTCTTTTCCCTTGACCTTCAACCAAGCACAATACCCTTCTTTGGGACTGGCTGTTCCTGATGGCATGTCCAAAGAAGCAACTCAATATCTAACAGTCAACGGATGATGAAATCAACCCAAATTAATCAATCAGCAAGAACATTATGTAGCCACTGCAATTACAAATGTGATATAACCAAGTCACAGAACAGCATCTCACTGCCCTTGGATCAATTCTGATGCACTGTGTGACACTTTAGAATAGGGTAGAACTGCCCCAGGCAGGTTTCTGAGAGTGAAAGCCTCATCTTTCTCCTAAGGAGTGGCTAGTGGTTTCTAACTACCAACCTTTCTAGCAGCCCAAAGCCTAACAGCACCATCAGGACCCCTCACATAACAGCATAGGCAAGGTGATCCTAATTTTAAAAAGAACACCAAACGCCACCTTCACATTGACTCCAACTACCAGGAATTATCATAGCAATCATCTACACTTATTGATAAGATCCAAAAAGAACACCGAACTAAAATTCGTTCTTTGAGGGCAAAAGAGTTCAACCACTCAAGAACATAGGAATGGAAGGAAAATTCCTCAATATAATACAAGTTATATATGAAAACGCCAACAGCCAACGTGGTAGCCAATGGGGAAAAGACGAAAACATTCCCACAGTAAAAGGGGACCAGACAAGGATGCCCCTTGCCCCCACTCTTATTTAACATCGTACTAGAAGTCCTATCTAACAGTATAAGGCAAAAGGAAAGACATCAAAGGCATCTGGAGAAGGAAGAGGTGAAACTATCATTATCCACAAATGATATGATTTTATATATGGAAAACCCCCAAAGCTCCACAAGAGGAGTATTGGAAGTGGTAGAGGAATATGGCAGAGTGGCAGGATATAAGATCAACAAACAGAAATATATAGGACTGCTTTATACGTCGGACAAGACCACAGAAGAGAGGGTCAAAAAGGTGGTACCCTTCACAATAGCCAAGCACAAATTGAAATATCTAGGGGAATACCTGACTGAAAGAAAAAAAAAAAAAGACTTGCATGAGAACAACTACAGAACACTACTACAAGAAATCAAGAGTGACCTCCACTAATGGAAGAATATCTCATGCTCATGGATCAGAAGACTCAATATAGTAAAGATGTCTGTTCTGCCCAAAGCACTTTATATGTTTAACGCTATCCCGATAAAAATACCATCATCTTTCTTCAAAGATTTGGAAAAACTATCAACTTCACATGGAGAGGGAAGAACCCCAGAATTAGCAGAGAACTCCTCAAGACTATATACAGACACAGTTGTCAAAGCCGCATGGTACTGGTAAATGACAGATATTCAGACCAACGGAAAAAAAACTGAAAACCCAGACATAAAATCAGCATAGCGACAACTATCTTTGATAAGGGCCCCCAAAATATCCCATGGGAAGCAGGTGCCCTCTTCAACAAGTGGTGCTAAACAAAATGGATAAATGAAGCAAGACCTTTATCTCACTCCATGCACAAGATTAAATTCAAGGTGAATCACAGACCTCAAGGTAAAACTCCAAACGATTAGGGGCATCAATGAGGGAATTGGGATAAATCTAAGAGCTTTGTTGTAGGGAATACATAGGCTATCAGAAATAGTGAAGGACACAACACAGAGGAAGCACAAATTGATAAGTTGGATATACTGAAGATAAAACACCTGTGTACATCCAAAGACTTTGCCAAGAGATTAATAACAGAGCCAACAGGCTGGGAAAACATCTTTAGCAATGACACATCAGACAAAAGCCTTATATACTAAAATCAACAATATTCTACTAGCCAACAATAAGAAAAAAATAATCCATTGAGGAGATGAACAAAAGACCTGAATCAGTGGTTCTCAACCTTCCTAATGCCACGACCCTTTAATACAGTTCCTCATGTTGTGGAGGACCCCCAACCATAAAATTTTTTCATTGCTACTTCATAATTGCCATTTGGCTACTGTTATGAATCTGACAACCCCTGTGAAATAGTCTTCGACCCCCAAAGAGGTCGCAACTTACAGGTTGAGAACTGCTGACCTGAATAGAAGTTTCATACAGGAGGAAATCCAAATGGCCAACAAACATGAGAAAATGTTCCAGATCATTAGTCATAAGGGAAATGCAAATTAGAACAACAATGAGATACCACCTAAGACCCTCAAAGACAGCCCAATTTTAAAAAAAAACAGATAGCAACAGTGTTGGAGGGACTGTGGTAGGAGCTTTTGTCCACTGCTGATGGATCTGTAGGTATGTACAGCCATTATGGAAATCGATATGGCGATACCTACAACACATGGAAATCGAGCTACCATGTGACCCAGCAATCCCCCTACTAGACATATACCCAGAAGAATTAAGAAAAAGACCACAAGCACACATCTGCGCTCCAATGCCCATCGCAACGCAGTTCACAATTGCAAAGTATTGGAAATAACCTAAATTTCCATCGACCAACAATTCAATGAAAAACTCTGGTATATACATACAATGGAGTATTATGCAGCCCTAAAAAGTTCATAAGTATGCATGCATGAAGCACATCATCATATGGGAAGAAGTGGAGGAAATTATGCTAAGCAATGTAAGCCAAGCACAGAAGGACAAGTCCAACATGAGTCCACTGAGGTAAGCTTAAAAGGCACAAAAGGCATAAGGGAAAAGCCACCAAATGCATAAATTCCGGCGGCGAGGTCCAGTCACTCTGGCAGGGGTCAGATGCAACCCAGGGACGCACTTGGCAGCCAACTAAAAAGGAGGGAAAAGGTGCGGGGAAAGGAGGATGTGGATTGTGGGGAAACAGGACACTAACCCACACACAGGGAGGGTATAGTTCTTGCTAGAAACTAGCCACTCCTCAGGTGTATGATGAGGCTTTCACTCTCAGAAACTCACATGAGGCAGTTCTACCCTATACTAAAAGGTCACACTGTGCATTAGAATGGACCTGGTGGCAGTGAGAAGTTACTTGGAAAGAGTGTGAGTGGACCACACCCTGGCCCACCAAGCCTCAAGGATGACATCCTTGCTGGAGCAGCCAGTGCACAGAAAAAACCATGGGGCTGGCCCTACCAAAAGACTTGACGTCCCTTCACTAACCCACAGTGCTACGGGGGAGAGCACTGGAGACACAGTGCAGATATTATGCTCAGTCTGACACCCTCCCCCCACCCACACACACCGGAGTGAAACACAAAGGGATCACAATGGAGCAGCAAAGGGAGCAAAGCCTTGAAGTCCCCATGGAATCCTGAAAATAGACTTTAGAATTGGTGGGCAGGGCTTGGCACTTCATCAGATCCAATTAGAAAACATTCATAAGGCATAAGGGTCAGCAGACAGAGCTGGATCTATTTATAGGCTTTTTTCTTTCATGTCTATCCATAGAAGATAGGCAGGATAACCAAACCCGAGGAGAAAACAAGTAACAGAGCCTATGGTTCCAGGATAGCATGGGAGAGGAGGTGGGATAAAGGTAGTGGGGAGCCAACAAACCCAGGGACAAGGGAAAAATAAGAGATCTAAATTCAATGGTGGGGGGGCATGAAATGCCTGGTGGAAATAAAGGAAAGAACTAATAGGCCTAAGATATTTATAGAGGTATAAATATGGGCATGCACATATGTAAATACAGTAATATATAATGATAGGGATATAGGTGTATGTCCATATATTTAAATGTTAAGTGTTAAGGTAGCAGACAGACACTAGGCCTCTACTCAAATCCTCCCTCAATGTAAGAACCCTTTGTTCTAATAACCTGGCATTCTGTGATGTTCACCTTCCCAACAGGATCCCTGAAGTCAAAGTAAGCAACTGTGGTGAAGAAAGCTGATGGTACCCGGCTATTAAAATATATAGTGTCTGGGCTCTTAAAGGCTTGAAGTTAAACAAGTGGCCATCTAGCAGGGAAGCAGCATAGCACAGACAGAAAACACAACATTCCTCTAGTTCTTTTATGCTTCCTCCCCTCCCTACTATCAGGACCCCAGTTGTACCCTACAAATCCTGCTAGACTGGAGCATGTGCACCGGTAGAGATAAGAGTTCTCAACAAAGGGAATTCAGGACACGTAACTCCCCCAAGAACAGTAATGGGAGTAACAATACCATGAGGGTAGGATGAAGGTATGGGAGAAGCGAACGGACTACAATGATGGACAAATAATTCGCCCAGCTCCAGATCCCAAGTCAGGAATAAATAACCTTCTGCGATGAGCCAGTCCTGTGACCATCCACGCCCACCACCACTAAAAGCAAATCAAAGAGAAACCGAAAATAGGAAGCTGTTGGGAGTCAATTGTTTTCAGGCCTGCCCAGGTCTGTGAAGGCCACCCGTTTGCTCCTTTCCAGTGACTATTTTGCTATACAGCTGGTGCAGTCAATTGCTCTCTGAGCCCAGAGGGAGAGTCAGGTTTCATGGGACAGGTTTCCCCACCCTTTTATTTCCAACTGGGCCCCACACTTAATTTCGTATTCCATTTAATTGTTAAACAGAGAAGCAACACTAATAATCCATCCCGGTATCCCTGTACAGTACTGATTTGAGCAGGGTCAGATGACCCACATGGGAAATTATCCCACTCCATTAAACACAAGGAAGCCCAGGCTGACTGCAGATTCTGTCCCTGTCCCACGTGCCCAAACCCATGGCCATCGTGTCAAGTCCACCTCCTTGCAACCCTATCCAGGGTCTCTGAGCTGGTGAATCTTTACAGGGACAGTCTCATCCTTGTCTTGAGGAGCACGGTTGGTGGGTCTGACCCCCTGATCTTGCGGCTAACAACCCAATCACAGTGCCATCTGGGATTGTAATATGGCAAGAGGCTTTGTTACTACAGGAAGGGGGTAGGAGAGAGACCAATAGTCAGCCAGATCTAGTAGTAGAATTATGGATGTGGTGAAAAACTGTGCAGTTCTTTATTACAGATTTGTAAGGAAACCTGTGCTTACCTTGCCAACTGGCTTGTCCAACACTGGGTGTTCAAGAGCTCCACGGCTTTGGTCACAAACTATTCTCTGAAAAATCTACTGGCCACATCTGACATTGTCACCTTTGCCATTCCATGTGAGGGCTTATCTGTCTGGTGCTGCTTTCCTCATTAATGGCTCCCAGGGTAACGAGAAGCTAATGACGTAACCAGCCACGCTCTTCAGTAACCAATAATAAAATCAAGTGTAATTTTGCAGAGCTACACTCGAGCATCATGTTTGTGTTTGTTATGAAAAGTATACGAACCCAGAAAAGAAAACCAAAACCTCCAGAAAAGGAGAAGAACTCGATACTTACCGTAGTCTGTGGGTGGCATCAATGGTTTTGCACTCAACTGCCAGCCTAAAGCTTGGGGGTGCCAGCTTATTCAGAGGAACCACAGAAGAAAGATCTGGCAATCTGCTTCTGAAAAGATTACAACCAAGGAAACCCTCTGGCATAGTTCTACGCCATGGAGTCACTATGAGTCAAAACTGACTTGATGGCAATGAGGTGGGTTTTTGTTTTTCTTTGGGGTTAAACGATCTATTTATAACCTGGTATTTCACCTTCCATTTTTTTTTTGTAAATGATTCTGTGGGGAATGGGGACTGAACATTTTCTCTCTGTGTGTCTATCATTCTGACAACAGTGGTCAGTCATAGCAGCTTTAAATCATTAGCAATTCTCCATATTCTATATTCTGTAAAAGAAGAATCTTGATGACATTGTGGATTAGGCTTTAACCTCAAGGTTGACAGGTCGAGCCCACCAGCTGCTCTGCATGAGAAAGCTGTGCAGTCTGCCCCCAGAAAGATTTGTAGCCTCAGAAACCCTAGGGAACAGTTCTACTCTGTCATAATAGAGTCGTTATGAATCAAAGGTGGTGGGTCGTATCCACCTTAGCAAATTTATTTCCAGAAAGGTCTTTCAAGTATATTTCTGACTGCTTCATTATATTCAACATTATCTTACATTTGCCAGCTGTGGGCACTATCCTTTTTTGTGTGGTGGTGGCGGTGTGTGTCTTTGTTAGATAGGCAGGCGGCCTTTTTCCTTACTGTTTGAGCATGTTTACTACTCAAGTGACGCAATGGTTGGGACGGTTTTTCCCTGTCTGTAGACTAGCTTTGTTTCCCTGTGTTAAACTGTTTTCTCGTGTTCTTTGATCTCCTAAGCAATTCGCAGGCACTCTTTATATAGGACAGGTGTCAGCTTTTGTCTGGTGAATTTGTTGTGGATATTTCTGCCAGTTTGACGTATGTCTTTTCATTTTGGCTACTTATTTTTCAACAAGCATTTATCATTTGTGGGTAATCAAAACAGTCTCTCTTTTCCTTTAGTCCCACAATGAGCTGCCAGCCTCAGTTCAATAAGAAGAGCAACCTGTGAATGCAGATGAAGCAAGTTCATGGATTTCTACATAGGCAACTAAGCCTTGATCTGCCCCTGAGTGCCCAGTCCCCACCACCTTCTGGGTCCAGACAGTGTGGACAAGTCACAACTCTTAAGTCTCCAGGCCAAATTAGATGCCCTTGATCTCTCCATTTTGTCAGTTGTATCACCTCCACTCCAGACTAGACATCTGGAGGGGCCTTTAAACGGACTCCAGTCTTCCCTTCCTCTCACTGTCCTTCCATCCAAGGGTGCTCATACTCACTGGTGTTCACCACTTCCAGTCTTCTCCAACTGCACTCCATCCCAGCTACCGCCCCGACTCTTCCCTGCTTAAGCAGAACCTTCTCAATTCTGGTCAGACCAGGCAAGGAGCAGCTGTGGGATCACACAATGCCATCAGCGTCTCCTGTTCATCCTCAGTGCCCTCTTTCTTCTAGAACCCATCTATTCCCGGAGACCTTCTCAAATATGGCTCACTGTTTTCTGACTGTGTGTCACACTTTAGAAAGAGGCTAAGAAAGCATGCCATCTAAATCTCCCATTTGACCTAATTGGACACTTCGTGCCAGAAAGAGGAGGGAGTTGTTCAAAGCGCACCCTACGTAGCTCGCTCTCTATTCCACACTCAAATTTTTACTGACTTGAGAGGCTAAGATGGCAATCTGGGTTTGGGGGCTTTGTCTTGGCTCGAATTTCTCCCAACTGCTGGGTTGGGGTATAATAGGAATGCTACCAAGCTTGCTGATTAGAACAAAATGCAACATAAACAGATGCACCCTTTCAAAGCTAGTTTTCGGTGTGACATTTTAATGACATTATCCTTGTCTGAATTGTGTCTGAACAAGATGCTTCCTTTTTTATTACCCAGCCCCAAACCCACTGTCATGGAATCAATGACGACCCATAGTGATCTTATTATACATCTTTATAGGAGCAGGTGATCTCATTTTCTCCCTGGGACCACGGGTTGGTTTGAACCACCGACGTAGTGGTTAGCAGTCCAATGCTTACCCGCCAGCACCACCACTAAATTATTTTATTCTACTCTAAGCTCCCATGAGGGAGCCCTGGTGGTGCTGTGATTTTGCATTGGGTTGCTGACCACAGGTCAGCAGTTCAAATCCACTAGTCACTTAGCAAGAGAAAGACAAGCCTTTTTGCTCCAAGAAGATACGTATAGTCTCAGGAACAGAGAGAGGCTGTTCTACTCGATCCTATGAGGTCGCTGTAAATTGGAATCAACTTGATGGCAGGGAGTTTTTAGTTTTTAATTGTTTGTTTATTTTTAAATGCCTATACAGCTCTAGAACTGTGACCACCTCCATTCCCCATCCCACTCTGTCAGCCACCAAAAATAAAGACACCAAATTCACTGCCATCCAGTCTTTATTTTCCTTGTACTCATTGTTATTAGTATATTTTTTTAATCGTGGAAAAAATGTACACAACAAAACACTCTCCAACTTAACAACTATAATTTTTTATGGCAGTAGAAAGCCCAGGGTCTTTCTCCCTCAGAGCAGCTGGGGTTTCGAACTGCTGAATTTGCAACCCAATGAATAACCAATCCACCATCAGGGCTCCTGTGGAAAAGTTCCAGCTAGTGTATTTCCTCGGGCCCAGGTCTAAACTCCCCCCAGATGCACCATAGATTTTGTGAATGAAAATTTGGCCTGAGAAAAGTCCACTGAATTTGGAATTTGAACAGCTGGTGAGCAACCATGTTTTCATACGTTTTCCAAAACTGGACTTAAAAATTGTAAAATGAACAGGGCCCTGCCCTGATTCTCCCACTACCACATTGGCAGACGGACACATGCAATACAATAATTTTTAAATCTTATAAAGAACTACTAATGCTCATCGACAACTGAGCCCTTTGTCCTCACACACTCTCTTTGTCCTTGCTAGGAAGCATGCTCCCCTGCATTTCTTCTCGGCAGTTCCCACTCACCCCACACAACCGTCAGCCTAGGCAGGGCAGCAGCTCAAAGGCAGCTCTGGGAGAAGTCAGGAGTTGGCTGGTTGCCTTGATGGCCTGTCATGCCCCCTCCCCAAATGTGAATGGGTGGCCGTGAGTCAGAGGTGGCCAGAGTCACTGCTCAGGGCTTTCCCTGCCTTTATCCACCAGGCTTTGCCGGGATTTCTAACCTGGTACTAAGAGACAGCTTTGCAACTTAGCTACGGGGCCTGCTCATGGTGAGCAGAAAGCCTACAGGGTCTAGGAAAGCTCTGATCTGGAACAAGCCCCGTCACACTTCCCATGTGTACAATGACTAATGATGGCGATGACGTAGGCGATAACAGGATGCACTCACATGTATCGAGGGGTTGCTTTGTGATAATGCACTAGCATGTATTACCTCATTGTGTTTTCACAAAAACCCTGGGCCCTCAAGGAGCAGCCAACAGGGCCCAGGGTGTCACGTGCAGACATGCCTGCAGTGGAGTTCTTGCGGTGCTTCTTTCTTAAGAGCTCTCTGACCTTGGGAGAGCCCTTCAGGCCCTTAGAGCCTCACTCTCATCTGACAAATGGGGATGTTTAGGTCCACCTTGTGTGACTCCCAAGCACAGGGCCAGTTTACAGAGAAATGCTCACCGAATAAGGGATGCAAAGACTCTTCACAAACTGGAAAGCACCCTCCCGCCAGGCTCCGCGCCAAGGTCACACAGCTGGCCTAGAACCAGGGTCCAGGTGTCTGGACTCCCTAGCCAAGCAGATGGAGCTGCTAGTCCCCTTAGTTCAGTGGAGCACAGAGACCACCAGCTGGCATGTCGATTCTACTTCACACCAAGGACTCTCTCATCTCCTGAGACCAGCCCCTCGCCCTCACGCATCACTGCCAAAACAGCTGCCTGTATTCCTGAATGTTCTCGCTCTGGGTCTCTCTCTCTCTCTCTCTCTCTCTCTCTCTCTCTCTCTCTCTCTCTCTCTCTCTCTCTCTCTCTCTCTCTCTCTCTCTCACACACACACACACACACACACACACACACACACACACTCGCTACTCTTTCAAACACACATGTGCACACCTTAGGTGATCAGAAACCACAGAACTGGTCCAGCAAGCACGGGCATGTCAACCTTCGGGAACACTCGGTCTATCACTATTCTTCCAGCCGAAGGAAGCTTTCTGGAAGGTGGACAGATACTCATCAAAAGATGACTTCGGGGTATAGCTGTGTGAGCAAATGTGATTTCTCTTTTGCAAACACTCGGTGACTTCGACAGTTTTCAGTTTTCGTTGTCTTCTTTTAAGCGTTTCTTTTCTGACTAGACTAGATGGCACTGTGGAATCACCCTTTTTGTGACCAAGGAAATCCGATTTATTTCCTATTATTTTGGGTCTCACTGGGACATTGCAGGAGGCGAACTCTCCACTTTGAGGGGGCCTTGTGGAGCCCGAGACACAATAACGACTTCCGTGGGGCCCTAAACCTCTCTTTCTACTCCCCTGCTACAGTCCTGACTGTGAAGCCCTATTTTTGTCCGGAGGATTTTTCCCTTTCCCTATCATCACCTCTCACTACCTCTAAGCTCAGCCATCAAGAGATTCTAGCTCCAATATTGCCACAAGCCACTAAAAGAGCCAAACCTTATAGTGACAATGACTCACAGTGGATTGAAGTGATCACTATCCTGGGGCCAAGATTCACTTAGGATGGAGGAAAAGCAGGGACAGGGCCAGAGATATTGCAGCTGGGGGAGGGGGGGAGGAACGGAAGTAGAACCAAGTCTGCTAGAAACGCGCCATTGGTTGGGTGTGATAATACTCCCAATCAAGCCCACTGCTGTGGAGTAGAGTTCGACTCAAAGTGACCCTGCAGAACTGGGTAAAAGTGTCGCGCAGGGTTTTCAAGGTGGTACATCTTTAGGGAAGCAGACTACCCTGACTTTCACCCATGGAGCAGTCTGGCAGGTTCAAACCACTGACCTTTTTTTGGTTAGCAGCTAAGCTCTTATTTATGAAATCGCAAAGACTGATCTGAGAGTCACTAGCTGGAGGTTGCCAAGTCTGGGCACAGAGTCCCCCAATGCAGGCAGCAGGGGATGTCAGTGTGCAGTCAGGGCAGCAGCCACTGAAGTCTCCCCAACTGGAAACGGGGGAGCACAGCCCTGTCCACTCAGAAGTCCCATCTCCATGGTTCCCTGACCATGGGACTCACTGCTCGCACTCCCAGGACGCCATGTGCTGTAGCGAGATGGAGAGACTGGAGTCAGGCCTAAGTCACTGCATCCAAACAGGGCTGCAGGTGCCCACTCCTCCTTTCCCACACCTGAAGCAGAGGGGCAGTGGGACGGAGGGGAGGAACATCTCCCTTCAAAAGCCTCAGGCTACCATCTCATCTTGGCATAAATCAGCCCTTCCCACAAAAGCCTGGGTTCCCTGCCTGTGTTGCTCTGCTCTCAGGGGGCAGACTTCCTGAAATCAAGCGAGGTTTCCCAGGACAGAGGCCCAAATGGGGTCTGAGGCGGCGGCGCCCCAGACACACAAGCAGTCTGAGTCTGTTCAGCCCGTTCCTGGATCCAAGGGCTGCCTATCAGTCCCTTGGCCACGCATGGCAGAGGAACTTCGCCCAGCCCAGCGTGATAGGTGCCTGGCTGGCACCAAGGACTCTGCCCAGGGGCCTCCAGCCAGCAGCAGCGGGGCACCCACTCACCCTGGGAGAGTTGCGCCAGAGAGGACAAAAGGGAAAGAGCCAGAAGGCCAGCAGGAGAGGGGCAGGGAGGAGGAGAGGGACACCCCCTTAGATCTGAGAATCTCAAGAGAAGGGGGAGGTGGGGGCGGGGGAGTGTTGAGAAGAGGCCAGAGAAGTCCAGAGGGAAAAGGACCAAGCTGAGAGGAGCACCGCAGAGGGAAAGGGAGTAAGAGTGGGAAAGTGAGTGGCCAGGACCCGTGAGATTCACAGCGCCAGAAGGAATGGGAACACGCGATAAGGAGTGGAGCGTTTGCAAGCGCGGGAAGGAGACATCCCTGCTGGGCTGCAAGGGACAGAGGTGACACTCCGGGCCTCAGCACAGAGAGCGTTGCTGACCCCATGTGTACATGGTGCTTGGGTGCGCACTCTCACCAGAGCTAGCCAGCCGGTCTGGACCGCAGCTGCCAGTGCGCCCAGTCCCGCTGCGCCAGCGGTGGCGGCGGCGGCCAGCCGCGCCCCCCAGCCCCCTGGCACGGGAGCACACTCACCTGGCCGGTCTCAGCTTGGCGTCCCGCTTGCCGTCCACCACTGCGGGCACGCAGCTCGTGAGCTCGGTCCAGTCGGCGTGCAGCCCGCAGCTCCAGCCAGTGGAGAAGCGGGAGAAGAGCCAGGTCTCCCGCTTCCCCGGCCGGTGGCAAGTGCATTTCTTCTGGCCCACGCGGCACTCGCAGGGCTGCTCCAGCTGGATGTTGCGCACCAGGTGGCGGCCGAAAGTGGTGCCCCCGGTCTTCTGGATGTGCAGGAACACGATCAGGTCATCGCCCTTGATGTCGAAATCTACCTTGCGCAGGAGGTCGCCGCGGCTGAAATTGTAACGGGGCACGAACCTGGCGGAGCTCTCATCCTCCGAGCGGTACGGGTCCGGCACCGGGGAGCTGAACGCCTGCAGGCGGAGGAGCTGGCATTCTGTGCCGGGGCACACGTACTGGAGCACGATCACCGCAAAGAGGAAGAGCATCACCAAAGCCAGCAGCAGCTTGTTGGATTTCTCATCCATGTTCCCGACGCTGGGGGAAACCCAAGCTCCTTACGTCAGTCCCGCAGCTCGACCCGCGCCGCCGCCGCGCACATGCACCGCCCCCGCCCCCGGCGCCGCCGGCGCGCCCCTCTCCCACCCCCACCCCTCCGCGCTGAGGACCTCAGCGGCGGTGGCCGGCCCGCTTCCCTCCTTCCCGGCAAGCTCAGCGCTGTGGCTCCTGCCGCACCCCCCCGCCCCGCACACACCCCGCCACTCACACTCTTGTCCGCGGGCCGCGGGCCCCTCCCCCATCCGCCTGCCCCCCCGAGCCGTGGCGTGGGGTTTGGGACTCCGCGGAACCCCGCCATCACCCGCCGCCACCCCGCTTCCCATCTCGCGCTCCGAGGCCGGGCTTCTGCGCCCATCTCACCTCCTTCCCGCCAGCCCGCTGGCCCCCAAGCCCATCCCGCTGGCCCACGGGGCTCGGTCCCTAGCCCGGGACGCGCGCCGCCGCCAGCCCGCCTCACCGGCACACTCCCCACGCGCCCGCGAGTCCGGCTCTGGTCCGCGCCCCGTGGTCCACCCTGGAGAGCGCGCCGCTTCGGGTGGCGCTAGTCCCCCGGGAAGGAGCCCTCCCGCAGGCCAAGGAGACAGTACCGCCCCGCAGCCCGAGCCCAAGCCCGGTGACCGCGGGTCGCCGGAACTTTGCGCCCTGCCCTCCTCTGACCACCGCCGCCTCGCCCCGCGCGGTCTCTGCGCTCCCCGGCCCCGGCTCGCCAACCCCGCGCTCACGGGGGACCCACCTGGCCAGGGGGCCAAAGATCTTGGAGAAGATCGCACCGAGCACGTGCTTCAGCGAGTGGCCCAGGGCGGCCAGGCCCCGAGTGAGCAGGGCCCGGCAGAGGTAGCCCAGGTCCCAGCGTCGCCTGAGGTCGTGCATCCGCCTGCGGCGGCCTCGGGGCAGCAGCGCGAAGAGCGGGGCGCGCTCGGCTCCCGCCTGGGAGGAAGACGCCTTTCGGGGCTCCTCCTGGAGCAGCCAGGAGTTGAATCCGTGAGACACACCCCTAGGAGGGCCCTGGCGGACAGAGGCGGCGGCCGAGCTGGGCTGGCTTCCTGCCAACTCGGCCTCCACTCTGGAATGCCGGCGGGGACAGGTGGTGCAGGCGGGAGCTCCTCGTTCTGGTTGCCGCGGCGGCCACAGCGCCGGGGCTGCACAAGCAGGCAGTGCCATTCCCCCCTTCAGGCAACTCAGGGTACTAAGGATCAGGAACGAGCCTGAATTTATGTAATAATGCCTTGCGACCCAGAGCCAGAATCACTTCGCAGGCGAGGACTTGGCGTGCTTGCTCAGGTCTTGGCGATCTGGGGTCACTCCAAGGAGTGCACCACTCCACTTGGGCTTGGCTTCTCACCCTCCTCTAAATAGCAAGGTGCAAACTAGACCTCTCTGGACTCCCTCGCGCCCCCTTTGCCTCTGTCTATTCTCCAATGGAAGCAGGGAGGGATTCTGAAAAGGTAAGTCAATAAGGAGAAAACATGCCCCCACCCCAGTTTTTTTAAAAAAACAAAATGTGAGTGTAATCTTTTTCAGAGCGGACTGGGCTCTTCCACCTCTTCTTGCTAATCCCGTGCAGCTTGCCCCGTACTTGAAAATGGCCCTTAATCACGTTTGTTTTTTTTTTCGTGAAAGAGTGAAGACATCCCAATGGAGCCACCTACTGCAGAGTGGAGAGACAAAAGGGAGGATACGAGGCCCAGAGAGGGAAAGGGAGATGCCCAGGTCACACAGCAGAGACCCTGCATTACAACCCTAGAACCCAGGTCCCATACTGCCCCCCCTTTCCTGATATTTAACACCTCCTCTTCGAAGAAAGAGATGCAAATGATGCTTCCACCCCACCTGGGTCCATGAGTTTGCTGCAGGACCAGGAATGTGGGGATAAAACAGGAAGGGCTGGCTCTCCCCCTGGCAATCCAGAACTCAGCTAGCCCTCTGCTAATGGGCCAGGCAGAGTACTCTGTGATAGAACATGAGTTTTCAGCAAAAGGGGTTTCATGGTCACTCCCTTCAAAGACAGACTCTCCCAGAATGCTCCCATGAGCACTTGCAGCTCTTCATGAGCCTCCCCACTGCCATTCCCTTCTCCTTTCTTTCTGTGATGAAGCAGCAAGCCCTGGCTCAGGAGTGCTGAGAAATCTGCTGCTTCCTTGCTGGGTAGCCCTTGGAAAATTGTTAACCCCCTGCAGAACCTCACTTTCTTTTTCTATGAAATAAAACTATGAATGTCTGTCCTGATGATCAGGATCACTATAAGGATGAAATGTGGAAAACTCCAAATGGAAGGTTGTGTTTACTTTCCAGGTCTAGCTCTGATGTACCAGCTGGGCCATAGGCCAAGCTGGGCCCTTAGCCTTACTGTCCCCGCATCGCCCCAGCCCTGGCTGGGCTTCGTGTGCCCCAATTTTCCCAGGGACCAGCTGCAGCTGTCAAGGACAGCGGATTTCTTAGGGATCCTATTTTTTAGGCACTCCAGGTATTACCTAGGTGTAGTTCTGTGCTGGGGCCGTTATCTGCAAGGTTAGCAGTTTGAAACCAATAGCCACTCCTGGGGAGGGACATGGGGCTTTCTACTCCCGCAAAGAATTACAGTCTCAGAAATTCACAGGGCCATTCTCTTATAGGGTCACTATGAGTCGGCATTGATTCAATGGCAGTGAGAGGTTGAGGCACTACGTGTCCCAGGCTCCATACAGCGGTTCTCTACCTGTGGGTCGTGACCCCTTTGGGGGTCACTAGCAATATTACAGTGATGAAGTAGCAACAAAAATAATTTTATGGTATGTGGGGGGGGGGTCAACACAACATGAGGAAATGTATTAAAGGGTCGTGGCATTAGGCAGATTGAGAACTGCTCCAGAGGGAAATGTTGAAAAAGGAACTGGGCCCAGGAAGCCAAAAGCAGCCATTTACAGGTGCTACAGGTTCCCAGAGAGTTTGCCCGGAGCCACCAGACTTGCAGGGCAAGGCCTGTTTCCCTGGAGGACAACTGAGGGAGGAGTTGTAGGGACGGAAGCCCTGGGCTGACTCCAGAGCTCCAAGAGTGCTGTCCCTGCCTTCTCCTCGGCCACCAGCACAGTTGGCCTCTTTAGTCAGCCCAATGGGTGGCTGTTTTGATTTTGTCGTTCAGATTTCAGAGCTCACTGCCGTCATACCGCCATTCTGCTGGTATTTGGTGGGTCTCTTGGAAAATAATTTTGGAACTGGTGAGTCACACAGTCAAGCCCCCAGCAACTCACTCTGGAGTTTCTGTGCTAAAAGAATTGGAAGAAGTACAAGAAGTACAAGAGCTGGGGGTGGGGGTTATACAAAATCTGTGGGGGTGGGGAGGGAATCAGGATGTAATCATTTAGATACTGAATAGGAACGCACATGTACACACACACACACATAAACACACAGACTGCAACTTTCAGAGAAAGGGGTAGTCATCCTGGTTGCTGCCCAGGAAAAGAGGGGGCAGTTAATTCCCGTGTCTGAGAGCTGGAATATCCCCAGTGCTCTAGAATGGATATGTGCAGCAGCTCTCTGGAGGACGCCTGCATTTCAAAGCCCTGTGCACCCCCTCCTCATGCTGTCTAGCACAAAGAAATAACTCTCTCATGGTGGCGTTCATTTATCAGGGGTTCTTGGATGGGGTGAGAAGTTATCTTTGAGGTAAATGGGGCTCCCCCAAGTCTCAAAGAACCCCTCCTGAAGTGAAGAGGCTCTCTGCCTAGAAGCAGGGGACTCTTCCTATGTGTGACCAAGGGCCTTGTTCGCGTACAAAACCTGAGCTTTGGCTGACTCTTCAGAAGGCCCGGTTCTCAGGATCTGGGTCTTCCCAGGAATGGATCCACAAAGGTCCTGTTGCTACAGAATGTGGCTCTGGGGTGGGGGCGGGGGGCACGGGAGCAGGGTACACTGAGGGAAGAGAACTGGCTGAATGGTCAGGTCTGAGACTAGCCTGTTGATTTGGGATTTGGAACTTAGAAGGTGAAGAGGCTTCTGCCTGGCTCCAAAGTGGGCTGATTTCCATCATTCTTCCAGTAGTTTCCACAAAAGGTTGATCCTGGGAGCATCCAAGGCAGCCTGGCTTGCCTAGGAAGCAGGGAATTTATAGATGCCCAGTTGGCTGCTGTTTTCTCGGGAGGACAGCGGGAGGTCGTTGCAAGAGAGCTGGCCTGGGGTAGCATGGAGGGCAGAGATCTGGGGTCTGGCTTGGCTTAGGCACTCAGGAAAACACTCTATGATTTCGTAACCCCAAGGCTCAGGCTTCCTACTGGTAAATATGGGAAAGTCTATACCATCATCCAATGGGCATGTTCCTGCTCTAACATACTAAGCCAGTCACTTTGTGACAAGGCATTCCTTTGGGGTCAAGATGCTGGCAAGCCCTCAGAGCCTCACCTCAAGTCTATACGACACGCACACCATTTGATCCAGCCAGCCAATCAGCACTTGGTCTTGTTCTGGGTCGACAACAAAAACCAAAAGGAAAAGGGGAAGAAAAAGCAAACAAAACTCCGGAGTTGATTCCAACTCCTGGCAATCCCTTTTGTTAGAGTAGAACCGCTCTTGTGTGTGTGTTGTGGGGGTGGGGGCACGTTCTAGGCTGGCAGCTATCTTGGGAGAAAAACAACCAAAATACTCCTTCGAAGTAAGGATGGAAAAACTTCTCCTGTACTTTGGACATGTTGCCAGGAAAGAAGAGTCCCCGGAGAAAGATATGACACTAGGCAGAGGCACATCGAAAAGGAGGAAGACCTTGGACAAACTGGATGGACGCAGTGGTTGCAACGTAAGAACCACTGTGAGCATGGCACGGGCCGGCAGTGGTCCTGCGGCGTCAGCACTGACTCAGTGGCACCCAACAATGCCATCTTGGCACAAGCAGCCCCCCAGAGTCCCCCCCAGTGGCAGGGCTGGGTGGTTTGAGCATTCGCTACGGCCCTGTCTTTCTTGTTGTCTCCAATTTTCTTGCTGTTAAAAACGCCCAGACTGTCAATAAGAACAATAAGAAACAGTTTTGTGATGAAGTATGAAGGCATGAGAACTGTTGCGTCAATCTGTTCCTGTGTTCCTGTTTCGCTCTCCTTTGAATGACCACGCAGTTCTGAAATTCAGGCTTTAACCTTCTAAACAGGTGGCTCCTGTGATATACAGCACTCACGACCGTCATCTACCTGCTTTCTCCCACCCCACCACAGCGCATGCGCGCGCGCGTACACACACACACACACACACACACACACACACACACACACCCACCCCACACACACACAGCATTGAGTCTTATTTGTCTAGCCTTTCAAAACATATATATTCATGGGCCTTCACAAATTCAAAGAAGAAGATAACGCTAAGGTATATGCTAAACACATGGGTGCTGCAGAGGCAAAATACGCCAGAATGGGGTTTTTAGTAAACCTCTCACCCTGTACATGTAGAACAATGATACCCTTCAGATGAAGGTTGCCCCGACCCCCACCCCCACCCAACAGGGAAAGTCCTCCTGCTCACTGGCAATGAATGGAAATGTCAGTTTCGGCAGGGTTTTTTAAAGTGACAAGGCTTGGCCACTATAAGCCAGACTGTTTCTTCTCATCTCTGAGCTTCAGCTTCGCTTATAAAACAGCCTGATTAGGCAGCCCCCCCCCCCCAAGAAAGCTGATGTAGGGGCTTAGAAAAGAGGAATTCAAGCACAAGAGCAGAAACTAAAGGTTTGGGGAGCAGGTCATTCTGGGTTTTTACCCAGGCCTTGATGTACTCGTCCATAGCCCCAGTTTTCTTATCCATGAAAATGGGGCTAATGATCATGGCCTCTCTGAGTGGTCCTGTGAGCTTAGTAAGATCATCTATCTGTAGCCTCGTTCCTAGAAAAGGAGACCTTCAGTCAAGTTCTTTATCTTCATTTACCACCGAGACGGTCTTTGGTTTGAGATCTCTGTTATATGTCCCAGAGTGATATACACAGACTTAATGACAGGTGGCTGGCCATGGGCCTCCTTGTGACCTAGGCTGCCTTTGGCACCCATCCCATGCCTTTGCTCTTTTTGCCTCACTCTCCCTCCGAGCCACGCTGTCATTCTCCTGGCTTGTGTCCAGAGCAAGTGGCAAACTTTGGATCTGATCAGTCACTTTGAGCAGTGGAGCATGTAGGCATGGCCCCTCCCGAGGGGCACCAACAAGACAAGAGCAAGAGGGTAATGCTAAACCCTCATGAAGGAGCCCATCAATGGGACCCTGAAACACCAGCAACAAAACACTGGGGACGATGCTTGAGGGAGCTGGAGTCCGGGTGGGGGCTGGGGTGGGGGTGGGCGCTTCCAGGGCCAACCCTTCCCTGAACTCTTTGCACTGATTTTCAGCTCCATTCACTTCAAAAGTTAATGGTTGATCTGGCCAGAGGGGTTTTGAGTGGAGCAGTTGGCCGAGCCACACCAGTCCGACCGCAAACAAGGTCAGTTTCTCATTCACGTGTAGGAGCTGGAGCTGGCCAGCCCCTTCCACCAGCTGAGCCCTGGCTGGTGCGGCCAGCGCTCAGGGGCACAATCAAAAGAGCGCCAAGCTGGGTGCTCACGCCCCAGGTCTGAGTCCCTGCTCTGCCCTGGCTGACTGTGTGATGCTAGGCTGTGTGAGCCTGCCATTTTCTGGGATTTACTTTGTGACCATGGTCAAACGGTCAACTGCATGAGATGAGGCAGAAGGCCCCAGCTGGCAGGTGCTTTCTGTGGTATCAGCTACTGGAAGCTAATGAGAAGCAGCGGAACACTCCTATCCTTGTGTCAACAGAGGGAGAAAACCACAAAAACACAAAACAAACTAACTAACAAAACCCTGCTACTACCAAAAATGACTCTGCTAGAGTAGCTGAGTCCGAAAAGCGGAAGGACTTAAATGGGGAAGCGTGAAATTGCTCCGATCCTGTGGATAAGACCGAAACTTGAAAATCAGCCTTATGGGCTTCTCCTACCTTGGATGATGAAGTCTAACTTGAATTATCTGGAGTAAAGTCAGATGGAGAGCTAGCCTCCAGCTGGCACAAAAGCCTGAGCTAGGATTTAATAATAATAATATTAATAATAATACCAAGACTGGCCTTGTCTGGTCCTCAGCCTCACATTTGTTTTCTTTTTCCAGGAGCGTATCACCTGACTGCTCTCCCTGGTTCTTAGCTTTGAATAATAAAATCTAAGAGCAGCAACGAAATATCTCAGAGCCATGGGAGGGATTTACAGGAAGCCGGCCCCAGGGGCAAGCGTGGACTCAGGGAAAGGATTTCTTTGTCAGGCAACAGGTTTGAAGCAGGCACGCATGCTCTGTCTTATAGGAAGAACTGAGGAAAAGAGAAAATTAGTTTACAGAAACCGTACATGACACAGACTAAATGAAAACTAATTTTTAATAACAGCAAGCCAGACTAAAGGCAACTAGAGCACTGAACTGGGCTTGATAGCAAAACCTGGGAAAAGATTTGTTTTGGGGGGGTACATGTGTCCCAAGTCCACATTTCACCAAAGGCCTTACCATGCAGAACGCTACCACATTACAGCAGTGGAGAGAAATGAACTTGGTAAAAGGCACTTTGAACATTCATCTTCTGTACTAAAGAAAGTCACCTTAATGGCTATCTTGTAGGAGACTGAGCTGAAGCAGAAGATGATAATGAAAGCATCTATGAGAAGAGACAAAATGCGGGGTCAGTTGGGGGTCGGGGGACTTGACATGTTGTCAAGGTGACAGCCCCACCGAGCTGCTCAGCACTCAGGGATGGCAGGCAGCGGTGAAGCCTGAGCGAATGATGCCAATAACAGTTCCTCCACTCAACAGCTGTTAGGTTCAGGCACTTTTCTAAATAACTTAGCAAGCACCGTCCTCCACCAGGGCTGCAAGCAATGCAAGCAATCCAGGGAGGGTGGGTTAGGGCCTTCCACTGTCCCGATTTTACAGAGGGCTACACTGAGTTTCAGAGTTACAGCCATTCAACTAGGAAGTACAACAGACGTTGGACCACAGAGCTGTTGAACTCTGAGGCTTCCAGGGCATTTTCTTCCAGCTCCAGGATACCTGGGCACACACTGGAGAGGATACACCCTCCTATCTTCAGACCAAGTACCAAGAGACTCAGTCCTCCTTCTAGGCAAGAGAGCAGGACAGAGAGTGATTGTGGGGTGAGTAGGTGGGTGGGTGGGTGGGTGAGTTGGTGGACATGCATGTGTGCAAATGTTTGCAAAAACACTTGAGGGGATTGTGGGCAAGAGTCCAAAGTCTTTGTTTTATTAGAGGGAAGCCAGAGATACAGATAGCAACTTTGCTCAGTCTACTGACATTGGAAGACTCGGGTCTTGGCCTCCTTGTTTTTAACATGCCTCATGGTGTCCCTACAGCAATAATATTTAGTCTAATGTTTCACAACTTGCCTCAACCTTTCATAGACCCTGACTGGACTTTCATAACAGTTCTGGGAGCCAGCTGATATGGTCTTCGCATCGTCTGTCTGGCACCATAGGGCTGAAAGAACCTGACCAAGCGTGCCCAGTTTGCGTGGAGATGCCACGGATAACTGCCCCACAAAGCACATAGAAGTTATCAGGTGATGCCCAAGGGACCCGATGAAAATCATCACACAGAGTAGATGCCCCGAAGATGTTACTGTTCCCGTTCCTGGATTATGATCAAAATGTTGTTTTCCTTCATTAACTGCATCATGATGGGTGCCACGATATGTTTACCAAAGCCTGGCGCACATTCTCCAAGATCACTGAAGGATAGGAATATAGAGAACGTGCACGAACTTGGGGACCGTGGGTGACTCCTCTGTGACGCCGACTCTTTAATGCAGTAAAACCACAGAGGACCATCCCCAGAGGTCCACCCCTTCGTCTTTTGGGTTCCAGGAAAGGCACCATGTCTTGAAAGACACTGCTGATGGCCTTTCCTGGTTGTGCTCAGTGCCTTGTCCTTGAGGTGGTTGAAATAATAGCTTTGCTCTCTGACACCCTCCGTCCATAGTGCTGACAATAGGACATTGTGGGTTCTTCCCTCAAGAAAGACACATCGTGTCAACATCCACATCCCAGTTGAAAACAAATCATTTTGTGTTTTTTTTTAAGAGCAAATCAATTCGCTGCTTTTCACAGGGAGATGCAGGGACATTGAAGTGAAATACAAGACACCTGGAAAGTTTCCACAGTTCTAGATCTTGCCAACCATTTGGTAGCAAATCAGAGCCAAAATTGACATGTGCTGTTCCAGAGGCTTCTAGAAGAGGGCTCAATTATGAATTACCAAACAAATGGCTTCTGGCTCTCTTATCAAGGACACATCTTTGGCCAACTGAAGTGCTAAGAGGCAATGGCAGTAGCAAACTAACAACAACAAGAACAACATCACAGTTGTAGTTCAGGTATAGAATAGAGGTCAGGCTGGTCTCTTTGCTGGCTAGAATATGGAAGCCTGACTAGCTATGCATTCCATCCACAGTAGACATGCATCCCATGGTACCCTAAAGGGGGATATGTTCTTCTTGGTATAGACCAAAGCCATTTGAGGTTTTTTTAAGGCAGCATTATACCCAAGAATCGAGTTCAGAGGGTGAGGGACACAGGAAACAGGGTGAGGAAGTGGAAGACATGAGACAAAATGTGTGTGAATTGTTGAATGTGAAGCTGATCATAGGCCTCCATGAACCTTCGCCAAACTAAAGGTAAAAAAAAAAAATGTTGATCTTAGACAGAACCAGATTGCACCAAACCACGAGGGAGAATTAACTTGGTCTAAACAATTCCCAATAAAGACCTCCTTTCCATCTCCAAATCTGCTTTGTGCTCTAACATACACTAGAGTTGGTAAACTGCTACAGGAAGAATGAACTACAGGTAAGAGATTCAGGCTAGATTGTCTCTCCCTTAGATCAGCTCCCCAAACTAGTCTAAAATGATAAAGACCAGTTTTCACATAAGGGAACGTAGAACCCCAAACCAACCCCACTGGGATCGGGTCAATTTTGACTCATAGAGACCCTATAGAGTGTATCTGAGCTGTAACTCTTTACAAGAACTGACAGCCTCATCTTTCTCCCATACAGCGGCTAGTGGATTTGAACCACTAACCAATACTTACCTAATACCATCACCAGGGTTCCTGTAAAGAAACAAGAATTCCTCAGTGAATCTTTTGATGAGGGACTTTGGAGCTTGATCAAAGAGAGGGAAAATGTGGAGTAGGACTTCAAATTCTCACAGGAAACCAGACATGGTGGATCCATTAAGACTGAGGAACCCCCATATCAATCACTTGGAAATATTTGTTAATCCTTGAACCCAAATCATCTCATCAGATCATTTCGGAACAAAAATTGGTTAAACAAAAGCACCCAACAATCTAGGCTGACCCTGTGGCTGTAACAGTGGGCTCTAGTATACGATCCATCGTGAGGACGACACAGCAATGAGTAGTATGTGGTCCTGTTGTGCATAAGGTCGCTATGGGTTGGAACCCACTCGATGCTACCTAACAGCAGCAACAACAACAACAAGAAACAAATGGCTTGCTTGCAGTGTTGCACTCTCTTAAAGACACATCTAAATGAGATGAAATGGACAACAGGAACTCGAAAACGCAGATGAGATCTTTAAGGGCTGAGAGTCTAAATCATACGGGGGGGGGGGGGAGAGAGAGAGAGAGAGAGAGAGAGAGAGAGAGAGAGAGAGAGAGAGAGAGAGAGAGAGAGAGAGAGAGAGAGAGAGAGAGAGAATGGTGACTGTGTGAAGTATGTGGCCCACTGTCAATGAATCATACTCAGGAGCTCCAGAAAGATCATGGGGGACATTCCCAGGATCTTTTCATTTCATTTTGAAGCCTCCTCAGTGCTCTTAGCAGGACTTCTCCCCCTCCTCCTAGTTTCTGGAGGTGGCTGCACAGGACACAGGTCCTTGCTCCCCTCCCCTCCTTCTATAACCTCAAGTGTCTTTGCAAAGCAGGCGGCAGGTCAGGGAGCACTCCCAGTATTCAGTGAATTCAGAGTCAGGTTCAGGCTCGAGTTGGCTGCCTCTATTATAAGTCTTTTGCAACTCGATGGATGGCTTGCCCCTTCACTCTTGAGGACTGAAATCTCCTGGGCAGAGATTGGATTTCATTTTCCATGTCTACAGTGCTTGAACCAAGGTTATTAATATAGTCTACTTCGGGGGCGGGAGGAAGAATCATTTTGAGAGCCAGCTGAGTCCACACGATAAAGCCAGAGTACTCATATCATCAGCTCCCATAGCAAGAAATATTGCTATCTCCCCAAAGCTTCCCTTGTGCCTCTTGTCAGTTAATAAACCCCCAACAGTGACCACTATGCTGACTTACATCGGCGGAGATTAGTTTTGTCTGATTGTGCACTTCAAATAAATGAAATCATACAGTGTGTGGGCTGGATAACATACGCCCACAAGCTCCACAGTTGAAATCAACATCAATTCATTGTCTCAAAGGTTCTATCGGGCAAATACCCAGGCCCAGCCACACCACGTCCCCAGCCCTCTCCACATCGTGTCCCCTTCTCAGAGTCTAACAAGGTTCTAATCAAGGCGTCGGCCAGCAGTGTGATCTCACCTGGGCTCGGAGTCCTCCCCAAGCACACTGGTTGTTGGCACAATTCATTGTCTTGTGACTATGGGACGAAGAACCCTGTTGTCTGGCTGGCTGTTGACCGAGGATCACTCTCAGCTTTGAGAGTCGTGCTCACATTCCTGGCCACGTGGTTTCCTCCACCTTCAGGCCAGGCCAACAGAACCTCTTGCATGGAAAATCGGCTTGTGCTTCCACTCGCCGACTTCATCTCCTGCAATGAGCCAAGAGGAGGGTTTTCGAAATTTAAATGGGGGTGGGGAGCTTCATTATGCACTATACCTATTGAGGCTCCTTTGTGATGCTTCGCCTACCCCATTCCCCACCTCCCTTTATTGTTATGGTGTGCAGGTGATCTTTGACTGGTAGCAAGCCAGTGTGACATAGTAGAACTGTCCCCAGAGGGCTTTCTTGGTGGGAGCAGATTGCCAGGACTTTCCCCCTGAAAGCCACTGGGACAGTGGGCAGGTTCCAAATGAGTGCACAAACCTGGAGTCCTTGCATTGGATTTCACATGATTGTATTAACACCTTTTCACAACAAACAAACAAACCAAACTCCTCCCTGCCATCAGTCAATTTTGACTCCTAGTGCCTCTCAAGGACAGACCAAAGCTGTCTAGCTGTCTCCTTTGGCTTCTCAAGACGATAGCTCATTCTTGGAGTAGAGAGGTTCATCTTGCTCCCACAGAAGAGCTGGTGGGTTTGAACTATTGACCTTGTGATTAGCAGTCCAATGCATAACCCACCGTGCCACCAGGGGTCCTTTAGAAATTTGTTGTTGTTGTTGTTGTTGGGTACCATTGAGTCGGTTCTTACTCAGAGTAACCCCTATGTACAACACAGGAAACACCGCCTGGTCCTGCGCCGTCGTCCTGAGTGTTGTTATATTTGAGCCCCTTGTTGCAGCCACCGTGTCAATCCAGCTTGTAGAGGGCCCTCTTCCCCCGCGCCCCCAGCCCCTCTATTTACCAAGCATGAGGTCTTTCTCCAGGAACTGGTCTCCCCTGACAACAGGCCCAAAGTAGCTTAGACCAGGTCTCACCATCCTTGCCTCTAAGGAGCATTCTGGCCATGAGATCGGATTGGCCTGTTGGAAGTCCATGGAACGTTCAGTATGCTTCTCCTGAACCACAATTCAAAGGCATCGGTTCTTCTTCGGTCTTCTTTATTCACTATCCAACTTTCATCTGCATCTTTAACAGACATCGCTGAGGATTCATGAAATTCTTTCTAGATAGTCATCTAAAATGGGGAGTACTGCAGGGACACTTATTCTAGCACATTCTCTCTCCTGAAATGGCTTCCCTTCACCCTGCCGATTAGCACAGTCCCCTTCCTTCACAACTGGGGCCGAGTTGAGCTCTTGAGCAATGTTTTCCCATGAAGTATTGTGCGGCGATGGAATTATTCTTTATGGGCACTTTCCAATATGATAGGCATGTGCCTCTGGAATGCTTGAAATGAAATGTGCTTACTGTGATTGAGGAACGGAATTTTAATTCAATTTCCTTATAAATAGTTTTCCCTTCGAATCATTGACATGGAAATAGTCCCATGTGGCTGGTGGCTACTGCATTGGACAGCACATCTCCAGAAGGGCTGTGAATTGTGGGATCACTTTGGTCTTTCGGCAGTGACACTCAGGGGACACCTAGAGGTGAAGGGGCAGGTGCATCACCCTTTCTTCGCCATCCCTTCCCGCCAGCAAGGAAGGCGAAGGGTCAATGTGCTTGCATAAGCTCTCCTCGGGGAGGGGCATGGCTTTGGACAGGTTCATCCAGCATCCTTGCAGTCATTGTTCGTTCCATCATCCGGCCATTACCTTCTGTTGTACCTGCATGGCTCCCACTGACTCAGTGGAGACAAGTGGAGACTCAAGTTGGATTTTTTCTTGGTTTGTTATTGTACACCTACATCTACTGTAGTACAAATCTTGTAAAATATCCATCGAAAACCCTTTTAAGGGTATATGTCAATGGCACCAATGGCATTCACCATGTTATGAAACGGTCACCACCATTTTCCGAACTATTTTTATCCCCAAACAAAAAGTCTGTCCCCATGAATCCATCACGTTCTCATTTCTGCCTTCTCGCAACTGGTATCTCGAGTGCATTTTATGTGCCTGTTTGGGGGGCTCCGACTTAGGAACGATTGGGAGGCTAGCACAAGGACTGGGCAGCCTTTCCTTCGGGTAGTCTCATAGGTTGCTATGAGGGAGAGCCAATTGAACGGGCCCTAACAACCGCAGCAACCACCACAGGCTAGCCATGTTAGATGAACGAGTCCTTTTGGCAGAGTGGCCGTGGGCTCAGCTGCTTGCCCACCAAGCAAAGCCACCAGCTGCTCCATGAGAGAAGGGCCTGGCCATCTGCTTTTGTGCAGATGACCGCCAAGAATATGCTATGGCCTAGTTCGACGCTCACGTGTGTTTGCTAGGAGTCAAAGCTGACATGGCTATGCCTAGCAAGGACAGATATTTTCAATGAGTGCGATCATTCATTAAAACGTATCCTGCTATGTTCAGCTGCTTTCACCCCAGATGTTTTCAAGATTTCCCAGGCTGCAGCAGGGACGGTTGCTTTATTCCTTTTTAAAGCCTAAACAATATTCCTAGCCAGGGGTCAGCCACGTGATCAGCTGCCACCCAGCAACTGATGAACATTTGACTTGTTTCCCATTTTGTCTACTGTGATAGCTGCTCCTATTCATGTACATATTTAGTATCTTAACAATATGTGGCTTCCCTTCTCTCGGGTATATCAAAAAAGTCGACACGACTATAGGAAATCTCTCTGGAGCTTCGTGATGACCCCTCACACAGGGTTCTGCAGACAGCGGCACCTTTGTACATTCTCACCAGCCACACACGAGGGCTTCCATTTCTCTCCATCCTGTCCTACACCTGTACTTTACCATCTTTGGGGACCATAACCATCTGCTTGGAGGTGAAGTGGTATCTCCTGGTGGTTCTAATTTGCATTTCCCAAATTGCGAATGCTGTCGAACACCTTCCCATGTGCTTCCAGGCTACTTGAACAGACACGCAGGGACTTCGAATGGGAACTCTGGAGATCACATCTTACACACAGTGCTCCTGCTCATACTATGCGGCATGTAGCTCACCCAGGGGCATGGGCAGAAAGGCATTCAATCTATCTGGCGGGAGGATTGGACATTGCAGAGGAGGTAGTAATTACTGAAGCAGGTAATGGATCAAAAGGAAGTAAAGTCTAGCTAGGTTACCCAATAAATAAAATAACCAGGCCTGGGGTTTCCAAAGAGCAAAGTAAAAGAATATTACCTACTTTGAGATACTTCTCGGAGCAGAGAATAGCTGGCTGTACTGCACCGTTATAAAATTAATTTGAAGTTGAGAAACTGTAATATATTACAGCTATCAGTCTCTCTGGACGGTTTTACAATCAACATGTAGGATATGAAAAAAGAAAGATGCCAATAACATATTAATATGGCATTCGGTGTTCAATCTTCTTCAGGCAGCAGAATATTACAGCGGAGCCAAAAATGATCAAAAGTCGCTTCTCTTTGAAAGAAACAGAAGAAGGAAACATGGACTTCATCCTTTACTGTGGCTTGCCATTGGTGGAGGATTGCTCATTAAGATGGATTCTGATCTAGAGTATCGGTTTGATCTGTTGGGCTTTCCGGAAGGAGATGGTTTTCAGTTGCCATGGTTTTCTTTCACTTTTGCTTCCTAGTTGGTAGCTGCCCAGGAGGGTAGGAAGGAAGGGTGGCTAATAGGTTGGAAGGCATTACCTGTTCTTTAAAAGACAGACAAATAAACGTTTTTATTGGTTGTGATGAAAATATACATAAAGAAATGTACACCAATCACTACTTTCAATACGTGGAATTCAGGGACCTGATTTACATTCTTCAAGTTGTGAAACCATTCTCACCGTCCTTTTTCAAATTATTTCATCACCTACAGATCAGAGCTGGAAGCACAGGGAATCCAGGACAGATAAACTCCTCAGGACCAATATTAAGAGGAGTCATACCAGGAGGGGAAGGGGAAGATGGGGGGAGACAGGAGGAACCGATCACAATGACCTACTTATAACCCCCTTCCAGGGGATGGACAACAGACAAGGGGATAAAGGGAGATATCGGACAGTGCAAGACATGAAAAAATAATATTTGAAAATTATCAAGGGTTCACGAGGGAGGGAGAGGGAGGGAGTGGAAAATGAGGAACTTATATCAAGGGCTCAAGTCAAAAGAAAATTCTTTGAAAACAATGATGGCAAAATATGTACAAAAGTACTTGAGGCAATGGATATATGTATGGACAAGAGTTGTATGTGCCCCCACTAAAATGATTTAAAAAATTTTTCACCACCATTCACATACATGAGATTTAAAACATTTATTGACTAATCATTCACAATACCATATACATTAATAGTTCAGTCATATCAGAAAGGGTTGTATCATCATCACCAGTCAGTTCCAGAACTGTTTTTCCTTCCTTTACTCATAGCTATCAGCTCCCCATTTTTCTCCAGCCTCCCCTCCCCTGCCTCCCCAAAACCATTCATCCAGTTACTGTCTATAAATTTACCTATCCTGGATTTCATACACTGGAAGACATACAAGTAACGAAACACCAGCCGCAATAACAAAATTAACCAGAGAAAACCCTCCGTTGAAAAGAAAGTAGGAAATATCAAAAATCGGAGCACATGTAAAAGGAGTCAAAAGAGCGATCAGACGATAGATAAGATGTTAGAGTTTAACACAATTGGTTCTACAACAATCCACTTCCCACTGCATTCCGCCCGATAACAAAGTTATACACTTCCCTGAGCCAGGCTCAAGGGAAATTCACCAGAGACTCAATCCACTGTGCCTCCCCTTCGCTTTTTTGTAAATATGAAACAACTTTAAAATGAGTCAAAGAAGCGATAAATTATTACATTTTAAGCTTATGACATCTGCCACACTTGAATTTACAATGCTCTCTGTCTGGTCGCAAGGTGATCCACATCCTTTACAAGAGTCAGAGGGGGTGTCCTGGAGGTCATGCAAGTGGATGCTGGGCTCCATAGCCTTCTGCAAACCGAGCGCTCACAATGGAACCTCTGATGCCATGTCCTCCTTCGGATTTGGATCTTAGTATTTATAATCCCTGGCTGCAACAATGGGCTTAGGTATAGGAACAATAGTGAGGGCAGCCCAGAACAAATAGTGTTTCCAGGGTCACTCTGGGTGTGAACTGACTCACTGGCACCTAACAACAACCACCACAACAATTCTTGGCTCATACAGCCTGGTGTGCTTCTTCCCTGTGGGCTTGGGAAAGCCTTCACACAGATGGCTACTTGTTTGAAAATAAGCCTTTAAGACCCAGACACTATTCTTTCTGAAAGCTTCCTTCTCCCATCTGCTTTCTTCACCACAATTTGCAGGAGGGCAAGCAACGAGCAGGACCATGTCCTAAGAACTAATTGCTCTCAGTTGGGGTTAGAATTAAGTGCAAGTCCCAAACCATGCATGCATCTTCACATACCTTGCTTTGCCTTTTATTTTGAATTCCTTGGGAAATATATGCATCCACTTCTCATTTCCTGACTATCTTGTTATCAGACATTTTGCAGAAATAGTTTTTCAAAAAATTGATTCCAACTACTGAGCACATTCGCAATTATATCCAGCAATGACACAGTCCACGAGTGAGGTGAGAGGAACACTGGTTGTAGTCAAGGTTATGTGTCAACTAGGCTAGACCATTATTCTCAGTGGTTTGGCAGTGAGCTGATGATGCGGTTTGGCAGTTAGCTAATGATATCGTCATCCTCTTTTGAATAACACCAACTTTCACAAAACAGCCTGGTCTTTGGACTCTTACTCTGTTGATAACTCAGGCATGGGGAGAGATAAACCAGCCAAACCCATTGCACTTCAGTCACCTCCAACTGATGGCATCCCCATATGTTACTGAGCAGAACGAGTCCACTGGGTTTTCTTGGCTGTAATTTTTCTGGAAGCTGATTGCCAGAACTTTCTTCTGTGGCACCTCAGAGTGAGTTCAAACCGCCAACTTGTAGGCTAGTACCCAAGTGTAAACCATGTGCATCTCCCCGGGACCTTGGAAATATATATATCTCTATATCTCTATCTATATATACCTGCATGTTGACACCTAACATTTACTTACAGATATGCTCAAGTAAAGACTGGTTTCTTTCTCCTCCCTTTACGATGCCATGGTTTTATAGGAATGGTGTGTACCTTCCCTCTGACAGAAGACAACACAAATTAAGCTCTCCCATATGCTAGCTGTGGCATCTTGGAAGAATCGTATACCCTGATTCTCAGATTTAGCAGCTGTTGAAAGGAGCCTTGGTGATGCAGTAGTTATGAGTTGGACTGCTAACCAGCAGGTCAGCAGTTCAAACCCAACAGCCACTCCATGGGAGAAACATGAAGCTTTCTACTCCCATAAAGAATTAAGATCTCAGATACCCACAGGGACAGCTCTACTCTGTCCTATAGGGTCACCACGAGTTGGAATCCACTCAATGACAGTGAGTCTGATTGGAGAAAGGAAGATGGCTTAATGAGCTTGCACAATGATTTTTGTCAGGCTTTCAATGATCTCAAGGAGCCCCGGCAATGGTTAAGTGCTCAGTTCCTAACAGAAAGGTCTGCGGTTCAAGCCCACCAGCCACAGTGACGGAGAAAGACAGGACAATCTGCTCCCCTAATAGGTTGATATGAGTGAGGATCCACTCGACAGCGTGTGCTTTGTTCTGCTCCAAAACTCCCATCTTCGACTCAGTGGCTTGTTTCAACCCCTTCAGGAATGAATTCTGGTGTGATGAGGACGTTCCTGGTAGCTGGGTGCTCAGTAAAGGTGAGATGACCCTCCTTTCCTTCAGTTCTCACCAAAGCAGGGTAAACAGCTGCCCCAGGTCCTTCCTCCTGCTTGTTATGTCTTGGGGTGATGCAAAGGGCCAGAGCAGGGAGTGCTTCCGAAACGATTGCAGCATGCTCACAGCTCGACCACCCAGGGCCAGATGGACCCTGGGCAAGAACGGATAGTCAGAATGGACCTTCTGTTGTCCACCCAGCCCCTTTCACGTGGATCTACTCCCCTACTGCCCGTACTTGTCCATTTCTAGCCTCCTTTTCCCTTCCGCGGGCTACCACAGGCCACCCTCAAGCCATTGTCAGTTCTACAGACTCATCCTCCTTGGTACATTTGTGCAGGGGTCAGCGCCTTTAGTTAAAATAGATTGCTCTCTGAGTGTAAAATCTCAAGCATCAAGCAGAGATAGGAGAATGTCCTCCATTTCAAAGTGGGTTTTTTTTCTCCTGGAGTCCCTGACAGAAAGTCTTGTAATTGTAAGCCCACAGGGGTGAACCAACACCACAAAGCCTTCTCAGACCTCAGGCCTGGCTACTCCTATTTTCCTGAGGAGATCTCACAAGTAATTTTGTACTCTGAGGCCCTTGACAGTTTGACCAAGTGGGGGCAGCAGAGAGCAACCGGCCAGGGCCATAGGGACAGAACAAGCTCAGATGGATGAAATTCTAGAAACCATTTAAAGAGAGGCTTGTGAGAAGGTGAGGTTCGGGGAAATGAGAGCCAAGCTGATGCCAAGACTCTAGGGACTGTGTTCAGGATTAGAGGTTGAACTGAACGCACGGAGAGTGAGGCGATCATTCATGAAGGGATCTGTGTCTCCAAACAAGGTCTCTAGGGAGCAAACAAATGATTCTTCTAGAATAGTCCTTCTGAACCGTCTGTGGGTTGTAGAAGGACCTGGGTTTGCTAATCTGATGAAAGCCCCAGGCTTCCTCTGGAGAAAACTTACCACACACAGCACACTTTAAAATCAGACTCATGGGGTTTCAAGCCCCGAACCCCATACCATCCACAATGAACACAGGTTCTCAGAGACAGCAAGAGTGATGCTATCCTTCATGGAGGCAGCTTGCTCGTGACGGGGTGTAGATTTTCAAATGGCTTCTCACTCAGGAAGTTTCCTGGACTTGCCTCAGAAGATTCCGCTCTGTATGGGTTCTAAGCAATTCCAAAGTAGTAATGTCATTAAGAAATAGAGCCCACATGGAAGAAGCACATCAGCCTGTGCATTCATGAGGTGTTGATGGGATCAGGTATCAGGCATCAAAGACCCAAAACAAAACAAAAATAGTATCGATGTGAATGAGGGGGAGGGCAGAGTGGAGCCCCAAAGCCCAAAAGTAATCAGTTGGACATCCCCTGTCAGAAGGGTCACAAGGAAGAGAAGAGCCAGTCAGGGTGCAGTATAGCACCGATGAAACATACAACTTTCCTCTAGGCCCTTAATGCTCCCCACTCCCCCACTATCATGACCCCAATTCTACCTTATATAACAGGCTAGATCAGAGCATGGACATTGGTACAGATAAGAGCTCACAACACAGGGGATCTAGGACAGATAAACCCCTCAGGACTAATACTGAGAATAGCGATACTAGGAGGGTAAGGAGAAGGTGGGGAGAGTGAGGAACCGATCACAATGATTGACATATAGCCCCCTCCTAGGGGGACAGACAACAGGAAAGTGGGTGAAGGAAGACAGTAATCAGTGTAAAACATGAAAAATTATAATAATCTATAGATTATCAAGGGCTTATTGGGAAGGGGTGTGGTGGAGGGAGGGGAAAAATAAGAAGCTAAAACCAAGGGCTCAAGTAGAAAGAAAATGCTTTGAAAATGATGATGGCAACGTATGTACAAATGTGCTTGACACAATGGATATATGTATGGATTGTGATAAGAGCTGTATGAGGCCCCCAATAAAATGTTTCAAAAAAAATAAGATCCAGAAATATTGATCTTGGAGGCCTCAGAGTCACTTTAAACCACCTTGCCAGAGCCAACATATTCCTAAGTGGTAAAGACTTGGCACACATTCACATGAGAATTAATAGATGCTCACAACACTAAGTAGGTACCTATATCATTCCCACTTGACACACATCTAAAGTGAGGTAAAGGAAACCAAAGTCCTCACAGCTGGCCCACGAGGTACCATCAGGATCAATGGAGAAGAGGTTGAAGTTGTCAAGGTCTTCGTTTTGCGCGGGTCCACATCAGTGCTCTTGGAAACAGCGGGCACGAGATCAAATGAAGCATTGCACTGCGTCCATCTGCTGCCCAAGACTTCTGTAGCGTATTGGAAAGCAAGGTTACTTTGAGAACTAATGTGCCCTTGACCCAAGCCATGGTATTTTTCTTCACCTTATATGTATGTGAAAGTTGGACATTGAATAAAGAAGACCAAAGAAGAATCTATGAGTTTAAATTACGGTGCTGGCGAAGAATTTTGAAAATCCCACAGATGGGCCAAGTGGACAAACGAGCCTGTCTTGGAGCAGGTATGGCCAGAGTGCTCTTTATAGGCAGAGATGGCGATCCTGCAGTTGACATATTTGCCGCACGTTGTCAGGACCTCATGCTCAGTAAAGGACAGGAGGAAGACCTTCCGTGAGATGGATCAACATGGTGACTGCAACAGTGGGCTCAGGCATAAGAACAATTGTGAGGATGGTGCAGGACCGGGCAGGGTTTCATTCTGTTGTGCAGCTAACAATAACAACATCAGTGAGGCGAAACCCTATGCTCAGTATCAGAGAGCCGGTGAGTCCCAGAGCTGACCTGGACACCGGTGCTCCATGCTCCAAGTCTTGGGTACTCACTCTATACTGCACGACACTGCTTCTCAGACCCAGCCCGGCTTCAGAGCTTCAGAACAATAACAGCTCCTGGCTCTAGGGAGGAATGTGGTCCCCCAGGTCCGCTTTGACGCTGTGCTTTTGCTGGGCGATGGCGAGCTTACCCTGATGCGGTGTGTGCTTGCGCAGTATTGGGTTAGGCAAGGGAAGCACCGCGGGGAAGACAGGGAAGGAGGGCGGGGACTGTGCTGCTCACTTTCTCTCTCCCCTCAGTTAACCCACAGCTTCCTTAAACACATGGCTCCCAGATGGCTGCGAAGCGTGATTTGGTTTGCAAATGCAGAAACATTGCTGCGACTGAAATTAGTCACCGACTTGTTGAACTTCGTTAGAGATAGGATGTTTGCTTCTTTTACCTTGGTTTGTTCTCTCAAATTTTAGTGGCTGATGTCGTCTCTGTTTTTGCCACAAACAAATGAGAAAAACAGTTTGACGGGTCCTCAAAAGATTGGCCATAAAATAAGAGTTGTATGAGCCCCTAATAAAATGTTTTTTTTTAAAAACTACCCAGAGCACCTGCCTGCTTGCAATGTTCCAGTGGCCGGGCCCATGGGTGCAGCCAGGGGCCCTCCATCTCCTCGAGGGGCTCCTTCTTTGTCACTGCCCCCCACTTTCCCAAGCACGATGTCCTTCTCCAGGGATTGCTCTCTCCTGACAACAGGTCCAAACTATGGGAGAGCAAGTCTTGCCATCCTTGCCTCTAAGAGTCACTCTGGTCTAGCTTCTTCTGAGACAGATGGGCTTGTCCTCTGAGCAGTCCGTGGGACTTTCCGTCTCCTTCTCCAGCACCACATTGAAAAATATTATCCTGGGTGCAAGTGGTTACAAAAGCGGACCAATGCGATCTAAGTGCACTTTTATGAAATAAGCAGATATGTAGACACCAAAGATGGTGCGGGAGGGTGGCCGTGAGGGAAGAATGGAGGGGTATGGTTAGAGGGCCCTGAGTTTACGCTAATGCTGGTGGAATGATGGAAGACAGGATGCCTCAAATGCCTGTCCACCAGGAAGAATCCAAGCAAGGTCGCCGAATAGTACGAAGAGAACATACCGCACTAGGAGCAGTTTTGCTGCATATCTTCAGACCACAATCACAAATGCTATGCAGGAAGTAACAATGTTTTTGCCGGGGGTGGGGTATAGTAGAGTCCCAGCGGTATGCTGCTCGGTAGTTTGATAATCTCTGGTAGCTGATCTGAAAAAAAGGAAATAATTATTCAAACCATCGTTCAAAACACCACATGCTAAGGGACTGTTAGAACAACCTCGCCGAATAGAAAGCAGCTGTGATCCCCACTACCAGGCATTTTACAAAAAGAAGGCAGCCAGGTACTGCATAAATAACAGATTCCCATGGGCTCTTTTGACTTGGCTTTGTACACAAAAGTCAGCTACCTCCCTTCCCTATTGTTCAAGCTGCTGTCATTTGAGATAGATGAGGCTCTTTGGCTCAATGAAATGAAGATGACGAAAACATTGATATATGTGTTCCTCAGATCTCCTGCAATCACTTGGGATCGTGGCCAATGGTCATGAACTCTCCAGTGTGTTGGGTTTTCTCTATGATAGGGATCGACTAGTGTGTCCCCCAACAGATGTGCTGGAATGCTAATCCAATACCCGAAGTAAATATTACTGTTTGGAAATAAGACTGCCGCCACGTAGCAGAGTTCAAACCACAGTCGGATGGATCCTAAACCTAATCACTTCTGAGTTATAAAAAGAAGAGAAAAATGAACAGAGAAACACATACAAGGGGGTGGGCAGGAGGTGTTCTTCAAAAAGGTTGTTGGGGGAAAAATGAAAGGAAAAGAGAATGACATTTTCCCACATGCCTTTTGAAGCCCTTACACGAGGGGAAGATGGCACATGAGGACAGACACGCAATGGCAGATTCAGTACGAGCTCGGGATCATTAGGGAGTGCTGGCAGCTACTGGAGGTTACAGCGGATGAGGAAGACCAACCCCTAGTCCCACTCAAATTCCCACTTCTGACCTCCTGCTCCTTTCAAAGGCACCCATGGGTGGTGTTTCTGTGAAATCAGCACCAGGACAGGGAGACACAGTATTTCTCACAGAAAGGCAAGTTTACAAGACGCGTCTTTCTTTCTTACGTTGCCCGGGTTATTAAGAGCATGTAGCTATCCACTCTGAGATTTTAGCCCTGTGCTATACTTTTCCTAGCAGGAGCAGAAGGTGTGATTCCGTGAATCCCTCACATGTTCCCGAAGGGTGGTCGCTCCCGATGCTGTTGTCTCAGAGTGCAAGAGGGGCCAGCTTCTTCCCTGCATAGCAGGGCTCAGGGTCCTTGAGGGGAGAAGACGAGAGGAGGAGGGAAGGAAAGAGAGGAGCAAGAAAGGGCAGAGGAGGAGAGAGTGAATGATGAAGATAGAACAAGAGAAGGCCCTAGGGAAAGGAGGAGGAGAAATAAAAAGGGGCGGGGAAGGCAGAGAGCAATCTTGAGAGTGGAGAGCAGCGCTGATAGGAATAGTGGACTTTGAATGGACTGAGCTGAAATCATGATGCCATCAATTACCCAGATGAGAGATTAAGTTTTAAACCAGGAGAGACTGAGTCCTCATGAAGGGGCATCATTTTGTCCTTTCGGTGGAAATGAGGGTTGATGAGAAGGTAGCTAGCTACTCATTTATATAGAAATCAAGTTCCATTTCAGCACAGCTAAATGACTGGACATGACAAATCGTTTAGAACACCGCTTCTCAACCTGTGGGTCCAGACCCCTTTGGGGGTTAAATGACCCTTTCACCCCTTTGGGGGTTAAATGACCCAATTCATAACAGTAGCAAAATGACAGTGATGAAGTAGCAACGAAAATAATTTTATGGTTGGGGAGGTCACCACAACCTGAGGAACCGTATGAAAGGGTCGCGGCATTAGGAAGGTGGAGAATCACTGGTTTAGACGGAACCAGGGTCCGCAAACAATGCCAAATGGTGGAACATAGCCTGCATGTCCTTCGGGCAGTTCCTCTTTTAAGAGTTGAACTCTAGAACAGTAGGTGTGCAATCCCTTGGCAGCTAGTCCATGAGAGAAAGTCCTCTATGGTTAAACAAGCACAGGAAACGGGAGCAAAATGAAAGAGCCCAGTTTTGTAATTGTAGGACTTCTTCGTTTGGGGTGCTCATGAGCCTTGCACAAAGGCTGGTCAACACAGTATTGCTACAGATTGTAGAAGCTTTTAAGTAAAAGTGCCAAACTATGAACTTCTTATTTCTTGATCACTGTCATGGAGGACATGCTGACTCAAAGAGACCCCCCCCCCCGCCCAGGTGGGTTTCTGAAACTGTAAATGTTTATGGGAGTAGAAAGCCTGCTTCTAGTGGTTTCAAACTACCTTGCTCATCACCACGATACCACCAGGGCTCCTAGTAGTACTTGACAGAGCCTCCATTTGGGTCTATAGACGTCTT
This sequence comes from Tenrec ecaudatus, assembly GCF_050624435.1. NCBI lineage: Eukaryota > Metazoa > Chordata > Mammalia > Afrosoricida > Tenrecidae > Tenrec > Tenrec ecaudatus. The sequence continues at coordinate 148,162,791 of NC_134548.1, forward strand.
TCCATCTCGCTCTCCCTTTCATTGAAGAAATCTAGGTTTTTCCATCTGGACCACGTCAAAACAACACTGTGGGCCTCTTCAAGGGACTCGGTCTTTTAAGTGTGGGCAACAGAAAGAAGCTTGATCAAGATCAAGGCTGTAGGATGGGTGGGGTTTGGTTTCTCATGCTCCCCTCCACAACTGAGCAGATGCCTTCTATGTCACTTTCCTGGTCTCTTTCTCATCAGTTGCCAATTTTATGAAAACTCCTTCTAATAAATAGCCATGATCATCCATTCAGTGTCCATAAGAATTGATCAAGATGGTGCCTTTGGAGTACCCCCCAAAAACAGTGACCACAAACTTCTGAGCTAAAGTCTCTCTTGGAAAATTTTTTTGGTAATCATTTTATTTGGGGCTTGTACAACTCTATCACAATCCATTCATCCATTGTGTCAAGCACATTTGTACGTTTGTTGCCATCATCATTCTCAAAACATTTTCTTTCTACTTGAGCCCTTAGTATTAGCTTCTCCTTCCCCCCCTCCCTTCCCCACCCTCCCTCCCTCATGAACCCTTGATAATTTATAAATTACTGTTTTTTCCTGTCTTACACTGACCGATGCCTCCCTTCACCCACTTTTCTGTTGTCCATACCCCTGGGAGGGGGTTATATTTAATCATTGTGATTGGTTCCCTCTTTCTCGCCTCCCACTTCCCCTTCCCCTCCTGGAATCCTACTCTCATTATTGGTCTTGAGGTGTTCATCTGTTCTGGATTCCCTGTGTTTCCAACTCTTAGCTGTACCAGTGTACAGATCCTCTGATCTAGCCAGATTTGTATGATAGAATTTGGGGCAGGATAATGCGGGCAGTGGGAGGGCAGGAAACATTAAAGAACTAGAGGAAAGTTGTATGTTTTGTCGGTGCTATACTGCACCCTGACTGGCTCATCTGATCACCACGACCCTTTTGTAAGGGGATTTCCAGTTTCTACAGATGGGTTTGGGGTCTCCACTCCGCATTCCCTGTCATTCACAGTGATAGGATTTTTTGTTCTGGGTCTTTGATACCTGATATCTGATACTATCGACACCTCATGATCATACAGGCTGGTGTGCTTCTTCCACATGGGCTTTGTTGGATCTCAGCTAGATGGCCATTTGTATATCTTCAAGCCTTTAAGACCCCAGATACTATATCTTTTGATAGTCGGACACCGTCAGCTTTCTTTACCACATTTGCTTATGCACTTTGTCTTCTGTGATCGTGTCTGGAAGGTGAACATCATGGAATGCCAGGTTAATAACAATGAGTTTTTGCGTTGAGGGAGTACTTGAGTAGAGGCCCAATGTCCATCTGCTACATTAATACTAAACCTATAAATATATGTACATAGATCTATATCCCCATTGTCATATGTGCAAGGAATACATAGGCTATCAGAAATAGGGTAGGACACAAATACAGATGACTTGCTAATTGACAAGTGTGATATACTGAAGCTAAAACACCTGTGTACATTGAAAGAATTCACCAAGAGAGTAATAAGAGAGCCCACGGAGTGGGAAAATATCATTAGCAATGACACATCAGACAAAGGCCTTATTACTAAAATCTACAGTACTCTGACAGCTTCCAAAAAGAAACAAATAAACAACTAATTGTCCACTAAGGAGGTGGACAAAGTGCCTGAACAGATGTTTCATAAGGACAGAGATCTGAATGGCCAATAAACATATGAGAAGATGTTCCCGATCATTAACCATCAGAGAAAGGCAAATTGAAACAACTGTGAGATACCACCTACCACCCTCAAAGGTAGCCCAATTCAAAAAACCAGAAAGCAACAAGTGTTGGAGGGGCTGTGGTGAGATAGGTATGTACAGACATTATGGAAATGGATTTGGTGATATCTAAAACAATTGGAAATTGAGCTACCATATGATCCAGCAATTCCCCTCTTGGACATATACCCAGAAGAGGCAAGGAACAAACCACGGCCAGACATCTGTGCTCCAATATTCATCGTGGCACAGTTCACAATTGCAAGGAGTTGGAAACAACCCAAATTTCCATCAACGGATGAATGGATTAAAAAATTGGGGCTCATACATACAGTGGAGTACTACATATCCATAAAAAGCAGGGATGAATGCGTGAAGCACATTGCCGCATCTGAGACCTGGAGGAAATCATGCTAAGTGAAGTAAGCCAAGCACAGAAGTACAAGTACATGAGTCCACTGAGGTAAGCGCTGTCAGAAATTTAACTGACCCCCAGATCCTCTAGGAAGCTACTGTTTTATTTTTTTAATTCTTTTAACAGTTCTATTGCACTTCACCCACATATCATATAAGTTAATAATTCAATCACATCAAAAAGAGTTTTAAAAAATGTGTTTAATACAATTGATGTATGGATTGTTATAAGAGCTGTAAGAGCCTCAAAAGAGATTTATTAATAAAAAAGAGTTGTACAATCATCACCATAATTGATGTTAGAACATTTTCTTCTTCCTTGCACTCATGATGTTTTTTGCACACTATGTATTTTTTCACTCTGGAAAAAACTGCACAACAAAACATTCTCTAATTGCACAACTTCTTCATGTGTAATTCAATGCCATTAATGATACGCTTTGTGTTGCAAAAATATCCTTATTGTTATCCTTTCCCAAATTATTCCACCACTATTAACATACACTCTGTGCCCACATAAGCAAACCCTCTTCCTCCTTGACTCATGGTAAGCATTCATCAATTTTGGTTTCTTCTTCTTCTTCTTCATCTTCCTCCTCCTCCTCCTCTTCCTCCTCCTTCTCCTCCTCCCCTCCCCCAACCACCACCACAACCACCATTTCCTCCTCCTCTAGTTTTCTTGATATAAAATTCACAAATCATACATTTCAGAAGAAGCCATTGGTTTCATTGGAAAGGGACACTAAGAAGATTAAGACAAGTGTATTATTGAGAGTGCTTGTCTGAGACATGGTGAAACACATTTTGTTTAGAATAAACCTGTGTGTGTATGAACCTGGACTCCTGATAGCAATACCTTGTTGACTTACGTTTGTACATCTCTCTTTAGAGGGATGTGGCACTGTGTAAAGATTTACCTGAACCTGTGCTGCTCACAAACAGCTATGAATCTCCCATATATCTGCTATTCCTTAAAAGAATTTGGGAAGTATGGCCACATCACTTAAGGTGATAAGGTAAAGTATCAATGCTTAGGGCACAGAGAGAAAATGGTGGGGTCCCTAAAGAATGGGGAGAAGGACGACTGGATGGTGCTGGACTAAGCATGAGCTGAACCCCCGTCTTGGGTTTTTCTGAGAGTAACATCACTTTTCTCTTTCAAAGCTCCCTGGCCTTGTCTAAACTGTGAACAGAGATTATTCTGGGTCTTATTCCCTTAAAAAAATGAATCCACAGGTCTAGCAACCTGGATATTACAAGCCAGCAAGAAATGCCAGTCATTTACATGATGCCCAAGGCTGCAGGCTAAAGTTAGCATAGCTCCTATGCCTTTCACCTATCATCAGTAAGCAATGATAGGTGAGATTGCGGAGGATCTGAGGGGAAATTGGATCCAGTGAAAATAGCCAAGAATGGAATTGCCCACTATGCATATAATCCCTGGCTTATTTCATTTTGTGATTTGATTTTTACCTTGCCAGTGATGCCCAGGTTGAAGGATTTCAACATACAGTATTAGGTTCTGGGTGAGAAATTAAACAACAACAACCAGAAGAACACTATCATTTCACCCTTCCATGGCCATAACTCTTAAACGGGTTGAAAATCAAGTGTGTTAGTCGGGGTACTTTAGAGAAACAAATCCACAGAAACTCATGTATAAGATAGCTTTATGTAAAGGTTAAGTGCTCATCATAAAAACATCCCAACCCAGTGCTGCCCAAGCCCACAAGTCCAACATCATTAACCCATATGTCCAACATCAGTCCACAAAGTCCTCCTCCATCTCACAAAACACACGCAATGATGCTGACTGCAGGAGGAAAACCAAGACAGTGAATGTGTAAGCATCTCAGCGCTGGCAGGGGTCTCCATACCCAAGGCTACATCGGGGTAAGTCCATGTGCCTTCTCCTCAGGGATGTCTGATAGGAAGTGAGCCATGCAATCTAAAGCAGGGAACTGGCTAAGGCAGCTGCACCCTGGTCCAACCATCAGAAAGCAAGAGACCTGAGAACTAGAAAGGTGAGACTCACCAAGCCATTTATCCCTCCACCCTTCAATTAACGCCACATGTGTTTATCGGCCAAGTTGGCACAATAAACTAACTACCTCAGCAAGGATGTTATTTTGAGGACCAAAGTGAGCCTAATCCAAGCCACGGTATTTTGTATCATTTCATATTCATATGCATGTGAAAGTTGGACATTGAATAAAGCATATCAAAGAAAAATTGATGCATTTGCATTGTGGTGCTGAAGAAAAATATGCAAAGTGCCATGGACTGCGAGAAGGACGAATGAATCTGTCTCAGAAGTACAGCCAGAGTGTGCCTTAGAGGCAAGCATGAGAAGGCTTATGCTAGATCTTTTGGGCCTATTGTCAGGAGAGATGAGTCTCTGGAGAAGGACATCATGCTTGGAAATGTGGAGGGGCACCAAAAAAGAGGCAGACTCTCCGTGAGATGGACTGACCACAATGGGCTCACTCATAGGAACAATGGTGAAGACGGCCCAGAACCAGGCGGTATTTGGTTACTAATGAATGAGTTGGCCTGACTTGACAGCATGTAACGATGACAACGACATGGTCTTCGATCGTCCCCATGGGATTTGGAAAGCCTATTTCATTGTACCTTGTCATGAACATGCAATGTCATGCTTTCCTGAATTCAGTCAAAACTCCCAAAGATGGGAAATGTCTTCATAGAGTGGTGGGCCGGTAGGAAGGAATCTTCCTGTCCTCCTTCTGAACTGCTCTAGTGCTTCCCGCATAACTGTCTTTGACATTTAATTAAAACCCCACTTTTTTCACTAGGCAACCCAGTTGAGGCCGGGTGGTCCCTGAAGACGCATTTCACTGCCATTAGGCACTCAGCCAAAGTCAAACTTATGTAATGGATGAATGGCTGAGCTCTGTCTGTTGTAGCCTCTATTGATCTTGTGGTTCTTGGGGGGAAGTAGCGTCTTATTCACATTTACAATTTCTTTCTTATCGTGATTTCATTGCTGTGAAATCAATTATAACTTCAAGAGTGCTCACATTGTACCATATTTGTAAAAAGAAAATTGAAAAATTATTACCTGATGGATGAGAAATGATTTTGACATTTAAAAACAGAAAATTATTCACATCTCTTGCAAATGACGTCTGCTGTTGACATTCACACTGATGTAATTCATCCAGTTGTGGGAACCATTATGTATGAATTCTTAATAGCAGTAAAGCCTGTTACAGTGAATGGGAAATGAGATTGCTTCAAACCCTTCACTTCAGTGTTCTTGTTGCAAGCCCATCATCTGAACTTCATAAGAATTAACTTCTTTTGATGAATGGTGCTGCTGCAAACCAGTACTGAGGGGCCTAAAATGAAAGGTGAACTGGATGGACAGTAGATCTTAGTCCCCAAACCAGGAAAGTGTGGGGTGGGGGGGGCGCGGTGGCGGTGGTTCATCAAGACAGGGCCCTGATCATTCTTCAAGGCCAGCCCTTGTCCTACGAAAACTTCACTGGAAAATCTTACCTTTCCCACCCTACAGACCTGATCCGACCCCTTCAGGAACAATGCATTTTGTTCCTTACACTCAAAGGCCATTTAAAGAAACACCATTTGAGTCGCCAGAGCATGCCAACAATGTCGTTTTGTTGTGGTGTAAATGGCAGACTGCAGACCTCCTCAGGGAGGGGTGAGAGAGATGGACGCACCACCTTCAGAAGTGCATTACAAACCAACAAAACCCCAGAAGTGTATTGGCCTAGATGGAGAAGACATCATGAAACAACAGCTTCACATTTTACTAGCTCTTGTTCATAATGGTTTCTAGGATTTGGGAGCAGTATGTGTTTTGCTTACCCTGGTACAATGACCCTGAGCATAACATGGATTAATCTACAGGCACTACACGCTCACCCTGTTGTTTTTGTTGCTGCCAGTGCTTTTAGTGGGTTTATTATTATTAAAAATTTTCCAAAGAATTTTATTGGCGCATAATTTACATACCATATAATTGAGTAGTTCAATCGTTCAACCATATCAAGGGGAATTGTACAATCACCACCATATCTATTTTAGAGAATTCCCTCCCCCCACAGTTCTAGTGTTCTAGAATCAGTTCTAGTGTTCCCTCCCGCCTCCTGCCTTCATTATTTACTCCCGAAATTCCCTTCCCTCCCTGTTGCCCATCCCTCCCCCTGCATTCCCTATAACCTCCAATATCAGTTATTATCATTAGACATCCATTCCTCCTGTGCTTCACAGCTGGGAAACCCCACAGAAAACAATGAAAAACAAATTGCACTAATTTGGTAATGATTAGGATCCTATTAATATAAAGACAAAAATAAAAATAATGTGTCCATGGTAGAAAACCCCCATCAACATTCAAAATGACGGTGAAGAAATTGCTGTCCTGGAACGATTATGAGCTTCTTGCATCCAGTATAAATTCAGGTCATGTCCATAGGGAGTTTAACTGGCCAAGTATTGATCCAGCATAATCAAGATGACAATGGTCTCTGTCTTCTAGTAGGGCTGTTCTGGACTTTTGCCTTTGGCTTTAGTGAATCTGCCAGCATCTAAGTCCGACTAGATACTCTGCAGATGGGTTTGGGGCTCCCACTCCTCCATAGCCTTCTACAAATTTGGTATTCTTGATTTTAGCTCTGATACTTTTTTCTCCATCATATTTGATTTTTGTAATAGTCATCTTTGGATCACACAAGCTGGTGTGCTTCTCCTGTGTGGACTTAGCTCCTCGCTTAGATGGCTGCTTGTCTGAATACCAGCCTTTAAGACCTCAGACATGATTTCGAATATAGCTGTGCACCATCTATTTTTCTTTACTACACTTTCTGTAGCACCCTCATCTTCAGTGATTTTTCTGGTGTGTCAGTGTCAGTATGATTAAACCTAGTCTTTGTACACCTATGTCAATAACTTTTCTGCAAATGAAGTGATAGTTAAAGAAAATTAAGAGAAAAGTAAAAGAGGCTCAGCTCAGTTATTAATAATATTGCAACCCAATGTAGAAAGATTATAAATAATAATATTGCTATTGCAATTCCTTCAATCCAACAAATACACACCTAAACTATTTACACATCCTTTTATTCTCTGATGAAATTTTATATAAACATTGCTAAAGCATTTGACTGTGTGGACTATAAAAAACTATAACACTGGACAAAACTGCTGCATGAGACCTCTTCAAAGCATTGATCAACAAGGATGCCACTTTGAGGACTAAGGTGGGCCTGGCCCAACCATGGCATTTTTGTTCACCTCATAGGTATGTGAAAGTTGGACACTGAATAGGGAAGATCGGAGAAGAAATCGTGCATTTGAATTATGGTGCAGGTGAAGAATATTGAAGTACCATGAACTACCAAAAGAGCCAATAAATCTGTCCTGGAAATACAGCCAGGGTTCTGGCTTTCGGCTCAGAGGCAGGTTCGGTGCAACTTTCTTCGGTTGTTCCTCATCTGGGTTCATCAAATAACAGCAGCCTCCAACATGCTGCTCAAGTTCAACGTCAGCAAGATCAAGTCATATTGTTCAGTTGCAACTATGGGGGAAGTCGGGGCCATCTCTGAGCTGTTCCCAAGATCAACCCCCTGGGTTTGTCTCCAAAGAAGACTGGTGATGACATTGTCAAGGTGATTAGAAGAGGTTAGGGAGTACTGTGAAACTGACCATTACTGTGAAACAACAGACAAGCCCAGATTGACATGGTGCCATCTGCCCCTGCCCTGATCATCAAAGTCCTCAAGGAACCACCCCGGGACAGAAAGAAGCAGGAAAACATTCATCACAGTGGCAACATCACTTTTGATGAGATCACCAGTATTGCCTGTCAAATGAGACACCGATCTTTGGTCAGAGAACTGTCCAGAACTATCACAGAGACCCTGGGGCCTGCCCCGCATGTGGCCACCATCCTCATGACATCAACAGTGGTGTTGTGGAATCCCCACCAAGTTAAGAACTGCAAACAAAAACACTCAATAAAGAAGCATTTAATAACAACCACACCAAGCAGTATGCCCAGAATGTGCTTTGAAATCAAGGATGATGAGAGTTTGTCTCACGTACTTTGGCCATGTTATGGCAGCCCCTGGTAAATGGTACCATGCTTTGTGGAGGGACAGGGAAAAAGAGGATGGTCCTGGGTGAGATGGACCAACACAGTGCGTGCAACAATGAGCTCAAACAGAAATGATTGTGACGGTGGTACCGGACTAGGTGATGTTTCATTTTGTCGTGCATAGGGCCCCTATGATTCAGAGCTGACTTGAGGGTTCCTGCCAAAGATATGGATGGCATGGCAAAATGGAAATGGCACTATACTTAAATGTGCCCATGCAGAACCTATACATAGACCAAGAAGCAGTCCTTGGAACACAATGAAGGGATATTGTGTGATTTACAAATAAAAATGTAAGGAGTGCATAAGGTTTGTATCCTTTTATCATACACATTCAATTTGTGTACTGAGCAAATTATCTGAGAAGATGGACTATCTGAAGATGAATGAGGCATTAGGATTGGGGAAAGACTCATTAAGGATGCGTGATATGCTAATAACAAAGCCTAGCTTGTCAGAAGGGAAGAGTATTTGAAGCACTTGCTGTTGAAAATCAAAGAAACATCCTTCAATATGGATTACACTTCAGTATATCAAAAAACCCAAATCCTCATAACCAGGCAAAAAGCAACCTCACAAGAAGCAGAGCGAAGAAGGAAGTTATCATCGGCTTTATTTTAATTGGCCATGGATGTAGCAGTCAGAAAACCAAGTGACCCATTGCACTGGGGCTATCTTCTGTGCCAGATGTCTTTATTCGAAAAAACATCTTGAGTTTAGACGGGGTTTCAGCAAAATAACTTTTAGGGTGGTGAAGACAAGAAGCAATGGAGGGAAAAAGACTACGAGATGCCTTTCTTTTATGAGGGATTCTGATTTATCAGTAGAGTGAAAACGAATCTCAATCCAGTCGCCACGAAGTCCATTTCACCTCACTGATCCCATATGTTGCGGGACAGATCAGTACAGAGTTCAAAAACTACCACCCCGTCCTCCTCCTCGGTGCTCCCATTGCACCATGTAATTGTCTTCCTCCTGACATTTAGTGTGATCTACCAAATGCACTGTTCGCAACCACCAGTTACGCCACAAGGGAAAGATAAGACTTTCTACTCCTGTAAAGAGTTACAGCCTGGGAAACCCACAGGGGCAGTTCTACCCTGTCCGGTGGGGTCGCTCTGAGCTGGCATGGACATCATGGCAGCGAGTGAGAGCAAATACACGGGTGTATATCTCCACCTCTCCACCGAGGATGTGCCATCAACTCCAGAGCAGCAAATGTGTTCTGTGAATTGCTAGAAACTGACTGGTGAACAGTAGGAATTTCATTTTTTTTAATTAAAGAAACTGCTAAATTGCTATTCTGCTTTCTGCCAATGACAGGGTTACTGTGGTTTTCAGGTGCCACCGAGTCAGCCTCGACCCACAGGGACCCTCTGCACAACAGAAAGAAACACTGCCCTGTCCTGTGCCAGCCTCACCACTGTTCCACTGTTCCTCTGCCTGAGCCCGTTGATGCAGCCACGGTGTCAATCCATCTCATGGAAGGCCTTGCTCTCTGTCACTGCCCCTCCACTTCACCCAGCATGATGTCTTTTTCCAGGGACTGGTCTCTCGTGACAGCATGTCCAGAATATGTAAGATGAAGTCTTGTCACCCTTGCCTGTAAGGAGCACTCGTGGATGCATAGCTCCAAAGAGCTGTCAGATGATAGACCAGAGCAGGCTGCAAATCTGACTCTGCTCTGGAGCCCGCTGTTGCAGTAGTGAAAACCTTGGGTGTGAACTGAATGGCCTATGGTTCTGAGGGAGAAAGATCTGGCGAGCTGCTTCTATAACAAGGACAGATAGGAAATGCTGTGAAACAGTTCTGCTCTGTCTGATGGGGTCCTCACGAGTCAGAAGTGACGGCAGAGAACACACCAACACAGAACTCCACAGTGGCGTTAACCCTTTCGTCTTGAGCACACTGGGAGGTTATCCCACGTGCTACTCACAGCCATTGATTTCCATTCCATTGAGATGGTACAAAACCTACTAAGAGTGACTTATGTTTATTATTTGTTTACAGTACATTACAGCTAATGCTTTGGTGTTCAAACCCCACTGTCCTTCTGCCTCATTACGTTCTAAAAGAAATGTAAGGGGACATTCATTTCCCTTTAAGTAATGGACACAGTAAACCAACAAAAAGACATTTAAGGAGCAAGTGCACTCACTTTTCATCAGCCTTAGATAAAAATTACATGTTTTCCCTCCATTAGCTCATAAAAGTACATGATTTATGAAAGAAATTGTAGCAAGTATCATTAGACGTGATTACTGTAAGTGAATAGTGAGGTTGGGGGGTATACAATTGTGATAAGGATGGGAGAAAATGTAATCTAATGATCAGTGGGATAATGCAATTTTGCCAAGTGAAAGACTAAAAGCAGAGGCCCTGGGTAAAATTGTGCCCATTGACCTGAAGCAGGGCCCAGGTGGACAGAGCCTTTTTCTGCCCCCGTTTCACTCCCCACTCCTGATAGAGTTCGCTCTGCCCCAGATCTCCTGACCATTCTAGCCCATCTGTCTCATGCAGATACTGGTAGAGCAAAGGGGTCCCCCAAACAAGGGACAGACATGATAATTCAAGGATGAACAGCCCCACTTGTAGCATCTTTCCACAAATTCCCCCATCGCCAACTGGAGGAACGACTTGCCTTTGCCCTTGCTGTCCCATCTGCTCTGGGTCCTTGCTGCATCCACAGCCGCCACTCTCTCAACAGCACATCCTCCACCTGTGAGAGCCTCTAGAGCCTCAAAGCTTCCTCTGAATTGCATGGTCGTTCCTCTCTCCTTACATCCTTAAGCAAATGTCTGGGAGCTGTGCCCTGGACATGCCCCCTCTCCTTTATCAGTCTTCTCTGACTCCTGGATCATCTGAGTTTTCAACTGACACCTCCTTTATGCCGACTGGCCTCCGTTCAATTGACAGAAACATCCCGGTATTAAACATCACTGTTATCATCTCAATATGTCATCCCTGATCTCTCTGGTGCATTTGATGATTTCGGGAAATTCTTTCTTCCCTTGATGTTCCCAGGAACAGATTGCCCGATGAGCAAGATGAGCACGTGCTTAGGGCAGAAACAAAACAGGAGCACCAATGGCCCAAAGCAAAAATAATCTCGATGCCAAGCAGACAGAAAACAAAGGAAAGCAAGCACCACAGTGGAAGGGCACCAGCAGGGTTTTCAATGGAATCGCGACCAGTTGCAGTGCATGGGAATGTGTGTGAGCCAGCTTGAAATAAAGTTCATGTCGGGTCACGGGGACACCGACACCTAAGACTGCGGTCCCTTCATGAGGAGAGCGCTGTCTCCCACAGTCTGTGCTGCTATAACTGAATCTCTTTAGTTGCATGGTTCTCTTGGGAGCATACTACTTCTTTTAAATAAACCAGAGGTAGAAGTAGACGATCAAGTCTGCCTCTTGCTACATTCACCTAATTTGCCACTGGATTCCAAATGAGCAGGTACTGGGTAAAACAGATTGCATTAATCGATAAGCGGCCTCTGGTCTGTTTGGAGAGAATCATCCTGTGGTTCCATACCTGCTGACCCAGCAAGAACCGCCTGGAGGGCCAGCAGGGACACAAGCACGACCCCAGTCAGCAGCCAATAGGAACTCGTTTCAGAGCACACGCAGGCAAGTGAGGAACTCAAGCCGGTTCCTCTTTCATGGAGTGGCATTTACGTACAGAATTATGGGCTAAGTTTTATGGACAAGAAAATTTAAATTTTCCCATTTAAAATATGGGTGGCTAACACCAGGACACAATCTACACAAAACAAAACAAACACCAGCTTTGCCCTCAAGTCAATTTTGACACATAGTAGCACTTAGGTTTCTGAGGCTATACATCTTTATGGGAGCAGAAAGCCTCATCTTTATCCCGTGGAGGGACTGGTGGGTTCAAACTACTGACCTAGTGGCTAGCAGTCCAGCGCATAAGCCAGTATGATGCCATGGCCCGGTACACAAGCTAGTGTCTAGTTAATAGAAAATTAACATGGAAAATAGTTTAAGAATACCAGCTGAGCAAACAAAAATACAGACAAAATTAATGCTTATCTAACATGAGAAGTTTTAATGTATGCATCGAGTGAATTTCATTTTTAAAATTGTGTATGTGCACGTTGTTTGACATTACTTTCTGTTTGCTAATAAATGAGGCATTAGGTACATTAAGAGGAGGCAAAATTCAATATTTATTTATCATGCAAAATGTTTCTGTTTTGCAACAATGAGCGTGTTTCTAAATTTATCTTCCAAGAAAGCAACAAAGGTCATTGATCAGAACATTACATTTATACTTGATCAGAGTATTTATGTATCTCTGTGAAAGGAATTGAGAAATGTCTCAAGGAAATAAATGAATATTTAGATGACAAAAATGTATAAATGTATTTCATTTTCTAGGCCCTTTCCAACTGATTTTCTTTTAAGAAATGGCTTGATATCATGATGATTCATAAAACAAATGTGCTGATTCAGAAATGGTGCAATCAATTATGTACATATCTCCAAATATGGGAGTTGAAGAAGACCACAAAGGAATCAAATACACCTTTTCTAACTTCTGTCTGTGTGACCACTGAGCGACTAATCATAAGGTAAGTGGCCTGAGTAAAAACACTCTCAGAAATCCAAAGAGGCTTGTAGGGTCACCATGAGCTGGAATTGATTCGATGCCAGTGAATTTTTGAGAATGCATAAGGGCCGTTTAGCCAACATCTCACTTCACATACATATGTGGTCACTCTATCTATCTATCTATCTATCTATCTATCTATCTATCTATCTATCTATCTATCTATCTATCTATCTTTGTGTCTATGTATCTACCTATCTATCTACCAGACAGCAGCTCTCCTTTTATTTTCCTTGAATAGTTTTTAAAGACTGTACCCACCCACCCCCACCCTATGAATGTAAGGCTTCAGGTGCATCCCAACGCCCTGAGAGTCTCAGTCTCCTGGCTTCATTCACCTGTCCAGCAGCTGCACACTCCTGGCAGGAAGGGCACTGGCTGGACCCAGGAAGTTCTTGTGCTGCGCAAAATCAGAAAGCCTCATCACCAAAGGGGGAGTGGCAGGTGTGGACACCATTGCCAGCTTCGTTCCCACCACTCTCATAGGCTTTAGGGAGATTTAACTAGAGTGCCTGAGGATAGAGGGAAAGCCTGTTTAAAATGTGATGTTCACACAGTGATCAAAATACACAATTTCCTATTCTGCAGTACATATTTGTGGCCATGAAGTGATGTATCCCTGTATATTTTTCTTTTCATTTCAGACCGATATTGTAGAGCATCTCATTTGATTTTCTCTCACTGACCACACAAGAACCCACCAGTGGCACTACAGTCATAGGACTGGTGACATATCTGATCCTGTCCTGTGCAAAGGGAATCAAAATGTGCCTCCAAATTGAGCAGACCCTTGCGATTGCTCTCACATCTGTCAGGTATCAGCAGCAGCCCCATGAATTTGAAGACAAAGCACGACTGGACAAAAATTGAGTGCACATGCTTTATGTTTTTTGTTGTAAATTGAACAATTTTCTTGACTTGTGACGATGTTAGGTTGGGTTTGCTAGAGAAGCAAAATAAACCACTAATGTTTATATGCATTTGTAGATAGAAAGAGATTTATATCAGGCAATGGCTTACACAGTTGTAGACAGAGGTGAAGTCCAGTCTGGTTCAAGTCAGGCTTCTCCTGATTCATGGAAGCTGATGAACAGGAAGCAGGATGATGACATAGAGACAGCAGAGGGCACAGGCTGGTGTATTCAGAGGTCCAAAGTTGGCCGAAAGGACTCCACCATAGATAATCCACTGACAGTCCCTGGGATCATCAGGAGACATGCTAGGGGATCAAGGAACCGGACCCAAGATCCAGGTCCATCAGAAGGTGAAGGGCCAAAGAGAAGCTGACTCTGCTCAGTCTCTCTCTTTTACACAAAAAGGCTCATGACACTACGGAGGGATCATCAGGCTGCAACACGGTTGATAGGTGGACCTCCCCCACTACCCTTACCCAGGAGTGCCTCGTTGACATAATCCCTAACTGTCACATATGCCATTTTAATTTGGTGTAAACATATTAAAAGAGCTGTGCAATAATTATGGCAATCATTTGTAGACTATTTTCTTCATTCTATACTAATTACTATTAGCTCCCCCTTTCCTCCAAGCTCCCCTGCCATAACCATTAGAAACTATTAATTCAGTTACCATCCCTATAGATTTGTGGAGTGCACAAGTTTTTGAGTACAACTTCAACATGAGAAACAGCAATAAATATCTGTGACGGGCCCACTAATATCATATGACAAAGGCATGAAATTATTTCCAACTGTCAGTGGAGCCCTGGTGGCGCCGTGGGTTAGGTGTTTAACTGCTAACTGCAAGGTTGGTGGTTCAAATCCACCAGCCACTCAATGGAAGGAAGATGAGGCTAGCTGCTCCTGTAAAGAGTTACTGTTTCAGAAGTCCTGTATAGGGTCCCTATGCATCAGCATAAGTCTGAATTGATTTGATGGCAGTAACTATACATCAGAATCGACTCGATGGACAGTGGGTTTAGTTTTTTGTGTTGTACTAATTATTTGAATAATCTCAGACCCGAAGAACAAAATTACATGTTTCAAACCAATTCTTTTACTTACTACCTTTCAGCAATACATTTTTGTGATAGCATCTTAATTCTCATATAAACTCCACTTTATGAATTTTACTGGTTTTGTACATTTTATTTACTTTCAGGTATTCCAATTTATTTGCTATGCTAGAACCAACTTTTAAAAGGGACATAATTTTTTATCCAGGTAAAATGATGCAACAATTAAGTAGAGTGTCAAAATGAAAGATCACAAAATTTAAAAAGATTTGTGAATCCCTAAAAACAATTCCAAAGGTAACTTCCTTTTGAAACCATAATGCATCAAAAGAGACTTCTTCAATTGAACCTCCAAGTTTAATGGGTGTAACCAGTGGACTAGTACCAAACCACAACTGAACTCACTGCAATCACATCTGTCTACTCCGACTCTTAGTGGCCCTATAGGATGGAGTAGAAATGCCCGTGGGTTTTGGAGGCGGTATATCTTTATGGGGGCCCAAAGCCTCATCTTGCTCTCTCAGAGTAGCTTGTGAGTTAAAACGTTGCTGATGTTGTGGTAAGAAGTCTAATGTGTAACCTATAATGCCACTAGTACCCAAATCATCAATGGCAATGCGAATATAATTCCTTCTTGTAGTAAAAACATTACTGATACTATATAAAGTGAAACTATTTTAGAAACTGAAATAGTTGTATCTGAATAATGGAAATACAGATCCCCATGAATAACAGAGCTACAGATCGTGCTTTACAGAATAATTTTTTTCAATGATGAAAATTACTAGGTCAAAAGAGGGCCACGTGATTTGTTACCATTACAGTGATTTGTCATTATCACTCTATCACCATTTGAACGTTGGTTCTGAAAATTAGTGGATGATAAACAAATAGAGTTCTGTAGTCAGAATATATTTCCAGGGTACAAAGGTAACGGTGAGAATTTTAAGGGGGAGAATTTTAAGGTTATTGCATTCTCCACTAGCTGACTTTGTACATGGTTTTATTTGCAAATTATTTACTCATAGGTTACTTAACTCTCAATTTGCTAGACATGGGTTTAGTAAGTAGCAAAACTCAGATGTTATTAATAAACATGAAAACACGTCAAGGCACAGAGATTGCTTGTAATTGTTTTTAAACTAAACACATGGTTTTGGGTTAACTCATGAATGAGAAACACCAATTAATAAGGAACATCAGTATGGGAAAGATATGTTGCAATGCTTTTGTTGCTGACATTATAATAATTCCTGAAAGTGTACTGTTTCCTGGCCATAAATGAAATATTCAGCTCTCCACAAGATGGAATTTTGAGGGTTTGCTTGAACTTGTTTATCAGTTAAATCCACTTTATCAGTTCCCATCTCATAACATGATGACACCGGAATAGGCAGTCATACACACACACCAAAATGTGAAGGATTAATAAATTTAATAAATGATAAAATATGCTCGACCATTTTCAGTGATGACCAAGTGTCTGTCAGTTTGTGGTAACCATGGTGACCTGTGTGTTGCCGTTCCTCTGCTAGTATGTCACTGGTATTTCAAATACCAGCAGGGTCACCCAAGGTGAACAGGTGTCAGTGGAGCCTCCTCACTACGAGTAGACAACGAAGAAGGAATAAGCTGTCCACTTCTGGGGATTAGTCACTGTAAAACTCATGAATATCGTCAGGAGATTGTGAGATATAGACCAGAAAGATGATCCTCTGAAAATGTAACTCAGGAAGAGCTGTCTCCTTAAAGTAAAGTTAACCACAATGACATAATTGGAACAAGACACTCTGGACTTTGATTTGCTGATAGTGCACCACTTAAAATGAGAAGACACTGGTGAAAACATCCATTGACAATTGGGCTATGAATGCACAATGTTTGAATCTAGGAAAATTGGAAATCATCAAAAATCAAGTGAAACACACAAAGATCAATATCCTAGGCATTAGTGAGCTGGAATGGACTGGAATTGGCCATTATGAATCAGACGGTCATATGGTTTACTATACCTGGAGTGGAAAATTGAAGAGGAATGACATTCATCGTCAAAAAGAACATTTCAAGATCGATCTTGAAGTACAGCGCTGTCCACGATCTGCAAGGTCAGTAGTTCAAAACCACCATGGGAGAAAGATGGGGCTTTCTGTTTCTGTAAAGAGACACAATCTCAGAAACTCGGAGGAGCAGTTCTACCCAGTCCTACAGGGTCGCTGTGAGTCAGCATGGATTCCATGGCACAGTTTGGTTTTGTTGAACAAGGAAATCCAGTTTAAACCGGTTATTATTCAAATAACTGCATGGACCACTAAAGCTAGTGATGAAGAAATAAAAGAATTTTTTCAACTTCTTCAGTCTGAATTTAAACATGCGCACAGTCAGGGTGCATTGTTAATTATTGGCAACTACATAGCCAAAAAATGGAAGTAAAGAAGAACGAGTAGTATTTGGAAAATATGAGCTTGATGATAGGCATGGTCCTTGAGATTGTATGATGGAATTTCACAAGGCCAACAACACTTTTGTTGTAAATACCTTTTCTCCAACAACATAAATGCCAAGTTTACATGTGGACCTTACCAGACCAAATACACAGGAATCACGTTGAGTCCATCTTTGGAACAGGTGTTGGAGAAGCGCAATATCAAGTGGGGAGCAGACCATCTATTACTCATTGATAAGTTCACGTTGAAGCTGAAAAGGATGAAAACAAATCCATAAGAGACAAAATAGGAGCTTGTGTCTATCCCACCTGAATTTCAAGACCAACTCAACACCCAATTGTATATATTGAACACTAATGGCTGAAGACTTGACAAGCAGTGGGATGATGTCATGAACAGCATGCATGAAGAAAGGTAAAGGTCAATAAGAAAAGATCAAAGTAGATGTCTGAAGAGACTCGGGAACCTGTTCTTGAATGTAGAGTAGCTAAAGCACATGGAAGACATGATTAATGTAAAGAGCTGAAAGGAACAATTTAAAAAGCACTTTGAGAACACAAAATATTATAAGGAAATGGGCAAAGACCTGGAGTTACAAAGCCACAAGGAAGAATATGCTCAGTTCAAGTGGAAAGAACTGGAGAAAAATTCTAGCCATGAGTTGCAATATTGAAGTACCCCATAGACAAAATATTGGGTGATGCGGAAAGCAGTAAAAGAAGATGAAAGAAATTCACAGTGAGTTACTGGGTCCAAAAGAACTAGTTGACATTCAACCATTACAAGAGGTGGCATATAATCAAGAGTCGATGATACCGAAGGAAGAAGTCCAAGCTGCACTGAAAGCGTTATTGACAAACAAGGCTCCAGCCATCTCCAGAATACCAATTGAAATGCTTCAACAAGCTGATGAAACAATTGCTTATCTACACAAAGAAATTTGAAAGACAGCCACCTGGCCAACCATCCCAAAGAAAGGTAACCCAATAGGAGTTGGAAATTATTGCGCATTATCATTGATATCACATGCAAGTAAGATGATGCTCATGATCATTCAACAGCAGCTGCACTAAAGGAGCTGCCAGAAATTCAAGCTGGATTTAGAAGGAGGGACAAGGAGTGTCCTAGCTCAACCTGTGGGTTGTGACCCCTTTGGGGGGTCGAACAACCCGTTCACAGGGAAGCCTGATTCATCACAGTAGCAAAAGGACAGTGATGAAGTAGCAACAAAAATAATTTTATGGTTTGGGGGACGGGTGGAATCACCACAACATGAGGAACTGTATGAAAGAGTCACAGCATTAGGGAGGTTGAGAACCACTGGGTTAGCTAATGTCACATGGATCTCAGCTGAAAATAGAGAATACCAGAACGATGTTTCCTTGCGTTTTCATTGACTATGTGCAAAGGCATTTTATTCAGTGTCCATATTTTATGGACAACATTGAGAAGAATGAGAATTCCAGAACACTTCATTGTGATCACTTGGAACCTGTATATTGAACATCAGGCCGTCGTTCCAACAGAACAAGGAAATACTGCATGGTTTAAAATCAAGAAAGGCATATGTTAAGGCTTCCATCACACGAATGCAATCTGTGTGCTGAGCAAAGCATCTGAGAAGCTGGGCTATATGCAGAAGAATGCGGCATCAGGACTGGAGGCAGGCTTAGGAACCTGTGATGAGCAGCTTGCTGAAAGCAAGAAGGACTTAAAGAATTCGCTGATGAAGATCAACTGTCTAGCTTTCTGCATGCATTACAACTCAGTGTGAAGAAAACCAGGATCCTCACAACTGCACCAATCGACAGTACCACAATAAACGGGGGCACGATTGAAGTTGGCAAGGGTCTCATTTTATTAGGCTTCATAACCAATGCTCATGGAAGTAAAAGTCCGAAGATGAAATGACTGGCTGTACTGGGCATACTGGCTGTTAAGTTCTGTAGGGCAAGGAGATCACCTTGAGGGCTGTCTCTAGAATACTTCGAAAGGCGTGCCTGACCCAAGCCGGGGTCTTTACACTCACTTCACATGCATGTGAACGTTGGGGAATGAACACCAAAGACCAAAGGAAAACCGGTGCATTTGACTCGTGGCGCAGGTATGGACTGCCAGAAAAGGAAATAAATCTCTTTTGGGAAAAGTCGAGCCAGAATGCTCCTTAGAAGTGAGGATGGCAAAACGTCATGCATACCCTTTGGACATGGTATCAAGAAGGATCAGTTCAGAAAAGGACAACATTCTTGGTAAAGTAGGAGGTCACCTGAAGACAGAAAGACCCCCACTGAGATGGCTTCACACAGGGGCAGTAACAATGGGCTTCAAAATATCAATGATTGTGAGGACCTTGCAGGATTGGGCCATGTTTCGTTCTGTCGTACATGGGATTGCCATGAATGGGAACCCACTCAGCTGCACCTACCAGCAGCAAAATTTTCATTGCAATATATATAGCTCAATATTTCAGTTTATCTGTCAATTCCACGCCTTATCTTTCTCATCCATATCAGCTAAGCCTTGTTTTGAGATACGTGTCTCCAACACACGAAAAAGCTGTCCAGTGATTTCTCACATTTAAGATCTTACGATGCCATGCCGATGAGGAAATGCAAACCACATACTTTATTATCTGCATGAAACTTGCTACATTTTTTTTCTAAGTGCAGGGGCCAGTCTCATGACAATGCGACCACGATGCCAGGGCATGATAAAGTCACACAAGAGAAATTTTTCTAATGCAATGAATATACCAGTTTTCTTACCAAGTGCTTACATGTACCTAATCTCGTAGGATATAGCCCAGTAGACTGTCTCCCAGAAACAGTTGGGTTTTGTTCTACCGCTCTGTTATTCTACGCATTTTTTGTCGCCCCCCACTCAGCAAGGAGAAGGCCTCAAAACTTATTTGTGCTATGATCCAGTGATAAAATGCCTTGGGACGCACAGGCATAGCAACCAGTGCAATCTTGGAATGGTTTCAGATGCCTTCAAAAATGTTGTGGAAGAGCAGACAATCAAAAGAAGACACTGAACGAGAAGTAGAAAACAGTGCATGCCAAATGCCAATATCAGAGTATGTTGGTTACGTGGAATACTATATTACATTATTTTCATCAGACATTCAAGGTCTCCAAGATTCCTAAGGAAATGTAAAGAAAGGAACAGATCTCTACCAGTCCATAAGAGGGCATTTACAAAATGTAGGAGGACATTTTGAAAAGACAACAAGATAAATCCTGCCAAATACTGATCTTCAAGCAGGCCATCATGACAGAAGCATTAGAAAGGGACAAGTACACAAGAAAGCTGCTGCGATTTTCCTTGACCTCACACTGCCCATCATGGACGCCCTGGGATCGGACACGAACAGTGTACGTGGTTCTTCTTCAGAGATGTTCCTTTATAATGATGCTCCCTGATGAAGAATGCATGAAGGCATCCAAGCAAGAGTGCAGGTTTATGACCCATGACTTTAAAACAACTTTTTAGGGAGCACAGCAATTTCATTTTCACATGAGAACTAAGTTCACAGAATCAAATGAGACCAAGTTTATTCCTGAAGGCATGTGTGATTCCATACTGGGAGATAAAATACAATGAGCGT
Organism: Tenrec ecaudatus; assembly: GCF_050624435.1. Lineage (NCBI taxonomy): Eukaryota > Metazoa > Chordata > Mammalia > Afrosoricida > Tenrecidae > Tenrec > Tenrec ecaudatus. The sequence continues at coordinate 148,183,770 of NC_134548.1, forward strand.
TGCCCAATGTTGAAATTGCTTTATGCATTTTCACAGCCTTAACGATCACAAACTACACAACAGAACGTTCATTTTCATCCCTAATGACACTCAAAAGCCCTCAACACACCACAATGATTCAAGAAAGATTCAATCATCCTTATAATGTATGTCTGGAGATAATGTTTGGACGCTAAATTGTAATGAAATCATCGAAGAGTTTGTAAGGGGAAAGAATAGGAAGACATGTTCTTAATTATAACATCTTAGAGATGAGAGGGCTATCTAAAAACAAAATATCGTCATTTATTTCAATATTTATTTTCTGACCACTAAATTCTCTCTCATGACATCTTTTCATTTATATTTATAGCATTTATTATGAAATAAGAATTTAAACTGAAATATGAGCTCTTTAAAGCAAAATTGGTGAAAGTTCATTTTTCAGTGTGAGAGATCAACCGAATTTTATATCGATGGTGAAATAACCAATTTCATGGACTGATTTTCCTTCTTGTAAAAATATGTCGGGAAATCTCTGTGTAGAAAATGTGGCATATTGTAAAAATCTGAGTACTCTGGATCCACTAAAAAGTTTATAATCCAGTTCATCTCATTCCACTAAAATGGCATACGTGAGTTTTGCCTTCCATCATTAACATTATTGCTGCATTGAAAAAGAAATAGCTCCATGGCTAGTTCCCCCTCGCCCAACACACACATACAGATATGAGGAGACCAAAAGGTTTGTGGAAGAATGGAATTAAGAGATAAGGAATCTTTCCATCATGTTCTAAAGGCCCCCTTTGGTGCAGTGAATTATTGAAAATGGACCTTCTAACCTTTCAAATTATTTAATGTGCCCTTTCCTCCATTTTGTGTTGTGTCATAAATCCTTGCCTATATGCCTGTGGGGATCTACGGGAGACAGATGGGGCTATCTACTCCCAGAAAGAGTGACAGTCTCAGAAACTCACAGGGGGCAGTTCTACCCTGTCCTATAGGATCATTATAAGTCAGCATTGACTTGGTGGGGGGGGGGGAGAGATAGGAAGAGAAGAGGGAAGGGGAGAGGAGAGGGGGAGAGAGATAGAGGAGAGAGAAAGAGAAGAGAGAGGAGACGGGGAAGAGAGAGGAGAAGAGAGAGAGAGAGAGAGAGAGAGAGAGAGAGAGAGAGAGAGAGAGAGAGAGAGAGAGAGAGAGAGAGAGAGATTTGTGGTTGGGTCACTAACTGCCTAACTGCAAGAGCAGCAGTTCAAAGCCAGCAGCCATTCTGTGGACGAAAGATGAAGTTTTCTTCTCCTGTGAAGAAACCAGAGAGTTCTTTGTTCTATAGGGTCACTGTGACTAGGATTTGACTTGATGGCAGTGAATGAGAGGCCTTTGCTTATTGTCCCACTTTGGAATGAGTTGTCTGTTATGTTAATGAGACAGGATTACAGTGGGATGTAGTTTGAGTTCCTACCTTAATAGACTCAAGTCGTTACCTCTAGTTTCTTTGGGGATATGGAATGCATCAAATATATAAGAATGCTTTTACTATTTGGGTTAAAACTAGAACTAAATTCCTTTGCACAACAGTGTTTCACCATTGATTATAATAATGGACTCATAGCCACTCTATAGAGCAGCGTAGAACTGGCCTCTGGTAGTTTCTGAGACTGTAACTACAGGAGGAGAAAGTCTTTCTCCTGATGAGCAGCTGGTGATTTCAACCTGCCAACCTAGCGGATCACAGCCGAACACATAGCCACTAGCCACCAGATCACTATGAGTTGGCATGGACATGATGGCAGTGAGTTTGGGGTTTTTGATAACAATAGAAAACAACTACTCAGTCAACTGACTGGAAGAGATAGATCCATATTTGTACCCATTTCCAAGAAAGGTGACCCAACAGAATGCTCAAATTATAGAACAATATCATTGATATCACATAGAATTAAAATGTTCTGAAGATTATTCAACAATGGTTGTAGCAATACTTTGCCAAGGAGTTGCCAGAAGTTCAGGCTGGATTCAGAAGAGGGCATGGGAAAAAGGATGTCAGTGCTGATGGCAGGTGGCTTTTGGCTCAAAGCAGAGAATGCCAGGTGTATGTTCACTTGTGTTTTATTGATGATGCCAAGACATTCAACTATGTGGATTACACCAAACTATACAAGGGGGTACACGCCCCCAAACAAAGTTAATTTTTTTATGTGAGGGGGATAGTGCATTTGGATTTCATTCCACCAGGTCAGATTGTTAATCAAGTTTTCTATTTAGAGGTTCTGAAAGGATTATGTAACACTATGTGACCAAAAGGCCTGATTTGTGGCAGACGGCGACTGGTTTTGCCACCATGACAATCCACCTGCTCGCACAGGTATCTCACTGCACCAGTTTTTGGCAAAAAGAACCAGCTTTCTTCTCTTTCCCCATGCACCTGACTCACCTGACCTTTCTTCGTGCAACTTCTTGTTTCCCCAAATAAAACGGACTTGAAAGGACGGCGATTTGACGATACAGATGAGGTGAAGAAAAGAACAATGGAGGTGCTGTCAGCCATCCAAACAGACGAGTTTGAAAAATGCTTCCATGAATGGATCGCAGAACTGACAAATGTATTAAGTGTGATAAAGAGTACTTTGTGATAAGACTGTTTTGTAAAAATACATACATACATATATACACTCATACATACATAGCTTGGAAAAACAAAATCCGGTTTGGTGGGGGGTGTACCACCTCGTAGATAACCTTGAGAAGAATGGAAATTCTAGAACACTTCCTTGTGTTCATGGGGAACCTGTACCTGGGTAAAGAGGCCACTGTGCGAACAGAACAAGGGCACACTGCATGGTTTAAAATCAGGAAATGTGTGCATCGGCGTAGTATGTCCTCAATCAATCCACATGCTGAGGAAATAAATCAGAGGAACTGGATTATATGAAGAATGTGGCATCAGAATTGGACAAAGACGCATTAACTATCAGAGATACACAGATGATATAACTGTTATTGCAGAAAGAGAGGAGGAATTGAAGCACATGCAAACAAAGAGCAAGGATTAGCCCCTTCAGTATGGAGTACAACAGTGTAAGAAGACCAGCATCCTCACAACTGAGCCAATTGGTAATAACAAGATAAGTGATTGAAGTTGTCAAGGCTTTTGCCTTGCTTGGATTCAGAATCAATGCTCATTGAAGCAGCAGACGTGAAAGTTTTTTTTAAAAAACGAGTTGCATTAGGAAAATCTGTTGCACAAGATCCCTTTAGAATATTGAAAAGCAAGAGTGTCAATTTGAGGACTAGGATAGGCCTGACCAAAGCCATGGTATTTCCAATCGCCTCATACACATGTGAAAGTTGGACACTGAATAGGGAAGACTGTTAAAGAATCAATATATTTGAAATGCGGTGCTAGAGAAGAATCTTTAAATTAGTATGGACTGCTGAAAGGCCAAACTGATTTGTTTTGGAAGACATTTGGCCAAAGTGCTCCTTAGAGGCAATGATGGTGAAACCTCATCTTACATTCTTTGAACTTGTTGTGAGGAGAGAACAGTGCCTGGAAAAGACATCATGCTTGGTAAAGTGGGAGGGTAGCGAGGAAGAGGATTCTCAAGACAATGCATTGATACAGCGGCTACAACATAGGAGCAATTGTGAGGATGGCGCAGTGTTTCATTATGTTATGCACACGGTCGCTATGGGTTGGAACGGACTTGATGGCTCCTAGCAGCAAAAACAGCAACAACAATATTGGTTATACTGTTACTGTCAATATAATTACCTTAGCCTCATAAGGACAATCTATGATGTACTACCACAAAAATTTAAAGAAGTCTTCAAAGTGAACCAGGCACTTACAGAAACTATAGTTACATGAATGGATTTTGAACCCTCACATGATTGTAGCCCTAATATAACACCAATTAGCTCTTGTGACAAGACCTTGCCCAGTACATGCCCTCAAGAGGGGACCGTTGGAGAGGTGAATGCCATAGCAAGGTGTGTTGAAGAAATTGAATGGTGCCTGGCTATTGGGGAAAATAACATGTGAGGTCTTAAAGGCTTGTCTTAAAACAAGCAGCCATCTATTGGAGAAATTAGCTAGGTCCACACAGAAGAACCATACCAGCCTGTGTGACTCAAAGATTGCAAACAACAAGATCCAAACCTGGACGAGGAAATAGTACCAGTGCCGACGTTCTGAATACTTGGCTTATAAAACACTATGGATGGTAGTGCAAGTGCAAGCTCATTGACAGGGTCCCTACATGGACTGAGTCCACAGCGAATGCCAACTTTTCAAAGACTAGGAATATGAACAATCTAATAACAGACAAGGAGCACTGTAAAGTAGTTATTAGCTGCTGTACTTAGACTGAAATGGAACACCTTGTCATTAGATCTCCCTTTAGACCAGCTTTCAATTTAATTCTAAACTGTTAATATCCTCTGCGTTTTCTTATATTTTGGTCTTTATTTTATAAGATCATCATTGCTGGGTCCTTTTGTTGTTGTTGTCCTTGTTTTGCATCCTTTTCTGTGCAGAGAAGCCAGGATGGGTGGATTTATGAAGACAGTAAGTGAAATAACAATTTCCTCAGGACACAGAAAGGGAGGGTGGGAGAAATGGGGAGCCAGACCCAATAGGGACAAGAAGGAAGAAAATGTTCCAAAGTTGATTGTGGTGGTGTTTGCACAGCCCTTGACAGGACTGGATTATTGAACTTTATGATGTACTCATTATAGCTCAATAAAACTGATATTAAAAAAGATCAAAAGGTTAGCCTTTATCCAAGAACCAAGTGCATAAAAGTTAAGAAAGCGACATGTTTAAAGAAAACCCAGGGAAGGTGTGGAATCCATTGACAGGACTGCACAGGATGAAATGAAACACAATGTATATGAACTGGTGAACACAAAACCCACTATCAATCTGGTCTGTAAACTTGCACCTAATCCACAATATTCAATTTATAAAAATGAAAAAAAAGAATGAATTTCCTCTTTTCAATGGTTTCTGTATCCGGTACCCCGCACCTTCATTCTTGATTAAGACCAACAAGAAGCTGGGGTCGCAGAGCTGGCTGAGACCAGATCTGGCCTGTCTAGCATGTGTAATGATAACCAACATTCCCCCAACCCAACCATTTGACATCAGGAGGCTGAAAACATCCCTCCATCAATACCACAGAATTGGACCATATGCCATCTTTGTGACTCCCTGCTTCCTGACTGAGTCCAGGTGTGCTTGGCCAATCAAGTGAGCTTTTTTTCGCTTCCCCCTTTTTGAGTCCTTGTAGATAAGCCGAGTGCGACTTGGGAGACCACGGGTATCTGGCTCTTCTTCTCTTAGTGCTTGAGCCCGAGACCTACCATTTGATCAGATTTTCTCGTTTCCGCATTCAGGCTTGTGAGGCAGCAGCACGTCGTCTGAACTGCTGATTTGATTTGTCAGCCCCTGCCAGCACCTGAGTAAGGAGAATCTTCCAGAATGATGTCGGGACCACAGATTGGGAACCTGCCGGCCTTCAAACTGCATGCACTTTTCCTTTGATGGTTCATAAGTTCTGTGAGACCACGCCTTACAGAACTCTAGGACCTGATGGAGAATCATGAGGAGAGGTGTAGCAGTTGGTATTAGAGAAGATGGAGCGGTACAGCATTTGGAAAATGCAGGAGATCTGGGACATCTTTAACCTCCACCTCATAGGGAACAGTCTTGCGATTATCTTTCTAAAAGAAATAATTCAGGCAACCGTGTGTATGTATGTATGTATGTGTATATACACACATACACATCCCATTTGAATGCTTGAGTTCGCAGATGAGAGGCACCACACATTATCCATGTTCAAGGACATGACATGCCTTAACAAAACCATGAGTCTCTATTTATCTCACCTAGCCACACTTACACACTTATACTCGTGTGTAAGCCGAGTTTTCTCAGCACATTTTAATGCAGTTTTGTGGTAAAATTAGGTGTTTTGATTGATACTCGGATCGGCTTATACTCGAGTATATATGGTACCTCTGTAAAACCCCCCTTCTTGATCTCTTGTCACTTCCATAGGGGTCTCTTCAGAATTCCATGGGGGTCTCATCAGCTTTCCCCTTCTCTCCATCTCTTTCCAAGGACTGAAAGGCTTACCTCTCTGTGGTTGCCTCTCAAATTTATGAAAGCCAATCCACCATGCTGCCTGCCTCTTACTCCTTCCTTCCACAGACATGGAGACACGGACATGGAGACAACTTTCCCTTGTGGGCCCTTCGCCCTCTACTTCTGTGACAGGGTTCGCTAGCGTGCTAAGGATTTTATCAGTGTAGTTCAAGGTTAGATCACCAAATAGAACCCAAGTCCAAGATCCAACTCGGCCACATACCTGTTGTGTGACCTTGGGCAAGTTGCTTAACTGAGTCATCTGTAGGATCAAAAATAATAACTGATCGTGATCCCATGTTGGTATTGTGAGAATTCATGCAGACAACTTGACCTTCTGAGACCCTTTGCATCCGACAGCATGGAAAGCTGGTACCTCCTCCAGGTAGGTCCAGCCAGCATCATGACACTGATTAACCTGCAGAAAATAGTATTTCCTTTTTAAAAAACTTTTTGCTGTTGCAGATTGAATATAAGTAATACAATTGTCTCTCAGATGAAGCTGTTTATCCACTTAAGCCTACTGTATCCATCCTCCATTATGAGTGATCCCAGTTCTTGTTAATTATTTAAGTGAAAAACAATTACCTCAAAGAAAATTATACAAACAAAATGTGCTATCAAAGGAGAAAATCCCCATTTGATCCTCCTTAAAATCGAGCTCTTTTCTCCTCCATTACTCAGCAAGGTTATCTTCTGGGAGTTCACAGGCTTTTGCTCCTAAGAAATTTTCTCACACGCCAAAAAAATCAAGCAGTGAGAAGAATAAACTTTATCCGTCTTGACAGAGCTACCATCAGAAGGCTCCTTAGAATTGAGGCTAGGGAGACTCTGTCTTGTTTACTTTGGACTCCTCAACAGCAAAGACCGATTCATAGGAAAGTATATGGTATTTGGTAGAGAGGCTTAGCAAACCTGAGGGGGATCTCCTTGACGTGGATTGACAATTGCCTCAACCGTGGGAGCATGGGATGGGGATGGCGTAGGAATGGGCAACCTTTGTGTTTCTTTGTACATAAGGTTGCTGCGACTCAGAGCAGCAGCAAGGAATCCGGACTTGGTTTGCCAATTTGTCTTTGAGGCATTAACTACTCTGGTTTGTTTCTAGATAGGACTTTTCTCTTTTCACAAACAAATTCCTCTTTTTTTATTTTTTGGATGGAATTTTCCTAGGAATAATCTTTTTTTATGTTTTTTTTAAACATTAGGGGCTCATACAACTCTTATCACAATCCATACATATATCAATTGTGTAAAGCACATCTGTACATTCTTTGCCCTCATCATTTTCAAAGCATTTGCTCTCCGCGATACTGGGGCCTTTTCTTGGCAGTGCTGCTCCATGGGCAGATTAGGAGTTGGGGGTGGTGCTTTTCGATCCCAGGGACTTGCATACCCTTCACCCAGCTCAGCCTAGTGTTAACGAACAACTCACGTAAGCATGACCTTGTTGTCAAAACGAAGAAAACTAAGTACACTACTATTAACCGAACTATAGACATTGTTAAGGCATCATCGTTTTGTTTTGCTTTTTTTACTAATACCTATTTTCTTTCCAGATCCAATGCAGGATACCACACTGCATCCTGTCATCTTAAAACAGCTCCAGTGATAGTGAATAATGCCAACTCACGACTGCTCTCCACCCCAGAGGTGCACAGGTAGTCCCTGACTCGTGACTTATGTGAGCTACGACGAACTTTCCTTAAATACTTTTTGTGTTCATATTTTTATTAATAATATGAACTACATAAATTTCTGCAAACATGATTTACCGATGTTAGCATACTCAGTTGTTCACTGACACTCACAGATGTTCACTTTTATGATTTAATGTTCAAAACACTGGCATATAGATTTTGTTTCCTAAACTGAATAAGAGGATTCAGGGGCTTGAAAGCATGCACAGAAACACTGCTCGCTAAGTCAATAGATAGATTCAAGAAGCAGCGAGATGTTACAGTAACACATGTGACGAAAAGAAAAAGAAATGTCATATAGACTGCTCTCACTAGTTTTCTGACTAGAAACACCAATCCCATTCCCAGGTATAATCCAGCTGATCCAGAACTTTCCATAAGTGGAGTTATTACCACAATGATAAAATGTCAATGCCATCCAAGTCGTCTTCATTGTTGGAGTAAATTGTTATGATTTGTATATTTTTATTCTGTCTGTATTAAAACAAACCTATAAGCTTCGATCCCAAAGACAGCTAAAGATCAGGTGTATAAAGATATTGACAGAGACAATACGAATGAAAACAAAAAAATTAGATCGGAACCAACTTATGGATCAACTTCCTAATTTACAGAACCTCCTTGGAAATCAGGGACTATCTATTAAGAAATATGTGAAATTCAAAATAGAGTGGGGAAATCAGACCCAAATAAAGTTAGGCCAGCCATGCAGATGAACGCAATTGATGCGATTGGAGTGAATTGCTACACACCACGATGGTTGTTCCATCGACCCTATCCCCACCTTTCTTTCCTGTTGCTCCTGGAAGACTGGGGCTCTTGCTGAACTTCCAGACTCATGGTAGTACTACTTGAAAGAGTATAAATATGAACTGATGCCTAGACTTTCTTTCTTTTAAATGTAATGGATGTGCTCTTGCTGAGAATGGAGACAGTGGAACATACATGTACATGACACAGACTTCATTTTGTGACTTGTGGAACTGTTCTTAGTTTCCTTTTCCAAATTATTCCTCCTCCATTGGCATGAAGTCAATTCTTCCCTGCTGCCTAAAAGTTCCCAGGGTTGTCCAGCCTGCAATCTATATAGAAGCTGATCACCAGATTTCTCTCCTACCATGCCATTGGGTGGGATCAAGCTGTCAGCCTCTAATTTAGTGTGCTTGTTATTCTTGTTAGGGGCCTTCCAGTCAATTCTGACTCAATAACACCATGAACAATACCAAGCATGAAACACTGCCCGATATTAGACCTTTCTCACAATCCTTGCTGTTTGAGCCTATTGTTGCAGTCACTATTTCAATCATCTCATTGAGGGCATCCCTCTTTTTGAGTGACCCTCTACTTTGCAAAAAGTCTGTCCTTCTCCAGGGACTGGTCCCTCCTGGTAACATGTCCACATCACATGAGACAATGTCTTACCACCCTCTTACATTCACAGACCATTCTGAAAGTACTTCTTCCAGTGCAGATTTCATTGTTCTTCTGAGAGTGTGTGATACTTTTAATATTTGCCAGCATCACAATTCAAATTCATCATTTCTTCTGTTTTTCCTTATTCCTTGTCCAGCTTTCACATGCAAATGACACCATTAAAAGTATCGTGGCTGAAGCCAGGCGCACCTTGACCCTCAAACTATATAGTCAACCTGAATGGAGTGAAGGTAACAAAGCTTTTGGAATATTCATTTGATGAGGTGCTCTAACTCCAAGGAGATGAAACAGCTGCAAACACCACCGTTAGCAGTCAGATTTTGGAAGGTACAAAGCATGAATATAGAAAAATTGGGAGAGCACAAAATTTAGATGGAATGCATAGAGATCAATACCCTAGGCATTAGTGAACTGGAACCAATTGGTACTGGCCATTTTGCATCAGTTAATCATATGGTCTTCTATGCTGAAAATGACCAATTGAAGATAAAACTCCTCATGAAAAAGAACATCTCATTAGCTATCCTGAAGTATTCTGATGTGAATGATAGAATAATATACACACACCTACAAAGAAGGCCAGTTAATATGATCATAATTCAAATTTACACACCAATCAGTAAGGTTAAAGATGAGAAAATGAAAGATTTTACCCAATATCTACAGCCTGAAATGGAACAAATATGCAATCAAGCTGCATTGACAATTACTGGTGACTGGAACAAAGAAGATTGAGACAAAGAAGGAGAATCCATAGTTGGAAAACCTGGCCTTGGTGATAGAAATAATGCCTATATGATACAATTGTGATAGATATGTGAAAATTTTCTAAGACCAGTAACTCATTCCTTAAAAATACCTTGTTTCTCCCTCCAGATTCCTTAGCCCTCAAACCTAAACAGTGGTCTGAGTGGCTTAAAGAAAAAAGGAGGAAAGTGAAACTGAAGTGGACTTGGAGTCTTGTGACAAACAAGTTCACTTCAAACAATACCACACACACAAAAAACATAAAGCAAAAAATACCTTGTTTCAACAACATAAACAGGGTCATTACATGTGGACCTGTCCAGATGTGCTGCACAGGAATCCCTGGCATCACTGGCGTAGTAGTTGTTATTGAGTCCTGCTGAGTCCATTCCAATTAATGGTGACTGTGTCCAATAGAACCTAACCCTAACCCTGCCCTGCATCGTTCTCCCAATTATGGTGCTTGAGCCCATTGCTATAGCCATGTGTCTTCCTCTGTTTCACTGACACTCTACTTTAAGACAGCATGATGTCCTTCTCCAAGGACTAATCTCTCCTGATAACATGGCCAAAGAAGGGGAGATGCAGGCTTACCGGTCTGGCTTTTCAGGAGCATTCTGCTTGTAGACTTGTTTGTTCTTCTGGCAGTTCATGCTACTTTCTTTCTTTCACATTTGTTGTATTTTTTCCCTTTTTAAAGTAAATAATTTTATTGAGGGATCTTATAGCAATCCATATGTCCATTGTATCAAACACATTTGTACATATGTTGCCATCATCATTTCCAGAGCATTTTCTTTCTGCTTGAACCCTTGGTATCAACTCCTCTTCCCGCACCCCCCCTCTACCATCCTCCACCCTCATGAATCCTTGGTTAATTATAAATTATTATCATTATTTTCATATATTATACTGTCTGCTGCCTCCCTTCACCCACATTTTTGTTGTTGGTCCCCCTCAGAGGCGGGGGCAGGTTATACGTTGATCTTTGCAATTGGTTCCCCTTCTCTCTCCACCGTTCCCCTACCTTCATGGTATCACTACTCCCATTACAGTTTCTGAGGGGTTTACCTACTTTCATTAATATTTGTCAACACCATATTTCAAATGCGTCAATTCATCCCTGGTCTTCCTCATCCACTGTCCAGCCTTTGCATGCATATGGAGAGGATGAAAGTATTAATACTTTGGGTCAGGTTGCACCTTGGTCTGCAAAGTGACAACTTGGTTCTTTAATTCTTTAAAGAAGTTTTTGGTGTGGATTTGTCTAATGCTAACTTGATTTTGGGGGTGCTGCTTCCATGAGTGTTGATTGTGGATCCTTGGAGAATGGGAAAAAAAGGAAAGTTACAAAAAAGAATTTTTTTGTTTTGTTTTAGATTAGCAATAGAGGACAATCCTACGACCATACCCATCATCAGAAGCAAGATAAAGCATTGTGCCAGCCTTCATTGAAAGCACATCTGTGTGACATTGAACAAGGTCCCTTCAGATTCTCTTGATCTCACTTTCCCCATTTGCAAAATGTGTGGTCTGTCAGTGACTGCAGGGTCCAGATCCTTGGTCCTGTCCATCAGAATCACCCATAGCGCTGTGCTGCTGCTGTTGTTGTTGTTGTTTTTAGGTCCCACCTCCCATGTGGGGAGCCTTGGTAGTATAGTGGGTTACACATAGGATTTTTAAATTCAAGGTCAGCAGTTTGAACCCATCAGCCACTGTCTGGAAGAAATAAGGTTCCTACTCCTGTAAAAATGTAGTCTTAGAAACCCACCGGGCCAGCTCTACTCTGTCCTATGGGGTTGTGATGAGTCAGAATCAACTCAATGGCACTGGGTTTGGACCCACATGTAACTATTTTGGCAGTTGGGCCTAGGGATCTGTATTTTTACACACACACACTCAACCCAGGTCATTGGAAGACATGGCTAGTTTTGGGACTCCCGGGATTACACAATCTCCCTGCTTCGTTCGGTTTGAGGGATAAAAGGCTTTAGGATGTGCTCTTTAATAGGAAAAGGGAAGCAACTCTGGTGCTGGCCGGGGTTACGCAGACTCTTTTCCAACCACTTCCTACTTCCCAGGTCTCCTGCACTTTCCCTGGGCATTCCACAGGTAAGGCATATTTACCATACACACTCAACGAATTGGCTCTCTGTGCATTCTATTTAAATTGGTTTTATGAAAGGTAGCTTCAGAGGACAAGTGAGATAGATGGAAGTTTTACAAAGACAAAGGAATTTGAGTAAATGACAACTAATCTTAGTTATATTTGAAGTTTTCCAACCAACTGCTTTTCACTCTCTACTGGAGAGTGCAGAGAAATGAAAAGGAAATGATGTCAAATGACACAGTAAGCTAATCCACTTATGACACCCCCTCTGCCTTTTAAGGAAGTCCTTGTAAGCAGATTCTGATAGCCAAAACATAATAGGGAAATAGTAGCAAGTTGATTTTGACTCTGGTTTTTCCAGTGTTCCTTCATTTTAATTCCCAGAACCTACGAGCTTAAAAAAAAAAAACACAAGGAGTCTTTGTGGCACATCCATTACATGCTTGGCTAAGAACTGAAATGTTGGGGCTGGACCCCATCAGAGGGTCCATGGGGGAAAGACCTGGTGATATGCTCATAAAGATTACAACCTAGGAAACCCAACGGGGCGGCTCACCTCTTCTACAAGATCGTTCAGAGTTGAAACTGACTTAATGGCATAGAGATGACATCATTAAAAGAGTTTCCAGATCAAATCCAGAGCTTGCTTTGATAGCTTTACTGGCAGAGTGTAGAGTTGCAGCCCTGATGATGTCCTGGCTTATGTGCTGTGCTGCAGTTCAAAGCCACCAGCTACTCTGAGGAAGAAAGATGAGGCTTTCCACTCCCATCAAGAGTTACAGCTTTGGCAACCTACAGGGAAGTTCTGCTCTGTCCTATGGAGTCAGTATGAGTTGGAACTACCTTAATGGCACTGAGTTTGTTTGTTTGTTTGTATCAAGCAAATGATTCTATTAAATGGAACGAACTGAACATCTCAAAATGCTGACAAAGGGTAATGCCATTGTTTAACATTTTGACAAAACTGACTGGGAGTTAATTCAAAGCTAAAGTTTCTCAAAACTCACTGTCATTGGGTTTAGTCCACCACCGCTCGATGAGGTTGAGGTCCCCATGATTTCTACATTGGATACATGGAGGAATGCAGATCACATCGAGCTGGTAAGGGGAACAAGAGTTCAGTCCAGGTCTGGGAGCCACAGCAGCCTCCACAGCCGCAAAGGGTGTTGCCATCCCATCCTTTACATCTGCTTGGTACACTATTTAGGACGAAGTTATGAACATGTTGCGGATAGAGACAAGCATCCTTACACTCTGCACGTAGAAAAATTAATGGATCTAAATATTCCTGAAATCAATTGAGCAGCATGCATAGAGCATCTTCAAAGTTCTTGCTCTTTGACTCCCAGCTGACCTTCTAGGGACTTATTTTAATGTAATGTTATTCATTGAATTGCTCCAACCCTGTTTACCCCACCCCCAAAGTTCTAACTCCAACTCCTTGTGAACATGGCCCTTGTTTGGAGGTAGGTTATTTAAAGATTTTTATCAGTAAAGTTAGCTAAGATCATACCCAAGTCGGTTGGGTCCTAATCCAGTCTGAGTGTTGGACACTAAGAGGAGAGGCCGAGAGCAGAAGGCCATGTGAAGATGCATCTAGAAGCCAAGGAATAACTAGGGCTGCCAGCTGCGGAAGGCAAGACTTCAGAGAGAACATGGCCCTACCAACACCTTGCATTCGGACTACTTGCCTCCAGCGCTGCCAGGCCCAAATGTCTGTTGTGTGAAGTCACTCGCCTTGCAGGACACTGTTACGGCCACCTTAGTAAATGAATATGGTAATAGCCAGCAACCTGGGCTAAGGCTCTTTCGACACGTGCCAAGAGCTGCTCCGACATGGATGAGCCTTGCAAACATTATGCTGAATGAAAGCAGCCAGTCACCAAAAAAGGGCAGCTATTGTCAGATTCACTTCTATGAAAGATGATCCCTTCCGGACCAGTGGTATGAGTGGCGATACTGGGAGGGTGGAGGGAGGATGGGTTGGAAAGGAGGAACCGATTACAAGGATGTACATGTGGCCTCCTCCCTGGGGGACAGACAACAGAAAAGTGGATGAAGGGAGACATTGGACAGGGCAAGATATGACGAAATAATAATTTATAAATTATCAAGGGTTCATGAGGGAGGCGGGAGCTAGGAGAAAGGGGAAAAATGAGGAGCTGATGCCAGGAGCTTAAGTGGAGAACAAATGTTTTGGGAATGATGAGGGCAATGAATGCAGAAATGTGCTTTACACAATTGGTGTATGTATGGATTGTGATAAGAGTTGTATGAGCCCCTAATAAAACAATTAAAAGAAGAAGAAGGGAAACAAAAGAAACCATAGTTTATTAGGGGGAAACCAATGCAGGCAAAAGGATAACATGCTGGGGAAAATGGAAGGTTCATGAAAAGGAAGAAGCCCCTTGACAAGACTGAGGGATACAGTGACTGTAACAGTGGCTGAATTATGGGAACGACTGTGAGGAGGGTGAAGAGCCTAGCAGAGTTTCATTTGGTTGTACACACCATCACTTGGCATCAAGGTGAGACTTGTCAGCACCGGACCACAGCAGCAACAAGGGACAAGCAGAAGGGAGAGTCCTTGTTTATGGGTCGAGAGTCATTGTTGATGGGACAATGTGCTTCTGTTCAGAGTAACGGAAATATTGGAGAACGGGTAATGACTGATGGGTTAGGCCAGCTTGATTAGAGGAACAAATCCAGTGACTCTCATATATGTGGGTAACTAAGATCTGTATATCCAAGCCCAGTCTAACTCAAGTCTGTAATCCCAATACCAGTCCATAAGTCCCTTTTCAGACTCACACAGCCACATGCAATCATGCAGAAGGCAGGAAGATCCCAGGCTGGTGTGTGCAGCATCGTGTGGATCCAAGGTCAGTGGAAAACATGGGAGGGCTCCAGCAACTCTCGGGGTTGTCAGCAAGTAGGAAGGTTAAGGGAAGAGAGCGAGAGAGAGCGAGAGAGAGAGAGAGAGAGAGAGAGAGAGAGAGAGAGAGAGAGAGAGAGAGAGAGAGAGAGAGAGAGAGACTGGCCTCCAGAGAGAGAGATACTACCTTGCACCTCCAAGGGAGGTTATCAGGCTGCTGTGACCTGATTGACAGGCTAAACTGCATCCATATCTTCTTATAAGGGCCACGATGGCCTCCCCCCAGAATACCTTAATTGTCACAGTGATGTTAAATAACATAATAAAGATAGCTAATGTCACTGAAGAATACCGATATGACAAATCATTTTTTACATACAAAAGGACTTCAAAAGTCCATGGAAAAAGTCCATTGCTTTTCTATTCTTTTTTTCCACAAACTTTTTGAAGCCCTATTGTGATGGTTTAGGAGCCCCGGTGACGTAAGTGGTTAGGAATGGGGCTGTTATCTGCAAGGTCAGCAGTTTGAAACCACCATCTGCTCCCTGGGAGAAAGGCCTGGGTCTTTCTGCTCCCATAAACAGTTACAGTCTTGGAAACTCACAGGGCAGTTCTACCCTCTCTATTAGGCATTAACGAGGTGGTAGTGAATTTGGCTTTTGATTTTTGTGATGGTTCGATTTTATGACAACTTGATGGTACCTGTGCAGAGGTAGGGGTGGAGTTCAACCTCTCAATCCAGTCATAGCATGAGGGTGTGTCTTTGGGAAGTGTGTGTGTGGTGGGCGAGGGGGTGGATCTTTATAAGAGAGTCACTTGGAACCTCTCTTGCTCTTGTGCCTCTTAGCTTCCTACTTGTTTGGGCTGTCCACCCGGCTCTGGGGTTGGCAGTCCCCTGGAACTGTAATGCCCTGCCATGTTCCTGTGGACCTTGCATCCAAGCAACTGCAGTCGCCGGCCTGTGATCTCCTAGCTTCCTGATTTGTCTTCCTGCTTCATTTCCCAGAAGGGGCGTGAGTCTGAAGTGGACACCAGTAAGCATCAGACCTGTGGACTTGAGTTGGACCAGACTGGGGTGAGCTCTTGATGTAGAGACATCAGTCTTGACGGGAACGTCCTTTCTTATACATAGGTGAGTGTCACTGGTGTTCTTCTTTATGGGAAAAGGGCAAGGCGTTCTCTTCCCGCCAGGAGGTACACAGTCTGAGAAACTT
The DNA here is from genome assembly GCF_050624435.1 of Tenrec ecaudatus. Classification (NCBI taxonomy): domain Eukaryota; kingdom Metazoa; phylum Chordata; class Mammalia; order Afrosoricida; family Tenrecidae; genus Tenrec; species Tenrec ecaudatus. The sequence continues at coordinate 148,199,986 of NC_134548.1, forward strand.
AAAAGAGCCATTCCACGCTGTCCCAGAGGGCCACTCTCAGTAGGCCTCCAGTCGATGGCAGTGAGTTGGGTTTCCGTTTCATGTGTTTCTCTGGAACACTCAGCCTAACCCACCCTTCTATGTGTTGACCACAGTGAAACCGTGTTTTGATGATGTGGGCAAATGCTTATGCTATTTTGTATGAGAAAAAGCATGATCAAAATATCTATCACGATTATCCGTAGTCTGTCGGCAACTATGTGCATGTATAGGGAACAAGACTGAAAGGAACTGTCTCAACATGTTCCTAAAGTGCCCAGAAAGGAAAACAAAAGCCTGGTTGGGGAGGCGAGGGTTAATGCTTTACTCTCTTTTTTTCTCTGCTTTCTGAAATCCGAGTTCTCAAAAGGAAACAGACCATTTTTAAAAGCAGAAAGAACACAGTGTTATTTTTTTTTAAATGAAAAAAGAGGATTATAAAATGAAGTAATAACATATGGAACACTGATATGTTGAGTAAGAAAAATCCCAGAAAACAAATCATACACACTGTAGCATTTGAATATATAGATGCATGCATATACACATATATACACGCCCATTTAAATATCACTTTGCAAATATACTGAAAGAAAATATGCAAAAAGAGTAAAGGTGCTTGGATTTAGGTGGCAAAAAATCAGGTTGATTTTTCATCATTTAAAAAATTCTGATTAATTAATAGGATAAGAATAACCATAATGTTGGGGGTTTTTTTAGATAAAAAAAATTTCTTCATTTCCACAAAGGAGTCCTGGTGACAGAACAATTTATGTGTTCGGCTGCTAATCATAAGGTCAGCAGTTCAAAAACACCATAGAACCCAGCAATTTCACTCCTAGGTAAACACCCACGTCACCAGAAAGCAAGGACTCAACCAGGCATATGCACAGCAGGACTCATCATGGCACTGTTCCCGGTAGCCAAAACGATGAAAACAGCTCAGCTACCCAGCAAGAGATGAATAAAGGGTGGTCCATTCACACAGGAAATATTCAGCCATAAGGAGCAATGAAGTCTTGATATCTGTAACAACATGGATGCATCTTGGAAATGTCATGTCTCAAAAGGACAACTGCTGTGTGATTTTACTTATATGAGTAAGGAACACCAGGCAAGAACGGATGCATGTGAATTAGGGTGTTGGCAAGGAATCCTGGAAGTGGTCTAGAGTACCCGAAGTAAGAAAATCCATCTGTGTCAGAGCACTACAGCCAGCATGCTCCTTCGAAGTGAGGGTGCCAAGTCTTTGTCCCGAGTCTGTCAGCCACATTTTCAGCAGGGACTAGTCCCCTGAGGACACCATGTGCGATAAAGCAGAGGGTAAGGGAAAAAGAAAGCGCTCAATGAGATGAATTGACACAGTGGCTCCAACCACAGGCTTGAAAAAAACTGTGATGGTGGAGCTGGAGCAGCGCTGGGCGGTGTCTGGTGCTGTTGTGCATACAAATCCAAACTGACTCAAAGGCATCCAACAACAACAAGAACAACAACATCAACAACTTATGTGCACTAGCCAGAATAGGCAACATCAACAGACCAGCTTGTTCATCACTACCAGGAGAAGGAGGGACAGGGGAAAGGAGCATGGTTGCTTATGGGACCCTGAGCTTCCATTTCTGGTGATGAAAAATGTGCAGTGATTCGTGGTGATGATTTCACTACATTGATTATTGTCACGGACATTATGAAATTGAATGTGTGAGAAAATAATGACATGGCAAAGTTATGTCATAGATAGAGACATCTTTAATACATCTTTAATACAATATTAAGGGTGCCAAAATGTCCTTCACCCGCTCTTGTCAAACCCCCCATGCTATGGTGGCTAAATGAGCACAGATTACAGAATGAGACACACTTCCCATTGAATCTTGGCTCCATAATTTTCTGGCTGTTTGTCCTCGGTCAAGTTTCTTAACTGCTCTGACACAGACAGATAGTACCTTTCTCCGTAGATTACCATGAACACGAAGCAACATGATGAATGCCCCAGGCTTAGCTCATGGCCCAGCCAAGATGGAAACAAACTCTGTGAACATTAAAAGAGAGTTTGAGGAGGTTGGGACTTTCCTGAGCAAAGGAAGCCTGAGTCTATGGTTTGGGCACCGGGCCGCTAAGCACAACGAGGGTCATTCAAACCTAGGGAACACATCATGGGAGAAAGATGCAGCTGGCTGCTTCCACAAAGACTGGCAGGCAGAACCCCTACAGAGGATCAGTGAGAGGCAGCCTCCACTCGAGGGCTATGGGGGTGTATGTATACATCTGGAGCTGAACCCATCCCACTTGTGCCAGATGCCAGACAGGTGAAGGTAACGTTGGCAGGTATTCTGGACCCTACATGTAGCGTGAAGAACAGATAGGTATACAGGGCTTGCCATCTTGAGGTCTTCTGTGAAATAGGAGATTTGGTAGCTTGGCCATTGTGAAAATACCCTAGGACAAGCTTGGTGGGGGCCCACTCGTGGTAGTACACAAAGCTGCTGCTGCTGACATTGTTGATGATGTTGGAGCTGCTGGCAGGGGCCAGAGGCGTGGGGGGCGGCGGCCGTGGGCTGCTGAGAGGGACTGGCAGGAGCGAAGCAAGCAGAAGCAAACAGGGAGGGAATGGCTCATGGACTACCCTGCCTGCAGTTCTGAGAAGCAGAAGACCACCGGCTCAGTCTCTGCCACCCACGCTCGCCAGCTCGCCTTCCGGAGCCCACCAGCCTGAATCCCATTGTGGTCCAGTGTGGTAAGACTTTGGGTTATCGATTGGAAACCATTAACATAATACTAAAAAGAGAACTGCGTTTCTTTACTGGAAACCAGGATCAAAACAAAACAGTATGTGACCACGGTGGATGTAGCTGGCGAACCCAGAAAAAAATGTATCCTTCCTAAGCCCTCAAATAGTCTCATCCACACAGGTTGGCTGCATCCTTGGTAGACCCTGCCCAGTCCAAACACTAGTGAATTCCCACTTTGGCCAGTGTGTTTAACGGCCAAGTTATTCGATTTCTTCAACCTAAGCTTGTGTCTCTGATCAACATCTGCTTTTATGCTGAATATTCAATATGCTTTTGAAGAATGGTGGTGGCTTGTGGGATCCAAAGATGACATTTGCAAAATATGAATATGGTGAGGAGAAAAGTGTCAGAGCTAAAATTATGAACACCCAATTTGTGGAAGGCTATGGGAGCGGGACGGTGGGAGCCCAAAACCCACCTGCAGAGTATCTAGTCTGATACTCAGCTGCTGGGAAATCTGCTTTCACCACACACAAGAGTCTCCAACAGCCTTGCTATCAGGCAGAGACTATGGTATTCTTGATAATGCTGGATCGAATGCAACACTTGGTCAGTTGGTCCCCTTATAGATGGGACCTGCAATTGCTCTGGGTGCCAGTCTCTCTTACTGGTTCCAGGACAGAAATTTCTTCCCTGACTGTTTGAACGTTGGTGGCGGTCTTTTCCTGCTTATGCAGGATCTGTAATTTGTCGTTGCACTGCTCTGATTCTATTCTTCCCACCTTAGGGCAATTTTGTTTGTTATTGTTTTCTATTGGGTCTCCCAGCTGTGAAGCACTGAGGAGTGGGTGCATAATGAGAATAACTGATACAAGGGCTTACAGGGTGGCGGGTGGGTGATAGGGGGGAAAAGGGGACCTCAGGAGTAAATAATGAATCTGGGAGGGGGAAGAGAGCACTAGAATGCATTGCGGTTGCATAACTCATTTTAAAGGCGACATAACCAAGGGGGGACAGGGGAGGGAATGCTCTAAAATTGATGTGGTAATGATTGTACAGTTCTCCTTGATATGATTGAACTATTGATTTGTATGATATGTAAATTACATACCAATAAAGTGGCTGGGGGGGGAAAGACTGATTGGGGTGGGTGCTCAACTAAGATAGAGGTGCACACAGGGGTGAGCACAACGGGATGGCGAACAAGCCCTCCCTGCTGCCGAGAAGGCCATCATGAAAGTAAGGCCTTTGGGTGAAATCTATCTTCTCCTGAAGGAGTCCTGGTGGCATAGTGGTTGTACGGCGATCTGTGACCTGCCACGTCAGTAGTTTGAAACCACCAGCCACTCCTGGGGAGAAAGACAAGACTTTCTACTCCCGCTAACAGCTACGTTCTCCAAAACACAGAGGGCGGTTCTCGCCTGTCCTATAGGGTCACTATAAGTTGGCATTGACTTCATGGCAGTGAGCATGTGCTTCTGAAAGGTATACCTCTCTCTATTATATGCAATCACAGGTCAGTGTCACTCGTTTATTGGGGTCTCCCTCTGATAAGGTAGAAGCCCTAATGGTACTATGGTTACTTGCTTGACTGCTAATTGAAAGGTTGGTGGTTCCAACCTACCCAGTGTTCAGCAGGAGAAAGTCCTGGTGATCTAATTCTGTAAAGATTATCACCAAGAAAACTATATTGGGTAATTATTCTACTCTGACACAAAGATAGCACCCAGATTAGCGGGCATCTCCCCTGTCACATGGGAGAGGGTCCTCCAGGGGGTGGCAATGACCTTCCGGCTGCCGTGGGGAAGAGGAGCTGAGGCCCTTTGTGTTCTGCATGCAGACCAGCCCCTCGGACAGGAGGGAGATGAGACACCCCAGATGCCCTTCTAGACTAAAGGGCAAGAATCAAGGTGTCGGTCACCTACAGCCCAGGTTCTCTATGAATTCCCAGGTAGGGAGCCCCGACCCCAAGCACCCTGCCTGGTATGGCTCTGAGCAGGACAGACTGCAACGGACTTATGGTGTTATCCTGTGGGGACAAAGTTAATGAATACAATGATATTGGATGAAATGTGTAAGCCACAATAAGCTGTGCAGAGGCCATTTAATTTTAGTTCATTGAGCATTTTATAGCATCACTGGGAATAATATTAACTTTGTAGTTATTTTTTATTTAAAAAATCAAAAATAATTTTTGTAATTATTGAGCAAGAAATTTGAAGCATATAGATTGCTTAGAAACTATTGGTTTTCTTTCTTTCTTTTTATAAATCATTTAGATTTATTAGGGGCTTATACAACTCTCATCACAATCCATCCATACATCCATGGTGTAAAGCTCATTTGTATATTCATTGTCCTCATCACTCTCAAAACATTTGCTCTCCACTTAAGCCCCTGGCATCTGCTCCTCATTTTCCCCCTCCCTCCCCGCTCCCCATCCCTCATGAAGCCTTGATAATTTATAAATTATTATTTGGTCATATCGTGCACTGTCTGACATTTCCCTTCAGCCACTTTTCTGTTGTCCATCCCCTAGGGAGGAGGTCACAGGTAGATCCTTGTAGATGGTTCCCCCTATCCACTCCACCCTTCCTCCACCCTCCCGGTATTGCCACTCTCACCACTGGTCATGAAGGGATCATCTGCCCTGGATTCTCTGTGTTTCCAGTTCCTATATATACCAGTGTACATCCTCTTGTCTGGCCAGATTTGTAAGGTAGAATAGGGATTATGATAGTGTGTGTGTGTGGAGGGAAGCATTTAGGAAGTAGAGGAAAGTCGTATGTTTCATCATTGCTTCACTGCACCCTGACTGGCTCGTCTCCTCCCCGCCACCCTTCTGTAAGGGGATGTCCAATTGCCTACAGATGGGCTTTGAGTCTCCAGCCCGCACTCCCCCTCATTCACATTGATATGATTTTTTGTTCTGATGATGCCTGATACCTGATCCCTTTGACACCTTGTAATCGCACAGGCTGATGTGCTTCTTATATGTGGGCTTTGTTGCTTCTGAGCTAGATGGCTGATTGTTTACCTTCAAGCCTTTAAGACCCCAGATGCTGTATCTTTTGATAGCCAGGCACCATCAGCTTTCTTCACCACATTTGCTTATGCACCCTTTTGTCTTCAGTGATTGTATCAGGGAGGTGAGCACACAATATGATTTTTTGTTCTTTGATGCCTGTTGACACAGGATGGTGTGCTTCCTCCATGTGGGCTTTTTTGCTTCTGAACTAGATGGCCACTTGCTTACCTTCAAGCCTTTAAGACCCCAGATGCTATATCTTTTGATAGCCAGACACCATCAGCTTTCTTCACCACATTTGCTTATGCACCTGCTTTGTCTCGAGCGATTGTGTCGTGAAAGTTGAGCATCATGGAATGCCAGTTTAATAGAACCAAGTACTCTTGCATTTTGGGAGTACTTTGAGTGGAGGCCCAATGTCCTTCTGCTACCTTAATACTAAATCTATACATATATGCACATAGATCTATTTCCACATCCTAATATATAAATATATGTACATGCCTTTTCTTAGACCTCTATAAATGTACTTTGCCCCCTAGGTCTTAACTCTATTTACTTTCCTCTTGTCCCACTATCATGTTCAGCCTTCATCAGGGTTTCAGTAATTCCTTTCTGTTACATTGTCCTTGGTCACGCCCTACCAGGCCTCCTACACCCTGTTCACCACCGATTTGAATGAATATTAACTTTTAAGGCACAAACCGTACCCAAAGTTTCCACTGACTTCTTTGGGTTCTGATCTTGTAAAGCCTTCATAAGACTGTGTAGGATGGCGTCGGGCATAGTGCTTTGGCCTCTAAGGACCAAGATTCTACTGCAGACGAAATAATAGCTCTGCCTTGTGCTTCCAGGGACACTCCTTATGACTGATCTGCAGGAACAGGTTGGTGGCCCTTTCTCTGCTTTCCCCTTAGCAGTGTCCAAAGCCCCCCCCCCCCATCATCTCCATGAGGATCGGCTATCTATTTGTGCTCTTTATGCAGTGGCCAAAAGGATTCATTAAGTCATGGGATACCCACTCCACTTTGCCACGTCAACAAAAGGAAAGATTTCCATTCTAGCCTAGACACCCTACAGGCCTGCTGCCAAGGCCTTGTCTCCGGTGGCTGCACCCTATAACTCAGAGCTCTGCCCTAACCTGCGTGATGGCGTACTTGGAAGAAGCACAGGCTACTTTAAACAGCTAGTTTTCTTCACTGTGAACGATACAGATCTGCACTGGGGAGCTTCCACAACACTAAAATAAGCAGGAGAACATAGTACTTTACAAAATCCAGGAAACCAAAATATCAGCTAGATAGGCTTCACAGGCGCCGAAAGAAGGATAACTCCGGAGAACAAAACAGTAGGTGTTGTGAATAACGTTCTCTGTAATGAAAGGGCATTCATGAGGCCGAGCATAGAATCTCACCGTCTTGGAATCGAGTCCCAAACTTTACAACTAATATAAAGTACACTGAGATTCGTTCAACCAGGATGAAGGGCCAAGCAGCTGGACCAGGGGACATAGGAGCACCACAAATAGGAGGGTGTGTGTGCACAGCGCAGCTCCCAAACAAGAGGTGCCTGCTGCCCAGACCAATCAGCCCTTGACTATGACTTTCTACCCTGAGGCACACAAATACCGTACATCCACATACTGGCATCTCCCTATATGCAAAAGCGTGGTGTAAGTGACCATGTACAAACTGAAAAAACAAAGCAACCCAAAATAAAACTGAAGGCCAAGCCCCAAGCCAATCCTATCAACTGCTAAAAAATGTGATGTCAAAGGCCCAGTGCTTGAGTCACAGTTCACCAGGTGAAGGTCATAGTCTGTACATAACCACTGTCATGCTTCGAGATTCTGAATTCTAGGAACTGAAGTTCAACCATAAACAGCACCAACGACATGTAAGCTATACAAATAGATCTATGAAGGCAGAGCAATTATAGAGATGCTGTCAAAAGGGAAGATCCATTTCCCTTGGCAGATGTGCTCTTATGATGGAGTGCAAAAATCTTTGTAAGCACGCGTTGGAAAACTTATGGGGTGTAGACATAAGGTGCTCATCTATAACGATGGGAATACCTCTGCTTAACTGTAACCCCAGTTTCTCAAATACAGCCATTCTAGTTTGTGGAATAGACACACGGAAGCTAGTCATGGCGATGAATCCATGTTCTGAATCCTGTCGCACAGTTTCTGACGGTTCAGGTGTTCTTATAGATAGGCCTTCCAGCATTCCATGAGCTGAGGCTGAGCCACGGGCAGATTGACGGCATCAACAAATCCCATTGCATAGCAGTCCGCTGTTGCTCTTTTGTCAAACTGATAAGGAGAGGGGCTGAACATTGTGAATGAGAAGAAGCAAGGGGAGCTCAGAACACCAACTGTTATCCAAAAATTGAGTGCTCTGTCCATAACCTTTGAGTATAGATCCCCAGGTATTGAGAATAGAGATGGAAACATATCTGCCTACCCATGCTCACTGCAGCATTCATCAAAATAAAAAGAAGATGGAAAAAATCCAATTGTCCAGCAATAGATGATGAGAGAAACAAATTACGGTGCATTTATGCAGTGGACTAGTATTCAACCATAAAAGAAATGAAGTTCTGATAGAAGCTACATCAAGGATGAAACTTGAAAATATTATGGTAAGTGATAAAAGTCAATCTCCAAAGACAACCTACTGTATAATTCCTTTTATATAGAATATACAGAATAGGGAAGTGCACAGAGACCAAATGCTGATTGATTGCTGGTTGCCAGAAGCTGGAAGAGTGATGTGTGGACCCTATTGCTTATGGGGTACTGAATTTCTATTCGATTTATCAGAAATTTTTGAAGTATATAGCGGTGATGGTTTCACAATATAGCCAATGACCCTAAATTATACACAAAAACATGGTTCAAATGACAAAAGAAGAATCTTCAAAAAGTTTGTGGAAATTTTCTGTTATCGTTTTTAAAACATCAATTAAAACACACAACCTTCCTCTAGTTCTTTAATGCCCCCCCCACACACACACACTATCATGACCCCAATCCTACCTTACAAACTGACTAGACCAGACCATGTATACTGGTACAGGTAAGAGCTCACCACACAGGGAATCCAGGATAGATAAACCCCTCAGAACCAATAAGGAGAATAGTGCTACTAGAAGGGTAAGGGAAGTGGGGGAGGAGTCAGGGGGAACCAATCACAGTGATCGACATATGGCCCCTCTCCCAGGGGGATGGACAACAGAAAAGTGGGTGAAGGAAGACAGTGGGTGGTGTAAGACAAAAAAAAATAAGAATAATTTATAAATTATCAAGGGTTCATGGGGAAAGGAGGAGGGGAGAGAGGGAGAAATATGAGGAGCTGATACCAAGGGCTCAAGTAAAAAGAAAATGTTTGAAAAAGATGATGATAACATGTACAGATGTTTGACACAATGGATATATGTATGGATTGTGATAAGAGTGATAAGAGGCCTCAATAAAATAAATTTTAAAAGAATCACTTAATTCTTGATTTTTAAAACCTTTATTGGTATGTAATCCACAAATCATACAATTCAATAGATCATAACAAGAGGAGATGTACAATCATTACCACAATCCGTTTTATAACCTTTTCTTCTATCTTATACTATTTGTTATTAGCTCCCCATTTTCCCCAAGCCTCCTCTGCCATTCTCCCAAAGAAACCATTAACTAATTTACTGCCTCTATAGATTCATCCATACTGGATTTCATATAAAAAACAAAACCAAAAAAAGCGACTAACAACAATCAGAAAGTAAAACAGGAAAACCTCAATTGAAAAGAAAGTAGAAAATATTAAAAGCTAGAACAACTTAAAAAGGAGTCCAAAAGGAGAGCAAATGATCAGGTGTTGAATTGTAACCTCGCCATGTCTATGATAACCAACATTCTGCTGCAAGGTTACTCACAGTCCTGGTCAAGGGTCAGAGGGGATTCACTGGAGACTTAATCCACATATGTTTCTCCTTCACTTAAAACACACACACAACCAGAAACAACTTTTAGATGGGTCCAAAAGGAGAGCAAATAAGATGCTGCACTTTAACCTCAGCGTGTCTAGCATAATCATCTTTACCATGTTCTCTGTCTGATAACAAGGGTATTCACATCCACCGGCTATGGTCAGAAGGGGTTCAGGGGAGGCTTCATCCATGTGTGGACCCTGCAAATGGATCTTGGGCTTCCACTGTCGTCCCATAGTCTTCTGCAAACGGGTTGTTCATAATTTGAGCTCTCTCCTTTGGATTTGGATTTTATTATTTACAATCCTTGGATCACACAGGCTGGTGTGCTTGAAGCGCTTGATATTTTACAGAAAAATAATAATAGAGTCCCCATGACTTTCACTTTCCCCCCTGCTCCCTGGGTTAGCAAAGAAAGATGAGGTTTTGATTAATGCAGTCGCTTATTTGTTTCCATTATGCCTTCGATTATATTAGTTGTCAGATAAGAAAAAATATGAAATATGTTTGGAGGGACTTTCATCCAGCTGAGAGGTTCTAAGTGTGCTTTGAGTCTTATACCATGTGTCAGTCATATATATGCAAAAAGAAATGTCAACTGCCCAAATGAACAAATTCAGATAAGAGCATATACTGGGGGGCTTCAAATGCAAGGAAAAATGGAATTAAAAGGTAAAGAAATATTTTCCTTGAATGTTTTGAAAATTCATAGGAAACTCCAGAGTAAGAATCCATGATCTAGAGATTATATACTAAATCAAGTTCCGTAGTCCTCAATGTCATGGATTCCAGAAATCATGTGCAATGCACTTGCCCTCCAAAAAAAGAAAGGAAAGGAAACAACACAAAAACTAAAGGTGACAATTTGCTAACATCGTTCAATAAGCTACATTGCAAGCAGTGAATCATCTGTCCAAATACTTCTGCATGGATAAACTACTACATGAAAACTTCCCAAATTTTTCATTCCATGTAACTATACATTCTGGCCACGAACAATAGGAAAGACTGCTTAGGGGGCAGATGTTTTGTTTTGAATGAACAATAAAGCCTTCATCTTAAGGGAAGGTGACTGATATACATTTCTCCACATACACATTAAGATCATCAAATAAATATAGTCACATGTTTTGACCAATTTCCATTTTGAATTTCCTAGTCCCTTCCCCCAAACAATGCTTTGCATGGAATGTTGTAGCTAAGCGCCCTTGAGTCGGTTGGATGGACAGCAACTGTGACACAGCAGGACGGAAGTTGGCAAGGTCCTGCAGCATCCTCACTATTGGTCTGGTTGAGCCCATGGTTGCAGCCATGGGGTCAATCTAGCTCATTGAGGGCCTTCCTGTTTTTTTGATGACCCTCTACTTTCTCAAGAATGATGTCCTCCTGCAGAGACGACTTCCTCTTGATAATATGTCCATGTCTCGCTCTTGATAATAGGAGACAGGTCCCATCATCCTCCCTTCTAAGGAACATTCTGGCTGTAGTTCTTCCAAGACAGATTAGTTCCTTCTTCTGGCCACCTAGGGTATATTCAATATTCTTTGCCAATGACACAATATCTTCTGTTGGACAAGACATTCCTTAGTCCTCAAAATGACATTTGTGCTCTTTAACGTTCAGAGGGTTTTGTTTGGGGGGAAGTTTTGGAGGGGTGTTTGTTTGTTTGTTTTTTGCAGCAGATGTATCTAATGTGATAGCTCATTTCATTCATTTCTTGACTGCTGTGGAAATGAGTATTGATTGTGGCTCGAAGTAAAGTCTAATTGCTAATTTCAGTCTTTTCTTAGTTTATCATGATGTGGCTTTCTGGTCCCATTGTGAGGATTTGGGCTTCCTTTACATTGAGGGATAATCTGTACTAAAGGCTGTAGTTGTTGCTCTTTGATAAGGAAGAGCTTCAAATCCTCATCACTTTCAACAAGCAAGGTTGTGTCTGGAAGCTCTGCTGAAACCTGACCACCTTGGGTGACCCTGTTGGTGTTTGAAATATCCATGGCATAGTTTCTAGCAACACAGAAGAAGCCACCGCAGTACAGAAAACTAACAAAAAGAGTCGTGGAATAAATTCCCCAAAGTTCATCTGGTGAGTTCAAAAGAAAGAAGTAAAGAAAATTAAATTTTCGAGCTCATCTTCATTCACACATTTTATCCAGTAGTTAAAATTCTTCAATACTTTTCAATATTAAGGATCTTCCGTAGTCTCAAGCGGATTTCCAAACATACTAACATGACTTCGCAATGGTTAACCAAAGTCAAGTTATTACAAAATGAAGGGAGGACGTGAAGGACTCCTAGAAGTGACTACGGGTCTGCTGGTGGTGCGCACTTCCAGACCGTCCTGCATAGATGGGGGTGTTTCAAAGGGTTCATGGAAAAATGAAACTTTTGGAAGCCTCCTAGTTCGTATATACTCACTTGTTATTAAGACGAGACCTTGCCAGGATCACTATTCTGCAACTTCCCATTGTTCCTTGATATTGCTTATATGTTTCCCAGCATCGAGAGTTATAAATGTATGGCTGCGAAGTGTGACCCTCTGCTCTCTGAAAGCCAGCACATTGGTTATTGTAAAAGCCAAGTCAGTTATGTGGCTGAAGGTAATCAAAGGACTCTGCCAGTTAAAAATGGCCACCGACGTCTCTACAGCCCTGGTTGTCACCTTCTCTTTCTTACCCTTCTGATGTTTTCAAAACCTAAATTACTATGTTCCTATCATCCGTGCCTCCGTTCGCCTTTCCCCATAAATCTCAATTATCCCCTCACTCTGAAGTGCTTCACTGGACATGCCAAACACCCTGAATTGAAAGAGACACGGTCAGTTTCTTGTGAGGAAAGCACTGGACTTTTTTTTTCTGTTGTCCTTTTTATCCTCATATTGAAAAGGAAAAAAATGTTTCTTCCTAATCCTATTGCCGACTCATTCCTGTCTCCCCTTCTAAATGTACTTACGTTGGGAGTAAAGCTTTGAAACACACTAGTTCCATACGCCTAGGCCCAGCTTTCTCTTCACCTTATTAAGTCAGAGAAATTTGGGGGATATTTTCTAAGACATGCCTGGGGCGTCCCGATGCTCAGCCTAATTTCTCTTGCTCTGATTTGACTAGCAATTCTAGATATTAATGACCCGAAGTCCACACTCCAACTACTTAAAAACCAAACTCCTTGCCACTGAGTCACCTCTGACTCATCATGACCCTATAAGACAGAGTGGAACTGCCCCATGGGTTTCCCAGGCTGTTATCCTTACAGAAGCAATCTGCCCCGAATTTCTCCCGCAGAGCAGCTAATGGATTCAAAGCATCAGCCTTTGGCTTTGCAGCTGGATTCTTAGCCATTGCACTGCCGGGGTACTACCACCTCAACTAGTTTGCTCATATTTTCACCGTGGACACACTGCCCCGCTGCCTAATTTTTGATCTGGATTTCAGCCCCAATAGATATCTCCACACTGACAATCATCTCATCCCAGGTACCAACCCCACATCCCATGACCCAATCTGGGGCAGCTGGCATCTCAAGTTTCTGCTTGTTCTCAAGTGCAGTTAGGACATCATGTACCATATACAAAATATCATTTTCATACTACCTGCTAATGCATTCACTCTCTGACTTTGTTGTAGTATTTGGCTTTGTTTTCTCAAGCTGTCCTTTGAAGTTTTCCAGTCACCTCTTTGACTTCATCATTTCTTCCATTTGCCTGTGCTATTCTACGAGTCGTGGGAAGTTTCAGGGCCTCTTCTGAGTTTTTTCTTTCCTGTCTTTATAATGATGTTGTTAATGTCCTACCGCCGCTCATCAGGTCTTCTCTCTTTGGTGTTCAATGCGCCAAATCTGTGCTTGAAATGTGTTCCAGATTCAGGTGGGACAGACTCAAGTTCGTATTTTCTCTCTTGTGGACTTGTTTTAATTTTCTTCATCTTCAACCTGAACTTACATATTAGCAGTTGTTGGTCTGTTCCACTGTCCGCTCCTGGCCTGGTTTTAACTACTGATTTTGAACTTCTCCATTATCTGTTCCCAAAGATGTAGTCATTTTGATTTCTGCATATTCCATTTGGAGAAATCCATGTGCATAATTGCCGTTTGTGTTGAAGAAGGGTACTTGCCATGGAAAATTCTATCTTGTGGCCGTCAGCTTTATTTCCAAGACCACAGTTTGCAACCACTCTTCCTTCCTCTGTTTCCAACTTTTGCATTCCTATAGTCAATAATTATCAATTCATTTTTATTGCGTGTTTGATCGATTTTGGGCTGAAAAAATGGTAGAATGCTTCAATTTCTGCATCACTAGCCTTGTGGTTGGTGCATAGCATTGAGCGGTGGTTTGATTAGCTGGATTTCCTTGTATGTGGGCAGATAGTGTCCTCAATGTCATTACTCTTGATTGTATCATTCTTGCCATAGTAAAACATGAATTTCTCATTGAAAATGTCCATTTCAGCTCACTAGCACCTAGAATCTCAATCTTTAATGCATACATTTTTGATCTCTGCTCACAGATTGGATGAATATGGTGAAGGAGAACTTTCCTTATTTTCAGTCATGCAGTGGCCCCTTGTTCTATTTGAAAGACTGTTCCCTGGTCTTTGTACAATTTCCACAGGAATGCAATTGAAGTGTTCTGATATTCCCACTATTTGGAATGTGAGCCATACTTTGGGGTGATGAGCTACACAGTCAAATACCTTGGCATAGTCAATAAAACATAGGTAAACATCTTTCTGGTAGTCTCAGCTTTCAGACACCCTTGAGCTGATTTTTTTTTACTTACAGCACCCCCATGTAACAGAAGACAGCAGCCTCCTTGGGATCTCTAATACATTAACCTTTACCTGAGCAGATTGCTGGGTCTTTTTTCCAGTGGAGCTGCTGGGTGGCTTCAAACACCCAAACATTCCATTCATATCCAAGCACTTAATCTTTGCACCCCTGGGCTCCCTATGTGTTCACCCCTTGTCTTTCTAAACACTGTTCGTTTCCAAGCTTCAGTCTCAGAAAAGAGATTGCCACTCAGGGGACCTTATTTATAATTCTTACTCTGTTGTCGCTCCCTTTATTAGACTCTCCCAGGTCCTAGTATCTGGTAGTAAGTTGTTTTCTTTATGAAGAAAAAAAATCAATACGTTGTTAACAGTGTTTTTCCAGATAAAATGAACGGATTACATCAGCTTTTACCTTATTACAAAGTTTATTTTGGAGCAATAAATGAGGGTCACAAGACCCCAAGAACTGGGTGTCTTTGGGAGAAAATGGAATGACATGCTTTGCTTTAGATTAAAATACTTTGGTCACAGTTGCTCCGGTCTCTCTGACCTCATATGGAACTGGCGGCTGTGCTGATGACGTGTAGCATTTGCCTCCCTTCCAGGCAGCTTGTGATAAAGGAGGCTAATAGTAAAGTAAAGCAGCTGCTGCTGTTGAGCCGTAGCAGCGTTCTTCATATTTTACAAAGGGCTTTTTCATTATTTATTCCTCACAATCTACATATGAGATCTGCTGGCTGTCTGATCTCCCAGATTATGGCTGAAATATGACTAACCCATGTTCATAAATGTTTCAGGAAGCTGAAATGAATATAGGTGCTTGCTGACATACTAACTCCGGCATTCAAAATGGCCAGCTTATCCTGCCCTTGGGAATGAGGACAGAGTAGTCCGAGAGCGTGGGAAAGATGTCCACGTTCCTGGCAAGGCCATGCTTTCTGATTCAAGGCCAACAGATCATTCAAATTTGCCTAATACTATTTTGGGGTCTAGGGCTAAAGGCAATTTCACTGATGTCTGTGTAAATCAATCAATGGTGCGCTTTTGTTTGGATTTCAGCTAGCGTCCATACAGTGGCTTCTGTGTTCTGGTTGGAGCACAAGGCACTTTGCAGCCCTTGAGTGATGCAAAGGGTTCCAAGCCACTGAGAGGTCCGTCTAGCACCTCTGACACACCAACACCACTCTGACATCAAATCCAGCGCACTTTCCCTGCGAAATGCTACCTCTCAAAAAATCACTTTAGCATGTATCATCACGACAGCACCATTGGGAGCAAATAGCAATTCAACGTTCCCTCTCACTCCACTCTGATGCACAGGGTGTCATCCTGAGTCTGAATCATCTCTACTCTACAGTAGCTGTTCTTGTTTTGCATGTAATAATGTACTTTTTACAAAATTAAAGCCGTGGCATCATTTACGGATAGCACTGCCCACGCAATGGAAGGGCATCGTGCTACATCTGCAGCATGCACGCATGCGTGGGAGTGCCACCTGGTTGGGAGTAACGCCTTTCTCCATTTTTCTGAAACTTAACAGATTCCAATACTTAATCTCATTCTCTTCAAAAGGGATTTCCAGTCTAGGAACAACCTGATGTGGTGGCCCTGAGAGAAGTAGGTGGCCTCTGCCTTCCTTGTCCATGATGGCCTGGGTTATCGTGAATGGAAAATGGAGTTTCATGGACAGCCTGTTTGGGTTTGGTGTGGAGTCAGTTGACATCTCAGTAGGGCCAAGCTGCCATGGTTCCAAGCTCCTGTGTGTGCAATGGATTCCTTCCTTCAGTCCAGCAGTTCCTGCTTCCAGATGAGCACTAGGAAAGCGAAACTTTAAGCTCAAGCAAAGATGATAGATAGACATCTATCGACACTGTACGTGTGTATATGTGTGCACCATATATATAATGTGTATATATATATATATAATGTTTATACAAATAGAAAGAGCCATGGTGGTGTAGTGTTTAAGTGCCTGACTGTGAACTGAAAGGTCAAGGCTTTGAACCTACTGTGGGAGAAAGATGTGACAGCCTACTTCCATAAATATTCCAGCTTTGGAAACTTTATCCTATAGGACATATAACATTCTATGAATGGGACAAAAGTTGATATCCCTATGTTCTATGACAAAGATTTCCTTTTTTTATGAATCAACTGTGACGCATAGCTGATGATGCTATCCAGATGATACATACTTTATGAATTTTTTTTGAGAGGCAGAATTTTGCAGGGAAAATGTCCTAGTTTTGGGGTGGTTTTTTGGTCAGGACTCTCTGCAACTCCATGCAGATTGAGTTGGGTCCTTCTGGGTCTGTTTCTTCATATTTCAAATAGTGTGTCTTTGGCACATTAAGACTTTCTCTCTCTCTCTCTCTCTCTCTCTCTCTCTCTCTCTCTCTCTCTCCTTATACTTCACATATCATGCAAGTTAATCATTCAATCATATTAAGAATAGTTGTGCACTCATCACCACAATCAATTTCAGAACATTTTCTTCTCGTGCTCATTGTAGTTAGGTCCCTATTTCCCCCCATCCATCCCTACCATGTCCCTAGGTGATGCTTAATCCAGGTACAAAGTCAGACACTGCAACAAAATCTGCAAAGACTGAGAATTAGAAAACCAAAAGGGAAGAACATGTTCAGTATGTCTTCAACCAAAAGAAGTCAAGAAAAAAGCAAGCTTTGAGTTGAAATCTTGAAAGATTCTAAGGGCAAAACATTAAGCATTCTTCTGATCATAATCCAAGGATGTGAGTAGCCTTGCTATCAGACAGAGAGCATTGTAAAGGTGAATATGACAGAGGAAGTGTAAAATGTAGCACCTCATCATTTGATCTCCCTTCCAACCCATCTTAATTTTCTTCCAGTTTTTAATATGTTCTGTTTTCTATTCTATTTAGGTTTTTCTGTTTTATTTTGTCATTGTTGTTGCTTTTGTTTGTTTGTTCATGGTTTTTGTTTCTTCCACTTTTCTGTTCATGAATTATAAGATAGATAGATTTATAGTGACAGTAACTTTACTAACAATTACCTAGGGATGTGGCAGGGGAGGCTGGTGGGAAATAGACCGCTAATAACAATGACTACAAGACAGAAAGAATATTCCAAATTAGATTGTGGTGATGACTGTACAACTCTTCTTAATATGATTGATTTATTGAATTGTCTGATCTGTGTATTATTTTTAATGAAGATGGAAAGATACACAGAGTCACTGTACCAAAAAGAACTAGTCCATATCCAACCATTTCAAGAGGTAGCATACGATTGCTGAAGATAAAGTGGTTGCATAAGCAAATGTGGTGAAGAAAGCTGACGGTGCCTGGCTATCTGGGATCTTAAAGGTTGAAGATAAACAAGCGGCCATCTAGCTGAGAAGCAACAAAGCACACATGGGAGAAGCACACCAGCTTGTGTGATCATGAGGTGTCGATGGGACCAGGTATCAGGCATCAAAGACCCAGAACAAAATCATGCCCAATGTGAATGGAGGTTGGGGGAAATCAACTCAGTATTCACTGCCATTGAGTCGACTTATACAGACCAGAGTTTGCTGATGGGCTTTGGGTCTCTATTGCACCCTGACCAGCTGTATGATAATTGATCTCAGACCAAGGGGTGTAGAACCTCAAAAGAATGCTTTCCTAATCCTCAGGTCTATACTCCTTGGTCTGAGATCAATTATCATACAGTGAATGCCTTTAAGTGCTATATTGCCACAAAACAGAACTCAGTATTCACTGCCATGAGGCCTGCTAACCACTTCACCACCAGGGCGAGAAGGACTCAAATAATGGCATCCATTCTGTTTCAAGTTTTTGCTTGTGCTGACTCTGAAGCTTACTGACATGGGGAAGGGACAAAGAACCACAAGGGGGTGGGGAATGAGGCCCCAGAATGGTTCCCCCACAATAGTATCCCAAGCATTTTCTCTCTTGGTTTTTTTTCTATCCCAGAGGCTGACAAACTAAATGGGCACTTCTCCAGGGTATCTGCCATGCCTAGGTAGCCCTATGACCCAGTTCTTTGCTGAAGGTGCAATCAGAGAGTACAGTACTTAGGCTACAGGGCGGGAACGCCATGCCAGCACAGTAAGGTAGGAGGGACTGAGCCACCGTGGAAGTCTGGCTCCTCCCTGGACAATCTCCAGGAAAACTTGCCAAGAGGTGGGGGCCTTGACATCATTGTGGAGTTGACCATGTGGGCAGCCAAATTTGCTCCCACCAGGTTTAGGATTGGAAAGTATGTCCCTCTCCACAGATGCCAAGTGTAAAGGGAGATGTGTAGTGGCTTGCCAAGAAATGGGGAACCATCATATCCCTAAGAAGAAAAGACTCCCTGTGTAGTGTTTGCCAGTCTCTAAGAATTCCCACCATGGCCAATGCTGGGCTCCCCACAGAGGTCGCTGAATGTGAGTGCAGGCGGGAATTGGCACACCTGGCTCTGACACACCACTGGGAGCGTCCCAGGAAGGAATCAGTGGACTCTTACACCTTCCTTAAACCAGGCAGACATGGCATCAGGGCCACAGCGAAGAGGGATGGGAAGGAGAGAAATGGGAAGAGCATGTGCTGGGGGGAGTTGCTCTTGACTTACTAAACTGGTAAATGTTAACTTGGCACCTGCATTTTCCCAAGGATCAGGAGCTTTAGAATTCAGAGATAACAACTGGGGAAGGAAGGGTTTTGTAACCATTTCATCTGCCTCTGAAACTTGGTTACATAATTATTATGGGAGCCTGTGCTCCCCCATCCCCCCCTCCCACTCCTACCATGGCCCCATTTCATACTTAAGAGTTCAAGTGGCCTTTTCCCACAAGTTAACTCATTTAATTGCTCCAATCACATAGGGGTTAATATATATAGTGTGTTTCACAAATTAAGAAACAGAGGTTCTGAATTCACGGAAGGGCAGCTTCACAACCTGTCCCTCATGAAAGTGAAAATTTTCCCTGACTCATCTTCCTGCGACCCCCAAAGGGCATAGGATCAAGCCACAGACACAAGAAAGGGTATGCTCCATGCCTATCAGTCCCCGCCTTCTTAAGCAGAAACAGGTGATGTTTTATAATGAAACAAGCACCATGTACATCTATGCAAGTATTAAAGTAGCAGGTGGACATTACCTTTACTGAAGTACTCCCCCAACTCAAGAACACTTTGTGCTAATAACCTGGCATTCCGTGATGCTCACCTTCCAACATGATCGCTGAAGATGAAATGGGTGCATAAGCAAATGTGGTGAAGAAATCTCATGGTTCCCGGCTATCAAAAGATATACCATCTGGGGTCATAAAGACTTAAAGATAAACAAGCGGCCATCTAGCTGAGAAGCAACAAAGCCCACATGGAAGAAGCACACCAGCCTGTGTGATCATGAGGTATCCATGTGATCAGGTATCAGACATCAAAACCCAGAGCAAAAAAGTATTGATGTGAATGCAGGGGAGTGCAGAGCGGAGACCCAAAGCCCATCTGTAGACATTTGGACACCCCCTTACAGAAGGGTCACAAGGAAGAGACGAGCCAGTCAGGGTACAATATAGCACCAAAGAAACACACAACTTTTCTCTAGCGCTTTAATGCTTCCCCCCACCCCATCCCCACTATCATGACTTCAATTCTACCTTAGAAATCCCGCTTTACCCAAGCATGTACACAGGTACAGATAAGAGCCCACAACACTGGGAATCCTGGATAGATAAACCTCTCTCGTGACAATTGAGATACTAGGAGGTTAAAGGGAAGGTGGGGGGAGAAAGAGGGAATAAATCACAACGATCAACTTATAATCCCCTCCCAGAAGGATGAACAACAGAAAAGTGGGTGAAGGGCGACAGAGGACAATGTAAGATATGAAAATAATAATCTATAACTTATAAAGTGTTCATGAGGGAGGAAAAGAGGGGGATAGAGGTGGGAAAAGAGGAACTATATCAAGGGTTCAAATAGAAAATGTTTTGGAAATGATGGCAGCATATGTGCTTTACACAATGGGTGTATGCATGGGTTGTGATGCGAGCTGTAAGAGGCCCCTTTAAAATGACTTTAAAAAACCACCATGGCTTGCTTTTCTCATTCACCCTGTCCACAACAAAACAAAAACAAAACGCTGGCAGGAGAGCAGGTGAAAGGTGTTAGGGTGGCTCAAGCATGCGCCTTTGTCTTTGGAGCTCTCAAGCTGAAGATGAACAGCTCAGAGCCCAGCGCTCCAGGGGCACTTGCAGATAATTGCTTGTAAAATGAACAGGGCACAAAGAGAACCAGAAGCTTCTAAAGGAAGAGACTGAAAATTCTATAGGAAGATCCCTGTGTTCCATAATGATCTCGATTCCACCCCAGCCAGGCGAAGCCCTGTGGAACACACTTTGCATTTCCTACTGGGGGCTCTCTCTGCCGAGCACCCACATCTCCCTCACGCTAACTGCCATGATCGCAGATGGAAACATGAACTGAACGCTCCGTGCATTCGCGCAAAACCCAAGTGGCCAATATGACTAAATGAACAATACCTTATTCCTTCCAGAAGCAGGAGCGATTTTAGAACCAATCCCCAACCTCTCCACCACAAGACCCCAAATACCACCAGTGAAGGGGGTAGGGGGCAGCGCTTTACAAAGTAAGGGTTCACCCTGAAAAGCCAATTGCTTGCATCCTCATACTTGGCGACAAATGGCTTCCTGAGGTGGCGGGGGAGGAAGGGACATTTTTATGTGCTGTAAAAGGCAGATATGAGGAGAGAGATGCAAAGAGAGGAAGAAGCCTTTTGAGAATGTGATATGTGGAGCAAAGGCAGTTATAGGGGTGCTGTTAAATTGAGGAGGATGCTAATAACTGGAGAGGCTTTGGAGACCGAATGAGGTAAAAAGCAAACAAAAAGTAGGGTATGAAAGAAAGAAGGAGTTCACCCACAAGAAAGGGGCCTCTTGCTAATGATACCCAGGAGCCAGACCGCTGCACACAGACGGGCTGAAGAACAAGGAGCTGGCATTTCTCATCAAGCAGAGTAAAAATCGACCTTCTTCCAAACCATTCAGAATCTAGAGGATGAGTCTTCCACTTGAAAACCCATGGCATTGAAAAGAGCAATTAAAACCAACCATGCTTCAGTCTCGACAACCTTGTCAGACAGACAGTTACACCGAATCAGCGAACACTTTAAGATACAACAAGCTGGTTGTCTGCGGGTGAACTGCATGTGACAGCCAGCTACTCTCCCATTCTTCAGCCAATACCGTGTGTGTGTGTGTGTGTGTGTGTGTGTGTGTCGGCGGAACCAGCACAATTTCCAGTGTAGCAAGTAATTCTATCAAGCCAGTTGTTGGCACTTTCATGATCATGGGCCCTTCCTTCCTAATACCAATTAGCCAACCTTCTCTACACCATAAAGCCTAGAAGGAGAGTGGGAGAGGATGTTAGTATAAAGCCCCCTAATGTCTTTGATTCTCAGTAGAACCGTGAAACCTTAGGCTCGCAGAGGAGCCATGTAAATCATGTAATCCATGTAAATCCATGTAGAATGAAGGGAAACCTTGTTTTTAAATTTCGAAATCAAGTGTTCTATGAGGAGGGAAAAAAAACGAATCAAGGATTTTAGGGAAAATTCTGAGGGAATAATTAACCAAGTATTTGGAAAATATGTTTCTGAAAACATTCCAATTTAAAGTTGTAGTATCGTATATTACTTAATATGGCTCTTCTAGTCAGAGTCTCTGTGACTGGGTGGGATTATGCAAACAACTTGCTTGTGGCCTGGGGATTGGACAGATTGCTGCTAT
Organism: Tenrec ecaudatus; assembly: GCF_050624435.1. Classification (NCBI taxonomy): domain Eukaryota; kingdom Metazoa; phylum Chordata; class Mammalia; order Afrosoricida; family Tenrecidae; genus Tenrec; species Tenrec ecaudatus. Next base: position 148,222,293 of record NC_134548.1, read on the forward strand.
TGCAAATATGGTGTCAAGAACCTGCGATGGTTAAGGTCACACAATAACATGACTGAGTCCTGGTTTTCAGTGGTTTGCCAATTATGTCATTTGGCAGTTATAGAATGATGCAATTATCCTCCATTTTTTTAGGTGTTTCCAATGCCTGTAGTCATAGCCGTATTTTGGAAGTGTGTTAGCTATTTTGTTAACAAGGCAGGATCAGGAAGAGATGTATCTGGAGTCGCCCTCTGACTAGAGCAAACGTCCTCAAACTACGGCCCGTGGGCCACATGCAGCCCGCCGAAGACATTTATCTGGACCCCCGGGTGTTTTTGCCTAGTTTTTATTTTCACTTCAAAATATGATATGTGCAGTGTGCGTAGGAATTTGTTCATAATTTTTTTAAAACTATAGTCCAGCCCTCCAACAGGTCTGAGGGACAGTGAACTGGCCCTCTGTTTAAAAAGTCTGAGGACCCCTGGACTAGAGGATGTGACTCAAGTTCCACTCTGACTCCAGTTCCCACCTTTCACACCCTAACACCACCTTGCTCAAGAAAGGGAAGTGGATATCACCTACATGTAATAGATGTGAACGTGCAGGCAACGCTTTCTCTCTTGCTCTGAATCCTGCATCTGGATCATCATCTGACTTTTGGTTCTTAACACTTGAGCCAGGAATCTATCATCTGACCTGTTTCACAACATTCCATTAACTTGTAAGCCAGAGGCCGGTTGTACGACCTGCCAGTGTGGGTTTCTCTAGCCCTGCAACTACAAGTCCTGAGATTCTCAAAGACTGATGCCTAACTCATGGATTTGAGAATTCCCAGCCTCCATAAATGCACACCAATCCCTAAGATGGAGATGAAGACATGGGAAATTGCTACCAACTTCGTTATTCTGCAATTGACCAGCATGCCCTCTGAAGGTATTGATAACTACTGGTAACTGGAATGCCAACGTTGGAAACAAAGAAGAAAGATCAGTAGTGAGAAATATGACTTTGGCTTCAGAAAGCAAGCTGGAGATCCAGTGATACATTTTGCAAGACCAATGAGATCTTCATGGCAAATAGTTCCGGGGTTTTTTTTTTCAATCAACAACATAAATGGCAGCTATTTATGTGGACTTCACCAAATTGACTAGGGAACCTGATGGACTAGTAGTTATCCATTGGGCAGCAATGTCTGGTCAACAGTTTGAAATCACCATAAACAGTCTTACAAGCTGACAGGAGGTCTCTGAGTCAGCATTGACTTGAAGGCAGTGAATTTGTTTTGTTGTGTCATGTCACTAGATGAGAGACAGAAATCAAATTGACTATGTCTGTGGTGGAGAAGCTCAAAAGTGGCAGCTAAAACCAAGGTCAGGGATAGACTGTGGAACAGACCATCAATTGCTCAGATGTAAGCTCAGGTTGGAGCTGAAGAAAAGCAAACTAAATCCACAAGAGCCAAAATATGACATTGAGTTTAGAGGCCATCTCAAGAACGGATATGGTGCATTGAAAACTAATGAATAAAGACAATGTCAACTGTGGATGACATCAAGAACAGCATGCAGGAAGAAAGCAAAAGACCATTAAAAGAAAATGAAAGAGAGAAAAGAAAAAGTGAATGTCAGAAGAGGCATTCAAAGTTAAAAGGAAAGTAACCCTGAAATTGGAACATGAATGGAAGAAATAATGAAGGTTAAAAGCTGAACAGAAAGTTTCACAAGGCAGCTCACAAAGACATTAAATATTATAAGGAAATGTGCAGAGAAGTGGAGTTAGAAATCCAAAAGGGGAGAATATGCTCAATATTTCTTAAGCTGAAATAGCTGAATAAAGAAAAAATTAAGCTTTGAGTTGAAATTGTCAAGGATTCCAGGGGCAACACTCACATAATAGCCATGGAAATGTTTCAACAAACTGATGCACTGTTGCAAGCACTCACTAGCGCATGCCACGAAATTCAGAAAACAGCCACCTGGCCAACTTTCCAGGAAAGATCCATGTGTGCGCCCACTGCAAAGAAAAGTGACCCACCTGGAGGAGGGAACTACCCAACAGTATCATTTATGTCACAGGCAAGTAAAATTTTGCTGAAGATAATTGAAAAGCAGATGCAGCAGGTACCACAATACAGAGCTTCTAGAAATCCAAGCTGGATTGAGGAACAGGTGTGGAAGGAGGGATATATCATTGTTGGCATACTTACTGCCATCAAGTCAATGCTGATTCATCTCTGCCTCCTCAGGTAATGTAGAACTTGTTCCTTGTGAGTTTCTGAGACGAGAACTTTATGGGAGTAGAAAGCCGCATCTTGTTCTTGCGTAGCTGCTGATGGTTTCAAACTGCGTGCAGACTGCAGTCCAACATGTGACCACTATACCACCAGGCTCCTTTATTACAACTGCATAGTTTGAAAATCAAGGTGAGTGACAGGGTTGTATCCTTTTAACATACTTCTTCAGTTGTACACTGAACTAATCATTTGAGAAGCGGGATTGTATGAAGAAGAATGCCGCACCAGGACTGAAGGAAGATTCCTTAACAACCTTTGGTACACAGATGACACAACCTTGCTTGCTGAGAGTAATAGAACTTGAAACTCAGAGGCCACAGGCTGCATCGCAACTAGACCAATAAACAACATCATGATAGATGGAGAAAATATTGTGATTGTCAAGGACTTATTTTACCTTTTACATTGGTTTCCATAACCAATGCCCATGGACATAGCAGTCAAGAAATCAAAGGAAAATACTGCATGCGGGTAAATCTACTGTACAGTGTTTTTAAAAATCATTTTATTGGGGGCTCATACAACTCTTCTCACAATCCATACATACATCAATTGTATAAAGCACATTTGTACATTCGTTACCCCCATTATTCTCAAAACATTTGCTTTCAATGTAAGCCCCTGGCATCAGCTCCTCATTTCCCCCCCTCCCTCCCCTCTGTTCCCTCCCTCATGAACCCTTGATAATTTATAAATTATTATTTTGTCATATCTTTTCCCCCCAAAATTAAGATCATATCTATTTTTATTATTTGGGACAACGTTTTTTTTTAAGCAAAGACGACAGTTTAAGTATTAAGGTATGCTTGACCCCAAGCTGTAATATTTTCGATCACCTCCTTTGCATGGAAACCTGGACAGTGAATAAGGAAGATCAAAGAAGAATTGAGGACCTTAAGTTATAGTGTTGGTGAAGTACACTGAATATACTACGGACTTTCAGAAGAAAGCACCAATCTGCCTTGGAAGAAGTATAGCCAGAATGTTGTTCCTTAACACCAAGGATGGTAAGACTTCATCTCGTGCACTTCAGACATGTTCTTAGGAGGAATCAATCCCTGAAGAAGGACACCACACTTGGTAGAGGATTAGTGGGAAAAGGGCAGACTCTCAATGAGATGGCTTGGCACAGTGACCCCAACAATGGGCCCATTATGAGGAATGGGACAGGACAAGGCAGCGTTCATTCTGTTGTACATACGGTCACTAGGAGATGGGATTGAAATCCACTCAACAATGCCCAACTACATCTGTGTGAGCAATTTCTTGACAGCTCATGAGTTCTGTGAGCCATTGCAGTGAATTAAGGAACCCAAAGAGGGAGGCAGAGTGAAGAGGGAGTCCATGAGGTTACAGATAATGGAGTGAATGCAGAGAAGTTTGGAAAAGTCGGACATTTGGAACATACTTAACTCCATGTCCTAAAAACCAGCTTTGTGCTGACCTTTCGAAACGATGTTCGTGCAGAAGCCCTTCACATTGCAGGTATGTTCAGGGCTGGGAATACTTTCCAGGGGTCAGCAAACGGAGAGAATGTGACTACCCTAACTGTGACAGAGTATTTAACTAAACAAGCAGAATCTTGATGATGTTAAAGCATTGAGGCAAGTTGGGCCCCTTAACAATTTGAAGCCTCTTTTTTCCCAACAATTTTTTTGTTTTGGTGTGTGTGTGTGTGTGTGTGTGTGTGATCTAAGTGAGTTTTTATAAAGGAGAGAAATTTCAGGTGTTACAGTTAACTGAAAACAGGACTGCACCCCCCACACGTGGCCATCTGAGGCAGGAGAAGGAGAAAGTAGGGAGTGGGGAAGAGAAGGAGGGAGGGAGGGAGGGAAGGACGGAGAGACAGAGAGAGAGAGAGAGAGAGAGAGAGAGAAAGAGAGAGAGAGAGACCAAAGCACGGCCAAGCAGAAAGCAGAGGAGCTGAGGGCTCCCAACAGTTTTATTGACATATAGTTCACATCTCATACAATTCAATGGTTTGATCACATCTAGAAGAATTGTACAATCATCACCACAATCAGTTTTACATTTTCTTCTTTCTTGTACTCATTCTTATTCGCTCTCCATTTCTCCACAATGCCCCCTGCCATACCGCCAAGGAACCATTAATCCAGTCTTATAGATTTACTATAGTGGATTTCATAGACACATACACATTTTTAAAAACTAAATAATAACGGGGTAAAATATATAAAACCTCAATAAAAAAAGAAAGCAGAAAATATTTTTAAGTAGAACAATTTTTAATGGATCATAAGGGTGTTAAGATGATAGAGTGCTAAATTTTAATCTAAACACATCTGCAACAATCCACTTTCCAATGTGTACCAGGTTGTTCACATCCCTGGTCCGTGGTCAGAGGGGATTCACCTGGGCTTAATCCACGTGTATTTCCTTCCCCCTACCCTTAAATAAAACTGAAACACCTTTAAAATGGGTCAAAGGGGAGATCAAGTGATTTTAACCTAACACGTCTGCCATGCTCAACTTGACAGTGCTGTCTGATAACAGGGCTATTCACATCCCTCAACTATGGTCAGAGGGGATTCACCCGAGGCTTGATTCATGTGTGGAGCCTTCTGACCTCCAAATGCATTGATCAATCTGTGCTCTCCAAATAATTAATTCAGTTCTCTTTTAAATTTTTAGTATATATTTTATTGGGGTCTTTACATCTCTTCTCACAATTCATACATTCATCCATCATGTCAACCACACTCATATACATGCTGCCATCATCACCTTCAAGCATTCTCCTTCTACTAGAGCCCTTGATATCAGCTCCTCATTTTTTTCTCCTCCCTCCCCCACCTTTCCTCCCTCATGAGTCCTTGATAAGTCATAGATTATTATTTTCATATCTTACATCATCCACTGTCACTTTTCACCCACCCTTCGGTTGTTCGTCCCCATGGGAGGGGGTTATATGTCGATCCTTGTGATTGATTCCCCTTTTCTGCCCCTACCTTCCCCTAATCATCCTCCTGGTATGTCTATTCTCATTGTTGGCCCTGAGGGGTTAATCTATCCTGGATTCCCCATGTTGCAGGCTCTTATCTGTAGCAGTGAGCGTCTTCTGGTCTAATCTGATTTTTAAGGTAGAATGAGGTCATGAAAAAAAAAAGAGAACCTGATGCTAAGGGCTTAAGTGGAGAGCAAATGCTTTGAAAATGATGAGGGCAATGAATGTATAGATGTGCTTTACACAACTGATGTATGTATGGATTGTGATAAGAGTTGGATAAAACCCTAATAAAACGTTTTTTAAAAGTTTTTTTAAAAACTTGAGGAAAGTTGAGTGTTTCATTGGTGCTATACTGCACCCTGACTGGCTCATCTCTTTCCTGTGACCCTTCTGTGAGGGGATGTCCAATTGTCTCCAGATGGACTTTGGGTCTCCACTCCACACCCCGCCCCCCCCCCCCCTTGAGGGCCTGGTAGCTTCTAACTGATGACCTTACGGTTAGCATCCCAGCTAATTACCACTACACCACACAGATGAATTAGAGGTGGCAAACTGCAGTTCGGTTCATAAGATACAGAATGGCAGTTTGGAAGATCTGTGACTTAGAGATCCCTGGTGGTGCTGTGGGTTAGTCTTTGGGCTGCTCACCACAAACTTAACGGTTCAAATCCATGAGCCATTCTGTGGGAAAAATGGAAGAAAGATGAGGCTTTTTGCTCCCAGAAAGACTTCCAGTCCCTGAAATCTTATAGAGGGCCATCGGTATGAGTCTTAATCGATTTGATTTCAGTGGGGGTCCTTAAGGTTTGTTTTTCGGTTTGATTTCATGTTGTCATAGATCCACAAAGGAGTTATCCACAGCCTTACCTAAGTGGTGTGAGGAAGTGCAATCCGTTACAGTAAGCTGGATCATAGAACGCAAAGCAATAGGGAATTTGTTGGTCATCAGTTATTTCTAAGAGCACCGATCTAAGGTGAAGCTCGAGACAGGCCCTCTGGGACCCAGGAGATTCTCAGCAGTGCCTCGGAGTCCTCCCATGCTATATCTGTTTCCTGTGGCTTTTATAACAAATGACTAAATTAAGTGGCTTAACACAGCTCAAATTCATTATCTTACAATTCTGGAAGTCAGAGGTCTGAAATGGGTTCAAGTCCAAGGTGGTAGGCATGAATACAGTATATCAGGGAAGAATGGTGTAGCTAAGTATTGTATGTAAACCGAGCAGTGGCTTTCATTTGGAGTCATTTCCATAAAAATATAGCCAAAGAAAGATTTCTCTAAGACTTAGCTGCCATATTTATTCTGAAGATTATTCCATGGTGTATGGTACAGACTTGGAAAGCAAATAAGAAATTCATTATAGCACTTTCATTTATTTAAAATGCCACACGTGTGGATGAACTGTGAAACTTCTCAACATTGTCTAAATGTGGCCACAGCTGCCACCTTGATTTTGTCAGAGTTGACTGCCTTCACGAGGATGCTATTTTGGGTGCTATGTGAATGAAGGATCACTAGATATACTCTTTGTGTCTCTGTCTCTCTGTCCCTGTCTTTCTCTCTTATGTAATCATTAGCATGAGTAATAGCACCTCTGATACAAGAGCCCATTAACCAGCACATCCTCTCTCTGTTATTAAATGTAAGTGCAGGGTGAACACATAGGCTCCACGAGTTCTTTAGCTTGGCTCCAAGTTTAATCTGCTGTTCTGGATAATCCAGCTCATCGGTAGGATGCAAGGTTTGGGATGCTGCATTAGTGCCACTTTCAGTTTCATTTACAAGAATCGGGCATCCCAGGTAAGGCCATGTGGCAGAAGCACGCCTGCCTGTGTGATCCAATTATCACAATTGACGAAACCCGAGGCTGGAGGAACAAACTCTGAGCACCTAGTTTGCACAAGGTGATGGATGACAGTGAAAGCCCAACATCCGCTTGCAGAGTTCCCACATGGATTAAGCCTCGGGAGCATTTCCTCTGGCCATTGACCCAGGAGACCAATACCCTTGCCATTGGACAGAGTTTATTGGGAAGTTGTTTAATGCAGATGCAGTTAGATTAAAAACCAACACCGAATGATTTATTCTCCCTTTTGACCCATTTTAAGTTTGTTCCAATTTCATTTTCTGCTTTCTTTTGGATTGAGGTTTTCCCTCTATTTTATTTTGTTATTGTTGTTAGGCTGTTTTTGAGGGGTTTGGTAGTTTTTTAAATATGAAATCTAGAATTGGTAGGGTTTTTTTAAATATGACATCTAGAATTAATCCAATAACTGGATGAATCGCTCCTTAGGGTTATCAGAGGGGAAGTTAGCGGGGAGGGGGTGAGGGGTGGGGTGAGGGGCGGGGAGGGGGAAGTTGGCGGGGAGGGGGTGAGGGGTGGGGGATATAAGTGATGGCAAGGAGAAAATGTTCTAAAGGTGATTGTGGTGGTCATTGCCCTTCTTATCTTTGAAACTGTGCTTAAACCATTGAATTGTATGGCATGTGAATGATAGCAATAAAAACTAAATTTTGGAAAGATTAGAAGTTTTAGAAAAAATCAGGCCTTCCTTATGGGCCAGTCCTTTCACTTGTGGGGTCTCCTTTTCTACATTGCTGAGTATGGCATCCCTTTCCTGGCTCACCTCAGTTGCCATGTTTGTCTTTCAGCTTTCCCTAATCAACTGAGGGCAGAGCAATCTCCCTTCTTTGAAAAATGTTCCATTTAATGTCTGTTGCTCTCGTTGTCACTGTACGGTGTCATCAGTTATATTTTCATATATACATCAGAGACACCAAGGATTATTAGTTGACTGATTTGATGGATTACAGTCTAGTCTACGCTGGAAGAACTGGGAATGAATGAAAAGGAAAAGACAGATGATTGATTGGATATGCGGAGGTTGAGGGAGAAGGTGGAGTTAGAGTTGATGCTATTATTTCAAGGTTGGTAGCCCCACTGACAGAAATAGATCATGTTCTCAGCTCTCATCTAGATGATCCACTTTTTGTCTGCTAGTATAGATGAAGTACTCAATTAATCCTTGTTGGGATTAATTGCATTCACTTCAACTGGAACCTTTTATCTTTTGGGGACTTGTCGAAAATCTCAGAGTAGTACCCTCCATGCTAGTTCCCATGTTCCCGACTGTCCTTGCCAGACGGTGCAGGGAATGGGACCCTTACAAGTCAGCCACCTAATATGCTCAATTCTGCCCACACAAGCACACACTCCCTTACTGTCAGCACTACATGCCCCACCTTCCTCTGTTCCTCTCCCAGGTCACTGTCATCATTGCTACGGCAGGCCTACTTTGAGGGAGAAACGCAATGGCAGTGACTTCAGTTTTATTTCTTTATTGTTGTTGGGTTGGGTTGTTTTGTTTTTTGTAGGCTTTTCTTTATGTGAAACCTAGAATTAATCCAGTAGCTGGATTAATAGTTTCTTAGAGTATGGTGGGGGAAGTTGGGAGGAAATGGGGAACTATTATTAATGGAGACAAGACAGAAGAAAATGTTCTAAATTGGAGTGTGGTAGTGATTGCCCTTATCTTTTAAATGATGCTTAAACCATTGAATTTTGTCTCGTTGTCTGAAGGAGGGTGTTGAAGGAGATCAGGAGACTTGGGAGCAGGTCACTGTCGGTTCCAGGAGGGACGAAGTGACTGAGAAGGCAGACTTGACTGAGAAGCCGCAAGAGCCTGCCATAGATAAAGACCAAACAGACACAGTGGGAAAGCAACCCATCACAATCTCCTGTGGCAGAACTCACTTACAAAGGATTATGGAAAAGGACAAGGTCAGATGGCCTCATCCGTGTTCTTCTCACGATAGCACCCTTGTTGCCCAGTCCCCATTGTCTTGCAAAGTAAGACAATGTCTTTCACTTCCAGATGGGGAAGATGTTGCAAAAGGTACAATCTGTTGTGAACAGAATTTTTTTAATGACCAGAGCCAAGAAGTGAGCAGTAGTCAGTCAGTATGGGAAAAATAAGAAAGATAAACACCCACCACGAGAGAGTGAGGAGGTCCTGGAGAGCTCTGCTCCTTCAGGTGCCACCTCTTGCTCACAAAGTGCTAACAACCTTCAAGGACCTGGTGTGGCCTCGGAGGAGGCGCAGGAGAAACCCTGAATGATACCCTGAATGATAGAGACATGAGATGTGACACTCAGAGAATATACTGATGAGTGGTTTGTGGTTTAAATAAATTGCACAGGTAGGAAGAGGAGATGCATGTGTCTGTGGGTCCCTTGGCGATGTGAGGGAGGGGAGGAAGAGGTTTCAAACACTGCCTTGGGCTTTTTTCCCCACATGTCTTATACAGGCAGCTGTCTCATTTCACCCACTTTTCTGCTGTCTGCCGCCCTGGGAGGGGGGCCATAAGTCGGTCATTGTGATCGGTTCCCCCTTACTCCCCACCTACCCTAAACCCCCTAGTATCAGTGCTCCCCTTATTGGTCCTGAGCAGTTACCTGTTCTGGATTCCCTGTGATTTGAGCTCTTATTTATAAATTATCAAGGGGCATGGGGGAGGGAGGGGGCAAGGGGGAGGGGGAAAACACGGAGGTGATGCCAGGGGTTCAAATAGAAATAAAATGTTTGACAAAGATGACAACGTATGTACAGATGTGTTTGAAAAAATGGATATATGTATGGATTATGCTAAGAGCCCCCAATAAAATAAACAGCAACAAAACACTGACGGCTCTGGTATGAATAAAATCAAGTAGCTAGCTCAGTGACAAGTTTACTAAGTAGCCTGAGCAACTATTTCTCCAGAAATTGGGTTTTTATTGTTCTTGCCCTTAATATGGTCTCTCTGCGATTTGCTTCTCAGGATTCCTTGATCTTGTATTAATTTAAGGTAACACAGAATAGTGTTTTGTACGCGGGTAATTTGTGGGCAGCTTTGTTTCTCAGGAAGTGTTTGCTGGATTCCCTGACTGACCACATTAGCCTGGCCAGGATGCTGGCAGAAGCACTGGAAAGAGCATGGGTGTGCTGGGGGGATGATCCCTGCAAGTAAATGCGTCCTCTCTTATATGCAACCCCCAGGTGTCTTTCGGGAGGAAAATCCACTCCACCAGGCCAGAGAAGCTAAGGGTGCCCTTTGGAAATGGTTGTGCTGAGTGGGGTCGGCATGGGGACTAGAAGTGGAATGAGGTTTGTTAGAGGGCGGGCTGAGGCACTAGAGCAGTGGTTCTCAACCTTCCTAATGCTGCGATCCTTTAATGTGGTTCATTTTGTGGTGACCCCCAACCATTAAATTATTCTCATTGCTACTTCTTCACTGCCATTTTGCTACTCTTATGAATCGGGCGACCCCTATGAAAGGGTCATTCCACCCTCAAAGGCGTCGCAACCCCCAGGTTGAGAACCGCTGCACTATCGTGTGATATCATGGACCAGAGAGCCTGTCTGAACTGAAATCTCCCCACAAAACCACCTCATTATCCTGCACAGAAAAGGTGCTAACGAAATGTACCAGCAACTAGAGTACGATGCTTGGTATGATTAGTGTGCTGCTTTATGCCCCAAATCAAGACAAAATTAAATCATACCTTATCTTCTCACATGAAGGCCTTGGGATTTAATTGGAGTGTTGTAACTAGAATCCTGCAGCAGCTCAGCCTTTATGACAGCGTAGGCCTAGTCAGGACATAGAATCATTTAACTAGTGGAATACTCAGACTCATGGCAACCCTGTGAGACAGGTTTGGGTGGTGTAAGGGTTATGTACTAAGTTTTTTACCACCAAGGTCAGCAGTTCGAAACCAGTAGCAGCTCCTCAGGAGAAAGGCTGTCTATTGCCATACAGTTAGTCTCAAATACTCACAGAGCCAGTTCTACCCTGCTATATGGTCGCTATGAGTCACGATTGACTTGGTGGCAGTGAGAACCAGGGGAATGGGGCATTAAGAAAATGGTATATTGTACATTTGGGGGAGAGTACCCAAGGAAGAACACTCAAAAAGGGCCCACCTCATAGGCTCAAACCTTGTTACGCAGCTGTCACATCAATAGCACAGGTGACTGGTTTGCTAGTCAGATCTTGCCAGCAATCACTGAGTAAGCAGGAAGCGCCCTTCTGGCAGTTATGGTGAAAGCAGGGTATGGTCTTGGGAGTGGGGCACCCCCTGGTGACCCTCTAGCACACAGGTAGGGTACACAGATGAGCCACAACCAACTGCCAGGTCCATGACGCAAGCCAATGGACTGGGGCAGTAGCACTTATGTGCAGGTCAGGACTAGTCACCAGGATGATAGGATATAAATCAGGAATGATTGGATAGAGTTGGGATCTGGGCATAGCGTCCATATTTCAATGGCAGCAGAAAAAAAAATGATCACTTGCGGAGCAAAGAAGCTCCCCAACGACCTCAAGGACCAGATACTCAGAGCTCGAGCTGGAGTATCACCACCAGGTTATCTTCGTACCAACACTGACACTCCCCTCTGCACCTGCTGGAATCCCCCATCCATGGAGTGTCTTTCTGACACCAGCTACTTCAGAAGTGTATAATGGATACATGAATACATACAGGGTGTCTATTCCTTATTGCAGAGCATGTTTGGGAGACTGAATTAATAACTGGCACGAGGTCTATCCTTTTCTATTATTCCGCTGCCCACATGCACCTTAACACACCTGAGGCACTGCACAGCAATGTAATGCTCTATGTCCCCATAAGGGACAGGTCAGCATCCGCCAACAGCCATTACTTATAATACCTCAGTACTAAATTGTAAAGTTAACCTAAAAGACCATGTGCATAAAACAAAATAGGAAGCAGAGAGAATAGGCTAAATTCCAGTAAGCATGTCAATTAAGCAGAGAGAACACCTGTAAAGCTGTTTGGCAAGTTGGTCATAAAGTAGACACTCAATAACCAATGGCATCTTTCCTCCCAGGCAAAGTCTGCGATGACTGAAAACTTGAGTTAACTTGGTAGAGCGGCAGTAGCTATTATTCCCCAAAAGGACGTTTGTTAATGCCCTATGTATGAAGTTTCCCCTCTGATCCTTTATTAGGTGTGTGTGGTAAGCAGAATGATGCCCCTTCACATCTTTCCCCTCCCCAGAAGATACCCTGATGCTAATCCTTAAAACCCCAGGAAACTAATTGCCACGGAGTTGAATCTGACAGACCTTGAGGCTGTAAATCTTTAAAGGAAAGCTGCAACTTCCTCCCAAGGACCAGCTGGAGGGTCAGAACTCCCAATCTTGTGGTTAGTAGCTCCTTAGAATCTGTGAGCATTGTTCTTACAAAACAAAGGGGATTTAAAGATAAAAAGAATATTGCTACTCAGTGACCTTAAAATAAATTCCTAGATAAGTATTATTAGATAGGCCCAATGTAATCACAAAAGTCCTTTGTCCTTTAAAGGATGTGGGGGGTGCAGGAAGGGGGGACAGGGGAAGGGCTGAGAAAAGAGAAGATGGCTATGTAAGGACTTGGCCTGACAATTCTGGCTTTGAAGATAGGGCTAGGAGCCAGTGCATGGGAGTGATCTATCGAGGACAGGCAAAAAAACGGGAACCTTTTTTTATGCCAAAAGGCCAGCCACCCGCCCCACCCCCTGCCTTCCAGGAACACAATCCTGTCAACACTTTATTTTAGCCCAGTGACCTCTATTTTTAACTTTTGACATCCCAAACTGTAAGATAATTTCTTATTTTAAGCCACTAAATGTGTGCTAATTTGTTACAGCCAAGGTGGTAAATTAATACATTGAGTATTAAAAAAAAATTGACCACAGGTCACCTGGAAACCTGACACATAAATTAAGAGACTCAATTTACATCCAGAATAGTTACACACACTGAAAATGTTGAATTACCTTTTATTTGGAAAAAATTACATAACATGCCAAATTCATTAATAACTAAAGAGCATCAAGTTCATGGATTAATACAATCATACTAACATCACATTTCTTAAAACTAGTTCATTGAAATCGATGAAAAGATGTACATGCAGAAACAAAATTCTAATTTTTCTATTTTTTCAAAACCCTTTTGCATTTTAAAAAAATTCCATTTTGTCATTTTTTCCACTTGATTTTTCCAAAAATGTTTCTCCACGTTTACAAAATTGTGACTATAGTTCTTTCAAATTTATTATATAAAATTTATTATATAAAACACTTAATTTTTAAAAAAACATTTCATTTAAACAATTTTTCTTTTATCTTCCAAAACTATTTTTCTAAATTATCTTATGCTCTTAAAATCAATGTTTTTCCAATTTTATCCTTTTTAATTTTCCTTCCAAAATGTTTCTAATAAACATTTATTTTTCCAAAATTCCTTCCATTTAAAAAATTGATTTACAAAATACTTTTATTGTCCATTTTCCAAGTTTTTTTTCCAAACTTTAATTCATTTTTAAAATTTTCAACAACTTTTTTAACATTTTCATTTGATTTTCCCAAAACAAAATTTCTTCCCATGTGTAAGAACTTTGGTTTTCAAAAATATTTTTTTCTTATTTAACTTTCTTTTCATTTGGCATTCCCCCCGTCCAGCCAAAAAAGCACCCCCAAAAAATTTCCTTCCAGGTTGCAAAACCTTTTGAAAAATTATTTAACACATCAAACATTTTCACTTTTCAAAGTGGTCCGGAACTTTGTTTTTCCAGTATCTTCTTTTCCCTTCTTTTTAAAACGTATTGTACATTTTATCCACCCACCACCGCAAATTTTTTTCATCCCAGAACACTTTCCTTCACTTCAGAATGAAAGGCAAGGTGAGGATGGACTCCGTGCTGCGAAAGCAGGCCATCTGGATGTGAAGAGAAGGCACGTGCTAAAGCGGACTCAGTCTTTGACCCTGGAACACCTTTCCTCTCTGCAGGGTTTTGTAAGCAGTATTACCAAGTTAAGACAGGTTTTATTCCTTGAAGGACTAAGTTCACTGTGCTACAAGGTCCAGAGGTAGAAAATCTGGAATTCCGAAGATTGTCATAGGGTTCTACATAAAGTTCCAGTAAACCATGCTATTTAAGATCATGCAAGTACTCCATTAAGAAAAAAGAGAAAGAAAAAGGGGCTGAAATCACTAACAGCCAATGTCTTTCTACCAGGTAACCGGAGAAAAGAACCATTTTCTTGTGGGCCCTTTTGCATTGAAGTGAAAGGAAAGTCATTTAACATCTTCAGTCTGGTCCTTGGGCAGGGGGTCAGCCCATTACTACTAAATGGCCAAGAGGCTGCCAGATTTACTTGCCTCATTTACTCTTCTTGTTTAGTCAAGCAAATTGGAGTAATGAATAGCCAAGTTTCCTACTCCTTCTGAGAGGCATCCCCAGCTGCCTCTGTGCCACAACTCCCGGAATCCTCTGCCCGTTTCTGGAGCTCTTCAAAAACCTCCTTGTGCATATAGAAGAAGATGTACCCACCAAGGGGTCTAATCACTACCTTCTTTGGATCCTCAGCCAACATCGAAACTTTCAGGTCACTGTAGGTGAACCACTCCTTCTTCTCAAAGTCGTAGGCATCGTTGACATAATGGCCTGATTGCAGGTTATCCCCCACATGGCTGATCATGCCAAAGAGCTGATAGGCAAAAGGACCACTGACCTGCTTCTCTCTTTCAGCATTAATGTCTTCATCTTCGCTGGCTGAAGTATCTTGCTTTCCAATCCTCTGACTAGAACATGATTTACACTGGGATTCCACTTTAGCCATCTGGCAACTTACTTCCACGGGTCTGGTAAGATCCTCGGTGTGCCCTTGAGCATCTGGCTTCGCAAGATGTGGCGACGATGTTTCCTGAGGCCACGAGTACCTTGTCTCCTCTGAATCTCTGGGCGACACCACACACACATTGTGGGGTTCTTCTGTTTTCTTCCCATTTCCAGACTGTGTTGGTGGAAACATTTCCATATATTTCACAGGATTGTATGCCTGCTGGAGATGGGCCCATACATTACTTTTACTGCTGCATTTCTGATGCTTGCCTGAGCGACCTTTTGGCAGCTGCTCTTTACTGGCTGCCTCTAATCTTGAGCTTCCCTTTTCTGGGTCTGTTATACCTGGCTGAGGACCCTTTGCTAAACCTTCACCCTGCTGTTTTCTTGCCCCTTCCTCCTTGGCGCTCTGAGCTCTTAGCGCCTCTATCTGCTTGGGTGACACAAGGTACTTAAACAAGGAATCAAAGTCGGAGGACGAGTTGACTGATGGTTTGGGTGGCTCAGACACACCTTTTGTCACAACTTCAGAGAGTACTTCAGCTTCCGAATCCCAAATATGGACAGAGTTTCCCAAGGGAATAGGTGGCTGGGTGCTTTCATCACAGTGAGAAGCTAAATCTATGTATTTGGGAATAAGAACAAGCTGCTGATCCTTGCTTAAGAACCAATGATCACAATAGTTATAGCGTTTCAGATGAACAATGAGAACCCTGGGAAGCTTCTTAAAGGCATATGTGGCAATTGACCCTATGTGATTACACCTCTCACATCTATAGTCGATTTCTTCTGGTTCAAAGAAAAAATCTAAACTGGACTGAATGCAAAATTCTTTTTTACCCTTTTTTCGGGGAAGGTGGATCGAGAGGTAATTGTTCACTTCCGGTTTGATAACAACGTGAGCACAACCCTGACAAATGAATGAGTATTGCAGCTCAAACTCAAAATTTGTGGTGATTGGACACACCAGCGCTTCTGGCACAGCACGCTGAGGCACGCTGCCTGTCTCCACTTCACAACTGGCCTCCAACACCACTTGCACTTTGCTCAAACTCTCTTTCATGTGTTGGAAACAGTGGCCTAAAAACTCATGGGCATCATTCTGGATGTTCGTAGAGAAAGTACTGGTGATGGTTGAAATGATTCTCTTAATGTTTTCAAGTATTTTGTCCTTAATGTTGATGTTGCATACATTTCGCAACAGAAGCAGCTGAGCACAACATAAAGTCAGATCATTAAAGGGAACTTGACCCCACTGGAGGCTCTGGCTCAGTAAATCATCACAAAACGAAGGGATAGAAAAGAGGGATTGCAGGACAGCGTTCATATAGCAAGTGTTGCCGGTATTGGGGAAGCCTTGCCACTGTTTATCAGGACAAAAGGCAAAGCACAACTCAGCTTCCTCCCACGATTCTAGGCCATCCTGTTGATAGGGCGGCTCAAAGAGATGGCTCAAAAGGTTTGAGAAAGAGACTGCTCGCATTTGTTGAGTCTTATCTAGGGCAGAGCTTTCACCAGAACTGGGATCAAACTGAGCTGCAAATTTCAATTTCGCATTCTGTCTAAATCCTTTGAAAGCCAATGGTTTCTCAAGATGGAGGGTGACATATCTCACAGGATGTACACTGAGTTTCTTGATTAGGAGGTACCTATACGTTTTCGCCTCCTTGATGCGACGGGAGGATTTCTTCTTGCTTTTCCCACGTCCACGTTCTGATGACACTGTGTGGGCATCGAGTAAGCAAGCTGCTAACAATGAGGACAACTCCCTTTCCAGTGCTGCTGCCAGTGACCCACTCTGGGAGTTCCCCCCTCTCCGTTGAGCTGAGGCTAGGGCCCCTTCCTGTGCTGTTGTGCTGGAAGAACTACCTATATCTTGAGGAGATCCCGCGGATGGTGGATCTTCTTTTTTCTGAACCCTATCCAGAATGCTCTTCAACTGTACAGCATCACTGTAGGCCAACTGGCCAATATACAGGAAGCTATTATTTTGGAAAGTGATATGGAGGTGATTTTGCCCTTCTTCATCCAATCTATAGACGATCTCTCTCACATTATTAGTTAGCGGGAAATCTTTTATACTGTCTTCAGTGCTGAAATGGATCACCATTCTAACCTTCTCATCCTCTTCCACGATCTCAATATATGCACCTTTTGACTTACTCAACCCATTCTTCTTGGTCCATATTTGGACAGAACCAGGTACCAGCAGAGTGGTCATCTTGCCGCAGTTGCAAAGCAAGCACCCACACGCACAGCCTAGATTATTGACAATCTTTACGTCCCGATTTGTTTTGCCTAGTCCAATTCTGGAGACAATGCTGCAGAAATAGTTCTCTAGTCCCGTATCTTAAAGGATCGGTGGATTACGTTCAGATTCTGGATAGCCAGCTCCTTTGGTGGCGAGACCAATGCCTTTAGAAAGCTGCTCAGCGACACGAGGGGACAGAGCTTGAATCCCAAGGAAAGGCACTACTGGGGGGGGGGGAAATCAAGGAAAACAAAACAAAACCAAAGATTAGGTTATATGAGAAATGCTTACATAAACTTAAAACTGTATTTCCATAAATACAATCTCCTTTCCACCAGAATACTCAACTCTATTCTGACTTAAGTTCTTGACTTTAATCGCAAGCATGAAACTCTTGAAAGACTTTCAATACCCAGCTGAAAAGCTTACTGAACAGCAAGGCCACAAGTGGCTGCAGAGGAAATAATCCTCCTGGTACCAGAATGCCCTGCTAAGCACAGTAAGTTCCAAGTAGTTCTCAACCCCCCCCAGATAAATATCCCTTGAAGCACATAAGTCTACAACACTTGAAGCATGGTCCACTCCAAATTTTAAAAGTCCCTTTTTAATACAGTTGGGTTTTTCCCCCTTTATTTTGGCAACAATGAAAGTCCACATTCATTCACAGCAAACTCCCAAACAAACCTGTGTCTATGGTGGACTATTGCCCACTGGTGCCGACAACATTTTCTAGGATATCGTCTTTACAGAAGGCAGCTCACTCCTGGAATTTGGGAAAGTTCAAATTCTCAACCTTTGAAAAGGTGGCAGATTGCAAGCCGTTGGTGTGAATCTGTCCTCCTGGCGGTTAGAAAGAGCTACTTCCACGTGCTCCTCTAATTTGTGCCACTTGACAATGACCATGAAGCACATGATTTTTCCCTTCCACGCCAGGCCTTTTGCCTTCTAAACCACCAATGAGACAAGGGTTGGGAATCTCTGTCGAGAATTGCACAGGCATCCATTCTGAACTTCAGTTCAAGGATTCCTCAAACAAATGCTGAGGTCCTTTAAAGTCTAAGCGAAAGGCCATTGAGTTGATTCAGGTGACCTCAGGAGTGTCAGAGAAGACAGGGCTCTGTTGGGCGCTTCATTGCATGTGCTTCATTGGTGGCGGATGGGTTCAGCACTCTATTACCATACAAGTCTTACAAGGTGCTAGTGGGTAGCCAGGAGCCTACCACCTTTCCTTTAGCAGATTTGCAACACACAAGGTTTCAGAAGGTTATTTCTGCATGTTTTGGTTAATCTCACAAGGGATAAATCTGCAATTCCAATTCTTTACATAGAATAATCTTAAGGTAAATTCTGCTAGCTTTTAGGTTGAACCACCAATACACAATCCCCACAACAATAAAAGCAACTGGCTCTTCACACAAAAGGCCAGAAGGCTTAGAACCCCACCCTGCAGTTCAGGTTATGCACACTTAATCATAATAATTTAGTGAGAACTTAGACTGCTTTGGGAATATTTGTCCCTTGAAACCCTACCGTTCTGTCTCCCACCATTCCTGCTTTCATTATTCCAGGAGCAAGGAAAACCTGACAATAATTAAGTGAGTATACACCTTTCAAAGTGAACATTCATTTCTTACTACCAATGCACCCATTAAAGAAGAGTAATAAAACAAGACGAAAGCTCAATTAAAGACTTATTTTCTTTCAAGGGTTATAGTTCAATGGATGATGTTTCAAGGGGAAAAAAGTAACGATTTGTTTTCACAGGGGTTACAGAGAGTTAAAGTCCAGAGTCAATTTCCCATCACTGCTGGGGGTCTTTCCAAGAATGCCCAGAAGAGCTCTGAAAAGCAAATCAGCCTCAAATCCCATTCGTTTGGAATGAAACACCGCTTAGTGATCTTGAACAAACCAATTCCACTCTTACAGCTCATCAAGTGATCTGGAAAATGATCTTATGTGTGGCATTTTTCTTTCTATGCACCTATGATCCTGTGCTGTCTTTACCTGCTATCAAGCTGGCCTCCAAGTTCCAGAGACCACCCCATCCTGAGATCAGACCTTTGTGCCCTACAGACTGGTCACTGGCTGGTTTCGGAAAGAGGTGAGGGGGGCCTTCCTTTATAGTCTACTGGAAGTCCCCCAAATTCCTGTGAAGCCTCTTCAGTAGCACAGCAACACGCTAATGTCCATTGGCAGGTTCCTGAGGGCTGTACTTGAGGAGTGTGGTAGTGACATCATCTGGTGTCAATTTGGGGCTTGAGAGGAATAAGAGTGAAGGGTTGGAGTCATCTGTCAATTGGGTCATAGCCAATGAGGCCTCTGTGTGGGCATGGCCTTCCCCTGATGATTCTGGGAATTGCCTCTTTGGAGGCAGGAGAAATTCTCACTACTAACTCCCTGAGAGACACTACTGACAAGACGCATGGCACTCTGCTGATAAGACCCCATGCCCTGGAAACTGGAGGAGCCACGTGGAGACCCTTGTCAGTGCTGAGATGCTTCTACCACCACAGGATCCACAAGACTTTGCACCTACTGTCCTATAATCTTCCTGCATTTGGTGTTACTGCATGTGTTTCGTGAGTCAGAAGAAGACTTTATAGGTTGTTGCCATATAGGCTAATATTGGACTTATGGACTTGATCTGGACTGGGCTGGGATGTTTTCTCAATATTCAACTTCTCTTGTACATAAAGCTCTTTCTTATACATAGATGCATGTCGATCAATTTGTTTCTCTTGTCTACCCAGACTAGTACAAAGAGGGTACTTTAGCCAGGAAATGAACCCAAGTGGCCCCCAGGGAAGACAAGAAATACCAAGTATGTAATAAGCACCCTAGATTTCCCAGTACAGTCCAAATACAAAAAAAAGAGTTTTCTCCAATAACTGTAAGACCCACAATGAACATAGAAATGGACACAATATTCAACAATGGAGGGGCATCTAAGAAGATAAATATACTTCATTTATCAAATGAGACGGAATTCTCTTTAAAAAAAACTAGAGTCGTGGTATGCTGACTTATGTGGACAGTGTGGAGCAGCCCTGCTGGTGTAGTGGCTCTGTATTGAGCTGCGATGTGCCCAACCACCAGCCTTGGGATAAAGACAGGGATTTCCACTCCCTGTCGTGAACAATTCCAGTCTCAGAAACCCACAGGGGATCACTAAGAGTCAGCATTGAATTGATGGCAGTGAGTTGAGAGAGTAGGGTCCTAGTGTAGAGGTATCCCCCCACTATGCAAACCAGAACATTCCTGTTAAAATGTTCTAGGCAGCAATGACTATTAATTATACAGGAAACTTTTTTGTAGCATTCGCAGGCCCCCCAAAATGACCTGCCAGATCACATGTAACAAAAATCATACTAACCCATAGTATTCACAGACACAGGTCAAAGCAATAGTACCTTTAGGTCAGATGTTGAGCATCCTTCCTGGAGAAGGAGCAACCTTGGCTTTTCACCATCCATCTCCCATAAAAGTGAGGATTCTCTTGGATTCTCTCAGTGAACAAAGCCAGGTACTAATAGAGATCTTTCATGGAAATGAAATGGCATGAAGTGAACTTCTGAACAGGATGGGCTACCCATTTCTGGGTACACGGGGTTCTGGGGATTCCTAGGGAGGCCGATCCTATGCTCTTTCATCAAACTTTCTGTCTTGCAGCAGAGTGGAAAACAGACTCACCTAAGCTCAAAGAGCAGGATGCCTGCTTCCCCGATGCAGGTGGACAGGGAGGGCCTGCCTGATCCTGAGAGGTCACTGCGTCAAAGCCTGGAAGAAAACACAGAAGCGAAGATCAAAATGCTTAGTGCCCCAGGAGAGAAGAGTTCATCTGAACAAACCTTGAGGCTGGAAGAGTGTTTGGCATATGAAAACCAGAAAGGAGGTCAGAATAGGTGGAGGCTAGTGAACAGGCTAGAGGAGAAGACAGGAAATTATTCCTATAAGCAGACCAATTGAGTGGAATCATCTGGAAGAGCATTGCCAGAATGGTGGGGCAACTGGCAGAATGTCGTCAATGTGACCAACCTGGACATGCAGAAATTGATGTAATAACGGTGTATTTTTGTTATATAGATTTCCACAAAACAACAAAAGAGCAGATGAGTGAAAAGTGGACTAACAGTGCAGCATCAATAGGCCACTTAAGGCTCACGGACATGAGTTTACAAAGAGACTAACCAGCACGCACCCACTCCTCACTGATTGACTGTATCTTACGATCCGCTATTTCATACTTAGAAGAGTTTTTGAAAAACCAACTACCATCAGGCTAATTTGTACATTACAGACAGATGCCTGTCAAGTTCCCAGGTGAAGTAAGGCTGATTATAATGCCTCAGGTCATGATTCAACCTGGCTGAGCCATTATTCTCCCTTTTGTGATCCCACAAGGTCTATTTCTGCATCACATGTATGTACACATAATGACCTGACCTTTGGAACGTAACGCTATTGGTAAGTGAGGAGTGGTTTTCTCCAGCCAGGCTCAGCTGGACATTGAATAAGGAAGACTGAAGAAGAATCAACGCATTGAATGGTCGTGCTGACGAATATTTATAGTATCACAGACTGCTAAAGGGCCAACCAATCTGTGTTGGAAGAAGTATGGCCACAGTGCTCCTTAGAAGCAAGGCTGGCAATGGCAAGGCTTGATCTTTACATACTTTGGACATTGTCAGGAGAGATTGGTGCCTGGAGAAGGACACAGCAGGTCCAGTAAAGCGGAGGGCAGCGAAAAAGAGGTAGCCCTTCAGTGAGCTGGTGGGACACAGTGGCAGCAACACGGAGTTCGATAATAGGAACCATTGTGAGGAGGGTGCCGGCACAGGCAGTGTTCTGTTCTGTTGTACACAGGGTTGCTATGGGTCAGAAGGGACTCGATGGCACCTAACAACAACAAACAGGCTCAGCTGCCAGCTTCTGTGGTGTTACATGTATATTATGCAGAGCCTTACATTTAACTGGCTGGCCATTTTGCCATTTATAAATAACCAAAGAAAGGAGGCAATGGTAGCTGAAGGTGTAGAGAAGGGAGTGATTACAAATGAGCCCAGAATGAGTGAAATGGGTGGCATAAGTCTGAGAGACATAGAAAGATCTACAGCTCATAAAACATGGAGGGCATGGTAGAACATCAGGGGAGGTCTCATTTTTATTATAACTCTACCCACTGCTTCCAAGCGCTTGTCAGTTGCAGACTTCCTTTTCCAAGCCTACTAGGGACAATCTGGTGGGCAGTGTGAGAGAGAGGTAAGTTCTGATGCTGGGTGGGACCTTCTTCCTCCTCCCAAATCTACGATGACAGTCAACACACCAAGAGGAACACTGCATTAGTAATTAAATCATACCATTATGTTTGTTAGGGATCCCTGGTGGCATAGTGGTTACAACTTGGGGTGCGATCCACATGGTTGGCAGTTCAAAACCACCAGCCGCTTTGAGTGAGAAAAACTGGGCTTTGCGCTCCCTCCCATACAGTCTTAGAAACCCACAGGGGGTTCTCTATGAGTCAGCATTGATTTGAGGGAAGTGAAATTGAATTTATTATTATTATGCTTAACAGGGCTTTACAAAAGGACTGGATCTAGGCAGACTTTTGGCTCCTTTGAGGGGGCTAAAAGTGCAAGGCTGTACTCAGCAAATGCTCGAGTCATCGGATAGTATAGAAATGCCAAAACTCCATAGAAGGCCCTGACTGAAATGGGAAATAGTCTCTGGACTAGCAGATTATTCCCATGAAATATTTATTTATTGAAGCTTTGAATCTTTGCTCAAAGACAATTTGGAAGGTTTTCTCCCCTCTTTTTAATGACTGTGCTGTAGTGCAAGAAAGGTGGAACTGATTACAAGGTTCTACATATAACCTCCTCTCTGTGGGACGGACAACAGAAAAGTGGGTGAAGGGAGACATTGGACAGGGCAAGCTATGACAAAATAATAATTTATAAATTATCAAGGGTTCAGGAGGGAGGGGAATCAGGGAGTGAGGGGAAAAAATGATCAGCTGATGCCAGGGGCTTAGGTGGAGAGCAAATGTTTTGAGAATGATAAGGGCAATGAACATACAAATGTGCTTTACACAGTTGATGTATGTGTGGATTGTGATAAGAGTTGTATGAGTCCTTAATAAAATGATAAAAGAATAAAGTAAAAAAATAACAAATAAATATATTTAAACAGTTATAGAACTAATAAATTTTAAGAGTAAAACCCTGAAAAAAACAATAATTAATGAAAATCAAATGACAAAATATTCTTTTATGATATTCCTGTATGTAAATGTATCTATTACACATATTAGATTGTGTAAGATATGTCAATAAAACTGTTATAAAAATAACGATAATAAATTCAAAAAAGGAATATAGAATGCATAGGTTACTTTCCAAAATGTAAATATTATTTCGTGAAGTGTTGTTATGAAATCATGTAACTTTTAAACCATGATCAATGAGGACCTTCCTGGAAATTAGTTTTCTCTTATTTCAGCTGTCCTAATATTCTAAAGTCCTTTCTACTAAATTAAGAGGCCCTGGTGGTAAAGAGGTTACATATTGGGCTGCGGACCCACAAGGCCTGCAGTTGGAAACCATCAGCAGCTCCTCGGAAGACAGGGCTCTCTACTCCCACAAAGAGTTCCAGTCTCAAACTCACAGTGGCAGTTCTACCCCATCTACAGGATTGCTATGGGTTGGCCCCAACTCCCTTACATTGGGTTTGGTTTTTCTACTAAATAACTACATACATTCATTTATCCACTTATGCGTTAAAATGCTAGTTGGTACCTAATCAACGAGTCTTTCTCCTGCAGAGCTGTTACAAACACTGCCATCAAGTTCATTCCTAGTCTTAGTGACACTGCGAGAGTAGAACTGCTCCTTCGGGTTTCCTGGGCAATAAATCTTTATACAAAATTATATAGACAGCCTCAGCTTTCACCTGATGAGCAGCTGATGTGTTTAAACTGCCCACCTTAAGGTTAGCAGCTCAATACTTAATCCACAATGCCGCCAGGGCTCCTTGCAGGAGGACTAGGTGGGTTCAAATTGCCAACCTTTCCATTAGCAGTTGAGGGCTTAAATCATTACACTATCATGGTGACTACTTTGATTTGTTATATTTACATCGAATCCATGTTTGTTCTGTTATCTTAGTTTCGTGTGCCATTTTCTCTACTAATCATAAGGAGACGCTCTCTCACACACTGCCATGAGTTGATTCCCAATTCATAGTGACTCTGGGGGGCAGGGTAAAACTGCTCCTCTGAGTTTCTTTAGGAGAGTGGAAAGCCTTGTCTTTCTTCTGTGGGGCAGTCTGGTGGTTTTCAAGTGCTGATCTTAAGATTGTCATCCCAACACATAACCATTACACCACCAGGGCTACAAGTCACAAGGGAATCGGTAATAATAGTTACTTCTTGCATTGATTTATTTTTCCCATCACTGTTGGAACATCATCCAGAGAACATCCATGCCACCTGTACATGTATAATGACTAAATCCCTTCAGTGTATCTAGAGTCGGCAGGAACCCCCGGAAATTTGATTACGCACTGCCAAGTTTTATGCAGAAATGTTCTAGGAAGTTGGAAAAAGCAAGACCTTGCTTGCTCCAAGTTCTGAGTAGCGGATAGTCTCACTTTACAGCAACCTAAATATGATGGAGGCATCTTTTGGCATGGTTGTGCAATATTCCCTAAGTGCTTGACCTTATAGTAATGTCTTAGTACTCACCCCCCCCCCCCAAAAAAAAAATAAAAGCCTCCAGGAGATACTTTTAGGATGGCTACTAATGGAGAGTCTGCAGTTGAGGGTGTTTTTGACCCCACATAACACAAGGGGGAGCTGTAGCATTTTTCTTTCTTGCATAAAGAGGGCAGTTATTCCTCAGCTCATCTTGCGCTTCTTTAAGGTTACATGTGACACCTAGGGCATCCTTTTGAGCAGAGGGAACTTTATCAAGCCACTTCTTTAGAAAATGAATTTAATAAC
The DNA here is from genome assembly GCF_050624435.1 of Tenrec ecaudatus. Classification (NCBI taxonomy): domain Eukaryota; kingdom Metazoa; phylum Chordata; class Mammalia; order Afrosoricida; family Tenrecidae; genus Tenrec; species Tenrec ecaudatus. The sequence continues at coordinate 148,247,459 of NC_134548.1, forward strand.
CTATTAAATGCCACAAGTGCTGAAATGCAAATCCCTCAGAATGCCTCCAAGGCTCCAATCCATCTTCTCTAAAAGGTTCAGCTCCCTGAAGAGGAGGAAAGCACACTTGCCCTAATTTGTTCAATTAAAAGCAACAACATATTCTCCCAAAATGTGCCCTAAAGATTGGGGGTTCCTTGACCTTCAACTGCATCCCTATGCCCTGAAACAGTGATTCACATTCGTCTCCCTACTTCAATAGTCCATCATTCTACACAGATCTTATACCTCCTTGTGGGCATAACAACCAAAACCAAAACGTTGGTGTGTGAAGGACAGAGAAAAAGTGGGGCGAGGAAAAGCGAAGCAAAAAGGAAGGAAAGAGTGCTCAAACAAAATCAGTCAGCCAAGGCTTCCACCTCCAATGATATTTTCAATCCCATAGATATGGACAGCTTGGCGGACCTTGGCTCCCAGTGTCTCTAACCCACTGCTTAAACACGGGGTTCTGCTCTAAGGGTGCTGTCATCTCAGGACAAAAAGGAACCTATAAACCTGAGATAAGAAAAAGAGCAGCTGTTGTGGACCTGCAGCCCTGGACAGTGTGCCAAAGAGTTCAACAAATCACCTCCACCCTGGCCTGTCCCTAATACTGAAGTGACCTTTAACATGGGGAGCATAGAGCCTGTCCTCATTTAAGGAGGTAAATGGCTGCTAATCATTTAGCTCTACCCAAAATTCTGTCCTTCATGTAGAAAAGGAAGAAAATGCCATTATTGTTGCAGAAGACAATTTTCCCGCGATCATTAAAAATTTAAGGTACCAAATCTCACTCAATGACTCGGCTTCCATTTTCCTTCCCCTAAACTACGGCAAAATAGTCGTCTTGATTTGCCTGAACAACCCCTAAGGAAGAAACCACAACCAGTCAATCCATAGTAGCTTTTAGCAGGCAACAGTAGGCTAGCAACTCCACCATCTAAAAATTACTCACTGGTCAGATACTTGAGATGTCCACCACTCTCCCAGTATACTGCCCATCCCCCCCTTTCTACAATTTTTGTCTCTTACACTGTGAACTTTAAAATAGAAACTTCTGGGGAGCAGCAGAACCAAAAGCCCCAGTACATGAGTGCTCAAGAGTCCAAACCAGAGTTTACTGCCTATGCTACCATGATTGGCTATTCCACTTTTTTTCCATAAGACTTTAGTGTTCCAGGCTACTATTGTTCAGGCAGTGAAAAGATACAAAAATATGCGTGATGTTTGTTCAAGCAGCTCATCTGTAGAAGGCATGAACCGACAGTTTGTTAGCCTCACATAAAATGTTTAAATTTGTCAGTCGCACCAGTTCTAAAGATACAATCGAAGTCTTCACCCATTTGTAACCCAGACAGTCTCCACCACCCCAGTTCCTTGTATCATGAGACCTCCCCCTTTCTTTCCCCTAAGGCAACAGGCTCTTTCTAAGGGAAGGTCTGGCTTCCTCAAGAGGTCAACAATGAACTCAGCGTTGTCCTGGGGCAACAGATTGTTCACTGGATCTTCTGGGAAGTCAGCATTCCACATAGTTTCAAGTGAGTGTAACATAAATGGATTCATGAAGTCAAAGGAGAAGAGCGGTTTCAATTGGACAGACATCTTGTCTCCTTCCCTGTCTCCAGGATGTGCTTAATGACACCTTTAACTGCTCCACAGGGCTGAGTAGGCGCCCTGGGCTGCTATGAGTTGCCATCAACTCAATGGAAGTGAGTTCTTATTGTCTGTCAAGCCTTTGAGTGGACACCTGAAAAGGAGTCATGTGCTAGAATAAGCTTACCCTACTCCTAAAACCAAACCTACTGCCCGCTAGTTCACGCTGCCCAGAGCAACCTGATACGGGGGTTTCTCAGACTACAAATGTGGATGGGAAGTGGATGAGCTCAACTGTTTTCTTCAGATAAGTTAGTGGCTTTGAACCCCCAACTTCACAGTGAGGAACCCAATGATTATCCCACAGTACACAAGGGCTCCGTAAAGCATACCCAAGATGGGTGCTAGCCGACAGCCAACTCTCTTCCTGGAATAGGAGTTTCCTTTTTGTTTCTAAGGGGCCATTGGTTTCTGCTTAACAAGCAAAATACAAGGGGGTGTCAGAAATTGTGTGGTAAAATGCAATTGAAAATGGAATTTTTAACTAAGTGGACAGTCCCCTCCCCCCCCCCCCCAAAGAATTTACTTCAGAGGACAGCACTGAAGCTACAGCTCAAGGAGAGGGACGTATCTGATCAGAGCACACAGGAGCAAACGAGGGGTGAGGAAAAAAGAGTGAAGCACATCCTGGCCCACCAAGCCCTGAGGAAGATATTTCTGCTCAGAGCAGCCAATGCAGAGAGAGAGGACCATAGGTCCAGCCCCACCACGAGACATGACGTTCCCCCACTGACCCATAGCACCATGGGGGACAACACTGGAGACACACAGGCAAGATGCTGGGCGTGTGCAACAGAGCAGCAAGGGAGTAGAGCAATGAAGTCCCCAGGGAACACCAAAAATAGACTGGGGCCAGGGCCCAGTGTCCCATCAGACTTGACTGGAAAATACTCATAAAGGAAAACAAATAGACCTAATTATTCATAGGCTTTTTGTGTTGTTGCCGCTACTGTTTTATTTTTCATTGTTGCTTTGTTGTGTTTGTGCATATTGTTGTCGCTGCATGTCTATCTGGAAAGGATAGGTGGGATTAACAAGCTGGAAGAGAAAATGACAGGGGGGCAGTTCCAGGGGGAATATGGGAGAGGGGGAGGTGAGGGGAACAGAAGTAGGTGTTAACAAACCCAGGGACAAGGGAACAACAGTGTCTGAAAATTGATGGCAAAGAGGGTGTAGGAGGTCTAGTAGGGCGTGATCAAGGGCAATGTAACTGAGAATTACTGAAACCCAAATGAAGGCTGAGCATGATAGTGGGACAGGAGGAAAGTAAAAGGAAATAGAGGAAGGAACTAGGAGGCAAAGAGCATTTATAGAGATCTAAATACAGGCATGTACATATGTAAATATATTTATATTTCTATGGTATCAAAAACAAGGCCAATATCACAGAATGTTAAGGGCAGGCATCTCTGGGTAGTTTGTTTTCTCCTGTCACCAGGAAAAGGGCCAGGACAGATGAAGAGCCAAGAGTCCAAGAAGCAGACAGAAACACAGCCCCATGTGTGACGGATTGCCACCATGGGCTTTCTTCCGAATGAACCACAGATCTTATGCCTTGCTTCAATGCTCCCCTGGATTGCATTTTTTGGCTGGCTTCAATGGAAAGTGATCCTCATATGACAAGCGGGCCTCAAAAACTTGTGGGACATTTCCATGATCTTTTAATCCCCTGCTTTCCCAGGAACTTCTTGAAGCCACCCTCATATACCATGTGACATATCTGCTAGCCGAAGACAAAATGAAAAATTACTCTGAAGAAAAAAATGAGATGACAAAGGGTCAAGAAAAGTGGTCCCGGAACCACCAGCGTGTGTGAATGAAGACTTATGATGCATTGTGGAAAATGCAACCAAGATCACGGAATAGTTTATATAGAAAGTATTCAATGGGAACTTGGTTTGCTTGTAAGCTTGCATCTTAAGCACAATAAATGCTTTTTAAACCCAAAGAAATATAGTTGCTACACAAAGTTTATGACAAGAGTATAATATTAAAAAATCGGGTTATTAACTATGACTATGGTATGTGCTCCTTTCTTTTCCTAAAAAAACAACTGGATGGAGAAAGTGTCTAAAATGAAAATACAATTCCAAATCCTTTGCCATGGAGTCAGAGAGCAGTCCTATGGGACAGCAGAGACGTGTCCCACAGGGATTCTAAGCCCTTCATCTTTTCAGAAGCAGGCTGCCTCTTCCATTTCCTTGGAAGCAGGCTGGTGGGTTCCACCTGAACCTTTCTTAGTGCCTCAGTGCTTCACCATGACACACTGCCAGCGCAAATTGGAGAAAACAGTGTAGAGGACTCATATTTCCTACTGCTGACTTAATGCAGATTTCTACTACTCAAGACAAGCAAAGAGTAAGGGGGATTGATTGTTAATGTAAAATTCAGAAGCGTCGTCTTCGGTGCTTTTCTCTGGATGTAAGTAATTCCAGTGGTCCCTCCCAACAGCAGGGATCACTCGGAAGTTGCTAAAACCGTAGAATCAACAACTCCTAATGCTCATTCATGGCCCTCTAGGCCAGAACATTCATGGCACTCTAGCCCAGTGTTTCCCAATGTGGGTGAAACTATCCCTTGGGGAGGCACTGGAATGATCCAGGGGTTGGGGGAAGGGGCTGCGCAAGCAGAGACCTACACTTTATCCTAGATTATGGATTATAATATAAAAGTGTCTATGTACCAGGGGTGGGGTGCTGATAGTATTTTTCCTCAAAAGGGGGCAGGGTAAGCCAAATATGTTTGGGAATCTATGTTCTAGTCTGACAGTCACACAAGATATTCAGATCCTGTAAGCCACTGTGCCGTGCATTCTTTACACATCTATGGGGCTTCCGGGGTGGGAATGTCCTTGGTCTCAAAGCTCCAAGGAATTCTTTTCACCTTCCTCTTTTCCATACCTTGTGCGTTCCCTCCCACCTCCTTCTGAGTTTTCATGATGCAGACAGCACAGGGACTCCATCATCTTCCATACTGAAACCGAAAGGACTCAGACTTGTTTCCCAGCGCCCTGCATTCAAGTCACAATTGCCATCTGCTTCGCCTGGCTCTGCCTTAATGGCCACCAGAAAATGCTCTGAGACCTTTATAGGGAAGCAGAGGACTTCTTAACATAATAATAGCATCTAACAATTCACTGGAATGCATTATGGGCTGAGCTGGTTTTAAGATTCTCTTCTCTTCCAAGTTACTGGTGCACTTTTTTTTCTCCTCACTGACCATAATGAAACTTCATTCTCTTAATTTTATCTCTCAGGCACTGAAAATCCAAGGGACTTGAAAATGGAAGAAAGCAACCATTTGGATAAATGATTGGACATAATAATGGCTAATGACACAACCTAAGGGACTTTATGAACCCTTGCCCTCGCAATCCCAGCCCCACGTTCGATTACCCCATGTGACTATCAATCCTGCCTAACTCACAGAAATAAGCGCTTCGCAGGTACTGGCATTGAACTGCAGGGTTGACAGTAAAATTACAGGTACTATTTATCAGTGAAAACATCTGTTACCGACCTAGAAGATAGTCACAGTGATGGCTGCTGCTTCCATACAGATGGCTGTAATTGCAGTTTCAAAGACCATCCTCAAGTACTATTAGTTCGTTAGGAGGGAGCTCAGCTGCTAACGGCCTCCTCTGAAGAATGTGTGTGCAATCTTCAACTGAAATATACTCATGAATACGTGAAACAAACGCCCAGAGAAAGGAAAAAGAAAAAAACCTAATGTTTCACTGACTGCGTTACCAACACTGACTCAAAGAGGGGCATGGGAAAGACACTACTTTTCCTGAACTGTCAAAGGAGGAATCTGCAGCTGCCGGTGAGGTTGGGAGTACAGATGCCATCAGGTATGCTCAGCCTTCGTTTTGCTGATGACAGTGGAGACCTCAACACTCCTGTCAGTGACGTACTGGAGCAGGACGCTCACAGCAATGGCCCACACAGAAGTCACGCTAACAGGTCGTGGGCGACGTAAAGTCACGAGCAAGGGATGCAAACCCTCAGCTGCAGCGCCAGATTCGAGGCAGCAAGGGCACGGAAATATTGAGAGAAGCCCTTCTACTCTTCAAAATACTTAGAGAAACAGCATTTCTTCATCTGAGCTTGAAGTGCAGGCAATGCTCTACGGCTCTTACCATCACCACCACCCCCGAATCGCCATGAGTAGATAAAGACGGCTGGAAGTGATGCCCGAGGAGGCTGCGAGCCCTGTGACTTTTTTCCGCTCAGCTCTCATACGTGAGAAAGCTCTCCAAGGTTCAGTGATGCAGAGCAGCTTCTTAGTTTATACTCCAAATTTGATAGCAATTGAAAACAAACAAACATCCTTTTTAAGAGTCGAGACCAGTAATTTTGGCAGTTAAAGAAAGAATGCAGGAGCCATCCAACTATGAACACTTGGATCTTCCCTCTCAAATACCTAGGGTGCATCTATTTTCTATCTGCTCTCTCCCACAGTCCTTTGCTTCCAATAACAAAAGACAAGATAATCGGTTTGGGCCCTTGACTTCCTCCTGCAGGAACCCCTGGACCTCACAAAAGCTAAGGTCTTCATTAACTGAAGATATGTCAAAACCATCCAAGAGACCAGACTTACTGATCAGATAGAGGCTGGGGGTATCCCCAAGATGAGGGTCTTTCAGGTATGGACCTGAACTCACTCCCAGTTGAGACAAATCAACCACTGAAGACCGAAAGGGCAGCATTTGTCCCAGGACAGATGATTCAAAGAGGAGGAGCAACGGAGACAGGCACCACAAGGACATAGGATGCGCAATGGTAGGGACATTGAGGGGAATGAAATGGAGGAGGTGAAACAAAGTGCATATAAACTGGTCGATGTAAAATTCACGATTTGCTCTATAAACCTTACCTTGAATCACAATAGTTTTTTTCCCGGGTTTTCTTTTTTTTTTTATTAAGAAGCAGATTCTTAAGAAACAAATGTAAAAGGATTTAAATTTGCCAAAAGATGGGTGGGTGCCTTCGTGCTTTAAGTATTTGGCTGCTAACTAAAAAGTTGGTGTTTCCAACTCAACAGCCCTTCTGTGGGAGAAAACCGAGCTCGGCAGCCTGCTTCCCAAGACATTTCGTGCCCTGGCCATCCCATGGGGCAGGTCAGTCCTGGCCTATAAGATTGTCTGGCTTCAAACTTGATTTGACAGCAACACGTTGCTTTTGCTGTTTGGGGCGTGTTCATTTTACAGTTAGTTCGTGTGTTCCCATCTTCTAACTTCCTGTCTTAGCACCATCAGTTTTATTTAGAAAAATTCAATGCCCCCTCCCCCACTAGCATTTATGATTCACATTTCAGCCACTCTTAAGCTGCCAAACAAAAACAAAAACCAAACTTACTGTCATCGAGGCCAAGCCTACCTTCAAATCATCAGATGGCTTTACAGGTATTATGGATACCTTGCAAGAAAGTTTTCCCAACTCCCTCTCTCTTCTACTATTTCGGTCATTCATTTCACTTATCTGCATGCTACAATCACCCCCCACACATTGATACTATTAGGATTTGAACAAACTATTACCTATTTAGTGTAGTGGTTACGTGTTGGGCTGCAATCCATGTGGTGAGCAGTTCTAAAGCACCAGCAGCTCCTTGGGAGAATAACTGGGCTCAAACCGTTAGTCTTGGAAACCCACAGGGGCTCTCTAGGAGCCAGCAGCAACATGATGGCAGTGACTGGTCACATAGTAGGATCAATTAAGACTAATTAAAGATTTATGTTACCTTTAATCTTTTGCCAACACTCCTCCTTGTTGAATGTAGATATAGATGTGTATGTTTTTCACTTCAATTGTTTTTCTTCTCCCTGAAGAACTTCTAAGTAATCCTTGTAGGGCAGGTCTGCTGCAAATATAAGAGGAGGACTTCGTCAGACACGAGCGTGTCCCTCGCAGTCATTTCATTGTGGGAGCTGCCCTACCACAGTTAAGGTAATCTGGTCTAGAGTCCACATGCTTGACTGTGAAAGCAAGTCCATCGGGTGAGCAAGAACCGAAGCACTTGGAAAGCCTTGCTCGCTTTCTCCCGTATGCAAGAATTAGTACTACCTCATTACTTGGTGGTGAGAATGTAATGCACTTTTGTTGGCTCTCAACAAAGACTAAGTTTTGTTGACTGGTAGTCCCAATCACAAAACCAAATCTAGCCACAAAGTTGACAATAAAAGCAAATCAATAAATCAGGATTTGGCCTTTGGAGGTTTCCTATGCTCCGGGGGCAAATGGAATACCATCCACTATGATAGTTCCAATCACTTTTTACTGAAAGAAAAAACTGTCCCTGGATGCCCCAGGAATGGGTCAGGGGCCTCACTGAGGCTAGGTCCCAACAAGAAGTACTGGCCTGTCCACTTGATTATGGTGCACTGAGCTTTGCTTCTTCCATCAAACCTGGCTAAAAACCACCAAGAGAATTTTTGTTTGTAAAGCATACACTAATCCAAGATATGATAAAGAAAACAGACTTTTGGTGGAACAAACCAAGCCAAACCAAACTCACTGAAATGAGTTGGTGCTGACTCATAGCGACCCTGTGGGACAAGGCAGACCTGCCTTTGAGACTATACCTCTTTATAGCAGTAGAAAGCATCACCTTTCTCCCTAGGGAGTGGTGGGTAGTTTGGAACTGCTAACCTTGTGGTTACCAGCCCAATACATAAGCTGCTACACCACCAGGGCTCCAAATAATTCTTAACAACTTAGCTAACCTAGCACTCCACTCTGATGAAACCGATTGAGGCCACTTAAGCCTACTCCATCATCAACCCAGTATTCCACAAGCCCCAGATGTTCCAGGCATGCTCAACAGCAGGATCCAGTGATGTACGATCGATTGACCCCAAATTGTAGGGATGCCACAGGGCAGAGCAGAACTGTCACATCAGGTTCTCTCTCCAATGGAGTGGCTGGGCTGGTGGGTTTGAACTAGGGATCAACTATTCAGTAAATGTTCCAGTGCCGTAATGGCTTTGCCACCTGGACTCCTAATGCTACATGGAAGCAAGAAATTCTCAAGCAAGAGCTGGGCATATGGGATATGTTGTCTATTTCAAGAAGTAGAGGGTAGAGCTGAAGTTAGTGATTCACAGGGACGGAAAACCTATTGGATTCTGCAGGCTAGACATTGGAGGCGTTCCGTGCATTAAGAATGGGATAATTAACAATTCAGATGAAGAGCCTGCTTACTGGAGATGTTTAAGGTCATAATTTTCTGGATGGGGAGACTCCTGCACAAGGAACTTCCCCCTTTTCAAGATGTATTCCTTCAGAGACACTTTATAAAAATGGCTCATTTGATGGCGGACCTGGTGCTATTTTTATTTACCCAGATTCCAGGGGAAGTGGCCTCATAATCAGCTGTGGCAGAAGTGCACAATATAAATTCTATTCAATAACTCCAGTCTGGCATCACGAACAGCAGCTGTCGTGATGTTTTGACAAAGAGGAAAGTCTGTAATTGGTGTCTTCTGCTACCTAAGGACACACTGAGGGAAGGACAAGGTGAATCCTCAAGAGAAATTATGGGGATGGACAGAGAAGGCAGGGGAGCTAACAGTTGCTATTTCTCAGAAAATCAATCTGAAGACTGCCAACAATGACATCTGTACCTACACACCCATCACTGGAGCCACACTTCTGTGTGAACAGCTGAGAAGGGCCCCTACAGAATAATGACCTTGAGGCAGCCAGGGCGGCAAGGGAGGAGGTGGGGGAAGATGGTAGAAGTCCACGATAGTTTACAATAGGGTGGGGGTCCAGGAAACATGAGGATTACCATCTTGAGGATTCCCCCACTACAGAATGTGAAGCAAAAAGTCCTACCCAGGTGCAGAGAGGAGTATAAATATTGATGAGAATCAATCCCACCACCCAACTAATAAAAGATCCCAGAAGATGGAAGAAAATCCAGGACAGTAAATAACCAACTTGAGCTCACGGTCACTTGCCTCGAATCCTGTACTAAATATCAATCAACTGTGAGGTCAGAATACATTTTCAAATAGTCCTTAGTTCCAAAACTTTGCCTTCTCAGGAGACAATTAAATGATTGTCCCAGTGAAGCAAAGGCGAAGACAAAAAGTGTAAAGGCAGGTAACCTGACCAGGCAGACTGTGTGAGTGAGCAGTTCAGCAATGATATTGTGATGCTCTTAGCTGACATTTCACATTGGGATCATTGGACCCTTGTGAACTACAGTGTTTTCATTGCTTGGTCTTCTAGAGCAGATCACCGGACCTTTCATACTAGCCTTAGTCTGGAAAGTTCTGCTAAAAGCTGTTCCGCATCAGAGACACACACAAGCCTTCACGCACAAATAGGTGGTGGCTGTGCAGAAAGCACACTATCCAGGACACCCACCTGCGCGTCCCTCACCTAAGGCAAGAATGTTATCCTAACAGAACCACCAATGTGTTTAAAAAAAAAAAAAGGATGGATGTGCCGCAGAAATGTCCTTGATCAGCAGGGAGGAGTCCTGCTGCCACAGACACAGTCCGTGGCTGAAGGAGAAATGGCCAGAATAACTCAGAGCAGAAACACAGCGAGATGGGAGGCAAAGAAAAACATGGGGAAAGCTGTGGCATCACATATCCATCGTGTGGTTTGTACGGTGGCTCTTTTTCTATTAAAATTCCCTCAATTTAAATAATAAAAAAGACTAAGATGAATTGTATGTGAACTGTGTTCACATCTCTGCTGTGCTGGCTTCTTCCAGGCCAGCCATGCTCCAGCTACAAGCCTGAAAATCTTAGCACCTCTGCTAAGAACTCCAGGGCACTTACACACTTCATCACACAGTCTGGCCTGGTTGGTCTGCCATTTCCCTCAGGGATTGAGGACACGGCCTTGGTCACTTTCCTGGCTTGCCAAGTCGTTGTCTTGCTCTTTTGCCTAGATTACTTCCCCTTATAGCATTTCATCCGTTAATTTTCCAGTTGATCTGATGTGTTTAATGTGAGCTCTATCAATTTCTCCTATAAGTGATTGAATACGGATGGTCTGATTTATCTTTGAGACATATGAAACCAGCTAATTTTCTCACCTTGGAAAATTGGGAGTGTTTGGGTGGCATTTGATTATTACTGGCTGACATGTTTAAGCTCTAGGGTGAGTATCAAGATATAGCTTTAATTTAATAGGTTTAAGATGTCATTATTCCATGCTGATGATTTTTTACTTGTTAGAGAAAAATCACACAGAATTAATGAACTTATTTGGGTGTCCTGGTAGAAATTTGAAGGCTCCATTATGTAAGCCTTGACTATAAAATTAAATCAGATTGGATAGAAACTAAGACGCACCCCCTAAATGGACCAAAGGAGTTATCTGAAGGCTGAATAAATACAGACTCAAGCAGCCTAGGGACATGTTTACTAAGAGCCTTTGAAATGTTTTCAGTGGAGCCTGTAATAACATAAACATATTAAATCTGACTTACTTGAAAGGATTTGAGTAAAATTCCACTCATAGTTTGCTCACAAACAGTACTACCTCCCAACTCCCTCAATCTAACAACAGCAATTCAATCCATTCAAACATGGAAACTTTGTTATTCCTTAACAAATAAAAGGAGTTTAAAAGCGACCAAAGTCAAATAACCTCGCCAGGGTCCCAAAGGATGAACAAGATTGAAGTATTCTTCTGGTAGAAAAGACTACCAAGTGTTTCATAGAACCCTTGGCATAGGGAGACATCTGGGCTTCCAATTCCTTATGTTCGCTTTCCTTTGTGTTTGCGCTGGGTTCTAGTCGTTATACCTCATTGGCTGCTTGCACTGTTCACTCCCTTCTGTGCCTAGGACAGGGCTGAGTACACAGAGCACTATGAGGGCTCGAACGATCACCTCATGAAAACACTCTATTACAGGAAACTGGAAAATCCACACAAAGAAATGGATGGGCTTAAAGTCACTGAGCTGGTTATTTGCGAAATGACCAAAGATGTGCAGAGGTTGGCACCAGACTTAACCTAAAGACTAGTGGTTCAAACCAACCCACAAGTGCCACAGGAGCAACACAGATTGGTTACAAGTTCAAATGATGGCACAGAAGAAGTTAAATGCTATTATTTCCAATTGGACGATAATGGACAATGGCTTCCAATGGACAGACAGGTTAAGCTGTGCTCTGTTGACAAGATTGCTGGCCCCTCAGCTCTATGAAAAACAAAATAAAACAACAGCAAAAAACCCATTAAATGACATTTGCAGAAGGTTTTCTTCTTATACAGCAATAATGGAAGAATTCACAGAATCATGTATTAATGAGCTGCAAGACACCGTCCAGATCATCTGTGGGATGATCTCCCCACCACCTTCTGGAAACCCTGCAAGAACATTTTTTGAGAGCTTGTGAACGGACTGGCCTGAGTTAACTCATCCGTCAGCAAAATGGACAACTGATTTGGTTTTTTATTGTTTTCACACTGTTTTAGAAAATTGATTCGGAATAAATATCATCTGATGAGAAAATACTCAAGGATTTATTACACTGTTGATTTGCATGGAACCCCTTCCAACCTGGAAGGAGTCATGCAAATGGAAAGATTGTCAACAAAATTGCAATTAATGAGGGTGCTATTTCACTGCGAGCAGTATGGCAATCAGTGTAAGACAACATTCACACTAATTGTAGCTTTTAGTGAGAAAGCCAAGATTGGAAATTATTTCTAAATAGGAAATGGAGAGCTGGTCCACAGAGCTGACACTGGCTGTGGACGGAGCCTCATTACTCATTTCAACACATCTGCTAAACAATGGGCTCTTAAATGCCCCCAGGCCATTCTATTAATAAATAGAAGCCTATACTTTTCATTGAGTTAATCAAGGAAGGAAAGATGGTTGTCCTAAGCTACCCATAGGTTCTGAATATAGATGTATACTTTTCTCCAAAGGCATCTAATGATTCAATTTTATTTCCATCTTGCCCAATGGGTCCTCCAACTTCACAGAAAACACGAGCCTCAGACTTCCTTGTATCTCTGCCTTACCTTCTGAGGGGCCAACAGAAAGCAATAGATTCCAATCTAGATCTCACCGCTTTCTTCCTTGTAATTATAAGCTTCTAAAGCAAGCTTATTACATGCTCAAAGCTCCTGGAAGGCTAAACCCTATTAAACTGTGTACACGCTTTTACATTCCTCCTCCCCGCTTCCCAGACTGTATGCCTCTAACTCTAATCTAAGTCAGGACAGCAGGCAGATAAGACATCCTATGAAACTTTGGATTCCAAAAAGATGGCCAACCTTCCTAATGGCTGAATGTCCATGGGATACATGTCAGTCCACGTCACGAGAATTAAGAGGCCCCCAATAACATGTTTCTTCCTGAACAATGATCACACCACCTAGAGTATGGGGACTCTGGGGACAAATCATTTAAGGTCATTGTGATTCCTTCCACCCCTCCATTGCTTTCCAGGAGAGGTAAGTTTTGAGTTCTGCAAAAGAGAACAGCATGCTCAACCCTGCCACCTTCCTCTCATTCCACATCCATTCTTTCCCTTAAACAGTGAAGAGTCATCCCCATAGCTCAGCCAGGGAACTCACTTAGGGAAGAGCATTCAAAGAGTCCTGAATGTGACCTAGCTAATCGTAGCACTCATTCAGTAGGAGAAAATTGTAAGTGGTCCCAGTAGCAGCCCTGAGGTCTTTTTGCCCCATGAATACCTTCTTAACATTGACTCTCACGGCCATGGAGTCAATGCTGACTCAAAGCAATCCCCACTGTGGTTTCTGAGACTGTAGCTGGTGTTTTTGCATGATTAGGAAGGGCACCCCTGGCACCTAACAGCTAATCCACTTCTGACTTGGCTAAATAACTACTTTATAATCCCAGGTGAATATGAGCACACATGTAGGTTGCTAACATGGTTTAAAGGACACTAACATGCTCTGAGCCAATATTGCTCTCTCGCTTCCTCTGGGGACAGATAGCAGCAAAGTTTAATTCAGCTCAAGCTCCCAACAAAGTATTTCTAAACAACTCTAGAAATATAGGTCATCAAACAGAATTATTCCCCTGTTCTCTTCCTTCTTGTCCACATGCGAAGAAATTAATTTTCTGGTCATAATTTCAGTATTTCTGGTACCTTCTCAGGACAGGGGTAAAAATAGAACATCATTATATTGTCAGGTCCTGTGGCTGAGTGTGACTAATAACTAGAGTGTCACAAGTGTAAGAATGCAATAAAACCTCTGCCCACTCAGGGCCAAGACGCAGCACAGCTGGAAAAGGTGCAAGTTTGGTGCCAAGCAGCAAATCTCAATGAGTAATTCCGATTGCAGGAGCCCTGGGGGCATAGCGAGTCACGCATGGGGCTGCTAACCACAAGGTCAGCAGTTCAAAAGCTCCAGCTGCTCCTTGGGAGAAATATGGAACTTTTGACTCCTGTGAAACTTTAGTCTTAGAAATCCAAAGGGCAGTTCTACACTGTCCTATAGAGTTGGCAGTGAGTCAGAATCAAGTGGCTGGCAGCCAAGTGAGAGTTCACATTGCAGACCTACCTATGTACCCCAATTCCCTTTTGTCTCCCTCACCCCTTTCCCTTCTCCCTAGTCCTCCTCTTTATGCATGTTTTCTCTTGCTCAAGCCTTTGAAATGTGCCCTGTTGTCATTGTGGGTGAGGTTTTGGACAGTTAACCAAAAAGAGGTTCAAGCCCACCAGCTGTTCCATTGGCGCAAGATGAATCTGTCTGCTCCTAAAGAGATTTACAACCTTGGAAATCCTTGAGAACAGTTCTACTCTGTCCTGAAAGGTCACGAGCCAGAATTGGCTCCCTGGTTAATTTTTGTTGTTGGTATCCTTTGAAAATCAGCAAAAGTCACAACCCTGCTCCATTTGAGTTCCTAGAAGTCTCTATTTAAATTGGAATGCTTCCTTGCCCTCAATTCATTCTCACTGCTTCTAGCTGATTCCGACTCAAAGTGACCTTAGAGGACAGGGCAGAATTGACCCTGTGAGTTTCCAAGACTATAAGCCTTTCCAGAAGTAGAGCACCTCATCTTTATCTCTAAGGGGCTGCTGGCAGCTTCAAACTGCTGTCCTAAATGATCACAAGTTAGCTTTGCCTAACAATATAAGGTTCTTGGGGGGGAGGATGTTATTCCTTTGTCATGTTTTGTGGTTTGTTTGTTTTCTATTTTCTTTTCTTCAATTCCCTGCAATGCCTGAGCTTATTTGCAGTGTGGGAAACACTATTTGTGTGCGGAGTAAATCTCTTCCCCTCTCCAAACAAAACTGCTGCCACTGAGCTGATGTCAACTCATTGCCACGCTACAAGAGATAGCTGCCCCTGTGGGTTTCTGAAACTGTTAGCGCTTAATGAGAGTAAAAATCCTCCTCTATTTCCTGTGTAGCTGGTGGTTTAGAACTGACCTTAAAGTTAGCAGGCCAAGTAGTAATCCAGAACACTACTAGAGGATTCCTTGAGACAGAATAAACCAGAAACACTCCTTGCCACTGAGATGATGCTCATAGTGACCCCAAAAGACAGGGTAGAACTACCCCGTGTGAGTTCACAAGCCCTGTCTTTATCCGGATCAGCAGCTGATGACTTTGAACTGCTGATCTTGGGGTCAGCAACCCAATGCGCAACCATTCCACCCCCAGGACTCCTCTTGGGAGGCAAGCAGCAGGGCTTCAGAACAGGCACAGGCAGCAGTGACACTGAAGCAATACCGTTATCCACAGCCCTGCAGCTATCAGAGAAAAGATAAGGAGACAATTCTGCAGTGGATGGTGATCTTAAAAGTAAAATAAAAAACAAAACAAAAAAACGATGAAAGGCCATCTGGATCATTTCCTAAGTAGACCTTCATACATGCCACTCCGCCACCCCACCCCACCCACTTTTTTGTTTAGTTCTATTGAGGGGGCTCTAGTGGCACAATGGATTAAGTGTTGGGTTGATAACCTCAAGGCCAGTGATTCAAACCCACGACTTGTTGCACAGAAGAAAGATGTGGCAGTGTGCTCCTAGAAAGACAGTCTCAGAAATGCCATGGGACAAGTTCTACTCTGTCCTATAGGGTCGCTATGAGTTGCCATCGACCTGACTGGTCATTGAATCTTCTGAAATCACAAGGCTGAGTTAAAAAAAAAGCCATTGAATCATTTCTGATGTGTGCCAGAGTAGAACTGTGCTCCACAGGTTCCAATGGCTGATTTCTATGCAACAGCCCTCCAGGCCTTTCCTCTGAGACACCTCTGGGTAGACTCTGGGTGCTATGAGTTGACATCAACCTGATTGGTGATTGATTCCTCGGAAACCAGAGGCAGAAGTAAAAATAATAATAAAAGTTGCCACTGACTCATTTGATCAGTAGCTCCCCGTGTGGCAGAGGAGAACTGCGCCACAGAGTTTTCAAAGGCTGATTTTAGGTGGTACACTGCCAGGACCTTTGGAGGTATTAAGGAACCCTGGTGGTATAGGGATTACGTTTTGTACTGCGAGCCACATGGTTGGCTAGACTTTCTACTCCTGTGAGCAGGTGCAGCCTCAGAACCCCACAGGAGGGTGGCTAGGAGTTTGCACTGACTCAATGAGACGGTTGGTTGTTTTTTGTGTGTGGTTGGTTGGTTGGTTCGGTTTCTTAGGTATGAATGGGCTACTCCTTGGGAATACTTGTTGTTGGAGGTGCCGAGAGCTCAGTTCAACTCAACCCCATATACAACAGGAAAAATACGATGGGTTCAAATGCTTTCTGTAGTTTTATGAGTGAAACACTTATTGGGGCTCACAAAGACGTGGGCTCACAATACAAGAAATATGATGGCTGCTGTCACTTTAGGAACCAGCCAAGAGGAAATGCTAAGAGCAAGGAGTCACCAGCACTTTGTTTAAATAGACGACAGACTCGATGCACATAAAAATGAAGCATTCAAAGCCACGGATGTCTCTTACACTGTAAGAGTTCAATTTGAAGTATTTAGGCTTTATTACTCATTAGTTGAATGCAACCTTGAGATAGATGGGGAGGCTCCGTGGGAAGTGGAAAAAGAACCCCTGCGACCACAGTAATAGACACGTCTTTGAAAAGCCTATAGATGGAAGCTGAGCCCTTGAGGGACAAGGATCCTGTGGAAGTGGGACCCCTTTACTTGTTGCTGTATGCCTTTCCATTTTTTATGGCTACACGTAAGCCCAGGGTAATGGAACTACCAGTCTGGGGATGCCCACTAGGTTGTCTGTCACTTTGGGGAGATGTGGAAGCCCAGCAAGAAGTGGAGACTAAAAGACACCCTTGAACTCACAATGCCCATCATGTTTTCCACACCAACGGCCTGGTCCTCCCCAACTCTGCATTAGAAGCACTGTTCACACCACCCTCTTCCAAGCTCAAAGTAAGAGGCTCCTTTATGACACTCTCAACCTCTATACTCCTACTTTTGCAAGTACAGACAGAGGATAGATAACCATACCTTGAATTCTTTTCATTGTCTCTTTCTTTGTAAGCATTTTAGCCACCGGCTATTTCTATGATTGCAAAATCACATGGTGTTGCTCTAGCTAACCGTGATAAGAAATGGAAAGGAATGCTTATTGATTGGGAAACTGGTTTTAGGCATAAATCTCATGCAACTAGTTGTTTCTGTAAATTCCATATATGCATTAGCTTGATAAAACTGCAAGCCAGTCTACTTCCTGGCTGGTTTGCAAGCCCCGTGAGCAGCCAACTCATCTTAATCCTGAAAAGTCCAGCTTGGAAGGACCTCAAAGACAAGAGTGAGTATCAATCATATGGGCAGTCTGACAGTGGCCAAAGGACAGTCTTTTCAGGACCCCTTTTGTTTCATGAGAAAGGAGCCCAAAAAAAGCCTGTGTGATGGAAGAGCTTGTAGAAGTGTGTATATACATTGGCATATGAGCCATTTCACATCTCTCTTACTGCTGGCATGAAGGGGGAATACGCTTTTCTGGGTCAGGGTGGTATTTATATCCTTAAGATGCAGCAAGTTACCTTCTACTCTGGGTACATGTGTAATGAATCTAGTCAA
Source organism: Tenrec ecaudatus (assembly GCF_050624435.1). Taxonomy (NCBI): domain Eukaryota; kingdom Metazoa; phylum Chordata; class Mammalia; order Afrosoricida; family Tenrecidae; genus Tenrec; species Tenrec ecaudatus. The sequence continues at coordinate 148,265,145 of NC_134548.1, forward strand.
ACCACCAACGCTAGGAAATTGGACAAATTGATTCCTAGAATCCAGCAAAAGTTCAAGGTGGGGCAGGGGAGCAGACAAGATGGAAAAGAAGTCATTACCAGCTCCTCTGTAATACCAATCAATCAGTATTGTGAGCATGTCCTTACATGGAATTTAATAAGCATCTAGAGGTCCCTTGACAATTTCACCTAACTACATGTGTGCATGCAAGGTAGGTTTATGGACTAGCACAAAAACATGTGTATGCTGTGTGGGTGTTATTTAGTTTGATAGATGAACAGAGTTCTATTGGGCTTAAGTACTCAAGTTATCTTTACTTTTTACAAAATGTGTCTCATCCAAATGAATCTAACAACACAGATGGTTTGCTGGGTGTGGGCTTTCCTGAGGGTTCGGGGCCAGGCATGGCTTTACTTGCTAAAGCCCACTTCTTTAAGGTAGATATTTAAATAGGCCCCTCTCACAGCCAAGGCTTCTTAACTGCTTCCAATTAACACTCACAAGAACCCTCACCCGTAGGCGTCTGGGTTTGTTTTATACCTCAAAATGATGGTTTTTGAAAAGGCTTCTCATACTGGATTACCTTACCTCCACAAGGATCCTCAGCGAGGCAGGCACTGTGGGTCCTCAGTGGAAACAGGGAAAGCCGTCCGTTGGATCTGTTGGGTAGAGATCACATTTAGCCAAGTTATGCTCGGAGCAGCACCTTACCACACAGCCCTTTGTATTCTGAGCAGGGTCCTACTTCCTACTTGACTCCTCTCCCACCTTGGTTCCAACCCCAGATCTCTTCACGTCTAGTGAAGCCCTTTTCCAGGCGTCTATCGCTACAACACAGATTTAAGGAGGAGCATAGTGATGCCTGGGGACAGTTTTGATCCGGGCAAAAGTTTTTCAAGAATGCTCATAGGTCTGCTCTTGGGTTATGTAGCAGTCACAAGGCTATGTAGTGGAGTCCAGGCACATCCAGAAGCCTTAGGCAATAGCTCAGAAGCCCTATCTGGAAACTCTACCTGGTCCTCATCAGCAGAGCTGGTTGAATATGTTTATAGGGACAATAAGCAGCACAGCTTCTTGCCCCTTTAGACACCTCCCTTGGGCAGAGGTCCTTCACAAGGGGAAATTCACTCCTAGAGCCAATTCCAGACTCTGAGGATTGTCAATAGGAACCGGTTGGAGATATGCCCTTCTCTCACTTTGGTTCACTTCCTCATGCACACGTAGAGTCTGTGTGGGGCACCTGAAGGAAGGGACTGCGAATCCTGTCAGATCACTGGAAACATTGCCTAGAGTCCATTTCTAAATGAAAAATACAAATTCACTCACTAACCAACCAGCCACGTGTCCAAAGCGACATTGTGGGGCGGCTGTCGTAAGTCTGATGCATAGCAAGGCCACAAGGCAGAGTAGAACTGTCCTGTAGGGTTTCCAAGGCTGGACATCTTGAAAGAAGTGAACCCCCACCACACACACACCCCGCCCCTTGGGAGGGAAGCTGGTGGATTTGAACCATGACTGGTTTGGTTAGCAGGCAAGCACTGTAATCTCTGTACCACTTTTCAAGAAAAACTGAGTCTCACTGAATATCATAATGTGGATTGACCCTGAAAGCATTACACTGTGCAAATTATGTCAGTCAATACAGTAAAAGCACTCCACGATCTCACTTGGATGAAAGGAAACATAGAACGTGTTACACCCTTAGCTGCCGGGTGATTACAACTCACAGTGAGCCGACAGGGCAGAGTCACACTGCCCTACAGGGCTTGCAAGGCTATAATCTTTGTAAGAAAGCAAAATGCCACATTTTGCTCCATAGGGCAGCTGGTGGGTTCAAGCAGCTTCCCTTAGAGTTGTCAGCTAAGTACTTACGCACTGTGCCATCAGGGCTCCTTAAGCAAGCAAGAGAAGCCATAAAGGATTAGTGGTTACCGGAGAAAGAAGGGAGGGAGGAGGGTAGGGGTAGTTTGTGTTAATGGGAATTGAATAATTTGGAGAAAAACAGTGAGATAGATTGCAAGACTCGAAAAAATGTAATCAACATCATTGAATTGTACATGTAGAATTTTTTTAAAAAATCAAAAGCAATATGAACATCATCATAGCAAATGTATTTACAGAAAGTCCAAAATGTTAACGGTGGTCATAACTAAATACAAAGGTGCCTCCAAAAGTTCATGAAAAAATTCCAGGGTCCTTTCATTTCATTTTCCCATGAGCATTTTGAATACCACACCCGCCCCCCCCCGAGTGTATTAGTACTGACTTTAAAATCCATTTAATTTTGTGCAGAAGCTGACTTTTGAGTTAACAGTGAGCATCTTTTCCCAAGTTTGCATTCAACAATATCACAAGAATGAACTTGCTTTTGACCATGGTGGGAATATGTGCACCTTGTAAAGAAGCAAAGGAAACAAATCAGGCTTGTTGGTGTTGTTTTGTTTTCTCTTTTGAAGATTCGTTTGGTAAACCGGTATTAGTCTTCTTTATCATCTCTCGCCTTTCTTTACCAGCACATACAATTAATTTGAAAAGTTATTTTTAAAGAAAATGAAAAAACATATTAACCTTTGTGTATCCAGTGCTTTTTAATCAAATCGACTTTATTTCCTATGCAGGGGGATGGGGCGTTGGCAAACAAAAGCATAATACTTACCAATCAAGCCTTGTTCTCTGGTTGTTATATTGAACATAGACTATAATCTAAACAGGAAAGGGGAGCATTTATTATAGAGTATTCAAAATAAACGAGCTTTTTTTGGGGGGGGAGGGTAATGGTCAATTCACCCAAATAAATCCATTCATTCCACAGTACTTTTCTGAAACCAGATGGGAAGCAAAAGGCTTTTTTAATCATTTCTTTTTAGCTATAGCATGCAAGTCCCAAACCTCTACCCCCAACTTCCAACACCTGAATTCACCGACAAATGTTACCATGGCTCAAAGGGTTGAAATATAAAGAAGCCAGCGGACTCAAGTGTCTTTCAGATTCTAAACCTGGAGACTCATTAAATTCTAAAGGGGTGGTCAATTCCAATGATTTCTGCAAAAATAAGGGCATGTCCACAGATGTATGGAAGGATAAAGATTTGAAGGCAAATATACCTAAATCATTTTACTAAATGGTCTGTGCAATCAGGTTCTACACTCAACTCCCTACTCCACCTTCTTTGGGGGCAGACTACCAGCTCCCCACCCTCTATTTGGTCCCATCATTCTGTTTCATAGACAGACTTGTCTTGAACATTACCTTCACCTCCAGTTGTTCAACCCTGAATCAAAGGAACCTGGGCAGCTCTGCCACTCCACCCGCTGCGGACTCCTGATATTGTCTAGAATCCAGGCCAGTTCATCCAGTGCTACAGCAAGATTTTCTGAAAACAGAAAATCAAAACGATACTGTTGAATAATCATGTTTATTTGAAATCAAAACATTCAGATCATGTCTATAGTCTCTGAAACAGTGACTCTCATACAACATGAGCACCAGGCACATGTAAGACAATGAAAAAATGTGTAGTGAGAGGAACCAGCTGCAATATGAAGTCAGCAAAGGAGGGAGGATTGCTGCCACTGTTGGTAGTACTATTAGCGATGGAGGGAAGGAGCTGCAACATCATCTTTAATGACAGCACAGAGGACAAAGAAGGGCCGCCCTAAGCCAAACACCAGTCACTTCACACAACGTAAAGATGTCCTTTATTGCCTAGTCCCTAAAATGCCTTAGTTCCACTCTCATCACATGTCAAGTTAAATACAGGCCCAAACAAACACAAAACCCCACTGAACTCACTGCAATCAAGTGGATTCCAACTTATCGGGACCGTATCCGACAGAGTAGAACTGCCACCATAGGTTTCTGAGACTGTGAGTATTTACAGGGGCTTTTTCCATCACAGGTCCTAAAGGAGAGGGTCATGGTAAAAAGGTAAGGGGGGGATGGCTCAGGAATCACTGCAGGAAAATGGTAGACACTTGGTAGGGGAGCTTCCAAACAAGTCCATTTCCATTGTACTTGTCCCTTAAAAAAAAATCTCCTCAGACGAATATTTAGATCTGAGGGATAAGGAATCTTGAGGGATTAGAAAAAAAATTTTAAGCACACAATATCTACTCAGCTCATCTCAAATTACCACATTTAGAGTAATGTCTTAAAAACTTGCAAACATTAAATAGTACAACCAACAGGCAATAAGACAAATAAGGAGAGAAATTTGAAAGTGGATAGATAGTACAATTTTGTTGATTGTTAAATATTAACTCTTAAGTGGTATCACTCTGTAATTCTACAGGCAATTGGGAATGTCTACAATGTACTTTTAAGGCTCAGGTCTGTCTAAATGTCAGTTTAAAATTGTTCTTGATAACTCAAAAATTGTGAAAGTCATACACATGGTTAAAATCTGAATCCTAAAGCCTTGGAACTGGTTAAAAGAAAAGACAGGCACATATTAACTTGAGGGAAACGGTAAGCAACCAGTCAAATGCTATTGGCTGTTAAAAAAAAAACATGGCACCTGTTAATAAGCAAGAAAATTGCATTTTTTTCATTTGGGTAGCAGCAACCCATCTTGTGGAAATTTAAGTGAAATGAAGGAATAGTAAAACACCTATGTGCTATCCAAAAAGCTACCAATGAATTATTTAGAACTGAAACTCCATACTTAATCCAAATCTTTATATAAATATATATAACCAGACAATGGGGGAACCAATTAATTAGAACTGAGAAAGCAGAAATACAATCAAGCACCCATAGACAGTTAATTTGTGATAAAGGACGAAAACATACAAAAATGCTCATGAAGATCATCAAGGGAAAAATTGGGGCAAGAAGAGGAAGAGATCCAAAAAGAAAGGATAGGGAGCAGTGAAGAAGGGGAGGGAGGGAGAACCACATCTAAAGAGGGTTTTCATTCGTTGAGATGGGCTGTGTATTTCTTTAAAATCAATCAATCAATCCCCCTCCAGATTCCTTACCCCTATTGGTCTGAGCAGCCAAAAAAAAAAAAAAAAGAACAGGAAAAAAGGCAACGCTGTAACACACTTAAGAGTCTTTAGTTACAAACAAGTTCATTTCAAATATATTGAAAAAAAATGAACTGGACAAAAAAATTGAAGAAGCACCCCTAAAAGCAATAAGTATTTGCATTTTAACACACAAAAAAGGTTCAGAGTTATCAGACTACTCTGTTATCAGGATGACGCAATAAATTTTCTTAAATGGAATTCTCTTGTCTCCAATTAGACTTCACAAAATGGCGGCAAGCCCATCAGGTTTGACACTGGGTGGCAAGCCTCGTGGCCTGGCAAAATGGCTGCCACATCTGCCCTCTTACAAAACGGCCCCAAGCTGATGTTTCTGACAAAATGGCGACCAGTGTACAAAATAGACTCACAATACGCATGCACATAACGGACCACAGGGTACACGAGGGCGGGAGGGCAGAGGCCAGGAGGCGAGGGGAGGGGGAAACGAGGAGCGGATACCAAGGGCTCAAGTAGAAAGAGAATGTTTTCAGAATGATGATGGCAACATCTGTACAAAGGGTGCTTAATACTGTTGAAGGATATATTGAAAAACCGTGAATAATTAAAATACTAATAAATTAATAAACACCACGTAGCCAAGGGGGCAGGGCCACTAAAAACCAGGAAGCAAAAGAGCGGGGAGGAGCGGGGTGGGGGGTGGGGGGCGGAGAAGTGGGGGCGGCATGTTCTAGCCTTTTCTGTCCTATCAGCCCTTATTAGGAAGACGCCAAGCTCTACATCCCGGCAATCCTAACGATTACTCATCAAAACTAGCAGACACCCACATTTTCTGTGGAAGAAATACCAAAAACCTGAAAAGTAAGACCGAAGCCAAGACTCGAAGAATAAAGTATGACGCAGTGATTAAAAGGAAAATTCAAAATGGCGCCGAACTTCCTGGGGTCCTGTACTGACTTGACTGAACGTACAAAGCACGCACATTTTTTAAAACCGGGAAAAACAGTCGAAGTCTCTAGTTGGAGGTGAGGTTCTCTCTGAGTCCTCGGGGACTTACATGAGCCAAGGGTTCGCCGTCCCTTAGCTGAGTCTCACTGAGAGTTCTTTGAAGGAGAACCCCTAATTCCGTATTTTTTTTTGAAATGTACATGAGGGAAACCTCTCTGCTCTAAGCTTAAGGACCTGGGTCTACGCTGACTAATGCCCCAAGTAGCTACCACACACAAACTGCTTCGCCCTAAAATCAAATGACGCAACAAGACTCCTCTTGGCTGGGGAGAGCAGATAAAGAACTTTTAAAAGGCTGGTAGAGATAAAATCAACCTTTAAAAAAAAAAAAGCAAACCTCAGAAAAATGCTGGGAGCGGGCTTCCTGGAATGGAAAGATTTTTACATGCTGGTGACCCAGATCATCCATTCCATCGATTTAAAAATACCAGGATCACTTTTTTTCCCTTGTTAATGCGTAAACAGAGCCTCACTGCAAAACTTCCACTTGAGGTAAAAGAAAATAGAAAATATGAAAAAAATATGCTCAAGGGAAAGTAATGTTCATTAACAGTGCTCCTCCACAAACCTCCCGTGATTTTTTTTCCCCTTTTCGAAACGAAATGACCACAAACCAAGAACTTAGACCAAGTTTGACGACGTACACGCCGATTAGAGGCACAAGTAAATGAGTCTAGAGGCAAAACCAAATAAGCTCCGTATTATTTGCCACCTGCGTGGCACCTGCAGCGACCATTTCCTAGTTTTTAGTCAAAACGCCACAAAATCTTCACAACACTTACGAACCAAGGACAATATTTCAGTCAGCGAAACCAGACAAAAGAGCCATCACGTAAAACTACATTCCAATAGCCAGACAACCAACGCCGCCACCCCAAACCACCCCCAAACGGCTCGCAAAGTTCTCCACATTCCATCTAAGAACCCATTAAACACCACACCACAACTAACGAAGTAGTAAGGAGAAGTAAGAAGTAAACTTACACTTCGGTGATGGCACCAGCGAAGCCGCTCCCTCATGGAAGTCCGGCCAGAAACCCTTCCACAAACCCTTCCACGCTCTCCGATCTGATATCCCTCCACTCGCCCCAGACAAATGAGCCGGGGAGTAAGGCAAGGACTACTTTTAAACCCCTTGATAAGGGCTTGATTGGCCCGGTCTAAAATGATGAACAGATTCCCTGCCTAATCCCCTCGACCCTGCTGAAGGAAAGCCAACCCGGGTCACGAACGCTTGCTCCGGACTGACCTGGAAGTGGCGGGAGCCTACGGTTTTGCACTCGAGGTGCGGTCTTTACAGAAATTGTCCTCGAGCGTTGCGTCAACCGACACCAAAGCTCCTCACGTCACGTACCCGGAAGGGTTCTACCTATGAATTCAAACAACGCCAACCGCCCTTTTCAGGCGGGGTTTTTTTTTTTTTTTTTCGTACCAGGACTTCACCCTACAAAGTGGTTGCCTACCATTTCTGCCTTTTAGACCAGTGGTTCTCCACCTTCCTCATACTGCAACCCTTTCATACAGTTCCTCACGCTGTGGTGACCACCCCCAACCATAAATTTAGTTTCATTGCTACTTCATAACTTTCATTTTACTACTGATAGGAATCGGGCAACCCCTGTGGAAGGGTCATTGGACTTCCAAAGGAATCACAACCCACAGGTTGCAAACCGCTGCTTTAGACAAACTGGTTGGAGCAGAGAATGCGACGCTCCCCGCCCGACACACCCTCCAGCAATTCCGGGAGGGATGAATACAGATAAGGTCAGGGCAGCGTTCTGGAGAGGAAAGTGCCCCCAAAGCCCCCCCCCCCGAACATCTGCACATGTGCACTGGGGGACAGTGGTCGCTGAAAACCAGAAGGACAGCATGAAGAGCCATCTAATGGTACGTGTGCAATTAGAAGGCTGTGGAATGTGGAGAAGGCGGCCGGGCGCCGGACTGAGCATGTAAGACAGGACTGAGGAATGGGTTCAAGGCTAGAACTGGAAAGTGACCAAACCAGATTTTGAAGCCATGCCCTTCCACGACAATGGCGCGGGGGACAGGGGGTGGGGAGCTTAAACCTGTATGCTGTGGCAATCATCCAGTTGTCCCATTCTGGAAACTTCTTTCCCCTCCACGCTGACCACCCACAGGACACAGCTCAAATGCGTCTGTCCTGCTTCCAGAAGCCCACCCGATTGATTTCTATTCCCACGTAAACAGCTATGGTGCGCTCTCCCGCTGCTTTGTGGTGGCAAGTGGGGTCAACTTCAGCGCTGGGGTGCAGGAGAATGTTGGGGGCGCGGGGGCAATCGGCACTGGGCTACATTAGGTGGAAGTTTTACACATGGGCGGGGCGGGGAGAAGGGCAGGCAGAAATTCTGGAAAGGCACCCTTAACTATAACAGTGTAGCTTTTACCTGGCTCCTGATTGACCAGAGCAGACTAAACACGAATTGCAATTTGAAAGAAAACTTGGCAAGCATTGGTTAAACCCAGAAATGCAGACAACATGGCAACTCTCTCTTTGAGGGGGTGGGGGTGGGGGGGAAGAGACTAACTAGGCAGTGAGCTAGGGGGGTGCATGGAGATGACGTGAATCAGGCACCTGCACGTGTGCCATAAAGAGGTGGGCGGAGACGGTAGTCGGTCATCTTTCCGTTGTCTCAGAGAACTTGAATCACAAGAGCAAACGCATTCCTTAGGTCCTTGTCCCTTGAAGACTCATGTTATATGAATAAGATTGCCCCAAGTATAATGAGCTCCCCTTCTACTCCCACTAGGAGGTGCATGATCCAAAAAAACTACAGGGCAATGCTGTAGAGAAATTAGAATCTTCAGACATCGCCCGGGGTTCTTTTTTTTTCCAGTTGCGTTTGCCCACGAACTTTTCCAATACCCCTGGTATAGAATGATGCAGCCTCTGTAGCAAATAGGATGGCAAACCATTTGGAGGTCCAACAAAAAGTTCAATTGCAGCTACTATATGACCTAGGCATTTCCCTCATAGCTAAAAACCCAAGTAATTGACAGCTGGCATGGAAATGGCAAGATTTTTTTCATTTCAGCACTATCTACAATAACCAAAATCTCCATCAACAGCTGCAGGGGGTGGGGAAGGGGAATCAAAATTGCTGTCATCCTACTCATAAAGTAGGATATGACCCAGTAACAAAGAGTACCAAAGAACTGATAAGCTTGCCAGTCTACATAAACCTTGAGCACAGTGTGCTAAGTGAAAAAAACCAGTGACACGAGGACAGATATTCTAGGAGCCCAGTAACAGGAGAGATATAGACTAGGCAATGGTACCGAGATCAGTGTCGAATGGTCTGCAGGGGTCAGGGGAAGGGAGAGCGAGTAATCACTTAGACGTCACTGGCTTTCTGGAAGGAGCCCGGGGATGTAATAATTCCCTGTTTGGCTGCTAATTGTAACGTCAGTGGTTAAAACCACCAGCTGCTCTCCAGGAGAAAGACTTGGCTTGATACTTCCATAGAGCAACAGTCTCAGAAGCCCACAGGGGCAGTTCTACCCTGTCCTATCGGATCACTATGAGTCAACATTGACTCTATGGCAAGGAGTTTGGTTTGGTTCAATTTGGAGCTTCTGTTAGGGATGATGGAAGATTTTAGGTATCAGTAAGGGTGACGGTTGCACAAGATGATGGACATAATTTCTTGGGATGGTACACATAAGAGATGGCAACATTGAAAATACCTTTTAATCACATTTTAAAAAAATAACTGCCTATCCCAAATGTTAGTCTCTACATCCCATGCATTCAAATAGCTTAAAGGAGGCTTCTTTGCCTTTTTCAATTGGGATGGAACTCAGAGAATGATGTGGAGCTCTGCGTCAATGACATTTCGTACATTGCCAAACTTGTCCAGCCAGGATCCCTACCTCATTTCAAAATATCTTCATCACCAGTTAGGCAGTTGCTTCCCATCCCCCTCACCAAACTCAGGGAAGGATAATAGAGAATTGGTGCAAGAAGAAATAACTGTTATACCTTTCATGCTAAATTCATTAATAAAACATTGCTATTGTTAGGCACCATCAAGTTGAGTCCAACTCCCATCAACCCTTTGAGGAAAACAACCATCAGCACAATCATTGCTCTGTCTGCACCCCTTGTAGCAGTCCAGGGATCGGTCCATTTCTGGAGGACCTTCTTTTTCGCTGCACCTCTGCTTTACCAAGTGTGACGTCCTTCCCTCGGAACTGGTCTCAAAGTACATGAGATTCAGCCTCGCCACACTCAATTCTAAGGAGCATTCCAGCTGTCCCTCTTCTAAGACAGGTCTCTGTGCTACTGTCAGTTCATGGTATTTTCAATATTGTTCGCTAACATCATAATTTAAAGGCATCAACTTTTCTCAAGCTGAAAGAGCCAAACTAAACACTAGCAAATCAAATCCATCATTCTATTAACCACGTAGAATTTATCCTATTTATGCATACTTCATCCTTGTAAATGCTAACATAATCTACTTCATAAGGACATTGAGCTACATAGGCAGCATTTGACCACCCCAGCTATTCTCAACTCTCAGTCTGGTTCTATAACCTGGAGAGCCATGCTCTTTAGACTAATGCTGTCTGTTCTAGAAACAGCACGATGACACCACCACCCCCTCACCCTGCAATTTTATGTCTCTGTGGTAGCAATGATTTCCAAGAGTTGCTACAGGAAACTAACCAACAAAAAAATCAATTGCCTTCAATTTGATTCTGATTCATGTGTTACAAGACACAACAATTCTCAGAGGGTTTTCTTGCCTGTAATCTTTATGCAAGCAGATTGCCAGGCCTTTCTTCTGCATCATCTCTTGGTGACATGGAACCAAAAGCCGCTCGGCTGAATGAAGAATGTAACCTGTGCTTTATATCATTCCTTTTGGAGTCCTTCAACTTGACCCATGTTTTGGAATGCAATCCCTTCTTAAGCACTTTATCATTAACCTTTTGGAGATGGTATCTGATACTCCCCAAAACACTGGTTGATACAGAAATTAATGAATAAAAATACTCTGGTCTACCAATATATGCTAAATAATGTCAACCCATGCATATATTTAAAAAGCCTTAGCCAGCAAGCAATAAATACTCACTTCCTCAAAGCGATGAGGGATATTTAGTAAATCCTTTGAGGTCGTCACTGATTAACAAAAATGTATGCACAATATCACCCAGAACAGGAATGACATAAAGATAACTGCTGTGAGTGCTAATATTCAACATTATCTTGGAGATCCTAGTTAGGGAATTGATTAAAACCAACAAACACACCAAAAACCAAGAATTGGAAATGAGGACGCAATTTTGTCATTAATTGAATTTAGACACCATGATTGTATAGAAAAAGAAACAAGATAATCTTGATTCAATCTATTTTTAATGGTAAGGGTGCTGAAGTTTTGGGTAAGATAAGCGACACAGAGTAAGCAAAACTAACTTGTATTTCTCTACAGTAAACATAGCCAGCCAGAAAATGCAATGCAAACAAATAGCAAAAAGATCCTGCGGATTATGCTTTTTATGTGCTGAAAGCAGGGTCCAATAATGTCCAAGTAAGCTTTGAACAGACCACATTTCTCACAGATAACAAATATGCATTCTTCCCATCATGCAAAAATAAGAACTAGCTTAGAAGCTCTAGAAGCTAAGCCAAACCCATTGCCCTCATGCGATGGCCTCCAGGTGGGTGACATAGAACTGCTCCGAAGGGTGTCTGTGACTAGATTTTGTGGAAGCAGTTTGCCAGACTTTTCTTCTGCAGTATTATGAGGTGAGTTTGACCCACCAACTGTGAGATTAAGTAGATCGCATTATCCAAGGAAGCCTTTTAAAAGCTCTGAAAAACAAACTCACTGCCACCCAGTCAATTCTGAATAAAAGCAACCCAATAGGGCAGAGCAGAACTGTCCCTGTGGGTCACCTAGGCAGCACCTGCTACCCAACCAGGGCTTCTTTTAAAAACTCTAAGCTTTAGAGAGCTGAAATTGCTCTATGGCAGAGAGTGAGTGAGTGAGTGAGTGAGTGAGTGAGTGAGTGAGTGAGTGAGTGAGTGAATGAGTGAGTTATTAAGGTGCCCTTGCAGTATATGCATTGCGAATTGGGCTGCTAATTGCAAAGTGCGCAGTTTACAATCACCAGCCACCCCATGCTCCATAGGAGAAAGACCAGGCTTTCCACTCCCATAAAGAGGTCCTTACTACAAAACTAGACTCTGGCATCAGTCAATGCTGACTCCTGACTCATAGGAAGCCTCTGTGGGTTTCCTACTACCCCCAAAGAGTTACAGTTCTCAGAAACACCCCGAAGGCACTTCTGCCTTGTATTATAGGGGTCGCTTTGCATCAAAATTAACTCGATGGCCGTGAGAGAGAGCCAGTCAAAAGGTGAATGTTTTTCGGGACACTGACATTTATAGGAAGAAAATAAAGTTGTATGACTTTCTTAGTTAAAAAAAAAAAAATTTAACCTGGAAGGCATGAGTCTCACCACTCAAGGTGACCAAAAACTCAGATTGACATTTGCAATCCAAGTGAATACAGGGATTAGTCAATCCGGTATCAGGGATTAGAATTTCAGGCAACCACAGCAGTTTAAAAATGGAGAGCTAATTCTGAAGGAGGGGGAGATAAGAGGCAAACCATCAGTATGTCCCTTGGAGAAAGAGACTCTATTAGGCTGGGTTGACTAGAGAAACTAATCCAGTGACACTCATACGTGTAAGATAGAACTTTATATCAAGAAGTAATTGTATATCAATTGTATATAAAGAAAAGCTCCTATCCCAGCCCAACTGGAGTCCCTAAATCCAATACTACTAGTCCATAAATCCCTCTTAAGACTCACACAGTCACATGCAATACTGCAGAATGCAGGAAGATCATAGGACGGTACGTGCAAAGTCGTGTGGATCCAATGGCAGTGGCAGCATTGCAGGGCTCCAACAGATATCAGAGTCGCCGGCAAGCAGAAAGGTAAAGGCAGAGAGAGAAGTCAGCCTTCAGAGAACTACATATCTCAGTTGCAACTCCAAGTGCGGTAATCAGGCTGAGACCTGATTGAGAGGCGAAACTCCACCCAGACACTTTTATATATTTTTCAAGTCGACAAGAAGTTATCTAACTACCAGAGGCCTTGTTATCTGAAAATTTCCCACAGAAAAACTCCAGACCCAACTAATTTCATTCGAGGATTCTATCAAACATTTAAGAAAGAACACGAGTCTTAAATACACTGATTCCTTAAAGACAGGAAGAGAAAAGTTTCTAAGGAACTTGGTTTATAAGGATACCACTACTCTAATGAAAAAACCTGACCAAGAATAGATGATTATGAAAAAATGAGGAGCTGATACCAAGGGCTCATGTAGAAAGCAAATGTTTTAAGAATGGTGATGGCAACAAATGTACAAATGTGCTTGACACAGTGGATGGATGTATGGATTGTGATAAGAGTTGTATGAGGCCCCAATAAGATGAGTAAAAACCAGAATAGATGATTAGAGAGTAATAACTTGTCTTTGTATGTTATGTATAAGGAAATACACACAATGTAGAAAACATGCATGCATGTATTATGCATAAGATATACACGTGTTATACCCATACTGCATACATATTAAATATATGCATGTGCACTATATTGCATGCATAAAACATATACAAACAGGAGAAGTCTTCATGGAAAAGGAATTTGAAAGAATAGAATTTTTCCACTAACATTTCGAAGCCCTCTAATATCACAGACAGCCTCACACATTACATACATATGTATGCATATATAAGGATTCTGGGGGTACAGTAGTTAAACACTCTGTTGCTAACCAAAAGAGTAAAGGTTCCCACATGGAAAAAAGCACACCAGCGCGTGTGATCGTGAGGTGTCGAGACTGGGCAACAGGCATCAGAAGATTCACAACAAACAGTAAACAAACAAACAAGAATGCATTGGTGAGAATGGAAGGGGGTTGGAGCGGAGACCCAAGGTCCATCTATAGACAATGCAACATCCCCCCACAGAGGGGTGGCGGGGAGGGAGTGAGTCTGTCGGGGTGCAATAGAGCACTAATGGGTCACTCAATATGCTTCTTATGCCTGGAGGCCTCACCCCCCACTACCACGACCTCAGTGTGGTTTGCCAATCTACACTAGAGGGGAGCATGTACTTAGGTGTAGGCAAGAGATAGAACTCACAACACATGAAACCCAGGAACAGGAATGAGAACAGAGATACCAAAAGGGTAGGGGGAAGAGGGGTAGAAGTAGGGAGGGAGGGGCACTGATCTATCGCAATGAATAGCACATAACCACACAAACCAGAGAGGAAGGGAGACGGCGATCATAGTGAGATTTGAAAATAATGAACAATCTACGAGGGAGCCATGAGGGTTGGGGGTGGGGAGGAGGAGCTTATCCCAAGGGCTGAGTGGAAAGTAAATGTCTAGAAAAGAACGATGGAATATATGTACGAATATGTCAGATAAAATTGATGTATGGTTTATAACAAGAGTAGTAAGAGCCCCCAATAAAATGAGAAAAAAAGAAAGAAAGAAACCTATGCATATATTTAAAAAAGCCATTAAGGGTTCAAACTCACCCACCGGCTCTGAAGGAAAAACACTGCTCGCTTAGAGATTACAGTGTACAGAATCTTATGTGGCAGTTAACTCTAGCATGGAAAGTCACTGGGAGTCAAAATTAACTTGAAGGGACCCCACAACACATACCAACAAATATGGATAGATGTAGATAGATAGATAGATAGATAGATAGATAGATAGATAGATAGATAGATAGATAGATAGTGATATAGCCCATTGGATCTTTCAATTTGCAATTCAAGGCTTGATTTTTTTCTTGAGGATTTTTCGTTTCAGATCTGCTGAGCACTTTCTTCCTCTTTGGTTTTCTAACTAGGTCTTTGCATATTTCATTATAATATTTTACTTTGTGTTCTTGAATTGCACTTTGAACTTTTCTATGCAACTCTTTGCCTTCATCCTTTCTTACAAGTGCTTTATCCACTCTATGACTAAAAGCAAGCTTCAGAGTTTCTTCTGACATCCACTTTGATCTTTGCTCTTTCCTGTCTTTCAAATGACCTTTAGCCTTCTTCCTGGATGGTGCTATTGATGCCATCCCACAGCTCATCAGGACTTTATTCATTAATGTTCGTGAGATGTTCTCCAAATTCAGGTGGGATAGACTCCAGGTTACCTTTTGATTTTCACAGACTTGTTTTCATTTTCTTCAGCTTTAACCTGACCTTATACATGAGCAGTTAATGGTCTGCTCCACAGTCAGTCCTTGGCCTGGTTTTAGCTGCTGATATTGAACTTCTCCATCATCTCTTCCCACAGATGTAGTCAATTTGATTTCTGTAGAGAAGTTCATGTGTGTAGTTGTCGTTTGTATTGTTGAAAAAAAGGTATTTACTATGAACTAATTGTTGGTCTTTCAAAATTCTGTCATGCTATCTCCAGCTTCACTTCAATCACCAAGTCCTCAAAGAGATGGATTGACACAGTGGCTACAACAATGGGGTCAACCTAACAATGGTGAGGATGGCACAGGACGAGGCAGTGTTTCCTTCTGTTGTGCATAGGGTTGCTATGGGTCAGAGCCGACTTGATGACACCTAAGATAGTATCAACAACTACACACACACACACACACACACACACACACACACAAACACACACCAAACCAAACGGAAACCTAACTCACAGCCATTGAGTCAATGCTAACTCACAGCAACTCCCCGGGGATTTCTGAGACTGTAACTGTTTATGGGAGTAGAAAGGCCAGTCTTTCGTCTGTGGAGCTGCTGGTAGTTTTGAACTACCGACCATGCAGATTGCAGCCCATTTCATAACTACTACACCACCAGGGTTCCTAACTATATATATAGTTCTGTAGCAACTATGTATAAATATATATGTGTATACATATATGTATATATGTGTATCTATAAACAGTGTGTTGAAGCTTTTTACTGTAAAGATATGCCGCCTTGGCACCCCACGGGGGACTTTCTACTTTGCATTACAGGGTCACTATGAGTAAAATTGACTCGATGACAGTGAGTGACATTAAATCACTTCTGAGGTACTGTGACCCTGTGTCCGAGGAGAATTTTGCTCGACAGGCTGATTTGGGGGAAGTGAATAGCTTGGCCCTTTTGTCATAGGCACATCTTTATGTATTCACACTTCCAACCTTTCAGTAAGCAGGTTTGCACTACCTGACACATATGTCAGACATGCATGTGTGTGCCCTGGTCACACAATGGTTAAAGTGATCGTTTGCCACCTAAAAGGCGAAGAGTTAAAATCCATGAGCCACTCCACAGGAGAAAGGTTGGGTAATCTGGCTGTGAATCACAGAGATTTGCAGCTGCAGAAATCCCTGCGGCAGCTCTAGTCTCCCTTTCCGTGAACCCCTGGGTGTCAGAGGGGACTGCACAGCAGAGGGTTTTCAGGGACAGCTTTCCCAGAAGTAGAGGTCCCCATCCTTTATTCCCAGGTGACTGCATGGTTTTGAAATGCCAACCTTTCAAATAGCAGGCTGGTCCTTTCTATCACTCTGGAGCAAAGGAGGAGGCTTCAAGTTTTCATGGGAAAAATGGGATTGAATGATAGTGTAATTTTCCCATAAACTTTTTGTAACACTGTGTGTATACCTACATTCTAAAAAAATACACATCTTCTTTTACATACCTTTAACAACATATTAAGAAAATGAACTTTTAACATTTAGAAATCAAGCACAGAAATTCATAACGGGAACAGAATTTTAAAATATATATATAGTTATTTAAATTGATGCAGACAAACATGACAAAATTTAATTCCCATTCATTAAAAATTCTTTAAAAAGTTAGGAATAGAAAATGATTTCTTTAATTTGACAAAACATCATAATTTATTGGCAGGTATTGCGTGCTTCTCCCTCCTGCCCACATTAGAAAGTATATGAGGATGCCCATTCTCACCACATTTATGAAAAATGTTATGGTGGCCCCAAACAGACCAGTGAGACAGGGAGGCATTCAAACCAGTAATCAAGAACATGATCACATACCTGGGAAGTATTAAGGTATCAAAAACAAAGAAAAGTCTAAACAGAGGGCACTGGAGAGATGAGGATAGAAAATCAAAGGCATGAATCTGACATGAACAGTGAAAGCTTTGTCAGTTGAACCCCTCTCTGATGCGTGCTGGACCTGATCTGGCGTTGACCATTGTCTGTGTGTTTGCTTTGTTTCATTCATATTAGGATGGAGATCAGAGGTATCATGTCATTGGACGACAATCTCTTACAATTGTGTTATATGCTTTTCTGCTTTTCAGTACATGACACTCAGGATTGATGAATCTATAGAGTCAATAAGTAGAATAGGGGTTTGAGATGGGGGTACAGTAGGAGCAGGGTGGGCTGTGGTAAAAGGGAGATGAGATTAAGGAGTCCAGGAAGAAAAAAGAATGTTTGGAACCCTATTTTGGTAGCAATTATACAATTGTTTGATGTGGTTAAACTATGGAGCGATAATATTATATATGTATTAACTCCCAAATAATGATACATTTAAAAATGAGCAACAGAAGTGGCAATTTCCACCAATAAATGAAGTGAGGACACATTTAAGATACAAGCACTATATTAAAATTGTATTTCTATATACCAGTAAGGAGAAATTAGAAAATGAAATGTACAAATCAATTTCAGTCACAAGAACATCATCATATTACTTAGATGTAAACTTTTTTAAAGATGAAGATCTCTCCATCGTAAAGAGAGGAACAAAGAAAAAAAAACATGGTTCAGAAAAATGGAAATAGACTTAATTAGAGAGAGATACTCATTCCATTGCTTGAAAAACTCAATCTTTTAAAATTCTAAAAGTCCCCGAGTTACCAATTAAAATCCCACCTAGATTTGGGGGGGGGAGAAATAGACATAATGATTATAAATTTGTTTGAGGATGCTAAGGACTTAGCAGAGCTAAAGCAGTTTTGGAAAAGAAGAGCAATTGGAAAGTTTACAAGACTTGATGGCAAGACTTGCCTTAATCTTAGAGTAATCAAGATATTGTGATATTGGCATGATGATATATCAATGGGACAGGAAAGACAATCCTGAAATAGAGCCACATTATAAAGTCAATCAATTTTTTAAAAACATAGATGTCAAGATAATTAAATGAGGAAAGAATAGACTTTATGACATATATGATACTGTAATAAGTAGATTTCCATAGGGGGGTATAGGTACGTTTCATAGAAAAATTCATAGAAAAGCATAAAAATCATGAACTATAAAAGGAAATAATGATTTTATCAAACTTAGAAAAAGTTTTGCTCCTTGAAAGACAGCATAACAACATAAAAATAAACCTCCAGACGAAGAGGAAAAAGCTCTGAAAAGAGGGCTTCAGAAGTATGTGGGGGGAAATGAAATTGAGAGAAAATGGGAATTTTTTTTCCATGATGGTTTTGAAGGTTCATCATGTTGCTGACCAAGCACATTCATCCAGAGGATATAAACAACTTTAAAAACTCACATGATAAAAAGACGACAGTTGGAACAACTCCAGAAGTGATAGTGATGATGATTGCACAATATGAAGGATATAGCCAGTGTCGGTGAATTTTACAGGTAAAAATTGTTTGAGTGGCTAAGGTTTAGTGTGTCTATTTTACAGAAATTAAAAGCAAACGAAAGCAACTCAGCCATAAATGGACAACTGTAATACACAAAAGAAGATAGATGAAATGGGGAGTAAGCACTTGAAAAAAACCCACGTAATTAATTACCAGGAAAACGATTATTAAAACCATGATGACAAAAGATTACATAACCACCAGAACGACTCAAATTAAGATTCATTAAATTGTCAGGTTAAATACTTTTTCTCTACTTGTATATGACAAAATATCACAATGAACATGGAAGTTGTGTGCTCGCAAATCCTCTGTAAAATCTTTAGAAGTCTTCACTGAGGACAGAAGCACCAGATCTCTGCGCTGCCCGCTAGCCCTCCCAGCATTCCCGCCTGGAGCCTTCTGTTCAGGCCCCTGGGCTCTTTACTGTTGCGACCGGTTCATTCAGGTCTGTCACTGTTGAGATTCCCCTCTTTACTGTTGCGACAGGCTTCTCCTCTTTCTCAGTCTCGGAGTGCTGGCAGCCTGTCCAGATGCCCTGCAGGAAAAGGAGGGGAATCTCAGCAGTGACAATTCAGGGAAGCCTGCAAACCAAGCAAAGGGGGGAATGAAGAGCAGCCATAGACCTGGAAGCAGCCAGAAGCCACTGGCACTCCAGGAGACAAGAAAACGTTCGGAAAGGAGGGAAAAGAAGGGTAAAGGCAGGCAAGGACATGCCAAAGGATAAGGGAAAGGCTGAGGGTGCGGGGAAGCCCAAGGAAGAAAAGTCGGCGAGTGAAACCAGGGCTGCAGCCAAGCACCCAGCTCAGGAAGATGCACCCAGAAAAGCAAAAATGACAAACCAACAAAGGTCTCTTTGAGCTCGCAAGGAGTATGAGGAAGGCATCCAGGAGGAGACCCATTTGAGCATTGAGGAGCTACTAAGAGGCTGCTGAGATGGTGAGGGTGGAGGACCAGGCGAAGACAATCCAGAGAGAAATTGGGGGATTTTTTGTGGGTGCTAAGAAGCTTTGAAGCATCCCTTCCACCCTAGGGGTCCAAGGGAACGTCGGGGTGGCTGTAGGGCCCAACAGAGAGGCTGTGAAGACATTCTTTGTGTGTAGTGCCTTTGAGCGTTCCTTCATGTTGTAACTGATGGTTCTCAACCTTCCTCATGCCGCGACCCTTTCATACAGTTCCTCGTGTTGTGGTGACCCCCAAATCATCAAATTATTTTCGTTGCTACTTCATAGCAATCATTTGGCTTCTGTTATGAATCCGGCGACCCCTGTGAAAGGGTTGTTCGACCCTCAAAGGGGTTGCGACCCACAGGTTGAGAACCGCTGGATTCGAACATGATCAACCCTGCTCTCTTCTTTCTTGAGTTTCCCTGGCAGACATTGGCCAGGCTCGGTGCTTTCACCTTTTGCTGATACTTGGCTTTTGCTGATACTTGGCTTTAAACCCAGCCCTCGGTGTTTCATAGTACATTTTCACCCATTATATAAAATAAAAAATGTTTATGGTATATTCTAAAATTAAACAGTTTTCAGAACCATAAAAAATATCCTACAGTCTTTGAAACCTTTATCTGACTTGCAAATATTTGCTTCTAGGATATCACTGCTAAAAAGTATGCATGGAAACCAAAATAAAACTATCGATTGTAAAAATAATTAATAAATGATTCCCTCATAATATATCAACTCTGAATGATAACTATGTTTTACAATATTTTTGAGCTCTGTGAATCATCATCTGAAATACATTTATGATAGTTGGAACTTGCTTTTGTTTGGGTCAAAATTCTATGAAAATAATTTTTACTTTGAGGTTACAATAGAAGATTTTAAAAGTGATTTCAAACAGCTTCTTATTTTCTTGCTCAGGTTCATATTTAATAGTTTCTGAATTTTCAAGATCTTCTTTCCCCCCACACAGTTCAAAGGAAACTTACTGTAGTCTCTTCCAAACACATGCACACACACAAAAGAACATGCCCTTGAGTTAAATCCAACTCCTAGCCACTCTATAGGACAGGGTAGAATTGCCTCTGTGGGTTTGGGAGACTCTTTGTAGGAGTAGAGAACCTCCCAGAGGAGCTGGCAATTTCCACCTGCTGCCCTTGGGGTCAGTCCGCAGTATTATCCTTAAGCCACAAAGAGGTCCAACCTCTTTAAATGCTAACGCCCAAGTTACCAGACTTGGGGCAAAGGTAGTGGAAGAAACTGGCAGGACTCCCACCCTGAGTCCAGGAGGAACTCTGTCCTGTGTGAAAGGAGGTGGGTGGCGCCTGGCCCTTTTAAGAAGGCGTGGAGCCCAACCCACGACTAAGACACAGGGTCTCATCCTTGGGGATTTTCCAGAAGCACCAAGTCCACTTTTCCACCCTCTTTCCGTGCACTGGGGCTCAGAGACTTCCAGGGACCCTAGTTTCTCAACAAACACTGGGGACAGTCATCCTGGGAAGGTAGTGGGCAAGGGCACGTCAAAAGGCCTTCTGCCAGCGGCTCCAGGGGCTCTGGCTTGCTTGCATGGGCCCCAAGGAAGATTTCTTTAGTTAACTCTGATTTTGATGGTAATACAGTTCTAATGATGTGAATGTAAGAGGCCTACTGATTTTTCTGTCACTGTGATATTTGGCTTTTCTAGCCAAACTTATAGCTGCCTCTTAAAAATTTCATCCCATTCCCCATTCATGTTTCTTCTTTTCCTGAACATTACAATATTTGACTCTTTATAATTTGATATTTATTCCTATAGATGACCCATGTTCTGTGTCTGCCTGTGTGTGTTTATTTTCCCTCTTTAACACTGTAGGATTTCTCCCCTGGATTTATATGAAAATAATCAAGATGGATTTTGACAATTGCTTCAGTTACTAATAAGTTCACTATACAGCTCTGCAGGGCAAAACAAGAAAAGACACCTTTTAATGGCAATTGTGAGTGTATGACTTTAAAAATATCTTATGCGCAATAGGCAAGTTACATACATTATATTTATTAGTAATACTTTACATACATGAAATTTGATCAATTTTAAACATGTTCTGAAAGATCATTTTTATTTATTTATTTTGATAAAACTTTTCATTGTGAATTGGGTGAAGGTTTACAAAGCAGATGATCAATTTAACATTCAATAATTCCCACACTTTTTGTTTGAACTTATCCATTGCAGTCCCCTCCGTGTCCCTTTAGTTATCCAACTTCCTCTCTGTACTGTTTCATTCCATTTCTCCTTCCTTTCTAAACCTTTGAAATTTTCCTTAAGTGAACGCTACCCTTTTGATCTTAAAGGCTGCTCATTCTGTGCAGGTGAGGCGTGAGTTCAGTTCCACATTTGAAGGGTGACTCAGGGTCACAGTCTTGGAGGTTCCACCAGTGTCCATCTCAGAAGTAAGCCTAGTCTCTTTTATCATGTTGGTTTTTCTTCCACATATTTTATCCCACTCCATCCAGAAACTTCTAATATGATCATTTTCAGAGCAGTTGTTAGTGATAAGTGGGCACCATCTAGTTCTTCTGGTCTCAGGATCATGGTTCCTTAGTCCATTGAATTAGTTGTTTCTATGAGTCTTTCACTGTTCATCATGCTTCTTTCCTGCCGACACTGAGAGACCAATAAATGCACTTTAAATGATTGCTTATGAGCTTTTACGACCCCTATCTCTACTTACTAAAGTAGGAAGTAAAACATTGTTTTGTGAACTATATTATGCCAATTGCCCTTGGTGTTACTTCAGACAATAGTCCTAGTCCCACAGGCCCAGTGACTCATTTCCTCAAAGTGTTCGCTTCTATCTAAGAAGTTTGCATACTTTCCCCCGTGTGCTGTACTACATTCATGTATATATGTTTGCAGCAAAGAGAAATACACATGTACACATATCCTTTGTAAAATTTGTTTATATTCATGAGTGTATTCCCATACTCCTGCTCATACCTGTTTAGCCTACTTGTCGATCCAAGCATCTGTTTATAGATGACCAGTATTACAGGTTTGTGCGTATGACATTGTGTTCCTTGTTTGCCTTTGATGCTTGCAAACCTCCCAGGGTCTTCCCCTGCTCCATCATTCTTTGCCCATGATTTCCCTTCCTTTCCCTTTCTCCCACTTTGGGTAGCCATCAAAGCATGTTTCTTTTTGAGTGAAAACCTTTACCTTGGCTTTATAGTGGCTTCATACAATATTTGACCTTCTGTGATTGACTAATTCCACTCACCATAATTCAGTTCATCCATGTTATAAAGTGTTTTTCAGATTCATTGTTATTCTTTAACAGTATGTGATATCCCATGTGTATATGTACCGTAGTTTATTTATCCATTCTGACATTATTGGGCATTTAGGTGGTTACCTTTTTTTTTCCAAATGTGAACAGCACTGCTCTTGTGTCAGGCGGATATGTACAAAGTAGAGGGATTATTGTGTTGTATGGAATTTCTATTCCTAAATATCTTTACCAAATTTTTCTCAAAAACTGCTAAATAATTTCCTGCTATCAGAAACAAAAAATGTATATATAAAATATGCACATTTGTTAAATATAACCAATACAAATTATATTAATTGATTACACTTATCAAATATCATATTTCATTTAACTTTCTTTGAGTCACACAAGCAAATTCCAATAAGCTACTGAACTAAAGGTTGGTAGTTTGAACCCATGCAGCAGTGCTATGGAAGAAAGGCCTGGTGATATGCTATCTTAAAGACTGCAACCAGGACAACTCCATGGAATACATAGAATCCTGACACGGGGTGTCATCCTGAATTAGAATCAAGCAGTTTAACAGGTTTATGTATATTTTGTTATCACAATCCATACATTCACCCAGTATGTCAAGCACATTTGCACATATGCTGTCATCATCATTTTCAAAGCATTCTCTTCCCACTTGAGCCCCTGATATCAGCTCCCTATTTCTTCCCCTCCCTCCCCCATCTGCCCTCCCTCATGAGTGACATACAAAGGGACTTCCAAGTTTGTAGCAAAATTCCATTAGCTTTTGCTTCCATTTGTCCCTGAACTTTTAGAAACCCCATTGTATTTGGGGGGCAAACAACCCCAAACCCTTCCTGGCCTGATGAGCCAGGTAAAGAAACCACTGCTTAATGATGAGTGATGAGGAGAATAAAAGGACTGTGAAATAAAGACATTTTCAGGTGAAATAAGACCTAAACAGAAAATCTTCTCAACCAAAGTTACAAAGCAAATTTCTACGGATCAAGAGCAGTGATAAAGGAGGGTAACTGTCTGAATTGAAATGAAAGAATTTTCTTTCTCTAAGGTAGCTTTTTTTTTTCTTCCAAATCCTCTAAGTGCATAAGGCAACAAGTAGCCCACTGTCCAGCAGTGTTTTTAATTTATGTAGATGTAATACATTTGACATCTATAACATTAAAAACAGAGACTCCCATTTAGGATGTAGAAAACAGGAAATAGCATCATTCCCACACTACCAACAAGAAAATGCTGGATAATCTACAAAATCCTAACTGTTCTTGAATGCATCAGATCGCTGGCAGGTAGCCTAGATCTAAGTAGAAACAGGCATATCCAAATAAAGTTTGGATGGTGAGCACTTGCTTTTCTGGGGGCTGAGCATGGGGAAAAAAGAGATGCCAGGTGTCTTACAAGCTGGTAATAAGAATGCCGCCTACAATGTTTGGTGGATTGTGAAAGGGCGGGTGTGTGGAGGAGCATAGGAATGTAGAATCCCTGGAAGCTACGTATGCAGGATAAATACTCACACACTGTTAGACTCTTCTGGGAGTTCTAGTTCAGAGGTGACTAATTACTCAGTCGCTGACCAAAGAACCAACGATCCTACCCATCGCTCTGCAGGAGAAGGATGTGGCAGTCAGCTCCTGTAAACGCTGCAGCCCTGGAAGCCCTGGGGAGCAGTTCTACTCTGCTTGCATCAGATGCTATGCCTTTGAATTAGGGTGCTGGTGAAGAATATTGAAAGTGCTATAGAGTTCCAGAAAAACAAAGAAATCTGACCGGGAGGAAGTACAGTCTGATTACTCCTCAGAAGCGATGATGTTGAGAATTCATTTGACATACTTTGGCCATGGTGTCAGGAGAGAGCAGTCCCCGGGGGTGGGCCATGATGCTTGGCAAAGTGGAGGAGCAGCGAAAGGACGCGTGAGGGCCCTGGACAAGCTGGACTGACACAGTGCATACAACAGTAGGCTCCCACATAAGGACAATTGCGAGGATGGTGCAGGATCGGGCCTTGCTTTGTTCAGTTGAATCTTGATAGGGTCACTATGAGACTGAATGGAATCTACGGCACCTAACAACAACATTGTGTTAGTCTGGATTAACTAGAGAAACAAATTCATAGACACTCATATGTATATAAGAAAGAGGTTTATAAACAAGAGCAATCAAATATGGAGAAAACATCCCAGCCCAATTCAGATCAAGTCCATAAGTTTTATATTAGCTCATATGTCCGATAACAATCTATAAAGTTCTCTTCAGACTCACAAAACATATGCAATGATGTCGAATGCAGGAGGAACACACACCAGTAGGTTGGCAGTCTTGTGGATCCAGTAGTGTTGTAAGCATCTCAGAGCTGGCAAGGGTCTGCATGTGGCATCAGGGTAGGTCCATGTGGCTTCATCAGCTCTCCGTGCCATGTGTCTTGTCAGTAGAGTGTCTTTCAGGGAGTGAGTCCTGAGTCTTGTCAGTAACAAGTCTCCGAGGGAGTGAGAAGAGAAAGAAAAGTGTCTCCCGCCTCCAAGGAAGAAAAGAAAGGAATCTTTGAATTCTCAGGAGGATGCCATGCTCACACAGAGGCCTCATTGGCTATGACCCGATTGACAGACTAAACTCCACCCCTTCACTCTTAATCCTCTCAAGTCCCAAAATGATACCAGATTATGTAACTACCACAAACATATATTAGAAATTACTCCACATCAACTGATAATAGGTCCTTGCCCGATAATCACTATAAACCTTGAGGACAAACTGAGCAATCCAAGAATGATTCTGTCTTTGTGCACTCCTTTCCGGGGTGGAGAAGGCATGAAAGTTTGGATTGAGTCCTCCTCGGCTATATTTCCTACAGAACAAAGCCCTAGGGCAGGGGGTACAGGCAGCATATCCTGTGTCTTCCTCATATAGGCCCATGGTTGCTCGTTGCTGAGAACAAAAGGGAAAACTACCCACAGGCAATGGGTAAGAAGCTATTCAGGGCCTTGACCCCTTTCTGTGACAAGTCTCCTTCCTGTGAGAGAGGACCCCTGGTAGTTCAGTGGTTTATCGTTCAACTAGTAACCCAAATGTCTGTGGTTTAAACCCACCAGTGGCCTCACATGAGAAAAGACATGGTGATCTGTTTCCCTAAAGAAGACAACCTTGGAAACCCCGTGGGGCAGGTCGCCTCTGTCCTATAGGGTTGCTGTGAGTGGGATGTGGTGTCACAGCACACAACCATTACCCCCTTGGGAGAAAGGCAGACCATTGGCTATCCAGAAATGTAGGCATGTAAGGCTAACGTGGACAAGGACACAAAAAGGGCTCCTGTACCCTTACCATTAGGCTAAGAATTGCTGAGCATCTAGTTACAGTGGTCTACTGCTGAGCAAGGGACAAGATAGCAGTTCTACAACCTCTCTGACGTATAAATTCATACATCTGAGGATGGAACCCAAGTCATAAGGGAAACCCTGTAGCAACCTAACTTCCAAACAACGCAAGAGATAATACAAGAGCAGTTTGATGCTGTGGTCCATTGAGGGTACCAACACTAGATGGATCTGGATGGGGTTGACTCCCTTTTCCACACTAAAGTCGTAGCAGAAAAAGGATGGTGAGGAAGACCTAGGATGGAGTCTTCGTCAGACGTCCCAGGCCATCCCTTCATAACACAGACCCAATAAGCCACCTCAAAAACAGATGTGGATGATAATCCTGGGACTCTGGGCATCAAGGGAAAGGAAAAATACCGCAGTCCAACACTGAGAGGAAGAAGAAATGGAACAAAAACAGGGAATGAGAAGAGATATGGAGTGGCCGTGCCTTGCCACTCAGCCCAGTGCAGTCTGGTCACCTTAAGCCAAAGTAGGCAATGCTTTTGAGGAAGGAGCTTAAGAAGGCCACTTCGCAGAACCCTCCATAGGAAACAGTTACAGAATGTAGACGAATCTGACATGAAGCAAGGCCTCTGACACAAACCAGATTGAAGAAAGGAAGAGCAGCAAGGCAGGTGAGAGCTCCCGGGATACAGGTGATCACAGAACAGGGGTGGAGCAGGAACCAGGAAGAGAACTACTCACCAGCACTGGTCACAAAGGGGGACATGCATGGCTTGGCAGTTTGAGACACAGGACTCCTACCTCTCTTTGGGTTGTGGCAGGCCCCTAATCATGGACAGCAATTGCTAAGTAGCACGCCGGCAGCCATGTTAGTGACCAGAGGAGGACACTCTCCCACTTGTACTCCCTAGACTCCTGGTCACCAGAGATATGGCCCCAATCTCTTTAACCAATGACAGCCCCCTCACAATTTGCTATTTTGCTGAGAGTTTTACTCAGGAAAGTGTGCTTGCATTTGCCAAATGCCTTTTCTGTATTAATTGAGCTGTGTGTGTTTTTTCCCTTTGTTTTATTTATGTGGTGGATTATGTTAATTGATTTTCTAATGTGGAACTATCCATGTATCCCTGGAATGCATCTCACTTCATCATGATTTTTTGTATTGTTTTATTTTTGTTGTTTATGAGCTGTAGAATTCTATTGGCTAACATTTGGTTTAGGATACTGTGTTAGACAAGGTTCTATAGAGAAACAAAACCAGGACATATATGGTTTTATGTATATATAAGGATAGATTTATATAGCTCGGAGGAATATAACAGCTAATTAATTCACACAGCAGTTCAGAGTGCTCAGTTCAACTCACTTCAGTGAAACCGTTAATATACTGGGAGTTCTTCAGCTCACGAGGGCTGCTCAGTCCAAGGTCGAGGAAGTGTAGTGTAGCTCGCAAGCTGAGGCAGAGAACTAGCTAAGGCAGCTGCACACTGGTCCAAGCACCAGAGAGTGAGAGCGAGAGAGGCTGGGCTCACTGAGTCATTTATCTCTTTGCCCTCCAATTAAACTGTGACCTTATTAATCCCACATGTTCTTATTGGCCAGGTTGGCACAATAAACCTACCTATCACAGATACTTTTGTCAATATTCATTAGGGATATTGATCTATAATTTTTACTTAGTGGTGTCTTTGCCTGAAGTTAATATGAGGGTTATGGATGTATTGGGGAGGTGTCCTTCATTTTCTATGTGCTGTAATAATTTGAGAATTGGTGTCAGCTCTTGTCTGAGTGTTTGGTAGAATTTTCCAATGAAGCTAGCTATGTGGGCCATTGCTTTTTGTTGTTGTTCTTGGGAATTTTTAAAAAATGAAATCTTCTCTTTCTGCTTTTGTTATGGACATGTTCATTCTTTCCACTTCAATGTGTATTGGTTTAGGTAGGTAGTGTGGTTATAGAAATGTTGCCCATTTCTTTTAGGTGTTTTCATTTGTTGGGCTATAGGTTTGCATAACATTCTGAAATGTTTGGTTTTTTCAACTCATTTGACTGTTTTAAGATCACCCATCTCATTTTCTATTTTAGTTGTGATAAGAGCTGTATGAGCCCCAATAAAAAGATTTATTAATTTTTAAAAAGAAAAAATTTTAAAAAACATTTTGCTAGTTAAAAACTCTCCACGAAATACAAGTAAAAGGGGAAATCCTTAACAATAATTAAAGGCATATACATAAAACCAACAGCCAGCATTATTCTCAATGGAATGTGTTTCCTCTGAGATCAGAAATTAGACAAAGATGCCACTCCTCAGGAGAAAGATGGGATTTTTTCCTCTCGTAAAGGATTACAGTCCAGGAAACCCAGAGGGGAAGTTCTACTCTATCCTATAAGTTATGAGTCTTGACGCCAGTGAGTTTGGTTTTGGTTTTTTTTATTGTGACTATATGAAAAAAAGACATTTCACAAGAAAGTTATTGAAATCAATAAATAGATGCAGCAAAGTCACGGGGAAAAGATCAACAAATAGTGTTCGTAAAACCAGATATCAATTTGTATTCAAAGGATACAGAACCCATAATTCATACATACACAGAAACTAACTCAAAATGGATCAAAGTTTGAAATCATAAACCAAAAACTATAAAATTCATGGAAAAAATAGGGACTAACCTAGGTGGCTAGTCCATGGCACAAGGAGAACATAAAACATAACTAAAATATAAAAATAAAGGAAATACCTCAACAACAACAAAACAATCCAATTAAAAAGTGGACAAAGACATGAACAGACACTTCACCAAAAACGACATTCAGGAAGTCAACAAACACATGATGCGACGCTTGTGACCATTAGCCATAAAACACACTTTCTTTGAGCTGATTCCAATTCACATAGAGAATTTTTGAGACTATAAATCTTTATGAAAGCAGATAGCTTTATCTTTTCCTGGTGATTGGCTGGTGGAATTGAACTGCCGACCTGTAGTTATCAGCTCATTGAGGTCTCACCTTACTCCAGCAAGGATGACACACTGATCAAAAAAAAAAAAAAAAGGTAAAACAGCAAATGATGGTGAGTTTTGGGGAAGACTGGATTTCTCATATGGTGCTGGTGAGACTACAATGGTAAACAGAATGACTCTTCCTGAAAACCCTACACATAGAAATGCCATATAATTCAGCAACCCCACTCCTTGATATATATAGTAGAGAAATAAGAGCTGTTACATGAACATACATAGGTACATTGTTCATTGCAACCTTATCCACAATAGTAAAAACATGGAAAAAAACATGAAATTACTCACAATATGGACAATTCTGGAGGATGTTATGCTGAGTGAAATAAGTTGATCATAAGTGGATATTATATGAGATCATTATTACAAAACATCGAGAAAAGGATTGAACGTAGAGAGAAACATCCTTTGATGATTACCAGAGATAGTAGGGTGAGGAAAGGAGAAGCGCTGATCGGATGGGGTTTCTCTCTCTTTCTCTCCAGCCCCTCCCCCACCATCCAGTTGATTCCAACTCATAGCATACCTATAGAATAGGCTAGACCTGCCCCTGTGAATTTCTAAGATTCTAACTCTTTACAAAAACAGAAAACCTCATCTTTCACCCACTGAGCGGCTGGTGGTTTCAAACTGCTGACCTTGAGGTTACCAGCCTAATGCACAACCACTATGCTACTCAATAGAGCTCCTTTATTGGATAGTAGACATGAGTTAAATCAGGTGAAGGACAGGCAATACAGCACATGGGGAAAGTCAGCATAACCTGACCGTGACAAACAAGGACACTGCCAGGTCTACAAGAACAACTATAGTAAATATCATAACATATAAAATCCTGCAACAACAGTAAGAAATAATTTTTGAAGACTTAAAAAAGTCTGTGGAAACATTTCCTTCTTTTAGTGCCATTTTTCATTGTATTTTTTGAAGTCCATCTGTATGTTAATAGTGGTGATAGATCATTGTGGTTTTTTTCTACATATATATTTGTATGTGATACATGCATGTTCATATATGTATCATACAAGGGAGTACCCCCATACACAAAACAAATGGAATTTCACTGGATGGAACCGAACTTTCATAGTACACATTTTTCCTGCTAGTGAGCATCCAGCAACTTGCTCTGAGGTTGTACACCCAGTGGTGTCTCCTGAGAAGGTTCTCTCTGTTCACAGTGAATTTTTTCATAAAAGCAGTTTTGCTCAAATCTTGTTTTTTGTGATGGCTGATTTAAGAGAACAGCATCCAGCTATGAAATTTTCTTTCCTGCTCAGATAAACATGCCACAGACACTTGTGATATTGAGCACAGCTTACAAGGACAGTGATACGGGAAAAACTCAAGTATATTAGTGGTTTTCTCATTTCCAAAAAAAGGTGAAGTGGTGATTGATGGCAAACCTCATTGTGGATATCAACTCCATGAATGGGCGAAAATGTCGACTTGTAGTACACTTGGAGTTTGTTCCACCAGGTCAGGCTGTTAATCAAATTTTCTATTTAGAGGTTCTAAAGAGATTGCGTAACAGGGTGGGACAATAAAAGGCCTGATTTGTTGCACATGGGGGACTGGTTTTGCCACCACAACAATTCACCTGCTCACTCAGTCATTTCAGCGTGCCAGTTTTTGGCAAAAAACAATATGCCTCTCTTGCCCCGTGCACCTTACTTACCTGACCCCACTCCATGCATCTTCATTTTGCTTCTGTAAATGAAGAGGGACAGGAAAGAAAAGTGATTTGATGATATAGAAGAGGTGAAGAGGGAGGTGGTGTCAGCCATCCAAACAGATGACTTTGAGAAATGTTTCCAAGAATGTAATTCCAGATTTGATAAATGTAGTAAGTGGACTGGAGGGTGCTTTGAAGGTGATAAGGTTGTTTTTAAAAAATTAGACACATAGCTTTGAAAAAATCCTTTTGGGGGGTATCTCCTCATAGAGTATATAGAGAACACAGCTATGAAATTATCATAGATAACCAACCACCTTACAGGACAGCGATATTGGGTCTAAAAGCTAAGAACAATGTCATTGTGAATAGCCAGATCAATTGGCACATCATAGTTCATAAACACACTATTCCACATCCTAGCTTGGTGAGTTGCTTCCGGAGTCTTACACGCTTTTCAGTATCCATCTAAGATACACAATTTATCTCTTCCTACCTAGGGCAAAGAGGAGTGAAGAAAACCAAAGACTCAAGGAAACCGTTGGTTTAAAAGACTTATGTCCCACATGAACCCCAGCCTCCTCTAGCCTGAAATCAGAAGAACTAGATGGTGCCTCGCTACCACTACAGAACCCTCTGACCAGGGACACGACAAAAAGTCAAGGTTAGAATGGGAGAAAAATGTAGAACAAAATTCAAATTCATAAAAAAGGACAAGACTTACTAGAGACTGGTGAACCCCCTGAGACTATTACCCTTTTACCTGGAAATGAATCCACTCCCAGAGGCCACACCTCAATAAAATAATAGACTGGTTTATAAAATAAGTAGTAACGCCCACGAGGAATATTTTCCTTAGAAAGATTAACTCGATGAGACCACAAGGGCAACATTTGCCCCAAAACAAATATGTGAAGGCAGGAAGTGGGAGAGAAACCAAACATGAAAACGGGGAACGCGGCATGGAAATGAGGACATGGTGCAGAAAATTGCAACCAATGCCATTGAAGGATTTGTGTCTGAATTAAGAAAATTAATTTGCTGTGTAAAGTTTCACCTAAAGTACAATAAAGTGTCCCCACTAAAAAATGATATGCATAATTATGATTCTTTTTGTTTGAGATAAACTTGTTTCACAGTAAAGGTTCTTAGTCTCTGTCAACTTTATATTGCCTTCCCCCTTTTTATGAACAGTCATTTAAACCACTGTTTAGGCTTGAGAGATAAGAAAGCTGCAGGGTCTTTTCTTTCATTTTGTTTTTAAAGAAAGAGAGATAGATGATATATAGATAGATAGATAGATAGATAGATAGATAGATAGATAGATAGATAGATAGTATAGCCTGTCTCCAGAAATGAAATCAACATCAATACCCTGTTAAACCCTCTTTTTCTTTTCTTTTTGATTTTTTATTTGCCTCAGTCTCACCTACTTAAGAAAAGATTTCTGGCTCATAACCACAATTAGCAAGTCAAAAAGAAACAAACACCACCACAACACACTATCAAGAACACACTATCAACACACTATCAACAGACTCAGATATTAACCAAATGTTAAAACTATCAGAAAGGTATATAAAATAGCAATGATTAATATCTTAAAGCTTCTAGTTGAAAAGGTGCACAATATACACGAGCACATGGTGAATATTCAGTGACATAGGTATCATGACAACAAAACATGAAAAAGGGAACCTAGGACTGGGGTATGATGGGGGTGGGGGTGGGAGGGTGAGGAAGCCTCAAAGAAACAGAGAAGTATGATGTGCTTCATTGGTGCTATACCGCACCCTGGTTGACTCATCCCTTGCCTGTGCCCCTTCTGTGAGGGGAGTCCTATTTTCTACAGATAGGTTTCACATGCCTGCTCCTATCCCTCTCATTCTCGACAATATGGTTTTTGTTTGTTTTGAGTCTTCTGATGCCTGTCACCTGATCCCATCGACACCTCATGATCACACAGGCTGGTGTGTTTCTTCCATGTGGACTTGTTGGTTCTCTGTTTAGATGGCCCCTTGTTTGACTTCAAGCCTTTACAACCCCAGATGCTATATCTTTTAATAGCCAAGCACCATCAGCTTTATTCACCACATTTGCTATGCACCTGCTTTGTCTTGAGTGATCATGTCAGGATGGTAAACATCACAGAATGCCCAGTTGTTAGAACAAAGTGTAATTGCGTTGAGGTAGGGCTTGAGCAGAGGCCCAAAATCCAAACAGTTCCTCAATGTATTGCCATATAAATAAATATATGTAGGCCAATACCTCTACTTTTATTAATTAATGTATTAACATATGCACACACCTATGTTCATACCTCTATCCATAGCTTTGCTTACTAGATCTTTCCTCTGCCTCCTTTTATCTTCCTCCTGCCATACCATACATTTGCCCTTCTTCTGTGTCGTAGTAATTGGTCTGAGCTAGATTGCTAATGCTCCATGTGTTAGTCTGGGTACTTTAAAGAAACAAATCCACAGAAACTCATGTATAAGAGAGAGTTTTAAATAAAGGTTAAGTGCACAACAAGAAAACATCCCAACCCAGTTCTGCCCAAGCCCACAAGTCCAAAATTAGCCCATTTGTCTGGCACCAATCCACAAAGTCCTCCTCCATCTCACAAAACACACGCAATGACGCCGACTGAAGGAGGAAAGCCGAGTCAGTGAACGTGTAAGTATCTCAGCGCTGGCAAGGGTCTCCACACGGCTGCTCCAGCACCCAGGGCTGCATCGGGGTAGGTCCATGTGGCTTCTCCTTGGAGATGTTTAGCAGGAAGTGAGCATTGCCAGCTGAACTAGGGAACTGGCTAAGGGCTGCACCCTGGTCCGACCATCACAAAGCAAAAGACCCAAGAACTAGAGAGGCGAGGCTCACCGAGCTATTTATTCTTCTGCCCTTCAATTAACCCCACATGTGTTTATCAGCCAGGTTGGCACAATAAACTAACTACCTCATTCCAACACCACCAGGATCTCTACATCCTCCTTGTTGTTGACTTTAATTCCCTAGTTGTTTCCCTGTCTGTGGGTTGTTTGCTCGCCACTCCCTTCCTCTGCTTCCTCCTCCTCCCAAGTCTCTCCAGAACCATTGGTCCAGTTGCTTTCTCGTCAGACTTCCTTCCCATGCCTATCTTATACTGGTAGGAGCATGTACACTGGTACAGATAAGAGCCCAAGAGCTCGTGACACGCGGAATCCAGTACAGATAAACCCCTCAGAAACAGAAATGGGAGTAGTGATACCAGGAGGATAAGGGGAAGGTTGGGGGAGAAGGGGTAGAAAGAGGAACCAATCCCAACAGTCAACACATAATTCACCTTCTCCTCCTGAGGGAGATGAACAACAAAAATGTGGGTGAAAGGAGACAGCAGTCGGGGTAAGATATGAAAATAATAATAATTTATAATTTATCAAGGTTTCGTGAGAGTGGGAGAAAAAGGGAAAAAGAGGAGCTGATACCAAGGGTTCAAGTAGAAAGTAAATATTTAAAAATGATGAAGGCAACATATGTACAAATATAACTGATGCAATTGACATATGAATTGTTATAAGAGCTATAAGAGCCCCCAATAAAATTATCTTCACAAGGTGGGGTTAGGGCAAGCATGCACCACTTAATATGTATAACTTCTGTACAATCAGATGTTATGTGATTTGGACATTGTGCAAAGACCGTATCATAGTCTGGTCCTGCATCTTTAGCAAGCTTCATACCTTAACAGTGATTGTCAGCAAGCTGGGAGGGATTCCATTTTTATTCGGTCCCCGCTTACATCATTAACAATTTCTCTATATCTGATATAGTTCCCGCTACACTGTCATCAGGGAGCCCTTGTGGTGTACTGGTGATGAGTTGAGCTGTAATTCCCATGGCCTGCAGCTCCAAACCACCAACTGCTCTGCAGGAGAAAGAGCGGGCTTTCTACTCCTGCTAGCAGTTACCAGTCTCAGAAACCCACAGTGGTTGCTATGCGTCAGCATGGACCCTAAAGCAGGGAGACCATTTTCATTTTCCTTGTAGCGTGCAGTGGAACGGATCCTGTAGCAGTTGGGAGATTTTTTTTCTTTGTTTTTGAGGATCACGGTTGTTGAATGCTTCATGCCTGAATAGTGAGCAATAGGAAGCACTGATTTTGCATCTTTGTATTGTTAATACGTTTGTATTTCACTTCCAAGTCAATACTTCTTCTCCTTTGCCTCTTGCTGATGCTAGCTCAAGCTACATTTGGAGGCCATGGTATACTTCATGTTAATAGGCCCCAAATAACATTAAATTGAGAGGCGATGCTGCAACCCTCAAGAGACACGTGCCACAGGAGAGTGGATCGTGGTGCCTACAAGTCTGAACAGCGGACTGTGAATTAGGAAGACGGGAGAAGAATTGATCCATGTACATTTTGGTGTTGGTGAAGAGCATTGAAAGTACTGTGGACTATCAAAAGCAAACCAATTTCTCTTGGGGAAAATAATGTCAGAATATTCCTGACCTCCCCTCACGTACTTTGGACAGGCTGTCAGAAGAGTGTAGCCCTTGGAGCAGGCAGCCGTGGGTAAAGAGGCAGGGAAAAAGAGGGAGGCCCAGGACCCCATGGACTGACACAGTGGCTGCCACAAGGGGCTCAGACGTCACAACACTGGTGAGAAGGCTCCTGGCGTTTGCTGGAAGAGGCGATGCCATCACACCTAGCACAGGCTTGGTACTGCGGTCACTCTGTCTTAAAGAGACACGGGATCCAGCAGATTTCTGACCTCCAGTCTAACGTTATTGGTCCACAGGTGAATATGTGGTCTGATGTTGCCCGAACCGGTGTACCCGACTGGCATGGAAATCATGGTACAAGAATGCCTTTCACTGGTTCATCAGTAAACTCGATATAGCGAAGGAAATAATCATTTTAATGGAAAGATAAGCCCATAAAAGCCGATACAAACTGAAGTGCAAAGAGACAAAGTTGTGGAAACAAAACAAAATTGAGCAGTCAAGAGATATTAAGAGAAATCAGCACTGTATGGCCGCTGAGTATTTATGCTTTCAGGAACAGGCAATGCACAGCTCTGTCAGTAGGGGCTGGGGAGTGACATGGCAGAAGGAAAAATTCCTTAGTGTTCTTTCTCTTTTTTTTCTCTCTGCCTTCCCCTCCCCCACCCACTCACCCACTGTCTGTCTCTTCTGCTATTCCCCTCCCCCACCCACTCACCCAGCATATCTCTCTTCTGCTCTTGCTGAACAATCAGCAGTAGGGTGTGGAAACCTCAAGGGTGATCTGTCCCAGAGGTGATCTGATCCAGGACAAGAAGTCACTGCAGCCCTGGTCTGGGAACCCATAACCATGGATGTGAATCTCTACTAGTCTCAGCACCATGTGCTCCAGGCTTCGCACCCACAGAGGCACCCCAGCTTTGTGTGCCTGCCCGCTGATCGCCTGAACCATTGGAAGTTCTGCCTGCAGCCCTTTCTACATGGCTACAGTGTGCTCCGGGTCTTATGCCTCCAGCAGTACCTCAGTTTGCTCTGTGTGTGTGTGTGCGTGCGTGCATGTGTGTGTGTGTGTTCTGTGCCCGGAGGAGCTCTTTCCTGCTTGCCTGAGGACCCTGGACCAGCCCTCACACAAGCATCCCAAGTGAACTTTCTCACTGTTCAGTGGGTTTTGAGCACATTTTCCCCAGTGAAGTCTGAACCTCAGATAGGGAGATGGAGTCCCCTTTCCTATTTTGTCCTTTGTGTGTTTTTCTTCAGTTCTAGGTTTGATGTTTGGAGTCCTCTTCCATGCTCATGTGATTTGGAGGCCAGAATTCATTTTCTTGCAGTCTCTGGATTTATGGAAACTTGCTTCCTTAAAGTCAGCAGGAGAAGCACTCTGGTGCTTAAATTTCAAGGAAAGTCTGGACTCGTTTAAGGAGTTCATTTAATTGCTTGGTCAAATACACTCTGCATAACTTCCCTTTTTATTATCTGAAATTCAACTGATTAGGGACCTTAATTACAGTTGCAGAATCTCTTCATTTTTGACAGATTGTAGGGGCTAGAACCAGGTCATGACTTTCACCCACATACAAGGAGGATGGCCTTGGTGGTGCTCTCTGGTAAGCATTGGATTGCTAACCACAAGGTCAGCAGTTTAAATCCACCAGCCACTCCTTGGGAGAAAAATGAAGGCCTTTGAAACATTCTGAGGCAGTGGTTCTCAACCTGCCTAATGCTGACCCTGTAAAACAGTTCCCATGTTGTGGTGACCCCCAACCATACAATTATTTTCATTGCTACTTCTTAACTGTAATTGTGCTACTGTTATGAATCTGATATGCAGGATGTGTTTTCATTATTACAAATTGAATATAATTAAAGCATAGTGATTAATCACAAAAACAATATGTCATTATAGATTGTGAAATGTTTCTTTCTAAACATAAATAAGTGAAATTTGGCCTTGAAGCATGGTGTAGCAGGGGTAACAGTCTTCATGCTGGGTACTTGTGTGTGAGTGTATCTGCATGTTGGCAGACCCACCTGAAGATGAGTAGAGGAGGAGTGGTGACCCCTGTGAAAGGGTCGATCAACCCCCAAAGGGGTTGCGACCCAAGTGCTGAGAACCACTGCTCTTAAGGTTGGGTATGAACTAGAATTGATGGCAGTGGTTATGGATACCAGAAAGCAGAAAGAAGCGGTTAGAAAAAAAAACATGGAGTTCTTGGATGGTGCAAATGACTAATACTCAGTTGATAACACAAAGGTTGGTGGTTTGATTCTACCCAGCGGTACTTCAAGGGAAGGTTTAGCAATCAACCTCCAAAAATGTGGTCATTGAAAATCTTAGGGAGCACAGTTCTACTTTAACACGGATTATATCACAGCGAGTCAAGTCTACAGGAACTTGTATTCAAGAAAACAGAGAATTCTCTATGACGTTGGATTTGGCAGCAGTCAGGTAACGAAAGGAAAAACACAGAATAG
The DNA here is from genome assembly GCF_050624435.1 of Tenrec ecaudatus. NCBI lineage: Eukaryota > Metazoa > Chordata > Mammalia > Afrosoricida > Tenrecidae > Tenrec > Tenrec ecaudatus. The sequence continues at coordinate 148,303,000 of NC_134548.1, forward strand.
TAAAGTGGGTGTCATCACAATTTAAAACGTTGTGCATCAAAAGACATAGCAAATTAAATAGGAAAATAAATAGGAAATTAAACGAGATCCTACAAAACCAGACATTTGTAAGTGATATACATGAGAAGGTTATCCATAGTGCATATATATAAAGAACTCTTAGAAGTAAAAATTAAAATGAAAAAAAAACAAATAAATGTTGTTAAGTGCCTTCACGTTAACTCTGACTCGCAGTAATCCGATATATAGCAAAATGAAACGCCGCCTGGTTCTGTGCCATCCTCACCATTGTTCCTGTGTGTGAGTCCATCAGCGCAGCTGCAGTGTCAATCCATTGAGGGCTGGTTTTCCTCTTTTTCACTGCCCCTCCACTTTACCTAGCATGATGTCCACCTCCAGGGACCAGTCTCTCCTGGTAGCATTTCCAGAATATGTGAGACAGCGTCTCACCCTCCTCCAAACCACAATGAGATGCCACGTCACCCCATGTAGGATAGCCAGATTAAAAAAGCAGACAATAACAAGTGTTGACAAAGACGTGAAGAAATTGGAAACCTAACCCACTTCTGGAGAGAGTGTTAAATGATGCAGCTACATGAAAAAAAGTTTGGTAGTTCCTTAAAATATTAAACATATGATCCCCAGATTCCTCTCTTACGTAAATATCAAATACCATTAAAATATGTTCTCTTAGAGGACAGCTAAGATACTTTACATAATAGAGTGGGGGGCGGGGAAGTAATGAACTCATTGCCACCGAGTCGGTTCTGACCCTGTAGGACAGGCAGAAAGGACTCCGTGGGTTTCTGAGACTATAATTCATTATGGGAATAGAAAACCTCATCCTCCGATGGAGCGGCTGGCAACAAGGGCAAGACTCCATTTTACATACTTAGGACATGTTGTCAAGAGAGACCAGCCTCTGGAGAAGGAGATCATGTTTGGTAAAACAAAGGGACAGCCAAAAAAATTAGAAGGCCCTGGGTGACATGAATTGACACAGAGACTGCCACAACAAGTTCAAGTATAGGAAGAATTGTGAGGATGGCGCAGGACTGGGCGAGGTTTGTGTTCTGTGCGTGCATGGGGTCACGATGGGCCAGAAACAACCTGATGGCACCTCCCAACCACAAAGGTCTGCTGTGTTCCTCAATGGGCTGCACGGCGGTGGGCTTCTGTGGCTCTGCTTTTATGAGAGGGAATACAGATTTGATGTCAAGAAGTGTTTTCTCATAAGGCTCCAAGGCCCAGGAAAGCACCTTGACATTTCCATGCTGAACAATCTCGAGAAGAAATCTTTGCTTCCTCTTCCAAAGCCGGGGGATGTCAGGAGGATGCACAAATAAAGACTGGTATGACCTCAGGAAATTTGAACCTAGCGCTTCTCCATGGCTGAAACCCATCCAAAGTCACCAAACTCCAACTGAACAATGTAGACAATGAACTTACTCTTTAATGAGGGCTGAGAGAAAGAACTTCCCCGGGCAGGAACAGAGGAGGGTTTTGGAGGCACAGGTGTCTGGGGACCAAATAGGTCTGAGGCTCCAGGATCTGGGTCTGCAGCTCTAGGGCAACGTGCTTGCAGTCAGGAAAAGTGCCCACAGTGCCCAGAGCCAAGTAGCCAATGACCACCAGTGAATAAGCAGGCAATGGATGCAGGGTCAGAGCAGTTCCAGATTCAGGTGTGTCCCAGGAGTTTGAGTCCCCATAGCCACTGCCTTAGCTTTGCCATGGTCCCCACTTTCAGATCACTTAACCTCAGCCTTGCTCCTCTGTGGTTCCTGCTGCCCTGGCCCTGTCCACTCAGCTCTCAATTTACACGTCCATAGGGTTTCTGGTGACTGATTTATCAGAAATTTGCTTCCAGGCTTGCAACCCTTCAGGAAGGAACTCGAACCGCCAATCTTGATATTGAAACTAAGCATGTTAACCCATTTGTACCACACACACACACACACACACACACACACACACACCACCACCACCACCACCACCACCAACACCACCACCACCTACTGCCATCGAGTCATTTAGAGACCCTGCGTAGGGCTTCCAAGGCTATAAATCTTACTGGGAGTTTCCTCCAACCAGCTGGTGGTTTTGAACCAGAAACGTTGTAGTTAGCTGTTAAATACTCACCCAACAATGCCACCAGGATGCCTTATGTTTATATATATGCATGTGTGTAATTATATAGAATACTAAATTATATACATTAAAATATAAATTACATATTTTACAATCTATAATGTATGATCCTAAATATAGAATAACACACTCTCACACACATAGGAGTGGACTTCAAAGTTCATGGAAAAATGGAATTAAAAGATAATGAGATTTCCCTACACATTTTTGAAGCCCATAAACCTATACATATAGGACTCAAGCTCACTGCCATGGAATTGGTGTCGACTCGTAGCAGACCCTGTAGACCAGGATAGAACTTTCCCTTTGAGTTTCTGAGACTGTAACCCTTTACGCGAGTAGAAAGCCCCATCTGACTTCAAAAAGTCTGTAGAAAAGTTTCATTGTGTTCTTATTCCACGGTCCACAAACTTAGAAAAATCGACACTTATTTCTTTAAATCATTTCAACCAATGTTCTGTTCCTTTTACAGCTCCTCTCTAGCAGTGCCTCCATTTCTTTCTTCGAAATCAGCTGTTCTAAACCTGGGGGTCACGACCCCTTTGGGAGGTCGAACAACCCTTTCACAGGGGTCGCCTAAGACCATATTTCTGATGGTCTTAGGAACCAAGATAGGGCTCCTCTATCCGTCTCCACGTGGGTCCACCCACATGCAGATATACCCACATGCTGGGGTCACCACAACGTGAGGAACTGTAATGAAAGGGTCGCGGCATGAGGAAGGTGGAGAACCACTGCTCTAAATGCTGAAGTGCTCAGGACTCAGTCCTTGAGCCTCTTCTGTCCCTACTGGAGGTCTCATCTGCTCTCCAGGCTCAGGTTGGTTCCATGCACTTAGAATTTCCCTCCCTGCTACATTGCTCCTGGATTGCCTACATTTCTCTCAGGAACGCCCCACATTACCTCCCCATCTCAGCTCATTCATGAATCGGGCATATACTTCTTTGGGCTGAGAAGTGGATACTGGCCTCAACACATGCTCCATGATCAGCCCTTTGCTGCCCCCATCTGGCCCAATGAAGGGTCGGTAACACTTGATGAGGGGACCCTGGCCGCAGTAGCTGAGTTTTCACAAGCATTTCCCAGAATTACTTCCCTGGAGAATCCAGGCTTCTCTGGGAGATAGGGCTGGACTAGATGGCCCGCACAATTGGAGAGCAATAAAGGAGAACTCTATACTGTTTCACAGTAGTCTGTCTTCAGGTCGACTCATGGCTGTGTCAGCAATGTGGGAGGGAGGCAAAAATTAAATTAGGGTACTCCTGGGGTAAAGGAGCTCTTAGTTTTACCCCAAGTAGGGTGGTTTTTGTCCTTGGTTACTAAGATACAACCATTGGAGAAAACAAGCTGTCTTCATCTGGGCCTTCTGGGCCACACCTGGGAATTAGTCCTGGGGAGTACATGCTGGTCAGATCAGGAAAAAAGTCACGTGGGAGAATTTCAGGTTGAAGAGCACATCTGCTCTCATGAGGGGAGAGTGTCGCTTGAGACATGGAATCTTCGAGTTGGGAACCCTCTCAGACCTTGCTTTAAGATGTCTCATCAAAAAAAAAAAGACGTCTCATCGTGGTATCCTTTAGGGCAACCATAAAACTATTGTTGTATGCTGCATCACTCCTGTGTTGTTGGGGGTGAACTCACAGACCCAAAGAGGTTGGTTGGGCAGAGTGGGCAGGTAGATTCATTTTTTCCTTTTTCTTTATCATTCTATTGGGGGTTCATACTGCTCTTATCACAATCCATCCATCCATCCATTGTGTCAAGCACATTTGTACACATGTTGCCATCATCCCTTTCAAAACATTTTCTTTCTACTTGAGCCCTTGGTATCACCTCCTTATTTTTCCCTCCCTCCCCCACCTTCCCACCCTCATGAATCATGGAAAATTTATAAATTATTATTATTTCCTAGTGTCTCACACCAAAAGTTGTCTTTCTTCACCCACTTGTCTGTGGTCTGTCCCCCTGGGAGGGGTTATATGTTGATCATTGTGATCGGTTTCCCCTTTCTTTTACCCACCTGGCATCCCTACTCTCATTGTTGGGCCTGAGGGGCTTATCTGTCCTGGATTCCCTGTTTCCAGCTCTTATCTGTACCAGTGTATATGCTCTGGTCTAGCTGAATTTGTAAGGTAGAATTGAGGTCATGATAGTGGGGGGGGGGGCATTAAAGAACTAGAGGAATGTTGTATGTTTCATCGGTGCTATACTGCACCCTGACTGGCTCATATCTTCCTTGTGACCATTCTATAAAGGGATGTCCAATTGTCTACAGATGGGATTGGGGTTCTCCACTCTGCACTCCCTGTCATTCACATTGATACAATTTTTTGTTCTAGGTCTTTGATGCCTGATACCTGATCCCATTGATACCTCATGATCACACGGGCTGGCGAGCTTCTTCCATGTGGACTTTGTTGCTTCTCGGCTAGATGGCCACTTGTTTATCTTCAAGCCTTAGCTGGGAAAGAACAGTTTTCTTCACCACATTTAATTTTTATTGTTTTATTAATCATTTTATTTGAGGCTCATACAATTCTTATCACAATCCATACATATATCAATTGTATAAAGCACATTTGTACATTTGTTACCCTCATCATTCTCAAAACATTTTTCTCCACATAAGCCCCTGGCATCAGGTCTATATTTTACCCCCTCCCTCTCTGCTGCCCCCTCCCTCGTGAACCTTTGATAATTTATAAATTATTATGTCATATCTTACATTTTCCGGTCTCCCGTCACACAATTTTCCATTGTCCGTCCCCCAGGGAGGAGGTTATAGGTAGATCCTTCTAATCAGTTCCCCCTTTCTACCCCACCCTCCCTTTACCCTCCTAGTATCGCCACTCTCACCATTGGTCCGGAAGGGATCATCCGTCCTGGATTCCCTGTTTCCAGTTCCTATCTGTACTAGTGTACATTATCTGGAGTAGCCAGATTTGTAAGGTAGAATTGGGATAATGATAGTGGGGTGGGGCGGGGGAGGAGGAAGCATTTAGGAACTAGAGAAAAGTTGTATGTTTCATCGTTGATACACAGCACCCTGACTGGCTCATCTCTTACCCACAACCCTTCTGTAAGGGGATGTCCAGTTGCCTACAGATGGGCTTTGGATCCCCACTCCACACACCCCCACATTCACAATGATATGATTTCTCATTCTTTGCTACCTGATAACTGATCCCCTTTGGCGCCTCATGATCACACAGGTAGGTGTGATTCTTCTATGTGGGCTTTGTTGCTTCGGAGCTATATATCCGCTTTTTACCTTCAAGTCTTTAAGACCCTAGATGCTATATCTTTTGATAGCCGGACTCCATCAGCTTTCTTCACATTTGCTTACGCACCCGCTTTGTCTTCAGCAATTGTGTCAGGAAGGTGAATATCATGGAATGCCAGTTTAATAGGACAAAGTATTCTGCATTGAGGGAGTACTTGAGTGGAGGCCCAATGTCCACCTGCTACCTTAACACTAAACCTATAAATATATGCACATAAATCTATTTCCCCATCTTCACACATGAATATATTTACATATGTACTTGCCTGTATTTAGACCTTTATAAATTCCCTTAGCCGCCTAGCTCTTTACTCTATTTCATTTTACTTTCCTGTTGTCCCACTATCATGCTCAGCCTTCATTTGGGTTTCAGTAATTTCTCTCAGTTATAGTACCTTTGATTAAGCCCCACTAGGCCTCCTACACCCTCCTCACCACCGATTTGGATCACTTGTTGTTCTCTTGTCCCTGGGTTTGTTAACACCACTTCCTTTCCCCCAACCTCTCCGTCCCCAAGGTCCCCCCCAGAACTGTTGCTCCCGTTGTTTTCTCCCCCAGATTGTTCATCCAGCCTATCTTATTTAGACAGATCTGCAGGGATAATAATATGCACAAAAACAAGACAGAGCAAAACCAAGCAACAAAAGAAAACAACAAGCCAACGACAAAACAAAAAAACACCCAACAGGGGTCGCACCTCCGATTATGGCGACTAAGGAGAGTTGGGGCTACGAGGAGTGGGAAGAGGAAGCGCAGTTGGTTTTGGTGGAATTGTCAGGAATTATTGATTCAGACTTTCTCTCAAAATGTGAAAATAAATGCAAGATTTTGGGGATTGACACTGAGAAGCCTATCATGCAGGTGGACAATTATGTCTTTTCTGGGGAGTATGAAGACACACTTGGGACCTGTGTTATATTTGAAGAAGATGGGGAGGAACATGTGGATGGCGATGGCAATAATAAAACAATGTTAAAATACAAATGCCATACAATGAAGAAGCTCAACATGACAAGAACTCTTCTGACAGAAAAAAAGGAAGGAGAAGAAAATATAGGGTGGTGTGGAATGGCTGCGTATCAGTGATGGTGATTCCTCCAATAGACCCAGCATGATTTGTAGCTTTCTACATGAAGACAAAGACATGGTTGCTTCAGCTCCACACAAATCTCTAGAGTTGAAGGAGCAAGATATTCAAATGAAAGATAATTCAGATCTGAGTTACGAACAGGAGAAACCACTGCACTTAGATATAGAGGATTCGAGTCCTCTTATCGAGATGCCTTCTTTTGATACAGAAGGTTTTGTTTTTATGGATTCTCAAGATGGTGCGTTGGAAGCCACTCCTCGATGAAATGTTCCTCCTAATACCGCTTATCTTGAACTTGGTAGTTTTTACAACTGTAGGTTCCATTTGTTCATCTATTTTATTCTTTTCGTTGGCTTTCTAATGACAGCAAAACCTAATATAACAGTCATTCCAAGACCAAGCATGAATTGAATTAAAAACCAAACTCCAAACTGGCTAAATTAATCCTAGACTCATCTCTGATGAATCCTTTAAATTCGGTTGTTTTACTAAGGTAAGTATATCAGTTTTCAATTACAAATACCATAAATTACCATAAACTCGAATTTTTGGCTACCATGGAGTCACAGCTAATGGTGGGTGACCCCAGGTACAATGGGATTGGGAGGACAGAGTGAAGATTCCTCTGGCTGAAAAGCTTGATGCTACTGTGCATCAGACTGCATCTCCTGCTCTGTAAACCACACAGTTACGTGAGCCTGGTGCCAGAGTAGATCTGACAAAGCTTACTGGATCCTGTGAGTGTGGACGTCATGCCAGTCCTGTGACTGCCGCTGCTGCTGCTGAGGCGGAGAGTGCCTTGCCACCGCTGACCTCGCCGCCTTTTGTATGGGAGAGAAAGAGACTTCTCTTGGTTCCGTCACTCTGGAACAGCCAAACTTACTCCTAATGGATACATTATACATTTTTAAAACAAAAAAATTCTAGAGAAGTATCAAGAAATAGAGTGGAAGATTCTTGAGATTGTTAAACCTACAAAGGAAATTGATCTAGACCAGGGGTCCTGAAACTACGCCCGTGGGCCACATGCGGTCTGCTGAGGACATTATCCGGCTTGCCGGGTGTTTTTGCCCCCCTTTTTTAGCTTCAAAATAAGATATGTGCAGTGTGCTTAGGAATTTGTTCATAGTTTTTTTTTGTAAACTATAGTCTGGCCCTCCAATGGCATGAGGGACAGTGAACTGGCCCCTGTTTAAAAACTTTGGCCCCTGTTTAAAAACACACAACAGAACAATAACAAAAAAAAGAAAAGCTTGTAGTTAGTTCAAGGACTGTTTGTTGGCTTTAGGAGTGTTTTCCGGTCATGCCTGATGGGGTGCTAAGCCCTGGCCCCAAAGTCTATTTTTGGTATTCCCTGGGGACTTCATTGCTCTGTTCCCCTTTCTGCTCTGTTGCACGTCCTTAGTGTTTTTGCCTTGGTGTGGTGGGATCAGATCGGGCGCAATTCCCACACTGTGTCTCCAGTGTTGTCCCCTGTAGGGCTATGGGTCAGTGAAGGATGTCGTGTCTCATAGTGGGGCCGGCCATATGGTCTTCTCTGTGGATTGGCTACTCTGAGAGGGAATATCGTCCTCAGGACTTGATGGGCCAGGATGTGATTCACTCTCTCTTCCTCCCCCTTCATTTGCTCCCATGTGCTCTGATCAGTCATGTCCCTCTCCCTGGACTGCAGCTTCAGTTCTATCCTCTGAAATAAATTATTCTGGGGGGGGGGGAGGGACGGCTGTCCACGTAGTTGGGATTGGGGCTGGCCCCTCAGACCTCTCCACTGGTTCCCTACTCCACGCCGGTATGTTGCATTCGCATCTGGGAGCACCGGGTTGAAGTCTGGTCCCTCTTTCCCTGTGAAGATAGTGTGTTAGTGCCCTGTTCCCCCGCTACCCATTTTTTTCCTTCCGCCCTCCTTTTTAATTGACTGCCATATGTATCCCTGTATTTGGTCTGGCCCCTACCATACTACCTGGACCTCACCCCAGGAATGTTTGTATACAGTAGCTTTTTCCCTATGCCCCCTTTGCATTTTTTAAGCTTACCTCAGTGGACTCATGTTCTTTTGTGCTTGACTTACTTTACTTAGTATGATTTCCTCCAGTTATTCCCATGAGGCAACGTGCTTCATGCGTTCATCACTGCTTTTCAGCAATGCGTAGTACTCCACTGTATGTATGTACCACAGTTTTTTAATCCACTCATCAGTTGATGGAAATTTGGGTTGTTTCCAACTCCTTGCAATTGTGAACTGTCCCGTGATGAACATTGGAACACCGATGTCTGGCCTTGGTTTGTTTCTTGCCTCGTGTGGGTGTATGCCCAGTAGGGGGATTGCTGGGTCATATGATTTCCATCTGTTTTAGATATCACCAGATTGATTTCCATACTGGCTGTACATGCCTACAGGTTCACCAGCTGTGGACGAGAGTTCCTATCTCCCCACAGCCCCTCCAACACTTGTTGCTTTATGATTTTTTTAATTGGGCTACCTTTGAGGGTGTTAGGTGGTACCTCACTGTTGTTTTAATTTGCATTTCTATTATGGCTAAAGATCGGTAACATTTTCTCATACGTTTATTGGCCATTCGCATTTCTGCCGTGAAACTTCTGTTCAGGTCCTTTGCCTACCTCCTCAGTGGGCAATTAGGTTTTTTTTTCCCCCTTTTTGGAAGCTAGCAGAGTACTGTAGATTTTAGTAATAAGGCCTTTATCTGATGTGTCATTGCTAAAGATGTTTTCCCAGTCCGTGGATTCTCTTATTACACTCCTGGTGAATTATTGTGATGTGCACAGGTGTTTTATCTTCAGTATATCCCACTTGTCGATTTGTGCCTCCTCTGTGTTTGTGTCCTTCCCTATTTCTGATAACCTATGTATTCCCTATGCCAAAGTTCCCAAGTTGGTCCCAATTCTCTCACTGATGGCCTTAATAATGTGGGGGTTTACTTCAAGGTCTGTGATCCACATTGAGTTTATTCTTGTGCATGGAGTGAGATAATGGTCCTGCTTCATTTTTTACAGATAGATATCCATTTTTCCCAGTATCACTTGTTGAAGAGGGCATCCAAATGTCCTCTCCCTCCTAGTTCTTTCTTCTATTTCCTTTTACTTTCCTCTTGTCCCACTATCATGTTTAGACTTTACTTGGGTTTTAGTAATTCCTCTCGGCTGCATTGCTCTTGATCAAGCCCCACCAGACATACTATACCAATCAATTTTAGATCATTTGTTCCCTTGTCCCTGGGTTGGTTGACACACCCTTCCTTTCCCTCACCTCCTCATCTCCCGTGTTTCTCCAGAATTATCCATCCAGTTATTTTCTCCTCTGGACTGTTTATCCATGTGTAGATTCTTAAGCTTGTCCTTGGCAGCCTGAAGGGAGAGTTAAAAACTAGCTCCACATTGGTGGCCAGTAGTAGGCCAGGAGGTTGGCATATCCTGTGGATTCCTCAACCTTGTAGCTGGTGCTGGCCATCTGAAGGACTGTGCCCCTCTAACCTGTGAACTCTGACCTAGCTCCAAGTGACTTGGGTCAGTGAGATAGTTAAGGTTTATTGTGCCAACCTGGCTGATAAACACATGTGGGATTAATTGAAGGGCGGAAGGATAAATGGCTCAGTGAGCCTCGCCTTTCTAGTTCTCAGGTCTATTGCTTTGTGATGGTCGCACCACTGTGCAGCTGCCTTCGCAAGTTCCCTGCTTCAGCTGGCAAGGCTCACTTCCTGCGAGACATCCCTGAGGAGAAGCCACATGGACCCTTCCTGATGCCGCCTTGGGTGCTGGAGCACCCATGTGGAGACCCCTGCCAGGGCTGAGAAAGTTATACCTTCACTGATTTGGCTTTCCTCGTGCAGTCGGCATCATTGCGTGTGTTTTGTGAGATGGAGGAGGACTTTGTAGATTGGTGTCGGATATATGGGCTAATGTTGGACTTGTGGGTTTGGAAAACACTGGGTTGGGATGTTTTCTTAATGTGCACTTACCCTTTATATAGAACTCTCTTATATACATATGATTTTCTGTGGATTTGTTTATCTAATGCACCCAGACTGACAGAGTCAGAGAGAGGGAGGAAGCGCCATGGGCTGGAATGTGAGGAGTGCATCTGTTCAGTCCATATTTGGGGGACTGGAAAGGTGTTGATCCTTACAGCGCCTATGAGCACAGTTCAGCTCTAGCCCTGTTAAGTGCTGAGCCCTACCTAAACCATAACTGGGACATTCAACCCACTTCTCGTTTCTGGGATCACGTGTTATTCGAAAGCAACAGGTAGGCAGGGAGTGAGTACATGGTCCAGGTAATTTTACAGTATGTTACCTGTGAGGCCCACAAGAACTGCCTAAGAAAAGTCATTTCTTTTGGAGGCAGATAGCCTGAATCATCTCCCTCAACACCTGTTCAAAGACCAAGTGTCAGTGGCTCATGGGCAAATGATGACATCTAATCTTTTGACCCAGAAATCACTTCACATCTTAAAATTTCAATGACTTAATGATCACAAAGCCTGCAAGGGAAATCCTATTCTGCACGAGCATTAAAATGCAGGATCTGACCTTTTCAAAGTAACAACTGAGCTTGCTTTTACATAATAAATGTGATATCTGGAGACCTAAACATATGTCTTTTTAATTAATTGACTAGAAACAGATTTATAAAAAGGAGCTGGAAACCCCAACTGGTAGGTAATCTGCCTCCCGGATGGCATAGTAATTCCTTTATTTACCTCAACTCCTGACGCCAGTAGGAAATCTTTGGTTTCTCCTCCAAGATTGCATCTATTAGTGCCCTGTCACCCTCCTTGGCGCTCTGAGACAATGAGCTGTCGGTGAAGAGCATGGGCAGAAAGGTTCAAAGACCTTAGCTTGAGTTCCAGCCTCGTGACTTTGACTTTAGTCCCCTGCTTGTACACTGAAGGAGTTAGATGACAAATGTCGGCAGCCTATTTGGAGGTCAAAGTTTCCATAATATGAAAGCTAGTCAAAAAGTATCCCTACCAAATAATAGAAACATGTATTAAACAAAAATAAGGCAAGGTGAAGGTAGTATTTCACAATGTAGTCTCCAGCTAGGTCGGGGGTCAGCCAACTGCAGCTCGAGCACCATATGCAGCTCTTTCAGCACATCCATGTGTGACTCGGCAGTCAAACTGAAAATGTAAATAAAACCCTCATAGTTTCATTGATGGGATATTATTCCAACAATGGTGATTTCATTTGCTTGTAATGATTGTCCTCTGTCCTTCAAGGAATTTATCAAGCTAGTTGTTCCCTTTGAAATCCTAAACCACGGTTCCCATGACCTTCTGAGCTGACTTCTCTGCTTTGAGTTTCGCTGGCCCAGCAGATCCCCGCAGAAGCCGCTGTTTAGAATGGACTTGCTTGAAGGTCCCTTAGCAACACTAAGACAAGTGCATGGCTGACAGAACTTGTCTGCAGCCATCCACTGCTCTCAGAGACATGTGTAAACACTTTCTGAGTGTCCGAAATCTGGGCAGAGATGACTTGCAACCCTGGCAGCAGTCATAATGTGCTTGAACCTTGAGCTAATATTCGCTAAGCACCATTCTGCTCTCTTTCCCTTGCATTGAAGAGGTCTTTGGGAGAGCCACGGTGGGTCTGCCAACTTACTGAGCATCTTCTAGTCCTATCCACTCTGGTTTTCCACGGCTCCCACATTCACACGGCTGCGTGTTTAGGGCTTTGTGCAGGTCCCTGCTTCTCCCTTATTTCTAAATATTAAAACACCCAAGGCTTAGGTCTTGGGTCTCCTTTCCAGGTCCCTCTATTTCTATAGTGATCTCATCTACTCTCATGACTCAAATACCATCTACAGCATGATGCTGTCCCTGGGTGGTGCCTAGGATTAAGCACTTGACTACTAGGCTAAAGGCTGATGATTCAAACTCACCTGGCAAGGTGTTTCCAGAATGTCCCAGTCTCGAAAAATCCAATGAACAATTCTACCCTGTACACGTGGGGTTGACATGGGCTAGAATCAATACGATGGCAATTAGAAACTCTAACATAAAATAATGACTCCATAACTCATAGTGTCAGCCTCAAGCATTGTTCTATAGCCATTTATATAAAATCAACTTTATACTAGACATCTCTTCTTGGAATTGCAATAAGCATTCTCTAAATTAACACGTCAAAAAATAAGAAAAAGAAATCCCTGCTCCTTTTACCAAAAAAAAAGGAGTTGGACTAGCTTACCCAACAGAAATGAGGAAACTGTCAAACAATAGTATCAATATCACTTGTAAATGCTATTTTGCTGAAGATCATACAGCAATGGTTGCAGCAGTACATTGATGGGAAACTTCCAGAAATCTAAGCTGGATTCAGCAGATGGGGAATGCAGGATGAGTGTTGATATCAGGTAGGTCTTGGCTGAAAGCAAAGAATCCCAGAAAGATGTTTGCTGTGTTTCATTGACTATGCAAAGGCATTCGACTGTGTGGTTGAAAACCAACGATGGATGACCTTGAGAAGAATGGGAATTCCAGAACACCTCATTGTTTTGTTCCTTGTTAACACACATGGAACCTGTACATTGCACAAGAGGTAGTTGAACAGGACAAGGGAATATTACATGGTTTAAAATCAGGAAAGGTGTGCGCCAGGTTTGTATCCTTTCACTATACATATTCATTGTGTATGTCGAGTAGATAATCAGAGAAGTTGGAATATATGAAATAGAATGCAGCATCAGGATTGGAGGAAGGCTTACTAACAACCTGCGATATGCAGCTGACACAGTCTTGCTTGCTGATACAATCACGGGGTTACTACAATCAAAGAGTGAAGCCTTCGGTATGGTAAAGAAGACCAAAATCCTCACAACTGGACTACTAGGCAAAAGGCATGATAAATGGAGAAAAGATTAAAGTGTCAAGGATTTCATCTCGCTTGGATTTATAATCGATGTTCATGGAAACAGCAGTCAAGAGATCAAGTGATGCACTGCAAATCTCCTCCACAAGACCTCTTTAAAGTGTTAAGAGCAAGGATGCTACTTTGAAGACTAAGGTGTGCTCAACCCGAGCGATGGTTTTTTCAGTGGCATAATATGCACGTGAAAGTTCAACATCGAATAAGGAAGAACGAAGAAGAATTTATGTACCATACAGCCTCTTGTATAAGCCTGGTTATTTAGCACATTTTTAATGCAGATTTTGTAGTAAAATTAGGTGCCTCAGCTGATATTCGGGTTGGTTATACTCCAGTATATACGGTATTTGCATTATGGTGCTATTGCAGAATATTGAGACTACGATAGATTCCCAAAAGAACAAACAAATTTATCTTGCAGGTAGTGCATCCATGTTTCTTAGAAGCAAGGAATTGAGAGCCTTAGTTTCACATATTTTGGACGTGTTATAAGGAGAGACCAGTCACTGGAGAAGGAGGTTTTGCTTGGTAGAGAAGAAGGGCTGCGAAAAAGAGAGAGAGGTTCTCTCAGAGCAGAGTTGACACAGCAGCTGCCAACAATGGGCTCCCACACAGGAACACTTGTGAGGATGGCACAAGACCGAGCAGTGTTTGGTTCTGTGTTACTTCGGGTCCTGAATGAGCAGAATGAACCTGACAGCACCTGACAATAGCAACAATAATCTCAGTACATTGAAACTCCATACTTCCAATTGATCAAACCCAAATCTTGGAATCACTCTTAACTCCTCTTTCCCTCACACTCTCCAACCAGTCTGGTTGAAAATTCCACTGGTTCTACAATAAAATAAAATCAACCCTCCCTCCCCCGCCCCCCGCCAGTTTCTCACTGTGCTGACTGCTATCAGCACCATGATCTCTGACTTAGGTTATTGCTTTCTCCTTCCCTGCCATGAAGTGGATTCTGAGAGTGACACTAGAGGACTGGGTAAAAGTTCCCTGTGAGTTTGAGACTGTAACTCTTTGTTTTAAAAATCATTTTATTGGAGGCTCGTACAATTCTTATCACAATCCATACATCCATCCATTGTGTCAATCCACACATCCATCCATTGTGTACGTTTGTTGCAATCATCATTCTCAAAACATTTGCTTTCTACTTAACCCCTTAATATCAGCTCCTCATTACCCCACTCCCTGCTCCCCCTCCATCATGAACCCTTCATAATTAATAAATTATTATTATTTTGTCATATCCCACACTGCCCGACGTCTCCCTTCACCCACTTTTCTGTTGTCCATCCCCCAAGGAGGGGGTTATAGGTAGATCCTTGTAATCGGGTCCCTCTTTCTACCCCACCTTCTCTCCACCCTCCGATATCGCCACTCTCACCACTGATCCTGAAGGGGTCATCTGGCCTGAATTCTCTGTGTTTTCAGTTCCTCTCTGTACCAGTGTACATCCTCTGGTCTAGCCAGATTTGCAAGGTAGAATTGGGATCATGATAATGGGGGTGGAAACATTTAAGAACTAGAGGAAAGTTGTATGTTTCATCGTTGCTACCCTGAACCCTGACTGGCTCATATCCTCCCAGCAACCCTTCAGTAAGGGGGTGTCCAGTTGCCTATATATAGACTTTGGTCTCCAGTCTGCACTCACCCTCATTTACAATGATATGATTTTTTTTTCTTTAATGTCTGATACCTGGTCCCTTCTACACCTCATGGTCACACAGGCTGGTGTGCTTCTTCCATGTCCAAGACTGTAACTCTTATGGAAGTAGAGAGTCTCATCTTAGTCCCATGGAACAGCTGGTGGTTTTGAACTGCTGACTTACCTCTTCATTCTTCTTCCTGAATCTAGCCTTCCTCCCGTGTGCTGTTGCCTCTCCTTCTTAATACAGCAAATTGAGTGATTCTTTTCAAATACAGGATTCTATCAGTTATTCTTCGCTTGAATCCTCTGTGGCTCTCCTTCTCACTCATGATAAAAGACTGCATCCTGTACCACAGCCTGTAAGAACCTACAGGATACCCTGTATCCACTTCTCCATCTCCTCTTTCTCTATCTCATTCCACTCCAGAAACACACAGCATCTTTGCTGTCCCTCAAACACACCCAGACACACTCCTACCCCAGGGACTTTGCATTGTGTTTGCCCTGAATGCTCTTTTCTCAGGTATCCACATGACTGCCCCCTCCCTCCTTTAGATCTTTGCTCAAATCCTGTCTTATTGGTGAAGTATTCTGAAATACCCTATTCAAAATAGCACCTTTTCTCCTTTCTTAGTTTTCTCTTTCTTGACAGCACTTGATACCTTCTTATGTACCCAGTATTTTACTTCCTGGTTTGTTTATTGCCTGTCTCCCCTCACTACCACACACCACCTGAAGGAGGATGGGGATTCTTGTTTGTTGCCTCCATCCAGAAAGAAATGCCTGCCCTATAGTTGATGCTTATTTCCTTGTCAAAGAAATAAATGAACTGGTCCCATTGACCGGATGCCTCTGAAATCCCTTGTTAGAGAATGATAAAATGACCTTCCAGAGTGAATTAGACTGTGAACAATCCGTGTAAAATAGTGTGGAGATTCACAAATGATAATTTCATTATCTGGTCAATGTACAAGCGACACATACAAATTGTTCTAATCCCAGAGTGGTGAAAAGAGTAATGAACAATGGTTTCTTAAATAAGCACAGGAAGAAAATAATGAATTGTAGTTGAAATGAAATCAGGATGCAATGGCCTGCATCAAGAGGCTTGCTTTCTCCATTCTTCGAGTACTGGGGGGAGGGGGATGTTCTTTAGAGAGACTAGAAGTGGATCAGAGAGGCAGGCTCACTAAAGAAATAGTGGAGCATGAATTTTCATTCAGTCAGTATTTAAACGCCTCTTCATTACAGCTCCTTTCCTTCCCAGACATACTCTTCTAATATTTATTTGCAGAACTCTATCTTACAAACATTCAGATGCCTTTACCACAAACGATCTCTCTCTTAAAAAACAAAACAAATGATCTCTTATTTGCCTTAGAAATAGCTGGTTCAGCGTTGTTCAACATCACTTGAAAAAAACATCTGACCACGTCTGATTGGATACCCATCCCATTCAAATACGGTGAGACAGACAAGAATGAAGTATTAGGAATGCTGTTTTCCAAGACAGGCTTTTATTCAGGGTCTGAAATACTATTTTCCTTTCCCTTTGTGCAGCTCAGTGGCTGGGAATTAAAGCGTTAGAAAGGTACAAAGCTCAGGTGGTCACAGTGTCAGGGACACGTGATAATTTCTAGTTAGGCATACAAGGGAGGTATGGTGGTACAATGGTTACACATTCAGTGGTTAAGCAAGAATTTGAATCCACTCATCTCTGAAGGAGAAAGACCTGGGAACTGTGCCCATAAACATTTCAGCCTAGAAAACTGTATGGAGCAGGCAGTTCTACTAGAGTCTTTAGGAGATGCAAATTGACTCAATATCACCTACTAACAATAGCAGTTGAGCGTAAAGATGATGGTTTGAGAGGCGGATTACATTTGTACAGCTGTATGTTCTAAACAATGCATCTACGCATTGAGGTCTCCCGCAATGGTGGAGCACAAAAGAAATCTCCTCTTTTAATACCCACCCACTGCCTTTGAGTCACCTATGGGAGAGGGTAGAGTGACTCCATGGGGTTACCGAGGGTGTAAATCTTTAGGGACATAGCCAGCCTCAGCTTTCTCCAGTAGAGCAGCTAAATATTTGAATTGCTGACCTTGGGGTTAGCAGCTCAAGGCATAGTCCCACTGCACCACTGGAGCTCCTTATTCTCACAACAGTCTGAGGACATTAAAAAATGGAATGATGATAGGGAACTAGATTTCTGTACATATATTGATATGTTAAGTGTTAAGGTAGCAAAATGGATGTTGGACTTCTACTCAAGTAATCCCTCAATGCAAGGACACTTTGCTCTAATAACCTGGTATTCCATGTTGCTCACCTTCCCTGACACGATAGCTGAAGACAATATGGGTACATAAGCAAATGTGGTGAATAGAGCTGATGGTGCCTGGCCTTCAAAATATATTGCATCTGGGGTCTTCAAGGTTTGAAGATAAACAAGTGGCCGTCTAGCTGAGAAGCAACAAGGCCCACCTGGAAGAAGAACATCAGCCAGTGTGATCATGAGGTGTCAATGGGATCAGGTTATCAGGCATCAAAGAACAAAAAATCCTATCACTGTGAATGAGGGGGCGTGCAGAGTGGAGACCCAATGCCTATCTGTAGACAATTGGACATCCCCTGACAGAAGAGTCACAAGGAAGAGACGAGGCAGTCAGTTTGCAGTATAGCACCGATGAAACACACTTTTCTCTAGTTCTTTAATGTTTCCCACCCTCACCCCCTATCATGACCCCAATTCTACCTTACAAATCCAGCTGGACCAGAGCATGTACACAGGTACAGGTAAAAGCTGGAAACACAGGGAATACAGGACAGATAAACCCCTCAGGACCAATAATGAAAGTAACACTACCAGGAGGGAAAGGGGAAGGTGGGGGGAAAAAGGGGGAACTGATCACAAGGATCTACATATAAACCCCTGCCAGGGGGACGGACAACAGAAAAGTGAGTGAAGGGAGACATCGGTCGGTGTAACACATGAAAAAAAATTCAAAATTATCAAGGGTTCAAGAGGCAGGTAGGGTTGAGGGGATGAGCTGATATCAAAGGTTCAAGTAGAAAGAAAATGTTTTGAAAAGGATAATGGCAACATATGTACAAATGTGCTTGACACCATGGATGTATGCATGGACGGTGATAAGAGTTGTAAGAGCTCCCAATAAAATTATTTTTAATGGCATTTTCCATGCTGAATGAGCACTGATTCCCTGAGAAAGCAGAAATCATTGGACATTTAAAGCAAGTTCCTGGTACCTGTAAGAGGCAATAACTTTTTTTTTGCTTTGTTTTGTTTTAAATAGGAGTGAAATTCAAATTGTTCACAGAAAAATTGTTATCATTCCATTTGACGTTTCCACAAACGTTTTGAAACCCCCCTCATATACACTTTCTCCTAACTCATGGACTTTCATGTTATCTGACACCTTGCATTTATGACAATAGTAAAAAAAAAAATCTCTGTCCAACTCTTTTGTGCCCATGAAGGATGGGCATCTGGCAGGAAGGAACATCAAAATGCAAGGCAAGAGGAACACTGGTCATGCTAGTGAAGGTTATATGTCAACTTGCCTGAGCCACAATCCTCAGTGTTTTGGCAGTTCTGCAATGATGTAGTCATCCTCCATTTTGCAATCCGATGTGGTCATCTTTGAATTTTGCATGGTGTAATTTGCCAGTTATGTGATTTTCCAGTCCAGTGGTCATCATCAAGTTTTGCAGGGCGACCTGGAGCTTAAAACATGACCATGTCACTAAATAAGGAGAGGGTGTGATATTGTATTTCTTTTTAGTGGCAATCTACATAACCAAGCATACAGCAACCCATTCAGTGAGATTCAGTTACACGCTTAACACTGAGTCAGCACCCTGTGTCTGCCCAGAGTGTTTCACCACCATGATTTTAGGCTCCTTCTCTGCCCCATAATATTCTCATCTCTGATTTAGATGAACCATTGTGCGTTTATATTCCTAGAGATGATTCTTCATTAGAGCACTACACTCAAGGCACACATGGAAGACAATAACTTTTGCATGAATAAATGAAGAATTTCACCTTGCACATGCCATCCACATTAGGATTCATAAGGGTACATTCCTTTGACAGAGCTCATGTTTCCTCCCATACACAAAACATGGACCAGAAAACATTTTGGTGCAAAATAAAGGGGATGAATTATAGCACACATAAATCTTCCTTTGTGAAGTCATAGTAAGTAATACACAGAACATCAGATTTTCCATCGGTTACATCTAGGACATTCACAATGTCATACAACCACCATCACGCTTAATTCTAGAGCATTCTCGTCATTTCAGAAGGACACCCATGCGGAATAAGCAGCCAGTCTATGTTTGGATATTCCATGTGAAGAATATCATACAATATGGGGCATTCTGTGGAATTCTTACTTTGATCACCTCATTTATTTTTCAGAAGACTTAATAGAGTGGTTCTGCATTAGGCTGCTAACAGTCCAAAACCACCAGCTGATCCTCAGGAGACAGAGGAGAGACTTCAGTAAAGAAGTCTCGGAGACAGTCTCAGAAACCCAGAGTTTCTATGAGAGACACCCCTCCGCCCGCCCTATAGGGGCCTTTTGAGTTGGAATTGACTTGATGGAGTGAGTTTGGGGGTTTGTTTGTTTGTTTGTTTGTTTGGTTGGTTGGTTGTTTGGTTGGTTGGTTGGTTGGTTGGTTTAGTGGACAACACTAATCAAAAGGCCCCTGGTTCAAATCCATCAGGCACTTATCAAGAGGGAAACAAAGCCTGGCCTTCCACTTACTATGTTTTCACACAATATATTGGCCCCACAGAGGCCAAAGAAAATGTTGAACTGAAATGATGTGCTTGAGTTTGCCATTTACTGCTCCTATACCAGCTTCACCAATTCCCGGAGCTTGGAGGATACCAAACAGATGAGGAATAGCTTCATGCTGTCTGTCTCTGTCAACCCATGACACCCCCTTGGTGATGCCAGTCTTGAGTAGTGACATCCTGTACCCCATCTTAACTATTTGCTACAGGCCTGGCCTTTGGCTGCTGTCTTGGGGTGTCCCTGGGTGAAGTGGTCTCAGGGCTCTCGGCTGAATGGAGGGAACCTGGTGCCTTCTCTGGGCTCCCATCTGCTAAGAGGCAAGAAGACTATCCTAGGTCTACATCAGTGCCCTCCTCGTGTACCCTGCCTGCAGCCAATGGAAATGTGGCCCATGTTTCTGGGAACCTCCATTTCTTTTCTTGTTGAAATAAATTAATAATAAAGGTGGGTTTTTTTTTTTAACTCTAACCCACCTCTGTTAAAAAAATAAATAAAAGAAGCTATCTGCTCCCATAAGATTTACAGCATTGGAAAACCTAGAGCCGAGCAGCTCTATTCTGACCTATGTGGATAATCTGAGCCAGAATTGCTTCATTAGTAGTGGATGAAATATGTTTTATTGTGTCTATTCTCCAGAAGATGGAACTGAAGTCCAGGAACTGAAGTCCAGGAAGATTAATTTTCCCAAGCACTCACTGTTCTTAAGTATTCACAGGTATTAAACAAGTGGATCAAGTTGGTAAATTCAGGTATGTCCAATGTCTAAACCCCTTCTATGTCCACTATTATCCCTGGTCAGGAGCCCTGGTGGTGTAGTGGGTAGCTTATGCATTGGTCGACTGTTCACAAGTTCAAAAGTTTGAAACCACCAGCTGTTCCAAGGGAGAAAGATGAAGCTCTCTACTCCTCTAAAGAATTACAGTCTTAGAAATCCACAGGACAGTTCTACCCTGACCTATAGGTTTGCTAGAAGTTGGAATTTACTCAATGTTGGTGAGCATCTCCTTGGCTACTGTGTTAAACAGGGTTGACTGGAGCAACACACCCAGTGGCACTCGTGTACAAGAAAGGGCTTTTTATCAAGAAGTAATTCTATATCAGGAAGGGATCCCAGCTCAAATCAATTCCATAAATCTGATGATAATCCACAAATCCTTCTTCAGACTCACGTAGCCACATACTGGTGATGCAGAAAGGTGAACTGGAATGCAGGAGGATCAAAGGCCAGTGGGCACAGTCAGTCACATGGCGCCAAGTTTAAGGGCGCAGTCAGTCACCTGGCTCCAAGGTTAAGGGGAACACAGCAGGGCACCGGCAGCTCTCGGGGTAGAGTAGGTCACATGGAGCCACTCCTCACGACAAAGTTCCAGCAGGAAGAAAGTCACAGGGGGTGGGAGTGTGGGGTAGTGATTCCCAGAGTCCCCCACTCTTGTACAAAACATTACACCCCCAAAGAGGTGTCATAAGCTTCCCACCTGAGTAACAAGTTTGACTCTCCCCCTAGCTAGGAGGATCCAGTTGACGTGAAATCATCCAGCTACCACAGCTACTCTCAAGCAGTGTCCACAGGCATCTAGCAACAGCACTGCCTGGGGGGCTTCTGAGAAATTCAGAAACTCAGGCCTGACCCTGGACCGACTGCATCAAAACCTACATTTTTAACAAAGTCACCAGGCAATTCACTTGCACATTCAAGTTTGAGAAGCACTGCATAACACTATGCTAACTGCTCGTGGGTCAGACCATTGCTCACAGCAGGTCTGCCCCTTACATCTTCCAGGCCTGGAGGAAATGCAGAAAGAGAAATGTCCAGCTTCAGCCTCTATCCCCTTCCCAGGTTTCTTCTCATCCACCTTTAGAGCCCTTGTAAACGAACCTGAAGACACCTTTACCGACATATGAAAACCTGGCAAAAAGCTGCCCCCAGACTGGATGGTGCCCCACACATAACTCATCCTATGGCCTACCCTTAGTTAGATGAGCCCAGAGATACAGTTCATGTGGGACTTCCCATAGGGTTCAAGACCACACACCACGTTCTGGGTATTCAGAACCTAATCTAGGATAAGAGTATGGGCCCCGACAGGTACATTCACTTGACCCCACCAAATCCTTGTCCTGTTGGGAGATTAGCCTGAGGGGAGCCAGAGAAAAGTCCACGGAGACACAGGGGCCCAGGTGGGGCTCCAATGGTGGGGTGTTGAAAATCATTAAAGCTGTGTCTCATAGTCATGAGGTTGACGGTTCACATCAATCTGGAAATGTCTTCGCCAACAGATGTGGTTATTTGCTTTCCACCGCCACTGCAACACACAGAGGAGCCGTGAGTCAGAATTGACTCAGCTAAAACAGCTTTGGGTTCTGTTTTTTTGGAATGGGCAGTAGTGGGACCCCCACAGTTGGCTGTTAACCAAAAGGTGGGCTGTTCAAACCCAGGAGCAGAAAGATGCAGCATGGAAACCCCACCTGGCAGTTCTGCTTTGTCCTATGAATCAGAATGAACTCGAAAAAATTCATCGTGGGGAAGACATTCATATGGGAACTTGGTGTGGGGTGAAGCCCCTCAGGTTCTACAGGATACTGCAAGCTAACCGAATCTAGAAAGAACTATTATGAGCCGGCCACTGCTTCGGGTCACACTGCTGCTAACTGAAAGGTCAGTGATTCCCACCCACCGGCTCCTCTGCAGACCCTATGAGTCAAAATTGCCCAGTGACAACGGATTAATGCTTGCCGAGGGCCAGGCCCTATTTGGAGCATTTGACAAATATGAACTCTTTTCATTCCTCTACAACAAAACTCTCTGGATGTAGCTTCTGTTATTTTCGTCATTGTGCAGAAGAGAAAATTGAGGCACAGAAAAGTCACATGACTTACCCAGGATCACACAGCTTGTGACAGGGACCCAATACTTTTGAACCCAAGCCAGTCTGGCTGGAGAGGCCATGTTCCCAAACCATTGTGGTATTTTATATCAAGATAGAAGGCTGCATTTTCTGACATCATTAAAAGTTTGGAGCGCTCGGGTGCTTTTCTCAAAGGAACCACATCCAGCATTTTCAAAAATTTTCCTTCCAAGATCCCAAGGAACCTATTTTATGAGTCATCCAAACAAAAGGACTCTCCTTTCCCCCATTACATTTAAGTATTAGCGAGGGAGTTTGAGGGGAGAAGCCAAAGCAGGCAGTATATTCCAAAATGCTGCAACAATGGGCCTCCTTCAATTAACACGCTCAGGTGCCACTGCTGAGTACACAGAGGCGGGCCCAGCATCTCAGACTCCCCCCCAACCAACCCCCCCCCCCATCTCAGGATGGTGCCTGAATGCATTTCCAGCCCACACAACCCCTTGGGTGTCTTTCAGGCTGGGTCAAGGAGGTTGACAGAATTTTCAATCTCTCCAAGGTGATCATTAGGAAATACATTTTTATTTCTCGCTGTTAAATTGTTGATTCCGTTCCATAAACGCTAAATTGTAGTCTCCAAGGGGGGGTGGCTGCCATGGTCCTGACTTTCTATTTCATGTAGACAGGGCCTGAGAGATCACACTTCCTGACAGAACACTCTCCCTCTGCGCCTGAAACCACCAAGGCCAGGAAAGGCATCCAAAGTCAGAAGGCATCTTGCTCATTGATGGTGGCTTCTGTGTCACAGAGATAGAAAAGGGTGGCCTCGAGAGCCCACAGTCGGGGCCAGGTCCCAGAAGGAAGACCTTGGACCTAGTCTTTTCTGTCAGGGGGTTGATCATGAAATGGACAAGAAGCCTGCCATTCTTGGGTAGGTTCGGCTTTCCTGCCTTTCCAACTCAACCTCCTCCCAACATCCTCAGCAAGCACCAGTCCAAAGGGGCCTCATCCAGCAGGCACAAGGGAGCCAGAGCCAGACAGTCACGGCTCAGGCAGAGAGGGCGGGGCCTCCACGTGGAGTCCTCTGTCTCCCTGTATGCTCGAGCCCCATCCCTCACACACATGCGCGCCTTCTTGCTGGCTCTGCTCAGCTTCCAATTAACCAGCATCCCCTTTCCTCCTCTGGCACTCGGGAAACTTGCCTGGTCTTCCTTTCTGCAGATTCACGGAGCGTAAGCCCTTACATGCCAAGCTTGCAAGAAAAAGAACTCATTAAAGTAACCAGCCAACCCTTGACAATCCATGTCCCCACCTTTTGCTCCCCCTTCCACTGCTGCCCTTTAGAGAGACAGTGCTACACAGAGGTTAGTCGCGGGGTGTCCATTGCCCAGCCATCCACGGTGGGAAGAACAGATGTGGCCCAGGGGGGTGTTGTCAGAAACATGCTAAAATGTCTATGTTTCTGCCTGGCACGCAGAGAGTGCTATGTGTGCACTGGCACGGGGTACGTCCTGAGGAAGTCAGGGATAAATGAAAATCGAAGAAGCAGACACGCTAAAGTCTCCAGAGGGTAAAGCTGGAAGGGATCTGAGCTGTGAGTTGGCTTCTGCCGCCCTTTTTATGGATAAAGAAATTGAGACCCTTCTATGCTCTTTCCTCATTGGTCTATCTTTGGTTTATTTATTCTCCCAGCCAATATCTACTGAGCACCTAATAACCAAACCCAAACCAAACTCATCTCCATCGAGTCCATGTTGACTCCTCGCGACCCTATCAGACAGGGCAGAACTGCCCCTGTGTGTTTCCAAGACTGTAACTGTACGGGAGTAGAAAGCCCGGTCTTTCTCCCTCAGAGAGGCTGGTGGTTTCCAACCGCTGACCGGGAGGGTAGCAGCCCGGCTCATAATCATTCTGCCACCAGGGCTCCTTGAGCACTTAATATATGCCCCCCTCCAAAAACCCAAGCACACTGCCACCAAGTAGATTCAAGCTCATAGTAATCCAATATACAGTTGCCAAGATGGTAAAACTTTACTGGTGAGGGGTCTGCACTGTTGGCCTTGTGACTCAGTCCATTGGCAGAACGTACAACTTGTTGGAATGTCTGCAATGTGGTAGGTACTAACTGGGTTGCTTTGGGCCCCTCAGTCAATTTTGACTCCTAGCAAGCCCGTGTGATGGAGCAGAAAACCATATGGGTTTCTGGATTTTCATTTTCCCGGGAACAGATCGGCAGGCCTTTCTCTCATAGAGAAGCTGGTGAGTTGGAGCCACCTATCTGTCAGTTCGCAGCCACGGACTGAACCATTAGCTCCCCGGGGCTCTAGCTCTGAGTGGTGAGTGGTGCAATCCTGAGGCTTACAGGCTTGGTGTTGCCTTCCAGGATCCCCATCTCTTTAAATACTAGTAGGCCCTCTGGCTTGCTGGCTTTGAAGAAGCCAGCTGCCATTTAGTGTGTGAGCTACTTTGGGGAGGATCCTCTTATGACAGCCAGCAGGAAACACTGCTCTCCCGCCCATCAAAAGAAGGGAAGGTGGAAACACAAACAGAAACCTGCCCACCAGGGTTCCCTGCAGCTCCTTTCACAATAGCCCCAAATGGAAACCATCAGCGTGCCGCTCAACAGATGCAGGCGTACTCAGCCAGCCAGAGAAAGGAACCTTGTTGTTGTTGTTGTTGTTGTTGTTGTTGTTGTTAGGTGCCATTAAGTCAGTTCTGGTCCATGACCACCCCATGGACAACAGTCGGAAACACTGTTCAG
This sequence comes from Tenrec ecaudatus, assembly GCF_050624435.1. Taxonomy (NCBI): domain Eukaryota; kingdom Metazoa; phylum Chordata; class Mammalia; order Afrosoricida; family Tenrecidae; genus Tenrec; species Tenrec ecaudatus. The sequence goes on from NC_134548.1 coordinate 148,328,501, forward strand.
TCCTGTGCCATCCTCACAAATATTCCCATGCCTGCGCCCATTGTTGCAGAAATTGTCGATCCAGCTTGTGGAGGACCTTCCCCTTTGTCTGCTGCCCTTCGAATGCACTTCATGCGATGTCCTTCTCCACGGACTGGTCTCTCCTGACAGTATGTCCTAAGTATGTAAGCCTCAGCCTTGCCATCCTCGCCTCTAAGGAGCACTCTGGTCGTGCTTCTTCCAAGACAGGTCAGTTTGTCCTTTTAGCAGTCCATGGTACTTTCAGTATTCTTCGTCAGCACCACCATTCAAAGGCATGGGTTCTTCTTCCGTCATCTGTATTCAATGTTCAACTTTCACATATATATGAGGCAACAGAGACTGTTATGGTTGGGGCCAGGCGTAACCTCTTTGCTCTTCAGTACTCTAAAGAGGTCCTGTGCAGCAGATTGACTTAATGCAACGTGTCTTCTGATCTCTTGCCTGCTGCTTCATTAGCAAGAGTGTTTTTGCCCAGGAGGCATTAAGTTTATATTAACAGTGGCTGGATGATTTGGAAAAAGATAGCTAAACTGGCTACCCAACTGGAAGAGTGGTACTTGATTGTATCAGCAGAAATAGTTGAACTTGGCCCAACAGGAGGCTTCACAGAGGTAGTGGAAAAAATCCCATGATCTTTTCATAACATTTTCTCATGAGTCTTTTCAGTGCCCCTCATATGTAAATCTGATTTTTGGTGGGTTGGGGGGACACCAAACAAAAATACTGAGGCAACTTGACACTAGTGAAACTGCCTTGTAAGGAAATATGAAAAGAGAAATGTTCAAAAAGAAGGAAAATGTGGTATGTAGGAGGGATGGCAGAGTGAAAAAGAAAGAAATGATAGCTCTTTCTGGCAAAAATGTGTCGTGGTTCAGCAGAAGGCCGAGGAATCAAGTTGGAAATAGACACTGTAAACTGGTAGAGGAGTACATCACGTTCTTCTCCGTGGAAATGACAGAGAACATAGGGTACCAATTTTGTTTGGTCACCTGTACATGCTCTGATCAGGAGTCAAACAATGAAGTCATTGGATGACTTGTTGGTTTTAGAGTTCATGGCAGCCTGCAAAATGCTTATGCAATGAAGGTAGAAACTTACCATCGGCGGGCTTTTCTTTGTGGGTGGAAGTTTCCTGAAACTATTTCAAGATAGCTGTCCGCCATGGTGTCCAGATTTGCTTTTTCCAGAGACCAATTTTTGTTGTTGTCCGGCGCCTCTTTGTTGTTGTTGTTGGTTCTGACTCATCACCACCCGGTGCACAACAGAGGCAAATACTGCCCGGTCCTGTGCCATCCTCACACGCATTCTTCTGTTGGACCTCACAGAGAGCTCGAGTGAGTCCTTCTTTCTGAACCTAAAACCGAAATGCAGCCCAACGTAGATGACTTGTTCTGAAGACACCAATGTCAGGGACAACTTACTGTACTTAGAATTCACACCTGCCTTCGGGCCAAGAATTCCAGTATGGGTGCCCTGGCTAGCAGACTGCTCAGTAAACAAAGCTTCATCACACACAGGGTCCCTGACAGGGCTGTAGATTGGTGTTTCTTCACTCATCAGAGCCAGAGCATTGTGACAGCTTTGCTCATTAGCACACAGCTACCGCTGGAGTCTAACACTGCAACAGAACAAAAAGTGTGAGGTTGGAAACTTTTTCCTTCTTGGTTCTTTCTGCCCACCCCTGCTCTCTCTTATTGTTTCCTCTCTGCCTGGCTTTTCCTTCCCCCTTCTGTGGGTTAGAAGTCTGCTGCTCTCCTGCTATTTTTATCATGCTTCTAGGGAGAAAGGTGGTATAATTAAAATAACTCATATTTAGTGTCCAGAACCTCAGGATTTGCTACCTGGGATATGAAAGCCAGCTAAATATCAGACTCAAGACTTAATTGTAAGAGTTGCAGATTTCTAGAGAATGTTAAATCCTCATTTCCAGCTGGTCTCATATACTGAAGTTGAGGCCCCGATTAGAAAGGGGTGGGAAAAAAATTTAAATTTTTTAAAAGAAAGGGGTGGGAACCAATAGACTTTGAATAGGGGCATGTAGATTAATTCACTAAAAAAAATTGACTCCTCAGATTCCTTTCAACCCATAAGGCTGCAAATGTGGTCTAATCTGCCACATTTGAAAAACTAACAGACCCCACCTCCCTTACTTGAAAATGAAGAAAAGGTCTTTACCTTATAAGTTAAAATGCACTATTAAAGCTACTTTCTACTTCTTAGGTTAGATGGTAAAATAATATAATATGACATGATATGTAGGGATGAATTCTAGAAATCACCGACACTCTTAAATGACATAGAGGTGGTTGTCCCCATAACATTCCTGCTTAATTCGCCCAGTGGATCCACGGTCATCAAGTTGATTCCTATTCATACAGAACTTTTAGAAAAGGATAGAAATGCTCCCTAGCATTTCCAAGACTATAGTTCCGTGTGGGAGCAGACCACATTTTCCTTTTCATACGAAGTGGCTAGTGGGTTGAAACCACCGACCTGAGGGTTAGCAGTTCTGTGTGTAAACCACCACATCACCAGGGCTCTTTTGAAAATGACTAGACTGAGTGCAAGCTCAACCAAACAGTTGCCCTTATTGTTGGCAAGGAACCCTGGTGACGTTAGTGGTTATGCATTCAGCTGTGGTCCACAAGGCCAACAGTTCGAAACCACCAGCCAGCTGCTTCTTGGGAGACAGACTGAACTTTCTACTCCAGTAAATAGTTATATTCCTAGAATCCCACTGGGGCAGTCCTACCTTATCCTATATGGGTCGCTCTGTGTCAGCATTGATTCGAGGGCAGTGAGTACAGTGTGCAGATTGTTCGTGCTGCTCTACAGTCATGTTATAGGTCTTGCACCGAAGCTATATTAACTTTCCACCCTTCTATCTCAATAGTGTAAAGGTACCTAGACCACCTGGAAAGTCCTCCAAATATCACATTGGTCCGTTACAGTGATGACATCATGGTAGTTGGGTCACATAAACCAAAATTGGCAAGTGCATTGGGAACCCTCACAAGACACATGGAGGGTAGAAGGTACACGGAAAGCATAGGAATTAGGTGGAAAGAAATCTCCCAGTATTTCTACAACCATGAGTGCTTTTAATCTACTTGATTTCCAAAATTTTTTTATAGCATTAGGTGCCATACAGTCAGTTCTGTTGGTCTTACTTACAACAGAACCAAGCACTGCCTGGCTGGGCTCCATCCTCACAGTCATTGCCGGGTTGGAACCCACTGCTCCAGTTACTTTGTCAAGACAGCTGGCTGGTGCTATTCCGTTCCCCTCCACTGACTCTCTACTTTGTCATCCATGCTGTCCTTCTCCATGGACTCGTCCCTCTTGCTATGGCCAAAGTATGTGACATAAAGTCGAACCAAGCTCACTTCTAAAGAGCATTCTGGTTGTACTTCAACCCAAACAGGTTTGTTCCTTCTAGTGGTCATCCAAGATACAGGCAATATTCTTCATCTCCGTTACTCAAAGGCATCCTTATGTCTTCTTTAATAATTTTCTAGATTTCACATGCCTACAAGGCTGTTGAACACACAAGGGCTCAGGTACCTCAGAGTGACATCTCTGCTTTTGAACCTTTCAAAGAGGACGTTTGCAGCAGGCTTGCCCCTGTGGTGCACCATTTGGTTTCTTGACTGCTGCTTCCAAAGGGCTTTGATTTTGGATCTAAAGAAAATGGACTCTTTGACATCAACCTTTTCTTTGTTTGTTATGAAATATCTTGTCATCCTAGTTGTGAAGAGTTCTGTTTTCTTTACACTGAGGTGCAGCCCACACTAAAGGCTGTGGTCTTTGATTTCCATCAGCAAGTGCTTCCAGTCAGCCTCCCACACAGGAAGCAGTGTTGTGCCAAATGTGTATCGCAGGTTGTTAAGGCACCTCTCATCCTGATGCTGTGCTCCTCTTCAGACAGGAAAGCTTCCACAGACAGCTTGAGAAATGTCAGGTGTGTTCCTCCCTCTTGGTTTCCTCCAGGTTGTGCACATTGCATACGGCTGGCTTTACCTTCTCAAGCTGCTCTTTGAAATTGTCTGTTCACCTCATTACTTCATGGCTTCCATTCTCTTTACTGATGCTACATTCAAAAGCATGTCTGTGGTGATAGACACCGGGCACTCTAGGAACCACGTAGCATAAGATGATGTCCTGAAAACCCATGATCAGGGCTTCTGCTGAGGAGATAGCCTCGTCTGGGCATTGGTGTGTATGCTTTTAAGCACTGCATTACAAACATCACGGTCAGGGGTTCAAACCCATGAGTTGCTCCATGGGAGTAAGACGAGATTACCCGTGCCGGTAAAGATGGATCACCTTGGAAGCCCTATGGAGGGTCTCTATGTGTCAAAATCTACTGGAGGGCAGTGGGTTTGTTTTATTGGGGGGGGGTTATGTACTTGGGAGAACAAGGAGGAATCAGAACCTCCTCTCACAAACCACTGGCATATTTTAACGCACCTTGCTAGACTCTTGGCCCACCAAACAAGCAGGCTGTAACATTGCCCTCCTACTAATGTCAGGGAGTCAGCCTTGCGGGCTTCTTGCTATTTTCTCTACATTCCTCCAAATCCATGGAGGACAGTGCACGGACTGTGGTTGGCTGGGTGTCACGCACTGATGAGGCACAGTTCCAGCATCCAACTGCAGCCAGATGGACAGTTGTGAAACACTGAAGAGAAAATCTCTCAGAATAGTTCCCTTTCCCCAACTTGCTTCCTTCTCCCAAAGGGATGAGAAGTAAGCAGGCGTGTGCAATGAGGCAAGTCCGCCTGTCAGCTAAACTCACAATGGAAATGCAGACGGGGACCACAACGCTGCAGGTCTGAGAGGAGAGAGAGAGAGAGAGAGAGAGAGAGAGAGAGAGAGAGAGAGAGAGAGAGAGAGAGGCAGGCTAAGGCAGACTTTCAGAAGCAGAGAGCAAGAGTTGCTGCTGTTGTGTTGTGCCTTCCAGTCAATTCCGACTTGCCGCGACCCCATGTGACAGAATAGAACCTCTTACAAAAGTAGAGTGCCAGGTCTTTCTCCAATTAAATCAGGGGGTGGGTTTGAACCACCGCTTGTGACTATCCGTGGAGTGCTTAACTATCTGCACCACCAGGGATCCTGGAGAGCAGGAGATCTACTTCCAATCTTGGAAAATAGCAAAAGGAGGAAATCATTAGAGCAGCTAGGGAAAAACAAGCAATCACATAGAAAGGTTCCCAAATAAGAATTTGCTCAGACCTATCACCAGAAACTATGAAGAAGAGGCGAGAGTGGAGTAACATATTCCAAAAATTGAAGGAAAACAATGCAAACCCAAGAATATTCTACCCAGCCAATTATCCGATCAACATGGGTGGAGAAATAAGAGTCTTCCCAGACAAGGAAAAACTCAAAGAATACGTTAGAATAAACCCATACAAATTATCCCTGCCAACACAGTATGGACAGAAGAACAACACTCACCAAGCATAAATAAGAGACCACCACATACAACAACCTCACCCAGAGGGCAAAAAAGAGAAAAAAGATCTCAAGATGGCATTGACTTACAGATGGAAAGAATTCAAAGTCTGCTGGGGTCAGCTTTTAAAAAAAAAAAGAAAAGAAAGGGCAAAAGGGGCATAGGGAAAAAGCTATGGTATATAACCATTCCTGGGGTGAAGACCAGGTAATATGGCAGGGACCTGACCAAATACAGAGATACACATGGTAGATAACTAAAAAGGAGGTGGGGAAAGGAAAAAAATAATAATAAAAAAGAAAAGGGTGGGGGGGGGCACAGGGCACTAATCCACACAAGAGGAGAGTATTGTTTGTGTCTCCACAGGGAAAGAGGGATGAGACTTCAACCTGGTGCTCCAAGATATGAATGCAACATGCCAGCGTGGCGTAGGGAACCTGTGGAGGGGTCTGGGGGGCTGGCTTAACCCCAACTACTAAGTGGACACCTGCCCCTCCCCTAAGAAGAAGTTATTTCAAAGGACGGCACTGGATTACAGCTACAGAAGAGGGACATATGTGATTAGAGCACACGGGAACAGATGAAGGGGGAGGAGGAGAGAGTGGAGCACATCATGGCCCACCAGGCCATGGGGTCGATGTTCCCAATTAGAGCAGCCAGTCGACAGAGAGGACCACATGGCCGGCCCCACTATGAGATATGATGCCCCTCACTGACCCATAGCCCTATAGGGGACAACACCAGAGACACAGTGAGGGAATTGCACCTGATCAGCTCCCACCACAACAAGGCAAAACATTAAGGGGGTGCAACAGAACAGCAAGGGAATGGAGTGACAAGGTCCCCAGGGAATGCTGAAGGTGGACTTTGGGGCCAGGGCGTGGTGCCCCAACAACTAGACTGGAAAACGCTCCTTAAGGCCAACAAACAATCCTTGAACTAACTACAAGCTTTTCTTTCTTGTGTTTTGTTTTGGGTTTTTTTTTCATAATTGGCTTGTTGTTGTTGCATATTGTTACTTGGTTTTGCTCTGTCTTATTTTTGTGCATGTTATTATCTCCGCAGGTCTGTCTTAATAAGATAGGCTGGACGAACAATTGGAGGAGAAAACAACAGGACCGACAGTTCTGCAGGGACATGGGAGAGGGGGAGGTGGGGGAAAGGTAGTGGTGTTAATAAACCCAGGGGCAAGGGAACAAGTGATCCAAATCGGTGGTAAGGAGGGTGTGGGAGGCCTGGTTGGGCATGATCAAGGGTAATGTAACTAAGAGGAATTGCAGAAACCCTGGTGGGGCCTGAGCATGATAGTGGGACAGGAGGGAAGGCAAAGGAAACAGAGGAAAGAGCTATGAGGCAGAGGGCATTTATAGAGGTCTAGATAAATACATGTACATATGCAAATATATTTATACATGAGGATGGGGAAATAGATCTATGTGCATATATTTATAGGTTTAGTATTAAGGTAGCAGAAGGACATTGGGCCTCCACTCAAGTACTCCCTCAATGCAAGAATACTTTCTTCTATTAAATTGGCATTCTATGATGCTCACCTTCCTGACACAATTGCTAAAGACAAAGAGGGTGAACAACCAAATGTGGTGAAGAAAGCTGATGGTGGCCGGCTGTCAAAAGATATAGCATATAGAAGAAGCACACCAGCCTGTGTGACCACGAGATGCTGAAGGGATCAGTTATGAGGCATCAAAGAACAAAAACTCATATCATTGTGTGCTCATCTCCCTGATATGACTGCTGAAGACAAATGGGTGCATAAGCAAACGTGGCGAAGAAAGTTGATGGTGCCCAGCTATCAAAAGATATAGTGTATGAGGTCTTAAAGGCTTGAAGGTAAACAAGCGGCCATCTAGCTCAGAAGCAACAAAGCCCACATGGAAGAAGCACACTATCCTGTGCGATCACAAGGTGTCAAAGGGATCAGGTACTGGTATCATCAGAACAAACAAAAAAAATCCTACCATAGTGAATGAGGGGGGAAGTGCAGAGTGGAGACCCAAAGCCCATTTGTAGGCCACTGGCCATACCCTTACAGACGGGTCTTGGGGAGGAGATGAGCCAGTCGGTGCAATGTAGCAACAATGAAAAATACATCTTTCCTCTAGTTCCTAAGTGCTTCCTCCCCCACTACACACACACACACACACACACACACACACACCGTCATAATCTTAATCCCACCTTGCAAGTCTGGCTAGACCAGAGGATGTACACTAGTACAGATGGGAACTGGAAACACAGGGAATCCAGGGCGATGATCTTCTCAGGATCAGTGGTGTGAGTGGTGATACTGGGTGGGTGTAGGGAGGGTGGGTTGGAAAGGGGGAATAGATTACAAGGATCTACATATAGCCTCCTTCCTGGGGGACAATAAACAGGAAAGTGGGTGAAGGGAGACATGGGACAGAGCAAGATATGACAAAATAATAATTTATAAATTATCAAGGGCTCATGAGGGAGGGGGAAACGGGGAGGGAGGGGAAAAATGAGGACCTGATGCCAGGGACTTGGGTGGAGAACAAATGTTTTGAGAATGATGAGCGAAACGAATGTACAAATGTGCTTTACACAATTTATGTATGTATGAATTGTGATGAGAGTTGTATGGGCCCCTAATAAAATGATTTAAAAAAAGAATTTGTTAAATTATATTTCACAGATAAAATGGCTTTCAAAGTCTCAACACTTAATTGTGATTTTTCTGATATCCACACTTTATTTACCATAGAAAAAACCATGTTCAGTCACAGCATTAATTCCTGGTAAGGACAGTGCGTATTCCACAAGTTTTAGTGCATTATTGTATGCAATATGGTTTGTTTCAAAGTGATGAAATATTTCTAACCATTTGTTCTCTATTGTGATTTTTGCTCAGGCCCAGGATTTAACCTTTTCCTTAACAATATATTTTTAATAATGATACCTCATTAAAGAGATCATTTTCAGAAATAAAAATATATATATTGTAATTATATATTGTGAAATATTTCTTTCTAATGACAAATAAATGAAAGTTTGTCTGGAAGCATAGTGTAGCATGGGTAACAGTCGTCATGCCGGGTACTCGTAGGTGGGCATATCTGCATGTGGGCGAACCCGCCTGGAGACGGATAGAGGAGTAGTGTCTCGGTTCTTAAGACCATCAAAAATAGGTGTTTTCTGATGGTCTTAGACATTCCCTGTGAAAGGATAGTTCGACCCCCAAAGGGGTTGCAACCCACAGGTTGAGAACCACTGTCTTAGAGTTTCCTAATCTGTTCTTCTGCCAATGGACATTGTCATCCCCTTCTTGCTCTTGTGAACAGTGCTATGAGGAACAAGAATGTGCCTGAGTCTGTTTGCATTACGACTCTGACTTCTTTAGTGTATGTGTATGTATATACATATACATATACACACCCGTCACGGAAAAAGCCATGATGAGGCTGAAAGCACCTCATGACAGGGATGGACCTGGAAAACATTGTGAAATTAGCCCATCACCCAAAGGTGACTAGGATAGGAGACGACTGACATAAGAGAAATAAGGAACGAGATCACGACTCTCTTCCCAACTGTGAATAGACTTTGGAGGTTGGCAAGGGTGGAGAGGGGGGCGTGAGCTGGGCTGCTGACAGGGGGAGACTTAGGTGAAATGGAGACTAGTGGTCCATAGGGAGTGTGGGGGTCAAAGTGTTAGACTGGATTGTAGAGAGAAACACATCCGGTAACATCTCTGTATAAGGAAAAGCTTTCTATCAAGAAGTAATGATTACAAGGATCTACATATAACCTCCTCCCTGGGGGATAGATAACAGAAAAGTGGGTGAACGGAGACGTCGGACAATGTAAGATAAGACAAAATAATAGTTTATAAATGATCAAGGGTTCGTGAGGGAGGGGGGAGGGAGAGGAAAAATGAGGAGCTGATACCAAGGGCTCAAGGAGAAAGCAAATGTTTTCAGAATGATGATGGCAACAAATGTACAAATGTGCTTGACACAATGGATGGATGTATGGATTGTGATAAGAGTTGTATGAGCCCCCAAATAAAATGATTTTTAAAAACAGAAGTAACGATATATCAAGAAATGATCCTAGCTCAGTCCAACTCAAGTTCGTAAGTCTGATGTTAGTCCATACGTCCCTCTTCAGATTCATATACCAGCAGGCCAGCGACACAGAAAAATAAAGCAGGAAACAGGAGGACCACAGGCCCATGGTGCAGAATCCCTTGAATCTAAGTTCATTGGGAGTGTGGCAGAACACTGACAACTTTCAGAGACACAAAGCCCACGTGGGACCACCCCTAGAGACAGACACAGTGTCCTAGTGAAGACCCAGAAGGAGGGAGGTGAAGTGTCAAGAAGCAGTTTTCAAAGTCCTTAACTCTCATACCAGAGGCCACATCTTCCTGGAGATGTCAGTAAGCTAGCACTTGATTGATAGGTTTGGCTCCACCCCTAGCCAGGAGTGTCTAGTTGACATAAAATCATTCAACCACCACATTGGGGGAGCAGGTGTGGGGTGGGCTACTGGAGGGGTTCATTTGTAATTCTCACTGTTGAATGCAAAGTTGATTATATAAAAGGTAAGCCTCCATTATTGAGGGGTGACAGAGGATGATGTAAGACATGGACATAATAATCTATAATTTATCAAGGGTTCATGAGGGAGGGCAGGTGGGGGGAGGGGGGAGAAATTGGGGCCTAATAGCAGGGGCTCAAGTGGGAAGACAATGCTTTGAAAATGATGATGGCAGCATATGTGCAAATGTATGACACATTGGAGGAATGTATGGATTGTGAGAAGAGCCCCAATAAGAGTATTTTCTTAAAAGGTAAACCTCCACCTAATTCAAAATTTTAAAAAAAAGTAAGGTATTTCCCTATATTGTGTTTCTTTCCCTTTTGTGACAATATTTAGAAAAACTAGGCCTTTTGCATTCCAACTACATGGCTCCTACCTATCATCATCTTTAAAGGAAAGAATGAGAGACAGAGACAGGGACAGAGACAGAGAGACAGAGACAGGGACAGGAAGAAAGAAGACGGAGAGATTGAGACTGATGCTGCAGTCTTTGTTGTAGAGACAAAGGGAGAAGGGTGACATCTGAAACCATGTCTCTAGTCCTGCTCCATGGCAAAAGGAACCCAAACGGTAGAGTGGTTCCATGTGGGACTGAGATGCTCAAGGTTGGCCATTTGAATCCACTGGCAGCTTCCAGGGAGAATGATGAGGCTTTCTACTCCCCTAAATAGTGACAGTCTCTTGAGGGGAGGGGAGGGGAGGGAGGGCTGACCCAAAAGTGTGAGCAGGAGAGACTGAGGATGCTTTGGGGAACATTAAGTGGGGAGGGTCTTTAGTGGTGTGCAGTGGGTGGACAGAATGTATCTGGGGTGTCTGGGGGTGTCCCAGGAACCCAGGTTGGGTGCCACGGAACACTGCAACACTGAATCTTGGATCTCCAGGTCACATGGCAGTCTCCCGAGGCTGCATTGGTGAGACTCCATACAGGAACCCCACTGGGCGAACTGGAGGCTTCCTCAGACACACCTATAACCTGAGAACTTAAGGCAATACATGGTATCCAAGGAAGCAGAAGACAGCTGTACTGAGAGTGGTGGACAAACAAGATCTGACTATATCAACATCCTGTATGCTCTATTAAGCTGTTTATCATTCCGGCAATCCTGCGACAACTATTCTGTTATATTATGCTTCTGCATGTTTATGTTAGGATATGTCTCAGAGGTGTACCGCCCGCTATTGGGAGTCACCCAATTGAAGCTGTGTTACTGCTTCCCCTGTCTTTTGGTAAATGAAACCCAGGGATGTTGAGCCTATTGGGAAAGAAAATATAACAATGGATGTGGGGGAGGGGCAATTTAAGGGTTAGGGAGGTGGGGGAAATAAGGAGATCATGTCAAAAAGTCCAGGAAAGAAAAGTTTGTTTGGAAACTGATTATAAAAGTAATTGTACAATCATGTTTGACATGATTGAATTATGGAATGATATGGCATATGTATTAACTCCCAAGTTAGAGCAAAATTTTTAAAAGGAGATGTGGGGGCATAGACCCACAAATGGGTTTGGGCTCCCACTAAATCCTAGCTCTAACTTAAGAAAAATTAGTTCTTACACCATGGCCTGCTGGATACTTACCCTCATGAAATGATCACTGATGATAAGGGTGCTACAGCAAAGTGTGGTGAAGAAAGTAGATGGTGCCCAACTATCAATCAGAATAATGCCCGGGGTCTTAAAACCTTGTACTCAAACAAGCAGCCATCTAAGAAGGGAGTCAACAAAGTCCAGAACCACACCAGCTGTGTGACCCAACAATGATAATTACAATATTCGTGTGTAGTGAAGAGAAATGTATCAGAACTAAATTACGATCACACAATTTGTAGAAGGCTATGGAGGACAACGGGAGCGCAAAACCCATCTGCACAGTGTCTAGTTAGACTGAGCCATTCTAGCCAAAGGCAAGCATCTCAAACAACGTTACTATCAGGCAGAGAACCTTGTAATCTTGCTCATGTTGGATTGAACTCAATACATGGGCAGTTGATGCCCCTACAACCACAAACTGAATTTGTACTGAGGGCAAGTATCTCTTATCGGTTCTGTGTGACAGAAATTTCTTCCCTGGCTTTTTGAATGTTGATGGGAGTCTTTTCCTTCGTATGCATTATTTGTATTTTTGTCTGTATACTATTATGATTTTAGCCTTACCACTTTAGTGGGATTTATTTTCATTGTTTTGTGTTGGTTTTCCCAGCTGTGAAGCACAGGAGTGGATGCATAACGAGAATAACTGCTACAGGGGATATAAGGAAGACGGGGGTGCGAGTGGGTGATAGGGAGGGAAAGGGGATTTGGGGAGTAAATAATGAAGGTGGGAGGGGGTATGGAGCACCAAAACGGATTGTGATTGCACAAACCATTTTAAAGCCAATTGAACCATGGGTGCCAAGGGTGGGGGTGGGGAGGGGTGATGCTCTATGATTGATGTGGTGGTGACTATACAATACCCCTTGATATGATTGAATGACTGAACTACTAAATTGTATAATATGTTAATTATGTGCCAATAAAACTGTTGGGGAAAAAAGAGTTACAATCTCAGAAACCGACAGGGACAGTTCTACCCTGTCCTATATGGTTGCTATGAGTCAGTATTGACTCAATGGCAGTGAGTTTGTGATTTCGTTCTATGGGGAAAAGCTGAGACTCTGAAAGCCTCTAAGTTTTGTGGGAGTGCTTAGGACAAAGCGAAGTAGATACCAGGGGTGGGGGCCTCGAGGTAGGCAGAGGTGGGAGAGAGAAAGGTTTAAAAGCGAGAGGGTCTGTGTCTTTTTATGAAATCCAGTTGTGTAGGACTTCGTTTAATCTTTGTTCCCACCCAGGCAAAAAAAATAGTTGAACATTCATTATCTGCCAGGCATTTCACCAAGTGCTGACAATATGAAGGGGCTTCAAAATTTTTATGGAAAAATCCCCTTATCTTTGTATTTCATTTTCCATGAACTTTTTGAAGCCCCCTTGTAAAGTGGTGAGCTAACAGGCAGTACCCTTCCTCTTATGAAGCACACAGTTTTTTCCTTTTTGCCTTAATTTGTCTTCGTTGAGTTCACAGTGAGACCATCTCTTCTCCCAGTCAGTACAAAAGAACAGTGAAGTCATTACTGTGATCTCTTGACCCTCATCCTTCAATATTGGACTTCACTTGGTTGGAGAGAAGATTGGAAAATGAAAGTTTACTTCAGACTTACCTGAAGGACAGGATGAAGGGTTGACCGGAAGAGGTCTGAGCTGTATGTGCTCACCAAATGAACACACACCGAGGGCGTAACAGCTGGAGAAATGACAGCTGAAGAAATGACACAGCTGATGAAATGGCAGCTGAAGAAATGGCAGCTGAAGAAATGACAGCTGAAGAAATGACACAGCTGAAGAAATGACACATCTGAAGAAATGACAGCTGAAGAAATGATAGCTGAAGAAATGACAGATCTGAAGAAATGACAGCTGAAGAAATGACACATCTGTGACAGGTACAGATATAGAAAAAAAACCATGAGTCAAGATTTTAAGATCTATGGTGCTATAAGTCAGCATTATGACTTCTCACAAAACCTAATGCAGCAGCCCCGAACCTCAATCATCCTTAAGTAGTCGGTCAACAGGGAGTACAAATGGTTAAAAAAACTAGAGATCCGAATCCACCCAGAGTGGACTGGAGAGAAAGGCTAGAGGTCCTACTTCCAATGAACCAGCCACCAAAAGCTCCATAGCCCACAGCTCTATGAACACGCGGTTGGTCACCATGAGTTGGAACAGACTCCATGGCCAATGACTTGGTTTGGTTTTTTATTTCATAGATCCTGTGGTGGTGAACGTGAAAATGCAAGTTGAACAAAAGAGCTTCCCAATTGCCCTGTGGATATAAGGGAAGGGGCTCCCCTGTTCTTTCTGAACTCACATCAGTGACCTTGCCATTGCCAACACTGCCTTTGTGCCTTTGCAAAGACTGTGAACTTAAGAGGTCTCTTCAAAGATCGGGGAGCTCCCTTTCTGAAATACAACTTTAAGTGATCCTCCTCCAATGCCCTGTTTTCCGTAATGGGATTAGCATAACCTCGGCTCTTCTGCCATCAAGATATTTGAACATTGCTGGTTAAATGCCATCGAGTTGGTTGTGACTCGTAAAAACCCGATGAACAACAGAAGGAAACACTGCCCGGTCCTGTGCCATGCTCGTCATGGTGCTTAGGTTTGAGCCCATTGCTGCTGCCAAAGGCCTCCTTCTCTTTCGCTACCCATCAGCATTACCAAGCATGCTGTTGTCCTACTCCAGGGATTGATCTCTCCTGACAACATAGCCAACGTACCAGAGGCCAAGTCTTGCTCTCCTGGCCTCTAAGGATCATTCTATCTGTACTTCTTCTGAGATAGATTTGTTTGTTCTTTTGGCAATCCATGGTACTTTCAAGATTCTTCCACAGCACCACAATTCAATGGCAACAATTATTCTTCAGTCTTCCTTATTCGAGGTCCCGCTTTCTCATGCACATGAGGTGATTGGAAATACTATGGCTTGAGTTAGGTACTTCTTAGTCCTCCAAGTCACCTTTGTGCTTTTCAGTACTCTAAAGAGGTCTTGTGCGGCAGATGTGCCCAACTTCTGCTTCCCTGAGCATTGATTGTGGATGCAAGCAAGACGAAATCCTGGACAACTTCAATCTCTTGACTTCAAACATGAAGATGTAGGTTGTATCCACTTGGCAATACACAGGGTCAGTGGCCTTCCTATGTTTGCACGATCTTAGCTTGTGGCCTGTGACACTCTGGTTAAATGCACACTCAGCACTCCAACACTTCCTTCACTTCTATTTTTACGGACAGCTTTTCTGGTTTGGGAGGACGTATTGATGTTAATCACTTTTGCCCCAAATTCAAGATGTGGTCTTATATGCCTTACAGTGCAGATTAACTGCTCTTTAAAAGTCCCCTACTTGCACCTCAGACAGCTCATTTGTCATTGTCCCTTTAAGATGATTGCATCAGATCTAGCATCCCACAATTTTAGAGCTGGAAGGGACATTACAGACATCCACAAAGATATCATTGAAATAAAGTTCAGTACTATTATTTACTCTCTTTTTAAAAAAAACAGTTGTTTCCAGAAGGCTGTGAACATCAGCCTTAACGCCAAAGCACACGCCCTTGTTCGCCTGCTTTACAATATTCTAAATACATGGGGTTCTTGGCTTCGTGCCTAAGATCTTGTGTTTTAGGATAGAAGTGTAGGATAAATGACACTTCCAATTACAATTTCTCCCTGCAAAGGTCCTCTCTAGCTCACTTCAATAATAGAGTAGCTACCTGGGGCAGGCAGCCTGGGGATTTCACAAAGGGCTTTTAAGAGCTGAAAATGCGCGGCGCTGATAATTAAAGTCTTCCTCCGTCTGACCTAAATCTCTCTTTGGCCTTTATGAGAGTTCGTCAGTACAGGTAGAATCCTATTTTAACAAGCTTGACGAGACACCAAAATTGCTAGTTTTATCTGAAACCCCCCAAGAGGGAAGCCTACTGTTACACGGCACACAGGGGAGCCACGATTTGTGAGTTTGCTTTTCTTTTCTTTTTTTTCACTTGATGCAAAGCAAGTATTGGGTATTGTACTTTACTGGCAAAGAGTCCCAGTGTATGGCGTCGGTGCTAGGGCAGAGGCAGGCAGACACGTGGCTATGTTTTGCCTGCCCCACAGCAGAAGCATTTGACAAAGAATATGCCGACTTAGCAGTCCTCTGTACAACTTCCACAGGAGACCCCTGCCGCCTTTAGGAATCTCTAAGTCCCCAGATACCATGATTTTCCTCAGAAAGCCTGAGTTCTAGAAACATCTAGAGCCAGCATTGCCTTCATAGATTCCCTTCCTTTCTGCTCACTTCCATTGCTATCTCTAGCAGTTGGCGGGTCCCTTCCTCCACCCGCCCCCCAGGGACTTTAGTACACTTAGGGCATGAGTTTGGAGACTGTCTTCATTTCCCAGGCGTTGCTGCTCTGTGAGCTGTGCAGCTGAGTGGCTGGGGAGGCCCAGTGTGGTAGGTCAGAGAGCATCTCATTTTACACAAGAGCCTGAGTTCAAATTCATGCCTCAGCAAACTGCAAACCACTGCATGGCATTCTGAGGACATTCCCAATCTCCTCTCGAGGTAGAAGAGCTCAAGTGTTAAACTTATGAACACCAAGGACATACTGATTTGAAAATATGTAAATATCTTCCAAATACTGGATGGAAGTATGGGGGATGTTGAGAAAAAACAAACAAACAGAAATCACCAAAGGCACTTTTGGGGGGAGGTTAGGTAAGTCTCATGCATCTGAAAAACAAAGCAAGCAGATCTTAGGGAGACATGATAAGAAGTGGTGAGGATAGGGAAGATGTCAAGGACATTGAACATGACATTGCCCGAACGCATGCCTAGTTAGTATTCAGATAGGCAGTACCTCAAGTTAGATGAGTTCACCTAAATATGAGGGTTAGGATTCCAATGCATTTGCGGGGGTGGAGTAAAATTCATTCTATAACACATACCTTCTCTTTCTTTATCAGGCATGCTATTGGTTCTCTCCACTGTCATTCTCAGATGATTGATCACCTTGTCTCCTCTTCCACTGCAAAAATAAAAGCAGTCAGAGCGATCTTCTGCATGGTGCCACTGCCACCAAATATATAAACCCAAACCAGCCCTCTGCCTGCAGCTGTACTCATATTCTCTGCCTTCCCTCCTGCTACTATGGAGACGCTGTCGGTGTTCTGAAAAGCACTCAGATGTGCTAGCGTACTTGTACACCAGATCCCCTCCCATCTCAATGACATCAGGTCAGTGACACTAGGCATTCTTTCCAGCAGCAGCATTTTCCCAGCTCTAACATTAGACAAGGAACCCTGATGACGTAGTGGGTTACGTGTTGGGCTCCTAACTTCAAGGTCAGCAGTTCGAAACCTCCTGCCACCACTCGGGAGAAAGATGAGGATATTGACTCCTGTAAAATTTAAGGGCTTCAGAAACCCACAGGGGTCATTCTGCCCTGCCCTATAGAGTCACTAGACAGAATTGGCCTGATGGAGGTGAGTTTTTTGGTTTGGAATTAAAGTTAAACTAAAAAACAAAACAACAACAAATTCACTGTCATCAGTTGCTTCTGACTCATAGCGATCATATAGGACAAGGTACAACTGCCCTGTGGGTGTGCAAGACTAACTTTCTATGGAATAGAAAGCCCTGTGTTTCTCCTGGGGAGCAGCTGGTGGTTTTGAACTGCTGTGGAAGTCAGCCCAAGGCAGAACCACTACGCCACCAGGGCTCCTCAGAGTCATTAGACAAGAAACAAGAAAGACAAATTAGTATACTTTAATTATGTCCTGGTGAGTAGTATTAACTATACTATGGACTGCCAGAAGAATGAACAATCAGTCTTGGAAGAAATTACAATCAGAACATTCCTTAGAAGTGAGGATGGCCAGATGTTGTCTTGTTTACTTTCAACCTATCATGACGAAAGACCAAAGGGGTCAGGGGGAAAAAGGGACATCTTCTCTGAGATGGATTGACACCATAGGTGCAACAGTGGACTGGGGCCTGCCACTGATCACGAAATTGGGGCAAAATCAGGCACCTCTGTGTGGTGGTGTCCATGAAGTGGAGCTGGCTCGATAGCAGCTGTAACAAGAAAGTCATTCCTATTAAAGTACAACCAGGCTCTTGCTTTTCCCATGTAAAGGGCTAACCAGTGCCAGGAGATAGATGGATAGATGAGGAAGAGAGATGAGAGGCCAAGATTTACTTTTAAGATGCAGCTGTATAATTGGGATGAGAGATCAGATGAGAGATGAGTTGGAAGCAAGCAGTACATGGTGATGATGAATGTTGGAGTCCTTTCATTCACAGAATAAGGAACCCTTGTGGTGCTGTGCGTTAGCTGGTGAGCTGCAAACCGCAAGCTATGAGGTTCAAATCCACCAGCTGCTTTGAGGGAGAAAGATGAGGCTATTTTCTCCCGTAAAGATTTAGTCCGAGAAACCATGTTTAGGTTGCAACCGACTTGATGGCGGTGATTTTTTTTTTTTTTCAGTAACAGAATAGACAGCGCCCATTGTTCTTGTTGTGTTGGGTACCATCGAGTGACTCCATGTGACAGCGTACAATTGGCCCAAAGGCCGGAATCTTTATGAGAGCCAATCACCAGATCTTTTCTTCCCTGAAGCTTCTGAGTGAGTTCAAACGCCAGCTTTCCATTAGCAGCCAAGTGCTTAACCATTGCTCCTCCAGGGCTCCTGGGGGGGGGGGCGGGGAACTGCCCCATTATATGGTGGTAAGTACCTGTTTGTCATCTTGGTGTCCTCCCTCTAGTTCTCTTCTCCCTCCATGTCGCTGGCACTTAACCAAAAGGGGATGTGATGCCCCTGACTACAAACTAGGCCAATTTGGGCTGAGGCATTTGTCGGCCAGCCAGTTGACATATACTCTAGCAGGTGGGTTGGGGATAGAGGCGAGAGGCTTCCCTATAATAAAGAATAAAATCAGGTGCTCCAGAAAATAACAATAGAAGAGAAACAGGCCAAAGACGGAACCTCTAAGAATGTTTGCGTGGCCTTCGGAGATAAAGCACTAGGATGAAGCCATTTTAATGGGGTGCCCAGGGCCAGCCAGTATGTGAAGCAGATGGAATATGGATTAGCCTTGACTTCTAGAAGTAATTGTACATTTCAATAGCTTCCACTCAAGTCCCTTCTCGGCCATCTCTGGGTCTGTTATTTCCACCCAGCTATGAAGCTACGGCAGCACTATTTCTCTCTCTTCTCTCTCGGTAATATCCCACCCGATGCCTGAATAGGGCTATATTCCCAAATTGGTTTGGTTCTATTTAGAGAGCACATTATGCAGCTACCCAAGAAATTCTGGCAGCACCATTTGAATAGCACCTGCGGATTAATGTTCTTGACACACACATATGCACAGACACAGAGACCTGCTTACAGTGCCCCCATACAATCCCTAAAGAGGCCCTGAAAGCTGTGTGCCCTTTGCAAATGTCCCTGACAAATGGCCCTGT
This sequence comes from Tenrec ecaudatus, assembly GCF_050624435.1. Lineage (NCBI taxonomy): Eukaryota > Metazoa > Chordata > Mammalia > Afrosoricida > Tenrecidae > Tenrec > Tenrec ecaudatus. The sequence goes on from NC_134548.1 coordinate 148,347,610, forward strand.
GTTTGTCTCCAGTGAGTCCACTGCAGGGCTCAGAGATCTGCAGAGTTTGGGGGCAGAAAGCGGTTTTCCCCTCAGCATTCTATTCATTCCATTTAATAAATATGTGTTCAGCCACATGGTGCTTTATGATCATTTTACCTGGGCTGCCACTCAGTGGCCATTTAGAGAAATACCCATAAGAGTCAGTGCTGTGAACTTAAAAGGGACCGCATGCAAATCCACCTGAAGCAGAAATAGTCTTCAATAGTGGGATGATATTGCTGTCTAATTCATTGACCTATTTATTTACATTCTTAACGTGTCTATTTTCCAGAGATGCATACAAAGCTTCAAAGATTCTTCCACAAGTGTGCTTTTGAACGCGAACCCAGCACCCACTCCCTGAGAAACCATTCCCCCCTCTGCCCTTGCCTGCCACACACAGGTTTTTCTGAATGTGCACTGTCGTGCAGTGTAAAGAGTATTCAAATCAGGAATAAGTCATAATAATAAGAAAGGCTGAGGTACAGAAGGTATGCTTCTTAAATAATGACCTTAATAAAAGAAAAAAGGGGTGGCAGGAAACTTACAGTTTTAACTTTGTGGGGAAAACATTTTTTTCCAAGTAACTCTCCCTGGCTTAATGCAAAATTGGTTTTTAAAATACTGGTTTTATTTAGATGACTACAGATTTATGCCAAAATAAACAAACTCACTCCAACCAAGTGAATTCTTACTCATGGAGACTCTATCAGACAGGGTAGAACTGTGTCTACTCCTTACGGGAGCAGAAAGCTTCATGTTTCTTCCTGAGAGGGGTTGACAGTTTCAAACTGCTGACCTTTTGGTTCATAACCCAATAAGCAACCCACTAAGCCACCAAGGTTCCTTATAGAGATCTATACATATATATCATTTGAATTCTTGGGAACTTGAGTTGTGCTATCAATATTGGGAAAATATCCCAGTTGTACTATGTTGAGTTGGCATTGTACAAAACTTAAATTGGTCCAGAAACATTTGTAGAGGGGTAATATGCTGTATTAAATATGTAAGGTCTTGTCTACATGGGTTTGATTATAGAAACTCATAAAGCATGCTCTAAATACTAACAAAAAAATCAAGTACATGTTATTGTTTATGTGGGAAGTGGTTGTTTGATTCATTTGAGAACATTTCCCCAAAAGTCTGAGTACAGCCTGCATCTGTGATCTTATTGTTTCCAGTGGTCTCTTGTGTCAGAGGAAAAGCAAGACCATTTGGTATCATTTGCAAGCTGTAAGCGTCTATCCAGTCTGCCCTTCTGTTACCTATCCGCCCTCACTTCCTGTCACTGTCCCTCCCACTCCGCTCTAGCCTCACGAACCAACCAGAACTTTCTTATCCCTAGAGCCTCATGGCTGGCCACTAACTTCCGAACTCCAAATGTTCCCACCCAGCAAAGGCCATGCCTTGCCACGCTGTGTAGATGTGAACTAAGTCGGGGGTGGGAGAGGGAGTTCGCTTCTGGCGCATAGTGTCCCTACAGGACGAAGTAGCACTGGCCCCGTGGGTTTCTGAGACTGTAATTCTGTTTTTGATAAAACGCCATGTTTTCTCCCAAAGAGTGGCTGGTGGTTTTGAGCTGCTGGTCCTGCGCATAGCAGTCTGCCTCACACCCGATATCCCTTTAGTAGCTCATTTTTCCCCAGAGAGCTTATGTTCTCCTGTATTATTTTACTCATCCCTTTAGTGTATAATTTTTCTCTATCAAATCAAAGATAAAGCTCCAGGAAGGCAGGAGTTTCTGGGGGTTGGGGGTGTGTGTCTGTGTCTCTGTGTGTGCGTTTTCAGAGATGTGTGTGTTTCCAGGACTGTTGTATTACATGCGGCTTTTGGTGGTAGTGGGTGCTATCATTGAGCAGAGTTGGCTCGGAGCAATCCTAGAGTATAGAGCTGCCCCCATCGAGTTTCCAAGATTGTAATCTTGACAAGAGCAGACCGCTACGCCCTTCTCCCGCGGAGCATCTAGTGGGTTCGAACAGCCAACCCAGAAAGGTGAGCACCAGGGCTCCTTAGAACCGTGCATGTATTCCCAGGAAATATGAAATGAATGAATGAGTGAATGAGCGTAACATTAGTTCAGCAAAATTCATTAACTTATTTTCCTTGCGTAAGGAATCGTTTGTCTTATGCGTGTGTGTGCGCGCGCACACGGGTAAATAACAAAATGGTCTGATCTCAATAAGTTGACGAGTCCCCTCTTACTCACCCTGCAACACCAAGCCTGTCATATGCTTCCCGAGTGAGTCACACCGTCATCTGGGATCCCGCAGAACATTCTGATGCGTGGATTTTCACAGTTACCACATGACAACCCTGCCAAAACAGAAAGAATAGCAGTAATTAATAGTTGTATTGTGAGTTTTCCTAGTGGTGCTATTAACTGCCTTCCATGTGAGGCACCTCTGGAACAGAAGCTGTCTGATTTATCTGGGCTGGCTGTAAGTCTAGTGTAATACCTGGAACACCGACACAGAAGGCGTGTGAATAAATATTTGGAAAGTGAAGGAATCACTGAATTGCTAAATTCATGAATCAACGAGCAAAGGAAGGATGGAACCTGGTTAGTGCTTGGTTCCTCTGCTTGCCAGAATTTCATCAATATTCAAAGGCTATCCCCTTAGCTGCTGCCCCACCAGGCTGATAAAGACCAATTTCCTAGACCACCCACAGTACTGGTTTATTGCATCCTGTTATAAGTAGGAAGTGGGCATGGGTGGGTTTTCCAGTAGCAAGATGGCTTCTGAGCAGGAATCGATAACTAAACTGCTGAGACTATAGGACACGAGGAGGCCAAGGTCATGGGCTAGGCTTTCATGTAGGTCATTTCATTTACATAATTGTATAGCCTGTCCAAAGACTGCATGACTCACTCCAGCCATGCAGCTCCTGTGAGCCAATTGTTGCAAGAGGTTGTGGGACGGATGAACTGGGAGAACCTGGGAAAGCCCGCCCCCATTTCTGCAGATAGAACCAATTGCTTGTTGGACAGTCAGTTGGGACCTTTCTCTTGGGACTGAGCACCAAGCCCTCCACATTAGGTCTCCTGGCTCCCTGAAGGTACCAGATGCAAAGAAAGTTACCGGAGATGATTGTGGGCCAGGCCGCATGGGAGCCCCTCTCAGCACGGGTATGCTGTGCTCAGTGGCTCCTCTTGCTTTGAAGTGAAGCACTCAGGCAGCATGCAGCTGGCTACTAACACTGCCTTCCGAACAAACACATCACTGGCCACTTTCATCCCCTTGACCTACCTTGCAAACAATAAGGCCTCTCTCCTGGCTTTTTCCTGATAGTAGCAAGCGATGCTAATGCTGAACTAGTTTGGTCACCTACAGAAAGTGTCAGTAAGATCCCCAAGTTGAATTCAGTTGAAACAAGGACATGAATCAAAAGGCTTAAGTGACAATATCCAGAGGCTTGGTCTACCCCCAGCAGCGGGCCATAAATGTTGCCCATACAGAGAAGAAAACTAACCCACTACCAACTGGCAAGGGACACAAAACCAACTGATTCTAAAGGGAGAAAAGTAGTCTCTTCAAGCAAAATTAAAAAAAAAAAAAAAAACGTGATGCCAGTCACAAAAGCATCTTGACTTTCTTTAGACTCAGCACTGGCAACATGACTAAAGAGGAGGCCCCTATATGTCAGCAGCGTGTAGCATGGCCACCTCACAGTGCTGGGGTCACAGGAGCTTTGTCAGAGTGCAAGGGTGAGGAAATGAGCAAGATATGGTTGGCCACTTGGAAGGAATGCCCCCAGAGCATGGTCCCTGTGGTGTTCAGGCAGGTGTGCGACTAGGGGAGCCCAGAAGAGGATGGAGCCCCTGAGGAGGAGAGGGAAGCACCCTTAGAACTGGGAACCAAGCTGGCATGATCTTGTTGTTCTTGTGGTTACTTGCTGTGCTGGGCCGGATTCTCTAGGGCAGCCAAACCAGTGACATGATGTGTATATGTGTGCGTGTGCGTGCGCATGCGTGCGCAGATTACACTCATAGTGATCTTATAAGACACCATTGTAATGCCCTGGGGAGTTTCTGAGACTATAACTCTTTAATGGAGTAGAAAGCCTTATCTTTCTCCCCGGAGCTGCTGGGCAGTTTTGAACTCTTGCCCTTGTGGTGAGCAACACCATGTTCAATATGTAAACCATTCTGCCACCAGGGCTGGTGACTAAGTAGTTGGTTTCATGTGGGGCAAGGAGGTGCCCAGTGTCCCTCACCTTATATGAAAAGACTTATGATACTATATAGGTTGGGCCCCACCCCTACCCTGACTCAGGAGGGTCTGATTGGCATAATTCCTAACTATCATACTATACACGGATTGAGAGGCAGTTGTGGAAACAGAATAAGAATGTGGCATCAGGACTGGAGGAAGGCTTATTAACAACCTCTGATATGCAGAGGACACAACCTTGCTTGCGGACAGTGAGGAGGACTCGAAGCATTTGCTGACGAAGATCAAGGGAAAAATGGTTGAAGTTACCAAGAATTTTATCTTGCTTGGATCCCCAATCAATGCTCAGGACAGTAGTCAAGAGATCAAAAGATGTGTTACATTAGTTAAATCAGCTGCACAAGACCTCTTTAGAGTACTGAAGAGCAGAGATGTTACTTTGAGGACTAAGGTGCACTTGACCCAAGCCATAGTGTTTTAAAATGCCTCCTAGCCAGATGAAAGTTGGGCACTGAATAAGTAAGACCAAAGAAATATGCGTACATTTGAACTATGGTGTTATCAAAGTAAATGGAAAGTACCATGACCTGCCTGAAGAGCAATAGATCTGTCTTGGAAGAAGTTTAACCAAAATGTTCCTTAGTGGCAAGGATGGCTCTGTCTCAAGTACTTTGGACACATTATCAGGCGATACTAGTCCCTGGGGAAGGCGATCACACTTGGTCAAGTGCAGGAGCTGTGAAAGAGGAGAGGATCCTTGATAGGACTCATTGACATGGTGGCTGCAGCCATGGGCTCCCACAGAAATGGTTATGGGTATGGCACCGGAGCAGGTGGTGTTTTGTTGTGCTGCACATGGGGTTGCTATGGGTCAGAGCCAATTCAACAGCATCTGACAGCAAAAACACAAACAATTCATCATAGTAGATTACACAATGGGCTGCTAATTGCCAGGTTTGCAGTTTGAAACCACCAGTCCAGAGAAAGATGAGGCTTGCTATGCCGTGAAGAAGTGACAATCTCAGAAACCCACAGGGACAGTTCTACCCTGTCCTACAGGGTCACTGAGTCACAGCTGACTCAATGTAGTTAGATGTCGTCGAGTCGGTCAGACACATAGCTACTCTGTGTCGGCACCATCACAACTGCTCAACTGCTCACCTTCTCCTGTCCACACTTGATTGGTGGCTGACCGAAGATCCAATCACAGAATCCACGGTATTCTGTTCGAGCACATCCTGAGAGAATCCTGGTCCAGCAGAGTTGACATAAAATCTAAAGATCACAGTGACCTTTGAGTCGGTTCCAACTCTTGGCGACCCCTTGTGTGCGCAGCAGAGCTCTGCTCTGTGGGATTTTCTAGGCTCTGTGATCCCTCCAACGGAGATTATTTGTGCCATCCTTCTGAGGTAGTTCTGGTTGGGTTTGATCCATCAACCTTTTGACTAATAGTCCAGCCATCAGCACCACCCAAGGACTCCTCCCAAACAGCTATGATTTGCTTAAAGTTATGTCTTCTACGGCCGAGTGAATGACTGGTCCCAAGCAGCATCATGGCCCCAAACCAGAGCAGAGAATAGGCTACCCTGTAACAACATATACACATGAAATCCAACTTGCTGTGCTTCGTTTGGAGGTGATAGCATTCCCCTTGTTTCTTGTTATTGATTTGTGGCCCGAGTTAAGCAAAGCGCTCTTGACAGCAAGCGCAGTTTGCAGCGCCAACCACAAGAAGGGAAACATGTAAATGCGACGCCTTCGGAAGTCCACAAGGATGTGGACCGTGTTGATGGATCGAGATGTGGCTCATGTTAAGCGAAACAGCCTGTACACGTTGATTGCCACCCGGCCAGAACCCAGTCTGTACATCAGCCAGGATCATACTTGAACTTGGGGTGATTCAAATAGCATTGAATGTGCACTGGGTTCTTGGTCTCCACATTTTTTCCAGTAGAGTTGTTTAAGCTCACAATACAAAGACATGAGCTCTGCTTCCCAGCCTTTGTAGGAATGAAACACATACCTACCGAAATCTGAGCCCGGAAGGATGACAGAGGAGCGAGCACAGCCAAGCAAGGGAGCTGCCCAAAGGCATGATCGGGAGGCTGTGGTCACCTAAAGTGGAGGGTCAGTGACACGGTCAAGGAGCTGGTCACTCGGGGCAGTGAACCTTCTGTTGGGATGGGAATTCCAGTCCCAGATTGGGACGGGGTGGGGTGGGGGTCTTCCTTTTCCTGTGCCTGTATGTCTCAGCACTTGTGGAGAGAGCAGCACTTTCCAAGGGACCAGAGGTGGAATAAGGATGGTCAGAGATGTCTCATCAAAATCCCAACGCTTGGCTTTGTCTCTGGAGTTCCTGGGTAGTGGCCATGGTTAAGTACTCAGCTACTAACTGAAAGGTTGAGGGTTCAAATCCACGCAGGGAGTACCTTCAAAGGCCCAGTAACAATCTACTTCTGAAAAATCTGACATGGATAACGGATGTGTCCGCATGGGGGTGGGGGGAGTGCCCCATGGAACATATTTGTACTCTGACGCACATGAGGTCACCATGAATTTTCATTGCCTACCCTGGTGGCATCATGTTTAGTCATTGGGCTGTTAACTTCGAGGTCAGCAGTTGGAAACCACCAGCCACTCCAAGTGGAAAAGACAGGGCATTCTACTCCCCCAAAGAATGACAGTCTTGGAAACCCTCAGGGACTGTTCTACCCTGTCCTGTAAGGGCATCAACTTGATGTCTGTGAGTTTGTTTTGTTGTGTTTTTCGTATGATGGATGCTGAGGTTGGCCCTGAGTTGTACTAACAGTGAATGCTGTGAGCTGCTAACCCAAAGGTGGGAGGAGAGAGTCCACCCATAGGGGTCTGAGGAAAAAAAGACCTAGTGATCTTCTTCCCCAAACTCCAGCCCTATGGGACACTGTTCTTCTTTGACCTACAGGGGCTCTAAAGAGCGGGTGAGGACCAGACACTGCCCACCTAGACTTTCTTACCCAGGCAGCCAGGGAATGTGGCCTATGCTGCTAGGGCCTGTCTGTCTTTCCTCCAAAGAATGCAGGCTAACATGCAGCTGTGTCTGTTAGGGGTCAGGCAGCTCTTGCTTGCTCCTTCCCTCCCAGAGTGCAGTTTCGAACTGCTAACCCACTATGCCAAGTAGTCACGAACGAGTAAGGTCAGTACGGTTTCTTAGGGCCCTCCAGCGGTGGTTCAAATGATTTTCAGGCCCATATTAACATAAAGGTTGTCGGTTGGATTCGATCCAGAAAAACTTTGGAAGGGCTGTCAAGCGATCTGTTTCCTTAAAGATTCCAGCCAGAGAAACTCTATGGAGCAGTTCTGCTCTACACCACATGGGGGCACTGTGAAGCAGAAACGAAAAGTTTGGCAATGGATGTGTGGCTTCTCCAGGGCAGGACTGGCCAGCCAGGTTTGATCTGAAGGTTGAGTCTTTGCTAGTTAAATGGAGGGTGTAGATCAGTGTGGCTAGTTCATGATAAATTTGTATCCCCGTATGGCTAGTTCATGTTAAATTTGTATCCCCGTATTAGTAGGCTCCGTGGTGGAGTAGTAGTTACGCGTTTAGCCATGATTCCCAAAGGTCAATAGTAGAGACCACCAGCAGCTCCCAGCGAGAACTCACTGCCATGGAATCGATGCCAATTCAGAGGGACTTCCCTCATGGGTTTCCGAAGGGGAATAGAAAGCCAGGTCTTCCTCCTGCTGAGCTGCTGGTGGTTTCCAACTGCTGACCCTGCAGATCTCGGCTTAACACATAACCACCACCCCACACCACCACGGCTTTCTACTTCCATAAAGAGTTAGTTTGGAAGACCCACAGGCAGTGGTAGGATTCAAATAATTTAACAACTGATTCGCTGCCCTAATGATCGTTTGAAGTGTAATATATATATATATATATATATATATATGCCAAAGGTAGTTTATTGATTCAGATAGTTAATACTTAAGGAAGAATCAAAGAGGTACACATAACAAGATAATGGTATAAGAGTTTTAAAAGATTACTGAAAAATATTGCATAGTACCTGACACAAACAATTCAATGGTTCAAGATATTTCCCTCTTACTTCTTGATGGGCATCCCCGCTTGCAATATTCTTCGCTTTAATTGGACCATCATTAGCTGTGCGATAAATGCTTAAACATCTGCACACTATCGCAGTAAGCTCCCATTCCTGCAGTGGCTCTCAACCTTCCTCCTGCCTCGACCCTTTCATCCAGTTCCTCATGTGGTGGTGACCCCGCAATCACCAAATTATTTTTGTTGCTACTTCATCACTGTCATTTTGCTGCTGTTATGAATCGGGCGACCCCTGGGAAAGGGTCGTTCGACCCCCAAAGGGCTGGCGATCCACAGGCTGTGCGAAACAGACAATAGTCATTGTGTTTGATAGATCAAAAACAGGCGACTGCTCTTCTCTGACTATAGCACGCTCATCTTGGAAAACCCCCCTCCACTTCTGCTGAAATCACAGCACGTGTTCTGACAATATTTTTAGCTCTTTAACACTTTCAAGGATCGCATTATTCTGGGAATTATTTTTAACTTTTACCATGAAATCCAGATTGTCATTCAGATCGATTTGGTCATGTAAATTGGCATTAAATATGAGCAATTGTTCTCTAGCTGCTTTCCATTGAGCTAGCACTTCTTCAATATTCCAGTAATCTGGCTTCAAAAAGATGACACATTGTAACCTATCCCTATCTTGAAAATGACTACAACTTGCTGTTAAATGTTCACAATCCACTGGTCTGTTTTGTCAAACTGTTTACGATGCTTTCCAGACATTTTTCCTAAGAAAACCTAACAAATCGATGGTTTTCTGCAAGTTATATATTTTTGAATGTTTCTGAAGGAATTAATTCATCAACTTATTTTTTGCATGACTCTTTTCCTTTCCAAGCCTTTGACCTGCTGGAATAGATCTCATTACAACTTTATAGGCTTTCTTATGTTTACATTTCTCGATTTCCGTGCATTTGAAAGAAGACACATTTTGTTTAAAGTGTCAATCATCAATACCGAATCAGTTATAAAGATATATATTTTTTCAAAACAGGCAGCTATACTGATGTACTTTGTATTTGAATGAAAATTGTGACGCAGCTCTGCATACGTAAGCCACACAGCTGGGGTGGACCGTAAACTGCAGGCAGCCCATCTTAGTCTCCAAGCGCTACTGGTCTGTATCATTTCAATTCCAAGTTGTTCAGATATTTTAGAAAGTGCAATTTGGTTCTTTTTTTAAACAGTTTTATTAGCACTTCATCCACATGCCATCCAATTCAATAATTCAATCATCTCAAGAAGAGTTGTATCAATTTGCTTCTTATGGGACTGATGAAAATAGTAGATAACTTGCCCGTGAATGGATGAAAAATAGTATATATCTTGCCCGTGAATATTTTAAAATGATTTACTTGCTCAATTTCCTTAATCAAATAATCTGAAACAAGAGGGTGGCGGTGGTTTCAACAGTGCCATATGATTAGGTTATTATGTTTGAAAACCCTTTTGCACTCCTAGTGCTCACTGCAGATCCCCCCACCCCCCAGCCTCCCACCTTAGAGAGCACCCTGGTTACAAATGCCATTTTAACAACCTGGTCATGGAACTCAACAAACAATTAGGTATCGGTTTTGCCGAAGCAATGCAAACCGGCTGAATCCCATGCCCACCCACAGGGGTAGTTCTTCGTGGACGCCATGGCAGTGGGTTCAGTTTGGGGTTTGTTCCCCTGATTCATGCTTAGATCATCTGTCTCCTTATTTATTTCCTCTCCATTTTCCCTAATAAAGAGCTATGGGAGCATCACACCTTGGTCTGTTAACCACGGAGTCAGCAGTTCAAAACCGCCAGTTGCTGTGCAGGGGAATGATGAGCTTTCTGCTCCAACAAAGATTTTCCCTTTGGAAATTCATAGGGGGAGGGACAGTTCGACTGTGCTATGCATCACAATGGTCTCTATGGTGACAAGTTTTCCATCGTACTTCAAGGCCACTGAACTCTGTTTAAATGAAAAATGACAACGGTATAGGTGAAGCACTGATAGGCAAGCAGGCATCTGTCTGGATCAAGGTACAGGCAGTGTTATGCGCACGCCTCCTGGGTGACTGGGAAGAATTGGTGGGGCTTTGTAGAGCACTCTTTGCGTCCTGCACAAACTGCCAGATAGATCAGAGGCACTGCTGGTCTTGGCACAGCACCTTTAGTGGTGCAACTGGCCATGATGGGAGAGGGGACCAAAAGGTGATTTTTGGCAACTTTAGGGGTGGAAGACTCCTGGTGCGGCAGCTCTGCCAGGGCCATGAATGATGCCTTTCTGCCCCATAACCCTCTCAGAACAATTGTCTCCACTGACTGCTTGCCACAGAATTAAAATCACTCTGGGGAGGCCCCCATTGGGCCACTCAGTGGTACTGCCCTGAATTCCTCGAACGGCGGCCCTGGTCCATTCTGTCTCGAGCCGCATGTGACTGGGAGAAGGCACCAAGAGAGCCTTCACCAAGGTCCATGCTTGATAGTCTGCAAGTTCAGGGAGCCGCTGACCTGCCCTAATCCAAAGGCAAACACAACAACTGAAATGGAAACACAGTCACTTAGGACGAATGCGCACAGACTGCTCATTGAAGTCCCTGAACTAGATGCACAGTGATGGGCCCAGACCAAAGGGACAACGGCAGGGAGAAATCGTGTGGAATAACTAACTGGCCAGCATAGCGGGGCCAGCTTGGTAGGCAGGGTGATCGCGCTGTCTCCCCTGCGGACCCTACAGTTCGCAGCACAGCTGCTGGCAGAGGTGAGAGGAGTGCGCTGAGTTGCACTGACACCCAGGCTAACCTAGGGCCTGTGGGCAGGGGACGTTGCCCTGGGAGAACTCCTTTAGGCCGCCTAGTAGAAGGGCTAATGCTAACTGAGCACTTGCTTTGCTTTATATTGAGGCAACTTTCGGATTATGAAAAAGGACAAAGAAATGTCCAGAATCCTATCACTGTGACAAGACACTGCCCTCTTTCAGTCAGGCGGGGCCCCGGCCCTGAAGCCAGACGGGGCTCTTTGGAGTCCCAGCTCTATATTCTGTCTCATTGCTATCGAACCTTTCTCACCAGCCTGGGTCAAATGAGCATCACATAAAGTCACGCCCGGACTCAATGAAGACCTTGTGAATGTTGGGCTCTGCATCGTCCACAGAGCAGGCCCTTGGTAACTCTGCTAGATAGTTTGTTTCCTTCCTGTCTTTTGCTAAGCAAATGCTTAGACTTAGACTGATAATCATGTATGCGATTTTAAACCTTAGTTTCCATGGCGCTTCCTAATCCCAGTGGCCATAGTTTTTGGACCTTCAAGTGGATGGACCCTAATTTATCGTAAAAAAAAAAACAAAAAGAAAAAGCATACACACCAATGTAAGGGGAAAAAAGAGCTCACTGCCATCTAGTTGACTGATTGTGACTCATCATGATCCTATACAACAGAACTGTCCGTCTGGGTTTCTGAAGCTGCACCTCTTTCAGGGAGTTGGAAGCCCCATCTTTCTCCCAGAGAGCAGCTAGTGGCTTCCAACTGCTGACCTTGAAGTTAGCAGCCCAACTCGTTACCATGAGTCCACCGGGGTACTCTATGATGTCTCCCTTCCCTTACCGGAGAGCAAGGCATCCCTGGGTGACACAAATGTATAAGCACTGGGCACTAACAAAAAAAAACTTGGGTAGTGTAAACCCACCCAGAGGCATCTTAAATTACAGCCTGGGCAATCAGCTTCTGCCAGGTCAGGGCTCAGAAAAGCCTATGAAGCACAGTCCTGCTCATTACACAGGCCATTGCCTTGAGCTGGAACCAACTGGGTAGCCACTGGTTTTATTGTCTGTTTTGGTTTGGCTCGACTTGTTTTCAGTAGGTAGGGTGGTTGCCTGGACGGGACTGAAAATCGACCAGGGGAAATTAGACAAGAAAATTGTCTAACGTAAGACAGAGTATGCTACGGGTCACAAAGGATGTCCACTCTAAGGCTTGTGAAGAGGGAGGAGCTGCAGTAGGTTCGTCGGCCAGGAAGGTTTCTCAAAAGAATGGCTGTGACAAGGGAACAGGGTATCCGAAGAAGGTGGACCCTGTGATAGCAATATAAAGGGACCCGAGAGAGAGGAGGCAGCAAGGCGGCAGGAAAACTGGCAATGCCCTCCTCTCTGAATTCATCTTTTCTGATGATGTGTCCGCAGCTAGGGAGTCAGAGAACATTCTGTTGTAATCCATAGGATTTCACTGGCATAGTGCTTGCAAGTTGGTCTGCTAACTATAGGGTCAGCAGTTCGAAACCACCAGCCACTCCATGAGAGCAAGCAGAGGCCTTCTACTCCTGTAGAGTTACAGTCTCAGAAACTCTGAGGGGGTAGTTCTCATTTGCTCTAAACTAAAGAGTAGCTTTGAGTCAGAATCGACTCCGTGGCAGTGCATTTTGCTTTGGAATCTCCAGGCCTCTCTTCCAAGTCTGTCTTAGTCTAGAAGCTCTGCTGAAACCTGACCACTGGGGGTGATTTTGCTGGTGTTTGAAATACCGGAGGCCGAGCGCAGGCCAGGCTGAGTAAGAAGGGCGAGAGAGAGTATTTCTTTGGGGCATGGCTCAAAAGAAGCTTATGAAGACAGGTCTATTCAGACATACCTGGAGTCCCTATGGGGGGCAGCTGGTTTGGCTTTCTGTGTGCCTCTGAGTGAGCCCTTCCCCCGGCTCCAAACTCTCAGGGGGTTCTAGAATAGAGACTCCGTTCAGCTCTTTGTACTTAGGAGAAATCTGGAGCCCTTCTCGAGAGGGAAATGAACAAAATAATGAGGAAAACCAAAACAGACTCAGGGCCGTGGAGTCGATTCTGACTCAGAGAGCCTATAGAAACAGGCTCAAGCAAGCCAGGAGGGGGGCGTGTCCAAGACGGCAACTGTTTACAGGAGAAGAAGAAGGCCCCCTGTGTCTCCCACCAACCCATCACCATGATCTACATGGAGCCCCTCCCAGGGGGACGGGCAACAGAAATGTGGGTGAAGAGAGACATTGGTCAGTGTAAGACAGGAAAAAGTAAAAGTAATTTATAAATTATCCAGGGAGGGAGGGTTAAAAATGAGGAGCCGATACCAAGGGCTCAAGTAGAAGAAAATGTTTTGACGATGGTGGTGGCAACAAATGTACAAATGGGCTTGACACAACGGATGGATGGATTGTGGTAAGAGCTGTGCTAGCCCCCAATACAATGATTAAAAAAATAAAAATCATTACATTTTTAAAAAGAAACAGATCACCAGGCCTTTCTTCCCCAGGCACCGCTGGGTGGCTTAGAATGCCAACCTTCCAGGTAGGAGTTGAGTGCGGAACCATGTGGGCATCCAAGGATGCCTCTCCAGCAGAACCCAACCCCGTAATCCACATGGCTGGACTCCGTCCCACCCTCTCCAGCCAGCTTTGAGAACAGCATCCCCTCCCCCTCCTCCAGTGATTTCCTAAAGCCAAGAAAGACCTTTGCCCCAGCAAGCCCTAAGAACGTATTTGGAAGATGCCCTTCAAGTACCCCCCTTTGTTCCATGGCAAAGCCCTGTGTAAGCTTTCGCAGTTTCAACACCCATCGGAACACACTCTTTCCTCACTTTTCTGTTCTGCTCTCGCTGCAGGGGCTTCTCTTAAGCACAATTTAATCACATTGCTGGGAACTACAATTATTTTGCATCTCCCGGAGGCTCCAGAGAGACAATGGTAAATAATGGCTTACTCTCTTCACCAAACAAGAAGGCAATTGATTCCCACAATTGCCCGAAGCCCGGGCCTGGGAATGCGCCCATTTGGTTCCCCAGGGATGCACTTAAAGGGGCTGGAAATCCACTGGGAAACTCCCCGGACGGAGGCTAGCCGGACCTTCTGCAGCCTTCGGTTCCTTTGGCTGGCTCCTAATTTGAATTTGCCTGCAATGCCTTCCACTCTGGCTTTCAAAGTCTCTTCTCAGGATGCTTTTCCTTGCTTGTCAGAAGGAGGAGAATGCTTCCAGTTGCCTGGGGGTCGCTGAGGGACAGGGTCCCTCTCTGAAACCCACCAAATTCAAAATAATCCAGGGAGACCTGCGAGCTGCCAGTTTACAAAACAGACCCAAAGGGAATAAGCTTGGGTGACTTCTCTCACCACGCTAGCAGTCAACTGGATGTTTGTTGAGGAGCTTCTTGGACTCTGCTCAAAGGCATCTTTTCTCCGTGCTTGTCTTTGGTTCTGGGCCTGAGAAAGGGGCACTAGAAGATTCTCTGCTCCCTATGAATACTCTTACCCCCGATCACTGCATTCCGAGGGTAAAGCTGCGATCGGTAGAGATTAACCACCAACAGGTGAGGCCTGCAGAGTTTTCCAGCTTGTCTGAATTCTGATCTAAAGCAGGGCAGACGGTCTGGATTTCATTCAAGCATGGCCTCACAGCCTGAAATATCGCCATGGATGCCCAAGGGAGTCGACCCACAGAGGGGTGGCTGCCTTTGCCAAAGTCCTGGAGAGGTGCATTCTGGGGGTGGGGGTGGGGACAGGGGCAGGAGAGAGCCCCGGGGGTGCAGTTACAGGGCTAGAAATGGTTCCAAATTCTCTCTTCCACTTCTCGGCTGCTTTGCAGGGCTCCCAACTCCAATCCCCTCCCGTCTACATGCTCTGAGACTCATCCTCCCAGCTTAGAAATGCCATTAGGAATTCCGACCTAGTGGAGGGGCGTCTCGGGTGGCTCACCAGCTCCTACACAAAGGTACTTTCCCTGAGTAGGATACGTGAGAAGGCGCCCCGGGCACGTCCTGGTTATGCTTTGAGCAGTGATTCCAGTGGTTGACAGTTTGAAACCACCAGCAGCTCCCTGGGAGAAAGACTAGGCTTTTTACTTCCCCAAACATTTATAATCTGGGACATCCATGGAGTGGTTGCTGCATCGGCACTGCCTCTATGGCAGTGAGAGAGTGGGGGTGGCATGGAAAAGTTGCCTTCTAAGGTGTAAACAGAACCAGAAGTTAGAGGTCCTAAGGAGACTCTTGAGAAGCACTCAGTTTCCATGGTCAAAAGGAGAAGGGACAGGATAGGGCCGAAGATGAGGGCTGAGGGCATGGATGCCGATGGGAAGAGGCTAATGGCTCAAGAAAAGCCTGAGCTTTGGAAACAGCCTTGGACTTTCAAGAACCGGATGCATTTCAAAGCCCCTACCTTGGGGAGAGTCAGTGTGCCCATGAATATGTAGAGTTGACAGAGGATATTTGTACACATGTATTTACTTGTGCTGTAAATATGTCCAGGAATGTGGTCAAGCATACAGGGCCAAATTAGACAGCAGGAAACACCTTGAGGGAATGTGTCTCTGGGCCTGGGAGATCTGGACACTAGTCTCAGGGACAACAAGATCAACTGATATAACAGAGTTCACAGTATTCTTTCTAACTTGGTGAGTAGGGACTGGGCACTTAAAAGCCCATACGCGGCTACCTAGGTGCAACTATTTGTTTCTCTCTCTCCAGGGGAAATGAAAACAATTATTATAGAAGACTATTGGACCACACAAACATCAGTCTTCATGACCCTGAGACCAGAAGAACTAGATGGTGCCCAGCTCCCACTACCAACCACTCTGAAAAGGATCCCATTCAGAAGTTCTACATAGAGTGGCAGAAACATGTGGAACAACACTCAAAATGATAAGCTACCAGGCTTACTGGTTGGATAGAGACTGGGTACACCAAAGACTATAGCCATTACCTCTCAGATTTTGGAATTGAACTCATCTCTGTGTTAGAAAAATTAACCGTGTCAGATCAAACGGGCAACATTACCCAAGGACAACGTTCAGAGGGTTAGGAGAGAGGAAGTGGAAACAAGACACACAGGGAGGGCACGGGATACATGATAGTGCATTGAGGGGATTGCGATGGATAGCTTGAACCAGAATGTGTGTGAATGGCTGAATGTGAAATTGTGATTTGCTCTGGAAACCACCAATGCACAATACAAAGATTGTTTAAGCCACCTCCTTGGCATACCTTCTCTTGCCTTGCATCCATCAGCCTCTCTACTTCACCTCTCCCCTCTACCACCTGTGAGCCAGGGACCATTCCCACCCCCAGCCCTGTATTCATGAGGAAATACCCATACTTTGGCGGTTTCTTTCTGGGCTCCACCCTTTGTCCCTTTGGAACATTTGACTTCCATTTCCTAGCACATTTTCCAGTTCCTTAGCCAGCTCCTTGCCAAAGGCAACTTTTCTTCCCAGGGATGAGCAGCAGATGGGGCTGGTAAAGTAGCTATGAGCCCAATTTACATTCTGAGGCTGGCATGTACAGGTGCCAATCAGAGGGTGGCCACCACATCTCATCCCCTTTGGACAGATTGCCCAGTGGGCACCTCCAACCCGCCTTGCCACCAAGAACACGTCCTGCAAAGGAACATTCAGTTGCTGCTGAGATCCAAGATTCGAGAAGTCTTTGGGTAGAATACAATGAGCAGAGAAGAAGATGTGTTAATGATGTCAAAAGAATGGGCTCCAAACAAAGCCCACATGGAAGAAGCACACCAGCCTGTGTGACCACGAGGTGTATAAGGGACCAGGTATCAGTCATGAAGAAACAAAAAATCATATCAGTGTGTGGCCACCTTCCCGATATGCTCACTGAAGATAAATGTGTGCATAAGCAAATGTGGTGAAGAAAGCTGATGGTGCCCGGGTATCAAAAGGTATAGCGTCTGGGATCTTGAAGGCTCGAAGGTAAACAAGCAGGCTTGTAGCTCAGAAGCAACAAAGACCGTATGGAAGAAGCACACCAGCCTGTGTGATCATGAGGTGTCGAAGGGATCAGGTATCAGGCAGCAAAGAACAAAAAATCATATCATTGTGAATGAGGGGGTGGAGTGCAGGGTGGGGACCGAAAGCCCATCTGTAGGCAATAGGCAACTGGACATCCCCTTATGGAAGGGTCGCGAGGAGGAGACAAGCCAGTCAGGGTGCAGTATAGCAACGATGAAACATACAACTTTCCTCTAGTTCTTAAATGTTTCCTCCCCACACTATCATGGTCCCAATTCTACCTTGAAAGTCTGGTTAGACCAGAGGATGTGCATTGGTACAGATAAGAACTGGAAATACAGGGAATCGAGGACAGATGACCCTTTCAGGAACAGTGGTGAGAGTCGCAATACTGGGAGGTTGGAGGGAAGGTGGGGTAGAAAGGGGAAACTTATTATAACAATCTACATATAACCTCCCTGGGGGATGGACAACAGAAAAGTGGGTGAAGGGAGACGTTGGACAGTGTGAAATATGACAAAATAATAAATTATGATGGGTTCATGAGCGAGGGGGTAGTGGGGAGGGAGGGGTAAAATGAGGAGCTGATACAAAGGGCTCATATGGAGAGCAAATGTTTTGAAAATGATAATGGCAACAAAAGTATAAATGTGCTTGACACAGTGGATGGATGTATGGATTGTGATAAGAGTTGTATGAGCCCCCAATAAAATGATTAAATAAAAAGAACAGGCTGCAAAATGGCTGGGGAAGAAAGAAACTGCGCATGCACGCACCTTACTGGCCTTTCCAGCCTGCCCTTTCCTCCTAAAGCATGTGAACCCCTTGTCATATTGCCGGGAAGGAAAGGGAAGGGAATTCACTGGCAAGGAGGGACGACGGGCTTCATGAGTGTTTGTGTTTCTGCACAGGGCAGTGCTTCTCTCCGGGAAAGTGCAGCCATCTGTGGGGGAGGTGAGGAAGGAGACGTTCGCTGGGTGGCTCAGAGCTCACCAGGTTTGTCTTCCTGGGGTTCCTCTTCCTGAATCTCGAAGTCACCGTTCCCATGCTCCTCCTTGAGCCCCAGGGGAGAGCTGATCTTCCCCTCCGAGCTGCCCTTCTGGAAGCCCTTCCCTTGAGAACACCCAATTATGGCCTCGTTGCAAAACCACAACACTGGCTACTCATTCTCTGGCCCCAGCAAATGTTCCTCTGAAACCCACAAATTGGATTGCTCATTGAACGCTCTATTTTCACTAGGAAGGGAAAGATGTTATCCCACTGTTGTTCGCTCAAGGTTGCTGAGCACAACACAGCATTGTTCGGTCCTCTCACCATTTGGGGGCTTAGGACACTTCTATTACCAAGTTGCCTCTCTGGTGAGTTCTGTTGCATCAGTGTTTCCAAATCTCTTAATCACTCCGCCAGCGATTATATCGAAGGATGGCAAATTCATTGGAGGGGAAACATCTCCGCCTTCAGTAAGACGTCAATGACCCCACACCACCTGCTACACCTGTGTGGAGTTATGTAAGGGGTCAGGAGTTGTGCAGCGAGAGATGGTAGGGAGAGATGGGCAGGAAATGTCATCCCCCACCCCTTTCTTACTCACACTCCATTAAAAAAAATTTGTTTTGCCTTGTTAAGATCATAATGATGCTTTCTTTACTTATTTATTTATTCATTTAAAAAATCATTTTATTGGGGTCGCATACAACTCTTATCACAATCCATACATACATCAATTGTGCAAACACATTTGTGCATTCGTTGCCCTCATCATCCTCAAAATATTTGCTCTCCATATAAGCCCCTGGCATCAGCTCCTCATTTTTCCCCTCCCTCCTTGCTCCCTCCTCTCTCATGAACCCT
The DNA here is from genome assembly GCF_050624435.1 of Tenrec ecaudatus. Lineage (NCBI taxonomy): Eukaryota > Metazoa > Chordata > Mammalia > Afrosoricida > Tenrecidae > Tenrec > Tenrec ecaudatus. Next base: position 148,366,467 of record NC_134548.1, read on the forward strand.
TGAAAATGTATAAATTATTGTCATATCTTATACTGTCCGACATCTCCCTTCACCCACTTTTCTGTTGTCCGTCCCCCAGGGAGAAGGTCACATGTAGATTCCTGTAATTGGTTCCCCATTTCCAACCCACCCTCCCTTCACTCTCCCGGTATCACCACTCTCACCACTGGTCCTGAAGGAATCATCCTCCCTGGATTCCCTGTGTTTCCAGTTCATATCTGTACCAGTGTACATCCTCTGGTCTAGCCAGATTTGTAAGGTAGAATTGGGATCATAATAGTGGGAGGGGATGAGGAAGCATTTAAGAACTAGAAGAAAGTGGTATGTTTCATTGGTGCTATACTGCACCCTGACTGGCTTGTCTCCTCCTTGCTACCCTTCCATAAGGGGATGTCCAGTTGCCTACAGATGGCCTTTCGGTCCTCACCCTGCACTCCCCCCACCCCGTTCAAAATGATATGATTTTTTGTTCTTTGCTACCTGATACCTCATCCCTTAGACACCTCGTGATCACACAAGTTGGTGTGCTTCTTCCATTTGGGCTTTGTTGCTTCTGAGCTAGATGGCCTCTTGTTTACCTTCAAGTCTTTAAGACCCCAGATGCTATACCTTTTGATAGCCGGGCACCATCAGCTTTCTTCACCACATTGGTTTATGCACCTGCTTTGTCTTCAGTGATTGTGCCTGGAAGGCGAGTATCATGGAATGCCAGTTTAATAGAACAAAGTATTATTGCATTGAGGGAGTACTTGCCTACTCGCACTTCAAATGCACCAGATAGGACATCATACTGAAGAGTGAAGGGATTTGAGGTCAGATACTGCTGAACTCAAATTCAACTACATATTTCAAGACAAAAGATATTACTAAGTTGCCCAAGGAAACTGAAGATGATATTAAAAGGGTAACTCCAAACCTTGCACCTCAGACTCTGGGGAAGCGGGGGCAGTATGAAGGAAAACCTGTGGTATGGAACCACTTCCAGAAGGATTCAACAGCAGTATATTGTCGATTCTAGACGAGTGGGGATTTTGAGCAAAATCTGGGGAAACTTTTCAAACATTTTGTTTTATTTAATCCTCACAATAACCCCTGTCATACTTGGTTCACCTGGAGATAAGGATACGGAGGGTCATAGGAAGTTGCGGACATGGTTAGGGTCACACACCCACTGCAGGTGGAATGAGACCTTGAATCAGTCTGGCTTTTCACCAAATCACACTGGAAGCCCATCAGTTACAGGCGTATGTTGTGTATGGATTAGATTCTCTTCGTTTAAAAAAGAGTTACATGCAAGCACTTGTGGTAAACAGTATGTCTCTTCCTCAAAAAGTTAGAAAGAGACATATCATGTGATCCAGCAATCCTACTTCCAGATATATTTCCTAGAGAAAGAAGAGCCAGGACACCAATGGAGGAGCGCCCCCTCGTGTGCAGCATCGTTCACAGTAGCAAAATGACGGAAACCACACAGCAACACACGAATGCATAAGCAAGCTATGTTTACAGACAGAATGGAATCCTACGAAACACTGAATAATCATGAAGCATTTACAAAGCACCTCATAATGTGGATGATCCCAGAGTGTACTGTGCTGAGCAAAATAACAAAGGGACGAATATTATATATGAGACCAATATACGAAAAAGTCACGGAAAGGTTTACACCGAGAAAGAAATGGGATGGAAAATCTGGAACTCTATAGCCAGATTCAAATCCACTGCTATCAGACCTATGCCAACTCATAGTGACCCTATAAGACAGGGTAGAACTGTTCCTGTGAATTACTGAGAGTATAGCTTATTTCCCCCCTCACCATTAAGGGGGTATATTAGGGAAGTCAATAAGTTACTACAATTCAGGATTAGAAAACAGTATGGATGTAGTCACTGGGCTCCTCAGCAGGCAACAAAGTCTCTCTCCAGTTTTCAACCTCTTACACACATGGGGCCTTGGCCTTTGCCTACATGGGACATGAAGGGAGCCCACCTGTTGCTCTGTCACAAAGTGTCGTAGTCTCAGGCCACATGAGGAGAAGGTACTCCACAGTTGACACTGCACTGTGTCCTGTCCTGTTGCCAAACTCTCTGATGTATCTGGTCTCAGTGGCCACTTCAGACATTGATCTTGAACATGTTCTTCCATAGTCCTTGGGTTTCTCTGGGACTGTATCTCAATGTGGAAGTAGAAAACTTCACTGTTCTCCCTGGGAGCAGCTTGTGGATTCAAACTGTTGACCTTGAAGTTAGCGGCCCAATAAATAACCAGGATACCACCAGGATGAATGCAGTGGCAAAATACAATAAGGAAGAGGGCCACACAAGCTTTCAGTAAGGCATGCTTCATAGGTTTAATTAGTCACATAGGACTATAACCTTGACCAAACATAGGTTTGGCAGATGATATTCCAAAACACACATAGAGGTACGTGCTGCAAATATATCTAGGAATGTAGTAGCGCAAACAGTGGCAAAACTATGAAAACTTATTAGCTATAACCAAACACCTTGATGAAATGAGTCACAGGGCTTGGAGGCTGAGGACCACAGTCTTAAGAGGACAGCTAAGTCAATTGATCTACCATAACCAAAGTCCAAAATCACTGCCATCTCATAGTAGAACTGCTCTTGTGACTTTCCAAGACTATAACTCTTTGGGGGAGCAGAAAGTTCCCACCATTTCCCCAGAGATAGACTGGTGGGTTTCAACTGCTGACCTTGCAGTTAACAGCACAAAGCATAAGACCATCAGGGCTCCATCGTTTAGAAAACCAATGTTGGATGGGAGTCTCTCACCATCCAGAGGAAAGAAGAGGGAAAATTAATTGTGGTGATGATGATACAACTCTTCTTGATATGATTGAACTGTTGAATGGTGGATTATTTCCCAATAAAACCATTTTTTAAATAAAGTTAAAAATTAAAAATAAAACTAATTTGGACTAATTAAACATGCGAGCCACAGCCTCCACCACCCTGAGACCAGAAGAATTACATATGCCCCGCTACCACCACCAATCTGATAAAGGTCACAAAAGGCCTTGGACAGAGAGGGAGAAAAAATATATGTAGAACAAAATTCAAAATAATAAAAAAGACCAGACTTACTGATCTGATAGACACAGATGGAAGCCTTTAGACTGTGTACACATCCTTCTAACCTGTAACTGAACTCATCCATGGGGGGTCACCTTGCAGCCAAACAACAGACAGACCTATAATGTGAACAGCAGCACTTTCCCCAGAGCTCAGAGGTAAGAAGGGGCAGATAGAGGAGGGTTGGATAAGGGGAACCCAGGGGAAAAGACGGGAAGGCGCTGCAATATTGATGGGATTTTCAATAAATATCACAAAACAAAATGTGTATCCAAAAGAAAACTAACTTGCTCTGTAAACTTTCACCCAAACCACAATAAAATAAAATAAAAAGTTACAGAACGGGGTTTTAAAATTCTGCATCTGATTAGTCACACGAAACTCACGTAATGTCAAAGAAAAAATTAGCAACAATTAAACAAAAGAGGTAGTCATAGGTCTGTCATTCTTATTCAAATACAAATAAAAGCAGATTAATAAATATAAGACAAAATCAAATGCACAGCAGATAATAAGTAAGGGAAGTGTTCTGAATTGAGTTGTGTCCTCCAAAAGGATATGTTGAAATTCTAACTCCTTGAACCTGTGGATTAAATGAGGTCATAACAAAGTTTAGTGAGTCCTAATCCCAATCCCTTCTGGGGAGTATTTTATAACATTAAAAACCCTCGGGGCTACAGAAAGTGAAAAGGAGAAAGGAGGAGCATCCTTGGAGATGTCAAGGAGAGAGAACATATGCCTGTCAATGCTAAATTCAAATTTCTAGCCTCCAAAACTGTGAGAAAACTAGTCTGTTTTTAAAATCACTTCCTTTCTGGAATTTTGTTACTGCAATTCTAGGAAGCCAAGACTGAGATAATGGTAAAGAATTAATCTAGCATTCTGAAGATATATGGACCAAACAACAAAGCAACAACATGAGTGTAAAAGTAAAACTGACTCAAAAATATCAGAAGAAAAAGTCACATTTAATTTAATTGGTGAGCTTAATAACTGCGATAAGATGGTTCAAACAGTATATTATTTGGGGCAATGTTAACTGCTGTAGAAAAAAGGACGTTCCAGCATTTCAGTGAGTTCACATAAGAGTTTTAATTCTCACTGATGTAATAGAATGTGAATGTTCTTGGTGGTGACCAGCTTCCTTTCCTTTGGCAATTAAGGGACCACGATGTCCTCTGCTTTGGGCCATCAGAAGGGAAAAGAAAGAGTGGAGGAGCCACATCACTTCTTAAAGACCCCAATCTGGAGGTGACACAGACCCTATCAGCTCCTGCTCCACTGGAGGGAACCTGGCCATGGTTGGATGCCAAGAAAAGTAGGAAATGCAGTTTCTGGATTTGCAGCCACTTCTCGGGAATCATTTCACAGTAGACAACAGGAGCAAGAATATTTTTGATGGACCAACAAGTCAAACATTATAGGAGACATTATCTGACCACATCAAACATGAGAGAAGATCAGGTTGCATTTGTCCATGAATACATTGGAAAATTGGTGAGCAGAGCAAACCAGCAGCTACATGACCCTAAGTGACCTAAAGGTGAGATAGAGTGTTTGCAGAGCAGCTGGAATTGTGAGGAGAGAAAGAAACATTCATGCATTCATCCACTCATTCATTCCCAAAGACATAATAAAGAAATAATGACTAACTCAGTGGCTAGGATAGTGCACATAAACAAATAAGCAACACATCCCAACGGGGAAAAGCAAAATCAGGACCAAGTGGAGTTCAAGTCAGACTCTTTGTTGATCGGTTTGTTCAGAAGAGGGGAGTATGGCCCTGGGAGTCCCTGTTCAGTGGTGAGGGAAGCAGGTCCGACCTTGACTGGGTGAAGGAACCTCACAGGGCCGGGCCGCACGACCAGCTGCAGACAACGTAAACTATCTTTGCTCAACCGAGAAATGCAACCAAAATATCTGTACTGTACGAAGAAGACATATTCTATAGAGATAATAAAAGCCACAGAGCACATTCTCAGACTACAGTGAAATGATATTAAAACTAGATTACAAGAATGGGATGAAATAATAAACAAGTGTTGCATTAAAATACACACATACCCCCCCCCCGCCCCGCCCAAACAAACCTCTCTACTGCTATTCCTAGGTCAGGGAGGAAATGCAGATCAAAATGACAGAACTGCTCCTTAAGTGAACATGTAAATACAGCATTTCATAATCTATGGGCGGATGCCAATGCAGTACTTAAGAGAAATTATCACCCGAAATGCCTCCAGTAATAAGTAAGAAAGAGCCACCAAGAGAGACATAATGAACTCAATCTCTAACTCCCTTTCAAAGGGAAGAAAACAGTGCCGCCCCTAAATAAGAAACAGACAAAAACAAGGGAAGGGCACAGGAGGAAAAGGTACACAAGATGAAAGCAACACACAAACCATTTGGCAACCCAACCAATAGTTGTTTCTTTGAAAGATTTTCAAAAGTTAGACCCGCTGACAAATGATGCGCAGCAGAGGAAAACAGCACAGTTTCACCAGTCGGAGACAACAGACTGAACGACGAACAGGAGAGAAACTCAGAATACTTGGAGCGAATGGAGGGCTGCATCCCTCCTCTCTATTTCTCCCGCACCCTGTGCCTATCTCTATTAAAACATTCATCACACTATACTTTAATCATATGTTTATTTCTCTGTCTCCTTGTATTCAGCAAGCTTCTGGCAGGAAGCAGATGGTGTGCTCCAAAATGTTTCACTCGTGATTTTAAAGGGATTGCTTGTGAGAGGGCAGAAAGAGCTAAGGGAACACTGCAGCACTACTGAAGCCCCCTGGGCTAGCAAGAGCGCCAAGCCCTCTGCGCCATAAAGCAGAAATGGCATTTTGGGAAGATGGCAGTAACTGAGAGGGGTCCATGAGAGGGGCTGTCTGACCAGAGTGATGATAATACATAAAAGAATTCAAGCCACACTAAATCTATGCTGTCAAGTCCATCTTGACTCATGGAGACCCCATGAATTACAAAGTCGAATGCAGCTCCACATTTTGTCTTGGCTGTAAGTTTTACGGGTGGGGATAGCCAGGTCTTTCTTTCGCTGCACCGCTGGGGGGGTTCAAACTACCAACCTATCACTTAGGAGTCAAAAACAAACCCATTTGGGCCATCCACATACCTTTTAGAAGAGTGTAGTCACTTCCCAGATATAGCCTGACTGTCAGGCAGCCAGCAACATTAATTTTTTTTAATCCTAAAATGTAAATTCACTGTCACTGAGTCAATTTTGGCTCATAGCAATGCTGTAGGGCAGGGTAGAATTGCTCCTGTGGGTTTCCGAGACTGTAACACTTTATGGGAGTAGAAAGCTTCCTCTTTCTCCTGCAGAGTTGCTGGTGGTTTCGAACTGCTGACCTTGAAGTTAGCAGCCCAACATGTAATCACTATACCTCCAAGGCTCCAGAACATAAATAAGTCCATCTTTTACCTCTCCTTCCCTGTCATTCCTCCCCCAAGCTGGAATCCCACCTGAAGTCAGAGAGCAAGAATCCACGGAGGTCACCTCCCAGGGCACAGGGAACAAAAGGACTAGTCACCAGAGAAGCCAGTACACACTAACCAGTACACAGCATGAGAGCGTCCACTCTGTGTGACTCATTTTTGTGTCACCAGCCCCAAGGAACCATCAATAACGATGATTCGCATTCTCAGCTATATGTCAATGAAAGTGATAACGGAGTGCACAAGAATGTTTCAAAAAGTTTGCAGGGACAAAAATCCATTACTTTTAATTCCACTGTTCCATACACTTTTGAAGCGCTCTTGTATATGAATATATACATATATGACCTCCCAAACTGAGCGATACCGCCCCCTTGTGGGTGCCAGAATGACCCAAGGGGCTGTAAAAGCAGAGACTTCTACATTATCGTGGATTGTGGGCTACAGTACAAAAGTCTTGCATAGCGGAGGGGACACTCTGTCATGTTTTGTTTTCTGAAAAGGGGGCAGTAGTCCAAATAAGTTTGGAAACCTATGAGTGTAGGAACAATGATAATGCAGGAACAAATATAGAATAAGCTATTCATAAAGGAATGGATAGAAAAAGTAATCGTAAAAAAAAAAAGGGGGTAAACCTACAGCCATCGACCTGACTGACTCAGAGCAACTCTTTGTCGGGTTTCCGTGGCTTTGCCGAGCTTTAGGGGCTCAGACACCTCGGCTTTCCCCTGCCGAGGAGCTGGCAGGTTTGAAGCACAGCTCCTGCAGGTAGCCATCCACTGCTTACCAGCCAGCACCACCGGGGCCGTCCTCAAGGACCAGGTTCACATCCATTCCCTGGAGAATTTTCCCAAGAAGCAATCCTCCGCTTCAATGATGTGCCCCCAAATATACAGCCAAGTACCCTGTCAAATTTGTTTCATGAGACCAATATGGGTCATGTTTCGATGCTGTGCAATAACAGTGCCAATAAAGAAAATGATGGGCCCGTTTTCGGAATTAAATAAAACAGCAACACAACCAAAACTAAACAGGACAGTTGTGGTTGAGTCAGCTGTTGAGTCAAGGAATCCAACTCCTGACGGCTCCATGTGTGTCAGGGTAGAAGTGTGCTTTGTAGAGTTTTCTTAGCTGATTTTTGGGGGAAGTAGATCACCAGGCCTTTCTTCTGAGGCACCTCTGGGTGACCTCCAACCTCCCACCTTTTGGGTAGCAGTCAAGCACATGAACTGTTAGCACCACCCACGGGTTCCAGTTGTATGAATACAGACATAACAATGCTAACCATGGAGAAGGCAACAATATCCCACACTGCTAAGGCCCTCGGAGAAGCCTCCTCACCCAGACAAACTGCCATCACCCTCGCTGAAACCGAACTCATTGACATCAAGTTCATGACAAGTCATAGCGGCCCTTTAGGGCAGGGTGGAACTGCCCCCATGGTTCTCCACGACTGGCACTCTTTACGGGAGCAGAACGCCCGTCGTCATCCAAGAAACCCTTTTCACAGCAGGCCTTATGTGAAAGGCAACAGATTCCTGGAGGTGGGCAACAGAGCAGGCACCATTTTCGGCCCTGGAGACCCAACAGTGCGGAAGGCAGACAAAGGCTCTGCTCTATGGGCGCTGCCGTTCTCATGAGGGAGTGAGGCAAGGAAGCGGACTTTCATCTGGTGACACGTGCGCAGGGAGGGAAGAAGGCAGGACGATGTGCTAGAGTGTGGCTGGAGGTGGTCGTTTCACTAGATGCTGAGCAGGCATTTCCCTTAAGGAAACAAACCGAAAAGGCCCAGAAGGCATCTGCCTTCCCAGAATCGTCGTGCATGCCCCAAATCAGGATGCTCTGTTATGAACAATGGAACACGCCACCTAGCTCATCGGTCTTAGTTACCCCCGTACTAAAATAAAACTGAAAAAGGAAGCCCGCATGACTTCAGAAGATGTGTGTGAAGGGGGAAATAGAAAAAAAAATCAGTCCTCTCGAATGACAGGATTACAGAAGAAGGAAGTTCCCAAATCCATGCAAAGCAATACATATGCTCAGTAAAGTAATAATCTGACAAAAGTCAATCGTAGTCCTAGTAAGAGTGACCTAAAGCTTGACAATATGATGAAAATAGCATTTTTGCACAAAAAATACGCAATAATAAATATCACTTAATTTTACACTATTTGTTGACATAAAAAAGGATAAGAACCCAATGGGAGAAGTAAAGAAAGACATAAATAAATGCTGTTATTTACCAAGAAGATATCGCATTGTAGAGACCAGATATCAGAGAGAAAGCTAGGTTTGTATATAATTGAATGTGATACATATGAGAACCACAGAGAGAAGCTATATTGAATGTGGCAGGTTGCTGGAAATTGTTTTTTCTAGAAAGAATACAAGAAAGGAGATCAAAGAATAATGTTTAAGGTAATGACTGTAGGCTTATCTTTTAAGATCTCAAACAAATTAAAAATGAAAACTTACCAAAAATGATAGATTGTTTGGTCTTTCAATGCTCAAGAAAATATCAATATTCTAGAAATAGATATAGTCTTTAGGAACTCCTGTTTGACCAAGCAGGAAAAACAGAGTAAGATGAGAAAAAGAGGTGACTCTTTAATGAATGCCTCTCCCTGTGGAGCAAATGTAACTTAGATCTGTAGCTTTAAAACATGTAGCACAATATACCCTAGATGGTTCAAAGAGTTGGCTATCATAAATACAGTAAGAAAAATGCACTCACAGTTTTAATCCCAGAGGCAGAAGAGGAACTCTTTTTGTAATCAAGTAAATATATGGGGGTGGATACCCATCACATTTTAATGTATATGGCTTATGCTGACAAATGCTTTAGGGTGGGAAAGGCATGTAGAAACATCATCGATTGGCATATACCATTAAAATGCACTTCACTCACCCACTCATTGCTGTGGAGTCAAGTTCGACTCATATCCATTGATAGGACAGAGGAGAACTGCAACGGCTGTAAGTCTTTACAGGAAGAGAAAGCCTCCTCGTTCTCCCAATAATTTCCTTAGAGTAAATCTGTAAAATCAACGCCCAGGTGCCCCTAGAAAAGTGGTCACGGGTGATGAGCAGCTTACCTTGGAGGACCACAGTCCATATGCTACCCACAGAAAGATGCATAGTCTCCAAAGACATGACAAATGTCTTATAAATGTGGGGCAGACAGGTAAAGTGGTAAAATCTTATGTTTAACAATTATATTGATTTAAATGATGGAGGTCAGAGTGGAGACCCAAAGCCCATCGGTAGGCAAGTGGACATCCCCTCACAGAAGGGTCACAAGGAGGGGACGAGACAGCCAGGGTGCAGCAGAGCACCGATGAAACTTACACCTTTCCCCACGTTCTTTAATGCTTCCCCCCCACACACACACTATTATGACCCCCATTCTACCTTACAAATACGTCTGACACTCGTACATATAAGAGCTCTCAACATACGGAATCCAGGACAGATAACCCCTCAGGAACAGTAATGGGAGCAGCAATACCATGAGGGAAGGGGGAAGGTGGGGAGAGAAGGGGGAGAAAGGGGCAACCGACTATAATGATCGACATATAAACACAACACCCCCCCTGCCCCATGGTGGGGATGAACAAAAAAAATGGGTGAAGGAAGATAGCGGATGGTGTAAGATATGAAAATAATAATAATTTATCAGGTGTCCACGAGGTTGGGAGGGGAGGGAGGGGAAAAAGAGGAGCTGATACCAAGGGCTCAAGTAGAAAGAACATCTTTTGAAAATGATAATGGCAACATATTCACAATGTGCTGGATACAATTGATGTAGGGATTGTTATAAGAGCTGTAGGAGCCCCCAATACAATGATGTATTACTAAAAGAAATCTTTTATTTGCGAAGCTATGGTGAATTATATACACTTACACGTTGCCAGCAGGGTCACTCTAAATGGACCGTTTTCGGCAGCATGTTCTGACTAGGAAGAAAGGCCTGGGAATCTTCTGACCGTTAATCAATGGAAACCCCATGAGTGGACCCCATCGGAACAGTGTATAATACAGTGCTCGACGAGCTCCTACAACAAGGAGCATGAGCAGCTCAAGTGCAGGGAAGATGTCCTGTTCTAATCCAACCATCATGAGCTGACTTAAATGCCAAGCATATAACAAGAGCAATGGCAAGGAGGGAGCGAGGGAGGAAGGGGAGGGGACAAATAGAAGAAACACCTTTATGAGGTTAATACTGCTAGGACGAGATGGGCCATGCAATTACACCGAATATGTTTTTCTTTTTAAAAAAATAAGTAAATAAAGTTAAATTTTAAAAAATCAATTCAAGGGGGGAAAAAAAAGAATGCTGGCTTACAGCCTTAAAAACCCTCTGACTCCTTACCCTTCGGATCTAAACTTTGTTCTGAGTGGCTATCAGAGGAGGGGAAAAAAACCCGAAGGGGCAAGATCAAGGCTGCACAATGAATGACTTCTCATTGGACAGTCCTTGCCGCCCTGAAAGAATGAGCAACATTCCTCCCCTCCGTCTCACCCGTGCTGTTGTCCATTTTCTTCAAGTCTCTTCCTGATAAGCCTCCTTGATTATCCTGTGTCCATTGAAAAGAAATTCGATCAAAACAACTTCTTTGGAATCCAAAAACCAATCACCTTCACCTACTGAGCTAACCCCTCTGATGTGAATTGAACTGGCCCCCACAGATGCCTTCAGATGTCAGCATTTGCATTAGACCTGGCTCTTTGGCTCCTATTGCTAAATCCAAGACTTGTCCCAGTGACAATGCATTCCACACAATGATCCTCATTAGCTTTGATCTTGCTTCGAAGACAGATGGAAAGATCAGGTCTTTGAGCGAGCTGATGATTCTGGCATTTCTTGAGCCAAAGAGTTACTGAAACCAAGATGTTCACTTAAAATTGAAAATGCCCAATGATGTGAGAACCCAGCTTCAGTAGCTGTTACATCAGTGGTGATTCTATGGTGTTTCCCAACCAGTGTCTGAATTTCTACATTCATTAAGACAATGAGCTTCCCTCTCAACTCATCTGTGAGGTCTTGCCAGCCCTCCCCCAAACACTTCTTTCATCTAAAAACTGTTGTTTATGGGAAGTATTGGTTGCAAAGTTTCATTTGTTTGAGAAAGGTCCACTTGAGTTGTGTAAAAATTTGGTATTGACCATGACTTCAAAAGGGTTTTTCCCATGGCACAAAGTATAATTTGAGGGGAAGCCACCCTAATGAGACTCAGGCAGGTGTATTACTGAAAGAACTTGTTTTCATCCAACAAGTGATCACAGAGACAAGTTTAACACGTATTTTTTAATCAATCCACGCATGTATGAACTAAAATCCTAGAAGTAAAACTTCGTGGCTTACTCTCACATATAATGAGGGAGCTTTAAAAAGTTCAAGGAAAAATGAAAATCAAAGACAATGCGATATTTACCATGAACTTTTTGAAGACCCATCATATATTTACATAAAGGTTAAAATGGATATGTACATAATATATGTAATTTAGTATATAATGTAATGGTATTGCATACTTTGGGCAGGCTGTCAGGAGAGAACTGGGCCTAGAGAAGGACATCATGTTTGGTAACATGGAGAAAGGCACTCAGGGCGAGAGCCTCACACGGAACCAGGCAGGATTTCACTCTGTTGTACACAGGGTTACTATGAATTGGAATCAACTCAATGGCAATAACAACAACATATATAAAACTTCAATAAAATTTTTATTTTTAAAATGAGAAACACGTGAACTAAGTTCATAAGCACTTGAAAATGTGTGTGAAATGATGGCAAAGAAGTATAACATAAAATATTGCATTCTCCCTGATTATTGTGGTTTCCTGTGGCTGTGGAGTCAATTCTGAGTCATAGTGACCCCGCCCATGCAGAAAAGGACTGCCTATAAACTTAATGGAAGCGGACAGCCAGACCTATCTTCCATGGCGCCGCTGGCTGGGTTTAAAATGTCAATTTTTGGTTAGCACTCAAGCATAAACTGTTTATACCCCTCAAAAACTAAACTCACTGTCATCAAGTCAATTCTGAGTCAGGGCGACCCTAGTGTAGAACTGCCCCCACTGGGTTTCTGAGACTATAAATGTCTACAGCAGTAAATAGCCTCATCTTTCTCCTGAGAAGGGCCCAGTGATTTTGAACTGACCACCTTGTGGTTAGCAGCCTGACGTGGAAGCACTAAGCCACCAGGACACCTTTGTATCCTCTGATTGCAGGTCATGGCCACTCTGTGTGTACAGAGCAGCGCTCCCTCAGGCTTTTAAGATTGCGACTTTTCAGAAGCAAATCACCGGCTCTGACTTCTGAGGTACCGCTAGGCAGGTTTCGACCATCAACTATTTGGTCGTACTCACTGACTACAGCTCTAGGAAAATACGTATATGTGTAAGCATTGATAAGGACTCGACTGGGATGATATTTAGACATTTATGTTCATTTATCTTTTATAATAACAGCTTACTAAGATATAATTCCTATCCCACAATATAAACCTTTTTTTCAAGTGTACCATTCAGTGGTTTTAGTATATTTGTACCACATCTATATTAGAATATTTTAATCACGCCAGAAGAACCTCTGTATCAACTAGCTTTCATTCTGTAACTCCACAAAAGAGAACAATGACAGTGTAAGATATGAAAAAATAATAATAATTTATAAATTTTGAAGGGTTCATGAGGGAGGGGGGTACGAGGAGGGAGGGGGAAAATGAGGAGCTGATATCAAAGGTTCCAGTGGAAAGCAAATATTTTGAGAATGATGATGGCAACAAATGTACAAATGTGGTTGACACATGGATGTATATATGGATTTTGATAAGAGTTGTACGAGCCCCCAATAAAATGATTTAAAATAAATAAATAAATATTTTTAAATGAGAGAATAAGGAAATACAGAGGGCACGGTGCAGCATCAGGAAAGGTACAACTCAAGGTTGTATCTTTTCAACCTGCACACTGAAGAGAGAGTCTAAGATGCTCAACTCTGCGAAGAAGAGTCTGACGCCGGGCTTAGAGGAGGGTTCACTAGCAAGTTGCAATATGCAGAAGACACGGCCCTGCTTGATGAAAATGAGGAGGACCGGAAGCACTTGCTGAGGAAGAGCAATGACTCCAGCTTCGGTGGACTTCTACTCAATGGTAAAAAAAAACAAAACACCAAACCCTCCCAACTGGACTGATACGCATCAGCATCATAATGAGAAAAGACTGAAGCTGTCAAGGATTTCCTTTTCCTTGGATCCACATCCATGCCCACGGAAGCAGCAGTCAAGGAATCAAATGGCAAATTGCACCGGAAAAGCTTACAGCACCAAGATCTTGTTAAAGCCTTGAAGAACAGAGATGTCCCTTTGGGGACGACACTGCACCTGCCCCAATCTTGGCATTTCCAGTCACTTCATAGGCCATTCAACAAGTTGGACAATGAATAAGAAAGACAGAAGAATTGTGGTGTCGGTGAAGACAACTGGTAAGTACTAGGTACTATTGTACATAGAATCATTGAGTTGGAATCAACTCCAAGGCACCTGACCACCACCAGCACCACCACCACAATTCCACCCTCCCCCAATTCTGGGTCACCATGAGTCTATTCTCTATTTGTATGGATTTTCTTTTGAGGAATTTGATATGGAAGACTTTAATATGTGGCCTTTTATGACTTCCTTTTTTTAATTTAGCATGACGTTCTCAAGGTTCAGCCAGTACTTCATTTTCTTTTGCTAGTTTGTTCTACCATTACAAACACACACATATACATACATAACTTTTTACTGTGAATTGTGTTAGGTGAAGATTGACAGAGCACATCAGCTTTCCATTCAGTAATCCATACACATATTGTTTCATGTCATTGATCACAATCCTCACATTGTAACATCACTGACCCCATTTTTAAGGACAACTATTCCATTGCAGAGCTACACCTTATTTTGGCTCATCCATTCATCAGTTGATAAACATTTACGTGTTTTCTACCTTTGTGCTATTATGAATAATACTATTCCTGGAGAAGGACATCATCCTGAGTAAAATAGAGAGGCAGCATTAAAAAAAGCAAGCCCCTCAACGAGGTGGATTGACACAGTGGCTGAAACCTTGGACTCTAACCTAAGAACAATTGTGAGGTTCCTTCTGTTGTCCACAGGGGTGCTAGGAATCAGAGCAGACTAGATGGCACATAACACCACCAACTCTGCATGTTCATGCACATGTCTGTGCGTGGACATGCTTTCAATACTCTTGTGTTTATGACGTTTCCAAAGTGCTCATACCATTTCACAGTATCTGCAATAGTGGATGAGAATTCTGGTTTCTCCAGAACCTCACCAACGCTTTTTATTATATTTCCTTTTTTTAAAAATCTATCTTTTTTTTTGTACACACCCTAATGGATATGAAATGATATCTCATTGTGGTTTTCATTTGCATTTCCCTGTTGACTAATGATGTAGAACATTTTTTTATGTGTGTGTTGGCCATTTGTATGCCTTCTTTGAAGAAATATCTGTTTGAATCCGTTGGCCTTAAAGAAAAGTAAGTCACGCTGTTTAAAGTGTTTGTTGTTGAGTTTCGAGAATTCTTTATAGACAAGTATTATGGATACTAGACACTTTCCAGATAGATGATTTCCAACAATTTTTTCCCGTTCTGTGAGTTCTCTCGTCACTTTCTTGATTGTGTCTTTCACAACACACATGTTTTTCATTTCGAAGAGTTCCAATTGATCTAAGTTCAATTTTTTTATCCAATTGTTTTAGGTTCTAATTAAATAAATGTGGACTGTGCAAAACACTTAGAAGGTGGGGCCAGGGAACAGCGGAATATAAACCTGTACCCTTCATTAGGAGTTATGTAGTCCTTAATGGAATCATATAGTATGTGGCCTTTCATGTCTGCCTTTTTAAATTTAGCATGACATCTTCAAGGTTGTAGTATGTACCGTGTTGTAGTATGTACCACTATTTAATTTTAAGCATTGGACTGCTAACAACCAGGTCAGTGGTTCCAACCCACCAGCTGCTCCTGGTGAGAAAGATGAGACTGTCTGTGCCTGTAAAGATTGACGGTTTCCAAAGCCTTACCCAGGGTTGCTAGGCATTGGAATCATAGCCATGGGTTGGGTTATTTGGTTGATTCAACAAATGTGCCCTGGTTACTACGACACGTTAAGCATTTTTCTAGAAGCTGCGGCTTCTAACTTCGGGCTGAGTGCAAGAAGCTTGCAACTACGTACACGACTCAGACTTCAAGGAGCTGACAAAGTAGGGGGAAGACAAGATGTACAACCTCATAATTACAACCCAAAGTATTGTGAGGAGACTCGGGGGCTTAGAGAAGAGTTCTGATTATGATCGAACACATCTGGTTGGAGGTTGTTCCTACATTTTATTTTCAACCAAAGGGGAAAACCCAACCACCACTAAATCCAGAAGAAAACCATAGCCACTGAGTAAACATCGGTTAAAGGAATGTTGCACCGGGGGAGATTTTCCTAGATGTGCCATCTCAATTCAAATGACGCAGGTTTCTCTTCTGGAGTACACCCTTTGCATGTTGATCTGCGTGACTGATTTGGAGTAGCTAGGTAAATTTCATTATGCACTGCTGATGAACGATTAAGAAACACACAAACCCTGCCATCTCATCTATTCTGATTCCATGTGGTTGTGGTGAGGTACCCTCGCATCCATTCCAACACACAGTGACCCTAGGGACAACAGAACACAACGCCGCCAGTCCTGGGCCGTCCCCACAATGGCTCTTAAGTTGGAGCCCATGGGTGTGGCTACTGTATCACTCCATCACCTTGAGGACCTTCATCTCTTTTGTTTTCCCTCTACTTTACCAAGCATGTGATCTCCCAGGGACTGGTCTCTCCTGACAGCATGTCCAAAGTCTGTGAGATGAAGTCTTGCCATCCTTGCCTGAAAGGAGCATTCTGGATGCATTTCTTCCAAGGCAGAACCGTTTGTTCCTCTGGTCGTCCGTGGTGTTTTCAATATTCTTCACCAGCACCAGAGTTGTTTCTCTTGAAGGGGGGGGGGGGGCAAATATTAGAGTAGAACTGCTCCAGAGAGTTTTCGTGCCTGTGATCTTTATGCAAGCAGAGTGCCAGTCCTTTGTTCTGTGGCACTGTTGCGTGGGTTTGAATAGCCAATCATCTGGTGAGCAAATGAATGCAAATTGTTTTCACCATGCAGGGACCATGGCTGAAAGACAGCCAATTTTGGGGGGAGGGGCACATGGAGTCTTTATGAGTATAAATTGACAACACCTAACAATAACAATAGCATCATTTTTGCAACAAATAAAAAGTTGTACAATAATCATCAGCAATTTTACAAGAGGATGAGTTTTCATAATTTCAAATTTAAAAACATGCGTTTTTTTTGTGTTGATACATTCAATCATTCATCCAAAATTACTTTTTGAACAACGGTTTTGTGCCAGACGCTATAAATTTATTTTATTTTATTGGGGACTCTTACAGCTCTTATCACAATCCATACATATATCCATTGTGTCAAACACATCTGTACATATGTTATCATCTTTTTCAAACCATTTTCTTTCTACTTGAGCCCTTGGTATCAGCTCCTCATATCTTTCCCTTCCCTCCCCAGCCAATTCTAAAAAAACAAAAAGTTTCCCAGATTATGAAGGTCCTTGGAAACATCTGAATTTGTGTGAAAAAGCTCTCCTTAAATGAGAGCTGTGGAGCTACAAAAACAAACAAACAACACATTCTCATCAAATTGATTTGAACTGAAAGCCACCTCAGGCTGTAAACCTTCTGGGAGCAGACAGTCTTTTCTCCTGCAGTGTGACTGGGGTTTGAACCAGAGACCTTGTTGTTTGATGGCCTGGTAGTTAGAAGCCCAATTCATATTCCATATTCCACCAAAGCTCCCTATTGAATCTTGGGGAAGTTTTATTGAGGTACTCACTCAACAAATAGTTTCTGTATCCTACTATGTATCAGGCACTGCGAGAACAGTGGACGAGGGGGATAACCATGAATAGAGTCGGCATTCGTTCTTCGCTCAGAGAGCTCACAGTCTAGGCAGTGGTTCTCAACCTGTGGGTCACGACCCCTTGGGGGGTTGAACAACCCTTTCACAGGTGTGGCCTAAGACCATCGGAAAACACCTATTTCCTATGGTCTTAGGAACAGAGACACCGCTCCTCTCCATTTCCAGGTGGGTCTGCCCACATGCAGATACGCCCACATATGAGTACCCGGAGTGATGACTGTTACCCATGCTATACCATGCTCCAAGACGAAATTTCATTTATTTGTCATTAGAGATAAATATTTTGCAATATATAATTACATATTATTTTGTAATGAATCACGATGCTTTAGTTATGTTCGATTTGTAACAATGAAAATACATCCTGCAGATCAGATGTCTACATGATGATTCGTAACAGTAGCAAAATGACAGTGATGAAGTAGCAACGAAAATAATTTTATGGTTAGGGGGTCACCACCACATGAGGAACTGTTTTAAAAGGTCACAGCATGAGGAAGGTTGAGAACCGCCGGTCTAGGGGAAGAGCCAGATACAGAATGGGCAATTGCAGTGTGGTGTGACAGCAAAAGTACAGGGTACGGCAAATGACCGTTGAGCCTGAACTGGGAATGGATTAGAGACTCTAGAGAAGGCAAGACTTGTAAGATGAGTAAGCATTATGAAGCTAAAGCCATCATCTGTCCATCTGTCATACTCTGGCTGGCATGTCACTGTGATATCTGAAGCTATGCCACTGCGATTTCAAATTACCAGCAGGGTCATCCATAGTGGACAGGTTTCAACAGTTTCCAGACTGAAACAGATGAGGAAGAAAGGCCTGGCCACCTACTTCCAAGACTTAGCCAATAACTACCCCATGGACTACAAAAGAATACTATCCAATGATGTGCTGGAAGATGAGCCTGTCAGTTGGAAGGCATGTAACACACAGTAGCCACACTGTGGGTTTGAGCAGACCTCTGCTGGTGAGGCTGATCCAGGATCAGGAAAGGTTTCATTCTGCTGCATAGGGGTTCATCGTGAGTGAGACCCACCGTGATGGCAAGCGCCAACAGCTTGAGACAGGGGCTGGCTTCCACCCAGCGGAAGCGTACAAGAAAGGTCTGGCAATCTACTTCTGAACAACCATAGTTACCAGGGACTCACGACACAAGTGATCTATATTTTGAGTTCCTGGTTAGTATTAACAGTTACTATGTTTGGCTGCTAATCGAAAGGCTGGAGGTCCCAGTCCACACAAAGATGCCTCCAAAGAAAGCTTGGTGGTCGACTTTTGAAACACCAGCTACTGAAAACTGGATGGAGCACAGTTCTGGACACACAGGAGTTCCCATGGCTGTGTTGGAAACTGGTTTGTTAGGCAGTAGAATCAACAGGAAATGACATGGTGGTGAATTGGAAATAGTGGCAGAAGAGGGAGGGAGGAGCTGAGCTTGATGGCCACAACAAGGCTTCCGGGGAGGCCTGCTCAAAGTGCTGGGGAAGGCACAATGATGATGAGCCTGTCTCTGCTCACAAAGAACTGTTGCGACCAGCAAGTTGAACTGCTAGCACTCACTGTGTCCTGTGTATTTAGCAACAGCTCTCCCTGTAAGCATGGCTTACTACGTGGTTCCAGAATGGATTTCAACCTCTGCTTGTCTCCTCAGACAGGCTCGTTTACGCAGGGCATAACCGCCCACTCTGTATTGGGTGGGCCACCTGCTCTAGATGGTATCAATAGTTGCCCTCAACTCCAAGCCGGTCTTCAGTCTCCCGTGGTGAGTGCCCATCTTGGACATGCACATGGGGCAATGGGAAGTACCATGGCTTGGGTCAGGGGCATCAAATTAACATGCTTGCTTTCCAACATTTTAAAGAGGTCTCGTGCAGCAGATTTACCTCATGCTATGCATCTTTTGATCTCTGCTTCCATGAGCATTGATTGTCGATCCAAACAAGACAAAATCCTTCACAACTTCAGCCTTTTCTCCATTTATCGTGATGTCACCTATTGGTCTAGTCGTGGGCATTTTGGTCTTCTTTACTTTGAGTGGTAATCCATATTGAAGGCTGCAGTCCTTGATCTTCATCAGCAAGTGCTTCAAACTCACTTTCGGCAAGCAATGTTGTGTCAGCTGCATTCGTACCAATGTTGTGTCACCAATCCTGATGCTGCATTCTTCTTCAGACAATCCAGCTTCTCTGATGATTTGCTCAGCAGACAGATGGAATAAGTATGGTGAGAGAAGACACGCCTGATGCTCACCTTTCCTTATTGTAAACCTTGTTCTGTTTTCACAACTGCCTCTTGATCCTTGTACACGTTTCCCCCAGTGCAATGACGTGTTGGGGAACTCCCATTCCTCTCAAGGTTCATTATAGTTTGTGATGCATTTGTCTTACTGTGGTGGCTTGTGTGTTGCTGTGATACTGGAAGCTATGCCACTGGTGTGTCAAATGCCCGAGGTGAACAGGTGTCAGCAACGCTTTCAGACTCAGAAAAGGCCAAAGGAATCTGCTGTCCACTTCAGAGGAATTAGCCACTGAGAACCTTATGTATAGCATCCTGCGTACATCAAAAGAACTCCGCCACTGAACAACAACCACTGCCCGCTTTGGACCAAACGGACTTCCTTTGAATATGTTCTGACTCATGGGAGACCCTGGGGGACAGAGAAGAATGGCCCACAGTGTTTCCAAAGCTGTCATCTTTAGGGAAAGATGCTGCCACATCTTTCTTCCATGGCACTTAACCACTGCACCCTTGGGACACCTCTCCATTTAGAACCAAAAACCAAAACCAAACTAAACGTAAGACTTGCAGTGACTCTGGAAGACATGGTAGTATCGAATAAGACTATAAAGATACCAGACACAGCCTTGACTTCTAGGTACTGTGGAATTGGGAAATGCCACTCTCGATTTGCTGTTTGAGGGCAATTAATCTGCTGGAGTGCTTGGATTGGGTTGAAGAATACTGAGGCAGAAAAGGCAGGGCAAGATCAAACTGGTTTTTGAGTGAAACCCCACATGAATTATTTCCACAGAGAATCTGAGTCAGTTTATAATGTGGAAGAAAATAGTGGCTTCACAGATGTCCATTAGACCATTGAGGCTATTGGGCCTGCCCTCATATGGTGTGGTTATTCATTAACAGACATAAAAATGCCTTGGTCAAATCCCCAAGAATCCCTATTGTAGGAGTTAGTGATATCTCTCCTTAACACTGATGGTATTTCCTTTGAAGAGACTATTAAAACATACTGTTTGTTTGTTTGTTTGTTTCAGCTACTCTTTTGTAAAATTGCCTTGGATACTTTGGCACATGAAATCCTCACTAAATCAATGGACACTGCGTGGTACACGTGGTTAAGTGTTCGACTGCCAGCTGAAAGGCCGGCAGTTTGAGTATATGCAAAGGCACCTGGGAAGACAAGTCTGGCAATCTGCTTTTGAGGCCAATAACCTTGAAAACTCAGAATCAACTTGGCAGAACCACCACCAACGATATAATACATCCATCTCCAGGAGCAGTGAATTATCTAAGGTGGTTCTTCTAGCCAACGACGTCTCTACCTCTCACCAAACGATCTTTCCCTGCATGGGTCTACCTAAGAAGGTGGGGAAAGATACTTGATAGGATTCACCTGTGAGTGAATGGGACTTGCATTCCCTGGAGGGCCAGCCTGCTTCTTATAAAATGAGCCCTCTGAGCAGCAGGAGCAGAGAGCTCATTAGCAGGGAGAGCCAGGAGGGGCGGTGCATTCCATCCCTCTGGACCCGAGATCTCTGCACAGTGAACCTCCTGGATCCAGAAGAGGAGCAGCAGCAGAACCCGGAGCCAGAGCATGGAACCACATGATGGACTTCCCAACCCCTGGAGCGAGTAAATTGAAGTGCTTTTGTCAGGGTGCCTCTGAGCACTTAATTTAGGGAGCTGGGCGTGTTCACCCAAGGAGTCTAAACTGACCGCCTTCAGGTTGAAGCTTAGCAGGTGGAGATGCCCTTAGGGTATGTGTTAGTTGACTTGACACAACTTTGTAACACGTCCTGAAAAACAACTCACTCGTGAGCCTTTCCCACTGGTATGACAGCATGTTAATTTCCTTAATAAACACTATAATGAATTTTGTCTGAGTCCCATGTAGCCATTGCAATAGATCTTAGAACCTGAAGATAAACGATAGAACGTTAATCAAGTCAGCACACCAGCCAAAAGAGAACTATGTATCCAAAAAGTTATATAGCAAAACCTGTGAAGGCTGGATCCTCTGGAAGGCAAGCCACACTCAGAAAATGAAAACGCACATAGTTTAGAGTGATGGAAAAGTGGTGAGTACACCCTGTCTTAAAACTTCTTCTGGAAAGCCAAGGCTGTGAAAACGCAAATAGTTTAGAGTGATGGAAAAGTGGTGAGTACACCCTGTCTTAAAACTTCTTCTGGAAAGCCAAGGCTGTCTGTTGAGTTCCGGCTCTCACAGGTTTCACTGCAGCTTATCTACAGACCCTTAAAAAAATCCTGCCCCTTCCTTTGTAAGGAAACCCAGGCAACCCAGGCCTCAGAGGCAGTAAGGACCATCCCCAAGTTCGCCCGGATAAAGTGGGGAAAAAAGAAACCTACTATCATCACGTGGATTCTGAATCACAGAAACCCCTTACACACTGACCAACCCCAAGGTCTCTGATTATCTTAGTACAACAGCCCCCCAGTACAATGGATCCAAAAGCAAAACCGAACTCACTGCCATTGCGTCCGAAGAAAGAAGGACATTCTGACTCCGAAGAAAGAAGGACATTTTGAAGAGGACCAAACTGAAGGTTAATCGGCATAAAGCATAACTGAACCCGGTTTCTTTGCGAAGACAGCAGCAGGAATCGGACTGGGGTGGGAGTGGAGAAGGCTTGGATCCACTCCCACCGGCGCAAACACACAGAGTGCAGCTGGTGATTCCAACAGTGGCAGAGATGGCTGAGTGGGTTCTGAGGTCCGGTCTTAGATACTTAGTGCTGGGGAAACATAAATCGGAGCATCACGTGCCTTTATAAAACAGAACTTTATGTTGTCAGAATTGAGGAGACTGTATGTCCAGATTCAGAGTGTGGCTGTAAGTCAGGTGGAGCGTCAGGTGTGAGTAGAGCCCCCCTCCCCTCGACTAGTTCCCTGCATGTGACTCTGTGACTATTCTGCTCTCTTTATAATGCATAAGGATCCATGCTACTTGGTATTCCCGCATTAACATGAAAATGAAACCCTCTATTTACAAAGAAAGAAGGAAGGAAGGAAGGAAGGAAGGAAGGAAAGAAAGAAAGAAAGAAAGAAATATGTGTATTTGACTCCCCTTTATGTTGTGTTTGCCACACACCGAAATCAGCTCAATATTGGAAGGCACCCATCTGAAGCTCTCTCTCCACTCTTCATGTAGAACATTTGGTGTTTCTACCACAGATCAGAAAAATGTTTGAAGACTCGATTGAGGAGGAGAGTGTAGGGAAAAGGAGGCCTGGCAGAGTGGTTTGCAAGTGCATTGGGCTGCTGACCACAAGGTGAGCAATCTGAAGCCACCAGCCGCTCCTCAGAAGAGAGCTAAGGCTTTCTACTCTCGTGAAGAATGACAGTTTCAGAAACCGACGGTGGTAGTTCGATCCTGTCCTTGTAGGGTCACTATGAGTCAGAATTGACTTGATGGCAGTGAGAAGGCTGGGACATGAGAAGTGTGGGCTGAAAATAAAGATAATAAAAATCTCCAAACTTCAATTCCACTAGCAATCTCACTTCCCATTGGTTCCAACCTCATTCATTATTGCCACAGAAGGGAAAATTGGCAGATACCCAACCACCTGCCTCAATCTTAGACAGACACAAAGAACAGACATAATGCGGAAACGCCAACCATTGCACGGGCCTTACTCTCCATCTCTAAAAGGCAGAGAAGAATGTATCGTATGTTCATTGATGAGCCCGCATAATGAGCAATAATGTAAATCATCTGAAGGGTTTTTCTTCTCATAACTCTTATGAGGTACCCTGGTAGCATAGTGGGTTATATGTTGCACTGCTAACCACAAGGTCAACAATTCAACTCTACCAGTGGCTCTTTTGGAGAAAGGTGAGGCTTTCAGATCCCACAAAGATTCACAGCCTCAGAAACCCCAGGGAGCAGTTGTACTCAGTGCTAGAGTGTCAGGGTACATCACCATCATTTTTTTTCTTTTCTTTATTTTTAAAACCATTTTATTGGGGGCTCATACAATTCTTATCAGAATCCATACATACATCAATTGCATCAAGCACATTTGTACATTTGTTACCCTCATCATTCTCAAAACATTTGTTCTCCACTTATGCTCCTGGCATCAATTCCTAATTTTACCCCCCTCCCTGCCCTCTCTCATGAACCCTTGATAATTTATAAATTATTACTATTTTGTCATATCTTATACTGTCTGACATCTCCCTTCACACACTTTTCTGTTGTCAATCCCCCAGGGAGGAGGTTATATGTAGATCCTTGTAATCGGTTCCCCCTTTCTACCCCACCCTCCCAGTATGGCCACTCTCACCACTGGTCCTGAAGGGATCATCCGTCCTAGATTCCCTGTGTTTCCAGTTCCTGTCTGTACCAGTTTACATCCTCTGGTCTAGCCAGATTTGTAAGGTAGAATTTGGATCATGATAGTTGGAGAGGAGGAAGCATTTAGGAACTAGAGGAAAGCTGTGTGTTTCATCATTGCTGCACTGCACCCTGACTGGTTGCGTCACAATCAATTTTATGGCCATTGGTTTTGGGTGTTGATATAGTTGTTAGGGAGAATAAAGTTCACCATCTGTAACATTTCATTTCTAGTACAACACTGATGTTATTGAAGCTAAAATTTGATCTCCCTTGTGATCCACTTAAATTTGTTCAAGTTCGTAATTCTTTCTGCTTTCTTCTCAATAGAGGCTTTTATGTATTTTACTTTGTCATTGTTGTAGTTTCTGACTGTTTTCCTGTATATGAGATTCAAAATAGGTAAATCTTTAGAGACAGTAACTGGATTAGTGGTTCCTTAGATAAGGCAGGGCAAGTAGGGGGAAATGGTGAGCTAATAACGGTGAATACAAGAATGAAGGAAATATTCTGAAACTGGTTGTGGTGATGATTGTATAACTCTTCTTGATATGACTGAACTATTGAATTGTATGATATGTGAACTATATGCTAATAAAATGTAAATACAACCTCTGGTTTGGTTTGGTAGACCACTTTTTAGTGCACAGAACACTGTCATATGTGTTTATCTCATAAAACCCTTAAGACATTTGTTAGGCTTAGAACAATGATTATTATTATTTTTGCCAGTTGACCTCTCTAAGCCTCAGTTTCCTCAACCTGAACTGAAGAAGATAATGGTTACTGTGATTATTATCATTCCTAGTTCATGCTGAAGAAACTGAGGCACAAACAATTCACTGACATTCCTAAGGCCATGCGGCGAGTAGACAGCAGAGTAGAGTAGCACTCTAGACCTGGTGTTGTGATGGTAAGTTGAGTTCATGTCTCCACAAAATCCCTCGCTGTCTTACCTCATATCTCTTCCTGCCAAACTGTTAACACCTGCAAAGCAGGGACTAGATCTCATATTCCCTGCTATCTCCATAAACCACCAAGCATTCATCCAATTCATTCCACGAAAATTTCCTCGAGCAACATTGTTACCAGACCATGTGAGAGAAGCTAGGAAGTCAACAACTAACCAGTCATCTACAGCCCCTGGCCACCAGGAACTTCTAATGTGTTCAAGGAAGTAGACAAGTAATCACTTTATGATTTCCCATGGTATCTTATACATGCCAATAACAGTGTCTGCTGCTTAATATGCTGTTAGTGTGTGTCAGATATTGGAACAAGCACTAGGCTGCATTTGATTTGGCCTCAGACTCATGAAGTCTCTGTGCACAATAGGATCTGACTTCGGGGCCTCATAGGTTTGTTTCTTTTTCTTCTTCTTCTTCTTCTTCTTCTTCTTCTTCTTCTTCTTCTTCTTCTTCTTCTTCTTCTTCTTCTAACAGTTTTATTGACACTTCATCCAATTCAATATTTCAGGCATATCACAATCAGTTTTAGATTTTTACCACAATCAGTTTTAGAACATTTTTCCTTGCACTCATTTTTATACATATAATTATTTTTTCTATTGTGGCAAAAATAAACACAACACATTCTCCAGTTCACCATCTTCTACATGAAGAATTCCCTGATACTGTGGTGATATTCGTCATGTTGTGCAACCATTGTTGATATCCTTTTCCAAATTGTTCCACCACCATTAACATAAATGCAATGCCTTCTGACCAAATGCTCTTCCTTCTTCACCCTTGGTAACCATTGGTCAAATTTGGTTTCTTTTTTCCCCCAGCAGTTATCTTGATAAAATATTCACATATGATACATTTCCATAGTTCAGTCACTTATAAAAAGTGTTGCATATACATCATCTCCATCAGTTTGAGTGCTCCCTCCCCCCTCCTGCACTCCTTGCTTGACCTCAATTCCCCACTACCTCCATCATCCCCAACCCCAATAAAACATTGCCTTGGCTATTGTCCCTATGCATCGACTCACTCCTGTGCTTCACATACTGGGACACCTAACAGACACAATCAGACACAAAAATGAAATGAAACAGGAAAAAAAATGATAATAATATAAAGATAAAAAGAAAGAGTAAGAAAGAAAAGACCACCGACAATATTTTTAAAACCAGAGATGATCCTGTCGTGGACCAGAGAAGAAGATCCTGTCGTGGATCAAGCAGGAACTATTTGTGCACGCCTCAGGTTTTCATTGGCTGCGTTTTGGAAGCCGGTCACAGACAGTTCTTCCCAGTACTTCTCAGACTGGAAGCTGCAGTGAGTGCAACCTGTTGAACGTCATAGCAACACTCGGGCGGCGGCCGTTGACAGATTGGGTGGCGGCTGCACTTGAGGTGCATTCCCTAGGAATCTATCCCAGGTCTCCCAGGTGGAAGAGGAAATGTCTGCCATTGAAGGATCAATGCCCTATAGCCTCAGGTAGTCCTCTAAATGACCCTATGATCCGACCCTTTCTTACTGTCCCCTTTTTACAGATGAGAAGACTATGACAGAGAAAGGCGAGAGAATGTCCTGTACAGTCACACAGCTAGCAACTGGCGTGGAGCAGAATTGAAGGCTTGGTCCCTGTGAGTTACCACTATTATCATGCTGCCTCTCACCATCAGCCCTTTTTGTTGGATGAGACGCGTTGCCTGAACAACAATGAGAGTCCCATGTTGCTTCTCTCCCACTTGGGAAAAGTCCAGTTAGTAAATGGGGACGGGCCCTAAGGGCTTAGCCCCTGTCACATGGACGTGACCGCATTTCTTGGGGGTTCTTTGTGCAGCTCTCTATCAGCAGCAGGCCATTTTCCCCATCAAGTCTTGTATTTCTACTAATATCATCACATAAATTAAAAAGGAAACACACTCAGGGCCCCAGCTTGGTCCCGGGAGGCAGGCACTTCTAAACTGGAATGACTGTCATGCATTAGTTCCCTTCTTTCAAACCCAAGGCCCCATAATCATCAGCACATATTTGACAGAAATGTGATTTCTGTTGTACGTCATGATGAAATCAAGACCACTCACACATGTGCAAAGAAAACAATTCTCAACTTACGTCAATTACCCAGAGACTTGATTCTGAGTTGGCTACAGCAGAATGAACCACACAATATTTTCCATATTTGATCCATTTCCAAAGGAATCTCAACTTTTCCAATGAAAATGACTAGTTGGAACAGCTGTCACATTAAAACCAGGGGAAAAGGCTTAATGTCACCTTTCTAAGTTTCCTCACATTTTATGGTAACAGATAAAATAATAGTAAAGACTCTGTTGGGGCAGAGAAAATAAGCTGGGACCCCTGTTCTTACAGTCTGAACTAAAATGTAGTTTGTTAAATTCTAACACCTTAACATTTCATCTCTCTTTTGACTCATTTTCAAGTTGTTCTGGTCTTTAATATTTTCTACCTTCTTTTCAGTTGAGGTTCTTCTCTGTTTCTTGTTATTTTTGTTCTTTTTCTTTGAGGGATGTGTGTTTTTCTGTATATGGAACCCAAGATAGGTAAATATAAAGAGACAGCGCTGGTAAAGTTGGAGGGAAGGGGAGCTAATAACAATGAGTACAAGACCAACAGAAATGTTCTAAAAGTGATTGTGGTGAGGATTGTACAACGAATTTATGATATGTCAATTATATGCCAATAAAACTGTTCAAAATAAATAAAATGATATTTGTGTGTGCTTGTTCTTCCCAGTCGTGTTCACCGGTAATAATGGTATTTGTTGTGAAAAGGTAATATGGTCTTTTGCTTTAATCACTTGACCTCATACCATGAGTATCCGTAATGTGGCTTCATATTCTTCTTAATGATCACTTAGAAATATTTATTTGTGTGGAAGAGTCAAGATGGCAGCTTAGTCACATACATCATGGGTTTTTAGTACAGCAAAATTTGAAAGAAAAAAAAGTGAACCAGAGGCAGCTGACCATCCTAGAGTCTAGAATGTCAAAAAAAAAAAAAGGATAAAGAATTGCATCAGACAATGAGGGCAAGAGGAGATGGAACAAATGCTATGAATGAGGGGGGCCACAGAGCGGAGAAACTGGGCCAGCCATCTGGGCTTGGCATGACCATCTTGAGACAAAGCCAGTAGGAATCCCAGATGAGAAAGACAACCTTCTAGCATCCCCAAGAAGCAATTGAGAAGCTTAGTAGACACACCTAGAGGTGAGCAGAAAATAATCTAGTTTCAAGGAGGGAAAGCACAGGAAATAGTTTCAGGGATCTTGGTAGTGGGTTACACATTGGGCTGCTAACCTCAAGGTCAGCAATTCAAACCCACCAGCTGCTCCTTGAGAGAAAGATGGGGTTTTCAACTCCCATAAAGAGTTACAGTCTACGAAACCCCCAGGGACCATTCTAATCTGTCCTGTGGGGTCACTATAAGTCGGAATAGCGGAGTAAGTGAATAATACCCCTAGAGGGGGGTGGGTGCTAGGAGTCACAGGCCTACACTCGAGGTGATCCATTACTATTAGGGTGGGTGGTGCACCTGAAGCAATAGATTCCCACCCAGCCATTCGACACAAAGCAACTCCCTTGCTCACACTGGAATGGGGTGAGGCCCAGCATGTTGATGGCAGCCAATGGGAAGTACCCAGACAACCTTGCTGTATGTACTGAGGGTCCCCATTTTTCCTGGTGACTAGAGTTACAATGACCCCCTAGTTCTTTACTTTGGGCCCTCCAGTTCTCCCTTAACCACCCTCCCAACCCCACAGTGGGCCTGACCAGCAACCCATCCGAGGAACAGCAGTGACCACACCTTCTCTGGACCAACTTCTACTTTCCCAACCCAGCACACATAGCATCCCCATCACCCCAGGTGGCATGAGACCAGTGGTAAGATTCACTCAGTTTGCATCAGTTCGGCAGAAATGATAGCTAATTTTTTGTTGTCTTCGGGTGAACCAGTTGGTAAAATTAGGATTCTCTCTAAAATGAGCAGCTGGGCAGCTACCCAATGTGAAAAATCACAAATGTACACTTCTTACTCTTTTTTTTACACTCATCTGCACAATAGCGTCAATGGTAATGCTCATTCTGTCTGAAGGTAGAAAAATTAGAACTATGCTTGCAATAAAAGTGGAGAATATTGCAAGTGAGGCCACCGATCAATAAACGATGTGGAAATATCTTAAGTAGCATTTTTTTAAAATCATTTTATTGGGAGGCTCTTACAGCTCTTGTCACAATCCATACATCCATCCATTGTGTCAAGCATATTTGTATTTATGTTACCATCATCATTTTCAAAATATTTTCTTTCTACATGAGCCCTTGATATCAGTTCCTCATTTCCCCACTTCACCATCCTCCCTCCCTCATGAAACCTTGATCATTTATAGTCCCCCTTCCCCCCCCCATGTCTTATATCAATCACAGTCTCTCTTCACCCACTTTTCTGCTATCCATCCCCCTAGGAAGGGGTTATATGTAGATCACTGTGATCGGTTCCCTCTTTCTCTCCCCACCTTCTCCTTCCCCTCCTGGTATCACTACTTTCATTATTGGTCCTGAGGGATTTATCTGTCCTGGATTCCCTGTGTTTCAAGCTCCTATCTGTAGCAGTGTACATGCTCTGTGCTAGCCGGATTTATAAGGTAGAACTGAGGTCATGATAGTGGGGGGAGGTGGGGAGAAGAAGCATTAAAGAACTAGAGGAAAATTGTATGTTTGTTTCATCGGTGCTATATTGTACCCTGACTGACTCCTCTCTCCTTGTGATCCTACAGAAAGGGATTGTCCTATTGTCTATAGATGGGCTTTGGGTCTCCACTCTGTACTCCTCCCCTCATTCACATTGATATGATTTTTTGTTTGGAGTCTTTGATATCTGATCCCATCAACACCTCATGATCACACAGGCTGGTGTATTTCTTCCATGTGGGCTTTGTTGCTTCTCAGCTAGATGGACAACTGTTTATCTTCAAGCCTTTAAGATTGCAGGCACTATGTCTTTTGATAGCCGGGAACCATCAGCTTTCTTCACCACATTTGCTTATGTACCCATTTTGTCTTCAGCCACCATGTCGGGAAGGTGAGCATCATAGAATGCTGAATTGTTAGAACAAAGTGTTCTTGCCATTGAGAGAGCACTTGAGTAGAGGCCCAATGTCCATCTGCTACCTTAATACTTAACATATAAATATAAGTACATAGATCTACTTCCCTTGTACATGCATGTATTTAGACCTCTATAAGTTTCCTTTACCACCTAGTTCTTTCCTCTATTTTCTTTAACTTTCCTCTTGTCCCACTATCATGTTTGGTCTTCATTTGGGTTTCAATAATTCCTCTCAGTTACATTGTCCTTGATTAAGCCCCACCAAGCATCCTACACCCTTCTCTCCATTGACTATAGATCACGTGTTGTTTCTTTGTCCCTGGGTTGGTTGCATTTTTATGGTTAAGTAGCATTTTTATTGTTTTTGTGTTAGATATCATTTAATATTTTTTAATCAATAATCTTTTAAATTCTTTCTTATACCATAATCTAATTTAGTGTGCCTCTTTTATTGTTCTTATTTAAATCTTAACTGAATGAAGTAATAGACTACTTTGCAGTATATAGTTTTTTAATACTTAGAGTGAGGAACTGCTTGTTAAATTATTTGAATCCCGCCACTGTATGAGAACATTCCATCGATCCCATGACCATCCCAGTGACTTGCTCCTCCACGCATCTGGGAGCCCTGAGTCCCGCCCAGTGACCCCTCACCGCTCTGATACTGGAACCCTGCCCTCTGGATCCTGGACCCCTGCCCAGTGAGCCATTACTCCCCTGAGCAGGGCACCAATGCTATGGTGACCCTGCCTACGAGATTCCACCTGCCGACCTGCCTCACTCCACGTCCAGTCACACAAAAGGACTGTAGCCCACAGGACCAGTAGACACCTCCCCTATCTGGCAAGTGAGGAGAGAAGGCCACCCTCCTATAAGCCCCTCCCACAACACATGAACTACTCTACTCAATAGAGAATACGCCCATCTGGCTCCATGCCACAGGGCTAACAGCAGAAGGCAACCAACCCCCACGCAGGCGACCCCAGCCACCTCAAGATTCAAGGTGGTGACTGTCTTTGCTCTTTTTCTATTTGTTTGGATTGTAGGGTGGATTCCATATTGGGTTTTTATCCTTTCTCCTTTTCTGATTTGTGCATTGATGGCTATGCGTTCTCCTCTAAGCACTGCTTTTGCTCTGCCCTAAAGGTTTTTGCTATGTGATGTGTTCATTCTTCTTGGATCCTATGAGTGTTTTCCTTGAATTTCCAATGGGGACCAGCTTTTAGCCATAACTAGGGAAACCAGGTGACATCACTGAACCTGGCAGGAAAGGAAACACCCTTTCTTGTTATGAATTCCTGTCCTGGACAAAAACTTGGATCAGAAAGCACTGTGTAGATGGCCTTGGCTATGAACTTGAACTCCTGAATTCATTTGATGATCTAATTTGGCTCCCCAAAATGATTATCCTGGTGGGGCCTAGTACTGGTACTCAGGTGGCCTGGAGGCCAGCCTGGGCTCTGGTAGCAGTGGACTGAGTGACACTGAAGTCACTTTGCTTATCTTTGACTCAGTTTCCTTATCTGCAGAAGCACTGGTCTGAAGAACCTAAGTTCAGAATAAGTCAAAAAGTCACCACAGTCTTCATGAAGTTGTAGAAGAGAGACATTTTCTCTCTTCTCCGAAAGAATTTTATATGATTACACTACCTGCTTCCCCTCAGTAGGTTTCCACAATGTCCTCTCAAAGGCCATGAACAAAGTTACTGAAAATCAAGCCTGCCTGTTCCCTGAGACCTACTGTGCTACTTCGTCAATAGATGGGGAGCTCAATTGTTCTTCCAGCAGCTCCTCAGTTTGCAGCAGGGAGCCTCACCTGTGGTCGGCAGGACACTGACTGATGCAACACATCAATCATCAGTGGGAAGCAAGGCGCATCCTTTGGAAGGAAAACTGGAACTAGCTTTGGAAAGGAGGAAACACAGGACTGAACGAACAAGCTATTCGCCCAGTTCACGGAAGATGATGGTCAACAATGAAAGTCCCCAATCCCTTTGTGAAGTTCCCCATCGAACTCCCTTGGACCTTTGACCAGGGAGGTAAATCATCTTGTCCTCAGACAGAGTACATTGGCAAGGGGATTCCTGAAAGCATAAGCAAACCAACCTCCCTGCCATCGAGCCGGTACCAACTCATAGCAACCCTATGGGACAGGGTAGAACTGCCCCTGTGGGTTTCCGAGACTCTCACCCTTTAGGGGAGTGGAAAGCCCCATCTTTCTCCCATGAAGCAGCAGGTGGTTTTGAACTGCTCCCCTTGCAGTTAGCAGCCCAATGTGTAACAACTTCACAATCAGGCTACCAGGGATCCTCCTTAGAGTTTGGTTAAAATTCACATCGTATCCATGGTTTTCCTTTCTGATCCTTTTGTTTCTTGGCGCTCCTTTCTATGACCGTCTGCTCTCTTTTGGATTGAGGTTGTTCTGTGTTTTGTTTTGTTTTACTGTTGTCATTGGTTTTATTTTTGTTTGGGGTGCCATTTTCTTTATATGAAATCCAGGCTAGGTAAATCACAGACACAGTAACTAGATTAATAATCCCTTATGGTTATGTCGGGGGAGATTGGGGGATCCCGGGGGCTAATCATGATGAATACAACCATGAAGGAACGGTTCTAAAATTGAGATGGTGGTGATGATGGATTTAACTCTCTTCCATATATTTAAATCGTTGGATTATATGGCTCACGGACTGTATGTCAATAAAATGGTAAAAAGAAAATAGAAGAAAACAAAAAGAACAGGTTATCCTACTCTTTGTCTAAAAGGGAGAAAACAAATGGTTGCTCACACGCTCACGGTGGGAACAAAGAAGGCCGCACTGCTGTACAGTGACCGACTGGGAGCTAGTAGGGCCAAAAAGCAGCTCAGATGGTCTTCAAATTATACCAGTTGCCTGGGATAGGGAAGGGTGAACCAAGAGGCAAGAAAAACATTGGCTTCTGTCTCTCTGCCAGTCCCACAGCACCGTCCTCTAGAAGCAACGCCTCTTAGATTTAGGCTTACTGACTAATCTGCAGCAAACAGATTTCACTACAGATTAGTCAGCAAACATACCTAAGCCCGGGCATCCTGGGTCTTCTGTCCCTGTCATGGATGGTAAACATGAAGAGTGATTGATTCTGAAGGAAGGTGCTGTGGGGCTGCGCAGAGACTGATGCTAGCCAGTCCTAGAAACCGAATCTTTGATGTGGTGAAAACTGTGATGTTTTCTACAGATCCGCATGTAAGCACAAGGAAACCAGTGGTGGGTGCGGCTGACAGTCTCTCTAAAGTATTTCCTTTTTATTTTCTCTTTACTGTAGATAAAAGAATGTTTTAAAATAGTAACCAGTCTCAGCCGTGCCTACATAGTAATTCCTCTCAAGAAACCTTCTGGCCACATCTGGGCCAAGCCACTAAAGGATGACCGCGTGATGTTCCATCAGTAGCCTTTGAGGTCCAAGACCCTCCAGAAACAAACTCATGAGTTAGAACCCCTGCCTCCTCAGAACCCATCTTTCAGCTTGTTTGGCTACAACCCAGGGGAAGAGGGGGAGCATTTCTTTTAATAACAGTTCCCACTGCCTCCTCTATCTACAAAGTCCTCTTTGAAGCCAAAGGAGGCGTGACCTTCCTGGATGGAATCGCACTTTTTTAGGTAAGCCAGTCTGTCTGTCTGTCTGTCTGTCTGTCTCTCTCTCTCTCCACTCTTCATTTATGAACATGGCTCTAGTTCATTAATGATAGACCATTCTCTGCCCCCAAATCACTCCTTCCTGCTCATTTCAGCATTTCAGGGTCGTCCCCAACTGGAGGTCCTGATCCCCACAGCTCCTTTCCCTGCGCCATCCTCCCCCGGCGTCACCACTATGTAAACCTGGAATCTTTTATGCCACTATCCATTCTGCTTTATAAAACAGAGCCATGCAACACATTGGAAAGAAAAATGGCACCTGTCAAATACCAAACCCTATGAAATGCCTGTGCAATTTCACTTTTCACCTAGTAAATATCCAATTATTTTCCAGAATCGCTCTTTCCAGAATTCAACTCTGTTTCCATGAATATTAAAAGTTTAGAGGTCTAGGAGAACAGGAAGGGCTGATTAAAAGCAGACGGGGTTCATTATCCAGCCTTTCCCACCCCCCTTACAACTCACCCTCAGCCCAACCCAGTGTTCGCTCTCAGAAAGGGTCCCATGAAAATTCTGCAAAGAAAACCTTATTGGCCAAAATCACCAAGGGTGGAGCTCTGTTTTTCGGATGCTTTCGGATGGGGACCATGATAAAGGAAATGCATTTCAGGCCAGTTTCAGGGAAGAGAACAGCTTCGCAAGTGCTGCCTGCTGTGGCGCTGCATAGCGGATCTGCCTGGTGGTCGAGGGGAGCTCTCTGCGGGAATGCCGCCATTCTCAAAACTTGGTAGTGCCCCTTGGAGAATACAACCCCTAAGAACCAAACCCACTGCCATGAGGTTGATGCCAATGCAAGGCTACCCTAGAGGGATGGAGGGAATGAGGGTACTTCTCCTTAGAGGTTCCCAGACGATCCTTGTCATAGAAAGAGTCCTTGTGGTATACTGATTAAACACTTGGCTGCTTACTAAAAGGCTGGCAGTTCGAACCCATTAACTGCTCTCTGAGAGAAATCTGAGGCCATCTATGTGCAAAACGATTGACAGCCTGGAAAACCCTACAGGGCAGTCCAACTCTGTCCTACAGGGTTGCTACAAGTCGGAATCAACTCAACAGTAGTGGATTTTGCTCTCTCTCTCTCTCTCTCTCTGTGTGTGTGTGTGTGTGTGTGTGTGTGTGTGTGTGTGTGAATTAAGATTTATGCAGGGAGATCAGTAGGCCTTTCTCGCATGGAGACGCTGGGTAAGTTGAGGCCACAGATTATTCACCAGTAACCCAGCACTTAAGCACCCCATCACTGGCAAGCTCTAAACTGAGCCCTAGGAGAGGAAGGGGTCGGCTAAAATCCTATCTCCTGTGAGTGGGGAGCTTTGCCTTGGACCTCCCTCCCCGCAGGCACCTCTCATGGGAACGCTGCTGAAAGAGTCTGCGCTGAATGGCTTGGAGTCATTTCTCAATACAATCCATGACAGCTCCAGGGGCCACAAGTTAATGAGTCATCTTTTACTGCTCCCCTGAGAAGTGACTCAAAGCAAAGCCCAAATGGGTATTTTAATGCAAAGCACATGAAGAGAGCAGGGGGCTGGAGGAAGTGTCCTCTCAGGCGGAGGGCTGCTGCTCTCCCACTCGGCTGCAAGAGCTCTAGGCCTCAAGAGCCGGTTCCATGACGAAGCCAGGGCCAAGGAGAAGGCTGGGAAAAGCTGCATTTGAGCGGGCAGAGGTCACTCTTGCCTGGAGTCCATATCGGACCAGAAAGGCAAAGGAGCCTTTTAACAACCCCACCCCCTTGGCCAGAGGTATAGGGCTTTGGAAGCATCTCAGAAATCTTTTAAGAATTGAAAACCTTCCAAAGTTGAGGCCACTTCGGTAAGACCGGGTTGAGCCGAGGTGGGGGAGTTGACGTTCGGCAGGATTTGAAAGGTAAGAAACAAGAAGAGTTGGCTTAAGCATCCAGGACCCACCTGTGCCTTCCTTCTCCCCACCCAGGAGTCCCTGGTGGTTGGTGTCACCTCTCCTCCTCAGACCATCTTCTAGAACAGCAGTTCTCAACCTGTGGGTTGAGATCCCTTTGGGAGTCGAACGACCCTTTCACAGGGGTCGCCTGATTCATCACAGAAGCAAAATGACAGTGATGACGTAGCAACGACAATCATTTTCTGGTTGCGGGGTGTCACCACCACTCGAGGACCTGTATGAAAGGGTCACGGCATTCAGAAGGTCGAAACCATTGGGCTAGAACCTTCATGCTTTGCTGTTGGGAATGTAAGTGGGGTCGCTGCCGAGGAAGAAAACCATTTGGCGAGGCCTCAGTAGGTTCAGGAGTTCCTGAGCAGTGCATAGGCTTTACAAGTCTGGTTACCACAACGGGTGGAAGGTATGAGGCCACCCAGAGGCACTCCACAAGAAAGGCTTGACAAGCGACTTCCAAGAAAGCAGCCACTGCAAACTCTCTGGAGCACAGGTCTACTCTGACCTACCTGGGGTCTCCACGAGTCCGAATCAACCCGATGGCACCTGGTGTGGTTCCACTGCCATCTCGTTAACCTACTGTGACAAGGCAACTCAGAGCAACCGGATAGGACACAGCAGAATTGCCCCACAGGGTTCCCCAAGGTTGAAATGTTTATGGAAGCAAACAGCCTCATCTTTCTCCCACAGAGCAGCTGCTGGGCTGGAACCACTCACCTTGGGGTTAGCAGCCCAATGCTTACCACACTGTGCCACCGAGACCCCCTTCAGGTTACTGTTTGATACAACAATTCCACTCCTCGGTTGGTGTCTGAGAGAACTGAAAACATTTGTACATACCAACTTGGACATGAACGCCCATAGCAGCATCTTTCACACTCACTCAACGTCTAAATAACTGAGGAACAGGAATGGATAGACATCATGTGGCCTAGTCATAAAACGAAATGAAGGACCAACACATTACCACATAGATGAACTTAGAAATATTATGCAGGAAGAAAGAAGCCAGACACAAAAGGCTACATACTATAATTCCTTTTTTTCCCCCTCAGTGTTCAGAATGGGCAGATGGACAGACTGATAGGTACAGAGAGAAGATTTCCAGTTGCCTCAAGCTGAGGAAAGAAGCTCTGGTTGCGCACACTGTGGGGTAAGTGTTGGGCTGCTAACCAGAAAGCCAGTAATTCAAACCCACCAGCCACTCCTCAAGAGAAAGATGAGGCTGTCTGCTCTCCTAAATATTTACAGCTTCAGAAACGATAAGCAGCCCATATAGTCTATTCTATAAGGTCACCAGGAGTCAGAATTGATGGCAGAACCAGTGGTGAGAATGGCGATACTGGGAGCATGGAGGGAAGGTGGGGTCAAAAGGGGGAACTGATTGCAAAGATCTACATATAACCTCCTCCGTGGGGGACGGACAACAGTAAAGTGGGGGAAGGTAGGCGTCGGAAGTATACGATATGACAAAATAATCATCATTTATAATTAACAAGGGTTCATGAGGGAGGGGGGAGCAGGCAGCGAGGGAAAAATGAGAAGCTGATACCAAGGACTCAAGTAGAAAGCAAATTTTTTGAGAATGGCGATGGCAACAAATGTACAGATGTGCTTGACACAATGGATGGATGGATAGATGGATTGTGATAAGACTTGTATGAGCCCCCAATACAGTGATTAAAAACAAAAATAAGAAAATAAAAACCGTTCCGAAGCTACATAATGATGGTAGCTGCACAATGGACTTCATGCCACTGACTTGTTTACTTTAAAATGCCAAATGCAGGAATAAGAATGGGAATAGAGAAACCAAAAGGGTAGGGGGGAGGGGGAAGAGGTGGGGAGGGAGGGGGGCACCGATCACAATCAATGGCACATAACCGCACACCCTCATCCAGGGGGGAGATCAACAGGAACCAGGGGGAAGGGAAACAGCGGCTGGTGTGAGAATTGAAAATAATTAACAATCTACAATCTATCAAGGAGTCACGAGGTTTGCGAGGAGGGGGAGGGAGGGGGAAAAAGAGGAGCTGATCCCAAGGGCTCAATGGAAAGTAAATGTCTAGAAAAGAAAGATGGAATATGTGTACCAATATCTTGGATACAAGTGATGTATGGTTCATAACAAGACTTGTAATGGCCCCCAATACAGTGATTTTTTTTTAAATGCCGAATTCTATGTTACATATATTTTCACACAGGTGCACATGCGGTCATCGCAAAGCGTGGTTCTCTCACCAGAATCAACTAGACTTAGCACCAAGTTCTATCAGTGCCCAGACATACAACTGCTTCTGCATTAAAGGTCACTGTTAGTTTTTAAAGGAGCCCTGGTGTCGTAGTGGGAAAGCACCCAGAAC
Source organism: Tenrec ecaudatus (assembly GCF_050624435.1). Classification (NCBI taxonomy): domain Eukaryota; kingdom Metazoa; phylum Chordata; class Mammalia; order Afrosoricida; family Tenrecidae; genus Tenrec; species Tenrec ecaudatus. The sequence goes on from NC_134548.1 coordinate 148,404,700, forward strand.
TAATGGAAAGGTCAACAGTTCAAGAGCACCACTCTGCTCTGTGGGGAACAGAGAGGTGGCAGCGTGATGCTGTAAAGACTACGAGCCTTGGCAACCCCAGGGACAGCTCTGCCCTGTCCTGTCGGATGGCTAGGAGTCAGGACTGACTGGATAGCCATAGGTTTGGGGTTCGGTTTGAGGCTGGGTAATTTTTCAGTTTCCTTAAAATCAGGAAACTGCAGCACAACTTGCAGCACCACTAGGGCTCCTGACCCAGAGCCAGAGGCAGGTTCAAACATCAAGAGCAGCTGCCTCGATGTCACGAGGAGCAGCCACTTCTGCCTGCCCTCTTGTGGACCTTGTGGCCTCCCATCTGAACTGATTATTCCCCTCACGTTTCGTCAGTTTGACCCCTGGGCCAGTGTCTGTCACATTGACGCTGATGTATCGCAGTGCCATGGGTGTCCGAGCCGAAATGTACACCGGAGGTTTGTCAATGGCTGATTGCTTTGAAGCTGATTGCCAGGTCTTTTTATGGAGGCCCCTCGGAGTGCGCTTGAACTTCCAGCCCAGCATACTGACCACAGAAGGACGGAATCCCCTCGATAGCAAGTGGTTGTTAACTGCAAACCAGCTCACATGTATCCGTCCATGTCTTAATCGGGTCTTTGAGATCTGTCACAATGGTATGCTACAACGAGCCCATTTCGGCTTGTTGAGTGCCAAATGGGAGCATCTCTTCCCAACTCAGAGTCTGTGACATCACTCTCACAGCTTGAAAGCCCCTGTATTTACACCATGGGGATTGGCCAAAGCTATAATCAAAGGTTTTCCCTTGTCTCTGCTTATCTCCACCCTGAACCAGCCATTAAGCATTGACCAGGACACCACTGGACAGGGGGCTGTGTTAGTCTGGGTACATTAGAGAAACAAATCCACAGAAACTCATGTATAAGAGAGAATTTTATATAAAGGGTAAGTGCACATCAAGAAAACATCCCAACCCAGTGCTGCCCAAGTCCACAAGTCCAATATTAGCCCATATGTCTGACACCAATCCACTAAATCCTCCTCCATCCCACAAAATGCATGCAATGATGCAGAAGGAAAGCCGAATCAATGGATGTGTAAGCATCTCAGCGCTGGCAGGGGTCTGCACACAGCTGCTCCAGTGCATCGGGGCTGCATCGGGGTAGGTCCATGTGGTTTCTCCTCAGGGATGTCTTGCAGGAAGTGAGCCTTGGCAGCTGAAGCAGGGAACAGGCTAAGGCAGCTGAACCCTGGTCCGACCATCAGAAAGCAAGAGACCCGAGAACTAGAAAGGCAAAGCTCATCGAGCCATTTATCTCTCCACCCTTCAATTAACCCCACATGTGTTTATTGGCCAGGTTGGCACAATAAACAAAAACTATCTCAGGGGCCATGGCTGTATAAGGCCCAAAGTCCCAGTGTCTAATGACTTTATCAAGACTGGCTACCAGATTTGGGGGACTTTGCACTAAAGAAAAATGTTGGGTCTCTTTCTCAACAAACTTTTGTTTGGAACAAGAGCCCTGCCAAGAGATCCTGGTCCCTAAGAGCTTCTCAGTTTTAGTCAGGATATAATTGGAGCCTTTCCGGCTATACTGTCATCTCCTATTAAGTTGCTACGGAGTGCATTCTGACTCCTGGGGACCCCATGTGCATCAGAAAAGAGAATTATGCGCCTTACCCCTCTAGGTGGATTCAAACTGCCAAACGTCTGGTTAGTTGATATCACCTGGGAATTTCCCTGCATGTGTCCCAGGGATAAGGTCAGTAAAGGTGCAGCCAGTGCTTCTACAGAGCAAAGCAGCCTGGGCAGACCCAAAGTAAGAAGGGAAGACAGAAGTAGGAAGAGACATGTCTTGACTTCTCAAAAGCGAAGTGTCATGGAACAAAGGGGGGCCGGCAAGCGGCACGCTTGCAGTACTCACTGTGTGGCTTGGCGAGAGTGGCATCCCCTCACTGTGCTGGTCAGTAGCCTCACTTGTAACACATTGAGCCTTGCGAACCAATTGAACCAGCGGCCCTGGAGTCGATGCCAACTCATGGCAGCCCTCTTGTGCACCAGAGCAGAACTGTGTTCCACTGCTTTGTGCGCGCGCGCGCGTGTGTGTGTGTGTGTGTGTGTGTGTGTGTGTTTTCTCCCACGAGCTAGTTTTTTTTTTGGGGGGGGGGAGTAGGGGGGAATGAATGACCAGCCCTTTCCTCCGAGGCCCCTGTGGGCAGATTCAAACCTCCAACCTTTCCATTAGCAGCTGAGCCTGTTAACTGTTGGCACCAGCCAGGGACTCTGCAGGTACAAGATACAGACCTCCCTTTTTCAGCTTGTCGCTAGCTCTGGGATGTTTGCTTGGTTTACTATCTGCCATTATCAATTTCTCTTCAGAGGAATTTCAAGACCACCCAAGAATCCACACGGTTCAAATAGAACGCAAGTTGTCAACACAAAACCCTCCTGGCCCCTCCGGATACATAAGGGAGGGCTGAGGGGGCTCCCTGAGAAGAGAGTGGGGCTGGTACCTTCCCCACCCGCAGACCCAGGGGCTCAGGGCCTTGTATGTGGTATTGTGTGGATGACATTCCGGAGCTCCTCTTGGGGAATATCAGAGAGAAATCCCACAGCCCCACGGCCCCTCCCCTCCAAAGCCTGACCATGATGTTCTCAGCAGGGGTTTCTGGGACTGGGGTCGAATTTGATGCTAAGGAGGAAAAAAAAAACACTAAAACACTGTTCTCTGGAGAAGGGGGAGACATGATAAGAGCTGTTTTCCAATATCTGTGGACGAAAGCACAAACTCCTTCTTTGTAACTCTCGCGGACAAAACTGGGGGCAGCAGCCCGCAGACGCTACCCAGACACTGAGCCCAGCTCAATTTAAGGGGAGTCCTTGCTAAGGACAAAAGGTGATGCACAAGGCAAAAGCCTGCCCAGACAGGTCCCATTTAAAGCAGGAGCTGCATGTGACAATCCAGATACATGGTCTCACTAAAGCTCCTGCACGCCCCAACAAGACTCATGAATGCCCCGGACGGACCCATTCACACTGGAATGAAGTCAATCTACAGAATTAGGAACTCTAGGCTGGCATGCCGCTTTGGGGTTATGGAGTGGTCTTTCGCTCAAAAAGCTCAAAACCTGTTGTACCTGACCCTATCATTTGCCATGGGATAGTTTTCTACATGATCCTGGGACAAAGACCTCCTACCACTTCCCAGAGGATCTCTGCCATTTCTGGAAGGATTGGAAGCCACCAACAGGTTTCCTGATTCAGAAGCCCCACAGGGCCCCCAGTGGCAAGTGTAAGCCCCACTGCTCTGGGAAGGATGAGGCTCACTTGAGCCATTTGAAAATCCTCTCATTGTGTTGAGATTGAGGAGAGAACAAAATGCCGAACTTTCCAAGTTCAAAGTCTATTTGCTACTGAGGGGGAAAGAAGACATCTGGTTCATAGTTAAATAAGACGGATCCTAAGGGATCTTGGCTTGGGCAATAAATTGCTTTTCTAAATGTGCCTTTTAACAATTTAAACATACATGCGTCAGAAACGCATGGATTAAATGTTTAAAAACAACAACAAAAAGAAACCACACAGAAAAACTTAGAGACGCTGTTGGATTGGCAAACAATGGAGACACTAAGAATAATGGAAAAGAGCTTTTCAAAGGATTGCCAATCAATCCTGTCTCCCCTCCCTGCCTAGCTATTCTGTGTCCATCAAGTAAGAAGCATGCGCTGAGGGACTACTGTGCCCTCGGCATCTGTTGTGTTGGTGACAGCTAAAAAGAATCACAGGCCAGGAACAAGGCAGTCTTCAACAAGATAGCCCTTTTATTGTGAAGAAGAAGAAGAAAATATATTCCAGGCCTTATGACCCTATTCTAAAACATGGTGAGAGGCAACTTCAAGGAGCCAAATCATGGACTGTGAGCCCCATAACCTTCTGGACAATGGAATGCCCTTTCATCCTGCACACCCATACCATATAGGGTTCGGATGGGAAGGGTAAGGGGAGCCAAAGTACACAAAGCAGAGACACAAGGACTCCTCAGTTATGGATTGTTATAAAACCTGTAGGCGCCCCCAATAAAAGATTTATTTATGTTTTTAATGGCCTGCCATTTACAAAATGTTCTGAGGAACTCTCTGTGGGTGATCTATGTTTTTCCTGAAAGCTACCTGGACCAAAGCTGGGCAAGCAACGGAGTCCTCACAAGTTCAGGTTCTGTCTCTCTGAGGGCACATATGTGCAAGTGGTGACTGAGCCCTTGTGATTGGATGACTGTACATGGAGTCTTTGGCCACTACTAGGTTGTCAGTCTTGTGGCCCAACCATCAGCTCTGGTATGGGCTCACTCAGAAAGAAGCTCATGAAGTCTACCAAAGCCAGGCCCCTCTGGTGGCCGTGACTGAGCAGAAGCAGGCTGGGCAGAAATCAAATCCCCCCCCTGTCCCTCCCCCCACACCTCTCTCTCTCTCTCTCTCACACACACACACACACACTTCAAAGAGGCAGAGAGCGGACTGGTATCTAGGATCCAGGAGGAATGAAAAGAAGTTCAATAGCAAAATTTAAGAAGCGATATCTATTCGGGAAAAATACTCAGGTCACTGGAAAATTGGGATGTCAGATTGAAAAAGGCACTGATTCCATGTGAACCTGAAATACCACAGGACCTTGTCATTTAATGACTATCGATTACAGGCCAAGTGTATATTTTGCTGAAATTTCTGTACCTTAAAAAAGAAAAAAATGGAGAAAAACAATAAATAATTAATTGCTTAGGGAAAATTAGAGACAGAGGTTAGTGGAAGTAGTTATAATGGAAAATACTATATCACTATTTTTATAAAGGCAATGGTGTCTGAGTGAAGAATATGCAAGAATTATTTAAAATATTTTTGCATCCAAGTCTAAAATGATTTCCCCCTAAATAAATAATTTAAAGACTGAAACCAAAGTCTACCAAACTCTATGAGAAAGAATGCTCACAGGATTCTGACTTGGTTTAGCCTCAGAACTGAAAACCACCCAAATGTCCATCAACACTAAAACTGACAGTCTCATACATTCGTCATATGAAATACTACACACTGACCTATAAGCCACCCAACAACATGGATGGATTTCAAAGACACAATGTTGAGCCAAAGAAGCCAGAAAGAAACAAAGGGAATCTCTCTTATGAGTCCATCTATATGAAGTACACAAAGAGGTGACGGTGGTAAGAATAATGACTGCCTGCGATGGTGCTGTCAGGTAAGCCTTGGGCTGTTAACCACAAGGTCCGTGGTTCAAACCCATCAGCTGCACTGCAGGAGAAAGATGAAACTACTTGCTCACCGAATGATTTGTAGCCTCATAATGAGTCAGTCAACTTGATGGTAGTGGATGGCTGGAAGGAGTCCTTGAATGGTACAAACACTTAAGCCATCAATTGAAAGGTTGTAGGATGGTGATGTCATAGGAATGCATTGGGCTGCTAAACACAAGGTCAGCAGTTGAAAAGCACCAGTCACCCCCTGGAAGAAAGATGAGACTTTCTACTCCCATAAAGAGTTACAGTCTAGGAAACACAAAGGGGGGCGGTTGGGCCCTGTCTGATAGCGTCGAGCTGAGTTGGAGTCTACTCGATGGCAGTGAGGATTGAATACACCCAGCTGCATCGTGAAAGAAAGGCCTCGCAATTGCTTCCGAAAGGTCTCAGCCTTGAAAACCCTCTCGAGGGCAGTTCTACTCTATACATACAGGGTCGCTAAAAGTTGAGTCAACCCGATCGCCCGATGAGACTGGTTAGGTCTTGGCGTGCAGGGGGTGGTGTTAACAGGGGGAGGGAGATAGGGGAACGTGTCATGTGCTTGGAATCTACCAAGTCCTGAAGCTCTAAGGTGGGATTTGAGCGCCTGAATGGATATAAATTTCACCCCCCAATTCCAGACCAACTGCTGTGGATTCTGACCACGGGCAATCCTCCATGTTGCCTAGTAGCACTGCTCCCCCCCCCCCCCCCGCCCTGGTTTCCTCGTCTGTAATCTTTAAGGACGCAGATCACCAGCCCTCTCTTTTGTGGCACCCCGGGGTGGATTCAATGGCAAGACCCTAAATCAGTCATGGAATGCCAGACATTTCCGCCACCTAGAGACCAACATGCAAATTGCAGCTCAATAAAACAATTTTTTAACAATAAAAAGGGAAGCAAAAAAAGGTGTGGCATTTGAGTGCACCCCTACCTGGCACCTCTTCCCTTCTTTGCTGTTCCTCAGAAGCTCATTCCTTATCATTTTCTGGGTTCTAGGTTCAGAGAGAGCATTGATTTGCCTGCTGGCACAGTGGGCCAGGCTAACCACAAGGTCAGCGGGTTGAACCCCCCAGCCACTCTGCAGGAGAAAGACGAGGCTTTCTGCTTCTGTAGAGATTTACAGCCTCAGAAACCCAAAGGATCGGTTCGACTCTGTCCCAGAGGTTCATTGTGGGTCGGAATTGAGTTGAAGGCAGTCAGTTTGGTTTGGGTTTCGGTGCCTGGGAGCTGACAGTGTACTGTGATGATCCCTTTAGCCGAGCAGTTGATACTGAGACATGTGCTCAACCAGAGTGCCTGCTCCTTCCTTCTAGTGCTTTCTCTAGATTCTCCGTGCTCAGGGATTCCCTACCCACTTCCAGGGCCTGTGCTCGCCTCTGCCCCTAGTCTGTCTTCCTAAGGGGGTGCATTGCCACCAGTGTGCATGCCCCATAGACAGGAAGACCCTGGTGAAAAGGTAGGTACAAGGTGAGACTGGGGGGTCTGGGACTGGTCCTTTCTGTCATGCTTCTGCATGGAATTCCAAGGACTCCAAGAAGTTCACATCTGAACCTGGACTTTCAGATTGTTATGCAGCTGTGTATTCTTTATTCCGGTGGGCAGGTCAACCCATTTTAGCACTGGTAGCTTGCGTTGACTTGTCGATGTTCAGACATATTGTTTGTGGGCTTCCATTTGTACCTTTTCTCCTGGGCTCTACAGATGTCTGAACACCAACCCCATTGATGTTGAAACCGTTCCGACTCATAATGGCCTTATAGAACAGAGGACAGCTGTTTCCAAGGCTGTCATCTTGACATAAGCAGATCAACTCATCTTTCTTCCATGGGGTGGAGCAACTGGTGGCCTGGGACTGCCAAGATTTAGGCACATCGTTGAGCGTTTCATCACTGTGCCACCGTGCCGCCTTGTCTGACATTTAAAAAAGCCTCAAATCACTGCCATCTCGTTGATTCCAACTCAGAGGGATCCTACAGGACCGAGTAGAGCTCGCCCTGTGAGTTTTCAGCACTAAATTTTTATGGGAGTAGAAAACCACATGGACAGGCTGGTACTTTCCAACTGCTGACGTTTCAGTTAGCAGCCCTTGTATAGCCCCTATGCTATCAGGCTCCTAAGATTATATATAGATTTGTTCTTACCTGTCTGCTGTGGGTCCCTTCCAACTCACAGCCACCCCCAGGTGCGTCAGAGGAGGGCTAGCCACCAGAGGGCGTTCAAGAACTCCTTTCTAAAGCACAGTGCCAGCACTTTCTTCTGAGGTGTCTTTAAGTCAGTGGTTCTCAACCTTCTGAATGCCTAAACCGTCTCATACAGTTCCTCATGTTGTAGTGACTGTCCCCCCAACCATAAAATTATTTTTGTTGCTGCTTCATCATTGTCATTTTCCTACTGTTATGAATCATCATGTAAAGATCTAATCTGCAGGATGTATTTTCATGGTTACAAATTGAACATAATGAAAGCATAGTGCTTCATCACCAAAACAATATGGCATTCTATGTTGTGAAATTTTTATTTCTTTTTTTTTAATTTTTTTGAAATTTTTATTTCTAATGACAAGTGACATTTTGTCATGAAGCATGGTGTAGCATGGGTGACAGTCTTCACGTCAGGTACTCAGAGGTGGGCATATCTGCATGTGGGTGGACCCACCTGGAGACGGATAGAGGATCGATGTCTCAGTTCCTAAGACCATTAGAAATAGGTGTTTTCCAATGGTCTTAGGCGACCCCTGTGAAAGGGTCATTTGACCCCTAAAGTGGTTGCGACCCACAGGTTGAGAACCGCTTCTCTAGGTGGACTTCACCCTCCAATGTTTCAGACAGCAGTCAGGCATGCTAATAACTGGCCCCGTCCAGGGACTCCAGACTGTGCACATCTGCTGAATGAAGAGCCCGGGATGCTAGTTCTGGCTACACATGTGCATTTCTTTCATGGGGTGCAAATGGGACTCCATTCGTCAGCCTCAGCCACTTACTTGAAAGCAATTCAGATACTGGAGGCACCAAGCCTAAGGTGGCTGGAGTGTTGGGTTCGTCAACCTGAGTGTCACTGACCACCACTGTGCATTCCTTCTCTTAAGCCAGAAACCAAACCCGCCGCTATCAAGTCCATTCCAACTCATAGAACCCCTCCAGGGGCAGAGCATAATGGGCCTTTCGGGTATCTGAGGCTACACACCTTTCTGGAAACACACAGCCTCAAGGTCCCCCTTCAACTGCTGACCTTTCAAATAGAAGCCCCGAGTTACCTCAGCAGCACACACAAACACTCACAATAGCCAATGTGGAGCTGTCATTCCTATTGCTTGTAGGACTTGGTCAAGCCTAGGCCCGAGAATAGTCGCTGCAAAAGGACGTCACGCTCGGCACAGTCGGAGGGCAGCATACAAGGGCACCATGCTGAGTCAAGGGCAATGACAACGAAGATCCTTGATGAGATGGATTGACACAGTGGCTGCAATGATGGCACATGATAGGTGTGCAATGGCACGTGATTGGGTGGGGGGGGAGGAATGGATGCATCGGGGAGCTCGGGAGGACAGTTGTGAAAAGCAACTGGGCAAAGTCCTAGAGGCAACAGGGAATCATGGAAATTCCTTGAGCAGGAGAGTGACTTGCAAAATGAAGAGGGTTCAGAAGATGTGTCTGATATAAAGGGGAGACTAGCGGCAAGGACATCAGTAATAGGAGGTGATCCCCTCCACTTGGCTCATGGCAATAATCTCACCTCCAGATTTTTCCTCCGGTGAAATCAGTGTAGGAGGGTAAAGGGTGATTGGGAAACTTCATTCCATTTCCCATGGACTAGATTTTCCATCAGTTCTCTATTGCAGTGGCTAGATCTGGGGACAAGTGCAAGGGCCAAGGGTCACCTAACAAGACATCTGCCTTAACACTATGGGGGTAGCTGCCCATCAAAGGACCCAAACCCACTCGGTGGAAAAGTGCGCATGGGACACCTTTTCTCGCCAGCCATCTGAATCGCCAAGGGCACTTCATAACCCAGTTTCTTTTTGTACAAACTGCTGGATTGGTGAAGTTTGCGCATTCCCATAGGGTCACTTTGCAAATACACAATACATTCCAATAGGAATATTCCATGAATGCTTTAAATTGGCAAGAGATCCCCACCCAATTTACCGGAGCTAATGGAACTGTCAGCTGCTCCTAGCATTTCTACTGGACCACGCGCACCGCTCTACCAAATGAAGGAGATGCAAACAGAGGTGGGTTCTGGTAGTGCAGTGAGACCTGCACATGGTCAAGCACGCAGGCAATGGCAGCACTCTGTCTCCTCGCCTGGGAACCAGGTTCAGCAGAAGAGCAGCTACCGTTTCTCAAGTGTTTACTATATGCTAGACGCAGGCATCCTCAAACTATGGGCCGTGGGCCACATGCGGCCCACCGAGGACATTTATCTGGCCAGCCGGGTGTTTTTGCCCCATTTGCTTTTTTACTTCAAAATAAGATATGTGCAGTGTGCATAGGAATTTGTTCATAGTTTTTTTAAAAAAAAAACTATAGTCCGGCCCTCCAAAGAGTCTAAGGGACAGTGAACTGGCCCCCTGTTTAAAAATTTGAGGACTCCTGCATCTGAGGTGCTAGAGACCTTCAAACATTTAATTTTCCCACAAACTTTTGAAGCCTCCCTCCTACTTGGCAGACACTCTCTACCTAGTTCCATCTGTACCACAGCCCTGAGCAGGAGGAGGTTTATCCTTCTAGTTTATAGCAAAAACGACAAAGACTAAGTAACTCAGCAAGACCCAGAGAGGACTCAGCCCCCAAGTCTGGCCTATTTCACTCGGCTGTTGGAACAATCAGACTAGCAAAGTGTCTGGCATCATATAAGCACTCCACAATGGCAGCTCTGGTGAGTACTGGAGCCCCAGAAAATCCCACCAGTCAAGTTCTTGGCTGCAACCGGGAAGATGAGAGGCTCCAGTCCACCCAGAGGCACATTGGAAGAAAGGCTTGACAAGCTACTTAAGGAAATCAGCCATTAACACCCAAAGGAGCACAGCTGTACTCTGAAGTTGTCAAGGATCGTGTCTTGCTTGACTACACAGCCAATGCTCACGGCAGCAGCATCAAAGAGGTCACAGCCCCCATTGCATTGAGTGAAGCTGCTGCACAAGATCTCTGTAAGGTGTCCAAAAGCAAGCACGTGACTGCGACGATGAAGGCGCTCCTCACCCAAGCCCTGGTGGTATCAATTGCCTCCTATGCCTGTGAAAGTTGGACCAGGAATAAGGAAAACCAAAGAAGATTCACTACGTTTGGATTGCGGTACTGGGGGAGAATCCCGAAGGTGCCATGGACTGCCAAAAGGACAAGCCGATCGGGCTTGGAAGGACAGTCAAAGTGCTTGGAGAGGCCAGGCCCTGGAAACGGACATCCTCCTTGATAAAGTGGAGGGGCCGCGAGGAAGAGGAAGACTGTCAACAAGATGGACGGACCCGTGGCTGTAACAGTGGGCCCAGACAGACGAACAATCATGAGGACAGTGCAGAGTCAAGCAATGATCTGTTTTTGGTTTGGTTTGGTTTTTAATCAAGCTCATTTACTGTTTAAATGTTCACCTAAAATGAAAAAAAATTTTAGTGTTTAAACACACACACACACACACACAAAGAACTCTCTACCTAAGAAACACCCCATAAAAGTGTCTACTCTGACAGGTTCCCACCATAGACAGGTTCCAGCTTTTTGTAGTTTTCACTGTATTAACTCAAACCAGTCCTTCCTTTGACTTCCTGACCTGCTAAGCAGGCCAGAGAATTGGTGGCAATTGTTGTAGTGTGTCTTCGCATTGCCCACATCCTCCCCAGGCCTCATGCTTCCATCTGCCTGGCCTCCCTGTCCCTCCTGAGCATCTTTCCTTGGGCTTCAGGCAAAAGTTATCCTTGCCTTGTATAGTGGATTGTTCTGGAGCTCCTCCCATGGTAGGATTCTTTTCTGCCCCATAGAGAGGGGCAGAAAAGCGGTTCCCGTGGAAAAATAGGTGAGACCCAGAACAACAAGGCTGTCCCGTCAAGTTCTGGCTCTCACAGATTTGACTCTATTACCGAGCAATGAACCAAAACAAGAATCCTGTTCCAGCCTGATATGTTGCTGGGATTAAAAGCGAGATGCATCCCAGTCCACGACTGGCTTGTCTTGTGCAGTGTGAAGATGGCAGCTCGAGCTGAGCCCACTAAACATAGTCACCAACCCCACCCAGCTTGGAAACCCAGGCCTTGGCAGGTCCTTTTTCTGGCCAAACTTGAAAAAGAGACCCTGAAGCCTCTTTCTTCAAAGCTTACCTGAGCGGGCAGAGGCCATCATCCTCCTGCACCAATATGCCTGAACTAGGAGCAAATTAAGATTGCTATCAATTGCTCCCTTAGGCACCGGGTTCTCAGGAAATACTGGGTACAATTCTTTTGCTAATTGTTGCCTAACCCCTATGCCCAGTGCAACCAAACTCTGCTGGCTCCTCTGCCGCCTTCATGGTCAGTGGTGATACACTGGCTGCTTCATAGATTATTGATGACCAGATCTGTCTTCCTAGTCTATCTTGTGGTTCACAGCCCAACAGATAACCACACCTCGTCCTAGGCTAGCTTAACCTGAGAGTTCCACTGAAACTGGTTCAGTATCATGGCAACACATAAGGTTCCACTCACAGAAGAGAGATGACTGCATACGGAAGCGCACTGGGAGGAGCATGGAGGAATCACCTGGAGGTCTCCAGCATGCAAAGTGAGGATTCTTCCACTGAGCTACCACCGCCCTCAGTCAGCAACCTGGTGCTCGTGTGTGGTCTGGAATGGGTAAACACTTAGAATGACTGACTGCAATATTATCACTGCCATCAAGTCCAGACTGATGCATGCAACCCGATAGGACAGGGTAGAGCTGCCCCTATGAGTTTCTGAGAGGAATGGAGAGCCCAGTCTTCCTCCGAAGGAGCAGCTGGTGGTTGAGAATTGCTGGCCTTAAGGATCACATCCTAACTCTTAACCAGAGCTTAAAATCAAAAGATATATGTAATCTGAGAGATGTGTAATAATCATGGTCTAATGTAGTTACTCACTTTGTATTAAATAATTCCTCTTTACTAGGCAGGATATAAGGAGCTCTGGTGGCATAATGGTTAAGCACTCAGCTGTGAAACAACAGGTTGGTGGTTCAAACCCATCTAATGACTCCCATGAAGACTGTTCTTGTTGTGAGCTGTACGTGGATTCCAACTCTTCAAGACCCTATAGGACAGAGGAGAACTACCTCCATAGGGTTTCCTAGACTGTAGATCTTCATGGGATGGGGCCCTGGTAATACTGTGGTTAAGTATTTGACTGCTAACTGAAAAAATTGCAGATTGAAACCCACCAACTCACCAGCCACTTGATGGGAGAAAGACATAGAATCTGTACAAATTTACAGCCTTAGAAAGCCTATGAGGCTTTCCCTGTGCCCTAGGGATCTCTCGGAGTCAAAAATGCTTCAATAGCAAAGGGTTAGCTTTACAGAAGTAGGTCTCCCACAGAACCACTGCTTCTGGTTCAAACTGCCAACCAACGGGTTACCAGCTGATCACTCAACCACTGTGCCACCAGGTGCCTTCTCTAAAGATGCCGGCCTAGGAGACCCTGTGATGCAGTTCTACTGTGTCACCTGGGATCACTAAAAGTTGGAACCAACTCAAAGTTCCCTAACAACCCCAGTAGACATGGTATCTTCTCTGATTGTGATCAGAAAGTCATCAAAGAAGGTAGGAAGCTTGTTTACTCCCAATGTTCTCCTTATTTCCAAGGCCAACAGCTTGGCCTCTACCACGGTGCAGACCTAAATCCTTGAAGGTAGCGGTCCAGTGACCATGCCACAGGTTGAGAATTGCTGACCTATAAGCTAGTCATCAAAGGCAAACCAGGTGCGTCCCTCTGTCAGCCAGTGTGTTGGGCTTAGTTAGCGAAGAAATGAACCCAAGGAAGTTTCTCTATGTGTGAACATAGAAAACCATTGGCATGGAGACGATTCCGACTCAGAGCAACTCCACAGGACAGAGACCTGCCCCCGGGAGCTTCCAAAGCGGTTCCTCTTTGCAGGAGCAGAAAGCCTTATCTGTCTTCTTTCTCTTGCAGAGTGGTGGTGGGCTTGGACGATTGCCCTTGTGATTAGCAACTCAATGCATAATCCATGACACTGCCTGGACTGTGTGCGTGTGTTCGCTATGATTGGGAAGATCCCAGCGTCCCTGAGCAGTGCGGCTAATGAGCTCAGCTACTAACCCAAAGGGTAAAGGTTTGTGTCTATCCAGAGGCACTTGGAAGAACTGCCTGGCGCTCGCTCCACAGCTGAAAATGTAGCCACTGAAATCCCATGGAGCACTCTGACACACATGGGGTCACTATGAAGTAAGTCAATGTAATAGCAACGATTTTGCTGTTGTGTTTTGAACTTTGTGAATTGGGTGAAGATAAAGTTTAGATAAAGCAGATCAAGTTTAGAGTATAGCAGATAAAGTTTAGAGTCAACAATAGATACATATTTTGCTTCATCTCATTGACTGCAATCCCCTCAGTGTACCTTCACTAGTCCCTCTTCCTCCCTGGGTTTCCTGTCTCCTCTCCTCCTTCTTTCCCAACCCTCTGAACTCTGACCTTGGGTTCATGCTGCGGTTCTGATGAAGCATGATTGCCCACTCTAAAGTACTCATATAGCCCTAGTGTCAATGCTTCCCTTATAGACCTGGCTTTTATTTGGGACAAGTCAACTTTGGTAATGAGTTTGGTTTCAGACCTGAAGAGTGATTGCAGACCTCAAAATTTCACTGGTTTCAACCTGACCAGTGACCCTGGTCTCTTTTATGATTCTGAGTTCTTTGTTACATTTTTCTCCCACCATCTCCAGGACTTTCTAACGTGATCTTTTTCAGAGCAATTTGTAATGGTAGCCAGGCACAATCTACTTCTACTGGTCTCAGGGTTGTGGAGACTGACACTCACATGGGCCATTAGACCATTGGACTGATTGTTTCCACGCATTCTCAATGGTCTTCCCATGAACAGGGGCAGCTGGTTTGCATTAGGCAGGAGCCACTGATTGGGAGATTAAAAATAATAATGGTCTACCACAGCGGTTCTCATCCTGTGGGTCGCGACCCCTTTGGGGGTCAACCGACCCTTTCACAGGGGGTGCCCGTTTCATAACAGTAGCAAAATGACAGCGATGACGCAGCAATGAAAAGAATTTGGGGGGGCGGGGTCACCACAACATGAGGAACTGTATGAAAGGGTCGCAGCATTAGGAAGGTTGAGAACCACTAGTCCATCAGAAAGAAATCAGTTAACACATTGGTCAAGATAGAGTTTATTTTATGTTTACATCAGTCTAGAAGCTGAGTATTATTTCCTTCTCAGAACACTGCCTCTCAAGAAGAGCCTCACTGTTCATTGATCAGAAGTGAGTTTGACCAGTATAAAAGAATCGAAATGACTTAGAAGATGATTTCTATCAACTAAAAGCAGCCATAATCCCATGACTCTGAAAACATGTTTTTCCGTCCTTGTATTTTCCTTACCTCCAAGCCTCTATCTATATTCCTACATAACCTCTATTATATTCATATGTGATCTTTTAATAACCATTGGTTATGTCTTATGTGCAAGAGGTATGCATGCACAGAATAGAAAAGTTATTATAAAGAAACAAAATGAAAATGGTCAAAAGCAGCAGTCAGAGATAATGGCTTTGACTTGATGCTTTGGTGCTCCCTTCCCAATTAGATATTTTGATCTTAAAATGTAGGCTACAATGAGCTATAGCTTCTCACCACTGGGCTGGCTATTTTTAGAAAAATGAGAAATAACAAGTGTTGGCAAGGCTGGGAAGAAATGGAAATACTCTTCGGTTACCTGTTGCTGATGGGAATGTAAAATGGAGCCGCTGATGTAAAAAATAACCTGGCAGGTTCTCAACAAGTGAAGCATGGAACTAGCAGATGGGCCAGTACTTCCACTCCTCGCTACATACGCCAGAAGAATGGAAAGCAGAGCTTCAGACAATGGCGAAAGACAAATATTACCTTACCAGCTGGTATGAAATCTCCAAAATAGGCAAGCATATAGAGATTGAAGTTTGTTAGTAGTTACGGGGGAAGGGGGGAGGGGATCTTTGCTTCAGGGACACTGAATTTCTGTAAAGAGTGATGTGAATTTTGGAAACAGATATCCTGATAGTTGCCCAACATAATGAACATAATCAATATCATGGAACTGTACATATAGACATTGTTAGAATGGAAGACATGTTATCATATGTACTTCACCACAATAAAGTGAACATATGTCTCTATGAATATATATAGATTCACACAGGAATATACATTTTAGCAAACATGCAGGTAGGTCTCAAACATCTTATTTAACAAAATACCTTTTTTGGTTTAATGATATCTTCCTGCAATTTTTGCTAACCATGCAACTCTAGAAGAACAATGTTGTCATCCAATGTTCAAAGCCAGGCTATTAAGAATAGACTCAGTAATTGAGCCCCAATTCATTACCCACTGTTTACTCAGACTGTGCAATACTGTGGGGAAAGACATATAGGTCTTGCCAATTTCAGGTTGTTCCTGTTAGACTGAAACCCTGGAGAAGCAGTAGACTGTTCACCATAACACTGGAGGTTCAAAACCACCTGGTGCTCCCAGAAAGATGTGCAAAGCCTTGGCAACCCAGTATAGGGTCACTAAGAGTAGGAATGGCCACGATGGTAGTAGGGTTTCTTGTTGTTCTTCCTGTTAGAAGAGTCCTTGAATGGCACAAACAACTCAACCACTAAGCACAAAATTAGCCCTCCAAACCCACAGGAACCTTGGAAGAAAGGCCTGCTGGCCTGTTTTCAAAAGGTCACCTCCACGGCAAACCATATGGAATACAGGTCTGCTCTGCATACATGACTAGGTTAGTTGGTTCCTGTTTGCTAAAGAGCTGTAGTGACAGAAGAAGGCTCAAACTGGTTTCACCACGAAAACCTGTGAGTGAGTGAGTGAGTGA
Organism: Tenrec ecaudatus; assembly: GCF_050624435.1. Taxonomy (NCBI): domain Eukaryota; kingdom Metazoa; phylum Chordata; class Mammalia; order Afrosoricida; family Tenrecidae; genus Tenrec; species Tenrec ecaudatus. Next base: position 148,421,047 of record NC_134548.1, read on the forward strand.
GTGTTTGGGTTGGGGATGGAACCCACATTTAGGAGCTGAGCCCTGATAGTTAAGATATGATCAGAGTGAACTGCAGCAGAGGGGGTGGGGCAGCAAAACCAACAAACAGCCTCGGATTATATGGAATGGGCACCGTGCCGTGGCCCATAAGACCTAGGAGAGGTCCCTATTGGCTGGTGGAGTCTCCGGAAGCTTTATGGGAAAGGTAGAATGGGAAAGGAATATAGGAAGCTAAGAAAGGAAAGCGCTCTCTATGGGGGCAGTAGCATGGGCAGAGGCTTGATGGAAGAAACGCAGCTTTTAATGGACTTGACCTGGTAAGGAGACTAATTTTATGGGAGGAAAGGGTTTGCCCTAGCAAGGGTGTGGCAGCCTGCACGTATGGTCCTGCACCGTGTCTATGAGAGTCACTCACACTCTGACAGTATCTGGGAAGCCAAGATGTAGAACATTCTGTTTCCCTATGTTTTGTTAGTTATGAATTCCAGAACTTGGAAACCTTGCAACCTTTGGAAAGAACCAGACTACATATTAAGGGATTAGAGTTTGAAATGTCATTTTCCATCTCTGTCCAAATGAGGTTGAGGCTTTTCTGATCTTTCTCTTTTGATGGAAAAAAGGCGGCTTTCCATGACTAGTTTCTCGCACGACATCGGAATGATTCGGATCACCTGTTGACTTAAGGGCAGCCAATGAATGCTAAGACACAATCAGCTCAGATCACTGGGATTTCCACATCAAAGGCAGATCCTGGGGCTGAGTGGCAGGAGCTGGGTTTCAGAGTGAAGCACACTGCTTCAATCTAGTCTGATTACTTCTGAAAGCTCCATCTCTTTTGAAGGTGAACTTTAGGCCTGGTTTTCCAATGAAGAAAGGGAGGTTCTGTATTGTTGTGGTTAGCTGCCATCAAGTGGTCCCCCAACTCATGACAACCCGTTCAGAGTGGAGCCAAATGCTGCCTGGTCCTCCGCCACCCCCATGATGAGGTGCAGACAGGATCATTCCAACCCGCTTGTAAGAAGCCCACCACCAGGCTATCTTACCAGTCTGTCTGGGGCCTGAAAGGTCTGCTAACACTTGTTCAGCGCCATTGACAAGACTGGTGGTGCCTGAGGTGCATCGGCAGAGAATCAAGCCTAGGTCTCCCACCTGGAAGGTGAGAATTCTACCAAGAAACCACCAATACCCTATTTCTTCTTAAAGGGCGTTCTACCTCTTGGATTTGATCCATCAGTCATTTCTAAAGCATCCAAATGAAGTGATTTTCTTTTAAACGTACTGTGTCAGTGGTTCTCAACCTTCCTAATATACAGTTCCTCATGTTGTGGTGACCCCCCCCCAACCATAAATGTATTTCCTTTGCTACATCATCACTGTCATTTTGCTCCTGTTATGAATCAGGCGGCCCCTGTGAAAGGGTCATTCAACCATCAAAAGGGTCGTGACCCACAGGTTGAGAACCGCTGTACTATGTGTTGAACTCTCCACATTCTAGGAGCCCACTGTGTGGTGCCACTGGCTAAGTGCTTGGCTACTGACCAACAAGTTGGCAGTTCAGTGCTACCCAGAGGCAGATCAGAAGAAAGGCCTGGCAATCTACTTCTCTAAGATCATTCTGGAAGCCATTGAAATCCCTATGGAGCACAGTTCTACTGGGAGATCCAGGACCAGCATGAGTTGGAGTCCACTCCAATGGCACTGTGATACACATTTTACAGTTAGTCTGTATCTTGAGTACCAAGGAATTTCTTGAAGTCTGTGTGCTGCTATAAAAGGGGGTTCAATCCATTTTTTAGCCACATGGTACCCCCAAACTGTATTGGCCATGTTTTCCATTTTCAACAATTATGTTGGCGATAATTAGATCAAGCCTGAAGATAGGCCATGATCCTTGGTTTGGTTCTGTGTCAACTCCCCAGTGTCAAAGGGCTCAGTAAAAGACTAGGTTTGGTTGCAGAGTTCTCCTTGAAGCAGGAGTGAACACCGTGAAGCACACGGCCTTGGTCTGTAATGTTTGGCGTGCACACGAGTAAGAGGCTATGCAAGAGAACCACCAGGGAATATGCTGGTAATGGGCATTTCCCCAGTTTACTTTTAGCATCCGATTGCTGCTGTTGATCAGAGTTGGAGGAGAAGATGGAAAGAACCCAATCCTTTGGGCCCGCTCTGGAGGGTGGGAGGAATTGTTGGAGAAGTTCAGGAGGTGATTCAAATTGAGGAATACTATGTTCAAATGACTTGGATGACTATTAATCCTGCTGTCTTTGGATGGCGGTAGGTGAGTCATCTTCTAGAATGCAATTATTTCTGTTGTGTGGCAATGGACTCGACTGTATGTACTTGCAGGGGTCCTCAAACTATGGCCCGCGGGCCACATGCAGCCCGCCAAGGACATTTATCCAGGCTGCCGGGTGTTTTTGCCCCGTTTTGTTCTTTCCTTCAAAATAAGATATGTGCAGTGTGCATAGGAATTTGTTCAGTTAAAAAAAATATAGTCCAGCCCTCTAACGGGTCTGGGGGCCAGTGAACTGGCCCCCTGTTTAAAAAGTTTGAGGACACCTGGGCCTCCAACTTTATACTACATAGCATACTGCCCCTGGAGCTCAATCCACTCTCTGTATTGATTCTTAGCTACAGAGCATTCTACCCACTTTGAAACCAAATATTTCTATTCATGCCATTTTCTTCTAACAGTTGGCTTCCCTTATCAACTTGAATTAACTTGGTCTGAATCTACTCGGCGGTTATGAGTTTGTTTCATGTTGGTATTTAAAAAAAATAAGGCATGACTTGAAAGATTGGAAAGCAAGGCAGACCCTTCCACTCCTTGGCTTTATGATCCTGAGCAAGGCATTTCAGTTTTCTGGGCCTCCATCTTCTCATCCATTAAGTGGTGTATTTAGGTAGATGCCCCACCTATCCCTTAGCATTGTTGAGTCAAATAAGATTACCCCCAAAATACCTAAAGTACACATAGAAGTCCTTTGAAAACCATATATCTTTGGCAAGTACAGGAGCTTATGATGATTACTTCGGTTTTGTGGCCGATCTTATGTTTATGTTGTGAAGACAACCAAATGAAAATTTCCAGCACAGAAATGATTAGCTTTAAAATTAGCATGCAGTGCACTGTTAAGATTGAGAAATCTGGGCAGAGAGTTTGGCCTCCATATGGGAAGCTGAGCCCCCCGCCCCCCAAGCTCATTGGAGATAAACCAATACAAGAAAGGATGCTGTAGAAGCCTCCATATGCCTACCCTGGCAGATGGGCCCCAGCTGGGAACGACAATGGCCGTTGACGCATTGCTGAAAGCTCACCACCCAGATGTTCTTGGGCCATCTGGTCCATATTTTAGAAACTCCTCACCTTTCCAGAAAGTACCTACAACGTGTTAAGATGTTATTTACTCCGGGTGGGGGCACAGGAGACAAGCTTACAACAAAAATTATGCCTTTTGTGTTGGAGGTCTAGAAAAGAGATTGGCAACTTTTCCAAAGAGTATCACACCTCACCAATCCCTCCTCTGTGTCCATAGGGCTGAATGGCACAGAGGCAGCACCTTCTGTAAGTACGTCAGGGTCACTCCGACCTGCACAATAACCTCCCACCTATTCTCTCTGCAATGTCAAGTTCTAGTACATCTTTCTAGTGAAATGCAAATCGTCCCTGGGCTGGTGAGGGTCTACTGGTCACTCACACCTTAGTACTCTTAGAACTTGGAGAACTTTGGGGAAAGTGCTGGACACAGAGGGCAGTCTCTATTTACTGTGGGAAAGAGAAGGAAGAGGTACCAGGGAGAAAGATCAGGGTTTAAAAAAAAATAAGAGCGGAGATTAAAGAACATTCAAAGACAGGCCTGTGACAGTCACAACTATCCTCGTAGGCCAGAGCACATCCAGAACCTCAGTTCCTTGGGTACCCAAGTTTTGAATGGCCCATGCAGACATGAGGGCAGGGACTAATGTTTACTTGACTTCAGGGAAAGTGGAGTGGAAAACAAGAAAAGCATGCTAAGCCACAAGGGCCCTGGAACACCCATATTTGGGGCCGGGCTTGGGCTCCAACATGGAACAGGATAGGGTCAGTTTGGCCTTGAACTCACTCACTGTATGAAGGCTACCAGGTTATTGAAAAAGCAATAACCCTTTATTTGCTACAGGCCTATCCTGTCAGGTTTTTTTGCTGTTGTTTTTGGTTTCGTCCTGTGATGACTTATCTTTTGCTTGAGATGCAGGAAGCTGTACCACCAGGATTTCAAACACCAACAGGGTCACCCATAGTGAACCGGTTTCTGCAGCAGAGCTTCCAGACTAAAAGCAGATGATGTAAAAATGGGCTACCTATTTCTGAGGGCTTGGTCATTGAAAGCCTTAGAGCTAGCAGCAGAGCATTATCTGGTATAGTAACAGATGATGAGCCCCTTCGGTAGGAAGGTATTCAAGATACAGCTGGGGAAAAGCTGCCTCCTTTAAGTAGAGTCGACCTGAAGGATGTCGATGAAGGAAAGCTTTCAGGACCTTCATTTGCTGATGGGGCAAAACTCAAAGCGAGAACAAACAGCTACAAACATTCATGGAAACTATGAAATACGAATCTGGGAAAATTAGATGTCAAAAATCAAATGGAGCTAAAATGTACTGGTATTTGTCATGTTGAATTAGACAATGCTATGATTTTCTGTGCCAAAAGAGACACATTCCAGAGGAATAGCACCACATTCATAATCAAAAAGAACATTTCAAGATCTAGCCTCAAGTCCAATGCCATCTGTGATAGGATAATATCTACAATCCTTTGAGGAAGTCCATTTCATACAATGATGCTTTGAATGTATGTGTCAACCACTAAAGCTAGTGATGCCAAATTTGATCACACACGCAATCAAGATGGAGTGGCATTTATGGACAACTGGAATGTGAACATAGGAAACAAATATAAAAACTAAGTAATTGGAAATCTGGAGATCAGATGATAGTGGTGAAAAGCCCTGTTTGTGCATCAAGAAAAGAAATGGGTAACCAATGAAATGCCCGCCCGCAGATGCCTGCATAAACAGACTGTGGTGCTTACTCATCGTGGAAACAGGAGTTTCTGTGTTCTGTGCCCTAACGGTGCAGGGGGTGACCTAAGCCTAGTCACTTCTGAGCGACGGAAGGCGGTGTGTAGACACAGAAACATTTGAGTGACGTGAACGTTGAAGTGTGTACAATGCCTAACCAGAAAATTGGCCATTTGAACATACCTAGAAAAGCCTCTGAAGTAAGGCCTGGCAATCAGCTTCCGAAAGGTCACAGCCATTCAAAATCCAATGGAACGCCTGGTTCTACTGGGCACACAGAGGCTCGCCCACGTGTTGGAATCCACTGGATGGCAACTTGCGTTTGGGTTGAATTCATAGACAGAGACTTGTGAAAGAAAAGCTGAAGGAGGAGGGGAGGGCCACCAAAGAACTGAGGGACCCGGAGGACTATAGAAACCCACCCCCCTAGAGCCAGTGCCCTGAAATTGGACTTCTAGCCTGTGAGAAAATACTCTGCTCTGTGAAGTCACCCACTTGTGGTATTTCCCTTTCAGGGGCACTCAGAGACCCACCTGTGCAATTCCACCGCATTGCTCTTCCTTCTGCTTCTCCTGGAGCTCAGAAGATCTGAAAATGGAAATGGGGGAAAGAATTCAAATTTATAAATGTTCCAGACTGACTTGACCTGTTGAGACTCATGGACTCCCCGAGCCTATGGCCCTGAGCTGCTCTTTGGGCCTTTAAAGGAAAGTAGCCCTTGAGATCGAGGGGCCTCATTGGCAGAGTGGTTACACCTGGGCTCCTAACCAGGTGGTCAGCGGGTTGAAACCACTAGCTGCGCTGAGGGAGGCCAGACCAGGTGTTTTACGTGCAAAAAGAGTTCCAGGTTCAGCAACTCACAGGGACAGTTCCACCTTGTCCTAAAAGCTCACTAGGAGTCCGAATCTGGATGACAGTGAGTTTGGGTGATGTACTAGAGATTGCGAAATGGGAGCATCCTTGGCTGTGCAAATCTTCACCTTAGACATAACTTAATTTTTGAAAGGAAGGAAGGCTCAGAGGAAGGCAATCAGGAGTGTCTCCTGACAGATATGGGGGTATGGTGTTCCTCAAGATAATCCTGAGAAGGTGGGGGGCTAGGACAACTCCTGTTTCACAGATGAGGATGCAGAGGCTCAGGGAGAGTCAGGCAGCGGCGACGGAGCTCTACGATAGACTGCTGCCTTTATGGAGGTGGGACCTGCACCCGCGTGGTTAAGGCCTGCAGTGCTGACCAGTTGCTTGAGTACTCTGGGTTTCAGCAAGTTCATAGGTTCCCGGGAGCCCCTGGGTGGTGCTCCAGGGTGATACACTGGACTATTAGCCCAAGGATGGAGGCTCCAGTCCACGTGGAGCAAAGGTGGGAACGTCTGGCCCTCAGGTCATGCAGGGCCCGCAGGATCATCGCCAGCAGCTACCATCGCATAGCTCATCTAAGAGAAGCCAGTCCAGGCCCCACATTAGGAGCGAGTTCATTCAATATAGCAGACTAATGTGTGAGTGGATTATATTGGTTTAGTTTTGCAAAGTTTCTGAGAGTTTATAGTTTTTACAGTTTTATTGGCACTTCTTCCACATAGCATATAATTCGATAATTCAGTCATATCAACGAAAGTTGTATCAAAAGAGTCATTACCACAGTCTGTTTTTGCATGCTGTCTCCTTCCTTGTACTCATTATTAGGGCAATTGTCACTGTTTTTTATGTGTAGGGAAAATATACACAACAAAACATGCTCCAATTCAGCACTTTCTGCAAGGATGCTTCAGTGTCATTGATTATACTCGCTCTGCAACCACTAATGATGCCATTCCCCAATGATTTCACCATCACTAACATCAACTCAATGCCGCCTAAGCAAAAACTCTTGCTCCCACGCCCATGGCAAACAGTGGTCAACTTTGGTTTCCTTTCCTTTTTAGCTTTCTGCGTATAAAAGTCACATCGCATGCAGTCTCCTTGTTAAGTCATTGTTACAGGGTTGTCTATCCATCAGCACAGTCAAGTCAGCGCTCCCTCCCACCTCCTGCATGCATTGTTTGCTTCCCCATTCCCCAAAACCTCCTCTCCCATTCCCAATCCCCGATAAAGTCTTGCACCCATTATTGTCTATTCATCCACTCCTTCTGTGTTTCATAAACTGAAAAACCTAAAGTAAACAATAAAAACAAAAAGGAAGACAATATTTTGAGAATGATGATGGCAACAAATGTACAAATGTGCTTGACACGATGCATGGATGGATTATCATAAGAGTTGTACAAAACCCCAGTAAAATGATGTTTAAAAGAAGTGAAAAAAACAGAAATATGAAAGTAATAATAATAAAGGTAATAATAATTATAAAGGTAAAAAGTAAAAAAGAAAAGACCACTAGTAATATTGATTTTAAAAAAACAAATAGAGAAGAAATTTGTTCCACAAATTCTGTTGTGGAACAAGCGAGAATTCTTTAAGCCTAGATCAGTTTTAAGCTGGGTCAAAAGGGAAGTCAACTGGCCAGATCTCATATTATGCTGTAATTCTATCTACCATAATCAAATTTACAATAATTTCTGTCTGATGGTAAAGCTGCTTGTTTGAGTCCCTCACTGTGGCCAGAGGAGATCTGCCAAAGGCTTAATTTGACCACATGTTCTGCAGTTGGTTTGTGGGCTCCCATTGTACTCCATAGCCTTCTACAAACTGGGTGTTCACAGTTTAAGCCTGATGCTGTTCCCTTTGTCATATTTGGATTTTTTATCATAATTTTTTTATCACACAGGCTGGTGTGCTTCTTTGTTGTGGACTTGGTTGATGGCACACTTACATGACTGCCTGTTTGAATACAAGCCTTTAAGACCCCCAGACACTATTCCAATTGATAGCGAGGCACCATCTGCTTCCTTCGCTACACTTGGCTATAACACCCTTATCTGCAGTGATCTCTTCATAAAGGCAAATATCCAACAGGGTCATGTTATAAGAACTAACTGTTCTTGGTTTGGGGCTAGAATTAAATGGAAACGAGAATCCATCTGCTTGTCCATAGGTTATGAATGAGTCTGGTTTAATATGAGAAAAACAACAAGAAAAGCAACCCAAAAAATCAAACACAAACAAAGAGAGGAACGAAAAAGAAAAACAAAAACAAACATAAAAGAAAAGCATTGTCAAACATCCTGGAGTATGAGGCGATTGCATTGATAATATTAATACTTTATCCCATGGCATAGAGTTTAAGGCATTTTTATTATGAAGAGTTTATGTGAGTGTAGTCCAGCTGTGAGCTTCAACCCATGATATGTTGCTTTGTACAGATTAATTTCATAATTGATTGAGCTCTGTTTACATTGAGCATGGGGGTTGGTTCTAGGGGAAAACTCCCTGTATCATTTCTTACAAAGGCAATCCTTGCCTATCAGATTAAAACCTGTTATATGAATGAATGCAAGGGGAGCATTGAGATACTAAATATATGGTGGCTCTGGGTTCCCTTTCACTGGACACCTGATAAGTCAGGGATCCTACTAAGGTCCAGCTGCTGCCCTTTCCACAGTCTTTTTTGTAGCCTGGCCATCGTTTGCTTCCTCTCTCTTCATGGAGTTTCAATCCCAAGTCCAAGGGCTACAGGTAGTTTTGAAGTAAGGCCCATTTTGTTCATTCAGATTTTCCACATGCAGTACTTCTGGCGTGACTCTTGTAAGGCCAACCTCTAAGGGCATCCTTGTGCTTAGTCCATGGTGCAGTTCACCAAGGGTTGGGTAGAAATTTATTCAAAGTGTCTATCTAGGACCTGAAAACTGCTTTTGTTCTCCCCTTAGGTTAAGCTAATAATGTTGTATCCCCAGTAATTTATGTTATAAATATCCACATGCCCCATGTCTGAAAAAGGTTTCCCTACCCATGATCTACCTAGAGCATAAGTTTCCAATCTTACTTGACCTACCACCCTCTTTTCAGAAAAAAAGGGGAGGGGGAGTAAATGCCCAAGCCCCTGCAATTAAAAAATGCTGGCCCATAATCCGGGATAAAGTAGAAGTAGTGGAGTAGTTCTGAGTTGAGCTGCGATCCTCGTGGGTGGCAGTTCCAAACCACCAGCAGCTTCTCCGGAGAAAGACTGGGCTTTCAACTGCCGTAAACAGTTAGTCTTGGAAACCCACAGGGGGACATGATGAGTCAACATTGACCCCATGATTTGGGTATCCCCAGCTATGCTGGGGAGTTCCAGCGCCCCCTCGGGGCCAGTGTCATCCACTTTGAGAAACACTGCGACACTCCAGACCACAGGCCGGTGATTAGCCATGTCTTTCCCAAGGGAGCCCAGTTGTACTAAGAGTCACATGATTGGAGTGGACTCAGAGGTACCTGTTTGTGCCTCTGCTTGTTTTTCCCGAGTGAAGGCAGCTTTCCTCATCAAAGATGAAACCTGCGGAGTTCTGACTCTTCTGCGCTGCCTCTCATTCTTAGAAAATTACACCGCCACCTGTGCCACTATGAGCTTATGGCAAGACCTCCGTACTGGCTACAGTACTGGGAACTTTGTGGAGGAGGTTTTGTTTTCATATTGTGATAAGAACATGCATGCATATATAACAAACACACACACACACCCAAACCTTCTGTCTTCCACTCAATTCTGACTCATAATGACTCTATGTAGGGTTTCCTAGGGTGTAAATCTTTATGGGATTGGACAGCCTTATGTTTCTCCTGAGGAGCAGCTGGTGGGTTTGAACCACTGACCTTGTGGTTAGCAGTCTAATGATGCCAAACCCACAGATCGATAAGAGGGCCTAGTTTTTATGTATACATGTATGCATACATGTGAGCATAGTATGTGTGTACATGTATAATATGGTGCAGTAGGTATATGTACACACACAAACTCACTGCCATTGTGTTCATGCCAACTATAGGAACCTATAGTGTCCTACAGTGAATCTATAGGACAGGGTAGAACTTCCCTTGTGAGTTTGCTGAGACTGTAATCTTTACAGGATTAAAAAGCCTGGTCTTTCTCCGGAGGAGCAGCAGAGTGGTTTCAAACTGCTGACCTTGAGGATCACAACCCGACTTGTAACCATTACGTTACTAGGGAGATACACGCACACACACGCACATGCACACACAACATTCTTCAAAAAGTTCGTGGCGAATGAAATGAAAAGACACTAGAATCTTTCCATGAATTTTGGAAGCCCTCCTTTTATTACAAATGGATGGGAAGGACTTGTTCCTGGGAAGAAGGTAGATACGGGAATGGCTAGAGGCACTCACCCAGGGTTCTAAACTCCCCTGGCCTTGCCACCAAACCAAGTTCTCCACTTCAAAGGACTCTGAGGCTGCAGTTGAATCACTCACCATGAGCCTTTGCCCCTATGCAGAAAACCCTCCACCTCCCTAGAGACAGTGGAACACTGCCTACCACTGCTGCTCAGCTTGAACTGTACCAGTTATTCCAACAGAACCCTTCTTCTCTCACCACCATTCGAAGGACACACAAAGAAAGAAACATGATTTGTACACCCAATGACAAGACTGTGTTGACCACAAGGAAGCCATGGGCAGGGTCAAGAACAGCGAAAGGGAAGGCATAGGCTATTGAGGAGGGGAGGTGAAAGGTTAGTGGGAGGTAGGAAAGGACCACGTGTATGGAGGGCTTAACGGGACATTGTTGTTGATTTCATTTCTTGAGATGGGCTGTGTAAATATATACAGTGTGCTTCCTTAAAAATAATAAAACTCTCCCACAAAAATCTCTCCAAATCCCTTATCCTTGAAACCTTGGGTCTGAGTGGCTTAAAAAAAATCAAGGAAAAGTAAAATGGAAATGGACTTGAAGTCTTGAGTGACAAAAGTTCATCAACAAACAAACACCTCTTCTTTTCTTCCTAACAAGAGTACAAGGCCTTTTTAAAAAAAATACTAATTGGTATATCGGATAGAAGAGCTTGTGTGGTGCAGTTAAAGCACTCAGTTACTAACTGAACCTTTGTGCAGTTGAGTCCACCCAGAAGGACTGCAGAAGAAAGGCCTGACAGTCCACATCTCCCCCAAATCAGCCACTGAAATGCCTTGCGGTGCACAGTTCCCCTGTGACACACATGGTGTATGTAGTATCAACTCAACAACAACCGGTGTCCAGATCCCGCTAAGGGCTTGCTACCCAGAAGACATAAAGAACTCCTCTAATGTAAACAACACAAAGACAAGGAGCTCAGTTTAAAATAGGCAGAAATCATCTTTCTTCATGTTTTGAATATTAGTCAATCGATAACATTTTCTCGTGGCCGAATTGCTCAAACAGTTCTTTCGATGAGAAAAGCCGTACGTTTTGCATGGTGCTTTTGCTCGGCCATCACTTCCTTATATCGCACAACGGATTTCCCATTGCCGTAAAAAAGCAATAATAAAGGGTACTGAAGGCTGGACCCTTGTGTGTTTTCTGCATTTCAGAGACCAGAACTCCTGAAGAGGCCACAAGAGCCATCAGTGCCTTGACGGGCCCGGGATGTCCTTTTGCGATGGAGGTTTGCTTTTACCTACAGGATGAATGGTTCAGCAAAGAAGAGTCTGGTCATCGAACTGCCTGTCGCTATGCCATCAGCACCCGAAGTTTTCAGCCTGGGCATCGCGCAGATGATACAGTCCCTCGCTTTCTGGCCCTGGAACAGGGACAACCTTGTGGTGGATTTCATCAAGGAGAAGAGGGAAGGGGGAGCACGTACCAGCCGTACCAGGATTGCTTGAATGAAAAGCCCATGCACACGGAGAGAAATCGACTGTTCTCTCTTCAGGAATCTGGGCAGGGTCACAGTCGTATATTTTCAAAGTTATCGCCATGTTCAGAATGAGATTCTCAAGGAACCGTTATGAGGGGGAGCTTTGATGACCAAATCTCTCCGGCCCAGTTCTCTTTGGTGTTTTCCATTGAGCTTTTGACAGAGGATTTACAATGGTTGCAAGCTAGGGATGAGGGGAGCCTCTATTTTCCAATTTGCAATAATAGTGTGTGGTGTTTATTTATGAATTTCTCCATGCCACCTAGTGTTTATATAAAGAAACACCAGAGACTGAAGAACCAAAACAAACACAATCTAATAGGTCTGTAGTTCATCGTAGAACTCCCTAGATCAATGGTTCTCAACCTGTGGGTCACAACCCCTTTGGGGATCACATTCAAACGCCCTTTTACAGGGGTTGCCAAAGACCATCGGAAAACACATTTCCGATGGCCTTGCGAACAGAGACCCTGCTCCTTTATCCATCTCCAGGCAGGTCCGCACACATGCAGATACATCCACCTACAAGTTCCCTGTGTGAAGACTGTTACCTATGCGACATCATGCTTCAAGACAAAATTTCATTTATTTGTATTTAGAGATAAATATATCACAATATATAATTATATATTGTTTGGGGATTAATCACTATGCTTTAATTATGTTCAATTTGTGACAATGAAAATACATCCGGCACCCCTCTCCCCCTCAGAAGAATGCACTTCAGAGGACAGCACTGGGGCTACAGCTTGGGGAGATGGGCGCATCGAATTAGAGTACATGGGAGAAACTGAAAGGGATGGAGAGGGAGGAGAGGACATCCTGGCCCACCAAGCCCCAAGGACGATGTTCCTGCTCAGAGCAGACAATGCACAGGGAGAACCATAGGGCCATCCCCACCACGAAATGAGTCCCTCACTGAACCGTGACACTGTGGGGGACAGCACTGAAGACACAGGGCGGGAATAATGCATGGTCAGGTCACATCATGCTGGGGCAAGGCACTGAGGACATGCTGCAGAGCAGCATGGGACAAATTGATGAAACCCCAGAGAATACAAAAAATAGACGGGAGACAGAATGTGGCACCCCATCAAACTTAACTGGAAAACATTCGTAAAAGCCAAAAAATAGACCTTGAACTATTTTATAGGCTTTTCCATTTGTGTTAGTGGCTTTCTTTTTGTTATTGTTACTTTGGTTTTTGCTGCTATTGTTTTGTTGGTTTTGACTTCCTCCGTTGTTTTATTTGGCTTTGCCTGGATTTCGCAATTATTAATGAATCTGCGGGATAAATAAATTGGAGGTGGAAAGAATGAGACTAATGGTTCAGGGGCAATATGAGAGAAGGGGAGGGGGAAGGAGGGGGAGGACCAACCCAGGGGCAAGGGACCACGTGAATTAAATCAATGGAAAGAATGTCGTAGGACGCCTGTGGGGCTTAATCAAGGGAATGTAGCAGTGAGGAATCACGAAACTCGAGTGAAGGCCGAACAGATGGTGGGACAAGAGGGAAGTAACAAGGAAATAGAGGAAAGAACCAGGAGGCAAAGGACATTTATAGAGATCTAAATACAGGCATGTACATATGTAAATATATATGTGTATATGTGTGTGTGTGTGTGTGTAATGAGAGGGGAATATAAATATGTACATATATATGTTAAGAATTAGGGTTGGAGATGGACATTGGGCCTCAACTCAAGTACTCCCTCAACACAAGAATACTTTGTTCTAACAATGCGGCATTCTGTGATGCTCACCTTCCCGACACGATCACTGAAGACAAAATGGGTGTATAAGCTAATGTGGTGAAGAAAGCTGATGGTGCTTGGCTATCAAAAGATATAGTGTGTGGGGTCTTAAAGGCTTGAAGATAAACCAGTGGCCATCTAGCTGAGAAGCAACAAAGCCCACATGGAAGAAGCATACCAGGAGCCTGTGTGATCATGAGGTGTCAAGGAGATTAGGTATCAGGCATCTAAGACCCAGAATAAAACCATACCCAAGGTGAATGTGTGGGGGCATGTAGTGAAGACACAAAGCCCATCTGTACACAATTGGACATCCCCTCACAGAAGGGTCACAAGGAAGAGATGAGCCAGTCAGGGTACAGTATAGCACCAATGAAACACACAACTTTCCTCTAGTTCTTTAATGCTTCCTTCCTCCCACCATCCTGACCTCAATTCTACCTTACAAATCATATTAGACCAGAACATGCACACTGCTACAGATAAGAGCCTGCAACACAGGGAATCCAGGATAGATAAACCCCTCAGGGCCAACAACGGAGTAGAGATACCAGGAGGATTAAGGGAGGTTGGGGGAGGGGGAATCAGTCACAAGGGTCAATTCCTAGGGGAGTGAATAACGGAAAAGTGGATGAGGGGTGACGGTGGATGATATAAGATAGGGAAAAATAATCTATAACTTATCAAGGGGTTGTGAGGGAGGGCAGGCAGGGGAGGGAGGGGGAAGAAATGGGGAGCTGGTATCAGGGGCTCAAGTGGGAAGAGAATGCTTTGAAAATGATAATGGCAGCATATGTGCAAATGTGCTTGACACACTGGATGAATGCATGGATTGTGATCAGAGATGTAAGAGCCCCCGATAAAAGCATTTTTTAAAGTACACAGTAAATATATACATACATACAAAAAATAAAATACATCCTGCAGATCAGATCTTTACATGATGATTCATAACAGTAGCAAAATGACAGTGATGAAGTAGCAATGAAAATAATTGTATGGAGTCCCGCCGAGGTGGCCACTGTGGTAGGAGGAAGAGGAGGTGTTGGACCCGCTGGCACGTTGCCGCTAAACCTTGCAACCTTATCTCAGCTCAAGATGAACTATATCCCCGGCACCGCCAGCCTCATCGAAGACATCGACAAAAAGCACTTGGTCCTGCTTCGAGATGGAAGGACACTTATAGGCTTTTTAAGAAGCATTGATCATTTTGCTAACTTAGTGCTCCATCAGACTGTGGAGCGTATTCATGTGGAAAAAAATACGGTGATATTCCTCGAGGGATTTTTGTGGTCAGAGGAGAAAATGTGGTCCTACTAGGAGAAATAGACTTGGAAAAGGAGAGTGACATGCCCATCCAGCAGGTGTCTATTGAAGAGACCCTGGAGGAGCAAAGGGTGGAGCAGCAGACCAAGCTGGAGGCAGACACGCTGGAAGCTCAGGCGCCGAAGGGTCGAGGTCTCTCCATTCCTGGAGCAGCTACTCTGGATGAGTATTGAGTCTTTGCTCAAGGCCAGGAGCATGCACTATCACTGAAATGAAAGTGACATCCTGGTCACCTTTCACCAGAGACTGCTGAATTTTGAAAAATCCTTTTTAGTTTAAATTTTTTTACTGATGCAACCTGACGAAATCATGCGGCATTTTTGTTTTGTTTTTTTTTAATAACAAAATCATTGTGAAGAGACAGTCACATGGACTCCTTTCTCACATCACTGTGAAGCCAGCAGACACTTCTTTATGTTGCTTCCCTGATTCCACGTTAGGCTTTATAAGGGACATTCTTCACTTGTAAATAAAATGTGAATCTCAAAAAAAAAAAAATAATTGTATGGTTGGGGTCACCACAACATGAGGAACTGTATGAAAGGATCGCAGCATTAAGGTTGAGAAGCGCTGCTCTATCAGGTTTCAGAAAGTCTTAACAGGAGTACGTGGCCTCATCTTTCTCCGAAGGAGCAATTGGTGGGCTTGAACCACTGACCTTTCAGTTAGCACTTCAACTCTTTTTTTAAATCATTTTATTGGAGGCTCATACAACTCTTATCACATCCATTGTGTCAAGCACATGTGTACATTTGTTGCCATCATCAATCTCAAAACATTTCCTTTCTACTTGGGCCCTTGATATCAGCTCATCGTTTTTCCCCTCCCTCTCCAGCCCCTACGTCGCTCATGAACCCTTGATAATTTATAAAATATTATTATTTTGTCATGTCTTCAGCTCTTAACCCAGAGTGCCACCAGGGCTCCTGAGATGGATGAGTGCGCAGTACCCGTTGGCTTTTCAGGATACTTTGCGTAGGACGTTGTCACCCAGTGCCACATCCCAGCTGATGAAAGCACTGCAGGGTCTTCATCCTTTCCCAGTTCCACATGAACCCACATGACGAAACTCTTCTCCCTGAGGAAAACAAGGGAGGTGTGTTTCCTTCTACAGGACACTCCTGCAGCAACGAGCCCGACAGTGTTGTGGGGGGAAGGGACGTTCCCGACCTTTCTTCTACACTCCAGCCTGCTGCGAGGCCAGGCCACCCTTGTCTACCAGGCAGTGTTTCACAAAAGCCTCTCTGGGACTTCCAACTTGACACTTTCTTTAGTTTTTAGTTTTTGGTTTTTTTTTAAGTATCTCTAAGATGTGTGGCAAGAAAACCAGGAGAGGCTTGAAACCCATTCAGAATGCCTGTGGACCTTGGCAGTGGCCGCGGTGTGCAGCAGGAAGCAGCAGGCTTTGAGAAAGCTCAAGAACGACAGGGCCTGCGTTCGCTTTGGCAGAGCCCAGTTCTTGCAGCTCACCGGATTCTAGCTGAAAGATCTGGATCCAAATTTCCTCCTCTGCCCTAGCCCCTCCACAGACAACAAACCCAAACAAGCCAGTGGCCAGGACGCCAGCAACAACAAAGCTGGTCTTTTTCCAGGCCCGGGGTTGCGCAGTGTGGCCTACCTCTGCATTTACCGAGGAGAGCAAGTCATTGTGATTCTGCCAAACATATGCAGGATATTCAATATAACAGGGCTGATTTCTTTTGTCCTTCAGGTCAGCAGACTCAACCTGGTCTCCATGGGTCTTCTTTGTGTAAGAAGGATTCTGGAACAATATGGCCACCATCTCTTTAGGGCTGAAGTCTCTTTCTGATCCCCTTTGGCAAATGTAAGGTTTCTAGGTAACACAAATGCTCACACATCGGTTGGTACTTTGAACTCACCCAGTGACACTGCATTTTAAAAAGGCCTGACAATCTGCTTCTATAAAGCTCACAATCCCAAATAACCTCGATGCAGCAGTTCGGCTCTGCCACACACGGGATCACGAGTCGGAATCAAATCAGCTCCCCAGGAACTGGCTTACCTTGGTTTTGGGAGAGCCGCGAAGGCAGGTCATGTCCCACAGAGGCTGGTACGAAGAGCTGGAAACCCAGCTCTCCATATGGGGCTTAGAGAGCATACTCACTTTGGGCACGTCATTGTGAACGTGGCTCTTCATGTGCTTGTTTCTTTATATCTATGGATGCTGAGCTGGAGCCACAAACCTGACGACAACAGACAAAATATCATCTATGTGACCTTCTTGAATCTCATTTTTGGTGAGCCAGGGAGTCAGCAGTCAGAAATATCGTGTACCCCCACCCCACAAGACTCCAGGGGACATTACCAGGAGCTGAGTATGACAATGGACCAGTTCCACAGGATCTTGAGTGTTTGTCACTCTGCAGAGAAAGGCCCACATTCCTACTGACCATGCAGCATACTTCATGTCCTTCATTGGAACCTGGTCACCCCATCACATGGTATCTTCTGGTACCTAAGCCGTCGAACCCTCAACTCCTGAGGACCCGTATGTGACAGAGCAGACTTGCTCCATGAAGTTTCCTTGGCTAGAATCTTTATACAGAAGCATATCGCCAGTCCTTTCTTCCACAGTAGCCAAGACTCTATGGATTTTGCTAGGGGCTCGAAAACACGAGGCCTGGGACCTGATAGAGGTGAGAGAGAAGGCAAACAAAGAGCGAGGCAAAAGAGGAGGAAGAGAGGAGGGGGGTCAGGAGTGGAAGGCAGGAGAATAGTGCATACATGGCTCCTGAGCCAGAAGTCCGACCCATAGAGACCTCGTGTACAAAAGGAAAAAAAAAAACTTCCCCATGCTGTACCATCCGCACAATTGCTTCTGTGTTTGAGCCCATAGCCAATCCACTGCATTGAAGGTTGAGGGCCTTCCTCTTTAATCACCACCCCTCCACTTTCCCAAGCACGATGTCCTTCTCCAGTGACGGGTCTCTCCTGACGACATGTCCAAACCACGTGAAATCAAGTCCCACCAGTCTTGCCCTGAGCGTTTCTAACTGTTCTTTTGGCAATCCTTTCGATATTTTTTCCCCACACCACAATTCATTGGTCTTCTTTATTAATCTATGTCCAACTTTTGCATGCATATGAGGTACTTAGTCCTCAAAGTAAAAACTGTGCCTGTCCACATTTTCAGGAGGTCTTGCTCAGTACGTTTTACCCAATGCAGTGTGTCTTTTTGTAAAAAACATTTTATTAGGAGCTCATACAACTCTTATCACAATCCATACATATACATACATCAATTGTATAAAGCACATCTGTACATTCTTTGCCCTAATCATTTTCAAAGCATTTGCTCTCCACTTAAGCCCTTTGCATCAGGTCCTCTTTTTTTCCCCTCCCTCCCTGCTCCCCCCTCCCTCATGAGCCCTTGATAATTTATAGATTGTTATTTTGTCATATCCTGCCCTATCCGGCGTCTCCCTTCACCCCCTTCTCTGTTGTCCGTCACCCAGGGAGGAGGTCACATGTAGATCCTTGTAATCAGTTCCCCCTTTCCAAACCACTCACCCTCTACTCTCCCAGTATCCCCCCTCACTCCTTGGTTCTAAAGGTATTATCCACCCTGGATTCCCTGTGCCTCCAGCTCCTATATGCACCAGTGTACAACCTCTGCTCTATCCAGACTTGCAAGGTAGAATTTGGATCATGGTAGTTGGGTGGGAGGAAGCATCCAGGATCTGGGGGAAAGCTGTATTCTTCATCGGTGCTACATCGCACCCTGAATGACTCATCTCCTCCCGTAGACCCCTCTGTGAGGGGGTCTCCAGTGGCCGACAAATGGGCTTTGGGTCTCCACTCTGCACTTCCCCCTTCATTCACTATGGTAGGATTTTTTTTTGATGATGCCTTATCTCTGATCCCTTTGGCACCTCGTGATCGCACGGGCTGGTGTGCTTCTTCCATGTGGGCTTTGTTGCTTCTGAACAAGATGGCCTCTTGCTCACCTTCAAGCCTTTAAGACCCCAGACACTATCTCTTTTGATAGCCGGGCACCATCAGCTTTCTTCACCACATCTGCTTATGCACCCGTTTGTCCTCGGCGATCGTATCATGGAGGTGTGCAGCCAATGATATGATTTTTTGTTCTTTGATGCTTGATAACTGATCCCTTCGGGGCCACTCGATCACACAGGCTGGTGTGTTCTTCCATGTGGGCTTTGTTGCTTCTGAGCTAGATGGCTGCTTGTTTATCTTTAAGCCTTTAAGACCCCAGTCACTATCTCTTTTGATAGCCGGGCACCATCAGCTTTCTTCACCACATTTACTTGTTCACCCATTTTGGCTTCAGCAGTTGTGTAAGGATGGTGAGCATCATAGAATGCCAATTTAATAGAAGAAAGTATTCATGTGTTGAGGGAGTGCTTGAGTAGAGGCCCAAGGTCCTTCCACCACCTTAATACTAAACCTATAAATATAGACACATAGATCTATTTCCCCATCCTCATATATATATTTGCATGTACATGTCTTTGTCTAAACCTCTATAAATGTCCTTTGTCTCCTAGCTCTTTCCTCGATTTCCCTTGACTTTCCTCCTGTCCCACTATCATGCTCCGTCCCCACCTGGGTTACAGCTATACCTCTTCTTTACGTAACCTTACCCTTGATCATTCCGTACCAGGCCTGCCACTCACCACCAATTGGGATCCCATGTTGTTCCCTTGTTCCTGGGTTTGTTAACACCACTTCCTTACCCCTCCCCCACCTCCCCCTATCCCAAGTCCCCCCGGAACTGTCGGTCCCATTGTTTTTCCTCCAGATAGTTCATCCAGCCTGTGTTATTTAGACAGACCCGTGGAGATAATAACATGCACAAAAACAAGACAGAGGAAAACAAAGCAACAATATACAACCAGACAACAAAACAGCAACAATAAACCACTGGCAAACAACAAAACAAAACACATCAAGAAAGAAAAGCTTGTAGTTAGTTCAAGGATTGCTTGTTGGCCTTCAGGAGTGTTTTACAGTCCAGTCTGTTGGGGCACCACGCCCTGGCCCCAAAGTCCACTTTCAGCATTCCCTGGGGACCTTGCCACTCCATTCCCTTGCTGTTCCACTGCACTCCCCCAAGCTTTGCCTCGGTGTGGTGGGATCAGGTCAGGTGCAATTCCCACACTGTGTCTCCGGTGCTGTCCCCTGTATCGCCCTTAGTCACTGAGGGGCATCATGTCTCATAGTAGGGCCAGCCATGTTGTCCTCTCTGTGTACTGACTGCTCTAATCAGGAACATCATCCTCACAGCCTGGTGGGCCAGGCTGTGTTCCACTCTCTCCTCCTGCCCCTTCATCTGCTCCCGTGTGCTCTGATCAGATATGTCCCTCTCCCGGAGCTGCAGAATCAATGTCGTCCTTTGAAACAAATTCTTCTTGGGGGAGGGGCAGGAATCCACTTAATTTTTGGTGCTGGGGCCAGCCTCCCAGACCTCTTCACTGGTTCCCTACTCCACGCTGGAAAGTTGCATTCACCCCTTGCGGCACTGGGTTGAAGTCTGGTCCCACTTTCCCTGTGGAGATATAAACAATACCCTCCCCTTGGGTGGGTTAGTGCCCCATGCCCCCACTCCCCTTTTCTTCCTTATATTCATCCTTTTATTTTCCTTCCCCACCACCTCCCCAGTTGTTTACCATGTGCATCCCCGGTTTTGATCTGGTCTCTGCCATACTACATAATTTTCACCCCCAAAATGTTTGAATACAGTAGCTTTTTCCCTATGCCCCTTTTGCATTTTTTAATTTAATTTTTTTATTACTTACCTCAGCGGGCTCATGTTGTACTTGTCCTTTTGTGCCTGACTTACTTCATTTAGCATGATTTCCTCCAGTTCTTCCCATGCCGCTATGTGCCTCATACGTTCATCACTGCTTTTTAGTGATGCGTAGTACTCCATTGTATGTATATACCACAGTTTTTTATTCCAATCGTCAGTTGATGGAAATTTGGGTTGCTTCCAGCTCCTTGCAATTTGAACTGTGCCGCAGTGAACATTGGAGCACAAGTGTCTGGCCTTGGTTTGTTTCTTGCCTCTTCTGGGTATACGCCAAGTAGGAGGATTGCTGGGTCATATGGTAGCTCTATTTCCATCTGTTTTAGGTATCGCCAGATTGATTTCCATAGTGGCTATATGTACTTACAGGCCCACCAGTAGTGGATGCGAGTTCCTGTCTCCCCACAGCCCCTCCAACACTTGTTGCTTTCTGATTTTTTGAATTGGGCTACCTTTGAGGGTGTCAGGTGGTACCTCATTGTTGTTTTAATTTGCATTTCTCTTATGGCTCAAGATCAGGAACATTTTCTCATATGTTTGTTGGCCATTCGGATTTCTGCCCCTGTGAAACTTCTGTTCAAGTCCTTTGCCCACCTCTCAAGTGGGCTATTAGTTTTTTTTCTTTTTGGAAACTAGCAGAGTATTTTAGATATTAGTAATAAGGCCTTTGTCTGATGTGTCATTGCTAAAGATTTTTTCCCAGTCTGTGGACTCTCTTATTACTCTCTTGGTGAATTCTTTCTATGTACACAAGTGTTTTATCTTCAGTATATCCCATTAGTCGATTTGTGCCTCCTCTATGTGTGTGTCCTTCCCTATTTCTGTTAGCCAGTGTATTCCCTGTGCCAAAGTTCTCAAGTTGTTCCCAATTCCCTCATTGATGCCCCTAATAGTTTGGGGTTTAACTACAAGGTCTGTGATCCACCTTGAGTTTATTCTTGTGCATGGAGTGTGATAAGGGTCTTGCTTCATTTTTC
Source organism: Tenrec ecaudatus (assembly GCF_050624435.1). Classification (NCBI taxonomy): domain Eukaryota; kingdom Metazoa; phylum Chordata; class Mammalia; order Afrosoricida; family Tenrecidae; genus Tenrec; species Tenrec ecaudatus. Next base: position 148,442,719 of record NC_134548.1, read on the forward strand.
TGCATGTTAATATCCATTTTTTCCAGCACCACTTGTTAAAGGGGACATCTGCTTCCCATTTGATATTTTGGGGGCCCTTATCAAAAATCAGCTGTCTGTATGCTGATGCCTTTATTTCTGGGTTTTCAGTTCTTTTCCGTTGGTCTGAGTATCTGTCATTGTACCAATACCATGCAGTTTTGATAACTGTGGCTGTGTAGTATGTGCCAAAGTCAGGTAAAGCAAGCCCTCCCACGGTGTCCTTCTTCTTGAGGAGTTGTCTGCTAATTCTGGGCTTCTTCCCTCTCCATATGAAGTTGGTAATCAGTTTTTCCATTTCTTCGAAGAAAGATGATGGTAATTGTATCGGGATGGCATTGAACTTATATAGTGGTTTTGGCAGAACTGACATCTTAACTATGTTAAGTCTTCCAATCCAAGAGCCTGGGATATTCTTCCATTTGTTGAGGTCACTCTTGGTTTCTTCTAATAGTGTTCTATAGTTTTCCCTGTATAGATCTTTTGTTTTTTCAGTCAGGTGTATCCCTAGATATTTCCATTTGTATTTGGCTATTGTGAAGGGTACCACCTTTTTGATCTTTTCTTCTGTGGTCTTATCCGATGTGTATAACAGTCCGATGGACTTCTGTTTGTTGATCTTGTATCCTGCCACTCTGCCAAACTCCTCTATTGCTTCCAGTACTCCCTTTGTAGAACTTTTGGGATTTTCCATATATAAAATCATATCATCTGCAAATAACGATAATTTCACCTCTTCCTTCCCTAGATGAATACCTTTGATGTCTCTTCTTTGCCTTATGCTGTTAGCTAAAACCTCCAGCACGATATTAAATAGGAGTGGGGACAAGGGGCATCGTTGTCTGGTCCCCTTTTTCAGTGGGATTGTATTAGACTTTTCTCCATTGACTATGACTTTGGCTGTTGGTTTTTCATTATAGCTTGTGTTGTCTTGAGGAACTTTCCTTCCATTTCTATCTTCGCAAGTGTCTTAAACAGTAATTGGTATTGGATGTTGTCAAATGCTTTTTCTGCATCTATTGATGTTATCATGCAGTTCTTATAGTTTTTCGTGTCAATGTGATGAATAATACTAATGGTCTTTCGTATGTTGAACCATCCCTGCATCCCTGGTATGAATCCCACTTGGACATGGTGAATTATTTGTTTTATATACTTTTGTATTCTGTTGGCTAGTATTTTGTTAAGGATTTTTGCATCAATGTTCATTAGGGATATTGGTCTGTAGTTCTCGATTCTTGTGGGATCCTTGCCCGGTTTGGGTATCAGAGTTATACTAGCTTCATAGAAGGAGTTTGGGAGTTTGCCATCTTTTTCTATGTTCTGGAAAAGTTTGTGTAGGATTGGTGTTAGTTCTTCCCTAAATGCTTGGTAGAATTCTCCAGTGTAGCCATCTGGTCCAGGGGATTTTTTTTTTGTTGGTAATCCCTTGATAACCTTTTCGATTTCTTCTATTGCTATGGGTCTGTTGAGATTCTTGATGTCCACCGAGGATAGTCTAGGGAGGGATTGTTTTTCCAGGAATTTGTCCATGTCTTCCAAATTGTTGAATTCATTGGAGTACAATCCTTCATAGTACTGTGTAACTATCCTTTTGATTTCATTAGGATCTGTTGTAATGACCCCTCTTTCATCCTTTATTCTTTCTATTGAGATTTGTTCCCCCCTTTCTTTGGTTAGGTTTGCCAATGGTCTATCGATCCTGTTTATCCTTTCAAAGAACCAACTTTTAGCGATATTAATTTTTTCCATAGTTTTCTTACTTTCCCTCTCCTGGATCTCAGCCATGATTTTTATAATTTCTTTTCTTTTGCTATTAGTAGGATTGTCTTGCTGACTCTGCTCTAGTTTTTGTAAATTTTCTGTCAGCTTATCCATCATGAGTCTCTCTTCCTCTCTCAGGTGTGCATGTATTGCTATGAACCTTCCTCTGATGACTGCCTTTGCTGTGTCCCATAAGTTTTGGTATGTTGTGTGCTCATTTTCATTGGTTTCTAGAAATTTCCTGATTTCATCTCGGATCTGCACCAGTACGCACTCCTTTTGCAATAGAGAGTTATTCATCCTCCAATTATTTGCTCTTATTTTCTTTGTCTTCCTTTTGTTGATTTCCAGTCTTATGTCACAATGGTCAGAGAGAGGTCTGTATTATTTCAATGTGCTTAAATTTATGTAGATTTGCCTTATGCCCCAGCATGTGGTCTATCTTCGAATATGTGCCATGGGGACTTGAAAAGAATGTTAATTTTTTTATATTTGGATGAAAAGCTCTGTAAATATCTATCAGGTCAAGTTGTCTAATTGTGGAGTTTAGGTCTCTATTCTCCTTGTTGAGTTTCTTTCCCTGTGATCTATCTTTCTCAGTGACTGGTGTGTTGAAGTCACCCACTGTAATTGTCGAGTCTATGATTTCTTTCTTAATCTTTTGGAGTGTTTGGTTGACGTATTGAGCTGGTCTCTCATTCGGGGAATATATGTATACAATGCTTAGGGGTTCATTGTCTACGATTCTCTTGAGCATTATATAGTGTCCCTCCTTATCTCTTTTTATGGTTTGCACTTTGAGGCTTCCTCTAACGTGATCTCAGCTCCGTCTCTAGCTTTGTGGCCATCTCTTATTCCAATGGACCATGCAGGGGCAACGCTGTAAAAGGCAGATGGTCGCATCACTTGGGAACAAATGAGTTTCAACTGGACAGACGTGAACTATCCCAAACTTTGACTCCCCGTGTTGCTGAGCTAGCCTGTGGGAATCCACCTGGCATGGCCCGGTGGTTTGCTAGAGTCAAGGGTTAATGTAGGGAGCAGGTCGGTGGTCAGACCTGGCGAAAGGGTGGGGAAGGGTCATTTCAAGAGCCCCAGTTCTATGGCCCTTTTTCCCATTCAGTTCCTGACTTCGGGTAACAGGCGTGGGCAGAGGGAGTGGCAGAGTGTGTCTCAACAGTTGCATGTTGTAACTTGGGTGTAATGCTCTGTGGCTTTGATGTTGTCCCCTTCATGTTTCATCTGTGTTTCCCATTTCCTTCTTCAGTGCCCATTTGAAAAAGTCAAGTGCTTCTGACACTAGGGAATTTTGTAAATAGCTTTCTGGTTTTGTCTTCCTCCACGTCATGGGAGATTATTTTTGTTGGTGGTGCCATTGAGTCAATTCTGACTCATCTTGCATGACCTTATGCCCAACAGAATGAAACACTGCATGATCCTGCCCCATCCTCACAATTGTTCCTGTGCCTGGGCCCATTGTTGCAGCCACTGTGTCCGTCCACCTCATTGACGGCCATCCTCTTTCTAGTTGCCCCTCTGTGTCTCCAGGGATTAGTCTTTACTGATACCAGCTCCAACTGCCTTTGGGGTGGGCAGTGGAGTGCTTGACTCTCCCCCATCCAGGGACCCTGTATCTACTCCAGCCTCTTCACTTGGTACATGGGGATCTTGCTGTTCCCGGGCAGCATACGTCCAGGGAAGTGATTGGAATCCATGCCAGATGATGGGGAAGTGTATGTAGGAGACCTCAGTAGACAATACAATAGAGCTTGGAAAAGCTCCAGGAAAATGTCGCTTCTCTTTTAATTCCACTTTTTTGTTTGTTTCAGTGAACTTTTTGAAGCCCATGATACTTCCAGAGAAATCCAGAGAGAGAGAAAAAAAATGAAATCCAGAGAGATATAAACATCCATTTGGGAACCACAGAGCAAACTATCAGAGCTCCGTCAGGGGAGCAATGGCTGGATATCTATCCTATTTCCCAAGGGTGCTGGGACTTGCTTATACTGGACTTCCATAAGAGAGATGTTCCATCTCCAGCCAGGTGATGCTGTTACCATCCCTCTGTGGGGGTAAACCTGGAAGATTCACTCCATGTTTGCCAGCCCAAACCCATAGCCAATCCCACCCCCGCACCCCCAGTGCCTAAAAGGCAACAGTGCCACTAAGGATGGCATCTCCAGTGTGGACATCACTTATGTCTCTTAAGAGCTCCTCAGCTTCCCTAACCTCTTGAGAGTATTGTTCCTGTCAGTCTCCCTCCCAGTGCTGAAGAAGGTATATACAGTATATTGTGTATACCTTCTCCCCCAGCTGACCACGGTTTCCATGGGGTTGGCTGCCCTGATCTAAGAGGACTTGGTGTCACCTGAATTTGTTCTCTTTTTCCTGTATTCCTGAACTCATTCCCTCCTTATCAGTCCAGACTCTCCTGCAGGCTAGTATGCTGTAGTTGGCTATATCAGGTAGTGGGGTCCCGTGATTTTATCCATCATGGTGGAGTGGGTTACTTATTGGGTTGCAAACCTCAAAGTCAGCAGTTCAAAGCTGCCAATGACTCTGTGGCAGAAAGTTGAAACGTTCTATTCCTGAAAAGACTTCCAGTTTCAGCAACTCACACAAGCAGTTCTAACTTGCTCTTTAATGTTGCTACAAATTGCAATGGACTGAATGAGGGTGAGGGAGTATTTTGTTTTGTTTTCAGTTTCTAGAAGCTCAAAGAACTCGTCTCTCTGTTCCTCCCCTTAGGAGGATAACATCTGCATGTGAACTTCAAAGACTCCAGTTGCCCAAGAGTAAAATTCTTGCTCTTCAAAGTTCCCTTAGGCTGGTCCCTTTTCTCTGTGCAGCATCTAACCTTGGGGTACCTGGTCTTACTCAGGTGGATGCTTAGCCCCAATAGACACCTATAGCCAGACTGTGCTCTCTACGCTACAGCATTATGAACACGTGCCCATTCTGGAAACCAAATTATTGGTATGTCTCCATTCTATCAATCCTTTATTTTCTCATTCCTTCAACAACCACATGCAGATTCTCCCATGAGCCAAATACAGAACAAGGCATGAGCTGCACCCAGGTGAGTAAGACAAAGTTTCTCCCTAAACTGTGGAATCTCCTGGTACAGTACCTCAGAACTTCTGCACTAGTGGTTTCCTCAATGTAGAAGCTGTTAGCTCATCACATGGTGGCTCCTTTAGGACCCAGCTCAAATCCCACCACTTTAGAGAGGCCTTCCTTGACTACCTAAATCATACATCCACTGCCCACTTCCAGGCCCCGGCAGCACCCCCACCCCACTGCTCTTGAGATGTTTCCGACTCATAGTGACCCTACAGAACAGAGTAGAACTGTCCCTGTCAGTTTCTGAGACTGTGACACCTCATCTTTTCTCAGTCAGGTCAGCTGGTGGCTTCGAACTGTCAACCTTGAAGTTCTGCCACCAGGGCTCCTTCCATCACCCCCTAGGTCATCCCATCACAGCTGTATGACATCCCCTCTGCCTTCCCCTCTGACACTGAAAGATTAGCACAGTGTGTGAGATCAGAAAAATCTGAACAAGCCCCCTGTCATCAAGTCCATGCCCCTGAGAGTTTTCAAAGCTGTAAAGGTTTAGACTGCCTCCCCTTCATCCCATAAGCAGGCAGTGGTTTCAGAGCACAAACATTTTGGTTTGTAGGCAAGGGCTTCACCACTGCACTCCCTGGACCCCTTGCCTGAGATACAGGAGACAAGATATATCGATTATGGATAGTGTGATAGCTTTAAACAATACGGAGACAGGGATGTAAACAGATATTTGCCCACCGACGTTTATTGCAGCACTGCTCACAATAGGCAAAAGGTGCAAATACAGGAATGTGCATCCACAGACGACTGGAGAAGACAATGTGGTCCATGCTCACAATGGAATCAGACTCGGCCAGAAAGACAAAGAAGTCCTGATGTGTGCTGCCACAGGGGTGAGCTGGAAAAGTGACATGCAAATATTGTATACTCCCACTTACGCATATAAAATCTCTAGGACAGGCAAGGGTATGGAGACCCAGGTTTGTCGGCAGTTAACAAGGGTGGGAGAGAGAGAGCCCTTGCTTATGAGACACTGCTCTTCTGTTAAAAACAAACAGAACTCATGGCCGTAGAGTCGAGGCCGATTCAAAGTGACCCTATAGGAGAGAGTAAAACTGCCCCTGTGAGTTTCTGAGACCATAACTAATAACAGGAGTACAAAGCTTTGTCTTTGTCCCGCAGAGCGGCTGATTGTTTCAAACTGCCAACCTTGCAGATCACAGCCCAACGTGTAATCACTATGCCATCAGAACTCCTTGTGTTAAGGGAGATGAAACCTTTGGAAATGGACAGAGCTGATCATTACACAACATGGTGAACACAATGAAGGTCGTAAATTGTATACATGCACACATGTTGAAATGGCAAATGCTCACACACACACACACACACACACACACACTTCCCACGGCAACAACGAATCAGAAGAGCTCAATGAGTACCACCATAGAACGTTCTCAAAGTCAGACACATCAAAAAATAGCAAGAGATATCTAATCTGACTATACTTAAGTTTTCAGAAAACATTTTAATGACCTAAATGCCCACCAGCTGATGACTGGATAACCAACATATGGTATAAACCAAAAAAACGCACTGCCATCAAATGGATGCTATATTGATCCAGTTGGACAGAGTCAAACAGCCTTTGTGGGTTTCTGGGACTGCAGCTCTTTTTTCAATATATAATTCAAAGTATCTAAATCATTTATTTGGAGAACTTTTAAAAAGATACGTTGAGTACAACCCTACCTTATCATTTTTTAAAAGGTTTATCTATGTTCCAGAAAAGATTTAAGATAGTGAAGCTGTTACTCCTTTGTGCGCTGATGTAATTTTCAGACCTGGAAATAGGTCTTCACCAGAGCAGAATATTTTGTTCTCAGAATAGAAACAACATTCAGATTTTACATATTCAGTTGTTCAGGTGATCATGGAGACACAACGACAGAGATGCTTGGTCCTCTTTCTGAAATAGCACGGAGGTTACTGACACCCAGGAGAAAGCTTCACCAGCTTGTAGATGCTCCAATAGGTCTCCATTTTCTTAGAAAGACAACGGCATAAATCACGAAAGCGTTTTAAAGTCCTTCTGTCTCTTGGCTCCTTCCGAAGCCCTTTCCTGTGATTTGCGATACTGACAACTGCCTTCGTTCCAGTAAGGCATTTCCCCACAATCACTGAAGGCCGCCAAGGAAAGGTTGCTCTTGGACCTCATAGTCATTTTATTAAAGAACAAAAAGATCAGTTTTAATTTCAGAAATTACAGTAGACATTTCTTATTTTCAAAATCCATCCTTTGACAGAGAAAAGACAAGACATTTCTGAAGTCCATCTCCGGGCTCTTTGGGGATTCTTGCTGACTGAGCAACGTTTTTCATTGAGAAAAAGTGTGTTTGTGTATTGCTCGGACACGTTGAGGAAGAGAAAGTGGGCGCTGACTGTCCAGATGTAGGTGTTGTGAAGATCAAGGCCGGGCTCTAGAGTGCCCTTGGAACTGGACGTCTCGTGATTGTGGTTCGCAGAACTCCGAGCCTGTCTCTCCAGTGGCCTCGGAGTGGGGTTAGCCGTAGGAGTGCCCAGCCTGCTCTTCAGCAAGGAGAGAAAGCTTCTACTTTTACCTTGATATGTAACTGTTCTGTTGCGTGTCTTACAAGTAACCAACAATACACCTTTGGCATCTTTGTACTTTTTCACAATTTTTGCTTCTTTAAAACTGAGTGTACAAGTTTTTGCTTCTCGATTCAGAAGTTTATGTATTTCGGGTGTCAGTTTAGGCTTTGGCGTGAGGCCCACTTGGGAGTTATCTACTACCAGCAATAGGAAACAGTTTGGATATGTTTCTTCAGCAGTGTTCTTAGCCTCGTGTGATCAACTGTAGACCCAGAGGAGACAGCCAGCGTGTAGTTCCCGTGCTTCTCTCTCATTGTGGTTGGTGAGAAAAGGACACACCTGAGGCTGGAGCTCTTTACGGGAGCAGAAAACATCATTTTTTCTCTCAAAAAAATGTGCATTCAAATGCCTGACCTCGTGGTTACAGCCCACCATGTAACCCACAAAATCACCAGGGCTCCTTCTCACTGTCACCTCACTTCAATCCTATTGGACAGTGTCGAATTGCCCCTGTAGGTTTCAGAGCCTATTTAACTCATAGGCAGAAAGTCTTATCTTTCTCCCTTGGAGTGGCTGTTGGGTTCAAACTACTGACCTTGTGGTTAACTCTCTCAACTCTGCTATCCAGTCAATGCTGACTCGTGGTGACCTCCTAGGAATTTCTGAGACTGAGCTGCTGATGGTTTCAAACTGCCAACCACACGGATCACAGCCCAGTGCAGAACCACAACACCACCAGGACCCCCAATATGTACCTCACGATACCACCAGGCTTTAGGGCTACATCCAAACAAACCTAAAGCAAACCTTTTGCCATTGATTGAATCTGATTCATGACGACCCCATGATGCCTTGCAGAATTGAACTGTTTCATACGGTTGCTGTGACTATAAAGCATTATTTACTCAGAAACGGCTTGCCAGACTTTCCTTCCATGTGGCCACTCGAGGGTTCGAACCCTTAGCCTCTAAGTTAGGGGTCCAGGGCAAACCGTTTGTACCACCCAGGGACTCGTGGGTGGTCTAGGTCCATTCAGTACCTTCCGCTTTATTTCCAGATGCTCGGCTCCAACATATTCAAAACGCCTAGCTCATCTAATGCCTACCATAGGAGGGAAGAGGAAGTCTTTTAAAGACCCTTTGGAAAACAGTTGCTAAAGTAACTAAACGAAATGTCAAGGAAGGAATGCTAAGGACTGAGCCCTTCTGTGTATGATCCAAAGCAGAGGTGGGGAGTGCCAGACCCCAGCAGCTGGGTCCAAGGCACTCTCCCCCAGTCATTGGGTGGAGCCACACATGCCTGCCTGACTACGAATGACTTTGAATCAGCATTATGATTTTGTTTCAAATGCCAGGACCTATGTCGGCAGCGATTAAGGGGGATTGAAACATTTGTTCTCTGTAATTCTTCCAGGCCTGTGGATTTATACCAGTCATTTGCACAGCGAGCCATGCATTCAGAGCTAAAGCAAAAAACAAGCTTTAACCCCATCCCGTCTGAAGTGCACGCGGAGCCCTGGGGGTGTTGTGCGTTACACATTGGGAGAGTCAGTGGTCCAAACCCATCTGTTGATTTGGGGGTGAAGGACGAGGCTGTCTTATGCCATGGAGATTTACAGGCTCACACATTCTTGACAGAGTTGCTATGTATCAGAATTGATTCACAGGCAGTGTGGGTTTAGGGATTTGTGGGGTGGGGTGGGGTGTTAAAATATAGAGAGCACTCTCTGAGTTCATTCCTCAAGAGGAGGAGATGGAGAGGGGCCATATTCAGAGAGCCAGTCAAGAGATTTTTCTTCCCATCATCCCCTTGATCATTCCTGTTCCTGAGGTGAGATAAGAACGCTCATCCCCGTGTTCCTCACAGGCTAGAGCTGCAGATGAACGTAGCTAAGTTCTGCAGCCTGCTCAGCTCCAGAGACTGGTTGACAGGAACCTCATCAGCTTCCAGGCCACTGCCAAGAGCTGCCGAGCTAGCAAGGGAAGGGTCACTCCCAGGCTGCTACGCCTAGGCATCTCCAGGAAGGAATTGTGCGGACACTGAAGGCAAACAGCTCCACCTGTGGTCTGGAGGTCAGGCTCGCTAGGTTCCAGCCCTGGCAGGCAACGCGGGGGCCAGCTGTAACATCCTCATGTAGGAAGTATTTTAGCACCATGGTTAGCGGGCAAATCACTTGACCTCTCTTCCCACCACGTTCTCATCTGTATAACGGGCATCCTGATCATTGGTGGGAGGAGCCAACATATGCACATAGATTAAAAAAAAACACTCACTGCCATCGAGTTGATGCCAATTCATAATGGCCATACAGGACAGGATTAGAGAGCCCCAGTTTTCTAAAGTAACCACGATGCCTCCAGTACTCCCCCTCACATAGGCAAAGTGCCTGAATCATTATTGATTGATTTTTCGTGTTGTACAGATATCTTCAATACCTGTGCCAATGTAACATTTTTCACAGGGACATGTTCGGACGTCAATAACATGAAGCGTGTGGTGCTACCATCACTAACATCCTTTGTCAGATTGTCTATCACTTAAAAGACAAAACGCGAGCCTTCCTAAATAATGACTCCTCCTTCCTTCCTCCCTCAAAACAAAAAAAATTGCCCCCCCAAAATACCCCTCAATGCCACTGAGTCAATTCTGGATCGTAGCGACCCTATAGGACAGGGTAGAGCTGCCCCCTGGGGTTTCTGAGAGAAAACCTTTCTTTACTGGATCAGACAACTTCATCTTTCTCTTGAGGAGCAGTTGGTAGGTTCGAACCTCTGACCTTGCGGCTTGCAGCTCAATGTGTAGCTCACTATGCCAACAGAGCTCCTTACTATGCCACCTAGGACCCCCAATTTCCATCAAGGGCACACCCAGGCCAGTTTCTGGGGGTGAGGCTGCTCCCTCCCCCTGGGCTGGCTATCGGAATGGCAATAATCCCTAACACCTTGCCTGAGGGCAAGACTCTTCACTTTATCAATTGTCAGAAAGAAGCTGATTAAGGCTGAATGTAAGCGGTGACTCAAAAAATGGATTTTGATCCCTCACTGTGAACCTCATCCTTTGCAAACTTCGAAAGCAAAACCAAACTCATTGCCATAGATTCAATGCTGGCTCATAGAGACCCTATGGGACAGAGTAGAACTGCCCCTGTGGGTTTCTGAGGCTGTAAATCTTGACAGGAGTAGACAACCTCATCTTCCTCCCGGGGTGGGGAGTGGTTGGTAGTTTCGAAGTGCTGCCTCTTGAGGTTAGCAGCACAAGGCCCTAGCCCACTAAGCCACCAGGTCTCCTCGTCACTACAAATGTGTCTATGGATTCTCCATGAGTCATCACAATGTGAGAACACATTATTTATCCTCTGGAGCCTGACAGCTTTCCCTCCGCATAGTGTCTGTCAGGTTCATTCCTGGTGTAACACCGATGGATCCTTTACGTATCTGATGGCCGAGTGTCTATGCCCCATGGGTCCGTCGTTCAGCGGATAGCAGATGCTTGGGCAAGAGTGAACAGTGCCGCAATGAGCAATGCTGTGGAAATCTCCGTTGGCGCCCTTGCTTTCAAGTCTGCTTCGCTCAGCTTGAAAGCACTGGCTGTAAGTCAGCTATTTCTTGGTTCCGCCTTTCTTTGCCTTTCCTACTGGGTGTGGTGGACAGCAGTTGGCCACTATCTGCTCCAAAGGAGTGTTGGATTATACAAGAGTCTTTTGGAAAGTGTGTGGGGGAGGGCGGGACGGGGGATGTATTCTCAGTGTAGCATAGCTCACAGATCTCAAAGCCTGGAGAGCACAAAACCCTGAATAGCCCACCATGGAGCAGCAGGCCAAGCCATGGCTCAGGACACCCTGGTAGCTGGGAGCGTTGACGGAGGCCATAGCCATCTTCCAACACACCGGATGAAGTTGTTTTCTTCCTCCCTAAAAAACAAAACACCCCACTTGATGTCATTCTTTCTTTCATCTCAAAATTGTTCCATGATGCTCCGTGGCTGGCAGGAGAAAAGCAACACAGTGTATGTTCCAGTCAATCGAGGTTTCTTGCTCTGTCCTGCATAGGCGCATGCCCATTGTCCTGGCCCCCTGTCTCCCTGGATTGCTGAGGTCCACCTCCCAATGTGAGGTGGACTTCCCCTGCTTCCCTCTCCCCACAGTAAACTGAGGCACTGAATTCCCTAAGGTTATTGTCAATACCTCTTGAATTTTTGCTCCATTCTGTCTCTTCAGACACCTTCCCACCCCTCTAGTTCTCCGGAGTATAAATATAACACAAGGACAGGGACAATATGGCAAATCTCTGTTTTCCATCTCGGCTCGACCTCTCATCACATCTTCCTTACATGCACACCCTCACAGAACAATACACTGAAAACCCCAGCCCCTCTCACACATTCCTTCTATTTTTGTCTTTATACTAATATGATCTCCTCCTTACCCCCTTAGTGTGATTTGGTTCTCATTGTTCTCTGTGGGGTTTCCCGGCAGTGAAGCACAGGAGGAGTGGATGCAACATGATAAGAACTGATACAAGGAGTTATAGGGAATGTAGGGATGGGGGTGAGAGGGAGGGAAAAGTGATTTCAGGAGTAAATAAGGAAGGTGTAAGAGGGGTGGGAGCACTGGAACTGATCATGAATGCACAACTCACTGTAAAGGTGATTTAACCATGGGGGAGTGTGCTCCTTGATAGTTGTGGTGTGGTATTATACAATTCCCCTTGATACGATTGAACTCGCAAATGTATGATATGTAAATTATATGCCATTAAAACTGTTAGGAAAGAAAAAAAAAACACACGGGCATCTAGGGCATTTCCACGCAGCGACTCTTTAGGGCAGAGTAGGACTGCCACATGGGGTTTCCTGGCTGTACTAGCAGACTCCCATAACTTTCTCACTTCTATGCACCCACACACCCAAAAAACAAAATCACTACTACAGAGTCCATACTGACTCATAGTGACCCTCCAGGACAGGGTGAAACTGCCCCTGATGAGTTTCTGAGACGATAACTCTGTATGGGAGTGGAACGCCCTACCTTTCTCCTAGGAGGCTGGTGGTTGCAGACTCCGGATCTTTGGGTTAGAAGCCCAGTCAGAACCATTAGGCCAGCAGGGCTCCTGCCTCACTCCTGGGGCATCTAAATGGTAGGGAACAAGTTACATGAAGAGTGTAAAGGTAGCTAGATTAGGGACAAAGGGGGGCTGTCTCCCCCGAATGTCTGTGCTAGTGGAAATCGGCTGGCACCGCTAAAATAAAGGGGTTGGAAAAGAACCAGGCACACGAATTAGACACCTATGGGAAAATCCAAACTGGGCATGCGCAGACCCACCTCCCCACCTACCCCCACCCTCACCCCCACCCCCAGGCCCAGCTGGAAGCCAATTTGGGCACACCTACATTAGGCACCAGCAATATTAACATTACACAGGTGCTCCTAAACTCAGCCAATAAGGCTGGCCAGTACCCAAAACCACACCCCCACCCTCAAGTGGGGATCTGAGGGGAAAAATAGCAGACTGAGAGCAAACCACTCCCTCTTGTTCCGGGGAGGTGCTCTCTTGCAGCTTGCGGGGTAAGATTTCTCCAGCTTGCCCTGTGGGACCCCTCCCCCCCACCCACCACCCACCACCCACCCCCGCACTCTCTTGGGTTTCCGTGCTCTGGGTTCAGGCTCTCTTTGGGCTCAGCGGACTCTTTCAAAATCCCCTGAAGTGGCCATTTTCAGTCTGGAACTTTCCCACCGTCCCCACCAGGTGACTTTGCACGCTTTCCAGAGCTAGCGTGTCCTTTCTGAGACTGTACTGCCTGAGAGTCCTCTTTCCCTCATAAAAGTTACTTGGATTTACAAAAGTGCGTCTGCCGCGTGAATTCTTCCAGCGGAGAGAAGCAAGCACCGAGGTCAACCACCCCAGAAACCTAACAGGATAGCTAAGTGGGATCCTAACTTGCAATATAAACTTGTACCTACCTGAATCAGAAAACAATATTGACAAATAACCTTGCCCCCCCCCCAAAAAAATCTTTCTGGGGCAGTCTGCTCTGCCCCACTGGGTCAGCGTGAGTCAGAGTTGACCTAGTGCACCCCACCGTCATCAAAATCCTTTCTAAATCCAATCCTTTTCTAAACAGTCATTCCGACACCGCCTCCTTGCCCTGTCTATCACAGTCTTAGAAGAAGAAAAGAAAAGAAAAAAAGTGTGATCTGCCCCGGGTTTTTTGTTTTGTTCTGTTTTGGACATCAGACACAAAATGGAGACCGGGTGGGAACTTTGTCAAGTTCAAGTCATCCCGGCAGCGTGGAGACTGTTTTTAATGAGCTGGCATCCTCCTTTCGAGACAGGCTGAAGTGAACTTGGAGCAGCCCCTTAGTCCTGAGACAATGCATCCTACCTTTGTTGAGGCCCAAAGAGCTTTTCTGTGCAAAGGCCAGTGTGTCGGAACAAATGGCATTCCGCACATTTTCTCGGCCTCGGCTCCAGCCTCAGCGGGACGCCACTGCATTCTTGGCAGCCCGGCTCCTCGCCTCTGGCAGGGGGTCAGCCGGGGGCCAGCGGGGTCAAGGCACCTCCACAGGCTGCCGGCCTCCGTGGCAGACAATGCAACCCCCTCTCTCCCTCCCCCCACCCGCCCACCCTGCCTGGCCTGCCCGCCTGCCCCGGCTTCCATGGTTGGTGAGCAGGGAACTGCTCAGCGCGAGGGGACTCCCAGGCTGCCTGGAGGGGCCTGAGCGGAGATGCCAAGAAGGATGCTTTGGGGCAGAGTCTCCATATGACTTCATCCCAACAATGGAATTCCCCTCTAGGGTTTCAGACACCATGGTCTTTACAGGCGGAGCTTGCCAGGTCTTCTCTCCCAGGAACTGCTGATGGAGTAGACCCATGGACTTTTCTCTTCGCAGCCGTGTGCCATAAGGATTGCTCAGCAGAGCTCCTTGTCAGCCAGAAGGAAAGAGCACAGACAGTGCGAAGTCTTGGGTGGAAGGGTTGGGGGGAGTTTTCTTCCATATCGTCTCTGTAATTTCCTCATTCGTGTTGGCGTGGCGGGTGACGAGTGGGACTGCTAACCACGAGGTTAGGAAAGGGACCGGGCAGCCGTTCTCAGGGGAATAAGATAAGGCTTTCTACTCTTCTACAGATGTACAGCCTCAGAAATCGACAGGGCAGTGCCACCCTCCCCGAGGGGATCACAGCGAGTCAGGATAGGCGTCCTGTTGGTGAGTCCAGCTGCAACATTTGGGTGACCCTTAAGCACCCCCCCCACCCCACACATACGCCACCCTCACTTGAAAGCTGTGCCCCATAAACAGGTAAGCTCCTGTTTGCTTGTGCTTACTTACGCATCTGTAGTGGAGAGCTTCTCATGTTTGGCCACAGATACGAAACGCATATGAAATTGTTGACTACTATAAGTCCGGGCAGGGTTTCCTTCTGTTATACATAAGGTCACAATGAGTCAGAACTGACTCAGTGGCACCTGGCAACAACAGGAAATCCGTGTCTGGGTAGTTTATCGGATAATCTGACAAGAGCCCCAATGGCTCAGGCCTGTTTGGGTTGATATTAGAGCCCATGCTGAAAGGATCCAGCAGCAGTACCTAATCTTTTTTTAGCCTATTGAATTTCTGTGATCCACATGGTTTTCGCTGTGATTTTTGGGACATGATTGCCAGGCCTTTCTTCCTAGTCCATCTCATTTTGGAAACTGGCAACTTTCATGTTCAGCATCATAACAACACAAAAGCTGACCCTGACAGAGGAGAGTTATCTGTGCCTTAGGTGTCAGAAATTTCGCACCAAGTTGGGATAGGGCTTCCATCACCAGAGGGCCTCTTCTTTAAAAAATAAAAAATGTAATAGCTGTTGAGAATAAACTAAAAATCAAATCAATGCCTTCATGGTAACCCGATAGGACAGGGAAGACTGCCCCTGCAGGGTTCCACGACTATGATTCTTTATAGGAGTAGAAAGCCTGTCTTTCTCCAGACGGTGGTTTCACGCTGCTGACCTTGTATTAGCAGCCCAAAAGATAACCACTACACCACCAGAGCTGTGAAGAACAAACAATAGCAAAGCTTACATCGACTCAACCTTTTCTACATGTGTGATTAAGTGACCCCCAATGGCATTCCTTTGAAGACTTGTTCCTCTCCATAATCATAAGTTCATTAAGCCCCTTAAGCTTTCTATCTCATCTTTTGAATTGTTATCCTCACTTTGACCCCATACAAATAGTTCTTAAAAGAACGCAATGATCAAGGCAGACATTTTTCATTAGCTAAGCTAACACTATTGTTTGGTTCTAAGAAGACTTCAAGGGAAGTGGTGTTAACCAACCCAAGGACAAGGGAACAACAAGTGATCCGAAATCAATGCCAAGGAGAGGGTGGAAGAGGCCTGGTAGGGATTGATCAAGGAAAGATAACCGAGAATTACTGAAACCCAAATGAAGGCTGAGCATGACAGTGGGACAAGATGAAACTAAAAGGAAATAGAGGAAAGAACTAGGAGGCAAAGGGAATTTATAGAGGTGTAAATACAGGCATGTACATATGTAAATATATTTATATATGATGATGGAAAATTAGATCTATGTGCATATATTTATAGGTTTAGGATTAAGGTAGCAGATGGACATTGGCCTCAATGCAAGAACACTCTGTTCTATTAAATTGGCATTCCATGATGCTCACCTTCCCGACACAATCCCTGAAGATAAATGGGTGCATAAGCAAATGTGGTGAAGAAAGCTGATGGTGCCAGGCTATCAAAGATATAGTGTCTGGGGTCTTAAAGGCTTAAAGGTACACAAGCGGCCATTTAGCTGAGAAACAATAAAGCACACGTGGAAAAAGCACACCAGCCTATATGACCACAAGGTGTCGAAGAGATCCGGTATCAGGCATCAAAGAACAAAAAATCATATCATTGTAAATGAGGGAGAGAGCAGATTGGAGACCCAAAGCCCATCTGTAGGCAACTGGACATCCCCTTACAAAAGGTCTCGAGAAGGAGACAAGTCATTCAGGGTGCAGTGTAGCAACGATGAAGCATACAACTTTCCTCTTGTTCTTAAATGCTTCCTCCCCCCCCCCCAACTATCATGATCCCAATTCTATCTTACAAATCCGGCTAGACCAGAGCATGTACACTGGTACAGATAGAAACTGGAAACACAGGGAATCCAGGCACTAGATGATCCCTTCAGGACCAGTGATGAGAGTGGCGATACTTGGAGGGTGGAAGGATGGTGGGGTAGAAAGGGGGAACTGATTAAAAGGATCTACATATAACCTCCTCCATGGGGGACGGACAACAGAAAAATGGGGGGAAGGTAGACATCGGAAGTATATGACATAATAATAATTTATAAATTATCAAGGGTTCATGAGGGAGGGGGTGGAGGGAAGGGAGGGGAAAATGAGGAGCTAATACCAAAGGCTCAAGCAGAAAACAAATGTTTTGAGCAAGATGATGGCAACAGATGTACAGATGTGCTTGACACACAATGGATGGATATATGGATTGTGATGAGAGTTGTAAGAGCCTCCAATTAAATATTTTTTAAAAGAAGACAATGTTCTAAAATTAATTGTGATGATTGTACAACTCTCTTTAATATATTTGAATTGTTAAATTGTATGATGTGTGGATTACATGTCAAATAAAACTGTTAAAAAAAAGACATCAGGGGATAATTTGGTTTCCATGCTTAAAGATGATGTGTGTAGAGTGAACTGAGGTAGAAATGGGCCATGGTGAACCCATTAAAACAAAACCCACCTGTTGGCATCCAGTCTATTTGCTTCCGACCTAAGGTGATCCCTGTGTAACAAATGACTAAATGTTCAGGTTTATTATGCACATACTTCTTTAATTTGTTGCAAAGTTGTCATGGCAAGGAATGCAAGTAAGGCCACAGAATATTGATTTAGCATTAGAGAATAAGAATTCACAATGAGAGATAAACAATTTGGAGATGAAAAGAATGGGACCCATGGTTCTGGGGGCCGGGGGGAATACGGGAGAAGAGGAGGGGGGGAGGGAGAAAGGAATGGGGCGGGGAACAACCCAGGGACAAGGAAGCTACAAGTGAACTAAAATCAATGGAGAGGCGGGTGTAGGATGCCTAGTGGGGCTTAATCAAGGAGAGTGTAACAGTGAGGAATTACTAAAGCCAAATGAAGGCCAAACATGATGGTGGGACAAGGAAGTAAAGAGGAAATAGAGGAAAGAACTAGGAGGCAAAGGACATTTATAGAGGTCTAAATATAGGCATGTACATATGTAAAAATATTTGTATATAAAAATAGGTGAATAGCTCTATGTACTTATAGCTATATGTTAAGAATTAAGGTTGCAGATGGACATTGGGCCTCGACTCAAGTACTCTCTCAATACAAGAACACTTTGTTCTAATAATCCGGCATTCTGTGATGCTCACCTTCCCAATATGATCACTGAAGACAAAATGGGTGCATAAGCAAATGTGGTGAAGAAAGCTGATGGTGCTTGGCTATCAAAAGATATAGCATGTGGGGTCTTAAAGGCTTGAAGATGAACCAGTGGCCATCTAGCTGAGAAGCAACAAAGCCCACATGGAAGAAACACACCAGCCTGTGTGATCATGAGGTGTCAAGGGAATAAGGTATCAGGCATCTAAGACCCAGAATAAAACCATACCCAAGGTGAATGGGGGGGCATGTAGTGGAACCCCAAAGCTCATCTGTAAACAATTGGACATTCCCTCACAGAAGGGTCACAAGGAAGAGATGAGCCAGTCAGGGTACAGTATAGCACCAATGAAACACACAACTTTCCTCTAGTTCTTTAATGCTTCCTTCCCCCCACTATCATGACCTCAATTCTACCTTACAAATCAAATTAGACCAGAACATGCACACTGCTACAGATAAGAGCCTGCAACACAGGGAATCCAGGATAGATAAACCCCTCAGGGTCAATTTTGAGAATAGAGATACAAGGAGGATAAGGGGAAGGTGAGGGGAGAAATGGGGAATTGATCACAAGGATCAATCTATAACCCCTCCCAAGGGGATGAACAACAGAAAAGTGGGTAAAGGGTGACAGAGGAAATGATTAGGGCAAAGACTGTACAGATGTGCTTTATACAATTGATGTATGTACATGTATGAACTGTGAAAAGAATTGTATCAGCCCCAATAAATTGTTAAAATAAAAAAAAAATTTTAAAAAAGGGTGACAGAGGACGATGTAAAATATGAAAATAATAATCTATAACTTATCAAGGGTTCATGAGGGAGGGGGGAAATGAGCTGATATCAAGGGCTTGAGTAGAAAGAAGATGCTTTCAAAATGATGATGGCAGCATATGTACAAATGTGCTTGGCACAATGGATGGATGTATGGATTGCGATGGGGGATGTAAGAGTCCCCAGTAAAGGTATTTAATAATAATAAAAAAGAATTCACACTGACAATGCTAATTTAAATGTGACAGTTCAAATCTTTTTACTTTAGGCTTTGACCTTTACATAGTTATTGTGCGGATGGTGCAGAACTGGGTCATATTTCCTTCTCGCATGCCTAGGGGTAGTAGGATTCAGAACTGACTCATCGCTTCTCAGCCTTTTGGTTAAGATCAAGTGCAGAATTGCCTCAACTATACCTAATGACCTTAGGAAGGGGACTTGACCACTCCTCACACGCAGACCAGGTCCCTCTGAGCTAGGATTCCAGGTCGATTGGGATGAGCACTATCTTCTCAATTTTCAGTCTTTTTTTGCTTCTGTCTTCTCCCAAAATAAGAAGACATCCACATGTTTCAATGCCACGTAGAGTATCGTGTTCAACTATAATTAGGATGCTTTATTTCTAATTAAGTGCATTGTGGTATGTCATTTATGTTTTATTAGTTTCTAAAGGTTGAGATTATTGTCAATTAGGGCCTCACATGCTTATGCTATTGTTGACTACATCGGTTTCAAGGCCAAGTTAATTTAGTAAGTGTTCTAAGAATTGGTTAGAGGAAAGGAGCCCAGATGACCAAATGGGTAAGCACTCACATGCTAACCAATAGCTGCTCCACAGGAGAACAACGTGGCACTCTGACTCCATGGTTGAGTTGACCTCAACTCATTGCCACCTTGTAGGATAGAGTTTGGAAGTACCCCTTCAGATTTCCTAGGCTGTACATCATTACATAGAGAGAGAAGGTATTTTATGGTCACCAGGGAAGGAAAGGGAAATAGAGGGTGAATCACACTAGCTAGAGAGTAGACACAGGTGAACCTGGGCAAAGGGAAAGGCAACATGCGTACAATAAGCAAGAGAATAGTACACCATGACCAGGACAAAGGAAATAATGCAGAGGTGCACAAGAGTAAAAGACCACAAAAGTAAGTACCCTAACACACACAATCCTGCAATAATTGTCATAACAAACAATACTTAAGAGTAGTGGTGGGATTCAAATTATTTAACAACCAGTTCATGCTGCCCTAAATGATGGTTTTAAGTATGAAAAAACTATCTACCAAATGGTAGTTTATTATCTCATACACTTAATACCTAAATAATAACAATAAAAGAGGTAAACTAAACTAAATTGTGACATGAGGACTTCACTAAACACTCCAAGTCTACATCAGTTTTACTTTCCCTCCTAGTTTAGCTGCTCTAACTAGTATTTAGAGCTGAGGGATAAGGAATCTGGAGGGTTGGATTTTTTCCCTGTTATACCATATATATACACACACACATATCTTCTCCCTCATTCCTCCCCCACCTTTCTCTTGTCTATTGCTGCATAAGCCATGTTTCTTCTTCTTGGTTTTTCCTTATAACAAGGGTAATATTAAAATTTTGGTTAGATTGACTAAGTTTGCTAAACATCATGTTCTCTAGTTTCGTCCATGTCTTGTGAGGTTTAAGAGAGTTGTCATTTTCTTTAATAGATGCACAGTATTCTGTAGTATGAATGTACCAGAGTTTGTTTATCCATTTATCTATAGTTGGGGTTTGGGGTTGTTTCTCTGTTTTGTTTTTGCTATTGTGGATATTGCTGCAAGAAAGATAGGTGTACGTCTTTTTGTGTTATACTCTCCATTTCTTTAGGGTTTATACCCAGTAGAGAGATTGCTAGATCATAAGATACTTGGATTTGCATTTAAGGACATGCCATCCTGATTTCCATAATGGTTGCACAATTCTACAGTCCCACTAGCAATGTAAAAGCGCTCCTATCTCTCCACATCTTCGCCAGCATTCGTTATTTTCTATTTTGTTGAACTTGCTAAAAGTGTTGGTATGAGGTTCATTCTTGATTTAACTTGCGTTTCTCTTTATTGCTAATGATCTAGAACATTTTTTCATGTGTTTTTTTGGCCAAATACATGTTGTATTGGGTAAATTGTTCAGGCTGTGTGTCCATTATTTGACTGGATTATTTGTGTTTTTCTTGTTAAGATGTAGTTTTCTGTAGATTTTGGAGATGCATCCTTTCTCTGATGTATTGTTACTGAATGATTTTCCCCAATTTGTGGGTTCTCTGTTGACTCTTTTGATGCAGTCTTTTGCTGTACATAAAGGTCATGTGTTTAGTAGGTCACAGTTCTTTATTTGATATTTTGTTATTAAATAATACCTGACATAAACAGTAAAACTCTTAGTTGGATATTTCTATATTGCTTCTTGACTGGTGTCCTCACTTGCAATACCCTTCGCTCTTATGCGAGCACGTTTGGCTGTGTGATTTATCCTTAACCACTGTAGGAGTAGGATCTCATTCCTTTAGAGGTAGGCCAATTAGACAAGAGTCATTGTGTTGGATAGATAAGAAACAGGGCACTCTTCTCTGATCATATTATGCTCATCTTTGAAAAACCCCTTTCTGATTCTGCTGAACTTACAGCAATTGGTCTGACAATATCTTTAGCTCTTTGAACACTTTCAGGATTTGCATAATTCACTCATAATACCTTGTGGGAATTAGAGGTGTAA
Source organism: Tenrec ecaudatus (assembly GCF_050624435.1). NCBI lineage: Eukaryota > Metazoa > Chordata > Mammalia > Afrosoricida > Tenrecidae > Tenrec > Tenrec ecaudatus. The sequence goes on from NC_134548.1 coordinate 148,464,153, forward strand.
CACAGAGCTGAAATGAACGACAGAGTGTCACCTTCTATTTTCTTGGCACTTGTAATCTTTATGTTCTATCTTTGTTTACTGAAGTAACATATGCAAGGGAATAAGAATGCAGTATTTCATCAAACATATAGGGAGCTTTATGAAATGACTAAGTATTACAAGCATAATTACATCTAGTTTTTTTATACCTATGGACAGAATGAACATTACAGTGGGTGCTTAGAATACGGTCTTGTACAGATGAACATTATAAAAGGGTAAGGAGTATAAATTTGTGATTTCCACATTGGGTGGCTGCCCACCTTCCCACCTTAGAGAGAAGCTTGATTACATGTGTCATTTTAACAACTGGTTCACCAAATGCAACCAAAAATTAGGTATTGATTCTGCTGAACTCATGTGAACCGGCTGAACCCTACCACTGTCTAAGAGTACATGTGGGGGCACACATACAAGCTAAACTAATGTGGAAAGGCAAATGAAACCCATTTAAGAGAAAGAGAGAGAGAGAGAGAGTGAGAGTGAGAGAGAGTGTTCGGCAGAGGCTATTTCTACGCATGCATTTGTGTTCTGTGACAGTTATGGCTTTTGTGTCAACTTAGCTAGGCTAGCATTCTCAGTAGGAAGACTTATTCCTCTCCCACGTTGCAGCAGTACGATGACAGGGAAGTGTTAGAATCATAAGAGGGTGTGGAACAAGGGGCATCATCCATTATTGACATTAGATGGATCTTGGCTGAAAGCAGAGAATACCACAAAGATGGTTACTTTTCTTTTATTGACAATTTGCTTGCTGCAAGTGAGGGGGATTTGAAGATCTTGCTAATGAAATTCAAGGGTTGCAGCCTTCCAACTCAATGCAAAGAAGACCAAAATCCTCACAACTGGACCAACAAGTAACATCCTGGTAAATAGAGAAAAGAGGGAAGTTGCCAAGGATTTCATCGTGCTTGGGTCCACAACCAATGCTCATGGAAGCAACAGTCAAGAGATCAAATGACACATTGTATTGGACAAATCTGCTGCATAAGACCTCTTTTGAATATTGAAAAGCAAAGATGTTACTTGGAGGACTAAAATATGCCTCCCCCAAGCTATGGAATTTTCAATTGCCTCATATGCCCATGAAAGTTAGACACTGATTATGAAAGACTGAAGAAGGATCAACTTATTTGAAATGTGCTATTGAAGAAGAATATTGAAATTACTGTGGGCTAATAAAAGGACAAATGAATCTGTTTTGGAAGAAGTACGGCCGGAGTGCTCCTTAGAAACAAGGATGTCAAGATTTCATCTTACATGCTTTGGACATGCCAGAAGAAACCAGGCCGTGGAGAAGGACATCATGCTTGGAAAAGTGGAAAAGAAGAAGAGCCTCGACAAGATGGATGGACACAGTGGCAGCCACACTGGGCCCAAAAAGAACAATTACGAGGATGGCACAGGACCACAAAACATTTTGTTCTGTTTCACTTAGGGTCATTATGGATCAAAACAAACTCGAAGACACCTAACAAGCCCCCATGTTAACATCTAACATAAAGCAGTCACTTCCAGGATGAGATCTGCTATGGGCAGTCAGTCCGTTAAAAGAAAGGTTCCTTTGGGGCATGGTATGCTTCCTTTATAAGTAGACACTGTTGAAAAACTTCTGTGCTTTCTGCTGCATCTGGATTCTGCATCAAGCTAGTCATATGACCTCCTGTTCTTTGGATTTGGGCCAGCACCCTGAGGTATTGACTACTGATCCTGAAGGTTAATTAGCAGTCCACCATCATATCTGCAGATCTTGGATCCATTTATTTGTACAACCAGAACCCTTATCATCTGATATGTTGATCTTGGGTTCATCAGCCCCAGTCTCAACTCCAACCTGACAATCTGACCATTGGATTCTTGCCATAAAGTTTTGAATCCCAACCCACTGCCATTGACTCAATTCCAACTTACAGTGCCTCTAGACAGGACCTCTGAGACTGTAAATATTTACCAAGTACACAGTCTTATCCTTATTGCCTGGAGCAGCTGGTAAGTTTGACCCACTGGAATTGAGGTTAGCAGCAATACCAGGTGAATGTTTTGTACTCTGAAATGCTCTCTTTTATCATAGCATGTAAATGGGGCCAAGTTCATAACCAGAACCCCAAACCTTGAGGGAATGAATGACTGGACTTGGGGGGGAGTTAGGGAACAGCACAGTCAGTTGACATAGAAGAAGAGCCCTGGTGGTTATGTGTTGGGCTGTGAACCACAAGGCTGGCCAGAGGGAGACAAGGCTTTCTCTTCCCATAGAGAATTAGAGTCTCAGAAACACACAGGGGGAGTTCTACCCTGTCCTAGAGCTTTGCTATGAGTTGACGTTGCCTTGATGGAGGTGAGTGGGGTTTTGAGTAGGAGTCCATAGAGATCATGTTCAGCATCCTCCTTTGGTGAGGAGTGGCTGAATCCTCAAAGCTTGCAAGTGGTCACGTAAGATGCAACTCTTGGTCTCTCCCCGCCCAGAGCAAAGAACAGTGAAGACACAAAAAGAGTCAAAGAAAGCAATTAGTCCACAGGACGAATGGACCACCCTAAAGCCAGCTTCCTTGGCTCAGAGGAACTGGATGGGACTGGGCTGCACTGCTAACTGCTCAGTAGGAGGTCCTGGATAGAATGTGAGAAAACGTGCATTCAAACTCAAAATCACACAATACCAGGATTCTGGGGCTGATCAAGACTGGGGAGACCCCTGAGACCTGGCCCTTAATCCACCTTCAAGCCTGGAACTAACACCAGTCCTGGGGATCAACTTTCAGTCAAATGCCAAACAATCACCCTCTAAAGAAAATAACATCCCTTTTTTGTCCCATCTCCTAGAGTTCTGCCTTTCCCTCCGCTGCCGCCCACCTGGTCCAGCCGGCGCCGTTTCGGAGACTTGAAGAGCCCTGCTGGCCTTCAGGTGCTCAATGACTACCTGGCCGACAAGAGCTACATCGAGGGGTATGTGCCATCACAAGCAGATGTGGCAGTGTTTGAAGCAATCTCTGGCCCTCCACCCGCTGACTTGTATCATGCCCTACGTTGGTATAATCGCATCAAGTCGTATGAAAAGGAAAAGGCCAGTTTGCCAGGAGTCAAGAAAGCTTTGGGCAAGTGTGGCCCTACTAATGTGGAAGACACCACAGGGAGTGGTGCTGCAGACAGTAAGGATGACGACGACATCGATCTCTTTGGATCTGATGAGGAGGAAAGTGAAGAAGCAGAGGCTAAGAGAAGACCGCCTTGCACAGTGTGAGTCACAGAGAGCCAAGAAGCCTGCACTTGTTGCCTAGCCTTCCATCTTACGCGATGTGAAACCGTGGGACGATGAGACCGATATGGCGACATTGGAAGAGTGCCTCAGAAGCATTCAAGCAGACGGCTTGGTCTGGGGCTCATCCAAGCTCGTTCCAGTGGGGTATGGAATTAAAAAACTTCAAATACAGTGTGTAGTTGAAGATGACAAAGTTGGTACAGATATGCTGGAAGAACAGATAACTGCTTTTGAAGACTATGTGCAGTCCATGGATGTGGCTGCTTTCAACAAGATCTAAACTCCCTCCTGGATGGTTGCACTTAAATAAATGACTAAAGGACAAAAAAAAAAGCAAAGAAAAGAACATCACCACGGAAGACTATACTTTTCAGTGAAATCAACTGTAAGAAACCAAAACAAAGCTCAGACGGTAGGAAGGGACTCAATTTACTAAAACTCACTGCCATCGAGTCAATTCCAACTCAGAGCGACAGGATAGGACAGAGCAGAACTGCCCCTGTGAGTTTCCGAAATTGTAATACTTTATGGGAGAACAAACTGCTGACGTTACAATTAGGATCCCGATGCAGAGCCACTAGGCCACCAGGAAGTAACAAGGGAGGGCAAATGGAAATAGGGACCCCTGGGAGGAAGTGAGATGTGTGTTGGTACATTGAGGGATGGCACCCAATGTGACAAAGCAAACTGTGTGTGTATGAATCACTAAATGGAACACCAAAGTGCTTTTTCAACTACCACCCACACTGTTTTTCCTCTCCACCAGAGCTGGTTCCATGGTCATCTTGGTGCACCTTCTACATCCCTGTAATACTGCGGTTCCTAACCTGTGGGTCGCGATCCCTTTGGGGGGTCAAATGAACCTTTCACAGGGGTCACCATATGCATAACAGTAGCAAAATGACAGTTGTGAAGTAGCAAGGAAAATAATGTTATGGTTGAGGGGTTCACCACCACACGAGGAATTGTATTAAAAGATCGCAGAATTAGGAAGGTTAGAACCACTGCGTATAATATGCATCACTGAAAGCTCTTGCAGGTTTTCTTTATACCACGTCCCTTTGATGAAGAGCCTCCATTTGTACCTGTTTTCACGTATCCAAAGAAACTCGAAGAGTATTTTAAGAAAAAAAAAAGTCTAAAAGCAAAACTAGCATTTAGCATTTGTTTCCTAATGAGTCCTTAAAGAGGGAGTACAAATCCCTAAACAGGCTTGAGGTAGTTAGTTTATTGTGCCAAGCTGGCCTATGAACACATGTGGGGTTAATGGAAGGGCAGAGGGATAAATGACTCAGTAAGCCTCGCCTTTCTAGTTCTCAGGTCTCTTGCTTTCTGATGGTCAGACCAGGGTGCAGCAGCCTTAGCCAGTTCCCTGCTTCAACTGGCAAGGCTCACTTCCTGCAAGACATCCCCAAAGAGAAACCGCATGAACCTACCCCGATGCAGCCCTGGGTGCTAGAGCAGCCGTGTGGAGACCCCTGCCAGTCCTGAGATGTTTACACATTCACTGACTCGGCTTTCCTCCTGCAGCCGGCATCATTGCCCCTGTTTTGTGAAATGGAGGAGGACTTTGAGGATTGATGTCGGATATATGGGTTAATGTTGGACTTGTGGGCTTGGGCAGCACTGAGTTGGGGTGTTTTCTTGATGTGCACTTGACCTTTATATAAAGTTCTCTTATACATGAGTTTCTGTGGATTTGTTTCTCTGAAGTACCCAGACTAACACAGAGACTAACACAAGTCTCCTTCGGAACTGGAAACTGCACTCCACATCTCAGCTTGTCATCGACAAGGCACCATAGCTGTGGACTGTGTTTGTGAACACTCTGCTACTGTGATTTATTTTAGGCTTTATGTGTTATTATTATGATTTAGTAGACTGTTTGTGGAATCTGGAAATTCTAGAACAAATTCCCAAGATAAATCATTGGTTATTACTTCTTTGCATAAAGCCCCTTTAGTTTATGAAAGATAGCCTGGAAGCTCACTCAATCAGAGAGCTCGGGAAACTTGTCTGAGTTTGCTGGGAATTCGGACACATGTGTCCCCGATATGCAGAGTTGAAGCCCTTCCTTAGGGCTTCAAGGCTGTCATCTTTCAGAAGCAGATCATCAGACCTGTCTTCCTACAGGTGCAGCTGTGCACTTTCAAATGGTTAACCTTGCGGCAGGGAGTCGGACAGCTTTACCCCTGTTTGCTCTCCAAGGCCTTCGAGCGAGAGGGGTGGGGAGAGGTTGTTTGCACTCATAGGTGTTTGTGGAAATCGCATACTTTCCACTTAAAGAAGTGGATGTACTTCTTTTGGAGGCCTAGTGGCTTGGTGGTTACGAGTTGGGCTGCTAACCTGAAGGTCAGCAGTTTGAAACCACCAACCAGCTCCTTTGGAGAAAGACCGGCCATTCTACTTCCATAAAGAGTTAGTCTCCAGTGGCGAGAGTGGTGATACTGGGAGGGTAGAGGGAGGGTGGGATAGAAAGGGGGAACTGATTACAGGGATCTACATATAACCTCCTCCCTGGGGGACCAACAATAGAAAAGTGGGTGAAGGGAGATGTCGGACAGTATAAGATATGACAAAATGATAATTATTTATAAACTATCAAGGGCTAATGAGGTAGGGGGCTAATGAGGTAGGGGGAAGCGGGGAGGGATGGAGGAAAATGAGGAGCTGATGCCAGGAGCTCGTGGAGGGTAAATGGTTTGAGAATGATGAGGGTAATGCATGTACAAATACGCTTTACACAATTGATGTATGTTTGGATTGTGAGAAGAGTTGTATGACCCCCCCAAAAAAGTGATTTAAAAAAAGTTCCAGGCTCAGAAACCCACAGGGGCAGTTCTACCCTGTCCTATAAGGTCACTATGAGTTGGAATTGACTCAATGAGAGTGCTTGGGGGGACAATGCTCATAGAATTAACAGTCAAGAGCTCAAAAGACATGTTGCACTGGGTAAATTCTGCTTCACAAGTTCTCTTGAAAGTGTTGAAGAGCAAGGATGTTACTTTGAGGGCTAAGGTGTAAGAGGCCTAAGAGGCATGGTATTTTCAATCACCTCATATGCATGAGACAGTTGGACATTGAATAAGGAAGACAGAAGAAGGATCAATGCATTTGAATTGTGGTGCTGGGGAAGAATATTGAAAATTTCATGGACTGCCAAAAGGACAAGAAAATATGTCTTAGAAGAAGTACAACCAGATTGTTCCTTAGAGGCAAGGGTTGTGAGACTTCCACTCATGTACTCTTATACATGTTTTCAGGAGAGACCAGTCCCTGGAGAAGGACATCACGCTTAACAAAGTGGAGAAACAGTGAAGAAGAAGAAGACCCAAGACAAGATGGACTGACACAGTGGCTGCAACAATGAACTCAAGCATAAGAACAATGGTAGGGATGACACAGGACTGGGCATGTTTCATTCTGTTTATGTAGGGTCTCTATGAGTTGGATTGATTCAATGGCACCTAACAACAAAAAAGCTCTGTGTGAGGCGAAGTATAGAACCGATGAAACAGAACAATCCTCTGGCTCCTTGAGGTTTCCTCAACCACTGCCACTATCATGACCCCAGTCCTGCCTTTCAATTTAGGCTAGACCAGAGTATGTACACTGGTACAGGACACACGGCATCCGGGTCAGATAAACCCCTCAGGAACTGAAATGGGAGTAGCGATACTAAGAGGTTAGGGGGAAGGTGGGGAGAGGAAGGAAGAAAGGGGAAACTGATCACAGTAATCGACAAATAACCACATACACTCCACCCCCAAGGGGGACAGACAACAGAAAGTGTGGGGTGAGGAAGACAGTGAGCAGTGTAAGATATGGAAATAATAATATTTTATAACTTATCAAGGATTCACGAGGGTGGGGGAAGGCGGGGAAAAAAGAGGAGCTGATACTAAGGGCCAAAATTGAAAGTGAATGTTTAGAAAATGATGATGGCAACATATATACACATATGCTTGGTACAATTGATGTCTGGATTGTTATAAGAGCTGTAAGAGCCCCAAGTAAAATAATCTTTAAAAATAAAAACTTTAGTTTTGCTTACTTTAAAAAACAAACAAACGTGTGAGGCCCCCTGGTGGCACCGCGGTTAAAGTGTTCGACTGCTAACCATAAACTATCAATGGCTAATGAGGTAGGGGTGTAGCTTTGAACCCACCAGCCATTCCTCAGGAGAAGGACGCAGCGGTAGCCTCCACAGATTTAAAGCCAGGAACCCCTATGCGGGCAATTCTCCTCTGTCCTGTAGGACCAGTGTGAGCTGGAATCGCTGAATGGCAACAGGTTTGATTTCACCCGTGTGTGAGTGTTCCGAGAACAGGCCCAGCTCAGGAAGGCTTCTTTTTAGAGCTGAGTGGCCAACTCTCCAAGATGTCCCGGAGTTCAGTTCTCAGCCACCCCGCAGGCTGCAGCCTCCTTCAGTGTTGGCGCCGAGAGATCCCACAGTGCTTTCTTGAACAGAGCCCTCTTTGGCACTGTAAAATAGATTTTTCCAGATGCCTTCAAACCCCCCCACTATTGGGTGCAGTTGAAGGACCCTAACTAAAGGGTGTCCTTGTCCCCTCAGGTCACCGTCCTTTCCTGAGTTTCCAGCTCTAAGCTGGTGCTGGAGTGGGTTGAGAGGGAGGAGTTGGTTTGGAGTGGTTTCTACAAATGGGGAAACCAGGATAGCGTACCTTTGGGGACATGCTTCTGGGTCAAGGTTGTCTGGTTGCTGCTAACAGGGAACACATTCGAAATCCTTAGGAAACCCAAGCTCCATCAGTGGAGAATGGCTGGACCAAGGCAACTTTCCTAGCAAATATTCAAAATCACTGAGTGTGAGCCTGGTACCCAACGGTGATCCAAATAGTTAAGCGTTTGGCTATTTGTTGAGGAAGATTGGCAGCTCAAATCCACTCATAAGTGCCTTGGAAGAAAGGCCTGATCATCTATTTCTACAAAGACATACCCTTGAAAACCCTATGGCACACAGTTCTACTGAGATACCCATAGGGGCTCCCCATGAATTGAAGTCAACTCACAGACAACTAACTTCAACTGTGAGTCTCACATTGTTCCGAGACGGTGGAGATACAGCAGTAAGCAGGACAGACCTGGTCAGTGTTCTTTTGGAATCACCCGATCTCTTTTTTAAAGCTTTGAAATGAAGCATATCCTAATTCCATTCAAGCCGGCCGGAATATGTGGAGTCCTATTTCCACCAGCAGGTGGAAACTAAAATTAATCTCTAGGCCCTGTGCTGGGGCCAGACCTTGAGCACAAGCTTGCCTGCCAAGCTTCAGCCTTCTTCAAGCTCACACCATTCATTCATCAACAAGTGTTACTGAAACTCCTACTTTCAGCCAGTCAGCGTTCTAGGCACTCCAGCATAGGAAGCTCCCTCACAGAGTTTACAATATAGGACGGGTGTCACTACACATTCTGCCTCTTTACAGTCTATTGCACCATATGCTGGAGTCCACAGAGCATGTCAACAGGCAATGGATGTGCATGTTGGATAGCCAAAAGGTTGGTGGGTCAAGTCTACCCTGAGGCCTCAAGGCAGAAAGCATTGGTGAACTATTTCTGGCCCATTGAAAACTCTCGGGAGTACATGTCTAGACTGACACGGGGTTGCCAGGTATTGGAGATGACTCAGGGATAACTTTGTTTGTGTTTGTGCCTCGTGCTAACAGTAAACATACACACACACACACACTGCCATGAGTCCATTCCAACTCATAGACATGTGCATGTCAGAGTAGAATGCTCTAGAACAGTGGTTCTCAACCTTCCTAATGCTATGACCCTTTAATAGAGTTCCTCATGTTGTAACCCCCAACCATAAAATTATTTTTGTTGCTACTTCATAACTGTCATGTTGCTACTGCTATGAATGATCATGTAAATATCTGATATGCAGGATGCATTTCCATTGTGACAAATTGAACATCATTAAAGCATAGTGATTCATCACAAAATAATATGTCATTATATATTGTGAGATGTTTATTTCCAATGACAAATAAATGAAATTTTGTCTTGAAGCGTGGTGTGGCATGGGTAACAGTCTTCATGCCAGGTACTCTATTGTAGGTGTATCTGCATGTGGGAGGACCTGCCTAGAGATGGATAGAAGAGCGGTGTCTCAGTTCCTAAGACCATTGGAAATACGTGTTTTCTGATGGTCTTAGGCGACCTCTGTGAAAGGGTCGTTCAACCCCACCCCTACCCCAAAAGGGTCGTGACCTACAAGTTGAGAACCACTGCTCTAGAAGCTTTTCTTGACTTTGATCTTTATGGAAGCAGACAGACCTGTCAAATTTAAGTCAAGTGCAAACTGTTAGCACAGCATAGGGACCTTGGCCTTGCCTCACATGTGCAAACTGAAAGCAAACCCATTGCCATGGACTCAATTTGGAGCCCTAGAGACCAGCTCTCCCATAGGGCTTCCAATGCCGTCATCCTTCTGGAAACAGGTGGGTTTGAACAACCAGCCTTTGGGTTAGCAGCCAAGTGCTTGAGCACTGTGCTACCAGAGCCCTTTCCTCTGCAAATCTCAGTCAAATCAAAAACCAAACTCACTGCCCCCGAGTCGATTCTGACTCAAAGCAACCCTAAAGGACAGGGAAGAACTGCTTCTGTAGTTTCCGAGATGGTCATTCTTTACAGGAGTAGAAAGCCTCCTCGCCTTTCTCCCAAAGCTCATGAAGAAGTGGGGCATTGCCCCGTCCTCGAGTTGTCTTCAAGGAGCCTGGTAGGGTAGTGGTCACACACGGGGCTCTAAACGCTAGGTCAGCAGTTGGAAACCACCAGCCGCTCCTTGGGAGAAAGATGAGACTTTCTACTCCTGTGAAGAGGTAGAGCAGTGGTCTGGAGGTTTCCGTTGTCCTCTCCTTCTGCAGGCTTCTCCTTTCTCACCTGACCTGCCCTGTGCCGAGGACGGGCTATGTATTTGAAGCAGGCTTCATGGAGGGAATTGCTAACAAAAGGGGGCCCATATACTGAAATGCTGCCCCAACTCCTTCTGGATCCCCAGGCAGATCCCCTGTCACCAAGCTCTGTCGCACGAAGCAGCTGGGAGCTTGGGCTTTTTTCTTGACTGTTGTGGCCCAGGCTGCAGCCCCACAGCCTGCACCCTCCCGGGGAGCACAGGACCTGATGTGCCTCTGGAGGGGAGCTGCGCTGCTCACTTGGAAGTGATTGGCTAACTGGCTGCCCGTGAGACATTTCAGAGGAAAGCTCTTTTCTCACAGGTAGACCTGGGTGAGGTGACAGTCCCAGTGAGTCTAGGGCATGGCAGGTGTGATGAGCGCTCGGGGTACCACTTGAGGGTGGGTGTGATTAAGCACTTTCTACTGGCCTTCCCAAGCATCCACTGTGCAAGGTCTTAGAGCATCTTACAGCTCTTCATACAGCCCAGACGCCCCTCTCTGTAGGTGGACTGCTGCTGCCTGCCTATCAGGGCTGAAATGAAATGGGTTGGGTGAAGTTGCCGACTGTGGCGAACAGGTGACCTGTTCATTATTTATGAGGGGTCCTAGGAGGGCCGAGCACTTCCCCGCAAGGTCAAAGCCTCAGCCTCCACGAAAGTTGGCTACACATAAGAGATGGAAAATGTTGGTGGTGGCATCTAAATATAAACTCACAGATGGGCGGCTTCCGGGCGCTGCGAAGCTCTGAGCCTGACCCCGAGGCTCGGCCGACTGCTGGACCGCAGCCTCGAGCAGGTGGTGGTTGCGGATTTAGAAAAGAATGTGAAGCCCGCGCACCATTGGCCTGGAGTGGGTTAATGGAGAAACCCTCTGAGCGGCTCCTAGCAAGGAGAGAAGCTGGAGGCTGGGAAGCCGGAGGGGTCCCAGTCCAGATTTCTCCAGCAATACCTGGAGGAGGTTTGGAACTCAGGCCGTGATGAAGGCCAGGAAAAACGTGGGCAAACAGCTGCACCTGCCCCTTGGATTTTATTTTGAAACACGAAACGTCAACCCAAAGAGTCAACTGACAGGGACTCACTCGGGGCTGATGAGAATGTAAACCGGCCGGCCATTTGCAGACAACGGTTTGGTGGTGACTCAGCCAGTAGAACCTGCCCTGCCATCAGACCCAGCAAGTCCCCTCCTAGGTCTCTACGCAAAAGACCTGAGAGCAGGGACTCAAACTGAGGCTTGCCTCTCTCTCCACAGCAGCCCCTAGGTGCCAACAAGTCCCATGTCTCTCAATAGATGGATGATCCATACACACAACGGAATATCACTCACCCATCCAGAGACATGGAGTCCTGGGGTGCGCCACCACATAGATGCACCTGGAGAACATCGTGCTGAGTGAAGTAAGTCGGGCACTAGAGGAAAAAATATTGTACGATTGCTCTCACGTGAACTTAGCAAATACATACAACACAAAGGCTTGGAGAGAGGGTGAGGAGGAGGAGGTTTGCCTTGGAGGCTTGGCTTTATGATGATAATAACAATAATAATAATCGTGAAATCATTGGGAAAAGAATGGTGTCCACGTTGGCACGACTCAAAGATGGTGACCAATGCCACCGGAATTTCCCGTGTAACAACTCCTGGATTGGCACGTTTTAGTGTGTATCTTTCTCCGCAAATAAGCAGATAATGAAAACAACAAGGAGTTACCCAGAATCACTTAGAGGGGGCTTCTGATACCAATTGCTAAGTCCTCTCTCATTTCCAAATTGTGAAACCCCTTCTCCAGATTGCCGGCTCCAAGAAGAATCCTTCCCTTGTGTGCACGTTTGGTTGATCTGTGTGTTCGAAACCTAAAGAGTATGTCGCTGGTGATTCACGTGATACAGCGCTGGACTATGCAAAGGGGAGGGCCGTCGACAGGGGCTGCAGCTGGTAGAATACCATTGTAGCCAGGGCGCTGATGCCTGGGGGTTGCAGGGGAGAGTGCAGCACTCCAGAGTGCCGTCTTCAACCCCATGTTGATGGCCCTTCTGTCTCACTGAAAGATCTGGACAAAGAGAGTCATTCTATCAGATGGGTTCATGATCCAAAGCTGAGAGGGCTCACTTAGCCAATTCTGCACACATAAACACACACACAGCTTCCTAACCCAAGCCCTTCATCTGAGACACTGGGATATGAAGAGCTGGACGAACTGACCAGCTCACATTCCTGCTCTCAAGGGGACTCCTTGTTGGTGGAAGATCTCTCACTCGTATCGGCGTGATCTCTGCTCCCAAGAAAGAGAGGCGCACACACTTCTGTAGCCCCTCTGTTCTCTCTCCAGGTAAGCCCTGGAAGAAAACAATACCCAATAGGTATCCATTTCATCATTTCATGCAAAGATCCTGGGAAAATGACATTCTTCCCAAAGACCCCGCGCTGTGAAAGGTGTTCATACCAGACCCATTCAGGTCTGATGGAAGTCAGTGTAACCGAAGACCATTTGAACACAAATCTGAGCATTCTTACTATAATCATTTGGACAATAAGAAGGCGTTGCTCTCGGGAAATTCTTTAGGTCAATCAGGTCATTCATGAATCCACTACACGGAGGTGGGCAAAGGAGGCCTAAGCAACCGTGAAAGCAAACAATTGGCCGCTCTGAAATGGCTTCAGCCTTCAGCTGCCTCCTGGCCCAAATGCCTACATTTCTAAACTATGAATATAGCATCTCTTCTTTGTTTCAGAAGCTACTTCAATGGCTTTGATAAATCCCCTTGAAACTTTGGCTCTCTCAGCCAAATGTTCAAGGACCATTGAAGTGACACATTCACTTGGCTTTTGGAGAATAGTACGTGAGCCATGCCCATCCAAATGAAGGAACATTGCCTTGTGCTGGGTTGCAATGTCGTGATAAGAAAGCAGGGCAGTTTATAAATCTATTGGAGGGGAAACTTGCCTACTTGTCTCCTCTAGGAACTTATGTCATTTGGAAGAGGAAAATCCTTGGGTTGAGGACACAGGGATGCACGCATCACTCCCTCCAGCTCCCTCCTCCCCCTCTGTCCCGCCCTCCTCCCCTCCCTCCCTCTCCCGCCTGGAACGCCTTACTGAACAGGTGGTCATCTTTTTATTTCTGGTTCTTATCAGCACTTGATTTGCCATGGAATGAAGGAGGCATTTGTTGCAACATTCTTGTATCAACTGATCAGTTACATGGAAAGTTGTGCCTTAAAATACTCGGCCTGGAAAATACTTTCTATGTCCAAGAAGACACAATTGGCTTCAGTTGAAAGTCTTACTTAGAATTGGGAAAGAGCAACTCAATTTATCCTCCTCTGAAATCAGAAAACAGAATTAACTTGGAAACTACAATACTTCATTTCTCTTTCAAATGTCTCAGGGAGGAGAAAATGAAAACACATGTACTGTGCCTGAACCTCACGTGTTTCCATTCTTTCCCTTGACTCTTCTCAGAATTTTCACCAACATATAGAACTGATTTCTCTACGATGTAAAAATGAATGCCTATCTCTAGGAAGTCCTTGTGGTACAGCTGTTTGAGTGCTCGGCTGCTAACCAGAAGGTTAATAGTTCGAACACATTAACCACTCTACAGGAGAAAGATGCAGCAGTCTGCTCTATAAAGATGTACAATTTTAGAACCCCTATAGGGAAGTTCTATTTTGTCCTATGCGGTTGCTAGGAGTCAGAATTCAACTCAGTGGCAATGGATATGGTGCACCCAGGAGTAAATTTAACCAGGGACATAAAATACTTTTATATTGATAATTATACATTAGGGTTAAAGAAATTAAAGAACGCATAAGTAGCTGCAACGGCATCTTGTATGTATGGAAAACAATGTTGCTAAGATGTCAGTGCTGCCCCAAGTGATATGGGGAGTTATTGCAATCCCTATCAAAATTCCAACAGTCTTTCCATCCTGTCTCCCCCAGAAACAGAAAAGCTGATTCTTAAATTCATATGGAGTTGCAGTGAACCCCAAGCAGCCAAAACAATCTTAGAAGAACAACGTAGGAAGACTCATGCTAACCAATTTCAAAATGTACTATAAAGCTACCATAATCAAAACTGTGTGATACTGGTAGCAAGACAGACATGAAGAGATTAATTGAATAAAATGGGCAGTCCAAAAAGTAGAACCAGATAGCTATGGTTCACATTCAAGTTTGAATGGAGAAAAAAGTCCTCTTCAACAACGAGTGCAGGAAAATGAATCAATGATTTCGATAAAATTACTCAATCCATAAACCCCATAGAGCAAAACATAAGGCTGTTTGGGGACCTCATTTTGGACAGCAGATACTTAGCTATGACACAAAACGTACAAGCAACAAAAGCAAAATAGATCAATTCGGCTTCATCAAAAGGAAAAAAATGTATCAAGGGATTGCATCACCACAATAACGCAACCAAAAGAATGGGAGAGGTAATTTCCAACAATAGCTCTCACAAGGGTCTACTACCAGAATATACACAAAACCCTTACAGCCCAATGGCAGAACGACACGCCCATTTGAAAATTGGCAGAGGACATGAACATTTCTCCAAAGATCTACAAATGGCCAATAAACACAGGAAAAGAAGTATCAGTTCTCAAGAAAATACAAACCCAAATCATAATGAGCCAAGACTTCAACGCCAGAATGATGGCTAACATCAGAAAAATGGGGGGAAATACAAATATTGATGATGTGGAGAAACTGGAACCCTCATTTCCTATTGGTGGAGTTATGAGATGAGACAGCCACCATGGATGTATTGGTCTGGGTACATTAGAGAAACAAATCCACAGAAACTCATGTATAAGAGAGAGTTTTATATAAAAGATAAGTGTACATCAGAAACATCCCAACCCAGTGCTGCCCAAGCCCACAAGTCCAATATTAGCCCTTATGTCTGACACCAATCCACAAAGTCCTCCTCCATCTCACAAAATACATGCAATGAAGCCGACTGCAGGAAGAAAGCCAAATCAGTGGACGTGTAAGCATCTCAGCGCTGGCAGGGGTCTCCACACAGCTGCTCCAGCACCCAGGGCTGCATCGGGGTAGGTTCATGCGGCTTCTCCTCGGGGATGTCTTGCAGGAAGTGAGCCTTGCCAGCTGAAATAGGAACTGGCTAAGGCAGCTGCACCCTGGTCTGACCATTACAGGGCAAGAGACCCGAGAACTAGAAAGGTGAGGCTCCCTGAGCCATTTATCTCTCCACCCTTCAATTAACCCCACATGTGTTTCTCAGCCAGGTTGGCACAATAAACGTGAACTGTCTCAGTGGAGAACAGTTGGACGGTTCCTCAGTTAAAGAAAGAACTAACATCTGACCCAGCAATTTCACTCCTAGGTGTATACCAACAAAGACTTGAAAGTAGGAACTCAAAACAGAGACTTCTACATCCATGGTCACTGCAGCATGATTCACAAAAATGCCCGCCAATAGATCCAATATAGTATAACCACACCATTTCTCTTTATTCAGTCATATTGGGAAATGAAGTTCTAATACTTGCGACATGGTCAGGGAAGATCAGACGTCTGAAGAGCGTCTACATTGCCTGTGACCAGAAGGAAGAAGGTTGGGATGAGAGGGGCTTTCCTATCCTGGATGTGTAGAGCTCTCTCTGAAAAATGGGAATGGTCCTTGAAAAGATTATTCTGAATGAAGTAAACCAGACCCCCCCCCCAAAAAAAAAAGGCAAATTGCTGAAGGATCCCACTGGCATGAACTATCTAGATTAGGCATACAGACAAAAACATATTAGTAGTTATCAGGGATGGGGGAGAGAAAAATGGGGCTGAAGGGGGACTGAGTGTCATTTGGGGTGATGGAAAACTTCTGACAATGGATAGTGGCGCCAGTTGCACCATGGTGTGCAACTCAAGTCACTGAATTATATATTTTCAAATGTTTAAAAGGGTAAATGCTGTGTTATATAACTTCCACCAACATACAATATGTTTCAAAAGAAAGAATGGCTAATTATATGGGGATTTTTTTAAAAAGCAGGAAGAAGCCAGAAAGAAATCTCAAATGGTCTCAATTTAGTTCTTACATGCTACTGAGGTGAGTTGAGGCCAGAGAAGACAAACCCACAATGGACAAACTCACACATATTTTCAGAGCGAATTCTTCCCCAAAGGTATTGGCAAGCATCTCCAACTGGATGTCTTTACTCACTGGTCACATGTCATGTAGACTCTCTGCAGACCTCTGGGTCTTCCCCTCCCCACACTTACCACTGAGGTGTCAATCCATGAAGGAGCTTCCCAGAGGATTCACGACCGTGACCGCAAGGGCAGATTCAGCACCCACAGATAAGGAGCGGGACTTTTTCTGTATTTCCCAGGCGATCAGTGACCATGGCAAACACATGGCCCCTCCCTCCACCCTATCTCAGGGGACACTGTCCAGGGCACTTCGATAGTGGGAAAACAAAGCCAAGAGCACTAGTCCCAGCCGGAGCAAACTGGAATTTGAGGCAATTATCCAACTAAATCAGCCATGAAACTAAAAAGAACCATTCTGTTTCATGAGTAGTTAAGACCCCAAAATGGTCATAAATGAAATGGCATCCAATCTCTGATCCACTTTGGCTGCAGAGCTAAGCTGTCCCACTCCAGGCTCAGACTGACAGAGCACAGAGAGGCAGAAGGGCTGTGGGGCATTGTGTGGGAACCAGGCGGCCACTCTGATGTTTCCCCTGTTTTGTGAAGGCAGCAAAGTGCTGGGGATGAACAGTCTTGCCTGGGAACTGAATTGCGAGCCTTCTCTAGATCGCTGCTGACCTCCCAGCAGAGAGTGGCTTGTCAACGCTTGCAGATCATTTCCCCACTAATACCATGAATCCCAACAGAGAGCCAAATGTGGACCAACGCATCAGAATGTCTCACGCATCATTTCTTCTCTTCATTCTGTCCAAAGCCTTTAAAAGCAAGCCACAATTTAAAGCGTTGCGAGCACAAATGTCTTTCGTTAATCACCCTGGCTAGCTTCCTCACAACTGGGTAGGACTCAGGTCAACCCACTGAGGTATTGTGAATGAGTGACATTTAGAGGAGGCCAAAACTTTAGAAACCCTATTTGTTGTTAGTTCGTAGTGCCCATCCAGTCAGCCTTAGTGAATGGGGAGCCCATGTGTTTTAGAGGACCATATCTTTTGCATATCATTTGCACATGGAAACAAGCGCACACATATAGGGCACACAGCAGATGCTGGAAACTAACATTGGGCGGGAGTTGCTTGGTTTGCCAAAAATCAGAGCCATGTGAAGAATACCACCTTTGCATAAATACGGTCGTCCTGCTGCATAGGGGCTTCAAGGCTGCAGTCATCACAGAAAGAGAGAGGGAGGCCTTTTCTTCTGTGGTTATATGGGGTAGGTTTGAACAGTTCATTCTGCCTATGGACCTTAGGAACCACGTAAAAAACACCTAAGTGCAGCACCTACACATAATGGCCTTTGCACCAGCCCACTGCACTAACCCAACAGAAATCTGTCTGAACCACCAATTCAGTCTGCCTCCTACCAGAACTCGCCAAGGGTCTCGCACTTGGTAAAGCAGAGGGTCAGTCAAGAAGAGGAAGACCCTCGTCAGGATGGATTGACACAGTCACTGCAACAATGCGCTCAAACGCAACAATTGTGAGCAGTGTTCTGTTCTGTTGGACAGAGGCTCACAAAATCGGAACCAACCCAATGATAGTTAACAACAAGAAATTTCCAGTGCATGATGATTTAAAGCATGAAGAACAAGGACAATAACATATTAAAAGTGAGGTCAGTTAGGAACGCCTAACTCTCAATTTGGAGGAAGCAATACTTGAACGGATCACTTCCTGCCTCATTCTTGAATGGATCACCCCTGCCCACCCCAATAGTTTTATTGAGGTGTAATTCCTATATCATACACTTCCATAGTTTAGTCATATTAAAAGGGTTGTATATCTATCACCACAATTAGTTCCAGAGCATCCTCCCCCATCTGTATTCATTATTTGCTCATTAACCTCCCTCTCCCATATCCCTAATAAGCCATTGTATCAGTTATTGTCTCTATATATCTGCCCATCCACTCTTGCATATACTGGAAAACACACTCAACCAGCAAATATATACAAAGAGAAAGAAAAGACCAACAATGTTAAAATAAACCAGAGGGGGTGGGGAACCCTCTGTCAAGAATAAAGCAGGAATATTAAAATTTAGACCAAATCTAAAATGGGTCAAAAGGGAGAGCAAATGACTAGGTCCCATATTTTAGCCTAATTGCATCTGCCATCATGGAGTTTACAATAGTCTCGCGAGACTATGGTCAGAGGAGATCCACCAGAGGCTTGATCCATATAGGGACCCTGCCAATGGAATGTGGGCTCCCACTGCCATCCACAGACTTCTACAAACTTCTTCACAAGTTAAGCTCTGATGCCATTCCCTCAGTCAGAGTTGAATCTTATTGTTTATCATCCTTGGATCACACATGCATGGCTGCTGGTGTGAATACAAGCCTTTAAAACCCCAGATGCTATTCTTTTTGAGAGTCAGGCACCGTCTGCTTTGTGCACGACACTTTGCTGTAGCACGCAGATCTTCAATGATCTCTCCGTGAGAGTGAGCATCGAGCAAGGCCATGTCATAAGAACTAATTGTTCTTGGATTGGGGCTAGAATGAAGTGTGAGCCCCAAATCCACTCATACATCAACAGTTCACTTTAGAGGGGGCATCATCCTCATTTTATGACAGAGAACATTATTAATCATCCCCCTTGGGCATAAGGTAATTCTATCGATAGTGTCAGTACTTTATCCAAATGGTATGGAATTTAACATACTGTTGTGAAAAGGAAGCTGTACAAGTATACACTGGCTCTCCACCGCAATCCATGAGTTGTTGATTTGTACAGATTAAACTCTTAAATGATTGGGCATTGTTTACATTGACCATAGGAGTTGTGATAGGGGAAAACTTCAAGTAACATGCATTCACCAGGGTAGAACCTTGCTTATCATGTCATAATAAAGCAAGGAGGACATTAAAATACTAAATATATGGTGTTTATGGGCCACCTTTCGTTGGCCACCCATCAAGCAAGGGATCCGAACCAAGGTCCAGCGCCTTGGGGTGACAGTCACCTGTTTCTTCTCACATCAGGGAGTTTCAGGCTGAAGTCCAAGCATGGCCCCATTCTTGACTGCCATCGCAAATGAAGATATGACAGGGCCGACATGAGAACCTCGTTTGTAGCTAGAAAAGGTAAGGAGATGAATTTTCAAATTGCTAAGGAGTTATCACATGACTGTACTCCCTCAGAAAGAAACATTGATGAAATGAACGAACATATCAAGGAATGTACTTCCTACCTCCTACCCCATTGCACTGTTGTCAGCTTCAACAGAATAGTCTCAGAAAAATTCAAAATCCCAACTGAATCCTCTTGGTTGGTAGCTGTGCTACCTTCTTCTGTAATCCTCTTTTGCATATTCGCTGTCTTGGCCTAGAGAAGCCAGCCGAAGAAAACCCTATGAAGTGAGCAATTCTACCCTGTAACCACACGGCCCAGGAGGGCTGGAGTTGGAATCCACTTGCAGGCGACAAGTTTGTTTTCTGAGCATTGTATTCGCTGATAAAAACAAGCAAACAAACCAAGCCCATTGCCATCCATTCAAATCTGGCTCATGGCAAGCCCACACCGTGTGACTACCAATCAAAATTGTTCAGTACGGTTTTCTTGGCTGTTGCCTTTAGGGAAGCCCCATGCCATGCCTTTCTTCCAGGTGAGTCTGAAGGGCCAGCCTTTAGGTTAGCAATCCACGTGTCATCTAGAGACCTATCAGCAAGTGAACCCCAGTTTGATCTCTT
The DNA here is from genome assembly GCF_050624435.1 of Tenrec ecaudatus. Lineage (NCBI taxonomy): Eukaryota > Metazoa > Chordata > Mammalia > Afrosoricida > Tenrecidae > Tenrec > Tenrec ecaudatus. The sequence goes on from NC_134548.1 coordinate 148,484,232, forward strand.
CCACATGCCCACATGGTGCTTGCCATCCAAATAATTGTTCTCGCTGTCCCCGGTGAGCTCAGGGAGCATGTGTTGACAGAAAGAACAGAAATTGAACTTCCTGATGCTCATAACGACAGCCTCTTCCCCTTTCCATCTCTTCCACAGCTCGCCACCGAGCCCCTGCTCCTGGTTTCCTTCAGGGATTCCCCCTTCAGAACAGAAGCGCGGACACACCTTGGCGCCCCTAGCGGAGTTCTAAACCCAAACAGGACAGAGACATAAGAGCTTTGTGGGCCTCAGAGCAAGCAGGCAGTAGTTTAGAGAGCCGGCAAGAGCCCAAGCAGCACCTGTTTTCAATATGAGTGCCTCCATTACCAAACACACATTTTGACTTCGGCCTCAAATTAGGCCAAATGCAGAACCAGCCTCCAATGCCCGTCCCCCACCCCTCCTGCCCAGCTTAGGCCTCCTCCGGGCTGGGGCTCCGCCTGCATCATCAGCTTTCCTGGGCCACAATGGTGGTCTGGCTGGCATTTACTCCCTCAACCCTGAATGCTCACTCAGCTACCCAAATAGCCTCCCACCAAGTCTGGCCACATCACCAGCCAGGTGCTGCCTGTCATGAAAACATTGAATGGGATGAGTCCTGCTTTCCCTCAGGGGAACTGCCAAAAGTATCAGCTACGTGGTCACCAGCTCCTGGAGACCCTCTGCGGGGCACGTTCTCATAAGGATGTGACAGTCTGGCGACAAGGAGTGTTTCTCAGAGCTAGTGAGCTGTGGCAGCCCCCACACCCTTTTCTCCCTCTCTGTCTTCTCAACACCCCACCCCTCCCAGAAGAAAATGGTATGGCTTCACCATAAAACTTGGCTCTCTGTCAAAATGGGCAGCCTTCCTCTCGGTAGGCAGCAGACCTTCTGGGGCCTCCTGCTGGGGTGAGTGGTAGGAAGGGAGGCTCACAGGGGTCTCAGACAAACCTGGCTTTCTTCGCTTTTCTTTGTTTTATTTTTCTGGAGCAAAGTCTTGATTCTACCGAACTCGCCAAATTTTGGGTAAAGTGAAACTGCCAATCCGGCAGCATGAGCATCACTTGGGAGCTTGTGAGACAGGCAGAATCTGAGGCCCCACCGCAGACCTTCGAACAAGAATGTCCAGGTGATGGACAAGCACACTGACATTGCTCTTGGCTGGCCTTGGCGTCTCTTCAGTTCCGTTCCAGATCACCAATAGAAGCGAAGCACAGGAAGGTGGTTGGTTGCCCGGTGCCTGTGGACGCACTGCAGCCAGTGAAAAGAGCCCTTGTGCTGCTAAGCGCAAAGCGGGTGGTCCAAACCCACCAGCCGCCCCCCAGGCGAAAGATGAAGCTGTCCGCTTCCGTCAAGATTTATTCTGGACCACCCGAGGTAGGGTCGCTATGAGTCTCAATGGACTCGGTGGGAGGGGCCTGGCCTTTTGTTGAGCTTCTTAAGTATGTGGTAGCGTGAAGAAAAAGTTTGAACTATCGTCAGAATGAACAAAATGTGACACGGAGACATAAGTGAGCACATGCTACTGGGACAATCGCACCAGTAGACTTGCTCAATGCGGTGTTGCCACAAACTTTCGACTTGCTAAAAAAAACACCAAAAAACCACAGAGTCGGCAAAATGTAAGATCTACCCATATGGAGGGCTCAGAAAACACGTTCAAGCCTAGTATCGACTACTCACGAATTCTGGGATCTTAGGACAAAGTGAATAGAAGGTTTACAGAAGGCCTGGGTGGCCGTGGGAGCCCCAACGTGTGATGAAGGAATCAGACGGTGCCCGGCTATCAGATAGAATAGCCTCTGGGGTCTTAAAGGCTTGTTTTTCAACAAGTGACCATTTCCACATGGAAGAAGCACACCGGCCTGTGTGGTCCAAGGACTGTAAATAATAAAATCCAAATCTGAAGGAGGCGATGGTATCAGAGTTCAAATTCCGAACACTCGGCTTACTTCTAGAAGGCTATGGATGGCAGTGGAAGCCCAAAATCCATTTGTGTGTCCCCACAAGGCTTAAGCCTCTGGTGAGTCCCCTCGGACCATAGTCACGGAGTGTGCATAGCCTTGCCATCAGTCAGAGAACCTTGCAAAGTCGTTTTTAGCAGATGTAGTCAGGTTACAATGTAATACCTTATCATTGGCCTTCCTTTTGACCCACTTCAAAGTTGCTTCAGTTTTTAATATTGTCTGCTTTCTTTGCCATTGAGGTTTTTCTGTTTTGTCTAGTCAGTGCTGTTGGCTTTTTATGGTTTGTTTGCTTCCTGTTTGTGTTTTGTATAATTTTCTGCATATGAAATCCAAGATAGTAATTGAATTGAGAATTGCCTCCAGGGAATGGCAGGGGAGGAAGGGGGGTGTGGAGCTGCCCCATTTCCTACAATGCACGTGAGAAGGAACTTTTATGAAGTTGATTGTGGTGATGGTTGCATAAGGCTTCATAATGTGACCACATGATTAAATGTATAAGTGAAGTACATGCCAACAAAACCTTTTTCCAAAAATGAACAACTGTAATACCATGGTAGCCCTGGTGGTATAATGGTTTTGAGTTGGGCTGTGATCCACAAGGTCGGTAGTTCGAATCCAGCAGCAGCTCTGTGCGAGAAAGATGGGGCTTTCTACTCCTGCAAATGGTTACAGTCTAGGGAACTCACAGGCGCGACCCTGGGCTATAGAGTTTCTATGAATCAACATTGACTCTCAGAGGCGGCGAGGAGTTTTTTGTTTTGGTTTGGTTTTGGCACAATACCGTTAAATAGAGACCATCTCTGAGTCTTACTGTGTTCGTCTGGAAAGTGGGGATTGAAGTCCTTGCCTCACAGGGTTGTCGTGATGAATAAATGAGAGTACATAGTTCCAAAGATTCCCCGGGTGGCAGCAAAGGGGAGGGGAGGATGCATTCAGCTGCTAACTCAAGTTGGAGGTTTGTGTTCACTCAGAAGCATCTCAGAGGAAAGGGCTGGCGATCTCCTTCTAAGAAAGCATCAACTGAAGACCCTATGGACTTGCTTAATTTCCCAAGAAAAAAGGGAAACATTCACAATACTGGGGGGGAGTGGGGGCGAGCTCTGTGGAAGGATTCCCCTCTGACATGACTGGGTCCCCCAGGCACTGGAGTCCATTTGATCGCTCTCGCTTTGAGCACAGGGGGCAGGCATGAAGGAAGTTCAGGAGGAGAAGTAGGGATTCTGACATTCTTGCTTGTGCCTTGGATGCTTCGGGGCTGCTACTGGGGATCACCTCCCCCTTTGGTAATCCTTAAGACTAAACTGGCAGTGCATGTCCATCTAAGCCAGTCCAACCTAAGTCCATAAAGAAAACCAATAACCCCCGGCCAGAATATCAGTTAAAACTTCTCATCTCGCTCACTCTTGTGGGTCAGAAAAACTTTACATTTAAGATCTAAATGATCATATTTATATTTCAACTCTCAGTTTCAGAAACGGTAGGTGGGAACTCACCTAAATTGGGCCTCTGATTGTCCTGGTCTTGGGAGCTGTTTCTGCCCAAGAAATGTGGTCTGGGTTAATAGATGACAAAGTCCTGGCCTTTAAGGATGCTGGTGAACAGCTCATTCTGGTGCTGACCACCAACTGGAACCCCTGGATGGCATGCTAGTTCATCACTCCACGACAGCACCAAAGGTTAGTCAATTTGAACATAGCCAGGGATGTTTCATCAGACAGGCAATCTAATTCAGAAAGATAAGTGCTTTGAAAACTATGAAACACAGTTTGACTCTGCACACATGCCATCCCCATGAGTCAGAGTGGACTGGACACCACCACCATCACAAGCTGATAGGATGTCCCCATGCAGCCTCTATGTGCCAATACAATGCAAGGGTCTGTCTCCTGCCAAGCACCAAACCAAACTGCAATCAAGTTGATTGCAGAGCAACCCAATAGCACAGGATAGAACCGCCCCCGTGAGTTCCTGAGACTGTAACTCTCTATGAGAGGAGAAAGTCTCATCTTGCTCCCACGGAGTGGCTGGTGGTTCCGGACTGCTGACCTAGAGGCTAGCAACCCAGTGCATAAACAAGTATGCTGTTGTGCACAGAGGGTCCTTATTACTGTCAGATGCCAGGGCATCAAGCCAGACTCCTGGCAACCGTGGGAACAACAGAATGAAACGCTGCCTGACACCGCATCACCCTCACCATGTTCAGCATGTTCAAATCCATTACTGTGGGCCCTGTGCCAACCCATCTGACCGAGATGCTCCCTCAACCTTGCCTTGTCCCCTACTTCACCAATCACAGTGACCTCTCTACCTACCATTGGTTCTGTATAAGGCATCAAAAATCAGCCAGTTGAATGATATTTGGCTGTGATGCATAAGATTATCATTGGCTGATATTCAGAAGTAGATAGCCAGGCCTTTCTTCCTATTCTGTCTTAGTCTTGAAACTCTGAGAAAACTGTCCACTCTGGGTGGCCCTGCTGGTAGGTGGAGTGCAAGTCACCACAATCCGGCACATGGGCGATGGTCACAGGTGCCACCGGGCGTGCCCGCAGGACTGTTGGAAGACATGCCTTCAGAACCCATTCGTAGGCCATGTGAGGAAACCCTCCTTTACAATAAGCATGCTTCATGTTTCTGAGCAAGACTACCAGCCTAGGAATTCCAGGAGGACTTGGCTTCCCTGCTGGGTAACAGAACCCTCTGCCTAGTGCTCCAAATTTAGCTTTCAGCAACTTCTGGCTTTTAAGAATTATTTATTCTTTCCATCACCTAAGGTTGGAGATATGCTTGAGGTGGGGGGGAGGGGGACTCCACGAGTGCCTCTGGCTGGGCAGGAAGTCACCCCTGCTGCTAAGGGCTCTGGGGAAGAAGAGACCACCAGCAGCCTGGGCCCACCTACTAATGGCTCCATAAAGAGTGTGGCTATTGGGTGCTGTCAAGCAGTTTCGGATTGAGTGTGACTTCGGAGAGCCTGACTCCGGGTTCTCTTGGCTGTAGTCTTTGTGGGCCCAGATCTCCACATCTTTCTGCCATGGAGGAACTCAGGGCACTGGAACTATCAACTCCCAATTTGCAGCGGATTGCTCAACGCTTGCGCCACGAGGACTGCGTCTGTAACGATTCCAAGCCAGCCAAGCTCACTGCCATCGACTCAATGCTAACTCACAGCGAACCTCTGTGGGATTCCCAGACTGTGATTCTTTGTGGGAGGATAGAAACTCCAGGCTTTGTCCTGCTTGGGCCCAAAATGACCCTAGGGAGCAGGGTCACTCTCTAACACAAGGAACTGTCCTGAGTGGCCGTGAACTTGACTCCCATGGATTGAATGTTTTGGGTTTGAACTAGGAAATAGTGGGAGCAGTTATCTGAAGGCTGACTTCGTAGGCTACTTCTTGGCCACTGCTACCAATTCAAACCAAACCAATGGGCACTGAGTAGATCTCAGTCCATGACAACTTCATAAAGCACGGTGCCCCCAGGGTTTTCAACGTGGTGTCATGTTGGAAGCGGATTGCCAAACCTTCCTTCTGGGCCACTGCTGGGGGAGTTCAAACTGCCAGCGTTTCCATGAGTAACTGAGCAGTTAACCGCGTGTGCCACCCACGACCCCCTTGGCCACTGCCGTGTTTGCTATGGCCCATCAAGCCGGTTCTGATTCACAGCCACCCCATAGCATGGAGAACTGCCCCATAGAGCTTTAATCTGTATCGGTATTACTTGTACCTCAAGATTGCTTTTGCCATGTCCTTTTTGGCAATGAGTACAACCCCACACCACCATAGTACAGCATATGCTTATCTGAAAGTAAATATGATGATTTGCTGAAAGTGAGGAGGACTTGAAGCACTTGCTAATGAGGATCCAAGATTGCAGCCTTCACTCTGGAGTGCAACTCATTTAGAAGACCAAACGCTTACAATCGGACTGATAGGGAACATTGGGATCAATGGAGAATAGGTTGAGGTTGTCAAGGATTTTTGTCTTGCTTGGACCCACAATCAATGTTCATGGAAGCAGCAGTTAAGAGGGGAGTTGCATTGCATAAATCTGCTTCACTAGGACCTCTATAACGGACTAAAGATCAAGGATGTTCCTTTGAGGGCTATGGTACTCCTCACCCAAGCCATGATAATCTCCCTTGCCGCATATGTATGTGAAAGTTGGATGTTGAATAATGAAGAAAGAATAAATGTGCATTTGAATTGTAGTGCTGGAGAAGAAAGTTCCATGAACGGCTAAAAGGACAAACTCTTCTGTCTTGGAAGAAGTATGACCAGAGTCCTCCTTAGAGGCAAGGATGGCAAGACTTCATCTGACATACTTTGGACATGTTGTCAAAAGAGACCAGTCCCTGGAGAAGGACAATGAGGTAGTTTATTGTGCCAACCTGGCCGATAAACACATGTGGGGTTAAATGAAGGGCGGAGGGATAAATGGCTCCGTGAACCTCACCTTTTGAGTTCTCGGGTCTCTTGCTTTCTGATGGTCGGACCAGGGTGCAACACTCTTAGCCAGTTCCCTGCTTCAGCTGGCAAGGCTCACTTCCTGAGAGACATCCCTGAGGAGAAGCCATATGGACCTACCCCGATGCAGCCCTGGGTGCAGGAGCAGCCGTGTGGAGACCCCTGCCAGCTCTGAGATGCTTACACATTCACTGACTCGGCTTTCCTCCTGCAGTTGGTATCATAGTGTGTGTTTTGTGAGATGGAGGAGGACTTTGTGGATTGGTGTTGGACATAAGGGCTACTGTTGGACTTGTGGGCTTGGGCAGCACTGGGTTGGGATGTTTTCTTCATGAGCACTTACCCTTTATATAAAACTCTCTTATACATGAGTTTCTGTGGATTTGTTTCTCTAAAGTACCCAGACTAACACAGACATCCTGTTTGGTAAAGTGGAAGGGCGGGGGAAAAGAGGAAGGTCCTCAAGGAGATGGATGGGCACCGTGGCGGAAACAAGGGGCTCAAGTCTAGGAACAACGGTGAGGATGGGGCAGGACCAGGCAGGGTTTCCTTCTGTTGGGCATAATTCCTCCATAGGTTGGAATGGACTTGATGGCACCTAACAACAACAACAACAACAACAACAACAACAATAGTTTTTCCTGGAGCAGATCACCAGGTGTTTTTCTCCCATGGAGCTGCTAACGCGTTTGATTCAATGAGTGTGAATTGTCCACCTTTCAGTTAGAAGTCACTCTCTTAACCATTGTTCTACCAATACAAATTTGCATTGACTGTATTTCAACAAAACCAAAACCAACCCAAAGCCCACATCTCGACACAGGGCAGTCAGGGCAAATGAAGGGAAATGGGAGACTGGGACAGAGTAGGTGCTGCTATTAGAAGATGGTAGCGACTGCACGTTTGACCGTAGAGGTCCTCCCTGGGACACTGTGCACCTGTATGCTCACATGCACTCACATGCACACGCGCATATGCATACACACACACCCAGCAGCAGCCTGGCAGATTATCGCTACCCATCCAGAACAGTCTTAGCTAAAGCATGAGCCACTTTTACTCGCTGTTGTGTCATGTTGATGTCTAAAGTACACCTGATCCAAGCCATGGCATTTTCAGTCACCTCAGATACATGGGAAAGGTACACAGTGAACAAGGAAGACAGGAAAACCGGGGCCGTTGAATGAGCATCCTGGAGAAAAATATTGAAAGCCCTGCGGGCCGTCAGAAGAACAAGCATAGCAGAATCCTTGGAGAACGCACAAGCAGAAGGGAGGATGGCATGGACTTTGGACATGTTATCAGCAGAAACTAGGCCCTGGCAATGTGCCGTGTCCTTGAAAAAGTAGGCAAAAAGATGAAAACCATCCAAGACATTGATTGACACCGTGGCTGTAGGCTCCAAATAGTAATGGAGAGGAGGATAGCGGAGGACTGGGCAGGGATTGTGTTCTGTTGCTATGGACCAGTGCCAAGCAGACAGCGCCCAGCACCATGGGGACTCATGTGAACACACATAGCACACCTGCCCTACACTTGCTAGGTGTGGTAGCACCAAAGGAAGCACTCCCTTCCTCCCACTGGGCAGCCCAGAGGAGTTCAGCTAAGCTCCTCCAGTCCACCTGGAACGGAAGCAATGTGGTGCCCTCAGACAAGGACTACGTTCAAAGCCAATCCCTCAAAGCAGTTCCTTAAAGCATTTCCCACCCGGTCCGCACAATGTGACTTATTAGGTCATGCTATGGTCTAATCTCTTGTTAAATTTGCAAGCATTCAACCCCCTCCCCCATATGGATTTGAATTTTGAAAAAGTATCTAATGATCAGAACACAAGCAGGCCAATTCCTCACCACTACCACCCCCCCCACCCCGGAGTTATTTGGTTGTTTATGTTTTAGAGTATCTCTTGGCAACACGCATGAGTCTGCAGGGATATTTTAGTTAGAAACATCTGAAAACTGCCATTTCCAGTGGAAACCCTGAGAGCAACTTCAAAGGCTCTGCCACTTAATCCCTGAGGAAACAGTATATGTTTGTGCACTTTGGAGCCTGCCGAAACCCCTTTCTACTATTTAGCGCTTTTCTAGGCTAGAATGGCATCGTAAGGGAGTGAGATTCCTGTCACTGGAGACGGGCAGGCCAGGGACAGGCAACCACTGTTGAAGAGCATAAAGCCTCCAGATTCAAGAAGGACCGAGTTGATCTTTAAGGATCCCTAGGAGTCTAGCCGGGCTCTGTCTAGATAGAAGGTGATCCTATTGATCTCGAGGAGACGCTATATTTGGGAATCCCTAAAGCTCAGTGAACATTCCTATTCCTGTCAAAATTGCTGATGACTGAGACATGGCTCCACTTTTCCATCCCAGATGCAGCAAAGTTCCAACTCACTGCCATGGAGTCGATAGCATAGCAATCTACTTTCCCAGAGAGTTTCCAAGACCGTAGCTCTTTATAGGAGTAGATAGCCCATCTTTCTCCTGAAGAAGAGCTGGTGGTTTCGAGCTGCTGATGTTTTAGCTCATGGTAGTGCACTCTGTGCCTAGTAGTGTTACCCTCTGGTGCAGCTAAGCCAGCTCTCGGCTTGACCAATAGCCATTCATTCCTACCTCATTGTTCGTCCTCTATTTTGTCCAGGTGTCTACTCCTCTCCCCTGCAGCCATCTACTTTGGGTCATTCTGGTCCAGCCACTGCCAGCAAAGGGACGCTCTATTGCAGCGGTTCTCAGCCTGTGGGTCGTGACCCCAGCAAAATGGCAATGATGAAGTAGCAACAAAAATAATTTTATGGTTGTGGGGGGGGGTCACTGTGAGTTCCCATTGACTCACTGGAAGCTGGAGAAAGCCCAACAAGGCCATGTCTGCTGCAGCAAAGGTCAGACCCCCAATCCCTTTGATAGGCCCTTAATTCTCTGAATGTGGTCCTTGGACCAGCAAACTGACACCACTGGAGAACTTGTTAGAAATGCCCTTTTTCAGACCCCACTTTGAATCTGGAGTCCCTGTATAGTATAAATGGTGAAGCAATAGGTTGTAAGTTCAAGTCCACCCCAATTCTGGTAATCTCCTTAAAGTGCAGCTGTTGAAACCTTTGTGATGCACTGTTCAACTCTGACACGCATGGTAAGCCCTGGTGACATAGTGGTCATGCATTGGTCAGCAGTTTGAAACCACCAGCTGGGAAAAGAGAGCTTTGTACTCTCATGAGTTGCAGTCTTAAAAGCCCACAGGGGCAGGTCTACCTTGTCCTGTAGGGTTGCTATGAGTTGGAAGCCACTTGGTGGCAGGGTTGTTTGTTTGTTTTTGGTTTGTTTGTTTTTTAAAGATCATTTTATTGGGAGCCCTTACTCTTCTTATAACAACATACATCAATTGCAACAAGCATATTGGCACATATGTTGCCACCATTATTGTCTAAACATTTACTTTCTATTTTAGTCCTTGCTATCAGCTACTCATTTTTCCCTCCCTGCTCCCCTTTCATGAACCCTTGATAAATTATAAATTATTATTTTCATATCTTATACTGACCGCTCTCTCCCTGCCCCCATGGTTTCTGTTGTTCATCCTCCTGGGGTGTGTGTGTGGCTATGTGTTGATCATTGGGATTGTTTCTCCTTCCCCCTCTCCTCTCCCCCCCTTCCCCCTACACTCCGGTTACTGCTACTCCCAAATCTGTTCCTGGGGGGATTATCTGACCTGGATTCCATGTGTTGTGAGCTCTTAATGTAGCAGAGTACAGGCTCCAGTCTAGCTCTCATTGAAAAGCAGGACTGGGGTCATGATAGTGGGGGTTGAGGAAGGCTCAAAGAACCAGAGGAATATTGTGTGTTGTAGCAGGGGGTTTGATTGAGTCCAGGAAATTCGCATGCACTCTCAAGCTCACTGTCCTAGACCTTGCTTAGTGAGTGCCATGACTATTAACTGGAGTTAAGAGAATTCCCAGAGATCTAATGAGGTGATTTTCCACTGTCTCACTTCATAATTACACCTTCACCACTACAACTGTTTGATCTCCGTCGTTAGTGGCGAGCACCACCAGAAGCTGGTAGTGGCTGTTCACTACAATTGAGCGGGCCCCTGACACAGGGCAGCCCCATGCATGACAGGATCAGACCAGCGTGACCCAGCGGCCGTTGAGTGAACGCCAACTCCTGCAACTCCATGAACAGAACAAAATACCGCCCAGTTCTGCCCATGGGCATGCTGGAACTTGTCATTGAGTGCTTTCCAACTGCTTGGGCTCATCTTCCAGCACCACCTCTGGCCATGTTCTGTTGTGATCCATTTTGATTGGTTGCTTTTCCGAAGTCAACTCATGGGGTGCTGTCTTCTCTGTCTGTTTAAGCTCAGAAGCTCTGCTGAGACTCATGCACTTGTAATTGAAATGTGGCCAGGGTAGCCTCCAGCCTCGCAGCAGCCCATCGACCACCACAGCACAAGCACTGGCAGGGTGGTGGTAGAGCCTTCCCATAGAGCCTGACTACATCTGTGACTGACATGGCCCCTGGCTTCTCTTCCTGCAACCCGAAGAGCCACCGCTAGGCTTTCATGTGGAGGATGACACCAGTCTGCTGATCTGAACTGCTTCTCTGGGCCTTGTGCTGGGCAGAGGTCTAACAGGAAAGTCCAGAGACCTCTAGATCAGGACCTTTCTGATTTTGTTTCCCACATACTGTTTTGAGTAGCAATGGAAAACTCCCGGGGTCCTTCCCTGACTGGGAAGCAGGAAGTCAAAATCCTTTTTTCTCTAAAGCAAAGACTGGTCTTTAGATGCTGTCCTTCCTAATGGGCACTCCAGACCCAATCCCACAGGAACTACCTATTGTCCTACTCCCCATCTAGAGAAGTCCCTGTTGCTACCTAGTCTTTGTTCCCAACCTGTACTCTGACTGTAGCTTTGGTAGTGGAAGCTGGGTGAGGGGTCTTTAAGAAGCCCAGATCATTTTCCAACATGTATTTCCTTTCCCATGAGCTCCAGCTGCAGAAACAAGTCTGAATATCCATGATGAAGCAGGTAGGACAGTTCCCTAAATTCTCAACAGAATGTTTGCTTGAATAGTCTTCAAGATGGCCCTTTCCAATAGGGTCAGCTGTAGGCCGTGCGGGAGAGAGTGGATGGGATCACGTGAGTGAATGTACCAAGCTCGCCCTTGAGATTGGTTCCCCTAGAATGGGCATGTGGATGCCATGTGGTCCCAAAGGTGTTCTGTCATCTGAGTGCTTTCTGTTCAAGGAGTCACTGTGGCAGGTGACCACCTTTCCATCAAGATGGTTCTCCAGGTGGGCCATGGGTCCCTCACCTGTACTTAGGTCACTCAAGGCCTTCCATGGGTGACTAACCGGATCCTTGCTCAGGGTTAGCATGGTTCTACATGTGGCAAGCTTGACAAAGCCCGTTCTTTCCTGATGATCTCAGACGTGACAGCAAGAAAAGGACAATCCCACTGCCTTTGAGTCAGTTCTGACACAGAAGGACCCAATAAGGGCAGGGTATACCTGCCGCTGCAGATTTCCATGAATGAACATCTTTACGGGAGCACAAAAATTCCTCTTCCTCCCCTGGAGCAGCTCGTGGTTTTGAACCGCTGACCTTGCAGGTAGAGCCCAACTCATTAATGACTATACCAGCAGGGTATAAAAGGATAGGGGCGCTGAGTAACAGTATGACTTAATCAGGCAATGATGATAGACCAACCTCTGTCCCAAACTGGAGTCTTTCAGTTACACAAATTACCCAAATGATGTGGGTCCTTTCGGTCATTTGCCGAATGGAGAGCTTTGTACACGACGCTGTAAAAATGTAGACATGGACTAGCCCTAAGTGCAGGCATCTAACTTCTGTCTGCTACACTTCTCAGTCAGGTACCCAGACAGCAAACGACCTGCTTCTTTGTTCCTTTTTACAGTCAATCTGTCCCAGCGTCTGTTCCCTGCAGCTGCCAGAGTTGGTTGCAAAGTATTGAGGACTGAAAGAGCAAAATAAAAAACATCAGTTTTCATTACATTTTAAAAGAGAGCTGCGAGCAGGGTCGGGAAAGACCTTTTCAAACCAATGCCATTGGACTGGGGTTGAGATCTGAATGTGTGTGCAGGAAAAACTCCCGTTGACCAGTTTTTCCTTGTGGCCAACCTGGCACCAAGTGCCCTGAGTAGTGAGTCATCAAAAGCAGAGTCAACTCCAGGTTATCTATGGTGACACCGAAAAACGAATTCCAGGCAGCAGGCAAGCTAAGCAATTCTGTGAGCTCTGGAATGCATTTTATGTGTGTATGTACTCCCCCCGCCCCTTTCTTCTTGGCAGGAGACCTACCTGGCTAATTATATTTCCTTTAGGCTATTATTAAAATGAGTCTGCATTCCCCAAACAGAAACCACTGACAACCAGTGACAGAAGCAGGGTCTACCTGGGATTAGGCATTGAAGACAGGAATAAGTAACTCTGTGTGTGTATGTGTGTGGAGAGAGAGCCCAAACCAAACCAAATTCACTGCCATTGCCATCGAGTGGATTCCTTGGTGGCATAGTGGTTACACATGGGAGTGCTAACCTCAGTGTCAGCAGTTTGAAACCACCAGCCGCTCCACGGGAGAAAGAGGCTTTCTACTCCCGTAAAAAGCTACCCTTTGGAAACAGACATGGACAGCTCCACCCTGCCCTATAGGGTCGCTATGAAGATGGCAAGGAGGTTGTTGTTAAAAGGCTTCCCCACCCACCCCCCACCCCAAACACCAGAGCTGAAGAACCTTTAGAAAAGCGTCTTAGGTTATGTTCACATAAATCCTTGTATCTCTCTCCTCTAACCCCATCTTTCATCAGCTTTCACCTGGAGGGACTGATGCAGGAAGGCTGTCTCTTCACAGTCTCTCTTTCTTTCATCAGACCACCTAAGCCTTACAGAAGAGTCAAGGCAGAGGAAAACGTGCCTTCACACTCCTATGTAGACACTCATGCTGAGAAGCAAGTTTCTGTAGGCGGTAGTTAGCAGTTTCTAAAAAATGCCATGATCCATGAAAAGGAAACACGCAAAAATGTTTCCATATGCAAATGAATCCACTGTCTTTGGACAGCTACACCTAGAAGTGTCCCAAGGAGAGTGAGCCACACATTTTCCTAATTCTCTCCTCTCCATTCTGTGGGGATATTTGACACACTGGGACTTGAGACAGCGTGATATGTATATTAGAGGATTCTAGGTCAGCACAGCTCCTGGGAACATTAACATGGGTCCTGATGTGTTGGGGTGGAGGGCAGTCTCCCCAATGATGTTGGCCAATCTCTGGTAATGATATACACACAAACTACCTAGAATGGTCCTCCCAAACTCTTGCCATCCAGTTGCTGCTCACTTGTGGTGACCCCATGTGCGAGCAGGGTGCTACTGTGTCTCACAGGTTGAGTTTTCACAGTAGTACATCAGGCTTTAATCTGGGGCGCCTCTGGGAGGACACCACCACCCAACTTTGTGGTTGGCAATCAAAGGTGATAGCACCCAGGGCCTCCTGTTTGCACATTACGATGGCCATCTGCTCCTCCTAGTCATTTTGCCTTTTTCGCTTGCTTTACTACCTAGACTCTTGTTGGTGTCTAGTTGACTCCAGCAATGGCGTCCCCATGCGTGCAGAGGTGGGGTCTTTCAAACGCAACCACCAGACCTCTCTTCCGAGGTCCTTCTAGGTGAATTTGTGCTCCAAGGGGGTCATATGGAGCCAAGTGGCTGGAAGACCAAAAAATGATCCCAATGAAAACCTGTGCACCAGGAATCCTGACCTCAGCTGAGTGCACACCTGTATCTGGTCAGGGCCTTCTCCTCTCAATACGCCTTCACTTCACTGAGAAAAATAGGATCCTCCAGGGGATACGATGCTACCTTTTGGTTTGAAAAGCAGGAACATAGACCAATCTGTATTTGCAGGTACTCTTGTATGCATGAATGTTGGAAGAAGGCATTCAAAAGTAACTATGAACAGTTGACCTTGAGCAAGGGGTTAACTGGGCTCCTTCATTCCATTATTCTTTCATTCCATATTCCTAGGAACTCTTTGAAGCCCCCTAATGTATTTTCATTTTTGAAACCATGCCAGTATATTACCTAATCATAAAGAAAATTAACAAATATTCAATGCATTAGTGTCACTGATGAAATTGGAAGTCCTCCCTGGCCAGCTCTCATGTTCCAGGTCTTTTACATACACACACACAATGGATTTCCAGGCACAAAGTACTAGGAATTTAAAAGTAGAAACCAAAGTTATAAAGTACATTGTGAACATATAGTTAATATTTTTTTCCATTAGGTTGTAAAGTGGAAGAATTCTCTGAGAGTATTTTTGTTTCGAAAATGTTGGAAAGTGCTCGTTGGTAGTCTGTTATTTTCCTCGACAGTGCGCTCTCTCCCTTGGCCTCTCATTCTCACACACACCCTCCCCCAGTAAATCTTGAATTACTTACTGTCCATTAGTCAGGTGGACACAAATGGGAAATGAGCACTAGCTAGCTCTCTGCTATAATTTTGGTCCTATGATGGCCAATGACAATTTTTAACTTGTGATGTCAACCACTGGACTGAAAGTCAATTCTCAGCACTGCCGTGAGTCTTTATGCTCAGGACTGTTTGGCAATACCATTGGGATCTAGGCAGCAAGCAAACTCCCTGCTGTCGACTCAATTCCAACTCATGGCTCTGCAAGTCTATGAGCTCTGGAATGCATTTTATGGATCTATGACACTTTTAGGACAGGATCAGACTGTCCTTGTGGGTTTCTGAAATGGCAACTCTTTTTGTGGGAGTGGAAAAGCCCCTGGAGAGGCTAGTGGTCTTGAACTGCTGGCCTTCAGGTTAGCAGCTCGATGGGAAAAAAATAATTTATAAGGGACTTTATAAAAATACAAACCCTTCAGGTGCTGCTGAGACTTTTACCAAAGCCTTTCTTGGACCCCATCCTCTGAACTACTAAGGTTTTTCAGAAATATGTGATGCGTCCTTACTCTTTATTAAGAAAAAAAATTTTTTTTTCTGATAGGGGAGGGGGGCCTGCCAACTGGTTAGAAGCCAAAGAGTTTTCCAGTAAGCCCTGAATGTAAAAACCCTAGCATTTGTGTATTTCATAGTTCAAGTTCAAAAGAAAAAGACAATTTAAGTAATAAAAGGGAAACGGGGTAAATGCAAAGAAAGAAAACAAAATCAGTCCAGAGTCCAGCAAAACCTTCAACAATATTTTAATTCGGAAAATGTTATTGGTTTAGAAAACTTGACTGAAAGAAAACAGCTGGGCAGAGTTCAAGACTCTAAATTAAAAACAATCTAACAAGGTCTATGGGGATAGCTCTTTCAGCCACAGAGCCATTCCTACCAAGTATAAGTAATAGCCCTCTCAGCTAAATAGGAAATTCCTCACAACTGAGGTAGTTACTAAATATCAGCACATTTTCCAAGTGCTCTCAAGGCAGCTTCTAACCAAACCAAACTCACCACCATCGAGTCGATGCTGACTCCTCGCGACCCTATCGTACAGGGCAGAACTGCCCCTGTGCGTTTCCAAGACTGTAACTCTGTACGGGAGTAGAAAGCCGGTCTTTCTCCCTCAGAGAGGCTGGTGGTTTCCAACCGCTGACCGGGAGGGTAGCAGCCCGGCTCGTAATCACCCCGTCACCAGGGCGCCTTACAAGGCGGCTTAGTGCAACATGCAATTCATTTCTTCCTCGTAGCTAATAGGTTGTGTGCCATTGTAATTTTGATTTCTGTCATTTGTTTACAAATAAAAACAAAACAAAAACCACTCGTACACACCAGCCAGAATATGCCTATTTTATTAACATCATGCTTTAATAAATAACTGGCTACTTCTAATAAAATTAAGCCTCTGTTTACAATAGCCCCCAATATTCCATTTTGACCATTCTGCAGAATTTGGTGTAAAAAGGTGAATGAAATGTAGACCCTGAGCTATCAAGTGATTATGCTTCGATATAAAAATAGAGGATTACTTTCACAACTGAAGATTGAACAATGAACAGAACCAAAATGAAAAAAAAATTTAAAGAAAAGAAAGAAAAAACAACACAAGAAACTCTTCCATGAATTTTTGTTTTGGTCCCCCCCCACCCCACCCTTCAATAGAACTGGTTGGGATTGTGATGGCTGTCTAAGGCAGGAAGAGACTTACAGAAAAGGGTTTTTTTAAGGGACTTTTGATAACTCCTTTTAATGTGGCCTATTACAGCCCCATAGCTTTATGAGTTATTATTTGGTAAGGACACATGGAAAGGGTCCCTAAAGGGGCAAGGACAACAGATAAGGCCTTTTTGCCAGTTCACCCGTGTGGCTAAGGGTCAACGCTAAGATGTGGTCTTCTCAGTTCTACCTACTCCCATCCCGCCCCCCCCCCAAAAAAAACATAACAAAACAGAACAGCAACAAGAACATGTGCAAAAATCGGGGCACCCAGTTCTCTCCAACATGGGCTCCTTGGCTAGTAAGGTAGCAAGACTGCAAAGCCTTTCTGGTTGGTGGGCAGAGTGGGACGGCGCCAGGGCAGGGTAATGAAAAGACTGACCTAAGACACTTGAGAATTTCTTAATGACACTTGGGAAATTCTTAACAACAAGAGGAATCCCAGAGCAAATGCAGGGACCTACACTTTGCTCATGAGTGTGGATTGGCAGCTCCCTGTGCCCCGACAGTAGTCCAATTCTGGCTAGCCCCAGACAGCTCCCATCTGTCTGTGGCTGGGTTTGAAATTGGGACCACATTCATTAAGGGGACTGTTGGTCACTTATGCTACAGGGATAGCAGATGCCAAGAGGATGAGTAGGGCTTGCCTGGTTAAAAGGTACCAAACCAAAAACCAGCCCCAAATTAAATGTGAACGTGTGAATAACTGGGACATCCTGAATGCCTAAGATCTTTGGAGAGTACATGTGTCAAGGAGCTTCTTCAATGGGCGATACTTAAGTTTAGGCGAGCTGAAGAAATGGACATGTCTGGGATTTAGCTTATGTAATTCAACTCAACCAAATGGGAAGTCTGCAGTCTACCCATAACTGGCTATCAACGAAGCATAGCTTTTGTCTAGTATTTACGCTTCAATCCAATCTGGCGAGTGACTCGGGAGTCACATTTGCCTTCACATTCTGTCCTAACAATAAAAAACAATTTTTTTAATCACCCCCACTTCTCTCCAGATAAGGCAGCTAATATAACAGGGATAAATGGAAATTTTACTGCTTGTTGGATTTGTCCTTTTAATAAGATAACATGATAAATAAAACCTGCTTCTGTACAGCTATTTAATTGTTCAGAAATACATATGTGTTACATGCCAAGAAAGGGACCCTGGTTTTCTTGTAAGAAGGCGAGTTCATAATTAAAAAACAAAACAAACAAACAAAAAAAACCAAAAAAGAAACCCTCCAAAAAAACCCAACAATAAACAAACTATCGCGTGATAAACTCACAAATGCACAACTAACTACAGTCCTGTACCTACGCTGTTAGCCACGTTGAGCATGATTCTGGGAGAGCAGGGACCCACTGCCAAGTCCCCTGTGTTTCGCCAGAACACAATGAAAAACAAAATCAGCATTTTTTTAAACCAGTGGCCACATAGTATAAACTGTACATCGTTGTCCATTCGTTTAAAAAGCCAAGTCACGAGGATGGTAGAAAACTGATAACCGGTGCCTATCAACTCTCTGATGATGACCACATTGCCTCCTCCCCGGCTAGGAATTATCTCCACTCTCTCTGCAGCAGCAGGACCAGGAGGCAGAAGGCAGGGAGGAGGTAAGGCTGGGCCCTCGGACGAGCCCCAGCATCGTCGACTGCTTTTTTCTCATTGGCGCTCTTCCCGGCATGGTCAGTTACGTTGTACTCCAACTCGGATGGGCAATGCTGAAACTCGCAGCCACTGCCACTTCCTTCGCCGCTACTTTCGTCACCTGGGGTAAACACACACAAAGGAAGGTGAGATTGCAGTTGGCTTGTGTGTCTCACAAGGCAAAGTAGAACAGTGCTGTACTTTCCCACCACACGTGCTTACTGATATCAATGAAGTCCACATCGTTCCCATTGTAGGCATTCTTCATTTTGTTGGTCATTACTCGCAGAGCCATGATTTGGCGGAGGATCACTATGTCTGGTTTGTTGGTATCCACTTGGACCTCCGGATTATTGCCCTGGTTGGCTAATCCATTGGCCGTGACTGCAAACAGGTACCTGCCATGAAAGGGAACCCCATGAGATGCCTGCCTCCGTGCTACTCTTTGTCACCGGGCACCATTAACCGCGAGGTCTGCGATTTCTAGAGAATTGCTTGTACCGTTTGTATTTTGCTGTCGGAGCGGCCTTATTTCTCCAATTCCCTCTTGGGAAGTTTGCCAGAGCAGCACTCACGTAAACTACTGGGTAGGCAATGGCGCAGGGTTCTCGGGACTAAGATAAGACCAATGGAGAACTGGGGCTGCAGAAGGCTGAGCCATTGGACCAAGGACACCTCTCACCACCCACAAAGCTCCCACAAAAACACACTTATGGTCATAGAGTAAAGGCCGACTCACAGAGATCCTGTGACACAGGGTATAACTGTCTCTGTGGGCTTCCGAGACTCTTGATAGGAGTAGAAAGTCTCATCTTTTCCCCAGGGAGCGCCTGGTGGTTAACAACCCAACATGTAACGACGATGCGATCAGGGCTCCTAGGACTAAGGAGTATTAAATACGTCATAAAGAATGACACCAATGGACCAGCAGGAAACCTGGCAATGAACCCTAATTTCAGGAGAGAACACTGTTCTCGAATTACGTCCTGCATGCTCAATAAGCAGGTGGGGGCCTTCACAGCCTTTCAAAAACGGGAAGCCTTTCTCCCAAGGAGGTCTCAATGCCCCTTATGGTGGTCAGGTTGTTGCTAGGCGTCTTTGAGTTCATGAGGACCCTTGGTGGCGCATTAGGTATGCATTGAGCTACTAATGGCAAGGTCAAGAGTTTGAGAGCACCAGTGGCTCTGTGAGAGAAAGACAGGCTTTCTACTCCCAGCAAGAGTTACCCTCTTGGAAACCCACAGGGCCCGTTCTACCCTATAGGGTGGACTGTGAGTCGGCAGACTCCATGTCAGTGAGCTTGGTTTGTTGGCTTGGAGGGAACCTCCTACGACAGAGTAGAACTGTCCACCGAGGGTTTTCTGGGCAGTGCGTCTTTCCAGGAGCTGGTGGGGAGGTAGGAAGCACCAGCTTCACTAAGGTGAAGTGCCAACTTCACTAAGGTGAAGTGCCATCCGTAACCATTTCGCCGTCAGGGCATCTCCATGTCCTTACTATCTATGAGGCATTGCTCCAGGATGCCTCAGAGGACACCGGAGAGCACTGTACCCGAGAGCCCCCGGCTCGCTGCCCAGGAGCCGCTGTGCGCAGGCTGACCTGCTTTTGCCTTTCCCGTTCCAGCAGTCATCCTCATTGCCGTTGCCCGCCGCCATCCTCTCGTCATTGCAGACATTGCTGGGAAGAGCGGACCAGAACTTCTTGGCCTGTTTTAGTTTCTCCTTGACATCGGTCACCTAGGGAAAAAACACACCCACACACACGAAAAACATGAGAGACCTCTGTGAAAACAGCACCAAGCCACCTACAGATGGGCCTTTTCCTCCTTTCTAAAATATGTCCAGGCTAATATGCCACCAGCCATTTTGCACCTTGGGCAGAAGCGAATGTGCAGATCTGTAGTCCTCTGAGAAGGACAGACTCACCTAAGTGCCTCAGTACTTGGAATGCAAGCTAGGCATGAATTGCGAAGACTCAACGTCCACTGTCTTTCCTCTGAAGGACAACCGAGCGGAAAAAGCCATCAGCCACTGTCTCTTTTCCCAAGGCTTTTATATAGTCAGGGTCAAGTGTATAGGAAGATGGGGCTTCAAAATGTTTGTGGGGAACGGAAGGAAAAGATGAGAGACTGCACCAACTTTCTGAAGTCCTCTGATATACAGGAGTCCTGGGGATCCCCAAGCTAAGGGCGTGGCTGGTAATGGAAAGGTTGGTAGTTGGAACCCGCCAGCAGCTCCATGGGAGAAAAAGGCGCAACAATCTTTGCCTGTAAAGATGACAGCCTTCATCCAATTCCCCACCAAATATTTAAGCCAAAAATTCCTGACAGCCATGGAAACCCCATGGGGTTCTCCTCTGAAAGACACAGCTTCCCAGGAGCTGGACTAGACTGAGAAGCACAATGCCTACAGCTGGGTGACCCCACTACCGATCATTACTCTCCCTGTCCGCCCTGCCTCTACAAGCTCGTCGTCTGTGGCCCATTTTGCTGTTTGTACACCGAGCTGCCCCGAGGGTGAGAGGCGAGCTACTCCAGAGTGGATTTAGTGGTCTGTCACTGTTACAGAAGATTGTCAGTCGTTTAACAGGGGAGTCACTAAGTGGATGTGAACCCTCAGACCTTCAGTCTGCAGTGGAGTGCAAACTGCTTGTGCCTGTGGTACCTCTTACTTCTCTGTTTAACATTCCCTTGCATTTTTGTGGCCTTTTAGTGGCTTGGGCTGTGAACTGAAAGGTCAAAATTTCAAGACTACCAGCTTCTCCGAGGGTGAAAGTCGGGACTTTTTTCCCCCATAAAGAGTTAGACTCGCAAACCCACAGGGGCAGCTCCACCCTGTCCTGTATGGTCGCTGTGAGTCAGAATCAAGCCAATGGCAGCAAGTGTCTGTGGTTTGGTGACATTTCTATAGTCTGGTAGATTAGCTAAGGCAATGTGCCTCTATTTTCTTCCTTGTCTCTTCTTCTGTTTTCTTCCTTATAAACGTTAGCTCAGGACACCTCTTGCTTCCTCTGTGTTACAGTGTCTTGAGAAAATGGACCCATCTATTCCTTCATAGCTCCCAGGCCTGGTGACAGGCACGTAGTAGAAGCTCTGGAAACAATGTGGGAATGAAAAAGATGTTTTCAGGTAAGTCTTGCCGCCCCACTGTTCCCAGACTCTGTTGGGACTTCCTGAGGTAGCAAATGAGAAACGGACATTCCTTTTGCACTAAAAGTGTCCCCAGACATATATCTAAATGTGTAAGGTGGCCACACGCAGGAGTCAGGGCACACAGACAGTTTCTGGTTCTCTCTCACTCACGCCAGCCAATGCCTGCCAAAGCGCTTACCAGTCTGTCCAAACTTGTGCCAGCCGCTGTGGTTGGGCGTTCCTCGGGATGGTAAGGTCGGAAGCGAGCGCTGAAGGAACTTTCTGAGATGGACCGGGAAATCCTGCCTGCGGGGAGGGGTTTGGGGGGCCCACAGCCCTGGAAAACCTGCATGGGAGCAAGCATGGTCTTGTTAGAAGATCCCGGCAGGGCCTCCGGCTCTCCTGTCCCATCGGCCGTCCCTTTACCTTCTGAGACACCTGCACGCTGTTCTCCTGCATGTTCATGATCGCATCTGAGATCTTCACATCGATGGGATCCATGACGGATTCGATGTTGAAAGGACCTTCTAACCTCTCAGCTACCATCAGCATTGCATCTGCCGTGAGGTTCGGAGGGGAACAAGACATAAGAAGCAATTCGTTAGCTGATTGCCCTCAGGTAATCAGTCTGTTTATTTTATTGGCTTTGGCTGCCAGGTGGGGAGCTGGGAGACAGGTCTCCTAATGAATTCATGGTTGTACGTTATCTCAGATTTTTTTTCTTTTTAAAGATAACCTATTGGCATAGGCTTCACGTACCATACTGACTTAGTCATTCAATCATATTAAGGAGATTTGTGCAATCAAGTTCAGAGCATCTTCTTTCTCAGGCTCATTGTTGTTAGCTCCCCAATCCCCCCTCCTCCCTCCAGCCCATCCTCCCCTGCCAAGCCCCTGGACAACTCTCACTTCAGTTACTGTCCCTGTGGAGCTACCTCTCCTGAGTTCATATACAGAAGATCATACACACACACACACACACACACACACACACACACAGGAACCAAACAAACCCAACCCAACAACGATGGTTAGACAAGGCACAGAAAATCCTCCATTGAAAGGAAAGCGGAACCTGCTAAAAACTGCAACAACATTCAAATGCATTCAAGAGGAAGACCAGATGCTAAGGTAGTGCGTTTTGATCTACCTCCATCTGCTGTGATCTACTTTACAATGCACTCTGCCTGCTAATAGGCTACTCACATCCCTCGACTGTATACCAAGGGAATTCACTGGGGCTTAATGCATGTGTGGACCCCACAAGTGGATTTGGGGATTCCCTTGTCATCCGTAGCATTCTGCAAAACCGGGTGTTCACAATTTGAGCTCTGATACCATTCCCTCCTTTACACTTGGATTTTACTACGTATAATCCTTGGCTCATAAACACTTGTGCATGAACTCATGATTTTACATCATCTATCTTCATGGCACCATAATTGCATTTGGTCCTGACGGAACTCTCTCTAAAATGTGAACTCGCCATGGGTGCTTTGTGGCAAGGAGCCCCAGACAGGCCCCTTCCACGGTCCCTGCCCCTACCAAACCTCGAACACCCTCCTAATGGCTGAACCTAAGGCCTGAGACCAAGCAACACTCCAGTGGTGTCCAGAGCCTTCCTGGGAACCCATTTGCTTCACGTCTCTCTGGGAGCCTTGTGGGGCAGTCGCAAGACACCCAAATGAAGGCATTCCTCAGAACCCTTGATGCCGTTTCCGAGGATGAAAGTTGGAACACTGTCATTTTCCTATTAAGATAAACACGCCATTTCACAGGGAAAGGGCCCAGGCTATTAATCTGTAGGTAAACCCACACACACACACTTTATCCGACTTCTACTTTGAGCAATCAGATGTCCCAAGGGCAGCACGATGCACCCCCGTGGTCTGTCTTCAGGAACTCCGTTGCGAGTCACTTTGCGATTGTGGATAGGAGCCGTGGTTACACATTGGGCTGCTAACTGGCAGATCAGCAGTTTAGTTTGAAACCACCAATGGTTCCATGGGAGAAAGAGAAGGCTCTATTCCCACAACGAGTTACAATCTCGGGAACCCAGAGGCTATTCTACCCTGTCCTAGTGCGTCACTGTGAGTCTGAAGTGACTTGATGGCAGTGAGTTTGGTTTTTACCATTCTCTATTGATCGCTCTGGGGTGATAGGGCTTCGGAGGCTCGCTGTTGTTGCCGCAAGAGCTATTGTGCCGAGTTGCAAGTTTCGAATCCCTTGGCCACACAATCCCAGAGAAAGGAATAATGGTCCCATTTCGAATATGCAGTGCAGTCTTCCCGGAGGCGTCACTCCTTTCTACATCAATGCTCCGCAAGAAGGAGCTTCACCAAGTTTGTGGTCAAACAGTGAAAAGAGTGATGGGGCTTTTCCCACAACCAGTTTGCAAAGCCCTCACTGGGGCCCAGAAAAGGCGGAGCTAGGCGGGCCCACAGGATGAATCGCTTTCAGGAAGTGCCAGTCAGCCACCAGAGAGAAGGGCACTGTTCCAAAGAACTCCTTGGGTACAGAGGTGAACCCATAGGTGAACTTTCTCGCTAGTAGACCGCCAGTCATTTCTGTACCCGCATGCCAATGAATCCCAAACCTTTCACAACAAGGCAGCCGACCCTCTTCCAGCCAGGAGCCAGGGGCCATTTCGCTCAAGTGCAATCCTGATGCTCCCCATCACCACTAGATCTCCACACGACATTTTTTATCCCCGGGGCAGCAAAGAGTAATAGTGCATGATGTTTCCGATTGCCTTGTGGTTCACACCAATAAAGTTGCTGCCGTGAATGTACCACTGGGCTGTCAGGGGAGGGGAGGGGATGCTTTTCATGTGCTGGCCACACTGCCCTGTTCCTGTTTGCCCGCCAGGGTGGTGGCGCGGCCACAGCCCAACAGTGCCTTCCTTCAGCGCTGTGGAGCCATCACTGAAGCCACCTACAACCAGTATGTATAGATCAATAATTACCCATCCAAAAGGCAGAAGCTGAAACAAGAAAAATAAAATAAAAATCAGCTCCCATGCCTCGTAGCTCCTTGTCTACTGAGTAGTAAAGAAAGGCCAGGTCGCTGCTGTGTTTGTGAAAGGCTGAAAGGAGACATAAACCCGATTCTTCTGGCTCTTGGGCGGCTTTGTAAAGTGGGAGACGGCCGGCCTGGGAATGGAGAGCGCAGCCGGCCGCCCCTTTGTTGGGGCCGGTGCCATGGCTTTGCATGTAGCATGGCTCAGGAATGTGAGGGGTGGGGGGTCTTCAGCCTGCACCCCCCCCAGCCCACGCTTCCTCTAACCCCTGGGGAAAGTCACGATTATCTATCAGTCTATCAGTCAGGCTCTTCCGTGGCGGCAGCAGGCCCTGATAAGAAACATCAGGAGAAATCCACAAAGCTGTCTGAGGTGGCATCTTTCCTTCCTCTGGTGGCCACTCAGCTACAGACTGGCCAAGCGAGCCAGCTCCTGACTAGAGAAAATCTAGCACAAGCTGTGTCCCCCACTGGGATCCATCCTGATAGCAGTTGCTAAGACCTCTACAGAAGAAGGGGGACTGACACTTCCCGGTGCTGCTCTGACTCAGGGGATGGCGACCAGAAGACAGATTGAAAAAAAGCCATCATCCCTGGTTCCCTTAAAGGGCCTAGCCCAGGGGTCCTCACACTTTTGAAACAGGGGACCAGTTCACTGTTCCTCAGACCCGTTGGAGGGCCGGACTCTAGTTTTAAAAAAAATATGAACAAATTCCTATGCACACTGCACATATCTTATTTTGAAGTAAAAAACCAAACGGGGTAAAAATACTCGGCGGGCCAGATAAATGTCCTCGGCGGGCTGCATGTGTGTGGCCCGTGGGCCGTAGTTTGAAGACCCCTGGTCTAGCCTGATGGCAGCCATTCAGTGCACTGAGTTGCACCCACCACAGCCACAAAGCCTCCCCTATTCTCCCACCTGACTACAAGAAAATAAAAGCAGTGTCTTCACTTAACCCCAAGATATGATTTAAAGTAGAGTGAAAGGGTGGCGCTTGACCAATCATTAACTGCAGTCATTTAAAGGGGAAAGAAAAATTCCTTGCAAAGGGGAAGGGACAGACCAACAAGGGGGAAGACAAAGAACTTACAGCAGCAACTTATAAATCAAGAAGGAATTCTAACACCACCACCACCCCCTCCCCCGGGCTAACAGATTAATTAAAGCCTTGTGAGTCATGCATACAAATACCTGGAGATCAGCAATGCTGATTACCGCTGGTCTTCTATAGCAGCTTATTAGAACTAGAGCCATGCAGACCCCGGGTGAGTAAACCAAAATATGGCTAGAGTTTTCCATCTTTCTCCCCCAGCCCACTCCCTGCCCCCCAAAAAGAATCACTTAAAAATAGGCAGTGGCAGAAAGCAAAGCCAAAATGTAGGGATTTCCACTGAGGTCTGATCTTGTTTCTCCAAAGGAGACAAACTGTCATCTCAAGCACCTGGCTTGAGCACATGAATGAAGCCAGAGTCCAGTTTGGACTGGCTGCGGACCTGCAAACTCTTGGAAAAATCCATTGACGAATTGGTGATTGAATGCCAAAGGCTAGGAGGATTTCAGCTCTCAATTCCGTTGGAAGAACCGAAGGGTGGCTTGGAGGGCCGTCAGAATGAGCAGCACTGGGTGGCTCTCCTATCTGTGTACTCGGCAGCAGGGGCCTCGAACATGGCTCGACTTGCGGCTGCACACCCATCCATCCCAGGCACGGTGGGCCATTGGGGCGGACGCGTCTCTGCCTTCCCTTTCAGGGCATTCTGCCTTTTTTGCTGTGTAGGGTTTTTTTTTTTCACCCCCTCCTCCAAGTCTTCTGGTCGCTTTGAGCTATTTAGCCTACAATTGTGCTGAAGTGCTTAATATTCACACCCCCACCCCCACCCCGTGTCAGTGTTCTCAAGAATCTGCTGGAGCCAATTTCTTGATGCCTGTTCAAACTGAGTTAATATGGTAATTAGCTCTTAGGCAGACTAAAAAGCATTCCCCACCCCCACTGCCCCCAAAGAGACAAGCCAGCAAATTGCATGCATGTTCCCATGATGTGGACAAATAGGTGAAAAATAGGTGCTTAGAAAGAGAGACACTCAAATTCTGCCATGAATGCAAATAAGGCTGGGGGCTAGGGAGAATAAGTGGGTTTGGATGCCAGTGCTTCAGTAGTGGGCACCAGGGTGGCAGGACAAAGCCAGGCACTTGGTACGACTTGGCACTGAAGGCCCCGGCTCCCGGCTCATAAGCCTGGCCATTGCATTCACACAAAGTCTGCTTTTTGAGGTGGAAGGTAGAGACGGGAACACGTTCCTCGAACGTGCTCATGGCAAGTATGCTTCCATTCGCTGCCGAGCAATCTGGGGTTGGTAACTCCCCCAGAGCTATATAAACCCTCATCTTCACCGGCAGGTTTCTGCCAGACTCCAATACCAAGTAGGCATCTGGCATCTGCCGTGTGCAGTGGCTAAAACCTTTGAAACGCCGTGTTCTCACCTCAGGGACAGTGATGCTCCAGCATTTGCATGATGACAGGCCCATGATGTGTAACTAAAACTGACCTTTAGGAGGGAAACATTCAAAGGACCCTTGCTTGATATGAAAACGAGGTCGTCTCTGGGTTGCGTATCTTTGGAAATGCCACCAGTAGTTCAAGGGAATATGTACGTGTCCAATCCAAAGGTAGGAACCTTGAGCACAGTTAGGACTCCCAGCCAACATTCATTGACCAACCGAATCCCATGTTTCTAGCTAGGAATCCCAACATGCCTTGCAGGGCGAAGCAGTGGCATCTCCAGCAAAAGACACAGAGATCGCTTGCTCACCTATGAAGCTGTTCCACTCACTGTCGAGATCGCTTTGGCTGGCCAGACAACCCCTCATGATATTGGAGCAGTAGTTGTAGCACGGCTTCACAGTCACCAGCCCCCGGCAGTGGGAGCAGTAGAGCATCTTCAGCAGGGCCTGGCTACACTGGGCTGTGGGGTTCACCTGACGGGAGAGAAGAGAGAGATGTCTCAGGGCTGAGTGGGACAAAGATATTGTGAGTCTATTCAAGGCGGCCTTCAGGTGCTGGCCATAAATTTATCCAAAGAACCAAGTTGCGCTTGGTCACCATTAGCAGGCTGCTGGTTGCTATTTAGGAGTAGACCACCAGGCCTTTCTTCCTGGTCTGTCTAGGTCTGGAAGTTCTGCAGAAGCCTGTTTGGCATCATAGGAATATACAAGCCACCACCGTGGCAGCTGCATTTTGGGGTACATGGGCTGGGGCTCCAACCCTGGAAGCTCCCACCTTTCCCTCTGTCTCCTGCCCTCTCCCCTACACTCACTGCAAATTGTTCACTAGATTAGTCCTTTTCCAAATAAGGTACGTACACTGTGTTGGAGACTGGCTGTACGGGCCCACCAGACATAGCCTGCCATGGTTTTGCCTACAAGTACATCTTCTCAAATCCACAGACGGTCCTTTGGACCAAACCATGCCATGCCACCTCCCCTGCCCCACCACACACAAAAAACCAAAGTTTAAAGTGGTGCATGGTAATCTGGAAAAACAAACAAACAAAAAACCAGTTGATATGATTTTGGTATCTTTGACCTTGAGCTGTAAACTACATCAGTTTATGAAGAAAGCTCCAGGCATGCTCCTGGTCATCAGCCCTGTTCTCTTCAGGACTGCCCATGTGAACACATGACTGTAGTCAAATGAACCAAGTATACAGAAGAGGAAGCAAACAGAAAATAGCACTGACATGAAACATGGAAAAAATGAAGTTTAAAGGGCCCAGGTTTTCTGTTGTTCTTTGTCTTTTTTTATTCCCCCCAAAAAAGAGGTGACATTTCTCTGAGGACTGACTTTAGAGGCGGGGCTGTGGGCACAGTGCAGCTTGGCGTGCTCCAGGAAGACTTGGTGGAAGAGGCTGGGCTTCCAGCCTCTGTCCTAGAAGGTGTTGCAGGCAGTCAAAGGAGGGAAGGCAGGCCGGGAGACGAAAAGGAAAGACACAAAGCTCAACCACCACGGCATGCTGGTGTGAGGAAATCTGGGAACCAGCGCAGGGCAGCCCGATTTGGGAGGGTCTTGAAGAGCAGGCAGAGAGATCCGTTTTCTGGTTAGCTTTCGAGTTCTTTTCGTAATAGTCCTGGTGGTGCCCACACTTCATTGGCTGCTAACTCAGAGCTTGGTGTTTCACACCCACCCATCTGCTCTCTGGGAGGAAGACCTGGTGAGGGCCTCCTGAAAGATGGCAGGCACTTTAACTCTGTTACCTGGGGGGTGGGAGCAACCCCACCGTGAGGAGGGAGCAACCAAAAGCGGTCTCAAAATGGAAGTTGTCGTGGGCACAGACGAAAGGATTGCATTCTTCACTTACTCCCATCAATGCTTGGAAAGATGATAGGTCTGTCTTCTCATGCTCTTGACCCCTTTTGGGGTCCATACCCAAAGGATAAGTGCATTGTTTTCAATCAGTACAATCAATTCTCACGTGGACTTCTGGAAGCAAACAGGACCCCAAGGAAGAGATGCCGGGATTCAGGGCAGCCCAACAATGTACTTACGAGCAGGAAAAGGGAAAAAGGGATTTGCACTCTATGGGGACAACTTAATACTAGGCACACCCACATAGGTCGGGAGATGGGATAGCCAAACCAACTGCCAATGAGTCCATTCCAACTCAGGATCAGACAGCCTCATCTTCTTCCTGAGAAGTGACTGGTTAGTTTGAAAGGCCAACTTTACAGTTAACATTCCAACACTTCCTAGACCAGGGGGCCGGTTCACTGTTCTTCAGACCCATTGAACAAATTCCTATGCATACTGCACATATCTTATTTTGAAGTTAAAAAACGAGGCAAAAACACCTGGCAGGCTGGATAAATGGCCTCGGTGGGCCACATGTGGCCTGCGGGCCGTAGTTTGAGGACCCCTGTGACCTAGACAGTCAGACAATGGTAAACTGTACACACTGAAAATAACATTCTCGACAAAGAATTAGGACCCCTGTGCAGTTTCAGTCCATCTCAAATGTTGTCCTGGGCACACCATTCGTCCTTTTAGTTATGTCTTACTGAACAGTAAAATCTTGACTCCCCAAGGCTCTGGAGGAATGGCCTTCCTTGATAGCTCAGAGTCTGTTCCTTTAAAGTCACAGATTGTCAGGACTTTAATACCTGACTGCCTTCTCATTTTACAGATGAGCAAACTGGCCCAGCCACGGGAAGTGGCCCGAGAACCATAGGATTATAGAAGCCTTAAGAGTTGGACAGGACCTTAGGGAACCTGAGTATAGGCCTCACATCTTTGAGAGGATAGCTGAAGCCCAAGAGATTAAGGCAGTTGCTGACAGTCACCGGCTACGTCTGATGTCGGTGGCAAAATGTTTTCCCAGATGGATCGTATTTCCCTGTCATCTTACACAGAAGACACACAAAACTCTAATCTTAGGTGCCGGTTGCTCTCTTCTTCACCCGCAGTTGCATTTCCCACATTGGTAAGACTGCTAACTGGCAAGGTTTTAGCAAGGTAAAGATTTGTGTGAGTGACTAAAAAAGTCCATCAAATAAACGAAGGCAGCAGCTAGCAATTGTTGACTTCTTACGCTTCAGAGTTGATTATGTCCTGACAAGAAGAGATGTAGAAATCTATTATCAACTCCCACGTGTGTGAGAATCTACTATGTGGCAGAAGACTGGGAGGGACTTGTGCTTTGGTAGCAAGACAGGCATGAATTTTTATGCTAG
Organism: Tenrec ecaudatus; assembly: GCF_050624435.1. NCBI lineage: Eukaryota > Metazoa > Chordata > Mammalia > Afrosoricida > Tenrecidae > Tenrec > Tenrec ecaudatus. Next base: position 148,514,354 of record NC_134548.1, read on the forward strand.
GGTATGGAGCCTGTTCTAGAAGACACTTAGAAATTCCAAGGTGGTGTGGCTTTTGAGGAAATGAGGGAATGTTTGAAACTCCATAGTCCAGAAATATCCCTCCAAACCTTGCCCTCAAGATGTTCTTTCCCATTTCGGTTTGTTTTCCAGTCGAGGCAGCAAGAGACTGGAATCTTAATGCAACAGCAAACTCAATCAGATGTGCAGTAGGTGGCTGTGCAGGGCCCTGGATTAAAACAGGCCAGTAGAGGCTCACAAGGTCTCCACACAGAGAACACTAGATGACACAGTAGAGTTTTTATTAAGGGAAGATTATGAAGCTTGGTTTGGCGGAGCTTTACCATTTCATTCTTCGGCTCATGCTCTGCACATGATCTGTTTTGTAACGACTAAAAATGATCGCAAGGCACTCGGCTATAACATGCTATGAAAACACTAAATAAGACCAGATCTGAAAAGAGAGATGAGAAAGTTAAAAGAAATCTGGAAGGAGAAAAGACAGATGCAAGACCCAAAAAGTATGTGGGTGGGGTGGGGGGTGGCGATCTGTTCTTGGCCTCATATGCACTAATCAATGAGATCACCATGCAAAACACTTCACATGACAGGAATTCAGGACCCGGGGAACGAAGTTCTTGCGTGGCACGAGGCCCTGGCACAAACAAAGAAATGGGAGAATGACGAGTGTCACTAATGTAAACAACTCCTCAGGTCCTGGGTCCCCACCCTCAGCAACCAAGGACTAGCTCTCCTGCTGAGTCCGGACTATCCCAGTAGTAAACGAAACAGCTTTCTCTCCTTGGGAATATTCCAGAAGCCATGTAGGCTGGTACAGGAGCTCCAACTTCTCTCCTGGAGTTCAAAGTTCAACATCTCCTTGATCCAGTTCCACATCTCCTTGTGAACACATCTTGAGGTACAAGGTGCGGGTGGGGGCGCCCTTCACATACTCTCAATGGTCTTGCGGCCATGCCCAAAGCATACCCTTCCATCCATAACCAGACAAGACCACAGTCTAAGTTAGACTTTGTTCTAGAGCTTTGTTTATTTTTAGTAGAAACTGAATTTCATTCACACGCTATTCCTTGGGAGCACTCAAGATCAGTTACTTCTCTTATAGCTTTTTTATTTATTAAAGTAGTTTGACTCCAGAAGACCCCAAACCAAAAGGTAAGTCACGCCTCCCGGCAATTGACCAAAGTAGTAACTACACTCCCAGACTTTCCTTCAATCCCCATGACACTTACAATGATCCCCTTCCTTGCTGGTTTGGGACATGGCTCTTGACTAACATTTAAGATAGTTTCCTCTTGTTTAAGATGTGGCTTCCAGAATCCTTGGGACTGGAGTCACATTTCCAAACCAACAGGCCCTTCACAGGCATGAGGAGAATTGTACTGGAGAATCAAGTTCAGACCAGGGGCCGCGCACACATCTACAGTTCAAAGGAAGCACCGATATTTTACTAGTGGGTATGGGGGGGGGGTCCGTGGGGAGGAGCAGCCGCACATTAGGAAGGGAGCCTAAAGAATAATTATAAGGAGCCTAAGGAAGAAGGAGCCTGTTTCTAGGGTCCTGGGAAACTCTTCAAATAGGTTTTTAGCCAACTCTCACATAGACAAGCACCATGATGACCCAGTAGCTGGCCATACAGGGAACATAGCATCCCCAAGGGCCACACCAGAAGGACTTGACGCAGAAGCCCAACTGAACAAGCTGCCTGTACCAAAGAAACAAAAGTTGACCAGTTGTTACCATGGGTGAAGGAGGAAGAGGTTTTGCTTAGGGAGCACTGAGGGTGCATTAATGGTGGTGGGATAATTTGGAGAAGGATACCAATAGTGATTGTACAGCACGAGGAGCGTAATCAATGGCACAGAAGTACACAGGTAGGGGTGGTTCAATTGCAGACTGCTTTCTGATGTACATTTTTGCCACATTTAAAAAATAATAATTACACCAATAACAAGTACACGGAAGAAGAAAATGTTGTCGAATTGATTGGGGGTGATAACTGTACAACTCTTCTTGATCTGTCCGAGATATTGAATTTTATGATATGTAGAAGAAGTGTCATTATAACTATTAAATAAAATACTAAGTGTTTGCATCTGCAAAAAGTCATTTTTTTTCCAGACCTATCTAGAAATAAACAATTACTTCTCAAAAAAGTAAAACCGTGCACCCCTCTCTTGCCTCTTGAAGCCATTTACCCAGAGAACGGTTCGAGAGTCTCAGGGAAAATGCCTCTCTTAACGTGTAGGATTCCATGGCCATGAAGGTCTTGATGTAAAAAGTCCAGAGGCAACTATTCTGCTCCGTGTCAGGGTTCGTAGTCTCGTGGTAGCTGCCATTTATAGATCTCACTAGGTGCCAGCCACTGTTCTAAGTACTTTACATGTGTGCTCTTTGGAGGTACCAAGGGCTGCCAGCAAATCTTGCCAATCTGGCCTGGAAGCCCAGCCGGAAGGTACGGTGGAAGTGAGGATGGCAAGCTCACATATTTTGGTCACGTTATTAAGAGACCAGTCCCTGGAGAAGGACATCGTGATTGGTAGGGAGTCGATGCCGATTCATAGGGACCCTCTTAGACAGGGTGGAACAGCCCCTGTGCGTTTCTGAGACGTGACGGTTCACAGCCGTAGAAAGGCCCCTCCTGCTGGTGGATCGCAGCCCAGCATGGAACCACGGCATGCTTGGGAGATGGTCTAGGAAAATGAGGAAGACTCTCAAGGAGATGGGCTGGACACAGTGGCTACAGCACGTGGCAGCAGTTTGTTGTGTTGGCCATGGGGTCGCTGGCGAGCCAGAACTGGCTTGGTGGCACCTAACAACCCATGTAAAAAGAAGATTGTAGGAGTGTGTAGTAGCATCTCATTTTACAAAAAACTAGGCAGATATCCAAAGAAATGGAAATTTCCCATGAGCTTTGGGAAGTCTGTATGTGTGTGTGTGTGTGTGTGTGTGTGTGTGTGTGTAAAACCCCTCACTAATCCCTGTTCATAAGTAATTCAAAGAATCATGAACACACACTGAGTCTGGAGCATCGACGAAACAAACAAACAAACAAACAAACAAACAAACATAAAACCCCGAGTCTGTTCCTCCAGAAAAGGTACTATACGTGTACCGCCGCCGCCCCCCTCCGCCCCCCATTTCCAAGCCTATTCAAATCCTTCCAGCCTGACCCAGGTCTTTTAAATGTTGCAGTATTTGAGAAGTGAGGTGCCTTGGAATGGTGACGGTGTGACCCATGCATCCTGCTAAAAATTGGTGCCAGGAAAAAGCTGCCTTCCCATTTCTATTTCGTAAGACACTTTTCAAAGACCCCTCGGCAGGATGCCCACGTCGCATGGCCTCTGCGCGCCCTGTTATCAAAAGCCCCTGCAGACAAGTCCCCTTTTGGACAGTGCATACCGATCGAGACTTCTGACCACCTAATCTGCATTTTCCACATTAAAAATGACTGCGAGCAGTCTGGGGAGAAAAAAAAAAGAAAGAAAGAAAGAAAGAAAGAAAGAAAGAAAGAAAGAAAGAAAGAAAGAAAGAAAGAAAGAAAGGGGGGGGGGGAATCGGCTGGAGAACTCTTCTCGCAGCCTGGATCTCATTTGAGTAATTCGGAGCGAGCCTGATGGCAGTCACCAGGCTGCACTGAAGTTAAAAACACATTTCCTTTAAGAGCACTCCGGCTCCCTAATATCCATTCGCTGGTGCCATGGGTTTGGGATTTTTTTTTTTAAAGTTCTTTCTCTCTTTAAACAGTCACTAGTACCAGACAGACAGAAAGGTCTAGATTTTATCTGTTGCTTGCTAACATAAGCATGCAATAAAAATAACAGGAAACCTTGCCCCAAATGATGGTAAGCGAAATAGATAGGAAGCCCAAACTTGCCTTGGGATGAGTTTACACAACGGCTTCCGAATCCGTTGGGAATCCCACACACAAACCCAGACATGCGGAGCGGGGAGCATGAGAAGTCTCGGACCATTTCTCTGGCCGCACATTTTTTCAGAAACAGAATGGCAGAGACAGAACCAGGTAGCGTCCCTTCAGGCAGCTCTGTGGGCCCATGGCGGGTCAAAGGGCCGCTGCAGGAGGGCTTGCTGAGGTGTCTGGTTGGGTCTTCAATGACCAGCCTGAGATATGGCTTCCCAGCGCCTCAGTCTCCTGGGGGAGCACTCTAGTCTTGAGAGGATGTCATAGTCTTTTAGCCATACCTTGTCCCTCCCACATTCTTCCCACCCCAGCCCAGCCCCCACCTCATGCTTGAGCCTTGTGTGTCTCTCCAGTCGTTTTCAAGGTGGTGAATGGAAAATCATATTCAGGCGTAAATGATTAGCTACAATTTGCTTCTTACAAGCTTGTTGTATTGACCATTCGGGATGGGCGAGGAGGGGTGCATATTTAACTTAAATACACTGAGACTTCTTTACAGGTATCATATCCATTTGGGGATACTCCAGAGTCACTTTGGGACACCTCTGGTAGATGCTGGAGAGAAATGCAATGGGGGCAATGGAACTAGTTTTCAATGAAAGACAGTCATTTCCGCTCCATGCTGGTAAGGCACTGAGTTCTAATTATAGTCTCTGGAGTCTGGGGTGCGGAGGGGTCGGGGGGGGGGGACATAGTGCCATTATTCAGTATTAATTGGAGCCATGAGAACCCAGATCTCTTTAGCATGGGAGCTATTAATTTTCATGCGCACGTAACCACTTGTGCATTTCTTAAAAGGTCACACGAGACTTCATCCTTCCCGGCAAAGCTGCTGCTACCTGAAGGTAACTCAAAAATATACCATGAACCATGGCAGAGAGAGAGGAAATCAAAGATGTGTATATAGCACCAAGGTGGGCTGGACTGTCAAACTCAATGGAGTGAGCTGAAGTCGCTATGTTTGCACCCCAGCAAACTAAAACAAGGCAAGGATACTTCCAACTAAGAAGTGTCTTTCTCCAAATGGGTGCATAAGCAAATGTGGTGAAGAAAGCTGATGGTGCCCGGCTATCAAAAGAGATAGTGTCTGGGGTCTTAAAGGCTTGAAGGTGAACAAGCGGCCATCTAGCTCAAAAGCAAAAAAGCCCACATGGAAGAAGCACACCGGCCAGTGCGATCACGAGGTGCCAAGGGACCAGGTATAAGGCATCATGCAAAAAAAAAGATATGTGTGTGTATGTATGTGTATATATGTGTATATATACCATAATAAATGAAGGGGGAAGTGCAGAGTGGAGACCCAAGGCCCAAGTGTCGGCCAATGGAGATCCCCTCATAGAGGCGTTTAGGAGAGGAGATGGGTTAATTAGGGTGCAAGGTAGTACCGATGAAGAACACAGCTTTCCCCCAGATCCTGGATGCTTCCTCCCCCCAACTACCATGATCCGAATTCTACCTTGCAGGGCTGGATAGGACAGAGGCTGTACAGTGGTACATATGAGGGCTGGAGGTACAGGGAATCCAGGGTGGATCATACCTTCAGGACCAAGGGTGTGAGGGACGATGCTGGGAGAGTGGAGGGTGAGTGGGTTGGAAAGGGGGAACTGATTACAAGGATCCACATGTGACCTCTTCCCTGGGAGAGGAACAGCAGAGAAGGGGGGAAGGGAGACTCCGGATAGGGCAAGATATGACAAAATAACGATGTATAAATTACCAAGGGCACATGAGGGAGGGGGGAAAGGGGAGGGAGGGGAAAAAAAGAGGACCTGATGCAAGGGGCTTAAGTGGAGAGCAAATGCCTTGAGAATGATTGGGGCAGGGAATGTATGGATGTGCTTTATACAATTGATGTATGTATATGTATGGATGGTGATAAGAGTTGTATGCGTCCCTAATAAAATGTAAAAAAAGAAGAAAAAAAGAAGTGTCTTTCTCTCGTTGGATGCCACACTGGCTGGTGTGAAAGGCTTAGTGATCATCGAATCCCTGCTCAACTTCCCGACTGGGCAAGCAGGCACCGCACACCACAATACTTTCCCCATTGAACTTCAAAGATCTCTTTGTGGATGGAGTGGGCGACAAGACTGTCTTCCGTGAGGGAACACATTCCTCCACTCTGGAAGCCCTTTCTCTGGTCCCAGGTACTTGCTTCTATTGAGCATCAAAAGAAGATTTGCTTATTTATTGGGAAATCCTAGTGCCTGCTGCAAACTGCATTTGGGGAGAGGCTGGCAGGGTTGTACGTACGGGTCTGTGAAGAAAAAAACACAACTTGGGTCCCCAAGCTGGTAAAGATGACTATTTTATTTAATAAATCATATGGAAGACTTTTCAACATGTCTAACTCAAGATCTAAATTGTGTCCGTATTTCACTTAAATTGAAATCTCTCTTTTCCTAATGGTCAGGTCCCCAAATTCAGGTCATGAGTTCCTTCTATAAAGAAACCTTCGACAGATGATACGATTTTTTTGTATCATTTGGGTTTCAGCACCGTGCAAAAAGGGACTTGGTACCTGTGTCTTATGAGTGTATAATTCAGACAACATAACCCAGCTAGCAGAAGGGGCTAGGGTCAAGTCACGTATTATGTCTCCAAAACACTCAGTCATGAAGCAGAAACACTTCTTTAAAAAAAAAACACGTTTCCAATTATAAACTCAACACTTAACGTAGTCCTAAAATACCATGTTCAACTACACTGACAAGTAATGTTTCCTCTACATAAATCAAGCCATGGGACTTGTATTCCTATGTAAGTGTGCAAACATGTCTTAGGTAACTATTAGGCAGATATGAGAATCTAATGAATTGCAGAAGGGGGAGCCATTCTTAAAAGCTTTAGGGAGCTTTCACAACATAATTCAGAATTTAAAAAAACTATAAGATAAACGGGGAATTTTTGTCTGGCTTTAAAAAAACTAAACCATACAAGGAATGTTAGAAACTGATTGTGACTTGAAGTGACATCCTCTTGATTGCACAGGGAGGAATGTGTGGATCTTAAAGATCACATCTTATTGATTTCCCACAGTTAATTTGGAGACCTGTGTCACCAGGGACAGGCCTGAAGGCAGCAGGCACTGCTTATCTCCCAATCCTGAGAGGCGAGTGGACCAAGGCACACACGCATCATTCAACCTGTAACCAGCTGTCTCTAAACCTCATTTTTTGTTTGGCCTCAACCTGCCGCCACCATATTCCTTGGCCACCTTAGGAGGTTCTAGAATCCCCGCTCTCTAATGTGACTCCAACCCTGCTAAGTGAGGGATTGCATCAGCTGCCTGTCCCTGGAATTCAAAGAAATGGGGAGGCCTCGTGTATAGAATTCACTTTCAAAGGGCTTTCCGGGCTTTTCCTTTTTCTTCTGTGTGACCATGCACACACATGTACACACACTCAATCCATGAAACAGCCTGGTGCCATCCTCAGCTCCTGAGAAGGGTAGGTAAGTAAGACTGTTGAAAGAGGGCGAAATAAAGAAAGGAAGGAAGGAAGGAAGGAAGGAAGGAAGGAAGGAAGGAAGGAAGGAAGAAAGAAAGAAAGAAAGAAAGAAAGAAAGAAAGAAAGAAAGAAAGAAAGAAAGAAAGAAAGAAAGAAAGAAACTGTATGAGGGGGCTAACTTTGATGTGCATCCAGCGTACACTGTTTAGGAACCCTAGGAGCCCCATGAGGAATCATCTCTTCACTTCCCCTCATGGCCACGCAAACGCGCTGCCATTGACTGGAGGGTGATTCACCATTTCCAAGGCTGCCACCTTTCTCGGAGCAGGATGCTACCTCTTTCTCCCACGGATCAGGCTGTGGGTACAAACTGCCGGCCTTATGGTTAGGAGCTGAGAGCTTTCATCCGGACACTGTTGGGGCTCCCAGCCTCACCCTCAAGTAACAAAAACCGGGCCTGGTACACTCAAGTTCATCCCAACTCCTGGTGAACCTGGATGGAGCAGAACTGCCCCCCATGGGGTTTCAAGACTGAGATTGCCACCTCTTTCTCCCAAGGGTGGGCTGGTGGATTCAAACTGCCGAACTTTTTGTTAGCCACCGGACCAGCAAACACTTGCAATCTTTCAAGAAAGTATCCAGAAGAAAAGAATTGAATGATGGTCTAGCAATGACAGAGGCCACAAGTAAAAAAGAATGAACGAGCCCTGCAGATGAGACCGCTGACGTGTAGCAAGGGCTTCCTGGGTTCCTTGACAATTTGAAATTCGCTCCAGCCTCGGGACTTTTGTACATTCCTTGCCCTGTCTCTGGTCAGCTTCAGGGGAGCCCTCATTAACGAGCTGCAGGGGAAGCTATGTTTACTACTCGCTCACCTCTGCTTGCTCAATCTCTCTTCTGTAGCACCTGTTGGGGTGGCCTTGGCAGGCCACCGCCCTGAAATCAAGCAGCCTTTGTTCACCAGAGCTATGAAAGCCTCTGGGGAAGGGCCTGCATCCTGACTCGTCCCTTGTACTTCCCAGTTGATTTGGGTCCCAAATTGTACCTGATCACTTCCCTAATAAAACACTTATCTGTAAAAAAAAAAGATTGAGGGCAATCAAGGAACCCTGATGGTCATCGAATGCTAATGAAATACCCTGTAAGTAGTTACTTAAAGCTGCATCCTACTGTTTTAAATCCTACCTTCACCTTGATGGCTGGGCTGCTCAGACAACAGTAACCCTTCTGTCTGGGTATCAGCGTTAATCCGCACCTCTCCGCTGGGACAAGACCTTGTCTGCTTTGAGCCATTGCATGAGTGGTCACCCTGTCTCTAAATGAACTCTGATAAGCAAATGGCTCGACATATTGGTGTTCATATTGCTACCCACGTTTGAGTCTGACACTTCTCAGAACTAAACGGCCAAGGTAGAAGTCTTTGTGCCTCTAGACTTTGTAAAGAGGGAGGCCAAACTAGTTTTTCTTCCCTGGACCTAGAGGTAACAGCTCTAAGGCTAGTGCTACTAATATTCATCTTTTTAAAAAACATTTTATTATGGGCTCATACAACTCTTATCACAGTCCATAATATACATACATCAATTGTATAAAGCAGATGCGCACATTCCCTGCCCCAATCATTCTCAAAGCATTTGCTCTCCACTTAAGCCCTTTGCATCAGTTCCTCTTTTTTTCGCCCCTCCCTCCCCGCTCCCCCCTCCCTCATGTGCCCTTGGTAATTTATACATTGTTATTTTGTCATAACTTTGCCCTATCCGGAGTCTCCCTTCCCCCCTAATATTCATCTTACAGATAACGTTGCCCTGGTACATTTGATCTCTTTACTGGTATAAAGTTCCTGGAAGCACAGAGGAGGAAGGTCTTTAAGAAGTGTTCAAATTTAAGGTTTTGTGGTTTTGTTTTTGCAGGAGGTGGGGTTAGGGTGGTGGTGAGAGAGTACTCGAATGTTCCACACCTTGAAATCCTACTTTACAACCACATACAATCAAAGACCACAGAACCTCTCTGGGAGGAGCATGAAACACAAGGAGAGATTCTCCTCTACCCTTCGCCCCTTGGCCCCAGTCTAGACCCGGAGTCAGGAAAGTTTGAGACGGAAGAGCCAATTCTGTCCCTCACAACCATGTAAAACATCATCTGCGAGTCAGAAACATTGTTTGACAAATAACTGAAATCACCATTATCTGAATAATATCCTTTCAAAAATTTTTATTTGCCTTCAGAGCCACGTGGACAGACTGAGCCAGACATGACTGAAGAGCCGCAGTGTGCGGACCTCTGATGGAAACCCAGTTCTGGTGGACAGATGAGGAAGGAGAGGCTCATTTCATCAGCGCCTGGTCACAGAGTACAATGCCTCTCCTACCAACTCTGCAGAAAGGCCCGGTGACCCGCTGCCATTCAGGCTTCCACTTGGGAAACCCTGTGGGGCAGTTCAACTCCAGGACACAGAGGGCTGGGGCCACAGGTAATGCAATAAACCAAGCCAGAGGGGAGAGCCGGGTGGTCCAGTCATTGTCCCTGAAAGCTTTGTCTTTCTCAAGGGCTCGGAGCACATCTTGTAACGAGGAAACACATGTGTGTGGGTCGTAAACGCTCTGCCCAGACTGGAACTAATAGAGGCCAAGGCTCCAATATCACTACTCAGGACAACCAAATGTGCGGGGGCTCCTTTCTCTGAAGGGGAATGGAGCAGGAGCCGGACCCTTTCTGAAGGGAAGCAGCATCCCATTTCCAGGAGTCCCCGGGAAAAAGCAAATTAGACGCCCCCCTCCAAAAAAAAAAACAACACTGAAGGGAATAATCATGCTGCACGAGGAGAGAAAGAACTCCGTCTGGAAAGGAAGGGGCAGGGCCAGGGCCCAAGAGAGAAGAGGATGATTGAGCCGAGCCGGCGGCTTTCTGGCCCTGGGTTTTCCTACCTTCCCCCGACTTCCTGGAAAAAGGAACGAAAGGGAGACCCGATCCCGGAGAAGCAAACCCACTTACCATGGAGACTTTGCTCACCACGTCTCTGGCAACGGCCAGGCCCTGCGCGAAAGTCCGGGCGGCAACAAAGGCCCGGGTGACCTGCAGCTTGAGCTTGCGGGGGACGTCGCCGAAGGGCTTCAGCTGCTCCGTGTACTTGCTCACGCATTCCAGATACTCGTCGGTGAAGTGGTACTGCGAGTTCACCAGGCGGAACATCCGCTCCAGAAGGCGAGCCCAGAAGTCGTTCAGCATCTCTTCGAGGTTCACGTTCCCCACCACGTAGTAGCGCTTCAATTCCACAAAGAGATCCTTAAAGAGCTCGGAATTTTGCATGTACAAGCGGCCATATGTCTTCACAAACATGTCATTCAGGGATTTCTCGGCATTTTCCAGTAGTTCTTTGAAGAATTCTAAAATGAAAGAGAGAGAGAGAGAGAGGAAGGGGGAGGGCATGTTAAGAGGTTTGCAGTAATGAAATACTGGAGTGCTTTTTAAGGGGATTTGAAACGGAGCAGTCACAGTGTGAACACAGCCACTGTGTGTGTGTTTGTAGCCAGACGGGGATTCTTGCAAGGAACCTTGGCCATCATTTATAGGTACCCTTGGATGGTGCGAACGGTTGACTCCCTTGGCTTACTGGAAGGTTGAGGGTTCAAGGTTACCCAGAGGCACCATGACATAAAGGCCTGGCAATCGACATTTTAAAAAAGCATCCTTTGCAAACCCTAGGTGCACAGCTGGAATCAAACCTGGACCCCAAAGGCACTTACATGTGTGCGTGCGTGTAAGAGACCAAAGTATCTTGGGGTGTGCTTTTCCCCCCAAAACCAACAGTTCTTCAGGAGTCAATGGAAAACACACAAGCACACATACATTCTTCCTCTCAACGTGAATCTAAACCAATGTCCATCATGCCTCCCCTCCATGGCAAACCAACTCCAGGATAGATGCCTTCTAAAGGTATTATTTTAAATGGTCAAAAATGACAAAGGATGGGGGAGGGAGAAAGAGAACCACATAAATAGGGGAGGAAGCTGTTAAGAGTGTTCTTGATTTCATTTCTATATACAGTGTGCTTCTTTAAACTCGCCTCTCCCCACCAAAAAAAAAAAAATCCCTCCAGCGTCCTTACTCCTCAGACCTAAATATTGGTCTTGAAATGGACTTGAAGCCCTTAGTGACAAATAAATTTATTTGAAACATAGGGGAGGGACAAAATGTGGCTGGGGGCACGGGGCTGTTGTTTTCGCCTCTCTACCTAGCTGCATGATATTGCACGGAAACTGCCTAGGAAAATGCTGGAGACCAGGAAATGTACAGTGGTGAGGTGCTATGAATTCACCGATCTCTCCTGGGAAGAAAGATGCGGCAGTCTGCTTCAGTCAAGATCACAGCCTTGGAAACCCTACGGGGCACTTCCACTCTGTCCTACCAGGTCATGTCACTCCCATCAGCTGGAACCAGCCAGGCAGCAGTAGGTAAGTGAAATGAAACGAACTTCTCCAGGGACCCATCTGACACATACTGGGGGCATCTGAGTTGATCTTAAGGGCCTAAAGGATTCAGACAGTAGCATCCTGAGATCCCTCCCTATACCCTTTTGGAGAGGGGGATGGGCATAGAAAGAGAGCGGGGTGTTAAATGAACAACCAGGGAGTTGGTGTACAATAACAAAGAAAACTGCCTGAAAGCAATCCACGAATAGCCGAGGAAGTCTAGCCTCATGGAAGACCTGGTGATGTAGTGAGTTTGCGTTGGGCTGTGATCCGCAAGGTCGGTAGTTCAGAAGGACCAACCACTCTGTGGGAGAAAGACAGGGTTTGGAAACCCACGGTGGCCATTCGCCCTTGTCCTCATGAGTAGGAATAGACTCGATGGCAGCGAGTTGGTTTGGGCATTGGTTTTGGGTTAGTTTTTTTCCGCTGCCAATGAGTTTATTCAGATTCACAGTGACATGATAGTTTATATAGCATAAGGCAGAGCTGTTCCTATAGATCTTAGAGACTGCATTTCTTTTGTTAACATCATTTTATTGAGGGCGGTACAACTCTTATCACAGTCCATACATCCAGCCATTGTGTCAAGCACACTTGTACATTTGTTGCCATCATCATTCTCAAAACCTTTGCTTTCTACTTGAGCCCTTGGTATCCCTCCTCATTTTTTCCTCCCCCCCCTTTCCCCCCTTCACTCTCCCCCATGAACCCTTGATAATTTATATATTTTTGTCATATCTTACACTGTCCGACGTCTCCCTTCACCCACTTCTCCGCTGTCTGTCCCCCAGGGAGGAGGTTACATGTAGATCCTTGTGATCTGTTCCCCTTTTCTCCCCCACCTTCCCTCCGCCCTCCCGAGGTATTGGTTTTGTATATGTTTCACAACATATGTGTGAAAGATTGCAGCCTCTTTCAGACAAATTACAAATTTGCTTTCTTCAAGAAGTACATTGAAGAGGCCCTAGCCGTGATTTGTAGCATTGATCACTGTTAAAAGAACCTCTTGCCTGCTACAACAAAGTGCCATGCTATCCAGATTTTAAACTGGAAATGAAATAAATACGTACACAAACGATAAGAGCCACATCAAATAAAGAACGGCTTTTAAGTAAACATGAAGCAAGACAGAAGACGTGCCATCAACTTCAAAGTCCAAAGCACCTTGGCCAAGTCATGGACATAACAGAGAGCCCCAGCACGGTTCTCTTCCCACTGGGTGGGGAAATCAGAGGCTGGCAGCTCGGGCCATGGATTTTCTCCAAACCGGGACAGAATGGAGGCCATTTAGACTCTCCATATATACTAAGGAGATTCCATTCGAATGCCTCTGACCACAAGCTCATCACCATTTGGTTCCTCCAGGCTTGTGGTTAAAGTCAATCGTCTAGCTTTTCAAATGGTGTGTGTGTGTGTGTGTGTGTGTGTGTGTGTGTGTGTGTGTGTGTGCGTGTGGGTCTTGTTTTACTGTTGTCTAGTGCTATAGTTTATTGTGCCAGCCTGGCCGATAAACACAAGTAGGATTAACGAAAGGGCAGAGGGATAAATGGCTCGGTGAGCCTCACCTTGGTTGTTCTGTGCCTCAGTTTAAAGGGGTACACGACCTGTGGGATGCCTAGCCTGTGGACTGTGTCGCTGTAAGTTGAAGTCCCTTTAAGCCCACACGATTGGAATGTTCATCTCTGGAGCTGGAGAATGACAGTGGATTATTGTAAACTTAACCCGGTGGTGACTCCAATTGCAGCTGCTGTCCCAGATGTGATTACATTGCTTGAGAAAATTAATACTTCTCCTGGTACATGGTATGCAGCTATTGATCTGGCTAATGCCTTCTTCTCCATACCAGTCTTAAAGGACCACCAGAAGCAGTTTGCCTTCACCTGGCAGGGGCAACAATATACTTTCACAACTCTCCCCCAGGGGTACATCAACTCTTCTGCCCTGTGCCATAATTTAGTCCGAAGGGACCTTGACCACCTGTCTATTCAACAAAATGTCACACTGGTCCATTATATTGATGACATTATGCTGATTGGACCCACTAAGGAGGATGTATCAAAGACTCTAGATTAATTGGTACAATATCTGTGTACAAGGGGTTGGGAAATTAACCCAACAAAGATTCAAGTACCCTAAACATCAGTAAAATTTCTAGGGGTCCAGTGGTGTGGGGCATGTCAAGAAATTCCTACTAAAGTGAAGGATAAGCTATTACATTTAGCTCCCCCAACGACTAAAAAAGAGGCAACATATTCCTCACTTGGGTGTTCTACTTCGACCTATTTATCAAGTGACACGAAAAGCCTCCATTTTTGAGTGGGGTCCAAAACAAGAAAAGGCTCTTCAACAAGTTCAGGCTGCCGTGCAAGCTGCTTTGTCACTGGGACCATATGATCCAGCTGACCCAGTGGTGCTAGAGGTGTCAGTTGTAGATAAAGATGCAGTGTGGTGTCTTTGGCAGACCCCTATTGGTGAATCACAACGTAGACCATTGGGATTTTGGCGTAAAGTCTTGCCATCCCCTGCAAACAACTGCTCCCCCTTTGAAAAACAGCTGTTGGCCTGTTACTGGGCCTTGGTGGAGACTGAACGCCTCACCATGGGCCACCAAGTCACCATGAGGCCTGAATTACCTATCATGAACTGGGTATTGTCTGACCCACATAATCATAACGTTGGACGTGCGCAGCAACACTCCATTGTTAAATGGAAGTGTTATATACGAGATCGGGCCAAAGCAGGACCTGAAGGAACAAGTAAGCTACATGAAGAAGTGGCCCAAATGCCCACAGTCTCCACTCCTGTCACATTGCCTCCTTTCTCCCAGTCTGCACCTATGGCCGCCTGGGGAGTTCCTTACCATACTTTAAATGAAGACCAAAAAAGTCATGCTTGGTTTACGATGGTTCTGCACGATATGCAGGTGCCACTCGTAAGTGGACAGCAGCAGCACTACAGCCCCTTTCTGGGATCTCCCTAAAGGACAGTGGTGAAGGGAAATCTTCGCAATGGACAGAACTTCGCGCAGTTCACCTGGCCGTTCAGTTTGCATATGAGGAAAAATGGCCAGATGTGAGATTATATACTGATTCATGGGCTGTGGCTAATGGCTTGGCTGGATGGTCAGGGAATTGGAAGGACCATGATTGGAAAATTGGTGACAAGGAGGTGTGGGGAAGAGGTATGTGGATAGACCTCTCTGAATGGGCCAAGAAAGTAAAGGTAATTGTATCTCACGTGAACTCTCACCAAAGGATTACCTCTGAAGAGGAGGACTTTAATAATCAAGTGGATAAGATGACACGCGCTGTGGAGACTGGTCCTCCTCTTTCCTCTGCCACCCGTTATTGCCCAATGGGCACATGAAGAAAGCACGTGATATTCTATCAAAACTACTATTCGTGGACTTACAGAATGCCTCATCCACCGGCATGGCATCCCACATAGCATTGCTTCAGATCAAGGAACTCACTTTACAGCAAATATAGTGCGGCAATGGGCCCATTCCCATGGAATCCACTGGTCGTATCATGTTCCTCATCATCCTGAAGCTGCTGGCTTGATAGAACGATGGAATGGGCTCCTAAAGACACAATTACGGCGCCAACTAGGTGGCAACAACTTGCGGGGCTGGGGCAATGTTCTCCAGGAAGCTGTATATGCTCTAAACCAGCGGCCAAAAATATGGTGCTGTGTCTCCAATAGCCAGAATTAATGGGTCCAGGAACCAAAGGGTGGAAGCTGGAGTGGCATCACTCACTATTACTCCTAGTGATCCCCTTGCAGCATTTTTGCTTCCTGTCCCAGCAACCCTGTGTTCCTCAGGCCTGGAGGTCCTGGTCCCGAAGAAAGAAACTCTCCAACCTGGAAACACAGCACAGATTCCACTGAACTGGCAGCTGAGAATGCCCCCTGGGCACTTTGGACTTCTCATGCCTTTGGATCAACAGGTCAGGAAGAGTGTCACCGTACTAAGTGGTGTGATTGATCCTGATTACCAAGGAGAAATTGGACTGGTATTACATAATGGAGGTAAAGAAGAATATGTCTGGAATCCAGGAGATCCCATAGGCCGACTCTTAGTGTTACCATGCCCTGTTATTAAAGTACATGGTAAGTTGCAGCAACCCAATCCTAACAGGACTTATAATGACCCAGACCCCTCAGGAATGAAGGTCTGGGTCACCCCGCCAGGCCAAAAACCACAGCCAGCTGAGGTGCTTGCTGAGAGCAAAGGTAATACAGAATGGGTAGCGGTAGAAGGTAGTTCTTCTACCTATCAATTACGACCACGTGATCAGTTGCAAAAGCGAGGCTTGTAATTGTCCATGTATTTTCTTTGTATGTGATTATTGCGTATATTTCCTTTGTTCAAGTATGTTATATCAGATATAATTTGACTCAGTGTGTTTTCATTTATATGTATGATAGATAATTAATGATAAGTATAAGTGTGATTTCATTATTATCTGGAAATTATATAAGTATATATTGGTAAAGAATTGTGTACATACAGGTGCCAAGCTGGCAAGGTGTGGATTGCTATAGTTTATTGTGCCAGCTTGGCCAATAAACACAAGTAGGATTAACGGAAGGGCAGAGGGATAAATGGCTCGATGAGCCTCACCTTGGTAGTTCTGTGCCTCAGTTTAAAGGGGTACACTACCTGCGGGATGCCTAGCCTGTGTCGCTGTAAGTTGAGGTCCCCTTAAGCCCACACAATTGGAATGTTCATCTCTGGAGCTGGGGACTGACAGTTGATGACAGTTGGGGACCTGCCTTGCTGTTTGCTGCCTGGGTATATATAGCCCAGGCTCTTTCTACAGAAGGGGACTGGCAACTGGCAGCTCTCAAGCCTTAAAGGACTGCTAGTGTCTCACTGCTTTATAATTTAACTGGTAGCTTCTTGTATTATCTATCTGTATATTATTTAACAGTTTATTTCTTGAATTATATATCTATCTTTATAAATATATATATATAATTACTAGCAATCTGGTTTGTCTCTAGAGAACCCTGTCCAATACATCTAGTTTTTCTTTCTGCTTATCTTTGATCATCATAAAAAGGGGATGGACTGAAGAATGAACCAATAGGCATGCCAACGTGATCGCACTCCAGACTTGACCAGGCATTTCAACTAAAGGCCCCTCTCTGGAGGCAGGGTGGGACGTGCACAAGAGAACTATGGGAAACCAGAGGAGAAATGTTGCTAAGACTGGCTGCCTTGGTAGAGAGGGCCGTTCATCCAAAATCCACTGAGTGCTCTTTAGAATTTCATGGAATTCTTAGGTGTGATTTTTTTTTTTGGTTCTCGTGGACAAGTTCTCTCCATGTGTCAATCTCTCAAGGAAGAGTCAAAAGGTACTGGGGGGAGGAGGGGCAGTGTGCCCTCGAGGGGTTTTCTGGCTCACAGAAAGCCCCATGGTTTACTGAGTAGAAATGCCCCCTGAGCATGTGCTTGGCTGTAATCAAAATAGAAAGGAGCCCTAGTGATACAGTGGTTAAAGTCCTCAACCGTTCAAATCACCAGCCACTCTGCAGGAGGATGACCGCTCTGGAAGCCCTGGGTGGGGGAGGTGGGCATTCTGCTCTGTCTCATGGGGTTGCCACGAGTGGGAGTGGCAATGGGGTTCATTTGTTCGGATGGTTTGAATTGAACCGAAGCAGATTGGCAGGTCTTTCTGACAGGTACGCTGTGTAAATGACCCAACACATTCATTACTTTCAAAAGTCCCCAGTCTTAGGGTGAGAAGGGACCTGAAATCATCTGGACCACATCCCGTACACACGTGGTGTTTACTCATCTGGGGCACCAAAGAGGGGACTCTTGGCTTGTGGGATCACGTGCCTAGGGTTTTGCACACAGAGCTCCAGCATCTTGAAAGAATAAAGCCTGGTCATCTCTCTCGAAATGCAATCCTTATGTCTGGCAATTAATACCTCACCACCTAAAAAGGCACATGCCAACGGCAACCAGGGATCTTTCCCTAGATTGGTTTTTTATTATGTCACTCATTGCACTAACATGCGTGATATAATGCAGGCAACTGGATATGGAACATGTCATGTGCATTGATGAGCCAATAAAGAATATTCATATGGCTTAATAGCCATTTTCTGAGCTCACTTGATCTTGTTCTTAGAAAATGACTGGAACCTATGATGATGTTTAATTATATTTTAATGGAAGGCTGAGTGGCATCTCTGGCTCAAGTGTTAATGTAAAGTTTTTATACATCTTTAAAGCATAGGCTTCAGTCTTTAAAATGCTCCAGGTCAAACAAATGCTAAGACCCAGTTGAGGGGGCGGCGGGAGGGGCTAGTCCATGGAAAAAGAAAACATCCCTGTCTATCGGGTTAGTCACGACCATGGAGCAGTGATGGAACGAAGTCAAGGATTTGAAACTGACATGCTTTCTGTCCTGTCCGACGCTAGAATTAACCTCACGCCCGTTCCCAGAACCCCCATTCCATCTAGGAAGGGCATGCGTATGTTTCTGCTAGTGTCTACTTAAATGAGTAATGTGGTGTTGCATAAGAGACCCATGTAAATAGCATGCACGTGCATACAACCTGATCGTGCTCGTGGGAAATGGGGGACACGCTTTGAAAAGGGGCCGTGTAATGCGTGGTATTTGCGTGGAAATGCCATACGTATTAAATTCTAATTCATTTAACGATTCAGAGAAGTTATTGCCTTTCCATCACAGTTTTAAAGGCTCTTTAATGTGGCCACATAAGTCGCAACGATAAAAACCATTTGAGTGGAAATGTGGTTAATAAATGCTTGAGAAATTCTATAAAACTGACGCAGCAAATAAACCCTGACGAGTTAATCTCTTCAAATGGCCATGCACGTTGATAAGTATGGACTGAGTGGCTATTATGGGCTCAAAACAAAGCACCGAGTTCTGCCATGCAGTTTCACCTTTCTGCCCAACCAGGCTGCACTGCAAATTTCTAGAAAGAAGTTCCCCACATTTGCTTTTATGAGCGCACTGCTGGTTTTCAACATCTCGACAACCCTTAATTCTTCATTTTGTACAGTGACCGATCAAATAGTCATCCATTTCCCCTGAGTACAAAGACCCAGAGGAGCCACGCTCATTTCTCCCTCAGATGTATTCGTACCGGCTCCATTTTCCCTGTGGAATGGGGCGACTCTACAGACGCTTGCCCCTCCAGAGAGGCTCAGAAGCCCAGTGGAAATAATTTACATTCTAAAGTCTAGACCAATTAGGTAAATAGCAAGCAAAGCAGAATAATTTGCTATTAGGAAAGTGGAGCCCCTGAGTGGCACAAATGGTTAATGCACTGGGCTGTGACCTGAATGGTTGGGGGTTCGAGTCCACTTTCTTTGAAGAAAAGGCCTGGTGGATCTACTTCGGAAGAGGCAGGCCTTGGGAAATTAAAAAAGGAGATATTCACATCTGTTGCTCCTGTCAGGCTAGGAGCCCACATTTGCTCCTACATAATTCTTTCCTGTCCCGATTGCCCCTTTTGTGGTCAGGGAGCATCAATTAGACCATCAGGAGCAGCTTCCTTAATTATTGCAACACTCATCTCCAACTCAGGACCAGGGGTGTCAAGAAGAGCTGCCGGGCCCGAGACGCCCAGCCAGCCATTACCACTCTGTAACACAGGCTTCCTGACTCATCTGGAGTTGACCACTTCCCAGTGCTTGCTGTCGGGGTTATTGTTCGTTGGTTCTGACCTACAGCGATCGTATGCAAAACAGAAGGAAACAAGGCCTGCTCTACCCTCATGTTTGTTCTTAGGTTACAGCCCTTGTAGCAGCCACTGTGTGAATCCATCTCCGTAAGGGCCTTCCTCTTGTCCACCGGCGTTCCGCGTGACCAAAGAGGCTGTCCTTCTCCAGGGACAGGTCTCTCCTGACAATATTCACAAAATCTGTAAGATTAAATCTTGCCATCCTTGCCTCTAAGAAGCGCTCAGGCCACACCTCCAAGACAGATCTGTTTGGCCTTGTAGCAGTCCAGGGTACTTTTAGTATTTCTTAAATCCCTTTAAAAATTCTAAGGCTGGCTGGCATCTGTCTCTCTCCCAGCCCATTGCACCTTCCCATGGAATCAAAGTTTCTTTTCATATTCACCATCCCGGGCACCAAGGTAAGCGCGGGTTTCTTTGGGCTGACTTCTGAATCTATAGCAAATAATTTTACATGGGTTGTAGAGAAACCTGAGACCCACATGAAGGTAATCACTCCAAATCACTGAATAAGTGCAAGGAGGCCTGTGCTTACCTTGCTTATGGGGTAATCCCCCTCTGTTCCATCATCATAAAGCAGAAACCCCTGAAAAAGGCTCTGGATGGCTCAGGGTAGACCAACCCAGAGAGCAGGGGATGTGCCAGTGAGCTCTCCCTGGCTGCCATCAATCTTCTTGGACTGTGCTCTTCACGGCATCGGTTTGCGATGAAGTGAGTGATGTTTGACAGAGCTGCTCCTCCTGGCGCTTCTGGCTGCCATCGAACATCAGGCAAACAGACACACTGCTACCAATCTGAGGAGGAGGCTGTGCTGGTGGCACAGTGGGACAGCAGCTCAAACCCTTCCATCGTTCTGAGGGAGAAAGAGGAGGCTATCTGCTCTGGTCAAGAAGACGCTCGCTGTGAGTCAGAATCAACATGATGGCAGTAAGTTTGATCTTGGGAATGGACCATTAGGGGGTTTTTTGGTTGTTGTTATTGTTGTTTTAACAAGTAATGTCATGCTTTCACATTTAGAAATTGAAGCATTTGAGTTATGATCTTGGCAAATTTATATATAGAGACTATACCATGGACTGCCAGAAAAATGGACAAGTCTGTCCTGAAAGAGAAACAGCCAGAATGCTCGTTAGAAGTAAAAACGGTGGATTCAACAGTGGCTACCACAATGGGCGTAAACACAACAATGGTGGTACACAGGATCCCTCGGAGTCAGAACCAAATCAATGGCACCTAACAACACCATTATCCACCCAAGGAATCAAGGTGGACATACTGGCAATCTGTGAAGAAGACCCAAGGTCTCCAGCCAGTCAAGGTGCAGCGGAGCACCGGTGAAACATCCAACTTTCCTCTTCACCCACACAATCATGGCCCCATTCGACCTTAAAATCCGACTAGCCCGGAGCATGTGCATGGGTATAGATCAGAGCTGGAAAAACAGGGAATCCAGGACAGATAAACACCTCTGGACCAATAATAAGAGTAGCGATACTAGCAGGGGAAAGGGAAGGTGGGGAAAGAAAGGGGAGTCTGCTCACGAAGATCTACCTATAACCCCCTACCAGGGGGATGTACATCAGAAAAGTGGGCGAAGGGAGATATCGGTCGGTGTAAAACATGAAAAAATAATAATTTATAAATTATCAATGGTTCATGATGGAGGGAGGGTGGTAGGAGGGAGGGAAAGAGGCGCTGATACCAAGGGCTCAAGTAAAAAAGATGTTTTTAAAATGGTGATGGCAACTGATGTACACATGTGCTGGACCCAATGGATGGCTGGATAAGACCTTTAACAGGGGTTCTCAACCTTCCTCATGCCTCGACCCTTTAATACAGTTCCTCATGTGGTGGTGACCCCCAACCATTGGAAATGTTTTCCGGTGGTCTTAGGCAACCCCTTTGGAAGGGTTGTTCGACCCTCAAAGGGGTCGCGGCTCACAGTTTGAGAACCGCTGAGCTATAAGGTGTACATATATGTATATGCAGGATTTATGCGCGCACACACACACATAAATCAAGATAAAGACTGTCACACCAAAGAGAACAGCCCCCAATAAAATGATCTTAAAAAAAGAAAATCAGGGTCTCTTAAAACAACCCAATGGGTTGTGCTAAGGGGACTACTGTCTACGGCTGTGAAATGCCCTAGCTAGCTAGGAGGATGGGAGTGAAGACTTCAGAGAAAACTGTAGAGAATGGAAGACATTTTTCATTATACGAAAAGGGTATCCTATGCATCTTATCTGGGGAACAAGGTCATGGCAAAGAATCACGACGAACAGCAAGAAGATGAAAACAACTTACATGCCCATGAGTAGAAGAATAAACTCTGGTATGCACACACGAGTGCATGGGTGCACATGCGCACACATTGGAATGCTTTGCGTTGCTACAAAACCATGGCGAACCATGAACGACTGCATGGTATGGATGGACCCGGAGAACAACATACTGAGTGAAATCAGCTAATCACAAAAGGGCGAATAGTACGTGAGGCCACTGTTTTCCAGGTAGACACACCAACCAACAAGATAAAGACTGACAGACCAAAGGGAACAGACTTTAGAAACTGCCAAGGGAGGAAAGAGTACACATCGGAAGGGGGGGGGCCAGAAATGGAAGGTGGGGGTCCACCAGAGGAAGAAGGGAAATCAAAGAGTGAGAAGGCTAAACTATGGGGAGTGGGGGGTTGATGAGTACTTTAAACTGAGTTAAAAATCGATTATTTGAAATGAAAACCTCCACTTAATTTACAACTTAAATTGTCAAATATATTTAAAAACAAATCAAGGGCCAGGAAGTTTGGAATGAATCAGTACTCAAAAGCACCAGCCCCACCATACTATGCGCCATGCCAGAGATCAGCTCAGCCCCAGGGATGAGTAGCATGGAAGGGAAGTGCAAGTACTTTCCTGCCCAGAAATGGAATTCTTCATAAGGTAAGTAGTACTGATGCAACATGGGAAAAACTGGAGGAAGAAGTCAAACGTTTTCCAGCTACAAGTTTTCTCTGTAAATATCCTGTCTTTAAAAAGCGAGGGAGAAGGAGGAGACGAAGAACATCATGTACTTCTGGAACTGCTTGCATCAAGTAAACATTCTGAATTCTTGAAACCGAGCAAAGGGCCTTCGGTTGGGCTATTAAATGCCATTAGTTACTCCTTTCTAAACAAACAATCGACTGGCTATTGATGAACGAGGGAGAATGTATTCTAGAATTAACCCATGACCTGAAGAGACTGGACAGCCTTTCTATGCAGTCCATTTGCTTCGTGCTATAAATTACCACCTCCTATTGCTAGGATTGGGGAGCTGCCTTCTCCACACTGTGTAAGAATCCATTCCTCTTTAAAAGTGCTGTAAACGCTGTTGTGTTTCACAGCCCTCGTATGGCGCGTAAGCATTCAGTGACCATGTCAACAACATTCTTGAGAAGCAAATCAAACGCTTGAGAACTGTTGAGGATATTCAAATGTGTTCTATCCAGCCACTCTTTCCCCCCAGGATTTAGGCTTTTGTGCAAGGGGGGGGCAATACACTCATCTACATATGTGTTGCGATGGACAGCCCGAGAGACAGCCTGGCAACCTGAAGCTGGATTGTGACCATCTCCACCTCTCTTGCTTTTGTGGTAAAGTCTGTATACGTTTGGACAGGCCTTTTGCTCTATCATGCCATAATCTTACTTCTCAAAAGTGTCTGCTAGGGCAGAGCGGATGAAAAAGGTCATGTACTCCCTCATGTTCATCAACTAATAGCAAATCAATAGACTGCTCCTAGGCTGACAGGCCAATTGCCAGCTGCAGCCCTTATTAGGGGCTGTTAGCATATCAAAAGGGGCTGAGAGACCCTGCCAGCCCAGGAACATGTCTTTCTTCCCATGTTAATGTGATTGGTGAATGCATCTGGAATGCTTAAGCTTCCAGTGAGCAAATGCAGGCTCAGCGCTATTTGGTCCCTTTAGCTGGGCTCCATTCCATCTCTCTTGGGGCCCTCCCAGCACCAACTAGCTAATGCACTTGGCTTCTTCGCATTCCACGGTGCCCGAGAAGGCTCCAGACAGAACCTGGGAGGCCAGAGCTCAGATGGCGGGTGTATACTAAATTCCACAAGGATCCATCAGAAAGGGGCCATCTTGTCCCAGTATAAACTGCATTATACTGCAATATCTGCTCCTGATCTAGCATTGCTGAGATATTTTTAATTCCTTCTTTTATTTTTTTTTTTAAGGATGAAACCCTATGACCAGATCTTCATGTAATCACTGTGTGGCGGAACATTTTAAGATGCTGTCCAGTTTTTGCATGACTGTACGATGGACAGACAGCGTTGGAGACGCTGTATAGCTGCGCCCGAGGGAGCTGGCATCCGTTGGATGGCAGTGGATTGGGGTTTGCAAGTGATGCTCTGAAGAGCACGGAGCTTTCGTGCCCTGGGATCTCTCTCTAGACATAGCAATGCGATCCTTCTGACCCACACTGCCAAGCGGCCTTCCAAACCAAGTGGGCCAAGGCAAAACCCTGCCTGCCGGAGTCATGTGTTCCCAGGATTTCAATCGCTGCTAAGTCTTTCAGGAGAAAAGACGGTGCTGGAGCCAAGCTGGGACGATGCACAAAACATGAGTCCACACCTGGCTGGCTGGGGAATCCTCTTAATCAGTTAGGAGTCGGTGGTAGATTAAATAAGCCCCTGTCTTTGCCCGGGACCGACACATGCAGGGAAAAGGGGTGGGCAGAGTTGAACAACAACGTTCCAAATGCTCCCGGGCTCAAAGTGCAACGAACCAACCAAGCAGATAAAAAGCCCTTCTGTGGCATTTATTTACTGGGTTCGGGACACATCAGCGGCCGCTGGCTGATGTCGCAGCTTCTTAAGCAGCCCGGTGTGTGGAGCGGAGCACGCACTCAAAGGGAAAGTGCCGGCAGCCCCCTCCAGGATGCAGCACCGGCATTCTGCATCCCACAAGAGTCAATACTAGAGCCACACTTGGTCCCAATTCAGGTAACAACTCTAGAGGCCAAAATCCTTTGTCAAGAGAGAAATGTGGGCGTTTCGTTGCAGCTCTGGCTCTGGTGACGGCGAGCTGGCAGGGGCTCATCCTGATCAAGTTTCAGACATGATAAAGAATTAATCCATGGAACCAGCCGTTTTCCAAGCTTGTCAGGGGAAGACAAGGGACATCGAATTGGAAAGGACAAGAGTGGCAGGGCTTTCCAACAAAACTAAAGACAATCAAGGTGACCTGGTCAAGAGCTCCGCTTTAGCCAGGATGGCTTCCTCCCTCGGCCCCTGGCTCCTCTTGGCCTGTGACACGCTGCTCGCGCGCTGCATTGAGCTGAGGTTCAAATAAGCAACACATGTTCTTCCTGAGTGAAATATGAGGCAGGCAGTAAAACCCAATTGGACGTTATAGGCATGCTAGACGCGTCTCTGACCTTTACTCTGAGGATGTTTAAGACTTGGGTTTGGTTTTGTTTGCTTTGGGAACCTCAAACCTCTCTGGAGGTCTGGGCTAAGTAAGGAAGGCTACGCAAAGGACAATAATAAATCCGAGTCATCAAAAACCAGTTCAGGTCAAGGGGTTAGGAAAATTCCAGAAATGTCAGCTTCACTAATGGCCCTGAGGCTTAATTGGACGTATTTGTCTTTTAAGGTGAGTGGTCGGCTCGCTCCCACTGAGGGCATTACTTTCACGGGCACATGAATTCTAATGCCTTCAACCCACTCCGTCTCCGCACTGGCTTTCCTACAGGCCTAATGAAATCATGGCCGGTATGAACTATGGACATTTCTCTATCGGTGATTAAAACACAGCATCAGCTAAGCCTGACTGATCAGAGGGCCGCACGCCCCGCCTCTGGGAGCTGATAGGAAACAAGGGTGGCCCAACAATGAATGCTTTTATGTGCGTTTTAAGCTAATTCAGAAATTTTCTACTATTATGCGAGTTAACAAGCTTCAGGCTCAGGGGAGGGTTTTCAAAGAGCTGGTGAGAGTAGCTGAGTTAAGAAATGATAGGGGGGAAACAGAGGGGACCATGCAGGCAGCTAATTAACATCTCGTAAGACCTTTCACCAAAGCAGCTGGTCTCGTCACAAGTTGAGAAGATTCACAGATTTTGGCGAATTGAAAGGGTCTTTAGAGAGGATCTAGTTCAAGCCCCTCATTTTACGGATGGGAAAACTGAGACCCAGATAATTGCCCCAAGTCACACAGTGGGTTAACCACACCGCCAGGCTGGAAACCTGGTCTGTTCTGGCTGCCGGTCCAGTCGCAAAATTGGCTTCTCAAATGGCCAACGAAAAGACTAGCAATCGACAACTTTTCTATTTCCTTATGATGTCTTTTAATATGCAAAACCTCTGGCAAACGATGATGAAAGGGACTTATTTCACACTAATATTTCTCCAGAAGTGGTACGCCACTTTGGCCGAGCCATTTAGAAATGTATTTCACATAGTAGATCAATTTGGATTGCCTGGTTTAATGCTGGATCTTTTTAACAACACATGGTCCCTCACAAAACGCCCAGCCGCTTTGAGTGTGGTCCTCCCCAAACACACTTTCTGTCCCACTTCTAGGCTGTCTATTCCCTTTCTCTCCACTGAGCTTTCTTTCCACAACCCCTGAATACAAGTATGAAGTAGCTGATTAGCATATTTATGAGACAAGGAATTCAGATATGTTAATTAGCAGCTCTACTTCAAATTTTTTTAAAATCCCAGAACTGGCCAAGAGGGGGAGCAGCTGGCTCTTCACTGCTCTGCATCCTGACGCCTGGGATGGTAGCTTCTGCTATCGAACATCCTGGGGGCAAGAGCGGATAAAGATTACAGTCTAGAGAAATAAAGAGCTGAGTTCTTAAATTCAGAAGAGATTTTACACATATGAAACCTGAGGGGTGTGTGTGTGTACACGTGCATGTTCATGCATGCCCCATGCATGTGTGCGTATGTGAGTGCAATACACAAAGACTAGTTTAGACTTTGGCCAGGTCTACACACAGAGAGAGCATGCCTACTAGGTGTATAACTCAAAAACTGGGTTACAGACTGTACCGTCTCTTGAGCTGTACAAACAGTAAAAAAATATATACAAGGAGAACAAAAGGGGCCCTTGGGTTGGCAAGTACTATATTATATATACTTTGATACCAATACCAACAAGGGGCACGTGAAGATATAGGAACTAGAGAAAAAGGATTTGCTGCCTAAATTTGATGGTTTGCAAATGCTAGGCTTCTTCCATGAGACTTTATTTAGAGAGTCCTTGTCCCTGCCTTAGGAAGAACTGGAAACCCAGAGATATTAGTAAATGTTTTGATGATAGAGGTAGGTGACGGGACAAAGGGTAACGACTTTGGATATATACTCTATGCTTGGAGAAGGTCAAAGAAGCTCCTTTGAAGCTGTGACCAAGTATACTTCCACATGTCTTTCTGTTTGTCATCAAACCCCTTGATGCCCCATCTGGTTTCTAGCATCTTGGTATTGCCTCAGTGCCCTAGGAGCGGGCTTTTCTAATTGCTTGACCAGTTCTTTGATAAGCCACATACTCTTGGATTTCTGAGAGTCAAGAATTGCCAGGTATTAGGGGGTCAACCCCCAGTTGCTCACAAGTCAATTCCACCTCACAGTAGCACTACAGGAGAGGGCAGAACTGCCCTCATGGGTTTTCAAGACTACAACTCTTTCTAAGAGGAGAAAGACATGGCTTGCTCCCAATATTAAGGTGTAGTGCAACCTGAAGTAGGAATGGAACATACAGGGCAGAAATGAGGATGGCAGCACAATGCAAAAACTGTGGCCAATGAAGCTGAAATGTGGAGTAACTGGTGAACAAGAACTGTTTCGTTGTGTGAACTTTGACCAAAAACAAAATTAGGTATTTCAGAAAGGAAGGCAGGCCCCGTAACATTTCAGTCTACATATCCCTGGATATTTAGTTATTTTGAGTCCACATGTTCTAATCACCACCCTCAAGAGTTCATCAATAAACATATTACCCACATTTGATGATCCATGTTTGCCAGGTACCAGTCAACTCGAGTTTTATAAGACAAAATGGTTTCATCATTTCAGGAAATGTAACTTGGCGTGAAATGTGCAGCGCACACTAGCTCTGTTCCCATCTCCAGACCCACAGCGTTGAATCTGGACCCACCGCCTTTATTGTCATTCCACATGCTAAGGTGAAGTCGGAAGAACCCGACGTTTCAGATTCATTTCTCCAGACAAGTTGAGAAACGGAAAAAAGCGTGGTGTGAACACTTATTGAATGTGAAGCCTGGTAAGGAAGGGCAAGAGCAACTCTTTCGTTTTGTCCTTTGTGGAAAACATGTGTTAATACTTACTGATAAACATTTGTCTGTATGGCTTTTTAAAAATTACGTGCTGGAATCAAGCAAGTACTGCTATACAACCATGAGGATTGAGAAAGAAAAAGAAGAGTAAAAACAGCAGACCCAAAGGCATGAATGTTAGTGTGTGTGTGGGGGGAGGGGCGGTACCATCCCAGGAATAAACATATCTTTTAAGAAAGGGGGCGACTTGGAGGCGACGGTCTTACAACTTGGAAGCAGCTTGCTTTGAATGCGGCCATGCTGCCAACAGAGGAGCCATTTCTGACAACTGGCTTGGCTTTCCCTCCCCCGCTCTAAATTCCACTGTGGTTCAGGGCCACAGCGCCCTCTCTGTGCTCAGTCTCATCTACATCCTATTAGGAAGCCAAGTGATTGAACAACCGCATAGCAATTTCTCTATCTTGTCCCTTCGGTTATTGTCTAGAAGGGGAAATGTCAAGGTCAGTGCATATGCTTCTTTTCAATAGTCATAACTGATTTCGTGATCAAAAGAATCCAAAGTGGTTTAATGAGGTACGATGCCAAGTGAACCCATTCTCAAGTGGCATTTAGATAGGGCTGATTACTTAGTGTGAGAAAAGAGGAACGGGGTATAAAAAAGGGTATATCTGTGAGGGGCTGTCAGATGGCTTCCATCCCAGAAAAAGAGAAAAAGACAATTAAGAAAAGTTTTTTCAGATAAGCGTATTTGGGAAAAAAAAATAAACAACCCAAATGACTAAGATAAATGGGACACTACATAGACAGTGTTTTAGACAACCGAGTTACATTACAGATAGAATTTTGCATTTGTGGTCTAGCCTCGGAACCTAACCAACACTTACTCAATATTGGTTATGAATTTCAAGTAACGGAGCTCAAAGCTAACTTTTGAATCACAACCTGTTCTTGAGCTAGGGACTGCCTTATCAGCTCTCTCAAATCTAATTTGGTCTAACTTCTCACCATGGTAACGAGCCCTTTGCAGAAATACTCAAAGACATTTCACATCTTGAAAATTTGCCTTGTACTTCTTCACCGCACATAATGTCAAGAAAAGCATGCTTCAAAGGTACTATGTAATTAGAATGGCCTTTTAAAACGGGCACAAAGGAAATCATTCCTATTAAAATTAAATCTACTTCATAACACTCTTCAAACTGAGTGCACAGAGGCTCCTGTGGTGTTTTAGATCCCGTGCTCTTATTTTGTTGTTGTTGAAAGTCTGTTAGCTGTAACATTGCTTCCAAAGTGAGTGAGGAAAGTGCCTCTCATTTGGCTCATATTGGCTATTTATGCGAAGTGAAAAGGAAGTATATATGAGGGGTGCCATGCTTGGCACAGGGGACTAGAAGGGGTGTGCCTTGGATCGCTGGGGCAGAACCTAAGCTAAACGGGGACACTCTGCTGCCTGAAGCTGACTCTCGGGACGCCGGACAACCTCTAGGCTGCAGCTGAGCTTAAATCCTGTCTCTGATCTGCAGAGCTTCTAGGAATTCTAGTTGTCTTTGGGGGATCCATTTGGAAACTTAATATGAAGCCCAGCATCTGCAGAATCTCTCTGGCTATTTTGACTAAGGCAGTTTTCAGATGTCTGCTTTTTATTACAACAATTTTTTTAAGTGACTTGCGTCCACAACACTAGTCTATGTTCACCTCCCCCAAATAAAAAAAAAGCATTTAAATTAAATGACTTTAATCTATTTTTTGGCTCCCTATGACCGTATTCCCATAACGTCTGCCATACAGGTTCTGGAGCATTCGGCGCATGCTGGCACGAAAGCCGCAATCAGCAAGGGGAAAAGCCCCAAGCATGGAGTTCTGGACAAGCAACTGTGCAAAAATACCTGGGGAAGAGTCTGTGGGTCCTTCAACAGGACTTGAATAAGGGTTAAATCCAACACAGATAGATAGGGGTAGACTTAGCCCGGACCAAAGCTGCAATGCTCACCATCAAACTTCTTGTAGCGGGAAGCAAAGATGCCTTGCAAATGATGACACTGTTCGCTGACCACACTTTTGAAATCCTCTTTGCTTTGCAGGCTGTACTTCTCCTCCATTTCCTGGGAGCAGCAGGTATATCCCTGGGGACAAATCTTCAAATGATCACCTGGAAGATAGTAAAAAAAAAAATTATATAGTGAGACCAGTTTCAGCATCGTTCAGCAAGTCGAAGAAGGAAGGTTAGCATTCAGGTGCACAGGGGCTACTTCATTTCAGGATGTGAACCCTAAGAAAATACTTGCTGTCAGATAAAAACAATGTAAGCCCCTTCACAACAACAAAAAGCTTAACCATCAGGGAAGAGTGCTACCCAAACAGGCTGACTGGTGGTTTCCCCGAAGACAACTAAAATCCCTAGAGGCTCAGTCAACCCAATCCCTGTTTAGAAATCCTAAATATTCTGTATAAATCGACGAAACAAGGCAGGTTGTCTTTAAGTTTTAGAAGCATGTATTCCAAGAGGGGGGTCCCCTTAATGAAGAGTGATTTATGAACTGTGTGACAATCGCCGAAGACTGAGCAAACATGGAGGTCGTTAAGTTGTGGGGATGCCATGAGCTAAGCGGATTTCAAAGCCTTGGGAGAATGTGCTGGACAATTGGAGTCTATGATCATTCATAAAAGGACGCTTAGTTAAGTGACCTTCAATTCTTAGACCTTCGAATCCAGCCATTTTTGTACAGCTATCAGAGATTAGCACCCATTTTCTCTGTGATTCGATTCTAGATTTAGTGACCCTATAGCACAGAATATTTGTATGTGTTGTCAGAAGAGACCGCATCCTGGAGACGGACACTATGTTTGGTGATGAGCAGGGGTAGCAGAGAGTGAGAGAGCGAGCGAGCGAGAGAGAAACCCTGAATGAGACTGGTTGATCCAGTATCTGCAGCAATGGACTCAAGTTTAACAAGTTGGGAGGACCCGGCAAGTGTTTGGTTCTGCTATCCACAGGGTCATTATGAGTCGGAACAAACTCAAAGCCATAGGACAGAGGGCGACCAAGGCTGGAAACCTTACAAGAAGTAGACTCTCACATCTTTCTCCCACTTTAGAGTCTAAGACTACATTAGAGTCTATTACTGCCTTCTCATTGTTAGCGTATCACCACATCCTACTATAGGCTAATGGCTTCTAGTAAGTATAATCTCTAGGTAATAACGTAGTAAAAAACCTGTCGTCCCACTGAAGCCACATGCACCAAGTCTTTCCCTCCCCAACCCCAGCTGCTGCCACTTTCCTTGCAGTTTGGATAGGGTTTCTCAGACTCCATTCCCCCCCCCCCCCCCCCCCGCCAACTTGGCTCTCCCCCTTACCTCTGTCACAGATGAAAACTCATGCTTTTTTTTTTTTTTCACAATGACCAAGAGCTGCCACTCAACAAATAACCCCACTGGGCACAATCACTTAGTCCCTCCAATATTAACTGGTGTGGAATTCCAGCTAACACCACTCAGCTGGACACACTGAGTGGCTTGTCGATTGCTATGATGCCAGAAGCTAAAGCGCCAGTATTTCAGATACCAAAAGAGTCCCACACGATGAATAGGTTTTTGGCAGAACTACCAGACCAAGACAGAGCAGGAAGACGAACTGGATCATAAACTATTGTCTGCCACAGTGCTGGATGATGAGACCACTACATGGGGAGGTACTACAAACGAGTCCCATAACGGCCTCGCACACCAGTGATCACGAAGATGCCAAAGGTCCAGGCAATGTGCCACCCTGTGTCAGAGGTGATTTACCAGCAACTGACCAGGTACCCCAATCTCATTCCGTACAGATGTTCCCGCTCACCCCCTGCTCCTTCTGCTGTTTCTGTCCACAGTCCCAAGATTAAAGGACTCTCAATGGAATCTGAACAGAATCAAGATGGCAAGTCAGGCAGGGGTATATTGAAGACATGGGAAATTGTCCATGGTATATGGAGAATTGAGAGCAAATCCTTTGATGAAGACGAAACATGGGATATGAATGAGGCCATGAGCTGGCGATTACTGCTTCGTGGTTCTGTGCACTTACAGGAAAGAAGCCTTCTCCTAAGCTAGACACCAAAGTAGCTGGGGTTGGGCCTGGGAGTGAGGAGAGGAGGCGGCGCAGGATCCGAGAGGAAATCGAATAGGTAATTGATTTGACCCACACTAGATTGTCAATGGCACAAATGCAATGAATTACACAGTCATCCACGTTTCCCCGTGATTCCTCCTCCCTGGCAATTAAAAAAAGGCGGAGAGTGTTACTGCCAGGCGAAAGGGGGTACGTGGCTTGCAGGGACTGTACAAGGAGGAGGGAAATGAATCTCTAAATAACCTCCTTGTCCCGAAACTGCTCAACGTTTCTCTTGGCATTCCTGAAGCCTGTGGTCAGTGGATAATGCTACTAAGAGCGAAAGAAGAAAAAAAAAAAACCCCACCAACAACGAGAAAGAGATGATGTAAATAGATGCTAGGGCTATCTCAGGTCTCATTAGTGAAAGAAGTGGGCTTGCGAGAAGGCTCGGTTTTATGGAAAACACCTTTGTTCCGACCAAAAACAAAACTCCCTCTTCACTGGCTTAACAAGTTCGCAGCAGGCCTTTGGTATTGGGACACATAATTAACCGAGAGCGAGTCCGTTGTCTCCTGGTCTCAGGGCTGAGGACTAGCCCATTAGAGGCTTACCAAAGAAACAATATGAAGGGCCCCAGCCTGCATACGTACAGTGGGTGGCTACATGAAATAACACCCATCGCACTCACATCCCACGTGGAAAATTAATTGGAACGATCTGAGTAAGAACTTCCCGCAGGCCTAGTTAAGGGAAGAACCTCAACAATAAGGGACCAGCCCCCTTTTAAAGATTGTCATGAGCGATGGTTCAGGAAGGCTGCTTTTGATACCCTTGCAAAGATCCTTTGTGGAATGCACTGCAGCAAAACGGTTCATGAGTTTGGGAAACAATTTTCATTAGGTCCACACACACACATAATAAATAACTTACAGGGCCACTTAGGAGCCTAAGTCTTTTTTTAAAAATCCCTTTCTTTCTGCCCCAGACTAGTTCATTCTGGTTTGCCTCTCTGCTGAAAATTTCCCTTTCCACCCAGAATCACTGACTCGGAATCTACATTCTCATATGATCCCCATCTCTATGCATCTATAAGAGCAATAAAGATCTCCAAGAATTAGCTGTGGGTCTTTTTAAAATACGGCTGCTTAGCCGAGGGTTGAACTAGAAATAAACAGTTGTAAGCCCACAAACCAGAAAGCTGCAATGATTGACTGAGTTAGGCGGTGGACTGATGGCCATAAGGTCAATGGCTCAAAACCCATCAGCCAATCTGAGAATGAACAATGAGGCGTTCTCTCCCAGCGTGGCAACCATAGACCGGTTTCTCCAGGGTTGCTATGAGGCAGATGGACTGCGTGGCACAGTGGGTAAAAAAAAAAAAGACAGCAGGAGAGAGTCCTTTTCTCTATTAAGAAGTGTGCAAGACGTTGATCGATTTAGACATACCCACAGGAATTTTACATCAAGGTTACACCCTTCAAAAGGGGCAGCAGCAATAAAAGTTCTGCTGGTAACCTGCCGAAAGTAGACAACACTGTTTACACTGGCACCCAGAGAAGGCCCAAGGTGGCTTGTGCACTCCACCCGTTCCTGGCCGCCAGGAGCCTTGAGCAGGACGTTAAGCAGACCTGCTGATCCTTGAAGACTGGAGCACAGCGTTGTTTTGGCAATACCTAATAGGCCTACTTTCATCGTAGAGGATGATATTTCCAGGAAGATTGTCAGATGGTGAGACTTGCCTGGTGTATCAAGTGAGACCAAGGCGGGGAGGGTGAGACCAAAATCCCAAACCCCACCAAACTCAGTCATGGCATTGATGCTGACAGGGCTGAAATGCTCCTGTGGCCTTCTGAGACGTTCAATCTATAGGAGAGCAGAAAGCGTCCTCTTTCTCCCATAGTGCAGCTGATAATGGGTTTGAACCAGTTAGTCGCCCAAAGCATAACCCACTACTCCTTCAGAGCACCTTGTACAAAGGCTACCACACACTCATTCACTCACTGCCATCAGGTCAATGCCGACTCACAGTGGCCCTACAGGACAGAGTAGATCTGACCCGGTGTGTTTCCAGACTAACTATGGCAATAGAAAGGCCCAGCATTTTCCTGCGGAGCAGCTGGTGGTTTCAAACTGCTGATTTTGGGGTTAACAAACCCAACTCTAAACCACCGCACCACCAGGTCTCCCGTGTATAAAAGATACATATTCGTAACATTTCTGCTGGCAAAGCAGCCTTCCCCTCAATGCAAACAACCCAACATGCCCATTGCCGGCTACAACATCCTGAACGCACAGTACCTTTGGGCAGTACTGCCCCAAAGGTCTCTGGTTTCCTTGCAAAAGAGTCATACATGAGACCCAGGTAGGCCAGACTCACTTGGGAACTAAACCCCAAACAACCACTGCCAACTGGGGAGTCTGTGCCCTGACTAGTTTATTCCCATGAAAAAGACCAGGACAAAAAAACTTGGGAATCCTGGGGCAACTCGTTCGATTTTTTTCTACCTTGAAAAACCTCAACTTTCAGCACAGGAAATGGCTGGTTTTCAAAACTGCTAGGCACCCTGTTTCATGTCTCGGTGCCTGCTTGTAATAGGCTGTGCCTGGCCCCAAGCTGCCTTTTTCTTTCTGCAGGAAATCACCTCTCCAAACGTGGTGAAGCTGCTTCCTTCACTGTTGGAAAGCATGCCAAGCTCGTCTTATCTGTAGATTGAGTTCAACATGAGGACAACTGTGGAGGTAGCGCTGGGCACTTTTTTTTTTTTAATGTTAAGGCCTTAGGTGATTCTGATACATGCCCTGTGTTAGCAATCATTGCACCATACTCCCAGAAAATGGATTAGAGGCTACAAGTGGAAGGGGTGGAAAGGGATGGGTAGCTTGCTTAATAGGCAGGGCTGCTGTTTCGGGAGATGTCAAAGTGTTCAAAGTTGCACCAAATTGTGAACCGAACCAACTGCACTGGACGGGACACTTAAAAATGGTACAAATGGAAATGTTTGCGTGCTACAATATTTTCCACCTATAACATGTAGGCATACACCGTGCATGTACTCCGATGATAACACACACAACCAACTTAGGAGATCGACACAGGAAGGTTTGCATGGTTTGCAAAAACACTGTGGTACACTCGTTATTTGTGTGCTTTTCTTTAATAAAAAGAAAAGAACAACAAGGCCACAGCATTGTTCTACACGCGTCCAGCAAGAGCTGCTAACGAGCAGGGAAGGGCGGTTAACAGTGAATCCAACAGCTCAAGTGCACAGCGGGTGCAAAGACAACTCTCATCCGTCTTCTTCCCTGACCCAGGCTCGGGATGCTTTTGGATCTCTTGTAGCCACTTAAAATTCGCCTGTCCAACTTTCTACTCCGTGCACATTGTCCTCTTGCACCACCTCCCCACCTCTTCAACTGGTCATGATAAGACGCTGAAGGACTACTTTCCCTATTTGTTGTACTTATTGAAAGCTCCCTGTTCTTCATTTTAAAAGCAGGTGAACTGAATTAAGTTGCTTTTTGTACATGGCCCTTGATTCGTTTTTTCTTTGTGGGTCAATGGCCTTCAATGGAGAAAAGGTCCCCCAGCCCTGGCCGAGGAAGCTTGGATGGGATTCAGTGAAGCGTGTTTTTAAAGCTTAACTCTATGGCATTAAAAAAACAAAACCAACCCCCCCCCCAAATCGCTCGAAAGAACCAAACATTTTTTTCCAATCACACCAGCTCTATGTAATTTCTCTTTAGACTTAATATCAATGCCTCCGTATTCAAAGCGGAACAA
The DNA here is from genome assembly GCF_050624435.1 of Tenrec ecaudatus. NCBI lineage: Eukaryota > Metazoa > Chordata > Mammalia > Afrosoricida > Tenrecidae > Tenrec > Tenrec ecaudatus. The sequence continues at coordinate 148,550,115 of NC_134548.1, forward strand.
TCACATTAAATTACTACTCAAGCCTGCCTAGTGTGTACTGGTCCGAGTGTGTACTGGTCCTTTTTTTGTTGGAAGCACTTCGCATCAGTGGTTGAAGAAGCCAGCACTGAAGGTGAGGAATCTGCTCCGTCCTTTGACAGGGCTGGAGCCCAACATTCTAGCAACGGCTCCTCACTTTCTCTCATTCACTCCGCTTACCAATGGCTGCTTCCAGGGCACAGATGACTGCAATTTCCAACGAAAACCAGTACAGGTGGTGGTTAGGCTCTCAGCTTCTTTACCACTAACCTATTTGAACTCTGCATAACAACCTTAATTTCCCTGCCTCTCAGGGGAACTCAATTTAAAGGATAAGCTACATGCCAAGTAAAATGTCCCTTTGATGCTCTCATTTTATTTGGGGGGTAGGATACTTATAGTTTCCAGGGAGGTATCACCTTACTGTACCTGTGAGAGACTACGCTATTGTGGAACGGCTACTCCTCGGGTGTACTATACGGAGGAATGACCAGAAACCATTGCAGGGCAGAATAACAAAGAGTCAAGGGGAGGCCTTGTGAGGCCAACTGTCTCTGTACCCTGACTGGAATGTTAAAAAAAGCAACCAAAGGTCTTGAAGAACCAAATAAAAGGAACACAAATTGTACCCTAAGAGTCACGGTCGCTGTGGGGAAAATGGTAAGAGAACAGGCTAGAAGGCAGGTTTGTTAACTGCAACTGCAAGAGATTGGGTTTTGCCATGGGCCTTTCTTGAAAATAAGCGCATCTTTGGGTTACAAAATTTCACGCATCCCAGTAGCTTTTAAGAACCGATATTTATTGTATGAGCCCCCAATAAAATGATTCAAGAAAGAACTGATATTTAAAAGGTTCCAAACTTCTAACATGACAGGGATTGTTCCTTCTGTGGGGCTCATGGTAATTGAATGGGGCCGTGATGGCACAGTGCTTAACGCCTGCTAACCACAAGATATCGCATTCAAACCACCAGCAGCTCCAATGGAGAAAGATTTATAGTCTCCGGCACCCTCAGGAGCAATTCTATAGAGTTGTCATGAGTCAGACCCAACTTGAGGGCACTGGGTTAAGTGCTTAGCTACTACTTTAAAGGTTGGCAGTTCAAACCCAGCCAGCAGCTCTGTGGGAGAAAGACATGGCCATCTCTCTCCATAAGCATTACAGACAAGAAAGGCCTGTGGGGCAGTTCTACTCTGTCACATGGAATCACTATGAGTCAAAAATGAACTTGACAGAGGCACTCAACAACAACTGTGGCAGGACACCAAATCTGGGAGCCAGGGATATGGGCTCAAGTCTCAGCTTGAACAAGATTCCCTATTTCATGTTGGGAAAGTCACTTAGCCTGTCTGAAACTAATAAAGACCTCTGTCAACAACAAAGCACAGTACATATGTTGGAGAGTGCTATTGCAAAGCAGAACGAGTGGAAGAATATCTGCTCTGCTCTGATAAGCTACTGACTGATCCAGGAAGAGCCGTTTCTGACAATCGTACCAGAGAGGGTAGCTATGGGGTGGGGTGGAGAGAGCGCAGCACCTTGTCTCTTCCACTCAGTCACCCAATGCCATTGACTTGATTTAACTCAGAATGACCCTGTAGGACAGGATCGGACCATCTTAGTCACTTCACAGAAATACAAAGCCTTGCTTCTCTGCCAAGAACTGGTTGGTGGTTCTAACTGCTGACCTTGTGGTTAGCAGCCTAACATGTAACCATTACACCACTGAGACTCTTTCTCTTCCAACTAGTTGAGGAATATTTCTTCTTTTTGTTTTAATACATACCATATATAAGTAAGTATACTGACACATACCGTATATACTTGAGTATAAGCTGACCCGAATATTAGCCAAGGCACCTAACTGCATTTAAAATGTGCTGGAAAAACTCGGCTTATACTTGCGTATTTACGGCAATACACATAACATACATGTAAATAGTTCAGTCCTATTAAGAAGAGTTGTACAATCATCACTACAATCCACCCTAGAACATTTTTCCTTCTTGTGGTCACCGTTACTAGCTCCTCATATCCTGTCAACCTCCCCTCCCCAATAAATAATTTATCGATCCTGGGTTTCATATCGTTCTCATTGAAGGTGGAGCCAGGGTTGTAAAGATAACCAGGAAAGCAAGTCCGGCAGGTAAGCACTGACACTAGCATGCATAAGTGATGGTGAACCAAGAACCGGCAAGCCCTGGCATGGAAAGTGGGAGCTGGAAGACAGATGGCTACTAAATATCAAGTGGTATCTTGGATGGGATCCCGGACACAAAAAAGGAAATTGGGGAAAACTGGAGGGAAAGAAATCACACAAGAACCTATGCACCAATGGCCAGGGGCGCATAATTCATGATAGCCAAAAGGAGAAAACATCTCAAATGTCCATCAACTGATGAAACGTCATCCATCCACACAATGGACCATTATTCAGACACAAAAGGAATCCAGTACTTAGACAAGTTGCAACTCGGAAGACTCTTGGCAGCACTGTGCTAAGGGAACAGGGCTCACATGTTACATGACTATTTCTGCGCAAGTTTAGAAGAGGCAAACCTAGAGACTGAAGGCTGAGTATTGGTTTCCAGGGAGGGGCTGAAGCACAGGAAGTGGCCGCTAACGGGAATGGGTAATTTTTTTATGTGATTAAAATATTCTGGAACTGAGTCATGATGATCAGTGGTTCAAAACACACCAGCTGTTCCTTGGGAGAAAGTTGAGGCTGGCTGTTTCTTTTGAAAAGATTCAGTCTTAGAAACCTTCTATAACCTTTTTGGAAACCCTGTGACAGGGAACCTGTGAATCAGAATTGACTCAATGGCAGTGGGCTGGGGATTGCTCAACTGTGAATATACAAAAAGCTAGTCACCTGTATACATCTCTTAATAAGTAAACTGCTTGGTATGTGAGTGCTATCTCAAGAAAGCTATTGAAAAACTAACCACCCAAAATACCACATGAAGACTAAGGAAACTGTATTAAAGTGTAGATTTCAGTTCATTATAACATATCAATACTGGCTTATGAAATCTGGCAAAGGTACACAGCGGTTTCAAAAAGTGTGTGGAAAGGATCTTTCAATTCCATCTTTCCGTGCACTTTTGGGTGCCTCCTGGTATCATACTAGCCCTGGCGGCAAAGCGTCAGAATGCTAACTACAGGATGTGGGGTTTAAACCTGGGGTTAATTCTGTGGGAGAAAGAAGAGGCTGTCTGTTCCCTTAAAGACGTACAGCCTTGGAAACCCTCGATCAACTCCCTATGAGTTGGAATCCACTTGAGGGCAGGGGGTTGGATCGGTTGGGTTTGGGTACCAGCCTCATGTCAGATGTCAACAACAGGGAGTGTGGGGTAGAGGGGAGTGCTGCTTTGTTTGCCACTTTGGTAACTCTACAGCTATTCTAAAACACACACTTTTAAATTTAAGCTTTCTTTTTAAAATTAGAAAGACTACACATGGCACAAGTGAGGGTAGGGGGTAGAATATAAATCCTTGACATAATTCTACATTAATATTATTACTGGTCAGGGCAATTTTCCTAATCCTTCAATAACTACTTTACCCTTGTTTCTCTCCTTTAATTCTTCCGGGAAGTAAAGTCATTCCTTGCTTTAGGTCTAGAGCGTTTACCCACATAATATCACTTCACTTCTTAGATGGAAATTCATGACGCTACACAGTGAATGGAAATGCAGGTGGTTAAAGAGCTCCAGCCCCTCCAAACTTTCTAAGAACCCCAGGAGGAAAGCACAGCGCTCTATGTTACAGAAACACAGAAAGCAAACACAGAAGGATTTTAGTAAGCCGGTGGGGGTGGCAGAGTAGGAAACAAAGGCATTAATCCACACCCCCACATCCCTTTTACAGAGAAGGTATGGTACACACCGAGAGCCCAAAGTCATCGAACCTGAACCTTAAGAACAAAACAAATTCCAGTTATCGTGCTAATGTCCGACTTAAGATCAACTACCAATCACTAGACGAAACTTGCTAAAATATAGCTGTGGAGGACTTAGGCTTTACCCCTCGTAATTTGGCCATGTTATCAGCAAAGACCAATCCCGAGAAAAGGACATCTGTACTTGGGAAAAATAGAGGGGCAGTGAAACAGAGGAAGGCCCTCGACAAGATGGATTGACACAGTCCGTGGCTGCAGTGATGGACTCAAGCAGAACCAGTGTAAGGATGGTACAGGACTGGGTGGTGTTTTGTTCTAGGGTTGCTATGAGTTGGGCCCAACTCGACAGCACGTAACCACAACAAGCCTGCAACATAGGCTAGAGATGGCCACCAGAAACACAGAGCTTTTGAAAATATCAGTTTTATTATGCTTTCCTAACAATATCTTTGTGGAAGTAGAGTGGGAAGAGTTTGGAAAATTTCATTTCTGTGAACTTCCAACAGCTGTGAGATGCACTCCGGACAGAAAACAAGGAGGGCTGCTACTTGCTTTTTTAAATGATAAGCAAATCACACACTCAAGTCCTAATAGCTGCCGTTATTTACCCATTGCCATGGAGCCAATTCTAACACATAGTAACCCTAGAGGGCATAATAGAAGTATGCCTTGGGTTCTTTTGTGTGTTGGTTTTTAAAACTGTAACTCTTGGCAAGAGTAGACTGTCTCATCTATCTCCCGTGGAGTGAATGGTGTGGTCAAACCTATGGTCCTTCAGCTATCAGCTCAATACCTAACCCATTGTACGCAAAGCCCCCCACCTGACCATATGAGAGATCATAATAACACAGGAATCTGGTGGCATAGTGGGTTATGAGTTGGGTCGCTAACTACAAGGTCAGCAGTTCGAACCCAGCAGCCACTCCTTCAAAGGGGCAGTTCTACTTTGTCCTATATGAATCTGAAGCGGCTAGATGACAATGGATTTGGTTTGGACTTACTATAGCTGCACCTAAGTAGCCCTGGTAGCATAGTGGTTATGCGTTGGGGCTGCTGACCACAAGGTCAGCAGTTTGAAATCAGCAGCTGCTCTGTGGGAGAAAGATGGTGCTTTCTCCTCCTATAAAGAATTAGTCTCAGAAACTCACAGTGCCAGTTCTCCCCTGTCCTCTAGGGTCAGAATTGACTCAAAGGGTGGTGGTGGTGTGTGCAAAGGTTTACGAAAAGTGAAGCATCTCAATCACATGGAATGAATGCCCATAAATTCACTCTTGGACCATCTGTTCTCAGTAGCTGGATAGAGCATGTCTGTCTATGCTGTACCTTTACAACCAGGGCCCCATAAAAATACAAAAGGTTGGTGATTAACCCAAAACTCCTCAACCATTCCAAGGAGCTGAGGTTTGACTGTGGATTGCCATGCTCAGAGAACACGAGTGATGAGAAAGTGTGCAGAGACAGGATCTTTGCTGGATCGGCCTGTTTCCATTTCTGTCCTGCATGAATCAAAAGCAGCCTAGAGAGGAAACGCCGTTGGCTAGGACATCTCTACCACTTTGCCACCCAATGTTGCTGTCCATCTGGTGCCAACTCAGGTGTAACAGAACAAAAAGCTGCACGGTCCTATGCCATCTTCCTGCTCCTTGGTATTGGACCCAGTAAGTATGTCCTGGAATCCTAGCACCCAAGCCATGCATCATCATCCCTGGTCCACCCAAGGCTCAGCACCTTGACCTTGCTCTGCACCCCAGAAATAGTAAGTAGTAAGAGGAAAATCTCTTCCAGAAAGGATTGTAGTGCCTCCTTTCTTTCCCTCCCCAAGGCGGACTGAATGGTCAACAGGGTCGGATCGTCCTTACTATTTTCAAAGCATGGGCTGTTTGCTCTCCACGTGGCAGCCCCCTGTGGCAGAGGAGAACTGCGTTCGATAGCAGTTTCAATGGCTGGTTTCTGATAGCAGGGGTTGCCAGGTCTTTTGCCTCTGGGTAGACGTGAACCGCTGATCCTTTCGTAAGCAGACCAGTATCTTCAGAGCACCTTGCCGGGATTCCATAGTGCAGCCACGGAGGGTTCATAACTCACTCGCTATCATCAAGTCCATGCAAACTCAGAGCGACCTTATAGGCCAGGGGAGAACTTCCCCTGTGGTTTTCCCAGACTAACTGTTGATGGGCAGAGAAAAGCCTGTCTTTCTCCCATGGAGCAGCCAGTGGTTTTGAACCATGACCATGACACCCAATAGCCAGGCCAGAAAAGGTGGAGAGAGCCCAGTCCACTCCAAGTACCAAAGCAAATGCCCTAGAGGAACGACCTCCAGCTAACAGATGCCTACTTTAAACACAGGGGGCTGGGGGCGTAGTGGGTTAGCCGTTGACCTAATTGTAACCACGAGGGAAAAGGATGAGGTTTTCCGGTTCTTCAAGAATGTGCCGCCTCGAAAGCGCATGGGGCAATCCGACTCCGTTCCACAGTGTGACTCTAAGTTGGAAACGACTCGATGACAAAGACTTATGTTTTGTTTGGCTTTTACTCTAATACAACGACTCATTTCATCCATTTTTCACATGTCAGGCATGGAAATGTAGAACAAAACATACTTTTTTTTAAAAAGCTTGGATCGCAAGAGAAAAGAAAATCCCTCTCATTATTTTTATTACATATAGTTTTTACCATTTCTCCTAACTTTCATGATAGGCCTAGCATCTCTCCTGCAAACCCCCCAGTGTGAGACACGGCCTCAGCAATTGCCCTGCCTAAGGAAAACAGGTCTAAAAAAATGCCTCCCGTGATGGGGCGAGCCATCTCTCCAGGAGGGCCTAAGGAAAGAAAGCCTTTGCTTCACATGAGAGCCATGTCTCCTGCTTCGCATAAGGACAATTTCTCCGACCTCAGAGTAACAGCCACACAATGTATTATTTCCAATTCAGACTCGGCACCAGTGAAAGGTGGAGGGCAAAGAAACATGTCCATTGTCTATGTTGGGACCGAAGTACTTCCGTTCAACCCTCCATCACCACCAACCTAGCAAGTCTATTCCGCTGACTCGTGGTGATCCTGTAGTCATGAGCACAACATTCTACGCCATACAATTGTTCAGGGCAACAGAAAGCCACACCTTTCCCCTAGAGGGCAACTCACTACCTCTATGCCACCGAGGTGATTCAGACTAATAAGGATCCTACAGGGCCGGACAGAACGAGGCTTTAACTCTTTCGAGGAGAAGAGACCCCCATTTAGAGAAACTGGTGGGTTCGAATAACGAAGCGTGTGGTTAGCAGTTGAGTGCTGCTTTATTTATTGAATTGTGTAGCCGTTGCTTCACAACTGGTCCACCTCAAGAAATTATCTAGGAATGGAATTCCCACCCCACCACGCCGCCACTGCCACGTCTAACACTAAGAATTGATTCAACTCTCCCAAATTAACCCGAGATCCATTTTTGGCAACTCAAAAAGACTGATGGTGTGACCTGCAGTATATATGTGCCAGATGCCAGCCATCCGCTCTGCAAATATCAACGGCTTGGCCTCCACCCTTTCAAGAATTACAAGACGAGCAGACGTGGGTGTCACTGCTCTTCCATAGGTTGTTTTCCATCTCTCTTTCTTACTCTATAAACTGCATTCCTTCCCCCTGGCCCTCCTCAAGTGGGGGTAGAATTTGCCCAGATGATTATTAGGAGATCGATCTCTGGGGTCCTTCTGCTCTGATCTCGGAATAGCCTGCGTCCAAAAGACACAAGGAGTGGTAAACCAGCACCAGCCATCTATCCACCCAACTCCTGCTTCTCACTGTGGGACTTCAACGGAGTCCCAATGGAACGCGCCTTTGGGCACCGTGGGAGAGTCACACACTCAGCCATCACCCACACACTGCAGATGCCCCATGGCCACGATGTGACTGGCACAACAGACAATGACGTGCATTCCACAGAATGTCGCTGCGAGGGGAACCAACCAGCCAACCCCTGGCAAAGAGGACATCTTAGTTCGGCTGCTTTTCTTAACCAATAAGTCACAAAGCGGAAGAAAACTTCTCACTGGGCATGTTCAGTTCATTTGGCTTGATAAACATGAGGCCGCTAACCGTGTCAAAGATTTTTTTAAAAATCCCCTCAGACTATATTAATGTTCTGATTGGTGACAAGTCCTAAATCTGGTCACAGGGGCCCTGGTGTCATACGGGTTAAGCACGGGCTGTTAATCACAGTGCCGACAGTTCAAACACAACGCTGCTCTGTGGGACCGAGATGAAGCTGTCTGCCTCCATAAAGAATTACAGCCTCAGAAACCTCCAGGGGGCGTTCTACTTGGTTCTAGGGGTCACCAGGAGTGGGAACCTTGACAGCAGGGGTTTGGGTTTGAGCAGAACCTGGCTACTGGCTGGGGTTGTCTACTCGGTTTTGCAACTCGGGCCTCCAGAAAAGCCTTTCCTTGACTCACACAGCGAAACAGTGACCATCACCAATACCTGCCTGTTCTGGATCCTAGGAAATACTGAAAGCACGGGGTCCAAAAGTTAATGGGGGATGTCAGCCAGGCACTTCTTCGTCGGAGTGGCCCTGCCACCCACCTCCCGGTTTCGATATTATCCTGGAGAAGGGGCAACCCAAGGCCACTCATGGGGACCGGATTGAAGTGATTACTAATTCTTGAAACCCACGATAAACCCCCCGCTTTCCCGAGGGAGATGGGAAAGGGCTTGTCGCTTGGTAAGCAGTGGCAAGAAAAAGAGAGAAACCAAACAAACACTCAAGTCCCTACAGGCCTGTCCCGGTCCTGGCCATTCTCAGCCACAAGCCTGCCAGACCGGAAACTTTGGCTTCACCCCGGGGCCACAGCCATACACAAGAATGTTCCAGAAAGCAGCTAGCACATTGGAGGTGGCCTGGTTTTCTTTCCCATGGAGCTACGAGATAAGCAAGAATGAAAGGGCTGCTTGTTACCCCTTTTGCTTTGGGTAGAGAGGGGGAAAGGTGGGGCCCCTCAAGGTGGAGCCTCCTCAGAAGCATTACAGCTGGCTTCTCCTAGAGCTGGTGCTGGAGGCTCTGTCATCAGACCTAAGAGAGACATCACCGCTTCACCAATCTGGCCAGTGGACAGACTGGAGACCTGGCATTTAGGAATGCAAAGTAACAGACGGCTTTCTACAGACAGGTGCCGCCGCGGGAGGGCAAGGATGCTGGTTGCACGGTTTCTGTGTCTGGTTTTCTCTGTGTCACTTTTTATGTGGGTCACGGGCCCATCCATCACGCATCAAGCAATTTCATGTCATCAAACATCGGATCCCAAAGACATTCCACTAACTCCTCTCCTCCTAGAACGCAGGAGCCAAATTCAACACGAGACCCTTCTTAAAGATGAGTGATAACTATGGGGCGAGGGGGCCCAAGGGATTAGGTCTGCCTGCAGTCACTAACAGGCAGGAGAGAGAAAGAGCTGATGAAAAATGGGGGCGGGGTAGAAAAGCAAAAGGAAGCTAGTAAGGGCTCCTGGGCCACCTACGGCCGTATTTGAAAAGTCTACGTCAAGGTACTTCAAAGGGAAGGACACCATCAGGAATCTCCCCGTGAAGATGAATGGATCTGCACTTTAGCTCCTGATTTGTCTGGTCCCGCAATAATGTGTACAAGGGGCCAAGCTTCCCTTAACCGTCTTCTAGGGTGGGAACATTAAATGGCAAGTGACATGAAACGTCGGTCTTGTTTTAAAGATAATACTTGGCAGGGCTGGGCATGCTTATCGTTTGGATTCGTGAATGTTCCCACCCCGTTGCCTTTGAGTCTGACTGATAGCGAGCGAGGGGCCCCATACGACAGAGTAGGGTTTGCACGGTTGTAATCTTTTATGGAAGCAGCTGGTGGGTTCGAACCGAGGAGCTTCGTTCGGGTCAATAGCCGAGCCCTTAACCACTGCACCACCAGGGCCCCTGGGAATCAGTAACTAGAGGTAGGGACGGACAGAGAAAGGCCCGCTTTGTACTCTTTATCTTTCTGGTGGCCATAAACCACCCAAGGTCACGTTTTTATATCCAAGCCGACCTAAGCTTCTGCTTTCACACCTAGTCAAGATGGCATCATCCATCCTCCACTTTTTGAATCCTGTATGGGGGAGGAAAAGGGCCATTTGACGAGCACGGAGACACAAAATGACTAGCTTGGTCTACGTAAGCCCTGATAGTTGCGAGTGAAAAGCCTAAGTTACAAGCTACCAGGGGAGAAGTATGATGTATTTTTTCTTTGTAAGCAGAGTCCAAGACATAGACCAACTAACCGAAGCCTCCCTCCCTCAATTTAAGAGTGGCTATACGACCATGAACTGGTCACAGAACCATAAGTCAATCTCATTTCACAAACATATTCCCAACACTGTGCACGCTGGCACCAAGGCTGGTTTTCCTTGGGGCTCGATGACTAGGCAGATATGACTAATTGGAAAGCGCACTGCTAGAAAAAGACCAGGTTTCAATGTAGTGAGATGAGCGAACCTTCGTGCCTGAGGCAGCACACTAACAAATTCCCTTTTTAAAAGGAGCCACGAGGCTCTGCTAAAGCAAGAATCGTGATGCATTTTACCTACTGGTTTAAGCAAAACTCTGCTAATAGCATTGGCAACTTCTGCAGCCCTGGTGGCGCACTGGGTGAAACTTGCTAACCCAAAGGTGATTTGCGCCCATCAGGAGCACGGTTGCATCAGTTTGCTTCAATAAAGATGAATGGCTTCTGAAACCCTATGGTGCAGAAGTTGACAGAGGTGGCAGTGGGTTTGATTTGGGGAGGCTGGGAAGGGTACAGAACTCAAACTTCTTTTGTTCTCCCTCCAATAAATAGCAACTCAAGGATCTGATTCTTCAAGAACCATGAGCTTCAGAATCAAGCAGGTTTCTCAATCAGACCAATTCAGCACATACTGAAGGAGTGACGGCACAGCGGGTCAGAAACAAAGGAAGACAACACAAGCGATCTGGAGCCACACGGGATTCATGTCAGAACTGCCAAGGAAACGAGCTATACTGTTCTGATGGGACTCGAAGTTGTAAGTCTCAGGCACCAAGCTATATGGAAACCCATCAGGTCTGGATTTGAATGGAATTCTTTTGTTACTAGCTGTGACCCTGAGAAAGCCTCTTGATTTCTCTCTTTCATCTTTGGTAAGAATGGAGAGGAGAACCGCTCCAAGCTAATAGGGTTGTTAGAAGTCTGAAATGTATGAGGGAGATTGAAGAAGTTCACGAAAAACGGGAATTAAGAGATCGTGGATTTTTTTTCAGTGAATACATATATGCCTCAGTCGATAGAGGTTATTGTGATGAATATTCATACTAGAAGATGATACATATTCCTTGAAAGGAGATTCCTTTCCGTGCCTTGGGGTTCAATGACTTTGAATCAAAGAAAAATTATTTCCATTTCTTCTTCTTATTACTCGTGTTCCAAACCCAACCAAACTCTCTAGTATTAAGTAAACACTGACGCTTTAAGACACAGGAGAACTGCCCCCTATGAGTTCCTAATTCTAATGGGGAGACAAACGTTATTTCAAGAAATTAGGGGACAAATAGCAAACTGTCCCTTGATAAAAAAAATTTAGGCTACAGCCTTAAGCCCAGCTTCTGAGATTTTAAGATAGAGAAACAAAACTAAAAATCCCCCTCTTTTGGCTTTGAAATGACTGTTCTAAACATTGAAAAACATTTAGAAAGCATATTCCTATGACATTGCCATTAAGAGGTCCCTCCCCTCTAAAGACCAAGTCTTAGCACTGTCACATGGTTCCACCTAATGTTGGGGGGAATAAACTTCGTATCAATATGCAAATGTGTGTGTAGATTAGGATATATTTGCGTACTAGAATCCCTACCCTCATGAATAAAACTGAAAGGAATGGAGAATAAGATACTCCTGCTGGCTTACTGACCTGCCTTGCAGGAGTTTCTGGGTTTGTTTCACTAGTGAAGTTCTAGGATACAACTAAGTTGGCAGTAACTGATGGGTTCATCTTCAATAGTCGATCATTTCGTGGAATGAATACTCTGCTCTACAAAATACAGATGATTTTAAAATTTGAAATAGCCAAGGAGAAGTGAATACCAAGTTAAAAAAAAAAAGCCTTGAGATGAAGGGAGCTTATTCCTTATTACATCAAAGGCAGGGAGAACCAGGATGGAAATGAGCACTCCCTGTGAGACTGTGATGCGTTTAAGTGCTGATTTTTTTTTTTTTATGTGGCTGATGAGAGTGTATCGACCTCAAGAGCATCTGTCAGTTTATCACCTGATCACTCTATTTCTTTAACTGTTTCTGTCCAAAAGGTTTTCCTATACTAAAGCCTTAGGCTGGTACCCTACACGCTCCTCCATTGTCCCCTTACAATTGTGCATAATATGCAAGGCATAAAAGAGAGAAAAAAGTTAATGGATTTAATACTTGCCTATCAAGAGGTGCAAGAGAGATGGGGAGGGGAATAAAAACACTAAACAACTGGTTCCTAAGATTTTTTTTTCTAGAAACCATATGAAGGGAAGGGATGGAGGCCCTTCCAGACACCCTGACCTTGGGGCTAAGTAGTGTTGTGCCAGTTACCTCTGGATAAACAAGAGTGTACTGGTAGTCATCATGGAATCTATGAATGGTTGAAACGGTAGTTCTTAGCTAATACCCAAAAGACTAGTGGTTCAAATCCCCCAAGAGGCCCCTCAGAAGGAAGGCCTGGCAACCCCCCTTCCAGAAGGTCACAGTCATTTCACGCTTTATGGAGCCCAGCTCTACTCTGATACACATGGTGTGACCGAGAGTTGAAGCCACAGCACAGTCGGTGATCACCAACTCAAAGCGACCGTAAAAGACAGGGTAGAACAGCCCCTGTGCGTTTCTGAGACTGTGACTCTTTATGGGAGCAGAAAGTCTCGCTTTCTCCCAAGGAGTAGCTGCTGGTTTCCACCAATACGTAACCCACTATGCTACCAGGGCTCCAGTACTAGTAAATTCAATGACCTGATGGGAGAGGAAAAGAGAAGTACAAACATCTATCACATGGTGTTTCTCTCCTTTTAGGATAAGCAGCCATGGCAAAAGCAGAGCCCTACTGAGAGCAAAATAAGGAGTTCAAAATGTACGCAACACTTAGGATGCTTGGGGAGTGGTTTAAAAAAAACCACCACCAACAAAACACTTGACCCAGTGTTATCCCAGAATAAGTGTACGTGCTCAAGTAATTAGAGGTTTGAGGGAGGGGTTAGAGGTGGAAGAGAATCTTCCGTTTAGCTCACAGGTAGAATATAAAGAAGGGCATGTGTCTTCCACACAAAGAAAAAAGTTCGCTAGGTCTGGGTAAAACTCATAGGATATAGCAGGTGAGAAATGAAATACACTGGAGGCACGACCACTGAGCAAAGAAATAGCCAAGCCAATAGAACTGCCAAGCTCTATCAAAGGGAGGAAGCCATTTGGAGCGTCCGAGGAACCACTTAATCACAGGCACAGGATTAAAAAGAGAGATGTTTCGAGACTGAATGAATTCTTTGTCCTTTAAGGAGATTCACATTCCCAAACCAGAACATTGAACTCAACAGGTCAGAGGTACTAGATCAAATAGTGGCAAACATGATGCTCTGCTTCTAATCAACAAACCAAGAGTAGATAAATTACAGAGACCAGATGGTATCCACCAGCCAGTTTGGAAGTAACTCAAGGGTGAAATTGTTTTGGCCTCCATGTGTAGGCCTTCTTTACAAACAGCCACTGTGCCCAAGACTGGTGCCTGTCAATGTGATGCCTATTCATATGAAGGCTTTCAGAGGGGCCCTGGGAAGTTGAAATCAGTAAGACTCATGTCCTTATCAAGCAAAGCAGACTGGCCAACTTTACATGAAAGGAGAAATCGGGGCAGAATTATGAAAATTTAAAGAAGGAGGGCAGGAAGAATGACAACATATTTTGACCAAGGAGAGAAATGACATTCCACAAAGCAGAGCTCTTGGGGCAGGTCATGAAGAAGAATCTGTATCAAGGAAAGACGCCCTGAGGGTACAATTTAGAGAAGGTGCTAAAAACACGCTGGACAGCCTTGTCACATACTGTACATACAAACTACTGAATCTCGAAAGATCCAAGCGTGTGCAGCAAAATTCAGAAGAAAGAGAAAAGACGGGGGAGGGGTGTATTGACTTTAGGGTGGGGCGGAGGATGGAGACAAACGAAAACAGAAACTTCAGCATGGCAGCCTGGGAATATTATTGATTTTAACCAAGCATACAAAGACGCTTCAGAAATACTCTTTTTAGTGACCCCTGGTCCATTAACCTTATTCAAATCACAAATGTAAGCAAGTACAGCGCTTGCTAACTTGGCTATTGCCTAAACTGTCGAGATATCCTAATAAACAAGGGCTTGGTCTACCGAGAAAGACAAGCATCCAAAAGTCTGTGAAATTCACTGGAGAAGACTGCAGCCACCCTCTGGGCTACGATCTTTCTTTTGTGCCCAAATACTCCAGTTGCCGGTTTAACCAATGCTGCTCTCTGATTCCTAGGCAAGCAGTTCTGCCCTGGGTTAAAAAGGGACAAAGAGTGAACCCAAATCAATGACAGCAGAAGTGACAGCTGAAAAGGAAGCAGCAGTGGCGGCGGCGGCAGAACAGTCTGGGGCCATTTAGCTGAAGGGCAAATAGTTCCTCATACTTCAAAGAGCACTGAGGACATGGCCGCAGTAGAGCACCATTGATGAAATGATTTTCATAAGGACGACCCTGGGTCTTTAACTGCTTGTGGGTTTCCTCCTTCTGTTTAAGAAGGCAGGGGAAGAGATACTTTAGAAATATTGTCATTAAAGTGCTTAGACCCAAATCCCCCCCTACCCCGCCGCCGCAAGTTTGTTCGATAGATAAAAGGGGATGTAGGGGTGGGGAGAGTCTCCTCTGATTCAAAATATTTCCTGTTCGGATGAAGCAAGCGAATGACCTAAAATAAGACATTCTTTTACTATCACAAGGATAAAGCCAAGCGTTTCCCCCAAGTGCTACATGTACGAATACAGAGCCGGTCCATGGAGGGGTTCTATGACAAACATCAAGAGATCCTGGTTGGTTTGAGAGAGACTCATATGCTTTCTGTTTGTGCTCCAAAAGAGGAGTGTCCATTTTCTTTGGCCCAACCTAACTGGGGTGACCTAACCAGAGTCCCCAAGGCTCTCGTGCCTTTCAAAGGCCCTCACACAGCTGGTTCAGGTTCCCCAAAAGTTTTAATCCCAGAAGATTCCAAAGAGTCAAGTAAATGCAAAAGACAGGTTGAATTCTGAGGATGGACGTAGGGATCGCTTTCAACGCATATACTCCCATTTGGGAAGAGGGGCTCTGCTCACACCATTCTTCCATGCTCTCAAGGCGACCTGGAGGTGGGGAAGGCAACCCGGCTGAGACCTCCAAGAAGAAAGCAAAGCGCTGACGCTTCTGTGGCGCCAACCCTCAAATGATGTACCTTAAGACCAGGAGAGCACTACTGCCGGGCTTTGTCAGGAAATAAAAATGCTGTAGGTGTGCCGGGGAAACATTGTACGGAACACAACCCTGGGAGTGGCTAAGGCCAAAATCACTGTTCCTCAAAGCCACCACTGCCTACGTCACATCGTTCATTGGCCTTTGGATGGCTGTTGTGGTGTGCCCTGAAGCTGACACCGCCACAGGGTGACTCTGCAAGACTGAGTCCAACCACAGTCTGGGGCTTCCGGTTGAGAGCAGATGGCCCAACCTTGCCTCCCATGCAGCTGCCTTTCAGTCCTCCGTGGAGTGCTTAACCACTGCGCCACCAAGGCCTCTCTCTTCCTTTAAATGAAGAGTGCCCCCAGCCAGAGATACTCTGATTTCACAGTAGGGTGGTTGTGGGGGTGGGTATAGGAGGGGGCAGGATTTTAATTAGGTAGAGACGATCCCCCCCACCCCATAATGGACACTAAGGCCTTGACGGTTCGTCAGTGTGCTTGACTCAGCGTGGTTACCCCTCTACCACCCGCCACACAGACCACGCCAGATGGATGTGCAACGCTGGCAAGACCAAGGCTCTAAGATGGGCTTACCATTTTACACGGCTTTGAGCAGACGACCCAACACTTTGCTCTCTCTCCATCGCTGCTCCCAGCCTGCTGGGCATTTCATAAATGGGCTCATGGGTGGTCAGGTGACACTGAACACTGCTATTCAGAGCTCACCGCTTAACGATGCCTCCTTAATATTTCCGACTTCTGAGCAAGATCAAACACACACACACACACACACACACACACACACACAAAAGCATTGCCTTGCCACAGAGAGGCTAGAAAGCTGACGGGAGGGCCAGCAGTTCTGAGTGGAACAAACATCCTCTTGGAGAGCTGTTCCTGAAAACAGCCCTCTGCAGCAGCTCACACAAGCTTGATTTCATGAAACGCTCCACAAAGATGGCTTGTCCGGAAACGCTTGTCAACTCCTTGCTTGCTCTCTGAGTGAGCAGTGGGTATTGGCAGGGTCCTGGAAGGGTGGGTTGAGAGGCCAGCTGCAAGCTCTCTGCCCGTGCTTAGCTATCTCCCACTACGATGAACGGGAAGGAGGGATCAGGAGAGCCAGGGTGTATGGAATTCCTTTTGCTGTGTTATTCGGACGGAAAGTTGTGCCACGGCACAGACACATGGGCCAATGTGTCAAGCCCCTCCCTGGTTCATGAACGAGCAACTGATCATACAGGCACACCTTCGCCTAATTGCCCAAGGAAGCATGTCCTCCCCCTGCCCCCAGGTTAGGTATCTCGTTCCTTTTTCTCTCACCCTTCCTCAAATACCCGCAATCCTGTTACTCTGAGAAGGCTAAGCACTTTCTCCCATTCCTAAACCCAGCAGCGCTGTCCCTTTTCGGAGTATCCAAATCATTCAAATCATGGCCCCCATCAGGAACTGCTCACTTTGCTGTCCACATTCCATTGGGCAAAGCATTCTCCAGGAAGAGGCCCTGAGAGTGGAGGTGAACTTCTCCAAGACTGCACAGGGGAATCTTGATTTAACTCATTCCAAAAACCAAGCACGCAAACAAACCAAACTCACTGCCACTGAGTGATTTCCAACTCTGCGCGACCCTATGGGACAAGGTAGAATGCCTCTGAGAGTTTCTGAGACCGTAACTCTTCGAAAGCCCCATCTTTTCTCCCAAGGAGCGGTTGGTGGTTTCTAACTGTAGACCTTGAAGTCAGCAGCCTAAATTAATGCAACACCAGGGCTGCACATTGGAAATTCATGAGACCAATATGCTGCTAAACTGATTGCTTGGCCCAGGATTGGATTCTTTTGATAGAGGTAAAAAAATCAGCTATTTATGTAGGATGCTGTGGGTTTTAGTATCTTCACCAAGTTGCCAAACCATCATCACCATCGAGTTTCAGAACATTTTCCTCATACCCATCAGCAATCAGTTCCCATTCCTCCCCCACACACTCCCACCCCTGTCCCTAAGGCAACCGCTAACATCCGTGCTGGCTCTGGGAATTTGCCTATTCTGGATTATTGCATATAAATGGAATCATAAATATCCCCTTTCTGTCTGGCTTCTTTTATTTAGCATGTTTTTGAGGCTCATCCATACGGTTGACAATGTATCAGACGCCCACTCTTTTAATGCCAAATAAAGTAATCCATCGTATGGCCTACTCGCGCAATGGGATCTTTGTATATCCATTTATCAATTGTGAGTTGTTTCTACTTTTGTGGTCATTAGTAATAACGCTGGTCTGTAAAACTTCACATACATGTTTGTGTGTGGACATATGTTTCTGTTTCTCTTGGGTGTATGTAAGGAGGAGTAGAATGACTGGGTCAAATAATAATGAGTTGAGGCACAACCACAGCCAGTTTGGAGGTCACCATTTCATCTGGACAGGCCTGAGGTGCACGCTTTACCCTATTTATTGGTGTTCACAAGCTGACAGTGCCAACTTGTCAGACCACCAGAAACAACAATGGCATTTAAATTGGGAATGGTGACCCAAACAAAAGCAAAACAAACTCCAAAACAAGGCTTTTCATCCTTCAACTACGAGAACGCACTTAGCGTTAGTCACAACTTCCTGTTGTCAACCTAAAAGTTGGACAGTGCATTCTGAACTTCACTACACACTCATCATGGTAAAAGTAGGGTGACATCGGAAATAAGAGGCAGCTATCCATCCCGTTCCTTAAGAGCTTTGGTGTGAATGGCATCTTTCAGAAACGGCAGTGAGAAGGTGTAATCAACTCAGGATTTGAATGCAACAAGTCGTCAGCCAGACATGGATGCAGCTGAAACGCTAAGAATGCCTACTGTTCCTAACACGGCTTTAAAACAATTGCTTCCTAGTAACTAAGAAATTCACGACAGTCTCCTTCTCTATTTAGAGAGCCTACTAATAAATACAGTGAGCGCAACGTGATTGACTCATCTGGACTCCTGGCTAGGGGTGGTAACGTGTGATTCTCATCAAGACAGCCTCTAAAATTTCCTTATCTTCCTGACTTAGCCTGCTGGGCAGGGCATTTTCCCTGAGCAAAACCCCAAAACAAACTCACTGCCATCAAGTCAACCCTAGTCCTTGAACACAAGTGCAGAATTTTAGTCCCAGGGCCAGGTGATTTTCTTGCTGTTTACAGCTGTCCGGTTTCTCTTTTGTTTTCTGCATGCTTGGCTGTATTCCCTATTCAGTTTTGGAGGCTCTTTTGTAGATCCACCCTGTGCTTTCCCACAACCTCTGAAACTTCACACTCTTTTCAGCAGTTGCTTGGGCAGAGACTTCACCTAGCATAAAATCGCACGGTGCGATCACATTAAAGAGTTGTCCAACCCTCCTCACAATTCACTTGGAGACGCTGATTTCTTTCTTGTACTCACCGCCATCAGCTCCCCCCTCCCTGGTGCAGTCACGGCTGATGAAATGAAGCTGGAATGTTCCCAAATGTATAAAATGTGGGTGTAGAGAAATGGTAACCAGAATGAGAAACATTTGTACTTACCAAACAAAGGTGGCATGTTAGTTGCATAGTAGCCAGCCTCTTGATCGGCAAAGTTGAACCAAGTAGTTAGTAGTTGGCTCGAAGACTGGCTCTGGCTGTGTCACTCTCCACAAGCCTGACAATAATGCAATCTCCTATATCAAGCACACGCGCGCGCACACACACACACACACACACACACACACACACACACACACACAATGCCTCTTCCAAGTTTCCCATTCCAGTGTTTGGACCTGTCATCTCCCTCCCCTGCCCCCCATTTAGGCTCTTGTTTTAGTAGACCCACAATTTACAGACTTGAGTCTGTTCCAATGCCCTGCATTGGCTATATGGCTGGACACCTTAGAACTGGATCCAACTTCTGCAGATAGACAGTCTTTTCTGCATGACTCATCTTTCCTAAATAGCTGCACCTATTTTGCATGCTTCCCTCTTGAGAAAGAAGGAGCAACATCCTATCTCGGATGTGAGGCGGGAGGGCATACTTTTCAGTCGCAAAGATAAAAATATGATAGGATAAAGAAATCTTAATACGCCATCCCTCAAGAGCTGGACACTGTCACATGACATTCGCCAGCCCTCCGAGCGCGGTGCATGCTGTCAGACAAGGCTTCTGAAGTCCCTATCACCATCACGGATTTCAGAGGCCCAAAGTATGTAATGAGGGCATGTACCGAGATGATTCAAGTGTAAAGGCATTTCAAAGCACACGGTCATGTTCCCACAACAAAGTTGCAAAGGTTATCATTACATAAAAGTGCTCCCCATGTCTGCAATGCTTCTGTGCAGTGGTTCCCAAACTTGGTCATCGAGGAGTTTCCAAAAGGCTACGGGTGTGGTAGGAGCCCTGGAAGCAGAGTAAGTGATGCACTGGACTACTAGTCCTAAGGACAGCAGTTCAAAACCACAGGCTACTCTTTGGAAGAAAGATGAGGCCATCTACTCCATCAAGAGTTAAATTCTCAGCCCTGTCCTATGGAGTCGCTATGAGTCAGCATCAACTCCATGGCAATGAGTTTGGTTGTGAATTATGGATTTTTAAAAATAATTGGCCGAGTGTTTTCTGCACACTGGATATGGTCTTCCTTCCAGACCATGCTATAGGTTTTCCCGGGCTACCAGAGGTTGGAAAACACTACAGGTCCCGAATCCTCAGGAACTAAATCCTAGGCTCAAGTATGAGGCTGTGTGGGCAGAAAGAGCAGCAGGTCTGCCTAAGCATGCTGGTGCCTTGATTTGGATGTCTCACAGGCTGACTATTTGCTCTAATGTACTGTGGTTCTAGCCACTCCCCAGCACTCCCAAGACAATCTCTTGGAATTGATTATGGAAACGAAATATAAACAAATAAATGTTCTCTCTGTATGGCTATTGAAATGGTGAGTCCAAAAGACTAACAGAACTTGTTTCCATTCCCACAAAGGTCTGCACCTGGAGGCCTCTGACCTTGAATCAAAGGGCACCAAACTCCAGGGATAGCATGCTTGCATGGGTCAAAAGATCCGAACTACTGATTCTGGACTTTGATGAGCTAAGGTACTGTCTAAGCCGGGGATCTGTGGTTCCATCGTTGCTACTCACACTGGTCTCCTCTTGCTCATAGTCGATCTGAACCACATTGCCCACAAAGTCCTTGTCCACCCCGATTCAAACCCCAAAGCAAACTCCCTGCCCCCGAGTCGATTTAGACTCCTAGGGGCTGTAAAGGACCGGGTGGAGCCAACCCTGTGGATTTCTGAGACGGCAACTCTTTACGGGAGTAGAAAGCCTTGTCTTTCTCCCATGGAGTGGCTGCTGGTTTGGAACTAGTTGACCTTGCAATTAGCAGCCCGAGGCATTACCCCTAGGCCACCAGGACTCCAGCCTCCCCCTGTAATAAATAGGTATTATGTAGTAAATAAAAAAATAAGGTAAGAAATAAATACGTTCTGGGTTTGGATTTTCTACTGATAAGTACATCTGAAGTTTCTCGAGCCCTACCACCAAAATACGTTTGAGATACTCAGCATGGGCAGGCCTGGGAACCCCTCTGGCGGAGGGTGCAGATTCAGAGGGTCCTGCCCCTCAGGGATCCAGTTAAAACACTGCCCTGGAAATGGAGTTGACTCACCCTAGTGCCCAGAACTAAGATTATCACTGCATGCCCGTGGCCTGGCCAGTTCTGGGCAGGGGGAGCTGGGGTCCAGGCCTCCTTGCCTCCCAGGAGACTTAGGCAGCACTGTCCTCCCAGGTCAGGGGTTGGTAGTGAGGACACTGCTGAAGTCCTCCATGAGCTCTTCTAATTTTTCAAGCGCCACAAAAGGGGGAGGGGGCGTGCAGCCATCGCCTGAAACAAGCAGTTTACTTCTTTCGCCGCAGGAGAGGATTTCCGTGGCCTTTGTAAGCCTCAGAAAGTACCTAAAGGGACCTAAGGCACAGAAGGATTTAGTGACTTATCGAAGGTCAATCAAGACAGGAATCAGTCTCCGGGCTCTAAGTCCAGGAAAGCACGGGGTATCATAATAAACACATAAATCTGATTTTCAAAATCCGACTGTACACTCTTTGGACATTTCAGTAAAACCTGAGTATTACGGTATTCCCTAGACTGAGGATCACAAAATGTGCACATCAAAATACAAAAGAAAGCCCCCGGCTGTTGTTGATGGCACTCTGGTAAGAGGTTCACGCAGAAAAAAAGGTCTGCTGTATTGGTCATATTGAAAACTGAAAACAGCACACCGAGGGAACCTGAGGGATACAGGTGTGCATGCTACAGTAAGATCGCACACAGAGGCAATATTCAGGGAGCAGAATCTGGAGAGTTGGCCATCAAAACTCATTCAAGGGTAGGGGTGGGTCCTGATTTCCACTGCATCTGCCTGCGGAGCCGGGGAAGGCTAAGTAATGTTTCCACAGACAGCCCTCCCATGCATCGGGATCCGAGTCTCTTCTCAGCTATTCTTTCCAGACCTCGGGAAATACCCTATTGTCCGCATACAACATGCAAACCCGCATAAAACATACATAGCGCACATAGGAGACTTCCACACAAGGGGGGAGCAGTTTGCAGAACGCATATGCTGCCCAGGTTGTTTACATGAAAATATAGTAGATGGCTTTCTCGCTTCCTTCCAAAGTGCTCTTGCACGCAAAGTTGGCTCCTCACTCCCACTTGAGGCTGTTATAGCTAGCAAAGAATGTAAAGTTCACTTAACCTTCTTCTTTTTTTAAGCCAAACTATTTTAAATCATTTTTAATTATTAAGTTCTTTTTGAATATACTGTTTCCTGTACTTAAGGTAACCATAAATTATAGTCCAAATCGAGGCAAGTAAAAAAGGGTGTCATTAATCCTTACACGGGAACAACAGGTGTAAACCTGGACCAGTGCTGGGCAAACTGAGACAATGCTGCCTATAATCTTTCAAGAAAGTACCTATTAGCTGAGATCAATTTTCATAAATTATTTTAAAATGATTGCACTCCTGGAATACACCATGCCATCTCTCTTCCATCTGTGGGTTACATTGGACCAGTTCTGGGATACGGGAGATGAACCGATGTGTTACATTGCTTCTCTTGGCAGCACCTTCTGTCTTCATCTCATGCTATTGGTCTGGATGGGTATGAAGAGTTGACGTGTCTTTTTAGCTGTAATCTTTACATGTGGGGCTGCTAACCAAAAGGTCAGCAGTTAGAAAATACCAGCCGCTCCTCCAGAGAAAAATGGGCCTTTCTACTCCCGTGTGAACGCAGAGTGACAGTGTCAGACACTCATGGGGGCAGTTCTACCCTATCTTAAGAGAGTCTCTGTGAGTCAGATTCAACTCGATGACAGCGAGTACTTTTCTTTTAACTGAAGAGGGCTCTTACTACTCTTATAACATTCCATACATCAACTGTATCAACATATTTATACCTATGTCGCGATCAGTCGCCATTATTATTTCCAAAACATTTTCTACTTCAGTCCTTGGTATCAGCTCCTCTTTTTGCCTCTCCCTCCAAGCCTTTTATGAAACCTTGAGCAATCATATCGTATTATTATTTCTGATCCTACACTCTCTCCCTTAACCCAGTGAGTTGATAATCTTTATGGAAGCCGGTTGCCAGGCCTTTATTCCACCGAACCTCTAGATGGCGGTCACACAAGTAGCTTTAGGTAAGCAGACAAATGTCAATGGTTTGTGCCACCCAGGAGCCTATTCTCATGGCTTCTGAACACTCACAGTCACTGAGTCGAGTCTAAGTCTGTAAGTCCATCCCGACGTTAAAGGACACAGTAGAAGTGCTCGAGAGCTTCCTCGGATAAAAACCTGCCCTGGAGCAGACCGCCCGATCCTTCTCCCGAGGACTGATACTAAAGAACTCCTATCAAGTCAATTTGGACTCAGAGCTGCGACCCTAGGAAGATTGACTAGTGACTTCATACTGCTGAAATAAAATGAAAACAGAAAACATTGTTATGAAGGAAACAGCGCTTAGGGGAGATCGAGGCAATACGTACACACAATGCCCTCGTCACATTGTATTTCAGAGCATCGTGGGCCATAAAAAAATTACCTCGGGGGCCGCATGTGGCCCGTGGGCCGCCAGTTTGACAGTTCTGCTCTAGAGGAGTGTTGAGATTATAAATTTTTCTTGGAAAAGGCAACCTCCTCTTTTTCCCATGGAATGGCTGGTGGGTTTGACCCACTGATTTGGGGGTTAATAGCTAAATGACTTTTGTTGATTCATTTAGAACCCCACTCTTAAGATTTTCAAAAAGCATGGTAACTTTATCGCCCCAAAAATATTGAAAAAATTACTTGGGATATAGTGAAAAATGGGCAACGCATCTGTATACTCTGATGTGGCTCCATTGTGTGCACCATACCTAGCAAGGTCCCACACGCCAACCTCACTGTCACTGAGCTGATTCCGACCCAGTGACCCTATAAGACAGAGTAGAACTGCTCCTGTGGGTTTCAGAGGCCGCAAATTGTTACAGGAGCAGAAAGCTTCCTCTTTCCCTAGAGCAGCTGGTGGTTTCAAACTGCTGACCTTTCGGTGAGCAAGCCAACACCCACAATCACTCCGCTAGCAGGGCTGCCACAAATGGCAGTGCCTTCCCAAACCAACCTGTCTGCTGGGAGTGAAACCTGACCCTGAGCAAACCTGTAAGGCCGAGAATTTCCTTATAAGGTTTTGAAGGCGGGGGTCTTCATGAGAGCAGATCATCAGGACTTTGCTTCAACCCTCAGCAGAGAGCTTAACCACCGCGCCACCAGGGCTCCTTCTACCACACGTCTCGCTATGCAGCCACAGGAAACTCATTTGATTCTATTGATCACGGAATACTTTTCTATAGCCACATGTCCTTGTAGCCCCGCTCCCTAAAGCAAAGCAAACCAATAATTTAACCCTTGTTAAGGCGGCATGTTTGCTTTAAATCCGAGGACTGTATGTCATCCTGCAAGCAAATGCCTTTACAAAAGGTGGAAAGCAGTTCTATGCGCCTGCTCTGACAAAGGTTATGAGCACGATCCCCTGTGAAGTGTCTGACCCTAACTCCTGGTTAACTGATATTTAGGTTCACTGCTCGTTGTCACATAACCACTATCCCTTATGGTGGAGGATGGTGAGATAACTGGAATCGGTCTTAAATGATATTCAACTTATTCTTATTTGACAGCGTAGGTGCCCCCAAGAAACCGAATGCAGTGCTATGATGCATGTGATAAAGAATACCAGGAAACCCGAGTTAAGAATGTCAACATATTTTTTTAAAGTACTTTGGCTCACCTGGTTAATTACAAGGCAGGAGTGCAGAGGAAAGTCATCACCAAGTTTGTTGCTACAGTTGCTAGGGGCCAATGAGTCTGTTCCAATTCCTAGTAACCCATGTAGTAACAGAACTAAACACTGCCCATGCCACACCAGCC
Organism: Tenrec ecaudatus; assembly: GCF_050624435.1. Taxonomy (NCBI): domain Eukaryota; kingdom Metazoa; phylum Chordata; class Mammalia; order Afrosoricida; family Tenrecidae; genus Tenrec; species Tenrec ecaudatus. Next base: position 148,574,943 of record NC_134548.1, read on the forward strand.
ACACAAGCGCCTGGTTATGTTTGACCCCCTTACATTGAGAGCCTTTTCATATTTCACTGAACCTGTGTGACCAAACCTGAAGTTCTTTTTCAGAGCCTGACCCCTCCTGAGAACATGTCCAAACTATGCAAAAGGAAGTCTCAGCCTCCTCGCTTCTAAGGAACATTCGGATTGTATTTCTTCCAAGCCGACTTGGTCATTCTTCATGGCGCCTTCAATACTCTTCACCAGCACCTTGATCCAAAAGCATCTAGTACTCTTCTGGCTTCCTGGTTCATTGTCCAACTTTCATATGCAAGACGTGATTGAAAAATGCCATCTTTGCTTTGCAACCCGTTCCTCAAGTCTTCTGCAGCTTGACTGCCCGAAACAAAACACTGAGTTATTTTTAATGACTGCTGTGTCCCTATGTGTTGACTGTCCTACGAAAGAAAATAAGGACCATAAAAATTTCAATCTTTCCTCCTTTTATCATGATGTTGTTTACCGATCCCATTGCGAGGATTTCCGTTTTCTTTCTGCTGAGGTATGGTCCACACGGAAGTCCCTGCTCTTCATCAGCAAGTGCTTCCAGGCCTTGTTGCTCTCAGCAAGCAAGCGTGTGTCATTAGCAAACTGCAGGTTGTTAACGAGCCTCCTCTAACCCGAGACCACATTTTTCTTTTTTCTTCCTAGAAGCCCAACTTTTCAGCTTATCTGCTCAGATTAGAGACTAAGTATGGGGAAAGGATCCGAAGTCAATGTACACCATTCTTGGTTTTCAGCTATGCAGTAGCCCCTTCCTGGTTCTTTCGGAAGGGCTGTCTCCTTCACTAAGAAGAGGTGGCCTGGTGAGTACCATTGAAGGGTCTTGGAGCTCCCATTCTTTGCAGTGTTATCCAGAACTTGTTATGAGCAGTAGCTGACTGTCTTTTCAGAGTCAATAAAACACAAGACACTTTCCTGGTATCCTCTGCTCTCAGCCGAGATATATCTGAGGTCAATATGTCCCCTTCTGAATCTGGTTTGAATTTCTGGTAGCTCCCTGTGAATGCCTGCTGCAATAATTTTCTATTTTAGTGACATTTTAATCAGATTATGATAGTGATCAATAATGTGCATAATGTGTTGGGTCACCTCAATTTGGAATGGGCCAGGTGGTGGTCTCCCAGAGTTCTTAGCATATTGCCTCCCGTGCTGCTGCATCCATTTGTTGAATCATTTTGACTGGTATTCCATCAATTCCTGGAGCCTAGGTATTCAACAAGGCTTTCAGTGGAGTTTGGATTTCTTTTCCCACCGGATCCTGATCATCTGCTACCTCCTGAAACGGATGAGTGTTGCCGATTCTTTTTGATCCATGACTCTGTATTCCTTTCATCTCCTTTTGATGACTCCTACATGGTTCAATGTTTGGCCAGTAGAGTGCCTTCCAACCTTAGAGACTCATCTGCGGCCACTGTCTCTGTCTTGTACTGTTAGCCATTAGGTTTCCCCTCACCAATTTTGTACAAAAGTTAATCGGCAGATCCTCCTTTCCAGTCTGTCTTACTCAGGAACCGCCCCCTAAAAATCTGTCTGCCATGAGTAATCCTGCTGGTTGTTAAGTACTTTACCAAAGGAACACACAAGTCACCATAGTATGATAAGTTGAAGTTTACTTGACACTAAAGTGGAAATGCTAAGCTATGAAAATAGGTAAGAGTGCTCATCAGGCAAGCCACTGTGTAGGACATGCGAGCAGCCACTAGACTCCACATGTCTCAGAATGGACTCTGGGCCTCAAGACATCACTCCATAGTCAGGTCATCGACTCATGGTTGTTCAGGGCTGGACAGGAGGGAGAATGTGGATGACAAAGGGTATAGTGATGGTGGCACAGATCTGTGAGTACAATGAAAACCACTGAATTGTGTAATTTAACATCGTGATTTAAAGTACGCAAATTATATCCCAGTAGAGTTCAAAGAAAAAAAGACGGGAAAAAACCCCCGCCATCTATGGCACTGCCAAGGCTGCAAGTCTTCATCAGGAAGGGATTAAGGCACCAAGAGAAACATTCTCCACTGACACCACACACGATCTGGTGAGAGGCAATCCACATGAAAGGAACAGCGAGGGAGATAGATGCCCGAGGGCAAGAAAACAGACTTAAAGATGGAAGGGAAGTGAGAGGAAAGAAAAAGGAAACCCGAAGGGACTTCCGAACGTTGCTCAAAAGTTGCCATTATATTTCATCCCATTTTTTCCAGGAACTCTCTGAAGCCCTCTTCTTTGTGCCAGGTCACAAATGCTATGGCCAGGGCGCACCACCTCGTCTTTGACCATGGGCACCTTGAAAGGCTTAGAAGGGTGTCGAGGGCGGGGCACGGGGAAGAGAAACCGCTCATCTGTTACACAGGTTGAGAGGAAACAAGGTCTAGTGATTCTGTGACCTTAGAAGGCAATCAGTGACCCTGCTAGGACTTCCACTTCCCCGTGTTCAAATGCAATGTAGTTCTCAATTATGCTCAAATCCTCTCTAATTAATCAATTGGGGCCCATAAAGAAGTAGCAGCGCTTCAGAGCAGGGTTATCATATTCCACTCAGAATCCACAACCCAAGTTCACTATGCAAGTGATTCATCAGCAGGTTGCGGATGACACTGAAATGGTCTACCCTCTCAGGAGACAGCCAAAGCCACAAACTGTCCATTGGGCTTTTAAGACCTTGGCACAGCCTTTGCCCTATCTTGTTGGTTTAAGCAAGAATAGCTCCCTAGGAACCTCCGGGTTTGTTATGAAACGGTTGCCGTCTATCATGAGATTGTATATTTTCTGCCCCTGGGCTGGCCAATATCGTCTCAAACAAGTAATATAAACACTTCCACTTCCACATACAGACTAGGAAAGCATCTTCAAAGCGGATGACCATTTCAGACCTCAATTTGTAAATACCATCTATCATGCATGACTAAGAATCTCACAATTACGGAAATGCTGCCAGCGGCTCCGAACTGTGGAATTACAGAAAACCAAACTATGCGCCCCCAGTATGCGCCTATGTAGCCTCCCTTCAGCATTTTGGTTACTTAATGTGTCCTCCAGGAGCTTGGTCCACCGGAAATGGTGCACTATGAAGTTCTTCCCTGGCGCCGGACGCCACATTGGGACGAGACAAGTGGAATAAAGGCATTTTTTCAGAGTTACAGCACAATGGAGTTCATGGGGAAATGCAGTAAGCGTCTCTCTATTTCTACAGATAGAGAGAGAGGAGAGATAGTCATCGGTTGTGATACAATCAGTTTCAAAACCCCATTTATGCACACTCCTGGACTAAATGGTATATATTTTAAAGAAAACAAAATCATAGGCACTAAAAAAAGAAGAAAGAAGCCGTAGTAGGAAAACCACTTACTTTACAACTAGGGTCGTGTACTTTAAAAAAAAAAATCCCTAAAGTAAACGGGGAAACTACAAGTAGTTACACATACTTGAAAATGACCCACGTGTCCTTAGAAAGCCCAGAGTCTTTGGCTGTGTAACAATCTGACGCTGGGGCTCTGTTTAGGAGAGCAAGGCCTCTTTCTTTGCCTGACTAGCCAGTGGGGAGCATTCTTTCTGATTTCCTTTGTTTCTTTTTCAGAATGAGAAATCCAAGCCCTAAGCGGCAAGTAGTGGCTCCAAGTGGTGCAACTGGTGAAAGAAAAAGAAAAAAAAAATCCAACTAAAAAACGCAGCGCCTAAACTGGAATTTCCTTCACTCTGACCACTTGAACGGCCCTTCAGACACTTTCTGGGTTCAGTGACTTGTCTTATCCCCTCCGTCGCCGCCAAAGCACCAGAGCACGCTAGGGGATTATGCCGTAGGGTTTTGCAACAGTGGAAACTGGTTTAGGAAGGGCCAGAAATAAGAGCGAGAGAAAAGGCTTCTCTTCAAATTTCCCAGCACCGCTTTGAGGGACGTCCTACAGCCAAATCTCCCTGGGGTTCTCCTAATCCCCGCCGCCACCGAGGGGAGCCAGGATGAAACTCTTTTTCTGAGCAAAGAGAACTGAAAAGGGCCAAGTCTCAAAGTCACGGCCCCCAGCTCGCAACTGGCTGCAAGCCAAGGCGCGGGTCTGGGGGCCTGCAGCTGATGGACAGACAGCAGCCCTGGGGGCGGTGGGGGCAGGAGGAGGGAAGGGACGCCTGGCATTCAATCCCCAACTCCCTCCCACGCTGCCCTGCTGCCCTCTCCGTCCCCCAGTTCTCACAAGGGCACTTCCCACTCTGCAGACTTAAGGCAACTCAATCCCCATATCTGGCCGATTGCCCCGGCCTGTGTCTGGCGGGTGTGAGAGGGTGCGCCAAGGCCTCAGACTAGCCCTACCTCCATCCTGGAATCCAACACAAACATTCGTGGAGTGTTCTCTCTGGGACAAATAAGAGATGGGTAGCTTGGGATTTTCCGCGCTGCAAAACAGAATCAGGCCATACCATGGCCCCGGCTTATTGAAAGGAGACTAGGAAATGGCAGCACTCTGAAAATAAACTGTGCCCCCTTCTGTCTGGTCTTTTGGTTCACAGCCCATAACCTTGCCCATGCAAGCTTGTTCTCTAGCAGGGCTCGTCAGTCCCCTCCTGGGTTTGCTTTGGGCTCCCTCTCCCCAAGGCACTGGGAGAAGGGGCAGGCTGCCTTTGCTTTGGGATGCCCTCACGCAGGACACTCCAGGGAAAGTATGAGCAAGACAACAGAAGGGGGGCTTGTTTTCTGGGGCTCTCTCAACCTGAAAGCAACTGGAAACCGTGAAGCCGCTCAGGGTTTTCTCCTGCTTTCCTCGATCTGGGTCTTTCAACACTCTCATTTGGCCCCCAGTCCCAACTCTTGCCTCAGCTTCCCTTGGGATCCAGAAGACAGGAGGCATGAGGGGAAAAGAGAGGGAAACCTATTCCCAGGAAGCTAATCTCCACCAGGGCTCTTTCAATGTTAGACCATGACCTCCAAAGGCACTGCAGAGAATGTCAAAGGTGGGTAGAGGGGGTCAGAGGCCCTGGAGCCCAGAACCCAAGACCTCCCAACATCTGTTCTCAGTGAGGGCAGGCCAGTCGTTTTTAATACAATTTCCTTTCCCCCATCAACACCGATATTCTTTTTCTAGCCCTTAGGACTATGCATCGCCCCTCCCCCGCATGACCTCATCTCCCCTTACCATCCAAGATATTGCCCTGTTACATTGTCTTTTATAGCTCGTTTCCCTCCACAGTCAGGGTGCACTCAAGAATTTCAATATTAAGAGGAATTCTATGTCTTTCCTGTCCTTGTTGGCCTCTCACGAACACCATCTATCACTTAGAATGTCAGGCGACACGGCGACATGCGCTGAGCCCGATAGTCACTAACTACAAGTTTTTAGATCCTACGACATAGGTCTCCCCTGCCCCCCACCCGCCCCTGGAAAACAAACCCCCAAAAGAAAACAAACCCACTTCGGGTCAATTATGACTCACAGCAACCTTATGGTTAGAAGTGCCCGTGGGTTTCTGAGGCTGTACCTTTTTTTTTAACGGTTTTACTGGCACATAATCCACATATCATACAACTCAATAGTTCAATCACCTCAAAAAGAAATGTACAATCATTACTCCAATCATTTTTTTGAACTTTTTCGTGGTTAAATCGCTTTTAAAATTAATTGTGTAATTACTATCAATTCTAGTGTTCCCTCCTCCCTCCCGCATAGTTTGTTGGCTTCCTCCTCCTTATCTCCCAACTCCCCACCCCTATCTCCCCTATAAGCCCTTACATTCCTTTACTATCTCTATGCATCTACTCCTTTTATGCGGCACAAACTGGAGAATCCAACTGAAACAGTAAGAAACAGAAACAAAGTGGTAAGGATAAGATAATACTAATAATAATACAAATAATGTGTAAGAAAGAAAAGACTACCATCAGTATTTAAAAGGCCAGGGCAGAAATTTTGGTCTTGGAACAAGCACGAAATAATAGCAGTAACAGTAGGGATGAAATAACATAGCATCTCAATTGTCAGATATGACAAAGGGAAAAGTCTGAGAGCCTAAATTTCGAACACCAATGTGCAGAGGACGGTGGGAGCTCAAACCCGCAGAATCCAGGCCAACTCATAGTGTCCCTGTTGGACACGGTACGACTGCTCTGGTGAGTTTCCAACACTATCTTTTTTTTTTTTTAACAAACCCTTGTGTCGAGGGCTCCAACACTATCTTTATGAGACTAGAAAACTCAGTCTTTCTTCCAGAGCGGTTGCTGGTTTTGAACCTCTGACCTTGCAGTTAAAAGCCCAGTGTATAACCACTACGCGGTCAGGGCTCCTTGCTCCTCTACAGAAATGAACTCTATCTGACAGTCAAACTGTTCATGACATTTACCTGGATTTACTCTGCCTAGATACTACGCAGACCGGTTTGGAGCTCACAGCCTTCTGCACACTGGGGGGTTCAACATTTAGGCTCCGATACTTTTCCCTTTGTCGTATTTGACTTTTGTACTTGCCATCTCTGGATCAGAGAAGCTGCTGTGCTTCTTCTAAGTGGACTTAGTTGACGGCTGTCTTAGATGGCTGCTTGTTTGAACACAAGCCTTTAGACCCCTGACGCTATTCTGATTGATAGCCAGGCACCATCTGCGTTCTTCCTCACACTTTACAGTAGTCATTTCATGAAGGTATCGGCAGGGACCTTTTATCAGAACGAACAGTTCTTGGATTGGGGCTAGAGTTATGTAGGGACCCAGACTCTATCTGCTTGTCCCTGGGATTTGCATGACTCACGTTTACTTTGGCAGTTGTATTGTGTCAAAATCAAAACCCCATAAGACCAACTACCCTAACAACAGCAGCAAACCAACTAGCAGACAACAAAAAACAAAAGCAAGCAGACTAAAGCCAGGAAAACAAAAACCCACAGAAACAAAAAAGTTAAACTTTGTCAATCATCCCCATGGGGTATAAGGTGAATGCACAAGTAACATCATCAATTTTTCCTGTAATACTCTATGGGAGTAGAAAGCTTCATATTTCTCTGGAGGAGAGGGTGGTGGTTTCAAAATGCTGACCTTGCAGCCCAAAGCACAACCGATACACTGCCAGTGCTCCTCTGAGATAGCTTGGAACTATAACTTTGCACAGGTGGGTACGGGGGCAGATTCATTCAAGAACTTACACAAGGTCAGAGCTACCAAGTGACAGAGATGCCCCCAAACCTGTGCCTTTAAAAAAATTGATTTTTCAAGTCATCTATAATAAGCGTAGAATACCATGCCTTTTAGTCATCCACAAAGTTGTGCATACATCACTATATCAACTTTATAACATTCTCATCCAACCCACCCCCAAGAAATTTCTCACCTCAATCCCTCCTGCTCTAAACTGCTTTCCGTCTCTATAGTTGCCAATTATGGGCATTTGATACACGTGGAAACATGCATTCTATGGTTTCAGAGCCTCAACTCTGAACTGACACATGGCACTGAAGAGGAAGTTGTCCACGGGCAGATTTCTAACACCTGTTCCTCCTCCGCCCCAGCCAAAATGTCATCTGACCAACAACTTCTCCTCACAACATGAAACACCTTCCAAGTGTGCTCGGGTTTCGGGCTTGGCCGAGGGAGTACTCCAGTAGTCTAATAACCTGCCATTCTCTGATGTTCACCTTCCTGACATGATCGCTTAAGTCAATATGGGTGCATACGCAAATGTAGTGCAGAAAGCTGATGGTGCCCTGCTATCAAAAGATGTAACAGCTTTGGTCTTAAATATTTGAAGATAAACAAGCAACCACCTGGCAGGAAGCAACAAAGTCCACATGGAAGAAACACCAGCCTGTGTGATCACGAGATGTTGACAGGATCAGATATCAGGCATCAGAAGACCCAAACAAACAAATATGTAGATGCAAATGATAGGGCTCTCTGAGTGGAGAGCCAAAGCCCATCGGTAGGCAAGTGGACACACCTCACAGAAGGGTCACAGGAAAGAACGAGGCAGCCAGGGTGCAGCACAGCACCCATGGGACACACACCTTTCCCCACGTTCTTTAATGCTTCCCTCACACACACACACTATTATGACCCCCATTCTACCTTACAAATACGTCTAGACCGGAGCATGTACAGTGGTGCAGATCAGAGCTCTCAACACATGGAATCCAGGACAGATAAATTCCTCAGGAACAGCAATGGGAGTAGTGATACCATGAGGGTAGGAGGAAGATGGGGGAAGAAGGAGGCGATAAATGAGGGATCAAATACAGTGATTGACGTATAACACTCCCACCCACCCAGGGGGACGAACAACAGAAACGTGGAAGAAGGGAGACAGAGGTTGGTGTAATATAGGAAAATAAAATAATTTTTAAAAAATAAAATAAAATAATTTATAATTCCTCTGGGGTCCACAAGGGTGGGAGGGTGGGGGAAGGAAGGAATAAAAGAAGAGCTGAAAGAAAATGTTTTGAAAATGATGATGGCCACCTATGTAGAAATGTTTGTGATACAACTGATGTATGGATTGTTAGAAGAGCTGTTAAGAGCCCCCAATAAAATGATTTGTTAATTTTTAAAAAAGTTGTGCAGCTATCACCACAATCAGTTCCAGGATATTTGTCTTTTCCCTTGTCGTTGTGGTATTTCGTACCAACCTCCCTTGCCAAGTCCCTTTGATCTAGTAGTCCAGTTGCTGTCTCTATAGGTTTACCAAGTCTGGATTTCATATACCGATAAACAAACACAATCAAGACAAAATACAAACGGTCCAAAACAGCAATGGCAAAATGAAGCAAAGAAAATAATTCCATTTTCCATGAGCTTTTTGAAGTCCCCTTGTATAACCACACACACACACACACACACACATTAAACAGGTGCTCAAACATAAACTTGTGCAATTTTCATAGCCTCGTCATTTGCACGAGTACAAAAGGGGAAACAACGCAAATGGTCCTCAAATGAGAAAGGTCTGGACAATCTGTGGTATGTCCATACAATGGAAATATTATTCACCCACAAAAAGGAATAAAATTCTAGTACATTAGAATAGAGATGAATCCGACACAAGTGGCAGAATCCAGACACAAAGTTACATTTTTCTGCGATCTCCCTTGTATGAAATATGCAGACCAGGTGAATTCCGGGCGACTAAGTAAACTGATGGCTTCCAGGAGCTGGGAAGAGGGGGGAAATGGAGAGTAAATGCTTAGTGGACAGGAGATTTCCTCTTAAAATGATGCCAATGCTCTGGAACTAGACAGCCGGGATGGCTGCACAATGCTGGATGCCTTAAGTCAGTGGACTGTGGACTGTAACCATGATTAAAATAGTGAACTTTTATGCTGTGTGAATTGGACCTCAAAATGGTGAACAAATGGTATACTTTGCAAAAATATATCTCATTAAAACTCGATTCTGGGTTGACCTATCATGCTACTTGATTTTATGTAAGTCACTCAGCCTCTCTGAGTCTCAATTTCCATATCTGGAAATAGACGTGGGGGTTCATTTCACAAGAATCTTCCTTTGCAAAGATTAAATGAGTTAACTTGAAAAGCAGGGGGGTGGGGGGGGGAATCACCTTCGTGCTGGCACAGAGGAGGTGCTCAGAGGGGAGAAATAGTCTATGAGCCAAAATGTGAACCGTTTCCCTCGCCCTTTAAGCAGAGATAGCCCTGGTGGACTCCCCTTGAGACAGTGATGTTTCCACAGACAACCGAGTGGTCCTTACACAACACAATTGAACAGAGAAATCTGGGAATCCAGAAAAAAACAGGACTGCCTGGAAATGAGAAGTGGCCAGTTCTGAATTTTCTTCACAAAATGTTCAAAAGTATCTGATTCTACCTCCAAGGTCCGATTCCTAACATCTGGCATATGATGGATGCAGCCTCTGGCTGGGGAAATCCAACTCAGCCAATTTACAGAGAAATCCAGTTTTCCAAGAACAGCGTCTCTGAAGCCACAGCATCTTTGGTAGCGGTGATTGCCTGACACGCCATCTCGCGAGGCAAGCAGTTTTTAATTGTGTTTAGAATCCCTCCCTCCACACGGAAAAGAAGGTATTTATTTCCTAGAACAGAAGGGCAGCATTGTGTTGTTGTTGGAACACTTGTCTATATATTTATAAGCAATGCAAATGTCTATTTTTGAAAATAAATTCCTTTCCAAGGTGTTGTTTGTCTCTTTGAAAGCAAGTCTTGAACATGACTGAAAGTTCCCCCAGCTAAGAGCTGGCGCCCACCCTCCATGAGGGCCACAATGCACAGCAGAAGTTCAACCTGCCCTATGGGGTCACTGAGTCCGTATCAAGTAGGAAGATGGTCCCTTCAGGGGCTCAGCTACGTAGCTAGCCTCGTTTGTTCAGGGGACCTCCCCAAGGCAAAATCAGACATCTATTCTTTGCTGGCAAACTGGCCTTCCCTCGCAACACAAAGGGTCCTAGGTGGAGGAGACCAGACCAAAATCCAAACTCACTGCCATCGAGCCAATGTTGACTCATAAAGATCCTTATAAGACAAGGGTCGAAGTGCATCTGTGGGTTTCCGAGACTGGAATTCTTCATGGGTGTAGAAAGCCTGGCCTTTCTCCCTCGGAGCAGCTGGTGGTTTCCAACTTTGGACCTTGCGGTTAGCAGCTCAACTCGTAACCACTATGCCCCCGGGATTTTTGTTTGGTTTGGTTTTCTTCAAAGCGCCTGCTCTCAGACCCTCACCCCCGTCCTCCTGGGCTTCAGCACACACAAAGGCGGGCTTCTGTGAGCATCTCCACCAAGGATGAAAGGAACTTCCACCCAGGGAGGCAACAAAGGACAGTAATTACAGTCTGTTCTGCTACTAAGCACACTTATTTTGAAGATGTGAACTTGTCTCAACGTGACTGATCTAATAGGGAACAATTGGAGCATGCTGGGAATTTACCTTTGTTCACACGTGATTTCTTCTTTGAGAAAACCTGCAGCCAGGGGAACCGAATTGTGAAGGAAGACAGGACACGTGTCCACAAGAGTCGGGAAATATCACCTAGCTGCCTCAACTGACGGCGTGTCAGGCACCACACCCACTCACTTCTGGTGCCCCCACTTCCTGGTCGCTCACAAGCGTCAAGTCTTTTAAGACCCCCTGCCCCAAGGAGATCCCAGGGGTTTCTCGAGGTAAACCAAGTTGCCTTGGAGTCAATTCCGACTTGTGGTGACACCAGGTGATATCAGAAGCAGACTGCATCCCAGTGAGTTCTCATGGCCTAGAGCTGCGGTTCTCAACCTGCGGGTCGCTAGCCCTTTGGGGGTCAAACGACCCTTTCCCAGGGGTCACCCGAGTCATCACAGTAGCAAAATGACAGTGACGAAGTAGCAACGAAAATAGTTTTATGGTTGGAGTCACCACTACCTGAGGAACTATATGAAAGGGTCGTGGCATGAGGAAGGTTGGGAACCGCTGGCTTAGACTTTGGTGGAAACCAATCATCAAAGCAATCTTCCAAAGCATCGGGGCTTGGCAGGGAGGGGATATGAAGGGTTGCGGTACTTGGCGAAACGCCATATTTACTGAGGTAGTTGTGTGTTTCTTAACCATGTTATATAGGCAAAAGTGTCCCCCAGTGATTACATTTCAATGGTGTGACCTAGCCCCAAGTGTCCCATCAGGCCTGTGCTTGTGCTGCATGATTCCACCTCGTCCAGGGAAGTTTAGGGCTGGAGACGTCCCACTAGGGCAGAATGGAAGGTCAAGGGTGACCCAGCCACCAGGTTCGCGGGCAGCTGCGTCTTTAGTAGGACTCTTTAGACTTGCACCTTCCCCGGGATCAGGATTGTCAAAGTCAACTCTGCTGCAAGCCCAGGGAGGCAGCTACCAGGCAGGGTCTGCCCTATCTCCCATCTATGTCCATGGAAGTTGGAACCAAACTCCAAAGGTCAAGCTGCCACGTTCAGCAAAGGGTCATTGGCCAGAAAAGGGACACTTACTTAGAGCAGCTTTGACCATTAGAAATCAAACCAAAGCAAAAGCCTTTTCCAAACCACGGACGCTCAGCTGTGACGAAGCCACAGGAGGATGGTCCTCAGAGGACTGGAAATGCAAAAGAAGGGCACTTCCGTCAGATCGGAACGAGCGCCAGTCCTCACAGGCGGAGCAAGTGGCAAACACCACAAAATACAGATCATTAAGAAGCCTGCCGGTCTTGGACAATCGTGACACCATTAGAAGGAAGAGCAACTCATCCCCACCATCTGAAATTATATATAGAGTTTGTGTGGGGTTTTGAAAAAAGTCCGTCTCGAGAATCTGTCAAAGCAGCATTGTTCGGCCGAAGACAAGGGAAGGGCCTATCCCATTACTAAATCGGCAGTAAATTAAAATCCTTTTTAATGTCCCCCTCCTCGCCCACCTCCCCCCATAGGAATTTAAAGTTCTGACTTAGAAAGAGTAAAGACAGGTGGGAGGAATTCTAGGGTTGCTATAAATGCGTGTGTCTTCCTTTGGAGAGGTTACTTAAGGGTGCACAATTAGCGAAGTTGGTGTAGACAAAGCCAAGAAAAAGAAACAAGCCACCACCAATGCCCTGCTTGGCCTTGGCACATGTGAAAGGTTTCCAGGTTTCAAATTTAAAAGAGGGCCCCAGATCCCTGGTCGGACCTCACTCCCCAAGGGAGTCATCAATGTCGTCAAAGGTAAACAGGAGCCCTTGGAAGCTACCAGAATAGCTATTGTAGCCCAGACTCCCGTATCTTCCCCTACCCTGCAAATCAACACAAGTCAGTGTGTTTCCTGATATGCCATGCCTTCCCAACATAATAGAAATTTCTGTGCTATCTGTCCAGTTGGACTCAGCCTAAAAAGTAAGGCCCTCTCTACAGCGTCCAATACTGTGGAAAACACTGGCCTCCCGGGTCTCCCTGGACGCTCCTTTGAACTGTTAAAGGCCTCAGGTTACAGTTCTGGTGGCATAGGGGCTACCGTATTGGGCTGCTAACCACAAGATCAGCAGTTCAAAACCACCAGCCATCCTACTGGAGAATGAGAAGAATTGCACCTCCCATAGAGTTCCAGTTTTGGAAACCCTCATGAGTAGTTCTACCGTGTCCTATAGAGTCACTATGAGTCAGCATCAACTCGATAGTACAGTTTCCAGGCCTGAGGTTGGAGGCAGAAACCCTAGGACCAGCTCTCAGAATCAATGGCACATCTGTTTGCAGGAAACTGTTAAAACTATTACAATGCACACAAGTAACTGGCATCTCCAGGAGTCTAGGACTGCACCCTTTCCAAAGTGGTGGCTGAATCAATTAAATGTAGCTCTCTGTGGTGAAGTTGGGGCACAAGGTAAGCAGGAGAAAGGATTCCGTTTCCCTTGGCGGTGCAGAGTGGATCACTTGCAGTGACGTGTCCTCTTCAAGGCCACGGTGATAATGGGGGGATGACACTGCAAAGGAAAGGAGCATCCAAATACAATTGACTCGCTCTTAGGAAAATCCTCACACCAAACAGAATTCGGGGTTAAACCTCTAACCAGTTGCCAATGCGTGGATCCCACCTGCTGGTGACCCTATGCGTGTGACCAAGGAAAAATGCACTCCAGAGTTCTCAGTGGTGGAGTTTTCAGAAGTCAAATGCCCGGTGTTTCTTCCTAAGTGCTTCTGGGTAGACTTGAACCTTCAGCCTCTCGGTTACCAACTGAATGCCTAACTATGCATCAGAGACAGCATCAGTACGAGCGAAAAGACGTGGCTAATTGGTTTTGATTCTGACTTGAAAGCACTTATCCTTGGAACAGAAGACCTTGCCATCATCACGGGAGCACCGCCCACTCATGCTGTGGTTGAAGCATCGTGAAGCCTAGTACTGGATGCTCACACTCACCCGTGGAGGTGGGCAACACACTAATTCACAGCGTACAGAAACCGAGGCTGCTGAGAATAGGGAAAGTGGAGATGAAAAATACCTCCTTCACTAGTGCTTATGAAGTCAATATAAGGCTCACTCTTCAGTCATTAAAACAGAGCTGGCACGACTCTCATAGGAACAGACACATCAAGGCCCCCAACCCCCCCCCCCAAAAAAAAACAAACAAACCCACTGCCGTTGAGTCATTTCTGATGCATTGTGCCCTTATCTAGGGTTTCCAAGGCTGTAGATCTTAATGGAAGCAGATGACTTGATCAGTGGCTGGTGGGTTTTAACGGCCAACTCTGCAATGAACAGCCCAATGCCCCACCCACAGTGCCACCAGGGTACCTTCAGAGATACCAGAGACTCAGGAAAGAGCAGTGAGTGTGCAGACATAAATCCATACATCTATGGCCAGCTGACTTTCAACAAGGTACTAAGCACATTCAATGAAGATGGATGAAGCTCTTCAATAAATAATGCTGGGAAAGATGGATTCTCACAAGCCAAATCAAGATCCATCACTCACACCGTATATAAAAACCAATTCCAAATGAATCAGGGACCTAACTGTGCAACCGGAACCCAAAAATCCTCAGAGAGAATAGAAGGCTGTGGACGGAGGTCCTAGCCGTTAACAATGCACCATCAGCTATGACCACCAAAGTAGGAACAGCAGAAGAAAACTGATAGATGGGAACTGATGGAAATTAAATACTTTAGTTCATCAAAGGCCTTTATGCAAAAGGTGAAAGGGACAGCCTACAGCTTGGGAGAACAGTTTTGAAAACCATGGATGCAATAGGGCCGAGTCATCAAAATACGAACAGCCCTGCTGACACTGTGAGTTAAGTAGGGACCTGCTAATGATAAGTTAGTAGTTCAAATCCAGCAGTCCCTCCTCAGGACAAAGGTGAGTTAGTGTGCGTCAGTAAAGATGCACAGCCTGGGAAACTGCTGGGTCCTCACAGAGTTGAACATGGAAATCCCATGACCCAGCCATCCCCAGTCTCTGCGTGTATATATACGAAGAAGTAAAGTCAAGAACACAAACAGAAGCCTGCCCGGCGATGTTCATCGTAACAGCACCTTGTACAATAGCCCCAAGGCAGAAACCACCACAAAGCCGGCCGGCAGAGGACTGGATCCACAGAAGCACCAGGCAGAGGGCTGGATCCAGAGAACCAGCAGCAGAGGACTGGATCCACAGACGCACCGGGCAGAGGGCTGGATTCAGAGACCCAGCAGCAGAGGGCTAAATCTAGAGACCCACTGGCAGAGGACTGGATCCACAGCAGATCACAGCGAACACTCACCACCACCACTCAGCCCTCCAGGGAAACCAAGTCCCAGCCTGCCATTAACTCGGACCAACCTTGAAAACATGAAGCTTGAATGAAATCAGTCAGTGCCCAAAGACTGAATCCTGCATGATCAAACTTATATAAAAAGGGCACTTACCTAAAACTATCTAAAAACCAAGAAACATGCGTGGTTCTCAGGAAAGGACAAAGAACGGAGGCGTGCCTATTTGGGCGGTGGGATATCATAGAAAAAGGCGCCAAGACTTGGTTGATAACCTGAGGCATGTCATCAGAAGCACCAGCACAATTGTTGACTTGACGGATTGGGGTGGGTGTGCTTTCAAACACACACCCTGTTCCCCACGCCCTTTAAAATAAAGGTTCATTTAAAAAAAGTAATGAAATTGCCTGGTCCTGAGCTAGACGCAGACCATCAACTCCAGTACCCGTTAAACATGCATGGGTCCTTGAACTATAGGGTTCTTTCTGCCATGTCGTTTCCCATATCACCATCCCCAACAGCAAGGCGGCCAACACTAACATTTGATTTGTGGCTGTGCTGTATACGTACACATATTATTAAGCTAATGCTAAAATTAAAGGACAGTCCCCAAATAATACCACCTTGGCACAGGAACACGCCTGGGATTTGGGCTGTGCCAAGGGCACTGGGGATGGTTTCATACACTAGCTTTCCTATGTGCACTGGGGTGGGGGAAGAGGGGAGGGGTGAGGGGCTGATCTTAAATAGCAGTCACTGCACTGGGGTCCATGTAACTCCTTTCAACACACATACACGCATACACACACTTAAAGCTGGATCCGACCGGGCACACAAATGGAACTGGAA
The DNA here is from genome assembly GCF_050624435.1 of Tenrec ecaudatus. NCBI lineage: Eukaryota > Metazoa > Chordata > Mammalia > Afrosoricida > Tenrecidae > Tenrec > Tenrec ecaudatus. The sequence goes on from NC_134548.1 coordinate 148,590,948, forward strand.
AAGGTTGCAACAAAAGATGACATATCTGCTTGTTTAAATTAAAATTACTTCGAGACACATTATCGGGCAACTTTATCTGGCAAGTAATTGGGCAAAGCATGAGGGCTCTTAATTGGAGCACATACAGTTTCAGATAGCATGAAAGGGACATGATTCTATTCTCTTTCAAAGAACAGCAATAAAGCCCCTGAGGATCCTGGATTACTTACGATCTGTTGCTTCCAATGACATGAATGGAAATGGGAAGCAGGTGCATATTGGGAGTCTAAAGAAGCACCTGAACGGCAGCCATTAACTCAGAAGCCGGCCGCCTCCCTTGTTTTCCGGACCAGCTCAATGACTAGCAGGGTGCTTCAGGCCTTAACAGTCGTAATTGGCTCGCGGCACACTCTCCAAGTAAAAGTACCTATTCTCCGAGTACAAAGGACCCCCCCCCCCCCGCCCAGCTGCTAGTCCTTTTAGTTGGTGTCTGTGAGACTAAAGCCAATCTTGGGGCAAAATTGGACTTCAGAAAAAGAATCATAATACTAAATGACTCACGTGTTCATCAAGCCAGTTTGTTTGGGACCTCCCAAGCCAGTGCTCATGGCTATTGGAAGCCAGATTCTATCCTAATGCTTGAGGATGACACCTTGACAACTGTCATTGAAGACCCCTCCCTTTCCCACCCACCCCCACTCGCGCCCTTCTCTCTTGAGTTCAATCTTGCAACTCCAAGAAACTTGGCGGGGAGCATAGGCCGGAGATGGGATTGGAGCCACAAGAAAGAAGAATCGCCTCCTGCCATGCAAATCTTCCCCTTGCTGAGTATCAGCAGGTTCCCAATCTCCCCTCTCTACAGTCAGCTGAGAACTCTTAGTTAGCCTTCACACGTCAGTCATGGCTTAAAAGTGCCAAGCGGCGTTATGCATGGAAGCCTGCAGTTCTCCTGGGGGGAGGCAGGTATGCCTTGGGTGTCCCCGTACTTCTTGTGATTGGAGCCACGCTGCATGGTCACCAGTAGCTGGCTTACCATGATCTGTTGCAAAAAAACTGCCCAGAAGCATTCTGCAGTGATCTGAATACCCTGGTCGTTACAGTTGTCTGCCGGAGTGGGACAGTGGGGAACGGGAAGCCGCTCTGGTGAGTCGAGTAAAGGTTAATTTTCAACACGCACACGAAAAGAAAGAAAAGTACACTGAAGACTAAATGTGCTTTTCACCTTGTTAGTGAATTATAGCTTATGGGTTTTAAATATTATTCTCAAATTCTTTCCTGAAGGACTTAGGAATAATGATATGGCACTTAAAGGACAGGCCTTGCCAGATCCACCTAATAAGTCTATAATTTGTACTAGAGACAGGGTTTCCTGTAAATGAGAGCTGGATTTAATTTTATAATCGGGCTCAGAAATGTTTGTTGAGTATTAATCACATGGTACCTCAGCTTTGTGAGGTCCTAGCTCTGTCTTTGCCTAATTCTAAGGCAAATGCTTAAGTCAATGACACCTTTCCCTGTTCCAAATGCTGAGTACCCTTCAGTTATCTCTAGAGTGGTAGCCCCACAATGAAGCACCCACCCAGAGGCTCCACAGGGGTTCTGCTCCCAGAAAGATGCAACCCCACAACAGCAACCTCCACCCAACCCAACCCACTGCGGCGTCAAATCCGAGTCACAGCGACCCTGGAAAACAAGATAGAAGTGCCTGCTACTTTATGGCAAAGCAATTTGCCACACCTTTCTCCTGCGGAGCAGTTGATGGGTGAGAGCTGCTGGAGCTTTGCAGTAAGCAGCGGAGCACTTAACCACGGTGCCACCAAGGCTCCTTTCGGTTAAGATTTCAGCTGAGCAAACGGAGGGTTCTGACTCCATGACTTGGGGTCTCTGTGGGTTGGAATTGACTCCCTGGGACCCAAAGACGCAGAGCAAGGATCGCAGCAGCTGCTTGTCCCGCCCCCCCCCCCCCCCGCCCCCCCGTGCGGTCTACAAGCCTTGTTGTCCTGGGCGCTTCTCTTGCACAGTGCTCGGCATCCAGTCTCTTCAATGGACAGGCGGGCTTGGAGCTCAAGACACTTCAACAATCCTGCCCCTAACAAGAGAGGTGGCAGGCTCGAATGTGCACGTCGTCAGGGGCACAAATGGCCCAAGTCCCTCCTTTTGAGGCTTCACAGTGAAAAGACCCTTCCAGTACCTGCCAGTGACAAGCCTTAAGCCTCTGTGCTTTGAGTCCACTTGATGTCAAGAGAAGAATGCTTCAAAGCCTAATATCCCCCACTGTTGTGAGATCAAAGCAATGACACCAAAAGACGATGCTTTGGCAAAGGCTTCTGGGAGTGCGTGCCTTTTTTTTTAATGGGAAAGAAGTTGGGCATCTTTCAAATCAAGTTAAATATTTATTGAGCCTCTGGACTGTATGCAAGCCACAGGGGGCTGGTCTCCAGCAGAGCACACCACAAGGCTTATCTCCGGGGGGGGGCGAGTTCACAGCGCTGTTGCGGCAGCTGCTGTGTGCAGCGGCCTGGATGCCACTCGGAGCAAGACCCCTGTGTGACAGAGTAGAGCTGCCCCATGGGTGTTTTCGAGCTTTAAGCTTTACAGCAATCTGTCACTTAGTCTTTCTCTCTGCCATGGAGTCACTGGGAAGGTTTGAAGTGCTGCCGTCTCAGTTGGCCACTGTTGCTCTCCAGGAGGGTCCTTTACAGCCCCACAAAATCCACTGTCATCGAAACAAGTCCCATTCATTGGGACCCTGGAGGTTTCTGAGGTTGTACATCTTTACGGGAGTGGATCACCTCATCTATTCTCCCCAGGGACTGCTGGTACCTTTTGACCCACTGCCAATCCACACAGCCTTCATTCTGTCTGCCACTGAGTTGATTCCAACTCATAGTGGGCCTGATAAGACAGAGTAGAATTCCTGAGACTGTAACTCTTTATGGCAGAGGAAAGCCTGGTCTTTTTGTCCGTACAGCAGATGGAGGTTTCAAACTGCTGACCTTGAAGTTAGCAGCCCAACTTGTAACTCACTATGCCACCAGGGCTGACAGGCCTGAAAGAGCAAATAAAATCAAGACGGGCTTGTATAACAAAGTAGGATTTCCTTGAAAACTGGACTGTGTCTCTCTCTTACGTTTTTAGATCCCTGACACTTCAGGACCCCTGGTGGCATTGTGGTGACCAGTCGGGCTGCAATCCGCAAGTTCAGCAGTTTAAAAGCGCCAGGCCTTCTGTGGGAGAAAAAAGATGAGGCTTTCTACCCCCGTAGGCAGTTACCATCTTGGAAACTCACAGGGGCAGTTCCCCCTGTCCTATAGGGTCACTATGCGTCTGCAGGTACTTGATGGCAGTGAGTTTGGTTTTGTTGTTTTTTCAATGTGGGGTGTTTTGTTTTGCAGGGGGTAGGGGTGGGAGTGGTAATTGGCTCTTAGCCACGCACCAGGGAACACAATGCTGCCCAGTCCTGCTCCTCTGTATGGTCGGCTGCAGGTGCAGATCCACCATTGTGAGCCATCGGTTTAGATTGGCTGGTTTGGGGGCAGAGATGGTTGGGCTGAAGCATCACAACAAGAGCACCCAAACCCCCACTGTAGCCAGGCACCTCAGGCGGTTGAAAAAATGAACAATCACCTCTTCTAAGGCCCATTCAATTTATTCCTTCATCTCAAGCTGTAGCTGAAGAGAAAAACACAGGCAAGTGCAGAAGTTTGCATCGGCAGAAAAAGCTCATGTACAAAGATCCCCCAGCCCTGGAGCACAGCCTGGCGAAGCACCTAAACATGGAGGTGGGGGGACAGGAAAGGGGAGTATCAAATGGGAAACATAGAAAGATGAGGAGGTGGATAACCTCAGGGTCGTTAGCCCAGATGCCTATAGTGTGACAACAGAGTACACAAGTGACCAGCGCTACCAATTGTGGGTACAGCCGGCTATTGCTCCTATGGCTAGACAGTCCAGAGCAGGAAGATGGATGCTTTGGGTTTAGGCAGGAGCAGTTTAAGGGAAATTTATTGGGAAACGTATTATCGAGATGTTTATTCCTTGATTTTCATTCAGACTAGTTCACTTGTAATTGACACTCCGGGTTGATGCACAGAGACAGGAGAGCAGGAACTCCAAGGCCTTGCAGAAGTTCATGAAGAGCATTCCAGTCACCGACCAGACAAGCAAATGTGTGTACAGAGAGAGAGAGAGAGAGAGAGAGAGAGAGAGAGAGAGAGAGAGAGAGAGAGAGAGAGAGAGATACTGAGGCCACTTATACTTCCCAGCAGCCGACTGCAAGGTGAGGGACACACCCCAGCTGGCTCTCTCTTTAGAATCCTAGTTGCAAATCTGACTCATAGCAAATCTCCTCAGAAAACTGTGCTCCGTGGGGTTCAAGGATTATACAATTGTTTAGCATACATAGGCACTCCGTTCTTTCAGATTCAACTTGACAACCCTTTGCGCCACCCAGGGACCTTAAACACGACCAATGTCATTGAGCTGATTCCACTCATGGCAACCTCTTGTGTTTTAAGAGAAGTGCACTCCAAAAAGGTTTACAATGACAATGATTTCGTGGAAGTGGGTCGCCAGGCCTTTCTTCCACTGCAACACGGGATAGATTCCAAACACAAATCCTTGGTGCAGTTGCTTGTGCTTCCCAGGGATGACCAGCTATTTTAACTTCAAAAGAGAGAAGGTAAATCTACTGCCATCTAGTAGATGGCCACGCATAGTGACCGTAGATCGACGAGAACTGCACCATAGAGTTTCCAAGGCTTGATGGAAGCGGGATGCCACCTCCTTCTCCTGCCGAGCAGCTGGGGAGCTCAGACCACTGCCCTTTGCTACAGCAGCAGAGCACTTCCCCACAGTGCCCGAAAAGGATCCTCGTTATTGAATTAGGAAAGAAGGGGGGGAGTGGATGAAAGGAGACAAGAAAGCACTAGTGTATATCCACCTCCCAGTCATTCTTAATGGAGACAAAATCCGCTGCACAACTACACTGATGGCCTGAGACAAAAGGGCTCCCAGTAATACAGCTCCCGCTGTGGGATTGAAAATAAGTCCCCAGGAGGCCAGAGCAGCCCAAGTTCGTGGCCTCGAGTCACGGGAGAAACCCTGCCTTCACGACCTGTGTGCGTACTTGGCAGAGCGTGCGGATGAGCTCCGTGCGGCCATTTCGAAGACCCCCAGGAGAAACCGCCAAGCAGGGACAGGGGTTGCTAAAGGCAGGCCCCCTGACAGCACTGCAGAATGACAGCTGACAGCAAGCATGGAGACAAAACCCATTCACAAAGCTCAGCTACCCGGAACTGCTCATTTCAAGGTTGTATTGTACTCAAGAATACATATGCAATGAGGAAAGGGCTTTCTCCGTCTTCACCTTATCTTCACAGAGTATCGCGCCAGCTCTCAACAAGCTGGTGGTTAATCCGAATATCATAGCTGGAGAGGCTCTTAGCAATACTCCAGCCCAATGCCCTCGTGTGAGGAACACCTGCGGCGCGGCCCCCTCCCCAGAGCGATAACTGCTAGGTGGCTGGCAGTGTGAGGTGTAGCAGCCAGGTGTGCCGACTGCCCGCAGTCCAAGGATCTTTCTCTCGCTCACCAATGAGAGGTGTATACACTTCTGTTGCAGCTGTGTCCACTTGGAGAACAGAACAGCAAAGAAAAATCAGCCGACACGATCATGTAAATATTGACATTTGATAACATCAAACTGCAAAGAAAGTGGCTTAGAGCTTTTGAAAAGGTCAAAGGAACAAAAAGGGAAGTCTAGTCGCGTTTCTAGACATCCTCCCAGATCTCCTTTGATTATTGTGGCTGCTGTTTTCCCTGCCTTCACTTATAAGATGGAGACATCGTTTCCCAAAGAGCAGGGCCCCAGGAGTCCCAGTGAATCTTTACACACCATCCAACAAGCATCCTTTCATGACAGGGCACTTTTCTCTGCCTTGGCAGATGGCCCTCTTTCCCAGCAGTCTTTGTTGCAAGAGCTTTCTGGTACAAAATGGACTGCTTTCTACTCTCTGCTTGTACCCTTACAGCCCGCTCTCTTTCCGCCCAAGAGGCTCACTTATACGTCAGAACAGAGATAGGACATGAACCCAAATCAAACCAATCCCACTGCTGTCGGTTAATTCCAACTTGCAGTGACCCTCGAAGACAGAGTAGAACTGCCATCAAGGCTGTAAATCTTCATGGACGCCCCTACCCCATATCGATCTCTCCCACCAAGTAGCTGCTGACCCTTCAGCTAGCAGGCCAAACCCTTCACCAGCACACTAGCAAGGCTGCTTCGAAAAAGAAACGGAGTCTGGAACAAAAATGCCCAAATCCAAAATCCTACTTCATTGCTTGGACTGGTTAATTCTTTAGCTCTGTTTAAACCTTACAGCTTGTTCTTAATGATTAACGAGTTTTGATCTGTTAAGTGTACAGGAGTCAACAATACCGTCCACCACCCCCACCTCCCCAAACCACACACACAAAATGGTTCCATCGACATAGGGAGGACCTAAGAAATCAGAAATCATTCTCCTACATTTCCAGAAGCCACCTAAACTATTATTGTATCATTTGCGGGGTGGCGCATCACCCAGAAGGAACAAGTGCACTGTGAACTGACTCCAGGCAACCCGATGGACAAGGGGACAGAAAGCTGCCAAACCCGTGGCTCTTGTGATCCATCTTGGCAAGGAGGCCACCGAGCTTTCTCCCGAGATGGCCTTAGTCTGTCTCTGTTCAGCATGACAGCACCATGGCAGCCTTCCCACAGTAGTCTTCATGCCGTTCAGTGATGGCGTCAGATGCCGGCTGCACAGGAGGTGCATTGGCCAGGAACTGAACCTGGGCCTGCCACATGGAAGGCATGGATTCTACCCCAGAACCACTCAGGCCTCCAAAGTCTAAAGGTCTGAGTCTGACGGCCTCAGAAAGGCCCAGCAAACCTGACAACTGGCAGTCTAGGGACACCATCAACAACTGAAGTTTCAGAGAAGTGGAGAGTCCTTTCATGCTAGCATGAAAGCGAAGCACTAGCTTATAGGATAGGCAGCCAGCAGTCAATTGGCTACTCGAGAGGAGGTAGAAGCTAAAGAAAGTCTGGCTAACGCAAAGGCGGGCCTACAGGGAGATATGCCTACATAGCAGGGCCCCTCGGAGAGGCCATGCTGGCCTGGACAGCAAGGCTGGTCTCACAGGACGGTTCCTACTGCTCATTCCAGGAAAGTAATTGCTTTCCCAGCATAAAAGAAACAGACAGGCCCAGAACTAATCCTAGACAGAGTACCGCTTTCTTTCAACCCCAGGCCGCAGAGGCTAATGCCTCGGACCAGGCCCGGGTAAGAAAAGACAAGCAGAAGTGCCTGCTCCTTGTCAGGTGGAGATCTCCAGTTTCCTCTCCACTGGCGTGCTCCTCTGCCTTCCCCGCACCCCGTAAGGCCGCTTTCACCCGCTTCCTGTCAAAAGCAAGCAAGCGCCCAATCTTTCCAATACAGCCCCCACCCCCACTGGGGAAGGAAACCCTTGGATTTCTTTCCAGGACCTGGTCAAGAGAAAAAAGAAGAAGCCGACCAGTTTAAAAGGCGAGATTGTGCGCTCCCCACTCACCAAGCTGAGAGCAGACAGATGGCGGAGGTGGGTGCCACAGGCATGAGGCACAGCCAGGTTACTTTCCATAAGGAACAAGTTGCTGAATGAAGCCATTTCACAACTAATAGTCATACAATCATTTCACTGTTTAAAAAAAAAAGTGGGCGAGGAGAGGAAATGGAGGGGTGTTCCGAGCTCCTCCTTTGAGCAGCAATGGCGCTGCTTTCTAGGATGTTCCGTTGAGATGACACATGTTTCCGCAAGGGTTGTTTGGGTCTTATGTTCAGCCTCCTTCCCCATCCCCCCTTCCAGCCCTTTAGATTTTGGGATTTTTTTTTTTAAGTGAGGTTCAGACAAGTGGGCACTGCTCCTATTACCGGAGGGCAGAGGAAAGACAAAATGAAGACACTGCCCTTCTGGGCGGAAGCTTCACAGGTACTCCATCTCACCAACCAACCTTTTAGCGCCTTCTGAGACTCTTGCTGGACTAAGTTGTTGGGAACCAAAGAAGACGTGCTCCCTGACAAGAGCTCAGAGAGGGGCTCTCTGGGAAATGTTGAAGATAGGGAGCGCTTGTCCGCGCCCCACATTGCCTTGCTGTGCACCCACAGCCGTTTTAGGCACAAGGGGGATGAATGCTTCCTCCTTTTAAACCTTATGAAAGGTTGTGTTGTTTTTTTTTTTAAATAAAACCACCAAGAAATGTATTACCACTTTTTTTCTCTAAGGGAAACTCCTCAATAGAAGTCAACTAACATGGATGAAGATCACTGATGCCATGTTCCCAGATAGGACCACACCGAAAACACTAGGAATTTGCTCTTGGGGCTGTGAAGGCAGTCTGGGGACACCGTGGTTACACATTGGGCTGGGATTCCTAAGGCCAACAGTTTGAAACCTCTAGCTGCTTCGTGGGACACATAAGGCTTTCTACTCAGGTAAAGAGTGACAGTCTTGGAAACACCCAGAGCCAGTTATCCTCTGGTCTACAGGAGGATCATGATGAGTTGACATTGACTTGATGGCAGCGCCTTGTGGCTGTTAACTGCTGGTGACTCCGCTCTGAGACATGGGGATCCCATGTGTGTCAGATAAGAACTGTGTCCAGAGGCTTTTCAAGGTTGAAACCTTTGGGAAATTCGCCAGCCAGATCTGACTTTTGAAGCGCCTCTGAGTAGGTTCAAGCCACCAATTTGGGACAAAGGGTTTATAGGTGTGCTGCTTACACCATCCAAGTACCCCAAACCTCCCTAGAAAAGGGGGCACGTACGCTTGGTTCCACACCTTAAGGGGAGATCATGCAACCATCTGAAAATTTTTAGCCCTAGCAAACTAAGAAACATTTTTAGAATCTTATTATCCAGTTACAAAGAGCCCACATGCCAAATAGTATGCTGGACTACGTAACAGATAAACACAAGTGGTTAGGTTGGATAGTGATATGCAAAAAAGAGAAAAGTTGAATGTGATTGCTATTACATCACCTTTTTCATTGGAAAACATTTAACCTGCTATGAGCTTAATCTCTAGAGGCCAAATGGCACTGTGACAATTTTGCATGCCAGGGACCAAACCCAAGGAGGGGGCAAGTCAAGGTAGGGTGAAGAAGCCGAAATATTCTCACATCCACCATCTACTGTGGCTTCCACCCATGGGCTCTCACTTCTCTTGGGGTGGAACTCTTTCCGATGTGGGGCCTTGCAGGGAGCTGTATTTGCTACTGTGCTGGAGGTGTGAGTCGCATTGCAGAACTCTGGCTCTGAGACTAAGCTACACGAGGAGGCTTTCCAAAGTCTGGGGGAGTGGGACAGAGCAAGGTATGACAAAACAATAACTTATAAATTATCGAGGGTACATGAGGGAGGGGGGAGCGGGGAGGGAAGGGAAAAATGAGAACCTGACACCAGGGGCTTGGGTGGAGAGCAAATGTTTTGAGAATGATGAGGGCAACGAATATACAAATGGGCTTTACACAACTGATGTATGTATGGATTGTGATAAGAATTGTATGAGCCCCTAATAAAATGATTTTTTTTAAGTCTGAGGGAAATGGATTGAAAAGAGAATGGAAACTTTCCATGAACTTTGGGAAGCCCCCTCGTATGAACTCTCATGTCCAGAGAGGAAGTAGTGACTGCTAAAGATAGGGAGTTTCACTCTAGAGATTCAAAACCAGAGGAACATGTTCTCAAATGGGTTGTGGTGACGACTGTATGACTCTTCATGTTGTGGCTGAATTATTGAACTGTATGAGATGTGGATGAAGCAACAATAAAACCGAAATGTAGGTGAAGGGAGACTTTGATCAGTGTAAGTGTGTTAGTCTGGGTACACTAGAGAAACAAATCCACAGAAAAATGTATAAGAGTTTTATGTAAAGGGTGGGTGTATATTAAGAAATCATCCCACCCCAGTGCTGCCAAGACCACAAGTCCAACTTAACCCATATGTCCAACACCAATCTACACAGTCCTCCTCAATCTCACAAAAGACACGCAATGCCACCGACTGCAGGAAGAAAGCAAAATCAGTGGACGTGTAAGCATCTCAGCGCTCGCAGGGGTCTCGACACGACTGTTCCAGCATCCAGGGCTGCATCGGGGTAGATTAATGTGGCTTCTCCTCATGAATGTCTCGCAGGAAGTGAGGCTTGCCAGCTGAAGCAGGGAACTGGCTAAGGCAGCTGCACCCTTGTCCGACCATCAGAAAGCAAGAGACCCGAGAACTAGAAAGGTGAGGCTCACCAAGCCATTTATCTCTCCGCCTTTCAATTAACCCCACGTGTGTTTATTGGCCAGGTTGGTGCAATAACCTTTAACTATCTCAGTAAGACATGAAAAACATAAAAGTAATTTATAAATTATCAAGGGTTCGTGAAGGAGAGAGGGTGTCGAAGGGAGAGGAAAAAATGAGGAGCTGATACCAAGGGCTCCAATAGAAAGCAAATGTTTTGAGAATGATGATGGCAACAAATGTACAGATGCGCTTCACACAACAGATGGATGGATGGATTGTGAAAAGAGTTGAATGAGCCCCCAATAAAATGATTTTAATTTTTTTAAAATACAATTTCAAAGAAAACACTACAATATCTGGAGGGGGAAAGAGGAGCTGATATCAAGGTGTTCAAGAAGCAAGACAATGTTTTGAAATGGATTGTGGTAGCGATTGTACAACACTGCTTGATGTGATTGAACGATGGATGCAATGATATGATGTCTGGATTTGCTCCTAATAAAATGGGTTGGGAGAAAAAAAGAAGTTTTGGGAAAAAAAGCAACCCTTCATCCAGTCCTTGTATCTATTTTTACACAACTAAAAGTACTAACAGTTTTTTAAAAAAACAGAAAACAATGAAGGGGAAAGACATGGGGATGAAGCCTCCAACAAAATCCTAGGAACCTAGACTAGGGATGTGAACGGCCCTCTAACTGGGAAGTGGACTGTGACTGAAATCTGTATCTGTACCTCTCTCTTTCACCAGGGTAAAACCCCAGCACCTTGAAATCTGCTCTCCCTTTTAACCCATTTTAGTTTACTTCGTTAGATGCTTCTGTGACCAACGAACCAACACTGTTTAAGTTCTCCTGATGCACTCTGACATAGCACTCACTACTGTTAAACCCATACACTATTTTGGTTGATTCAAATAAATTGATATTTTTTATGGGTCAGGGTTCCACAAGATCTGCAATAGAGCTTCTATCCTCATTTCCACTTACTGGTGCTACATGTTTATGATATGGCTTGACAAGACATTATTCTCCATGATTTGGGGATTTCTCCAAGATTTGTAGAAAAGTTTTGTTTTCATTAAAGCATACTATACAACAGGGGAAAATGAAGAAATAAATACCAATTCAAAACTGGGTGGGCCTGGGGGACTGACTCAATCACTCACAGAAAATCATGCTGATGAGCTGACGGTGGAATTCACTATCTTTTACAGAGGAAGTTACGTTAAGTCTTTTTACGATCTTTTTCAGACTTTAGAGTTTGCAACAGGGAAATGCTTTGCTTAGAAGAAATGGGTTCCCTGCTTTACCTTGGCTACCAGGAAGTCCCCAGAAGTGGTGCTGTCAGATAAGTGTGGGCCTTCCAACCATAAGGTGAACAGTTCAAATCCACCAGCTGCTCCAAGAGGAAGATGATCCATCCCCTATCAGATTGATCAATCCTCAGAAATCCTACAAACAGCCACTCTGGGTTGCCGTAGGTTTTTGGAATAAGATGTCCACTGGTCAAGTCATGGATCAAGGGACTACTCATTTGCTATGATGTTAGCCTTGGTTTTGAATTTCTTTAGCCGATCTTTCCTCTGAGACTGTAGGAATAGAAAGCAGTCTTTCTCCCTCAGAGGGGCTGGTGGTTCGGAACTGCATACCTTGGGGATCACAGCCCACTGCGTAATGAGAGACCATTCTATGCTGTCCTATCAGGTCGCCGTGCGTCAGAAGTGACTTTGTGGCAGTGAGCTGAGTTGCTCCCTCCTCCAACTGTCTTTCTGTTTTCACTTTCCACTGAATGAGCTGACCCACAAAATGTATTCAAAAGGCCCAGCGTGAGCAAAAGCTAGTTGTTGCTATTACAATAATACTAGTAATAATGTTAGTAGGAAACTTAATGAATATGGATTAAATAAATGTACTCTAGGTCAACAGTAAATGCCCGTGATTGCTTCAAATACCAGATTCACTCCTGTCATACAAAGCATATTATAATTGCATCCAAACACTATAGAAAGAAAATGACATGATTTCTAAAAGTTTTCGATACTGCCACTTCTAAAAAGCTACAGCCACATGCTTCAAGAATAAGCCCCTGGATGTCATTAGTGTGGCTGAATTGAACATGTCAACACCCGAAGTGGTGTTTTTTACAGGGTATGGTCTCCACAACAATTTTTAAAAGGGTTCTTTTTTTTTTAAGCATCAGTCACCACACCCTTTAAAAACTGCACACCTGACATGTGAGAGACCAATAGATTTCCATTAGTAAAGCAATTAGAGCTGATGAAATCATGTTCGGCTTTTCTCAGTGGTTTTATTTGAGATGGGAAGATATATACACACACATATATATTGTATATATCAATATTGATTGATTAAATAAAACAAATATTAGGAAAGAAAGGGGAAAGAGAGAGAGAAATGAAGGAGAATGGCCCTTTCAAGGTTGTACTCAACTGCATTCAAAAGACCATGAGCTTAACTCCACACAACTAAGTAACACACTTAAGTGATGCGGGATTGGAAGAAATTGGGGGCATTTGATGTTTGCCTAGAGTATAAGTCCCTGCTCTTCTTTCTTGATTCAATTAATCATCCGTTTTCCTTCGTTTTGAAAAAGGGACTAGTCCCATTGAAATACTCTTAACTACAATTTTGGCACCCTGATGGTGCCACAACCTACAAACCATGGGGCTGGCAGTTTGAAACCAACAGCTGCTCCGCAGGAGAAAGATGAGGCTTTTTACTCCTGTGAAGAGTTACAGTCTCGGTAACTCACAAAAGCACTTCTACCCTGTCCTACAAGCTCTGCATCGCCATCAACTCAATGGCAGCGAATCTGGCTTTTAGAGGGCGCAGTGGTTCAGCAGCAGAAGTGATTCGCAATTGGAACCCACCCAGTGGGTTGGGCCTGGCGATCGAGCCGCTCTTGCAAAAGTCACAACTGAGAAAACCCTGTGGCGTCATTCTACTCAGTCACATAGGGTGGCTATGAGTTGAAAATTGCTTCCACAGCACCTAACGACAACATGGCCAAATACAAGTTTATGGTCTGCTGGGCAAAGTCCCCAACCGGGGTGACCATCTCTTCAAGGTGAAGGCCCACTACTTACTCAGCACCACGAGAACAGCTCCGGGTTTGCCAGACGCCCTCTGATGACACATCTATAATAACTGCCAACAATGGGTGAAATTTTCCTTTCTGACCTATTTTGGCTCGGCAAAGATATTTCATGTTTGAGGCCATTTCTATTTGATAAAATGTCAGCTTTTACATATCCATGGTTAACAGATCCCCCCCCCAGTAAAAAATAAAACACTCAAGCTTCCAGCACAGCCTCAAAGCCATTTGTGAAATTAAGAAGTGCGTCAAAGGCAACCGCTTCCCTTTTTTCTTAGTGACCAGCTTGCACGCCTCTCCCATTAAAAAGAGGGCTCCAATTTTTTTTGTGGTTGTTATTCCTTTCCGCAAAATATGATGATACAACAGCTGCCGGGACTTCGAGAAGGAAAACAAATATCCTGTCTGAACAGCAAAGCTGCCATTTGTTTCGCGTGTGAATATGGTCCGTTGCAGAAATGCCATCTATAAATTTACCTAGGTGGAGGGACTCGGAGCTGGATGCAAAAGAAATATAGACTTTTCCCTTTCAAAGGCAAAGTGAGCTCAGGAAGGATTAGCAAGGAAAGCTGGTTGAACTGGAGACCTACTTTAATAAATAGAGGGGCTTTTGTTTTGTTTTAGTTTTGCTCTTTTGTACTTAACACAATGGTTGCAATTAAGATGGCTGTTCCTGAGGTGTTTGAAGCTAGTCTCTTCCCCAAAGTAAGTGTTACACATCTCTGAATGTCCTATTTACACCCTTCATTTGCTCAGCCAGCCCTTTTATTACAGAGCCAGGCGAGACAAACAAGCTGGGCCCCAGATCCATTATCCCCGACTCTGCTTCTCCATCCTTCCCTTCCTCCTGGAGCTCAGAGGCACCAAGAAATGATTAGGAGATTGCTGGTGAAAACGGTCTCTCTTATGTGTGAGAATAGAGTCCTTGGGGGGTGCAAAAGGTGTCACCCAACAAAGCTACCAACTCAACACTTGACCAGTCCAAACCAGTGGGAGATACCTAGGAAGAAAGTCCTGGTAATCCGCTTCCCAAGAGTTCTCCGCTATGTAGAGTATAGGTCTCCTCTGCCTTGTACGGGGCCAGCATGAGTCAGAAGCAACGAGATGGCAACTGGATTGATTTGGGTTTTGCTGCATGGAAATAAATAACCTGCATGAGACAAATAACCACTCCTTCCAAAGACTTTGGAAGTCCTGGTGGCATAGTGGTAATGTGTTGGGCTGCTAACAGCAAGGTCAGCAGGTCGAAACCCCCAGCTGCTCAGAGGAAGAACTAGGCTTTCTACTCCTGTAAAAGAGTTACAGTCTCAAGGAGGAATGAGATGGGGGGGGGGGAGGCATTAGAGCTGACTGTGATTTATATATATATATATATATATATATATTAGGAGTGGCTTTACTATGGAAGTGTATGTTATGTGAACATATCAAGAAAGCTACTGGGGGAAAAAAGAACCCTAACTTGACCTACGACTGCCATGAATGCAGGAGGAAGAGTTTTTGTTAGGGGACAGTGAATGTCAGTAGAACAATTTGGAGAGGGATAACAATTACAGATGTATAACACAAAGGTCTAATCAGTGGCGCTGGATTATGCAGATAGAAGTTGTTCAATGGGTTAATGCTTTGTTGTCTGTTATCTTTGCCAAAATGGAAAAAATACATGAAAAATAATGAGTACACGGTAAGTTTTTCTAAAATTGATTGTGGTAAAGATTGTACAACTCTTCTTGATATGATTGAACTATGAAATTGTATGATACGTGGACAAAGAATCGAGAGCAAGAGAAATTTAGTATTGGAAATTCACAAGGGGC
The DNA here is from genome assembly GCF_050624435.1 of Tenrec ecaudatus. Taxonomy (NCBI): domain Eukaryota; kingdom Metazoa; phylum Chordata; class Mammalia; order Afrosoricida; family Tenrecidae; genus Tenrec; species Tenrec ecaudatus. Next base: position 148,606,172 of record NC_134548.1, read on the forward strand.
AGTTCTACCCGGTCCTACAGGGTCATTATGAATCTGCATCAACTTGATGGCAGTGCGTTTGGTTTAGACGGAGGTGTTTTTCTGTTTGTTTTTCCGAAGACTTTAAGTAACCACAGATTGATTTATCCTCTTCTACATCTTAGCCTACACCAAGAATGCTTTACAGCACAGGGACCATTTGAACAATTAGATAACAGGAAACGAAATGCTTACTTCTGTTATTAATTGGCAAGTTTATCCTTGTACAATAAAAGCTGGAAATCTGTGTAAGACGGAATCCTGTCAGAGAAGAAAAACTCGAATATTTTCCATTCAGCTGAGTGACATGAAAGTGGTTAAGACTGCACCCTGTCAGAGGCAGAAGACTCCTAAGATTCGGGGCGAATGGGCAAGCCTGTAGAGTTCAGACTCTCACAGGTTTCACTGTAGTAATCACAGATTTATAGTATTTTTAAGAAGGCAGGCCTATCCCTAAAGATAACGGAATATTATTCACCCATTAAAAGAAATGTGTGTCAGGGTTGTATCACCTCATCATACTTATTCAATCTTTATTGTGAGCAAATAACCTGAGGAGCTGGACCATATGAAAACTCAACATCGGCACTGGAGGGGGTCTTATTAACACGCTGTAATACACAGATGACACAACCTCACTTGCTGAAAGGGAGAAAACTTGAAGCACTTGATAATGAACATCAAGCATTGCTGCCTTCACTATGAATTACAACTCAATGCAAAAAAAAAACTAAAAATGTAACAATGGGACCAATAGGTAACATTAAAAGAAATACAGAAAAGTCTGAAGTTGTCAAGGATTGTGTCTTACTTGGGTCCACAGTCAATTCTCATGGAAGCAGCAGTCTAGAGATGAAATCACACACTGTATTAGGCTAATCTTCTGCATACGACCGCTCTAAAGTGTTGAAAAGCAAGGATGTTCTTTTGAGGACTAAAGTATGCCTGACCCAAGTCATGGTACTTTCAATCGTTTAATATTCCTATGCATATGAAAGTTAGACATTGAATAAAGAAAACCAAAGTAGCCTGGATGTCTTTGAAACATGGTGATGGAGACATACACCCAGAATGCTCCTTGGAGGCAAGGATAATGAGAATTGGTTTCACATGCTTTGGCCATGTTGTCAGGAGAGACCAGTCCCTAAAGAAGGATGTCATGCTTCGTGAAGTCAAGAGACAGCGAAAGAGAAGAAGGCCCTCGCTGAGATGGAGTGACACAGTGGCTGCAATCGTGGACTTGAACGTCACAACAATTGTGAGGATGGCGCAGGACCGTGCGGGCGGTGCGTCCTGTTGTACGCAGGGTTACTAGGCAGTGGACCATAAGGAGAAATGAAGCCCTGGCACATGCCAAAGGAGAGACGAACCTTGAAAGCATCACACTGAGGGAACTCTGTCCCAAAAGGACAAAGATTATATGATCTGGCCTAGAGGAAATCTCTAGAACCCAGCTCTATAGAATCCCAAGATAATTAAAGTGCCCACGGGGGGTGGGGAGGAGGGGCAGAGGAATGGAGTCTTTGCCTCAGGAATGTGGAATGTATGCACATGGTGTTAGTAGCATTGAGAAATGGATGGCAAGAATGATTACACAAAAGAGAATGAAGCTGAGTCACTCAAAAAAGACTAGGGTAGATACAATTGATGGACGGAATGTTCTACGAGCTGTAAAAGGCCCCAATAAAATGATCTTTAAAAAGGACAAGTAAAAAAAAAAGCGTTGCCATAAAATCATAGAAACCTTTATTAAACAAAAATATCTACATGTGAAACTATTACTCCTTGGCATAACCTCCCCCAGGTCTGCACATTTCCGAAGGTGGGGTTTCCATCTCACTAAGCCGTCACTCAAACTCACTACCATGGCGACCGTGTTGGCTGACAGGAAGACTGCAGGGCAGTGCAGAACCTAGTCTGCGGGTTTCCAAGACCGTGACTATGCGGGGAAGTACAACGCCTCTTCTTTCTCCCAAGGAGCAGCTGTTGGTTTCTATTTGCCAACCTTGAAGTTAGCAAGACAAGATGTAACACACCACGCCAGTATTTATGGCAATAATCAGGGACTCAAATCATGTTCTTGGAGTTTGTGGAACTAAAAGTCTTGAAGGTGCCAATGCAGGGCAGTAGGGTACATGGGGTAAGGATTCCCAACAAAATTCCCATAAGACAAGCCTTACTACCGTCAAAGAATGAGCAGGTGCACTGTCGTGTGTGTGTGTGTGTGTGTGTGTGTGTGTGTGTGTGTGTGTGTGTGTGTGTAAATTCCTTGATACAACTTTCCTGTCCCTTTCTGGCACCAATGGAGTTTTTCATTTCTCTTAAAACTTCTTCATAATAATTTCCTCTGATCAACCTGTGTCTTTGAAGACAGTTTATCAAGATGGTACCTCTGGAATCCCCAAACAGTCACCCCATGGCCTTCTGAGCTGACCTCTGTCTTGAATTTCACAGGCTTAGCAGATTCCTTTGAAAGCCACTGTTTTCGCAGGACCTTTGTTTGCAAGGCACCCCAAGGAGACTAAGACAAGCGTATGACTGAGAGAACTTGCCTGTGGCCGTCCGCTGGGCAGAGACAGGCTCAAGCATGTTTGGTTGGGAGATACTTGTGCACACAAGGACTGGATACTGTAGCAATGCTTTTTGACCTACTTGTGGAAACAGTTAAACTGGCAAATGCTTGGTTAGGTACATTTCTACTCCAACCAAAAGAGAGAGTATATATCACCACAACCTGCTCTTCGGAAGTAAGCAAGACTTGACCCTTACAAACAGTGGTCAGCTCATGACATTCAGCCCGTGGGAACTGCACTCTTTTGTTATTAAGATGTCATCTGACCTTCAACAGAAGAGGGGTCTGGATCTCAAATGGCTAGAAGCCTTTGCTTGTCATATGGAACCACAAGGAATGCTGCAAATCCCCCAATATTCCTTTCGCTTGAAGGAAAACTGCCAGCCATGAGAGCCAGGGTATAGACATCCTCCGGCCACAGAAAGCCTCCCCAGGGCTTGGAATCTCTGAACTCACCAAAAGCTAGCACCCTGTTTTGTGCATGCTCTTTGATGGGAAAAATCAATTGTTGGAAAGGGCAGAAGTCAGTGCTCTGGCCTGTGGTGGGAGGCCACGAGAACATTGACCCTCCAGCCATGGTTGTTAACACCCTATCTCCTGTCCTGCCTCAGCACCCACTACCCAATGCCCCCAAAGAGGCCTGCCCTCTGAGTAGCCTGTGGACACAAATGATCATACATGAGGGCTTCAGGAGGGAGGAAGGTATCCTGCCACCAATGGGCAGATGCATTCGATGCACTTGACCAAACCAGAGTTCTACGGGAGCAATCACAGCGAGGCACACCCCATGCCAATAGCCAGTGTGTCTCTGGTCTCTTGGCTGCAGAGATCATAGAGCCACAACGGCCTGCAGCCCTTCAGCACTCAGGACTATGCGGGCTCCTCTGCAGACCATCCTGAGGGCTCAAAGCAGCAGTACAGCAACTAGAGGTATTCGCTTGGCCTCATCAGGTGCCCATGTGTCCGTTCACTACAACTACGGCCAGAGTAGGCCAGCAGAGAATGCCCCATCTCCTCAGTACCCTCCAGCAAGTTCTCTGGAATCCCTCTTCAAACCCAAAACAGACTCTGGCCATTCACGTACCTTAGGGGGAGTGTGTGGTTAAAGAAAGAGCCCCTCAGGCTTACATGTTCGGTCAAAATAGTCCAGAAAAACTCCTCTTCATCCCTGTTCACAAATGGTCCCAACCCGACCCAAGGCCAAGGGCCTCCGCTAGGAGCAGTTAGCCTGACTGTCACAGAATGTGGATTTGTAGAATCGCTGAGTTTCACCATTTGGGCTGTCGGCTCTGCATGTGTGAGAGGCCTGGCCCAGGCTGAATGAATGCTTGAAACTGCATGCAAGGTGCCCATTTTCTACAGGTGGGGGTCCAGTGTCTCACCTCACACTCACAAATCCCAAAGAGTCCACGGTTCTTACGGAACGCATTTTTTTTACCAAGAGCTTCTCACCTGCAAGGAACACACACTCTTTCACCAAAGTATTTTTTTAAGTGCCAAACAACCCAGTAGACATTAAATCGAGCAGTGGATAAAAGAGGTAAAGTCCCTGCCCCCAGGACAGATGGTGCCAACTGCTTAGAAGAAGAAAGCGTAGAGATATGTGAAGAGTGAGGCGGGGGGCGAGGGGGGGGGCGGGAGGTCTGTTTAGAGAGGGTCCAGGAAGGACTTCTCTAGTACAGGTAGCAAGTAGGCAGAGCCAGGTAATGTGTCAAGGGGAGAGCCATACTGGTGCAAGGAGAATGTTCGAGGCATTGTGTATAACCAGTGAGAAAACTACTACAAAGATCAAAGAAACCCAAGTGGACCAATGGTTACCATGGCTGAAGTAGGAAGAGTTTTTGTTCAGGGGCACTGAGTTTATGTTAATGGTGGTGGAATAATTTGGAAAAAGATCTCAGTAATAGTTGTGCAACATCAAGAGCATAATCAAGGGCACCGGATGAGACCGTAGACGTTGTGGGGTTGGAGAATGCTGTGCTGCGTATCGTCTTGCCAAAATTAAATAATAACCATCATCTGAACAACGAGTAACAAGGAAGAAGAAAATGTTTAAAATTAATGGCAGTGAAGATTGTACAACCCTTCTTGATATGATTGAACTATTGAATTGCATGATAGGTGAAGCTCCAATGGGTCTGTTTACAAAAAAGAAAAGAGAAAAGGAAAAAGAAGACGTGCAAAGGCCCCGAGCATGCCTGGTGTGCTCATGAAGAGCAGAGAAAGCAGCAGGGCTGGGCAGGGGGTGGAAGGCAAGAGAGGAAGTGAGAGGAGAGAGCACCTTGTGGGCCCGGTGCCTGGGCTTTCACCCTGCACGCAGCAGGAGAAACCAACAAACGATGGGGATCTGATTTAGATTCTCAGGATGGAGCTCGCAGCTGGGTTCCGAACAGATGGAAGATGGGAGTGGCGGGGTGTGGAGAGCTGGAGCAGGGAGGTGGCGTTAGAGGTGACTGAGATGACCCAAGCAAAAGATGCTGCAGGCTGGCACCAGGTTGGGAAATGGTAAGAAGTAATCACTCTTAAAGAGATGGCTTAAAAGCGGGTGCTGAACGCAGGGACTCAAACTGGCCCTGTGAGTTTCCAAGGCTGTAACTCAGTGCGAGTAGAGAGCCCCGTCTCTGGTGGGTAGCAGCTCCCCATGTCCCTACTACACTGCCACGAAAGGAACATCTAAGAGGAAACCAGCCCCCTCCAGTCACCTAAAGCTTTGTTGCCTCCCAAGAAAGGTGACCCAGTCCCTTATTGTGGTTCTTTCTTGGTTTGCGCTCCAGCCTGCGGGATGCAAGCCTGTCTTCAAAGACGTCCACCAATGCTTAATGATCTATTAACCTCCCACCAGGACAGTCTTGGCCTGCTCCTACTCCTCCCCAGAGGTCCAGGTCCACTGGACCTGAAAGGGGAGGGGGAAAAAAGACTGTTCCAAATGGGGGCCAAGCAACGAAGCAGAATATTAACTAACCAGCCAGCTGGGGACATTTAGTTCAAAATCAGTTTCAAGTGAACCCATTGCACTCTGCTTTTTAAAAGAAGAAAACCTTCACGCACAAAGGCTCCTCCCTCCTACCCACCCGCCCCAGAGTTTCCCAACTTCTTGGTCAGGGGACTCTCTGTGAAGGCCTGATTTTAAAACTTTCTGGGTGAAAACGTGGCCTTTTGGGTTGGTTTTTTTTTTTTTAAATCTTCACATGGGGAAATATTCTCTAATGAAGGCAATTTTAACAATAGTAGATAATAATTTGACTATAAATTGTAAGGAATGTAATGACTGCTTATTCTGGCACCAAAGAAACAGGACTTTCTGTGAAGTGGCTGCCAAGAAAAATGATCCTCCCACTCAGACTGTTAACCACATGCTTTACGCTGCTGTTTGCAAGGACAGAGCTTTGTTTGCATCTCCAACCATACACCAGACTGAAAACTCAATGGAGACAGCCCAAGTGGTGGGAGAAAAACAATAAGTGAAGCAGGAGGGGGACTAGTCTTCGGTGGCTCAAGGCTGGCTGAGATGTGGCACCACAGGGTTGGGAAAGCCCTAGAGTCCACAAGGAGCCTCTTCCAGGCTGTTTCTGGAGACAGCAGGCCCAGCACAGAAGGAAAATGTCTGGCTTTAAGAGGCTTACACAAGCTAACCTGCCACCGTAGCTGGGAGAAGGACAAGCCTGAAAAGAATGGGCTGGGATGAAGCAGAGAGCAGATTCCGGAGACGATGACAACAATCCTGCCTGGAGCCCAGCCTGGTAGGAAGGCTACATGAAGCACTAACAGGAGCGAAGGGCCCTTCCAGCAACACACCCCTCTCCGCAAGCCGAGCCACCACACAAGGAAAACTGAGGCCAAAGGAGATGCGCCACCCATCCGCCTCCCAGGTTGAATGCAGAGCATAGGGTCACCTCCAAGCAAGGTAAGAAATAGCATCCCATCACAGATTTAAGTGAAAACTGGGTGGGGGCATATTTTCTTCTCATCTGGTTGTCTAGAATTGGATGTATTTGAATTTTTAAACATCCACGAAATAGCCTAAAATCAATCCCATTCAGAGGAGATGGCCAAAACTTTATTCCTAGAAGATACCAAAGGGAACAATCATGCTTGAACTGTTTTTGTTTTGTTTGGAATTCAGAAGGATGTCCCAAGCAACTACCACGGGCCACGGAATGTGACAGGGATGGAAGGTACCAGTCCGGTAGATTGGGCAGAAGTGGAGCACAGGTTTCTTTGAGGTTCAAACAGCAGCATGGTCAAACAAGGCTCATTACACGTGTCCTCGTTCTTAAGACAGCACTCAGATGCTAACAAACGCTGGCCGTTCAAATCCACCCAGAGGCACCTCAGAAGAAAGGCCTGGCTGTCGTTTTGTTGTGTGAAGGAAGGGTGATTGGAAGTCTTATCGACTCTCCAGGGCAGAGTAAAACTACCCCAAATGGTTTCCTAGGTTATAATCATTACGAGAATCTTTTCTCCCATGGAGCCTCTGCTAGGTTTGAAACAGAGAACTTTCTGTTAGCAGCTGAGTGCTTTAGCCACTGTGCCACCATGGCCAAAAAACAATCTCTTGGAGACTGGCCATGAGTCAGAACAGACTCAGCAGCAGTGAGGGCCCTAAAACTCTTAAGGGTCTCTGTGCTTATGATTATCCATTTACTTCACTTGGTGAATGTTTAAAAGATAAGCCAAGATTCAAATATTTAAATCTGGCACCACTAACTGTTACACTCTTGCCTCTTGTGACTTCAGCTGAGCACAGCAACTTGTTACAATATTGGGAACTAAAGGCAATATAGATGTTCTGGAAGGCTTAGGGGCAAAAGTGCATACAGAGCCTGACACGGTGAACAACAAATAAATAAGCCACAGAATAAACAGGATAGCTTTTCACTGCCCCTGGAAGACGTAAACTTTCCCTCTTTTCAAGCCGAGGTTTTGGTATCTCAAAGACTGTCAAAGGAATGTGAAATGGTTAAAGTTTATTGTGCCAACTTGGCCGATAAACACATGTGGGGTTAATTGAAAGGTGGAGAGATAAATGGCTTGGTGAGCCTCGCCTTTCTAGTTCTCTGGTCTTCTTGCTTTGTGATGGTCGGATCAGGGTGCAGCTGCCTTAGTCAGTTCCCTGCTTCAGCTGGCAAGGCTCACTTCCTGAGAGATATCCCTGAGGAGAAGCCACATGAACCTACCCCGATGCAGCCCTGGGTGCTAGAGCACCCATGTGGAGACCCCTGCCAGCGCTGAGATGTTTGCACATTCACTGACTCAGCTTTCCCCCTACAGTCGGCATCATTGCGTCTGTTTTGTGAGATGGAGGAGGACTTTGTGGATTGGTGTCAGACATATGGGTTAATGTTGGGCTTGTGGGCTTGGGCAGCACTGGGTTGGGATGTTTTCTTGATGTGCACTTAACCTTTATATAAGACTCTCTCTTATACGTGAGTTTCTGTGGATTTGCTTCTCTAAAGTACCCAGACTGACACAGAATATTTTCTAAAACAGTGTTTTCACGCAAAGAACACAGGCACTATGCTAGAACGCTTTTACCTTATTTCATCATTCCTACATGCTATAAACATGGGTGTTATTTGCTCCTTCCCACCCCAAAAGCTAACTAAAAGAAACCCACCCTCCCACCCCATGAAAGTACACATTCTTTCATGTCAAAATATATCAAGCACACAAAAAATTTTTGAAACAAAAAATATATATATCAAGCACAAGATCGTCACTTGATTCCAACTCACAGCAACCCTATCAGACAGTACAGCACAGTGCCATAGGGTTTTCCAGTCTGTCATCTTCATAGGGACAGAAGGTCAGGTCTTTTCTCCCAGAGCTGCTGGTGTGGTTTGAACTGTCAACCTTTCACTCAGCAGCCAAAATCTTGACTACTGCATCATCACAACTCCAAGTAAGATGTGGGGTCATAAAGTCCACTAGTGAGCTCCAGGCTTCTACCTGGGCTTCTGAGTTTTTGCTCCCCCGCCCCACCAAAGGTCTCAACGGGCTCCTAAGTAGAGCAAAGAGATGCTAGGGAAGAGGTGCTAGCGAAGAGGTGGGAGGTTCACATTCACCCAGAGGTGCCACGGAAGACAGGCCTGGCAGTCTACTTTTGAAAAAACAAACCACTGCACATTCTCTGGAGCTCCATCCTACTCTAACACAGGGTTGCCACTCAACAGCCACTGGTTAAACTGCCTACACACAGCCTCTTCTAGATCTCTCGTTCTGCTCCAGGCCTTCCCCAGCCTCTGTTGAATTGTCACCTCTCATTTCTCCCGGATGTCAAGTCTTGCCTGCCTCCAAGACCCTCCTTTCTGCCTCTCTATCCTCCTCAAACAACACCTCCTGGCCCGGCTGATCTGGGTAGCGAGATAAACAAAGCATGTGATCTTCTCACTTATAAACCCGTTATTCTACCTAATTAGAATGTAAGCGCCTCCAAACGCCCGGTTCCTGCTTTAAAGTTCTTCTGCGTGTCCAGTACCGAGCCTGCTGCTTGGGCTAGTAGAACTATGCCATCAGTGATCACGGACAAGACCGTTCTAAAGGCCTTTCCTCTATGGAGAATGCCTGGGCTCACTGACAGCTGTCTCTATCCTTTAGCTTTTCTGCTTACTTCCACATTCCCAGCTGTGTTCTGCTTGGTGGTGCCGGCCACAAGCCTAGGGATTTACTGTACTTCTATTTCTTGATAAGATACTTGAGAATAAACACATGACAAAGAGGACATTAAAGTGAAGGATAAAGGAGTTGGTGGTGGTGGTGGTGGTGGTGGTGGTGGTGGCGGTGGCGGTGTGTGCCTTAACCAATAAACAGAAACAAATATCACCTCGGACGCTGACCCTTACTCAACAAATGATAGCGAGGCTGTATTCTTTCCTAAGTCTCTCCAAAGCACTCTCTAAGTCCGTGTATTAGGATTCTGCCCTTAATAAAGTATCCACTGGGTGTGGCTTACACTGGTCACCTTGATTTTCAAAATATTATCATCTTCCAAGTTCAACAGGCCTTCCACTTCAATGCAAGGTCACCAATGATGAAAGTCAGCACGCCCTGATTCTCCATGAACAGGGATGAGGTTCTAGGGGACACTGACCTGTAGAACTCAGAATCGCTGGTTCCCCGAGATGGAAAAGACCTCAGAGACCATGTTGGGTGGGATTCTCAACATGGGCTCCTCATCAGAACCACTGGGGCCTTTTTCAAATACACATTCACTGCCTCCGCCCCCACCCCCCTGGAAGGCAGCTTTAATGGCCATGGGCTAGCCTCAGAGTGGTTCAAACACAAAGAACCAAAGATTTAGTCTAGCCCCACATGTGCCCCACCCCCATCTTTCAGATGAAAAAATTGAGACCCAAAGGGAATCAGTTCACCAAAGCTATCTGACAACTAACTAATGTGCGCCCGCGCCCACCACCCCGGGAGAAAGGTTGGGTAGCCAAGCAACCACACCCACCCTGCACATAAAAATTTCTCCATCTATCAGAAGCAACAAAACCCACATGGAAGAAACACACTAGCCTGTGCGATCATGAGGTGTCAAAGGGAGCAGGTATCAGGGATCAAAGAACAAAAAATCCTATCATTGTGTGCGCACCTTCCCAATACGATCACTGAAGACAAAAGAGTGCATAAGCAAATGTGGTCTCCAAAAAAAAGAAAGCTGATGATGTCCAGCTAGCAAAAGAGATAGTGTCTGAGGTCTTAAAGGCTTGAAGGTAAACAAGCAGCCATCTAGCCCAGAAGTAATAAAGCCCACATGGAACAAGAACACCAGCCTGTGTGATCACAAGGGATCAGGTATCATGCATCAAGGTATAAAAAATTATATCGTGAATGAGGGGGAGTGCAGGTTGGGGACCCGTAGCCCATCTGTACGTAACGGGACACCCCCTTACTTAAGGGTCGTAGAGGAGACGAGCCTGTCAGGGTGCAATGTAGCAATGAAGAAACATACAACTTTCCGCTAGCTTTTTAATGCTCCGTCTTCCCCCCTCCCACTATCATGATCCCAATTCTACCTTAGAAATCCAGCTAGACCAGAGGATGTACACTGGTACAGATAGGAACCGGAAACACAGGGAATCCAGGACAGATGATCCCTTCAGGACCAGTGGTGAGAATGGCGATACTGGGAGGGTGGAGGGAAGGTGGGGTAGAAAGGGGGAACCGATAACAAAGATCTACATATAACCTCCTCTCTAGGGGACGGACAACAGATAAGTGGGTGAAAGGAGACATCAGACAGTGTAAGATATGACAAAATAATAATAATTTCTAAATTATCAAGAGTTATTGAGGGAGGGGGGAAAATGAAGAGCTGATACCAAGGGCTCAAGTAGAAAGCTAATGTGTTGAGAATGATGACGGCAACATATGCACAAATGTGCTTGACATACAATGGATGGATGTATGGATTGTGATAAGAGTTGTCTGAGCTACCAATAAAATGATTTAAAAAAAACAACTCCATCTAGAGACATATGATTTCCTCCCCTATTCTATAGCTAGCCTCAAGAAGCCCCTGTTCGCATGTAAACCTCTTGTGAAGGTTCATTGCCTTGAAAGCCCACTGGCTAATGGGTGAAACCCTAAACCTTTAAGTTCCCAAAGTGATTTGACCGACTGTCCCCTTTTCAAATGGGGAAAGGGGGGGGGGGAAGAAGCAGCACCCCCGGCGATGAAAAACAGTGGTCCTGTGGCCCCTGATCTAGGATAAAGTGTAGGCAATGTGCTTTCTTACAGTGCCCCCTGGATCGTTCCAGCACCCGCTAAGGGGTGGTATCACCCACTTTGCAACATACTGTATTGCATGCACTGTGGCCGCATGCTACCTCTCTCTCTAAGAACTCCAGGAGAAGAATCAGGCCAACATTCTTCACGAAGTAACCCTGCTTTCCTTTCCACAGGATGGATGCAGTCTGTCCTTCCCACCACTAGCAGCACACACATCTTTCCACCCGCTGGCAAGGTTAGCCTCCAATACGCTCTCGGTCCAGACTTTGGAGTAGCTACCTGCCATGCCTCGCTCCTCCCCTGGCTTCCACTCTGCCTGTTTTGTGTGCAAGATGCTTTTTCTCTCTACAGCAGCCTCTTTGACTCTGCCAGTTCGTCATGTCGGGTCCTTTTTAATTCTCCCTAGCAGCTGGTCTTTTTGATGTCTGGCTCACATTTATCTGGGTTTCCAATAAGATGTTTTTGCATCGTTTCCAGGCTTCCTGGAGGTTATTGACTTTTTTTTAACTCTTCCATTCAGGTTTTTTTCTCCCTAATTTCTAACATTTGTATGAGTTTCTTTCTCTGAAGCTGAATACCTGGCTGATAGATTGCTTTGATTTTTCTCTGCCACCAGATTGCTGAATTAAACACAACAGAACGTAAATATAATATTGCAAATTACCTCCAGGATGGAATCGCTTCATGAATTTTCTGTACTTTCCTGTTCCTGATAGTAAGCAACAGATGTTTAAGCAAGTGTGATTGAAAATGCTAGAGCTTACCTGTTCGTACTTCAGCGTGCATGTCTGACATCCACACGCATGTGGTCTTCTGCTTTGTAAAGACAATAAGCTTAAGATTTCGTTTCTTTGCGGGTGACTGAGCCCGCTGTATATGCTGAAGTGAAATATGGTGAATTGAACTGGACCCGACATCCCCAAGTCCCCAGAGTCTCAATTGTTCCTTAAGGAAGTCTATCTAGGAGCCGGACAACAAACCAGATTTCCCAAGCTTGCTGGAAACTTCCCTAGGGCGTGGTTATTGCTAAGGAGCCACAGACAGGTGCCCTGTAGGGGTTCTCCTAGACTGTAGTCTTTAGGAGGAAGGATCTTATTGCCACAGAGCCGCTGGTGAGGTTTGAACTGCCTACCTTTCAGTTAGCAGCCAACACTTAACCACTGCACCAGCAGTTCTACTCCGCAACACACTCGTGAGTTGTACTCTCCACCCATAAGCTGTGGGCTTTAAAAGAGACTCAAATGAAGTCCTGGTGACAGGGCTGGGTCCAGGGCAAGCCCTCAAGACTTTTTATCCGAAGTCAAAATGCATTTGGGGTGGGGAGACATCCGTGGGGCTAAACGAGCTCCTATTATTGGGGAGCCGTGGGACCAACTCACTTCCAATCACCCTAAATTACATTTCCTTTGCAGAGACAACCAAAATATTTCCTTTTCCATTCCTCAGCCTAGTCTGCAGTTAATCTTGAAATTGCATGCACCCTAATGTGAAGCAAATAAAAAAGGAAAACAGTAATTACACTGAGTCAGATATGTTGACTGTATGCTCTCAGTCAAGATGGAGCTGTAGAAGCAGGGATGTTCACAGGAGACAGTCACCTGTGTGGCTTTGGGATTATTTGTGTAGTCACAGGCTCTGCAGTTCACTAAGACCCTTCTCTCAAATCACACACACACACACACACACACACACACACACTGCCACTGAGTCCACTCGGACTCAGAGTGACCCTATAGGCAGAGCAGAACTGCCTTTGTGGGTTTAAGAGACTGCAAATCGTTACCAGAACAGAAAACCTCATGGTTCTTCAGTGGAGTGACTACTGGATTGAAGCTACTGATGCTGCGATTAGCAGCCAATCATGTAACCAACTTGCCTACCAGGGAGCCAAAAATGTTGACTGCAGTAGATCACAAGTACATTCCCAAACGGAATGTGTCTACTTGAGGGACTGGGGGTGCTAAAGTGTGGAGCTAAGGGGGTGGAGGTGAGGTGTGGATTAAAAATTTTGAAGACGTGCTGTATGCTTTCAATACAAATTATCGACTCAATATCAGAACATGTGCTACCTGCTCAACACATGCACCTCTTCCCCGATGTAATTATAACCCATTCTAACTACTCATAGTCATGTCTGTCGACTCAGTGACCCTATAGGACAGAGTAAACTGCCCCGCCCCCCCCACCCCTGAATTTCCCTGACTGGAACTGTTTACAGGATTAGAAAGCCTTGTCTTTCTCTCGCATAGCGGCAGTTGGTTTCAAAAGGTGGGCCTTGCAGATCACAGCCCAATGAGAAACCACTACAGCACTAGGGCTCCCAATTCTAAACTAGCTCATGCAATTCCCAGAACCCTTAGATACAGATTATGCATGTGTGTGTGTGTGTGCGAGACAATTTCACCAAAGATCCAATTCGTGGTCAATTACAGTGTCTGCAAACCCTTCCATCCCCTGCCTATATGGAGAAACACAAGGACCGTGGCTCAACAGCTAAGTGTCCAGTCATCATTACCATTATTACTCATTACTACCGAGCAGGGATGAGTTAGAGTAGACTTACGGGCAGTGAGGAGTGTGGTCTTCAACTTCCAAAGCCCACCTTCCTTTGGAACTCGCTGGGCACGCCCATCTCCTGTCTGTACCACTCCTGTGGTTCTTATCACAGACCACCTTGTTTTCCAATTATGGGTGTTTGGGGCTTATCTCCCTACTGCTCCCAAAAGCTCCAGGCCTCGTGGCAGAGGCCCTGCCTTCCCAGCTTCCTGCCTCCCAGGAGCCCAGCACAGATTACTCTATAGTAGGAACTCCCCAATGATCCGCATCTTGAACTCTGAACAGAAAGGTGCCCTTTGTGCTAAAGATCCCTTTTGAATGTGGCACCGCGGCCCCCCCTATTATTTGAGAAGTACGGGGGTCGAGTGGTTTGGCAATGTGGGACTTCCATTGAGGCCCTGCCAACATGCTGTACTCCTGACCCCCTTGAGAGCGCACCAAATTATCTTCATTGTGTTCTCCAGAGGCTGAGGCTCCTTCAGAAGCAGATGCATTCTTTAAACCTGTTCAGACCTCTAAAAGGCAAGTGCAAGGCCAAACCTTCAACTTGGGCTATGCCCTGGGTTCAATGAGCTAAGCACCCAGACATTGCAGAGTCTTGGCCTGGCAAACAATCCTGGGCATTTGCATGAGAAATATCTTAGTTCCTCCACCCCCACTCCCCAGGGGAAGGGCCTGGCAATTAATTCTTTCTGAGGTAGGCTAAATACAAGTCATGATAGTGTCTACCTCGCCCCCCACCAAAAAAATAAATAAACGTCCGCAATTCTGAGGACAGAGCAGGATGCCAATGTATGCATCTTCAGAGGTCAGGGCAGTAGTAAAGATTACCCCTCTTTTTAAACTGGCCATCGAAATGTATTTACTTGGGTCTGTCTGTGTTGTAACAGTGTCCTAGACTCAAATGAATGCCTCTAACACTCCACATTTTTGAGCCATTCAGTCATGCATTTTTGTTATTGTTGAAAGTGGTGCGAAATTTCACTGCATGAGCTAAAGTCCTTGGTGGTCTTCCAAGGATTCCAGCTAAAAAGGCACTTCCTTTGTTCCTCAGGAGAATGCGGTCCAGTAGGTCATTCAAAAGGGGAAATAAAAGCAGCAGCCCTGGGAGGGAGATGAAGGACAAGACAAAAAGAATAAACCGTTTGGGGTGTGAGCACATTAGCTTCCATTTCCTGCTGCTGGCCATTAATAACTCCCAGGATCTTTAGGGGGGAACACCTCAAAAGTAAAATGAACGCAGAGATATTCCTCAGGTGTTTTCTGCGGGGTGGAAGCACCTGAGTACCCGTGCTGCTTTGGTTTCCCAGAGCCCAAGACCCAGGGGGGCACCACTGCTATCGCACACCGCCAGCACTTAGCACTCTTGGCAAAAGCAGGGCGGGAAGGTGCACAGCCCCACTCCCTGAATATCGCTGGTCCCCCTCTCGAATGCACGCACTGCTTGCACAAGCAGAAGATGAAAACGTGTCGCGTTCCCAGTAAATGCATCGCTGCATGTACTCCTTCAAAATGTGGGAATGACCACTGTCACATTCACGCCAATAAACTCAGTTGCGCCCAGACGCAGTCCGGACGGGGCACAAAGCCCCCAGGTCTGACCTGCGGAGCCCCCAAGCTACAGTGGCTGCGGGTTCCCGTCACTTTTCCTGGCGGGGCCGGAGGAAGAGGGGGAAAGAAAGAGGGCTTTAGAGAATCTACAAGCAATGAAATCAAGCCGCTGCGAGGGCGTACTTAAGCTCCCCCCACCCCCCCAAGACAGGCAGCTCCGGGGCAAACACACTCTACTCGGTAATGTGTGAGTTGTTTGATGACTGCCAAGGTGCTGCGGACGCTTGGGCGACTCCAAGTTTCTTCGGTTCTATTTCTAGACAGAGGCCGATTGCACTCCGAAAGCACCCGACAACTTCCCTCAATTACCTTTGTAATTTATATGTAATTGATGACTGCGCTTAATCTCCAAGGGTATTAATAGCCCTTCCCCAAAAATGACCCCCAAGTCTTCGTGCGCCTTTGGAAGCGCCTGGTTGAAATTACAGTATTCCCTCTGCTGGCTGCCCGCCCCCAGCCCGCCCCGCCGAGCGCCCAGCCCAAGGAGGCTTATTTCCATGAAAGGTTCCTAAGGGAGGTTGGCTCGGCCCCGGGGCTCTACACTTTCTCTCCGCTGTTAGCTGCGTTTGGCTGGCCCCCAGCCAGCTCTGCTCTGGCGGCTTTCTGAGCCCCCAGGGCGACTGGGCTACCTGCGCGCCGCCCGCCCCGGCCAGGCCAGGCCGGCGGGGACTGCGCGCAACAGTTGGTCTCTACAAGTGAAGTGCGACCCAGAAGGGGCCGCTCCAAATGCTACCGCCAGCCACTGGGGAGTGGAGATGCCCCCGCTGGATCCGAAAGGACTTTTCCTAATATGCACGCACCCCCTGCAGCCCAAATCCGGTGAACTTTTTCCAGAGGCTAAGCCCTCTATTTGCAAAACCATCTCCAAACTCAGATTCTGGTTTCCTGTAATCAATTCTTTCAAAAGGTCTGTAAATGAAAATGCGATTAACCCTTAAAGTGTGGTGAGAAAGAGAAAAAAGGGGGAAGCGTACCTTTAGGTCCCTTAACACCTTCCGGAAAGCTGGAAAATTACCAAGAGTCAGGGTTGGGTGGGATTGGGGGGTAGGTGGGAAAGGGGGGGTCGTCTACCTTTTGAAAAGCGACTTCTCAAGTCGCTGCAGTTACTTAAAAACTCCTAATCCGTGTCAGTGGTGGTGGAGGAAGAGGGATTTAAAAGCACATCAATGAAGCACATAAAGGCAAATTCCACGTTTGCGTCCCCCGGATCTTTGGCTCTGGAAGGGTGGTTTCACCCCTCCTGCGCCCCTACGCCCAAACCCCTAGTCTGCCCCCCCCACCGCCTCTCGTCACCCGCACAACAAAGTTGGGAGCCCAATCAGAAGTTCAACTGGGAAAAGGCGAGGGAGCCGGTGACACACACACTTTGCGGGCCAGAGTCCTCCGTAGTTTCCCGGGACCGCGCAGAGCGCTCCGGGGAGGGGGGTTCATTCGCTGTGGGACCGGGCAGCTTGGGCGCGTCCTTCCTCTCCGGCGCCTTGGATTCAGGTGGGTGGCGGGGGGGGGGCGGGGGAGGGAAGTGCGCGAGCTAGGGAGCCGCGCCGGCAGGGCTGGCTCGCTCCGGTTCTTGTCTGTCCGCCCGCCCAAGGATCCCTAGGGGCTACCTGCAAACCGGCGCGGAGGGACGGCGAGGCGGGGGGAATCCGCGGCCTCTTTCCCGGGGCCGTCTCCCTCGCTAGGTCCCGGGACTCTCACCTACCATTGATCTCGTAGGCTGGGGCGTCGTTCTGGTTGAAACCTTTGGACACGTAGAGACGGAGCACTTCCGAGCAACTTTTCGACTTGGGCTCGGTGGCCAGCAGCACAGCGCTGAGCGCGGCCAGGATGCAGAACAGGGCGGGCAAGCCGAACCGGGCCATAGTGCGGGGCGGGCGGGCGGGCCCACTCCTGCTTCGGGCCGGGACTCGGGCCTCCGGGACTGGGGCGAAGGAGGTGGGAGCTGGAAGTGGCAGGAGGCGGCAGCACCAGGCGAAAAGTGGAGCTGGGCCTCGCGCGTCAAGCAACGGTCCCAGGGACTGGGCGCCGGGCTGCGGGAGGAGGAGAGGGTGCGGAGGCGATGCGCGGCCCAAGGGCGCCGAGGCGCGAAGCGGAGACCTGTGACTCCGAGGACCCGGGGGCTGGGAAAGCTGGCCGCCGGCCGGAGGAGGCGCGCCGAGCAGGCAAAGGTAGCAGCGGCTGCGGGCGTGGGTGCGGCGGCGGGCGCTGGCGGCGCTCCTGGGCGGCCCGGCGCGGCTCCGCTCGCCCGGCTCGGCTCGGCTCCGCTCGCTCTGCCCTCGGAGCGCGGCTGTGCCTTCCTCGGCTCGGCTCTGCTGCAGATAGACTGGCCGGCGTGAGCGGCGACGCTCTGCAAACTTGGCCAAGCGGGCGGCACGGGGGGGGGTGGGGGGAGGAGGGGGCGGGCGGTTGGGGGGGGGCTGGACAGGCGGGAGCACACTGGGCCGGGCTGGGAGAAAACCTGGAAGCGGCGTTGGATCCGGAGCGGCCAGCTCCACTTCCTAGGGGGCCGCACGGGGCGCGCGGCGCTCCCAGCGCGACACGCCCCGCCGGACTCCTCCCTCTTCCCTCCTCCACTTCTCTCAGGAGGCGGAGAGCCTGCCCGCCGCCAGCCGCAGCAGCAGCAGCAGCAGCAGCAATACACACACACACATCAACTGGTAAGCGCTGTAGAACCTGAGTCCCCTGTCTCTGGGGACAGGACCGCCAGGGTCATGCCCCAAAGCCTACGTCCGAGCTCGAGGTCTTGGGAGTAGGCCACTGGTACAAGGGCCAGAGAGCCGCGCAGGACCCAGCCCCCGCGGCAGTCTCGCAGGCCCGAGATCGTCCCTAATGTCCAGCACTTGGGTTTGGGGAGCGGGCGGGAGGAAGGCGCCCACAGTACTAGCACTGTCTCGCTGCTGGCACCAGGGGGACCAAGGACTCTGAGCTGGCCCTAGGGCCTCACCTGGCCACGCCAGCCCTACTGTCCATCAAAAGGGGCGCACGAGCTCGGAGTTGTTCTGGACCTTGGCTGGCTTCTCCCCTATCCAACACAGCCCCCACCCACCCCCCAAGAACAGACACCTGGTTCTGCTACAAAGTAGCCAGTCCTATGGGGGTGGGGGCACAAAGTCAAGGTTGGCCAAGCCCCTCCTCTGGTCGTGTTTTCCTAATACAGCAGCTGTATTAGGAAAACACGACCAGAGGATGGACTTGCCTTGCTAAGAGGTGGATTAGCACCCATGGAACAATGGGTGCCTAGGTAGACACTCCCCAGGAACCCTGATGGTGACAGTGGGTGAAACATTTGGAGCTCCAAACCCCAAAATGGGCGATTCAAACAGACCAGCCATGCCACATCCTGAGAAGAACAATTAGACTATGTCTCTAAATCAGAATTGACTTAGGAGCCATGGGTTTGGAGGGACACCCTCAACGCAATGATGAAGTGCTCCTGGTAACCCAAAAGTGACGGGTTGGACCTCAACTTCTACTCCATAAAGATTCCAGTCTCAGAAACCCCTAGGGCAATTTTCTGTCCTATAGGGTCGCTAAGAGTCGGAATTCACTAGTCAGTAAAGGGTTGCCCCCCACACACACACTTATCCCCTGCTTCCCCCCACCCCTCAAGCCTCTTTCCAGAGAATGACCCATACCTCAGGACCCAGTTTCCACTGAGCCACCAGAAAACTGGGAATGGGAGTGCTTCCCACCTTCCAAGTTTTGTCAGATTCCATTAATGAGTGTTTTTGAATCTCCCAGGGCTCTTTTAATGAAGGGAACGGTGCAGATTGGGAACTTGTCATTACTGTTGTTATTGTTACAATCTGCTTTAAGAGGTTAGGGTGAGAAGTGCCTCAGACACCTCCGGAGTGTGCTGGGAACCAGGCAGATAAAAGGGGCTGGGCCTTATTATTTGGCTAGACTCTCTCCATTCCCATAAAATTACATAGGGTGAAGATATGAGCCATCGTGGCAATTATCGTGCTCGAGGGGTTTGAGGAGCCTTCCTCGCTGCTGTGTGGAAACCACGTGGACACGCTTGCCTATGAGGCGTTGCAGGAAGCAGTGCGACTGTCGTTTTGAAGGCCCACTGTAGCCACTTGCACATTTTCATGAACTTGGGGAGCTCAGGACAGTGTCAACAGATTACGACTGGTACAGAACCGGACTTCACATTTGTGTGGACTGGCAGAACCCTCTGGAATGAGGAGTGCCACGTTGCTAAATATTCACATACAAATGCAAATGGATTCTATTTGCATGGAGGGGCTTTCTAATAGCTCCTCCAGGCATGGCTAGGACCTCACCTGGCACTTCCAGCGTGCATTGATTGAAGCATTTGCTTAACAATGCTCTTCGCCGAGGAGATTTTGATCTGCGATGCGACCCACATTCATAATAAAATGAAATCCGGTGATCATAAGGGGGAAAGGAGGGATGGGGGAGATATCATCTCCAAGCACGCAGGCCGAATCCAACAGCTTCTTTTCACCCCACGTCCCGGGGGAACTCATTCCTCACCCACCCCTCCCAGCCTCCACTCGGATTCACCCCCTGCTTTTCCTTTCCAGTAGCCAAAACGGGAGCCTTTTCCACCAGAAACAGTAACCTCTGGCTAGAAACGGATCTGGACAAGTCTGAACTTCATCACACGAGGCAGGAACCCCAGCCCTGCTCGGAGGTGGCTCTCACATCAAAGCCGCCTTTCATTTAAATACAAACAGGGAGAACGACTGGCAATCTACTACCAAACACCACGCAGAAGGGAAGCTTTGCAGAGGGCCTGGGAGCCCCTCCTTCCCTCCCTCCCCCCAGCTCAGCCCCCTAGTGGGAGGCACCTACTCTGTCCATTCATTCTCTGACAGGATTGGGGTTGCCGGCTGAAGAGGCAGGAATCTCCAACACACTGACCCGCACATGGCCCGACTTTCCATCGGCCGAAAATCCGCATACAAATTACCATTTGAACCGTTTGACAGTGGACCCTTGCTTGGCATTTCATACAGCCCCAGTGTCCTGCAACCATCACCAGGATTTCATTCCAGAACATTTGCAGCAGCCCCAAAGAAGACGCTTCCCCCCTCCCCTCTCTCAACCCTAAGCAGCCCCTGCTCTTCCTTCTGTCTCTATGGATTCGCCTATTC
This sequence comes from Tenrec ecaudatus, assembly GCF_050624435.1. NCBI lineage: Eukaryota > Metazoa > Chordata > Mammalia > Afrosoricida > Tenrecidae > Tenrec > Tenrec ecaudatus. The sequence goes on from NC_134548.1 coordinate 148,626,785, forward strand.
GGAGACCATCCTATGGCTTGGCGTTCCGCTTCCCCATCTTGGCTTGCTTGCTTAATCTCCACTTTTTATGGTGTGGGAGGTGGGGGAGAGATGGGCTGAAAATACACCCTGCACAAACATTGCCACTTCAGCCAAGAAAACCCGTTCCCAAATAAGATGATAACCACAGGTATCCCACTGCCCTCCCAGTGGATTCGAACTCGGAGAGATCCTCCCTAGGGTTTCTGGGAGCTTTAAATCTTTACGGCAGTAGAACACCTCCTTTTTCTCCTGAGGACTTGCTGGTCGGTTTGAACCGTCAATCCTGTCATTATCCGCCCAATGTGTACCCAAGAGGGTCACTAGAGCTCCACATCCACAGATATAGGAGTTCGAATTTGCAGCATATGTTGGGGAGGCAGGGAGACACAATTCAATCCCTAGCGCTTGGTTTCGCCCAGTGAAACGTTTCTCCTAATGCAGCCCTGGCGGCCATTTGGTGATGGGCAGAGGGAGAGGAAAATGAAGCCCATGCTGCTGTCCTCTAAGGCAAGGACAGTTGAATCTGGCACACTCTCTGAGCTTTGAGGGCACATCCTTTGGCCTGCTGATACCTTACCCAGGGTGCCCCTTAGCGGAGTAAAGAGTATAAGCTGGAGCTGGCTTCCTCCCTTGCTTACAATTGTTGCCCTGCAGTCCTCTAATTGCACCCCTTCTCAAGGCCATCAGCGTGAGCCTTTGACAGCATCAAATAGACCAGTGGTTCTCCACCTTCCTAATGCCTCGACCCTTTCATACAGTTCCTCATGTTGTGGTGACCCCCCCAACCACAAAATTATTTTCATTGGTACTTCATAGCTGTAATTTTCATACTGTTATGAATAGTAAGGTAAATATCTGATATGCAAAGGGGTCGAGACCCACAGGTTGAGAACCACTGAAATAGTATCCCCCACGCCCTGCCTACTTACATCTGTGGCTCCCCATCACTTTCCGGAACAAACCCCCAGTCCATCAGTAGCCCTCTGTTATCTGCAATGAACTACTTTCGCCACATTCTCCCCGGTCCTTCACCAACTCTTCTGTGTTCTGGCCCTGCCCCACAACACCACCCCATCATCGTTTCCCATCATGCGCAGGACTTCCTACTGCCAAGCTCTGTGCCTGCTAGGAATGCCCTTTTATTTCCCTTCATTCCTTGGAAAACGTCTCGATATTGACTCTTCAAGGCTCTACGAAGATGTCACCTCTTCTGGAGAACCTTCCAGAAAGTTTCTCCCACGTCAAAGTGCTGCCTCCAAAATGACTCCCATACTCGCCCCCTCAGCACAGGTCATGCTTTCTCAGAAGACTCCTTCCACCCCCAGTCTCCAAGTGTTCCTTCAGACTTTAGCTTGACTCTCAAACACCTATTCCTTCAAGGTACACGGTCACCAGATGGGCAGTTTTCCAGAGGAATCAGTCATCTAGGTCAGCGGTTCTCATCCTGTGGGTCGAGACTCCTTTGGGGGTTGAACGACCCTTTCACACGAGTCACCCAAGACCATCAGAAAACACATACTTCCGATGATCTTAGGAACCGAGACACCGCTCCTCCATCTGTCTCCAGGTGGGTCTGCCCACATGCAGATATGCCTACCTAGGAGTACCCAAGTGAAAACTGTTACCCATGGCACACCATGCCTCGAGACAAAATTTCATTTATTTGTCATTAGAAAGAAATAGTTCACAATATATAATGATATATTGTTTTGTGATGAATCACTATGCTTTAATTATGTTCAATTTGTAACAATGAAAATACATCCTGCCTGTCAGATATTTACATGACAATACATAAGAGCAGCAAAATGACAGTGATGAAGTAGCAACGAAAAGAATTTGATGGTGGGGGGCGTCACTGCAACATGAGGAACTGCATGAAAGGGTTATGGCATGAGGAAGGTTGTGAACCACTGATCTAGGTTTTCCCTCAAAATATCTGGGTCTGTAAATGTTGGCAAAGATGCTGCACGAGTCTTAAAAGTTTGCTGGGGGCTGGGGACATGCAGCCTGTCGTGAGCCCAGGTTCGACCTGGCAGTTTTCCTCTGTCACGCCCATCTTCTTCTCAAGCAGTCAACATAGAGGTGTCTTCTGGATATTTGCTATGTACAAATGTAGATTCTATGGAGGATCTCGAAACTTGAAAGACTAAGGAGTTTGCGGAGGCAGGGCTCATGTCTACCCAAAGAAAGAAGCTAGCAAGATAATCCAAGACACTGCATGGCCCTCCGGTCAGCTATCTCAGTTTGCTTCAGCTCTCACCCTGTGAGTCCCTCTGAAACCTGTTACACAGTAATTGCAAGAGGAGCCACCTGGAAGGAGGTGCTGCGTGTACTCAGTTTCTGCCTCCCTCCCCCAACTCCAAAAATCATTTCCCTCTTAGGTCCTGTTTGTTTAATGCTTGAAGTTTTCCCTATCTTTTCCTTCTTCCTCAGAGAGTCCATCCATCCAGGTTTACAGCTTTTAAACACCAGTTCTGATGTGGTAAACCATACTCCTATCTGTGCGATTGTTGCTCTCTACTCGCCCAGAATCTTTGTGGCCACGTTCCTTCTGCTTGCATGAGTCACCTGGACCTAATGTGCTCTCTTTTCTCATCTTCAGTTAGAATTCCTGCCAATGCCCCATTACCTCCGTCTGGAATGCACAGCCAATCTCCGAAGAGGAATCCTGGCCTCCAAACTCTCTCCCTCCCTCCCTGCATTCAATCATTCCTCTGTCCATCCTACAATCCAACTATTCATCCATCCAACCAGCTACCCAGCCACACACCCACGCACCAACCCATGGATTGTCACAAAATCCATCTTTCTACATCATTTGCAAGCATCCTCCTCTATGTCTAAAATACTTCAATCAGCAGCCAATTTCACAATCATAATATTTTTAACTCCCTGCCATCTAGTTGATGATGATTCGCAGTGACCCTATGGGACAGGATAGAACTGCCCCCCTTTGAATTTCTGAGATGGTAACTCTTTACATGAATAGAAAGCCTCATCTTTCTCCGGTGGAGTAGCTGGTGGTCTCGAACTGCTGGCCTTGTGGATTGCAGCTCAATGCGTAACCAAGGCTCCATCTCACAATATTAGCCCAATTATTTATTTAACTCTGTTGAGTTTAACGGTTCCTCTCACATGAATTGCCTGTGAAGTATGTGTGATTTCCCTGAGTGTACAGATGAGGAAATAGGCGCAGAATCTTAAACACAGGCCATTGGGAATGAGACCTAAGATGCCAGTGAAGACTCTGTTCTGAGTACAGGGTTCATTTGTGTGCCTGTCCTAAACTCAGGTGGTCTGATAGCAGTGCCATCTTGATCCTATCCACACAGAAGATTTATAAGCAGAAAGCGGAAAGATGGCAATGGTACCTTAGGAAGAATGCGTTGGAGAGGCATTCAGGAAATCGTAGGCGGTTCTGGGGGTGCAGACCATTGACCAAGAGGCTGATGGGTTGAACCCACCCAAGGACTGCACCGGAGGAAGTCATCTGCCCTCGTGAAGATCACAGTTTAGAAAACTCTAAGTTCTTCCCTGTCACAGGGTGTCACTGAATCAACTCAGTGGCCCCTAATGACAATAAAATGATTGCTGTTGTGGCTGTTATAAATGTTACTGACCTCATGATTTGCTCAGACTCGGGCCAGCTGAAAGTGCTATTTAGCAGGACAAGCCATTGGTCTAAGAAACACGTGTAGGGCCACGTGGATTCTTACATTCGTATCGGCCCACAGTGAGCACTAGATTATAGGACTTGTAGTATAGAGAGGAATCTGAGTTATTTTCCTAAAACATGGCCCTCTCCCTACAAGAACGGTTTTTCTTGTTAGCTCTGTTTTCTGGATGAGTCAATTGAGGGCCAAAGAGTGCAATGGCCAATTTTTGGCAATGACCATATTTCCATTTGGAATTGCTATGGTCTCTACTCCCGGCTCACGATGGCAGCAAATATACACGTTGTGCACAAGGGGCCTTGCACGCTCTAGGCTCGTAGGGAAATAAAGATCAAAGGTGCCGTAGGAGGAGAGCTGTCACCTAAACTGTAGTCTGATCTATAAAGAGTGTTTCTAATCGCTGACAAAAGAGCCCATGTTTTAGGAAGTCCCTTTTTATGTGATGGCAAAACGGTTGCCATAGATATTCACTACTTGAGCTGGTTGCACATACTTTGACCTAAAGGATTAGATATAAAACATGCATTTCATTATCATTGGAAGAGAACTTCTTCTCTAATTTGCCCAGTGCACCTAAATGTGGGTCATTCGTAGAAAGGAGAGCTGTTCCTCTCTCCCCACCTCCTACCTTTTTTATTAAATAAAAAAATATTCGCACTTTGTGTGTGGGATGTCAATTGTGAAGACATTTCAGGGAGGATCGTTTCTCAAGAACATTTCGATCTCTCTTGCGCATCTCGCCCTGCAGACCAGAAAGTCACACTGGCAAAAGCAGGTGGGAGTTGAAGGGGAGTGGCGATGGGAACCCTCAGTTTCCTGGAATGAGAGATTTGGAAGGAACCTAGATTCTAGTCAAGCCACCTCAGACGTGACCTTTCCTTCTTGGTTGAAATGTCCAGCCTGTGAAAGACAGCCAGCTGTTGGTAGCATTGTGAACCCTGCTTAGTTTACTGGAGGTTTTCGTGAGAACGAGAGCGGGATCCCAGGTACCAAGGACAGTGTGTCTCAGGTCATAAAGGACAGGCATGACATATGGTATTGCATATTGCATTTCATCTTCATGCCGGCCTTCCCTGGCCACAGTGAACCTGAGGAGTACCCTCCTCTGACCCCAGCCCTGCACAATCAGAAACCGAGTCCTCTTGGCTGAGGCTAACGAAAAGGCCCAGTTAGAAGAAAGCAATGGGGTCTGGACATTACACTGCAGCCCCGCAACGTCAGAATGATTCCCTTGTTCCCTTTCCTCCTGCTCTTCCCCCTCCTCCTCCTCTTCTTTTTCTTCTTACCACCATTGCACCCCTGTCTGTCTGTGAAAAGACAACGTGCATTGTTAAGAAGACCCAGCCAGGAGTGGGCATTTTTATTCCAAAGAGATACCACAGATAAAGAGTTGGGGAGAGTCAGGGTCAGACTTAGTTTGACATTGGTCATTTTCTAACCTCAGATGGGCAGTGTCTCCAGTACCGCTGCTTGAACAACAACACGGTCCAATGAGCAAGGGACGGTGACACCCAGACCCACATGCCGAGTACAGGCGGGTTGGCCTTTCCCTTGTTCCTTTCTGATGACGTCTACAAGCTTCCCTTAGCCAGATTGGCTTTGGCAGATTTGAACCGACATTTTCTTAATCATCCTCAGAATACATGATGCTTCCTTATTCCAGCAGATACAGAGTTGGGAGGAGGGAGAAAGGCGGACCGGGGTTGCACAAACCTTGACAAGAATGAGGAAGGGACCCAGCTCTGCTCCTCGACCACGCCCCACCCACAAGAAGACCGCGCTGTCATGGATGGAGCTGCAGCCTCCTACAACAGGTGTTGTCCGTCTGAGGAAAGGCTAGCTAGTTGCTGAGGATCCTGGACTTGAGAGATGACCCTCAGTCCACGCCATTCCAAACATCACATGTTCAAGACTGACACCTCTCCACCACCATCCCCGAACCCTCCATTCAGTGTAAAGAGACAGCCCTTAACCGAGGCTGCGCCCCCGATGGCCACCCCAATAGCTCGGTGGCTGGTACATCTGATCCCTTCCCTCCCATGGTGTGTGCTGACATTGTCTGCCAATCCCGTGTGAGGGGCCGGTGAGTAGCACTTTCCGCCCATGGTGTCTTCCAGAACACCAACCCGACCAGGCACCACCTCCATTGGATCTGCTTGGCATTTTTGGGGGGTGGTGGATGGATCTAAGTTTTAAATAAAACAATTCACATGAAATCCCATCACAGATTACATGGGTGGGAATGTATATCCTACATGTTAGATAACATATATATCCCATAGAAAGAGAATTTATAGATATGCGTTATATGCATATATAAATCATATAGATCATATATGTATGCTATAAATCCTATGATGCCAGTGGTTAGCATTTTACTTAGGAATAGCACTTTCTTTGTTGTGTTACTGAGACAGCCTTCCCATGTGGTGTGTCCTGAGCCAATCTCCCTTCTGGCACTCAGAAGCAAGTAGGGCTGGTGGCAGACAGAGACACAGGGACATCACCAGGGGGTCTCGGAAAAGAAGCCCTTCGCTCCTCTCAGAGCAGATGGAGACAATCTTCCCCAGGAGCGGACACCGAATTCAGACTTCCAGGCTCCTCCATCGAAGGGAAATGAGTGCTTGTCAAAGCCCCCTCCTTGTGGCATTTCTGACGCAGGAGCCCCAGAGAACTAGGACACTTGCAATTCCCTCCTGGACATCCTGCCGTCAAGGTACTAGTCGACTCAAGGAAATAAGACAGAAAAATCTGTTGGCATCAGGCAAAACCCCAGGTTTTAAAAGTCACCCAGTGGCACAGCCTAATTTCTTTGGCTTGGTTTCTTGACAAGGCTGGGCTCATCTAAGTGTGCCTGCCTCTATGAATTGTGCATAGAGGAAGTGATTTTTAAAAGCTACTGGTTTTAGTCAATCTTTTGGTTAGGTTTAAGAAAAGGATGTGAAGAGATCTTCTGGGGCTCTAGAAATGTCTATATCTTCACCTGGGAGATACTGACAGGGGTTTATACATGTACAGAAATAAAAGTTCATCAGGCTAGAGGCTTCAGGTTGATGTACTTTACTGCAGGTAGGATCTGCCTTAATAGGAAAAAAATATTGGCGTTTTCTTAGGAAGTTTTGGAAACCCACCCATAAATGTGCAACCGAACCCTGTTGGCATAATGGTTCCGCATTTGACTGTTAACTGAAAGATCCGTGGTGTGATCCCGGCAGCCACTCTGCGAGAGACAGAGGTGGCCGTTTGCTTCCATAAAGATGTACTTTCTTGGAAACCCTAAGGGGCAGTTGCCTTTTGTCTAGTAGGGATGCTATGCATCAGAATGGACTAGATGACGCACGACAACATAAATGTTGTAGAAGTATATTTGCAATGCTACAACTTGGAGGTTTTCCTGTATTTTGGAGTAAAGATATAAGACGTTTACAATTAAAAGTAACACTAAATATGGATTATGGACCTTGAGACTTGTTTGGAGGTTCTAGCAGGGGAGCGCAGCTACTCGTGTACCTTGACCGAAGGACGGTCCTCCTTCTATTCGGGAAGGTCCTCCTCTTCAACCGAACGCTCAGCTTCGGAAGGGACACACATGGAACTGTGAGGGAGGAAAGAGACCCCTGCCTAGCCAGCCAGGTCAGCCGAATCACCCCTGGAGATCTATGGGGTGACAGATGTTGCAGCCAGATCGCCCTCACAACCACTAAATATGGATTTTAAGGAATGAGTGTCCTGATTGAAAGACACGTCCATTTTTCTCCCTGTGTATTTTCTTTCCTCTCCAATGTTCTGGTCTTTCCTTGCATGGTATCTCAGCCTACTTAAATACAAGTATCTTTTCTTCCTGAATTCTTCCCAAACCTTTCTCAGGCAGCTACTCCCCAGATCCACGGATGATGCCTGTAGTGATGATCCGATCCTGTGTTCTTTCCGTTCAGAGATGCTGGGCGTGGCCTCCTTTCGGGCTTTCTAACTCTCAGCCTTTGCATGTCTCCTTATGCTATTTTACTGTGTCTTCTGTGGGATTTTCTCGTTCAGCTCTTCGACTTCATCGTTTTTGTCCATTTGTTTTCGCGCAGAAGCTAGAAGACCTGGGAGAATGAATGCCATCAAGTCGTGAAGGGAGATCTCGTCGCCTCCGTAACCAGGCGCATGGTCTGTGAGTTCTGTGTTGTCTTTGCAGTGAGTTCTCAACCCCACCCACAGAAGTAGGGAGGGGCAGTGGGGGCAGCAGTGGTGGGATTGGACAGGTCTGACCTGAGCCTCGGGGCATTAAGTGAAGAGGTTTCTCCTGATTCACTGTTTCCTCGTGATACTCAAAGTTCTACTTCCTGGTTCTTTGCCCACTGTCCCCGCCCCTCCGCCCAGCTCTGATTTATGCTCTGCTTGGGCAAGTGATACAAAGCTCTTTAGCTCTGGGGCTAAGTGTCTGGAGGTCCACCCCTCCATCAGTAAGCCTTGCCCCAAAGGCATTCAGCTCTCTTGATCGCAGATGGGCAAGCCCAGCTCCATTGATGCCCCACTCTGCCCGGAAGCCTCCTGCTCAAAAGGACTCGGTTCTCTCGCTCCACGGGTCAGCTCCCATGCCACCTTGTGCCAGCTCCTAAGATAGTCATTTTCCATGACTGCTTCTTGGCATCTGTGTCATCTACAGTATTACAGCTCTCCTCACGTCCTTATGACTCCTCACCAGAATTATCTTTAATGTCCATCATTCCACCAATAATCTCTTTAGGCCATTACTTTAAGCGTTTTCTCCTGGCCTGCAGGGGCTGACAGTCAGTTAGTTGGCAAGCGGTTGCCTTACAGGCTGGGAAGGTAGACGAATCCCAAGAACTGCAGATCAAATGATGAGGAGACAGATGTAAAATGTAGCACCAGCAAGTGAGCCTTGCCAGAATGTCTACATATTGGCTGCAGGCCACACCCCTGAGAAAAAGTGCCCTGACAACTGAACTGATCACATCAGATCACATAATATAGCTGCCAGATTACATCCTTTCTCAACTCTATTGAGCAATTCCAACTCATCACAACCCTATAGGACAGAACAGAAGTGCCGCCATGGGTTTCTGAGACTGGAACTCTTTCTTTATAGGAGTAGAAACCCTCTTATTTCTCCAGTCACCCTGCTGGTAGTTCTGACCGTGTGGTTAGCGTCCCAATGCATAACCAGCTCAACGTAAAGAAAGACAACTGTGTGGCCCGTAAGAAACTAAGGTATCCATGGGAAGAATGAAAATTGCAGAGTACTTCATTGTGCTCCCGTGGAACCTGTACATGAATCAGGAGGCAGTTGTGCAAAGAGAACCAGGGAATGCTGCATGGTTTAAAGTCAGGAGATAGATGCATTAAAGTTATATCCTCTCCCCATACTTACTCAATCTGTATGCTGAGCAAATCATCAGAGAAACGGGATTATCAGAATTGGAGAAAGACTTATTAACAACCTGCAGTATGCAGATGACACAGCCTTGCTCTCTGAAAGTGAGGAGGACTTGACGCACTTGCTGTGAGGATCAAGGATTGTCAGCCTGCGGTATGGATTACAAGTCAATGTAATGAAAACCCAAATCTTCACAAGTGAACCAATAGGTGGCATCCTATTAAATAAAGATTGAAGGTGTCAAGGATTTTGTCTTGCTCGGATCCATGATCCAGCTCATGGAAGCAGCAGTCAAGAGATCAAAAGGTGTATTAGGTAAATCTGCTGCCCAAACCTCTTTAGACTATTGAAAAGCAAGGTTAGTACTTTGAGGACTACAGTGTTCCTGATCCAAGTCATGGCATTTTCCATTGCCTCAGATGCACGTGACAGTAAGACACCGAATAAGGAGAGCGGAAGAACAATTGATGTATTTGAATTATGGTGCTGGAGAAGAATATCGATAGCGCCATCGACTACGTTTGAATTGCGCTATTAGTGAATAATATTGACAATACCATGGACTGCCAAAAGAACAAACACATGTGTCTTGGAAGAAGTACAGCTAGAATGTTCCTTTGAAACAAAGATGGCAAGACTTCATCTCACACATTCTTTGGGTAGGTTATCTGGAGGGACCAGTCTATGGAGAAGGTCCTTATGCCTGGCACAATAGAAGAGCAACAAGACAGCAGAGGCACATGCTCCACAAGACGGATTGGCGGATTGGCTGCCACAATGGGCTCAAACGTAGGAACTATTGTGAAGATGATGCGGGACCAGGTGTGGGACCAGGTGCGGGACCAGGTGTGGGACCAGGTGCGGGACCAGGTGCGGGACCAGGTGCAGGACCAGGTGGTGCTTCATTCTGTGTACGTAGGGGGCGCTGTAAGTCAGAATGGGCTCCCTCACCACAACAGCAACAAGATACATTGTAACATAATTACTAAGCCACTGAGAAGCATGATTGAGCCAAGTTGACACCATAGTTTTCGGGTTCACAGTTCAAACCATAATGTTCACATCGCATAAGATTAACTATTTAAATGCAAACAATTTCCTGGCATTTTCTGTGCTCAAAATATCATTCAATCACCACCTTTATCTAGTTCCAAGTTATCTTCAGCACTCTAAGAGAAAACTCATGCCCATGAAGTAGTCGTTCCTCTCTTCGCCTTCCCTCTACTCCCTGGCAACCACTAACTAGTTTTTGGTCTCTTTGGATTTGCTTATACTGGATATTTCATATAAATGGGACTCATTCAAGATGTGAAATTTTGTGTCTAGCATCCTTTATTTAACATAATGTGTTTAATTCATCCATATTGTGGCATATTCAAGTATTGTTATGGCTGAATATTATTCGATTGGAGAACCCTGGTATTATAGTGGGTTAGGCATGGGACTGCTAACCACTTAGGTCAGTAGTTCAAACTCACCAGCCACTCCATAGGAAAAAAGATGAGATTTTCGGCTCCTGTACAGATTACAGCCTCAGAAATTCCATAAAGCAGTTCTACTCTATCCTATAGGGTTGCTATGTGTTGGAATTGGCTTGATGACAATGAGCTTCATAAGGTTTGGTTTTAGTCTATTGGCTGCAGGAGTATATGTCACATGGGGTGTACTCATCCACCAGCAGATGGAAACCTAAGTAATTTCCACACTCCTTATTATGAATACTGCTACCCAGAACGTGAGTGTATGGATATTGGTCTGATGACAAGTTTTTGATTCTTTGGGCGTTTCAAATGCTCTGTTTGCCATGAATTGTACCCAGGCATGATAAAAAAAAAAATTCTGCTCCATTTCCCTCCATGGGGCAGTAGCTGAGTAGTCTATCTTTGGCAGCTATCAGATAAAAGCATGGTCAGAAGTCACTGGGCTGAGTCCAAAGGCCTCCTATATAGTCCCAACTCTGCCACTTCAAACTTCGCTGCCTTCAGCTTTCTCATCCCCGATATGTGAGCTCTGGAGTTTTATCCACATCTGACACTTGACTTTCGCCCTAGAGAAGGTCCTGACACTCTAGAGCAGTGGTTCTCAACTTTCCGAATGCCAAGATCCTTTATAATACATAGAGTTCCTCATGTGGTGCTGACCCCCCCAACCATCAAATTATTTTCGTTGCTACTTCATCACTATCATTTTGCTACTGTTATGATTTGGGCGGCCCCTGTGAAAGGGTCGTTCCATCCCCAGGTGGAGAACCGCTACTGTAGCAACTAACAGTTTTACTGGGAGACAAGAGAGAAGTGACCCACCATAGCTCTGCGCAACCCCAACAACTCGTTTTCCAGGTGTGTGGAGACCTGCGCTTTTCTTTGAGCCCCCCTCTTCTGCTCCACATGAGGAAGTCTTTTCGACCATTTCCCAGTTTTCTGATGGCAACACCTGCTACTGCTGCCAGTCATTTAGCCATCCTGAGCTCTGGTGAATCGGTGAGCTTATCCAGAGGGACAGAGGGCAGCAGTGAGAACAGGACTGTGAGCAAGGTTGAAGCGAGCCACTGGCAGGGATGCCCACTGCTGGCTGCACCAGCCAGCCCTTTGCTAGGAAATGAGCAGCAGCTGGCCTGGAGGAAGGCTGCTTCCCTAAGTTGAAGGGACAGCAGCAAAATCCCCAGTCTTACCCAGGGCCTGCTGAGAACTGCTGCCCTACCTCCTGCACTGCAGCCTCTGGCCCTTCCATGGCAGGAAAAAAGGAAGAAAAAAAATTACGCAAACTGTGTAGCCGCCTCTCCATTCCTTGCCACATCTCCTCTTGGAAAGCCATCTTAGATGGTACTTGACAATTGGGTACAACCCTATTTCAAAGAATGCGCTGGACAGCATGCAGCAGGGACCCATTAAAACATTGCTTTGGTATATACAAAAATATACTCATTTTCACAGATTTAAATACTTCTCAGCTCTCTGCAAAGGACTGCCTGACAGATGGTTTCAAAGCAAGTCACATTTACAAACAGCAGACAAAAATATTATTTAGCAGATTCTCGAAGCGTTCTTAGGAACCTTTCAGAACCAATCTTTCCCCACCCCACCCCCCACCCCCAAGGGCTCTTTTACTTCTCGTGTGTGGAGACCTAATGAAAAAATCTCTCTTTCTCTCTGTCTGGTGTGTGTGTGTGTGTATATGTGTGTGTGTGTGTGTGTGTGTGTGTGTGTGTGTGTGTGTCTCCCTCTCCTTTTCCTGGCAGCCGTTGTGTGTAGTTCCTGGACTTGGAGAACAACAGAGCTGAAACAAGTTCCGGAGCTGGCTCGTATGTTCTTTGAGAAATGCTACCTTGGTCTGCAAAATATAAATTATTAGCTCACCACAACAACCTAAGCTAACCAGCTGGTTTGCAGAGAGTGTGTACAAGAGAAAGTGGGATGGCCTGGTACAGAAATAGCCACAGGAATAATGATTCGTGTACACAGCCATTTAGTCAAACTCGCTACCATCAAATAGAGTCCAGTTCATAGCAACCCTGTGAGACAGCGTAGAACTGCCCAGTCTTTCTTGGAAGAAGTGCCGCCAGGCGGCTCCTTAGAGGCACCGATGGCGAGACTTTGTCTCATGCATTTTGGATGTTGTCAGGAGAGACCAGTCCCTGGAGAAAGGGCATCATGCTGTCACCACAAACAAGAGGACAGATGGATTGATGCAAACATGAGAAATCTTGTGAGGATGGCGCGGGAGCCGACAGTGTTGTGCCCAGGGTCGTACAGAATCATAACTGGCTCAATGGTACCTGACAACAGCAACATCGCTGTAGGGTTTCCGACACTTCAACTTTCTCAGAAGCAGACTGACTCCTCTTCCTCCTGAGGAGCAGCTGGGGGCTTCAAACCACTGACCTTTGGGTTAGCTGTCCAATTCTTAACCCACGATGCCGCCAGGGCTCCTGCCACTGACTAAAGTATTCTTCAATAAAAGTGGTCAAAACAAGGACCACTTCCTGGACAACTTCCTCACTTAAAAAAAAAAGTACTCAGCCACAGCCCTGGCTTGTCTTCCAGCGTTGACGGGGCTCCGAAGGTTAGCGCACATGGTAGGTTGGCTGTGTGGGGCACAGATAGCCTGTGGGCCTCCTGGTCAGAGGTGGAGTGTGAGGTTCCTGGGGCCTTTGGGGGGGGGACAGTCCACAAAAAGGGGAGGTATTCAAACTGGGAAGGCCTCCGAGGGTTAGGTGGGCAAGAGGGCATACCAAATAAAATGAATCCTTTGAAAGGAGGGCTAGAACCTGAGGAGCATGGGGGATTGCCTGATGGGGGAGGGTTGCCTGTGAGGTGGCCAGCATGGAGTCCTACCTGACTGGAAAGAAAGGTGATATTAAAAAAAAAAAAGAAAGGTGATATAATTGTGACAGGAAAGGTTATTTTTCCTACCTGTGCCACTGCCAGCCCTTGGGGTAGTTACATAATCTCGTGTCAACGTGAGGATTCAGAGTGAAGGGGTGGAGTCTAGCCTGTCCATCCGATCATAGCTTATAAAGCTTCCTGTGGACGTGGCCTTCTCCTGAGGATTCTGGGAATTCGTGGATTCCTCCTTTGAGGCAAGAGACTCTCTTGCTTGGCTCACTCCCGGAGAGACTCTCTACTGATAAGTCACATGGAGCTCTGCTGATGGCAGTGAGAGTCCTAGACCTGAAGAAGCCACGTGGAGACCCCTGTCAGTGCTGAGATGCTTACAACCCTCCTGGATCCACAAGACTTCCCACCCACTGGCCTGTGCTTTTCTTGCATTCGGCGTCATTGCATGTGTTGTGTGTGTCTCAAGAGAACTTTATAGATTGATATGGGACCTATGGGCTAATATCAGACTTACAGACTTGACCTGGACTGGGCTGGGATGTTTTCTCAATATTCAATTGCTCTTATATATAAACCTCTTTCTTATAGACATATGCGTGTCCATGAATTTGTTTCTCTAGTCTGCCCGGACTAACACAATGATCTTCTTTCCCTGACTACTAGAATCACCGTTAAAAAGAACCTGGTATCTGACCTCCTTCTGCTCCGCAAGGTGTAAGAGAAATTAAACTCCACCTCAGTATTGCCCAAGACCATTTTCTATGAAGCTGAGGTCAGTCATGTCCCCCCTACCAAATCTGACACCCGCCTATCCTTCTGCAGCACTTCTTACTTTGGTGGCTAGCTTCACTCATTCATGCAAAAGGCTACAACCGAACTCACTGGAGGTGCTCACTATTATGTGATTTATTAGGGAAGCGAACAGGTGAGCAAGGCTCAGGATACATTTCTTGATTCAGGACAGTTTCGTCTCAGTCATGCTAATAGGCAGGTCTCTCTCTCTCTCTCTCTCTCTCTCTCTCTCTCTCTCTCTCTCTCTCTCTCTCTCTCTCTCTCTCTCTCTCTCTCTCTCTCTTTCTTTCTCTCCCTCAGGCTCTTAGCCCAGACTTGGCTTTGACCAGGCAGTGTTACAAATCTCTTTCAGGGCTGCTAATAAATGGCATGCCACTCCACAAGCTTTAGCCTGAAGGCATTCAGCATGAAAGCACTCAGCGAACTGAGGTCATCACCAACGTGCCCAGACACACCCCACGTCACAAGCCAACTCCCGTCCCCAAGCACTGAGCTTTTACTTTCTCGGTGAGCTGGGAGGTCCACTGCTCTGTCACATGCACTGACCGTTCGTTCTGCTGCTAGTTTCCTCTGGTGTTAGAGCTGTTCCCTAGATCAACAAGGTTCCATGTGTAGGATTCTCAGGGTCCAAAGGATGTGCTCCACTCCTGGCTCTTCTCTCTTGTTGGTGGTGAAAATTCTACTCCCTGCTTCTGCATTGGTTCATTTTATACCCAGTAGGATGGTCATTACAATGAGCTCTGTTAACAGTCATTCACAACAGAGTATTTTGAGTGTGTTCCCCCACGTTCTCTTACCGAGACCCATCCAGAAAATGTCGTTTGATAGGAGTTACAGAGATCATGGCCAGAAAGGGTATATGAACTAATTCACTGCACTGTACGTACCCAGCCAACCAACAGTATTTACATCACTGCAAACACATGTATTGACAACAAACAAGAAAAAAAAAGCCTGGAAAAGTGTCACCCTATCTAGCCCACTTTCTGATTAATAGCACAATTGTGGGTTGCCAGAGTAAAGCCATCCCACAAGGACTTAGTGCATTTTCATCTCTTGCAGTGAATTTTTCATTTATGCCTCCCACTCATGTTCTAGAATTTTATTTATAACACTTTCTAGCCTGCTCTTTAAAGTGTGTCTCTGTGTGTGCATGCCTCTGTGTGAGAGAGACTAAGAAACTAAAGTATTCTATTGGGCTGTGAGCTTCTGGAAAGCTGGCGCTCATACCTTCCAAATATTGTCATTATGATCCATCGTGCATAAGGAGAAGCAATCGAGACAGGTGCTCCATTGCTCTGGCTGCCCCATCCCTGCCTCCTGGCCTGGAAAGACATCCAGTCATGCCTTCCCTTTCCATCCATCCTAACAGGGATGGGTGTCCCTCAAGGACCTGGGTGTACCACTTTGGAAAGGGCTTCAAAGTCACTGGGTCCAGGCTTCTGCTGCCAGGCAGGCCCAGGACAAGATGATTGTTGCCCAACCTGTGGGATCTTGTCCTATTATATCCCCATAACTCACTACCATCAAGTTGATTTTGACTCGTAGTGATGCTATAGAACAGGGGAGAACTGCTCCTATGGCTTTCTGAGACTGTAACCAACTCTTTACAGGAATAGAAACCCACTTCTTTCTCCCATGGAGTGGCTGGCGATTTCGAACTTAAGACCTTTCGGATGGCAGCCAACCATATAACCACTATGACACCAGGGATCCTCCTACTTTACTACTTAAGTGAAAAAAACTAGACACTGTGTGCAAAGGACGCACAAGAATCATAATGTTGGGGCAGACAGCAGCATGGGGCTCGCGACCAACACACGCCGAGCTCCACGGATTGAAAGGTCCGGGGTCTCTTAAGCCTTTAGATTGCTGGGATTCAGACTTCTTCCTCACCCTCTCTGCCTTCAAGCCCTCCTCTGCACATCACTGTATGGCCAGTTCGTGGCTCATATTCTCCTGAATAGGCTTGAAGAGGATGGTGGGTCAGAGAATGGGTTCCTTTCTGGTGATGTGATCGTGGATGTGGGGTTAGTTGGAAGACACTGATGTATGGATTGCACATGCTCTCACATTCAGTCCAAGCTGTAGAGAACCTCAAGCCATTCTTCGGAGGATGCGCCGAGTAGAAGACAAAGACCATAGAAGGGGAGAGTCACAGAAACGGGATCTTGATGGAAGGATTTCAAGATCATCCTGGATAGGTGGCTAAAGATCTCAACAAAAGAAGGCACTAGCCCTGCTAGTCCCAGACCCAGGCTTGAACCATCCTGAGAGGCAGGAAGTACTTCCCCACTCACAACATGGGAAGGGGGAGAGGGAGGGGGCCCTCTTGTGCCGTATGTGGCCTTATGGTAGAGCTGCAGAAGCATCAACTGGGAAAATAGCTCGTCTTGTTCCAGCTGTGAGCTGACTCCTACCCAATCATTGGCCCTCTTTGTAGGGGAGGCTGGGGTGACCAGAAAGCCCTCCTCCTGCGGTCCAGGGTCTGGCTCACCTGGGACCAACAGGGAGACAGAGAAGGAGCAGCTCAGCATGTGCCTGGGAGCTGAATGGATGGGCAGCCCTTTGCCCTCAGTTGTCTGTCACCTTGGGTTGACAATTTATCTCCTCCTTCTTAATACCCTAGGACCCCTGGTGGCATTGTAGTCACAAGTTGGGCTGCTCAACTCACCCGCCGCTCAGCGGGAGATGGGGGGGTGGGAGATGAGGCCTTGGAGTTGCAGCCTCTGAACCCCATGGAGGCAGTTAGTACTACTGTGTGCTGTAGGGTTGCTGTGAGTCAGGAATGACTTGCCGGCAGGGAGTGTGTTGGTTTTGGGTTTCGAATACCCTGGGGACACAAACATTTAGCGCTTCCCTCCTAGCCCAAAGCTTGGCAGCTCAACATCACCTAGAGGCACTTTGAAAGACCAGCCTGGGAATCTCCTTCAGCAAGACCACAGTGTGGAAAACCCCGTGGATCAACATTTACTGGGAAGCAAAGCTGCTACGATGGCGGGTGGGGGAGGCAGGCAAGTGGAGTACTGGAAAAGGGAACAATCAGAAGACAAAGGGAATGTGGACACATTGTGAAAGCCTCTAACTAATGTCACTGAACAATATGTGTAGAAATTTTCAGATGGGAGCTTGATTTGTTGTGGTAACTTTCCCTCAAAACACAGTAAAATATCATTTTACCAAAAAAAGTAAGAAAAAGAAGAATGGCCAAGAATTGGAGTTGACTCCAAAGACAAACAACAATGAGGGTGATGACATCCACAACACGGGCCTCAATACCCAATTCTCAAACTGGGAGCCTGTAGCTAGGCTGGCGCTCAGCCGCTGCCTGCTGACGAGGGATGGGTTCAGAAGCTGCATCTCAGTAAGTTTCCTAAGCACTTTGTATGTGCATTACAGTTGAAGGAATTACTGCCTGATTGTTCTAGAATGAAACCTTGATTCTGAATCCAAAGGTTTAGCAAAGCAGTAATGGATGCCAGTATTGGGCATGGCCTAGGGACACCAAAGGTAGGGCTGATATGAATATTGGGAATTTCCCTACAAACTAGCACACTCTTCCAAAGCACCTACCAGGCAGATGTTTCAAGAGACTTCCTGCCTATCTTGATGTTAATCGTGTCTCCTCAATTAGACTATAAGGATGAAAGGCCAAGAATGACATTGTGTGTATATGAATGTCTTGTGGGGGATGAGGGGGTGAGGGGATGGTATCTGATTAGTGAGCGCAGACTTTGCTGGAAGCAGATGTGGCTTCTGGGCCCAGTATTCCCATGAATTTTCAGGGTGGTCTTAGCCTGATTATATGATCTCTCTGAATCTCAAATTCCAATTCTATATGACTTGTTGTTAGTTGTCTTCAAGGTGCTCTGACGCATGGTGAGCCCGTGTGTACCAGAGCAAACTGCTTGGTAGTCCTCTACCATTTTCATGTCCCTGGGTAGGCTTGAGTCCATGGTTGGCCCCCTTTTTCCTTGACCCTCTACTTTCCCAAACATGAGGTCCTGGTCAAGTGATAGGTATTTCTTTGAACTCCGAGGTACGCAAAACTAAGTCTTGCTATCCTCTCTTCTAAGGACAATTCCATAGTGTTATTGTTAGGAGCCAATGAGTCCGTTCCAACTCACAGGGACCCTCGGAAGAACAGAATGAAATGATGCCCAGTCCTGCCCCATACTGACAACAGTCACTATGTTTCAGCCTATGATTGCAGCCATGGGGCAGTCCATCCCCTTGAGGTGATCCTCCCCTTCACCAAGCGTGCTGTCCTTCTCCAGGACTTGTTCCTCCTGATCAAATGTCCAAAGCATGAGATGAAGTCTCACCCTCATCCCATTGTGGCTTCCGTTACCAGATTTAGGTTCTGGTCTTGCCAAAAGAAAGACTTATTTTCAGAAGATATAAGGCACAACGAGAGAGAGTTATTTAGTGGAGCTGATGCCAGGGGCTCAGGTGGAGAGTGGGTGCTTTGAGAATGATGATGGCAACATATGTACAAATGTGCTGGACACAAACGATGTATGTACAGATTGTAAAAAGAGTTGTCTGAGCCCCTAATAAAATGACTTAAAAAAAAGAGAGGGTGTTATTTAGAAGCTCGTAGGAGGAAAAAACTAACTAGTCAGCATGGCTGGACTCAGCATTTCTTGCTCTCAGCATGCACATCCCCCTTTTAAAAAGGTTTCCACACTCAAAAGAATCTTGAGAACTTCCACTGGAGGTAGCAAATTGTCTGGGAAATATATTTCCTAGGGTAAGATATTATCATGGATTCCTACACATGCTCTGTCCAAAATTTCACCTTCCATCCCTTGCTCTTACTTCCAAGGAGCATTCTGGCTCTACTTCTTTACTTCTACTAGTGAAAACCTACCGTCGAGGCATTGCAGGAGGCTAACATGAATCAACATCTCCACTGTGGTTGGTAAATAATAACAATTGCTCAATAAAGGTCCCTCCTTTCTCCTTTGAAGCTCTCTACCCTCAGTCACTACATACAATGAAAGCCCAATGAACGGAAGCAGAACCATGCCAGAGACGGTGCCAGATGAAGGGCACTGCCCCTCAATTTGGAAGACAATCAAAATGTGACTGGGACGGAGATGCTTTCTTTTCAAAGAAGAGTTGGCCACGGTGATGTGAATGGAGGAAAGCCTGTGGGAGTGGGGCCTTCTATGTCTTCATTGACTGATGGGCACAACTCAAAGGGAAAAGAAACGGTTGCAAAACTCTACGAATAATCACAATTTAGAAAGCAGGAATTTTAACCTAAGAAAACTGGAAGTCATCGATCAAATGACACACATGAAGACTGATATTCTAGTGAGCTGACATGGATTGGTATTGGACATTTTGCATCAGGAAAGCGCTCGGTTTCCTATCCCAGGAATTGCACATGCAAAGGGAATGGCGTTGCACTTTTGAAGGTCAATGCTGGCTGTGATAAGATTCTAGCTACCCACCTTCAAGGAAATCCAGTCAACCATCATTCAATTGTATGCACCAACTCCAAAAACTAGTGCTGGAGAAATTGAAGAAATCTTCCCAAATCTTCAGTCAGAAGCTGATCAAACATGCAATCAAGAAGTGCCATCTGTGATGGGAATAATGCAAAAGTGGGAAACAGAGAGAAAGGCATGGCGTGAAGGAATACTGGAAAATATGGTCTTGGTGATAGAAACACAGCTAGAGATCACATGATAGACGTTTGCAAGAACAGATGCCTTTTTTCCCCAACACAGAAACTGACTATACCCATGGACTTCTGTAGATAGAACACATGAAAATCAAAATGAATACATCTGTGGGAAGAGGTGATGGAGACGCTTCATATCAGCAGCTAAAAACCAGGCTAGGAGCCGGGTGTGTAATGGACAATCAATCGTTCATATGGACGTTCAGGTTGAAAGTAAAGAAAATGAAAACAAGTGTACGAGAGCCTAAATACAACCTTGAGGACACCCAGCCTGAATGTCAAGAATAGATTTGATGCATTGAACACTAATGACAGACTCGATAAGCTGTGGGATGACATCATTAAAAAAAAGGAAAGAAAAGATCAAAGGGGTTATCAGAAGAGACTCTGAAACTTGCTCTTAGTTTTAGAATAGCTAAGGACCATGGAAGACATGATGAAGTCAAAGAGCTGAACAGAAAACCCCAAAGGGCAGTTCGAGAAGACAAAGTAAAATGTTATACTGAAATGTGCAAAGACCTAGAGTTAACAAACCGAAGAGGAAAAACACACTCAGTATATCTTAAACTGAAAGAACTCAAGAAAAAAACCAATCATGATTTGATTTGCAATATTGAAAGGTTTTATGTGCAAAATAATGAATAATACAGGTAGCATCGTGAGAAGATGGAAAGGATACAGAGTCACTGTACCAAAAAACATAGTCGATATCCTACCATTTGAAGAGGTCGTCTACGAGCAATAACCAGTGGTGCTGAAGGAAGAAGTTCAAGCTGCACTCAAAGCTTAGCCAAAAACAAGGCTCCAAGAATTGATGGAATACCATTTGAAAAGTCTCATCAAGCTGATGAAGCACTGGAAGCACTTACTCATCTCCAGGAAATTTAGATGATAGCTACTTGGCCAACTGATTGGAAGAGACCCAAATTTGTATGCACTCTGAAGAAAGGTGACCCAAAAGAACGCTCAAATTTTAGAATGATATCACTGATGTCACATACAAGTAAAATTTTGTGGAAGATTATCCAACAATGGTTGCAGCAGTACATTGACGAGGAGCTGCCAGAGGTGTAGGCCGGATTCAGAATAGGACATGGAATAAGGGCTATCATTGCTGCTATCAGACGGATCTTGGATGAAACCAGAGAATACCAGAAAGATGTTTACTTATGCTTTATTAACTGTTCAAAGGCATTCTTCTGTGTGAGTCATAACAACTATGGATAGCCTTGAGAAGAATGGTGTTTCCAGAACACTTTATTGCGCTCAAGTGGAACCTGTCCATGACTCAACAGGCAGTTGTGTGAATAGAACAAGGGAATCACACGGTTTAAAATCAAGAAAAATGTGCACCAGAGTTGTACTTTCACCAGACTTATTCAATCTGCATGCTGAGGAAATCATCAGAGAAGCTGGATTACATGAAGAAAAAATGCAGTATTAGGATTGAAGGAAGGCACGTTAATACGGTATGAGTTCTTGACACAACCTAGTTGCTGACAGTAAGGAAGACTTGAAGCACTTGCTGATGAAGATCAAAGATTGCAGCCGCCAGTGTGGATTACAACTCAATGTAAAGAAAACACAAATTCTCGTGTTAAAGAAAGATTGACGTTGTGAAGGACTTTGTCTTGCTTGGGTCTACAATCCATGCCTGTGAGAGCAGCAGTCAAAGGATCAAAAGATGTGTTGCACTGGGCATTTAGATCTGCTGCACAAGCTCTCTCTAGAGCAGCGGTTCTCAACCATCCTAGTGCCATGACCCTTTCATCCAGTTCCTCATGGTGTGGTGACCCCCAACCATAACATTATTTTCGCTGCTACTTCATAACTGTCATTTTGCTACTGTGATGAATCGGGTAACCCCTGTGAAGGGGTCATTCGACTCCAAAGGGGTCGCAACCCCCACAGGTTGAGAACCGCTGCTTTAGAGTATTGAAAGGCAAGGATGTTACTTTGAAGACTAAGATGCATCTGACCAAAGCTATGGTATTTTCAATTGCCTTATATGCACATGAAAGTTGGACATTGAATAAGGAAGATCACATAACAATCGATAAATTTGAGTTGAGGTGCTGTCAAAGAATATTTAAAGTACCAAGGACTGCCAAAAGGACAAACAAATCTGTCTTGGAACACGTACGGCCAGAGTGCTCTTAGAGATAAGGAGGGCAAGATTTCATCTTATATGCTTTGACATGTTATCAAGAGAGACCAGTCCCTGGAGAAGGACATCATGCTTGGTAAAGTAGATGGGCAGCAAAAAAGAGGAAAGAGCCCACTCAGTGAGATGGATGGACACAGTGGCTGCAATAGTGAGCACAGGAACAATTGTGAGGATGGCGCAGGACAGAGCAGTGTTTCATTCTATTGTGCTTGAGGTTGCTATGGGTCAGAACCAACTTGATGACATCTAACAACAACTCTAATAAATAAAGATTGGGTCATTGAGGATATTAAGGGCCCATAATAAAATATAATTTAACAAATATTTCTTAATGCTTTCTCTAAATATCAAAGCAAATAATACTTGTTATGGAGATTTGGATCCAAGAAGAAACTTCTCCTCTCTAGGACTGAATGTTGAAGGAAGCCTGCGGGCAGCCTGGGGCTTGCTAGGTGACCACCTGGATCCACTTGTTGAGTGGAAGAGGGGAGAAAAGTAGCAAGAGAGACATGGGTTGATTCTGGCTACTGACACCTTGGGCCTGGTTCACAGGGACTAGAGGATAAGACAAGCGCGGGTTGGCTGGTCCAAAGTTTAACGAGTTGAACTTCAGCCTATGGAATGATCTAGTATGTGTGTGTGTTGGGGGGGGGGGTGTAGGGTTGTTGAGACTTTGTGGCAGGGCCCATGGTTGAAAGGTGAGGTGGCCAATGGGTATCTAATTGGCTAAGTGAAGCAGCCCACATTGAGTTGACCAGAACCCCACCTGATGGAGATTTTTCAGCCTGTGATTTGATGTATATTGCTGCTGACTTTATGGATGGCCTGTCTTGATTTGACTTTGCTTATTATGAATGCGGACTCATATTAAAGAACATTCTTGTCTCCTCAGAGCACTGGATTGATATGTGGGCAGTATAGAAAGTGGATACCCAAACTGGGGAGGATAAAGGCATGAAGTGGCTGGCTTATAAACCTTCCTGGATAGGGGAATATGTTGATAGAATGATAGGATTATGATGTAGGCGGTCACATAACTGCAATTGTTAGGCATAGACTACTTTTGCTCACTTAGAAAATATTATGTTTAAATGAGGCTGGCACGTTTTTAGTTGTATTCACTTTAGTTCTATCCTGTTAGGCATATATATGATTTCACTGTTGTCCTTGTTTTTAAAAATTATATATGGCTAAAGAATTGTGCACAAGTGCCAAGTTGGCCTGTGACAGATTTTTTGTGTCTACATGGCACCTGTTAGAAGGACACAGTTTAATGACCTCATTTCGAGGTGCCACTGAGATAAATGGATCTCTGGAGGTGGGCCACTCTCCATGTCTGCCTTCACCTTCCTGTGGAAGAGCCACACTGAGACCTGTGATATCCTGGAGATGCGCCCACTCCTATTGGATCCAGGGGATTTTGGACCACCAGCCTGCGATCTTTCTGCATTCAGCCTCATTGCATGTGACTGTGTGAGTATAAAGAGGGATTCATGGACTAGTATCGGACTTATAGACTTGATCTGGACTGGGCTGGGATGTTTGTGTGATATATAATATATAATTGCTACATAATTATTTCTTTCTTATACATATATGACTGTCTTTGGATTTCTCTAGTCAATCTGGCCAAATACATGTACCTATGTTAGAAGATTTTACAAGGTTGATCCAGGGGCTTCTCACCAAGGTATTCAGGGCAGTCATGACCATGAGACTCCCAGTCAGGTGGTCTCCATCAAGGACACACTCAGGCAAGTCCCTAAAGGAGACTGCTCTTCCCTGGGCTGGCTTGAGGGAATGAAGCTAATCCACTTTCTAATACACTCAGATTGAGGACAAGACAGTTTATAGATACATTAACGCAGAAGGAATTCAGTGGAGGCTTAATCCCCATGGAAAATCTGCAAATAGATTTCGGGCTTTCACTGTTATCCATAACCTTCTGCAATGGAGTACTCAGCATTTAAGCTGCAATACACTGTGAAAAGGCAGGGAACCAAAAAAGTACATAGTTTTCAAGATGGAAAATGAACGGAAAAAAATTACCCTAGCAAAATACTATTGATGAGTGTATTCAGGGATTTTATCTGTGAATAGGGAGGGCTTTTTTTTTTTAGTTTTCTTGGCTTTTCAAAGTTTCTATAATGTGGTTATATTACTGTTATAACAGTAATAATTTATAAATTATCAATGGTTAATGAGAGAGGGGGGAGCCGGGAGGGAGGGAAAAATGAAAAATGAGGAGCTGATTCCAAGAGCCCAAGTGGAGAGCAAATGTTTTGAGAGTGACGAGGGCAGCGAAGGTACAAATGTGCTTTACACAATTGATGTATGTATGGATTGTGATAAGAGTTGTGTGAGCCCCAATAAAATAATAATTAATAAATAAATTTCTGGGGGGGAATGCACGGCGCATATATATATATATACATATATATATATATATCCTGTAAAAATTATGTTACTTTTATAAATATATATCTGAAACCTCCCTGGAATGAAGGGATTCTGAATAAGGAGTTATCTTCCAGAGGACAGGCAGGCTTGTGCCCAGGCCACTAATCCTGAAGCCAGGACCTGGGCTGGGAGTAGGATCAGAGCCCTTCCTAGGTGGGAAGCTCTCACTAAACCTTGAGCTTTCAACAAAACACCTGGTGGGGCAGAAATATGCGGCCAAGGGGGCCCTGTCCTGCTGCAGTCCCCTTGCCTTGACTGCAGTCCCCTTTGTCCTAAATTTGGCTCGGACACTGCAGCGGGGAAGGGAAGTTCAAGCGGCGTTAATGGACGAGGAAACCGAGGGGATTGGCTCTTTAAGAGATGCTGGATTGGAGCAAAGACTTCCGGGGGAAGAAAGTTAGAATGGCAATTTGGAAAACTGAAAGAGGCAATTCAGGTGCGTGTTTTAACAACGGGGTTTCAGAATTGAGGAATCTCCTAAAGCGTGGACTGGATTCCATAGATCTTGGAACGGGATTGTGAGGGGCTCTGATGGTGTCCTTGGTTGTGCAACGGGCTGCTATCCTTACAGTCAATAAATTGAAACCAGCAGCTTCTCCGGGGGAGAAAGACGGAGCTTTCTACTCCTGTAAAGAGTTTCCGTCTCGGAAACCCACAGGGGCAGTTCTACTCTGTCCTATTGTGTCACTATGGGTAGCAGTGACTTTGAGTGAGGAAAGGGATTGCCCACCCTCCCTTCCCACCCTCTCCTGTATGCCCCTCCTCCCCTCTCCATGTGTTCTGGCTACAAATAATTTAAAGAGGAAGCCGTTGGAAGGGACTAATGTTTCCTAAGTGCTGCCTACTACATGCCTGGACACTTGGAAAACATGACCCCTTTAGGTCCTCAGTCGGGACAGTTAGGTCAGAAAGGTATGTCAGGTCTTGATTTACAATAGAAGAACTGTCTAAGGTGACCCGCTGTGGCGCTGGCCAAATTAGGAGGCCCACCCACACCGCTCTGACTTGAGACCCTGTGAACGAGCGATGGGAAGTGATTCCTCCACAGGTCTCATAGCTCATCTGAAACCAAGTCCTCCCATCCATGTTATTCTTAGGTGCCTTAGAATGAATTCCGACCCATTGTGACCCCATGCACAACAAACGAAACACAGCCTGGTCCTGCGCCACTGTCACAATTGTTCTTATGTTTGAGCCTCTTGTTGCAGTCAATCCATCTTATTGGCCCCAAAGCCCAAAGCACAGTACTTGTCCCCTTAACTCCTAGGGCCTGCTCCCTGCCCTGGCCCGAAGGCCCTGACCCAATCTGCTTGTCTGTCAGGTTCCCCTTTCCCTAGCAAGTCCTGGTTAGTTAGCAAGGCCAGGTTGATGTCTCTGTGAGTTCTTTGCCATTGGGGGCTTGTTGTTATTAACATCACTATTATTTTATTTCATTTGGTTGTTCACTTCTGTATTTCCTCCCGGGCTGGGAGTATTTGTTGAAAAACATTATCTGTGAAATAAAGAACATGTAACTGAATACATGAAAGCTGTTTGCCCTGGGGCTTTAGGTTTGAAACCGAAGTGGGCACGACCATTGAGTGTATTATCTGGATGACATCTAATACGACCACTTTAGAGTGTGAGAATGACCCCTTTTCTTAACAGGGGGGAAAAATCAGAAAAGAATATTGACCTTCCTAATGTTTCCCAGCACAAAGAAATCCATCTACTGTAGATTCCAGGACAGACCAGACCAATATGTTGACATGTGGGGCTCAGATTTCATTCCTGAAAATTTGGAACCTTATGCTGTATAAATAACATGATCTTTTCCTTCATTCGAATCAAGGGTGAAAACAATTGCTGGCAGATCTCAGAGTTGGTCCTCCCCCTAGTTGTCCCCACAAGTCCTAACTGGCTACCCACAAGTCATGACTCGCATATTTTCATTTGAAGAGTTTGGGGATGTTCTGGAAATCTTAAGGGAAAGGAGAGAGAACCAAATCCTCCTGAGAAATAGCGTTGAGGGTAGGGGGCGGGGCGGGGGGGAGAGCATCAGGAAAAATATCTTGCATAAATAAGTTTAGATTGAAATCATCTATGGGACTGGCTAGTCAAATGCTCAGGCTAGTTTTGTCAGAGATCGAAGCACTGTTTAGACTTCTTCCCTTTTTTTGATTCACAAGAATGAACTAGAATCCTGAGAAGGGATGTATGTGTCCAAGGCCATAGAGGGCACTGGCTCCCTTAGACTTCTGGACATGTTTTAATTTCTCTAGGTCAGTCAGGAGATCTAAATAACACGTTTCAGTTTGGGTTGAGCAAACTTCTACCGAATTGCATATGCTTTTCTGGTAAAAGGCATTTATATTACCCACGGTTATTCCTAACATACCGACCAACTGCCCACTGCGGCCAAGCCAATTCTCTGTAGACTGGGGCAGAACTGCTCCACAGGGTTTCGGAGGCAGTACGTCTTTATGCATGTTTCTTCCATAGAAGGACTGGTGGGTTTTGGTCTCATGGTATAAACCAGGGCTCCAAGTTATTATTCTAATTCATTATAATTTGAAACACGTTTTGATGTTTTAGCATTCCACTTGCTACTGTTTTAATTCTAATCAAATCTGACGTTTCTTAAGAATATTAAAAAACTATTGTGGGCAGAGATCCTACCTCTTCCACCTCCTACCCCTCCTCCTCCTCCTGCTCCCCCTCTTCCTTAGTGTCTCCCAGAGAGCTTGGACTTGTGCCTTGCAGCCAGCCTCTTCCATATAAGAGGCTTCAATGAATGGAAAGTGGCCTATTGACTGCTTCCTGGACTGTTACCTGTGGTACAACTCTGAGAAAACAGAATGCCCTGAGAGTGTGAGGAGTTGGAAGCCGAGTGATCTGACTCAGTGACTCACAGAGTCTCGAGCATGCCCTTGGCTGTTGTCCTCCAAACCTCTTCCACTCCAGCCAATGCTTCACACAGCATACCTTTCTGTGAGTGATGCCTAAACTTCCTTCAAGAGTTTCAGCAACAGGAACGTCGGAGGTGTTCTAATTTAGTTGAAGGAGGGCACAGAGGTTGTGACATCGGGGGGACCACGATCTCTGTAGAAAGAGGATTTTCTTTCTCATTTCCCAGAGCCTTTGTGGTAGGTAGTGGAGATTTAATAGTAGAATTCTCACCTTCCATGCTCCAGTTCCCATTCCAACGCATCTCCAGCCCAGCCATAAGGCAGGACCAGTTTAGCAGAGTGTGCTGACTAAGACAGACTGGGAAGAAAAGGCAAGTGTACAACTTCTGAGAATCAGTCAAGAAAACCCTATGAAGCACAAAGCTCCCAGGCCTGTGTGCTTGAGGATGCCATGCTTTGATGGGTGGGGCTGGGGTGGGGTAGGGTGGTGGAGAGGAAGGCAACTCTATGCAGCTAGCCACAAAGCAGTAGGATAATAGTTAAACCGCCGCCATTGTCAGGGCTTCCCTCTGCTTCCCCTTCCTTCGCTCCAGCTCAATCTGCCCCACACCCCTACTTCTCAGGTCTAGCTTTCCCAGGAGTAGGATGTGGGAACAATCACTGGATTTGGAATCCTATCAAGCATTTTAAGATGGACCAGGAGACTCCACACATCCTACCACATACCAGCCCCATCAACTGGACCAGCTGTTTCGCAAAATGATGGAAAAGCTGGGATCCAGGAAAGTTGGGATTGAAGTTGGTTACATCCATAAAAGTAGAAAAAATCATGGTCCCAAGAAATACTGTTTAATTACTTTCAATCACACAGTAACACCAAAAACTATTAAATTGTTTCCCTGAGAAGTTGGGTACATCTATTTGAATCAATATAAACACACACACACACACACACACACGGAAGGATCACATTGCTACAAGAAAAGGATTCCAAGTAGATGCTTTAAACCTATTTAGGAGCCCTGGTGGTGCAGTGGTTACGTGTGGGGCTGAGAGATCCTCATGGTCAGCAGTTTGAAACCACCAGCAGCTTTATGGGAGAAAGACTGAGATTTCTACTGCCTTAAACAATTACAGTCTCAGAAAACCACAGGGATTCGCTTTGAGTCAGGATTGACTTGATGCCAGTGAGTTTTGTATGTTTGTTTGTTTTTGAAGTCTCTCATTTGACCCTATATAGTACGTTCTCTATGGAGCCCTAGGCTCCTAACTGCAAGATCAGTAGTTTGAAATTACCTGCTGCGCTGGGAGAAAAACATGGGATTTTCTACACCCATAAAGAGTTATAGTCACTGTGTTAGGCAGAGTTCTCTAGAGAAACAAAACCAGGACACTTATGATTTTATATATATGTGTGTGTGTGTGTATATATAAATAGATTTACACAGCATGAAGGAATAGAACAGCTAATCAGTCCACACAGCAGTACAGATGGTTCAGTTCAACTTACTTACCTGGAACAGTTAATATGCAGAAAGTCCTTTAACTCAGGAGGGCTGCTGGGTTCAAGGTCAAGGAAGGAGACAGCTGAGTCTTCAGGCAGAATCCGCCCACAGACAGCAAACAGCAGGGCTGGTCACCAACAGTCAGCAGCTCAG
This sequence comes from Tenrec ecaudatus, assembly GCF_050624435.1. Taxonomy (NCBI): domain Eukaryota; kingdom Metazoa; phylum Chordata; class Mammalia; order Afrosoricida; family Tenrecidae; genus Tenrec; species Tenrec ecaudatus. The sequence goes on from NC_134548.1 coordinate 148,655,863, forward strand.
GAGCTTAGTGAAGCAGGCCCGAATGGAATATGGAACTCAAGCATGGCAGCACGACAGCATCCACCGACCTCAAGCTCAAGTGATGTACATACCAGCAGCGTGGCGAAGGAGGTCTCAAAGGAACCTCAAGCTCTAGCGACATGATCCATGGGTTAGCTAGCCCACAAGTAGTGTAGTTCACAAGTTGAGGCAGAGAACTAACTAAAGCAGCCACACTGTGGTCGGATCACCAGAGAGCAGAAGAGAGAGAGGTGGACCTTGCTAATCTATTTATCTCTTTGCTCTACAATCACACTGTGACCTTATTAATTCCATACGTTTCTATTGGCCAGGTTGGCACAATAAACCTACAGGGGTAGTTCTACCTTGTCCTGTACCCTTAGATGAGTTGGCATAGACTCAATGGCAGTATGTTCTATACCTATTATTTAACGATATCAGGGTTTCATACTGTTCCATGTGATAGCCATAAATGACTATTACCCCCAACCAAACCCACTGCCATTAACAGACTCATAAATTACTCATAGGGTTTTTGAGGCTGCAAATCTGTAAGGGAACAGATATCCTCAATTTTGCTAACTCAGAGTGGCTGATGAGATTGAACTTCCAACCTTGCAGTTGGCAATCCACAGCACCACTTACATGACTGAAGGAGCCCTCCTTGCTCAATGGTTAAAGTATTCAGTTGCCAACAAAAAGCTTGGCAGTTCACACGCATCAGCTGCTCTGCTGGATAGTCTGCTTGCATGAAAATGTTCAGCTGTGGAAACCCTAAGTGTTTTCAAGTTGGAATAGACTCCACAGTATAAGATTTTAGTGCCATTGAGGAAGGAAATTTTAAATTTTGCTGAATTTCCGTGTCAAATCAAGTAGTCACATGTGACCTGAGACTGCCACATTGGGCGGTATAATCCCCAAATAAGGAGTTTCCATCTGTTCAGGGTCCCACCTATCTTGAAAACTGGAGGCAGCAGTCCTTGGAAAGCTTCCTTTGCATTAAGCCAGTTTTAGGAAAATAATCCAATCACCTTTTCCCCTGAAAAGTTGGAAAATAAGGGAGAGAAAATAACAAAACCATCACCCCCACCTCAGGATTGTAACCACCAAAACCCCACCCCACCCCCAGAGCTTTTCGTTGTGCTTTTCCTTTGTGTAACCCAAAGATCTCATTCTCATATGGGGGGCTCCAGGGTTCGTTGGGAATGCTGATCTGGGGTCTCCAAGGTGGGGGGAGGAGTAGGGTCAGGCTGCTGCAGGTGGCAGCAAGAACTCCCATGGAGTCTCTGTTGGGATTTGTGTGGAGGAAGAGCCCTCTGGGGGTCCCTCGAGATGAACTCCTCCAACCTATTTAGTGTATCAATGCAGACATTGGGCCAGAGACTGAAAGGGCCTGACTGTTGACTTGTAGTCCATTGCTTCTAGTGCTCCTTGTAATCCAGTGACTCTCAACCTTCCTCATGCTGTGACCCTCTAATCCAGCTCCTCATGTTGTGGTGACCCCCCCCAACCCTCATGTTATTTTCCTTGTTACTTCATCACTGTCATTTTGCTACTGTGATGAAGCATCATGTAAATATCTGCTATACAGGATATATTTTCATGGTTACACATCGAACATAATAAAACACAATTAAAACACAGTGATTAATCACAAAACCATATGTAATTATGTATTGTGAAATATTTGTGTTTTCCGATGGTCTTAGGCGACCCCTGTGAAAGGAGTAGTGACCCACAGGTCGAGAACTGCTGTTCTAGTCAGTCATAGATTCTTTGGGCCCCCCTCCTGATTCTAGTGGCCCAGCTACCTCCTGGTGCTGCCATGGCACCTGCTGAAGGGAGGCGGGACAGGAGTAGAACCTGATGGACTAGAACCTCCATCTTTGAAGCCAAGTAGGAGCGAGTGTGCCATCGCTCTGCTGACCAGTATGCCCTTTGGTAGTAAGGTGGGTCTAGCCTCTCCCCAGCCTGCCCTCCGTTCCATTCAGAAACGTTACTTGTGGCCTGGATCCACCAGTCCCGTCTTTCTCAGTAGCCTCCAAAAGCCAGGCTGAAATCTGAGTCCAATTCTTTCCCACACAGGAAAGAAAGGTTCCCACAACCGATGGGGGAAGCCTTTTTTATAAGCACCCAGCCTGAAGTGCTCCACTGGCGTGCTAAAGGGAGACCCTTATCCCTCCAGGAGGCTAGCCCTGGGCCCGGGGGGCGCGGGCACGTGGGCACGGGGCGGGGAGCATGGCCCATCCTCCCTTGACCGTGGGCGCACTTACACTGCAGTCCTCTGGAGCCCCTCCGCTTCCCTCTGGGCACTCTGGCAGTCACGTGGTCTTCAGCAACCTGGAAGTCGGGACCTTCCAAATGCCCTATCCCCATTTGCTTCCAGTAAATGGAAACAACTGCTTGAGTGGGCCTAAACGCCCCTTTGTGCTATAATTAGCCTGGAACAAGGCTCACCCCAAGACAGAAATACTGTACTGGGCGGGTTATAGACTACTGCTGGCCCCCACAGTAGGGAAGGAGCGATCTTTTGAATAGGAGGATTAACACATTAGCACATAGATTCCTGCTTCAGGGGAAGGTTGAATTCTAGGATAATCGCTCCAGCTTGTCTGAGAGAGGGGAGGGGGAGGGGGAAGGGGCGGTAGTGAGGCACACTAAAGACCTTCTGTGATCCTGGGGTGTCTGGGGGGTGAAACATGGGAAGCGGCCTGCAGGCACCAATTTGAGGAACAGAGCAGTTTAGGCCCCTCCTGGGCAGAGTGTTGTGCATAGAATCGACCTGAAGCAGGGCCAAATGGCATGTCCTGTCATTGTCACTCTGTCCTTGCCCTCTTCTTCTCTTGCAGGGACAGCTGGGGCAGTGTGGTGTTGCCCAGAGAACCCGGCAGCTGGATACATGGAGAGTATGGGGATGAACCAGCTGTGGCCGTGTTGAGGGATGGCGTTCACCTTCCTTGGGCCTCTGTGTCTTCTGGACACCGAAACGCCAAAAAACAAAGCTTACCGCCCCCAAATGGGTCCACGCTCAGGGTTCCCCTTTGGCTTGGTAACTGCAAGGGCAGAATGGCAACCGCCCAGCCTCTCCATGGGAAGAAGACGCGGGGGCGGGGGGCGGGGGGAGCGGCTTTTTATTCCCATCAACAGTTCCAGTCTCAGAGTCGTCATGGGCCGTTTGTAAAACCGAGGGTGATATCTCAACAAACTCCAGTGACACAACAGTGAAGCATGCCGCTGCTTGGAGATGGGAACCTTCTGGGCAGCCCCCCCCCCGGCCCCCCTCCCCGGGAGACAGACCTGATCTTTGTCGGTAATGATCACAGCCAAGAACACACTAGGTGTAGGGTAGTTCTACTCCGTCCCACGGGGTGGCAATGAGTTGGGCATGGTATGAGGAGGGACCAGTCACTGGGGGAAGAAAGCCCACCCTGCTTGGTAAAGTCCAGGGGCAGTGAAACAGAGAAAGACCTTCGATGCAATGGACTGACACAGTGGCTGCAACAAGGGGCTCAGACGTCACAACAGCTCGGAGAATGGCGGCGTCTGCCTGGTCAGGGTTGGGTTCCGTGGGACATGGGGCTCGCTACGAGTCGGAAGGGACTCACTGACAACTAACACAAATAGCAGCAGCAACCTCTATTTCTCCAGGCTGTTAGGAGGAAGAAAGGAGAACAAAATGACTGCTTGACGGATGGAGGTTTTCCTTTAGGACGATGAAAAAATTCTTGCACAAAATAGTGATATTGGTCGCATAACATCCTCTAGAATGTGCGTTTTTACAGTAAAAAACATCCTGGCGTGGGAGGGGGGTCGCCAAGTAACACAGAGGAGGCCCCTGGCCCTCCACACCTCTCAGCAGGAGCTCTAAATAATCAGTGAGCTGTGGCGACCTATTGATTTAAAATTTTTTTTAAATTTTTGACCAATTGATTTAAAAGACAGCAAGAGAATTTGGTGCTTTATCTGTGTTGGACGATTTATTCTCCCTGAAAAATGAGAGGGAGAAGGCAGGAGTGGGTTAGAGATCATTCGAAATCAAAAAGAACGGAGCAAGAATGAGCTATTTCCCCCTTTTGCCCCAGATTTAACAAAAACAGAAAATAGAACCGGGAAAATAATTGGGTTATTGATTGACTGAAACCACGAAGACTTGTTTTCCTTCAAATATCCCCCTTCAGTGCGATCTCTGTGGTGAGATTTGGGGAAGTTGAAAACATTTCAGATCAAATCCCGGCCCCCCAGCCACTCCCTCCCAGATAACAACCTGGGGCTAGGATATAAAGAAATATGAAGATATTAGAGTGTGGCCTTTCCTGTTCCTCATCAGCATGGTATGAGAGGCCTGTTCGTTTTCTTAGCTTCCGTGGCCCTGTGGGAAATCCTGGTGGTGTGATGCTTACTGTTGGCCTGCTAACCGCAAGGCCAACAGTTCAAAACCACCGATGCTCCGTGGGAAAAAAAAAAACAAGGCTTTCTAATCCCATGGCCAGTGGTTACACATAGGACTGCAATCTGAAAGATCAGCAGTTCAAAACCACCAGCTGCTCTGAGGGAGAAAGACTGGACTTTCTACTTCAGTAAAGAGTGACAGTCTCAGAAACCCTTGGGGCCAGTTCTACCCTGTCTGACAAGGTCGCTGTGAGTCAGCATTGACTCAATGAGTGGCCCTGTTTAGCTCAAGATTGGCTGATGACAGAAGAGACCAAGTCACAGACCCTCTCCGAGTCTCAGTTTCCTATCTGTCAGCCAAGAGTAGATAACCACACCTGCTCCCGAGGGGCAGTGGCATCTGAGTCTGCCCTTGAAAATACTTTGTACCTGGGAAATATCTAACTCTGCCTCCTCAACATGAGAGAAGGCATTCATATTGAAAGGTGCATTAAAATTCTTGCGAACTGTCTTTTAGTGGGCGGGTCCTTGTTGGAAAGCCGAACACAGCAGGCCCGAAGGAATTCAGGAAAGCTCTAATTTGGTCTCCAAAAGAACCTATCCCCAGGTTGTGGTTGCGTTCCTTCATCAGGCTAAGATGGCTCAATTCTGTTTGGTAGCCAGCCACTCTTGTAGGAAAATAATGATGTGTGGCTGGAGGTGGGGGTGGGGGAAGGCGTCAAAGGTCAAGAATGCTAATTCCATGTCTGCTCCTCTCTGAGGACCTTCACAGGACTGGCAAGCTAGTGAAAAATGGCTCTGAGTTAGGAAAGGTCTTGTATTTACTTGCCAAGCTGGCTTGGGGCGGAAGAATGGCCTTATCTTGGAGATGAACTCAACAGGCAGGATGTTGAGGCTGCCCCTGGCCTAGCTGGCCCAGCCCTGGAGGGACCCTCCTGACACCCGGAAAACCAAATGACCAAAGAAAGGTCCAACCCCTGGAAAACCCGACTTCCTGAAACCCACAGCAGGAGTCTGAAAACTCACTTCAGAGAGGCCTCGGTCCTGAGGCGTGTGCCTTCAGCAGCTTGCTGGGGGGGGGGGGGGGGCGACGACTCTATTCCTGGGTATTCCATTTCTAGGGGAAGAAATCTCCCTGGTACCAGCAGGACCTGGCAGTGGGCCTGTACACATGTCCCCTGAAGTTAGGATGCTAGGGTCTCAACTTTGGTCAATTTGGGTGGTTAGGGCATTGACTTTGCAAATCTGGCAGGTAAGGGAGAAGGAGGACCCACTTGGAAACTTCAACACTTCCCGGCGTTTAAAATCCAGCAAGCAAACAAAATTTACCTTCGTTGGCAAATCATTTCAATTTTGATAGCTTTCATGGTTGCTAATGGAAAGGTTGGAATTTCAAGTCTACCCAGAAGCGCCTCAAAAGAAAGTCCTGCTGATCTGCCAAAAAAGCAGCCTGTGAAAATTCCATGGAGCGTCCATCGTACCCCTCGGACAAACAGACCTCCTCCCACCCCCTTTTCCGCATGGGTTAGAAATCGCTTACCTATTCACATCTAGGCACTTGTAATCTCTGTCCTTTGATCCCAGTACTGCCTTCTAAAAGAACCATTGGGATGAAATCTCCTCTCTCTTCTCCCAACAGATCTTAGTGCGTTTGCTTCTCAGCGCTCAGCTTTAGCTTGCCTCTGACTATAGTGATCCATAGTTGGTCAGATACCGTTCCTCCTGTGATTCCACGTAGGAAGGAAATCGATATGAAGAGGGGGATATGACAGTCCCTAACCTGGTGATGCAGTGATTACACACTGGGCTGTGATCACTAGGTTAATAGTTCAAAATCACCAGCCATTTTGAGGGAAAAGGATGAGGCTTTGTGCTCCCATCAAGAGTTATACTGTGAGAAACCCCAGGGGCAGTTCCTTTTCCTTTTTTTAAAATCATTTTATTGGGGGCTCGTGCAATTCTTAGCACAATCCATCCACCCATTGGTTCAAGCACATGTGTACATTGGTTGCCATCATCATTCTCAAAACATTTTCTTTTCTCCTCCCTCCCTCCCGAACCCTTGATAATTTATAAAATTTTTTTTCATGTCTCACACTATCCGATGTCTCCTTTCACCCACTTTTCTGTTGTCTGTTCCCCAGGGAATGGGTTATAGGTAGATAGATCCCTGTTCTCAGTTCGATTCGGTCCTTTTATGGGGTTCTTATGAGTCGGAATTGACTCGATGGCAGTGAATAAAAACAAATAACCCCACTGTACCAGTGGCTCCATAGGAACCCCACTAGACTCCACAGACACTCTCCTGTAGCCCCCGCAGCCCCTCAAACAACGGCCCCGCTTTCCTCGATCAACCCTAATCTTGTGTTTGGACTAGCGTGGGAAAGCAATCTTTTGCCAAGAGAAGCAAATAGCACATGAAAGCCCACAGAGCTAGTGCCTTTGCTGTGTGGCGGTTGTAGCAGCCAAAAGATAACAGAGGCTTAAAATAGTAAACACATCTTAAAAGGTCAGGCTTATAAAAATATACCCCACACACACACCCACACAGTGGCCCCATCCCCCACCTGCCTCATCCCCAGTGCCTTTGGCATCTATCAAGTCGAACTGGCAGATTGCTGCCAGACACTTGAATCCACAAGAGTTGATCCGGCATTGTGCTGTTGAAGAGCTATATTCAGTTTCCTGAAGAAGAAGACAGACCTCATTTGCTCGCTTTCCACACTCCTCATCTGCTAACAGACTGTGGTCCTCTTGGCTCTGTCTGATGCAGCCAGCTAGCCAGTGTGGCCAGGAAAGGACACTTTGGCCGAGGCTCCTAACTAGCCTGTTGACTAGATCCCCAAGGTCAGTCAGGGAGCAACCTCTTTGGAGGTTGTGGCAGGGCAGAGATGATGCTAGTTGCTGTGTGAAGAGAGGGAGACAAAGGAAAGGAAAGCCTGGGACCCTCAGCTCTCATGGACTTTGGGCCTAATTAGTGATCTCCAAGCCACTCACTTCAGAAGAGACTGAAGGACACTTGCGAGCCAATATTCAAGTGGGTGTCATGGGGACCAGTGAGTCAAGAAGAGATTCAAGGCTCTTTAAGGGGAGGACTCTGCTTTTGTACTACGCCTCTTCACCTCCTCAATAGCCATTCATGTGCAGCAATTCCAAAGAATTGTTTTTGACTGGTCCAGCCTCCTCCTTCTCTTTCTCTCTGGCCTCAAGCTCAAGGATCAAGTTGACCATCTGGTGGGGGAATTTCTAAATCTTGCTGAGATAACATTGGGGAGGCTTTTGATGTACTGTGACATCCATTTGGAAGTCAGGATTTAGACCACTGGAAGCAGACGGGAATGATGGAAAGGTTCGCTGGAGTATCTTCTCCCTGCCCTCTCCTGCTTGATTGTAATAATAGTAGAATTCATAACAATAGCACCTGCAAATTGTTGGATGCCTATTTCGTGCCTGGTACTTATTTTTTTTGGCCTGGATTTTTTTTTCTCACTGCATTGGCCCCAGGTGAGCCAGGCCCTGGACTTCAGGAGGAGGCCTTTCTGGTCACCACCAGCTCAACCCCAAAGAGGGCCAATGATTGTGCAGGAGTCAGCTCATGGCTGAGACAGCAGAGCTGGAAAGGCCAGCTCTTCTCTGCAGCCCACTGCTTTCACCCCCACAGGGTCACCACAGGGCAAGTGGGCCCACTGCCTTCACCTCTCCAAGGTCACCACAGGGCAAGTGGGCCCACTGCCTTCACCCCCACAGGGTCACCACAGAGCAAGTGGGCCCACTGCCTTCACCTCTACAAAGCCACCACAGGACAAGTGGGTCCACTGCCTTCACCACCACAGGGCAAGTGGGTCCACTGCCTTCACCACCACAAGGCCACCACAGGGCAAGTGGGTCCACTGCCTTCACCTCTCCAAGGTCACCACAGGGCAAGTGGGCCCACTGCCTTCACCCCCCCAAGGTCACCACAGGGCAAGTGGGTCCACTGCCTTCACCCCCACAAGGCCACCACAGGGCAAGTGGGCCCATTGCCTTCATCCCCACAGGGCCACCACAGGGCAAGTGGGCCCACTGCCTTCACCTCTACAAGGCCACCACAGGACAAGTGGGCCCACCGCCTTCACCCCCACAGGGCAAGTGGGTCCACTGCCTTCACCTCTACAAGGCCACCACAGGACAAGTGGGTCCACTGCCTTCACCACCACAGGGCAAGTGGGTCCAATGCCTTCACCCCCACAAGGCCACCACAGGGCAAGTGAGCCCACTGCCTTCACCTCTACAAGGCCACCACAGGCCAAGTGGGTCCACTGCCTTCACCACCACAGGGCAAGTGGGCCCACTGCCTTCACCTCTACAAGGTCACCACAGGACAAGTGGGCCCACTGCCTTCACCACCACAAGGCCACCACTGGACAAGTGGGCCCACTGCCTTCACCACCACAAGGTCACCACAGGACAAGTGGGCCCACTGCCTTCACCACCACAAGGCCACCACTGGACAAGTGGGCCCACTGCCTTCACCTCTACAAGGTCACCACAGGACAAGTGGGCCCACTGCCTTCACCATCACAGGACAAGTGGGTCCATTGCCTTCACCCCCACAGGGCAAGTGGGTCCACTGCCTTCACCCCCACAAGGCCACCACAGGGCAAGTGGACCCACTGCCTTCACCTCTACAAGGTCACCACAGGGCAAATGGGCCCACTGCCTTCACCTCTACAAGGTCACCACAGGGCAAATGGGCCCACTGCCTTCACCTCTACAAGGTCAACACAGGGCAAGTGGGTCCACTGCCTTCACCACCACAAGGCCACCACTGGACAAGTGGGTCCATTGCCTTCACCCCCACAGGGCAAGTGGGTCCACTGCCTTCACCCCCACAAGGCCACCACAGGGCAAGTGGACCCACTGCCTTCACCTCTACAAGGTCACCACAGGGCAAGTGGGCCCACTGCCTTCACCTCTACAAGGTCACCACAGGGCAAATGGGCCCACTGCCTTCACCTCTACAAGGTCAACACAGGGCAAGTGGGTCCACTGCCTTCACCACCACAAGGCCACCACTGGACAAGTGGGCCCACTGCCTTCACCACCACAAGGTCACCACAGGACAAGTGGGTCCACTGCCTTCACCCCCACAAGGCCACCACAGAGCAAGTGGCTCCACTCCTCCCTTCTCCCTCCCACCATGTTGGGCTAGGGAAAGCACTTCCTGCCTGTCAGGTTGGTTCAACCTTGGGCCTGGGACTAGCAGGGCTTGAGGCTTCTTCCTCTCTTGAGACCCTTAGCCACTTGTCTCAGATGTGATCTTGTCCTGGTCTGGCCTGCCCGCAGGAGACTGGACCCAGTGACTTTGAAGCCCTTTTCAAACTGCTGCACCCAGGGTCCTGAGGGACAGCCAGCCTTGCTTGCACTGAAAGGGAAGGCAAGACTGGATGTCTTTCCAGCCAAGGGGGCAGGGATTCAGGATGGGGCAGCCAGAGCAATGAGCACCTGTCTCGATTGCTTCTCCTATGCACGACGGATCATTAGGACAACACTTGGAAGGTAGGAGGGCCTGCTTTCCAGAAGCGCACAGCCCAATAGAGTCTTCTTGAGCTCTCTTTGTCTGCCGGACCACCATCCATAACATGGTTTTGTAGGAAAGGGTTTCCAATTCTCAAACAATACCTGCTTCTGCTTGCCTGGTGGGAACTGGCTGGAGAGAGAGAGAGAGAGAGAGAGAGAGAGAGAGAGAGAGAGAGAGAGAGAGAGAGAGAGAGAGAGAGAGAGAGAGAGAGAGAGAGAGAGAGAGAGAGAGAAGACAGTCCTCACTAAGAGTCCAAGGAGTTGTTAGTAGAATGTGTTTGGGTTTTCAGCAGTCCGTGGGACTTTCAGTATTCTTCTCCAGCACTGCAATTCCACGGCGCCGATTCTTCTTTGGTCTTCCTTGTTCAATGTCCAACATTCACCTTTTAAACTAAGGTGTAGGATAGAAAACACTGAGAAAGGAACAGGATGCTGGGGGAGGCGAAGGAGAAGGCATTCTGGTTGGAGTCCCGAGATGCCAGGCCATCTGCGGTTGGAAGAAGCCTTGTCTCTTGAGCTTTGATAGGAGAAGAAGAAAAGACATCATTTATCATTAGCCCTGGCAGCCAGGCAGGCACATCACCACATTATATCTACTCCTCATCAGGTCCAGGAGGATGGCACGCACCCTCATTACTTCCCTGAGGAAATAACCTCAGAGAGGTTAAGTGATACTTTGGAGGCCACGCAGGTGCTGCTGCTGGCTGTTAGGGTCTGCGAAGCTGTGACCTATGCGCAATGGAGCAGAGCCCAGCCCGGTCCTGTGCCATACTGCCAACCGTTGCTTCGCTTGAGCCCATAGCGGCAGCCACTGTGCAGCCGTCTCTGACGGCAAAGCCAGAATGCCTGGTCTGGGTGCATCCGTCCACAGCACGAAAACACCAACACGCCTCATGCCAGCCCATGGTGAAGGCGAGGATAATCAGGGGAAGTCTATGCTTTTGAAGAGATTCCCCCAAAGTCACCGACCTAGGTCTGAGCATATCAGAAGGCTGGCATGACACGTAAGCACGGACTGATGTTGTTGCTGTTGTTGTTGCTATGTGCCACTGAATCCATTTCAACTGCTCGCCACCCTCCTTGGGTTCCTGAGGCTGTGGTCTTTACAGAAACCACTTGCCAGGACTTTCTCCCGTGGAAATGCTGGGTGGGTTCCAGCTGCAAGCCTTTCCTGAGCAGTTTAACGGTATGGCTTCAAACAAGGGGAATGTCTGTATTCTCCCACCTCCGAGTTCCAGAAGTTCAAAGTCAAGCACCCTTCTAAAGCTCTGCAGAGGAAGTCTTTCTCCCTTGCAGCTACTGGGAGGCCCAGGCATTTCTTGATCGGGGCTGTAGGACTCCAATCTCCCCCTCCATCTTTACCTCCATCTGTATCCCCGTGTGTTCCGGTTCCCCAGATCTCTCTTGGCCTTTCTCTTAAAAGGCCGCCCACCAAATCTAAGGTCCCCCTGAAATTCAGGATGTCCTCTTCTCAAGATCCTTAGCTTAATCCCATCTGCGACGACCACTTTTATGAAATAACATTGCATTCTCAGCTTCTGGCAGTTAGGATGTGCACCTGGCTATTCACCCCATTACGGTGCCATTCCCCCATGGCAATCTGGGGCATTCCGCCAGCCTGGTTACTTCCTTCCCCGGTTCCAGGTGCCAACAAGGGGACTCATGACAACCACATGAGAAGAAATGCCCCACCAGGGTTTCAAGACTGGGGTCTCTCCGAAGCCCATCGGCAGGTAAAGGAGCCTCTGGTTAGATTTGAACAGCCAACCTTTCTGTTAGCTGCCATGGGCTTCCCAGCTTCTATCCACCTGGCCAGGATGCCTGGTCACTTCCTCGCTTCTGTGGGAAAAGGACTCCAGAATATTCAGAGCAAACCTAGAGCAAGGGGTGCAGTGAGCCACCAGCTGGGTGGTTAATAGCAGGGAATGCCATGCTGCGGGGAAGTAGAGACAGCTGCCTAGTCAGGCTAGAGGCCTGACTAACCTTTAAGTGCACAAGATGTCCAGAGAGCATTTCCTTTTTCTTGTTAGGATCTACGTGTGGTTTCTCTCCCATACAGTTTTCTCACAGCGACCCAGATAGAGAAGGTTTCATTTTTACACCTTGCATTTTTTTGTTGGTATAAAAGCATTACATCCAATCAGAAATTTGAACAAGCGAAAATAAATTACTCCAAATCTTGCTGTGCGACTGCAATGGATTGCTTTTCCTCCTATTTCCTTTCATGATCAGCCACCCATGTCTTAACCCCCTTGGTGAAGCCTTCTCTTCTCTGACAGCCATTCCTTCTGTCCTCCAAGTGCATCTCATGAACCGCACCACTGCCCAGTTTGCATGATGAATTGCCACCTCTCTGGAGACCCTTGCATCCCCTTTGCACTGCCTACAGCACTAGGAGCCCTTGTGGTGCCGTGACTGGCTAAGCGCTCACTTGCTAACTGGAAGGGTGGTTGTTTGAACCAGTGTATGTAAACCAGTGGCTCTGTGGGAAAAAGACCAGGAATTCTGCTGTTCTAAAAATGACAGCCTAGAAAAATCCTATGGGGTAATTCGGCTGTGGTACATTAAGCCCTTATGAATGGGGATGCACTCGGTGGCTCATATCTAACTTAACATAGCACTGCACCTGGTATGTCGTAGGTGCTCAGTAAGGTTTCTGGTATGAATTCATGCAAGTTAAGTCTGTAGTTTGAATCATGATAAACACATAGGTTTAGTGGTTACCGGTTAGGCTGCAAACTACAAGGCAATCAGCTCAAAACCACCAGCCACCCTGAGGGAGAAAGCAGAGGCTTTCTACTCCCATGAAGAGTTATGATCTCAGCAACCTACAGAGGCAGTTCTACTCTAGCGTATTAAGGTCACTGTGTATCTGAATCAAATCCAGAGCAGTGTGGCTTATCAGGGTTTTTTCTGATAAAGGGGGTCAGAAGACATATATTTTTTACACACTTGTTATTTATTTTTTCCAGAATGTATTAATGTTCACTCATTTTCCTAATAATTCCCCTGAGGTTGTTTTCATCCTGAGACTTTTCAGAATCATACTCATTTGAACACTGTTATCACACACAGGGATTTTTCAGATTGTTTTCCAGGGAAAGAAATTTCCAAGACCAGTGTGGACTCCCCTCCCTATTTTCGGTCCAGCTCCTGATGACAGTTTTCTTCTCAAAATGGCTACAGCGATTGGTACGCACATTGAATTGATGGAACATTTCAAATACAATTCTGTCAGCGTGATGTTCTACACAATATTTTGGTCATTGTCTTAAAATATTATAATATATTATACATTTCAATAATTTTGAATATGAATGACATTATATTTCTTCTGTTAAATTCCACAAAATATAATGAGCACACTTAATTTGAGTTTTAGATGACAGACACACTTCAAAACGAGATCTATCTAGAGGCATATGAGGATCTAGAGGTGCATACGTATCATATATGCAAGTTTAAGAGCAAAATTAAATATTTATTTTAAAATGGCCGTGAACGGAGAAGAAGCCATTCCCAGTGTAAACCAGTCACCAGAAGGCAAGATTTCCTTGAAGTATATATGAAAAAAAATCATTCGGGGCCAACTCTGAACCATGCCTTTCAGTCACATTGGTTAAAGCCTCTGTGCATTTGAATTGCAAAAGAAGGGCAGATCTGACCCATGTCTTCAATAGCTAGTACAGTTGTACTCATATTGTGTGAGGGCTCTTTTTCATACAGCCGTTTGATATCTTCTTCAAGTCACATAGGCCATTGGCAGTATTTTTAAAATTTGCTTAGGATACTAAAATATTTTCTGAATACTGGGCTTATATTTCTTATAGTGCAGGTGTATCACAAATGGATTCTTTTGATTTTCTTCTGTCAGAAAATGTCTGCTTTAATTTTTGAAGGATAAATTCATTGGATAGAGAATTCTGGGTTGATAAGGTTTCCTTTCAATACTGTAAAGATATTGTTTCACTAGCTTATGGCCTTCATAGTTTCTGATAAGAAATCTGTAGTCATTGTGTGGAAGATACATATTTGCCCAAATAGTGAATTAGAAATCTACCTAGAGGGGGAGGGAAAAAATGAAAATGAGCTGATTCCAAGAACCCAAGTGGAAGGCGAATTTTGAGAATGATGAGGGCAACGAATGTATAAGGATGTATACATGGATTGTGATAAGAGTTGTATGAGCCCCAATAAAATAATTTTTAAAAATCTACCTAGACTTGCAGGATTTAAAATCAGGGGAAAATGTGCATCAATGTGGTTTCCTTTTACCATACTTATTCAATCTGCATGCTGAGCAAGTCATCAGAGAAGCTGGCTTATATGACACAGAATGGGGCAGCAAGATTGAAGGAGGAAGGCTTATTAACAACCTTCGACACACAGCACAGGCTTACTTGCTGACAGTGAGGAGGACTTGAAGCACTTGCCGATAAAGGTGAAAGATTGTGACTTTCAATATGGATTACAACTCAATGTAAAGAAAACCAAAATCATCACAGTTGAATATCATGATAAGCAGAGAAAACTTTGGAGTTGTCAAGGATGTTATCGTGTTTGGAGCCATAACCAATGCTCATCGAAGCAGCAGCCAAGAGATTAAATTGCTCATTGCATTGGGTAAGTATGCTGCACAAGACCTCTTTAAAAAGCAAGGATATGGCTTGGAGGACTAAGGCAACCTTGACCCAAGCCCCATGGTATTTTCAATGGCCTGATATGCATGGAAAGTTGAATATTGAATAAGGAAGACTGAAGAAGAATTGATGCACGTGAGTTAGGGTGCCCACAAAGAATATTGAAAGTGCCACGAACTGCCAAAAAAAACAAAACAACAAAATAAACCTATCTTGGACAAAGTATGGGCAGAGAGTTCCTTAGAGCCAAGGATGGCTGGTGAGACTTTGTCTTACATGCTTTTGACATGTCGTCAGAAGACTCCAGTTCCTGGAGAAGACATCATGCTTGGTAAAGTAGCAGGGCAGCAGAGAAGAGGAAGGCTCTCAATGGATGGATGGACAGTGGCTGCAACAATGGGCTCAAATATAAGAACAATCATGAGGATCCTGTAGGAGCGGAGAGTGTTTTGTTCAGCTGAGCAGAGAGGCTCCCTATGAGGCAGAACCAACGCTCCAGAAAGTAACAGAAGCCACAGCCCCTGCTTGCTTTTCATTTTCTTAATTACAATGAAAACTTCACCTGAGCTGCTGCTCTCTTCCGTGCAATCCTGTATACTCAATGGTGTCAAAAAGGAGCTGATCGGCATGCCCTCTTACAGAAGCAATTGCAGTTTTTTACATGCACATTTAAAAAACTTTAAGTTATCTGGAATCTGTAATGAATGGAAAATGCTCCTCTGTGCATTTTGAGAATTTAAAATTATTTTTTTCACAACGTAATACTTTTCACACAATCCTTTTTCATGTAACCTAAATGCTCAACAATACTGCGTTTAAATTTCATGTTGCAAGAACAGATTGATTAAGCTTGAATTATGCTAAAAAAAATCCAAACCAAACTCACTGCCATCGAGTCGATTATGACTCTTAGCAACTAACTCTATAGGATCAGGTAGAACTGTCACCGGGACTTTCTGAGATTGTCACTCTTTATGGGAGCAGAAATCCTCATCTGTCTCCTTCAATGGAGGCTGGTGTTTTGAATATGATGTTGCAGCTAACCACTATGCCACCAGGACTCCCAAAAAAGAAATTTCTAGTCATTGCACTTATTGCTAGCTGCCTGTAATATTTTGTTTCTCTTTGCCTTGTAACATTTTCCATTCTAAATTGATTTCATCTACTTAATTATCATGTACCAGGCATCATATTCTCACTCTTTATCATTTTTGCTGTCCACTGAGTTTTTTGTATCACCATCTATATGTATTATATCTATACGTTTCATATTTTCATCAAAGTGGAAGTTGTGGACCTTTGTTTTTTTCAAAGTAATTTTTTGTCCTTCTTCACATCCATGATGTTCTCTGTCCATTTCCGTCATGTTAGTGAAGTTCATTTAGTGTTTTTTCTTCAGATCTCTTAATGTTCAGTTATAGAATTTGGCTATTTTCCCCCTAGTTTCTCTTTACTCTTGTGCTTTTTCCCCTCATCTACTGTGTGCATAGTTTCCATTTTCTCCATCTCATTGACCATATCGATGAGAAGAACTTTAAAGTCTTTGTATGATCATTTTAACATCTGGAACATTTCCAGAGGGGGCCTGATTGATTGTCTTTCCCCTTGAGAACGAGTAGGTCACCTTTTCCTGGCATTTTGGATGTTGAGTACGATTGAATTGCAGGCTCGACTATGTGACTGTTAAGTCGTACAGCTTCTGGATTCTAGCTGATTACTTTTAAAAGTATTAATGTTTCTGGCATAGCAAAAAATTCACTTGGTTACTCTCGGCATGCAAATTCGGTCTTACCTATGGTGGACATCAGCTTAATGATCAGTTCAAAACTGTTAGCCTGTTCTGCAGGGTATTTTGAGTCTTCTTCAGGCAAGTGTGGTTCAAGGGCCCAGAGGTTGAGCCAGAGACATTGGCAGAGTGTATACAGAATCTAGGCCTTTCTTTTTCAGCCTCTTTTCCTCCATATTCTCCTCATATTTTCTAGTGATCATAGTTACCCCTGGTGCTAACATCTGGCTCTTCAGGACAGGGAACTGGTAGATTTCCTACGGGAGTTTTAGCTATCCTGGGACATGTAGCCAAAGTGAAAATGCATCATATGTCAGTCCTTTCTTGTCAGTTTTAGCTTCCATTGCAAACCCACTCCATGCATCATCCTCAGACGCTCATTTGTTATAATATCCGTAGGAATGTTGATCTATCTGGATCGCATTCTACCACACAAGACAGAGAAAAATGTCAACTTTTTCAATTAAAAACGGAAAACAAAAATATGAGGGGTTTCCCCATTCTTACACATTAATATAGACCCATTTTTAAAATGATAAGATGCAGAAAAACAGCATGAAAACAAAGCTACGCATAACTTCATTCCTAAATTATACCGATTGCTAATGTTTCCTGAATTTCTTTCCAGTTTTAAAAATGTAGAGCCATGAGTATGCTCAAGCTTCAGAAGAGGCTCAACTCGAGCGTCCTCCACTGTGGCAAGAAGAAAGTCTGCTTGGACCCCAAAGAGACCAATGCCAATGCCAATGCCAACTCCTGTCGGCACATCTGGAAACTGATCTAAGATGGCCTTAGCATCCGCAAGCCTGTGACCGTCCATTCCCTAGCTCGCCGGAAGGGCAGGCATTTGGGCACAGGTCAGCGAAAAGGTACTACTGCCAATGCTCACAATGCCCGAGAAGGTCACGCGGATGAGGAGGATGAGGATTCTGCACCAGCTGCTCAGGAGATACCGGGAGTCCAAGAAGATTGACCGCCGTAGGTATCACAACTCGTCCCTGAAGGGGAAGGGGAATGTGTTTAAGAACCAGCGGATTCCCATGGAACATCCACAAGCCGAGAGCAGACAAGGCTCCCAAGAAGCTCCTGGATGACCAGGCTGAGTCCCGCAGACCTAAGACCGAGGAGGCACGTAGGCGCCGACAGGAGCGACTTCAGTCAAGAAAGAAGAGCTCAAGACTGTCCAACGAGAAAGAGACCAGGAAATAAACTCCCCATCCCCCTCTTCTCCGTACAGAGCGGCCTTGGCAGTTCTAATAATCAGTCACTCAAGGAAAGCAAGCATTGTTGACCTGCCCCTGAAAAATTTAAAAAGTATTGTGTGTGTGTGTGTGTGTATATATATATATATATATAAAGCTTATGTCCACATCTGCTTACAAAACTTAGAAATACTTTTCTTATGTCACTGCATACGTGTGTGAAAGCTGGACAATGAATAAGGAAGACTGAACAAGAGTGGCTGTCTATGAAGGCTGACTTTGGCAAAGAACTGAATACACTGGCAACAGTCAAAAGAATTGAGAAATCTTTCCGAGGAAGTACAGGCCGAGGGCTCCTTAGAAGTGAGCATGGGGAGACTTGGTCTCCAGTACTTTGGACGCAAACCAAGCCAGACTTACTGTCGAGTCGATGCTGATGCATAGTGACCCCTCTGGGTTTCGGAGACTAACTGTTCACAGGAGTTGAAAGCCCAGTCTTTCTCGCACGGGGCTGCTGGGGTTTCGAACTGTGACTTATAGCCCCATGCGTAACCACTACACCACTAGGGCTCCTATCAAGGACCGGTCCCTGGAAAAGGACCCCATGCTGGGAAAAGTAGAAGGTAACAAAAATAGAGAAGACTCTCCATGAGATGGGTTGATACTGTGACCGCAAACATGACAGCGATGTGAGGATGACAGAGCTGGGCAACAGTTTCCTCTGTTGTGCGTGAGGGTGGCTATGAGTTGAAAGTGATTCGATGGGCATGGCACCAAACAACAATGTCAAAACAGAATCATACGGAGATGAAAGTTCATTCACGTTTAACCTGGCTAAGAGGGAGTGGGAGAGGGGGACTATTATTTAAGACGTTTTGAATCTTTGTTTATATGGTGATCGGAACTTCGGCCATGATTAGAGGCGATAGCATAATATAATCAATGCAATCAATATTACTAAATTACATGTCTAAAAATGATGAATGAGCAACTATTGTGTTATATATAATTTTTGCAAAAATTCACAAAAAAGAAAATCCCAGAATCATATAATAGATACTATGCTGTAACCTCTTTTATCTTTCAACAATACAGAATGCACATTCAATATAACTATCCCTGGACAACTTCTGGAAAGTAGATTGAAAAATCAGAGCTTTGAGCTGAAAAGATGCTGGTACTGAGATGTGAGACTTTCAGTGGTGAGGAACGTAGAAGGGTGGCCTTCTTCTTGTGGGTTTTAATTGGGCTGTGGTTTCTCCTGCTCACTCCTGACTAGTAGACTGTGAGGGAGGCGGCCCCAGCGCTGGAGTCTGTGGGGGACTGGGCAGGCCACACAGACAGCGCTGAAGAATACTAGGAGTCTTTGCGGTGCTTGGGTGGCCTCTCTAGATGTAGGTCCTGAGCAGGACTTAAATGCACATGGAAGAGTTGAGATGTCAGATACTGAGTCAATGGGGCACAGATCATATTTGTGCGTTGATTTGACTGTTCAGGTGCTATCAACCTTAGTTGGGATAACTTCCTTCAGAGTCAAATTACCTGAGGAGAATTGATCTCCAACTCTTCTTCAGAATCAATCTCTTTTTGGTAGGTTTAATCTGTGGCATTTCATACTCCTTATCTATCCATTTGATCCAGTAGGTTGAATCTTTTGTTGTACGTTCAGACCTGGTTTGGGCATCCAATTTGGTCAGTCACTGACTTCAAACTCAGAATGTTTCAAGCTGAATTGATAATTTTTTTTCCAGAGCTTACTCCTCTTCCTGCCTTACATATTTTTTATATGATTTGTGAGTTACATGCCAATAAAACTTAATTTTTAATAGAGAGGCATTCTTAAGAGTTGAAAGGATGGTTAATATTGTTGACTATTGAAGATGCAATTTTTAAATATGTAAAGTTGATTTTATTATGGCAAAATGTATATATCAAAAAACTTGCCAGGTCAATTATTTTTACATGGAAGTTTCTGTGACATTAATTATATTCACTGTGTCATGGAATGACCACTGTTGTATGTTTCCAACGTTTTTATCCTTCTTAACAGAAACATAGTGCCCCCTTAAGTAATAATCTTCCCCTTCCCCCTCTTCCTAGTATCAGGTAACTACTAATAAACTTGGCCCTTTGACTGGAAAACACTCTTAAAGGTCAACAAATTGACTTGAAGCAATTAACAGGCTTTTCTTTTTTGTGTCAGTGTTTGGTTTTTTGGTTTTCTTTTGTTTTTTGCTCTGCCTTATTTTTGTAATTATTATTGTGTGTGCATGGGCATGTCTATCTAGATAAGATAGGTGGGACAAACAATCCAGAAGAGAAAACAACAGAACTGATGGTTCTGGGGGCACATGGGAGAGGGGAGGTGGGGAAAGGAAGTGGGCGTTAACAAAGTCAGGGAAAGGGAACAACAAGGGATCTAAAATCAATGGTGAGGAGGGTGTAGGATGCCTGGTAGGGATTGATCAAGGAAAATGTAACCAAGAGGAATTACTGAATCCCCAAATGAAGGCTGAACATGATAATTGGACAAGTGGAAAGTAAAAGGAAATAGAGCAAAGAACTAAGAGGTAAAGGGCATTTATAGAGGTCTAAAAATATGTAAATACATTCTTATGTAATGAAATAGATCTATGTACATATATTTATGTTAAGTATCAAGGTGGACATTGGGCCTCTACTCAAGTACTCCCTCAATGCAAGAACACTTTGTTTTAATAACCTGGCATTCTGTGATGCTCACCTTCCCAACACAATCGCTGAAGACAAAATGGGTGTATAGCAAATGTGTTGAAGAAAGCTGATGGTGCCCAGTTATCAAAAGATATGGTATCTGGGGTCTTTATGGCTTGAAGGTAAACAAGTGGCCATCTAGCTGAGAAGCAACAAAGCCCACAAAGAATAAGCACACCAGCCTGTGCGATCATGAAGTGTCGATGGGATCAGGTATCAGACATCAAAGACCCCAAACAAAAAATCATATCAATGTGAATGAGAGGGAGTGCAGAGTGGAGACTCAAAGCCCATCTGTAGACAATTGGACATCCTCTTACAGAAGGGTCTCTTGGAGGAGACGAGTCAGTCAGGGTGCAGTGCAACACTGATGAACCATAAAACTTTCCTGTAGTTCTTTAATGCTTCCTCCCCACACTATCATGACCCCAATTCTACCTTACCAATCCAGCTAGACCAGAGCATGTACAGGGGTATAGAACAGAGCTGGAAACACGGAATCCAGGACAGATAAACCCCTCAGGACCAATAATGAGAGTAGCCATACCAGGAGGGGAAAGGGATGGTGGGAGGAGAAAGGGGGAACTGACCATAATTATCTAAACCTATAACCCCCTCCCAGGGATACGGACAACAGAAAACTGGGTACAGTGTAAGACATGAAAAAAATGATAATTTATAAATTACCAAGGATTTGTCAGGGAGGGAGGGTGGGGGAGGGAAAGGGAAAATGAAGTGTTGATACCTAGGGCTCAAGTAGAAAGCAAATGTTTTGAAAATGGTGATGGCAACAAATGTACAAATGTGCTTGACACAATGGACATATGTGCTTGACACAATGGAGTATGATAAGAGCTGTATCATCCCCCCTGCATCCTAGCCAGTTCTGGGTCTTTGGGGGTTGGCTCAAAGGGAGTCCCTCTGTGACATGTGGGTACAGTAAATGGTGTGACTCTTTGATAGGGCATGCTTACACATTAGGGTATACTGGGCCCCTCTAGTGTTCCCCTTATGGGCTTCAATAAATTTCTTTTCTTCCCTCTGCTTAAACAATAAATTTTTTTTAAAGAGCTGCATGAGCCCCCAATAAAATGATTTTTTTTAAAGCTGGTCTTTATATATGTGCCTCTTTTATATATTTTATATATAAGTGGATCATAAAATATTTATCCTTTTGTGTCTGGGTTATTTCACTCAGCATGATGTTTTAAAGATTCATCCTTGCTGTAACAAGAATCGGAACTTCTAAAGTAAGCTTTAAAAGATATATACATGTGTGGTCTTTAAAACTCACATTATTGAATACAGAAATTCTAATTCAGCTTCTGGGTAATAAATAAGCTTGAAATTGAGGTATCACACACAGGTAAAAAGTGCACTAATCATAAGTGCCAGTTTGATAAATTTTCATAATTGGAACACACCTTTGTAGTTATAACTCAGACAAAGAAACAGAACATTGGCAGTATCTCAAAAGCACCCTCCCACTCAGCAACCTGACACATAACACCAGAGATTAATTGTGCATGTTAAAAATATATATACAAACTTTATATTAGTCAAATCCCATAAATACAATCTTTTTGTCTGGATCATTTCATTCAACATTATATTGTTAAGATATATTCATGTCGTTTGTATTTCCACTTGGGAACTAATATGAATAGCAACATATGAATGCTTATATATGTCTTCATGATATATATACACACACAACACACACATATATATATATACACACACACAAGAAGTTTTGGTGGTACTGTGGGTTATGCATGGGGCTGCTAACTGCAAGGTTGGTTGTTCAAACCCACAAGCTACTTCAAGGGAGAAAAAGAAGGGTGCCTGCTCCTGAAAAGATTTACAGTCTTGTCCCCACAGGTATGGAGAACTACAGACCGATATCTCTAATGAACATAGATGCCAAAATCCTTAGCAAAATATTGAACAATAGAATACAAAAGTATATAGAATATATCTACCACAACCAGGTAGGATTCAACCCAGGGATGCAGGGATGGTTTACCAACTGAAAATCCATCAATATCATACACCACATGGATAAGAAAAAGTATAAGAATCACATGATAATATCCATAGATGCAGAAAAAGCATTTGACAACATCCAACACCCATTCCTAATTAAGACACTAATGAAGATAGGAATGGAAGGTAAATTCCTCAAACTAATACAAGCTATCTATGAAAAGCCAACAGCCAACATCATACTCGATGGATAAAAGACAAAAACAATCCCACTGAAACGGGGTACAAGACAAGGATGCCTCTTGTCCCCACTTCTATTCAATATGGTACTAGAGGTCCTAGCTAACAACATTAGACAGCAGAAGGACATCGAAGAGATCCAAATGGGAGAGAAGGAGGTGAAAATATCGCTATTTGCAGATGATATGATCCTGTACATTGAAAACCCCAAAAGCTCCATAACAGGAGTACTTTCAGTGATAGAGGTATATGGAAGAGTGGCAGGATACAAGATCAGGAAACAGAAGTTGAGAGGTCTGCTATATACATTGGACAGGACCATGGAAGAGGAGATCAAGAAAGCAGTACCCTTCACAGTAGCCAAGAATAAACTGAAGTACCAAGGAAAACACTTAACAACAACAACAACAACAAAGCACTAAAGACCTATACAAGAGAAAAGACAAGACCCTACTACAAGAAATCAAAAGCGATTGCCACAAATGGAAGAACATCCCATGCTCGTGGATTGGAAGGCTCAACATTGTAAAGATGACAATCTTGTAAAGCACTTTATAAGTTCAATGCTACTCTGATTCAAATACCAACAACATTCTTCAAATAATTGGAAAAACTGATCACCAGTTTCATATAGTGAGGGAAGAAGGCCAGAATTAGCAGAGAATTCCTTATAAAGAAGAACAAAGTTGGAGGACTCACCTTACCTGATTGATTTTAACACCTATTACACAACCACAGTGGTCAAAACAGCATGGTACTGTAATAATGACAGATACTCAGACCAGTGGGAAAGAATAGAAAGCCCAGAAGTAAAACCATCAGCATATAGACAACTGTTCTTTGATAAGGGTCTCAAAAACATCAAGTGGGAAGCGGATGCCCTTTTTAACAAGTGGGGCTGGATATCCACATGTAGAAAAATGAAGCTAAAATATTTACCTCACCCCATGCACATGAAAAAACTCAAGGTTGATCACAAACCTAGAAGTAAAAT
The DNA here is from genome assembly GCF_050624435.1 of Tenrec ecaudatus. Lineage (NCBI taxonomy): Eukaryota > Metazoa > Chordata > Mammalia > Afrosoricida > Tenrecidae > Tenrec > Tenrec ecaudatus. The sequence continues at coordinate 148,679,392 of NC_134548.1, forward strand.
CCCAAACCATCAGGACCATCATGGAAGGAATCGGGACTAGCCTAAGATCATTGGCCCAGGGAATTCATAGGCTCACTGCAATAGAGCAGGGTGCACACATAGGTGATCTGGAAATCAATTAATGGGGTTTAATAATAATAAAACACCTGTGCATCTTGAAAGACTTCACCAAGAGGGTAACAAGGCAACCCACAGACTGGGAGAGGAGTTTTAGTAATGACACATCAGACAAAGGGCTTATCACTAAAATCTACAATACCCTCATGGTCTGCAAAAAGAGGAAAACAGTTAACCCCCTAAGGAAGTAGGCAAAAGAACTAAAAAGAAATTACACGAGGGAGGAGACCCGTATGACCAACAAACACATGAGAAAGTGTTCCTGTTCATTAGCCATAAGAGAAATGCAAATTAAAACAACCATGTGATACCATCTAACATCCTTGAGGTTAGCGCAAATCAGAAAATCAGAGAGCAACAAATGTTGGAGAATTTGTCGTGAAATAGGAACTCTCCTACACTGCTGGTGGTCTTGTAGATTTGTACAGTCACTATGGAAAGCGATCTGGTGATATTTAAAGAACATGGAAATCAATTTACCTTATGACCCAGCCATCCTTCTACTGAGTATATATCTGGAGGAGGTAAGAAATAAAACACGACCAGTCATCTGCATTCCAATGTTTATTGTGGCGCAATTCGCAATCACTAAGAGTTGGAAACAACCTAAATTTCCATTGATAGACAAGTGGATTTGTAAACTCTGGCACATACACACAACGGAGTACTATGCAAGCACTAAAAAGCATGGACAATCAGATGAAACACGTCATTTCATGGGAAGAGTTGGAAGGAACTATGTTAAGCGAGGTAAGCAAATCTCAAAAGGACAAGTATAACAAGTCCCCTGAGATAAATACAATCAGCACCGCAGGAATAGAAGAAAAGACTTATCTCAATATACAGATGGAAGCATAGGTAGTTGGGGGGAGGTCAGACCAAACCCATGGAGGTACATGTGAATCCAACAGAACGAAGGGGAAAGGGGGAAGGGGCAGGAAGAATGAGGGTGCGGAGAAACTGAGGTGATGACATGGGGGGGAACAGGGCACTAACCCACCCAGGGGAAGAATATTGGTTGTGTCTCCAAAAAATTGGAACATGCATAGAGACCTCACCATGGCACACCAAACCAGGAGGGAAAGGTCACACGTGGAAGAATCCATGAGAAGTCTGGACTACAGGGCCAGCCCCAACCAGATCTAGCCTGACCCTCATCCTGGAAGTGTGTGCCACAGAGAACAACACTAGATCTTCTGTTGGAGAAAAGGAACCGACCTACAATGCCCAGATGGAAGCAAACCAAGAAGGAAAAAGAGAAAGGGGCAGTCGGCCTAGATTCCATATGGGCACACCAAGCCCTGAGGATGAGGTCCCTTCATGGAGCTGCTGGGGCACAGAGAGGACCGTGGGACTGCCAACAGCTCAAGACATGTTGTCCTCTAACTGGAATATACAGAGACAGAGGTCAATAATGGGGACACACGGTGGGGAGACAGTGGGAGATGGAGCATAATAGATCAGCAATTGGAGTAAAGCCGATCCACAAAGCCCCTGAGGAGCCCCAAGAATGGACTTCGGGCTAGGAAGGGCAGTCCCCGGATCTCCCTCAGGACCAGGGGGGAGTGTCTCATGGGGACCAGCAAACAGATCTGGACCTATGTGGGTTCTTTCTTTCTTTCTTTCTTTCTTTCTTTCTTTCTTTCTTTCTTTCTTTCTTTCCTCTCATCTTTTTTCTCTTTCCTTTTCTTTCTTCAACCATAGGTTTTCTTTCTTTTTTTTTTTTTTAGGTTTTCTTATTGACATGGATGGTTTGACATGGATGGGTTGGACTCTGGGAGGGAAGCCTTTGGAGAAGACAATGGGGCCAATGGCCCCGGAAGGTAGAAGGGGAAGAAGGAGGCGGGTGGTGGGGGGAAGGGTGTGGTAAGCAGATGGCATCATGGACAGGGGAACAACTAGGGAAGTGGAACCAGCATCTAGGAGAGGTTAGAGATCCTGTGAGTATTAGAGCAACACCAACCTAGTGGAGAGGAAGCACTAAGAGGTGTAAGAAGAGGGAGTGATAAAGGGGCAGGGGGAGGCAAAAGGAAACAGAGGAAAGCTCTAGGAAGCAAAGGCATAGATCGGGAGATTAACAGAGGTGTTCACTTATGTAAATACATTAATCCATAACAATAGTGGTATTAGCCTATGTACATATATTTATAAGGCAATACACTGAGGCTGAAGATGGGCCTGAGGCCTTGGCTCATACCTTCCTTCAATACAAGAACACTTTGTTCTAACAAAGTGGCATTCTGTGATGCTCACCCCACCCCCAACACACACACACACACATACACACAAGACCACTGAAGACAGAATGGGTGCCTAAGCAGATGTGGTGAAGACAGGATGGAGCCCGGCTATTAAAGGATGTAGTGTCCGGGGTCTTAAAGGCTTCCAATTAAACAAGTGGCCATCCAACAGCAAAGCAACAAGCCTACATGGAAGAAGCACACCAGCCGGTGCAATCATTGCGTGTCATCAAGACCAGGCAACAGGAATCAGAAGACTCACAACAAACAGTAAAGAAACAAACAAAAATGCATTGGTGAGAATGGAGGGGGTTTGGAGTGGAGACCCAAAGCCCATCTATGGACAATGGAACATCCCCCCACAAAGGGGTCGCAGGGAGGGGGTGAGTCAGTCAGGTGCAGTAGACCACTAATGCGTCACACAATATACCTCTTATCCCCTGAGGCCTCCTCACCCCCTGCTATCATGACCCCAGTGCCACTTCCCAATCTGGACTAGGCGGGAGCATGTTCATAGTTATAGGCAAGAGATAAAACTCACAACACATGGAACCCAGGAACAGGGATGGTAATAGAGATATTCCAAAAGGGTAGGGGGAAGGGGGAGAGAGGTGGGGAGGGAGAGGGGAACCGATCAAAGTGAGTGGCACATAACCACACACCCCCATCTGTGGGGAAGAACATCAGAAACCAGAGGGGAAGTGAGATAGCGGTTGGTGTGAGATTTGAAAATAATTAACAATATGCAATCTATCAAGGGGCCACGAGGGTTGGGGCAGGAGGAGGGAGGGAAAAAAAGAGGAGTTGATCCCAAGAGCTTGATGGAAAGTAAATGTATAGAAAAGAACAATGGAATATATATGCAAAAATATGTCAGATACAATAGATGTATGGATTGTGACAAGAGTTGTAGGAGTCCCCAGTAAAATGATATGAAAAAGATTTACAGTCTTGTACGGGGTTGCTGTAAATCAGAATTGACTTGATGGTAATGAGCATACCATATATATTTGAGTATAAACCGAGTTTTCCAGCACATTTTTAATGTAGTTTTTGTGGTAAAATTAGGTGCTTCAGCAGATATTCAGGTTGGCTTATACTTGAGTATATACAGTATATACATTTAGGTTGAGCATATACCCAGGAGTGAATTACTGGTTCTCATATTATATATATATGCAAATGGATTTTTTGCAAAGCTATGTATTTCATTATTATCATTATTAGAAAACAACCATATTACCTTAAAGTACTCTCCATTACACTTAAAACATTTGTCAAATCTGTGATTCCATTCTTGGAAACATTTTTCAAACTGATTTGTTTGGATGGCTGACAGTACCTCCCTCATTTGTTTCTTTACCTCTTTTACAACATCAAATCGCTGTCCTTTCATGTCCCTCTTCATTCGAGAAAACAAAAAAGTAGCACAGAGCAAGGTCAAGTGAGTAAGGTGCGTGGGACAAGAGAGGTATGCTGTTTGTTTGTTTGTTTTGCCCAAAACTGGCACACTGAGATGGCTGGGTGAGCAAGTGGATTGTTGTGGTGGCAAAACCAGTCACCAGTCTGCCACAAATCTGGCCTTTTTGGTCACACACTGTTTCACAATCTTTTCAGAACCTCTAAATAGGAAGCTTGATTAACAGTCTGACCTGATGGAACAAACTCCAAATGCACTATTCCCCTCACATCCTGGCAGAGCTATTTTCTGTTTTTTTTTTCCGGGGGAGGTACCCCCATATATATCTAAAACCAAAAAACAGACCTGTTGCTATTGATTAGATTCCAATTCATGGTAAGTTCACATATCTACACCCACAGCTTCCTCTTCATCTACATATATATGCACATCCATGAATATATGTGTGTGTATGTAGGAAAGGAGAGAGATAAGCCTATTAAATTTTTAAGGAAGAGAAGCATCCTATACATACACATCACATTCTCTATTCTCTTAATAATATATCTTTTTCATTCCTCCAGGTCAATAGACACAGTTCTTTTATATTTGTCTAACATCTTAATGTGCACACACAAGCACTTTTATATGATTTATATCAATGGGGTTGCACAATAGAGCTAAAGATAGATATCACTTGAGTCAAACAAAATCCACTGCCATTGGAGAGATCTAAACTGGATCCAAGGAGCCCAGTTAAGTGCCTGTTGAACTAGTGCAATTGAAAAGAACAGAACTACTGGAGATGTTGACCAGGTAGAACTGACGGACAGAACAACTACAGAAATGTGGGGAGAAAATAGAATCGCCAGTTGGGGAAATGAAAGAAGGACAAGGACAGGTCTAGCTGTCCAAGGAAATTGGGGAAAATCAGAGAGGTATGAGTGGGTTCAAGTGTGGCACTCATGTGCCTAGGCAGATAGAGGTTGGTGTTATAACAGAGGAAAAACAAGTTGCAAAAGAAAAGGTTGGGAGTGGGAAATGGGAAAGATGTGTTTCATATGAACCTGTAGGATATACAGGTGGAGTGTTACCATCAGTGTTTTTGTTAGATGCCATTGAGTCCGTCCCAACGGACAGCGAGCAACAATAGAACGAAACACTGCCCAGTCCTATGCCACCCTCTCAACTGTGGTATGTGAGGCCATTGTGGTAGCCGCTGGCAGTCCACTCCTTGAGGGGTTTCCTCTTGGTCTCTGACCTTCTACTTTACCATGAGTCTGCTTTCTTCTGATGACATACCCAAAGCACGTGAGACAAAATCTCATCATCCTCAATTCTAAAGAGCATGCGGACTGTACTTCCTTTAAGACAGGCTTGTTTGTTCTTCTGGCAGTCCATCATACTTGCAATGTTCTTCACCAGTGCCATAATCCAAATGCATCACTTCTTCGATTGTTCTTATTGATGACAAATTTTCACATGTATCTATAGGCATTTAGAAATATGAACTTGGAGCTCATAAGAACATGACGGGGAGAGTTGACAATATTATTTGAATGATATTGGTGTGTTAGGGATAAAGTCATGGGAATGGATGAGATCATTAAGGAGATTGTATGTTTAGGGCAGAACTTTGTGGAACTCCAGATTTAAAGGACAAGCAGAAAACCTAATTGAGTCTTTTACCCCCCTAATTGAGTCTTAAGTATAATTATAGGTTGGGGGGAAAAGAAATTGTGCTAGTCTGGGTACATTAGAGAAACAAATCCACAGAAACTCATATGTATAAGAGAGAGTTTTCTATAAAGGGGAAGTGCACATCAAGAAAATATCCCAACCCAGTGCTGCCCAAGCCCACAAGTCCAATATTAGCCCATATGTACAACACCAATCCACAAAGTCCTCCTGCATCCCACAAAACACACACAATGATGCCGACTGCAGGAGGAAAGCCGAATCAGTAAACATGTCAGTATCTCAGTGCTGGCAGGGGTCTCCACATGGCTGCTCCAGCACCCAGGGCTGCATTGGGGTAGGGCCATGTGGCCCTTCCTCAGGAATGTCTCACAGGAAGTGAACCTTGCCAGCTGAAGAAGGGAACAGGCTAAGGTAGCTGCATCCTGGTCTGACCATCACAAAGCAAGAGAGTCAAGAACTAGAAAGGCGAGGCTCACTGAGCCATTTGTCTCTCTAAAGATATAGGCAATGCAGAGGGACAATAAAGCACACACACACACACACAGAAGTTAGAAGATAAGAAGGAGAAGGTTAAAAGTTCACACTCGATAGCATATGTTTTTATCAGTTAGACAAGTTGCTCAGCGTGAGGAGCAGAAATGGCTAGGATTGGTGGGAATTGAAAGTGGTCAGTGTGGATTCACCATATGGAGATTGAAATGCAAAGGTTACTAGGAGCCCAGAAAAAAGAAGTACAGAATCGGATGTATTACGTTGTTCAACCACAGCGCAAATCAAAAACGTTGATGCGGGGAGAGCCATGGTCAAACCCAACCAACCCACCAGGCAACAACAAATAAGCAAATCTAATGGCTCCTCTGGGGCTAGCATCTTTGGAATCTGCTTTATGCTGAGCTATCTAAGCCTGGCCATTTTGTTGAAGAGATGCCAGAAGAAACTCCTTTAAGTGGGAAATAGTATGTGCTGGGACTTCTCCGTGAGAAGCGGAAATGACATCATGTCAGATGTGACGTTCTTCAGCTAGTTTTCTCATCTCTCCCCCTCTGATCCCTTCTTTCTCCTCATACCTGTGGCTTCTCTTACTTTGCTTTCAGGTAGAATCCAGCCAAATTCATTTTTTGCCAAGACTGGTAGCAGAAGTAGTAGAGTAGAATTCTTAATTTTCTTTAGTGATAATTGGGGGATAGGGAGATTTTTAGCAATTAAGTCTATCTTTACCTGCCTCTACTGTCTCTCTCTCTCTGTCTCTCTCTCTCTGTCTCTCTCTCTCTCTCTCTGTGTTGTTTGGGATCCTCATCCAGGCAGCAGCACATGCTGTCCCTGCATGTTAAACCAGGCAGTGGATAAAGTGAAAGTATCTTACAGCCCATAGGTTACACTTGAGAAACCTGGGCGGAAAACATCATCTTTTCAATTAGACGTGGGGAGGGGGAGGTCTTGATCCAGTGGGCCCTCCAATGAAGATCCTGTTCGAGTGTTAGCAAATTTTGGAATGGTAATGAAAAACTCTTCATCCACTTTCAAGTCCAGCAATCACAGCTTCCGCTTGGGAGGCTCACTCTAAATGAGGGCTCCGTCTTATCCTGAGAGAGCTATCTGGATGCTCCCATTCAGGGTGCAGGTGGGTTGGGAGATGCAAGCAGTTCATTTGTAAAACATGTTGAAAAAAAAACAAAAACATGTTGAGCCCTTTCAATACAAGCCGTTCTGAGAAGAGTCCACCATTAGTAACACCATCTTCATTTTAAGACACCCCGGGATCCACAGTGCTTGCTTTCACACTAGTTTCAGGGAAGAGAGGTGTCTGTCTTGTACTCAGTAGTTCATTCCTGCAAAGCACCCAAGGAGTGTTTTGAATTGGAAAGCAACTGACAAAAGAGACCATCCGAAGATTCAAAGACCTCCTAGCACCCACTCCACCAAGAAATTCTAAGCCAATTAGCACTTGGGCTAATTAAAAAAATATATGCTAGAAGTAGTGAGTGAAAAAATAGCTCACCAGCTTGATAAATAATCAAATGGTTTGACTGGCTTTTCCAACCTTAATTGAGGTCTGGGTGACTCCGTGACCGGACGGCCAGAAATCAGGCGTGAGGACAAGTAAAGAGAAGGCACTCAGAGGCCTGACCACAGAGCCAGTGGCTTCTCACACGTGCACACAGCCTGGGGGCCAGCCCTGTAGAGCACCAGATGTTTACACTCCGCTTCCTGACCTCCTTCCAAATGGCAAGGGAGGCAGTTCTAGGAGCCGTACTGAAGGGCCTTGTTTGTGATTGGTGTGCAGTGCTGTGGGTTTGGGGTTTGCCTGAAATGACTTCCTGACAGGATTGTTTCCCGGAATGACAATATTTCCCTCAGAGATGGTTTGAAACCAAGCATCAAGATGTGGACGTAGACGCCAATCTTCTTGGCAGGCCGGAGTCCCCGACAGAGGTTGGGTTGGGTGGGCACGGTTTAGGGGTAGATAGAGATTCCTAGAACCCCTAGCAGCCCCTCCCCCCACTGCTGTTAAATCAGTCCTGACTCAGAGCGAGCCGAGATGCAGGCTTTGGAGACACTCAGTCTTTATGGGAGCAGAGAGCCTCATCTTTCTCCCAGCGAGCGACCGGCATCTGAACCACCAGGTTGATGGTTAGCAGCACCACTAGGGACAACTGCAAACACAAAACATGGAAGGTCTTGATTTGGAGGTAAGGGATTTTTTTAAGCTCTTGGGGAGACAGACGAGGGCCTGGGTGAGTTCTGCCTGGGCCGGTCTGGAGCAAAACAAAATCATGCCAAGGGTAAGGAGAGGGGTAAACAGAAATATTGAGCCTGGCTGCAGGAAGATTGAGTCAACCCAGAATTCGGTCCTTTGCTCAAAGTGGCTGGAGAACTTGCCCTCTGGCTGGAAAAGAGGTCCCTTGGAGGTGATGACATGGCAGTAATAAAGTGCTGTCATTCCCACTTCCTCCAGGCTTTTGGCTCTAGAGGCCACCAGGAGGGAGGGACTGCTCAGCTGACGGCCACAGACCACGTGACTTGCTGGAACTGCTTGGTCCAGTGCTCTCAACAGTCAGCTCGGATTGCCGTTGGGTTGCTGGCGTTGAGTCTAACAAAATAGTGGCTCTCTTACGAGACACAGCCCCCTCTTTAGGGAAACCCCTACAGTATGGCACTTCCCAGAAGCAAGTCTGTACAGGCCAGATGCAACTGGGCACTTAGCCTGTGCCCAATAGGGTGCCAGGCACGGGAGGAGAAGGAATTTGTCAGTTTGTTGAAGAAGCAAAAACAGACAGACGGAAGCAAGTAGAAAATGCTGTCCTGGCTCATAGTCTCAAGTGGTGGATTATGGGACGAGGCTCACACGCACATCTTTTCAGAGTCACGAGTGGAGGCTTGGAAAAGGAGATGAAGAGGTGGGAAGGCATCCCAAGTGGAGAGTTTCAGCAGGATCGAAGATGACGAGGAATGAATAGGATGCCCAGGCAATGAGAAACAACAATCACACACACACACACACACACACACACACACACACACACACACACACATACACTTGTCATGAGGTTGACTCAGACTCATGACAACCCCGTGCCCTACAGGGTTCGCAATGGCTGCTATGTATGACATAGTTCACCATGTCTTTCTTCTGAGGTGCTTCATCAAGATGGACTTAAGCCGCAAAACTCAGGGTCAGCAGACATCTGAATGAACTGTTTTCACCACCTCCTGATTCCCCCAAGCAATATAGAAGACCCTAGAATGAAGGGCTGTAACGAAACAGCTGAGGTCGGTGTCTATGAAGAGCTGGAGGCATTGGGCAGAAGGTGTCACACCAATGCAGACCTACACTGGCTGGGGAGGGTTGGGGCCTGGCTGGAGACAGGAAATAGGAAGAGACAGACCTATGATCAGGCAAGGGTTCCGAAGCCAGAAACGTTGGGTTCCAATCCCCGCGTCATCACTTAAGGATACCCTTCAGCAAGAAGGATTGCTTCTCAGTCTACATTTTCTTTTCTGTAAACTGGGGGGAATCCCCTACACACCGACAGCACAGAGGAGACGCCCAGTGAGCAGAGGCTTCTGAGAGCTGGACTCCATTCAGGGAGACTTCCCAAGAAGTAGCAAGAGTAGGTACCAGCTAGGACAAGGTGCCGTTCCCATGGTCTCATGCATAGGTGCCAGTCAGGCCACGACAAGGAAAGATGAGACGAAGTGGCGCGTTGGGACTGATGCGTTGGCCAAAGAGATTGACGACACTCCAGACTACCAGAGGCAGGACAACCAAAATGCTTCTTAGAAGCGAGGATGGCAAGCCTTGGGCTAACTTCTGTGGGACATGGGATCATAAAAGAACGGTGGCTAAAAAAGGCCATTCACGGTGGCTGGGAAAGTAGAGGGTCGGCAAAAATGAGAGAAATTCTCAACTAAGACCGTTTCGTGCGAGAGGCACGGCAATGGACTCCGTCATGGCCACCATCAGGAAGATGGTGCAGGAGAAGGCAGCGTTTCCTTGTTGTCCACGAGGTCCTGGGGGAGAGATGTAGGCACGTGGGGGAGGGGAAGGGGGGAAATTCCTAATGTTTCCAGGCCTGAGCTGGGGAAGAGCTGCCTCCTGGTCACTAGTCTGCCATGTCTATTCATCTTCGCCTGTGCTTAGGCTCCAAGAGGGCCTTGTTTAGAGAAACGCTGCCCTGCCGCACAGCCAGCGAAGGTATATTTTAAAGTGACAGGTCTAAAAATACTGCTCTCTGCATAACCTTCCACAGCTGCACATTCCCAGTGCTGATCCTCACTGGGAAAAAGAATAAAATGCACATGTTTATAATAAAAGTCATATTCCCCTCTTCCTGTGCTGTCTCCCAGTTGTAGGTTCCCATCCGTTCGCCGTTTTACCTATCATTTAACAAATGTCTTTTAAGAAAAGTAATCTTTTCCACTGACATGTCCTATAAACGTCACGTTCTCAGCGTTGGTTCTCATTGAGCAACAGAAATGCGTGTTTCGGATGCTTCCAAAAACACGCTTTGCACTCTTTTCCCAGGCTAGGAATTTTCAACCTTGGGTGAGAGAACAAACAGATAGACAGGGTGCTGCCCGGCACGGTGGGTCCCTTGGGCCTAGTTGCCAGAGGGCAGCATGGGAGTTTAGGTTCTGGGAGAACGAGCTTCACTTGGTACCTGACAGACCTCACTCAGGAGCGCTCAGCACAAGGCATCCTGGGAAGTCAGCACCTGGTCCTCCATGGATTGGAGCAAGTTGGCTTCTGGGAGGCTTTTCATGAAGGCCTGATCAGTTCCGTGACTGCTATGCTAAAAGCTGTGGCCAGAGGCAGGTGGCGCATTGAGGACAGCCACAGAGGCACTGATGCCGTAGCTGGCTTTATATGGTGGGTATCTTCCCACAGGCTGGTTTCCAGAGTCAAGCATACGTGCAGAGCGCTCTGACCAGGAGCTCTGGTTGTGTAGTGGTCTCTTGGGTTTCGATCCACATGGCCGGCAGTTGGAAGCCACCAGCGGGAGAAAGATTGGGCTTTCTACTCCCGTAAACAGTTACGGTCTCTGAAACTCATGGGGGATCACGATGAATCAGCAGGGAGTTTGGGGGAGCACTCTCAGCAAGGCATCCAGTACACGGCAGGCACGCAGCAAACTGGATACGAAGGCTACTGCCCCGCTGACTGAAAGAGCAACCAAATCCATCAGAGCCATTGTCAACCGTGCTCAGAGGAGAGACAGGGTTGGGGTGAACACAAGGGTTCGGGAGTGGACCTAGGGTCAGAACAGAGTCAGAAAAGCAGGGGGAGAGCCAAGCCTGGGAAAATCACCAAGGCGTGGGAGAAAAGGGAGTTATGATTCGGGTAGGTAGGTCGTTTGCATGTTTATCCTGATATATTTGTTCATTTCACTGGTTGGCTCATTCATGTAGCAGACCAATATTTATTAAGCACTTACTATGTTGTAGGAGTCCCTGGGCGATAACAGAGGTCCATGTAAGGTTGGAGGTTTGAGACTACCTAGCCATGATTTGGAAGAAAGTTCTGGCAACCTCCTTCGGAAAAATCCGCTATGGAAAACCCTGTGGAAACATCCCAAATGCCCATCAATGGATGAATGGATGGATAAGCAAAATGTGATAGAGACGCGTACTGGAATACGACAAGAGCAGGGAAGGCCTGACGCGTGCTTTGACATGAAGGAAGCTTGAAAATATTATGTTGAAATAAGTCATTCCCAAGGTGACAAATATCGTATGATCTCCCTTAAATGGCACAACCCAAATAGGCCAATGTATACAGACGGGAGTGCACTGGAAGTCCGATGGGGAGGAGAGAGCAGGGGAAGGGGAGTGGTTGTTTAGCAAGCAGTAGGTTTCTGTTAGTGGTCATAGGGAGTTTGGACAATGATGGACGATGATCGTACTGAGGGATGTTTCTGGGCAGGTAGTAAGGGCCCTCCGCCCCTATTTTTTTGTTTATTGGGGCCAGAAATGCCTTTTAGCGGAGAAGAGAGCCTTCTTTTCCCCACCTCTATGCTGCAGTGGACCAGAGGAATTAATGGTTACACGCTGGGCTGCTAACTGCCATGTCAGGAGTTCAAAAGCTCCAGTTGCTCCTGGAAAGAAAGATGGGGCCCTTCTGCCCCTGTAAAAAGTCACAGTCTCAGAAACTCATGTGAGCAGTTCTACCATGCCCTGCAGGGTCACTATGAGTCAGGGACAGCTCGATGACGGTGAGCTGGGATTGAAATGTAATTGGATGTTGAGGGGGCAGAGGAGGAAGAAGGTCAGATGTGACCTTGCATTAAATTACTCCTGAATGCCTACTGTATGCCAGGCACTGGGTAAGCCGACACTCTAGCAACACAGAGGCTTTCTGCCCTGATAAATGACATAAACTATATGTAAATGATAGTCAAGAAAGCAAGGGGCTTATTAATCGGTTTAATGACCTGTTCAGTCCCTCCGTTCTACCTCCAAGTTCATTGTGCCATGCTCTGGGTCTTACAAGCTTGTAAGCATCCATCTAAGGCACAGCAATTTGGTCTCTCTCCACCTGGAGCAACAGAAGAAGAAGGCGAGTCGGGGATAGGAGATGAAAAGGGAGCGTGTGGCAATTGCATGCACGAATAGCTGCCTCCTTTGCCAAGAGCCCGGAACTGAATGGTGTCCGGCTACCATCATTGAACATTCTGACTGATCACAGAGACCCTATAGCTCAGTGAATCTCCACCTTCCTAACACTGAGACCCTTTCATACAGTTCCTCGTGCTGAGGTGACCCCCACCAACCATAAAATGATTTTCGTTGCTACTTCATCACTGTCATTGTGCCACTGTCATGAATCATCATGTAAATATCTGATATGCAGGATGTAGTTTCATTGTTACAAATTGAACATAATTAAACACAATTAAAGCAAAGTGATTAATCACAAAAACTATGTAATTATATATTGGGAACTATTTATGTGTTTTCTGATGGTCTCAGTCAACCTCTGTGAAAGGGTCGTTCAACCCCCAAAGGGGTCCCAACCCGCAGGTTGCAAACTGCTGCTATAGCAGAATGTTAATCAAAAGGAGAAACGTGTACAACAGATTTTCAACAACTTATGACTTCCAGACTTTCTGGAGTCATATAAGTTTGGATGACCCCTTAGAACTATTGCCCTGAGAAAATCTTACACCAAAATGATGCCCTGAATCCTCCTTAAAATCAATCAATGGTTTTGTTTACCTGGTTAAAAAAATGTCTCCCTTGGCTGTTATGCTCATGGAAGGAGCCCTGGAGGTGCATTGTGTTACATTTTGGGATGCAACCGCAAGTTCAGGAGCTTGAACCCATTGGCTGATCTCTGAGAGAAAGATGAGGTTTTCTGCTCCCATAAAGATTTCCAGCCTTGGAAGCCCAGCTAAGCCAGAGTAGAAAGTTCTGTTATTTGTCTTTGGGTAAGGATCTCTGTTGGCACTGAAGGCTCAGCTTGGGGTTGCCAATCATAGCTGATGGATCAAACCCACCAGCTGCTCCACGCAAGACAGATGAGGTTGGCGGATGCCATTGCGTCCCTGTGAAGATGGATAGTTTTGGAACCTCTCTATAGGGTCGAAATGAGTTGGCATCAACTCACTGGCAGAGCATGTGGGTATACAGGATGAAAGTGACAGCAGCAACTTGAGAGATGAGCTCGGAGCCTTAGCGGGCAGAGCGTTAATGCTCCTGGGAGAGGAACGAAAAGAAGGGCGAGACTGGCTGCACAACTTGAAGAATGTTATCAGCATCATGGAAACAACTGAGTTGCTTTAGGGTTTGCTGTTGTATTCTCCCATGAACGTGGTTTAAGGAAAGAAAGCAGGGGAAAGGGAGCCTTGTGGATCCAGAGCAGACTTCACTCCGAAGGTGCCATTCGAGTGGCAACTTGAAGAGGGAGGGAGGGAGGGAGGGGACACACAGATGCAGGGCCAGGAGACAGGAGGGACGAGCATTCCAGACAGAGGGGACAGCGTGAGCAAAGACCCTGACGGAGGAGTGTTCCTGGCGTTTTTGAGAAACATTGCGGATGGAGGGGGAGGCATGGGGGAGGAGCTGAATAAGATGGCGCAATGAAGGATGTTGGTGCTGACTGAATGAACAGGGGATCCACCCCACGGTGTTGGTCAGTGACATGATCTGACTCACAATGCAACTCATTCAACCTGGCAACTGTGTTAAGAACAGTGTAGGGGAACATAGGAGGGTGTTGTTGTGGGGCGATGCCAGGGAGTCAGTTGCAACCCATGGGGACCCGTGTACGCAGAACAAAACACTGCCTGCTCCTGCACCATCCTCACTGGAGTTCATATGTTCTAGCCCAGTGGTTCTCAACCTTCCTCACGCCGAGATCCTTTCATACAGGTCCTCATGTGGTGACCCCTCAACCATCCAATTATTTTTGTTGCTACTTCATCACTGTCATTTTGCTACTGTTTGTGTAGATATCTGATACGCAGAATGTATTTTCAGTGTGACAAATTGAACATAATTAAACATAATTAAGGCATAGTGATACATCACTAAATACGTCATTATATATTGTGAAATATTTATTTCTAATGACAAATAAAGGAAAATTTGTCTTGAAGCATGGTGTAGCATGGGTAACAGTCTTCACGCCGGGTACTCTTATGTGGGCCTATCTGCATGTGGGCGGACCCGCCTGGAGATGGACAGAGGAGCGGTGTCTGGGTTCCTGAGACCATCGGAAATAGGTGTTTTCCCATGGTCTTAGGCGACCTCTGTGAAAGGGCCATTCGGCCCCCAAAGGGGTCGAGACCCACAGGTTGAGAACCACTGATTAAGAGGGATTGAATCTCCCTCCTCCCACCAGGGTGGCCCAAGTGGTTACGTGCTCATCAACTAGCCAAAAGGTGGGTGATTCAACCGCACTCAAAGGCACCTCGGAAGACCTGCCACCCAGCTTTTGAAAGGTCACAGCCTTGAAAACTCTACGGAGCAGTGATTCATGGTAGGTACAGGATGGGCTTTGGAATATGTCATTGCATATATATCACTAAAATAACACGAGAGATTGAGTAGGCTGTGGGTGGGTTTAGGGAAGGAAGTGGCCAAAGATCAGGAGGTAGGATTTTGTCATGTTAACATGTGAGGTAGTCATTTGACATCCAATGGAAAGTTGAGTAAGCCATTGGATATACACTCCCAGGCTCGATGGGAAATATCTCGATTGAGTTGATTGTCTGGGGTAGGGGCCTGGGCAACTGTGTGGAGGCAGAGCCCTAAGTAATTTGTAGGTCCTTCAACTTTCACTTCTATCCCCAGACTCAAGAGATGAAGCTAAATACAGAACCCATCCATGTTTAAGTGGCTGAATCTGAGTTTCCTCTTTCCTTCTCTGCCTCTTTGGCTGGCCTTGGCCTCTTTCCCCTGGTTCTAGTCTTTCTGTTCTCCTTTGACTCCTCTGAGCTCCCCAACTCTATCCCTCCCTTACTAGTGCAGCAAAGACAAGTTGTTGGCTGGAATCCTAAACTGGAGTAAGGGTGGTTGCAGTGACATGAGCGCTCCCTTGGGGTCACCGCCACTAGAATTGCCTTCAGAAGCAAGTTAGAGGAGCAAAGTGCAGATGCACGGCAATGACTGTGTTCCTTGAGTCTCGATGTACAATGAACATCTTTGGAGGTCACATACATGTCTCATATTTGTCGAAAGGATTTCTCTCCTGTGATGTTGTAGTGACGTGTAAGAGTAAAGGGAAAGAGTGTGCAAACACTAGAGTCTTTCTTGGAACTTTGGCTGAGACTCCTTTTTCAATTCTCTCCTCTTCGACCAGGGTTTGAGGACCCAGAGGACACTACCTACTGTCAGTTATTGCTGATACAAAAGGTCACTTGGTCTTTCCACACAACACCCCCCCCCCCCCGCCAATTCTCATAGTTTCTTACCTGACCTTGGCATCTCCGTATTAGAGAGCGAACTGCTGTTCCCCAGGGGTGTGGTAATATCCCACATGCTCTTGCTATATGTGGGAGGCAGCAAATCAGAGACAAAGTCAAGGTTGGCTTCCCTGGTGCATGTAGAGATCCTCTAGTTATTAACCAGAATGAACTGTCTTCTATGACAACTGCCACCTTTGCTGAGTCCTGCCCTTCTGGAATGCACATTTGTATACATGGATACACTTGAAGGGAGCATGGGATTATTTATTTTCTCATCCAGTTCGACTGACATAATTGCATAGAAACCTTTTGGAGGTTTGGAGATCTGTTTATGAGTCACAGAAATTAACTTTCTCTTCATAAGAAGAAAAAATAAAGCCAAGTGCTTGTTCTTTGAACTTGAGTTGCCTTTCTGTAAGTAACTCACTGAAACCTGAACCTGATGTCTGTGAGGCTTAGTTTTGCTTTAGCTTTGACTTTTAAGTTGTTCAGCATGTGTACCCAACACCCCAAGTTTGATCTCATCCATTTCGGAACTCGTTTTTCTTTCTTAAAATCCTGTCCCTGTTCCCAAAGAGATGATGGGGAACCCCTACAGCTCTGTACAGGGTGGCCAATCTAGAGTCATCTAAAGAGCCCTGGCGGCATAATAGTTAAGACCTTAGCTGAGAACGGAAAGGCTGGAGGTTCAAACCCACCCAGCAGCTTCATGGGAGAAAGGCCTGGCAATCTGCCTCTGTAAAAATTACCACCTAGAAACTGTTATGTCACTTGGGCCTGCTCCAACTTGAAAGAGACTTGACACACCCAACAAAGGAAATGACAGAGACTGAGATGATTGTGATGTTTCTCGCCACTATCTAGAAACCAACTAAAAAAAGATTATGCCGACATTTCAGCAGCATTGGTCCACTCCCCAATTTCTTTCGCCCTGTATTGTCATGAGTCTGCACGTTCTGTTAGGGACAGACCCTTCTCAGATTTCTTTGCTGTTATACTCCTAGCAGAGTTCAATTCTGTCACACACAGGGTTGCAGTGTGTGGGAATCGACGAGAGAACAACTGATTCCCCCTCCCCCTATGTATCTAGCATCTATGTAAGATGAAATCTCACCATCCTTGCCTCTTTGGAAGAAGCACAGCCGCAGTGCTCCTTCGAGGCAAGGATGGCGAGACTTCATCTTACATACTTTGGACAAGGTGTCAAGAGAAACCAGTCCCTTGGGAAGGACATCATGCTTGGTAAAGTGGAGGGGCAGTGAAAAAGAGGAAGGCCCTCAGCAGAGGGATGGACACAGTGGCTGCATCAGTGGGCTCAGGCAGAGGAACGATGGTGAGGATGGCACCAGGCACTGTTTCTTTCTGTGGTACATCGGGTCGCAACGGGTCAGAATCGACTCGATGGCACCTAACACGAACAACAGCACCTAGAACAGTGCTTAGAATCAATCATGATTTGTTGGTTGATTGAACCAGTCAAATGAGTGGGTGCTGATTTTTTCATAATGACTACTTCCATTCTATCTTTGAAATGCCGTGTCTTAAAGGTGTTCAATGACTTTTGGGGATACCTTTCCCTGTAGAGGTCTTAAGTATCAGCTGAATGTATCCACTGGGTAAGCTGGCACTGTTGCCAGTGACTATTTTATGACTGTGTTTAGCTCCCAACGTAACTGGGGGTAGATGTGTTCTTGGGATGTCTGTCATCACTTTATAATTTTAGCCTTCCTGGAACAACCTTTAAGAGATCTATTTTCTATTTAAGAGGACTGAGCCTACAGCTTGGTTTTATCGACACTAGAAAGAAGAGCACATTTTTTATCAGTCTGAGGCCTGGACAACTGCGGATCGAGGGAGCTGTAAATTCCAGCTCACTTGGACTAGGGTTCTGGAGTAAGTGGGCAGACTAGAACCGTGTTTCCCCAAGTGGGCAATCTTTCCCTGGGCATGCACGAATGATCCAGGGGCTGAGTGCAAAAGCAGATATCTACATTTTATCCTGCTTTGTATTAGAAACAAAGGTTTTTAACTGCCAGGGAGGCACCGAGTAATTTTTATGTTCTGTAAAAGGTGGGGGGGGGGAGTAGGCCAAATAAATTTGGGGACCTGTGGATTAGACTAAAGCCAGACAGGACAGTTTGTGTATGGAAGATAGTGGAGCAAAGTCCAGGAAGCCAACCTCAGGGTCTATAGTAGCTCTGGTGCAGGGGGTTAGCAGTGAGACTGAGCGCATAGAGAACACTCTCTAAGCTGAACAGGATACAAACATGGGAAGCTGTGTGAGGACCACAAGGTCAGACAGGAATCATTGTTAGGTGCCCTTGAGTTGGCCTTGACTCAGGAGGACTCTGTGTACAAGGGAATGAAATACTGCCCAGAGCAGTACCATCTCTGGAGCCGGTTATGGATGGGACCATGGTGATCCATGGGGTCTTCATAAACTGATATTTGGAAATAGATCACCAGGCCTTTCTTCCTAGGCTATCTGAAATCTGATCCACTGAACCCTGTCCAGAATCATAACAACATATGGATTCCCATTTAGGCGCATTGACTGGGAATCACATTTGGGGCCTTCTGTAAGGAAGGGGCGCATTCTGCTACTGAACCACACAACACCCTCAGACATTTCAACAAGTTATGATATTATAAGAAGCAGTTAGCAGAGTCTGGCAGCAAGTTAAAGGGAGGGGGCTGGGAGAAGAACTGTTACTGACGCCGATTCAAATGAAAAGGTACATGTTTCATATGAGAAACAGATTGAAATGAGGACTATTTTTTTCTTCCCAGTGCCTTGTCCCTTGTTTTACCTAACTGCTTATCCTGGAAGACAAGTCAGAATTTGTGACTTAAAAAAATATTTTTCTAAAAGAAGGAGTTTATCATTAAAGGTTTAACTTTAATGGTTTGCTTTCCTGAGCCACCTATAACCAGGGGACAGTCTAGGAACCTGAGTAGCCACCCAAACCAAAAAACTTCCTTCCAGCAAGTTAGTTCTGACTCATCTCAGGTCCTATGGGACGGGATAGAACAGCCACTGTGAGTTTCTGAGACTGTAACTCTCTAGGGGAGTACATTGAGTACTCTTTCTATGGCTGGCTCTATAGAAATAACAGCACCGACCTGCACATAGAGGAGGTCATGATTGACCAGGTCCCTGGACCTAAAACTCCTTTCAGATTTCTCTCTGACCCTGCGGTGCACAGCCCAGCATAGACCCACTGCATCATCAGTAGCCACCAGATGCTAAAATAGTCGCCAAAGACCCCCTGGCTGCAATACTGGCTTGCCCCCTGGAGCACATTGCCACAATCCAGGATCGGAGCCTCTAGCCTAATGCTCGGGGCCCCACCCAGTCTCAAGAGGAGCCCTTCAACCCCTGGGGCTTCTTAGTGTTTTCTACTTCCTGCAATGCTTAGTTAGGTCCTTCTTGGTGGTCGTGGAGTTTGGTGTCCTCAGCAGCTCTGTTGTTTTGCGTGTGTGTGTGTGTGTGTGTGTGTGTGTGTGTGTGTGTGTGTGTTGTTCCTAAGATCAGAGCAGGTCCCTGCAGTGGATGCCTGAAGTTGTTAGCCACCTCCTACTGCTCTGACCTCATGAGCTTTGTTTGGGGCCAAATTGGTAGTGTTGCCTCTTGAGCTTTGCATGGGGCCATCAAACAAATTTAGGACAAAGTCCCCGGAGACTAGATTGGGCCACTCAAGGGAGCCCCTGCTGTGTCTGTTGTACTTGAAGTACTTCCTCCAGACGGGTGGTCAGCAGGGGTCCCAGACAGGCTCTGAGGTCTTCTCTTGTCTCCTTCCATGGATGGAATTAGAATTCTTGTTTTCCTTATCATTAGGGGCACCTTCCTGTCCTTTTTTATTCGTAATCTCATTGATCTAGGGACCTGCCCACAATGGATAAAAGCTGACATTCTCTAGGCGCAGGTTGAAACTGATAAGTCTATAGAGCAGGTTGTGAAAAGCAAACTCAATTGAAGATACCGAGTGGTAGTTTTTGTTTTTTTCTTTTCCACTGACACTGACTTCTTGGTTTTCTAGTCCTTCCCTGGGTCCACGGGCTTTCCCTACTTTGAGGTGAAGATGCTCTCTGACTTGTGCGTCCTTTCCTCCTTCCTTGGCTTCACTTAGCTTAGAAGCCTTCTGAACCTGGCCTCGTTCCTTCTGCAGGTTGCTTTTGCCCCCTCTCTCTTGAGAGTCATAATCATAGCCACTCCTAGTTAAAGGACTTCTTTTGCTCACCAATTTTTCATCTCTTACTCATCTCTCAGAATCATGAAATCTTTGGAGACCAAGACCCTGAAATCTTCTTAATTGAAAGGTATCTTAGTGGGGGTCTGTTCCTATTAGGGTCTGTCTCAGTGACTCCATGTGAACATCAAGCTTTAAAAATAATTATTTTTTTATACTTCATTTTTTTTTTTGTTCTTGAAAAACGCACAGCAAAAACAGACACCAACTCAAGTTTCTACATGCACAGCTCAGCAACATTGATCAAATTCTTCCATTTGTGCAACCATTCTCACGCTTTGTTCTGGGAGCTGTCCCTCCCCCATTGACATACACTCACTGCCACCCCTTACTTAATCTTTTGAGTTGTCCTTGTCAATTTCATCCCACACAACTCAAATTTCTGGCCATTGAGACAATACTGAAACATAGAGACCCTATAGGTCAGCATAGACCCGCCCCTTGTGGTTATGTATGCAACTCTTTATGGGAGCAGAAAACGCCATCTTTCTCCTGAGGAGCAACGAGTGGTTTCAAACTGCTGACGTTGTGGTTAGCAGCCCAACATGTAACCATGGTGCCACAAAAGAGCGTAATGCTCAAGGCAGATATTCTTTACCAGTTAAGCTAAACTGTGGTTTGGTTTAAAGAAAACTTTAGGAGATCTTTTTGGGTCAAGGGTTAAAAATGATTTCAGGGTAATAGTGTCAGGGGTTCCTGCAGGCTTCATGGATCCAGAAAGTCTGCTGTCTATGAGATGCTGAAATTCGGTTCTGTTTCCCATTGTGAGAAGTCTACCAAAGTATCTTTGATCCAAATACTCAGCAACATTAGTCAGGCACCATTCAGTTCTTCTCATCTTATGGCAAAGGAAGCAATTATTCATCGAGACAATTAGCCACACAGTCCATAACCTCCCTTTACTCCTTACTCTCCTTCTGCCTCGTTGCTCCAGGTGAAGTGAGATGGATTGGTGTGCCTTGAATGGCCACGTGCATAAGGTCCCTGGCACTATGCCATGGACTCAGGGGTAGACCAGAAGCACTAAACATGCTTTAAGCCAATTAACTGGAACGGGACCCCATGAAACCATGACCCTAACCCTCCTGACCTCGGAACCAAATCCCATGAGGTCATTTGGTTGTATGTAAGTAGCATCAGCAGTCTCTTTTTTTTGGCCATTGGAATAAGTGCATCTATCACATTTTTGCTGCAACTGAATAAGGAAAACCAAAGAAGGTCTGATGCATTGAATTATGGTATTAGCCAAGAATATTGAAAGCACCATGGACTATCAAAAGAATAAACAACTGTGCCTTGGAAGAAAGTACAGCTGGGAAGTGAACATGGTTCGACTTCATCTTCTGTAATTGGGACATGCTATCAAGAACCAGTCCTCGGTAAAGTAGAGGATCAGCAGAAAAGAGGAAGACCCTCAATGAGATGGCTAGACACAGTGGCGACAACACCATCTCCACAATCTGATAATCATATGGTTAACTGTGAGGAAAAGGACAAAGTCAAGAGACATCGGCTTACATTTCATGGGCAAAAGGAACACTGCAAGATTTTTCTTGAAGTATCATTAAGGCTGTAATAGGGTAATATCTAAGGAGGACCAGGTGATACAACTATTATTAAAATATATGCACCAACTACTAAAGACAGTGAAGGAAAAAAATAGAGAATTATGCCAACCTCTTCAGTCTAAAATTGATCAATTATATACTAAAGGTATATTTGAAACTTAGTGGAGATTGGAATGTGAACTACGGAAACAAAGAGAAGGATCAGAAGTTAGAAAATATGGTGCCCAAAACAAATTAGGAGCTCATGGGCTACTAGAAATTTGCAAGACCAATGATTTCATTTCATTGTAAGTACCTACCCCCAACCCCCTGGCAATGAAAACAGCAACTAGATACATGGACCTCACCAGATGGAAGCCACAGGGAGCAAATGAACCTCCCTTGGTGGAGAAGTTCAATATCAGCAACTGATGGCAGATGAAAAGTAGAGAATAGCAGAGAGATGTTTTATTGACTGCGTGAAGGCAGTCAATAAGCCTGTGTGGATCATAACAAACTATGGGTAACATTTTGATGAATGGAAATTCCAGAACACTTCATATGGAATTGATACAGAGACCAGAATAGTTGTTCGAACAGAACAAGGGAGTCGTGCATGGTTTAAAATGAGGAAAGGTGTCCTTTGACCGTATCTATTCCATCTGTATGCTGAGCAAATAATCTGAGCTGCTTGACTCTCTAAGCATTCAGCATTATGAGTGGAGGAAGGCTTATTTACAACCTGTGATATGCAGATGACACAACCTTACTTCCTGAAAGTGAGGAGGACTTGAAGCCCTTGCTGAGGAAGATCAAAAAGACGATAATCCTCCCAAGTGGACCCATAGGCAACACCACGATAAAAGAAGAGAACATTGAAGTTGTCACGGATTTCATTGTGCTTGGATCTACAATCAAGGCTCATGGCAGCAGCAGTTGAGAGATCAAATGAAGCATCGCATTGGGTAAATCTCCTGCCCAAGAGCAAAGGTGTCACTTTGAAGAGGAAAGGTACCAGAGGATTGTGGGACACTGAATACAGAGGACTGAAGAAGAATGGACACATCTGAAGACAATTGAAAGTACCGTGGGCTCCAAGAACAAACAAGTCTGCCTTGGAGCGAGTGCGGCCAGCAGGCTCCTTTGAATGGCAGATGGCCAGGCTTCATCTCACGTGCTTTGGTCGTGTCATCCGGAGAGGTTATTCTCTGCAAAAGGACATCATGCTTGGGAAAGTGGAGGGTCAATGACAAAGAGGAAGACCCTCAGAGAGGTGGGTTGCCACATGGCTAGCGCAGCATAATGTGAGGATGGCGCAGCAAGGAGCCAGCTGGTGACAAACAAGGAAAGCCAATTGAATATGCCACAGGGGCCATTTGCCACACAAAGCCCCTCAATGATGTCCTCTCTCTCCCCGCCCAGAAAATTTTACCAGCTTCCCCTCTAAGTCTCTCTCTCTCTCTCTCTCTCTCTCTCTCTCTCTCTCTCTCTCTCTCTCTCTCTCTCTCTCACACACACACACACACACACACACACACACACACACACGCTCTCTCACTCTCTCTGTTGACAGATAAGGAGACTGTGACCCACAGAAGGGAGGAGCTAGTGGTTGCCTACCCGTCCTCAGCTTTAGGAGCCCATTGTTCATTCGCTCACCTAGCCTTTGTGGATCCAGAGGAGAACCCCAGCGTGAACAATCCCTGTCCCCGAGAATTCTCACCTTCCATGCAGGGCACCAGGACGCGCTCTCTGGCCAATGCATGCATTTCTTCTCTGCGCACAGCCGCCCACCGCCTTCAGTAGAGGCTTGTGCATTACTGTGCTGCTGAGCCGTGCAACTCCCTCCCAGGTTAACGACAGACTAGGAAGAACTGTCTGGTGATCTACTGTTGAAAACCATCCACCAGAACCCTGATGAATCCCAATGGTGCAATATACCACACCACCCATTGTGGGCAAGGTGCATACTTCCTTTCCTTGCACATGGGGTTGCCAGGAGTCAGCGGCTGGCTCCCAGGCCAGTAACCACAGAGCACGTTGAAATCAAACTCCAAAGCTCTGTGGCTAAGACGTTCCCAGCCAATACGACAAAGTGTTGGTTCGACTCAAGGAAGAGACTATTCGACTATCCTTTCCCTTCTCCCTCTGTATTTCCAGTGGCACCTGCTAGCTCAGTGCTGCTTCAGGCTTAAGAACACAATTTATTATCTTCACCAAAGCCTATACGTTTAACCCCCCTGTAACGGTTACAAATTACTTCAGGGGGACAAATCCTGAGAAAGTACACCAAGTCAGACTCCGGATCCCTGGCCATAAAGCATCTGAAGGAAAATCTAAGCAAGGATTTGGAACAGAGCACGAAGGGTGCTTCACCTTGCTCCGGCAGGATGAAAGGGGTGCCTGCGCCTCCTGCCAGAAGAAGTGGAGGAGCGATGCTTTGCTTTACTCTCAGGGGGATGGTTGTTGGCAAGCAGGTCTGTCAATCTCTCCAGCGCTAGCCTTGTGCTGGTCATGCTGCACACCCGCAAAATTTAACGGTGACCTCTTTCCTCGGGGCCCAACTATAGCTTTTGGTTTTCTGTGGAACATGTTGACGGAGTGACGTTATCCTAACAGCATGTGCATCCTTCAGTTTCCTCGCCTCCAAAGACAGAGTGTGTCAGTCCCGATAGACTAGAGAAACAAATTCATAGAAACATTCATATGTGTATAAGAGCAGTTGTATATTGACAAACATCCCAGCCTAGTCCTGATCAAGTTCATACGTTCAATATTAGCCCAGATGTCCAATACTAGTTCATAAATTCCTCTTTAGATTCATGCAATAATGTAATAATGCCAAATGCAGGAAGCTCACAGGTCAGTGGGTGGAAAATCTTGTGGATCCAGAGGTGGTAGAAGCATCTCAGTGCTGGTGTGGGTTTCCACATGGCTCCTCCAGCCGCAGGGCTCTAGCACAGCTCCATGAGTCTTGTCAGCAGGAAGACGAAGCTGAGAGTTGGTGTGTATCTGGTCTCCAGTGAGCTATTTATCTCCGTGGCGCCTCCAAATGAGGTAATCAAGCTTCAACCTGATTGACAAGCTAGACTCCACCCCTTCACCAGTCGACACCAGATTATGTAATTACCACACAGAGGTAGGGGCCCTGCCTGGCCTCAGAGTGCCAGCATGTCTAGATTTGCTCCAGCTTTCCTTCACAGACACCTTCCAGGCGACATGCTGCTTTGCCGGGGCCTTATGTGCCCTGCCTCCTGGGCCCACTTCTTCATTCCACTCCTTCAACCAACTCAAACCCACTGCGTGCTCAATTCAGCCTTCCCCTGATTCCTACAGGAGAATGGCCCCAGCTGGCTCCACTGGCCTTAGTCCTGGGCTCCAGCTGAATCTCCACTTTCCGATAGTGAGGCTTAGAAGCAGATTTCCATGGCCCCTTGCCCCCCAAACCCAGGCCCTTCCCATGCATTCAATTCTGACTCACAGTTACCCCGTGGAGCAGTAGGCTTGCCCCATAGGATCCCCTTGGTTTTAATCTTTGTGGAAGCGGATTGACAAGTCCTTTCTTCTGTGCAGCCACTACATGGGTTTGAACCACCAACCCCTCAGCTGACAGTTGATTGCTTAACCACTGTGCCACTAGGGCCCCCAGAAGTGGCCCAAGGTCTCCAAAACAAGCTTGGCAATTTGCCCTGGGAAGGGCCATCGAGCTAGCTAGCTACCAGCCCACACCTCCCTTTCAACCAGTTATGCCCAACTTTGAGGTAAATTCAATGCAATAGGATCCTAAAGGCTCTCTCCCGTCCGTCTTCCTCTCTGCCCTCTCATTGACACCCCTCTTCTCTTCCACCCTCCCTTCTTCTCTCCTGCTGTCCTTGGGAAAGCTCTGCTGGGAAATCAGCCAGCTCCACCCAGGGCTGCACTTTCAGTTCCTTAGCTGGAGCATTTTCTTTTCTTTTGGGTTGTTTTGAAGGTGAAGTCCCTCGCTGACTCCCGTCCCTTCCTCCCCCACAGTGGAGGCTGTCCGGAGAACACAACATACCTCTCAGGCAAGGCCAGGCACTCCTGTGCCCCTGAAGATTAGGGTACACTGGGTCAGAGACGCACCCCGCACCGCCGAAAGAAGCCCCAGACACCAGACTTGCAACACCCCTTGGCCAACGTCAGTCATATTTTCCAGCCCTGTTCCGAGTCTGGGAAACGCAGAGACAGCCGAGCCATTTGTTTGGAGATTCTTCGGTGAAGTTGATGAGTCTCTCTGGAAAACGCCAAGAAACGTCCTGGATCATTTCGCTGCTCTCCATTCTCTCTGGGGTCATTGTTGGCCTTCCTCCCAGGCCTCCTCTGGTAGCCAACTCCCTCAGCCCAGCAATCATTTCTTTGCAGGAGTTTGCTTCTAACCTTTCAGCGTGTGTACCAAATATTTAGCCGTGGACTCAATCCAGTAGAATGCTTTTTTTTTTCTCTTCCCTCTAACGACTTGAAATTACTTAGGAAAAACCCGAAAGCTGTAAGCTGAATAAACATTGCAGTTGTCTTGGCCCCATCCCTTCTGGCTGGAGCCTCCCAGATCTAGCAGATGGGGGGGGGGGTTGGCGCTTCCGGCCAGCCTCTCACCTTCCTTGCTGATCCAAGGGCACTGGGGGATTTCAGGAGCCCATGGTCCCGCGTGCAGTGCAAAGCTTCTCTGTCCCGTGTCAGCCCACTGCCCCTTGAGGGTGCTCTTTGTTCCCTGCAGCTTTAGGATGGGGTGTGACACCTACCATTGATTCTCAGGCCCCAGAGCTCCTTTTGGGCTTTGCTGTATAGGGAGGATGGCAAGTGCCCGCTTCCCTAGGGGAGGGAAACAGGGGTGAGAGCTGGCACCGGGCAAAGCTGCAGCAGGCGCCCGGGCTGTGTTTACTACTTACTATTTTGAGACTTTCTTCCCATGGAAATGTCGCCTGGCCCCAACGCTAGAAAGATGCCTGAGAGGAATTCCACAAGACGGCAACATTCTGAGTGTGTTGACACATTCTGTTTTCCTTCCAAGGCTGTCTCAGGTGGTGGCTGCCCACGCGAAGGGGGGAAATATGCAGGCCCGTGGAGATGAGAGGACCTGACTCCGTCCAGACCAAGAGAACGCAAAGAAGAAAGAAAGGTAGAAAGAAATCCATTTGGTCCTAATTTTCTTCACAGTTCCAAGAAATCGTTGAAAGGATGTCAGAACTTATGAGGTCAAATGGAGTCGAACGCTAATGAAAAAGTTCCACCAACTTTTTGAAGTTCTCTCTCTCCCTTAGATGAATTTAGCATGAATGACAAAGGAACCGGTCTTGTTCTCTTGAGCACTTGATCTGTGTGTCTGTCGGGTGGGCAGGGGTGAGTGAGGGTGGGGGTAAGGGTGGAACAGCCCAGCAAACTCCTCTCTGGTTAGTGGTTACTACCACGGAGGCTCTGGCCACACTGGGATCCTCCTGGAGAAAACGAGACTCATTTTCTTCACGTCGCCCCAACTGCGTGGGAAAGGGAAGCACACCCGCGGGATTTCCAGACAAAACAAGCCACTCCAGCAGCGAAAGAAGGCCGGGGAGCCATGGGTGATAAGCAAATTACCCAGAGTGCCCAGGCCCACCTCCAGGAAAAATAGAAAGCATATTAAGAACAGGAAGAAGCAGTTTAGCCTAACTTTCCCATCTTTGGGGGATTTACTTTAATCACATCTTTCAGCTCCTTCACCATCCCCGACACTTCCTGCCTTCTTGGGCAGACCTAGGTGTCTCTCAGGAGCCTGCGCTGTTCTCCCCCGGCTCCGGGCTCCCCGGCCCTGCCTCTGATAAACTGTTCCACATGGCTGAAGCCCTTTGTTCTCACAGTGCTAGGTTTTACCACTTCCCTTGACTTGGAGTCTCTGATTCCCACCCCCACCCCCCCGCATGAGCTCTTTGGAAATTTGCACCCCTACAAATTATTTTCTCAGTTGCGTCATGTCTGTTTGCTAATTTTTAAAATGTTTCTAGAAGGAGCTCTACAGCACCAGCCAGAGGAAGCCAGGATGGGACCCACGCGTTGCTTCCAGGGACACTTCTCAGATATGGACTTGTGCCGCCAAAAAGCCCCAAAACAAACCACTGCTGGGGAGTCCCTTCCAACTCACAGTGACCCTCTAGGACAGTTGCTCGC
Organism: Tenrec ecaudatus; assembly: GCF_050624435.1. NCBI lineage: Eukaryota > Metazoa > Chordata > Mammalia > Afrosoricida > Tenrecidae > Tenrec > Tenrec ecaudatus. The sequence goes on from NC_134548.1 coordinate 148,707,214, forward strand.
CACCTTCCGAATGCCACGACCCTTTCATCCAGGTCCTCATGTGGTGGTGACCCCCCAACCATCAAAGGATTTTTGTTGCTGCTTCATCACTGTCAGTTTGTTACTGTTCTGAATCGGGTGACCCCTGGGAAAGGGTCCCTTGACCCCCAAAGGGGTCGAGAACTGCTGTTCTAGGACAAAGTAGAACTGCTCCCTAGGGTTGATGAAGCAGTAGATCTTCCAGGGAGCAGAACGCGCCATCTTTCTCCTGTGGAGTAGCTGATGGGTTTGAATTGTCACTCTTTCCCGTAGTCAACCCATATGTAAGGCACGGCACCACCAGGCTTCCTTTGTGTAGCCTGCTCAGGAGGTAAAAAACAGTCTCAGACTTTCATCATCATAAGTCAAAGGGGACACAGAAATGCCCTGCCCCATTGGAGTGAAGAAGGTGTGTAACTTGTGGCCAACAAGTTCACTCCAATTTAGGGTAGCCCGCAGGTAGCAGAGCAGAACTGGGCTTGACAGGGTTTTCAAAGGGTGATTTTTTCAGTACATTGCCAGGCCTTTCTTCTGAGGTGCCTCTGCATACTTTCTGATAGCAGCCCAATGCCTCCCAAACTTTCTGACAGCAGCCCAATGCCTCCACTTTTTGCAACACCCAGGAGCTCCTGCAAAATCCCAGGGGCCCCTGATAGTCTTTTTCCCTAGGAGGAAGGCCAGGCCGGTTGGTGGGAACTGAGAGATAGGCAGGAGACAGGCACCCAGAGCAGGGGAGTGAATGATGGACTCTTGGGAGGAGTGGTTCAAACATGGGTGGCTGGTCTCATCTCCCAAATCAGAACAGGGAGCAGCAGCGGGTTGAGTTCTCATCAGTGTCTGTTCGGGTTGACATCACATCCACCTTGCTCCCAATCGCCAGTACTACAAATGTAGAGAGCCTAAGAATTATATTCACATCTCTGCCAGGCGAAACTATGTAGGGAACAGCCTGGGAAAAGAAGCGGTTGGACTGTGACTTATTAAAATCACCTGGAGTGCTTTAAACCTTGCTCAGGCCCAGACCCCACCTGCAGAGAGTTGGCTTCGATTGGCCTGGGGTGGGGCCTGGGCATAGGGAGGTTTCCACACGCTCCCTGGTTGATTCTGTTGTGCAGCCAAGGTGAAACACCACTGGTACAGAGGGAATAAACAACAAAGCAAAACATGGGTTTTGTAGGCAATCAGGATTAATTTCAAATCCTGGCTTGCTTCTTGTACCAGTGAAATCTCTCGAGCCTCAGTTTCCTTGGCTAAAAAAGTAGGAATCATAATATCACCTCTATCCCTCGGAGATGCAAACAGTGGAAGAGTCTGACTGCAATGGAAAAGTTGGCTCTTTGAACCCAGGCAAAGGCATGTCCAAAGCAAGACCTGGCGATCTGCTTCTGAAAGGCTGCAGCCTTAACCCCCCGCCCTCTCCCGAGAGAGTGTAGTTACTCAGGAGTCACAGGAGTTGGAATCAACTCGATGGCCCCTGGGCTAGTAATGGTGGTGGGAGAGAGAAGGTGGCGATGGATGTCACATGGCTTTGTAGCACTCCCCTGGCCCCGCCTCCGCCCACATACAGATCTGCTATCTTTTAACCCATTCAGCGCCCAGCGGTGTGTCGCGATGATCCTTCGTTCCATTTTCATACAGACCAAACTACGTGCAGAAGGAAAAAGCTCCCATGGGGGAAAAACATCCAGGCAGAGCCTTTCTGGCTTCTTCCTTCAGCGAGCAGAACCTGAAAAGCGGGACATAAGCAAGCGTTGTGCACAGTTCTCAAGTAGTCAGCTGGACAAACCCCAGATGAAGGAGACAGGTGTGGCAGCCATTCATCTACAAAAGCCCCTGGGGGTTTGAGCTGACCGCAAGTGACCTGAGGGCAGCCAGCGCTGTGGATCTGCTGACGCCTGCAGCAGCGTCGAAGTATGTCGGGAGTTGGGAGCTGAGAAAAACAGGCCAGTGGCCACATCAGACCGCCTCGGGCTACACAAGGCAGGAGGAAAACCCAGCTCCTCACTCACCCAAGGCCAAGTGCCAAAAGGCAGAGGTTGGATACACCTCCCACCTTCCCCATCCTTCTTACCCTCCTGATACCAACTATACCCTTGACACGCTACCTGGTTTTGATCATTTGTTGCAATGGCCACACACAACTCACAGGTAATGCTCAGCGTTAGGGGGTTGATGGAGGACACTGACAGGTTACCATAAGCCAGGATCAGAAAGCATCAGGAGAGTGTCTTTTGTCCTTGGCAACACCGCTCACTTCTCCTCAGCGAACAGCTGCGTCTCACTCTCTGGTGCTCAGATTGTCAGCCACAGGCCCCTGGGCAGTTAGTCCCCATGGGCCAGGAAGCCTGCCCTCTGCACAGTGCCACCGTCTTGGTGCTCTTCTTCTGTTCTGTCGCGCGGTCTTCTGGCCTTGGCTTCTGGGCTTGGTGTGGCCTGACCTCTACTGCCCCCTCCACTTGGGGATTTTCTTTCTTTCTAATTAAATACTCTTAATGGGGCCTCTTGCATCTCTTATCACAATCCATACATTCATCCAGTGTGTCAAGCACATTGGCACATATGCTGCCATCATCATTTTCAAAGCATTCTCTTCCCACTTGAGCCCCTGATATCAGCTCCCCATTTCTTCCCCCTCCCTACCTCTCCCACCCTCCCTCATGAACCCTTGATAAGTTATACATTATTTTCATATCTTATATCATCACCGTTGTCCCTCACCCACCTTTCCATTGTTCGTCCCCCTGGGAAGGGGGTTCTAGGTTGATCCTTGTGATCCATTCCCCTTTTCTCCCCCCACCCTCCCCTAATCCTCCTGGTACCTTTATTCTCCTTGTTGGCCCTGAGGGGTTTCTCTATCCTGGATTCTCTGTGTTGCTGGCTCTTACCTGTAGCAGTGTGCATGGTCTGGTCTAATCTGATTTGTAAGGCAGAAATGAGGTCATGATAGTGGGGGTGGCGGGCGGAGGGAAGGAAGCTCCAAAGAACTGAAGGAAGGTTCTGTGTTTCATCAGTGCAATACTGTACCCCGAGTGGCTCATCTCTCCCCTGTTATCCCTCTGTGAGGGAATGTTCAATTGCCTACAGATGGGTTTTGTGGCTCCACTCCATGCGCCCTGCCCCCATTCACATTGGGTATGATTTTGTTCTGGGTCTTAGATGCCTGAGCAGACTACCTTCCCCCAAGGAAACAAAGAGTGGAGGCAGGTTCCCACCTTCTAGGAAGGTGGAAACTAAGAATATATCCCACCTTAATCCTATTAGCATAACCGAGAACACCCACCAAAATGGGATTCTAATGTCAGGAATAGAAGCTAGAAATTACAATACATCCCAAAGGGATTCTGGTTCAAAGGGTCATAGAAATGGCTCCATCTCAGGAGCAAAGAATCACTGGCCTGTACCAGCCCAGAAAACGCCTTCCAGAAACTGCCACCCACTTTGGGGTATCGCTGCCTTTGGTGGATCCAAGGAAGTTGACCATGATGGTGAGTGAAAAGTGTGAAGGGACTGCTGTTCTCCAGGAGTTGGTGGACTCAGTTCAAATCCTTATCACCGAGAAGAGTTAGGTTTTTGCATTATACTAGGTGGTATGACTAAAATTAGTGGTGGCAATTGTCAGCTGGTCCATTTCAGAGCATCACTGGACCTACCAGAGGCCCTGTCACTGATGAGCTGTGTGATTCTGATCATTTCACTTCTCTCTGAACTAACTGATCACCAAGAGCCCTGACAGCTCACATAGCAAATATCTGCCGGGCATCTACTAGGGGATATTCACTCTCCTGTACTTAGGCTCAGAGGCTTCTGCCTCTTGGGATATTTCTATACTTGCTCTTTGTTGAAAAAAAACCGTGAAAAATATTCATACTTCACACCCATTAGAATGGCAATGATCCAAAAGGTGGGAAACAGTAGATGTAGGAAGATGCAGAGAAACAGGAACTTCATCCATTACTGGTGGCGCTCTAAAATGGTGCAGTCCTTTTGGAAAACAGTTTAGTAGTTCCTCCAAAAGTGGAAATTAGAAATTCCACATAGCTCAATCATCCCAACTCTTGGTATACACCCAGAAGAAGTGGTGGCAAGAGCACACACACACACACACACACACACACACACACACACACACACACACACACACACAGAGAGAGAGAGAGAGAGAGAAACCTGGAAACCAAAGTTGATAGCCATTTTCATAAGAGCCCAAAGGTGGAAATAACCAAAATGTCCATCAACAGGTAAATGCTTAAACAAATTATGGCAAATACACACCACAGACTCAGCTACACAAGGCAAAAACCAAATTCACTGTCAAGTCTGTTCTGACTCATAATGACCTGACAGGACAGGGTAGAACTGCCTCTGTGGGATTCAAGGCCATCAAATCTTTATGGGAGTAGAAAGCCTCGATTTCTCCCCCCCCCCCCCCCCGAGGAGCTGGAACTGCTGAGCTTGCAGTTAGCAGACCAACACCCAGCCACTTCTGCACCAGGAGTCCGACATACTAAGCCATAAAGAGAAGGGAAATCTTGGCACAGATGCATTTTAAAAATATCATGCTGACGGAAAAAGCAAAAGAGAGAAATAGTGTACGATCTCCTTTATATCAGATAAACCAATGCATTTGCTAATTGATGGTTACAAGGAGCGGGAGTGGGATTTGAACTTGGGGGCATCGCTTTTCTGTTAATGAGAAAAAGGATAGGATACTGCTTGCACAGCATGAAGTACATAATCAATGCCATTGCATTATTGATGTAGAATTGTTGAATTGGTCTGTACTTTGTTGTACAAACATGCTGGTAATGTTGTCGGGTAAGCATTGGACTGATAGCTGCAAAGTGGGTGGTTCAAACCCAACAGCCACTCCACTAAAGAAAGATGAGGCTAGCTTCACTCCTGTAAAGAGTGACAACCTCAGAAACCCTATCGAGGGTCCCACGAGTCACAATAGACTGACTAGCAGTGAGCTGACTGCTTGCTCCTGTATACACCGCAGATAAAAGTAACAACAAAAATTACCCATCCCCAATGGGCTCCCCAGGGCATCGCATTCCAAGCACGGGGACTGAACTACAGGAAGACCGCTAGGCTTCTCAGAACAGGTTGAGAAAACTTGATGCTCTTGTGTGGGAATTAAATCCACATTTCTCCCTGAAGAGGACAAGTGCTTCTTAGAAAAGAGCTTTTTAGGAAACTTGACTACAAGTAAGTAGCCTCTTCTCTTTAAGCTTTGCGGACCCCAAAGCATTCTTTTCACAACTCACAGTGACCCGATGAAAACAGAACGAAACGTGCCTCGTCCTGTGCCAGCCTCACAATTATCGCCATGGTTGAGTCTATCGTTGCAGCCCTGGGTCCGTACCTCCTTTGCCTTGACCCTCTTCCAAGCACGATGACTTTCTCCAGGGACTGGCTCCTCGTGGTGAGATGTCCACAACACAAGAGACAAAGACTCACCATGCTGGCTTCCAAGGAGCATCTGGGCTGTAGTTCTTCCAAGACACATTGCTGGTTCTATTCAATAATCCTCACCGGCATCCATCAGCCGAAGGTATCGTTGGCGCTCCTGATTTGCGGTCCAGCTTACACACGCATAGGAGGTGATGGAGAAGTCTATGACGCAGGGGTCATGCTCAACTGATTTCTCCAAGTGATCTCTTGGCCTTTCCCCCCCTTGGCGTTTCAACCCTTGGAAAAGGTCTTTTGGAGCAGACCTGTCCAATGCAATCTGTGATTTGGTTTTCCAGTGGAACCTTCCATGGATGTGATTGTGATCCAAGGAAAATGCAATCCTTGACCATCTCCGGCTTTTCTCTCTTTCTCACCATGCTGTCTTTTGATCGAGCTGTAAAGATGTTTGCTTTTGTTTGTTGAAGCCAAAGTGCAATCCATACCAAAGGCTTTAGTCTTTGCTGTTCGTCAATAAGGACATCTAGTCTGCTTGAATTGGAGCAAACAACATTGTATCTCAGGTTGTTCATGAGTCTTCCTCCAATGGTCGTCATATAATCCAGTTTCTCAGATTATCTGCTGAGCATACAGTTTGTATAAATGTGGTGAAATGGTACAACTCTGACACACACCTCTCCTGATTGGAAACCCCACATTCAAATAACTCCCTCTTGGTCTATGTACAGATTTATGAACAATTCTGGACATTCCAGTCATTGCAATGCTGTTCATAATTTGTTATGATCCACAAAGCTAAATGCCTCTGTATAGTCAAGGAAACACAGGTCAACATCTTCCTGGTATTATATGTTTCAGTCTGTCAGCGGCAATGATAACCCTTCTTCTAAGTCAGCGGTTCTCAACCTGTGGGTAAAGATCACTTTGGGGGTTAAACGACCCTTTCATAGGGGTCGCCTAAGACCATTGGAAAACACCTATTTCCAATGGTCTTAGGCACTGAGACACCGCTACTCTATCCATCTCCAGGCGGGTCCGCCCACATGCAGATACGCCCACAAATGAGTACCCTGCATAAAGATTGTTACCCATGCTACACCATGCTTCACGACAAAATTTCATCTATTTGTCATTAGAAATAAATATTTCACAATATATAATGACATATTATTTTGGTGATGAATCACTGTGCTTTAATGATGTTCAATTTGTAACAATGAAAACACATCCTACATATCAGATCAGATATTTACATGATGATTCATAACAGTAGCAAAATTACAGTGATGAAGTAGCAACAAAAATAATTTTATGGTTGGGGGGTCCCCACCACATGAGGAACTGTATGAAAGAGTCACAGCATTAGGAAGTGGAGAATCACTGTTCTAGGTGATAAAGAAATTAGAATTTTTGACACTTCCCTGGAGATGCAATGGTACTACTATGCTTGAATCATCATCAGAAAAACTTTGCTTGTATGCGACATTAATGATATTGGTTTTTTCCCCTGAAAGGTAGTTTATTATTTCATACAGTTATTATTGAAGTAAGAACAATAAAACAGGTCCACTAACCTAGATGATTTTATCAGAGTTTAAAAATATTAATGAAAAATACTAAATAATAGCTGACCCAAAACAATAACATTGGTACTTAAGCTATTGTCATATTGCTTCTTGAACGGGGCCCTCACATACCATATTCTTCACTTTTATCTGAGCATCGCAGCGGCGTGATTTATCCGTAGCCATCTTTTCACTGTCAGAATGATATAATGTGGTAATGATATAGTGTGATAATGATATAGTGTGGTAATGTTGCATTCTTTCTGGTCCCTTTTCTTTGTGTTGGTTCCCCAGGTAGCTGTCTTCCAAATTTCTTGGCATTGAGGAATGAGCACTTCCAGAGTTGCATCTGCTCTTTGAAGCATCTCCACTGGCGTTGTCCATGTCTGCAGTCTTGGTTCTGGCTCTTGCCTTCAGCGCACCTTCAATACCATCGGATCTTTTTCATGTTGCCTCCTGGAATGATTGGACATAGATCAATTCCCTGTGGTACAGCAACTCTATGTATTTTTCCCATCGTCTCTTGATGCTTCCTGTGTCATTCGATATTTCCCCCCACAGAGTCCTTCATTATTATAATACAAGGCTTAGACCAGAACAATAGGAATTTGAGGAAACTTGCTTATGTGGTTTGATGAGGCTGTGGGGGAATTAAATCCAGATTTAGCCCTGAAGAAGATAAATGCTCCTTAGAAGAAAGCTTTTTATGTTTTTTACACAAAACTTTACTATAACAGCTTTTTCTATGTAAGATTTGTGGATCAAAAGCATTTCCTATGCATGCATATGGGTATCTCTGTAGGCATATGGTAGGCTTGGGGAACCTCTGGTTTGTATCTAATTACATCCAGCCCTGGCGGAGTTTAAAGTCTATGCATTTGGCTCCCCAGGTTAGGCTGAGCTTCCTATAATGAATTGCCTAGGTCTTCTGCGGCCGTCACTAAGTGCTATTTGGGCTTAGGGGAAACAGCTCACTTGGCCTCCGATGGAACTTGTGATGTTAGGAGTCCTGGTGCCATGCGAGTCGGGCTGCCTTCCAAAAGACTAGCAGTTCGAAACCATCCGCTGCTCTGAGGGAGAAGAGGCGGCTTTCTACTCCTGTAAAGAGTGACCTCTTCGGAGACTCGCAGGGGCTCTTCTATACTGTCCTAGGGGACTGCTCTGAGCTGGGATGCACTCGATGGCACTGAATTGTGATGTCTGGGATTCCCACCTCTGGGCTGGAGACAAACGGAGTGGTGAGGCAGCTTCATCATGAGGTGACGCAGCAGCAACCTGACCCCAGGTTCTGCTGAGGGACTCAGTGGGTGGTGCCAGGCCGTTTGGCGTGTGGTGGGTGGGGAGTGTTGAGGACTCCAGGCCTGTAGGCACCCAGCTTTCCAAGGCCACACAGCTGCCTGGACTCGGTCTGCTGGAGCCTGCAGTTCTCCACCTAGCTCCTCCAATTCCAATTCCCCACCTTAACACCGGAGTAAGCACTGTCAGAACCCTCCACCACAGTCTGGAATGTTGGGAACCCATTCCAGTGGTAGGCAATCCTAACCTGCCAGTCTGGAGGCCTGAGTTCTCGTCCCCTTTCCAGAATTCACTTGCAGCAAGCCTTTAGCCACGGCCCTTCTCGCTGGGCCTCAGTCTCCTGCTCGATTCCATTAGAGGGGTGCCTTTGGCTGATCCTCTGTCTAGGTTTCCTTAGTTCTTCCTTTGTGTCTATTTCTCCCCTTTCCAGTCTTCATTTGCTTGTCTTTCTCATTGCCTCTCAGCCTTCACCTGCTCCCTAACCTCTCAGCCTCTCTGCTTTTCAGGGACCACGGCTGCCTTCTGGCCGGCTTCCTTTCTGGACTGCTCCTCCCCCTTCACCTTACCTGCCCCCTCTCCTAACTAGCATCATGGGAATGAGGCCTCTGAGGACATCACAGCACCTGGTTGCATCACATTTTGTGGTTTCTTTTATTTGTTCTCTGGTGTGGGTTGCTTAAAGGGAGTGACAGGCCCCCAAGATCTTATCCTGATACCTTACAAGCTCCCCAGACCTTCTCTTTCCTTAGGAAGCACTGGAGACATTAAGAAGCTGCTTGATGTCTGAACCCCCTGCCACCTGCCTGCCTGATGTTAACATACTAATAACTGGGAGTAAAAACCATGCTGCGTTCTAAGCTCTATTGATCATGCTTTTTTTTAAAAAAGAAAGAAAGATGCTGTATTCTAACCTTGATCTGTCTGCTTGCAATCGGAATTGATGCCCACATGAGCCTGGGGACAAAGTGATAGTGCTGGCCTACTTGTAATTAGGTGCCATCGAGGCGGTTCTGACCCCCCAGTGACCCCGTGTTCAACTGAACGAAGCCCTGCCCGGTGCTGTGCCAGCCGCCCAGTTGTTCTTCTGTCTGAGTCCGTGGGTACAGCTACTGCGTCTGTTCATCTTGTTGGAGCCTGTCTCCTTTTGGCCGCCCTTCCACTCTTCCAAAACGGGATGCTCCTCTCCAGGATCTGCTCTCTCCTGACCAAAGTACATGCCCAAAGTACATGACATGGAGTCTCACCATTCTTGCTTCTAAGGATCCTTCTGGTGTGTTTCTTCCGAGACGGATTTGTTTGTTCTTTTGGCAGTCCGTGGAGCTTTCACTATGCTTCAAGTGCATCTGCAGTCTTCCACGGTTCAGCATTCACGTGCATAGGAGGTGATGTAAAAAACCATGACTTGAGTCAGGTGCACCTTAGTCCTCAAAGTAACGTCCTTGCCTTTCAACACTTTCCAGAGGGTTTGCGCAGGAGTTTACCCAATGCACTACGGTGTCTGATCTCTTGACTGCTGCTTCCATGAGCATTGATTGTGAATTCAAGCAGGACGAAATCTTTGACAACTTCCATCTTCTCTCCGTTTATCATGATATTACCTATTAGTCCGGTTGGGAAGATTTTGGTTTATTTACATTGAATTGTCATCCATACTGAAGGCTGCAATCCTTGATCTTCATCAGCAAGTGCTGTCCTTAGCGGGTGACAAGATGTTTTGAGAGATTTTCATGCCTGTTTCTTGATGTTCTTCCTCTCTTTCCCTCCGATCTATCCTGTGTCCCATTGCTGAAAATAACTGCCAGCGTCATTATTGTCTTGTTCTTTTCTGGCCCTCTTCTCCCACAGCCCTCCCACCTCAAACTCAATTCCATTGCCGAGGGTATGATTTAATCAGCAACAACATGATGCTCCGCACCTAGTATATGTGAGGCACAAAAGCAGGAGCTGGGGGTTGAAGAAATGATCATCAGAGCAAGCAGCAAGCTCGGCCCTTGGGCTGTGTTCACGTTGGTAGCGTGCATAGACTGTAACAGTTCATGGCCAAGGAGTGATGGTTACAAGCAGCCTTCTTCCCTTGTCAAGGTTTCCACCACTCTCCCAGCTGCCCCTCACAAGTCGACATGACTATCTTGTAACCTTATAACCTATTTGAGAACATTACTATCCTGTACCTTATACCCCGAGTTCCACACTTCGGTGTTAACAATTACCTGCTCACCACCTCCCTCTGGATGTTTCACAAGTTCCTAAAAAGCATCCGCTCCTTCTCCGCTCGTTCTTTCTTCTGAGTTACCTATCCCACACCAGCATCTCTATTTCTCACTTTAAAGAGCATTATCGACACAGCATTCACACATCATACCACTTGATCATCCGTTCATATTAAGAAGAGTTGTATAATCATGATCACAATCCATTTCAGAGCATTTTCTTCTAAGACTCACTTTTGTTAGCTCCCTATGCCCCCCAACTTCCCCTGCCTTGGCCCTATGTAATGATTCATCCAGTTGCTGTCTCCATCATTTACCTATCTCATATTCCATGTACAGAAAATTATATAAAATGCAAACAGAAAGAAAAAGAAAACAGGCCAACAGAGACAAAACTCAGTCTAAGAGCAAGTAGAAAATATTAAAAAGGGAAACAACATTAACATGGGTCAAATGGGAGATCAAAGGATAACGTCTCACATTCTAAGCAAGCACCACCTGCCATAATTCGCTTGTCAATGCTTGCTGCCCGACGACAAGGCTGTTCCCGTCCTTGGACTATGGTCAGAGGGGATCCACCAGAGGCTTCATCCTGCAGTCATCCTGCCAATGGATTTTGGCATTTCACCGTCACACACAGCCTTCTACAAACCGGGTGTTCAGAATTTAAACTCTGATACTGTTCCCTCCTTTGGATTCAGAATTTATTATTGGATCACACAGGCTGGTGTACTGGTTCCATGTGGACTTAATTGACACCTCTCGCATCTCTTTTGATGTACAGCTTACATTTCATCTCTTCTCTGGGGCTATTCTTAACCGCTTCAAGCAACTTTCCTGACTCCCTCCTCCTAGGTGTTTCCATTGCTCTTTATATGGCCCTCTCTCCTAGCACTTACCACACGGTCTTAGCCATTTTTGTTCCCTTAACATGGTCACCCCCAGGGAATGAGGAGTGCCTTCCGGGCAGGGCTTGTTATTACTCTATCTTAGTACAGAACCTTGGGCAAGGATGACACGGAGCTAAATATCTGATATCTGCACTAAGTGGAATTGGATGACTAACAGTCCAAGGGAATTTATAAAGCTGTTCAGAGGAGATTATATTTATATTGAGCCTTGAAGAACAAAACTGTATCAGTTGTTGGGAGAGTGGGGCAGAAAGAGGGAAAAAGGGGACTCACCTGGAGCAGACAGAACAAGCGCAAAGTGTCAGAGGGATATAAAGTACAATGTCCTTTCTCGAGCTAGCAGGTTGTTGAGCGCAGCTGGAAGGACAAACAATGAGTCTGGATGAGGAAATGGGACAAGTCATGAAGCGTATTCAAGATCGCCAAAAAGTTTAGATTTTACAGTGTAGGTAAGAGCTAACGGCTTTTAAACCTGGGAGCAACATCATCAAAGGTGTACTTCTAGCAGCCCAGCCCATTGTCAGCGGAGCGTATACGTTTCGGACTAAGGAGGACTTGAGGATGGGAGGCCAATTAGGCCAGGACTTTTTAAACTTTTTCCACTCGTGACCCTGCTTCATCTGAAAATTTTGCAACATTGACCAGCACAGCCAGAAATATCTCAGATTCATTCCCTCTTTGATTTTGAATTAATTTGGGGTCTTTGTACATTCATAAAATTTTTATCCTTGCCAATATTTTTGGGAAGCCCACAGTTTAAGAAGCTTTGATAGGAGGGTATTGTAAGAATCTAGGTGAGAGATAACGAGGTCACGGACCAGGGAACTGATAGCTTGCCAAAAGAGAAGTGAAATTAAATTCAGACCTAAAATCTCTGTGTTCGGTACTTGACACCGGAAGTAGATTTCAATCAAGGCAAATAGTCAAGTTGAAAAGATTTGATGCTGCATTTGAAGAGCAAGGGTGCTAGGCCAGGAACTAATTCAACATTTTAAGACTTTCTTGAGCTTATGGTGCATTTGGTTCCATTCATGAAGTAGAACTTATGGGCTGTTCGGACTGACTGGAATGAGAAGGCAAAGAAGACACCAGGGTATTAAGCTTGAATGACTTAGTAGAGGAGGAGGAGGAGGAGGGCTGGAATGGTGGGAATGGGATGAGTGCTGTCTGGGCACGTCGAGTGTGAAGTGTTGTGAGACACCCAAGTTGAGCCATCCAAGAAGCAGCTGGATATATGGGCCTGGAGCCCAGGAGAGATATCTGGGCCGAAGATGAACATCTGGGTGCTGCCAACTCGCAGACAGAAGGTAAAGCCAATGAGGCAAATGAGATCACCAGAAGAAAATATGTGTACTGAACAACAACTGCTACTTAGGAAAAATCCCTGGAAGGGTGGACCCATGAAGGAAACTAACAAGAGGAGGGGAAGGAGGAGGAGGAGATCCATGAAGGGAGGGAGTCAGAAGAGAATTGAAGAGCGTTGTAGGAGAAAAGGGGGAGGTGTTTCATGAGTGAATATATTTCCAAAGAAGATATACAGATAACCAATACGCACATGAAAAGATGCAATATCACTAAGCATCAGGGAAAGGCAAATCAAAAGCACAATGAGATCTCACTTTACCCCCACTAGGATAACTATTATCTGTAACAAGCAAACAGATATGGAGAAGTTAGAAACCTGACAAGAGTGCAGGTGAGATTGTACACTGGTGCAGCCCCTCTGGAAGACACTCGGTTAGATGCCATCGAGCTGGTTTTAACTCATAGGAACGCTCTGTACCTGCGACTGCCACACACCCTCCCCCTTCACAATCAAGGCTGTGTTTGAGCCCATACTGCCATGGGGCCGACCCATCTTGTGGAGGGGCTTTCTCTTTTCCTCCGACTCTCTACTTTAGCGACGAGGATGTCCTTTTCCAGGGACTTGTCTCTTCTGAGAACATGTCCAAAGTATGCTCACGACTAAGGAGCCTCCTGATTGTACTTCGTCCAAGACACAGCTGCTTGTTCTTCTGCCCACAATTCAGACTCAGCAATCCTCCATTCTTCCTGGCGCGGTGTCCGGCTTTGGCATGCATCTGAGGGACTGAAAATGCCATGGCTGCGATCAGGCGCACCTTAATCCTCACGATGACACCTTTGCTTTTGGACACTTTAAAGAGATCGTGTGCAGCAAATACATCATTTAATGTCTTCATTGCTGCTCCCACGGGCATTGGTTGAGGCGCTAAGGAGCATGCGATCCTTGACAACTTTCATCTTCTCTCCATTTACCACACTGTTGTTTTCTAGGTCCAGGTGTGAAGGCTTTGGGCTGATTTGCTTCGAGGTGTGATCCATATAGAAGTCTTTGATCTCCATCACTTAGTGCGTCAAATCCTTGTTGCTTTCAGCAGCATGATTGTGTCCTCTGCATGTTTCAGGCTAATAATGAATCTTCTTCCAATCCTGAGGCACACTCTTCTTTGTTTAAAATAATTTTATTGGGGCTTATACAACTCTTATCACAATCCATACATACATCAATTGTGTAAAACATTTGTACATTCGTTACCCTCATCATTCTCAAAACATTTGCTCTCGATGTAAGCCCCTGGCATCTGCTCCTCATTTTCCCCCTCCCTCGCTGCTCCCACCTACCTCATGAACCCTTGATAATTTATAAATTATTATTATGTTATCATATCTTACACTTCCAGACGTCTCCCTTCACTCACTTTTATGTTGTCCATCCTCCAGGGAGGAGGTTATATGTAGATCCTTTTTACCCCACCTTCCCTCCACCCTCCCAGCATCACCACTCTCACCAGTGGTCCTGAGAGGTTCGTCTGTCCTGGATTCCCTGTGTTTCCAGTTCCAATCTGCACCACTATACATTGTCTGGACTAACCAGGTTTGAAAGGTAGAATTGGGATCATGACAGTGTGGGTGGGGGGAGAGGGGAGGAAGCACTTAAGAACTAGAGGAAAGTTGTGTGTTTCATTGATGCTACACTGCACCCTGATGACTCGTCTCCTCCTCGCTACCCCTCTGCAAAGGGATGTTCAGTTGCCTACAGTTGTGCATTGGGTCCCCACCCTGTACTCCCCCTCATTCACGATGATATGATTTTTTGGTTCTTTGGTGCTTGATACCTGGTCCTTTCAACCCCTCGTGATCACACAGGCTGGTATACTTCTTCCATATGGGTTTTGTTGCTTCTCTGCTAGATCATGCTTCTTTACCTTCAAGCCTTTAAGACTCCAGATGCTATATCTCTCGATAGCTGGGCACCATCAATCTTCTTTACCACACTTACTTATGCACACATCTGTCTTCAGCATTTATGAGGGGAAGGTGAACACACAATGATGTTTTTGTTCTTTGGTGTCTGCTACCTGATCCCTTCAACACCTCGTGATCACACAGGTCGGTGTGCCTCTTCCAGGCACATTCTTTATTATGTAGCTCAATTTCTCAGATTATTTACTTAGCATAAAGGATACAACTCGGATGCACACCTCTCCTGATTTGAAACCACATAGACCCCCCTTGTTCTGTTAGGACAACTGCCTCTTTGTCCATGGACAGGTTCTGCAGGAGCACAATAAAGTACTCTGAAATTATCTTTTTTTTGGAATGTTATCCATAGTTCTTTATAATACACACAGTCAAATGTCTCTGCATAGGCGGTAAAAGCAGCTAAGCATCTTTCTGGCATTTTCTGCTTTCAACCCAGAGCCGTCTGCCATCAGCAATGATATTCCTCATTCCACATCCTCTTCTGAATCCAGTTTGCATTTCTGGCAGCTCCCTGTTGATGTACAGCTTTAACTGTTTTAAAAATATCTTTAGTATAATCGTATTTGCATATGATATAAATGATATTATTCAATTATGTTTGCATGTAGTTGAATTTTCTAGTTGGTTGGCTAGGTATGTGTGTTAGTCTGGGTAGACTACAGAAACAAATTCATAAAAACTCATATGTATATAAGAAATAGCTTTATATAAATAGTAATTGTACATAAAGAAATCATCCCAACCCAGTCCAGATCAAATCCATAAGTCTTGTGCATCCAGTTGGGTTGTAAGCATCTCAGCGCTGGCAGGGTCTCTACATGGCTCCTTCAGCTCAGGGCTCTAGCGTAGTTTCATGTGTCTTGTCAGCTGCAATATCTCCCAGGGACTGACCTATGTGCTTTCTCTAGCGAGCTGTTTATCTCCTTAGCACCTCCAAATGAGGCCATCAAGCTGCGACCTGATTGACAGACTAAACTCCACCCCTTCACTCTCAATCCTCTCAAATAGACAACAGATTATATAACTACCACAGTATCTATCTTCCAAAACTTGGCAGAGATGAGTGAGTGCTTCCATTTGCTGAAATATTTTAACTGGTAATTTATCAAACTCTTCAATGGTTGACTGGTGATCAACTCTTTTGGGTACATTGACTCTTAGTATCGCTTCCATCTTCTTTTGGTGCTTTCTGGGTCATTCAAAATTTTACCCATAGAATCTTTCACTATTAAACCTCAAGGCTCAAGTGTTTTCTTCAGTTCTTTCATATTGCAAAGTGTGGCCTGTGTTCTCCCCTTTTGGTTTTCTAACTCCAGATCATTACACGTTTCATTGTAATACTCTCCTTTGCATTCTTGAATTGCAAGCCTGTGTGATCATGAGGGGTCGAAAGGACCAGGTATCAAGCACCAAAGAACCAAAAAATCATATCATCATGAATGAGGGGGAGTACAGGGTGGGGACCCAATGCACAACTGTTGGCAACTGAACATCCCTTTGCAGAGGGGTAGCGAGGAGGAGACGAGTCATCAGGGTGCAGTGTAGCATCAATGAAATACACAACTTTCCTCTAGTTCTTAAGTGCTTCCTCCCCTCTCCCCCCACCCACACTGTCATGATCCCAATTCTACCTTACAAATCTGGCTGGACCAGAGGATCTACATGGGTACAGATCAGAGCTGGAAACACAGGGAATCCAGGACAGATGAACCCCTCAGGACCACTGGTGAGAGTGGTGATGCTGGGAGGGTGGAGGGAAGGTGGGGTAAAAAGGATCTACATATAACCAATTCTGCCGAAATGACCTTTTGGGTTCTTCATCTATGATGTTACTTCATAACTAATCTACTCATTCATAATTCATGTCCAATGTGCCAAATCTGTTCTTGAGGGCCATTATTTTTGAAAACTCCTTGTCATCGAGTTGATTCCAACTCATAGCGCCCCTGTAGGACAGAAGAGAATTGCCCCTGTGGGTGTTTGAGACTAAATCTTTGCGGGAGTAGAAAGCCTTATCTTTCTCCCATCGAGAAATGAATGGTTTCAAACTGCCCACTTTGCAGTTAGCAGCCCAGTGCAGAGCCCACTGCGTCACCCCGAGTGAGTGAGATCTAGAGATCATCTTTGCATTCCGATGACATCTACTCAGGGTGGCATTTTGGCTCTCATCACCTTATTTTAATTTTCTTCTGCTTTAACTTCAGCTACGAGCAATTGATGATCTGTTTTGAGTCAGATACTGGCCTTGTTCTGCCTGACGACATTGACCTTCTCGCTTGTCTCTTTCCGCAGATGTAGTTAATTTGATTCTTGCTGACCCACCCCACCCCCAGCAAGGGCTCTGTGTATGAGTCACTGTTTATGTTGTTGACACAGGTACTTGCAATGAATAAGTCATTGATCTTGCAAAATTCTATCACGTAATCTCTCCGGTGGGATTTCTATCCCCGAGGTTGTATTTCCCAAGTGCTGATCCTTCTTTTTTCTTTCCAACTTTCACATTGGAATCACCAGTTACTATCCATGCCTTTTGACCAGGTGTTTGATCAATTTCCGACTGCAGAATCTGGTAAATGCTTCCAATTCTTAATCTTTGACATTAGTGATTGATATGTAAAATTGAATAGTAGTCATATGATCTTGTCTCCCAGGTAGATAGATGTAGGGATATTGTCTTTTTATCAACCATGGTACCTCAACATAGATCTGGACATGCTCTTTTTGACGATGGATATGATGTCATTCCTCTTGAATTTGTCATGACAGGTATAACAGGCCCTATGATGGTCTGATCACAAAGGTAAGACCAGTCCATTTCATCTCATGAATGAGTTGATGTTCAAGTGTTCTATTTTGTTTTTTTTTATGACTTCTAGATTTCCTAGCCATACTTTGTACATTCCACTTTCTGATGAGTGAATGTTTGCAAGAGTCATTGTTCCTTCAGCAAATGAAGCTCCCGAAAGGTTTGTTCCACTCAGTTCAGTAAGGTCAACTCTACTTCAGGGAGGCAGCGTTTTCCCAGTTGTACTTCAAATGATTCTCAACGTAAGTGGCTCCTTTTCCTGTTCTAGAAAATACTGGTGGCAGAGCGTCTAGCATCACACACGAATGACGGCGAGTTTTAATATGACTCTGGAAGTTACGCTCCAATGGATAACTTCAAGAGTCCTAAACATAGGGAATCAAACCAAACCTTGTGCAATCATGTCCATAGCCGCAGTAGTCACGAGGTGCAAGCAGCCTAAGTGTTCATCCTCAAATGAAGAGGAAACCAGAAGTGTTACATTCATAGAAATGGCATATTGTTTAGTCACAAAGAGGAACAAAGTACACAAATCCATAGGAAGGTGAGATTAGAGTTACTTGGCCACCAGCCAAGGGACACCAGGGACTACCAGCATCTGGGAGAGGCAAGGAGGGATTCTTCCCTAGAGTCTCCAGAAGGAGCATGGCCCTGCCAACACTCTGGTTTAAACCCCATGTCTTCCACAACTGCAAAACGATGAAATGCAGGTGGGCGGTCCCTTGTGGCAGCAGTCCCGGGAACTCCTGCAGAGATGCTGTCTTGAGAACAAAGGCCAGAGGTGGAGGTAGAGTTGGCATCCAGTGCGTAGAGCTGTGGGAGTGGATGAGTTCACTAGCGAGGAGGCATAGGAACAGATAAGAGGGTGTGTGTCTGAAACTGGAGGCAGCCAGTGTGGAAGGCTCTGGCAGACACAGAAGGGCAGAACGAGGAGACAAAGGACTGGTCTGCAGGGCAGGAGCAATGATAAATGGGATCGCTATCCCCTTGTTTGTCTTTTCCTTTTTAGTTGCTCAATTATTTTCCTTGCTATTGTTTGCTTGTTTCCCCCTATTTTCTCTATTCTTTTCTTCCTTACTCTGTCTCTGTCACATTCTCTCTCTGTAGTTTACTCTTGGTTTTTCTTTCCTTCTTCTACCCAGTGAGACACAGCGATTGTGCCCATACAGCTCAACCACACCTGAATCTCCTGCAGACCCACTTATAAGGAGAGGGCCGCTATCTGATCCTGGTCAACAAAAGGCAGGGCCACCAGCTAAAGGGGGGGCTGCCATCAATGCCATGAAACAAAATGTGTGTGAATTGTTGAATGGAACTCTGATCTACTCTAAAAACCTTCACCTAATTCACCATAAAATTTTTAAAAAGAATGTTGATGGGGTATAGATTGAGTTTGAATTATTGCTGTGGGTAGTATTGGCATTTTTCAGTATTATGTCTGCTATCCTATCCATGAGCATGGCATATTCTTCCTTTTATGTAGGTCTCTATTGATTTCTTATAGTAGTGTTTTGTAGTTTTCTCTTTGTAGAGGACTTTCACATCTCTGGTTAACTTTGTGCCTAAGTATTTACTGGTTGGGGTGGCAATTTTAAATGGTACTGTTTTTTTAAATAATTTTATTAGGGGCACATACAACTCTTTTGACAATCCATACATACATCAATTGTGGCAAGCACATTTGTACATTCATTGCCCTCCTCATTCTCAAAACATTTGCTCTCCACTTACGTCCCTGTTAGTGTAGAAGAAACTTTCTACGGCTTTGCTGACCCAATCACTTCCTCACAGCCAACTTCAGTTAGTGCTTCCCTGTAGTCCTGGCCCTTAGCTCACAGCTCTCTGATGGTCTCTGCGATCCTGCTCCTTGTGTCAAGTGTGCGTACAGCTAGCTGGACTAGTCGACTACCAGCTACCTGCCAGGGTCTAGTCTAGAGCAAGCATTCCTCATTAGCTAAGAGTCTTCAATAATGTTTCTTCTTGCCCTGGGGTCTGAGTGAGGCATTTCCTGGGCCTCTTAAGGAGAGAGTAACTGATTCAGATAGAGAGAGAAGAGAAGAGACCAAATGAGAAGAGGAGAGGAGGAGAGATGGGAGGAGAGGGGACGGGAGGGAGGAGGAAGGGGAGGGGAAGGAAGAGAAGAGGAAGAGTGTCCCTTTGATCTAAGGACACTAGGTCAGCTGGAATTCTTTTCCATAGCTGTCATTTGCTCTCTTTCCACCTTCCCCTGGTCCAGATGTCGGTTGGCTTTTTTAGAACAAACACTCATTTGTATAACCTTTTAAGCACAAAATAAAACACAGGTACAGAAAATCACCCAGAAGCAAAGACATAATTCAGTGCCCACAAGGCATACGAGGCATACAATGCAGCCACCTTGGTAGCAGCCACCTAAGACCGAATGCGAACTTTGACAGCCACCTCAGAAGTCCTGCCATGGGCCCCATCCTAATCACAACCTCCGCCATCCACTAAACGGAAGCCTTGGTGCAGACGAGGACAAGCCTTCCCACTTCCTAAGCACTTCCTGTGTGACTGGATTGTACCCAGCAGTCTTCATGCATGTTTTCTCATTCAAAACTCGCTAAGACTCTACAAAGATGGTAGGATAAGTGATTACAAATGCTTAGAAAGGCAGAAGTAGAACCTCAGGAAGATATGGACAGTTTTCCCCAAGATCTCGCTGCACTGGAGCCAGGACTGTATCCCTGGGGATTCTAACTTCTCATCTAGTCTTGCCCCCACTCCTCCCTGTTCTGCCCTGCCCACCTCCCTGCTGAGCGAGTCTACCTCTGCAAGGCCAGCAGGGACTGGGAAAGCCTGGGCAGCTTCACCAGGGGGGGGTGTGTGTGAGCATTTGTCACTGGCCAAGAGACTCTCATGAGGTTCTTTCTTGCTGCGGTGTCTCAGCCAAGCATTTCCCGGATCTCTTAGAGCTAGGGAAACGTGCTGAGGGAGAGAGAGAGCAGAGAGAGCAGAAATACAGAAGTGGAGGGATAGAGAAGGAGCAAAGGAGAGAGGAGAAAGAGAAAGAAACGAGAGCTCAGCAAACCATTGGCAACTGCCTATATTCTCTTCTTGTCGCAGATGCTAACACCCCCGTATTACCCAATGGGAAAGTAAACAGGCAATGGCCGTAGCAGTTGAACTGTTTAATTACATAGGTTGGGAAGAATGACATTTGTGTACATTCCCCAAAGACATGGATTAAAGAAATGACCTTTCCCTTGGTGTGAAACTAATTTGTTGTGTATTGGAACTCGGATCACTTCAATTGGGCCAGGCAGCTTGTTGCCTGATGTTTATGTCTGAGGCTGGAGGGGAGGCCAAAGGAAGCAGTCTAGGGCCGGACTGATTTGTATATTAACATTTGCTAAACCATCACCATCTGAAATATATTTCCAACGAAGTGTCTCTTCCTGTAGCCATTGCTAGTATTTTGTGAATTTGTTCAAATGTAAATGTGTCTGAAGCACAAAGGAATAAGAAAAACGACCTTTGTGATGAGTCACTGAGTGGAAACAGGCCCACAGATTAACAATGACTATCCCAAAGAAAACTGAGCATCATTCACGGGGCGAGCACTGTGTTTTAGAATGGATAAAAAGCAACTGGACACAGAAAGAAAAAAAAAGGCTTGGAACAGAATGCCAGGCTTCTCACTGCGGGCGCTTTATTAATTTCTCATTAGTAAACTTCATTCATGTTTCATTAACTGTATTAGAGTGTTTCCTTAGAGCGAGGGTTGGGCTTCAAGGTCCAAATACTCTCATAGCCACATTGTACACTTCCCCTTTGGTCTTAAATAGAAATGTATGCTGGGTATTTCCATAGTTGTCTAAAAGATGGAAATATCTGAAAAGTATCACTCGGACATATGCGAACACAATGTTTCTCTATCTATTGTAGGCTTGGGACTTTTGAGTTGATTTCTGCTTCTTGAGTATGGAGAAATCAGAGAAAATTGGCTATGTCCACAAGGAAAGACGTATTGTTAATGTGTACCCCAGTGACTTCCAAAGGAAACACGGTATTATTACAAGCTCCCCGCACTCAAGGTCCAGGCAGAGAAACAATGATGATCCAGCATAACATGACTGAAGCTCTCATGAGCTCTACCACCCACCGCCACGAAGGACCCCTATTTCAACATGCTGGGTTTGGGGTTTTGGTTTGGATTATTCTTATTTTTTAATGAAGTGCTTTTAGAAGGGGCACATCATCAAACGAAATCTATTTGATGTGGCATTTTAAGAGCAAGAGGGAAAAAAAACTCCAATAGATTCCCCACAGACAACAACAGGGGATTTTTCATGAAATAAAGCCAGATGTTTATTTTCAAAAGGATGCAATGCTGAACAAAATAGACTCTACTTGATTAACAGAAACGCTCTTAGACAACAAAATCACTCGCTGTGTAAACATGCCAGGAGCTATTCACCTGCTTCCCACAGGAAGCCCCTTCCCCGGCGGAGGAGAACGCCGGTAAAGAGCTCACCAAATCGGGCTGCTTCTTCGACTCCGCTCCCTCGTGTGTCCATGCGCACAGTTTTCTGACCTTTTGGCCTCAGTTGATTCCACGTTACACGATCCAGTTGGAAGTCGAACGGAGCCAGGGCAGGTTCTGTGACTTCTCTATAGGCTCAGCGCCTGCATGTTCGCTCTGGGGTAAGTCCGCTTCAGAGCCAACCTACTGATCCGTTGCCCTGCATTGGCTTCCTTGGGCGAGGCTTGAAATCCTTCCTTCTTGACACGCCCTCATCTCTCCAGCTGTTCTAGAGCGGCCCACAGTGGACCCACACACTCGCAGCCGAGCCCCCTTCTCTCCGAGGACTGCTTCAACTCCGCTATCCTTGGCTGGTCATAGGAAGTCCAAATACACCTTTCTGTTCTATGGGCTTGCTACAGCTGTGCTTCCCATGACAAACCAGTCCTTCTGGTGCCATGAATTAGGTAACTATGAAAACGTACAACCAAAGTGTAAATTTGGTCATGGTTTATTCAAATGCGGCCACAGGGGCCTTGTGTTTGCCCCTTCGGAGAACTGACTGTTTGGGTTGTTTCCCTCGGTCCAGGTTCCTCACACACAGAACTCAGGCTTGAGGTCTGGTTGCTTAAGGGACAGCATCCATTACTCAGAGGAACCAAGAACCCCGCAGAACCTTGCCCTCTGAGGCCTGAAGATCGTGGGCTTCTGAAAGGTCTATAGGAGTCAACAGCCCTGCAGACTGCATGAGCATTTTCGTGTTCACAACAAACTTCACACCACTGTTCCCCAGACGCATAGTAACAGCACCATGGCCTGCATTCAGGCAATGATGATGAATGAACTGTGTTCCCAAAGCTGTCTTTGAGTTTGTGCTGTTAGTTAGTGAAATGTTTGTCTTAGTAGATAGTGAACATTTCTAGGAATCAAAAATTAAAAAGCACTTCCAGATACATTTAAACATCTCTAATTTCATATTACAGTCATAATAATAATGTTACAAAGTAACACCTGTTTGTTGTCACAACCCATTGTATATCCCTTGAATTTTTAATATACCGTAATAGGCTTTGGGGAAAAGGAGTTGGTTCACAATCACCAATGATAGGTAAGTCAGACTTCAGTGACCCAGAGACTTCCTGGACCACAAATCGAGTGGCTTACAAGAACATAAATTCATTGTGCCCCATTCCTGGAGGCTAGAACTCCAGGTATTGGGTAGGGTCATGCTCCCATTGGAGTCTCCAGGGCAAGAGTCTGTCTTGTCTTGCTCAGGGTCTGGTAAGCCCAGGTGTTCTTCACTGGTAGCTGCATCGCCCAGGACCATGTTTTATCTCGGTGCCTTCTGTTTTAGGATTCACCTGACTCCAGCATGGTCTCGTTAACTGATCCTAAGGGTTCGGAATTGCACGTATCTTTTCAGGGACACAGCTCAATTCATCGCAAGTCCTTTCGCCTGATAGCAACCCTTTGTGACAGAGTAGACCTGTCCCCATAGTGTTGGCGAGGCTGTCACCCTTTTTCTGGGAAGGCATCGGGCGGGTTTGCACCACCAACCTCTCAGCTAGTAGCTGAGTGCTTACCCACTTTGAGCCCAGGGCAGCTTGGGCGCAGCACAGTCAAGCCTATGGGAGAGGCTGGACATGGGAATAGTGAGAACAAGTCCAATGTCGGTGTCATTAACACAGTAGTTCTAGGGTGAATTTGAATGACTGGAAGGGGAAGAAGAAAGGGAGTTTGTTGTCCCTAGACCTCTTCGCTGGAGGAACTTGGTCATTGCTCTGATTACATCCTACCCCAGCTTTCTATCAGTAGAAGTGAAGCTGGTTGCTGGTCTGAGCTAAGGCTTGTCCCATGGTGCCTAATGGTGCCTCTGGGTGGACTTGAACTGCTAACCATTTGGTACCAGCCAACCATGTTATTTATGTCACTCAGGAACCCCTGGACGTAACAAGGTTGCATTATATCAAAGGCAGGGTAGGTTGCGCGCTGTGATTTAAGAAATTTGGCTTGCTTAAGTCAATCTTAGCTGCCTATTGGAATCATCATTGTTGTTGTTATTAGGTACCCTTAAGTTGGTTCTGAGCCATACAGCCCTCTGCCTGGTCCTGGGCCATCCCCCCGATTGTTCCTACGCCTGAGCCGATTGCTGCAGCCATGGTGTTGAGCTTTAAGAAAGATTGGCAACCATCATTGTGTGATCACCTTCCCCAGAAAAACGCTTAAGATGAATGTGTGCATAAGTAAGTGTGGTGAAGAAGGCTGATGGTGCCTGGCTATTGAGAGATATAGTATCTGGGGACTTAAAGGCTTGAAAGTAAACAGCGGCCATGTAGCCAAGAAGCAACAAAGCCCACATGGAAGCAGCACATCAACATGTGTGATCATGAAGGGCCAAGGGGACCAGGTTTCAAGCAACAAAGGAGGGGGAAAAAATCACATCATCGTGAATGAGGGGAGTGCATGATGGGGACCCAATGACAATCTGTAGACAACTGGACATCACTTGCAGAGGGGTAGTGGGGAGGAGATGAGTCACTCAGGGTTCAGTGTAGTAATAATGAAACTGACAACCTTCCTCTAGTTCTTAAACGCTTCCTCCCTCCCCACCCCCCAACTATTATGATCCCAATTCTACCTTGCAAACCTGGTTAGACAGAGGATGCACAGCGATACAGTTGGGATCTGGAAACACAGGGAATCTAGGACAGATGAACCCCTCAGGACCAACAGTGAGAGTGGCGATACTGGGAGGGAAGGGGAGTTAGAAAGGACAAACCGATCTCGGGGATCTAAATATAACCTCCCCTCTGGGGGATGGGCAACAGGAAAGTGGGTGAAGGGAGACACCGGGCAGTGTAAGATAAGATAAAATAATAATTTATAAATTATTAAGGGTTCATGAGGGATGGGGGAGCGGGAAGGGAGGGGGAGGGAAAAAAGGAAAATGAGCTGATTCCAGGAACCCAAGCGGAAGGAGAATTTTGAGAATGATGAGGAACAAGTGTATAAGGGTGCTTTACTCAACTGATGTATATAAGGATTGTGATAAAAATTGTATGAGCCCCAATAAAATGATTAAAAACAACAACAACAAAAGAAATATTGACAACTGTGTCCCAGTCCCGGAGATTCGTACACATTTGGGCCGAATTGCTGCTTGGACATTGGGGCTCAAAACAAGCGAGACTGAGGTGCGGCCAAGACTGATAGAGAGTTTGCAAGGTAATAAGGTTTTGTAAAATAGCGCTTTGGAACCACTTTCCAAAAAGTCATTAGAAGCATCAAGACCGAGCCCCACGTGGCGTTTTCATGTTTACCCATGGGTCCGCTTGGAGTACCCAGCCTGCCACTGAGCACTTCACCACCTGTGCCTCCTCTACATGTCCTGAATTTCTGAGACTCGTGATGAAGTGTTCTACCTTCTTTCCCAGAATTCCTGCGGCCCCGAGGCTCACTCAAGGGACCTGCGTGTGAAGCCTATTAGGAGGTCTGTACTCAACCTGTTGGTCTCTTCTCCTTGAGAGGTCACCAAAAAAATAGATTGCACTTCGGAGATTAGGTGAAAGCCATCCCTAACTCCCCCTGCACGCGCGCATGCGCGCGCGCGCGCGCGCGCGCACACACACACACACACACACACACACACAGACACACACACAGACACACACACCAACAGGGAAGTAAGTGTCTGGCCTAATGTTGAGTAATGTCACTCCTGTTTTTGTTTTTGATCGTTGCCAAGTGCTGGCAAATTGGGTAGGCTCATAGCTGCCCTCTGCACACCAGAATGAGCAGCGTCCGATCCTAAGCCAGCCTCACAATCGTTGTGTTTGAGCCCACGTTTGCAGCCATCTCATTGAGGGTCTTCCTCGTCTTTGTTGCCTCTTCACTTGATCAAGTGTGCTGTCCTTCTCCAGGAACTGGTCTGTCCTGGAGACCAGCAACTTGGCCAAGGCACGTAAGATGAAGTCTTGCCATTCTCTATTCTAAGGAGCATTCTGGCTGTACTCATTCCAAGACAGATTTGCCAGTTCTTTTGGCAGCCCATGGTACTTTCAAGTTTTCACCAACACTATAATTCAAATGCATCCATTCTTCTTTGGTCTTCCTTATTTAATGTCCAACTTTCACAGGCACATGAGACAATTGTCTGAAGTTCATCACACGGTGATGACTGGCATGTGACTGTGATTTTGGAACTTTGTCATCAGCATTTCTCATCCCAAAACAACAGTGTCACTCAGGGTGAACAGATGGCATTCGAGTGTCCTGACTTGGCACAGACAATGAAGAAGGAATGGGCTGTCCACTTCTGAGGAATTACCCACTGGAAACGTATGACGGTCCATGCTTTCAATATTCTTCACCAACACTATAATTCAAGTACATCATTTTTTTCTCTGATCTTCCTTATTCAGTTTCCAAGGTTCACACGCATATAAGGGGATTGAAAACACCAAGGCTTGGGTTAGACACACCTTAGTCCTCAGAGTGACACCCTTGACCTTCAATATTTTAAAGAGGTTTTATGCAACAGATTGTGAGGATGACACTGGACCGGGCAGGAGTTCATTCCGTCATGCATAAGGTCGCTTTGGGTTCAAATTGATTCTATAGCACCTAACAACAACAACGTGCAGCAGATTTAACTAATGAAATACTACCTCATTTGAAATCTTGACTGCTACTTACATGAGTATTGATTGTGGATTCAAGTAAGATGAAATCCTTCACACTGTCAATCTCTCCATTGACCATGATGTTATTAGCTCAGTTGTGAGGCTATGGGTTACATTAAGATAGAGTCTGTACTGAAAGCTGCCGTCCTGGAAGTGCATCGGCAAGTGCTTCAAGCTCTCCTCACTTTCAGGAGCAGAGCTGTGTCGTCTGCATCTGGCAGTTGTTAATAGGCTTCCCCCAATGCTGATGCCGCACTCTTCTTCACAGAGTTCAGTCTCTCGTATCAGCTGCTCAACACACAGGTTGAACAGGTATGACGAAAGGATACAACTTTGACACAGACCTTTCCTGAAGTCAAACCTCTCAGTATACCCTTTTCCTGCCCTTTGGCCCAAGTAGAGGTTTCACATGAGCACAATGAAGGGTTCTGGAATATCCATTTTTTTTCTCAATGGTATCTACAGTTTGTTAAGATCCACCCAGGGGAATGCCTTTACATAGTCAATAAAAACTCAAGTAAACATCTTTCTGGGGTTCTCCGCTTTCAGCCAAGAACTATCTGATATCAGCAATGATACCCCTCTTTTCACAGCCTCTTCGGAATCTTGCCTGAATGTCTGGCAGCTCCTTGTCAATGTACTGCTGCAGCTGTTATTGAATGACCTTCAGTAAAAATTTCCTTGTATGTTGTGGTAGTTACATAATTGGGTGTCAATTTGAGGATTAAGGGTGAAGGGGTGGAATCTAGCCTGTCAATCAGGTCATAACCAATGAGGCCTCTGTGCGGGCATGGCCTTCTCCTAAGGATTCTGGGAACTCCGGTATTCCTCCTTGGAGGTGGGAGGTGCTCTCTCTCGCTCTCTCCTCACTCCTGGTGAGACATATCTGTGGAGAAGACACATGTAGAACGGTTGATGGAGCCACACCTCTGGAGCTGGAGAAACCACGTGGAGGTCCCTGCAAGCGCTGAGATGCTTACAACGCCACTGGATCCACAAGACTTCCTATCCACCGGCCTGTGATCTACCTGCATTCGGCATCACTGCATGTGTTTCCTGAGTCTGAAGAGGACTTTATAGATTAGTATTGGACATATGGGCCAACATCGGATTCATGGGTTTGATCTGGACTGGGCTGGGATGTTTTCTCAATATTCAACTGCTCTTGCATATAAAGCTCTTTCTTATACACATGAGTGTCAGTGGTTTTGTTTCTCTAGTCTACCCGGACTAACACATATGTGATATTAATGATACTGTTTGATAATTTTCGTATTCTGTTGGGTCACCTTTCTTTAGCATGATCTGTCTTCCAGATTTTTTGGCACAGGCTAGTGACTACTTGTAGTATTTCATCGGCTTGCTGAAACATTCCAACGGATATGCCATCAAGTCCTGGAGCCTTCTTTTGTACTAAGAATTACGGCGCAGCTTGGGCTTTTCCCTCCGGTACCATCGGTTCTTGAGCAGATGCTACCTCTTGAGGCGCTGGAATGCCCAGCAGCTCGTTTTCATGCAGTGACTCTATGGATTCCTTTCATAATCTTTTTTGCCCATCAAATTTTTCAATATTGCAACTTGAAGCTTGAATTTCATCTTCAGTTCTTTCAGCTGTAGATATGCTGAGCATATTCTTCCATTGAGTCTTTCAATATTTCATTAGAATACTTTTGAAGTGCGATTTGAAACATTTCTGTTCAGCTCTTTTACATAATTTCTTCCATTTGGTTTAGCTACTTGTCTGTCAGTTTGTCATACCATGGTGGCTTGCGTGTTGCTGGGATGCTGGAAGTGATGTCATCCATATTTTGAATAGCAAGAGGGTCAGTCACACAAGATGAACCAGTTTCTGCATAGTTTCTAGACGGAGAACAGACTACAAAGAAGGGCTGTCCGCTTGTGAGTCATTAACCACTAAAATCCTTATGAGCAGCGGTACCACATTGCCAAATGTAGTGTCTCAGGTTGAAAGGCACCCAAAATACCACTGGGAAAGAAAAGAATAGCCTTCTGAGGTCGTTAGTTTATTGTGCCCACCTGGTCGATAAACACACGTGGGGTTAATTGAAAGGCGGAGGGATAAATGGCTCAGTGAGCCTCGCCTTTCTAGTTCTCGGGTCTCTTGCTTTGTGATGGTTGGACCAGGGTGAAGCTGTCTTAGCAGTTCCCTGCTTCAGCTTGCAAGGCTGACTTCCTGCAAGACATCCCCAAGGAGCAGCCACATTGGACTTACGCTGATGCCACCCTGGGTGCTGGAGCAGCCATGTGGAGACGGCTGCCAGTGCTGAGATGTATACACATTCACTGACTCGGCTTTCCTCCTGCAGTCGGCATCACAGTGTGTGTTTTGTGAGATGGAGGAGGACTTTGTAGGTTGGTGTTGGACATATGGGTTAATGTTAGACTTGTGGGCTTGGGCAGCACTGGGTTTGGATGTTTTCTTGATGTGCACTTAACCTTTATATAAAACTCTCTCTTATACACGAGTTTCTGTGGATTTGTTTCTCTAAAGTACCCAGACTAACACACCTTCTCAATGTCAAGTTGACCATAATGATGCAATTGCAGTAATGCCTTGGGGACCGTCCTTTGCTGATGGGGCTGGGTTCAAAATGAAAAAGCGTCATTCCCCAGTGTTACATTAACAGAGGACCACAAGCTCAGTGATTCAAAGCAGCCCACAGTTGATTCGCTTGCATTCTGGATACCAGAAGCCCCAGTTCAATCTGAAGGTGTCGGCAAGGCTGGGTTTCCTTTGGAGGGAATTAGTTCTGTGTCTCAGCCAGTATCGATGGTTGCCAGTATTTCTCAGCCGGTGCTCCCATCACTCCAGTCTCACGGCCTGCTCCCCAAATCTGTCTCTGCTCCATCCTCACAAAGTTGTCTCCTCTGTGTCTGTGTCCAGTCTGCCTCTGACTTCCATTTTCATGGTGGCTAGGGATTGTGTTTAGGGCCCACCCAGATAATCCCGGATAACCACCGAGGTCATGGCTCTTAGTTAATCACAGCTGCACGACTCTGATTCAGACGAGTTGGGCTTCCCTCGAGATGCAAGCCGGGTAAAGCACAGTGGCACAAAGCTCAGTGGATAACTGAGAGCCAGGATGGTCAGGCGTGAAGGCCAGCACGACTTGGGCTAAACCAGGAGTCAGCAAACTGGGCTTCATGAGCCATATGCTCTCTGGTACGGCCAGGTGGTTCTGCAGCCAAATTAATTTGAAAAACTTTATCGGATATTATTTAGGTAATAACAACTTCATTTGTTTATAAGACTATTCATGGCTCTTGAATCATTTTGAAATTGTCATTAGGGACAAGATTGGCTCTTCTGCCTCAAGAGTATGCCAACCCCTGGTCTGGACAACTCTACAGCTAGAGACGGAGATGCTGAGGGGACGGAGGAGAGGACGGGACGGCAGCATGAACATGTGACTATTTCTGGCATTACCCCTGGTCTAGACAACTGTACAGTAAGAGATGGAGATGCAGAGGCAGGGGGAGGTGATGGCAGTGGCTGAATGTACATGCAGGAGCAGACTTCCTAAGTCTGCGTGAGTGGGGAAGGAGACAGAAGTGAAGCATCGACTTCCACCATCAGATGATGGGATGGTGTAGCCCAACCTCCAGCTTGCTTCTGACCTTAGGAGGACATGAGCATGTAAGCCATAGGGTGGTCTACCTGAAGGTAACTCTTTTCTCTCTCCTTGTCCTCCCTGCCCATCCGTTCTCATGCTCCTATGGTCTCTTTCCTTATTCACGACCATCTCGATCACTCGCCTTCTCCAAGGTCTGTTCATTGCAATTAACTTCACAGGATGTTGAGTACTTGGGAGATACAAATATTGGACCTGCTTGCCTACTAACTGAAAAGCTGGAGGTTCTTGTCCACTCAGCGGCATGTTGGAAGAAAGGACTGGCAGTCTTCTTCCCCCCAAAATGAGCTATTGAATATCCCAGGAAGGAAAGTTCTATTATGACATGCATGGGGTGGCTGTGCATTTTTGGTCTTGCGTAAAGACTCCAAGCTTGAGAACTTAACTGGGGCTTCCCTAGGGCTCCAACTCTGCAGTCCTGAGTGAAATGACTCTATGGAGCCACGCGATGGGACCAACATCCACCATTGTGAGGAAACCCATAACTGGTCTGGCTTTCAGGGTGCTTCTGCTAGAATGGCAGGGTCATCAGTGACAAAACCAATTTTCTCTCTAACCTCAGCTCTCTTGTAGCCATGCTTGTTGATTGTCAGATTCCAAACACTAAGATGCCATTGCATGTGCTGCTCTTTCAAAACCACCAGAAGGCCTAGAGAGCACTTCTTGCTCGGCTAACTTGCAAATTCATGGTCACACCCCAAGTTGAAAACCTACCAATTGGGAGAGGTATTTTTACCCATTCGTGGCTCTGGCATTGTATCTGGGTGCAAGGAAGGGGAGGTGCTGCGGATGCCACCATCTTACCGTGCTGGGTGGGGCTTTGGGTGAGACCTTCGCCTGAGGTCTCTCATTGTGCACACTTTGAGTTGCAGACATAATTTACCACATATATGGCCGGAGCTGCCCCCCCCCCAGTTGCCCCAGCCATACCGTTTACCCAGACGGAGCAGGAGGCAAGGCACACCCACTTTGGGAAGAACAGACCCCTTCTACTTCCAAAACTCCTGCCTGCAGACTGGGCTCTTGGACCGAAGGTGACTGCTCGCTGGGCTTTCATTGCCCACTGGGAGAACCAGGAGGGCAAAAAACACAGGGCTGGAAGCCTGCTTCTTCAAGGCCAACGGGACCAGGTCTACAAATAGTGAGCCCTCAAGAACATGAACTTCAGCAGGCACAACAGAGAATAGCCAATTCAGATTTGCAAACTAGTGGGCTCTCAGGTGGAATTGCCAAGTCAATGTTTGGCTTGGCCTGCACCCGTTATTTATTTATTGATGTTTTCACTTTGGTTGGTTGCCAACAAGGAAGAGCCACATACCTGGCGGCTTATGGAGAACCAGGATCTGGCAACCGCAGTCCCTCATGACCCCATGGCAACCGTGACCTGGAGCTTGCACCCATGCTTCTGGGTGTTCGCCATCAACCTCCACACACAGTCCCTTGTCTGCCCCCTTCACCCATTGACCTTGCCAGCTGGGCCCATGGCGTCCCTGGGTGGTGCAAATGGGGCCCAAAGGGTAACAATTCCAACCCACCCCGAGGCACCTTGGGAAATAGGCCTGGTGAGCTGCTTCTTAAAGGCCACAGCCTTGAATGCCCCGTGGTGTTCGGCTCTACTCTGCTCACATGGGGTCGCCGTGAGTCCGAAGCAACCCTACAGCCTCCGGTTTGGGTAGTTTGAGGGCCACAGTTCAAACCCCTCCCCTAACACAGGAGGGAGCTGAGACCCTCACCTGCCCCTAACCAGCTGCTGTGGAATCAATTTGGCTTCCTGGTGTGCTGCAGAGCTGAAGGGGTCCCGGGGGGGTTGCCGGCTAGGATCTTCAGAGAGCCTTTACCTACTGCCATTGAGGCAGTGCCAAAGTCTCAACGGTCCACTCCTAGCAAAACGGTCGGCTAGTCTAGCTCACCCAGAGACTGGCCCGGCGGTCTGCTTCTGAAAGGCTGGGAAGCCTGGGGAGCCAGTCAACACTCTTTTAGGGAAGCGGATCTCTAGGCCATTCTTTGGCGGCATGCAGCTGGGCAGCCTCCCATCCTCAATCTTTATGTCAGCAGTCTGTCTTGACCTATGTGCCCCAACCAAGGACCCCTTAGATGCCCTCCACTTGGGGAGTTTTACAAAGGCAACCCATTGCCATTGGCAGTGCCAACTCCCTAGATCAGAGTGGTAAAATGCCAAGAGCAGCATCACTACGTCCTGTTGGGATTTCTTTCCAAGCAGGCAGCAAAACTTGAAATCAGGAAAGAGCCTGGGCTTACTGGTCTGAGAGAGATGGGGGGAACTCTGGAGATGTCCTTCAGGCGTGAAACGGACTTCATTCCCAGGACTCGACGCCCAGCCAGATCATTGGCCAAAAGGTGAACGATAACTACCACCAGGGAGGTTCACAGGCGTGGGAACAATAAACCTGCACGAGAACGAAAGGACAAGCCGGCCTAGTTCCAGGGAATCGTGCTCCAAGGACAGGAAAACGCTCACTGCCTTCCCATTGATTCTGATTTATGGCGACCCTGCAGAGCAGAGCAGAGTGCTACGTACAAGGCCCGAGGCTGCCCATCTTGACGGAAGCAGACTCCCTTGTCTTTCTCTCCTAGAGGGATTGGGTAGCCACCCAAATGCTTAACTCACTGTGACACCAGGCCCCAGAAGGCAGGAAACGATACGAACGGAAGAGGAATGGAAATGGGAAGCCCAATGGGAAGAGAGATGTAACATTGTGAGTGTGGCAATTGATGTATTGAAAATAAAATGTGCATGAATTGGTGGGTAGAAAACCAGTCAGCTCTGTAAATGTTTCACCTACATCACAATAAAAAGTTTTTAAAAAAAATACAAACTCTTTTTTACTGTGCTGAAAAATTGGGCGAGACATACACCAAGTCAACCATTTCCACACATAGATGACTGTGATCCCGTTCTTCAAGTTGGGTAACCATCGATGAGTCCATGTTGAAATGGATCCAATTATATGTTGAAATGGACAAAAATGGGGAAATGGTGTTTTAAATAAAATCTCACTAAAATCATTTTCACCCATTGATTTGTCCTTTTTAAATGCAGCTACAAATCTACTGGAAAAAGTCCTCTTTAGATTGTTAAGAAAGCAAAGCTGTCATCTTGAGGATTCAGGGGCACCCGACCCAAATCATGTTTTTCCGTGGCTTTACAGTGAAAAGGGAAAATTGACCAATTGATGGATTTGGACTGGGATGTTGGCGAAGAATATTGGCTCTTCTGTGGATGGCCAGAAGAATGAGCTGTTCAGGGAGTGCAGCGCCCTTAGGAGTGAAGATGGTGAGACGTCCTCGTGCGCGCACTGGACATATCATCCGGGAGGATGAGTTGCTGGACAAGATGCTTGACAATGTAGAGAGTTATCAAAACAGAGACGCCATCCCTGCGGTGCGTTGGCATAACTGCAGCAAGTTGCGGTGATGGCACACGGTTGGCCAACATGTGTCGGAGCTCACTTGACACCAATTACCATCAACAACAAGTTATTATTCGGTGCAATAGAGCTTCGCTCCAACTCAGAGCGACTCCATGAACACCACACAACAAAACACGTCTTGATGCTACATCGTCCTCACAATTGTCCTCTTTGCATCCATTGGTGCAGCCATGATAGCAATCCATTTCTTTGAAGGTCTTCCTCCCTTTACTTGATCAAGTACAACGCATTTGTCTACAGATTGGTCCCTCGTAATAACATGTCCAAAAGGATGAGATGAAGTCTCCCCATCTTCGTTTCTAAGCAGCTTTCTGGCTATACTTCCTCAAAGGCAGGTGTGTTTGCTCAGTCAGTCCATAGGACTGCCAATACCCTTCAACCATCATTCAAAGGCTTCACTTCCTCTCTGGCTTTCCTTAGCCAAGTGTCCAGATCTCACATGTTTATGAGGTGATTGAAAATAGCATGGCTTACCAAAGTCCTCAAAGGGACATCTTCGCTTTTTAACATTTTGAAGAGGGCTTGAGCATCAGAGCCCTGGTGACATAGTGGGTTACATGTTGGCCTATTAACCACAAGCTCAGCGGCTCAAATCCATGAGCTGCTCCACAGGCAAAAGAAGAGGCTCTCTGCCCTCATAAAAACTTACAACCTTGGAAGCCCTAGGGAGCAGCTCTACTTGATCTTATGGAATTGGTGAGTCAGAACTGACTCGATGGCAGTGGGATTTTGTCCAGGAGATTTGCTCAGTACAATGTTGTTTCAATTAATTGCTACTTCCATGAGTATCGAATCGTAGAAGCAAACAAAATGAAATTCTTGACAACTTCAATCTGCCCTATACAGTTGCTACGAGTAGGAATCCACTAGACTGCAACAGGCTTGGTCAACAGCTTTATAATTCAGATGGTTCAGTGTCTAGAGCCTTCTCTGGAGAAGCTCAGTCTCTCCAGACAGGGAATCCTTCAGGCAGGGCTTTCTATACTCAAGGACAGATCAAGCCTTCGGGAGAAGGCTCAAGTCCTCGTGGCCCCATCACTTAGCATTAATGGCTGTATGGTTCAAATCTAATTACCTCCTACTGGTGGGAGGCTATTAGTTTCTCCTCACAGAAGCTTCCTTGCCTTTGGCAACCTTTCCCCTTGCGTGAACAACCCTCAGAGCTGAAGCTTCCAGAGAAGGGCCTCAGCCAGGCCTGCGTGACGGTGGTGAAAGTAAAGGGAATGCCCAGCCTCCTTCCTCGGCCAGTAAGTGGAAATGAAAAGCACTGCATTGGCACCGATATGCTGTTATTTTTGGAAAAATGGTCTCTGGAATCAGAGATTCGATTCTCTTCCCCTGTAATGAAAGGCTGAGCAGACATGTGAGAGGCAGGTCTCCAGATATATGCATCTGCTAAGATCCCAGAGGGAGAAGCAGGAGCCTGGGGGTGAATCACTGTACAAGAAAAAGACCACGCCATTTGAACAAGTGCAGTTTTTCTTTTCTTTGGCCCTTGAAATGAATCCCCATCTGTTTCTCTAAGGAAAATTTATGTCCTTTAGGACTCACAGGAACTGCCTGTTCTAATAGACTCTCTGTGGAATGCTCTAGCACCTATCTCCCAGCCTGCAAGCAACTTCAAGACTTTACAAGGCATTTCTTGTCTTAATTCTTGTCACATACACTGGCAGCAGGAAGCTTTAGAGATAGAACCCCAGACGCTTTTCTGGCCTAGAAGGTGCCTCACTCATGAACTGGGACTAAGAGAGGCCTGGAATGAGAGCCAAAGGACCCCAGCCACTAGGGCATCCTCAAAAAACCCCACCAAGCCCACTGCTTGTGAGTCAATTCTGACTCATAGGGACTTTTTGGGATAGGCTAGAACGCCCCCTGTGGGTTTCTGAGACAGCCTCCTTACGGGAGTAGAAAGCCTCATCTTTCCCCTGAGGAACAACTGGTGGAATCAAAGAGGAACCACTATGACACTGGGACTCCTTGTCCCCCTCATTTCTCTTGGGGCCTTCCTTGACCTATGATTGGCGGAGGGGGCTTGGCTAGGTTACCCCAAGGACTTCCTTCTCTGCTCGGGGATGATTTCCTTCTCTTCCCGGATGCAGCACGCAGCGGAGGACCTTGGTCTATTTTGATGGTTCATTACACGTGTCAACTCGGATCTGGTGCCCAGTTGTTTGGTCCAGCACTTGGCTAGGTGTTGTAATGAGAGTAATTACATGTGATTACCCTTTATAGTCAGTCCTCCATAGGGGGTGAGCCTCACTCAATCAGCCTCAAGACTGTAACCCAGATAGCCTGCTGGAGTTGCCAGTCAACCACCTCACCTGGGGGTTTAGGAATTGCCAGTCCTCGTAATTGAGCCCAATCCTTAAAGTAAATTGGGCTGTGTGGATTTTCAAAATTAATTATTTTAAAGATAAATAAATCTCCTTGCACACACACACACACACACACACACACACGAAGAGGCTTTTTTTCCCATGAATTTTTAAAAGTCGATCCCAACTTATGGTGGTCCCACGTGTAACCAAGTAGCCCTATTCTCCCATAGGATTTTCAATGCCTGCTTTTTTGTGTGTGGGGGGGAGTAGATAACCAGGTCTTTCTTCTGAGGCACCTCTGGGTAGACTCAAACCACCAACCTTCTGGATATGTTAACCATTTCCACCACCCAGAGACTTCTCTCTTGCTCCTCTCCATCCTCTCTGGGTAGTGTAAACTCCATCTCTGTCCGCAAGCTCCCGGGGGTCCGTTTCTCTGCTGCTCACACTCAGTGAACCCCGTGCAACAGTCTGCCGCCGCCCTCCCAGTGTTGGAGTCCATTGCGGTAGCCACCGAGCGGAGCCATCTCCTTAACCAACCTCCCCTTCATTCACTGCCTCTTTCCATGACAGAACAGGGGGTCCTTTTCTGGGAACTGGTCCCTCCTGATAAGTTGTCCCAAGTCCAGGCCTTGGGCTAGCTCCTGAAAGGAGTCAGTAGCAGTCACTGTTGGTGACCAAGTTTGAGAAGCTTCTGTTCAGCAGTCCCCATGTCCTGACCGGTGTTGCACCGGGTCCCAAGATGACAACCTGGACTTCACGCATCGTCTCATCCCAGCGGACATCCATCCCTCTATCCTCCCAAGCCGAGGAACAAGAGACAAACCGCACGGGGTCTCCACCAGAGCTCAAACGGGGCCATCCAACCCGTGTACCCTTGAAAACCAGCACCTACGAGTGAGTCTGCCGTCAATCATCGAGCTGAGTTCCCCCCACCCCCACTCGTTCCCAAGTGCAGTTATTGTAAGAATGTTGAGCGGGTTTGGAATCATTACAAGATAAAAAACGCCAGAAGATGTTTTGGATAAGAAACACTAAGCTCTGCTGCTTCCGGAGAACTCTTCGAGAGGAAGAATGTGGAAGGCACTTGAAACCCGTCCTGGCTGCCGGCCTCCTCCAAAGCCTCTGGTTTCATCTGGCCTCACGGGAACGTTGTGGATGGCAGCTCCGGAGGAGCTCAGCAGCGAAGGAAGCTGGGCTCAGCTGCTCAGACATGCCTTTCTGAGCTCCCAGCCCAAAGCCCGAATGGGCCTCTCCAAAGACCTCTGGCCTCTGGCCGAGCCATGTCTGCCTGCTGGACTCCTGGAAGCGTCCGGGCCAGATCGTGTGAGGAGGCCTGTGAGCACAAGCCAGGCTGAAAGGTGTTTTCTCAAGCAGCAGGAGCAAGGCCTGTGGTTGGCAAACCAGGGAGGCGGCGGGGGAGCCCTGAGTCAACACAGCCAAAGGCACAGAGAAAGGACCCTTGGCAGGGTGGTGTTGGGTGTGGGTACATGAGCGGGTGGATTCCCTCTTTTCCTGCGGAGGAAAGCCAATCGGTCACTGGAAGCTTTCATGAGGATGAGCTGGGGGCCAGGCGGAGCAGGGCGATGAGTGCCTTGTGCCTTGGGTCTGTGGCCCATGCCGCGCACCGGTGTCAGTTGTTCTGGCTACACTCTGGGGAGGCCGAAGCTTTCCTTAGCAGTTTGGCGATATTTATGCTGACCTTTCGACACTCCTCCGTCCCTTCCCAGAGGCCTGCTGAGCACTCACTGATCCTGAGCACGGGCACTCACAAAGACCCAGGTGCTGGGCGATCCTTACTGGCTGGGGACTCTCATGGCACTTGAACGTCTCCTGGAGGGGACCCTGATGGACCACCATCCCAACGTGCCTTACAAGGGCCCTCCTTTGATCTCCTGCTCTAGGGAAGGAAGGAAGGAAGGAAGGAAGGAAGGAAGGAAGGAAGGAAGGAAGGAAGGAAGGAAGGAAGGAAGGAAGGAAGCAAAGGTGGCCAACAAGAGAGGCTGCAAGATAACTGAGGTGAGTCTTAAGCGACTACACAAAGCCCACGGGACAGGGCTCCCCCTTCACTATCCACTGGGAGTGCTTTCAAAAGGCCCTTTTGGGAAACCCCAATGAAGAGCGGAGGCAAGTGAGGTGGACAGCAAGTTTCGTTAGTGGTCACGTGGGCTCTCGGGTTCTGGCCATTTGGGAATTTCCAGGCATGGTTTCTTTAAAAGTAGTATTGCTTCTTGGCATCCAGTGACATCGGCATGTTCCAGTCTCAGTGTCTCCCTCACTCTCCTCCCGAGAGAAGATTCTTCTTATGTGACTGCTCCCTATTGGAG
Source organism: Tenrec ecaudatus (assembly GCF_050624435.1). Classification (NCBI taxonomy): domain Eukaryota; kingdom Metazoa; phylum Chordata; class Mammalia; order Afrosoricida; family Tenrecidae; genus Tenrec; species Tenrec ecaudatus. The sequence continues at coordinate 148,745,635 of NC_134548.1, forward strand.
GCTGAGAAGAACCCTAATTTCAGCAAGTGGGTTCCCAAGCAGAGGCCTCAGAGAGCTGACAGCTTCCTGCTCCTCTGGGGCAAGCCAGCATCTTTCCCACCTTGCTTTCCTCACACCTATAACGTGGTACCAGTATGCATGGTCTACCTTCCGGCCCCGAAGATCTGTTTGTTTGTTTTAAAGCACCTCTCCTTTGCTTGTCATTTTCCCCTGATGACTTTAAAGACCAATGACCCAAACTCTTGCAGCAATGGACCGTGGAGGGACACAGGCAGGCGAGGGCAAAGATTTGCCTCTGGGCTGGGGCTCTGGGGTGTGGCATGCTTCACTTTCTCCTCATTTGCTTCCTCGCAGTCATCACCCTCTGCCACCAGGACGCGTTTCTTTTGGAAAAAAAAATCATTTTATTGGGAGTTCTTACAGATATTATAACAATCCATAATTCAATTAGATCAAGCATAATTGTACAAGTGTTGCCATCATCCATTTCAAAACATTTTCTTTCTCCTTGGACTCTTTGATACCAACTTCCCTTTATCCCCTTCCCCTACCCCCACCTCTCTTTCTGTAAACTAAGGGAATTAGTACTCTCATTACTATGTCTGAAGAATTTATCTACCTTGCACGTCATGCATCGAACAACCTGAATTATACAAATGGATCTTCACATGTCTGACAAGATTAATGAGGTGAAACTAAGACCACAATAGCAAGGGGAGGAAATATTAAAGAACTAGAGTGTAGATCGGTGTTTCATCAGTGCTCTACTGCTCTACCAGAGCACTTTTCTTAAGAGAAATAAGGAGATGGAAACCTACTCCTGAAATACCCAGTTTATGACCATTAGTTGGTGATAGATTTGAATTCATTGGGAGCCTAAAACAGTTTCAAATGTTCATCATAAGAAGATAGTCTTTAACTAGGAGCTTATGAATGCAAAGACATAGTGATATGATCAACTACAATTTGATAGATTTGGCAAATAAATATGCTGTTTACTTTGTGTATACAGACAGACATAGCTTATTGGTTTTCACAGAATTGAAATACAATAAAATGCACCAAATAGAAACATATAAGAATGTTTTGAATAAAGGCTGAACATGATGGTGGGACAAGAGGAAAGTAAAAGAAAATAGAGGAAAAAAAAATAAAAATAAATAAAAAAAGAAAATAGAGGAAAGAACTAGGAGGCAAAGGACAGGGCATTTATGGAGGTCTACATACAGGCATGTACATATGTAAATATATTTACATATAATGATAGGTAAATAGATCTATGTACATATATTTATATAAGTATTAAGGTAGCAGACAGACATTGGACCTCTACTTTGGTACTCCCTCAACAAAAGAACGTTTTGTTCTAATACCTTGGCATTCCATGATGCTCACCTTCCTGACACGATCACTGAAGACAAAACAGGTACATAAGCAAATGTGGTGAAGAAAGCTGGTGGTGCCAGGCTATCAAAAGATATAGCATCTGGGGTCTTAAAGGCTTGAAGATAAACAAGCGGCCATCTAGCAGAGAAGCAACAAAGTCCACATGGATGAAGCTCACCAGTCTGTGGCTAACTCAACAATTGTCACACATCTAAATTAGTTGTTGTTTTTTACAGCTGTAGTTATGAAAAAATTCCAGTAAATTCTCAGGGAAGAAAACTTTCCTGTTGGTAGAAAACCATCTGATACCCTTCTAAGATCAGCAAACTCTGAGTTACGAAGGAACACAGGTCAGCTTGGAATACGGTGGAATTGCATGTTTCGCTGGTGCTTCACAGCCTCTGAAACTGCAGGCTGTTCAATGAGTGTCTGCTGTGGTCCCCGGAAACGATGTGGCTGCCTGCTCCCGTAAAGATGCCTCGTCTCGGACGCCCGCCCTCGGGAGCAGCTCTGCTCGGCCCTAGGAGTGGGGTTGAGCGCTGCTGGCAGAGATGAAGAGCAGAGCCAAGTGCTGTGAGAGAGCAGTCCTTGGAATTCCACACCCTCTAGAACCTTGTCCCATCCCAGGCATGCTGTTGTGAAGGTTCTTCCAGTTTCTAGAAGAGCAAAACCTTGTTAGAATAAACAAGCTCGTATGATACTTGTCAAAGCCAATGAACATTGTGAAACCAGAGTCATGCTTCCATTTGTCCAGGGAGAGGCTGAAAACAGAGCACCTTGTACCGAGGATGCGAGTGAATCCCACCGGAATAAACTCTAAGTCAACGGCACCCTGCCTTCCCTCCAGTCTTCTTCGTGGTTGTTTTTTTTTTTTCTTAGTCTTGTTCTAGCTCTATTTTTCAGGGTCACGTAAGAGCTACAGACCTTCCATCGCTGGGATGCATAAGTGGGTAGTCTCTCCCCCATGCAGAGAGAGACTTTTCATCTCAGAAGAGACAGTCTTTAAAGTTTACGACACAAATGTGGGCAACCAATTTATCCCAAGTACTGCATGAAGGTTCCTACGGGCTGGGAGTCGTTTCTGCGAGGGAACATTCCTGCCGCCTGCATGAGAGCATTCCGTCCACTCTGCGGTCGTTTTCAAGGTCTGCCTGGCTTGGGGACCAGGGCCAGGGAAGCTGCCTCCCTGCCTTTCCGCGGGGAACAGCACAAAGGTGTTCTCTGATTCTCCTGGGGGAGCTGTATCTGCCTCCTGGATGGTTCCGTGTAGGCCCACGTCTAGACTGATTACAAAAGCACTAACAAAACAAAATAAATACTGAACATCTTACAGAAAAGGCATGAAAGCAAGCAGCCTGGATGCGGAGAACAATGCCTCTGTTGTGACAGTCTTCCTGAGAGCGATGGAATCCCGGGTGCTGATTTGTAAGAGCAACATTCCCCGTCTCCAAGCAGGCCCTGGCTTGAACACAGTCATTTGGAAAGGCACGGGCTGTTGTTAGATAAGGGATTTTCACAACTGCCACTCGGATCAAAATGAAGATCAGTGTAACACGTTCCATCTGCAGGCACCCAACCTCCACTGTCGCCAGTGTAACCACGTGCAGGCGACAAGGGGCATAGAACGGCATGTAAAAGGCTCCCTTGGAGTCAGCCCGCCTCCCGGGACGAGGGACCTTGGAAAGCCTCTTCACTTCTCGAGCCTCAGTGCCTGTGGGTGGACCTGAGGGTCCTCCCTCGAGAGATGGAGACCCTGATAAAACAAATGCAGCAACCCCACTGCTTCAGGCTCCTGACAGCTGGGCCTCTCCCCCCACCCCCCGCACCCCCCCTCCGGCCCAAAGGAAGGTAGAATAATGATGATCGGTGTGAGCTCACACTTCCGTGTGTTGTCCCCACTGAAGCAGCAGTTGAGTGACAGGCCACTCCCGAGGCACCTCCATCCACTCTTCTCAGCTGAAATGTAATGAGATGGCCAACACATCATTTTTCTTGAGTTCTTACTATGTGCCACGCCCAAGAGACAAGCTGTTTCTCCTGGAATCCTTTTATTTTTTTAATAAACACAACAAAAACCTCCTTGTCTTGAGCTGCTTCTTATGGGCAGAGACCCCAGAGGACAGAGTAGAATCCCCTGGAAGGTTTGCAAGGCTGTGACCTTGATACATGCAGACAGCCACAGCTTTCTCCCAAGGAGGGTTTGCACCGGGTTGACGGCTGAGGACGTAAGCTTTACCTTTTTAGATCCCATGCCATCCTCCCTCCTTCTCTCCCTCTATACTTGCCTTCTTTGTTTTTAGTTTGGACCTGAGGAGCTTAGTTCTGGGGACACCTCACAGGTGGAACAGATCTGCCTTTACTGGAGGGAGGGGGAGAGGATGTCTTCTCACAATCCATACGTCTGTTGTGTCAAGCACATTTGTACATATGTTGCCACCATCCTTTTCAAAACATTTTATTTCTACTTGAGCCCTTGGTATCAGCTCATCATTTCTGTTTCTGCCTCCCCCAGCCTCCCACCCTTGTGAACCCTTGCTAAATTATAAATTATTATTCTTTTCATATCTTATACTGTCCACTATCTCTCTTCACCCATGCTTCTGTTGTTCATCACCCTGTGTGTGTGTGTGTGATTATATGTCGATCATTGAAATTAGTTCTCCCTTTCTCCCCCCACCCCACCTTCTCCCTACCCTCATAGCATCACTACTTCCATTATCGTCCCCGAGGGGTTTACCTGTCCTGGATTCCCTGTGTTGAGAGCTTTTGTCTGTACCAGTGCACATGCTCTGATCTACCAGATTTGTAAGATAGAACTGGGGTCATGATAGTGGGTGGGGGGGGTGGGGGAGGAAGCATTAAGAACTAGAGGAATGTTGTGTGTTTTGTCGGTGTTATACTGCACCCTGGCTGGCTCGTCCCTGGCTTGTGACCCTCCTGTCTACAGATAGGGATGTCCAATTGTCTACAGATGCGTTGGGTGTCCACTCTGTGCCCCCCCCCATTCACATCGATATGGTTGTTTGCGAGTAAGTAGGTTTCAGCCGAGTTTCCAGACTAAGAACAGACAACAACAAAGAAGGACTGGGTACCCCCCTTCAGCGGAAGAAGCCCCTGGAAACCTTATGTAGAGCTTCGAAGCATTTCTAAAGACCGAAAGCCTAAACAAAGGAAGTAGAATATTATTGGAGATACTGCTGGCAGTTGGGCCTCTTAGGTTTGAAGGTACTGGAAATATGACCGAAGAAGAGGTGATTTCTTGGAGGGGAGTTGACCATAATTAAGTGAGTTGGTTCAAGCCTGTGGGAGGGGAGCCTTCAGAATCTGCCATTGCTGATGGGGCATGATTCAAAGTAAAGAGAAACAGCTGCAAAAATCTTCTACTGACTGGAACTTGGCATGCACGAAGTATGAATTGAGGAAAATTGGGAGTGGTCAGCAACGAAATGGAACACATGGAAATCAGTAGATATCCTAGGTACTAGTGAGCAGAAATGGACTGGTATTGTCTATTTTGAACCAGGTTAGCATATGATTGTATATGCTGGGAATAAGATAGTCAAGAGGAATGGTTTGGGTTTCATTGTTCATAAGGGATCTTGCTAATAAAGCCATCATGACATACAATGGTATCTGTGATTGGATTATATCTAACTTCAAGGAAATCCAATCAATACAACTATTATTCCACAGTATGCACTAATCACAAAAGCTAGTAATAAAGAAATTGAGGAATTCCACCAATGATTTCGATTGGAAATTGATCAAACATGCAACCGAGATGCATCGACAGTTTTAGTGACTGGAATGCAGAAGTCGGAAACAAAGAGGAAGGAGCACTGGTTGGAAAATACGGACTTGGTGACAGAATGAAGCAGGAGATTGCAAGGTAGGACTTTGCAACACCAACAACTTGTTTGTAGCAAACATCCTTTTTCAACAACACAAAAGGCATGGACTGCCCCATTTGGAATACACAGTAATGAAGTGAACTACATCTATGGGAAGACACGATGGAGAAGCTCAATATCAGCAGCTACCGCCAGACGAGGGGCCGACTGTGGAATACAGCATCAATGCTCATATGGAAGTTCAACATAAAGCTGAAGAAAATGAAAACAAGTCTACAGGCGCCAAAATATGACCCCGAGTCTACACCACTTGAATTCTGAGAACATCTCAAGAACAGATTTGACACATTGAACACTAATGACAAAAGACCTGGTGAGCTGTAGGCAGACATGAATATCATCACTCCTGAAGAAAGCAAAAGGTTATTAAAAATACAGGACAGAAAGAAAAGATAAAAGTGGATGTCAGAGAAGACTGAAACTTGCAATTCATCGTAGAGTAGCTAAAGCAAGTGGAAGAAAGCATGAAGGCAAAAAGCTGAATGGAAACTTTCAAAGGGCCACTCAAGAAGACAAAGCCAATATTATAATGAAATGTACAAGGACCTAGAGTTTGCAAACGAAAAGGGAAGAACCCATCCAGCAGATTTGAAATGGAAAGAACTCCAGAAAAAATTCAAGCCTCACATGATAATTTTGGAAGATTCTATAGGCAAAATATTGAATGATGCAGGAAGCATCAAGAGAAGATGGAAAAAATACACAGTCACTGTACAAAAATAGAGCTACCTGACAGTCCACTATTTCGGGAGGCAGATTATGAGCTAGAACCAATGGTGCTGAAGAAAGAATTTCAAGCTGTACTGAATGCATTAGCCAAAAACAAGGCTCCAGAAATTGACACAACACCCATTGAAATATTTAGAAAGCACAAGAAGGACTGGAAGCACTCACTCATCTATGCCAGGAAATTTGGAAAACAGTTACCAGGCCAACTGACTGGAAGAGATCCATATTTGTACCCATTCCAAAGAAAGATGGCCCAACAGATTTCTCAAACTATAGAATGGTATCATGGACATCACACAAAAGTAAAATTTTTCTTAAGATCATCCAACAACGATTGCAACAACACATTAACAGGGAGCTTCTCAAAGTTCAAGCCAGATTCAGAAGAGGCCATGGAACAAGGGAGATCATTGTTAATGTTAGATGGGTCTTGGCTCAAAGCAGAGAGTATCAGAAAGATGTTTACTTGAGTTTCATTGATGACACAAAGGCATTTGACAGTGTGGACCATCATAAACTGAGGGCAACCTTGAGAAGAATGGGAATTCCAGAACACTTCATTGAGGTCATGGGAAACTTGAACATGGATCAAGAAGCATTTTTTTGTGAATAGAACAAATAAATGCTGCATGTTTAGAATCAGGACACGTGTGCATCAGGGTTGTATCCTCTCACCATACGTGTTCAATCTGTATGCTCAGCCAATCATCAGAGGAGCTCAGTTCTATGGAGAAGAATGTGGCATCAGGATTGGAGGGAGGCTTACTAACAACCTGCACTTTGCAGATGACACAGCCTTGGTTTCTCAAATTGAGGAGGACTTGAAGCTCTTGCTCATGAAGATCAAGGATTGTAGCTTTCCGTGTGGATGAAAACTCAATGTGAGGAAGACCAAAAGCCTCACAACTGAACCAAGAGGTAACATCATGATAAATGGAGAAAAGACGGAAAATGTCAAGGATTTGGTCTTGTTTGGATCCTGTAATAACAATAATCTGTGAGCGATGCATAGACGGACATGTAAGCTGAACAGGTGTATATAGGAGAATGTGAGTGTACCTGTGAATATAAGTAGTTCAGGGGCAGTGAATTATTTAACATGGTTCTTCCAGCCAAAGTCTCATCAAATGACCTGGTGGCAGTCCCCCCCTCCCCCCTTTTCACATGGGCAATTTCTGCACTTGCTTCCAGTCTGGTTTAAGACCCTTTGATCAAACTATGTGTGCCACTCTGTCCCAGTATGTGTCCTGTGCACTTCTCCCCCACAATGTCTATTGTTATTTCTTTTTTTTTGTAGTGCTGGAGAAGAAAAGACATATATAAAAAACATTTTATTGAGGTCTCTTACAGCTTTTTAAATATTCCATACATCAATTGTATCAAGAACATTTGTACATGTTGCCATCATTATATCATTATTTTCTAGACATTTATTTTCTATTGAGCCCTTGGTGTCAGTTCTTTTTTGTACCCTCTTCCCCGTGGCCTTTTGATAAACTATAAATTATTATTATTTTCATATCTTACACTGACCGCTGTTCATTTCCTATCTGTCTGTTACCCCAATCGACTTGAAACCCTATGAGGGCAGGTAGTGTATCTGTCTTATATGTTGTGTTGTTCAATATTTGTATAATGAATATTGGACTTCTCCAACACTTATGCACCTACTGCATGCCAGCCTTGTGCTCTTGTTTCAATGGAAATGCTTCAAAGTCAATCTATGTATTCATAAATATAGAAAATCAAACCAGACCCATGGCTGTCGAGTTGATGCTAATTCATATCACCCCTGTATGACAGGGAAGAACTCCCCCATAGGGTTTCCAAGACTGTAAAACTTTATGGGAGCAGATTGGCAACTCTTTCTCCTGAGGGATGACTTCTGGGTTCAAAGTGCCAGGTAAGCATATGAGCATATTAACTGCCATGTCACCACGGTTCCTTGCAGAATCTATAAAAGTGAATAAACCAAAATACATACACTTTGTTGCCCTCTTCGCAAACCGAACAAATCTACACCCACACCAGTCACATGTTCTTTCAAGATACACTCTGGGAACCAGGATGAGTGTCCTTAAAAGTTCCAGAACTTTTCATTGGAGAAGGAAAACCTCCCAAGAAAAACGTCCTAACCTGTAGTACATTCTTTGGAAACTTTTCAGGGGCAGGGGAGAGGAGGCCTTGCTTTACTGAAGGACGAGTTGGTTTTTGGAACTAGTTTAAGTTACTTGTGAATGAGGTGGGCGATGGAACAGAGGAATCTTATTTGGGGTGCCAAACAAGGTGCAACTATAAAGAAATGTGGCTGGCTTTGTTGCCTGGCACAGAAACCTGCTCAACAGCAATTCCAAATGAAGACGTCCAAAAAATGTTCTGTCTCTACTCCAACACACACACACACACACACACACACACACACACACACACACACACTACTGGCTGGCACAATATCGAGACAAGGGAAACCAAATGCTTGGAGTTTGGTTTGGAAAAAAAAAAATGGAAGTGACCTGGCTTAGCAGCCATGCTTGTGAAAACATCTGGGCGTTTCCGTTGGCCACATGCTCCTTATGTGTGAAGGGTATGACATGGCTGCTAAGCAAGTGCCGGCAGTCTGGGGCCGCTCTGAGAGAGGTTCTGGGCCCTTCTGGAAACAGCCACCCGCCATCACCCAGCTCAGGCTCTACTTGGACCACAGTTTCTGCTATGGGCGTGGCACAGGGCAAGTGAGCCCAAGGAGGAGGTGGCATATGACAGAGATGGAAGTGCTCAGAACAAAGCAAACAAAGAACAATCCAGAAGAAGCAAGAGTCAGCGAGGAAAGCTTCTGATGGCAGTGGGGCTCACAAAAAGTGGTGCAGTCCCAGTTTGCAGACTATGGATGAGAGCGAAAGCCCCAGCCCATTTGCAGGGTCCGGCGTGTGGACAGAGGCTCTGGTGAACACCCTCTTGAGTACTGATCAGCCATGGGACATGGCCCTGTACGGTGTCACTGCAGTTGGGACACCTTGTCATTTGATCTCCTGTTGGATTCAATGTATATTTCTTCCAGTTGTTAATATTTTCTGTCCTCTTTAAAAAAAAAAACAAGCTTTATTTTCATTCTGTCATCATTGCTGGATTTTTGTTTGATTTTGCATGCTTTTTCTGTATATGAAATGCAGGATAAGAAAATCTCAAAAATAGCCACTGGAAGGCACCTGGTGGTCTAGTGGTTACACACTGAGCTGCTAACCTAACCACAAGGTCGGCAGTTCAAAACCACCAGCCACTCCATGGGAGAAAGAGCTTTCTACTCCCTCAAAGAGCTAGAGTTTCAGAAGCTCACAGGGGGCAGTTCTGCCCTGTCCTGAAGGGTGACTGTGAGCTGGGAGAGACTCAGTGGCAGTGGTGTTTTTGTTTTGTTGGTTGGTTGGTTTGCTTTTCTGAGGTGCACAGCAGGGGACGTTGGTGAGTAATGGGGAGCTAACAAGACATATAAGGAAAAATTTTCCTAAAATTGATGGTGGTGATGATTATACAATTCCTTTGAGTATGCTTATACTGGTGAAATCTGTGGATTAAATGTCAATTAGACCGCTTTTTAAAACATGTAGTCTTAATCTCATGTTGCCCTTTTTTCTTTTTATATTTTATTGGGGACTCATACAACTCATCACATTTCCTATACTCATCCATTGTGTCAAGCACATTTGTACATTTGTTGCCATCACCATTCTCAAAACATTTGCTTTCTACTTGAGCCCTTGGTATCAGCTCATGTTGCTTTTTTTTAAATGGAAGAACCAAGACCAAGGGGTATGCAGTATAGGAAGGTAGATTTCAGCTCAGTCTCACAATGGTTGGTTCCTAACGTAGACTTGCATGTTTGGCATAAACTCATACAGAGAAAAAAAGGACAGAAGTCAAATATGTAATGCTGGATTTAATCTGTAGCCCCTGGAATGGCAGGGGAATAGTATTTGAAGCCATCTGTATCTAGAGACTCTCGGTGGCACCAACCACCGTGCACTCACCTGTGAATCAGAATAAATTCATATGAATCAGGAGAAAAGGCCTGATGATTCATATCTGAAAGGTCACAGTCAAGGAAAACGGTAGGGAGCACAGTTCTACCCTGCCACCCAGGAGCTTGCCAGTTTAAATCAGCATGAGGGCAACTGTCATTTAGTTATTAATTTCTGTATTATTGGAACGGTTACTAGTATTGCTATAATTTGTCATCTTTCTTTCGTAAAATTAAACCTTTTCTTGTGAAGTGAGTGAAGTTTTACTGAGCAGATCCGAGTTACATTTAACAATTCCCAGGCATGTTGTTCTACTTCATGCATCGCAATGGCCCCAATGCACCACTGCTTGTCCCACTGCCTCCCTGTCTCTTTCCATTTCTCCTTCCTTCCCAGCCCGGTGAACTTTGCCCTGGGGTAAATGATGGCCTTTTGATCTTAAATGGCTGATTATGCTAACCCAGAGATGAGTTCAGACCCAAAGGGGAAGGGCCCTAGGCTTGGGGGGAGGGATGGTTCCCATCTGGTGTCTATCTAACCAGCAAGCCTAGTCTTCTCCATGATTTTCAGTTCTGTTCCACATCTCCCCCACTCTATCCAGACCTTTGCATGTTATCATTTTCAGTCCAGTTGGTACTAGTAGCTGGGAACCATCTAGTTCTGGTCTCAGGGCTGTAAAGAATGATGTTGGCCTCATCGTTTAATCAAGTAGACTTACTGATTCCATGTCTTTCAAGTTCCATTTCTGTTCTTTCCCAGGATGGGGAACGACCACTAAGTGCTCAGCAGCTTTGAAGACCCTAGTTGCTACTCACCATATTATGAAGTAGAATTATATTCTACCATTGACATTGGTGTGCCCGAGACTAAAAGGAATCTGCTTACAATTAAGGAGTCCAGGCAGCTAAATAGACTATGCCGCAGTGCGAGCCCTGCCTTAGGAGGTAATCAACTAGGGGATAAGGTATAAGGTTTATTGCAACTTTAGGGCTTCTACAAGTTGACCTTTTTGCAATGCCTGTTGAGCTAGTCAGAGTTCACATATGAGAAATAGATCTGAAAGCTTTGACATGTTGAGGCAACTTCCCAGAGGCTATGAATACACACACACACACACACACACACATATACTATTATAAAAATTATGAAAAATAGTCATCTTAAAATAATTCAGGTATAAATACACTGCCACCAAGTCAATTTTGTCTCATAGTGATCCGATAGGACAGAGTAGAATTGCCTTAAAGGGTTTCCAAGGCTATAATTTTATAGCAAAAGGCAGCCACATCTTTCTCCTGCAGAGTGGCTGGTGGGTTTGAACTGCTGACTTTTTGGTGAGCAAATGAACATGTCAATAATTATGCCACCAGGGCTTTCTCACCGAGTCACACGTGGGCTTCTGATCCTTCTTGTCTGGTGTTAAAGTATCACATTCTGAGCCTAAGGAGCAAAGCTATCCTGTATTTAGGGACTTAAAAAGCCCACTTAAATTCAGAAATGAGTTTTAGAAATAAAGGCTATTAAACATTAGTTTAGCTTCACTTGTAAAGGATGATTGCCTTGAGCATTGTGCTCTTTTAAGAACTTTCTATAAAAGATCAAAGTGATAATAGCAACTCGAAAGGGTTGATAAGAATCCTAGGGGAGAGTGAGTTCATGATATTAGAGAAGATCAACTCGGAAAAGGGGGGTGGCAATAGTTGCACAATTGGAAGAATGTCATCACTCCCTCAGTTGTACAGGTAGAAACAGTTGAATTGCTGTAGGTTTTGCAGGGCATTTATCCAAAACCAGAAAACTAAACTCACTGCCACTGAGTCACTATCCACTCACAGTGATCCGATAGGACAGAGTAGAACTGCCCCTGTATTTCTGAGACTGTAACTGTTTACGGGAGTAGAAAGCCCCGTGTTTCTCCCATGGAGCAGCTAGGGCCAACAGGGCTCCTATATGCATGTTCCCAAGACCACCACGTTAAATTTTTTTTAAAGACAAATGAGCATAATGTCACTTAACCCAACCTGTGAAGAATGGTGAAATGGAAATAGTTATATTTTTATACCTATATATGTTCTACAATTTAAAAAAGCAAAAAGTCAAACCGTCACCAACCACCACCCCCCTCCCCCCCCAAAAAAAGCCAGTGACTTCTTTCCCTTTCTGGTCTTACCAGCTGGCTACAAGGCTAGAGCGAGCATTTCCATTTGGTGTGTGGATACTTCTACAGCGGACAAAACTGGATCAGGGGCACCTGTACACTGAAGGAGACCTTGACAGAACTATGGCCCCTTCGACTTCCGGCATGGTGACCTCCTGTGTTCAGACAGAAACCAGAGCTCCTGACTGGGACTACCTCCTAGAAGAATCAAAAGGAGTTTTCCTAGTCCCATCCTGACCTTTACGGAAACCATGTCCCTGGATGTTGGCCCCTTTTTCTTATACTCACTCAGCTTCTCCCCTGGACACTTCCTTTCCCAACCTGGCCGTCAGGTGGCAGCTGGGTTCTCCCCTTTGCGAAATAAGCAGTGCATCTGTTAGCCTGCCCTGCTAAGGACATTGTGCCTGGCAAGATAAACGAGAGCGAGCTGGAGAAGTAGCACCGGCGGCATTATTGTCTGGGGGCTAGAAGGTGTAGAAGACGTATGGAAGTACTAATACTTGGCATACAGCTGGCTGATGGCCGGTGTTGAAATTAATATGGGGATCAGACCTGCAGCTCCCTGGGAGCAGGGATTGAATTGGCTTTGTTTTCCCCTTCCTCCAGCATCGGGGGCAATGCTTGGCACTTCGTAGGCGCACAAAACCTTCTTGTTGAATGAATGACTGTTGAAGACACTCACCTGCGGCCAAGAGTGACAGGTGCCTCCTATGAATCGTGGCTTTTCCGATTACAATGTTTGAAACCGGATCCAGAGCAACTGCTGGCTCTGCCACGTGGCAGCACCAGTGTGTAGTGACAAAGAACAGCGTTGAGACAGCAGCAGAGACACTTGGGGAATTATTTCAGGCCCTACGCAGGCCTACCTCTCTGGGTTGGAGGAAGAAGCAGTGTGAATACATGGGACAGCTCCAGAAGAGCATTAATTGTGTAATTCTATGTGCCCCGCACCTGCCCCCGAGAGGATTTCTATATGGGCTAAGCAGTTTAACAAAACAGAATTTGCAGAGACCTGAGAATGCTTTTGAGATAGCTTTGGTTTCATAGGCAAGACATTCCAAACCAACGCCGGGTTTCTAAATGTAGCCTGTGGCTTGGGCATGTATTGAGAGGGATTGATTTGATTGGGGTTTGGAGCTAGGCTTGATTCTCTACCCAAAAGTAGTGGGTTGGGCTAGGTGGGGTAAGTGCTCTCGTGATTTTGTTATACTGAATAGAAAGCGGAGGGAGAAGGATGCAAAGCACTAAATGGGCGCCATAGGCAAAGGCTCCCCAAAAAGACCCAACACATTTATATTTGAGCGTTTATTTATTTTTTTTCAAAGAAATCCATGCAAAGAGAAAGAGAGAGAGAGAGAGAGAGAGAGAGAGAGAGAGAGAGAGAGAGAGAGAGAGAGAGAGAGACATGGTAACCATGTTTCGACAGCCAAACATAGGAAAATAATTTGGCACAACTTTGATGGGTTTTTTTCTTTGCAAAAGGACACTCTATACTACCACTAATATTGACCGTCCTCATAAAATATTCCATTTGATTTCGAAAACATAACTCACGGTAAGTTCTCTACTTAATGGTTGGAGGAGGACTTGAAGTTAAAAAAATAAGAGGGTGGTTTCCTGTATAGAGGAAGACCACGGGGTGCTGACGCCGTGGCAGGCGGCCCACGCACCGGCGAGTCAGTGCACCCAGAAAAAAAAGCACACCACCGAGGTCACCAGGCTGCTTAACACTTGGAGCGGGGAATGCCCGTTCGCAGAGCTGTGAGAGACCGTAATCTCCTTGTCCTTCTGATTTGCATGCTGCTTGTTTCCGGGGGCCTCGTCCACATCCAGATCATAAGCCAGTTCTGCCAAAAGAGAAGAGGCCTTTAAATACAGGGTTATCAACAACACAAGGTTTACAATAGTCATGACTCCAGTACTTGAGGGAACTGCTGGGAGGCCACCAGAAGGTTGGAAAGAGCAAGGAAGACTTGCCGGGGGGTGGGGGGGTGGGGGGGTGGGGAGAGGGGGAGTATGGTGGCCAAAGGTTCTTCCTCCTGGGATCGAAAGGAAAGGGAGAGCTTTGTTGTGCTCCTCAGCTGCTGCTCTCTCCCCTTTCACCCTCAGCCCACCCCTGCCCCTGCCCCTGTAGCCCAGACAAGGCTGTGTTTGACCATCTGGATCACCAGATTGAATATGACCAGGATTGAAATCCAAGGTGCCTTGTGGGTGAATACACACGAGTCCTGGTGCGTGTGTTGGTGGGGCTGTCAACACCCTATGTATTTTTCCTAGGCCCATACAGATATCCTTGTGTTGGAATGCTTGTTTTAATTAGTGTTGAGGATAGGGTTGTTGCTATAACAAGTGGCTTTGTTTTTCCAAAGTAGTCTTTCATTTATATCTCCTTTTCATGGGACCCTCAAAAACAGTTATGCAATGGCCCAAAGCAATACTGACATAAATCTCAGCAATTAAATGGATAGCAAGCAAATGAAGACTGAAGAGGGGCTTGTGGGTAAAGGCTAATGTCTTCCAAATCCAATAGCCTGTTCTTTCCTTCTCTGAGCTAGGTTCATGACTCAGACAAGAAATGAGGATGTTGGAGTTGGTCTAAAACAAAAGTATCCTGTGAGGTCAATCGAAGTCAATAATGGTTGGCTGACACCTGGCCCAGGGTTTCGTTTCATTCAGTTGAGTTTCCTGATCTTCAAATTTTCACCCCTTTGCTTTTTTAGAGTTAGTCTTCAATGTCTCTGTTTTCTATGTCTGCGCCCCCGCCACCCCCGCCCTCCACCGGCACATGGACAGTTTTTGTTCTTTTTTTTTTTCTTTTTGCAGCCCATGGAGAACTTTTCATAGCTTCTGAAGGTGATGGGATGAGAGCCACCTCACCAGCCAATTGCCCTGTGACCAAAGGAGTCAGCAAGATTCCTTTAGGACACTGAGATAGACATGGACAGGTACAGAGGAAAGCACTGGGATTGTACAGAGGGAAGGAAGGAAGGAAGGAAGGAAGGAAGGAAGGAAGGAAGGAAGGAAGGAAGGAAGGAAGGAAGGAAGAGCTCCTCTTACAGGGGATGAAACCCTGAGGAAGTCACAGGAAGAAAGCGTGGGGACTCAGCAGGTCCAGGATGTGGGCAGGGCAGGACCGGGCCCTGGACCAGAGCGGCTCTGAGGCTGGCACTGGCTAGGGCAAGGCGATCAAAGCCAGGGGTCGGATTACACAGACTGCAATCCTGATTCCCAAATATTGCTGGGGCCCTTTACAATTCTACCAGCTGTGATGAGGGAACTCAGTTCACTCACCCTCCGTCCAGAAAGCTAGTTCAGTCACTGGTCTGGTGGGGAGTGCTGCTGAGTGGATTCAGACATGCTGCTGAGTGGATTCAGACATGCATTGACCTGGGATACAAGAGTAGAAACTACCCCCGGAGGATTTTCTTAGCGGATTTCTTTATGAAAGCAGATTATGAAACCTATCATCGCTGTAGCGTCAGAGGGTGGGCTCGAACTGCCAGCCTTCTGTTTGCAGTTGAGCACGTAACCATTGTGACACCAGAGCTTTGAATTTAGCCAGGAGAAGATGATATCTTCAAATTGACATCATTTCTTAATTTAACGACATCTGCTTATAAGTACAGATCAACTTTTTCCCATAGTCTAGTCCAGGGGTTGGCAAACTGTGGCTCTCAAGTGCTCTGGGGCTCTTTTGGTGGGGACATGTGTCTCTGAAGAAAATTGACAAATGTGAAAGGTTATCAGTCAGATAATGGTGAGTTCAATTGTTTGTAAGAATATATTTATGGATCACAGATAATTTTTCAATTGTTGTGAGGCACAGGAATTGGCACTTCCCTCTCAAAAGTCTGCTGCCCCTTGAATTAATTCTTTGAGGTTGCTAACTATACTTTGCTATGCATACCTGTTCATATCTTTGCCGTTTATCTAGTGGGTATTGATTTTTTCCCTTTTCGTTTTAATAATATGAGATTTTTGGATCATTTATCATATTTGATACAAGTAATTTTGAATTTTATGATGAACTACAATTTTAATTATTTTAAAGGTCGAGGAACTGTCCTTTTATGTTTATTATTTCCCCATAATGGTTGTGAACACCACTTCTCTGTAGGTTGCTTGTACTGTGGTGGCTTGCACGTCGCTGTGCCACTTCAAGTGGAGCCCCTATTATTTCAAATAGTCGGGTTGCAGCCAAGTTTCCAGACAAAAACAAAGCCGAAGACTTACTAGGGAACAGGACCTGGTCATCTACTTCTAAAATGGCAGTGAAACTATTATAAAAAGCAGCGGTACATTGTCCAATAAGTAGTCCCTCCCGTTGGAAGACACGCAAAATACAACCATGAAAGCGCTACTGTCGCAAAGTCGTCGACCCTAATGACAGGCATGGGAAAGAGTGTTTCGGATCTGGTATGACTCAAAACAAGAAGAAACAGCTGCAATATTCACTAATCAGCACATGGCATGTACACACTCTGAATCTTTGGGAAAGACAATATAATGGATAAAGATAGATAGGCTAGGTTGAAATGAACAGCTATTGGCCATTTGGTATCAATCTTGTGGCCTACCAGGTCAGGAGGGTAAAGCTGAAGAGGAACAGCATTGCATTCATTGCCAAAAGGAATGTATTAAGATTTAGCCCAAAGTACAATGATGTCCGTGACACGAAAATATCTATACACATATAAGGAGACCAATTAATAACACCATCACTCAAATTAAGACAGCAGCGACTCATGCCAACGATGCAGAAGTTGAAGATTTTTACCATCTTCTGCAGTCTACAATCGACCATACATTTAGTCAAGCTGCATTGACATTTACTGGTGATTAGAATGTGAACGTTGGACAATAAATAATGCTTTGGCAAAGAATAATGAATAAACAATGGGTTGTCAGAAGAATAAATGAATCTGTCTTGGAAGAAATCCAGCTGGAATGCTCATTAAAGGTAAGAATGGCAAGACGTTGTCTCATGTACATTGGACACGTTATCCAGAGAGACCAGTCCTTGGAGAAGGACATCAGGCTTGGTAAAGTAGAAGATCAGTGACAAAGAAGAAGACCCTCCAGGAGGTGGACTGACACAGTGGCTACAACAATGGGCTCAGACACAGGAACGATTGCGAGGAAGATACAGGGCTTGGCAGTGTTTTGCTCTGTTGTTCTTAGGGTCCTTATGAATCAGAACTGATTTGACAGCATCTAAAACCAATGATTTTAAAGATCTCAAACCAGGATCTTACAACATGAGATTCTTAAGGAATATAGGTGGGTGAGCAATGGGCATGGCTCTGGGCACAGCTCTTGGCCTTTGTATGGTAGGTAGGTGGGCTTCAGGGTCCTGGACTGCTTCTGCTGCTTACGTGGGTAGGACGGCAGGTGGTGCTGGGGGTACTCTGTCCCTACTTATTGGCTTCCTTTTGCTCTGCACCCTGGTAGCCCTCGCAGCTCCTGCAGCAGCAGCAGCAAGGATAACCAATTAAAAGTGGGGTCACACTAAGTTTTAATATGGTGTTCACACCACATCCAAATCAAACAGTGTCCTATTTTACAGTACATAGCCACAATCCATGCTCATGGAAGCAGCAGTCGAGAGGTCAAAAAGTGTATTGCATTAGGTAAATCTGCCGCAGAAAACCTCTTTAGACTATTGCAGAGCAAGGATGTTATTTTCAGGACTAAGTTGTGCCTTGCCATTCTCCATCCCATCATATGCATGTGACAGTTGGACATTGAATGAGGAAGACCACAGGAGAACCGATGCCTTTGAATGGTGGTGCTGGAGAAGAATATTGATCGTATCACGGACTGCTAAAGGACTAACCGATCTGTACTGGAAGAAGTGCAGCCAGAGTGCTCCTTAGAGGCAAGGACAGCAAGACTTCATCTTACATCCTTTGAACATGTCAGGAGAGACCAGTCTCTGGAGAAGGACATTATGCCTGGGAAAGTGGAGGGGCGGCAAAAGAGAGGAAGACCCTCCAGGAGATGGACTGACACAGTGGCTGCAACCATAGGAACAATGGCGAGGATGGTGCAGTGGTTTGTTCAGCTGTGCACAGGGTTGGAATCAAGTTGATGGCACCTAACAACAACATTGTATTCCTATGTATAAATCTGACAAGATCTTGCTTTTAGAATATCTTCTCTTACTGGTAAGGAGGGAATGTCACAGCATTGTAAATTTAGAAATTGCTGAATGTGAGTATAGTCTGCAATGTATATTTTCAACACCAACAAGTGATAAAAAATAGAAACAAGTACCCAAACCAAGCAACATTGAAAAACTGAGAAAATCATTCCATTTGGGTGCTAAAAGTAATTCACGTCAAAATGTCTGGGAACCCTGATGCTCCAGAAGTTCACTTGCTGATTCTAATGTAGCAGCGGAGTTCTATTGCTGCCTTACCCCTAAGCTCTCTCTGCCTGGAAGCTGCCTTGATGACACCTAACAATACCAACCATCTAGATTCCCGCTCTAAAAAAACAATTACACACCACCCCAAATCAAAGGAAAGAATAAAGAGTAATGTTCCCCTGCGAACTAGAGCTCTTTCTTTGAAAGATGAACTCTGGGGGTGGGGGGGGGCGGGGAGACAGAGAAGGCCGAGGTCAGCTGGCAGCTGGCAGGAGAGCACAGGCTTAGGCCATGATCGGATTTCGAGGACACATACGACTTTATCTGTTGAAAGCCCAGCCTGGAGTCTCACAACAGCTTCTCCACTTAAATGAAGAGGAGTATTTTTAGGGTTGACCTGAATGAGGGTGCTCTCGGCAACCCTTTCAGATGCCTTTTCTGGAGCATGACCCTTGCCCAACATCCAGATGCAATAGCATCTATTTTTGTTATTCCTCAGCTCCTGCCTGCTTTTTTTGCTCTGGAAATCATCTGCTAACAACAAACCATTTTGCCCATCTTGGCGGATGTGTCCGGTGGGGGAGTCGGGAGGGCTTGTGGAGGGGTGTGCGTTTGGTGGATGATGAAAAGTGAAGCAGGAAGGACAAGTGGATTACGGATGTCACACACTAGTAAAACAGGCCTTGGTTCCGTGGACAGCAGGGAGGCGGGGAAGGTTTTGAAGAGGGAAACCACGTGTCTTGCATGTCTTGATTTGTTTTGGTTTTTCAAGGACCATTGTTAATAGCGTGGAGGCTGGCCCAAAGTGAAGGGAGAGAAAGACTTGCCTTGGAAAAAACAAGATGCCTGTGGGAAGGATGTGTGGGGATTCATCATTAAATAAATAAATTTTAAAAACCCATACAACAAGCATCTTACAAAGAAGTTAAACCAAATATGAAAATAATAAAAATTTATACTTCATCAAGGGGTCACAAGGGCGGGAGGGTGAGGGAAGGAGGGAAAAAAGAGGAGCTGTGACCAAGGGCTCAAATAGAAAGTAAATGTTTAGAAAATGATGATGGCAACATATGTACAAATGTGCTTGACAGAATGGATGTATGGAATGTTAGAAGAGCTGCCAGAGCCCCTAGTAAAATAATCTTTTAAAAAAAGAAGCTAAATCCACATTAAACAAAAAAAAAATCTCAGTTTTCTTTTAAACAGATGTGTTACAGAAAGCACCTACAAACCCTTCTCTTGAATCATCTTTAGTTTTACATGATCAGTGACTTTCCTGAACAGATCTTTTCGGTGTTCAGTACATAGTGTAAGGCGCACATAAATCGTGAAGTTGATCGTCAGTGACAACCTGTGGGACCAGCAAGAAGAATCCAAGAATCCATTTAACTATGACCAGAGTGTAGACCCAGCACTGCGTATTCGTTACACAATCAACCCCGACTCTTCTGGCCTTTGTGCTGCAGGTTGGCCCTTTCCCACATCAAGGAAAGCACTCATAAAATCACCGAACCACCAAATTCACTGCCATTGAGTTGACTCCGGCTCATAGCGACCCTATAGGATGGGGTAGAACTGCCCCTGTGGGTTTCCTAGTCTGTAATTCTTTTTATTTTAAAACCGCTGGTTACGTTGTTCTTTTTTTTTGTTCACTTACCACCCCCGACCCCCGCTTACTTTCCTGTCCCTCCCTGCCCCCCGCCCCAATTCTGGCCTTATTATAGTCTTTACCATTTTATCCTTTTGTGTGAAAACCATTTTTCTTTTTGTCCTTTGTAATAATGGTGTCATAAAATATTTATCTTTATGAGATTGACAAACTTTGCTAAGCATAATGTTCTCTAATTTTGCCCATGTCTTAAAGTGTCTGAGAGATTTGGCATTGTTTTCTTAAGGCTGCATAGTACTCCATTGTAGCAATGTACCAGTTTAACCTTTCCTCTATAATTGGAGTTCTCTATAATTTCCGTTTTTATTTTTATAGAAATTGCTTCATTAAAAATAGGTGTGGATATGTCAGTTTGCATTTTGTTCTGTATTCCTTTAAAGTCTAACCATGTACATAGATATCAGGATTACAGATATTTATATTTGCATTTCAGGAAGCGCTATACTGATTTCCACAGTGGTTATACAGTTCTATAATCCCACCAGCAATGTATGAACATTGCATTCTAATCTTTCCACATCATCTCCAGCATTTATTATTTTCTTCTTCTTTTAAAAATGTTTTTGCTAAGAGTGTGGTATCCCATTGCTGTTTTAAATTATATTTGTCTATGGCTAAGGAACTTGAACATTTTGTCATAGGAATGTGGGCAGCCTGGATGTCATCTTTAGTAAATTGTCTATTCATGTCTTGTACCTATTTTTTGATTGTGGGTTATTTCTATTTTTCTTATAAAAGTGTTGTAGCTTTAATAGATTTTTGAAATTTGCCCTTTAGCTGCTAAATATTTTTCCTACTCTGTGGGTTCTCTTTTTACTCTTTTGATGAAGTCTTTTATGTGCATCAATGTGATTTTTTAGAAGGTCCCAGTCCTCTATTTTGTCTTCTATAATGTGGGTAATCCCCCCCCCATTATATTTGGGAATGTAGTTATGCCGTGTAGCAGGTCCCTGAAGCTTGTCCCTAGTTTTTCATGGGTCTTTATGCTTCTAGGGTTTATATTTAGATCTTTGACACATATTTAGTTCATTTTTGTACATGGTGTGAAGTATGGGTCTTGTTTCATTCTTTTGCAGGTGGAGATCCAATTTTACCAGCATCATTTATTGAAAAGGCTATCTCTTCCCCACTTAATCTGTTTTAGTCCTTTATCAAAAATCTGTAGGTTGTATTTCTGGGTTTTCAGTTCCAGTCCATTGGCATTCATGTCTATCATTGTACCAACATCAAGCTGTTTTCATTACCGTGCCTATATAGTAGGTTTTCAAATCTGGGAATGGAAAGGCCTCTTACTTTAAAAATTTTTTTAATGGTAAGAGTTATTTTTTTATCTAATTCTGAGTTTCTTTACTTTCCACGTGAAGTTGGTAATTAGTTTTTTTCCATTTCTTTGAAGGATTGTGTTAGGATTTAGATCAGAATTGAATATAGAAAGTGCTTTTGGTAACACTGACATTTTCACCATATTTAGGTTTCCTATCCAGGAGAACAGGGCATTCTTCCATTTGTGTAAGTCTCCATCAGTTTCGCATCGAAGTATTTTATAGCTCTCTTTGTGTAAGCCTTTTGTTTCTCTGGTAACCTTTATTCCTAGATATTTTATCTTTTGGGTAGCTATTGTAAATGGTATGGTTCTTTTAATTTCCTGCTCAGTGTCATTTTCTTTAATATACAAGAAACCAACTGATTTCTGTATGCTGATCTTATATCCTGCTACATTGCCACATTTTTCAATTAGCTCCAAGAATTTTAAATTAAATCTTCACTGTGCCAATGTGGATGACTTTAATATCTTTTCGATGTCTTATAGTTCTGGCTAAGACGTACAGGATTATATTAAATAAGAGCTGATTACATAAAGGGCAACCCTGCCCAGACTTTAACTCTTTAAGGGAAAAGACAGCTTCATCATTCTCCCAAGGACTAGCTGATGGCTTTAAACTGACTTTTTGGTTAGCAACCCAATGTATAACCCACGATGCTACCTAAACTCCCGAGAGCACCCAAGTAGAATATTCGCTCAGAGTTCTCTAGCAGAATGCCTTTACAGGCTACTAAAGTAGATATGATACCATTATGAAAGTCTAAGGCCCTGAGTTCTAGGCTTGGCTCAGCCACTGACTTACTCTTTTAACTTGGGCCAGTCCTTTCCCTATCCTCTCTCTGAGTCTCAGTTGTCCCATCTGTTACATCAGCGCATTGGATTGGATGCCCTCTAAGGCTCCGAGTTTTATTTCCCTCTGAGGGAATGGGCAGCTAGGTGAGTATTGCGATGGAAACTACTGCAGAGGCAATGTCCCGAGAGATTTGTATATTCATGACTTGAAGGCCAACTGTACACAGGAAATGCAAAGCAACAGGGAGAGCGGCTGTTACTATATTAGGGCTGGATTCAAGCCATCTGCTGGCGCAAGCTTGGCAAGGGAGAAACCCCCAAGGTTGGCTTAGCAGCAGTGTTCTTTCCCAGGGCTTCCTGATTAACTGCTCTTCTTTCAGGTTGCGCTGGGAGATCTGCCTGTTGATACAGTTGAGGCCCCTGCAAGGATACATTGTCCTCTTTGATGCCCTCCAAAAAAATCAAACCAAACTCACTGCCATTGAGTTGGCGATGACACATATTGACCCGATAGGGCAGTGACCCTATTGGGCAGGATAGAACTGCCCCTGTGGGCTTCTGAGACTAACTGCTAATGGGATAGAGCGGCTGGTGGTTTTGAACAGCTGACCTTTTGGATAGCAGCATAACACATAAGGTACCAGCGCTCCTTCGATGGCCTCAGAGGGTGAGAAGCTGCTTCCTATTAGCGTCTCAGGATTTCAATGGCTTTGTAAAGGCCCAAAGGATTGTGTTTATAACTGATGGCTTCTCTTCCATTGCCTGTGCCTGCCTGCTTGACACACCTGGGTCCAGCAACTTCTCCCAAGCTTTGTGTGTGCTAGGCTCAGTGGAAGTTCCCATGCCAGGGTTTCAAAATCATAATAAAGGCAACAGTACAGCTTTGATTTCCTTACTGCCAGGTTCTTTCAGACCAAGACTAGAACAGCTAAAGAAGAAAAGGTATTCAGATTTAGGAAGCTGACAAACATCCCCAGAACAACTCACAATCCAAGGAAAATCACAAGATGTCATGGTGGACTTGCAGAAACCCTGCTGAGGGGCTGCCATCTTGGCTGCTGGGGGCAGAGGAAGGAATGCAGCCTGCAGCCAAGGATGCCCTTCATCAGGCCCCAATATGTCTCTGGCTGGAACCAATGGTTCCAACACCTTTGACTATTAGCAGGAAGGTGTGAAAACAAAAATTCTACTAAGCCAATGATATAAATTGATGTAAAGTATTTAACATATGATTTGCAAATTGGGCAACATTTCTGACTCATGAGCCAGTATTCTAAAGAGAAAAGAGCGCCCAAAAATTCGTTTACTCCTTCTTACCAACATTGCTCTACAACACAGTTTCCAGTACAACCCTCGAGTTTCTGTTTCTTAAAACTCACTGTACAGTCTTCAAAAGAGCACAATGTCCCAAACAAACCAGTCTTTACTAATTAGCAGGATTTATATCTGATATAAGAGTGACCTTTCCAGGGCACAGCATAGCACCAATGAAACACACAACTTTCCTCTAGTTCTTTAATGCTCCCCCCCCCCCCCACACACACACTATCATGACCACAATTCTACCTTACAAATTTGGCTAGACCAGAGCATGTACACGGGTACAGATAAGAGCTGGAAACACAGGGAATCCAGGACAGATGGACCCCTAAGGACCAATATTAAGAGTAGCCATACCACGAGGGTAAGGGGAAGGTGGTGGGGGAAGAGAGGGGGTACTGATCACAGTGCTCTACATATAACCCCCTCCCAGGGGGATGGACAACAGAAAAGTAGGCGAAGGGAGACATTGGACAGTGTAAAACACGAAAAAATAATAATGATTTATAAATTATCAAGGGTTCGTAAGAGAGGGAGGGTTGGGGGAGGGTGGGGCAAAATGAGCTGATACCAAGGACTCAAGTAGAAAGAAAATGTTTTGAAAATAATGATGACAAGAAATGTGCAAATGTGCTTGACACAATGGATTGACATATGGATTTTGATAAGAGTTGTATGAGCCCCCAATAAAATGATTTTTTTTAAAAGAGTGACTTTTAGGAGACCAGTCTGCTCAAAATTCAAGAGTACCTCCAAGCAGGTCCCTGGTAGGTCTCCCTAACCCCATGGATCCTAGAAATCTGGATTCTGAGAGAATTAAAAACTGTTTCTCCAGAGTTTGAATTCATCCAGAGTGCCTTGGAAAAAAGGCCAGGTGATCTCCATCCAAAAGAAAACCCCATGGAGGGCAGGTGTACTCTGCACACTGGTAGTAGTCACTTCACGTGGAAACTGACTCAACAGAAACTGACCTTTTGTTATTGTTTGGGGCTCCATAAGCCTTGGACTCATCTCAAAGATTCTGGTGTTTACTGGTTCTGCTGGGATCTCCTGTTAGACTGAAAAATCCTGGTGGAGCAACAGTTAACCCTCATGCTTACTGAAAGGTTGGATTACAAACCCATGCAGCGTCTCCAAGGGGTAATCTGTTTCCATGCAGAGCACATTGCAGGAAACTGGACAGGGCGGCTCTACTCTGTCCTATGGGTCCAAAGCACTGAACACTCACCCCTATTTCATATTGTGACTTTTTTTTCATATTGTGAGTGGCCAAGCGTACCCATATTCTTGCCATAACCCAATGGCTTCTCCCGGAAGAGGGCTGGAGCAACACAATGTCTATTTCATTTCTTTCCAGGAATTCCAGCCTGCAGCTGTCATTAGTTATAAAAATAGAATATAGAAAGAATACACGTTTCCTCATCAACTGACTCTGGTGGAAATGAAAGCTTCCGGTTCCTTGCAGAAGGCTATGGGTGCATGAAGCCAGAGTGTGCTTCTTCCTAAGGACCTGTGGTGGTGGAGGCGTAGTGTTGCCTATGAAGATGTGGAAGACTGCATGTTGGGCTAGAAATAAAATACACTATTTGCAAACATGTTTCAGACTTCATAAAATACTCCATTTTTCTCAGAACCTTCAGTCTACCCTGAGATCCTCAAGGGTAGCTGGTCTCGCTCATTCTTTGAAATATGGGCCCCTTACCTCAACGTGCTTTAAAGGCAGAGTTAGATGATTCAGTTCATCTGGGCTTTGTGAACTACCTAGCTGGACACTCTGACCCACAGATTCATGGAGATTTTTCCATGACAACTTTCTTGTCAGCAGGGGAACACCAGAGTAACTGCCCTTCATTAGGGCTCAGATGGCTTTGGTTTTTTTTTTTTTAAGACTAAATGCTTTCTAGGGGTTTCAACCTCCAGCTAGGCTTCGCTCTTGCCTTTCTGGGGTCTTAAAGGCTTGAAGGTGAACAAGCGGCCATCTAGCTCAGAAGCAAATAAGCCCACATGGAAGAAGCACACCGGCCAGTGCGATCACGAGGTGCCCAACGGACCAGGTATAAGGCATCATGCAAAAAAAAAAAAGATATAAGTGTGTGTATGTATGTGTATATATGTGTACATGTATATATGTATATGTATATATATACCATATTAAATGAAGGGGGAAGTGCAGAGTGGAGACCCAAGGCCCAAGTGTCGGCCAATGGAGATCCCCTCATAGAGGCGTTTAGGAGAGGAGATGGGTTAATTAGGGTGCGAGGTAGTACCGATGAAGAACACAGCTTTCCCCCAGATCCTGGATGCTTCCTCCCCCCAACTACCATGATCCGAATTCTACCTTACAGGGCTGGATAGGACAGAGGCTGTACACTGGTACATATGAGGGTTGGAGGTACAGGGAATCCAGGGTGGATGATACCTTCAGGACCAAGGGTGTGAGGGACGATGCTGGGAGAGTGGAGGGTGAGTGGGTTGGAAAGGGGGAACTGATTACAAGGATCCACATGTGACCTCTTCCCTGGGAGAGGGACAGCAGAGAAGGGGGGAAGGGAGACTCCGGATAGGGCAAGATATGACAAAATAACGATGTATAAATTACCAAGGGCACATGAGGGAAAGGGGGAATGGGGAGGGAGGGGCAAAAAAAAGAGGACCTGATGCAAGGGGCTTAAGTGGAGAGCAAATGCCTTGAGAATGATTGGGGCAGGGAATGTATGGATGTGCTTTATACAATTGATGTATGTATATGTATGGATTGTGGTAAGAGTTGTATGAGTCCCTAATAAAATGTAAAAGAAGAAAAGAGAAAAAAATGATTAGGGCAAAGACTGTACAGATGTGCTTTATACAATTGATGTATGTATATGTATGAACTGTGAAACGAATTGTATCAGCCCCAATAAATTGTTAAAATAAAAAAAAAATGAAAAAAAAAGAAATGAAGAAAAACATTCAACCCTTTGGAGAATCGCAAAATCCTTTGACTGCTGAAGTAGGTAGAAGGGTGGGGGGTTCCCTACTTGCCTGATTTAGGTGTATCATGAGTCAAAGCCTCATCCCAGAAATAGAAGCCCTCCAGCAAGCAGAGTGGGGGGCACGGGGGTGGCCCTCCTCCAGCAACCCTAGGATGAGCACCACGATCCACAGGAGAGTCACGACTTGTCCTCTCATCTCTGCAGCTCCTACTCAGCTGAGCAGGCTGCCTAACAAATCTCCAGGGATGCCAACTCACTGAAGCCTTTCCTTCCCACGGGAAAGCTTACTTTCTTGTCTCGGGGAGCCAGGGGCCTAACAGTCAGTGGCAGAAGAGACACTGGTGACAGGGACACTTTGCAGCTAGGGCCACGGGAGAAATGGTGGAGAACAGACAAAGAGAAGGCCAGGGAAGAGTTGAAAGAGGAGCAGGGTAGCATGGTTGGAAATGGAGGGAAAAAGCTGCTGAGTGTGTGAATGGGAAGGTTCTGGGGGATTCTTTGAGAGGAGTTTCAATAGGGTGACTGGTCAGAAAACAGACATGAAGAGAAGAGGAGAGGAGAGGAGAGAAGAGGAGGGGAGAGGAGAGGAGAGGAGAGGAGGAGAGGAGCCTGATATGGATCCACTGAATATTGATTAGCCTTCAGAGAAGTCTGAAGGTCAATGAAACGAGGCACTGTCGCTCTGACTCTGCCTGGGATACATGGTAGTGTTTGTAGTATAGACCTAACCAGTCTGTACAACTACATTTCCATAGAGCGGGCCTGGTTTCCAATTCTATATTCTTTGGGGTGGAGTACATTACAAACCTGTGATTGAAATTAGGAGAAAATGGAACCTAGGGACTCAGTGCTACTCCAGTGGCTTACCTTGGAGAAGGGTGTGCATGAGAATGAACCCTATACCCAAATATCCCAACCCCCCAAATGGTGGTACTCCATTCAGTCAGAGCCAAGTCAAGTTGTCCAACTTAATTCCATTGAATGGGTATTTCAACACTCCCCTGGGATTTCAGATGTGGGTCCTCAGTTGGAGCAAGGGGGCAGGGTGGAAGGAAGGGGAATGGGGCTGGGATTTTTGTCAGGGATTTGATGAGAAGCTGAGGAGAAATTTTTATACAATCCCAGCAAACTTTTACATTTGCTTTTGTGACTCACACAGAGGATGTTAAACTGAAACCAAATGAAAAAGAAACAGTGAAGGATTACACTCTGCCCTCCTCACTTAAAAAAAATTGACTGGCTTAGGTTCTCTGAGTCTAGGTTATAATATGAATTTCAGGCATGCGGCAGCTGCAAATGTATGCAACATTGGGATTCAAGGAGGCTGGAGGGAAAACACAAAATGCCACTTGTTGGAGACAAATCTAATTGCTGGTAAGGAGGCCCAGGAGTGGAAGAGTGGCCTTGGAGCCCCTGGGAGGCTAGGCTCCGAAATGCTCAATGAAAAGCTCTTTGATAGCATTTGGGGCAGGGCTTTCGACATGCTTGGACAGAAAACCCCAAATTTGGTAACCTTCCAGTTTTAATCTTCCATGGTGGACCTTTAAAACAAAAAAGTGTCGAAAAACTAAAATGCTTGTGATAGTCTGGAAAAATTGAGCAGCGGGGAAAGTTGTTAGCACAGCCCTAGTACAAGCCATCTCAATGACTAAAGTCCCTGAGAATATGCACAGGAGCTGTGGAATACTTCAGGTGAGAAGTGAGGGAAGAGAGAAGTGGGGGAGCAGGAAGTGACAGTCTTCTCTCTGAGTAGACACGAACATACAACCCACAAGACAATGGACCCAAGAACAGATACAAAATAATTATGCAGAGAGAGGTAACCATAAAATTGCACACACACCCTCTGGGATAAGACTACTATGACAACCACAAAACCAGTAAATGCTTACTTTGTGCAAAAATAAAGAAATGAGCGATTACCCCCCCCCCCCAACCAGAATTGCTCTGGGTAGAGTGGAGCTTTCGTAGGAGACATTTTTCCCGCTAGGAGCGCATTGAGACACTTGCTCTGAGTTAGAGTACCCAGTGGCCTCACCTAGGAAGGTTCTCTTTGGTCACAGTGATTTTTTACATAAAAGCAGTTTTGATGGAACTTCTTTTTTCGTGATGGCCGATTTAAGAGAGAACAGCATGCGACTGTGAAATTTTGTTTCCTGCTTGGGAAAAATGCCACAGAAACTATTTTGATGTTGAACACAGCTCACAAGGACAGTACTATGGGAAACACTCATGTGTAAGAGTGGTTTTCTCATTTCAAATAGATATGTCGACTGATGACAAAACTCGTTGTGGACGTCCAGCAACCTCCGAAACAGATGAAAATGTCAGCTTGAGGTGCATGTGGAGTTCATTCCACCAGGTCAGGCTGTTAACCACGCTTTCTATTCAGAGGTTCTGAAAATAGCCTAAAAGGGCGCAACAAAAAAAGGCCTGATTTGTGGTTGACAGGGGTCTTGTTTTGCCACCACGACAACGCACCTGCTCATACAGCCATCTCAGTGCCCCAGTTTTTGGCAAAAAAGCAGCATGCCTCTCTTGTCCCATTCACCTGACTCACCTGACCTCATTCCATGCAACTTCATTTTGTTTCCGTGCATGAAGAAGGACATGAAAGGACAATGATTTGATGAGGTAGAAGACGTGCAGAGAAAAACTAGGGAGGTGCTGTCAACTATGCAAACAGATGAGTTTGGAAAATATTTCCAAGAATGGAATTGCATATTTGACAACGTATTAAATGTACTGAAGAATTCTTTAAATTTAAATACATATCTTTGGGGGGGTTATTTTTTGGGGGGTGCCTCCTTATAGATAGATACATAGATATGTAACTGTAAATAATTTCTAATGAATGGAGGCCAAAGAACCCACCTGGTAACCTGACATGAGCCGATTTCATAATAGAGGGCATGAGTTGAGTCCATCCTGGGAAGATTAGCCAATGGCTAATTTTCACTGTTCTCGCTTCTCCTTCACATTGAACCATTCGTGTTTTTACTTCAACAAATAAACAAACACCCCAAATGGTCTCCCGGAATGCATAGAGAATAACTACTGGAACAAACCCTACCCACTTTCCTTGTGCTTTCTTTTTTTTTTTTTTTTTAACAGAAGTCAGCAGCAAGCCAGTGTCCTCCTAAGTGAAAGAGGGCAAGTCTCCCTCGATTGTTCCACCTGAATTTGTTCCTTAAATGAAGGCCAGCTGTGAATGTTCTCTCTGTATCTGCAATGGGACTTGGAGAACTGCTACTGTTTGCCCATCAATGGACTTGGAAGGATACACTGGCATCCTGGCTCCATCTAACCAGTTTTCCTGCCTTTGGATTTGGACTGCCATTGAGTCTCCACTCACATTCTCCTAGGTACGAACTCCCTGTCTTTGGATGCTAGCTCATTCTCCTCTCTCCCCCAACTCAACCTTCACTGGTTATTCTAGATAAGACACCCATTCGTCTCCAATAGCCTATTGTTATCCACAAACTAGGAACATTTTCCTCTATGGTAGCAGGAATAAGACACCACGCTTTCCAAAAGCCCATGTTGAGCCATTCATCTCTCTCTTCTTCAAAATCATTTGAGGACTCCCTAGTGCATGCAGCTTACAGTCACTTTCTTTCTTCACACAGTCCCCTCAGCCTGGGATGGTCTTGGTCTCTCTCGCACGCATGAGGCGTCATTGTTGAAGCCTCAGTTTTACATGATTCCTCTTCCAAAATGAAACCTTCCCTCCTCACTCAAGCCCAAATTAATAATGTCCCTCTCTTAGTTTGCTTATAGTTTTATTATAGCAGGTGCCTTTAAAGAAAGGTCAGGCGATCTCTTTCTGAAAGCTCAGTGACTGAAAACACTCCAGAGCACAGTTCTACTTTGACACACATGAAGCTGCCATGAGTTGCAGTTGACAATATGGTGACAGGTTAATTTGGGTTTTCTGTGACAGTACTCATTTCATTCGGCCTCAGATAGAGTTAATCTTTATGTTCAAGGCACTCTGATGGCATAGTTAGTTACTCATTGAGCTTTGCACCACAAGGTCAGCAGTTCGAACCCTCAAGCTTCTCTGCAGGAGGAAGATGAGGCTGTCTGCTCCTGTAAAGATTTAAAGTCTCAGAAACCCAAAGGGCAATTGACTCAAGGGCAGTGAAGTTTTTAATGTAATTTTAGTTTAGTTTTCTCTAGGTTCATCTCTCCTCAACTGTCTTTGACTCCAATAAGAAATAATTTCTATTTCTTTTTATAGCTCTCACATAGATACTTAGAAAACTTGCTTGGTAATGGACCAGATGACTGTGTAACCCAGTGGCTGCAAAAATGAACATCTATGTCCAGACAACGGAAAGGGGGAAGGTTCAAAGGCGACATCCTTAGGAGACAGCCTTCCTAAAAGGTCCACCCCTATTAGTTTCTCCTTCCATTTCTTTTAAAGCTCCTTTCCTGTCTGCAGTTAGTCTCTTCTCTTCTGTCTAGTTGCTATGACACTAACCATTCTCTCCCGTCTCTAGTCTATTCCTTTCCACAGTCATAGGCAGAGGGCAAGATCAGAATCCTCTGATGGCGTTTGTATCTTTCTAGTAACCTTCACCCAAAAGTAAAACCTCATTCCTACCAAGCAGTCACTCCCCATCCTACTGGGCCTCCAGTCCCTGGGAACCTTTAAACTATTTCCTGTCTCTATGGATCTATCCAATTGGAAATCAGGCAAGCTGGATACTTAACGTAAATGGGCTCATACAATGTGTGACCATTTTGTGCCTGGTTCCTTTCACTCAGCATGTTTTCAAGATTCATCCGTGTCGTATCAGGTCTTCATTTCTCTTTATGACTGAATAACATTCCACTGTACGGCTAGCTCACATTTTTAGTACTCATTCATCTGTTGGTGGGTACTTGAGATGCGTCCCCCTTTAGACTCTCATGTATACGTGTATTTCAGTACTAGCTTTCAATTCTTTGGGATAGACTCCTATACCTAGGAGGCTGGGTTCTTCCCCACCATGATTTAGTCCCTAACCTGTGTTCCATTCCTTTTGGAAGAAGTTCCAGAACCTTCCTCCTTAACCATTCCCTTACTGTTTACTGGTCAGCACCACTTCAGATCCCTTCATTTGCCCCTCCAGCTTCACAGACCAGACCTCCTCCTTTGACACTGCCTGACCCCTCACCTGCCCACATGCTCTTTCTTAGCTCCTCTCTATTTATTTTAGATTTCTCTTATCTTATAGCCAGGACTTGCTACTTATGGTCTTATAATTCTAAGAGGAAATTAATTTGGACACAAAAGATATAAAGAACTTTCTAATCATTAGATCAATCTGAAAATTGGACTTGTAAAAATAAAGAACCTTCTGATAATGAGCACAACTGCAAAATGTATAGGCTTTCCCAAGGCACTGTGATCTATCTCTGGAGGTAGTCAGAGAGGTTTTGTACAACCATTAAATAATGGTATTGCTATTGGATGGTGTCAATTCAATGCTAACTCATAGTGACCCCATG
Organism: Tenrec ecaudatus; assembly: GCF_050624435.1. NCBI lineage: Eukaryota > Metazoa > Chordata > Mammalia > Afrosoricida > Tenrecidae > Tenrec > Tenrec ecaudatus. The sequence goes on from NC_134548.1 coordinate 148,777,778, forward strand.
CGATAGAGGGGATCCACAGGGATCTTCTTGGCTGTAATCTTTACCAAAGTGGGACCTCTAGTTCTTTCCTTCCACAGAGCTATTGGATGGGTCCAACCCACCAGCCCCTTAACTACTGTACCACCAAGAATTTAACCATGGGATGAGAAGGTGAATATAGATCGCTTCTGATAACTCTTCTAATTCTGAGATTCTCAGACTTCATTCAGTCCTTAGTGGTCTCACGGAGAGGGTGAAGGGCCAACAGTTCAGGCAACAGAAACACCGTCTGGAGAGGAATCCCCAGAGACAGATTCAGAAACTCGCTCAAAGAAAGAGACCACAGTCTTTTGGAGACTTTGACTGGATTACAGAAGAGGGCTTGATGATTTCTAAGGATTATCAACTAAGACATAATTTTAGAAGAGCAACTTCTCATCTGCCATGAGTGAAGAAAGGCCACAACTTTGCTTGCTGAAAGTGAGGAGGACTTGAGGCACTTGCTGAGGAGGATCAAGGATTGCAGCCTTCCATTTGGATTATAACATAATATAAAGAAGAGGAAAACCTCACAACTGGACCAGTAAGTAGCATGATGATAAATGGGGAAAAATATAGAAGTTGTCCAAGATTTCATCTTCCTGGGATCCACAATCAATACTTATGGAAGATATCAAATGAAGTGTTGAAAAGCAGGGGTGTAACTTTGAGGACTAAGGTGGACGTGAACCAAGCCATGGTATTTTCAATTACATCACATACATGTGGAAGTTGGACATTGAATAAGGAAGCCTGAAGAAGAACTGATGCATTTGAACTATGATGCTGGAGAAAACTATTGAAAGTTTCACGGACGGCCAAAGGAACAAACAAATGCATCTTGGAGGAAATACAGCCAGAATGCTCCTCAGCGGCAAGGATGGCAAGACTTCACCTCAGGTACTTTGGGCATGTTGTCAGGAGAGACCAGCCTCTGGAAAAGGACATCATGTGCTCGCTTTGGCAGCACATGTACTAAAATTGGAATGATACCGAAAACATTAGCATGGCCCCTGCACAAGGTTGACACGCAAATTTGCGAAGCGTTCCATATTTTAAGAAAAAAGAAAAGGACATCATGCTTAGTAAAGAAAAGGGGTAGAGGCCAGGAGAAAGGCCCATAACAAGTTGAATTGACACAGTGGCTACAACAATGGGTTCAAACATAAGAACAATTGTGAAGACAGCCTAGGACCAGGCAGTATTGCCTTCTGTCGCTATTAATCAGAGCTGACTAGGGTCCAGCTAACAAGTACCACCATAGGAAGCAATGAGCCATAACTTGCAGGTGCCAGACAGCTTGCTCAAAGCAACCACACAGTGGTATAATCCAGGATCCAGAGAAAGACAAGGAGAACCATCAGTTGGCAAAAGTTCATTTTGGGAGCACGATTAAGACAAAAGTTGGAATAAAGCAATAGGAAGGCAATTGAGAAAAAATTGGATGTTCCTCAGACAAAGAGTTCTGTGGGCCTTAGAACAAAGTAGGTAAGTGCCAAATGGCACAAACCCATAGCTATAAATATATAAAAGGGAAATTTTACAATTCTACTACCAAGGGTAGTTGCCGGGAGATAATGACCCAAGAGAAAAAGATGTAGTTGGCAACATGTGAAACACTAAGGAAGTAGGGCCAATGGCAGCCCTAGTTTCTTCTAACTGATGGCTAAAAAGGGACATTTCTCATAATATTTTTACTTCCTACAGAGTACATCGAGTTAACCGGGTTACATACTTCTTATTGGCCAATTTGTATTGGGAATAAATAGGCCTGCGGACTTTACAAGGCAAGCTATGATCAAGGTATCATGTGAAAAGCATCCAAGAGGTATTAGAATGAAAAGATTTCAGAGTGAACAAATATTGCAGGAAAACATTTAAAAGCCATGTCCAAACGTATTACAAGGCAACAAACAACAACAACAACAACAAACCCCAGATAATAACTGGGGCTTTACAACCCGGGACCTTGAATATCTCCTGGAAATATACGCCAACACAAACAAATACGTACAGCATTTATGGTGAAATTACCCAAAGGAGGACCAAGCATACTCAAAAGGAAGCCCTCTGCCATTCGGTAGATATGGAATCACAGCAATACTATAGGATAGGATGGAGGGTTTGGGGCTTTGTAACCTCGATGGGTGCAAATTGCCCCAGCTTTCTCCCTGAAAATAGCTGAGTGGTCCAAAACCCTGACTTATCAGTTAGACATTGAGCATTTAACCACATATGAGCATAAAGAAAAACAAAACACGAAAGGCGACTTTCTGCCTTCTCCCTGTCAAACTCGCCAGAGATATATGTATTTTCTCTGTATCTGCCTACACGGACTCATAGTTTGGAGATCTTTTCATGTTAACACGAGGGGGCTTAAACGATCCTGCAAAAATGGAATAAAAAGAGAATGGAATCATCCACAATGTTTTCAAAGTCTCCCGTGTACGTACAACTGCCTCATTCATTGCAATCATTCCATAGCCTGACTATAACCCAATCAGCCCTTCTCCCTGCCCTCGCAGATGGGCTTTTTGGTTGTTTCCAAGTTCCCTCTGGTAGAAATAATGCCGTACTGGACACCCTTAAACACACTCTTTCGGGTACATGGGGCTTCCTTCACAAGTTGGAACTAGAAATACTGTGTGACCCAGCCCCCTACTATTAGGGATATATTCTAGAGAAATAAGAGCCGAGACCCACTTTGTGCTATTCGTGCCAGTAAGAGCTCCTTGCTCAGCCTGCAAACCCACAAGGGCAGAGCAGCAAGCAACAGTGCGAGAGGAAAATCCAAATGAGCAAGTTGTCCTGGGTATGTAATGTCACCTGAGTAAGCAATTTACTTAAGGGATTATGAGGGTTAAAGATGGCCCCTCCCCCCAAACACAGATTGATTTCTTCAATCCATTTGCCCCCAATCCGTTTTCCCTCTGCCATGCGGAATGCTGGTTGGACGGCCATGTCTGGTTGTCGTTTCCATTTGTGTGCCAAAAAGTGTAGAGGAAGTAAGCTGAGCTTCACCAGTCACTATAATTTCTTCACAAATAGCAGAAGTATTAACAGAAGGCTATAGAGACAGATTAGAGCTTAGTTCACCCAGGGGAGAAATCTGAAGCCCCCTTTTGACTCATAACAAGGTAAGTAATCCCCAAATCTCTTTTTCCCTCAGTATTAAGCCTAAAACCAAGTTCTGGAGGCCTGTTTTCAGCTTTTTTTTTTTTAGAGGAGGGGAGGGGCCCACCTTTCTCATGCCCCGCCGCCTTTAGAGGATGCAGAATTCTGAGTTACATGTGGAGACAGCATTCCTCACCTCCCTCTTTCTTTCCAGCTGCCTTCTTGATATCACAGTTGTTTTCTCTCTCTCTCTCTCTCTCTCTTTATTTTATAGCTTTCTAGAAGGAGCTCTGGTGGTGTAGTGGTTAAGTGTTGGGCTGTAATCGGCAAGGTCAGCAGTTCAAAACCACCAGCTAGTCTGGGGGAGAAAGACAGAGCGTTCTACTCATATCAAGTTACTGTCTTGGAAACTCATAGGGGGTAGTTCTACAGGATTGGTGTAAGTAGGCATAGATTGACTTGATGGCAATGAGTTTTTGTTTTAAATGGCTTTCTTCATTGAAATCTTTTCTAGTCCTTGGCAGTTCCAGAGAACCTTTTGGGGAGGGAAAAAAATAGTGGCAAATGTACCAAATCCTAGAACCTTATCTTATTCACCCTTATCAGATTCCTTTGAAAATAGGTTGGTTTAAGTGCATTACCACAAAGAACGCCTCGGCGAGGAGTGGGTATGGTGGCCACTGGAGAAGAGGGAGGCTTCTGGTAGGCATGGCTAGTACCTTGGGGGCTTAGAGGTAGAATTCTCAGCAGACTGAATCAGGCAGTGCTAGCGATTAACCAGCAGTTTGCACAAGATGGCAAGAAACATCCGTTGCCGCTGAGAATGAAGGACAAGTCTGTACAAAAAACTCCTGTGTATCAAATCTGAAAAAAGCACAACATTGATTTCTTTTATAACCAAGGATAATATTGGCTCTGATGGGATTAAATGTGTTGATTTCCTTGGGAATGAGTGAAATCAAATGGCATGTTTCAGGGCAACATGACACTTTGAAGACTCGCAGTGCCCAAGGACGTGCAGACATTAACCATAGCAGGACCCGCGGAAAGCAGCAACATTAATAGAGATTGATTGGCTGCAACAAAATGCACTGCACGCGCTCTTCAGTGGGTTATTAAGGATGCAATAATGGATGCTAAACTCGAAGCATTGGGAAGTTAAAAATGAGAACTTGTTTGAATCTGTTGTAGTCCAGCATTATCTGCCAAAGTTGCAGAAAATAATGTAAGGAAACTGGTACTGGATTGCCCAAGATAGACCATTAAGAGTGGCTGTCATAGGAAAGCAAGTGGATTACTAATTACCTGGGGGCATGGCAAGGACAACTGTGGGGAAATGGTGGGTCAAAAGCAATGGATACAACAAGGAAGAAAAATGTTATAACAGTGATGATAATGGTGTTAATCACATAATCCTCCTTAATATGACCGAATAATTGAGTTGTTTGATAGGTTCGTTATATCTTAATAAAACTATTTTAAAAACCCAAAACAGTACACACGTTAGGAAACTTACTAGGCTGTATTTGCAGAGAATGATATGCAATATTATTTTTCTAAGGACAGATGGGTAGATGTGACTTTACTTTTGTAAGCATTAAAGCCTTTAAAGAAAGTTTGCAAAGTGACCGATTAATAATGAGTATTGTTTTTGGTATGTGGGTAAAAACGATGGTGCAAGAATACACTCAACAATATATTTAAGGAGTCCTGGTGGTGCAGTAATTAAGCGCTTACTTGTGCATCAAAAGGTCAGATGTTCAAACTCACTAGCTACTAATGCCCCAGCTATTCAGGTCAGTGTTGAGAGAACTTTCTCAGGTTTGAAATTCATCTTTGTGACAGCAGGGAAAGCTTGACTAAAAATATTAGAGGACGTTCTTTTAATTAGGTGCTATTCTGATTTATTGTAATGGCATTTTCTTAACAAAATATATGAATTAAATCTATATCTGTCATAAAATCTTTCCTTTACTGAATGTTATGGTGTTTCTTTGGATTAGAACTAGAATATGAATGAAAATATTAAATATTTGATAGTGTGTTGCCTTTGTGATGATGTATTAGGTATGATAGCATACTTTATATTTTGTAGTATTTTGTGAAAAAATTCTTAGCATTGCTGTGTTAGTAGTGAAATGTTGCATAAATCCAAATTCAGTTCATTTTCAGTTGATTTTATAGTGTTAAATGGAAACTTTTCTATTAAAAAGGTATTACACTTCTCCACTTGATATTTCTTTTTTTTAATCACTTTATTGGGGGCTCATACAACTCTTAGCACAATCATATTATCCTACAGAAGGGTCATGGGAGGAGACGAGCCAGTCAGGGTGCAGTGTAGCAACGATGAAACATACAGCTGATATTTTTACAGCATGTTAAGTGTTTTTTAAATCATGGTACTACTTTTAAAGTGACTCATTGTTGCAGTGAATTCCATTAGATTAAAAAATAGTATTAAAATAATATATTTTACAATGTGCTTTTATTTGTATTGAAATGTTTTCAGTCAGTGATTGCAATTGAACATCACCTGTCACTTTAGAGTTAATCATGAATAAATGTGTAGAGAGAAATTCCTACCTATATATAGACCAAGAGGCAGCCATTTGCATAGAACAAGGGGAAAGTACAAGGTTTAATATCAGAGAAGGTGTGCATCTAGGTTGTGTCCTTTCACCATACTTATTCAATCTGTATATTCAAATGCACGAACAAGCAAAAAATAACCCTCAATGCCATTCAGTCAATTCTGACTCACAGTGACCCTCTAGGGTGGGTACTGAGAAGATAATCGGAGAAACTGGCACTATGAAACAGAATGCAGCATCAACTTCGGAGGAAGGCTTATCAAAAAATTTTCTAACACGCAGATAACAAACACATTCTTGCTTGCTGAAAGCCAAGACTTGAAACACTGACTGAGGAAACACCCACAAGGTGGAATGCACCTCAAAATCGAGAGATCCTGTTCGACAGAGAAAACGTTGATGCTGTCCATTTCTCAGTAAAGTGAAAGTCACAGTGGATGCTCATGGAAGCAGCAGTTAGGAAATCACACGACATATTGAATGTCCAAATCTACTGACCAAGTCCTCTTCAGAGTATCCAAGCCAAAGATGTCATTTTTTGGGAAAAGGTGCGCCTGAGCCAAGATAAAATATTTTCAAACCCCTCCTATACATGTGAAAGCTAGACCATGAATAAGACCACAGAAAGAACCGATGCCGCAGGACTGTGGTGCTGAGCAAGAGTAGTAACCACACCAGGGACTACCAAAAGAACGAACAAACCTGTCTTGGGAAAAGTACATTCAGAATGCTCCTTGAAGCATCTTTTGGACATGTCATCAGGAGGAAGCAGTCCCTGGAAAAGGACATCATGTTTGTTAAAGTACAGGAGTAGCACAAAAGAAGAAGACCCGCAATGAGGTTAGAACAGGGTAATCATGGTTGAGGAAGCAAAACTGGGGCAGAACCGAAATTTTAAACCAGAACGATAAGCAGAATAGGGGGAAAAAGCAAAACAAAAGACTCATTTCAAAGCTTTAGTCTTTTAACGCAGAGACTCCTTCAAAGAGTGTGCCTTTTCTCCTGCAGTTTTTCGCCATTAAATTCTCTGTCCATGTATTTGCACATCTTATAAACTAAAAAGCAGATCTATTTCCACTATTATTATGAAATGTGAATGGGTTCCTCTAACAGCCCTAATTATCGAAATGCACACAATTAAAAGGCAGACAGATAATCAAAGAGGTCACAGGAGACGAGATAAAGGGGGACAAAACCTCCTTTCTCACATTCTCTTTCCAAGCTTAAAAAGGGAGGGGGGAGCGTGAATTAATTTTAACATCACAGGGAATGTCTTACGGAAGAATTAAAGCCACAGACTACTTTCTCAAGGGTTTCTGATGAGAGCTACTAATGCGAGGCAAGTTGTTGATGCTGCCTGCCTGGGAGCAGATCCCTAGGTTTCCTCCACCCTCCCGCACCCCATTGCCATGATCACCAACTTTCCTTACCACTGTCCCCCTAATCACCTATTTTAAATATCAGCTCACCTGAACTGAGAAGTACATTGGCATGGCAGTTCTGGGTAGGTTTCAGCTGGTAGACTGGTAAACAGTCTTTTGGCTAGAGTTGCTGAAATTAGCAAGGCTAATGTAATGTCACTATTCAAAACAGTGCCAATTTGGAATTTCTTAATGGCCTCAGGAGAGGGACTCTTTATGCATCCTACAATCTCTGGCCATTCTTACCTAAATTCCTTCTCTTCGAGGTTGTGAATGGCCTGTTTTGTAGCCAACACAAACTTTGTCCAGTAAAATAATGTAAGGAGCTCCGAATGAAAAGAGATTAGCTGTTCTTGGCTCATGTTATTTTAAAGCAGAAATAACTTTGGCTTCTACTGATTCATAGACAAAGCTTGAAATGCAAAGCATGCTCAACTCTAGATTCAGCATGAAAAGAACCTTAAAATATGCCCAAGTGCAAGTAATGGACTTATTAAAGGGAAGAAAAGAGGCACTTTTCACACACTCCCAGGGCTCTTTAGTCCTGTCCTATCAGTAATCATGCTAAAGAATTTCATTCTATTTACATTTCTCCTCCTTTTAAATATCCCCAGGACTCATATGGCATCAAATATTGAAGCTGGTAAGACATTAATTTCTTTATGTTAATTATGGGGAAGGCATGTAGAAGTGTACAAGTGATAAAACTTATGAGCTCCGGCGAGCATTTCAATAGGACTTAAAAATTAGTGCTGTGGTTTCCAAGAAACAACTGATCATTCATCAACATAGATATTTAGGGAAGCCAACAAAAAAAGTATCCTACTTGGATTTTTCCCCCTTTTATCTTTTTTTTTTTTTTTTTGGCATTGTTCCAGAACAAGTGCAGTTTCCATTTGGGCACGCAGCATTTGGGTGATGATAAAAAACGCTTATAAAATCAACTCTGTGGAAAGCTTTCAAGCTGTGGTACATGAAGCATTCCGCTGTGGTACATGAAGCATTCCGCTCAACAATACATGCATGCACGTATGTACACAGCGTGTTCTGTTTTAATTGGAAGAGAACTTTAACGAGAGACAGACAGATGGACAGAGATGGCAAGAAAACAGTGCCTGAAAAACTTAGGGGGTATTTTGGAGGATTTATGTGGAATCAAAGAAGTCAAAGAGTCCCAAGAATCCTGCCAAGCAGCAGTAAGTGGAAGGAGGCAAGCTGGTCCAATTACCCTTACAGGTGTTAGGTTCTAGTGCTGATTTTCCCAGTGATTTTTCCCAAGATAAAGGACGTATTGCTGCATGTGTAGGCCTCAGTCTCCATCCACCATGTAGTCACTGTATACTGTCGTCACAAGTAGGGCGGGGATTTGCCATGGGCAGGCTCATTGCAGTTAGAGGTTGTATCTGCAGGGGGAGCATAGGAGATTAAGTATTCTCTATTCCTAACCTTCACTTGCTTAGTAAAGCAGAAAATCAAAATCCAAACTCACTCCCATCGAGTCCATGCCGACTCATAAGTAAAGTGGAGGGGCAGTGGAAGAAAGGCAGGCCCTCGAGGAGATGGATTGACACAGTGGCTGCCACCATGGGCTCAAACCTAAGGACAATTGTGAGGATGGCGCAGGATCATGTGAGGTTTCCTTCTGTTGCACGGCTGGTTGCTAGGATTGGGAACTGACTGGAGGGGTCCTTAGGAGGTGCGCACCCTTACCGGCTAACCTGCTCAGAAGGGAAGGCTGCCGATCTCTACTGGGAGCGGAGTGCCAAGTGTTTCTTCTGAGGCGCCACTGGGTGGCTTCCAAATGACAACTTCGCCACTCCGACACCAGGGCTCTAATAAATGAAGTCACATGTTTCTAAAATAAGAATATGCGGGGTTTGCGAGGGTGGGGAGGAGAAAACAGCCTATCTGATGCTATGGATGCAAAACCAAAGGGTTAGTTTGGTGTATTTTTTTAATCTATTTAAATCAGAAAGTTACTCTAAAGGAATTGTGTCTGGGTAGTTCGAGCAGATTTGAAGACACATTTTTACTCAGCATGAAAAAACATCAAAATGATCAGATTTTAATTTCTACTCAGACACAATGATTACTTGTACTACTCTTTTAATATTCTCTGCTTTCTTTTGGATTGGCGTTTTTATTTTAGATGGCTTTATGGATATGAAATACAGGATAGGTAAATCTATAGAGATAGTAACCGGGTTAATGATTCTTTGGGGGCATTTTCAGGTGAGGTTGGGGGAAATGGAGAGCTAATAACAATGAGTACAAGAATGCATGCATTATATGCCAATAAAACTGTTGCGGGGGGCGAGGTGAACGGGACAAAAGAGAGAAAATGAAAGATCCCATACAGGTAATAGTTCCACCCACGATTTTTAACTGCGAGAGCCTAGATATCTGAATGGAAATGAAAGCTATGCTAACAACCAACTAACACACTGGGCACTTTTGAGATTGTGCCTTTTCCTTCTGCGGCTATTCATTTCCTGACAAAGTTTCCCTTATGGTTTCCACCTCCACTGCCAAGAACACTGTCCCAGGCATCAACGAGCATTTCATGCAGCCAAACGCAAGCCGACTTCCCATTCATTCCACTGTGTAGAACCAAAGCATTTCTGAAGATGAGCTGGAAGCTCTGGCCAGTTATTTCCCTGGGCCTCATTTTCTGAGTACTTGATTATTAGCTGAAGTTAGCAGTTCGAACACACCTAGAGATGCCTCTGAAGTGGGGTCTGGTGATGAGCTTCCAAAAGGCCTCAGCCGAGAAAACCCTATGGAGCAGTTTTACTCTGCACACCTGGGGTCGCCACAAGTCAAAATCAACTCCACACCACGATCATTTCCCATGCCAGGCTGCTTTCCAAGAGCAATCGGGAGTGGGCTGGGGAGGTTAGGCTCACTCTAAATTATGAATTTACAACCTATAGGAGCCCTGGTGGCATAGGGGTTGTGAGTTGAACTGCTACCTACGGGGTTAGCAGTTCGATACCACCAATCTTGGAAACTCACAGGAGCAGTCCTACCCTGTCCTATACGGTCACCATGAGTCAGAATCAACTCAATGGCAGTGAGTTTGGTTTTTGGTTAGAGGAGGTAAGGAGTTCAAGAGCTTAAAAGGGTCTGAAATTCAAGTCCACTCTATAGCCACCTGCCACTATGGGTCCATTATCGACCCTGACACTTGCTCCCAGGCCACAATCGTTTTCGAAGAGATGAATCCACAGGAGTGAATGTAATCTCCACCGACCAAGAGCCCTAGTCCCCCCTGCATTATGATGCTTCTACAAAAACAAAACACACAAAAGAAAAAAAACCTGGAGTCAATTCTGACTCATGGTGAGTTCATGCCTTACACAGCAGAAGTGAGCTCCATAGAGTTAGTAAGGGTGGATTTTTCTGAAGGCGGTTATCAGGCCTTTCTTCTGAGGCACCTCTAGGTGCATAGTCAAGTGTAAACTGTGCGTGCCACCCAGGGACCTGCTATGCTTCTACCTGGAACAATAGTTCTTTGTTTCCTCCTTCTCTACTGAAGACGTTCCTTCCCCTCTGGGGAGATCTGTTTGTTAGCTGCATGCTGTCTTGGAGTTGATCAGGGGAGCTGGTCTGAGCTGGCCTGGCACAGTCTGTGCCCAATTCTCTGAGCATGTCCCTCTCCCTCATGAAACTAGACTTGTGTGGGGATAAAAATGTCTCCAACCTCATTTCTGCACTGGCCCCAAGCCAGTGGGTGATGACGAGTACGTCAGTGCCCAGATTGTGTACACTCCAGGAATGCCCAATGAACCCGAGAGGGAGGCAGCTTGGTGCGGTGGTCAAAGGGTTGGACTTGGCGCCAGAAAACGGAGCTTTCAATATTGGCTCCCCACCATCTGGATTGCATTTCAGAGCCATAGTTTCCTCCTGTGTCCACAAGCTTGCTATGAGGACAGATGAACACATTGGGCACAGCATCTGGCACGTAGTGGGTGCTCAGTACCTGCAAGCATTTCATGAGAAGGGGATCAGGGTGGGGGGAGATTCTTAACTCCCCCTTGGCCCTCAAGATGTGGAAGACCTTTAAAAATCCCAGTGCTTCAATTGTGCATGCCAAATGCACCGAAGCTCCAGGGAACTTTCATTCTTGTAGAGATGTTAATCCCTCTAAAGCAACAATTTACAAATTCTTCTTTCTCTCACGGATTCTTCTGGCAGAGCTAATACAAACATGTTAGTAACACAAACCACAAAAAGAAGGGGAGATGAACAATCAATATAACCACTATGAAAATATCAGGCAGATGCTCTTCTTTCAACTGGTTCAAAGTTGCTAAGTCTTTCTGCTGGTGTCTCCTTTTTCAACAAATATGTTGCTGCAGATGGTCGGTATCCTTTCCATTACACTGTTGGGTTTCACATGTATGGGAGGTGCTAGGCAAAGATGCAGAAACTGTCACATCTTTCATACCCTGGTGTAGCACAGGCAACAATTCACATGCTTGGCTGTTTACTGAAAGGTGGGGGGAGTTGAGTCTACCCAGAGGCACAGCAGAAAAGGAAAGACAGACAGACAGACAGAAAGAAAGAAAAGAAAGAAAGAAGTAAAAATCTTCAGACATTATAAATCCTACGGGGCACAGTTGTGCTCAGACACATGGGGTCGACACAAGTTGTAGCACAGCCAAGCTTCCGCAACAAACCCACTCTCATCTCTTGTTTCCTGACCCCAACAAGAACCCTGCAGGAAGGACTGAAAGTATAGTCTGAGAATACTTGTCCCATCTTTGCTCAAAAGCCACAAGTGCCTCATCATTTTCACACACTGAGATCCAAACTCTTTGATTCTTTTGTGTCTTTCTTACCTAGAGAACTCTCAACTCCATCCTTACAGCACCCCTACAGGACAGGGTCAAACTGCCCCTGGGAGTTTCTAAGACTGTAAAAGTTTCTGGAAGGAGAAAGCCTCATTTTTCTCCTACAGAGTGGCTGATAGTTTTGAACCTCTGACCTTTTGGTTAGGAGCTAAGCTCATAACCCACAAAATCACCAGGGCCCCTTTAAAAAGGGTATAATGATTGCCCCCAACAAGGTTGTTGAGAGCATTAAATGAGACCACTGATACAAAGATCCTCACCTAAGGCTGGATATTTAGTGGGACCTCCATACATGTTGGTTGATCAAAATTAGAAGAGTGAATGTTTAATTTTTCCACATTAAGCTGTCAGCCCCAAACTCAATTTTCCATTGAGCTTCCTTTTAAGCACTCTGGAACTTTACACAGAGAGCTTGCCAGACGCCAACATGATCCCTCCCGAGGAGTGCTGCTGGCCTGGTGAATTCCTCTGTAGTCTGCCATCTGTTTGGATGACATGGCGTCTTCTAACAAGATGCGTAAGCCATTTGTCAAGAGTGCTGTTACGGACTTGGGGCTAGGGGAGAATGATGGATTAAGATGGGCAGCTCTGAACATAGCATTCGCCTCCAGCTGGGGACCCTACATTGGAGAGGACTTATGAGGCCAGATGTCTATGCAAGTGCTTCTGTTTACAGCACAGGGCGTTAAGGCTATCTTGAGCTTTCATTTTTCAATAAAAACTCTACCCACATGGCGGTGATATGGAAGTCAAACATATCCCAGCATCATTCCTTGTCCTGCCAGCCATCCTTCCAAATCTGGAGCTTTCCCTTCAGCCTGGGAACATTACTAAGACCTTGTGGAATGTCACACTGTGTGGAACACATGTGTCCAGGCTGGAGGTGTCCTGGTCAAGGAATACACCAATTAGTTTGGGTTGGACACAGGGAGCAGAATCCATCATGTCTCATCCTTCTACAGAGAGTCCCTCTGCACACACCCTCCTGCCCAGGCTTCATGCTCTTTCTCCCTATCATGTACACAGAGCACACAGAGGTAAACAGGGTAGTACCCTGTGACCTGGCTTTGAGGCTGCTGTTCTGTGCTGCTGAGTTAATACAAATTCATAGCAACTTTACAGAACAGAGCAAAACTAATTGCCCAGTAGAATTGCCTGCCCTTATAATCTTCATGGGAAGGAGCCTTGGTGGGGCAATTGTTAAGCACTGTTTGCTAACCAAAATGTCAGTGGTCCCGACATATCGGCCTCTCAGTGGGAGAAAGACGGAGCAATCTGCTTCCATAAAGATTTCAACCTTGTAAACTGTCTGGGGGAGTTCTACTCTGTCTTAGAGGGTCACTCAAACTCATTGCCTTCGAGTCAGCTCTCACTCACGGTGACCCTCTAAGGGTGAGTAGAACTGTGGCTTCCAGAGACTGTAACTCTATGGGAGTAGAAAGCCAAGTCTTTCTTCCACTCCTGAGGAGTAGTAGGGGGGTTCAAACTGCTAACCTCATGGTTAGCAGGGCAACTCATATCCACCAAAGCACCAGGGTTCTTCCAGAGGGTCAATTTGAGTAAGAATTGGATCCACAGTGATAGGTATGGTATGAGGTTTACTTTTTTCTTTTCTTTCTTTCTTTTTTTTTTTATGGGAGCAAACCACCTGGTTTCTTCTTTAGCAGAAACCCTGACCTTTTAGTTAGCAGCCACCTACTTTGTTAAGGTACCACCAGGGTTCCCAGTTCGAGGCTAGAGCATGACATTTTGTCACAGTGATGGAAGAATTAAAAAAAAAAGCCTTGAAGGCAGTCCAGATGTTAGTAGTTCCCAAGTGGAGACAAAGAAGATAGAGTAAAATTAAAGAGAGAATCCTTCGCTTCCTCTCCACCACTTTCCAACTGCAGTGACTTTCAAGCAAGAACTGCCTTCAGGGTCAGAAGGGCAGAGAGAAGGCTGGTGGGTAGTTCGCCATCATTTCTCTTGCACTGATGGCAGGAGAAAGCCATTAGGAAAGCATGCTTAAAAAGTTTTATTGGCGTATACTGCACATATTCAACCATTCAATCATATTAAGATTTGTATAATCATCACCACAATCAATTTCAGAACATTTTCTGCTCATACTCATTGTTGTGAGTTCCCCATTTCCCCTCATTATCCCCTGCCATGCCTCTAGGCAAGTATCAATGCAGTTACTGTCTCTGTAGATCTACCTCTCCTACATTTCATACACAGGAAATCATACAAAGTAAAAACAGGACTCAATCAAACAAAACCACGATGACTGGACAAAACAGAAACGTGTCACTCAAAATGACAGAAAATATTAAAAACTGAAACAACTTGAAAATGGTTCAAAAGGGAGATTAAGTGATAAGATATTAATTACATTTCCCCCTAACTACAGCTACCATAATTAACTTTACAATGCTCTCTGTCTGATAGCAAGGCTGTTCACATCCCTCAACTATGTTCAGAGGGGATTCACCGGAGGCTTAATCCTGCAAATTGAGTGTGCACAATTAAATCTCTGATATCATTCCCTCCTCTGAATTTGGATTTTATTAGTTACAATCCTTGGATCACACAGGCGGGTATGCTTTGTCCATGTACTTTATAGGAAGGTACTCATGCCAGGTAAATACTTTTAATTCATTCAGATTTTTATTGAGTGTCTACTGTATCCCAGGCAATGGCTTATATGTTGAGTTTTCAAGGTGAAGCCTTGTCTTTCCCATCTCCTAGGGGTGCTAATGCCTAGGAGGATGTGCATTTAACTATGGCATGGTGCAATATATATAGATTTGTCACCCCCACTAGACATTTTGTATGGCTCTAATAAAAGATGAAAAAACAATACCACAAACTAAATGGCCTGAATATTTCAAATTGTGGTCAAAATTATGGATGTGGTCAAATCTTACCCCCACTGAGCAGCATTCGTCCAATTCCAAAGCAGTTTCCAACAGTAAAGAGCTGTTCCTTTTGCCAGTGAATGACCAAACTCACACCCTCCCTGTGATTATCAAACTGATGGTCCATGGCAGAACCCTTTTAGTTGGTTGCATTTTAGGCATTGTAGCTTCTGAATTCCTGTTTGGTTTTAACGCTGACTTTGTCTCCACCACCCACGCTCACCTCCTCAGAGGAGAATTGTTTCCACACTCACCTCCTTGGAGGAGAATTTTATTTTAAAGGAAATCTAGAGATGAAGCTGAATTGAAAGTAGACTTAAAATTCAATATATTCCATGTAGCTGCCAAAAAGTGACTGCAGACAGACCTAAATCTAAGGAATAAAATCTAAGGCGCATTTACAACATGTGTTTTCCTCTTGAATTTACTGGAGGGGTACATTAGAAGAAACCAAAGCAGTTCTCAAATTCTTTATACATAAAACAGCCTGATTTTTTGAATGTACGAACACCTTTCTAGCACCGTTCAAAGAAATTATGAGAAAAAAATGAAAGTCATATTTGTATTAGCCTAGGAGAAGCAAGCAAACTACCAAGCCAGTTGGAATTGCTTTGAAGCTTAATACTGCAAAGGAGAGAATGGGTTCAGTCCTTAGCAAAGGATGAGCTCCAGGCCCTCTACCAGAAAATGAAGCTCAGAGAATAACCAGAGGATGCAAAGAAACACTGAGCATCCACTTTGCAACATTCAACTTGAACCCCAACTTAGAAACAGAGCAGGCAGCTGGAATCTTCAAAGGGAGTGCCCCTTCCGAGGCTACAAGGAAGTTACTGGAAGGTATGTGACAGAGGAAGTGGATCCCTTCCCAGATGAATGGAAAGCATGGTGTACCCATTACTAACAGGTTAAGTGGGGCCCCTCTTCACCCACCAACATTCCTACAGGGTACATTCTGGGCCAGGCACAATGCTAAGTTGAACAAAACTTGGTCCTTGTCATCAGGGACAGGTGCAACTTATAGAACACCTTTTATGTGGGTTCTGAACGTACATAATCTCATTTAATCCTTGTAAGATCTCTATGGGATAGGTGTTATTATCGCCATTTGATAACTTTATGGATGGAGATTTTGAGAAGAATCCTGCCTACAGCCACACAACTTGCAAGTGGCTATGCTCCTACAGCCACACAACTTGCAAGTGGCTATGCTCTGTCTACTGTTATGCTGTCTCAAAGGAAGGCGAAAGGACTGGGTTGAGGTATTTTAGGAAGACTGTATAGAGGAAGAAGTATTTCAATGGAGGATAGAAAGGATCTTTAGGAGTTAGCTATGCACCAACAGGGGAGAAGGTAAATGGCCCAAGGTACCTAAGTAGTCTGCATAGAAAGAAAGACAGATAGAGGCATCATACCGGCCTCTATGAAGTCAGTTCTGATCATGGCAATGCCATGTATGTCAGTAGAACTGTGCTCCATACAGTTTTCATGGCTATGATCATTCAGAAGCTAGCTGTTCTTCCAAGGCACCTATGAATGGTTTAGGACCATCAAACTTTAGGTTAGTATCCAGCTGCTTAACTCTTTGTGCCACCCAAAGACTCCATATTGAGAGGCACAGAGACACAGAAAGAGGGAAAATGCTCAGAAAACATTATGGTTGTATTGACGTTTGAGAAGAAATAAGAGAACAGATGGAAAAGGTCAATTTGGACGAAGCTGCAGAACGCCATGAATAAATAAATAACAAAACATGATTAAGTGGATGAACAAGCCTAACACAATTGCCTAATGCAGATGAGCTTTTAACCATAGAGCCACAGTCCTTTAAAAGATCCTAGGACCCTTTCCTCATGCCTCCCCAAGCCAAGCCCCAGGAGGATTTCTGAAACAGTGATGGGCTGCTAGGGTAGTAGAGGTGAGGGGGATGGAGTTGTTGACTGATTCAGAAACCACGGCCCCAGGTCCTGGGAGCCGGAGACAAGAGCAGCATTTCATGAGCGAATCCACTACCACGAGTCCTGATCATTCTCATCACTGTCAATGAGAACTTTAACTAAAGTTACAACTTCCTATGTCAATAGCCTTGAAGCAATATTCCATAAATTCTTCCCTAACCAGGAAGGTTTTTCTATTTTTCTGAGCAAAACTAACATTTGGAAATTCTATGTTATATTTCAAACCACCGAGTGCTTAGAGAATGTTGCTATCTATTTTACGATTAAATCAGAGACACATGTGGCCATAAACACCTATCCATGGAGTGTCCCTATAGATACAGATAGCAAGCTTCTAGGAGCCATTTCCATATTGCATAATGAGTATTAGCAGATGGAAGTTATTTCTAGATTGCACAAATTTTGGTTACGCTAAAAAACATCAGCTTTAACACATTTGTGTCAAAAAGAACATTTTTTAAACAGAGGTATAAACAAATACAATATGAAATGGGCACATCTGGGGATGACTCATTCTAAGTTGAAGAAAAGAATTTCCTTAAAGGCATCCATTCTCCAAGATCCCAGCAGAATTAGGCTCCTTTGGGTTTGAGCTGCCTTCTTTTCTCAGCATGAGATCCACTGCCTTCCCTAACTTGATTTACTAAAGGAGAATTAGATATACAATCTAGATGTGAGAGCTTGGTCTTTTGTCCCATGACTAAATGCCTAAAGTGATTCACCATCCCATGTTGGTCCCTGGCCATGGTTATATTGCTGTAGCCAGTATACCCAACTTTATTACTCAGAGACAGGATATTCTGTGGCTGGATTTTAAGAGCACCCATATAAGAGCTCAGAAAATCTCACAGGAGAAATGGTTCTTCTGTGTTTTAATCTTAAAACTACCTACTGTGAAAGTCTGTGATTTTATTATTGCATAGCTCTATAAACTTATACATATGTGCATGGCTGAAGTCTCATGAGAATCTGGAAGCATGAAAAGAGTTCACATTTTTTTTCTTCCTATCTTTAAACTCACATCTTGGTTAATCATAATATTTTTATTTCTTTGATGTTTGTTTATATTACCTAATAAATCCACAAGTGAGAATGGTTTCACTGACAAAAGGCAACATTGAACCCCATTCAAGATAGGAAATTAGTTCCAGAACTTTTTTCCCCCCGAGGTAGAACCAGCTTTCAAAAATGGATAATTTAAGCATCTCATTTGACTTCAGCCACTCACACTTTGCTATTGTGCTCCATGTGTCTGCAATGGCTACTTCTTTCAGGTGACAGTCACGAAACCTAAAAGGAGTAGCCTATAGTGTCAGTAACAGGTGAACAAGCTATTATATTCAGACTTTTACATGCCTACTACCTTCGGTGCTGGCTTATGTCAGTGACCTTGGTCTTCTGGGCTGGGTGGCAGAAAGATCGAGAGCTGTAGGTTACTGCAGACAACACCACAAAGTGCTCAATTCCCTTGTGGCTAATTAAATGCTGACTCTATGGTTTTAAAGGAAGAGGAATTGAAATAGCAAGAAGACGATTTCCTGTCAGTCTGTTTTTAATTCTCAAAGCTAAATGGTCATTGTGACTCACATGGCCTCTTCTGAAAGACTTGAAGGAAGCATTTGTGATTGATTCTTGTCTGAAAATATAAAATTGAAGCTAAAAACGTGCTTTATAGGTTCCTATCAACCCTGCAGACAACATGGACCAGTTCACAAGCAGAATACATATTTTTTTCAAGTACATATGGAACATTCTCCAGGATAGAACATATGCTAGGCCATAAAACAAACTGAAATAAATTTAAAAGCATTAAAGTCATGCACAGTGTGTTCTCTGATCACAACCAACTAAATTAGAAATCAATAACACAAATAAATTTGAAAAACTACTGGGAGGCAGGGACAGCTGTGCTTAGAGGAAAACTTAGAGCTGTAAATGTTTACATTCACAAAGAAGAAAGATTTCAAACCAATAACCTTAAGATCCGGGGGTATCAAAAACTAGATAAAACCCAAAGCAAGCAGAAGGAAAGAACTAGTAATAAAAATAGAGACGAGTATAATGAAATAGTGACTAGAAAAATGTTAGAGAAAAATCAAGAAACCAAAAAGTTGGTTCTTTAAAAGAATCAGCCATATTGATAAACTTTTAGATAGACTGACCAATTGACTAAAATTAGGAATTAAAGGGGGGGTACATAATATTGACCTTACAGAAAATAAAAAGGATGATTAAAGAATACAATGAACAACTCTCAGCCAACAGATTAGATAATGTAGATGAAATAGAAAAATTTCCAGAAAGACATACTAAGGAAGAAATAGAAAATCTAAACACACAGAGCGCACATAAATAAATTGAATCGCTATATATTCTATATATATAAATTTATATATATCCTACAGATAATATATATAATACATATCCTACAGATTATATCCTACCGATAAAAGCCCAGGCTTTCTAATTTAGATTTCTATTTTAGATGGCTTCACTGGTGAATTCTATCAAAGGTTGAAAGAAACATTAACCCTAGTCCTTTAACACTCTTTCAGAGAGTAGGAAAGAGGAAGGAAGAGAAGGAAATATTTCCGACCATTGTATGAGGAAGGCAGTAGGTTTAAAATTGGTCTGCTCTTTATTTAAACAAAAAATTTCCTGCCTTTATTTTAATTTATTTAGCAGTTTTATTGGCATATAATTCAGTAGTTCAATCACATTTAGGAAAGTTGTACAATCATCACCACATTCAGTCTGGTCTCTTTTTATTGGATACCTTTGCCTTGTCTGTGAAACTAACTATGAATTTGGTGAGCATGTTTGGGTTAAAGAAAGAGGAGAATTTTACTAGTCCAGATTTATTTCTGTTTTTACAAAAGCCTAAGATGACCAAACTAATTTAGTCTTACAAGTCCCACATTCTTATCTCTACTTTGTCGGCTGGGAGAGTCAAGTGTAAGGAGGATTCAAGGATTGTTCAGTAAAACACAGTATGCTCAGAATGCCCTTTGTACTGTATGTTGGTCATTATCCCTTTCCTGACCTCAATATAGGCACTGCCTCTCAGTCTCAGCTGGTTGCCAACTGAGGGCATCTATGTGATGCCTTCCTATGTGATTGGAGGACCATGTCCATTGGATGGATCTAAAGAGTCTTTGGTTTGAACACTGGCTCAACCATTTATTAGTTGTGAGATCTTGGACCATTTACTTAATAGCTTCATCTTCCTCATCTATAAAATGAAGGGAATAACATTATCAATTTTTCATAAGAGTTTTAGAGATTCAGTGTACTTAATAAACTTATGAGTCATGTAGGCCAATGTCCCCATGGAGAAAACAATTAGTGGTAGGTGCCATTTGGATTCTGATGATTATTATAGTCAAAATACGACTCACTCCCACATTCATTACAAATCTGTATAACATGCAATTCTCTAACATACCAAAGGCCTACAAAAAGCCAAGCTTCCTCACAAGAAAGCATTTTAAAATTTAGGGCTGAGCTGAAGGGATAATGAATAATTCTAAATATATTATTTTAACTGGGGCACTGAGCCCAAGAGCAGCACATGGGGCCTTTAGCCTGGCTGCCTGCTAAGCCTCCCCAAACCAAGATTATGCAGGTTTCCAAAGCTACCTTCAGGAAACTTTGGTCCAAACCAATTGCTGCCCCAGCAAATGATAGCCTACGATGTACTCAGGCCAGATGGTCATGGAGCACAAGAATGCACTGTGAATCAATAATTATAGCTCTCAAGTGGAGCACAAAGGAGTGGGTACAGATCTCTCAGGCAAGCATAGTGAGTTACGCAAACTCATGTACTCTTCAGTCCCTCCTTTTTGGGCCCAGGCTCAGCAGCCAGAAGTACTAGGATCCATGAAGAAACATGCCAAATGTATAGATAAAAGTAGCCCCTGGACAAGCAGCCATCTAAGTGAGGCATCCTCTAAGTCCACACAGAAGGTGCACGCCAACCTGTGTGATCCAAGCACTGTAGATAACCAAACCCATTTCTAAAGGAAGGAATGGCATTAGAGCTTAAATTCTAAACAGCCCGTTTATAGAAGGCTATGGATGACAGTGAAAGCCCCAAACCATTTGTAGCACCACCACCATGAGGCGGATTAAGCCTCAGTGAATCCCCTATGACTATGGGTCAGGGTATATGTCTGAAGTTGTAGTTAGGTTCAAATGGGACACCTTGTCATTTGATCTCCCTTTTGATCCAATGTATGTTTGTTTCGGTTTTTAATCTTTTCTGTTTTCTTTGTGAAAAGGGAAAGTTTTGACATGAACTCCATGGCAATGAGTTCCACTGGTTGCATAAAGAAAATGTGAACCCTCTTCATGAGAAACACACTCATCCAATTCAATGGTGTTTTTCCATATACAATCTATACCCAAATTGCTGGACTGGATTTATGTGACTCCTGAACACTACTGCTGTTGAGGCTATTCTGATCATGAGAAGTAACTCTCTAGAAACAGCCAGTGGTTATTTCTTGGCGCAGGATAATTGTTGTCATCATCATCAGCAGCAGCAGCAACAAATCTTTACCAGCAGTGTTTGACAGTACATGAAGCACAGTGGTTGTGGAAATGAGCTTTGACACCATACACATCTGGGCTCCAATTCCAAATCTCACTACCCACTGCCCTGGGGAAAGTTATGTGATTCTCTGTGCCTCAGTTTCCTCTTCTTTAAGGGTGAACATTAAAACCCATCTTACAGGGATGGAATAAGATTTGCTCAGATGAGGAATGTCAAAGCTGCTTGTAAATCACCATCTGCCAGTTGGTTGCTGCTATGTGAGGAACCATGGAGATAGCTGTTTTGGAAAAGCAAGAGGTATTATGGAGGGCTGAGGTCCCCAAGAATAAATGAGTTTTCAGAGGAGGGGATTTTAAGGGATTGGGAACCTTAGGAGAGGAGAACTGGAGGATCACAAGCAGATATAAGCAAAAAAAAAAAAAAAGCGCATTATCTACAGGTGTTTCAGAGGACTTGCAACACTACAGACTCATTATTCAGGGTTAAGAAGTAACCTGGCCTGGGGTGACCTGGGTTCTGTAAGTCCTGATAGCTCAGTTCCTATTGTTCTTTGTCTCTGAGTCTGAGCTATAGTTACCAGCGACAGGGCACAGACACTCTCCTGGCTCAGGGGCCTGACTTCGGCTAGTGTTTGCCACTGTGACACTGCAAAAGCCCAAAGGCAAGAAAGCCAAATGTGAAGCTACAAGGAGAACAGCAGCATGTCTGTGAGCCACTGGGATCAACTGTTGTTTTTTTTTTAAGCAACTGGGTTCCTATAGCCTTCAGAGACACGGGAAGCGAAAGTGCTTCTCAAAGCACAAAGTTATTAGACAAATGGAGCAATAGAAACATTGACACCTGTACACATACACACACACACACACCTAAGATAATTATTGAAACAATTAGCCATGGGTTGGGGAGGGGACCCAGGATCATTGAATATGATGGAGTCTCTTAAAATCTTGATGCCCTTCCTAACTGCCCTGTTAATTTTACAAATGTGCAACGGATTTTCTGTTCAAAGATTCATTTGGAAGGCATTGAGGTCATTCTTTGGCTGGGCTTGTTTTAATTCATATGGCTACTGATGTTTGTCCCTGTGGGTAGAACAGATGTGGTGAAGGCAGGGTGGATTTATACACATGGAAGTGGGCCTCTTCCCAGAATGAGAAATCCTTTGGTTTCCAAAACATTAAAGATGAACTAATAAATCCTAGCTCAGGTACCTAGCAACTGGGCAAGGCTCTATTCATATTCAAGCAAGTCAATCTGCGCTGGCGTTTTCTTGATGTGCCCCTTGGTGATCTCGACGTTGTTGGTAATTTAACAGTCTACTCCACTCTGGGCAATTTCTTCATCTGCAAACCAGAAAGCATAATGGCACCCACACCATTGGGCTGTTGGGAAGATGACATGAAGTGATCCCCATCCAATGCTTAAAACAGAGTCTGGTAAGTAGTAAATGCTCAAAAAGCTGTGAGCTGTGATTATTGTTACTATCAACTTCATCACACATTCTGAGTGGTACCTGCATCTGTCCATTTTCCCAGGTTGGAATCCTTGACCTCGTTCTCAACTAATTTTTTTCTTCCCCCACCGCTCGCGTCTATGCAACCGGTTCCTGTTGCTTCCTCTTCAGTCTGCATCTTCATCTTCACCCTCAAGTGACTTTCTAGGTTGGCCCTATTTCTCTCATTTGTAGTCCCTCACTCGCCCAACCTCTATGTGTGTCCTCACTCCAAACTGTTCCACTTAAAGACAAACCAAAGTGCTCCTCCAATTTCTACGTCAGTGGTTCTCAACCTGTGGGTCGAGACCCCTTTGGTGGTCAAACGACCCTTTCACAAGGGTGGCCTGATTCATAACAGTGGCAAAATGACAATGATGAAGTAGCAACGAAAATAATTTTATGGTTGGGGGGGCGGGGCTACCACAACATGAGGAGCTGGATGAAAGGGTCACAGCATAGGGAAGGCGGAGAACCGCTGCTCTAGGTGTTATTTCTTAGCAGTGCTATATTGAGAAAAGATGTTGAGGTCACATTGGGGCTCAGTGGAATGCAGTGCTGTGATCGATTATCAATGTCTGCCAGGGAGAAGAGAAATGGGGTTGGGGAGGCGGATGGTTCATGGGTTATGAATTTATGGACCCTGCTACTGGATGAAGGGCAAGCCCCATAACAAGGCAGAGAAGGCCTCTATGATCTGAACCATACCTGATCCTCGTGCCTCACCTCTTGCTCCTTGGCTATAACCATACCACACTCTTTCTCGCCGAACTCTTTCCCACCTCCACGTCTTTGCTCATATTGTCTTCCCTGCCTGCAACACTCTGCCCTTTTCACGGGATTCTGACCCATTGTTTTTAAGATTCAGCCCATTTTCTGACCACCTTATCTGAATTGAAGTGATCACAATGCTGACCTAGCTAGTTGCCCACTCCTCCAAGCAGACTATAGGTTTAAAAATGCAGGCCCCATGTCCACTAACTGGTGCATGGTCAAGGCCGTGCAACAAGCACTCAATGAGCACTCATTAAGCACCAAGCACTTTGAATAATCTGGGCTCAACTTGAGAAGTTCTAGAAAGGGTAAGAATGAAACCCTCTGCCTGGGCAAGACTTCACTGAGGAGGGTGCAACTGAGCTGAGCTTTAAAGGTAGAGAAGAGGAAGCCTTTATGGACCAAAAGACTAGCATATGGTGAGTGTCAAAAACTTCCATTTATTGCAAGCTATAGAGGCACAGGCACTGGGCTGCATGCCTTCTATCTCTTTCAGTACAGGCATTTTTAAAGGCCCTGGCCAGCAAAAGAACAGAAAGCCAGGTGGACACCAGTGAGAACTTGGAAGGAGAAAGAATGAAGGATAAGGTAGCAACCTGAGATGAGACTGGGAGAGTGGACTGGAGGGCGAAGAGATGTGGCTTTTTTGCTCTCCACGCATGCCTTGACACAAGGAGCTGGCTTTTTGAACTCCTCAACCTGCCTAATGAAGGGGAGGCTTCACGTTCCCCTTAAAGAAAGACAGACATTCCTTATGCTTGGCCGGACTCTAACTGCCTTTGGGAGTCCCGGCATAGTGCCAATGATGAGCATGTTTGGCTGCTAACTGAAGAGTTGGTGGCGCAAGTTCACACAGAGGCATGTTGGTAGAAAGGCCTGGTGATTTGCTTCCCCCAAAATCCACCATGGAAAACTCGGTGGCGCACAATTCTACTTTGACACATACGGGGTTGTCAGGAGTCAGACTTAACTCAATGACAACTTAAAACAGCAACAACTCTTTGAAGTAGTAAAAGATACCTTGGTGACACCGTGGGTTAGGTACTGGCTGCTAACTACAAAGTCAGCGGTTCAAACCCACTAGCCACTGGGGAGGAGAAAGATGAGGCTGTCTGAGATTGGGTCACTATGAGTTGGAATTGACTCAGTGGTTTGGTTGAGGTGCTGAAGAAGTCACTGGGTGGTTAAGTGCTTGACTGCTGGTGGTTCTCCAAAGAAAGCAAACTAATTGTCTTTGAGTCAATTCTGACTCATAGTGACCCTATAGGACAGGGTAGAACTGCCCCTGTGGGTTTCCAAGATGGTAACTCTTTAGTGGAGCAGACTGCCCCATTTTCCTCCTGCAGAACGACTGGTGGTAGTTTTGGACTACTGAACTCGAAGTTAGCAGCCCAATGTGGAACTGGAGGCTGCCAGATTGTATATACCCAGAGGCTCTATGGAAGAAAGGCTTGGTGATCTGTTTCTAAAAGGTCACAACATATGGAGGGGCAATGAGGTAGACTTGGCTCCATGTCACTTGGCTTTTTGATTAATTTTTTTTAACTGGAGGTACTAAAATTTCCATTTTAAGTTTTGTGTGTTGCTTGCGTAGTCAGGTTTTAAAAGCCCTACAACTAGAACGTGCATGGTCTCTGCAGATGCTGCACTAATCATTCGCATTGCTTTAAAAAAAAACCAAACTATCTTCCCTGCTGCAACTCTCATTCTGTGTGAAGGGGTGTATGGGAGAAGGAAAGTCAGAACAGGAGAAACTAATGGTATAAAGAATCATCTTTCTGTGCTCCCAAACTGTCTGGATTAAAAAAGTATTACTTCAGAAAAGTGCTATCTCAAGATTGTGGATACATACAATGAAGAACTTAGAACCACACAGACACAAAGGCCCTGGCTTCCTTTTGGTTACATGTTGGGCTGTGATCCACAAGGTCAGTAGTTTGAAACCACCAGTTGCTCTATGGGAGAAAGAGGAGGCTTTCTATTCCCTTAAAGAGCTACAGTTTTGGAAACTCACAGGGGCAGTTCTACCCTGTCCTATAAGGTTACCATGAGTCAGAATCAACTCGATGGCAGTGAGTTGTACATTTTATTGTTTGGGGTTGAAAAATGTACATCAATTCAACAATTTTCCACGTGTGCAATTTCACGACATTGATTACATTCTCACCTTCCTTTTCTGAGTGTTCTCCCCATTACCATAAACTCACTGCCCCCTAGGGTTCCTATCAAATCTTTAGGGTTGCTGTTAATTTTATCCCATACAGTTAATACTTAAAAGAGTACAATGCTCAAATGCAGACCTCCCCTCTCTCCCTCAGTTAAACTAAAATATATTTTGGTTTTAAGAAGATTTTAGGGGTTATTTTTGGCGTTAGGTTTAAAGACAAGAAAACAGTCTATCCCTTCCCCATGCCTCTAGAAAGTTTGGAGTCTATAAGAATTTGAATTTTTTATATTGCACCACTCCCCCTTTTTAATTTAATAAATCATTTTATTAGGGCTCATACAACTCTTAACACAATCCATACATACATCAATTGAGTAAAGCACCCTTATACATTCGTTGCCCTCGTCATTCTCAAAATTTTGATCAGGCTTCTTCTACAGAATATTTGATCAAAATGTTCAGTAACAGTAGGTGGACACCATCCTGTTCTGTTCTCATGGCAAAGAAGCAAATTATTCATGGAGTCAGTTAGCAAGCCAGAGCCAATTAGCGAAACACACATTCCCTATCTTCTTCCTCTTCTTATTCTTTCCTCATCTTTCCCTGTGATTCCAGATGAAAAGAGGTCAATTGTTCCTTGGACGGCCACTTGCTTCCTTTCCATTACTGATTCTGTTTCTTAGGGCTGTATGCCACACACAAGAAATGGCAGCAGTAGAGTGCAGACATTCCTGCTGCTAACTTGTAGACAACGTGTCCCAGTCCCCTGATCCCACCACATTTGGGGGAGAATCTCATTCCTTAGTCTTTCAGCAATTGGTTCTGTATGTGAAGATCAGTCACAAACAAGAAAGAAATATTGAAAAAGGAGAGTACGGGTGTGTTCCAAATTTAGCTTCCCTTCCAACCTCTGCCCATATGGTCGGTGGTTACAAAAATGATTATGGAGCCAACAAAATGTAACTTGACACTAGAGTTCCACTCTAACTCTATGAAACCAGGGCTAATACCAGCACACGGTATTCATTTGTCTTAATGCCATCTGATGGAGACTGAACTCTCAGCTTGGGGCTCCAGTGAGCTGGCCTACAAGACTCCCATCAAGGCTTAGGGTGCGGCTGATAAGATTGCCATTGGTTAGCAGCGAGAGTTCAGTGGCAACCTATTATCTCAACATGGAATATAGAATTTTGAGGGGAAAATATATAAATATAAAATCTGGGAAGAAATACACACCAAAAAATCTGGGAATAAATAGCCAAGGATTTACTCAAATCTGTCCCCCATGTAAATAGTTTCAGAGGTACCCAAATTGAGGGGTTCATTCCTTTATCAGCATAACTTCTTATTTTCTGTGATTAGCTACCAATGGTGTTGCCCTGACTTCTGATGACCCCATGCTCAATGGGACTGGCCCTCTGTGATTCACAGGCTATTCATTAGCTGATTTGTTGGGTCTGTCTCCCTAGTTTGTCTTAGTCTGGAATCTCTGAGGAAACCTATTCGGCACCATAGAGACAGGGAAGCCTTTTCTGGCAGGCATTTTCTAGTCATGCATGTGGGGCATTGGCCAAGGATCTGGGACCCTTGTATGGGAAGTGAGAATGATACTACTGAAACCCCTAGTGAAAAGATTTAAGGGCAATAAAACACACCCAACCCCCTACACATGTACCCCCTCTCAGTAATGTGCTGAGAAATGCTTACCAATTTTCTCACTAAAAGAAAAGTATGCCTATCAATTTATTTGAACATAAATAGCAAATAAGAAAAATGTATGGTAAATTTCATGGCATATTCCACATAGCCACTTGTTCCTCACAGATGCTTTTCTAGTTTCAATGCCAGACTTGTCCCCGCATTGGTTTTTGCCTAAGGTTATGAGTGATGACCAAGGGTAGTTCCTACAGTCATGCGGGTTAGTACACATTGGTACACGTGACGAGAATGTCAAAAGTGGACTAACAAAGATGTGTTCAGAATGTCACTCCTTGGTTAATAACACGCATGACTTCTTTGTAAAATGAGAATAGTATTTGAAAAACAGGAGGGCTAATTTCTTCACGTTCTTGCTCTATATGCAATATAATAGCCATGGAGACACATTCTGTTATCTTCACTATTAACAAGACCCCCATCACATTCTATAGGCCAGACCATCAACAAAAACAAGAGATCAAGTCCTAATGTACAGCTTTTGCTAATCATGGTGTGAATATTTCCCGTGACCAATTTCAAGCTACCAATGTGACCACACAGAACAGAATTGAGAACCGTGTAGTCAGGCACTGCTGAACATCCATGATATGTTCTGTGAAATAAGACATTAACATGGTTTGGATGTAGTGAAAACACCACATTTCATACAGGCAGACTCCAGATTATGAACGAGCTCCAATCCTAAATCGGTCTTAGGACGAAGTTGTATGTGAATCAGACCAGTTTGGTATGGTGCTTATCTAACACGAGTCAGTCAAATGTTTGCCTTCGTATATAGTATATAGCGTACTTTTCGATGCCATAAAAAAAGAGAAACATTTCCAGATACACTCAAGGCTCATTAACATGATAATACAGAAATAATAATAGTGTTTTTATGCGAGTCACAAAGCGGCATCTGTTTGTTATCATAAACCATTGTCCAAACCTACTGCCGTGGAGGGTTTCCAAGATCCTAAATCACTATGAGAGTTCCACAGCTTCATCTTTCTCCCAGAGTGGTAAGGGAGTTGGATCGGCTGAACTCATAGTTATCATCCCACAGTACCACTAGGGCTCCTTATGAACTATTGTATGTACCTCAAAATTTTAATATAATAGGGTTTATGGGGGTTGGAACCATGAGCCTTAGCCATGGTTGGATGTTGCCCTTGCAGATGTTATGTGGCCATGACTATATATAGTATTTTCAGTACATAGATCCAATAGAAATAAATAATCCCAAGAAAATAGATAGTAGTAAAATTCAATACAATAACTAGGGTATGAAAGTATATAGAGTATACTACCTTTGTTTTTGGTAGAATTTGTTTCACTATAAAATCTTATGATTTGATTTTAAAAAATAATTGCGTTTAACAACTGGAACACAAAAATCCTGAAATTTTAAAACTAATTAATTAATTATTTAAAAACTCTTTTAAAAGCATCTTATTAGCGGCTCTTACAGCTCTTGTTACAAACAAAACATCAATTGTATGCAACATATTTGTACATAGATTCCATCGTTCTTTTCTAGACATTTATTTTCCATTGAGCCCTTGGGATCAGGTCCTCTTTTTTCCCCTCCTTCCTCCTCTACCCAACACTCTTGGCCCCTTGATAGATTATAGATTGTTAATTATTTTCAAATCTCCCAAAAATGCTCAAATTTTTACAATGGACTCTGGTGATACCGTACAAGCTAGTTCCAGATCACCACTGGCCTCCTTCTACTTAGACAGCGTTGCTTAATTGCTTATTTTAGTTTTGGTTAAAAGTATGCAAACCATATACAACTTCTATAAGTACAATTCAGTGTCATTGGTTAGTCTTCACATTGTGTTACTATTCTATTTAGTTCCTACTTATTTCACCTTCAATGACTGAAAAACTCACTGCCATTTGGGTTGATTCCGACAGGAACCCTATGAAGACATGGTAGAGCTGCCCCTGTGGGTTTCCAACAGTGTAAGTGTTTATGAGAGGAGAACGCCCTGCCTTTCTCCCAGGAGAGGCAGGTGGTTTCAAATGGCTGATCTTGCTGTGCTACCAGGGCTCCTTCCACTGATTTGGACTCCACAACAACAAGAAAAACCAAAACCACCATGTCACGTGATCCTGTAAGACAGAGTAGAACTCCGTATAGTGTTTTCAAGGTAGTCAGTCTTGAGGGGACCAGACAGCATCACCATTCTCCCATGGAGATGGAGGTAGGGGTTGGGGGACTAGCTTCATTGGCCCCGTACAAGTCTCAGCTGTGATTTAGAGTGCTATTGTCATTTGGTATCATATAGATAATTCATTAGGACCGTGTGGAGTCTATTTCACCCTGGGATCCAAGGAGAAGGAGGACTATAGGCAGAGGCATACAGAGTAGGCTACATGTAGCTGCTTAACCAGTGGGGCTGCTCTGCTACTTAGAGCAGTACAGAAGGGGAACATAAGCATTTGGACAGAGAGATTTCTAGGTCTGTGGAATAATCGCATAATTAAAATGTGTGGCTTGCATCTTCTAGGCCCTTGAGTCATTTCCATTTTGTAGTAATTCATTTACATTGTACTTTCCAAAATGAGTGGTCTGTGAAAGAACTGGCAAGAGAGAAAACTGCCTGGGTCCTTCCTTCACCCCAATAGCTGGAGACAACCTGGTCTATTGTCTGCAGAGGGGAGAGATTGGATGCTATGAGAGAGGAGTGTGCACCAGGCAATTCAGCCAGCAAAGTTAAGCATTTATGGCTGGGGGAGGGGCTGGATCCCAGGATTGCTTTTCTAACACAGGAGCAGGAAGGCCACAAGCCTGGAAACAATTGGGGAGAAATGAGAACGGGATTCTTGTAGTAGCAAAACAAATCCAGAGGCTGTGAGTGACAGAGGATGTTGAAAGAATTGCTCCCTGGAAAAGTTTCTGCCATTCCAAGGATCCATTTGTAGCAGGAGAATAGTTACAGAAAATCATAATTGGTGACATGTGCTCAAATACAAACCAACCAGAGATTCCCTTCTCTACTCTTCTGTCCTGCCCCCCTGTCTGCCTGAAATAAAGAGGGAAAAAAAAGCCCTCATTGCTTTGCTTCACCCTCTTGGTTCACTTATGCTTTCCTTACACATTTTTTTGTCATCAGCTCATGGCGTCTCCATGCTCTTCAGGACCTTGGAAGTCAAGAGCCCAGCATATCGGTATCTATCCACTCCATAACAGTCCCTCCTACCTGAAGCCAATCTTTGTTATTTGGTTATCTAATTTCTAGTTAGGGCAATGTGGTTTGGTGTTAGAATTCTCACCTTCAATGTGGAAGACGGAAGTTTAACTCTTGGCCAAAGCAGACCCCACCCATCTGTCCATGGATGCTTGCATGTTGCTATGATGCAGACTAGAGTTCTGCAGAGACTCCAGACTAAGCCAGCCTAGGAATAAAGGCCTAACCACAGCTTTCTCTGGGATCAAAAGAAGTGGTGGTACTCACATTCCACTACTGACCATACTAACCAGGGACATAGCAGAAGGTCGCAGATGGGATAGGAGAAAAATGTAGAGTGAAACAAATTCCTAAAAAGGGTCTGAGGAACCTCTATCACCCTAATATAATCTTTGGATTTGGATGTGTAGATCAACTTTCAGCCAAATAATAGACCGACTTATAAAGTAAACAGCATCACTTATGACAAACACGAGGTCAAATGGTCAATATTTACTCTGAAGCAAAGATGAGAAGGCAAGGAGGGAAAGGGAAGCTAGATCAATGGAAACAGAACAGACAGAATGGAAATAATGGAATGCCGACACAGTATGCACATCATAACGGAAGTCTTGGAACAATTTGTCTAAGGCATTCATTGTTAAACAATAATAAGATGGAAATTGAGCTACCATATGATCCAGCAATCCCCTACTGGGTATATACCCAGAAGAGACAAGAAAAAAATCACGGCCAGACATCTGTGTTCCAATGTTCATCATGGAACAGTTCATAATTGAAATGAGTTGGAAACAACAGACAAATGAATTTCAAAACTGTGGGACATACATACAATGGAGTATTACGCATCCCTAAAAAGCAGTGATGAACGCATGAAGCACATCGCCACATAGGAAGAACTGAAGGAAATTATGCTAAGTTAAGCAAGCCAAACACAAAAGGACAAGTACAACATGAGTCCGCTGAGGTAAGCACAAAAAATCCAAAAGGGGCACAGGGAAGAAGCTACTGTATACATACATTTCTGGGGTGAGGTCCAGGTAATATGGCAGGGGTCAGACTAAACCCAGGGATGCATATGGTATACCACTAAAAAGGAGGAGGTGGGAAAGACATGGGTAGCTGGGGAACAGGGCACTAACCCACCTGAGGGGAGGGTGTTGTTTAGGTCTCTACAGGGAAAGAGGAACCAGATTTCAACCTGGTGCTCTAAGACAAAAACGCAACACACTGGCATGAAGCAGGGAATGAATAGAGAGGCCTGAGGGACCGACCCCATTACCAACTAAGTGGACAGCCTACCCTTCCCCCAAGAAGAATTTACTTCAGAGGACAGCACTGAAGCTACAGCTCAAGGAGAGGGACATGTCAGATCAGAGCACACAGGAGTCAATGAGGGGGGAGGAAAAAAGAGTGAAGCACATCCTGGCCCACCAAGCCCTGAGGACAATATTTCTGCTCAGAGCAGTCAATACAGAGAGAGAGAGGACCATAGGGCCGGCCTCAACAGGAGACATGACATTCCCCACTGACCCATATCACCATGGGGGACAACACTGGAGGCACACAGCGGGAATTGTGCCCGCCCTGACCCCACCACACCCAGGTGAGACGCCGGAGTGTGTGCAACAGAGCAGCAAGGGAGTAGAGCAATGAAGTCCCCAGGGAACACCAAAAATAGACAATAGGGCCAGGGCCTGGTGCTCCATCAGAGTTGACTGGAAAACACTCATAAAGGAAAACAAATAGACCTTGAACTATTCATAGGCTTTTCTCTTTTTTCTGTTGTTGCCTTTTGTTGTTGTAGCTATTGTTTTATTTTCTATCGTTGCTTTGTTGTGCTGTGTTTTGTGTTTGTGCATATTGTTATCGCTGCATGTCTATCTGGATGGGATAGGTGGGATAAACAAGCCAGAAGAGAGACCAATGGGGTGACAGTTCTGGGGGGACATGGGAGAGGGGAAGTGGGGGAAAGGAAGTGGGTGTTAACAAACCCAGGGACAAGGGAACAAGTGACTGAAAACTGATGGTGAGGAGGGTGGAGGAGATATGGTAGGGCTTGATCAAGGGCAATGTAACCAAGAGGAATTACTGAAATGCAAATGAAGGCTGAACATGATAGCGGGACAAGAGGAAAGTAAAAGGAAATAGAGGAAAGAGCTAAGAGGCAAAGGGTATTTATAGAGATCTAAATACAGGCATGTACATATGTAAATGTATTTATATATGACTATGGGTAAATATATCTATGTACATATATTTATAGGTTTAGTATTAAGGAAGTAGATGGACATTGGGCCTCTACACAAATACTCCCTCAACACAAGAACACTTTGTTCTAATAATCCGGCACTCTGAGATGATCACCTTCCCACCACGATTGCAGAAGAGAAAGTGAGTGCATAAGCAAATGTGGTAAAGAAAGTTGATGGTGCCCGGCTATCAAAAGACATCGCATCTGGGGTCTTAGAGCCTTGAAAATAAACAAATGGCCATTTAGCTGAGAAACAACAGAGCCCACTTGGGAGAAGCACACTAGCCTGTGTTATCATGAGGTGTCGATGGGATCAGGTATCAGACATCAAAGACCCAGTGCAAAAAATCATAATGTGAATGAGGGTGGGGGGAGTGCAGAGTGGAGACCCAAAGCCCATCTGTAGGCAGAAGGGTTGTGGGGAGAAGACAAGCCAGTTAGGGTGCAGTATGTCACTGATGAAACATAAAGCGTTTCTCTGGTTCTTTAATGTCCCACCCCACTATCATGACCCTAATTCTACCTTACAAATCTGGCTAGACCAGAGCATGTACATGGGTTCAGATAAGAGCTGGAAACACAGGAAATACAGGACAGATAAACTTCTCAGGAAAAATATGCCATACCAGGAGGGGAAGGGGAAGGTGGGGGGCCAAGGGGGAACCGATCACAATGACCTACTTATAACCCCCTCCCAGGGAAGATGGACAACAGACAAGGGGATAAAGGGAGACATTGGACAGTGCAAGACATGAAAAATAATAATTAATAAATTATCAATGGTTCATGAGGGAGGGAGAGAGAGAGGGAGAAGGAAAAAAAGGAGGAGCTGATACTAAGGGCTCAAGTAGAAGGAAAATGCTTTGAAAATGATGATGGCAACATATGTACAAATGTGCTTGAGACAATAGATATATGGATGGATTGTGATAAGAGTTGTATGAGCCCCCAACAAATTGATTTAAAAACAACAAAAAGAGAAGTCACAGCAACACCTTTCTACCAACTGTTGACCTTACAAGTGTCTAATTGTAAAAACAAGGGTTTAACCACTGTACCACTAGTGCTCCTTGGGAGCCCACTGGAATTGCTTCACTTCTGTTTGTCAGTTCAGTTATAAGTTTTTGGCCTGCTCGCTCCCTGAAAGTCTCCCTTCTCTGTTCCAACCAGCTGAGCACTGAATCCCTCTTAGCCACCCTTTCTATCCTCAAGAAATGACCAATTCTAGGTGAAGCAGTCCAGCCAATGTGGTTTCCCATCCAAATAAAATCACTTGGCCCCTTTAGCCATAGTCATACATCCAACCAGCTCCCCTCAATATGAAAACGGATTATAAATTATAATTTTAGCATGCCAAATTGCTTGTGATATGGGCTATGCATTGAGCTGCTAATCACAAGTTCAGTAGTTTGAACCCACCAACTGTTCCTCAGGAGAATGGCAAGACTCTCTTATTGAAGAGTGGCAGTCTCAGCCACCCACAACAGGGCAGTTCTACCCTGTGGCTAGGGTCACTATGAGGCAGATTCCACTCGATGGTAGTGCATTTTGCTGTTTGTTTGGATCCTTCACATGCCTCCAATTCTTAGTTACCTCTCTGTAAGGCCCATCATCAAGGACGCTACTTACAGTACATCCCTAATGAAAGCTCCAGAGCCTACCAACTCAGATAGGGAAGTATCACAGGACAGCAGACTTCAGGCTCTCGCCCCACACATCTAGTGTCTGAAAAACAGAGAAGCCATGTCAGCGGCCATTGAGTCAATCCCAGCTCCTGGAGATCCCATGTGTGTCAGTGTAGACCCGCATTTTATATGGTTCTGACCACATGACCATGATCTTTCAGAAGTAGATCACAAGACCTTTCTTATGATATACCTATGAGTGGATTGGAACCACCAAGTAGTTGGTTAGTAGCTGAATGCTTGACCGTTTGTTCCACTCAGGGACTCCCAAAGTATCTCAAATGATGTTGACATATCCTCATTTTTCACTTTCTGAATCTTTTCAGGAAACTCTTACTCAGACTTCACTGCCAAAGAGTCAATTCTGAATCATAGTGACCCTATCATAGGGCTTGTGAGGCTGTACATCTCTACGGGAGCAAACAATCTCATTCTCTTTTGGACAGGTCATCTCATAGCCAAAGCTCACAACTAAGCCCCTGTTTGTGAGCCCTAATCCCAGAACAAAGCCCTAGGTTGGGGAGTGGGGGGAGCTGGGATTGGCTATTTTGTCTATCTGTCATCAA
Source organism: Tenrec ecaudatus (assembly GCF_050624435.1). NCBI lineage: Eukaryota > Metazoa > Chordata > Mammalia > Afrosoricida > Tenrecidae > Tenrec > Tenrec ecaudatus. The sequence goes on from NC_134548.1 coordinate 148,813,027, forward strand.
GAACCACCTGGTCTGTAGCTGTGAAAAGTGCTATTACTGTAAGCTTTCCTGCCCTCAGATTCCATGTGGCGTTTGATCTCTAGAAGTGGAGATCAAGGCAAAAAGCAGTATGTTTGTAGCTGAGAGGAAGGTAGACTGGAAAGAATCAGTGGCTGCTTCCCGACCTCCCCAACTCGTTGTCCACCCCTGCCCTCACCAGCCAACTATCACCAAAGAAAACAAAACCTAAGTAGCGGTGATGCTTTCAAGATGTAGATGCCTACTACTGTTGGGCCTCTGGTTGTTTGCACAAGTCGGCCCACATATTTGTCATTGTTTAAATACTTTCTCACTTCAAACCACCCCAGGCTAAAACCAAGTTAAGGAGCACTGGCAGTCCCCAGATTACAGACCAGTTTTGTTCCTCAGATGGTCTTTAAGTGGCATTTGTCCATATTTCACTGGGCGAAAGACCAGGGCGTCTGCTCCCGTGGAGATTTACAGCCTTAGGAAACCCTATGGAGCAGTTCTATGCTGTCCTATAGGTTTGCTATGAGTCAGCACTGACTCTCTGGAAGTGGATTTGACTGATGTTTGTTTTTGTGGGTAATTGCTGTTAATCACATATCTATCTTAATATATAGTGTACTTTTTCACGGATAAAAGGCTTCCTGGAGGTATAGTGGTTACCTATGGGGCTTTAACCACAAGGTCAACAGTTTAAATGTACCAGCTGTTCTGAAGGAGAAAAATGAGGCTTTCTGCTCTTGTACAAAGTTACAATCTCAGAAACCTACAGGTGCACTTCTATCTTGTCCTTTATAGTCACTGTGAGTTGTTATTGAGTCAATGGCACTGATTTGGGGGTATTTTTGAGGGGTCAGGGGCCTATGAATTAAAAACTATCGATTACTAAAGCATCATTAGTTAAATAATATAGTAACAGCAATAATAGTGTTCTGAAGTGTGTGGCAAAGTCATGCTTGTTTGTTATCATAACCATTGTGTGCTGCCAACATCATAGGCAATGGCCAGTGACTAAATCCCCACTATACCCTGAACCATCCTCTGGCAGTGAAAGACAGGATCTCAGTCCTCTCACACCCTGACTCGCCCTCCCACTGTTGTTGGGAGTATGGGACCCTGTTTGAGCTAGGGATGAGGCTAAAATGAAGTTGGACCAGGGCAGAAGATGGCTGGGGTTCAAGGTCTTCACTCCATGGTTGGCTCCCAAAGCACTACCCTGTTGATGGTGCAGGGAGAAGCTGGGTTGTCACCTACAGGCTCCCACCCAGCCCAGGACCCCAATAGCCCTAGACAAAATCCACGACAGTTCTAGGAGTGCAGTAGAGGCTCTGTTGTAGCTGCTACCACCTTCCAGGGCTTTGGGGCTATTAGGCATGTATAGGGAATGCCCGTCAGCTGCTGCAGGACACCACTCAGCTCCTTCTCTTGCACTCATTAGGAGAGGGTAAAACTGCCCCTGTGGGTTTCTGAGACGGCAACTTGATGACAGTAGAAAGTCCCATCATTCTCCTGCAGAGTGGCTGATGGTTTGGAGCCTTATGAATATCAGCCCAACTTATGACCACTGTGCCACTAAAGCTCCGTACAATCTCTGGGTTTCATCTCAACACATAGCATGTTTACTTCATAACTATGGATGGTATGGAAACGGAACTTTTATAGGCCAGGAACTGCCTGTAATTGAAAATGTCATCTTTGGAGAGGGAGAAGGGATAGGATATAAGAAGGAAAATTGTGGGCCAGAGTGTTTGGAGCTACCTTTTTAAAGCCGAAGACTTTCAGGTGGCTCAAACTAAGATCTAACCCAAAGGCGCTAAAGGGATATTGATAATATTACTCTAAGTGAGCATGCTCCTGACCTTCCACAAAGTACTTATAGAGTACTATCATCTTCGCTAATTAGGAAACTGAGCCTCAGAAAAGATGAGTGACAATCTAAGACCACACAATGGGCAAGTGGCCAAGACAGAACTGAGGCCCACTTGATTTGACTCTATAGAGAGCATTCGCTTACTTCCCTGTATATCTCAGATTTTAGCAGCCTTGGAGTAAGAAGGAATCCTGTTCATATGTCAGATGGTATCTACCTTCTAGTGGATGACACAGGGCTCCCTTATACTGAGGTCACATTCTGAGGAAAGAAGGCTGGAGAGAAGCTGTTATTTGAGTGTTCTAGGGATGGGGTTCTTAGTGGAAAGCAACCTACAAAGTCAATGTCAAAGAAATGAAGAGTGGGTTTCCACAGGCAGCCAAGAAGCAGAACCTGGTGGCTCAAACTATAGAAAACCTTGTGGGAAAATGGGCATACTTTGTTCCTGGACTAGTGACCAATAAATAGCAACATTTCTGTATCTACATGTATTGTAAGCTCTGCACAGGACTCAACAAATCCCCCATTAAAAAAAACCCCAAACACCTAACAGGACATTTCATTACCCTATAGGATTAAAAAAAACGAAACTCATTTAATAGGCAACATGATTTGTTCTAAAGCACTAAGATGTTGCAGAGGTCACCTGTGAAAAAAAGCTCCTCCAGCGGGTGGGTTGATCCTTTGCCCCGGAACAACCCTTTTAATGAATTCATGAGTACAAAGTGACTACCAGTGCATGTTTATGAAGGTTTGCCTTGGCAATTCAGTACAGTTAAGCCACTGACGTGTCCTTCTTCCCCTCTCCTGTAAGCACAGGGTTTTAAGGATTAGGAAGGTACAGTTCCACTTGATCCACTCAAAACAAAACAACTGAAAGAATAGAAATTGATTGGCTTTAAAAAAAAAGATTGTTTTTGTTGCCCAGATTGGAGTCATGGTAGAGATGGAATATCTGGGTCAGAGGCTCCTAGGCCCACAGCTGTAAAGTCGGAATTGGCTTCCCCCACAGTACTACTGGGACGAGGTTACCTGCCTGCTAGGGGGTTGACAGAGAACCACTGCCAGAGACTGGCCTAGGCCTGGATTTCACCTTCATCCTCACCCTCAGCCAGGGGGCAAGTGGCAAGTTTTCTCTTTTCAGTCCCCACACTGAGATTCCAAGGGCTGCAGGTCTTTACGGGCCACCATTGTCACAGAAATATTTATTTACCACCGGCAAGAAGCAGCTGGTTGGTTTTAATATTAGTTCAGGCTCCCAGCTCCAGACAGGTTACAGGAACTTGCTTCCTCACCACACACCCATCCAGGTTCAAGCCCCCTATATTCCTGTGTAGCAACAAGGAGCATTTCTACCTCCTACAGGGTAGTTCCTTGTTCCTCATCAAAAGAAATGAGCTTTCATAGCGTCCAAGGTTGCTGTGTCCCCTTCTTTGGCCCACCTTGAGATAAGATTGTCTTGGTGTTTGGTCTCTCTTCTTTTCTGTGACTCAAAGTTATCAAGATGCCAAGCCCAGCCAGAATGTTCTGGTTGTGCCCACAGAGCAGTGCATGCTGGAGCAAGAAGAAATGTAAGGTGTGCAGGAGTGGTAATGGCAGCTCTGGGACATGAGAGTTTCTTGCTGAGAGTTGCTTGGTGAGTGGCTACTGCAACTGTGTATCCAACAGCAGGGTGTGTGTGTGCGGGCGTGTGACTGTGTGGGTGGGAGTAAGGACTTGGCAGAGTTGGGGCAGATGCTTAGTCATCACATCTTGTTTGTTTGGGAGACCTGGCCAGATCTTGTAAAGCTTCTCAGGAAACAGTCCCAGCCCAGCTTTCCAAACAACTTCCACCAAGAGCTTCCACCAGGCCATTAAGTAGGAACAATGATGGTGGCAGTCCTGAAACAAGAGTCAGTTCTTTGCACCAGGTCCACTGAGGTGCAGATCTGTCTTTGGAGGGTCGCCATTGTATGGATGCAAACATGCTTTCAAATAGACAGGACAAAGGCAATCTCAGCAGAAAATATATACAAAGCTAGAGATGCTGAGAAAGTGCTTTGGAGATTGCGGAATGATCTTCCTCCTCCTCTGGTTGTTATAACAATTTGTACAGCCTCTTCACACTCATGATCACATTTCACAATAGGTCATTAGAAGTAGGCAAGGATGAATTACACCACCCCCTCCTCCATTTTAAAACTGGAGAAAATGATAAGGGCAGCCAAATGAATTGCTGAAAGTCAAATTGTTAGCAAGTGCTCCGGGACTAGACCTCAGGTCTCATAACTTGTAAGGATGTCTGGGCCTTGTCATTCTTGAGTATATCTCACATGAATTTAGAGAACATCTCAAGGACAGACTTGACAAACTGAACACTAATGACAGGTCCTGATGAGCTAGGGAATAACAACAAGAACAACTTACAGGAAGAAAGCAGAATAAAGAAATGAAAGAATACATAAACAAACATCTTTTAAAATACCCAAACTCGCTGCCATTGAGTTGATTCGACTCATAGCGACCCTAAAAGGACGAACATACTCAGCATATCTCGAGCTGAAAGAACAGAAGAGAAATTTCAAGCCTCGAGTTGTTACTTTTGAAGGATTCTATGGGCAAAATGTTGAGTAGTAGTATGGGAAGCATCCAAAAACGAGAGAGAGCGAGCTAGGAGAAGTAGTCACTGTACTAGAAAGAATTGACACTCAACCATTTCAAGAGGTACCATATGATTGAGAACGGATGGTAGTGATGGGGAAAACGCAAGCTGCACTGAAGGCCTGACCAGAAGAACAAGGCTCCAGATATTGATGGAATACCAGTTGAAATGTTTCAACAAGCTGATGAAGGACCGGAAACCTTTGCTGATCTATGCCAATAAAATTGGAAGCCATCTACCTGTTCAACTGACAGGAATAAATACATATTTATGCCCATCACAAAGAAAGGTGATCCAACACAATGCAGAAACTATCTAACTGTCATTACCATCACCTGCAAGTGAAGTTTTTCTGAAGAGAACTCAACAAAGGTCGCAGCAGTAGATGGATTAAGAATAAGACTTAGCACTAGGGATTTCACTGCTGACAGCAGATGGGTCTTGGCCGAAAGCAGAGATACCAGAGAAGTGTTTACTTGTGTTTTATTGACTATAAAAAGGTATTTCACTTTGTGGATCATAAAAAAAACTATGGAGAACACTAAATTGTGCTCATGAGGAACCTGTACATAGACCAAAAAGCAGTTGCTTGAACAGAACAAGGGAATATTTCATGGTTTAAAATCAGGAAAGGTGTGCGTCAGGATTGCATTCTTTCACCATTTTCAATCTGTGTGCTGAGCAAATCAACCGAGAAGCTGGATGATATGAAGAAAAATGTGGCATCAGGGTTAGAGGAAGGCTTATAAACAACCAGCGATATGCAGATGACACAGTCTTGTTTGCTGAAACAGGAGAACTTGAAGCACTTGCTGATGAAAATCGACTGCAGTTTCACTACATATTTCAACTCATTGTAAAGAAAACCAAAGCCTTCACAACTGGACCAACATCATAATAAACAGCGAAAAGATTCAAGTTGCTCAGGATCCACACATTCAATGCCCATAGAAGAGGCAATGAAAAACAATCAACTGATATATATATATATATATATATATATGAATGATGTACTGCATTGGGCAAATCTGCTGCACAAGACCTCTTTAAAGTTTGAAAGAGCAAAGATGTCATTTTGAGGACTAATGGTGTGCCTGGCCCAAGCCACAGTATTTTCAATGAGCTCCTATCTATGTAAAACCTGAACACTGGATCAGGAAGGACACAAGCACTGCATGTGAATTGGGTGCTAGTGAAGACTACTGAAAGTATCATATGCTGCCGGGAGGATAAACAAATCTGTCTTGAAAGAAGCACAGTCAGAATGCTAGCTTTTCTCTCACATGCTTTGGACATGTTATCAGGTAGGTAGGACATGACACCATGCTTAGTAAATGGAGAGGTGACGATTAAGAAAAGGACTATCAGGGAGATGGATCAATTCACTGACTACAAGTAATGGCTCAAGTGTAGCCATTGTGAGGATGGTAAAGGACTCAACAACAACAAAAGAGGCTTGCCCTAGGGCACGTGGCTAGGTGGAAGCAGAGTCAGGTATAGAACCCAAGCACCCTGCATTTGCTCCAAAAGAAGGGATCAAAGCAGCCAGAGAAATCAGCTGACAGGCCCATTTGTTGGTTCAAGATCTGTTCATGAACACAAGGGAGGTAGAAGAGTCTTGGCGCTTAGTCCCCAGTTGTCTTGTGGAGAAAGCACTTTGGAAATAGAGAAGCGAAAGATGCTAAAGGCACTCGGGGTGTCAGGTCTAGGTGGTTAAATAAATGTGGACGAATCACGAAGACCCAATGGACGTTTCCTCAGATTAGGGAGGAAATCATGGCATAGTGGAGAGCCTGTCACTCCAAATAACTAGTTTGCCATGGTTCCAGACAATTGCCAGTGAGTCTCTTTTTCCACTGGAAGTGTCTCAAAAGGGACCCGAGGAACTCCAGGCTGGTAGAATCACTGAACACATGAGGTAAAGTGTAAGTGTTTGGGGATAGGGCATCCTCGTCCCTGTAAATGAAATTACCTGCCATGTGGACCAGGTTTTTGTTTGCAAAGCATTTCAGGTTAATCATGCCTAAGGAATTGGCCAGAATTACTGGAAAGGGTCAATGTACATGGGGCCAGAGAGAAATCAGTGGATGTAATCTACTGAGATTCCTGAAAGAGCCTTGACAAGGACTCACGCCCACCATTGTTTAGAATACGTTTAGGTTACCATGGAATTGGGGAGCCGTGTTTTGAAATGGATAAGGAAGTGGTTGCAGAAGCACTAGGAAACCAAGGGGAGAGATGAGCAGGCACTTCTGCATAAGAGGAGCCTGTTGATGCTGTCTGGTAAACATCGACTTGCTAACCACAAGGTTGACAGTTTCAACCCACCAGCTGCTCTGAGGAAAACAGTTGAGGTTATCTGCTTCTGTAAAGATGGACAGACGAGGCCACCCTACCAAGTGTTGACTTGGTGGAGCTTATTCTGGAGAAGGGAGTTCTTGGATGGTGAAAATGATTATGCACTCAACTGCTCACAGAAAAATGGGTGGTTTGAACTTACCCCTGAGAAACCCTAGAAGAAATGCCTGGCAATCAGTTTCTGAAAGGTCACAGGTATGACAACCCTAAAGAGGGCAGTTCTACTCCTCAACACACGGTGTCTCTATGACTCAGAATGGATTCGACAGCACCTGGTATTCTAGAAGAAGGAGGGCAGCGGCAGGTCACAGGATAGCATCAGTGCCAGGAGCAGTTAACATGTTGGTGAATCATCTGGGCGACTGTTAGCCAGCTATCAACTTTTCCAGGACAGCAAAATGCAAATGCTGGGTTTTTAAAGATTGTATTGTCGAGCAAAAGAAAGAAGATTATGAGTGGCTCACAGTGTGGGCTCGGCAACCTGATGGCCGGGCTCTGCACCCAACCTCTACCCCAGTGACCACACAAGCAGCCGTTTCCTCATCTGTTCATTGGTGATGATAAGAGGTCCTATTCACATGATAGGAGACAATACATGTAGCATTCTAGCCGAGTCCTTAGATTGTGGCATGTGTCTGATAAACTTTTGCATCTATGACCTTTACAGCTAGTATTTTTTACCAACATGCCTCTTACAGGTGGCCAGGCTCTGAATGTTCATGTTTTCCCTAGGAATGGAACTACTTTGGAGTCACTGCAGACTATAGGTTTCCTTATTCAGAGAATTGAGATAACTGAGATAGTTGTGAAAGGTTTGGTGTCAGGGAAAGAATGACGATAGAGCATCTAGTATGTGCAAAGACATTGAACTAGGTGGCTCGTAATCACCACGTATGGAGTCAGAATTCAAATGCAGGGTTGTTCTACTTGAATACGTATTTTCTTTTCTCTGTATCCTACTTAAACTGGACCGAGAGAGATGGCTCAGACTTAAGAAGGATCTGAAAGCTCATGATGTAAAACTAAACGTGGGCAATGTAATACAGATTTAAACAATAACAGTAAGTTATGGAGGTTCATGGGTCAGAAGCTGCTCTTATCAAAGAAGGAGAGTGGGGGTGGGGGGGGGGGAGCTGCTGGTGGAAAGTGAAGCTGGAATGGCAAGGTCAGGCTACATCAAAAGGCCTGTACAACTCTGCTAAAGACTCGACTTTATCCTCAAGGCAACAGGGACAGGATGAAGCCATCTGAGCTAGAGAGATGTTTGAGATGTTTTGGAAAGATTAACCTGGCAGCTGTGTGAGATGAATTTGATGAAATGATGGAACCTTCTGCCTGGATCTCTGATACTTTGTTCTCAAATATGCTAGCTTAAGGTTTTCCATACTCTTGCCTTAGCCTGGTTGCTTGGAGACTACTTAGGGTGTGACTACAATTGCATACACAGTAGAGTTGAAGTGGAGAAGAGAAAGAATGCAGTGACTGATGCAGAAAAAATCACACACACACACACACACACACACACACACACGGATCAACAAGGATTTAGGGCCCAACTGAATATGAGGGGCATGGGAGAAGAAAAAGTCAAATATGACTTTAGTTTGAAGTCTCAGTGAAGGGGGGTGGGGGAAGGGGAATGATGGCAGCATGAGAAAAAGAAGACTGTGAATGGTGGAGCCACTTGGTGAGTTAGATTGGTGACGTGCTTTGTTTGGCATAATGATGGGGGACAGCCAGGTAGAAATGACTAGTATGCATCTGCAGATGGGAGATTGTAGCTCTGGAGAGTAGTCAAGGCTAGAGGTAATAGCTGTATAATTATCTCTGAAGTAGTGTTCTATAATAGTTCAAACAGTAAGAGTGAATTCTCATTTCCCTATAGAAAAATCCTGATCAAAAGAGGGAAAACACTAACAGAATTTCACATTCTCACTGGACCTAGACTTACTGGAGCCATGGATGCAACTTGAAACTATTGCCCTGAAACTCCTTGAAACTATTGCCCTGAGATCATCTTTAAATGCCCTTCTCCATAAAAGATCCCCAGAAGTCATCTTGAAAAAAATCAACACTAGTTTAGCTTTAACTACTAAGGAATATCTAGCTTGAGCATGGTATTCTTTTAAGGGCTCTCTATATGAGAACAATACATCCAGAAGAGTTTTCATTCCCAAGTATGGGCATATGTAGCCCAGAGCTGAACGGGCATGAATCAGTTACCTGCAAGGAAGCGAAGCTGGTTCTTCACTTTTACTATCCCATCACCAGAGCCTCCGATGCATTCATCTTCATCATCGCCGCAGTCTCCACTGGCAAGTTCTTCCTCATCCAGGTTTTTATCCTGAACCTGACCTTTAGGTACAGACATGGTTCTCAGGAGCTGAAATGAAACAACAAGGAATGTAACCAGCTCTTCCTACTGCTCAGGTAAGCCTAGAACAGCGGTTCTCAACCTGTGGGTTGAGACCCCTTTGGGGGTCGAACAACCCTTTCGCATGGGTTGCCTAATACATCCTGCATATCAGATATTTACATGACGATTCATAATAGTAGCAAAATGAGAGTTATGAAGTAGCAATGAAAGTAATTTTATGGTTGGGGGTCACCACAACACGAGGACCTCGAAGGAAGCATCAATTCAGTACCTGTCTCTATAGATTTACCTATCCTGGATTTCAGACAGAAAAACATTAAAAAAAAACTAACAACAATATAAGACAGATGAAAATCTCACTATACAGGAAAACAGAAAATACTAAACACTAGAACAAATTTAAATGGACCATAAGGGAGATCACATGATAGGGTACTCAATTTTAGCATGACTGCATCTGCAACAGTTCACTCTCCAATGTGTTCTATATGATAGCAAGGCTATTCATACCCCTGCCCCCTGGTCAGAGGGGATTGAGTCATCAGGAGCCCAATCCATGTGCATTTCCACTATTGTACTTACACCACCCTCTAGGCAGAATAGATATTGCATCAGATCTTCCTATGCCATAGTGTTTATGCCTCAGGAAACCTTTGCTGTAGGGGGAGTTAAGAACTGCTCAGAAAAGATCCCTATAGAAGCCCACTCACAAAATTAGAACCACAAATGCTTCCCATGAAATGAAAATAGTGTTCTTTTATATAATTTTAAATGAAAACGATGTGATTAATTGCAATGTACCATGTGTCACAACAAGAAGAGCTTTTAAATGCTTTAAAAATAATGTTCCATTGCGGTAGATAATACAGGGGCAAATAAAAAAGTGTCACTACTAGGATTCCAGTTCATACATGCACGGGTTTATTCCAAACAAAACGTGTTTAAACATGCACCTGTCATCAGTGGGTTGCTACAGACAAGTTTTCTTAGTCATATACTGTCTTAGTTTCCTTAGGATGCCTTAAAAAAAGTCCAAGCCACACAGTGGCTCCTGAAGGGATCTGCTGGGCCAGTTCATTTTAAGGGAGAGAAGTCAACTCAAAGGTGATGCCGAGAGTGTTGAGGATTCCGGACAGGTTACCTTGATACATTTTCTCAAGGCACACAGGTTGACCACAGGGGCTTGCTTATAATGAAGACATTTTAAGAAAATTTAAAATTTGCATTAGTGAGAAAAAGGCCAGGAAAGGTGTACCCAGAAATTTCTTTCCATCACGACAACACACTTGCTCATTATTCAAGGATAGCAGGGGCCCATCCTAGGAGACATCCATTGGGAAAACTTACTCATTCACCCTACAGCCCTGATCTTGCACCTTCAGAGTTTTTGTTGCTAAAACTCAAAGAGAATGGATAGATTCTAAGTAGTGCTGTTGCCACAGTGGTTAATAGGTAGGTGGTTCAAACCTACTCAGCAGCTTCAAAGGACAATGACCTGGTGATCGACTCCCCTAAAGATTGTTGTAGTTCTGTATTATCATGTTGGTTCCAACCCATAGCAACGCCATGCACAACAGAAGAAAACACTGCCCAGTCCTGTGCCAGCCTCGCAACTGCTCTTAGGTTGAAGTCCATTGTTGCAGCCACTGTGTTAATCCATCTCCTTGAGAGCCTTCTTTGTTGCTGCCTCTCCACTTTACCAAGCGTGATGCTCCTCTTCAGGAACTGGTCTTTCTTGAGAAAATGTCCAACGTATGTACGATGAAATTTTGCCATCCTTGCCTTGAAGGTGCACTCAAGTCTTGCAAGCTAGATTTGTTTGTCCTTTTATATTGTACTTTTAATATTCTTGAAGGAACTAATTAAAAGAGTCCTGTTGGCCCTAAAGAGTACAGCCTAGAACATCTTCTAAGGTAGTTTTGTTCTCTCACATGGGGTTTCCAAGTGTTGGAAATCAACTTGTTAGCACCCAATCATATCAATATATTCTTACACAGCCTTTTCCATTGAAATAGAGAAAATTCAGCCTCTCACAGACATGGAGTTGGAAAGAGATGTATTTTAACAACCTTTTCAGATAATTATGTACATTTTCTTTAAAACTACACACAAATTGAATTAAGTTGGAAAGTTTAGTTGCAATGCAAAACAGAAAGCTACATACATGAAGTCTTTATACACCACTATATTTAAGTCCTGATTGAACCTTTGCGTGATCATGCATGGGTTATATGGAAAATATTGGTTTACTGAGTGAGTTATGCAGGTCTTCCAAATATTAACACCTTTCTTTTTTTTTAAATACTGGGATACTCATGTGACTGGTAAAAAGTTTTCCATATTTTAAGTTTCTCTTGAAAGTTCAAATGTGATCATTACCAATAAATGCTGTCAGTTGTTTTCTATGAACTGACAAGGTCACTTTGTACTTTTTCAGGAAAATATCTAGCAAATCCTTGGGTCTACATAAGCACAGTTTATATGGTTGCATTGTTAACAATTACTTCTTTCAAATGAAATAGGCGTTGCATGAAGAAAGAGCCTAGTTTAGCTTGCAACTCAGGTAGTCACACAAGTGTTTTCCTCGAGACACACATTTTTGCAGCATCAATACTTAAAAGTATGTACATTGTAACAGAGAATGTTTTAAAAGGGGAACTCAAGAGTTGAGGTTTACAAAAGTAATAATTCTTAAGTGAAATTGCCTTGGTCCCCCTACCTTCCCACCTCCCCTACAAATGCGTGCCTGTGAAGAATATTATTCAATGATTACTAATACCATTTGGCGATACTGCCTTAATTCCTGCTATGGCACTAAGAGTGCAAATATCAACATAGTGAAAAAAGCAGATAATGGTTTGACCTCGTGGCTTCCTGGATTTTACATTCATTCTCTGAGAACTGCTAGCCTAGACCATAAACATCACTTTAGCTTGACCCCAATTGCCCTCACCCTTCTTCGTTACCATGATTTTTATAGGACAACTGATTTTGACCTAAGCATATTTAGTTTATTTTCAGAGGACATCCTTTGCATATTACATGGACCATGAGAATTTAAAGTTTTCATATTAGGTGAATTTGTGGTTAGGTATCTGTCCTTCACCAAACGCCTACTATGAGTTGTTCTTGGTTTCTTTCGCTGGAAAGCCAAGCTCAAATGTCATTTCCTTAATAAAGCCTTTCTGTCTATCTCAGACAGACATAACAACTCTCTCTCTCTCTCCCTCTACCATCATCACACCCTTATCTGTACCTCCTACTTAGCAATTTTTGAATGCAACCTGGTATTATTTCTTTGTATATGACTTCTTTCCACTACCAGTCTGTGAGCTGCCCCGGGGCTGAGTCTAAGTCATCTTTGAACCTCACAGCATTTAAGGTAGTGCTCAACACATAGCAAGCAATCAATAAATCCACTATCCAACTGAAGTAAAAGGAATCGACACGGCAACTTTAATTTTTTACAAAGTACTTCCACACAGAGGAGAAAGGGAAAGCACAGATTAATGGTACAAGAAGTTGTGAATGAGTCGCTGAACCCTTTTGGATGGCCCTGGCTAAGACCTGTAGCTAATCTCTGAGAGGCCATTTTCTAACCTCATGTACAATGCTCACAGTATTATCTGGTAGTTCAGTATTTTTTTTAAAGTGAAGTTAAAAAAAAAGTCTTTAAAACTGCCAGTGAGGTTAACTCTTTAGTTCTTAGTTGCTCCTGATTGTCAAGAACCTCAGCATTGAAGAAGGATTATAGCATACTTTTTATATACTTTTACTCAGACATCTGCTAATGAACCTAACCCTCACATTTTAACAAAGGCAACCCAAACTTGGAAAACTATTGTGAATGCAAAAGTCAAAGAGGCGTGGAATCCCCAAAGATGAGTTGAAAGATGGATGACCTGTGCCTCAATTCTCTAGCACTGCAATCACAGAAATGCCACAAGTGACTTCAGCAAACAAAGGTTAATCTTATCAGAGTTTAGGAGGCTAGAAGTCTGAATTCAGGGTGCCTGCTCTAGAAGGCTTTCTCTCTGTGTCTTTGCCTCTTTAATTTCTGCGTCCTGGCTCCTTTGAGATCTCCATGTGGCCTAGCATCGATCTTCCCCTATCTCGTTTAATCTTTTATATCTCAAAAGTGATGGACTCCAGGCTTTTTTTATATCTCAAAAGAGCTCGAACCAACCCTAATCCTGCCTCAGTAACATGGCACAGATGACCCATTTCCGAAAGAAATTAGAGCCGCAGGCACAGAGGTTAGCATTTTATAATACATATTTTGAGGGGGCACAGTTAAAGTGAGAACTTATGATTTGGCCATGATATTAATTCAGCTAGTGACACACAATTCACAATGTTGTATGTTTCTCATTTCTTCTTTCATTTTTACAACATCTTTCAGACGGAACATTCACTTCATAGAAAGAAAATAGGCATTTGCACATATAATGGAAGGTAACTTTAGGTACCCACTGCTTCTGATGAATTTTTTGCCATTTTCAAAGAACACTATCCTGTTCTTTTAAAGGCCAAGGCTTTTAAAACCCAGGTTTGATCATTTCACTGCATCACCCCACATGACTTTCAGTAGAGAGAACATGCCCTCCTTAGCAGGAGGTGCACAAGAATTTTCACATCCCAGTTTTTTCTAAAGAAATGCCCCTCCTTACAACCTTATGCTTTAGTCACACTAGACTAGCAGAGTCACCTAAACAATCCATTTCTATTGTAGGGTCTAATATTATAAGTACCCAAGGATCACATAGTTAAACACGAAAAGTTAAACAAGGAAAACCACATAACCAATGTGGTAGTTACATAATCTGGTGTCAACTTGAGACATAAGAGTGAAGGGATAGAGTTTAGCCTGTCAACCAGGTCACAGCTTGATGACCTCATTTGGAGGTGCTAAGGAGATAAATAGCTCGCAGGAGGTGGAGCACATTACTTTTCCTGTTGACAAGCCACATGGAGCTACACACTGATGGGGCCAAGGTCTTGGAGCTGGAGAAGCCACATGGAGACCCACGGCAGTGCTGAGATGCTTTCACCATCACTGGATCCACAAGACTTTCCATCCACTGGCCTACAAACTTCATGCATTTCTGCATCATTGCATATGTTGCGTGAGTCTGAAGAGGAATTCAGAGACTGGTATTGGACACATGGGCTAACATCAGACTTATGGGGCTTGATCTGGACTGGGATGGGATGTTTTCTCAATATTCAATATTCTTGTATATAAAGGTCTTTCTCATACACGTATGAGTACCTATGAATTTGTTTCTATAGTCTACCTGGACTAACACATTATGGTACTTTGGGAGTGGGGTACTAGAGAAACAAATCATAAAGATGGAGATAGATGCTTGTTTGGCCTCTGTCTCATGGTAGGTTTTCTTCTTTGGCTAGCAGAGCTCAGATATGGTTGTACAGTTCACCATGTTGTTATCTGGACAGAACATGGGAATTTAAAGTTTTGATTCCTAGAAGTTGTCTTTGGTTATTCCTGTGTGAAATGATGAAAATGAATGTTGTTAATGTATTTGTTTCTCTAGTCTACCCAGACTAACACAATGATAAAACAAACAAACTAAACCCAATTCCCTTGTATCCAATGAATTGCCAAAAAAAATATGTATGGCATGTTGACATCAGTAAAACTGATTATCTGCTCTGTAAGCCTTCACCTAATTCACAATAAAAATAAAATTTAAGGTTAAAAAAAGGCATCCCCATACTCTAAGAAATATTTTCAAAGGTATGCTTTTGAAAAAGCTAATTATTTTTAAATTGTTGAATTTGAACTTTGGGACCAGATTGGCTTGACTTAGAATCCCAGCTTTTCTACCTGATTAATTTGTATTCTTAAGTAGGCTCATCTCCCTAAACCTTCATGTGAAATAAGGCAAATACTTTCCCGAACCTCTGCATCCAGTTTGATAAATGTCATGGTTCAGATGTGCTAAAGCATCTAGCACAGGGCTGTGGAGGGATCCTCTAAACTTTACTTGACCATTTCCAAACGTTTAATGGATATTTAAATGGCTTCTGGAAGCCTTGAGGCACAATATTTAAGTCCTCAGCTGCTACCACAAAGGGATTGGTTTGAAACTACCCAGTGGCAGGATAAAGATCTGGTGATCTGCGTCCAAGCAGATTCAATGAGACAATTCCACGGTATCCCATTGATTGAGTTGCATCTCTGAGTCACAACCAACCGGAGCCCACCCAGCGACAACTACAGTGACAACTTGCTTCCAGTTCTTTGGTTTCAATATATGATAATGTGATCATCAGAAACATTCACTTCACTCTTTTCTCTAAATGGGAATGTTTTCTTAGTTTCTCATCAATAGGGTTACTGGGTCAATGTGGGGGAGCCCTGGTGGCACAGTGGATTATATGTTATTGGGTTGCTAACCATACAGTCAGCAGTTCGAAACCACCAGCCCACTCTGCAGGATAAAGACTAGGCTTTCTACTCCTATAAGGAGTTACAGTCTCAGAAACCCACAGGGGCAGTTCTACACTGTCCTATAGGGTCGCTGTAAGTCAGCATCAACCTGTTGACAGTGAGTTTGGGTCAGAGGGAAATCACCTTTTCATATACCCTGGAAGTAAATCTTCAACTTACAAACATCACCTGCTTGCTGGCATAAAGTGGGTTCAAACTAAAAACAAGCCATGCCTGCCTGGTTAGAATTTCTCCGTAGCGTTTTCAATGGCTGTGATCTTTCAGAAGTAAACTACCAGGCCTGGATTCTAAGGCCTTCAGGTGGATTCGAGCCCTCCAGCTTTTTAACTTAGTGGAAAGACTGTTCCAGTGTTCGTCATTTTCCCTGGAGCCCCCTGAAATCAGTGTTGGCCAAAGCCCAATGTAGCATCCAGTGAGTCTGAATTTTAATGCATGTTTTCAAATCATCCTTGTTTTACAGCAAATGCAACCTGATGATTTCTTTTTCACTCAGGTGTGGCTACCCTGACTTTTCGTTTTTGTAGTTAAGGAAAATAACACTGTGTAGAGGTGGCTGACCTCCTTTGATTGGAAAGGGAAAACTGGATGTCAGCCTTGGAACAGGTACTCAGGGTTATCTGATAAAGGGAAACCAAAAGCCCAGGCTGGTCGCTAAAGAAAATTAGAAACATTGTATAAGAGGAAAAAACCCAGCAGACTTTTAAGAAATATAGCAATTTTAAGCTCTTAAAAGCATAACCCAGATTACAAAAGGGCACTTCAATGTGGGATGATGCCATTTGGCCAACGCTCTTTTCGTGCTTGATCGACGGGAGAAGAGAGATCAAAGAACATACTTGTTGTTCTTAGAGGGCTCAAATATGTTGAAATTAGACCAGTGAGAGCAGCCACTCTTGATCTGCCTATATGGCATAAATAACGTGCCTCTTGGAATTATCTTGATTGCAAAGTTAGGAATTTTATCAGCCACACACTGTGCTAGGGTTTGAAACATGCATTCTTTCATGTAATCCCCAAATCTGCACCACCATTATGTGTAACTGCAAAGGCTCCCATCACCATTTCCCACAGCAAGGAGGGACACAGGCTCAGGGAGGGGTCAAGAACTGACCAAATCAGAGTAAAGGAGAGCCAACTGATTACCAAAAAAAAAAGTGTGCCGCTACCAAATCCAGTGCAAGAAAATGTAATGACATCCACCAACGGGGCCTTCATTTAACCTTGTGGCCATCTGGATTGCATTTACCTCAGAGAACTTCCAATGCATCTCTTAGACACTAGCCATTAACTAGGAGTCCTGGTGGCGCAGTGGTTAAATATATTGTTGCTAACCGAAAGGCCCATACTTTGAGCGCATCTATAGATTGAGCATTTTAATTGTGTTTTGGTGAAATATATTGAAAGTACAATGGACTGCCACAAAGCCAAACACCTCTGTCTTAGAAGAAGTACAGTCAGAATGCTCTTTCGAGGCAAGGATGAGCAGACTGTGTCTTGTGTGCTTTGGGCATGTAAGGAGAAACCAGTTCCTGGAGAACTGCTTGGTCGAATAGAGGGGCAATGAAAGAGAGAAAGGCCCTCCATGGGATGGATTGACAGTTTCTGCAACAATGATCTCAAACATAACAACTGTGAAGATAGTGCACAACCAAGCAGGGTTTCCTTTGTTGTACATAGGGGTTGCTATGAGTTGGACCAGGCTTGATGGCACCCAACAACAGCAACAACAAGACTTTATAGAGGCTGCTTTGTAACTACTGGACGTACCTCAATCGGACACTTATAACCTGGGATTGTTTGCACTACCATATCGATACTGTATCTATATCATCTACCAGGCCTTTTGAGGTTTGAGATTGAGTTTGATTCATTTTGCGCCCTTCAGACTCCTCAGCTGCTAACAGAAAGGTTGAACCCATCTGTTGGTCCAGGGAAGAAAGACCCGGCAGTCTGTTTCTCTAAAGATGGCAACCTTAGGAGACAGACCAAGCCCAGTGATACATACAGCTCAACAACATGAAGAAGGGGAGGAAGAGGGGTGGGGAGATAAGAAAAAAAGGGGGGAGGGAAACATGAAAGAATTGGGGGCGGGTAAAGGGAACTAATCCACCATGGGGAGGGTACTGTTTAATTCTCCACAGGAAAGGGAGAGAGGGAACAGACCCCAACTTAGTGTGCCAAGCATGGAGGGCAACATACTGTCTTGAAACAGTGAACTGACAGAGAGGTTTATAAGGCCAGGCCAGCCCCTATCCCAGCTAAGTCGACCCCCACCCCTCCCCTGGAGAATGCACTACAGAGGACAGCACTGAAGATACAGTGGCAGGTCATCCCAGATCACACGGAAGCAAACTAAGAGGGAAAGAGAGAGAAAGTAGACAGCCCCCTAGCCCACCAAGCTTCAAGGACGACATTCCCTCTTGGAGCAGCCAAAACACAGAGAGGACCGTAAGGTTGACCCCACCACAAGATATGATGTCCTTTTACTGACCCACAGTGCAACAGGGGCAGCACTGGAGACACAGTGTGGGAATTGTGCCTGGTCAGACCCTTCCACACCAGGGCATGACACGAAGGGAGCACAAAAGAGCAGCAAGGGGAGCAAAGCAACAAAGTACTCGAGGAATCCTGAAACTAGACTTTGGACTCGGGGGGCAGGGCTTGCCACTGCATCAAACCCGATCAGAAAACATTAATAAGGGTCAGCAGACATATCTGGAACTATTCATAGACTATTTCCCCTTTTTTCCTGTCATGTCTATCTATATGAAATAGGCAGGAAAATCAATCCCGAGGAGAAAACAAGGGGAACAATGGTTCCCGGGGGCAGGGGAGAGGAGGAGTTGGGGGAAAAGTAAGGGGAGCCAACAAACGCAGGGACAAGGGAACAACAAGTGATCTAAAATTGATGGTGAGGAGGGCACAGAATGCTTGGTGGGGTTCGATCAAGTGCAATGTAGCTGTGAGGTACAGAGAGCTGAATGAAGGTCATACATGATAGTGGGACAGGAGGGAAGTAAAAGGAAAGAACTAGGAGGGAAAAGACATTTATAGAGGTCTAAATACAGGCATGTACATATGTAAATATGTTACTATGTAATGATAGGGATATAGGTCTATGTACGTATATTTATAGGTTAAGTATTAAGGTAGCAGATGGACATTGGGCCTACACTCAAGTCCTCCCTGAACGCAAGAACACTTTGTTCTAATAACCTGGCATTCTGAAGATAAAATGGGTATATAGGCTAATGTGGTGAAGAAAGCTGATGGTGCCTGGCTATTACAAGATAAGATCTGGGGTCTTAAAGGCTTGAAGTTAAACAAGTGGCCATCTAGCAGGGAAGCACCACAGGCCACATGGAAAAAAACCACATCAATCCATGCTATCATGAGGTGTCAATGGGATCAGGTATCAGGTCTCAGAAGACCCCAAACAAACAACCATGTGAATGTGAACGAGGAGAGGTCAGAATGGAGACCATATGTAGACACAACTATCATGACCTCAGTTATATCTTACAAATCTGGCTAGACTAGAGCATGTACTCTGGTACAGATAAGAGCTCTTGAATCCAGGATAGATAAATCCCTCAGGACAAATAATGAGAGTGGCGTGATACCATGAGGGGGAAAGTGGGGGGAGAAAGGGGGAACCAATTGCAATGGTCAACATACAAACCCCTCCCCCCAGCAGGGGGGAAAACAACAGAAATTTGGGTGGAGGGAGGCAGTGGGCAGTATAAAATATGAAAATAAAAATAATTTGTAAATTATCAAGGGTTCACAAGGGTCAGAAGGAGCGAGGAAAAGGAGCTGATATCACAGACTCAAGTAGAAAGAAAATGTTTTGGAAATGATGATGGCAACATATGTACAAATATGCTTGATACAATTGGTGTATGGGTTGTTATATGAGCTTTGAGATCCCCTAATGAAATGATTTATTAAAATTTAAAAATAAAGATGACAGCCTTGGAGAGCCAAAGGGGCAGTTCGACTCTGTCCTACAGGGTCAGTTGCCGTACGAAAAAAGCAATGTGTTGGCCATGGGTTTGAGTCATTAACTAATGCTTGGAAAGAAAGCCTTTCTGCAATGGGTGGGAGGGCTGCGAGGGGAAGAAGAGGACTGGATCCCTTCCAAGTCAGCGGATGCCTCTTGCTTGTTTTCCTCAAACTTGGCATTTACTGCATCTTAAGTAACCAAACGATCTCATCATAAACAGGTTTGTTTTTGAAAAGCTTTAGACAGCTGGTTAGGATGAACAAAAAAATTCCATGACTGCTGATACCACAGCTAAAGTTTTTTCTTGATTTTAAGCTCTTTGGCATTTAAAAAAAAATCAAGAATAAGTAACCAAACAGAAACGACAGATATGAGGCTTGCTACAAAGTTTGAGGGTATCATGTGGTTTGTCTAGGGCAACTTCTCTCTCTCTCTCTTCACCTTTTATTATAGAAAGCTGTTAGGCTAGGCTGACCAAATGGATTGTCAACGATCTGGATGCTCAGCTTGATACAACCTGGAAGGAATGTTTTTTGGGGGGGCCTGGCTTCCCATGTCCACAGCAATGTAAATACATGCTTTACTGTTTCTATTTGAGTAGCATACATGAATAGGAAACAAATGTGGTGCCTCCAATGAATGCCAGCCTTCTTGGTATGCCATTAGTATTGATGCACTGCACGCATCCACGTGGTCTTGGGCACATGACCTCTGCTGTGTGTGCACACTTTCTTTGAATAACTGTCCCAAACCACAGCCACAACTAACTGGAAACAATTGCAACCTCCCCAACTTGTGATGGAGCTAGGATGAACCCAACTGTGTCGGGCTAGCCTGAATGACTGTGGAGGCACTTCACATGCTATACATGTGCAATAAGGGATAGCAGTGAAGAGCACGAGCCTTGGAATCTGACTAACATGGAGGGGAATCTCTACTCAAGCCAATTTCCTCCTGGTGTGACTTGGTGTGAGCCACTTAACCTCTCTGAGCCTGTTTCCTCACCTGTAAAATGGGGAGAATGATAGTAACTTGAGGGGTTGCTGAAAGGTTCCACGAAATAGCACCATGCACCTTTGGTAGTCTCACCTATCTTGCTTTCATAGCAATTCCCACCTTTCATCATGACACACTCCCTCGTGCATCCTTCTCCACTGACAGCTACCGAGAGAAGGGCTCACAGTATGTTTGGATGACCTGTTTCGAGCACAGGGCTTGGTACAAAGTAAGTGCTCAATAAACATCCATGAAATGAATGACTGGCCACTTAGCACAATATAGGGAAAGGTAATATGTTGGCAACACTTTTTAGCTTTGCTACTGAGGAAAAGGACGATGCTCTGGAGGAAGACGAGGAAAAGAGCAGCAGCAGGAACTGCCAGAGCAGCAATCGAGAAGGGCTTTAGTACAAATCTCTTATGAGGTAAGTCAGGTTCACACTCCACAGCCACGTATCAAAGTACCGAAAAAGAAGACTGGGTTGCTGTCTGGTGACTAAGAGGAGACTTTTCTATGTGCCCCCAGTAAAGTAAACATCTATGCACTAAGATGCACAAAGAGATATTTACTAATGAAGAGTAAGGGAACTTGTAGAGGCTTCCATACAGTACATACAAGAAGGACATCTGCCCTCAACGCACTCCTGTGGGCCCTTGCTACCATCACAGGTCACACCTCCCCTCCCACCCACAGTGCACTCTTTTCCCTCCATTTCCAGTTTCCTGTTTGATTCTCCTTCCCCCCCCTCAACCCCCCCCACACTCCCCTCTTCCCCATGCTTAGTTTACGGTGGCTCAGGTAGCACTTGAAGTTGGGAAAAGAAGCATGTCTGGATCATCAAACAAAGCAGGGCATGCAAGACGCAAACAGCATGAAATGAAAGCCACTTTGTTGTGGACCTCTCCCCTCAGAGGGAAGGTCTCAGGAGCGGTAGAAATGGCTCAAAGCGCTTGTGAGAAGTCATCTACCGCCTCAAGGCAACTGTATAACAAGAATACCAGCAGCTTAGAACTGAACACTCTTACTCAGCTCTAAGAGGAGGCATAGCCTAGTGGTTAGGAGCCAATGGATACATCACAGATAGACTCTATCGCTTACAGACCTTGCCACTGGAAAATGGAGTGCAAAAAAATATCTGCTTTGGGGCATTGAGTTTATGTCAATGGTGGTGGGATAAATTGGAAAAGACTATCAATAATGGTTGTACCATACAAAGAGTATAATCAGTGGCACTAAATTATCCAGGTAGAAGTTGTTGAATAGGAGACTGTTTTGTTGTGTATATTTTTGCCACGATTAAAAACAATTACATTAAGAACAAGGAGCACAAGAAAGAAGAAAATGTTCTAAAGGGAATTGTGGTAAAAATTGTACAACTCCTCTTGATATGATCGTACTATTGAGTTGTATGATATGTGGATGAAGGGCCAATAAAACTTTTTAAAAAATGAAACAAACAACAGCAAATATCTGTGAACTTTAGGTTTCTTACCTGTTAAATGGTATAATGGTACTTGTTCCCTATCTGTCATATTCCATTGTTGTGTGGATTGAACAAGGTAACCCATGTAAAGCACTGGGTCGAGCATCTGGCACACAGCAAGGACACATATGATCATATATTTATATATATTGTATACTAAAAAGGATATACATATATAATCAATCTCTGCACAGGATGCATTTTGATTAAGGTGTCAACATGTAGTTATAGTCTGGTGAGGGTTCATTCAGTCGGGAGAGAAGTTACAGTCTCAGAAACCCACAGTGGGGCTGCTATGAGTTAGCACTGACTCGATGACAGTGAGTTTGTTATTGGTTTGGTTTCAGTGCTCATTCCGCAGATCACCAAAAAAAGAGAAAACCTCTAAAAACCTCAAATCAAACTCACTGCGATCGAGTTGATTCCAACTCACAGTGATCATATAGTATAGGACTGAGTAGAACAGGCCCTGTGGGTTTCTGAAACTGTAATTGTTTATGGGGGTAGAAAGCCCCATTTTCTCGCTCACAGTGGCTGGTGGTTTTGAATTATGGACCTAGCAGATCACAGTCCAATGAGTCACCAGTATGCCACCAGGACTCCTTCAGTGGAATGTAATAGGGCCTCAAGCAATCTTAGCTACTCTGCCATGATTATCCATGTTTCATTATTGTTCTAAGTAAAAGCACATCCACCTTTTATCTCTCAGTTGATCCACTCAAGCATACCAGGCAGGTATTTACTGGCCTCATTGTACTAATCAAGAAATTGGGACTGAGAGAGGTGAAGTGACGTGTCCACTTCAGACTGAAGACTTGTTGAGAGTAGCTTTGGGAAGGGTGTTAAGACTTGAACTGGGGTATGAGAGGAAAAGTTCTGTATTCCAGCTTTCATTTGGAGAAAGCCTGGCCAAGGGGCTAGCTCCCACAATGCCTGACAGAATAAGCACTCGGAGTGCTTGTTAATTGAGAGGATGGGCAACCCCAGAACTAACAATGGATTCATTCACAGACTTTCCACTTCTCCCAACACCTATCTCTTTAGCTCGGGTCGCATCTGAAGTTGTTGTTGTGCTTGTATATTAATAGTGGATTCCTGCCAGGGAGCCCCGGATATACCAAGGCTAGACAACTAGACAGATGCACCAATAGGCCGTGACTGGCTGTCAGTTTTTACTTTATTAGGGTCTTGCTGTTTCCTTCCAATTGAGGGAGCCTCTGCCCTGACAACCCAAGGTAAACTCCAAGAGAAAGCAGACAATTGATCTTTACAAAGGAGAACCAACTAGCCTAAAGTTGTGTGGCCCAACTAACACACAAAGAGGTTGACTGATGTTCCTGGGGCAACTTAGTGAGCCTCCTCCAGTCTTAGATGAGTACGGACTTAGATGAGTACTGATAAAATGGTTAGCCTCTGTGTTCCCGTTCTAGGCCCAATATTAATCATCTTTAGGGTCTCTAGACACAGTAGATTGAAGCTTGGTTGAAGGGACCAAAGGCCCCATAAATGACAGTTTTGATCACAAGGCTGAAGCCAAGTTTAGTCTAGCCCCAAGAAGCAGCCAGATCTGGCTAACCTGCCAAGTGTGGCAACGAGATGCAAGCGCAGGCAAGGTATCCCTGTAGGCCAACAAGTAGATAGTCAACTACCCTCTGAAGGCGGCTGACCCCGGTACTATCTTTGTGGAGGATTTGTTTTAAACTATTGTGAAAAGCCATAAGGACAAAAGAGTATTTTTCTGGAAGAAAGAACTGCTTTGAAGACATCTGTGAAACTCCAAAGCACCACTTGGTTCCCACAGGGATCATCTCAGTTATATGAAGGCCACTGACAGAGGGCAAAGATCGCGGGGTGAGCGTGTACGGGCGATATTACTTATTTCCTCAGGGAATGAAGGTTAGACCATCATGATCTGAACATTTACTGTTGTCTGAGTGTACAAAACCGTTTCAGTCCAAAGAGACGTCTTGTGGTTCTACTTTTGGGAAATGACAATTTTTGGCTCTAAAAATAACCTCTGTATATGAACTACAGCAGTCATGTCATCAAGCATCGGGCTTGAAGTCAACCTCAATGTCTGGGGGACGACAGTGGCCCAGGGACAGTTCCTGAGATGCCTTTAGTTTCCCTGACCAAGTTTCCTTCCTTTAAAGACTAGGCCTAGATTAGGATTTATAAATAGGTTTTGAGGGAAAACAGTTTTGCTTCTCTCATATAATGTTGGAAGATTGTGAATTTTAGGGTCTGTTTCAGATCATTAAAGCTGCATTGTATTATTCTGAGCTATAATAAATGACTTGGTGCATCTGGTACAAATAAATGAGCTGGGATTCGATGTGAAACCAGAGCCTAGACTTTCTAGTTATTATTTCCTTGCAGGTCAAAGAGCTGCAAACCTTTCCTTTTCCAGGATGTAGGCCATAGAATACGAAGGGGGAAATGGGCTCAAACAGGAAACAGGCAGCATGAGTAAAACTATTATAATATTCATATCCAATCACATGCTTTTAAAGGCTGGAATGGACGACACAAAAGGATGGTGCTCTTGCAAACCTTTTGGCCTCACTCCCGACTGAAGAATATAAAATACAAAACCCCGTGAGCTCAGATCTTTCTTTTCGATATGAGACAAGGGTACAAGTCCTAAAACAGTGCTTTATTTTGAAACTACAACATTAACAATGTGAGAGCAATCGGCTCTTTCTGACGTCTTCTGTGTCATCTTTGTAATACTTAGTGGCTTAGGACAACTGGCGCATTAGCTTCCTCTAAGAGCCATTGGCAGCTCGACTTACGTACTATAGTTGTAAAATGGTTAAGCATTTCCTTTCTGTGGTTTGAACGAAGTGGCCCAACAGTGGATGAAGACATGTGGATGAGAAACTGCAGCAATTCTCCAATGAGAAATGAAGTGGAGTGCCTTTGCGTAACTGTTTAGGACACCATTTCAAAAGAAAGCACTGAACACTGTAGTTCCACTCAAGCTAGGTCACCAACACGCTGACTGTGCTTACTTTGGTGGTGGTGTTAGTGGTTTGGACTCTCAGAGACTTGATGCACGACAGAGTGAAAAGTACTGGGAATCCCAGACTAGGTCAGGTAGTAGTTAATGACATTTCCATAATCATTGAACTTGTTAATATTGGTGGATCATTCTCTCAGTTTTAACCTAATCAGTTCCATCACATGCTTTATATGTGCTTTTTTCTAATTGCAAAATAATCTGCTGAGTTGGTTGTATATGTGTACATGATAAATTTCTACTTGACATTTACCTAAATGATGTGTCACACTCAATCCTTAAACACAAAGCAGGAAAGAGAAAAAAAGCCTCAAACCATTTGATGTCGAGTTGATTCCAACTCTGAGAGGCCTTCCAGGAGAGAGTAGGGCTGTCCCATAGAGTTTTTCCAAGGCTGTAAACCTTCGTAGAAACAGACTGTCATCTTTCTACTGTGGAGAAGAAGGTGGCTTTCAATCACCGAACTTTCCATTAGCAGCCAGGCATTTAAACATTGTGCCCATAGGGCTCCTTCTCTCTTTACTTCCCAGCGAATGATAATGCTTCTCAGCATTTGGTTTAGCCAACAGAGAAATGACACTGAAACAGCACCTTCAACTCCCCAAGGCTGGTCGTGCCTAGCTACTCAGTCTTCTCAAAATTGAGAAATCTGCCATTCAGCTGGGGTGTCTCCTTTATGCTTGAGGTCACCCACCCTGACAAAAGCTGTCAGTTTACTCAGGATCTTCCTTTTGATAACTTGAATGGTCTAAGCTTTAATCTCCACATTTATCAAGTAGGGATTATGTCATTTGCTCATAAGACTTAGCTGAGGAAATAAGTGAGCCAAGTGTACATATAGACAGTTACTGTGTCAGGTTGCTTTGCTTGTTCATAGTGGCTAATACTGGTTCCACATATGACTTCTTGGTCAACCAAAAAGCAGATTTCTGGAAGTAATGGCTCTTCCCCAAGTAATGACTGCTACGGAAACTGAGTTACACTGGTAGACAAAAACATTTAGCATGGGTGGGATATCTTTGAACATCAATGTACTTCTGTTATCAAATGACAATAGAATCGCTCTTTGTGTAAGGAAAAGAGGTTTTTACCCTAAAAATAAAAACACTTCAAGAAAGAAAATCAACTGAAGTACCAAACTATACATAATACACCTGACTGTGAAATAAACTATAGACTTGCACTATTGAAATGTGCTTCCCCTAACTAGAATTCTCCAGCCAGAAGTAAATTTAAAAATTTATGGCTTTTGGTGAACGTAGCTGTTCTGCGATTTTGCTTTGCCGAAAGAATTTAATAAAACAAGTTCCAAGAGATTTTTTTAAAGTAAACTTATTTTAGTAACCCTCTGGAACAATATCAAGCACAAAGAATGAAAGAAACCAAACTAACTGTGTACATAAAACAACACAGGGGAATTATGAATGACAACAGGCCAAATGTAAAAACCAGGAAGACACATCAAACATAGTATCATGGAAAAAGGGCCTTGCCATAGGGACGTCAGTTTTCTCATTTGTAAAAAGGAACAAAAATAAGCTTTGGCCTGGCAAAAGCACATGGCAACCTGTAGAATCAAAGCCAATAAACCAAAATGAGTATTTTGGAAACTATAAGAGTGGTTTTTACAAATATAATGTTCTCCCAAATACCAAATGATTTTATTGTTATTTATGTTACTTCCTCATGGGTAAATGAAGACTTTTAAAAGGAAACCAAAAGAAAATATGGCCCACACACCAACAAAAATCAGTCAATACAAACTCTCCTTGGGGACGCACAGACATTGCGTCTACCAGACTAGGATTTCAACTCAGCTATTTTAAGTATGTTCAAAGAACTGAAGAAATCATACCTAATGATTTAAAAGGACTTTTAGAATGGTGTCACATGAAATATACAACATCAATAAAGAGACAGAAATGACAAAGAATTAGAAAATAAAAATTTTTGAAATGAGAACTATTAAATGAAATGGAAAATTCACTAGAGGGGCTCAATAGCAGATTTAGGTGGGTTGAAGAAAGAATCATCAAACTTGAAACTATATCAAATGATTATTCAATCTGAGGAATAGAAAGAAAAAGAAAGTCGAACAAAAGAGCCTTAGAATCTTGTAGGACACCATTTGTGACAGTTGGGTTTTGCGTCAACTTGACTGAGCCAGGATTCTTAGTGATTTGGAAGTTCAGTCCCAGTAATCCTCATGAAGTGACCTGATGTGAACAGGTGATTAGTTGTAAGATGATTAAGGTGGAGAAAACTTCCTTACTCAGGTCACAGCCCTGAGGCAAATGAAAGGTTTCATTGGTGGCCACTTTCCTATATAAATAAACACTGTGGAAAATTTGCTTGGGTCTGGATCCTGCATCTGGCTAACTTCTAGTTTTTTGCACTTGAGCCAATGGCCTGCCTACCCTGTGTCTTCGGTGGTTTTGTTTCTCTAGAGAACCCAGCCTAACACACCATGAAGCATACCAAATGCACCAAATGGCTAGCCCAGAAGGAGAGGCAAGAAGGGAAAGTAATGGAAAGAATTTTTGAAAGGCTGAAAACTCAAATTTCATGAAAAATCCTATTAATCTACACACTTAAGAAGCTTAATCAATAGCTAGTAGGAGAAGCTCAGAGAACCACATCTAGATCTTTCACAATTAAACTGTCGAAAGTCAAAGACAACCAGAGAACCAAGTGCTGAAACCACAACAATAAACCCCAACAACTTCCTATAAATCATTTTAAACTTGTCAAAACTGGCCTTCAAAATGGAAATAAAATAAATAAATGAATAAAGGAGAATTCAATATATTCCAGGACAAAAGCTAGAATTTGTCACTAGTCGCGATGCCCCACAAGAAACATTAAAGGAAACACTTCAGGCTTTTATGAAAGAGCACTTGACTGTAATTAAACATCACACAAAGAAATAAAGACACTGGTCAAAGTAAATATAAAAACCAGTATTCCTGTAAATTGATTTATATATTTTGGTCCTATTACACTTAAAAGACAGCTGCATACTGATATAATGATAAATATGTTATAGGACTTATGTAGAAACATGTAATTTGTAAATAACAACATAAAGTAGAAGGGAGGGAATGGCAATATTTAAGAACAAATATTGTGTGTATGTATATATATATATATATATATATATATATATATATATATATATATATATATATATAGAGAGAGAGAGAGAGAGAGAGAGAGAGAGAGAGACACCCCGGGTGGTGCTGTCAGGTAAGTTTTAGCCTGGTAACCACAAGGTCAGCAGTTCAAACCCACAAGTCATTTCATGGGAGAAAGAAGAGGCTATCTGCTCCCATAAAGATTTACAGCCTTGGAAACCCTGTATAGTATATATGTAATATTAACTGAATACTTCAAAAAATAAATTTTAAGGAATGTAGAAGAATTTGTAACCTCAGATTCAGAACAATACTACCTATTGATCGGGATTACAGAGGACATTCAAAAATTGTACTCTTTGTACATATGAGTTGGTATCTCCTTCTGTAAAAAGATATTGGTTTCGTTTGGCTAAAGTCTTGGGGTAGAAAACTAAAATGATGTCTCAATCATGAATAAACGATTGGAAATTTGCGCTTTCCTGGGGGAGTCAAATGTACTTCTACTGTTAACAGTAGGCTGAGCTGTGGGAATGACTCTGGACACAACATTGAAAACTGGGCATGGGAAGTTGTTATATTTCTGACAAGTCCATAATACTTTCAGCTTAATCTTACAAATGAAATATCACCACCCAATGCTTAGAAAGTATAGTTACACTCTACATCAGCAGTTCTCAACCTGTGGGTCACAACGCCTTTGGGGGGGGGGGGTTTCACCAGATTCATAACAGTTGCAAAATGACAAGAAGTAGCAACAAAGATAATTTTATGGTTGGGTTTATCACCACAACATGAGAAACTGTATTAAAGGGCTGCGGTATTAGGAAGGTTGAGAACCCCTGGTCTACACTCTTTCTTCCAAACTAATGCTACTGACTTCCTGTCCTTTAAATGCACGTTCCACAATGAATTACAAGTATTTTAAGATACCACATATAATATATTGGGGTTTATATTTATAAAAACAGGAAATAATTAAAACTCATCTTAAATACACAGAAAGATTAAATAATGTTGTGACAACCTTTCTATGGGCGGGGAAAGAAAGACTGAGGGCAATGGTTACTGCAAGTACTGAAGTCACCAAATCAATACTTTGGACACAGAGTTGCCAAACTGGGCGTCTTTCCGTGTGCACCACTCACTATACCTCTTTGTTATCAGTCAATCACAAGAGGATCCTGGAGCCTAAAACCCAACTCCACTGCAGTTAAATTGATTCTGCCTCATAGTGACCCTACATAGGTTTTCTGAGGCTTTGTTAATCTTTACAGGAGCAGACAGCCTCATCTTTCTCGCAAGGATTGGCTGGTAGTTTCACACTACTGACCTTATGGTTAGCAGCCCAACATGAAAACCACTTACACCACCAGGGCTCCTCTCAAAGGGAAAAGTGCATTATCCTTCAATAACTAGACTACATCTCCCTTACCATTTGCATTTGTAAAGCAATGGGGGCCATTTCTTTAGTTGATGGCTTCTTCTAAGAAACCATCACAAACAGCATGTCCTGATGTTAATTATTCCATTACAGGAAGAATCCCTGAAGAGAATCATAAAACAATCCACTGGGTTGGCACCAGAATTGTCATCCTAATTGGTTGGTACGTGATCAATTTAAAGCTGGTACATGGTATATGGCCTTAAATAGGTGCACAGATATATGTTAATTAGCAGGCAAGTAAGAACATTTCCAAAGAGCCCTCTCTTCTTTAAAAAAGCAAAATACATCATATCTCTCTTATTTTCTCGCCTACTTTTCCTATCAAATTAACTAGTTCTTGGTTTACTATGTGTAGTGCCGAAACACATGGCTGCCAACTGAACAGCCAGCAGTTGGAACACACCGGTCTCTCCAGGGGAGAAAGATGGGGCAGCGTGTGACTGTAAAAGCTTCCAACCTTGAGAACCCTTATTGTACAGTTCTCCTCTGTCCTGCAGGTTCACAATGAGTCCAGATCAACTCCACTGCAAGGGGTTTGGTGCTGGTTTTACCCACGTGAAGTATCACTTACAATAAAACATATCATACAAAGTACCTGAAAGACCAGATAATTCACAATACAAAGTCCCTTCAGAACTGGAATGATTTTTGATGGCATCCACACAAATCAAAGGCACTAAGTCATTCCAGTGGATATATTTGGCATAATTAGTGCATGTTTACACATAAAACAAAAGGTTGCATTATAGTTGACTGTCCATTCTCATATGCTGCAAACATTGATTTATTTCAAGTTTTAAATTACATGTTCAGCCTACAAATTGTATTACCTATGAGAACTCACAATCTGTCAGTCATATAAAACCCCTATTATTTGCTTGTCCAATAAATTAAAAAAACCCAAAAACATTTGAACTGGAGTCATCACTACATTGGCCCCCGGTGGATAATATTCTAATGAGGGAGTGTATCAAAGAGAGCAGTAGACAAGCAGCCAGGTGTTCTCAGAGGCAGTCTCCTCTCTCTGGGACCTGGTTTCCCCATGCGCACAAGGGGGATGGGGGCGGGGGGTGTTGGATGGACCAGATGTGCTCCAGTCCTCTCCCAGCTCTGACATCTTCTGGTTCTTTGAGATTGCTAAGGAGAGGGAAAAGGGAAATGACTACAGAATGATTCTTTGTGAACGAGAGTTATTTGGGGCTTGTTTTTTAGTTTTGGTGTGTGTGGCAGGCACTATGGGGAAACCTGATCCTAATTTCAGCTTCAACACAGTAAGGAATAATTGCTAATCAACTGTTAACATAATGCTTACAGGCTTTAGGTCTGGAAAAGTCATTTCAACACTTAGAAAAACAATCGGGAATGTCAGCTGTTTTTTCACCTGCTCCTAGAGGGAAGTCTTGGCTTTTAACCATGACATCCTCCTTTAACTCAACTACACTACATTTAAACCTATGAGCTCATGTTGAATTACACCGGAAGATATTTAACCTAGAAAATTCTCTTTCCCTTGACCTGAAGTCTGTCGATCCAAAGTTTCCAGCCCAGCATTCAAGTTCCTGACTGAATGGCTTAATGAAACGATGAAACTCTATCATGAGACACTGAAGATGGCTCCCACTTAACAGAGCAGTTTCTAAATTTGATGGGCTCCTCTTTTACTTGCCAAAATATGGGGTTGACCTTGAAAAGAGGCAGAATAGTGGACTGTTGACAAGCAGAGATCTGAGAGGTGCTGGGTGCTCCTCTGACACCCCCACCCCGGCCCTTTTCCTTCCTGGGCACTTGCAGACCTTGAAATTCTATCACTAGAGACAAATTCCTTCAGTGATCGCTCAAGGTGTCCTCTTGAAATCAAGTGCTTGTTGAGAGGTAAGACACTGAGTGGCCAAGGATATATTCTGAACATAGGAGCGCCAAGGGGCTTCAAAAAAATTCATGGATAAATCGAATGAAATGATAATGGAATTTATCCACCAATTCCTGAAGCCCCCTCATATAGTCCTTAATACACACATTTAGTCCCTTAAATCTATTGGAAACAAAGACATCCATGGTCAAATAAACTGGGAACATACATCACGTGTCATCTTCTTAGAGAGCTGCACTCCCTGCTGGTAGCTTAAAGGTTCTGAGAAGTCCTGCTGTAGACAAACTAAATTAATTGTAATTATTCTACTATTCTGCTCTTTGGGTTTGTTTTACTGTAATCACATTGATAGAAAATTCTGTGGGACACACTTTGGAATATACTACCAAGATGATGATAGCTGTTTTTTAGGATGGAGGAGTTTTGGTTTAAGAACAGTTAACCTTTTCTATTTAAAAAGCAACACCATCGATAGTAAGCAGGTGTTCACACAAAGCCCTAGTAGCACAGAGGTTAAGGCCTTTAGCAGCGAATTGAGAGGTTAGTTGTTGGACTTCACTGGGTGCTCTGTGAGAGAATGCTATGGCAGCGGCCTTCCCTAAAGATGTATCACCGTTGGAATCCTGTGGGGGCAGTTCTACTGTGTCCTACAGGGTCACTAGGAGTCAGAATTGACTTGAGGGCAATGCATTTGGGTTGGGTGTTAAGTACTCAAACAGTGGTTACTGCTGGATTAGAGGGGATTGACTTATTTCTGCTGAAATGTGATTTTTTTATCATCAGCAAGTATTATGGCAATTTAAAAAGATTTAGATGGTAGATAGGTAGATGGATGGATAGACAACCCACTACTGCGCTAGTTGCTTTGACCACAGCAACTAGGTAGTGATCTCTTCTTTCTCACAACTCTTACTGTTCTTGTGCTAAAGTGAGCAGCTGCTTAGGTCCTGCCTTCTATTCTTTTCTGACTGCTCTCCATGTGTGAAGCTTAAGTGTCCCATACCTTATAAACTCTCTTTAAGAGAAGATATTAGTTTGGGGTTTTTTCCTCTCATGCATGTCCTAGTAATAATAGCCATATTTTCTTACCCTATCCAAGACACATTATGCAAAAAAGGGAGTGTGTATGTCTCTGTGTGTGCAGGTGCACACGCACATGCTGTATCTGATTATGAGAGAATTTGAGTCTTCCTATGGATATCAAAATACCAAAATTCTGACAGAGTTAAAAAGATGCCCTTGAGTGACACAGAACTGTGACTTCACCCCTGCTTCCCGCTCTTAATAAAGGTCACGGTATATGATAACTAATAGAGGTCACGGTATATGATAACTAAAAAAATCAATTTCTCCAGTAATAAGTGCATTCACACCCTCATTTTTTTCATTTATTTCATTATGATTGCTTTAGCTTTCCAAGCTCTTGACTTATGATGTAGCATTTTGTCAATTAAACATTGTTTGGTTGCTTTTATATAAATGGGCTTGTTCCCAAAATAATCTCCAATCACAATATGCCATCTCATCTTTTAGATTTCCTTTATCCAACAGATGTTCTGAGTTCCTCATTGTTTCCAGATTACAATCAGGTTGCCCATAATTCAGAGCCCCAGACATCTGGGCCAAGGGAAAATACGCACAACTATTCAATCAGGTAAAGGAGGAAGCACTTCCTGAAAGCCTGGCCCAGCCACTGTTCCTACATGTGGATAACCTGGAGGTGCTACGCAGGGCTTTGCTGAAGTTCTGACACAAGAAAGCCAAGTCGGCCTGAAAACATGGCCACCTGGGGTGAAGAGCTTTACCAGTTTACCAACTTGCACAAGTCACCTGTAAAAGTCTTGTGTGTAAAAAAAAAAGGAGAAAAAAGCAGAGATTAACAAGAATTCCTACCTCAAAGAGCAACTGTGAGGATTCACGATGATACATATACATGTCAAACCACTACATAAGGTCCCATCCCATGCAGCTGAAACTCAGGTGACATTGTGTTAAAGCCTACAGACCATCTCTAGTCCAGTGACTCGGAAAGAGCCTCAGTATGCTTAGCCATCCTTGTTAGCCCAGTGGACTACTGGGGGCTGTGCCAATCCTTTACTTGTTCAAAAAAAAGGCAAATAATTACTGCCCCTCGCGCTGACCTCCCAATCCAAGTAAGTGTTAAGTGTAAAAATCTTCTGGCAAAAGACACATTCTTTCCAATTGGATGTAAACTCCCTACAGTGAGAATGTTCATTTGTTTTGCTTATTAATACAACCCTGGGAAGCAAATCTACTCTATCACCTGGGGTCGCTGTGGGTCAAAAATCGACTCAACAGCACCCAGTAACAGCAGCTGCCCAGAGTACAAGACCTAGCACATAGTAGGTATGCAACAAATGTTTACTGCCTGTTGAATGTCTCCCATCAAGCTTTCGGAAGGGATTTCTTTGGGCTGAATGCTTCAGGCAGACCCTTTCAGGGCTTCATCCTGCCAGAGCATGCCACCACAACATTTATCTCCCCTTATTTAAATAATGAAATACCAAGCCTGGGTTGCAGCGCCAATTCTATCGCTGTGCCGAGGCTGAAAGGCTATTCCTGGCGCAGGAGGAAGTTAACAGGACCCTGTTTGTGGGGAATTTAGAGTGTGGGAAGATAGTCTTTACGAGCTGTTCCTTCAGGCTGGGCTATTAACCAAAGTGACTATATGCAAAGAGAGAGAAGGCCAGCTGAAGTCTTTTGGGTCTGTGTGCTTTCAACACTCAGAGTCGGTCTCTTCTGCCATCATTTTGTGGAAGACTAATAAATGTGCACTATCGATTGGGGGGTTTGTACTCTTTCTACACCAACTAGCCAATGTTTTGAGAGTTGTGTGAAGCTAAATTTACAAAGCAACAGAAAGTAAGAAATTTGTAGACAGATCTTCAGTGCCTGTGCCATTCTTTTCAATTAGTAAT
The DNA here is from genome assembly GCF_050624435.1 of Tenrec ecaudatus. NCBI lineage: Eukaryota > Metazoa > Chordata > Mammalia > Afrosoricida > Tenrecidae > Tenrec > Tenrec ecaudatus. The sequence continues at coordinate 148,847,657 of NC_134548.1, forward strand.
GCTGCTTACCACAAGAATACGTTCTTTTCCCGCTCTGAATGCGGTGGGATGCACTGAGATGCCAGCACCAGTTCCTAATAGCACGTCCTTATCTCCATCAAGGAATTGTGGCCCAGATTCAGCTCTTTAGAGTGGACTCACCAACATCCAAGAGCCCCTGATCCTCATCAGATGGAGAAATGAAGTAAACCAATGATAGTGAGAGTAGCACAGAAAACCAGAGAAGAAATGAATCTGCTCAAAATATTTGAAGGTATAAGAAAAGGTATTGGTATTAACATTCAAAGGAGAAATTATTACTGGAATTTGTTAAGAGAAAATAAACAAAGAAGGGGGGAACACCCCCACCTTTCTGTATTCATCCAAATAACGGATTATATATATATATATATATAATATACTTTATAATTTGGAAGTCAATCATATCTTGAATGAAAATTACTTAAATATGATGTATTATACATTTTTGCAGCTCTCCTAGTATTGTTGAGTCAGAGTCCACAAGAAAGATACTTTTTGCATTACATTTAGTACCAATAGTGCTATCGCACTAAGCTATACATCAAAGGGTACTTGGTGAGCACTTATGTGTAAGGTACCATACCATTTTACATAATTGCCTAAAACCCTCAACTAAAAATGGCCTAGGATTAGAAATGGAGCTGTGGATTTTCTGAAAGAAATGAGTGAATATTTAAGAGCTGCACATGTTTTCCTATTGAAGACTAGATCAGTGGGCTTTTATTTCTTTTGCTAATACTTTAGATAACACTTTATATCTCATGTCTAAATGTTTTGTTTCTGTTCCTTACTCTCCTCCTATGGGTTTATCATATAAAAGAAAGGACAAACAAAACACCAGGGTCAAAATAGTTGAATAGACACTTCATCCTAGAAAATGCATAACTGACCAAAAGGCACATAAAAAGATGATCAAAATCAGGAGTCACTAAGGAGATGCAAATCAAAACCACAACAAGATACCAGCATGCATGGTTATAGTCAAAGGAGGATAACATGTGCTGCTGGGGAGGATGTGGAGAAGCTGGAATCTCAGACACTGCTGGTGGGAATAAACAATGATATAACCACTTTGGCAGTTTCTTAAAGAGTTAACCATGCATTTTATCATGTTTATGTTTCAAACTAGTTTGTTCCAGTTCATCCCATGCTGGATAAAATCCCACCTAAGATATACTGAATCGGGTCTAACTGGAGTGAACTGATTTGACCTGGAATGTCCACTCCTACAAAATAAATGAAAACACATGTTCATATAGATTTGTATGGGAAGGTAGCAACATAATAGTCCACATCTGGAAACCATCTAAATGTCCATCAATTGCCACACGGATCAACAAAAGTGGTATATCTACTCAATGACATATGACTCAGCAATAAGAAAGAGAAATTACTGATACATTCTAAACATGGATGAAGCTAAAAAACATTCTGGGGCAATGAATGTACAAATGTGCTTTACACAATTGATGTATGTATGGACTATGATAAGAGTTGTATGAGCCCCTAATAAAATGATTAAAAAGAAAAAAAAGAAGAAAATTGACATCCCCACCAAAAAACCCACAAATATTCTGTTAAGTGAAAGAAGTCAGACATAAAGGACCACGGCTTTTCCAACTCCATATATTCAGAAAAGGCCTGTCAGGAGCAGAAAGCTTTGTGGTTGCATAGGACTTGGAGGAATGGGAAGTGGCCACAAACAGGCATGGGAGAACTGCCACTGTTGAAATGATAGAACGATCTCAACCGATTGTTGCACAAGAGTCTATATGTACTAAAATTCAGCAGACTGTACACTTACTATGAGCCAATTTTATTAAATGTTAAGTACACATCAGGAAAGTTGCTAAAAAAGATCTCTGTACAAAGGGGAAGTTGTGCCAGTCAATGCAATAAGAAAGGAGCTCGAGCTTGGGTAGAACCATCCTCGGAGTCAAAACCTGATAGGAAGCTATCTTCCCATCAACAAAGTTTACCAGTCGCCTCCCCAGCCCAGCCATTCAACCTTCAACTATACCAAATTCAAGATGACGCATTTAAAATCTCAGTTCTTATGCTCACTATTTGCTTTCATCGGAGACAGATCCCATTAGGTAAGTAAGTTACTGTTTTGTAGAATAAGTCATTTTCAAAAATACTCACTCGATTTACACATGGGAACTGTCATTATGTAACTAGCAACACAGAGTGACCTGCAAGTGAAAATGGACCAGCTAGACCACTTTTGCCATGATGACCGGAGTCCTGGGGACTGACGCTAAAGCCATAAATCAATCTTTCTCTTGTCTGTGACTCTGAAGTGACATCTTTCAGCATCTCCATCTGCAGTCCAATGCAATCAAAAGATGAAGCAGGGCAGTTTACTTTGAACAATTTTTTTAATATTTAAAGACAGTTAGCATTTTAAAATTTTGGCCCTAAGCTTCAGGTGGCCAAACAAACAAAACCCCGAAATACAACCCCCAAGAATTCTATTAACTCAGCATTTAAAAGGGATCTAAGGAGTAGCCATGGTCCATTGTTCAAAGCACAACCACTCTGGCTAGTACAGAGAGTAAAGAATTTGCATTTGGAATATCTGTATCCATCACCCCTTTTTCTTATACTCACAAGAAATGTGACCTTATGTTAATTCCTGAACCTCACTAATCCTTAGTTTCCTATACTGCAAAGTTAGGATAACAGGAATACCTACCTCAAAGGATTATGGGAATCAAATATATTTGTATATAGAAAAAACTACTTTCTAAGTTGCCAAGGCTCACACAAATAGAAGCAATTTACTTTACAGAAAGCTACGAAATTCCTCATATGTTATTCTGAACTTGCAGCCCACCCCTAGAAATTACTTTTAAAAGCCCTTCTGTTTTCATTTCCCTATCTCTAAGGGGTCTTGTTGGCCCTTGGCATGACTGGCCCTGCATATGGTCGCTGCTTACTCTGCTGTACATATTAATGATTCTTCTGAACAGTGTTTGGATCTGTTTCTTATGCTTACACTTCCTGGCTCACAAAAGGGAAAAAAAATGCTGCCGACCCAACATTTCTATAGCACCACTCTTCCCAAAGGGTTTCCACATGGGTCCCCTGCTGGGTGAAAAGCAGTTGCTGTTTAATAGCACATAGCAACACTATACAGCAGTCTACGACAGGATGCGAGAGAGGCAATATTGTATGCAGCCAAGAGAGAAGGGGAGCCAATAGCAACAGATGCAATTACCAGATGTGAACTTTGGCCAAGGAGGTCAGGGAAAATACTCCTTTAAGAAGTGCCATGGGATCTTTAATGTCCAAAAGTCCACTGTAGCCTTGGCATCACATCGTATTCAAAATGGAATTTTTGGGAGCCCCGACCCTTTGCTTTTGTAGCAATCTCATTTCTTCGAGGGGAGCTGCATGGCCCCACTAGCAGGTCTCCCCTCACTGTTCAGAAGGCAAGCTCTCTAATTTGGCATTCTTGGGGGGTAATTTAGAAGGATAAGCTAAGCTAGAGTGTGCATTGACACAGCCGCCTTTTCACACTCCTCCCCCATGTGTTGACCTCTCCCCTCCTCTTAAACACGGTGGGAAGATCAACTGTATTCCAATCCCACACAAACTTGGAATGAGCCAATTGTTCTTATTTTGTTCTCATTTTGACACTTACTTCCTTTCCAATAGAAAACAGGTGCACTGGTCCTTCTAGCACAGAGCAGTGGAAATGAACTGGGGAGAATGATGCTTTAAAATGTAGCAAATGCCTGAAACCCACCAGATCCAAAGGGAGAGCTAGGAAGGTCACTAAACTACTGTGTCCAGGGCTTCCCCTCCAAGGTCACCCATGGGAACATGCACAACTGGGTCCAAGAGATAACTTTGCTGGGAGAAGGGGGGAGTTGCAACTTTAATACAACGAAAGGTCAACTTTTACATCTAATACTATGGTCTGTAACCCCCCCTGGTCATTAAAAGTAAGTCAATACTAAACAGTTCAATTGAATATATTTTCAATGCAGCAGGAAATGTTAAGCATCTATGTGTTCTTAAGGGTTTTGTCCCCTAGAGAACCTATGGGACAAATTTCCCATTCCTACAGCTTTTGACCAAAAAAAAAAAATAAGGAATTTGGCTGCCCACTTATTCCATTCCTTACTATGAGGTGGTGCTTTCAAAATGTGAATAGGTCGTTTACTCATGATAAAACAGGAGAAAAATTGATTGCCTGGAATTTATGATCAGTTAATTCTCTCATTTTCTGGCCTACCAATGAATGACTTGTTCTCTTACCTGCCAACCTTTTCTCTTCTGTCCTCTTCCTTCCCGGACACTATCGTTGATGAATGAAATCTGCTTGTGGCTTATGGCAATATTTGTCTAGGAAAGGTGTGACACTGGAATGGGTGTGGGAAGGGACATTCCAAAGCTCTCAGTAGGCCTCAACACTCATAAAACATAATCACCAATATCTGCTACTTTCAGGCATCCAACCCAGCTAATGTCATTGGCTTGTGCCAATGTGGGTATCTAGGGATGTCTTGCCTCTTAATTTAATGTTGATACCTCACCCCCCACCCCCTTGTGTCCAAGGACAGAGGCTGGGTTCTGAATAGCATTCCCATAGGACCTGGCTAGTATTAGGTGTTTAAATAAATGACTTCCTGAGGGACTCTGACTGTTCCCATAATCCTCTTACTGGAGGTGCTGTATACACAACTCGTATGCACTTGATTACTAGACTGTATCCCAGCTTTCTATTTTCCATCTTCTGAACAGCTCATTTCCAACTGGATTGTCCCTAGTGCCTAAGGCATGGCTGCCTCAAGTGAAATGCACACAGGCTGTGGATATGGGCTCACATGACACCTTAGCCATTGAAGCCTACTAGATGTATGTGGTATAGTGGTTACATAATCTGGTGTCAACTTGTGAAGGGGTAGAGTCTAGCCTGTCAATCAGGCCACAGTTTGATGACCTCGTTTGGAGGCACTGGAGGCCAGATACACACAGACTCTCTGCTTGTCTTCCTGTGAACAAGATACATGGAGCTATGTTAGAGCCCTGGAGCCACGTGGACACCCCTGCCAGCGCTGAGATGCCTCTACTGCCACTGAATCCAAAAGACTTTCCACTCACTGGCCTGTGATCGTCCTGCATTCGGCATAATTGCATGTGTTGCATGAGTCTGAAGAGGAATTTACAGATTAGTATTGGACATATGGGCTCATATCAGACCTATGGACTTGATCTGGACTGGGCTGGGATGTTTTCTCAATATTCAACTGCTCTTGTATATAAAGCTATTTCTTATACACATAATGTGTATATTTCATTTGGCAAGTTACTTCCGCTCTGGATCTTGTTTCCTCATCTATAAAATTGGAATGAGACCACTAAACGTGATAGGATTTATGATGATTAGTAGTAATGCATGCTAAGTATTTACCCTATCTGGCACATAGCAGGTACTCCATAAATGTATCTGTAATGTATGGATAACAAAAGGGACTGCCTCATAGAGGCAATGGAGGATTCAATTCGTATACATCAATTATATATAGGGCAGTGGCTGGCTCAAAGTTAGTGTAGTAAATGTTCGTTTGTTTTTTACTATTAGGAGGTGGAAAGCACACAGCAATGGGGCTCTCTAATCAAAGGTGCACTTCACTTGGTGACCCCTTTTCATGAAGACTCCTGCTACCTCTCCTCCAATAGCTTTTACACATCCCATTCCCAGGATTTCCCCCCAAAGATTCGGAGCTGCTGGGTTCAGGCTGTATGTTCTAAGCCAACAGGGAATCTCATCACACACTCACATGGCATACGTCCTTCCATGGCTTGCTTACTGGAACCTGGGCACTGCCAAGGAATAAGAGCCCTAAGACATGGAGCCCCTTCTCTCATGACCATTGAGTTCATTCTGATTCATAGCAACCCTCTAGAGCAGAGGAGAACTGCCCTGTCAGCTTCTGAAGCTGTAACTCTTCACTGAAGCAGAAAGCTTCATCTTTCTCCCTTGAAGTAGCAGGTCATTTTGAACTATTGACTTTATGGCTAGAAGCCCAATGAGTATGTAACGCACTAAGCCACCAGGGGTCCTCTACCACTGACCGAAACCAAGAGCTCCTGACCTCCTCCACTCCCCTCCTTATGTGGCAGACCATTCCAATTTAGAAAGGACCCCTTCAAGAGACCTTTGCCATTGAGTTGAATCCTATTCCTAGTGACCCTAAAGTGACAGTGCAGAATGACCCCTAGGGTTTCCAAGACTCTACGAAACACCTAGTGTGCACTTCTACAATGCCAGCTAGGATTTCCAAACCAAAGTTGCAGCCTTCTTTGTAGAAACTTTTCCTACTAATACCCTTCTTCCATGGTAACCCCTAACTCAAGCCTTTAGACAGAGACACTTGCTTCTGCTTATTTTGAGTTTTCAAAATGCTTTATGATGCTATTTAGATTGTTATTTTAAAAAATTCTGTTGTTTCAGTTTTTACACTTAGGTTGATAACACATATTTATAATCACCCACAATAAGCATAGCTATCCTGAACTCAACCTGAATCTTCTCCACGCACCTGCAGTAGCCACTTCTCCAAAGACACTTTCACACCACCAGGTTTTGCCCATGAGCTTCTCTTAGTCTTCAATGGTCATCTCTGTTGAAATAGTATTCGTCATCTAGGACTCACTTCTTATGTCACTTCCTCCATGAAGTCTTCCTCAAATCCTACAGCTAATCCTACCAGCTCATCTGTGCTCTTGCAATACTTTGTTGGGATCAAATCCCAAACACATAATGCCTTGTCATGTAATTGTTGGTGTCTAGGTTTCCTCTACACGGAGCCCTGGTGCTATAGTGGCTACAAGTTGGGCTGCAATCCTCACGGTCAGCAGTTTGAAACCACCAGCAGCTCTGCAGGAAAAGGACTAAGCTTCCTACTTCCTTAAATGTTTAGTCTTCAAAGCCTACAGGGAGTCATTATGAGTCAGCATTGACTCAATGGCAGTGAGATGCTACCTCTATTTTGCCTTGTAATGTAATTCTTGGTGTCTGTCTCCTCTGTCTTTTTGAGGGTGAGGCCTGGGTCTGATTCATCTTTGTGTCTCTCCAGAGTCCTTAACTGCTCAGGCAAGGTTAAAAGTTGGTAGTTTGAACACAACCAGCCACACCATGAGAGAAAGATGAGGCAATTTCTGCTCCTGTAAAGATCCACAGGTTTTGGAAACCCTATGGGGCAGCTCTTTTCTGTCCTGTGACGTCACATGAGTTGGAACTGACTCAGTGGCAAAGGGTTAACCAAGTGCCTGGTCTTCAGTGAACAGTAAACACTTAAGGGTAGAAGCTGGGGGACTGTGTGTTGATTCATGGGGTTGCGTGTGTGTCTACTAGCTCTTCATCAAGGATCCTGGCATTGACCAGAAATCCAATCCAGAATACACATCATCTGCATCCCAATAACTCTCCAATTTTTTAAATGTCAAAATTTTGGAAATGTGTTAGAAATTCTTTTGCTTGCACAAAATCTGTGTAAGCCCGACTTAATATGAAAAAAAAAGCACACAAAAAAACCCCACAGCCCAAATCTCCAAATCACTGACTTACCTCCAAAAGTTTTAGCCACAGCATATTGCAGACTATGAAGAACAAGGGCTTCTGTTTGAGCAATACTGGTTCATTTCGAACATGAACAGTTATTTCTGATTGTTCATATTGGAAGTAGATTTTGTTTTGCTTTTGTTTTTCTCAATGCCATCACACCCTAGGCAAACACTCCCCACCTTTAAGAGGTGCCCTGTCGGAGGGTCCAGTAATAACAGGAGTCCTGCATGCTACAAAGGGTTAATTAACATGAATGGCTGCTAACTTGAAGGGTTGGAAGTTGGTAACTGCTCAGCGGTGCCTCCAAAAAAAGAACTGGTGATCTACGTCTGAATACTTTGCCACTGAAAAATCGGGGGTGGGGGGAGAGGCTAGGTTTTGGGGGTTTCATTTCTACTTTGACACTCATGGGGGCGCCATGAGTCAGAAGTGACTCTATAGCAACTTGCCCACTTACTCTGCGTCAATTCCAGTAAGACGGTGGGATGCAAGGTGCGAGTTGGGTATAATCACCCACCCCCATCCCCCCTATACTTGAGTCCTAGACACCTTGGAATCTATCCCATTACTATTCCAACATGCCAGTTATTATCCTGACTAACGCAGACAGAATTACCTGCTGCTATATTCCAGGTACGTTTCTGTATTTCGCTGTCTAACCTGCTTCCTCCCTCCAGCTGTCTGAGAGTGGGCAAAAAGGAGGCCACCTCCCTCACCCATTGCATTTTCTCCAACAACTGTGCTGTCCAATGCAATTATTTGTGGAGGAATCCGCTGCATGTGTGGATGAAAGGAACACATGCAAATCCTCAACAAGAAAGGGAAATACCAGCGACCGGGAAATATGTCCCGAAAGCAGCACGAGGGAGGTGAGGGCAGAGCCCGAGGCCCCCTGTGCAGACATTAACAAGCTGAACACAATATGACTTGCGGAATGCAAGAGGGGGAAAAAAAACTGTTTAACATTTGAAAAATCTCCTCCTCAATCTGAGGTCAACCCAGCTCATAAAAAAAGCTTCAAAAACTTCTGAAAAACCATGAATAAGCCCCAGATGTTCCCGTTCTCAGCTGAACTTTCTACCAAGTCATTTCAGACCCCTCTCTCATTTTCCCCCTTCACCAGTAGAAGGATTTCAACCTCTTGTGTCTTTCCTATCTCTTTCCAAAGAATATTGCCTGAAGCCAAATTCCTTCTCCCACACACAGTAACTCAATGTCCACACTCTTGATAGTCCTGTCCTTTTCGAAAGAAGAATAAAAGCAGTTAGACCCCTTCATGCAGTTGCTGAGAACCTTCTTTTGATCGGGACCACTGACCCACAGTGGGGGGAAAAAATCAATTGGGGCCACACACAAGTACCAAGTCACTAAACTTAATAGGAATTAAAAAAATTTTTAAGGAAAATAAATCTAAAATATTCATCCCGTTTGCCAGAAAGGAAAACCGCATCCAGTGGGTAGAATACATAATCAAAAGACTCCAAGCCTATGCTGCAACAAGTTTGGGGAATGAAGTCATGGAAGAAAAAAAAAGATAAGAAAAAGGTATGCACTGAGAAATTTTTTTCAAAGGAAAAGAAAGAAAGGTAAGGAGGAGAAAGAGGGTGATAGGGAGACGGTGCGGGGGTGGTGGTGGTGTTGGGGATGAATCACAAGACAAGATGAAAAAGGAAAGTCATGGACAGGTCCCTAGTTGTGTAATGTTTTTAGTTGCTATCTAGTTGCCTTTGACTCATGGTGAGCTCATGAGACAGTAGAATTGCCCAATAGGGATTTTAGGCTACCACTTCTTTCGCTCCTAAGGCAACTGGTGGGTCTGAACCCCTAACCTTTTCGGCTAGTAGCCTAATGCTTAACCATTTTGCCACCAGGGCTCCTTCTGAATGCCATCGAGTTGATGGCGATTTATAGTGACCCTATCTGACAGAGTAGAATTGCCCCTGCGGGTTCCTGAGACTGTATCTCTTTACTGGAGTAGAAAACCTCTTCTTAGAAGTTGCTGGGAGTGCTGGCTCAACCTTAATCTGCTCTTCAGGCTCTCTGCTTGCCTTAGCCTCATTTGGTGACCTTGGCCTGCCAACCCACCCTCCAAGCACACTCTTTGACAGCTCCCTTAGAACAATGCACACAGGAGGACAATGAGCCTTGAGCATGAGGTGGGAAGAACCCTCCCCCCTGGGCCCAGCTTTCTGGAACCTGGCCATACTCAGTTGCCTACTGAGGGACCCTTGGAGAGTCAGGCTTCCCAGTGATATCTTTTAGCGTGTATTTGCTGGTTATATGAGTCTTGAAATTTAGAATCATTTCGCATAGAATTGTTACCGTGTGTGGAGAAGAGGAAGCAATGGACTCCCAGAAGCCGGATGCTACACTTTTGTCCTGTTGTCATTTAAAATTGACGCTTCATTTCTCCACACACTGTTGGTATCCAATCCCTTATGTTACTAAGTTATTCATTTTCCCATGAAAGACACAAACAAAGAAAACCCCACACACCTTTTTTGGAAGACGTATTCATACCTAGTGAGTATTTCTGGGAAAGTGTTGAAGTGGATGATGTTTTTGCTGTGCTGGCACATGGGGCAGGCCTGGAGTTTGTAGGTCCCTTTTGACTCTGATGTTTGAGCAGGACAACATCAAAGTCTTTAGAAGTGCAAGCCCAAAGCAAACCAAACCGAACTTTCGTCAACAGTGTCTCCCACTTCCGGTGCCCTTGCACTTGGTAGCGGCCATGTAAGTTACTGCCGCCCTTTGAAATCCTTATTAGCTTTCTAGCAGTTTAGGAGAAGTCCGTTCTGGGCTGGGAAACAGCTGGTCTGCTTTGATTTTCAAACTTCAAAGCTATTTTTGGAAATCGAGGTTATTTTCTCAAGAATGTCTGACGATCTTACACGTGTGTCAAGGAATGGTGAAAAGTCTTTGCTGCTGCAAAGCTGTCAGGAGGTCTTCAAGAGATTAGGGTTGTCTGGTTCCATAGAGCCTGAAAACTACATATGGCAACCCACCTTCACTTCACTGATTTGAGTGGCCCCAACCCTCCAAAAATACCACACTTACTGTGGGTTTAGGTTGAATCCTAGTACAGGAGAGAATATACTACATACTCCACATAGAACCAAAAAACAAACCGCCATCAAGTAGATTCCAACACAGTGACTTTATAGGACAGAGTCGAACTGGCCCCTGGACTGTAAATCTTTATGCGAGGGTGCAGAAAGCCTCATCTCTCTTCCTTGGAGCTGTTAGATTTGAACTGTCAACCTTATGGTTAGCAGCCCAAAGCATAATCTACTACACTACCCGAGCTCCTTGTAGACCATGTACAAGTTCCAAAAATAGGCAGCAGTTTGAAAGCACTAACCCACTCTGTGGGAGAAAGACAGGGCTCTCTACGCCCATGAAGAGTTGTAATTTCGGAAATGCACACGGGCATGGGCAGTTCAACCCTTTCCTATAGGGCTGATGGCAATGGGTTTTGAGAAAATGGAAACAAACAAACAAACAAACAAACAAACCAAACTTTGAAGAAATAGAGGGTTTGGTCAGCATTCCCATCTAATTACTTTCCCATGGAAAGCTGAACTTCTGAAAGTCTGTACCCAACAATCCACTAGAGCAGTGGTTTTCCACCTTCCTAATGCCGCGGCCCTTTCATAGAGTTCCTCATGTGGCGGTGACGCCCCAACCATCAAATTATTTTCATTGCTACCTCATCACTGTCATTTTGCTACTGTTATGAATCAGGCAATCCCTGTGAAATGGTTGTTCGACCCCCAAAGGGGTCATGACCCACAGGTTGAGAACTGCTACACTAGAGGCTGCTTCCTGGACTGCAATCCTGACTTCAGAATCCCTGTCCATGTGCTATCTATGCCTGGATGGCAGACATAGGAGTCTGCTTTGCCTGCAAATCTACCAGAGGTGTAAGTCTACTCAGAGGTGCTTCAGAAGAAAGCCCTGGTGATCTACTCCTGAAAATTCAGCCACCGAAAACCTCATGGAGCACAAGTATACCTGGACAATATGGGGTTGTCATTAGTTGGAATCAACAACTTTTTGGGGTTTGTTTTGTTGTTTTGGTACATGTGCTACTTTCTGTATCTTTCTTGCAGAATATTTGAGGTTAAGTCAAATAGGAACAGGAAAATGCCCAGAGACAGGGAAATAAAATGATGAAGGGGAGGGAATAAGGCAAGGCCACTAGGGGACAGACAACAATCACCGGCTTTGTGAGTTTGCTAATGAAGGCAGAAGACAGTAAGAGAAGTACATGCACTGTGACTGGCTGGGTACCATTAGAAGGGTACCCCCTCTAACTGGAGGCCCAACTTTGTATAGACATAAAATTATTGAATGTAGAAAATTAATTTCCCTAAGAGTTGAATCAGGTGGGGGGGAAAAGATTCCAAAATATTGTAGACCAGTTAGGATGACCAATGCATAATGGATGTTTCTGGAATGCTCAGAGGCCTGGGCCCATGTCTCACAATGAAGCCCTGGTTTATGGGGCTACTTCTCCGTGACCCTTCCTCCAAAGGGCCTCAGTGTTGCCTCTGGAACAATGGTGATGACTGCTGGGCCTGGAGGCTATGGCCGCCTCCTGGCTCACAAGTCAGCAGGCCAAGAGGCTAGGTAACACTCTTGCTGTTTTCTCATGGGGGAAGGTTACCTCTGAGGTAGCAAACAGATGGGTGACAGGGAAGATGAAAAGGGTGTGTGTCAAGGGGAGGAGCATTTGTCCAGGGAATTATGATCTCACATCTGCCCTCATCATTTTGATTTTTGCTAGTGTTAAATGGAAATGGATTTGTTGCTTTGGGGTTAAAAAATTCTTTTTGCCCCTAAAGCATGTGAGTAGAGCACAAAGAGAGTGAAAATTCTCAGCATCCTGCTACCATTGTGATATACAACCTTACAGATTTTGCCCTGTACCATAGATATAGACACATCAATTGGGGGCAAATAATTCGATTCTATTTTAATGCTGTCTCTTAAGCTGCTTTTGTTAGCCTAACAAGACATCATGGGTCTCGTGCTATGTACATTGCCTTTGGGATCATTCTATTGGTTACACATTTATTCCCCTGCCTGGAAGCCAGTGGTTCACATCACAAATCTAGTACTGATGAAAATCAGGGTTATTTGAATGTGTAGCTACCATGGAAATATACTGTCCTTCCAACTCTGTGGACTGTTACGTCAGCTCCTTTACTTGGGAGAATTTGCTAGAAGTGAACCTGTAGACCCCAGGTCATCCCAAAAAACTTCCTAGAAAATGGAATGGTCATAATCCTTACATGTCCCTCAACAGAGTGGACGGGAGAGGGTGTGATATCAAGTAAGAGGCTGTGGTTCAAAGTCAAGTTCAGCGCTAGAGTAACTTTTCAGTGCCAGTTTTCTCATCTGACAGAAGAGAATAGCTAGTTCACAGGACGAGGGTGTAAAAGAAAAGCGGAGCGAAAAGGGGAGATCACCATCAGCTTTAAAATACTTAAGAGAGATTCTTGTTAAGTAACATCATGTTAAGAAGTTCGAAGTAGCGCAGAGTGGGTCTAGTCTCCTCCATATCCCTCCACTGGCAGGGTCCCAAACCCAGCCACAAGGGTTCGCTGTCATGCAAAAAAGCACTCTGCTGAGTTCACAGACTCAAATTAGCTGCCTGGAGGCGCAGGGGCCCTGCAATCTAGCACCTGCCTAGCACAGATGGCATCTACCCCACCTCCCCTGAGTCCCCTGCCACATGACATTCACCTGGCGACTGCTTGCTAGCCTGCCTGCCATGCTGCTGCACTAGGGAGAAACGTTTATCATGTTCCTTTCCTGCTTTGGCCCTCTAAAAATACACCCCGTTTGCGTGGGCCTGAACTGAACACTCTGGAGAGGAACCAACTTTCTCAGGAAGAAAGAGATCAGTTGCATTACAACAGAACTTGCAAAATGCCTTTCCAAACGTCTGGTGCTTTTGCTCTGAGTAGCAGGTGGGGGGTGGGGGGAGTGCTGCTGTTCATCAGCAGCAGCCAAAAGCATTTATAGGTTATTATTTTTTTTGTTTTAATCTAGAAGTAAGACCATAGCAAGCAGAGTGCTGCTCTTGGTCCGATGCCGCGGAACAGCCAGCAGATCCGAGGCCTCAGCAAGTGCTCCGTAAACGCTGCAGGGTCTGTAGCATCTTCTGGATCGTTACCTTCCTATTTCCCCGTGAACAGGAGTGCCTAAGAGCACAGAGAAATATCGACCTAAACGATCAATCCTTAAATTAAGAAAGAAGGAAGGGTGGTGGGGATAGAAAGGCCTCTCCCTCAGAAGGCATGAAGTGGTCATCAAGGAACCAGGTGGCCGTTAAAAGGCAAGGAAACTAGTCTTGTTGGGGTGAAGACGAAAGTTACACAAATGGGTCCACAGAGTCCTATTGGAGACTGCGATCCCATATGAAAAGAAAACCTCAAATGATTCCTAAGATGTGCTTGAAAGTAGCCAAGGTATTTTCAATGACCTCACATGCAGGTGAACGTTGGACAATAAATAAGGAAGACTGAAGAAGAATTGATGCATTTTGAATTATAGTGCTAGTGAAGACTATTAAATGTACCATGGACAACCAGAAGAACCAACAAATCTGTCTTGAAAGATGGACAGCCAGAATGCTCCTGAGAGGCAAGGTTGGTGAGACTTCCTCTCGCACACCTGGAGCTTGTTACCAGGAAAGACCAGGCCTTGGAGAAGGACCTGCCTCTGTATTGGGTCAAGGAGATGGGCAGCAAAAAAGAGGAAAGACTCATGAAGAGCTGGATCGACACAGTGGCTGCACCTATGAGCTCAATCATAAAAACGATTGTAAGGATGGCTCAGGACCAGACGGTGTTCTGTTCTCATGTACAAAAGGTTGCTATGGGTTGAAACCAAGTTGATGGCACCTAACAACAAGAAGGTCAGGACAGTGAAAGCCTCACCAACGTTAGGGACCCCAAACAAGTATGGCCACACAGTAAGAAGGTTTAAACCCGGAAAATGGCCTAGGAACATACTAGAAGCTTGAGCTGTTACAAGTAAAGACCGGAAAGCACTTGGGGATTGATTGGCTCTAGGGATGAGAGCTGAGGACTAGCAATGCCAGCAGAGACGTGATAGTGGCAGATCTAAGGAACATGGCAAAGGTCGAGCGAGGTCTAAGTCATCCTCATTGAAATTATTCCCAGGGGGAAAGGCACCAAGGATTTGTGCAATCCAGGCACGTGTGCATAAGATTTTGATCACTCTCGAAACCCGTAAATAAAAAGGTTTCCCAATCTGGAGCTACCTCTGCCTAAGGCATGAATCACCACAGCCCTTCAGGACCCAGAAAGTTGGAGTCTAGAATCAAAATAGGCACATGAATTATGGTTTTCATCGTAGCTCTTCAAGCCTCAACAAGCCGAGTTCAGAATTGAAAGGAGGCAGCCAAGAAAATGAAAGTTCTTATTACTCAGGATTTGACAGATAAAGTCGGTTTTCTCTCTTCACTCAGGACCCTATTTTACAGTTGACAGGATAGACATGCTAGGAAGAGTAGCCTTGAGTCCCTGTCCAAACAAACAAACAAACAAACAAACAAACAAACAAACCCACTGGGTGAGAGCCACCATGTAGCCACCAAGTAAACACAGAAAAGGCAGAGAGTTCCTGGGTGCTCAGGCGCTTTCTACTTGAGGACCTTCTGAATGAAAAGAAGGCTGATTCACGAGGAAGACACTGTGTATTTCAGGGAAACAGTGCTTTCAACCTAGTTACACTACCTTGTCTGTCTTTTAAAGGTGCTGGACTCGTATAACATTGTGTGTGTCTGTGTGTGTGTGTGTGTATCAGAAGCTATGGTGGTGTATAGCAGTGCTCTGTTAACTGCAAGGACAGCAGTTCAAAATCAGTTGCTTCAAGGGAGATAGAAGAGGTTTTCTATTCCTGTAAAGAGGTGCAGTCTCAGGCACCTACAGGGGCAGTTCTACCCTGTCCTGTAGGGTTGCTACGAGCTGGAATTCACTCGATGGAAGTGAGTTGCTATTGTTTAGTTGAGTATGTATACATACATATACATGCAGACATACATACACTTACATGGCTACAAGAATACCCCATTCTCTTGCTTTGTTTCTCTTCATGTGTATACATTTCCTTCTACGAGATCACGTCCATTGCACGTGCAAGGTATCACATACCAGATTGGTTTGCCCGCTCTCCTTACATCCCTAAAAGTCTCAACCCGTTATAGCATCAATGTATGTAAGTCCCAAATCTCACTGAAAGTTTATCAGCTCACAAGTCCAAAATGCCATCTTCTAAATCAAATATAGGTGAGACGCTGTGTATGATCTGTCCTGGGGCAAAATTCCTTCCCATCTGTGGACCTGCAAAACCTAGAAACCTAGTTATCTATTCCTCAAATTAAAATGTTGGACAATCATCAAAACACTGAACAATAGTAACTACCAAAATAGCCAGGCCCCAAATGGGAACAGAATCCCTCACATATTCACTCCATAAATAGTTTAGTGGGTAGCGCTCATGTGCCCAATGACTAAGCACTTGCCTGCTAACCTAGAGGTTGGTGGTTTGAACCCACCCAGCAGCTCGACTGAAGAAAGGCCAGGTGAAGTGCATGAAAGGGGTTTAGCACTCAGGAGTTGGAGGCAGGGAGTGTAGTTGAGGTTCATAGGATTTACCAGACAACACAATGAAGTCTGGTGTCAACGTTCATTAGCCTTCCTTTCCATTACTGGTTGGAACAGGTTAGGGGATGGGGGACACCCATGGTGCAGTTCTACTCGGCAACACAGAAAGCCACAATGAGTCCGAATGGCTCAGTAGTGCTGGGTACTGTTCTAAAAGTAGAAGGCAGAGTGTTGGGTGGGATGGACAAGACTCACCAACTTCTTTCTATGCAACCTAACTGAGGCATCATATGTGCCTCTCTAGTGGTTATGCAGTGGGCTGGGGTCCACAAGGTCAGCAGTTCAGAACCACCAGCAGAAAGATGGGGCTTTCTACTTCTGTAAAGAGTGACAGTATCTCAGAAACTCACAAGGGACGTTCTACCTTGTCCTGTAGAGTTGCTATGATTTGACATAGACTGGACAGCAGGCAGTGAGGTGTATGTGTGTGTGCATTGGTGTCTGCTCTGAGGAGCAAGGGCATAGGTGCACTGAGTGGGGGAGGGGGGGTAAGAAGCAGTGTTGACTGCCCGCCAGCCTGTCTTGGGGAAAGGTCAGGGCAGTTTGTTGTCAGCGCATGCTTGAGTGACATTAACAAAGCAGGAGCCTCTGCAGAAAGGGTAGTAAGGGCTTGGCTACCATTCTAGGGAAAGAGCCCAAGCTCCAAGGAACTGCTGTAACCGAGGGGGTGGGGGTGGGGGGACGACCCATACACAGAGAAAAAGAACCAAAGAAAGAAATTGGAAAATGTATTCTGAGAAGGTATGGAGAAGGCGAACAGTCACCGCTTCCCTCTTTGTGAGGCTGTCACAAGACACAGTAGTCTCGCCAACACTTCTAAGCACCCACGGTGGCAGCAGCAGCAGAAAAACACTCTAATCTCTTTCAATCTTTCTCACACTTTTTGGCCCATTTAGAAACTCCAGTTAACGGATGGCACTCGACAGTCAATCGCCCAGGAGCCACTTTTAACTGAAGTCCCGATTTTAAAAAGAAAAAAAAGGGAGAGGGGGTAAGGAGGCAGTGTGTAACAAATTGATTAAAAAGTGATAGTTAGCACAGTCATTGGGGAATCTAAATATTCATTGTGAGAACTACTTAAAAGTCCCATGAGGGTCAAATCTCTGCAGGTACGAAGAATCCCTTGGCATTTGCTATTGGGGTACCTGGCGAAGCTACCAGTCTGCTGGGACAAGGTCACACTGTATTGCCTTCCCTCCTGAGACAGAAACTAGAGCCTCTCTGATGTCCTGGCTTGTAGCCCAAAGATGACTGGGGCAACTTTAGGGACAAAGCAGTTCCGATCCCCTCGACTGTTCCGGGCGGCATTAGAAAGGAAGGCTAACGAATGTTCACAACAGACTTTACTACTTTGTCTAGTAAACCCGATCGACTTCAACTGAACTTCCTGCCTCCAACTCCCAAGTCCTAATCACCCACTTTTCATGCTGCCGGCAGTGTGAACATCATAAACCACAGCTCTGACCAGGTCGCTTCCTTGTTCCAAGCCTCTCACCAGCTCTCCACTGCCATCAACGTTTAGATGCTCCTCTGTGCTCTTCATGGCCTTTCACCCTTTGGTCCTCATCTTCGCTGTCTCATCTTTCACTACCCATAGCCTCTTCCACGCTGGCCGGGGGCCCCAGCACTCCCGCCGCGCCAAAGGCCACTGATGCACTTTCATGTCTTTGTGTCCTGGTTCCTACTGCATTCCTCTATGAGGAAGATCCTTCCTTCCAATCTCTATCTGTCAAAATTCTCCTCAGCTTTCAAAGCCTGGCTTAGAGGCTACCTATTTTTGAAGTCTTGTCTAATTCCCTCAGAAGAAACTAATCCCTCCCTTCTCTGAGTTGGGACAGCACTTGGTTTATATTTCTCTTATGACACTTAAGCTAGGCCTTGGATTACAGTTAGGTAGGCATGTTTTCATCACCTTCCTTAAAAGCAGAGACTGTGCTTAGGCTCTTTCTGTATCTGTATCCCCAGTCACTCCCACAATGCGGAACACAGAGAGCTGCCCAGGACTGGATAACTACAACCAAATGACGATGTCATACATACATGCAAGGGAAGCTAGGCATGGATGTTTTATGTCTTTATCTACAGAGCCCACCAGTCATACCAGGCATAGCTTAGGCATTCAAGAAATACGCCCAATTAAATGGTAAGGATATCTAACTGCCAAAATAGACAGAGAGACCAAGCAGTTGTCCTTGAGTCAATTTTGATTCCTGTTGACTCCATGCGTGTCAGAGTTGAAATGTGCTCCGTAGGGTTTACCATGGCTGGCTTTCAGGAAATAGATCACCAGGCCTTTCTTCTGCAGTGTCTCAGACAGGACTCAAACTTCTAACCTTCTTGGTAGTGAACCCTGGGCACCATCTACAGACATTTGTATATTTGTACTTTAAATATCCGTAGGTCCCATATAACCGTGTAATGGGTGTATTTTTATTTTATTTGCCTTCTAGGTTTTATTTTGCAAAGGGAGTAGTTGAAGTGACTTCCAAGAACAATGGACATGAGCCAGGCTCTACCTCAGCACCTTACACCGAAACCTGTAACTTTAACCATCATTTGCCCTCTGGGTTATTGGACTGCAATTCTTGATCAATCAATCTGTCACACAAGCTCAGGGAAAGGCCTTTCCTTAAAAAAATCAGCAATAAGGAATTTTCACCCCACAGAGAGACCGTTATCCTGTACTTGCATGAGCAAACAAAGGCACCGGCACCATTGGTTTCAGGCCTGGAGAGCTTTCAGCTCTCCATCTACTGCCTTCAGGAATCCATATGCAGCCATAATGAACTGTCTCTAGCTTGGCTTAATCTTTTGTATTAGCTCATTAATGAATCTGGATTCCTTCCTCATTTTCCATGGTATCCCAGGCTGGGACAAAGGTTCAGGCAGCGGGGGTGGGGGTGGGGGCGCAACTTTCCTTTGGCCTGACAAGAAGTGGTCCTGGTTTCAGCCTGTGGCTAACAAATCCGCTTCCCCCCCACCCCCCAACGCCCCTGCTTTGTTTGCAGAACCCACTGCCATGGGTCTCTGGCCAGAGTAGGCTGTACCGCTCAAGAGCCTCGGGAATGTGGGCCTTGGCCTGGTCCCTGACACCTGTGACATCACCCCAACAGCTGAGAGTGATGGTGTCTCAAGAAAGCTCAGTAGCTCTAAGCCCTGTGAATTCTTTTTGCTCTGTCGGCACGTGACTGACACACACACACACACACACACACACACACACACACACACACTATCTGTTGCTCAAAACCATTCTAAATCCCTCCTGTGAGACAACTGCCAATAAGGATATCATGTCAAGCAGGTTTTAAATATAGGAACCTCTCACCATCTTCAACCAGCGAGCAAAATGCAAAAGGAATGCAGATTAACTTCCCCTGAACTCTGTAGCTCTGAAGTTTCCCCACTCAATACCATCTTTCCATGAAAGGTCCTGGTGGGGCTGAAAATGAAAATGGGTCTCTTGGATCATGTGGTCAGATTTCTAAGCTGCACTCCAAGGGCTGCCTGCCTATTTCTAGAGCCTCCACTTTAGGGCAGAGTTCAAGCTTGTGAAAATCTGAAGCACTTGATTTAAATATATCAGCCCCCCCTTTAATTTACCAACTTCATTTTCCATTCAGTCACTTCAAGCCTAACTTCACTTAAAATAGTTCATAAATCTGTTGAAGGTTGGCTACATGTATTTTCCCACAGAATCTTTAAGATTGAGATGATTATATTTAGAATGTTTAAATCATTTAAACAACAATCTAAATGAGAAAAAGGGTAGTCTCTCTATTAGGAAAATCGATCAATCCACTGGAACCCAGATAATCATTTCACTTCAGAAATTATTCCTGACTTGCCCGAATGGTAACTCCTCCTATTATTGAAGGAAAAGCGTAGCTATACTTTATTAAAGAGCCCCGGTGGCTTAGTGGCTACACAAGGTCAATAGTTTGAAACCACCAGTCAGGTCCCTGGAGAAACCACCCTTAAAATCTTGGAAATGTACAGGGGCATTTCTACCGTCTCACAGGGTCGCTATGAGTCAGAATCAACTAGATGGCAGTATGTTTGGTTTGGCTTTGGTTATATTATTGAGTATTTACTATATGCCTGCATTGTCTCTAGGATTTATCCTAACCCTTCAATATATGCATAGATGGTTAATTCCCTTTCACAGATTAGAAAACTCGAGTACAGAGAGGTTAGATAATATGGGCAAAAGCCAAGCAGATGTCTTCTATATAAACACAGTTGTATTTGGCTTTAAAGTGCTTTGTTTTTCCCCCCAAACTATCACTCAACTCACTGCCATCAGGTTGATTCCAACTCATAGCAACCCTAAACTAGATAACTGTATTGTGCCTCTCAAATTTCTCCTCATGATTCTAAATTGCACAACAGGCTTTATCACTAAATCCAGCAGCACTGGTTGAATAAAAACCCATGCAGAAAAGTGAACTCTGCAATCTCCAAATCATCTCTTTAATAAGCTGAACAGCAGCAATACAAAAAGAAAACAAGCAAACATATAAGCTAATCCTACAATAGTTGCTATCAACTTGGTTCCAACTCCTGGTGGCCCAAGATGTGTCAGAGTAGAACTATGTTCCACTAGATTTTTAATGGCTGACTTTTCAAAACCAGATTACCAAGTCATTCTTCTCAGGGACTTCGAGGTAGCATTGAAACTGTAGCTTTTGGGTGACCAGCCAAGGGTATTACCACGGGGACTCGAATCTTTAAATGGGATGGATACTATTTGCCTAGTCACTCAATTCCATTCCTCTTCCTCCCTGGTCTGAATATATCTGTAAACCAAACTCACAGTCGTCAAGTGGATGCTGACTCCTGGCAATGCTATAGGAAAGAGTAGAACTGCAAGACTATCTTTATGGGAGTAGAAAGCCCATCTTTCTTCTGCGTAGCAGCTGGTGGTTTCAAACTGTTGATCTTGTGCATCACAACCCAATACTTAGCCACTATGCTTCCAAGGCAAATATATATATATATATCCCAAAAGAACTTACTTCCCACGAGGAAATTTAAGACTCAAAGGAGACAAAAATGGCCACCATGTGGGTCAGTGAAGGTTTCCATCCTCCTCATTGCTGTTTCCACCATAACTAAAAACAAATGTCTGCTAAGTTGAGTTTGCCCTTCTGGAATTCTGCAGCCATGTGTGTGAGTTTGCATTTGCTACGTTACCCTGCTTTCTGTAATGTTCTCCTTGGCTGGCATTCTCCTGCCATTCCAGCCTGCAGATATCTTTTTGGATCCTGATTGTATTCTCTATGTATTAGCTACCCCCCAACCTGGCTGCGTGCCATCAAGGAATATTAGGAGTATACCTTTCTTGTGTTCAGTTAAGTCACTGCTAAAGACTTTAGGCAACAAAGGTAAAGAACAAAGCAAACAACTACAGATTCTTGGTAGGCTGACATTGGAATGCGAAGAAAGCATTCTTTGGGCATGATAGTTAATTAGCTACAAAAGTCACCTCACTGTGTGAACATAGTCAACACTGCTTGTTACTTGTTTAAGAAAAAAAATCATGGGAATTGCTGTCAAACACCTCATTTAAATCCAGACATACCTTATCTGTGCCATTCTTCTAATCTAGTTGAGCTATGTGTACACACACACACACACACACACACACACACACACACACACCCTGACTGGAACTGATTTTCTGAGTGAGTTCAGCGCGACTCCTAGTAATCACCCAGCAATCTACTCTCCAAAGATCTAGTCTCACCTTGTTGAGCTATAGTACTGTATTCCCTGGATTTGTGGTTTCCACAATCCAGTTTCCATCCACTTTTGAAGGGAAGGGTTGACTCTTCTAGTTTCTATCATGCCTCAAGATGTGCCCATCAGTGGTACCATGATGATAACCATTAAGACTCCCCAGTGATCTGAACTTGGGCCCCATTATATGTAACATATCACAGCAACAATTATCTTTGCTTCTTTGATCTTATGATCTGCTCGTCCATTATACAGAATGGCTATGACTCTGAGAGGTGATCACCCAGAAAAACATAATGAAAAAGAAAAGGTCTAGATTGGCTTGAAAGTGAGGCTAAGCTCTGGTGACATAGTGGGTAAGGTCTATCAACTGCAAGGTTAGCAGTTTGAAACCATCAGCTGCTCCTAAGAAGAAGGATGAGTCTTTCTACTCCCAAAATAATGGGCAGTCCTATAGGGTCGTTATGAGTTGGTATTGACTCGATGGCAGTGAGTTTGAGTTTTTGAATGTTTTTAAAATATATGGCACTGAGACCGAACATTTCATTGGGTCAATTAACATAGAACTTCCATCAAGGGTCAAGAGTATCTGCTCTGTGTAGACAAGCTAGTTCAAGACATTCAAAGGTTCAGTTCTTCTTTATCATTGGACTTGGTCACAGCCCCAAGGGCAGAGGCAAAGAAAACCTACACGTCTTGGTCTTCCACTTCAAAGAAGCCACTTTGGCCCACTAGCTGTATAACCTGGGCTTTGAGCTATCATTTTGAATAGGATGAAAGGCTCTGCCAAGCCAGTCTCACTCTACCCATTCGGACCCATGTTTCTTCTTAGGAGGCAGCTGCTAAGATTGGTGGGTACTCTACATCTGCCTTATGTATTGCAGGTATTCCATTCATGAATCACACGAATAAGCAAATGAATGAATGGCTCATATGAATGGGATCTGACTCTTTGGGGTCTGAGTTGTCTCATTTGCAACAGAGGGTTGCACCCCATGACCTAAATGCTCCTCAGAGCTATGACCCTGCACTTACTTACGTAATCCTGCCTTTTGGCCCAGAAACTGGTTAGTTTGGAATGTGAAAAGATCCCTTGAGCTGAATCTAAATTCAGCAATTAATGGAAGGCAGCAAAGGTTGAGTCTCTTGGATCAACTGACACATTAATTTTCTTTAATTGACACACACTGACTGTCTTCTCTGGATAGGGCAGTGCCATAGGAAGCAAAATTACACCCACAACCACAAAGTGACCAATTGTACAATCCAGAGGCAAGGAACATTCTTGAATATATCTAGGTGGCAAGATATCTCATTTTCTCAACCAATATTCAAATATATACAAAGTCATGTACTGGATACAAGAAAGCCTTATATGGGGCAGAAAGCAACTTGTTATTTATTGACTAATTTATTAAAAAAAAAACAATGTTTTTGCATTTGACCACCAGGTAAATCTCAAAAGGCTCTCAGGATAGTTTAAGGAATACATTTGTAATTTTGCACACTTAGGACCCTGAGTCATTGGCTAGAACACCCTTCTGATATGTAGCAGTTGTCCCTCCAGAGTCCATGCAGGACTTCCGATGAAGAAAGACCTATGCCACCATGGGAGTCCCGCTGCAATCTACCAGGTCAGTAGTTTGAAACCACCAGCCACTCTTGGAGAAATGTGAAGCTTTCTGCTCCAGAAAGAGTTACAGTCTCTGAAACCCACGGGGGCAGTTCTGCCTTGTCCTACAGGATCGATATGAGTCAGAATGGACTGGGTGGCAGAGAGTTGGGCTTGTTTGGAGGTAGGAATACAATACAGTAGTGAAAAGAAAATGCCTTTCCCTACTTTGTTGCATACCAGTTGTGGTACCAATATTGTCGATAAGATTTTGGCCTGTCACTCCTGACTCATCTTCCATTTTTCAGTCATTTTATTTAATATGCAAGGTCTAAAAAACATGAGCCAACTTAAGTCCAAATAGAGCCAATAGTTAATTTCCAAAAAATTTAAGATGAAATACTTGGGAATTCTCCACGGCACAATGTTATTCCACTGTATATAGAAATTAAGATATTAAAAGCACATGCTTCCCCAAAGTCTCCAGAAATTGGAGTTATTTTTAGGGCTATTGAGCAAAACTATGGAAGATATTTTTTAAATGATAGATGTGTTAGAGAATGTATCCACTAAATTCCCTTTAACTTCATGAAATTGTGCCCAGCTCCACAGTCTCCATCTGGTATTTAAAGATGAAATTTCCTTTGTCCTTTTGTGGCTTAGAAGTCATTTACTGGCTCTTGTTAACATGCCATTGTCGATTCTCTCTCTCACACACACACACACACACACACACACAGGTTTCATATGGAAATGATGGCAGTGACTGGGTGTGAAGAAGTATGAGAGACAGGGACATAATCCCAATTTGAAAGAACCATTCATGTAAGTTTCACTCAAAAGCTTTGTCCTGATTTTGACATTTTAGAGCCATGTTGGGCTTTTCAAGCTTCCACTGGCCAAAGTCATTGCTTGAGTGACTGTCACAAGTTTTAATGTGAGCAGACTGTGAGGGCAGGCTACTCTTGAGTGTTTTTGATCAGGCCTAAGATTCATTTAGAGAATTTTGTGTGTTTGTCGTTTGAAAAATCACATGCCAAGTAATGCCCCGAGTTCTTCTCTGGCACTTAGGAACTTTACTAGTTAACATAGAACTTGCTATTTCCAATGTTTGTGTCTTCTCTTTATGCCAGAGTTGCCTGCCAGGCATCTCACAAATACTTTCTAGGTGTTTCTGGAGAGGACTGGAGGTGGGGCTAGTCTACTGCCTAGATCCTCATATTGAACTTGTCATTGACCATATTCTATCACCATAGATCAGAAGCTAGTCTGCTGTCTGTAACTCAAACACATACTGCAAAGAACTTCCATTTCTCCATTCTACAATGAGGTTTAGGAATCTGCCCAATTCAGACTTGGTAAGTGCTGTGCCTATGCTTTCTCTGCTACCGAAGTGAGATCTCCCAGCCTTAGACGTTACTAGATCGGAGACTTGGAAATGGTCACACCACCGATTAAGTCATTTCTGCTTCTGTCATAGTCCTGCACATCTTTCAGACATGGATTCTGTTAACAGGTGTGCTGTGTGTCTCTATCAACTTAAACCCACTGCCATCGAGTCCCTGCTGACTCATAGCGACCTTATTGGACAGGGTGGAACTGCCCCTAGAGCTCCATTTAAACCTGGACTGAGACTTGCGGGCGGGGCTGGGAGACAAAATCCGTGAACAGCTCTATTTTCCCTCGGAATACTAACTTCTGTAGCAGTTTAAGCTTTGATTCCCACTCTTGGCGACCCTTTAGGACAGGGTAGAACTGTCCCTGTGGGGTTCTGAGACTGTAACATTTATGGGAATAGAAAGTCCCATCTTTCTCCTGAGCAGGTGGTTTTTACACAGCAGACCTCGAGGTTAGCAGCCTGAAAGTGTAACCACCACTCCACTAGGGTTTCTCTGTAGCAGTTTACGGACCACTACAGTAACGCTGACAGCAGAGAAGCACTCTTGAACAAATCTCAGTTACAGGACCAATGAATTGCAGGATCATATGGGTAAGAATGACTGTCTCATGCTCGGTATCGGTGGCACAGTGGCGCAAACATTTGAACAGCTAGGTGAAAAGTTCGTAGTTCGAATCTACCAGCTGCTTCCCAGGAGAAAGATGAGGCAATCAGCATCTTTAAAGAGGTATGGCCTCAGACAGCCTGTGGGGGCAGTTCTACTCTGTCTTGTAGGTTCTTATGAGTTGGAATCAACTTGGTGGCAGTGTGTGTGTGTGTGTGCGCACGCGCGCGCATGTGCAGGCATGCCCACACCCACTAGTGAGTCTCCGTGCAGGAGCTGTGAAGCAGAACGATAGTAATGCGGCTGAAACTTGGTTTAATCAAAAAGCAATATGGTCTAGCAATTTCCAGGTGTGACACTGAGGCCTTAGAAGAGTTCAGATCATAAATCCTCACCCAAATCGGAAATGGACAAGGAAATGAGGAGGTCCCTGCTTCCAGCCATGGGAATGTTACACGTCAACTCCGGCTTGCAGGAGGAGGGGAGAACACCCCACACCTGCAGGCCTTCCCAGGATAGGGGCCCGGGTCTGACTGTGAGCTTCAAGGTTAGAGCGTGGGACTGTCAATAAGGAAAGAATGTTTCTTTATTCCCCGAGGGAGCCTATTATTTCCAGTGCTATCAACAGCAACCGAAACGTGAAAAGATGCAGCTGGGAATCTTCCATAGAAGAAAGTAAAGGGATATTTTGGGATATAGAAGGGCAAGTCCAAAAGTATGGCCACCAAAGCACCAAGCCCTCTGTCACACAAAACTGTCTAAACCAAAACCTATTGCTTCTTGACATACCCTCCATCTACGCCGTGACACATCAAAAAAAATTTGCCCTCTTCAATTTCCATCAAGTTAAAATGGCAATTTAAACATCCTTGAGGGATTCAAACCGTGTTCTTTTCAGTTGTTTCTTGTTGTTTAATTTGGGGAAACCAAAGCAGTTTGAATGGGGCAAGATAAGATGTAGGGAGGCTAGGGTTAGGTGTCCCAACATTCTCAGAGACCTTTGCAAATGAGCAGGTGCTTTCTTGAGATGGAAAAATATTCCTCAGTACAACCTTCCTGTTTTCTTATTTTCTCACCAATGCAGTTTTCTGTTTTCTGAAAACTTGTGTTCTTGGAGAATATTTATCAAGATAAATCCTTGGAATTCCTTAAAATCAGTCACTATCACTTTCTAAACTGAACTGATCTGGCTTCGGCCATCCTTTCAGAACCCATTATTTTCAGGAGGCCTTTTTAAGAAAGTACTCTAACGTGACTAAGACAAGTATTACTGAGAGAACTTATCTACAGCCTATCTCTGATCACAGAGACATGTTTAAACCTGTTTTGTTAGGAATAAGCCCATGCACGTAAGAACTGGAATCCCAGCTGCAATACTTTGGGGCTTCCCTTGTACTTCTAAGTTGCCTAGGAGAAGTCTGTCTGAATGGACATACATGCACAGAGAGAGAAATATCTCTGCTTCATAGACATATATGGATGACCATCTTGCTAGAGTTTACTGAATGGAAGCTCAAGCGAAGGGCTTAGAAAAATAATGCTCTGCTCCCAATTCACTACTGAGTTGTATGTGAACTTGAGTAAGTTCACTCGATTCTACCTCCCCATCACCAGAACGCTAGGTCAATTTCATCAAGCACTCAATGAATCCAGATGTTTGGCAGTATATAGAAACAGCATCTGGAAGACTAATGGGATTTTCAACTGCACTTACTGGTTCTGGCCGCATGCCCACAAAGCCTTTACTGGCTTTCTGTCTCAGTTTCCCTGGCTTTGAAAAAAGGGACAAACATTATTGAATCACTTTACTCCCAGGGGGCAATGAACACGAGGTAATATTCATCAGTAGCAACCGCTTCTTGAAAAACAGGAATCAGTGACATGAATACATCTTGCACATTTTGTGGTTGGATTATTTTCTTCTTTCCTAAGCTCTTAGACATTTAGGACAAGTAATCACACTGAAATACGGCTAAATGTCATACAAATATAATGCATTACCATCATCATCTTTATCAACATCATCATCAGCAGCAGCAGCAGCATCACATTATTCTTTAAGACTTCCCTTCAATGTCTCGCTTTCAAAATGACTCATGGCCCAAATACAAATTTTCTTTGAGGTCTAGGAGAAATAAAGGGCGGGAGGTTCTTTGGGCCATCTTCTGCAACGTAGCTAAGAGCAAAGCAGCAGTGTGGGAGTATTTGGAGTCCAATCAATTATAACTAAACAACTCTAACAGGTCAAACTGGTCTAACAATGAGAAGTCGCTGTTTGCTCAGTGTTATTTGTTAGAGAATGGGAAATGTCCACCCTCGGGAATCGTGCGCCAAACGTACCAGAAGGTGATCTTTCAGGCGCAGACTCTACTGACGAGCTGGTTTCAGGTTTTGTGAGTGGAAGTTCGAGGAAAGGAAAAGAAAGAAACAAGGTGAGAGAGAAAAGGAGGGAGGACGCATCAGAGGAGTGTGCACCCTAGGAATGTCGACAGCAGAGCTAGATGGGCAGAAAGTACTGGAATACCGCTCTCCTTTCAAACTCAAGTCCTGCCTATAGAGAAAATCCTGAATACCAGCAATGTAACAGAAATGGATGAAGTGCCTGCCAGGCACATGCAATGATTTATATATATGTGATACATAGTTTTAGATACATAAATGAGCATATTCAAGGAGGTTCCAAAGTTCAAGGGGAAAAAAGTTTGTGAAAAAATGCAATAGCAAGATCATCCAATATTTTCAAAAACTTTTTGTAGCCATTCTCACACCCAGACTCATGCATAATAAATTTCTAATTCTCACAATAATCTTAGTGAGGTTTTCATAATTCTATATCAAGTGCCTGCTGGTGGAGTGAGTTATATGTTGGGCACGGTCAGTGCAATCCCACCAGCCACTCATTCCCTGGGAGAAAAATAAGACTGACTGTTCCCATCAAAATTTGCAGCCTTGGACATCCAAAGGAGCAGTTCCACTCTGTATGGGATTACTCAGAGTGAAAATCAGTCGGTCTGCTGGCAATAAGTTTTGGTTTTAGTATAGACCACAGAAGGAAGAACTGAAGCACATCAAAACCAAACCAAACTCAAAATCACTGCCGAGTTGATTCCAACTCCTAGAGACCCCACAGGTCAGAGAAGATCTGCCCTGTGGGTTAATAACCAAGACTGCAAATCTTGACAGGAGTAGAAAGCCTCGTTTTTTCTCCTTCAGAGTATCTGGTTGTTTCGAACTGCAGACCTTACAGTTAGCAGCCTAACACAAAAGCACTTATGCCACTAGGGCTTTTAAGGAAGTGCAGAGAGGTTAAATGATTTGTAGAATGCTATATAGTTAATAAGACCTGAAATGCAGTTCTAATCCATATGGATCCGAAGCCCTTAGTCTTTCTACTGTACCACACAATCTCCCATAGTGTGAATGTAAAGTATATAAGGTGTTTGCTAAAAGGGCTTGCTGTAAATATTTGCCGTGACTGCTGGATCCTACAGAAGTCCATGTCTGATACTGTTTCCTCTTTTTTTTCCCTCTTTTTTTTTTTTTGAGTCCCCACCCTTGTCCCACTCCCAATTGGTGTCCATCCATAGCTCTATGTCTGGCCTTTAATATGACTGCCACTCTCTTACTTATCTGTACCTATTCAAATACTATTCATTGTTGTTAGCTGATTTAGACACTGACCCCTACCCAAAGTCCTCTCCCACAAGAGGCCTAAGCAAACCACCACAGAGCTCACTGGCCGAGTCTGTCTTTGAGCTTTGCACAGAATCTGACTCTTTATTGAATTACGTGCAACGCTTGCATGATTTCCTCCTGCCCGAGGCGGTTCTGAAAACAAGGTAGCTTGGACTCCCATTGGATCCCCCAAGCCCTTGACAACTGGCTGGGCACAAAGTAGGTACTCCTTAAGGTCTGGTGACCAAATAGTTGACACCACTCCGCGTGATGATTCAGTGTGCCATGATTAGGTGTGTCATGAGTCCTCAGGGATTTGGGTTTCCCTGGTGCTGGGATCTAGTCAGTTGAATGGTGCCACCCAGACACGTCTCATTTGAAATGACTGGGAGTCACGCAGTCCCACATTGCCATTGTCCACAGGTGAAGCAGACTGTGGTCTCAGTGAAGCCGTAAGTAGTTTACTAGTTGTGCTCCGTAGCCTTCCAAGATGCATTTCCAAGGCATCATAAGCTAGCAAAGCTTTAAAGAACTTTGTGAGGCATGATCTGTTATGTAAATACCATCATTATCCTGGGCTCAGCTGCACTGTCAACTGCTTATTAAGTGCTCACTGAGTGCAGGACACTTTATGAGGCACTGGAGGAACTACACCCAAGCATGTCATAAATACCTTCACAGTGCAATCTGCAGTCGAGTACACTGCGATTAGAAGGCCTTCCACACATTTTCTTTAAAAAAAAAAACAACACACAAAAGGGTCATGGCTGAACTTTGCATGAAGCTATGCCAATGTCTTCTTAGAGAAAGCTCTGTCCTTCCAGAAGGATTTCAGTGCTGTTCAGTTTAGCCCAGCAGATAGATAGGAGTCAGTGGTCCCAGAACCCTCTTCATCCATGGACCACTCAGGCAGTTTTTTTTGTCACCACAAAGCAATCCCAGGCAGATGCTACAACTCCCTTCTATGTGTGTCTTTGTTGCTAAACCGTCGTAGGGAGGAGAAACTATGAGCACAGGTGGAGGGGCTCGCTGGGAGTCTCTGGACAGGTCAGCAAATCAAAAAGGCGCAAGGGTGCGAGGCAGTGGCTCCTCTTCTAACGTGCTGGGGCTGCAACCAAGGAAGCATTCCCAGTAGGAAGCAACTTGGAAATGTACATGAAAATGTGCATATCATTTAATCTAGAACTCCAATATTGCTTGTTTTTTAAACACTTAGGTTCAAGAGGAAGCACTGTCCAAGAAGAGGTTGCTCTCATTATGATGGCAAAAAAATTTGGAAGTCACCTGACTATCCATCGAAAGTACACTGATTAAAGAAATGATGATGAATCCTTCATGGAATATTATGTAGGGAGACTTGTGGAAACATAAACATGTCTTTCCAATACAGTGTTCACTTTAAGGAGTAGGACCCACCATATGTACACTAATTATTATGAATAGAGTCCAAATGGGCTTGGCTGGGTAAATACGAGAAGAAAAATTAAAAACCTAACTCATAGTGACCCTCTAGGACAGGGGTAGAACTGCCCCAGTGAGTTTCTGAGACTAATTCTTAACAGGAGTAGAAAATATATATTAGAAGAGAACATGTGAAAAGGAAAACAGTAGAGAGTAGTGGGATTGTGAGAATGATTTTTCATGTATCCTTTAATAGTACAATATTGTCATGAGTGTTGAATGAAAGGAGAGGATTTCATGTCCTTCTTAGTTGTCATTTTTGTTGGCGTTACCACATACCTGGTTAATGTGCTTCAGTTTGTCAATAATCTGACTGACCACTGGCTCAGGGCCCTTCATTTTCAGCTCATGCAGGTTGAACTGATTTTTCATTCCATTCCTTGCCGCCTTTTGACTGTATCTGGAAAGTGAAGGTAAAGACAAAGCTTGTCACAAGAGAATGCCAAGCAAAGTGAAAGTTGACTGCACTTGGCCCTAATGATCCGGCTGATGCCAGGCTTTTGAACCATGACATGACCCCACGATGGAAAAATATACAAGGCCAGCTGGGTTCTATTTGAAGTAGAGACCAATCATTTAACAACCAACAAATGTTCCTTTCAAATAATTGTTTGGGTAGATGTCAGTGAGACAATCTTTAACAAGACAGGCGAGGTCTCTCTCTGCCTTTACTGGGCTCACAGGTTAGTGGGAGTCTAGAAGAAGAGCCAATGACAATGTAGCGTTCAGAGCTATGCTAGAGGAGGGTTCGGATCACGGCCAGTAAAGCACACACAAATGACCATGACCTCAGTGTGCTTTCTACTCAATGGAAGGAGAACGAAGAGCTTCAATCCAGGCCCAACCTGTCCTGTCATGGCTGATGGAAACAAGGGCAGCATACGCATTGCATAGCAACCGAATCTCTTGCATTTTGGATTTGGGGAAGAGAAGGCACCAGATAGTGATGGTCCTCAGGCAGATGCCCATCAATGCACATTCCAAGTGGTGTTGGCTGCCACCATCTTTGAGCAGGGCACCACTATTCCAGACCACCGCATTAGTTATTTCCCATCTTGTAACGCAAAACCAAAGAAGAAAAAGAAAAAAATTAATTTCCTTATCTTTCGCCACGTAGAAATACCAAAACACTATGACCAAAGAGGAAAAGGTGTTTTTTTTTAATAGTTGGTTGTTTTTTGTTTTTTGCGGGGAGGGGTCTCTCCAGATATGATAATAGACTGCCTTCTTACAGAAATAGTCGAAATCACCCATCTTTTACCCTCGCTTTATAGAATTGTGTTGTTCCTCTATTTGTTTGCAATGATAATGCTAAGGTTTTCAGGGTTAAAGGTGAGTTCTTGTTTCTTTCATTCATATGCTTAAAAAGACAAAAATAACGATGCTCATTGTAAACACTTCAAACAATACGGAAACAATGTATACAGTCAAATTTCCCCCATTGTCCTATTTCTATCCAAGAAAAAAGCTGGGGGTGAACAACTTAATATATATTCTCCTAGGGGTTTTCTTATGCATATACTAATACTTAACTTTAACCAAAATTGGAATCATATGATTCATATAGAGTTGCAACAGTTTATCATATTTGGACATATGTTCATGTCAGAACATACTCTAAGGCTTTGTTCTTTTTCCTCTGGTGGTATCATGATTTGTTAATTTTTTCCCATGCCTTACCGATGCTAGGAGTTGAAATTAAGAGTGAGATGCTAGGAGTTAAAATCAAGAGGGGCAGTGAGAATTGACTGGTAAACAATTCAGTTCCTTGTACTTCTTCGTGAATATAAACAATACTGCAAAGAACATCCTTGAACAAAGATCACTGAACATTTTAGGATTATTTCTATGATTCTTGAGAGAAAATAAATTTCCTGGAATGGAATCAATTTATACATGCAATCACAAATTAGGAAGGACAATAAAGGATGGTTGCTACTTTAATTTTACACCAAATCAAAGCTAAATCCACTACTCCATGCTGACTCAAAACTGCCACTGTGAGTTTCTGAGACGGTACTCTTTATGGAAGTAGAAAGACTCATCTTTTGCTTGAGGAGCAGCAGCTGGTAGCTTCAAACGGCCGACCTTTTAGTTAGCAACCCAATGTGTAACCACTGGCACCTCACAATGTGGTTTGTTTGCTCACCTCGCTAAGATTCTCAGCTGCACATTGAGATGGGTAAGGTAGAGCTCCTGATCTCTTTATCACTGAAAGTTTCACAAGCTCAGAAGATACTCGGTGGACTCTATGAGCTGTCCCTGGCAGGATCTATATCATCAGGGCCAAGATTAAGGCCGTGCCTTGAAAAGCATGCATGGCAGCAGGGGAGGTCAATAGAACTAGTTACTATTATTATTTAAAGTCAGCTTCTGAAAAGGCAAGCCTTTTACAATCAGAATGCTGAAGAATACAGTTTATTGCCCATCTTCTAAAAATGGTGGTCTGCCAGGTTCAGTTTACTTCTCTTCAGAATGAATTCTGGAAGAATATTACTCAGCCCTCAAGAGACATGAAATGCTGATAAGACCTCAAGAAGCTCACATTGAGTACAGTCAGACAAGCAAAGGACAAGTACTGGAGGGCCCTCCTTAAATGAAATAACAAGAATAGGCAAATGTTTTGAGACCCACATTTATCAGTGGTTACCAGGGACAGGTGGGAGGGAGGAAGCAGATGGGACTCTATTTATGGTGATGGGAAATTGGGCAACAGGTTGTGACAAAGTTTACGTGACATGAGAAATGTGAGGGATGGCACTGTAGGTGCAAAACATTAAATTGACAAGGGTGTGTTGTCTTTGGGGTCCATATAATAATGTCTCTTTATTCACGGTTGGAGGGGAAAAACAAACAAACAAACAAACAAACAAACAAACAAACAAACAAACAAACAGCCCTCACTGTCGGCCATGGGGTCGATGCCAACTCCTAATGACCCCATAGGACTGGGTAGGTACAGAACCTACCCCAGTGGGTTCTGTAACAGTTTATGGGACTGGAACACCTAGTCTTTCTCCTGCTTGAAAAAGTAACACCTATTTTAAATCTTCTGACTGGAACTTCAGGAATTTGTCTTGAGAGATATTTCCTCAGGCATGTCGGCCTCTTTCTATCGCCGGCCTGTCAACACAGCCGTCTTCCTGAAGAACTTTGTCCTCACGGGAAGAGCGCCAAGGCTTCTGCCCCTGTAGCCATTTTGTCCTGTACTCCCTCTCCCAAAGAATTTATAAATAAAACATCAGTTTCCTTCTGCAAGTGATCCCCGATGCCCCACTTGAAGTTTTTATGCTGTTCAAAAAAGTGCCGCTTTAACTTGAAAAAAAATTTTTTTTGTGTGTTTCGTATCTGCAAGCTATGGAGAAGCCAGGACTAAACACTGCTCCCCAAATCCATGGTGACTCGATTTTTTTAAAAACAGCTTTTGGCTGAAAAGCTTGCCAAAGCTTTGAGAAAGTCGAAATAGCATCCCCTGTTCCTCTCTCACCATGAGCGATTTCCATCCTCAAAGACCTCTAGCAAATGAAGCATGGCTTCTGGTTATAGAAGGGCTGGGGAAGAGCCACATGGGGCTTCGACCGAGAACTAGCCTTTTTACTCTTCAAAGCAGAAACCAAAAGTTGTGGCCCCGTGGGTGTGTCCAGTAAATATGATTTAGTGGCATAATTTTAAAATGATTTATTTTATTTTATTTCCCCTGCAATCCCTGTAAGTGACCAAGAATACCTCTTCCTTGACTCCGGCCTCAGAGCAACCATATAGGACAGGGTAGAACTGCCCTTATGAGTTTCTGAAACCGTACCTGTTTATGGGAGGAGAAAGACCCACCTTCAACCAAAGGAGCAGCCCAACCAGTAACCACTACGTTACCAAGGCTTCTATACAGATAAGGGCCAGACCTGAGAGGTTATGTAATTTTTTGATACTTCCCCCCAAAACAAAACTCACTGTCATAAAGTAGATTCTGACCCTATAAGACAGGGTCAAATTGCTCCTGTGTATTTCCAAGACTGTAGCTCTTTTCAGGAACAGGAAGCCTCGTCTTTCTCCCAAGGCTGGTGGATTAGCACTGCTGACCTAGGGGATCACAGCTCAATGGCTAACCACTACGTCACCAGGGCTCCCTAATGCACTCTGCTATTAACCAAAAGGTTGGCAGTTAGAATCCACCCAGAAGAACCACCACAGAAAGGCCAGGCAAGCTACTTCTGTAAGAACCCACTGAAGAACTTAGACCTCCCATGTAGGCCAATTTTATCGTGCATTTTCACCAATGGGATGTGGTGGAAGGGATAGTGTGGCAGTTCAGTCTGCTTCCATTTGTTCTCTCAGGACCCTGCCCAGCTGCCAAGAGAACAGACTGTGGGACATGTAGGTCAAATAGTATCTTAATTTAACCACCTTCTAGCCAATGTTGGTCGTGTAGTGGTGCAGTTCAAAACCACCGGTTGCTCTCTGAAAGAAAGCTGGGGCTTTCTACTCCCGTAAACAGTTACTGTGTTGGAAACACACAGGGGCAGTGCTACCCTGTCTGAGAGAGTGGCTATGGCTGAGCATTGATTTGAGGACATCTTATTTTGAATTTCTTTTAGATTTTTTACAAGAAACCTTGGTGGCACAAGGTTAAGCATGTCCAGTGGGAGAAAGACCTAATAATCTGCTATCGGAGAAGTTCAAGCCTGGAAATCCCTACGGGACAGTGTAACTTGGTCACATGTGGTCACAGTAAGTCAAAATTGACTTCAGAGCATATTGTTGACATTGTTATAATTAGCATTTTAACCTTTCAAATAATTTATAAAGAAACCCCCAGGGCTTATTAGATTATGTGTCAGGATGCTTAGGTCTGCAGTTCAAAACCACCAGCCACTCCAAAGGAAAAAAATGTGGCTTTCTGTCTCATAAAGATTTGTCATCTTGGAAGTCCACAGGGGCAGTTCTATTGTCCTATACAATCTCTGTGCATCAGAATGGACTCGACATCAGTGCAAATAATGTAGTTATATAATCATTTGTCAAATTGAGGATGAAGAGTGAAGGGATAGAGTCTAGTCTGTCAATCAGGTCACAGTCAATGAGGCCTCTGTGGGCATGGCCTTCCCCTGAGTTTTCTGGGAAAACTCTGGTTTTTCCTCGATACACTTCTCTCTCTCGACCCTTGGCTATGCTCTACTCACAAGGCTGACTCCCTGCGAGAACTCGTTGAGGATGGATCTACCCTGATGCAGTCCTGGGTGCTGGAGCAGCCACGTAGAGACCCCTGCCAGCACTGAGAGGCTCACAACTCCCAAAAGGTTCGTGACTCATAGGCTGAGAACCGCTGGCTTAGAGGGAAGAAAAACCTTGCGATCACTTTCTGTAAAGTTACAGTCAAGCAAACTTGATGGGGCAATTCTACTGTTACAACTCTTCTTTTTTATGCTTTGCTATGCATTTTGTGTCTATTACGCATTTCATTGGGAGCTGTTACAGATATCATAACATTCCACAATTCAATGAGATCAAGCATAATTGTGCAATTGTGACCTCAATCAGTTAAAAAGTTTTTTCTTTCTTCTGGAACTCTATGATTATCAGCTCCCCTTTATCCCCTCCCACTTCCACCTTGCCTCTAGGAATCCTTATTCTTCTTAATTATTATTATTGTTATTCTTGGCAGCCACAGAAATTGAGGCACAGAAAAGTTACAAGGCTTTGTCTAAGGTCACAGAGCTGGTCAGTAGCAGACCTGGAGTTTGACACTGGCAAGTTCTCTCACTCCAGCTGTGTACATTCTCAATCACCTGGTCTGAGATGTCTGACACAAAAGCCAAACTTGCTGCCATCGAGTTGAAGCCAACTCACTGCAGTCCTATAGGACAGGGACGAACTGGGCCCATCAGTTACCAAGACTGTAACTCTTTACCGGAGTAGAAAGCCTATCTTTCTTCTTGGAGCTGCCTGGTGGTTCCGAACTGCCGACCTAGCAGTCAACAGCACAACTCATCAGCGCTAAGCCACCCCACCCCCACCCCCACTATAAGAAGGGCATGGTCCGTGCCAACAGCCACGACTCTCTACCCACTCAGATTCCTAGGTTGACCCGGCAGGCAGTGGGTTGCCATGAGCATGAAGTTCCTTCTCCCAAGACTCAACAGTATCACTACTCAGTGAGCTATATGCCTTCTTGGGAGATGCGGTGTTGAAGGTAGATGCTTAAAACCGTCTACCACCCACTAAACACATAACAACGGTGATGTGAAGTCTCTAAGGGTCATGGGGAGGAGCCGTGGTGGTACTGGTTAAAGTGCATGGCTGCTAAGGGCAAGGTTGGTTGCTTCAGCCCCCCAGCCAGCCACTCCCTGGGAGACAGCTGGGACAGTCTGCCTTCCATAAAGATGTACAGGCTTGGGAATCTTCTGTGAGGCAGTTCTATTCGACTGGAGATTATCTGAGTCCCAATGGGCTTGATGGCAATGGGTGTGGCTTAATGCCCTATGTCACCTGGGCTGCTGCTCTGTGAAAAATGCCGCGTAATATGTGCACTGCCAGCTTCAACCCCAGAGTGGCTTGGGTTTGAAGTGTCGCCCCAGCTTTGCGTTCATTCATTAACCCAGCCTCCCATCGTCACCGTCTGGCTCCCTTGCTGCCCAGGTTGTGAAGACAAGCCACCATAGTCACGATTCTCCTGCACTGAGTGGGGCAGCAATGGGGCCCAGTCGGCGCGATGGCTATCTCCTTAATGACATTCTGCTGTCTCTCAATACACTGCCCCTCTTTCTGAAGACGGCTTCTGTCTGGAAGCTCTGACCCGTGGTCCCGGCACTGAAGCTTCGCTACCGAAGGAGAGAAAACTCAAGTGAGGA
The DNA here is from genome assembly GCF_050624435.1 of Tenrec ecaudatus. Lineage (NCBI taxonomy): Eukaryota > Metazoa > Chordata > Mammalia > Afrosoricida > Tenrecidae > Tenrec > Tenrec ecaudatus. Next base: position 148,885,300 of record NC_134548.1, read on the forward strand.
AAGTGCGCACCAAATGAGAGTGTTTGCTCAGCCAGACACATTGTGTTTGCGGTGAGAAGTTTCGCTCTGGAACATTCCAGGGGGGAGTCTTCTCTCTGCATCCACTTTGGGATCTGTTTAGCACAAACACGAAGCGAAGAAAACCCTGCTTGGGAAATGAAAGGGGAGCGCAGGCTTCCCTTCAGGCCTACTGGGCGGGGCTTGGGGGGTAGTGGCGCGCGGGGTGGGGGGACCTGTGCAAAAGCCACAAAGAGAAAAGGAACCTAATTAAAACAGGACATCTGGGCATGCTTGTCTCGGGACAGTTGAAGCAAAGAGAGCACTTGTCGAAGAGGAATAGAGGCAAACAAGCGGAAAATGGGCGCTCTTTTCTCCCCCTGTCAGCGCTGGCCCAGGCGAGGGGGCGGGGGGGGGGGCGCAGGGCAGGCACAGAAAACCTTCCTTCATTCGCGGGCCCTCTGGGGAGCTCTGGAGCTGGAGGCGCCAGGCCCCTCCTGGGGGTCCAAGAAGCGGTGGCCCCAGCGGGCCGATCCTCACCGCACTCCCACGTTTAGAAGAAATCCTTTGCGTAAAACGGCCCGTCAAATGCCAGTGGTCGTCTTTTTGTGGTTGTGGTTGTTGCTTGCTTGTTCGTTAAAAAAAAACAAAAACAACAACAACCCACAAAACAAAAAATCCACGGCAAGTACTGACGTAGGCCAGAGGAGCCACTGGAAAATTCACTTTCTTTGGCATTCGAATGGTGGTAGCAAGTGTTCCAGAACAAGTCAGGACTCCTGACACCCCCGCCCCCTCCCACACACTCCTCATCCGTTAAGATTTGATTTCACAAAAGTTTCATTGACTGCCTCTGTTGCAGCTGAAAAGCAAGTGACTGATCGCACATTCTCCTGGCGCCATCTTATGGAAAGTGGGAGGTCCTGCAGGCGTCCCTGATTGGCACCATGGTGGCAGCGAAGATTCCCGCGGAAAGTCCACAGGGGGCCATAGAGTAGGCGGGAAAAGGGAAAAAGGGAGCACACATAACTTAAAAAACAAGTGGTCTAAGAAAACGCTCTTTTTGCTAGCAAGAGGCTGTCTTTAATTTCCATAAACACACACGGGGGGTGGGGGCAGCAAAGGTGAAACCAGCTGAATTCTTCAAATGTGTTTAATAAAGAAAGCTACATTGTGCTTATTAACTTAAGCACCTATCTCAAGACAAATGTTTTTCATAATTGCTGGCACAGCAGTGTCACTGGACAACAAGTTTTAAACAGATAAGGCCACCTTACTCCCAAGAAGTACCGGGATGCTCCAACAACAACCTTGCAGACACGAATCGATGACAGGAAAGAAAGCAGCAAAGGCTAGGGAAGAAAGCCAGGGGAGGGCATTAGCCAGACATGCGGGGAACCCCATTTGAATCTGCATTTAGCCTGGTTTCAAACCCCACCCCCTGGTTAAACATGGGCTACAAGCTGCTCTTGGAATAGAATCAAGAAACCATTGAAACCCAGAGAAGCAACGAATTGTTTCCAGATGGTGAGGAGGACAGCGTGAGCAGTTGACAGCCTGGACGCTGGGGTGAAAGAAGACGCTGTGGTTGTGGGGCGAGAACAATGGCTGAGAGGTGTGGCTGACCACCGGAGTAAGGCACGAAGACGAGCACAGGAAGGAAGCTTCCAGAGGGAGAGAGAGCCCAGCAAGCCAGGAGAGCAGGCGCATTCTGGTGGGAATTAGGCACAAACTGGTGTGTGGGCAGACTGGCGAGACGTACAACCCGGGCACTGAGCCCGGACTCAGAATAGACAGGCTGGCTCAAGGCTTCCCGATGGGTGGGTCCCAGAGGAACATGCAAATGAGGAGAGGACTGAGGGCCCAGAGGCCCAGTTTAATGCTCACAGAAACCGAGCTCTACCATGGGGGAGGTGGGTAACAGCAAGGAGTGTGATGGCAATTTATTATTTAATCACCCCATACTCATTTACCAAGGGTTCCTAGCTTAGAGAGCCACAACCAGATGTTTGTCATCCCAGTGGACTTCAACCAAAGGGAAATAAGCGGAGTCTGTTTTAAGTTAGGTTTGTGTGTGTGTGTTTAAAGTTAGAATTGAAATATATATATATATATATATATATATATATATATATATATATATATATATATATCAGAGCTGGAAAGGAGGATTGCAGTCACTGTGGACTGGCTTCCTATTACAGCTGGGCAAACTGAGGTCCCAAGAGATGGGCAGCAGCCGTGCAAGGTATTGCTGGCAGCCCTGCTGGTGGGGAAGGATGGAGGTACTACTCCCCCCAAAGCAAAAAAGGATGGGGGACTCATTGCCAAGTTCAATGACAGTAAGGGCTATCGATTGTCACTGAAGTTCCTAATAATGACCAATGGTTTTTGCTTTTGTTTTTTAAAGGTTACACTCAACCAGAAGTATAGAGTTCTCAGAGACAGCAAGAATATGGTGCATTTCCAAAGGCCACCCCATGAGCGAGAAGGGGTTCTGGACTTGAAGTCAAGGACCCGGATTCTGGAAGCTGGTGGCTCTACTTTCTGCATAGTTTTGGACCAGGAATGAAGCCTTAATCTTGACAGTCAAGTGTCTCCTCGTGTGTAAAAGTAGGTTCTGAAGCTGACTAGCTACTTGAGAATGCTGTGAATATGACACAACAGCATGTTTAGGATACTGGCCAGCACACGGTAAGTTCTCTCTGAGCGCCAACTCTTGCAATTACGTGAAAGCACTGAGCATGGCTGGACCTACAGTCGTTATCAATAAATGTTACTTAGAAAGAGCGCTCAGGCAGGGCTACATCTGGTCTTTCACTATCACCTTTGGAAAGTAGAGGTGCAAGGAGAGTTGAGGAGGATTTAAGGTTCTGGACAATGGACAAGGACAGAACACACTGGACCTTCTTTGGTGCTATAGTTGAGCAAGAGTAAATTTAGGTTAGGCTGAAAGGACTCTCCATTTTCCAGCAGGGACACCCCAGCACAGCTTCTAGGCAAAAGAATCCGAGGGAGGCATTGGTTGGACAGCACAGAAAATTTTCACAATGTTTATTCCCTGCCACTGCCATTCCAGCCCCAACCCCACACGTACGCGCACGCACATACACACACAATGATTTTTTTTACCCTCCATGGCATAGTACTTACCCATTTGGGTGCTAATCAAAATATCTGCAATTTGAAGCCACCTGTCACTCTGAGGGAGAAAGACAAGGCTTTCTACTCCCTTAAAGAGTTACAGCCACAGAAACCCACAGGGGTGGCTCTCCTCTTCTCTCCTATAGGGTCGCTGTGAGTCGGCATCAAATGGATGGTCAAGTTGACTCCAACTCAAGGCGGTCCCATGAGTTTTCAAGGGCAAAACTTTCAGAAATATATTGATTGGCAGGCCTTTCTTCTGAGCTGCCTCTGGGTGAACTCCATCTTCCACAGTTTTGAGCATGTTGACTGTTGGCACTACTACCCTAGGTCTACGTAAGTTTGTGCATGAATGTGTGTGTGTTAGTGTGGTAAAATCTTCGCAACCTAAAATTTGCCATTTTCAAATAAACGACTCACCAGGAACTGGAATTGATTTTCATCCACACAGGAAGCCCTCACTCACCTGTAGCTCAGGGCAGCCAGCACAACACCCAACCCCTCCCCACCCCACCCCATTTCATAGTCTTCCTTTCCTTAACCAAAAATATTCTGCTAAGGCTTTGCCTAACTGTCACCAAGAATGGATTCGAGGGCTCGAAACACATATTCACTCATTCAAATCTCTCTCTCCAGAGCACTGCTTAGCTGGCCTTGGGTTCCCGCCGTGTCCAGCACAAACACCCATTTATTACCAAAGTCATTTTCAAAATGAAGATCCACCACCACTTCCACTGGGTCGATTCTCACGCATAATGACCCTATCTAGGGTTTCTGCGGCTGTAAATCTTTATAGAAGCAGATAGCTTCCATCTTTCTCCCTTGGAGCAGCTGGTGGGTTTGAACAGCGGATCTTGTGGTTAGCAGCCAACGCTCACCCGACATTGCCACCAAACAACAATCCATGCCATGGAGTCACTGCCATGGAGTCGATTCTGACTTATAGTGCCCTTGTGGGTTTCTGAGTAGAAAGCCTCACTTTCTCCCTCAGGGCAGATGATGATTGCAAACTCCTGACCTTGCAGTTAGCAGCCCAAATGCATAACCGCTGTGGCATTAGAGCTCCCCAACAGTGCCAGCAAGCTCCTTAAATGAAGCTCAAGACCCCCAAAGTCCACCTTCAATCTCGCTCCATGGACTCCCGAACAGCGAGCGAGAGGGGCAAGTCAGAGTCAGGGAAAGGAGATTCCTGTGCTGTTTCAAGTATGAGAGAACTTCCAAAAGTTTGTGGGAAAATCCCATTATCTTCTCAGTCAATCTCACCACGAACTTTTGGAAGCCCCCTCATACGTAGTGGCACGGTACCTGCTGAACCTTAAAGAATGACTGGTTGAAGATCCAAGCACAGGAGGAAGACACGTCAAAAGACTGTGAAACATTTTTGCTCCTCTTGGGTCAGCTCCAGTCCCGTACAGGTCTCCAACCTGACAACCTAGAGAACTTGGTCTCCCTAGATCCTTTGCCAGTAATGACAAGGGCAGATAGGCGACAGCTCAGCAGGCTGACCTGCCAGGTCCCAGGCTTTGGAAAGAGTCTAGGTCCTCTAAGCCAGGATTTCATGTTTTGGCGTGCACCCCAGGTGTCAAACTATGGCATGTTTCCCCAGGCTGATGATAGCTGGTCCACTGTCCTGCTCTTACAGTCTTGGGGGCCCCACTGCTTCATACAATGCTGGGCACTCACTGGATGGGCCTCTCCCCTCGCTGATATAGTTCTCGGGTGCCAGGACATCTAATTTTCTTTCTGGGTGGAGGCGTCAAACATTTGGAGCAGCAGACACAGAATTCAATCTCATTTGTGCAGAAGTCCCATTGGGGCTACGTGGTGCTGTGGGGCAGATTAATTTGTGACTCTCATCCAAAAATCTCCAACAGCAGACAATGTCTGTTGAACTGAACAGAGAGTGAACCCTCAGCCTGTCCCCCAACTGTGCTGCAACTGAGGGTCTGGCTCATTCTGGACTTCCAGTCTGCCCCCTGCTGGTGAAAGGGCTGCATTTCAGCCACTAGATTGGATCACTCTGGATGCAGTTAGGTTAGTGGGGCACTCCCACTCAGGTTGACCAGCCCAAACCCCAATCCTTTCAGGCTTCTGCCCCTTTGGCACCAGCCACTCTTGCAGCTCCCACACTAGCAAGGCTCACACTTGCTAACAGACTCAATTTGCTTAGCAACCCTTTTCTCATGGGGTCAACTTCAGCCCACAGCTAGGCCTGAATCCATTAAGAAGCAACTGTGGTGAGCCTTATCATTTGATTTCCACTTGGACTCATTTTATATTTGTCCTAGTTTTTAATATTTTCTGTTTTCTTTTCGATCGTGCATTTGTTTCTCTCTTTTACTTTGTTATTGTTGTCAGGGTTTTGTTTTGTATGTTTTTTCTCTATATCAGAGTCAGCATAGGTAAATCTTTTAGACAGTCACGGATGAATGTTGCTGTTCTAAATAATGTTGGACGCCTCAGTCCAGAATGAAAATTAGAAACCCTGGCACCCCAGAATGAGAGCAGTGAGCGAGGGGAGAGGTAGATGCAGTGACGTGCCAAGGACTGAAGGGCAGTTAGGAGCAGAGGATACAAAGTGGCAGAGGGGACCAGTGCCAAGGAGACCATTTTCTCTCTTGGGGGTCTGGCAGGGGAGATTGGGGGAAAATGGGGAGCTAGTAACAATGAGTACAAGAAAGAAGAAAATGTGCTAAAACTGTGCTGATGGTTGTACAACTATTGTTAATATGATTGCGCTATTGAATTATACAATATGTGAATTGTGTGTCAATTGCACTGTTTTTAAAAAGGTTACTGTTGTGAAAAGAAATCTCTTGGCAGACCTGCTACTTCCACATCGGGCAGGCTGCCAAGTCTGAGAGCCTCAACCCTGGCGATGCAGTCACTACCTTCTCCTTGGGTCTGAGTTAGGGTTCTCCTTGTCCCTCAGCAAAAGCGCTTCTCAGGCACCATGTAGTTACAAGCCCTGGCAGTCCAAGGGCCTTCAAGTTCCATTGTCCTGGTGCACTGTCCCCAGTTTGGAATTCATGGACTGGATCCTTCTGGTTTGATGCCATGCAATCAAAATCCCACTCCTGGCATGTGCATCCACTCTTTCGACCAGACAACAGACTTGTCCCCACCCCGCCCCAGGGTTTTCCCAGGCTGCACATTTTCACAGAGACAGATTGCCACCACTTCCTAATGGCAGGTGCAAACTACCCACCTGTGGGTTAGCAGCCGAACACTTTAGCCACTGTGCCACCGGGGCCCCCCTCATCTCCACATTTATGGGATCAGAATCCACATTTTCACAGGTTGTTCACCTGCAACTGATTAAGGATCCCCTGGGAGTTTTGTTAGAATGGGGATTCTGGGTCTGTCATCTGGGGCTGGAAGGTCAAACTCTCAGCAGGACTCGAACGGCAAGGGAGCAGTTGGAAAGAACTGCTTGAAGTTGGACGCTGTGGCAAACTCAGGCTTTAGGGAACAGAAGAGTCTGCTGCCATTTACTGTGCTAGGTACTGAGCTGCTTCCTGTGCTGACTGCCCCTCTGGCTGTCAGGCAGGGAGGCACCATCCTGTGTCTCCACACCCCGAATGCTGAGGTGGCTGGCTCAGAGAGGGAGCAGGGCCAGAGGCGGAGAGCTCACGAGGAAACCTGGCTAGGCACACTGGCAGCATCTGGTCTGCTGCAAGTGTAACTGCTGCTCCTGTCAGTTTATTTCAAAGTCTTCTCTAGATCCCGAGACTCCAGAGTGAAAGCAGACTTCTGAAGGGGAAAGAGGCAAGCAGGCCAAACAAGGGGATGGAAGGTGGTGACAATGACAGTCTTGTTTGGTCAACTCAATGGGTCAAGGGTCACCAGCCCTGAGGAAAGAACCCTGCTACAGCTTGGGAGAACATAACTACGTCTGAATGACTCTACCCTCTTCCCCTGGCCAACCTGGGCCTGGCACTGCCACCATCTAGAATGAAAGGAAAGACTAAGGAAGGGAAGGGAAGGTGAAACCACCCCCACTCTCATGGCCCCCTCAGCGCCCAGCCTCCTCGCACCTGCACTCCTTCTGGAACAAGTAGACTATTGTGTTGGGCTGTTTGCTGAGCAAACACCAATGGACTGCCCTGACCATAAAGTCGATGGCATTTCAGGAAAACCCGACTCAGCCAAATAAAAGTGATTGGCAAATACTCGGTAAAATAAAAAACAGCTACATAAAGCCTTAATAGAAGTCCACAGCCACGTACAACTAGGTCCAAAATCACCCGAGCTCTCCAGCCTGGCGGGGGCTTGGAAAGAGTGAAAATGGTGCCCTTGGCACTGGTCCCCTCAGCCACTTTATATTCCTCTGCTCCCACCTGCTCTTCAGCCCTTGGCACATCACTAGATCTGCCTCTCCCGTGACTCGCTGCTTCCAGGGTGTCTAATTTTCTTTCTGGGTGGAGGTGGCAAAAAATCATTTGGAGCATCAGCCATTGAATTCCATTGTGTGTGTTCAGAAGTTCCACTGGGGCTATGTGGTGATATGGTGGAGCTTTTTTCTTTGAGGTTTCATTTTGTGACTCTCTCTCACCCCCAAACTCTCCAAGAGCAGCAATGGAGAACAACTTTGATAGCATCACTAACGGCCAACCTACCTGCTGCCCCGCAGACCCAGAGAGACCTGCAGGAGTCAAATGAAGTGCTTCTACTGTCCTAATGAGAAGGAAGACAGCCAGGGGCTCCTTCACAATCACTTTGTGGGCTATTTGGGAAACTACCAAGTTAAGAACTAGAAATTCAAAGTCATTAAGACTGCCTCTTGTTATTTCTCCTCCTTCCAGATCCCTCCTCTCCAATATATATAACAGATCTCATAGGCTGTTCAAGCTGGAGAGTGTTTTAGAGAGGGTTTTGTCCAGCCCTTTCATTTTATAAATGAAAGACAGGCTGAAGGTTGGTAACTTGCCCAAGGTCACATAACAGGACCAGGGTGGAGTCTCAGCCTAGGGCTATGATGGCTCTTTCTTGCTTGGCATAGGAGACCTGCAGGCACAGCTTTGTTAGAAGAGCAGGTACGGGAGCCTGAGTTCAGGGCCTATTGTTACAAGAAGGCAAGGAGTTGGATGGAAGAAGGAACTAAAGAAAAGGTACAATTCATGAAGACCTTGGCAGCACAGGTCACCTATTCCAGATCTGTTGGATTGTGGGGTATGGTGAGCTTAAGCCAAGATTTCTGTCAGGAAGAAGAAGCAGTTGCAGTTAAACAAGCAGCCATCTAGCAGGGAAGCAACAAAGCCCACCAGGAATAAGCACTCCAGAAGGTGTGATCAGGAGGTGTCGATGGGAAGAAGGATCAGAAGTTCAAAACAAGCAACCAAATTCCTGAGAAGGGGCATGGTAGTAGTGGAGATTCAAAACCCACCTGTGAGATCACTGGACAGTTCCTCACAGAAGGGCCTCACAGAAGGGATGATCCATCCAGGGTGCAGAAATAGCACTATCCTCTCGTTATTTAATATTTCCTCCCCTTACTATTATGATCTTAGTTTTACCTCATTAATCTTGTTAGACCTGCATAGGTCCATTTATATAATTAAGAGAGTTCGATGTATGAAATCCAAGATAGAAAAACCCTTCAAAAACAGTAACAGGAATAATAGTCCCCTGAGGGTAGGGGAAGAGGAGGTGTGGAGGGAGCTGATAACATTGATGACTGTATCAATGCTGGGATTGAACAAGAGATATGTTGGATTGTGTAAGATATGGCCAAAAAACCAACAACTATTATAGGGCAAAAAAGAGTTCCTGGTGGGGGAGAGAGGGGATGAAGGGGTACTGACATCAAAGAGTTCAAGAAGAAAGACAAAATTTTCAAAACCGATTGTGGTAGTGATTGTATAATACTGCTTGAACTATGGAATGTTATGATATCTGTAAGAGCATCTAATAAAATGATTAAACATTTTTTAAAAGAGGTAGCACATAGGAGAGCTCTCAACCCATTAGGACAAGAAGCCAGACATTTTCCAATAGTATAAGTTCGAGGTTAAGGGCATGGCCTGGCAGTGTTGGCATCCCATGTCTCTCACTTACCGGATATACTTGAGTATAAACCAACCCGAATATCAGCCGAGGAAGCTAATTTTACCACAAAACTACATTAAAAATGTGCTGAAAAACTCTGCTTATACACGCGTATATAGGGTACGAGGCTGTAGCCACTGAGAATGTATCCAACTGCATCACTAGAATGGGGCCATTTATGCCTACCTGGTAAGTCTTTTGTGAGATCAATCTAGTTAATGCACATTGAGAGACCAATGGCCGTGGAAGGCTTAGATACTTTTTAACCATTAACCACCACTATTACTTGAAGTGCTTGCTGATGAAGATCAAGTACTGCAGCCTTCAATATGGATTAACATTCAATGAAAAGAAAGCCAAACTCTCACCGCCGGACCAGTAGGCAACATCATGATAACTGAAGAAAAGTTGCCAAGGAATTTGTCTTGCATGGATCCACAGTCAGTGCGGGAAGCAGCAGATAAAAAGGCGCATTGCATTAGGTGAATCTGCTGCACAAGGTTTCTTTAGAGTGTTGAACAGCAAGGATGTGACTTTGAGGACTAAGGTGCAACTGACCCGTCAGGGTATTTCCCTTTGCCTCATATATATGTGAAAGTTGGGCACTGAATAAGGAAGACCGAAGAAGAATCAATACAGTTGAATTGTGATGCTGACGAAGAATATCGAAAGTTCCATGGACTGCTTAAAGGACAAACAAACCTGTTTTTTAAGAAGTATGGCCAGAATGCTCTTTTGAGGCAAGGCTTTGTCTCATGTACTTTGGACATATTGTTCATAAAGGCCAGTCCCTGGAGCAGGACATGCTTGGTAAAATAACGGATCAGTGAAAAGGAGGAAGGTACAAGAACTCATGCTGCAAAGCTCTGCTCTCGCCCAAACTCAACCTCACTGCCATCGAGTCCGTTCTCGTTCACTGAGATCCTATCGGAGAGGGTAAAACTGCCCTTGGGTGGGTTCCCAAACTGTGACTCTTTCTGAATAGAAAGCCTCACATGTCTCCCTGGGAGCAGCTGATGGTTTCCAACTACTGACCAGGTGTGTAGTAGCCCAACGTGCCATTAGGGCTTCACTCTCTTCTCCATTATTTCCTGATCAGTGGAGGGTGTAAGAAATATCAAAGACCAGTCATAGATGTATTTTCCTATTAAAGGGTCACAATGCTGCATGGTATGTGGGGTGTCAGTGATTTCACGATTTTACAGAAGGAGAAATGAAAGCACAGAGAGTTGAAGTAACCTGCCCAAAGTCCCATAGTGAGACTACGGTAGTCAGGTCTGTGACCTCCAGGTATGCTTGTCAGCTCATCCAGTCAATGAAGAGTCTACTCTATGCTAGGTACAACCAAGCAAAGAGGGTGTGAGGTAGAAGAGCATTTGTCTTGAAGGAGCTAGCTGAAGATTAGAGATAAACATATCAAAGCTCATGCTATAGGGTAAATGGGGCATGCCAGAAGCAAGCCTATGATACCAAGGGCTCTTAGCCTAGACTAGGGAGCATTTAAGCTGCCCAAAGACAAAGAGCCCTTCTAGATGGTCCTTGTCTCCAGCATCCCTAATTGTGTTTAGGGATTAGCTTTGCAGCATGAGTTCTTGCATAGCACAGCCCCTTGCATCTCTCTTCCTTTCACAACTGGTGTGCCCCCAACTTCAGGGCATAACATCTTCCTTTGGTTCCTGATACACAGACTCTTCCCAGCTCTGGGCCCAATGCTGTGAAGCAGGGTGAAACAAGTCAATGAATGGATCAAACCAGGAAGTAGACATGTGGGTGGTTTTTAAGCTCCATGAACAGGTGCTCGAAAGAACCACTAAATAATGAGGTAGTCCAAACTAGGAAGTGTCTGTGACACTGAAGCTTCAAAGTGGAATAAATTGTTCTTTGCAGGGAAGCGAAACTTCATTAGGAAGGAACCACAACCAAAGATCAAAACCATACTCACTGAACGGAGTGAAATGTATTGGCTTAAGAAGTTGGAACAACACCACGAATTTTAATGACCTTGCTCCCCTTTCCACAGGGTTAACTCAAGGATGACAGGAAGAACTTTAGAGCCCTGAAAATTTAGATTTGGCCTGCAACCAGCCATATCCTGGCTTTTAATGGAAGTCATTTAGAAAGATTTGCCAGGGGTCATCACTATTAAAACGTCCTATGAGGAACTGTTTATAATGGCTTTGCTATCAAACAAGGTAACTGAAGGTGAGAAGAGCCACCTGGTGCATACTCTTAGATACAAATAACTCTCACTCGAGCACCAGTAGACCCAAATGCCCATCATTTGGACCTGCAGTGTTTCTGAAGAAGGGAGAGGAGATAAGACAAAAATTATGGATCACTGAATCAAAACCAAACCAAATTCACTGCCATCGAGCCAATTCTGACTTGTGGCAGAGGGGCTTGACATCAGGCCTGGCTCCTCTTCTTTTCCAGTGAAGATCTGGCAGAGCTGCGTTTATAGGTTTGTCTGAATAGCAGCAACCATGTCGAGAATAGCTAGCATTTCTTGAGGGCCCACTGGGACCCAGACTCTATCCTCTATATTTCACCATCATTCTGAATCCTTGTAAAAGTCTGCGATGGCAGAAATTTGTAGCCTACAATTTCGGAAATGGGAGCTCTGGGAAGAGAAATAGGGGATCTATCCCGGAGCAAATGTTCAAACCCAGGCTTGCTGATTCTAAAGTTAGGCGCTTAATTAAATGCTCTGTTAGGCTGCCTTATCATGGCTTTTGGTGTGTTTTAAGGTAACACACAACTGTTTGGCTATCTTTCTATCAGTAAAACTCTTCCAAAAAGACTCAAATGCTTTTTAGCACTTGCTTAAGAAAGAAAATTTAAAAAAAATACACACCTGGAGAACTGAGTTTCTTTAAAAAAAAACAAAAAAACAAAATACCTTACTGCCATTGAGTCAAGTAACCCCCTGCCTTACACACACTCTCAGAGGTCATGCCACCATGGATTTCAAAATTGAAAACGTAGACAGCCGGCAGAGTGTTGTATCATCTTTGCTGAAATGACCCCCAGTGTTTCTGGGACTCCTCTTTGGAAAGTCCACTTAAAGGCAGTTTCAGCATTGGGGTTATCTCTGTGCCTGTCCCACACACTGCACCCCTGAAAAACCAAAGATCAAACTTACTGACACAGATTTCATTCTGACTCAAAATGACCGTCTATGGGATTTCCCAGACTGAACAGCTTTATAGGAGCAGAAACTCTTGTCTATCTTCAGGAGAGTAGCTGGTGGCTTTGAAGCCCCAAACTTGCAGTTAGTACCCCAATACTTACTCCACGAAAGTACCAGGGCTTTTTTCACCCCCAAGTTGAACACAAATGGCATAATCCTGCTTGAACTGCCAGCCCATCATTTAGTTACAATTAACTCCTACATATGTCCCCAAATCCACTTGGCTGTCATCGGAAGAAGGCACATCTTCACCTGGCCTTGGGCATGTAGCAATCCCACTCAACCCCACGGCAATGATGATGGTAACAGAGATGACTACAACATCAGCAGCCTCTTCAGTGCCGAGGTGCCTGAACTCATCTTCCAACAATCCTGCAGAATGGTTATCACTAGCTCCGTCTTACAAAGAAGGGTGCAGGATTTTTCAAATCACGCAATAGGTGTCTGCACCAGGATTCCGGGCTCCATCGGTCTGACTCTGACAGACTCTGGGCTGCTCACCCTTCAGGGTCTCCCCAAGGCATGCTCGGCCTAGTGCACTGGTGACACTCCGATAGTCCTAAGTCCTCCAGATTTCCTTCCAGAGAAGACATAGGACATCGTTTTCAGCACCAACATCAGTGAATTCACTCTCAACTCATTCCCTGCCAATGGGTGGATTCCAACTCATAGTGACCTTAGAGCGGAGAGTAGAACTGCTCCCGTGGGTTTCCGAGGCTATAACTCCTTCCTGATTAAAAGCCTCAACTTTCTCTTACAGGGCAACTGATGCTTTCAAACTGCTGACTTTGTGGTTAGCAACCCAACGTGGAACCTGGTATACCATGAGGAATTCTCATCTGGGAGCTCTCAGAGGGTCTGCTGCCAAGGAGGCAACCAGACTTCGAGGGCAGAGATGTGCTGGTCGGTCCATGGCATAATTTCCTCAACTGCAGCCATATTCCTTCCCGATCGCATCTCGTAAGCCTTTCGGGTTAGAGTACAGGTGCACGCAGCCTGATAGTTAGAAGCGCCTGTCAAACAGGCCGTGGTGAGGTGAGCTTGATTTGTGAAGGCTCTTGGTATGTTGGAGTGCCTGGCCGGTATAAATGGTTCACATGCTCAGCTGCTAACAGACAGGCTAGTCGTCTGAGTGCTCCCAGGGACACCTCATAAGAAAGGCCTGGAGATCTCCTTCTGCACACTCCTATGGAGCCCAGAGTGACTCCGACATACATGGGACTTCCTTGAGTAGAGGCCACCTCAAGTATGATGATGGTTCTGGGTTTTCTGGGTTTGTTTGAGGGTGGGTGCATGCTGGGACATGTCTTGGTGGTTTTCAAGATAGAAAATGATGCAAAGTAGTCGGGGGAGGGTTCACAGGTGTGAATAGGACCCTGAGAGGTTAGGACAAGGGAATACTCCCCAAACTCATTTGCCTTGCAAGAACAGGCTTAAAAAAATCCTCAGCTACCATACAAATTTCATTTTATAGTAAATTATACCTTTTTTTCATACAGATTCCATTCTTTTCCATCAAAGACTTTTCCCAAGTGATCCTGACTCCTTTTACATCACGTAGAATACGTAAACAACCATAGCAGAAACCACCATTTTAATTCAGTGCGTTCATTCTAGGGCATCCATTTGGGCTAACACAGCAGCTCACTGAATTAGAAAGAAGGAAGGGTGGTGTTTCTGCTGCCAGGAAAACTAAAGTAGAAAGAAAATCCACAAATGTATGATGAGGGACCAAGAACTGCATCCCTCTCTCCTTCTGAACCTTTGGTCACATGCAGTACTCCTGGCAGGTACAGGCAGAGCGATGCATAATGGTTAATTTTATGTGTTAACCTAGTTTGACTCTGGGGCTCAGTTATTTGGTGAAATAATAATCTAGATGTTGGTGGGCCTTATCCAATCAGTTGAAGGTCTTAAGAGCAAAAGTGAAGTGTCTTGAAAAAGACAGAGTGATGTCTAGAGATGGTAACATAGAAATCCTTGCTGGAGTTTCCAACTGGACTGGCCTAAGGAATTTGGACTTTCTAGCCCTCACAATTATGTGATTCAATTTCTTAAAATCCACCTTTCTTTGCTTATCTCTTGGTTATATGTCTCTGGAAAACCCCCAACGAATTCGAGGGGCAAGGAGAACTGGGTATAGAATAACGATCTGGGAGACTGAAGTCTGTATATCAAATCAAGACAGGCATTGCTATGAAAAGCTATGAAGCCTTGGTTTCAATAGTTTCATCTCTGGCTTGAGGAGCCCTGGTGGCGCAGTGGTTACATGTTGGGCTGTGCTCTACAAGGCCAGCAGTTTGAAACTACCGGACACTCCTTGGGAGAAAGACAGGGCTTCCCACTCTTGTTAACAGTTACCATCTCTGAAGCTCACAAGGGGAGTTCTATCCTGTCCTGTAAGGTTGCTATGAGTTGGCATTGACTCGATGGCAGTGAGCGCGTAAGCAAGCTCTGAATTGAGTAACTTTTGGATAGGATTGCACACCATGAAATATTATTTTAATCACTTTAAAAAATTTCTTCCCATGCCTTCTCTCTTGACTCTACAGTTTATCTTCCATTGCTGCTTTCATTGGATCTTCCAGATTGAGAGTACATAGCCTTGAGCCCTTTGGAGAAATCCACTCACCCCATGGAGTAGATTCCAGTTAGTCGTGACCCTACAGGATGGAGAAGAACTGTCCCTGTGGATTTCCAAGGCTGTAGCCCTTTATGGGAACAGAGAGCCTTGTGGTTAGCAACCCAAAAAGTAACCACTACATCGCTAGAGCCCCTTTCCAGTCTTCAAGGAATGCATATTTGCTCCTGAGAGACCATGCACAGATGCCTTCGAATAAACTCAAGCCAACCGCAACCTAAGTCACTGCCACGGAATCCATTCAGAGTGTGGGTTTCCCGAGGTAGGGAACCTCCTTTTTCTCCCAAGGAGTGACTGGTGGGTTCAAAATGCTGATCTTGTCGTCATCCGTCCAATGCTCTATCTGGCACCTGCGGCACATGACTGCCCTATGCTGTAGTGACTGCAGTGGGCCCCGTGTATCCCTGTGTGGGTCAAGGGATTTGTGCCCATCAACACAGAGGTTTGTGGTTTTAGAAAAAGAGGATGAAGTTGTTGGTGAGCTGACTGGGGGTGGTGCACGGGAACCTCGCATGTGCCATAGGACAATGGCATGCCATAGAGTTTTTAATGGCTGCTTTTTCAGAAGCAAATCATCGCCAGGCCTGGCATCCGAGGTGCCTTGGGGTAGGCCTAAACCACCAACCTTTTGGTCAGCAGGTGAGTGCATTAACCATGGGATGTCGCATGCAGTGGAGGAGCTCAGCTGCTCTACTCTCGTAGGCCAGCTGACACGAAGGTTGCGTTATATTTCCTTTAGTACCCATGTGTTCTTTTGACCAAATGTTTCCATCGACAGATGTTGTTCTCTTCTATTTATCTCACTGCCATCGAGTCGATGCCGACTCATAGCGACACCATAGGACACGGCAGAACTATCCCTGTGGGTTTCCCAGACTGTAACTCTTTATGGGGGTAGGAAGACTAGCCTTTCACTTGATGAGCAGTTGGTGGTTTGAAACTGTCCTCAGGTGAACGAGTCTCCTATGATTAAATGTATATTCTTGAGTAACTTAAAAAAATATCCTTTGACACTATTCCCTGGTTCCATCATTTCATTAGATCAGTAATACACGTACTTGTTAATTATAACCTGATGTTCCCGACTATGTACTTTGTGACCTGCATGTCCCTTATGCCGGGCTGCAAACATGGTGACTTTCTTTTTTCCCCTTCCTTCCTCCCTTCTTCCCTTTTCTCCTTGTTCTCACTTTCCTAAATAGTATATATCAACAATAAAAGTCCTTTTAAAAAAAACCACCCTGGTATTTCAGCAGTATAAATGGTAGTTTGGAATTAGAGCTTTTTCCCTTTGGAGACTCTTGGTATTATTGCATTCATTATCCTAAGCTCCCTAAAGCTAATAAATTAAAGTGGTGTGGTTTTAAAGATTGTATTCAGTTATCATAGTTGAATTGTACAAGTGTCTATTTGATGAACTTTTGGACTCATTCAAATTCAGTAGGCTTTGGATTCTACCATCAGGTCCCCATTCATCATGAAAGTCTACTGGACCCAAAAGAGTTCAAATGAGCACAAGTCCATCAAAATGTCACTGCTTCACACCACACTAGCCTGCACAGAAGGCCCTTGTGTCAGTGCAAAGACCACTACTTCAGTGTAGTGACCTTTACCAATACAGCTCTTCTAGTCATCGTTTTTGGTACTCCCAAAGGACTCTTACTTGATGAGTCTGGGAAAGAAACTGGCAGAAGCTGTTGACAGGATTACATGATTCTGCCCTGATTGATTTTTAACACAGTTGATTGTGATTTCTATTCTGCTGGGTATACAATGAGCCATCTCGGAAGCAGGAAGGAGGGACTTTTACTATCAGAAAAAGAAATGCAAAAAGCTTGGAGTGGAGTATGAATTTTCTTGATCTGGAAGACAGATGTGACACCAACGGAGGAGCAGAGGAGCAGCAGCGACAGCAGAACCAGAGAGCAAAGCTATAGGCTGGGACACTTCATTGAGAGAACTCAGTTTGCTGACCCACTGAACCAGAGCAGAATGCCTTCACGATAAGGCTAATGGGTGACTGACACTGATGTCACCGACTGTCTATGTGAAGATGGAAGAAATAGCATATGTTCTGCTTTCAACGTAGCACAACCGAAAGTAACATAGTACTTGAGACGTAGTTCAGTCATAGCTAATGATTGGAGGGAGTCTTGGTGTCCCACTGGTGAATGTGCTCCACTGTGAACCAAAAGGTCAGTAGTCTGAACCCACTGGCTTCTCTGCAGGAAGAAGATGCTTCAGGAAAGAAGCCGTGCTACTCGGCCCCTGGAGTCTCCCTGAGTCAGAATCGACTCGAAGGTGCCATGTTTGGATTTTTTGTTTTCTTAGTATGCTGCTGATTTCTTTGAGGCCAATAAATAAAGGCCCACATCATGAAGAGGTTGAAGAAGCCAAGGGCAGAATGACAGAGTTGCTTCACAGGCTAGACAGTGTAAAATATCACTGAGCACATATTTTAAACTCAACAGGGGTTAGAAGCTGCCAGCATCTCACAGATCCTACATGGGTCCTGGTAGGCTCTTTTTTTGCCCCCCCCCGCCCTTAGGCTTTTACTTGTGAGACGTCATGGAGGCTGAGAGAAGACATCATTAACCTTGTGATGACTATCTGAAGAGCCATCCTCAGATATTGCGATATTGAACAGTGAAAACCAAACCAAACCCAAGATCACCTCTGCACGAGTTCCTGGCCGTTCCAGCAAAGGGTGTCATTCTCGGCCACAGGGCTGTGGCTGCAGACATAGCCTGGCAGAGCATTGTAGAAGCTGATGAAAGATTTCAACTTCTGAATTAGCTCCCTGAAAGAAACAAAAACATCTTCGTGTAAGAGGCAGTGTGAATAACGTTTCATTTCCTTATCAGCATGATAGAAAGGCTCTGCCAAACAGAGTAGAGCAATAAATGACCTTTAAAGACATTCTTGACTACAAGGCTACAAATTAGGTTGGTTGGTGTGTTTTTTTTAAATCAATAACCTGATATTAGAAAAGAGGAGCGCTGTTCCTATCAGGAGGATGATTTAATTCTAATCTCCATTTTTGAACACTTTCTGCTGTTTTTCCTTTTTTTTTTTTGGTTTAGCAGGCTGTTAGCTCTGTACTCAGAGGTGCTGATTACAAGGCACAACTGAATGCCACATATCTTTTGGTATCTGAGTGAAATTGAATGCCTTGATTGTAATTTACAATGCTATCATCCTAGAGATAGCCCCTTTCCCTAGAGGCTCCCACTAATGGCTGCAGAGCAGAGGCCCAGGGTGCTGGGAGCAGTACCCATCTATGCAATTTGCCTGACAATAGAGGCAGAGGACCTCACCCCAGTGGGAAGAAGAAGGTTTCTTTGTTCTCTGTATATTATAGTGGGGTGGCTGGATTGGGGAGAGGTGGGGGGGGGGAGGGTAGGAGGAAACTCGATCTTCTCATTTATTGCCTTTATTTTGTATGCTATGCTATGTCCTGATAGCGTAATCATTAGGTGGGTATGAACCCACACAGTGACTCTGGACCATAAGTTCTTAAACTTTGCCCTGCAGCCTCCATTTCAGGAAAGGAATAAAAAAAAAAGACAGCACCTGTCTGGCAATTAAAACTGCTATCAAGTCAATTTCAACTCGTAGGGACTCTACAGTACAGGGGAGAACTGCCATTGTGGGTTTACGAGACTGTAACTCTTTTGGAAGCACTCCAGGACAGAATGTTGGAATCTGCTTTTGCATGCTTCCCTGGATCTTTCCAATGCCCCCTAGGGGGCAGTGTTGCCCACTTTGGGAATTAGGGCTCTAGAAGATCTGCTCCCCCGCCCGCTCCAGATTTGCAGTTTAGAAAATCCTCTGGCACAATCCTACACGGTCGCATGGGGTCACATGGACCTGGCAGGACTTAATAACAATCACATCATGACCAGCACACGTGTGCATGTCTATATGCTTTTAAAAGAGAAAGAGAACTATACTACATATGCAAATGTATAAACACATACATTTCTGGCGTGTTATCCTCTTCATATATAGAAAGTGAAAAACCAAACACTGCCGTGGAGTGGATTGTGACTCTCTAGCGCAGAGTAGAACTAACCCTGTTGGTTTCAGAGAGTGTAACTTTTTGTAGCGGTAGAAAGCCTCATGGTTCTCCCACACAGTGGGTAGTGGGCCTGAACTGCTGATCTTGAGGTTAGTAGCCCAACATATAACCCACTACATCACCAGGGTTCTCCTTTCCAGGAACAAACACACATGCACATGGGAACACAATATAAGACACAGCAGACAGGAGAGACGTGAATAAGCTTATAAAAAGAAATGCTCCCGGGTCTATTTCATAGATGTTCAGTGGTTAAACACCTAAACCTAGACCTTTCTGAAAGCCATGCTTCTGCTAGAAGGAAAATGAAAGTTTTTTGCACATCCCAGTCTACTCCAGGTCTCTATTAAGGTCAGAGAATTTGTAAGCAGTAATTATTCAGTACTGGCTACAGGCTGAGAATGGAAAAGCCAGAGGTCTGAATCTCATTAGGTCACAAGCAGAAATCTGGAGCCTAGAACTGGCCCCTAAAAGAGGAAGAAAGCTGGCAGAGATAACATTTTTAAAATTATCGTTAAATGCTATTTTCCATTTTATTACCATAAGATTATTAACCTCAAATAATGGATTTTTTAAAAGACAAAAAAAGATATTACAGCACTCAACACAAAACATTCCAAAGGTTTAGGTCACAGCAAAACACAAACTAAATTTAGGACAATGGAAAAAAAAGGTCAAGAAAGGCTGTCAGGTTTAATTCAACTCAAGGTGAAGCCATGTGTTACACAAGAGAACGGCTCCATAGGGTTGTGTTGCTTTATATAATCTTTATGGAGAAGAGGCCAGGTGGCGGGGGGGCGGGGATATTGAAGAAGTGTTGGATGGGAAATTGCAAAGTCAGTGGTTCAAACCCACCAGCTGCTGCAAAGAGAGAAAGATGAGGCTTTTTGCTAGTGTAAAGATGTATAGCTTCAGAAATCTTATAGGATCATTAATAGGTCAGGATTGACTTGCTGGCAATGGGAGTAATCTTTATGCAAGCTGATTGCCAGGCCTTTCTTCAGCAGCAAGAATGGGTAATTTGAATGGCCAACTGCTAGCGAGTATGTTGGGATATACAAGCTAAAGTGATTTTCAAATGTCAGCTGCTCCCCGCATGTACCTAGCTGTGAAAACACAGGTCAAATCTAAGCTTCTCTGAGCCAGAGTTTACCTATGTGGAAAATGATGGTACCTATCTCATAAGGTTACTGTGCTAATTAAATGAGATAGAGCATGTAAAGTGCTTAGCACAAAGTAACCCCCGCCCCCAACACAAGGTTAGCTATTACCAATTGTAATGGTTAAATGTCTATGTGTCAACTTGGCTAGGTTATGCTTTCCAGTGATTTTGGCAGATTGGGTGTGCTTCCATAATATAATGTAATCATCTTCCATGATGTGATCAGCCAGTCACCCTTGGTGGTGTGGTCTGATTCCAGTATATAAGTGGAAGTCCTGGTGAAGCTCTTTCTCTCCACCCTGCACTCAAATCGATTGAATTTTCGTCCTTGGGACACAAGTCTACAACAACAATAGCAATCACAAGAAAAACCAAACTCACTGTCCAGTCAATTCCAACTCATAATGATCTTATTGCACAGAGCAGAACTGTCATTTAGTGCTTCCAAGGCTGTAAATCCTTAGACAAGTTGACAACTTCATCTTTCTCTCACTTACACCCACTAGGTGTCTATTATATACAGTAAAAACAACAAACAGGCAAAGATGTACTCCTTCCCCTCCAAAAAGAAGTGAAGTGCTAGAAAGAATGTTGGAAACTGGCATGCTCATGCATTGTTGGGAGGAATATAACAATGGTGCAGCTGCTTGGGAAAGTCTGGTAGTTCTTAACTAATTAAATATAAACCTGCCAAATGATCCAGCAATTCCACTCCTAATTATATACCCTAAAGAACCAAAAAATATGTTCACACAAAACTTATGCACATAAAACTATTTTTAAAAAACAAAAAATGTTTCGATGACATAAAAATACAAATATTATGTGAGACCACTATTATAAGGGTATGTGTGGATAAATGCCCAGGACAGTATCATTTATAATAGCCCCAATATGGAAAGAACCCAAGTATCCGCCAACTGATGGATGACTAGTCATTCACTGGATGTGGCCTATCCCTTCAGTGAATAGTGAGAACTCTTCCATCACCAGAAATGAAGTCCTGCCACAACCTGGGTCACGCTTACAAATAGTATGCTACCTGAAAGAAGCCAACTAGCCAAATCCATAAAGACTTAAGTCGGTAAATGGTTGCTTGGGGGGTTGGGATGAGGGTTTGGGGGTGATAGCTGAGGGGACGAAAATGTTCTAACGTTGATTGTGGTGATAGTTGCACAAATCCGCAGATACCCCACATACCAGCGCCATACACATTAAATGGGCGAATTCTGATATGTAAATTACTTCTGAATGAAGCTGTTATCCATCCCCCCCCCAAGAAAAAGTAGAGAAGAGGGTTGCTGACTTGTAGGAGGGTGCAGGGAGAGGGATGCTCTTGGGAACAATGGAAGGAGAAAATCAGGAGAGCAGGCAGAGCGCAGCCTGGGTCTTGGTGTGGTTGGGCTTTTGGTAGAACTGCAACTTCAGCAGTGGAAAAGCTATGGTTGCAGTTCTTTACAATACAGACCTTTACAATAAGGCCTGTTGGGTTTCTGTCTTATTTACAGAGATTTTAGAAGCTACAGAAAGGTTGACCAAGGAAAAACAACGCATTCACAGTCCCACTACAGTCAGAGGCCATCACTGTTAATCTTTGGGTTATTAATATTTTGTTCCAGACTTTTCTCTTGAGTAGAGTTTCATTTTATTTCCCTAAACCAGATTACTTCTTTATAAGGTGTGTACACCGAGTTCTTGTTGATACTCAGTGTATATGACTGCCCCCATCTGAAGCCGGGGTTGATTAGAAAAGCACCGCAGCATTCTAAATAGATGTCAGCACCCCAATGACCCCCAGGCAGGGCTCCAGGACAGCTAGCAAATTGACCAATAGCTCTGAGTCCCAAAGGCCACTTTGACAAGCCAGACCACTACTTGTACGCACACTCTTCTGAGTAGGGTGGGAAAAGAAACCTTCATTTCCCAAAGAAGCACTAATTCTGGAAAGTAAGTTCAGACATGCCAGAGTAGGAGAAACACCTTCCCCCTCCCCCCTCACATACCTCTAAAGTGTTGGGGAGTTAATGAGCTTTCAAAGGACCATGACAACAGGTGACAATGTGCTCTGACACCACAGCCCAGCAAGCAGCAGAGTGTGACATTAGTAGTTTACCTCCTACCAGGGGACTGGACTTCTCTCATTTCTCTTGTCTTTGTCACTTCCTGTCACTCTTCTTTAAATTTCTTCAGTCATAGACGGGAAGTCCATTTGATTTTGATTATTTAAATCAAGCTCTATCTAGGGTAACCAGATTTTAACATTGGTAAAGCTGGATACCAGCGGGACACCATTGATAAAACTCAGATCCTGGTGAAATAGCCACATGGCAGCTGAAAACCGTATACCCTCACTTGTCATGCATTCTTTCCAAAAATCGGGATCTTTTCAAAACGCTGCGGGACGTGGGACAAATAGTTCAAAAGCGGGACTGTCCCACCAAAAGCGGGATGTCTGGTCACCTTATCTATGTCCTCTACTGGCCCTTCTCCTCAATCAACATGTTAGAAGGAGGTGAAATTAAACTAAATGACATGTTAAGTCCCCCTTTCTGACCAAGTTCAGATTTCTTTTCTTTGTGTTAGATAGACCAAAAAGAATCCCCCCCCCCCCACCCCTGAAGTTAAGAAATCAGAACTAACTGATCTCTAGACAAGGGAACTAACTGAATTATCTCTGGAAAAAAAAAGAGGAGCAAGAATAAAAATTTGAACAATTAGCTGCCCAGAAAGAGAAAAACAATTTGCTTGAAGAGAATTTACTTTCATTCCAATTCCACTGTATTCTGATACACGTAGGCCAAACATACCATCTCACATATAAATAGTGGAGCTCACGCTCCCACTTAGGACTAGCCTAGCCCCTGTTTACATCTGTCTGCTCTGGAATAAGAGTCTCTTCCTGGAGCTTTCTATTCAGTATGTTCAATGTGGACTGACAGCACAGGCCTCTCTGCCAGGCCTGGTCATTTGAAATACAGAGGTGGGGTGCATGGAACCATCCTGAAAGATGTCACCAGACTGTACGGGAGGCCCCTGGCTTTGGCAGGGAGAGCTGGGGGATTGCCTTACTTCCTTCAACTAATTTGCTTGGGCAGGCATCAAAGCAGCACTCACTGGAAACCACCACAAGTACAGACAGTCTTTCATCCCGTACTGCAGGTCCTGAACGCTCCCCTTTTCTTATCAAGGTTCTTTTTTCTCACATAAAGCTCTGTGACCTCATTATTATTATTATTATTGAAAATGCAGAAACATCCAGAAATAAATTTTGGAATGGGGCCGAGTCACAGCTAATTCTGTCTGAGAGCCTGTCATAACTCAACCCCAACCTACAACTTGCTACCAAAACCAACGGGCCATTTCATGACTGACAAGGCAACGAGTGACTCTGGTGACCTCATGTGGGACAGAGTAGAAGTGGAATCCACAGAAACTTCTTGGCGTGTAATTGTTCCAATCCACCAGGCGCTCCACTGGAGAAAGAGGAAGGAGTCTATCTGCTTCCCTAAAGAGTTACAGCTTTGGACACCTGTGCAGGGGCACTACAAGTCAGAACTGACTTGGTGACAAGGGATTTGGGTTGGAATTTGTACCAAAATCCCAAGCCTTTTTCCTACAGAGTCACTGGCTACGTTTGGACCACCAACCTCTATGTTAATAGTTGAGTGCTAACTGTTTGGGCAACCCAGGAGCCTTATGTTATAGACAGATTTGTTCAATCCTGTCATGGTGTGCCATCAAGTCAATTTTCACTTCATAGCAACCCTGCTTGACAGAGCAGATTTGCACGCAGGCTTTCCTAGGTGGCGATCTCATTCTCTTTCTCTCATACTGCCCCCTTTGCGGGGAACATCCTCTTTCCCCACCATCAGTTGAACCTCTCTGTGTCCTTCAAAGCCAAGGTGAAAAGTCGCAGGCTCAAGGATGTCTTTCTTGATTTTTCCCCAGGAGTGCTGCTACATTCTCTGTGATGTTGCTATCCTTTGTCCCCAGCTCTGATTTGGAGCCTCTGCTGTATGAAATGTATTGGTTTGCATGTCTGTCTACCCTCTTATTCATCATGTTGTCCTCAGAGCTTAATGCGAATACAAGAAAGGATACAAGAAATAGAGGCCAATTTAGGTCAGAGATAACTTGTACCAGGCCCCAAACACAATTCCCTCAGAGGGTGGAAGACATCCCAAAGACAGAGGAGCAGACAGAGAAGAAGTCCTAGAAAACATTGATTTGGGAAAAGGGGATTGAGATCAACTTTAGTTCTTTTCTTTCTGTGAGTTAATAGTGTCATCTGATCCAATGTCTCTTTAGAGGGGCCAGGAAGGAAGGAAGAGAGGCCCATAATATTGGGGAGTTTTAAAAAGTTCCTGGGGAAATTCCATTTTCTACAAACTTTTGGAAGCCTCCCCTCTCCCCAGACATAGATATCACTTTACAGGGGCAGAGGGTTGAATGACTTCCGTACAGATTAGCAACTGGGCCATAATCTTGGGATAGGGATGTAGGATGGTCCATACAACTACCCTCGTAGACCTTTGAGTTTGGAATTGAGAAAGCTTGTGTATCCTACCAAATGTAACAGGGAGCATGCCGATACCTAAGTAAATGGTGCCATATGGGAAGGGAGGCAGGAGGCATTTAAGGAGGGAAAAGGATGGGGAGAGGAAGATGCTGGCATCTGAGCTGGGCAGAGCATTGCTGAAAGGGTTGTGTGATGCTCAGGTCTAAGTGAACTGAATTCCTATTTTTGCATCTTGCTCTAGACTAACTGATCTAAATCCGAGGCAGATTCAATAACCAAACTATACTCACTACCACGGAGTCGATGCTCACTCACAGCGACCCTATACAGCAGGGTGTGAGTGTCCAAGATGCATTCTTTAGGGAAATAGAAAGGCTTGCTCTGTTTTTCTCCTTCGGAGCAGCTGGTGGTTTCAAACTGTGGACCTTGTGGACCTCATCCAACATATTACTACTATGCCACCAGAGCTCCTGATAGGTTCAATATTCACCCCTAAAAGGAACACAGAGCTCCACGCATAGACCACCAGAAGTCTGAAATTTCCTTTCAGTTTCCAGAGGTAATCTCTTTAGATTAGTTGTATGTTGCAAACTACCCAGTTGGGGGCAGACAAAACAAACAGATGATTTCTGGATGCTAGCAAAGGAATCCTGCATCTCCTCATGTGTTATTATTTTATGAAAGCAAATGGCTTTTCAACTCCTGATCAGATCCAGACGACCTGCTCACACCCTCCAAAGACGGAATGCTCCATTAGGCCCCTTTTCCAATAGTCATTTTGGTAATCGCACGGAGAATGTTGTTTAGACATGGGTGATAGGTGCTGGAGGCACATATTTTAGTATACTGAGAAATTTATAGGTGTACTAACACTCCTCAAATACTAGGACTGCACAAAGGCAATCCCGGAATACCAGCAGATGGCAGGGGACAGTGCAGCCAGCAAGAGATCACCTATATTCCTACTTCTCGCCTCTCCCCAAGAGTCTTTGCCATCCTTATTTGGGGAAACTGAGGGAAATCAGACACTCTTCTAATGTTTCGTTTTCCTCTTCTACCACAGAATTCAAAAAGATCAGCTCTATTTCAGACCCCAATGGTTCAACTTGTAAAGAACATGAGAATTACTATGGGTTAATATTTCAATTCAAGCTCCCAACATCCAAAGACCTGAGGCTTGACTTCATCACTCACTCAGCTCTACAGATTTTGCCAAACATTCTTATTGTGATTTTTTTTTCTGAGGGGAGATGAGGGTATTTTGGGGTTAGCTAAAAATTTAAATAAAAGTAAAGTGCTAAATTTCGGTACCCAACCAAGAATCTATTTGTTGATCTCTTCACACCCTGAACTGATCATGTAAAAGGAGCAGGTCCCACAGAGCCCGAAGTAGAAGCCAGGGATGTAGAGATGTAGGATCTTGCTAAATATCCAAGTTATTTAAAAAATGTGGCTGGATAAGAGTTGTATGAGCCCCTAATAAAACGTTTAAAAAAATGTGGCTGGGGTGGTGTGTTAATTCTGATTCTCTTACAGACTCATATACCACCTCTCTGAACGGAGGCTCTCTATTCTCTTCAAGCAGCTTCTAGACTCTGAGCAGTCTATTGCTTTAGCATTTACAAAACTGCTTTGACATTATTTTATTCAAATGTGTCATCCCATTAGACTGATCTTGTGTCTTGTATTTTTAGTACCCAACATATATTTTGGCTCATAATCAACAAAGCAGATCCACTGTCATGGAGTCAATCCCAACTCATAATGACCCTCATAAGGTTTCCTAGGCTGTAAATCATTGTAAAAAATTTAGTATTCATTGGGAGTCAACACATATATCGTACCATTCCATAGTTCCATCATGCCAAGCAGAATTGTACAATTACTACCACAATCAGTTCCAAACCATTCTTTTTCTTCCTGGACTCCTTGACATCGTCTCCCTTATACTCCACCACCACCACTGTGCCCTGAAACCTTTATGCTACTTGCTGTCTGTATAGGATGCTGTAAATCTTTGTGGCAGCAGCCATCATTAGTTTTCTCCCCTCTAACATACAATAGATGGTTAATAACCTTCTGCAAACTTGAATAAACCAGCCACATATGTGTTTTATTTTCTTTAGTCAAACAGGCAAGGGGTTCCATGCATTAAAGATCAGTGAATCGTATTTAGGGGAGTTGCTCAAGTGTTTCAGGTAGAGAGTGAAAACAATGAAAAATCATAAAGAGCAGGCCTAAACTAGAGAAAGTCTTGGTATATGGCATGATTTTCTCTTCCCAGAAACGTAAGAGTGCCCCCAAAGAATTCTTGTTCGATAGAGAGGTGATTCTCAAGCATTCTAGTGTCAAAACTCCTGTGATGGTTTAAAAAAAATATGTGCACAAATTCTTTAATGCTCTTCGCTTCAAAAAGCAAGGCTTGATTCCCATCCCTTTGAGTGACCCGCCTTGATTGAAAGGAGTATGGCAGAAGTGATACCGTGTCCCTTCTAAGACTAGGTCATAATTAGTATTATCATTTCTTCCTTGTATCTCTTGTCTTCCCTTGAGTCACCTTTTCTGGGGAAGTTAGTTGTAATGTCATAAGCACCTTCAAGCAAACCCAGAAAGAGGTTAAAGTGGTAAGAAACTGAAGATTGTCAAACAACCAACACTAACTTGCTAAAAGTATAAATGAACCAACTGGGAAGTAGCTCCTCCAGCCTCAGTCAAGCCTTCAGATGATTGCAGCCCAAACCATTACCTTGGCCACAAATTCACTAGATCCTCTGAGAACCAGCTGCTTAAGTCACTAGCAAATTTATTCCCAAAAGACACTGTGAAACAATAAATGGTGGTTGTTTTAAATCACATTTTGGGTAAATTTTTAAAATACATTAGACAACTAATGGAACCCTGGAGGCCCAATGGTTGAGAGCTTGGTTGGTAAGTGAAAGGCCAACAATTTGAATCCACTGGCCACTGCAAGGGAGTGTGGTGATGAGAGCCTCAGAAACTTCTGGAACAGTTCTACTCTGTCACATGAGGCCACTATGTGTTGGAATTGACTTAATAGCACCCATTAGGATAAATACAACTCTGGATTTTTGCGGTTTTAGACATTCAAGCTCAGAAAAGTTTTAAATACTTATGTACTAATTAATTAAAAAACAATAATAGATACAATAAAGGTTAACCTAATGGCATTTTTAATTAAATACTTTCACTGATGGCTCTTACATCTCTTATCACAATCCATCCGTCCAGTGTGTCAAGCACATCTGTACATATGCTGCCATCATCATGTTCAAAGCATTTTCTTTCTACTTGAGCCCTTGATATCAGCTCCTCATTTTTCCCCCTCCCTCAAGTATGAGAAGTGACATTGTTTTGAATTTTTGCAAAATACTTTCAACAGAGGACAGATTCTCCTATCTGCTACTGAGCTTAACTTGTTATAAAATTTTAAGTATGCTTAAGAAACAAAATCTGGTGCCACATAGGTGTCCTGCCAGAGTCTCTGGGGAACTCTGCATTGTCTTCCTCACTGTTAGTAATGGGGAAAGTTACGGAACTGTGAGACCAGATTTTCAGTAGAAAATGTTTCATTTGAATTGGTAAGTCCACTCTACCTTGTGTTGCTCTATTAGATATTTATATATGATATAAATGACCAGAATATAATGTTAACTCAATACTTCTTTTCTTTCAACATGAACATAATTTAACTGACCAAAGACTCTACTCAGAAGAACATGTATTGAAGAACAGTGGCATGCATTTAGGAAACTTCACTCCAATGAGTGTTGACTTTAAAACATAATTGCTAATTGAGTGCTGTAATCTGGAAGGAAATAAAAACAAACCAAAACCCTCTCACCTTCTTCGGTTGAATAAGGTTTCCTCGTGTTCAACATGGACAACTTTTAATACTTTCTTGTCAATGAACAGATCTTCAGGATAATAAGCAGATCTATATTGGCGTTGTTGAGGATGGGCACATAACTTGCCAATCTGTAAAGGAGGGGGGAAGCAATATAATTATACAACATTTTCATAAATAATAGAAACAAATGCTGAAACATACTTCCATTTCTTCCCCTATTTCTTTTTCAGGAGCAGACTGAAGCTATTACTGAAGTTCTAAAAGGTGATAAGCTTTTAAGGCAAGGAGCCATGAAACCTCCAGTGGAAATGAAGGCTGTAGATGGAGAGGGCTGGGGAACGACACGCTGAGCACAGCCTATTGAGAGCTTTCCTAAGATGAAAGGTGCTTTTTTCTATAGCAAAGTGCACATGTGAGAGGACCCTCTACACCGACTTCGTGCAACTGACATCTTTCAATGGCACATTGGTATTACAAAGTATGACGAATTTCACAAAAGGGAATTGCAAAGTTGAAGAAGAACTGGAGCAGGGCACTGAGGTGTGTATGCTGGAGTCTGTTCATAAAAGAGCAGTCTCCTATGCACGCAGCACTCCCTATTCTTCTGACTTGAAGGGTATTCTTAAAAAAATCTCAATGCCGTTGTTCATTCATCTGACTTGCTTTTTAAAAATGTCCAAGGAAATGAATATAAGGCAGGTCAGTTAACCAACAGTCAGTCATCAATTATGGATCACAGACGACTGAATAGACTCAGAAGTTAGAGTATTAAAGAATGTGGGTACTTCTTTCCTCTCTTCTTTCTCCTCCCCCTCTTCTCTTCCCTTTTTACCTCATTCATTCATTCATTCATTCATTCAATCAATAATCTTTCTTGGAGGCTTCCCCATGAAGTTTATTCCTTTTATACTTATGCAGCAATAATTAAAAACAGAAGACATCAGATTTTTTGCTTAGCGAATTTCTTCCATTGGAGTCTTTGTACATTTGCTTTGCTTTTCTCATTTTCAGACCAAAGCCTAAATCAATTTCCATATGAAACTAAAAAAAACTCATTAAATGCCCTCAAATGGATGCTCACTCAAAGTGACCCTCTGTTTTCAAGCCTATAATGGTTTATGGGAGTAGAAATCCCAGTTTTTCTCCCTCAGAACTGTCATGTTTACGGATTGCAACCCAACATGTAACCGCTGTGCCACCAAAGAAATATAAAAATCAAAATTATTATAGGCCTCTCTTGTGCTAGCCACTGTGCTAGATACTATCAGCCATGGATGACAGGCGAAGGAATTGAAATTCAAGGGGGTTACATGACTTGCTAGTGGAATCCGATTTTGAATCCACTTTTCTCTCTGTGAATCCATTTATCTGACTTTGAGCTTATGCCTCCCTAGAAAATACCGGATTTTCACTTGCTTACATTCTACATGGGACGTTGGACTGGTTCTAAATGGGTCAGTAATTGCTCTTGCAAACAAGGGCTATGAATGAAGTATGTAACAGCCAAATCTTCTGACCTGTGGTATTTTTCCCGAAGTAGGAAACAAAGAGCTATGCTCTGATCAAAGATGGAGGACAAGCAAATTGCTTTGAATGTGTGCTGCTCTCCAGACTCCTGTCAACAATGTTGACCCCCAAAAGCCTTGCCACAGTGCTTCTTCTGGAAAGTTTCAGGAGCCAGATACAGGGGATTAGATTCCTGGCAACACTCTGAAGAACAACACGCATTCAAAGCCATGGGGTCCATTGCCATCTTTGAGCGGGACACTGCTGTGGGTTTCCGAGATTGTAAATCCATCTGGGAGCAGAAACATTCACCTTTCTCCCATGGGGTTGCTGATGGTTGTGAACCACCAGCCCACTCGGTAGCCGCCCAACCCTGACCCCACTGTGCCACCACGGTTCCTGACTAGTTATTAAGCTACATAGAAATACATAGCTTGGGGTAGTGGAAGTAGAGTCGCCATTGAAGCGTAGAGGAGGCAGATGGCTGCTAACGTTATACATAAATGTTGTTTCATTTGCATTGGGTTGGAAGGATTTTCATAGAAATACCAAAAGCCAAACTCCCCGCCATCGAATCAACCCTGGCTCACAGCAACCCAATGGGACAGAATAGAACTGCTACCTGTGGGTTTCCAAGACCACAACTCTTCATGGGAGTTGAAAGCCTTGTCTTTCTCCCACAGAGCAGCTGATGGTTTCAAACTGATGACCAGTGGTTAGCCGCTAAACAAGTAACTACAACGTCATCAGGCTCTACAATTAGACATCCCCAAACCCCTAACCTCATCCGCATTTATGAAAGATAGCAACAAGAGTTTGATATTCAAGCTAGCATTTCTTAATGGTTTAGATTAAATGGGGGAGGAAACAAAGCCAGAAGACACTAAAAATAAACACTTTAAAATGTCCCATTTGGCTTTGGGATATATGGTGGCAAATGTTTCGGGGTGTGCCATTTGACTTGGGCTAAAGCTAACATTCACAAGAGCTTCTGGGAATGCCCTCAGTGGTGACAGTCCGATAGGAGACTTTGGGCTCCAAGGCTGCCGGATTTCGGCGGCGGGGGGAGGAGTTCAGTTCCATTCACTCCAATGCATAGCCTGCAGCTCCCAATACCTGAGTGAAGACTGCACATCATCAATGTAGGCTCAGAAACATACACATACATTCTGTGTTGAACTACAGGTGGTATTTTCTGAAACTCAAACTTGATCTTTGCCCCACCCCACATATAAATATCTATCTATGTATCTTGGTCTAGCTGAGTCTAAACCCCACACTTGTACTTTGTACTGTTTTGTTGTTTTGCTTCCCCCACCCCCCGTACTTTGGACTTCGGCAAAAGTAAAGACCCTTATTGGATGTGGCCCAATGTTGTTCCCTGTGGGCACACCGATGACAATTGAAGAATAGGGGTGGTGATGGAAAATTCAAAGTATATAACAAAGAAGGGAAAAATTACAAGATTATCAGAAAACTGGCATCTGATTTTCACTTAGGTTTCAGGCGGTAAAGGCAATAATGGAATGATTTAAATGTGGAGAAAAGATGGAAGTTGACAAGGATTTGGTCTTGCTTGGATCCACACTTCATGCTCATGAAAAAAGCAGTCAAGAGCTCAAATGACATGTTCCATTGGGTAAATTTGATGTCCAAGACCTCTTTGTATAGTACTGACAAATAAGGATGAAACTTGGAGGACTAAGGTGTGCCTGACTCAAGCCACAGTAGGTTCAGTCTCCTCATATGCAAATGAAAGTTGAAGAATGAACACGGAAGACTAAATAAGAACTGATGCATTTGAAATGTGGTGTTGGAGAAGAACATTGGAAATACCATGGTTTGCTTAAAAGGGCAAATAAATCTGTCTTGGAAGAAGTATGGTCAGAATGCTCCTTAGAGTCAAGTATGGCAAGACTTCGTCTTACATACTTTGGACATGTTAGGCGAGACCGGTGCCTGGAAAAGGACATCATGCTTACTAAAGTAGAGGAGCAGTGAAAAAGAGGAAGATCCTTGATAAGACAAGATGGATTGACACAGTGGCTGCAAGAATTGTAAGGATGGTGAAGGGCTGGATAGTGTTCTCTGTTGCATATGAGGTCTCTATGAATCAGAACAGACTCAAAAGCACCTAAAAACAGCAACTGCTGCAAGTTAAGACAGCTCTCAATAGGCCCACCTTGCTTAGTTTACGGAAGCTGACTGCCACATCTTTCTCCTGTGGTAGGTTTGAGCCACTGGTTTCTTGGTTGACAACTGAACATTCAATCACTGCACAATCATCTTCTCATAACGATTAACCACTGTGCCATAATCTTCCCAAAAAGATTCCAGCCTAGGAAACCCGACAGAGCCACTGCACCCTGTTCTAGAGTGTCAGTAGGAGTCAGAATCAACGCCATAGCACCCAAGCACAACACACTCCTATGTGAAATTATGGCTATGCATCTGTGACTCTCTCCTCTTAACTAGCCCTAACAGACTTCTTCGCTATTCTGCTCTCAGTGGAAAATGCCAATAACTAAAGTTCTTTGCACATTCTTTCTTAAGAACTATAAAGGGGGTGTATTACATAATTTTATGTCAACTTGGATATATATAAAAGTGTGGTTCTCATAAGGAGGGAACCTCCCCTCCCCTCTCAGCCGTGGCTTTCCTGCTCGCTGGACACCCAGAGAGCAGCACAATGCATGCTGGGATCGTCCTGTCTTCTGCATCACTGCATGTGGCTGCATGAGTCTGAGGAAGGGCTCATGGACTAGTATCAGACTTACAGACTAGAGCTGGACTGGGCCGGGATGTTTTATTGAAATATCATTACTTCTGAATATAAAGCTCTTTCTTACACACATGACTGTCACTGAATGTGTTTTGTTTCTCTAGTCAACCCAGCCTAACAGTGTGTGTGTGTGTGTGTGTATGCATATTTAAGTCTATATGTTTTAACTTATGTGGGTGAGGAGTGTGGAGGAAAAGGGAGTGGGGGAAAAGGAAGAAAGACTAACAGGAAAAGAAAGGTCCCCAATCATGAGAGAGCTACTGCCTGAAGCACCACACTGCCCACATCTATTTGAGAGAGCTTCTAAGGGGAAAGATGGCAGCCAGATTGGATTGTATGAGGAGGCTTCAAAAAGTTCCTAGACATTTTCTATTGCTTTTTAATTCCATTTTTCCACGAGGTTTTGAAGCACCTTTGTACCCAGGGGCCAGAACAAGGCTTCCTCTCTCCAGGGCAACACCTGACTGGAGGGCCGATTCTGTTTTGTTTCATTGTAGCATAGCATCGTTGCTAAAACTCGGCTGGTTGTAGCAGTCCCAAAATGTGTCTTTCTGAGAACTGTTGCTAAATACTTGATATAAATTTACTCTTTGACCATCAATGGCTTAATCAGAATGTGGACACTTAAACACAGAAAACTCTCTTTTGGGTTATGCAATTTAAATATCAACTCTGATTCCTTGGGACACTTTGGGGCGGTATTGGCTGTGACATTTGTTTTGGGTGCCATGGGACTGGGGGGTGGGGGAGAGTGCGGTGGCACTCCATAGGTTTCCAGTTAAAATAAAACAATGAGCTTCAATGCATTGTGAGGTGTCTATTATTACACCGTTGGACAACTTCTTTTAATTAAATCCTAAAAGTTTTGAAACAAAATATACATGGAAATTATGTGATATATAACGTACATTTTTTCATAGTAACCATGCCCATTTAACAGTGCTACAGGTATAATAAAAATGCTAATATGTGTTAATGTTTAGTCAGTGGTTAATGTTTTGTCTTGTTAATTTCCCTAGGGCTTTTATTACTGATTTAAATCTGCCACACTACTCAACTGATTGCGTGGCTTTCCACAAACTGCATGGAAGTAGCTCAAATGAATACTGATTAAGAGAGATGAACAAACATGTGGTTGGGCACACCATTCTTATTACGGGCTTGTAATCATTACATACATTTTCTTTGAAATACATTACATGCATTTTCCACTCACTTTTCCCTACTGAAAGTATGCACATGAGCATGAAATTAACTTATCACCCTGTACATCAGGAAGCACATCAGTATTGATTAACCATTGATTGAACCGGATAGAGAGCACAGAGGATAATGAACAGACCTGGTGACACTGTAAGCATCTTGTGTGTGTGTGTGTGTGTGTGTGTGTGTGTGTGTGTGTGTCTGCTCACCCCTACAGACACATTTTGCTGAGACTCATCATTAATTGCTTGGTCATAAAATAAAAACTCACTAACAACCTCCAATGGGTTAGAAATCAAATTATTTGAAGGCTTCATGTGCCGTTGTTTGAAGATCCCATAAAAGTTAATGTAAATTACATTCCTAAAACAATATTAAATGGACTGATGTCCTGCAGATGAGTGTAGGGCAATGTTGAGCAACCTATCAGACAGAGTGGAACCTCCCTGGAGAGTTGAATTACAACACTATGTTATTGTGAAAAGAATACACCGGTGGAAGTCAGGAGATCTGGCTGCCAGTTCCAGCTCACCCTCTCACCATTTCAAAAATTCTAGATGAATCTTTTCATTTCCTTGAAATGGAACGTCCTCATCGGCAAAACGGAGATGAGAATAATGCCTGCCCTACCTGGAGATAGCATGAGGCTCAGATAAAAGGATGGATGAGAGTGGAACGTTTGGCATGTTCAGACGGAAGTCATGGGCATTCAAGCAGAAATCTGTAAGGGGCACTGCTGGCCTCCGAAGCCGACTTTGGGTGGCTCACCTGGGCAGGGCCATAGCTAACGATATGCAAAAGGATTAATGAAACCAGTATCTCGTTCTGAAAGAGGACCACATAGACTTTGCCTGTATGGTGAGGGTATCACACAGTCTGCGCTGCTCTGCCCTAGGATACCTGACTATCCTCTTCTGGTCCCTGAAGTCCTTATGACTGGTAGGTGATATGTAATCTTCCAGGGAGCCCTGGTGGTATAGTGGTCATATACTGGGCTGCTAACTGCAAGGTCAGTGGTTTGAAACCAGATGAGGTTTTCTACTCACATAAAAGGTTAGTTTCACAAACTCACAAGGGGCAGTTCTACCCTGTCCTATTGAGTTACTATAAGTTGAAATAGACTTGATATCAGTACAGGTTTGTGTGTCTCTAATCTGCACACTTTGATCTGTGGGGCTGAATGTCATGGGGATGGCAGACATCTGTAAAATGACTCCCTTGTAGAAAAGACTTGCTCTTTACTCATTTTTATGTAACATAAAAGAAGACTTCGTGGAAAACAGAATTCTACATATAAGATCTAGCATCTCTTATGTATTACCAATCCTTCTCAGTGCCACAAGCCCACTCCATGACCGCTTAGTCATATATGACTAATATCGGAGAGGTTAAGAGATAGTTTTATGTTGTCAATTAACTCAAAGCTGAATCCAAACTTGGGTCTACATGAAAACAAAGAAGTACATTCACTTTGCAGTCACGTTTTGCAAAAATCTTTTATGAGAAGTTTTTACAATTTATCTGTGCCCGCTAATGTAGTTTGACATTTTATTATAAAAGAAAATTAATTTGCTTCATACTTTTCTCACTTGCTCCTCCCATCGCTGCACCATATAAAAGATGTTAAAATGGTGCGACACTGATTATATTAGAGAGCTCTCAGATTCATTAAAGGGAGACTTCTCTTTGATAGATCACAAATGTAATTAAGAACAAAAATGTGGCACAATGTCTTTTTCTCTTGGTTTTAGCAAACAAAAAAAAAAACCCAAACTCATTACCATTGAGTGAATTCTGATTCACAGGGAGCTATAAATAGGGATTCTGAGGATGCAGATCTTTTAAAAAATAATCTCATTTTTCTTCTTGTGAAGGACTAGGGTGTTTCAACTGCTGCCCCTGAGGTTAGCAGTCCAATGCCTAATCCACAGTCCCATTAGGACTCCTTGATAGGTATTAACAATTAATGTTAATGCCTGATGCAACAGAACATACAGAAATAACATTATGGTGCCAGCTCAATTGTAGAGTCATTTGGAAATCAATCATTCAGAATGAAATAAAAGGATTGAATATTTGAACAGAGGCATTATCAGTCAAAACTGTTTTTTGACGATGGTTTTTGATCACACGCTACCCCCTGTTG
Organism: Tenrec ecaudatus; assembly: GCF_050624435.1. NCBI lineage: Eukaryota > Metazoa > Chordata > Mammalia > Afrosoricida > Tenrecidae > Tenrec > Tenrec ecaudatus. The sequence goes on from NC_134548.1 coordinate 148,921,587, forward strand.
GGATGGATAGACCAGACCTCTGCCTATTTCTTTGGTACAGAGACCTTTTGTCTTGTTGGCATCTACTTTTGATACTTTCCCCATCATTCAAATATTTCGATCAAAGAATCCTTCAATATTTCAACTCAAGGCTTGAATTTCTGCTTCAGAAATGCTAGGCATGTTTTCACATTTGATTTCCAACTCCAGATCTTCTTGGTACATTCCATTATAAGACTTTCGTTTGTCTTCTCGAACTGCCCTTTGAAATTTTCTGTTCAGCTCTTTTACTTTGTGCATTTTATTCCTTCCATCTGTTTTAGCTATTCTATGTTCAAGAGTATGTTTCAGAATCTCTTCTGACATTTACTTTGGTCTTTTCTTGTTTTCTAGTCTTTTTAATGACCTTTTGTTTTTATCATGTATGATGATGTTCTTGATAACATGCCACAGCTCATGTCTTTTGTCCTTATTATTGAGTCAAGTTTGTTCTGGAGATGCTCTTGAAATTCAGGTGGGAGATACTCAAGGTTGTATTTTGACTCTTATGGACTTGTTTTAAATTTTTATAGCTTCAACCTAAATTGGCATATGAGCAATTGATGGTCTAATCCAAGGTCAGCCTTTGGCTTAATTTTGGCTGATGATACTGAGCTTCTCGATGGCCTCTTTCCACAGATACAGCCAATTTGACTCCTGTGCATTCCACCCAGTGAGATTCATGCATATACTTGCTGATTATATCATTGAAAGGGGGTACTGGAAATGAAGAAAGCATTGGACTTAGAGAATCTAATCATGTGATCTCCAGCTTCATTTCTATCACCTAGGCCATACTTTCTAAATACTTCCCCTTTGTTTCCAATTTTCCCATTCCAATCACCAATGATCAATAGTGCATCTTGATTGCATGTTTGATCATTTCCAACAGAAGAACCTGGCAGGGTTTTTCAGTTTCTTCATCACTAGTTTTAAGGGCTGGAAAGCATATTTGAATCATAGTTGTAACAGTGGTCTTTGAGGTAGACTTAGAGCTATTATTGTTATTGACAGTGTGGTACCTCGGGATATATATTCAAATGCTCTTTTAGATGATGAATGTGACACTGTTCCTCTTGAATTTGTCTTTTCCCACACGCTTACTACCAGTCCATTTCAGCTCACTAATGCCGAAGATATCAAGCAATATGCAATCAAGTACTTTCCTTTTTAAAAATTTTATTGTGAATTGCGTGAAGGATTATAGAGTAGATAATCAGTTTCACATTTAGCAATCACACACTTGGTTTCATCTCATTCATTGTAATCTCTCAATGCACCACAACTAATCACACTTTCTCAGTTTCCATTTCTTCTTCTTTCCCAACTCTTCTGTGTGTTGTTCTCTGGTATATGCTGCCCTTTTTATGCCAAATGGCTAATTACGCTAAGGTGTGTGTCTTATACGACTGTTATTATTCAGCTTATTGTCTAGTGTGTAGGTGAAATTAGAGCCATTGGGGTGAGTTAAGTTCCATAACTGAAGGGTAATTAAGGGCCTTATTCTTGGGGTGTGTGTGTGGGGGGGAAGGGTCCCAACGGTCTCTATCTGACAAGTAAGCCTGGTCTATTTTATGATTTGAAGTTTTGTGCACATGTTCCTCTAACTCTCTCCAAGGCCTTGTAATGTTTTCCCTTTCTGAGCCTTTGGTAGTGGTAACCAAGCACTATTAGTTTCTTCTGGTTTCAGAGTCATGGAGATTGATGTCTACCTGGTCCACTCATCCGTTGAACTAATATTTTTAATATAACATTTGATTTCCATCACTCTTCTTTCCTCTGAATATGGTAATATGAATAGTTACCCCTTAGGTGGCTACTAATAAGCTTTTAAGTACACATTCGTAGCTCTTTCTTCTCATATTGAGTCATTTCCCCCTTAATGAGTGAAGGCCCCAGGAGCGTTGCTCCATCCACAGCGTTAAGGCAGCCTCTACTTTGAGAAGGCAGCTCTTCCCCAGGTATATTTTGAGTGCCTTCCATCCTGAGGGAAGGAGCCCCAATAAGCTGGACTGAATCTGCTGCTTGGTTTCATCCAGTATCACCACTAACTAACCACCAAAGAAAGTGGATTATAGGATAGCTGTAGGGAAAAACCACATATTGTTTTTGAAACATTCCAAGGTTGAATAGCATTGCTGAAATTCATGGCTTACCCTGAAATACATGTGGTGCTGTTTGCACGGGTGATGCAAAAGCAATGGCAGATGAACTGCTGGCACCTTAGCATGAGTCAGCCAAGCAGCTCCAAACTGTTCTAGCAGTCTTTGTCATTGGCCCAACCATGCTCTCACGGTTGTTTTAGTTTCTTTGTTTGAAAGCCAGTTTTATCTGAGGACCACCTGGAAATGTGGTAAAAATATAAATTTTATTCAATGTTGACCCTGATTACACATCTTTTTCATATTTTGGGTGATGAAATGAGAAGCACGGATTATAATACATGATGATCCTTTCAAGGAAAGGCACCTATGTGATGGGTGTTATGAACTGAACTAGATACATTTCCCCCCATAAAACACTGCTGTTAATTGAAAGAAAGATGGACAGACAGAGAGGCAAGTTAAGGTTATTGAGGCCTCGGTATTTGATATTTTCTCAGAAGTAGGCAAAGTGAGCCTATCACTTCAAAGCAAATAAGTGAAAATATTTGAAGCCAATATAGAAAAAAGTTCACCTGTATCTACCACCACACATTTGACAGCTTTTCAATACTTAAAAGGCTTCTGTGATGAGAACACTGGGGGCTATTAATGGTGTTTTGCTCTTCTGTCATAAAAGGGCACGGACAATTGACATATCTTTATAACTTAACTGAATAAACCAACACTTTTCAAATAACCTATGCATGATGATACACATCTTAACAGGGATAAAATATTGGCAAAACACCCGCTCAAAAAGTACAAGATTGATTTTATTGTAACAGAACAAAAAGTCAACTGACTGCCATGAGCAGTCATTTGCACTCTTCCAAAGAATTGTGTATGTGCGCTCACAATGACAACAGTTACTCGGAAACAAGAAGCAATGAGTGTAAGTCAAAAGTGGTGAAAAAATGACGAGTAAAGATAGCAAGAATGGTGACACAATGTGACAAATGTAAAAAGTGTGATTGAATTGTACATGTAGTAATTGTTGAATGGGTATATGTTCTGTTATGCATATTTATCTTTCTCTTTGAACTTCTCCTTCTCCCCCCCCCTCCTCTCTCTCTCTGAAACCTGGGTTGTCTGGGCCAGTGGGGGTGGGGAGAGAGAGAGCCCGCACAGAGCAGCAGCACAGAGCAGCCCGGAGTCCCGGGCCAGGCCAGCAGGGAGGGTGGTGGGTGGTGGTTGGTGGGTGGAGATTGGAGTGAAAGTTTACAGAGTACAGTGGTCTTCCATTTAACAATTCATACACGCTGTTCTGTGACAGTGCTAAAGTACATAGATTTCCTTAACATAGACCCAGAAAGTCACCTGTTCCTGACTTTCAGGAAAATATTTATGCACTTATTAGGTGACCACTAAATGCAATCCTAGCATAAGGAAGCATATTAGAAAAATTAGAAATAAGTGAAATTGAGAATACAAAAACAATATAATCAATGAATCTGATTATTAGCACAACTGACAAGAGATCAAATTATTAAAATCCAAAATTAAATTAAAAAAGAATATTACTAGTGACCTTACAGAAATAAAAAAAAGACCACAAGGAAATACTATAAACAATTATATGGCCACAAAATAGATAAACTTTAAAGAGTGAACACATTCCTAGACTCAGGAAGAAATAGAAAATCTGGATATATCTATAATGCATAAATTGATAAAATAGTAAGGCAAAAATACACACAAGGCAAAGCACAGAATCAGATGGACAAACTGGTGAATTTTACTACATCTTTAAAGAATACACACACACACACCCCAAACCAAATGCACTGCCATCAAGCAGATGCTGACTCACAGAGACAGTAGAACTGCCATTGAGAGTTCCCAAGACTATTTCTTTACAGAAATAGAAAGTCTTGCCTTTCTCCCTTCACAGATTCTCCCAAAATACAGAATCGGAAAGAACATTCCCCACGTCACCTTATGAGGTCATTATAACCTTGATACCCAAGGAAAACTACAGATCAGTATCTCTTAAAAATACAGGCAAACATTTCTTCAATAAAACACTAGCAAAGTTAGTCTAGAAACATCTCTGATTTGGCAAGTCTACCTGACACCACATAGAAAGTTAATTCAAAATGGGAGTGTTAAAACTGTAAAACTCTTTAAAAACACAGAAGTAAATTTTCTGATCTTAAACCCGGCAATGGATACTTAGATATGATAACCTAAATTACAAGTAATCAAAGAAAAAGATTATTTAACTTCTTCAAAATGGAAAATTTTGTGCTTCAAAAAGTTATTTTGCTTGTTTTTTTTTCTGATAGTTTTTAAAATAATCATTTTATTGGGGACTCATACAACTCTTATCACAATCCCTACATACATCCATTGTGTCAAGCACATTTGTACATTTGTTGCCCTCATCATTCTCAAAACATTTGCTTTCTACTGGAGCCCTTGGTATCAGCTCCTCATGTTTTCCCCTCCTACCCCCATGCACTCTTGATAATTTAGAAATTATTATTTTGTCAAGTCTTACACTGTCTGATATCTCCCTTCACCCACTTTTCTGTTGTTCATCCCCCAGGGAGAGGGTTAGATGTAGATCCTTGTGATCACTTCCTTCTTTCCACCCCCACCTTTCCTCCACTCTCCCGGTATCGTCACCCTTATCACTGGTCCTGAGGGGCTCATCTGTTCTGGATTCCCTGTTTCAGTTCCTATCTGTACCAGTGTACATGCTCTGATCCAGCTGGATTTGTAACGTCGAATTGGGGGGGGGGGGGGAGGAAGCATTTAAGGACTAGAGGAAAGTTGTATGCTTCATCTTTACTACACAGCACCGTGACTGGCTTGTCTCCTCCTGTGACCCTTCTGTAAGGGGATGTCCAGTTGCCTACAGATGGACTTTGGGTCCCCACTCCGCACTGCCCCTCATTCTCACAAAAACAATTTTAAGAGGGTGAGAAGACATTGTATAAAATGAGAGATGTATTTATGGAGTGTCTTGAGAACCTAAACCAGTAATGGTTTGTTGTTTTTAGGTGCCATCAAGGTGGGTCTGACCCACCATAGCAACCCACAATGGAACGAAACCTTCCCTGGTCCTGTGCCATCCTCAAAGAAAATATAAAGTGCTCTTCAAACTCAAAAATAAAACAGCAATATTATTGGCCACATAGATACTGTTTCTTATAATCTGCCACTTATCTGATGCTGTCTGAAATGGGCCTACTATTCATTTGTCATGGCTTGTTTCTACCCATGCACCAGCTCCTGTTTATTATATAATAATCAGACTTGAAGATGTTGTCTCTGGGGACCCATGGGAATGCAAGGTATCCAAAATCAGGGCTGACTACCATGCAACATTACACGTCAGCCTATCACAGAAAACCAACCACATGTAACAACATCCCTGCTTTCTCAATTGATGAGAAATCTCAGAACATAGGTTACGAGCACAAAGCATAGTACATCAGGTCATCAAATGTGATTGTATTCACAGGCTCATCACAGTCATTCCATTCTCATGAACTCAAAGAGTAGTAAACGAGTGCTTAAGAGGAAAAAATATTGGAATCCAAAAGAAGTCACTTTCAGCCAAACATTTAGAAATACTCTATGGAATGAGGCGCGAATCCTAAAACTCTTTGAGAAACTGTGTGCCTGTTAGGCACTGTTCCAAAACCATTCTAACTGTAACTTTAGTCTATCCGATGAGTCACAGTCCCTGTAAATGGAGACGTAATCTCTGACCAATACTTGGAGGTCCCTGCTGATTGCCCTGCCATTGTAGACAGATCTCTACTGATTGGTTTTAGCAAAAGTTATCATCAGAATGACTCAGAAACACTTCTGAGATAAATTTTTGAAAAGAACATGATTGAAGGGAAATTAAAAAAAATACCCGATGAATTGAGAAGGGTCACCCTGAACAGAAATAGCACAAAGGGACTCATCTTCCGCATTTTTCCTCTGTAACAGCAGCATTGACCACTGCTTTTTCCCAATCCTTTCTCTTCACAGATGTTATTTTTATGCTCTCTTCCACTCTCTTCTTTTAATCAGTTCCTTTAATGCCAGCCTTGGTTTCTTACATCCTGTACTGGCCTCTCCCTTTACCCATTCTAGTAATGAGGCCAGACTATTTTAGTGGCATGTGATTTTCCCCTAGCAGTTGTACAACAAGAGCTGTTCTGTGAAGCTTCTAGGGCAGTGTTTCTCAACCTGGGGTCACTACCCCTTTGGGGGTTGGACGACTCTTTCACAGGGGTCACCTGATTCATAATAGTAGCTAAATGATAGTTATGAAGTAGCGACAAAAGTGATTGTATGGTTGGGATCACTGCAACATGAGAAACTGTATGAAAGAGTCACAGCATTAGGAAGTTTGAAAACCACTGTTCTAGGGGGCATCACCTGAAATTGACTTTCTCCTATTTCCTTCCATCTGTCTAGACACACAGACACTCATGATATCAAAGCTGGCAGGAACTGTGTGAATGATTAAATCGAGTTCCCTTTAAAAAGCAGATAATTGTGGCCCCGAGAGGGTCAGGACTCACTTGAGGCCTGCTTCTGATATTGATGCCTATGCTTGGGGAATCCTACCTCAGTTGATCTTCACTCCTAGAAAACAGATTTGAGAAACTTCTCAAAAAAGGATGCATTCTAAACTCAAGCATAAATGGGAATGCAGATGAATGACTGTTTCGTATTATCTGAGCTCTTCTCCTCTACCATTAGTGTGGATAATTGAAAGTTAATGATTCTCTTGCTTAACAGAGCATTCAAGAACCAACTCTCATCAAATATGTACGGTAGACATTCTCCTAAATGACAATTTCATCAAGCCCCATATAAGAGCTTGTAACTAACCCTGAGAAGTAACTAAATCTGTGTCCATTTTTCTTTACCAGTGGATGTCCCAAGAAGTAAAATAATTGCACAGATAGGGAAAGGACAAAAATGGGTCTTGAAACCAGGACCAAGAACTTGAACCTCTACTATCTTTGCATACAATTTCTAATTTAGCAACCCATTTGGGTGTAAGTGAGGGTCCAAGATTTATCTAGTTGAAGGTTAAGTACTTCAGAAACTTTAAATTTTGCACATAGAAACAATTAGTCCAATGGACTAATAGACTATTGTGGTAGTTACATAATGTGGTCAACTTGCAAAGGGGTGAAGTCTAGTCTGTCAATCAGGTCACAGCTTTGTAACCTCATTTGGAGGCATGAGGGAAATAAATAGCTCCCTGGAGGCAGGACACAGACACACTCTCTCTCTGAGACATTTTTTTGACAAGCCATATGGAGGTACATTGGTGCTGCCAGAGTACTGGAGCTGGAGAAACCACGTGGAGACCCCTGCCAGTGCTAAGATCCTTCCACCACTACTGGATCCACAAGACTTTCCAACCGCTTGTCTGTGATCTTCCTGCATTCTACATCATTGCATGTGTTGTGTGAGTCTGAAGAGGAATTTACAGACTGGTCTTGGACATTTGGGTCAATCTCAGACTTATGGAGTTGATCTGGACTGGGCTGGGATGTTTTCTTAATATACAATTGCTCTTTATATAAAGCTCTTTCTTATACACATATGGGTGTCTACAAATTTGTGTCTCTAGTCCACCCAGATTATCACAACCATGCACACATCAGACTCAATGATTCTGAGACCAGGAGAACTAGATAGTGCCCAGCTGCTATTCCTAACTGATTCAGAAGGAATCACATTAGGAAGTCCTGGATAGTAAAGATCTAGTGGAATTGATAAGACTTAGTCAAACTTCAGGTCTGGAAATCAACTGTCTCAATATTCAGCCAAACAAAAGACAAGTCTATAAGAGGAACCACAACACTAGTGAAGCATACACACCTTAGATTCGAGATTAAATGGGCATCATTTGCCCAAGGACAAAGTTCAGCAGGGGTAGGAAAAGAGGGTATTAGTGTGATGAGAGGATTACAATAAATCAGATTAAAGGAAAATGTATGCGAATTGCTGAATGTAAAAGTAATAATTGGCTCTCTAAACCTTCACCAAATTTACAATAAAAACTTATAAAAAATAAAAAGAAACTGTAAGTCTTCAAGAAAATGAAAAGTGGAAGAAATAGTAAGAGGAAATAGCCCTAAGTGTTGTCTCTGTTTCTCCCGTAATAACGGAACGGTCTCATGCAAGTTGTATTGCACATATCACTAGACTCAATGTCAATCTTGCAGTTAGCAGCCTAACACGTAACCACTGCTCCACCAGGGCTCCTCAGACTCAATATCAATCTTTACACGGTAGAAAGGATCCCTAGGAGTGACTAGTAGTTTTGAACTGCTGAACTTATAACCCACTACTCCACCAGGTCTCCTCTCCTGTTGAATACAAACATTAAATCGCCTGTTACTGAGCTGAATACCATTCATAGCGACCCCACTGAGGGTTTCCCAAGACTGTAAATCTCTACAGGAACAGACTACTTCATCCTTTTCCTGCTGAGTGCCAGGTGGATTTGAACTGCTGACCTTGCTTGTCACCAAAGCACCTCTAGTTGGATATGGAGTGCTAAAAGTGGAGCCTGTTTGTTTGTAGTTTTTTGGTTTTTTTTGGATGCTGGAGTAATGAAGACTAGTAAAGGAGTCCTGGTGGCAAGGTCAGCAGTTTGAAACCGCCGGCCCACTCTGTGGGCTAAAGATGGGGCTTTCTACTCCCATAAAGAGTTGCTGTCCCAGAAAACCACAGGGGGCATTGCTACCCTGCCGTTTAAGGTTACTATAAGTCAAGTTGATGCTATAACAATTTGATGGCAGTGAGTTTGGTTTTTAATGAAGACTGTTAGAAACTTACCTTAAACAACAACAAAATTCCACCTCACTGACACCAAGTTGATTCAGTGGCACATGAGCTCAGTAACATTTAAGTTGCTTAAGAGCACCAAATCTGAACTTTCAAAGCCATCTATTATTCTTTCCAAGGTCCTGAAGGAAAAGCATATATAGTCCAAGTTCAATTACTGAGATTTTGTGCCATTGGGGAAGGGCCTTCTCTTCTTTGGGCCTCAGATACCTTTCCAAGAAAATAAAGGATGTCAAATAGCCCCTCCCCAACTCTTGCTGCTTCCATTCCATGGCTCCAAGAGAAGGACTGTTGCAGGGCATGGAAAGTAATTTCCCTCTGTAGTTAGACAAGTCTCATTCTTTTCTCCACATCCTGCCATTGCTTTTGTAGATTTTACAGCAACCAGTCAAGCCCTGGTGGTGTAGTGGCTATGTGGGCTGTAATCTGCATGGTTTGCAGTTCAAAACCACCAGCATTTCTGTGGGAGAAAGACTGGGCTTTCTACTCCTGTAAACAGTCTCTTTCGCCCTCCACTCAAGGCCTCCCTTAACACAAGAACACTTAGTTCTGATAACCTGGCATTCTTTGATACTCACCTCCCCTACATGATCACTGAAGACAAAATGGGTACATAAGCAAATGTGGGGAATGAGCAGATGGTGCCCGGCTATCAAAAGATATAGCATCTGAGGTCTTAAAGGCTTGAAGTCAAACAAACGGTCATCTAGCAGGGAAGAAATAAAGCCCACATGGAAGAAGCACACCCACATGGGAGATCACTGTGTGATCATGAGGTATCAAAAAGATCAGGTATCAAAAGATCTCAAACAAACAACTATATCAATGTGAAAGAGGGGGTTAGAAGTGGAGACCCAAAGCTCATCTGTAGACAATTGGATATCCCCCCAACAGAAGTGGCATAAGGAAGGAATGATTCAACCAAGGCATAGTATAGCACCAATGAATAACACATCATTCCCCTAGTTCCTGAATACTTCCTTCACCCCCCAATACCATTAATGAGTTCTAACTTAGAAATATGGCTAGACCTGCGAACACACATTGGTAGAGATAAGGTATCTTCACACATGGAAATCAGGAAAGATAACAGTAATGGGAGTAGCGATATCATGAGGATGGGGGATGGTCAGGGAGGGGGAAGTGGGAGAAAGGGGGAACCCATCACAAGATTGGATATATAATCCCCCTCACCCCAAAGGGGATGAATAAGAGAAATGTGGGTGAAGACAATGGACAGTGTAAGATATGAAATAACAATAACAATACATAATTGATCAAGGATTCACAAGGGTGGGAGGGTGGGGGAGGGAGGGAGAAAAAGAGGAGCTTATAACAAGGCCTCAAATTGAAAATGCTTTCGAAATGATGATGGCAATATATGTACAAATATGCTTGATACAATTGATGTATGGAATGTTATAAGCACTGTAAGAGCCCCCAATAAAATGATTTTAAAATAAATAAACGATATTGGAGTCTTCCATACATTTTTTTAAAACAGTTATAGTCTGAGACACCCAGAGGGGGTCATCATGAGTCCATATGGACTTGAACTCTTTGATCTATTCACATGCTTCATGACTGAGCAGTGTGATAAGACAAATGATAATGAAAATATCACAAGGGCAGTTTGGAAGCCACTTCTGGGGCTCCCGAGGGCCAGGCCACCATCTGTGCAGAGCAGACTCGGTGTGTCAGGAGAGAATATCACATTGGGCAGCAGGGCACTGAGGAGCTCAGGTGGACAGAGCACAAAGAATTCCCTGTCGATCTTCACTGCCCCTTTAGGGCGTCCAGAATATTGTGACTCTAAATAATATTTGCATTGATCCTGACCTACCTTGCTTGGACAAAACACTTAACCTGTTCCTTACTGATCAAATTTGTTTCAAGGAGGAAAGGTGGTTCCAACCAAAAGCCCTGCTGGGACAACCCTGGATTTTTCTCCTGGCCACAGAATCTTGGGTTTCAACTATGAATTCTAGTTAGACACAGTAGTGCTGGTTCCACAGCATCCATGCCACTTGTACAATCCCATCTGGACTAGGGGCCACCAGACTGTGCCACTGGAAGAAAAGTTAAATGACTCTATTTGGAGTTGATTTATAGGAAGCATGAGCCGAACCTCAAATCCTTATAGTGTATGAGGGCAAGTGTGATCAAGAAAGAAGTGACTGTGAAAAGGTCAGAGAAGCAAAGGAGGACAAACCTAACTCGGCCACACGTAGCTGGTGTTGATAATTCTTTCAGGTCCCCCAAAGAGTCACCCCCCAGGGTTTCACCAAGAGGCTGGGACACAAAATGAGATTCTCATCCTTGACAACAAGGGCACAAGGACTAGTATCTGTGGAGAGGATGCAGCGAAAGGAGCCGCTCAGACAGCAGAAGTCCCATCATGCCACTGGGAAAAGACCAGATGATGATTAGCTTTTTTTGTATTGACTTTCTGTTGGCAACTTTTGATTAACTGAAAAATCAGCAGACCTCTTGCTAGTACCATGATATCACATCCATCTAGCTGCAAAAGAGGAGGAGAGCAAGGCTGGGCACATAAGTGCTCTATCTAGCTCAGATATATTAAAAACTCCCAATGCTTCGTGCTTTAAAAAAGTCACAAAAGATTGCTTTTCTAATAAAGGTAATATGGTCATACTCTGTTTGCTTATCTGGGTTTCTCTAATATTCAAACCAGTGTCTGTCTTATGTCGAGCCATGCTACCAGAGCTAATAACACACACGATTTCAGAAATGGATCATTTTGACCTAAATGTTGGGGGATTGGCAACAAAAGAAAAGCACTACTAGCATTCAGGTTCCAGTTCTGCTGCCAAAGTCTGATGGATAGGGTCCCTTTAGGATACTGCCTCAAATATCAACTGCAAGACAGGGAATCAGGATTAACGAGTCATCGTAAACATTTGAAAAGCAAACGATTAAATCATGATTATTGCCATAGGTGCTGGTGGCAATGACTAACTACATGGAGCTAGCATTCAGGTATCTGAATCACTCCATAAAAATAACCCCATTACATAAGGATGCATATGGACGTTGGGCCTCGACTCAAGTACTCCCTCAACACAAGAACACTTTTATTGTAATAACCTGGCATTCTGTGATACTCACCTTCCCAACACAATCACTGAAGACAAAGCGGGTGCATAAGCAAATGTGGTGAAGAAAGCTGATGGTGCCTGGCTATCAAAAGATATAACATCTGGGGTCTTAAAGGCTTGAAGATAAACAAGCGGCCATTTAGCTGAGAAGCAACAAAGCCTACATGGAAGAAGCACACCAGCCTGTGTGATCATAAGGTGTCAATGGGATCAGGTATCAGGCATCTAAAGCCCAGAACAAAATCATACCCAATGTGAATAGGGGGCAGGGCATGGAGTGGAGACCCAAAGCCCATCTGTAGACAATTGGATATCCCTCACAGATAGGTCACAAGGAAGAGATGAGTCAGTCAGGGTACAGTATAGCACCAATGACACATACAACTTTCCTCTAGTTCTTTAATGCTTCCTTCCCCCCACTATCATGACTTCAATTATACCTTACAAATCGGACTACACCAGAACATGCACACTGCATGCAACACAGGGAATCCAGGATAGATAAACCCCTCAGGGCCAATAATGATAATAAAGATACCAGGAGGATTTGGGGAAGGGGAGGGGAGAAACAACGGAAAAGTGGGCGAAGGGCGACAGAGGATTATGTAATATATGAAAATAATAATCTATAACTTATCAAGGGTTTGTGAGGGAGGGATGGGGGAAATGAGAAGCTGATACCAAGGGCTCAAGTAGAAAGGAAATGTTTTGAAAATGATGGCACATATGTGCAAATGTGCTTGACATAATGGATTGTGATAGGAGTTGTACAATCTCCCAATAAAATTATTTTAAAAAAGAAAGAAAATGATTTGAAAATGATGATGGCAGCATATGTGCAAATGTGCTTGACACACTGGATGAATGCACGGATTGTGATAAGAGATGTAAGAGCCCCCAATAAAAGTATTTAATATAAACAAAAATAAAATAATTTAAAAAAATCTAACTTCTGTAAGACATGAAAAAATTATAAATTATCAAGGGATCATAAGAGAGGGAGGGGAGAGGAAGGGATGAGCTAATCTCAAAGGCTCAAGTGGAAAGAAAATGTTTTGAAAATGATGATGTAACCAATGTACAAATGTGCTTGACACACTGGATGGATGGATGAATGCCGATAAGAGCTGTAAGAGTCCCTAATAAAATGATTTTAAAAATCCCAATTCAAATATCCCCAGAGCAAAAGAAGCTGTGAAGCAGTCCCTGAAGCCTTTTTGTGGTCACCTAGTAATTCATTTTCTAGTCACTCAGCTGTCTTTTCTTACAGGGCAGTCCCTGGCTACCTGCTTGCTCTTGATTCCATGTGCTGGAATCCTCATCCTCATCTGCCTCTATGCTCCCAAATCCTGCAGTTTTTCCCTATCTCGGTGGCCCTGTATGGATGCCCACCAGGAAAGTGTGGACACCCATGTGCTAGCTGTCTGGCCTCCAGTACATTGCATCATGGACAGGACTTAACTTGAACCTTCAAAACACAGTGAGCCTATGTAACAGAGTAGAAAGGCCCCCCAGGGTTTCTGAAACTGGAAGTTTTATGGGAGCAAGTTGCTGGGTTTTCCTCCAAGCCCCACTTTAGGGGTTCATGGTGAGGACTAAATGAAAGAAGGCATAAAAAATGCTTATCACCAAGCTTGTCCTGTAAAAGAAATTCAACAGCAGTTCTCATTGCCCCATTCTTACCGAATGCTCACTTTCTCGTCCTATTCCCTAATCTTAAATTACAAAAATATATTGACATAAAATGAACCATTCTAAAGTGAACGGGGTCGGGGTTATTTAGCATAGAAACGATATTGGCACGCATCACTGCTATCTAGTTCCAAAAGATTTCCCTCACCGCAAAGTGAGACCCTGTCCCCGGGAGACACCCCTCACCAGCCTCTGGCAAATGCTCATCTGTTTTCTATCTGTATGGGTGCGTCTTTTCTAGGTAAGTCATATAAAAGGGAATCATGCACTGCTGTGCTCTTTGGAGACTGGCTTCTTTCACTCAGCATAACGTTCTCAAGGTGTAGTCATGTGGTCATGGGTATCTCATGCTCGAGCTAAAGGCTACGTCATACTCTACTGCCTGGAAGTTTAAAACATGCTACATAGTGACTCTTATCATCTTTCATGTATTTCCTCCTGCCATAGTCATCTCCAGACTTCAATTCTTCTCTGTAGGCAGCACCTACCTCTCTGGTCCTCAGCTTCCACATTGATAAAAGAAAAGAACTGGGCTGAACCATCTCTAGGGTCTTGCAAGCAGCAGCCCTCTGACTCCAGCCTGGATTCTAATGCTTCCTAGGCAACCAAATGTTCTCAACACCCCCTCGATGCACAGGCTAAGAATGGATAGCACGCCACATCAGAACATTCTTATGGAAGATCCACCGGGGCAGTTTATTTGGTACTGGCTTCTTCACTCTGAACAGAAGGAAAGTGCATGAGAATGCATGAAAGCAAAGACATCTGTCATTTCAATGAAAATCTTGGGAAAGCAAATACTTATTACTACAATCTAGATGAAGCCTTGGCCTTTTGATTAAAAACATGAAGCTGACATATGATGTGTCCCCATTCCCCGGAGAAGCAAACATGCTAGGTCTATTTATTTGCTTCTGAAAGTTTTATTGAGTCTCTATTTTGAGTCCTGCTACCTGCTCATCCAGGCAAGGGAAGGCACAAGGCTGGCACTGGTGTGCCCAGGCCCCTTACCCCACCCAACCACCCGTGCTAACAGCTACATGCCCAGTCCTTTGGTCTTGGAGGCAGCACAGGGTCCTTTGGCTGTATTTCCCTAGACCAGTTGAAGATCTGCCCCAGGAGATGAAATACCCAGGCCCAGGTTTCCCTTAGAACAGTGGTTCTCAACCTTCCTAATGCCGCGACCCTTTCATACAGTTCCTCATGTGGTGGTGACCCCAACTATAAAACGATTTTCGTTGCTACTTCATCGCTGTAATTTTGCTACTGTTTGAATCAAAATATAAATATCTGATTTGTAGGATGTATTTTCATTGTTACACACTGAACATAATTAAAGCATAGTGATTCATCACAAAACCAATATGTCATTATAGATGGGGAAATATTTATTTCTAATGACAAATAAATGAAAATTTGCCTTGAAGTATGGTGTAGCATAGATAAGTCTTCATCCAGGATACTCATATGTGAGCATATGTGCATATGGTTGGACCTGCCTGGAGATGGATAGAGGAGTGGTGTCGTGGTTCCTAAGACCTTCGGAAATAAGTTTTTTTCCGATGGTCTCAGGCGACCCCTATGAAAGGGTCATTCGATCCCCCAAAGGGGTCATGGCCCACAGGTTGAGAACTGCTGCCTTAGAAGGAAAGTATAATCTGTTCTCCCTGGTGCACTTTTCTGGAGGAAGAAGGACAAGGGGAAGGAGGAGGCAGCAGGAGGGGCAGTGGCAGGAGGAGCAAGCGAGAGAGGAGGAGAATGTAGATCGGACACAGTTACCTTCAAGGAAATATTATTCTGAAAGGTGAGCCTGAAGTCATGATGAGTCTCCAAAGTTGCAAGGACTTTATTTGACAACATTGCTGACTCAGTGAGCTTTCCCAATGCTATTCCCACTGGCTTTCTGCTTCGTGTGCACCAATCCAGCTGAGTGGCCTCCCAGCATTATTCCCAAACAGGCCATTGGACTTACTGTTTCCTTTGGCAGTGTTCTTAGAAACTCAAGATTGGCTGATAGCTGGATTGTTGAAGCTCTGAATCCAATTTGAGACCAAAAAGGAATTTGCCTGTAATGGTTTGTAGGCAATTCAGAGAGCCGTGGCGGCACAGCAGTTCACATGCTCAGCTGCCACAGTGAAAGGTGGGCGGTTGGAACCCACCAGCCATTTCAGGAGAGAAAGCTGGGACTGTCTGCTTCTTGGACACTCAATGGGGCAGTTCTATTCCCTCCTCTTGGGTCACCATGAGCCTGGAATCGACTCAATACCAATGGATTCGCATTTATGAGTCTTGAAGGGAAATGTGCTGAAATGCTGTGCATTGGCTTTTCTACCAGTGACTCCAGGAAGCCTTTTTAAAATTTAAATTACTGCTCATAAAACCCACGCAGAAAAATTAGTGATAATGCTCGCATCTCTTAATGAGTTCTACTTTCTCCTAATAGGCATCTAAAAGCAAAGGCACACTTTTTATAGAAAGTGGTTTCTTTAGAAATAGAATCAGTTTTACATACAAACCTCTTTTGGGGGGAGGAGAGAGTGGGGGATCTGGAAGTAATCCAGGCCTCCCAGACTTCTGAGTTCCTGTTTCCAAACCTCCGGGACAGGCAGGTGGCTGGCTCCACATGAGAGGCCTGGCTTGGCCGTGGTGCCCTCTCATTACAGTGGCATTCAGAGAAAAGTAGGCAGTGAGTCCTTTCCTTCAGGAAGGACTCCAGAAAGGAGGGTCTGGGTGTTCTGATATGGGTCAGGGGTCGGGGCCACTGGCTGGCTTCTGGAAGGGACTACGAAAGGCCCACTTCCTTCCATTATTTCTCAGTCTCCATTCAAGCCTCCAGAGCCTATGACTATTTGCCACCAGTCATCTATTTAATTCAGGCCCAGCACTTGCCCCTTCAGTGGTCAAAACACCTTCACTCAACATGACATCTTCTGAATCTGGGAATCCACACTGCTTTCCAGCCATCTGTCTCTGTCTCTTTCACAGGACTGTACACTCTCTTGAATGCAGGTGATGGCACTTGCTTTTATCTCTCTATCCATATCACATGATCCAGTGCAGTGCAAACCATAAGGACTCAACACGCACTCATTAAATACATGGATGAAACAATGACCTTGGTAAAAATAGGCTAGTGCCATGGATGCATTTGGATGATGGTGCTGGTGAAGAATACTGAAAGGAACCTGTATGCCCACAAGAACAAACAACTTGGTCTTGAAAGCAAGACGGCCAGAATGCTCCTTAGAGGCAAGGATGGTGAGACTTTGTCTCACACACTTGGGATGTGTTTTAGGAAAGACCAGGCCTTGGAGAAAGACATCATGCTTGATAAAGGAGAGGAGCAGCAAAAGAGAGGAATACCTTTAAGGTGATGAATTGACCTAGGGGCTGCAAAATGGGCTCAACGTAAGAACCATTGTGAGGATGGCGCAGGACCAGGCTAGGTTTCGTTCTATTGTGCATGGAGGCGCTATAAGTTGGAAGTGACTGCATGGGAAATAACAACCACTGTCACTGAGTCAGTCAGGCAGTTGAACCCATTTCCACTGCAACTGAGTTGATTTTGACCCATGGCAGCATAGAACTAACTGTTCTGTAGGATTTCTGAGACAGCCTCATCTTTCTCTCTGGGAGCAGCTGATAGGTTTGAACCACAGACCCTGTGGTTAGCAGATCAAATTTTAATGAACAGAGCCACCATGGCTATTTATGCATTTACTGCTGGGGAGAAAATGTTATCGAATAAGATCAGGACTCTGTAATTAACCAGGTAACAATAGACCCTTCTAACACATTGTCAAACATTTAAGACATAATACTCAAATGTTCTCTCCTGCCCATATTGTTGAAACATTCGTTTAATTAACACGGGCACTTTGAAAGTCCTAGAAATAATCAGGATCATTAGCGTCAGCCTGACAAAGGTATGAAGAAAGTTTCTGCAATACAGTCCAAACTGCCTGCACAAGATTTCCTGAAAATAAATAGCTCACTGAGAAATTTATGATTCGCTTTATGTATTAATCAACGGTACAGTGGTACTCTAACAAGGTTAAAAGTGTTCTCTGATCTCCATTATAAAGATAATTTCAATCAAGCAGCCTAACAGTCTAACTGTGTAGGTCATTCTATAATTCAATTGCCCCAATGCCTATGGCACACATGAAAACAAGAGAATAAAGCAGGCAGAGAGATCAAACCTGGAATAAATGTTTTATATAAAAACCCCAAACAGTGATTTGAGTCTTGTATTTCCAATGACCTTTATAGTACTCATCTGCAAAATGAAATAGAATCATTCCTCATGGTCCAAAAGATAGATATCTTGGGTTCTGGCTCATCTGTTTTGCATAAATTATATATACCGGTCTTGAATTGGCTAAGGTGAGAGTAAATTTTGAGCAACATTTTATATTGATTTGCTTAGGCTCGTACAAATGTCTAAGCAGCGAGAAACCAGACTGATCATTTCTGGTGGCAAGTGATTTCCACTGTGAGCAGTATTTCAGAGGTTTCTGTTGGTCTCGGCTGCATGTTATATATTTGATTCCTCCTCCATGAAGAATTTTGCAGGGAATTTGTTCAAACACAGATCCTAAAATATCTGTGTGAGAAATTCCATACTCTGCCTATTTTCTTTCTCCTCAAATGCTCCTAATGGTTTGGATGTGACAATCCATACTAATAATAATGCATTGACTGGGTTTTCTAGGAATCCTACAATCAAAAGAGCAAAGGAAAAAAATAAGGTGCATTTTAGATGCTTCCTTGAATAGCTGTTGGGAGGGGTGGGGGAGACTGATTCTAAGAGCAGACTGTAGAATCGTGCTCACAGGAAAGAAAGGCATGGGGTGGCAGGAAGAAGAGTGACTTACTGGTCAGAATAAGCGTCCTAGGTTCCAGTAATCACTGGGCATCAACAAGTTGATCTGCGTGGCACATTGCAGGCCTCCATTTTCTTACCTTCAAAATGAAAAGACTAGTTCTTTGAGGGCCCTTGAAGAACTGATTGGAAGGCACAAACAGACTCATACTACCTGTAGGTCACAGGCAAGAAGAACAAGAGATCAAGAGAAGTAAGGACACTGGGCAGGTTCAGAGACTTTTGAGAAAAGACACTAAGGTCCCAAGGCCAGGTCAAATATTTCACTAGGATGTTTGAAAAGGGCAGATCATAAGAGAAGCTTGGGGGGAAAATCATAAAATAAAAAACAGAAGCTTGGGATTGGGGGTAGGTGGGGAATTCTTCTCTGACTGGGTGTCCATGAGGAGGGAAGGCACCTTCCTTACTAAATGTTCCCATGGCACCCCTGATAGAGCAGGAGGCCCAGTATGTAAAAAAATGAGATGGGGCCAATGCCAAGAATAAAAGTGTAGTTTCCTATGGTCGGCAGTTTCTCCTATGGACCCATGTGCATGTGTGATATTGGGCTATTTTCAACATCTCTGCAATGAAGTGTACCTTATAAGTTGATATTTCATTTGTCTAATTAATCCAACTGTACATGGCAAGTATCTTGAAGTATTGATGGATTGACCCTTTGAAGTTAGAACTACTAAAGTATTTACTTAATATTTGTTCATCTTGTCTTTACAGCAGGCAATCATATCTCATTTGCTTACTTTGTTCTGCTTCTAACCCTCACTTTTATATCTTGCTGGCTTGTCCACCTTATTCTACCAAGGAAATCTCCTTATTCTACCTTGAATTGATACAGCAAGGAAATATCTATCCTGTCCATGGTAAGCTTTCCCAGCTGCTGGGCTGATAACTGCTTTTTTTTTTTAATGCAATAGTCTCTTTCATTTGGCAGAGCAAAGCTCCCCAAATAGCTCTCTGCACTTGATGGTTCTTGAGAGCTGTGCCTTGTCTTGCACATTGCACCACTCACTGGATATTTCGTTGTCTCTCTCTCTTCTGGTGTCACCAGGACTCCAGGTTGCCTGAGTGTGGGGGTGGGAGGTGTCTGGCCAATACCCTATGGTGGGAAGCGCACATGCCAGGCTAAGTCAGCCAAGGAAGGGAAAAGGAACAGGTAGCCAAGGCTGAGGGCCTGTAGAATCATGTCATATGCTTCAACGTCACAGATAAGGCTCTGGGAAACGTGAGCTTAGGAGGCCTGATTGTAGAAAGTAGGCCATAAGCAAGCAGCATCTGGGTTAAGAGTGTCAATAACAGGCTCAGAAATTTATCAAAAAGGGAACTTGAACCCTGAGCCCTTTACCATCAGAGTAGAGACTAACAGGTGAAAAACATAATTGGAGGAGAGGTAAGAGGAGGCATGCATAACCTGACAAAAAGTCAGAAGTCTAGATCTGTCCATCAGAACTGTTTTTAAACTTGAAACAAATGAAGGAGGCAAGGAAGAAATGATCAAGTGAGGAAATTCAAGGATTGGTGGTGGTGAGGGTAGGCAAGTGGTGGCTTAAAAGGTAAAAGGGAAATAATCACTTTTCTGATGATGGAAAACTTTTATTAATGTTTATGGTGAGTAGAAGCATATCATAAGAACTGATTGTTCTTAGATTAGGGCTGTGATTAAGTTTGAGTGACAGCATGGACCCTCTCCCCAATATAGAAACTGTAATGGTTGAAGTGTTGTTTTTTTTTAAATAACAATCATTAAAAATTCCTGGAACCTGTCCCACAGGTATATAGCAAACAAAGACATGTTTAGTCAAGAAAAATGTACTAACTCTTGGTAAAGATAAGAAGAATTGGTGGCAGTTGCATATTTGTCTACTACTTCCTTTTTCTCTCCCAGCTCAGGGTGACGAAAAGTTGACACCAGGCAGCTGTAAGGCAGAAAGCAGGGCTTCTCTCAATCCTGCCTCCAAGTCGAGAGCTATGGCAAATCCCTAGGAAGGGCAATTTACCAGCCTTTCTCATCTCCTCAGCTACTGCAGGGTCTAGTCAGGACAACGATGCAAGAAGAAGAAATAAAAGGCATGCAGATTGGAATGCAAGAAGTAAAACTACCTTCATTTACAAATGATATGATTTGGGATGCAAAAATAATTAAGGAATCCCCAAAACTACTGTACAAATCAGTAAGCAAATTCTGCAAGTTTAATTTTATGTACTTTTTAATATACAAAAATCCATTGTATCTGTATACTCTAGCAATGAGCAATCCAGAAGTAAAATCACAGGGGGAAATCAATCTAGAAAAGCCTCAAAAATAATAAGAATAAATTCAATAAAACTGGTGCAAGATGTATACATGGATCAAAGACTCAATGGTAACATTTCCCAGATTCAATGCAATCTCTATCAAAATCCCAGCTGATGTCTTTGTAGAAACTGACAAGCAACTCCTAAAATGCGATGGAATGTCAAGACAAACTGAATTACCAAAATAATCGCTCCTAGATATAGTCCTACGAGAAATAAAGACATATACCCACACAAAGTATTATGTACAAGTGTCCATAAAAGCATTATTCACAAGAGCCCAAAAGTGGAAGCAGCCCAAATGTCCATCAATTAAGGAATGCATACACCAAGTGTGGTATACAATAGAATATTATTCAGACACAAAGGAATCAAAGAATAATTCACGAGACAATACTCAATTCCAAAAAACTAAACACATTGCCATCAAGTCAATTTTGAATCTGTGACCCTCCATAGCACAACAGAACTGTCCCTTTGGTTTCTGAGACTGCTAAACTTTATAGTAGAAGATTGCCTCATCTTTCTCCCTTGGAGTGGCTGGTGGGTGGACATTATTGACCAATGTTTGACCAACTACACCACCAAGACTATGCAACATTGTAGCACCTTGAAATTTGTGAGCTGGGTGAAAGATACAAGAAGCCACATATTATATTATTCCAAAATAAGCAAACTCATATCCTTAGAGAGGTGTTAGTGGATGCTAACTGTTGCCTTAGAGGAAGGGTTGGCTAGACTTCATCATTTACTTCGCACATGTTATCAGGAGAGACCAATTTCTGGAGAAGGAAATTATGTTTGGTAAAGTAGAACAGCAGCAAAAACAGTGGAAGGCCCTTAAAAAGATGAACTGATAGCGGCTGCAACAATGGGCTCCAACAGAACAGCAATTGTGAGGATGGCCCAGAATGGGTGGTGTTTGATTCTGTTGTACACAGGTTAGCTAAAAGTTGGAACTGACTCAATAGCATGTAACAAAAACAACAATGAATGGAGGGCCAGAGGAAATAGAAATGGTAGCTAATTAGTACAGTTTCTTAAGAAGGTAATGAAAAATATGTTTTAATCTTAATGTAGTTGCACAACTTGCTGAATATACTAAATGTCCTTGAACTGTACACTTTAAATAGGTGAACTGGTGAATTATGATATACATGATTCAATTCAACAAAGCTACTGAAATAAAAAAGACAATACAATGGAATTAAGCACCAACGCTATGGAGACACGAATT
The DNA here is from genome assembly GCF_050624435.1 of Tenrec ecaudatus. Classification (NCBI taxonomy): domain Eukaryota; kingdom Metazoa; phylum Chordata; class Mammalia; order Afrosoricida; family Tenrecidae; genus Tenrec; species Tenrec ecaudatus. The sequence goes on from NC_134548.1 coordinate 148,943,793, forward strand.
TAGACATAAATTGTTTAAAAAAGAAAAAGTTGAATTCTTTCATACATGCCTGATTTTGTGGGTGGAGATTCTTGCTCTCTAAACCCTGGATAGCTCCTCATTAGCCAAAGGATTATCCCATGCCCTGTTAGTATGGTTTAAGAAAAAAAGTAAACACTTACTCAGTGTATAATAGAGGGGAGGACGATGGTAGGTTCACACATTTGAATTTATCCTTAGTGAAAGACCACAGCAAAAAATAAGGCATGGTGGAGACATATTTTTAGTAAATTATTTTCCATCTGAAAATCTATATCTTATCTGTATTGTACTAGCATGAGTTCGGTCCAAGAGTATATTACATAAATATCACAGTGGCTGTGTTCCGAGTAGAAAAAAAGCCATGTTCAAATGGTTGGATTTGGTTCCCACCCCTTGCCATCGATTTCCTTTTTATTCTCCTCTATCCAAGACTGGGAACCCTTACCTCAAGAATTAGAAGAGTAGTTGCCATTCGCTATTAAGGAAGAAGACACTGAGTCGACAGGATGGGCAAGTACACATAAGAAAATTTAGCAATCTAATAAACAGATAAAAACCCTTTTGTCAAAAAGAGTATCACTAAATTATCACACAGATACGGAGAGGACATCTATTCATTTTTCTACCGACCTAAATTTAATCATCATTTAACAGTGGTACCCAGTAAAAGCAATTTGGCTTCACACTGCACAATGCACATTCCAAAACAAAGCAGCCATCAACACAGCTTGAGTTCCCCTCGACTCCCAAGGACTTCAGCAGTAAACCTCAGCAACAGAAGATAAATGCAAAAAATCACTGTAGGGAATCCAGCTAAACCACACTGCCCTTTATTGAGGAATCGTCTGTGAAGACCACTAGGAGCAGCTAGCAAACTGGTATGTTCTACTTGGGCTGCCTGGCTGGGAATCAATCTGCTGAAAGTCTGGGGAACATGATTGATCTCAGAGTCTTCCCAATCTGGTTATTCATGGCAAGATTTAAGAAATGGAGACATGGACATGAAGCCAAACAGGCTGGATAAATTCGTTTGAATATCCATCAAACTGCGAATGCAAAGATTAGATGGAATCTCAAGTCCTTAGCGGTGAGTCGAGTATCCAGAAGTGTACGTTTACCTGAAAAAGCCATCTTGACATAAAGAAGAGAATGCAGATATTCTGCTGTCACCTAACTGGTCCCCGAGCCACCTTCCTTGTGTTACAAGCTCCTGGCTTTGAGTTTGTACCACAGGAGCACAGTAAATATCAATCAGGGAGGATGCTTTTGGTGAGAGGACCTCACCGAAGATCACTCCTACACGAAGAAAGGTCCAGCGAGCTCACAGAAGAAGAAATGGGTGCATGTTATGTGTCAGATCTCCACAGAGACACTTGAATTTTATACCTAACATTCGGTACGGATTACACCTCAACGGGAAGAAAACCCAAATCCTCACCAATAAGCAGCATCATGCTAAAAGAAGAAACGATTGAAGTTGTCAAAGATTTCATTTTACTTGGATACACAATCAATGGTTAGGGAGGGCAAACCAAAATCAAACGCATCACCTTCACATCAATGCTGGCTCATAGTGACCCTGTAGGACAGGGTAGAACTGTCCCTGTGAGTTTCTGAGACTGTAACTCTTTACAGAAGTCGAAAGTCCTGTCTTTCTCTAGAGGAGTGCTGGGTGGTTTTGATCTGCTGACCTTGCACTCAGCAGTCTATTCCGTAGCCATCAGACCACCAGGGCTGCTCTTGCATGGAGGCAGCAATCACTAAAACAAAACATTGGGCAAATCTGCTACAAAGGACCTCTCTGAAGTGTTAAGAAGTAAAAAGATGTCACCTTGAGAACTAAGGTGGCCTCGACCCAAGCCACGGCATTTTTGATCGCTGCCATGTATGTGGAAGTTGGACAATGAGTGAGAAAGACCAGAGAAGAATAAATGCCTTTTGAGTATGGTGTTGCAGAAGAATACTGAAAACACCATAGACTGTGAGATGAACAAACAAATCTGTCTTGGAAGAAGTAAAGCCAGAAGGCTCCTCAGAAGAGAGGATGGTGATTTGGAAAAGGATGGAATGTTTTGTGAAGCAGAGGGTCAGGAAAATACAGCAAGACCCTGAAGAAGAAGGATTGATGGGCTCCAAGACAGTGATGATGGGAAGGATGGGGCAGGACCAGATAGGGCTACATTCTGTTGTGCATAGGATTTTGATGAGTGAGAATGGACTCAAGAGCCCCTAACAACAGCACAGATGAAGTATCCAACATACCCAGGGCCCTCAAGCGAAGGAGTGCCTGAGCAAGATCCACAGCCTATCTCTAAAGCCCACATCCCTTCTGCTACATTACAGGGTCTTTTCTACTCTTGCTACTTGCAGTGCCAGGCTGACCCATCCCTAGGCAGGATATCGAATTAGTCATCCATCTTGAATGCATTGCCCTTAAAAATCTCTATACAGTTATTCCAAATGAGGGTGGGCGGCAATTGATTTTGACTGGTATCTTGTGGAGTTTTGGGTCAATGATAATCAGAGCGGAGACAATTCAGAATGGGAACTTTCACAGCAGAGCAGTTTGAATCATGCATCAATTTTCTTTGTCTTTCAAAACTCAATGTATTCCAGATTCTGCAGAAATGGTGTGGGAGGAATCAGACTTAACAACTTGATAAATACAGATGAGTAAGGGCGACATTGACGTTCCCACCACTGTGTACTCTTTCATCCTCTGTGATCTGGGAGCTTGGTCGCATCCTTTTCATACTCGTAAGAACTTTTGTAGGAATTCTACATAGCTTCTGGCTGTCAAGTATGATTATGCCAAGTTATCACAATCATTGTTTCATTTTTAATCAGAGTAAGGACACTAATTTAGTTTCCTGTTCTTTTATCTAGAGTACTTAATGTCTCAAAAACTTTTGAAGAGGCTGTTAAAAGGTGACTTAAAGTGGTTCAGAAATATATATATATATATATATATATATATGAAGTTGTTAGAGGATTGATAGAGTTTTTTTTACAAAACATTCATTTTACACTAGGAATTTGTTAAGGGGGAAAGGGTAGTTGAGTAAATCAGAAACTCAGCAACCAGGGAACTCCTCCCCTCCCTGGGCGGAGAATATCGTGGGGTTCAACAAAGAGTAACAAAGCCACCCAGCTGGGTGCTCTCTCTTTCTTGGGAATTCCCATTTAAAAAGAGAGGGAAATGTGAACACTACAGTTATATTAAAGGATCTTTTTAAAACTAAGCTCATTGGACTTGATCCATATATAGCATGGTAAATCCCAAAGAATCCAAAAGTAAGCTCTTAGAGGTAAAACCTGAAGTCAGCAAGGTTGCAGGGTATAAGAGCAACACTTAGAAGCCAGTTCTGTATCGAGACCCCCTCGGTGATGAATCAGGAAAGAAAACTAGTGATCCCATTTATGATAGCCAGTAGAATAGAAGAACTAGGAATCTAGTTAGCCAGGTGAGAAACCCTTGAACAGCGAAAACTACACAACGTTGCTGAAAGACATAAGCCACTAAAAAGCCGTAAATATTCTTCACTGTGAAGGCATCTCATTTTCATGAATCGGAAGACTCTAGACTAGCCTTTTTTTATAATGTGCTTTGCTTTGATCGGGCTCACCATTTCTTTGTTTGAGCCAGGATTTCATGACCACAGTTTTCAAAGTTCTTATGACACTTCAATTCTTCACAGGCCTTTTTCAGTAGGAATCGAGTTTTTCCTTCTCCTGTTCAAGTCAGCTGAACCCTGGTGGTGTAGTGATTCTGCACTGGGCTGCGATTCGCATGGTCAGCAGTTCAAACCACCAACAGCTCCTCGGGAGAGAGACTGGACTTTCTACGCCCATAAACAGCTACAATCTCGGAAACCCACTGGGGGTTGCTATTAGTCAGCATTGACACAATGACAGTGAGTTTGGTTTGGTCCAAGGCAGCGGCATTAATTCCACCCTCATGTTTTGCAACCATTGTCATGGTCTGTTGCTAGCATTTTCCACCAGCTGCAACAGAAGCTCAATGTCTCCTAAACATGAAGCCCCCTTTTCCTCTGCCTTCCTACACTGCTGCGAACCATTGTAAGCCTCGAGTTTATACACAGTTGCCTTTTCTAGATGCAATTATCCAATATCTGCCCTCCTGGGACTGACTCACTTCCCCCCAGCCCGATGTTTTCAAGGTCCATCCATACCATAACATGAATTAGGACTTCGTCCCTTTGTATGTCTGAATAAAAAAAATCTAGTTTTGACTAACTTTTTTTTCAATTTGTGGTTTGTTCATCTCTCTGAGTTGTATCATATTGTGATCAAGCCAACAGTATTTACTGAGCCTCCATTTCTTCACTCCTGAACAAGAAATGAAGTTGTGATGCATTGCTATAACCAGAAAACAGCCGGAAAAATAAGTGAGGGAACAGGAAGGATGAAAGACCCTTAGCAGCTTCTTGGCTCGCTATCCTGACCCATTCCCACCACCTGAGTTTGCATACACCTGCAGCTAGGGTCAAGCTCCACCTATCCCTTTTAATACTAAGCCTGGCTCAGGGGAGACCCTCACCCAGTGACCTTGCATGGTAAATAGCAGCAGAAGCAGATCCTTTTACTGGAAACCTATGTCTAAGTCTCTGCCTTGGTTTTCCAGTCTGTAGACTGATCACCCTCCGTTCATTAAAATTGCTGTAAATATGAAATGACTTCATTCATGTAACGCACCACCTTCTGTTGGAGAGTGGATTCTGACTCAGAGCAACATTGTAAAACAGAGTAGAGTTGCCTCATAAGGCACTGAGCCTGTAACTCTATGGAAGCGGACCATCATACCTTTCTCCCATGGAGTGGCTGGTATGTTTGAACTCCTGTTAAGCATTTTTTACAACTGCACCACCTAAGTTACCCTCCCTACCGTCATCAAGTTGATTCAGACTCATAGCAACCACAGGCTGTAAATCTTTATGAAAGCAGATAGCCTCGTCTTTTTCCTGAGGAGCAGTTGGTGGGTTTGAGCCACCAACTTTGAGATTAGCCACTCAATGCTTGCAGACAGAGGTACAGTGAGATAAAGAGACAAAAGTCTTTCAAAAGAACTCCAAGGCAGAGTACATAGACACTCCTCTTAGGTTTCTCTCCAGCATCCTGAGCCTCCAACTTAGACCCAATTGTTTCCCATAGTCTGGCTAGGTTTCTGGGCAACTCGGGTGTGGAGGTTGACAGGTTGATTTCAGAGCCAAAATCCACCTTCAGCTCGACTACCTGACCTTTCACGATAAAAATGACCCACAGTGTAGACGTGTCATGTGTATATGTATATGTGTGTACACATACATATACATACATATACACACTAGATGCACCTATCTAATTTATTTATATATACACACACAAGCATATATATATAAATAAAACAAGTGTAACTTTAAAAAAAGCATATATAATTTTTTTTCGTTGAACAAGAAAAAGCGCATTCACTTCCAGCAGCGCTGGGCTGCGTATTTGATGAGGTTTATTTGTACTGCATATCTTTGATGGGCTCTATTTGTGGCGGAAAAGTACAAACATACTGATTACAATCACTCTTCCCTATATTCAGGAACCAAATTAACTATCTGCAAAAAGCAGACAGGCTTCGATAGGCTCTCAGTCAGTAAATGATAATAGGCAGAGCCCAAATATAATGACTCTGTTTCCTGCTTTATCTGTTTGCAGCATTCTGCGTGGAATGAAAAAAGGAAAAATTAATTCCCTCTCTGACTATTCCCCAGAAAGGCCCTGAATTGGGTAATAAGGAAGCAGCAGCACCCTCTCCCGCCCCCACCCCCACCAGTCCCTGGGGTAGCATGAAAGCTGTCTCCTGGCAGGATGAGCCACTCTCCAAAGAGACCTTTCAAAGGATGGTGAGACGTCTGTACTTTCTTTCACAAAAACAAAGGTTATTTGTGCTGTCCCATTAAAATTCCTCCCAAGGAGGGCAGGCCCAGTTGGCTGTGAGTGCCAGTCCAGTCCCCAGCAGCCAGCATTCAGAGCACCCAGGCCTACTCCGCGCCTCAGTGATGTGTGCATTCTCCCTCACAAAGGCTGCAACCCACTGGAAGCAATCTGCCCAGCATTCCCTCAGCTTGGCCTTTTGTGATACTCTTCCTGGCTGCCAATCTGAAAATCATCCCCTCCCGTGAGGAAATGACTTTAGGACAGTGCCGCTTCATTGAAAAAAAAAATCATCTTAATAAAAAGGTTTCTCTGAGGATCAAAATGTGGTTTTAATTTATCAGAAGGGAGGGGGGGGGCGGGTGAAGGTTATTGGTCCTTTGAAACAACAGTTCAAGTCTGAAAAGCATTTTCTGCCGTTGTCCTGAGGAACATAACAAAGTGCGTGTGGCCCAAGGTCAACCAGCCAAGGTTACCCGTGGCTCTGTTGTGGGGGCAGAACGAGTACTCAAGTTGCCATGTGAGAAATAATGAACCCCAGAAGAATCACACCGTGGACACAACTCTGGTTTTGGAGGAGTTTCTTCAGCGTTTGTGAGAATGCAAAGAGAGCAAGGACCCAGGGACTGCTCTCCTCTTGCCAGGGAGGGTGCCACCTTAACTGTGGTCAGATTCCTAGGCTGTTCAACAGAGAAAGGCAACGGCACCCCCTTGTTTTGTCACCCTGAGAGAGACAGCTTCTCCAAAGAGCGAGTCTTGCAGGGCGGGCACCAGGCAAAGATCTCTGATTAAACTCCAAGGGTGGATCAGTCCTCCAAGTGACTCGCAGCAGGCCCCTTCCAACTGCCCTGTGGTTAGCACATGTGTCCCTTTAGAAGCACAGGGAAAGAGGGAATTTTATCCAACCAGGTCACAAAGTGATGCAAAACTCCAACCGCACAGCCAGAGCCAGCAAGTAATAGAGGGGTGCTGCAGGAGCAGAGTAGTAGAGTGTACTCCTCCCAGGCAGTGATGATCGGGGCCCCTTTCAGACCTTCAGAGGAGCCCTGGTGGCGGAAGCGTTCTGAGTTTGGCTGCTAACTGCAGGGTTAGCAGTTCAAAACCACTAGTCACTCAGCAGGAGAAAGACAGGGTTTTTGAAGGGTTTAAGTAGAAAGCAAATGTTTTGAGAATGATGAGGGCAACAAATGTATGAATGTGCTTGACATAATGGACGTATGTATGGATTGTGATCAGAATTGTACAAGCACCCAATAAAATGATTTTAAAAAAATGAGTTACAGTCTTGGAAATCCACAGGAGTGGTTTCACTCTGTCCTATACAGCTGCTATGAGTTGGCATCGACTCCCTGGCCGCGTGTTTGTCTTATGGTTTCATGCTATGGAAACTGCCCCTGCACTCAGTCACTGGTTGCACCTCCTAAGAGGTTGACTTGCAATGTGGCAAGGCAATGAGAAGTTAGGAGAAGACACCTCAGCTGCTCTGACTTCTAATTCTCTTGCCCAATCCTCCAACAAGCATCGAGAACTTAAGACAGCACCCAAAGGTGAGGGCACCATGTACTGAGAAATAATTCTCCATGAGTCTCTTGCATGTCTGCATGTTTTACAAACGGGGCGCTAGCTGCCCCTTTTTTCAGCCAGTCTTTTCCATGACTCTCTAGCATGGAGTCTTAGACAATAATGTCTCCCTTCAGAGGAAGGGCAGGCACGCTAACTACCTACTGTAAGGGATGGGAGTTCCCTAGGCTTAAGGTTCCTCTCATACAGTGCAATCAACTGGGAAGGTAGGGACCCAATGGCCCTCTTTACTAGCCCCATGGGAAGTTTTACTCAAAGAACTGGCTAAACCCTGGCTGATCCGGGGGCTACTGTTACTGCTGTGAGAAACAAAATCTCCTTCATCTCTGACCCAGGAAGCTTGTGTCTCCTAACAGCATCCATGACACGGTGGCAGGCTTGTGAGTCAGGGGCATGGACCTGAGACACTTCACAGTTACCGAGGGTGTGTTCCCACCATATTAGTCCACAGACCACACCCATATACAAAGGGGTAAAACTGTTATTTCTAAAGATTCAGAACACTGAAGCAGCTGTTAATCTTGCTGCCCCTTGTTTCCAAGGGGAAAGCAAGACATTCTTGATTTGTGAAGTGTCTACCTCCTTTTCTAATATGGCCCCAATTCATGTCATCAACAATTCCCAAGTGTGATCCTGTTGTACAACGTGCCCGAACTACAACTGTCACAACTGACTTTACAATGCTCTCTGTCGACAACAGAGCTATTCACACCCCTTGCTATGGTCAGAGAGTATTCATGGGAGGCTTAATCCATGATCTCACTATTGACCCATTTTCAATTTGTTGTTTGTATTATATCTGCTTTCCTCTCTATTGAGACGTTTCCTATGTTTTGTTTAGTCATTGTTGTTGGGGTTTTTGTTTGTATTTTGTATTACTTTTCTGCCTAAGAAATCGAGGATAGGTAAACCTATAGAGACATTATCCAGATTAATAATTACCTAGAGATATGGCAGCGGAGGATGGCATAAATGGGGGGGGGGTAACAACAATGAGGATGAAAAGAAATGTTCTGCAATTTATCATAGTGGTGATTGCACAACAATTCTTAATATGATTGAATGGTTAAATTTATGATATGTGAAGTGTATGCCAATAAAACTATTTTGTTTAAATATGGAAGAAGACAAAAAACTTGGCCTGAAGTTAACATAGTAGTGCCATCCCCACCCCCCCATTTGCATTCTTCTCTACAATAAGTAGGTGATCTGTGTTTAAAGGCTATCTATTCTCACCACACCACCCAAAATAAACTCACTGCTGACTCATAGCAATCCTACAGGACAGGGTAAAAGTGCCCCAGTGACTTTCCGAGACTGCAACTCTGTATGGCAAGGAAATAGCTCCATTGTTTCCCACAGAGTGGCTGGTGATATTGAACTACTGAACCCACAGTTAGCAGTCCAACATTTAACCACTATGGCAACAGAGCTCCTCCAGTTTCCCTCAAGGAGATTCAATAACCCTGTTTTTGCTGTGGATTAGAGAAGGATAGCAACCTACAAACATTTTGTTGCCATAATCACCGCGGTCTTCAGAAGCGGAGCAGCCGCAGGTAAGGCTAATCTTAGAAATTCTGATGAGTTTCAGTCACTCACACAGACAGTACAATATAAGAATTTGATAGAGTGAATTTTTATTGAGGATCAACAGAGAATCTTCCCCCAAAGCTCCCTAGCCAACATAAATAAACACCGCCTTCCCTGATTCTATTTACAGAAATTCTACCAAAGGAAAAGGATGCACACAGCAAGCAGAGGATGTTACATTCTCAGGAGATGCTACCACTCTAAGGGGACTCCCCAGGACCGGGCTGGGTGGATGGAGTGTTAATGTCCAGAATCCAAGGCAGACACAAACTCTGGTGCAATGCTATTGTCTAGAGCAGTGTTTTCCATGGAGCTCTAGTGGCGGAGTAGTTACACATTAGGCTGCTAAGTGTAAGGTCAATAGTTTGAAACCACTAGTGCTTCTGTGGTAGTTACATAATTTCCTGTCAATTTGAACGAAGAGGTGTAGTGTAGCCTGTCAAACAATTCGTTTGTAGCTTGATGACCTCATTTGGAGGCACAGTGGAGAGAAATAGCTCGCTAAAGGCCAGGGCCACTCTCTGTCTGCTTTCCCTTTCCTAATGTTGAGACACTCAGAGAGCTGGAGGAGTCACTTGGAGACCCACGCCAGCGCTGTGATCCTTACACCGCCACTGGATCCACAAGACTTTCCACCCACTGGCCTGCGATCTTCCTGCATTGGGAGTCATTGCATGTGTTGCATGAGTCTGAAGAAGAATTTGTAGACGAGTATCAGACATATGGGCTAATAGCGGGCTTATGGACTTGACCTGGACAGGGCTGGGATGTGTGCGCAATATTTAATAGCTCTTGTATATAAAGCTCTTTCTTTCTTATACATGTGAGTGTCTATGAATTTTTTTCTCTAGTCTACCCGGACTAACACAGTCTTTCCCAAAGTGTGTGATACCTCCCACTAGCGGTGCTGCAACAGTAAATGGCGGGACCTTGGAAAACAGATAGCTATGCTTTACCCTGGGTTATGGGCTAGGGTACAATCATTTTTAATTGCAACAGGGGTGCTGAATCTTTTTTTTAAAGGGGGCAGTAAGCCAAATCCATTTGGGAACCAATGCCCTATACAAACATTCCTCTTTCCTCTTAGCAATGACTCTGTGCCTTTCTGTGTTCAAAGAACCAAAATTCACACGTCTCTCCCTACTTCAGAATGGGGTGGGGAACCACTACAGCTAAAGTCTCCAAAGAGGGAGAATGATTGAACAATAGATTGTGCAGCTGGCAAAACAGTAGGCAATACCACAGGATATTAAACAATGTAATAAAATCCTATTTAGCCCGTGTTTGGGGAATGAAGATTCTGGGGAAGAAGAGGTAGGCTATTTGAGAGAACCATATCAAACCGTGATTCAGAGCATGGGCTTTGGAGTCAGGCATAGGCCGCTTTGAATCCCAGCTCTATGCCCAGTAGGCGAGTGACCCCAGAGGGCAGCAACTGAGTTATAGTCATTTTTCTAGCCACTCCACAATTAGATGCTTTATAAATGCTTCCTGAATTGAATCCTATTTCAGATGCTGCTACAATGACTATCATGGTGAGGAAAGAAAGGGAGCAATAGCGAGAGGAGGAAAGGTTGCAATTTTGCACAACATTCAATGAAGTATATAATAAGCCCAGGTAATGAGATTGTGGGAGAGGAAGCGCCAATGCTGAGAATCACTGAGATGAATTCATAAAGAGCGTACGTGCATACAAGTGGACAAATAAAAGTGCAAACAGTCCCAGGCGGCTACGTGAGCAATGACTTTGGAGGGTAAAGAGAGTAAACCAAATCAAAGAATCTTGAGGTAACTTTCTCAGTGACAGATAGCCCACATACTGCTTATGACGCATTTAATCAACAGATTGATTATACAGTCACTTTGTGTTTCTGTATTCACTGCCATTGAGTCTACACCGACGCAGAGCGACCCTTTAGGAAAGGGTAGAACTGCCCCCCCGGGAGTTTCTGAGACTGTAACTCTTTACAGAAGAAAACTTCATCTTTCTCAAAAGCAGAAGCTGATGGTTTCCAATCGACCTGGCAGTTAGCCACCCAGCACAGAACCACTCCGCCGCTAGGGCTCCTATGTATTTCTTACAGTGAGTTAAAAAGTCTTGCTAAGAGGTTTCCAGTTGAGACATGTGCAAGTTGATTGCAAGCAAAATGTGTGTAAGCATGCCTCTGCCATCAGTGGAGGGCTCCAGACATGTTCTCTCAGTAAGAGTTTTATCTGAGTCTCAATGGAATGCCTGAACAAAGATCCAATCAAGAGAGTCACTTTTGAAGAGATCTGCTGGGCAAGTTAAATGCGAAGCAGAGAGGTAAGCTCAGAAGATTATGGACACTATTTTGAGATTCAAAGGAGGGTCAACTTGATAGATTTTTCCTGACAGGACATGGGATAATCGTGAGGCTTATTAGCAAAAAAAAGTTTTCTGAAAATGGAAAAATGCGTGGGCAAGACAAAACCAGGAAAGTTGCATCAAGAGACTTTTCCTCCCCCATCACAGCAATGGATCGGGTCATTCTTTGATGATAGATAGCAAGGACTGTCCTACAAGAATTTCATCCACTCTACAACCCTGATCTGGTTTCCTCAGACTCCTTTTTGTGGCCCAAACTCACAGAATATTTAATAGGAACATATTTGAGTCCCTTGAAGGTATAAAACTTCCATTTTGACATGGTGTCAATTGAAAGGCCATGAATTATTCAGGGCTGGGTCAGACAAAAGGAAAGACCACTTTCAGAAGTGTATGGACTTATATGGAAGATACAAACAACAGTTTCATATTCTGATAGGTTTGTTTAATAAATGTTTGTGTAATTTTGTAGGAATGTTTTGAACACTTTTATTGACATATAATTTACATATCATACTGTTCAATGGTTTTAAAATATTAAAAAGACTTGTGTATTCATTACCACAATCAATGGTCTAACAATATTAAAAGAGTTGTGCAATCATCACCAGAATCAATTTTATAAACTTTTCTTCATTTTTGTACCCACTGTCATTAGCTTCCCGTTACTACCCAACCTCTCGTGACATAGCCCTAATTAACTAACTCATAATTCAGTTACAGTCTCTATAGATTTACCTGTCCTAGATTTCATATACAGAAAATCTTCTTTTTAACCATTTTATTGGGGGACAGAAAATCTTACAAAAACCACAACCACAACAACAATGAAAATAAGATAACAGAAACCAGAACAAATGAAAAAGTGAATCAAAGGGAAAATAAATAATATATTGTTTTAACTAATTATATCAGCAATATTAGGAGCCCTGGTAGCATAGTGGCTACATTTGTGGCTAACAACCAAAAGGTCAGCATTTCAAATCCACTAGCTGATGGATAGAGGTATAAGCATAGCTGTGTACATATGTAGATATATTAATTAATAAAATAAAGATATCTGCCTATGTACACATATTTATATGGCAATACATTGAGGAAGTGGACAGACTTTGGGCCTCTGCTCAAGCCCTCCCTCAATGCAAGAACACTTTGTTCTAACAACCTGGCATCCTTTGATGCTCACCCAGATTGGATGGCACCACCAAAACAATTGGGCAAAGTGCCCATACCGCAGGTCTTGTGGCATTGCCTGTAGTTAGCTACAGAAGAAAGAATGGATTTTCAAAGAGGCCACTTACCACAACTGAACCTCTAGTAGGACCAAGTGGGGTATTTTAGCACTCACAACAGCAAGCTGAATGTGTTACAACAGCATCTCATTAATGCTTTGCTTTTAATCAGCTTTGGCTTTGGGGCATTCTGTGGCTTTGTTAAACACGACCTGAGTTCTGTTCTCAGTCCTCACTTTCCCCTCCATCCTAGGAATGGTCCAGCCCTTTGTGGACCTTACAGAGAGCCACTCAGATCCCACCTGGCCAGCCAGCCCCTCCTCCCATCCATTTCAAACATTACTTAAAGTTGGTGATCATAAAACAGGAACAAGGCAGAGTTAACATATGCTTTCTGGTCTAAGTCATGCATTCAATAGGGAAGGCTGATTTCCTGCTCTGCTAACCAACTGGGAACTGAGCTGAGACCACATCTCAAAGCCTTTCTTCCTGAAAATTACACACACCAGCACACACACCTCTTCAAGCATATGTCTGAGGATGCCTAGAGTATAGCGCCTTTGACGCCCCAGATTAGCTGTCCAATTTGGTGCAGTGTCTTTGCGAAATCTGAATGGAGCTTTTAGAGTGGAATTCTTGAGAGGGCCTAATGGGAGTCGGGAGGGGCGGGGGGAAGAGACTAGATTGGAGCTGCAGAAGATCTGGGATTCCACCTCTGGCTTTTCCCATACCATTGGGAAATCTTTACCTGAGCCTCAGTTGTTGCTTTGCAAATCAGTAGGCTCTCTCATTTCCATGGAGTTGATTTCCACTCCTAGCGACCCTATAGACAAGATTGGGTTTCTGAGATAACGCTTTACCACAGTGGTTCTCAACCTGTGGGTCACAACCCCTTTGGGGGTCAAGGGACACTTCCACAGGAGTCGGCCGAGTCAGAACAGTAGCAAAATGACAGTGATGAAGTAGCAACGAAAATAATTTGATGGTTGGGGGGTCACCACCACATGAGAAACTGGTCCAAGGGTCACAGCATTAGGAAGGTTGAGAACCGCTGCTTTATGAGAACAGAAAGCGTCATCTTCCGGAGAAGTGGAGAGCAATTTGAACCGCTAATCTTGCAGACCCGCTACACCACCAGGGCTCCTCTGGACTGACTAAATCTCTCTCAGAGCCTTGTAACACCTCCATTCCAGTGATGAGTTCACTTTGTTAGAATTTATTCAGTGCCATAGATAGCAGCCAACTCAACTGTGACCTGTTAAAGACTGAAGAGCTGTGCTTTGGAAAGCTTGGAAAACGTAGCACCCAGCAGAGTGTCATACACAAATCAGATACTTAATGCCTGCTGACGAGATGAACCTGCATTCTCGCATTAGATCCAAACAGGACCAGGACCAGCTCCCTGGCCCATGGTTTGGGTTTAAAAGAACAAAGGAAAGAAGTTCTGTTCCTCAGATCAGTCATGCTGCCAGCAAAGACACCCCTAAGAGGCAATCTTGAATACTTCCCCACCTCACACCCTTACTGCTGTCTCCTTTTCCCTTGTAGTGAAGGCCCAACCTTGGACCTTTGCTATGTGTCTGACACCCAGCAAGCCCTCAATTGGTTTTAGGTGAAAGAATAGAGGAATGCACTTCCATTCCATTTTTTTCTAGTTCTGTGAGATTTATTTCGTCACAAGGCCTGGATTGTGGCTTCAAATAATAAAGCAGTCAAGAGAATAATTAGCCACTGAAGAACACCATCGTTACATAAGACATTGCTGTTCATTTTGCTATGAAATATTTTCTCAGCAAATGGGTTTTAAATGGCTAACATCATGAATGGGGCAATTAGAAGAGCTCCGAAGTAGTCATGCCGATGGCTACATCATTTTGGTCCTCTTTCCCAGTTTAATTCACCAGAGAAACCAATGACCCAGATCATTTGTACTGCCAGTGTTTAAAGATGAGACTGAATGGTTCACTCTACCCTCCACCTTCTGGGTAAGCAGTGGCTCAGAGGACACAGCCGGTGCACTGTGTAGATGCTAAGGGCACCATCAGTTTCGCCAGGCCTGGCTTTGCATCCTCGCTGTCTCCACTCAATCAGCTTTGTGATCCTGGGAAGGTAATTTACCTTGTATGAGCTTTATTTCCTACTGTGTACAATGGGGACAAATCTAGGACCTAGTTCATGGGTAACTGTGAGCCAATGTTATGTAAACCGCCCAGTTACCCAGCTGAGTGGTCTCCAACTCCTGGCAATGCCAGGTCTGTGGACTAGAACCAGGCGCCCTAGGGTTTGTCCGAAGGAGATCATCAGCCATTGTACCACCCAGGGATTTCAAACCCAAATGAAACCCCTTGCCACAGAGTCCATGCCGACTGTTGGTGACCCCGTGTGACAGAGCAGAGGAGCCACACGGGATTTCCTAGGCTGTAAATCTTTGTAAAAGCAAGCTGTCCCATCTTTCTCCTTGTGGAGTGGCTTTGAGCAGACAAGTTTTCAGTCAGTAGGTAAGTGCTTAGCCACTGAATCACGGGAACCCCTTCACTACCTTAGTAGAGCACTTGACATGTAGGAGGAACTCAACCATGCCAGGGTCTTCCACAACTGGGCCTGGCCTCT
Organism: Tenrec ecaudatus; assembly: GCF_050624435.1. NCBI lineage: Eukaryota > Metazoa > Chordata > Mammalia > Afrosoricida > Tenrecidae > Tenrec > Tenrec ecaudatus. The sequence continues at coordinate 148,959,099 of NC_134548.1, forward strand.
GCCACCACGCCACATCCTCCAAAGCTGACAGCATGGAAGGTATGGCTAAGTGCTCTTAGCTGTCTGTCCTGTTCTAGGTAGAGAAGCAAGTGCCTCCTTGTGGCTGTGCCCCCTGGCTTGGCAGGTACAATGGAGCTAACAATGCCGGATGAATCCAATCCAACTGTTGCCTCACTTCCAGCACTGTCCCTCCACCACACAAATCCCACCTACTGCTATGATAAAGGCCGCAAAAATCACTACTTGAGAAGCACAGAGAACCCCTAGTGGGATAGTGTTTACCCACTGGGTATCGATCCGTAAGGTCAGCAGTCCAAAACTACCAGCTGCTCCTCAGGAGAAAGACGGGGCCTTCTAGTCCCTTAAAATAGTTACAGTAGGTCAGTTCTACTCTGTCCTACAGGGTCACTATGAGTCAGTATCAAATCAAGGGCAGCGACTTGAATTGAGTTGAGTTGGGAAGCACAGATGCTTGGCCTGCCCTGTGCTGTGAGGTCATCACTTCAAACCCACCAGCAGCTCTGCAGGTGACTCCTGTTATGACTGACAGCCTTGGAAGCACTAGAGAGGGCCCTTATGAATCAAAATCCACTCGATGGCCAGGAGGGTAGGTAAATTCTTGTGCAGGTTTAGTTAGTGGGTTCTAACTTGGTCTGCTGAGTAGAAAGTCACTACCTCAAATGCTAATGTGATACTTTTATGATGCCATCAAGAGTGGAATCAGAAAAATTACTGATAGCTGCATTAAAGAGACCAAAACCAAGGTCACTGCCATTGAGTCAATGCTGATTAATAATGACCACCTGTGTGTCTGTGAGGCTAGAACTGTTTATAGGATTAGAGAGCCCAGTTATTCTCCAAGAGAGCAGCTAGTGGTTTCAAATTGCCGACCACTTGAACAAAAGCCCAATGCATAACCACTACACCAAAAGAGACCTGATCAATTTCTTAATCAAAGCTCCATTAACTAGATCTGGGTTTACTTTCGTCATTTATAAAATGGAGGCCATAGCTCCTCCCTCCCAGGGGACTCCGATCACAGGCAAGCATGGTAATACTCGTTAACCCTTATTGAAGTCTTCCCATGTACCAACCACGTGCTGAGTGCTTTTACATTTGTCGCTGTCTATGAAGAAGGGATGCTTTTATTCCTCTTTTATAAAAGAGAACTATGAGCCACATGAAGATCAAATGCATGCTCTACAGCCCGAGATCAAAGAAGGGAAGGGATCTAGAGCAAAGAGCCATGTTGTATCACCTAATAGCCTAGGCTTTTAATGCACGACTAGTTCTGTTATCCCTGGTCAGCCCCCGCCCAAAATTCAGCGCCCCCAGCTCTCCATCAGCATCTATTACTGACAAGGCCATCCCACCCCACCCCAAGAGGAACCAATACTGCAAACTACAGGCTGGTACTCACAGTGGTGGTCAGCTTCCCTCCATTCTTCTGGACATACTGGATGGAATCATGGATTGTCGTAAAGAGGCCAAGCAGCACATTCTCCATGTCGTAGATTCTGTACATGCCATTGACCAGCTCTTCCAGAGACAGAATGTATTCCCTCCAGTATTTGTCAATCTCCACCACGCCGGCCATGCAGCCTTGCATGACCACATTGCAGTAGCCACCACAAGGCTTAACCATCATCAGTCCCTGGCAGTAAGAGCAGTACCACATTCTGGTGAGCATTCGGCCACAGTCCTTACTGAACTTTAGGTGATCGGTGGTGTTGATCACTTCGATTCCGAGATTCAGAGCCTGGAGGAAGATCCGTGTGACTTGCAGTGACTTGGAGACCTGGGTCATAATGAGCTTGGGGAAATTGCCGAAAACTTTCAGGTCACGTCTGGCACCTCGGAGACACTCATTAATGTCCATGACTGACTCAGGCAGGCCTGGGTTCATGAGCTGGGTATAGATGACTGGAAACAGGCTGTCGAACAACTCATTGACCATGTCATCCACGTTGATGTCTGAACCCAGGATGTAGAGAGACACATCTGTGAAAAATTCACCAACGAACTCAAATGCTTGTGGAGTCAGGCTCGGGTAGTTGTTCTTGAACATGGCATTGGTGTAGTTCTTGGCATGGCGAACAACAATTTCAAAGGCCTCTGCAAAAGAAGAGATATAACAAGGCCCACAAATTAAAGTCTGGAAAGCAGTGTGATTGAATTTGAGATATTTTATTCAATTGCTGTGGTGATTAAGGTCCCATTAGCCTTAAATAATCGACTCATACTCATTTCTGACATTGCCTCTACTTCTGCAATTGTTTCCTCCTATAAATCAATTTCCCTTTCAGAACATGAAGTCCAAATTTGGAGAGGCACATAAATTCTTAAATACACAAATTACATTTCAAATGACAACTGCCAGGATTCAGTTCCCAGCGCAGCCTTTCGTGAAAATATTGAAGATTGCCTAAATGAGAAGTGGTTTTCGTTCTCTCATTGATTTATTCAGTTAAAGAGAAATAGAGAAATTGCATTTCAATTTTAGACAGAGATAAATATTTGACAACAACCTATATATACCATATGAACTCACGTAACAATTCAGACCTGTTCATCCCTGGAGAAGAGGTAAGTTTGTAGGCAAGAATTCAAGTTATCACGAATTTGATCATTTTTCAGGGGGATTTCCTCCAGAGAGCTTTAAAGGGAATGATCTGACAGCATGCCTGGGCTGGAAATTAAATGTATCCGCTGAATGGATATTTGGATGGAAAAGCCAATCCATGCATTTATCTATAGATTTGATACTGAAAACAGTACCTCCGGTATTTGCGAGCAGAATATCTGGAAATATAACTATTAAAGTTTCTCTAGTATGTTCAGCTTCCACAGTCTAGAAGCCTGGTCTACACCACAAAGTCCAAAATTTATGATCGCATCTGCTGCACCAGCTCCTTGGCAGAAGGCCCTATTCGTGCCATTGGTTTCCGAAGGAAGGGCCAATGCCACCATTTCATGTTCTCCACCTAGAAACACTCCAGTACAAATGACCCCAAATAACCAGAGTGCTCCATTTATGCAAGGGAAACAACCCTGCATGACAAGCTTTTCAAGAATTAAGGTTTTATTTTTTAAGACAAAGATGAAACATTTAAAGATGAGACATTTAAAATGAAGTTAGTACTTTCCTTCCAAACGGCAAAGGTCCATGACAGATATACTCCAAATGGCCCTGACTCATGAGCCTTGAAAAAGCAAATGCCTCCCCCTTTCAGACCATTAGAGAGACTATCACCCAACAGCTCCTTGGGATCACTTAGGACAACATCGGAGTTAACTTGCGTCAAAAGTGAGCCCTAGGTTGCGCTCCCACCAGCTGCCCAAGGGCCCTCACAAGGTAGAACAGGCTCCCCCGAGTCCTCCCTTGGGCAACGTCAAGCAGCTGCCAGTGCAATTCTACTGGGCTTCCAAGCTCACTTGAGAAAGACAATGTTCCTTTCCATCAATTGCTCTACATTCGGTTGTTGGTTGGGTTTATTTTAAAGCAGTAAGCAATGCCCGGCTAGTTTCTCTCTCTTGTAATAATCTTTTCCTAACCACATACTTTAATTCACATACTTCCATGTCTTGACTCAAAACCAGTAGTGGTTCTCAACCTTTCTAATGCTGCGACCCTTTAATACAGTTCCTCATGTTGTGGTGACTCTCCCCCTGCCCCCGCCCAACAATAAAATTATTTTCATTGCAACTTCATCACTGTCATTGCTACTGTTATGAATCAGGAGACCCCTGTGAAAGGGTCATTCAATGAATCAGGAGATCTCTGTGAAAGGGTCATTCAACCCCTAAAGGGGTCACGACCCGCAGGTTGAGAACTACGGCCCTAAACACTTTGTGAGGTCTACAGCTCCATTTCTGCCAATAAAAAAAGAATCATCCATTAAACTCATCACATTTTTATTTCAGCAAGCAAACATTTATCCTATAATAGGCTCAGTGCTAGGGTTACATAAGGACTGGGTACCAGCACCACATGCTATAAAGTCAATTCTTACTCATGGGCATTAGAGCAGGGCTGTGCTCCATTGTGTTCTCAATGGCTGTGATCATTGAGAAATAGATCTCCAGGTCTTTCTTTGGAGATGGCTCTGGATTGAAGCCATCAATCTTCTGGCTAAGAGTCAAGCAGTAAACTGTGCTACCATGGCTTCCATCATCAGAGCTGTAACCAATCCATCGCCAATCCAAAGCAAAGTAGAACTGCCCCTGTGGATTTCGGAAACGAATTTTTATAGAAGCCGACTACCTCATCTTTCTCTCACAGAGCAGCTTGTAGGTTTGCACGGTCAACTGTTGAGTTAGCTGCCCAACTTTGTACTAAGGCAGCTAAGTGCTGACTACATGGAGACATATACACTATCCTTGCTACACACCAAGTATTTAAAAATATATGATGGTATTATTTTTATACCGATTCTTTGGATTTGCTAAGAATCCCTGGTGGTGTACTGCTTATGCATCAGGCTGCGATCCACAAAGTCTGCAGTTCAAAACCACGAGCCACTCATCAGGAAAAAGACAGGGCTTTCTACTCCCATAAAGAGTAACAGTCTCAGAAACCCACAGGGGCAGTTCTACCCTGTCCTGGAGGGTCACTATGAGTTGGCATCAACTCAATGGCAGTGAGTTTAAGTTGGATTTTCTACTGTAATAACACTTTTTAGACAAGAAAATTCAGGCTCAGCAGGGCCACACAGCTGCAAAAGGGGTAGGCAAACTCGAATCTCTTTCGCATCAGTTACATTCTAGTTTAGGCAACATGGACATTCTCAAGAAACTTTGTAGGCATTCAATTCTATTTTCCATCCCTTGTCTCCCCATTATCTTCCTCTCTACAAATGTAAATCAGCCAGAAATATTTCGGTTCAAAGAACCGCAAACTGAAGTTTTCACCTTTATCTTGGGACAGAGTGAGTTGAGAGAAGGAAAAGGGCAGCTCCTGAGATACGTTGGAATTGACTCAATGACTCTGTGGATTGAGATACTCCCACTGTAGATCTCAATCATCTAAGGTACTCTAAAATGACCTCTCTACAAGGCAAATTTCATTCTACATTCTCTTCCTGAAAATAGAACCAAAGAGAACACTTATTCATGTAAAATTCAATCAGACGTTAGAAGGAAGGAAACTGCAGACCCATACCTCTCATAAGCATACATGCAAAAATCTTCACATGAGAGAAACAGGGTCCATGCCTCATGACACACACACACACACACACACACACACACACACACACATCCAAAGTCAACTAAGGACTATTAAACTAAAATGATCAAATTCTTAGAAGAAACTGCATGGACAATGTTTTTAAGCCTAACTATTAACAATAGGATTTCTAATAGAAGAAAATCACGAACGGAAAAAGACAATATAAATAGGGCCTCATAATAAGTAGAAACATTTCTTCATCAAAGGATTTTATGAAAAAAGTAAAAAGACAAGCTACCAACTGGGAGACTGCTTTCAGAAACTACACGTGCTAAGGATCTAATTAAGTAAAATCTACATAAACATTTAACATTGTAACAACAAAAAGACAGCCAAATCACGTCAAAGAACTTGAAGGGTACATTTCAACAAACATGACATTCAAATGGCTACTAAAAACATGAAAAGAAGCTCCATGTCACTAGCCATCACAAAAATGCACATCAAAATGAGATACCACTTCACTCCCATTAGGATGGCTAAGAATAAAACAAGAACAAAAAAGAATAAAACAAATGTTGGCAAAGATGTGGGGAAATTGGAACCCTTATTCACTGCTGGTAGAAATGCAAATAGGTACACTGATTATGAAAAACCCTCGGGGGCGGCGCTCAAAAACACTAAAACTACCATATAAACCAGTCATTTCCCCCCTAGGAATACACCCAGCATTGGAATATATAATAAGCAAAGTAAGCATGGATTTGGACTTACTTGTGCTTCCTTACTAATTTGCAGTAAGCCATTTGACTTTTTGTTTGTAACCACATCAAAGAGTCTGCTAGAAGGTATGGCTGGGATCTGTCTCTCTACCTTTTGCAAATGTACAATGCACTGGATGCTCAAGTAGCCAGTAAACAAGGTGAAAATATTTACTTGTGCTTGTTTACTAATCTGTGGAGAGCAATTTCACATAATTTGCACAAAGTATGTCCAAGCTCATCTTGCTTATTAAGGAATGCTCCCCTGTATATACCCCCAAAGACTTGAAAGCAGAGACTCAAATACTTGTACACCAATGTCAGTTTTAGTACTACTACCCAGAAACAGATGAATGACTAAACAAAATGCTTACAAACACACAACAGACTACTACTTATTCAGTAGGAGAAATAAAGTCTTGGCAGATGCTACAATATATATAGAATTTGAAGACATTATGTTGCGTAAAAGAAATCAACCACATTTATTGTGATTGCCATTAGTAAATTATAAAACTGTAAAAAGTTTAATTGGTTTAATAACATGCCTAGTGTACTGTTCTAACTCCTAGTCTTAAAAGTTTGCACTCAGACATTCAAGGTACAACCATTGTTTTCTATTCATCTGGAGCAAAAGAGGAAAAAGGAGAGTCAAAAATAGAAGGAAGAAATGGAACATGAGGCTACTGGTCTCCATGAACAACTGCCTCCTTTGCTAGGTGACCAGAATAAGAACTGGATGGTGCCTGGCTACGATTACTGAGCATCTGGAGCAAGGATGCTATAGAAGAATCCAGAACAGAAGGGCAAAACGCAGAACAGAAAATTAAATTCTCACAGATTCCAGACTTTCTAGAGCCATGGGGGAGGGGAGTGGTTGCTGTCTGAACCTGTGAAGAGATTGCTCTGAGATAACTGTTGAGCTTTAAACCAAAAATACTCCCTGAAGTCTTCTTAAAATTAAATAATCATCTAGCTATGAAAAAGTCAAGGGTTTATATTATTGACCAAGTGCCTACCTTGAGAATCTATATGGAATCAAAGTTACAATGGCAACTGTGGTAGTTACATAATCTGGTGTCAATTTGAGGATTAAAAGTGGAGTCTAGCTTGTCTATAAGGATATAGCCAATGAGGCCACTGTGTGGGCATGGCCTTCTGAGGATTCTGGGAACTCCGATATTTCTTCCTTGGAGGCAGGAGTCTGTCTCTCTGTCTCTCTGTCTCTGTCTCTCTGTCTCTCTCTCTCTCTGTCTCTCTCTCTCTCTCTCTCTCTCTCTCTCTCTCTCTCTCTCTCTCTCTCTCTCTCTCCTGGTTCACTCTTTGTGAGACAGCCCTGTGGAGAAAATACATGGAAAGAGGCTGACGGAGACAGACATCTGATACAGAAAAAGCCACATGGAGACCCCTGCCAGTGCCGGGATGCTTACAATGCCACTGGATCCACAAGACTTCTCACCCACTGGCCTGTGATCTTCCTGGATTCAGCATCATTGCATTTGTTTCATGAGTCTGAAGAGGGCTTTATAGATTGGTATTGGACATATGAGCTAATATCGGACTTAGGGACTTGATCTGGACTGGGATGGGATGCATTCTCAATATTCAATTGCTCGTGAATATAAAGCTCTTTCCCATACACACATGTCTTTGGATTTGTTTCTCTAGCTAGCACAGCAACTCAAAAAAGATTAGATAAGTAACCTTAGAATTTATATTATTGGCAAAATAATGATGTAGAAAAAGAAGACGAGAATGGTTACATAACTCACAGAATATCATCAATGTCACTGAATTGTAAGTGTCGAAAGGTTGAATTATTGTATGTGTTGCTGTATTCTCAACAGCAATAATGTAAAATAATTCAAATTTTAGTAGTTGGATCCAACAACTTATTAGAAAAATTATATACCATGGCTTAATGGAGTTTCTTCCAGATATGTAAGACAGACCTCACAAATCAATTACTATAATCCATACCATCAAAAGGATAAAAAGAACAATCATATGAGCATATCAAGAGAAGCAGATGAGGCACTTGACAAAGTCCAATACCATTAGTGGCAAGAACTCTCAGGAAACGTGGAAGGGAGGTCAACTTCCTTCATGGGATAAAGAACATTTATAGCAAATTAACATTTCTGAATGGTGAGAAATGATAAGCCTTACCACTTAGGGTTAGAAATAAGGTCAGCGAGTCCTTCATAGAACTCCTACTCAACTTTGTACTGCAAGTCCTAGCTGATGGGTGGTAGTTGGATCCCTAGATCTCTGGTGCCTTGCTTAATCTCTTTTATATTTCAAAAGAGACGGACTCAAAATATAATTAACCCAGTAGATGATATCCTGCTTCATTGACATCGTTGCCTCTAATCTTGATTCATTAACAACATAATTCACTGCCATCTAGTTGATTGTGACTGATAGTGAACCTATAAGATAGAGTAGAACTGCTTCTGTGGGATTCTGAGATTGTAACTCTTTATGAGAGAATGGAAAGCCTTGTCTTTCTCCTGAAGAGTGGCTAGTAGTTTTGAACTGCTGATCTTTTGGTTAGCTTAGTAGCACAACTAACTACTATGCCACTAGGACTAATTTATGAGCAACACTGGTTAGGATTTATAACACATAAGACAATTATATCATCTCACAAAATGGAGGATACTTACATAATATTGATAGGTACATATTTTGAGAGGACACAATTCAGTCCTTAATGTCAATATGTCACTAGGAAATGGAAAACTAAAACCTAATTACCTACTACTGTAAATCCAAACCAAACTCACTGCCACCGAGTCAATTTCCGACTCATATCAGTGACCCGAGGACTGCAGTTCAAAGATATTGACAACACCAAATGCTGGTGAAAATGGAGAGCCACGGGAATTCTCATTCATTGCTGATGGGAAGGTACAACCACTTTGGAACATAATTTGGCTGTTACACACACACACACACACACACACACACACACTAAACACACAAAATTATCTAATCCAGTGGAATTGAAAATTTAAGTCCACACAAAATCCTGGTCAGAAATGCTTACAGCAGCTTATTTATTCTTAACCACCCCAAACTGGAAAGAAACAAAGTGACGTTCACCAGGTTATTGAATAACCAAGCTGTTTTATCAGTAGCCAAAGCCCAAACCTGCTGCTGCGAAGTTGATTCCTACTCACAGCCACTGCATAGGACAGAGTAGAACTGCCCCCATAGCAGTTCACCAGGTCTTTTTCCCCCACTGAGTTCCAACCACTGACCTTTCAGATAGCAGCTGAAAGCTTTGCCACTATACCACCAGAGCCCCTTCATTCATACGATAGAACATTATTCAGCATTTTTTTTTAAAAAGCGCTATCAAGACACAGAGGAACATGAAATGTATATGATTAACTGCAGGAGCCAGTCTGAAAAGGCTATGGTATAATAAGATTGCAGCAGTCTGGGCAAGGCAAGTCTATGGAGAGAGTGAAAAGATCAGTGGTTGCAGGAGCTCAAGAAGAAGGGAGAGAGAAGAGAGATGGAGAGATGAAGCAGAGGGCATTTTCAGGGCAGTGGCACTCTCCTGTAGGATGCTGTGATGGTAGATACAGGACATTGTGCCTCTTTCATTATGCACACTGCAATGAATGAACCCTTATATGTAAACTATACATTCCATTATCAGTATTGGTTCATTCTTCATTACCACACTACCACAAGATGCTAATGGTAGAGGAAGCTGTGTGTGCATGTGGGGGGCAGGGGGGAGCGGCTCTTCTTTCTATGAAAATTCTCTATAAACCAAAGCACAATAAAGTGGATCCAAAACAAAATAAATTCAAATTTTAAAAAACCAATAAAGAAATCAAAATGAAATAAAAAGCAGCAGCAGAAACAACAACAAAACCACTCGTCCTCGATGGACACCATGACTAGAACCATTGAAATGTGTGAATTTACTCTGTCTTCCCTCAATCTATTGGGGAATTGTAGCATACAATAGATGCCATATGGCATCAATGTAATTTTAATTGGAAAAACCACCGGAAAAAGTTAATGGGCCCAAACACCCAAATAGGTAACACATTTCAATGATATTTTTGAATACTGAATGCTTTTTAAAAAATCAGCCTCATAAAACCAGCAATTTGGGGTTATAAGCAAAGCTAGACATTTTCTAGAATGGTCCTTTTAAAAGATGTTAAAAGCATTGCTCCACTTTCGGATGAAATTCCTTGTTCCTCCTGGCATTTTATGCTTCACAGCCACTTAACCAGGACTGATCATGCTTAGCAATAAAATAAGTCACTGCTTAACATGAGGTTTGTGTTTGTGCAGGTTAGGGCCAGCCTGACAATACACATAGTCTTGACTCATAAGCTTCATATGCTAGGCTGGTAGGCACTCCAATCTCAAACCCAATGCTTTCAAGTTGATTCCATTGGGTTTCTGAGGCTGAAAATCTTCACTGAGGCAGTTTCCTCACAGCTGCCCTGTCTGCTCCCTCACCATCCTCACAATGGTTGCTGTATTTGAGCCTATCGTTGCAACTAGTGCATCAATGCATCTTGTTGAGAGTCGTCCTTCTGTTTGTGAACCCTCTATTTGACCAAACATGTCTTCTTCCAAGACAGATACGTTCTTCTGGCAGTCTATGTAACTTGTTGTGTTCAAACAATTGCCTCATGAGTTAGGTACAGGTTACACAAGAACACGAGAAATGTTCTGGAATTACCATTCTTTGCAATGGGATCTGTAAGATCATCCATTTAGTCCAACACCATGGCATAGTCACTTAAACACAAGTAAACATCTTTCTATTGTTCTCCGCTTTCAGATCCATCAGAAATTAGCAAAGGTATCCATTATTCCATATCTTCTGAATATGGCTGGAATTTCTGGCACTTCCTTATATTAATGGAACATTTAAAAATTATATTCAATAAAATTGACTTGCATATGATATTAATGATACTATTTGGTAATACCTGCATCCCATTGGATCACCTTTCTTTGGAATGGGCACAAACATGCACTGCTTCCAGTAGGTTGGTCAGGTAGCTGCCTTCAAAATTTCTTGGCATAGAAGAGTAAACAATGATTGTGTTGTATCTAGTTGTTGAAATATTTAAGTTGTCATTCAGTCATATCCTGGAGCCTTGCTTTTCTCTAATGCAGCTTATACTTTTTGCTTCAATGCCATTGGTTCTAGATCATAGACTATGTCCTAAATGATTGAACATTGACTAATTCTTTTTGTACAGCGACTCTGTATATTCTTTCCAACTTTCCTTGATGCTTCCTGCGGGTTCAATATTTTGCCCACAGAATCCTTCAGCACTGAAACGCCCGTACTGACTTTTTTTCCTTCTGTTCTTTCTGCCTAGGCAGAAAGTGAGTTCTTAGTTTTGAGATTTCTAGTCCCAGGTCTTTGCACTGCTCAGTTCATTACATTATTTTATCTTCTCAAGCTGCCTTCTTCAGCTCAGCTCTTCTACTGCATCATTTCTTCCATTTGTCTTAGCTACTCTTAGTTTCTGGTGGTATAGAAGTCACACATGCAAGAAGTCACACTAGCAAGGTCCACAGTTCAAAACCACCAGCCACTCGGAGGCAGAAAGACGAGGACTTTCACAGTCTCAGAAACCTACAGGGGTAGTTCTATGCTCTCCAATACTTTTGTGGAACACCTGGTTTGCTTTCACTCCTAGACACGATGATTCATATAACCAATCTTTTTCTCCTTCACAGTTCTAACTAGAAAACTTAGAGTCAAACGTATGGTATAATAAACTTTATGCCATGCATTTCTTGTCAGACTCTGGCCTGGCTACATCTTACTTTCCTGCTTGATTGTTCCTTTATGTTTAGTCGCATCACTTTATGAACAATGAATATTTTTGTAGAGCAATTTAAATTCTTGGGAGGACAGGATGGGATGTGAAAACATTGGCAGGTATATAAGTGAGAAAACAGAAAGGAACTCTATCCATCATGTCAAGCCAAAACATTGGTTCACCAATGTATTCTCATGCATTTGTATAGCAAATATTATATTCATAAATGGTCAGGGCCTCTGCAGAAACTCATTAGGTTAACATTCTTTGCCAAAAGTCGTGAGGGTGTTCCATAAATCTGCCTATGTGATCCTTCTAAAATTTTTTATATTTACACTGTGCATATGTAAAAAGGGGGGAGGGGTGTCAATGTATATTACTTTAAAATTAAGCAAGCATTTAATGGGATGGCTCACTGGGTTCAGGAACAAGCAAACCTTGAAAACACCAGAAGCCACTGGGATTTAGAAATTTGTTTTACTCTGGAAACATGAAGAATAACTGGCTTTAGGGAACTCGGTATTAGGAAATCGTGTGAACTATCATGTTTTATGATGGATATCTCATGTATCAATGAGCAAAATGATGCCCCTTCCTACAAAAATCCTAGGAAAGATTTGTTGCATTGTGAGTCCTAGGGATTCCATGGGCTGATTTTCAGACGCTAACTAGATCTTTCTTCCTTGTCTACCTTAGTCTGGTAGGTCAGCTAAAACTAGTTCTGCACCATCACAAACACCAAAGTATCCACTTAGGGTCAGATGGTGATTGTTCATATGGTGCTTTGGCCAGGAACTGAACCTGGGCCTCCTGCACAGAAGGTGAGAGTTCTACCCCTGAACCACCAAGTCCACATATTTCAAGTGTCCATTATTACATATTCATAATGAATAAAACATTATTCTAATAAAACAGGATTCTTTATCTTTTTCATTCTTGTCTATCCCCCAGTCTGCCATGTAGGTCAGGCCTCGAAATTGATTGGAAAATAGTCTTCCTTCTTCAAGGTTCCCATGGCTAAGAAATCAAGTAAAATTAACAATCTTTTCTTGGTAACTGCTGGCCTCGTGCTCAACCCATACCCCACGAGGCCACCAGGACTCCTTACGTATGTCTGCGTGGAAGGGCAGGCCCACTTTTCTTGTTGTCTTTCTTTTGCTAAAGGAATGACACCTACAGAAAAAGGCATCAAGAGTCTCATTGCATGGAACTTTCTCTATATATACAAGAAAGAGACTGATGGTATCTATCGGGACAAAATTCAACCGCTCACACAATCTACATATTTAGTAGATAAAAAAGCCCCGGAGTTCATCAACTCCCCCAAACATTATACTTAAATTAAAATAAAACATTTTGAAGTCCTCTGGATTTTATGGGGAGAGGGGTGAATGATTTGAAACAGTTCTGAAAAGGATAGCTTATACCTTCCGGACGGTCATGGCCTATGCGCCCATGCCCACTCGTAGCAATCCTACAGGACAGGGCAGAACTGCCCGGTGTCTTTCTGAGGCTGGGAGCAGAAAGCCTCCTCTTTTTCACTTGGATTAGCTGGTCTTTGACTTCTGACTTTGTGCCGAGCCCATACACCACTAGGCCACTCGGACTCCTTATCGTATGTCTTCACTGAACTCACTATCACAGAGTGCATGCCGACGCAGCAACCCCACAGGGCAGGCTAGAACTGCTGCTTTACGTTTCTGAGCGGCAACTCTTTACAGCAGGTATCCTCGAACTATGGCCCGTGGGCCACATGCGGCCCACCAAGGACATTTATCTGGCCCGCTGGGTGTTTTTGCCCCATTTGCTTTTTTACTTCAAAATAAGATATGTGCAGTATGCATAGGAATTTGTTCATAGATTGTATTTAAACTATAGCCCAGCCCTCCAATGGGTCTGAGGAACAGTGAACTTGGCCCCTGTTTAAAAAGCTTGAGGACTCCTGCAGGAACAGAAAACCCAATCTTTCTCCTGAGGAACCAATTGGTGATTTCAAACTGCTGATCTTGCAGTTGGCAGCCCAACATGTAACCACGATGCCGCCAGGGCCTTGGGGCAAAAATTCACTACCGCATACTCTCAGTCTTGATATTGATTTCTCAATTTTGGAAATTTCCTTTTTATTATGCATGGCCATAACTCTATAAATCAAGGATTAAACATCTCTTTGTCTAACCACTTACTAACCATAAAACTCAAACGCACTGCTACCGAATCAATTCTGACTCATGGGAAATTAAAAAATCTGTTTGGAAGGCATGCTGAATGCATGATTCTGTTCCATAAAGAGGAAATGGTCTCATTTAAAGGTTTAAATGCACACATTTTGACAGTCCCTTTATCTAATTAAAAATAAACAGAATCACCAAGGTACTCCACTTAGATATCGTAAAGAACATACAGAGCAACTAGGGGATCTTCTGTCTTCTTTAAACAGCTTTCCTCTTTTCTTGCCTACTTTGCTTTCTCCCTGTATTCATTTAGATTAAAGGTCCCGATGAAGTAGTTCCAGCACTGGATAGAATTGTGTCTGTTGCAAGTTAGTAAGGATGGTCAGAGCATTTTGGACTTTTGTAAGTGCTTTACACCCAAAGTTGTGGTGAATACTTGGAAGTAAATACTTGTCCTTCTTTTCTTTCTTTCTTTTTTTTTTTTTTAACAATTTATTAGGGGCTCATACAATTCTTATCACAGTTCATACATATACATACATCAATTGTATAAAGCACATCTGTACAGTCTTTGCCCTAATCATTTTCTTTTTCTCTTTTTACATTTTATTAGGGGCTCATACAACTCTTATCACAATCCATACATATACATACATCAATTGTATAAAGCACATCCATACATTCCCTGCCCCAATCATTCTCAAAGCATTTGCTCTCCACTTAAGCCCTTTGCATCAGGTCCTCTTTTTTCCCCCCTCCCTCATGTGCCCTTGGTAATTTATACCTTGTTATTTTGTCATATCTTGCCCTATCTGGAGTCTCCCTTCCCCCCTTCTCTGCTGTCCCTCTCCCAGGGAAGAGGTCACATGTGGATCCTTGTAATCAGTTCCCCCTTTCCAACCCACCCACCCTCCACTCTCCCAGCATCGTCCCTCACACCCTTGGTCCTGAAGGTATCATCCACCCTGGATTCCCTGTACCTCCAGCCCTCATATGTACCAGTGTACAGCCTCTGCCCTATCCAGCCCTGCAAGGTAGAATTCGGATCATGGTAGTTGGGGGGAGGAAGCATCCAGGATCTGGGGGAAAGCTGTGTTCTTCATCGGTACTACCTCGCACCCTAATTAACCCATCTCCTCTCCTAAACGCCTCTATGAGGGGATCTCCATTGGCCGACACTTGGGCCTTGGGTCTCCACTCTGCACTTCCCCCTTCATTTAATATGGTATATATATACATATACATATATACATATATACACATACATACACACACTTATATCGTTGTTGTTGTTTTTTTTTTTTGCATGATGCCTTATACCTGGTCCCTTGGGCACCTCGTGATCGCACTGGCCGGTGTGCTTCTTCCATGTGGGCTTTTTTGCTTCTGAGCTAGATGGCCGCTTGTTCACCTTCAAGCCTTTAAGACCCCAGACACTATCTCTTTTGATAGCCGGGCACCATCAGCTTTCTTCACCACATTTGCTTATGCACCCATTTGTCTTCAGCGATCCTATCATGGAGGTGTGCAGTAGCCTGTGTGATCGAGTGGTCCCAAAGGGATCAGTTACCAGGCATCAAAGAACAAAAAATCATATCATTGACTGTACACTTGTCCTTCTTTTCATCACTAACTTGAGGGACCAAATTTGACTTGGCTGAAAATTCTCTCTCTCTCTCTCTCTCTCTCTCTCTCTCTCTCTCTCTCACACACACACACACACACACACACACGCGCGCGCGGGTTATTTATCCATATGCTCAGTAAGTACTCATGGAACACCGTAAAAAGGTTCCTTCTACTTATTCCGGATAGAGAGTCATGAGACTTGTCTACTCCCTTACAAGTGATAAAGTACCCTTGGGCTACAGGATCTCCAACTCCAAAAGTTTTGCTACTGCTTCTCCCACTCTACCCAACCAGGGCCTCTCAATGTACAAGTCCAAACCAAATTTCAATTTGTTTGGGGACCTAAATTACAAAAGTTCAATGTTGTCTACCCACTTCTGCTCAAGTTGTTTTTATTGGGTACCAGTGATGTTATTCTGTCCCCCAGCAACCCCATGTGACCAAATAGAATGCACCCCCCATCTGCATGATTATGAATTAAACATGACAACAAGCCCCCTCTCCTCTGCTGTTGTTAGTTGCCTTAGAAGCAATGGCAACCCAATCCGCTTGCAATAACGCCATTTGCAGTAAAATACCGATGGCCTATAACATAGGAGCGACATAAACACTATGTAGATATGAAGATCCTTTTTGTCCTCAAAATCTTGTATAGCCCACAAAGATGAAGGACCTTCATCAAACATGTGGGGAAATTACCCCAATTACATTTTCCATGAACTTTTTGAAGTCCCCTTACGTATATGCAGTTGCACAATGTATTGGGGGCGTGCCTCGTGTCACTTTGCAATTTTAAAACGTGCATTCTCATTTCATTTTGCTCCTCCTCCTCTACCAATGAGTGTGTACTCGCGTGCGTGAATGTGTGTGTGCGCGAGCCAGGCACACACACGTGTATGGAAAGTTGCTAAGGGAAGTATCACTAGCCCAATTTCACAGGTGAGGTACCTGAAGCAAAGATTTGTTCTGAATCATGTAGCTATGTGGTTGGTTGGTGGTAGAAATCATACATTGCTTTTTCCCTCATCACCATCGTCTTCGAGGGCAAATATCATCTTCACCAATGTCTTTAAGGGCAATCCCATCATGCTTCCAGATTACCTTTAAGCTCTTAAGAACTAGCATCTATGGAGCACTGATTAACTGCCAGGCAGTATTTTAAGAGTATTAAGTGAATGAATTAGTGTAACTAGTACATCACCATATGAGGAGGATGTAGTGTTATTGTCTTTATTTTACTGATAAGGAAACAGAGGGGTCACGTAACTTGTCAAAGGTTATATAGCCATATATACAAGTAGCGGAGGCAAGATTTAAATCCAAGTAACCTAGCTCCAGAGCTTATCCACTAAACCATTCTATTGTATTGCCTCATGATGGGGGGCGCTTGCTTTTCTTTTTTTCTTGGTTCAGTACCTCAGTTGTTGGGACACACTGAGTCTACTGACACATTTCGGGGAAAGAGGTCCAGCCCGTGAAGAAAATGAGAAGAACAATGGAAACATCAGAAAGACTCCAACTACTTACTAAGAAATACACTGGCCAGGTTGCCTTATGGCCAAGATGCAATAGAAAGGATAATAAGTGACAAAGGTTAATACTGTGCAGTTCCTAGGGATTATGGACATGGGTATGAAATTTCCTAGCTCTCCGCTGTAATCACAAAACTCTGGAGTTTAATGGAAAACCTAGCCTTTGCGACTAGGCCAAGCCCTCCTTTGAGCCACAGTTCCTTGAAAGGGCTACTGGCAGATGCAGGACTCAAGGGCTCAACTGTGACAGCTTCTCTGGCATTTGTATCGGGCTGGGTCTTCCAGGACATTAAAACCCAGGGAAGACAGGGTTAAAGCACTCGTTAAGGCTGGCTTATGAACTCAGGGGTAGAAAGCTGCTCAGGAGCATTCAGTAGGCTCCAGCAGCAGACAAAGACTTGCAAGTAGGTCAGTATCCCTCCAATCCCACCCCCCCCCCACACACACACACACCGGTAGAGTTCAATCACAGGTATGAAGAGGTGTGACAGAAGCAAAGGCCCATCATATGACTTTCGCCTGAGCTTTCAAAAATGAAAAACCTTTATCATGTATTCCATAAGCTATCTTAAACTTTAGAAAATTGATGAAAAATGTGTGTGCCTTCACATCAGTACTGAGGCTATATACTTTGCGTGTGCGTCCGTTAGCGATGAATCCATGAGTCCATCAAAGGGAATTGAGTGGGAAACGGGGGGAATTTCCAGGTTTAAGGTTGTAACTTGACTGTCATCACTAAAACAAGGCGGTGAGTAGAAGAAGTGGAATATTTATCTGAAGACCTGGCCCTAGCGAACATGGGCATGTTAGCTTCTCTGTCCCTCAATTTGCTCGTCAAAGTGATCCATGCACTAAAAGCAATCACTGTGACTTCTAATTAGGACTAGGACGTGACTGCGGCAGGGTTTGATGAATGCCAAATACGTCCCAAAAGATGTGTACAGTTAAACACAGAAGAAGAAGCACTTCACACTTTACTGCACATCAAGTACCTAAAGGAAAGAATCCATCCTCGGTGAAGGACTTGAGAGGAAGTAAAGGTTGACTGGGGTCTTCCTCATGAATCACACCCCTTCCCTTTCTGACATTCCCTTTCCCTTGTTCGAAAAGTGTTGTCTCGTATCCAAAAATAGACTGGTGCACCTACGTGTAGAGCCCTGGTGGTACAAATGGTTAAGTGCTCAGCCGCTAACTGAAAGGTTGGCCGTTCAAAACCACCCAGTGACTCCATAGGAGAAAGGCCTGGAGGACTGATTCAATAGATTGCAGGCAAGAGAGCTCTACTCCTGCCACAGCTTTGCTAGAATGAAGTCAATGAAAGGAAATCCATGTGACGCTAATGACAAATGCCTGGGTGACCGAATGGAAACCCACGTCAACAGTGGACTGGATTGCCATTATCCTGACAGTTATAACCTAGAAGAAGAGAGAGTGTGGTCAGAAAGATCACCAGGCACTTCCACCAAGAAAGGTCCTTGATTCGACTACACATTTTGTTCTGTCGGAACATCTCTGCAAAGCCTCCTCTGTGATACTGCAGTGTAAGAGAGTCGCTGGTCCTGCAGCTCCCCGGGTCACGGAGAGGATCAGAGCCAGAGCACCTGGAACTCTCCTCTGAGAAGCCTCGGGCAGCCCATTACACTCATATTCTCTCCACGCAGCTAGTCCAGCTCAGACAGAAGCTGAGTGAAGGAGTTCAACCCGTATCCCCCACCCCAGCCCACCCTGAGTAGCTCCCCATAAATTTCCTTGATTTTCTTCATCCCCCACGTGTACAAATGCAACAGAATATTTCAATTTGGAGGGAGTGAATCAGGGGATGAGGTTTTCATCCAGAAAGATGGATGAAGAGCAGTAAAAGTTCTCAAGGCTCACTCTCTGTGAAGAGAGTTTCTGTGGGACAGGACATCCAACTTTTGGCCAGGCCAGGCTCCATTCATGTCTGCTCCCTGTCCACAGACCTTTGCTGGGTTTTAAGGACATGCAACCGGAATTACTAAGAGGCCAGGGTGCTATTTGAAACTAATGCTTGGAGTGAGCTGATGACTTAAAGTGGCTTTCTGCCAGAAGGACCTTTGCCACCACACTATTTTCGAGCAAGCTTGTTTAAAATGGGTATTTGAAAAATGGCCCATTGCTGTCTTTTTGGCACCATGCCTGGAAAAGGCTGATTTCATGGACATAGCTACAGGGCCCCTGGGAGTGGGCCTGGGGGTGGCCCGATTCCAGAGCAAGGGAAGACAGAGCACAATTGCTCTATGTCCTTCTCCGCTTAGTCCCCCAGCTGACTCCTGTTACATAGGCCAACTCCTAGGGTCTAGAACAGTGGGGGTGAAATCACGAACAATTCCTTTGAAAGGAAGAAGGATGACAGCGAACCTCTCAGATGGTTATTATTACCACGTGAGACAGGCTACAAAAAGAGGAATTCAAATTCGAGCTGATCAAGGTCCCTCACTGGCACAAAGGAAGTGTGGTTGGCTCAACCCAGCCTCTGAAACCCCTGGGACTAGTTCTGCTCTTTCCTATAGGGTCCTATGAGTTGGAATCAACTAGGTGGCAGTGTTTTGCTTTTGTATTTTGTTTTAAGTAACTAAGAGGTCACCAGTTTGAACCCACACAGGGACACTCCCAAAGGAACAGGCTTAATGGTCTATTGCCTTAAAGATGACATCCAAGACAGCCCTATGGAACAGTCTACTCTGTGACACATGGGGTCTCCAAATCACCAATCCACAGCAAAAATGAAAGAATTCAAGTTTATCACTTCCCAATATCAGTCTATGGAAGTCCAAAGACTGAAATAAAGCTGAAGAAGTGAATTGTTTCTATTCTTACTTGTGCTACACCCTCTATGGAGAAGAGGGAATACTGAGGCCATGTGATTTCTGGCACACCGTGACATCAATGTATTCTTGGAATATTATCAATGTTTCCCAAAGTGTGTGATACTGCCCCTCCCACACTGCCTGAGTGAGTACTGGAATGATGGGGAGGGGCGGACTGCAAAAGCAGATACTTACAGTTTATCCAGTGTGTGTATGCATGGGGGTGCAGACTGAGTAATTTTCCCCAGAAAAGGGAGCAATAAACCAAATAAGTTTGGAAACCTATGAATTGTAAATGATGTTCAAATTGCCCCCGGAGTAAAACCAAAACCAAACTCATTGATTTTTGTGCTGACTCATAACCCTATAAAACAGGGTAGAACTTCCCTGAGTTTCCAAGTCACAAACTCTTAACTGGAGTAGAAAGCCTCATCTTTCTCCTGAGGAGCAGCTGGTGGTTCTGAACCGATGCCTTTCTGGATGGCAGCCCAACGGGTAACCCGCATGCTACCAGGGCTCTGGACCCTGTGATAGATGGTCATTAATTTACATACTTCAAAAAGGACACCATGCATATACAACTGAACTAATTTTAAATGGAGGGAAATGGTAAATACAATAGAAGTGAATCACTGTGAAGAAGGAAGTTCCCTCCTAAGAAAAACGAAGAAAAGAACTTCAAGAGTTTCTCTGGGATGGAAAAAATGTCTTAGAAACTTGGCCGGCTCGGGATTGACTTTGACCAGGTTCAAGAAGTGTCGGCTTTCACACACTAGTGATGGCTCTTCCTTCATTACAAAGACTTCAGGACAGTGCACTTAGCAGATTATCAATGGGGAGGCCTCTAGTTATGGAGCTGTTTCCATGTGGTAGAAATTTACGGTAGATCCTTCATCATCAAAATTCACTATTACTTGCTAATATAATTTTCTACTCTTTTATGTCTGCTATGAGGAATTCTTTCTGCTTTTAGATGACCAGAGTGTGTCTCCAATATACAGTCAACTTTTGTGCTATTCTGGGTAGAGAAACAAATCCATGGACACACATATGTGTATAAGAAAGAGATTTATATACAAGAGCAATTAAACATTGAGAAAACATCCCAGTCCAGATCAAGTTCATAAGTCTGATATTATCTGATATCAATCTATAAAGTCCTCTTCAGACTCATGAGACACATGAAATGGTGCCAAATATAGATCACAGATCAGTGGGTAGAAAGTCTTTGGGTCCAGTGGCAGTGGAAACATCTCAGCACTGGCAGGGGTCTCTGCATCAGGGTGGGTTCATGTGTCTTGTCAGCTGCTATGTCTCCCAGGGTGTGAGCAGAGAGTGTCCCACCTCCATGCCCACACAGAAGTCTCATTGGCTATGATCTGATTGACAGACTAGACTCCACCCCTCCACTCAAAATCCTCTCAAATTGACAATTATATCACTACCACAACCTGGATAGGTCATTTTTCATCTCTAGCCCTCAGGGAGCTGTATAGGGCTATTTAAATGCCAAAATCCTTTCAAGTTCTAGGATTTCATATTCTTGTGCTATTTCTCTAGGATGACTCACTGGCTAATATTAAGTATCAACTGCAATAACCGCGTAACTGAGTGTTTGCTAAGGCATGGTGCAAATACCTATACTGTGCATGCAAACAAAGCTTCTGTATAAAAGAAATATGCAGAAAATGCAACATGGACTTTTTGTCTCATTCTATGGGATTGTTCATAGAAGTGAGGAAGTAGATTGGCTGGAGAATGCTGGAACACTAAATCGACTGTTGTTCAGTTGAACTGCTGATGTTGTAACTATCTGCCTAATCCACGGACTGACAGGGTTGGAACACTAGGTACTAGAAAACCTCATTAGACCCAGAGTTTGGCCCTCAGATTGTGGGAAGCACATTGTGTTCTTAGGAGTGGATTCACATCAGGAAATGCCCAGGGTTTGGAGACTTGAAAGATAATTTTGACAATGCTCCAGATTGACTGAACCCAGGCTATAAAACCATCCAGAGACAGTGAGCCAAAGCTAAACTTCAATATACTCACTTATAATGATACATAAAATTCATGATGGGACAGATTCTCACATAATCTTCCTGCTGGTGGATAACATGAGGAGCCAAAATAGAATCCACCCCTTGCTTAATTCCCATGGAAGCATTATCTACTCAAGGTATATGTTTTCAATGTTTAAAAGGGGCACACTATATCGCTATAAGTAGGATATTATAATAATCAAATAACACAGCATCACAATAATGGAAGAATCTAGAAAAGAAGAGTGAGAATGGTTGTTCAACATGAGGAACATCATCCAAGCCACTGTGGAAATACATGGAGGAGTTGTTGAACTAGCTAAGGTCTTGTGTCTATTGTCACCACAATAAAAACCTTAAAAAGCCAACACCACAGCAATAGCCACCATATACTGACGGATTCCGATATGACAAGCACTGAGCTAAATATAAATAGCATCCTTGGATTCTCACAAAAGTCTGGTTGGTAAGTGACCCAACAGAGAGAGATTTCTGAAGCTGTCGATCTTTCCAGGAGCAGACAGACTCATCTATCTCCTGTGGAGTGGCTAATGGGTTTCAGCCTTTCAGATAGTATTTCAATGTACAGGTAAGCCCCCCCCCCCCAAGTAAAACTCACTGCCATGGGGTGGATGCCAATGCATAGTGACTGTACATGACAGAGTTTATAATAGCCTCTCAGCTTCCAAGACCATTTCTCTTTCTCCCATACAGGGAAGTAACAGTGTTATAATAATGTCCCCAAATTACAGGACAAAACTGAGCCGTATGGTGGTAGAAATATTTGATTAACATCACAAAGCTGGGGATTGATAGGCATGAGATGTGAACCTCAATCAAGGAGGACATGGGACCTCACTCATAACCAGTAGGCATGGATGCCTCCCGCCCCGGTCTGGCTCAGGAGCCTTAGTAGGTAGCCTCTATGTACCTACTCAGCATGTAGGGCAGAGTGGGCAGAAGGGCCTTTCTCTTTTGTATCTGCTTTCGCCACTGCCATTCCCTCCAACCCTACACTCCCTGATTGACACATGCTTTCTTCAACTCTGTTCACCACTGTCAATCAGGCTCCTCTCCCGTCATTGTCCCCTGGGAGACACAAAGTCGGCCTCCCTTTTGTGCTCTCTTTTTGAAATTAAGGGGCAAAAACAAGCACAAACAAGTAAAGTTATCATTGCCAATATTCCCACCACCTCTTATTAATCACAATGAAGTTTTTGCACCTTGTGCCCAGTACATATTTCTAGTCATATACTTTATACAAAGTTCTCTCAATAATAGGTGCTTTCCTAGTTTTGTTGTGCTTCAACCTCCTCCAAGGGAATTTGCCTCACTCTGTCCCCCACCAAAATGGGATGTTGTTCTAGCTTACTCTCAGGAGACGATGTCCCGTCCTTAATTTTCAGTCTCAGCTAGGGCGTCTCTTATTAACCTTAAATAGCACGATCCTATATACCTTGCCCTCTTTATTTTAAACCAAGCAATCAACTCATTTCCGCCTGAAAGATGATACAGAATGGCATTGTGTGGGCTTCAGTGATGGCAGAATCTTCTCTCCACAATGCAGAAAGATTTATTTTCATTGAGAAGGAGATTGCACAATTGGACACAATTAATTACAGAGTGACCGTGGTAAATGTGAGAGCATTGCTTTGGAAAGAAGATACCTTGGAAACAGAAAAGTAACCCATTAGGAAGGCCCCTTCGGACATTTCTGAAAATCACAGCCATAAGTCATGATATCTGATAGCGATGATACTTAGTATCTATTTATTCAAAACAAAAAAATTATAAGGGGCATTGATTTATGGGTTCAAAGAAAGGTCCACGCCCAGAACTTTTTCAAAGGTTATCTGCTGAAAGGGTAAGACCACAAAATTAATGGAAAATAAGCTTCCCAGAAGAGGGGGAAATGTGGTGTGCATAGTAAATACCCAAGAAGTGAGCACAGAGAACAATGGTCAAAGACATCTTTTCTATCAAGTCAAAGAAGCCCTTTTCAGTCTGCGATACATTAAACTGCTGGGGTTGCAATTATGGAGTTATTTTTGTAGTTTATCCTAAATATATCTTTCTCATTATATACATAGCAGAAAATAGAAGCGATATTATAAGGTAAACGTCTTTGCTATTTCAGATCAAAACAGACACAAAGAATCTCATCACATGGATTATAGGAAATCAACCAAATGACTGGCTCCCCCTCCTGGCCTTCCTAGGAACGACATCAAACACTCCTCAGGCTTCAGCCCTTCAAATGTCCTTTTCAGGTACCACTTGGCCCATCCCTACTCCACATAGAAATTTTTCATCTTCCTGTCTTCCTGTCCACACTGTATAGCCATCTACCATTCCTTTCAAGGAAATCATTTCGCTCACCACTAGCAGTGATAGTCCAATGGCTGAAAGAATACTGGGTCAGGTACATTCTGAGTACTTGGTGACCTCCGAGACAATAGGTCACAAAATCCAATGAAAAGATTTTTGTTCTGATCACAACCCTAACATGTGCTCTCATCCCCTTAAAACAATAAATATACTAAGATATTATAAAAATGAAATACAAGATCAGAGGAGGGAATTGTATAAGAGCTTGAATTCTGAGCACCTGGTTTACAGAAGGCTATGGATGACAGTGAAAACCTTGAATCTATTTATAGGATCTCCAAGTGGATTAAACCTTCAATAAACACCCTCAGAATATTGACTAGGGGTGTGAACAGTCTTGCCCCCAGACAGAATGCATTGGAAAGTGGAGCTATATTATTACAAATACAGCTAGGTTAGTATTTCACACAGTATCATTCTTCATCTATTTTCTTTTGGATTGAAACTTTTCTGTCTTTTCTTGTTTGTTTGCTTTTTAAAAATACTTTTATTGGGGGCTCTTACATCTCTTATCACAATCCATACATTCACCCAGTGTGTTCATTTGCCCATATGCTGCCATCATCAGTTTCAAAGCATTCTCTTCCCACTTGAGCCCTTGATATCAGCTCCCCATTTCTTAACCCCTCCCTCCCCTGCCCACCCTCCCTCACAAATTCTTGATAAGCCACAGACTACTATTTTCATATCTTCGTATCTTCATCGTCTGCCGTAGTCCCTGACCCACTTTTCAGTCATTCGTCCCCGTGGGAGGTGGCTCTAAGTTGATCCTTGAAATCAGTTACCCCTTTCTCTCCCCACCCTCCCATAATCCTCCTGGTATCTCTACTCTCATTGTTGGCTCTAAAGGGTTTTTCTATCCTGGATTCCCTGTGTTTCGGGTTCCTATCTGTAGCACTGTGCATGCTCTGGTCTAATCTGATTTTTAATGTAGAATCGAGGTCATGATAGTGGGGGGAAGGAAGCACCAAAGAACCAGAGGAAAGTTTGTGTTTCACTGGTGCTCTACGGCCCCCTGACTGGCTCATCTCTTCCCTATGACCACTCTGTGAGGGGATGTCCAATTGTCTACAGATAGGCATTGGGTCTCCACTCCATGCCCCCGCCCCATTCACCTTGGGTATGGTTTTGTTCTGGGTCCTAGATGCCTGATACCTGATCCCATCGACACCTCGTGATCACACAGTCTGGTGTGCTTCTTCCATGTGGGCTTTGGTGCTTCTGAGCTCTGTGTTTTCTTTTGTTCATGTTAGGTTTTCTGGGTGGGTGGAGTGGGGTGGGTGGGTATGATTTTCTTTATAGAAGTCCAGGATAGGTAATCCATATACAGTAATTGAATTAATAGTTTCTTAGGGTTATGGCAGGAGAAGTGGGGGTGGGGAGAAATGAAGAGCTAATCATAATGGGTACAAGAAGGAAGGAAATGTTCTAAAATTGATTGTGATGATGAATGCACAACTCTTTTTAAAATTTATTCAAACTATTGAATTTGTGGTGTGTGAATTTTTTGCCATAAAAACCCTTATAATTAACTTAAAAACAAACTCATACAGTGTATACAGCCACAGCCTGTATTTACTAATACAGGGACCACCAGTCACTCCAAGTACTAAGATCTTATTCTCTTGGTGGCAACTCCTCTTTCTCCAACCCTCTTCTGATCCCCACCCTCTTTCCACACCTTACTTGAATTACAAGCTTCAGTCAATACCTTTAAAGTTGACTTCTGTCCTTACCTCTGTCTTCCTGCCTGCCCTCGACTTTGGAGCTCCCCTTCCCAGGTTAGAACTCTGAACCCCGACTACAGCCCACCTGTTAAGACACACAACTTGGCTAACATCTTCAAGATGAGTACCGAACTCAATACTCTGATTTCAGGACACAAGAAGCTGGCATGACAATATTAGGATGACACTCCTCCAATCGATTCTGTTTATCTTCATCTGCTATTGGGTATAGAAATCTTTGATGTTAGAGTTTCACTGGAAGAGATCTTTGAAACTATCTCATCCAGTGAGTCCTAAGCATTGTTGGTCTGGAAGAATCTCATGAAGGTGCTTATTAAACATCCAGATTCTTAGGCCCTAACAGCAGAGCTACACATTCAGAGTTTCCAAGCATGGATCCCCAGAATCTGAATGTGATTCACTGTAAAGTCTGATTGAGAGTCAGATTATCCACACTTCTGATTTTACACATGGGGAACCTGACAGAGGCAATAACTAAAATGCAAGTATCATGATTCTTGGCCCTTAGTTTTTTCCATCCTACCACATTCACTCCTGCTGGAGAAATAATTTAGAAGTGCCTTGCCTAAGAGTCAGCTGTGTAGTCCATTATAAGTGTGTTCCTTTGGAGTGGCCTATATGTTGAATTCTCCCCAAAACCTACTACTGAAGACAATTATCTCATGGTTATAAGCATTACTGTAAGTTTTAAGGGGCTCCTCGCATCACCACTCCAAAAAAAAATTAAAAAGCACATGGGCCCAAAGAAGAAGAGGATAACAATTTCAGCAACATCTTCAAGCATGGGAGAAGTAAAATGGCAAGATTTTTTCGGTTCTCTTAGGCATTTGTTCTCCTTTCTTTATTAGATTACAGGTTATACACTGAAGAGTCCAAGTGTCTATTCTGATAGTCACATAGAAGTCCCAGCTCAACTATAAGCAACCAAAGGAAGGAAATATCCAAAACTGAACTATAACTTACATTAATTATCAGAAGAGACAAAGACCTTTTTTCTTTATATCACAGATAAACTGTTTGAAAGCAAAATTAGTAGCAAGCCCAGATAGTAATTTGCTTCAAATGAAATGGCAGTGACTAGATACTATAAACAACTGGGGATGTCAGATACTTTCAAGTGTTTTTTGCCTGGACAGGATGAACATTAGGTCTATTATAGCATTATTATGCTCTCTCTCTCTTCGTAAAAAAACAAAAACATGAAGACCCAAAACCCCAAAACAAACTCACTGCTATCAGTTCAGCTCTGCTGCGTGGCAACCCTATCAGACAGGATGGAAATGCCCCTGTGGGTTTCTGAGAATAATTCTCTACAGGATTAGAAAGTCTTTTATTTTCCT
Organism: Tenrec ecaudatus; assembly: GCF_050624435.1. NCBI lineage: Eukaryota > Metazoa > Chordata > Mammalia > Afrosoricida > Tenrecidae > Tenrec > Tenrec ecaudatus. Next base: position 148,986,533 of record NC_134548.1, read on the forward strand.
CTCAAGCGGTTGATGGTTTCGAACCGCTTACCCTGAGGTCAGCAGCCCAATTTGTGAACATACAAAGGGGCTTCAGAAAGTTAGTGGAAAAATAGAAATCAAAGATAATTTTTTCATGAACTTTTTTTGAAGCCACCTCATATTAAGAGAAGAGGGCCCAGGGACGTTTTGAGAAATAGCAAGTGTGTGGGGAGGAGATGAGCCACTCAGGGTGCAGTACAACACAGATGAAACATACAACTTTCCTCTAGTTCTTTAATGCTTCTTCTCCCCAACTATCATGACCCCAATTCTACCTTACAAATCCGGCTAGACCAGAGCATATACACGGGTCCAGATAAGAGCTGGAAACACAGGGAATCCAGAACAGATAAACCCCTCAGGACCGATACTGAGAGTAGCCATACCAGGAGGGGAAGGGGAAGGTGGAGGGAGAAAGGGGGAACCAATCACAATGACCTACCTTTAACCCCAGGGGGGTGGACAACAGACAAGTGGGTGAGGACAGGCATCAGACAGTGTTAGACATGAAAAAATAGTAATAATTTATAAAATATCAAGGGTTCATGAGGGAGGAAGGGTGGAAGAGGGATGGGGAAAATGAGGAGCTGATACCAAGGGCTCAAGTAGAAATAAAATGTCTTGAAAATGATGATGGCAACAAATGTACACAGCGTGCTTGGCACAATGGATGGATGGATGGATTGTGAGAAGAGTTGTATGAGTCTCCAATAAAATGATTTTAAAAAGAGAGAAATAGCAAGTGACAATTGTTTACAAATATGTGACAGATACACTGGACTTATATAAATAGAGTGGACATAGATGCAGGTAGGGGAACATCCTTCCATGGCCATTGCCCATGAAACCCCAGCTCCTTAAAACCCAAAAGTTTGTGCACTGTGCATAATTGTTGGAGGCAACAGTCAGTGATTTTCCTTGACTTCTCTACTTTCCAAACCATTGCTATTTTGCTCCCCTAGAATGAAAGAACAACGACATAAGCTTGTAATTTAATGAAAACACTGCAGCAGCCCACCTATCTTGGCCTCTCTCCAGATCCGGGGTGCTCCCATGGCACATGGTCCTACATTGTACACATTGAAATGCAACGATAGTCCACAAGTGCTCTGCAGGAAACGCCTATGCCTCATCCATCAAGCTCCAGTACCTAGATAGTGTTCCCAGTACATGTTTACTAAACAAATAGATGAGCAAATGAATGAGAAAAGATGCTGCCTAGACATGATGTGATAGCTCACTCTGTGCCACCATGAATGTAAAGAGTAAAACAAGCAGAAAACAAAACCCACCATGGGGTTTGTCTACATGACACCAACCTAGCAATCTAGCTATTTCTGTCATTCTTGGAAATAACACAATAATTCAGCATTGGCTTGATGGCAGTTGAAGGCCATGGCACACCTGACACTATTGTCCAGGCCATGAAAAATGCCCACAGGCCCCGGCCTTTGCCTTTAGCCCTTAGGAAATGGTCTGGCATCTGGAATTGTGTGGGGTTTTGAGTAAGTGTTCTCAAAAGGAAATCACAAGGCCTCGATTAGCATGATCTCGCTGATCCTCAAGGCAATAACAAAATGTTACTTATGAGGAAACAATTACTAAGACTGCAAAGTGACCTGCTTCAAGTTATTAAGTTAATTACCAACTCAGTTAACATTTGACATTGCTTGACTTCCTCCTGCCTAAATTGCTTTCCTTGACCTCCATGACCCTAAACTCTTCACACTCTTTTCCTCTTCTCATGAATTTAACTGTCTGTCCAAATGAATGCCTTGAAAGTTAGAGTCAATTATTTGCTTCACTGCAAATTGCCTTTATCGATGGATTGTGCCAGTGTGCTCACATGCACTTGGGTGGTTGCTGGTCGGAATAGCAGCAGCTGCACCACAGCCAACACAAGCCCGAATTCGCGAGTCAGAATAGAAGCCAGTTGTCATTTGGGTTGACTCCAGCTCCTGGGGACCCCATGTGTCTCAGGGGAGGGCTGTACTCCAAAGAGTTTTCAAATGTGTGCATGTGGGGTTTTTTTGGGGGGGAGCAGAGAAAGTGTGTGTGTGGGGGGGGGGTTGGGTTTGCCAGGCCTTTTTTCCAAGGGGCACTAGATGTGGACTATCGTTGCATTTCAATGTGTACAATGTAGGACCATGTGCCATGGGAGCACCACAGATCTGGAGAGAGGCCAAGGTAGGTGGGCTGCTGCGGTGTTTTCATTAAATGACAAGCTTATGTCTTTGTTCTCTGCGTAGACGCAAACCTTCAACCTCTTGGCTAGCTCCCTAACATTTTAATGATTTGCTCCACTTGGGGATTATTTCTGCAGCTCAAATGGATGCTCTCAAATCCTGGCTCTGACAGGGCTACAGTTGTAACCCTGAGCTTAGTAGCTTAGCACTTAGATTCTCCGTACCTTAGATCTTTCATATTTAAAATTAGTAGAAAACTAAAATAAAACAGCTATAATAGTAAAACCTAGAAAGATTGAGAAAAATTAAAGGATGGGAGGATGAATGGACAATGGATGGATAGATGGATGGATGAAGAAATGGAGCAAACTCATTGCCATTGAATTGAATCTTGCTCATAGTGACCCTAGAGGAGAGTAGAACTGCCCCTGTGGGTTTCAGAGACTGAAACTATTTACACGAGTTGACAGCACCATCATTCTCCCACAGATGGGTTTAAACTGCTAACCTTAAGCTTAGCAGTTCCATGTATAATTCGCTATGCCACCAGGGTTCCTCAGACAGATAAAGAAATGCCTGCAATTGAGCCTGAAACATAATAAGCAAACAAGCAATGTCAATTATTATTAATAATATGATACCATGCATACATTTCCATGGAGCTATGTGACATTCCAATTTCATCTTACATGACCTTAGCGGGTGCAGAGTTGGACAAAGCATTGAAACATCTACACTGGTGGGTGTGTGCATCCTATGCATCTTTTTCACGGAACACAGTCCCTCAGTATCCATGGGGATACCCATGGTTCTGGGACTTCCTCAGATATCAAAATCTATGGCTGCTCAAGTCCCTTAAAAAAATGGTGCGGTATTTGCACATTACCTACGAGCAAGCCCCAATACATTAAATAGTGTCTACATTTCTTATAACACTTAATACAATGCAAATGCTATAGAATGACTACTTCAGTGCGTTTTAGGGGACTCCTCCCCACGCCCACAGACAAAGGGTACCTACACTACAAATAGCCAGTGAAGGAGACATTAGACAAAAATTGCTCAACCAACCAGTCCTGGAGAGCACCGGGGGTTCTGTAAATGGCGGAAGAGTCCAGCAGAGTATGTGTACACATCACCTCATTCACAGTGATTCAGTACCTAGCAAATTGAAGCTTAGCTTTTTGAACCTCTTTCTTCCAAATATTTTCAAACGGCACTTGGCAGAATCTGTGGATGTGGAGCCTGGATGCAGAACTCGCAGATATCAAGACCCAGATGTATTCAATGGTTTTCCTTCAAACTTCACCCCCTCCTGCCACATCCTATTCCCTTTTGTTACCAGCCCATAGCTACAACTTCAGCCGTGGCGTTCAGCACCTCAAATATATTTTTTAATGGGATCCACATGGGAATATGGTGACCTATCAAAGCTCCTGCCAGAGTGAAGTGATACGAACTTGGATCACAGCACACCTAGCAATGTCTGCCACATGGCACATTTCATGACAGGGTTCTGGGGACCCTATAGACCAGTGGTTCTCAACCTTCTTAATGGTGCGACCCTTTCATACAGTTCTTCATGTTGTGGTGACCCCCAACCATAAAATTGTTTTCATTGCTACTTCATCACTGTCATTTTGCTACTGTTATGAATCATCATGTAAATAGCTGATATGCAGGATGTACTTTCATGGTTTCAAATTGAACATAATTAAAGCATAGTGATTCATCACAAAACAATAGGTCATTATAAATTGTGAAATATTTATTTCTAATGACAAATAACTGACATTTTGTCTTGAAGCATGGTGTGGCATGAGTAATAGTCTTCATGCCGGGTACCCGTATGTGGGTGTATCTGCCTGTGGGCAGGCCCACCTGGAGAGGACAGAGGAGCAGTGTCTCAGTTCCTAAGACCATTGGAAATAGGTGTTTTCCGATGGTTTTAGGCGACCCCTGTGAAAGGGTCATTCGACCCCCCAAAGGAGTTGCGACCCCCAGGTTGAGAACTGTTGCTCTAGGAGAAGAGGCTAGGGCCAGGTTGGGAAGGGAGCAAGTTTGTGAAAACTGAACAGTGACTAAGCAAGTCTAGAGAAGAAGTGATGTCCTTGACTTACTGTTGGCAAACATACCATGGCCAGCCAGAATAATAGACAACTCATTCTCATACTGTCAGAATGCTCCTTAGAAGTGAGACTGGCAAGCTCCTTTGTCTCATGTTGTTTGGGTATATTATCAGGAAGAACCAGGCCACAGAGAAGGGCATCATGCTTGGTAGAGAAGCAGTGATAAAGGAAGGCTGGCATCGTGACAATGGCACAGGACCAGGAGTTGGTACCGATTCAATGGTACCACATCATAACATCCCAGAAAGGAAGCAGCTCCCATCACTAGTCATCAAGGAGATCAGCAGCAGCATCACCACAAGGAACCCTCGCCCGGTCTACGTGAACTGCCGGCTCCCCAGTGGGACAGAGAACAATAAACTCCAGCACCTCAATAAAGCTTACCAACAGGAAGATCCTGAGGATGTGTGTTTTCATGGATTACTTACAGTGAAGAGCGACTCTTCGGGGACCTTTCTCCATAATGCTTTACTCCAAACATGTGGGTTGTTTTCCTCCTAGCTCAGCCCCGTTGGGATTACACTGCTCTCGCCAACTTATTGCAAATTATTCCAGAAGTGATGCTCTCGGCATTTGAGATATTGTATTTTCTCCTCCTCTTACAGCCTTACATTTTGCTTCTTTTTAATTCTGACGACTAGTTGGTTGTTGGGTGTTTGGTTTATTTCTTTTGTAACGATTACTATTTTTCTCTCAAAATTGATCTGCTGCATCTACAAAGATAGCTCGATATTTTTTTTGCCTGCTGATCACGAGGTCTCAGGCAATAGAGGCATGAAAAAGTCTCTGGCAGCCTCGTTTCCTTTCCACCCAAAGTCAACTTGCTCGTCTCCCTCATGCACAGAAAGGGGATGGGAAGGCTTGCCTGCTTCATCAGTCCATTGTGGGACAGGACATGTGAAAGGCAAGGCCAGCGGGCAACAGTCACTGCTGGCAAGAGCAGAACCCCATGCCTTTGAAGTCAACATGACAGGAGACCCATAAAACACTTCTTTCTACAAACTTTGGAAATACCATACAGTTCTATTTTTTCTAGGTGACTTCTATTCCCAAAGGTGAACTCTGGTCTAGTTGGCAGGAGTGGGGACTACTGAGTAGACGTCTCTTCTGAAACCTTTGGCTCAGGCTCATCAGAAGGATACAAGGTTGTGAGAAGCCTAGCAAGAGGACAGGTGAGAATAAGGGAACTGGAAAGAGGTGAGGAAAATGGCAAAAGCCAATGCTATCTTTACCGTGCAGCCTCCACTCCTGGGCTCTGTTATGTAGATTGCTGTTACACATAATGTCTCCATGACTCCAGATTTGACTTCGTGGTACCACTACAGCCCATATTCCCTGAGCACCTGCTGTGGCTCTGGGGCTTGAAAGAGTAGAGGCCTGATTCTTGTCCCAAAGGCAGTTCCTTCCTATCTGATGGAAAACTCATCCTCTATTATGGCCTCAACAGCTGGTTTGAGGCTCTTGGGACTTAAATGTTACTGGGAGGCACCATTCTTTGTTAGCCCATGTGAGTGGAGCCTTTCCCTACAGCAATAAGCATGACAATGTTTCAGAAAATACTACAGTAATATAAATCTCCAAGGTGTAGTGGTTATGTTGGACTGCAAGACTCACTGTCTGAAATTCATAACCACTAGAAGCTCCAAGGGAGAAAGTCCTGGTTTTCTACTCCCATAAACAGTGACTGTCTCAGAAACTCACAGGGGGGTTGCTAGGAGTCAACATTGACTCATGGCAGGGAGAGGAATGTGAGGGAATAGACCCAAGGGAGGACTGAGGGGAAAATAGAGCTAAATACCATCGTGGAAGACTTGGACACTGGTGTTAACTCTTCGCAAAGAGATTAGAGATGCGTAGTATTTCATTGTTGTTCATCAGTTCCCTCTTCTTTGAAACTTCCGGGTAGATTCAAACCGCCAACCTTTCAGTTAGCAGCCACTCACATAGCCCTTGTATCACCATACCTCCTCATTCTCAAACTCACAATTCCGCTAAGCAGCAATAGGCCCGAAATGCTGTTCACCCCGAACCGTATCCATTGCCATCGAGTCATCGCTACTCATAGTGACCCTGTAAAGGACAAAGTCGAATGGCCCCATTACTTAAGTCCTCTCATGGAATATCTAAGTGGTAGGATGGAATCACCGTGTTGACTCACAGCCAAACGCTTTAACCACTGTGCCATCAGGGCTCCTTTAAATGCTACCCAAGTGATCTCATTTACTAAAAACCCCAGCCATGAATTTCTAGCTTCTCTGTGAGAAACAATACCTGGACCCAGCAACAAAGTCCCACGAGGGCAGGGGTTCTCAACCTGTGGGTTGTGCCCCCTTTGAGGGTCGAACGACCCTTTCCCAGGGTTCACCCACTTCATAACAATAGCAAAATGACAATTATGAAGTACCAAGAAAAATAATTTTATGGTTGGGGGGGGCACCACAACACAAGGAACTGTATTAAAGGGTCGTGGCATTAGGAAGCTTGATAATCACTACACTAGGGCTGTTAATATGCCCTGCCAGCTGACAGTCTCTACTTGAGGCTGCGCCCTGAACGTAATGACTGCCATTCGGCACATTTTCTCTCAATTCAAAGTATGATAAAAAGGTTGCTACTGAGGAGCACAAGTTAGAGTAATCAAGCTCGAAACTGTGATCGCAATGCAAATTTGAGGCGACCCTATGTGAACAGACTGGACAGGAGAGCCCAGCCGAGACAGCCAAGGATCTTCGGAAGGACTCAAGGCTCTACGTACTTTCAACGCCTAGAGATACTCCGCCTGCCTCTCAGTGTCTGTGCACACTGATGGTCCGACATTTCCTCTCTCCCTTCTCGCCTCTTTTCCTTCCTATCTTCTCCTCTTCCCCATCTGACATCAAAGAGATGTTCCGGACTAGAATCAGACCAGTCTCAGCCTGTTATGTGTCCCTTCCATCATCTAACACAGAGGAATTCTGGAACACACCTCCTCCCCCACTATACCTGATTCCCTCTGCCACTTTGTTCCTCCTGGCAACTGGGAAATGACCACAGTGACTTAAACTGGATGTCAGTCATGTAGGCTTCCGTGCCTGGTTCCCATGGTTACAGAGAGAACTCTGCCATAAGAAAGGGAGTGGAATCTAGGCAAACAAGCTGCCAAAGGCTTGTGACACAGAAGACAAGGTTAGCAGTGGTGAGTAGGCATGTGATGGACAGAGAGACTAGAGTGACCAGAATAGGTACTGGGCTAACCCCGGGGATGGGGAACAAATTTTGGGGGAATTCCCATCATCTTTTCATTCCAATATCCTTGAACATTTGAAGCTCCCTTGTACAGGTGTCCCAGGAATCAGCTTGGCCGGGGGAGCCCAGCCCGATGAAGGCCAAACACAGAGCCAGGGGCCCTATCCCTGGAGGAGAGAACCAGAGATCAGAACTTCTGGGCAGTATTTTGAGGAACTACTTTGCAGTTACTACCATCCACAACAATGCTGGGCTACTAATCAAAAGGCTAGTGACCCATTACAAACCTCAGAAGAAGGGCCTGGCCACCTGCTTCAGAAAGATCACAACCCTGAAACTCTGGAGAGGACAGTTCTACTCGAATGAGTGACAATCAGCTCGCCATGGCCCCTGGTAAACCATCGGCGACAATATGGATTGCATTTGAGGAGGTGTTGAGCAATTCTTCTTGCTCTTGCTCAGGGCTGGCAAGTCCATTTTCCGCTTGTACTGACCCCATGTGACAGAGTTCCACTGCCCCCATTGGGTTTCCCAGACTGTAACTCTTCATGAGAATAGAAAATCCCATCTTTCTCCCTCAGAGAGCTAGTGGTTTTGAACTGCAGACATTGTGGTTAGAAGCCACTATGCCACCAGGGCCGCTGTGATACCACCATGGCTCCTTAAAGCATTCCTAGGGCACAGCACTGTTTGCAAAGCATTCTGGAGCCCTTGAAGATGAAATGGAAAGTGGTGTTATACAGGACCTGGAAAGATAAACCAACCAGCCGCAGGTATCATAAGGTGGACTGCGTCATGATTTCACACGCTTGTTAACAAAGTTAAGCGAAGTAGGTGACAGGATACACTTACTCACTTTGCTTTCCCTTTCTTTGTTCCATGCTGGTCTGCAGGTGGCCAAGAGACCTTATGTCCAACCAGCAGAAGGTCCCTTTGGGCAAACAGGTGATGCTCCCATGCTCTAGCACAGACGAGAGTGGAGCAGATGTCTGAAGAGGGCCTGGGGGATGAAGAGTTAACCTGTGGGCCTACTTGATTCCCCCTCCGTCCATCAGATAAGGAGCTCTGGTGATGTAGTGGTTACACATTGGGCTGCTACCCTGAAGCTTGACTGTTTGAAACGACCAGCTACTGCAGGAGGGTTTCTAACCCCAAAAAGAATTACAGCCTCAGAAACCCACAGGGGCAGTTCTCCCTTAGCCTTAGAGGGGTGCTATCAGTCATCAACAACTTGAGGGAAGTCAGTCTGGTTTCCCACTCAAATGCATCCCAGAGAATCAAATGAGCAGAAACACAAACCAAGAGCCGGAGACGGGTTTTCAAAGGGGCCCTGATACAGCTTTCATTAGCATGGATAATCAAGAACGGATGCAAGCTCTAGACTCCGGACAGACCCTTGGAAAGCAAAACTCATTTTTATAAACACCTTCTGGCCCTGATTTTAAGAAGGGGGCAGGGGACTGCTATTGTTCTGCATGCTGCTTATCAACACTCGGGGTTTAGGGACACATTAGAACGGATCTCAAGTCAGAGCAGATTGGATTCATTAATGAAATTGGATCACCTCTCTAAACATCAGAGCAAACTGTGTTGTAACAAGAAACCTTACTTCCCCCACTTAGTTAAGCTGGAAAATTAATGTTACGTGCTTCTGAAGCAACACATAATGAATATGATGAATTTTCATTATCTCACTAAAAAAAGTGATTCTTTATGTTTGTATTCCAAATTTACAGCAAGTCACATTTCATGTGCCAACACCACTGCACTGGTTTAAGACCTCACTATCAATCTGTGGGGCACTTTCACCAAGTTCGACCTGGAATTGATTAGTGCTTTCTGAAGAAGGGGAGGGGGCACGCACGTGTAGCAAATTGCTACGTTCACAATAAATCAAGTTATTTGGGGAGCTTAAATATGCACATTTCCCAAGGGGGGGAAACACCAACAACAGCCTTTGCCTGAGTTGCCTTTTGGAGACACAGATACCCAAACAGATTCTGTTCTTACAGAGCAAATTTGAAATCAGGGAGTAAAGACACCCCACAATTTAGTAGGGATTCTATAGTGATCAACTGGGCAGAGTCGATTTCCAAGTGACCTCTTTAAAGGTCTCAGACCACAAGGTTCAAGCCAGTACCTGGGAATGCACAAGGAAACAATGCTCTACGCGGATGATCCAGTTCCAAGCGTTCCCTGAGGTGGGCAACCATCACCATGATCTCACTTGAGAACCTTTTCAACCCTCCGGCCCCACTAGCAGACCCCCCAACAGTCCCCAGGCCCTAGGGACCACCACAGCTCTACTTCTGGGCTCTAAGAATTTACCTGTCCTGGACAATCATTCCCTTTGGCATAAACCAAAAGGTCACTGCCATTGAGTGGATTCTGACTCATTGGGACCATATAGGACAGGGCAGACGTGCCCCTGTAGAGTTCTGAGACGAACTCTTTACAGAGCTAGAAGGCCTCATCTTTAGCCAGCTGAGTGGCTGGTGATTTCCAATTGCTAACCTTGTGCCTAGCAGCCCCAAACATAAACCAGGATGTCACCAAGGCTGCTCTGGTTTGCAGAAGGGTTTTGGTTTTCGTTTTGAGGTACCACACTGGGCTTTTCCCTCTGGGACACAATTAGTCAGTAGGAACTCTTGAGGTGGTCCATTTGAAAAGCTGGGTCTTTGACTAAATCAGTCTGATTACTTCCTTGGAAGAAACTTCCTGAGGGGCTTTGCTGGTGGACGTAGGGAGCTGCTGATACACAGGCTTTCCCACCAGGCTGCATTCTCTCCTCCTCTGTTGGTTTGGGAAGGGGAGACAGGGCCAATATAAACACCCCAGGCAGTGCCAGTATGTTTCTGACAACCTGCATAGCCTGGTAGACTCGTGAGCCCAAGAGAGTATGTAATAAAGCTCTATCGTGTCTTACAAGGTACAGTCTGTGCGACCAGGAGCAACATTATTGACCTCTCTTAGGCTCACTTTTCTCAGTAAAACAGAATTTATTATTGAGGACTCAGTGAGGTACAGAAACAGAAAAATAGATCCACAGATGATTACTACCTAAGTGAGCAAGCTAACTACTAATCACAATAAATAGTATCTAAAACCAAGTGTCTATTGTGTGCTCGGCTCTAGATTTCACATCTGATGGTAGCTAGGAGACCAGTGGAACTCTGGTGGCATGATGGGCTCAGCACAGAGCTACTAACCAGAGGTTGGTGATTTGAACCCACTAGCTGCTCTGCGAGTGAAAGATGAGGTTTTCTTCTCCCCGTAAAGAAAGATCTATCACCTCAAAACTCCACAGGGGCAGTTCTACCTTGTCCTATAGGGTCACTATGAGTCAGAATCCACTCGAAGGCAGTGAGTTTTGCGTACTTACAAAGTGCACCTCATGAAGAGGAAAACTAAAATTCTGCATACCAAGAAGAACAATGCCTCTGAAAGCTCTGGGTATAATTAGATGACGTGATTTCTGATTGAGTATGTGAGCCTGAAATCACATCAGTAAACACCAGCCCCAGATTAATTTCTTGACGCACAAGATGCTTTGACATTCTCAGGAAATTAAAATTCAAACCTGTTCTTTCCACAAATAATACTATGCATAAGTCTATGAAAATCAATATGTTTCACCCTGAGTGTCTGCCAGTCTGTTTCTCCAGTAATGCAGCACCAGCGATTCATGAACAGCATACAATGAAACCTATAAATCCATAGCCCTTTGGTTTATAAAAAATTCCAGCAAATCATTTGTAACAAAAGATCTAGGAAAGACCAATGCCTACCATCAAAAAGGTACTTTAACCATAATCTTGTCAAATTAAAGAACACGTATTTGATAAAGAATGGGTGAAAACTCTGACCAGATTTCTGAAGGTAGTCGTCACTAATAAAAAGTTCAAAGTCAAATGTTTCATCAACTGGGCACACACAGTCTATTTTGTAGGAGGACAAAAGCAATTGTTATAGGTCTCTGTATTGGGAATTTAAGTCCATTCTCCAGTGTGATGTACAGTAAATTGAAGTTTAATAGTACTTATAACTATAAATCAGTGGGTTCCCAGCAGAAATTCATTTATATAGGATTTCCTATATTCTTTAGGAAACAAACAAAGAGTCATTCAAATCCCTGATTTATGACACTACTGGAGCCTCATAAAAGAACATCCAGGTGAGAGAGATTGGAGTCCCTAATATTAACCATGGTTGCAGGAATGAGTGTGTATCATTAGCTTGAGATTAACATGCGTTCTTTTTTGCTCTTACTCCTAATCAACAGCCATCTGAAAGATGGACATCTGGGTTCCAGTGAGATCCGGGGATTCCTACGCCAATGTCCATGCTCTCATGAAAGGATGATTCCCTTGGGGATTATGCTCCATTTCTTCCAGCAATCGGATTTGGGATCCAGACAGGAAGAACACTAGACACGTGGTCCAGAAGACTCAGGAGGGCCCTGCAGGACACAAATGGCTTGCATCTGGTTGGTAATCAAAAGGCCTGGACTTCAAACTCACCCTTGTGGTACTGGGGAAGAAAAGAGCTGAAAGTCTACTTTGAAAAAGATTAGAGGCAAAGAGAGTCTATGGAGCTCGGACCTACTCTAACAATTCTGGCCACCATGAGTCATAGTTGACTTGATGGCTCAAGACAACATTAAAAGTATGGCTCAATAGATTTAACTAAGATTGTAGATAGATAGATAGATAGATAGATAGATAGATAGATAGATAGATAGATAGATAGATAGATGAAACAGTTCCCAACAAAACGGAAGGATTGGTGTCTGCATCTCTGGTGGTAGAAGAGAGGAGGGGTGGTTATTTCACCTGCTCACCTTGTTGGTTCCATTCTACCCAAAGTCATCCTATCTGCTTTCACATCCTAACTCTGGCCCCACAGGCTGCTAAACGCTGCCAGGAAACTACAAAACGTTGATAAGATCTCCCACGACTCTGGACCACCAACCTGTAAAATATGGTGAAATTATGTTACCAGGAGACTCAGACGTTCTACCTTTCTGAGCATCCTATGATTCCTTGGCGAGTCTGTTTTGTACTCTCATCATCAGGAGTTTGAATGAAAGCATCGATCAGGCAGGATTACTTGCAAAGTGACCTTCATTCAATAAGCCAGTAAGTTGGGTGCTCATTAGCATGATTGTTGGGCACTGCAGAAGCCCTGGGGGTTAAAGATGACTGTGTCTGTGTCTACTTGCAATCTTTTTTCCCAAGGAGATAGACATAGAAGATACAGAAATCTTGGCAATTAACCAAAGCAAATGCCACTAGCCTGGCAGTCAACTCCTCTCATGCAACTTCCTAGAGAAGGAGACAGCAAACAGAAAGAGAATGGGGCAGAAATTTAGGAGTAAAACTCTACTCCTGGGCTCTAAAACAAGACCTAGAAGGTAGGCAACAGCAACACTTGAATCCTTACAATGAACAGAAGTTCCAGGTACAGGATAAACACATTCTCACGATCAGGTATTCTCTAGAACACCACACCCGAACTCCACTTCTCAGGTGGAACTTAGCCTCAATTCTTTAACTCCAACTCCAGAGCCACTACACACACCCCTTTACCTACTCTAGCATTTCCCCCATTCTGACCTGCTTACCCCCATCTCACAACCTGCCCACCTTTCCACCCTGTTCACCTCCTTTGGTAGGAAAGCCAAGGGTGTTTCTACTCTTGGGTGCAACAAGCATGATCACAATAGGAACACTTTTTGTGTGATCAGTTTAGAAATACTCCAAGAAGGCAGATCCTGAGGATCAAAGAGGAGGAAATTATTGGCCCAAGGTTACACTGCTCAAAAGAAAGTGTGTGTTGCAACGCTGAAGGATGTCATCAAGGAGGGACGGTGGAAGAGGCAATTACAAGGAGGTTAGATGAGGCAGGCTCAGGGGTTGAGGGATTCACTTTGACAAAAAATACTATGGTCCAAAATTGGGTCCTCAGCTTTGCCAATCTGGAAACCTGAATCTTTTGGGGGTGGGGGTGTGGGGTGCCCCAGTGTTCATTCAACTTATGCTCTTGAGAAAGTTCTTGAGGGAGACTAGAGTATACAACTTGAATATCAATGTATTCCTTCACAATGGGAGAAATAATGGCCAAGCGGCCCATTCTCGGGCCTCATCCTCTCCTCCCCATAGAAAAGTAGCATGAAAGGTTGGATTCTAATCAGCAGTTGGTTGGGCAAGCATAGTATCATTACCAGGTGAATCAGCTAGATCCCATCAATGTAAAATGGGATCAGGTATTTGAAATCTGAACAACTTTCCCCAGAATGGAGATCAACAGACCAGGAGAAGTTACCCTTGGACACACTTTCTGCTGAACCGTGGACAGAATCTTCTCACTGACACATCACATCTCACACTCTGGTAATGGGCTCTGGTGACACCCATCCACTTTAACTGATGGCATCTTGTTTCAGAGTTTAATGATCCGAGAACTACCTACTCCCAGGGTCTTCAGGGAACACCTGTCACCTCCATCCATGATCTTCCCCCACAGGGCAGCTTTCCTGATTTTAAGAGGCTGCGATGTAATTCGCATTGCCTCACCATCAAAAGCAGGTGAGCTCATGCGCTTCACCAATACCATTACAGGGGCAAAATAAGACAATGGCAAAAGATGCCTTACAAGTATCGTGTCAACCTAAAAGTCAGTGCCAACCAGTTCTAAATTCACACAAATGGCTCATTCTTGTATCCTTCTAACTTGATCCCAAATTAAGTGGCAAAGGAGGGAGCAGAGAACACTTAGAGGAAGAAATTGGGAAGAAAAAAAAGGGGAGGGATGTGGAATTCTTCAGAAGCTAAAACTTTGGAGCAACTGCTGGTTCAGCATGGCTTTGATTTGTTGTGAGCTTCCCATGTCTGTCATTTACTTCCCATTCAGTGTGGATGCAGGACAGATGTGGAAATGAGGTCAATGAGGGCAGGTCCCTCTCCAGTCAGAGCTAGGGCCCTGGGCGCACAAGTACTTGTTACCTGATGAATGAAGAGTCCATTGACTGGGTGACATGGAAGAAGTGATGACCACCCAGAAAGACAGACTGGCTGACGGGAGATAAAAAGATTGAGAATAAGAACCCAAAGAACTCTGGAAGCCCCAACAAGGAAGTCCATGTAGCTGAGCAGTCCTGGTGCCAGCAAGCACCAGAGGCCAAGAAAGAGCTTCTCCTCCACCCACGTGCCACAAGACCATTCTACACCATTTCCTCACGAGACTGATTGCATTCCCCCATGTTTCCTGAAAGCAGATCTGAGATTATAGTTATCACATTTCTTTGTCACATGTGGCATTCTCTGAGTTTTATGTGTGTTGGGGGGGAGCCCCAAAGGTTTGTTTTTGTAGGAGATGACATGTATTTCTTTCAAAGGAATACACTGTCTGCTAGAAATGTCCTTGCTGCAAACATGTTGCCGAAAAGTATTTTGCTGTTGGTAAAGGAGCCCTGGTGACACTGTGGTGTAAGCATTGGGCTGCAGATTGCAAGGTCTGTGGTTCAAACCTACCAGCTGCTCCTAGGGAGAAAGATGAGACTTTCTGCATTCATAATGATTTACAGTTTCATAAACCATATCTAGGGGTCTCTCTGAGTGGACGTCTAGTCTATGGCAGTGTATGGTGTTGTGTTTTTGTTTCTTTGGGGTTATTTTGTTGTTAAAATAGAAAAGCTAGACATACCATTGATGGACTCATGTACAACAGAATGAAGCACAACATCCCAATCATGTAACATTCTATTTCATAGAACATATCGTGGACAGTATGTGATTTGTTGACTTGATGGCTTCCATGCAGTCCTCCTGACTTAGATCCATTCCAAAATAAGCCAGGGCCATCCCTACCATCCCACTCGGAGACCTGGAAAACTGTGATTCTGCTGTGGGGTGGGGGTGGGAGGTGAGGGCCCTGCCCTGGTTCCCCCTCTGATACCCATCCTCTTAGGCATCAGCATCATGTCTGTGTCCTTTGTTGACGTGACAGCTGACTTTGCTATGAAAAAGAAATTGGATACATGCCACACAGGCATGTAGGTCTTGGAAGCGGGTACGACTTGGTAATTCATGTTTTCGTGACTCCTCCTGACCAAATGTATAGTTCTCTACCTGATAGAGGGCAGAAGCTGTATAATTACCATTTTCTAATGTTGTCTACCATTCATCTGTCAGTTTGTTGCACTGTAATGGCTTGTGTGTTGTTGTGAAAGTTGGACAGTGAATAAAGCAGACCGGAAAAGATGGGATGCATTTGAATTACGATATTGGCAAAGAATATTGAAAGTATTGTAGGATGCCAGGAGAACAAACAGTTTTGTGTTGGAAGAAGTTCAGTCAGAATGCAGCTTAGAAACAGAGGGTTAGGGAAACGCCCTTCCAGGGGTATGGCTTAAAAGAGTTGGTGTGACGTGGGCGGACGTGTACCAATTGAAGATGGCCCAGGATCTGCAGTCGTTCTCTGTCTGCTGAGAGTTAAAACAAATTTGATGGCACCTAACAAGCACAAAAGCAGCAACATTGTTTTTATCAGCAACAGGGTGCAGCTCTGTGATTAGAACCATGGCCGTGGAATCAAGAAGCAAGCATTGTAATACTACTGTCTTACAACAAAAGAGCTGTGGGAATGTAGTTCCCTAAGCATGTTTAGAAGAACTCCTTGCTTTCTTCTACATTCTTGTCAAATCTCTCTACCTCTATTTATGTGATATCACACACACACACACACACACACACACACACACACACACACACACACACACACACACCCTTCTCCAACTCTACCTTTGGGGCACTGACTACGCATTTTAAATTATTTTATTTCTTTGGTGTTTCCTCCCTATCCCGCCTCTGCCCGCATTCCTCCAATACAATGTTGGCTCCAATAAGGCCAGGCTTTCTGTCCATCCTTTTGCTGCTAAGGGCCCGGAAGCCCCAATGGTTATAGAACTACGCTATTAGAAGGGCCATGATTTGAACCCATCAGTCGATTTGCTGGAGGAAAATGAGGCAGTGTGCTTCCATAAATGTTACAGTCTCAGAAAATCACAGACACAGACTTACTGTATCCTAGAAGGTCACTCTGAGTAGGAATTTATTCCACAACATGGCATCCCTAGCTACAAAGCACAACTCCCCGATCCGTGCCAGAAAATGACAACCAAATCTAAACCCTCTGGCAAGTGGCTCATATCGAGCCCTGAGAACAATGGCCAAGGCCTTTGGAGGCTGTAATTTTCTCCCACTGAGCAGCTGGTGGGTTTGAACTCTGACCTTCAGGTTAAGCAGTCCAACACATAACTCACTGTGCCACCAGGGCAAACTGTTGAATTAAAAATAAAAAAACATAGCACATATTGCTTAAGGGGGTAGTAGGTTTCTTTTAGGGTATTAAAGATATTTGGAGACAGAAAGCGATGATGGTTGCACAAGATGGGGGAACCTAAGCAACACCCTGAATTTTACGCATGAAACTAGTGAAAATGTCAAAACTTCACTCTGTGTGTGTGTGTATATATATATATGTATATATAATATTTGTTGATATATATATGTTTGTGTGTGTGCGTAACCCAGGATCTGCTTGTTAGTAAGTCTATATGTTTATACATATATACACACACATATAAACACACACATAAACACATATACATACATACGTACGTACATACATACATACAAGCAGATCCTGGGTTACAAACGAGCCACTCACAGGCAACTTGGACTTGCCCTTTAGTGTTACCTAAATTTGTTCTCATTTTGAAATAATCAAACAAACCTCAACTTGTAACAAATGCTTCATTTCAATCCCCTTCACTTGCTACACACTCAGCTTTTAAATCATTGAAAACGTGTCAAGTCTTTCGGCTGTATTTAAACCAAAAATCAAACCTGCTACGGTAAAATGGATTCCACCTCCTGGCGGTGCTGTTGGGCAGAGTTTCCGAGGCGCCGCCTGTACTGGAGTGGTCTTCCTCATCTTTCTCCTGCCAGCACCTGGGGTGTTGAGCTGCCAACCTTCCAGTTAGTGGCTGACCGCCTGCCTAGTCTCGGAGCTACCAGGGTTTCTAAAGTAAAGCTACACACACCCATTCTGATTTACTGACAAATTCAGCTTAAAAACATACTAAGGGATAGATCTCACACATAACCCTGAGAAAACCCAAAGATATTTTTCACCCAACTACATATTTTTAAAAAGACTCAACATAGTAGATGCTCAATAAATGCTTATACGACGAGACAGTGAAGATAATAAAAGGGACGGGCCCGAGATCCTTCCCACGATGAAAGTTATTAGGTACGTGGCACTCGAACCTCTGGGATTGTTCTGAGAAGGAATGAGGTTTTCAAATGGCTAACCAATTGTCATAGAAGGAGCATTTGTCTCCCTATGGTTTCTAGAATTCAGAGCTCAGGCTCATTGGCACGTCATATCCGAACTGGACACCAGAGGGCAGTGTAGCCACACTTACTGCTTCCATCCAGTAGAGGGCCAGAGGCAGTGGGGCTCCAATCTGGATAAATGGCAGGACTCTGGGTGTCAAATTGGCATGTCAAGAATGGCGCCTAACTGCCCCCCTGATGCGTGGAGCTGCAGACTGCAGGACAAAGGGCTCAGTAAAGACTTCATTCACAATTTGTAACATGGAAATGAAATGTGAACAACAGGCCCCCAAAGCATCTGTTCTTACCAAAGTCTAGGCCTGGACTCCGCGGCCAGCTGCCAGAATTGTCCTGGGCTTGTTCTATACACACTAGGGGAGAGAGCCCCATTTTCTAGTAACAAAGGGCCATTATGCAAAAGGGGGCCCAATGTAATCTTCCTTTTGATGTATCCTCTTTAACTAGACTCAGGAAATAAAATGTTAACAATCATTTGTTTTATGATGATCCTGAGTTAGTGCCACCACAAAAGAAAGGAAAACCAACTCCTAGCTTCAAAGACAGCTGATGTTACAATCTGATTATTGGCTTCTCCAAGCGAGTTATCAGTGCGACTTGGTGCAAATACATTTTAATTCAAACACGGTGCACAGAATAAGCGTTGTGGTATTAAAACTGTGATCAAACCCTAAAACTGAACACTCTGAATACAAGAGTGAAAGTGCATGTGAGACTGTAGAATTGAGAACCCACTGCGATGAACATGTGTGGGTTTGGGCGCATGAGTTTTATTAAAACACTTAAGGGCTTAATAAGTCCTCAAAACCCGGGTTTTGGGGCTACCGCGATGTCAGTACTTAAGTGAACATGACCTTTTTGTGAAGTGAAAGGTTTGGCTCTATTCCTAAGTAAACAGGCTCGAATCCTCTTCTGAATAAAACAGATTGCCCCCCTCAGTTTTTCCTAAGACTTCAAACACAGAACTCTTGGCAGGGTGCACCTTGGATGCCACCCTATCTCAGATGCCATTCTTCCAAGCAAGTCCTCAGGCTACAGCCATTGGTCAGCTGGCACTGTGAACAGCCACCAGGTTACTGTGTACACCAAACCATCTCACCCCTTCAGCCCTCGCTCGCTACCCTGCATCTCTGAGAGGCTTTCTCCTCCAAGGCTGCAATGCTTTCAATGCAGTGAAGTATTCACTTGGAAAGAGATGAGCTTAGCAGACTTGTGCCTGCACATTCCTGTTAATAAAGTTGAGTCCTCCAACCCTTAGGAGGTGAAAAGAAAGAGCCTGTCAATCTCGTACTGTCGGCAGTGATCCTTTTCCATGGACTCCCTCCCTCCTTCACCGCACAGTTCAGGGATACATCTCCCTCTTAGCATCCCCCAAAGAGCCTTGGTGGTGTCCCAAAGGTCACCTACCTAACCCAATGGCACTGAGAGAGAAAGATGAGGCGGTCAGCTTCCTTCAAGGCATACAACAGTGTCTCCCAATGTGGGTCATGTTGCCCTTTGGGCACCGGAATGTTGAGGGGGGTAGGCTGTAAAAGTAGACACCTACATTTTATCCTAGATAATGGACTGGTGCTCAAAAATTGCGAGGGGGCCATAGAGGGGGAAAATGTTTTTTTTTCTTGAAAGGGGGGAGGTAGGTCAAATAAATCGGGCCACCTATGACTTCCAGCCTTGGACACCCAAGGAGAGAGGTCTACTCTGTCCTCTTGGGTCCTTACTGTTGGCATCCACTCTGTGGCTCACAGCAGCAACAGAACTTTCAGGAGGCCAATTGAGACGACAACTTCTCTAGCTTCCCACAAGGCAGTAGTATCTGTGAACAAATGCTCTGTCCTGGTCACCATCGCTCTACCGAGAACCAGAAAGAGCCAGGTCTCCAGAGCCTGTCTCCCTCCCACATGAAGATGTGTGCAGAGCACATGGTTCCCACTTAGGAACTTTTGTGCCAGCTGCCTGAGAGATTCCCTTTACCTGGAGGGCCGGGGGGTGGGGGTGGGAGTGGGGGCTAGGCACCGGCAAGCACTGTTGAGTGTTGGTTCCAGTTGGAACTTCTTATCATGTCTACAGAGTTTGTCGTGTTTAATCAAGAGAACAGGAAATAAGCTGAAAGCAATAAAACGCAGACCAGAGCAGGGCCTGCGAATTCCAAGGGAAAAACGTCAGTGCTGGCAAACATCCCTCTACACAAAGGAGCCTCACTTCTGTGCAAGCTTTGGAAGAAGGTAGGGAAGGAGTTGACAGCTAAGTATAGCTGATTGAAAAAGCCAGTGTAAGCTCAGACAGCCTTGAAGGCAGGGACTTTGGTGGGTGAAGGGCAGTCCACCACATGGAACTTTCTTTTTTCTTTGGATTCATCCAACATCTCTACTCCCTGCCTGCACCTTCTAGTCCCCGAGGACAAATAAAAAAGACTAACAGTACCCCAAATTGGGGTGGGAATTCTGTACCCACCATAACCTTAGACATCCTAGAGCCTAAAATTGGCCAATATCAGCAGGCGTTCCTATGCCTTCTCCTGTGCTAAAGTGGTACCTGCTAAGGGACTGATGGTGCTAAATGACCCAGTCCCGTATCTGAAAGACTTGTATTTCAATCAATGTCCAATCAATGTCTTGCTCTTAGATGTTAGGGGGTCTGCTCCCAGCTCATGGGGACTCCAGGTGCAACGGGGCAGAACCTTGCCAAAGCCTATACTATCCCGATGGTCATTTGCAAGGCTTTCCTTGTCTGATTCTCAGAGGTAGCTCACTAGGCCTTACACACACACACACACACACACACACACACACACACACACGTATACGTATATATCTCGATTGAATGAGCAGCAATAAAGAGAACAGATTCAGAGGCAGAGTCAACATGTCTGGTATTGACTCCAAGTCCACTTCTGCGTCTATACACATCCTATTGAAAATATCTGTGTATCCCTATCTTCCCCACTGAATTTCAAGCCTCTCTCAAGGAGACAGAGTACAGACCATCTCTCTCATCTTAATGTCTCAGTATTTACCTCAGAGCCTTCCATGGCAGACGGAGGGCAGTATTTATTAAGTATTTGTTTTAACTAAACAAGCTCTATATCAGCAGTCAACAAAACAATGGTTTCACCCTAAGATCTGCCCCATGAACAAGAATGGGACATGGGGAAATCACAGAAAGTTTTCCAAGCCTTAGCAGTTAAAACTGTAGCTCATCTCAGACAGAAAACAGTGATACATTCTAAGAAAGTAAGGAACATTAAAAAATAAAACCCAAACAAAAAAGCTACCCTATCCTTTTGTCTGACTGTCAGAGACCATATTGTCCCCTTTTGGTACTCAAACACAGTGTGGGCATAGCCAGGACAAACTACAAAGGCAAGCTGTCTGGTTATGCTCCACTAGGATTAGATATTAAATAAATGGAGAAGGGTCACACATGGTCCCAATTCCAAATTCATGTGGCAAGGCCTGGCCATGGGGCGGGGAAGGGGGTTTGAGATGAGAGAAACATTCCAGCCACTGCTCTGTACAGCTTGACTTAGGGCCCATAAGATAGATTGTCATGAAAACGAGCCAGGGAAAGCTACTATTTCATTCACCATTTCAAAAGAAGGAAACCAGTAAGACAAGTTCACTATCTGGTATGTGTGATCCAGATATTTATGCATTTTAAAAAGTTGTTTTTAAGAGGTTCTATGGCAAGTCCTTTAAAGATCTTTTGAAAAGCATATTCTGTGCTGGAATCCTGTCGCTTTTTCCTGAGTTGCTAAGATAGGAAAAAGGGTGAGCCTTTCTCTCTGCTCACCACCCCCACCCCCGCCCCCCATAGGCGTCTGGAAGCCAACAACTGGACATCACAGTCCCTGGAGCCAAGGTCCTCCTGGGCAGTGCCGAGAGACAGCGTGCAGGTTAGCATTTCCGTCATTCAGATTTTTCTCTTTGGAAACTTCAAAGGCAATGGAGAATGTTTTTTAAGTGAAAAAAGTGTAATGTGTTTTAAAAAGCTAATATTGGCCGTTTTGGTTCACCATTTGCCCCTTCCATGTTGAGGTTGTAAGTACAAAACCCACCCTAAGCAACTACACCTAACAGTTCCACAGTCTGAAAAACATACGGATTTTCACCATATCTGACAAATTTCTGAAAGTATCTGAAGGGAAAAATGGACCAGTTAGACCCTGGTTATAATGATACCAGGAAACGGTGATGGGGGAGGTGGGGTGGGGGGAACAGAAAACGTTTTAAGTTAAAGCTCGGTAATTAGGAAACGGGCATAGTTTATCGGAGACTCAAAGCAGAAATTACTTACAAGGCAGGCTTCTCTGAGCCTGGAACATTCTGTAGTTCTACAAAGCAGTTAATAGATGGGGCTATTTTATTCTAACATCCATTATCCCCATTACTTAGCTACTCATCGCTCAAGAGGTTTTCGAAGAGTATTACTTTTCCAAACTAACCAACAACTTCAACGACGCCAGAGCTCTTCCCCACCTCCACCCCCAAGGCTTGTTGAAATCATACCACTGTTTGGCTGAAGGGAGATGTCGGACAGTGTAACATATGACAAAACAATAATTTATAAATTATCAAGGGTTCATGAGGGAAGGGGGAGCGGGAAAGGAGGGGGGAAATCAGGAGCTGATGCCAGGGGCTTAAGTGGAGAGCAAAAGTTTTCAGAATGATGAGGGTAATGTATGTACAAATGTGCTTTATACAATTGATGCACATATGGACTGTGATAAGAGTTGTATGAGCCCCCAATAAAATGATTTTTTAAAAGAACTCAACTGGGAGAGGTTTGAAAAGCTCAGGTAATAAATTGGCTACATAAGTTGTTTTTATATCAGGTACTTGACCCAAAAGAAAAGGCTCTGAAAGATTGACTCTTAAACATCTATATCCACATGCTGGAGGTTCACCAAGACATCAAGAACAATTTGTTAATGTACTTTTTATGATAAGCTTTAGTTTATAGATATATATGAAGTTTTTCATCTGATCAGTACAGTACAGCAGTACTGCTTAAAGATGACTGTTGCGACTATGAGAAGATACGTCAGAGAGCAGAGGGGCAATAGACACAGGACAAAAGACAGACCAAAGATAACACCTACATTTGAGTGACAGAAGGCAGGAGAAGTGACAGAAAAGGTCACACAGAAAAGCAGGATCCTCAGCAAGCATGGTGTGGAATCTGATGGAGTGGAGTCCCAGATGAAAGAGTATATGACAAAATAATAATAATTTATAAATTATAAAGGGTTCCTGGGGGAGGAGGGAGAAGGAGGGGAAAATATGAGGAGCTGATATCAAGGGCTCAAGTAGAAAGCAAATGTTTTGAGAATGATGAGGGCAACAAATGTACAAATGTGCTTTACACAAGGGATGGATGGATGGATTGTGATAAGAATTTTATGAGCCCCCAAAAAATGATTTTTTAAAGAAAGAAATTATAACACTATTTAGCTTAGTTTCATAGTTAAACTAACGTGACTTCATCCTCACTACTCTTTTCAGAAAGCCCTGGTGGGGTAGTGGTTCCTAGTTTGGGCTGTGATCCAAGTAGTTGGCAGTTCTAAACCACCGCCAGCTGTGCAGGAGAAAGACAGAGCTTTCTACCCCTGTAAACAGTTACAGCCTCTGAAACCCACTGGGGGTCTCTATGAGTCAGCATTATCTCCACAGCAGTGAGATGGATCGACCTCCTTTTGGCTCCCCTTAATGGTCCAGTTCCACTAGGGCTCAGAGTAAGCTCCCAAATGGGAGAGCTTCTAGGAAGGATGTTATGGTGAGGATCCTTTAGTTTTGTTAGATGGTTTTATGTTATTGTTGTTGTTTAAAAACTCTAGTTGCAATAACTGTGCTTTGGTGATTTTGTGTGATTCATATTCAGTTACAGCAGCCGGCCCCTGTCTAACACAAGAACCGTTCCTGAGTCTCCGTTTGATACATCTCCAAGAGTGGTTCCTCTGCCATGCTTGGGCCTTGGGTTAGGAGTCCATGTCCTTAACTATATAGTCAGAGGGCTTCAGCCACAAGCAGATATCCTGATTAGATACCAGTCCCTCTCCCACCTTAGAAGTTAAGCTTAAGGGCAAAGACTTTATAATACTCATCTTTAACCCATAGAACAGAGCACCGTGGCCAGTAAACAGAAAGCTTAAAAGGGATTGCATGAGTAGACATCTTCCATATTTATCACCAGCTGCTACACTTACTAAAACCAGGTGCTGTGCCCATAAAGCTAAACTTCTTCAATTACTTGCCCCAGGAATTTTCTCTGTTCACTGTGTCCGCCTTCCATGAGTCTCCTTAAAGGGGAGGGGGATAAATGGCTCATTTGGTTTTGTATCTGAAAAGCATAAATGGTTGTCAAATGTGATTTCCTCTATTCCTCATAAGCCTTTTCTCAAGCAACAAAGCCATTAGAAAACAAATGGCTGAAAAGAAAGAGACACATGAAATCTCCTGAAGTCTCATGGTTGTCTAAATGTCACGAAATCCCTTCATGTCATATTTTTTAGAACAAGGGACCAAAGAAAGGTCAATTTTAACTTCAACTGAGGCACAGTAACACACGAACGTTTCAGATTTTGTTGTATGTTATCTAGCTAACAATGAGAGCAAGCCACCTTTCCATCCCAGAGAGAGCCGAAGGGATCATTCAAAGAAGCCCTGGTCAGAGAAATGGTGTTGATGAAAAAGGAGAGCTTGATCCAGTATCTTCGGGCCAGTTGACTTGGTAGGTACCCCGGAGCTGGACACGCTCGCCTCTTGTATGTTCAGTTACTCTGATGTTCTGTCTTAAACAGGCAGCCCTACGAACAGTACTCTTTGCCTGCTAATCTTTCAGAAGGCAAATAGGCCAAAGAAGGGAAACCCATTAAGTCCTCTCAAGTTGGGTAGGAATGAGCTTATCTAAAGTTTTCTTCACTGCAAAGAGCTGCGGCAGTAAAAAGAAGATGAAAGGGCACCCAAAAAAGGAGGCAGTGGCTATGTTTGTTTTGCTTCAGGCCAATGCCTGGAAATGTACACAGGACACGGGCATGGCCAGCCATGTCATTCTAGAGATCTAGTGTAACAGGAGTAAGGAGCCCTGGAGATGTAGAAGATTAAGTGCTGAGCCACGAACTGAAAGATGGGTAGCTCAAACCTACCAATCACTCCCTGAGGGCAAGATGGAATTGTCTGCTCCTATAAACATGGACTGCCATGGAAAAACGACGGAGCCTTTCTACTCGGTCCTATAAGATCATGATGAATTGGAATGAATCTTATCGGGGCAAGAATAATGCATTCAAGCAAGGCTGGTGCCCTGCTGAGAACGCGTGTGCGTGCACGCGCGCGCGCGCGCACACACACACCTCACTGAATTGAGTTGGTGCTGACTTAAAGCAACCCTATTGGACAGGATGTAGGAACTACCCCTGTAGGTTTCTGTGACTCCTCATGGGAGTAGAGAGCCTTCTCTTTCCCCCAAGGAACAGCTGGTGGTTTCATATCTCAGACCTTGCATTTAGCAGCCTGATGTATAACAACTAGGGTTAGGGTTCTCAGAATACACATCCCTGTGCAACTCCAAGAAAATCTTACCTCATAAAGCTGGCCTGTGTTGAGAACGAGGGGGGACTGGAGCAGAAACCCAAAGTCTATCTGTAAGCAATGGGACATATCCTCACAGATGAGACACAGGGAAGGGATGAGTCAATCAGGATGCAGTAAAGCACCGATGAAACTCACAATACTCCTCTGGTTCCTTGAAGCTTCCTCACCCTCCCACTATCATGACGCCAGTGCTGCCTTTCACTGCAGGCTAGACTACAGCATGTGCACAGGTACAGATAAAAGAGTTAATGACACATGGAATCCAGAAACAGGAATGGGAATATCGATACCAGGAGAGGAGGGGGAAAGCTGGAGAGAGGAGGGGAAGAAGGGGTACTGATTGTGATGGTTGACACAGTCACACCCTCCACCAGGGGGACGAACAACAGAAACTATGGGGGAAGAGACAGCAGTCAGTGTAAGATAGGAAAATAATCATAATTTATAATTTATCAAGAGGCCGCGAGGGTGGTGGAGGAGGGAGGTGTGGGGATGAGGAGCTGAGACCAAGGGTTCAACAGAAAAAAATGTCCAGAAAATAATGATGGCAATATATGTACAAATGTACCTGATAAAATTGATGTATAGATTGTTACAAGAGCTGTAAGAGACCCCAATAAATTGTTTAAATAAATAAAGTGAGGCATAATGGGAAAAAAAAACAAGGCTTAAAGCGGCGTCCATCTTCATTACTAGAAAAACCAGTGAGGCTAGAGAGTCTACTGACTATCTGCTCCCCAAAGGCAGGGCATGTAGATCAGGTTCATCTTTGTAATACTAGTACTTCCATAATATCATCCTGATGCATGGCTTTTTATCGATGCTATTTATTCCTGGAGAGCCCTCATGGTTTCACACTGGACTGTGATCTGCATGGTTGGCAGTTGGAAACCACCAGCAGCTCTGAGGGAGAAAGACTGGGTTTTCTACTCCTGTCAGCAGTTAGTCATCGAAAGTCAAAGCAGGTAACTATGAGGCAGCATCGTTAAGATGTCAGTGAGTTTGGGGTTGATTTTTACACCCTAGGCACCCCAGTGGCATGCTGGTTATGCATTGGACAGCTAGATGCCACGTCAGTAGTTTGAACCTGCCAGCAGTTCCTCGGGAGAAAGATGGACCTTTAGTCTTATAAATGGTGGCAGTATCAGAAACTCACAGGAGAGTTCTACCCTGTCCTACAGGGTGGCTGTGAGTCTGCATCAACTCTATGGCAGTGAGTTTGGGGTTATTTTTTCCCTACTCAAACGAATTTCCTTTCTGGATGTTACGGCTCAGATCCTTAATTTGGTTGTTACAGTTCAGACCCTTATAGAACCGTAAAGATTCCATTTCAGCACTTTCCTCTAGGGAAGCTATCTCTGCCGTCCTTTTCCCTCATCCAAGACAAGGCCAAACGCAATCTTCTTTGATAAGATTCTGACTGTGACCCAGCTGATTGGAGAATGTTTGTTAAAGAGGGCCTTTAGATAGCTGCAACCTTTCTGGAGCCAGAAAGGATAAAAGTCTAAGACAAAGAAAGAAAGGTTGGGATGTCTGCGATGCCTGATCTGGTTCCTGTCCAGAAGGAGAAGCTCCGTGGCTTTGAAGTGCTCTCGTGTCAGTGTGTCACCGTAAGGATCATGAGTGCCTTTGAAGAGCAGCCCTGCTCTCTGACTTTTGGGAGGGAACCATGTAGGGTGATAGTTCCTTGCTCTAACGACATGGCCAATTCATCACGCCCTCCTTTTCAACCGGAGTACTATACCTTCAAGCCCATAAATCACACACACACATATACACACACACAAACACAGAGAGACAGTCAGATGCAGTGTTTGGAACCTAGAAGAACAAGTCTAAACTGGCTGAGCCAGACCAACTCTTCCTGATGACTACACATTCCTCAAAGCCACAGAGCTTCACTGCCTCCACACAAGGAACCGGCAATTTTTACTCTCCACTTCAGACCAGCTCCAAGATTGGCATTGATAATGAAGGCGTTGGCACTTCCGTGGGCGTGAGTCACAAATTCCATCCTGCACTGTAAATCCGATTGCCTCCGCCACATGATGACAGTCAGGCACACACCACTCTTGACATATGGCCAGTCTTGTGTCAGGAGGCAGGCAGTAAGTGCCTGAGCACTGTCACTCTAGCCTGTTTGGTTACATTTTGTTCTGAAATCTCTTCTAGGGCTGCTCACTGGAGGCGGGGGAGGGGGGAGGAGATGGGAGGGGGAAGTGTGGGGAAGGACAGAAAGAAAATGAAACAAAAGCAAGAACACATGCACATGCTAATGGTCTTCCGAGTAATCAAGTGGGTTGAATAGTCACAGAGCAGAAGTGGAAAATGTCCTCTAAGTGCATTTTGGAAAGTCAGTCTGGAGAGAGCCATTAGAGTTGTGTACGGTCGAAAGGTCCACCGCTTAGAATTTAACTAAATTAAGACAGCTCATCAAAGAAGACCCTCAGGGTCTGAGAGGAGGCTTTCCAAATCAAATTGCTGTCTACCTCTTTTCCTAGGGGAAGGATGAAACGGTTACTTAATGGGAGAGCAAAGCCTTGGGTTTAGAACGTCTAGAAGTCCATTTCCAATGGCCTGGGTTGTGATGATGGCATCCTTGCTTTCATGTGAAGTAAGTATAACATCCTCTCCCCCTGGCAACTAACTGCATAAACAAGAACCCCCCCAAAAAATGAACTAGAAAAATTAAGCATATGGCTATTCTACTGTCTAGAACAGCTGTTTTCAACTTGTGGGTTGTGACCCCTTTGGGGGTCGAACGACCCTTTCACGGGGGTCGCCCGGTTCATAACAGTAGCACAATGACAGTGATGAAGTAGCAATGAAAATAACTTTATGGTTGGGGGTCACCACAGCATGAGGAACTGTATTAAAGGGTCGCAGCATTAGGGAGGTCGAGAACCACTGGTCTAGGGTCTAATTTTGCACCAGGACATGCTTGCTTACATGGGTTTCTACAAGCATCTTTCCGCTTAAGAATTCGGCTAAGTCCATATAGTTTAGTGGAATTTCATACAGTCATGACAAGACCAAACAACAACAACAAAACAAACCACTTCCCTTCTAGGAGTAGAAGTAGTCAATGTGTTGGGGGCGGGCAGAGGGCGGGGCAATGATAACGGTCTGCAAAATTGGAAAATACCATTCTTCAGTAACTTCAACTCAACCCAAATCATCTCTTGAAGGTTTCATTTCAAGGGATTGTAATGAAAAGGTCAAGCAGACTACAAAACAACAGACAACAAGTATGAGCAGACCTCGGTTAAACAAAGAATACTTAAGAGACACGTTGTGTCAAGGCTGTAAAGATTCTTTATACCTCAGGCACACCAATGAACTTCACTAATAGATCTCTTAAGCTTCTGTTTTTTATCTGCTCTCTCCATGAAGTTTGCATTCTAAGTTTAATTGCACAGGAATGAATTAACCATCTAGGTGGGAGTGTGTGCGTGTGTGTGTCTGTCTTTAAAGACAGATAACACAACTGAAAAACAGAAAATGCTATTGAAAAAAAAAGAAGAACAAGAAAGCCTTTGCTGACATCTCTGTTTCTGTTGCTTGGCCTTCCCAAAACACTTAATTATAAATTCAAATACTCGTAATCATAAATCCCCAGCGTTATAACTCTCCCCCAAAAGGAGAGTCAATGGAAGGAGAATTTGCAGACAAATAATTACCTCACTGAAGGTTTAGAACCCAGAAGAATTTCACAAGATCAAATAGTCTACATTTCAAATGTGATGCACCAACGGAGCCTGGTTCTATGTGGGCAGGGGCTCTGTTTTGGAGACAAAATGCAGGGAACTCTAATTTGTTTCCACAGGTGCACTCCACACATGTGCACACTCTCATGGGCTCATAAAAAGTTAACCTTTTAGACGGAGGTATGCCAATCCAAACAACACAACATATCCCAAGCCAATGTGGTGACTCAGTTCAGCCTGCAAACAGTCTTATGGGAAATTCATGCATGTGTAGTTCCCAAGACTGCGCAGAATCATTTTCCCCTGTGAGGAAACTAAGAAAGGTCTGTATGCAGTCTAGCTGAACTTCTTCAAAGTCCTTGCATTTATACTCAGGACTTCAAAACCTTTGTGAAAAGATTGCATTATCTTTCAATTCCATTTCCCCCCTGAGCTTTCTGAAACCCCTTCCTATTAATGCAGCATCCGCTCCTCATTGACCTGATTACAAAAGGCAGTCTGAATGCCAAGGACCCTAACCCCAACCCTAACCCATGACTTGATTTCTTGTCTACACAATTGTGTTATTAAATCTTCCCTACACTCCCTATTCCCAAGGAAGACTGTTGTGGGACATCATGCTTAACACACACAAACCTTCTCTGAAAATTCACGCCCCCCCCAAAAATAAATGCAAGAATAATAGTTACGTACAATCTGCACATAATACATTAGTGATGGATCAGTCATTCAGAAACTTGTCCAGGCTCTCCAGCTAATGAGAATTCCTGCCCGGCAAATAGGGAATGTATCCAGCTCCACTGGGAAGCATCAGTTTTGTTCACAAGAGAAAGTGCATGAGCGGGAGACTTGGAGATGTACTTTTTTTAAGATGTAAGAACACAGCAGAGGAACTCCAAAAAGGAAAATATGACTCCCTCGGGGCTAAGCCATGAAAGCAAATACTAGGCTACCTGGATGACTAAAGTCCGTATCATTTGTTTCACTTCTGTAACCAAGAATGGAGACAAAGCGTCAATGCAAGATTTGCTACCTTAGCCCCAAGCAGTCCTATGCTAAGTTTTGAGGTTATCTGAAAAGGCAAGGTAGGTTCATTTCGATCACAGAGGATACTAACCCTTCAGAGCCTAGAATAGCCCTTATCCCCTCCATTTATTCATTTGATTGGTTGGATTGGCTTCATGTGTACTGGAAAAGAATAGTGCCCACTTCTCCCAAGACACAGGCAAATGGGAAAAATAATGACTGGTTTCATCTGTCTCAATAGAAAAGCAAATAAGATCCAAGGAAGCTTGGGCACAGAGGAAGGCATGGAGATAACTCTTCTAGGGAAAGATGCAAACATCCACCATGTCATGAAGGTTAATTGCTGTCAGAATTATTAGTGTACCCTACATTACTGTCCGGAGACAAATTTCTCTTTAGGGCCAGATGTGCTTTTCCTATCTACAGGGTTTGCAGTGCAGAATTCACCAGCCATGTCTGTGTATATTCTTATTTACATAACATCTCAACACTAGCCAACAGCCTGCAGTTTTCAAACGGATTACTCTCTGTGTGACTTTGGTAAATCCGTGTGTGTGAAAGGTACCTATGTGATGTCTGGGTTAAAGTCAGAGAGATGATACTCTTTCCTTTCACCAGATAAATCAATGTCGGGGTTGCACTGGAAAGGGCTCTCCTGTCTCTGGAGTGTTCCTAACTATTTCCTGAAAATGAGTCTTTGAACTTGCAGCGTTTGGGAAATTATCCTCCTTGGATTCCAAGATTCCAAGAGAGGAATCTTTCACAATTTATGATCTCCTTTGGAAGCAGCAACTCTTGCAGGCACAGTGGCTAAGGCCTTTGCTGTGCTACCCCAAGGGTCTGCATTTTGAACCCACCAGAGGCGCCCCTGGAGAAAGACGTGGCTTTCTGCTTCCATAAAGATGTACAGCCTTGGAAACCGGAGGGCAGTTTGATTCTATCCAAACAGTCTGGTGCCTTTTGTACTTGGGGTTAGTTTGTTTGGAAGGTAATAAAGCAGCAGCCAAAGCCCGAGTTGATGAAGAAAACCAAGGAAGGAACCTAGCAGACAATCAGAATGGTCTGCAGAGTTTATAAACCACTCGACCCCCAGACTTGTTGAGTTGAATCCAACTCATAGTGACTCTGTAAGATGTGCAGACTGGACCCAGACATTTTCCCCAGATGGTCATATTTATGGAAGCAGCCTGCCTCATCTTTCTCCTGAGGAGCACCTGGTGTGTTTGAACAGCCAACCTTTTAGTCAGCAGTCTAACCACTGCATCACCACAGTTTCTCTTGTTAAATACCAACCCCCTACAAAAACAAAAATGCTGTCATTGCGTACATTCTAACCCAGAGCAACCCTCAGATTACGACTCAGAGTTGTCATCATTACTGTGACAGACAGCCTCATCTTGTTCCACAGAAGTGACTTGTAGGTTTGAACTGTTGACCTTATGGTTAGTTGCCCAACACCTAACCCACGGTGCCACCAGGGATCTTAATGTGAAATAAGGCATGGGGGAAAATACACAAGAGGCATGCCAAATCAGAGCCTCTGCAGGCAGATGTTAAGGAATCTGTACTTTCAACTAGTTTTAAAACATTTGCATTACACCTCATTCCATTATCACATCTCCACTATAGACCCTTCTAAGAACTCCAGAAATTTCTCTCTAGCCCTGCAAAATCTCCTCAGATCATCCCAAGTCTGCTATGAGCCTCCAGTTCCCAAACAAAACCTACTGCCATTGAGTTGATATTAATTCATAGGGTTTCGAGACAAGTGGTTCTCAACCTTCCTAATGCCACGACGCTTTCATACAGTTCCTCATGTTGTGATGACCCCAACCATCAAATGATTTTCATTGCTCCTTCATCACTGTCATTTGGCTACTGTTATGAATTGGGTAACCCCTGCAAAAGGGTCGTTCAACCCCCCCAAAGGGGTCGCGACTCACAGGTTGAGAACTGCTGCACTGCATTAAATAATTAATTAATTAAACTCATTGTCATTGAGTCGATGTCGACTCATCGCAAGCCAATAGAACAAAATAGAACTGCTCTTGTTGCTTCTGAGACTGTATGTGGGTTGATAGCAGTAGCAAGCCCCCTTGTTCTCCCATGGAACGGTTGGTGACTTTGAACTGCTGACTGTGAGGATTGCAGTCCAAGTGCAACAAGTATGCCACCACGGCACCTTCTAGGGCTCCTCAAATGTACCAAGACTAAAAGGGTGAACGCTTCCCTTTTCTACAACCTGAACCTCTGATTTCAGGTGGTTTGTTGAGTTGTGGCTTTGTAGGATGATGTTTGTTTAAAAAAAAAAAGATTTACACAATTCCAGGCAAGGTCACCAACACATTTTCTAGAAAGTTACTTTACAATAAAGTCAGTGAAGGTGGTGCAGCTTCTCAGTCATGTGTTCAACATTGCACCTTGGGAAGTCAAGTGAGTAAGTTCGCCTGGCCATTCAGAGGTTTGCTTGAAGAGAGAGGAGGAATCCCCGGGGGTGGGATAGGTAGAGAGTGCCAATTAGGAAGGAGACTATGCCCCTTTGCCCCTTGCTGGTTCACATGAGGTGATGCCCGCTAGCTTTTGCCGACCCTCAAGACCCAAATGCCTACTCCCAAGGAAAGGAAATGTCACTGTGGTCAATTTTTGCCACTTCGCATCCCCCTCCTTTGAGACAGCATAGAGAATCAACTGGAGTACCTGGTAATGCTGTTCAGTCAGAACCTGGTGGTTGAGCTCCACATAAAGAGAAGTGAAAGACTGATCTCAACATTAAGGGTCTTGTATCAATCTCATATGAATTTCATTGTGTCTCATAAAAATATGGGTTGTAAATCCTAAACGCTATGCCTGTGGTGGTAGTCCCATTTGAGACTACATGGTATTTGTTAATAAGGCAGGAACCATGGGGGTGGAGGTGTACCTTGAATCAATTTCATCCCCCAAACCAAACTCACTGCCATCAAGTTGATGTCAACTCATGGCAACCCTGTTAATTAGGGTAGAGCTGACCCTATGTGTTTCTGAGACTCTAACTCTCTATGGGAGAAGAAAGCCCCATCTTTCTCCCTTGAAGTGGCTGCTGGTTTGGGCTGTTGACCTTGCCCTTAGCAGCCCAATTCAGAACCATCATACCACCAGGGCTCCTTATTCCCTTCATTAAGGAGGGAATTCTTGTGCTGCCTATCTATCCCCAAAGCTCATGAATTTGGCATGTGAACAGGAACAAAAGAATATATGCAGGATACCAGCAAGAACAGACAGTGAGCATTACAGGAATAAACTTAATCTCTGTTTCTGACTGTCAATTAATTACATTCTGTTCCATTTCAAACTCTTTGTCAAACCAAGTCTTAGTCATTCTCACCGCCCACCCAGAAGCACAAACTCAAGTTCATGATCTCAGAAGAGATGGAACTCCATTGCCGTGCCCTGGTACTTGATTAGCAAATGATCGCTCCATTAATGCTGGGCTGAAAAAGAGTGCCTAGCATCAATGGAAGCTCCACTGCCAATTTTTAAAAGAAACAGAATTTGGACTTGAAATGACCTGAATGTTTCTAAAATCTAATCGACATGGGATAATGAACTCCAAACCCCTTCTGACCTAGAGAATGTGGAGAGGATCAGCAATGGGTTCGCAGTGAGGATTCAGCCCTCATTACTACACTTGCCTTATGTGGTGGAATGCCGATTGGAGGGAAAGGGGACTGAGAATTCTCATACCCCAAAAGATTAACATCTAGCACTCAATTGGACAAAGAAAGAAAATTCTAGGAGAATGAGCCCAGCTTGTGATCCAACGGTTTCCTGGATACCTGCTCAGAGTCCCAAGCTCTTGCTCTGAATGGGATTAGACCAGATGTTTTTGGAAGCTTCTTAAATCAGAGTCTTCTGTGTATACAGGAAGGCCATACATCGACTAGACTGCCACAATCTCAGTTTATACCTTAAAGATGAAATATCCTGGTCATTCTTTTTGAAATAGTTTTATTGGCATGTACTTCACATATCAAACAATTTTATTGTTTAGTCATCTTAAAAAGAGTTGTGAAATCCTCACCAAAATCAACTTTAGAACACCTTCTTTATTTTCTTCTCCCGTGTGTCTTGGTGTTTATTCTTATAATGGTGGACTTGCCCGTTTGTGATTTGTGAACTTGACTCAGCATAATAATTTCTAGGTCCATCCATGTTTTTTTTTCTGAGAGTTCCTTTCACTTTCCAAAGTGTTCCTGTCTTTATAGTCATTTATATGGTCATTGTATATAGAAATCACTTCCAAAATGTGAGTTTTGCATTTTGGGTGCATAGCACTAGATAAACTGCATATCGGTAGCTGACATACTTAAAATGCATGGAACTTCCTTTAGTGAAGAAAGGGAAAGGAGGATAGAAAGAATGGAAGGAAGGAGGGAGACAGGATAGCAAGAAGGAAGTAACATTGAGGATGAGGAGCACAAGGATGACACTCACCTATATTGGCTTAGAAAAAGAAACGTTTCCCATCTAAAATGAAATACAAGCGGAATCCTCAGAAGTGCAGATGGGGTATCGGCGGCTCACTTTCTTTGGAAAGACCAAGTGCCAGAAAAGAACGTGATGGTTGGAAATGTAGAGGGTCGTAAGCAACGAACAAGTCAACCTGATGGACTGGCACAGTGACTGCAACAATGGACTTTGTTAGGCATTACAATGTCAAAGCCAATCCTATGGCAACTAAGAAACAAATGAAATTAGCGTATCATTCATTGGCTTTCCCAGATTATCTACATAGGAAATAGCCCTAAAAAATCAAGTTCCCATGGGGCCACTGCATACCCAGGGACAGATATTATATATACAAAATCAGAGGAACTGTCACAATACAAAAATAAATATATGTGATGCTATTGTTTCTCTGTGTACAGTCTATCTTCGTCTACAAACTTCTGGCAGTAGTGTTTACCCATCATCTCTCTAACCCTAACTCCAAAGAATTAATTCCATACTATTCCATTTGCACTACTTCAAAACGGCAGACTTAGCATCTACCCACAAATAGTTGTAGTTTTCAATGTTCTTTGTGTTTTAGGAACAAAAAGAAGTCTGAAGGAGCACTATCCGGGCCTCGGGATAGATAGGGTAAGATTTCCCAATGAAATCTTCATAGGACAACCCTTGCTTGCTACCTTTAATAAAGTAGCAGGTGCATTATCATGTTTGGAGACAAAATTCCTCAGTGCAACATTCCTGGTCTTTGTCTCACTGATATATTTTCATCTTTTAAAAAACTTCTTTCCAAGAAGCCTCCATGGTCATCCAGCGTCCCTGAAGAAAA
This sequence comes from Tenrec ecaudatus, assembly GCF_050624435.1. Lineage (NCBI taxonomy): Eukaryota > Metazoa > Chordata > Mammalia > Afrosoricida > Tenrecidae > Tenrec > Tenrec ecaudatus. Next base: position 149,022,154 of record NC_134548.1, read on the forward strand.
TCTATCCGGATTATCCCTTGGGAATCTCCAAACATAGTCACAGTAATTTTTTTGAGCTAGCATTTCTACCTTGAATTTAACTGGTTGAGCAGATCCCTTCAGAAGCCAATGTGTTCACTGGACCTTTTTTTGGAATGCGCCCAACAAAACTAAGTATTTTAGTGAGAGACCTTGATTGCAACCATCCGCCAGTTACAGATACATGTTTAAACATATTTTGTTTGCAATAAACTTGTGCGTGTGTGTGTACGTGAACTAGACCCCTCATAATGATACCTTTGGATTTACCCTCATACCAACTAGAACCCTAGTAGCATTATGGTTGGACTTAGCTCGTAATCAGCTCACTGGCACTGGTTCCCAACCTTCCTCATGCTGCGACCCTTTCACACAATTCCTCATGTGGTGGTGACCCCCCAACCATACAATTATGTTCCTTGTTACTTTGTAACTGTCATTTTGCTACTGTTATGAATTGGGCGACCCCTGTGAAAGGATCACTCGACCTACAAAGGGGCCACGGCCCACAGGTTGTGAAATGCTGCTCTAGTGTCTCATCTCCCCTTTAATCATCCATCCACATTTATCTGCAGTGAATGGCAAGTCTCATCAGGGAAGCTCTTGAAAAAAAGGTCTCCTTCTGAAACGAATCACTTGTAAATCACGAAACCAACAGAACTTCTCAAGTCGACAGAAATCTGCCACAAATAAGCCTCCTCAGACCAGGCAGAGTTTAGGGTCGTAGTTTAACCTTATCTTGAGAATGTCAGGTTTACATACCTTATTTATTTATGAAATGACTTTAAAGAAATACTTAGACAAGTATCCAGACCAGGTTAAAATGTGGAACTCTTTCTTAAAAGTTTTAGTCAAAAATCAAAGAAGGGAAAGAGATTTTGTTGTAAATAATGATGAAAGACCCCAATCTTTTGGTTATGATTTTTTTTAAAAAGTATGCAGGAAGCTACTGTGAAGACCCCAAATCACATATAAACTAATAACAGTCTAAAACCTCAACTGACATTCATGCTATATGACTAAAATCTTGGTGAAACTTGATTGAGATCTAATCAATGTCTCAATTTTTCATGGATTTCTTTTCATGCTGGAAACTGAGGACTAAACCTTGCTTAGTCCAAATGAAGACAACTTGCAGTAAAAGACTTGAAATTGAAGTTGCCAAGGATTTCCTTCTTCTCAGATCAATCAATCAATGCTGGCAGAAGACACAGTCAAGAGAGCAAAAGATGCATTTAATCAATTTGCTACAATAGGAGACCTGAAAGTGTTAAAGATGGCCAGGGTCTTTTCAATTGTCTTATATGCACTTGCAATCTAGACAATGGAAATGAAAGACCAAAAAGAGTTAACTCCTTTACATTGGGGTGTTGGCAAATAATACTGAATCTACCATGAACTCTCAGAAGAAAAAGCAATGGCAGAAGTGCAGCCAGGAAGGACCTTCGAAAGAAGACTTTGTCTCACTTTGGAGAGACGAGTCCTTAAAGAAAGACATCATATGTTGGTAAAGTTGAGAGTCCATGAAAAAGAAGAAGACCCTCAATGAGACGGACGGGCCATAGTGCTTGCAACAATGGGCTCAGGTATAAAAATGAATATGAAGATCCAGAACCCACCACTGTTTTGTCCCATTGTACACTGGGTCACTGTGAGCCAAAGACTCCTGACTCTACAGTACCTAACAACAGACAGCATCATAAAAGTTTTTAAATGCTGCTGGTGACTAAGTACCTGCCAACCAAGTCGGCTCTCACAACCATTTACTATTCTAATCAGTTTTAAAAGTAAGGTTCTTAATTTGTTTTTTTTTTTTACTCTTCTAACCAGTAACAAAGGAAGGTTCTTTCTCCCCCTATTACGTTACAAAGCTTCTGAGAGAGAGAGAAATAGAAAAAACACATGGTGTTAATATTTAAACTCAAACGTATTTGGATCTCACTGTCGTTGACTCAGGCTGTGTATACAGATGTGTCTGGAAAGCAGTGGCCCTGATTTCCATAAGCCCTCTGGAAAATTAGAAAAGAAGGCACCCAGTCCAGAGATAAACAGAGACCTCAGGCCAGACTTCTCTGCTGTGACCTCAACGTGCTCGTGATGCCTAGGTTCTCTGTCTGGTTTTGGCAGACTATTTTTCTATTAACTGGACACTGGGACCACTAGCTGGCCATATGCCTGACGTTAAGTCACCTGCTTATGTCCTATCTCCAATCAACAGCTATTATTATCTGCCCCACTTTGGGACTTGAGAAAGTGAAGGGAGACTCTCCAGAGAAAGGCCCCATGCTGAACATTTCCCCAGAAAAACACTCTCCTTCAGAGAAGTCACAGACTGACTAATAGTGGCAGAGACTAGAGCCCCAGCCAGGGTTTTTGACTTTACAGAATGTGCCCCCAATGGGTCCGATCTACTTAAGCCATGGGTGTTCCCATCCTTGCCACAGCCAGTGACTGCTCATAACAGGCCCTTAATACCAGCTCTGTAAGGCGAGGTTTGAGTTCTTTAGGTTTACCCAGGAGTTGCTTAGCGACGCCTGTATTAGGGCAAAGAATGTTCAAGAAGCCAGAGGGGTTATGGCTCCTTAGCGAAAATGAATATCTGCATCTTACTTATAAAGTTGATCACCATCCCAATAACCCTGGTTGCAGCCCAGATCAATGACCCTGTCCGATAGGCTCCGAGGACTAATCTCTGGGGTACAGTATTCTAAGTGAAAACACTAAATGCAGCATTAAGTATTAATGATGCTCTCGGGTTTTCCGAAAGGATAGGTAAAGTCGGAAAAGAAAAACCCGCTGGTTGCCTGGCTGGCATTAGAAAACCAAGCCTGCCCGGGAGGGTCAACAGCCTGTCAACAATCCTGACGTGAAGCGCAGAGAAACACAGCAAAAGGAAGCATGCGGGGTGACATTCCTGATGAGCCCGCTGCCTTGGTCAGCAAGGAGCACCCATGATGCAGGCCCCCCTGGGTAGTTAAAGACCTGGCGGATGCACACGCCCATGCTTCTGCTTTCCACTCAGCTCAGTAGCTTATCCTGAGGAACCAGTTGCTGTCAGCCCAGAACTGGACAGTGAGGGCACTGGTGGAAGCAGATGCGCAGCATCGCTCCAGGTTTCCTCAGAACAGAGGGCCTGTGCCATTCAAAAAACAAACACCAAACAGAAAACGCCACTCCACAGCCACAGAAGGGGATTCCATTTTCCACACGTCAGAAACGTAGAAGAGCTGAGTCCGCCCTTGTGCCAAGGAATGCCGAAGGAAACATCAGCAGAATGGCATCTTGCAAGCTGGGAGGGTGAGGAGCAAGGCTGGGAGCAAGGAGCCCTGGCAGCTGTGCTTTGGGGGGGGGGGGCATTTTCGAATGTCCAGGTCATTGGAGAAATGTGGCAGCTGGCGTGGTGAGTTACCCCATGGTAAGAGAAACCAGATCAAATTGTTGGCTGGTGATTCAAGGCACTCTGGGATACCTCCTCTATAATACGATTTTTCCACCCACATCTTCCTGCAGCAAAGGGACTATCTATTTACTCCGTCTTCCCTTCTCTCTGAAGCACACGTACTCGTGGGGCTGCTTGTCAGAAATCATTCCCCACCCTGGAATGAAATCTGCTGATGTGGTTTCCTACAACAGAGGCTTCTCCGCTCGCTAGGAGGGACAACCAGTTTTAATCAAGGACAGCACGTTACCCATGCTAGAGACACTGCACTCTGTCAAAATCCAAGTAAGCTGGGACAGAGACAAAAAGGAGAGAGCTAAGCTGTCTTGGAGCAGATTTTTTATTTAATCGGAGAGTCTCACAACCCTGGAAAGTGAGTGTTGGGAGGGTTTAGAGAGTTCCCCCACTACAACAATCTGTCTTCTCAAACTCTTCTAGGACTAAGGAAGGTGAGGATCCCACAGAAGCGGGGTGGGAGGTGGGGAGCTGGGGGTGCTTTCCCATGCCTGTCCCTAGATTCCAGGTCCCTAAACGTTGAGCTCCTTTTTCATCCTCTCCCAGCAACTAAGGGCAGCAGATGATCAACAGCACGTCCTCTTTATCCAGAGAATCTATAAATCTGTCGAGCAACGACATGGTAACATGGTCATGATAAGAAGAGTGAGTCCATGAGGCGATTTGCTTGAAGAGACATGAAAACAAGTCACCTTTGTATTTTGCAACCCTATACGCTCATTCAGGAATCCTGGTAGCACAATGGTTAAACACTCAGTTACTAGGCAAAAGATGGGAGGCTTTAGTCCACCCAGTGGCTCCAAAGGAGAAAGGCTTGGCACTCTGTCCTAGAAAAGATGACAGCTTAGAAAACCCTGTGGGCTAGTTCTGCTCTGGGCTCACTTTGAGTCAAAACAGACTTGACGGTACCCAACCACAGTAACAGAATCCCTAAAATAATGTGCAAACCACAAAAAACCATGTCTCAGAAAGCAGTAAGAAGGGAGTGATGGTTTGATGGTCGACTTCTCAACCTTCATGCAGGGAATCTGGCTTCAGAAGCCAGTCACTGTACCTCCGATGCTGTCACTAGCCACCTGTCAGTAGAGGTTGGTGGGTTACAAAGTTGCAGAACAAGTTTCAGAGGAGGCTCTAGACCAGTGGTTCTCAACCTGTGGGTGGCGACCCCTTTGGGGTTTGAATGACCCTTTCACAGGGGTCGCCTAAGACTATCAGAAAACACATATTTCTGATGGTCTTAGGAACCGAGACACTGCTCCTCTATCCATCTCCAGGCAAGTCGACTCACATGCAGACACTCCCAGCATGAAGACTCTCACCCATGCTACACCACGCTTCAAGACAAAATTTCATTTTTTGTCATTAGAAAGAAATATTTCACAATATACAATTATATACTATTTTGTGATGAATCACTATGCTTTAATTATGTTCAATGTATAACAATGAAAATACATCCTGCCTATCAGATATTTACATGATGATTCATAACAGTAGCAAAATAACAGTGATGAAGTAGCAATGAAAATAATTGTATGGTTGGGGCTCACTACAACATGAGGAACTGCATTAAAGGGTCGTGACATTAAGAAGGTTGAGAACCACTGCTCAAGACTAAACTGGACTGCGAAGAAAGGTTTGCTGATCTATTTCAGCCCCTGAAAACACTATGAGCCACTGGTTGTGCAACAAACAGTGGAGACTGCACAATGGGGTCACCATGACCATGGGGTGGCCATAAGATGGGCGCTGACTCAATGACAGCTACAGCCATCTTCCCACCCCAAAGCCAACGCACTGCCATTGAACTTATTGCAAACATAGATAGGAATTCCGGAGGCTATAGCTCTTTATTTAGAGGAGCAGACAGCCTCACCTTTCTTTTTCGGAGTGACTGATGGGTTTGTACCACCAACCATGCAGTTACCAATCCAACACCTAAGCCACAGCGCCACCAGGTCTCCTTTACAACAAGACACTCACAAACTTGCTGTCATTGAGTTGATTCTGATTCATAGCGAACCTATAGGACAGGGTTTCTGAGACTGAAACTCTTTGAGAGTAGGAAGTTGGTGACTTCAAATGACTTCCCTTGCAGTTTGCAGCATAATGCAGCACCCACGACACCACCAGGGCTCCTTAAACAACAGCCTTAGGCAATAAAAATGATAGGCACAAGAGAAATAAACCGAGGAGAGAGCTGTCGATTATGATCATTAGGGAAAGAGTGAGCTGGAAGGAAGTCTGAATGAAGGATGTATGGGTCAGACATGGCAGGAGGATCCAGCAAGGGCACTCCTTCAGAGGTCTGCACTGGCAAGGGACAGTTAGGAAAGACCTGATAGACAGGAGGGGTAATAACAGAGGCCAGTTCCTGGCAAGCCTGAAAATTCAAGCAGAGATTCTCATACACCATGAGGTAAGAATTCGGGAAACGTTTTCTGTTCTTCAGCAGGAAATAATAGCTCCCTCCTGAAAGCTTACATGCACCAGCACTGTGCTAAATACCTGACATGGGCACCCTTATTCAATCTTCACAACGAACCTATGAGATAGTGTCTTTAGTACCCATCTATGAACAAGGACCACGCGAGCATCATTAAGTGACTTAGCCAGGTTTGTGCAGCCAGTAAAAGGAGACATCAAGGTTGGACCCCAGATAGTTCTGATTCCGCTGCTCATCAGTCTTGTACTCTAAGTGACAGAGGTCCTTAAAAAAAAAAAACACATGCGAAGGGATCATGTGGGGCACAGACAACAGAAAAGTGGGTGAAGGGAGACATCAGACAGTGTAAGATATGACAACATAATAATTTATAAATTATCAAGGGTTCATAAGGGAGGGACTAGTGAGGAAGGAGGGGGAAAATGAGGAGCTGATACCAAGTAGAAAGTAAAAGTTTTGAGAATGATGAGGGCAACAAATGTACAAATGTGCTTGGCACACAGTGGATGGGTGGATGGATGGATGGATGGATTGTGATAAGAGTTGTATGAGCCCCCAAGAAATATGATTTCTGACAACACTGTAAACCAGAGACAGTTAGAAAGTAGGGAGACTAAGATAAACAAACCATACAGGCCAAAGGAATGTCCCCAGAGAATGGATGAATGAGGAACACAGGAGGGATGCATTCCCGAGGCCTTGGGGAAGGGCAGGTGTCCATGGCTTGGAGAAGAGTGAGGATGTGAGCAAAGGGGGAAGGGAGACAGAAGAATCCGTTTGCAGACGGCTAGTAAACTTGGGTTTAGAAAGGCAGACTCTGGGAACTGTCCAATGGAAAGCTCAAAGGCTGAACTTAACATGGAAGTGTTTCTAGTTTCTGGGTCCCCAAGGCAATCTGTCAACCCATTCCCTAGAAAATCTATGTGCATGGAACTCATTTCCCAAGGTCAGCGACTTCTCAAAACCCACCCACAATAAGCAGATTAGGAGTCATGGACACAGGGCTGTCCCATGAACTTCCCTTTACTTCCTGGTTCCCCTCCTTCGATTTGGTCACTCCTTTTTCATCCCTTCATGTATCCGGTAGCTCCTATTCTGCTTTGCTCACCACTAGTATTGGACATTAACCCAAAAATCTCGAATATGTTTGGAGATCTCCCTCTTTCTCTCTCCCTCTCGCTTAATTTGTCTGATTTTAAGAGGGTGAAATGAAATAGTATACATGATCAGGACAGCGCAATCCTTGGCTGGTAAATACGCTTAGCTAATAGTAGACACTGAGTGCTCCTTAGAAGAAACCTACTACCTGGAAAAGAGAAGAAACATTTGAGTTAAATAAGTCAAATAACTTGTCAGCATGCTGGAGAAGCTTCAGAAAAGAGCGACTTGGATTCAAAATGTCTTATGCCCAAACCAGGAAAATAGACCTTTCTTCTGTCCAGCCCAAACCAGCATTCTCAAGCTACCCAGTGGTTGATTAACTTCCTCTCCAAAGAGCCTTGGACCTGACATCAGAACACCTGCTATAATGGCAGTTGCCATAGTGCACAAGATCATGTAGACTCTATTATCGTTAGATGATTTGGAAAATGAAGCTTTCCTCAAAATATTTCAAACAGCTTTTGAAACACAGATCTCCCTGCTACTCTCTTCGCAGAAGCCAATTCTCCCCTCCACCCGCCCTGTAATCAGGCTCTGTGCTTTCAGCACCTCTATGGAGGCAAGACCTTCACATGGCAGCTTTTAAATGAAATAGCATCGTCTTATCAGTTCCCAGCCTGGTTGCTCCCAATGGGACTTCAGCTGCTTCTCAACATACAAATAAGGGCCATGCTCTCGTAGATGAATCATGGGTTCTGAAAAGTTGGTTAATATTCCGCCACTTTTCAAGCATACAGCTTCCTTGTTTCCTTAGCTTTCTGGGAGACGTCTCAAGAGAGACAGCGCTGAGCAAATTCTGCGGCTTCTTGTTTATATATCGCTATTTTTCTCCATTTGAAAGCAAACCTGAGCAAGGAGGAGTGATTGCTATGTGAGATGATGAAAAGGTGATGACTGCATGGAACCTGGCACTGTATATGGCAGGCACGTCACTGCATTGGACACTTCAAGATGGTTAGAATGGCAAATTGTACATTACACGTATTTTTCCACATTCTTTTTTAAAATCACCTCTTCCAGGGCTTCATTAAGTGAAACTAGAGTGGCACTCTTGGGGAAGGATATGCTCCGTCCACCAGCACACACCCCCGCCATCTGATCCCTCCCTGCCCAGCCCCCTGCATCCAGGTATTATCACTAGAAAATACGATTACACAGGAGGGAGGAGGTGGGGAGAGTATTTGAACCATTTCTGTCAATAAACAAACTCAGTGAGTGCAATGCATAATTCCTAAAATTTGCATCGGCAAATTTGCATTTCAGATTTCTCAAAAATTAGAATGCAAGTTGGCCAAGCTTTTCATTCCTGCCTTCGTCCTCCGGTGATCATCACCCCTTTCAGCCCGCATTCACTAAATATTTTTCCCATTGGAAATTATAAAATGATCTCTTCACCCATTGTTTCACTTTATATTGAGCTTCATTGGATTTTCAGGCATTTACACTGTCAGCTCTCCTTTCCTTACTGTAAAATCTTTTTTATTGACAATTCAATCATGTCAAGTTTGGAACAGGAGAGGCACTGATTTGATCAGCTATCATTGGATTTACAATATATAAATGACAGCACCGTATCTGGCCCTCCTCTAAAGCAGCTGCCTTTTATTGATTTATATTCCACTACCAAGGAAGAAAAATTGCAGCACAATGTAGTGGTATGGTCCAAGATCAATACCAATTTTTTTCTTAATGACACAAAGGCCGAGATAAGGACAGCATAAGTTAAAGCTAGACAGATCAAATTTGCCCGATATCCCTTTCAATTACTGAAGAACATGCACAGGGATGTATAACATTAAAGCAAAGGAGAAAATTATTCCAAGTGGTTTAAAATGATGACATCTAACAAGACCGTGTAGCCTCCTCCCCAAGATATGGAAGCGAAATGGGCTGAGTATTGAGGTCCTCCCCCTGTGTATTGGTCAAAAGCAGTTAGGCGTTACCAGAGTGATTCTAACTATCACAGTCAAAGCTCTGAGGCAGCCACAAAATCTCTCACCAATAAAGCTTTAAGCCAGGACTTCCGCACCACGCATCCTGCCTTCCTTCTACATTCCTGTTGAACAACAGGTAATGAAGAGTGAAACAAGACAGGATGCTACCAAGAATAGAATATGTGTGACAGGAAGCTGAAAAACAATTACCCAAACAGCTTAACAAGCTCAATAGAGCAGTTAGGCCACATAAACTGAGTTGGTTGTAAAGTTACAGGTCTCTCCACTCTGATGATAAAAGGCTGCCAAATCCCCCTGGGCATCTGGGAAACTTTCCCCATTTTAGCAAAACCAGAAGTGGCCCAGGTCAGAAGTTCTTTCTAAGACTGGTGTTTCTAAAACCCTGACTCGAACCCCACATCATAGGGACAGAATGAGGAAACTGGTGGAGAGCAATGCTGGACTCAGCGAATGCTTTCCACCATGGATGGGATTTCCAGCCTACATGTATAGGGTCATTGCGGATTGGAAAACACTTGATGACACCTCATAAAAACAACTACTATTACTACTGTTGCTGCTGCAATGGAAAGGGCCACAGGCTCCTCTTCAGTAAACTTTGCCTGTATTCTACTTTCCTGTCTTTTTGACAGCCTTCCAGTTTGTTATTGCCAGTGTAACACAAACATAAAATAAAATAAAAAGATGAGTCATTTGAAATGACAGTAGTCATCAATAGAAGTTCAATACAGGTTTGGTAAATTACAGATATCCCAATGGTGCTCCGAAGAAGCATGATGCAATCTTGACAAGGTGAATGTGAAATGTCTTGTGAAGGGAATTCAAAAATCAGATTCGTAGCATAATAACTGAAGTTTGAATTTCCTTCCAGTCTCGAGTTGCTATGTTTCCAAGGATGAGGGGGATTTTGAAAAGTTCCGGGAACAAAGTCTATCGGCTTTCATTTCCATTTTTCATGAGTTTTCAAAGCCCCCTCATATGTGTCCCACCCTGAAGGACAAGAAGGGAAGTTGTAACCAAAAAGCTCCGAGCAGCAGAAGCCATAGATCTGATACGGTTCATTTTGACTTGCTTTTTCCAGTAGTGCCACTACTGCATTTTTTTTTTTTGCAAATGAGTGCAAAATTTACTGATCCTGACATCAGATGCCATCGGTTAGCTGTGAGCTACAGCGGCAAGAAGCTCAACCTGGTGTGAAGCAATCACAGATTGGAGTGGCTTGTTTTCAATAAAGCATCATGCTGGGTGGCTGTGAAGCTAGGGTCACCAGATGCTTTCTGAAACTGGGAGGTTTGCTAAAACCATAACTATTAGGAGGCCAGGAAGCCAAAGAGGTAAAACAGAAAGAAAGGACCAGACAGACACCGGAAGTCAGTGGGGTCATGTCTTTGGGTGGAATGAAGCAGGAAAATCTATTGAACAGAAAATCATTAATGAGGGCACCTGCTTTGAACCTGTTATTGCATCACAGAAAGAACCCACCAGCTATCCTCAGCAGGCAGCAAAGAGCACAATGAGGTCTGGTTGGCATTGAAGGTACTGGGCAGGACGCAAAGTACTTAGCAAAAGGCATAAGTGTTCTAACTACTTTGAGAGCAGAAGACCTAGATGGTGACTCACTATTTGTACTGACTGTTTCAGCCAGAGACACAATACAGCAGTGATTCTCAACCTTCCTAATGCCGTGACTCTTTAATACAGTTCCTCATGTTGTGGCTACCCCCCAGAACCATAAAATTATGTTAAATGCAAACAATGTTTGCTATGCGAATTCTGTCCAAAGTCACAGTAAAAAGTAACACCATAGGGCAGAGGAATAAATAGTAGGTAATTTGGGAGACAGTACAGAAATGTGAAGATGGCTTTTGGTAGTCTGTAACTGACAGTTCAAAATCAGCCCTGCCTTTTACCAGATATGAATGAGAAAATGTATGCCAGGGATGTAGTCAGCACACATAGTCAACACCCAACACATTCGGTAAGTCCTAAAAGATGACTGTGTACAAAAACCAAAGGATGAAAGTTTGAGGAGTACATACAAAGTGATTGTTATTGCCATAAAGCTGTATGGCAATATTTGTAACATTTTTTAAAACACACCTCCAAATGGTTTGCTGTGGAAATGGAAAGAAGTGCTGAGCATGGCCATGATCACCACCTAGCAACACGTGCACTCCACTAACCAGCTTTCTTGTTCCACTAGAAGGAGAAAAGAATTTTGGAGAGGACTGTAGCCAATTATTCATATTTCAAATTTCTCTACAAACCCAGTATGTTCCTAAGTGGCCCAAATATGAGCAATGATATCTCCACCATTACCTAGTCAGTTGTGTCCATCACTTGGGAATATTAGTACATGCATAGTTCAGTTCAAATTGTAGTGGAATATATTTTCACCTTCCTAAAAGATATGCATAAATATCATGTGCCAAGCATTCCCACATGTTTAGAAGACAGAAATCAGCCTAAGTGCCAGAGGATTTAACAAGATCCAGAGTATCAACATAATAATAAAAATGTCCAGGATATAATCCAAAATTACTCATCATTCAAAGAACTTAAAAATAAAACTCAACTCATATAGGAAAACATAATCAGTAAGTGCCAGCACTGAGCTAACACAGATGATGGAATTATTGGACACACGTGGCAAAGTAGATAATAAAATGCTACCACAAAGAAGAGCAAAGACTCTTCAAAGTAATGGTAAGACAGGATGTGTCAGTGGAGAAACAGAGGATATAAATAAGGACATTAATTTTTAATCTAAACAACACAAACAACAGCAACAACAAAACCTCCTCTCCTCAGCTCTAAGGTGTTCTGAAATGGGAACATGTGCATTCTTGATGCACCTGATCAGTCACTTTACGGAGAACAGAACTGGGGTGCACTAACAGTCTCATTTCCAAAGATGTGTCATTTACAAGTCTGCCTGTCATTGACCTAATTCAGAGCATGCTCAATGTGGAAAGCATTCTATCCAGGGGATCATGGGTTGAAGACAATCACTGTCAGGTATTTCCACGTGAGTACAATTTGGCATCTGTGTGCATGTTCAGAAAAAACATGAGAAGGTGGTATGTTCTCAATTCACACTGAGTTTGAGGTTCCACAAAGCAGGAAGTGATGGTTTAGGTAGTTGTCAAATCCCTGACTGAGTGTTAGAGGCATGTCTCAAGATGTGCACAGAGCTCGTAGGCAAACATTAGGCAAATACTGATAGAGGTTTTATATGACCATGAAACTAATTGAGCAAAGACTGAAGGAGCCATGTGTGACAAATATAAGGGGCTGCAACAAGTTTGTGGGAAAATATCATTATCTTTCATTCCACTTCACCCCCCAAATCTCTGAAGGTCCCTCGTAGGTTAAAAGTAAGAGGTTGAAGAAAGATTGGCCATGCAAACAATGATGCATAAGAAGTTGGAGCACATTAGAACAGTGCTACTAAGGATAAAGGGAATTTTACAAAGGTAAAAGGGTTGACTCATTAAGGGAAATAAATAAACAGATCACATCAATAACTCATGGCAACCGATGTGTAGCGCTGTGCTCCACCAGGTTTTCCATGGCTTCAGTCATTCAGGAGATCTTCATCCTGTCTACAACAGTAACAAAATTGTACGATTTCCTTGCTAAACCGTCTGGAAAAGGCAATGTTGCAGTGGGGAAGAACAGAGCAGTGTTGCCAGGAGTTAGGTCAGAGAAGGGAGAGTGCCTACAGAGGGTAGCATGTGGGAGCTTTCTTAAGTGGTGGAATGCTACAGTGTCCTGATTCTAATGGTGGTCACACAAATTTTAGCCCTTGTTAACAATAGTAAAACGGTATGTACATCAAAAGTCCATTTTATTCTGTGTTAATTTTACAAACATTTTTAGTTAGTTAACCAAAATTTGCCAGTAATACCATCATTGGACAATTTCAAAAGATATGGGGCTTCAAAAAGCTGGAGGATACATTCCATTATAATTCCAGTTTCACATAACCGTTTTGACACTCACTCGTTTCACAATATGAACAAATACTTTCATTTACAAAGTGCGAAGTATTTCCTAAGCGTTTCGCATACATTTGCCCATTTAATTTTCTTGAGAATCCTTTGAGATAAGTACTGGAATTTTGTTCGGTTTTTAAAGTGAAGGAAGTGATATGCTTAGAGGTCATGTGTCTAAGATGGTAGGTAAGGTTCCGAGCATAAAGCAGGATAGCATAGCTCTTGTGGGACTCATGAAGCTATCCTGCTTTATGCTCGGAACCTTCCGGAATACAGCTCCCTTCACATTACTATAACTATCTATGTGCTTATTCACTGATGTTTCCTGAAGAAAAGCCTGTACAATTTAGACAGAGGAACTCATATACTGAATTAGTCAGAGGAAGCACTAGACCCACCTGTCATAATTACATGTCACTTCCCCTCACACTGTTGTGACGAGAACAGGTGGCTGGTTCCTCTTCATTACTTTTTTGTTCGCACATGAATCCATTTAATAGAAGTTACTTCAATCTAGACAGAAGGGAACCGTTATCATTCACAAAATTTCCCCAGGAAGTTTGGTATTCTTACAGTAGCTGGAGATGGAGAAGTTTGGGAACTTGGTTGCTGGTATGAAAATTAATTTCAAAAGGCACAAAGGACAATGGTACTAAGAAGATTATTAATTTATGCCGTCTTGATTTGTGTTTGTTCCTACCGCACTGCCTTTGTCTACATTCAGAATAGCTAATGAAAACTCACACATACCAAAGTGCAGAGCAAAGACAAAAAAAGGGAGTAATCCAACATCTCTCCTCAGGAGGAAAAGAATAGAGGTTACTAGAGGATCGCGCTTAATTATTGTTTTTGAAATATAATTGACCAGCACCATTGATTGGGTGTTGCTGATTAAATCTCCCTGTCTCTGCAAGATCTGATGTTACTTACAGGGGGGGGAAAGAGAGCCACACACAATGGTTTCTGGAGGGAAATGGGTCTGGCAGATTTGTATGGTTAGGGTGCCTTTGGATACTTTCCTTCTTTTATGTGTTCTAGGAAGTCTTAAAATGAAGGGGTGACTTCATGAAAGTGAAAGGTACTGAACCTGAGTAGAGGTGAAAGAATGTATAAGGGCAAGAACACACATAAGTCTCGGGTTGAACAGCCCAGGACACGTCTAGTGACTAGCCCCAAATCCACATCAACATGCCACAACCAGCTGTAGTCCACCATTTGGGAACCTCTTTATGTTTCAAGTACATTAATGGCAATGACTCAAAAGTGTGAGGGAAGAAGTGCCCAGAAAGATCGAGAGGATTTGTTTAAATCTGGAAGAAAAGTATGATACATTACATCCAAATCATTCAACAAACATGAAGTTAATTAGCCCAAATCCAATGCCATTGAGTTGACTCCAATTTATAGTGACCCAAAAGGGCAAAGCACCACTCTGTGCTGAGGGCAGGAGCTACAGATATGACAAAGACCCAGCTGCCACTGCCAGTAGGTGATCACAATGTCCTTTGTAAGCTCTCAGAGCATTTAAGGAAATTCAATTGGCCAGAGTTTACAGGGAACACAGAAAAGAATAGGGGACCCCCGGGACAAAACCTGGATGTACGTGCAGTGAACACATCTGGAGGGACTTCATATGCTTTTGTTATGGGTTGGATTATGTCGCTCCGAAATATATGTTGTAACCCTAGCTTCTATGCCTGTTGTTATAATTTCATTTGGGAATGAATTGACTTTGTTATGTGAATGAGACAGGATTACTGAGGGGTGTATCTTGAGTCAACCTTTGGTGCTAGAAAGGAGATTAAATGCAAGCTATGGAAAATAGATGGAGAAGAAAGGAAGCCAAATCACATGAAGAGTGCCAAGGAGCCCAAGCTCAATAACACAAGGACCTTCCTCTAGCGCGGACACCGAAACAATGCCTTCCCCCTTTCCCTACCGCAGACATCCTGAATTCAGACTTCTAGCCCTCTAAATGGTAAGAAAACAAGGTTTTCTTGTTGATAAAGCCACCCAACTTCTAGTATTTCTGTTATAGCAGTGCTAGAGAACAAAGACAGAATTTGGTGCCAGATGAGTAGGATACTATTCGAACAGATAACTAAATTATGGAAGTTGATTTGGAACTGGGTAACAGCAACTCAAAGTTTTCAGATTCATAATAGAAAAATCATGTTCAAGTGACTGGAAAAGATCCATATATGTGCCCATTCCAAAGAAAGGTGACCCCAAAGTGCTCACATTATAGAACAATATCATTGATATTATATGCAAGTAAAATTTAGCTGAAGATCATTCAACCATGGTAGCAGCAATACATTGACAGAGAACTTCCAGAAGTTCAGACCAGATTCAGAAGAGCATATGGAATGAGAGAGGTATCATTACTGATGTCAGATGGAGCACAGATCAAAGCAGAGAATACCAGAAAGATAATAACTTGTGTTTTCACTGACAATGCAAAGGCCATAACAAACTGTGAGAAGAATGGGGATTCCAGAATACTTCATCGAACTCATGAGGAATGTGTACAGGGGTCAAGAAGTGGATGGGTGAACTGAACAAAGGAATGCTGCATTAATATTAGGAATATTTTTTAATATTAGGGCTGTATCCTCTCACCATAATGGTTCAATATATGCTGAGCACATCATCAGAGATGCTGAATCATATGAAGAAGAGTGCGGCATCAGGATTATTAACAGCCTGTGGTATGCAGATGACACAACCTTGCTTCCTGAAAGTGAGGAGGATTGATGATCTTCCTGATGATGATGGATTCTAGCCTTCAGTATGGATCACAATTCAGTGAAAGAAAACCAAAATCATTACAACTCAACCAATAGGTAGCATCACAATAACTGGAGAAAGGGTTGAAGTTGTAAAGGATTTTTTCTTATACTTGGATCCACAATCAAGGCACATGGAAGGAGCACTCAAAAAATGTATTACATTGGGTCAATCTGCTGCACAAGGCCTCTTTAGAGTATTAAAGAGCAAGGAAGTTTCCTTGAGAACTAAGGTGCGCCTGACCCA
This sequence comes from Tenrec ecaudatus, assembly GCF_050624435.1. NCBI lineage: Eukaryota > Metazoa > Chordata > Mammalia > Afrosoricida > Tenrecidae > Tenrec > Tenrec ecaudatus. The sequence continues at coordinate 149,038,222 of NC_134548.1, forward strand.
AGCCATGGCATTCTCTATTACATCATATGCTTGTGTGGGTTGGACATTAAATAAGGAAGACAGTAGAAGAATAAATGCATTTGAATTGTGGTGCTGGAGAAGAATATTGAAAGGGAAAAACCGATCTGTATTGGACGACGTAAGGTCAGAGTGCTCCTTAGAAGCAAGGATGGCAAAACTTTGTGTTACATACTTTCGACATATTGTCAGTAGAGACCTGGCCCTCCTGATTGGTAAAGTGGACGGCCCTCGACGAGATGGATCGGCACAGTAGCTACATCAGTGGGATCTGGCATAAGAACAATGGTGAGGATGCCACCAAGCAGTGTTGTGTACTGTCGTGCATAGGGGCGCTCCAGTTGGATGGCACCTCGAAGGCAAACTCCTAGATTGCCTTGAAGAGACTGTCGGTAGAATTATGACTTTCAAAATCAATTTTGGCAAGGGCTCAGACGTGCAGTGAGCTATAAGGCAGTGGTTCTCAACCTTTCTAATACCGCGGCCCTCTCATACAGTTCCTCATGTTGTGGTGAACTCCCAACCATCATATTATTTTCTTTGCTACTTCCTTGCTGTCATTTTGCTACTGTTAGGAATCGCATAACCCCTGTGAAAGGGTGGTTTGACCCCCCCAAAGGGATTGCGACCCACAGGTTGAGAATCGTTGCTAAAAAGTCTGTATATTTTTAGAGAATACTTTGGACATCAGTAACAGAATGTTGCTAAGAATGTGAATGTGTTACTTTAAAAAGAAATGATGAACATGCAATTGCACAATGGAGGGAGGACCATGCTTTTTATATAATGGCAAAGGACTTGTCTGAATTATGTTCCAATATTTGGTGGAAGGAAGAACTTGTAAACGACAAACTTGAATATCTGCCTAATGAGATTTTAAAGCAAAATCTTAAAGGAGCTACTTGATTTCTTTTTGCTGCTTATAGTAAATACAAGAGGAAAGATGGACTTAAAATGAACTGTGCAAGATGAAAATTAACATAAATATGTGGAAATTTCTGTTGTACAAACTCAGGGCCTGTGTTCAAAAATATTTAGCAACACAATCTCTTGTTACAAATAGCAAGTGTGTGCCTGCCTGATGGATTTCACCACAATCCATCAGCGTAGACTGAAGGGACCAGGGAAAGAAGGAAAGAACAGTGTGGTCTTCATCACGAAAAAGGGGCCACTCATGGAGCAGCTCAGAGGTCAGCAGAACTGTTGGAAGGAACAGGGAAAGCTGGGTCTTCTCAGTTTCAAAGGATGGGGCCACCATCTCCTGGATCGCAAAGAGGAGAAGCCACAGCCTCTTAGGTTTCAAAGAGTTGGATCTCTGCTAACTTGATTCCGGAGCCTGCAACTGCTGCTATGGTGTGCCAGAGGGAAGGAGTCACCATCCAATGAGCATAAGCACAGGGTCTTCCAAGGCCAAGTAAAAGGGCCACGAGTCATATTAATTAGGAGAATTGGAACAACCCAAAGCCGAGGGAGTATAGTTGCTATCACAAGAGGGCCTAGAAGGTGGTACTGAAGCCCTGGGTCAAAGGGACCTAAATTTGGCATCCAGAAGGTTTGGTCGACTTCTAGAATCTGGAAGGCAGGGCCACTGGAATCACTCTCAGAGAACAGGGGATTGTTTTCAGGCTCCAGAGCTACTGTATACTCTGCTTGCTTTTGCACTTGCTTCATGCCAACATGTCTTCTTTCCATCCAATTTCTCCCATTTGGAATGGAAATGTGTACCTTGCACGAATTCCACCATTGTACATTGGGAACATAATTTGTAGTCTAGATTACACAAAGGGAAAAATGAAGACAATTTTGCCTCTGGATGAAATATGCCTGATGGCGCACCCAATTTCATTTAGACAATGGAGAAGATTAGATTTTGAACTAAAGTTGATTTAAAATTAGGGGGAATATGTGATGGGGTGAATGCTTTTTTGCTACATGGCAGGGGCATGGATTTGTGGGTGGGGGGGGGGAGGAACAAAGGTGGAATGCTAGAGATTGAATTATATTCCATCACAAGACATGTAGTAAATCCCAACATCTCTGCCAATTTGGAAATGGGTTGCCTGTAATGTTAATGAACAGCATTAGTATAGAGTGTGTCTTGAATCCGTTTTTTTAAGATATAAAAGAGATTAAAATATAAATGAAAGAAATGAAAGAAACAACAATAAAGAGAAATGTCCAGCCACATTAAGATGGTCCACGAGTAGACGCTCAGAAGACACAAGGACTTTCCTCCAGAATTGACAGAGAAAGCGTTCCTCAGAAACAGCCCCCTAAATTCTAAGAAAATGAGCTTGTTTGCTAAGCCCATCCATGTGTGGAACTTATGTTATAGCAGCCTTAGATAACTAAGATAGTGACACCAAGGAATTTTATTTCAAAACCCAAACCCAAACAATTATTCCATATCTGGGAGTCCTTGGGTGCTCGTTGTTAGGAGCTCAGCTAATAACTAAAAGGTGGTTCAAACACATCCGGAGTTCCCCAACCAGATGGCTTTGAAAGCTCACAGACTACAATCTCTAGGGAATGCAGTTCTACTTTGCAACGCATGGGGTCGCCAAGCATCAGAATCAATTCCACAGCAAATGGGTTTTTTGTCTTTATACAAAAAAATTCATGCTGACTGTTGAACATTTTAAAAACACAGAAGATATTTAAAATACCACCTGTTCCATTACACAAAGAATGCTAGCCTTATCTCCCCCTCTCTCTATACACACACATGCATACATCCATTAAACAGATGTATGTGTGCATATAGTTAGGAATAAAAATACGAGTACAAATATTTTCTAGATCATTGAATCATCTTCAAACACAGCTGCAGAGGATTCCATCATATCACTGTTGAATCATACTTTTGGGGGGTTCTGTTGTAAATACAGTGACTATGAGTCAGAGCCAACTCGACAGCACCTAATATTATTATTGTTAGCTTCTTATTTTTACAGTTATGGAAGGAGTTTTATTTTTTTAATGCAATTGTGTTTACATTCCCAATGGCAGATGTTGCTCAGAAATGTGATATATGCAGGCTGCACAGGAGAAGGAACAGCAACGAGGAAAAGAAGAAGAGACCGTTGAAGGAGATCCGTTGGGCAGCCCATGAAAACCATGAAATTCATGTTGATAGAGACGAAGAACATGGGCCCTGGTAAGCTATTCCTGCAGCAAGTTTTTACTGAAAACGCACTCAAAAGATGTGGAGCAACCTAGACTCTGGGTCCTAGAGTTAATCTGACCAAGATTTCCAATGCAAGTCATCTGCAGGCAAGGCCCCTTTCAATGGTTCACTTGATTCAGTTGAGAAAGAAAGAATTGAGGGGACATATCACTGTAGGATCACCTACCATTTCTGCATTAAATGAAACCATCAAAAACCTAGACCACATTCTCCCAACCTCCACAGAAATATCTGAACTGAATTATGATTTAATATTACCCTCACACTCCATAATAGGTCAATACAAGAATTTTTCCTTCCAACAGGGTTGTTGTTGGTCTGCAAAAGTGTAGTTGAACATGTCTACTATAACCGGTGATCTCTCACACAAGAGCCCATAGAATACATTTCAGGTTCAAATTTGTCAGGAGGAAAAGGTGCATACATCGTTTTGTTAAGGGGAGGGGTACAAAACCAAGAAGACCGTCCAAGCCAGTGCATTTTCCTGTTTACCTTTGCTGCTAGGAAACAAACTATTGGATTGGCTCTTCCATGCACTTCTTGTCATCCTTTCTGATTCCTTTTGTGGACTGTTTTGATTTTTAACTTTTAAAGGTTCAATTCAGCATTGGTAATTGTTTATACTACCTCAGATCTTTCTGAATATATGTGGGACAAAACCACAACAAAACACAAGGCTGAAGCACATTCAGTCGCTAAAAGCTGTTTTCTTACAACTAACTCATGTTATTAAAAATTGGCTCAAGGGTACCACCATCTGAGGGCCGGGGCTTATTTCTTTTGTCATTAAAAGAACCTCAGGACCAGAGGTGAGAGTGGCGACACCGGGAGGGAAGGGGGTGTAGAAAGGGTGAACTGATCTTGGGGATCTATGTGTAACCTCCTCTCTGGGGGATGGGCAATGGGAAGATGGGTGAGGGGAGATGCCGGGCAGTGTAAGATAAGATAATTATTTATAAACTATTAAGGGTGGAGGGGGGAGCGGGGAGGGAGGGGAGGAAGGAAAACGAGCTGATTCCAGGAACCCAAGTGGAAGGCGAATTTTGACAATGACAAGGGCAACGAATGTATAAGGGTGCTTTACTCAATTGATGTATGTATGGATTGTGATAAGAGTTGTATGAGCCCCAATAAAAAGATTTATTAAATTTAAAAAATCCGTTATAAACGTTCAGAGAGTCACATGGGCCTGATTAAATACCAAGGGAGGCAAGTGAGGATTTATAGGACACTGAAAGGTCATCTCATTTCTACTTCTCTCTTTATGAATCTGAGGACATCTAGGTGTTTAGAAGACATGTGGTACCATAAGGTCTCGTAGCCAATCAGTGGCAGTGCCAAGAAGTGATCCAAGAGCTCTCCCAGTGCAGGGCTTGGATGGCTCAGATACTTTTCTGGGCAGAAGACTCTCTGAGCCAGGGGCAGTAGCAAGGGCTTAGCCCTGGAGAGTAGTCTGTCCTGTGGATCTGTCTCTAAGATTCCTTCCAACTTGAAGAGGCTATGAAATGTAATCTGGAAATACACCCTCCCCTCCAATGGGAAACCTCACAATCAGACAAGGGAAAAAGTATAAGGCGAAATAATTTAAAGAACACAAGAATCATCTGTGGGTCTTCATGATAGCCACAGCTCTCTAATGAAATACATTTTAGTTTCTGGTTGCATGGCTTGCTTTAAAAGAAAGATAGGGAGCATTTCTTCCTAAATGAAGAAAATGCGGCAGAGACACTACAGTTTTTTGGTCAGCTTCTTGGTTCCTCGGTGCAAAGGTTAAAGAAAAGCCAAGTAAGTGGCTGCAACAATGAGCTCAAGCATAGGAGCAAGTGGGATGACACAGAACCAGGCAGTGTTGTGTACTGTTGTACATGGCGTCGCCATGAACCAGAACCAAATAAATGGCACCTAACAAAAACAAGCAATGTTGTTTTCCTTGAAGGATTGGTCCAAGTATCAAATTCCATATTTTCCCTTCTAATAGAAGAGGCATTCCCTCTCCAAGCACTGAGCCTCAGGTAGAAAGAGATATTGAATCAAATGAGCATGTTGACATTAGGATCACTGACTTTCAAATCCAGGTCACAAACCAAACTACGATGACCAAGAGACAGCCTCCTTGGTCTGTCAGCTAAGCAGAGTCAGGTACAGAGCAGAGTCTTTTTGCCCTGCGGCGATGCCGTAGCTTCACTACTAAACTTGTGGCCAGCAGTTACAGTTGTGACGGCGATGTTATGTCCTGTCAAGCAACAACTCGAAATGAGGATGAGAACAACACCTTCCCAGAGGTCATCATGGCCTTGGTCTGTGTTCAGAGGCAACTCTTTACATTACATGCGCAGAAGCACTAACGACCTTTGTTCTGGAATGCGTTTTCAAGAATGCTTGTCTAGCAATGGGCCTCAAAGAAAGAGATGGTGTCTTGCTCTGTAGAAAAGAAAAGGCTTGGAAAGTACACACAATATTACTATCCAGTCTCCTAAAAATAGTGCCTTTCAATGGAGCAAAGTGCTGCCACGATTACTGTGTAACATAAAAGAGTCGAGTTCCCAAAGCTTGGAATGCTTTGCCTGTAACGCAATCTACTAAATGGTCAGTTATCATCTGGAATTCTTCACTTGGGAACCTGGGGCTCAGAGAACCAGGGCCAAAATGCTGATACTCTGGCTCCAGCTCTGGCAGTTGAGTAGTAAACTGTTCTTCATCTCAGACTCAAGTGCCCTGTGGTCCCCTCCCCACCCTCGCCCCCATCCCCGGCCAGCAGCCATGCAACTGGGGCAGGTTAATCGACTAGCTTGCAAGTCAGATACATTTTCGAAAGCCTTCACAGCTGACTGGATTGCTACAAAATGCATGGAAAGAATTGGAAGAAAGTAAAGAATTTACAGCTTACAGTTTAAAGGACTGCTTGTGGTGCAAAATAATCACTGTTATATAACAAACTAGTACATGCGGTTTTTTACAATTATTAATAACAACTTTCATTATTAATTATTAATAACAACTATGGCTTCAGGGGTCACAAAGCCTCCTAAGTGCCTGGTTTGAGGTGATGATGATAAAAGAGTAGGTTTAGGCTGAACGCAACACATTTTCAAGCGCAGGTTTGGACAGAATCTCAGTTGATTTCAAGGGCAGGTTGAGACAGAGCTAAACTGTCTTATGAAGAACCTTCTTAGAAAAAGAAAAATGGCACGTTATGGATTCGTTCTGTACCTGAGAGAACTTGAGTTTAACTCTCAGAATAAATACTAAGAAGGCTTTTCTGACATTTTATTCAATCTACATAGTAACACTGTGGGAAATTTCAGAATGAGTGAGCCATGAGGGTTTCGGCTTCTTGCCCCTTCACCCTTGAATTTTCAGCTCATTATAAACCATAGGATAGGCCAATGCACTATTTTGCTACAATTATACAGAAAAAAATACAACATACAACTGGAGCCCTTTATTCATCAGTGGCAATGTTCCAAAAACTAACTTGGAAAGATGTTACTTCCATTCCAAAAACGTACAGTAATTCTTAAATGCCTAATGTTACAGATTGAATTATTGAATTATGTCCTCCCAACATATGTGTTGTCAATCCTAACCTTTGTGCCCGTGGTTATAATCCCACTTGGGAACAGGCTGTCGTTATAATATTAATGAGATGGGATTAGCAGGGTGGATCTTGAATCCATCTCTTTTGAGAGAAGAAAGGGATGAAACCAGCCAATAGAGGAGAATGAGGATCAGAGAGATGCCAAGGCTCACAGAAATCGTCAAGGAACTGGGAACTAGAGGCTGGAGGAGGCAAGAACCTTCCTCTACAGCAGCAGTTGTTAACCTGTGGGTCATGACCCATTTGGGGGTCGAACGACCCTTTGACAGGGATGAGCTGATTCATAACAGTAGCAAAATGATGGTGATGAAGTAACAATGAAAACAATTTTATGGTTGGCGGGGGGGTCACCAGAACATGAGGAACAAGGGTCACGGCATTAGGAAGGTTGAGAACCACTGCTCTAGAGCCAACAGGGACAGAAATCTTCCCCTGGGGTCTGCACTCTAAAGTGGGATTTCTAGCCTCATAAACTGTGAGAAAATAAAGTTATCTGATAGCGCCTCCCACTTGTGGAATTTCTCTCATAGATAACCAAGACATGGACAGAAAATGGAGTGGATAGTTTTAGAATTACTAGACTATGGCTTTATGTTTTTTAACTCAGTAATTACATCTTAGCTGAGGGTTTCCATTATTCAAAGTATGTCTAATTGAAATAGCCCACTTTTCTTTATCCTGCAAAGAAACCCCATTTTCACTTGAGTATTTTTTGCTCTGCCACTGAAAGAACTCGGAATGGATTATTTCATGAGAGACTGGGCTTTATCCAGAAAGTCACATTTCTAGGTTTGAAAATGAAGGTAGGTGGGAGGGTTGTTGCCCCATGACTTGCAAATAAGTCTTTGTCTCAAAGGAGTTGGGATAGCACATGTGCTGTTAACCTCATAGTGAGAAACTGGAGTCTTTTTGTTCCCTGAACACATTAACTTGACATTGGGAAATATTCTATTTGAAAGTTATTATCACACATGAATTTCTTCAAGATTTCTGAGAGGAAAAAAATCTGCAGGATATTGATTTAAAAAACACTTAATTAAGTTTTAAATACCGAAAATCTTCCTTCCCCCCACCCTTTACACATATGAGCAGCTCTAGTGGCACTATTGGGGAAGCACTGGGTTGTTAGCCTCAAGGCTGATGGTTCAAACCCACCAGCCTTTCACTCTGTAGGAGAAAGATGAGACTTTCTGTACACACATACACATCCTATATAGTGTTAAAAGAAGTGCAAATCAACTCGATGACAGCGGATTGAGCTCTATCCATACTACTCCTTGTTGATGGCTATTCAATGGTGGCTTCAAAAGTTGGGTATTATTTTGGGGGACTGCTCCCCATGACACCCCCTTCACCCACCATCTGCAAAGAAGGCAGTAGAAGCCTACCAAGGTGGTCAAAGTAGTTCCATGGTGCTGACCAATCTCTTGCCATTGGAATCAACTCACAGCGAACTTTCAGAGCTGATTCACAGGGATTCCAAAGCTGTCCTCTTTATGGAAGCATATCCTTCTCTCCAGAAGACAGCCACTGGCCTGCCCATGAGAAGCTAAGAAGCACTGTCCCATCAGATCTCGGTGCACACTCAGTGTCCCAAGGGGACAAGCTTAGTGAACCAGTGCCAAGTAAGCTTCAGCAAGCAACTCATTGGATTCCCACAGACAAGGAAGGGGCAGGGGGCAATTGAGGAGATTTGCAGGACAAAGTACCAGCCAGACAAACAAAGGAGAGGAGAAGTCAAGTGACTGGATGCTGATGAGGTTGAGGTTTCTCGGATGGAATCCCCCATCAAATCTCCAAATAGAAACATACCATCACCGGCATCAAAACCATCTGCTTGTCATTTCCTGAGTTTGTGCTGGGAGAAACTTATGGAGGAAAACAAGAGCCAACAAGGCAGCAGGATTGTTGGAACCTTGTATTTAGCATGTTTTCGTCTGCAGGCCCCGAAGCATTTTCTTTCTCCTCCTGGTGGGAAGAAGCTCTACTGAGGCAAATTATACGGGCTGTCTTTTTATTGGAAAATCTGGAGCTAGTTCAGACTCATAGGTACCCTAAGCCAGCTCCCCATAAGAACATGTCCAGAGGAGGGACAGTGTGGACCAAAGAAGCTGGGGGTGCCTGAATCAGCGCTCGGGTGCCTGGGTACCTAACTTTCCATCCATATACCCTTCAGGTGCACTATGGGAAAAATGTGGGGATTCAAGCCAATGAGTGTCAGGAACCCAGAAGGACTAGGGTTGAGATTTTGGGCCTGGGTGGCTTCTGGGATGCACACAATAGCTAGTCTGGACTCCTAGCACAGAAATAGATGGTGTCCTGGACCATGGACCTGTATGTGGTCAGACATTGCCCAAATACATGTTAAGTGATACATGCCTATATTGTTATTATTTTAGCACTCATAATGTCTTCATTCACATGGATGATTTGGTAGTCAGAAAAATTTGAAGCCCGCTCGTACTCAGCTTCTGATACCCCTGCCCTTGGATAGGTGACCAGTAGATGAGAGAAGAATGAAGATGCATGACTTCTGAAGCTAGGTCACCCCATGGAGAAGCCCACATGAAGAAGTACTACTACAATTCTCAGCTAACAGTAAGTACCAACTTACCAGCTATATGAATGAGGCAAATGGAAACAGGTCCTCCAGCCCCAGACCAACCTTCAGATGAATGCAGCCCCACTAGAGGCTCTGGGCCAGAAGTACCCACCCTAGCCATTCCCATGTTAATGAATCACGAAAGCCACAAGAGACAATAAGTTGTCATTTCTTCTTTTATACAAGTACAATTGGAAGTGATTTGTTTTGCAGCAATTGATAACAACACAGTTCCCTCTCCTTCCCCTAACCGCCCCCCCCAAAAAAAAAAACAACCAAACCCACTGCCATACAGTAGATTGTGATTCATAGGTTTCCAAGGCTATAAATCTTTACAGGTACAGATAGCCTCATTTTCTCTCTCAGGGAGGCTCAGTGCATTTCAACTGCTGGCTCTGCAGTTAGTAGTTCAACCCTTACCCACTAGGGCCCCTAACTCTCAAAGATCTGGAAAGCTTTTGTGGAAACTATGTATTTCCTAGAACCCTGGTGGCAGGGGTTACATGTTGGGCTACTAACCACTTGGTCAGCAAATCAAAACCACCAGCCACAAGTCACTCCTCAGGATAAAGACAAGGCTTTCTACTCCTATAAAAAGTTACAGACTTGGAAACCCAACAAGGCAGTTCCACTCTGTCCTATAGGGTAGCTGAGTTGACATTGACTAGAAGGTATTGAGTTTGTTTTGTTTGTAATGCATTTCCAGGTAAGAAATGGGTTTATTTTACACTTCATTATACTTCTTTCCCCTGTCCCTTATATTAGTTAACATCTTAATACTACATGTGATTGCCAGGAATCAGATGTTGGTTTGTTTGCTTTTAGCAGGAGATAAAGGTCAAGGTAATGCATTAGAAAACATAGTTTTAAGATGGGCTAAGGAACATTCCAGACATCTTCCAAAGGTGATACTTCCACTGTTGTTAGGTGCGCTCTAACACACAGCGACTCTACGTGACTCAGAATAAAACCATGCTCTATAGAGCTTGCGATGGAACACTATAGGATAGGGTGGAACTGCTCCTGTCACTTTCCAAGACAATAACTCTTTACCGGGCGTTTCCACCAAGTCTGCCTTCTTCTGAGAGCAGGCTGGTGGTTTTTAACTGCTGACCTTGCCCAACACATCACCATGACTCTTGAAAGAAAGATAGTGCCCAAAAAATGTCCCTCTGAGGAAAAGCGTAGTAGCCTAAGATGACGCCTAAGGCCAAAATAACCAATAAAAGCTGATGGGACTCTCCCTGGTGAGGTCATTTATATTGTATTCCATGAGAAAAACTTGATGAAGTCACAAAACCCTACAAAACCACAAGTGTTTGTACATGAGTCAATGAACCTACTGGTGGAATCTAATGTGGTGAATCCATTTAGCTTAAGAAAAGAAAGAAGAAGAGTAGGGGAAAGATCAGAAAAGAAACTTTTCTAAGCTCTTCTTTCCCAAAGCCCACTCATTTGCCTGCCCTCTTATTGAGAACGTACTCATGGCTAGTTGGACAAAGCTACAGCTGAGACACAAGAGTAATCGGATAAAGTGATCAGTTTTAATGTTCAATATTTGGTGCCATACTTATAGACCACATGCTTTCACCATGTTTAGCTCAGAAAAATACAGTCCCTATAGAGAAAGTGTAAGAAAGCCATTGGGTCTGCAGGAAGAAGCAGCTACCGAACAAATGACTTGGCCAGGGCCAGAGCCCACGTGTCCTGGTTCAGAAAAGAGTGAGGTCATAGGCAACCATGGAAGGAACAGAAATGCAAAGTCCCCTCTTGGCGCTCCTGTCACATTCCTCCCTAGCAAGGGGTAGGATGCCAAGTTTAGAGGAATGGCTCTGCTTGTATATGCTAACTTGAAATAGATAAGGTGACCTGCTCTATGAAACACAAGCAGAGTCTTAATAGCAGATCCAGGGGAAAGGGGACACAAAAACTGGGAAACAAAGGGGGGGGGACGTGGAATCCAAAATAAAATCTGGGAGAGCACCGCCCTGGAAACTAGTTGAGTCCTGCAGACTAGAAAGAATGAGAATGGGGCCAGGCTAAGCCAGAGAATGTGGGCTCAAGGAAACATTTTTCGTTATTCAAAGGCAAAGGGAACTTCAAAATTTTTCAGTCAGGGATAAGAAAACCAGAATCAAACTTGAAAAAAAGAAGGTTCACTTCTCATATTCTGAACTCAGGGGCTAACTCTGAAGTCCTAGGACCTTGGGTTCTCTCTGGAGTCTCTGTTGAGTTGAACGGCCACACAGACCCTAGATTCCAAACTTCCCAGGACCATCCATCATATTTCCAATGCGATCCTTTTAAATTGCATTTTTCTGAGTTACAAAGAAAGTATGGTGAGACATTTGGTTTTCCTTTGAGTCAACTGCCCATTCATTGTGCTTGGGTTCTGGATCCCTTGACACTCATTACCATGGGGTCCGCTCCCCGGAGTTCGATCTTTCAGGAAGTAGATGGCCTCCCATTTCCCCCACGTAGCAGCTGCTTGAGTTGAATGGCTGACCTTTCTGGCAGCAGCTGAGCACTTAATCATTGTACCACCAGGTCTCCTTGACGAACGCACCCACAATCACAACTGAGAGTGAAGGGAGATTTGTGTCCTCCTGAACCAAAAGTCTCTGAAGTACACAGATGCAAAATGATAGGCTGTCGTTATGATTAAGGGGAATCCAGGCTCCAGGAGACACCACTGTACACCGAGTGAAGCAACACAAAATGTTGCCTAGTCAAGATTTTTTTTGCCTCCGACGCAAATACTATTTAAAATTAGTGCACCAGGCTCGAATCCTAAACAGTTTGAAAGTTTAAGCAGTTTGAGAGCTCTCTCAGGCAACCTTGTTTACAAATTAACAGACTTCTGGATTAAAGAAGCCAAACTGTGTTTTTTAAAAAACAAACAAACAAACAAACTTCAAATACAAGCTCACATGGAGACAGATGGAAATAATTGTCCCAGGCCAAACTCCCACCACCACCACTCCCACCTGCCACCATGGCCCTGGCCCCACTCCCCGGCCCGGCCCCATAATACACCTTCAGGAGCTGCTAAGGGCCTCTTGCCCGAGATTCATTTTCCAATGGCACCATTCTGCAGAGGATGACAAATATACCAATGTTTCCCACCTTCAGACACGACATGGCTTACCAAAGCACATATTTGTTTTCCCAACTACTCTTTCCATATTTCTCTCCAAAGACCTGAAGAGATGGTTTGGGTTATTCAGTCATCATAAATTTATTATACTGAACTTGTGACCCAGTCTGGAAGCAAACCAAACCAAAACCCAACATAAAAAGGCAGCATTCACTCAATTCTGCAAAATGACTTTCTTTCAAAAAATCCTAAAGGATGGCTTCTTTTATTTTTTTTGCAGTGTTTGCCTGTCGACGTGCCACTGGAATGGTTGACTGCGATACCTGCATTAGTCCTAATAAACAGGTACAGCCAGAATGCTCCTTTGAGGCGAGAACAGGGAGACTTGGACTCACATCCTTCGGGACAGGTGCTCAGCAGAGACCGGTCCCTGGAGAAGGAGCTAGAGCTCAGTTCCGTGGAGGAGCAACGAAAAAGAGGATGGTTTGACATAGTGGCTGCACCAGAGAGCTCCAACAACAACTGTGAAGAAGGCAGCGGACCAGGCAGATTTTCCTTCTGTCCTTCAGGATCATGTATTGAACAGTAACGACCAGTTGTCAGAGGACATCACACATGAAAGAAGCAAACCGTCACGCAAAGGGCAGAAAGAAATTCAAAGACCAAAATGAATGTCAGAAGACTCTGAAACTTAAAATTGAACAAAGAATCAAGAGAAAACGATGACGTAAAAGGGGGGGGGGTTGTGAAGAGTAGCTCCAGAACACAAAATAAGCTTGTACAACGAAATATGTAAGACCCGGAGGTGGAAAATCAAAAGGGAAAAAGGCACTCGGTAATTCGCAAGCTGAAAGAACTGCAACAAGGGAGGGGAGCAAGTGGGGAAGTGAGATGACAAGCCACTGGAAGATAGCCCAGGAACAGAAGGCCCAACAAAGTAAAGTCTTTCCTCTTGAGCTAACAGAGAGAGAAAAAAGCCTTCCACCTTGAACCGGTACCCTGACTCTGAGTTCACATTTCTAGCCTCCTCAACGGTGATGAAGGAAACTTCTACTTGTTGAAACCACCCACTGGCGGCATTTCTGTTATGGCAGCACGAGATACCTAAGACTCCCGTATAACAGTTCTCCAAATGGAACAAGTGGGCTCAAATGGGAGCCATTCTAAGAATGCCTATTTTCCATGATAGTTCTCCAGCTCATGGCTTTCAAATTAGAGACCCCTTTTAAGGCAGAGTGAACACAGGCACATATCTAGAAACAGGACATTTTTCATAAGTCACCCCAATCAAAGAATGAACTCTTTTCCAAAGTAGAATGTGTTCATCCTCTGGCTTGGGGTAGGAGGCGGTTGTCTATTTATAGAAAAAAGTACAACGTGGAGGGCCTGACTTGTTGGATGGGAATCAGAAGCAGGATTAATATTTTGGATCAATTTCTCTGGTACCTGCCTGGAGGAATGTACAAAAGAGATTGACCAGAAGAAAGGAAATGTGGATTTACAAAGATCAGTCAGAATAGACAAAAGCCACTGACACTTGCGAGACAGCATGTGTCTGATAGCGCACCTCCTCTCTTGTTTGGTTTTCTGAAAATGGAAGCTGAGATTAATACATGAAAGTCAATGCTGCCGCCTCAATGAAGAAAGGGAGAGGAGGTTGCATCCCAAATTCATGAATTGACTGGGGGGTGGGGGGGAGATAGAGAGAAAGGGAACTCGTCTCCCTATGTCTTATACAAGGTCAGCCGGGATTCATGAAACAAAGGAGGGAGATGCTGCCAATAGTTATTACGGAAACATGCGTAACAGTCAAGAACTCAAAATTAGTCCAAACACAAACTTAAATCAGGTTTAATGGCAAGTTTCTGTGCCTGTTTGGGGAGTAAAAATTCATGGAGTGTGGGTGGAGATGAAGTTGGAGGCAAGGGTAGGGAAGAAGCAAACAGAAGACAGATTTTGCTATGTTTCATGCAATCCATTCTAGCCACACTCTCTAAAAGATTCTATGGTATTCCTCCCATGGAGCACACAGATGGAGAAGGGTAATGGACTGGAAGATGAACTAGAAGATCCACAATCTTCACATAAACTAACTGCAGTGGTCATACCAAACAACACACAGCACTGAGGCATGCATGCTGATAGACAGTAAGAATATCAATGCTGAACTCATGCCCAGAGGAAATTGCAAACGATTGGAGCCCGACAAGAAATCTAACATTCCCAGGGACACAGATTGCGTTTTTATCATTAAAATGGTGTGGTTCAATGACATACCCTTTAATTTTGGTTCCTAAAAAGGCCATCCATGCAATCCCCAAGCAACTATCCCAGCAAGGCACATGCCTATGTTGTGCAGGAGGGAGCATTGATAAGCCACACCACCTAGCACTGTGTCTTACACACTCGATAAATATCTATAGGAGAGAGGCAGGGAGGAAGTCTGTAAAAGTGAGGTCTCAAGCAAAAAAGAAACAATCATCAAATGGGTGGAGAGGAAAGTTTGTAAGTAAAGGTAATAACCATGGGATTATGTAAGCCAAGATAAAATGGAAAAAAACATTTCATAAGTCTTCCAAGATATTATACACATGGCTGATTTCCATCTTGACTAAAGACCAAGCAAGATGAAATGCCGTTTTTAAAGGTTCAGTTAAATATAAAGAAGGATTTTTCTATAAAATGACTCTCCAGTCCTTGAAGAGATCACCAAAGGAAACCAAAGTTCTTATAAAATACAGTGTCTTCTCCTCTAACCAAGATAAAATAGGCTGGGCAACAGACTAAATGACACCATTGAAGGCTCATGAGGTTATGCAAATATTCTGATCAATTCTAGTAAAGACACTAAAATTCAAACACCATATTTTTACAGAGACAATGGAGATGTGTTCTTTCCAATTCTTGCACTTAATATCCATCCAGAACTGGTAACATGTAACAGTAATATGAAATCGCTTCCAAATGTTTTTTTGGGGGGGGAGTGGTGTGGAGGGAACAAGATCTTTTCATCCCATTTTCCCACCAACTTTTTGAAGCTCCCTTGTATACCCATCAGTCCCCATTACTTTCTAATAAAGCTAAGACCTACATCCAGGTGAGGAGGAAACCCTTTCTATCGCATAGCCCACCCTCCTTCCTCGCTTTGTTGGTAAGCTCCACTAGAGGACTTTCCAATCTTTTCCAGCTGGCAAGAAAACTAAGAAAAATCTCATTTCCTGCCTGATCCTTGCTGGTGACAGGGCTTACTTAACTGTCACCTGATCCGTTCCTCACTTGATCTCCCTGGTCTGTGCTTCTCCTTTCCATGTGCTACAGATTCCACCATCTTCCTATGGGCCCCTGCCTTCTCTCTCCTCAGAGTAGACAGAAAGCAGGACTGGCTCATCTCTGTAAACGACCTGGCACTGATGTCACTGGACAGGAACCACAGCCACTTTCTGGGTTTAAAGAACCCATTACCTAACCTATAACTCACTAATCACAGCTTACTGAATTCTCTGGTTGTCCGATGAGACCTGTTCCTGCAGAAGGACAGCAAGCTTGGCAAAGTGGAGGGGCGAGAAAGAGAGGAAGACCCTCGACAAGATGGATTGACACAATCGTTGCATCAATGGGCTCAGGCTTGGTAACAATTGTTAGGATGGCGCAGGACCATGCAGTGCAGTGTTTTGTCCTGCTGTGCATAAGCTCGATATGGGTCAGATCCAACTCGATGGCACTAACAATAGCAACCACACCTGAACTCTTCCTTACAGCTTTAGATGCTAGGTAGGGGAGGTGAGAGTTGTTCAAACACTTCCTGTTTAAATCCCACAAAACCATCGGGTTCGCATAAGCTTCTCAACAATCACTTATAAAATTGTTTAAAGAATGAAAATTCAGGGGGGTTTTCAACGGCTGTGAGGGGCCTCTGGGTGGACTTGAACTGCTAGTCTTTTAGTTAATAACCAAGTGCTTAGCCATTGGCACCACCCAGGGAGTAGTCAGAGTACTTGGTTATATCCTTACTGTACAGCTGCCAGCCGTGTTCAAAATTTTCCAATGCTCCTAAATAGGGAATGCTATCTGATGATAGACACACACATTGCAAGCTCCAGCCACCAACTAATGATGGTGCTTTTTCAAATCTGCATAAGGCATGTGTATATAACGAGCTAATTCTTTTTCATTAATGCTTAGTCTTCAGCGTAGGATCCAACTCAATGGGCTTTGAGTGCAAATGGTGGTCCCCCCTTGTCCACGATTTCCTTTTCCCTTAAGTAAAACCTCCAATTAGGAGTGAAAATGTGATAGGATTTGAGAATTAATATGAACTTTGCTCCCAAGATTCTACTCCACATTTGGATTCCACAGTACTCTAGAAGAGCTCTAGTTCTGCAGTGGTTACGCACTGGGCTATGATCCATATGGGCAGCAGTTGGAAACCACCAGCAGCTCAGCAGGCCAGTAACAGCTGTGGTCTTTTCACTCCCATAAACAGTTACAGTCTCGAAAACCCACAGGGGCTTGATATGAGTCAGCACTGACTCCATGGCAGTGATGAGGAGAGGCTCTCTAGAAAGATCTTTGTACTAGACTATACGAATACCTCTTCAAAATGGGTACTCCTCGAAAGTGACTTCCCATTTTTCCAAGGTCTTGCAAAGATCTGGGTTAAAGTCCCATAAGGGACCTCACTCCATGTACATTATTAAGAGTGTCTCCTCACTTGCGCTTCAGAATCAGTGAAGTACTCGGTTCTTTAAACTGCGCCACCACTTCATCCTCCTAGTAAACCAGTTCTTATTTCTTTGTACCCACTTCATTTCTCTGCTTTCCAGGACACTCGTTAGAATTGCCTAGGGAGTTGCATAATCAGTCTTGTTAAAATCTAGCCACACAAATATTTATTTCTACTCTGAAGTGGGCTCTGTCCCTTCCAATTATCTCACTCTATTACCCTTAAATTTTCTCCTCTACTGATTCAGTTCCAATGACCATGATAGAAGCATTTTGCCTTCTGTTGTTTTCCTCCCTTCATCTATTGCTTCATCCATATCTCCACTCAAATCCATGATGAAATCAGCTTTACATGTTTTTCTATTCTGCCGACAACCCTGCACACTGGCATGCTGCTTTAGTGTTTTCCACTGTAATCCAACTCTGAGTTCTTTTCAGCAAATTTCAATGCCATGCATCTCTCTGAGATGTCTGAATTGTTAGTTTCAAATGGATTGAAAAGACTAGCTTGAGAGAAGGCAGTCAAACATGAAGGAGAACTTCTTGACCACAAAAAAAGACCTAAACACTTGACTAGATTATTGTAAAAAAAAAGCCACAACATAACCTATTGTTAGAAATCTTTTTAACTAGCATGTGAAACCATTACTTATAAATGATTTAGAGATGGAGAGATCTGAGCAGCAGAATGAACTAAATGGTGTATTTATGTCCCTTCCCCGATGAAGACCTTAGAAGACAGTCAGCTTAGTGCTACTCCTCAAATGTGGCAAAGAAAGCTTTAGAATCTTTCAGAATGTTGAGATAACGCACAAGGCAAAACAAAGAAGAAAACTTCCACAGAATGTTCTAACATTGCATTCTATTTGAGTTCCTATGGGGAGCAGATAGAAGTTGTAACTTAAGAAGGCCTTTTAGGGGTGAAACAGGCCAGACTTCCTGTACTCAGCTGGTGCCCTGCTGAGTACAGGAAAGAGGATGACCATAATTAGAATAGCTTTGTTGGGTCTGCAGCACTGTTGAAAGAGGTAGGTATAATCAGCCCTGTAAGGATAATAACTTTACATTTCAGAACTCATAGCTAAAATGGCTTTCATTGAAGATCCAGGCAAGATTTCCTCATTCTTGTGGAACTAAATACATCCCCCAAATTTTTAAAATCTAGGCAAGCAACGAATCACTTCTAATTAGCTGCCAATTGGTTGTGAGAGACTAAAAAGTGGGAATTTTGCCAGACAAGAGATCATCCAGCCTGTGGGAATTTTGGAAGAACCAAGAGAGAGACAGGTATGTGATAGGTGGGTTGAAGGTGGCCTGTTTCCAAAAGCAGCACAGGAGCAGACATTTTGTCCAGTCCATGAGGAGACATGATAATAAATGAGGGGATACCCACCAAATGGAAAAAGTTCTGCTGGGCAGAACTTTCGTATTATGAATTTTTCCCACTAGGCGACCAACTTGCTCTGAATTAGTGCACCCAGTGGCGTCGCCTGGGAAAGTTGTTTCGGGTCACAATGATTTTCTCATAAAAGCAGTTTTGCTGGAACCTTGATTTTTGTGATGGTCAATGTAAGAGAACAGTGTGTGCCTGTGAAATTTTATTTCCTGCTCAGGAAAAATGCCGAAGAAACTGTTGTGATGTGGAACACAGCTTATAAGGACAGCGCTATGGGAAAAACTCAAGTGTATGAGTGGTTTTCTCATTTCAAAAAAAGTCCATTGACAACAAACTTTGTTCTGGACATCCATCAACTTCCCCCGAATATATAAAAATGTTGATGGTAGTGCATCTGGAGTTTGTTCCACTTGTCAGACTGTTCATCAAGCTTTCTGTTTAGAGGTTCTGAAAGGATTGCCTAACCGTGTGTGACAAAAAACACCTGGTTTGTGGCAGATGGGGGACTGGTGTTGCCACCGTGACAATGTACCTGCTCACGCAGCCATCTCAGTATGCCAGTTTTTGGCAAAAAACAGCATGTCGTTCTTTTCCCACGCACCTGAATCACCTGACCTCACTCCATGAGACTGTTTTTTGTTTCTACGAATGAAGAGGGACATAAAAAGACAGACATTTGACAACAAAGAAGAGGTGAAGAAAAAAATGAGGTGTTGTGAGCCATCCAAACATGAGTTTGAAAAATGTTTCCAAGAATGGAATCACACATTTGAAAAATGTATCGAGTGTAATGGAGAGTACTTTGAAGGCGATAAGGTTGTTTTGTAAAATAAAAAAAAGAAGAAGAATTCAAATACATTGCTTTGAAAAAAATCTGGTTTTATTTGGGTAACCCTCCTATGTGTCACTTGGGTTCTTTGAAAGTCTGACATTGTCTTTCCTTGGGGTCACCATTGTGGATAACATCTCCTTTACCCTACCTTGAAAGGTAAGCCATTAGTCATGTAACTCAGATGAGCACATCCAAATGGCTGAAGACTATCAGGGAAATTCAGGTGAAGATCTCAAAAAGAAGTTAAGACTTCTTCTTTAATAGTTTCTTAGTATGATATGCAATTTGTTAAATTCTTTTAAAATGTTCTCTGTGGTTCCCAGTGATCCCCTACTATACTGGGCTATTTGAAAAGGCCCAAGGGAGCAAAGGTCAGTTTTGAAATATATGATGTCTATTTGACAACTATGAGTTTGGAAATCAGACAGTCATGAGTTTCAATTCCTGTTCTGCCAAGCCTTAACTGGATGGCACTGGGCAAGTCAGCTCAAACCTTTGGCTCCTTCATGTGTACAGTGCACAGGCACCACACTCAGAATTCATGTTGCTCGCATGCAAAAGCAGAGCACAATGGTACATGGCAAACCAGGATGGTTCCTAAGCTGTTTTCTGCATAGCCTCCCCTTCTTCAGCCTCAGTTCTTTCCATCCATCATGTTATTCCTTTCCAAGTGTAGTCTGACTTCTGGCAAAATCCTAACAATTAGCGGAAATTTTGGGGAGTGTGTAGATGCCTGGCAAAGTTAGAGAACTAGGAAGAATTCCAGATGCTTGGAGATGGCAAGCAAGACATCACAGCTCAGCTTTAGTAATCAGGATGTCCTTCATGAACAAATATTGAGCAGATAGGTGCATCAAGTATTATGCTAGGTACTGAAGTGAGAACAGGAATCAGCATTTACCTTCAAATGGCTCAGAATTTAGGGAGAAAGGAGGGAGGGAGGGAGGGAGAGATAGAGACAGAGACAGAGAGAGAGAGAGAGAGAGAGAGAGAGAGAGAGAGAGAGAGAGAGAGAGAGAGAGAGAGAGAGACAGAGAGACAGAGAGACAGAGAGAGACAGAGAGAGACAGAGAGAGAATTGGAGTAGAATATAAGGAAGGCCAGAATAGAGATGTGCATCAAGAGGTGTCAAGGAGGATAGAGAAGCCATAAGAGCTGTGTACAGTGGGGGTGGGAGAAGAACGCCTACCAAGAAGCTCTCATAAACACACCTTGATTAAGTAGTGCAGCTTTCTCAGATCCTGTTTCCTGATCTGGAAAATGAAGGGACAGGACATAAGAATCTTCACTGGAACCCCTGCTTCAATCCTCTATAATGATTTTAACAAGGAGAAAAGTGAAGGAAAACAAGCTTAGATTCCACATTTCTTCTTATCCAGTCATTTTCCCTTGCAGCCCATTTCTCATTTCTGGCAGTTGTGTTTTTGACTCTCCCTTATCGTACTGGTGATGTGTGGCTAGGTTTTATGTCATGGCTGCAAAGGGGGGGCCTTTTGGCAAAGAGAAGATAGTTCCCTTGTGTGGAACTCTCCGTTTCTTCATCATTTCTCATAAAAGGGGTCTAGAGGTCGAGTCATGAGCCATCATTTTAGATTTGGACACCAGGGAGTTGCTTTCCTGAGACTTTGGAAAAAAATGATTGGACTAATTTAAACATGGCCCCTCATGAAAGTTCCACCTCGTTATCCACGTAACAAGCATTTATTAAGGCTTTCCTTGTGTCAGGCATTAAGCTGAGGAATATGGGGGAAATTATTACGATATGGGCCTGGTTGACAGGGAGGGTATGATTTATGTGGCGGCTGTGGAACAGAGCCCAGTGCTACATAACATATATTAGTGAGGCAATCTTTGTCCTGTCACAACTGGAGTCCCAAGTCCTCCACATGAATATGTGGTTTTGACTAGATGTGGTGTACTCATTAGGTGTGGAAATCCACGTTTCAAGAACAGCGCTGTGAAGAAACGGAGCTGTTTAGCCCCATTAGTAATCTTCAGAATTGCACATTAAAACCATGAGATTTCATCCTGCTCCTAGCAAGTGAGCAAAGATGGACAGAGGCACAATGCAATGAGAGCACACGTATCCGGGGATGGACATGTCCTTCTGGTGGCTGTGGCAAATCAACTATGCTTCACCCACAGTAAATAATCATCCCTGCTCGCAAGTGAATCCCACTAAACCACCAAAGGGCATGTTTTCCAAGAATATTTTAATGATAAGATAAAAACACGGGGAAATATTGAGTAAAAATAGCAAGGATCCAACTACATATACACAGCAGAATCACATTATAGTAAAATCAAATATTTTTCTTTGTAGCTACATAGGGGGGGAAAAAGAAAATACACCAAGAGGTGCACAATCGTTGTTGTGGGTTATTGTGCTGCTCTTTTAAAAGTTTTTCTGATGATTTTTCCCCAATTCTCAACAACAATGCCATGTACCTTTCTGATAATAATTGTGCAAATTTACAGAATAAGTCAGAATGGACACTAAACTGTTGGCAATCATTTTCCTTAGTGTTATTTGCTTTCTTCGTGTTTCCCATAGTTTCTGATTTTTTTCCCCACAGTGAACATGCACTCCCTTTATAAAACTGTAAGGGAAAACTCAATTACGACTAACGAGACTGTCAGATAAATTAGCAAAGACTAATGTGCAGCAGCATATATTATTTAAATGAGTCCGTTCTACTGCCAGAGAGTTTTGAAATACCGCTAGGCTCTATCTCCCCTGGTTATGGTTTGGGGTGGGTCGCTTACCTTGCACGCGTGCTTTAGGGAATCGACAATTACTGCATGCTTCGAAGGGATGCTGTGATGGTGAGTGTGATAGCGTTGGTGAAGTGCTTGGAACTCAAGGAAGACAGATGCACAACAAGAGGGAATGGCTATTTTCATTATCTACTGAGGAATGTTTCTGTTTAGACTGCCTTCAGCAATTACACTCACTCTCAAGTCTTCCAACTCGCATCCCTCTGCAGATGACCCCCAAATCTCTAGCCATCCCGCCCCATCCCATGCATAACCCTTCCTTTCTTCTTCCCCATTCTTGCTCTCTGGCTTTGGTCCTGACGTACAACACAAATATGTTCACATCCATTTAAACTGATTATGAATGAATCATGAACTTGATTAAGCAATGTTCCCTTAAATCAATAAAGGTTTGTTTAATTAGGTTGGATATGACGTTCTTAGAACTATTGTTAAAAACCAATCTTTGGTCCCTGTGAGGTCTGTATAAATTTTATGTTAGAAGACGTTAAAAAGACATATCATTTCCAGTCCACATTATAAGTTCAGCCCCAAAAGCTTGAGTCCTGGCCTCAAGACTCAAAGGAGCTGCATTCTAATCTTTGATTTTTTAAATTCAAGGGTTGTTTTCTTTCTTTTAATTGTGTTTTCAATGAGAGGTCACACTACGAATCAGATTCTCGCTTACCTATTTCTACATAATTTGTTAAGTGACATTGGTTACTTTTAATTTTAACAGAGTCACCACTTTCTCATCATTTCCATTCTGATTGTTCTGTTTCTAGTCATCCAGTTTCCTGTCACTTTACCTTCTCATCTTTGCTTTGAGTCAACATCAGCCATTTGGGGCAGGGTTTCTCATCCCAGTCCCACCACCACCTCGTTGTGTGACCTTGTGTGAGCACATCATGTTTCTGGGTCTGTTGCCTCACCTTTAAAAGGCAGTGAGTAGACTGGATTATCTCAAAGGGCCATATGACAGCTACCAATGCACCTTGCCATAAAGGGCAACCTGGCCATACAAAGATGCTGCCTTCACTCTTCACTACATTCTACCCCACCTGGAACAGCACCCTAGAGCACAATATACCAACAAATGAACACCCTGTCAACAAGTCGATGGTGACTCATAGAAACCCTATAGCACAGTCTGGAACTTCCCCTGTGAGTTTCCGACAGTGTCACTCATTACAGGAGTAGAAAGTTCCATCTGTCTCCCAAGGAGCGGCTGGTGGTTTGGGACTCCAGACCTTGAGGATTGCAGTCCAACTGGTAAGCACGACACCATACCACCAGGCCTCCTTGGAGCTTTGTATAGTGCAGTATAATCAGAAAGGCACGCTAAAACAGAGAAGCCCACATCCCAAGCCAGTAAATAACCTTTGACTGGCATGTCCAGTCCACTAAAACTTCTGGAAATTATTCCTGAACAATAAAGCTACCACCTTTTATTTAAAAAAAAACCTTATGGAGAAAAGGAGCTAGGTTACTATAATGAGTTAGTTAGTTGAGCTGAGAAGAATTTTAGTTGGCCAGACAATATTCTGAGCTACCATCCCAGCTCAGAATATTGTCTGGCCAACTAAAATGGATGGTAGGTGGGAGATGAGATTGTTATCATCAGGGTCTAGAGACAGATGTAAAAGTTAAACAATAGACAATGCTAGATGTGGGGCAGGGCACTGCTGAGAAAGGAACCTGCCATTGGACTGTGATCTGCATGGTCATCTGCATGGTCATCTGCATGGAGATCAAAGGATAAGATATCACATCTCTACCGAGCTACAGCTATAGTAGTCCACTTGCCCGTGCACTTTGTCTGATAGCTAGGCTGTTCACTTCCCTGGTCCAGGGTCAGAGGGAATTCACCAGAGGTCTAATCCAAGTGAGGACCCAGCAAACGGATTTTTGGCTTTCTCTGTTATCCATAACCTTCTGCAGATTGGGTGCTCAGAATTTAAACTCTAATGCCGTTCCCTCCTCCAGTTTTGGATTTCATTATTTGCAATCCTTGGGATCACCTGGGCAGGTGTGTTTCTTCCGTGTGGAATTAGATGTCACCTCACTTAGATGGCTGCCTATTTGAAAAGACGCTATTCTTTCTGATAGCCAACCACCATCTGCTTTCTTCACGACACTATGCACCTGTATCTTCAGTGATCTCTTCATGTGAGCAAGTGTAAGTTGGGCCATATGCCTGACGAAATCTTGCCGACTACTTCAGTGATCCGCCTCACTTCTATCATAGTCTGCAATGTCTTGGGCACTACTGCCATTTCCCACTGTGCTTTTTATTGGGGGCAGACATCCCTAAATGTTCGAAAGCTAAAGGCTTCAGGCTGTTTCTAGACAAAAAAGATGTCATTTTTTTGGATGCTATAAACCAGAATGCGTCACATTTGGGGGTGAAAGATTATTTCCAAAGCATGTTCCCTGTAACATTTTGTCCCATGAAATCATTGGTCAACAGCTGCCATCCAGTAGATTCTAACTAATGGTGACCCCAAAATTATCAAGAGTAGGTCCATGCTTCATAAGGTTTTTCAATGCCCCCCCCCCTTTTTTTTCAGGGGGAGAAAACCAGGTCTTTCTTCTGAGGTGCCTCTGAAAAACTAGAACCTCTATGCTTTCCACAAACAGCCAAGAGAGCAATCCACTTGTACCATATAGAGGGGGACTGTATTCTATGAAACACTCATTGCAAAATATGGGTCTTTTATCAAGTAAGTTCAGGAAACACTGTATGAGTATAAACAAAGAGGTTTCAAAAAGTTTGTGGAGACATAGAATTCAGAGATAATGGAATTTTTTCATAACCATTTTGAAGCTTCCTTTCATCCCCTGGGGATCAACAACAAATATTGGTGAATTGAAACTCTTTGAAATTCTGCAGCAAAGAAACCCGCTGAACTTTATTTTATCCATCATTTCTCAAATGCATTAGCCACAGAATCCTACTACAAAGCCCTCCTTTCTGTTCCAGACTTTGCTCCTCACATGACGTGTCTGCTGCACTTCCTGGAGAGACTGGGGGACGGCAGAGCTGTTGGGGCTGGAGGGAAAGTTCCTGGCGAGAAACAAGTTCCAGACTGAGACCCCCCCCCCCTACCCACCCAAGCCCACCTCAGTGACTCCTAAGTGTGCACTGAGGGCCCCGGGAAAAGACAGCTATTGTCCAGGAAGTTTGCTGGGTCATGGGCCCCAGGCCCAGGCTTGGATGTCTGGAGTGGCGATGAGGGAAACGTTCCCCCTAAGTCAGATGGCGGTGAATGAAGTGAGCAAAGAAGGTTGGAGGCTTAGGACACAAAAGACAGTACATGTTTTTGCAGGTTGCAGGTTCTTGATGAAAAGAATCAATTGGGAGAAACTTTCAGACACTTCAGCCACTCAACATACACATCAATGTCAAGAGTTTGCATTCATCAAGTGTTATCATTGTCTGACAACACTGTGGATTTAGGAAAAGGAAGTAAATACTTCTAGAATACTCAGTTGATATGAAATACAAAGAAGTTTTCAGACATATGTTCTTCTAGCAAATGGTTTCAAAACTCATAGCAACCCTGTGAAGAGAAGTGCCCTCATTTTAACCACCACTCTTCCTTCCCCAGCCCCCCAGCCCGGTTGAAATCGAGGTTCAGAAGAAGGTATACTTTATAACAGCTACTGGGATAGGACAGAGTCCTTCCTTGTGATGAACTACCAGCCCGGGGTTAGAGGGGCACTAGCTTGTAAGTAACACACAGAAAACACTCTGAAAAACCACTGTGACATCTAAAAACTGTGAGAACCATTACCACACACTGAGGGCTTTTACTACAGGCCAGGCTGTGGGCCACGGGCCATTACTCGCATAACCTAATTGAATGCTGACAACATTCCTATGAGGTAGGTTTATCATTATTCACAGTCTACAAGTGAGGAAATGTACGCCTCTGAGAGATGGACAGACTACTCCAGCTGGGAAAGGGTGGAGCCAAGATGACAATTCAAATCTGTTTTACTGTTGACTGTCAGGTTAAGAATAGAGTCCTATGGAATCATTATTGAGAAAAACTTGAACTAAACTTGAACTCCATACTCTAACCCACATAGTAAATTGTCTTTTGTTTTAATTGATTGGAATAGTCACTGGAATTCAACTGAGATAGAGCTTTGTCTTCTAAGTATCAAACTGCACAGACATAAAATTGTACCTAGAGATCATTCGATCGTAGGAGGTGATGACTGCAAGATATCTAGTGGGGCTTCTCTTCTCTTAAGGGCGTTTGGGTTCTACTGAAGGGACAGGGAGCCACAACTAGAAACTGTTTACCGTAAGTGGCACAAACAAACAATCAATATCTATGACAGTAGGGTATCTCACATTTGGATTCTAGCGCTTAGAATCTGGCCAGATTCAATGGAAAGCTTTAACTACAGGTTCGTGTTTCCACAAGATGGTGGCTAATGTTGTTAGATGCCACAGAGTCATCTCCAAGACGCATATCGACCCATAGAGATGAACACATAGTTCATCCACAACATTAACAACCCGCAAATCAGAGGAGCTAAGTTAGGTTATGTCTTCAGGGATAGTTTAAATGGGTATGGGATGAGATCGTGGGAGGCGGGAGGCACTGCAAATACAAGGAGCGTCGCAAAATTCATGGGGAAAATCTGTGATCTTTCCATGCTCTTTTGCCATAAATTTTGTAGAATCCCCACATATTTGAGGATACTTAAAGAAATGGAAGGGGAAAAACCAAAATTCCAAAAAGCATGGTGTAAACATTTTAAGCCAAGCTCTTGAGTTTCTCTTGTAGATGAATATGAGGTGCCTATCTTTATTGGCTACCACCTCGGAGTGCCTCCCCTCGACCCCATGCTCCAATCATGAAAGCGTTTCACTTTCCACTCTGCCCTTAATGAACAGACTACTTATTGACTAAGAAATACCTGCCTTCCTGCCTAATCAGCATATGCCAAAAAATCATTTACTAGGTCCCTCCCACTGAAGAAATACAATCCTTTCTGATTCTTACAACAAAGGTACATCAATATGTGGTTAATGTCCAGCTAATATATCACATCACAAAAATAAAATCGCAGCCCTCATCTTTATAAAAGTATCAAGTCATATTTTATAGTCAGCTCACCTCCATCTTACAAAAAAAATCAGACTAAATGCATCACTGAAGAGACCGAGGTCATCCTCCTGCCTCCTAGGTTCCTGCATAGGATGACATTTCCATGTGTGCACGAAGCAGTGTCACCTCCTCTATTTCCCCAAAGCATCTCTGGCCAAGCTTACATTTTTCCATATGGAAGATGCTTTTCTTTACACAACCTCTTGGCACTGACTTTGGCTCTGCTTTGCAGCCATAGCGAAGTCCATGGGATACTCACTCACTTTTCTAGAACAACTTTTCTAATGTGGAGGTGAGGAACATGTTGCAACATTTTGATTTCAGTATTAGACATTTGTCTTGGTTTTTTAGTGCTGCTATAGCAGAAACACCACAAACGGTTAGTTTTAAAAAACAGAATGTCCTATTCCACAGGAGTCTAGAAGTCTGAATTCACAGCTAGCAGCGAGCTAAAGCTTCCCCCTAAAGCCAGTCAGATGAATTCAGATGTCTAGCCTCTGTGCACACTGGGGGCAAATCCTTGTCGCTTTTTCAGCTCCTGTTCCTGGGTGATCTTCATGTGACTTGGAAGCTTCTTTCCCTTGCTGGTTTAATCTCTTCCATATCGAGAGAGAGAGAGAGACTAAAGACACACCATACACATTGTTATTCCAAACTATAGCTACCTTTTGCACAACAGAACACTGTCACTATGTCAGCTCAATTCTTCGTGGGCTTTTCTCTTTTGCACTGCCCCTCTATTTTGCCAAGCATGATGTCCTTCTCCAGGTAATGGTCTCTACACCCTACATGAAGCCTGTCTTTTATCACAGCGAAGGCAATTCATCCCCATAGGAGACTTTAAGAAAGAGAGGTTACGATTACAACACATAATCCGATTCTGGTGGGGGCGGGGCGCGGGGGAGGACACAATTCCATTCTTGACATTAATGTAAAAACTAAGCAAAGCTGGGTCAATAGTGGTGGGTATCATATAGAAAGTGACACCTAGTCAATTATTTCTGCTAACAGCAAATAAAACATCTGGGCCATAGTCCTATGCCTAGAGAACTGTTGTACATCTACATCTCAATACCCTGACCAATTCTCTAAGGAGGACTATGTTAAATATAATAACATAGGAATTTGAAAGATGTCTTCTCTCTCTCTCTCAAGATAAGAATAACCATTTTAGTCATCTTGAACGTTTCTTCTTGATTACAGGACATGAAAATTCCAAAGTTCGGTTAGAAATGGAGAAAATGGTGGAGACTGCTCCTATTCAAGCAGAGGAGAAGAGCATGCAAGAGATGAGATTTGAACGATGCTGAAAAGCCCCTAGAAACCCTGGGGATACAATACGGAAAGGCTGGCTGCCAAACAAAGGGTTGACAGTTTGAATCCATTAATTACCACTCTGGAGAAAGATGAAGCTGTCAGCTTCCGTAAAGAGTACAGTCTTGGAAATCCTATGGCGCAGTTTTACTCTGACCTGTAGGATACTTCTGAGTTGGAATTGACTCAATGGCAATGGGTGGCGCAGTGGATTATGACTTAGACTGCTAACCGAAAGGTCAGCTGTTCAAACCTACCAGCTGCTCTGTGGGAGAAAGAAAAGGTTGTCTCTTTCTCATAAAGATTATATGCTTAGTACAAAGATGAGGCTTTTGAGTCCTATAAAGAATTACAGTCCCAGAAACTCACATGGCAGTTCTTCCTATAGGGTATCTAAGTCAGAATCAACTCAATGGCAGTGAGTTCGCTAGCATGCAACCAACACACACATGTTAACATGAGAACATCCCCAAGAGAGATTAACACATTAAGTCTCTTTTGATGACTGACACATTTCCCTTCCCACAAATCTTATCTGGAGGAACTGGAAGGCCCAGCTAACTTGGAGAGGAGGGGAGGGAACCCGTTTGGCAACCTTGATCATAGGCTACTTCCTGGGGAGGGTATACAGCAGGGTGGTGGGATCCCCACCACCATCTTCCATGGCGGTGGAAGGGAAAGGGGTAAGGCCACTTGGGACAGTATTTTACAAGGCCGAGCATGCCAGCGTACCTCTGGAGAGGAAAGGAGAAGAGATGACAGATAAAGGGAAGGTTAAAGGGCAGGAAACTCAAATTGCACTCACTTCACGGTTTTAACTAAAACCGTTCCTGATCCCATTTCACAGGGATTGACTCTGCAGAAACTTCCCATAATAGAATTAGGAAAGTAGGCTATTATTTGGTATGTGTTCCTGGAAGGCTCACATTAACCAACAGTAGCTCCTGGGACTTTATACCAAATTTGTTCTCCAGCTGTGGTCATATCATAATGGTGAGTAGATATAAGCAGCTGCAACTTCCATCCCCTCTGTTTTCCACCTGGCCCTGGACTCTGTTCTCCCCCAGCCCTAATCTCTGTGAACAGCCAATCTGCCCATCTCTGGCAGCCCTGGCCCTCCTGAGCCCCAGGGTAATGGCCACATTGGCCCGTATCTCCTGATTTGTAAAGATTTTGTTCCTTTAGAATACAAATCTAACATTTTGGGGTGTGGGAAGATACGTAACAATCTGAACACACTTTATTTGGCTTTTTGCTTTCCTTTTATAAAAATTTCCTATCCAGAGAGCCAGAAAGTCTCATATTCAGATGTGCATGTGAAACGAGATGCTCAAACGAAAGACATGAAAGAAAAAGAGCTCCTGTGCAGCTCGGCTTGCATTCTGAATGTCCCTTGCATGGAACTACCTTGTGTTGCACACAAACAATAACTTGGCAATAAGAAGGGAGGGGGGGGGGACTTCCTCCCTGGCGGCAGGAATACGTTAAATGTGGTCTTGCTTGTGTGCTGGCCCTTGTGTTTTGGTTTAAGGAGGTCCAGCTGTTGCCTTCTTTACACATTCTCGTCCTTCAATAAAACGCAATTACAAGTGTCTGCGGGGGGTCTTTCTTATTTATAACCCACATAAAAAGGAAACATAATTTAATATTAATGTTTTCTCTCTATACACGTTAAAAATTCAAACCAATCATCAAAATAGTAACTCCCAAAGGGCTCTTCTTATTACACTGTGTGACTTAAGTACTGCGAAGTCATAAGGGTCCTTCTTCCCCTCCTGCCCCATACACTAACAAAACAATTTAATTAAGGTTATAGTACTGCAGATGGTATTTTACAAAATAAATTACTTTTGCAATTTTTCACCAAAGAGGTGCATATAAATATTGTCACCTCATATTGGAAAATCGCAAGCTATCCTCTCCATGGGGTACCCACTCTATAATGAGTTGTGGAAGTTCTGATTGAATCATAACGGGAGCGGGGATAAGAAAAATCTCACACTGGAACATGCACTAATAATCAGTTTGAATGTAGGTTACTGCAACAAAAATCTCTATATATACCGTTTGTTTCCTCTAAAATATAGGTCTACATGTTGTTGTTGATGCTGCTGCTGCTGCTGTTAGACGGCATTGGGACCCATAGCAACCATACGGACAACCAAATAATACACTGCCTAGTCCTGCACTATCCTCACAATCATGACCACGTGTGCGCCTACTGTTTCAACCAGTGTCAAGTCTCTTTTTGATGGCCCGCTACCTTCTCCTTGGACTATTCCCACTTGATTACGTAATCCAAAGTCTGCAACATGAAGGCTTGTGATTTGAACCCTCTGGCTGTACTTCTGCATCATTCTTCTAGTCACTCTCTCAGATTCCAGCTCATAAGTGACCCCGTAGGACACATTAGAACTGTTCCTCCGAGTGGCAGAGGCAGTCAAACTATGCAGGAGCAGATAACCCTCGTCTTTCCCCCTTGGACTGGATGGTGTGTTTGAATGCCCAACCGTTCGGGTTAGCAGCCCAACACTTACTCAACAGTGCACCATAGCTCTTTTTGGTATATTCAATATTCATCACCAACACCCTAATTCATCTTCTTCAGTATTCCTTATTCATTGCCCAGCTTACATAGAGGCCATTGAAAACACCAGGGCTTGAGTCAATGCACCATAGTGCTCAAAGTGACAGGATTGCTTTTTAGCACTATAAAGAGATACTTCACAGCATTACGAATGCGATATACCATTTGATTTCCTGACTCCTGTTTCCACGAGAATTGATTGTGATTCTAAGCGCAATGAAATCCCTGCAAGCTTCGATTTTAGCTCTGTTTATCATAATGTTGTTTATTAATCCATTTGTGAGGATTTTTGTTTTGTGGCGAGGTGTGATCTACACTAAGCACGGTACTATTTGATCCTCATCCGTAAGTGTTTCAAGCCCTCTTTACCACCAGCAAGCCAGACTGTGTCATCTGCATATTGCAGGATGTTAATGAGTCCTCTTCCAACCCTGATGCCACATTTTTTCTTCATAATCCAGCTTCCTGGATTGTTTGCTCAGCACACAGATAGAATAAGTATGGTAGAAGGATACAATCCTGACACACACTTTTTTCTGATTGTTCACAACTCTGTATCTCCTTGTTTTGTTTAAAAGACTACCTCCTGGTCTAGGTACAAGTTATGTGAGCACAGTGAATTGTTTTGGAATTCCCATTCTTTGAAATATTATCCATAGTTCACCTTGATTTACACATTCAAATGCCTTTGGAAAACACAATCAAACATCTTCCTAGAGTTCTTGGCTTTAAACCATGATCCATTTGGCATCACCAATGATATCCCTCATTCCATGTCCTCTTCTGAATGCACAGTGAATGTTGGGCAGTTCCTTATTGATGTACTGCTTCAACCTTTTAGAAGATAAGGGTGCATCTTGAGAATGCCTAGGAAAACAACTTGACAGCCCACCCCCCTTTTATTGACAGAGTTAGAAATCAGGAAGGAGTGAGAAGTCAGAATCCTGGAAATCTAAGGGCATACAAATGCAGGCGCCGTAATTTAATGACTCCCTGGAGTATGTTTGTTAGTCACTACATCTCCCTGCTCATTACCTTCACAGGCAACCCTTTTCTCTCTCTCTCTTGCACCAAGTCAGCGCTGAACCAATTGGCTAATAGAGCAAGACAAGGACCTAAATGTTGGGCAACAACATTGCCCCATCAACAAGTGAAGGTTCTGAAAAATGTACTTCCTTCACCTCATTCAAGTCCACTCTGCTTTGAAGAGGCAGCTTCAAAGTTGTGTTTCTGAATGCCTTCCAACTTGTGGCTCACCTTCGGGCACTATATTTGACAATGTTCTGTTGCTATTCATAAGGTTTTTGGTAGTGATTTTTTTTCAGAGATTGAGTGCCTAATTCTTTCTTCCTGATCTGTCTTAATTTGGAAGCTCCTATAAAACCTGTCTACTAAGAATGACCCTGCTGGCATTTGAAGTATCTGTGGCCTGAGCTCTCGCATCACAGCAACAAGCAAATCCCCATAGTAGGATAAACTGAAGAGATGAGTGGTGATTACAAAAAGTATAACCAAACCAAACCATTGACTCTGACTGCATTCCAACTCCTAACAATCCTACACAGAGTTTCTGAGGCTTGGTAAATCTGTACAGGAGCAGACAGCCTCCTCTTTTTCCTGAGGAGTGGCTGATGGGTTTGAAACACCACCTTAAGTTTTAGCAGTAAAATGCTTACCCAGTTGGGACACCAGGGAGGTAAATCAGTTGATCTTGTTTTCTCAGTAAATGCAATGCCCCTTTCTTTTCTGTGTCTTCCATGTGGAAATTGGTAGGCCACCAAGCTGCTAGTTACAAAAGCCTGGAGCCCACATCTAATTAAGCCCTGCCACTATTTTAGCATTAAATCATAAACACAATTAGGAGGGCCAGGCAATTCACTGTATTGTATACCATCAAGCCCAACTAAGCCACTTCACAAGGGCTGGGAGTCCTGGGCCTCACTGGCTTTAGAACACAATGCTGCAGGAATGTGGGAGGGGGGCATCTGAGACCCATTTAAGTAGCTCTATAAAGTAACTCTGGCTTGTCATGCACATTTCTAGTAGAGCCCTTGCCAGCAACCTAGATGACTAAAGGATGTAAACAATGTAAATATGAAAAGTAGAAATACAAACAGACCAGTATATAGAGTATTTCTAGACACGATCTTGTGCGGCTTTTTGTTTTGGTGGAGGGGGGAGGGAAGGCCTCCCTCTATGTGAGAAATAAGGAGAGGAAAAATAATACTTGGAGAGAAACTAAAGAAAAATGACCTCATGTTCCATTAACCAAAATCAATACTGTATATATGCAAATGCCAGTTTCAACAGGGTGTCCCTATGCAAATTGTAAATATGAAGCAGCATCCCTTTGAGTGCACAACTGAGCTTAAGGTCGCACTATTTATTTAGGGGATTTTCAGTAAATTGAATGCTTCAATCTCCGTGTTATGGGAAATGGTTCCCTTTCACCTCCTCCAGCAGTTACCTATGGCAGCTATTAATGTTCACAAGCAATGCAGCGACTTGACCCTGGCAGTGCATAAGTCCACAGTGAATATTTAATTTTGAAGGTGAAAAATGAGGTATATACCCCTTGTAACACTTATTTTTATGGCTGCCTTAATTTTTGAAATTTATTATTTTCTCTAAAAGCCCCCAGAAGGTAATTGGAACTGATTCTCTAGATACATTTGTAGATTATTTTAACCTACGATGACATGTTAACCTATTCCTAATATTTTAGAAAATATATCATTTCGCATATATCCCAACAAACCTCCTATTTTTTCATTCTTCAAAAACTTGAAAGTCCATTTCTAAGAACTTCTGTGTTGATTTTTTTATTAGGGGCGAAGTGGGGAGCAGGATTGAACTTTGCACCCAAACCTTTCCAGTCACTCACCTCTGAGGATGAATCTACCGAGGAAAGAAATAATCATTCTCTCTCAGGCCCCTAGCCTACCATTTAGTGCCTGGATAAGCTCATTTATTCTAAGACTCCCTTGTGGCTTGGAATGGCTGGAAGAGTTCCCAGGAAGGAGTTTGTTACTGTCACTAGCTGGTCTAGCAATGAGTCTTCACTGGACCAGATATTGAATTGTTGGGTCACTGGGCCCCCGACAACAAACAGCTGAAGGAGAATGGATACCAGTTTTCAGAGCAAAGAGAAGGTTGGCTAAAATTGCAACTGAGGAAATAGGACAGGCATGTGACTAAGTCACCAGCTGGCCTAGAGCCAAATAGGGTCCATGGAGTCACAGGTAGAAGAGTGTTGGTGTCTAGTCTTCCCACCTAAATAAGCAGCTCCTGACAAGCAAGTGAGGAGCCCTGGTGGCTTCATGGTCACTCATTGGGTTATAAACCTCAATGTCAGCAGTTCGAAGCTAACAGTCCTTCTGAAGGAGACAGACTGGGCTTTTGAGTGCCAGAAAGAGTCAGAGTCCCCGAAAACCACAGAGGCAGTTCCACCCTGTCCTAACGGGTGACTGAGTTGCCATCCATTGGATGGTAGTAAGATTGTTTTCCTTTGGGGAGCAAAGGAGCATCTCAAAATTCCCCACTCTTCTCCCAATGTTAATGGTCAGCATGCACTTGCCCAATCAATGGGGGAAATGGCTTACCAAACCTACATTCACTGTTGATGGCATTAAAATTTAGTAAGTAGTCCCTATGGACAAGACCCCAGGGCAGATGCTGCAAGAGACAAAGAGAGCCCTATCCCTGCTGATTAGGAACACACGGCATGTGGAACAACTAGCTGCTAAAAGTGCAAGGTAACGTGTATAAGTCAGTAGATAATAATGCAGGTTCACTGTCACTGAGTTGATTTCAACTCATAGAAACTTTGTGGGAGAGGGTAGAACTGTCCGGGTGGGTTCCTGAGACTCTCTTTACGGGAGTAGAAAGCCTCCTCTTTCTCATCGGGGGCCACTGGTGGTTTCAAACTTCTGTAAGCAACCCCATGTGTAACCCACTACGGCGGCAAGGGGCAAGGATTCTCTGGGTGATGCAAATCAGTAAGGTTTGACCGCTAGCTAACCACCAGTTAGCAGTTAGAGGTTCAACTACCCAGGTGGTTGAAAGGGCTGGGGGGTCGACTTCTGAAAGATCAGCCAAGGAAAGCCCTATAGAGCACAATTCCATTAGGATCCACAGAGGGCTACCACATCAAAGCAAATGGTTGGCTTTCCGAGGGGTTACTGGCAATGTCCAGAGTAAGTAAAGGTACATTTTCATCTGAAAGAACAAGGGAAGCCCTGAGAAGAAAAAGTTACCATTTGAAAAGAGCAGCGCCTTCTGGGCTCATTCCAAACTCAAAACTAAGTGCCATGGAGTAGATTCCAATTCCTGGCAACCCTGTAGGACAGGGTGTAACCTCCACTATGGGTTTCTGAGACTGTGACTCTTTATGGGAATAGAAAGCCTCCTCTTCTGGTTTGGAACTGCTGACCTTGTGGAGAGCAGCCCAATGGGGAAACCTCTATGCTAGTGGGTCCCTTCCAGAGTCCCTCAAACTTAACTTCATTGTCACTTCAATGCGCCCTGAGTGCTGGCCTGCTTCCTCCTTTCTCTGCTGCCAACATCTATTCTTTGACTCTTGGGCACACTGCCAAACAGAACACAACTATATAGTTTCTTCCCCTTCCTCATCTGTATGTACTTAAGCCCAGAAACTCTCTTTTGAGATTCTGTAAAGGATTTTACAGCTAATAGCCATAGGGGAACAGACAAGATTTAATAACACACATGGAGAAGTTGCAAGAAACTTACAAAGTCTCTGGAAATAGTTATTATAGTACAGATCCTCAGTGGGACAGAGATGAAGTTGAATCTGATTTAACTATGCAGTTCCCTTCACTGGGCTCAAGTCTTCTTCCAAGATTCAGCAGTAACCTCCCTCTTTCCCCCGACGCCTTTCTGCAGCCCTGTTCTCATCCTTTCCTTTCACACACTTGCAGCTTGAGAACAAAATGCAAGGTAGAAAATTAGATGTCTCTATAGGTAAATATGACAATACACCTCTGCTCAAAAAACTATAAGCTACGTTTTTCATAATTTCTTGTGTCATTCACAAAGGAGCCCTGTTGTCATTGTGGCTTTAGCATTGGGCTGCTAAACACACTGTTATTAGTTCAAACTCAATAGTTGCTCTGCAGGCGAAAGATGAGGCTGACTGTTCCAGTAAGGACTGTTCCAGTCTCAAAACCCGCAAAGGGCAGTTCGGTTCTGTCCTATAGGGTCACTCTGAGTCAGAGTCAACTCATGGGCTATGGGTTTCGTTTAGGTTCTGTCACTCACAAAAGCGGTCTGCTCAGATCTGATGCAGGGTGCCTAGAAGAACTAACAAGATCTGGAAAGAAATGCCTGCAAAATCAATGCTAGGAAGTTGTAGTAAATGTCACAAGGAAAATTTCACTTGACGTGCACACAGAATGTAACGCCAACACATGTTTTAATACATCCTGTTTCAGGTTCTATATTAACTCGCAACTGATGGGGTTTAGTGAACACAAATAACTGGGAGGATGATGGGAAAGATTATCAACCCAAACCATGGCAACACAAGCACATTTCAAGCTTGAATGGCACCGCCTGCACTTTCAGAGTGGGCCCAGACTTGAACTTTCCAAAGGATAGGGGAGGAGAGTGCCTTCTACAGGGGGTGAGTGGAGGATTTCATATAGAAATTCAACTCAGCTTCTTTATAGAGATGATATACTCACCATCACTCTGGCAAGTGTAAGTTAGGAGGTGGAGGGCTGAAAGCCCTTTTTCAAGCCACTTGGATAAGATCACTTATCTCATTGGCTGTGAAAGAAATCTATGTACAATTTAAGTCAACAATTCCCACATTCCAAATATCCAATGGTCTTGGTAGTAGTTGTTGGATGCCACTGAGTGGATTCCAGCTGATACCGACCTCGTGTGACACAGTTGAACTGCCCTGATAGAGCTGTCCGGGCTATGAGCCTTAGAGAAGCAGAATGGAAACAAATTGCCACGTCTTCTTCTGGTGGAAACACAGGACCAGCTCAAACCATGAACCTTTTCATTAGCAGAGGAGCACTGAACTTGCATGTGCTCCTTGGTAGTCTCTTAAAAGACTTCATTGCCTCGACCTTTCTCTGTTGCCCATTGGTTTTCTCAGTTCCCACTACATTTACATACTTACTGATATAATGCTGGATGGAAGGGGAGCCCCTCAAATGCATAGTGGCAGCAAAAATGGACTTGATCATGAAGATGGCAAAAACACGAGAAAACAAATTCACTGCCATCGAGTTGATGCCTATTCTCACAGCGACCCTATAGGAAGGAGAGGGTATAACTGTTCCTGTGGCTTTCCCAGACTCTAACAGTTTAAGAAGTAGAAAAAGCAAGTCATGTTTCCTTCTGTTGTACATGAGTCATAGCTGACTAACAACAACTACAATGCATTGTTTCCCAGTATCTAAATTACTCCCCTTTCCCATTCTTTCCTGGTCCCTAAACCAGTCCTCCTCACTCTGTGTGTGTGTGTGTGTGTGTGTGTGTGTGTGTACTAACTCTAGTCCAAAAGCAATGGGGACTCTTTGCACGTTGTAAAAATAACATGTTCATTTCTTTGCAAAAATTTACAGCGTGTGCATTATAGAAAACCAAAAAGCAAAACACACAAAAGGCATCCAAAATTATGTAGCTGATTTGATAATTACAGTTGACATGCCATGTATGCATGTACACAGCTGAGCCTACTGCACAAGATAGCACAGTATGGACTCATGCTTTTTTCACACATCATTACTATTTACCTAGTCAAAGTCCCCATTGTGCCTCTTCATTCTTAGCAAAGATTTCTTTTTATTTTACCTGTTAAAATTGTGCACATTTTATCTGATAAAATTGAGAGGGGATAATGCAGTGGTTTCCTAAGATGCTCTAGCTGTCCGTATTAATATTTTCATCTTTTCACCTAATCTCTTCTCCTCTTCTGTCTCAAGCTGCCACACTTTCCTCCTCTACACCTTTAAATAGGCGAAAGAGAAACCAACATTTCTTTCTTCCATTCTTATCAATATTGTTTCCATGCCCATCACTCTCATGATACCTGGTTCCTCCAGTGTCAATTATGACTAGAGAATTACTAACTTGATGGTCACTACTCAATCCCCTAAAGAAGTATGTGGGAAAAGTGAAATTAAAAATCTACGAAATCTTTCCACAACCTATATGAAGCCCCCACTGTTCCTTCTTCCATTTCTCGGCCCAAGATTCGTCATTCCAATTCTGTGACCATTTCCTCACTGGGTGTTTCCTAAAAGCACTCCGTGGGCAACCTCTTCTAGTCTCATGATTTCCATTTTGGTTCCTTATCTAGATTACACCTCAATCTCTTTCATTACTCTCCAGAGCTCTCGCCAGTCCTTCAGGCTTATATTTCTACATTTTTCACAGACATCTCTCTATAGAAGGAACTCCCATATTGCAAAGTTGCCATGACCAAAGTTAATTCATCCTTCTCCCTATTTTGTAGTGGCCACTCCATGATGCTTACTGCTCCCACTGATGTTTCATTTTCAACTCACATCATCACCATACCTTTCCCTGTTTCTGAACACTGGTCACTGTTGGATATATTCCAATTCAGGGGAGGCCACCCGGGTCAGAATAGAAATTTGCTCCATGGGGTATGCAATGGCTGACATTTGCCATAATTTTCTTCCAAGACACCTTTGGGTGGACTTAAACCCTTAATCTTTTGGTTAGCAGAAGGGCACATTAACCATTTGCGACGTCCAGAACTTCAATTGGCCACTGACTTCAAATACTGCCTCTTTTTTGCCTTCAGTCTTTTTCGCTGTCTTGGGCTTAACTACATGTTGCTTTAAAAGACCCCTACTGCCACTGCTTCCTACAATGCTCGACTTAAACACCCTGCATCCGGGGCATTTATTACTATCCTGCCTCACTTCTTTTCCCTAAATCACAGATGTTAAAACCAACCCTTCGGAGTGATGACTGTCTCCCTCACTTAGTGCCAACT
Source organism: Tenrec ecaudatus (assembly GCF_050624435.1). Lineage (NCBI taxonomy): Eukaryota > Metazoa > Chordata > Mammalia > Afrosoricida > Tenrecidae > Tenrec > Tenrec ecaudatus. The sequence continues at coordinate 149,077,466 of NC_134548.1, forward strand.
GCCAAAATAGCTAACATGTTTAAAAGGCGCCCACAGTGAGGGATGCCTATAATAGCTTTAAAGTCTTTCCTTTCCCTTATATTTCCTGGTACAGAATGTTTTCCTGAAATAGGAGCTGTGCAGTGACTAATAAAAAGCTGAATTTGCTAAGAAGTTTTTATACCCTCATAAAATAGCCCTCTAGTGAAAGTCATCGAACTGGCAGGAATGGCACGGGGAAAAGACGGCTGGAATCTCAACCACACAGTCTTATAAGCTTTGGTTAATAGGCCCTGGCAGGCTGCCATCCCATACGTTTACTGCAAAAGTAAAATAAAAGGTTAATAAATTAAAAAATGGTGGCAACATAAATACTCACCCTTGCTATCCTTCTAGGAATGAACAAATACCACAGAGAATTCTGCTAGCCCCTCGGCTGGCCAGCCAACAAACTGTGTAGGCAGTATTGTATCAGTCCTAATGTGTTTGTCTCCTTCAAACTCAATGAATGACACCGAGATTCAAGTCATACACACAGTATTTAAAATGAACAGTATGGAGCTCAGGAATGAAAGCAATGATCTTATGGACCGAAAAAGGGCCCAACAAGTGATGTGATACAGAAGACATTTTTGAGTTCACTCAGAAGTGCCTTGAAGAAAGGCCTGGTAATCTTCTTCTGAAAAAGCAGCCAATTTGACTTAAAACAAGCAGCCATATATATGAGGTGGTAGCTAAGTCCACATGAAAGAAACACACCAGCCTGTGTAATGCAAGGATTATAAATAATAAAATCCAAGACTGGAGGAGGGAACATCAAAGTTTGACGAGCTTCAAGGTGAGGGTAAAGTACTATCCTCAGTCACACCAATCTGAACAGATAGACCTTGAGAAGAAACATGACCAATCTATCAATTAATAATGGATATTGGTGAGGTGAATTGAACTGCTGCACCAAATACAGTAGAGATAAGGATGACTTTTGCAACTAAATGAACAGCAATAGGCTTAAAGTAAATAATAGTGGCCATGGATGCGGTACATTATTTAAACCAAGTGGTGCCGAGTGCTGAAAATACAGAGTTCCCCCAAAACAGGGTGAAACAAATTGATATAGTTCAATCCACAAAGATTTATTGAATAGTGTGGGGTCTCCTTTCAAATCAATGTCTGCTCTTCAGAAGCAAACTCTTAGAAAGCCTAGAAAAATGACCTAGTTTTGATTTTAAGAATACCCAAGAAGAGGGCCGAAAGGTTTACTTGGGGTTGAATTTGTACACCCTAAATGACTAACAATATATTCCTACTTTGAATTCTGAGGCCTCACTTAAGGAACAAGAATATTCGGATTGGGTTGTTCAAGAATGCTTTTACAACCCCTTAATTCCCTGCTCTCTAGTCATCTGCTGCCCGCAAATCTTTCACAGTTGCACTTTGGGAGTGCATAAACCATTCCATTTCTTTATCACGCAGAAACCATTTCTCTCCTTCTGTGGGACTTTCACCATTTGATTTGACCATTAACTTCTTGAGCATTATCTTGGTGTTGCCTCAACCTTTTTATTTCATGCAATCTTTTAAAAATGTATTTGTCATTACACACTGATCCTTCTATCCTGTGCTTATATTTCTCTCCCTATAGTTCCCTATCCCCAACACTCCTACTCTTTCCTTTGAAATCCTCTGATTGGGATCCTTTTCCCAATTTATTGAGGACAAATGAAGAGGAAATGGCTGTAAGGCACAGAATAAAACATTTCAGCTCTACGTGTCAGCCACACTTAGAATGATGCTATGGTAGTACGAAGTTGACAACAGGCAATGTTTTTATTCTCTCTCCAGCGTGGAGCAAGTTGCAGGAAATTGGCCAGCCTCTCAGCAGCTCCAGTGCGACCTTTACAGTATGACTTCATTATTTAGTTTGAAAGTGCGTTTCAAAATCAGACTTGCCCATAGTCAAATGTAAGTATAAACAGACTTTCTAAGTCACACATAAATGAGTCATTCATCATCTGCCATTTGCAATCGCCCAACCACTGCTTCATTGCCATTAATACAAAGCATCAGGCATTCACCTTAGAATACTGATGTAAAGGATTAAAGTTCTAGAGCCTTGCTTTTAAAGAACATGACAGATGAAGGCAGTGGCCTAGAGAAAAGTGATATGTTAAGGACAGACCCTGCTCTGTCTTTGGCAGTGACATTGTTAGGATTGGTGCCACCCAATGTGATGATGATTACAGTCATCTCCCCTACTCCCAAGGACCTCCTCTTGGATATACAGAACCCTTAGTAATGATGATTATTAATCTTTATCATAGAACATTATTTGAGAAATATAATCGTAAATGGCTTAAATGTAGTATTTCTTTTTGGGGGGGAGGTGGAACCAGGTTGGTTTTATTTATGACATCAATGCATAAGACCCTACACTAATGTACATGGGTGAGATAAGGACCTCACACAAGACGCTTGGGGGCAAACTTGTCCTTCAGTTTCTTCCACGTGTCTGCATTCATTCCTCTTCCAAGGTGTCCAGGCATGGGACGAGCTTGTACTCTTAGAAGAACGGGTTACACTGAAGCTCGTGTCTCTGAGGCAAGGGTACTTGTGTTTGTGAAAGTTTGAAGGGAGCCATGCTAAGCTATTGTACATCTCATCACAGGCTTCAGGCTCTACAATCTGAGTGTTCTCTCACTTCCAAAGGGCCTGTGCTTGCACCCCACGTCCTTGCCCCATTTGGTCTCATCTACTGGCCATTTCTTGTAGACCTTAAAGAAACGCCTGTAGCAGTTGGCTACTATTAGCCACAAACACCCCTATCAGCCCAATTTGTAATATTTCTTAGATGGTATGAACACTGGCAATAAAATTGCTTTGTAAGCTTTGTTCTTCAAATGAATTACCATATTATTAATAATTGAGTAGAAGAAAGCCATTTTGTTATCTTTTCAAGTTCTTTTCCTTTACTACTTCATTATCAAAACTTATTAATGAGGGCGAGTGGGTTGGAAAGGGGGAACTGATTACAAGGATCCACATGTGACCTCTTCCCTGGGAGAGGGACAGCAGAGAAGGGGGGAAGGGAGACCCCGGGTAGGGCAAGATATGACAAAATAACGAGGTATAAATTACCAAGGGCATATGAGGGAGGGCGGAAAGGGGAGGGAGGGGGAAAAAAAAAGAGGACCTGATGCAAGGGGCTTAAGTGGAGAGCAAATCCCTTGAGAATGATTGGGGCAGGGAATGTATGGATGTGCTTTATACAATTGATGTATGTATATGTATGGATTGTGGTAAGAGTTGTTTGAGTCCCCAATAAATTGTTAAAATAAAAAATAAATAAATAAATAAATAAATTTTGAAAAAAACTTATTAATATGGCTTCATAAATACTAATTACTACAATTTTGTAGCTAAAACATCAAAACATTTACAAAAACAGTGACTATGAAAACATAAGCAACAATGAAAATTAGAGCAGACGCAGATGACGCATATGCTTTAAGACCATGTGATTCAATTCCTCCTTATAGTTGTGTAATGACACAAAGTAAATTAGCATAGAATTTTAGCCCAGAAGGTATACTGATAGATGTAAAGTAGACTTGCCTTTAAAAAAATTTTAGTTGCTATAACTACAGGGGCTCCATCTTGGAAGACATTTACCCAGCATGTTCCCTAGAGGCAAGGATGACGATACTTCATCTCACAGACTTTGGGCATGTTAACAGGAGACCAGTCGCTGAAGAAGAACATCATGTGAATGGAAAAGTGGAGGGGCAGTGAAAAAGAGGAAAGTCCTTGCTGGGATAGATTGACACAGTGTCTGTAACAAATGGCTCATTAGGAACCACTGTGAGGGTGATGCGGGATCTGGTCTTGCTTCCTTGCATGGTGGTGTTATGAGATGTCACCTGAAAACAAGCTAGGCTTGTCAGCGTGGAGTTGGTTGCTATCACTAACTACAGGGAAAGTTTTTATTTACAGAAAATAATAAATTTCTGTTGAAACATTATGCACCCCTTTCAGGGATGCCACGGGCTAGTTGGGGGTCTCATGTTAAGAGCTGACGACTTTGACTTTCAAACATCCAGAAATACATACTACATCTATTAACTAAAGAGCAACGAGTTTCAAATCACACACAGCTGGTCAGAGGAGCCAAAGAAGTTTTAGCCACGTGGGCAATTCTAATACAAGTCTTTCATTTCCAGTGGATCCAACTGGTCTCAATGGGTGGCCCACATGACATATGCAGAGATTAAAGAGGGGCCTATTTAATTTAAGACACCCTGAAGAGTTCGTTAAAGATGCCACATGCTACACAGATTAACTAGAAAAAAAATTTTTTTGTTGCTTGGGTATTGCTTTGAATTGGAAAAGTTCTTTTTTTTAATTGAATCATATTGCCTAAATGCCTAATGGAAGTATAAGTACTCTGTCACTCCCTCCTGCCTTTTCAACTTTCTCTCCCGTTACACTATTCCCCTTGAAAGGTTCTCTTTTATTTTAGACCAAATGGTTTCTTTCACATCTGCCAAACTCATATTCACTGCCAAGATCCAAGATTCTGCTCTGGTCATCATACCTACTTAGGATGGATTAAACAGGATCTGATATCTTATTATCAGCAGCTTCCCCATCATCCAGGATCCGTCCAAAAAAAAAGATGGTTTGAGCACATCATTTTTGTCAACCATAGATGGCGAAGAAAAACTGTATCTTCTATATCATTCTCATAATACTTAGGCCACTGGCTGGTATTTTGTAGGTGCTCAATAAAAACTTGTTGATTGAATGAACCCATCAATCATTGTCTCAAGATGCTTACCTTAACACAGACAATTCGGAGAATAAAATGGCAAATGAACACACTGAAAATGTTGCTCCTGTGGTCTGAAAATGGACAAGTGACAAAAACCCTTACATTATCACTATCTGAATTCAATAAAGGCGGCTTGATGAAAAATAAAAAAAGCACTTTGATGAAACATCGAAGAACTGCTACATTCAGAAATATTAGTAAGCCATTTAGACTTTTATTACTAAAGTCATCTACCTCAAAGGTTGTTCAATCAACACAAAACAATGTGACTGAGGAACATTACCATATTTGGCAATTACTGTAACATGATCATAATTTTAGGCATGTTTTAATTTTTGTCATGCACAGCAAAATTAATTTTAAATAGACCCCTATATGATTCGAAATGTCTGAAACAGAAGGTAGACCCTCTTAACACTTGGGGGGCTTTCTCCCACAAAGGAAAATAACAAGGCCTCCATGAATGCACCCCTCATCCCAAATGCAATGATTTTTACTAAATACTTGAGATGGGGAGATGAGAAGCGTGCAGAGCTCCCAGATAAGGAAATACAATTGCGTTCACTTATCAACTGTGTCATTATCAGACATTTCACATTTAGGAGAATAGTAAGTATCATTACCATTTTTTAACATTAATGAAGTATGAGTACATCTGGCAAAAATGAACAAGGAGGTGTAAGACAGGAATAACACAGCCTGTGACAAAAATCTAAAACCAAACTCTCTGCCATTGAGTCAATTCTGACTGAGCAATCCTATAGGGCAGACAGGGTAGAACTGCCCCTCTGCGGCCACAAAACTATCTTTTTATGAGTGGAAAGCCCTATCGTCTTTCTTCCCAGGAGCTGGCTGTTGGTTTCAAATGACTAGCCTTGCAGTTAGCAGCCCAACTTGCAACCACTATGCCCAATGTAATGATGTACTTTGACTATTATATAATGATGCAGTCAGTCCCCTTCCACTTGTATCAATGTTCACATTGTATGATGTTCACATTAATGACTTGGTCTTTGGAACCTAAACAGGTGAATAATTGAGGGGAGCATGTGCTACAGAAAATACACTCCTACATCCACTCACAGAAGGGTCACAAGGAAGAGACGAGCCAGTCAGGGTGCAGTATAGCAACAATAAAATATACAACTTCCCTCTGGTGCTTTAAATGCTTCCTCCCTGCCCACTATCATGACCCCAATCCTACCTTACAAACCCAGCTAGACCAGAACATGTACATGGGTACGGATAAGTGCTGGAAACAGAGGGAATCCAGGACAGCTAAACCCCTCTGGACCAATAATGAGAGTAGCGATATCAAGAGGGGAAGGGGAAGGGGAAGGTGGGTGGGCGGGGGGGAAGAGGAATTGACCACAAGGATCTACATATAACCCCCTCCAAGGGGGACAGACAACAGAAACGTGGGTGAAAGGAGACAGCAGTCAGTGTAAGACATACATTTTTAAAAAATAAATTATCATGGGTTCATGAGAGAGGGAAGGTGGGGGAGGGAGGGGAAAAATAAGAAGCTGATACCCAGGGCTCAAGTAGAAAGGAAATGTTTTGAAAAGGAGGTTGGCAACATATGTACAAATGTGCTTGACACATTGATTTGTGTATAGATTGTGACAAGGGTTGTATGACCCCCTAATAAAATGATTTTTAAAAAGCTATATATATATATATATATCTTATCCTGGCTTTCAAATCAGATTATTTTCATTCCAATGGCTGTCTTAACTACTTGAATCTCTGAAAGCAAAACAATGTTATCATGTTGATTCTCTAAAGCCAAGAACAAGAGGGCTTGAACAGAGTTCCAAAATGACACATATGCGACCTAGAAGTTGTGAGGAAGCTCTCCTTAGACAAAGAGCATCGTAGTGCTAAGCTGTTGCAGGATTAAGTGCAATGAGAAAGAAATGAAGACAACTGATGCAGTCTGTCCTTTTGGCAGTATTATTTTGTTTATGTATGGCGGGTGTGGGGTGGCATGGGGGTTAAGTGTTTGTTTTCATTCCCATGTTCCCTTTAGTTATTTTCCATTTAGAGATACTATCTTTTACTATTATACCCCATCTCATTTAGGAGTCCTGCAATAAAAAATGGGTTTTTCCCCTTCTTCTGCCAAAAATGAGAGTTAACAAAAGTTTCCGTTCATTTTGTCGATGTTAAGGGTCACCTATTATGTTTCAGAGTGGACTTGATCTTGACAGAAGTAATCTTTTTCAGCATCTTGATGTTGACTTGGAGACTATTACTTAATAATAAAGAATAAGAGTGTAAACCAGCTTTTGGTGACCAAAAAGCTACAAGAAAATCACTTTAGGCTATTATTTCTGCATTAAGCATAACCTCTATAGTGGAGATTACAGGTGAAAGTCAGAAAACATATTGAAAATATAAAAGACTGCCTTTGGGATTCTTTGGGAAGTGAGCCATGCATTCTTTTTTTCAGTCCTCACTATACATCAAATTCCAAACACATTAGAGTTTGTAAATAATAATAGAAGGAACTTGATTTCCAGGGCAAAGCAGCATGACATTTTCCTGCATGTAGAGCACAGTGCAATCACTGCCGATCTGGCTGTCGCTAAGTTTTATTTCAACAGAGGTAGATTAAAAAGAAGGTTGCTGTCAGAAAATCAAAGGACAAGTCACTTTGTTCATGTGACCTTAGGCAAGTCTTGAATCGCTCTAGACCTGACCTTTTGTCTTATCCTGCTGCCAGGACTACATAGAACCACCTTTTTCCAAGTGCTATTTGGCAAACTTGTCACTGACTCTTTTCATGGACAGACGTTTTACATCTAATTATCTTGGCAAAAGAATCAGAAGTACACCCAAATATCAATACTCATTAGAATACTAATCATCGCATTAATTATGAAAGTCAGAAAACATCTAAAGAGGTGATCGAATGCAAAGTAATTATTCTTAGTCTGTATTTGGGAAATTATGCAGCCCAATATTTCTGCCTCTTCCTTGGATCCACATCAACACTCATATTGCAATGGCTTATCACATTGGACAAATCTGCTTCACGAGACCTATTAAGAGTGTTAAAGAGCAAAGAGGTCACTTTGGGGATTAAGATGCAGCTGACTCGTGTATTTTCACCCCCTCCTATGTATGTGAGAGCTGGTCTGCAGAAGAATCAATGCATTTGAATGATGGTGCTGACGAAGAATATTGAGAGTACCACAAACTGCCAAAAAAGACAGACAAGTCTGTCTCATAAGAAGCAGAACCAGACAGATAAGAGCTTTCGATACATGGAATCCAGGACAGATAAAGCCCTCCAGAACAGTAATGGGAGTAGCAATACCACGAGGGTAGGGGAAGGTGGGGGGAGAAGGGGGAGAAAGGGGGAACCAATCACAATGATTGACATAAACCACCACTGCCCCTCCTCCAATGGGGATGAACAACAGAAATGTGGGTGAAGGGAGACAGTGGTCAGTGTAATATATGAAAATAATAATAATTTATAAATTATCAAGGGTTCATCAGGGAGAGAGAGGGTGGAAAAGGAGGAGCTGATCCCAAGGGCTCAACTACAAAGAAAATGTTTTGAAAAGGATGATGGCAACATATGTATAAATGTGCTTTATACAGGGGATGTATGGATTGTTATAAGAGCTGTAAGAGCCCCCAATAAAATGATTTTTTAAATTTACCCCAAAAAATAGAAATACAACCCGAATGAGCCTCAGAAGTGAGGGTGATGAGATTTCTTCTCACATACTTTGGACATTTTGTCAGAAGGATCTGTCCCTTGAAAAGGACAGCAGGCTGGGTAAAGTTGAGGATCTGTGAAAAAGAGGGCGAGCATCACAAGGTGCTATGAGCATTACAAGGTGCTACAACAACAGCCTCCAACATAACAAGCATTGTGAGGATGGCACAGGACCAGGCCATGTTTCATTCTGTTGTACATATGGTCGTTATGGGTTGGAACCAATAATAACAATATGCAGCAATTTAAAAATGAGACAAATATTGAATAACTGAGAATGTACACAATAAATTAATAGTGATATTAATAAGCAAAAGCAATACATATAACATTACAAACTACAACACACGCATACAGACGCAAGGGAAATAAAGCAATATAATAGCTACTGTTATCTTAGTGGGGAACTATGAGCAATTTTTATTTTCTTCTTGATACTTTTCCAATCTTTAAATTTTCTTTCAAAGAAAAGCATGCACTGCCTTTGTATGATGAAAAAAAGACAAGTACTATTCCCTCCTTACATCCATTTTAGAAATTACATGAGATGTTTGTAAAATTGAAGGTCATAAACTCAGTGACAACAGTATGAGTGAGCTCAGATAAATCAGGGTAGAGAAGTCTTAGATCCCCACTGTTGAAACTACTTCTGTAAAGAAGCATGCTGAGAAAGAGCCACACTGAAAATGCATTTCTGGTGTTTCCCCCTAACACCTCCTCTTCCATAACTGATAGGCTAGGTCAGAGGTGGTGGCAAACTCCTTAAGCGTTTATTCTAGGTGTACATACCTTGGTTTTATAAGGCGTGTAAGGCTGTGTCACTATATTTGGCCCAATGCAATGCACAACTGGAATGTCCACGTGGCTAAAGGAGTTTGAAAAAGACTCAAAGAAGAGCCAGCCAGGAATTGAGGGTCCGGTTCGAAAGTGATGTTTCAGGTCACAAAGACAGATGAATGAAGACACAGGCTGTGTATCTCTCTGCCATCAGTAACAAGCCTTCCGATCCACAAAGCCAACTGCACATTTCTAAACCGGTGGAGAAGTGAACACTGCTGGAAAATTATATGAGTCAAATGTCTCCTTGGCTGCAAACTGAAATGTTGGCGGTTCGAACACATCTGTTTTGTGGGAGAAGGAACTGACCACCTGCTCCTACACAGATTAAACAACTCAGCCCACTGCCTGCCAATTTGGAGACTGGAACGCTTCACAGGAGTAGAAAGCCCCACCTTCCACAGAGTGGCTGGTGGTTTCAAACTGCTGACTTTTCGGAGGGTACGGGAGATCAAAGTGTCACCACTGCACCGCCAGAGTTCCCTTACGAAGATCAGAAGCAAGAAAACTCTAAATTGAAGGTGCACTCTGTCACAGGGCATAGTTATACGTTGGCATCGACTCAACAACACCTAGTAACACCAAAGAATTTTACAATGTGTTCGCTGGATTACTGGGGCATTGTTAAGATTGGCGCAACCTCACAGAGAAAGGGCCAGAGTATATGCATGGAGTTGGCTTTAAAACTGAAGAAAGCAGGTGAGATCATCAGTCACTTATCTGCATGGGCTTAATTGCTTTGTTTCCCCACACCCACTCCAGGAGGTAAGAAAATGTTCCCAAATTTCCAGCCTGGCTTTTTCAGGTCCATTTCTTGTATAAAATCCACGTGTCTAAAGAGGATTTAGGGTACTGGGGGATGCCTAACACATGCCAAATGCACAAACCAAACAACTCCGTGAGCATTTCAATGACTTCTCCATGAAAGATAAAAAATGATGCCACCAGGGGTCCCCTCCGTCTAACATACACTGAGAGAGTTGATGTCTGACCAGAATTGGGTCAGCCCAGTGAATCTGCAGCCACGACCTCGCTTCACTACCAATCCCTTCCTTTTTCATGCACTGCAAGTTGTTTAAAATATTTTTGGAAAACATCAACCATTTTCCTTCAAGAGGATTTTTCTGTTGCCATCAAGTTGCTTCCGACTCATACTTCAGATCTTCTAGGTCAGAGTAGAACTGCTCCACAAGGTTATGGAGGCTGACATCTTCTGATGGAATATATCATTCTATATCTTTACAATTACTTTAGAGCTTTAAGATGGAATCCCTATGGTTGGTGGGTTTGAACCACTAACCTTTCTTTGAACAGCAGGGCATGTTAAACACTGCAACACCAGGGCTCCTACTGTCCTCTAACGGAATCTACAAGGGAGGAAGGAAACAGGCCAAGTCCATTAAGAGAAAGCCCTGTCAATGGAAGACACACTCCAGTGACGCTTCCAGCCTAAGATTTATGGCCATAGACCGGAAAGAGGGAAAATAAACACAACCTTTATGAGCACAGTAGCTGACTTTGAGTTAACTGGTAATCTGACCCTCATGTGATAGAAAATTAGCTCAGGTCTTGGAGGAGAAATTAGATATCCTGATATAAGCTAGCAGTGAATGATCCCCTCTTAAACTTAACGGATGCTATTAAAGAATTTTTTCACTCACTCAACCTCAACAACATTCGCTTGAACTTTCAACAGCCTATTAATGTGAGCTGAAAGCTAAATACTGATGTTACTGTAAGGCTACAGGCAGTTTCTCAGAAATGTGAGCCCACCCTGGCAAGTCACCAATTTGAAGGCACCACATAGTAAAGATCAAAAACCTATGGGCTGCATCTTACAGCTCCAGCTCCACACTGGGTGAGATTACAACACTAACAATCTTCCTGATTTGAGTAGTCATACTCCCCACCTTAAGCTGGGATTCCTTTACAAAGACTCTCGCATAAATCAGTCCTAATGAAAGTCAAACACCCCCCCTTTGCCCCATTTTCATTAGTGTTTCCTTTGATGATCAGGATCTTTAAAATGCCAAATTTTATTTGTCTTTGGGAGTTAGAGCATTATATAAAACATCTTAGCAACTGAGGTGCTGCAGCACATAGTTACTAAGATGTACAAGGAATTGGGAGACAGCACGTAGGGAAAAGAGGCACAAGTAAAACAGGCAGTTCGTTTTGAGTATGGTTCTTTGGAACTTGAATGTGTCATAAACTCAGGACTACCTATACTGATGTTTTTTTAAAATATCAAGTCAAATGGATAGTCACCTTGCATACCTGTTTAGTTTTGCTAAGCCAATCTCCTAGTCAAAAACATGGGGGAATTGTATATGGTGGCTTCCTGTGCTGAAACAAGGTTATTATTTCGGGAAATTGTAGAGGGTTTCTAGTCAACCATCGGGAAGGGAAAATCCTTGACAACAATGCAAAGAACCCCAATGAGAACGAGGAGAATGTCGTATATGTTTACAAATCCCTTCGTGTAATGCTGAGAGGAAGCTATTTTCAAATATGTGGAGGCACTTTGTCTTGAAAGCATCACTCTGACTTGTCGATATTATTGTACAATTAACATGCCCCAAACTCTCAGATCACCTGTCCAGTTCAACATTACCTTGGCTTGATCCACACTGCTATCTTCTAAACACAGTCAATTATTTCAGAAACCCAGCAAAGTTACTTCTTAACAGCAAGTGATGCACTTTGAAAGTCGCTGACCAATTGACAATCATTTGAGAAACTCTCAGCACTGAGATATTTCACCCCAAAAGGCAAGCTTGTTAAACACTTAGGTTGCAGTTGCAGATCAGCAGGGAATCAAACCTCAGCCCATCCCAATGCTACAAAGCCCCCTTGGGTCCTGCCCAGGCCTGCAAAGGGCTTTTCCACCAACACTTCCCTGCACCCATCAGTATTAGGTACACATACACCATTTGTCACTGACACTCATTGGGAGACACAGGCAGAAATGCTCCAGGGGAGGACCGATCTCCAGAGAGAAAAGAGACTTTCAATGAGCAAAACCATCTACCCTGAATGCTCTGATTGCCTGTGTGCTGTGTACAGCAATTTAAAAAGAGAGGGGGCGGGTACAGGAAGGGGAGCCAGGAAATGGATTTTCATCTGTAAAGTTAACATTAATACGGGCAGCATTTTATTTTCCATTTTTAACTCATTTCCATTGATTTTAATTTACCTAATTGTTAATGAATTAGCACATTCATTGAGCAACCAAATCACCTAATAATTGGATACTAATGAAAACTACTTAGAGGCTGGGTTTCATGTTGCTCATGCTGTATGTTTCACCAGGATGAAGTACACCCAAGGTTCCAAAGGAGTGAACAGCTAAGAAGCTGTACTGTCTATTTTTCCCCTCTGCTTCCTGGATCCAGAAAGAGGAACATGAAAAGCTAAGTCTCCCATCACCACCTTCACCGTAGCGTCAGAGACAATATTTACTGCAAATGTGAAAATGGCACAATACATTTCTCTCCACGTGCAAGGAGATGACGCTGATCCAAGCACTAGGCCCACAAGAAAAGTCAACTTTCCCACGTTGCAAGCTGAGCCTTCCAAAGTTGTGCCCCCTTTCATTTTAAAGCCTGTAACTCAGGTTGCAAAATCTGAAGATGTTTTAGTAAGGTTTTGCCACAACTCCAGAAGTCCCCTCTCCTCTCCCTCCCCTGCCTTGGTGCTGTGTTTCTTCAAGACAGGGGGAGGTAGCCAGAGGCAGGGCTTCTTCCTGTGGAATGTATGGCCAATTAATTATGAGTGAGTTCCTTTTTTAAAAATATGTTTATTTGTGTATTTTTTAGATCAGTTTATTCGGGGCTTGTACAATTCTTATCACAACCCATACATCCATCCATTGTGTTAAGCACCTATGTACATTTGTTGCCATCATCAATCTCAAAACCTTTCTTTGCCTTCTACTTGAGCCCTTAATATCGGTTCCTCCTTTTTCCCCCTCCATCCCCACTACCCCCTCCCTCATGAACCCTTCATAATTCATAAATTATTATTATGTCATATGTTACACTGTCCAACGTCTCCCCAGGCCCTCGTCTCTGTGCCCACTCCCCCACCCCCAGGAAGGAGGCTATACGTAGATTCTTGTAATCAGTTATGAGGGAGTTCTTAAAGCACTTAGGGCTCCCTGAGTCTTGGGGCAAGGCCTTCAAATAAGAGTCTCCCCACCCACCCACCCCCGCTCCCATGATTCCAGCGAGAACACTCTCCCAATCCATTTTCTGGCCTCTAATAAACACAACCCAATGACCTGCTTCCTTTAGAAACTAGTGCCAGCAGCCCAATTGAGTTGATTTTTCTTCTGCCACTTTTCCTAATCTCAAGCTTGACCTGGCTAACAGTCTTTTAAAATCTGGACCTTGTCTCAAATGGCCACTGAACAAATTAGCCCGGAGATCCTGATGGCACTTGTGTATTTTTGTTATTGAAAGACATTGGACAATGGATAGGCTCTTTGTTGTTGCTGGGTACCATTGAGTATTACCATGGCTGTTAGGAGCACTGTTAGGAGCGCTCAGCCTATATAACCTGCTTTAACCAGTGGGTCCTTCTTCATTCGGTCAGCTTTCTCCCTACTTTTGAATTCTGCTAATGGATTCAACTCATATCTACTCACAATAAAAATATTTTGCAACACTAATCTTTGGTGCTTCCCTACACATTTAGGTTTTTGACAGAATGTACCAGCTGGCTGTGCTATTAATCCATCTTGTGACCATGCTGGGAGGTTGGGAGCCATGGGGTCAACATGGAACTCCTGCTTCTAGGCAGAAGGCATGATGGAGGAGGAATCATCCCAATCCCTTGACAGCATTCACTTCCAACCCGACTCTGAGTAGGTCCGAAAATCTGGAATAGACTTGCCTGGAGCTGCTTCCACCTCTCCCTTGCCCAGATGGTTTAAAACAATATCCATCTTCTTCATCAAGAGGCCCCAGGCCCCTGGAAACCTCTTCTACTGAACCATCAAAGACAGGTTCTGAACTTTACCCCAAATGCCTTTACAGTCTTCTGTTCTAAGTTTAGCAATCCAGCTATGTGTGAATGTTTATATATATCACCTTCTCAACAGATTGAAAAACCTGCAAAAGGTTAAGTATGCCCCTTTTCAACTTGAATCTGCCTGTGTTTTTATTCGGGGGCCTTTCAATACTTATAGATTCTGCTTGTATTGCTTTCCAATACAATTACAGCAGAAGGGTATAAAGGTATTTTATCAGAAACACCATTGAATCAGCAAAATCGCCCCCTTTGAACAATCTTCCCTATCCCTCCATCTTGACATACAGCGTGGCGTGGCCATATCAAGACGCTGTAGGTTTCTTGATAGACATTTGTGTATAAGAACTTCTAATACAATAGAGTCCTTTGAAGCAACTTCCCCCCAAAATCATGGAACAATGGAACTAAGGGGTTGTGGGCTTTTTTTTCATGAACAGTTTGAAGCTCCATCATATACAAAACACATGTATGTGGAAAGGATGCCAGATCAGGTAGGGGAATAAGATAGGGGATTTGAAAGTGTCAGAAGGCAGTTGAAGGATAGACGCAATTAAGCAGAAGAAAGCTTAAAAGCAAATATATTGGAGTAGCAATTAAGATTGGGATATTCTCTAGAATCTAGACACTCTCAATGTGACCATTATCAAGTCTGTTTGTAAGACACTTATTACTGTGTTCTTGCCCCAGCTCTCTACCCCTACATTTGTATTCAACCTCAGCTTTCATGAATAAATTCCATTTGGCCTGAAAAAAATGTTATTCTTCCACACTGCAACACAGTAACTGCTTTAGATATGTGTTCTATGACTCGTTAAATCCCTGGGGAAAAAAGTGAGTACAGTCAGCCTGTCTTCTACTTTCTGGCTCGGTGTCAAAGTTATGTTAAATGGCCTTTTAAAATTTTTCAATAATTTAGTTCCTGAAATTACATTATACAACCCTTATGCAATAATTAACCTGTGGTTTTCAACAGTGATTAGTGAGCCTTTATTATGGTAATGACAGCCCATTCATAGAACTTTATTAAGTCTATGGTCCAGAGCTCCTTGAAGTCCCAGTCTAGAAAAGCGTCCAAGGGTGCTCATTTAAAGGATTATATTCCAGGGGAGAAGAAGGCGGAGAGGGAGAGGGATAGAGAGAATAGTTCCATTAACCAAAAAAAAAAAAAATTCACTAACTGCATTGACTCATTCCCTTCAAAAGGGTTCGTTTTTCTGAGATGAGACTACGGAGTTGTAATTATCTATGCAAACAATTTGTCTTCACTTCTCAGTGTCTCCTTCTTGCCTGCAAAAGCCCTAGGCCTTTCCTGGGATTTAACAGGTTGCAAGAAAAAGATACAGAGAACTCACTTGTCAGATGTCTCTTCACCCAATTATCATAGGTACAGGTGTGGGTAGGGTTACTCATGGTTATAGGTTTTCTACAATGTATAAGCACAATACTAGATATTTCATACATATTTTTTTTCATCCTCATAAAAGCCCATTGCCATTGAGTTGATTTGGACTCCTATCGACCCTATGAGGGCCTGCGTAAAACTGCCCCTTTGGGTACCTTAAACTATAAATCTTTATGGAAGCAGAGAGCCTCATCTTTCTCCTGAAGAGAGGTTAGTGGTTTCGAAATGCTGACCTTATACTTAGCAAGAATCATTTGTCACCTTTCTGAATTCCAAGCTCATTGCTATTGAGTCAGTTCCAATTCACAGCGACCCTACAGGACAGAGTAGAATCGCCCGTGTAGTTCCCAATACTGTAGATTTTTATAGGCGTAAAAGCCTCATCGTTCTCTGACTGATGGTTTTGAATTGCTTAGCGTGCAGTTACCAACCAACATATTTACCTACTATGTCAGCGGGGCTCCTTTCACACTTATAGCAACACTTCAAGATTGTTGATGCCACTGCATTGTATATGCTAAGAAACCAGGACAATGAGGTTAAGTAGTTTGCACAAATCATCTGGTCAATACATGTTGCTGCTCTATCTTTGACGCCTTATCTGGACAGAGCATCTCTAACACATGAATAGACAAGAATCAACCTAAATGAAAACAATGCCATATGTATGTTAACAAGCAAACATCAAAGCTGGCTCCTGGTATTCACTTGAAAGTGAATTCAACATCCAAAGAATGTTGAGTGTAAACAATAATTGGAGAAAATTCACCAGGATGTTCATTCGTGGATGAGGTCAAATTAAGGAAAAGTTACAAAAAATCTCCAAGTAAAAAGCTTGTGCCCACCTAAGTTGGGTGGTTTTCATTTACTACTCTCAATACGTTAGTCTCTCATTCTACTGTAGTTTTTTAAAACATCGAACATCAACCAGACATCTGAGACAGAAACATCTGCCCTTTGTCTATCTATTGTTTTCATGTTGTTAAATGTCTTCCTTTGGGAACATAAGATATTTTACCTAATGTCAAAGGGGTTGCCCTCTCCCCAAGACATTTGGTACCATATCACCTATCACTTTTGGTAAACTAGTTTCGATTGATTTGGGCTAATCCTCAACCCAATTCACTGCAGTACAGGGTCATTTGTCATAATGTTACTTCATGTGGTTTCCTTTCTGGTTCCTCTTAGGGAATGAGGAACATTACTCCTGTGTATTAGCAGGGCCACGAATTTAACTGCGACACATATCTGGACTTCCTTTTATAGACAATCCTCATTTGTTCACGACAAGGACAATTAAAATATAGTCACAGACAAGTTCTCAGCAGAAAACCACCAGGCCTCTCTGCCCTCCACTCAGGTCTTTCTTAAGAGCTGCGTACTTTTTATTTTACCCAGAATAGTATCGGGTTTGTAATGTAGTCGTTGTATGCCCCCCTCCACCCCTCCACCCATAGATTAAAAGCAGCACGCTTGCAGTAGGGGTGAGCAGTGGGGAGACTGGGGTTGTGGAGCTTTACTGGAGAAAGTTTTTTCTGATAGTGAGAATTGCAGACAATGCCTTATATTGAGGCCAAATATATTAACATCTAGATGTATGTTTATCATTATGAAAGGCCAAAGACTGTGATAAAAAAGGGAAAATTTGTTGACGTTACAGCTATATGGTTTCAAGTCTTCACTGTGTTGTAGATTTATCTACATTTTATTTTATTCCCCATCAATGTCTGCCATGTTTGTGTTTCTTCAATGTGCTAAAAGATAGTATTAAGGCCTACAAGTAAGAGTTTGCATTTTCGTGCTGTTACCAAGCATTCATATGCAGCCCCCCGCCCCCCCCACACCCTCCCCCACATCTGAAAGGCACGAAAGGGAAGAAATGTGACAGAAATCTTCCCCATTTTCCACTTTCAATTCCATTGGAAGAGCAGGAAAAACATCAGTGTTTCTTGAGCTTTCACAGTGTGCAGGGCACTGGGTTGAGCACATGGCAAACATGACTTCTTTGAATCCTCATGAAATTCCTGTGAGATAGACAATATCCGCTCCATTTTAAGGATAAGACAACTGAGGTTCATGGAACTTCAATCTAATTAGAGAAAAGCACTTGGGTTGGTCTGGTTTCAGATTCCGTTTTCTCCACAGTAGCTTCCTCACAAAAGTTACTCAAATGCATCCAAGATGAACTGTACACATTCCTGGGGAGCCAAACAGCCTGTCAGAATGCTTGTCCTTATGTGTCTCAGGCTGCCTCTTTTTACCTTTCTTTTCTTTTTTCTTCTTTTTTTGGGGGGTGAGGGTGGGGTAGTGATGGGCTTGATGTGACAAGCCAGTCAAAACAAGTGAATAAGTTTGTGTGTACAAATGGAGCCCAAGGCAAGGCTAGCCTATTCTGCCAACACAGGAATCTCATTTATGCTGTAAATGGCCCACGGATTTAAATTCCCTCCACACAGCAATGGAGTGGAATGTAGTAACACTTTCTGAAAGAATTTACACCATACTGATAATCAATGCTTAATGAGGTCCTTTTCTTTGGAGTCAAGACCTTTCTGTTACTGTCACCCTGCTAACCATCTCATTTTTCCCTACTTGAATAGCTTTGTCCTCTTACAAAGGCCCATCACTATGTCAATGTAGCAGCATAATTAATTCTTATTTCAGTAAAAGCCAACTGGTTTGCTCTCAAACATCCTGCAGTTCAGGAAATGTCAGATCATGTAAGCGGAAATAAACTCCACATTCCACTTCCAATCACTTCCTGTAGGAAAAGAATAGCTAGACATTCCATTGAAAAAAGGGTAGGCACAGAACTACTCTTTGGGTTCTTGTATTTGTTATTGGTAAATCTTAAATCTATTTAGAATTAAAACATGACATACTAGTGGTGCTTATAAAATCCTCTCTCTCTCTCTCTCTCTCTCTCTCTCTCTCTCTCTCTCTCTCTCTCTCTCACACCCACACACACACACACACACACACACACAAAAAAAAATCCTGTCACATCCAGAAATTGGTGTCTGTGGAAGAGTAGTTGTGACTCACATGAGATTCTGAGGCAATGAGATTTTGTGTTTTATACTGACTCCATTACTCTCCCTTTTGCTTTGTTTTTACTAATAACACTCAGGGTTTTATTACCTGGTCCAAAATACAGATGTAGCATACAAGAGTCTGCAACATACTGGGTGCTTACTATATCATTATGGAACAACGTGGGGAAGACCTAGGAAATACACAAACTCATGATTGCATGATATACCTAGAACCACTGTTTGCTGTTACCCACGATTCCAGTTTTATTTCTAGGTACATGAAAGATTTTTATTTTAAAAAGTAGACTTACACATTATGTACAGCTTTGCACCCTTTAGTCCCTGAGCAATGTATTGTCAGCCTTTTTCTGTGGCATTAGTTCTTTTACACTAGTATTCCATCATCCCCAAACTCAAACTCACTGCCACCATGTTGATGCCCACTCACAGTGACCCTATCAGGCAGGGTAGACCTGCCCAGTGAGTTGCCGAGCCTGCATATCTTCAGAGGAGTAGGAAGCCCCATCTTTCTCAGAGCTGCTGGTGGTTTCAAACAGTTGACCTTGTCATTAGCAGCCCAGAGCATAACCACGACACCACCAGAGGTCTGCTAATGGAACCAGCCCCCGGAATTTTCACTTTCATAAGTTGCTACAGTGAATGTCCACACAACTCATTCCTTACACACCTCCTTAGTTTTGCCTAAAACTAAGTGATTGAGCATGTAAAAAAGTAGAATCAATAAAGAAACTCATCCATTGATGAACAGATAAGTAAAAGGAGCATAGTCACCCAAGGGAATATTATTCAATTATAAAAAAAGAAGGAATGAAGTTGGTTGATATCTGATACACCATAAATAAGTCATAAAATTTTATGCTAAGTAAAAGAAGCCAGATATAAAAGGACCCGTATTGTATGATTTCATTTACATGAAATGCCCAGACTAGGGAAATTCATCAGGATATTAAGGATAGGGGATTCTTTAGTGGTAATAAGTAGATTATTGGTTGTCTGGGGCTGGGGCAAAAAGGAAATTGGAAATAACCAGATTTCTTGTGATGAAAATGTTCTGGAATTACATGGAGGTTATGGGTTTATAACTATGTGACTATTCTGAAATCCCCTGTACACTCTAAGAAGGGTGAATTTTATGGTAAGTGGATGATATCGCAATAGAGTTATTAAAAATAAAACTTTGAGCTATGCTATTTGGCAAAAAGGTTCTAAAATCTTAAGCTTTTGATATGAAAGAATCATTTCTAAAGATGAGATAATATGAATCTGTATTTAATAGTTATGCCAAACCCAGTGATAACACCACAATGGCTTAGTTTGTTATCACCTCAGGATAAAAAGGTTAGTATGATAAACAGCTTTGAACATATTAGCTATAACAAAATTCTACAGGAATGGACTCACTGGGCTTAGAATCAAGAGACTTTGGTCCAAATCCCAGTTCTTCTCTTCATAACAGATGTGAATTCAGTTAAGTCCCCTAACCATTCCCCCTTCCCCACCCAGTTTTTGTGGTGCACCACGGTGCAAGTGCCTCTCTATAGAGTTTTCAATGCCTGTTTTGGAGGAAGTAGATTGTCAGGCCTTTCGTCCAAGGCACTTTGGGGGAGACTTGAACTGTCAACCTTTTAGTGTACAGCTAAGCACATTAAGCACTTGTACTACCCACACACCTCTTGAACACTGGGAGTCTTAGATTCCTCATCTGGAAACCAGATCACCACCATTCCCCTCATCTGGTTGTGTTCGAATGAAATGCGATTCTATAATCCACACTACAGTGTGGAAAAGGGCCTGGTGACCTACATGCCAAACATCATTCACGAACACCACAATGAACATAGCTCTGCCTCTGATACAAATGGGGTTGCCATGAGTCAGAATGGAGTCCAAAGTAACAAAGGGTCAAATAATTCACGTGGGTCTGTTCTTTAAGGAGAAACCCTTACTGCTCTCCAGCGGATTCTGACTCAGTGTGATCACACCGAGTTTGCCCCAGAGGCAATCCAAGACTCAATCTTCACCAAACCAGACTACTCTCTCTCTCAAACACAGAGGCAGGTGGGTTCCAATCACTAACCAATTTGGTTAGCAGCTGAGTGCTTTAGCCATAGTGCCATCAAGAAGTCCTTCCTGGATACCTCTTTTGATTTGGGACGCAGCCCTGATGATGGTGCAGAGGTTAAGTGCTCTTCTTCGAACTAAATGAAACTGGAAGCCATTCCCATTCCCCAGGCGTGCCAAGGGAAAAAGCGATGGTAGACTGCTGCCATCAAAATGGTAGCCTTTGAATTGCAGGGCAGTTCTATATGGCCCTCCAGGGCCATTACTAGGAGTCCGAATTGACTCAAGGGCAATGTGTTTCATTTGTGAGGCAACTAGAGTACAAATAATGGACTTAAAACATTTCTTCAAGCCCCTTCCCCCCAGTCCCAAAAGAAAAATTACAGACAAAGCCTTCAAAAACCATTCAGCTTTTCTCTTGGTGCCTTCTCTGATTCAAAGGCGATCCTGAACGTTTTTCTGCTGCTTCTCTCCCTTCCCTTCCCTTCCCTTCCCTGGTATGTTGCTCCCATGATTGCCTCCTAAGTGGTTGGAGCAAAGGACTCATCTTGGCTCAGCAGTCAGGCCAAGTCTGAGCCCCAAGTCAAATACCTTCCCGAGACCTTTAACCTTGGCGAATGGGGTGAGAGGGTGATGAAAGCCATCTTGCATACCAGGAAGCTCTAATGTCATAGCTCACAACCTGTACAAACAGGATGCTTAAGGATTTGGTATGAAATCGTCATCAGAGTGGCTCCCAAGGAGTATTCCGATGGTGGCCCTTCTTGGGAGGGAAGCTGCAGTTGGCCTGCCAAGCTACCTTCAAAAGCTGCCCGTGGACATCCCTGGGGGAATGCTTGAGGAGTCCCTGGGATGGCTTTCACACACTGCAAGGCTGAATAGGGCCCAAGCAAGCACCTGGTCAGGAAATGCTCTGCCAGCAGAGTGCAGGGTGACTTCAAGAACCCCCAACAATTATAAGACACCCACTATAAGCCACTGGTGATTTAGCTCATGGTGGATTGCGAATTTGGGCTTCTAACCTCAAGGTCATCAGTTTGAACACATCAGCTGTTTCTCAGGGGATAAAGAGGAGGATGGCTGGTTGCTCTGGAAAAGATTGGCAAGCTCAGAAACCCAAAGGGGGCAGTTCTATTCGGTTCTCTAGGGTCATTGTGAAGCAGAATGGACGGGAGGTTTGTGTTTGAGGTTTTGTTTTTTACAATAGTAGATACAAGCCCATTGGGTTCGCAGGGGTCTCCAGTTTTCTGAGCAAACAACAAAACGACTTTAAAGGCGTCTATAATTTCTGAAGGTCCCTGGGTGGCACACAATGTTTGCCCTCAATTACTAGCATAAAAGTTGCTCATTCGAACTCCCTCAACAGCACCAGGGGGGAAAAGGCCTGGAAATTTGCTTCTAAAATGAATAAATCGACGACTGTTGTACCAATTCTGATTCATGGACCCTTATAGTAGAACAGCGTCCTAGGATCTCAGATACTAAACACTTACAGAGGCAGAGTAACTGGGCATGGGGTGGGGGTTGAACCGCCAACCTTTGGGAACACTTAATTCACACACACACACAAATAATCATGTGTCCTGATTTTGTTTCTCTAGAGAACCCTGCCTAAGACACATCTGTATAAGTCTGATCATGTCTTCTTTCTCTTCTCAATTGGTAATGACTAGAGTATTTATTTTCTTCACAATGAGGAGATGTTAATGAGGGAGTTTCTATGAAGAGAATTCGTGGAAAGAAACACTTAAAGAAAAGACAAGTCTCTGTACTTAAATGGAAGGCAATTTAAGATGCTCACACCTAAGGACCATGCCATTTCTTGCTAACCTACATGAGTATTATTTAACCATCCATGCTGCAGTTGACTGACCATGTCCTATGTTCGAATGCTAGGGGCTGAGGACATTAATGAGGCATTGTCCTGGCCTTGGAAGTGCGCAATGAAGAAGTAGGTGCTTCCTAGTCTACTGTCATAAAGAAAAAAAGGAAAAGAATGTGACTTCCATTCAAAGAGAGGGCAGGAAAGGACCCCTGCTAAGAAGATGCCCTTCCTTCCACTGTTTCTCATATAACGTGCTTCCAAATCTCCATGCCATTCCTTATTAAAGAACTCTGATCGCATCAAATAGAGGTGTCATTATTTTAGGGGGCTGGGAACTGGGCCCTGATGGCAATTTGGAATCCTCTTTTCATGGAGCAAAGAGGATACATCAGGTCCTCAAATAATGGGGGCCCAGTTTGTGGTCTTCATTATCAAGTCTAAGCAGAATTAATATTTCATATCCTGCGAATGCACAGTAAAATCCCCAAGAGCTCTGGCTTCAGAAACTTCTTTGAACATACACTCACACACAGCTCAGGAGCACGAATAAAAGCAATCTGTACACCGCCCCAATCAATCAGACCTCCTGATTACTGAAGAGGGTCCCCTTACTGACAAGAGCCGTTTCAGTCCGTGCTTAACTCATGCTGTCTTGGGCTACTGTCGTCTTGCCACAAACTTTACACTCTGCATGAAAACTTTCACTTGTCAGGATCAAAGTCTCAGCAGCCTCTGTCTCCACGGATTGAAGGTATGTGTAAAGCATCCCTGTGCTTCTCTAGTCCAGCCTTGTTTCATACACAGAGGGTATTGAATTCTAGAAAAGGCAAGGGACTGGGAAGTGGCTGAGCCCTGACTACAACTCAAAGTTTCAGGGATGTGAGGGTCAATGTTTTCTCATCTCTATGAAAGTGCTCCTCAGCTTTAAACAGTCCGAAAAAGGCAGCAAAACAGAACCTGTTCATAGTTGTAACTCCAAAATCAAGTTTCTGGTGGTCTTATGTCCCAGTCAGGGTGTTTGGACACACACACACACACACACACACACACACACACACACACACACACACACACGACCACCACCACCACCACTACTTTCCCACTCTCTTAAGGCTCATGAGTGAATACTTCCTGTATGGATCTAAGACAACAGGGGTCATATGTGTCTAAACAAAATCAAACCTCAACATTTCTTGAGCATCTACTCAATGCCAGCCAGTGTCACACACATGATCTAGTTTATTTTCCATCACAAACACCATGAGGTCGATGCCATACTACCCTGGCTTGTCAGGAACCCCTGTTGACTGCAGAGTACAGATTGCATTTAAATCCAGGACGTTCAACTCCAAGTTGAACATTCTCCTACACATTTCTTTGTGCACCTTCTAGTGACCAGCAACTAGAATACTACTGAAAGTTTTGCATACTTCCTAAGTGGATTTTTTATACAGTTTCATTGGGTTGAAATATCTGAAGCCCACACGCCCCACTTTCTACGGCTCCCATTGCTACCAGATGACTCAATAGCAGCCTACAGCAGCATTCGGGGCTGCAACGTTTTTCATCAGACTATAGAAAACTCAGAGCCTTAACAAGGAGGAGATAAGAGTCTATCTAAAAAGGTTCTTCTAGAAGGTGCCAGCAAGCTCTCAGGCACATAAAATGACTGGCTGCTCCTCTGGACTTCTCAAATCACATTGGTCTCAAAGAAACCTTAACACCCAAGTAGAGAGATCAAGCAACCACAGAGGTGGGTTATCACTCTGAGCTGGCTGTGAAAAGGAAGAAGAGTGCTCCCAAATCCGGACACGGAAACCCGAAATTGTAGCCTCCCGTTGGTGACCAATAAGTATACACAGGGACAGGTGGCTAATGGGGGATAAACATTCCCTCCTAGCATTTTTAATTAACTGGTTGTTGGATTTATAGGTCAGCTCAGGAGGAAACCAGAACCAACTACTTGGGAGCGATTTTTATAGCCTTCTGGAGTTGGGTTGCCTTAGTACAGACACCTGGCACCATTCCTAGAAGTGGTTAGATCGGTATTTTCCCCTTTTAAACAGCAACCAGTGAGTAGATTTGTGTGTTCCAGACATCTGGCTAGTAATCCAATATCATAAAGGTTCCCCCTCTTCCCTTTCCGCTTTGGTACAACAGTTTTGGCACAACCACTAGTTTATGCTTTCCTATCCAGCAGTAAGTCAGAAGCAAAGGGAGTGTGGTGAAAGCCACGAAATAGATCTGGAAAACCCTGGAGCCAGGGACTGTATCCATCCTCAAAACCCTTATGAAAACAGTAAGTCATCTGAATAAGCAACCGTTGATCTTATCAAGTCGAAGTTCCTGGAATCAGACTTTCAGCTCATTTCCTGACTTCCCTCAGATGCACCTAAAGGAGAGGCCTTTGTCAGGGGAGGTCTTCTGACAGCACACACTAACAATTTCTGCACAGATATTTGGGTGGCAAATTATAACCAGATCCCTATTTTGCTAGAAAACTACCACATCACAGAGATGGAAATTTGCTTCTGTTGCATTTGGGGCATGTAAATAACTCACTCTCTCATGTGGGAGATGAATTTAGCTCGTCCCTGGGAAATCCAAGGGCAGTGACCAAAATGCAATGTGATTTAGCTAATTGTCAACCGGGTGTGCTTTAAGGAGTTGCTAGTTCAATCTATTACTGCAAAGTGAAGTGCACAAGTGTGTTTTTTTGGGGGGTTGGTCTATAAGAGCATGTCAGATACTGCAACTTCTCAGAGGGCAAATGACAATGTTTTTGCACATATGACATTCTACCACCAAGGCCAGTTAAAGAACCTGGCCATTTTTTCTGACCACCAAATTCCCCAGAGAGCTGTGTATCTCTGAAGGCCCCTCTAAGTTATTATATATAGGCAACTGGCCTGGAGTGTCTTGTCCTGAGAGTCATTTGTATATATCCGGTTTCTGCAGGTAAGTGTACTGTTCAAGGGTACACATACATATTGGTTGGGTAGTTTGTCTTTTTTTTTTACTATATCCCATAATATCTGACCTTTAATGTTTGCAGATTGAAATCTTCTGGATAAAAAAGTCACTTGTTAAACCCATGGATATTGCTTACATTTGCCAATCTGTGTAAACAGGGTACTGTCTATTAAACAAACTATTTTACTTGTTCTGTTTCATCACAATGAACGTCAGTCCTGCATGATGCAGTGCCCTGGGACAGGTGTATACTGACCACATGGTCTACCTGTTCAACACTGGCACATGTTACTGAACCCACCTTCTCTGAGACCCTATCTATTTTCTGTCAATCATCTCTTGTTCTTTCTTCCATTGCTTACTGCTATTCCCTTCACTCACACATCTCCTTCATTTCTTCCTCCAGCACTTCAGCAGTCTAGTAGCAGCAGCTAATACCAACCAATTAATGCGTTCTAGTGGTGTAGTGGGTTATGTACTGAGTTTTTAACTGCTAGGCCAGTGGTTCGATTCTGCCAGTCACTCCACAGGAGAAAGATGAGTCTTTTCTATTTCTTCAAAGAAATAAAAAGGCTTTGAAAATGCAGGACAATTATACTCTGACTATAAAGTCACTGAGAGTTGGAATTGAAGGGATGGCAGGGAGTTTGATTATTTAAATCTTTCAACAGATTTCTTCCAGTTGCCTAAGTGCCTCTTCCTTAAACTGCACATCATTTCTCTTTTTCAGTGAATTCCAATTCAATAGTCTAGAAGATCATAGAGAATACCAACAGAAGAAACACACCCCCCAAACCCAACCAATTGCCTTCTCCTGGATTCTCAGATCAAGGGTTTCAGAGTAGAACTGCAGTTCCCAGAATTTTCATGTCTGTCTTTTCTGATGCACTTATCCAACCTTGTCTCTCGTGGTGTATGTGAGTGGGTTTGAACTCCCAATCTTCTATTAGTAGCCCAACACTTAAAGCTTTGTGCCTCTCAGGGACTCCCACAGAGCATTACTGTACACAAACGCTGTCCTTTTCACCCTCCACCACCACCACACCCAGAAGCTTAGTTCAAGAAATGCTCAATAAATAAGCTTAACTGAATTGCAGATTCCAGGATAATACCGACTACTGGAAGAATCTGGTCCCGGTTCAACAAGAGATTCGAAGAAATAAGAGATTTGACTTAACAAGGGATTTAAAGTCTTCTGAAACAAAAACAGAGACACGGAAACATGCACATGCCAACTGGCCTACTGGAGCAGGTTTCAAGTAGTCAAGCAGGCAAATTCTCCTAGCAAGGACACCTTTGTTTTGGCCCAGAGAACCTTCAATAGCTGAATATTAATTGTTGAATTTGAATTTGGAAGATAACAATCAATCTAATATTCATTGATCGCATGCCACATCCAGGTCTCTGTGTAAGTTGGCCGTGAGGAAATGGATGTGTTCTCAATAAAGAAGTACACTCAAGTAGGGGCAGCACCAATAAATCAGCAAGGCTACACACGCTTGCCTAATGAATCACAAAGCATGCAGACAGATTAGCCCTGGTGCCTGAGAAAAGACCAGGTAGATCTCCAAGGGCCTTTAAAAGTTCGTGGAAGGACAGAATTAAAAGATGATGGAATTTTCGCAGGAACTTTCTGAAGTGCCCTCATGTCCTGCATGAGAAAAGTCTAAAGATTCCACATTTGGTTTCACTGTCTTTAAACTTCTGACCACCCTACATCTTCCTCATCAACTGGAAAATCAATTGACTATCTTTGAATGCCCCTCCAACCAAATAACAAGGAGGTGAGGGTGGGGGTTGACATGGGCAGTTACTGACCCTGGAATATGTCATCTAGGATCATTTCAAAATGTTTCTAAGGACTTTCTGTTTACTTCAAGGATGGTCTCTCTGCTTACCTACAGCCCACATTTTGTTTTGTTCATTTATCTTGTTTGGAAGATTATGTTGTTAGATTGCTCATAAAGGTGAGCATGTATTAAGGGGGCTGGTGAAAATGATAGCACTCCTGTTTGAACTAATAATATGTGGTTGTTGTTCTTGGAGGTTGTCTGAAATCATCTACCCCAGAATGGAAAAAAAATCTGTCTTTCCCCATGGGATGTATATCTAATCAAAACCAAAACTAAACTCACTGACATCTAGTCAAATCTGACTCATAGAGACCCTACACAACAGAGTACAAATGACCCTGTGGGTTTCTGAAACAGTTCATCTTTATAGGAGCAGACTGCCTCATCTTTCTTCCTTGGAGCAACCGGTGGGTTTAAGCTGTAGACTTTGTGGTTAGTAGCTCAATTCATAGGCCACTATGCCACCAGGACTTGGAATCGTCCATTTTCTAGGTCTGGCTGTGTTATCACAAACAAGTCACTTTATTCTCTTCTAAGAGTTTCCAGTATGTTTTGTTGTTGTTGTTTTTAGTCTCCAGTATGTTAGAACTGTGTCTCTCATTTACCATTATCAAAATCTACTGTTGGTCTTTGCTCATGGGTGGGCCAAGATGATATATAAGATTCCATTTCCTTTTCTAAAAACCACAGAGGATGATGGTATCTAAATATAAGGAACTATTTTAAAATAGCTTATAGTACTCAAGCATTAGACCCCTTACCATTCTGTTAATCCACCCAAAGATCTACGGACAGAGTCATATCCTGCTTACAGCAACTGTATATCGTGCTATTTGAGTCTGTAAGTTTTTATGGGAACAAACGACCTCATCTTTCTCCCAAGGAACAGCTGGTGGGTTTGAACAACTGAGCTTGCTGTTACAAGCCCAATGCCTAGTCTTCAGCATCACTAAGAAAATGTACAGAGAGTAAATCTTTCTACAAATTGAGTTAGTTTTATTTTTAAGGCCTTTTGAAAACATTTAATTTCTGATATTTTCTGTTCACATTTTTCTCTATTTTCATGTTTCTCCTGCATAAGACCTTTTATTCCCAGAAAAGAAATTGTCTCTACTTTGGCACGTGGGTTTGAGGGTAAATAAAATATTTTCTTTCTCTTTTTCTGTTTATAAAAAGTCTATATCAGAATTACAACTTAAAAAATAAAGCTGTCTGCTGTCATAAAGATGAAGAGTCTCAGAATTCCACACTATCCTGTAGAGTTGCTACAAGTCAGAATTGATTCGATGGTAGTGGGTTTTATATGAGTATTATATAAATTTTAGGAATATCCAACACTAAGAAATATCTGTCCATTCAAATTAGGATTATGTAGATATAGAAACCAGAGTAATGATTGCTACCAATTTGGGAGGGCAAGGAATTGGGAGTTGATAGTTAAAAAGCATGAGGTTGGTTTGTTTTTCCCAGATTAGCTGTGGTGTTGGTTGCACATATCAGAGAACATGCTTTTTAAAAAATCATATAATTTTAACCCTTAAATGGATAAATTGATTAGCATGCATACAGAAATAAATTTATAAGGCCTGTTTTGCCCAGGTGGCATGGTGGGTTACAGCTTGGGCTGATAACAACAGTGTTGGCAGTTCGAGTCCACCAGCTGTTCCGAGGGAAAAGATGTGGCTTTCTATTCCTGCAAACAGTTTCCCTCTCAGAAACTCACATTGGCAATTCTCTCCTGTGTTAAAAGGTATCTCTGAGCTGTTATTGACTCGGTGGTAGTGAGTTTGCTTTGAGTTAAAATGTTGATGAAAATGAAATCATTACATTTAACTCAGTCGTTGCTGGGGTGGGAACAGAAAGAAACGAAAAAGAAAAAAAACCATAATTCCACCATCCAAAACTAATTTATATCAACATTTTAGAATATTTCTTTAAGTAATTATTTTCTATATGATATAGATCAAGTCGAATGGGATTATATTATATATTGATGGATTTTTGCTTTATTTTCATGCGTTATTTTTTCATTGTCATTTAAGTCTTTGAAAACTTTTAATAGTTTCATCATACCATGCTCTACACAACCATCTTCAATGTTGAGACACAGAGCTTATTTTCTGAGTATGCACTCTTGAACCTCATTATATGGATGTCTCTGTGTACCTCTCTCAGACGGAACAAAGACTTGTACCCCCGCGTCCCGTACCCCCCCCCACGCCTTCTTTTCTACAGCAAGCCATTGGCCGAGAAGAAAAAGCTCAAGCTGTAAGGAGCCAACAGGGAGCTCACTTTCACCATTTCCAAATCCCCGTTTCCTTGGTTGCCTTTTTAAGGTCTTCCTGACTCTCACTAACCTAAGTTTGACCCTGGATTCTGATTGGTCCTGTCCCTGAAAGCACAGAGAAGAATGACTGAGGAGAGAAGCAGACACGCAAAAGGTTATGTCTAGAGAGAAAGAGAAGGTTCCAATGATCTGGCCTACAAGGGCAGCAGCAGGTAACTCATTGCAACAACCATTCCAATAATGATGTACAGGTTGCCAACATAATCTAAGGATAAAATAGTTGAGCTGAAGTGTTTCTTATTACATTTGTAACATCACCTTTTATTAAATGCTAAAATTCTCATTATTGTGCATTTTATGTTTTCTGATGTCTCAAATATTATTTTTATCTAATGAGTTTTTAATACTGACTCTTCTCTCACCATTTTGTTTTGGGTTTTCTGGTCTAATATCATGGAGCCCCATGTGTCCTCTTTCTTTTTATAATTAATAAATTATTTTATTGGAGGCTCTTACATATAACAGTCCATACATCCATTAGAGTAAGTGAGTATGTACAAATATTGTCATCAACAATTTCAAAACATCTTTCTTCTTGAGCCCCTTGATATCAGTTCATTTGACCCCTCCCTCCACCACCCTGCCACCTTCACGAACCCTTAATATATTATGTATTGTTATTTATACATATATTATACCACCCCTTCTATCCCATCACCTACAATTCTGGTATTTGTTCCCCTTGAGGGGGTTTATTTCAACATCATTGCTAAAAGTCCCCCCCCTACTCTCCCGAAGTCTTTACTCTCATTACTGTTTGTTTCTGAGGGGTGTGTCTACCCTGAGTTCCGTAAATTAAAAGCTGCCATCTATAACAATGTATGTATACTGGACTAGCTGGATTTGCGAGGTAGGCCTGTGATCATAATAGTGGGGGAAGGAAGGAGTAAGGACCTAGAGAAGGTCTGTGTGTTTCGTCGAAGCTATACTGCCCCCTGGATGTATCTTCTCTTCTGTGTGGCCCCTCTGAGTGGGAATGTCCAATTATTTCTGGATGGGCCCTGTATCTCTACCTTGACCCCTCTCCTTCACCTAAATGAGATTTCTTATTTTTGAACTTCTCATGCCTTTTCCCACTGACACCTCATGATCACACCGGCTGGTGTGTTTCTTCCATGTGGGCTTTGTTGTTTCTCTGCTAGATGGCTGCTTGTTAAACTTCAAGCTTGTAAGACACCAGACACTATATCTTTTAATAGCTGGGCACCATCAGCTGTCTTCGCCACATTTGCTTATGCATCTAGTTCGTCTTCGGCGATCATGTGGGGATGGTGCCAGATTGTTAGAACCTAGTGCTCTTGTGTTGAGGGAAAAGTTGAGTATAGGCCCAAAGTCTGTCCACTACCTCAATGTATTGCCTTACAACTATATATGCACAGGCCAATACAACTCTGGGGACACAGTGTGGGAAGTGAGTACAGTCTGACAAACCCACTCAATGGTGAGTGGCGGGGGCGGGGGGGCGGTCAAAGAAGGAAACAGACAGATCAGCAATGGGAGCAACGTCACAACGAACCTGAGGAACCCCAAAAATAGACGTCAAACTTGGACGAGCATTTCCCAGAGCCCCACCTGAATCTGTGGGGAAATAGTCATGAAGGTCAACAGGCAGACCCGGAACTATGTATTTCTCCCTGCATGATTCCGACTCCTGCTGACCACATGTGTGTCGAAGTAGAATGGCGTCAGTGTTCCCAATGGCTGAGATCTTACAAAGTAGGTCACCAGATCTTGCTTCAAACGTTTGGGTTAGAAGCAAATTTCAGCTTCCAATGTTTGGATCATTTGTGCCATGCAGGCAATATTGGACTACTCAATAGGCAAGGGAAGCCTGGGATTTCATATGCCTACTATAACCTGTAGTGAACGATCTCATATTTTTCACCAAATCAAACATTCTGTTTCTAGGTCTGGCTGGGACTTGTGTTTCTGTCAATCCTACAGCACCTTCCCTCAAAACCACAGGCTCTTTTCAAATTTACTGTCCCTGAAACTGAAGCG
Organism: Tenrec ecaudatus; assembly: GCF_050624435.1. Classification (NCBI taxonomy): domain Eukaryota; kingdom Metazoa; phylum Chordata; class Mammalia; order Afrosoricida; family Tenrecidae; genus Tenrec; species Tenrec ecaudatus. The sequence continues at coordinate 149,109,398 of NC_134548.1, forward strand.
ATATCCAGTAAGCAAGGTAAGCACAGGCTTCCTTGTGCTTACTTATTCATCTGTCATGAACAACCTCACATGGCTTCCATCACCCCGAAACCCTGGCACTTCCTGAAGCATATGTGCCTTCCCCTCACTTAGTGACTCCTTCATCACTGGACAGTTCACAAGTAAAAATTCTACAAGCCACAGTAACGAGGTGAGGGCAGAGTAACTCTGGCTGTGGTGGTGAGGGTTGTGTTTCAAGTTGGCTGGAATTCTCCGGGGTTTGGCAGTTATGCAATGAAGTTCAGACAGTCCCCCGGTTACATTCAACTTGCAGACAACTCCAGCTTCCCCTTTAAGCTGGGCTTCCTACCCGTGGAAACTGGTTCTGTCATGACAGAGAAAACAAAACCAGAACAGCAACTGGAATAGGGAAAATTATCAATCAAGGCCCTGGAATGGGAAACTCAGTAGCAACATATTAAGTTCTTTCAGGAGTCTGCTGTGTGAGACTAAATGCTTGGCAGGACTGTTTAAGAGCCATGTACATTCAAAGCTCTGCAGTCGTCCAACATCTTTGAGTGGGGTACAGACATTTTTGAGCAGGGCACCGCTGTTTTGGTTGGAAGCCTTGCTTTCATGTTATGTAAATTTCCCCTCACTTTGAAACTAATGAACCAAACTCCTCCTCCCAACAAGTTCTTAATCACAATCATATTCAGCAATTAAAACCATTGGAAAAGCTGCAAGCTTTTTCTTGCCCTCTAATGAGGCCACACCCCTTTTTGGACTGCCCTACAAATCTCACTTAGAAACCAGAAATGAATCTGCCTGGTTTGTAACCTGGGGACAGCCTATGAAATTGGCCATTAGTTATGTAATGATACAATTTGGCAGCTCTGTAATCATCCTCCATTTTGTGCTCTGAGGTGCTGAGCCTCCACTTTTATAAAAAGTTGATTTTCACATACTAGCCTGTTCTCTGGGACCTAACATATGTACTCGAGTATAATCCAACCTGAATATCAACCGGGGCACCTAATTTTACCACCAAAACTGCATTTAAAATGTGCCGAAAAACTCAGTGTATGCATGAGTATATACAGGACCCATGTTGGTGCGTGCGAAGTGAGTGTACATCTCCATAATATAGGAATTGCTTGAGAACTTGGGTCTCCACCTTCTGAGAAATGCAAACTAAGTGACAAGTAAAAGAAAACGACAACTTCTCCATAGGATTTTCAAGTTAGAATTGACTAGATGGTAGTGAGTTTGGTTAGCAAAGTCTTTATGGAAGAAGATAGTGGCTGGTAGGTTCAAACCACTGACACCTTTTGCTGAGCCGCTGAGTGTTTTAATCATTGCACCATTGGTGCACTACAAAGAAAAGGACTAGAAAATAAAATTAAAGCCAAAATTATTATAAAGCTAGCAGTAAACACTTTATATGTTCATAAATGGGGAAGAGAACATCGTGAGACAGACTAGAGGAAGTAGGAATTAGCTATGAAGATGAATGAGCTTTGACTACCCGGAGATACTCCCAAGACTATTATAGCTACAGAGGAGGAAATATGGGCCAGCCATTGGCATTCTGTAAGGAGCCCTTGTGACCCATAGTGATAGAGTGCTCACCTTAAATTCTGTGGCTGAAACCTACCAGCCACTCTGCAGGAGTAAGATGAGGTTGTTTGCTTCCATGAAAATGTATAGTTGTGGTCCTCAACACAAAAACATTTTGTTCTACAACCTGGCACTCTGTGATGCTCACCTTCCCAACATGATTGCTGAAGACAAAATGGGTACATAAGCAAATGTGGTGAAATAAGGTGATGGTGCCCAGCTTTAAAAAGATATAGCATCTGCAGTCTTAAAAGGCTTGAAGATAAATAAGCGGCCATCTAGCAGGGAAGCAACAAAGCCCAGGTGGAAGAAGCACACCGTCCTGTGTGATCACGAGGTGTTGACTGGATCAGGTATCAGTACACCCAAAAGAAACAATCATATCGATGCAAATGACCCCCCACCGCCATCGCCTGCAAATCCTGCTAGACTGTTGCATGTATACTGATAGCGATAAGAACTCTCAACACATGAAATCCACAACTGATAAACCCTTCAGGAACAGTAATGGGAGTAGTGACACCATGAGGGTAGGGGGAAAGTGCAGGGAGAAAATGGGAAGTGATTGCAGTGATCAACATATAACCCCTCCCCAAGGTGGATGAACAACGGAAACATGGGTGAAGAGAGACCATCTTATGATGTTCTCTCCCCCATTTATGATTACATAGTGTTTACTGCTAGCTGGTGTAAAAGATATGAAAAGAGCAATAATTTAAAATTGATCAAGGGTTCAGGAGGGTAGGAAGGTGGGGGATGGAGGGCAAAAAAGAGAAGCTGATACCAAGGGCTCAAGTAGAAAGAGAATGTTTTGAGAATGATGATGGCAACAAATGTACAAATGTGCTTGATAAATTGATATGTGGATTGTCACAAGAGCTGTAAAATCCCCTAATAAAATGATTTATAATAAAATAAAATAAAAAAGAGAACAAATTGTTTAAAGAGAAAAATTTACAGTCTCAGAATCTGGAAAGAGAGTTACTGTGAGCCACGATCGATCTGCTGGCAGTGCGTTTGCTTTGGTTTTGAGTGGCCATTTTAGGAAGTCTAGTGGTCCCAGTGGTTAAACACTCGATTGCACGACCATAGGTTGCCAATTTGAACCGACAAGGCACTCTGAAAGAGAAAGACGAGACTGTCTGCTTCTATCAAGATTTACAGTCTAGAAAACCACAGGAGGCGGATCTACTCTATCCTTTGGGGTCATTAGGAGTCAGATTTACCTTGCCAGCAATGGGTTTGGATAGTCATTCAGCATGTCTAGCACGAATGTAAGTGTTGCAGAGATGGCAGGAGACAGTTACATCAAATGTGTGGGGCTGGGTGACTGGCCCAAGTCCAGTTCATCACTAGGGGCTTTAAGAAACTGCATTACAGAAGTGGAACCCAGACACTTCAAAGGGAAGCCTAAGTTAGAAAGGTCCTTGATGGAGCAGCACTAAATAAGCTGCCACAAAAAGGAAGAGGGTAACAAACAGGACAGTGGGGCCCAGAGCTGCATAAAAACCAAAATGAAGAGGGGTGGCCTTTCCTGAAACAAAGTCATCATCTAAATGCAAATTGCCTCAAAGGGACTTTCATTTTCTCTCTAGCCATTTGTACATGGTTTTTTAAAAAAAGGCAAATTAACTACACCAACTCCACCCCATGGGGCACCATCTGCTTCTTTCAAGAGAAGTTTCCCCTGCTGGCCTCACCACACACTAACATTTTCAATGTCTAACTGTCAACACACACTTATCCACCAAGTTATTTTATTATTGAAAAATAGGGGGAGGAGAGTTGAAAAATCAGGCAACCAAGAAGCCCATTTCATAGGGGAAGTTGAACAATAGAAAAAGCAAATCTAATGAGATTTGCCAACATATTTGGGGGGGGACTGGTCATCACATAGTGCTGTCTCTGCCATAAATCACTCCAACCAGATTATTTCTGAATTATTCCCACTCTATATTGAGATCAAAGCCCACTGGCTATTCCTCACTGACATCATCCACAAGAGTTCCCAATGGTGCTATATGCAGGCAAATGACCAAGCTATTAACACTTGCCAGACCAAGGAGACTGGAAAGTTAACTGCCCTGGGGTGAGAAAAGCTTTGAAGTACCCCAATCCCTTTCAAGTTTCCCATATCCTCATTTCAGAAGACTTAGCCCAGAAGATATCACACCTTGAGGTTGTCAGATACAAAATCCCTGGTCACTTTAATCTGTAAACCATGAGCAGGACATCTTGAAAGAAATTGCCCAGCCAATCTCCTTTCTGAGGAATCTCCATTTGCTGGTCTTCCAATGCTGTATGACACTCCTCATTAAGCACAAATTTGGGATATGACAACCAGGAGTTGGCCCCCATTCTATGCTCCCCAGTGATATAGAAACAAAGATGCAGAAGGTTTCAAATAAGGAGGACAGAAAGACAAAGGAGGGGAGAGGATTCAATCAGGGGGAGAAATAAGTAAGGAACAGAAATACAAGAACTCAAGGCCACCAGAGTCAATATCAATTCACAGTGACCCTATAAGTTTGAGACTAACTGTTAACAAGAGTAGAAAGCCCATCCTTCTCCTGAAGAGCGACTGCTAACCTTGCAGATCACAGCCCAACTCATAACCACTACACCACTGGGGTTCAATAAAGGAATAGAAATAGTTGCTTTTAAATTCATCTTACCAATATTTTCCATGTTATCCTTAGCCTACATTACACGAGAGGGCTTCAAAAAAGTTGGTGAGAAAACTCCGTTCTCATTCCATTTTTGCACCAACTTTTGGGAGACTGCTTGCACAAGCGAATGTTATGTGGTTACTATTAGTTACTGCCTACCCGACTCCAAGGCCAGATGATTCTTACATGTAAGAGAATAACATGTTGCCCAGTTCTGCACCATCTTCATGAAGACTGGCAATCTGGAGCCCCTTGTTGTGGCTACTGAGTTCAGTCCATCTCACTGAAGCTTTTGATCTCTGCTTCACCCAACAGGCTGTTCCTTTGCAAGTGATTAGTCTTTCTGGATGACATGCCCAAAGTAAACAAGATGAAATCTTCCAGGAGACTGAAGTAGAACACTGATGCTACAAAGATAAGATAGTAATGCTAAGCAGACTTGCCAGTCACTACTTCAAGTCATCAAAGGGGGTCCTGTCTGCCAACTCCATTTTTTTTTCAAACAGAGATTGTCTCCAAGCATTGTGAACATTCACCATGATGCCTGATCTGCTAACCCACCAAATCTCACAGACAAACATTGTAATCATTCCACTTTCTGAGGCCTGCAGTGCCTTTTTTAAGGTGGGAAGGAGGTAAAATAATTATACAAGTGACAGAAGGGTTGCAATGTCTCCAACCATCTTAGAGAAAGAGGAGTGGGCAGATACCAACATTCTGTAGCCCATCATTGACGTAAGAAATATCATTTGCTTTCAAAGTATTCATGGATATGCATGTCTTCTGCTTTGTACCAAGTGGTCTGCATATTAAATTACACAATGACTGTTAAGAAAGGGATGACAAGAATTCTGATTGAAGAGGATGGCTGCAACGGACTGAACGTCCAGGGTTGGTACACATTATTTGCAACGGATGAAATTTTATAGCATACAGAGTTCTGACAGCTAGGACAGTGATATCTCTGAGCAATACATAAATATCCATGAAAACAGATTGGAATTTAATGGATAACATCTGATTTCCAGGTTCTTCGGGAAACATCAAGCCATTCAGCCTTACTCATTTACAGTGGATTTCTCCCTCTTCCATCCTCAACCCCAGGACCAGACATTCAAGTGTCTGTGACCTGCCAAGAAAGGCTCTTTTTCATCTCTGCCTGCAAAGGGTGTCCAGATCCCTAGAATCTAGGACGTTCAACCTTCTTGTCCTTGTAAATGCTGCAGCATCTTTTATTTGGGAGAGGCCTTTAACACCACCCTGATCTAAAAGTGTGCTAGGGCATATCCTCACATATGTTTTGAATTAAACTCAATTAGGTTTGGAAAATGTTTGGGTTGGTTTACTCCTCACAAGTTCATAATTGCATACATGGAACTGGAGTTAGTTACCCCAGGGGTGACCAAGAACCAGAAATCCAAAGCTTACTAGGTCTCTCCCTAGACATAGTAGCAGCCACGTAAAAAGGGTTCTCATTGCTCATCTCCCAGAGAGGAGGTTACACAGAGAGGAGGGGAGACGCCGGGAAGTGTAAGATAAGATAAAATAATTATTTATAAACTATCAAGGGGCCAGGGGGAAGGGGGGAGGAAGGGGGAGGGGGGGAAAAGGAAAATCGAGCTGATTCCAGGAACCCAAGTGGAAGGTGAATTATGAGAATGACGCGTGCAACAAATGTATAAGGGTGCTTTGCTCAATTGATGTATGTATGGATTGTGATAAGAGTTGTTTGAGCACCAATAAAAAGATTTATTAATAAAATTTTTAAAAGGGTTCTCATGATGCAAATGCCCTTGAAAGAAAAATCTTGATAATTCAAAATTGGGGCACAAAGGCAAAAAGGAATATATCCTATCTACTGCAAAAAACAGCCACTGTTGTCATCTTGGTGTAAGGTATCTTTTTAAAATATAGCTTTAGGCTGGTTTGATTGGTTTGGTTTGATTTGGGGGGCATTTTTCCAACCCAGATGCATCACACTATATACACACACACCTTCATACTTTATACAACAATGGAAACTGTAAAACAATAATGCAAAACCTAATTACATTTTCCCAAAAGGATATCACAGTCTAAATCACCATTCATCATCATGATTATTAAACATTTTTGTTGTTTCCAATGTTTTGATATCATAAAACATCTCTGTTTATATTAATTCTTTTTTCTTTTGTTTGTTCTGTATTCAGGACGATTTGTCTTAGAAGAAAATCCCAGAGGTTGGATCCAACAATAAATACTGTTCCCAAAGGGCTGTATGGAAAATATCTGAGTGTGTCCACGTGACTAAATCCTGACCTGTGGTGGCTATTGTTTATCTCTATTCCTTTCCTAATTGGTGAGAGTAACAAAAAGAAGACTGAGATCTCATTGTTTGCCTTTGCATTTCCTTGATATGAGTGACTTAAACCACCCCCACCCCCCATGTTTTTACTGTTCTCTTTTGAGGCTGCAATTTAAGACTTCCATTCAAATAAACATGCAAGTCTAATTAAAGGCAGGTTGTCAACGTACTGTTGTGGCGTCATTTGAGGGAGCTTCTACAGAACCAAGTAGAACCACTCGGGTTTCTGAGGCTGTAAGTCTTTACGGGAGCAGAGAGCCCCATCTTTCTCTCAGGGAGCAGCCTGTGGGTTGGAATCGCTGACCCTGTGGTTAGCAGCCCAACACCACGGAACCCACTATGCCGCCAGGGCTCCTGCCTCTCAAGAGCAAGGCCAAAAAGAAAATTAAATGAAGGAGGGGTGGGGGGAAGGGAACTATTCCCAAACTTCAAAGACCTCTTTTAAGACTGATGGTGCTGATATTTTCTAGCCGGTATTTGATGACTGTGGACATGAGCCACTCTGGTTCTTGATCGGATTCTCCAGTAGTTCTTTAAGTCCTCACTCATGGGAATTCCATTCACTTATCCTCTGAACACTGTTAAGGACCTATGCTGGGCCAGGGCCGAGATGTCACAGTGAACACAGAGGTTCCCTCCTGCTCTAAAGGAGGCTCCGTGTAGGGAGGAAGGCATTGGGGGGGGGGGGTTCCAGAGGCATGTGGGACGCACAGCAAGGGCACCTCTCTGAGGCTGGAGCCCGAAGCAGTATTTTTTTTTTCTTTTTTAAAAAGCAAGTTTATTGGAATTTCATCCACATTATAGTACAACTCAATAATTAAATCATATCAAGAAGGGTCATACTGTCATTGTCACTATGAATTCAAAAAGTTTTCTTCTTTCACTCACTCATGTAATTAATTTTTAAATTGGTAAAACATACACAATAAAACATTCTCCAATTCAACAACTATTACATGCATATATCAGTATTATTTTGATTACTCTGATTATATTCTTCATGTTTTACAACCATTATTTATATCCTTCTCCAAATAATCCCACCAACATTAATATAGACTAAATGCCCCCTTAGCAATAACCCTTTCTTTTTCACCCATGGTAACCATCGATCAAGTTCTGTTTCTTTTTTTAAAGTTTTCTTGATACAATATTCACATAGTCTACACTTACATAGTTAAGCAGCTTTTAAAAAAATCATTTTATTGGGGCTCATACAGCTCTTATCACAATCCATACATACATCAATTGTGTAAAGCACACTTATACATTTGTTGCCCTCATCATTCTCAAAATTTGCTTTCCGCTTGGTTCCTGGAATCAGCTCATTTTCCTTTATCCCCTCCCACTCCCTCCTCGCTTCCCCCTCCCTCATGAACCCTTAATAATTTTAAAGCCAATGTTAAGTGGTCCCCATTCAGTCCATGTGTCTACTGTGACAATTGTTCAGAACCGCCATGGTCACCATCTTTTGGGAAACACTGAGCTTTGTCAATATTCATAAAAATGTGGAGACGATATACTGAATATAAGACTCCAGATGTGGCCTGATCAGCACACATGCTTCTAATACAGCCTAAAATAATTTTGCCTTAAAAAAAGACACCACATTGTTGGCTCATATTAAACTTGTGATCAACGAAATCCCCAAGACGTTTCTACATAAACTGCTGCCAAGTCACATCTCTCATATCCTGTACATAGGCAATATGTTTAACCTATAGTCAAAAACTTTACATCTATCACTGTTCTATTTCATCATGTAGGTTTTGGCCTAGAGTTCCAACCAGTTGAGATCATTTGAAATCTGGACTCTGTCATGCTGTGGAAGAGCGTACACACCCCCAAGCCCCTGCTGCGTGCTATCTGCTAGGGGAGAAGCCTGCCTCTGCGATCAATTATGATCAACAATCTGCCCCATTTCTGTTGAAACCTCACTGTGCTGAGCAGGCTGCCTTGTCCACAGTAGGTGCTCAATATTTGGTAAATGACGGAGTCCGGGGGCTCTTTCCCCCAAACAAACACCTGCCTTGAAGTTGCCACTGAATTAGTTGTTCCCTCAGCTGTGAATCTGCCTAATTACCAGAAAAGGGAGCCAAAAGTCATAATTTTATGCACAGAACACTACCAAAGATCCCAGGGTTTTTGCTAAAAAATAGACATCCTATATTGGGATTTGACATTCTGGTAGGGTTGTTCTGAACCAGATGAGCCTGTCTACTCACAGGACGCTTTACAGGGGCTTCCACTCCCTTCATTCTGGATGATGGGCGATACTACAAAAGGTTTTTTGATTACCGTGGGAACAAACACTGCATCATTTCCCCCCGCCCCTGCAAAGGGGGCCGTAGGTCAAGTCAGTTTGGGAACCTATGGACAAAAGGATTCTCAACAAAACCTGAAGCTGATATTACGGGACCAGGCTGTGGCTCACCTATCCTTCCTCACCTCATTCCTGCACCCTCACAATTTGGAGACCAGATATTTTACAAAACAGACAACTCTAGAAATATGATAATTTACAGAGAATGAGCAGATTCTATGCCTAGGTTGATGAATGGCCTTTCAGAGATGAGCAAGAATGGGGAAACACAGGCTGCCTGGCGATGTGAGCTTGGCCTAACAGATGGTGCCTGGCCCCCCACCCCATCTTTCATCCTTTCTTTGAGCTGTGCTCCATCCACGACGCCCATTCCATTCTTGACCTCTACTCCCACCTCATCCCTGATCTCCACCCTTCAAGCTGAGGGATGAGGTGAAGCTGAGGGGGTGGAGTCAGGCTGTCTCTTTTGTACATGACATGGAAATGTGTTTTCAAAAAGAGCTGCCCATTTTGTTAGTGTGTTCTGTAGACCATTTCAGAAGTACCCCCAGTCTCAACAAAAAGATCCCAGCATCCAATGCGCTGATGAAAACAAAGCCCATCAACATGCCATCTAACTGTGTATATAAGAGGAGCTGGAAGACTTCCACCAATTATCTGGAAACCCTTAGGCAATTGTCTCTTAAACTGAGGCTGTCTTCTTGGTAAATGAAGTGCTCAGATTAAATGATCTTCAGAGTCTCCCTTCTCGAATGATGCACTCAGAGTGCCATGTACTGTCGTATAACTACTTTATTTGTGATTATCTTGCCATTAATTACTAAAGGAAAAAACACCACACGGACCACGTCTCACGCGAGCACAGTTGATATTCCACAATCCAAGTGCCTAGTAAGCACTACACAAGTTTTTTTAACTGATATGATTTTGCATTTATAAGCTGAATTGGTTATAATTAGGCTTCTATTGAATTACTTTACTCTGAGGCGCATAGAACATAACACACAGCTTTGGCTGCTGGTCAAATTCCAATCAGCATCAAGCCAAACCCTTCACATATAAGACATAAGGATTACAGGGAGATCCCAGCAAACAGTGAGGGCCAAATGACCGGGGATGGCATGATGCTTCTAAGCAACTCTCTTGTCCTCCAGCCAAGTCAAAAATGAAAATCACTCTCTGTACTATAGAATCCAGGAGGAGAGAAAAGTGAGATATTATACATAACATAGTTTGCTTTTTTAAAAAATAAAGCTTTCCTTAACATTTAAGCATTTCGGAAAATTAAAAAAATGTTTGTTTGAATTTGACTTTGGTTTACATTTTAGCCCATCAAACTTTCCCTTTTACTAATCACCATGGAACACATTTCTTGGTAACTCAGATATCTGACATCTTCCTGTTGATAAAGAAATTCATCTTTCAAATTGTAATGGAGCCCCAAGTAAGTGCCAGGGAGGTACTAGCCCACAGCTATCACATCTGTCTCCAGCTCACCTAAAACAGAGTAGGACAACTTCAAAGGGTTACCCAGGCTGAGAATCTTTACACAAGGAAGCTGCTACCTTGTTCTCCTGAGGAGCATCTGGTAGATTTGAACCTCTGACCTTTTGGTTAGGATCCAAGCACTCTAACAACTGCAACACCAGGGCTCCTGATTCTATGCTAACTGTTGGCAAATTACATGTGTAGGTAGTAGAAAGAGGACAGATGTACACAATTATTCAACTAGATAAAGGTCGAATTCTGGAAAACACATTCTTTTTTTTTCTTTTCTATCCATGACCATAGGAGCCCTGGTGGCATAGTGGTTTTACATTCCACTGTGGTCCTCCGGCAAACAGTTACAGTCTCAGAAACTCACAGAGAGGCCGTTCTACCTTGTCTGATAAGGGTTGCTATGAATCAGCATTGACTAAATAGGTGTCAGTGAGTAGTATCCATGAAGATGATTAAATACTCAGTCCCTCAGATTATGACTTCAGGAAGGGGTGTTCCGGTCTGCTTATTAATAAGACAATTCACCAAAAGGAAAGCTGATTACATTTCTCTTTCAACTCGTTGTTGCTGCCTTGGTGAACTCTGAAAAGTAGTGTTGCTATACTCGCCAGGAGCACTACCTTACTCCACAGTGGAAACGGAAATATCAAACAGACGACCCACATTTTTCAGTGGGTCCTTATTTTCTTTTGGACTCACTTCAAAAGCACCATCTACAACTGTCCTTTTGTCCTTTGGTGCTGCTCCCTTGGAAAATGATGGCAGATTCCTGCTTTTTAATAATGTCGTGGTTACAAGGATGTGATTAGAATAAAAACAGCCCAAGGAAAGGATTTGGTTTGGCACGTGGAGAATTCTCCACGAGGTGATGTTGCCTGCTGAGTCTGTCATGCACTTCAAAATGACGTGGCCTTTCTTAATTCTCTGAGTCTGAAGGGTTTTCAAGTTTTAAATTTGGCAGCATAAGGTAAGTATATCTCACAGAAAAGGACTGGACTCTTAATTGAGAGAGGAAAGCTGACTGTCATCTCTGGGGCTGCCCTTTAAAAATCTATGGTCGTGGTTTTTAAATTCCTGTCTTAACGCACTGATATTAAACTGCCACTAATAGTAAACAACCACCATTTGCAAGTAATATTCTTTTAAAAAAATGTTCGTGCATTGAAAGTTATTCCTGTACTATAGCAATGCCATCGCTAAACTGTTCCTTCCTATATGCTTCCTGATTGCGGGGGTTGGGGGTGGCGGGATTACTGCTGGAGCAGACCCTAGGGTTGATCAGATCCACCAATAGGTCCTGCCCACTGGAAGGACCCTCCCCTGGGAAAGGTTAAAGGGAAATGTCTTGAGGGTTAACGGAAGGTACAGCTTGTGTGGGAGTTATGCTTTTTCCCTGGGCTACACAAACTGGAAGTGTGTGAAGGTCAGCAAACATCATTCTTGTAAAGACTTAATTACATAACAGTGTGTGATTTTTAACTGTCAAAATTTAGGGGGCTGTAGTGAGTTGGATTGGGGAGGTTTAAAAGGTGTTGGTTTTATGAGGGACCAAACCAAACAAAAAAAGAACCAATTATTCCAAAGCAATTATCTAGTCAATTTTCAGGCTGCAAATGTTATCACGGAATGTCTTTGAGTGAGAAGAAATAGTTTGGTGCTGGGGCGGTTTTGATATTCTCTTTTGGGCCTGCTGAGTTTCCCTTGATGGTACGACACCACATTGGCTAAAGACAAAAGTATGGGAACTTATTTGAGCCTGTTTCCCCTTAAGTAAAATGGTCTAATGCTATCTACTTTGAAGAGTGTTATAAGGATTACAGGTGATGTATATAAAGCACCTAGCACAATGTCTGGCTTATAAAAGACAACTTTAATGATTCAGATTTATGAGGACCTTATAGGACCCTATAAAACAGCCCCATAGAGATTCCAAGGCAGGAATCTTTACAGATGCAGATTGACACATCCTTCTTCCTTGGGATGGCTGGTGATCTGAACTGCTGATCTTTGGGTTAGTGGCCCACCCATTTAACCACGGGGCCACCAGTTCTCCTCCTAATTGTTACATGAACCAAACAAAACCCACTGCCATCAAGTTGATTCTGACTCATAGCATTCCCATCTAGGATTTCCCAAGCTGTCGATATTTATGGGAGCAAACAGTCTCATCTCCCTCCCATTGAACGATCATTGGCTTTGAACTGCTGATCCTTAAGGAGTAGTAAAGAGCCTTGTCTTTCTCTCAAGGAGCAGCTGGTGGTTTCTGACTGCTGATCTTTTGGTTAACAGTCCAAATGATAACCCAAGGCACCGCCCTAAATTGTTATCAGGCAGTAAGTAATACAGGACTCGGGTCTGGGTAAGTCAGTACTGAAGAGTTAATTCATTGAGATAACCATTAAAGCCTAGAGGAGAGGGAGCAGAAAGCACCAGCGAACCCTGTAGAGAATGGGCACATCTGGGTGGAGGAGAGAGAGGAAGACAACTCACCATTCATTCTCTGATGAGTAAGACTCGTCAGAGAGTGAGGAGAAAAGCTGGGTACATGTAGCGCAACAAGCCATGGGCAGAGAAGCAGTGAGAAGGGAGAAAGGTGTAGAAAGACAAACCCTGGCAAATTCAGTTGCTGGGAACCTGCAGGGGTGCTGTTTTAGTAAAGAAGCACCCACACTGCAAGGTGTTTCAGAGTAAGTGGATCTGCCACATGTAAAATGCTCACTTGAGAAGAGAAAAGACAATAGTATTCCACGCTAACAGCTGGACAGGGTCCAGACATGCAAGAACAGACTCTCCTCCTAACGACTTAAATGTGGAATTTTAATATGGAATTTGTGGTGGCTGCAGGTACAGAGGGGGCCTCCCAAGGGAAGAAGACATTCCTCCCTAAAACAAAATATGGCTTTCATAAACTCCACAAAGAGAGGCCACACTCTTAAATCTCCATGCCTTCAAGATAATGCCACTCAATTCTAGGGACTGAAGAGGGGAAAAAAAAGAAGGAAAAAAATGTAAGAACCTACAAAGGTCAGTGGAGAGCCTGCTCTCTTTGGTGGCCTCCCTACTGAGCTTTTGTTCTTGAAATTCCCAGACTCTCCAAATTAGTAAATAAATAATCGCCCCCCCTCCCGCCCCTCACATGCATGCACACACAAAGGCAGAGTTTTGTGAAAAAGCTGGTAAAGTCCACAAAGCTGATTAAGGCTTGTTTATTTGAAAGGTTCAAATACAAGGCATTTCAACTGGTCAGGAATGTTTGAGGGCCATTAAGATGTGACAGGATCCACTAGGGTAAACATGTCCTGCCTCAGGCTCCTTGGAGCCTCTAAGCCCTACAACAAGCAAGGTCTTAAATAAGAGAAATGATCATGCTAATTGCCATTTATTGAGTTAGCAGGGAAAATGTGCCCTTTAATTCATTGTCTCATTTAATCCCCCCACAGGACCAAAACCCAAAAGCAACCCATTGATATCCAGGTGATTTCAAGCACAGAGACTTCCTAGGACTAGGAAGGTAGAGATTTATTATGAACCCCAGAGATCCAGAGCCTAGGCAGAAAAAGACCTCCCATGTTTCACCAGCAGAAAATGCCCTCTACCAATACTCTGCCTTCGGTTTGTATCGTCTTTTCCCAGAACTGCTCTACTTCGTTTTCAACCAAGTAAGAGATGGATGGATTGAAGGAAAGGAGGAATAAACTTTCCCACTTTACATGTGCCCTGGTTTATTCCAAACAAAAAGTGTTTAAACATGTCTCTGTGGTCAGTGGATGGCTGCAGACAAGTTCTTTCTGCCATACATGTATTTTGTCTCTTTAGGGCACCCTCACACACACACTACACGAAAAGGTCTAATCAAAACAGTGGTTTTTCAAGGGATTCTACTTGGGCCAGTTCAAGTCACGGCCAAGAGGTGAACTCAGAAGGTTCCAAAGGACTGGTGTTAACAGATTTTCTCCAAGAACCTAGGGCGATCATGGGGGTTTCAGAGGTTTTAAGAAAATGGAAAACTGCATGAATTAGTGAGGAAAAGGTCAGGAAATTGGACTGAGGACATTTTCCTGAAACGGCCATGCATGTGCTCATTCTTCAAGGGCGGCAATAGCTGTCCTACGGGAAGTTCATTCAGAAAACTTTACCCCATCCACCCTGAAGCCCTGATCTTGCCCCTTCAGTCTTCTTTTTTTGTGCCCCAAACTCAAAGAGCACTGAAAAGGAATGTGATTTGAATCCCTCAGGGATGCCCAAACTGCTATTCTTGATGTGTTATAAATTAAATAGCCAAGAATTCTTTGGCAGATGGGTTACTAAATATATATATATATATATATATATATATATATATATATATATATATATATATATATATATATATATATATATATATATATATATATATATATATATATATATATACCAAATTTGCTGCCATCTGCTGACTCATAGTGACTCCATAGGACAGGGAAGAACTGCTCCTGTGGGTTTTTCAAGACTAAATCTTTACAGGAGTACAAAGCCTCATCTTTCACCCTCAGAGCAACTGTTGGTTTCAAACTGCTGAACTTGCGGTTAGCAGTCTGACATGTGGAAACTGTGCCTTCAGAAGTTTATAGACCTAGCTGGACCGTGTGTCACAAAACAACAGCTTCATATTTGGATATTTTTGTTTAATCAAGGTTTCAATAATTTTGTAAGCACTGCATGTTGACTGGCCTTCCTATTTTGACCTCAAGATCACTCTGAATCAGAATCGATTGGATCGCTAGGTTGGTGCTCTGGAATAAAGAGTCAGCTGCTAAACACAGGCTGGAAGTTCAAACAGATCAGTGGCTCCATGAGGAGACCAAGCCACATCACCAAATCCACTGCCATCAAATCATTTCTGACATATAGCAACCCTCTACACTATGAAGTCTATAGGGTTTCTGAGACTATCGATCTTTATAGCAGCAAAGAGCCTCAAGTTTCTCCCATCAACTAGCTTGTCCTGTAGAGTTGGTGTGAGTCACAATTGACTCGCTAACAGGGAATGTGGTTTTGGGTGAGCTACTAATGAAAATTCCACTTTGAACAATTTAACAAGCCATGGCGATATGCAGTGTTTTGTGACATCACAGAGGCATTCCCAAACTTCATTAAGATAGTTGAGATGGATTGCTTAAGTGTATCATGGCATACCTAGAAAACAGAAGACTGCATAACCATGCAAATTAGATTAACATCCATTCAATGACACTGGAAGGTGTTTGTGTGTACTCTAGTTTAAAAAGCAGAGTATAAAGTTGTGTGTATAGTACATGCTTTTTAAAAAAAGTGTGTGTTGTGTGTAATTAAAATCTGTCATCCAAGTTGTTCAGCAGTTATCTCTACAAATATCTCTATAAAAATACCGATAATGCTTATCGGTATTGTTGAACTGTCTAACATAACCAATGAAAGAGAAAATTAGGGGAGAAGGTGAGGTAGAACGCTCAGGGGAATTGATGAGTGGTTTGAACCACTGAATATAAAGTTGAGGGTCTGAAATTTAAACCCTCCTTTTAGACTATAAAGTTGAGGGTCTGAAATTTAAACCCTCCTTTTAATTCACACTTAAAAAAACTGAAATTGAAAATTAACAAGTGGCATACCAGTATATTGTTATTTCTAATAAGAGCCAAAATGCCCCATCTGCCTATCTTCTAGACTCAGACTGTAGGATATGATACCATTCCCTAAACATTCTGGCGTCTCAAGGCTTTACTGTGACAGGAATAATAAATAGCCTCAATGAAGGCAGTAGTATCAAGGACTACGATTCCAAGCCTTGAATTGGGTGACTTACACTCTATCACTTTCCTAGCATTATGCCACTGGCAAATTACTTAATCTTTCTAAATTAGGGCATAATATGCCACAGGATGATGGTGAGTTGAAACGAGACAGTGCAGGTGTAGGCACCTGGCCCCATACCTAGAGCACACGAAGTCAGTTGAACCTCCTTTTAATACTTCTCTCAGCAAGATAGGAAGTATGAAGTGACTCTCATTATGATTATTCCAACTCCTGCTCCGAGTTTCTCTTTTTGTTCAATGTGTTCCTTGTTCTTTCCCTCGAGTCAAGGAAAGAACACACAAATGGACAAGCCAGAGGCAGAGGAAACGCCCGAGACAATGGGGTAGGCAAATGCTTCAGTGGCCCAGGGTCCTTGTATCTTGGTCACAATCTGAATCAATCTGAATACAATAGCTTGTCCCTTCCTATCCTGGTGAGTCAGCATCAACCCCAAAACGAAGCTGAACTTCACATTTAAATCATTCACTTTACACGTTCCACAATGGCCAGAGACACACATCTGATCTACGCTTTGGGAAGACTGTATTTACAAGTATGATTAATAGCGATAAGGGAAGGGTAAAGGAAACTCCTATTAAGTTTGGGAACCAGGAAAAGGGCTATGCAGTCAATGCTAATTATGCTCTTGTACGTTATATGATCTCACGAGAACAGATCTGTCCTCTACTGTGCTAATGAGCACCTAAAACTAAGGATCTGTCATGTGCGTTTTATTACTGCCATTGGTTTTTCCCTAAAGCCGTGTCCTATTTGTCCTAGAGAGAAAAGGGGAAAGCATTTCTGAATGAAAGGTTTATAATGATGATGATGACCTCCCCAGCCCTTGCTTTCCCTCCTATTCTCAGACAAAAATTTCCTCTTCTCAGATGAAGCTGGTTTATCATTCTGGAGCTCACAGCTTTCCCCAAACCAAATGAGTGGTATTTACTATGCCTACCCATCCGAACCACCTCTTCGAAGAGAGCTCAGGCTTTAGTGCTCAAAAGCCCATCCCCTGGCATTTTTAAGCAAAGTATAGAGCATTGGCTCCTCCCCTCCCACCCAAAAAAGTAAGTGAATAAGTGAACTCTCCAAACATAACTGTATCCAACTTTCAGAATCACATCCAGGGTTGGACACCATATACATGGTACATCTTGTGAAAAAAAATCCTGAATATAAAAAATTTCCTCGAAGTTGCAAAACCTCAGATAACATGATTGGCTTGATTCCTTTATAATTCTTCCTGAACAGGAGAGGAGTAAATGGGCTTCAGAAATGTCATATATTTCCTAGCAGCTTTCTGGCTGAGTAACATACTTTCATCATGAAATACAAGATTATAAACTGCCAAACTGATTTTGCATCAGTGGTAAAAAGTCATAAGTGACTAAGTGTCCTAAGGTGACGTAGTATGTTACAGAAAATGTGAAACCATGGCATGGTGACAGTTTAATTGGTTTAGCAAGAGTTCATATCACTTGGCTGCAATGCATCATTGGGCTTTTTATCGTTACATCTTATTGCAGCTTTAAAAATAAAGTAGATGACAATCTAGTGAAATGTTTCCTTTACTGAATCAGGTTCCTGTCCTTGACTTTATTGCGATGCCTAGCTTTGCAAAGTAATGTTTACAAACTGTGGCGGCCTTTTAATATATTTTGAATAGTGAAATTTATCCCTCAACTGAATCCTTTCGTGCCAGGAGCTAGGAAGGCACCAGTGTATATTGCGTGTATGGAACACCAAAAACAGATGGCATCAAGGAGTTAAATACCGGAGTAGATGGCACCCTGACATTTACTGCTGTCTAGTGCACACCATAATATATAATTTGACCCTTTTACAGCATTAGGAGGGCAATTTAAATGCGTTAGGACTTGAACTATCAAAAGATGCTGTCTCCTGTCTCTCCAGATGTAATTACAAGACAAGACTATTAAAGCAGGCTTATAAATACGAGAAGGGCTTGAGACTGTGAAGGGCGAGAGAAGCGGAAAGAACTCCGTCCTCAGCAGTGGCGGCTCTTTTTCTGCCAGAGCCTGGCAGAGTCAGAATAGGAGACCGGCTGTTGGCTAGGCTGCTTGCCTCCACAACTGCCGCCATGAAGTGAGACTCCGGATTTGCTCTGAGAATCAACACAGTGCACTCAGAGTAGAAATGACTTGCTTACCAGTGAGGACGTTTTAGGTGCCTTTACCTCCATCACCCCACCTCAAAAAATAAATAAATAAATAAATAGAAAGAAGAAGAAGGAGAAGGAGAAGAACCAAACTCACTGCCATTCAGCTGATTCTGGTTTACTGCGACTCTATAGGACAGGTAGAACTGCCACTGTGGGTTTCCAAGACTGTAATTCTTCATGGGAGTAGAAAGCCTCATCTCTCTCCTGCTGAGAAGCTGGTGGTTTGGAACTACTGACCTAGTGATCTAGCAGTCACATGCATAACCACTATACTTCCAGGGCTGCTCTCCATCACAGTAGCATAGGTGACACTGGCACAGTTCAGTCACTATTGAAAAGCTCCTCACTACATGTCAGGAGGGAGCAGTCCTAGGCTGTGGTACTTTGAGTAAATCCAGGCCAGTTTGATGATCTTCAAACCCAAGAGTTGGTTGTTCCAGAAACCACAACCTATACCTGTTTTCACAACCTTCTTTCTGCTGTGCTCCAAAAGTTGTGTGTCCACGTTACCTCCAGAGCGTCGCTGAGAATTTCACAATATCACCAGAAATAAAGAAAGGGAGCATCTTACGTTCCTTAATGGTCAACTCTTTTCTTTAAGGAGATGAAGCCACTATTGTGCTAAAGAAGCCTAGATGAAATGGTGAGATGGTAAGGGGATAAGGAAAAGGGTGGGGGTGGGGTGGGGTTAAGCCTGATCATTATAAAATGGCAGAATGGAAGAAAGTCCAGAAGGCAAGAAGACTTTAATTCCCCTTTCTCAATAATGATACCACTCCTGGCTGTACACATTGGGCAAAGCCTTCTGAGAGAAACGTGGCCTTAAGTAACAAGATCCATTTTAACGTTTATATTCATTGATGCCATAATGATACTTTCAGGTCTCTATCCCCACGGCAACATTTGAAAGCAGCACAAAGAGGTGTGTATGCAAGAGTTGACTGCTACATTATGTAAAACAGAGAACGACCTAAATGCACATCAATGAGGGATTGATGAAATACATTATACATATGAACAATTACACTGATGTGGACACTGTATAACCTAGGAAGATGCAAGTGTGTGTTGTTCAAAGAATGGACAAAAGAAAAGCAGCAGTCAAAATGGTGGAGAATGTGCCCCCTTCTCCACTTCAATCTTGGGGATTTTCAAAGATGGCCCCAAACACCCTATGGTAAAAGCACCCAGACAGAGTTAGGCCCCTTCCATAAAAAGCCAAACACACCCACATTTCATTTTGAAAAAAATGGTCTTTTTTTTCAAATAAGTCACAGAAGTAGTACAGTAAGTTTCAACCCATTTTCCCAGATGTCACCCTTTCCTGTTAACCACAGAACATTGGTCCCAAATTTTCAAATTCACATTGGCACAGAACTGTGAACTAAACAGTCTTTATGCGAACATCCCAGGTTTTTCCATGAATGCCCCTTAATTTTTTCCAGGCTCCATTCCCAGATACCACATCACATTCACTCAGTCACTTAATTTTAATAAGATAAATTTTTTCTGTGCTCAAGGCTCATAAACCACCCTTTTACTTAATCAAGGTTTGCTTTTAGCCTAAGCAGTGTCTATTAGGAAGGTAATGGGAATATAAAGAAGATAGCTTTTTAAAATAAATCAAAATACTCTTATTTTTGTGATTGTCACATTAATTTGTTGTTGATGAACTCTTCCCTAAACCTCTGAGTCTCCGAGAGCTGGATCCAAAGGACAATAACCAGTCTTAATGGAATTGAACTTGTAGGTGTGAGGGTTAGTATTAGTAGCCCCAATCCAGCTAGAAACAATTCCTGGATGAGGATGACAACTCAAGCAGCATTTCCTTGGCATCTACTGTGTGATGTCATGAAGGAGCCCTGGAGGATTACGAATTGGGCTGCTAATTGTGAGCCCAGCAATTTGAAACCACCAGCTGCTCCACAGGAGAAAGAAGAAGCTTTCTACTTCTATAAAAAGTTACAGTCTTGGAAACCCACAAGGGCAGGTCTACCCTGTCCTATAGGGTCTCCAGGAGTCATCATCGACTCAATGGAAGTGAGAATGTGACTTCAGAGTAGCCCAGAAAGGTTGAGCAAGAAGGCACTTCACTTCATTAATACATGGCAGAAC
Source organism: Tenrec ecaudatus (assembly GCF_050624435.1). Lineage (NCBI taxonomy): Eukaryota > Metazoa > Chordata > Mammalia > Afrosoricida > Tenrecidae > Tenrec > Tenrec ecaudatus. Next base: position 149,129,947 of record NC_134548.1, read on the forward strand.
AGTGCTTCAAAGCTCCGTTCCTGTGTGGCTCCCAAGTCCATGATCATAACTAGTCCAGTATTGTACTTCTCATGAAAGAGAATTAACATATGATTGAGCTGAATCATTCTAATTCTACCTCTCCAGTCCTAACTAAACCAACCTTGAACTCTGACTCTAGTCCCAGTTGTGACTTGATCTTTTACTACAACTTTGACCCTATCTACCCTGATGCCTTGCACTATGTACCAACCCTGTAGGTCATTTGCAATGCATCCCAGGCACTGTCCTCTAAAACTGCCTCCCCTGCCGGGGGGGAGCAGGGGGACCTCCAGTGTCAGCTTCTGCTCAGCCAGCTGATCTGGTTGCCATATGGCTAGTAGGCAGTTTGAGACTTGCTCCTGGCTCTCTGCTGCCCTCTAGCAGTCACTGGTCACTCTGCCCCATTCAGCAAACTGGACTAACTTTGTTGTCCTTGGGCCCTGGAAATTTCTGATGGACTTGGTAACCTTAGAGCGAGGAAGAAGGGAAGTTCTTCTGAAACAGTCCGGATCCCCTGAGAGAGTAGCATTTCACAGCAGCAAGTAGCTCAAGGGAAACGACTCCCTCTTCTTCCCATTTTAAGACAGGCTGGAGGGGGAGCGGGGCAAGAAGACTAGTCCTGATCCACTTCAACTGACAATCAGAAAGGCTGTTCCCAAAATGGCTCAGTGGGAGACACCTCAGGGTGTCTCAGCCATGTGTATGGGAGCTTACAGAAAAGCTCTCCAGCTCTGAGAGGGAAGGGTGGTGGGGAGGCCAAATAGCAAGGAAATATGTACTATTTTAATCTTCTGGCAGAGGGACACCATTCCTGTATTATAGTCTATGTAAATGCACCCTGTAAATGTTCATTTCCATTAAATATGGGATGGGGACTGAAATTTGAAAAAAAAATGAGGGATATATCAGTAAGTTGGCCCAGTGGATACTTTCTAAATTCCTCTAGTCACTACAGGGGTGACCTCAGGAACTACCAGCTGTGCACAGGTGGCAGAAGCCTTTGATGACTGGTTTCCTCTTCCCTAGAGTCATTTAGCAGCAGGAGGGGTTGCAGGGTTGAGCAGGCAGCTGTTTATTCTCAGGACACTTCCACTGCTGAAGACAGCTCTTTTATTGATCCCCCTCAGAAGACCCTGCTTGTTCTCTGGGGACAGAAACAGTTTGGGGTTGGTTACTTAGGTGGTGCAATTTCCTCTGGGTCAAATACTACCTCCTTGGGAGGGGAAAAAATTTTAAAAGCCACCTTTGCCTAATGCTGGCTGTAGCCAGAGGTGAAATTGGGTGACTGCAGAGGTACCAACACCACCACCACCACCTCTCTCCCACCAGCTCACCTCTTCCTTTAGAAGAAAGGTTTTGGAGAACCCACTTTTAGGAACTATGAATATTAGCACACAATGGGTTTGATCACCCACTCAGTACAGCTCTGTGAGTTGGATGCTTCTAGTGTCCGTATTTGGAAACTGAGTCAATGGAAGCTCTAAGAAAGAAAAGTCTCTTACCTAGGGTCACCCAGTGAATGAAACAGGATTTGAACCCAGTTGAAGAAGAGGATCTAAAAGAACATTTCAGAAAAGAAGCTTCACACATCTGTATGTGCATACACACCCACACCCACAAGCCTGTGGTCTTGTGACTTTTCTAGCCTTATGTGAATTAAAATTGACTCGATGGCAGTGAGTTCGGACTCTCTTTGAGTTTGGGAAATCAAATCTGACCTATTTAATGAGGTAGAAGAGACAGGCTAAGAATGGACCAGCAAGTAAAGATAAAAATCAAACTAGTGGGAAACAGGAAGGAGAGAGGTCGCTTGGGAGTTCTGATCTGGCAGGGAGCAGGATAGATCCCAGATACTGCCCACCCATCTTGGAGAGGCGCTAAAGCAAGAATTTAGAAGCCAAATCATCCAAATGCCCTATCTAAAAGCCTCTCAATCTTCTCCCCCAAATAATGGCTACTGAGCACAGGGAGGAAAGAGAACCAAAGACAGAAGGAGAGGAAACTAGATGAATCCATAACAGGAGACCTGCACACCCCATCTTGTGGGTGTCAGGGCCACCCTGTACAACATGGGAACAACTGGAACACACTAGCTGGTTGGGCCAAAGGCATTACAGCCCTAGGCTCCTTAGTGGCCCAAGCCTGAGGTTGAATTGCATTGCAAAAGTGTATCACCCTCAAGCTGACTCTTCCCTGGCTGATAACATCAAGCTCCCATATAATTAGAAAAGGAGCAGATGACTCAGAGCCTTCTTCACCTGCCACAGGTAGAATTTCCAGGTCGATTGACATTGACAAATGCCAGGTTTCTAGGGGAAATGACAATATCATGAGATGCTCCATTTGGCCATTCTCTGTCCCAGAACTCACCCTAGCCAACTTTTTTTTTTTTTTAAGGAAGAAAGCACCTGAATCGGGGGATGCCAGACAGATAGCATCTTGGGATGATGCCTGTTGGCTTTTAATGGTGTTTACCTCTAAGGAGATTTGTAAATGGAAAAAAATGCATTCTACACTATTTTGCATAGCCCCTGGCTAAAACAAAATTCCATTATGTGTGCTAACACAGGGGTGCCATCGTCATGCCTGTTGCTTTTAGAGGATGCTCCACCCTTTCCTGTGCATGGGTGTAGCACAGCATGCATAGAGCCTACCTGGCTACTTTAAATAAACATAAAAGGAAACTGTAGATCAGGCTCTTCCATAATGGGGCTTTAAAATTATTGAAAAACAAACTTGATTGAATTGTAGGATATGTTAGATATAAGCCAATAACATTTTAAAAATAAATAGAATTCATGGCAAAACTTTAAAAAAAACACAAAATCAAAAACAAATATCATCAATCTTCAGTAATCATTTATAACTACAAGCAGACCCTGGTCCCACTCCAGAAACCATGAATAACTCCAATAACCCGAATTCTGGAAGTGCTAATTACTTCCAGAGATGCTACAAAGGCAGCTGAAAAACAGGATGACCACAAGTAATTAGCTAATCAATATGGTTTGAGATCACCCCCACACAGCTGGCAGGCAGCCATACATGGGGTCTTAGTGGGCAGTCACCTGTTCCAGAGGAAACAAAATGCTCAAGTCTCATATATCACATTCATAACTTGCCTAGTGTCCCACATGACCACTTGTAATGGCATGCTGTTGCTAGGCCCAGGTAAAAAACAAGCAGATGACTCCTTGTGGCAAACATAGTGCCCCATTAGCACCCATTACCACATTTAGCAGCAAGGAGGATGGCAGACAGACTGTTTCTAAATTGGACAAATTGAAGGATCCCTGGGGGTATAGTGGCTGCTAACAGCAAGGCTGTAAGTTTCCAACCACCAGGCTCTCAGTGGGAGAAAGATGGAGCTTTTGACTCCATTAAAGAGTTATACTCTCAGAAACTCACTAGGGCAGTTCTACCCTGTGCAATAGGGTCATGCTGAGTCGGCATTGACTCAATGGCAACGAGTTCAGTTGGGTTTGTCGAACAAACTGCACAGCCATGTCCAAAATACGGATCACTATAGGTGGAACAGAATACCACTGGGTGGCCCCCTCAGTGTTAACTAGCAACAAGGAGCCCAGTTAATAGGTCTTTTGAATTTCAGAGGCAACAAGTCTCTAATGGGAGATCTAAAGGATTAAGGATTAGCTCTGTTTTTATCTATGACTGTTCCTTCTAACTCCCATGAATTTATAAACTTCATTGATGTCCCAAAACCTAACCTACTGAGGTCTAATGGATTCCAGTGCAGAGTGCCAAGGATGGTACAAAGGGGACACAGATCACGTTTCCTAATTACATGGAACTGCTCAGCCATTTTCACAGGCTAGAATGATGGCTCCTCTTAATGGAAGACTGAATCTGCAGCCATACAACAATGGGACAAATGCTGGTGACAACCCTTTAGAGGATTTTACTGGATAGTATGTGGCTTGTGATCCAACAGTGAGTGTCTCACATTGGATGTCTCAACAAGAAAGTGGGGCAAAAAGTGATCACTGCCCTGTGTTCGGTCCTGGACAATGCTGGGAACCGCCAAACCACCTCAGTGAGAGTTACAAGGAGATTGAGTTGGCCCCAATAAACAGAAGAACTAGAGATTCCATTTGGGAAAAAACCAAATGAGTTGTCCTTAAGACAGTGGATTGTTCATTACTGGTAGTTGTCGCTCCAGGCCCGAATGATCTCTTATCCAGAATACCTTATCCAGAGGCAGGAAGAATTCAGGTGATGGCCTCTACAGCTCCTGTAAATTCTATGGTGTTGGGACACTCTGGAACCACCTTCCGAACGGACAGAAATGGAAAAGGACACAGAATAAAGTTGAGAGCCTGGGCACGTGTTAATATTAATATTAATATTAACACATATTCTGCTTTCAGTAGAGAGAACCAGGGAAGTAAGCAGACAATTCCATTCCTTGCCCACTCCCACCCCCAACTCCTGAGCTGCAGGGGTCTTGCTTGCATGGACAGCTTGGGAAGTTTAGGTAAGCTTCACTTGGGTGGCTAGGTGTTTGTAATGAGGATGGGGAGAAGGGGGTCAAATGGTACTGTGTAAACAACTTATGTCCCTGCCTTCTGTGAAACACCATTTGCTATTTTTTTCTATAGAGAGAGGACTTCATATAGACAAAGACCAACTAAATAAATTTTAAAAAGCAAATAACAAAAGATTATTTGTGAAATCTGATTGAAACAGAATCTGAAACAGAGCAAACCATTTCATCCATGGGCCCTTCCTGAAGACAGAGAAATAACACATTGAGATCATGCTCACAGACATGCCTACAAAGCCTACATTTGTGAGGAACAAGGCTAAATCCTACCCACGTGCACGTCTGAACGTGGCCAGCAGGGTCTGGCAGAGCTCAGTAGGTGCTTACGAAATACTTGCTGACTAGTGGACAGTAAGAGAAAAACTAGTTTTTAGATAACAAAAAGTGCCTTCCAAAGTATGCTGTGTGACAAGCCAAATTTAGATCTGCTGCCTCAGGCAGCAGCACAGGGCTGCAGGGAGGACAGCCTGGTGTTCCCTGGGCTTGCTCAGGCCCAACCCACCCCCCACATGCACACACACACAAATCGCACTGCCATCAAGTTGATGCAACTATTAGCTACCCTCTAGGACTGGGTAGAACTGCCCCTGTGAAAAGGAGAACACAATTCCCTAGGCTGGGTGCTCCTGGGCAGCAATCAATCTTATGGTGCCCAGAGAGCTATGGGGAAAACTGGCTCTTTCTAAACTTCGAGAAGGTTGCAGAGAGCTCCCTGTAGCCCTTAGAGACGTTGCCCTGGGCCTAGCACCCAAAATTCTAGAGGGTTCTTCTCCAACATAGCCTTCCCAGTGAGTGGGCTGTTATGAATAAAGATATTCACTCTAGCATTCTATATAGAAGGGAAGTTTTTTGATAAAAAGAACACCCCAGAGTGATTGCCACCACAAACCAGAAAAAAAAAAAAGAAACACCCAGTGCCCTGGAGCAGATTGTGACTCATAGCAATCTGATCTAGAGTTTCCAAGGCTGCGCATTTTTACAAGAGCAGATAACCTGCAGAGCGGCTGGTGGATTTGAACCACCACCCCTGAGGTTAGCAGGACAAGTTCACCTGACAGTGCTACCAGGAAAAAGCTGTTTGATTTTGTTGAGTATTTTTTTTAAGAACAAACACTATTACTCTTGGGTGCTGGCAGGGTGGTTCCAACTCATAGTGATCCCCTGTGATGGGGTGGCCCAGCCCCATCAGGTTTTCATGGTCAATAAATAAATCACTAGATCGTTCTCCCATGGAGTCCCTGAGGGTGTCACAAATGCCATCTTTTGGGTTGCACTATATAAATACTTATTTCAAAAGGTGTCAAAGATACATTGAATTGTGTGATATGTGAAATATATGCTAATAAAGAGAAAAAATTGGTATGCTGCAAAACATAATGTATGCTATAATCATGCTTATATTTAAAAACCAACAAACCCATGAGTGAGTGAGTAGGTGAGTGTATGTGCACACAAATACACAGGGAAACATTTGGAAGGATTCACAACGAACTACGGTGTTTGTATCTGGCAAAGGCAGTAAGACAGAGAAGAGGGAATCAAAAAGGGGCTTTCACTTCTTTTATTTTCACTTTTATCCCTCACTTCATTTATTTAAACCTTTACATTGTTGTGATCATACTTTGCTCCCTTTCAGGCAGCTCCCGACTCATGATGACCCTGTGCCCAACAGAATGCAATGCTGTCTGGTCCTGTGACATGCCCAAGAGCTGTTGTCCATGAGGCCAATGCCTAATTTTTCAGAAGTAAGGTTGCCAGGCCTTTCTTCCTTATTCATTTAGTCTGGATGTTCCTGTAAACCTTATTCAACATCATAGTAATACTGGAGCCTCCTTTGAAAGACAGCTGGTGGTTGTGCTTGAGATGCTTTGCTTGAGAATTGAACCACGTATATGTGTGTGTGTGTTCCAATTCATAGCAATACAATGTAGAATTTCCCACATAGGATGTTCTAGGCTATAATGTTTACACGAGCACATAGCCATATCTTGGTCATACAGATTTGTTTTAAAAAAAAGTCAATAACTCACTGACATGGAGTTGGTTCCAACTCATAGTAACCTTACAGAACAGAGTAGAGTCACCCCTCTGGGTTCCCAAGGCTGCAAATCTTTACAGGAGCAGAAAGCCTCCTCTTTCTCCGGAGTAGCAGCTATTGGGTTCGAACTGTTGACCGTATACATAGTAGCAAAATATCAAATAATTTACCACAGGGGTTCCCACCTTTTGGTTAGCAGTTCAGCACTTAACCTGTGTATCACCAGAGCATATTGAAATAATATGAGAGGGTACTGCCCCAAAATAAAATGGATAAAAACTCCAATGGGCGGAGCTTTCAAAGTACACTATGCGAGCATTGAGCAACTTACTCTGACTTAGCGTACCCAGTGTTACCTGGAAAGGTTCTCTCTGTTCCCAGTGCATTTCTTCTGTAAAAGCAGTTTCACTTGAACCTCATTTTTTATGGTGGCTGATTATAGAGAACAGCATGAAACTGAAATTTTGTTTCCCATACGGGAAAAATACCACAAAAACTTCTGTGATGTTGAACACAGCCCACAGGGACAGAGCTATGCAAAAAAACTCAAGTGGATTTCTCGTTTTAAAGAGGTGAAATATCGATTGATGACAAACCTTGTTCTGGACGTCTGTCAAGTTCCTGAATGGATGAAAATGTCAACAAAATTTGTGCACTTATGCTCAAAGACTGATAACAAACCATTAAAGAGATGGGGAAGTTATATGGACTCTTTTGGAGCCCAGTTAGTGAATTTTAGTGGAAGATTTTTTGGGAATGAGAAGGGTCCCTGCAAAATGTGCAAAAAGAGAATAAAGTGGAAACATGCCATGCTTTGAAAGAACAGCTCCTAAGTGATCAGACTTTTTTACCAAGGACATTACTGGTGATGAGAAATTGTGCTATTTTTACAATCCTGTAAGCAAACGAATAAAGCCAGTGGAAGATGCAATTGTTACTTCCCCGCCCCCCCCACACGCAAAAAAAGCTCTTCAAGTGAAATCAAAGATCAAGACGATGCTCATTTGTTTGTTTGTTTTTATGCATTTGGAGTGTGTTATACCAGGTCAGACTGTTAATCAAGCTTTCTATTGAGAAGTTCTGAAAAGACAGTGCAACAGCGTATGACAAAAAGGGCCTGATTTGTGGCAGATGAAGGAATGGCTTTGCCACCACAACAATGCCCCTGCTCACATAGCCATCTCAGTGTGCCAGTTTTGGGCAAAAAAGAGCATGCATCTCTTGCCCCAAACATCTGACTCACCTGACTTCCCTCCGTGCAACTTCTTTTTGTTTCCAAGAATGAAGAGGGACAGGAAGGGACAGGAAATGGAAGAAGTGAACAAACATAGGAGAGAGGTGCTGTCAGCCATCCAAACAGATGAGTTTGAAAAATGTTTCCATGAATAGAATCGCAGTGGACATTGGGCCTCCACTCAAGTACTCCCTCAACACAAGAACAATGTGTTCTACTAACACAGCACTCTGTGATGTTCACCTTCCTTGATGCAATCCCTCTAGACAAAATGGGTGCATTAAAAAATGTGGTGAAGAAAGCTGATGGTGCCTGGCTATCAAAAAATATAGAATCTGGGATCCTAAAGGCTTGAAGATAAACAAATGGTCATCTAGCTGAGAAGCAACCAAGTCCACATGGAAAAAGCATACCCGCCTGTGTGATCATGAGGTGTCGATGAGATCAGCTATCAGGTATCAAAGACCCAAAACAAAACAAACAAATCATATCAATGGGAATGAGGGTGAGGGCAGAATTGAGACCCAAAATCCTTCAGTAGTAAATTGGACACCCCCTGTCAGAAGGGCCACAAGGAAGAGATGAGCCAATCAGGGTACTACAGTATAGCACTGATGAAACACACAACCTTCCTCTAGCTTTTTATTACTTCCTTCCTCACCCCCTATCATGACCCCAATTCTATCTTATAAATATGGCTAGTCCAGAACATGCATACTGGTACAGATAAGAGCTCACAACACAGGGAATCCAGAACAGATAAACCCCCCAGGACAAGTAAGGGGAGCAGCGATACAAGGAGGGGAAGAGAAGGGGCTAGATTAAGGGGGAAGCAATCACAATGATTGACGTATGGCTCCCCCTCCCAGGAGGACAAACAGCACAAAAGTGGATGAAAGGAGACAGCGGTAGGTGTAAGACATGAAGGGAAAAAAAGAATGTATAAATTATCAAGGGGACATGGCGGAGGGAGGGTGAGGAAGAAAGGGGTAAAAAATGAGGAGCTGATACCAAGGGCTCAAGTAAAAAGAAAATGTTTTGAAAATGATGATGACAATATATATACAGAGGTGTTTGACACAATGGATATACTTATGGATTATGATAAGAGCTGTGAAAGCCCCCAAAATAAAAAGTAAAAAGAGAGAAAAGAATGGAATCACAAATTTGATAAATGTATGAAATGTAATGGAGAGTACTTTGAAGGTGATAAGGTTATTTGTTAAAAAATGTAAATACATAGCTTTGAAAAAATTTCCATTTTTTTTGTATCCTTCGTATGTATCTTCTTAGAGTTCAGATGGTTTATAGTTGGAAAAAAACATTAGGAGTGAAAATGGAGTAATCTTCTCACCAAGTCTTCTATGAATCCATGTTGTGAGTTGTGGGAGAATGTCCAGTCAGTCCTGATTCCTGGCTCCACCCAATACATCCACCCTTTTCTCTGTATGTCATTTTCTCCCTCGCTCTCATTCTCTCTCTCTCTCTCTCTCTCTCTCTCTCTCTCTCTCTCTCTCTCTCTCTCTCTCTCTCTCTCTCTCTCTCTCTCTTTCTCTCTGCAATATGGTGAGTAAAGGGGAAGCATGGTCCGCAGGCCAGTACATAATTCTAGAGTGACCAATAACAAAGACCAGTTCCAACTGAGTGAATTCTGACTAGTGGAAACCCCTGGGACATCAGAATGGAACTGTGCTCAACCAGGTGTTCAACAGCTGGTTTTTGAGAAAGAGATTCCAGGCCCTCCCACCTCTGGGTGGAATCAAAGAACCAAGCTTTAGGTGCGCAGTCATTGGTACTCCTTAAAACCCAGCTATTCTGATAGTCCCAGCCAGAGATGGCCAAGGTCTTGTGGCACACAAAGAAGAGTGAGCCAATCCAGTGAGGGGAAGGATGGAAGTTGAGGAAGATTAATTAGGAGAAGTAGTCCCTGAGTGGTGTCTTCAAAGGAAGGGTATAAAACTGGAAACGGAATGGGCAGGTAGGATGTACACAAACATCCAGGCTAGAGCTGAGGGCTGATAACCTCAGAATTGAGTGACTGACTGCGTGTGGAAGAAGAAATCAGGAAGCAGTGGAGGTGGTACCCAATTAAGTGGCTTACCCTCCCTGAGCTTCGTTTTCCTTCACCCAGAAAATGGAGGTCACACCAGTTACCTCACAGAATTCTGAAATTCTAAGGTGGTTAATGTGTTCAGCTGCTAATGGAAAAGTTTGGAGGGCTGAGTGCATACACTGGTGCCTTGGAAGAGAGGCTTGGCGATCGATCCGTGCCTCAAAAAACCAGCCCTTGAAACAAAACCGTAGGGAGTGCAATTTAACCCTAACACACATGAAAAAAACAAGCGACTCCATAAGCCCCTAGTTTGCTTTAACAAGATAATGGTACACTGAATTTTAAAACACATAGCATAATGGCATATTAAAAAGCCCTAACTCCACACTCACCGCTATCAAGTCCATACAGACTTATAGTGACCCTACAGGACAGATTCGAACTGCTCCTGTGTGTTTCCATGAGTAATTCTTTACAGAAATGAACGTCCCGTCTTTCTTCTGGTGCGTGGGTGGTGGTTTCGAGCTGCTGGCCTTACAGATCAGAGTCCAGCGTGTAACCAGGATGCTACCAGGGATCCTAGAGTTGACCACTGTAGGCAATAAATGGAAACTCCCGCTGTAATACTAATAACCATTTATTTAACAAGCACGACAGCCCTGGAAAGGGGTCCCTTGATGAGACCTAGCTCAAGTGGCTCAGCATCGTGTCACACTTGCTGAAAGTTACATTATCTGGTCAGTGGCAGAGTTAAGACTCAAAGCTCCATTTTCTGCCTCCTCCTCCTCCGTGGTTCTTTTTCACTTATACTGGTTCGAGGATACACACACAGACAGACAGGCACAGACACACACACACACACAGACTAAAGTAAGCTATGCCCCCTCTCCCACCTTGTTAGCAACTAATTTGTTCCTTATAACAAACCCAGAAGACCACTTCTTTCTGCCCAATGCAAAAATGCCCCAAATGTCTTCATGAAACAGTAGTAGTTCCATCCCTCCATGACTTTCTGAAAATAGTTCAGTGTCTTTAACTAAGTGAATCAATCTTGTTATTTGTAAAGATGCTGGTGTTCTAACTGTCTCAGTTCCGCAGAGAATACAATGGTATACAGTAGTCTGGTTATGAAAAGAACAAACACAGCTGGGCTTCTAAATAGGGCAATACCACCACCACCCTGCCCTGTCCAACGCCTCTACTGGGCTATGTCTTTGTGATTCCTGTTTGATTTCTTTGAAGGATAGCTATTATACTCAGTTGACAAACATTTAGGTAAAGCATCTAATTCCACAAGCCTAAAACCAGCAAGCGCCTCTCACAAGCGACATGGGTGAGAATCAAATCACTACCTTTGAGAATGACTAGTGGAGGCAATGTTCCAAACTGGGAATTCTATCCAAGAAGGCCTCTTAGTGTTTGTAGAATCTACCACCAATCAGTAGCCTAGTGGATATTATGAAATCTGGAACTCCTGACTTCAGTGCTGTGAAAATAACGGAGACTGGGTATTTGAGTCCATTAAAAAATCATAAATGTGAATCTTATTTGTTCAAGGAAGAAGATAAGTAGCTGAGTGGTGGTTTTGAAGATTAGCTAGCCCTGTGGTCCTCAACCATTTGGGGGCACTTATGGATTGAATTATGCCCCTCCCCATACATGTTGTAAACCCTAACCTCTCATAGAATTTGTGAGTGTGTTCTTTGTTATGTTGGTGAGACACTGTTAGTGTAGGGTGTGTCTTGGGCCAATCTCAAGATAAAAAAGACAGCAAATGTCAAAAGGGAAGCAGAGATAGGGAAAGATGGATTCCCAGAGCCAAGGGTCTTCCCCAGGTCCAACAGAGAGAGAAAGCCTTAGCCCAGAGTCAGCACCCTGAAGCCTCCTACACTGGGCAAGAAGTCATTTCCACTTATTAAAGCCATCTCTATGTGGTTTGTCTGTTGTTATAGCCCTAGATAAGTAAGACAGGGGCACAGAATCTGATTCAAACTTTGTATTCACTCTTCAAGAAATGAAAGTCACAAATACACAAATTTACATACAGTTAGCAAGCGTGAAAGACCCATCGCAACCCACCCATGGATTCTAGTTAGGGACCAATATTTTCGTCTACTTCCCTTCTGGGACAGACAAAGGAACTGCATTTCGGAAAGGTTAAGCCACTTGACCAAACTTCATGAGGAATATAGCCCTACACTTTAAATGTGAATTACACATAATAACCCTAATTAAGGAGCCCTGAATGCACAGTGGTTAAACGCCATTGCCACCTGAAAGGTCACCTGGTGGAACCTACCAGGCTGCTCTACAGGAGAAAAAAAAGGGGGGGGGCAGTCTGCTTCAGTGAAGATTGACAGACCCCAGAGGCATGGTTGACAAGGTTATACTTTACTGTTCCTATGGGGTTTTTTTTCCTGCCTTTAGTGTGTGTGTGTATGTGTGTGTGTGTGTGTGTGTGTGTGTGTGTGTCTTTTGTTGTCTGCTAGTTTGTTTGTTGCTGTTGTTGGGGTCTTGTGGGGTTTTGAATTTGTCAGATTATGACCACCACAGTAAACCTGAGTCATGCATACCCCAAGGACAAGCCGATGGAGTCTGGGTCCCCATTGAATTCTAGCCTCAATCCAAGAACGGTTAGTTCTGGTTACATGGTTCTGCTCGATATTCACCTGCATGAAGAGATCACTGAAGACAAGGTGCTACAACAAAGTGTGGTGAAGGAAGGAGATGGTGCCTGGCTATCAATCGAATAGTGTCTAGGGTCTTAAAGGCTTGTATTCTAACAAGCAGCCATCAAAGTGACCTGTCAATTAAGTCCACAGAGAAGAAGCACACCAGACTGTGTGATCCAAAGATGACAATAATAAAATTGAAATATGACAAAGGGGAAAGTATCACAGTTAAAATTGTGAACATCCAAATTGTTCAAAGTTGTGGAGGACAATGGGAACCCAAAACCCATCTGCAGAGGATCTAGTCAGATTAAGCTCCTGGCAGATACCCTCTAACCAGAGGCACAGGTCCCACAGCTAGAAAATTTACCAAACTGGAACTGGAAGCTAAGTGCCCAAGATCCCAAGGACAATGTTTCTCAAAGTACTGAGCTTCCCAAGGGCCCTGCAGCTCCAAGGGGTTGGAACACCGTTCCTTGGGTCACGGCTTTAGTCACTTCAAAAGATAAATAAATGAATAAATAAAAAATAAAACTGCCTTTCTCTTCAATTCTCCATAAACATCAGTAAAACACTCTGTACATGCAAATTGGCTTTCATGCATGAAAATTAATTAGCCATGACTCAACTTAAACATGAGACAGTGCGAGGTGTCAACCTCTAACCATTCATCCCTACCGGTGACCCTGTCACTCTCCTCAAATGTCCTCCCCCTCCATACTTCTCAATTTCTTAATCTTGTTTCCTTTGTGTTTTGCTTCAGATCGAGGTATTTATTGCTTTTCTTCCCTGTTATGCTGGTAAACAGGGTCTCTTCATGGTTCGGTAGAAAAAAAAAGAAAACAAAAGTGATTCATAGAGACACCGTATAACTTTATTACAAGCACAAAAGCACATTTTTCCTCCAGTTTCCCTGTCTCTATTAAAGATGTCTGAAAGAAAAAGAATAAGAGTATAGGGAGGGTAGAAATCGCTACATGGACTGACACTGAGAGAATTATTCAAAAGGCCCTAAACAGTTTCAAAGCAAGATGAATTCTTTCCCTTTTCTGAGTCTCGGGAGTTATGTTTTGTGCATTATATTTAACATCATTTGCTGTGTTCGTGTTCTATTAGAAAGCTGTTCTTCTTTTGGCTGAATATGATTGTGAGCATGCTGACTCAGTTTCTAACAATGTGAGGAAGGTAAAATTTTCTATGGTAAGACATCAGGTTCTAAAGTAAGGCCCAGGAGCTTTGGATTTGCAAAACCGATTCCCACAGAACTTTCCAGGAACACAGCTGCTATAGCAAGTCAGACCTATGCCCAGAAGGTCTTACGTCTGAGCATTAACCTTAGTGATCACATGAAATCTATCCACAAGTGGACCGCTTCTCTGCACACTCTCTTGTTGGAGACTGAACAATTCTGAGATTTCACCCAGACTCGTATTCTCCCCATTTAATAGATGTAGAAAACGGTGTTCCCACAGGTGAGGTGGTTAGCTCAAGGTGACACTGCATCCTCGTGACAAAACGGGATGAGGAATCAAAGGGAAAAATTTTTCCCACATGCTGAGCCCTCAGATAAAAAATATCACAGCTCTCACCCTGACTTAAAAGTACTAACAACACCTTGTGAAAAATGAAAAGCCTTGAAGGAAGGCAGAATCAGAATCTGAGAGACAATCACTGATCTTTTATCCTCTCTACTTCAAGCCAAATCAAGTTCTTCAAAGGAAACCCAATAAAGCCCAGACATTTTCATCATAACAAAATAAATAATTCAGTCTGGCTGTAGAGGACTCCTGCATTAGGATTGGCTATTTGATATATTTGTGACTTAGCTGCCACTGAACTGATTAAAGCTAACCTGATTGACGCAGTGATGCCGACAGTTATGAATGGAAAGTGTAAATAACGATAAATAACCTAGAGCTTCCCCATTTACTCCTAATGGAGAATTTAGCACTCTCAAAAGTCTAAACAGACTGATAGGACAAAGAATTACAGCCTCTGGTCTATCTGGCGCCAAAGAAAGTTTGAGATTCATCAACTCTTCTCTTTGGGAAGTGATCCCCAGAGCCTCAGGGTTTTCCAGACAAGTAAGTGGAATTAAAAAAAAAAAAGTCAGACTCTGAGCTGCTAGGGCCATAAGAATTATCCCACATATTATGGATGAGGGGGGGAAAAGGCCCAGAGAAGTAAAAGTAATTACCCAAGGTCATCCAGTGAGTTCTGATGGAGTTAGAACTGCATGTCATGTCTCCTTACCCTCAATCTATGCTCTTGTCACTAGACCACAAGACAGGAAAAGATTTCTAACACCCAAAACACACACATGCTTCAATTCTGAATTATAATGGATCTATAGAGATAATTGAAGCCATATTTTCTGTGCTGGGTTTCTGTTGATCCGAGAAAGACTCCCAGTTATAAAGTTTGCTGCACTTATTCAAGTTCCACTCCATCTCGTAATTACAAATGAATACTCTATTTAAAGTTGGACATGAAAAATGATGGAAAGAAACATACATGCGCATCCGCATTTCACCAGTGTTGCTTTCACTGTGTGCTACCTGCCTTCCTTTTGGTAAGGAATAATTATTTGTGTGGGTGTAGGTGAATGGGGGACATGTTGTATGCAGAGAAAAAGTTAGAAAATCGCTCTACTGATACGCTACAACCATTTCCATGTCTGAGTATGAGGATTCTCGGTGATTTTCCTCTTCTGTTTTATATTTACCAGTGTTTACTAACCTTTCTTCTAAAATTAACAACTTTTATTTATGTCTTAAAATGCCTTCATCAGCAGGAAGTGAATTAGAACAGAAATGCTATAATAAAATATACATTTTTATACACTCGGCATTTTTCAGGCTCCATCATAACTCCACAATATTAACTCATGGGCACCTAAGCTTATAACATAAAACCTGGTCAATTAGGATTTTCCTCCTGGGAAACTGAAAAGATTTTAAATCCAAATTTTCATCCATTTTCATGTATAGATTTAGCCAGCATGGCAGGTAGGTTGATTCATTATGTAACTCTACTCAAATGGTCTCCTCTTCAAATTCAGTGACAGCTAGCTCAGAAAATAGGATTTGTCTTCCTGGAACATCTCTGTTCCTTGGCACTGACTATCTAAATTAGTGACATGTGATATGCAACTACTTTCCAAGAAAAGCAACCACAAGCTAGCATTTATTGAGCACTTACTATAAACTAGGTACCATCAGAAGTTATGTTTTACATGCTTCATGTCATAGTTCTCATAGTAACCTTAGGGCTTATTATTATCCTTGTCTTCAAGGTAGGGAATCCTGGTGATACAGTGGGGTTACATGTTGTGCTGCTTGCTAATCACTCACAAACTCAACAGTTTGAATCCATCAGTTGCTTTCTCAGTGGGAGTAAGATGAGGCTTTCTACGTCCGTAAAAAGTGAGAGTTCAACAAAGTCACAGGAGTAGTTCGACCCTGTCATACAGGGTCATTAAGAGTCAGAATTGAATCAATAGCAAAGAGTTTTTTTATTTGCTCTTTGAGGTGAGGGCTGTAGAGGCACTGTTACTTGGAATCGACTCGTTGGCAGTGGGTTTGGGGGTTTTGTTGGTTTAACTAAAAAAAAAAAAATTCACTGCCAACCCATGAATGCTGGCACATAGTGACCCTATAGGAACAGGGTAAAACTGCCCTGGTGGGTTTCTCAAACTGTAACGCTTTACAGGAGTAGAAAGCCCTGCCTTTCTCCCCAAGAGTCACTGGTGCTTTGAAACTGCTGACCTTGCAAATAGCAACCCAACTATTGGGTTTGGAGATGAGGAAACGGCCTCAGAAAAGTAAGTGTAAGCAAGCTTACCCCCCAGTTAAGCAAGATTGAAGCTCCAATCTATTTGATTCCAGAATCTATTTTCTTTCACACTGCCCCATCTTTTATTATTTTTGCATACCTAGAGTAACTCAAAACCCACTGTTAATAAAGTGTTTCCAAGTAGACATTCTATCTCATTTGCTTTCATGAGCAAAGCTCCTTGTAATTAGCAGCCCCAATTAATGGGCTTGCTCAAATCCTTCAAGCAAGTGAAACATGTTTTCCTACAATCTTATAGATGCTATCAATTTGTCCAGCAGATCCTTTCATCCAAACTTCGGTCCAAGTCAAATTATGACACTATTCAAATGAACAGAATCTGAGTTAATGAGAGTTCACTTCAGATCATTAATTTTTATAAAATATTTACCTCCTGACTTGAGTTCATTTCTGCCACTTCAGCATTTATTGCCTGTATATTCCATGTACAAACATATATTTGTCCTGTTACTGGTTTCTCATAAAGACTTTCTGGCTGCCTTCAAAATAAAACGAAAAAGTCCAACTATGGTCTTGCTTAATTGTGAAGAGATATTTCTAACACAGTCGCTATAAAAAACGGACCCTTAGTCATTTGTTTAAAACCTAGTCCGATGCCAAGTCTACAAAGGCGCAAAGGCTCAAGTTGGCATGTGCATTGAACACATCCATTCCATTTTCATTAATAGGGCTTTCTTTCCTTAACTAAAGTTCAATGTTCCAACATTTTGGTGCTTGAATTAACAACTATCCCACTCCACCTTATGCCCCTAAAATGAATAAGCATAATTAGATTGGTGTGAGTTTTTCTTCCCCTACTAACTTGTCTCCCATACATCCATCATATAATCAGCAGAAGTTCCTCTTCAACTATTGGTCAATCAAGTCAGGACACCACATTTACACACCAGAGCGTGTCACCCACTTTCTATGGGAAATGTTGAAAAAACTTATCTTCACATGCGAAAAACGCTGAAATCCCTCAAGGAAAACTGCAACCCATGTGAACCATAATTTATTTTACTATGCTTTGAAAATACTGAATGTTTCTATTACTGTCTCCATAAAGGCTATACATAGCACACAGGAGCAAAGAATATGAGCTTAAAGAGATGATCAGGATCTACTCTAAGTTGATTTCAAGAGCAAGGAAATGGCAGGCCCACATATTCCTTCCTCTAACCCTGCAGTGCCCACATTTTAACTAGGCCAAGGAAGAGAAGCCCTATGTGATGCGACAAGCTACTTATGGGAATAATTTTACCATACAAATGATAGCCAATTTATTTCACTCCCAGATATCACTTTCCCCATTAACTCAAGAGCCCAAAGGAGGTGTAATCGCTCTCCTTTCATCCCTGTCAAACTCAGCACGTTTCTCAGGAAGTAAATACTATTTAAATCATTTCCATAATTCTAAAATGCCGGTAAGATAAGTCCAGGGTCTAATTATACCACTTAAATTTGTTGAAGATGTTGAGTTTTTCTTTTTCTTTTCTTCTCTTTCTTCTTCTTCTTTTTAAAATTTCAATAATGAAAGCGCCCAAGGGTTTAAAACCCTAATAATCTAATAAACTTTGCTAAGTGAACATTGTAACAGATACGCCTGGATGGGATTCTGTAAATACCAGACAATTTCCCCTGATCCTTATCAGGGGAAAGAAGTCTAAATCTTTGGCAGGAAGAAATTAAATGTAGTGCAAAATAATAACATCTGGCCAGATTGTGTTTTTTCAGAGTAGCAGCCCCTTTAGATGTCAGGCTGGAAAGTTCTAAAATGAACTCTGAAGGGTGTGGATGTGATCCTTTATGAGGCAATAGGAAAGGCTGCCACACTGCCACAGAATACTCAGGGTGCAATTAACTCACTCTAGTATGTCCTGACAGAGAACTGTATCACATCAATGGAATTTGAAGTCTTCTGCCAAATAAAAGTTTGAGGCCCATTGTTGGGGTATTTTGTTTATTTCTCCATTACTGTACAAATTCCTAAGAGCACTTTTTTAGTTTTTAAAACCTTCTGGGACCATGTTTATGAGTTATTAAAGCTTATTTTTATCTTCTAACTTCATGGGAGAGAGTGTGGCTCAATGAAACAAGCAATGACATGCCTTTGAAGCTAGAAACCTAACATTGTCGCTGACTGATGACATGGCCTTGGGAAAATGCCTTAATAACTCTGAACCTACGTTTAGCCAATCTGAAAAATGGCAGTAAAGAAGACCTAATGATATGGTTACTGGTATGAAGATTAATCAAGCCAAGAGCATACTAACGAGACTTTCAGTAATGCTAGTCAACCTTGCTTCCCCCTCCTTCTGTGCATTCGATGAGTTCTCTGATTTGCAAAAAAGCTTGTTACATGGGCATACACCACCTTCGCCATCCACCAAAACAAAAAGCCAACCCTCCTGAAGGTCCTATTGGAAATAATATGTGCATCACTTAAGTCTCTTCTTCCAAGACAAGTCATCTCAACCATCTGGCAGGGATTGCCAGAAAGAACATACTTTGTGTTTCCACTAATGATTACTTTGATGCATGAGATACTTTAATTGTTTTTCCTGCCTCTCTATTTTGTTTTTGAAATCTGGCTTTGGAGAAGGAGAATCGTGGTCATCTTACAAGTGAAGAAAATAAAAAGAGGTTTTCCCGATAAACAACTCTTTCCAGCAGACCAAAATAATACTAAACCATGAGTTATCCGATATGCCACTGTATACTTCAAATGTTAATTGCTAGATAGAGCACACACACACACACACACACACACACACACAATCCCCACCCTCAGTCCCCCAGGAATAGAAGTGTGGACAGAAGTCTTTGGGGTTTTCCCCCACCTCCTACTCTGCTGGACTGGGAGCAGGCACTTTGGCCTCACTGAATGGGTTTCTTAAGCTACCCTTTCAGAGCTGGGGCATGTGGGAGTAAATACACATACTACATCAAAGAATAGGTCCAGCGCCCATTTTCCCAGCTGGGAAGGTGGGAATGATGCCCAGAATTCAGGCTCCGGGCAAACAGATTGGTGGCAGGCCACACTTAACCACCCTCCAAGCACCTTCCCAGCTACCAGGCTGCTTTTAGTTCCTAGATACCCACTGCCATTGAGTCTCAGAGCCAGGGAACAGAAAGGTGATGTTACTATCATTATTGAAGAAAACATAAAGTCCTGAGAATGAATGGTCAGTGTTAAAGGACCACTGAATGACCCCACCAATAATCCTGCAAACATTACCTGTTTTGATCCTCAAGACTCCTGGAAGGTTGGCAGGCCAGGTGCTTAGCATCATCTTGCACATAAGAAAACAAATTCTGACACTTTTGTACTTACCCATTTCACACAGCTAGTGTCAGAACAGGAATGAAAACACAGCTTTGATGTAGGTAGGCTAAAACTAATCTCACTTAGAATTTTTAAAAAGCAAAAAATGCATTTGAAACCAAAGGCAAATATTGACTTTGACTGACATGCTTTAAGCTTCATAGAAACTGGGGGAGGGGGAATCAAATAAACAAACCAGTATAAGGAAGTTATAACTTAGAAGGGTTAACATCCTGAATATATGAAGCGCTTTACAAATCAATAAGAAAAGGGCACCTGAATAATAAATAATGAATGCCTACAGGTTTCTTTCTAATGATGAAAGGGCAATAAAATTAAAAGTACAGGGACCCAGAAACTCACAAGTAACTAAGGGTTTCTGTTTTCCCCTTAAATCGGGGGGATAATAAAAAATAAGACTACACAGTATTGGCAAAAATGAATATCCATACATTGTCATTGGAAGTTAAAATAAGTACAAACTTTACAAGTCGTTATTAGAAACATTTAAAAATTGCATAGCTTTTGCCCCAGTAATTCCATTCTAGGAATTTATTAAAGGAAATGATTAATGATGTGCAGAAATGTTAAGCTACAAAGACATTATCTTATTGTCATTTACTGAAAACACCCTAAATTTCCAAGAATAGAGAGAGTTGAATTAGTAACATGTGGGACATCAACATGACCCAATATAAGGTGGCCCTAAAATCTGTATCGTAGGAATAAATTCCTGGTACCAAAAATAGCTAAAGTTCACTGTATGAGAAAGCATTTTTAAAACTACACACACACACACAAACACACACGCGTATGCATTGCATTTGGCTACTATATTATAAATATAGTGCACACTATAATAAAACTTCATGGGGGCCCAGTTATACTTGTCCTCATCACTGCTGTGGCCACTGCTGCTGAAGCTGTGGGACTGCGCTGGACACCAGCAGTCGCTGACAGGGTGGTGGCAGGAGCACAGTGAGTAAGGAGATAGGCAGGAAGCAGGAGCAGAACCCAGGCAGCAAGAGCAGGAGCAGGCCAAGCCCCTGTGCCCACTGGACAAAGCCTGAGCATTCACTCCCAGTGCTGTGTCCTGGTTTAGGGTCTTTAAAACCAAAAGGAGGAAATCATAAACAGAAGGAGAACTGCTTTCTCTTTCAAAACAAAACAAACAAACATAAAAATGAATATAAATTCTTATGGGAACAAAAACATTTATGCAGTTGGAAAGTTGCCCAAAGGACGATAAACAATGCATACCTGTATATGTAAATGTAGACTTAATATATGCAAGAAATGTTAAGGGGATACAGTGTGGGCCCTCTTATTGTCTGGTATTTAATTTCTGAGTGTTTTTAATTTTTTTCTCTAATGAAAATATAATATTTATTTAAGTAATGAATATGTACTTTTAAAAAAACCTGAAATAAAATTTGCTCTATTACTGTATATACTTAAGTATAAGCCAATTTTTTCAGCACATTTTTAATGCAGTTTTGTGGTATAATTAGGTGTCTCCGTGGATATTCGGGTCGGCTAATACTCGAGTATATGTGGTACTTACAAGTGCTCCCAGTAATAAGGAATGACTAAATAACCCACTGGCCTCGAGAAATCTGCCTTCACAAATAGCTAATAATACTTTCCAACGAACCTATTGATGATTTCTAAATTCACACTAAATCTTTTATTTTCTGAAGGGTTCTCTTAAATCAGTTCATGATTCCTCTGCCATTTTGTTTGCAATATTCATCCACCTGAAAAATCCTTCCACAGAAGAGCAACCACTTGAGTCCTGCCTACATCTGAATTGGCAAAACCCTATTACTTGACCTGATCAAGGAAGAACTATAAGTAGACAGGAGAAAAGTAAGCCTCTTAACAGAATATCAGAGTTCATCAGTTATTGAGCACCTGGAACATGTCAAGAAATATGGTAACTACTTGGCATAATTTATGGCTCATTTTCACAGCAACCCTACAAAGTCATAGTTATTTCCCCATTTTTAATGGGGAGACTAAATAACTCTTAAGTAACAACAGGAGCATTTAAAGTCAGGGATATTTTGACTCTACAGTCTGTGCATTCTGCCTTTTGCACATAAGGCTCCAGCTAAGAAAAGGATAACGTTATGTGAACAGATATTCCTGAAATCAAGGACACCCTCCACCATGTGGAAAGAAAACACAATGGAGGAGAGAAATACAGACTTTAGAATTCAGCATTCTAGTGTTAAGTTGCAATGCATAAAGTTGCTTATCATTCACTCAATCTTCATTTCTTCATGGGGGCATAGGAGTAATACAATAGCATAGGCTTTCCAATGGGATACTATGGAGATGGAAAGAAACAATACAAATGCCCTGGCCTGCTACATAAAGAGACCCTCAAAGTACCTTGTCCCCCTTCAAGTGACTGTGAAAGGGAGGGAGGGTACATCAGTGCAGGTTTGGAGAAGCTGGCCAGTGTCAACATTCTCATGATTCTTGGTGATAAGGGACAACTCTGTGACATTTGCCCTTTCTCACAGTGTTCTGGGAATAACTTACGTCAGGCTAGAAAAAAAAATTATATTCAGGCAGCTTGGGGGGATGCTGAGGCAGAGGCTACGGGAAATAGTTGACCTTCCATGTTAGTGGGCAAGTATCAGCCCATTATCTAGACTTCTAAGCCCATAAGTCAGAAGAGATTTTAAAACCTAGAGGTCAGTATTGCAGGTAATGGGGTACAGCCTTTCCTTGCTATTTGGTTATACTAATTGCTGCAGGGGAAGTGGAGGATTTGAACATGTTTCTATGAATATTACTTATTCTACTTATGAGGGGACCTGGTGGCATAATGGGTTACACATTAGGCTATGAACTGAAAGTTCAGCAATTTGAACTGACCAGCTGCATGACAGGAGAAAGACAAGACTTTCTACCCCCATTAAGAGTTTCAGTCTCAAAAACCCACAGGAGCCGGCCTACCCTGTCTGATTTGGTCACTATGAGTCAGAATTGACTAGATGGTAGTGAGTTTGGTTTTAGTTTTAATTTAACTGTGTGTGTGTGTGTGTGTGTGTGTGTTTCCATTCATTCAAGCATTTACTGAATGGCTCACCTAGAGATACAAGGGTGAAATAGAACATACACTAGCCTTACATTCACATTATCTAATAAAGAAGACCCATGTTAATCAAATAACCAATTCATATAATAAAACAAACTTGTTAAGTGCTAGAAAAGAAAAGCAGAGTGCCAGGGGAGGGAATAAAGTTGAACTCAGTCTAAACCCTATGATCCTGATGTTGTTCATCAGGCTGAGAACTAATGTTGAGGGACTTCAAAGAAAAGGAGGAGAGTAGGTATTCTGATTTCCTTTAAACATTTTTTGTTCTCTTTCCTTTCCTAATATAACCCAACAAAATCAGAATCTAAAGGCTTCCTGGATCTAGAGGTGACATGAACTCATTCAGACCACCAGAGGACCATTTAGAAACTGTACATTCACTATAGCCATAAGCGAGCACTTGCTCACATGCATACAAGCACACACATGCACACAGACATATAGTGACAAGGCAAGAAAACACATCAAAACGTTTTAAAGTGGCTATCTCTGTGTAATAGCATTATGAGGGGCTATAGTACAATCTACTTTGTGCCTTTCTGTATTTTCTACATTTTCATAGAATGTCCTCTTGGGTCATGAGAACAAACCCAAAGCATCTTTTAAGAGCACATATCTTTGTATGCACCAGATGTGACATTCCATGGAGCAAAGCAAAACAAATCTATTTCATATGCAATTTTGATTATAACTAGACAAGGGAGAATGACAAAAACAATGTAGCCATGCATTTGTTTCTCACAGATCAGTAAATGCCTGAAGTCTTCATGCCCTTCATCTGATTTGCTGTTGTTCCATGTCATTGACCTGATTCTGACTTGTAGTGGCTCCATGTGGTAGAATAGAACTATCCCATAGTTTTCCCAGCTATCATTGTACAGGAGATTGACAGATCTTGGTGCCAAAAAGCTACTGGATGGGTTTGACCTGCCAATCTTTCCTTTAACAGTCAAATGGTTAACTGCTGCACCACTAGTGCTCCTTTGAATTTATCTTCAATTAATGGCACAAACTCTTTTTATTTTTTAAACGATCATTTTATTGGGGCCTTTATAGCTCTTGTAACAATAGATCAATTGTATCAAGCATATGTGTACATATGTTGCCATGATTATTTTCTAAATATTTACTTTCTATTTGAGCCCTTGGTATCGGCTTCTCTTTCTCTCCTCCCAGCCTTGTAACCCCTTGATAAATTACAAATTATTATTATTTTCATATCTTACACTGACCGCTGTCTCCCTTCACACACGTTTCTGTTGTTCGTCCTCCCTGGCAACGAACACTCTTGATCCCCGAGAGAAAGTATCAAAGCTGGAACTTGGACCCAAATCAGTTTGCAGCTAGGATGCAAGCCCACCCCATACAATGCCCTGGATGAACACCTCTGAGACTAGCCACGGGCCTCAGGAAGAATGATATCTATAAAGCAATTCAGAATATTAGGATTTTAATTTTATTTGGAAAGAAATGTGCACTGATTTACCTCAATCCCCCACCTGCCCCTCTCTATGACCGAGAAACTGCATCTGCCTGGAGAATTCAGACAGGCCATATCCTCTAAGAGTCCGTCCCCTCCAACTGGAATTCATCTTCCCAACAGCATACTCCCCCACACAGGTGGATTTCTCCGGAAGTTAATAAGGCTTAAGCTACAGGAAACCTCACAAAAGCCATGGGCATTTTGTATTTTGAATTTCGTCTTCTTTTTCTTGAGGAGAATCCGCCCCCCCCCCCAATTGTGTAAACTTTCATGCGCCACAAACCCTAGATCCACCTACAGAGTGATTAAATGGTTTCTGACAGCATTTCTCTTACAACACTTGTTGTCATGGGTCCTGTATGGAAAACCCAGAATGCAACACGGTCAGGGTCCTTATAATCGCTCTCAACCTTGAGTCCACTGTTGCAGCCCCTGTGTCAATCCATCTCACTGAGGGTCTTCTCTCTTTCCAATGACCCTCAACTTCACAAAGCACAATGTCCTCTAGGGATTGGTTCCTCCTGCTACCAAAGCAGGTGAGACAAAGTGTCATCATACTCATTTCTTTCTATCTTTCTTGTTTTTAACTTTGAGGAAGCATTCTTTTTTATTGCCAGAGATTGGGAAACACCACCCCTGGGAATGGCCATTCTAATCTTCCTGGGCTGTGCTTTTTTGTTTGTTTGTTTGTTTGTTTCATTTCTGTCTGTTTCTTGGTGCTGTTGCTCTTGCTGCTAACAGCCTCCACGTTCACTATGGACGGGCTCCTCCTTCGAAGAGAGTTTTTCCCTTTTCTTGGGACACTCCTGCCCTTGGCTGCCTCTTCAGGACCACTAGCTGTTTGCTTTTGGGGAGAGATTTGGATTTCTTCCTTTTAGGGAGTGTCATCTCTTTGAGATCACTACTACTAACCAACTCCTCCTTAGAAAACATTTTCCCCCCTTGGGTTTGAGGAGAGCAGAGCTACATGGGTCTTCCATTCCATTTTTCTGTGGAGCCTCTTGGGGCCTCTGTTTTTTCTTCTTTGAGGACCATTCCCTGGTCTCCTGCTCGCCAAACTCACAGTCTTCAGGGACACGGCTGCTGTTTTCCAAAGACATGTTTCTTCTCCTGCTTCTCCAGCTCCCTAGCAAACTCGACAGTCACCTCCTCTGCCTGAACTATCGCCTCCTTCATCACATCCAGATTCCTCCAAAGG
Source organism: Tenrec ecaudatus (assembly GCF_050624435.1). Classification (NCBI taxonomy): domain Eukaryota; kingdom Metazoa; phylum Chordata; class Mammalia; order Afrosoricida; family Tenrecidae; genus Tenrec; species Tenrec ecaudatus. The sequence continues at coordinate 149,155,484 of NC_134548.1, forward strand.
ACCTCCCCAGTCTCCTAGAAGGATCATTGCTCCCGGACTTGCTCTTGAAGATTTCCCCCAAATACACTTGTGGGAACACACAATACTCCAAAAACACCTGGGGAACACAATCGGTTCATAAGGCAATACTGCATTTATTGTTGGCTGCTGCTTGGCCAATGAAGGTGGAGTTGAAAAGGAGTCTGTATATAGGGGTGTTTCCCCCAGTCTTCAGAATTCTGGAAGTAAGTTGGCCCCATTTGCTGGTCCCTGGGAAACATCCTCACTTCTAAGGAGCATTCTGGCTGTGGATCTTCCAAGACTGACTTGTTTGTTGCTCTGTCCGTTCGTGGTCCTTTTGATATTCTTCACCAGCGCCACAATTCAAGGGCATCTATTCTTCTACAGCAGTGGTTCTCAACCTTCCTAATGCATTCATACAGTTCCTCATGTTGTGGTGACCCCCCAACCATAGAATTATTTTTGTTGATACTTCATCACTGTCATTTTGCTACTTTTGTGAATCAGGTGACCCCTGTGAAAGGGTCGTTCGACCCCCAAAAGGGGTTGTGACCCACAGATGGAGAAGCGCTGCTCTACAGTCTTCTGTTTTTGGTTTCCAGCTCTTGCATAGACATGAAGTGGAGCAAGCAATACCATGGCGGGGGTCATGTACACCCTAGCCCTCAAAGTTATATCTTTGCTCTTAAGCTTTGAAGGAGCTATCTGGCAGCATATTTGCCCAATACAATATGTCATTTGATGTCATTGCTGCTTCCATAGGTGTTGATTGTTTGCCCAAGTCAAATGACTTCATCCACATATGAGGAACTTAAGAGTTATGTCAATTTGGAAAGTTTCTTCAATAAGTGCTTCAAGTCTTCACTCCAGCTTAGACTACATTCATTCTTGGTGTCTGAATTAGGAACTACCCAAAGGTAAGTTGAAAATGGTATTTATCTTTGAATTCTCCACAATATCTTTTTTTTTCAGACATAGGGATACTTGTTCATCCAATGGATTGGAATTCAACACAATAGAACTCCCATGGAGGAAGGAAAGGTAGAGTTAGGAAGAAAACCTAAGACAAAATACACAGATGCTGTTTAACACAGTGGCTTAGAACACAGGCAATGGAGCTATGCTTTCTGGGTCCAGTTCCCATCTCTACCATTTATTGGTTGGGTGATGTTAGACAGATTATTTAATCTCTCTGTGTCTCTGTCTCTTCAGTGGTAAAATATGAATAACAATATTATCAATCACATAGAATTGTTATGAGGTTTTAATGAGATAAAGCAACTAAGAACAGTATTGATAGATGTGCTCAATAAATGAGCTACTTATATCAGTTCACAAAATGGAGGATGGTTATATCACATTATGAATGCAAGTATAAAAATATGTGTCTTAGGCTGGATCCTTGAAAAGAACAAAACCAGTGAAGTACATATCTACATACATCCACCTACATCTAGCTAGGTAGAGAGAATTATTTTAAGGAAATGGTTCACACAGTTGTGGAAGCTGCTAAGTCCCAAATCTATGGGTCAGGTGCCAGGAAGGAGGCTTCTCTTGGCTTGTGTGATTACAGAGAAAGATGAATCCAGAATCAGAACGTCAAGCGGCAGCCTACTGGCTCATATTCCTAAGAACGGGAGGTCAGAGGATGACAAGTCTGATGCAGGAATAAGAGACAGCAACATCCATATATGTTGGACACAGGTCAAGCCACAAGGAAGTTGATTGGCTTTCAAATGATGACTTTTCAACTAATGGCTACTCACATCAGATCACAATATGGAAGATGATTACATTATGTTACATCATAGAAAAGAAATTAGTCCAGTGTTGACCAAACAACTAAGTGAACACATAGTATTAACCATCACACCATGTACTAGGGTTTATTTTAGCAAGGTTCAAGAAACATGTGCTAACTGATGCTTTCAGGTCCAATCAGGCATCCTTTCATTGGTCTCTCACAATATGTGCACAGAGAAGCTCTCTGATCCTTACTTCAAGCCCACAACTTCCTTCACACTAGTCCACTAGGGCCTAATTACCCCTAAACTAAACCTGTATCAGCAAGTTGATTCCAACTCATGGCAACACACCCCCCCACCCATGATACAGGATAGCATTATTCCAAGGAGTTTTCTTGGCTGTAATATTTATGAAAGATGATCCCCAGCCCTTTCTTTCAAAGTACCACAGGATAGGTTGAAATGGTCCACATATAAGTTACCAGGTGAGTGTAAAACATTTGTGTCAGTCAGAGACCTTTAGCCCAACCTGGATGTGTTACAATTTAGCCCAAATGACCTCTGAGCTGAATCCTCCTTTGCTGGATAAGGAGACAAGAGAGGAGACTAAATGTGCAAAAAGCACTTGTGTCTTCCTTTATGGTCTCACTATTTGATGACTGAGGGTAGAACTGAAATTAGAGCTCGAGCTCGGCATCTTCCTGTGACAGCTGAGGGGAACTGAGACCCAGAGAAGGCACAGATGGGAAAGACCTAGGAAATAGGAAGGTTGATACAAGGTCAGGCGACTGACTGCAGCTAGGATGAAGGAAGCAGAGGACAACAAGGGGGCACCCTTGGCAACTAAAAACTCCAGATTCACTGCCATGGAATTGATGCCAACTCATTGTGACCTGTAGGACAGGGTTGACTGGCCCCGTGTGGGTTTTCCAAGGCTATAACTTTTGACAGGAGTAGAAAGCCTGGTCTTTCTCCTTGAGGAGTGCCTGGTGCTTTCAAACCACTGACCTTGCAGATCACAGCCCACAGTGTAACCACGATGCCACCAGGGCTCCTCAACAAAGAGAGAGGGGATTTTAATTTCACTGCAAGCACAGTCAGCTTCGAGGGAACACATTTCTAGCCCCACGGGGCTCACAGGTGAACTCAAACCTCAAACCTATGCTTTCAGACAGCACTATCGGGTACTGCCATTCAGAGAGACAGCAAGAGGAGGAGGAGAAGTATGGGGGTTGCGGGAAAGTAAACAAATCCCAGCACGGAAGGGGAGGGCAGTCATTACTCTAGGCAAAGGTGGTATTTTTCCTGGAAGCTTCTAGCGGGCAGGAACGTCTTTTCATTTGCTTTATTAGGCCCAGTAGTGTGAAGGTGGGCGAGGAAGAGAGTTCCGAAGCCTGTTGGGGGGAGGGGGGCCTGGGTCTGAGTAAAAGAGTTAATCTGCATAATCTCCTGCCCTCCTGCTTGGCCCCAGAACAGTCTCAGCCTGCACACTGAGTCATTTTTCTAAGCTCTTTTCATTAAACAGTTTTCAGTCTAATGACTGACTTCTAAATCAATAGAGGGCACAGGAAAGGTTTACAAGTCCTCCAGCCGCTGGCGCTGCAAAAGCCGCAGAATTTTGCAACTGAATTGAATCCAAAAGTTTTCAGTTTAGAACGGAACTGACTTTTAAACACTCAGTATCTGATTGGTTTTCCAATCACAGGAATAATTAAAGAATCTTATAAACACATACACACAGAAAAAAACTTTGTCACCGAAATATCTCTTTGAGTCAGCGCCATAAAAGTACACTAATTAAAGCCAGCATCTTGGGGGCTCTGATGAGAAATTCACCCTTTTAAAATGGGATTACTGGAGCTATGCTGTACAGATGAGTGGTTTGATTAATAATTTACATTTTTGAGGATATATAACTTCACTCATGGCCATGCTTTGCGTGTCTAAAATTCTTCTATTCCGCTTAATGGCATTATGCTTAAGCCTGGCAAATGAATTAAGTTCTGATTAGACATCAATGTAATTAAGCTCTCCACCTCCACCCCTCTATACATAATTGTCAAAGAAGAAAGGGTTGTGACAGAGCGGCCAGCCCTTTGAGTGGGGGACTCAGTGGGACCCAGAGTTGGCACACAGGCAGGAGCTAGCTGTCAGACTAATCAAGGGGAAATAATTGTGAAAAGGAGAAAAATTGCTCAGTCCTCACTTAAAGCACCCCAACTACATACAAAAATGAAATTAACAAATGATTTAATCTCAAAGACATGTTTATCAACATTCAAGCAATTATTTGGTCACCTATTAACTGCGAAGGGGAAAAAAAGCTGGCTTGAATAATGCCCGCTAAACCGTTATTTCAAGCAGAAATGACTGGAGAAATTACTCTGAGCTGATGGAAAAGGGTGTTCTAACCAAGGTCGATTTGGCTTGGGAAGGTGGGGGGTGGGGGTATCAGGGAGAAAAAGAAAGGTGGCAGAGAAGGAGAGCGGAGGAACTACCAAGAGCAGCTGGGAATAGAGAAAAAGGAGAAAGGGAAGCAGGATAGAAACGCCACCCCTCCCCAGTCAGAACCTGCTTGCTCAGCTCCTCTTGGCAGGCAGGTAGATGGGAGAAGTCTGCCAATCCCCAAGATCTCTAGACTTAAAACCAGACTCAGGGCCAACAAGTTGATTCTGACTCACAGCGACCCCATAAGGCAGAGTAGAACTACGCCTGTGGATGTCTCCAAGATGGAATCTCTACAGGAGCAGAAAGCCTCATCTTTCACAGAGGAGCAGTTGGTGGTTTCAAGCTTTATAGTTAGCAGCGTCCTGTGGAACCCATGACACCATCAGGGCTCCTCAAGACTTGGACTCACCTTTTGATCTGGTGGCAGAACAGGTTATGTGTTTGTTGGCTTCTAGCCACAGGGTGGGTGTTGCAAATCTATTCACAGCTCCTGAGGAAAACGGGGAGGCTTTCCACTCCCAGAGTTACAGCCTTAGAAAGTCTCAGGGGCAATTCTGCTCTGTCCTAGTTTCCCTGTTGAGTCGGTGTGGACTCAATGGTCATAAATATGGTTTTGAGTTCGGAGCACTGACACTGTGGACCAGAAAGCACAATTCCAATAGGGCCTAAACACCACACCTCCTTCCAGGTCTACTTTTGTGCCTGTGTATGAAATCTACCAGATAGGAGCCAGAAGAGATGCTTCTGGAAGTAGAAAGGGGGATTATTCCTGGCAGGATTATCTTTTTTAACAGCTCATTTTCACAACCAAGAACGCATGCAATAAACTTTCTTGGGCTAAGTATTTGGTCGCCTGTGCCACTGGAGCTATTTGCATATCGTCCATCTGTGGCAAAAGTTGTTGCACTACGTGCTGGACCCCAACTTTGTCCTGGTTAATGTCTATAATAGTAATGCATCATCTACCTGGCTTCGCCTGAAGGAAGTGGTGCAGATAAAAGAAAAAAATGAATGAATATAACAATCGTCAGGAGCTTTGGTGGTGCTGTGGGTTAAGCATTTGGCTGTTAACCGAAAGATCAGGGGGCTGCACTCACCAGGTCCTCAAAGGGAGAAGAATGAGGCAGTCTGCTTCTACAAAGACGTAGAGCCTCAGATGCTCCATGGAATCTATGCTCTCTCCTGTAGGGACCCTGTGAGTCAGAATCCGCCATGGCAATGGATTGCGTTATCAAGAAAGTCTCATACACATTTTCTCTACGAGGGAAGTAAATAGGACTGCTATCAATCCCATTTTACAGGTAAGAAATTGGAGGCTATTAATGGCTCCGTAACCTGCCCAAGGTCATAAGCTCATAAATGCAGCCCTAGAATTAGAATTTAAGATTTTCTGACTTCACACCTAAATGTGTCCTCCATTGCTCATTTATTTGGGGAGAAATATTAAGAAAAGCATGGTGGTTCAATTTTATGTCAACTTGTACTTGCGGGGTGTGGAGTCTAACCTGTTCCTCAGGTGGTAGCCTGGTGATACCTCCTGGGAGGTGTGACCATTTTCTAAGAGAGAAGCTGGGAACTTCCTTTCTCTCTCTCTCTCTCTCTCTCTCTCTCTCTCTCTCTCTCTCTCTCTCTCTCTCTCTCTCTCTCTCTCTCTCTCTGCTTCTTTGCATTCCTGCTTGCTGGGACTCTGTGCCTGCCACCTGAGAGCTGTCAAAGCCTTGCTATGTTTCCACTGACCTTGAATCCACAAGCCTCTGCACCTGCTGGCCTGGGATCTCCCTGCTTCTGGCTTCCCCTTCTGTGTCATCATGCTGTGGCTCTGAGAGTCTGTAAAGAGCCCGGCTCACATCGAATCTGTGCACTTGAGTTGGACTGGGCTGGGGTACCCTTCTTGATGTAAAATTATTTTTTCATATACAGCTCTTTCCTAGACATATATGAGTGTCCCTGGATTTGTTTCTCTAGGCAATCTAGCCGAACACCAAAAGTGAACATAATTGGATCTTTCTTCATACATTGACCCAAAGCCGTCCAGTTGGTGGACTAACTATAATTATGAAGGGGCTTTAAAAGGCTGATGAAAAATGGGATGAAAAGATAAGGGACTTTTGTTCCACAAACTTATTAATGCCACCTCCTACAGGTGCTCTTCAGAAATGGAAGAACCTAAGTTTCAAGTATCATCGTTGTTGGGATGCATGGTGTCCATTGTGGACTGTTATTGAACCCTATGTGTCAGACAGTAGAACTGCTGCACAGGGTTTCCTAGGCTGGAACCTTTACAGCTCACTGAGCTTTCCTCCTACAGAGCATCTAATGCAGCAGTTCTCAACCTATTGGTCACAACCCCTTCGTGGGTCGAATGAACCTTTCACGGGGGTCACCCGATTCATCACAATAGCAAAATTACAGTGATGAAGTAGCAACGAAAATAATTTTATGGTTGGGGGGGTTCACCAAAATATATATTCAGGATCACGGCATTATGAAGGTTGGGAATCGCTGATCTAATGGGTTAGAATCACCAACACTTAACCATTGTATCACCAGGGCTCCTGACTCCTCTACCGAGATCCCAAAACTGCCCTGCCATCGCCCGTGTATTATTGAGTCCACCCACCTTCAGGTCCTGCACCCTTACTGTCTCTTGTAAACATTCGTTCATATGGACTCCTCTAGCCATTGTGCATAACTTTCCACGATTAACTAGACAGCGAGATCATAAATCGTGTAAAGATGACCTAAACTTAGAAGAGTGGTCGGCTCTGCCCAACAACCCATGTACCTTGAAAAAGGCTGGAATCACCTGACAGACAGGCACACCGTGAGCATACTCTAAATTCTGGATAATCCAAGGGGGGAAGTCTTAAAGAAATCCTGCAAATAAAAGGAAATTTAGGGATGGAAACTATTGAGGTGCTAGAGACGAGGTGAAACGTGTAGTCTTCTAACCCAGTTTTCTTCACATGGACTACAAATCCTGCAATGGCTCAAGCTTCACTTCAAGCACCTTAAAGAACAAGGGAAGCCATAGCACAGGGTGGCCCCGAAGAGGCTATGGCACCAGTGAGTTTCCTCGTGTAGAAAACGGGGATAATTACAGGACACACCACATAGGGTGCCAGGGAAAATAATGAGATCACTGTGTAAAAAGCAAGCAGCCTGTAGTAAGCACTTGATACATTTCCAGTACTACTATCATCATTATCATCATCATCGTGAATATGAGGCAGGAGGGAAGAGAAAGAAAAAATCCTACTTGTAGTAGAGTTTTTCCAAAAGAATTAATTAAGCAGAAACAAAAAGCGATTGTGCTGTCCCATTTTACTAAGCACCTCTAGGTAAATTAAATTGAGGAAACGAGGCAATGCTAAGATTGAAAATAAAGAACAACTTTTTTTTAATGCTTCAATCATTATCAAAACAACATTAGCACGAGAGCACTCCAACCACTGTAGCAAGGGCCCCAGGCTCATTTATGAGGGCAAAGGCTTCCTGCAAACGAAGCCATAAAACCCAGATTGAGACGGTAGCGATTGCCCGGGGAACTGTGCACATATTTGCGGAAAGTACTCACTGCTTAAATACCCACAATGTGGACAACCGGAGGAGTCCTAAAGAGATTGTGGATCTAGGCCAAGATCAAGATGAGATTTCTTCAACTTCACGTGGTGTTGAAAATAGCTCCCAAAGCCAGCACATCACACGTCATGTGAGCAAAGTATTGGGGCAATTGGTTTAAATCATTTGGTCTACCACGAGCTTGGGGAGGGAAAGACTTGTAAAGAGGGACGGGGGAGCATGTGGCCCTTCCCCAATTTAGAATTATTTCAATACAAATTAGTTAGAACCAAAAAATGAAATACCGTATATACTCAAGTATAAGCCGATCCGAATATCAGCCTAGGCATCTAATTTTACCACAAAAAAACTGTACTAAAAATGTGCTGGGAAAAGTCGGCTTATACATGAGTATATGTGGTAGATGCTTTTCTTAGTAATTAATACTACATCTACATTTAGCACTCGCTGGGTTGCCCACAGGAGCCCTGGTGGTGTAGTGGTTATGAGTTGCACCATGATCTGCAAGACGAACAGGCTCCAAACTACCAGCTGCGCCATGGGAGAAAGATGGGGCTTTCTTTCTCCCATATAGACTTACAATCTTGAAAACTCACAGGGGCAGGTCTACTCTGCCCTATAGGGTCACTATGAGTTGGCATACCCTAGATGGCAGGGAGTGTTTGGGTTGCCCCTAAGTTTTTGTCTTGTCTCTTCAAGTATTTGTTACAGAAAGACTGGCGGGGGAAGGGGGTGCAGCAATGTCACTCCACTTGTAGCCTGAGTGCCATGAGTCTGAAACTATGATTTCTTTTTGGGGGGATGGAATTTGCTCCACATCAAAAGGGGGGAAAGACAAGAAATCAAAGGATGGAGGGAACAAAATGAGATAAAGAACAAGTACATAGGATGTGAAGATGGAAGGGCACAGCAATAACTTCTGACATCATTGGGTTGTCTTCTTCATGTTCCTTGGGCAAGGGTTGTCCTTCTCTTGTGTATAAAATTCATGAAACAATGTGTGTATGTATGTGGACATAGAACCCTCACTTTCTACCCTTTGTTCACTTGCCAGGCGTTGAATCTCCATGTTCTTTCTAGCAGCTAATCCAATCAAATTCTATTCACAACTTCCTTTCCCTCCTAGCGTCATGCTGTCCCAGGCCTTGAAAGCACACTCTGTAAAACGCAGGAGGCTCCACAGAGATATGAGTGTTGACACGCAGGGCCCTGAGATGGGCATCCTGAATACTGGGACACTAGAGAGATCAGTCTACCCTGCTCTAGCTAACCAGGCAATGGATGCCATATAACCTCTGGGGACCTGATTATTCTGGGAACTAAACCATTTTCAAATAATCCAGTCTAAAATGGCACCTTGAGGCTCCATGAGTCTGATTCTTCGTTATAAAAGAATGCAAACGCACGGCCTTCGAGGCGCTGCTGACTCCTAGAGATCCTATAAGACAAGGTAGAAGTGCTTTTGTGGCTTTCTGAGACTGTAACTTTTTAGGAGAGGAGAACGCCCCAGCTTTCTCCTCTGGAGCGGCTGGTGGTTTCAAACTGATGACTTTGTGGTTAGCAGCCAAATATTTTACCACTAAGCCATCAGGGCTCCTTGTCAACTGAATTCTCATGTCACATCACTGTTTATCACCCCACTTTCAACTCCCAAACCAATCAAAGAACTACAGGAATGGTACATGTATTTTTAAAATCAACTTAAATTATTCATTCTGTCTCTAAATTGTTAGTCTCAACAAACTCTGCTCAAGAGTCTGACTGCATAAATAGGTTAACAAAAACGTCACGCGTATACATTATACTTCATATAATCAACCCCACATCCTCCAGAGGCTTTGGCCCAATAAACTGCTGGGAATGCATGCTTTATTAGTTTCTTAGAATAATTTCCTTGGCTAATTCTAAGCATTTCATTATAATCCACAAAATCAGCCCACTTATGATTCCCAAGGAGAATTCTTGTAAAGGTGCCACACATCTCAAGCTTTGTGATGGCAATTACTAGTCAGAAGTGTTATTGTCCGTTTCCTTCAGACCCTAATTCGCTTTTGTGGGCCAAGAAAAAGACAGCTGGTTCCTTCTGGTGAGATAGGGAGGTGGGAAAGGCCCACTGTCCACGATTAATTTTCCCAGCCACAGAAGGGAGCCAGCTTAAGTTGGTTTAAAGTGTAGATTTTATGAGCTTGGTGGTCTGGGTTCGAATCCTGCCTTTGCTATCCTATGCCTCAGTTTTCTGCCCATAAAATAAATGAGTAGACTATTCATAATGACCTCGTGAGGATTTGTGTAAGGATCTAATGAGTTGGGTGTAGAGTCATCTAGCGTACAGCTCTATGGAAGTGCTTGCTATCACCACCATCACCACCATAATCACCATCACCGTCATAATCATAGTCACTAGCCTTTGCCAGATCTTGCTTCTCAGCCTACTGAGCTAGTCCTACACATTGTTCGAGAGGAGGGTAACTTCCAACCTGCTCCAGCAATGTCACAGCTGCTTCTGCACTAGGCACAGACAGACATGGAAAGAAAACAGACTCACAAACAGAGGAGAAGTAACCACTCATACAAATGGAAAAATGTCCATGAAACAAACCAGTTTCTCCATCTTCAATGGTCCTAGTGGTCAGAAGAAGTTTATGCACATTCCAGGAGCTATTTCACCTCTGAGAGACAAGGGGTTTGGAATTCCATTCCTTATTTTTAAAAAATAAGTATTACAGACTCGCTGAAAGTATCATCATGTACACTTGCCCCAGAGATGTCCTACTTTTCCACACATGTCAAAAAACATACCTGGACACTGATTTTTGACATGTCCCATTATAATGGGTTTTTTTTCCTTAACTAGACTCTCCAAATGAGAAGTAGTTGAAGCTAGCATTAATCCTGGAGTGGTAATGTATAAATAACACTTGGCATTTGAAAGGCCGGTGCCCAAATCGTGATGCCATTCCACAGCAATGATCTCACCTTGGAAATCCGCAGCATTCTGAATGATTAAGAACTTGAGTTCCATACTTGCAGACTGAAGCAGTTGTTCCATGTTCAATCGAGCTGTTAGTTGGTATTTTTCTTCCATCTTTCTTGAACAGCATGTTGGGCCCTTGGGGAGACATACTTGCAAATCTGATCCTGAAATGAACAAGTTTTTCATGCTTCAGTAAGCAAAATGCAACACATATAGACACACAATAACAGGGAAAAACCAATGTCTTTATAGTAAAATCTTGATAATTCTAAATTAGTGTTTATTTTCCCTAATCCTTGCTCTCTTCCAATTATCCTTATGACTGAGTCTTTTAGACTAACCATCAGAATGAATTGCCTGGCTTTGATGCATGAATTCTGTAGAAATGAATTTACAGCACTACATGTAAGTCATTGAACACCAATATTTAATCTGTCTGTTAAGAGATCAATCTTCACTGCGATGATTTCTTTTTCCTGACTATAATTTATGAATGAGAACATGATGCAGAAACCATTTTCAAAATCCCGGCGATTATTTCCAAAGAAAATGTATGCCTAGCCAGCTTGAGGTTGCTCTTCAAGGTAAATGATTAAAGCATCAACTCATATCAAAGTTTTGTTGGTGTTTTAACTAAAGGTCAAAAAGGAAAACATTCAGGTTTGTGGTCGCAAATACAAATATTAATATACAGATGAAACGCCAGCATTCGAGCGCTATCACAAATGCCGAGCCTCTTGGTCCTCTGCGTGTCTGAGATACTTGATTCCGAATTCTCGGGTTTGTATCCTCATAAAGATTAGTTAAGTGAACAATCTCACCTATTCCATTATCTGGGCATCCGAGCTCTCGTCTCAGTTATCAGCCAACCCTTCTTCTGAAAACACTATACTTAAATGCTCTTCTTGCTTTGCTTAGGTCAGTGGTTCTCCACCCTCTTAATGCCGCGACCCTTTAATACAGTTCCTCAGGTGGTGGTGACTCCAACCATAAAATTATTTTTGTTGCTACTTCATAACTGTAATTTTGTCACTATTATGAATCAGGCATCCTCTGTGAAAGGGTCATTCGACCCCCAAAGGGGTTGCGACCCACAGGTTGAGAACTGCTGGCTTAGGTAAAACTAACCCCTTCCTCACTACCCCTGCACACACCACCTGCTTTGACTGTCTTTCCGTATTTCCTCCTTTTCTGCCTATTGCTGAAGTGGTCCTTCATTCTACAGCATCCTCTTGGGTGATCTTATGTAAACCCAAATGATGGATAGTTGAACCCCCAATATAGCCCTCTACTTCATTCCAGCATTCCAGAATCCCAAACTTTCAACTATCTTATGAGAATTTCAAACTCAACATACCGAAAACAAAACGCAGTATCTTTTCCATGAGTCTGTCTCTCTGTCTCGCGCGCTCTCTCTCTCTCACACACACGCACACATACATACGTAACAGTTCCATCACATAAATTCTGTATCTCAGTTCACGATCATCATTCATCAAATTTTCCAATGATAGAAACTTTTGTCCTTCTTAACTCCTCACTAATGATTCAATATGCTTCTGCTGCCATGGAAGTCATCTATGTGAAAGTTCATGGAAGGGTTCTCAAACAAATATTTATGGCTTGCCTACTATGTGCCCATGACTGTAGAGAGAGCAGGAAACAAGGAAAAGTCCCTGTCCTCATGGAACTGCCCTTCTGGGAGACAATAAAAAAGCAACAACCACAATACCAGCCACACACACACACACTCGCACATGTGTGTGCATACACAAATGCATAACGCCAACTGGTAATAAGTACTATAAAGAAAATAAAGTCAAGTTGTGAGATCAAACTATGTGGCATATGTTCACATAATACAATATTCCTCAGCAATAAAAAAGGAATGCTGCTAGCCACCACCTCGGTGACCTTCAGACACATTATGCAAAGTGAAAGAAGCCAGGTATTTTAAAAGCACATATTCTGTGGTTCCATTGATATAACACTTTAGAAACCAATCAGTAGTGACATAAAGCAGGTCATTAGTTGCTGGGGCTGGGGTCGAGGGGAAGGAGAGGAGCGAAAGAGGGATTACGAAGAGTAGTAAAGCAATTGGAGGGGGCTGAGGAAAACATTATCTTGATCATTATCTTGATGCGTGTACATATGAGTACATACTACAATTATGTACAGATTATTGTGTGCCAATTATACCTCAGGAAAGTTGCTTGATTAAACAAAATATTTATAAAACATATAAGGGAGCTAGAGAGTGGCCGTGGCTGGGGGATGGCTATACTTTATATAGGGTAGGCTTCTTTTTATTAGGTATCAACCGAGCAGAGATCTGAGGGATGAGAGAGTGTGTTCCATAATTTCACATCCTCTATTAATGTTAGCAAACATTAGGGTTCGATGACCATTAAGTCCAAACTCCTTCCTCTTCTGCAACTGCCATTTTACTCAAATTCTCCCCTTAAAAGATCCACTTGTTCAACACCTCCTGTGACGGGCACGGGAATATACATCCCGCGTGTCCTCCTAAGGGGAGCATAATAAACTACTGGGACCACCTACTGCCTTCTGAATTCATCACCATGTTGCTCCATGACCACAATTCTCAGGAAGTGACTGAGCAGGGTCAATCCCATAAGACACAGGACACTCTGCTGACAGGGGACTTTGGCTTGAGGACTTCCCAATGACATTCCCAAAGCTTTCTCAGAACAGCGCTACAATCTACAGTTCTCCCTGTGTCGTTGCCACCCTTTCTCCTCCACAGGGGTCCAACCTCCACCAGTCACATGACTCTGCTGGCCTCCTTCAGCTCCCTCCCTATTTTCTCCTCACATGTGTTTTCCGCAGTAAATCTCTTGCACGTCTAATTCCATCTTTATATCCCTTTCTCAGAGAACTTGGTCTAGCATGTCTTCGATGTGCCTGACACTATGCTAAATAATGATGGGACAACTTTGAACAAGAGAGACGTGGTCTCTGACCCCAGGAGCTTACTGTTTAATGTGATTAATACAGATACCCAGTACATAGTAAATGAGTGCATCAAAGTAGCATGGTTAGCGAGAGTTACAAAACATATATATAGAACTTACCCATAAAGTCATTGGCAAAGTGGGGTGCAAGGAGAAGCACCGAATCCTACTGAAGTAAGGATAGAAAGCATAACTGAACATCTTAGCTTTTTAACAACTAGAGATTTTTTTAAGTAAGAGACTTAGTGACCAGAAATGTTATGTTTATTATAACATCATCGTTCTCTACCAATTCCTGTTCACCATGGCCTTATATGGATACATCCAAGTGTTTTTCAGAACCAACTAATGACATTCATCAGGCTTCACCTTATATGACATCACTGATGGGAGTCCAGGGGCCTGACTCCAGGCTCTCCGGGTCCTCCTTCTTAAGGGCAGTGCTGACAAAAATAACAAAGGGAGGTACAAATAACACATATCACCAAATGCAATCTAGCAATAGAGTGGATAGACATGGATGGAAAGGTGATATTTAATTTGGCAAAATACAGTAGTCAGATAGATCACCTGTAAATGTAGATCTCATATACAAACCTTAAGCTGTATTTGGATATGGTCCAAGCTTAAAGGCTTTATGCTCATCTTCACACAGACAGCAAAACAGAAAGCCTCTGCTAGCTTCCTAGTTTTCTGTGTTCTTTCTCCAGAAGGTGACCAAATCCAACGCTATCCTAGGAGTAGAAACTGATGGAGTTTACTGGGCCAAGAAGGGGGAAAGTCCTCTTGGGAATGAGTGACGAATCTAGAGTTCATCAAGATTGGTTGAGACGCATATGTAGATACAATTCCTATATACACAGATACTTTCAATATTATCAAGTTCCTGTGCATTTGGCAAGGGTTTATTTATTTTCTTGGGCAGCTGCTGCCTGCGTAGTGAATATTTAAAATATCTGCATTGGAGGAAAATGGTGGAGGGAAACAGCAAGCCACTGAGAAGTGAGGGAAGTTGTTCACGTTCTAGAATGCGAAAATCATTATCTAATCATTTAACTCTTCCCAGCACCTAATTCACATTAAACATTTAAAAACTACATATGTATTTGAAAGGGTTCAGGATATTAAGCATTCTTGATCCAATCCATTGTGTTTACCAAATTCGCACCAGAGGTGACTAGAAGCTCTAGCATGTGGGGGTTAGGAAACGATGGGGTGCAGAGCTTTTCTCTGTGAAGTACTCTGAGCTGCTTTGTCTTTAACCTAAAGACCTGATGGTTGATGCCGATGCAGAGCAACCCTCCAAGGCAGAGTGGCCAAAACTATCATTATCTTGAGGGAAGCAGACGGTCACAACTTTCTACTGTCGAGTGGCTGGTAGGTCTCAATTTCAAACTTCTCGGCAAGCAGCTGAGACATTTACCCACCGCACAACCGGGGCTCCCTCAATGTACCTACAAAAGCCAAGAAATGACTCTCTGCATTACCACACAGTTTGGGTAACCGCCCACTGGAGCGTTTAAAAAGGAACTTGCAGCTGGCATAGCAGGTCGCTCAAGTTTGATCACTGTATAAACTCCCACTACCCCGAGAATCAGTTTCGGCCAAAATCTTCATGCGACTAAAATCCTCCAATGAAACATTTGAAGAAAGTATGTCTCTCTGATATCATACAGAACGTCAGATATCATATTCAAATAAAAGAAATACACACATGACAATACTTCTCCCTCTCATTTATTACCGTATGGTTAATCATGCCAAGGAAATCCCTAGCCGTCCAGCTCATTCTGTCTCATAGCGACCCTATAAGAGTTTCCAAGGCTGCAAATTGTGGAAACAGACTGCAGAGTGGCTGGTGGGCTTTAACTGCAGAGTTTTCAGGTAGTAGTCAAGCACTGAACCATGGTGCTGCCAGGGCTCTGTTTCCGGTTCATCAATAAACAAGTACAATTGATCTGGGGACAGGGGGGGAGTAGGACTGGCCAAGAGTTAGCTATAGATTTGTGGAACTCAAGTATCCATAAACTGGTGAGAATTCAGGACTAATGGAAGAACATTTCTTTGCAGTGCATTTCCTAGAACTTATTTGATTTCTTGTAGGAAAATGTAAGAAGAAGAAACAAACAAACAACAACAAAAAACGCAACAGAATTTCTTGGGAAGATGAATCTCCACAGCGGAAAATGGCTACAAACTTGTGTGGAAGGTTAATTCATAAAATAAGTTGCAGCCTACAAAGGACCCAATAGTATATGGAAAACCATACGTTACATATATCAAGAACAAAAGATTTAAAGGACAACAGCCTCTTATTAGAGTGGGAGGAAAAAAAAGTGGGGTGAGGGCCTTGAATGAGATGTTCCTGTTTGGTTCTTTGGAAAAGCTGAATTCAACTAGGAAATGGGAACAGAGACAAGCAGCATAGTCTGGGATGGAGATAAGGAGGAAACTTGGCAAATGACTATTCAAATGAGCCAGAAAGGTTCAGCTCTTTAAGGGCTTAATAACTTGAATTCTTACAAGCTAGTCCGACTGCTAGTTCCCATTTATTCATGAGGATTAAGATGTACCTTGATACTATCCTCTCAAGACTTAGATGAAAAAGTCATGGAAACACATCTCCTTTGGAGTACCACCTCAATCCCAGGCAGCCTGTGCTCAATGACCTCATGGTATTGAGGTTTGGGCTGCTAACTGCAAAGTCAGCAGTTCAAAGTCACCAGTTGCTCCGAGGGAGCTGTCCTGTAGAGCTGCAATGAGTCGGAATAGATTCAATGGTGGAGAGTGAGCAGGCTGTGAACCTGAGCAAAGAACTTGGAGTCTGTCTATATCTAAAGAGAGTGTGTACATGTCTTTGTCTAGACCTCCATGAATGCCCTTTGACTCCTAGCTCTTTCCTCCATCTCCCTTGACCTTCCTCCTGCCCTACTACCATGCTTCATCGCCACCTGGGCTAGAGTATACCTCTTCTCTAAGCAACATTACCCTTGATCATTTCCCACCAGGCCTGCCACTCCCCCTTCTCTACCATTTGGGGTCCCATGTTTTTCCCTTGTCCCTGGGATTGTTAACACCACTTCCTTACCGCCCCTACCCCCCCACCCCAAGTCCCCCCGGAACTGTCGGTCCCGTTGTTTTTCCTCCAGATAGTTCATCCAGCCTGTCCTATTCAGACAGACCTGTGGAGTCACTAACATGCACGAAAACTAGACAGAGGAAAACAAAGCAACAGTATACAACCAGACACCAAAACAACATGCAAATATATATAGGAGGATGGGGAAATAGAACTATGTGTCTATATTTATAGGTCAAGTATTAAGGTGGCGGAAGGACCTTGGGCCTCTACTCAAACACTCCCTCAATGCATGAATACCTTCTTTTATTAAATTGGAACTCTATGATGCTCACTCTCCCGACACAACGGCTGGAGCCAAAGTGGGTGAACAAGTAAATGTGGTGAAGAAAGCTGATGGTGCCTGGCTATCAAAAGAGATAGTGACTGGGGTCTTAAAGGCTTGAAGATAAACAAGCGGCCATCTAGCTCAGAAGCAACAAAGTCTACATGGAAGAACACACCAGCCTGTGTGATTGAGTGGTCCCAAAGGGATCAGTTACCAGGCATCAAAGAACAAAAAATCATATCATTGACTGCACACCTCCATGATAGGATCGCTGAAGACAAATGGGTGCATAAGCAAATGTGGTGAAGAAAGCTGATGGTGCCCGGCTATCAAAAGAGATAGTGTCTGGGGTCTTAAAGGCTTGAAGGTGAACAAGCGGCCATCTAGCTCAGAAGCAAATAAGCCCACATGGAAGAAGCACACCGGCCAGTGCGATCACGAGGTGCCCAAGGGACCAGGTATAAGGCATCATGCAAAAAAAAAAGAAATAAGTGTGTGATGTATGTGTATATATGTGTATATGTATATATGTATGTGTATATATGTATATATATCATATTAAATGAAGGGGGAAGTGCAGAGTGAAGACCCAAGGCCCAAGTGTCGGCCAATGGAGATCCCCTCATAGAGGGGTTTAGGAGAGGAGATGGGTTAATTAGGGTGTGAGGTAGTATCGATGAAGAACACAGCTTTCCCCCAGATCCTGGATGCTTCCTCCCCCCAACTACCATGATCCGAATTCTACCTTGCAGGGCTGGATAGGACAGAGGCTGTACACTGGTACATATGAGGGTTGGAGGTGCAGGGAATCCAGGGTGGATGATACCTTCAGGACCAAGGGCGTGAGGGACGATGCTGGGAGAGTGGAGGGTGAGTGGGTTGGAAAGGGGGAACTGATTACAAGGATCCACATGTGACCTCTTCCCTGGGAGAGGGACAGCAGAGAAGGGGGGAAGGGAGACTCCGGATAGGGCAAGATATGACAAAATAACGTATAAATTACCAAGGGCACATGAGGGAGGGGGGAAAGGGGAGGGAGGGGAAAAAAGAGGACCTGATGCAAGGGGCTTAAGTGGAGAGCAAATGCCTTGAGAATGATTGGGGCAGGGAATGTATAGATGTGCTTTATACAATTTATGTATGTATATGTATGGATTGTGGTAAGAGTTGTTTGAGTCCCTAATAAAATGTAAAAGAAGAAAAGAGAAAAAAAATGATTAGGGCAAAGACTGTACAGATGTGCTTTATACAATTGATGTATGTATATGTATAAACTGTGAAAAGAATTGTATCAGCCCCAATAAATTGTTAAAAAAAAAAGAGAGTGTGAAGACAGATGACCCTGAAAATTGGACGGGTGCACACTTAACTTTGATCTTACAAAATTATTCAGAAATATGGCAAAAAATCCATTTTCAAACATCATGCAGATACACAACTAGATGTTTCTCTCAAAGGAACTATGAGGCCAAGTTTGTTCTAATTATTTTGAGACAGTTTGCTGCTTGCATGCTGAGCCCAGTTCTGGGTCCCACAACTGAAAAGGTTTATTTGAGCAATGGAGACGTTTTCTCAGGGGATTATTCCCACATGGATTCAGGCATTCATAGCAGTTGCCACGCTTCTCAGAGACTCGAGCACAGGTGGCCCACATCACCAGTCCTTCCCTTTGGAATTGGCTCCTGCTCTTTATTGGCTCCATTCAAACAACTGCCATTTTCAACCATTCCAGGTTCTTCTGAACCACCTCCCTAAGATCAGGGCTTTAGTTCCTCTTTGCCTCAAAGTTTCAGGCTCAGTACACTCACCTGGAGATTCCGTTCCAGGCCTGACCTCTGTCCCTAACTACATGAATTGATGAACCATGTGAAAAGAGCTGTTTAAATGTGTTGGTTCCAGTTGATTCTATTCCAACTCTATAAGTATCAAGAGCCTGGAGGCCAGAGTCATGGTAGGCAGTCATGGGCAGGGACAGACAAAAATACTTTAAGAAATGGTCCAAGATGCTTGAAATTTATTCCTAGTCCCATCACCTGCTAGCTATATCAAGGGAAGGGTGGCTTCTTAACCATCGGAAGGAGAATAAGAACAGTCCTTATCTGGAGAAGTTACTGTATTGATTGAAATTATGTATGCAAAGCTCTTAGCTTTCTTGGTACAAAGGAAAGGCTCAGTAAATGTTCATTAAAAATAAACAAATTTAAAACAATAAAAT
Organism: Tenrec ecaudatus; assembly: GCF_050624435.1. Lineage (NCBI taxonomy): Eukaryota > Metazoa > Chordata > Mammalia > Afrosoricida > Tenrecidae > Tenrec > Tenrec ecaudatus. Next base: position 149,174,830 of record NC_134548.1, read on the forward strand.
AAATATAAAATAAATTCATGCCGAGACCAGACTTACACACACACTTGTGAGAAGGTAATAAAAGTTGGCATATAGTAACATGGCAAAGTATGCAGCATATTTCCTGAGATGATGAAAATGTTCTATATTTTAGTTCAAGCTATGATTACATCCACTACCCATCTGTCATTTGGTCATGCCGTGGTGGCTTCTGTGTCGCTTATGATGATGGAAGCTATGCTACCGGCATTTCAAATACCACTAGGGTCACCTATGGTAGACAGGTCAGGTTTCAGCTGAGCTTTAAGACTAAGACAGATTAGAAAGAAAGGCCAGGAGATCACCTTCCAAATAATAACTAATGAAAATATACCGATCACAACATTGTCCAACTCACTTACTCTGAACCCATCAAACATATTTTGGACATTTTGTTGGTAAAGAGAGGCACTTGAGATAGACTGACCCAATATTCAACACTGATGGACTCAAATACACTGTCAATTATGAGGGTGATAGAGGAATGAGCAATATTGTGTTCTGCTGTACATAGGTTCACCACGAGTTGGGAGTCGACTCAGTGGCCACTAAGAAAAACCAAAGTTGCATGATGTACACATTTGTCCAAACTCACCAAGCTGTTCACTTCAAATGGCATGCTTGATTGTGAGTTACGTTGTCGTTAGATGCTATCAATTCAGTTTTGACCCCTAGTAACTCTAAGCACAACAGAACAAAACCCTGCCCCGATCCTGCACCGTCCTCACAATTGTTCCTGTGCCTGGGCCTATTGTTGCAGCCAGGGAGACCATCACCTCCTTGAGGGCCTCCCTCTTTATCTCTGCCCCTCTACTTTACCAAGCATGATGTCCTTCTCCAGGTACTTGCCTCTCCTGACAACATGGTCAAAGTATGTACGATAGTGTCTAATCATCTTTGTCTCCATCTCTAATTGTGAGTTACACTTCCATAAAATTGATATTAAAAAATATGACGCGAAGACAAAAATTGCTAGAAATAGGAGAGTTCACAAGAGGTTCTAGAGGGCAAAAAACACTTCCAGGCAGGGGTGTGGTGACCTAGACAGGCCCATAAAGGATGACAAGGGTTTCAAGAAGTCATTAGGGAAAATATGTTTGCACCATTGGAGCAGTGGAGCAATGCTAAGCTGCCTGGTATAAGGCTGGGATCTCGCTTAGCAGGCAAGATGAGCACGAATTTGGATGGCCTTTAATATAGGCCAAAAGCCTATGGGCTTGGCCCCAAAAGCAGTCCGAGAGACCTCTGGAGGTACTCCAACAGTGGCAAAACACGATAAAGGGTGCCGTCTTGGACGATTAGTCTTCCGGCCTGAGAGTGGGAAATTGACTAAATAACCCCTCTAGGTCACTTCCAGTCCTGCGATTCTCTAATTACCTTTATTATATTCTATATGTTGGTTATTTTACTAAGCTGCAATTTTTGCTAATGACTTTAAATTGTCAAAGATCACATTAGAAAGCACATTAAAGAACAGAAGAAATATTACTGCAGACCTTGATCCTTACTCTTTTCCAAGAGCAGATAAGACATATTCAAACAGTAGCAGAAGAGAACGAGTCATTGGGGCTCAGGAACAATAAAAATGGAAATCTTTTCCATATTTTATATATATACATGTGTAGAGATAGATGATTTGACACATTCCATTGCCAAGATCTGCCATCTGAATGGCACATTATGATTATGATTATTTTATAACAAAGGTACATTTGGGCTAAAAATAATCATGTAATATTATCATTAAAGTGATATTAAGCAAGTGAATTAATGATACTCAGATCTGGTTGCTTCAGGACTTGTTAGGAAAATAATAGATGCCTATTAAAATTATCCAAAGGATTACCTGCAGGTTTCTCTCCTAATGAACCAAAAGCCATCTCAGGCATTTTTAAAAGGTTTTTTTTTTTTTAAAAAAACAACTTTTTTTAATGGAGGACCAAATCAATTTGTCATCCAAAAATATTAACTAATTTATTTAGCATATAAGAGTGACTTGCTATTAGAACAGTGCCTTTTCCCCTAATTAATCATTATCTAAATCAAATCTTACACGCTCATTAATTTCTCACTAATCAAGACAGGAATACAGATGAAAGGAATGGCTGCATTTGAAGCCAGTGGGGAAAGTGATGATTGCTAGAAGAAATTGTCTTAGGAAACTCAGCTGAAGTTCACCCTTCTGTCATTTAGCTTGAAAGAACATGACCTTGCAGAGGGCGTACCTGGGTATCAGGAGCTCTGGCTTTAAATCAAAGACCATGTGCTGGGCTACACAGGCTCTGCCTCTGTGTAAGAGAGGCCAAAATCTCACTACCGCCTTGGAGTACTGGGAGTTTAAAGCCACCCCGAGGGAAGCTATTCTCTATGCCGAGACCAAAAAAAAAAGCATTAACTTTATATCTCTACTGCCAACTGTCAATTAACTGTATATCATTTCATGCCCAGCAAAGGTTAACTCCCAAGACCACTACACTGTTTTACAAAGAAGCTCTTTCTGGACTACATCCTCAATCAGAAGTCAACACATGCTTTGAGAATATAAACTCACTGATGACTGTCAGCCTGCCAAGGTGGGTAACGAACCATTCATCCAGCATTTACTGAATGCCTACATTGTGCCAGGTACTATGCCCAACCCAAGGAATGCAATCACCAACAGGGCACAGTCTCTGCCCTGGAGTGCACAAATTGGTCCAGGAAACAGACCAACCAGAAACTGCTACATCACTCTGAATATTTTACTTGCCCCCATCCCCTACAGCTCAATGTCGCTTAATCCTAATAATCCAGCCTTTCCGGTGCCGCTCATCAGTCCCTAGCATTCTATCTCCACCTCCTCCTCCCATCTCCTTTCACCTGCACAATTATAAGAGCCTCCACACAGGCCTTTCTGCTTCTATGCCTTCTGTCACCCAAGTCTTAGAGAGGGTTTAAGTCTGATCGCATTATTCTTCTTAAAATAAAACCAACCTTGACAAAACCAAACAAACATGCAAATGGAACAGGGGCACATGGCAAGAAGCCTGCCAAGGAGCCTGGTAAGGCTAGAGGTGTAAAGTGACCAAGGCCAGAAGAGGAGGAGCTATAGGAGTCTTGCCTTCTAGTTATCTTTGGGTTGGGTTCTCTCTCACAAGAATGTTCCTGCCAACAGAATGAGGTGAACTCCAAAGGCTTCCCTCCTCAGAATTGCAGAGCTCTCTATTCTTCATAAAGCCATTTCTCCCTGTCTCTAGTTTGCAGACAGTTACATTTGCATGCCTTTCCAACTCTAGATTTAAGTTCCTTGAGAGCAATATCCTTGACCAACTCTCTTTGCAACTCAAGGGGCCTACTGAGGTTTGGGAGCTGTGTCCTCTCTTTGACTTGGAGGCAACACCATAACTTCAAAGAGTTCCCTTTTAAAGGAACTAGGTCAGATTAATCGATGCCACCAGAGGAACTTTTAGAAGTATTTCAAACAACAGCAGTATTCCAAAGCCAAAATAAAGACCTTTATCTCTTCTCTTCTCTCTTTCACTGCCATCCAGCCAAGGCCAACTCATAACAACCCTATGGTACAGGGGAAAACTGCCCCTATGAGTTTCAGAGAATGTAACTCTTTATAGAAGTAGAAAGCCTCATCTTTCTCCATCTCTTTTACTCTCCCTCCCTCTTTCACTTCCCTTTCCTCTCACTCTTTCTCTGCTACACTCATGTGAGCACACACACACACAATTGGTTGTTTAGGTAGGAAGGAAAAAAATTAACAACAACTTGGGTTGGGGAACAACTCTGGCATGGGGATGCAGAATCTCTCAGTCCATCTAGAATTCTGCCAGAGGGACGAAACTAAGGTAAGTTTCCCCTAGCCACTCCACTAATTGCTGTTCTACTCATATGAGTAGCTGAGATCCTGTTCAAGAGATGTACAATTTTCATTTTTAAGATATAATCTGCAAACAGGCAGACGAAAGACATAGCAGCGAATTTTTGTACTTTAGGTTCCATCCACGGGCGCTCTAGTGGCACAGTGGTTAAGCATCTAGCTGCAAACCTAAAGGTCAGAGTTGGAGCCCACAAGCTGCTTCATTGGGATAAAGATGAGGCAGTCAGTTCCCATAGAGAGCTCAACCTAGAAAAGCCTATAGTGCCATTGACTCTGTGCTATAGGGTTGCTAGGAATCAAAATCAACTCAACAGCAAGGAGTTTGGGGAAGGTAACTAGCTCTGAGAGTCTGTTTCCTAAGTGGAGGCCAACCAATTGTCACCGAGTCCATTCGGGACTGGGCATTGGGCAGACACAAAAGAAGCAAAGGACTTGCTTCCTCTTATCTTGGAAGGGTCGAAAGCACTTGAACACACGACTGTGGATATGGGGTGGAGACAAAGACCAACAACTCTGAGCCTTTACGGGGGGGGGGGGATGCTAGCCCATATGATAAGCACATCCTCCTATATATGCCCATTTATCTCCAGAGGCCACCCAATGGCAAAGAGCTTCCAGATGGAGTGGCTTACAGTGGCAAAAGAAGAATGCTGTACAGAACCGGATGTGGCCCTCAGATCTGCCACGGTGTCATCTGTGATCATTGGCAAATGCTCTCAGCTCTGAGCCTGTTTATTATATCCATAAAATAGCAATAGTCATGCCTACATGTTCAAGGTGACTGCATGGATGAAATCTAGCTCTTCTTCAATGTGCCCCAACACATGCCCCCCTTTTCCTGCTTCCCTATGTTGTTCCTGTCCCTGGAGTACTCTTCTCCAAGGTCCAGCTAATTAGAGCCTCTCCTGTTCATAAGGTCTCTCAAATGTCTCTTTCATAATTCTGTCGATGCCTTCTCCCCCACTTAACTACCCTCCTTCTGCAAATAAACCCCATGAGCTGTCATCTCTTAGAAATGCCAGCACATTCTGTACCTCCCTAACACTGTGTTTTGCAATCTGATTTTTATAGCCATTGGTATAGACTTTTCTGATCCTATTAAAATGGATGTTCCTGTGGGCCAGAACAATAGCCTGGCCATCTCTGTATCCCCTGGCATGGCCTCATAAATAGGAGTCACTCGGCAGATGATTGTGGAAGGAATGAACAAATACTCAACTGAGAGCTCGCTTCTGAATGTCATGAGCTCTCTCCTCCATCTCTAGAAGTATCTCGGTATAATCTGGCTAGAAATATTACAGAGACCCGCGAAGGAACTCCTATAGTAGGAAGGAGACCAGATTTTGTGATCTCCAAAGTTTCTTTTCCTCCATTTCCATGATGAGCATCTCTATGTAACTCACCATTCTCTTTACACTCCACTACTCAAACTGGCAACCTCTGACCTTGCATCAGAAAAGCGATGCCCTGCAACCATAAATGTTGAATATGATCTTTTGTCATAAGCAACTGTGACAGTTTCTTTACACACGCTCATCTTTGGCAAGTGTACATCTTCCAGTTTGCATGCAAGGTAAACCTAGAACTCTATCTGTCTGAAACTAAAAAGGCAGGCTGCCTTTTGTTTTGATTTGTTGCTATACAGATAGTTTGACTTCTCCAAAAGCCCCATAACTGCCCTGTGGGCAAACTACGAAGACTAGATGGACTGCCTATTGCCGTCTATTGGAAGCATATCATCATCTTGATCCTACAGATTTGGTGAAAAGGCCATTTGGGTGATTAAAAAGCAAAAAATGGTCTTCCCATGGCTAAAGTGTTTAGAAACAGATTAGTTTCTGGAGGAAATCAAATCCAACAAGTCATAAATTTCAGGCTGAGGAAGGAATACAATAGGTTGTCACTTCTGTGCTGAGCTCTTCTGTTTTGGAACAACTTAGACAAGTCATTTCACCTCGAGGTCCTCAACTAAATGGGCAGGATTCAATTTATTACTTGATATGGCTCTTCTAGCCATAGTCTTTGTAAATCCCACCAAATGACGGGATGGGAACATGCAAATTAGGTTTTTTCTCTTTTCCTGATAGGTCTGCATAAGAAAGGTAGGGGAACATGCTGACAGGATTATGCGTAGTTTTTAACAGAACTGTGATTGGAAAAATTTGGAACTATAACGGGGACTGGTCAATCTGACCACCCTACTGGACATGAGGCATCTCAGAAGCAAGAAAGGGGAATATCATACCACCCTCAAGAAAGAAGACCCAGGAGAGGAGTTTGTCCTTTGGACCCTGAGATCCAGGAGCTAGCAGAGGGACAGAAACATCAGCAGCAGCAGCAGCAGCAGCAGCAGCACTAAGAGCCAGAACTGAGACTGAGAGGTGGCCTTCCCAGTCCACATAGCCATTAAAGCTGAGTGCCTTTGGCAAAAAAGGCTCACTTGCAGAGATGAGTGCCTCCAGACACTGACAAGAGGAAGCTAGGTTAGCTGACCCAGAGCTAGAGCTGAGCATGTTCAGCCCCAACTTGTAGCAGAATGACGTACCTTCTGGGCATTTATTGGCAATGTTTAACCAGGGTAGTGGCCAAGGGGTCCAAGGCTGAGGTGCCAAGACTCAGAGAGAACTATGCTTGCAAGGACAGCTGAGAAATGGTACTCAGAACCGGAAGAACTGGACCCAGAGCATTTCTGATACTGAATTGTCACTCGTTACCTTCCCTAATAAACCCCATAATCATAAATAGGGTGAGTTCAGTGAGGTCTTTACAGTGAGGCAGACAGTGATATGGGAAGAATAGTTGGTGTCACAGTTGGTTTCACAAAGGGTAATGGAGAAGGGGGCCTTCAGACGTGCCTGACCACCCCCTTCATAGGAATTGCTCTCGGGCTGATGTGTCATTCGCCAAAGGCTTTAATAGCAGTTGCCAACCACACCCCTCTCAGGAAACACAGTGACATTTTACAACTGACTTGAAGCTTCCCTAAAATTCTGGGAAGTCGGCCCCAGAAAGCTCTCCTGCCACCCCCTCCCTACCTTTACTTACAGGGATCTCCCCAAAAATACCTAAATATTTTCATCATGGGGGAGTTACTACTCCGGTTAAACAGTTTCATCAGGTAAAAAACTTCTTGAGTAGTAATTCCCTCTTAACCCCAAGGCTAAAATGCTTACAGGCAGTCAGTCCCCCCGGCTACTCACTCAGACTTAACAAACAACTCCAACTTGTCCTGAAGGGTGATATAAATCTGCCCTTACTGGGAAAAAAGAGCTGAACCAAACCCTGCACACAAGTTCTTCATCGCAATCACATCATTTGCTGCATGTGCAACTTTTAAATCCCTGAAAATTATTCAAGCTAAATCACATGCACCTGTTAAGCCTTACCTACAAATTCCACTAACGGCCTAGAAACACAGGAAGGCATCTTGTCCATAACCCAGGGATTGGCAGCACTTGGGATCTTCCTCCAGCACCGCAAAGGAGGCAGGTTACAGGAGCAGTGAATTATTTAATGTGACTCTTCAAACCGAAGTCTGTAACTCCCACCGAACAACCTACCCCTGCATGGGTCTGGTAAGGTAGGGGAAGACAACTGTAGGGTTCACCTATGAGTACCTAGGAACAGGATTCATTGGCCTGCCATCCTCCTGGTTACAAAATCCTCCTGGTTACAAAATGAGTCCTCTGAGAAACAGGAGGAGGGACCTCACTACCACAAAGATTCAGGAGTGGAACTGGTTCTCTGGTCCTGAGATCCCTGTACAGTGAACCTCCTGGATTCACGTGACAGCCATACCACTAGAGGAGCAGCAGCAGCAGCAGCAGAACCAAGACCCAAAGCATTGAACAGAGTGCTGGACTTCCCAATCCACGGAGCAAGTATACCTGAGTGCTTTGGGCAAGAGGCTGGCTTGTGGAGTGGCGTCCCTCTGAGCATTTAATTCGGGGAGCTGGGCTGCTGGTCCCTAGAGGTGGATCCCAAGGCCTTAACAGCAGAGTGGCATGCCCTTTGGCCATTTATTACCAGGCTTGAAAGAACTTTGTAACTTGTCCGGATGAACAACTGTATCCTGAGCATTTCTCACCTGAATTGTAACCTGTTAACTTCCTTAATAAACCCTATAATGTAATCATTAACACTGTGAGTTCTGTGTAGCCACTGCAATGAATTACGGAACCTGCAGGAAAAGTAGAAAGCAAACCCCAGAACCGTCAAATGGTGAGAGAAGTGGGAAGTAGCATGGAACACGTACACAGGGAATCATAGATGTGAAAGAAGAGGGGGGGAACTAAATCTGTGTTTAGTCCTTCTTTATCCCGGGTCAGCCCTGAGAATGGAATGGGATGCAATGCAATACTAGTCTTGGCAGAGCCACAAGCTTACGCAACAGGAATAACCCCCATTTGCATATATGAAGGCTTGCAGTCCTTGACCCATGTTCCAGAAAGTCTGATAGGGAAGGGACTCAGACCAAGCCAAATGCCCAAGAGTTAGCCATGTTTGAGTATGTGAGAACAAGAATTGTTTCAAGCTATGAGCAATGAAATCACCCCAATAAGCACCAGGCCTTAGCAGAAGATGTCTCTCAGTCTGAGCCACCAGGATTTGGCAAGCGGTTTCCCCTCCGGTTACACTCGCCCCAGTCTGTAGCACTTCTGGAAATGCTGTTTAACCAGCTCTCGGGCACATCTTTCCCAGGCCCAATTGCCCTTCTTGCAGAGAAGCTTCTCCCAGCTCTACTGGCTAACCTCAATTTCAGTTTCAAGCCATTGCCCCTTGTAATTACATCCTTAGCCACTGTAAATAATCCGTGCCCTCTATTATCTTTCCCCTTTTCCTGGGATAGGAACCTGTGGCAAGGGAAGCCTGCCGCCTTGTTAGTACAACATACACACTGCACCTGAGCAAAACGCAACCAAAGGGAAATCAAACACACACTCTCGATCCCCGAGTGAGAAGCACCTTTACTGATCTTTCCCTTCAGCTGATCTGAGTGTTGACACCAACGGGCTCAAGTGCTGTGGCATTTATGCCATCTTGGGGAATAACTGTGTAAATGCTCCGGTGATCTTATCCATCTTCAACATAGATCACTGGGTTAGAACTTTTGGATCTGAAGGGCACATTTGATGCCTCTCCCACTCTCACCCTCATTTACTATGAATGGCAATCCCTACTAACTGGCCCTCCTGCATGTCCCTGAAGCCTGGTCTTCCTGGCAATCCCTTTCCATGGGAAAGACTGAATGGAGGAGAAAGTACACAGAGGGGGAGTTGGCAAGCAAATGATAGCACAGCAGCAGTGAGAAACTTAGGGAGTGCCGAATTTGGGGTAAGCTGAGGTGAGAAGCTAAAGGATACTGTCTTCGGTGAGTTCACTTTAGCCTGAACAGAATGTTCTCTGAAATTGAAGAAAGTCAAAGTTATTCATGCAACACATAATAGACTCCAACCTAACCAAACTCACTGCCACAGCATGGGTTCGGAGTGTATAGGGCAGTAGAAAATCCCTGTTCGTAGTAGCTTCATTCTCTAATCCAACTTCGATCTGGTGCTCTCCAGAGCCCTGTGGGTTGCTAGTGTCAAGTGAACTGCTTTCGGAAAGAGACCAGCTCTTAGGACCACAGCGGTTCGTTCAAGCCTATCTGTTTCGTTCACTTTTTTAGTGAGAACTGAAGCAAAGGTGACAGGGTGATATCAGCACTCTGAAGCTGATTCTCCCTAATCATGCTGACCATGCCTGTCTAAGGAGCACTGGATCAAGATGGCTGCTGCTACAACCAGGGATTCCTGGTGGTACAGTGGTTAGACACTGCTGTTAACTTAAAAGTTGGCGGTTTGAACCCACCAGTCAGTTTCATGGGAGAGGGGTGTAGCAGTCTGTTCCCGTGATGATTTATAGCCTTAGAAACCCTGTCGGGCAAGCTCTGTTGCATAGGGCCTCTCGGTATCTGAACTGGATAGCAGTAGATTGGGTTTGGCTGGCTTTTGAAGGCTCAGCTGTAAGGTGGGCGGTTCAAACCCATAGGAGAAAGATTTGGACCGTTCTACCTTGACCTATAACTTACTGACATCGAGTCATGCCAACTCACAGCGACCCTGTAGAGCAGGGTAGACCTGCCTCCTGTGGGTTTCCAAGACTGTCACTCTATATGGGAGTAGAAAACCACCTCTTTGGCTTCAAACTGACCTTGCAGATCACAGCCCAACATGTAACCACGACAGCACCAGAGCCCCTTACTACAAGGCAGCCCAAAGTGGGAATTGACTGGACAGCAGTGGCAGGGGCTGCAACAGTGAGCTAGGGCAGTGATGAAACAGGTTGATGCCATCACCAAGGCAGCTGGAGGTGGGGGATGAGAGGGGAGGGAGGCTTTCTGCCACTGAATGGGAGAAGCAAATGCCTGTGATCGCTGGGCTGCATCGGGTATTCAACCTTCCCACAGCTTCCAACCACTGTTCTTCCCATGCTCTCCTCCTCCTCCCCTGGGCAGATAGGAGACTGTCTCCACAGTCGCCTGGGCCCCCAAAAGCAGCAAGAGGGGAGCCTTTCCCCTGTAATTCCCCTGGGTCCCACATATCTTCAAATGTGATTTCCAGGAGTTTCTAGAAATGCAGGGCCCATCACAAAAATGGTGGCTATGGACCTCGCTCCAGAACCAGGCTGGGAAAACTCATGTGGGTTCCAAATCAGTGCCACTTACAGGGCAGGGAACTCCCTCTGGAGGATGTTCAAGGCTGCCTGGGCTTAAATCACTTCCTAGCGAATGGGCCCCTCCATGAGTTACTCTACCCTTTGAATGCTTAGTTTGCTGATCTGTAGGATGGGGGAAATGAGAGTACCCACCTGGTGGTGCTGTTGTGGGGGGGTTAAAATGAGATGCTACCCATAAAGGGCTTAGCACAGTGCCAGGCTCCATAAATGTTAACGATTATTAGCATTGCCCCTGCCACAGGTGCTCAATAAAAACGTGCTGAGTTGAAATCAGACCAGTGAGAATGACTAGCAGATGTGAAGGTGGTCAGGCTTTGGCCCCACCCCCACCTCTCTCTCCAATGACCGCTGAGTTTTTTTTTGTTGTTGTTGTTGTTGAAAGAAAACGGATGTCATTCTTAGGAGCCATCAAGATGGTTCAAACTGATAGTGACCCTGTGAACCAGAGAACAAAGCCCTGCCTCAACCTCCGCTATCCTGACAATCTTAGCTGTGTATGAGGCCATGGCTGAGGTCACTGTTTCAATCTATCTTGCTGAGTGTCTTCCTCTTTTTTGCTGCCCTTTTACTTTACCAAGCATGAGTATGCTCAAGGGACTGGTCTCTCCTGATAACATGCCCAATGAATGAGAAAAAGTCTCACCATATCCCTTTCTTAGGTGTATTCTGGCTACTACTTCTTCCAAAGCAGATCTGTTTGTTCTTCTGGCAGTCCACAATTCTTCTCAAAGACCATATTTCAAATGTCTCAATTACTCTCAAGTATTCCCTATTTTCCAGATTTCAGGTGCATAGGAAGCGAATTGAAAATACCATGGCTTGGGGTCAGGCGCACCTTAGGCCTCAAAGTGACATCTTTGTTCTTCAACACTTTAAAGAGGACTTGCACAGAGAGACTAGGGGATAGTTATGGTAAACTGGGCATAAAAACAAGTCTGGCAAAGTCAGACAGATAATTTTTCTGAAATAAAAAACATAGCAAGACTATTAAAACTCTATATGAAAGTTGTGTAATGAGCAGGAATCTGTATATACTTAAATTTCCTGTAGATTCAGCAATTCCAACAGCATCCTTATGTATTTTCAACGTTGATTTTTATAAATGTAAAGATACCAAGGCCCCTAACCTTTTCATTTCTAAATTATTTTCAGAATATGTTAGGAAACCATGTGTTTCCAAAAATCGCATACTGAATACTAAGGGGGAAAACTGCAGTAACATCGGTTTTGATTCAATTATGAGGGGCACCTCTGTCCCAAGTGGACTCTGGTGGTAGAATTGGTGGGTCAATTGGGACCTGTTTCTCCAGATTCATGCAGCTATACTGGTCCCCACCAGGCGGCAGTGTGTACAACAACTGGGATAGGAGTTTCCCAAGAAATTTGAGAAAATTTCAGTGGGTAATATATGTCCCACAGGTCACAGATGGGTTTAAAGATAGAAAAATTCTTCCAAAGTTGAACTAGAGAGCAATGCACAATTGTCATGAAAACCAGCCCCTGGAAATGCTCAATTATTACCAAATGGATGTCTGCACAGATTACTAGATTTTTACGATCTTTACTATCAAGAAAGCAACCTGCATGCCTAAATTAAGAGACTCAATTATCTAGTAAACTGAAATTTCCCCCCACCTGCTTACCTAAATGAGAAAAGCTGTTTAAACTCAAGCGTCATTGCTTCTATTTAGACAAGCCAAAGCAAAAATATAAAAGGCACTAAAGATTTAGACCCCCACATTCCACCATAAGCCACAATAATGTCTGCTTATGTAAATAGGATTGGCAATAACACAACCGCATCCGAAAAAAGTATCATTATTGTCTCTGAATGCTAATGTCACAGATGAAAATCGGGGGCTTTCACTGTGATGAGCACTGAATATCCGAAAATATTTACTCTCTGTGTGTCTGAGCCTAGATTCCAAGTGGATCTAAGAAAGAAGAAATGACTCTTTTTGTCTTTAATTAATTTAATTTAATTACAATATGAGAAGACACAAAGGGTACTTCGACTCCAAAGCAAGTTGGGTCCCACTGTAAACCAAAAGGAAGTTTCAAAAGAAAGAAAAATAGTAGTAGTAGAAGATGTTATTTACCTTTATTTGGCAACCTCTTCCAAAAATCAGGGCCAACATATAAATATCCATGCCTCCACTCATCTTCACAATCTGGCAATCAAACATTCCAACATGACCATAACAACCTCCAGGCAAAAGCTAAGGCTCATTAGAGACTACATGCAGGCTATTTTAAAAAGAACTAAACAAAGAAGGAAAGAACTATTAGCCAAATTAATTAGACTGGTCATAGTTTTGACAACTATTACTATTTGTTTGAGCTCAAGTGTCTAGTTCCTTTACTGACCGGTATTAATGACTCTGGGGAGAACGTATATTTAGAGGTTTAAACTGACCCTGTATTTTTTTGGGTTCAAGGTCTCAGGATTTGACCCGTACTCTGTATATCAACCTTCCTGTGGCTATTTAGGCAGCTGATAAGAGGCAGAAATCCCTCTTGCTCATTAGGCCATTAACTGCTGTTAGGCAAAGGGGTTGAGAAGGGGGCTGCTCCCTGGCCCAAAGGAATGTGCCGGATTCCACATATAAAGTCAGCCCTGGTTTGGGGTTAAGAATTTAACCTCAAAAGGCTGACAAGCCATAAATTTGCCAGAGGTTCATATATATGTGTGACTTTCACAGTTTATATTTCCTAGCCAGGTCCCAAAGTCAAAACATGCCCGTGATTAATGAATGGTACTAATTGTTATTCCTGCCTTGAGAACATTAGTCTTTAATCCATAATATTTTCTTTAAAAACACACACTCTCATACCGAAAACTCCCTGGCTTAGGGGAATTTGGATAACTAGTTAGGGGAGGGGGGTGGGGAATAGGAAGAGGAGCCTTTTGTCCCTTTGGGTACTCAAAATGGGACTCAAAAGCTTCCAACTCATTGTGTCTATCATACAAACTGCAAAAGAATGTACCCCAAATCAAAACATCAGGGGTCAAGCAACTACCTGTGACTACACACACACACACACACACACACACACACGGACAGACTACTGCTGAAGTGGGTAAGAGTGCAGGGATGAAATGCCTTCAAGCGCATTTTGTCCAACTTGTTAAATATTTATGCATAAGTCCATAACCTAACAACCTTGGCCAAGCTTGAAAGAGATAATGGGATACAAGACAAACAAAAGATCCCCTTAAGTATGAAGATAAAGGGATAATCTAATTGAAATACCCACTCTTACTTGAAGTCAAATTTGAAACTGGGACAACAGGACCCCATAACCTAAAAAAAAGTCCCCTGATTTTGATAACTTCAGCAGGGAAGAGCAGGCAATAATTTAGTGAGCCTACAAGTTAAGTGTCAATTTGGTTTCACACTAGCAGTACTTCAAAGGGGCTAGCTTCCTTGCCTTTAAAAGAAGGAAAGGCATTCAGTGTAAGAAAAGGCATTTCTAAGAACAAAGATGCGATTTGTATTCATGGAGAATTATGACAAAGTGAAAGAAAATGTAAAATACATAGCAATGACATGGGGTATCCTATACAACAGATCTAGCCTTAGTCTGTCTCTACAAAACACCTTTTAAATACTCAGGAGTTCTTAGAAAGAGGAAGGCAAATTCATCCATGAGTATTTTAGAACTTCTCATTTCCAAACTAACTAAGGAATCAAATTTCGCAGTCTCCCAAGAGAAATAACCAGGTACCCAAACCAAATATGTGAGCGGAAATGGGAAGCCTGTTTTCTCTCCAGAATCACCCAGGCCAGGCGGATATGGAGGAGGCAGAGGGAGATGGGGGGTGGGGGAGAAAAAGAGAAAGCTATAGCAGGAGAAAAGGAGTTATGGCAATAGAAAACACAACTTAAAGCTAAAATGTTGAGGAAAGTGGAAAACACTCCCCTCATGAATCTTTTTTTATATCAAAAGAAACACAAAATCATTCAATAAATATAACAAATCATAAAAACACTGTCTGTTCTAAATTATAACCAGCTGAGAGTGGAAAGGTGGAAGGTGAAATAAGAGGTATAAGAACAGCTCGACAGATGAAGAAGGGCCCTCGGTACATTTGAAGGTACACTGAGTTAGAGAAGGGCTGTGGTGAGAGTGCACAGCTATGGGGGTCAGCATCACTTGGACTTATTATTATTGTATAAAATGTTGATGTGTTTTCCAGTAATTTTCCTGAGATTTGTTAGTTCATAGTAAGTCTCACTGCCACCAGGACCTATTTCAAAAATAAAATTCTATTTTATTGAGAAGTGGAGGGAAGAGTGAATGATTACCTGCATCATACATAGTGTATGGAGTTTTAAAAGCTTAAAAGAGGCCGTCCTAGCCACAATTAGTATCTAGCTTCTAGTCATCTGGAACCACAGAGGAAGGAGGAGAATCAGGAATAGGAGGAGGATATGAAATGTGTGGTATGGCTGCCTCCATGAACAACTACCTCCTTTGTCATGAGACCAGAAAAATTAGATGGTGCCTGGGTACCATTTCTGAAGATTTTGATCAAAGATTCCATAGACAAACCCTGATCAGAGGTGGGAAATGCAAATCATAATTTCAAATTCTTCTGAAGTCCAGATTTCTTGGAACCATGAAATTGAACAATGCCCTGAAACTATGGCCCTACAATAATATTCAAAGCTTGAACCAAAAACATTCTCTGGAATTTTCTTCGAGCCAAACAACAATTTATCTTAACTAGTCAAAAAGGTCTGCTGAGATTTATGCTCTCTGAAGGTCTAGATGGGATGAAAGTGACAACAGCAAGTTGAAAAATTCAATGGAAACCTTCACAGGCCGTGAGTTTGAGGGAAAAACTTAGAAAAGGACAATGAAAATGGTTGCCTAATTGGAAGTATGTCATCAATGTCACTGAATTGTACATGTAGACACTTGAATTGGTGTATGTTTTGCTGTCTATTTGCAATAACCATAAAAAAATAAAATTAAAAAGAAAAGTAAATAAATGCTGGTCCCCATTTCCCCTTCAGGCTTTGTGAGTGAAGCAACTTAACTCTCTCAAAGAACAAAGAAAAGGCAATCTGACAGCTAAGAAAAACCAAAAAACCACCTTCAGGCAATGTTATTAAATTGACCCACAGCACTGATGTTTCAAAGACAAGAAATGACTTCGGTTTTAGAAATTAATGCTTGTCTAAAACCTTCAAAATTCCATGGGGGAAAATAAATCTTTATATCAGAAATAAACTTGGAAGTTTGAAAACGAAGCGAAAAATCTGTTCCTGGAATCAGAAGGGACTACAATATTGGAAACACTGAGCAGCATAGTCCTTCAATGGCTCTTTAAATCTTTCCACTCTGACTTCTGGGAATGGCCCTAAAAACAGTTCACCCCACAATGGTGGCCAAAGAGGAAGCGGTAAACCATTAGGTCCCAAGGGTAGAAGCAAAATTATCTCAATAGATCTTTGCCTCAGACTGAGTGAACTTAAATCAAGGTCTAGATTAGCGCTTCTAAGGCCAAATGGTGGCCGTGTGGGTTATGCATTGCGCTGCTAACCACAAGGTCAGTAGTTTCTTTTTCTTTTTTTCCCCTTCTTTCGGTAGTTTCTTAGAAGAAAAATATGGCAGTCTGCTCCACTAAAGATGTACAACCTAGGGAGATCTGGGGAGCAAGCAGTTCCTCTCTGTCCTACAGGGTCGCAATGAGTGGTCATCAACTCTGGCAGTGGGTAGGTTGGTTGGGTCACCCATTGGGAGGAACATAGACCTTGTTTTTCAAACTAGTCACAAGGCCATTAGCAACGGAGCAGAGATTTTGCCAGCTCTCTCCAGCTCATTCTGTCTCTTATTCTCATTCACCTTCCTAGATTTGTTCTTTCTCCCCTTTCTCTTTTACCCTCTCACCATCGCCTTGCCCCTTTCCCTGGCCCAATAAATTTCTTATGCATAGATATCTGTGGCCACATAGATAAATGGTTCAGACAGCACAAATATGAGAAATCAAAGATGTATCTATTACATGAAAGACACTCTCATAGTTTCTAATCAAGGGGCTTACACTGAGAAGCAGCCCTTCTCAAACTGTTACCTGGGGATCTTACTAAAATGCAGATTCTGATTCAATAGGTCTGGAATGGTATTTGGGAGCCTGTGTTTTTTCACAAGCTCCCAGGTCTAGCCCATGCTGCTGTTTCCCAGAACACACTTTGAATACTCTAGAAAGGAGAAAAGGGAGTAGACAAATACTTAGAAGAGGCAAGCAAGAATCTAGGCCAGAGGAGAGGTATAGTGGGAGGAGGGGTCAAAAGGGAAAGCAGATCACATCTAGTCCTGGGGAATCATGGAGTCAGGAGCTTGTTGAGTTAAAACAGAGGGAACATGGGCCAAAGGGGAGCTAGGAAGATTGTCTAGAGATGGAACAATGACGACATCAGGTGAAACTGTCTAAACAGGATTCTCTAACAAGTTGCTGAAGGTTTGAACCCAAAAGAGCTGAGCTTAAAAAAAATTAATCTATCTGCAAGGAAACAAGTAGCTGGGGAGGTGTGGTGGGATGTACTCTTGTAGGACTTAGACGCTTCGTTTTGATGGAGGATGTGTAAGACTTTAAAGTTTCAAATCTGGAGGCCAGAGATGGCATCACCAGACATGCAGAACATTTGAGAAAGGCAGGTTTGTGGCTCTGTTGCAAGTGTAGCACTGGTGGGACAACCAGATGGAGACGTCCCACAGGCAACTTGGCAACGCTGAACTGGAGATCAAGGAAGAGGTTGAGTTGGAAAGAGATAGGGGAGTCCTTCAAACTGCACACATTATGAAATCATGGGAAGGATGTGAGAATGAGTAAAGAGAAAGAGAATGGAACAGGCAACACTAACGGGTAAGGAAGAGGGCAAACAAGTAAAGGCAGAATCGGTTTTATTTAGAAAAGGAATCCAGAATATATAGCAATGCCACCAAAGTCAAAGGAGGATAGGAAGTTAAGTCAAACACTGCACATCCGGAACATATGTCTCCTGCTCACAGTCCAGTGGGTACAGTTGAAAGATTATGGGGATTTGTAGTGAGACCAACCCAAATGCAAATCCTGGCTCCACCGTTTATACAACCTTTGGGAAGTGACATCACGCCGGGCCTCCGTTTCTTCATCTATAAAATGGAGATATAACCACCTACCTTTCAGGTTTGCTGTGTAGAGGAAACAAGAGATTACATGGAAAGCAATTGGCATATCTCAGGCATTCCATAAATGGCAGTTTCTTTGATCTTCCTTCATGGCCTTTCTTAACTATGCTAACAATCTGAAAGTGGCCACACATGCGACAAAACCAACTGGAGAACAAGGAGTTAACAGCTTATGTGGAATGAAAACAGGAATCCTGATAGAGGCAATCTCTTGAACAACAGAGAAATTAAAGAAACCCTTCACATCAGAGAACCAGATTATACAGTGCCCCACCCACCACCACCACCACCACCAAAAAAACAAAAACAAAATATATCTCTATGGACCCTTAAGAAAAGATCAACCCAACTATACAAGTATTCCTAGCTTTTGCATGGAACCCCATGCTTCAGAGACTAGTGAGCAAGGCTGCAGTTGCAGAGGATTTGAGAGTAGAGCTGCAATGATACCCACTTTTAGAGCTTCCATTTCCCAGAGCGGGAGAACCCTCACCATGGTGGTCGGGGGGTGGCTGGGGGGTGCAGAAGGGCCTCCTCCATGTTGGACTCGAGGAGGTTAGTGGAATACAGATTCTACAGAACTATAATTATAAAAGACTACCCACCGCAAAGACTAAGAATCAACAACTTGCAAGCAGTTGATGTAACATGCTATGGTTACTGGGTGCTGTCAAGTTGCTTCTAACTCCTAACGACTGTATGACTGTATCCGTTATGGGAGTAGATGGCAAGGTATTTTCTCCAGAGGAGTTGCTAAGCTTTCAATTGGCAACTCAGCACTTAACCCTTGTGCCACCAAGGCTTCTTTCACCAAGGCTCCTTTTAAAGGACATGCCTATAAAGTAGTGCTGTAAAAAAACAATAGACATATGCCCCCTCAATCCTAATGTATTTCTCCTCATATACATCCCTATAATCTGTAGGTGGGTGAGTGAGTGAGTGAGTGAGTGAGTGAGTGAGTGAGTGAGTGAGTGAGTGACTAAGGGAGTGAGGGAGTGACTGAGTGACTGAGTGAATGTTTGGTAATGTGTCATCTTATTTACAAAGTCTTGGACCACGGCAATATATACTCAGACTTTCTCATAACCCGGGAAGTTCTTGAAGTCCTTGGCACTTTTACTTAAAGATCACCAGATGTTGGTGAAATATATTCAAAGACATGTCACATATGAAAGCCTGGAAAATATCATCCACACCCATGACTTCCAACTTGAACCTATATGCTGATGAGTCCCAACTATGCTTCTCCTGAACTCCAAAGCAGTCCAGACACTCTTTCCCAGTGATCTCATCTATTCCCTGAGCGTCACTTAACATCTATACTGCTGATAATTTCCAAGTATGTATCTCCAGCCCAAATTTCACTCTTCCGTGGAAAACACAGCCTGAATGGAGCAGACATTTCTGCTGGGATGATTAAAGGACCCCGCAAACTCAACATGTTAATCTCTGAACTAATTCTTTCACCCCTTAAGAATATATTCCCCTTGTGTTTCACTCATGTGTTCAGCAAATGTCTATTGAGCCTCTATCAGGTGGCATGACCCCAGCACTTAAACCAGAAGAAAAAAAAAACCAATACTGGCGAATTTAAAGTATCCCTTTCCTTTCCTATCCAGTCACTGTATCGACTCTACCTCCTGGATTCTTTCAACTCTATCTTCTACTCTTCCAATTTACTGTCCTGCTTTCTCACTGCCACCATCCACTCTCCAGTCCTCCTCCATCTTAACTTTTCCTCTCTTAAAAGGCTCCTCCTCATTCTTGGACACAGCCCAAATGCCCGTGTGTTTCCTCCCTATTGTTCTAGTTCATCCTCTCCCCACTTTCCCCACATTTGTCCTCCAACCATTACAAACTGTTCAAGTTGAGCACATGTGGTGTCATTTTCTCTCTAAACACTGTACTTTGCACATGCTTGTCATGACAGGCAGTAACTAGGTAAGCAGCCCTATCTACATGTCCATAGTCTCTAGACCCTCACACGGATGGCCAGCTCGATGGCAGCCCACACCACGCTGCTGGAGCTTCATGGGTGCCTCTGTGTGGATCCCTTCCTAGGCAGGGGGCTCTCAGCTGCAGTGAGTCTACCTTATTCAGGAGGTCCTAACCCAGTACCTGACATGGAATCAGTACTCAGCCAATGTTGGTTAAATCAAAAAATAAATGAAAAATTTTGCAATGCTTATCCAGAGACAGCAAATAAAGTTCATTGTTAGTTAATTTCCTTGTCTGTGAACTCCATCTGTTTTCCAAACACATCAATATTATCCACAAAAAAAATCGTTCCATGGAACCTAACTTGGAACATGCTTTTGGGTCACCTTCCCATTTCAATGGAGCTTAATATGCAATCAGCCAGTGCTAGAAGTGTGATTAAGAGCTCTCCAAAAGGGATCATATTCACAATATGAGTAGGCCGCCAGTACTTTAAAGAGCACCACATCTTTCTTTGGAGGGAAATGAGGAAACCTGTTAATCGAGGTCATTTTGTGATGCCAAGATGTGGTGTCAATCCAGTTACAAATGGTTTGCTCCATCTCTGAAAAGTTGTACCTCCTAGCTTGTCCCAGTGATGGTTAGGCTATTCTTTAGGAAAGCGAAAACACAGAGAGGTAAGGATATAACATGTGCATGCAGGTTGGTAAAATTAAGAACCTATAGAAATTTAGTGAGTGCTTGCAGGGTTTGTATGCACTATATGATAGCAAGGCTTTCACCACACAAATGGAAGGCATACTGTGAGTGAGTGAGTGAGTGAGTGAGTGAGTGAGTGAGTGAGTGAGTGAGTCTGTGTGTTATCCAAATACCATTCAAATGTAGTCAAGTCTTCTAGATTGTCTTTAGGTGTTCATTGTTACACTCACATCCCAACGTTGTTTATTACAAACTTTTTACAAGGCACTCTACTCACCATGATGAATCAAACATGGCTCCTGCATTCAAGTAGTATAAAGGCCTGGCAGAGGCTCGTAAGAAGCTATGTACTTCAAAAAGCCTGTCTATTCCGTTAAGAAACAGAGGAACCAAATGCAATTGGGTCATCCCCCTGCATTATCGCTGCACATATGCACATTTCCGCATGCAAATGGCCTCTGATTCCTTTCGGTCTATTATATGGTAGGTAACTTTCTGGTATATTCTATAACTGAGGGTCTTTAATCTCTTCCTTACATCTGTCACTCCAACACTTCCTCGGTTTCTCTCATGTAAGCCAAAAATTGACATGAAGTCATGGAGAATACCAGATGCCCTGACACATACTATAAGCACCATTATCCAGACGGGGCTTGCAGGAGAAGGCACGGAACCATGAGAGAGGAAAGTATGTCAACAGAGTGTGGATTGTTTGCTTTTGTTTTCTTCTCTCCTCTATTTCCCCTTTCATTTCATGAATGAATGTGTCTTTTTCAGAAAACATTCTTTTGACAAATTAAGTGAATGTTGTTTATTTCAAAGGCACAGCATTCCTTTCTTTTTCGCCCTCTTTCTTACTTGGGCCTCTGGTTGAAGGAGTCTCCCAGTTGGTCACCCCTAGTCAACTAATTTAAAGTTTTTTCAGCAGACTTGAAAAGTGTGCTTGCTGCTTACAGAAATTAAGGGAACTCTCATGAGGCCTTTTATTCTCCCCAGATAAAGGTTTCATGACTGAAAAAAAAAAATCTACATTTGGTATGTCCTTTTAAATATACATTTAAGAAGGTTTATGTCATAGGTTCAAAAAAGAAAAAGAAAAATACCAGGACACAGAAAAAAAAAAAACACTTACATGGTTTCTGTAACTTGCACCAAATTGCATTCTTGTCACAAATTTAAATACCACAGCTCTGTGAAGCAAAGATAAATATATATACCTATGTAAACGTAGGGCTGCAGTGAGTCGGAATGCACTAGATGACAGAGAGGATGGTTTTTGCGAGTTTTATGTAAATATGTGCATGTGCATGTATCTTTCATTTATCTTTAAACTACTTGAGAGTCATTTCGATAAACAAGCACCCAAGTACTTACCTCTTGTAAGATGTGCATGGTCTATTTCTTCCAGGAAGTTTTATATTAAAGCCAAGTGACATAACCCCAGGTCTAATTTTTGACCTGAAAGAGTAGTTGGTTTTGTTGTTGTTGAGTCTTAGTATATTAGTAATAAATAAACTAATTGCCTATTCGTTTTGTGATCATTTTATTTGCGTCAATACATTTCCTTCACTGAGTCTACAAATAGTTACTAAGTACCTATTACCAGGCTTCCATACTGTGTTAGACAATGAGGCTACAAAGCTGAATATGGTCCCTAAACTCCAGGACAACACAGTCAAAGAGGAATGTCAGTGATCATTATGAAGATGTAACAATTTGCCAGAATCAACACATCTAATCTTCTAGTCACAAACTGATTTCCCAATTAAATTTGTCACTCTAAAATGTTACCTCCTTTTTACTCGGTCCAAAATACATACATATTGCTTCTTTGCAGGAATCTTGAAAAAATAGAGAATAGTCTCAAAACCATCATTTCTGCTGAAAAAATGTGACTCTTTCAACTTTCTGATGCATGGTTGGATGGTGGATGGACGGACGGATGAACAGAGGGACAGAATGGGGGGCAGTTTCTTACATAATGTCTTTGGCTTCCCTGTCCTTTCTTATGGTCACTTTTATTTGTATGTTATCTCCCTTCCTATCCAGTATTTCTCGATATGAGCCCATTAAGCATACTTCAAGGAGCTTAGTGGATTTCCTAATCCCGAACCTAAAGACAATTGCAGCCACAAGTAGGAACTCACTGTCCGGAAGACCCGCAGTGCATTGTGGGCCTCACACTGATTCCTTTTTCCTCAAGAGGAAAAAGACAAACTCTCCAATGAGTCTTTGTCTGGCAACATTCAAACAGGGGCAAAAGTGACCATGCCTTCCTTGGTAAGCAAACTTGATTCATTTTCTTTTTAAAAATGGCAAACGAGCATTTCTAATCATTAGCGCTAGGGTATTCATCTTTAATTAGAATCATTTGAGGTACAGAACGGAAGCGTCATTATTTTGATTATTCCAGGGAAACGATCAGGTTCCCCAAAGCATTTCAAAATGCATTCTCTCGGCTGACATGCTCACCTTCCTTGTTTTTGCTTTCTCCCTGTCATGATATAGCAGAAGGTAAAGTCCCATTACTTTATGCTTGCTCTAAAGCCAGTCTGGGGCTCAGAGCTTGCACTCTATTTTCGGATGCTCAGTTCTTAATGGAGGGCTGGGGATCCAGTTTCAAGCCGGACAATTTGCTAAATATGGGCAGAGGGGTGGGGAATTTTTTTTCCTGCCTGTACTCTCCATTAGACACTCGATTACCAAACACATTAAACTGGGTCACAAGCCCAGCTAGTGGCAGACGAAATGTTGGCTCTTGGGATGGTGTTTTGAGTGGAGTCTCCACACCCATTCTGATCCCAAGGTACAGAACCCTGTGAGATCCTTCAACAGGTCTGTGCCTGCGGCATAGCTTAATCCCCAAATATGGTAATGTCAACATAAGGGAGAGGTCTAGCTGACATTAAAACTCAGAGGGGCTGATTTAAGAGATGGCCTACAGTTGATGTGCTACAATAACTGTTGATTTTTAATGACAGTAAGCCAGTCATAACAATGTTGCTCATTTCAATTTGGTCTTTGAGAGTTCCACATGAATAAGCCCTGCCTGATGGTAAGAGCCACCAGCTAACAGGGCTAATTTTGTTCACACCCCAATCATGTACCACACAACTTGGAGGTAGGTTGTTAAAATGAGGAAGAGGGCATGTCATTGAATGAACGTATGAGAATTCATAGAGAACTACATAATGTAGAAATCCAATTTTCCTGTCGATGCTCGGAGGTGCAGTTCGCACTGTGTCCAACATTGCATCACAGTACTTTCCCTTTAAGATGTTTATAATCTAAAACATACAAATAACCATATGCAGAAAAAGGCTAGAGATCAGAGTAAAAGGAAGCATTCAGAAAAATGTACAAATTCAGCATGCCAGAACTTTTCAGTTGAGCAATATGATCCCCAGTGAAATTCTTTCCAAATGATGTATCGTGTGCACAAGTTATAAGTGATTATCTTCAATTTTCTTAGAAATGAGTAATAAGATACCTCTTAAGACCCATGCTTTTGTATATGCATCAAACACAAAAGCTGGCGTGGCCATTGATAACTGCCATTTATGGAGAAAACAGATTTTCTGTTTTGTCTCACACTAGACAAATCCAGGACTCTTTTCTCCCAGGTTGGTAATCAGCAGGCTTTGCTAGCGCTACAGCGAGCAGCAAACATTGCAACTCTAAACACCAAATGGCAGGATGCTCAAAAGCACTGCATCAAAAGTATGAATACAGCCGACCAGCCCATTAGAACACGCACGCACGCACACACACATTGCACACTGACACCATCTGTGTCACCTAACATCCACCCAAATCTTCTTATGCCTGTATTTCCGAATGCTTACAAAATGGAATTCGTTGCACGAATTAAGAAAACTCTTTTTAAGATGGCGGTCCTATTAAGAGACTTCTCCCTATCTCCCACTTCATCTCTTCAGTTCTTTTCCCTTGTGCAGGCTGGCTATTGTAACCATTTCAGCCAATTTCCTGGAGGTATTTTCTAGCCCTTTTCACCCTGTTTAATCCTACAAGTTTCCTGGGAAGCCTGTTTACTTGTATGCTCCCCCCACTAGACTGTGAGCTCCTTGACAAAAGAAACTGGGACTTAGTCCTCTCTACACCCCCCAGCACCTAACACAGAGTCTGCCAAGACATGAGGAGACTTAGACTGCTCTGGGGATAGTCCCCTCGCCCCCACCACACCGCCCCATCATCAGCCTCAATCAGATCGATGGCTGCCTCTTATTACATCTCTCGACCAATAATCAGGATGGTTGAAAGAAATACATTCAGACCACATTTGGAAGAACCATCTAAATGGTTACAAGTTAGCACACAATAAGATAACTTTTTCAAAGTTTTAATAAGTCACCTGAATGTCTAGTGCAATATCAGAAGGGAAAACCCCTTCCCTTCTTTGTTCTTCAGTCTCAAATAGGACCCTGGTTATATGCTTGTGTGCCTTCGAGTTGCTTACAATTCGTAGCAACCCCATGTGACACACAGTACAACTGCTCAACAGGGTTTCTCTAAGGCCGTGATCTTTATGGAAGCAGATAGCCAAGCCTCCTCTTTTTTTTAATTAAAAACTCTCTCTTTTGTA
Source organism: Tenrec ecaudatus (assembly GCF_050624435.1). Taxonomy (NCBI): domain Eukaryota; kingdom Metazoa; phylum Chordata; class Mammalia; order Afrosoricida; family Tenrecidae; genus Tenrec; species Tenrec ecaudatus. Next base: position 149,199,855 of record NC_134548.1, read on the forward strand.
TAAGAATGTTTGGCTTTTTACTTTTATGTCATTTCACCTCTTTTGAGAAACTCCACATTTTGCCTCTACAGTTGTCTTTTACCCATACAAGCATTTGGCCTTCTGGATTGGTTCTCACATGTTCTAAGGCTCTCCGAAGGCAAGCTCCCTCAATCTTTGGGGAGTTGTAATACTATCACGGTTTATTTGATTTTCTCATTCCCATCCTCCCCCTCCACCACCACCTCCACCCCTAAATATCCCCTGCAAAAAATGGTGTATGGCATTCATAAAGTGAATTACACTTGATTTTTGTTTAGAGAATTTTTTTTCAGACTTCTGTAACATTCCCTTGAGACAATTGGAAACATCATTGTCTGATTACTAGCTCACTTTCCTTGCCTAAAATTGTATCCATTCTTGATTGCGCCTGTGGGTAGGTTAAGCAAAACAAAATAAACAGCTAGTCTTATGAGCTCATTGGCTCTTTTTTTCCTGAAATTTTCTAAATTAAATAAGGGCAAAAGGGCTGCACTGAAAGTCAGTTATATAGATTTTTCTGCCAAATGCTAACTCTGTGGGCCTGGTTTCCATCTGTGGTGCTTTCCAAATTATAAATCCTTAAGAAGAAGAAGAAGAAAGACAGAGAGAGATCTATAGATTTTTTTGGGGGGGGGCATGCTATTTGAAATGGCTATCCTGTGCCTTTGAACACCCGTAACAGAAATGGGAACATGTGACAGAGTAAGGCTAGCGCCCCGCTTTGTAAGTCCTTCAGCACCACAATTTATTTTTTAGGCTGGCTGATTTCAAATACCACTTAGACTCATCCATATTAGCCTAAGAAATGTACCTTATCCACTCTAAACCAATTCTGCTAGTGGCCCAAGTTAGCAGCAGTCAGTCCCAAATGCTATCCCCTCCCTAAGTAAGGCAGGACTTTCTGGAGAATTACTCCTCACTGAGGCCAAAGCTCATTTTATCTGGGACAAAGAATACTTTAATGAACTTAATACAGTAGAGCGTGCAAACTGAACCGGGCTGAAAACTGGAGCTTTAGGAAAGGAACGGTAAGTGGAGTGGAGCGGCCATCACGATGGCTCATAACTATCACATAGTTTTCAGCTCTCATTCCATTTCCAGCCCCTGAACGACAGCAGCAAATTCCACATTATTCTTTGAAATTACACACTTGCCATTCGTAGTTAGTCTGCCATTATCATCTCTCTTCTGAATTACTGATGAGCTCGCTTGCTGGCTGGCTCGCTCAGCACAGGGGCAGGAGGATCATCACCAGGTTTCCCCTTATCTACAAAAACCCAGGGGCATGTGGTTTGGGGCCAGGCCCGAGCATGGGAAATCCACACTGCTCCAGAAAATCCAGGCTCTAGACTAGCACGTGGGGCAGGGCCTGGGCATCACCATACTGGGAGGAACGCCTGCCATGCAGGAGCTGCTCAACACTGTGGGGGCGGGGGGGCCTTCACAAAGTTTGTAGGAAAATAGAATTGAGTGATCATAGCAATTTTCCCATGAAGTTTTTGAAGCCGCCCCAGAGGCCCCCTCCACTGGATGCATTTGTTAAATAAATTTGGAATGGGGGGGGGGCCTTTTGAGTTTATATGGTGAAGCCCCTTGGAAAGGAGTTTCTCCTATGGAGTTTATGAAACACCAGAATGCAAAATCTGTTACAAGTCCCTGTTCCCTAAGTGTGGCCATCTCTAGGCAGGGGTGACTGGAGGGGGGGCGGGGGGCGGGTAAACCCAGGCCAAATCTCATAGACACAGTCTGTGGGCCCTCCCAATACTTTTTATACAGATGCAGCAAAGAGGGAGGCAGCCAGAGCTCGAGGGCAGTGGGGGAGGGGAGCGCCTCCGGTGGCTGCGTGCTTAGAGGGGGGTTGCTAAATGTGTTTCTATGCATTCCCTCTGGGCCTTTTCTTTGCCTGGAGCACCATCTTTACTTCCTGGGTTCAAATCAGCACAATGTGGCCCCAACCCCAACCCCGGATACATTCATCCTGTGGGGTTTTGGCCTGCCAGGGCCATTTTTTACATGATCCACAAAAAAGCATGTTTCTCTGGCCGCAGCAATCTAATTACCACGGCACTTTTCGGGGCCACAGCTTCACCTGTTGTTTCTGCTCCGTGGGACAGATTCCTAGATTGCCCCAGCACACGCCCGCGTGGAGAGAGGTAGTTCTGCCCCGCACCCCTTACCCCTCGGAATGAAATCCTGCAAAACAATATTGAACATATGTGCAAATGTATTTCAGTCCCCCAAAAGGGTGACCAATTACCTTTGCAACTAAAACAGCAGGCTCGCTCGGCTCTTTAGATCCACCTAAAGAAAAGGCTGAGGGCGCTGTGGCTGCCTAGGTAACCCCCTGCCCGTGAACATTCCCTGGCAGCGCCCACGGGGCGCACATTCACGTCCACAACTTGGTCCAGGCACCAGGCCCGCCTCCCCGACTTGCTGAGAGCTGGGATCCAGGTTCTGAGAGAGGGCTGACTGCTCGCGGGTCCCTGGGCAGCGCGGGACGCGGGTCCCATTGAGTGCCTGGATCGCCGAGAGGCGCTGGGGGCTTCCGGGCGCACTTGGGCAAAATAACCTGTTTGAAAAAACTGCTCTTCGAGGCCGCCTCTTCAGCGTCGCAACTTGTCCTAATTGGATCCTACTGCAGGTTTTTCGGAGCCCCGCCGCGGGACAGTCCCTCACACCCGGCCTTTAATATTTATCTGTTGACAACGGCGGCCCTCGGCTAAGGTTCCAATATGACCTCACGGCCCGATCCGAGGGTGCAGAACAAAAGGCAGGCGCCCCTAAACTTTCCTCCACCTACAAACTCACCTCCCTTTCCCACCCCATGCTGTCAAGAAGGCGTCTGCGCCCTGGCAGAAGAATGTCCACTTCGTCCGCCTGCTCCCAGGGGCCAGCCGCCGCGCTCGGGCAGCGATTTTGTCCATCAGCTAAGGGACACGGCTTGGAGAGGGAAAGCTTGGCTCTCCTCATTTGGGGGGCCCTTCACCTCAAAAGTTTCTTCCGCGTGTCTGTTACCTGCCGATGCAGGTTCAGAGAGGCAGTTTTAACTTTGCCTGCACTTGGACCCCGCAGCCCCGAGGGGGACAGAGGGCACAGGGGCTGGCCGCGAGGGGGGCCCAGCGCTGTGCCCCGGCTGAGGCGGCAATTCTGAGAAGTACGTGCCCGCGCGGGGGGCCGCTTCCCGAGGAGGCAGCTTGGACTTGGAGGCGCCAGGTCGCCGGGGCCTGAGGAATCCGCTCCCCCACCCCCTTCCCGCCTTTCCTGGGCACGGGCGCCCTCGGGCAGGCCACCTCGCGACCCTGGCCCCTGGCGGTGTCCCTGACAGCAGCGCGGGCCCCCAAACAGCGGGGCCCGGGCCCCATCCCTTCGTCCCACCCTCAGGGGAGTCGGTTGGGTTCCGCCCAGCCCCGCGACCCCGGCCCGGTGTCTGGCGGCCAGGCACAGGACCGCGGCCCGAGCGCGCCCATTCGGGGTCAGCCACCGCGCGCCTCGGCGCCCCGCTGGGCGCGAGGGACACGCCAGGGAGCCCTCCTCACCTGGCACGGGGGTCTCCGGCACCCACTTGAGGCCGGGCTGCAGTCTCTGGAAGAAAGAGCGGACCTGGTGACAGGTGGCGTCCGGCGGCGGCGGCGGAGGCTGCGCTTGTCCTGGGCAGTCCAAGCTGAGCAGCATCGCCACCGCCAAGCACGCGGTGCGCACGGTGCCGGCCATCCTGCTACACGGGGAGCGAGGGCGCGGGAGATGGGGTGGCAGCAGCGGGCGAGAGCGTTCCTGGGACGCGGCGAGCCCGGCAGCGGCCCTGAGAGGAGCGGGAGAGGACGGCCACCCAGCCGCTGCAAAAGTTTCCTCGCAGCTACCTGGGCGCTGAGCGAGGGCGGGAATGGCTTGGCGGCGCGGGGCGGGCGGGGCCCGGGGCGGGGCGGGGCCAGTAGGAGGCGGGGCCAGCGAGCGGCGGGTCGCGGGGCGGGGCTGGGGCGCGGCGCCGCGCGGAGCCGGCTGGGTGCCGGCGCGGACGCGGGCGCGAGCGCTGGCGTTCCGAGCCTCCTAGGAGCCCTCGGGCTTGCGGGCTTGCCGCTGTTCTGCTCAGGGCTCTCGGGCCGATCTGCTGCAGAGCGGCTGCGGGCGCGGCGTGCTGATTGGCTTGCCGGCAGCCGGCCCCTCTGACTGGCTCGGCCCGAAGTTCCCCGGCCTCACGCCTCCTTCCCGCTGCTCATTGGCCTACAGGCGGGAGGGCTTCTCCCTTTAGGAATGGTGCAGCCTTCCCGGGGTGGGTGAGGGGGTCCTTGCCTAGAGCACCCCTCTCTGCTCCGCCACAAGCCTTACCGAACACCGGTCCCACCCATCACTGGTCCCCAAGCGCTCCAACCACCCCAAGTCTTGCCTCTCCACACAAAACCCACCTCCTCTTTTCCGCGGGCCCCTGGAAGCCCCTGGAGCGGTCTGCCCAGCCCAATGCTGGCCAGGTTGCAAACCCAACTCGCGAACCAGTCACCTTCTGGGGCTTCTGGGCATTGAGCTCCCTGGGACCACAGCAGCTAGTGCAGCCCGCCTGGCCTGGGGGAAGGCTCTGCCTCCAAAGGCGGACAGCCTGCAGAACTGGCAAGATTGGAGCCACGCAAAGTCAGGGAACGCAGCCGACCCCAATATCGGCCTGTGCAAAACATCTAGCTATCCGCCAGAGAGCTTGGATGACCCAAACCATGAAACAAAGAAGAAAGCGAAAGGGAAGGCTTCCAGCCTGTCGAACCAATTTAGAAAGTCGTTTTTATCCAAACAATTGCGTGATCCCCAGCTACCGGTTATTGATGGACTTGAAGTCTGTCTCAAAGGTCTCTTAGATCCAAATGCCCCCACCGCTCCTGTTTATTTTTCACCTTTTGAACGGCACATCTTTGAGAATCAGACAGCTATAGGAGGAAGACATTTCATCGCGGGCTATCTGCTCCTAAGCAGGTATCTCTTTGGTTTTAAGCAACCCCGCCCCGCCCCAAACAAACCTGTGCTGAGGAAGTCAGCGGCGCAATTGTTATTAAGCCCTTGAGTCCATGCAAGTCATAATGACCCTATGGGACAGAGAAATGCCATCTTTCCAGAAGCAGGTGTTCCAAGGAGCTACTGAGTAGCCTCAAACCACCACCCTTTCCACTAGCAGCTGGTTCCTTACCCTTTGGTGGCACAAACCGTTTGTATTTCCTCTGCTGCTAACCAATTGGTTGGTACGTGGAACCCACCAGTCCTGGGAGCAGTCTGCCTTGCAAACCCTATGGGACAGTTCTCCTCTGCCCTACAGAGTCCTTTACAAGTGGGAATTGATTCAAAGGCAAAGGGGGTTTTGACAGACCCCAAAACATCGGAGTTTCACCTGCAAAGGCCGGGTGACCTGCTTCCATGAAGATCACAGCCAAGAATAATCTATGGAGCCATTCAACTTGGTAAAACACCGGGTCTCCGTGAGTCAGACTCAACTCGCCAGCCATGGGGTTATGTTGTTGTTGGGGTCTGGTCCTGTGTGAGAGACACTATGGGATACAAACTAACAGTGGGGATACAGAAATTAATTAACACATGGTCCCTTGCCTCAAAGGTCTACAAGGCCTTTAGGGGAAGGCAACGAAGGACAATGCCAACATTGAATAGGTCTAAATAGTAAAGGGAAATGTAGAGTTCTATGGGGTGAGATAGTGAATCAGAGAAGACTTCCCAGAAGTGCTGAGACCCTAAACCAGTGGTTGTCAACCTTCCTCATGCCGCGGCCCTTTAATACAGTTCCTCAGGTTTTCGTGACCCCCCAACCGTCAAATGATTTTCATTGCTACTTCATCACTGTCATTTTGCTACTGTTATGAATCGGGTAATACCGGTGAAAGGGTCGTTCGAACCCCCAAAGGGGTCGCGGCCCACAGGTTGAGAACCCCTGCCCTAGACTCAGATTTCAAAGACTGGGAGGCATTCAGACAACCAAAGAAAATGGAAGGAAAGGTGCCCCAGCAAAGGAAGCAGCATGCACCCACCACAAATAGAGAGCCTGGTGTAGTCCCCCGAGAGAATAGGTAGTCCAAGTACTGTGAGGAGGTTGGGCAGTGAGAAGAGCTGAGCGGAAATGGTCAGGAAGAGCCAGGTGATAGAGGCTTCCAGCCATGCTCAGGAGCCTGGGAGTCTTAAGGGAAATTTAAGCAGAAGGGTGACTTGATTATGTTTGCCTTGTTGAACGATCACTCCGGTCAAGTTGTGGAGCATGGCTTCCAGCAGGGCCAAGACTCCTGCAAGGAGAACAGCAGAGTCGCAGTGCAAATAATCTGGAGAAGAAATGATAAAAGACCTGTGGCAGAGGAAGATTTGGAGGGGCAAGGGGATGGATGGGAAACTACCACCAGAGTTATTTAGGAGATAGAATGAAAGAGGTAAGAGTGACCTAGTGAGTCTGGGGGATAGAAAACAAGGAGTCAAGAACAGAAGGCTCATCATTTCTTTCTCTTTTTTTTCAAGAAACATTTGAGTGCCAACTGTGTACCTGGCATTCTTTTCCCTCTTCATAATGTTGCCTGGGTCTGGGCCTGCGCCGGCATCGAACGTTTGACAAATGACATATCCACTTTGAAAGAAACACCAATTAAGAGTCATAATTTGCCTGGTGAGTTTGATATGTTCCACCTGTGGAGTCCTGTGACCAAAGGGCAGCTTGGCAGGCAAGCATTGATTGAATTTCACGACCTCGCAGAGAAAGACATGACCTTCCATAAATTCATGATCTTCCAGAGCTCATGCAACTAACTACAAAGGCAACAGTTGTTTTCAACTACTGAGTATTGAGTGCCTTGAAAAGAGGGACTGGGACTTCTTTTGAATACATCATTTTATCCCTAGTACACTTCGTATGCATTAGGGCAGTGCTTCCTGTGACGCTCTGATGGGAGGGGGACCAATGAGGTTTCTGTTTGCTCATTTATTTTTCATAAATATTGATTGGAATATGTACTACAGGAAGAAAAAAATGTGTAACTAGTACATCTAACCCAAGATTTCATGAAGACAAAGTTGAATAGGTAGTGCTGAGATATATTTCTTTCCGTAAAAATGTGAGGTGAGTCAAAAAAATGTATTAAATAGCATGGAGAGTTTAAGGTATTAACAAAACTCATGAGGTGAGATTTGGGGTTGAGTCATGGGCAAACCAGCCCTGGGGTTTGGGGAAATATTTCTTTGGCCTTAAAGCTTCTGAGCAGCTACTTCAGGGCTTGAAGCCAACCTAAGGTAGGAGTTAATAAAACTTACTAGACTTAAGAAGTGGTTCCATGTTTGAAGTGCCTCTCAAAGCCTTCCAGCCCCCAAGCCATGACCTGAATGGTGTAACTCCAGGCACTGAACCAGACTGTTGGGTCAGGGAAGCTGGCAGGAACACTCCAGACAGCTGGCCACTCGGCCTTCCCAGAGTCCTGGATCTTACGGAGAAAAATCCAATTCCTTCACCAAACTATGAAATCTGTTCCATTACATACACTGTCCTGTGCAGATGGGTGGCTGTGAAGGAAGCCTGGCTTTTCTGTTCCTCCTTTTTGTTTTTGTAAACATAAACAACTGTCGTGCCTTTTGAGGTTCCCTTCCACAAGTTACAAGTCAGGCCAATGACTCATCCTTACTCTTCACCTACAAGAGACAATCAGCCCTAGAAACACAAAAGTACATGCTGATTGAGCCAAAGTTCCCTATGGACAATTCCTGATTCTGTGCCTTCTGACCCAGTTGGAAGCATTCAGATTGCACAGTTGAGCCCTGCTTTCCACTTTGGGTCCTGAGAGGAAGACTACCTAACCCAGTGGGCCCAGAACTTTTCTTCACCTTTCGCTTCTAGATTCCAGTTTGAAAGAACTCAAGAATTCCCAGCTGGGGCTTGCAGCTATGATCTTGCTGGAGCTGGGAGGAGAGTCTGGTTCCACGGCTCCAAAAGCAGCATAAATCAAGTTCTCTGGGAGAGGGTTAAGAAAGGGTGTTCAACAGCTGCCGCCATGGGAGGAGCTCTTACACAGCTGTGCACAAGGCCACACAGGCACACACTGTTTGTCTTGGGCCCAGTCCCTTTGCCCCCCAGGTGATGCTGTCCTCTCCTCGTCGCCCGCTCAGGTACATAGCATCTCTCCCACCCCCAACCCCACACTCCAAACCTACTTTAAGAGAAGTTCTCACTCATCCCCTCCCCAGTGTCTCTGGTCCATAGGATATAAGGGGGCTGCCACCCAGGGCTAGGAGTATTTTAACAGAGATCAAAGCTTTAAACCAAAGGAACAGAGCTCTAAAAACTGTGGAATTCCAGGCATCCGCCAGTGGGAAGGGAGTGTTTAAACTGAGGGGCAATGAGGCCTTTTTTGGTGCACCTGAAATCACATCATGTAGACAGTTGCTTATATGTTAGACGGGTGCTGCTCACAGCCAACACCTCTGCACTCCTTGGCATACAGCCACCTTGTCTCCCCTTCCCTTGCAGTGTATGACTCCTTTGTGGGGCGGAGAGGAGAGGAGGCGCCAGGCACACTGATCCCAATTCTCCCAAATGCATAAGCTATGATCAGAGAATGAATTATGGTCCTTTGGGAAAGAGTGTTCATTCATTCATCCCAGCCAGCAGGCCAGTTCAAGGTAAATGGTAACTTTGTAAGTTGAAAAACTTCAAGCCATTTTGAAAATTGCATAATAATCCAGGCAGAATCTGGCTCCATGTGGATGGAAAATTAATAGGCCAGGCTGAGATGCTTGCATTGTGATTGGTGGATGGAGAGCCTCTCTTCAGACCAGGGACTATGCTCTTTTCCCTCTGTAAACCCACAAAATATACTGAGGTCCTTGTGAGGCCGCCTTTAAGACTTAGAGGGGAAATGGGGGGAGGGAAATGCAGATTTTTATTTGTAGCATCTTGTTGATGATTGCATTTGTATAGGAAATATTCATCTGGATTGCTAACATATTTCTTTGTATCCCTGCTCCATTGACTTTTTCTTTCGATTAGACAGGTAGAATGTATGTCTTCCTAATATTCTGTGACTTTTGTCTAGGATATTTGGTGTGCTATAAAAATGGAAAGCCTGTGTAGTTTGGTGACTGAGGGTTTGGTAGCTTTAAATCCAAAGGCTGGTTATGCCGGAGGCACGGCTTTATGTTCCACATGGCAATTCACACCTAGTTGGCTTTGCTTTGAATTATTGTGGACCAAAAAGCACTGTGGTCAAGAGAATGTGTCATATACATATGACACCTTTATGTGTGTATGTGTGTGTGTTGGAAGGAAAAGACATGAAAAGTCAATGCCGCTGGGGAACCCCTGTTCCAAAGCATAAAGGCCCAGAAGAAAAAAGTTCGTAAGATTACTTGTGGGTTCTATAGGCCATACACGTGTGTTTCCTTCCAACACGGCCCTTTCTCATCTCCATAACGCCCTGAATTCCAGCAATGCTTGGTAGAATATTGACAGTCACCCCCACAGATAGCAACCCATCCTACTTCCCAAGCCTCATCTGCAGTGCCAAATCGTAGATTCTACAAGAGTAGTAGCTCTTAAGCAAGGGTAGGGAACATCATTTTTGGACAATACTGGTCAAACATTTCATGAACTCACTGCTACTGCGATGGCAGGAATGACTTCTCTTTGGTGAGGCGTGTGACATTAGCTGCCATTGAGGATTTCAAGGGCCTTATATGGCCCTCTGGCTGGACGGTCCCCACTCCTGTCTTAAGGAAAAGTCAACTCCATCCACACCTCATGCTGCAGCCATTATAAAGGCCATACATTAGGAATCCAGTAGGTTTGGGACCTGTAGATAAAGAAGGGTTAGAGCAACATAATGAGCCATCCTAAACCTTGCCAACCAGACCCAGAGACTTCAATCATTCTTGTACTAATTATCAGAGTGACTCTTACACTTCCCATTAAGGAGCCCTGGTAACGTAGTGGTTATAAGTTGGGCTGTGAGCCTCAAGATCTGCCATTCAAAACACCAGCTACACCTCCTGTGAAAAGTTACAGTCTCGGAAAACCATGGGGGCGTTTCTACGCAGTTCTACCCTGTCCTACAGGGTTGCTATGAGTTGGCATCGACTCGATGGCAGTGCATTTGGTTTGGGTTCCATTTGCCACATTGTGCAGCAATGAGACCTAAAGAAGTAAGATTTCAACTTCCCCTCTAGAGCCCATGCAGTAGAGTGCTACTCATACGAGCAGTCCCTGTCGAGAACTGGTGGTTGGTGTACTCTTTGCTACTGATCTGTGACAAGTTTAGATTCAGAAATGGAGATGACTTGTTTAGAAACTTTTATAGCATTTTGATATTGCTGCCACATGTAAGCACAAGATGAGTGGACCCAGCTGTTGCATCTAATAATTTTTTAAATGACCTTGTACTTTGGACTTCTTCTTTAGTTGTTCTAGTAATTCATTTTTATTATATTTTTCCAAAGTACTTATCCATGGCAGATTGATAATATTTTTCAGAAAATAGTAAATTAAAATGGCCTTTCAGTACAGATAGTTTGAGTACCTTGGCCCCTGGTAGTCACTTAGAAAATGTTATGCAGCATTTGTTGTGTAAAATGTTATATAATGGTACCCTGGGATGATTTTTTCCCCCAAAAAAATCAATTCCCACATTTCCTATTTATGGAGAATTCCTATTTAAATCACAACATAGCAGGGAATTTTCCAGTAATAGGTAGCATATTTGAAGATAAATTTCTACCTAAGAAATTTCTCCTGTGAAAACAATCCCATAAGGACACAATTCTTCTTAGCCTCGCTTTTTATTGAAACAATGCTCAGAAGAGAGTAAATCTGATTTATGGGAAATTTCGCATCTCAGTAGATCTTGGGATAAATTACAGAGTAGAGGTTGAACTCCGTAGCCTTCGAACTTGATTTTATCAAATTTCGCCCTCTAATTGATATCATGTTTTCTGTTGTAAGTGGAAGAGATGCTAGCCGGTGTACTGAAACATATCTTCATAGAGCAATGTGATAAGATCCAGAGGGAAGTCGTGCTTCTTTGGAATGCCTTCATCTCATTCCTCCTTACAACAGGTCAGAAGCATAGCAAGTCTCCCCTGCCATAAATAAACTGCAGGTCATTACTCGGAAGATTTAAGTTCCTTTGGATGACTCCAGACCTTCTCTAATTCCTGTTAAACTTATGGTTAATCCCATATGATTTGTTAGCAATTCTTTGTCTGGTACTGTCCTCATGTTGTTTCATGTGGGACTGTCTTCTCTTCCATATAGTGGCCAATAATTGAAATAGGCCAGGACTAGAACTTAAAAGAGTTGGTTTCATGTTCTAATTTCAGCAACGCTGAACCTTGTAACCCTGGATCAAGAAATTCACAAGAACCACAGTCTCCTTAACTGAAAACTGAAGATGGTAAGGTACCTACTCTCCTGAAGTCCCATCTACCTAGGACATTCTATCTCTAAAATGGAATTTATCCCTCCCCCCCCCCCATATGTTTGGAATGAACTTGCATGTCACTAAATACGCCAAGTCCATTTCAGTTTTACTTTTCTTCCTTTTTTTTAAGTCACTCAGACCAATAGGTAGGACCACGGGGTAAGGAATCTGAAGGAATTTTTTTTCTTTTGGCTTTTAAAGAAACGCACAGCTCATCTCAACAAATAAAATCAGCAACAATATTCCACCCACCACCCCCTCCAACCTTTCTCCTTCCTTCCTCAATATCATACCCTCCCTTTTCCCTGGCCTCTCCTCCATACCTGGCCTTCTCATAGTCATCAAAATCTTGTCTTTGGGTATGTAAGCCATGTTTCTTTTCCTTTTTCTTTGTGTTTTTTCCTATAAGAATGGTATTAATAAATATTTATATTTATAAGATTGACTGCATTAGCTAAACATAATGATCTCTAGTTTTGTGCATGACATTCAGTGTTTAAGAGACTTGCCATTGTTTTTTTTATCGATGCCGAATATTCCGTTGTATGAATGTAGCAGATTTTTTTTATCTATCACTCTGTAATTGGAGTTTTGGGTTTGTCCATGTTTTTACTATTATGGAAATTGCAGCAATAAACATAGGTGTGCCTATGTCTTTTAATGTTGTGTTTTTGCTTGCTTTAGGGTACATACCCAGTAGAGAGATTCCTGGATCATAAGATTCTTGCATTTGCAATTATTTCAGAAAGTGCCATAGTGATATCCAGAGCCCTGGTAGGATAGTGGTTACACATTAGACTACTACACACAAGGTCAGCAGTTCGAAACCACCAGCACTCTACAAGAGAAATATAGGATTTTCTACTCCCATGAACACTTACAGAATCAGAAATTCATAGGGGCAGTTCTACCCTGCCCTACAGGGTCACTAAGAATTGACATCGACTTGATGGCAGTGAGTTGAGTTTGATACTGATTTCCATAGCAGTGGTACAAGCCTACAGTCCTACCAGCAGTGTAAAAGTGTCCCAATCTCTTCTCATCCTCTCTAGCATTTATTGTTTTCTGTTTTATTGAATTTTGCTTAATGTGATAGTATGAGGGGGTAACTCCTTGTTGTTTTAATTTGTATTTATCTTATTGCTAATGGATGTAAACATTTCTTCATATGGTTGTTGGTTACCTGGATGTCATCTTTGGTAAATTGCCTATTCAGGTCTTGTGCCAATTTTTGGATTGGAGTATTTGTATTTTGCTTGTTAAGATTTTGGAGTTTTCTATAGTTTTTGGAGATTAGCCATTTACCTCATGTATTATTGCTAATATTTTCCCCAATCTGTCAGTTTTCTGTTAACTCTTAACGAAGTCTTTTGATGTGCATCAGTGTCATATTTTTAACAGGTTTCCAGTACTTTATTTTGTCTGTTTATATAATGTATAGTATAGATATCTTTCATTATGTACAGTACTGTGTTTATGCTTTGTATTTGAGTCCCTATGTCCATTTTTAATGATATGTATGTATCATTAAAAATGGAGTGTGATTTATAAGAAGGTCTTCAATCCCTCATAGGTTCATTTTTGTACATGGTATGAGGTATGGGTCCGTGTAACTGAACTGCTTAAGGGAAGGAATTTTATGCTTCTTTCTGTACCCAGCATCTAACACAATGCCTAGAACATAGTAAGCCTTCAGTACATATTTGCTGAATGTGTGACTGAATGCATCCCTCATGACACAGACCCCAGGAATGGTTTCCAAGAACGCTCCCAAGTGAGAAATCGAGTAATGCTCTTTTGGTTCAAAGTATTGTATACAACACATATAATATTAAAGAGTCTTATTTCTCTCCTGCCAAGCAGGATTCTCTTTTTGTTACCATCGAGCTGATGCCATTGAATCAGTTCTGACCCATAGAGACCCTATGCACAACAGAACGAATCACTGCATGATCCTGTGCCACCGTCCCAATTGTTCCTATGCCTAAGCCCATTGTTGCAGCCACTGTGAAAACCCATCTCCTCAAGGGTCTTCCTCTTATTTGATGGCCCTCCATCTTCCTAAGCATAATGTCCTTCTCCAATGACTGGTATCACCTGTCAACATGTCCAAAGTATGTAAGATGAAATCTTGTCACCCTTGTCTCTAAGGAGCACTCTTAGCTGTACTTCTTCCGAGCCAGATTGGTTTGTCCCTTTAGCAATCCATGGTATTTTCAATATACTTCTCCAGCGCCACAATGCAGATACATAAATTCTTTAGCTTTCCTTATTCAATATCCAACTTTCACATGTATGTGCAACAATTGAAAATACCCTGGCTTGAGTCAGGCATGCCTGAGTCCTCAAAATAACATCTTTGTTTTTCAATACCCTAAAGAGGTCTTGTGCATGCAGCAGATTTACCTAATGCAATGTGTCCTTTTATCTCTAGACTGCTGCTTCAATGAGCACTGATTGTGGATCCAAGCAAGATGAAATCCTTAATGATTTCAACCTTTCTCCATTCATCAAGACATTCCCTATTGACCCAGTTGTGAAATTTTTTGTCTTCTTTATAGTGAATCATAATCCATCCTGAAAGCTGCCATTCTTGACCTTCATCAGCAATTGCTTCACTTTCAGTAACCTAAGTTAAATTGTTTTGCATATTACAGGTTGTTTATAGGCTTTCCGCCAATCCTGATGTTACATTCTTTTTCATATAAGCCAGCTTCTCCAATGATTTGCTCAGCATATGGATTGATAAGTATGGTGAGAGGACATAGCCCTGAAGCATATCTTTCCTGATTTTAAACCATGCAGTATTATCTTGTTCTGTTTGCACAAGTGCCTCTGGATCCATGTACAAGTTCCATGTGAACACAAGGAAATGTTCTGGAATCTCCATTCTTCTCAAGGTTATCTGTAATTTATTATGGGCCACAAAGTTGACTGCCTTGGCACAGTCAATACAGTACAAGTATCTTTTTGGTATTCTCTGCTTTCAGGGAAGATCCATCCACGTCCTCTTCTGAATTCAGCTTGAACCTCTAGCAGTTTTCTGCATCCATTGTTGAATGATGTTTCACAAAATTATTCTTGCATGTGATATCATGATATTGTTCTATAGTCCGAACATTATGATGGGTCAACATTATTTGGAATGGGCATAAATATGGATTTCTTTCAGTCAGTTAGCCAGTAGCTGTCTTCCAAACTTCTGGCATAGACAAGTGAGTGCTTCTAATATACATAATATTAAATATTCTTATTTCTCTCATCTCAGATAGGATTCTGTAAAGTGTAAATGGTTTGTACTCAGCACTGTGCATTAGGCATTCAGCTGCTACAAAAAGACCAGAAAGTCAAACCCACCATGATTCTTCAGGAGAAAGATGAGGCTGTTCCTATAAAGATTTGCAGTTTGGGACACAATATGTGCCAGTTCTACTCTGTCAAATAAGGTCACTATGGGTCAAAATCAACGGAATGGCAGTGAGTTTTGGATTGACTAATCAAAGGTTGTTAGAATTCATTCAACAGTACTGAGAAAAAAGGTCCAGAGATTTGCTTACATTAGAATTGTTGTTGTTGTTGTTAGATGCTGTTGAGTTGTTTCTGTTGAGTTGGTTCCAACTCATAGCAACCTTGTGTACAACAGACTAAAACATCAGGCTTTGCCATTCTCACAATCATTGCTATATTTGAGCCCATTGTTACAGCTGCTGTGTCAATTCATCCCACTTGAAGATCTTCCTCTTTTTAGCTGACCCTCTGCTTTACTAAGCATGATGTCCTTCACCAGAGACTGGCCCCTCATGATAACATGTCCAAAATACATGAGAGAAAGTCTTGCCATCCTGGCTTCTAAAGAGAATTCTCACTGTACTTATTCCAAGGAAAATTTGTTTGTTCATATAGCAGTTCAAGTTATAGCTAATAACTCTTCACCAACACCATAATTCCAGGTCATCAAATCTTTGGTCGGCCTTATTCCTTGTCCAAGACCATGACTTGAGTCAAGCACACCTTAGTCTTCAAAGTGACATCTTTTCACACATTAAAGAGGTTTTGCACAGCAAATTTTCCCAATTTAATTTCATTTCCTGGCTGTTTATTTCATAGACATTTGTTGTGGACGTAAGAAAAATAAATTTTTTGCTTTGATATTGTAGCTAAGAAAATCCTATGAAACAATTCTCTGTAACAGGGCTCACTATGAGTTAGAATTCACTCGAAAGCAATGGATATCCAGGAGGATATAATGTAAGTTTTAATCAATATCTCATGAGTACAGATATAAACAAACATATGTACTTGTCATGATACCCAGAATCTAAATCAGACAGTAAAAAAAAAATAAGTCATAAGAAGTTGGTGTTGCCTATTGAAATAACCCAAACTTTGATATTTACTCTCTTAGATTGTAAAGTCCTAAAGATAAGAGGCTATGTTTATCTATACCTCACAGCATGGAGGTCTTACAGATTTTTATATTGTTTAGAAATAATGGCACTGGACTTGTTAGGATAGGTTTATTATTTAGTTTTCTTGATTTAAAACCGTTGACAATCTTTGCTGTGGAAATTATTCTAATTTTTATCGCATATTTCCCTGCTTTATAAACAAATTATATAAACTCTAACCTGTCATTCATGCTGTTTTATTATATTGAATCTTCCCCTACTGTGAAGGTTAATGTCATTTGTCAATTTGGCTAGGCTATGCTTCTCAGTGGTTTGGCAGACATTGGACTGATTGCTCTTCTATAATGTAATATAATGTAACCATCCTCCATATTGTGATCTGATGTAAAAAACCTATCTGTTTCTTTGGAAGTGTGACCTACATTCAATATATATGGACACTCTGGCAAAGCGCTCACTTTCTCTCAGTCTTGCATCTGACTTGTCATCCTCTGGATCTTGGTATGTGAGCCAGAAGCTTGCCCTCTGACCTGCCAGTTTTGGGGTTGTCAGCCCCTACAACCACATGATTCAGGAGACTCCTCCAGCCTGATGCCTGACCTATGGATTTTCAACTTGCAAGCTTTTATGACTGCATGATCCATTTATGTGAAATACATCTCTCTATTGAATGCTTCAGAATTTTCATGGGACATAGGCACTCAACTTTTATAAACATATTTCAATCATTTTGTTCCTTTAGAGAACTCAGACTAAGATATTTGGCACGGAGGGTAGCTCGAGAGGAACAAGTCTTAAGGACAAGTTTTGTGAATTCATTCTCAAGTCTATTTATACTTAAATACACTGATGATATTAATCCCAGTAGTGAAGAGGGCACATGCTATGAGGTGGCAGCAGAAATATAAAATATCACCACCATGCAATCAAATATTTGTGAGAAACAGTGATGTTGTATTTGCTGTCTTTCTGCATTTCTATCAAACTGAGAAGTATAGGGTTGCTGGCTGCTTGGTTTTGCTTCTGTTAGACAAAGTGGTCAAAGAGAGCATGAGCTCAGTACTTCAGAAGCATAGATGAAGTGGCTCATAAAAGATCTGAATGTCACCACTTAGCCCTGAAAGACTTACTTCTTAGAGAAACAAAGCAGATATTGGGGGGGGGGGTAGGGGGAAGCCCAGAGTCTTATTGTAGGAGTTATTGGATTACAATATCTATTAAGTTTTCTCAACCTCTGATAGTGTCTGAAGTTAAAATAAGGACATTGATTAGGAAGAAATAGGATCCTGCAACTTGGACTGAGGGTATATGGACAGGTAATCAGAAATTTGGGAACATTGAACCTGTATATTTTGTTTAAAAAAACTCCTGCCAACTTCAATAAGAGGTTACCCTATCTTTAACTACTAAGTCACCTTTACCAGTAAAACCATCATCCCTTGAACACCCAGCTGATTAAATTAATCCAGTTGTGCCTGAAGAGGCTTTGCCTGAAATATCACCTGGATAGTTCCTGGATCATCACTTGAGACATTGCCTCAGGCAGATGTCTTATAATATATTGCCGAGTATACCCAGAACCCACCCCCACCACACATTTTTTTCTTTTAGACCTATGATCCAAAAGAAGGTACACTGCACTCCAAAAGAACTGATTCATGTTCCTAATATGTACAAATAGGAACATGGGTATATGTATGGAAATAGCTAGCAGAGGTGTGGTTAAGTTTGCAAAGAACATAAAGTTGGATCATTCTGAGTTTATTGATATGGACCCACTATGCAGAGATTTTCCATTAAATGTTTCAGCTCAAGAAGATAGGAAAGGATCTAATAGTTTATTTTGTTGGTCACCTGAAGGACTAAGCAATGAGAGGTCCTGGTGGCATAATGGGTTACCCATTTGGCCTGCTAACTGCAAAGTCTGCAGTTTGAAAGCACCAACTACTCCATGGGAGGAAAATGAGGGTTTCGGTTTCTGTACAGATTTACAGCCTCAGAAACCCAAAGAGGCAGTTCTACCCTGTCCTATGACTCAGAATTGATTCAATTGCAGTGAGTTTGGGTTTTGTTTTTTTACATTACATCAATTTGAAATTCCAGACCTACCTTAGTATATAGTAGAAGAAGATATCCACAAGGTCAGGGAAAATGGCACATTAGGGTGAATTCATCAGTTTGGATCCAGAGACCAACTCATAGAGTGCCCAGAAAGCACACCTTTTGCCACAATGGTGAGTAACAAATTAAAGGGTGTCCCAGCACCCTTAAAGGCTGCTGTGATTACTGTTTTATGTAAGACAAAATTGCCCGTGGAGACAGCTCTAATAAGACACCTAACTACAATGGGGCTGATTGTACCCTATGATGGTAGGGACCAAGTGAGCCATTTAATAGCTAAAGACAAAGTTCCCATGACAGCAGAATCACAGCAAGAATCAGAATAGTCTAACACATGAATGTATGGTACTGACTACTTAGTCATGGTGTCCCTAGGTGTGAAATAAATGGGAAATAAATATTGATTGATCTGTATAAACAGAATAATTCTAGGTCAAATAATAGAATAATAGAGTCTAACTTGAATCAACAGAATAGAGTCACAGCCTTTCAACCAGCTTAAACACCCACAATTTTTTTTAATAAAGGAGAGGTCAGCTCCCCTCAAAGAAAGGCCCTACTACACTGCCAAATTGTTATACTGTTACTATTTTCCCCCACCCTTCCTCAAAGGGATTTACAGCCTTTTACCAGAGTGATTGTTCATTTTGGGAAAGGAAATAATAGGACTTTTTGAGGATTACTGGAAACTGACTCTGAATTGACACTAATTCCAAGAGACCCAAAATATCACTGTGGGCCACCAGCCAGAGAGGGGGAATGTGTAAGTCAAGTTATTAATCAAGTCAGTTCAGGTCTGTCTCACGATGGATCTCCAAATCTATCCTGTAGTGATTTCCCCAGTTCCAGAATGCATAATTGTAATAGTATACTCAGCAACTGGCAGAACCTTTATTTTCAATCTCTGACATATGAGAAAGGGCTACTGTGCTAGGAAAGGCAGTAGAAGCCATTAGGACTGCTCCTACCTAGAGGAATAGTAAACCAAATGTAATACCAAATTCCTGGAAGAATTGCAAAGATTAGTGCTACCACATTCCTGGGAGAACTGCAAAGATTAGTGCTACCATTAAGAGTTTGAAGGATGCAATTTTTGTCCCATACCCATTTAATTCATTATTTCGTATATGCCAACAATTAATAGATTTTGGAGAAGACAGTGGATTTTTGAAAACTTAACCAAATGGTCAGTCCACTTTCAGCTACTTCTTCCAGATGTGGTTTCATTTTTGAGCAAGTTAATGCATAACCTAGTACCTGGTATGCAGCTATTGATCTGGCTAATGATTCTGCTCCCTGCCCCCATAGCAGTTCCAAGTGATCATCAGAAGTAGTTTACCATCAGCTGGCAATGTCAGCAATACACCTCTCCTGTCCTACCTCAAGTTATATTAACTCCCCAGCCCTATCTCCTAATTTAGTCTGGATCATCAGGAACTTGATCCCCTTTTACTCCACAGGATGTCACACTGGTCCATTTAACTATGCCAAATCATAGTGGAAAGACATAGAAATTATTCTAGTCTCACTGATGATTAGATATTTGTGTGCTCTAGAGTGGGCTATTTCACATCTGATAAAAATTCAGATATCTTCCACTTTAGTGAAATTTCTAGGAATCCAATGGTTTGAGGCATGATGAGCTATTCCTTCTAAAGTGAAAAACAAGTTGTTGTATCTGGACGTCCTACAAATAAATAGGTTACATAATGTCTGTTGATCTTCTTTGGATTGTGGAGGCAATATTTTCTTCAATTGAGTGTTTTAATCTAGTCTATTTTATCAAGTGACTTGAAAAGCTGCTAGTTTTTAATTCGTCCCAGAACAAAAGAAGGCCAGTCACTCTGCCCCTTGGGTCATTTGATCCAGCTGGTGAAATGATATTTGAAATATCAGAGGCAGATAGGGATGTAGTTTTGGAGTCTTTAACAGGACCCTACTGGCGAGTCTCAGTACAGGTCCTTCAAATTTTGGCAAAGAGTCTGCTATCCTCTGTAAATAAGTACTCTCCTTTTGATAGTCAGCTTTTGGCTTGTTACTGAGCCTAAGTAGAGACGGAATGCCTAAAATGGGACACCAAGTCACCATGCAGCCTGAGTTCCCCATCATGAACTGGGTGTTATCTGACTCACAGTGTTATAAAGTTGAATACGCAACCAGCACTCTTTCATTAGATGGAAGTAGTATATACAAAATCGGGCTCAAGGAAGGCTTGAAGGTACAAGTAAGCTTCTTGAAATAGTTCACATGTCTATAGTCTCCACTCCTGTAATATTACCTTCTTTTCTCAGTCTGTACCTATGGCTTCATAATTCCGTATGATCAATTATTGGAGAAGAGAAAACGTATGGCTAGGTTATAGGTGATTTTGTTCAATATGCAAGCAACACTCTGAAGTGGACAGTGAGAGAATTTTAGCCATAGTCTGTGACTTCCCTGATGGACAGTGCTGAAGGAAATTATTCCCAGTGGGCATAACTTTGAGCAATGCACTTGGTCATTTATTTTGCTTGGAAAGAAAGCTAGCCAGATGTGCAATTGTATACTGATTCAAAGAATGTGGCTAATGGTTTTGCTGGATAATCAGTGACTTGTAAGGAAAATAAGGGAAAATTGGTGCAAGGAGGTATGGGAAAGAGGTATATGGATAGACCTATGGGACAGATAGCTCAATGGGGCAAATAAGTGAAGATATCTGTATCTCTTATGAATGTTTATCGAAGATTAACCATGATAGAATCAGATTTCCACAATCAAGTGGGCAGGATGATGCATTCTGAAACAGGTCATCCTCTTTCCTCAGTCACTCCCACAATTGCTCAAAATGGACTCAATGAACAAAGTGGTCATGGGGGCAGGGATGGTTATGTGCAAGCTCAGCAACATGGACTGCCATTCACCTAGGCTGACTTGCCATAGCCACTGCAGTGGGCCAAATTGCTCTTTGTGGTTTCCTGTAAAGAAACCATTTCTCAGGGTGATTGATCAGCAATTTGATGGCATGTTGATTACAATGGACCAGTTGCTTCATGGAAAGGGCAGCATTTTGTTTTTACTGGAACAGATACTTACTCTAGATATGGATTTACCTTCCCTGGTAAAGCATGTAAAATGCTTCTTCCACAATGTTCATCCTTGGACTTGCAGAATACCTTATCCATTGCCATGATATCCTACACAGCATTTTCTCTGATCAAGGAACTTTCTTCACAGCAAAGGAAGTGTAGCAATTGGACAATGCTCATGGAAATCACTGGTCTTAACATGTTCCCTGTAATTCTGACATGGCTAGATAGCTAGAATGATGAATAACCTTCTAAAGACACAGCTACATAACAATATCTTACAGGGTTGGAGCACTATTCTCCAGGAGGCTGTTTATAGCTCCACCAGAGTCCAAAATTTGGTATTGTTTCTCCCACAGCTAGCATTCATAGGTCGAGGGACCAAGGAATGGAAATGGGAGTTGTGACATTCAGCAATACCCCTAGTGACCCACTCACAAACTTTTTTGTTTCCTGTCCCCATGATTCAATGCTCTGTGGGTCTAAAGGTCTTAGACCCAAAGAAAGAAATTCTCTCACCTGGAGACACAACAGCAACTTTATTAAACTAGAAGTTAAGAATGCACCAGACAATTTTGGCTCCTCATGCCTTTCATACACCAGGTAAAGAAGGGAGTTACTATACCTGGTAGTATGCTTGACCCTGAGTACCAAAGGGAAATTGGATTGATATCATAGAGAGGAGTCCCTGTATTCCAGACAGGAGCTCCCAAAGCACATATCTTCACACTACCATGCCTTTTCATTAAAGCAAACTGTGGTGAAGAAAGCATATTGTGTGCAGCTCTAAAAAAGAATAGCGTCTGTGGTCTTAAAGGCTTTTATTCAAACAAGAACCATCTAAGTGAGGCCTCAACTGGAGGAGACCCACATGGAAGAAACATACCAGCTTGTATGATCCAAAGATGACAAATATCAAAACTAAAATAAGATGGGGGGGGAAAATATCAGAGGTTTAATTGTGAATGCCCAAGTTGTAGAAGACTATAGAGGACAGTGGGAGCCTACTCTACTGAGAATCTAAGAGGATTAGGTCTCTGACTGTTCCCCTATGAACACAGTAGAAGGACTTACTATCAGACAGAGATTATTGTAACCTTGATTATGGTGTATGGAACTATGGTGTCATATGGTATCATTTGATTTCCCTCTTGACCTATTCTGAGTTTGTTCTAGTTTTAAATATTTCATGCTTGTTTCTTGAGAGAGATGTCATATATATATATATATATCTTCTGTTTTTTTGTTTTGGGAATGTTTCCTTACAGAAGGGTTGGATATATAGAAACAGCCATTGATGTAAAAACTTATCTGAAATGGGGGGAAGTTTAGGAGAATTTAAGGTCAAATAATAATTATGAGAGGGTGGGAGGATGCAATAAAAATGATCGTGGTGATGTATATACAACCTTAAAAAAATACAACTGACCTTCCCGACATGATCGCTGAAGACAAATATGTGCATAAGCAAATGTGGTGAAGAAAGCTGATGGTGCCCGGCTATCAAAAGAAATAGCTTCTGGGGTTGTAAAGGCTTGCAGGTAAACCAGCAGCCATCTAGTTCAGAAGCATCAAAGCCCACATGGAAGAAGCACACCAGCCTGTGTGATCATGAGGTGTAGAAGGGACCAGGTATCAGACATCAAAGAACAAAATATCATATGTGTGGGTGCCCACGTTCCCGATATGATCACTGAAGACAAATGTATGCATAAGCAAATGTAGTGAAGAAAGCTGATGGTGCCCGGCTATCAAAAAACATAGCGTCTGGGGTCTTAAAACTTGAAGATTAACAAGCGGCCAGTAGCTCAGAAGCAGCAAAGCCCACGTGGTAGAAGCACACCAGCCTGTGTGACCACGAGGTGTCAAAGGGATCAGGTAGCAGGCATCAAAGAACAAAAAAACCATATCATTGTAAATGAGGGCGAGTGCAGAGTGGAGACCCAAAGTTCATTGGTAACCAACCGGACATCCCCTTACTAAAGGGTCACGGGGAGGAGACGAGCCAGTCAGGGTGCAGTGTAGCAATGATGAAACATACAACTTTCCTCTAGTTCTTAAATGCTTCATCCCCCCGCTCCCCCACTATCATCATCCCAATTCTACCTTACAAATCTGGCTAGACCAGATGATGTACATTGGTACAGATAGCAACTGGAAACACAGGGAATCCAGGACAGATGACCCCTTTAGGACCAGTGGTGAGAGTGGCGATACCAGGAGGGTGGAGGGAATGTGAGGTGGAAAGGGGGAACCAATTACAAGAATCTACATATAACCTCTTCCCTGGGGGGTGGACAACAGAAAAGTGGGTGAAGGGAGACCTCAGACAGTGTAAGACATGACAAAATAATAATAATTTATAAATTATCAAGGGTTCATGAGGGAGGGGGAAGTGGGGAGAGAGGGGGGAAATGAGGAGCCGATATTAAGGGCTCAAGTAGAAAGCAAATGTTTTGAGAATGATGATAGCAACAAATGTGCAGACGTGCTGGACACAATGGATGGATGTATGGATTGTGATTAGAATTGTACAAGCACCCAATAAAATTATCTTTTTAAAAAAAGACACATACTCAGTATAATCAAAACTTTTGTTTCAGCAGGGCCCTTTGGGTCTCTGAGAAAATTTGTGGAACCATTCTCAGGGTGTTTTTTAAAGCATGAAATTTCATCGAATAAATGGGTGTATAAGCAAAAAAAAATACAACTGAACTATGTAAGTATATGATATGTGAATTGTATCACAATAACACTATTGGGAAAATATTTATCAACTTGTCTAAGTTATGTGTCATTGGTTAGCAATAAAACAATGATTGCATTAAACTGGTTGTTCTTCTGTAATGTAATCATCCTCCATACTGTGATCCGATTTGAGCAATCAATCAGTCGAATAGATACCCATTGGAAAAGCAATCAGTTGAAAGTCAACTTCCTTGGATGTGTGGCCTGAATCAAATTAGACTCTTAGGACTCACTCTCTCTTAATCCTGCATCCCGCTTGTGTGAGCTCTGGTTCTTGGAACATGAACCAGCAACCTGCCCTCTGACCTGCTGATACTAGGATTTGCCAGCTCTCACAGCCCCTTGAATCAGCAGCTGCTGCTTTAGGGGTTTTTTCAGCCCTTGCAGCCACGTGAGTTAGGGGAAGTTTCCAACCTGATGGCTAATCCTTGGATTTGGAACTTTCCAGCCTCCATACTTGCACGAGCCATTCCTGGAAATAAAGGAACAAACATGCAGATAGCTAGATATACACGTATATACATATATATTTGTTGATTTATACATGAGTAATAAATATGCTTCACTGGCTTTGTTCCTTTGAAGAGCCCAGTGTAAGACACATACTATGTTGTGAATGTACAGAAGTGTGAGACATTGAGCAAATCCGAATTCGGCATTATTTTTAAAAAGCAACACAAATTTTTGTTTGTTCCATATTTTGTTTTGTTTTAGCTTAAGTATTTTATTCATTTGCAACTATGCTTGTTAATATTATATAATGAACATGTGCAAAGAATATTGTTGCCGTTTGAGGATGCACTTAAGTCAAAGATACTCATTAATAAGAAAGCTTTGAATATGAATATTCCAGAAATTTGCCCCTTACTCTGGAGTGTGATATGGAATGGACAGATCCATACCCTCCCCAACAGAGACTTTAGTATTCTCTTTACAAATTGTAAATTCAGAACTGAAGGACCAAAGTAGCTATGTTTTGTGTTTTACTTCATCCTTTGCATTTTTAGCTACTGTCATCCTACCCTGGTTCCTGTATTATTCATTTCAATCTCCCCGTCTGTACCATCCCACTCTCCAGCTCACTTCCTTAATCTTTTGTTGCAACACAGAGAACACAAGAGTCAGAGCAGCGGGGTGGAATGTGCCTTGGTTTTAGAGTCAGATAGTCCTGGGTCCAAATTCCAATTCAATTACTTACTAGCTGCGTGACCTTGGGTTAGCTGCCTTAACCTGACGGAGCCATTGCTTTTAAAACAAGGATTAAAAACTTAACCTGGGTCAATAAATGGAAGGCTAGAGAGCGAGATCGATGTGATAACACAAGCTCCTTGTTGTTGTCAGTTGCCTAATTGTCGGGTCGGCTCCAACTCACAGTGACCTTATAGATAACAGAAAGAAATGTTGCCCAGTCTTGCACCATCCTGATAATCATTACACTCTTTGAGCCCACTGTTGCAGCCACTGTGTCAGTCCATCCCATGGAGGGTCCCCCTCTTTACTAAACACAGACGTTGCGCAATGTTAGGCTTAGAATATAGGTGGCAAGTAAAGATGCGTTCACTAACATTTTCAACTTTTCTGTAGGTCTGCCAGGGGTAATAAAACAAAAACAAAAAGAAAACTTGCAAGGCCTTAGAGAGGACTAGGGATTTTATTACACATAATGTTTCTGACACATTATGCACATTATAGGTGTCCACAGTACCTAAGGACATTTCTTGTAAAGGCCAATGCCAGGTTTGTTTGGAACCACCAGAGTCACCTGGCACAACTGAGATCTAGTGGTTTTCACTGAGTTTATTCCCAGGCCTGCCACCATGCCAGCTCCGGAGAGTGCCAGATTGTCAGGGTTTGAAAGGACGCCAATGTTTGAAAGGAGTGTCCTCCCTCAGAGGATCTCCGTCAGCGTCATGGTCTTGGCTCTCGCTCAGTCTTCCCTCCATCTCACCTCCACACGGGGCCATGTGGCAAGGATGTGAGCTAAGAAGTGGGAAGCCATGGCCAGGGTTCACTCAGAGAGCTGCCACAGGCTCAGGAATTCTCAGACACCGATTTGCCTTTCCATTTCCCAGGGCTTAACCTCTGTCTTTCCCCCCCCCCCCCAATTACAATTACTTTTCCAGACCTTATTTTGGCCTGACCCTCAATCCCCAGCCTTAGTAATGGCTCATATTTCCCGGATATAACTACAGGAGCTCAAATTCACTTATGGGGGGGGGGGGTTTCCAAATTGAAGCTTGCAGCCAGATATGCCCCGAAGTTAAACTGTACAAGCATATTCGCATACAAGGGAATACCCTCCCCAAACCAGATTTTTTTTTCTTTTCCATGCTATGAGTTGCATTTTTTTAAAAAACAAAACAGCCATCTCACCTTCAAAGTACTCTCCATTACACTCAATCCATTTGTCAAAGCTGGGATTCCATTCTTGGAAAGAGTTTTCAAACTCATCTTACAGCACTGCCTTCATTTTTTTCCCCTCACCCTCTTCTACGTATTCAAATTGCTGTCCTTTCATGTCCCTGTTCATTCAGGGCAACAAAATGAAGTCACAGGGAGCAAGGTCAGGTGACTAAAGTACGTGGGGAAAGAGAGGCATGCTGGGAGATTTTTGCCAAAAACTGGTGCACTGAGATGGCTGTATAACCAGGTGCATTATTGTGGTGCCAAAATCAGTCCCCATCTGCCACAAATCAGGCCTTTTTTGTCACACACTGGTATGCAATCTTTTCAGAACCTCTAAATAGAAAGCTTGATGAACAGTCTGACCTGGTGGAAGGAACTCCAAGTGCACTACTAGTCGACATTTTTGTCTATACTGGACGAAAGGTTTGTCATTAATAGACATTTCACCTTTTTTGAAATGAGAAAACCACTCGTACACATGGGTTTTTCCCATAGCATTGTCTTATTAGCTGTGTCCAACATCACAACAGTTTCTGCGGCATTTTTCCTGAGCAGGAAACAAAATTTCAAAGCCACGTGCTGTTCTGTTAAATCGGCCATCACCAAAAATGACGTTCAAGTGAAACTGCCTTTAGGAAAAAAATGCCCTGTGACCAGAGAGAACCTTCCAAGGGGCCTGATGCTGCTGAGTGCACTAACTCCGAGGGAGGTTTCTCGATGCTCGCCTACCAGGAAACTTATGTGCTACAAAAGCTCCACACTGCCCAGCGCAATTCCATTTTTTGGTCTTTTGAGGGGGTTGGTGTTCCCCCTTGTACATTCATACCATTTCTAATTTACTTCTGTACAGAAATATCAGGCTGTGTTTGCTTTGCTTATTTTTTTTCCTGGTGAGCATGAGGCAACGGAGTGTCTATTCTTCAGAGGAAAAAGGCCAGTGATTTCTTGACAACCGAAAACAATGCTAGTCTCTCGCCTGATGGTCTCTGGATAGAGGGAAAACATTTATCCCACACGTGGAAGAGAATGTTCATCTTCTTGGCATAACTGCACCTATGGCAGAAAGGTCATTTAATCACATGCAAGCAGCTAGACAAGACGATAATATAAAGCAGGATTCTGTACGCTTCTAAAGCATCTGGGCCTTATCAAACGCTCCTACTCAGGGATTGGAAAAGTTGAGTCAGTTACAGAGAAAGATGGCCTTGTCTACTGTCTTCTGGTATTATTTCAGATCAGTTTTTCCATCTTAAAATGAGACCTCATCCAAATAACTGTCTATGAGCACTGTGGTGTTTACACCTGAAGTTGCCAGCCTTCAGAAATCCAGAAAGATAATCTATGTCTTGTTTTAGCTTTGACGCATGCGGAACTTATAATATAGACCTACGCACTTTAGCACATTCACCATGTCCCTGAGATTAAAAACGTTCTAATCCTGCCACCTTGCCTTCTTTCTCCACGGATATTGTTATTGATTTTATAAATTGAAACAATTTATCTATTCATACCGCTTTTCTTGTCGGAAATGGATCTTTTGGCATGTTTGAGTCCAACAAATCTGGAGAACAGGGCTGGTTACACATAAGGCAACTATGGGATCTGACAACAAAGAACAAAGGACCACCTAGTAATCCCAGTTAACAAGCTCCATTCACAAGCTCTTCTAATTGTTTAAGACTTAATATTTCTCGTGAAGGGCTTTCTCCCATATTCTGCAAACTGTTCTTCCCCACAGCCTTATGACATAGACCAGATAAGCAAGTAGTATGGCCCCATAGTCGTGATGAGCTAAGGACCTAGGTGGCACAATCAGTCGGCCATCGGCTCTGGCAATTGACCTAAACATTAATGACTTGAACCTGTCCACCCATGCTGAGGAAGAAAGACCTGGCTACCTGTTTCTGTAAACATGAAACCCACTACCATGAAGCCGAGTCCATCCAACTCAGTTCCCTGCGACCCTGTAGGACACACTGGAACTGCCCCATGGGGTTTCCCGGGCTATAAATCTTTACAGAAACAGACTGCCACATCTGTGGTTTTGAATCCCCAAGCAGCCAAATAGGCACTAGCTGCATCACCAAGAAGAAAACCTGCGGGTGCAGTTCCATTCTGTAACACCAGGTGTGCCTGTGAGTCAAAATGCGCTCATGGGCAAGGCACTACAGTAAGGGGGAGAAAACCTCTGCGATTCAGAGGTTAAATTATGATCCTAAGATCACATAGCAGATCAACAATGAAGACAAGACCATAACCCAAATCGCACACCTCTGATTCTAGAAAAGGAAAAGCCCCAACAAGCCATGTGGCAGTGGTTTAAAACTGATATGGCGTAGGCAAAACCTCTTGAATGTTATCCAGATGTCTCTGGGAGGCTCAGGGAAATCAATACACACCTTAAGGAGCCAGGTCTGAAAAATGACATGTTATGAAAAACCTGCCAATTTGTGATTTACTAGACGAGAGAGCCACGTGGGGGACAACAGAGGCCCAGGTTTCAGAAGATTTCTTATGCGCTTTGCTTCACTGCAAGCAATGACCGTTCTGCAGGACAGCAGAGGTGCAATGTTGGCTGTCAAAAAGTGAGTTGGTGGAATAAGACTCTCTCCAGAGTCTGTGGAAAGGAGTGGAGGACAGTTTGGAAACCATCCTCTTCTCTGTAAGAGGGTGACTGAAGAAAATGAAATGCTCAGTCCAAATGAAGCCTCCTTTGAGAGCTTCTGAAATGCACGTCCTCCGGCCACCAGGATTTGGCGGCCGGTCGTGCAGAGTACGGATGGAACCAAACACAGGGTTTCTGAAAATGTCGCCGTGATGATGCCTGGGTCAGGAGAATGGGCTCCGGCCCTTGCAGGGAATTCCCAGCTTCTCTCCAAAACTGGTTCCACGGGACAGAGCGAGGCCTCAGGCTTGGGTCAGGGTGTGCAGGTCTGACATAAGCCTGGCCTTCCGCAGGCTGAGAGGAGCCTGGAGCCCCTCAAAGGAGAGTCCCCCACAGGAAGGAAAAGTCAGCCTAAGAGGAGCTAAACCCATGAAGCCAAGTTGCCAGAATCCCTCCACAGGCCACCCAAGCAGTGAAGAAATTCATGGAGAGAAAGGAAGAAAGAAAGGCCCACAGCCATGAGCAGAGCCAGCTGGGAGGGATGTTATTACTTTATTTCTGTTTTCTTCACTATGTGTGTGTGTGTATGTGCGGGTGGTGTGTGTTTTGAGGGGGAGGGAGGATTGATTGCAGAAAATGTCTGGATCCACAGCCCTCAGGATGGAAACTTTTGTTGATATAATTTCTCCTAACTTTCCTACACCTTCCTTCCCTTCGACTCCATTTCCCCAGTGGCTATCAAGAGTTGTATATATTTGACCACAAAACATCCAGTCAGTTCAAGTCAAAAATGCAGCCAGCCATCTGGATTGACTCAAACTCTGTCTACACACACCAATTGGCTTGGGGGTAAAAAAATGTAATTCAGTGGAACAACTGGTTATTTTTAAAACAACGAGTTGAATTCAGACAACCATCCAATTAGTTGATTTCCAAAATGCCTGTTTGGCGACATGAAAAGGGCTATTTTCAAAGGGCCTTGTGTGCACATAAGCAACCTGAATACTATTAAACTGACGAGCTATTTTGGAATCAAGTAGATAAGGCCCCAGCGCTCAGACTCTGTTTATAGAGGAAAACCTATGGAGCGGCAGCCCATCAGGCACTGCAGAGGTTGACACCTTCCTGTGGGAAGGATGAAGTCTTTCATTTGACATAACTATGCCCCTCTCCGTGGAGAGGCCCTGTTCCAGAGAAATCGCCCGTGTCCCTTCTTCCTGGAACTGCATGCCAGCCAGAAGGCCAAAGATGCCAACAGACCCTAACCGGCAAATGTGCTTGTATCCGCTTTGCCACGTAGCACTTTGCCCAACACACACCCTAATGTTAACAGGATGCTCGCCTTTCATGGGTTTCCATCTCACTCCATACCGCCACAAAGGCTCCTCTGGGCCATTTGACCCCCTTCAGAATGAGCTGGGTCACTTTAAACGGCCTAACTCCATCTCCCCGAATCCCTCCCTGCCTGCACCGTGCACACACACACACACACACACACACACACACACCACCCTTAAAATGTGAAATTTCTTTTACTGTGTGGCATAGCTAAGAAATTATTTCAGAAAAGGGAAAGGAATGGTGAAAGGAGCGGGGAGGTCTCCTCTTGAAGAGAATTTTATTTGCACTCCCCAGGCTTTGTCATAAAGGGCATTCAACCATGTTAATCATATAAGAAGTTTGTGAGAAGCTCTCTTTTTCACATTAGGCTTAAAACATCACCCCTGAGGTGGTGCTGATGGCTCCCTTAGAAAAGATTTCTTTGACATCTCAGACACAAAGGACTTCAGCAAATACTCTGAGTGAAATGAGTGGTGCCGATGTGCTGACTCTCCACCGCAGTGACAAGCATTTTCGAAGTGAAATTTTTGTTTCTGCAAAGGTCTAACTTGGGGGTGTCTTAATCCCAAATGTTGGGGTGGGGGAACTTGTGTGTGTGCGTGTGTGTGTGTGTGTGTGTGTGTGTGTTTAAGCATTTATTTTATCAGAAAGGATTCTCACAATGGAAGCATTCATTGCCATCTCTGTGGCTGAGTCTTTAGGTTTCAGACTGGTTAAGCTACCCCAGGTAGTTGTGTTTGCACAGCTACAGAAGAAGAGACTCACCGCCCCAGGAGTCTGAAGGGGCCCTATGAAGCCAGTCCTTGCCTTCATCCTAGCCAGAGGAATAGTCACTGTTTTCTTGAAGATTTCCAAGAACCCAAACTCCACATGTAATGCTTATACAAAGTCTCAACTGTACAAAAGGACAACTATCGCCTGATATCACTTCTATGAAGTCTCTGGAAAGAGCAAATGGGTAGGGTCCAAAGTTTAATAATGCTTACCGAGAGGGAGGGGGAAGGAAGAAGTCATTGCTTAGGGGGCACTGAGCTTCTGTTAAGGGTGATGGATAATTGTGGAACCAGATCACTCTGATGCTTGTGCAACACAAAGAATGCAATCAACATCATTGGATTGTCCATGTGAAAAACATTGACATGGCATATTCATTTTATATATATATATATAAACTCTAAAAGCATATTTCCAAAGGCTGACTATCACAGTGGAAACTGTGAACGTGGGATTTTTTCCTAGAACAAATTTCTGTGGAAAATATGGGCTTTTCCCCCCTTCATCGATAGGTTGCTGCCTGACGTAGAGTCCTGCTTTCACAGGTTTTACTGTAGAAGCCATACTTAAATGATTTACTTTTTGTGACATTTGCTTTTCTAATAAATAAAATAAACAGCAGTAAAAGATTTTTCTTTATTTTTTTTCCTTTGAATAGAAGCACTGCTTGTCTTGTTGAGGACCCCAAGGGACATTTCTCTGAGGAGATTCTACCCATTATCAAGATGTATTTCCTATTTTCCCTTGGCTGTTGGGAAATCCAAAGCCAAATTTTGACCAAGAAATAGACCCTGACCCTCAGTTTCACCTTTCCCCCTTCCTTTATTTCCCTGCGTACCCATTTCTTCCCTTAACTTGTGTTGCTTTTGTTGTTATTTTGGGGAAGGAGGTGGGTATTTGGTCTATAAGCAATAGAGCCAAACTATGACAAGCTGAAGTTCCGGAGACCAATTAACTAGTGTTTCCATCTGACTGTGCCCCTTCCTACCTTAATCTCTCAAGTTTCCATTTCCTCATCTAACAAAATGGAGATAGTGTGGTTCCCACCTCATGAAGTTTTTGGGAGGGTTAAATCACAAACTGCTCATAAACTGTAGTTCCCCATGACAGTGAGCCCTCAATATAGTTTACTTAACGGTATTATAATTATACCACCACTTATGGATTGCATCGTGCCCCCTCCCTCAAAAAATGTGTTGGGATTCCTAACCTCTACGTCGAGGGTTATAATCCTCTTTGAAAATGGTCTGTGTTGTGTAAATGGTACGGGATTAGTGTAGGGTTTGTTTCGAATCAATCTCTTCTTTTTGACGATATAAAAGAGATTAAACAAACAAACCAGTAAGCAGAAACGGTGTGAGAGAGATACCAAGCCCCATGAAGACCGCCCAGGAGCAGAAGCTCAAAGAGACCAGGCCTCTTCCTTCAATTTAGACGCCTGCTCTCTTAGACAGTGAGAAGATCAATTTTTCTTGTTAGCATGGTATTTCTGACATAACAGCACTAAGAAACTTAGACATCACCTCAAATGCGTTGGAGGGGGGCGGGAGGATCAACAAACAAGAACAATTATTTATTGTCCAAGTGAAATTTCCAATCTTATGTCTTCTCGGCCCCTCCTTTCTTCTACTGCATTGTCTTCAGAGTGACTTTATTTGTTGTTGTTTTCCCAGCTATGTTGCTTGAGCATGAAAATCAGCTGCGGTGTTTATTAGATATGCAGATTCCTGGGCCCTTCCCATGAAGAAGCGATTCAGTAAGTGTATGGTGGACTCGAACGTTGGAAAGATGACAGAAGAAGAGCCAAGAAAAAAGATTCTGTTGGTGCCAGAAAATCTCCTGCAAAAATATGAAGGTTTACCAGGTTCCCAAAGCCACCCAGCCAAAGCAGGCACTTTTGGAAAAGAGGAAGCAGAGGAAAGGGAAAGACTTGCGGTTCAAGCGACTGGAATCGTTCCTGCTTGATTCCTGGCGACAGCAGCGGGACAGGGTCTGCATCAGACCACTCAAGAGGAATCCTCTCCTCTTGGAAGTGCCAGGTGGACATTCCCTGGCTTTTGCTGTACGTATCCAAAGGAGCAAGGGGGTGAGTTTTCTGGTGAAGAAGACCATCATGAGACTTCGTCTGAAGAAGATTTTCAGCCACGTCTTTGTCGAAGTGACAGCCATGACCCTGAAAATGTGACATGGGGCTTTCCAAACCTGACATCTCTCTGGGAACTCATCCTGGAACACGGGCAAGCCAACGTTAAGAACAAGACCATCGCACTGACCGACAATACAGTGATGGAGGAGCACCTGGGGATGTTTGGTGTCATTTGCTTGGAAGACCTCGCTCCTGAAATCGCCTTCCCGGGAAAGTATTTGCAGGTGGTCTCTCAGTTCTTGCACCCGTTCCATCTCTCTGTGGCCCATCATGCTACCAAGAACAGAGTGGGCTTCCTCAAGGAGATGGGCTCACCTGGCTATCTTGGGGATCGCATCAACCAACTCATCCGGCAGCTGAACTAGACGCAGACTATCTGAAAGCACAGTGCCTGGGTGGAGGCTCGCATTTCTGTTTCCTGATTGAACACCATGCGTCTTCAAAGAGATGCCTTTCCCCTGTCTTCAGCAACTGGAGGGGAGAGACCACGGGTCTGGAGGGGAGAGACCACCTCTCCTGGCCAATGGAGAGATCCCAGTGGTTTCTGCTTGGCCACAGCTCCTCCTGAAATCAGCGAAGGACTGGCAGCTGGCCTTCAGGAGGAGGGAGTTCCGCAGTGTCTCATCTTCTGTCAGGAGTTAATGCTGGTGAATACCCAAGGACATGATCTGGCTCCCCAATCCCCCTGTAGCAGTGGACCAAGCTCAGGGACATACTTGACCTGGGGGTGATCAGGGCCTGGTCTTGAAAAGAACTTGAAATACAATTCCAAGTTCAAACTGAAAAGAAAATAAAACTATGGTGGACTCATAAACAATCTGTATTTTAAGTGAGCCTTTGCATGTTATGTGAACTGATAAACACTGTCACAAGATTTTTATTTTCCTCCCTTTTTTATCCATTTTGGAAATGCCCCAATTCTTTTCGCTCATAAAAATCACTCCCTGATATGTTCACTGTCTTACTCAGTGTTCCCCTATGTCGGAACAGAAACTAGGCTCCATAGGGTTTCCAATGGCTGTTAATAGAGAAGCTGATTGCTAAACCTTTCTCTAGAAGCACTTCTGAGTGGACTCTGACCCACCCCTGACTTTTTCGTTAGAAGCCAAGCGGGTTAACCGTTTCAGGTATTTAATGTACTTCAATAAAATAATGATCAGAGGGTGACGCCAGACCAGGCAGTGTTTTCTTTGGTTGTGCACAGGGTCCCCATGGATCAGAACCAACCTGATGCCCCCTAACAACTAACAACGACGAGTGGGACTGGATGGTCACCTATTTGTGCAGCTCATGCCACTCCGGCTTTGCTTTCCTCCAAGATTCCAACCGCAGACCATTGACTAGACGTGTTTTCTAAACAGCGCTCTCACATGTTCATTTGTGTTTTCTGGTTTCCCCTTCAGTGTATTTTCGATACAACTCTTTAGGATTCATTTCTTCCCTGGCCTGCCACTTCTGTGGGCCCTTTTCCAACTCCGGATACTCCTCCTTGGTCAGAGGCGCTCCTTCCCCACCTCTCATCCCCAGCTCGCCTATGGGGGAAGCGCACAAGAGTTAGAGCTGTCAGGCTGCTTGTGTCTTTTGTGGGTGAAGGTATATCCTCATGAACAGAAACAGTTACCCAGTCAGCGTTCCAAACCCTCCTTTCTTCACAGAGAAAAACATCTGCAGCCTTTTCTTATTTTATGGGCCTGCTGGATGGCCCACAACTCAGTGAAGAAGGAACGTCACTCCCCACAAGGGTCTTCATCCTACTGGGGAAACTATTCATAGTTGAGACCCAAAAGTGCAACAACCAAAAAAAGTTGCTTCCGCCTTCGTCTGTTTTCCATGGAGCGATGCCAAAGCCCTCATACTTAAACTTTTCCCCCTTCCTTTCCTTGCCTCCCAGTTTTCTTTTGAATGAATGAATAAATTGTCCACGTTTCTAGCATTTCTCAATAATTTACCTGTGTGGCTCATTCCAGTGTTCAATCACTTTGACAGAGAGAGAGAGAGAGAGAGAGAGTCCTGCCCATGAAAAATCTCTCCTGCTCGATCTTCAGACCACTTCAGCTATTTTCCCGTGTTACATGTGTGTTGCTAGGACAGCAATGTTTTCAAGATGAAGTCTCTGCCAAAAGATCTTGCCACTGAGTCATCCCCATCCTCATCGTTTTCAAAACACGAGCAAGTCTCAGCAGCATTTCATTCACGTTTCTTAACATCACTCAGGGAAAGCGCAGCCTTCAAAATAATGACATCATGATTGAAAATGTTTACTGAGTGCCTATGGGAAGATGGCACGCTTAACCCTGGAGAAGCAAAGACATTCCCGTACTCAGGTACGGAACACACACACACACACACACACACATACACACACATTTGTATGCCCATGTGTTAAATCCAGACAAGTGGTACAGGCTAGAAAGATCACTGGAATTCCAAGGAAGGAGCCATCCTGTCTCCATGGAGGAGGTGGTCACAAAAAAAGTAAGAGGCCAAGCCCTGAATAAGAAGTCGCCAAGAGCCTGCCTGAATTCATGGGAACAAAGACCAGGAAAGCAGAATGAAGATAATGGTTGAGGAAACAATTAGTCGAGCATTTGTGTGACTAGAAGATGAGTGGGGGAGAATAATGGAGTCAGCTCATGAGCGCCTTGAAAGCTAGGCTAATTAGTGTAGCCTTCTCCTATAAGCAAGAAAGAGTGCTGTTCCTATAGATAAAGAGAGCAAGGGACCACTGGGGCTTCTGGGAATCCTTGAGGAAAGGAAGTAGGGAATTGGGTCACTGATTACAAGAGCATTACCAAATGTTTGGGTTTGCCCAACTGTGCTCCATAGTTGTTTTTTTGTTCTCGATGACAGGAAGAGGAGGAGACCTGGCAAAACTGCATCCCACCGAGAAGACCCTAACAAAAGGAATATATGGTGGTGGTTTTACAGAAGAAAGGAAGGCATGGGAAAGGGAAAATTGGACATATTGGAGGCCGAGCATGCGACTGAAAGAGACCTAGGAAGGCTTCACTGAAAGGAACCCTAGGCTATAATGTCCCAACAGCTTCCAAACAGGTGAACTTCTCCAATAGTGTGTCTCAGACTGATTGGCAAGAGAAAATGGGAATGGCCTTGTCAAATGAATGTCCCAGTTTGTAAACCCCAGAGAGCTCTGAGAACATTCTGTAAATGCGACCTGGTTCAGCTGAGTGGAATTGGCTGGGTACCAGGCAACTTCTAGCTTAATTTCTTGAGTTCTTGATTTTGAAGGCACTCTTTGGACAATTGGAGCCCTGGTGGTGATGCGGTTACGCGTTGGCCTGTGATCCGGATGGTCAGCAGTTGAAAACCACCAGAAGCTGCATGGGAGGAAAGGCTGGGTATTCTATTCGCAGAAACAGTTACAGTCTTGGAAACCCAGCGGGGCCATTATGAGTCATCATTGACTCAATGGCAGTGAGTGAGTGAATAAATTAGTTGAACAACAGTAGTTCCCATAACCCCAGTCAGATTAGAGGCAAAAATGAGAATGTCAAAAAAGAAAAATATGTATATATATATATATATATATATATATATATATATATATATATTCTTTTCGGACAAAAGAGTTGATTGTAGCCTACTAAAGATAAGTAGCTCGTTTGGATGATCAGGTTCTATTCTGTTCATTCCCTACTTCAAAGTGGACTCCGGGATTGGCAGAGGAAGTGGCTTTCTGCCAAGGATCATTTGGGAAAGTCTTCTGCATCCAGTTCATCTCTTCTAGCTGAGCAGCCAGAAGCCTCTAGTCCCAACTTTGTCCTGTGCTCCTTTGCATGGAAAGGGGTCACGAATAGGGCACAAACTACTTAGCTGATAGGGTACAAACTACTTGGGAAAGACTCTCTTTGCCTATTTTGTCAACTCTACCCATTAGCCAAAGAGACAGGAAACATTACATATTTTGTTTCCTTGGACAGACATTAAGGAGCTCTGGTAGCTCAATGATTAGACATTTGGCTATTAGCCAAAATGTTTGTGGTTCGAACTCATCCATTGACTCTGAGGGAGTCTGACCTGGTGCTCTGCTTCTGGAAAGATGACAGCTAAGAAAACTCAGTGAGGACCTTCTATTCGGTCACATGGGTATGATATGCGTCTGAACAAGAACAGGGCAGACATTGATCATTTTGTACCTGGTACAAAGTAGGTATTCAGTTAAAATGAAGGCAGATTCATCCACAAAATAGGTGCTCAATGGACAAATACTATGCTGGGTTCTGGGCATTCAGCACAAAAGAAGAGGAAACCAGAAAGCTCCACCTTCAAGAAGGTTGCTTTCAAGTGAGAAAGAAAGAAAGGGATTCAAGGTAGATCACAAATCAGATCTGACCCAGGTCTGAGTATGTAGGGCTAGCCAATAGATAGACAAAATGGGTGGAAACAAAACGTTATCTTTGAATTCCATTTATCTGTGAGCTTTTACAAGTCCCATCATACATTGAAATGGAAGACCAATACAATAATGTCATCTAATTGTGTGTTTCCTCCTCTTCAGTTTCATGCCTGACCAGAACAATTGACGTATAACCAACCCACCCACCTCCTTTCAGGGGAACGAACACAGAAACGTGGATAAAGGGAGACAGCAGATCGTGTAAGATATGAAAATACTAACAATTTATCAAAGGTTCATGAGTAAGAAAGAGTGGGGGGGGGGGGAATGTGGAGCTGATACCAAGGGCTCAAGTAGAAAGAAAATGTTTTGAAAAGAATGCTAGTAACGTATGTACAAATGTGTTTCATACAATGGATGTATGGATTGCCATATGAGATGTAAAAACCCCCAAGAAAAAGATTCTTTTAAAAAAAAACACACTTATTAAACACCCTGTTCGTGAGAATCCTACAAAGATGAACAAACATAAGCCCTTAGCTGGAGTTTACATTGTAATCCAGACCCTCGATGATGTGGCCAGGCGTGTCAAGGCCATGCAGACAAGAGAACACAAACATTCGGCCCAGATATGAGAGGCAGCTGAATGTTTACATTACCTAACAGAGCAAAGGTGAGTGCATTTTGGGGTGGGGAGAGGGCAGCTTGTCCACACAGTGGGATTTGACCGAGTGCTGGTCACTATCCTTTTTTTGATTTTCCAAAATAATACCAACTCCACTGCTTGCCCCCCATTTCATATTTTTCAGTTCTTCTGACTTTTTAGTTCTTGAAGCACTTGGGTCTTCCACAATTCCTTATGAGGAGACACATAAGTCAGAAAGGGTCCAGACTATTTTTCAGCTAACACTGCTTCCCAGTGTGGGTTATGGGGCTCCAGGATGATCCAGGAAGCAGTAGGGGAGGAAAAGAGCTCGGTGGCCACCAGGGTCAATGTGTCATTTGCCAGTCCCAGTGGAGAAAGTTGAGGGGGCAAACGACATTGCTGCAGCAAGTTCAGTCTCAGGCAGGCTTCGGAGAGCTGTCTTCTCATCAGTTAATGGAGAGAGAAAGAAAAGGCTTTTCAAAATTTAACCTTGAGGAACCTCCAGAGATAAGGAGTCCTGGTGGTGTAGTGGTTATGGTGTTCGGCTGCTACCCTTCAAAGTCAGCAGTTCGAAACCACCAGCCCATCTGTGGGAGAAAGACAGGGTTTTCTATGCTCATAATGAGTTGGAGTCTTGGAAACCCACAGGGACCGTTCTCTCCTGGCCTACAGGGTCGCTTTGAGTAGGCATCCACTTGATGGCAGTGAGTTTGGAGCCTCCAGGAGTAGTGATCCACCTCCCTGCTACCCAAGTACTTCAGCAAAGGCTAGGCTCGGGGTGGGGAGCATTTCTCTGAACGCCACAATTTTATGCACCTCTTAACGCAGTGGTTCTCAACCTTCCTCATCCCATGACCCTTTAATACAGTTCCTCACGTTCCTATTTTAGTTGCTACTTCATCACTCTCATTTTGCTACTGTTATGAATCGCCATGTAGAAATATCTGATGTACAGGATGTATTTTCTTTGTTACAAATTGAATGCAATTAAACCTAATTAAAGCATAGTGATTAATTACAAAACAATATGTAATTATAAATTGTGAAATATTTATGTGTTTTCCGGTGATCTTAGAGGACCCCTGTGAAAGGGCCTTTTGACCCCCAAGGGGTTCGCCACCCACAGGTTGAGAACTGCTGTCTTAAAGGATATCAGAAACCAAACTCACTGCCATCAAGTAAATTCGGACTCATCAGACAGACTAGAATTGCCCCTGTGGGTTTCTGAGACTGTAACTCTTTAAGGGAGCAGAAAGCCCCATCTTTCTCCCAAGGAGTGGCTGGTGGTTTCAACCTGCTGACCTTGTAGTTAGCAGCCCAGCATGTAACCATGAATCACCAGGCTAACAGCTGGTTGAATCCCCTTCCCCTTACTCTTCATGGCACCATTAACTCTGTGTGTGAAGAGCTAGGCACTTTTGGCGCTCTCCCTAGAGAGCGGGTTTGCTGGGCAGGCGTCTTGAAACCACATCACCCTTGCATTTTCATCAACTCAAAGGAATAAACTGTTTTTTAAGGACTTCAGCACATTGTTTCTTAGTCAATGGATACGGCTTATAACAAATGGATCTTATCTATTCAAGAAAGCAAGTCTCTAAGGATCTCTCGGGGGGGGGGGGAGCCACTGTGAGCAGTTAGTTTGAGTTATTGTACACACGGAGTTGAACTAATAAAAGGGCATGTTTTAAAACATTCCACAATTCCAACCTGTCACGAATTCAGATTGGCCGGCCTGCCCCCACCCCTATTAGTCCAAATAGCAGAGACTTTGCTGATGCAGATTTTCATGTCGTTTGCAAATTATAAAAGCAAGAGGGGTTTCTCTCCCGGTTTCAGACACATTGTTGATAACTTAGTATTAGGATCATTTGGTGACATTGTTTCCCCCAATTCGTGCTTGATGGTAATTCTTTACTAGAATGTGGTATCGCAACAAGAGTGGGCATTTACTTTCTTGCCTCATGTCCAGCAGCTTTCTTTTCTTTGGACAAATTCTCTTTTGATTTCATGAAAGCCATTACTAAGGTAATGTTAACGTCAATTAGTGTTTGTAAATGGTCTGCACTCCACTGTTGCCCTAAAGACTGGCAGGTCAAACCGTGTCCCATCCACACCCCAGCCACCCCAAGCAGCACTACCAAAGGCAAGGTGACTATCTTCTGCTAAGATGACTCAAACTCAAAACAAGCAAACAAACAAACAAAACTGCCGTGGAGTCCGCTTTGACTCATATCAACCCTGCAGAACAGGGAAGAACTGCCCCTGTGGATTTCTGAGATGGCCACCTTTTCAGAGGCAGAGAGCGTCCTCTTTCTCCAGGAGACGGGTTGGTGGTTTCGAACTGCTAACCGTTAGCAGCGCAGTGTATAACATTCTATGCCACTAAGGCTTACAGCACACACACACACACACACATACACACACACACACACACCCTCGCTAGAGCCATTCTGCTCTGTAACACATGGAGATACCAGTAGTCAGAATGGACTCAACTGAAACTAACAACATGCATGAACAGGAAGCACAAATGCTCCACAATGGGCTCACTTGGAAGCATCCCTGATGATGTTCTGGCCAGACACACACCCGTTGAAGCATCCTGTTGGATTGCAATGATACTTGTGGCATGGCACATTCAAATAATGTCTTCCAAGGTCATTAAACTATAAACCAAATGCTCAAAAAAAAAAAAAAAGGTTAGTCCTAGTCTATTTGGGGAACACATGGAAAGAGACTAATTGTGATTTTTTTTGTGTTTCTAATAATAAGAATCAAAGGCCACTTCCATTCTGAAGCCTGCAGCAGTTCATCGAGGTAAGGGCACATCCAATTTGTAAGCAATACCTAGTGTGCATCAAGTCAAGTTCAGAAGCTGTAAATAGGTTTGGGACTTTATATATATATATATATATATATATATATATATATATATATATATATATATATATATATATATATTCTAGAGGTGGATTAATAATGGCATTTCCTTCCGAAATCACAAGCATTATGACTTACTGTTGAGAAAACATTTTTAGAGCCCCAAAAGTGAAACAGAAGTCCCTGGCTAGATCAGTTGGTTAATGTGCTCATTGAAAAGTAGGAGGTTCAAACACACTCAGAGGCGCCTCCGAGGAAAGGCCTGGTGAGCGACTTCCAAAAGGTCATAGCTATGGAAAAGCCAGTTCTATTGAAGACACTGTGAGTTGAAATCAACTTGATGTCAATGGTTCCATGAGTCAAACTGGCTCACAGATGCTGCTTGGATTCTGATTTTCCTTCGTTGAAGGGACTGTCCAGGCTGCGGGGATATCGGCTTACCCACATCACATCAGGTAAGAAATATGACTGTGGGGGTGTGGCAGTTTAGTGGAAAGAGGGAGGTATTCTGAACTCAGCTTTATAGCTAAGATACTTTCTTGTCCCACACCTCCTAGCATGCACAGCATGAAATAAGCTTTAACAGCTTATGAGGCAGCTTGTAACAACAAAGGGTTGATTGCCCTTCCAAGAAGTGTCCAGTCTGAGATGACACAGGTAGTACAGAAATGTTCCATTGTTAAGCAACCAAGTATATGCATTAACCACAGGATAGAGGAGTATAAGCATTTTAGCTTCAAAGGTCCATTCAATGAATCTGAGGTGCACAATCTCACAATTAAGACTTCAAAACCAATTTTCAAAGTGCAAGTAGATACAAGTCAATTGAATAGGACTGAAGTCAACACAGGAACCATGTTGCTGTGGCCAAGCAGATGGGAATAAACCTTAGAGAAACATTTTTTTGTTTTCATTGAAAATATTCTGTTAATTTGTACAGTTGAAATCTTCCCCCTTCTCTATGAAGTCTCTCCTGCCCCACACCCTTTCCCTGGCCGCTCCTTCCTTTCAAAAACAAAACACCGAACTCTGCTATTCGCGTGGTTCTGAGTCAAGGAGATTCAATATTGTACCATAGAACCTTTCCTGTGGGTTTTCAAGACTGCAACTTTATATGGGAGTAGAAAGTCTCCTTTTTCTCCCTCAGAGAAACTGGTGCCTTCAAATATCTGACCTTATGGTCTGCAGCCCAACATGTAACACAATACGCTACGCCCCCAGGGCTTCTCCCAGAGGACTCACTATGTCTTGTATGTAACACCATCAGGTCATCCACATACCTGTGTCCTCCACCAGACTTTAAGTGTTTTGAGGACAGGGTCTTGGTCATCTGTGTGCCTCTACCATCTGGGCTCGATGCTTGCTGCATAGTAGGTGATCAATACCAGGTTTTGAACGGGTGATGTCCCATAATTCCCGGTGGTAAAAGAAGCGATGGCGAAACAAATGTTCCTGTTCAAATCATGTCAAGCCAATTTCGGGTCCTGCAGAAAAAAGAAAACTGTAAATTCCCAGCTC
This sequence comes from Tenrec ecaudatus, assembly GCF_050624435.1. NCBI lineage: Eukaryota > Metazoa > Chordata > Mammalia > Afrosoricida > Tenrecidae > Tenrec > Tenrec ecaudatus. The sequence continues at coordinate 149,242,315 of NC_134548.1, forward strand.
CTAAATCAAAGGTTGAAGGCTAGCTCCTCCCTAGCCACAGTTCCTTGATATGGCTCCTGATTAATAATCTGTTACATCCTCCAAAGGGGTCATTTTAAGGTAACGCATTGGAGCTCCCATGACCTATTGACCTTTTTATATCACCAAAAAAAAAAGAGCCAACTTTGGCTCAAAGGCATGGCAGAATACTTTGCTGTGAGTCACTTATTACCCAGAAGCCTTTGGCTTTCTGGAATTTATAATAAAAATTCCAAATCCCCAGCAATAATTTTCGAACCCCACAATTCTTGCTAACACAGCACAGTAACACTTGGATTCTATGCCAGGCCTCATGACCTTTCGTTAATTGCAAAATAAACAGATCTCCAGTTTAGATTGTCTTCTCCTTTTATGGGCTCCCTGCAGTGTAAGCGCTGCTCAAACGGTATTTATTTCTGCCATATTTGCTTTCCACTACTTGTTCGGAGAAGAAGGCAGGTGTCCGGGAATGGAAGAAACAGGGACTGGAGCAAGAGAAGAGAAACAGATGCCCTAATGTCCTGAATGAAGTGCTCAACTTATCCTTCCAAAGAGGTCAGGATCCAAGGAGGATAGGTCCATATGATTTTTTTTTAATTGTTCCGAAAGCACTTCTTGCTAGTGGAAATGGTTTCACTCTGCTGTGAACTTAAAGGTTGGTGGTTTGAACCAACCCAGTAATACCATGGAAGAAAAGACCCAGGGGTCTACTTACATTAAGGTTATAGCCAAGAAAACCCCATGGAGCAGATCTGCTCCGTGACATGAGTCGAGGCCAAATCAACAGCAACACATTTTGTTTGGAATAAACCCTGCATGGTCACAATGCTTTTTCCTCTACTCACAGAATCCAGGGAAGGGCTACAGAAACTTCTTGAAGGTGTAGCTACAGTTCATGGATCTCCTTTTCCGTTGTGTAGGTTCAGAAATATGTTTCTATGTGTTGCTCTAGGGTGAATCTGAGATTAAATTACTATGCATTGACTAACTGCTAGGCAATTCTAAGTGTTTTACATGCTTCTTAATTACTTACTACTGCTATACCTGAAATACCACAAGTGGATGACTTTAACCAACAGAAATTTATTGTGGCACAATTTAGGAGGCTAGACATTGGAATCTGAAGTACCAGGAGAAGGATTTCTCTCTATGTCAGCTCTGGAGGAGGAAGGTCTTTGTCTCCTTAAATCTGTGGGCCAGCCATCCCTTGGATATTCCATTCCTTGGATGTGTTTTGACATCAATTTTCCCCTGGGTCTAGGAGGTTCTTAGCCCAGGGATCCCGAGTCCAAATGACAAACTCTTTTCACAGCTCGTCCTTGCTGGTCGTAGTCAGGTCTCTTCTTCTTGGCTAGCTTTTATCTTCTTTCCCCAAGAGAAATTTCCCACACATCAGATCAAGACTGTGACCTGAGTAAAGGTGTTGCACACCACCCTAACCCCATACAACCGATTGGCTAATCACATCAGATCACATAATGGGGAATGATTACATTATATTACATACATCACTATGTAACTGTCAGAGTCCAATCTCATTGACACATATTTTTGGAGGACCCAATTCAATCCATGAGATATGCAACATTGTTATTATGATGCATTTTCATAAAGCAACAACACTTTGTATACATTATCTCATAGTGAAACTATGAAAAAATATCACAAGCCTCATTTTATAGTGAGAGAAAGATGGGACTTACTAGTCCCGGAAAGAGTTTCAGTCTCAGAAACTCATAGAAGCAGCTCTACCCTGACCTATAGAGTCACTATGAGTCAGCCTCAACTCAATGGCAGTGATTAAATATTAATTTCATTGTAAACTGAGGTGCAGAAAGTTTGTAGCTTGATCAAGCTGGTGAAGGTAAGAGTTTTTAAAAAGTCTGATTCTGTTATACATGATCTTAACCCCTACACACAGCTTCTTCTTATTTTTTACTGTAAAAAAAAGAGGAACTGTTAATTACTTTGTACATTCGCTCCTCAAGAAGGAAGATGGTGGAACCTGGATGGAGTCCTGAAGATTGTTTAGAGAGGGTTAAAATAAGAACAAAGAGCTCAATGAATATTTCTCACATTAATGGCTCCAAATCAAACACCAACTCTGCCACAGAGTTGATTCCAACTCATGACAACCCCATAGAACAGGATGGAATGGGTCTGTCGGTTTCTGAGACTGTAACACTTTACAGGAATAGGTAAAGGGTCTTTAACTATTGCCAGTGTGGTGAAGTAGACTCCTCCATTCCTGCTCAGTAGATCCCAGACTTAGATCACCCAATGTGAAAGCCTATGACCCTAAAAGATCTGATCTGTAGTGCTCCCTTTTCTGGTCTTCAACACTAGCATTCCTCTGAAAGCTGGTTCTTGCTCTCCCTAAATCCCACTCCCTCCCTATGGCTGCTTCATTGACCAGCCCGGGCCTTCTTGAACTCCTGATGACCAGAATTACACCTGAGTTATCTGTGTCCCCTTGATAACTCAGCTACCCTCACCAACGTTTATTAATATATTCCTTTGAATAATTTTCCCTGGGCATTGTGCTACAGTCGTGGAATACTGTTGCAAGGATTATTTAGATTTATCAGTTAAGATCTGGGCATGGTAGATCATACTCAAACTATAATTTAGGGGAAACTTTGATAAAAGGTATGGTTAGGTAGCAATTACTTCTCTATACCTGAAAGACTAAGGAGAGGGAATAGTAAAGAGAGTCCAAACAAAACTAAACACACTGCCATGGAGTCAATACTGACTCACAGTGACCCCATAGAATAGAATTGAACTGCTCTTATGAGTTTCTGAGATCCTAACTGCTAACGGGAGCAGAAAGCCCCGTCTTTCTCCCTGAGAACTGCTGGTGCCTTTGAACTGCCCACCTTTCGGATCACAGTCCAACTTGCAACCACCACACCACCAGGGCAGTTTTATAAAATTGCACCAAAATCTGGTCATCTACTTCTGAAAAAGCTGCCATCAAAAACCCTCTGGAGCACAGTTCTATTCTGATACGCATGAGCTCATTATGGAATAGAATCAACTTGATGCCAACTGGTTAACACACCTGGATTATTTCCTCACAAACCCCAATCTATACCACTTCTGATTCATTCCACTTCCTCACTCATCCTTAATCCATTCTGCCAAAGTTTGTTTCCATGTCCAAACCCACATGGGTCATGCCAGCCTTAACATTAAGTGAGCTCCCTAAAGAGCCCACGGCTCATTCATTCAATGTAGTTCCTCCTATAGGACCTTGTTCTCTGAAAGACAGCGGATTACGGATAGAATGGTGATGGTGGCATTTTTTGAACTCTCATGGAATGCCAGTTATTGTATGATGTGCTTTCCTCTGCCTCACTCTGAGAATGCTTATTTCTTTAGGTGCCTAATACCCAGGGCAAAACAACAACAAACCTGGCTTCCAGTGGCCCGGTGAGAATAAAGACCAACTCCTTACCTTTTAAGACAGAAGAACATTTTTATGGGTCCCATTTCCATGCTGCCACTGTCACCCTTGAATTGCTCAGTACCAGATGCAAAGAGGATGTAGTTAACACTCTCTAATTATGGGGTCTAGGAAGAGAGTGCTTTTATGGGATGCACTCCTGCTGCCACTTTGGCTTCTGTTGCCGAGGCTGCTGAGTGTGCTGAATGCTCTCCAAATGCCCAAGGGGTACCCTCAAGATGCAAACATGCTAACAGAGGGGTTTAATTGTGGAGCCTGAGAACCACAATGAGTCCATTTACAACCTTCAAGCCCTGAGGGTAAGGTGGGTGTTTAAGGAAAATTTCAAATGACCCCTAAGGGTCAAGGTAGTTTTGTTAAGCACAGTCCCATCCCCAAAGTTACCAAATCTGAAAAATCCAGCAAATGGGAGCCTAGTATAAGCAAAGCAAGCCTGTTCCTACAGACCCCATATGCACAACCGCCAACCTTTGCTCACCAAAGAGTTACCCAATTGAATGTAATCTCCCTTAGGTCAAGGATTTGTGTCCCTGCCCTCTGCCCCCCACTGCTGCTGTATCTTGCCCTGCAGGATGCGTGTTCAGTAATGATTGGTTAAATGGATAGATGCCTGGAACAAGGGCTTTTACTCGGCTGTCCAAAGACTCCATAGTAACTCGTGAGGTTGTCGCTGACAGACATTTCTCTAGGCAATAGAAGACACAGTCCCTCCCGTTCTCTCATATACTTGTACTACAGTTTAACACTTGACCTTTCCCAAAGTCCCCTCTTTCCTGTTCCCATCAAAAAACAACATCTTTTCTCGACATTAGTTTCAGCTCAATCCACTCAGATAAATCTAAGTAAGGTCCGCAGCCCACTTTCACAGACGTGGCCATTTCCCGCTTTGCATCAGGAAACCTTGGTGTGCCCGTGGTGGTTGAAGGTCTTTTAGAAAGGAGGTGATAACAGGTCCAGGCTTCCCTTGACACGCCTAGGCTGAGTTCATGTGAACTGTTTCTGCTTTGGGGAGCTTTTCTTTCCTCCATTGCTGTTCCAGCTCCAGAGATCTGGGGCAGCTGACAAGACGGATAATGAGCTTTCGTTTCCTTTATGCAAAGTCAATTAAGGAGGTGGGTGGTCTCTACTTATTTGGCAGCTTATTCAGATCAGTAACATTCTTTCTGCCCAGCAGATAGAGTTGTGCCTTTGGCTCCAGACTCAGGGCTAGAAATAGAGCAAGTGTAGCTGCATTTATACCCTTGCATTGCTCAGGGAAAGGACATGTCCATTACACCAAGGATTTGCAAGCTGGTCAATTTACTGAGAGCATGGTAAACTGAATTAGGGAGCACCTCACTTTCGACTAGATTTTATTTCCAGGTCCTCACAGAGATCCTCAATGTGATCTACTGAAGACTAATTAGATTTCCAGCAAAGGTATATAATCGGCTGGACTTGTAAGTTCCTTGCTGAACGTGGGGGCCATGTCTGCTGTGTTCACTCCTGGGTCCCCAGTGCCTAGCTCCATGAGTAGCACATAGTAAACAACTCAGAAACTGAACATGTGGTTGTGAGGAGTCCATTCTGATTCAGAGACCCCAGGTGCACCAGAAGGAAACACCACCCTGACCTGTACCACCCTCCCAAGTGTTAGGATGTTTGTTTGAACTCTTAAAAGAGTGTCAAATCAGTCGAAGATTCCTTCTAGATCAACTTCTAACCAACATCACATTTATGTGGCAAACATTAAAGCCTGTGCTCGAGCCCAAGTAAAGGGGCCATGAAGGTGAAAAACTATGCTGTGAGGGAGAGATGCCACGGCCCCCAGAAGCACGGAGGAGAAAGATCACATTTGGTCTGGGAGAGCAGGGAGGGTTTTCCAGGAGAACGAGTGAGTGGGAGTTAACTGGGTAGAAACAGGAAGTGAGGACAGAAAGGCATTCTGAGCCTGTTGAAGGCACTGACAGCACCACCGTGATGGTTCCAAGCTGATACAGTTACTATTGACATTGGGGGCCAGATGTTTCTTTCTGGGGAGGGGTGTCCTGTGCCTTGTGAGCATCCCTGGTCTCAACCCAATAGGTGCCAGTCACACCCTGATGCCAGTTGTGACAGCCAAAAAGGTCTCCAGACATCGGCAAATGTCCCCTGGGTAGGGGAACTGCTTCCAGCTGAGAACCACTACATTTAGAGCTAAAGGTCTGTTAACTACTAGACGTGTCTCCTTTCAGCGTTAAGCTCTCTTTGAACTCTAGCTATATGAAGGCATTTGACAACAGCCACCCCAAAAGTTAGCTAAGAAGCTTAAGAGGTGGTGTTTATGCTAATTATGTTAAGAAGGGAGGGACATTGCAGACAAAGAAAGCTGTTGGATGACTGTTGCTCTGTCTGTTCTCAGCAAGATCAACAAAAAGAAATAAATAATTTTAAAATAGAAAGAAGAAAAGCTGACTGATTGGAAATAAGTTCGAAAGGCAGGCAGAGGGCAGGACATGAAAGGACCATGAGGCACGATAAGAAAGTTGGACTGTATCCTACAGAGCACAAGGAACCCTTGAAGGATTTTAAGTCAAAGGAGAAAAGGGCAGCAGTTGTGGTGTGTGTGTGTGTGTGTGTGTGTGTGTGTGTGTGTGTGTGTGTGTGTGTGTGTGTGTTTTAAGGGAGTGTGTGGCAAGACCAGAAAAAGGGCGATGTGTAGAAATCTCGATGATCACTGTGATCTCCTAGGAAAGAAGTGATGAGAATAAGTATTAAGGCCATGAAGTCAGATGATCTGAGAGGGAAGAAAAGTCAAATGCTTAGGATGGGGCTATTTGGGGATGTTGGAGGATGTGGAAACCAGTGTAACTCCCGCGTTTGTTTCTGGTTTCATTGTAGGATAAATTATGGGACCATTTGCAGATACAGCAAATACAACGAGAGGATCGTGTTTAGTGAGGACTATACACTTACATTTCAAGGCTCCAAAAACTGACAGAATACTAACTGAGATATTTCAACCAACGGATGCCACTCTGGAATCACTCTTTAGTCTGTGTCAAGAAATTTGGAAGACAACGACCCACACGGACCACTGGAAAACACCCATATTTGTGCCCATTCCCAAGAAAGGTAGTCAAATAGAGTGCAAAAATTATGGAATATCATTAATATCACATATAAGTATAATTTTCAGAAGAAGAAGATAAGGCATTTCACTGCTAATTTCAGCTAGATCTTAACTAAAAGCAAAAAACACCAGAAAGATCTTTACCTTTCAAAGGCATTTGATTATATGGATCATGACAAATCACACATAACCATGCAAACAATGGCAATTCTAGAGCACTTGTGTTCATGTGGAATATATATTTGGGCCAAGAAGTAGTTATTCGAACGGAGTGAATTGATACCACATGATTTAAAACCAGGAAAGGTGCATCCGGGAAGTATCTTTCACCATTATTGTTTAATATATATGATGAGCAAGTAACCTGAGAAACTGGACTATTTGAAGGAGAACATCACATCACGATAAGAAGGCTTCTTAAAAACCTATGACATGCAGATGACACAATGTTGCTTATGGGAAAACCAAGAGAACTTAAAGCATTTAGTGATTAAAGTCAAACCAACAGCATTCAGCGTGGATGGATTACACATCAATAAAGAAAACAAAAGTTCTCACAAATGACTCACATGGGCAACATCATGATAAATTAAAGGATGGAAATTGTCGAGGATTTCACTCTACTTGGGTCCACGATCAACATCCATAGAAGTCACCCACCAAGAAATCAAAGAATGCATTATGACACTGGGCCAACTTCTGCACTATAGCTCTTCAAAGTGGTATAAAGCAAAAGGTCACTTTGAAGACTGATGTTCACTTTTGAAATAATCTTTCAAAAATTAATGTCTGTGAAATGCATTGCGGTTCCCAAACGCAACAAAGCCAGTGTTTGTGATCACAGCAGCAAGAGAAGTATTGATTTGGAAATGAAACAAAAGGCCTTTTTTTATACCACACAAAGATGGAAAATCACAATTTAAGCGTGTTAGCACAATGTCCAAATCAAATAGCATCCAATTTCACAGAACATATCATGGACATTAAATGATGTACGACCGTCAAGAGTTTCCTGAAATGTAAGCAAATATCTCTGGGCCATTTGTGTAAATTTCCTGTGTCTTTCATATACACCCTGGGAGAAAAACAAACAAACAAAGGGGCGAGAGCCAGAGAACCAGTACCAAGGGAGGAAACAGCGGGCGACGGGTGTGAATTGTTGGGCAAAGCTTGTTCCAAGTGTTATCACCAACGACAGAATTACAGAGAGAACGATGAAGCTGAGTTCCATTTAAAACAGAGGCCATAGAAAGTAAGATCTTAAAGACATGGTTTTTAAGTCATTTTGAACTTTCCTAGATATATTATTATTGCTAACCTATTTTCTATCTAGAGATAGAACACATACTATGTTTCTGGATGTCTCTACTTAGATCCAGATGTGATTTATGGTGGTTTACAATGGGGCCATTGTAGGCTAAGCATCGGGCTGCAAACGGAAAGATCAAGGACCCGAGGCCACCAGCTTCTGTAAAGCTTTATAGTCTAGGAAAACCGAGGTCTGTTCTGTCCCTGGAGTTGGAACTGACATGCTGGCAGTGATGGTGCTTTGGGTTTACAATAATAGTTAACATCAATTGAACGCAGTCTAGTACGAACAGGAAACAAAGCAGCCACCGGCATGTATTCTACTGGGTGGTCCAACAAAAAGGAATGCAAGCTTTGTAGTTGCCAGTTCAAAACCAAAAGAAATACAAGTCTTTCTACTCCCATAAAGGGCTAAAATTCAGATGCCCACGGGGGCAATTCTACTCTGTCTGTCCTATAGGGTCACTATGAGCTGGAATCAAGTTCGAAGGTTGTGTTTTGTTTGTCTGTTTTTGAGTTGCCAGTGTAAAAAGCAAAACCCAATCCGATATCCCCACAAAACTGGAGTCCCTCAATGGTGTGCTTGATTGTTAGTTGAATAGCAGGCCATGGAAGGTGACAGCCAAGAAAACCATGTGCAGCAATTTGACTCTCAACACATGAGGTTGCCAGGAGTTGATCCCATCCGGACAACTAACAACCACACCCATACCGTTAACATGGGACAAGTCATGAAGACAAGCACAACCATTTCACAAGAAGATGAAATCTTTCTCCTGCTTCTGTGGCTCTGGCAGAGACATGGGGGGAAAGCACCGCTGTATCAGACTCAGTAGAGAGGCAAGAAAGATAATTTCTGGTGGAAGAGTTGGGGGGTGGGGGGGGCGGTGAATAGGCATGCCAACCTCAACGCTCTTGGGAAATAAAGCCAAGCGGCAATTCGGAGTGGAAGGGTTAGTCCTGGGTAGCAGTGGTCCTCAGGAACTGCGCATGAGTAGCAGTTGGGTGAAGTCCGCTCCTGATGCTGTAAACCTGCTTGCTGTTGTTAGTTACCCTCAAATCAATTCTGAAGTATTACCAACCTGTGAAATACAGATGATACAATCTTGCTTGATGAAGGGGAAGTCAACTGGAAGCATTCACTAATGAAGAACCAAGACAACAGCCTTCAGTATGAAGTACACCGGAACACGAGGTGACTAAAACTCCTCACAACTGGATAAACAAACGTCATGATAGAGAAAAGGTAGAAGTTGTCAAGAACCCCTTTTTACTTGTTCGTCAATGAATGTCTGCAGAAGTAGCCGTCAAGAAATCAAAGGATGTGGTAAATCCACTGCAAAAGACCACGTCAAAGTGTTAAAAAGCGAAGACGTTACTTTAAGGACTGAGGTGTGCCTAACCCAAGCCATCACTCTTTCAATTGCTTACCATTCATGAGAAGCAGGAAATACATAAAGAAGCCTGAAGAAAAATTGATGCCTTTGACTTATGGTGTGAGTGAAGAATATTGAATATGCCATGGACTGTCAGAAGAACCAACCAATTTGTCTTAGAAGAAATACAGCCAGAATGCTCCTTAAGGGAAGTTCATCTCACGGAATGTTTTTAAGAGAGACCAGTCCCTGGAGAAGCACACCAGGCTGGGTAAAGTAGAAGGGCAGTGAAAGGGAGGAAACTCCTAATGAGACCCATTGGCACAGTGGCTCCAACAATGGGCTCAAACAACAGTGATTGTGTGGATGGCACAGGACCCGGCAGTGTTTTGTTCTATTGTATAGAAGGTTCCTAAGAATCAGAACCAACTTGATGGTACCTAACAACAACAACAATAATCTTTACAAGAATACTTTTCCAGAGCTTCTGGCGGCTTAGAACTATCGACCTTTCAGTTAGCAATTGAGAGCATTTGCATGTAGACATTGAGCAGAGAATTGTGGGATCCTTTATCATAGATGGAGGATTGGGCTGCCATTCACAAGCAATTCAAAACCACCAGCAGCTCCTTGGGAGAAAGATGGGGTTTTCTAGCTCCCATAAACAGTCTCAGAAACTCACAAGGACAGTTCTACCCTGCCCTCTAGGGTCGCTATGAATCAGTAATGGCTCAATGGCAGTGAAACTGAGTATAGTAGATGGGCCCTTAAAAGCTATGTGACAGTCTTCCATATACAATCATGTAGCACATACAATCTACTTGGGCACCATGCGACTAAATATGCATCCATGGCTCCCTTAAGGTTATAATAGGGTTCCAAAATCCCAATCTGAGAACCAGACGTAAAAAATGCTACACCTTCCCGCATGGAACATATGTATCTCTCTCTTGCATAAAAAGGGATTGTGTTGCCAGGTGTATTATATAAAGGCATGGTACATATATCATAAGCATCTATCTCACTGGTGTATGTATGTACTGGACTGTACTTTCTAAAATGTTCACTGCATAACTGCACGTTTAGAGGCAACATCATTCAATCCTGTGTATTTCAAGTTTCTTGAGTGTTGTAACCTTATCGCTCTGTTTAATTTTCTCTAGAAAATATTACTATGAACCATACATCGTTGCTCACCAACACAGCAATCCGAGTGATAATGAGGGCATCAATAAGAGGGAAAGGAAGACTATTGATCTAGAAATGAAAGCAAAGCTTACTAAAGCACACGAAAGTGGAAAGTCAGTGAATGGTTTTGCTGGCATTTTAGGCATGTCCCACTTAACAATCGCAAGGATTCTCAAATGCAAAGAAAAAAATTCTCTGAGCTGGTAACGCTTCTGCTCCACTGAAAGCTGTAAACCTAATGAGAATGCGAGAGGGGCTTATAGCCAATATGGAGAAATCCTGATGATGGGAATTGAAGACTAAACACCAAAAGGAGTCTCTCTGCAGTCTGATGATCCTTTGAGGCACAAAGCTTGTTGGAGACGCTTAAAGAAAAAGCAGGACCAGAGTATGCTTGGTGGTTTGCACAACATCCAAATCACATAACATCTTATTTCACTGAATGCATTGGACACCGCGTGAAGTGGGAGAGAGCTCCTGCCTTCAAATTTCTCACAAGCCATGAGAGGATACAGACTAGTCAGCACGCAATAACAATGCAGTTGTGTGCAGAATTCAATAAGAGTGAAAGAGACATTTAATTGTGTAGGTGTGATAGGGAGAGGCAGGGAAAGCTTACTTACTGGTGGAGACAATCTGATGGAAAGACTCGTGTTGGTTACAAGAAAGAGCCTTTCAGACCTCCAGCTACAAGAGGTTTCTCAACCTCAGCACTACTGACAAGTAGTCAGAAACTCAACTCACCGCCATCATTTGGATACCAACTCATAGCAACCCTATAGGACAGGGAAGAACTGCCCCTGTGGGTTTCTGAGGCTGAAACTCTTTCCTGGAGTAGAAAGCTCCGTCTTTCTCCCTCGGAGTGCTTTGAAACTGCTGACCTTGTGCATCATAACCCCATTTGTAACCACTATGCCACCTGGGGTTGGATATTTCTTCCACAGGGATCCCTGGCGGTGCTATGGCTAGGTGCATGGCGGCTCATTGTAACACGAGCAGTTCAACCCCGCTAGGCACTCCTTGGTAAAAAGATGTGGCAGTCTGCTTCCATCAGATCACAGCCTTGGAAGCCATATGCAGTCCGAGAGGGTTGCTATGATTTGCAATGAATTCAATGGCATACAGCAATTCTTCAATGAGGACTTAGGCAGTAACACATGCTGTCACCCCTCCCCCCTTGGGTACCCTCTCTCTTACCAGACCATACGGCATCCTTGTGGTTGTTAGGTGCCATTAAGTGGGTTGCTATGGATCAGAACCCAGTGAACACCAAAACGGAATCCTTAGTAATGTTTAGTACCCGTGTTAATTCTAGGATACTACATGAGAAACAAAGTCACAGAAACAAAGTCACATGGTAAACTGCTTAAATGCAATGGTTCAGAGAGTCTACGGATGCTAGTAACGAAATGGTTTTGTCACATCATCTACATTGACGCACATTGTTCCTCACTGAGTGAAAGCCTCTTTTGATCTCTTTTCTTTCCTTTTCCTCTCCTTTCTCCAAAAACATTGATACAGGTTCACAAAAACCAATTAGCACAATATTGTAGTTGCAACTCTGGCAATTTTGACAAAGGCAGCGATTTAAAAAAACAAAATGCCAACATCTCCACTTCACAATGATTCACCCCCAATGGTCTCTTGATCCTTTTTTAGGCACAATTTTTGTTGTAGTGACAGTTTCCCTTTGCATTGTGTTGCTTGGACAACTGTCATTCGAATCAAATGTGACAGAGGTCCAGAAGAAAATATACCTTCATATTAACCCCGCCCCAATTTTTTAAATAAAAATAAACAAGAAGCACCCACAGCAATGGAAACAATAGTGTATGCTTGTAGCACATGAAGACGAAGTCACGTGATTCCCAGCGTTCTTTGAATTAGGTTATACTAACAGCTCTGACCACAGCGCATTAAAACACTCAAAATCACATTAGTATAGAGTCTTAGCCTTGTAGATTGTTTGATACATGTAAGCTGGGCCCACCCCCCACATACACACACAGAAATATTGTTATTGTCATAACTATCTGTAGAGGTATATATATTTTTAAAACTAATATATGCTGAAATACTAAACAAAGTCAATTGACAGTTATTTTGGTGTCACACACACCCCCTCTGATGGTGCCATCTATTGAGATCTGTAACCCTTGTTCCCCACTAGTGAAGCCACTGCGACGGTCTGCCCTGTGCATTTGCAGATGGTTAGATGTTAGATCCCTAGCTTCTAACCACTGATGCCATAGCACCCCGTCCCCAGTAGTGATGACTGAACTTGTCTTAATACATTGCCAAATGTCCGCTGGAGGGAAGAAGTGTCCAATTTTTGAAACACTGAACTACAGGGAGCATAACTGAGCAAGGGCCCTAGGGGTGGGGTTCTGTGGTTCATCATCCTGTGTGAGGATTCAAGCTCAGGACTGAGCTTGACAGGGATACTGAGGCAGGCCTGTTGCTGGAAGATCGATGGAAGAGTCCATTGAGGGCAGATTTTGGCTTGAGGACTCTGTGAAATCCCTTCCAAACCTTTCTTAGACTGCATGGTAGTCTGGGACATCCCCACACACCCTCGTTTCCCTCCCCCTTCACCGGGGCTCAGATTGCATTGCAGTCTAATGGCTTTCCCAGCCTTCTCTGGCTCCCTCCCCACTCTTTCTCATAAAGGTGTTTCCTCTAATGAAATCTTTACACATTTAATCCTGCCTTGGCTCCTGCTTCTCAGAATACCCAGACTAACAAAAGAGGTCAGATTATGGAACCAGAAATCTCTTGGTTCGAATGCCGGTCCCTTCCTCTAACTCAGTGGTTTCCAACCTTCCTAATGCTGCGGCCGTTTAATACAGTTTCTCATGTTGTGGTGACCAACCCCCCCCACCAACCATAAAAATATTTTCATTGCTATTTCATCACTGTATTTTGCTACTGTTATGAATTTGCCGACCCTCGTGAAAGGGGTCTAACTAGTTGTGTGGCATTGCACAAGTTACTATACTTCTCCAAGTTTGAGGTTACTCAGATGTAAAAGGGGGGAGTAACAGGATCCACCTAAGGGGGAAATAACAGGATCCACCTCAGAAGGTTGCTATGAGGGTTTAAAAAGCTACTACCATATATACCAGAGTATAAGCAGAACAGAATATCAGCTGAAGTACCTAATTTTACCACAAAACTGCATTTAAAATGTGCTGAAAAACTCAGATTATACATGAGTATATACAGATATTTTAAATGTTTAGCACAGTCTGGACACCAAGTCTTGCCAAAAAGAACAAACAGATCTGTCTTGGAAGAGTACAGCCAGAATGCTTCTTAGAGGCAAGGATGGTGAGTCTTCATCTCATGGACTTTGGACATGCTGTTAGGAGAGACCAGTCCCTGGAGAAGGACATCGTGCTTGGTGAAGTGGAGGGGCAGAGAAAAACAGGAAGGCCGGCCCTCAAAGAGCTGGATGGACACAGTGGCTGCAACCATAACAGTAATTGTGAGGATGGCACAGGACCTGGTGGGTTGAGTGCTGTTGTAAACAGGGTCTCTACGAGTCAGAATCGACTAGGAGGCACAACAACAGCAACAAGACACACCAATTAAAGGAGCCCTGGTGCTAGAGTGGGTTATGAGGTGGGCTGCTAGGCCCAAGGTCAGCAGTTCAAACCCATCAACTATACCACAGATGAGGCTTTCTTCTCTTCTAAAAATTGACAGCCTTAAAAACCCTATGTGGGGTCTTGATGAGTTGTCATCGATGGAATGGCAATGGGTAGGATGTCTTACTGAGACACCCAATAAGAGCGCAACAAGTGCTGACTTTTAGTAAAGGATGAATGTTTAGGGCACAGGGGTGTTGAGAAAAGACATGGGAAGTCAGGGTGGGGTGTGGAAGGTTATAAGCAATCAGTATTGCAGCAACAGAGAGCAAGCAGGAATTGGGGAGAGAGGATATGAGAGGTAGGCCAGCCTCAGACCCAACTCTGTTCGTTTCCTCAGCCTTTTTCATGCAAGTTATCCTTTCCAATCCCTTCATCATCTCCCTTTGCGCCTTCTTCAAGTTCACTACATCTGCCTTTAAGCTGAAAACACGGCCCTTTACACAAACTCCATCCAAATTCTCAAATTCAAAGGATCTGACTAGTTCGGAGACAGACTAAAGGGTTTGTTGCTTCCCAGTTCCTCCCCCTCAGGATTCCAATTTATGTAGCCCTGAATGGGGATTACTTGGAGGGGAAAAGATCTAATCACTACTTGGCCCTTGCCCTGAAAACTCTTTCATTCAATCCAAAAACATTAACAGGGGCCATTTTTCCCCCCTAAGGAGAGTTAATCATTATCCCAACCTCCTCTTTTCTGCTCTTCCTCCCCCCACCCCACCGCAGAAAAATCAGTACATGCTCATGAGCATGAGAATTCAAAATCCAACAATAACATAGCCAATGTGCAGCTGCCCTGACAGCTACAGACCTGAATTCGAGTCCCAGCCCCACCAGGCCAGTTAGCTTCTGGGCCTCAGCTTCCTTTTCTAAATAATGGAGGCGACCCTTCATGCCCTGGAACAGAAAGCGTTTTGCAAAGCGCAAAGCACTACACAAATAATTATTATTCAACTTGGGTCCCTTTAGGGCTCTGAAACAGTCTGCAATGCGCGCCAGAAGTTTCTATGCTTTCCCTGACATGCTAACCCATGAAATATCGCTGTTAGCTGTGATCCAGTCCATTCTGGCTCATAGAAACCCCATGGGACAGACTAGAGCTGCCTCAATGGAATTTTCTAGGCTGTTGTCTTTAGGAAAGTGGCTGAGCGGGTTTTTTCCCATGAAGCCATTGGATGAGTCCAAACTGCCAACCTTTTGAAACCCCAGGCTACCTACTTTCTATCAGTCTATCTACTAGCTATCCATCTATCTATTATCTGTGATCCAACTGGTCCTCCAACGAAGCAGAGAAACATCTTAATGGGAGGAAAGTATGACTCAAAAGGTCCGTGATGCCAAGTTCTGGACTGCATCCCTCGTTCAGTTTTGCCCAACCTCAAACTTCGTTCCCAACTCCCTAAACCCACTCCTGACATCCAGCTACTCCATTCGTATTCCTCCTACTTTGCTGATGTGTGGAGCCCTGGTGGTGTAGTGGTTGGTCGGTGGTTTGAAACCACCAGCAGCTCGGTGGGAGACAGACTGGATCACTGTGAGGCAGCACTGACTGGATGGCAGTGAGTGATGACTCCGTTAGCTCGATAGCCTCTCACGCCTAAAAATCACTTTCTGTTTTAAAAATCACTGTTTTGTTTTGTTTTGACTCTTGGCCACCCCTCCTAGAAAGATAAGCTGCATGAAACAAATGCAGGGTTTCTTTTGTTGTTGTCACATTGGATGGGGGGGCTCTTAAACCTATAGATATATATCCCTGTACTTTGCACAAAAACTGGCCCATAGTAAACATTTAAAAAACCTCTGGATATATGGATGGGGGAAGAAGCGAATAACAATGCCTGAACGTGGGCAATGGATTCCTAATCGGCCTTCCACCCTCCAGTCTCGCCGAGTCCCTCTGCACCTCCATGTCAGGCTTTCCCAGGGTGATAGGAAGAGTAGCAGGAGGCTGGCTCTGCAGAGGTGGTCAGGGAGCAGGCGCTCCCCTATAAGGAGTGACAGAGAACTAGTGAAAGGGTTTTCAAATGTGCAGAACCACAGCAGTTGGGCCCTCGGTGTTGCAGCCATGGTGTCAACCCATCTCGTCGAGGGACTTCCACTTTATGCTTCTAGGAGTTTGAAAACCCTCTCACTAGTTCTCTGCCACTCCCGATGGTGGGATTTCTAAACAGAGGTGGACTTACCCAGAGCGCCTTCTGTTAGAAACGAAGCCTGCAAGTGCATCTCAACAAAAGGGTTTCAGACTCGGGTCTATTGGAGAACTCAGTGTAGGTGAACATCCTGAAAACTCTGGGATTTCAGATTGCAAAGAAGCCTGGGTAATTTATGAATTCTCTCCCCGAAATGCTACCGTCAAATGTGTGTATGCTGGAAACTGGGTAGAGAGCCAGGACAGCTGTCAGAGAAGGGAAAATGCAAGCATTCCCTCTAAAACGAGCTGTAGACAAGTGAGAAGATTACCTACCCCCTGTCAAAGGCAGAAAACTTGTGAGACCTGGAAGACAAAGCAGGCCTGTGGAGTTCTGAGTCTCAAAGGTTTCACTGTCTAGGACCAGGAAATCCACAGGGCTGAGAAAGTCATCCGTTTTCTGGAAGCCTGAAATTGTTTCCCCAGAGTGACTTTATTCATTCTTTTGTTTCTAAGAAGCCATTCCCGAACAAGCCTATGGAACAAAATGGAACCTCATTTGACACTCTGCTCCTTTCCCTGTAAGGTTCCAGGAGCAGAGTGTCAAATGAGATTCCCCTAAATGAGAGTGGCGTCACAGGTGTACGGAGAGCTCCTGGTGATGGAGTGGCTGTGCTGCGAGATGCACAAGGTCAGTAGGTCTCCTCGGGAGCCAGGTGGAACTTTCTACTCCCGTAAAGAGTTCACGTCTCTGAATCTCACAGGACCAGTTCTACCCTGTCTCAGACAGGTGCCATGAGTCGGCAGCCAACTCGGTGGGAAAGTTTGATTTGACCATGCTTCAGAGAGACCAACCCAGTTCTGTGAGAGGAAGGAAAGCCGCCAAGCTCCTCATGAACCATGTTTCATGACGATGATGTGACTGTCTTTTGCCACACAGCACTGACAGCACACTCACCAATTGCCTCCTTGTTGCAAAACCCAATGGGCCTTTTTGGTCCTTAGCTATTAGCTGGATCTGATAGAGTAACACTACCTCAGCGGTTCTCAACCTGTGGGTCGTGGCCCCTTTGCTTTCATTATGTTCAATTTGTAATAATGAAAATGCATCCTGCCTATCAAATAATTACAAGACGATTCATAACAGTAGCAAAATGACAGTGATGAAGTAGCAAAGAAAACAATTTTATGGGTGAGGGGTCACTACCACATGTGGAACTGTATTCAAGGGTCGCGGCATGAGGAAGGTTGAGAACCACTGCTCTACCTCAATCTTGAAATGCTCTCTTCCTCCAGCTTCCACCGTGCTGTGTCCTCTCTGAGCCCCCTAAAGAGACCTGTTGGTGCTGTGAGGTAAGCATGGCACGGCTAACTGCAAGGTCGACAGTTCAAACTCATCAGCCACTCCATGGAAGAAAGATGAGGCCGTCTGCTCCTGGAAGGATGTACGGTCCCTGAAACTCTAGGGAGCAGTTCTACTCTGCCCTACAGTGTTGCTCTGAGTCAGAATTGACTGGAGCGCAGTGGTTACTGAGCCCTCTAGCCCAGGGTCCTCATCTGTAGAACCCTCAATCATGGTGGTCATCAGAGCTAGATGTTAGGCCCTCTTCTCTTCTCACCTGACATGTCATCCTGAGCACTCCTACTTACTCCCAGTGCTTCAAATACCATCTCCCCACGATGACCTATGAAATGTATGCTTCTAGAATGGTCCGTCTTCTCAGTTAGCAACCCTGTTGAATACAAGTTTCCACCACATGTACAGTAGAAGGCCTCACAGGAACCTGACACTCAACATGCTCAAATCTGAACTTAGTACTTTTTCAGGATCTCTGGAAAGAATGGGGCTCCCTGATGGTGTAGGGATTATGTGTTAGTCTGCTAATTGCAAGGTTTGCTGTTCGAAACCGCCAGCTGCTCCGTGAGAGAAAGATGAACCTTCGGACTCCAGCCGAAACCCTCGGAAACGCTCAGTGGCATTTTGACCCTGTCCTGTAGGGTCACTAGGCATCGGCATTAAGGTGATGGCCGTGAGTTTGGTTCTGATTTCAGTAGGAAGCAATATCACCATTAAGCCAACTGCCCGAAGGAAAAGCCTGGGATTCTCCCACAACCCCTTCTCTCTCCTCTTCCACACTCAGTCAGTCATTTAGTTCTGTCAGTAAATTCTCTGAAGGATTTCTCTAGAACATCCACTTCTCTTCATTCCATTTGCCACTTCCCTCCTCACTTCAGGGGGGCCCCCAAGTTACTGGGTTCACTGCCTCTGACCTTGCTCCCACCCCCCTGATCTACTTGGTTACTTTACAACTAGATTGCAAGCCATCTCTTTCAACACAAAATTGATCTTATCACCTCTGCTTAGAACACTTCAAAAGGCCCCCAAGGGGGAAAAAATCAGACTTTTTAACTCTGCTTCCAAAGTCCTTCCCAGGCTGATTTTGCTTTCACAGTGAGTTAGACTCTGGAGCGAGCCTGGCTGAGTTCACCTCCTGTCTTTCCCTTGGTTAGTAGCTGTGAACATTTGAGCACAGGACTCTCCTGATGCCTTGGTTTTCTTGGTTGTTACATCGGGTAAAAACACAGTACCCATCTTTTAGCATGGTTTCAGATATCTGAAAACCAAATATATGCATAGCATTCAGAATCGTGTTATATAAGCGTCAGCGTAAGCTTAGTATGATCTCATCAGCTTCTTCTCACTTGTTACTCCTCTCTCTCTCTCTCTCTCTCTCTCTCTCTCTCTCTCTCTCTCTCTCTCTCTCTCTCTCCCTGCCTCTCTCTCTTCCTTCCCTCCTCCCCCCACCCCAGTTGCTATTGAGTCCACTCCAATTCCTGGCAACACCCCCGTGTGCCTCCTTAGAACTGCGCTCCAGGTTTTCAATGGCTGATTTTGGAGAAAGCTCACCAGGCCTCTCTTCTAAGGCACCTCTGGGAGGACATCTCCAGCCACATCAGATGTCTCTTTCGCTTCCACAGCAGCCCATGGTCTCGCTCTCTCCCACTCACTGATTTCACATATAGTCACCGAATGATGCATTCTTCCTCCTAATCAGTATTCCAATATTGTCATCACCCTAAAATGAAGCCCTGTGCCTCCAGTCCTAAATAGCCAGTAATCAGCTGTCTCAGTGGGTTTCCCAATTCTGAATAGGAGTCCGACAGTAAGTGAAAATATGGAGTACTTGGGGCTTCTTTCATTCAGCATAATGTTCTCCGAGTTCTTCCAGATAGGATAGGAGCATATCTCAGGATGTAACATCTTTTTGATGGCCACACCGTGTTCTCTTTGTATGTGGTGTCCGCTCTTTCTGAACACACCTTACCTGCTTGCCTGGTGAACTCCCACTCAGATAGCCACTCTCTAGTTTAAATAGAAGCCCTCATCTTCTCCCACCACTCTCTCCCCGAGTCTGTACTTCTATCCCCATTCGTTAGTCTTGTTTTCTCTTTGACTACCAGATAAACAAGACCCAGGGCCCCTGTACATACTGATCAGCCGCAGCACCTGGCACAGGCGGCAGTCAATGGCATTGTTGAATTAATGAAGTGGGAACAGAAGGAGGTGATCTGGGTCAGAAAAGTGGAGGCGCAGCTGGTAGGAGGCCGATGTATATGTTTCTTGCCACACTACCAAACTAAACCTATGCGAGAACACTGCTTTTGGCAAACTGTATGTCCTCAGACCAGATTCTGGGCCTCCATTCCAGCTCTCCAGAATGAAGGGCTCATTTAAATAACCCTTACAACTCTTTCAGCTCTGTCACTGATTGCTTCTAAGTAGATGCTTAATTAGTCCTGTAGTTAAGAAGGAGAGCCGAAAGAATACCAAATGCATTAAACATTTCTCTCAGATTAATGCAAAATAGAACTGTACAAAACAGAGTTGGTTTTTTTCTTCTTCACTCCTTTCAAAGGATGACCAATGTGGCATGAACTGAGGTCACATAAGCAAAAATAAAAATGATGTCTTCCATTAAAGCGCTTAGGGAACACCGCCTTCTTCCACCCGCTGGGAGCTTCTGAAACCTCTTCATTTCTATCTTGAGACTTGATGGAAAGGTTCAGAGTAAGTGGTCAACATTTAAAAGACAAATGCATGTCCCTGTCCTGCCCTTGCTTGCTAGGATGGACTGGAAGGTCCGAGCCACCGTTTCGTCTTTGCAAAGCACCTTCTGGCTGCATCGGCCAGGTCCGAGTGGTTCTGAGTGGGCTCGCTATTAAGGAACAGCACGGTGGCTCTGTCAGAGTCCAGAATGCTTTCCATTTAGAGCACCCTGAGCCAAAGATGGACCAAAGGAGGGAGAGGGAGAAAAGACTGGAATTACAGTACACTCTACACATGCTCCTATAGAGAGATTCAATCATAATAACTCCCATTTACTGAACACTGCATCAGACCCTTCATATGTCTCATCTCACGTAATGTTCACAAGAAAACCTGCGGGTTGAGTGTTCTTATTATGATTACTTTCACTCCCATTTTCCAAATGAGGAAATGAAGTCACTCAGATATTGAACAGTAGCCTAAAGTCACGCCACTAGGAAATGCTCTCTCTTACTGCCATCGAGTCGATGCCGACTTGTGGTGACCCTGTCGGAGAGGGCTCCTCCAACTGTAACTCCCGAGAAAGTTGTTCTCCCTCAGAGCAGCTGGTGGTTTCGAATTGCTGACCTTGCATTTAGTAGCACAATGCACAACCACTAAACTACCAGGACTCCTCGGTAAATGCTGGATTTAAAACTAGATCTCTCTTGGTACAGAGGTGAAGCCCAGACAGGCACTGGATGAATACCTGCTATTATTTCATAAGTACTAATTCATCTATTATTCTTTTCTACTGTGCTACCAGCTCCTTCTGGGTCTGTGCTACACACATCTAGCATAACTCTTGGCACACTGATTCACTCGTTCCTTCAGAACCAACATATTGACTGCATACTAAGTTCCAAGCGATACCCCAGTAAAATGATCTTTTAATAAAATAAATAAATAAAGAGAAAAAATGAAACCGTTATAGACAAAATGGTAGTATGGGAAGGAGGTAGTTAATTTTTAGCGTGATATACATATGTATTCCTTGGATCTTATAAAAATGTGTATTACTTCAAAATATGCAATTAAAAAGGTAAATATAAAATAAATAATGCTTATAGGCACCTGGGCCTTCAGCGGTAAACAAGACAGTGAGATCTGTGACCTAGTAGAATTTACATTCAGATAGGAGAGAGACAAGTAAACAAGATAAGTTCAGACTGAGATAAATACTATGTAGAAAATAAAGCCAGGAAGTGGGTTTAAGAGTAGCTGGGTGTGGAGGACATAAATTCAGGTGGTCAGGGAAGGCATCTCAATAAGTGAGAATTCATTTGAGCTGAGACCCAAGTGATAGGAAAGGGCCAAGCCTGAGACAAGCCAGCGGTAGCACATTCCAAGCAGAGGAACCCGAAGGCACAATGACCAGGAGGTGGGATGGAGTTTGGTATGCTTACGGATTTAAAAGAAGAAAAGTTTGTGTGGAGCAGTGAGAGGAATCAGAGCTTATGCACATAGGACCTTATAGGCCAAGAGCACCTCCCTGTTGTATCTATCCTAAGAACCAGACGTATTGCCCCTGCCAACTCATAGCAAGAGCCAAGGTGGACGGATGAAAGAGGAGTGTGTGTGTGGGTGGGTGGGGGGATGTAGGGAGAAGAGTTGAGGGGAAGAGGAGAGTGAGTGTATTCATAGGAGGCCTACTGGTGTAGTAGTTACAAGGTAGGATGCTAACCTCAGCGTTAGCAGTTCAAAACCACCAGTTGCTCCTCGGGGGAAAATGAGGCTTTCTACTCTCATAAAAAGTTGCAGGCATGAAAAGCCACAGGGGCAGCTCTACTCTGTCCTATTGGGTTCCTATGAATCAGAACCAAACCGGTGGCAGTGAGGTTTGTTTTGTTGTGAAGGGGAGAGGGGAGTATTCAGACACAAGGTGCCTGGGTGGTACAAGCCATTTGCTCTTTGTTACTAACTGGAAATTTAATGAGTTCAACCCACCTGTGGGTGTCTCAGAAGAAGACTGGCAATCTGCTTGCATGAAGATGACAGCCTAAAAAACCTCCATGGCGCAGTCCTTTTTTTAAAAAAAACTTTTATTGAGGGCTCTTACATCTCTTATCACAACCCATACATTCATCAATGTGTCAAGCACATTCGCACATATGCTGCCAACTTCATTTTCGCAGCATTCTCTTCCCTTCTGAGCCCGTGACATCAGCCCCCCCGTGGAGCAGTTCTACACTACAACACAAGGAGTCTCCATGAGTCGGAATCCACTCAAGGGCAAGGAGCTGGTTATTATTCTTCTTATATTTTTACTATTATTCAGAGAAAGATCCTTGGGCTCTGGGAAGAAAAGCGTGGATCATCTCTTTCTTGGCTTCCTCTTCTCCCTGGGAGCCTCTTGTGTTGTAGCTTTCTCCCATTTTTAACTCTTCCTCTTTCCCTTCCTCAGCCTCCCCTATCTAAGTTCTCTAGCGCTGCTGCCACAGAAATATCACAAGTGGGCGGCTTGGACACAGAGAGGTATTTTCTCACAGTTTAGAAGGCTACCGGTCCGCATACACGTGCGCTGGTTCTAGGGGAAGGCTTTCTCTCTGTGTGGACCCTGGGAGAATGGTCTTCATCCCCAGCTTCTGCTTCCTAGTTCCCTGGAGCTATCAATGTGTCTTGGTATCTCTTCTCTGCTCCAAGCCTGATTCTTCTCTTTCTATCTTAAGAGATTGACTGACGATTCAGCCTTCAAGAATCCTGTCTCATTAATATGGCAAAGGCAACTAATTTCCAAATAGGATCATAACCACAGGCCTGGCATTGCTGTTGTTGTTATTAGATGCACCATAATTCAAATGTATCCATTCTTCTTTGGGCTTCCTTAGTCAATATCCACCTTTCACACGCTTATGAGGTGATTGAAAATATCAAACCACAGATGTGGAGATTACGATTTACAACCCAAACTCAATCCATAACATTTCCATCAGTCTCTATAAACATTTACACATGGTGGCATAATGGTTATGCATTGGCCTGATAACCACAAGGTCAGCAGTTTGGAACCATCAGCCGCTTCATAGGAGAAACACAGGCTTTCTTCTCTCGTAAAGACTTAGTTTTGGAAACCCACAGAGGCAGTTCTACCTTGTCCTATAGGGTCTTTATGAATTGGAATGGACTTGATGGCAGGGAGTTTGGTTTTTGGAGTGATCTCTATCAACTCCCCCTGGAACCATGAGACAGGTAATGGACGCCTTCAACTTCTAATACCAAAGCCCTGGAGTCAAATAAGAGAAAGGAACAGTGATGACAATGGCAGCAGCCAAGTCCCAGCTTGAGCTCAAAGGCTGCTTCTGCCTGACCCCTGCAGGGAATGAGGCCATTTTCGCTTCACTTAAACAGCCACCTGGAGAGATGAACTTCCTAATGACTATGGCAAGCAGGAAGGAAAGCAAGATGCAAAGAAAGCCAACACCAGGGAACAAGGAGGACAAGCAAGCATCTGCACCAACAGCAGACAGGTTGGGTGGAGGCCTCCCAGCATAAATAACACTCGGGTTTCCTAGTATGGCAGAATACCTTTTCCTCTCCTGCAAGCTGGTTCCAACTACTCCTTACTGCCCCACTGTGGAAAAATGCTGTGGGACAACAATGAAGCAAAGGGCGGATTGGAGACCAGTCATGGTGTTGCAGGGTCCTTCATGGTCTCCATTTTCCATTTCCTCCGGCATCTCTAGCTCGCATTTTCTAGACCTCTCACTATTAAAATTTAAGACCCATAAAATAAGCATCAACCTTAACATTTTACAACAAGAGGGAGAAAGATACAGGAAAGGAAAAGGAAGGAAACAATGATGAACCAGGCAAAAATAAATAAATGAGAGGATGTAAACAGTGGAATTAATAAATAAATTCAAGAACTGGTGGCTTGAAAGGACTAATAAAATAGATAAACCTCTGGCAAATCCGTGTAAGGATAAAAAAAACATAAAATTAGAAATGGGAAGAGGGTATAACAACCAGTATAAACAATATTTTTAATTGTAAGGAAATACTGTGCATGGCGGCATGCTAATAATTTTTCAAATATATACTGCAGTGTATGGTGTTTGCTACAAAAATATAAAATATGAAAATTCATGCTGACAAAGAGGAGAAAATATGAATAAATTAATAAGTTGGGAATAAATTTAGAAACTGTTCACACAAGGTCCCTCAACCAAACGATCAGTAGTTTGAAATGTTCAACAAAGAAAACAGAATAAGGTAGGATGCCCCTAATTCATTTCATGAGGCAAATGCGCACTCCTGGTCCTGGTATATGACAAAGGTCAAATAAAAACAAGAGACCAATATAAATTATGGTTCTAAGGTAACAAAAACACGAGCAAGCAGATTTTAGCAAGGCTTTGAAAGGAGAAAATCACCACAGTCACAAAGAATTGATTTTAGAAATTCAACAATGATGTAGCCCAGGGCTACTAGTTACTAGTAATATAGTAGAAACTCCACGCTCCCCAACATTTCCATGGCCTACAGAGAATGGACCATTGGGTGGGCAAATGAGGCTGCTCCTAGCTAAAAGTATGGAGAGAGGAATCTGGCTGCCCCAAGTCTACTGACCCCTCTGAGAGCTGAGGTGATACTGGCATAACTATAACCAAGGGTGCTGGTCGCTGTGTTTACCAAGTGGTAAAGCACTGGAAAGGGCATCGGAGTTGTGTCCTGTCACCATATTTACTCAATCTGTATGCTGAGCAAATCCTCAGAGAAGCTGGATTATAGGAAGATGGGTGTGGCATCAGGACTGGAGGAAAGCTTTTTAACAACCTTGCCATATGCACTTGATACGACCTTGCTTGCTGAACGTGAGGCACTTGCTGATGAAGATCAAGGATTGCAGCCTTCAATATGGATTACAACCCTATGTAAGGAAGACCAAATCCTCACACCTGGACCAATAGGGAACATCATGAGAAGTGGAGAAGCTGTTGAAGGTTTCATCTTTTTTAGATCCACAATCAATGCTCATCAATGCTCATGGAAGCAGTAGTCAAAAGATCAAACAACATATTGTATTGGGTGAATATGCGGCACAAGAGCTCTTGAAAGTGTTGAAAAGCAAGGATATTACTTTGAGGACTGAGATGCATCTAACCCAAGCCATGATATTTTCAATTGGCTCGTGTGCATGTGAAAGCTGGACATTGAATAAGGAAGACAAGAAGGATTGACGAGTTTAAATTGTGGTGCTGGTGAAGGATAGTGAAAGTACCATGGACTGTCTAAAGGACAAATGAGTCTGTCTTGGTAGAAGTTGGCCAGAGTGCTCCTTAGAGGCAAGGATGGTTAAGACTCCATCTTACACACTTTGGACTTGTTGTGAGGAGAGACTAGTCCCTAGAGAAGGCCATCATGCTTGGTCATGGAGGAGTAGCTAAAACCAAGGAAGGCCCTCAAGGAGATGGATTGACACGGTGGCTGCAACAGTGGACTCAAACATAACCATTAGGAGGATGGTTCCGGACCAGGCAGCATTTTGTTTTGTACATAGGGTTGCTACAAATCAGAACCAACTGGATGTCTCCTAACGACCACAACAAGCCACAGGAGAGGAACCCTGGTGGGGCAGTGATGAAAGTGTTCAGATACTTACCAACAGTTCAGCAGTTCACCCCCTCAGTCCCTTGACTACTAACTGAATGGTAGGTGTTTCAAACACACCTCCAGGCTTCTCAGAAGGAAGTCCTGGTCCTTTGCTTCTCAAAGGTCAGGGCCTTAAAATCATACGGGGTACAGTTCTACTCTGCGCACATGCAGTCGATGTAAGTCAGAAGGACCTCGATGACAACGAACGATCATAGAGCCACGAGAATCGATCATTCTGAACAGACAGCGGGTCTACGGGCCCGTGTGCCATTCCTTTCTGTTGGGAACCTGTGGGGCAAAACGACACTCTCAATCTAGTTTAGCATTGATCTCTTTGAAGTATAGTATCACCAGGAGTAAGAATAGAACCCATGGCAACTCACAACAATGACAACGGTTGGCATCATGTCCTTCTGACTAATTCGAACACTCTTCATTCTTGTCTCTCCATCATCTCAGCACAGTATCTGACACACTGGAGAAGCGCAAGAGCTGTTTCCTAGATAGATCAAGCGTCATTTCTGAGATGTATCTGAAAATCCAAATCATACCATTCAATTCATATTCTGTGAAATTTAGGAATGGGAGGAAAAACATAAGAATGTACATGAAAATGATAAGAAACATCTATTTTCATCACAAGACAAAATTACCCTTATAAAAATTAAATTAAGGTCTTTTATCATTTTTAATATATTAGGAATGTGTAGTAAATGAAATAAGATACAAGGAAATAAGTGTAGCTATTAGATAAATTGTGAGAGAAAAGACAAATTTAAAGACATTAAGAGCATAACAAGAGAGCTATGTAATACATATACAAAATGTATATGAAGTATACAAAAGAATTAGAAGACATCTATGTGCATGGGACTCACAACATATAATATTGTTGCTGTTAAGCATCAAGTCGGTTCCGCCTCATAGGGAGCCTATGTGCAGCAGAATGAAGCACGGACCAATCCTGTGCCAGCCTCACCATTGCTGCTATGTTTGAGTCCACTGTGTCCATCCATCTCTTGCAGGTTCTTTCCCCTTTTCTCTGCCCGTCTATTTATTAAGCATGATGGCCTTTTCCAAGCATGACGTTCTTTTAAACAAAAGAACCCAAATGAAAATAGAGATTATTCTATATGATTTAAAGTATGTAAAGTTCAAATTCAGGCAAGCATAATTGATGCTGATAGGAGCTTAGACAGAGGTTACGATCGGAGGAATGCCGACTGTGGGTTTATGAGATGCTGGCTTACTTATCTAGCATTGCCATAACTGAAATATCACAAGCGGACGACTTTACCAAACAGAAATGTTTAGGAGGCTATAAATCTGAAATCGGGGTACCACTTCTCAAGGAAGGTTTTCTTTGGCTTAGGCTCTGGAGGAGAAAGGTCCTTACCTTCCTTATCTTCTTTCACTATGTGTGGGCCTGGCATCCCTTGGAGATGTCCATGTGTCGTGGCATCAACCTTATCCCTAGTTCAGAGGACATAGTCTGCTCCCAGCTCTTCTTTCTTGGTACTAAGTGTCTCCTTCTCTTCTAGTATCTCCCTCCTTTTAGCTCACAAGAGATCTTTGCCAGAAGTCTCCAACCCAGGGCTCCTCAAACTTTTTAAACAGGGGGCCAGGTCACTGTCCCTCAGACCCGTTGGAGGGCCGGACGATAGTTAAAAAAAACTATGAACAAATTCCTATGCACACTGCACATATCTTATTTTGAAATAAAAAACAAAACAGGGCAAAAACACCCGGTGGCCTGAAATAAATATCCTAAGTGGGCTGTAGTTCCAACCCAACTAAGGAATCAACTGAAACAGATACAGATGATAACCCTGAAACCCAGCCCTTCAGTGGAAAGGCTAGAGGAGATTGAAGGCTCACTAGAAGAAGCTGGACAAAATTAACCGGAGATGAGACAGATGATGAGTTGTCAGCTGGCCTGACAGCACAGCCAGAATGAACTTTTGCAAGCAGCATTTGATCGAGCACTCATGACTGGAGCCAAGAAAGGTGGGGTCCTCATTTGTTCTGCACACCTTCCTGCATGGGCAGCCCCCACCCACATTCACTTCACCTCATCTACCCAGTAGATCCTGCCCCCACTCCCTGTTACCCCTTCCTAGCTCAGCCCCTACTCTGTTTTAGGTCAGAGCAAGCTGCATCTCATGAAGCTGTCTCCTGGTGCACCAGTCCTGTGTCTAGAAATGTGAGTTCCATTGCACTGTGAGAATGTACAGAAGACTAGTTCTTGAAAAGAATCCAATCAGATGTCAGTTACTCCTTAGAAGAACCTAATAATAAATTAGACAAAGCAACCCTGGTTCAGGACTCAGGCATACTGGCAATGTAAGTGCTGGTTCATCCCTTTGCTTGGCCAGCCAATAAGAACAGCTTTCCCTTTAGCTGGTTGGCATCTGTGTAGCCGTACCAAGTGAAATGTTGGAGACTGAGGTAACCCTATGGCAAAGTTCATGCTCTTGCTATTGAACCTGCATCTGACTTGCCTCTGTTTGACCTCTGGTTCTTGGGACTTGAGCCAATTACCTGATCTAATTCACCAGCTTCCATAACTGCAGGACCCAGTTCCTTGACAATTTGTGGGCTTTCTGAAGCATAGGTATGAATTATAGAACCTTGAGATATGGTGGGAGTGCTGATGGCATAGTGGGTTACTCACTGGGCTTCTAACCTCGAGGTCAGCTGCTCGAAACTACCAGCCACTCCCATAAAGAGTTACAGTGTTGGAAACCCATAGGGGCAGTTCAACTCATAAGATTGCTATGAGTCCGAATCGACTCAACGACAGTGAATGTTTTTGCTTGTTCGTTTGAGAAGATGTAGGTTAGGAGCCCTGGTGGCACTATCACATAAGCATTGGCCTGCTAACCACATCATGGGGCTTGTTCAAATCCACTAGCTGCCCCATGGGAGAAAGGAGAGGCTATTTGCTCCTATAATGACCTGTAGCCTCAGAAGCCTCACAAGGGGCCACTATGAGTTGGAATCAAGGGCGTGGCAGTGGCGTTTGCAATACGTGAGGTGGGCTACTGAGGGGAGAAGCCGCAGCTGCTGTCAGAGATGATGGAGGAGCATCGCGTCTTGGAAACGGCAGATGTTTGAAACAGTCTTAATCAGCTTTGTGCTGATCCTTCTAAAAGAAATTCTTCTCGTAAATTCTTGGTTTCTGTTCCACGTGAAGCTATTGTGAAATTTTAGCTTGTATTTAAAACCTGTACGTACACTAAGCCCCCATACAAACTTACTCGACACCAAAAAAACAAACCATTAGAAACTGAAACAAAAAGCACCCATGCCTCACCCATACATGTGTGTCTCATATTGAAAAAAAAAATACCCCCAAAGTCCAAACTAACTCACTTTCATCAAATCAGAGTCATTGCTGACTTACGGCGACCCCCTTGTGGGTTTCTGAGATTTCAACTGTTTATAGGAGTAGAAAGTCCAGTCTTTCTCCCAAGGAGCTGCTGATGGTTTTGAACTCCCAACCACGTGAAATGCTGCCCAATACGTAACCATTACACCTTGGATATTGACACTATTGTATTATTTTCTAATACGTTATCATGCCTATATAGGGGAAGGTTCCACTCATATGGGCAAAAAAAAAAAAAAAAGAATGGTGTCTCCCTATAAAATCGTGCTTGTCTTAGTCTGGGTAGACTAGAAAAACAAATTCATAGACACTCATATAAACAAGAGCAGTTGAATATTGAGAAAACATGCCAACCCAGTCCATATCAAGTCCATAAGTCCGATATTAGCCCATATGTCTGACACCAATCCATAAAGTCCTCCAGACTCATGAAACACATGCAATGATGCCGATTGCAGGACAATCACAGGCCAGTGGGTAGAAATTCTTTGGAGCCAGTGGCATTGTAAGTATCTCAGTGCTGGCAGGAGTCTCCATGTGGCTTCTCCAGTTCCCAGGGCATGGGTTCTATCAGCGTAGTGCCATATGTCTTGTCAGTAGAGCATCTCCAAAGGAGTGAGCCGAGTCTCCAAGGGAATGAGCCAAGAGAGAAGATGTCTCCCGCCTCTAAAGAGGAAAAACAACAGTTCCCAGAATTCTCAGGAGAAGGCCATGCCCACACAGAGGTCTCATTGGCTATCACCAGATTCACAGGCTAGACTCCCCGCCCCCTGCACTCTTAATCCTCAAATTGACACCAGATTATGTAACCACCGCAGTACTTATTACAAATGATAAATCCTCTAGGCAAGACACAAGTCCTGAGATAAGAAAATGAAACCAAGAAAGCAAGAAAACGAACCCCTTTATCCTTCTTTGGGTCTAACTATCTGGGGTGGAGACATCATAGAATTCGTAAGTCCTCAGCCTTGTGTTTTGGGGAAGAGTGTTGCTAGTATACCAACAACCGGTGGAAATTGAAGAGGCCCGATGATGAGATGAGACCTACTCCACAGCCAATGGAGCCGGTCCCTTGACTGTTCAGAACAAGCCTTATCTTGTAATGCAGATGACCTGGTTGCTTACTATTCTCTGTTTATCTATTGCTGTTCCCTGATTTTCTTCAGTGTTCTAGCCAAAAAGGTACTTAGGGAAGATTTATGAAAGTACATGTAGACAGAGGACCCTTTTGTGTTTTTTAAACAGAGGCAGGCATAAGTGGTATTTTTACTATCTTTTAATCATTGAGTGCATGATCTGGGGACTGCTTTGGGTGCCTAATCTCATTTGACCCTTTCAACAACCTGGTGAGGCAGGCACTATTTTTATTCACCCAATTCACAGGTCAGAAAACCGAAGCTCAGAGAGGTATGGTGAGCTATTCAAAATTGGACCTCGAGGAAAGTGACAGAAGAGGAATACAAACGCAGGTATGTCTACCTGGCTCCACTCCCCATGCACTGAACCACTACCCCACTCGACAAGACTCCCTGGTAAGGAGTATCAACATGGGCTAAGAGCTAAGTGTTCTAGATTTATTTTATTTTATATGCAAAGATAGACATCTACTTATGGGAAATCAAAAGATGACTTTAATAAATGGAGATGCAAAGCATGTTCATAAATGAGAGCACTAAAGGGAGACTATTAATCCTCCTAGGAGTCCCTATGTGGTTGAGCATTTGGATATGAATCAAAAGTTGGTGGTTCAAACCCACTCTGAGGTGCCTCAGAAGAAAGGCCTGGTGATATCCTTTTTAAAAAGACCGGAGCCAATGAAAAGCCTGCAAACCTAGATAGATCCAGGGGTCTTTGCATCTGTTAAGCTTATGATAATACTAATATCAACAATCACGATGACAATAAAAATAAAGTATTTTCTGGGGGGAAAAAAAAGAAAAAGGAAAGAAAACCCCAATGAGCACAGGGTTCACTATGGCAATTGATTTGCTTTTCATGAATTCTCTTGGGGCGAATTGATCCTTTTTTTCTTTTTTTAGTATAGCCTACCAAGGGGGAAAGTAACTCAGGAGGTGAGGTAGAGCATGTAGGTTGCTTTTGCCAGGAAAATCTTTGGGTGATTGTTATGAATGTTTCACTTGACACCCATAAGAGGAACACCTCCAGGTACATTCGAGGTGTCTTCTCCAACCCCTGTCCAACATATAGAGTGTTGACAGTTACTCCTTTCAGATGCAATCACGCCGCTCACAAACAATCCCCTTCCTCTCTCTCCAGAAGAAGAGAAGAGGAAACACAAGAAGCACCGGGTGCAGAGCTCCAATCCCCATTTCCTGGATGTTAAATGCCCAGGTTGCTATAACCTCACCATGGTCTTCAGCCATGCACACACAATGGTTTCATGGGTTGGCTGCTCCACTGTCCTCCCTCAACCTACAGGAGGAAAAGCAAGGCTTACAGAAGGATGCTCCTTTAGACAGAGGCAGTACTAAAAGACCTTGAATCAAAATGAGTGGGAAGCCATCCTAGTAAATCGTTTTGGATGTAAAATGATAGATAGATAGATAGATAGATAGATAGATAGATAGATGATAGATAGATAGATAGATAGATAGATAATGTACACACATATGGGGGTGGGCGGAGAAAGCATTTCATACAGCTCTAGTTTCTCAATTGTAGAGTGTTAGGCCAGAGCTCATCAAAACCTAGCAAGCTCCTTGTGCTCTGTTTGCCTAGGCCCTCCCCTCATCTTCACTCTCGCTGGCCTTAGAGGAAGAAGGTGATCTAAAGGCCCCTGTGGAACCACAGGTGTTTTGGCCCTGTTGTTTTCCTCTTTTCTCAAGGCTGGACTTCAAAATATTGTTTATTTTCCACGACTTATTCTGTCTCTCCTTTCTCTTCTCAAGAAGATTTTGCCCCCCCCCCCCTTTATATTTGTTCTACAAGCCTGTTGCTTCGATGCTAATAGCTGGTACAGGCTCTCGTTAAGTTACTCCAAGGCCAGTTTTCTGCCTGCATGCTCTGGGTTTCTGCCTGAATAGAATTCATGGATAAATAAATGGAACTAGTGGGTAAAACTCATAGAACATCAACTGCACGAGGAAGCTCAGTGGTCATTCACTTAATCCTGGAATTTGCTCTGCACTCTAGAGTTCCAACTCTCCCCTAAACCCGAAACGGGGAGTTTGCCTGCCAGAGAAAAGTGGCGTTCATTCGTGGAACCCCAATAAAGCTCTATGGTCAGAGTGTTCCTTAGAGGCAAAGATGGCACACGATATCATCTCATGTATTTTGGACATGTTGTCAGGCGGGACCAGTCCCTGGAGAAAGAGATCATGCTTGGTAAAGTAGAGGGGCAATGAAACAGAAGAAGGCCTTCAACATGATGGATTGACCCAGTGGGACAGAATATGGACAACAACAAAAGAAAACATTGGGCCTTGGAATGATGTCAAAACTTCTGCTCTCACTAGGTCTTTTTATGTAATCTGGGAAAGGCCAGGTTGTCTAATGATTAAGAACAAGGACTCAAGACCCAATTGACTGAACTGGAATCCCTGACTTCCTCGCTGCCAGCTTTGGAGAGGTTCGTCTAAATCTCTGTACTCTTCTAATATCTTCTTTACAAATGAGGTACGGATAGTAACAACCTCCACAGGAAAGTTGACAATGAATATTGGAGATGACGGAGAAGCCCTGAGTATACAAAGGCCAAGTGCTGGGCTGCTAATCAAAATGTTGCCTGTTCCAACCCACCTAGCAGCTCTGCAAAACAAACAAACAGACAAACAGACAGACAAAGAAACAAAACATCGGGCGAGCTACCTCCAGCAAGATTAAGGCCAAGAAAACCATATGGGGCAGGCCTACTCTGTTGCTTTGAGTTAGAATTGACTTGATGACATCATTGATGATGGTTGCACAGCATGATTAGTATAATTGAGATCACTGAAAAATGTCAACCTGGAAAATATATATCTGTATAACTATAAACATTGTGTGTGTGTGTGTGTGTGCGTTTACTATTGCAGGAGCCCTAGTGGTGTGGAGGGTATGCATTGGGCTGCAGTCTGTGTGGTCCACAGCTGGAAACCACCAGCAGCTCCTTGGGAGAAAGACTACACTTTCTATTCCCAGAAACCATTGCAGGTTCAGAAACTCACAATGGGTGGGGGGTGGGGAAGAATACATATGAGTCAGCATTGAATTGATAGCAGTGAGTTTGGTTTTAGAACTATTTCCTAACACCTAGGGATGCAATGAGGAGTCACTCAGATCGTGTGTAACTGAAACAAAGTTAGCAACTGCAATTATGTTCAGAGTCCTTTAGCCACAGGCAGTTTCACTACCGATTCCCTCCCTTCTCTGTCTTCTGTGACTGTTCTTCTACCCTTTAAGCAGCCTCCTCCACTTCACTGCACTCACCACGAGAGGCCCTTTTGCAAGCTGCCACCCCAGCGTGTCAAGGCTCAGAGAACATGCCCATCCCAAGAGCCAAGATTGCCTTCATTTCCAGGAGGCCTGGCTCCACTCATGAAAAATAGCCAAATGAAGGGCACAGGACTTGTCCTGTCGAGGTTCTCAGATGGGAAATAGCAGCTGCTTCACCACAAGTGCTGTTTGTGAGAAACTCGAACTGCTCAGATTAGACCCGTGTCGAAAGGAATTCTTTCCAACCAGTGAGTCCATCCGGGTTCCTTTCTAAGCAGAGGCCAACTTCCTCAGTGACCTGAAGGTGTATGCACACCAACCTTCTGCGACTTTCCCTTACACTTCTTCTGTGAACCTCAGACGAGCTACTTCTACATAAAGACACGAAACTCCTTGCCTTGTACTTTTATCTTTGCCTCGTGTATTGCCTTTTTTTCCAACTTCCCTTGGCAGATAAAAAATAGCCCATCAAGAATATCAGACTGAAAAACCAAATCAGAGATTTTACAAAAGGGTGAGTGCAAACATACTGAGGTCATTCGAGTTAAATAAGTTTCATAAGCTTGTGGAACCCTCACCGTATTTCTGAGCATGAGATCACAAAAGTCAGCTAATGCCAAACAAGAGCCCCATTCCTCTTAGAATGAAGACGTATGGGTACAGCTGCAATCCAGGGGCAGGGGCTGCATATTGCAAACCCAGTTCCGTGTTTCACATTACATTCTGGACGTGACCCAATATCAGGGAAAGTCATTCCCAGCCATCCTTGGCAAAACCTCAATCAGTTCCAACAAAAACAAGTAGAACGCACGCTAAATTATGGATCCACAGTCTTCTAACATATACTTCTGAGATATACTGCAGGCCAGGAGCAAGTGTTTCCGTTGTGAACAGTGATCATTCTGCATTCCAGGATTAGGCTGTGACCTCCAGGAGAGCAGGAATTTTTACTGTTTTGTTTACTGCTGTATCTGATGCATAGAAAATGCTGCACAAATATGCCCTCCCTCCCTCATGCACGCACTCACTCACTGCCATGGCACCAATTTCGACTCATAGAGACCATATAGGATAGACCAGAATGGCCCTTGTGGATTTCTCAGACTGCACAGAAAGTCTCATCTTTCTCCAGAGGAGTGGCTGGTGGTTTCAAACTACTGATCTTGTGGTTAACAGTTCAATGTGTAACCCACTACGCCACCAGGACTCCTCAACAAATATGAGGAGCTTTCAAAATGCCCATGGGAAAATGGAGTTAAAGATAATGGGCTATTTCCAGAAGCCTTTTGAAGCTCCCTTGTATTTGTCGAATGATCAAATGATGACACATTCTCCCTTTTATATTTTGGGGTGTTATATCCCACATGCCACCATTAACCCCAACACTAATAAGGATAAAATACTTCTTACTTATTCAAACCCTTTCAATCCCAAAATTGAAGCCCAACTATTCCTTTCCACCAAATTAAAATCACCATTTGAATAAATTCCCAGATCAAGAAGGAATTAAAGTTTTAACAGAAATAAAAGTATATTTCCCCCTTGTAGTATGTCATTCCCCAATGATAATGCATCAGATTTGATTTAAGAAATCATATTGACGCAAATCCCAAGATATTTCTCATGACACTTGAAAATGCACTTCTGAAATCCATTTGGGAAAATTAAAGAGGCCAATAGCATTAAATGGATATTCTGCAGAGGAAGAGAAATGAGAAGGTACCAATCTTATCAAATATTGGACAATATTATAAAATATCATACGATATGACTAAAAAGGACATAAATAATCAGCAGCAGCAGAAAGCAATTGTGCCTTTAGAGCAACACTTTGCAACCGGGGTGCCAAGATACTGACATTCTTACTCATCAGACAGGCAAGTCTGACCTCGGATAGGAAGCCAGAGCCCCTGCACTCAGTACTCAACCATTTTCTAATGTGTGTCATCGTGTGAAAAGTACCATCCTAGAGAAACCCTTGTGTGTGTATCCTAGGAAACCAACAACATGTTCATATTTGGCATTGCTAACAGCAAACTGGGAAAGATGCCAAATACCTGTCAACAAAACCCAAACCCGTCGCCTTTGAGTGGATTTGGACTCATCAAGCCCCTAGATTACTGAATAGGACTCCTCCATAACATGTTCGTGGCTATCATCTTCCTGGAAGCAGATCGCTAAACCCATCTTCCATGGCTCAGCTGAGTGCAAGCCATTTGCCACGCCTAATGACTTTTTTATATCAACAGTAGTAAACAGCAGCAACAACAAAAACAATTGTCCTCAATTTGCTTCCAACTCATAGATGTACAGGCTTGGAAACTCTATAGTTACCCTATGAGTTACAATGGCTCCCTAGCAGTGAGTTTGGGGTTTGGAGATGTCCTAAGCAAGAAGCCCTGGTGATATCTGCTGCAAAATGAGAGGTTGATGGTTCTAACTGAACAGTTGCTCTGAAGGAGAAAACTGTGTTGGTCTGTTTCTGTAAAGACTGCGGTGGTGGTGGTGCTATCCAGCCAGCTTCAACTCCCAGTGATCCTATGTACAACAGAACAAAACACTTCCTCGTCCTCACCATCTCCGCTAGGTTTGAGCTCTGTGTCTACCCATCTCTACTTTTTCACAGATACTCTACTTTATAAGTGTAATGTCCTTCTCCCAGCATTGATCTGTCCTGATAACATACCCACTGTGTAAGACAAAGGTTCCCCAATAGAGAGGTCTCAGTGGCCAACCCCAATCCCAACTACGTGGACAGCCCCCCTCCACCACAGGCGAATTCACTTCAGAGGACAGCACTGAAGCTACAGCTTAGGGAGAAGGACAAGTCTGATCAGAGCACAAAGAAGCAAATGAAGGGGGAGGAAGAGAGAGTGGAGCACATCCTGGCCCATCAAGCCCTGAGAATGATATTCCTGCTCAGAGCAGCCAATGCACAGAGAGAACCATAAGGCAAGACTCACTACAAGACATGATATCCCTCACTGACCCATAGCACTAGGGGGAACAACACAGGAGACAGTGTGGGAATTGCACACCATCTGACGCCAACACATTGAGGTGAAACACTAAGGGTGTGCATCAGTACAGCAAGGGGAACACAGCAACGAAGCCACCAAGGAATACCAAAAATATACTTTGGGGTCAGGGCGTGGCACCCCATCAGACTCAAATAGAAAACACTCCTAAAGGTCAAGAAACAGTCCTTGAACTAACCACAAGCTTTTATTTTTTGTTGTTACTGTGTTGTTTGGGGTTTGTTTTACATTGGCTTTTTGTCATTGTGAATGCGAGGGAGTGTGGAGTGGAGACCACAGCCCATCTGTAGGCAACTGGACATCCCCTTACAGAAGGGTCGCAGGGAGGAGGCAAGCCAGTCAGGGTGCAGTGTAGCACCGATAAAACATACAACTTTCCTCTACTTCTTTAATGCTTCTTCTCCCCCACTATCATGATCACAATTCTACCCTACAAATCAGACTAGACCAGAGCATGTACACTGGTACAAATCAGAGCTGGAAACACAGGGAATCCAGAAAAGATAAACTCCTCAGGACCAATAATGAGAGTAGCCATACCAAGAGGGTAAGGGGAAGGTGGGGAAGAAAGGGGGAACCGATTACAGGAGCTACATATAACCTCTTCCATGGGAAACCTACAACAGAAAAGTGGGTGAAGGTAGACATTGGACAGTGTAAGACATGAAAAAAATAGTAACATACATTATCAAGGGTTCATGAGGGAGGGGCTGGGGGAAAAATGAGTAGCCGATACCAAGGGCTCAAGTCGAAAGCAAATGTTTTGAGAATGATGAGGGCAACAAATGTATAAATATGCTTGACACAATGGATGGATGGATGGATTGTGATAAGAGTTGTATGAGCCCCCAATAAAATGGTTTTTTTTTAAGTCAAATGTT
This sequence comes from Tenrec ecaudatus, assembly GCF_050624435.1. NCBI lineage: Eukaryota > Metazoa > Chordata > Mammalia > Afrosoricida > Tenrecidae > Tenrec > Tenrec ecaudatus. The sequence continues at coordinate 149,279,969 of NC_134548.1, forward strand.
CCCCATCCTTGCTTCTAAGTGAAATCTTGAATGTACATCTTCCAAGACCGATTTGATTGTTCTTCTGGCAGTCCCATGGCACTTTCAATGTCCTTCACCAGTACCAGCAGTCAAGGTGAGGCTTCTTCTTGGGTCTTGGAAACCTTCAGGAGCAGTTCTACTCTGTTCAATAGGGCTGATGAGTTGGAATGGACTTTAAAGCAGTGAGTTTGGGTTTTGTTTGGTTTTGTTGGTTTATCTCAGACGCCCACACGGGCCAGTTCTACCCTGTCCTATAGGGTCCCTATGGGTCAGAATTGATGCGATGGTGGTGAGTCTGTTTGATTTTTAGCTTAATTTGTACACAAGTGAAAGAGCAATCCCATGAAATTGAAAATGTAACAGTAATTTAACAAGGATAGAAAGCTTCTTTGAAAACCCTACCCTAATCTACTTGTGAAATCAACTAATACTAAATATACTAATTCTGCTACATAAATCTCCCTTACTACTCAGTTTAATTTAGAGTCTACCAAATGATCTTCATATGTATCTTTTTATTTATATCTCCAAAAGGTTTTCAGTACATTAAACAAGTTTGTCTGCCTTATAATATAAAAGCAAATATACCTACAAAGGGGTATGGAAAGGAACCGATTAAAAGTAAGGACAAGAACTCTATTAAGATAGGTACAGATAGGAACTGGAAACACAGGGAATCCAGGACAGATGACTCCTTCAGGACCAGTGGTGAGAGTGGCGATGCCTGGAGGGTGGAGAGAATGTGGGGTAGAAAGGGGGAACTGATTACAAAAATCTACGTATAGCCTCCTCCCTGGGGGATGGACAGCAGAGAAGGTGGCAGGGGCAGACATCGGACAGTGTAATATATGACAAAATAATAATAATATATGAATGATGAAGGGTTCACGAGGTAGGGGGAGTGTGGAGGGAGGGGGGAAATGAGCAGCAGATATTAAGGGCTCCAGTAGAAGGCAAATGTTTTGAGAATGATGATGGCAACAAATGTACATATGTGCTTGACACAATGGATGGATTGTGATAAGAATTGTATGAACCCCCAATAAAATGATTTTTAAAAAATGAAACAGACCAAACCCTTAAAAAATAATTCTATTAAGACAAGCTGTTAGGTTTTTAAAAATATATTATGATTCAATCAATGATTTGCTATCTAGACAACATCCAACATAATAAAATATTGAATATACTCGGCTCGATGACTGTGAATTTGCTTTTAGAGGTTTGCCACCACCTTGTTGACAAACTGATTAGAAGGCAAAGGAGTGTGAGAAAAGCCATCTTGCTAGTATTTCCCAGACTGTAGAATGCATGTGGATATTCTGGTTCAGTAAGTCTCTTTGAGTGCAATGATTCTCTATTTCCAACAAGTTCCAGATGGTATCAATTGGAATAGCTGGTCTTTAGACTGGGAAACTTTTTTGCTAAAGCTCTTTGTTGTGTAAGAAAACTTTAGAATAAATAAGTCTTTAGTTGCCACTTCCTCATTCGTATTTCCAATTGCTTCAACAAAAATAAAAAATATGATCTCTGGGTGAGAATGTCACCCATTCACATTGCTACGTGTTGGAAGCTGACTTTAGGGACGCTGTCTCAGTATAGAACAGAGAGAATAAAATGTAAATACTTGTTGGATGACTGATATTTTTAAATAACAGCTATATTAAGATATAATTCACATATCACAAAAATGCAATCTTTTGAAATGTACAGTCAAGGGTTTATAGTTTATTTGCTGAGTTGTGCAACCATCACCACTCTCCAATTTTAAAACATATCCATTGTATCAAAAATAAATTGTACCCTTTACCAGCCACCCCGCCCCCTCTTCCCTAATCTCTCCTCCCTATGCAACCACCAATCTAGTTTCTATCCCTATTGATTTGCCTACTCTGCATAAGTTAATGTTTCAGTGGCTTCTCTCTCACTCAGTACATTTTCAAGGTTCATGTATCAGGACTTTATTTCTGAACAAGAGAGTGTGAGCAAGAGTCTTATTTGCTCAGTTGTGGGAATCTGGCAATTTCAAAATCTGAAGGCTAAGACACAGACAGAAGACTCCTAGTGGTTCACGAGATTGTGGGGGGCTTGCAAATTCAATATCTGGAGGCAACTGCAGGCTTGAATATGCAGATCCATCGGTCAGGCGATGGGAAGAGCAGACAGAGAAAGAAAGAATCTCAAGACATCTCAAGATATTTATTTAGTCTAGAAGCAGGCCACACTCTAAGATAAGTCTTTGAACTAATTGGTGTATTACATAACATTAGATTACATTATGGTCATTGATTTCGTGAAATTACATTATAGAACAGCAACTAGTCTACTGTTTAGGAAAACCACCGGGAACCCACAACCTAGCCAAATGGACTCATCAAATTAATAATTACATATGTACATCAATCAAACCCACTACCGTCCAGTCATTTCTAACTCATATTGACCATATGCAGGTTTTATGAGACTGTAAATCTTTACAGGTGCAGGCAGCCCCATCTTTCTGTCTCACACAAGCTGTTGGGTTTGAACCACAAATCTTGCAATTAGCAGCCGAATGTCTAACCCACAGAGCCACTGGCACATTTTATTTATGCATTCATCACTTGATGGACATTTGAGTTGTTTCCTGAATATTCTGAATAATGCTTCCATGAATATTCAGGAATATGTTTTCTCTTGGGATATATACCTTGGTGTGGAATTGCTGGGTCATATGTTAATTCTATTCTTCACTTTGGGGGAAATTACCAAACTATTTTTTCCCCACAGTGACTACAACATCTTACATTCCCACCAGCAGTGTATGGTGCTTCCAATTTCTCCTCATCTTCGCAGCTATTGTTATGATCTATCTGTCATTCTTATAACCACCCTTTTGTTGTAAGTGGCCATACACGTGATTATACCCTAGGGTTGTTCCATATGGTTTTCAAGGCTGTGACCTATTGAAGCACATCCCCGGGCCTCTGTGAGGCCCTCTGGGTAGGTTCTAATGACCAACCGTTTGGTTAGTAGTCTAGTGTTTGGAGCTGCCCATAATCATCCTAATGATTGGGAAAGGGTATGCCATTGTGGTTTTGATGAGCATTTCCTTGATGTTGAACATATTTTCATATGCTTATTTGTCATTTGTATGAAGACACGATCTGCTGTACCATACCTCTTTGGAGTGTTGGGTAGCAAGATGTTACTTTGCAAACTAAGGTGCGCCTGACCCAAGCCACGATATTTTCAAGTGCTTCATATGCATGTGAAAGTTGGACACTGAATAAGGAAGACTGAAGAAGAATCGATGGGTTTGAATTGTGGGGCTGATGAAGAATACTGAAAGTAACATGGACTACACAAATATAGCCCTGGTGATGTAGGGTTTACACATTGGGCTGTGAGCCACAAAATTGGCAGTGTAAACCCACCAGCAGCTCCAAGGGAGAAAGACTTGGCTTTCTACTCCCGTAAACAGTTACAGTCTGAGAGGCCAAAAAGGGTCACCATTGGCTCGATGGCATTGAGTTTTAGGGACTGCCAAAAGGTCAAACTGACCTGTCTTGGAGAAAGCATGACCAGAGTACTCCTCAGAGGCCAGGATGGGAAGACTTGATCTTACACACTTCATACATATTGTCAGGAGAGCACAATCCTTAGAGCCGGGCATGTTTGATCAAGTGGAGGGGCAGCAATAAAGAGGCCAGCCCTTGAGCAGACAGACTGACATTGTGACTGCAGCAATGGGTTCAAGCACAGGAACAATTGAGAGGATGTCACAGGGCCGTGCAGTGTTTTGTTCTGTTGTGCATAGGGTTGCTATGGGTTGGAACCAACTCGACGGCACCTAACAACAACATAGCTGATTGGTCTTTTGAAAGTTATAATTTAGAATCAAATCAAGAAGATAAAAGAAAGAGGGGGCAGTCGGCATAGACTCCATATGGGCACACCAAGCCCAGAGGATGAGGTCCCTGCATGGAGCTGCTGGGGCACAGAGAGGACTGTGGGACTGCCAACAGCTCAAGACATGTTGTCCCCTAACTGGAGCATACAGAGACAGAGGACAATTATGGGGACACACGGCGGGGAGACAGTGGGGGAATGGAGCATAACAGATCAGCAATTGGAGTAAATCTGAGCTCTGAGGCGCCCCAAGAATGGACTTCGGGCTAGGAGGGGCAGCCCCCAGATCTCCCCCGGGACCAGGGGGGAGGGACTCAGGAGCCCAGCAGACAGATTTGGATCTACATAGGGGTTTCTCTCTCTCTCTCTCTCTCTCTCTCTCTCTATTTTTGAACCTTGTTTTCTTATTGTTTGGACTAGGACATTGCTGGTTGCCTACTTATATGGAATGGACATGGGAGGGAAGCTCAGGGAGAAGGCAATGGGCTAATGGCCCCGGAAGGTAGAGGGGGAAGAAGGGGGTGGGGAGAAGGGTGTGCTGAGCACACAGCGTCATGGACAGGGGAACAACTAGGGAAGAGGAACCCGCATCTAGGATGGGGTAGAGATCCTGTGAGTATTAGAGCAACATCAAACTATCAGAGAGGAAGCATTAAGAGGTGGAAGAAGGGGAAAGTGTTGGAGGGACAGGAGGAGGCAAAAGGAAACCGAGGCAAGCTCTAGGGATCAAAGGCATTGATAGGGATATTAACAGAAGTGTGCACTTATGTAAATATATTAATTCATCAAAATAGAGGTATTGGCATATATATAGATATATATCTATAGATCTATACATGGCAATACACTGAGGCTGCAGATTGGCCTTGGGCCTCAGCTCATACCTTCCCTCAATACAAGAACACTTTGTTCTAACTAATTGGCAATCTGTGATGCTCACTCCCCCCCACCACCACCACCACCACCACATGATCGCTGAAGACAATATGTGTGCATGAGCAGATGTGGTGAAGACAGAGAGTCGTGCCCGGCTATTGAAAGATATAGTGTCTGGGGTCTTAGAGGCTTGAAGATAAACAAGCAGCCACACAACAGTGAATCAACAAGCCCACATGGAAGAAACGCACCAACCAGTGTGATCCTGAGGTGTCATAGAGACTAGGGAACAGGCATCAGAAGATTCACAACAAACAGTAAACAAACAAAGATGCATTGGTGAGAATGGAGGGGGGTTGGAGCGGAGACACAGAGCCCATCTGTGGACAATGGAACATCCCCCACAGAGAGGTCACAGGGAGGGGATGCAGTAGAGTACTAATGGATTAGGCCTCCTCACCCCCTGCTATCACGACCCCAGTGCCTCTTCCCACTCTGGACTAGGCGGGAGCATGGACATAGGGATAGGCAAGAGATAAAACTCACAACAGATGGAACCCAGCAACAGGAATGGGAATAGAGATACCAAAAGGGCAAGGGGCAGAGGGGTAGAGGTATAGAGGGAGGGGGGTACAAATCACAATGAATGGCACATAATCACATACCTCCATCCAGGGGGAAGAACAACAGAAACCAGAGGGGAAGGGAGACAGCAGTTGGTGTAAGATGTGAAAATAATTAATAATCTATAACTTATCAAAGGGCCATGCAGGTTGGGGTGGGGGAAGGAAGGAGGGGGGGAAGAGGAGCTGATCCCAAGGCCTCAATGGAAAGTAAATGTCTAGAAAAGAACATTGGAATATATTTACTAATATGTCGGAGACAATTGATGTATGGATTGTTACAAGAATTGTAAGAATCCCAATAAAATCATCTAAAAAGTTATAATTGATTAAGAATTTGTTATAAGTCAGATCTTTACATCCATTATTGCAATCTCATACCAACCACACACACACGCACACACACACAAATCACATTTATTTATTTATTTTAAACGTGTATTGTGTATTAGGTGACAGTTTATAGAATAGGTCAGGTTTTCACCCAACAGTTCATAGACATTTTGTTGCATCTCACTGATGGAAATCCCCACAGTATGATATCCCATAACCCACCTCCTTGTGGTCCCAGTTTCCAGTCCTCCTTTTCCCCTGACCCTTTTGAAGTTTGTCCTTAGGGAAATGCTACCCTGTTGATAAGAAATATACACATATTGTTTAGTCAAAAGGGAGCATAGATCCCTAGTGTTATCGTTCCTCTTCTACCTGTCTATAGTTCGCCACTGTATGCTCTACCACATTCATGGATATATTTTCAGCAAAGGTAAATCAACATGTACAACTATAGTCTGTCAAACCTATACATATGTGTGTATGTGTGTGTGCTACCGCCAAGGTCTGTAAATGCACACACTCTCCCACCATAGCTCAGTTTCAGTGAGGCAGTAATACTAGGGAGGTATGCTCACCTTTGACTAATCAAACATCTGAGACCAACAGGGCAATGTTTACTCAAAGACAAAGTGCAGAATGGTTAAGAAAGAAAGCAGAATGGAAATAGAAAATACAGGGAAGAAGTGGAATAAGGGATGTTACGCTGTGGTGATTTCCATCAATGACATAACATAAGCATCTATGAACTGTCGAATGGAAAACTGACCATCTGCTCTGTACACCTTCACTAATTCACAATACAAAGTTAAAATACGTGAGGCAAACTCTTGCCATTATCACTTTTCTGGAGCCTTCTGGCTATGTTCCCAAGATAGGTCTGCTTGTCCTTCTAGCAATCTTGCACCGAGAACATAATCCAAGGGCATACATGCTTCTTTAGGCTTCTTGATTCCTTCCATAAAATAAAGACCACTAATATAAAGTTAGGAGTCCCTAAGAGTTGAGCACTCATTTCAAGGTTAGAGGTTCAATCCCACTCAGTGTCACTTGGGAGGAAAGGCGGTGTGCTTCTGTAAAATCACAGACATTGACAATCCTATGGGGCACAGTTTTCTGAAGCTCATGTGATTGCCAGGAGTCAGAATGGACTCTATGGAAACACGTTTTACACCAAATGCTTCCAATTATCACTTGTTCCCAGCTCTCTCTGACCCTGTTGGATTCCCACTGTGTCTCCCTCAGAGCACCACAGCCCTGGGCAAGGTGCCAGAGCTCCAAGACATGAGTGAGCTATGTAGCCGGAAGAGAAGGATACAAGGAGAGAGAAAGGAGAAAGAAGGGACGTCACCACACTGGGTTTTGTTGTTGTGTTTCTCTCCAAAATGTTAGCCAGCGTGTGGGTATTGCAGACTTGGGTCGAAAGGGCATTCCCATGTTTGTTTGAGGGACTCAGAAATCACTAACCCCATCTCGGGGAGGTGAGGCAGAAGGTGCGTATCAGCAGAAGATCCAAACACCAACCCCATTTCCATCCTGTGGATTCCCACTCAGAGCCAGGACAGAGAGGACCTGGCCCAGAGGGTTTTCAAGGCCGGCCTCTTAGAAAGCAGCCTGCCATCTCGTTCTCCCACAGAGTAATGGTGTATTCCCATGGCCCGCCTGGCATTTAGCAGCAAGCGCTGAACCACTGCATCGTCAGAGCTCCTTACAAGGGAAGAAACGGGATATAAAAAATGTTATAAGGACAAAGAAGGTAGGCCCTGTGAAGGAGAAATGAGGGTGAAAAGTCCAGATTTCTATCGTTTCAACAACTCATTTTATTCTCCAAAATGACACTGTGGATCATCAGGTAGCTTATATAAGGGGCTTCAAAACAGACACTTTTGCTCACCAACACTGAATAAGTCTTGGCCAGAGTTTTGGCAATGCAATACGCCATCAGATTGCTTTCTGCTCCTTACAGGGGCACTGACTGTGGAGCCAAGGAAAACAGCGTCTTGAGAACTTCCATCTATTTTTCTCACGGGGAGCTCGGGTGGTGTGCTGGTTGCACTTGGGGCTTCGCTCCTCAGAGCAGCCAGGGTGGAAGCATCAGCAGCTCCCTCGAACTCGGCTTTCTACTCCTGCAACCAGTGACAGACTCGGAAACCCACAGGGCGTCCCTATGAGTCAGCATGGCCTCCATGGCAGTAAGTTGGGTTGGGGGGAGGGTGGTATTGTCGGTTGGTCTACATGTCAGTTGTAAGAATTTTTGTTTTCTTTGTGATTATAATCCTTTCAGCAAGCATGGTGGCATCATCTGCATAGCGCAGGGTGTTCATGAGTCTTCTTCAAGCCCTTGTGGCACATGCTTCTTCATAAAGTTCACCCTCTCTGGTTCTTTGCTCAGCATACAGATTGAGTAAGTATGATGAAGGAATATAAGCTTGACACAGACCTTTCTTGCTTCGATTTTATTTTATGTTAAATTTGATTAAATCATTTTATTGAGGGCTCTTATACCAATCCATACATCAATTGTATCAAGCACATTTGTACATATGTTGCCATCATCGTTTTCACAATATTTTCTTTCTACTTGAGCCCCTGGTATCATTCCTCTTTTTTCCCCTCCCACCTTCCCACCCTCATGAACCCTTAATAAATTATAAATTATCATTATTTTGATATCTTACACCATCTGCTGCTGTCTCCCTTCACCCGTGTTTCTGTGGTTTGTCCCACTTGGGGGGCAGTTTATAAGTAGATCATTGTCATCAGTTCCCCCTTTCTCCCCCTCCTCCCCCCACCGTCCCCTTACCCTAATGGTGTTGCTACTCCCATTATTGTTCCTGAGGGGTTGATCTGTTCTGGATTCCGGGTGTCGAGGGCTCCTATCTGGACCAGTGTACATGCTCTAGTCTAGCTGGATTTGTAAAATAGAACTGGGGTCATGATGTGAGGGGGGGGTATTAATGAACTAGAGGAATGTTGTGTGTTTCATCAATACTATAATGCACCCTGGCTGGCTCATCCCTCCTTTGTGACCCTTCTGTGAGGGAATGTCCAATTGTCTACAGATGGGCTTTGGGTCTCCATTCCGACCCCCCTCGATGGCATCAATATGATTGTTTGGGGTATCCTCATGGCTGATGCCTGATCCCGTCAACACCCCATGATCACACAGGCTGGTGTGCTTCTTCCATGTGGGCTTTGTTGTTTCCTGCGAGATGGTTGCTTGTTTAACTTCAAGCCTTTATGACTCCAGACACTATCTCTTCTAATAGCCTTTCTTTCACACCAGCTTTCTTCACCACATTTGGCTTATGCACCCATTTTGACTTCAGTGATCATGTCGGGAAGGTGAGCATCACAGAATTCCAGGTTATTAGAACAAAGTATTCTTGCATTGAGGGAGAACTTGAGTAGAAGCCCAATGTCCATCTGCTACCTTGATATTTAACCTATAAACATATGTCCATAGATCTATTACCCCATCATCGTCATGTATAAATATATTTACATATGTACATGCCTGTATTTAGACCTCTATAAATGCCCTTTGCCTCCTAGTTCTTTCCTCTATTTCCTTTGACTTTCTTCCTGTCGTCGGGTGGGATATTTTCAAGGTTGCATTTTCACTCTCATGGATTTGGCTTTAGTTCTTCACTTTGGGTCTCTACTTGCATATGAGCAGTTGGTGATGATTCGTCTCACAGTCAGCCCTGGCCTAATTGTGACTGATGATATTGAGCTTCTCCATAGTCCCTTCCCATAGGCACAGTCAATTTGATTCCTGGGCCTTTCTTCTGGTGAGGTTCGTGTATATAGTCACCGTTTACATTGTTGGAAAAAAAAAGGTGTTTGCAATGAAGAAGTTCTTAATCTTGAAAAATTCTATCACTCAACTTCCAGCTCTGTTTCTAACGCTTAGGCATCCTAATCTCCACGAATTTTCCATGACTCTTTATTGCATGCTTGATCGCTCGGAGACTGAGGATGTTGGTAGAATTCTTCAGTTCATTATCATGAATTTGATTAGTAACATGTATCTGTACTTTGCGCCTTTTATCATCAAGTAATATTCTATTGCATGTACTGTATATTCGCGTGTATAAGCTGAGTTTTACAGCATATTTTTAATGAAGTTTTTGTAGAAAAATTAGGTGCCTCGGCTGATATCGGGTCAGCTTATACTCGAGTAGATACGGTATGTCCCATTGGTCCATTGATTGATCAGCTGATGGACATTAGAACTGTTTCCATTTTGGGGGATTACTCATTAATCTACTTTTCTGATCATATGCCAGTGCCATGCCAATCGCTTTGTTGTAAAGGTTGACATTGAGAAATGTGAGTCCATCAACTCTTTCCCATTTTTCAAGTTTGCTGTGGCTCTTCTGGGAGCCTAGCTTTTCATATAAGTTTTAATATCAGCATGTCAATTTCTGCAAAAAAGGCATCGCATATTTTGATAGGGATTTCATTAAATCTCTAGATCAATTTGGGGAATATTAACATGTTAGCAATATATACCTCCCAATTCATGACACGGGATGTCTTTACTTTAAAAGATTGTGATTGCCTTCTCCGACAGCCAGGACATTAAAGAATTGCCTGAAATTATGTTTGACAAATCCTCTCAGGCAAAGTAGTCTTTGCATTGGCGTGGGCTCGGAAATCTGGTGTAATACCAACAGCCTTGCCAGTTGAGTCTTCCAGGGAACCTCCAGACAAGTCAAAGGATGACAACTGTTTGGAAAGGAGTCTTCGAAATAGCTCCCGTATGATTCTGCTCCCTCTGTTGGTTGCTGGGCTACAAATGGGGGTGGAGGGGTGTTTCAATGCGATCAAGGACCTGGTGAGTTGGGCGTGGGACTAGGACAAGATAAACGACCACAAAGTGCACTGTGCTCCCCAAGCCAGCTATTGTTCTCTTTTAAATATTTGTGGGAAAATATACACACCCAACCGACGCTTGTTGCCAGCTGTTTTTCTTCTCTAAAAATTCCCTGAATTGCTGTGAACATTTAATTAACTTTTTGAATCTGGCAAAATTCATGTTGCTGTTTCTAGGAGTGAGTCATCTCGTGCCTCTTCCATAATACAGAACGCTCTGTGGGGCCCATCCTCTGCCACAGTCACTGATGGCGCTGTCTGGAAATCCCTTGAATATGTTCTCCACATGTACTTTCCTTGGGGCATAAGCCAGATGACAAAAGTTATCTTGGGCATCATGAACTTGAAGTCTCTAGGCCAGCAATTTCCTCAAAACTGCCGGGCCAGCCCCGGGAGCCACAGGCCCAGAGCAGAGAGCAGCACCTGCCAGGGGTGACAAAGCTTCTCTGGATGTGGATGCTCCCTTCCTCAGTGGTGTTTCTCACAGACCAGGCCATGATAAGCAGAAGGGCTGATATGACTATATCCACCACAGGCACCCATAGGCAGTGTCCCACTACCCAAATGGCAAAGATCTATCAGGATCCATTCACCTGGACATGACTACTTCAAATATCCCCCTTTGCCATAGAGAAAGCTACTAGGGAGATGGAAAGGCCATTAAGATTTCCAGTCCTCGGCCTCTGGAAAGGCCAATATGCAGCAGCTCAATCTCAGTTTATCAAAAAGAGAATACTAGAACTACCCTGGATAGGAGCTTAGAACAGAAAGTAGAAATCAGGGTAAAATGAGTGAAATCTAATAAAGTGTGAGATTTCATTCACAAAACTGTACCATGGTGAGTTCATTTGTTATGACAAATGTCCATCATGATATAAGATGATTGCATTCGTGGAAACTGAGTTTGGGGTATCCTAGAATTCACTGACCTATCTTTACAACTTTTCTGTCCACCAAAAACCTAGTCCAAAAAGAGAGGGTATCCAAAATCCACAGGTGCAGTATAGCAGAACCCGGGAACATCCCCCTTTATCCTCCACTTCCTCTCTATAGACACACACACCAGAGCTCCCTTTCATTCCATTTTTGGGCTGCCTTCCAGAGAATGAAGCAAAGCAAGAATCACTTCTGATCCATCCTCCTTATGGTCACTGCACAGTTGTTTCTACTGGAAATGGATCTGGCTCTAGGAAAATGGAAAATCTGATGGTATTTTCAGTCCCTGATCTCTGTAGAAGCATTAATGCAGCTGCTCCTTTTCAGTCTCTCCGAGGGAGAGGCTACAGGGCCTCCCAAACTCACAGGCTCAAGGGAAGAGTTGACCGTCCGGCTAATATCCTGCTCCAAACCAACACCAGATAGTACTAGTCTACAGGTAGCTGCCCCTTGCCCATCAAAGCAAAACTCAATCTTGCCCAATTTATCTTTCTACAGATTGTCCTTTGCAAACAGCTAAAGAAGAGCAGGTCAGGGATGCTGTGAGGAACTCCAGGCCTCTACCTCTATAAGGAGGTGAAGAAAGCAATCATCTTAAAACAGAGAAGTTGTGCTTGGGAGTGATAAAAGTAAGGTCTAGAGTCCCAGAGGCCCATGACAAGGAGCTGCTTCAAACAGAAAAAAATAGTTCTGCTTCTGCCCCTCTGCTGCCCCAATGTGGACATCTCAAGTTCCCATCAGGGTCCCTGCCATCACTCTTTCTCCATTTCAATTTTCTTCCATCATAGCACACAAGTCTCGGCTCTTTCTTGATGTATTTTCTTTCTAAATCACCACACACTCCCTCCCCGCTCCCCTCCTCCCAAACAACAGGGACAGGGGGAGAAATTCAGCACCATGAGTCTCTAGTGAGGCCCTAACCCATCAGTGCTGATGAAGAGAGAAAGGAAGGTTGTGCAAAAAAATTATATCATTGTGTGCTCACCTTCCTGATACGATCACTGAAGACAAATGTGCTCACCTTCATGATACGATGGCTGAAGACAAATGGGTACATAAGAAAAAGTGGTGATGAAAGCTGATGGTGTCTGGCTATCAAAAAATATAGTGTTTGGGGTCTTAAGGGTTTGAAGGTAAACAAGCAGCCATCTAGCTCAGAAGCAACAAAGCCCACATGGAAGAAGCACACCAGTCTGTGTGATCACGAGGTGTCGAAGGGATCAGGTATCAGGCATCCAAGAACAAAAAATCAAATCATTGTGAATGAGGGGGAGTGCAGACTGGGCATCCAAGACCCATGTGTAGGCAACTGGACATCCCCTTACAGAAGGGTCTTGGGGAAGAGATGAGCCAGTCACGGTGCGATGTAGCAACAATGAAGCATACAACTTTCCTCTAGTTCCTAAATGCTTCCTCCCCCCAATTATCATGATCCCATTTCTACCTTACAAATCTGGCTAGACCAGAGAATGTACACTGATACAGATAGGAACTGGAAACACAGGGAACCAAGGACAGATTATCCCTTCAGGACCAGTGGTGAGAGTGGCAATACTGGGAGGGTGGAGGGAGGGTTGGTTGGAAAGGGGTAACCAATTACAAGGGTCTACATATAACCTCCTCCCTGGGGGAGAGACAACAGAAAAGTGGGTGAAGGGAGTGGGTAATATATGACAAAATAATAATAATTTATAAATTATCAAGGGTTCATGAGGGAGTGGGGAGTGAGGAGGGAGGGGAAAATGAGGAGCTGATACCTAGGGCTCAAGCAGAAAGCAAATGTTCTGAGAATGATGATGACAATAAATGTACAAATGTGCTTGACACAATGGATGTATTATGGATTGTGATAATAGTTGTATGAGGCCCCAATAAAATGATTTTTTTAAGAGAGAGAAAGAACGGAAGGTTCTGTAAGCTAGAGACACAGAACAAAGGTGACCTTGGAAGCAGAAGCTACTTGAATGGGCAGCAGAGTCCCCTGTTCCCTTGTCCCTGCTACTTTTATCTGGGGCAGCTGTTAACTTGTCTCCCTATAAAGGTGCTGGCAGACAACCTCCTTCTGTTTCTCTACTATTTCCCTAAGGGAAGCAAAGACCATTCTTGACCTATTCCCCACACGTTGTTTCCTTTGGGTATAGATAAAGCTACACAAGAGGAGACTTCCAGAAACTGTAGTCCTTTTGTTTTATAAAACATCACCACCCCAACAGTGTGAGAGAAAGAGAAGGTTTTCTACTCCCTTGAAGGGTTGCAATCTTGGAAGCCCACAGGTTAAGATTGAGTTTTGCTTTGATTGACAAGGGGAAGGTACCCAAAGACTAGTGCTATCTGGTGTTGGCTTGGAGCAGGATAGAAGCCGGGCGATCAACTCTTCCCTGTTAATGCCAGCATCTCCTTTATAGGTTTCCCTTCTCTTGAGCCTGTGAGTTTGGGAGACCTTGTATCCTCTCCCTTGGAGAGACCGAAAAGGAGCAGCTGCATTAGTTCTTCTACAGAGATCAGGGATTGGAGTTCTCCCCTCTCCTAAAGAGTTGCTATCTGTTGGAGCTGACTGCATGACAGTGGGTGAGGGAGTTACCCCCAACAGTGTAGGGGAAACCAGATTTGAGGCAGGGCAGAAAAAGACAGATGAAGGATATAGGGGACTGTGCTAGTCTGGGTACATTAGAGAAACAAATTCACATAAACTCATATGTTTAAGAGAGAGTTTTATATAAAGGTTAAGTGCACATCAAGAAAACATCCTAACCCAGTGCTGCCCAAGCCCACAAGTCCAACATTAACCCATATGTCCAACACAAAATCTTCCTCCATCTCACAAAACACATGCAATGATGCTGACTACAGGAGGAAAGCTGAGTCAGTGAATGTGTAACCATCTCAGCACTGGCAGGGGTCTCCACACAGGTGCTCCAGCACCCAGGGCTGCATCGGGGTAGATCCATGTGGCTTTTCCTCAGGAATGTCTTGTAGGAAGTGAGTCTTGCCAACTAAAGCAGGAAACTGGCTAAGGTAGCTTCACCCTGGTTTGACCATAAGAAGCCAAGAGACCTGAGAACTAAAAAGGTGAGACTCGCTGAGCCATTTATCCCTCCACCCTTCAATTAACCCCACATGTGTTTATTGGCCAGTTTGGCACAATAAACTAACACCTCAGGGATATTTTCTAAATGCTTGTAAACAAAAGACTAATGAGAACACATCACCAAGTATAGCTTTCTGTTCTCCATGCCCGTCTTCTCTCATTGCAGAACTTGTGGTTATAATACACTTCAGTTAATCTTCTGTTGAGTTCTGCCTATTCCACCAAGTGACCGTGTGCACATGAAAACAAATTTGAGTGTGTGTTGGAATATGGATATAAGTTTATATTTATGATGTGTGTTTGTGTATTCACTTAATGTATAGAATAGGTTCATGCATTTCCCACTTGCAAAATGGACACTCTCTTAGTGATAATTAAAGGGAAGGGAGATGATGGGGTAAGAAATCTAAGCATACTAGTTTGGGACCCTTAGCTTCTAAACTTGTACTATTACCACTCTTGAACCATCTATCTATTACAGCTTATAGTCTAGCACTTTGAGCCAAGCAAACATCCCAACACCTACTCCTCCAATTGCCCAAACCTGCCCTCAATGCCTTCAAACAATCAGCTGGTAGCAATTTTATTCAGGAGTGGCTTACACCTTGGTGAACCCTCTGCAAAAACAATGTTATTGAAAGAAATCGACACATGGATTGCCACCCCTGTCAAATTTCCAATAACCTTCTTTACAGAAATGGAGAAGCCAATCCATGTATTTATTTATTTGTGTATTTTTGCCAATCCTTAGGTTAATATGTAATTGTAAAGGACATCAAAAAGCAGAAAGAAAGAAAGAAAGAAAGAAAGAAAGAAAGAAAGAAAGAAAGAAAGAAAGAAAGAAAGAAAGAAAGAAAGAAGGAAAGACAAGGAAGGAAAGAAGGAGGAAGGAAGGAAGGGAGGAAGGAAAAGACCTCAAATAACAAAAATATCCTTGTAAAACAAGAACAAAGTAAGACTAACATTTCCCAACTTCAGAACACCCTACAGAGCTACAGTAATCAAAAACAATGTAGGATTGGTATAAACATGGACACCGAGTCAAGTGGAATAGAAATAAACCCATATATCTATGACCAAGTGATGTCTTAGAAGAATGCTACATCTAGTTGTCTCATTAACAAATGATGCTGAGGTCTCCATAAGCAAGAGAATGTAATTGAACCAATATCTCGGACAATTTACAAATATCACATGAAAGTGGGTCAAGGACCTTAATATAAAAGCTAAAACTATAAAATTACTAGAAGCAAACTGAAGAGCAAATTTCCATGACCTTGTAGTTGGCAGTGGATTCTTAGACATAACACAAAAGGCAAAAGCAAAGAAAGATGATGGAAATAAATTGAGCTGAATCAAAATATCACCTTAAAAAAAAGCCTGGCCAAAATTTAGGAGACTCTGCCAAGTCCAGGCAGAATGACACCTTTGCTTTTTCTAGCTGCACTGCACTGGGAAGGCATTTCCTAGGTGGGGTGTGCTTGAGAGTCAGACAGGGCAGTTGTGAAGTCTACCCTCAGTTTTGTCTCAGGTCTTCCAAACTCTCTCGTGCTGGTGTCTAGACAAGAAGCTCTCCACTAACCTTGTACAGGTGCACATCCCATTGCTTCTACACCTCTCCTGGGTACCAAAACCTGCTTAACACATCACCGTGATGCAAGTACAGTGAATAGCATAGAAACATAAGGACTAGAAGTAGCAATCATAATAAAACTCAATAGATAGAAAAATGTGAGTTGAAGTACAATCTCATATCCACAATGGCATACCTGTTTCTATATGCTATATTTAGCAGGAACCGGCTTCAGAATCATTTCTATGCATCATCAAGACCTTCAAACTATCTGTATTATCCACAACTATTATCTCAACTCATCTACATGTTCATTTTCCCAGGAGGGGGAAAAGCCTCTCTTGATACTTCTTTTCTGAATCATGTAGAATCTGACTGGGGGAGATGTGGAAAAGCAAACAATTGGCTAAGGCATGTAATTATCACTTTCAAAGAAAACATTCACCTCCAGCTGGCCTACTTTTGTTGGTTCTAATGCCTGAAAAGAGAATTAATTAACCCAGCCAGGTCTTCAGTGCTTGCATGTACTCCTTCAAACCTATTTACAACCCTGGTTAGAAATGCTGGGTTTTTGCAAACAGAGAATTCGCTATAAATACAGCTGCAGATGGAATTATTTCCAAAAAAATGTAAATGGAAAAATTCTGAACAGGAATAACTTGACCTTTCAATCTGAGACAATAGTAAAATGTCAACATCTGCCATGAAAATATAGAATAATGATTAAAGGGCCTTTCCGTTTGGGAAATACATAGCACGGTTTGGGTTTGGTCCTTTTTACAAAGCTCTGGGATGTATCACTTTGCACCAACCGACTTGCATCAAAGAAATGCTATCGTTTAAGCAATTAGATATTTCATTAGGCACACAGAAGACATTCAAGGTTTGGAGAATAAATGTAATGATAGTGGCGATATAGCAAAAACGGTGGTCCATCCAGGCCAGAAGTCGCTTTCTTTGTATCAATATCTAGGCTGTTTGACAGCCTAATGAACCTCTATTAAGAGATTGCTAAAATGGTCTGATCTGTCACCAAGGACCCCAATTTCTCTTCGAATTCAATTTGAGCGTTAGCAGTCATAATCTTATTTAAACTTTTCTTAAGTTTATTTACAGTTTGAACCCAGAGCTAGCTCTTGGTGGCTAATGAAGTCCTTGAGTTTGCTGCCTGGGGTGTAAAGTAGCACCTCCACGTTGCTTTCTGTTGGGAATAAAGCCATTGTGTTCACATGATATATAATTCACCTATTGAAAGCATACCGCTCAATGCTTTCCCTTTCACTTTAATAGCTTTATTGAGATATAAGTAATAGACCACAAGGTTCATACAAGTAAAGGGTACAATTTAATATTTTAAAATATATTCACAGGGAGAGGCAACCATTACCACATCCAGTTTTAGAACATTTTCATCTTCCCTAAAAGAAACCTCAAAGCAATGAGCCATCAATCTCCAGAACTCTTTCCTTGAACCTAACCTTAGGCAACCACTAATCTCCTTTCTGTCCCTAAGAATTTGCCTATTTGGAGTATCTGATATAAATGGAATCTTATAATCTGTGGTCTTTTGTGATTGGTTTCATTCACTCACCATAATGTTTTAAAAGTTCATTTGTGTGGCATTATATGTCATTACATCATTCCTTTATATGACAGAATAATATCTTGTTCTATAAATATACAGTCGCCCCTCATAGGCCTGTGAAAGCTGGACAAGGACCACAGAAGAATTGATGCAGTTGTATTAGGGTGTGGACTGAGAACATCGAAAGTATCATGACCTTCCAGAAGGACAAACAGATCTGTCTCATAGGAAGTACTCCAGGATGTTCCTTTGAAGAGAGGATGGTGAAGACTGCATATCAAAGGAAACCAGTCCCTGGAGAAGGTCATTATATTTGGTAAGGTAGAAGGTCTGTGGAAACAGAGGAAGATAGATTGGCAGAGGGGCTACAACACAACAGCAATTGGGAGGATGGCATAAGTCCAGGCAGGGTGTTGTTCTATTGAACATCGGGTCACTACAAGTCAGAACTGCCTCGATAGTGCCGAAAACCACACAGTTGACCCTGAATAACATGGGCTCATTGAAGACGTCCAGTTTTCCCTCCAATCTTTTTAATACTCACATCAACTGTCATGGGATGCTAATCATCTCCATGCAAGAAATAGGTCTCTTACTGGAGAAAACTGCTCACCCAGAGATGATGATCAGTGTACAGTGTCTTAAGCAAGTTCTTGCAACGCTTGAACTTAACACAGTCGACCAAAAAAACCAAACTCACTTCCATCGAGTTGATGCTGACTCATAGTGACCCTAGAGGACCAGGTAGAACTGCCCCCTGTGAGTTTCCAAGGCTGTAACTCTTTACGGGAGTAGAAACACCCATCTTTTTCCCAAGGAGTGGCTGTCGATTTCTAACTGCAGACCTTGAAGTTAACAGCTCAACGAATAACCACTGAGCCACCCAGATTCCTGTGCCACAATAGCAACCAGGGGAACACATCAGTGTGTAAATGGCCCGCGAAGTTCAAACCCATGCTGTTCAAAAGTCAACTGTTATGTGGATTTACAATGGTACAAGAGGGTGGTGGGTTTAACTCCACGTACTTCAGAGTCACCGGTATTACATTTTTTGATTCATTCATCTTCAGTTTGTTTATACCTTTTGCCTATTATGAATAATGCTGCTGTTATTGTGGCTATTATAAATAATGAAAATTCATGTACAAGTTTTTGTTTGCATATATGCTTGCATGAAGTGATTTGTAGTATACCCATACAGTTGTGTAACTATCACGGCTACCTAATCATAGACATTTTTCAGCACCCCAGAAAGAGACTCCATACCCATTATTATCATCCACCATTCCCCCATCAACCCTAACCTTCCCAAACTCACTGCCACGAACTTGATCCCTAATCACAGAGAGAGACCTTGTACGACAGAATAGAACTACTCTACAGAGTTTCCAAGACTGTCACTCTTACAGTTTAATACAGATGAGCAAACAGCTTCATCTTTTCCCCATGATGTGGCTGCTGGGTTGGAACTGCTGACCCTTGAGGTTAACAACCTATTGCTTAGTCCACTAAGCCACCAAGGATTCCACCCAATCCCTAGGTAACCATTAATCTGCTTTCTGTGTCCCGGATTGAGCATTTCATGTACATGCAATCAGGGCTTCTTTCACTTAGGATAATGTTCACGTGGTACTTCGATGTTGTCAAACGTCACTACTTTATTCATTTTTATGGCCAAAGACTATTTCATTATAGTACAAATATAAAACCTTTTGTTTATCTAATCATCACTTAATGGATGTCTTTGGATTGTTTCCACTTTGGAGTATTTATGAATAATGTTGCTATAAACATTCATATACAATTTCTGGTTTTAATTTTCCTGGATATATGCCTAGGAATGATATTTCTCGGTCATATGATAACTCTTTTAGGCATTGTCAATCTGTTTTTAAAGAAGCGAAACCATTTGCATACCAGCAAGCGACATAAAAGAGTTCCAGTCTCTCCATATCCTTGCCAACACTTGTTATTGTCAGATTTTTTAATTATCACTATTATAATGCATATGAATTAGTTTCTCATTATGGTTTTGATTTGTATTTCTCTGTTGCCTAATGATGTTTAACATATTTTCAAGTGCTTATTGGCCATATGAGTATTTTGGAGAAATGCCTATGAAAATAATTGGCCTATTTTAAACTCAGTCATTTTATTACTGAATTGTAAAAACTCTTCAGGTAGTCTGATCTTTAGGCCCAACTGTTGAAGCACTTGACTGTTAACTCAAAGGTCGGCATTTCAAATCTCCTGGCTGTCCCAGATGACAGAAATGCCTGGTAATCTGCTCTCTTATAGATGACAATCAATGAAACACTATGGGGAGTTCTATTTTGTCATGTATCGTTACTATGAGCTAGAACAATCATCTCCCATGGAAATAGCAGTCAAGAAAGCAAATGACATATTGCATAAGCACATTTGTTGAGAATGACCTATTAAAAGTGTTCAAAAGCAAAGATATCACTTTGAGGACTAAAAAGCACCTGGCCCAGGTACTATGGCAGGGGCCAAACCCAATCCAGAGATACATTTGACAGCCAAGTAAATAAGAGAGGGAGGGAGGGAGGGAGAGAGCGAGAGAGAGAAGATGGGTAGTGGGGGAGCTGGGCACTAACCTAGTGGGGAGTGGAACATTGTTTATATCTTCATAGGAGAGGGAGAGAGAGACCAGGCTTCAAGCTGATGTGCCAAAATGTGAATACAACACACCGTCATGTAGCAGGGAACCAGAGAGGTCTGCGGGGCCGACCCCAATCCCAACTATGTGGACCCCCCCACACACACACACACATGGGCACACAGAAGAATGCACTTCAGAGGACAGCACTGAAGCTACAACTTGGGGATAGGGGGTGCATCTGATCAGAGCACACAGGAGCAAATGAAGAGGGAAGGGGAGAGTGGAACACATCCTGGCCCAACAAGTCCCAAGAACCATATTCCTGCTGAGAGCAGCCAATGCACAGAGAGGACCATAGGGCCAGCCCCACCACTAGACATGACGTCCCTCACTGACCAGTAGCGCTATGGGGGAGAACACAGGAAACAGTGCATTAAGGGCATGAAACAGAGCAGCAAGGGGAACAAAGGAATGAAGTCCCCACGGAATGCCAAAAATAGAATTGGGGACAGAATGCGGCACCCCATCAGACTCAACTGGAAAACACTCCTAAAGGCCAACAAACAGACCTGGAACTACTTGTAGACGTTTCCTTTTTTATCCTTGCCTTTCTTTTTGTTTGTTGGTTGGTTGGTTTTATTGGTTTTGTCTTCTTTTGTTGTTTTGTTTAGCTTTGCATTGTTTTGTGTTTATTAATGTCTCTGCGTGTCTATCTAGGTAAGATGGGTGGGATAAACATTTTGGAGAAGAAAACAATGGGACTGATGGTTGAGCAGGTGGGACACTGGAGAAGGAGAGGTGGGAGAAAGGAAGTGGGGGTGGTGTTGCCAACCAACCCTGGGACAAGGGAACAACAAGTGAACTAAATTCAATGGAGAGAAGTGTGTAGGATGTCTAGTAGGGCTTAATCAAGGGCAATGTAGCGGCAAGAAATTACTGAAACACAAATGAAGGCTGAACATGATAGTGGGACAAAAGGAAAGTACAAGGAGATAGAGTAAATAACTAGGAGTTAAAGGACATCTATAGAGGTCTAAATACAGGCATGTACATATGTAAATATATTTATATATAACAATAGGGAAACAGATCTATGTAATTATATTTATATAGTAGGTATTAAGGTAGCAGATAGATATTGGGCCTCTACTCAAGTACTCCCTCAATGCAAGAACACTTTGTTCTAATAATCCGGCATTCTGTGAGGCTCACCTTCCCTGACATGATCACTGAAGACAAAATGGGTGCATAAGCAAATGTAGTGATGAAAGGCTGATGGTGTCCAGCTATCAAAAGATATAGCTTAAGGCTTGAATATAAACAAGCAGTCATTTAGCAGAGAAGCAACAAAGCCCACATGGAAGAAGCACACCAGCCTGTGTGATCAGGTGTTGATGGCATCAGTTATCAGGCATCAAAGACCCAAAATAAAATCATACCAATGTGAATGGGGTGGGGGAGTGGAGACCTAAACCTCATCTGTAGACAATTGTACATCCTCTTACAGAAGGATCACAAGGAAGAGATGAGCCAGTTGGGATGCAGTGTAGCACCGATGAAACAAACACTTTTCCTCTAGTTCTTTAATGCTTCCTCCCCCCACCTATCATGACCTCAACTCTACCTTACAAATCTGTCTAGACCAGAGCATGTACACTGCTACAGATAAGAGCCCAAAACACAGGGCATTCAGGACAGATAAACCCCCAGGACCAATAATGAGAATAGAGAGACCAGGAGGGTAAAGGGAAGGTGGGGGGAGAAAGGGGAAATGGATCACAAGGATTGACATATAACCCCCTCCTAGGGGGGACGGACAACAGAAAAGTGGGTGAAGGGAGACAGCAGATGATGTAAGCTATGAAAATAATAATTTATAAGTTATCAAGGTTTCGTGAGGCAGGGAGGGTGGGGGAGGGAAGGAAAAATGAGGAGCTGATTTCAAGGGCTCAAGTAGAAAGAAAATGCGTTGAAAATGATGATGGCAACATATGTACAAATGTACTTGACACAATGGATGAATATATGATCAGAGTTGTAAGAACCCCAATACAAGTATTTAATAAAAAAGTAAAAAGCACCTGGCCCAAGTCATGGTATTTCCAGTTGCTTTTTATGCATGGAAACCTGCACAATGAAAAAGGAATACACAAGAAGAATTTATGCCTTTGAATTATGGTGTTGACAAACACTACTGAATAATCCAGAAGTATAAACAAATCAGTCTTGGATGAAGCGCCACCAGAATATTGGTTAGATTTCACCGCACGTCCTTTGAACATGCTATCTGCAGGCACAGGCCTGGAAAAGGAGCTGTAGAGGGTCCGTGAAAAGGAGGAAGGCCCACTCTGAGATGGAATGACAGAATGACCGAACCATGGCCTCAGGCACAGCAATGATCATGATGCCGGCCCAAGACTGCACAGTGTTTTGTTCTGTTGACATAAACAACAATATGACTTGGAATCAACTCAATGGTACACAACAAGCGACGATTATGAGACATAAGACTGATGATTATTTCCCTCTATTCTGTGCGTGGGTAGTGTTTTCATTGTCTCGATAATATTGTTGGTCGCCCAGGTTTTTCATTTGCCAATTCCTGTTAGCATATCATGGAGCAAGCTTTGGTGGTGTACAGGATTATACCTTGGGCTGCTAACTATGAGGTCAGCACTTCAAAGCCATCAGCCACTCTGAGGGCGAAAGATGAAGCTTTATATTCACTCTCATAAAGGTGTTTGATCTCAGAAATCCACCGGGGCTGTTCTACTCTGTCCTGTAGGGTCAATATGAATCTGCAGCAACTCGATGAAAGTGAGTTTGGTTTGGGGGTTTATTAACATACATCCCCTTGCCTAATATTTTCAGATTTATAAAATTAGACCCAAATCAGAGGAAGATGAAGGACAAAGACCTGCTTATATTTATATTGGCTCTGAAACTACCTATGCGAAGCAACAACTCAGCAAAAAGGCCGCGTTGAGAAAGCTATGAACAGTGGGACTCACGTTAGGGAAACTAAACTAATTTCTCAACTCTCTCCTAAAGATGATAGCAAGCAACTGAAATCACTGATGTAAAAAATCAAAATAGCTGGGTCTTCATCTGAAGCGGCCCCAGTATCCAAGTCTGGAAGGTGAGTTCTGGCAGCTGGCGTCTCCAAACTGGAATGAACCTTTGAACGAAGGGCGAGTCAGCAGTGTGGTTTGGGACACTCTATCCTGTTGAAAATATGCTTCTCATCAGAAGAGAGACAATGAAGGATGGGGTGAATGATGGCAACAAGGGGTGGGGTGAATGCAGGGAGCCAAGGTAGAATCCCAGATGTGCAGTCTATCAAAGCCTTGAAAGCATTACATTAAGTGATATGAGCCAGACACAAAGGAACAAATATTATGGAATTCCACTTATATGCACAGCAGCCTAGTAGGTAAATACGTGGGAACAGAAATTGGATTTGTGGTTTCCAGGGTCTGAAGGGTGGGTGTGGGTGGAGTGGGGCCTTGTTGCTTCACGCATTCAGTTTCTGTTTGGGCTGGGGAAACCGATTTGGAAGGGAATCGTGGTGTTGGTTGCAAAAACAAAACAAGCAAAAAAAAATGTCACGAGAAAGAGAAAAGGAGAAATTGAAGAAAGGGTCCCTTTGACCTCATCTGCTTACTAGGGAAGCCAGGCTCCACTGGCTATTGGAAAACCCCTCGATAGCTATTGGCATTCAGATTGGCACACACATTTGGGGGGCTAGGCGGTGAGCTTTCATGTCTTAAGCACGGCTATTGATTAAGTGATGCCCACACCCACCCCCCACCAAATTCGTGTTGGAATCTTAAGCCCCATATATGGGAAAGTAATTCCCTTTGGGAATAGTATTACAGGATTTTCTTTGTTATGTTAATGAGTCCACCGATGTGCAAGGTGTGCCTAAGGACTTTGGAATTGGTTTAATTTTTTATTTTTAATGTGAATCAGAGGAAGGTTTACAACAGTGGTTCTCAAACTTCCTAATGCCTCAACCCTTTTAGCCAGTGCCTCATGTTGTGGTGACCCCCAAATATAAAACTGTTTTCGTTGCTACTTCATCACCATGATTTTGCTACTGTTATGAATCATCATGTAAATATCTGATATGCAGGATGTATTTTCATTGTTACAAATGGAGCATAATTAAACATACTTAAAGCATAGTGATTGATCACAAAACAATGTAATCATGTATTGTGAAATATTAATGTTTTCCGATGTTCTTAAGTGACCCCTGTGAAAGGATCGGTTGACCCCCGAAGGGGTCGCGACCCACAGGTTGAGAACCGATGGTATACAGAGAACCAAACCACTTTCAAGTTTCCATTCAACAACTTGTACACAATCTGGTTCTGGCCTGGATTGCTGTCCCCACGATGTAATCTCATTGATCCTACGTCTTCCCTGTCCTGTCTCTTTCCATTCCTACTTCTTTCTTAACCCTCCAGAACTTTGCCCTTGAGTACAAAGTTAACTTTTGATCTCGCATGGTTGATCATAGACTAAGGTGTGCATACCTCCCTGCTGTTATTGTTCCACGTATCATTTCCAAACCTGAAAGGTGACTAAGGGTCGTAGTCTCTGGGGTTCTCCCAGTCTCTGTCCAATCACTAAGCTGGTCGTTTTCTTTGGTTTTGAGTTTTGGTCCATGTTTTTCATCCCCTCTATCCAGGACCTTTCTATTGAGATCCCTTTCAGAGCAGTCAGCTATGGCAGTCAAACACCATCTAGTTATGGTCTCAGGGCTATGGAGGCTGAGGCTCCAGTGGTCCATTAGTCCTTTGTACTGTTTCCACATGTCTTTGATTGTCTTCGCTCTTCTTTCTCTGGCTGGGATGAGGCCAATAGTTGCATCTTAGATGGCTGCTGCTCCTAGACTTTCAAGGCCCAGTTTCTGTTCACCAAGGGCAGCTGAAGAAAATTGTCTTTGAGAGCCTAACGATGTTTGAGTTATAAAAAGAACAGGTTAGATACAGAGAAAAGAACCAAGTGAGTATGGGAGCATGAACGAGGAAAAGAGAGCTGCCGCTTGGAGACTGCCAAAGGACGAGGAATGCTGGGATTACAGAAACGGAGGCAAGGATTGTTCCCCAGAGCCAACAGATTGCCAGATCCCTGAATTTGGATTTGTTGTCTTACAAGATGGCTAGAGAAGATCAGGACTGAAAAGTTCTAATGTTGAAAGATGGCAAACAAGCCAGCAGTCATTATGCTGGAATTCAAAATAGCTAATTCTAGTCTTTCTTGTTCTTCATTGTTTTTCAGCCTAAACTGTACTTATTTAGCAGAGTCTCACACATCAGTCTCCTCTTTTTGCTTGATCTTTTCAAATGCTTGTCTCTAGATGCTCGGTAGCTCCATCCAATCTTTATTAAAGTAAAGACGCCAGAACTTCCTAGAGAGTTCTTGGTGAAAAACTAGCTTGATTTGAAGTAAGAGGAGGAAAACATTTGGCCTTTCTTACCAATCGACTTCTCTGCGTTGCTCAGCACTGTTAGCCTTTTCTAGTTGTCATGGGGGTGGAGTGTTCAAAGTCTTCCTGCTGAGTCTCTGTAGTACAGTTAAGCCCATCAAGCATCTAAAGCAAGAACTTGTGATCTGATTAAGATGTTTTGCTACTATATCCTGCATTTTCTTCCATCGCTCAAGATTTCGGTGTTCCCAGGGAGCAGTAGGCTAGAATCCTTTGCCACTTTACTGTCTTACTGATTTAAAGGAGAAAGCATCCACTTTCCAGCATTTGATTTACCATAGCTACAATAGGACCAACCCTATGGGACAAGATCGAAGTGTTCCTTTTGGTTTCCTGGAGTGGACAGCCTCATCTTCCTCCTGAGGAGAGTCTGGTGGGTTGCAACCACTGCCCTTGTAGTTAGGAGCTCAATGAATAAGCACCCCCACCCCCCCACCAGAACTCCTTAAGCTATAGTCAAGTTTCTGCTTCTTTCTTGTCCAGACAAAATTCGAAAGAAGAAAGATGGATATCATACCAAGCAACTCTTATTTTTCCCCATTGGCCTAAGACCCTAAAATGATTTTTGTCAGATCGGAATATGGTTTCCAGGGTAACCATGATTGTAGGTAAGAACCTTCTGATCTCTCTCTTTTATGCACAACTCAAGCTGCTGTTATGTTTCCATTTTCTTTCAAATGAATCAACCTTTAGCATGCAATGGATATTCTTAAATACGTCAGCACTAACAGGTCTTAAGCATCTGTAGCTCTGTCTTAAAGAAACATTTCCAGTTTTTAAATCTGATAGTTTAAACACATCTTAAACATGCCTGCAAAACTGGCATCAAAGGAGTTACATCTTTTTCGCCCTTGAGAAATGAAATGGGGAATTTATAAAGAACGTTTTGAGAGAGAGTGTTATACACAAAAGTGTGTTCTGAGAATACCATCTAATGTTCCATTTTCATTTCTTTTGCATGAAAGAGGCTGATTTTAGGAGACAATGGGTATTGTTTGTGTAAATCTTTCTGGGAATTAGAAGTGAGTTACACTCATATCTCAGACCATAAGATAAGAAATAAGACCCTTGATCATTAAAATATCATTAATGTTTGTTTACAATAACTATCAAGCAAGTTTATAAAAATGAAATTATTTGATTGAGATATAATAAACAAACCCCAAACACTCACTGTCTTAAAGTGGTATATGTCTATTCAGGAGGTTGTGCAACCTTTCTCACTACCTCAATCGAGAACTTTTTCATTAAACTCTTAAGAAATCCCATTCCCTTTCGCGGTCACATCCTATTTTTTTCTTGCCTCCAGCCACTGAAAACCATTCATCTAATGTCTGTCTCTATGGATTTGCCAATTCTGGAATTTGCAACTAAAGGGAAAATAACACTCGTTAGTCTAACTGACTTTTTCACAAATCAGAATATCTTCAGGATCCACTCATGCCAAAGCCTGTATCAGCAGCTCGCTTCTGTGTGTTGCCAAATACTATGGATCTATTGTACCTTTTGATACTCCTTCATCAGTTGACATGCATCCTAATTATTTCTACTTTGTGACAATCATGAATAATGCCATAAGCTTTAAGTTTTTGTGTAGACATACAAAGGGGACTTCAAAAGATGTGTGGGGAAAAGTAGAATGAGAAGATACTGGAATATGTCTGTGCCCCTTTAGAAGCTTCCTCAATTTTTTGGTGTCCTTCGGTGTAAATACTAGGAGTGGGACAGCTGGATAATATGATGACTCATATGACACTGCCTGTTTTCTAGAGCAGCCGGGCTATTTTGCATTACTGCCAGCAGCGTATATGGGGTCCTGGTTTACCAACATTTGTTATTGTTCATATATAGTATATAGTATAGTATATCATATATAGTATCCTAGTCATTTTAGTGAGGTGTCTTGTTTACAGGGTGTGCTGCAAACCACCAGGTCAACAGTTCAAAACCATCAACTGCTCCTTGGGAGAAAAATAAGGCTTTCTACTTCCATAAATAGTTACAGTCTTAGAAACTCACAGGAGCAGTTCTACTTTGTCCTATAGGGTCACCATGAGTCTTAATCAACTATGGCAGTGAATTTTGATTGTGTGACTCAATTCTGACTCTTTACAACCCTATAGGAAACAACTTTAGAATGTGTAAAAAGGGAGATCACATGATAAGGTGTTACATTTTAACCTAACCACATCTGCCATAATGGAATTTACAATAATCTCTGTCAGATCAGAGGTCTATTCACATCTAGGGATAATGTTCAGAGAAGCTTTACCAGAGGCTTCATCCATGTGAGGTCCCTGCACATGGATTTGGGGCTTCCACTGTCATCCATAGCCTTCTGAAAACCAGGTGTGCACAATTGAAGCTCTGATGCCATTCCTTCCTTCGGATTTGAATTTTATTATTTATAATTCTTGGTTCACACAGACTGTTGTACTTCTGCCATGTGGACTTAGTTGATGCCTCACTAAGACGCTGCTTGTTGGAAGACAAGCCTATAAGACCCCAGATGCTATTCTTTCTGATGGCCAGCACCATCTGCTTTCTTCACTGCACTTTGCTATTGCACCCATATCTTTTGTGATCTCTTCCTGATGGTGAGCATCAAGCAGGGCCATGTCATAATAACTAATTGTCCTTAGATCCTTCCACCTACTTGTGATGCTTTCAGCCTCACTCAGAACTTGGCCTATTGAATCTTTCCTGCTGCCTTCCTGTCCATACTTGACATTTCCCATGTAGTTTCAAGAAGTTCAAAATATTTTCATTGAGCCTGAGATGCTTAAACAAAATGAGGAATCACAAAAGCTACATTTGGGTGCTAGTCCATCACTAATTTGTATGTAATCTTCCCTGCATTTTGCCTCCGACTCTTTGATATAAAACTCAAACCCTACATGGCTGTAGGCACTCTATAAGAACGCAACTCAGGTAACACATGATTCTCACTGGGAAGTGAAGCTACAGCTTTATAGTGTCTATTCTGGAACATTACAGAAAGATAGAAGGAATTTAAGGAAATTAAGGATCTAGATCCTTACATAGAGAGGCTGCTTTTGATAACAGGATGAATGATAACCAAAGTGTTACAAACAAAAGGCCCTAGAGCAGTGGTTCTCAACTTGTGGGTTGCGACCCCTTTTGGGGTCAAATGACCCGTTCACAGGGGTCGCCTAAGACCATCGGAAAACACATATTTCCGATGATCTTAGGAACCGAGACACTGCTCCTCTATTCATCTCCAGGCGGGTCCGCCCACATGCAGATACACCCACAGATGAGTATCCAGCGTGAAAATTGTCACCCATGCTACACCATGCTTCCAGACAAAATTTCATCTATTTGTCATTAGAAATAAATATTTCACAATATATGACATATGGGTTTTGTGATGAATCACTATGCTTTAATTATGTTCAATTTGTAACCATGAAAATACATCCTGCATATCAAATATTTACATGATGATTCATAACAGTAGCAAAATTACAGTGGTGAAGTAGCAACAAAAATAATTTTATGGTTGGGGATCACCACAACATGAGGAACTGGATTAAAGGGTCGCAGGATTAGGAAGTTTGAGAACCACTGCCCTAAAGTCTCACTTCAAAGTATGGACTGAACCTCAAGGACTTATTTGACTCTGCTGATTAGCTCCTCATCTGTGGGTCATGGAAGCACCCCTTGTCTTTGATCTAATGAAAGGGTTTCTCATTTCATGAGAGTATAGCCTTTTGATTGTTATGTGACATTGAGTCAATTCTGACTCCTTGTGGTCCCAGGGGACACAGAAAACTGCCCCACGGGGCTTCCTAGGCTACAGCCTTTACAGTGCATTGGCTCGCTTCTCCTACAGGCCCTGAGTAGGTTGTGTCAAAATGGTGTGGGGACATCAGTCCTGGTTTCTAACTTCCAGAAGGAGGAATAGAGCTGATTCTTATGAGATGGAGATCAGCTATACCTCAATTCTCTAACTATTTTTCCTTTTTACCAGTTCTATCACCACCAGCAGCAGGTTGGCAGTGTTTCCTTCTGTTCATAGGGTCCCTATGGGTCAGAACCAACTCGATGGCCCCAAACAACAGCCATCCTTCACCCCGCCCCCCACTCTCTCCTTCTCTGCTGGGGACAGACTACAGGTAAGTGTTAATGCATTTTGATAGGGAAGCAACAGAATCCGGATGATGCGGGCCCATGGAAGGGCAGTCTGGAAGGCTTCCCTAACAGGAGAAAGCACATCCCTCCTTCCTTTCGTACAGGGTAGCTCTGTTAGTTCCTCAGGCGTTTCTGCTGTGCACCCTGAGTGAGGACTGGCTCCTCTTGGGCCCCCGGAGGCAGGCTCCTCTGTGGCCACTCAGAACAAGATGTTCTCAGCCCTGGCAAGTGTTACAAAGCTCTTTAGCTCCACCAATAAGGACTGGAAGGCACCCCACTCTTCCTGAAAGCCCCCAGCATAGTCTCTCCATCAGCCAACCTAGCTTGGTCAACAAATGCCTGCAAGCAGCGAGGCTCCCCTTCTCTTTTACCCACTGAACTGGGAAGCCCACTCCCTCTTTGGTCTACGGAAGCGTCGCCTTTCTAGAAGACACAGCCTTTTTGTTGTCCACAGCGCCATCTGGTGCTGATCTCTTGGCCCATGCTGTCTGTGACACTGCCATGGAGAGTGTTAACGTCCAGGCTTGCTCTCTTTCCTGGGGCCAGGAGGTTCTCAGTGCAGGGGTACTAAGTCCAATAGACACTTTCTGATGGGGGTAAGGTCTCTCAGCCTCTGCAAGGAGACCCCTCTCACAGTCCTCGTAAAGGGAGATTGCTTTCCTTGCCATCTAGTGGGATGGTAAAACTGGCCAATCTCAGGCCAGGGTGCCTATGGTTGCACCCCTGCCAAGGGTTCCAGACAGGTAGCAAAGTTGTCCAGTCCCTTCAGTGAGTCGCAGGCCCATAGGTGCCTTCAGCTCTGTTGATGAGCAGATTCCAAATCCTAGGGCCGTCGAATTAGATGCCCCGATGGGTTTTCCGAGGTTCTTCAATGACACAGGAGCAGAAAGACGCTCCCAGAGCCCCACTCTATATAACGCCGAAGGAGGGAGGAGACCCGGGATGTCGCTATGGTGGTTGGGTACTGTCAAGTTGGTTCCAACTCACAGTGACGGTGTGGACATCAGAACGAAACACCATCTGGTCTGAGCCCAGCCTCAGAACCGTGGGTAGCACGGTGATAGGATTGTAACTCCCTGTGCTACCGTTGGAACTGCGAACATTTCAATGAGCAGTTCGGTGCATAGCCATTGTCCCTCCAGGGCTTCTGGATCCCATTCTATGGGAAGACAATTCCGTTCATGCCCCATGCCTGATGATCAGTGGTCTGTTAACCAGAATTCCATCCCAGCCTGCTCAGGAGTCCACCACTTGGTTGCCCGTTTGTCGTTCAGTGGTGGCTTTTGTGTTACTTTGATCCTAGAAGCTATGCCATTGGTATTTCAAGTTGTAGTAGGATCACCCAAAGTGATCAGGCTTCAGAGGCTCTTCCAGATTCCACTTCAGAGGAATTAGTCACTGAAAACCATAGGGGTGACAGCAAATCATTGCCAGAGATAATGCCAGAAGATGATTCCCTCAGGTTAGAAGGCCCTCAAAATATTGACCGAGGACGAGCTGCCTCATCACAGCAGAGTTGACCATAATGATGGATGGAGTAAAGTCTCTAGCAGTAAAGCCTTTAGCACCTTCATTTACTGATGGGGCACAACTCAGAATGAGAAGGAACTGTGTATTAGTCTGGGTACTTTAGAGAAACAAATCCACAGTAACTCATGTATAAGAGAGAGTTTGATATAAAGGTTAGGTGCGCATCAAGAAGACATCCCAACCCAGTGCAGCCCAAGCCCACAAGTCCAATATTAACCCATACGTCCAACACAAATCCACAAAGTCCTCCTCCATCTTACAAAACACACGCGATGGTGCTGACGGCAGGAGGAAAACCAAATCAGTGAATGTGCAAGCATCTCAGCGCTGGCGGGGGTCTCCACATGGCTACTCCAGCACCCAGGGCTGCACTTGGGTAGGTCCAAGCAGCTTCTCCTTGGGGATGTCTTGCAGGAAGTCAGCCTTGCCAGCTGAAGCAGGGAACTGCTAAGGCAGCTGCACCCTGGTATGATCATCAGAAAGCAAGAGACCTGAGAACTAGAAAGGCGAGGCTCACCAAGCCATTCATCTCTCTGCCTTTCAATTAACCCCACGTGTGTTTATCAGTCAGGTTGGCACAATGAACTAACTGCCTCAAACAGCTACAGACATTTATTAAAAATTGGAACTTGGAACGTATGCAGTATGAATCTAAGAAAATTGGAAGTCATCAAAAATGAATGGAAACACAAAAAGATCAGTATCCTAGGCATTAGTGAGCTGAAATGGAGCTGGTATTGGTCACGTTGAACCAGGCAGTCAGATGGTTTACTATGTGGGGAATGACAGGTTCAAGAAGGATGGCATCCTTTTGACATTCATTGTCAAAAAGGACATTTCAAGATCTTGAGGTACAATGCTGCCTGTGATAGGATAATATCTCTCTGCATCCAAGGAATCCAGTCAATACAACTGCTATTCACACTTATATGGACCAATCACTAAAGTTAGTGACGAAGAAATTGAAGACTTGTAGCAATGCCTTCAGTCTAACACTGACCAAACATGTGATCAAGATGCATTCATAACTATTGGCAACTGGAATGCAAAAGTTGAAAACAAGGAAGACGGAAGAGTGGCTGGAAAATATGGCCTTTGTAACAAAGCTGGAGATCACATGGTAGAATTTTGCTAGGACAACAATTTCATCACAATTGACATTTTTTTTCAATCACACAAAAGGTGACTAACAGTACACATGGACTTCTCCAGATGGAATACACAGAAATCAAATTGACTGCATCTGTGGGAGGAGACAATGGAGAAGCTCAAGATCAGCAGCAATCTATTGACAGAAGCAAATTTTTTGCCAGATTGTTATAAATTTAGAAGAAGCAAAAATGGAGGATTGGTATGAAGGTTAACCTGTAAATTGGGGGTCTACAGAACTTTACGTGGTCTGAAGCTATCTTGGCTTTCTTAGTAATCATGTTTTATATGTTGTATTTTAACATATTACATTGAGAAGTGGATCCATAGTCACTTCCACATTTTTTCACTCTTCAGCATTTTTTAATAATTGTTTTATTAGGCAGCATTTCCACATTCTTAAAGACTTTATAAGATGAAAAAGGTAAAAATGCCCCAATTGAGTCCATACCTGCTGCTATAGAGTCAATTCGGACTCATGGTGATCCCATGTGAAACAGGATACAACTGCTCCTTGAGAGAAGGTGCCCTGGGGTTGCAGTGGGTATGCTATTAGCTTCTAGGCAAAAGGGCAGAAGTTCAAAGCCACCATTTTGCTCCATGGAGAAAGACGTGGCAGTCTGCTTCCGTAAAGATTACAGCCATGGAAACCAGATGGAGCAGTTTGACCCTAGCCATTAGGTCAATAGAGTCAGAATTGACTTCATGTCAGTGAGTAATATTTCAGAAAACAGATCACTAGGTCCAGAGGGTGGAATGTTAACCAAATGGTTGTGTTTCCATCGTAAAGAGGGGTGTTAATCAAACGATAGTGCCAGTAGGGTCAGGGAGAACACATCCAAAAATTCAATTCCAGCATTATCTGAAGAGATGGAACTGGATAGAGCAGAGGATGTACAATGGTGCAAATAGGAACTGGAGGCACAGGGAATCCAGGGTGGATGATACCTTCAGGACCAGGGAGGTGAGTGGCGATACTGGGAGGGTAGAGGGACAGGGGGTTGGAAAGAGGGAGCCAATTACAAGGATCTACATGTGACCTCCTCCCTGGGGGATGGACAACAGGAAAGGGGGATGGACAACAGGAAATTATCAAGGGCTCATGAGGGAAGGGGAGAGCGGGGAGGGAGGGGAAAAAAGATAACCTGATGCCAAGGGCTTAAGTGGAGAGCAAATGCTTTGAAAATGATGAGGACAAAGAATGTACAGATGTGCTTTACACAATTGATGTATGTATGGATTGTGATAAGAGTTGTGTGAGCCCCTAATAAAACGTTTAAAAAATGAATTACCAACTTTAAATGGAAAATAGAGATTCCCTGGAGAAGCAAAGCACTATGACAACATTAAGTAAGAGTCAATGAACTTCTTCATCCCAAACCTATTACACAGCCACTAGAATACAAGAAAGCTACATTCTGGTATTGGTACAATGACACACAGACACCAATGGAAGAGAACCCCTCACTAGTCTATGTCAAGAAAGTTTGATGACAGCTAGCTACCTGAAAACCAACAGAACGAGGTCTATGTAGCCATTCAAAAGAAAGGTGACCCAATAATATGTGGAAACGATCAAAAAATACAAGTGAAATTTTGCTGACTTAAAAAATGATTACAACACGAGGCAGTCAGAAATTCAAGCCAGATTCAAAGAGGACCTAGAACAAGGAGTATCATTGCTGATGTCAGGTAGCAGAGAATACCAGAAAAAATATTTACTGGTTTTACTGACTAGGCAATGGCAATTGATTGGGTAGATCATCACACACTATGGACATTTTGAATGATGGGAATTACAGAATACTTACTGTGCTCCTGAAGAACTTGTACACAGACGAAGAGGCAGTCATTTGAACAGAACAAAGAAATACAAAATGGTTTAAAATAAGGAAATGTGAATCACGCCCCCCTTAGTAGATATGTCTTGGTTAGAATAAACGTGGGGCCGGCTCTCTCCCCTGCCCTCTTGGCCCATGCTGTGCACCCACCTGGTTGGTAGGATCATGGCCACCCAGGAGGTTCCTCCACGTGGACTTAAACTGACAACATTTTGATTAACCACCATGCGTGTTCATGATTTGCATCACCCAAGGAGTCGGCTTTCTTACATTCATCCATCCTGTGTTTCATGTACTGAAAAACATAGTAATATACTTAACAGGGAGTCAAGAAGCTACAGTGACAAAATACAACAGGTAAGCCCCGATATGCAAAGCAAATCACTGTAGAAAATATTACAAACCAGATCAAGCACCAACTGTGTCAAAATAGAGATCAGCTGAAGTTATAATTACATAATCTGTTGTCATCTTGACACTATTAAGAGTGAAGGGGTGAAGTTTAGCCTGTCAGGTCGCAGCTTGATGACCTCATTTGGAGGAGCTGTGGAGATAAATAGCTCACTGGAGGTGGGACTCTCAATCCCTCCCTGTGAGACATTCCTGTTGACAAGCCACATGGAGCTATGCTGATGGCAGCTAGAGCCTTGGAGCTGAAGGAGCCACATGGAGAACCACGCCAGTGTTAAGATGCTTCCACCCTCACTAGATCCACAAGACTTTCTTTGTGGTCTTCCTGCGCTCAGAGTCATTGCATGTGTTACGTGAGTCTGAAAGGAATTTACAAGCTGGTACTGGATATATGGGCTAATTTCAGGCTTATGGACTTGATCTGCACTGGGCTGGGGTGTTTTCTTAATGCACAATTACTCTTTATGTAAAGCTCTTTCCTATACCAAAAAAAAATTTAGGAAACGTGTGAGCCTACGTGCTGAGCGAATAATCGAAGGAGTTGGACTATACAAAGAAGAATGCAGTATCAGTATCCGAAGAGCCCCATTCACAACCTGGGATATGCAGATGACACAATCTTGTGTACTGAAAATGGACTTGAACTACTTACTGATGATAATCAAATACTACAGTCTACATTCAATAGGGGTTACATCACAATGTAAAGAAAACCAAAATCCTCACCACTGGACCAACAGACAACCTCATGATAAATGAAGAACAGGCCAAAGTTTCATTTTACTTGGATCCACAATCAATACTCACGGAATCAGCAGTCAAGAGATCAAATCATATACTGTGTTGGGAAAATCTGCTGCACAAACTCCTTTAAAGTGTTAAAAAATCAAAGATGTCACTTTGTGAACTAAGGTGCACCTGACCCAAGCCATGATATTTGTAATCACCTCATATACATGTGAGAGCTGGACAGTGAATAAGGAAGACTGTAACTCAAATGGATGCATTTGAATGAACGGTTTTTACAAAGAACATTGAAAGTATCATGGACTTCCAAAAGAAATAATCAATCTGTCTTGGATGAAGTAAAGCCAGAATCCTCCTTAGAAGTGAGGATAGAGAGACTTCATCTACATACTTTAGACATGTTATCAGGAGTGACTCAGGCCTGGAGAAGGACATAACGGTTGGTAAAATAGAGGGTCATCCAAGTAAGAGGAAGATCCTTGACAAGATGGATTGACACAGTAGTGCCACAATGGCTTCAAATAGAACAACTGTGAGGATGGGGCACAAGTACGCAGTGTTTGGGTCTATTGTACATAGGGTCACTATGAGGCAGAGCTGACTGGAGGCCACTTAACAACAACAATGGCTAATGATCATGAGCATCTTTTCATATGTTTCTTGGCCACCTGGATGTCTTCTTTGGTAACGTATCTGTTCAAAGTGATTCCAAATGGTCCCTGTCCATATTCTATTTGAATTATTTGTATTTTTATGTTACAGCATTCTATAAATCTTATAGAAGAATCCCTTGTCATCAGATCATTGATGGCCATAAATGTTGTGGATTATCTTGTTACTTTTTTGGTGAAATATTTTGATACAAATAAATGTCTAATACTGAGAGGAATCAAATAATTTTATATGTTTGTCTTTTGATTTTGGTGTGCTTGCAGTTACATTTGATGGTGGATTTGTGCCATGCATCAGGGCCTCCAAATCTATTTACATTGGTTCATTGATGGTCTTTTAAGTTTTAGGATTTGCATTTAGGTCTTTGTTTCATCTTAAGTTCATTTATGTAACTGGTGGGGGATATAGGTCGTGATTCATTTTTCTGCAAATGAATACCCAGTTTTTTCAGGTGCGTTTGCTATAGCAGACTATCACTTCCCTGTTTAATGAGTTTCCCCCCTTGGTCACAGATTAGCTGTCCATTGGTGAATGGAATTTCCCCTTGGTTCTTCATTCCCTTCCATTGCTGTCTGTGTGTCATTGTACCAATACCATAATGTAGGTATCTTGTACTCTAGTGGCCGAGTAATAGGCTTGGGATGAAGAAGTTCATTGCTTCTTAATGTTCTCGTAGTGTTTGGCTTCTCCAGGGACTCTCTATTTTCCATTTAAAGTTGGTGATTCATTTTTCCATCTCTTCAGAGAATGCTGGAAGTGGAATTGCATTTTTGGATGTGTTCTCCCTGGCCCTTCTGGCACTATCATTTGATTAACACCCCCATGAACTACTTCTGACTCATGTCTGCCACATGAGTGTTCTCCAATTGTGTGTCATCCACGACCTGAGTGGGTAGGTCTTCTCTATGACTGTGTCAGTCTGTCAAAGAAAACTAGAAAGGCATCTGCGACATCAAGCATTGTTTTTGGAACCACCCGTTTTTGTGAGTACAAATAAAGGTGGAGTGAAACACTGGCTGCAACGAAGGACTCGACTAACAACAACTCTGGGGTGGTGCAAGCCCAAACAGTGCTTCCTTCTGCTGCCCACAGGCTTACTATAGGGTGGAACCGACTTGAAAGCACCAAACAACAGAGAGACACCCAGCACTTCTTACAACGTAATGGTGCCTGAACCCTGACCCTATCATGGAGCTGAGTCCTGCTGAAAGCAACCCTCTAGGTGCCTGTACAAGTTGCAGCTCTTTTTGCGTGGAAAAGGGAATGGTAGTAAATAACCAATGGTGTCTGCAACATGTAGCAGGATATATTCAGACATGTTGAAGTGTGGGATGATTAGATGACATCCAGATAAACTTGTGTAATTGTATGCCCAAAAATTAGATATTACTTCATGTCATCATCATCTCACTGCCATTCGAGTGAGTGCCACCTCACAGCAAGCCCATTTGGACAAGATCTGCCCCTGAGGGTTTCCAACACTGTAACTCTCCGGAGCAGAACCCCCCCCCCCACTGTCTTTGCTCCATGGAACAGCTTGGTGGAGAAGATAGCACTTAGTAGTGTAACATCACTTAAAACCCATGCCTAGGGCAACGGACGAGGTTGTCTAGTACTCCACCTGATGGGCAATTGCTTGAATGAAGTGTGTGGCTGATCTCAAAAGGCAAGAGACGAATTTGTCACAAGATTCACTGACTCAACAAGTATTGCACTCAAAAGGAAAAGGACATCCAGTAAAATGCTGTAAACAAACAATGAAATATGATTGTGCTTTTATCTCATTGGCAAGCAATAGACTTGAGACTTCCTCATGTGTATCCAAGAACACTCCGTCGCTTGTTTAATGCTGTAGTCATGTATAAAGGCACATTGATACTAGTTTTTAATAAGGAGCTAGAGTGATATAATGACTATTTAATTTTGAGGTGCTGGTAAAAAGATGATTTTTAAGTTTTCTTCAAAGGAAAGGGGTGAAATAAGACAAGATGAAAGATCGACTCATGTTCTCAGTACTGGTTAATTCACAAGACTCCACACTTCTGATTTTATCTGCTGACTACAATCTTTCTTAGATAATTGATTGAGGTTTCTTTTTTATTGCATTTACTGTCACTCATCGCATTGTTTGCCAGATTAGACGTGTTTGATCTAAGTTTATGTAGTAGGTATCATTCCAATATGTCATTGAATCTTTGTTCATCTTTCACTGCCAGTTGATGACTGAAAATCAGCTTTTCAGGAAATCTAATTCATTACTATTTGACGGCTGCATCAACAAAAGGCAGTGGCGGAAGGGCTTCCTGGCCTACTCTTTCAAACATAATTCCACAAGCGCTACACACACAAAGCTGCAGCAAGATTCATTTGGTTGACTTTCAAATGATTGAATCTAGTTCAAAGCAATTTTAAGAAAACAATATTGCAAGTCCCACGAGGCAGTGTCATTTCCTGGAATCAGGGAAACAGGAAGTATTTCTAAAACAATTCTAACCCCACCAGTAGTATTCATAGGATCAAATGGATAAGGAGTACAATATCATCAAATCCAATAGCACATAGGAAATTTTCTCATTTGGTGGCTCGCATACCTTTTGTACGTTTGAGGTCAAGTAACAGAGACAGTAAATAAAATTCCAACTTCCTGTTACTGAGGTAACAGACGGATGCTCGGCCTCTTGCACCGGAGAATGTGTATGCATCATCTGAAAAGCAAGTGCACAGATGCAAACTTGTTCCCAACTTCCTCAGTTATGTTGGTGGTCAGATAAGGAGGAAGGAGGGATCTATAAGACGGTGAGGGTGCCATGCGGACCTTAAGGAACGAAGCACAGATCCCTAAGGAAGTAATCGATTGCTTCAGAAGATGTTTCTAAGAAGTGGTGAGCAGTGCTTTTTTCAGAAGTCTTTAACCCAAAATTCCCGGACAAGGTAAAGCGACTTCCCAGCCCCCATCCACTTACAGAGCTAGGACCTTCTATTTAATTCAAACAAGCTTATCAAGACCACAGAGGGAGGTTCAGGAAATGGGCAACAAAAATAAGTACAATAAATAAAGTGCTCTTCACAATGAAATTTGTCAGACCTGTTAAGAAAAAGTAACTATCAAAAGAATGTTGCATCATACATTGCCCCAGGGGGTTGAAATCAAAGTTTCACAGACTCTGATACATCCTGCCAGGTGGGAAATCAGGTTTAGCACGTAAGCAGTATAAGAGAACACATTTGTAGTAGTAGTAGTAGTATTTATTTTTATTAATAATTTTATTGGGAGTCTTTACAGCTATTGTAGCAATTCATAATTCGTTTAGATCAAGCATATTTGTACAATTGCTGCCACCATCAGTTTCAAAACAGTTTATTTCTTCTAGAAATAAATATCAGCTCCTCTTTATCCCCTTCCTCCCCTGCCCTACCCCCTAGGAATCCTTATTATTATGTTATATGTTATTATCATTATTATTGCCCTATCTTACATCATCCAATGTATCCGTTCACCTGCAATTCTGTTGTTTGTTCCCCTCATGTGGGGAATGAACAACAGTCATCATTGCTATCAGTTCCTCCTTCCTCCCCTCTACCCCCTCTCTTCCTGTAGTCTCAGGGAATCATTACTCTCATTACTGTTTTTGGAAGATTATCTATATTGACTTTCATGTATCGATCTTAATTATACAAATGGACCTATGCAGGACTAACAAGATCAATGAGCTAAGACAAAGATCATAATGTTAAGGGGAGGAAATATTAAAGAACTACAGGATAGTTATGTATTTCATCAGTGCTATACCGCAACCTAGATATATCACCCCTTCTGTGTAGCCCTTCTATGAGGGACTGTCCAATTATCTTATCTTTGTCCATGCTCCTTCATGTCAATTTTTATTTCTTGTTTTTGAACTTCTGATACCTACTCCCATCAATACCTCCTGATCACACAGGCTGGTATGCTTCTTCCATGTCGGCTTTGTTGCTTCTCAGCTAAATGGCCGCTTGTTTAATTGTAAGTCTTTATGACCCCAGACACTATATCTTTTGGTAGCCAGGCACCATCAGCTTTCTTCACAACATTTGATTGTGCACCCATTTGGTCTTCAGTGATCGTGTTGGGAAGGTGAATATCATACAGTGCCACATTATTAGAATAAACCATCTTGTACTGAAGTAAGATTTGGGTAGAGCCCCAAATGCATCTGCTTCCTTGTTGTTTTTACATATATACATATGAGCATATACCTGGATAAATACACATATATTCATTTATTTACATAGATACAGATCTATATTTATACCTATATATAATTTTTACTTTCTTTTTTTCCTCTTTTCTTTCCTCCTGCCCCACCATCATGTTTACCTATTGTTCTCCTCTCAACAATTCCTCTCAGATACATTTCAACACAGCCAGGAACGTTATATCCTCCTCACTGTCAACTTTAGAGTCCTTACTATTCCCCTGTCCCTGCATCCATGGGTGTTGGTGGTAGATCCAAGCAAATGAAATCCTTGACAACTTCCATCTTTTCCCCATTTTGCATGATGTTATCTGTGGTCCAGATATGAGGATTAGTGTTCTCTTTTTGTTCAGGTGTTATCCACACTATCGTCTGTGATCTTCATCAGTAAGGTGCTTCAAGTTCTCTTCGCTTTCAGCAAGCAAGGTTGTGGTATCGGCATCTGCATCTTGCAAATTGTTAATGAGTCTTTCTCCAATCTTGATGCTGCGTTCTTCTTCATTTAGATAGACCAGCTTCTCAGATGATTTCCTCCGCGTGCAGATTGAATAAGTGTGGTGATTTTAATAACCCCATTGTTCTGTTTAAAACAGCTGTCTCTTGTTCTGGGCACAGGTTCTGTATGAGCAGAATTAGGTGCCCTGCAATGTCCATTCTTTGTAATGCTATGAAAATGTTATAAAAAAAACAAACAAAAAAGAAATTTTTATAGTTCGTTATGATCCATGCAAACGACCTTGCATAGTCAATGCAACACAGCTAAACAACCTTCTACTTGTCTCTTCTTTCTGTCCCAATCCATCTGATGTCAGCAATGATAGCCCTATGGAACAGTTCTATTCTGTCCTATAATGTTACTGCGAGCCAGGATCAACTCAGAGGCACACAACAGCAACCTGATCTTGGTCCTCAAAAGCTGGTAAGTATTACAAAGGGCTGCATAGAACCTCCTCTCTGGGGGATGGACAACAGAAAAGTGGGTGAAGGCAGGCGTCGGACAGTGTAAGACATGAAATATAATAATAATTTGTAATCTATCAAGGGTTTGTGAGGGATGGCGGGTGGGAAAGGGAGGGGAAAATTGAGGAGCCGATACCAAGGGCTCAAGTAGAAAACAAATGTTTTGAGAATGATGATGGCAACAAATGTACAAATGTGCTTGACACAATGGATGGATGTATGGATTGTGATAAGAGTTGTTTGAGCCCCCAATAAAACAATTTTTAAAGTGAGAAGGACAAATACAAAGAGGATTGCATCCTCCCTGTTGAAAATAAGAGACAAGGTTCCTCTCGTTCAGGCACTTTCAGAATTCTCTTTGAGTAAAATATAATTGTAATATTTTTCTCACTCTGTCTTTTTCCAAAGAATTTAAATCAAGGATGTTTCCTCAAAGACCTGGGAGTGGTCTCTTAAAAAAGTAATCATCAAGAAAGATCACATCCAGACTTCCAGGATTCCAGGAAGGAATTAGCATATAACTTCAGGTATCCTGCCATGAAAATATTAGAAAATTAGCAATTTTATCTTGAAAGTATCAATGAAATGGGTTGTATCCACTTCTTTCTATTAAGAGATTCCTTTCTGTTTCTACAATCTCTTCAGTGGGTGGCCTGTCTGGTGGAATGCTTATTCAATAATAAAACAATAAAACATTTATTTCTCTTGTTTTTGTTGCAATGCTTCCTGGGTTGGAAGAAGATTTCCCCCCAACAAGATGTGTTGAAAGAAGGCAGGCAAATAAAATCAAGATTACAGTCAAGTATAAAGAGCTCTTCTTGGAGATCTGCGTAAGTGTTACCTCCCCACCCCCCAACACACAGACACACCCCAGTCCCTCCTGACATCCCTTTTTAATCTACTCCATAAATGTAGAATCTGAAAATGGTGGGAACCAGAAAGGCAGAGAGGTTTATGAACTGAGCAGAGAAGGAGAAGCAAATCAGCAAGAAACAAAAAATGTAGGAAATTGGCCAGATCTGATTTCTTCAACAAATACATGGCAAGGGAAAAGAAGGGAGGAAAGGAGGGTGGGGGGAGAAAGGAGGAGGCAGGGGAAACCAGAGACTTTAAAAACCAACCTAAGCACCGAACGCAATGTGTGAAATTTATTTGGATCTTGGTCAAAACAAATCAAAAGCCGTAAGATACTTGGGGCAAGTTGAACACTATCTAGA
The DNA here is from genome assembly GCF_050624435.1 of Tenrec ecaudatus. Lineage (NCBI taxonomy): Eukaryota > Metazoa > Chordata > Mammalia > Afrosoricida > Tenrecidae > Tenrec > Tenrec ecaudatus. The sequence goes on from NC_134548.1 coordinate 149,322,810, forward strand.
CATTTTATATTGAAGGTGTCTTAAATTTTGGGAAGTGGATAATGATATTAAATGATAAATGGCTTTTTAAAAATCCTAGTATTTTAGAGAGCCTTACTGAAGTCTTTAGAGATAAAATGATAAGCTGCCTAAGCTTTGCTTTCAAATGATTCAGTGAGAGCAAGAGGCGTGTGTCCGGGTAGAGATGGAGCCAGATTTGAATGCATTTTGATAGATGTTGAAGTGGGACGTGCCTTACAGGGTGGTCCGTTACAGTCTGCTCTCTGTTTCTGTGGCTGCTTACAATTTTCCATGTCAACTCTATCAGCATGGGGAGTCGGCAAAAGCCGTCCAAAAGAGGCTTGAAGTGAGATTGGAAGGAGAGCCAGAGCTAGTTAGCTTAAAGGACTGTCTTTCTCACTCAAGGAACTTGAGAAATAATGCTAGCTTCTTAAAAATAACATTTTGAAGTTGTGTGATATAGTACATCTGATAGTGTTTTTAATACACATGCGATTTAAAGAATCAAAAAGAAATGAAAGCGTGTGTAGCCACTATGAAACCTGAGAAACAAACAGAACAGCTCCAAAGTCCTTGGTGCCCTTTCTCTGTCCTCCTCTGCTCTCCACCTCCAAGAGCGAATAGTGTCCCCAAATTTCATGCTAATCATTTCTTTTGGATTATGTGTGCATTTATCTCCAATCAATATGGCAGTCAATGGTTTGACCTGGTTTGCAATTCCTTATAAGTGGTATTGTACTATCTTAGTTCTTGGTGAGGCTGTTAAGAGAAAGTTCCCATTTTCTGATGGGATTCCATTTTGACAACTCTGTAACAAGTCAGTTCTGATGGTTGGGTCGAAGGTGGGCTGTTTGGGTTTTTTTGTTAAGTGTTCAAAAAAAAAGTGTTCATCATAGTGCCTTCCATGATCAGAATCTTCATAAAACCGATCTTTGTCTTTGGAAATTGGAAATATTACATATAAACACCTGCAAGGGACCATCTGAGAATGACAACATTCAAAAATTAAGTGCTGCAGGTGTGTGCCGCATGCAAGATAATAAAATAATAAAACCAGAAATGAGAAAGTGCGCTTCAAAGTCACTCACGTAATGCTTACATTAGGGACTGCCTGCACCACAAGTGAGGAGTTTGGGTGCCACATTGGTTACACTTTGCACTGAGATCTTCAAGGTCCACAGTTCAAAACCACCAGCTGCTCCAAAGGAGAAAGGCAGGGCTTTCTAGTCCTGTAAAGAGTTATATTCTTAGGATCTCACAGGGGCAGTTCTACCCTATCCTATTGGGTTGCTATGAGTCTGCATCAACTCGAGGGCAGTAAGTTTGGCTTTGTACAACACGTGAGTGGCTTTAACACAGAGAAATTTATTTTCTAGTGGGTGAAGGGAGACATCTGCCAGTGCAAGACATGAAAAAAATGATAAATTATCAAGGGTTCCTGAGGGAGGTAGGAAGGTGGGGGAGGGGAAAATGAGGAGCTGATACCAAGGGCTCAAGTAGAAAGAAAATGTTTTGAGAATGATGATGGCAACAAATGTACAAATGTGCTTGACATAATGGATGGATGAATGGATGGATTGTGATAAGAGTTGTATGAACCCCCAATAAAATGCTTTTTTAAAATTTCTTTTCCGAAAATTTTAGAAATGGCCCAAATTTGAAGCTCTTGCTCTGGGAAAGGCTTTCTTTCTACATTTGATTCTGGGAGCAGGTCCTTGCCTGGTTTCTGCTTGTGTTCTCGGGTTCGCTTAGGACCTTCGTGTGGCCTCATCTTCCCTTTGCTTTGTTCTTGCTCCTGTAAGCCTATTCTGCTCTTTTCCTGTCTCAAAAGCGTAAACCGCGCCGTATGGCCAGATGGTCCTATTATCATAACAAGAGAGTTCAATTTCTGAGTAGATATTCCACAGGAATAGGGAATTAGCATTTACAACACGTATTTTGGGAGCACACAATGGAATCTGGTCGCTAATCAGAGGCTGGCCAGGGGAGAAGAGGTGTTGTGGGGGTGTGGTAATGGTCTCACAAAAGAGAGGTGGGGACACGTCTTTGCAGCACAAAGGAATAAAGCACATTTCCTTATCAATGGAAGAGACCTGAGACACTGGAAAGAATGAGAATGGGGGTTGGGGGTGGCGTCAGGGTGGAGGGGATGGAGACCGGAAGTTCACACAATCCCTACAATGACCACACAGATTCTTGAGTTTGGGGTCTAAGGCTAGAGCACAGCATGAAGTCTGGGTGCTGGAATGCACCTACTCTGATAAAGCAGGTACCACTACAGAGGACCAGCCAAGAACGGAAGACAACCTCCCGCCTCCCCCTCCCCCCCCCCCCGCCCCGGTCCCAGAGAAGCAGGCTATGGTTAGAGGTTCACTTGTAGCAGAATGTAAGGTCTGGCTTTACATTGTGCTGGGCCCCTTAGACTAGCTAAGGACCCTCTGGGCTTCTTAACCGAAGTATTCCCTTCACTAAACATACTTTCTCTCACTCTGGTCTGAATTTTGTCCCTCACCTGAAATCTTTCTAGTGAGCAAAACAAGAACCTAGACGTGGAGAAACTTGAAACGCTGAGCCTCCTCCCGTGACAAATCCATAGCCCATACTGTACATGTTCTCTGAGTTCTTTCACTCAACGTGGTTTTTGAGACTTATCCATAGTTTGTTGGGTTGTCGGTTCACTGTACCGTAACTTACTCACTGACGGGCATTTGAGTGAACAGTTTGGAATTGTGACCAATACTCCTACTCAAAGACTTCTTTTACATGTCTTGGAAGCACATTGCAAGAATATGCAGAAGTTAGAATTGCCTGTGAGTGAATCGTTGTTTAGCCCTGATTGCTTTTTTGGGGTGCCAACTGATTAAATCAACTCATAATGGAAAAAGATGCAGTCGGCTTCACTGTGGCTTAGCCAGTGGTGTGAATTCACACAAAAAGGTTTCTCAGTAGACCACAACACTGACCCAAAAAAGGTCTTACATGAGCTGAGCTGGGCAGTGTTGTTTCCAGCACCGCAGAGGATAGTTGAGAATAGACTTGCAATTCTGTCCGCATGGGTGGTGCAGTGACTGAGACTTGGCTGATACAGAAATGTGCTTCAAACCCAGCCAATGGCTCCATGGAAGAAAGCCCAGGCACACTGTTCCTGTTCAAGACGGTTTCTGTGGCTGGTAGGAGCCATGGAGTCGGTTCCGCTTTCTGGGGTGGTGCTTAGGTGTTTGTTCCGATGCATAGTGACCCTGTGTACTGGAGAATGAAACACTGCCCGGACAGGTCATCACATTCTTACAGTGATCGTTGTGTTCAAGCACACTGGAGCAGCAATTGTGTCAAGCCATCTCCTTGAGGGATTGCCCCCTTTTTTTGCCGCACTTCGACTTTACCAAATGGCTAAGATCAAGTGTAGCAAATGTGCCCTGGTGGCATAGTGGTTACAAGTTGGCCCCAGTAAAATGATTTACTAATAAATTTTTTAAAGTTGGACTGCTAACTGCAAGATCAGCAGTTCTAAACCACCAGCCACCCTGAGGGAGAAAGATGAACCTTTCTAATTCTATAAAGAGCTACTGTCTCAGAAACTCAAAGAGGTAGTTCTACTCTGTCCTATAGGGTCACTAGGAGTTGGCATCAACTCAATGGCGGTGAGTTTGGTTTTAGTTTGCTAAAACAGCAAATAGTTTATTGTTAAATACGTGATTTTGATGACAATAATAAATTCACTTGACCAGGAGTAATAAGTCAAAAGAAAAGAACAGTTGCTAGGCATCAGAAAATTTGTGACCACTGGGGCTGTCTTGTAGAAGGGTCGCGGGGAGGAGCCAGTCAGGGTGCGGAGTAGCAATGATGAAACATACAACTTTCCTCTAGTTCCTGAATTCTTCCTCCCCACCCACTATCATGATCCCAATTCTACCTTACAAATCTAGCTACACCAGAGCATATACACTGGTACAGATAAGAGCTGGAAACACAGGCACTCCAGGACAGATAAACTCCTCAGAACCAATAAGGAGAGCAACGACACCAAGAAGGTAAGGGTGGGGGAGTGGAAGTAAGGGGGAACCTATCACAATGATCAACATATAACCCCCTCTCAGGGGGACAGACAACAGAAAAGTGGGTGAAGGGAGACATCGGACTGTGTAAAACATGAAAAAATAATAATAATTTATAAATTATCAAGGATTTGTGAGGGAGGGGGGAAAATGAGGAGCTGATACCAAGGGCTCAAGTAGAAAGAAAATGTTTTGAGAATGATGAAGGCAACAAATGTACAAATGTACTTGATACAATGGATGGATGGATTGGATTGTGATAAGAGTTATATGAGCCCCCAATGAAATGATTTTTTTAGGGGGGAGCGACCTACCAGTAATGGATTCGGGTTATTTGGGGCGTAACTGAATGAAGACATACAAAGCACTTAGAACAGTGCCCAGCACCGTCAGCTTCAGTATGTGTTAGCTATTCCCGCTGCTACATATAAGGTTGCCATGAGCCCCAGCTAGCTCAATGGTAACAGCATTGCTAATTAATATGGAAGAGCAAGTCTAAGATGTTATTCCACTAAGGAGTTCTAGGACTGGAATGGCAATGAAGGATACGAGACTTTTAAAAAGAATAACACTACAAGGAAGGCAGAGAGTTAGAAAGTTAGAAGGAAATCAACAAGAAGAGAAGAAAGTTGTTTGTGCCTCCCTCTCCTCCTCGCTGCCCTCACCCACCCCACCCCCACCCCGACACCTCCCCTCTGCCCTTTTGAATGCCATTGTCATTGATTCTATTGGGTGTGAGAAAGCCAGAAGTCTTGTCTAGTGCTGCGGATTCTGATCGATTTCTGAGGATTACTTTTAGAATCTAGCCTTGTTGTAATCTGAAATTTCCAAAGAGATGGTTGTTTTTGTATGGAGCATTTTCTGGTTGCTTTTAAGACACAGGCTAAACTTGAAGGACTATTTAACCTGTGCTTCTTGCATGCACTTCTTGGGGTGAAAAGCTCTTCAAGACTGGCCTGAGCTTTGCGAGCTTGGTGTAAGTGCTTGAGCACTTGACTGCTAACCTGAAGGTTGGTGGTTGGAGCCCACCCCAGTGGCTCTGAGGGAGCAAGACATGACAATCTACTTCTGTACCTACTATAGGCTAAGCAATCCACACAGGGGCAGTTCTACACTGAACCCTGTGGAGTCTCTGAGTCAGCAGCGACGTAAAGGCACCAAACAACAATAGTTTCACAACTGGCAATGACTGCATATGATCTGCCAATCACCAACGTCACCTAGAATCATGGGGCTCTTGCTAGACCTGTAAAGAAAATTAGAGGACCCTGGAATAGGATCCCATTGTTGCCTCCTAGCCAAACTGAGGCAAAGAAAAATGGTTTCTCCAAGATCTGAAGCTACATTAACTCTTTTTATTTATTTAAGTCACTTTATTGGGGTGCTCTTATAAGTCTTATAACATTCATACATCAATTGCATTAAGCATACTTATACATATGCTGTCATCATAATTTCCAAAACATTTTTTACTTGAGCCCTTGTTATCAGCTCCTCTTTCAACCCCTCCCTCCCCTCCCCTTCCACCCTCATGAATCCTTCATCAATTATATATTATTATTTTGTATCTTACACTGTCCATTGTCTCCCATCACCCACATTTCTGTTATTCATCCCCTTCTGGGGAAGGGGCTGTATATCCCACCTTGTGATGGGTTTCCCCTTCCCCCTTCCCTCCCTGCCCATCCCTTTACCCTCATGATATCGCTACTCCCACTATTGTTCCCAAGGGGTTTATCTGTCCTGAATTCCATGTGTCCAGAGCTCTTATCTGTACCAATATGTGTTCTCCAGTCTAGCCAGGTTTGTAAGGTAGAATTGGGTCATGGAAGTGGGGGAAGAGGAGAAGGGGACTCAGAAACTGTGTGTAGCGTCCCCTTTGGGGTGTCATCACAACATGAGGAATTGTATGAAAGGGCCGAATCATTAGGCAGGTCGGGAACCACGGAACTAGGGGAATGATGAGTGTTTCATCGGTGCTATACCACACCTTGACTGAATCATCCCTTCCTTATAACCCTTCTGTGGGGGATATCTAATTGTCTACAGGTGGACTTTGGGTTTCTATTCAAACCCCCCCCAGGTTTGCTTCTAAATAGTTGTTTGTTTTGGACCTTTTGATACTCGATACCTGATCCCGTCGACATCTCATGAGCACACTGGCTGGTGTGCTTCTTCCATGTGGGCTGATTTGCTTCCCTTCACTGCACTGTTTTCATCATCCAGGCATTGAATGTTTATGATATCCCAGGCACTGTGTTAACCAATAGGGAAACTGAGATGGACGAGATAAAAATCTCTGCCTTCCTAGTTCCTTACAGTCTGGTACTAGTGGGCAGATCCAGAAATCAAACCAAACTCACTGCTAATGAGTCAATTCTGACTCATATGGATCTAGGACAAGCTAGAATGGCCTTGTGGGTTTCTGAAAGTGTAACTCTCAACGGGAGCAGAAAGCCTCATCTTTCCCCCGTGGAGCAGCTGATAGTTTCTAACTGCTGACCTTGTGGGTTAGCAGCTCAACGTGTAACCACAATGCTAAGGGGGCTAATCAATAAAAATATAGGATGCTCGACTGAAGTTTGTGTGCCGGATAAAGAATAAATACATATGTGTTGGTACAAATATGTCCCAAAGATACGCATGGAATATGCTTAGTTGTTGATGGAAGTGCACCCTTCGCTGCGCAGCCTGCATTTCATCTGGCACTTCTATCCGGAGTAAATGACAACGGCATGTAGCAGCTGAAGGGTGAGAGAAAAGAAGGAAGGAAGGGGAGGGAGCCGCTGCAGCCACTGATCGAGAACGAACTGGACACGTTGCCGGCTTGAGGAGACCAAGGAACCTGATGCAAAAGCTGGCTCTCGCTGAAATTCTCAGTCTTGTCCGTTCTACACAGTGCACGGTAGAGTTGCTTTCCCTCTGTTTTGTTAAAAAGTCTGCCCTCATGTGGTAGGAAACAAGTATTGGGTTAGAAGCTGAAATTCTGGTCTTTTGGCTCCTTGGGACAAACAGGATCCACAAAAGCTGGCTATTGGGAACAGAGACTGTGAGGCTGACAGTTGGTGGGTTGGGTGGCTGGTTCGTTTCTCTTGGTGGCGGACAGAGGGAGACTCTTGCTAGCATCAGTTTTCCAAATTGTTCAGCATGCACTTGTCACTTTGTGCAATCCAGCATCCACTTTCAGAAAACAAAAGTGAAAATACTATGCCTCAACTCCATGCAGTAGACTATTATTGAAGACACATTCATCAATGCTAAAAGTCTATTTAAATGTTGACAAGTGATAAGCCACCATGGGGGCCGGTGCACAAGATGAGGAATGTAAGCAATGCCACTGAATGCACACTGAAAAATGTTAAAGTGGCGCATTTTATATGTGTTATAGGTCCTTTACACACACAAATCAATTTTTAAAGTCACTACAGTGACCCTGAGTGTGAAAACAACAATAAAGCAACCTTGTGTGGATGCTTTTTCCAGTCATCAACTGTAACAGGTAGTCAGACTCGCATGCCCTAGGTAGACTGCCCTCTGCCGCCCTCCCATGGAGGCTGCTCATTCTCCTCCACCATGTAAACAAATGAGTTACCACTGCCCTGCACTAGATTCTGACTCCCCTCCAAATATTATGGCCTGGCGTCCTCCTGGGCCATTCCAATGCCCATGTAGACATCTCCAAGCCTCTGTTTCTGGACTTCCTCACCTCCAGGGTCTTCACTGACTTGTCCACCTCACAGACCTATCTTTGGCCTTCCCATCCCTGGGAACATCCACTCCTTCAAAGACTCCAACTCCACTAACTCATGCGTACAAGGACCTGAACTCCGCAGCCACTCGGTCAACTCCATGTCAACCCCACCAGCTGTCTTCTCTTACAGAGAACTAACCGTCGAGAAGCCAGTGGCACAGCCAGGAAAACTGATGTGAGGGCTCAAAGTCAAGAGAACATTCTCTGGTCTTTGACCTAGTCCTTAGCTCCCTCTCCTTTCCATTCTCCAAGGACTGCAGACCTAGAGTACACATCAATGAACCTCACGCTCCTCATCTATAAATCGAGGTGATGTATCCTGAGGGTTGGGAGGAATAACTGGGGTAGGTACACAAATGCCCTGACAGCTTGTAGCCTCTTGCTATACATTTCTCATTTATTGTCACTTTCCTCTAACACAGGGTACAGTCTGCATGCCTCTTACTCACTCACTTCACCGAGTTGCTTCCACTACAAAATCTTCCCTTGCAGAGAAAAGAGATGGCATTAGATGGAACCTTCTCCGCGCTCACTTCTCCTACACCTTCCTCAACCTACGAACTTGATTGTACAAACCTGTACACACACATCTCTGGCCTCCGCTTTTCCAGACTAGTCCCTCTTCCAGTGCTTTTTCCAGGAACCTTGCTCAACTCATCCCCTCTCTCACCGATAGCTGTAGGAGCCCTTTCTCCATCTCCTCACCTCGTGGGTATACTTAGGACTGCCATCTTCTATCATCTATCATCTATCTTGGTGGAAAATCATCCCTGCCATGTAGGAGGTCTGGTAGGGCATGATCAAGGGTAATGTAATTGAGAGGAATTACTGAAACCCAAATGAAGGCTGAGTATGATAATGAGACAGGATAAAGGTAAAAGGAAATAGAGGAAAGAACTAGGAGGCAAGGGGCATTTATAGAGGTCTAAATAAAGGCATGTACATATGTAAATATTTTATATATAATATATAGGTGGGGAGATAGATATATATGCATGTATTTATAGGTTTAGTATTAAGGTAGCAGATGGACATTCAGCCTCCACTCAAGTACTCCCACATTGCAAGAATACTTTGTTCTATTAAACTAGCATTCCATGATGCTCACCTTCCCAACACGATCACTGAGGAAAAATGGGTGCCTAAGCAAATGTGGTGAAGAAAGTTAATGGTGCCCTGCAATCAAAAGGTATAGCATCTGGGGTCTTAAAGACGTGAGGACAAACAAGCGGCCATCTACCTCAGAAGCAACAAAGCCCACATGGAAGAAGCACACCAGCCTGTGTGATCATGAGGTGTCGAAGGGACCAGGTATCAGGCATCAATGAACAAAAAAATCAAATCATTGTGAATGAGGAGGAGTGAAAATTGGGGGCATAAGACCCATCTGTAGGCAACTGAACATCCCCTTACGGAAGGGTTGCGCGCAGGAGATGATCCAGGCAGGGTGCAGCGCACCAACGATGAAACATACAACTTTCCTCTGGTTCCTAAATGCTTCCTTCCCTCCCCTCCCCTGCAACTATCATGATCCCAATTCTGCCTTACAAATCCTGCTAGACCAGAGGATGTACACTGGTAAAAATAGGAACTGGAAACACAGAGAATCCAGGGTGGATGATCCCTTCAGGACCAGTGCTGAGAGTGGCGATACCAGGAGGGTGGAGGGAGGGTGGGGTGGAAATGGGGAGCCAATTACAAAGATCTACACATAACCTCCTCCCTGGGGGATAGACAGCAGAATAGTGGGTGAAAGGAGACATCGGACAGTGTAAGCTATGACAAAATAATAATTTTTAAATTATCAAGGGTTCATGAGGGAGGGGGAGTGTTGAGGGAGGGGGAAAATATGAGGAGCTAATATCAAGGGCACAAGTAGAAAGCAAATATTTCGAGAATGATGATGGCAACAAATGTACAAATGCATTTGACACACAATGTATGAATGTATGGATTGTGGTAAGAATTGTACGGGCCACCAATAAAATTATTAAATTAAAAAAGTGAAAATGATGGTGGCAACAAATGTATAAATGTTCTTGACACAATGAATGGATGTAAGGATTGTGATACGAGTTGTATGAGTCCCTAATAACACTTTTTTTTAAAAAAGGAAAAAAAATGAAAATCATCCCTCCCTCTTTCATCACAGTCAGATGAGCTTCTTAAAAGTGTTACCTGCAACATAGGTACAAATGTGCTTGATCCACTTGGTGCGTGGATTGTTATAAGAGCCCTAAGAACCCCCAATAAAGTGATTTACTGAAAAATTGTATTAAAAGAGTTGCCTGCACTCATTGTCTCCATTCTTCTCTTCCCATTGATTTCTCCATTGCAGTCTGGTCCCCCACTGCTCCACCCAATTCGTTCTCCAGGGATCTCTGGGTTGTGAGAGTCTTTGCACATGTCTCAGTTCACATCATCTTTGTTACTTTGAAGACTAAGGTGCACTTGAATCAATCTATGATATTTTCCATCTCCTCATGCCCATGAGAAAGACATTGGACCTTGAGTGGTCCTTGAATGAAGAAGACCAACGAAAGTTCGATGCTTTTGAATTGGAGTGCTGCCAAAGAATAGTGAAGGTACCATGGGATGCCAAAAGAACCAACCAACCTGTCTTGGTCTAAGAGGTGTGGCCAGAATGCTCCTTTGAGGCAAGGATGGTGAGACTTCACCTTACATACTTTGGACATGTTGTCAGGAAAGACCAGTCCCTGGAGAAGGACACCATACTTGATAAGGTCAAGCAGTAGAGAAAAACAAGAAGGCCCTAGACCGGATGGATTGACACAATAGTTGCAACAACAGACTCCACGTAAGAATCCTTGTGAGGATGGCACAGGATCAGGGAGTGTTGCGTTCTGTTGTATATAGGGCCGCTGTGGGTCGGAACCAACTCGATGAGCCCTAACAACCAGAACAACATCTTTGTATTACATCCTGTTTGACGATGTTGACCACTCCTTCGCTTTGGACACTATCCTTTCTGGACTTGACACCACAAAGCCCAACAGGAAGGAAAGCAGGCTTCTTTTCAGTCTCGTCCTCTGCATCCCCCTGAAATATTGAGGTTCTGAAGCTTCAGAGCCCCTGGGTGGTGCCATTGGTGTAGAACTCAGCTCCTGGGTGGCAGGTTGTCAGGTCAAACCCACCCAAAACGTGCCTCAAAAGACAGACCTGGTGACCTACTTCCAAAGAGGCACAATCTTGAAGATCCTAGGGAGCCTAAGTCCAGTCACTGATGGCAGGTTTGCTTGGTTTCTCTTCTTCTGAGGTCTCAGGTCTAAGGTCTAGTCTACTCTCCCCTATCTAGATTCTCTATGAGCGGAATGGCTCCCTATCCCAGGCAGTTGCTGATGTGCCTCTATCTTCAGGCTAGACCCCTACGGTGAGCTATTGAGCCATTCTCACAGCTGCGACCAAGAGCCCTTTCAGAGAAAACCCATCTGCTTCCAACAAGAAGCATCCATTTCTGTCCACATCTATCTACTGGGCAAGGAGTAGGCCTGTCAGTTTGACTCCAGTCTCAAGGCTCATGCTCCTCACCTCTCTGTCGAGTACAAAAAAGGCTCCTCCACATCTAGGCTATGTGATCCGGGGTGAGATAGCTAGCCTGATTGGTAAAATCGGATGCATAATGAATGGTGTCAACATCAGTGGGTTGTACCAGGCTGAAATGAGGTCATCCTTCTAAAGTGCTTACTGTGTTCTGGCCCAGCACCCACATGACAAGGACTCACAGTGTTTTGGTCTTTTGTTGGTCCGTGTGACTGGGGCTGAAATCTGGCTCTACTGCTTCTTAGCAGCTTTTAAGCAAGTTCATTAGACCTTCTAAATCTCAGTTTCCAATTCTGTAAAAAAGGCTAATAATACAGGGGTACCTCATTTTATTGTGCTTCACAATACTGAGGTGTGGGGGGTTTCTTTGCTCATTTGTTTTGCAAGTTGAAGGTTTGTAACAAGCCTGCATCAAACAACTCTCCCAGTACTATTTCCGTGAGCACGACAACATGTGCCCACTTCGTGTCTCTGTGTCACACGTTGGCAACGCTCGCGAGATTTCATACGTGTCATACTGTGATTGCATACCGACTGGACTCAGGACGGGGCATGCATATGTTTGTTACTGGTGATAGGTAGGAAGATTGGGGGAAAGGATGGTTGGTTGTCTCCACCAAATGCCTAAGCTAGACAAAAAGTAGCTGGCCATGCCAGAATGAAAGGGGTTGCGAAGGAAATCAGGCACACATTAGACACCTATGGGGATACCAAAGCTGGGCACGCATAGACCAAGGTCACCTGGTCACAGGTGGAGGTCAGCCTGGGCATGCACACTAGGTACCAGCAATATTAGGCCACACAGGGCTGCCTGACTTTAGCCACCAAGAATGGTCAATATCCTCCACCACGCCCCCTCAAGTAGTGTAGGAGGGATAACAAGCAGGGGCCAAGGGCAGTTGCTCCCTTGTTCTGCATTCTTGCTTCAATACCCCTTGCACGTGGTTTTTCCCGCTCCTCTGAAGCGGCCATAATCAGTGCGGGCCCCCGAGTGGCCTTGCACGCTTTGCAGAGACAGCATGTACTGTCCGAGACTGTACTACCCGCAACTTCTCCTCCCTCATCAAAGTTACTTAGATTTACCAAAATGCTTCTGCCTTGCGATTTATGTCAGCGTTGAGAATCAAGAAGTGAGGAAAACCACCCCAGAAACCTACCACTGGCAGGAGGCTCCTTTCCTCTCTACCCCTTGCTTCTTATCTTGATCATAAGAAAGAGCTCAGACAAGAGTCAGAGAAAAGGTATGAACAAAAAGTAAGTCTATTGAAGGGGAAGCCTTTGGAAAAGAAGTTCAAATGGGGCCTTTGTGTAGTCTCACAGGCCCCCAAATAGGCAAGGGGAGAACTTATATGGCCTAATGGTTTAATTAACCACCAGAGGTGGCTTTCTGGAGGGTCCTCTGCTATTGACTGACTCCCTGTAGTGTCCCTCCTTCTTTCAGGTCTGCATATTCTGGCATACTATCATCCCAGTACCCACACTTCCCCCTGTGCTCTTGTCTCAGACCCACAACTCAGGTCTATTCAATCATTGTCTGGATTGGTCTTTCTTCCCCTGACCAGGCCATTATCTCCAGTATCTCTGGTCTCTTCCCTTGATAAGGAGGTGTATTCAATTCTGCCCTTCACCTTCCTTTGTCCTGGCAAGGTGTATGCAGAAGCCTGTCTCCCCCCTCATGAGTTTAAGCTTCCTGCCGGTTTCCTTCCACTTACCACTTCTTCTGCCCTTGCCATTTTCTGACTCGCTAGCACTTTTCATTTGTCCTGCGGGCTGAAAACCTTGCATGACTCACTGCGTTGCTTTCTTGAGGTGGTCTGCAACCAAATCCACAAGAGATCATCCCAGGCATGCCTCGGGTGTCAACCACAGAGGGTTGGGGTTGACATTGAGTGCGTGGACACACCGACATTAAACCAGTGCCTGCCATATAATAACTCAACTCACTGGCCTCAGGTTGACACCAACTCATAGCAATCCTAGAGGACAGAGGAGACCTGCCCCTATAGGTTTCAGAGACAAACTTGTTACCATAGTAGAAAGTCTCATCTTTCTCCCAAGGAGTGGCTGGTGGCATTGAACTGCCGACCTTGTGGTGAGGAGGCCCACATGGAACCACTACACCACCAGGACTCCTTGGAATAAATATACTTTCAGGAGGCATCGAATAAGGGCCCCTAGAAAAGTAAATGTTGTTATTACCCTTGTCCTCTGAAAAGCCAGGAAGGCATTTGGGATTTGGTCACGGCACAGCCACTTGGGCCTCATTACTGATCCCCTGGTCTTCTACAAGACTCGTGTATCCATGTTCCCTGAGGACCACCAGGACATGGGGAGCAGCATCTGGACAGCAGCCATCATCTGGTGTGACCCAGAGTGACACCAGGGGCTGCTTGCTCCGCAATCTCTGACTACGTGATTTCGAAGAGCTGCCCATAACTACATGGCACTCCCTTGGGCACGGGATGCTGACAGACCAGGAGCGGCCACTTGGATTTCAACCTGAATAAGGGTCTGCTGTTCTTATTTTCAAATGGAGGCAGGGGAGGCAGGGGAAGGTGTTGTATGAACGCTTAACAGTCTGGTCCTCTGCCACAGGTGGGAAGGGAGTAGCCCTGCCTTCTGTACACCTCAAAAAAGGCCACCCCACTGCCCAGCAGGGCTGGTCTCTCTCCTTGGCTATCCAACACTTGCGCTTCCCCCAGTGGTGCTTTCCACCTGCCTTCTCCCCAACTCCCCCAGCTGCCGTTCCATTTCTCAGCCTTGTCTTTGACTGCAAGAGGAAGTTTGGCGACATCAGATGCACACTACTCATCAACATTCAACGTTGCTAAAGCACGGAGTCAGGATGGTCCAGCCTCCTGTTTCAGAATCTAGCAGCAACACTGGACAGAACAAAGCACTCCTTTCTGCTTGGTACACTGTCTGCCCTGGGCTTCTCAGATGAGCATGCCAACGCATGGTCCTTGGACCTCTTTGCAGTCTAACCTCACTCCCTTGATAAGCTCATCTACCCTGTTTCCCCGAAAGTAAGACATCCCTGGAAAATAAGACCAACTTATAATTTTGCCTCTTGCCGAAATATAAGGCATCCCCTGAAAATAAGACCTCCCCGAAAAACAGGCCCCACCCCCCGAAGCTACCATAACTCTGGACTCTAGATTGTAGTGGCGGGTGCTGCCACGCAGCTAACTGTTGGCCGCAGTGCAGCCAGAGCAGACAAGAAGTGCGAGGTCTCTTTTAATAAAACAATAAACAATAAATGTGTACCACATTCTTCTTCATGAAAAAATAAGACATGCCCTGAAAATAAGACCTAGTGCATCTTTGGGAGCAAAAATGAATATAAGACACTGTCTTATTTTCGGGGAAACAGGGTAGTTCCACACGTTTAACTCCCTTCTATATTGTGAGGCTCTGAAATGATATCTGAAACTCAGATCTCTCTCTGGAACTCCCAACTCATATATTCTGCTGCCTATGTGACAGCTCCACGTGAATGTCTAATGTCTCACGTCAGGGGCCTTTGAGTCAATTCCAACTCATGGCAACCCTGTGTACTTCAGAGTAGAACTTGGCTCTGAAGGGTGTTCAATGCCTGGGATCATTCAGAAACAGATTGGCAGGTGAGATGTCCCTGGGTGGATTCAACCAATCAGCCTTTCATCTAGTAGCTCATGGCTGAACACACACACCCTTCCCCCCCAACCCCCTTCCACCGAGAGACTCCTAGATATTTAATAGACGCATCAGACTTAACATGTCCAAAATGGAATGTCTGATCGGAGGTAAATCCAAGTGTTGTGGAATCTGAAGCTTATTCAATTTGGAGCTCCCCCTTTTTTTAGCGTAAAAGAATGTGAAAATAGCTAATATACTTCCAGAGCTTGAGAAAATCAGAAGCTCAGAAAGCTAAGCTCCGTTAGCTATGCAGTAAATCTGTCTTGGCTCTTTATCTTGACCCTCCCAATTACACACCTGTCCATCCCAGAGTCACCCTTCTAGTTATTCAGGTCAATGTCTTTCAAGTCAGACATTCTTCCTGGTTCTACTTTCAAAATACAAGGGGGATTCCCCCAAAATTCTTGAGAAAATGCCATTATCATATATATATATATAAGTTTTGTGGCCACTCATATATTCAGGAGCTGACTACTTCTTACCAGGTCCCCTGCTTCTGATGTGTAGCCACCTGATGTACACCAGAACAAAACCCTACCCACTCCTACACCAACCACACAATTGTCCCTGTGTTTCAGCCCATTATTGAAGCCGTGGTCAATCCATCTGATTGAGGGTCTTCCGTTTTTTTGCTGACTCTCTACCAAACAGGAGGTCCTTCTCCAGAGACAGGCTCCTCTTGCGGACCACTTCTGGCTGTATGTCTTCCAAGATATATTTGCTTGCACTTCTAGCAACACATGGTACGTTGAATATTCTTCACCATCACCATAATGCAAAGGCATCCACGCTGCTTTGGTCTTCTTTCTTCCTTGTCCTGCTTTCCTGTGTGTAAGAGACCATTGAAAGTACCACTGGTTTGAATCTGGGGCATCTTGGACCTCAAAAGGACATCACTTCTTTGAACACTTTAAGGAGGTTTTGCCATCACATTTGGCCAATGCAGCGCATTGCTTAATTTCCTGACTGTTGCTTCCATGGCTATTGATTGTGGGTCCAAGTAACATGAAATTGAGGACAAATTCAATCTGTCCTCTGTTTTTAGTGATGTTGCTCATTGGTCCAGTATGAAGATATTTTTTTCATTACATAAACTTTATTGGATTGGATCAAAGCATGACAGATAAGTCTAAAGGAAATCATCTACACTGTGATTAGACAGCTCTTAGAGCTTAATCATGAGCCTGCTGAACCGTCCCTTTTTCAGAAACATAGACACCATCCAAAAACTTTCGGATATCCTTGTTTATCACTGCTGCGGCTTGCGGAATTAAAGCAGCTGAATTTGCTACAAGCTCAGTGTCATTTCCTTCAGGAATTAACTCACCTTTCTGGGCTTGAGAAACGGAACTGGCAACACCTGTCCTCATGCGAACCCTCCAGATGTATTTTTCACCCAAGGAGTTACAGATTCAAACAAGAGACCCGTTCTCCTGAATAACCACGTTGATGGGAAGTGGGCACACACAGCCCTCATCTTGTATTGGAAGCCCAGTGTCACGCCCTTGATCATGTTCTGTACGTGACTACAGATGGTGCAGACAGTAGCCAGTTCCTTTCTGTTTCCCCACAATTTGTCAACAGGAAGTCTCTTCTTCTCAGGGAGGCTGAGTTCTATGTTGATGTGATTGAAGTCTCTCCGCAGGGTTCCTCTGGGGTCCTTCAGGATGACTGTATGCCCCTTCAGGGAAATGTCCACATTCTCTGGAATGTCCACAGTTTGGTTGCTGAGAATGGTCTTCATTCTCGCAGGAGATGCGGCCAGATATTTTATTTTTTAATGATGGCTGCAGTCTTTGATCCTCATCAGTAAGTGCTTCAAGTTCGTTTGGCTTTCAGCAAGAAAAGTGGTATCATCTGCATATATCAGGTTGTTAACGAGTCTTCTTTATAATATCCAATTTCTGGAATTATTTGCTCCACGTACAAATATGGTGAGAGAACACAATCCTGACTTTAAAACTGGTAGAATCCCCTTGTTCTGTTCAAATGACTGTGTCTTCATCCATAAATAGGTTCTGCAGGCCCATAACTAAGAGTTCTAGAATTCCCATTCTGTACCTACCCATAGCAGTGCTTTTGATTTTGTTTGGGGTGAGTAAATGAATGAGCTTCCTCATACAAAACTTACCTGCTATAGTGGAGACCTCAAACCCACCTGTAAGATAATTGGACAGTCCCTTTCCAAAGGGCCACATGGAAAGGATGATAAATCCTGGGTGCGGTATAGCACTGATGAACCACATAACTATCCTCCAGTGCCTTAATATGTCCTCCCCTTACTATTATGGTTTTTATTTGTTTCACCACATTAATCATGACTGATTTGCGTTCATCCATTTGTATATTTAGGATCGTTTGGTACATGAAAGCCAAGATAGATAACCCTTCAGAAACAGTAACAGGAGTAATAGTCTCCTGAGGGTATGGGAAGAGGAGGGTGGAGTGGGAATAGGGAGCTGAGAGCACTGGTGACTATATAACATCACTCAGTGGGATCTAACAACAGAATTGTATGTGAATGGATACATTGGATATGTAAGATATGCCCCAAAAAATAATAATAAGGGTTCCTGGGGCTGTAGAGTGGAGCGGGAGGGGGGGTGGGGGTGGGTGGGAAGGGAGCTGATATAAAGAAAGGAAATGTTTTGAAACTGGAAGCAATTGTACAATACTGCTTGAGGTGAGGGACCTATGGAATGCTATGATATCTGTAAGAGCGCCCAATAAAAGGATTAAAAAACAAAATGAAAACTTATCCACATCTAACCCTTCTGATCCTCGTACTTTCCTGCTACAGGAACAGAGACCACTGTGTCTCACTTTCATCTGTGGCACAAACTAGTTATGCACAGCTACTCACAACCTCAAAACCAACA
The DNA here is from genome assembly GCF_050624435.1 of Tenrec ecaudatus. NCBI lineage: Eukaryota > Metazoa > Chordata > Mammalia > Afrosoricida > Tenrecidae > Tenrec > Tenrec ecaudatus. Next base: position 149,340,734 of record NC_134548.1, read on the forward strand.
AACGCGCTTTCACTGAATCCATGCTGACTCGTGGCAACTCTTTAGGACAGGGTAGAACTGCCCCTTTAGGACAGGGTAGAACTGCCCCTTTAGGACAGGGTAGAACTGCCCCTGTGAGGTTCTGAGACTGTAACTCACTACGGGCATTAAAAGCCTTGTCTTTCTCCTCAGGAGCAGCTCGTGGTTTCAAACTGCTGACCTTGCAGTTAAGAGAATAATGTGTAACCACTCTGCCACCCACACCTATGGAACAATGGTTCTCAAACATAAGCAGGAGACAGGATTCCCTGGAGCAGGGCTTCTGAAAACAAAAATGGTGAGCCCCCTCCCAAGTTTCTGCTCCTGTTTGAGGCCCCCAAATTTTGCATTTTTAACCAGTTTCCAGGTGAAAGTCCTGCTGCTAGTCTAAGGACCACACTGGAGCAGCGTTGACTTTACCTCCCCTGTTTTCTCAGTAATGATCCCTAGTAGCACAGTGCTTAAGTGCTCCGCTGCTAAAGAAAAGTCTCGGTGGGAGAAAGGTGTGGTAGCCTGGGAAATTCATGGGAAGTCCTACTTTGTCTCATAGGATCATTATTTGTATCAATCTACGACAATAGGTTGGTGTTTGTGGGGTCACTTACACTACCAACTATCAATGACTGCCTTTCAACTGGATCTTTCTTATGTTCTTCCCATTACTACTCTATCTCTTATCCTTCTGATCATAAGTCAAATGGCTTCCGTTATCTAGAAGTTTCCATCTTTTCACCTACCACTCACTTCTCCCCTCATGCTAAGAGAGCGTCTCTCCCCATAACTCCACCCTAACGCTTCTCATTGAAGTTTAAAAAAAGTATCTACACATTTGAAATTTGAAGGACATTTGTTCGTCATCATCTTACACACTGACAACCATGTCCTCCTTCATGAAGCGTGTTCTTCCCTGGGCCTCCAGGTGAAAACAGCAGCATGTTTCTTTCTCCTACTTCTCTCTCTAGTTCCTCTTGAGATCATATGCACTATCAGACCATTAAGCATTGGAGATCCTCACATTTTGATCCTAGGCACTCAGCTATTATTCCTTGGTATTGTTTGCTGAGCAAATCATCGGAGAGGCTAGATGATAGAAAGAAGAACATGGTATCAGGTTTGAAGAAAGGCTCCTTAGCAATCTGTGATATACAGATGACAGCATCCGGCTTTCTGAAAATAAGAGGACTTGAAGCACTTGCTGATGAATATCAAACACTATATCCATCCATATGGATGACATTTCAACATAAATTTAAAAATCTACACAACAGACCAATAAACTACATCACTCTAAGAGGAGAACAGATATTGAAATTGTCCAAAATTTCACTTTACTTGGATCCACAATCAATGGCAAGAAATGCAAATGATATATTGCACTGGGTAAATTTTCTGCCAAAGATTTCTTTAAAGAACAAACGTGTTGCTCTGAGGACTAAGGTTGGCCCTAGTACAGTCAATTGCCTAATATGCTTGTGGAAGCTGGCTAATGATGACTGCAGAAGAATTGATGAACTTGAATTATGGTGTTGGCCAAGACTACTAAAAGTATCATGGATTGCAAGGACAAACAAATCTGTCCTGAAATAGGGTGAGACTGTGTCTCATGTGCTCTGAACATCACGAGAGATGTCCCTGGAGAAGAACATCATGCTTGGGACTGAAGAGGGTCAGCAAACAAAGGAAGAGCCTCAATGAAATCGATCCACACAGTGACTGCAACAAGGGGTTCAAACATAGATCAATGTGGATTGCACAAGACCTGGCGGTGTTTTGTTCCATTGTACATAGGATCTCTGTAAGTCAGAATCAACTCCACGGCACATAACAACTTTCTTTTTAATACGAATGACTATTTACTATTGATGCATATTTTTAAGTGTTTTGAAATGTCATTTTCTTGTTGTTGTTAAATGACCATTTTATTGGGGGCTCTAGTAACAATTCATACATCAATTGTCTCAAGCATATTTGCACATAATTGCCGTCATTATTTTCTAAACATTTACTTTCTTTTTTTTAACTTTCTTTTTTTGATCAATTGCTGGAAGAAGACACCATGTGTAGGCAAGTAGAGAGGTGGCAGGGACAGGGGAGAGCCTTCGGGAGATGGACTGGTATACTAGACACAAGGACGTATTGAAACATTCTGGTGACAGTGAAGATGGCATAGGACTGGGAAACATTTCTTCCTGGGCTACCAAAGTTCGCCATAAGTCAACGTCAACCATACACCAACCGTCTAGCTACCCTTCTTTCCAGGGAGTGGGCTTTTTAGTCCCAGGAGCCTTCCATAGCCTCACGGCCCAGGTGGGAAGCAACTAGTCAAGCTAATAACACGCAAATCAGAGTGCTATGTCGATGGGGCACAAAGTTTGCCCAGCTTAGAGAACCCTTTAAAAAAAAGAGTGCACAATTATGAATACAAAGTTAAGTTCAGGGCCTTGGGATTTATCTGTTAAGGGACTCTGAAGCCAAAGCTTCATCCTCTTGTAGAAAAATCATTCTCTTATTCTGCGTGTATTATTCCACTAGCTCTTAGCCATGACCACTCCTCCACAGTGTTCTACTGAGACTAGAACATTCTCATCTTATTTCCAACCTGATAGCTGTGCGCTGAATGCAGACAGTCTTGACTGGGAGACCATTTCTTCATTGTTGTCAATTCTTAGTTTTGCTCACCAACTTCAAGTTCCATTTAGGAGGTGACCAGAACTTCCCGCTTCCCTCTCCAGCCATAGCTGCAAGACATTTGGGAATGAAGGCTATGATCAGTGAGAAAAGCAGCGCCGAGATGAAAAGGACGTCAATTTCCCATTTGGATGTGTGATACTCAGCTATTCAAGCATACAAGTGGGGGTGCTTCATGTTGATCCAGAGTTGGGATTTTGCCAAATAGATGTGGCATCAGGACAGGGACAAAGGAATTAGGAATATGGTGGGACAGATGTTGAGCACAAGGTGCTAGACTCAATGTTGAAGGACTGGGGGAATGGGGAAGATGATGGAAATGGGTGCTTGGCGTGGGCGGAGCTGAAGACAGTTTACTCTGAAGCTATGGTCCTAACTGAATCATTAGTGATCTCTATGACAGCACTATCTCCTAGTCCTCTTTCTATGATTATAGTCACTACTTCACAGTCTTTTTTTTACGGACCCTCTTTCTTCATCTGCCTCATAACTATTTGTGTTCCCAGAGCTCTCTCTTCAACCTTCTTTGTTCCTAGCGCTAAGCCTTTTCTGAGAGAAGTCATCTACCAGTATAGGTCACATAAATGGACCATAGGCCTGGCCTCCATCTCACTCAGGTCTCTTTTCTTGAGCACTGGGCCCATATATCTAGCTTCATTGGATGACCCTGCTTGGATTCCCCACAGACACATAAAATCCAATGCAATCCAACTTTTCCCCCTCACTCCATATTTGATTATCTTCAAATATATTGGGAACCATTTTTACAAATTTCATTGTATTTTATTTCAATAACAACTCTATCATGTTCATTGGGATTGTGCACATTTCAGACATGAGGAAACCAGGGCTCAGTTTATTATTTTTTCAACAGTTCTATTGGCACCTAATCCTCAAACCATACAATTCAATAGTTCGACCATTCAATCATATGAAGAAGAATTGTATAATCATTATCATATCAATTTTAGAATATCCCTCCCCCCAATTAAATTACCTTTAAAATGAGTTGTGCAATTACAGTCAGACCTAGTGCTCCCTCCCTACTCCTGCCTTCAGTGTTTATTCCAGAAATCCCCTTTCCCTCCCTATCACCCACCCCCCATCCCTGCATCCCCTAGCAACCCTTGTATCAGTTATTATCACCATGCATCTACTCCTCCTGTGCTTCACAAACTGGGAAACCCATCAGAAACCATGAAAAACCAAAATCTAAATACGATGGTAAGAATAAAATAATAATAGCATAAAGTCAAAAATACAAATAATGAGTAAGAGAAAACAGACCCCCATGAACATTCAAAAGCCAGGGAAGAAAGGTCTATCATGGAACATGTAAGAGATACTTGTACCTAGAGCAAATGCAGGTTGGGTCTATAGGGAGGTCAACTGGCCAAGTATCAAGTTTGATGCAGCATAATCAAGATTACAGTGGTCTCTGCCCAAAAGTAAGGCTATTTGAGACACTTGCCTGTGGCTAGAGAGGATCTGCCAGTGGTTAGGTCTGCCTAGATACTCTGAAGATGGGTTTGGGCCTCCCACCATCCCTCATAGCCCTCCACAAATTGGGTGTTCATTATATTAGCTCTGATACTTTTCCCTTTGCCTTTTTAGAATTTTTTTTTTTTTTTAGAATTTTTTAAATTGTAACATTTGGATCACACAAGCTGGTGTGCTCCTTCCATGTAGACTTAGTTGACTCTTCACTTAGATGGCTGTTGTTTGAAGACAAGTCTTTAAGACCCTCAACACTATTCTGATTAATAGCCTGGCACCATCTGCTTTCTTCATCACACTTTGCTCCAGCACCCATATCTACAGTGATCATTTCATGAAGGTGAGTATCGAGCAGGACCATGTTACTAGAACTGTTCTTGAATTGGGCTAGAGTTAAGTAGGAGCCCAGACTCCATCTGCTTTTCCGTGGGGTTTGCGCGTCTCAGGTTTACTTTGGCAGTTGTAACATGACAAAATCAAAACCCTATAAGACCAACTGCATCAATAGCAGTCATAAGCCAACTAGCAACCATACAAACAGGACACACACACATAAACACGCACAAAGAAAGGTGTGGGCCAAGCAAGCTACAAGCAGGAAAGCAAACATCTATCTAAACAATGACGTACAGCATTGTCAATCACCCCCTCCTGGGCTATAAGTCGATTGCACTATTATCATCATCCATTTTCCCAATGACTCAGCACTCCAGAGACTGTTGGTATGAGGAGTGAATGCTAGTACAGTTCCCCCTTGATCCGAAACCCATGACTTTTTGCCCTACACAGTTTGGTCTCCCAGTAAATTGGCCTCTGTTGACCCTAAGTGTGGAGATTGATGCCAGGGAGGCTTTCCTGGATCAGTTCGTCCAAGTGCAGAACCCTGCTCAACGAATCAGAATTTGTCATGCGACTGAAAGGTGGGCATCGAGAAGGGGCAGGAGGAGAGAGTGGAACACAGCCTGGCCCACCAGGCCGTGAGGATGATGTTCCTGAGTAGAGCAGTCAGTCCACAGAGAGAACAACATGCCTGGCCCCACTATGAGAAATGATGCCCCTCAGTGACTAAGGGCAATACAGGGGACAGCACCAGAGACACAGTGTGGGAATTGCACCTGACCTGATCCCACCACACCGAGGCAAAGCACAGGGGGAGTGCAGCGGAACAGCAAGGGAATGGAGTGGCAAGATCCCCAGGGAATGCTGAAAGTGGACTTTGGGGCCAGGGCGTGGTGCCCCAACAGACTGGACTGGAAAACACTCCTAAGGGCCAGCAAACGATCCCTGAACTAACTACAAGCTTTTCTTTTGTGAAGTGCTTTGTTTTGTTCTTCGTCAGTGGTTTGTTTTTGTCGTTTTGTTGTCTGGTTATATACTGTTGCTTTGTTTCCTTCTGTCTTGTTTTTGTGCATGTTAGTGTCTCCACAGGTCTGTCTGAATAGGACAGGCTGGATGAACTATCTGGAGGAAAAACAACGGGACCGACAGTTCCGGGGGGACTTGGGGTGGGGGGGTAGGGGGGGTAAGGAAGTGGTGTTAACAAACACAGGGACAATGGGGAAAACATGGAACCCAAAATGGTAGTGAGTGGGGAGTGGCAGGCCTGGTGGGGAATGATCAAGGGTAAGGTTGCGTAGAGAAGAGGTATACTCTAGCCCAGGTGGCGACGAAGCATGGTAGTAGGGCAGGAGGAAAGTCAAGGGAGATGGAAGAAAGAGCTAGGAGTCAAAGGGCATTTATGGAGGTCTAGACAAAGACATGTACATGCAAATATATATAAGAGGATGGGGAAATAGATCTATGTGTCTATATTTATAGGTTAAGTATTAAGGTGGCAGAAGGACCTTGGGCCTCTATTCAAACACTCCCTCAATGCAGGAATACTTTCTTTTATTAAATTGGAACTCTATGATGCTCACTCTCCCGACACAACTGCTGGAGCCAAAGTGGGCATTGAGGTACTACGTGCATGGTGATCCTGAGTCCTTTTCCACTGGACACCCACCATGCCGGGGTTTCCCCCAAGGTCCAATGGCCACCACTTTCACCATCCCTGAACACCCACTCTCTGCTTCTTCTCCCATCCAAATACCCCAGCCCTCAATCCAAGGGTGCAGGCAACTTTGAGGCAGGGCTCAGTTCATTCTTCATGGCCTCTATGTTAAGTCCTTCTGGTGTAGCCCCTGTGCTATGCCAAGCTGCCTTATTCATCATCATGCTGTAGTTCACCGAAGGCTGGGAGAAATGTATTCATACTGTCTACAGGAACATAAAATCTGGCCTATTGTCTCCTTGGGTTCCCTACACTTGTTTAGCATCCCTTCCCACTGTGGGGTTAATTCTCTTTAATCACCCACCATACACACCAACCAAACTATTAGCGTCGCTTCCACAATGTAGATGGTCCCCTCTCCTGGTCTTGGCTTAAATCTCTGGAAAACTTCTCCTTCCATTCCTGTGGGGCCGCATTGATTTGCCCCAGCCTTGTATTGATGTTGTTTAGCCTCAAGTGGATGATCATCTCCCCTTGGGACTGACTCCAGACAATGTGGGGTCTCCTTCTTCGAGTTGGTTCTTGTGAAGTGAGCAATAGGGAAGTGTTGTATGGTTCATTGCCAGTAGGGAGCCTTGTTTTTCCTTTTTTTTCGGGAATTGGTTCTTAAGATTTGTTTAGTTATTGTTTCTTCTTTTTTTTTTGGTTTTTTTAAAACATTTTATTAGGGGCTCATACAACTCTTATCACAGTCCATACATATACATACATCAATTGTATAAAGCACATCTGTACATTCTCTGCCCTAATCATTTCCTTTTCTTTCTTTTTCCCTTTTCATTTTTTACATTTTCTTAGGGACTCCTACAACTCTTATCACAATCCATACATATACATACATCAATTGTATAAAGCACATCCATACATTCCCCGCCCCAATCATTCTCAAAGCATTTGCTCTCCACTTAAGCCCTTTGCATCAGGTCCTCTTTTTTTTCCCCTCCCTCCCCGCTCCCCCCTCCCTCATGTGCCCTTGGTAATTTATACATTGTTATTTTGTCATATCTTGCCCTATCTGGAGTCTCCCTTCCCCCCCTTCTCTGCTGTCTCTCTCCCAGGGAGGAGGTAACATGTGGATCCTTATAATCAGTTCCCCCTTTCCAACCCACTCACCCTCTAATCTCCCAGCATCGCCCCTCACACCCTTGGTCCTGAAGGTATCATCCACCCTGGATTCTCTGTGCCTCCAGCCCTCATATGTACCAGTGTACAACCTCTGCCCTATCCATCCCTGCAAGGTAGAATTCGGATCATGGTAGCTGGGGGGAGGAAGCATCCAGGATCTGGGGGAAAGCTGTGTTCTTCATCGGTACTACCTCGCACCCTGACTGACCCATGTCCTCTCCTAAACCCCTCTATGAGGGGATCTCCATTGGCCGACACTTGGGCCTTGGGTCTCCACTCTGCACTTTCCCTTTCATTCTATATGGTATATATATATATATATATATATATACACATATATTCTTTCTTCTTTTTTTTTTTGCATGATGCCTTATACCTGGTCCCTTGGGCACCTCATGATCACACTGGCTGGTGTGCTTCTTCCATGTGGGCTTTTTTGCTTCTGAGCTAGATGACTGCTTGTTCACCTTCAAGCCTTTAGGACCCCAGACACTATCTCTTTTGATAGCCGGCACCATCCGCTTTTTTCACCACAATTACTTCTTTTTTTAAATTTTTTTTATTTTAACAATTTATTGGGGCTGATACAATTCTTTTCACAGTTCATACATATACATACATCAATTGTATAAAGCACATCTGTACAGTCTTTGCCCTAATCATTTTTTTCTCTTTTCTTCTTTTACATTTTATTAGGGACTCAAACAACTCCTACCACAATCCATACATATACATACATCAATTGTATAAAGCACATCCATACATTCCCTGCCCCAATCACTCTCAAGGCATTTGCTCTCCACTCAAGCCCCCTGCATCAGGTCCTCTTTTTTTTCCCCCTTCCCTCCCCATTCCCCCCTCCCTCATATGCCCTTGGTAATTTATACATCGTTATTCTGTCATACCTTGCCCTATCCGGAGTCTCCCTTCCCCCTTCTCTGCTGTCCCCTCCCAGGGAAGAGGTCACATGTGGATCCTTGTAATCAGTTCCTCCCTTCCAACCCACTCACCCTCCACTCTCCCAGCATCGTCCCTCACACCCTTGGTCCTGAAGGTATCATCCACCCTGGATTCTCTGCACCTCCAACCCTCACATGTACCAGTGTACAGCCTCTGTCCTATCCAGCCCTGCAAGGTAGAATTCAGATCATGGTAGTTGGGGGGAGGAAGCATCCAGGATCTGGGGGAAAGCTGTGTTCTTCATCGATACTACCTCATACCCTAATTAACCCATCTCCTCTCCTAAACCCCTCTATGAGGGGATCTACATTGGCCGACACTTGGGCCTTGGGTCTCCACTCTGCACTTTCCCCTTCATTTAATACGATATATATATATACATATACACATATATACACATACATACACACACTTATATCTTTTTTTTTTTTTTGCATGATGCCTTATACCTGGTCCCTTGGCACCTCGTGATCGCACTGGCCGGTGTGCTTCTTCCATGTGGGCTTTTTTGCTTCTGAGCTAGATGGCCGCTTGTTCACCTTCAAGCCTTTAAGACCCCAGACACTATCTCTTTTGATAGCCGGGCACCATCCGCTTTTTTCATCACAATTACTTCTTATAGCGGTGGACGTATACAATTCTTGTTCTTTTGTGATCGACTTACTTCATTCAGCATAATGGTTTTCAGGGCCTTCCATATCATGTGGTATGCCATGCTTTCATTGCTGTTTTTAGGGATGCATAGTATTCCATTGTGTGTATGTACCTTGGTTTCTTTCTTTCTTGGTTAGGGATTTCAATTTTATTTATTTTCTTATTTTTTGCTGCTAATAAGTTATTTTATTAGGGCTCTTACAGCTCTTATAACAATCGATTGTATCGGGCACATTTGTACATATGTTGCCATCAACATTTAGTTTCTTTATCCATTCTTCAACTGTTGGGTATCTGGGCTGCTGCCAGTTTCTCAATATTGTGAACTGTGCTGCTATAAACATGGGAAAGCACACCTCCACTCGTGTTGTTTCTCTTATTTCTTTAGGGCATATGCCTAATAGTGGTATTGCTGGGTCATATTTGATTTCAACTCTCAGTTGCTTTAAGTATCACCATATCATTTTCCACAGTGGCTGTATATATTTGCAAATCCACCAGCAGTATATATGACTTCCAATCTCTCCACATCCTCTCCAGTATTTGGTGTTTACTGTTGTTGTTTTTTTTTAATTTGGACTAGCATTGTGGGGGTAAAGTGGTATCTCATTATAGATTTAATTTGCATCTCCCTGAGGGCTCATGATCGTGAGAATTTCATGTGTTTGTTAGCCATTTGTACTTCATTTTTGGTGAATTGACTTTTCATATCTTTACCCCATTTCTTTTTTTTTCTTTTCCATGTTTCTTAAGTGGATCTCTTGTTATTTTCTTGTTATTTATTGAGCTGTTGTAGACCTCTGAATTATTTTCTTAATGAACCCTTTTTCCAATGTGTCATTTTTTTAATTTTTATTTTTTTTTTCCAATGTGTCATTTTTAAAAACTATTTTTTTCCCAATCTGTGAGCTTTCGTTTCCCTCTTGTGGTGAAGTCTTTTGATGTGCGTAAGTGATGTGAGTTCAGCATGTCCCCATCATCTCTCTTGTCTTCCACTGGGCGTGCCTCCTCCATTACACTGGGTCGTCTGTCTGCCCTGCAATAGGGTCCCTAAGTTTGTTCCAGCCTTCTCCTTGATGATGCTGAGAGCTTTGGGATTTACATTTAGGTGTTCCATCCATCTTGAGTTCATTTCTGTTCATGGGGAAAGGTCTTATTTCATTCTCCTGAATAAGTAGATCCAGTTCGTCCAGCACCATTGGTTGAAGAGGCTTTTTCTCCCATTGGATCTTCCTAGGTCCTTTGTCAAAGACTAGATGACTGTAAGCTTATGCCTTTCTGTCTGGGTTTCCTGGTCTGATCCATTGGTCCATGTATCTCTCATTGTCCCTGTACCAGACTGCTGCGACTCCTGTGGCTATGTAGTAGCTTTGTAGGTCAGGCAGTGCTGGGCCTACTGCTTGCGTCTTCTTTTTAAGAAATTCTTAGCATATCCTGGGTCTTTTGCCTGCAGAGTTCAGTTTAGATGAGCTGTTCAGTTTCTAGTTATACTAGAAGTGTCAGTGCTGGGATTTGAATGCATTTTTGTTTGGCAGAATTCTGTCTTCCAAGGATTTCTCTGTATTTTATCCTTAGATACACTGACCTTATTGGTCTTTGTACTGGTCAATTGAACCACCCTCCATCCAGTTACCGAAGCAAAAAATCTGAAATCTCTCCTCATCACTTCTTCCTCCCTATCTCTTTACAGAACCCTGATGGCATAGTGGGTTGGTTACAAGTTGGTCTAGTAACCCCCAGGGCAGCAGTTTGAAACTACCAGGTTCTCAATGGGAGAAAGATGAGGCTTTCTGCTCTTGGAAAGAGTTACAGTCTTAGAAATCCACAGAGGCAGTTCTACCTTGTTCTATGAGGTCACTATTAGTTATAACTGACTCGATGGCGGTGCGTTAGTTTGTGACCCCTTTACACGTCATTGTCAAGTTCTGCTCATTTTACTTCTTAAATATCTTTTGAATTTATCTACCTCTCTCCAGTTCCACCATCACTGCTCTAAAATACCTATTTGGCTACCTGCAACCCCAAACTGACCTCCACATGCCTACTCTGGCCCCTCCACCCATCCTCCACAGGCAGCCAGAGATGATGTTAACAAAGCAGAAATCTGATGAGACCATTCCTCTGAGTTTCTGCTTGTGGTGGTGGGATTCTGGTAATGACTATGGATGAGGGCTGTACAACACGATTCATGGAACTGATAGCACTACATGGTATAGCTATGTAAATGTCAAGCTGACAAATATCATGTTCTCTATGTCCTTACAGCAGCATTGATGCTATAGTGAGTCCCTTGGGGAAGGACTTGGCCACCCCCTTCAAAATACTGCACATGCAGTAGGCCTGGCTCCAGAGTTGTCTCTGCCTGGCAGGTTTCTCGCCACTGGAGCATGGGCCTTGACAACCACACCTCTTCGAGAAGTCTCCGTGGTCTGTGTCTACTCCCTCTTTATATCCTTGATCTTGGGTCCTTTGTGCCGCTTGTTTGAGGGTTCTGTAGCACAGGTTCCCAAATTGATTTTGCCTACTGAAACTTTTCAGGAGGAAAAAAAGGACTCAGTGCCCCTCTGGCAAATAAAAATATGTGTACTTTAGTCCATAATCCAGAATAAAGTGTAGGTATCTGCTTTTGCAGCAGCCCTGGATGGTTGTAGTGCCCCCTATGGAGTAGTATCACCCATTTTGGGAAACACACCTACATAGTACATCTAAGTAGAAGCCACTTGTTCCAGTATTAGTCACCATCATCCAGATCCTTGGGCCATGGCCAGGCTTTATGCTCTAACTTAGAGTAAGCCTCCAGGGCAAGTCAGCTAGCATCTCTGGGCCTCGACTTTTCCAGCTTTAGACATGGGAGTCAGCGTTAGCAGAGACAACAAAGTTTGAGATTTGGTGGTGGTGGTGGTGTTTTATTTAATCAGACAGACTTTTGAATATCTTCATTTATTGACTAAAGGGTTATTTTTGTACTGTCTGTTATCTGGCAGTCAGAGAACAGGGCACTGGTGACCCAGTGGTAAACAAGATAAACATTGAGGTAATCACAGCCCACATGAAACTTAGGTTCTAGCTGGGAAGACAGGCAAGAAACAAGTAAACATATAATTATAAATTGTGAAAAATGCACTGTAGAAAATACTATGATAGAGAATGAGGGAGGGTGATCAGGGTGAACTTACTTCCTACAGAACGACTAAAGGCAAAACCAAACTATATTTAGGACTTTAGTCAAATTATAGTACATTGTAAAATAATTCTGGTAGGTAACTGTTGTGAGCCTCAGCGGGCATAACCTCTGCTCCCAGGAACCTTGCTGGGATCTCCAAGAGAGAGGTGTAGGACAGTCAGCACCTAAGAAGCCCTCTAGACACGTTTGTTCCTTTCGCCTTCTGGCTTCAACCGACTCTTGTCCTCCAGCTAGAAAATCTCTGAAGGCTATGCAGCCTGGTCTGGTAGCTGTTTCCCTACTTACTTCAGTCAGTTAGGAAGCTAAGGAGCAAATCAAGCCATCTCCAAATTAGCATACGTAATAAAGTGCTCACACTTCAGGAGTGCATCAGGATGCTTTCCATGCAGGGTCTCCTCCTCATTACATTTGGCTAAGCCTTCCCTTAAAACAGCGGTTCTCAACCTGTGGGTCGTGACCCCTTCAGGGGTTGAATGACTCACAGGGGTCACCTAAGACCATTGGAAAACACATAACTATTTCACAATATATAATTACATATTGTTTTTGTTATTATTCGCGATGCTTTCATTATATTTAATTATGTTGAATTTGTAATAATGAAAATAAATCCCACAGATCAGATATGCATAACAGTAGCAAAATTACAGTTATGAAGTAGCAACAAAAATAATTTTATGGTTGGGGGGTCACCACCACATGAGGAACTGTATGAAAGGGTCACGGCATGAGGAAGGTTGAAAACTACTGCCTTAAAACAACCCATTGGGAAAGCCACAAATGAATGGCTTTTTACTTTCCGAATTGGTGTCATCTAGATTTCCTTCCCATGGACTTGGATTTTCACAAAAAACGAACAGGATAGACCACAACTGTCAGAAGACAACTATCAGAAGACTGGGCACCTAAGTCAAGCGGGCACCCTTCCATAGGGAAAGGGCACTGAGGTTCTTTTCAGCTACAGGCAAAGACATGGACAGAGTTTCATTTTCAGACCCAAGTTCACACAGCAAAGCTGCTAGCAAGCTTCAACCAAAATTCAAGGTGGTAAACTCCCTGTCCACTCTACCTGTTTAGACCAGTAGTTGCCTGATGTGGCAATTTTTTAAAAATCACTTCAGCAGAAGTGATGCTCCTCCTGGCAAGCCATTCCATCAAAATTCTTGCACATGTACACACACACATTTACATATACACACTGCCAGAAAGAATGGTAATGTTTTTGTCCAAAATAATGAGATGCTTTATGGTCGACATTCACCATATGCAGGAATCTGCACCAAGAGCTAAGATGCAATCTACCATATATGAGTTTATCTCCAGGTATTTCATGGACCTGCATTGGTCCACCCTCTAAAAAAGACAGAGCTGGACACATACACACAGTGCAGAGACGGTTTGCTTACTGTTAGACGTGTCCCTCCAAAGACAAGGTGAAGCCCGGTCTCAGAAAGAGATTATGCCATCGGACCCGGAAGAAAAGAAATTAAAGCAATGTGCTTGGTTTCTGGTGCGACATCTTTTTATGAACATGAAAGAATCACTATTGATGCAAAAGCTGCTTCCAACAAGTCCTCTTTAGGACCACAAAGCTCTACTGTGTTTTGTAGGCATTAACCATGTTAGAAGATGAATCAGCACCTAATATTCAGAAGGCCTGGGGGAGTTTTCATTCTAAAGCATATTATTGTAACGGTGGTTTTATCTTCCAACAGGTGTGTACTCACTTCTGTTTCTATTCAAAACCACCAGGTCTGATGCAAAAATTTAAGAGCTCTGTCAAAATTAAAGGTACCTACTTAGGGTGAAGAGAGACAGTGGACAATATAAGATATAAAAATCATAATTTATAATTTATAAAGGGTTCATGAGGGAGTGAAGGGGGGATGGAAAAATGAGAAGCTGATATCAAGGGCTCAAGTAGAAAGAAAATGTTTTGAAATGATGATGACAACATATGCACAAATGTGCTTGACACAACGGATGAATGTATGGGTTGTGATGGGAGTTGTAAAAGCTCTCAATAAAAGTATTTCAGAAAAAATATAAATAAATAAAAGAAACTACTTAGACATTAAGCCAAACCAGTGCTGTTTTCAAATTATTCAATAACGGTAACTATGGGGGCATGCTGGAAATGCAAGCGAAGCAATAGCGTTAATAGCCATTTCCCAAGGTGATGATGCTTTTGAACAACTCTTTGGAAATAGATCTAGTAATATCCCTCGTTTTGAAGCAATTTAGAGAGGATTAAACCTTTGTAGAGTGACTGTACTGAAATAAAAATTGATACACAATAAAAACCAATATTACTGATTGTAATTTTAATTGCTTTTGACATGTCAGTTGAGAAAACTTAACCCAGACCTCCAACATATACAACACGCAAAGCTGAAGTACTCCAGTATTTAGATAGGCTTGTCCCTTGAAGCACACTTCTACATAAATCACTCCAAGCAACAAAAGAACAGAAGTTATAGTCAAACAGATGCAATTTGGCAGTTTGGTTCTCCTAAGTCATTAGAAGAGCCCTGGTGGATGTGCAAAGTAATGTAAGGACTGGGAAAATTGTGGGCAACAGGAAAAATTACTGGAATAATATGGAAGAACTTCCTCTTAACCATGATCAGTAACAATTTTATAGTTTCCAAAGTTAAATTGTCCTTCCCTCATCTTGTTAAAAAATACTCACCATTAGAGATATAGTAATTATAATTCATTAAAACTTTTCTAGAAAAGAGATGTTACCAAAAGCTATTTTCAAAAGAACCAGAAAAGCATTAAACCCACAGTCATCGATTCATTTCAGGTATCTTCCAACACATCCACTGCTTCTCAGGAGAAAGATGAAACTTGCTGCTCCTGAAAAGATTTCTAGTCTGGAAAACCCACACGAGCAGTTCTCTTCATGGGGGTGCTATGAGTCAGAATCGCCTCAGTGACATTGAGTTTGCAGTCCAACCCAATACCAAACACTTAGCTGAAAATGAGCATGGTTTTGGTCCTTGCAATAGTTTATTGTGCCAGCCTGGCCGATAAACACAAGTAGGATTAATTGAAGGGCGGAGGGATAAATGGCTCGGTGAGCCTCGCCTTGCTTGCTCTGTGCCTCAGTTTAAAGGGGTATACTACCTGTGGGATGCCTAGCCTGTGGACTGTGTCGCTGTAAGTTGAGGTCCCTTTAATCCCACACAATTGGAATGTTCGTCTCTGTAGCTGGGGACTGACAGTTGATGACAGTTGGTGACCTGCCTTGCTGTTTGCTGCCTGGGTATATATAGCCCAGCTCTCTCTACAGAAAGGGACTGGCAACTGGTGGCTCTTAAGCCTCAAAGGACTGCTAGTGTCTCACTGCTTTTTAATTTAACTGTTAATTTCTTGTATTATCTCTCTGTATATAATTTGACGGTTCATTTCTTGTATTATATATCTATCTTTATAAATATATTTATATATAATTACTAGCAATCTGGTTTTGTCTCTCTAGAGAACCCTGTCTAACACATTTTGGTACCAGGAGTGCTTCTAGAGAAATAAACCATAAATATGGGTTTCTTAAATTGGCTTTCCAACCTGATTAGTCTTAACGTGGATACGTCTGCTACCCTTACTAACCATGGTGTGAAACAGCACAGATAATACCTAAAGTAGCACCACCGATACATGAGGTGCTGGTTAAAGGAGATGCTCTATGTGATCATATGTTTTTTTGATGATGACAAGTATAGGGAAGCTGGTTGGCTGGTCCTTCTTACAATGGAAAGTGTGATTAAGGAGAGGGATGATCTCAGAGCCTCAAAAGCACGCCTCAGGTGCAGACTAACAGATTTGAAAACTTCCATCTGTGCTACAAAGAAGAGCCTTCTCTCCTCTAGTAAAAGAGCTGACATTGCTGAGAACCAGGTCCACAGTCTCATTATACGAGTGGCTGAATTACAATGGCAGCTGAATTGCAGATCTAGAGTAGTGTCTGAAACCAAAATAAGGGCATTAATTGGGAAAAGGTGGGACCCTGAAACATGGGATGGGAACATATGGGCTGATGATCCAGAAGAAGAGGATTTTGAGCCCTTAGAAACACCTGAGCAGATTAGCCAAACCATTCAAGTTGATATGCCCGGTGGGGCTGCATCAGTAGCATTACCTGAGGAAGATGCCTGGCAAGATATTGCTGAGAGCACCCAGGAAACACCCTCACCACCCATTATTTCCTCTAGACCTGTCACTAAAATTCAGTCTCAGAAACCTCCGAAAGGTGAGGTTGAGAGGATTATCCAAGAAGAAACGTGCTATACTCATAAAGACCTGCTCGAGTTTTCAAATACATACAAGCAAAAGCCTGGAGAATACCCCTGGGAATGGTTACTCAGGGTGTGGGATACTGGTGCACGAAATGTAATATTAGACCGGTCTGAATTACTGGATATGGGACCCCTAAGCACAGACTCTTCTTTCAATGTCTCTGCGAGACAGGCTAAAAAAAGGTTCTAAGTCGTTATTTGGTTGGTTCAATGAAGCATGAACTGTCAGATGGCCTAGATTAGACCAATTTGAAGTACCTGACCTACCTTGGTACACTGTAGAGGAAGGCTTAGAGAAATTGGTATGTTAGAATGGATCTATCAAGATATTCCCATAGACCCAAAAAGGGGGTGTCCCGAGGACATGCCCTTTACCACAACCATAAGGAGCAAGTTTGTGAAGTGAGCCCCAGCATCTCTGAAGACTCCTGTAATTGCTATTTTATGTGCACCAGGATTAACAGTGGGCACTGCCCTAAGCGAACTCTGACATTTGCCCACAATGGGGCTGATTGGTCCCCGTGATGGTAGAGAGCAGGTGTCAGCACTGAATCAACAGAGACAGGGTGGGCGTGGTTAAAATAGACAACAAGTTTTCAATAATAATCAAAGCAACCTGTCTCGTGTGGAATTATGGCATTGGCTACTTAGCCACGGTTTCCCTAGGAATGAAATAGATGGGAAGCCTACTAAATATTTCCGTGATCTGTACAGGCAAAAGAATGGTACATCAGGTGAACAGCAGAATAGACAGTCACGATTGCTCAATCAATTCCCAGACCTGAGCCAGTTTACAGACCCACAACCCCTTGAATGAAGGGGAGGCCGAGTCCCTTGTAAGGAGGACCCTGCTACATCACTGAAGGTTTATACTGTTAGTCTTTCTTCTAGCCTTCCCCAAAGGGACCTGCGGCCTTTCACAAGAGTGACTGTTCATTGGGGGGAAGGAAATAATCAAACTTTTCAGGGATTACTAGACAGAGGCTCAGAACTGACACTAATTCCAGAAGACCCAAAATGTTTCGAAGACCCACCAGTCAGAGTGGGGGCTTATGGAGGTCAAGTTATCAATGGAGTTTTAGCTCAAGTACGCCTCTCTGTGGGTCCAGTGGGCCCCCGGCCCCATCCTGTGGTTATTTCCCCAGTTCTGGAATGCATCATTGGAATAGACATACTTAGTAACTGGCAGAACCCCCATATCGGATCCCTAAAATGTGGAATAAGGGCTATCATGGTAGGAAAGGCCAAGTGAACACCATTAGAATTGCCAGTACCTAGGAAAGTAGTAAACCAAAAGCAGTACCGCATTCCTGGAGGGATTGCAGAGATCAGTGCCACCATCAAAGACTTGAAAGATGCAGGGGTGGTGATTCCTGCTGCATCCCCATTTAATTCACCAATTTAGCCTGTAAAGAAGACAGATGGATCCTGGAGAATGACAGTGGATTATCGTAAACTTAACCATGTGGTGACTCCAATTGCAGCTGCTGTCCCAGATGTGATTACATTGCTTGAGAAAATTAATACTTCTCTTGGTACTTGGTGTGCAGCTATTGATCTGGCTAATGCCTTCTTCTCAATACCAGTCTCAAAGGACCACCAGAAGCAGTTTGCCTTCACCTGGCAGGGGCAACAATATACTTTCACAAGTCTCCCCCAGGGGTACATCAACTCTTCTTCCCTGTGTCATAATTTAGTCCGAAGGGACCTTGACCACCTGTCTATTCCACAAAATGTCACACTGGCCCATTATATTGATGACATTATGCTGATTGGACCCACTAAGGAGGATGTATCAAAGACTCTAGAATCCTTGGTACAGTATCTGCGTACAAGAGCTTTGGAAATTAACCCAACGAAGATTCAGGTACCCTCCACATCAGTAAAATTTCTAGGGGTCCAGTGGTGTGGGGCATGTCGAGATATCCCTACTAAAGTGAAGGATAAGCTATTACATTTAGCGCTCCCAACGACTGAAAAAGACGCACAACACCTAGTGGGCCTCTTCGGATTTTGCCAGCTACTAAGTATGCATTCCACGGATGCATTCTGGAACTGGGGAAATAACAACAGGGTGTGTTCAGCGACCGCTGGACCCACAGTGAGGCGTACTTGAGCTAAAACTCCATCGATAACTTGACGTCCATAAGCCCCCACTATGACTGGTGAGCCTTCGAAACACTTTGGGTCCCCTGGAACTAGTGTCAGCTCTGAGCCAGTGTCCAGTAATCCCCGAAAAGTTTGATTATTTCCTTTTCCTGAATGAATAGTCACTCTTCTGAAAGGCTGCAGGTCCCTTCGGGAAAGATTAGAAAAAAGACTAACAATATAAACCTTCAGTGATATAGCGGGGTCCTTCTGCAAAGGTACCTGGCCTTCCCTGCATTCAAGGGGTTGGGGGTATGTAAACTGGCTCAGGTCTGGACATTGATTGAGTGGTCAGGACTATTCTGCTGTTCACCTGATATAGCATTCTTCTGCCTGTCTAGATCACGTAAATACTTAGTAGGTTCCCCATGTATTTTACTCCTAGGGAACCATGGTTAAGTAGCCAATGCCATAAGTCCACACGAGACAGGTTGCTTTGATTACTACGGAACCCTTGGTGTCCATTAGGATAACCATGTCTCCCCCATCTCTGTCAATTCAGGGCTGACACCTGCCCTCTACCACCACAGGGCCCAATCAGCCCCATTGTAGGCAAATGTCCGAGTTCACATAGGGGCAGTGCCCATTGTAAATCCTGGTGCACATAAAATAGCAATCATAGGAGTCTTCAGAGATGCTGGGGCCCACTTCACAAACTTGTTCCTTATGGTTGTGGTGAAGGCTATGTCCCTGTGGCACTCCCTTTTGTGGTCTATGGGATTATGCTGAAAGATCCATTCCAACATTCTAATTTCCCTAAGCTTTGGGTGCCTTCTTCTACAGTGTACCAAGGTAGGTCAGATACCTCAATTTGGTCTAATCTAGGCCATCTGGCAGCCCATGCTTCAGTGAATCAACCAAAGAAGCAATTAGATCCTCTCTTACCCTCTCTTGCTGAGACATTGAAAGAAGAATCTGTGCTTAGGGGCCCATATCGAGAATCTCAGACTGGTCTACACTTGATCTTAGCCAAAAGGCCGAGAAGCGATAGACTGGTCTAATGTTACATTCCTTGCACCAGGTTCCCACTCCCTTAGTAACCGTTCCCAGGGATATTCTCTAGATTTCTGCTTGTATGTTTAAGAGAACTTGAGGAGATCTTTATGAGTATAGTGCACTTCTTCCCGAGTCACCATCTGAACCTCACCCTTAGGAACGTTCTTAGACAATTTTAGTTACAGGTCTTACAGAAATAATGGGTGGTGGGGTTGTTTCCTGGGGCTCTCAGTAATATCTTGTAAGGCATCTCCCCAGGCAATGCTATGGATGCAGCCCCACCTGGCATTTCAGTTGGAACAGTTTGGTTAATCTGCTCAGATGTGGGTTGTTTTACTGCTAGTTGCTTAATTCCCTCAGGTGGGAGGGGCAGATCTATTGACTGGGGTGGCGCAATGGACTCTAGGAGTTCAATATCCTCCTCTTCTGGATCATCAGCCCATATGTTCCCATCCCATGTATCAGGGTCCCAATTCTTTCCGATTAGTGCCCTTACTTTAATATCAGACACTGTTCTAGACCTGCAATTCAGCTGACACTGTAATTCAGCTATTCGTATGATGAGACTCTGGACCTGATTCTCAGCAATGTCAGTTCTATTACTAGAGGAGAGAAGACTCTCCTTTGTAGCACATGTCGGAGCTTTTAGGTCTGTTGTTGGACACTTTAGACGTGCTTCTGAGGTTCTGAGATTATCCTCTTCCTTGATCACATTTTCTATTGTAAGGAGGACTAGCCAACCAGCTTCCCTAGACTTCTCATCCTGATGAGAAAATATTAAACACATGATCACCCAGAGGCTCTCCTCTCCCCAGCGCTTCATCTATTGGTGGTGATACTGTGGCTATTAGCTCTGCTACTTCACACCATGGATTAAGACCACCCTCTCTAGTAAGTGTGGCAGACTCATCCATACTTTTAGGGGTAGAGATAGCATTATCAGGGCTGTTAACCCTAATCAGACTGGAGAGCTAATTCAAGAAGCTCATATTTTGGATCTTGTTTCTCTAGAACCACTCTCAATACCAATTGTATTAGCCAGGGTTCTCTAGAGAAACAAAACCAGAACACTTATTATATATATATATATATATATATATATATATATATATATATATATATATATATATATATATATATATATATATATATATATATATATCACAAAGGAATATAACAGCTAATTAGTCCACACAGAAGTTCAAAGGACTCGGTTCAATTCACTTCCATGGAACAGTTAATATATTGGAAGGCCTTCAACTCACGAGGGCCGCTGGGTCCAAGGTCAAGGAAGCAAACAGCTGAGTCTTCCCTCCCTCAGGCAATGCAGGCAGTCTGGCCACAGGCAGCAAACAGCAGGGCGAGTCACCAACAGTCAGCAATATGACATGTCTGACAATCCCAAGCTCAAGCGATGTATATACTAGCAGTATGGCGAAGCAGGTCTCGAAGGAACCTCAAGCTCTAGCGACATGATCCATGGGTTGACAGTCCCACAGGTAGTGTAGCTCACAAGTTGAGGCAGAGCGCTAGCTACCAAACACTGGTCTGATCACCGGAGAGCAAGAGAGACAGAGAGGCGGGGCTTACCACACCATTTATCTCTTTGCCTTCCAATCAAACTGTGACCTTATTAATCCCACATGTTCCTATTGACCAGGTTGGGACAATAAATATACTTATCCCATTCCACTTACTATGTGATTCCATATATAGCCTGGACTATAGAATCAGACGTGGATTCATGGTCCAGCTCTGCTACTTGTTGGCTCTGTCACCTTCTGCAAAGTAGACATAATAAGAGTTCCTATCATATAAAGCACATACAGTGCCTATCACAGATTAATCAATAAATATTATAAATTATTATAACCCTCTATATTCTTCCCTCTTTCAGGCTTGTCTTTCTCCCAACATCTTATAAAAATTTCCAAACATAGAGTAAAAATTGAAGGAATTGTACAGTGAACCTGTATATCTCTGGTGCCCAGGCCCTATGTTTTTGCTAACAGGCTGCTATATAACTGATTGGATTTATTACATCTCTTTCCATCTATTCATCCCACTCTGGATCCATCCATTTTTAAACAAGTTTTTGTATGAAGAGGAATGTGGCATCAAGATTAGCTTATCAACAATCTGTGTTATGCACATGATACAACCTTGCTTCCTCAAAATGAAGAGGATTTGAAGCACTTGCTGATGAAGATCAATGATTACAGCCTTCAGTATGGATTGCAGTTCAATGTGAAGAAGACCCAAATCCTCACAACTGGACCAATAGGTAATGACACCATGAAGAACAGAGAAATGATTGAAGTTGTCAAGGATTTCATCTTGCTTGAATCCATAGTTAATGTTCATGGAAGCAGCAGTCAAGAGCTCAAATGATGTACTGCATCAGGTAAATGTGTTGCACAAGATTTTTTTAAAATCATTTTATTGTGGGCTCGTGCAATTCTTATCACAATCCATACATACATCCATTGTGTCAAGCACATATGTACATTTGTTGCCATCATCATTCTCAAAACATTTGGCTTCTACTTGAGCCCTTAATATCAGCTCTTCGTTTTCTCCCCTCCCTCCTCCCACCCCTCCCTCATGAACTCTTCATAATTCATAAATCATTATTATTTTTAATATGTTAAAACTCAAGGATGTTACTTTAAGAATTAAGGCATGTTTGACTCCAGCCATTGTATTTTCAATTGCCTCATTTGAGTGTGAAAGGTGGACATTTTAAGGAAGAACCAAGAAGAATTGGTTCATTTGAATGATGGTGTTGACAAAGAATAGTTAAAGAACCAAGTACTTTCACAAGAACAAATAAATCTCTCTTAGAAGAAATATAGCCAGGAAGAAGCACACCAGCCTGTGTGATCACGAGGTGCCGATAGGATCAGGTATCAGGCATCAAAAACCCAGAACAAAAGATCATATTTATGTGAATGAAGGAGGGGTGCAGAGTGGAGCCCCAAAGCCCACGTGTAGACAATTGGACACCCCCTTACAGAAGGGTCACAAGGAAGAGACAAGACAGTCAGGGTAAAGTATAGCACCGATGAAACATACAATTTTCTGCTAGTTTTTAAATGCTTTCTCACCCCCACTCTCATGTCCCCAATTCTACCTTACAAATCCAGCTAGAGCAGAGCATGTACATGGGTACAGATAAGAGCTGAAAACACAGGGAGTCTAGGACTGATAAACAACCCCTCAGGACCAAACATGAGAGTGGCAATAGCAGGAGGGGAAGGGGAATGTGGGGGGGGGACTGATTACAATGATCTACATATAACCCCCTCCCAGGAAGACGGGCAACAGAAAAGTGGGTGAAGGGAGACATCGGTCAGTAGAAGACATGAAAAAAATAATAATGTATAAATTACCAAGGGTTCATGAGGGATGGAGGGTGGGGGAGGGAGGAAAAACTGAGGAGCACAAGTAGAAAAAATATATTTTAAAAATGATGATGGCAACAAATGTACAAATGTGATTGACACAATGGATGGATGGATTGTGATAATAGTTGTACGACACCCCCAATAAAATGATTAAAATAATAATAATATTTTTAAAAGAAGTGTAGCCGATATGCTCCTTGGAAGCAAGGTTGGTTAAACTTTGAGTTACATATTTTGGGTATGTTATCATGAGGGACTAGAACTTGGTAAAGTAGAGAGGCACCCAAACAGAGGAAGACCCTTGAATAGATGGACTGACACAGTGGCTGCAACAGTGGGCTCAAACGTAAGAACAATTGTGAGACTGGCGCAGGACTGAGCACTGTTCCATTCGGTTGTGCATAGGGTGGATATGAGTCGGAACCGACTTGACAGAGCCTAACAACAACAATGTAGTATTTCCAACTGTGTGAGGAAACATCATATCATTTCCCCCAGTTCCATTAGCCTCTACCCTTTTAAAAAAATGGGTTCTTTGTCTTTTTATTGCTGAGTTACCATTCTTCATATATTTTAAATATTAAACTTTCAACAGATGCATGGTTCCCAAATATTTTTTCCCATTTGCTAGGTTGTCTCTTTTTTGTTGTTGTTAAATTCCTTCTACACGCAAAACAATTCCAATGAAATCCAATGAACTATTTTGTCTTTTGTTCCTCGTGCTTTTGGTGTCACATCTAAGAGTCTTCTGTCAAGAACTAAGTCCCAACGGCAGCAATACCTTTCCTAGGGATATACTTCCAAGAAACGAGAGACACAGCACGAACGAACATACTCTCTCCCATGTTCATTGCAGCACAATTCACAATCGCAAGGAGCTGGGAACCACTCGAATTCCCATCAGGAGAGGAATGACTAAAGTCAAAACAATCGTCTGCATCCCTAAAACACAGCGAGGAAAGCGTGGAACACCTCGGGACATGGCTGGACCTGGAAGGCATTATGCTGAGTGAAGCTGTCAATCACAAAGGGACAATAGTTATTGTATGAATCCACTGCTATCAAGATAAACACCAAGAGGAAGGCAGGCTTCTGCTCTCAGGTCATGCAATCTTCTCATCTGGTCTCCCAAGCAATGAGGTGGAGAGCCTCCCTGGTGCCCATGAACCAGACACATATCACTCCCTTTATATGTACCTCTTCAAAAGGACTTTCTCTGTGGAGACCTCGCTTCAGCTAGTGTCCACTTCTCAAGATGAAGGAGAGAGAGCAGATCAATCCGTTGCTGCAGTACAACGCTGTGCTAAGATCATCCACATAAACAGACACTCCTACAAGAGTGATAAGTGAACCTTCCTGGAAATTCAAGTCAAGGTGGAGGAGAGAGGCATGTATGTCTCAGAGAGGGTCATTGCCTTTCTGATGGTGGGTAAACAGGGTGGCGCAACCTCATACTGAAGAAAAAATGCTGGGAAATACTTATATAGACCCCCCAAGGTGAGAATATGCCTGGCACCAGACTCCTGATTGCCCAATCCAGCTCTTGGTGACCCAGGCTGTGCGCTATAGACTACTAGGACTTAAGATTCTCTTCTGTCAAGCTGCACATCCTTCATAGATCACACCACATGTGGAAGCCCTACTAAGAAAACTGGGCTTTACCTCACATTCACCTGTAGCAGATTTAAGGAACCAACAAATGCCTATGGACTTAAGGCTGAAATGCCCTATTATGAGAAGAAAAAGATGACTGCTATTCCAAAGTTATGGAATTGCTGGTGGTTTGGATCTGTTGCTTTGGAAGTGCCCAATGAATGATGACCAGGAACTACCATATATTTAGTGTTTTAATGCCGTGTTTGCTTTCTTATGACATTGGTCTGGTAAGCGTAGGTCTGCTGTTGTGAATGAGTGTTAGCGAAAGTTTTGCACTATCACCAATCCCTATTGTACATGTAAATAATGTCCAGTCACTTGAGAGTTTAATCTGTACAAGTCAGCAATACCAGTATTGGGATCTGAAGCTGGCTTGTATTTGTATAATTTCCTTTCCTCAACAGTGTTGTAAAATTTTATAACATTAGCTAAATTAATGATACCATTAATAGTATTACCTTATTTTCCAGGGGGATGATATATAATGTTCTCTATCTATTTTGGTGATGTTCCTAACGTGAACCAACTATATATATAAATATATACCATAGATGTATGAATGGATTTGGGGCTTGCACTTAGTTCTAGCTCCAACCTAAAAATAATTAGTTTATATAACATGGTCCTATTCGATACAGACCTTCATGAAGAGATTACTGAAGATATGGATGCTATAGCAAAGTGTGGTGAAGACACCAGATGGTGCCCAACTATCAGAAAGAATAATGTCCAGGGTCTTAAAGATTTGTCCTAAAAACAACCATCTAAGTGAGAGATCAACTAAGTCAACTCTGCTTAGAAAACTTTGTTTAGTCTTCTGTGTAGGTCATAATCTGGTGTCAATTTTGGGCTTGAGAGGATTCAGAGTGAAGGAATCTAGTCTGTCAACCGGGTTATAACCTCTGAGGCCTCTGTGGGCATGGCCTTCTCCTGAGGATTTTGGGAATTTCTGTATTTCCATCCTTGGAAGCAGGAAGCGGGACACTTTCTCTCTCTTGACTCACTTCCTAGAGACTCTCTATTGACAAGACACATGGCATTATGCTGAGAACCAAATGGAAACCCCTGCCAGCGCTGAGATGCTTACAATGCCACTGGATCCACAAGACTTCCCACCCACTGGCCTGTGATCTTCGGCATTTGGCATCATTGCATGTATTTCGTGAGTCTAAAGAGGACTTTATAAATTGGTATTGGATATTTGGGCTAATATCAGACTTATGGATTTTGAACTGGACTGGGATGTTTTCTCAATGTTCAATTGCTCTTGTATATAAACCTCCTCCTTATACACATATGAGTGTGGCTATGAATTTGTTTCTCTAGTCTACGCGGACTAACACAGTCTTCTTGATGCTCCTAGATACTGCTAGATACTTCTAGATACTACTTCTGGGATACTCCCTGACCCAGCCACACTCCATTCCTTTGTTAGGTTGCTTGTTCCCCTTCCTCCCTCAAACTTGCAGCATGGCATTACTCTTATTGGTCAACCATTGTTTACGTATCGCAACCTCCGGCAAAGTCCTGCCTCTTCCTCTTTCTGAGCCTGGGAATTCCCAAAATGCAAAATTCCTGGACATCCTGTTGATTCTGACTTGTAGTGACCCTATGGGCAGACTAGAACTGCCCTTTGGGGTTTCTGAGGCTGTGACTGAGTAGATAGCCTCATCTTTCTCCCACAGCCCAACTCATAACCCACTATTTATCAATCTGCCACTATGCTTTATAACTAAGGATTCTTTCAGCTGTAACTATACATTAGCATCACCCCTTCTACCCTTTATTTGCCCCTTGTTCCAAAGTTATAACAGAATTGATCAAAAAAGCAACTTTTTTGGAAATCATTTTATTTGGGGGTCTTAGAAGCCCCAAGACCATGAAGGTGGCACGTGAGAGTACTGATGTTTGTGATGGTTAAGGTTATGTGTCACAGTAGGCGGACCCTGACTCCCAGTGTTTTGACAGTTATGTAATTGTGCCATTGGCAGTTCTGCAATGATGTAATCAGCCTCCTTTTTGTGATTTGACATGGTAACCCTCCACTTCACAAAATGTCAGTTTTCACCTTAAGGTTTTCAGAAGATAACCAGGTTGGTAAGTGAAGAGGTGTAATTTCTTGTTGCCTCTAAGTGAAATCACACGGTATTTATCCAATGAGGCAGACTTATTTCACTCAGCGTGATATTTCCCATATCATGACATGCACCACAACTCCACTTCTCTCTATGGGTGAGTTCTAGTTCACTGTGGGCATATAAGAGGAGTCCTGGTGGTCTAGTGATAGTGATGATGCTTTGGGTTGCTAACCAGTTCTTCAGCAGTTCAAAACCACCAGCTGCTCTGTGGGTGAAAGAGCAGGCGCTCTACTCCTGTAAAGAGTTACAGTTTCTGAAAACCACAAGAGCAATTCTACTGAGCCCTACAAGTTCACTCTGAGTCAATATCGACTCGATGGCAGTGAGTCTGGAGTTTGGGGTGTGTGGGCATATACTCTGATGATCCATTCATCTGTTAATGGACATTTACTTTCTACCTTTAGGCTATTGTGAAAGTGCTACAATATGTATTGGTATACAAGATTGTGCACATTCCTGCCTTCACTTTTCCCGGTATATACTTAGGATTGGGACTGAAGGGGTCATCTAGTAGTTCCAGAGCCCGAGTGGGCCTTTGATGATGTTTTGTGAGGAATGGCTGAACTGCTTTCCCAAAGCACTTTTATTATCATTTGCTATATCTAACTTTATGAAAAGGAGCCTCAAAAAAAAAGGGGAGCCTGATAGCACAGGGGTAACACTTTTGCTTGCTTACCAAACAGTAGTGGTTCAAATCCACAAGCGTCGAAGTGGAAGTCAGTTCTGTAGTGATTTAGAGCCTTGGAAATCCCATGGAACAATCCTACTGTGTCCTACACAGAGTCGACATGCGCTGGAATACACTTGATGGCAATGGGTTGGGGGTTATGGTCGTTCTATGTTCAACTTTTTGAGGGACTGCCCAACTGATTTCCTAAAGCACTTAAAAAAAGTTTTACTGACATATAATTCACATATACACTTCATTAATTTGATCATATCAGGAAGAGTTGCACAAGCATCACTGCAATCAGTCCTAGAACATCTTCCTTCTTGTACTCATGGTTCCTAGCTCCCGATTTCCCGCCAACTTCCCCTCCCATACTCCCAAACCAAACCAAACTCACTGCCATCGAGTTAATTCTGACTCATAGTGATTCCATAGGACAGGGTACAACTGCCTCTGAGTATTTTTCAGACTATAACTCTTTACGGGAGTAAAGTTTCATCTTTCTACTGAGGAGCTGACTGGTGGTTTTGAACTGCTGACCTTGTAGTTAGCGGTCCAATGTGTAACCACTACCCTACCAGAGCTCCTAAACAGCCATTCATCCACATACTGTCTTTATAGATTTACGTAACCAAAGCACCTTTAAATCAGTTGGTACATCTACAAAAGAAGTCCTGGTCGTGCTGTGGTTAAAGTGCTAACCCAAAAGTCAGTGGTTTGAACCCACCAACTGCGTCATGAGAGAAAGATGTGACAGTCTACTTCCATAAAGATCTCAACCTTAGAAACCCGCTGGTTCTTGACCTGGAGGGTCACTGTGGGTCAGAATCGATGGCATGCAACAATTTGAATATGAATCAGAATTGTTGAAGCCCTGAAATCCTGAAGTGAAGGTCAGCTCTGACTTAGATGAAGGAACTGAGACTCTACCAGGCACAGCAGCCTGCCCCAAGGACCCCAGTGCCTCCACACACGCCTAATAAAAGTGGAAACTGCCATGGTAGCCACCTTAGGGAAAGCATCAGCAAACCGCTGGAGACAATAAACTTGTATTATTAAAGCGGAGGTTCGGTGGTATTAGGGATTAAAACAAATAAGCTTTAATCCTCTTTTTTACTGAGCAACTTTATTAGCGGGGAGGGAGACCTTGGTTTTGCTGCCACCTTGAACTGAACTCTGATTAGGCACCAACAAAGTAGTAAGCAGTCCAGAGGACAGGAAATATCTGCAGAGTTCTTTATGCCTGTCTAATTGCCTCAAGCGCTAGTGACTCTAAAAACAAAAATCACACACACATACTTAATACTGGAAGAAAGAGTTTACTACCCAAAGTCGCTTTTTATTAAGATTTCACTTCATCATGATGAATTAAGATCCATCCCCCTCCACCAGCACCCCCAGAGAACTTAGTTAAACCCATAGATCCATGAGTCCAACCGCTGCTTAGCCCTGCATATCCCCTAATGAAGCACACATCTCAAGGTGAAGAGTATTTCGGGGAGAGCTCCTCAGGCTGACCTGTTTCAAAGGAAAATGAAAGGGCTTGGCAGCTCTAAAAATCTATCGAAAACTCCAACACCTGCATAAGAAAAATAGAAAGCATGCAATCCAAACAAATGGCCACAAGTTGTGAACAGGCCATTTGCTAAAGATTACTTCCAGGTTGTCACCAATCGTATGAAGAAATGTTCACCCTCATTAACCATAGATAAATACAAGGTAAAACAACAAGGAGATGCCACCCCACACTGACACTCCTATAAAACATTTTTAAAATAGAAAATAATAAATACTAGAAAGGATGTAGAGATATTGGAATGCTCATCCATCGCTGGTGGGATTGTGTAATTTTATACAGGGGACTCTGGAAATCCGTATGATGCTTCCTTAAACAAATTCAAATACAAGCATCTTATGATCCTGCCATCTCTCCTTGGCATAGACCCTAAAGAAATAAATAACAGAACATGAACTTACTTATGTAAGTTATGTACATTGCAGCAATTTTATAATAGCAATAGATGGAAACAATAAAAATGTCCAACTATAGATGAATGGATAAACAAACTCTGGTATAGCCATACAATGAAATTGTTATGCATCGTTAAAAATATAATGATGAGTCTGGTAGATACCTTAAGAATTGGACAAAATTAGAGGACAGTATGCTTAGCAAATGTGGTCAATCTCATAAAGACAAATAATTTATGACACCTTTACTATAAAGGAAATTAAAGAAAAAAGGAAAAGGGGTTCCACACAAAAGGATAGGACTTTAAAGGCTACTAGGAGGCTGGGGGCAGGGATGGGGAGAGGGAAGGGAAAGGAAACTATGGAGGTAAAGAGGGAGGGTGGGGAGGAAAAAATCCACATATATGGGGAGAGGTTAATGGGATCCTGTTACTCATTTGATTTGGTGAGATGAGTTGTGGAACTACATAGAATATGGTTTTCTTTTTAACTATTTTATTCTATAAATGGAGGGAAATATACACAAGGGGTACCCCCCAAAATGGAATTGCACTGGGTGGAGTAGAGCTCTTCTAATATGCAATTTTCTCGTTAGGTGAACACCCAGCAACTTACTCTGAGTTAGTGCACCCAGTGGCATCACCTGGGAAGGTTCTCTCTTGTCACAGTGAACTTTTTCGTGAAAGTAGTTTTGTTGGAACCTTGTTTTTTCGTGATGGCTATTTATAATAATGGTGTGCAGCTGTGAAATTTTGTTTCCTGCTTGGGAAAAATGCCACAGAAACTGCTGTAATGTGAAACATATCTTACAATGACAGCACTATTTGAAAAGCTCGAGTGTATGAATGGTTTTCTCCTTTCAAAACAGGTGAAATGTCATTTTATGACAGACTTCGTTCTGGACGTCCGTCAACTTCCCAAATGGACAAAAATGTCAACTCATAGTGCATTTGGAGTTCGTTCTACTAGGTTAGACTGTTAATCAAGCTTTCTATTTAGAGATTCTGAAAAGATAGCGTAAGAGTGTGTGGCAAAAAGGCTTGATTTGAGGCAGATGGGGGAATGGTTTTGCCACCATGACAATGCGCCTGCTAACGCAGTCATCTCAGTGAGCCAGGTCTCGGCAAAAAACAGCATCCCTCTCTTGCCCCATGCACCTGACTCACCTGACCTAGCTCCATGTGACTTCTTTATGCTTCCACAAATTTTAGAAGTTCATGAAAGGACAGCAATTTGATGACATAAAGAGGTGGAAAAAGGGGGAAAAATGAGGATGGTGCTGTCAGCCATCCTAACAGATGAATTTGAAAAATGTTTCCAAGAATGGTATCTCAGATTTGACAATTGTATTAAGTGTAATGGAAAGTACTTTGAAGGTGAAATGGTCGTTTTGCTAAAAAACAAAAAATTAAAGACATACCTTTGAAAAGAAAAAAATTCTGTTTTGTGTTTATGTGTATCAATAAGCAAAAACAACTTAAATAAAGTTAAATATTAAAGAGAGAGAGAGAGAAAGATCACAGCCTGAAAACCCCTCCAGGTTCCTTATCCATTGGAGCTAAACATTGGTCTGAGGAGCTATTAAAGGAGAAAAACGTTAAGACTGAAAAAGAATTGAATTCTTCAGCAATATATACATTCATTGCAAGCAAAACAGAAAAAGGTTTGAACATCAGAAAATTCCAACCAGAGGAAATAATTGAATGTCACCATATGGAACATGTCAGGAGCCCTGGCGCACGGTAGGTTGCTAACTGCAAAGTCAGCAGTTGGAAACCACCAGCCACTTGGGGGAAGAAAGATGGGACTATCGACTCTCAAAACAAGTTACAGTCACAAGGGCAGTTCTGTCGTACACCATAGGGTTGTTATGAGTTGGAACCCACTTGATGGGAATGAGTGTGAGTTATGTAGAACATAAGAAGCCTGATGACGTAATGGTTATGCACTGGGCTGCTAACCACAAGGTCAACAGTTTGAAAGCATCAGCAGAGGGAAATATGGGGCTTTCTACTCCTGTAAAGATTTACAGCCTCAGAAAGCCACAGGGGCAGTTCTGTTTTGTCCTGTAAGAACACTATGAGTCAGAATAATTTGGTTTATGTGGAACATCTTAGGTTGCCTACATCCTTTTGATGGAAACTAAGTGCTCCTGACAGTAAAAATACCACACACTTAATGCTTTCATTCAAGACATGGCTAGCTATTCTCTAAGATGACTATTAAAATATAAAACATAGAATTGGGAAGTAAACCTGGATTCCTTTCAGCTTGTGGAACGAGAAATTTAAAACAGCTTCATTCCATGATTTTGTTTTTCCTGGAAAAGGAGGTCTTTCAGAGAAGAGGTTCTCCAAGTTCGGCCTCTAAGCCTGCAGCAGCCACCTCACAGGGAGAAATTCCACTCCTCAGGCCCCGCCTCACACCTACCCATTGAGCACACTGACTGTGGGGCTGGCCACTGGAGGTTTCAAAAAACCTAGAGATTCTGGAGGCATCCTGGGTTACTCAGTGGGCTGCTAATTGCATGTTTGGCAGTTCAAATCCCCCATAGATAAAAGGTGAGGCTTTCTACTCTCGTTAGAGTTTGTTGCAGTCTTATTAAAAACTTATTTGCTGTTTCTTGAATGCATTTTCAGGTTAGTTATGTAAATTAAACCTAACTTTCTGCTTCCCTTGATCATTGCCATTACACCTTTAGACTCCGAACAACTGGCAAGGTATACATTTAGGTTACATTTCGCTGTGTTCTGGGCTGACCATTGATTTAAAGTTCCTATTATTTCAAGCTCTTCTGTTAACTAGGAAGGTGCTCTTAAAATGGCATTGTGAAATAAATGTGTGCAATTAAAGTTGCAGAAACCCACAGGGGCAGTTCTACCCCATCCTATAAGGTCACTCACAGTAAGTCAGCATTGACTTGATAGTGAGTTTGAAAGTTTGAGGACCTACACTTACACGGATGGTCAATGATTGAACACCTTGTGTCTTAGTCCAGATTCATTTTTTGTTACTTGTAAGGCTGCTATTCACAAGGCCAACAGTTCAAAACCACCCGGGGCTCCTTGGGAGATTGGGGTTCATCACCAAGGCCTCTGAATACCAGCTCCAAAATATGCCCACTTCCAGATTTGCAACTCCAAACTATGCCCACCACCATGTTTGCAATTCCACTATGCCCACCTCCAGGTTTGCAACACCAGAGCCAGATGGCATCTCTTCCTCTGTGGCTCTTTCACCTTTGCTTGCTTAGAAACCCAATGCTTAACCCACCTCATCACTAGGGTTTCTTCCACCAAAAGCTTCTGCTGCAAAACCTTAACAAAAGACAGACAAGTCTGCCCTTCGCCCATGTGCGCAGTTCCTCCTGAGCAGGCATTTTGTTGGGCTTGTAAATTAGTCTGTGAAGGTGGACAGGACAAAAATGAGGCTTTCTACACCCATGAAAAGCTAGTCTCATCCCCCCACCCCCACCCTGGAACAGTACTCTCCTGTATGACAGGGTCTCTGCTTCACCATCAACTGGATAGCAGTGAGGGTTAGTTGGTTTGTTCAGTTTTCGTAGACTGAACTCATGGTTGAAAGCAAAACCAACACATTTCATCCCAAAGACTTGTTAGAATAATTAGCTCCCAAAGGAGGTGCAAATGAAAACTTTAAAAGCAACTTTCCTTTATACTCTCCACTGTTAAGGTTTTTTAAAGAAGTAGGCTGTGAGCACTGTAAGGTTGTTTTTCATCACAAACACTGTCTTAAATAATAGACAATGACTGCGGTTTCTTTTTCAGATTCATGTTTATTTTTTAAAACAGAGGTCCATGCACATTCAATGGCAATCTGAAACTTCATACCCTTTGTTCGAATTTGGGGGATTTTTATTTTTTACTGATTAAAAATATCCATTTGAACACATTTCCAAAGAGAGGATTTTTATCATCATACCTTGGCACAACTTATTAAAATGAACAAGTGGTATAAGAAGGTCTTGCGGTTTCCAGATGGATACCGTGCAATTTTTCTCCTACCTTACTAATCAAAATTGCATCGTGATCCACCCGACAACAGCAAAACAGGTCACTTTATAAGTATACAAACACACAACTTACACCAATATGAAAATTAAAAGAAGATGTGATCCTCCTTTCTTCCACAGGCCGGGACAAGTGCAATACTTCATACAGGACACAA
Organism: Tenrec ecaudatus; assembly: GCF_050624435.1. Lineage (NCBI taxonomy): Eukaryota > Metazoa > Chordata > Mammalia > Afrosoricida > Tenrecidae > Tenrec > Tenrec ecaudatus. The sequence goes on from NC_134548.1 coordinate 149,374,388, forward strand.
GTAATGCACCCAATCCCCACCCAGGGATGAATGAGTAGGAACACTGGTGAGGGGTTTCCCGAAGATGCAGACAGCTCCTACCGTTCACAATCAATTTTGCATGGATTTGCACAGCCATAGACACATGGACGCTGAAATGCAAACCTGCAAAACTCACTGTAAGCAGCAGTGTCTTGGAGATGGCGTCACCAGGAACAAGGGATTCATTATCCAAGAGTACTGAAAGTGCCCATACCGCAGTAGAGCAATATAAAAACTACCTGCACTAGGAGCACTTTGGTACCCCTAGGACTGATCTTTGTCCTTCGTGTCTGACCGGAAGGCAGCACAGCACCCCCCCCCCCCCGTCCTCCCTGACATGCACTCACACAAACAATACCAATTATCTTTTAAATGTGTCCTATTTGAGGCATCCTTTTCAAACGCTGTGTACTGGACAACTTGTGCCAGAAGGAGCATTTAGGGCAGTCGATTCTAAGCTGCTTCACTAACTGCACTAGATGCACCTTAACACAAGAGGCACATTAGAGCATGGCTGAAGCGCATCAACTTCATTAGGTACAAACTACAGGCCGCAGGCGTCATTGATTAAATCACCATGGTAATGTAGGAAGTGCTTGCATTGCAGTAGACCTCCAAAAGCTACCTGCACTGTAAGCACTTTTACATGGCCAAGGCCCACTCCTCTAGCCAAATGTGTCCTTGCAACCAAGCTCTTGTTTTCCGGTCCTCGCAGGTCTTTTTAGGCTCACCTGGTGAAATAAAATAAAATAATTAGAAAGGGGACAAGTAAACAACTGGCCGGTATCCTTTTGGACATTTAACTAACTCCCCGACAGTGATCACGTCTGATTTCTAATGTTGTAACCCTTTCCTTCTCCATCCAAGAAAACTTAATTTGCACCCCGGTAAATTCTCCAGAAAAAATTAAAATCACCCAGATTTAAAAGGTGTGCTCAAGGAAGGTCGCATGTGAAAATCAGGATATGCGTGTCTTGCGATGGGGATCTGCTAGATTAAGTGACTAGTCCCTCCCCCACTCCATTAAAAGATGAGAGAAACGTTAGCGCTGGTTTAAGACACACAGCCTTACACTCTTCCCATAATGCACAGATGGCCTAGAGATGTCACATTTTGATCTATTTCAAAGGCTCTAGTTCTGTTTAAACATTTATGGACCCATTTTCTCCATTAAATGCAAAGGCAGATAAAGCCCCTTTCTTCACATCATTATCGCCCATAAAAAAAAACCCTCCCGTTTTTTGTGTGCTTAATTTTAAATAATATGCTCCCGGGATGAGTCCCCATTTTTCTTTTTTTTTTTGGTTTGATTTTGTTTCTTAAAAATGACTCTTAAGGGTCCCCTAACTCTTTCCTGATGGGAGTTTTGTCAAAGAACCCCAACTTCCCAGAGACATAAAATGTTACATGTTCAGTCGTGAGGAGAGCTTCAATGTTGGGCTTCGCGCATAGGATTCAATACCACTCTTTCAAAGAAACCATGAAAAACAAAATAAGGCCCCCTCCATTACTTTCTGTCTGTTAACCATTTTCTATAGTGGAAGAGTCAGTCGTTAGTATTGAAAAGAAATGAGAAGACGAACATCCTTCCTCTTAAAGATAAAATACATACACACGTACCCCCTCTAACCCGACTCATATTGTGGGGTGCTTGCCCCGCTTAAGCTGGTCAAACCAAACCCCAACACCAGGCACAGCGCAGCTTCTAGAATGATTACCTTTTCTTTCCTGGTCCATTCATCATCTGGGATGCATCATGCGCTGGGCAATCAGCAGCCCCTTTCGGACCTTTTGAAAGTGTAGAGAGAAGTGGAACCGCTGGCCCTAATGGCAGGCGCGTCTCGCAGGGGCGCCGCGGGTCCCCCCTTGAAGCCTGCGCCGAGCGCCCACGGTGTGCTCCCGAGGCTCCCGCCACGCGCTCCAGTCCTCGTGCGCCCGCCGCTGCCGGGATTAAAGAGAAAGGAACAAAGCATCATGGGAAACGGAGTTCTCCATTCAAAGTCCCAAAAAACGCGCCAAGCCCATGCCTCCCTCCCCCTCTATTCCCAGGTGGTTGGGGAGCGACCCCCCTCGGGAAGGGGAGCCCTCCGCCCCTCCACATCGTTCCCCTACCTAAAGGGGGAAGGAGGGCTCGTTTTCCACCCGCTGCCAGGGACCCCAGAACTGCGCTGTTCCTGGGTTTCTGCCCCTTCAAGTCCCACCGACTTGGTCCGCCAGCCACTCTGGCCTCTCAAGGCTTCCCCAGTGAAGGTGCCCCTTGCAACCCAGAAGGGGCACGGGCCAGAGGCCGTGGTCTCCGGCGCAGGTGGCATCCCGTCCCCTTACCCCCTCCCCTTCCATCTCTCCTGCGAGCCCCAGGAAGAAGACGCGGAGGAAAAGCTCACTGGAAGCCGCAGCAGTGGAAAAATCGCCCCCCACCAGCCCAAAGTGCTGGTCTTCGGAACCCTGCAAGTCTGCCACCGGCCAGCCGCCACTCCAAGTGCACTCCGTCCTGGGACCCTGGACCTGCAGCCCCAATTATATGCTTGGGAAAAGCCCGCCCCTCTTCCCTAATCGCCGGGGGCAAGAAGCCCGCCCCCGCCCACTAGCCCGCACCGGAATTTGGAAACGGAACTCCCACCCCCCAGCAAGAAACCCCCACCCCCACCCAGGACAGTCCCTGCCCCCTGCTTTCCCCCAGCCGCGGTCCGCAATTCAGGGCGCGCCTGGCACGCTAGCCCAGCCGGTCCGGGCTGCTGGCGCGGAGCCCAGGGTGATGAATTCACTACCGGTCCCGCCTGGTCCACGGAGCTGTGGGACGGGGCACGGGTGTTGTCGTCGCCCCCCCCCCCGCTATCCCGCACGCGCATGCGCGCTACCGTGCCCCTAGACTGAAAAGGGTGCCCAAGGGCCTGGAAGAAGATACGTGCGCGCAGCAAGCTGCTTGTGTAACCACCGCGGGCATCATCCGATGCTGCCCTTAGAAGGGCTTCGCCTGGGCAGGTAGAGTGAACCACAGCAATAACCGAGTTCATGCCAGCATGCATGGCAGAGCAGACGTGCGGCTCTAGCTTTGACATGTCCTCGCCCAGCTAATGCGAACCCCCTGGCATGGACTGCTGGGAGGCCAAAGCCCTGACTGAGTTCGTCTCGGAGGCACTCCGAACACGGAGCCAAACGCGCTCACCAGACCAGCCTCTGGGAGTCCCTGGCGGGACGCCCGGTGCGTGAGCAGGAGAGTTTGAGGAGCAAGGGGGATGAGGGGCTGATAAGAAGTTACAAATCAGAGAGGGCAGTGAAGATGCTGGTCCCAGCAGAGAAAACACTGGAAAGCATGCTGGGATCAGGTGGGGGGAAGTGAGAAGGGAGAAGGAAGGTGTGCCCCCTTGCCCATGATTGTTCCAGCGGCAGATGATGGCAGTTCACATCCCCCACACCGAGGAGGACACAGTATTCTCAAGATGCCACAGAGTAGTAGGTCAGGGAAGCCAATGACAAAGGACTGGCCAACCCCGACTCTCCAAGAAGTCGGACTGGAACTGCTTCAGAGAGGCAGCGAATGGCAGGAAAGCCCCTCTCCGTTCGCCCTAGAGCGCCACCCCTACAGGTGAGCGCCCCCCACCCCCGAAGAGTCTGCTTGATAGTTTCTGGTAAGGACGCAGCATGAAGCGAACTTTATACCCAACCGGAGTTCTCTGGAGAGATTGCACGAACTGCATTGCAACTTCAACCTTGACTGGTAGGGACCAGTAGTGCCAAGGAGAGCAGGGGAGGGAAAGAGGGAGCTTAGACCCGGCTGGTAGAAAGATGATTTCAGCAAGCAAGATAAGAACAATAGCTTGGTGCGCGAGCAAAACTTGGAATTAAAGAGGCTTTACGTGAAAGTGGCGCGAAGATAATATCATGTGATCCGACCCCTGGGCGTCTCCTTCCCTTTTTACCAAACTCCCCTCCCCCCACCCCGAAAAAGGAGGGGTGGGGGAGTTACATCCGGTCCTCACAAACTATTAGCATACTTAATTGTATCCCCCGCAGCTGCAACTTGAGTTCCCAGTCAGCGCATAAACTTAGCATATCCTCAAACCCTTCTCCTTAGGAACGGAAAGACCCATTACCCTGATTTTGAAACAGTTCCCAAATCAATCTCTTATTAATCATCCAAAGTCTTGATTTGGGCTTTCCGACTCTTAAGTGTTTTGGTTTGGGACGCAGGAGAAAGTTGGGAAACCGATGAAATCAAATCGTTCTATTCAAAAAGGGCTGGCAGAAGGAGAGTCCGACACGTGAAATCTTTGAGGTTGAGGCTTTCAAGGGAAACTGCCATGGTGAGGAGATGGACCACGCTAACATTTCCAAGTTTTAAACAGTGCATTCAACAAGATCCCCTCCAAGTCTTCCAGCCGCCGCGCCCCCTCACCACCCCAACTCCCACCCCTCCTCCCAGCTCTCTTTCCCTTTAAAGCTAGAACAATACCCGGAATGAGGTATTTTGAGATTGCTTTACCAGGATATTTTCCTGTTCTTTTTTTTTTTTTTTTTTGAAGAGCTTGCAACATATAGAATGTCTGGGTCAAGTTAACAACTGGCGAAAATACTTTTTTCACCTCAGTACCTGTTTGTAAAAATGATCTAAAGCGTCGCAAACTCGGGCATTTGGGTACACATGGTCATTGATTTGTGCGTGTGTTATGTCCTTTTCTCTTGAGGGGGAGGGATGTAATCATCAACCAAAATACCTTGAGAATCCAGAAAAGCCAAAGAACAAAGCATTTCACACACACACACACCCCACTTCCCACCCCTCAAAAAAAGTCAGAATAAGGAAGAGCTCAAAGAACAGCACGTGATCCCTTCATGCTTTAAAACTTGTGGTCATGCTGAGGCTAAAAGCTAAGAGCTAGTGACCCCACAACCTCATCCCCTCCCCCAGACCACAGCCCAGGGCTTAAGGCTCCAGGCTCCCACCAAGCGCCTTCTCACTCGCGGAGGTATTGTGTGACAAACAATACTTCGGCATTCTACAAAAGAAAGGAGCCCAACTCCTAGCCCTGAATGGCATCCCATATGCCCAGATTGGTCAGCACATATACATGCATGCAGGAGAGATATACCAGGGGTCTTCAAAAAGTTCGTGGAAAATTCCATTCTCTTTTCATTTCATTTTGCCATGATTTTTTTAACACCCCCCCCCCTCTCACACACGTACAGACTGGAATTCAAAGATGATGGATTTTCCCCCCATGGACTATTTGAACCCTGCTCTGCCCACTCTGTGTACGTATTTGGACATATATAAAGGAGTTTCAAAAGGTATATCTATATCTGTATCTCTATATCTGGATATATATAGAGAGGAAGAGCTTCTAAAAGTTCATGGAAAAATTCCATTACCTGCCCATTGCATTTTTACACAAACTGTTGGAAACTCCTTCCTATGTATCATGTAGAACGTGTGCTTACACAGAAGCGGAGATATATCTAGAAAATGAGTAACGCAAATGTCAAAAGTGGCTAAATGGAAGAATACCTCATCTTTTGTGAGCCTACGAGTCTCATCACAATTTATAATTCTTCCCACTATTTTAAGTTGAGGCTGGGTTATAAAATCAGATGTTCTGCAACCGGCTTCCCCACCCCCCTGCCAAACAGAGACATTTTGAGCTTTGAGCTTTTATCTGCCTGAAAGGGGGAGGAGCAACTCTTCTGCATTGACCCCTAGGCTTAATTATGCCAAATAAAACAGTCCTCTCAAGTCATTTGGATTTTACCACCTTGAAAAATACTGGTAATTCATATTTTTACCCAGTTGAAGAATCATTTCACTTGATTTGAAAATAATATTAAGTGGCTCTGTTAAACCTAATGATTGGTGTCTTAGAACAAAAAGATCCCCATGGAAACCAGAAAGTAATTTAAGAGTATTATGTTCCTCACACAACTAGAATAGAGCTTTTGTTCTATGTGTATTTACTACGTTAATTTCCTTCTGTTTTCCTTACTACACTTGCACTTAATTTTGCTTCCACTCTAGTCGGGTGCATCTTCAGAAACTCTGTGTTGTTGAAATAGGCTCGGTTCCTTTTGGATGAGTCTGTGTGTGTGTCTGAGTGGGTGAGGGTGAGCGTGCAGGCCAATGGATCAAAACACCCTGAACAAAATGGGGGGTGGTGTCTCAAAGAAAATATTTCAAATGTTATTTTGCTATTTGATCCTAGAGCAGGCACTTGGATTTCAATAGAATCAGGTAAAACTGGTCTTCACTAACTTGGTTGTTTTTCTTTTAAATAAGTGGTCCTTTATTTACAAACTTTTTTTGGTTTTATAAATGGCTCAATCTTGTTTTAACTGGCAACACTCTTAAGACAACTCAGCATAGAAAAAGGACATTTGGCATTGTTTTGTTACCATGCCTTAATTTGTTTATGAGAATGTAGGTCAGCAAAACAGGAAAAAAAATAAAATTAGACCTATTTAATAAGGAACTCTCAACACTGTTTCTTTCCAGTAGCATACACCAACATACATCATCAAATGAAATAGACATCTTCAACTAGTCTCGATGGCAATTAACTGCGAATCTCCAAAGATGTACCTCTTGATTGGAAGGAGGAAAGTTGCACTAATGGCACATGCAGAGTTAATATAATTTGGCTTTTTTAAAAGGGAGAAAGTAAAAATCCAAGAATGTTATGAAGATCAAATGACAACAAGCAGTGGAGCAACTTTCTGAAATCTGCAGACATTTACAATACATGTTGTATTACATCTCATTTGTAAGTAAACTTTACTTTCAGAAGTTGGTCTATGCTAACTTTGATTTTTTTAAGCAAATAACTGTTTCTTGATGTGAAAACATTTATCTTTATGAACGAGGCACTCTTGTTTTGAGTGGCTAGAATAACTAACTTTAAATAGGATTACATTGCATCTTTCATAATTCAGATGAAGTATGTTGGCATAGTACAACATAGAAGTAATGTTCATATGTGAGACTTTAAAATTACACTCTTCTATGGAATTCACAGGGGCAGTTCCACTCTGTCCTGGAGGGTTGCTATGTGTCTGCCTCAACTCAATGACAATGAGTTTGGTTTTGGCTTGTGGATCTTTATTTCTCTTAGTAGCATACTAAACACAGTTGCCTTTTTTAAAAAAACAAGTCTAAGATTTCACGTCAAATCCTTATACAAATATTGAAAAGATATGCTTTTGATCCGTTGAAAATTGTTTCTCAAATTAATTCTCTCACCTTGAGAATCAACTCAGTAGACATTAAAGTGATTCACTATTAAGATTAAATAGTGTTAGAAGGTATTTTTTACACTCTGTTTGAAACACTTTGATTTTCCTGTTTATGTGACCTTAGAAGTGGAATTTCTGGTATTACAAACCATAAAATTGCTAGCAGACTTCAATAGTATAATCAAAGAAAAGGCTATAAAATTGAAACGTTTTACACACATCTTTTTTCCCAATCACTTTTCTGATTAAGCTGGCCCATCTTTGCACCATTACAAGTTTTCTGAGTGAGAAATATGGCACGCTATGGCACTCAGTAAAGGAGAAAATTACACACTCAAAATGCCGTCTCCCCAACAAACGTTATCACCCTTCTTATATTTTCTTTGAAAGCAAACAACTGCTGGTGGTAAAAGGTATCCCGCTAGCTGATCGTTTTTTTACACAAGGAAATGGACCGTTTGAAGATGTCATGATTGAAAGCTCTATCTAGATCACAATAAATATTCACTTAAAGCTAGAAACACTCGCATTGTTTCATCTTCTCTCTTCTTTAGTTTTTAAAAAGGAGGATCATTTTCTACTACCTATGAGGAAAGAGCACCCAGTGTTGGGGGTTTTTTTTCCGTTTGCTTCTTTGTTAGGGCTTCTCTCTCCTCAAAGATAATCCTTAACGGCTTAAGTTGGTAGTTCTCTGCTAAACTTCCAGATTCCCTTTAACTGTCTCCTGACGTGATTGCTGAAGGAAGTAGAACCATTGTCTGGAATTCTTTCCTGCTGTGGAGGAAGGCTGCTGTGAAAGGTGTTGAATTATTCAGATGCCTGAAAGGACTGCAATGGAAGCTTGGGACACCCTCACAACGGGGCACACACTCACTCACTGTAAAAGCAAATCTTTGCATAGATACAGCTTACCCTGCACATCTACTTATAAACTCAAAGAGAGTTTTGGTTCTCGAGTCAAAACAAATGATGTGTGAAATTTGGGGAAAGATGTCCAATTCAACGGGAAGACTCAGGATTTTAAAACTTGGAGGACCTACTTTGAGATGTATCTATCTATCTATATTAACTGTAGAAGGTAGAACTCCGCTTGGAGCACTGGGTGAATTTTGGTTTCTTTCAGTAACAAGTGACTTGTCCCTATCTCTTCTCCCTCTCTCTGCCCCACCCCCACCTCTCTCTCTCACACACATACACACAATTTCAAGTTCTAATAATTTTTAATACTGAAAACTTTACTCCCTAGTTTTTTTCCTAAGGTCAACATCAGTAGGATCAACGTATGGTTCTTCTTGATCCCAGAGCAGTAGCTGTTACTTATTAAAATGTCCATACGAATTAAAGTTGCTTATGTGCTGGAAGATAAAAGCAATAAGAAGATGTGGGCATGATGATTCAAGCAGGTGTTGCTTGCAGGGAAATGTGTAGACGCCCAACTGATAAACTTGCTGAACCAAATAACATTATTATAGGATGTGGTTTAATTATTCAGAATAATACATGCCATGGAATTCACAGGGGCAGTTCCAAAATAATGTGAAAGCATTTTATGTTTCTTAATCATTAATTAACTGGACCAAAGTTCAGTGCTTCCTTGGAGATATCAAGATTAATAAACAAGGGCACTTTAAAATAGAGTCTCCTTGGTGATTTTGAGAAGTAGCAAGACAAATCATCCTAATGAACATCCAGGGTTAAATTACATTTTTAGACTGTAATACTTGCCTAATCTCTAAGTCCTTTTGCATTTATTTCACCTGCAATCGAGTTGTAAAGAGCTCCATTTAAACAACAGCTTGTGAAAGCACTAGATCTTGATGATCAGTAAGTAGAGGATGCAGCTGCACCTTGCAAATGTTACAGCCTTCTGAACCAGTCATCCTCCTCCAGGCATCTGTTAACTTGTAAAGTAAAGTTTATATTCTTCTTTTGCACATTTTTATCATCCTAGCAATGTTCTCTTAATTATATTAGACATATAAACTCATTCTCCTGATATGATGTAATTTATTAGTGTTATCAGCATGCTTAATTTTCCCTTAATCTCCAGGTATAGTTAGAGCTTTACATTTATTCTTCAACCCAAATTAATCATTTTCTGAAGAGGCATTCAGAAAGGAAGCCCATGTTTTCTAAAATTAAATGTGTCTCTGTATAATCAGACCCACTAGACATTAAATAGACCCCATCAGTTTGGTTAATCACCCAACAAAACAAGAACCAATTTTTATTTGCAATGCTACTTGAAATCTTTGTTTTCCTACTCAACTGATTACCCTTCTTTATTAAGCTTCAAACATTTCTTCTCTAAGCTGCAGTTTATAATACGGTCTCCAAAATCCGCTATGAAAACAAAAAAACAAAAGCTAAACATCTACTTACTTGATTTAGACTTCTGTCTTGGAGATTTTGTTTTATATTTTGGTTCCTAAACAATGTCCTATTTATGCTTGGTTTGGTCTATAGTCTCTTGGTTTACTGGATTTTCAACTGCTTTATTTACAGTCCAAACCCATTATTCTTTTTTAACTTATTATTAAAAGATCATTTTATTGGGGGCTCTTACATCCCTTATAACAATCCATACACCATACATCAATTGAACAGAGCATATATGTACATATGTTGCCATCATTATTTTCTAAACATTTACTTTCTCTTGAGCCCTTGGTATCAGCTCCTCTTTCCCCCCCTCCCTCTCCACCCTCATGACCCCATGATAAATTAGAAATTATTATTATTTTCATATCTCACCCCAACCACTGTCTCCCTTCCATAATGTTTAAATATGCTTCTATACTTGTCTTATCACTGTAGGCACACTTCATCTTTCTTATGGGCTTGTGCAACAGAGAGGGAGCGTTTGCATTAAAATAGTGATGTTTTAAACCTAATGTTCTTTAAACAAATTAATTCTAAGCTTATTTTCAATGATATTTAAACACTACTCTATTGTCTGGTACTGAAATGAATTCTAGTCTTTAACAGGTAGCAAAATTCAGGCCCAGAATCCCAAATTGCAATGTGTTCCTCATTTTGCTTGATATCTGATCAAATTCTGGTTTCTTTCCATGTTAGCTTTATGAAGAAGTAATACCTACTACACCATGAAACCACTTACCAGAGAGAGAATCTTTTACGGACTGCTTGAGCCAATATTTTTGGTTGGAAAGGCCCTTCACCTAATCAGTTCTTTTACAAATGAAGAAACTGAGGGTAAGACAGAACTAGCCCACTATGCTTCCATTAATTGTGACCAACCTAGAAAAAAGAAAATCAAGATTATGACTGAATTTTGTAAACAATTAGATCGTTCTTGGCTTATTGTCAAGATCTATTTTCCTATGGGGCTGTTGTGACAATGACAAGAGATGTTATTTGAAAGTTACAGAGGGCGCACAGTGCTTGACATTTCCATGTGCTCAAAGAGTGTTTTTTTCCTTTCCAAGCCAATGCCCTCTGTCACTTGCTCAGACTCCTTGTCCAACTCCAGGCTTCTGGCTGCCAAAGTCTGCGGTCCCAGCCAGGCCTGGAGAGTGTGTTTTCAGAGCCTCCTGCTATTAAAAAAATGTTAACACTCTAGTCATCCTCAGGATCTCAACGCACTCTGGTTACACCAGTTGAAAAGATATACAAACATCATCCCCCTACTCAAGTGTTCCGAGGAACCCATCGTTCACAGCCACCTCACTTCCCACACGCCACAGTCCCATTCCAAACCACCATGCCAATTCATAACCTGCCCATTGAAATAGCCTCACATGTGACTTGCTTCTTAGATTTTTCTTCCTGTATTGCACTAAGGAGAAGCACCGCTCGCGCTAGGATGCCTTTATTTATCCTAACTTTGCGTTGAAAGAGCTGTTACTATCAGTAAACGGTTATATTATCTGGGTTATAATTCTGCTTCATCAGGTTTTATGGAATGTTCCCCCCCCCCATTTCCTTCATTCCAACAGGCATGTCATCAAAGGAGAATAAATTAAGTATTGTGCCAGAAAATGTGGTCTACTTTCTAAAAGGCATCTATCTCTAGCTTTCAGAAATGCCTTTTGGAATGAGCAATGTGCAAACAGTGTCTCCATTGTTGTTCAGGAATGTCATGAATTGGATCCCCACCCCAGCCTTTTATAGAGAAAAAGAATAAAAAGCGTTCATCTGAGATGAAAATTATCATATTTTAGAACATATGCTAACATCCTAATGAGGTGAGGTATTATCACATCTTTGCTGAGGCTATTGGAGATAATTGGGCTTTGTCCCTCCATCCAAGGAAATTGTAAACTCCTTGGTGATACAGACAACTTCAACTTTGTAGTTTTATGAGACCCCTTTCAGAGTGTGTTGACCCTTCCATTGTTGGTCTAGTGACAAGGCTGAATATTTGTATTAGGGACTAGCAGAAATGCCAGCTTTTCTCCGCTTGGTAAATTCTATTTCAGCAGTGTTTACTAGAGAACAGGAACCTTAGGTTAAGTGCTAGATAACGTTAGCAATTCTTTAACTCTGTCTAAAACTATCTAACTGCGAGATCAAGCACTGACCCTCTAGGAAACAAAGATAAGTCCGACTCTGGCTTTAGGGCTCAGTGAGGGCCAGGAAGGCATACCAAGGAAAAGATCCATTTGCTGATTTAGAAAAGAAACAAGTAGGGGGAAGGTGGAAGGCAGCCAGTTCAAAGGGTTGGATCAGCCTTTTTTGCACCTCAAAGAGGAGGTGGGGTTGGGAATGTCAGAAGCCAGGAGGGGAATTGTGGCTTTTCCCTACCCACTGGCTCTGCTCAAACACCACCCCCACCCCCACCCAACCCCCTGCCCAGAAGTGATGGCCAAAGGAATCCGTGGTGAGAATCAGAAGATTTCAGTTTGAGTCTGGGCTCTGTCACTAACTAGCTGAATGACATTTAAGCAAATCACTTGCTAGATTACCTCCACAAGGTCTCTTCCAACTCCATAAATCTTGGCTCTCTCACTCATACCCCCTCCTGTTTTGTTCCTAGGTTCCCCTCAACCTCTCCCCTCCGCCCCACCCCTGCCCGCTTCTTCTTCCTGGTCTTCCTTTTAACTGGTAATACTAGTAAAGAATGAATTAACTGCTGAACTGAGATGCTGTCTGGGAGAATTCATGGAAACTTTACCTTTTTAGTTCTGTGGCGCACTTTTTGTTTTCCTATGCATTTTTCATGGATGATTTCAATGATAGCTTTGTGATTTAAGATGCTTATTACACCTCCAGGACCAAGGGAGTGAGGGACGATGCTGGGAGAGTGGAGGGTGAGTGGGTTGGAAAGGGGGAACTGATTACAAGGAGCCACATGTGACCTCTTCCCTGGGAGAGGGACAGCAGAGAAGGGGGGAAGGGAGACCCCGAATAGGGCAAGATATGACAAAATAACGAGGTATAAATTACCAAGGGCATATGAGGGAGGGGGGAAAAGGGAGGGAGGGGGGGAAAAAAAGGAGGACCTGATGCAAGGGGCTTAGGTGAAGAGCAAATGCCTTGAGAGTGATTGGGACAGGGAGTGTATGGGTGTGCTTTGTACAATTGATGTATGTATATGTATGGATTGTGGTAAGAGTTGTTGGAGTCCCTAATAAAATGTAAAAGAAGAAAAAAAAAAAAAAGAAAATGATTAGGGCAAAATATGTACAGATGTGCTTTATACAATTGATGTATGTCTATGTATGGATTGTGATAAGTGTTGTATGAGCCCCTAATAAAATGTTTAAAAAAAAAAAAAAAAAAAGATGCTTATTACATTGTCTTTCAACTACCTAGCCAACATTTCTCTTCTGGGGAAATAAAGATTAACATAGGCAGGCCATTTGACCACAGGCAGTACAATCAGGCATTAAAGCAAAACCACTCAACAGAGACCCACACTATAGAAAAACAGTCCACCAAAGTGAGTTTTGAAACCCCGTGGCTCACGTAACAGGCCCTAGGTTGCATTTCTCGCATTGAATTACTAACCTAAAGGTTGGCAGTTGAAACCGACCCAGCAGCACCATGGAAGAAAGGTCTGGTTGATGACCTGCTTCCTTCAAGATGACAGGCAAGAAGACACGAATGAATGCCAGGTCGAGCACAATGGGTTTGGTGTTTTGCTTTTCCGGTACTGTCATCAACTTGATGGCTGTAAGTTTGCTTGGGTTTGGGGCAGGGCGTATGTAAAGCCTGCTTCCGTGTAAGTCAGCAGGATAATCCTGGCTACTCCTTTAACCACGATTGTGTCCAAAGTGGGTTCATCATTGATTTCATGAAAAAAATAATAACTGACTTCATGAGCTGATACCAAGGGCTCAGGTAGAATGAAAATGTTTTGAAAATGATGATGGCAACCAATGTACAAATGTGCTTGACACAATGGATAGATGGATGGATTGTGATAATAGTTGTACAAGCCCCCAGTAAAATGATTAAAATAATAATAATAATAATAGACTTCATGATATAGACACAAAACTGGCAGAGATTTGGACAGATCAGTGCCTCTGCTCATTCTGTAAGGCTCATTCTGTGTCACACTTCTTCCTTTCCGAAAGCGATCATCAGGTCTGTCTTCAACAATTCTTCTGGGTGGGTTCAAACCACTGACCTTTTTTGCTTATGCACTTAACTATTCATATCACCCAGGGACTCCTTAAACACCCAAACACCCAAACTGTTACAGTTGAGTCTGTTTTGACTATAGTAACCCTATAGGACAATGAGTCTGTAAATCTTCATAAAAGTAGACTGCCTTATCTTTTCCCAAGGAGTAGCTGGTAGATTTGAACCACTGACCTTTCAGTTTGTAGCCCAACACTTAGCCCACTGCGTCACCAAGGCTCTTCCAAACAAAACTGAACCCCCTGCCAACAAGCCATCTCCAACTCATAGCAATTTATGAGAGGTTTCTGAAACCTGGAGGGAAATAAAGCTTTCCGGGACAGAGTCCTAAAAATACCACACTCTCTGCGATCAAGTCCATGCTGACTCACTGCAGCCCTATAGGAGAGGGTGGCACTGCCCCTGTGGGTTTCCAAGGCTGCAACTCTTGACAGAAGCAGAAAAGCGCATGTTTCTCCTGGGAGTGGCTGGTGGTTTTGAAATGCTGACATTGTGATTTGCAGCCTAAATCCTAACTAACTGTTCCACCAAAACTCCCAAGACAGAATTACATGGCACTTTAACTCCAATGGGAGACTAGTAGAGAAGAAGTTTCAAGGATCCTTTAACAGTATCCAGTATATAATGTAAGCCACCTATGTAATTTTTAAATATTGCATTCATTTTTCGTGGCAATCTACACAATTAATTATACATTGACTCACAATTTTAACATGACCCATTCAATTACATACTTCACCTGGTGTCACCACTCTCACTGTCTCTACCCATATTGTTTCATGAATTTACTAGGCTCTCCCCCGTTACTTCTTAAAGAGCCCTGCTGGCCTGGTGGGTTACGTGTTGGCCTGCTAGTCACAAGGTCAACAGTTCAACTCTACCAGGTGGATCCTTGGGAAAAGCATGAGGCTTTCTGCTCCTGGAAAGATGGATAGCCTTGGAAACCCTAGGGAACAGTCCTGCTCTGTCCTTTGGGGTCAATATGAGTCAGAATTAACTCTATAACTACCGGTGGTTGGCTCTGTCCCTTCATGTTGTCATCTGTGCTTTAAAGGAGCTGCGACTCAGTGTACAGGCCTAAAGATAATTCTGCATCATAGCACTATGCTTGAGGCAAACATTCTTTATTAATAGGGCTAATTTGTGGCTTAGTGCTTATGGGTTGGGCTGCTAACCTCAAGGTCACCAGTAAAGAAAGGGCTTTCTACTTCCGTAAAGAATTACAGGCTTGGAAACTCATAGGGACAGTTCTACCGAGTCCTAAGGGGTTGCTGTGAGTCACCATTGACTCGATGGCAGTGAGATACTATTGCAGAGTTGGAAGATGGTCTCTTGGGAGTTTGGGGTCAAGGTTACCTTTGGTTCAAAGATGGTTTCCATGCATGAGTTACAGGGTTCTCCCAGTCTCAGGGACTCTGGCACTCATAAGTCTCTTTTCCACCACATGTATAATTTTAAGTGTTATAGTAGCCATACCCAAAGAAGCAAAAATGAACAGATGAGACAAATCCCAACGAAATATTTTGCCTAACCCAATCTATCTAAAATATTATCATAATGTAAATATATTATATATGTGTCATTTATTAATGGAGGTGGCTCAATGATCTGGAAACATTGGTATTAATATCAGAATGATTAAGGAGATCATTTCTTTCTTGCTTTAGGGGATGGGGGCATTCAGTCTTAAAAAAAGCGCCTTTCGGCCTAGTCACATTCCAAGTACTCCCTAGCCACATGGGCTCATAGTGACCACACTGGACTGCATATGCTCGGGTGATGTTTACTGTCTTCTGGCCGTGACCACTCTTGGATGAACATCTGCTACTCTGTCTCATTCATTCATGTGACTGTTAGTTGTGAATTTTGGTTCACCAGTGTTTCAAGGCTGTCACGCCACTTCAGTTAATAAAAGGCACACTCCATATTCATCTTGCACTAACTGCCAGCATTTATTGGCTAAGTATCATGCTCCAGGCATGCTTTTGCTCAGTCTGGATTAAGTTATAAAATCCTCACCACCACACAATGAGCTAGCTAATCTTTCACCATCTCCCACATTTGCAATTGAGGAAAAACCGAAGCCATTGCCATCTGGTCAGTTGCAACTCATACTGGCCCCACAGAACCGACTAGAACTACTCCGCAGGGTTTCTGTGTGGAAATATTTGAGGGAGCAGACAACCCCATCATTTTTTTGAAGTTGCGAAAGATTTTATTGAGGCAGGGAAAGAACTCCAGGGAGGGAAGGGGAGAGCAGAGAAATGGACGGGGGTTCAAGCCCCCAGGCGGTCCCAAGACCCAAAGAGTTAGGTCAGGGAACTCGCCCAACCCCATCTTTTTCTCCAGGAGCATCTGCTGAGTTTGAAACACTGACCTTGTGGTTAGTAGCCTAGTGTCCAACCTACCGGGACTTCATCAAATCAAGGAACCTAAGGCTATTGGAACTGTCCAAACGCCCCCAGATATTAAGTGGAATAACCTTGATTCCCAACCCTACAAGCTGAATCAACATCAAAGGACGCCCCAGCCCCCTTCCCCCTGTAGCTCAGGCCCAGCAACCCAGGGTTGCCCAATGGAGCCAGAACTGCAGAGTTGATGTCAGTTGGTCTCTGTCTCAGCTCTTCCCAGGTCCTCCAATGCTCTGTGAGAAATTAAGCACATCTATCTTCCTTCTCGGTAAGAAGCGCTAATGGCATCATGGTTATAAGTTGAGCTGTGATCTAAAAGGTTAGCAGTTCAAACCCACCAGCCGCCCTGCATGAAAAAGATGAGACTTTCTACTCCCATAAAAAGTCACAGTCTCAGAAACCCACAGGGACAATTTTACCTTGTCCTATAGGGTCTCTATGAGTCGGCATCAGCTCCATGGCAGTGAATATCTCCCTTTTCAATAGTCCATAGCAACTATCAGATATTCCCATATGCAGGATTTGTATATATCTGTGTGGGACTCTACATTCTCATTCTATCTATCTATCTATCTATCTATCTATCTATCTATCTATCTATCTATCTATCTTTCTTTCATCTATCTCACACACACACACAGAGGATCAGAATCAGACACAAACTACAAAGAGAGTTTGGAAAGAAACCATAGAGTTGTAGAGCCCGGATGGCTCCTAAGATCATCAAATCAGGACAGCACAGCCCAGCACCTTGGGTACTTGCTCAAGGACACACAGCCGAACACAGAAAACAATATGTCATTATAGATGGTGAAATATGTATTTCTAATGACAAGTAAATGAAATGTTGTCTTGAAGCATAGTATTACCCATGGGTAACAGTCTTCACGCCAGGTGAGCCCATGCTACACCAAATACTGCTTTTGCGCTACTGCTTCCTACTCGAAACAAAGGCTATACAACCATGTAGCAGGTCTGTTCCCACAAATGCACATATTACCAAATTGTTATGGGCTATAAGATACCTTGTTGTGTCAGCATTTGTCCAAAGGCCTGAAGCCATCTTAGGAAGTTAAGATTCCATACCCAGAGCGCAGGTCTTACCTTGGAGAGGTGGAGAGGTCAGGTGGGAATGGCTAGGCAACTTGAGCAGGGGCGCATAGCCTCAACCTGCCTTTTTAAGAGCACTCCCCCAACTGCTCTTTAAATAAGCATGACAAGAGCCTGCTCTTTAAGAGTTCTCTCTCTCTCTCTCTCTCTCTCTCTCTCTCTCTCTCTCTCTCTCTCTCTCTCTCCTCTAGCCAGCCTGCATCATTTATTTTAAGTCATTTTTTAAAAACAGAAAAAATGGTTTATATGAAATAAATTGCCCGGGCCCAATCGCTTAATGAAGGCTGAAAAGCCAACAAAGCTAGTCCCTGCGCAGTTTTATTCTCAGGGACTTTAACTTCCCAGAGCCAAAGAAAAGAAAAATGACATGTTCTCCAATGCTTTACAAAGCCAGAGGAAAGCGCTTTAGGGACCAGGAGAACTTTGCTTTGTTTCATTCTTAACCTTTCCAGGACCTGCCTAAGTGGGGACAATGCACAGTACAAAATCAAATGAATGGACATTTCGGTGGTTGAGCAATATCCCTGTTTTATTTTGTTTAGTGCTCTTTGATTTGTTGTTTTTTTTTTAGTAGCTTCTTGTAAAAGCCCTGGGCACACCTACGGAATCATGGGTAATGTCAGCAATAAACAATACAGCCTGCAGTGGAGAATACTGGGCTTTCAAATGCACAGGTTAGTTCCTGGGAGTCAGCGGGTCCAAGGCAGGCTATGGTAGCAGCAAAGTTGAAATCGCTTGTGCAACAGAGGGAAGAGAGATCTGTTAACGTCTGCCTCCTGGAGGGTTGACATTGAAATGGACAATACTATCCTAGCTTGTCCAGAAAAGCAAGGAAGCTGAAGACTGCATCCCATTTTGAAAGGATCTTTGAATCCCTTTGGAGGAATTCTCTGAGAGAGGAATGAACGCATTAGCATCATGCTAAGAAGAAATTAAGTGTGCCCTTCAGAATCAACCAGTCAGCCAGTTCATTTTGCATGTGCTTTGGAGGGTATTGACACTTTTGAAATGGAAGCCCCCCAACCCCATATGCTTCACTGTGGGGAAGGGGAAGAGTCATGGTACTCTAATTCACCTGGCTTTTAAAATTCTGCCGAATGTGGAGCTCTGTAGCCAGAACACGTTCCACAACAGACATCCATCGCAGGCACAGGAAAGGCAGGTCTTTTGAAAATACCTTGTGATCAGGCTCTAGGTCATGACCTGGGTCCTGAAAAGTTGAGTTTAGTAGATGTTAGTTTTTCTTAGCTCTTTGTTTACCCTGGACTTTAGACTTTTTGTATTATTAAAAAAAAAAAAACCGTGGTTCATAAGGACCTGTTATTTATCTTTCCAGCCTTTTTTTAATGGAAATCCGTGTGAGTGTGTGTGTCTGTGTGTGTGTCTGTGTGTGTGTGTGTGTGTGTGTGTGTGTGTATGTGTAGGGGGTAGAGACAAGGAGTTGATTGAGGGTTTCTGGTGCCCCTGGGAGAGGCTTGTTTTTCTGGACAATCGTTTTCCTTCGTGGCACCCCTCTTTTCATCTCCCGATGGTCACAAGTGCCCAAGGTCGACAAAAGTGCATCCTTTTGTTCTAATGAATCTAAAGTTCCGGTAAAAAAAGAAAAGTCAGCCAGCCAATGGGGTGCTTGTTGAGAGTTATTGAAGGTCCTTTTCCACTGCCTGAGATATTCAGAGGGGCTAAGCTTTGAGGTATTTGGAGAGAGAGAGAAAAATCCAGCTCAGTATTAGTACAAGAATTTAGCAGCAGTGTGATGCTTTCATTTTAGCCACATAAGACTTTTCGTCTTTTGTGTGTGCCCTTTAAAGTGTGTTTGTACAACACAGGCAAGCTTGCCTTTGACAAAAGAATAAGACACACTTTACATTGTAGGAAGAAGGTAATCACTATAGTCTCTAAGTGGAATTCTCGTGGTGTGAAAAATTATTTTGCTCTCAACTGCATCCTTGCAACAGAAAGATTAAAATGCTTCCTGAACCTATTGCTATATCGTCACTTGTTGTTTCAACCGATCAATAATTCTTTCAGTACAAAGTGCATTTTTAGTGTAAAGGGGCACCTCTAACCACAGATAGCTATATTCATTTACATTTTAATTCATAGATGTGGAATAAAATTTTCAATGCGGGGGGGGGGGGGGAACTCTGGAGCACAGTGAAAGCCCAAATCCCCCATTCAGATTAAGCCTCCATTGAACTCCCTCAGACCATCAACTAGGGATGTGAGTACCCTTACCCTCAAACAGAGTGCATCAGAAAGGGAATTAAAGCTGTTCGACTATCTGTAAGAGCTCCCAATAAAATGATCAATTTTATTTAAAAGTGAACAAAAGCTGATATAGTTGGGTTAAATTTCAATAAGTTAATATTTCCCCCTTTTAACCCTCTAAATTTGTTCTAGCTTTCATTGTTGTGTGCTGTGTTTGAATTATTTTTGTTTCATTTTTTTATTTTTGTTGTGAAATTTTCTGTTGGTTTTTTTTTTCCAAATTATCTTTTAAGGACATAATCCAGGCATCATAGCATTCCATCGTTCGATCATATCAAGCAGTATTGTACAATCGTGACCACAGTCATTTTCAAACCATTTTCTTGTACTCCTCCTTGACATCAGCCCCCCCTCACCCCCTGTTTCCCTGCCCTACTCGGAACCCTTGTTCTAATTATTGTCTCAAAAAACTCACCTGTGCAAGTTTCCTTTTTTTTAATGTGTAAGGAAGAGTTAGTTTTATATCAAGGAATATTTATATATCATGAAAACATCCAGTCCAATCCAACTCTAGTCCATAAATCTGATATTAGTCCATAAGTCCCTCTTCAGACTCATGCAGTCAGATGCAATGATGCGGGAAGCAGGAAGATCACAGGCTGGTGGGTCTAAAGTTGTGCGGATCCAATGGCCGTGGAAGCATCAGTGTGGGGTGGTGGTGGTGGTGGTGGTGGAGGCCGCTCCAACAGCTCTCAGGATGACCAACAAGCAAGAAGGTGAAGGCAGGAATGACAGGAGAACCTTACTAGAGAATCCAGTTCAGACCGGGGGTGGGGGGGCGGGGGTGGGGGGAGGGCATCTACAGTTAAGAGGAGGCGCTGATATTTTTGTTGGTGGGTGTGGTGGGTCCATGGGGAGGAGCAACCTCACATCAGGAGTGCATGGTGAACACTAATTGGAGGGAACCTCAGGGGAGAATGAACTCGATTCTATGTCCCTGGGTAGACACTACAAAGATGTTTCTCCCCAACCCTCGGTGAACCACGCCAGGGACTAAGCACTATGATCTTACACTCTGGCCTTACAGGAAACATAGTATCCCCCAAGGGCCCTACCTGAAGACCACAGGTAAAGGACTCGAACAGCTTTACTATCAGACAGAAATGATTGCAAACTTGATTATGGTTGATCCAAAATATGATACTTGGTCAGTTGACCTCCCTCTTGAGCCAACCTGAATTTGCTTTAGGCTCAAATAGTTCGCTCTTGTTCCATTCCGTGATCGAAATTTCTTCTCTGAACTTTACAATATTATTGGCTGTCTTCTCTTTCTTACTCTTTAATTTTTAAAAATCATTTTATTGGGGGCTCGTACAACTCTTATCACAATCCATCCATCCATCCATCTGTCAAGCATATTTGTACTGTTGTTGTCATCATCATTCTGAAAACATTTGTTTTCTGCTTGAGCCCTTTACTTTTATCTTTATATTATATTATTAATTTCCATTTAATTTTTTTGTTATTTATTCTTTCTGTTTAATTTTGCTTTTTGTTATTTATTTTTTCTGTTTAATTTTGGGATTGTGTTATTTATTTATTTCTGTTGGGCTTCCCAGTTTGTGAAGCACAGAAGGAGTGGATGCACAGAAATAATAACTGATGCAATGGTTTACTGGGGTGGGGGATGGGAAGGGTGAGGGGATTTGGGGAACAAACAATGAATGCAGGAAGGGGGAGGAACATTAGAACCAACTGTAATGATGTACATGAAAATCTTTTTAAATGTGGGTTAACTATGGAAGTGCATGATACATGAGTATTATATCAAGAAAGCTACTGTTTTTAAATGAAAGAAATATACCCCCCCCCCCCCCGACCAGGCTTTTTAGACAACATAAGCATTGTTGAGTTGACATTGTAAATGTATATAAAATTATCATAACAACAAAGCCCTACCAAGTACACTGCCAGAGAGTGGATTCTGACCCTGTGCGTTTCAGAGACTGTAACTCTTTATGGGAGTAGAGAGCCTTGTCTTTCTCCCACAGACACCTCATGGTTTCAAACTGCTGCCCTTGTGGCCAGCACTCCTTATAATCTTTCATCTGATTAAGAGGAATTATAATGATAACATGTTGTAAAGGGACAACTGTTCAAAAGACCCACATGATACTCTTCCCCCCAAACTCTCACCCAGTTGGCCTTTTCACTTTTTACAGTGACAAGTATTTCCTGTGAAACGGTTTACAATGTTGTGTCTCACTTGTAACTATGCTGATTAGCTTGGTTGTCTCTGCTTCCCAGCCTGAGCTTCCTCCACTTCCCTTGGTCAGTCCTTTTTCTTACTCCACAGCCTTGCTCGGGTCTCCACGGACGCGCTTCACACTTTCTTCACCTCCAGCCTTCGCGTGTGTCCTCTTTGCCATTTGGAAAGTTGCCTCCATCTCAGCCTTTCCCAGATAAAGCTATTCTCCAAGTTCCACCCCCTCCGGGCCCCTCTAGCTCAGTGGCTCTCAACCTTCTGAATACAGTTCCTCATGTGGTGGTGACCCCCAACTCTCAAATTATTTTCGTCACTAATTCATCACTGTCATGTGGCTACTGTTATGAATCATCATGTAAATATCTGATCTGCAGGATGTTTTTTCATGGTTACAAATTGAACATGATTAAAGCATAGTGATTCATCACAAAAAATATGTCATTATATATGGTGAAATATTTATTTCTAATGCCAAATCAATGAAATGTTGTCTTGAAGCATGGTGTAGCATGGGTAACAGTCTTCATGCCAGGTGAGCCCTGCCCTTCTGAAATTGTACATTGTTCAGGTATGTGGGCGTGTCTGCATGTGGGCGGACTCACCTGGAGATGGACAGAGGAGCCATGTTCCCGTTCCTAAGATCATAGGAAATATGTGTTTTCCCAATGATCTTAGGCAACCCCTGTGAAAGGGTCGTTCGACCCCCAAAGGAGTCGCGGCCCACAGGTTGTAGAACCACTGCTCTAGCTGAAGAGGCTGTTGCCTCCTTTGATCTTTAACTGCATCATCACCCTCACTGGACACATGATCTTGGTCATCACTGGACCTTTCACAGGTCTAGTACAGACCAGTGTTCTAAATATGAGTGTCAAAATAAGACACCAGATTTCTCTGAGCCATATTTGCACTGCTAAGTCAAAGTCAGGAGCAGCCCTGCACATCGGATTTTACATTTAAGTTTAACAAGCATTTTACCTAGAGCATTTCCCCCCAAATGGAACCGGTACTCACTTACAGGGGATTGTCCTACAGTCAGAAGGATCCCTAGTAGTGTAGTGATTTGGCGGTGGCTGCTAACCACAAGGTCAGCAGTTTGAAACTCCCAGCTGGTCCATGGGAAAAGACATGACTTTCTACTCCCGTAAACATTTACAATCTCATAAACCCACAGGGGCAGTTTTACCCTATGTTATAGGATCCCTATGAGTCGGCATCGAATTGATGACAGTCAGTTTGTTGGTTTGGTCCTACAACCGCCTTCCCACCTATGCATACATGAAGATACTAATGGTCTCCTGAGGGAAGTACAGCACACCATCCAGGAAATATGCACAAGAACACATTTGCCAAGTCAACATTTTTCTTTATATTCTTGTGGAGATATATATATAGAGATATTCATATTTTCCAATTCAACATGTCTTCCCATGTGCACTTCAGTGATCTGGATTACAGCCACCAAGTTGTGCAACCATCACCCCTGTCCACTTCCATGAACTCAAAGGACATAAACCAGCCAATCCAGGGGTACTGAGTCAGTTCCAATTCACAGCAACCTTAGAGCTTCTGAGACTGTAAATCGCTGCAGGAGCAGACAGCCTCATCTTTCTCTGAGGAAGTGTAGGGCAAGTGGGTTGTGAACTGCCTACCCTGAAGCTTAACCAGCAGTGCCACCAGGGGTCCTTCATGGAAACCCCATGCCCCCTAAACAAAGATGCTGTCTTTGTGCTTCCCTTCCGTTCCTGGCAAACAGGAAGCATTCTTGCCAGTGCATTATACTTAAATGAGCTAATTAATTTAATTTAATTTAATGGACATTAGGGTTTGCAAGAAATGCAAGGAGAAGAAAGCACCCATCCCACGGGAAGCAGTCAGCAAAACCCAGCCTGTAGGAAACTGTAGAACCACTCCTCGGTCTTGTCCACAAATATCCGGCAAGTTTACAAAAAAAAGTGGAGGGGGGTTTATAAAGCAAAAGAGACTGAAACGGCAGGCTTGTCAAAATACAAGGCCTAAGAATCTGTATTTGGATTTGATTTGAACAAGTCTGCCGTACACTAGTTCATGTAGGACTTCGCACGCCTGATAGGATGTTATTGGTATCGATAAATGGATGTCCAATTGTTTCGAAATAGTAGTGGTATGTGGTTAATTGTCTTTAAGTCCATGCCTTCTGTCCCCATAGAGACCCTCTGTGGCTTAGAACTGTCCTTCTGGGTTTCTGAAACTGTGACTCGTTAAGGAAGTAGAAAGTCACTCTGCGGTTGAGAGCCCTGGAGGCGTAGTGAGTTACTTGTTGCACTGCTAACCGAAAGGTAAGCAGTTCAAAACCACCAGTCTCTAAAAGTCAAGATTTCCTTCTCCAGTAAAGAGGAAGGCTCTCAAGGAGACAGGCGGACACAGTGGTGGCACCAGTGGCCTCTGGCATAGGGACAACTGTGAGGATGGTGCAGGACAGGGAGGTGTTTCCTTCTGTTGTGTCGACATGGGTCAAAACAGACTAGATGGCACCTAACAGTAACAAAGAGTGACAGCCTTGGAAACCCATAGGCACAGTTCTGCCTTCCCACAGGATCGCCATGAGGCAGCGTTGACTCGATGGCAGTGAGTGTGTGTGTGTGTGTGTGTGTGTGTGTGTGTGTTTATCTCCTATGACTTGTGAATTCGAACATCATTGGACTTTCAGATTATCGACCAAGTGTTTAGCCTTTGGGCCAACAAAGCTCCTTATCTATAAGAAGGGCTGGTTAAATAAAGTAATTTACTGTAATTTAAAGTACAGTACTAATAGCATCTAAAGGAAAAAAGTAGTTATGTGTAACTTGATACTGAACAGCCTCCAAGACGAAGCAGTGGGGGGTGGGGTGGGCGGGTAGCAACAAAGCGCCAAAAAACAAAATGGGCTGCTAAGTATGTAGAACAGGAAGAAAGAAAATATACATATGTATTGAGACTGCTTAAAATCTGCATGAGAAAGAGTTGACAAGGTGGCTTCTTGGGGGGCAGGAGAGTGAGTGTCAGGAGAGAGGCATACCTTCCTTTTCTAATTAAAATAACACAAAGAAACGCCCATTGAATTCACATTTAAAATATGGTCAGCAGGTAGGAAGGGAACTTCTTCACCGGGCTGTTTTTGCAATTCACAATTTGGCTGGGCGGTAAATTGGGCTGGGGTGGAGACTAAGTTTAAGAGCGCATTTTGAAATAATTCGCAAATTGGCCAGCGCCGTCACCCTCTGTGTCCGAGGAAGTGGACCACTTCTCACTCACAAATGAGGGAAACATGCCCGTGCGGAGATTCCCCGAGGGATTCATCTTTATAACCAAACACATGCTTTCAAAGGCGACTAAAACGACAGAGGAAATTCGACCCTCTGGAGCAGTGGCAGCCCAGATAATCTGAAACAGCAGATAATCCGAGCTGCGTAACACGTTGTTTTGAAGTGCAAGATCTTATTTTTAGAAGCGGCCGCTCTGGCTTCCCAGTCACTGGTCTTGCTGTGGAGGGGAGCCATCGGAAAGTGCGTTTTGTCTCTCTGGACACGCACCCACAGAGGTGGCAGAAGACACGGGCCAGAAATCTACTTCGGGCCACAGGAGCCGCTGATAACCTCTATCTAGGTCAGCAGGCAATGGCTGCAGACTCGCATTTCCCGGTCAAGACCCCTTTGGGGATCGCACGACCCTTTCCCAGGGGTCACCCGAATCATCACAGTAGCAAAATGACAGTGATGAAGTAGCAATGAAAATAATTTGAAGGGGGGCGGGTCACCACCACATGAGGAAGTGGATGAAGGGGTCGCGGCCTGAGGAAGGTGGAGAACCGCTGGTTTAAGCCTTCTGCCTTTGCCTGCAGGCGACCTCTCCTCCAACGTCCTTCGGAGAGCATTTCAGTGACACATCCTTGCAACCCACAGGTTGAAAGAACAATGCTGACTTGTAAGAGGAGAAGAAATCATTAGCATCCTGTCCATTTACAAAGTTAAGAAAAAAAGATTAGGGTATTTTTCAATTAATATGTTCCACATGGACAACTCCATTATCCCTGCCCAGTGACTGGCGAGTCGCAGCGACACCACGTTCTCCAGGTAGACAGTTTAACAAGTAGGCCAGAAGCCTTTGGGAGACAGTGTGGAAAGCCATAAATCATGGATAAGAGGGCTTTTTGTTGCTGGTGTGTGTGTGTGTGTGTGCAGACAGAGAAAGCAAATGCTACAAAAGGGGAAGGAATGAATTTCTCTGTCCTGACGGCCACTTGCCTGGCGCTGTGCTGAACTCTTCCTGACAAGCTACCTTATGCGGTTCGCTCCCCTCACAAAAGTCTAAGGAAGGAGGTGAGCACATGGGGAGCAGCTGCATGGGGCTACAGGAAGGCATCCTGAGGACTCCCAGCTTGCTGCGACGCCTTTCACAGAGAACGGGGATGCAGCAGAAGCTGCCAATTTGGGCAAAAGGGGTCAGTTAGGGAGTTCTATTCTCCACAGGATAATTGGTGGGTCAGTAGGTCCTGACAGGTCACGTGGTGCATGGCAGGTCATAACCTTTTAGCCAGTGAAAGAAACAAACCATCCTTTCTATCCCTCTGGAAATCTTAATTCTCACCATATGTTTTACTAACCGTGGCACATTACAGATCGTTGGTGTCGTTTATCTTAAATGCCAGAAAACCAGCATTTTCATTGTTCTTGCCTTTGGACATTAAGCATGTCCCCTAGCTTTAGAAAAGGTTTGTCCGGGTTCTTAAAATTCATCCACATTAAAGTGGGTGCTCTCCTAAGGTGGCATTTCCAACTCACTCAAGGAATCCTGCATTTCAAAAAGGGCTTCTTTAAAGAAATGCAAAGAACCAACAACCAAGGAAAATGCTTTTGTGTTGCAAAGCCAATCTTCTACCACCGGAGACACAAACACGCACATTGACTATGCACAACTATTATCCGCCTTCCTAAGCTGGCAACGGTATGTGGAAACCAGTGGGCATCATCCGTGCACTGATAATGAGCATTTAAATGCTTGCAAACTTTGGGGGCCAAAAAACCCTGTATTGAGTTTATGCTAATAGTGGAGAAATTATTTACAAAAGGATCATAAAAATGGCAGCACAACTCAAAGAATCTAATTAATCTTATTAAAGTGCAACAGATCTTTTATCAGACTTTCCCCCCCTAAGTAGTTTATATTTTTGCATCCTCCTGGAAATCGTGATGGTGCTGTTTCATAAGCATTGACCTACCTAACCACAAGGTTCATGGTTCAAACTCTCCAGCTCAACAGCCACTCTGGGAGAAAGAAGAGGCGTTTGCTTCCTGTAAAGATTGTAGCCTCGAAAACCCTATAGAAATTTGCTGAGTCAGGATTAACATAATGGCACTGGGTTTTAAAAAAATGATTATTATATAAAGGTATTGTTTGTTTTGATTTCTAAATTGGCTTGGTTGATTTCTATTGGCTTGTTCTGAAATCCTAGTGAGCAATGGTTAAGTGATTGGCTGAGAACTGAAAGGTCAATGCTTTGAACCCACCAGTGTATTCCTTCCATCTTCTTTTGATGTTTCCTTCATCGCTCAATATTGTTCTCATTAAATCCTTTCATATGGCAAATAAAGGCTTGTGTTTTTTCTTCAAATTTTTAAGTTTGGAATCAATATCTCCCTTTCCTAGAGGAATTTGTGCAAAAATAGTACTTCTTTATTAGACATACTGTAGAATCTGACCCTGGTGGTATAGTGGTTATGCATTGGGCTGTGATCCACATGGTCAGTAGTTTGGAACCACCAGCAGCTCAGAGGGAGAAAGACTGGGATTTCTACTCCAAGAAACAGTCACTGTCTCAAAAACCCACAGGGGGTCGCTATCAGTCAGCATTAACTCCAGGGCAGTGAGGTTTCAGGTAGCATTTGGCAGCAATGTCTTCTAGGCTTTGAGTTGTCTCAGTGGGAAGGTTTTTGGTAACAAATTCAGTATGTGTAATAGAGAACTAGACAAGTTATCTATTTTTTCATGGGTTATTTTAGTAGGTTGTACTGGTATCTATGAATGATGTGCTGATTTCATCTGTGTCATTGAATTGATAGATGTTGCTTTCTTTGTCATATATTCCAGCTTCTGGGATAACTTCCTCAGCATACAGATTTAATAAGTATGGTGAAAGAAAACCACCCTGCTCTAGGCAAACGAGTGTCTCTTGGTCTATGTACCAGTTCTGCATGAGCACAACTCAGTGGTCTGGAGTATTCATTCTTGGCAATGTCATCCATGATCTGTGAGTGAGTGAGTTTATTGTGCCAACCTGGCCGATAAACACATGTGGAGTTAATTGAAGGGTGGAGAGATAAAAGGCTTGGTGAGTCTGGCCTTTCTAGTGCTCAGGTCTCTTGCTTTGTGGTGGTTGCACCAGGGTGCAGCTGCTTCAGCAGTTCCCTGCTTCAGCTTGCAAGACTGACTTCCTACAGTACACCCTCAAGACGTCGTATGGACCTAACCCGATGCAGCCCTGAGTGCTGGAGCAGCCGCGTGGAGACCCCTGCCAATGCTGAGATGCTTACACATTCACTGACTAGGACTTCCTCCTGCAGTCGGCAGCATTGTCTCAGTTTTGTGAGATGAAGGAGGACTTTGTGGATTGGTGTTGGACATATGGGTTAATGGGTAAATGTTGGACTTGTGGGCTTGGGCAGCACTGATTTGGGATGTTTTCTTGATGCACACTTAACCCTTATATAAAACTCTCTCTTATACATGAGTTGCTGTGGATTTGTTTCCCTAAAGTACCCAGACTAATACAGTCTGTTATGATCCACACTGTCATCTGCCTTTGCCTAGTCAATAATACAGAGGTCAATATCTTCTTGTTTTTTTCTGCTTCACATAAGATCCATCTAATGTCAGCCAATGATAGCCCTCAGTCTGTGTTCTCTTCTGAATCTTGTTTCGACTTCTGGCAGCTCCCTCTCATATTGCTACAATTGTCTTTAAATGATCTTCATCAAATTTTTACTGGCAAAATAAAATTTTACTTGCATGCAATATTAGTGACATTGTTGGATAATTTCCACTTTCTGTTGAGTCACCTTTCTTTGGAATGGGTACAAGTATGCATCTCTTCCAGTTGGTGGGCCATGTAACTGTCTTCCAGATTTCTTGGCATAGACTAGTGAGCGCTTCCCTCCCTGTGTAAACTTAGTGACCTGTTTCCGTTGGTATTATTCTGCCCAGTCCTGGAGCCTCAGTTTTCACTATGCCTTCAGTGCAGCTGAGACTTACTCCTTTAAGGCCACCACCTATTCTTCACCATATGCTATCTCTTAAAAGGGCTAAATGTTGACAACTTCTTTTTGTTACAGTGACTGTACTCCTTTCACTTTCTTTTGACATTTCCTATATCATTCAATACTTGGCCCATAGAATGCTTCCACGTTGAAATTCAAGGCTTGAGGTTTTTCTGCAGTTCTTCCGCTTGAGAAATTCTGAGCGAGTTCTTCCCTTTTAGCTTTCTGCCTCCAAGGCGTCACACATTTCATTATAATACTTTGCTTTGTCCCTCAAGCTGCCCTTGATATTTTTAATTTAGCATTTTATTTCATTGTTTCTTCCATTCATTCACTTTAGCTACTCTATATTTTACTGACATCCATTTTGGCCTTTTCTTTCTTATTTATCTTTTTAAGACATGATTTTTTATCATTTTCGCCAAGGCATTTATTTTTTATTACCCTATATCATATTATTCAATAGTTCACGTCAAGCAGAGTTGAACAACTGCTACCACAATCAATTTCCAAGCACTCTTTTCTACATGGACTTCTTGACATCCTCTCCCCTTCAACCCCCACTCCACCACTAAACCCCTCTCGCCCTGAAACCCTTACTCTACCTTGCTGCTGTTCTCTATGCAGCTCATCAATCTGGGTTTCATATATCGAAAATTGGGAAAACATGTAACGCAACAAGAGGGTGACCTCCAATGACATGACACTCTTGAAATACATCCTAATATGGACAAGCAAAAACCAAACAGAACAATACAAACCAAAGATACAGACAACTTAGGAAACCAGATCAGGTTCAGCCTGCACCATAGGGCACAGATCCACTGACAACGTTTTAACTGTTCAAGACAGATGTATGCCTTTGATCTTCTACACCCCTCTCTCCAAAGCTCTCTGTTTAGTAACCACTTTCCTCCTATTGCTCAATTACAGATAGAGGGAGTTAGTTCTCTGGAGACTTCTTTCCTATGTAGTTCAACAAATGAATCCTGGGCTCCCACTGTCAACCGTAACCTTCTGTCCACGGGGTTCTCATGATTTAGGCTCTGATACTAGTCCCTCCTTTGATTTAGGATTATACTCATATGGTTTACCATCCTTTGATGACTGATGATGGTGTGCTTCTTTCATGTGGACCACTTTGACATCTCACTTAGATGGCTGCTTGCTTGAAAGCAAGCCTTTAATACCCCAGAAACTATTTTATCTGCTAACCGGGCACCATCTACATTCTTCAAGAAATTATTTTTTTTTTGTAAATTGTGAGTTTGCATTTCAGACCATCTTTATTGCTTTAATGTCCCTGGGCTTGCTTTTTGACCCCTCTTTTTAGCAGTTGTACTGGCATATACTTTACATATCATACAATTCAATAGTTTAATCACATCAAGAAGACTTGTACAATTATCACCATAATTAGTTTTAGAATGTTTCTTTCATTCTTTGTTTATTTGTTTGTTTCATTCTTAACGACCTTTTGCTTTCTTCGTGTATGATGTTCTTGATGTCTCCCACAGCTCATCTGGTCTTCTGTCTTTAGCGTTTAGTGCATCAGATCTGTTCTTGAAATCTATCTCTAAATTCAGGTGGGATATGCTCAAGGACAGAGTTCGACGTGTATAGACTTTTTAAAATTCTCTTCAACTTCGACCTGAACTTACATATGAGCAAGTGGTCTGCTCCATTGTCGGCCCCTTGATGTTTTAGGCTGATGATACTGATCTTCTCTTGCATCTCATCTCACAGATAGAGTCAATTTAATTCTTGTGGTTTTCATTCGGTAAGGTCCATGTGCATATTTGCTGTTTATGTTGTTGCAAAGGTGTGTTTTTAGTGAAGAAGTCATCAATCTTTTAAAATTCTATCGAGATGGCAGTCTGTGACTGCCTGTCCAGATACACGTGGGTTTTTTGTTTTTCTTTGTAAACATGGAACTGAGTTCTGGGAGTAGAGAGATCACCTGAATTGGAGTAGGGAGAAGCACATTGCTCAAGTGCCTGAAGTTAGCTCAAACAGTTGTCACACTCACACTCCGGGGCCACGCCAACCTCTTCCCGCTCAATTTCCTGAAATTTTGTGGAGGGTGACTTCAGTTGTATTATGGGTCTGGCAAGTGTACAAATAAGGATAGTCCAGTGCTGGCAAATGCAGAGTCAATTGCCTCTTGCTTTTGGTATAAAAGCTCCTTTTCCTTCGCAACATCTGTGAACAGGTTTAGCACTGTTGTAAAGCAGTAGCCCACTCTCAACGTTGTTTTTTGCTTTATTTCATGTAAGTGTCCTTCAAAATTGACGCAGAAGATTTTGGGTCGTAAGTCAGATAAACATATTTCATCGTCGTGAGATTTAAGAAAACTAGCATCATTTCGAATTCAAATACCCTTTTGCAATTGGCATTTTCAGTGGCCTGTACCTCGATCATAGTTTGGCAGCAGCGATCGATTACAACTTAGGGAATCTATCATAACTCTTTGTTACAACAGCCCATCTTTTGACAACTGGGCTCGGTGAGCCAATAGCCCTGTCTGTTAAGATGGCTGCGAAAGGAGATTTTTTGAAAGGTACCAAGAAAGGGAAATTTACAAAGGTGCGGACAGAGTAAACTGAAAACAAAAAGTGACACTGAAGCACACAGGGCTAATTAAAACCCAAAACCAAACTCAACTGCCCCGGTGGGTTTCCGACACTAACTGTTTACTGACGTAGCCAACATCACTCTCCTGTGCAACAGCAGCTGGGTTTGAACTGATGACTTTTGGGTTAGCCCGCGCATAACCTACTATTGCTAACAGGGCACCTAGAGGGCTAATAAACGATCCGTTTCCATCCTGAAAAAAAAATTCTATCATGTGCTCTTCAGCTTCATTTCTTTTTAAAAAAATAATTTCGTTGGGGATTAATGTAACTCTTAAAAAATCATTTTATTGGGGGCTCATACAACTCCTCACAATCGATACATACATCAGTTGCGTGAAGCACATTTGTACATTCGTTACCCTCATCATTCTCAAAACACCGGCTCTTCACCTAAGCCCCTGGCATCAGCTCCTCATCCCCCCCCTCCCTTCCTGTTCCCCGCTCTCTCATGAACACTTGAGAATTTATAAATTATTACTTTGTTATATCTTACACTGTCCAACGTCTCCCTTCACCCACTTTTCTGTTGTCTGTCCCCCAGGGAGGAGATTATATGCAGAACCTTAAAATCGGTTCCCCCTCTCTACCCAACCCTCCCCCCACCCTCCCGGTATCACCACTCTCACCAGTGTTCCTAAAGGGATCATCTGTTCTGGATTCCCTGTCCTGGATTCCCTGTGTTTCCAGTTCCTATCTGCACCAGTGTACATCTTCTGGTCTAGCCAGATTTGTAAGGTAGAATTGGGATCATGATAGTGGGTGGGGAGGAACCATTGAGGAACTAGAGGAAAGTTGTACGTTTCATCGTTGCTACCCTGCACCCTGACTGGCTCGTCTCCTCCAAGCGACCCTTCTGTAAGGGGATGTTCTGTTGCCTTCAGATGGGCTTTGGTTCCTTACCCCAAACTACCCCTCATTTACAATTATATGATTTTTTTTTGTTCTTTGATGCCTGATAATTCATCCCTTCAACACATCGTGATCACACAGGCCGGTGTGCATCTTCCATGTGGGCTTTGGTGCTTCTGAGCTAGATGGCCGCTTGTTTACCTTCATTCTTTAAGACCCTAGACAGTATAACTTTTGATAGCTGGGCTCCATCAGCTTTCTTTACCACATTTGCTTATGCACCCTCTTTGTCTTCAGCTATCTTCTTGGGAAGGTGAGCATCATAGAATGCTAATTTAATAGAACAAAGTATACCTGCATTGAGGGAGTACTTGAGTGGAGGCCCAATGTCCATCTGCTACCTTAACACTACACCTATAAATATATGCACATAGATCTATTTCCCCATCCTCATATATAAATATATTTACATAGATACATGCCTTTATTTAGACCTCTATAAATGCCCTTTGCCTCCTAGCTCTTTCCTATAATTCCTTTGACTTTCCTCTTGTCCCACTATCATGCTCAATCTTCATTTGGGTTTCAGTAATTCCTCTTGGTTACATTACCCTTGATCACACCTTACCAGGCCTCCTATACCCTCCTCACCACCAATTTGGATCACTTGTTGTTCCCTTGTCCCTGGGTTTGTTAACACCACAACCTTTCCCCCCACCTCCCCGTCTCCCATGTTCCCCCGGAACTGTTGGTCCCATTGTTTTCTCCTCCAGATTGTTCATCCAGCCTATCTTATTTAGAGAGACCTGCAGAGATAATAACATGCACAAAAACAAGGCAGAGAAAAACCAAGCAACAAAAGAAAACAACAACCACAAAAAGCCAATGACAAAAACAAAACAAAATACAACAACAACAAAAAAGCCTGTAGTTAGTTCAAGGACTGTTGGCCTTTAGGAGTGTTTTCCGGTAGAGTCTGATGGGGTACCATGCTCTGGCCCCAAAGTCTATTTTTGGTATTGCCTGGGGACTTCGTTGCTCTGGTCCACTTGCTGTTCTGTTGCACACCTTTAGTGTTTTGTCTAGGTGTGGCGGGATCAGATCGGGCGCAATCCCCACACTGTGTCTCCAGTGTTTTCCCCTGTGGGGCTATGGATCTGTGAGGGATGCTGTGTCTCATAGCTTTCCATATGGTCTTCTCTGTGGATTGGCCGCTCTGAGTGGGAATCTTGTCGTCAAGGCTTGATGGGCCAGGATGTGCTCCACTCTCTCTTTCTCCCGCTTCATTTGCTCCTGTGTGCTCTGATCAGACATGTCCCTCTCCCTGGGGCGAGGGGCCAGTGTCCATGTAGTTGGGATTGGGGCCAGCCCCTCAGACCTCTCCACTGGTTCTCTACTCCATGTGGGCATGTTGCATTCACATCTTGGAACACTGGATTGAAGCCTGCTCCCTCTTTCCCTGTGGAGATATAAATAATACCCTCCCTTTGGGTGGGTTAGTCCCCTGTTTTCTCGCTACCCATTTCTTTTTAATTTTTTTCCATTCCCCCCTCCTTTTAAGTTGGCTGCCCTGGATTTCATCTGGCCTATACCATACTACCTGGTCCTCACCCCAAGAATATTTGTATACAGTTTCAGCTTCATTTCTATCACCAATGCCATGTTTTCCAACTAATTACCCTTCCTCTGTGTTTCCAATTTTCATATTCCAGTCACCTGTCATTTTCTTTCTTTCTCCGTAATTTTCAGTGCATCTTGATTGCATGTTTTAACAACTTCAGGCTGAAGAAGTTGGTAGAAGTCTTCTGTTTCTTCATCACTAGCATTAGTGGATGATGCATTAATGTGAAACTTAATTTTATTAACTGGTCTTCCATGTGGTCATATAGATATCATCCTATCACCGATAACATTGTCATTCGAAATAGATCTTGAAATTATTCTGGATAAATGTAACACCATTCTTGAATTTGTCATTTTTGGCCTAGTAAACCATATGATTGTCCAATTAAAAATCGTCCAGACAAATACATTTCAGTTCACTAATGCCTAGCCTTTTGATGACTTTCATTTCGACAGATGCAGCATAAGAAATAAAGAGCTAATTAGTCGACAGAGCAGTACAAATGGCTCAGTTCAACTTACTTCTGTGAGACAGTTAATACACTGGCAATCCTTCAATTCATGAGGGCTCCTGGGTACAAGTCAAGGAAGCAAACAGCTGAGTCTTCTGTAGAGCAATACAGGCAGTCCGGCCACAGGCAGCAAACAACAGGGCAGGGCACCAACAGTCAGCTAGATGACAGGGTCTGGCAGTCCCCAGCTCAAGTGTGTTGAAGCAGGTCTTGAAGGAACCTCAAAATATAGTGACACAGTCCATGAGTTGGGTGTCCCACAGGTAGCCTAGCTCACAATTTGAGGCAGAGAACTAGCTAAGGTAGCCTCACACTGGTCAAATCATCAGAGAAGAAGAGACATAAAGGTGAGGCTCAATGAGCCATTTATCTCTTTGTCCTTCAATTAAACTGCAACCTTATTAAGCCCAGGTTGGTACAATAAACCCACCTATCACACTTGACTCTACTTTTAGGAAGCAGCTCTTCTCCAGTGGTACATTGAGTGCCTTTCAAACTGAAGGGTCCATTTTTTGACACTCTATCTGACAATGTTCTACTGCTATTCATTCAGTTTTCAGTGGGTAAACCCTCAGCTATAAACAGTATTTTCTTTTTTCCTAGTCTGTTCTTATTCTGGAAGCTCCACTGAAACCTGTTCACCATGTGTGACCCTACTGGTAACTTGAAATACTGATTTCAAAGCTGCCACCATCACAGCAACACACAAGGCACCACAGTATGACAAATTGACAGATGAGTGGCTAAAATTTTAACATATCAATAATTAGTATAAATGTAAATTACTTTCATACAATAGCTAGAGGATGCAAATTGACAAAGTGGACTTTTGAAAACATGATCCCAATATGCTGCCTACAAGAACTCCTCTTGAAACATTATTATATAAACTTAAAAATGAAGGGAAAGAAAAAGTTATATCATGCAAACCTTAATAAAAGAAGAGCAAGCATGGCTATATAAATAGGAGATAAAATATGTTTCAGAGCAAAGAGAATAACCAGACATACATTATTTATTTAAATTTGTTTCCTATATATTTATAATATAAATATTATTTGTATTTGTTACTCATCCACCAAGAAGACGAAGCAATCTGAAATGAACATGAGCCGAACAAAAGGCTGCAAAATAAATGAAGCCAAAAAGCAGCACAACAGAAGATAGACGCAATAATAACTGGAGTTTTTAAATTTTTATTTATTTTTATTATTTTTTTAATAATTGGAGATTTTAACAACATTAAACCAAACCATTGACAAGTCAGATAGAAAATTATTAAGGATATAGAAGACCCAAGCAATGCTATCATCAATTTAACCTAATTTATGTTTATAGAACGTTTTACTTCCAACAGCAAAATACAAACTCCTTTCAAGTGCACACATTGACAAAGATAGGACATATTCTGAGAGCCATAACACAAACCTCAACAAAATTGAAAAAACAGTTTGTTTTCTCTAGCGACAAAATATGTCCCAAATCAATAACATGTCCTAGAACTTGAAAAGCAAATTGGCATGTTTCAAAATAATCTCTGAGTCAAAGAGGATATAAAAATACATTTAGGGGACTAAAAACAAAAATAAAACAGATAAAAATGGTGGGAGAGCACAAAATCCATATAATGGAAAAGAAGAAAAACTCAAATCAATAATATAAGCTTTTATGTCAGGAAACTTGGTTTTTTTAAGAGCTAAATAAACTCCAAGTAAACAAAAGCATGGAAATAAAGAGCCCAAATCACTGAAATTGTAAACGGAAAAATATAGATTTAATAAAACAAAAAGCTGGTTCTTGGAAAAGATGAGGCACATAGACAAATCTCTAGCAAGACTGATAAACGAAAAAAGAGAGAAAATAGAACTGATCAAAGCAGGAATTGAAGCGGGATGTCACTATCAATCTTATGCATATCAAGAGAGCAATAAGGAAACATGGTGAACAATTATATACATATAGACTGACAAATCAGAAGAAAAAAAAGAAATTCATAAAAAGATACTACCACAGCACACTCAATATAAAAGAAACCATTTCAGTAGCACTATATATATTAAGGAAATTTAATTCATAATTTAAAAACATCCCTTGCCCCCAAAACCTCCAAGCCCAGATGATTTCACTGGAAAAGTCTACCAAACATTTTTTTAACCATGAAAAGGTGTTTTAATTGTCTCTTTTTGAGAAATTGCTTGGTCTCAGGATAAGGATGCCAGATTTCTGTGTACTCTATCTGCAGAAACCCATATATATAGTAGCATTTTGTGTTCTTGAAAAAAGATATTTGCTGTGAACAAGTCGTTGGTCTTGCAAAATTCTATCGTGGGATCTCCAGCTTTATTTATATCATCAAGTCTATATTTCAAACTCCCGCCCTTTCTTCTTTACTTCCAACTTTTTCATTCCACTCACCAATAATTTTCAATGCATCTTGATTGTGGGTTTGATCAATTGCAGACTGAAGTCCTCAGTAGAATTTTAGTCTACCAAACATTTAAAGAACCAGCACCTGATTTGCATAATCTTATCCAGAAAACAGACCCAAAAAAGTAAAAAAAACAAAACACTTCATTGCAATTAAGTCAAATTTTACTCATAGCAACCCAATAGAACAGTAGAGAACTGTCCTTCTGAGTTCTGAGACTGCAACTCTTTACAGGAGTAGAAAACCTCATCTTTCTTCCAAGAAGCTGGCTGGTGGCTTCGAACTGCAGAAAACAGAATAGAAAACTCCCAATTCATTTTATGAAACTAGTATTTCCCTGAAGCGCTGATGACCTAGTGGTTTACAATTTGGGATGCTAACAGCAAGGTCAACAGTTTGAAACCACCAGCGACTCCAAAGGAGAAAGATTAGGCTTTCTGCTTCCGAATAGATTTACAGCCTCAGAAATAGGGGTTGTTACGTTTCTGTGTGTATAATTGTTTGTTATATTCCCTTATTATTCCACTCTGTTCTATACATTCACAATGATAGAGAATCAACTCAATGGCAGAGATTGGTTTGAACTTGAGAGTATTTCTCCGGAGCCTGGTGGCGCTGTAGGGCAAGCATTGGGCAGCTAAACCAGGTTAGCAGTTCAAACCCACCTGTCAGTCATTTAGTGGGAAAAATATGAGGCTTTCTGCTCTAGTATGTCTTGATATCCTCAGAAACCCTATATAGAGTTGCTATGAGTTGGCATCAACTCAATGTCAGTAGGTTAATAATTATTTCCTTGGAAGAAAAAATTGAAAACTAAAGACAATTATTCTTCAGGAATGTAAATGAAAAAATCCTTAATAAGTTGAAGTCGGTAACATGTAAAAGGAATTATACACTAACCCAGTGGAGTTTTTTTCTATTGCTGTAAGGCTGATTCGGTATTTAAAACTGAAGCAGTGTAACTCATATTAACAGACTAAAGAAGAAAAACTACGTGATCATCTCAACAGATGCAGGAGAAGCATCTGACAAAACCCAGCACTTTTCATGATGGAAGCACTTAACAAGTTAGGAATATAAGGAAACTTCCTGAACGTGACAGAGGGCATCTCTGGAAACCCAACAGCTAACAGCAAGCTATACTTAATGGTAAGAGACTGAACACTTTCCCCCTAAGATCAGGATTTCCACTTTTGTCGATTCTATCCAACATTGTAGGAGCCCTGGCGATGTAGTGGTTAAGTGTTGGGTTGCCATCCAAATGGTCAGCAGTTGGAAACCAACAGCAGCTCCGAGGGAGAAAGACTGGATTTTCTACTCCCATAAACAGTTACAGTCTCTGAAACCCACAGGGGGTCGCTATGAGTCAGCTTTGACTCAATCACAGTGAGTTTGGTTTGGTTTAGTCAACACTGTACTAAATTCTGGGCAATTAAAAGAAACAAAAGGCTTGTAAAGGAAGAAGAAAATATCTCTTTGCAGAAGACTTGATGTTTTATATCCAAAAACCTAAGGAATACGCACACACATACACACAAAACCCCTTAGCACTAATGAGACCGTACAGAAAGTTCACAGGATACACAATCAACATATAAATATCACATGCATTCTTATTTCTATGCTTTAGTGAAGAATGATACAAAAATGAAAATTACTCTCTTTGCAATAGCCTCAAAGACATTAAAAGACTGCACAATGGCCAAGGTGGAGGGAAATTTCTTACTAGGACTCTTCTACCCATGCTCAGGATCCCTGGTGGCATAGTAATTGCACGTTGGGCTGCTAACTGAGAGGTCATCAGTTTGAAACCACCAGTACTGTGGGAGAAAGATGAGGCTTTCTATTCAAATAAAGAGTTACAGTCTGGGTAACTCAAGGTAGTTCTACCCTGTCTTATAGAGTCGCTCTGGGTCAGACTTGACTCAATGGCAGTGAGCTTGTTTGTTTGTTTGATCTATGTCTCAAGACCCAAGGTGGTGTAGTAGTTACATGCTGCAAGGTCAGCAGTTTGAAACCACTTCGGAAGAAAGACCGGCCTTTCTACTCCCATAAAGAGATACAATTTCAGAAACTCACAAGGGCAGTCCTAACTTGTCCTATAGCGGTGATTCTCAAACTGTGGGTCGCGACCCCTTTGCGGCTCGAATGACCCTTTCACAGAGATCACCGATTCCTAACAGTAGCAAACTTAGAGTGATGAAGTAGCAACAAAAATAATTTTATGGTTGGGGGGGAGGGATCACCACAACATGAGGACTGTATTAAAAGGTCGTGGTATTAGGAAGGTTGAGAACCACTGTCCTATAGGGTCACAATGAGTCGAAATCAACTTGATGGCAGTGAGTTTGGAATTCTTATCCACATCTCTGTCCAACATCCAAATGCACTGCCATCCAACTCATAGTGACCCTATCGGACAGAGTAGAACTGTCCCTGTGTGTTTCCAAAACTGTCCATCCTTATGGGACCAGAAAATCTCATCTCTCTCCTGATGAACTGATGGGGGGTTAGTCCTGCATATAACCCACTACACCCCCAGGGCTTGGATCATGCAAACAGGGAATGAACAACACTAATGGAAGAGAGTTGTCCATTTTAGTTGCTACTCCCCTGGTTATAGTGATGACCTGTGTGGACGGGAAAGGAGAAATTCTAGGACCATTGAAAGTGGCGCATGTTCAAGGTCTCTGTCTTAAGTGGCAGA
This sequence comes from Tenrec ecaudatus, assembly GCF_050624435.1. Classification (NCBI taxonomy): domain Eukaryota; kingdom Metazoa; phylum Chordata; class Mammalia; order Afrosoricida; family Tenrecidae; genus Tenrec; species Tenrec ecaudatus. Next base: position 149,414,260 of record NC_134548.1, read on the forward strand.
GTTTATGTCAGCTTGCATCTGTGTGAAAGTGGCAGAGTGAGAGTCCAACCTATCAGACAGATCATAGCATAATTACGCCTCTTTGGGGGTGTGACTTTTTCTATAAGAGAGACATTTTAGAACTCCTCTCCCCTCTCTGGCCTTTCGCCTCCCTTCTTGCTTGGACTTTGTGTCTGCCTCCAGGGGTAGCCCCTTGTGGGCTGCCAATCTAGAGAGCTGTCAGTGCCTTGTCATGTCTCCACCAACCTTGGATCCACACGACTCTGCACCCACCTGCCTGCGATCTCCCTGCTTCCCTCCTTCATTTTCCTTCATCATTGGCCCACAGCTAAGGTAGGCTGGAGAGGGCTCCAGCTAACATGGGATGCATGGGGCTGGGATGCCTTCTTGATAGAAAATCCCTTCTTGATACAGAGTTCTTAGACATACATACATGAGCATCCCCAATGTAACACAACCACCATCTTCTGAGTAGGAGACCAAACTAACCCACAGTGCCACCATCGGAGTTCTTGTAGATTTTCTCAATTCCCATTCTTCCAGGCCCTGACAGGCAGTTCCCTCTGCGTTTACCCCTTTTGTCTATGTGAAGCTTTCCTAGCCTTTTTTTTTCAAGACTTAGCTCTGATAATTCAACCTCTAAGAAGCTTAAGACTGTCGTGATTCAGATTCAAATTGACCACTCCTTCAGCCCCTCCCAACTTGATAAATGCTTTCATCATTGTATTGAAAACGTTTGTCTCCGTGCAAGTGCCTGGCACATAGCCCTGATCACTGGCACCTTGTGGCACTCAGTAAATGACCCTGGAATAAATGGGAGCTCGGGGAAGTTGAAGAGAAGAAGTAGGGAAATTTAGGAGAAAATGGCTGTAGGTTTAAACCTGTTGTTTCTAAATAAACCGGAGGAAACGTGCTCATCTTTAGCACACAGCTCCATGATTTCTCACAAAGTACATGTATCCATGCAAGCAGTGTCCAGATCAAGAAACTGAACCTGGCTGGAAACCCCTCATGCCTGCCTTGTGCACTTTGCCAGTCACTACCCTCGATGGCAGGATACCTGGTGACCTGCTAACCACAAAGTCTGCTCTTCTTCCACCACCAGCTGCTTCTCGGGAGAAAGATAAGGCTTTCTGCTCCAATAAATGCTTCCTCCCCATCCCACACACACACACTATCATGATCCCAATTCTACCTTGCAAGTCTGGCTAGAGCAGAGGATGTACACCGGTACAGATAGGGACTGGAAACACAGGGAATCCAGGACAGGTGAACCCCTCAGGACCAGTGGTGTGAGTGGCGATACTGGGAGGGTAGAGGGAGGGTGGGTTGGAAAGGGGGAACCGATTACAAGGATCTACATGTGACTTCCTTCCTGGAGCATGGACAACAGAAAAGTAGGTGAAGGGAGACATCAGACAGGTCAAGATATGACAAAATAATAATTTTTAAATTATCAAGGGTTCATGAGGGAGGGGGGAGCGGAGAGGGAGGGGAAAAATAATGAGAACCTGATCCCAGGGGCTTAAGTGGAGAGCAAATGTTTTGAGAATAATGAGGACAATGAATGTACCAATATGGTTTACACAATTGATGTATGTATGGATTGTGATAAGAGTTGTATGAGCCCCTAATAAAACGATTAAAGAAAAAAGTTTCCCAGACTCGGAAACGCAAAGAGGAAGTTCTACACTGTCCTATAGGATCACTATGAGTCAGAATCAACTCAATGGCAGTGAAGGATGCGGTAATGTAAGTTACTGCTCTCACTTCTAACACCAGAAATATAATTTGCCTGTTGTTGAGTTTTATATAAGCGGAATGATTTTAAATCTGGATAATTTTCCTCAATATCATATTTGTGGAATTCATCCCTTTGGTAGTTCATTCTTACTGTCATATGTATAGCAATAGCTCTCATGTTGTTCCCGACTCAGAAGCATGAACATGAGTTGCAAGAGATGTTCTTCTTGAGTCCCACCCCAGAGCTTCCTAAATCAGAAACCCTCAGGGTTGGGCTCGATAGTCTGCGTTTTAACAAAGCCTCTGGTGATTCTGCGACATGCTAAACGTTGGACACTACCGTCCAGATTTTGGACATCTATGCCTGTCATTGTGGCTGTTGTGCGGTGCTGTGGAGTTGATTCTGACTTACCACAGAACCAACCCTTGCCAGGTCCTGTACCATCGTCACAATTGTTCTTCTGTGTCAGCCCATTGTTGCAGCCACGGTGGCAATCCATCTCTTCGATGGTCACACTCTCTTTCTCTGACACCTCTCTTTCACCACGCATCAGATCCTTTTCCAAGGACCGGTCTCTCCTCATAACATGTGCCAATGATCTGAGATGCAATCTCATCATCTTTACTTCGAAGGAGCATGCTGGCTGTCCTCCCCCAAGTCAGATGTGCTTCTCCTTTGGACAGTCCATGGGATGTATGGTCAATATTCTTCTCCAGCACCCCCCTTCGAAGACATCAATTTTTCTCCTCTGCTCTTTCCTTAGGCAGTGTACAGCTGTCACATGCATAAAGCAAGTAAAAATATCATGGCTCGGGTCAAGCACACCTTCGTTTGTCCTCAAAGTACCATCTATTCTCTCAAACAATTTAAAGATGTCGTGTGCAGCAGATTTACCCAATGCAATGTGTCCTTGATCTCTAGACTGCGGTTTCCATGAGCATTGATTATGGATCCAAGCAAATTGAAATCCTTGACAACTTCCATCTTTTCTTTATTTCTCATGACATTACCTATGGGTCCAGTTGCAAGGATTTGGGTTTTCCATACATTGTTTTTTAACCCTTGATCTTCATCGGCACATGTTTCAGGTCCTACTCTTTGTCAGTAAGGAAGATTGTGCTATCTTCATATTACAGGTTGTTGATAAGCCTTCCCTCCAATCCTGATGCCACATTAGTCTTCATATAAGCCATCTTCTCTGATGATTTTCTCAGCAAACAGATTGAAAAAAACATGGTGAAAAGATACAACTCTCATGCACACACTTTCTGAATTTAAATCACGCAGTTTTCTCTCATTCTGTTTGAAAGACTGCCTCTTGATCCATGTACAGGTTCCACATGAACACAATGAAATGTTCTGGAATTCCCATTGCCAACAATGTTGTCCATAGTTTGTCATAATACACAGCTGAATGCCTTTGCATAGTCAGTAAAACACAATTCATACTTTCTGGTACACTCTGCTTTCAGTCAAGATCTATCCTAACATCAGTAATGATATTCCTTGTTCCACATCCACTTCTGAAGCCAGCTTGACTTTTTGGCTGTTCCTTTTTGATGTACTATTGCAACTGTTTTGAGTTATTTTTTGCAAAAATTAATTTTTATGTAATATTAATGATATTGTCTGATAACTTCTGCATTCTTTTGGGGCATCTTTCTTTGGAATGGCCAAAAATAGGCATCTCTACCAATTGTTTGGCCAGTTAGCTATCTTCCTAATTTCTTGGCATGGACTAGTGAGTGCTTCCAGCCTTGCATCAGTGTGTTGAAAAATTTCAGTTGACATTCTGGTCAATTTCTGGAACCTTGTTTCTTGCCTTGGGTAAAATTTGGACTTAATCCTTCAATATCATTGGTTCTTCATCAAAAAATTTTTTGGTACAGTGACTCAACTCTGTGTATTCCTCTGATGCTTTCAATATTTTGCCTTTAAATCCCAAAAACCAAACCCACTGCCATTATGTCAATTCTGGCTCATAGCTACACTATATAAGGTTTCCGAGGCACAGATAGTCCTGAGGAGCAGGTGGTGGGTTTGAACCATCTACCTGTGGCTACCAATGCTTACCTGAAAGCTCCACCATATTGCAAGTCAATGTTTGAATATGCCACAATGTCTCCATTCTACTGTTGATGGATCAGTTCCAGTTTGGGATTATTAGAAATAATGCGTCTATGAATATTCCTGTACATGTATTCTGTGAACATACACACATGTACAAGCTATTAGGTATACATTCGAGAGTAGAATTCCTGGGTTGTATTTTAATAGACAGATATTACCAAGCACTGTTCTAAACTGGGTTTTGTACTCACTTGCCTTCCCACCAGCCAAGTTAGAGAATTCCAGTGGCTCCGCATGCTTGTCAACACTTTGTCAGTCTTTAAATTTGGCCATTCCAGAGACTGTGTAGGTATATCTAACTGTGGCTTTAAATGGCATTTCCCTGATTTCCAATGAGGCTCAGCACATGTTCACAAAGGGTTTTTGTTTCGTTTTGTTTTTTACCATTTGGATTCCCTCTGGTGTGGAGACTTACAGCTTCTAATTCACACAGGCCCTGTATCATAACTTCTTTATTACAACCAACTTTGGATCCAAAGCTAGTACTATTATGACTACCACTACTAGTAGAAGTGGCTAAGATTTTTGAGCATTTTCATGTACTGACCATCATTCTAATCTTTTAACATATAGTAATCAACATATGCTCTCAATCACCCTCTGTAGCATCTGAAAAGATGCTCGACATTATTATAGCTATTAGAGAAATGCAAGTCAAAGCCATATCACTCACCACTAAGATGGTTATGATTTAAAAAGTAGAAAACAACAAATATAGACTTTGGAACCCTTATCCATCTCTGATGGGAATGTAAAAGGCTGTAAGTGCTGTGGAAAACAGTTTAGCGATTTCTCAAAAAGAAAAAATCAAGCACAGAACTACCATATGACCTAGCAATTCAATTCCTGGATGTATACATCCAGGAACCTTGGAAGAAGTGCTTCAAACAGATGCTCACCCACAAATGTTCATCAAAGCAGCCAAAAAAGTAGAAATTGCCTAAATGTCCATCAATAGATATATGAATACACAAATTTCAATCATAAAGAGAAAATAATTTCTGATATATGCCATAATATAGATGAACCTTGAAAACATTATGCTGAATGAAATAAGTCAATTTAAAAAATGACAAATAATATATGATCCACAAATACGGAGTATCTAAAATAGAGACCAAAGTTTATTAGTAGTCCTTAGAGTGTGGTCAGAAGGGCACATTGAAATTCTGCTCAGGATGATGAAAAAGTTTGGACGCGGATAATCGTGAAGATTTAGCAACATAGTAAATGTAATTTCAATCCATTTCACATTAAAAAAAACTTCTAAATGACAAATAGTTTGTATATGTGCACAAAATAATTTCCATCTATATATCCTTTTATTAGTTTAACATAGGGTCTTAGATCAAGCAAAATCAAAGTGAACTCTTTTGAAAAATTAAAACATGATAAATGCAAGGCAGTGTGGAGACTTAAAATCAAGAAAAGATTTCCGTGAATTCATTTCCATGAGGCCCAGGATAGAACATAGATTGACATGAGGTCGTTGCCTTCTTCAATCTTTGTTGACATCAATTCTCTAAGCAGGAAAAAGTGACCAAGAACCAGGCCTCCTTGCCAACTTCCAACACCTGTTAGATCCAGTTCTCAAGAAATGTCTAAGATTCGAAATGTATCTTGGGATTGTTCCCCAGTCTCTCCCTTGTTAGGTCTTGATAAATTAGACTGTCACTTCTTTAATGCATTTAAACCTCCTGTCACTTATGATTTAAGAGTCCACATTTCTATTCACGCTCATGTTTCCTAGAAAATACTTTCTGAAAAATCACTGGTATGACTATTTCAGACATGCTAATTCAGCTCAGTTTCAGGTCCCACAGCTTTTGTCAGGCCCATCCTGGGTCTGAACCTGACTTGAAATAGTTTATCAGACTGTATTGTCCGGGCATGATATCAGGTAGCACAGATCAACTTGGTCATCAAAAAACAATAACATTAAATAATCAGGCTAATTCAAGTCTGAGATCATTCACTTATGCAACATAGTGCTATTGTCAAAATCTATAATCTAATGACTAAAAATGCCTATCAATACTGATCACAGCAACAATATATGGACCCTATCAGAATGGGGGCAGGAGCCCTGGTTTCGTAGTGGGTTATGCATTGGGATGCTAACCTCAAGGTCAGCAGTTCAAAACCACCAGCCATTCTGCAGGAGAGAGATGAGGCTTTCTACTCCTGGGAAGAGTTACCGTCTCTGAAACCCGTAGGAGCAGTTCTTCTCTGTCCTGTAGGGTCAGTATGAGTCAGAATCGACTAGATAGTGGTGAGTTTTTATCAGAATGGGAGAGAACGGTAGAGCAGAATTCAAATTCTTAAAAAGTCCAGACTTACTGGACTGATTGAGACTAGAGGACTCCCCAGAATATTCCCTCTAGATCTGGTCTCAGGCTAGTGGAGTCTATGGTTTCTGTGATCCTTTTGTCCTTTGGAGTAATTCTTTCTTCCTGATGGGTTTTCAAATGGCTTGCCAAACCTCTAAGACCCCAGTTGCTACTCACCAAAGTAGGGTATAGAACATCATCTTTGTGGACTATGTTATTCCTGTCAACCTAGATGCCCCCTGAGACTATGGTCTTAAGTTCCCAAGTCTGTGACTCGTTCCCTCCAGGTGTTTGGTAATGGCTAAGAAGCTTTCATAATTTTGTCCCCTGTATGCTCTACTATTAGGAGCCCTGGTGATGTAGTGGTTATGTGTTGAGCTGCTAACTGAAAGGTCAGCTGTTTGAAACCACCAACTGTTCTGTGGAAGAAAGATGAAACTTTCTACTCCTGTAAAGAGGTATAGTCTTGGAAACTCCCAGAGGCAAATCTACCCTGACCTACAGGGATCGCCTGGTTTGATGATCCTCTACTATATAAGTAGATATGTTTGTAGCATGCACAAATAGGTCAGTGGAAATCTCTCAATCTATATAAGTCTGCTCAATCTATATATATGTATTCATGGATATGTTCCTATGTGTTATCTCACACCTGTTCGGCTTGCATATCTACTAATAAATTATTTTTTGTTATTGACATTGTGTATGTGATCACATTCACCAGGGTCAGCTTTTACTCTTGAAGCACCTCCCAGAGTCTTCCTTTGCCTTGGTCCTGTTATGTTGACCTCTGGGAAGCAAGAGATTTTGCAGTGAGTTTATGTTTATGGTGGTGAAATGATTTAGAAAAGGACAGTGAGAATCTTCAAAGTAGCATGGCGTGCCTAAAGAACCAGCCAATCTGTCTTGGAAGAAATACAGCCAGAATACTCCTTAGAGGTAAGGCTGGCAAGACTTAGGTACTTTGGACATGTTAGGATAGACCAGTCACTGGAGAAGGCCACCATGATTGGTAAAGACTTTCAACGAGATGAAGTGACCCAGTGGCTGCAACAGTGGGCTCTAGGACCCGGCAGGCTTTCCTTCTGTTGTACTTCTGGTCGCTAGGAGTCAGAAGTGACTTGACAGCACCTAACAACACTGAGAGAGGTGGACCAACTTGAAAAATGTAGTCACTGACACTGAACTGGACAAGAAGAAATTGTTGAGATGGTGTGTGTTTTGTCATATATATTTTCATCTATCTAGCTATCTAATATTTAATCTGTAGCATAATGGAGAAACTGGGCCTCCCTCACCCCCACCTAAATCCTCGAAGTTGTCAGCAACCTTTGTAAGTGGAAGGAAGTGTTGGAGGGACGGCTCAACAAAGAGTTTGAAATTCATCCGGAGTGGTTTTGAGACATTTCTGAGTGATCAAAGATGAAAGTGTGAACCTATTTAAGAGACAATCTCCCAGAGGGAGCGCTGCTCTCCGGACACAGCCAAGGCCCTTAGAAATTCCACCCGGATCATTGTGCTGCCCTTGTGGGGGTGGGGACCGAGTGGGGCTGTGCGGTTGCCACATTATTAAGAACCCTGACCCAAATTCGGGCGCCCTCTTAAAGTATAGCCTCCCTGAAGTCAGGTCACTAAGCAGCAGGGCAGGGGATTAGCCTTCTGCCATTCCCTGCCCTCACCGCCCCCCCCCCAACAGCAATGGCAGAGTCCAGAGGGCATTGTGAGTCACGCAGACCCTCCTAAGACTGCCCCCCGGGGAGGGGTTTCTTCTCGGTTTCCCGGGGGTGGTCCTGCCCTAAGCGTGCTCAGCCAGTTCCACATTGCTGGTATTCTGGCCGCCAAAGCTCGTTGGCCCGCCCCACCGGACATGCTCAGTGCCCGTGCCAGGGCTGTGACGGCCGGCCGCAGGCTCCCGGCCCGGGGTCCCTTTAAGTGGGACCGTCCGGTTGCTAGGTGACGGCGCGGCCCCAGCCGGCGCAGCACTGCGGAGACTCAGCTTGGGCCACCGGCCGGGTCGAGGGGCCACGGCGAGAGCGGGCTCCCAACCACCCAAGCACCCGTTGGTGGCGGCGAGCTTCAGGGACAACGGAGAAGGCGGGAGAGAGGGGCCAGGGCTCCCCAAGCCCCAGCCACACCTCCAGGTACCTCTGCCCCGCTCGCCCCTTTTCTTGTCTGCCTCTGGGACAGGGAGACCCCCACTGCGCCTCTGTTCTCCCTTTAGGCAGCATTTGGGAGGGAAGGGACCTGGGTGTGTGTGGAAGAAATGAGGGGGTAGCCCTCTCCCCAAGGTATCACCTACGGATGAGGGAGCCCCTACCCGGGCCACTTTCTTTCCATGGGAAGCAGGAGTGATGGCGGAGTTTCAGTTAACCATTGACAGAGACACCCCCCTCCCCCCCTCCCGCGTGCCCAACTCCAAACTATGTATACCGACCTAGCGAAAGCTTTATAGTGAGCGTGCCTTCCTAACTAAGAAAGTCTCAGTCTTTGGGAGTAAGGTGAGTCTCCGATGTTTTCTTCTAGGAGAAGAAAGACTAACAAAGAATTGGTGGGTCTTCAAGCAACTCCTCATGGCGGGGGGCGGGGGCAGTTTCCACTGGCACTTTGCTTGTCTCTCAATAGCTGCCAGACAATAGGGAAGATTTTGTCCCACGAAGTGGGCACTTGACTTGGCCCATACGTTAGGTCCCTAAAAAGATAAAGGTAAAACCCAGGATCACTTCCCCTTGTAAGGATTTTGAACATTAACTCTGTACCGGGAAGGAGGGAGGGGGAGAGGGAGGGAGGCAGAGCCCCAGCCCTTTGCTAACGTGGCTCTTGGCATGCTCGTTAATAGCAGGCGAGCTGCTGCAGTTTGCCACTAGCTCGTTTGTTCAGGAGGTGCTAAAAGCAAGGAGAGTCCTGTGTTGAGTAAGATGTCTCCTGGATTGGATTCTTGTCCCATTTGATATTTGCATTGCTCAGGGAAGAAAGCCTTGGTGGCATATTAGTTGGGGATATAGATGGAAAAATTCAAAAGAAAGTTGAACTCTGTTTAAGCTTCAGGCATCAGATTTCAGAATGGCCAAGTGCTATTTTAAACATATCATTTGTAATTTTCCTTTACATTTTAGAGAGAAACATAGATTTGGGTGTTCCAGTTTAATTCTATTTTCTAATTACTTTGGGGGGGATTTTTGTTTTACAGTTCAGATTTGATAAAGGAAGTTACAGCATCCAAAGTAACACCTTGTATCTCTAGAACTGTAAGTATCGCCCTGTTGGTTTCAATCTTGTCTCAGTTTGTGCTTAGAAGCAGTCTCATCCAACCTAGTCTTCAACCTTGTAACTAGATCATTAGTCTGCACTCTGTGGTACACTTTAAAGAAGACCTCATCCAAATGTAAAGGAAACTGCCCCCAACACTTCACTGAAGCCCAATAACCCTGAGGGGGGTCTTTTCTTTTCTTTCTTCTTTTAAAAATCTTTTTATTGGGGCTTAGGGGGTCTTTTCTTTTAGGGAAAATGCACCCCCACCCCCAAACTTTCAAAGTCAGAGAAGAAACTATAACATTTTAACCAGGAAAAAAAGAAAGGAAAATTGATAAGATTAACAACATTAACAAAATTTCTAGAAGGATCTTAAGGATCATTCTTCGTTAAATGAATATTTGACTAGGCATATACAAAAGAACAGGACGACCTGGTGGCATAGTCATTACAAACTGGGCAGCCATCCCTGGTGGCGTAGTGGTTACACATTGGGCCGCAAACTACTTGGTCAGCATATGAAAATTACCAGTCGCTCTTTGGGAGAAAAATGGAGCTTTCTACTCCCATAGAGAGTTACAGTCTCAGGAACTCATATAGGCAACTGGACCCTGCACTATAAGGGTCGCCAGGAGTCAGAATCAACTTGGTGACAGTGAGTTTGGTTTTTTGAGTGGTTAGGTGTAACCTAACAGCAACTCAGCAGTTAGGAGATGTAACTCAGCAGTTATCTAGTGATGTGATTTGACAGTTAAGTGATGATGTCATTGGACAATCAGGCAATGGTGTAGTCATCCTCCATTTTATGATCTGATGTGATCATCTTCCCTTTTTTTGCGTAATGCTGATTTTCACACTACGGTCTAGTCTTTGGAACTTAACGATATCAATAAGTGGGCATATGTTTGCCATAGAAAACTTTCATGTTTCTGCTTAGATAAAATCAGTTTAGTTTTCACAATTTGGAGACTTAAACAACTTAGAGAACATTTAATTCTTTCTGAGGTTGCTTGTTAAATTCATTTAGTTTCATTTGGGGTTCCCTTCTGCTTTCTTAAATCATAAACCAAGACCTAGTGGCATTGAGTTGATTCAAACTCATGTATCAGAATAAAAGTACAGTCGATTTAGTGTTTAAAGGCTGTATACTCAAACAGTAGACTTCCAAGAAGAAGCACCACTAGGTGGATTCAAACCTCCAACTCTTAGGTTCATACCCTTGAGTAAAAGTAAACTGTACCACCTGGGGTCACTGGTAGCAAAACAAACAAACAAAATTCACTGCATGGAGTAAATTCTGACTCCTAGCCATGCTATAGAGGCCTTGTGAGTTTCTGAGACTGTAACTCTTTACAGGAGTAGAAAGCCTCCTCTTTCTCCAAAAGATCAACTGGTGGTTTCAAACTGCTGACCTTGCACCTTTGTTTCAGAGCTGTGTGGGCTTCAGACCGGCAACCTGAAAGCACATATCTTTGGAGAAACATTGGGCTATTTAACTAGCTTGATTCTGTTGAAGAGACAGGAAAACCTAAGGGGGGAAAAAAATAACAAAACCAAACAAAAAACTTGGCACTTCACAGTACACTTTTAAATTGCTCCTATTTCCATTTTCACTCACTTCTTTTACCCACCCGGGAAATAGGTATATCATCCTACTTGTACACCCCAAGAGACCTAGACATACAAAAGATAAGTTTTCTTATTGTTGGTAAACATGGGAGCCAAGATTTTGACCTCCTAGTGTCTCTTTTTGCATTGAATTCCTTTCTCAAGGAATTTCTTTTCCCTTAGCCCCCAATTTTGTACTATGAAACCTGTGGACACCCCTTGATTTCAGACAGCTCATTGGGGTCTTCGCTTTGATGTTCACTGGTTTTCTGTAAGTCAAGTGCTTGTCAAGGGGTGGGAGATACAGAGACAGCCTTGAGGAGGCAGGTCAGAATTTGACTCCTGTAAGCAGAGAGAGGGTGATAGTAGCAGGCCTTTGTGCCTGGTAATGGTGAGAGCAGAGAAGAGCTTGAGAAAGACTGCTTTTAAGTGGGCTGGACCTCACCATAGAGCAAAGAGGCAAGGCCTCTTTTCATTGTAGCTGAGGGTTTTTTGGTTTTTTTCTTCTTTCTTTTCTTTTTTGATACAGCAGGGGTTTTTTTTTTCTTCTGAGGGTCCAGAGAACTGAAAGCATCCAGGAATAATAGGAGAGAATTCTTAGGTTAAGAGAGCCCCTTTGTCTTTGCCTTACTGCCCTTAGACAGTCACTGGAAGCCCTGCCCCCCAGTTGAGGGGAGCTGAAGGCTGGAGGGCAGTGATAGAAGAAGTATGGCCATCAGAGAGAGGTTGCCTAGTGTTTCCCCTTTTCCAACCCTCACTCCCTTATTTACAAAGTTTGGGATTAAGGGCTCTTCAAAGCCTCTGGATTTCTTCCATCTGGTTTCCACTCCCCCACCTGGGCGGGGGTGGGGGGGTGGGGGCGGGGAGAGAACTACATTTTGCAGGCAGATGGTGAGTTTTATCAACTAGATGGTCCTGACCATTTGAAATCCAAATGTAATATGTGATGAAGCCACAGAAAGCAAACCATCTTTGACTCTTTCCCCCTTGTCATGGCTTTGTTTAAAGTATGTGGTTTAAAATAGGTGTATCACCTGAGGTGAGTGCAGGTCCCCAGGCTTCCGTGCAATGGCAATCCGAAAGGAAAGTCCAGATAATCTGGTGGGTTTTTTCCTTGCAGAGGAAAACAGCGAGGTGTTTCCTGCAATTCCTGATAGAAAAAGCTGCACCCACCTGGGCTTTCTGTGGGAGCGTTCTACCTACAGAGCCCTAAGAAATGATCACGATTTGCTTATTTCCCAGCACTTGTGTTTTACACTGCAAATGCTTTTTACTTTTCAGTTCATCAGTGGTTCTCAAAATTCTGAGGTGCACATCAGCCACGTTCATGGAACTCCTTACTCCGCAAAAGGACCTCTGCCCAAAGGGGGTGGGGGGGAATAGCCTAGCAATCCACAAACCACCAGAGGATGAATGGGGATGTGCTGAGTGTGATCCTGACTAGAGCCATCCAGAGTCGTAACTAATTCATGGTGGCAGACACAAATCAATTGATATAGTCATCTTATGGGCACCGTGCCTTTAGGCTACCATCCCAGGGCCTTCAGGGGAGTGGGACAGGGTCGCCATCTTAAAGGGACATTGATGTTACTTTGGCCCAGGGATTTTGTCTGGGGTTTGGATTCTGGGTTCTGGTTTACTTCTCCTGGGTCTCCCTGCCACCCCTTCAGACTCTCTGTACCTACTGTGATGTAGGGCAGGCACTCAGAAAGCATGGTGACCACTGACCTGCTGTCCCAGCCTGCTTGTGCTTCACTGATGGCCTCCCATTCGGTTACCTCCCTCATCCCCTACCACCGAGTTAAGGCCAACCCAGAGCGACACTCTAGGACAGAATAGAACTGCCCCTGTGGGTTTCTGTGACTGCAACTCTGTGCAAGAGTAGAAAGCCTCTTCTTTCTCCTGAGAAGCAGCTGGTGGTTCAAACTGCTGACCTTGTGGATCGCAGGACACCTTGTAACCACTGTGCCACCAGGGCTCTTAGTCAAGTTCATTGCGAGCACACCAGGGTAGAAGAAGGTCTGGATTTCTGAAAGACATGCTGAGCCAAAGCCCATAAGCCCCTTCCCAGTCCATGGAACCTCGGAGCCCTGATGGCATAGGTAGAATTTGGCTGTGATCCTCAAGGTCAGCAGTTCAAAACCACCAGCTGCTCCAAGGGGGGAAACAGGAAGCTGTCTACTCTCTTAAAGAGTTACAGTTTTGGAAACCCACAGGGACAGTTCTACCCTATCCCTCCAGGGTCACTGTGAGTCAGCATGGACTCCATAGCAGCAAGTTTGAGTTTGGGGTCTTCCCATAGTACATGAGTGCCACACTTATTCTGCACCCTCCCCCCAACCCCCACCCCTCAAAAAGCAAGTGTTGTCATTTGTGACGGGGAAATGAGACTGGCAGCTTTTGCCCATCAATTCAGCCATATTCTGTGAAGAGATTTGGGAATAAGTCCTTAGAGGAGTGGTTCTCAACCTGTGGGTCACAGCGCCTTTCATGGGGGTCGCCCGATTCATAACATTAGCAAAATGACAGTGAAGTAGCAACGAAAATAATGTGATGGTTGGGGTCACCACAACATGAGGAGTTGTATTAAAGGGCCCAGGTATTAGGAAGGTTGAGAACTGCTGTCTTAGATCCTAGCTTGCCAATGAAAGAGCTTCTTCACATATCTACCAAAAAAAAAAAAAAAAGGAGAAGACGATGATGAAGAAGAAAGAAAAGGAGCAGTTCAGGGACCCGTCACCCTGATTTGTGTAAGCCATGGGAGGGCAATTCCAAAAGGCCTCACAAGCCTGTCTCCTCTCTGTGCCCTTTGATATGTGACATGCAGTTCTCTTCTCCACCCCCCTTCATTCTTTTCTTCTTTTGTGGCCCTTGAAAAAAATGCTTAAACAGAACATACACTGACTTGGGGGGAAGGCTCTCCAATTTACCGCTCTCCATCTATGTGGCCTTGGTCAAGTCTCGTAACTTCTCTGAGTGTCGGTTAGAAAATAGCTGTTCATCTTAGTGATTTGGAAAGCACTGACTCCTTAGGAGGCCTGCTGGCTTAGTGGGCTATGTACTGAGATGCTAACCGCAAGGGCAAGAGTTGGAACTTACCAGTTGCTGTAGGGGAGAAAGATAAGGCTGTCTGCTTCATTAAGGCTGAATGTCTGCAAAACCCAAAAGGCAGTTCTACTCCGCCCCAGCAGGTTGCTGTGAGTCAGAATGGAGTTGATAGCGCTGAGCAGCAGTGCTCTCTAGGGTTCCTTGAAAAGCATCACCTTCCAGTGACCCGGGTATTGTGTGGAGCTCAGAGGAGAAAGGTAATAAAATCTGAGTGGAGCAGCTGGTGGCTGGTGGTTTTGAACTGCTGACTGTGTGGTGAGCAGCCAACACGAAACCACTAGTCCATCAGGGCGCCTAGCTCAAGTTTATCCTATCATTTTATCTCCAGGTTTCAAGGGACCTCACCTCAGTTGCCAAGCTGCTCACCTCCTTTCAGATACATCCCATTCAATCAGAATTAGGACTCTTCTATTGCAGCCTGATTAGAAGCATGTTGATTTTTTTTCAGGATTGTCTGGTTAAAACATTTTTTTGGACTAATGAAAATGTGACTGATAAAATGGCAGCACCCTCTTTTCTCTTGTCCCCATCCCTTCTCTGCATGGTGGCGGAGCCCTTTTCCTTCATTGGCATTCATACTTGTAGAAAGGTGGGAGACCAGGATTTGGGGTCCCTTCTCCTTTAAGAAGAGCAATAACAGCTGTTTCTGGGGGTGACAAGGTCAGACAGAGAGAAGAGAGGATGCACCAATGAGAACTGTACACCTACACTTTCAAGTCATGGCCTTTGGACCAATCATAATACCACCCTTACTGAAACCCCACCCCCAGTCTATTTTAAGAATGATTGTACCTGTGCTTTTCTTCAAAGCCAAGTAGTTGCCAATGGGGTTGTAGCCTTGGGGAGGAGCAGAGGAGGAGGGATGGTAAGTACATTCAGTACTTGTAGGCATCAAGTTCTTTTCTCTGATGATCTGATGCAAGGAAGGCCTGTGTGAGTCAAATTAATGTTGGGAAAGAGAAAGAGAGAGAGAAAGGAAACAAAACCACACCAGACTAGAGAGAGAATGGTGCATGAGATGATCAGAGTGTGTTCCTTTTGTTCTCGGGGCTTTTGTGTATTTTCCCAATGTGTCCAAATAACATGCCCGCTCCTCGCTTTCTAACCAGAAAGAAAATGGCATTGAAGTAGAAACCCAACCATAGCCCTTTCTCATCACCAGGAGAAAATAGTACTTGTGTGAATGGGGGAAATCAACGCAGGTGTGCTTTGATTTTCCTTATTAATCAATGTCACAGTCAATGTGTGTGTCGTTTTCGTAACTAATGCACACACCCATGTAACACACATAGCAGAGCTAAGAAGATAACTAATATATGAGGGGATGGCATGGTTGGCAAAAATGGATATTGCTTGCATTGTATTGCATGAATAGAATGACCCACACTCACACACACACTCGAGTGGTAACAGCAGTCACCATTTCCTGGCTTCCGATGGGTGTAGGCCTTACGCTTCTTGCTGGGACTCTCGTTCTCCCTCTTCTCAGTAGTTACCGCGCTCTGGGATTTGCACAGTGGCTGCACATTGGGCTGTGATCTGCAAGGGCCACCATTTGAAACCACCAGCCACTCAGGAGAAAAAAAACAAAACAGGGCTTTTTACTCCTGGAAACAGTTAGGGGCTCAGAAACTCACAGAGGCAGTTCTACTCTATCCTATAGGGTTGCCATGAGCCAGTCTTGGATCAGGGGCAGTGAGTCGGGTACATAGTTTTAGAAAGCTTTAGAATATTCTAGAAAACAAGATGTCTGCAGTTTAGGAGAGCTGCAGTGAAGTTTTGCTTTGAAGAAAGAAGAGTCCCTTGGCAACAAAATAATTCTCCCCAAATGCTAATGAATTTGGCTGCACGGAGATTAATGATGGCCAAGTTTGGGCCTCAAAACAACACTTGGAATCGATGTCTCGAGGAACGTCTCGATTGTTGACATTGGGTTCCCATCATGAAATTGCTGTCCAAGAGACAGAATTCCGTACACTTGGCAGTTTTGCCTCAAAGCACAGCCCAAGACTGGATGAACAGGAATGCACAGGTCAAGGCAGAAGGGCATTTGGCAGCATTACTCATAGGAAGGCTGCCTACGATACTTTACCGAAAGAGCTCGCATTGCATTAAGCTCTGATGTTGCAGTCACTTGAAGGAATGAATAAACAGTAGGCCCACTGAAAGAACTCAGGCATGGGGGTGGAATCGGACACTTACGTAGCCCAGGTATTAACATCTTAGCCTATTTATTCGAGAGCATTTGGATTATTCTAGAACAATCTTGTTTCGAGTATATCTAGCTGCTTTCTCAGAATTTTTTTCTGTCTCCTAGAAATAACCCAACAGTGCAATTTCCCGGGTGGGTGTTGCAGGATCAGAGATGGTTAAAGGTAGAAGGGCCTTTAGAGGGCAGCTACTTCAACCCTTTGCTGGTGGAACTAGTGTGCCTTTGATATACCTTTTTTTGTTTTTCAGGCAACAGAAGCAGTTCCAGGAGAAATGGATGCTGTCAAAAACCCCAAGGAGACAGAGCAGACGTCTTCTTACGCTGCACTGGATTGTCCAGGTCAGGCGTCTCAGCCAGCATCTGCAACACCAGCCACTGTAGACAAGACCACAAAAATGGAAGAGACTTATTACTTGTCCAGTCAGAAATTTCGTGAGGAGAATAAAGGGAAGAAAAAAGTATCTTTTCCCCACCTCCATGAAAAAGAAGAAGAGCCGAAGTTAAGAGAGAGAAAGATAAATATTCCAAAGGGCACAAGAGCCACAAGTTCTGCCTCCTGTGAGCTATCTCACTTGGCTCTCTGCACTCAAGCCAGTTGTAAGACCACCGAAGGTCGTGCTCCTTGTACCAAGGAGTCACCAAGTGGAAGATGCCATCACCGAAGGGGTGACCCGAGGCAGAAACCAGCGGGCAAAACATCTCTCAAGGTTCGCCCAACCCTTTTAAAGGCAGAACTGGAAGACCTGAACAAGAAATACAAGAAAATCGAAGAAGAATTCGAAAATGCCGAACGAGAGCTTTTGAATGCTAAACAGGAAGCCCCCAAGAAACACCTGAATTTTCTAGAAACAAGGGCGGTGACTTCGAAGAAAGACTTTGAGCTCCAGGCTTTGAGAAATGACCTGTCCAAAAAAGCAACTACTGTCAAGACCTTATCCAAAGAGCTACAGCAAGCCCAAGAGGTCATCCACAAGCTGCACCTGGAGAACCGCAATTTAAAAGAAATGGTGAAGAACCTAAAGCAGCGAAACGAGGCAAGCAACACCCTCCTCCAAGAGGAGATGAAGCTGTATTATGAATTAGAAATAGAAAAGATTCGAGGGGAGCTGAACGCCATCAAGAGCGAACTGAAAATGGAGAAGACCCTGCAAGCAAGGAACAACAGGGCCCTGGAACTGCTGCGAACCCACTTTACCTCAGGAAGGCCAACCAGTGCCCTTGGCCCAAATCCAGGGAATACTTCTGCAAACCCTACAAAATGAATTAAACAATAAATAAAGCCTTCCATTAGGCCAGTCCTGGAGCAAAAGCAGTGTGGGTTGTGCTTTCTTTAGGATACTCCTGGTAGGAGCCTGGGTGGCACAGTGGAGTACGCATTGGGGTGCTAACCACAAGGTCAGTAGTTCAAAACCACCAGCCATTTCTATGGAAGAAAGGAGAGACTTTCTGTTCCCATAAAGATCAAAAGTCTTGGAAACCCAAGGGGGCAGTTCCACTCTGTCCTGCAGGGCTGTGAGTCTCGATGAAAGTGAGTTTCATTTGAGTGTTTAAGGTGTGTCACAGGGTGGCGTGAGACTTCCTATGGGTAAAACCTAGCGCTGTGAACTTTAAAGCTGCTGACTCTCTCTCTCTCTCTCTCTCTCTCTCTCTCTCTCTCTCTCTCTCTCTCTCTCTCTCTCTCTCTCTCTCTCTCTCTCTCTCTCTCTCTCTTCCCTTTGCTTGCTTTTTGCTGCTTGGGTTTTTGTTTTGTTTTCCTAATGCAGCTCTTGCCAGTGTCCAAATAGAAATTAAGCTTGGGGTGGGGAAATGGAGAGAGTGGAAATGTAAAAGTCTACCTTTCACCCAAAGATATGTAGCGATTCATCAAATCATTTCTGAACTAAAACCGTAGTGATTTTGTGCTCTTTGAAGTATGCTGTCCTGGCACATGCATATCCTTCGATCTGTGTGCCCATTGATGTTAAAAACAACAAAATTGATGTCTGTAAGCATAACATTGCCTCTTGGGTGAGTCGCCTGGTGACAAACTCCATGGGACACCAAAAGACTTACCTGCTTTTGTGAGGGTCTTCACTTAAATTTGACACTTATAAACCGCGTAGGGAAAACTGCCGAGGTTTCTTCTCCCTGCTGTTGTCCCATGATTTCTCCTTTGACCTCGCCACCCTTCCCAGGGACTAGACCTTTGAGAGGAGCCCCAGGTTTTGTCCGCAGTGACTTCTGCATTGACTCATGTTGGCCAGCAAGGGGCGCTGTGTATACAGTTCTTCCAAAAGTCAAACTCCACACCCACCCCACCACCCACCCCACCCCCGGCCAAGGAACCAAGCTGTAGGACAGAGTGGAACTGACCCTTGTGGGTTTCTGAGGCTGTACATCTTTACTGGAATAGAAAATCAAGCCTAGGGGAATGGGTAGGTTTCCTGAAACCGAGTACATCTCCATGGGGGAAGCTTGTGAGCTGGCTTGATAAACCAGCCCTACAAGGGGCCCGGACAATGCCAATTGATTGTATAGTTCTACAAAGTAGAAACAGACTAGCCCATCCTTTGGGGAAATAAATGCCGGGCCAACTGATTTTCTGCATCTGTTTGCATCAATCGGTAAGATTGGTCATCGGAGTGCTGGTATTTTAAGGCCAGCAAATCAAGTGTAATTGTAGCTACATTTAGGAGAGTTTAAAGTCTTCCCCCGATGGGAGTCCAGACAGCCGGGTTCTAACACCAAGTCTGGCATTTCCTAGCTAATAAACTTTCTTGGCTCAAATTCCCTCATCCATCCAGCTCAGCATCAAGAGGCACTTCTGTTCCAACCTTCTGAGATTTCTGCCTAGTGATTTTATTTGCAAGCCTAACAGTTCCCTGGTGAGGCAGGAAAATACCTAGGGTTCTTGGATGCATTTGGTTCTAATACACTGGGGGGACTTGCTTCCCAGACCCCATTTTCAAAGGAGATAGAAATGGGTTGTTTGGGTTTATTTTCCTTAAAAAGAAATATTTTGGGCATTTTGAAATCTTGTGTCAATAATAAGTCAGGAAAGGGTGTGAATTCGTATCTTGCTTGTATGGTCTCTTGTTTCCTCTTTCTGCACTGAGGCAGGCACTGAATACAGACTGCCTGGAAACTGAGCCGGGCTGGCCTAACCTGGGAACTTGGCCTTAACTGGAAGATGCTCATCTTTGGAATTTTCCTAACAAATGTCTCTCCCCCTCCTCCCTTTCACAATGGTTTCCCAGCAAGAGTTCAGGCACTGCAGCAAACTAAAAACTCTCCACCCTAATTGACCCTCATAATGCCCTTAAAGACAATGTGTTCTGTTCTCTGTGATGCACCATGAACTCCACCCCCTTCCCTGACTACTCCTGTGCAGAACTGCTTCCAAAATTAGGTTCCCTGCCACCAAATCAACTCTGGCTCATAGCAGCCCTCTAGGGCAGGGTAGAACGCCACCAAGTCAACTCTGGCTCATAGCAGCCCTCTAGGGCAGGGTAGAACTGCCCGTGTGGGTTTCCCAAACTGTAAATGCAGGAGCAGACAAAATCTCCAAATAAAACTCACTGCCATCGAGTTGATTGAGACTCAAGGTGACCCTATAGGTCAAAGTAGAACTGCCCCTGTGGGTTTCCGAGATTAACTTTACTGGAGTAGAAAGCCACATAGTGGCTAGTAGGTTTGAAATGCTGACCTTGTGGTTACCAGCCCACAAGAAATTACTACAGCACCAGGGCTCCTTATGGGAGCAGATAGCCTCATCTTTCACCCCTGGAGCAGTTGCTGGATTCCAGCTAGCTGCTGACCTTGGAGTCATATAATCCACTGCGTCACCAGGGCTGAATGTCTAAAATAGCTCATCAATTGTACATGAACTCTATGATAATTAGTCTGTCAGTATATTGTAATTTTTCAAGAGGCACTTTCAGTCCAGGAGAATGTTTATCAACCAATCGTGTGTGTGTGTGTGTGTGTGTCCCTCCTTAGCATGCTTGGGGTCAGGAGAGAGGCTTGTGGCAGAGGTGATCCAGAGCAGACAAATGTGGGGCTCAAACCACCTCCAGAATTGGGATTTGTATTTCTTAGGATGGGTTTAGAACACAGATTCTGTTTTTTTTTTGTTTTGTTTTAAATTTATTTATTTATTTATTTTAACAATTTATTGGGGCTGATACAATTCTTTTCACAGTTCATACATATACATACATCAATTGTATAAAGCACATCTGTACAGTCTTTGCCCTAATCATTTTTTTCTCTTTTCTTCTTTTACATTTTATTAGGGACTCAAACAACTCTTACCACAATCCATACATATACATACATCAATTGTATAAAGCACATCCATACATTCCCTGCCCCAATCATTCTCAAGGCATTTGCTCTCCACTTAAGCCCCTTGCATCAGGTCCAGATTCTGTTTTAAAATAATAGTTTAATTGATGTAAAATTCACATCCCATACATTTCCAGTTAAGTTGCTTTTATTTATTTATTTAGTTTTGTTTTAATCATTTTATTAGGGGCTTATACAACAATTATCACAATCCATACATACATCAATTGTGTAGAATACATTTGTACATTTATTGCCATCATCATTCTCAAAACATCCGCTCTCCTCCTAAGCCCCTGGCATCATCTCCTCATTCTTCCCCTCCCTCCCTGCTCCTGCCTCCCTCATGAACACTTGATAGTTTACAAATTATTATTTTGTCATATCTTGCCCTGTCATCTCCCTTTTCTGTTGTCCATCCCCCAGGGAGGAGGTCACATGCAGATCCTTGTAATTGTTTCCCCCTTTCCAACCCACCCTCCCTCCACCCTCCCAGTATCACCACTCTCACCACTGGTCCTGAAGGGATCATCTGTTCTGGATTCCCTGTGTTTCCAGTTCCTATCTGTACCAGTGTATGTCCTCTGGTTTAGCCAGATTTGTAAGGTAGAATTAGGGTCATGATAGTGGTTGGGGAGGAAGAATTTAGGAACTAGAGGAAAATTGTATGTTTCATCGTTGCTACATTGCACCCTGACTGGCTCGTTTGCCCCCCTCCCCCAAGACCCTTCTGTAAGGGGATATCAAGTGGTCTACAAATGGGCTTTGGGTCTCCATTCCGCATTCCCTCATTCACAATGATATGATTTTTTTGTTCTTTTGATGACTGATACCTGATCTTTCGACACCTTGTGATTGCACAGGGTGGTTTCCATTTTCCATGTGGGCTTTGTTGCTTCTGAGCTAGATGGCCGCTTATTTACCATCAAGCCTTTAAGACCCTACACACTGTCTTTTGATAGCTGGGCACCATCAGTTTTCTTCATCACAGTTGCTTATGCACCTATTTTTCTTCAGCATTCCTATCAGGGAGGTGAGTACACGATATAATTTTTTGTTCTTTGATGCCTGATAACTGATCCCTTTCAGCACCTTGTGCTCACTCAGGCTGGTGTGTTTCTTCCATGTAGGCTTCGTTGCTTCTGAGCTAGATGGCCGCTTGTTTACCTTCAAGTCTTTAAGAGCCCAGATACTATATCTTTTGATAGCCAGGCACCATCAGCTTTCCTCACCATATTTGCTTATGCACCCACTTTGTCTTCAGCGATCTTGCCATGAAGGTGAGCATCATATAATGCCAATTTAGTAGAACAAAGTATTCTTGCAATGAGGGAGTACTTGAGTGGAGGCCCAATGTCCATCTGCTACCTTAATACTATACCTATAAATATATGCACATAGATCTATTTCCCCATCCTAATATATAAATATATTTACATATGTGCATGCCTTTATTTAGGCGTCTATAAATGCCTTTTGCATCCTACCTCTTTCCTCTATTTCCTTTGACTTTCCTCTTGTCCCACTATCATGCTCAGACTTCATTTGGGTTTCGATAATTCCTCTTGGTTACATTACCCTTGATCGTGCCCTACCAGGCCTCCTATACCCTCCTCACCACCGATTTGTATGATTTGTTGTTTCTTTGTCCCTGGGTTTGTTAACACCACAACCTTTCCCCCCACCTCCCCATCTGCCATGTCTCCCCGGAACTGTTGGTCCTGTTGTTAGCTCCTCCAGATTGTTCATCCAGCCTATTTTATTTAGACAGACCTGCAGAGATAATAACATGCACAAAAACAAGACAGAGCAAAACCAAGCAACAATGTACAGCAAAATAAGAACAACAACAAACCACTGACAAAAAAGCAAAACACAACACAACACGAGAGAAAAGCTTGTCGTTGCTTCAAGAAATGTTTCTTGGACTTTAGGAGGGTTTCCCAGTCCAATCCGTTGGGGCACCACACCCTGCCCCCAAAGTCCACCTTTGCCATTCCCTGGGGACCTTGCTGCTCCGTTCCCTTGCTGTTCTGTTGCACCCCTTAGTGTTTTGCCTCAGTGTGGCGGGATCAGTTTGGGCGCAATTCCCACACTGTGTCTCCATTGTTGTCCCCTGTAGGGCTATGTGTCAGTGAGGGACCTTGTGTCTCATAGGGGGGTCAGCCATGTGGTCTTCTCTGTAGACTGGCTTCTCTGAGCGGGAACATCATCCCCAAGGCCTGGTGGGCCAGGTTGGGCTCCACGCTCTTCTCGTTCCCCTTCATCTGCTCCCCTGTGCTCCTATTAGATATGTCCCCTCCCAGACCTGCAGATTCAGTGCCGTCCTCTGACATAAATTCTTCTGTGGGGGAGGTGCCAGTGTCCACATAGTTGGAATTGGGGCCAGCCCCCCATCCTCTCCACTGATTCCCTACTCCACGCCGGCATGCTGCATTCACATCTTGAAGCACTGGGTTGAAGTCTGGTCCTTCTTTCCCTGTGAAGATATAAACAATACCCTCCCCATGGGTGGGTTAGTGCCCTGTGTCCCCACTACCCATTATTTTAAAAATTATTTAAAATTTATTTTTCCCTTTCCCCACCTCCTTTTTAGTTGGCTACCATATGTATCCCTGTATTTGGTCTGATCCATGCCATACTACCTGGTCCTCACCCCAGGAATGTTTGTATACAGGAGCTTTTTCCCTATGCCCCTTTTGCATATATATATTTTTAAAGCTTACCTCAGCGGACTCATGTTGTACTTGTCCTTTTGTGCTTGGCTTACTTCGTGTAGCATGGTTTCCTCCAGTTCTTCCCATGCAGCGATGTGCTTCATACATTCATCACTGCTTTTCATTGTATGTATGTAGCAGTTTTTTATTAATAAATCTTTTTATTGGGGCTCATACAGCTCTTATCACAATCCATACATACATCAATTGAGCAAAGCACCCTTATACATTCGTTGCACTCGTCATTCTCAAAATTCGCTTTCCTCTTGGGTTCCGGGAATCAGCTCAGTTTCCTTTTTTTCCCCTCTCTCCCCACTCCCCTCTTCCCCCTGCTCTCTTAATAGTTTATAAATAATTATTTTATCTTATCTTACACTGCCAGGCATCTCCCCTCACCCACCTTCCCATTGCCCATCTCCCAGAGAGGAGGTTACACATAGATCTCCAAGATCGGTTCTCCCTTTCTACACCCCTTCCCTCCCGGTGTCGCCACTCCCACCACTGGTGTTGAGGGGTTCATCCGTCCTAGATTCCCTGTGTTTCCAGATCCCTACTGCACCACTGTACATCCTCTGGTCTAACTAGGTCCGCAAGGTAGAATTGGGGTCATGATAATTGGGAGGGGAGGAAGTGTTCAAGAACTAGAGGAAGGTTTTGAGTTTCATTGTTGCTACACTGAACCCGGAGTGGCTCATTTCCTCCACAATACCCCTCTGCACAGTTTTTAATCCACTTGTGTGTTGATGGAAATTTGGGTTGTTTCCAACTCCTTGTCATTGTAAACTGTGCCGCAATGAACATTGGAGCAGAGATGTCTGGCCTTGGTTTGTTTCTTGCCTCTTCAGGGTATATGCCAGTAGGGGGATTGCTGGGTTGTATGGTAACTGAATTTACATCTGTTTTAGATATTGCCAGATCGATTTCCAGAGTGGCTGTACATACTTACATGTCCACCAGCAGTGGATGAGAGTTCCTGTCTCTCCACAGCCCCCTCCAGCGCTTGTTGCTTTCTGATTTTTTGAATTGGGCTACCTTTGAGGGTGTTAGGTGGTACCTCATTGTTGTTTTAATTTGCATTTCTCTTATATCTAAAGATCGGGACATTATCTCATATGTTTGTTGACCATTCAGATTTCTGCCCCTGTAAAATTTCTGTTCAGGTCCTTTGCCCACCTCTGATATGGGCAATTGGTTTTTTTTTCTTTTTGGAAGCTAGCAGAGTATAGTAGATTTCAGTAATAAGGCCTTTGTCTGATGTGTCATTGCTAAAGATGTTTTCCCAGTCTGTGGACTCTCTTACTACTCTCTTGGTGAATTCTGTAGATGTACACAGGTATTTTATCTTCAGTATATCCTGTTTGTCAATTTGTGCCTCCTCTGTGTTTGTGCCATTCCCTGTTTCTGATAACCTATGTATTCCCTGTGCCAAAGTTCTCAAGTTAGTCCCAATCCCCTCATTGATGGCCCTAATAATTTGGGGTTTAACTTCAAGGTCTTTGATCTACCTTGAGTTTAGTCTTGTGCACGGAGTGAGATAAAGGTCTTGCTTCATTTTTCTGCAGATAAATAGCCAATTTTTCCAGCACCACTTGTTAAAGAGGGCATCTGCTTCCCATTGGATATTTTTTGGGCCCTTATCAAAGATCAGTAGTTGTCTGTATGCTGATGATTTCTGGGTTTTCAGTTATTTTCCATTGGTCTGAGTATCTGTCATTATACCAATACCATGTGTTTTTGACCATTGTGGCTGTATAATATGTACTGCAGTAAAGTAAAGCAAGCCCACCCACTGTGTCCTTCTTGAGGAGTTCTCTGCTAATTCTGGGCTTCTTCCCTCTCCATATGAAGTTGGTAATCAGTTTTTCCATTTCCTTGAAGAAAGATAAGGATAATTGTATCGGGATTGCAATAAACTTATATAATGCCTTAGGCAGAACTGACACCTTGACTATATTGAGTCTTCCAATCCACGAGCATTGGATATTCTTCCATTTGTTGTGGTCACTCTTGCTTTCTTGTAATAGTGTTCTGTAGTTTTCCCCATATAGTCCTTTTGTTCTGTTAGTCAGGTATATCCCTAGATATTTCAATTTGTGTTTGCCTATTGTGAAGGGTACCACCTTTTTTATCTCCTGTGGTCTTATCTGATGTGTATAGCAGTCCGATGGACTTCTGTTTGTTGATCTTGTATCCTGCCACTCTGCCAACCTCCTCTATTGCTTACAGTACTCCCCTTGTGGAGAATTTGGGATTTTCCATATATAAAAGCATACGATCTGCAAAGAACGATAGTTTCACCTCTTCCTTCCCTAGATGAATACCTTTGATGTCACTTCTTTGCCTTATGCTGTTAGCTAAAACCTCCAGCACGATATTATGTAAGAGTGGGGACAAGGGACATCCTTGTTTGGTTTCCCTTTTTCAGTGGGATTGTGTTATTCTTTTCTCCATTGACTACCACGTTGGCTGTTGCTTTTTCATATATAGCTTGTATTGTCTTGAGAAATTTTCCTTCCATTCCTATCTTCTCAAGTGTCTTAAACAGGAATTGGTGCTGGATATTGTCGAATGTTTTTTCTGCATCTATCGATATTATCATGTGGTTCTTATATTTTTTGATGTCAATGTGGCGAATGATACTAATGGTCTTTCGTATGTTGAACCATCCCTGCATTTCTGGTGGGAATCCCACTTGGTCATGGTGAATTATTTGTTTTATATACTTTTGTATTCTGTTGGATAGTATTTTATTAAGGATTTTTGCATCAATGTTCATTAGGGATATTGATCTGTAGTTCTCGATTCTTGTGGGATCCTTGCCAGGTTTTGGTATCAGAGTTATATTAGCTTCATAGAAGGAGTTCTGGAGTTTGTCGTCTTTTTCTATGTTCTGGAAGAGTTTGTGTAGGATTGGTGTTAGTTCTTCCCTAAATGCTTGGTAGAATTCTCCAGTGAAGCCATCTGGTCTGCGAGATTTTTTTGTTGGTAATCCCAACTATCCTGATCCCAATTTTACCTTACATATCTGGCTAGACCAGAGGATGTACACTGGAACAGATAGGAACTGGAAACACAGGGAATCCAGGACAGATGCTCCCTTCAGGACCACTGGTGAGAGTGGCGGTATTGGGAGGGTAGAGGGAAGATGGGAGGAGAAACAGGGAACCGGTTGCGAGGATCTACATATACCCTCTTCCCTGGGAGACAGACAATAGAAAAGTTGGTGAAGGGAGACGTCAGACAATGTAAGATATGACAAAATAATAATAATTTATAAATTATCAATGGTTCATGAGGGAGGGAGTGGTGGGTAGGGAAGGGGAAATGAGGAGCTGATACTAAGGGCTTAAGTAGAAAGCAAATGTTTTGAGAATGATGGTGGCAACAAATGTACAAATGTGCTTGACACAATGGATGTATGTATGGATTGTAATAAGAGTTGTAAGAGCCCCAAATAAAATGATTTAAAAAGAAAAAAGAGGCAATTGTATGAATAGAGCAAGGGAATACTCCATGGTTTGAAATCATGAAAGGTGTGTGTCAAGGGTGTAGTATCATCTCATCACACTTGTACAATCTGTATGCTGATCAAATAATCAGAAAATCTGGATTATATGGAGAAAAATGAAGCAACAGTTTTGGAGGAAGGTTTGTTAACATCCTGAAATATGCAAATTATATGACCTTGCTTGTTGACTGTGAGGAGGACTTGAAACACTTGCTGATGAAGATCAAGAATTGCAGCCTTCATTGTGGATTACAACTCAATGTAAAGAAGACCCAAATTCTCACAATTGGACCAATAGATAACATCATGATATAACAGCAATGAAAGCATGAAACACAGCATGACATGGAAGGATCTGTAAAACATTATGCTGAGTGAAGTTATTGTATGAGTCTACTACTATAAAGAAAAACACTCAATTAAACAAATCTTAGATACCCATTCCCAATCAAAAGGGCAGAAAGTCTGCCTACTGGCCATGAACCTAACTTCACTCCCCTTATGGGCACTTCATAAGAATCACCTCAGAAGACATGACCTCACATTGGCTGGGGTCACTCCTTCAAGAAGTGGGGAAAGGGAGAAGACCAACCACTTGATACCATACAACACAGAAATGAGAGGAGAACCTTCCTGGAAAGTCAGGTTCAGACCAAGGGAGCATCGACATTTCATAAGAGGCACTGACCTTTCTGTTGGTGGATATGGCAGGTCAATGAGGAGGAGCTACCTCATATTAGGAAGGGATGATAAACACTAATTGCAGGACACTTAAGGGGAGAATAAATCCGATTTTATGTTTCTGGGTAGACACTACAAACATCCTCCACCCAACATTCAGGCCTTACACTCTGCCTTCACAGATAACATGGAATCCCCCAAGGGCCCCACCAGAAGGACTCTACATGGAAAACTGACTAACAAACTGGGCCCACCCTCAAAACTACCTGTGCCTTTGGACTTAGGACTGAAATACTCTGATGGGAGAGGAAGCAAAGGGGGCCACCCCAAGACAGTGGAAATGGCAGTCATTGGACCTTTGGTGTGACCTCTGGCTTAGTGGGGGTCCAAAGAAAGGGGACTCAAATCCACCATATAAGTAGTACTTCAATGCTCTCTTTGCATTAATATGATGGGTTTAATCAGAGAGGCAAGATTCTGCACTTGTAAGAAATGATACAGGAAATGATCCCCTAGCACCAACCCTCATGCTCAGTGTAACTCAATCAATTAAGAAAACCTGTACAAAGCAGAAATTCATGGATTACAGCTCTCAGTTGAAATTTACTCATGTAAACTCATATCAACTGTACGTTAAATTCTATGTCACTGGAGAAATTATTGATGTTATCAATGCAATTGCCTTATACCCTAGGGGGATGATTGACAATGTTTTCCTTTTTTGTTTCTTTGCTTTTATGCCTTATGTTGGTTCATTTCTTTTTATTTTTTGTTGTTATTGTTGGCATTTTTTTCCCTCATAACATGACCTCTAAGGTAAACCAGAGTCATTCAGAGCCCATTGACAAGCAGATGGATTTTGGGCTCCCACTTAAGTCTAACCCCAATCCAGGAAGTTAATTCTTATAACATGGCCCTGCTCGATACTTGCCTTAATGAAGAGATCCCTGAAGATAAGGGTGCTATAGCC
Organism: Tenrec ecaudatus; assembly: GCF_050624435.1. Classification (NCBI taxonomy): domain Eukaryota; kingdom Metazoa; phylum Chordata; class Mammalia; order Afrosoricida; family Tenrecidae; genus Tenrec; species Tenrec ecaudatus. The sequence goes on from NC_134548.1 coordinate 149,442,843, forward strand.
AAGCGTGCTGAAGATGGTGCCTGGCTATCAATAGGAATAGTGCCTGGGGTCTTAAAGGCTTGTATTCAAACAAGCAGACATCTAAGTGACCCATCAACTAAGTCCACATGGAAGAAGCACAGCATCCTGTGTGATCCAAAGATGATGGTAACAAAATCCAAATATGATGTAGAGAAAAGCATCAGAGCTTAAATTATGAACACCCAATTTGTAGAAGGCTATGGAGGAAAGTGGGAACCCCCAATCCATCTGCAGAGGATCTAGTCTGATTGAGGTTCTGGTAGATCCCCTCTAGCCACAGGCAAGAGATTTGAACAGCTTTACTATCAGACAGGGATTATTATAAACTTGGTTATGGTGGATTGAACTGTGGTACAATTTGATACTTGGTCAGTTGACCTCCCTCTTGACCTAACCTGAATTTGCTCTATAATCCAATATTCTTTGCTTGTTCGAAGACAGAAATTGCTTCTCTGGGTTTTAAAATATTGTTGGTGATCTTATCTTTCTTCTTTTTAATCTTTATATTATTGTTGTTGTTTTTGTCTTTCTGTTTCATTTCATTTTTTGTTTTTTATTTTTCTTTTACATCTCCCAGTTTAGGAGTCACAGGAGTGGAATAGCAATGAGTGCAGGGAGGAAGAAAATGTTTTCAAATAGATCGTGGTAAAGATTGTACAACTCTTCTTGGTATTGTTGAGCTATTGAATTGTATGGTATGTGGATAAAGTGACAATAAAACTGTCCATAGAAATATACTAAACATAAAAGCAATTTAAATATGGAAGTGTGAGATATGTAAATATTATATCAAGCAAACTACTTAAAAAAAATGAAACCAAACTTTACCAATGGCTACCATGGTTGAAGGAGGAAGAGTTTTTGCTTAGGGAGCAGTGAGTTTATGCTAATTAATGGTGGCAGAATAATTTGGAGAGGGTATCCTCAATGGTTGTACAATACAGAGTATAATCAATGACACTGAATTATACATGAAGAAGTTGTTGAATTGGAGAGTGTTTTGTTATGTATACTTTTGCCATAACTAAAACAAATAATTATATATTTAAAAGACACACGTTCCTGCCAGGATAAAGAGACAGACAGAGAAGGTTGAAGTTGTCAGAGATTTCATCTTGCTTGGACCTACAATCAATGCTCATGGAAGCAGCAGTCAAGAGACCAGAAGATGGGTTGCAATGGGTGGCTGCTGCACAAACCCTCTTTAGAGTGGGGAACAGCAAGGATGGTTCTTTGAGGACTAAGGTGTGCTTGACCTAAGCCATGGTATTTTCAATCACCTTATATGCCTCTGAAGGTTGGACTTTGAATAAGGAAGACTGAAGAAAAACAGATGCATTTGAACTATGGTGCTGGTGAAGACTGTTGAAAATACCATGGACCACTGAAATACATGCAGATCATGGGGTGGGGGGGGAGTTCCACCAAAATGCTCCTTAGACGGGCAAGGATGGAAAGACTTTGTCTCACATATTTTGGACATGTTGTCAGGAAAGACCAGTCCCTGGAGATGGACATCAAGTTCGGTAGAGAGGCATCAAAAAAGAGAAAGATCCCCCAATGAGATGGTTTGACCCAGTGACTGCAGCAATGGGCTCAAGCTTAAGAACCATTGTGAGGATAGTATGGGACCGAGCTGCATTTTGTTCTGTATAAGATTGCTATGGGTTGGAAACCAGATGAATGTACCTAACAACAACAACAACAATAACATTATGTGCTAGTTTTAGTAAGTCAGTTTAGGTTCAGTCACTTTTGAGGTAATTAAACTTTCCCAAAGCCAACCTGGTTTATAATTACAATCTGGACTCAACTGAGGCCAGCCATCTTACAAATGATTGAGATGAACAAGGGAAATGCATCTCATTATGGGAAGAACCATACAGTTTCTATAGGTTTGTTAGTGGGAGAGTGGGTCAACAAGACAGACATAACTTCTCTTCCTAAGAATGAAAATTCTGTAAACTATAACTGTAACAAGTAAATGTAATCGAAAGATGTTGCCCCGTGGACAGGTCTCTGGAGAAAGCGCCAGACGATGAACGTGTGTAGCACCAATGGACCCCATTTAAAAACAACCAGGACTCTTTGATCAACACTCACCAGGGCCTGGAGAATCTGAAGCTTTTATAAGGAAAAATTATTTATTATCTCTTTGTCCAATAGCTAGTCCCCACCCTTGGATGCTTTCTCTCTGAAAATGTTTTCACGGAAAGTTAATTACTTTTTGAGAAAGAAAATCAAGTGATCTCGGGCCCATTTGTGGCTTGGAAGGTGGTAATGATACTGATACTCGATGATTTAAATGTTTGCCGTTTGATCCTGGCCTTGCTTGACCACCTGGTCAGCTTCACGGTGTTACAATACAGGACACACATTCCGTTCAGTTGTCACTTAAATGAGGCTTGAAAAAAAATCTATACTTCAGGATCACTTAATTTTCAAGAGCTCAGCTAAGGAGACAAAATATTTTCTTTAACACATACACACTTAAATTTTGACAAAAACCTTCCCTTGACATGTATCACAAAATCATGGACAAGCTGGGTGCTGCTTTGTGTATTCAACAATGTGGATCATGTTAGCACAGAGCCCGGGGACATATCTGGTTTTGAAGTAATCAGCCTTTTAAACCACATAATATACTTTTATGTGGCTGTAATAAGTACAAAAATATATTTGCATCTGACAGAATGGACTTTTCACCCATCAAACCTGAGTTATCTTCAATCTTGTCCTCTAGGTATATATTAAGGCATGTTGATAAACCAACTGCTGAGAGCAAAGTGACTCCGGTGCTTATGCTTGTGCCAAAACAGAGCCGAGGAAGTGTGACGCTATGGAGTTTTTCTAGTTGAACTCACTGGTAGAAGATGCTGAGATGGAGTCTGAGCTGGCAGAGGTTTACTAAGGATCAACACTTGTGAAGTAAAGTGGGGAGGGAGCAGACTTGGACTGAGGAGATATTGAAGAAGTGCCACGCAAGCTTGGCAAAGCCCCAGCATCCATGGCAGGGAGCTCTGGATGGAATGCTCTCTACCTGTCTCATTTACTGGGCCCTAATGGCTGAGTCTTTATGGTCCTGCCGAGCTCCATGACCAGGTGTGTGCTTTACACGTCAGGCTCAGCCTGAAGTATCTGCCTACTAGAGACCATCTGCTGGCTTTACTCCCCACCATTGGACAGTAAGTCTTCCTTTTAGGGAAACCTGCGTGGATATATATATATATATATATATATATATATATATATATATATATATATATATATATATAGTTTTATTGGCACTTCATCCACGTGTCATACAATTCAATAGTTTGATTATATCAAGAAGAGTTGCATGATTATCACCACAATCAATTCTAGAACATTTTCTTCTTCTTCCTTGTACTCATTGTTATTCATGTAATTTTTTTTTTTAGGAAAGTGTGGCTGGTGTACTTCCTTTGGGTTTACCATAGCATGGCTCTTACGCTGTTCCTTCTGGATGCCTTTGGGCCACTCTTCCAGAGGGCAAACTTAGGATGATGTCAGTGGGATGAACGATAGGCCCACTGTTGGTCTTGAGGCTGCAATGGATACACTGCCTCCCTCTTCTGCTCTCTTTCTGTCCCTTTCTAGATCTTCCTTACTCTTGGCTACTGCCCTCTGGTGGTTTCAGTGACTTACAGTGACCCTAACACAGCTCGGCATCGCTGAGGAACCTGAGGCCTTGCTCACTAGTCTCTCCTCAGGCTGGAGCTGGAATCCTCGTGCACTTAGGGCCACAAACGGACAAGGGAATTAATTCTAAGATACAGCCAAGTGGCACATATATTTACACACACTTTTCTCCTTCGTCCCATTGAGGAACAGAAGCCCTACCTCTTCCTGATAATCAGGATCAGTGACCCTTGACAAAACAGTGACTCCTCTTCTGGCTTGCTGGTCCCTAGACACAAGGAGGCCAAAGTGCCCAGGCAAGAGCTGCAGTTTCTAGTTCAATAAGACTCTTGCTGTGACCTTGGAAAAGGTATGTCCCTATTGGAGACCAGATCTTTTAGCAATATGGAACTCAAAGTTAATAGGTATGTTGTTGTTGCTGTTGCTATTGTTGTTGTTGTTAGGTGCCATTGAGTTGGTTCCAAACCATAGTGACCTTATGCACAACAGAACGAAACCCTGACTGATCCTGCACCAGCCTCACAATGGTTCCAACGCATTAGAGCCCATCGTTTTAACCACTCATTTAGACCCTTCCTCTTTTTTGCTGCCCTTCCACTTTAGCAAGCATGATGTCTTTCTCCACGGACTGGTCTCTCCTGACAACATGGTCAACATAGTAAGAGGAAGTCTTGCCATTCTGACCTTTAAGGAGCATTCTGGCTGTACTTCTCCCAAGACAGATCGGTTTGTCCTTTTAGCAATACATGTTACCTTCAGTATTCAAACTCATGGGTTCTTTTATGGTCTTCCTTACTCAATGTCCAAATTTCACATGCATATTAGACCATTGGGAAAAAAAACATGACTAGGCTTGATCCAAGGGTAATGTAACCAAAAGGAATTACTGAAACCCAAATGAAGGCTGAACATGATAGCGGAACAAGTGGAAAGTGAAAGGAAATAGAGAAAAGAGCTAGGAGGCAAAGGGCCTTTATAGAAGTCTAAATACAGGCATGTACATATATAAATATATTTATACATGACAATAGGGAAATAGGTCTATGTACATATATTTATAGGTTTAGTATTAAGGTAGCAGATGGACAATGGGCCTCCACTCAAGTCCTCCCTCAATGCAAGAATAGTTTGTTCTATTAAATTGGTATTCCAAAGTGGGTGAATGGAGATGTTGGACAGTACAAGGCATGACAAAATAATAATTTATAACTTATCAAGGGTTCATGAGGGGGAGCAGGGAGGGAGGGGAAAAATGAGGAGCTGGTGCCAGGGGCTTAGGTGGAGAGCAAATGTTTTGAGAATGATGAGGGCAACAAATGTACAAATGTGCTTTACACAATTGATGTATGTATGGATTGTGACAAGAGTTGTATGAGCCCCTAATAAAATGATTAAAAAAATAAATTGGCATTTCATTTTGCTCACCTTCCCAACACGAACGCAGAAGATAAAGTGGGTGCATAAATAAATGTGGTGAAGAAAGCTGATGGTGCCCAGCTATCAAAAGATATTGCATCTGGGGTCTTAGAGACTTGAAGATAAACAAGCAGTCATCTAGCTGAGAAGCATCAAAACTCACATGGAAGAAGCACACTAGCCTGTGAAATCACAAGGTGTTGAAGGGATGAGGTATCAGGCATCAAAGAACAAAAAAACATATCATTGTGAATGAGGGGGAGTGTGGAGTGGGGACCCAAAGCCCATCTGTAGGCAACTGGACATCCCCTTACAGAAGGATCTAGGGGAGGATACGAGCCAGTCAGGGTGCAATATACATACAACTTTCCTCTAGTTCTTAAATGCTTCCTCCCCCCCGCTATCACGATCCCAATTCTACCTTATCAATCTGGCTAGACCAGAGGATGTACACTGGTACAGATATGAACTGGAAACAGGCATTCCAGGATTCCTTCAGGACCAGTGGTGAGAGTGGTGATACTGGGAGGGAGAACCGATTACAGGGGTCAACATATAACCTCCTCCCTGGGGGTTGGACAACAGAAAAGTGGGTGAAGGGAAACCTCAAACAGTGTAAGATATGACAGAATAAACATTTGTAATTTATCAAGGGTTCATGAGGGAGGGGGACTAGGGGAGAAGGGGAAAAACAAGGAGCTGATGCCAAGGGCTTAAGTGGAGAGCAAATGCTTTGAGAATGATGAGGGCAACGAATGTACAAATGGGCTTTACACAATTGATGTATGTATGGATTGTGATAAGAGTTGTATGAGCCCCTAATAAAATGATTAAAAACAAACAAACAGAGCCAGTAATCAAATAAACAAACAAAAAGAACAATACATCGATTGCATCAGGCGTGTTTGTACATATGTTGCCTTGATTCTTTTCTAGACAAGCTCCTTCTATTGAGCCCTTGGTATCAGTTACCCTTCTTTTCCCTTCGTCTCCCCCACCCTCATAACCCCTTGATAGATTATAAATTATTATTTTCATATCTCACACCGACTGCTATCTCTTTTCCCCCATGTTCTCTGTTGCCCCCTGGAGAGAGGTGTATGGTTATGTGTTGATCACTGTGATCAGTTCTCCCTTTCTCCCTTCCCTTCCGTCCCCTTCCTCCTACTGTTTTCATATCACTATTCCCACTCCTGTTCCTAGATTCCATGTGTCATGAACCCCCATCTCTTAGCTATCTATACTTGTGTACATGCTCCAGTCTAGTCTAAATTGAGAAGCAGCACAGGGCTCATGATAGTTAGGGGTGAGGAAGCCTCAAGGAACCTCAGGAATATGGTGTGTTTCATCGATGCTTTACTGCACTCTGGTTGACTCACCCCTTCCCTGTGGCCCCTCTGTAGGGGGATTGTTCTGTTTTCCCAACTTCCTCTTGATCCATGTACAAGTTCCGCAGCAGCACAATAAAGTGTTCTGGCATTCCCATTCTTCTCAAGGCTAGCTCCAGTTTTTCAGGGTCCACACAGCCAAACCTGGCAGAGTTGATAAAACACAAATAAAGCATAGTCAAAAAACACAAGTCAACATCTTTCTGCTTCAAGCTAAGATCCATCTGACATCAGTCATGATAGCTCTTGTTCCCAGCCCTCTTCTGAATCTGATCTGAACCTCTGGCAGTCCACTGTCAACACACTGCTGCAACCGTTGTTGGACGTTCTTCAGCAGAACATTGCTTGCCTGTGATATCGGGTGTGGTCACAGGTATGGTAATCACAAAACCATCAGTCAACTTGTGCTCACCAGGGTTTAGTCAGAGAAACCTGTACCTGTCAGGGTTCAATCAGAGGAGTAGAGCCATTGGGAGAATTTGTATTTGTATCAAGCAACTTCCCAGTGTTGCAAACAACTAAGCACTCAGCTAAGGTTGGTGGCTCAAATCTATTTAGAGGTGCCTTGAGAGGAAGCAAAGGCATACAGTGATCTACTCCTGAAAGGATAAAATCCAAGCCAACCAAACCCATTGCCCATTATCCTTGAGTAGAGCTGGCCCACTAGGTTTACTTGGCTGTACTCTTTACAGAAGCCGACTGCCAGACTGCTCTTCTGCTAGGTGCCCACGGGGTGGGTTCAAACCATCAACTTCTCAGTTAGTACTCAAGTGCAAACTCTTTTGTGCCACTTAAGATCATTCTGAAAGATTACAGCCATCGAAAACCCCATAGAGTGCAGTTGTACTCTGACACCCATGTGGACTCACTGAATTGGAATCTACTTAACAGCTGTTTTTTAAAATGTCAGTATTTAACTACGGAGAAAAAGATAGGTATCCGAGAGTTGACCTTTCCCAAGGTTAAGCAGTCTCTGTAAACTTGACCTGAGGCTGGAACTTGAAGTCTGTGGAGCAGTCGGGAAGAGACGGTGAACAGAAGTCGGGGAGGGCGAGGACACGCTCAGACCCAGCAGGATGAGCGGGAATCGGTGTCAGTTGCTCACCGTCTCTATCTTGGACCATATGAGTGCCCTGCAGGAGAAGCTGACACTCTTTAGCTATACGCAAACACACACCTGGAGCTATTCCTACTTCTATCCTTAATTCACAGCTCATGTATGCCCACAACTGGGAAAATAGTACTGTATGGTTCCTTGATTCAATGCTTAGGCTGCATATACTCACATAACATTGCCTTCATGCTTCAGCTCTGCCTTCAACTGGCTACTTCAGCATTCTGTCAGACCAGCAGCTTCTGGGCTGTAACCAATGGGCCCTATAGTCCCAGGTCCACTGCCACACTGCCTTTGCTGGAAAATGGGTGCCCTGGCGTGATGTGATGCTGTGTGGGATTGCAGGGTGGTGGATGGATCAAACATCCTCAGAGAGAGGTGCTGGTGACATCCCTGGAGGCAGGAAGTCTCAAAATACGTATCTATTCCTATGAGAAAGAACCAGTAGCCCTTCCAGGATGGCAGGGTGTGACGTTACCACCTAGTGGTCCATTGCACTCCTCAAGGAAGAGTGTAATACTGGAGGCTCAGTGCTGGCTTCTGTATTAGGCAGTGGCAATAAAGAGCTCTGCCTTGGTTAGGTGTAGTGGTTACGTGTTCAGCTGCAATCCACAGCGTTGGCAGTTTGAAACCACCTTTAGCTCCTTGGGAATGACTGGACTACTTCCAACTCTTGTCAACAGATACAGTCTCAGAGAGCCCCAGGGGATTTCCATGAGTCTTCAATGACTCGATGGGGGGTCATTGGTTTTCCTTGGTAAGTAGGAATCCACACTGCGGAGCCCATGCACAGGCTCCATTTCTGCCACTATAACCTCTTTGTTCATCTGCCTATTGTGCCACGCCAGTCATGGCACATGTCAACAGCCAAAGTCACTGAGTCTACTTGGTTGTTCAGTGCTTCATCTACTACTTCATCTAGTCTCTTATAGCTACTAACTAGTGATACAAAGATTATTCAACTTAGTGGCCACTCTCATGCTTCTACCTCATGTTCCCTTGCCCCTGACCTTCCAGTTTTTTGCCTTCCAAGCCCTTAACCAACCAGTCAGGATACTCACTATTGACCATGAGTCATAATTATTTTAGCCTTGGGCCCCTTCTTTTACTACACAGGGTGCATGGTCAAGTGCACGGTCAAGTGCATGGCTGGGAGCTCTGCGCTCTGGCGGGATTTTCCTCTCACTGTCTGTCAAAGCCTCCCCTGGGTTAGGCTGCCATGCAATCACTGTCCATTTGGGCTTGTACCCATGTACTGACCCAACCCACGCAGAAGCCAAACTCAATGTTATTCCCTCCTTGTAGTTCGCCAGATGGGATCCCCCTTCAGCTGGAGGCATGACTTGAAGGAAGAGCCCTGGTATACCAATAGCATGTGATGGGGGGGGGGGGGCGCTGAGCTACGCCATCATGCCATATGCTGATGTCCTTTTCTTGTGCTCATATGCACTCCTTTCATCTCTGGATGGATTTTTGCTGCATCTGCCTAACCTTATGACTCAGTGGGTGTGTTAGGACCCAGCTTCTGATAGACAGCTCTAGCTGCATGGTTGAAGGAGCTCTTGTCGTGTAGTGGATTGCACATTGGGCTGCTAACCACAGGGTTAATGGATCAAACCCATGAACTCTACTCTGTCCTTTGGGGTCACTATGAGTCAGAATTGATGATGGCTCTGAGGTTTGAGTGCGCTGTGCGGTCCCTTAGTGATGGGTGTTCAGGTGTTCCATCCCTACCAGGGTCCATTGTTTATCTTTATTTTTAAAAAGATTTTACAGTTTGTTAATTCTCTGGTGAAAAAGCCATATAACCATTGCAGATCAAGTCACTGTAGACTCTGTTTCCTGTGATCCAGTCTCCAGCTCACATTCTGCCAGTACTGACGTTGGCCTTTGCAGTCCCGCTGACTCTCTCCATTCTGCTCTTGCGCTCCTTGCGCTGCTTTCTGGGGGTCTTTTTCTTCTCATATAGGCCATGCCTGGAAAGTCGGGGTCTAGGTTCCTTTTTCTTTGCATGATCCAAAGCTTCGTAAACCATGTCGGAGTTAGTAGCTTTGCCACCACCAAAGTGGGTTCTGAATCTAAATACCAAAAAAAATGACAACTTGTGTTGTCTTTTCCATGTGGGCTAGTTTTTCATGAATTTCTGTCTTAGGCACTGAGGCTTTCCCAGGGTGAAGGACATCACCCTTATCTGCTGGATCATATACCCTTAAAGTGGCAGGGCAGCTTTCATGCCATGTAGACCAGCTGCTGAGTTCTTTACTGCTCGGGGCCCAGTCATAGTTAGCAGCCTTCCATGTGTGATGAAGCAGAAGCCCGGTGTCTGGAATAGATCGGTTCTACAACCTTAAGATCATCCAACATTGGTTACAGCAGCACATTGACAGGGAAGTACCAGAAGTTCAGGACAGATTCAGAACTTGGCTCAAAACAGAGAATACCAGAAAGATGTTTACTTGTGTTTCATTGACTACAGCAAGGCATTTGACTGTGTGGATCATGACAAACTGTGGAGAACCTTGAGAAGAATGGGAGGCTTCCAGAACCCTTCACTGTGCTCCTTTGGAACTTGTACATGGATCAAGAGGCAGTTGTGTGAACAGAACAAACTGCATGGCCTAGAATAAAGAAAGGTGTGTGTCAGGGTTGTATCCTGTCATCACACTTGGTCAATCTATATGCTGAGCAAATCATCAGAGAAGCTGGATTATACACAGAAGAAAGCAGCATCAGGAGATCTTATGAACAGCCTGTGATGGGTAGATGACACAACCTTGCTTGCTGAAAGTGAGAAGGCCTTGAAGCACTTGCTAATGAAGATCAAGGATTGCAGCCTTTGGTATGGATTACAACTCAATGTAAGGGAAACTAGAATCCTCACAGTTGGACACCATGAGAAGTGGAGAAAATGTTGAAATTGTGAAGGATTCCTATCTTGCTTGGATTCACAAGCAATGCTCATGGAAGCAGCAGTCAAGAGATCAAAAGAAGAGTTGCTTTAGGTATATCTGCTGCACAAGACCTCTTTAGAGAACTGAGAGCAAGGACTACTCATATGCATGTGAGAGTTAGACATTTGAATAAGGAAGACCCCAAAAGAGTGGATGCATTTGAATTGCGGTGCTGGAGAGGAATATTAAAACTGCCATGGACTGCTAAAAGGACAAGCAGATCTGTCTCGGGAGAAATGAGGCCAGAGTGCTCCTCAGAGGCCAGGACGGCAAGACGTCATCTTACATTGGACATATTGTCAGGAGAGAGCAGTCCTTGGTGAAGGACATCACACTTGTTAAGGTAGAGGCGTGATGAAAAAGGGGAAGGCCCTCAATATGATGGGTCCACACAATGGCTGCACCGATGCGTTCTGGCATCAGAACGATTGTAAGGATGGCACAGGACCGTGCAATATTGTGTTCTGTTGTGCAGAGGGTCTTATGGATTGGAACTGACTCAGTGGCACCAAAAACCACCGAACCAGAAGAGCCCATCAGATGGTGTGATATCCTCTTTGCAATAGGATTTGTATGTTACTTTGAAGAGGATGCCCCCAGTACAATCCTGACCATTGAACCCCCAAAAATGTCATGGTTGAAGTTGGTTTCTAAATCTTCTGAGGACTTATTTACCACTTTCAAGAATGCATGTGTCTTATCAAGAAGCGACAGACTAGCTAACCCTTCTGCCAGTCACCAAAACGCCCTCCGTGTTATGATGCAATGTCCAAAAGGTTCATATCTCGTCAGATTAAATTAGGACAGTGGGTGAGGGGCGTAATACAGACCTAGGGAAAAATATATATATACACGATTGTCTGTTCCACATGAATGTCAACCCTTTGGGATTCTCTTTTCCAGATGGGAAAGAAAGCAATATATTTGACAAATAAAAGGCCATCCAACACACTATTTTTAAGACTACGTTAACTTGCTCCCACAAAGAGATCACACAGCTAGCCAGTTGTGATCAGAACTGCTACTTAATGACACTTGCAGTCGTTTGTAGTTGTCTCCCGAGATCCATCTGGCTTTTGCAAATATGAAATTGGTAAATACAATGGAAATAGAATAAGAATCAGATCTCCTATATCTCTGTGTTAGTCTAGGTACTTTAGAGAAACAAATCCACAGAAACTCATATATGAGAGAGAGTTTTATATAAAGGTTGAGTGCACATCAACAAAACATCCCAACCCAGTGCTGACCAAGCCCACAAGTCCAACATTAACCCAGATGTCCAACACTAATCCACAAAGTCTTCTTCCATCTCACAAAACAGAGGCAATGCTGCCAACAGCAGGAGGAAAGCCGAATCAGTGAATGTGCAATCATCTCAGCGCTGGCAGGGGTCTCCAAACGGGTGCTCCAGCACCCAGGGCTGCATTGGGGTGGGTCCTTGTGGCTTCTCCTCAGGGATGTCTTGAAGGAAGTGAGTCTTGCCAGCTAAAGCAGAGAACTGGCTCCACCCTGGTCTGACCATCACAAAGCAAGAGACCCGAGAACTAGAAAGGTGAAGCTCACCGAGCCATTTATCCCCTCCACCCTTCAATTAACCCCACGTGTGTTTATCAGCCAAGTTGTCACAATAAACTAACTAACTCAATCTGTTAGGTTGTTAAGAGTGACACTAATCTCCACAATTCTTTCCTGAGATGTGATGATTCACTATCTTGGCTGTGGATGGTGGTCGTGGTGGTGGTATAGTATCAGAGGCTTCTAGTTAGACTTCCCCACTAAGATAGCTATTGTCTCACCGGCTGTCGTGGTTCATTTTGTGGGTCGACTTGGTCAAACACTAGTCTCGAAATCGGTACAAAATGTAATTAAATCAGTTGACCCTCCATGATTTGGTTAGGCCTCATCCATCAGGTGAAGGCCTTCAGAGCAAAAAGTGGAGGTTTTCTGAGCAACTGTTCAGCCTCTAACCCAGTGGTTCGCAACCTTACTAATGCTGCAACCCTTTCACAAAGTTCCTCATGTGGGGGTGACCCCCCAACCATATAATTTTATTTTCATTTCTATTTCATAACTGTCATTTTGCTACTGTTAGGAAGAAGGCGACTCCTGGGAAAGGGTAGTTCAAGCCCCAAAGGGGTCATGACCCACAGGTTGAGAACTGCTGCCCTAAATTATCAATAGGTACTGTGGTAGAATTCCAGGTACTCCCCAACCCCACCTCAGCTGGAATCTTCAACCTGTTGCCTAGCCTGGGTTTCCAAGGGTGGCATGCTTACCTTTTCCCTGACAAGTGTGCCTGCTGTGCCAGGTGGAGGGGCTTCCCAAGGCTGAAGGATCAGGACCATGGACACAATCGTCCTGAACAATGGGGCCTTCACTCAGGACTCCTGGGACTCAATTCCGGGTTTAAAGGTCTCAGAGGAGCAAAATATGGACCAAAACCCCAAATCATAGAAACAACTAGGCTTACTGGTCAGGTGAAGACTAGTGGATCCCTAAGACTCTGGTCCTTATTCACCATTCATGTCTATAAATGGTTTCTTCACTAGACAGATAGTCACACTTTAGAATAATCAACCTTTTGAAATCAAAAAGGTTGGGAAAGAAGGAGGGATAGAAGCAGGAAATACAGGGAGGAAGTGGAGCGAATGATGCTACACTGTGGGGATCGCAATCAATGACATGGCATAAAATGCATACGAATTATTGCATGCAACACTGGTCTGCTCTGTAAACCTTCACCCAATTCACAATAAAAAAGAAATAAATAAACGAAAATTTAGAAAACCGTTTCAGAGAACAAAGATTTTTTTTCAAGCCTCAGGACCGAATGATATTTTTTCCTTGCTTGGTACCCATGACCACTCCCTTCTTGACCTCCTGTTTCTCTCTTGTGGAATAGAAACATTGTTGCATGTTGGAAACGGACGTTTGTCTCTTAGCATTACCAGTCCGCAAATGGAGAGGAGTTTTGCTTCAGGATGAACCATAACCAGAGTCTTACCCATTTTAATTAATCCGAAGATGAGAGTTTAGATTTAGAGTTGATGCTGGAATCTGGTTAAGACTTTTGGGGGTGCTTGAATGTATTTTTCACATGGGAAAGACTTGATGCTTGAGCCAAAGGGTAGAGTACTATGGATTGAAGCGCTTCCCCCACCAAAAATATGTTAAAGTCCTAACTGCTGTCCCTGTGAGCGTGGTCTGTTTAAAAATGGGGTTGTTATGTTCATGAGGACATACCAGAGCAGAGTGCATCCTAAGGCTTTTCAAATGCTGTCTTATAAAAGGAGCAGAATAGACACAGACACAGGAGGGAGATGGGCATCATGTGATCACAGAGGCAGATGCATCTACAAACCCAGGAACCTCAAGGATTGGTGGAAACTACCAGAAACTAAAAGTAACAAAGAAGGACCTTCTCCTAGATCCAATGCCCCGAATTTGAGCATCTGCCTTGCAGAACTTTGAGAAAATAAATTTTTGCTCTGCAAACTCACCTACTTTAAGGTCTTTTATTTATGACTGCCCTTGGATGCTGACCAAAGACACAAAATGGTTGTTATACCAATTGCCAGGTGTGTCAATCCCAATTGTATCCTTGAGGACTGGGATAATGACCACTGCATGATTTCTTGAGTCCAGTGTGATCTTGAACCCCTGAGCTAGATCTTGGGCCAGATTTCATTGATAACCTCATCCCCTTAAGTTCCCGCTCTCACCAAAGGTAACTATGTCAACTCAGACTCTATTGAGTAGGAAACATGTATTCTTGCTGTGCTATTCCGGTGTTTTTTTTTTCCTCCCAGGGACTCAGGCGACTCTTTTTTTTTTTTTTTCCTAAATTTTCAGTCTGGAAATGTACTTATATCTGAAAACCAGGTGACTTCTCTCAGCCTCCCAGTCAGCCACCCTTGGTTTCTCACACTATGACAAGCTGAATCATACCCTTATTAGTTGCCCATCAATGTTACCACGAGGGATGTTATATTCTATTAACCACATCCTCAACTGTCTGCGGATCAAGCCCCTTCACTGCCACACAACTTTGCTTTATTACTGTCACTGAAAACCCCTGGCTTCTGACAATGGTCTCCATTGTTTCAGGCAGCAGCATCTCCATTCTCTCCATGAATCTAACAGCCTCTTCTACCTCATCCTGGGTATGACTTGAACTTTGGAGTGATGCAGGTGAGCCTCTGATCTGTGAATTCTGTCTTTGTAAAATAGCGGGTCCTTTGGATTTTCCTGGGGAATAGAATCAACTGGTAAGTCTTGTGGCAACTTGAACATGCCCACCTTCCCGAGCCTTTTAACGCCCTCCTCCACGTGCCATCCGCAACTCAGACATCCCTCAATACAGGCCATTACTTTTCCCTAAAGGCCTTCCTGAGGGCAGATGTGCACCATTTCTCAAGGTTCTTGACAAGTGCAACTCTTGTCTCTCTGAAGAATTCTCAGGTCAATAAACTCTTCCTTTTAAATTAAAAAAATTATGTGCTATTTTTTATATCATTTTATTGGGGGCTCATAGAACTCTTATCACAATCCATCCATACATCCATTGTATCAAGCACATTTGTACGTTTGTTGCCATCATCATTCTTAAAGCATTTGCTTTCTACTTGAGCCCTTGGTATCAGCTCCTCATTTTTCCCCTCCTTCTCCCCACCTGCTCCCTCATGAACCCTTGATAATTTAGAAATTATTAGTTTTTCATGTATTACACTTTCCGACGTCTCCCTTCACCCACTTTTCTGTTGTCCATCCCCCAAGGAGGGGGTTATCCTTTTCAATTTTATAATCCAATCCTCCCCTCTTGATCAAGTACCCTCAGGATCTAGTCTTGTATTGCTGATACATGCCAACCGCCTTTTGTGATTTCTTTATATGACTAGGGCGTGTCTGAAAGGTCAAGGAAAATGGAATGAAAAGAGCGAGGAAGATTCCACCAACCTTCTGAAGCCCCTCATATAACAATTTGCCCTCGCACACTCCTTTCTTAGGCCTAGCATCATCTCTGTTGAGTCTTCCAGCATGGGGCTGGGAAGGTGCTCAATTTAAATAAGAGTGAGGTGGGCCATCTCTATGGGTTCAGAAGATTTGGAATAGTCTGTGTTGTCCAAATCATTGCCTGTATTCTCCTAGATGACCCTCTTC
Source organism: Tenrec ecaudatus (assembly GCF_050624435.1). NCBI lineage: Eukaryota > Metazoa > Chordata > Mammalia > Afrosoricida > Tenrecidae > Tenrec > Tenrec ecaudatus. The sequence goes on from NC_134548.1 coordinate 149,458,559, forward strand.
TTGGTTGGGTTTTGAACTTTATTTGAAGTTTAGCTGCTCTGACAGTCCTGGATTTGGGTCTCAGAGTTCTCTGCTCTCCTTATATAAGAGCTGGGCTGAGCTTTTGGTACTCAGCCCAGGATGTCTCCTTGGCTTTCAGCTCAAGCTTCAATGTCCAAGGGCTTCCATAAGAAAATAACCCACAAAAAAAAAAGAAAAGAAAATAGCCCACGGTCAATACCAAGGCTTTTTGAATGCAGTTTCTGGTTTGCTGCAGACATGGCCATCAAAGATTTCCCAGTCGGTTGTTTTTTTCATTTCTTGCTACCTGGCGAGCCTTCAACCAATTGGAAACATCAATTACTGAGCTCTGCACTAATAGAAATATGAAAGCTATATGCATTTTCTGTAGGCTTTATGATGATACTCAATGCATTTTGTTTTGTGCTAATTTTTCAAGGAAAAGTTAAAGATCACACAGTGGATGGCTTTAAAGAACATGCCATTATTTTTCTCACAGGACAGAAGGTCATAACTCTGAATTCAGGGCATTGGCTCGAGGGGAAGGTCCTTCATATATTGCAACCACTCACGTATTGGGTGGTGAATACGTGTTTGCTTTTTGCTGACTATGAATCCTGCATCTGGCTCATTGAGCTCTGGTTCTTTAGACTTGTGATGACGGCTATTTCCCAACAGGCTGCTGGCTCAAGTCCACCCATAAGCATCTCAGAAGAAAGTCATAATGCAGTGGTTCTCAACCTGTGGGTCGTGACCCCTTGGGGGGGTGGTGTCGAACACCCCTTTTCCGGGGGTCACCCGATTTATAACAGTAGCAAAATGACAGTTATGAAGTAACAACAAAAATAATTTTCTGGTTGGGGAGTCTCCACAACATGAGGAACTGCATGAAAAGTTCGCGGCATTAGGAAGGTTGAGAACCACTGCCCTAATGGGTTATTTATTCCTGAAAACACAGCCATCAAAAAACCATGTGAAGCACAGTTCTACCTGGAAATGCATGGGGTTGCCCAACGCCGTGGCAACCAGCACTTGCAATCCACCACAGGTGAAAATTAACAATAAACTCTAGTGCCTGATGCCAGCTGCGCTCCACCAACTACCTAGAAGTGGATGGTCATTGCCACGTAGGCAGCGAATAATCTTTTCAAATGTCTCTCTTATTGATCATGTAATGCTCATCTTATTGATCATGTTCTCAGATGTTGGGTTCCCTGGAAATGGATAGAGCGTTTAAGTTTCAGATGCAAGTTATTTGTCATATTTGTTATCAAAGGCAGGGCGAAGATGCAGAGAGTGAAGCTGAACTGTAATGAAGGCACAACCAAGTCTCGGCCAACCCAGTGGGGAGCAAACATTGCCCATCAAGCCTTAATGACCACACCTTTATGTCCCTTAACCCGATGAACAGTTCTACTACGTCATACAGGGTCACTATTAGTCAAACTTGACTCAATTGCTGTAAATGTGAGCTTTTGTTATCCAAAACGTCCACATTTATTGGTATTCATAGAGCTGCATTTGTTTCCCTTTTCTGTTCACTGGCTTGCTCCCATTTCTTTGTGCTACATAAATCCAGGTGTGTTAGTCTGGGGACTTTAGAGAAACAAATCCACAGAAACTCATGTATAAGAGAGTTTTATATAAAGGTTAAGTGCACATCAATAAAACATCTCAACCCAGTGCTGCCCAAGCCCACAAGTCCAACATTAATCCATGTCTGACACCAATCTACAAAGTCCTCCCCAATCTCACAAACCACACACTATGACACCAACTGCAGGAGGAAAGTCGAATTAGCGAACATGTGAGAATCTCAGCGCTGGCAGGGGTCTCCACACGGCTGCTCCCTCACCCTGGGCTGCATTGGGGTAGGTCCATGTGGCTTCTCCTCAAGGATATCTTGCAGGAAGTGAGCCTTGCAAGCTGAATGAAGCAGGGAACTGGCTAAGTCAGCTGCACCCTAGTCTGACCATCAGAAAGCAAGAGACCTGAGAACTAGAAAGGCGAGGCTCACCAAGCCACTTATCTCTCTGCCCTTCAATTAACCCCACATGTAGTTTATCGGCCAGGTTGGCACAATAAACTTTAACTAACTCAGCAGGCAAGTGATATACTGAATGAAATAGGCATTTTTCAGTACTGAGTTAGAGGCACTGTGGGTCAAGCATTGAGCTGCTAACCACAGATTGTAGTCCAAACTCATCAGCTGCCCAACAAAAGATGAGGCTGTTTGTTCCCATAAAGATTTACTGTCTCCCCAACTCGAAGGAGCCGTTCTACTCTCTCCTGTTGAGTCTATCGGGATTGACTCAATAGCAGTGGGTTTGAGTTAATTAACATTAATTTATGCAGTGATGCTTACATCTTATGTCAACTTGATGCACCTGTGTGCAGGTAGTGGTGGAGTGCAGCCTCTTTATCAGGATATAGCCTAATGATGTCTCCTTCGGGTGTGTGGCTTCTTATGAGAGACATTGAGAACTTGCCTCTTTCTTTTGCCTCTCTCCTTCCTGCTTCACTGGGTTCTATGTCTCATGTTTGAGGCAGGTGGCCCATGTGGCCTGTTGACCCCAGGAGCTTTCAGGACCCTGTCATGTGAGGACCTTGGATCCAGGTGACTCTGCATCCGGGTGACTCTGATCACCGGTCTGTGGTCAACCAGCTTCTCACTTCACCTTTCTGCTTCATCTGATAGCAGCTGCATGAGTCTGGACTGGAGTTGAACTTGGCTAGGCCACTTTCTTGATATAACATTCTTTCTTATACATGAGTGTCACTAGTTTAGTTGCTCTAGAAAACTCAACCTAACACACATGAGATTGGATATCCAATAGTCCTTGTATTGGGCTAGATTCTCTAGAGAAGGAAAACCAGATATATATATATATATATATATATATATATATATATATATATATATATATATATATATATATATATTTATATGAGATATTTATATCAAGAAAATGGATCACAGTTGTACTAAAGGAAGCTTCTGCTGCCTCATGTAGCTTTACAGGTGCTGATGAAACCCAGACTGGCAGGAATCCCACAGACTAGTGTCTACAGAGGTGGATGAATCCAAGGTCAACAGCTCAGATGGCAGTCCATTGATGGCTCCCGGATCAGTAGGCAGTAACGCACACTGTTGTCTCAAGTCTAAAGAACCGAGGGTTTGATGAGCCATATGCAGGATCCATATCCAGCAAAAAGCAAACAAGTGTTGCCACAGAGTCCACTTATATAGAAAGTGGACTCCACTCCCAAGGAAACGTTCTATTAATTCCATCAAGGGCTATGGCCTGAGTAAGGGGTTTGCAGTGCAGCCTAGTTTTCTTGCCTTGGCTGCTCACAGCAGGTCCTATTGTGGAGTTAATTATTTGTGTGACGTCACATTATGGAGGATTACAAGGCCCTCGACTGCCAAACCACAAAGAAACTTGGCCCAGCCAAGTTGGCACAAAACCCAACTATCAGAGTACCTAACATGCAGCTGAATAAATTTTAAAAATTCAATTAATGAAAAAAAATTCAATTAATGAATGGGATGGAGTACTCCACTTCTAGAGGAGAAAATCAATGTTATCAGAAACAAAGAATTAGCTGGAAGAAAATTAGGGTGTCCTTGTAGACTCGAGTTTGTGGCTAAATCCTGAAAGGTAGTGGGAAACCGGTCCCAAAGTTGTAACTAGAGGTCATAAAATTAGGGTGTCACGTGGGCTTCCCAAACCTGTGACTGACACCTGCTTATTTGACAGTCTGAAAAATGTGCTCTGACCCTAGCTAGGTCAGACAGAGGGAATGCTGCTGGGCTGGCGATGAGAATGGAGAATTAGGAATGTGAGGACTGGCTCCTTATATTTGGGGGATTACATTCATGCTACTCCTCACTGCACACCCAGAACTAAGGCTTTGTTTATACAGCTATGCATTCCTGAGTGTTCATGATACATTCTATGAAACAAGACGTTGTGTGCTTTCGATGTTGTGCAAACACTGTGTTATATAGAGGATGTATGTTTATATTTGATACACTTATATTAAAGCAACCCACAAGATGTTCTGACTCTCCTATTACATCCAGTGGCTTGGGATTTACAAACTTGCACTTGCACTTGGTTGCCTCTGGGGAGCAGTGCTCTCCAAGCAACTCCAGGGAGTCTGGTTGGGGAGGGAAGCTCTGAGGGACAGGGCAGAGCTGTTCCCACCCAGTATCTCCCCTTATGGTGTTATGTGACATATATGATGCTATGTAATATATACCTGTATAGTTGAACTATGCCCTAAAGAAAATGTATACCTTACTTGCCATATTAGTATTTCCTTTCATATCACCAACATTAGTTATTAACAGTTTTGGGTTTTTTTTCCCCCAGTCTGACAGGGGTGGAGTGGGGAACATCATGTTTAGTGATTGTTTAGTTCTATTCTTTGTTGTCAACTAAATATATTTTCCTACTTTACATATTTGTTGTTGACTTTTGTTATTAATTGCTTCTTCAGGGCCTTTGACCACATATTTTCTCAAGGTGTTGGCTCACTCTCGATCAAAATGACTATCAACTAAGGATATGTATATATTTCATATTATTATTTTATAGGTAAAAATATTTTAGCCAAATTTTTAATTGATCTAGTATTTTAAGAAATCAAATGGTGGTATAGTAGGTAATACATTGATTGAACTACTAACCACAGTGTCAGCAATTGGAAAGCACCAGCTGCTCCTTGGATGAAAGGTGAGACTTTCCACTGCCGGAGAGAGTGAGTCTGGAAACCCACAGGGGTCTTTCTGCCCTGTCTGATTGTGAGAGAGCCAAACTAATTTCCTATAGATATTGTCTTTCTCTTTTATTGGATGAGTTTTAGCTTTCCGTATCTCTTGTTTGTACTCGCACACACAAACACACATTCGAGCGGAAGTCAAAAAGTGTTTGCTACAAAACTGCAGCTCCCTTTATTAAACAACAAAAAATATCAAAATGTGAAGCTCTTGCTTCTTAACTTATCCTCCATCAAGGTCTACACACTTCTGAAGATGGTGGTGATAGGTGGGTTTGTTGTGGCAACATGGCCAATGAACACATGTGAGATTGGTTGTAGGGCGGAGAGATAAATAGCTTGGCGAGCCTCGCCTCTCTCTCTTGCTTTTTGATCATCGGATCAGTGTGCGGTGCCTTGCTTGTTCTGTGCCTCCATTTGCAAGCTACACTACCTGTGGGACACCTACCCATGTACTGTGTCGCTGTACCTTGAGGTTCCTTCAAGACCTGCTTCGCCACGCTACTGGAAGGTACACCTCTTGAGCTCGGGACGGTCAGACCCTGTCATCTGGCTGACTGTTGGTGACCTACTTGCTGTTTGCTGCCTGTGGCTGGATAGCCTGAATTGCTCCACAGAGGACTACCCTGCGGCCCCAAAGACTTGAAGGACTGCCGGTGTATTAGCTGTCTCATGGGAGTGAGTTGCACTGAGCCATCTGTACTGCTTTATAGATTAGTTAACAGTTTATTTCTTATGTTATTATCTATATAAGTATATACAAAATGATTATTGTCCTGCCTTTGTTGCTCTAGAGAACCCTGTCGAGCACAATGATATGTCGACCTCTCGAACTGTCCCTGCAGGAGGCTGTGCGCTTCCATTCATACCACGTCAACGTGGCAGGTTGGGGAATGCTCAAGAGACTCCCTACAAGTTCCCTTTAAATGTCCTTTGAGTTTGGGGACTCAAAGGAACTCGGAAAGGGCACGATCAGGACTGCAGGGTGAGCAGGGTATGGTTTCTTGCTAAGCTGGAAGAGTAGGCGGGTACATTGCTGTAATGGGTGTGGGGGAGGAATGCTTGGTGAACATTTCCTGGTCTTTTTCTCATAGCACAGTTTTCAATCTTTTCAAATTGATTGTGACAATGATTGTACAACTCTTCTGGTTATGATTGAAAGATTGAATTGTATAATATGTGGATGAAGTGCCAACAAAAAGGGGGGAGTCGGTCTTAAAAATCAACAAGGAAGTGGAGAGCAAATGCTTTCAAAATGATGAGGCAAAGAATGTACAGATGTGCTTTACACAATTGAGGTATGTATGGATTGTGATAAGAGTTGTATGAGTCCCTAATAGAATGTTTTTTTAAAAAAGAAATCAACAAGGGCAATTCTACTCTGTCCTGTAGGGTCACTATGCATTAGAATCAACTGGGGACAATGAGTTTGAGTTTTGACCATTAAGAGAAGAACCTGGCCCCTCCTCTTGGCACCAGGAACAGTTGTCCTCCCTCAGCCCCTCAGCCCTAAAAACTTGTCTCCACCCCTTCTCTAAGCAGCAGCATCTCTCAGCTACTGAGCCGACCCTTGTCAACAGTGGTGCTGAAACAGCAGGAGATACTGACAGAAGAGAGCTCCAACAGCTGGACAGACCCACTGTTCCCTGACTGCACTTGCCCCTAGTTGCAGCCTCCAAACCAGCACCACCTCAAGGGACATTGACACAGCAGCCAAGTCCGTTGTGGCCACGGCTGCCACAGTCGGAGTGGCTGACTCTGGAACCGGCATTGGGACTGGGTTTGGGAGCCTCATCATTGGTTATGCCAGGAACACTTCTTGGAAGCAGCAACGCTTCTCTGACCCCATTCTCAGAGGCCATGGGGCTATAATGCCTGATGGTGGCCTTTCTCACCCTCTTGGCCATGTGAGGACACTATTTCCACATCCCAAAGTTCTTCTCCCAGGATCTCATCGGGACTATCTCTTCTTCTCCCTGTACCTCCCCAAGCATCCTGGAGAAAGTACTTAGCTCAGGGTTTGGCCGACGAAAGACAAACACTGTACCCATATGGTTAAAAGGAGGAGGAGGAGGGGGAGAGCAGGAGCCCAGAGTGGAGCAGGGCCTTTGCACCTGGGCTCCCTGTGCTGGGAGCCTCCGAACTCCAAGAGGCGATTGATGGCAAAACTCATGGGAGTCACCAGGGAACACTGAGCCCATGGATGTGGAAAGGAAACAAGGACCTTACCCCAGAGCTGAGCAGAGAGCAAACCTTCCCCTAGAGCAGGCGCCTGACTTCAGAAGCCTAGCCCACCAAATGGCAGCACTACGTAATGGTCTTAGGCTGGGCTGTCTATGGAAACAAAACCAGTGACATTCCTAGATCGATAAGAGACAAGTTTCCGATCAAGAAGACAACCCAGTCCAGTCCAACTGAAGTCCTTATGTCCGACGCAAGCCTCTTCAGACTCATGTGACTGCCGGCTGATGGTGAGAAAGGTGAAGTGGGATGCAGGAAGGTCACAGGCCAGTGGGTGCAGATTCTCATGGATCTGAGGTCAATGGAAACATGCAGGGTGCCAACAAAGGTCAATGGAAACATGCAGGGTGCCAACAGCTTTCACCATTGGGTGACTCACATGGGGACAGCTCGGAGACAGAGTCCCAGCAAGCAGGAAGGCAGAAGGAGAGGGAGAGAGAAAGAGATTCCCAGCTTTTTCCCTATAAAAAGACCGCACCTCCCAGGAGGCATCATCGGGCCTGACAGGTTGGACTCCACCCCTCCCTAAATGCAAGGTGAAATAAAATCAGGCAGCCGCCACAATAAACAGGACAGGTACAACTTGGCACTAACATCAGTTAGCCACATGTTCGTCTTAGTTCATAGTATGGAGTGCAACTTTGTGTGCATAAAATCACTAACGTATCTTGAATATAAGACCAAACTATATAAACCCGTCCCTACTATACAATAAAAATTATTATAAAGCATCCAAAAGCAACCCCCTTGTACCCAGCAGATCTCACCCAGAGCAACCTGCAGGACAGGGTGGACCTGCCCGTATGGTTTCCAACGGCACGAACCTTGACAGAAGCAGGCTTTCTCCAACGGGGTGGCCAGTGGGTTTGAACTGCCAATGCTCAGTGATCCACCAAGTACGTTAGCCACTGCATCATCAGGGACCTGTTTAATATAATAACCCAGTCATAATAATGTTTCAATGTCCCTTGTAAGGCAGTACCTGTTGCTGGCTGTTACAAACCACTGTATGTACTGTAAATCTGTAATAGAATAGTCTTTATGGGATCTGGGACTACAGACTATGTGCTCTGAAGTTGCTGAAACAGACAGGATAAGGAATATATATATTCCACTTGCCATCGAGTCACCTCCGACTCGTGACGGCCTCATGTATTCCAGAGAAGAAATGTGCCCCATTTTTTCAGTGGCTGATTTTTCAGAAGTCAACTGCCAGGCCTCTCTTCTAAAGTGCCTCTGGGGGACTCGGAACCTGTAGTTAGAAGCCAAGTGCACGGCCCACTGGCAAGCTGTATATACATGAGTATGCATACACATACACGCACATATATTCTGTTATAAGCAACACATTGGCACTTTTTTCAATTTGCAACTTTTTATACTTCAGTTCTCAACACAGCCATTGCCAATTGATGATCCTTGATGACATCAAACTTAAATGAATAGAATATATTGCAAAACCTTCAGTCTTATTCCCACCAAAAAACTTAAATAATTAAAGTCATAACTTGCATGTATAAACAGTATTTGAAAAAAAATCTCCTTTCTAGTTAAGAACAGAAATATCCATCATACCTGCACCGAATGACAACATTTCCATTATTCTGCAAAGTATTTAACATACAATTTAGTACATTCCAAAATATTCATTTAAAGTATTGTTACCTTTGCAGAAAAGTGTGGTATTGTAGAAATTGCTTTGCCTTTGTTATGGTAATTTTGCAGACGCACAAAAGTGGAATAATATGATGACCTCCACATACACCTCACTAAGCATAAATAATTACCCACACATAGCCCAAATTGTTTCATCTATATTCTCGCCATTTTCTCCCTTCAACTTGTACCAAATGATTTTAAAAGCAATTCTCAGACAGCATATTACTTCACCTGTAAATACTTCATTAGACCATCTCTTATTGCTTACTGGTGTGTATGACAATATTATTTGCCTTGAGGAAGATATAAAATAAAAAAACTGAGAAAAGGTAGTGTTGGTATTTATGCTTGTTTATTTAATAAATTAAAAGCTAATACTATTTACTATCACAGTTTCTGTGTATCAGGAGTCCTAGTATGGCTTAACTGGGTCCTCCACTTTGGGGTCTTTCCCCAGACTACACTCAAGGCATTGGCTGAATTTGAGGTCTCATCTGAGACTCAAATGGGGAAGGATCTCCTACCAAGATCACAGGGTTGTTAGAATTCAATTCCTCATGCTCTTGATCTGTTGGACGAGGAACTGAGTTTCTTGCTGACTATTGGCTAGAAACTTACTGCCATCAAGTCGATGCTGATGCATAGCAGCCGTATAGGACAGGGTAGAACTGCCCCTGTGAGTTTCTGAGACTGTAACTCTTTACAGGTGTAGAAAGACCCATCTTTCTCCTGCAGAGCCACTGGTGGTGTGGAACTGCAAATATTTTGGATTGCAGCCTAATGCATAACCACTAAGCTCCCAGGGCTCCTTTGTTGCTAGAAGGTGACTTCATTTTCCTTGCCACATGGGGCTCCCCAATATCACAGCCTTTTTATCAAAGCCTACCAACTGAGAAGGCAACAGAGAGTCTCCTAGTGAGGCAGAAGCTACAGTCTTATGTACTGCCACCACAGAGGTGACATATTTCATTTTACCTTGTATTTGATTGATTAGAAGAGAGCCACAGGTCTCAACCACACTCAAGGGGAGGCAATAACACACCCGGTGTGAATACCAGATAGTTGGTATCATTGCACAGAGCCCTGGTGGCATAGTGGTGACATGTTAGGCTGCTAACTGCAAGGTCAGTAGTTTGAAACAACCGGTCGCTCCTCAGGAGAAAGACATGACTCTCTACCCTCGTGAACAGTTACAGTCTCGTAAACTAATAGGGGCAGTTGTACCCTGTCCTATAGGACCGCTATCAGTTGGCAATGACTTGATGGCAGTGGGTAAGAGATCATTGGTATATGGTAGAGCCTATCCACAATAGGAGAAGCTTGAGGATGGTTGCTAACATGGTTGGTAAAAAAATCACCTTCACCTTGGACGTCTACTCAAGCACTCCCTCAATGCATGAATACTGTCTTTTATTAAATTGGCACTTTACGATGCTCACCCTCCCGACACAACTGCTGAAGCCAAAGCAGGTGAACAAGTAAATGTGGTGAAGAAAGCTGATGGTGCCCGCCTATCAAAAGAGATAGTGTTTGGGGTCTTAAAGGCTTGAAGGTGAACAAGCGGCCATCTAGCTCAGAAGCAACAAAGCCCACATGGAAGAAGCACACCAGCCTGTGAGATCACGAGGTGCCAAAGGGACCAGGTATAAGGCATCATCCAAAAAATATATATATACCATAGTGAATGAAGGGGAAAGTGCAGAGTGGAGACCCAAAGCCCATTTGTTGGCCACTGGAGATCCCCTCACAGAGGGGTTTAGGAGAGGAGACGGGTCAGTCAGGGTGCGAGGTAGTACCGATGAGGAATACAGCTTTCCCCCAGATCCTGGATGTTTCCTCCCCCCAACTACCATGACCCGAATTCTACCTTGCAGGACTGGATAGGGCAGAGGTTGTACACTGGTGCAGATAGGAGCTGGAGGCTCAGGGAATCCAGGGTGGATGATACCTTCAGGACCAGGGGTGTGAGGGGTGATACTGGGAGAGTAGAGGGTGAGTGGGTTGGAAAGAGGGAACCGATTACAAGAATCTACATGTGACCTCCTCCCTGGGAGATGGACAGCAGAGAAGGGGGTGAATGGAGACTCCGGATAGGGCAAGATATGACAAAATAACAATCTATAAATTATCAAGGGCTCATGAGGGAGAGGGGAGTGTGGAGGGAGGGGAAAAAAAGAGGACCTGATGCAAAGGGCTTAAGTGGAGAGCAAATGTTTTGAAAATAATTAGGGCAATGTACAGATGTGCTTTATACAATTGATGTACATATATGTATGGATTGTGATAAGAGTTGTATGAGCCCGTAATAAAATGATTTTAAAAAGGGAAAAAAATCACCTTCAAGGCTAGGTCCCCAGGGGAAGGACTCTACAGTGCCCAATCTTAGAGAACAGGTTTCCTGGATAACCTCTGCTAATCCCATCAGCTGCACTAACGGATGCTCTCAGTTTCTCCAGAAAGCACCAATGTCCCAGGTTACTGCATGTAGGAGGCTGGACGGCTTCTCTCATTCCAGCTCTGACTATGTCTGTTGCTTCCATTTGGGTAGCATGGCCGTTGAGTTCTCATGTCCCTAAACCTGACATCAGCTATTGTAATGATAGTATTAAATAATGAAATAGTACATCAATCACGCAGATGAATATAAACCCATGTGTTTATAAACTGAGTTGAGAGCTACAGAAATTGTTACAGGCATCATTGACAATTCAGGTGTGGTTGAGATACCTTTGATGGTACCTCCACATCTGTTATCTACTTTAAATAAACCCAAATTGGAAATCAGAGACAATGTCTAAATGTGCTGTTTCTGTAAGGAAGAGGAGGAAAAAAGCTCATCAACATGTTCATACTTGGAGAAACATCAGTAGATTTCAGTCAATAGATTTTTTAAGTCAAGTTTTTTAAGTCAAGGTTGTAAGTTTGAATAAAACAGTCATGTCTCTTTTCAAACTTTTGGAAATAATTGTGTAGTTAGCACTTACCAATCTCTGTGTCACACTATTACCATCTGTTTGCTCATGTGTATATTACAGATGAGAACTGGAGTCATGTGTTAGGCAGGGTTCTCTAGAGAAACAAAATAAGGACACTTATGATTAGAGAGATAGATAGGTTTATATAGCAAGAAATATAGCAGCTAATTAGTCCACACCGAAGTACCGAGGGCTCAGTTCAACTCACTTCCATGGAACAGCTAATACTCTGGAAGTCCTTCATCACACATGGGCTGCCAGGTCCAAGGTCAAGGAAGCATTCAAGACTAGCAGAGTCTGCCCACAGGCAGCAAACAGCAGGGAGAATAGGGAAGCGGGTCTGGATGGGATATCAAACTCAAGCAACACAAGGTGACAGGATCCACCAGCCACAAGCTCAAGTAGTGTACACACCAGAAGCATGGATCCTCAAGCTCTTGCAACATGATCCACGGGTTGGTTTGGTGCACAGGTAATGTAGCTCTCAGATTGAGGCAGAGAACAAGCTAAAGAAGCAGCTGGTCTGATCACCAGAGAGCAAGAGGTGGGGGGGGGGCACTGCAGAGCCATTTGTCTTCTTTGCACGCCAATCAACATGTGACCTGATTAATCCCACATGTTCCTATTAGCCAGGTTGGCATAATAAACTAACCTACAATGTGGCCCATCTAGCTTCTGCCTGCCCCATCTGGAGTTCTGTCAGGTACCCCACCTTGTGATAACCATACCCTGCTTGCTTTTTTTGTTCTTTTCTCAAGTGGTACTCCCCCTACTTGACCCGATGACTTGATTATTCCAACTCCTAAGGGTTGGGTGGCATTACCTCCTGGGTGAATCCATCTATGCAAAGGATCAGGTTGCTTGAGCTCCAGCTGGATGACATGTAAACTGAGCACCCTGTTTCTTCTCTTGGCTCAGCCTGCTTCCCTAGGCTTGTGATGGGCTGAAACTGCTGGAGCCATTCAGGAACTTGGCAAACACAGCTTTGGATCTTTCAAGCGTCTGAGTTTGCGAACAGAATCCTCAGGAATTTCCAATTGAGCTGTGCTCCCAAGCTCACCATTAGAGCTGATTATCTCCAGGTAAGCTCTAGTTGTCAGATCTCCCAGGAAGTTATAATCCTGTGAGACCTTTTAACCTTCCCTCTCCAGTTAAAAGTGCATAATTGAATGGTTTGTAGTACAGTATAGGCATATGAGCAAGAACCAATGATACTGAAGGAAGATGTCCAAGATGCATTGAAAGCATTAGTTAAAAATAAGGCTCCAGGAATAGATGGGATACCAATTGAAATGATTCAACAAGCTGATGAAGCACTGGAAGCACTAACTCCTTTATTCCAGGAAATTTGGAAGACAGCTACTTGGCCAACTGACTGGAAGAGATCCATATTTGTGCCTATTCCAAAGAAAGTAACCCAACAGAACACTCAAACTACATAACTATATCAATGATATCACATGAAAGAAAAATGTTGCTGAAGATTATCCCACAATGGTTGCAGCAGCACATTGACAGGGAGCTGCCAGAAGTTCAGGCTGGATTCAGAAGAGGATGTGGAACAAGGGATATCATTGCTAATGTCAGATGGATCTTACCTGAAAGAGAATACCAGAAAGATATTTACTTGTGTTTATTGACTATGCCAAGGCATTTTCTTTGTAGACCATACTAAACTATGGATAGTCTTGAGAAGAAGGGGAATTCCAGAACACTGCATTGTTGCTCGTGTGGAACTTGTACATAGACCAAGAGGCAGTTGGGCAAACAGAACAAGAGCTTACTGCTGGTTTAAAATCAGGAAAGGTGTGTGTCAGGGTTGTATCCTCTCATCATACTTATTCAAACTCTATGCTGAACAAATCATCAGAGAAGAACTGGCTTATGTGAAAAAGAACAGGACACTGGAGGAAGGCCTGCAGATAAAACAACCTTGCTTGCTCGGAGTGAGGAGGATTTCAAGCACGTGATGACATTGAAGGATTGCAGCAACCTCCAGGATGGATTACAACTCAATGTAAAAAAGACTAAAATTCTCTCAAGTAGACCAATAAGTAACATCACAATAAATGAAGAAAAGGTTGGCGTTGTTAAGGATTTACTCTTGCTTGGATCCACACTCAGTGCTCAGGGAAGCAGCAGTCAAGTGATCAAAAGACAGTTGCATTAGGTAAATCTGCTCCACAAGACTTCCTTAGAGAACTGAAAAGCAAGAGTGCCACTTTAAGGCCTAAGGTGAGCCTGACCCAAGCCAGGCTATTTTCCATTGCCTCACATGCATGTGAAAGGTGGACACTGAATAAAGAAGACTGAAGAAGAATCAAGGCATTGGAATTGTGGTGCTGGAGAAGAATATTGAAAGGACCAGGGGATGATAAAAAGACAAACCAAGTTGTCTTAGGAAAATTGTGGTGCTGGAGAGGAATATTGAAAATATCAAGAGAGTAAACACATCTCTTTTGAAAGGAGTAGAACCATAATGCTCCTTAGTGGTACGGGTGATGGGACTTTGTCTCATGTACTTTAGACATGTTATTAAGAGAGACCAATCCCTAGAAAATGACATCCCGCTTAGGAAAGTAGTTCGTGGGACAATAAAAACGAGGAAGACCTTCAACCACACGTGTACTGACACAGTGGCTGCATCAATTGGCTTAAACATAGGAGCAATTGTGAGAGTGACACTGGACTGGCCAGTATTTCATTTGGTTGGACATAGGGTCATTATACATCGGAACTGACCGAATGGCCCCTAACAACAATGACAACTGTCATGACTTGGAGCCCTGGTGGTGTAGTGGGTTGCTACCTTGGGTTGCTAACTGCAAGGTCAGCAGTTTGTAACCACCAGCTTCCCCTAGAGAGAAAGATGATATTTTCTATTTCTATAAAGAATTATAATCTCAGAAACCCGTAGGGCAGTTCTACTCTGTCCTATAGGATCACTAAAGGTGGGATTGACTCCATGGCAGTGAGTTTGAATAAGCCATGGTTTTGTGATTCTCGCAAAATTATTGTGTAGACCTATGCAAATTATGTGCTTGTGCCTCACCAAGATGATTGGCTACTTGCTGATAATGGAAGTAAAGTGCATGGAACTCGGCCTGGGGTGAGATCATGCAAATATGGTGTGCAGAACCCTAGTAAAGGGAATGGTCCATTTTCTCATCAGGCTAGCCGAGAATTAGAACAGCTATGAAAAGCAGTAACAAAGATCAAAGAATGAATCAATGTCGCTAAATGAATCAATGTGTAGAGAATGATAGATTGGTGTATGTTTTGCTCTGTGTAATCTCTTAAAACTAAACAAAGCAATAACGTTATTTTTTTTAAAAGCAAGTCAGAAGAGGAGTATATCCTTGGGACTCAGGGCTCCAGGGTCGAGAACCTCCTAGACCCAGAAGAGAAAGAGCACAGTAACACTGGGTGACAGGGGCACATGACATCAGGAGTCAGGAGACCTGCATGAGACAGCATATTGGGTTTCCCAGATTATGAAACCAGAGAGCTAAAAGCCTTTTGGCAAGAGCTTTGTTAATGTGCAAGCGAGACACGGGCCAGAGTTGGAGGAACCTGTCCTCAGAGGGCCAAACGGAGCCTGTCCCCAGGAGGGATGCACAACAGAGGAAGGGGTTTGCTTGCTTGCATGACCAAGAGGAGCTAAGAGAACTGTCTTGAGCTGAAGAAGGTAGGGGTGTGGTTTCCATTTTGGGGGGCCTTTCAGATTTTGCCTACATGGGTCCTGATCCTGTTGATTGGGATCCCAAGTTGAGCCTGTTACTTCGCTAATCAACCTTATAACTGTGAGTATGGTCCGTGAGCTCTGTGGCCATTGTAATGACCTATCTGAGAAGTAGAACGTGCCAGGTGATGCCAGAATTGGTGAAAAGGTTGGAAAGAGAAGGTAGGTGTAACTTACACCTCACAGGAATCAGTCTTGGGCTTATGTTAATCTTGATTACCCTTCTTCCTCCTGAGAAGAGATGGATCTGACACCATCATGACATTTTTACAAGGCTGTACCATTTCCAGGTGGCAGACAGGCATCATTACGCTCACCTAAGTTTTATCTTATAAGATTTCTTGTATTGTGTCTACATAGGCCAAAGATAAACTGCATTTGAGAGTTACCCTGATTAACCTGGTAATTCAGACAACACGCTTGACTGTTGTGGGAAAATGAGAGTTGTGTGGTTTTCCTAATTCTTTATGTTAATTAAATGCAAAGAATTGTAGGGTACGCACAGAGGACTTTATCATCTGGGCCTTTACGTCTTTTGGTAATTAGAATCCAGCTGATAAAATAAAATACATCTTTTATCATCTCTAACTCGATGTTAAGGCAAACAAAATGCACAAAGAGAGCATATAATTGCTACATTTTTCATTGTACTTCATTTTGGAGTTACCGGCTTGGAGAATACCTTGCATCTCTATTCCACGCAGAGGAAAATACTTCAGACTAGAACAGCTTCCCTCCAGACACGCATCTCTGTGGCTGAGACAGTGGGACTGTTGTTTACAAAGAGCCAGTAACGATCGTTCCCAAGGCAGGTCCTCTTTCTTTGACTCGCATGGAATCCGAAAGATTAGAAACTTTTCCTGATCTTTTTGAAATACTAGCAAAACAAGACCTTCACCCTACAACTAATATATTTTTCTGATACTGAAAAATACACATTCCTATAAGGTGAACAGTAACTCTGAGGAGATACCCACTCCTTAGAATAATCAACCATTTGAGATGAAAAGGGCAGCATTTGCCTAAGGACAAAATTCGCAAGGCAGGAAGGGCTAAGAAAGGAGGAATGGAAGTAGGCATCACGGAGAAGAAGTGGGGGAAGTAATGGTCAGATTGTGGTGATTGCATCAATAACAGGAAACAACATGTGTATGAATTATTGAATGGAGAACTGTTTTTGCCGTATAACGCTTTGCCCAATTCACAAGAAAGAGTTTTGAAAGGAATCTAAAAAATCGTAATGCATATTCCCTCTGGAAGCTCTAGAAAATGTAGTGTGCCCTTTGATCCACGTGTCCTTGCACATGGACGTGCATAGATGTTTACTGTGGCGTCCTTTGTGAGGACAGCACCCTGGAATCAGAAATGCTCATCAACTGGGGAGTGCTTTCATTACAGTATCTCCTCTCTATTGAATCTAAGTAGCAGCCTAAAAGCATGAAGTTAGTCTTTATGAATTTATATGAAATGATTTCACGTACATATATATTTTTTCAGAATAATTGTATCTCTATAACAACCAGCTACTGATTTTCCTAGTGAATAAGATATGTCTTGACTATTTTATGGGAATTGAAAGCCTCATCTGTTTCCCCACAGGGTAGCTAGCTGGTGGTTACAAACTGCTGGCCTTGCAGTTATCAGCCCAACACATAATCACTACACCACCAGGGTTCCAGTGTCTTGACTATTTTAGTAAAATGCATTGCACATCACCCTTATCCCCAAATAAAACCAGTTTCGAGGGGAAAAACTCCAAGTCCACTTCCAGTCCTTCTTTGGGACTGGAGACTATTTCCTCTCTACCCATGTAGCTTTCACTGTTTGCCTCTGTGTGCTCTGGAAGGGAGTGTTCCTTGTATTTTAATTTTTATCAAAATAGCATACGCTTAAAAACCCACAGTAGTACAGGGGTTTTTCATGCAATGCCACAATCTCCTCTCCACTTCCCTTCCATCTTCTGGATTCCCAGACCCACTTCCTAGAAGGAATAATTTTTTAAATCATTTTGTTGGTGGTGCTTACATCTCTTATCACAATCCATACATCCATCATGTCAAGCACATGTGTACATATATTGTGATCATCATCATTTTCAAAGCATTTTCTTTATACTTCAGCCCTTGGTATGAGCTCATTTTCTCCCCCTACCCTACCTTCCCTCCCTCATGAACCCTTGATAATTTATAAATTATATTTTTTCATGTCTCACACTGACTGTTGTCTTCCTTCACCCATTTTTCTGTTGGCTGTTCCCCCTTGGAAGGGTTTATATGTCCATCACTGTGATTGGCTCCCCCTAACTCCCCCACCCCCACCTTTCCCTTACCCTTCTGGTATTGCTACTCTCATTATTGGTCCTGAGGGGTTTATCTGCCCTGGATTCCCTGTTTCCAGCTCTTATCTGTACCAGTGTACATCCTCTGGTCTAGTCGTATTTGTAAGGTAGAATTGAGATCATGATAGTGGGGGTGGGATGGGGCAAGGAAGCATTTAAGAACTAGAGGAAAGTTGTATGTTTCATCGTTGCTACCCTGTGCCCCGACTGGCTCGTCTCCTCCCCACGATCCTTCAGTAAGGGGGTGTCCAGTTGCCTACAGATGGGCTTTGGGTCTCCACTCTGCGCTCCCCCTGAGTCACAATGATATGATTTTTTGTTCTTTGATGCCGGATCCCTGATCCTATTGACACCTCATGATCACACAGGCTTGTGTGCTTCTTCCATGTGGGTTGTGTGGCTTCTCAACTAGATGTCTGCTTGTTTATAAATTACCAAGTGTTCATGCGGGAGGGATGGTGGGGGAGAGAGAAAATGAGCTGATACCAAGGGTTCAAGAAGAAGGAAAATGTTTTGAAAATGATGATAGCAACATATGTACAAATATGCTTGACACAATGGATGGATGGGTGGATTGTGATAAGAGTTGTAAGGGCCCCCAATAAAAGGATTTTTTTTAAAAGACAAATGGAAAGTTTTAATTACCGATAAACAATATATTGTTCTGTAATGGAGCATCTTGTTAATGTCTTTTCAAGGTAATTTTGAGCATATAAAGATTTTACCCTGCATGCTGACTTAAAATAAAAACCCAAAGATACCAGAGAACTGTTATGGTGATTTACGAAGCCAGGGTGGTTCCGTGAGTTCAGTTTGGGCTGCTAATGTCAATGTTTCAAAACCACCAGCAGCTCAGAGCGGCTCTCTGCTTCCTTAAAGATTGCAGCCTCGGAGAACCTACGGAGCGGGTTTACTTTGTCTTGTAGGGTCGCTATGCATCAGCAGCAACGCAATGGGCTGTTTTCTTTTCATGCTCTGATTTGGGTGAACGTTTACAGAGCAAATTGGTTTGCCATTCAACAAGTCAGGAGAATTCTGTTTCATGACCTTGATTGCAACTCTGCAATGTACCAGTAGTCTTTCCACTTTCTCCCTGTGTTTCCATTTCTAGTCTTCCTTCTTTTCTACCCCTTTTGTCTTCTGAGTTTTATCATTGAGCAAAGATTGGCCTTTTGATCTTGTGTACTTACTTGTTCCAAGGAGTGTAGACCTCTCTGGTGGTATTATAGACATGTCTATTGTTTAGTTGATAGTTGACTCATAAGGGTACATTCGATTCCAGGGCCATATTCTCATGGCTTCCACTAGTCTGTATCACACCAGTCTGGCTGGTCTTTACATTTTTTAAAATGATTTTAAGCTTTTGTTCCGCTGTTTTTTCGCCCACTGTATTCAGGACCTCCTACTGTGGCCTCTTTCAGAGCAGAGTTATGGGGCTGAGGTTTGAATGGTCCATCAGTCCTTTGGATTAATTGTTTCTATGTGCCTTTGAATTTTTTCATTCGGTATTGCTCTAGATGGGGAGAGACCTATATTTGCATCTTAGATGGCTTCTCATATGCTTTTAAACCCCAAGTTGCCACTCACCATAATAGGATGAAAAACATTGTCTTTTGGACAATGTTGTGCCTCCCCACTTGACTGAACCAAACAACATTTAATGCCAATGGCCTTTAATGGCCCTCTAAATTATTGTCCTGAGCCCCCAAGCCCAGTGTCTCATTCCATCCAGATGTCTCATTATGGCTAAAAAGTTTTCATAGCTTTGCCCCCTGTGTGCCATATGCTATGTTCGTGGATATATTTGCAGCACATATGTAGAGATATCCTTGGTTAAACTGATATCATAAGTGCAGTTCCATACCACTCCCACTCTTTTTTTTCCTCCTTTAAAATTTTTAAAAATCATTTATTGGGGGTTCATAGCACTCTTACCACAATCCATATATCCATCCATTGGATGTTAAGCACATTTGTACATTTGTTGCCGTCATCATTCTAAACACATTTGCTTTCTACTTGAGCCCTTGGTATCAACTCCTCATTTTTCCCCTCCCTCCCTGCTCCCCCCTTCCTCTTGAACCCTTGATAAAACTTTTTCCTAATAAGGTACCATGATCTTCTGTGACCTTCAAGAAAGCATATCAAGGTTACACATTGAAAATTCCAGAAAACAGTTTCTGCCTTGAAAGGCATGGTTTTGATTGAACCTTTGTTTGAAGACACCCTAAAGAGCCTAAGACACATGCGTTATTGAGGGAACTTGTCTGCAGTCACCCACCGATTGCAGAGACATGCTTAAACCATTTTTGTTTTAAATAAACCCATATATGCATGAACTGAACCCCTAGTAGTAAAACCTTTCTACTTATCATCATACAGCAGTGAGTAATAAAATATGCACACTGAACAGGAGACATAGACAACTCCACAAAAATAGTATGGGACTTTAATACATTATTTTCTTCTTTTTCTTTTTTAAATCATTTTATTGGGGGCTCGTACAACTCTTATCACAATCCAGACATCCATCCATTGTGTCAAGCACATTTGTACATTTGTTGCCATTATCCTTCATAAAACATTTTCTTTCTACTTGAGCCTTTGGTATCAGCCCCTCATTTTCCCCCTCCCTCCCCATCCCCACCCCTCGTGAACCCTTGATAATTTGTAAATTATTATTATTTTGTCATGTTTTACGCTGTCTGACATCTCCCTTCACCCACTATTTTGTTGTCCATCCCCCAGGGAGGGGGCTACATGTAGATTTTTGTAATAGGTTCCCCCTTTCTACCCCACCTTCCTTCGACCCTCCTGGTATCGCTACTCTCACCACTGGTCCAGAAGGGATCATCTGTCCTGGATTCCCTGTGTTTCCAGTTCCTATATGTACCAGTGTACATCCTCTGGTCTAGCAGGATTTATAGGGTAATACACTATTTTCAGTGAAGGACAGAACACAACTCAACAGAAACTCTAAGCAACACCCTCAATCAACTTGACCTCATAAATATAGAGAGAGTATTCTTACTCAACAACAACATAATATATATTCTTTTCTAACACAGATGAAACAATATTCATAATAGATAATATTTTAAACCTCAAAGCAAGCCTTAATAAAATTTAAAACATAAAAATACTACAATAGCAAAAAAATAAAAAAGCAAAACAAAACAACCCCCCCCCCCAAAAAAGCTAATCCTAAAATACTACAATAGCAAGTATCCTAAGTTCCTATCTGTAGAAGGGTTGATTTTTAAAAACCTCTAGTATATACACATAATGGAATACTATGCACCCCTGAAAAATGCTGAGGAAACACCTCAAGGCGTAGAGGGATCTGGAAGACATTTTGCTGAGTGAAGTTAGTCAGGCACAAAAAAAGGACAAATGCTGTATGAGTCCACTGCTGTAGGAACAAGCTCAGATTTGTAGGGCATCCAGTGTGCTGGCTGGGGGCTCAGACAGCCTGGTAGAGAGCCTGACTGGTGCCAATGAACCAGACACCATCAGCTCTAGGTTAGTATTTTGAAGATCACTTGCTGGAGGGTGCCTTACATCAGCTGGGATCAAATGGTCAAGGGAGTGGGCTGGGGCTGGGGGATGTCATCTACTGAGTGGCTGGCATGCAAATCTATGATGAGGTCCCCTGAACAGGTAGACAGTCCTATGAGAGGGATGAGGGATACTGATGGGAAAAACAACACAGGAGAGGGTATAGGGAACAAACACGTCCGGGGGAACACAAATGCATGTCTGTTGGTAGGAAAAAAAAAGGGTGGACAAACCTCCATTTTGGGGGAAGAATGACTGAAAATGCTTTTGGGGACACTAGCGGGTGAGTATTATTGGTGGTATACACCAAATGGGCCTCACTGACCCTGGCTTCTGGGTGCATCCTGGGAACCCAGGCTAGGAGCTATGGATTCCTGGGACACTGAATCCTGAATCTTCAAGGCACACAGCATGCTCCAAAGGTTGCATCACTGAGGGCCAATGTGGAAACCCCACTAGTGAATGGGACACTACCTCAGACACACTTGTAACCTGAGGACCTAAGTCAGAAAATACATGATGTCTGAAGAAGCGGACGACAGCTGTACCAAGATGGATGAACTGTTGGTAGGTGGACAAACATGGTCTTGCTACATCAATGTCCTACATGCTGTATTAAGATATGAACTATTCTGGCAAACCTGTGACTGACATTATGTTTTATTTGGGTGTTGTTTGTTCATATTAGAGTGTAACTCAGAGGTATCATGTCATTTGAGGTCACCTTCTTGAAGTTGTTGTATGTTTTTCAGTGTTTTGGTATGTGCAAACCCAGGATTGATGAACCTACGGAGGCAGCAACTAGAATAAGGGTTTGGGGGAGGGGGAGATACAGTGGAAGGAGGGTTTAAAAGGAAGGTGATATCAAGGAGTCCAGGAAGAAAAAGAATGTTTGGAAACGGGTTGTGGTAGCAATTGTAGAATTCTTCTTGACTTGATCGAACTATGGAACGATATATGTGTTAAATCCCAATTAATAATAAGTTTTTAAAATACCACAAAGCACCTTCTCATGTTAGAGGACCAGAGAATTAGAAGTCAACAATGGGAAGATCAAGGGAAAAGAAAATTCAAATATATGAAACTGAATAACAACCTGCTTTAAAACTATTGGTCAGAGGAGAAATCAAATATGAAATTATAAAGATTTTTGAATCAAATAAGAATGAAACCACAAGATACCAACATCTTTAAGATATAACAAAAGCAATGCTCAGAGGACTCTTTATAGCAGTAAATTTACACAGCTAAAAAGAACCAAAATCAACACCTTAGTCCAACATCTCCAACAATGAGGGGGGAAAGTTTTTAAGGCTACAGCACATGAAGAAGAAAAAAATAAAGATTAGAGCAGAAATAAATAAAACAAAATA
Source organism: Tenrec ecaudatus (assembly GCF_050624435.1). Classification (NCBI taxonomy): domain Eukaryota; kingdom Metazoa; phylum Chordata; class Mammalia; order Afrosoricida; family Tenrecidae; genus Tenrec; species Tenrec ecaudatus. The sequence goes on from NC_134548.1 coordinate 149,481,230, forward strand.
GAGAAACAATAGAAGGCACCAATAAGATTATCAGTTGGTTCTGTGAGCGAATTAATAAAATCAACAAATCATTGGCAAATGTAACAAAGGAAAATAAAATGCAAATAGCATAAATAAAAAAATTCAATAGCTGCTCTCACAATAGAACCAATTAAAATATACTCTAATATATTTGAAAGCCTAGAATAAATGGAAAGATTTCTAGAAACACACCACCTACAAAAACTAACACAATCTGAGGCGGAAACCTTTATTTGATCCACACATAAAAGGATAGCTGAATAGTTCATAGAAACAGTCCCAACAAAAAAAAAGTCCTGGCCCAGATAGCATCACTGGTGAATTCTACCAAACAGTCCGCGAAGAGCTGACAAAAGTTCTGTTCAATCTATTCCAGAACATAGAACAGGATGGAATACTGCCAAACTCATTATATGAAGCAAACGTAACCCGAACACCCAAACCAGGCAGGCAAAACTACTGCCATCGAGTTAATTTTGACTTGTAGAGACCCTATATAGGATTTCCAGGTCTAAAAATCTTCACCGGAGGAAGCTCACTTTTCTCCCGAAGAGCCACCACGGAGTTGAACCACCACCCTTTTGGTTAGCAGTCCAATACTTCTCCACCCAGGATTCTTAAACCAGGCAAAAACACTAATAAGAAAGATAATTACAGCCCAACATCCCTCATGAACATTGGAGCAAATATTCTCAACAAACTACTGCACAACGGAATACTGCAACATAAGAAAACATAATAATACGTGTGGTAGTTACATAATCTATTGTCAATTTGAGACTTACGAGTGCAGAGGTGGAGTTTGGTCTGTTAATCAGATTACAGATGACCTCATTGGGAGGCGCTAAGGAGATAAATAGCTTGTTGGAGGTGGGACACACTCAGTTCCAGTGAGACATTCTTGTTGACAAGTCACATGGAGACAGGCTGATGGCATCCAGAGTCTTGGAGCCAGTGCTGAGATGCTTCCACTGCCACTGGATCCACACGACTTTCCACCCACTGGCCTGTGATTGTCCTGCATTTGGTGTCAATGTATGTGTTTCACGAGTCTGAAGAGGACTTTGTAGACTGGTATCAGACATATGGACTAATATCTGAATCATGGACTTGATCTGGACTGCGTTGGGAGGTTTTCTCAATATTCAATTGCTCTTGCATATAAACTTCTTTCTCATATACATATGAGTGTCTATGAATTTGCTTTTCTAGTCTACCCAGACAAACACAATTCATCATGACTTAGTGGGATGCGTACTAGCTATGTAAAGATGGTTCAACATTAGATAAGCAATAAAACACTACAAAAATGAAACAAAGGTAAAGAAGCACATTGATTGAGTCAATGCAGGACAAAATTGCCCGCATCCAATTCCCATTCTTATTCATAGTTTTTCAATTCCACACAAGAGAAACAGAAAAGGAATTCCTAAACATCATTAAGAACATATATACAACATGGTGAGTACTAATAGAGAGAAACTGAATGTATACTCCTTACTAATGGAACCAGATAAATGCAGTATTGTGTTGGAAGGCCGAGCCAGATAAATGAAGCGCAATGGGGAAGTAAACGACATAGAAATTGGAAAAACTGATGAATGAAAAATTGGTGCACTTGAATTATGGTATTGACTAAGAATATTGACGTGTCGTGGACTGCCAAAAGAACAAAGAGATATGTCCTGAAGCAAGTACAGCCAGAATGCTCCTTAGAGGCAAGGATGGTGAGAACTTGTCTCCCGTCCTTTGGACCCATTATTAGGAGAGACCAGGACTCGTGCTTGGTAAAGTGGCGAAGCAGCAACATGAGGAAGACTCTCGACAAGATAGATTGTCACAGTGACTACAACAATAGACTGGAAGATAAGAACAACTGTGAGGATGGCACGGGAGCAGGTGGTGCTTCATTCTGTGGGACACACGGTCGTTATGAATTAGAACCGATTCAATGCACCCAACAACAACAAATTGGCAAAGAAGATGTGAAACTATTCGCAGAGTCTATAATCCTATACATAGAAAGTTCCAAAGACTCAACAGAAAACTATTGGAACTAGTAGGAGTCAGCAAAATGGCAGGTTACAAGGTCTACATACTAAAAATCTGTTGACTCCCTCGCCGCTAAAAAGACAGCTTTGAAAAGGAAAGCAGGAAAATAACACCATTTATACTATCCACCAAACGGATAAAATACTTAGGACTAAATCGAACTAGGGATACAAATAGACCTCTGCAAAGAAAACGACCAAATACTATTACAAGAAATTGAAAGGAGCTGCAGGACTTCCTGAGTGAGGCCGTGTGCATGAAGGAGTTCGCCCACCACAATGTCAGGAGGCTCCTGGGGCTCCGAGCGAGAGGGCTGCCCAGCGCCGGTGGTCAGCCTGCCTTTCATGAAGCACGGCGACCTGTACAGTTTCCTCCTCTACTCACGACTGCGGGACCAGCCAGTGTTCCTGCCCACAGAGATTTGGGTGAAGTTCATGACTGACATCGCCAGCAGCATGGAGAGCTGAGCACCAAGAGATTCATCCACCCGAACCTGGCCGCCAGGAACTGCGTGCTGAATGGGAACATATTAATGCTCATCAAAAGCGTCATCAAAAGAGTAAAAAGAGAGTCCACAAATTGGGGAAATGTTTTGGCAAGGACATATTGGACCAAAGATTGGGCTCTAAAATTTATAGGAAACCTCAAAACAAACAGACTTTCATCTAAGAAACATTTGGGCAGCCAGCAGTCACATGAAGATAAAAATATATTGTTTATTTTAAAAATAAATATCTGAGAACAGAAGCTACCTTTTATTTCATGAGATAACCACCAACAAAGAGATCTGACTCTTCTGGGCTGTATTTACCTCCATAGTTTAAAATGATATTATCTGCATTCTATTTCTTGATTTGTCCGCCTGTTACAATGTCTATTTGCTTCCTATTATAATAGTTGAGAACATGACTCATAGATCACTCCTACCTGGATTTTCTCATCCCACCCATATCCATGCCCCAATTTATTAAATTAAACCAACATTCCAGCGAACCAATGGAGAGGTCTGCAGGACTAGCCTCAACCCAGCTACATGGACCCCCACCCCCAGAAGAATGCACTACAGAGACCACCACTGAAGCTACAGCTCAGGGAGAGGGGCTCCTCTGATCAGGGCACACAAGAGCAAATGAAGAGGGAAGGAGAGAGAGTGGAGCACATCCTGGCCCACCAAACACTGAGGACGATAATCCTGCTCAGAGCAGCCAGTGCACAGTTGGCCCCACCAGGAGACATGGCATCCCTCACTGACCCATAGTACTATGGGGGACAACACTGGAGACACAGTGCAGGAATTGTGCCCAATCTGACCTCACCACACCGAAGTGAAACACTAAGGGCATGCAACAGAGCAGCAAGGGGAGTAAAGCATTGAATTTCCCGGGGAATACCAAAAATAGACTTTGGGGCCAGGGCATGGGACCCCATCAGACTCAACTTGAAAACACGCCTAAAGGTTAACAAACAGACCTGGAACTATTTATAGGATTTTCTTTGTTGGTAGTGGTTTTTATTTTCTTTTGTTTTGCTTTTTTTGGTGTTTTGCTTTTTTTTGGCTTTTTAAAAATTATTGTTTTTGCATGTCTATCTAGATAACATAGGCGGGGAAACAATCCAGAGAAGAAAACAAGGGGAATGATGATTGAGGGGTGGGGGCGCACAAGAGAGGGGGAGTCAGAGGAAAGGGAGGGAGAGAGGTGGAGCACGGGAGAAAAATGCGCTGATACCAAGGGCTCAAGAAGAAAGAAAATGTTTTGAAAATGATGATGGCAACATATGTACAAACGTGCTTGACACAATGAATGGATGTGTGGATTGTGATAAGACATGGAAGAGCCCACAATAAAAGTATTTAATAAAAAAACAACATTCAGTATTTATGTTACTGCAAACCATATACATATTTCCCTGTTTAATTCTGGATTGGCTTCACTCTAATCTACTTACAGCCGTTATCTTGAGATTTCCTTCCTCTGACATTCTGACCATCCCTTTATCTCTATCTTCAGTGTTCAACTTCCTATTCTGAACAAAAACTGTGATATTTCACTTATATGAAATAAGCAAATATATAGAAACCAAAGATGATTAGTGGCTACCAGTGGTGAGGGAAAAGGGGACGTTTTTGCTTAAGGGACATTGAATTTCTTTTTCTTAAAAATTTTTTAATAAATCATTTTATTGGGGGCACTTACAACTCTTATAACAATCCATATATCAATTGTATTTAGCACATTTGTACATATGTTGCCATCATCATTTTCAAAACATTTTCTTTCTACTTGGTCCCTTGGTATCAGCTCCTCTTTTGTCCCCAGCCTCCCTTACCCTCCCTCCCTTGTGAACCCTTGAAAATTTATAAATAATTTTTATTTTCATGCTTTATACCGTCCTCTGTCTCCCTTCACCCACGTTTCTGTTGTTCTTCCCTGGGGGGAGGGGGATTGTACATCGATCATTTTGATTGGCTCCCTCTTTCTCCCCCTTCTCCCTCCACCTTCCTCCTTCCTCCTACCCTCATGATATCGCTACTCTCATTATTGTTCCTGAGGGGTTAACTGTCCTGGATTCTGTGTGCCAAGAGCTCTTATCTGTACCAGTTTACATGCTGTGGTCTAGCTAGGTTTGTAAGATAGAACTGGGGTCATGATAGTGGGGGCGAGGGGAGGAGGCAGAAGCATTCAAGAACTAGAGGAATGTTGTGTGTTTTGTTGGTGCTATACTGCACCCTGGCTGCCTTGTCCCTTCCTTGTGACATCTTCTGTGAGGGGATGTCCAATTGTCTACAGATGGGCTTTGGGTCGCCACTCTGATCCACCCCACCCCCCATTCTCATTGAAATGGTTGTTTGCTTTGGGTTTTCTGATGCCTGACACATGATCCCATTGACACCTCTTGATCACACAGATTGGTGTGCTTCTTCCATCTGGGCTTTGTTGCTTCCCTGCTAGATGACTGCTTGCTTAACTTCAAGCCTTTAAGACCCCAGACACTATATCTTCTGATAGCCAGCCACCACCAACTTTCTTCACCTTATTTGCTTGTGCACCCATTTTGTCTTCAGCGATCATGTCAGGAAGTTGAGCACCATAGCACGCCAGGTTATTAGAACAAAGTGTTCTTGCATTGAGGGAGGACTTGAGTAGAAGCCCAATGTCCATCTGCTTCCTTAATACTTAACCTATAAATATATGTATATAGACCGATATCACTATCATTCTTTATTAATATATTTACATATGTCCATGCCTATGTTCATACCACTATAAATGTCTTTTACTTCGTAATTCTTTCCTCTACTTCCTTTTACTTTCCTCCTGTCCCACTCTCATGTTTGACCTTCATTCAGCTCTCTGTACTTCCTCTCGGCTACACTGCACTTGATCAAACAACACCAGGCATTCTATGCCCTCGTTGCCTTCAATTTTAGATCTCTTGTTGTTCTCTTCTCCCTGGGTTCATTGGCTCCCCTCCTCCCTTTCCCCTACCTCGCCCTCTCTTTCCCCTACCTCCTTCTCCCCCCTGTCCCCTGGAACCAGTGGTCCCATTATTTTCTTCTTGGGATTGTTTAATTTGCCTATCTTATATAGAGATGAAATTTTTTTAAAAGAAGAAAAAGTAGCCTATGAAAATTCCCAAGTCTGTCTGCTGACCCTTATGAATGTTTTCTGATTGGGTCTGGTGTAGTGCCAAACCCAGCCCCTCAAGTCCGATGTCTATTTTTAGAATTCCCTGGGGACTTTGTTGCTTTGCTCCCCTTGCTCCTCTATTGTGCTCCCTTTGTGTTACATCCTGGTGTGGGGATCAGATCGGACACAATTCCTGCACTATGTCTCCGGTGATGCCCCCATAGCACTGTGGGTCAGTAAGGGGACATCATGTCTTGTGGTGGGAACAACCCTATGGTCCTCTCTGCGCATTGTCTGCTCCGAGCAAGAATGTCGTTCTGGAACCTGAATGGACAAGGATGCTGTTCTCTCTCTCTCTCTCTCTCTCTCTCAGTCTCTCCTTCCCTAACTCCTTCCCTCTCCCTCTTCGTTTGCTCCAGTGTGGTCTGGGCAGACCGGCCACTCTCCCTGGGCTGTATCTTCAGTGATGTCCTCTGTAGCATTATTCTAGGGAAGGGGGTCGATGTAGCTGGGCCAGGGCCTGGCTGGCCCTCACAGTCCTCTCTGTTAGCTCACTGCTTCTTACCAATATGTTGCCTTCAAGGCTGGCTTGACATACCAGTTTGAGGTCTGGTCCCTCTTTCCCTTTCCTGTGGAGATGTAAACAGTGCCCTCCCCGTGGAAGGGACATTGAATTTCTGTTAAAAGTGGTAGAATCATTTGGAAAAGGATAGTGAGAATGGTGGCACAGCTTGAATAGTATAATCAATGTCATTGAATTATACATGCAGAAATTGTTTTGTTGTGAATGTTTTCAGCACACACACACACACGCACACAGAAGTTCCTGTCCCAAGCACCATGTCTTCCCTTGTATACTTTTTATCTGTGAAAAAGCAAATCTTCCTGGTAGAGAAAAGGTGCATTGGAAATTTTCATGTGTACAAAAACATTATAACTTCATATGGGTTGTTATATTTTAACTGGATACAGAATTCTAGTTCAAAAATAATTTTTCTGTTACATTGTTTAAAATTCAAAATTTGACCAAAATACAAATGGTTTTAATTTGCATTTTTTCAATAGGTGCTGATGCTGAGCACTTTTTCCTTTGCTTATTGGCCCTTCATATCTCTTTCTAAGTGAAGTATCTGCTAATGCCTTTTGTCCAATTTTTAATTGGGTTGCTAATTCAATTGTGGGTATTCTTTACACATTCTGAATACAAGTCCTTTGTCAGTTACAGCATTTGTGAGTGTCCTCCCACACTCTGTGGCTTTCCTATTCATTTTCTTAATTATATCTTTTTCCTATACAATTTCACATTATTATTTAATCAATATCAACGTTTTGAGTATTACACAATTAATGCCTGCTCATATTGAAAAAAAACACGGGGAAATCAAAGAAGCCAAAAAGGGCTGATCTAAAAACAGGTATGATCCAACCTAATGATATTATAATGAGGTTATTTAAATCCAGCTGCTGTCAAGTTGACTCATTGTGATCATCTGTATGTCGGATTAGAACTGTGCACCATAGGGTTTTCAATGGCTAATGTTTCAGAAGTAGATCACGTCTTTTCTTTTGAGGTGTGTCTAATAGAACTCTAACTTCCAACCTTTCACTTAGCAGTCAAAACTATTAACAGTTTGAACCATCCAGAGATCCTTCAAATATAGCAACTTCCTTTTACCATTATTTACGTCCAAAAATATTAGAATAAGATGATGTTTCCATCTAATATTATGCAAACTTCTGTCAAGTGAATATATGTGAACTCTTACCTCACATAGGGTAAAATCACTTTATCCAGAAGAGTGCTGTTCACTGCTCTTCTAGGTTAGTCAACTCCCCCTTTAATGTCCAATAACTTAAACATATTTAAGGCTAATTACTATTAACATATTTTATGTTAGATGGCAGTAGAGTGGGAGTGTAAAAGCTGAGAATGTTACCCTTCTCATAGCCAGGATAGACCCAGAAACCTGTCATACAACATAGAATTCAATTCTTCCCAACTTTAGTCAGCCTGGAAGTGCATTATCCACTAACATCTCCAGAAAGAGACCAAGCCCTCATTTTAGCCTTGTGAAACTCTAAGCAGGTTCACCAGTGGAGCCCTACTGGACTTCTGACCTAGGGGACAGTGAGATGATGAATAGATGTTGTTTTAAGCTGTTAAGTTTCCGTTTGCTATCAGCAATAGAAAGCTAATACAAACACAATAGCCATCAGCCATCGCAACAGCTAGGCCTTCCAGGTGTGAAAGTTGCTAAAGCATGAAAGAGAAAATCCCATCTCCTGTAAATGTTCTTTGGTTAAAAAAAGAAAGAAAGAAAAATCATAGAAAATAAATGGCTCCTGGAAATGCCTGTGGGAAATGGTGTTGCTAGGCTATCGCTAAAAAAGACGTGTGTCAACATTTGCTCAATGGATTAAAGGAGGCGGAGGAGAACACCGCGAAGAGGAAACAAAAAGGAGCTCTGTGACAAACTGGTCGGATTTAGAAGATATTTTTATATTATAACAATTGTTCTGTGTGTACATTTTATTACTCACTGCTATGTGACAGCAAGAAACACTTGCTAAGAGGAGCTGAAACCAAGGGCTCAAGTAGAAAGATATTGACTTGGAAATGTTGATGGCAATATATGTACAAGTGTGCTTAGTACCATTGAATGATGGATTGTCATAAGATTTGTTAGTAAGAGCCCCCTCCCAATAAACTGATTAAAAAAGAAAGAAAAAGAAACACTTTTGATGATCAGGATTGAAGTCTTCAATATGGATTACAATTCAATGTAGAAAAGATCAAGACCCTCATAACTGGACTGATAGGTAGCATCATAATAAATAGAGAAAAGGTTGAAGTTGTGAAGGATTTTGACTTGCTGGATCCACAGTCAATGCCCATGGAAGCAGTAGTCAAGAGATCAAATGATACATTGCAAGATATCAAATGACACTGTGGCAGTTACATAATCTGGTGTCAATTTGGGAGTTGAGAGGATTAAGAGTGAAGGAGTGGAGTCTAGTTTGTCAATCGGATCATAGCCAATGAGGCCTCTGTGTGGGCATGGCCATCTCCTGACAATTCTGGGAATTCCTGTGTTTCTTCCTTGGAGGTGGGAGACACCTTCTTCTCTCAACACACTTCCTGCAATATATCCCTGAGGTGAAACCACATGGACCTACCCTGATGCAGGCCTGCATGCTGGAGAAGTCACATGGAGACCCCTGCCAGTGCTGAGATGCTTACAATGCCACTGGATTTATAACACTTCCCACCCACTGGCCTGTGATCTTCTGCATTCGCATCTTTTCAGGTATTCTGGGAGTCATAAGAGGACTTTAGAGATTGGTGTCAGACATATGGGCTAATGTCGGACTTATGGACTTGATCTGGACTGGGCTGGGATGTTTTCTTAATGTTCAATTACCCTTTATATAAAAATCTCTCTTATACACATATGAGTCTCCCTGGATTTGCTTCTCTTGTCTATCAGACTAACACAGATACAATCTCTTTAAAGTGTTGAAGAGCTAGGTTGTCACTTTGAGTATTAAGGTGTACCAGGTCCAAGCCATTGTATTTTCAATGGCATCATATGCATGTGAACTTTGGACACCGAATAAGGAAAATCAAAGAAGAATCGACACATTTGAATTGTAGTGCTGGAGAAGAATAGTGAATGTACCATGGACTGCTAAAAGGACAAATCAATCTGTCTTAAAAGAAGTATAGCCAGAGTGATTTTTTTGAGACAAGGATGGCAAGACTTTGTTTCACATACTTTGGCCATGTTGTCAGAAGAACTAGTCCCTGGAGATGGACATCATGTTTGGTAGAGGAGCAGTGAAAGAGAGGAAGACCTTCAAGGGGACAGATAGACACTCTGACAGCCCCAATGGGCTCAAGCAAGGGACAATTGTGAGGACGGGACAGGACCAGGCAATATTTTGTTTGGTTGTACGTAAGGTTGCTATGGGTTGGAACAGACTTAATGGCACCTAACAGCAACTGCAACTGTGACAGTAAGTTCAAAAATAGTGCTAGCAGGGTTCCAGTTCATCTATGCATTGTTAATCCCAAGCAAACTATGCTCAAATATCCTCCTGCAATTAGTGAATAACTGCAGATCAGTTCTCTTGTCTTGGTCTCATTAGGCTGTTTTCAAACAAACCAAAGGATACTTTGATATGGTTTGTGCCATGGAAGAAAATAATTTCTAAGCCAAGGCTAGTATCAAATTTTTAACAAAACTCAATTGGATATCTGTGAAACCATTGGAGCTTTGCTGAGCTACTGGCCCACATAAACCAAATGTTTTTAGATGAATTAAGCATTTTAAGAGAAGTCAGGCAAACGTGAAAGGGAGTGCTAGAGGGGGAAGAGTGCTACACTCAATTAAGTGAAGAAATTGTGGCTGAAGTCCAGAGTCTGGTGGAAGAAGACTATGGGATTACCATTGATTTCATCGCTGCTAAAGTGAGGATCTCATGTGTTCATGTTGTTGTTAGGTGCCATCAAGTCCGTTCTGATCCCCAGGGACCCTCTGCACAACAGATCGAAACCCTGCCTGGTCCTGCGCCATCCTCACCCTTGTTCCTATGCCTGAGCCCATTGTTGCTGCCACTGTGTCAATTCATCTCATTGAGGGCCTTCTTGTTTTTTGCTGCCCCTGTCCATTAGCAAGCATGCTGTTCTTGTCCAGGGACTGGTCTCTTCTGACAACATGGCCAAAGAATGTAAGATGAAATCTCACCATCCTACCCTCCAAGGAACGCTCTGGCCCTTCTTCCAAGAGTCCTTTTTTTAGCAGTTGTGTTAGACTTTGTTGACTAGAAAAGAAATCCAGCGGCAAGCATATATTAAGAAGTAATTATATATCAAGAAAGCATCCCAGCCCAGTCCAACCTAAGTCCATAAGTTCACTATTAGTCCAAAAGTCCCTCTTCAGACTCACACAGCCATATGTAATGATGCAGAATGCAGGAAGATCACAGGCAGTGGGTGCAGAGTTGTGTGGCTCCCAGGTGGGGGGAAACATGGCAGGGCTCCAGCAACTCTCAGAGTGGCCACCAGAGTCTCCGTAAGCAGGAAGGAAGAGTAGTAGAGAGGAGGGGGGATTTCCCAGGCTCCTCCTGATGAGAAGGTCACGCCCTCAAGAAGATAGCATCAGGCTGGGTGATGTGATTGACAGGTCTTACTCCATCCCTAACCAGGAGTGTCTAGTTGACACAAAATCATCATCTAACTACCTATCACAGCAGTCAGTGGTACTTTCTATATCCATCTCCAGCACCACAATTCAAATGCATTGATTCTTCTGCAGTCTTCCTTATGAAATGTCCAACTTCCACATGTATACGAGACAGTTGAAAAAACCATGGTTAGGCACACCCTAGTCCTCAAAGTAACATTCTTGCTTTGCAATGCTCTAAAAAAGGTCTTGTGTAGCAGATTTACCTAATGTGATGAGTTGTTTGATCTCTTGTCTGCTGCTTGTATGCTCATTGAATGCATATCCAAGCAAGACAAAACCCTTGACAACTTCAATCTTTTCTCCATGTACCATGATGTTACCTATTGGTTCAGTTGTGTGCAATTTAGTCATCTTTACATTGAGTCGTAGTCCACAGGGAAGGCTGAGATCTTTGATATTTACCAGCAAGTGCTTCAAGTCCTCCTCACTTTAAGCAAGCAAGGTTGTTGCCTCTGTATATCTCAAGTTATTAATAAATCTTTCTCTAACCCTGATGCTATGTTCTTCTTCGTATGATGCAGCTTCTCTGACTATTTGCTTAAGGATCTCACGTGGTTCACTATGTGAACATCATGGCCTCGGCAAGTTTTGGGCTCGACAGGTGCCCAAAGTGTTACATGAAGATCGAGTAGCACAAAGAGCCAATCTTTCCATACGTTTTTTTTTAACAGTTTTATTAGCACTTTAGCCACAGGTCATACAGCTCAATAATTCAATCATGTCAACAAGAGTTGTACAATTGTCATCACATTCAATTCTAGAACATTTTCTTCTTTCTTGTAGTCATTGTTATTCATGTAATTATTTTCTTTCTAATTTGGGCAAAAATGTACCAAGCACAACATTCTCCAATTCCACAACTTCTAATTGTATAAGTCAGTGTCATTGATTATACTCTTTGTGTTGTCTAACCATTCTTGGTAGCCGTCTCCAAATTATTCTACCACCATTGACATAAACTCAATGCCCCATAAAAAACAACTCTTTCCCCTTCACCTATGGTAACCATTGGTCAAGTTTGGTTTCTCCCCGTTTCCCCTGGGTTTTCTAGATACAGTATTCATATATCATATACTTCCGTGGCTAAATCACTTTTAAAGTGAGTTGTATAGTTACAATCAATTTTAGTTCTCCCACCCACATTCATTGTTTGCTCCCCAAATATCCTCATGCTCCATCCCCTTATAAACCATTTCATCAGTTATTATCTCTATGTATATCTACTCCTTGTGTGCTCCACAAACTTGGAACCTGAACAGAAACAATTAAAAAACAAGGCAAAATAAATTGGTAAGGATAAACAAATAATAATACAAAGATAAAAATACAAATAATAAGTAAGAAAGAAAAGACCACCATTGATATTTAAAAGCTAGGGAAGAAATTTTTGTCAAGGAACAATCAAGAAATACTTGACCCTAGAACAAATCCAAGTTGGGTCAAGAGAGAGGTCAACTGACCACGTATCAAGTTCAATCCAGCATAATCAAATACACAATGCTCTCTGTCTGATAGTAAAGCTGGCCTGTGGCCAGAGGAGACCGTCTGGAGCACTAGTGCTCAACCTGTGGGTCTGACCCTTTGGGAGTTGAACGACTCTTTCACAGGGGTTGCCTGATTCATCATAGCAAAATTACAGTTATGAGGTAGCAACAAAAATTATTTTATGGTTGGGGGGGCCACCACAACATGAGGAACTGGATGAAAGGGTCGCGGCATTAGGAAGGTGGAGAATCACTGTTCTAGAGGTTTAATCTGACTAGACGCTCTGAAGATGAGTTTGGGACTCCCACTGTCCTCCATAGGCTGCTACAAATTGAGTCTTCACAATTTAAGCTCTGATACTTTTGCCTTCATCGTATTTGGATTTTGATATTGCCAACTTCGGATCACACAAGCTGGTGCTTCTTCCATGTGGACGGACTCACCGAGATGGCTGCCTGTTTGAATACAGGCCTTTAAGATCCCAGACACTATTCCATCTGCTTTCGTCAGCACACTTTACTGTAGCACCCTTATCTTTAGCGATCGTGTCATTAAGGTGAGTACTGTGCAGGGCCATATTATCAGAATCAGCTGGAGCTAGAGTTAAGTGGGAGCCCAGAATCCATGTGCTCCATAAGTTTTTAAGCTAATGAAGACAAATGTATGGATAAACTCATAACCAAGGACAAAAAGAAAGCCCTCAAACCCACTGCCATTGAATTGTCAACTCACAGAAACCCTGAGATAGTTATAGTTTATTGTGCCAACCTGGCTGATAAACACAGGTGGGGGTAAAATTGAAGGGTGGAAGGGATAAAAGGCTCGTTGAGCCTCGCCTTTCTAGTTCTCAGGTCTCTTTCTTTGTGTTGGTCAGACCAGGATGCCATTTCCGTGGCCAGTTCACTGCTTCAGCTGACAAGGCTCACTTCCTGCAAGATGTCCTTGAAGAGAAGCCGCATGAACCTAACCGGTGCAGCCCTAGGTGCAGGAGCAGCCATGTGTAGACCCCTGCCAGCTCTGAGATGCTGACATGCTCACTGACTCGGCTTTCCTCCTGCAGTTGGAGTCATTGCATGTGTTTTGTGAAATTGAGGAGGACTTTGTAGACCAGTGTTGGATATATGGGCTAATGTTGGACTTATGGGCTTGGACAGCACTGGGTTGGGATGCTTTCTGAATGTACACTTACCCTTTATATAAAGCTCTCTCTTACACATATATGAGTTTCTGTGGATTTGTTTCCCTAGTATGCCCAGACTAACACAAACCCTATAGGACAAGGCAGAACGGCCCCCTGTGAGTTTCCAAGAGTGTAACTCCTTTCGGGAGCAGAAAGCCTTATTCTCCTGGTGGTTTCCAACAGCGAAAGCCCAGCCCTTAGCCACTGTGCCACTGTGCCACTGGGACTCTTTAACCAGTCTTTGAATCACCAATATGACCCAGAGAGCAAAGGTCAATCAAAATAGTGGCTTGCTAAAATTGAAACCACAAAAAACCCCAGTGGTTTTCAAGGGGATTTGCTGGGCCAGTTAAATTCAAGGCAGCAGGGTCAGCTTTAAAAGATATGGTGTCTTCTTCGGCGGTATCTCTAAGGGCTACTCTTGATAGATTTTCTTGAAAGACATAGGGTGATCACAGGGGTTTATTATTAAGAAGTTTTAAGTAAATGAGAATGGCATTGGTGAGAAACAGGTCAGGAAACTTGTGTTGAGGCTTCTTTTTATCTATCACAACAATGTACCTGCTCATTCTTCCAGGGTAGCAGGTATGAGAATTTCATTGGGAAATCTTACCATATTCACTCTGTAGTTCTGATTGACACACATTCAGGCTTCTTTTTGTTCCCCCCATTCAATGAACCATTAAAAGGAACCGAATTTGAGTTCCTTAAGCATGCCCAAACTGCTGTTTTGACGTGGTATAATGTAAGGTTGTAGAATACCTTGAGGGAGGCTTACAGGGATGGAAACATGGCCTTCATCAGTGTTTAGGCCTAGATGGAGGGTGAGAGTGTCACAAAGCCATAGCGTCACAGTTTGATAGTTTTTTAAAGAATATGATTTTGTTGCGATACTTTCTAATTACCCTCAGAAGGTGGATGGGGCAAGGTTTCCTCACCAAATTCTTGTGTAACATTCCTTCCTGCCCTCAAACAATAAGGAGGTGCTTTGTCACAAGGGGAAAGCTTCCTCACCCATGTAGTTGACGACATAAAGTACTTTGCTTGAAATTTCTAGCTTTTCTGGATGTTTCCACGTGCCTCGTGGACAACACATTTGGAATGTCTTTTTGACATTGAAATCTCTGAGGCACTTCTTTGAGCAGTGCATGCTGTTTGTGCACTGGATGGGGGTGGAAGGAGAAGGAAGCACAAAGGCCTCTGGGCTCATTTGTACTGAGGCAAGCTTAACCATTGTCCCATATGTTCTGTACAATTTGTTTTCCTTTGCTGGTGTTCAAGAGGTTGTCAGTGTGTGCTAAAAGCAGAGTAAAACATACGTTTTGGGGGGTTGAAGTTTATAAGAAAGATCATCCTGCAAAAAGAGAAGTATTCCAGTCACTGAAGAGAGTCCATGAGGAGGGAGAAGAAAAGGTTCTAAACCAGAAGGTTCATAAGGAGAAGACACTTGCAGTTGCTACATGGGTTCGGTTTATTCAAGACTGGTGTGAGGAAGCAGACAAACTAAACTATCATTTTTCAGCATTGGGTCTATCTAATTTTTAGCTGTTTAGTAGCTCGTTAATTTTTAAATTTAACATATCTTTAAATTTCTTATAATTAATTTTTCAGAGGGTTCGTGAGGGAGGGGGGAGTGGGGAGTAAGAGGGAAAATTTGAGTAGCTCATACCAAGGACTCAGGTAGAAAGCAAATGTTTTGAGAATGATGATGGCAACAAATATACAAATGTGCTTGATACAATGGATGTATGTATGGATTGTGATAAGTGTTGTATGAGCCCCCAATACAATGATTTACTATATATGTTTTGCTGCTACTAAAAACACACACAGCAAAACACATACCAATTCAAAATTTTCTAAATGTACAGTTTAGCAATATTCATTAAGTGGTACAACCATTATCAACCTGCTTTCTGGGTTGTTTCCTACCTCTCTCTCTTTTTTTTTTTTTTTTTTAGTTCAAGGACTGTTTGTTGGCTTCTAGGAGTGTTTTCCAGTCTAGTGTGATGGGGTGCCAAGCCAAGGCCCCAAAGTCTATTTTTGGTATTCCCTGGGGACTTCGTGGCTCTGTTCCCCTTGCTGTTCTATTGCACACCCTTAGTGTTTTGCCTCGGTGTGGTGGGATCAGATTGGGTGCAATTACCACACTGTCCCAGTGTTGTCCCCTGAAGGGATATGGGTCAGCAAGGGATGTCCTGTCTCATAGTGGGGCCGACCATATGGTCTTCTCTGTGTATTGGCTGCTCTGAGTGGGAATATCGTCCTCAAGGCTTGGTGGGCCAGGATGTGCTCCACTCTCTCTTCTTCCCCCTTCATTTGCCCCCATGTGCTCTGATCAGATATGTTCTTCTCCCTGAGTTGCAGCTGCAGTGCTGTCCTCTGAAATAAATTCTTCTGGGGGGAGGGGCAGCTGTCCACATATCCTACCTCCTTAACATAAACTCACTGCCTCCCTAACATGCCTATCTAACTTTTGGAGTTGTCATTGTCAATTTTAACCCATATAGATCTTGTCATTACGTGCCTTCGTGTTGGTTTCAACTCATAGTGAGCCACCCTATTGCCCGATCCTGAGCCATCTTCACAATTGATATGTTTGAGAACATTATTGCAGCCATTGTTTCAATCTATCATAAAGGCCATAATGCTCAAGGCAGATGGTTTTCCTACTTAAACTATTTGGTTTTAAGAATACTTCAGGAAATATTTCTTTTTTTTTAAGGAAATATTTCTGATGTAAAGTTTAAAGATCATCAAGCGGCTCATCCATCTTCCATGGCTCCAAAAAGTCTGAGGTCCATGAGGATTTTAAGTTCTGTTCTACATTTCTGCCTCCCCCTTTTTTTGTTCAAGGATCATTTTTTGGCCCTTAGGAGTGTTTTCCAGTCCAGTCTGTTGGGGCACCACGCCCTGGCCCCAAAGTCCACTTTCAGCATTCCCTGGGGACCTTGCCACTCCATTCCCTTGCTGTTCCGCTGCACTCCCCCAGTGATTTGCCTCGGTGTGGTGGGATCAGGTCAGGTGCAATTCCCACACTGTGTCTCCGGTGCTGTCCCCTGTATCACCCTTGGTCACTGAGGGGCATCATGTCTTATAGTGGGGCCAGCCATGTGGTTCTCTCTGTGGACTGGCTGCTCTAATCAGGAACATAATCCTCACGGCCTGGTGGGCCAGGCTGTGCTCCACTCTCTCCTCCTCCCCCTTCATCTGCTCCCGTGTGCTCTGATCATATATGTCCATCTCCCAGCTTTTCCTCCCTTTTGATCAGGATTTCTCTATGCAAACTTTGATCAAAATATTTAGTAATTGTGGCATCATCCAGTTCTTCTGGTCTCCTGGCAAAGTTGTTCGGGGCGGGAATTAGTCACGCATTCCATATGTTCCTCTTATTTCTGACTCTCCTTCCTCTGTTGCTCCAAATGAATAGACACCAACTGTTGTATTTACCAATTGTGTTTTGGGTGGCCTGTGGTAAGCTTCAAAGACCAGATATTATGCAGTGAACTAGGAAGTAGAAGGAAAACATTGTGTTAGGCTGGGTTGACTAGAGAAGCAAATCCAGGGATATTCATATATGAATAAGAAAGAGTTTTATCCAAGAAGTGCATGCAACATACCAGCATGAATCAGGGAACCAACAGAGAGGTCTGAGGGGCTGGTCCCAATGCCAACTACATGATCAGGTGCCTATCCCCCCAGAAGAATTCACTTCAGAGGACAGGACTGAAGCTACAGCTCAGGGAGAGGGACATGCCTAATTAGAGCACACAAGAGCAAATGAAGGAAGAGGGAGAGAGTGGAGCACACCTGGCCCACCAAGCCCTGAGTACGCTATTCCTGCTCACAGCAGTCAAAGCACAGAGAGGACCAGAGGGCCACCTCTACTATGAGACACAACGTCCCTCACTGACACCTAGTGCTTCAGGGAACAACACTGCAGACAGTGTGGGATTGTGCCTGATCTAACCACAACACACCAAGATGAAACACTAAGGGCGTGCAACAGAACAGCAAGGGGTGAAGAGCAATGAAGTCCCCAGGGAATACCCAAAATAGACTGTGGGTCCAGGGAGTGGCACCCCATCAGACTGGACTGGAAAACACTCCTAAAGGTCAGCAAACAGACCATGAACTATTTATAGCAGCAGTTCTCTGCCTGTGTGTCTTTACACCTTTAGGGATTGAATCATCCTTTCACAGGAGTTGCCCGCTCATAACAGTAGCAAAATTACAGTTATGAAGTAACAACAAAAATAATTTTGTGATTGGGGAGTCACGACAACATGAGAAAGTGTATTAAAGAGTTGCAGTATTAGGAAGGTTGAGAACCACTGATTTATAGGTTTTCCTTTCTTTTTGTCATTGGTTTTTGTTGCTGTTATTTTGGGGTTTTTTTGTTACTTTCTTTTGTTCTGTCTTGTTTTTGTGCATATTATTATCTCTGTGGGGCTATCTAGATAAGATAGGCAGAATAAACAATCCAGAGGAGAAAACAATGGGACCAACGGTTCTGGGGGACATGGGAAAGGTGGAGGTGGGGTGGGGGGAAGGAAGTGAGTGTTAACAAACCCAGGGACAAGGGAAAAACAAGTGATATAAAATCGATGGCAAGGATGGTGTAGGAGGTCTGGTAAGGCTTGATCAAGAGCAATGTAACCAAGAGGAATTACTGAAACCCAAAAGAAAGCTGAACACAATAATAGGACAAGAGGAAAGTAAAAGGAAATTCAGAGAAAAGAACTAGGAGGCAAAGGACATTTACAAAGGTCTAAATACAGGCATGCACATATGTAAATATGTTTATATATAACAATAGGGAAATAGATCTATGTACATATATTTATAGGTTTAGTATTAAGGTAGCAGATGGGCATTGGGCCTTGTGATAGCTAAGGTTTATTGTGCCAACCTGGCCAATGACCACATGTGGGATTCATTGAAGGGCAGAGAGATAAATAGTTTGGTGAGCCTTGCCTTTCTTGTCTCTTGCTCTCTGATGGTCAGACCAGTTGTGGCTGCCTTAGCTAGTTATCTGCGTCAGCTGGCAAGACTCACTTCCTGTGAGACTTCCCTGAGGAGAAGCCACATGGACCTACGCTGATGCAGCCCTGAGTGCTGGAGCAGCCATGTGAATACCCCTGACAGTGCTGAGATGCTTACATGCTCACTGATTTGGTTTTGCTCCTGCATTTGGCGTCATTGCACATGCTTTGTGAATTTGAAAAGGACTTTGTAAATCGGTGTTGGACATATGAGCTAATGTTGGACTCATGGGCTTGGACGGCACTGGGTTGGGATGCTTTCTTAATGTATACATACCTTTTATATAAAACACTCTCAAAAATATGAGTGTCTATGAATTTTGTTTCTCTAGTCTACCCAGACTAGCACAAGCCTCTACTCAAGTACACCCTCAATGCAAGAACCCTTTGTTCTATTAACCTGACATTCTATGATGCTCACATTCCCAACACAATCACTGAAGATAAAGTGGGTGCATAAGCAAATGTGGTGAAGAAAACTGATGGTGCCCAGCTATCAAAATTTATAGTATCTGGAGTCCTAAAGACTGGAAGATAAATAAGCGACCATCTAGCTGAGAAGCAACCAAGCCCCATGGAAGAAGCACACCAGCCTGTGTGATCATGAGGTGTCTATAGGATCAGGTATCAGGCATCAAAGACCAAGAACAAAAATGAGTATCATTGCAAATGAGGGGGAGTGCAGCATGGAGACCTAAAGCCCATTTGTAGGCAATTGGACATCCCCTTACAGAAGGGTCACAGGAAGGAGGCAAGCCAGTCAGGGTGCAGTATAGCACCAATGAATCACACAATTTTCCTCTAGTTCTTAAATGCTTGCTCCCCACCACTATCATGACCTCAATTCTACCTTATAAATCTGGCTAGACCAGAGCATGTACACAGGTACAGATAAAAGCTCACAACACAGGGAATCCAGGACAGACAAACCCCTCAGTTGCAATACCAGGAGGGGAAGGGGAAGGTGGAGGGAGAATGAGGGAGATCAATCACAATGATCTACATATAGCCTACTCTCAGGGGGATGGACAACAGAAAATTGCATGAAGGGTGACATCAGTAAGGGTAAGACATGAAAAAATAATTCATAAATTATCAAGGTTCATGAGGGAGGGAGAGTAGATGAGGGAGGAGAAAATGAGAACCTGATACCAAGGGCTCAAGTAGAAAGAAAATGTTTTGATAATGATAATGGCAACAAATGTACAAATGTGCTTGACACAATGGATGGATGGATTGTGATAAGAGTTATATGAGCCCCCAATAAAATTATTTTTTAAAAAACAGCGGTAGTGAGGCCTATTAAAACCAAAAAAGGGGGGCCAGCCCCAATCCCAACTACTAAGTGGACACCTATCCCTCTCCCCAGAAGAATTTATTTCAAAGGATGGCATTGAATCTGCAGCTCCGGGAGAGGGACATATCTGATCGGAGCACACGGGAGCAGATGAAGGGAGAGGAGGAGAGAGTGGAGCATATCCTGGCCCACCAGACCTTGAGAACGATGTTCCCAATTAGAGCGGCCAGTCCACAGAGAGGACCTCATGGCCGGCCCCACTATGAGACATGATGCCCCTCGCTGACCCACATCCCTACGTGGGACAGCATCAGAGACACAGTGAGGGAATCGCACCGATTTGATCCCGCCACACTGAGGAAAAACACTGGTGGGCGGGGGGCAACAGAACAGCAAGGGAACAGAGCAGCGAGGTCCCCAGGGAATGCCAAAGGTGGACTTTTGGTTCAGGGCTTGGTTCCCAACAGAGTGAACTGGAAAGCACTCCTAAAGGCCAATGGGCAATCCTTGAACTAACTACAAGCTTTTCTTTCTTGTCGTGTTGTGCTTTGTTTTTTGTCATGGGGATGTTGTTGCTGTTGTTGTGTTGCATATTGTTGCTTGGTTTTGCTGTCTTGTTTGTGTGCATGTTATTATCTCCGTAGGTCTGTCTAAATAAGATAGGCTGGATGAACAGTCTGGAGGAGAAAACAAGAGGACTGACAGTTCCAGGGGGACATGGGAAAGGGGGAGATGGGGGGAAAGGAAGTGGTGTTAACAAACCCAGGGACAAGGGAACAACAAGTGATCCAAATTGGTGGTGAGGAGACCTGGTAGGGCATGATCAAAGATAATGTAACCAAGAGGAATTGCTGAAATCCTGGGGGGGACTGAACATGATAGTGAGACAGGAGGAAGGTCAAGGGAAATAGAGGAAAGAGCTGGAAGGTAAAGGGTATTTACAGAGGTCTAGAAAAAGACATGTACACATGCAAATAAATTTATATATGAGGCTAGAGAAATGGATCTATGTGCATATATTTATAGGTTTAGTATTAAGGTAACAGAAGGACGTTGGGCCACCACTCAAGTACTCCCTCAATACAAGAATACTTTCTTCTATTAAATTGGCATTCCATCATGCTCACCTTCCTGACACAACCGCTGAAGACAAAGTGGGTGCATAAGCAAATGTGGTGAAGAAAGCTGATGGTGCCCAGCTATCAACAGATATAACTTCAGGGGTCTTAAAGGCTTGAAGGTAAACAAGCGGCCATCTAGCTCAGAAGGAACAAAGCCCACATGGAAGAAGCACACCAGCCTGTGCGATCATGAGGTGTCAAAGGGATCAGGTGTCAGGCATCATCAGAACAAAGAATCGTATCATACTGAATGAGGTAGGGAGTGCAGAGTGGAGACCCAAAGCCCATTTGTAGGCCACTGTACATCCCCTTACAGAAGGGTCTCTGGGAGAAGATCAGCCAGTCAGGGTGCGATGTAGCAATGATGAAAACTGCAACTTTCCTCTAGTTCCTAAATTGTTCCTACCCCCCACCCCTACTATCATGATCCCAATTCTACCTTGCAAGTCTGGCTAGACCAGAGGATGTACACTTGTATAGATAGGAACTGGAAATACAGGGAATCCAGGATCAATGATCCCTTCAGGTCCAGTGGTGTGAGTGGTGATACTGGGAGGATAGACAGGGTTGGTTGGAAAGGGGGAACCGACTACAAGGATCTACATGTGACCACCTCCCTGGGGGACATACAACAGAAAAGTGGGGGAAGGGAGACGTGGGACAGGGCAAGATATGACAAAATAATACTTTATAAATTATCAAGGGTTCATGAGGGAGGGGGGAGCGGGGAGGGAGGGTAAAAATGAGGACCTGCTGCCAAGGGCTTAAGTGGAGAGCAAATTCTTTGAGAATAATGAGGGCAATGAATGTACAACAGTGCTTTACACAATTGATATATGGATAAATTATGATAAGAATTGTATGAGCCCCTAATAAAATGATTTAAAAAACCCCAAACAAAACAAAACAAAACTTTATGTCAAGGAGTAATTATATATCAAACAAACATCCCAGGCCAGTCTATATCAAGTCCATAAGTGTGATTCTAATCCGTAAGTGTGATACTAGTCCATAATTCCCTCTTCAGACTCATGAAGCCACATGCAATGATGCAGAATGCAGGAAAATCATTGGCCAGTGGGTGCAAAATCCCATTGATTCAATGACAGTGGCTCTGGCAGCTCTCTGACCCAATAACAAGAAGGTGAAGGACAAGAGAGAGAGACAAAGTTCCCAGGATTGTTTTTTTTAAAGATCATTTTATTGGGAGCTTTCACAGCTCTTATAGCAACCCATATGCCAATTGTATCAAGCATCTTTGTACACATGTTGCCATCATTATTTTCTGAACACTTACATTCCATTTGAGCCCTTGGTATCAGCTCCTCTTTTTACCCTCCTTACCCCTCTCACCCACGTGACCCCTTGATAAATTATAAATGCTTATTAATTTCATGTCTTACACAGAATGCTGTAGATCCTCCTTAGTAGAAGGCCACTCCCTCCAGGAGGTACAATCAGGAAGTTACCTAATTGACACGCTAGACTCCATCCCTCCACTTTTATATCTTGAAGTTGACATGAAATTATCTAACTACCACAAACACTAAACAGCTTACTAGGACAATTAACTGAGATGTTCCATGAAGTCTAAACCTTAAACCTCCTCACAAAGGAACTAAATCCCAGGAGATATTCTGTTGTACATAAGCAGCCTCAGAATATATCATTTTATTTTAGTTATTGCTGTAAATAGATCTATCACACTATTTCTTCCAAATTTAACTTTTTACAGATGTCTAAATTATTGACAATAATTACAACAATCAGCTTGCAACCTACCCTTTTAAAAATAATTTTATCATAGGCTCTTACAGCTCTTATCACAATCCATCCATCCATCCATCCATCCATCGTGTCAAGCACATTTGTACGTATGTTGCCATCATCATTTTAAAACAATTTTTTTTCTACTTCAGCCCTTGGTATGAGCTCATTTTCCCCCTCCCCTCCTTCCTGCCCTCATAAACCCTTAATAATTTATAATTATTTTTCATGTCTTACACTGACCAATGTCTCCCTTCGCCTACTTTTCTGTTGTCTGTCTCATTGGGAGGGGGTTACATGTAGATTATTGTGATTTGTTCCCTCTTTCTCCCCCCACCTTCCCCTTATCCTCCTGGTATCACTACTCTCATTATTGTTCCTGAGGGATTTATCTGTCTTGTATTTCCTGTGTTGCGACTCTTCTCTGTACCAGTGTACATGCTCTGGTCCAGCTGGACTTGTAAGGTAGAATTGGGGTCATGATAGGGGGATGGAGGAAGCATTAAAGAACTAGAGGAAAGTTGTATGCTTCATCGGTGCTATACTGCACCCTGACTGGCTTATCTCTTCCTTGTGACACTTCTGTGAGCGATTATCCAATTTTCTACAGATGGGCTTTGAGTCTCTACTCTGCATCCCCCCTCATTCACATAGATAAGATTTTTTTGTTCAGGATCTTTGGTACTTGATTGTGGTAGTTACATAATCTGGTGTCAATTTGAGGATTACGAGTGAAGGCATGGAGTCTAGGCTGTCAATCAGGTATGAAGCCTCTGTGTGGGCATGCTCTTCTCCTGAGGATTTTGGAACTCTCTATTCCTCCTTGGAGGCAGGAGACATTCTCTTGGGTCACTCCCTGCAAGACATCCCTCTGAAGAAGACACATGGAGAAAGGCTGATGAGCCAGATCTCTGGAGCCAGAGAAGCCACGTGGAGACCCTTGTCAGCGCTGGGATGCTTACAACGCCACTGGCCCCACAAGATTTCCAACCCACTGGCCTGTGCTTTACCTGCATTTGGCGTCATCGTGTGTCTTTTGTGAGTCTGAAAAGGACTTTTTAGATTGGTATCAGACATATGGGCTAATATTGGACTGATGGGCTTGTTCTGAACTGGGCTGCGATGTTTTCTTTATGTACAATTACTCCTTATACAAAGCTATTTCTTATACACACATGAATGTCTGAATTTCTTTCTCTATTCCACCCTCCTTGCCATATATTTTAGATCACTTGTTGTTCCCTTGTCCCTGGGTTGGTTGGCATCCCCCTCCTTCCTTTCCCCTGCCTCCCCTTCTTCTATGCCCCCCCAGAACTGTTGGTCCCCTTGTTTTCTCCTCTGGATGGTTTATCTTGCCTATCTCATCTAGATAGATATGCAGAGACAATAATATGACAAAAACAAGACAGAGCAAAACAAAGCAACAAAAAACAAACAAAGAAAAAAGGAAAACCAACCACAAGAAAAAAAAGCCTATAAACAAGTCCAGGTCTGTTTGTTGACCTTTAGTAGTATTTTCTGGTCAAGTCTGATAGGATGCCATACCCTGCCCTCAAGGTGTATATTTGGTCTTTCCCGGGGACTTCATTGCTTTGCTCCCCTTGCTGCTTTGTGGTATACCCTTAATGTTTCGCCTTGGTATGGTGGGATCAGATGGGGCACAATTCACACACGGTCTCCAGCTTTGTCCCCCATAGCTCTATGGGTCAGTGAAGGACCTCGTGTCTCGTGGTATCTCTCTGTGAATCGGTTGCTCTGAGCAGGAATATTGCCCTCGGGGCTTTGTGGGCAAGGATGTGTTCCACTCTCTCTCCTTCCCTCTTCCTTTACTCCTGTGTGCTCTGATCAGATGCACCCCTCTCACTGAGCTGTAGCTTCAGTGCTATCTTCTTAAGTCTATTCTTCTGGGGGAAGGGTGTCCATGTAGTTGGGTTTGATGCCGGCTCCACAGACCTCTCTATTGGTTCCCTGCTTCGTGCCAGCAACCTACCCTTAATGAATGCATTTTTCCACCATTATCTACCCCCATTTTCCTTCCTCCCTCCAAAATCTGCTAATCACTAATAAACCTTAGTCTCTATACATATTTGCCTTTTCTTGTCTTTTTATATACATTAGATGTGTTTAGTCTATCTTAAAAGTAGAGGTAGCAATAACACAAAGACACACTGTTCTCTGGGGATTGTGGCCCTGAGACTCACACCTTGCTGTGAGCACAGCAACATCACCATGATCTCCTTCACGAATTCCCCTTTTCACATGAGAATGGCTTTGACTTCTTACCCTCCTATGTAATAGTCTCCCACACCCTTGACTCTGGAAAGTCTCCTGTCGGGAAAAACTTCCCCTCTTACGCAACCCTGCCTAAGTGCTGCCCAATTAAAAGTTGTGGTGCAACTCTTCCATTTTGTGATTCTTTCTTTCCCTTTATCAAGGCCCCAAATCCTCGAGCACACCATAATTTGTATTTGATAATGTACAAAAGATACTAGCTAGGATAATTAGGCAAGAAAAATAACTAAATGGTATAAAGATTATAAAGAAAGAAGTCAAAACCCTCTCTCTTCACAGATGGTATAATCTTCTGTATAGAAAATGTAAAGGAACACAAACACACAAAAGTAGAAATAATAAACAATTTGAACAAAATTGATATATATAAAAATCAATATACAAAAATAAATTTTATATAGATCAATGGAACAGATGAATTAAGAGTCTAGAAATAAACCCATGCCAAATGGTCAAATAAATTTTGACAAGAGAGCCAAGTCAACTCTACTAGATAAGGCTATAATGTCTCCCCTTGTCAAAAGTATGATTGTTTCATAGCCAACACAATAAATTTTTATTTCTCTCAGAGGCAAAGTTTGAGCAGGTTGGCTAGCAGTCTCCTTATAAGGTTAGGTGTTACCTAAGATCGGTGTTCATAAGTAATGACACAAACTCTGTGTACATAGTATTCAACTGGGCCTCCTTCTGCATCGCTCCAATGAAACTTGGTTAGCATAGGGAACTGATACCAACATGAATTTTCTGCAGCCTGATGTGCCTAAAATGATTTGGAAACATTGTCTCATTACCGTTCAAATCTATGGGCATGAGCCAAGCCCACTGAGTAACTTCTCACCACATTTCCTTAAAAATGCTTCACTATTTGACATACATGCACATACATCAGGGATTATAATACAAAGATCAATTGGACAGGATGGCAATTTATATTTTCAAGGCCACTACATATTTCACACAAAGGGCTACAAGAGTTCCCAGAGACACCATAATAAAGAGATAGAGAATGTGTCAAAATATCAATAGATAAATTGAAACAGATTGCTAAAGAATGTTAACATAATCCAAGAAACGCAGATAGAGTAACAATGGAAGTAAAAACAGAAGGTGCAGAGAGAATACAAATAATACATAGTAGACATAAATACAAACTTCTCTAAATTATATTAAAACGTTCATGGTCTAAACATTCTAACTCAAATGCAGTAATTGTGGGCCCACCAAGCTCAGAGGACGATAGCCTGGCTCGGAGGGCCCAATGTACAGAGGGGACCATATAGCCTGCCCCATGGCAAGATGCGACATCCTGCACTGACCCATGGCCCTACACAGGACAGCACCTGAGACACAGTGGGGGGGGTGCGACTGAGCTGACCCCACCACACTGAGGCAAACACTGGGGGCGTGCAATGGAGCAGTGGAGGAAAGCAGAGCAAGGAAGTCCCGAGGGAGTATAAAGGATGGACTTTGGGGCCAGGATGTGGCACCACATCAGACTCATCTGGAAAACACTCCTAAAGGTCAACAAACAGACCTTGAACTACTAACAGGCTTCTTTCTTTTTTTCTGTCTTTTGTTTTTCTCTTTTTTTCCCTCTTCTTTTAAATTTTGTATGTCAGTGGCTTTTTTGTTTGTTAGCTTGTTGGTGTTTGTTGCTGCCATCGTTGTCATGTTCTCATGTGCCACTTTGGTGCTGTCAAAGCCATCCCCAAATTTATGCACCTATCAATATATCTGCAGGTCCACCTAGATAAGATAGGCTGGACAAACAATGTGAGAAGAAAATAACAGGACCAATGGTCCCGGAGGGACATGAGTGGGTGGGAGGTAGGGGAAGGGAGAAGGTGTTGGCCAACCCAGGGACAAGGGAACAAGGACTGGTTCAAAATCAGTGGCAGGGAGGGGATGGGAGGACTGATAGGGAATGACCAAGGGCAAAATAACTGAGAAGATTTACTGAAACCAGAATGAAGGCTGAACATGGTAGTGGGAGAGGAGGAAAGCGTAAGGAAATAGAGGAAAGGAGTAGGAGGCAAAGGGCATACATAGAAGCCTAAATACAGACATGTACATATGTAAATATATTTATGATTATGGTATAGACCTCTGTGCATATATTTATATGTTTAATAGGGTAGCAGGTGGACATTGGACCTCCTCACGCACATTCCCTTAATACAAGAGCACCTTGCTCAGCTAAATGGTCATTGCATGATACTCACCTTCCCAACATGATTGCTGAAGACAGATATGTGCATAAGCAAATGTGGTGACGAAAGCTGATGGTGCCCAGCTATCAAAAGATATAGGCTTGAAGGTATACAAACGACCATCTAGCTCGGAAGCAACAAAGCCCACAGAGAAGAAGCACACAAGCCTGTGTGAACACGAGGTGTTGAAGAGTTCAGGTAGCAGACACCAAAGAACAAAAACCATCATTGTGTGATGACCTTCCCCACAAAAACGCTGAAGCCGAATGTGTGCATAAGTAAGTGTGGTGAAGAAGGCTGATGGTGCTCAGCTATAAAGAGATATAGCGCCTGGGGTCTTAAAGGCTTGAAAGTACACAAGCAGCCATCTAGCCCAGAAGCAACAAAGCCCATATAGAAGCATCACACCAACATGTGTGACCATGAAGGGCCGAGGGAACCAGGTTTCAAGCACCAAAGGCGGGGGGGAGGGAATCATATCATCATGAATGAGGGGAGTGTGTGATGGGGACCCAATGCCCATCTGTACACAAATAGACATCTCTTGCCGAAGGGTAGTGGGGAGGAGATGAGTCACTCAGGGTTCAATGTAGCAATAATGAAACTCACAACCCTCCTCTAGTTCTTAAACACTTCCTCTCCCCAACTATCATGATCCAAATTCTACCTTGCAAACCTGGTTAGACCAGAGGATGCACAGCGGTGCAGATGGGAACAGGAAACACAGGGAATCTAGGACAAATGAACCTCTCAGGACCAGCAGTGAGAGTGGCGATACTGGGAGGGAAGTGGGGGTAGAAATGGGGAACCGATCATAAGGAGCTACATATAACCTCCTCTCTGGGGGATGGACAACAGAAAAGTGGGTTAAGAGAGACGTCAGTCAGTGTAATATAAGCTAAAATAATAATTTATAAATTATTAAGGGTTCATGAGGGAGGGGGGAGCGGGGAGCGAGGGGAAGGGAAAAAAGAAAAATGAGGATCTGATGCCAAGGGCTTAAGTGGAGAGCAAATGTTTTGAGAATGATGGGGGCAACGAATGTATAAGTGTGCTTTACACAATTGATGTATGTATGGATTGTGATAAGAGTTGCATAAGCCCCAATAAAATGATTTTTGAAAGGGGCAGTAATTGACAAAATGGATTAGAAATAATATCCTTCAAGAGACACACTATAAAGATAAGGACACATAGATTAAAATTCAGTGAATAGAAAAATATAAATCATGCAAATGGTAAGCATAAGAAGTCTCATGAGCCCATTGTCTAATCGGTTAAAATAGAACTAAAGTCAAGGAGCACTTGCAGAGGTAAAAATGGACATTTTCTAATTATTAAAGGAATCCAAGAAAAGCATAACATATGCACATATATACAGAAAGTTTCAAAGTACTTGAAACAAAACTCCAGACGCATGGTAAGAAGTTGTTACTTTTCATTGTGGGGAATGTAAAAATATGAAAACATTTGCCAATGCAATTTTGCATGGATAATTCAGTGATATTTAACACAATATTTGATCTTTATGTTGTGCAACCATTGGCACTATTCTATTCCAATTATTCCACCAACTTCTCATGCTTTGGAGGCACTGTGAGAAGTTTTAGAATCCCTTTGTCAAGAATTAATAGACCAATTAGACAAAGACATCAGTAATTCTAGCCCTAATCTAAAAATAATTAGTTCTTATGGTATGTCCCTGCTTGATGTTCACCCTCATGAAAAGATCACTGAAGATATTGGTGCTAGAGCGAAGTGTGGAAAAGAAACGAGTTGGTGCCCAGCTATCAGAAAGAATAGCATCTGGGATCAAGCAGCCAACTAACGAAGCATCAGCTGAGTCCACATGGAAGAAGTACACCAGCCTGTGTGATCCAAGGATTGTAAATAATGAAATCCAAAAGAGGGAATGGTATCAGCGCTTGAATTATGAACACTTGGTTTGCAATTGATGACAGTGGAAGCCCCAAATCCATTTGCAGGGTCCACACCTGGATTAAGTCTCTGGTAAATCACCTCCTGACACGGGTCATTGTAAAATCAATTATGGTAGGTATATCTAGAGTAACATGTAATCACCTATCATTTGATCTCCCCTTTGTTCCATTGTAAAGTTGTTTCAGTTGAAAAAAAACCTGATGGGGAAATAAGATGTGGATTAATCTTCTGGAGACTCTCTTCTGACCATAGATTAGGGAGGTGAATAACCTTTCTAGCATGCATTGGAAAGGGATTATTGCAGATGTAGTTAGGTTAAAACTTAACACCTGATAATTTTATCTCCCTTTTGAAGCATTTGAAACTTGTTTTAGTTTTTCATATTTTCTGCTTTCCTTTTAATTGGAATTTTCCTTTGTCATTGTTGTTTTATTTATTTTGGGGTATGTTTTTCTGTCTGTGAAATCCATGATAAGTAAATCTAAAGACGCGAAGGCCCGCGGCGGGTGTTGACGCGATGTGATTTCTGCCCAGTGCTCTGAATGTCAAAGTGAAGAAATTCAATGAAGCGCGGGTAAACGGCTGGAGTAACTATGACTCTCTTATGGTAGCCAAATGCCTCGTCATCTAATTAGTGACGCGCATGAATGGATGAACGAGATTCCCACTGTCCCTACCTACTATGCAGCGAAAGCACAGCCAAGGGAACGGGCTTGGCGGAATCAGCGGGGAAAGAAGACCCTGTTGAGCTTGACTGAGCTCGGAGGTGTAGAATAAGTGGGAGGCCCCCACGTCCGTCCGTTTCCCCGCGAGGGGCTCTCGCTTCTGGCGCCAAGCGCCTGGCCTGGGGGGGGGGGAAGTAAATCTAAAGAGACAGTGACTGGTTGAATGGTTTCTTGTGGGTCTGGCAGGGGAGGTTGGGGAGAAATGGAACTAGTAATAATGAGTACAAGAAAGAAGAAAATGTTCTCAAACTGATTGTGGTGATGATTATATAACTCTTCTTAAAACGATTGAACTTTTGAATTGTACAATATGTGATTATATGCCAATAAAACTGTTTTTAAAATCAGTAAGGACATAGAAGATCTGAACATTATGAACCACTTTGTTCTAACTGACTTTTGTAGATAGTGCATAAAACAACTGCAGAATGTACATTCTTTTCAAATACACATTGTACATTACCAAGAAAACCATTCCCTGGGCCATAAAACAAGTCTCATTTAATTTAAAATGATCAAAACATACAAAGTACATTCTCTGACAACCACAAATTAAATTACACAATAATAAAAATAAGATGTCCAACAATAAGCTATTTAGGAAAGATCCAATATCCAGAAATTAAATAGCAAGCTTGTAAATAACGCAAAGGTCAAAGATGGAATCCCAAAGGAAATCAGAAAACATTTTGAATGGAAAGAAAATGAAAATATAAAGCATGTGCTTAAACTCAAAGCAAACTCACGGCCATTGAGTTAGGTATAAAGAGGAATGCAATCTTGATGCTGACTCTGAACAACATTGATGAACCTTCAAAATCTTATGCTGAGAGAAATAAGTCAGTCATAAGACGACAAGTATTGTGTGATCACACTTGTGTGAAATACCTAGACTAGGTAAAGGAATAGAGACCAAAATGTATTAGTGAGTTTTAGCTTTGGCGGGAGGAGGAAGGGGGAATCATTCCTTAGGGGATACTAGTCTGTTAAGAATAGTAGCGATACAATTTGGAAAGAGATTGTAGTGGTGATTGTACACATGATGAAAGCAATGCGTGTCACTAAATTGTACATATAAAATGTTGAACTAGCAAATGTTTTGTTATTTTTTCACTACAAGTTTTTTAAAAACCTATATGAGTTTTTATAGTTTTTTAAAAAAGTTTTATTAGGGGCTCATACAACTCTGAATTTTTATAGTTTTGAAATTGGGGAGGTGTGAGTCCTACTGTGATCACAGAATATACTGTATATTATTTCAGTCTTTTAAAATTCATTGAGACTTCTGTGATCTAACCGGGAGACTGATCTACGTGCACTGTAGAAGAATTTATATTGTGCTGTTGTTGAGTATAATAATGCATTATTGAGTACAATATGTATTCTATATAGGTCTGCTAGATTTAGTTGGCTTAAAATGTTGTTCAAATCCTCTATTTCCTGTTAATCTTCTTTCTAGATGTTTAATCCATTACTGAAACTAGTACATTGGAGTCTCTATTATTGTAGCATCTTCCTTCAAGTCTGTTGGTTTTTATGTCATAAAATTTAGGACTCTGATATGAGGTGCATATATAATTATAATTGTTATATCTTCTTTGTGAGTTGACCCTTTTATCCTTCTCTGCTTGTCTCTTGTAACAGATTTTGGCTTAAAATTTTTTTGTCTCATATCACGGATTTCTTTTGTGTTACTATTTGAATGGAATTTTTCTCCATCCTTTTCCTTTGAACACTGGTCTCAATCTTTCTATGTAAGGTGGGTATCTTATAGAGAGCATGTAGATTATCTAATTTTTAAATCTACTTTTTATAGTCTGATAGGTATTATTACTGTGTGCAATTATCATAACTGAGTGATGCAGGTCATTTATTTATGGTATGTTCTTTCTTACACAAATATTAAAGAAAGAGTGCTTGGTGCCTGTGTTAGGCCAGGTTGACTAGAGAAAAAATCCAGTAACTCAGCTTTGAGAGGGGGTACCCCCCAAAAGGAATATTTTTCCACCAAAAGCTATATATTTAAACATTTTTACAAGAAAACCTTATCGTCTTTAAATTGCTCTCCATTATATTTAATACACTCGTCAAATCTGCTATTCAATTATTAGAAATATTTTTCAAACTTACCTGTTTAGATGGCTAACAGCATCTTCTTGTTTTTTTCTTCACCTCTTCTACATCATCAAATCACTGTCCTTTTATGTCCCTCTTCAATTTAAAAACAAAAAGAAGTTGAACAGAGCAAGGTCAGGTGAGTAACATGCATGGGGAAAGAGAGGGGGGGGTGCTGTTTTTTTTTTGCCAAAAACTGGCACACTTAGAGGGCTGCATGAGCAGGTACATTGTTGTGATGTCAAAATCAGTCCCCAGTTGCCACAAATCAGGCCTTTTTTGCTGCACACTGTCACACAAACTTTTCAGACCTCTATAAAGAAAACTTAATGAACAGTCTGTGATGAGGGCAACAAATGTATAAGGGTGCTTTACTCAATTGATGTATGTATGGATTGTGATAAGAGTAGTATGAAACCCGCTGGCCCTACTATGAGACATGATGCCCCTCAGTGACTAAGGGTGATACAGGGGACAGCACCAGAGACACAGTGTGGGAATTGCACCTGACCTGATCCCACCACACCGAGGCAAATCACTGGGGAGTGCAGCGGAACAGCAAGGGAATGGAGTGGCAAGGTCCCCAGGGAATGCTGAAAGTGGACTTTGGGGCCAGGGCGTGGTGTCCCAACAGACTGGACTGGAAAACGCTCCTAAGGACCAGCAAATGATCCCTGAACTAACTACAAGCTTTTCTCTTGTGAACTGTTTTGTTCTGTTCTTTGTCAGTGGTTTGTTTTTGTTGTTTTGTTGTCTGGTTGTATACTGTTGCTTTGTTTTCCTCTGTCTTGTTTTCGTGCATGTTAGTGACTCCACAGGTCTGTCTGAATAGGACAGGCTGGATGAACTATCTGGAGGAAAAACAACGGGACCGATAGTTCCGGGGGGAATTGGGGTGGGGGGGTACGGAAGTGGTGTTAACAAACCCAGGGACAAGGGAAAAACATGGGACCCCAAATGGTAGAGAAGGGGGAGTGGCAGGCCTGGTGGGAAATGATCAAGGGTAAGGTTGCTTAGAGAAGAGGTATACTCTAGCCCAGGTGGCGAAGAAGCATGGTAGTAGGGCAGGAAAAAAGTCAAGGGAGATGGAGGAATGAGCTAGGAGTCAAAGGGCATTCATGGAGGTCTAGACAAAGACATGTACATGCAAATATATATAGGAGGATGGGGAAATAGATCTATGTGTCTATATTTATAGGTCAAGTATTAAGGTGGCGGAAGGACCTTGGGCCTCTACTCAAACACTCCCTCAATGCATGAATACCTTCTTTTATTAAATTGGAACTCTATGATGCTCACTCTCCCGACACAACGGCTGGAGCCAAAGTGGGTGAACAAGTAAATGTGGTGAAGAAAGCTGATGGTGCCCGGCTATCAAAAGAGATAGTGACTGGGGTCTTAAAGGCTTGAAGATAAACAAGCGGCCATCTAGCTCAGAAGCAACAAAGTCCACATGGAAGAACACACCAGCCTGTGTGATCGAGTGGTCCCAGGGGGATCAGTTACCAGGCATCAAAGAACAAAAAATCATATCATTGACTGCACACCTCCATGATAGGATCGCTGAAGACAAATGGGTGCATAAGCAAATGTGGTGAAGAAAGCTGATGGTGCCCGGCTATCAAAAGAGATAGTGTCTGGGTCTTAAAGGCTTGAGGGTGAACAAGCGGCCATCTAGCTCAGAAGCAAAAAAGCCCACATGGAAGAAGCACACCGGCCAGTGCGATCACGAGGTGCCAAGGGACCAGGTATAAGGCATCATGCAAAAAAAAAACAACAACGATATAAGTGTGTGTCTATATGTGTGTGTGTGTATATATATATATATATGTGTATATATATATATATATATATATATATATATATATATATATACACCATATTAAATGAAGGGGGAAGTGCAGAGTGGAGACCCAAGGCCCAAGTGTCGGCCAATGGAGATCCCCTCATAGAGGCGTTTAGGAGAGGAGATGGGTTAATTAGGGTGCGAGGTAGTACCGAAGGGGAACACAGCTTTCCCCCAGATCCTGGATGCTTCCTCCCCCCAACTACCATGATCCGAATTCTACCTTGCAGGGATGGATAGGACAGAGGCTGTACACTGGTGCATATGAGGGCTGGAGGTACAGGGAATCCAGGGTGGATGATACCTTCAGGACCAAGGGTGTGAGGCACGATGCTGGGAGAGTGGAGGGTGAGTGGGTTGGAAGGGGGGAACTGATTGCAAGGATCCACATGTGACCTCTTCCCTGGGAGAGGGACAGCAGAGAAGGGGGGAAGGGAGACTCCGGATAGGGCAAGATATGACAAAATAACGAGGTGTAAATTACCAAGGGCACATGAGGGAGGGGGGAAAGGGGAGGGAGGGGAAAAAAAAAGAGGACCTGATGCAAGGGGCTTAAGTGGAGAGCAAATGCTTTGAGAATGATTGGGGCAGGGAATGTATGGATGTGCTTTATACAATTGATGTATGTATATGTATGGATGGTGATAAGAGTTGTATGGGTCCCTAATAAAATGTAAAAAAAGAAAAGAGGAGAAAAAAATGATTAGGGCAGGGACTGTACAGATGTGCTTTATACAATTGATGTATGTATATGTATGAACTGTGATAAGAATTGTATGAGCCCCTAATAAATTGTTAAAATTAAAAAAATAAAATAAAATAAAAAATTAAAAAAAAAGAGTAGTATGAAACCCAATAAAATGATTTGTTAAAAAAATGAACAGTTTGACCAGTTGAAACAAATCCCCTCACATCAAAAAAACAAATGAGCATCATCTTGAGTTTTGATTTCACTTGTCGAGTTTTGGGGGGGCAAGGTGACGATGACATCTTCCTTTGACTTGAATGATGTTTGCTTTCAGGGTTGTAAGAATGGCATCATGTCGTGGGAAAAAAATCTGGGTCACTTGGGAGCTGTTCTTTACAAACATGGCATGTTTCCACTAGATGCTCTTTTTCCTGGTCAGTCAGAAGCAGAGGCACAAATTTCGCAGCGATACTTCTCATTCCCAAATATTCTGTTAAAATTAGGTTAACTGAGCTCCAAGATGGTCGCTATAACTTCCCCATCTTCTCAATGGTCCATCGTCAGGCTTGGAGCACCAGTGCACACATTATTTTGACATTTTCATCCATTTTGGAAGTTGACAGGTGTCCAAAACAAGGTTAATCATCAATCAACCTTTCTCCCTTTATGAAATGAGAAAACTACTCTTAGACTGAGTTTTTCCCGCAGCACTGTCCTTGTAAGCTGTGTTCAACATCACAACAGTTTCTGCAGCATTTTCCCAAGCAGGAAACAAAATGTCACAGCTGCACACTGTTCTCTTAAATCGACCATCACAAAAAAAAATGAGGTTTGAGTGAAATTGCTTTTACAAAAAAAAAAAAATTCACTGTGACCTGAGAGAACCTTCCCAAGCCATACCACTGGGTACACTAACTCAGAGCGAGTTGCTCAATGCTCATCTGCCTGAAAAAAATGGGTACTATAAAAGCTTCACCCAGCAGAGCTTTTTTTTCATTGTGCGGGGACCCCCTCGTATATCAAGAAGTAATTGAATATCAGGAGAACATCCCAGTCCAGTCCAACCCAAGTCCATAAGTCTGATACTAGTCCATAAGTCCCTCTTCAGACGCGCACAGCCACATGCAATGATGGAGAATACAGGAATATCACCTGCTGGTGAATGCAAAGTCCAGGGGCTTCAGTGGCAGTGCATCTCCAGGGCTCTGGCAGCAACCCGGTTCCACCAGCAGAAAGTTAGAGAGAGAGAGCAAGAGAGAGAGAGAGAGAGAGAGAGAGAGAGAAAGGTTTGCAGGGCCCTCCTTATGAGAAGGCCACGCTCACAAGGAGTCACCATCAGGCTAAGACCTGATTGACAGGCTAAACTCCAACCCTATACTTATGTATATATCTTTAAGGTTAATGTGAAATTATGTAACTACCACGGTGCCTAATGTACATACCCAGATTATGTCACATATTGACACACATCCTCAGAAGTCAGAATGAAAGTATCAAGATATCTGAAATTGTAACATTCGCTCTAACTTTTTCCATAGGAGGGGGATTTGGCATAAGGTATATCTATTTTGGATTTTGAATCAGGATGACTTAGTTACTAATAGAACAATAAGTGGTCACTGTTAGGCTGCATGCCTCCCTCAGGAGCTAGGGGAATAATGGTATCAAAGTCGGTCAAACTTTGAGTCCTGAAACTACCTTTTATCACTGTGAGAGGTTGGTTTAATCAATTAAACATTTTTAATACTTTTATTGGGGACTCTTACATCTCTTATCACAACCCATGCATTCATCCAGTGTGTCAAGCACATTTGCACATATGCCGCTATCATCATCATTTTCAAAGCATTATCTTCCCACTTGAACCCCTGATATCAGCTCCCCATTACTTCCCCTTCCCTCCCCCGTCAACCCTCCCTCAAAAACTCTTGATAAGTTATAGATTATTATTTTCATATCTTACATCATCCTCCATCGCCCCTCACCCACTTTTCCATTGTTCGTCCCCTTGAGAGGGGGTTCTAAGTTGATCCTTGTGATTGATTCCCCACATCTCCTCCCACCCTCCTCTAATCCCCCTGGTATCTCTACTCTCATTGTTGGCCCTTGGTGGGAGGCATCTATCCTAGATACCCTGTGTTGTGGCCTCTTATCTGTAGCAGTGTGCATACCCTGGTCTAATCCAATTTGTAAGGTAGACTTGAGGTCATGAAGGTGGGGGAAGGAAGCTCCAAAGAACTAGAGGAAAGTGGTGTGCTTAATTGGTGCTACACTGCACCCTGACTAGCTCATTTCTTCCCTGCGACCCCTCTGTAGGGGGATGTCTAATTGTCTACAGATGGCCATTGGGTCTCAACTCCATTCCCCGCCCCCACGCCAACCTTCACCTTCGATGTGATTTTTCTCTGGGTCTTAGTTGCCTGGTACCTGATCCCATCGACACATCATGATCACACAAGCTGGTGTGCTTCTTCCATGTTGGCTTGGTTGCTTCACAGCTAGATGGCTGCTTCTTTATCTTCAAGCTTTTAAGATCACAGACACATATCTTTTGATAGCTTGGCACCATCAGCTTTCTTCACCACATTTACTTATGCACCCATTTTGTCTTCAGTGATCGTGTCGGGTAGATGAGCATCACAGAATTCCAGATTGTTAGAACAAAGTGTTCTTGTGTTGAGGGAGTACTTGAGTTGAGGCCCAATGTCCATCTGTAACCTTGATTCTTAACATATAGATATTAGTACATAGTTCTATGTAAATACATATATTTACATATGTACATGCCAGTATTTTTAAAACAATTTATTAGGAGCTCATACAACTCTTATAACAGTCCCTTTACATCGCTTTGCATTTCCTGGAACTACCTTTTTTCATTGTGAGAGTTTGGGTTAATCAATGAAATTCTTTAAAAATCAGTTGGCCCCACTGTTAAGATCTGTATAATATTGTCTATTCATAGGCCTGTTGTGAGGATCAAATGAGAAGGGATGTGAACACTCTTTCATAAATGGTGGGGAGCTACACAAGTATACCAGATGATGTTATGCATTTTGTGGCACAAACCTCAAAGACAACGGAGGAAAATGGTTAAATGCACTTTGACTTCCTTTGATCAGCTATAACTTTGTTACTCCCTAAATGCTAATAATATTCTCTGTAGCTATTCAAAGAGAGATTTATAAGAGAGAAACATTTGGTTTATGAACTGGAGAGTGCTTTTCCACCAACTGTGGTGTGTGTCCTTTGTTTAACCTTTCTCTCACTGGTGTGTTGAAAATACATTATCTTTGGGGAAGAAAATAATTGTGGTGAGAAAAAATAAATTGCACAAACAACATCTTCTAGAATCTTGGTCTATTAGTTAGAAAGCAATTTACCGACAAATAAAAATGAATTTAATGAAATCATGAGGCTGTGGAATTATTGATACCATCCATTAGCATCTAATGCAGAAATGGGATTAGGGTCTAGGTTGTTGGTTCACATTTCAATGTTTTCTAAAGGCACTATTGCACAGTGCCAAGACAGCTGGTTGTAAAATTTTTAAATGCACTTAGTAAATTTTTTTCATGTGTGTGTGAGGTTAGTACATGTCATAGATTCATTTAAATCGCTTGGCTATTTATGTGCTTCTTGAATATCCTCATAGGCTAGCTGGACTCTCTAAAGCACATAGCCTAGTTACAATTTATTTACTTATTTAGTAGATTTACACAGTGCCTTTGCTTTCTATGCAAAAACTTCCCATTTTTTAAGGAAGTGATGAAAATTAAGTATTGTACATTTTTAGACAAAAGTTTCTGTTTGGGTTCTGTTTCTTTCACATTGTAACTCATTTAACGGAAATAGAGGAGGACATTTGGGCCACTTACTAAGTGTTTGCTCATGATAACAGTTATAGTCTATGAATTCCTAAGCCAACAAGACTTCCCTTCATAGGCACTAATCTATAAGAATGAAAAACATTATTATTATTTCTAAATGCATCAAAAAATTCTACCAGAAAATTCTACCAACTGCATGGCTACGCAGTTCTCAGATATCACCCCTGAATTTGCGATTGAGTTTTTAAACTTTATATCTTTATTCTCCCCAGATGAGACTTGTTTTAAGAAGCACTTTAGAACATTTCAGATTTTCTTTAATCATTCTGCACATTTCCCTCACCCTTAGATTCCCAGTAAGTCTGGGCTCAGTAATTATATAGGGGAGTTAGGGTAGGGGTTGCAGATTCTGAGTGATTTGGTTACAATTGGGTCAATTTGTCAACTAAGTATTAAAGAAACAATAAAGTTCCCCAGTTTTCTTCCATTTGTTCTGCTTCGGTCCAAATGTGATTGCATGAAGAAATGGAGGCAGAGCCCTACAAGGTGTCCAGCAACAACAAATACAACCTCTTGATTGTCCAGTCAATTGTGATCCATGCTGACCTTGTGTGTTATAGAGTAGAACTGGCCCATCAAGGTTTTCCTGACTATGTTGTTGAAAGTCAATCACCAGACCTTTCTTTTGTGGATTTGCTGGGTAAGTTTGAACCACCAACCTTCAGATTAGTAGTTGAGTGCAAAGTGTTTGTTCCCCTGAGGGGTTGAGAAGATCTGTTCCTATAAAACCCATGACCATTGCGTCGACTACAACTCATAGTGACCCTTTAGAACATAGTGTTTCCAACCCTGTGCCCTTTACAAAAGAGGTGGCCACATCTTTCTCGCTGGAGTGGCTAATGGGTTCCAACTGCTGAACCCAATTAGCAAGCAAACACTTTAACCACTGCGCCACTAGAATTTCTTCTGAAGTGCACTCCCACAACCCCGCTTCCATCAAATTCATTCCTACTCAGAGACACCCTGTGCAGGCTTTGGGAGACGGACGATCTTTAGGGAAGCGGATAGCCACATCTTTCTCCCTTGGAGCTGCTGGTGGGTTTGGACCCCAAGCCCAACACCTAACCCACAGCACCAACAGAGATCCTTTAGAAAATATAGACCTTTTATAATCTCTCAGGTAAGAAAGAAAAGAAGCATTTTTGCGTTACTATAATCTCTGGATCTAAGAGGATTAAGGAATCTTAAATGTCATCTACTCAAATTATTCTGATGCTAGAATCTCTGGTACAAACTCTTCCTGGAATATTTGTCCAGCTTCTGCTTGGTCACCTGCGATGGAAGTCCATTCACAGCTGACTCTATTTTTCTCATATTGTGTCCAGAATCTGTGGCTTCCACTCATTTGGTTCTAGTTCTGTTCCTTGAGGCCAATCACACAAAGCCTTTTTCCACACGACAATCTAAATATTTGGCGGGGCGGTGGTGGAACAAATAGATGTAATATGCTATACTCTATATATGGGTAATATGAATTACAGTAGCATAAAGAGAGAAGGAAAAAAGGGTTATAGAGGAGTCATGTTTCCATGTTTCACTAGAATTAAGTTGTGTAGATCTGAAATAGAGTCTGATAAAACCTAGAGCAATCACTTAGAAAATAACTTTTAAAATAGCATGAAAAAAATAACTAAATGAATGAAATTATTATGCTAAAATATCATCTAATACACAAGGAGGCAACAAAGAAGGTATAAAAGAACACAAAAGATATATATGTGCAAAATAGCAATGTAAATTCAACTACATCAATTATTAAATTAAATGTGAATGGATTAAACAGTACAATCAAAAAGGGGGAGAATGTGAACTTGGCTTAAAAACAAAAAGATATGCTGTCTACTAGAGACACATTTTAAATGGAAGATATAAACAAGTTGAAAGTGAAAGTGTGACAAAGGATGTGTCTTTCAAACAACCATCACTAAAAAAATTGGTTTAATAATTTAATTAATTTTTAAAAACAGGAGTAGCTATACTAATCCAAACAAAATAGACAAGAAGATAAAAAACAATTACTGAAGAGAAAGAAGGAAATCTTGTATTGATAAAAAAGGTCAATCTACCAAGAAGTCATAACAATTCTAAACACATATGCATTTAACACAGTAGTCATAAAACACATGAATCAAAAACTGGTAGATATGAAGGGAGAGGAGAGAAAGGGACAACTTAACAATAATGGTTGTAGACTTCATAATCCCACTTACAATCATAGATGGAAAAATTAGGCACAAGATCAAATAGGAAACATATGTCTTGATCAGCACTGAATTCCACACAACCAAAGCAGAATTCTCATTATTTTTAAGTGTACATAGAAAGTTCTCCAGGATAGACCACATGTTAGGCAATACAACAGCTGTCAATGCATTTTAAAAGACTGAGAACATGAAAAATGTATTTACAGATTACAGTTGGTGAAGTTAGAAATTAACAACAAAGAAATTGGGAATTTCAGATATATGTGTATACGGGTGACTCTGTGGTACAATTCTTACCCTCCAAGAGGAAGGCTCGATTCAACTACTCGCTATTGCACCTCAAGAGCAATCACTGCCTATCTCTCAGTGGAGGTTTTGTGTTGTGATACTGAATAGGTTTTACCAGAGCCTCCAGACAAACTACGAAGAAAGGCCTGGCAACCTACTTCATAAAATGAGTCAATGATCTTACACATCACAATGGTCCTATTACATACAGGGGGTCATTAGGAGTTGGGGGCCTCAATTTTCTCCCGTGGAGTAGCTGATGATTTAGAACTGCTGCCCTTTAAGTTAGAAGCCCAACACATAATCACTATACCATCAGGGCTCCTAGGACATTTTAAGACATTTTTTTAAAGAATACAAATACAAAAAAATAATTAAACAGATATTATCTATACAGGTAGTACCCAACTTACAACATATTTGAGTTACAGCAAACCACACTTGAAATTGTTGGGGCATTTTAAGATTTGCATTTTTAATGCATGTATGCCTGTATTGACTATATTTATCTCTAATACTATAACTGTAAGTAATGGTTCCCACCTCCAAAGACAAATAGAGATCTTATTTTAAAAGATAGTGATAATAATTGGCAAAACTAATGAAAACAAGAGCTAATCAACTTATATAGAAATTGACATATGTGAAATTCATTAGATTGGAACTCTGTCATTTGTCGAGACTACCTGTATTTTAAACAATAGTAATAACATGTGTCTGCTCCATGATACAGTGTGATATTTTTATTCTTTCAGCTTCCTTTTCTAATAACACTTCTTTGAACTACCTAAATCCTTTAAGAAATCCTTTTCATTTATGCCTTATAAAACTGAGTACAGTCCAACATAGAAATCAGTTACACATTACAGTAACTTCTGGTGGTACCCTCAAGCTAAATACGCTCTCAGTGAAAGTGTTGAGCATGAAATATTTAATGAATACTTCTGTGAATTCATGTCCAGCTCTCCATGTCCATCTACTGTTGTATATTTAGGCCAGTCTGGGTGGGCCCGCTGTTTGCTAATCAGACTCTTTGCTTCCATAAATTTTCCACACAGGCTCTCCGTGTCTAAAAGGCCCATCATTCTTTTTTTTTTTTTAACATATTATTGGGGGTTCATACAACTCACTATGCATGTTCGTTCAATGTTCTTTTTTAGGGAAATGGTTTCAAAGCACAAAGGTAATTGGGAAATGTGAGCTCAAAACTGGATTCCACAGAAGTTAAAATTTTCATACAGGAATTGAGGGGGTCTGTTGAACTTGACTGCCCTTTTCTGGTGACATTTTATTTTGCTGTCTGGTTTCCAAACTTTACATTTGCACTGTCTGCTGAATATTCAGATAGACGTACAATGTTAAGCTTGTATGTGGACAAGGGATTGACAATGTTTTATGATTTCAGCAGTGTAACTTTAATATTCATAGAAGTAAAAACAAAGAAAAGAAAAAGAAAGGTTGATTTGAAATTCCATTTTCAAAGCAAAGTTTTCCAAATCTAGGAGGAAGATTTTTGTTGGGTTGCCATAATTGGACACCTCACTTGCTAGAAAGCATAAATCCCAGTGTCTTAGTGATTGATACTAAGTGCTGCTGTAATAGAAGTACACGTGGGTGGCTTAAGCAAACAAATTTGTTTTCTCACAGTTTTAAGGGGCTAGAAGTCAGAAAAATGATTGCAACAGTGTATTAACAGAGAACTTCCAGAGGTTCAGGTCAGATTCAAGAGGGCTGGGAACAAGGGCTATCATTGCTGATGTCAGATGGCTCTTGACTGAAAGCAGAGAATACCAGAAAGATGTTTACTAGTATTTTATTGACTCTTCAAACACATTCAACTGTGTGGATCATAGCAAACTATAGTTGAGAAGAATGTGAATTCTAGGACACTTCATTGTGCTCATGCAGAACCTGTACATGGGTCAAGAGGCAGTTGTGTGAACAGAACAAGACAATCCTGCATGGTTTAAAATCAGATAAGGTGTGGGTCAAGGTTGTATCCTCTCACTATATCTATTCAAACTGTATATTGTTTGATGCTATCATGTCAGTTCCAACCCATAGTGACCCTATGCACAACAGAATGAAATACTACCGGGTCCTGCACCATTCTCACAATTGTTCCCATGACTGAGCCCATTGTTGCAGACAACTGTGTCAGTCCATCTCCACGAGGGCCTTCCTCTTTTGCACTGCTCTTCTACTTTAGCAAAAATGATGTCCTTCTCCAGGACTGATATCTCCAGACACCATGTCTAAAGTGTGTGGGACACAGTCTCTACATCCTCGCCTCTAAGGAGCCACCCTGGCTGTTCTTCTTCCAAGACAGACTTGTTTGTTCTTTTGGGAGTCTGTGGTACGTTCAATATTCTTCTCCAGCACCACAATTCAAATACATCCATTCTTCTATGATCTTCCATATTCAGTGTCCAACTTTCACATGCAGATGAGGCGATTGAAAATACCATGGCTTCGGTCAGGCACAACTTAGCCCTTAGAGTAACATCCTTGCTTTCCAATATTCTAATGAGGTCTTGTGCAGCAGATTTACCTAATGCAATATGTTTTGTAATCTCTTG
This sequence comes from Tenrec ecaudatus, assembly GCF_050624435.1. Lineage (NCBI taxonomy): Eukaryota > Metazoa > Chordata > Mammalia > Afrosoricida > Tenrecidae > Tenrec > Tenrec ecaudatus. The sequence continues at coordinate 149,524,854 of NC_134548.1, forward strand.
ACTGTTGCTTCCATGAGCACTGTTTGTAGATACAAGGAAGACAAGATCCTGGACAACTCCAACATTTTCTCCATTTATCATCATGTTACCTGTCGGTCCAGTTGTAAGAATTTTGGTCTTCCTAGCATTGAGTTGGAATCCATACCGAAGCTGCAATCCTTGATGGTCATCAACAAGTGCTTCCTCCTCACTTTCAACAAGCAAACTTGTTTCATCTTATCACAGGTTGTTAATATGCTGCTTCCAATCCAAATTTTACATTCTTCTTCACATAATCCATCTTCTCTGATTATTTACTCAGCATAAAGATTGAATAAGTATGTTAAGATGAAACGACCCTGTTGCATACCTTTTCTGATTTTTAAACCATACAGTATTCCCTTGTTCTGTTTGCACAATTGCTTCTTGATCCACGTGCAGGTCCCCATTCTTCTCAAACTATCCATAGGTGTTAGGGCCCACGTGGTTCTGTGTACAGAGAAAATCTCTCATTTTGTTTGCCCACAAAATGGCTAGTTTTGGTTGTGACCTCTCTGATTCAATGGAAGTGATTTTACTAAGTTTCAAAGAGTAATCAAGGGTAGGATATGATCATGTACATGTGTTCATGTGGTATGCCTACACCACCAATTTCTACAGAGTATGAGTGCCTTTTAGGATGACAAAAAACCTTTTAATTAAGGTGTAATGCTTACCTGTATTACCCTTGACTAGTGAGATTCCTTCTCCATTGTGTTTTCACATCCAGGTGTTCACCAGGCCCCCAAAAAATTTGTTTCTACTTCTTGTCCAATGACAACAGAAGAACATATACAACTGGATTTGGGAAGTAAACTACCAAAGCAAACTATTCTTCCTAAATCCAGTTCTCTATGTCCTTGTATTGTCATTCCAGTCGTTCTGGTAGTGTAGTGGTTAAGCGTTGCACTGCTTAGTGCAAGGTCTTCAGTTCAAAATCAACAGCTGCTCCAAGAGAGGAAGATGGGCCTTTCTATTCCCATAAAAAGTTACAATCTTGGAATCTCACAGGAGTAGTCTTGTCCTGTCTTATAGGGTCTCATGGACTCAATGGCAGTGAGTTTGTGTTGGTGGTGTTCTGGGTTATGCTGGAGTTGAAATTATCATCATGCTCATTGTCATCATGATCCCTTACTGGGAAATGCGAATCGTGGTTGTTGACTTTAGTGGTCCAGGCTACAAACAAGATGGAAGCAATAGGAAGGAGATAATCTATTCTGAAAATAGTGTTATTGTCTGTCTCTATTTGAGGGGCCACTCAATAGGTTTTGGAACTCTCCCCTCCCCACCTTGAACAACCGTCGCTGAAAAATCAGGTTTTTTTCGCATTCCAGGGAGGAGGTTTCTGGGGGTAGCACTAAAACTAGGTCAGTCCCAATGAAATCAGGATGATCAAGCACTCTCATGCCTTTGATCACTCTCTGTAGCACTGAAATGACTTTCTTTCTAATTTTGGTCCAGATTGAATGCTGCATTTTGAAATGATCAACACTTCATTGAGCAGAAGTAAGCTTCTAATAAGGTTTATCTGTTCTTTTTAGCCTGTCTCTCCCTCACTGAAACACAATCTTCAAGACAGAAGGAATCCTTGTCTACTCCGTTTACCACTGAGTCCTTTGCTTTGCCTACAATAGACTTTTGATAAATATTTGTAGAAAAAGAAATGAATTTAGGATGCTGGCATGGGGTGTGGTGGTACAGTGGTTAAGGTATTGGGCTGCCTCAAGGTCAGCTGTTCAAAACCACCAACTCCTCTACAGGAGAATGACGTGACTTTCTACTCCCATCCAGAGTACTCTCAGGAAACGACAGGGACAGTTCTACCCTGTCCTGTAGGGTCACTATGAGTCAGAATTGACTTAATGACAGTGAGTTTGGTTTTGTTTTGGCAGGAGTGTGGAAAATAAATTGCAAAAGAGCAAAATTTCCATTGGGATAAGCCAGTCAATAAGCTCATGGAGTAGTTCAGATTTGATGTGGTAGAGGTGGTGAAGACCTGATCTCAGGGCTAGTGGTGAGACAATATTGCCCTGATTAATGAAAGAGGAGAGGAATGAAATAGAGGAAGGTTTCTAAGATGACTCCTTGATTTCTTACCTGCAGGGCTGGTATTTGGTGAGTTAGAAAGTAGTGGTCGAGCCAGTACTGTTAGGTCTCTGGGATGGTTTGCCTCGGTTGTTGCTTCTCAATGTGGAAAGAATTCTGTGGCAGAAGCACTTTTGTAAATCCAAGTAACTTTTATGAGGGAAAGGTAAGTTTCAGGTACTACAGTCTCAGGTATTATGACATCTCTGAAAAGCATGCAAGACTGCATGGAGGGGCTGTGGGAAACTTCATGACATGACCACTTCAGGGGAATACGAAAAAACAACATGGAAAAACACGGCCCTTAAGAGGAGTCCACCACAGTGTGGGAATTGTTCCTGATCTGACCTCACTACCCCGAGGCAAAACGCTAAGGGCATACAACAGAACAGTGAGGGGAGCAGAGAAAGGAAGTCTAGAGGGCATACCAAAAACAGACTTGGGGGCCAGGGTGTAGCACCCCATCAGACTTGATCAGAAAACATTCCTAAAAGTCTACAAATCTTTAACTATTCACAGGTTTTTCTTTTTTTTTCTTATTGTTTTTTTGTTGTTGTTGCTTTGTTTTCTTATCTTTTGTTCCTTTGTTTTACTCTGTCTTGTTTTTGTGTATATTATTATCTCTGCAGGTCTATCTAGATGAGATAGGCAGAATAAACAATCTGGAGGAGAAAACAACAGGACTGAAGGTTCCAGGAGTACATGGGAGAGGTGGAGGGGGGAAAGGAAGTGTGGTAACAAACCCAGGGATGAGGGAACAACAAGTGTTCCAAAATTGATGGCGAGGAGGGTGTAGGAGGCCTGGTAGGGCTTGATCAAGTGCAATGTAACCAAGAGGAATTACTGAAACCCAAATGAAGGCTGAGCATGATAGTGGGACAAGAAGAAAGTAAAATGAAATAGAGGAAAGAACTAGGAGGCAAAGGGGATTTATAGAGATCTAAATACAGGCATGTACATATGTAAATATATTTATATATGATGATGGGGAAATAAATCTATGTATGTATATTAATAGGTTTAATATTAAGGTAGCATATGGCCATTGGGCCTCTACTCAAGTACACCCTCAATGCAAGAACACTTTCCGACATCATTGCTGAAGACAAAGTGGGTGCATAAGCAAATGTGGTTTAGAAAGCTGATGGTGCCTGGCTATCAAAAGATATAGTATCTGGGGTCTTAAAGGTCTGAAGATAAACAAGTGGCCATCTAGCTGAGGAGCAACAAAGCCCACATGCAAGAAGCACATCAGCCTGTGCGATCACGAGGTGTCAATGAGATCATGGATCAGGCATCAAAGAACAAAACATCATGTCATTGTGAATGAGGGGGAGTGCAGAGTGGGCACCAAAAGCCCATCTGTAGGCAACTGGACATCCCTTACAGAGGTGTCACAGAGAGGAGATGATCCAGTCAGGGTGCCGTGAAGCAATGATGAAACATATGGCTTTCCTCTAGTTCTTTAATACTTCCTCCCCACCGCCCCCACTATCCTGATCCCAATTCTACCTTACAAATCTGGCTAGACCAGAGGATGTACACTGGTACAGATAGGAACTGGAAACACAGGGAATCCAGGACAGACGACCCATTTAGGACCAGTGGTGAGAGTGGTGATACCTGGAGGGTAGAGGAAAGGTGGGGTAGAACGAGGGAACCGATTGTAAGGATCTACATGTAACCTCCTGGGGGACAGGCAACAGAAAAGTGGGTGATGGGAAAAGTCGGACAGTGTAAGACATGAAAAAATAATAATAATTTATAAATTATCAAGGGTTCGTGAGGGAGGCAGGGCGGGGAGGGAGGGGAAAAATGAGGAGCTGACACCAAGATCTCAAGTAGAAAGCAAATGTTTTGAGAGTGATAATTACAACAAATGTACAAATGTGTTTGACATAATGGATGTATGTATGGATTTTTATATGAGTTGCATGAGCCCCAAATAAAATGATTTTTTTTAAAAAAGGAGGAGTCCACAAGCAAAGCAATGAAGTCCCCAGGGAGTACCAAAAATAGACTTTGTGTCCAGGTTGTGGCACTCCATCAGACTCAACTGGAAAACATTCCTAAAGGTCAACAAGCAGAACTGGAACTATTTAACGGCTTTTCTTTCTTTGTGAATTTTTTTTGGTTGTTGGTGGTGTTTTGTTTTGTTTTAATCTGTCTTATTTTTGTGCTTAGTATTGTCTCGGCATGTCTATCTAGATAAGATAGGCAGAATAAACAATATGGAGGAGAGAATAAGCAAACTGATGGTTCTGCGGGGACATGGGAGAGGGGAAAGAGGGGAAAATATAGTGGATTTTAACAAACCCAGGGACAAGGGAACAACAAGTGATATAAAATCAGTGGTGAGGAGGGTGTAAGAGGCCTAGTAGGGCTCGATGAAGGGCAATGTAACCAAGAGTTAATATTTAAACCCAAATGAAGGCTGAACATGATAGTGGGACAAGAGGAAAGTAGAAGGAAATAGAAGAAAGAACTAGGAGGCAAAGGACATTTATAGAGGTCTAAATACAGGCATGTACATATGTAAATATATGTGTATATATATAAAACAATAGGGAAATAGGTCTATGTACATATATTTATGTATATAGGTCTAAGTACTTGTACTTATATGTTAAGTATTATGGTAGCAGACAGACATTGGGTCTCTACCCAAATACTCCCTCAATGCAAGAACACTTCCTTGCAATTACCTGGCATTCTGTGATGCTCACCTTCCCAACATAATGCTCGCTGAAGACAAAGTGGGTGCATAGCAAGTTTAGTGAAGAAAGCTGATGGTGCCTGGCTATCAAAAGTTATAGCATCTGGGGTTTAAAGTCTGGAAGAGAAACAAGCGGCCATCTAGCTCAGAACCAACAAAGTCCACATGGAGGAAGCACATCAGCCTGTGTGATCATTAGGTGTCGATGGTATTAGGTATCAGGCATCAAAGACCCAGAACAAAAAATCATGTCAATGTGAATTGAGGTGTGTGTCTGGGGGGTGGGGGGGTATGGGATGGAGGTCCATAGCCCATCTGTAGACAATTGGACATCCCCTTACAGAAGGGTCATAAGGAAGAGAACAGCCAGACAGTTATGGTATAGTATATCACCAATGAAACATACAAATTCCCTGTAGTTCTTTAATACTTCCTCCCCCTTACGATCATGACCACAATTGTATCTTACAAGTCTGGCTAGACCAGAGCATATGCACTGGTACAGATAAGAGCTCCCAACACAGGAAATGCAGGACAAATAAAACCCTCAGGACCAATAATGAGAGCAGTGATACCAGGAGTGGAAGGGGAAGGTGGGAGGAGAAAAGGGAAACTGATCACAATGATTTACATATAGCCCCTTCACGTGGGTCAGACAACAGGAAAGTGGGTGAGCGTAGACATCTGTCAGTGTAAGACATAAAGAAATAATAATAATTTATAAATTCTCAAGGGTTCATGAGGAAGGGAGGATGGGAGAGGGGAAAAAACAAGATGCTGATACCACAGGCTCAAGTAGAAAGAAACTGCTTTGAGAATGATGATGGCAACATATGTACAAATGTGCTTGACCCAGTGGATGGATGGATGGGTTGTGATAAGAGCTGTAAGAGCTCCCAATAAAATGATTTAAAAACTAAAAGGAGTTCACAGAGGCAAAGGGGGAGTCCCAGAACCAACAAAAAAAGAAGCGTGTGAGTCCAGAGAGGGCATACACATGGGAGAGATCCCGTCCTCTGACCGGAAAGAGAGTACCTGAGAGAGCCCTGCCCTTACTCAGCCTGTGCTGTTCATCCCCTCCTATCCCCTTTTAGGAATGGGGATGGGGAGTGTGGTTGAGGATACTGGCCAATCTTAGTGCTGAGTTTAGGTGTACTCGTGACTGTGATGTTGTTGGTGCCTCCTGTGTATGTGCCCAGGTTGCCCTTCTCCTGGACTGAGGTGGCTTGTGATTTTGGTCTGAGCATAATCACTTTTGAATCATACCCATAGGTGTCTAATTGGTGTACTTGATTTCTTTGCATTCTCTTCATTATTGAGTGGACAGTTAATTTTTGTTTAGCATAGGCATTCAGTGGAGACAACCTCCTTTATTCCTAATCTCACTACCTTTACTGAAAGGTAAAGGTACAGCGAAAATCATGAGTTCTGTAGAGAAAGCCAGACCTCAATTAGGCAGCTCAGTTTTTCCAGCCCTTCCAAGTTTTCTGCCTTTGACACTTGTCACTTTTCCAGCTCTTGTTTTAGTGAAATGGTTTTTGCTTTCCTTCTCAGACAGGTTCCCACTTTACATGGATTCCAGCTTTTATAGGTTTGCTATATTTAAGACAAGTACACTTGGAGATGCCTTTGAAATGACTACGCAATTTCAAATAGCAGTTGAATAGATGGGCCTAGCAAGCGGAGAAGAGTTGTTGGCTGCAGAGATAAATGAGGGTGTCATCCGCCCCAGTGGGTGGTCAATAAAGTGATGGGAGAGGGTGATTACCAAGGAAGAAAGAGGAGAGATCCAAAGATAAAGCTGCAATTGTACACGGCGTGCACTCGATTTTCACTTGGATTAAAGAAATTACTTGGTTGTAAACAAGAGCTCATGTTGGGGATTTTAAATCATAAATGTTTGCAAGGTTTTAAAATATAACCATCAGATGAGGTGCCTTGTATTTTTCATTTTGAGCCCAGTTTTAGCATATTTCATGGCAGAATATGGTGTCAGTAGTTGTTTATTATTATTATTTAGATGAAGTCTCACTGTTCTTCTCACATTTTAAGTAGTTCTCAAGTCGTTTTGTAAGCTCAGTACTGTGTGCTAATAAGAAAGGAGATACCTTGCTTCCCCTGAAGGAATTTGCAAATTATTTGAAAGAAGAATTGCACCTTCAAATCAGAGAAACCAATATCAAACTCACTGTGATGAGGTCAATTCCCACTCAATCTTACAGGACTGGGTGGAACTGCCCCTGTGGGTTTCCAAGACCATATCTGTATACCTGTTTCCTGAGGAGCAATTGGTGGTTTTGAACTGCAGACCCTCTACATCACCAGGGCTTCTAAGTTAAAATCAGAGGAGACCTTAAATATCATCCTGTCTCATTTCTTCATGTTTTACAAAAAGTGAAAGTGAAGCCATGAAAGAGGAATGACTTCGCAAGGTCCAAATGAAACAGCAGAGCTCCGACTGATTTCTAGCCTAACCAACAGCACTATTCATATCCAGCAAATTGCTCATGCATTCTCCTGATGAAAGAACCGAAGAAACAATTCAAGATTCAAGTTGAAATATTGAAAGATTCTATGGGCAAAAAGTTGAATGTCATAGGGATCACCAAAATAAAATTGAAGGAACCAATTGCAAAGATGATCGACATATAACTCCCCCCACCCAGCCCATGCCAGGGTAACGGACAACAGAAACATGGGTAAAGGGAGGCAGCGGATGGTTTAAAATATGAAAATAATAATAATTTTAAATTTATCAAGGGTTCTTGAGGGTGGAACATTGGCGAAGGGAGGGAAAAAATGAGGAGCTGATACCAAGGGCTCAAGTAGAAAACATTTTTTTGAAAAGGATGATGTTAACATAGGTACAAATGTGCTTGACACAATGGGTGCATGGATTGTCATAAGAGCTGTAAGAGCCCCCAATAAAAAGATTTATTAACTTCTTTTAAAGGAGATATTAGGAATCCATAGAATTGGTCAACTCGAACAGTTTCAGGATGTAGCCTACAATCAAGAACCCATAGTATTGAAGAAGAAACTCAGACTGCATTGATCAAATTCCCCTCCCCCCCCAAAAAAAACCTCACTGCCCTTGGGTCAATGCTGACTCACATTGAGCCCCTGTGGGATTCTGAGACTATAACTCTTTACAAGAATTTCAAGCTGCTCATGGTTTTTAAACTGCTGAGCATGGGGGTCGCAGCACAATGTGTAACCCCTATACCACCAGGGCCTCTAAACTGCATTTAAGGCACTGGGGGGAAAAAAGACTCCAGGAATGGATGGAAAACCAAATGAGGTCTTTCAACAAGTGAATGCAATACTGGAAGCACTCACTCATCTATGCCAAGAAATTTGGAAAACAGCTACCTGGCCAAGCAATCAGAAGAGATCCATATTTGTGCTCTTTCCAAAGAAAAGCAGTCCAACAGAATGCACAAATTATAGAACAATGAAGAACTCAAGTAGTAGGAAAATGTTTTGAAAATTATGGTGGCAACATATGTACAAATGTGCTTGACACAATAGATGTATGGATTATTATAACAGCCGTAAGAGCCCTCAATAAAATGATTTATAGAAAAAAATTATAGAACAATGACATTAATACTACATGCAAGTAAAAAATTTAGTGAAGATATTCCAACAACGGTTGCAGCAGCATATTGACAGGAACTGCCAGCAATTCAGGTCAGAATCAGAAGAGAAAATGGAAAAGGGTTATCATTTTCATGTCAGATGATTCTTGACAAAAAACAGAGAATACTCAAAAGATACTTAACTGTGTTTATTGACTATACAACAGCATTTGACATTGTGGATCATAACAAATTATGTATAACATTGTGAACAACGGGAATTCCAGAACACTGCATTGTGCTCATGAGGAAACTGTACATGGACCAGGAGTCAGTTGCCCTAACAGCACAAGGGAACCCTACATGGTTCAAAATCAGGAAAGATGTGCGTCAAGGTTGCATCCTCTTACCATATTTATTCAATCTGTATGTCATGCAAATATTCCAAGGTGCTGAACTATATGATGAAAGTGGTATCAGGATTGGAGGAAGATTTATTAACAACTTATGACATACAGATGACACAAACTTGGTTATTGACAGTTAAGAGGACTTGATGCACCTAATGATGGAAATCAAAGACTTCAGTGAAGAAAACCAAACTCAAATCTAGACCAACTGACATCACTGTGATAAGCAGCAAAAAGACCAAAGCTGTCAAGGATTTCATTTTACTGGGATCTACAGTCAAGGTTCACAGAAGCAGCAGTCAATAAATCAAATGACGAGGACTTCTGGCAAGATGGTGACGGAGTAACACATACTACAGGAACTCCACCGATTTCAGCCCAGGAGAGTTGCTTAGAGGGAAATTCAACGCTATTGGATCACAGGAGGTGCATCATAAAGATAAGTAGGCACAGACCCACGGGGTTTTGAGGGGCTGGGGGCTTTTGGCTTACCTCAGTGGAGGCCGGCTGGGGCTTGATTGGCTGGGGCTTGACCTTGGTCCCATCAGTGTCTCTACCAGAGCCGGGACCATTTGGAGCCTGTAGGGCAGCTTGGTCTCAACACAGCCACAGCTTACCATTGCTGCCTCCGAGCAAGGACTAAACCCTTGCAGCTCCACTGGTGGGGATTGGGACTCAGCTACATTGTTGCTTTGTTTCCATCTCTTCACTATATCCCCCTTCCCCCACAGGCTCAGCGGGCTTGCTTTTTAACTTTTTGTTCTCCTCTTTGTCTCTTGGTCTCTCACACTTTACTGATAACCTCCAGACCACTCCCCTTAGCCCAGGGCATTTACGCCTGTGCCACACCCAGCTAGGTGAGCTCCACCCTGTGTGGCTAGGGAGAATGGGAAAGGCCCTGCCAACCTCCACCAGGGGATACTCTGTTCAACTTCTTACAGGGGAATTCCTGCCTGTGTGCCTGGGGTCCTAAGGTAGCTCGGCCAACACTCCTCAACGTTCCAAGCTGCATCAGGAACCTCTGTCCAAACTCTGCAACACCAAAGCAGGCAACCCTTCTGGGTCACTCCCCTGAGATGGAAGCCACAGGACGATAAAGTAGTAGGTTAATTCCATAGTGAAATAAGCTATAGGCAGTTCGAAGAAGCGCTCCTGCAATTCTCCCAGAGAGAGCAGTGCGCTTCTACTCCCTGAAAAATGGCACCTGGCTCCTCTAAAACAACACAACACAAACAGGATATGAGGGGAACAATACAGAAAAAGGATGAAATGATAGAAGAGGTAAAAGCCATAAATGAAAGAGAAATACAGGAGCTTAGGGAGGAGACAACAAAAACAAGTAGCAGACTCATGGACCTCGAGAAGCGACTTGAGGAATCAGAGAACCACATCAGTGACTTGGAGGACAGCCAAGCAGACTTTAACAAACACGAACAAAAATCTAATAAGATCATCTGAGAAGCTGAAGAAATCTTAAGAGTTATGTCTGATACTATGAAGCGGAACAACATTAGAATTATTGACTTACCGAAGGAAGACACAATAAAGAAGTAATCTGGAACAATAGTGAAAGAATTCTTGGAGGAAAGCTTCCCCAGCTTAATGAATGAAAACCATTCAGGCAACCATTCAGGAGGCTGAAACAACACCAGCTAGACTGGATCCCAAGAAGTCAACAAGGCACATAATAGTTAAATTACCCAACTTTGAGGAAAAGGAGAAAATCATGAGAGCAGCTAGGGAAAAATAAGCAATCACATATAAAGGTTTCCACATAAGGATATGCTTAGACCTATCAGCAGAAACTATGAAAAAAAGGAGAGAGTGGAGTACATATTCCAAAAATTGAAGGAAAACAATGTAAACCCAAGAATACTCTTCCAGGCCAAATTATTGATCAAGATAGATGGAGAAGTAAGAGTCTTCCCAGACAAGGAAAAATTCAAAGAATACGTTAGAAGAAACCCAGCCCTGCAAAAGATCCATGCCGACCCAGAATGGGCAGAAGAACAACATTCACCAAGCATAAGAGAACACCACATAGAACAATCTCACCCAGGGGACAAAAAAGAGAAAACAGATGCCAAGATAGCATTGACTTCAATATAGAAAGATTTGAAAGGCTGCTGATGTAAGCTTAAAAAAAAAAAAAAGGTAAAAGGGGCATAGGGAAAGAGTTAAGGTATACAAACATTCCTGGGGTGAAGACCAGGTAATATGGCAGGGACCAGACCAAATACAGAGATACACATGGTAGATAACTAAAAAGCAGATGGGGAAAGGAAAAAAATAATAAAAAAGAAAAGGGTAGTGGGGGCACAGGGCACTAACCCACCCAAGGGGAGGGTATTGTTTATGTCTCCATAGGGAAAGAGGGACAAGACTTCAATCCAATGCTCCAAGATGTGAATGCAACATGCCAGTGTGGAGTAGGGAACCAGTGGAGAAGTCTGGGGGGCTGGCCCCAACACCAACTACTAAGTGGACACCTGCCTCTCCCTTCAGAAGAATTTATCTCAAAGGACGGCACTGAATCTACAGCTCCGGAAGAGGGACACATCTGATCAGAGCACACAGGAGCAGATAAAGGGGGAGGAGGAGAGAGTGGAGCACATCATAGCCCAGCAGGTCAGGAGGTCGATGTTACCAATTAGAGCAGTCAGTAAACAGAGAGGACCACATGGCCAGACCCACTATGAGACATGACGTCCCTCACTGGTCCATAGCCCTACAGGGGACAACACCAGAGACACAGTGAGGGAATTGCACCCGATTGGATCCTGCTACACCAAGGCAAAGCATTAAGGGAACAGAACATTAACAGAACAGTAAGGGAATGGAGCGGCAAGGTCCCCAGGGAATACTGATGGTGTACTTTGAGGCCAGGGCATGGTGCCCCAACAGGCTGAACTGGAAAACACTCCTAAAGGCCAACAAAAACATCCTTGAACTAACTACAAGCTTTTCTTTCTTGTGTTTTGTTTTTGTCATTGGTTTTGTTGTTGTTGTAGTAGTATATTGTTGCTTGGTTGTGCTCTGTCTTGTTTTGTGCATGTTATTATCTCCACGGGTCTGTCTAAATAAGATAGGCTGGATGAACAATTGGAGGAGAAAACAACGGGACCGATAGTTCCGTGTGAACATGGGAGACGGGGAGGTGAGGGAAAAGTTAGTGGTGTTAATAAACCCAGGGGCAAGGGAACAACAAGCGACCGCATGTCTACTATGTTGCATGCCTTGTTTCTTTCTAAAATTCCTACATGGGATTTGTTCATTAGTTCTCCTTCTGAATTCCCTGTTTAAATTTTGGTCATTATTTTCCCTTCTGAACTCTTCTCCTGAATTTGAGTTCCAAAACTTCTAGACAATGTAGTCTCATGGTAACCCTATAATACAGGGTAGAACTGCCCCCTGTGGGTTTTTGAGACTCTATCGCTATCTATTTTTTTGGTATAAAATAGCATCTTCCTTTTTTGCATACTTTAATTTCAGAATAAAATAAACAAAAATGAAATCTCATATTCACACAACAGTTAACCCCATTGCTAATTAAGGGAGGGACCAGAGCGTGAAAGGAGGAGAGGGGGAAACCACTAGTTATCAACAGGTGGAGCCAGATGGGAGAGGACCAACCGGAGGCTGTTGTCGGAGTCACAGGGAAGCTACACAGAGGGCATGAGGTTCGAGAACAGAATGGCCTAATCTACTTCTTCCATGCACGATATTTCCTCGTCACCTCCTATGGAGGAGATCTCATCAGGAACAGCAGAACTGGGTGCCTCAGCTGTCACCTCATCTTCATCAATGCCTAAGCCAAGCTTGATCATGCAGTAGAAGCGGTTGGAGTGGGTCTGCCAGACCACAAGGGAGAAGCTAGAGGAGAGCAGTGTGGTTTCAAAGAGCACCACTACCAGGGCATTGAATGCTTTGTCATTCTCATCAGCCTATGCCTTCTGCCATAACAGCTCCAGGCTGGGATGGTCCAGGTTGATCTCCAGGCGCTTTGAGGCCATCGTGTAGCCCATTGTGGAGTTGTCCCAAAGGCTTTCATGATCCGCTCCAGGTTGGTCATCCTGTCACAATGGAGCAGGGTGAAAACATAAGTTTATTGGAGATTGTCACCTTCTCAACCTTCTTATCCAAGATTTCTTTAGTGAGTGTGCCGAGGTTCTCGAATTTGGCTTTATACTCCTCCATCTTCTTCTTCCCTTCATTCTCAGGTAGCTCGAGGCCCCCCTTGGTCACCAAGACCAGACTCTTCCCATCAAACTCCATGAACTGCTGAACACCATAATCGTTGATAAGTTCAGTTACATAGACCACCTTGAAGTTCCACTTGCATACTCACACCACCTGCTCTTTGCTCTCACCGGTGATATAATAGATGTCTCAGTCTCCTTCATATGGGAGATGTATTCTGACAGAGAAGTTCATCTTGTCCCTGAACTGGTAGGTGTGATAGTGCAGCAGGTCAGAAAAGCGCCACCGGTTGGTGAAGTCCTTGTGGTTGCCAAGTTTTAGAGAAGACCTCAGAAAATGTCTCATAGTTTTCCTTGTCTTCTGCCAACTCAGAGAACAGCTCAAAGCACTTCTTGACAATGTTTTTGTGGATGACCTTCAAGAACTTGCTCTGCGCATGTACATGGCTACAGATCAGAGCTGGAAAGCCAGGGAACCCAGGACAGATAAACCCCTCAGCACTAATCATGAGAGTAGCGATACCAGGAAGGGAAGGGGAAGGAGGGGGAAATAGGGAGAACTGATCACAAGGATCTATATATAACCCCCTCCCTGGGGGATAGACAACAGAAAAGTGGGTGGAAGAAGACATTGGCCAGTGTGAAACATGAAAAAAAATAATAATTTATAAATTATCAAGGGTTCAGGAGGGAGAGAGGTTGGCAGAGGAAGGGGGAAAATGAGGAGCTGATAACAAGGTCTCAAGTAAAAGTACATCTTTTGAAAATGATGATGGCAACAAATGTACAAATGTGCTTGAGAGAATGGATGGATGTGTGGATTGTGATCAGAGCTCTATGAGTCCCCAATAAAATGATTGTTTAAAAAGGACTTGTTCTGCTGGAACATCTCTCGGGACAAGTCAAGGGGTAGATCTTCAGAGTCGACTACACCACAGAGGAAGTTGACTTCATAATTGACCATTATGAACACTAAGCGGACATAAAGCTGAATGGGTTTTTGGTTTGGCTGGTTTGTTTTGGTTTTTCCTTCTTGTTCTCAAAGTGGTGAGAGGGAGCCCAGCAGGAGAAAAAGGGCAATGCCCTGAACTCCAACTGACTTCCTACACAAAAGTGCTTGACTGTCAAGTAAGACTTGTAGAATTCTCCATCCTCCTCCTGGGTCACATCATCAGGATTCCTGGTCCCAATGGGCTTGGTATAGTTTCGTTCTTCCTGGTCAACGTGTTTCTCCGTAATCTTCTTGGTTTTCTTCTTTTTGTCCTTCCCACTGTCATCCTCATCATCTGAGCCCACGCCTTCAATCTTGGGCTTCTCCTCCTCATCCTTTCCTGCTTCTTTCTCACTTTTCTCTTCTTCTGCCTCATCATCACAGGTGTCCTTCTCCAGATAAAGGGTGATGGGGTTGCCCGTGAACTCTGAGTGCTTCTTCACTACGTCTTTGACTCGCTTCTCCTCTAGCTACTCTGTCTGGTCTTCCTGGACGCACAGAGTTACTTTAGCTCGCCGACCAATGGGCTCACCGTCGTCAGCACAGACAGTGAAGGAGCCCCAGCAGAAGCCTCCCAGGCATACTGCTCACTATCACTGTGATTGATGATCACAACCACTTTCTCTGCCACCAAGTAGGCAGAATAAAAGGCAACATCACATTGCCTGGTCATGGAGATGTCTGCACCAGCCTGTAGAGCCTCCATGAATGCCTTGGTACCAGACTTGGCAATGGTTCAAAAATTGTTGATGAGATCAGCATTGGCCACAGCAATGCCTGTATCCACTTGAGTCCGAGTACATTCCTGGGAGTTGGGAATGATGTCAACGTTCAGCTCTTTATCACTGACCATCTTGGAAGGGTGTGTCAGGCTCTCATAGTGAATCTTGTCCAAGGCGTGAGAAGTATTAAAGACCAACTCACGAAGGAAACTTTCCTTAGTAGACAGTATTGATGATGAAGGACATGAGGTGGACAATCTCTGCCTGAAAGGCAAAGATCTCCCTGCCCCCCACCCCTCCATGGTGCACTTCCTCAGACATCTTGAGGAAGCACTTGAGTACCAGAGAGCAGCCAGTCGGGGACTGTGTACAGCACACTCAAACTTGCTGGCTGTACAGAGGTGGCTCAAAAGAGCTCAAGTAGAAAGCCTCATCGTTCTCCCAAATTAGATCTACTAAATTCAGTTCTTTACTTCGGACAGTATAAGATATGACAAAATAATAATTTATAAATTATTAAGGGTTCATGAGGGAGAGGGAAGTGGGGAGGGAGGAGGGGGGAAATGAAGAGCTGGTGCCAGGGGCTTAAGTGAAGAGCAAATGTTTTAAAAATGTTGAGGGCAATGAATGTACAAATGTGCTTTATACAATTGATGTGTGTATGGATTGCGATAAGAGTTGTTTGAGCCCCTAATAAAATGATTTTTTAAGAGCAAAAAAAAATCATTTCTTTATTCATACTCCTCAGTTCTTCCCAACCCCCTTCTCTGTTGCTCTCTTTTGGTAGCTGGCTATAACGATCTGGGTTGCTTCCAGTTTGGATTGAACAGTGGAGATCTGTTGGGTCTAAAATTGGAGATAAATCTATTGTTGGATCTGCATTTAAAATGGACTTGAAGAGCATCATGTCTGTCTTGACTTAACTCCTCGGCTGTCCTAAGTAAATGTATTAGGTTGCCTGTGGTGTTTGCTCTTCTAAGTAGGGCAAATATAACAAGTGTCTCTTGTGGGGATGCTAAGAATGATTGCTTTAATTTGGTCTGTAGCTTCTGTTTTGAATGGGTTGTTGGCCCTTCTGTCACAGAACATTGTGAGTGAGCCTACCTTCATTGGGCTACTTGTGGCTTTGTCGGTAGCTATCCACTGTCTTGTCTTTAACCAAACCCACTGCCACCCTGTCAACCCTAACTCATAGCAACCCTACATGCGACAGCGTAGAACTGCTCCTTAGGGTTCCCAAGAGTTTAAGTCTTCCCAGGAGCAGACAGTCTGGTGGGTTTGAACTGCCGACCTTGTGGTTAGTAGCCCAATGCTAACCCACGGCACCACCAGATCTCATTTGTGGTTACTACAGTCAGGATATGTTCTTGACCTCTCGGCATTTACTTGGTTTTCCCTACAGCCTTTCATTCTGGATTCCAGCTCATATCCTCACTCCACTGTATTATTTCGACATCAGTGAGGATTACGTTTCTGTCACCTTGTGACCAGAGTTCTAAAAGCCATTGTGTTTCAGTCGAGGTGGCTGTTGGAATTCCTGGCTCATTTTAATACCTTCCTGCCTCGCAAGTGCTCTTTGTTCTGTGAGTCTGATGAGGTTCTCGTCGGTATTGCGTTTCGCAGTGGTATCCATTGCTGTGGAGCATGATCATTAATGATGAGGGTCATGTTGGTTATATAGATGATCATCACTTCCAGAGAGTGTATCATGATATCTTGGAGCAAATGATTTGGGATTCAGGATATGTCTTTTTATCACTGCTCTCCTCACCAGGATTTCCTCTGAATTTTTACCTTCATATTTTTGAGTGCTCCTTTCAGGAGGTCAAGTACTTCTTTCTATTTAGCAGGGTTGCAAATCAGTTCAAACTGGTTCAGTCATGGCTGACAAGGCAAAATCAGAACAGACTTGAATTTTTAAACTTTGAGTGAATCAGAAAAATAACCAGAATGGGAAAAATGACAGATTGGAACCCTGGGATGGGGGAGTAGGAATAGGTGTAGTGAGCCCGCTCAGGAGCCAGGGCTGTGGGGAGTGATATCCATTTAAAGTGGCTTGTGTGGTCCCCACATTTGAGCAGAGGATCCTTATTTTGGACTCTGCAGGTCAACAAAATGAGCTCTCCAACACACTCACTGCTCTTGTTGTCTGATAGGGCGATTACGTTTCCAGCTAGGCGTTGACTTGTAATTTTTCCTGGCTTGTTATTCTGCATCATTCGTATTTTACAGATTCAGGTCCATTTGGGTTTTGATTTGTGGGCCATGACAGAACCAGGGAGAACCCTTGCAATGAAGTGCTCAGATTGACAGCAGAGTTATGGTTTTAAAAACTAAGCTTTAATGGCATTTTAGATGAAAGTTTACATAGTAACTGAGGTTCCCCTTTAACATCTTCTATACTAATTGTTCCATGCTGATGGTTACGGTTTTCAAAATGTGTCAGCATTCTCAGTATTTCCATTCCATTTGTTCTGTTTCTATTGATCTAGCTTCCCTTCCCCTCTTTGCCTTCTCATCTTTGCTTTTTGGGTAAATATTGACTGTTTGATCTCATGGAGTTAATTGTGTCAGGGAACATGTTCCTCACAGGTGATATTGTTTATTTTACAAGCCAACCTATCAATTATTTGGTGTAAAGGTTGAAAGGTACAATAGCTTAAAATCCAACTTTAAAGGTTATATTAGGGTGGTAGTCTAGCAGATTTCTCTAGTCTCTATTGGTCCCATAAGTGATATCATTTTTTTAAACCTTTTATTAGGGACTCATACAACTCTTATCACAATCCATACATGTACATACATCAATTGTATAAAGCACATCTGTACATTCTTTGCCCTAATCATTTTGAAAGCATTTGCTCTCCACTTAAGCCCTTGGCATCAAGTCCTCTTTTTTTCCCCTCCCTCATGAGCCCTTGATAATTTATAAATTGTTACTTTGTCATATCTTGCCCTATCTGGCATCTCCTTTCACCCCTTTTCTGTTGTCCATCCCCCCCAGGGAGGAGGTCACATGTAGATCCTTGTAAACGGTTCCCTCTTTCCAACCCACTCACCCTCTACCCTCCCAGTATCGCCCCTCACACCCCTGGTCCTGAAGGTATCATCCACCCTGGATTCCCTGTGCCTCCAGCTCCTATCTGCACCAGTGTACAAGCTAAATGCTTCCCCCCCCCTTCATGATCCGAATTCTACCTTGCAAGTCTGGATAAAGCAGAGGTTGATATCATTTATTTTAAGTTTATCCCTTACTAAATCACCTGTATCTCTCCTGGAATTGCCATTCAGGAGTACATGGTATTTTTTTACTATTATTTTTGACAATTTTCTCAAGTTTATTCATTTTTGTTAGCAATTTAAAATTAGAAAGTTCAGATTTTTTTCATTCTCGAAGCCTCTCCTTATCAGTTACGGTTCTTTTTGTTTGAATAATATTTTTTGTCCCTTATTCAAAACCAAGAGAAAAATGCATGTGTGTGCACACAAACACACACACACACATATTCACAAGGTATAACCAAACCAAAAGAGAAATATTTAAGTCTGCTTCCATACAGAGTTACAGCTTGGAAACCATAGGGCAGTTCTACCCTGTCCTTATAGGAAAAGTGACAGTCAAAATTAACTCAATGGCCAGACGTTTGGTTTGGGTTATAGCCAAAGAAAAATTGCAAAGTGTGCTTAAGTTGCAAAAATTGCTTAAGAGTGCCTTGGTGGTAGTTGGGCGGGGGCAGTTTATAGTGTGTGTGTGTGTGTGTGTGTGTGTGTGTGTGTGTGTGTGTGTGTGTGTAAAGGGGAGACCCTGTCAAGGAGTTCATGTAGAAAAAGAATGTTTGGAAACTGATTTTGGTAGCAATTGTACAATTCTACTTGACATGATGGAACTATGGAATGATATAATATATGTATTAAATCCCAATCAATTTTTTTAAAGAGTGCCTTGGTGAGTCATATAATTTCCTATTCTCTGGTGGTGCATTAGGTGAGCATTCAGTTGCTACACAGAAGGTTGGTGGTTCAAATTCACCGGCCGCTCACTCCAGAGATATGTAGCAGTCTTCCTCTGTGTAGACTAATATGGCTTGTTAATTAAGTGATTCTACGTATAGCGAACCTGTAGGAGAGAGTAGGCCTGCTCTTGTGGTTTCTGAGTCTGTGAATCTTGATAGCTGGTGGGTTTGAACTGATGACCTTGTGCTTAGCAGACCAACGGACATCCCACTATGCTACCAGGTCTCTCGCATAAATACCAAAATCCTCAACAAAATACTAGTGGACAATCAACATATTATATGACATTAATAGAATAAAGGGGGAAAATGCATGATCATTTCTGTGGTTGCAGAAAAAAGCATTTGATAAAATCCAACAATTTGTCTTGTTGGAAACCCTAAAGGTTAGAATAGAAAGCAAATCCCTCAATATGATTCAGGGCATACATGAAAAATCAACAGCCAACTTTACACTGGTAACTTTCCTCTTAAATCTAGGCCAAGACAAGGGTACCTACTCTGCCATTCTATTCAACATTGTCTTCAAAGTCCTATCCAGAAAAATAAGACAAGGAAAAGAGATAAAGTTATTCATATTGGAAAAGAAGCGGCATGATTTCTATTCATGGATGATAAGATCCTATTTCAATAAACAGCAATGGAAAAGAAACAGCACATATCTTACTGCCCTTGACTTCCCTACTGCCACAAGTCAAAAGTCAAACATGCCTCCATTCTCCATCCTGATTTACCTGTGCTGACGTCAACCATTCATCCCATGGCACTACACAGCTATACTGAGTTCAAGAATTGTTGTAATGGCCACACAGACCTTCCAGACAATATTCACAATGAAGGCAACATAAATAGATTACCACAATTAGAGGTCAGTAGGTTACCACAGGTCAGGATCAGTAAACAGTAAGGATACAATTATTGGTCTCAGCTAGCAACCAAGTCTTTCTCTCCTGTCCTCAGTCACTTAGCTGCATGGTTCTTTGATCTGTGCTTCCATTCTTACTCTCTCCCACAGTGACTACCTGTTGCTCTCTCCCACAGTTCCAGAATCAGTGGAAGCCCTTACTTATCTATGCCAGGAAGTCTGGAAGACAGCTACTTGGCCAGCCGTCCAGAAGAGATCCATATTTTTACCCATTCCAAAGAAAAGTGACCCAATAGAATGCTCAAATGAGAGAACAGTGTCATTGACATCCCATACAAGTAAAAGTTTGCTGGAGGTCATCCAACAACAACTGGCAGAAGTACATTGGAGGGAGTTTCCAGAGGTTCAGGCCGGATTCAGAAGAGGACATGCGACAAGGGATGCCATTGCTAATGTCAGATGACTCTTGGCTGAATGCAGAGAATACCAGAAAAATGTTTTATTGACTATGCCAAGACATCCGACTATGTGGATCATAGCAAACTTTGCATAGTTTTGAGAAGAAAGGGAATTCCAGAACACTTCACTATGGCCCTGTGGAACTTGTACCTGGATCAAGAGGCATTCTGTGAACAGAACAAGCATATACTACAGTGCTTGAGGTTAGGAAAGGTGTGTCTCAGGGTTGTATCCTCTCGCCATACTTATTCAATCAGTATGGTGAGCAAATCGCCAGAGAAGCTGGATTCTATGAAGAAGAACACAGGCATCAGGATTGGAGGAAGGCTTATTAACAGCCTGAGATTTACAGATGACACAACCTTGTTTGCTGAAAAGGAGGAGGACTTGAAACACTTACTGATGGAGCATTGCAGTCTTCCATATTGATCGCAACTCAATGTCAAGAAGACTCAAATCCTCACATCTGGACCAATGGGTCCATGATAGATAGAGACAAGAATTAAGTTGTCAAGGATTTCATCTTGCTTGAATCCACTAGGCCAGTGGTTCTCAACCTTCCTCATGCCGTGACCCTTTCATACAGTGCCTCATGTGGTGGTGACCCCCCAACCATCAAATTATTGTCGTTACTACTTCATCACTGTCATGTTGCTACTGTTATGAACCAGGTGACTACTTTGAAAAGGTCATTTGATCCCCAAAGGGGTCGCGATCCTCAAGTTGAGAACTGCTGCACTAGGAAGAAGCAAGCAAGAGATCAAAAATTGTATTAGGTAAATGTGTTGCACAAGACCTCTTTAGAGTGTTGAAAATCCAGGATAATGCTTTGAGGACTACGGGGCTCCTAACTCAAATAATGGTGTCTTCAATGATCTCATATGCATGTGAATTAAATAAAGAAGCCCAAAGAAGAATGGATGCATTTGAATGGTGGTGCTGGGGAAGAATATTGAAAGTACTATGGACTCCTTAAAGGAAAACCCCATCTGTAAGGGAAGAAACAAGGCCAGAATGGTCCATGGGATCAAGGATGGCGAGACTTTGTCTTTCATCCTTTGAACATGTTGTCAGGAGAGACCTGGTCTCTGGAGAAGGACATCATGTTTGGTAAAGGGCGAGCCTGGTAGAAGGCCAGGGGCAACCAAAAAGAGGAAGGTCCTCAAGATGATGGATTGACACCATGGCTGCCACAATGAGCTCAAACACAGGAACAGGTGTGAGGATTATGCAGGATTGGGGCATGTTTCAGTCTGTTGGGCGTAGCGTCACCAGGAGTCTGAACCTACTGGATGGCCCCTAACAGCAACCCCAAGTCTCTGTCATTCTCACCAAATGATTGCATGGGAGTGTGCTAATAGGGCATGTGTGACACTAATAGGAATGGCCTGTTTTCGGCACCATTACTCCCACCCCCACCCCCCACTACAAGGATGAGCCATCTTTGAAGCAGCAGCAGAGGGAGAAACCCTGAAGACCTTGCAAGAGCACTTCCAGATCTCTGCATGAAATGGAAACGGCTGCTGAGATTATGACATGGAGACTCAGAGGAGGAGCACGGAGACTTCTGCTCATCTGCCCTGAAACTGTGGAACTATGGGACAGAGGGACTAGCCAGCTGGCTTCCTGGCCCACGAAAGCCAAGGGCAAGGCACCATGTGGCTGAGTGGCTAAGGACTGGCGAAAGACTTGGCTGCTGGCTGGAGACCGATGATTTGCTGATCTTGGCTTGTGGTCAGTTGGTAACTTCCCTAATGAATCCCCGTAAATGTAAGTTCTGTATGGCCATCGAAATGAATTATGGAACCCAACATACATGTAGAGAGGCGTGAGAGGGACAGTTGGTGTCAGAATAGGTAAAGAAGGATGGAGTGTGGAGACATGTCTGACCCCTGCCTTGTGGCAATAGGGAAGCTAAGGGAGCTCAGCTATGTCCACTTCCATTGCCACTTGCCACCCTGTCCACAAACTGCCTCCTTTGCTATGAGACCCGGCTACCATTCTCCACACTCTGATCAAGAGTCCACAGCTCAATCCTGAACAAAAGGGGAGAAATGCAGAGCAGGATTTAAAGTTCTCAAAGACTCCGGAGTTCCTGTAGCCATGAAGATTAAATGAACCCCTGAAAGCAAGGCTCTGAGATAATTTTGAAACCTTAAACCAAAAATTATCTCTTGGAATCTTAAAACCAAACAATAGTTTCGCTTAGTCGGTTAAAAAAATATCTGCCGTGAGCTTTATGCTTTTTCAAGAACTCTATGAGATCAAACTGATAACAACAACTCACCAACTAGCAACCTTAAGGGGCAGTGACTTTATGTTAACGAGGGGGGACAGATCAGAAAAGGAGTGAGAATGATGGCACAAGTCAAAGGCTGTCATCAATGTCACTGACTTTTACAGACAGAGACTTGCATCATAGTTTGCTGTGCAGGTGTCTCAACAACACAACTCGTTTACAGCCTTGAAAATCCTAGGAGGCACTTCTACTCTGTTCTATAGGGTCACTAGGTGTCAGAATAGACTTGAAGAAAATGGGGTTGGGTTTGGGGGGTGCTGTTTCCTCACAGGGTAGTATTGAGGTTTGAGCTTCTTGTGTTTCAGGTGTTTTCAGGGTTGCTTATACACCACATGTCTCTGACCCCTACTTTTCTTCTGACTAGCCCCTGCGATACTGACTTGACAGATGGGAGACTCCATGTCCACGGAGGATAGAAAACAATGTCTTGAACGTGGTATTTGGTCCATATTGGTTTACATCCTAGCAGTATCTTTGCTCAGCCTGTGACCACTGGTCCCTCAACCAGGTTTTTGTGTTGTTGTATTTTAAAATTTTTAAACTAGCAAATACCCAAGTAGCATCTTTGCTTGACCGGTGCTGAGTTGTCGTGTCATGAGAAGATTTGCTTATTATAGTGGTGGGCCCCTATCTTGAATTTGATTGTAAAAATGACTGACCCATAGCTCTTTCCCACACCAACCAGATTCAATTTTGTTCAAATTTAGTAAGGCTGGGTATTACCAAGCCAGTATTTCACGTTAATTATTTTAAAATCAATATTGGGCCATCAAAAAGCACTCAATAATAATAATAAAGCAATCAATTACTAATCATAGATAATAGCTGCTGACTTCACCAATGGTCAGGCAGGAATTTATCCTAGAAAATTAGTAGATACTCAGGTTTGTCATGCACAAACTCGTTTAGATTACTGGAAAATAATCATAGCAAGGCACCCAAGTAAGACCTCACAATGTGCACCAGAGAGTCACGATTCCAATTATAACGATATCTTAGATTAGAGTTCAATTCTTCAGGCATTTTTACCTGTAATGAAAGATTTGGGGAGAAAGTTTTAACCAGGCCTAAAACTAGGCCAATGTCCCTTTTAGCTAGGGTCTAAGGTCGGATCCGGCAGGCAGGGCCTCAGCAATTCTGGGTGTTTGCTCTATCTTCTATCAGCGAGTGAGTGAACAGAAATTCTGGCTTTATGACGTCAAAGTCTCACCTTGGTCTCACACAATAAGGGTCAGTTTCATGTCAAAGACGAGTATGTTCTGTCATTTCTCCAGGATTAAAAATGGCCTGAGTGTCACATTTTTTCCCCTTAAAGTTGTTTAGATTTATGTCCCAAGGACAGTTTGCAAAGAATAGCTGCATTATGTCTTCTTTCTCACAGCCTGTGAGGTCAGAGTCAACTTTAAGTTCGTCTATATTCTTTTTAGATGTTATTTATGTTCATTACCTAAATCACATATTTCTATGTTTCCTTTTTGAAATTCAGCTGTTTTCTCAATAACTTTCTCGTGGCTCATGTTTACTATTAGAGAAACTCAGAAAAGTAGACATTTCTACTTCTAAAATCATATTAAGCCCACTGCCATTGGGTTGATTCTGAGTCACAGCCACCCCGTCTGGGGTTTCTGAGACTTTTACTCTTTAAGAGAGCAGCCTTTTGGGTCTCCCTGGGAACGGAGCAGCTCAAACCACTCACCTTGCGCTTAGAAGTCCAATGCCTATCCTACAGAGCTCTCACGGCTCCAAATTAATATTATGAGTGAGTAATAATATGTGTTTTGAATGCACAATAGTGACTTATATCTGATGAAATTCGAGAGCTTTATAGAAATATTCAGAACAGCCTTGAAGGGCTGTGGCAAGGATTTACTAAAACTATGTAGCACACTGTCTGCTACATTATATGTAGTCACTGTTCGTTACTGTGTAGTCAATGATAAGCTGCACTCAGTGGTAACTGTTGCTCCTGTGTAGCCACCATCACTTTTAAAATATGTATCCAGTCTTACCATTGAAGTGTTATATGAGGTTCAGCTTTTGTGTTTGTTCAACATTGCTGCATTAGGCAGAGAATGTGTGTCTAAAGCAGTGTTTCTCAACCTTCCTACTGCCTCGGCCCTTTAATACAGTTCCTCATGTTGTAGTGACCCCCAACCATAAAATTATTTTCATTGCTACTTCATCACTGTCATTTTGCTACTGTTATGAATCAAGCGACCCCCGTGAAAGACTTACTTAACCCCCAAAGGGGTCGCGGCCCACAGGTTGAGAGCCACTGGAAAGCATTTCCCCTGCCCCAGTTGCTAGTATCCTGTGCAGTTTCTATATCACTCACTCCACCTCGAATTTTGAAACAAGGAAGAAATCTCTACAACAAAGCCCACCAAGAACCCCAACTCCTCAGTGATGCACCGAAGTAACTGGACAGAGTTAAGAATGGTATAAAATGGTAAAAAAAAAATACACTAAGAAGTTAAAAAAGAACAGCACATGGGGCCAAATCCTCGGAACCAAAAAATAACTGGTAGAACCAGCCTAGATTAGAAGACACTCATGGGATACAGAGAAAAATAAGTATCCTTTGTATCATTGGGGCTGAGGCTGGAACATACGCTACACCATTTTCTGTGCTTGTGCCCTACAACAACCTTATAAATATTATTATTCTCATTTTGCTCATTAGGAACCCCACTGTCACAGTGTATTGTGCGTTGAGCTGCTAACCTCAAGGTTAACAGTTCTAAACCAATAGCGGTTGCGTAGGAGAAGGATGAGGCTTTCTATTCCTGTCAAGAGTTTCAGACTCAGAAACACACAGGGGTAGTTCTATCCTGTACTACAGCAGCGGTTCTTAACTTGTGGGCCACAACCCATTTGGAGGTCGAGCAACCCTTTCACAGGGTCACCTGATTTATAACAGTAGCAAAATGACAGCGATGAAGTAACAACGAAAATAATGTTATGGTTGGGGGTCACCACCACACGAGGAACTGTATGAAAGGGTTGCGGCCTGAGGAAGGTTAGACGCCAATGGAGTGTGCTTTGAAAGTACAGCTCAGGGAGGTCCTCAGTTAATAGCAAGCTAGAGATGCAAAACTTGGGCTTTTGACTCTTAACCAAAACCAAACTCAGTGCCTTCGTTCGTGTCCATGCTGACTCAGAGTGACCCCTTGTGGTTTCTGAGACGGTAACTGTTTACAAGAGTAAAAGGCCCAGTTTTTCTCCCACAGAGCTGCTGGGGATTTTTAACTGCCAATCATGCAGATCCCAGCCCAACGCATGACGACTTGACTACCAAGGCTCCATCTAAATTCCACACAAATACTTCCCACCCTAAGGGCGTGGAACAGAACAGCAAGGGGAACAGAGCAACAAAGTCCCGGGAGAATACTGAAAATAGTCTGTGGGCCAGGGTGTGGCACCCCATCAGACTAGACCAGAAAACACTCCTAAAGGTCAACAAACTGACCTTGAATTATTTACAGGCTTTTCTTTTGTTATTGTTTTGTTGTTGTTGTTGTTTGGTTTTCTTTTGTTGCTTTGTTTTGTTCTGTCTTGTTTTGTGCATATTATCTCTGCAGGTTTATCTAGATAAGATAGGCAGGGCTGCATAGGTGTAGGTCCATGTGACTTCTCCTCAAGGATGTCTTGCAGGAAGTGAGCCTTGCCAGCTAAAGCAGGGAACTGGCACCCTTGTGTCATCATCACAAAGCAAGAGACCCGAGAACTAGAAAGGTGAGGCTCACCATGCCATTTCTCTCTCTGCCTTCAATTAACCCCACATGTGTTTATCAGCCAGGTTGGCACAATAAATTTTAACATTCTCAGTTGCCTTCAGATCCGTTCTGCTTCATGAAGACTCAATATACAACTGCACAAAACCTCACAGGGGGAGTACGGAGTGGGGACCCAAAGCCCATCTGTAGACAACTGGACACCCCCTTTCAGAAGGGTCACTGGGAGGAGATGAGCCAGTCGGGGTGCAGTGTAGCAATGATCAAATATACAACTTTCCTCTAGTTCTTTATTTTTTAATCGTTTTATTAGGGACTCATACAACTCTTATCACAACCCATGCATACATCAATTGTGTAAAGCACATTTGTACATTCATTGCCCTCATCAATCTAAAACATTTGCTCTCTACCTAAACCCCTGGCATCAGCTCCTTAGTTTTTCCTCTAGTTCTTTAATCCTTCCTCACCCTCCCCCCCCCATTTTAAGATACCAGTTGTACCTTACCAATCTGGCTAGACCAGAGGATGTACACTGGTACAGATAGGAACTGGAAACACAGGGAATCCTGAACAGATGAACCCCTCAGGACCAGTAGTGAGAGTGGCGATATCAGGAGGGTGGAGGGAAGGTGGGGTAGAAAGAGGGAACCCATTACAAGGATCTACATATAACCCCTCCCTTGGGGGATGGACAACAGAAAAGCAGGTGAAGGGAAACATCGGACAGTGTAAGACATGACAAAATAATAATAATTTATAAATTATCAAGGGCTCATGAGGGAGTGAGGGTGGGAGAAAATGGGGGGAAATGAGTAGCTGACACCAAGGGCTCAAGTAGAAAGCAAATTTTTTGAGAACGATGATGGCAACAAATGTACAAATGTGCTTGACACCATGGATGTATGTATGGATTGTGATGAGAGTTGTACGAGCCCCCAATAAAATGTTTTTTTTAAGTGAGGTCACAGAAATGTAGGTGAGTTTAGTGTTTGATTTAGGCAGGAGTAGAAATATCATTGGTGTTTTATACAGAAACCTTTAAGATGGGGAAGGAAGTTGTTTTTCAGTTCTGAGGATGATGAATTTGTTTGTTCTGGATTTAGTGATTTGAGGTCAAGGTCAGGGCTGATCTATGCAAAGCAGATGCAGTTGCTAAGCAGTTGTTTACAGGGTAGAGAGAGTCGAGAATTTTTAACAATTCTCCAAAAAGAAGAAGTACATAAGGCACTTTCTTATGTGCGGTTCTCAACAGATATTTCTCAGCATCCAGCATCTCCTGTGGATTTAAAGAAGGTGGATTCCCATACCCACACCTTCAGAATGTTCAGGGGTCTCACACACACACACACACACACACACACACACACACACACACTCACACACACACACCAACCACCTCCACACCAAAAGAACCAAATCTCTACATTTTCAACAAGCTCTTCAAGACAATTCTCACTTGCAAATTGTTAAGAACTGTGGGGCGTGAAGAGGACCAGATCAGCAGAGGGTCCAGGACTCAGTATAGATGGGGATTGACCTTATAGGACAGGGTAGAACGGTCCTCTTTGTGAGTTTCTGAGACTGTAACTCTTTACAGGATTAGAAAGCTTCGTATTTCTCCCATGGGGCAGCAGGTGGTTTCAAACTGCTCACCTTGAGGTGAGCAGTTCAATGCGCCACCACAGTGCCACCAGGGCGCCTAGTTGAGATGAAAGCCTGCCTTATGAAGTGAGAAGGGAAACCTGTGTCAGAGGCGTTACGGAGGTAAGGGAAATAGCAACAACAAAAAGACAAAACCATATAGAAACTCACTGCCATGGAGCAGATACCGACTCATAGGGACCCTGGAGGCCAGGGTCAAACTATCCCCTGTGAGTTTCTGAGACTGTAACTATTTACGGAAGTAAAAACACCAAAACAACTCCCAGCCATCCAGCCGATGGTGACTCTCAGCGACCCTATAGGACAGGGTAGAAGAGCCCCTGTGGGGCTCCAAGACAGACACTCCTCTTTTTTTTAACTCTATATAATTATATATTTACATATCTATGTTAATGCCTATAGACGTATTTTTAATCATTTTATTGGGGGCTCGTCCAACTCTTATCACAATCCATCCATCCATCCATTGTGTCAGGCACATTTGTACATTTGTTGCCATCATCATTCTCAAAACATTTCCGTTCTACCTGAGCCCTGGCATCAGTTCCACATTTTTGCCCCTCCCTCCCCACTGGCCCCTCCCTCATGAACCCGTGATATTTTATAAATGATTATTATTTGGGGGAACCCATTTCAAGGATCTACATATAACTCCCTCCCTGGGGGACGGACAAAAGAAAAGTGGGTGAGGGAGACGTCAGACAGTGTAAGAGGAGACTGTCACTCGACGGAAGCAGATCTTGTGGTTAGCAGCTGAATGCTTCACCACGAAGCCCCCAGGACTCGGTCCAGAACTTGGACGGGGTGTTCTTCAGTGCACCAGTTCAGCGTTAGGAATCAGGACAAACAACTTTCTGAGCTCTGGGGAATGCATGTACAAGATAAAGTGGAGATAAAGCCTGAATAGCCCTTTCCTCAGCTCAGCACGTCAGGAAATGCTGGCCTTTGGTGCGTGTGAGGTCTCAAAAGGCAGCTCTGGAGCCTGAAGGAAATGATAGGGACAGTGTTGTTGGGGGTCCTGGTGTGCCTGAAGAGATTACTAGATCACAGGCTACACACATCCTCAGGCATTAGTAAGAGTTTGTTATCGCAATCTTGACTCATTGCTGCAGCCCTGGAAATCACAGGGCTGAGTTTATCAGTCCTGCTAATTGGGCCTGGCTACCATACCTGAGGCAGAGCAGTGAGGCAAAGGGCGGCTCACCCCAAAGCTGCTGCTTCATTCAGCCTGCTCTTCTAAAGATTTCCAAAATACCAAACCAAACTCTCTGCCATCGAGTCAATGCCAACTCCATGACCCTGAAGCGGGACAGCCCTGGAAACCTGATGGGGGCAGTTCAGAAGCCACTGGACAACGGCGAGTTTGGCTTGTCCCGAGCTTACTTACTACAACTGTAGAAAAGACGAAGCTGGAGAGTTTGCATGGGGTGCTCAAAAAAGTCCGGGGGTCAATGAAACAAAGAACTCACCACCGTGGAGTTGACTTGATGGTAACCGACTGGGGCCTTAAAGTAACAGGCGTCCATGATCTCGCTCCCTGTCTTGTACTCTCTTTTCTGCCTCTCAGGAGCCCTGGTCAGCAGTTCGAAACTACCAGGTGCTCCGTAGGAGAAAGCCAAAAGGAAGCTTTTTCCAAAGGGGCTTTTCTAGGCTGTTCAGTAGGGTTACTATGAATCGGAACAGATTTGATGGCAAATAGTTTAGCTAGAATTTTTGGTTCCACACTTATATCTGTCGTTTCCTCTTACATTGCAGACAGTGGAGGACAAGCGCTGTGTCTTCTGGGCCACCATGCTGCACCTCAGCAGAAAAGAGACTACATTCTAGGCCGTGGATGTCTGCACAGGGCACCCTACGTCACCCTCACCTCATACTGTATTTGTTTGCATGTCCATCTCCTCTTCTAGACACGGAGTGGAAATGTCTTTGGACCTTAGCAGATTTGAAAATGTTTATTGAATCGAGTTCAGTGCAAATGAGTGGATGGGTGAAAGGAGAGGGAGTGGGAAAAGCTAGCCAAATGGATGATTATAACAACCTGGAGAAAAAAGAATGGGGCGCCATCCAGGTCGAGACTCTGTTTTCCAAACACACTG
Organism: Tenrec ecaudatus; assembly: GCF_050624435.1. Classification (NCBI taxonomy): domain Eukaryota; kingdom Metazoa; phylum Chordata; class Mammalia; order Afrosoricida; family Tenrecidae; genus Tenrec; species Tenrec ecaudatus. The sequence goes on from NC_134548.1 coordinate 149,554,707, forward strand.
CCTCTGCCTCTGGATCTGATGCAAAGCTCTGATTGTTCCCGTAGGCGGCACAGAACATGGGTGAAAGGCCGTCACCCAGAGGCATTTTATACGACTGATCTGTGCACCTTTTAAAAACCGGGTAGTTGTTTGAATGACGTGGCGTTTGCATGAAAGCGGTCGCTGTGTGTGGGCAGGCAGGGAAGGGGATTGCAATGTAAGGTTGACCTTGCAGGGAAGAATGAGGACACACTATACAAAACCGCTTTGGGCAAAAGGCGGAAACCCACCCAGACTGCCAGAAAAACAGATTTGTGAAGAGCATCTCTGTTTTTGTTGTTGTTCTTTGTGTTTGAACCTAAAAAGACTGGCTACCTGATCGAAAATGCCCAAGGATGATTCTTGCAGAGGGCAGTATTTCTGTGGGAATTACAACAGCTCTTTTGTCTCTCACCATCACCCTATAAGACAAGACAGGTTGTACGATTTTGGACGTGATGAAATCAAGGCACAGGGAGGTAGGTAAAGCAATGGCGTTCAAGGTCATCGAGCTGGAATTCAAACCCAAGCTGGCTGGCTCCATTCAGCAAAGAGCTAAGCTCTCATTCAGAAGGCAGGTTTGTGCGACCTGGGAGGGAAAAATCTATGGCCCTTTCTGAACAAGCCCAGCATTTAGAGAGGAAGGCAGTTACAGCCCAGGGACTCCGTCCATGCTTTGTGTTATCTGATGCCTTCCTCGCTCTTAGCCCGCCAGCTACTCGTTCAGTGCCCATTTCAAAAACGACAAAAAGTCCAAATCGAATGAGGGACAGAGGCTGAAAGGGTTCGGCCCAAGGATTGAAATCGAGGCTGCCGGGTGCGCTACAAGCATCTTGGTCTTTCCTGGCAGTCAAAGGAGGATGATGGAGGTCTGAGCTGCAAGGGATGCCACGAGAGTACAATGAAAAGAATGGCTGTAGAAAGGCCTCGGCGAACATGTGCGAGAGACCAGGCCGAGCCGCTCGACCCACTGCTGGAAACCCGTCTAATCCAGGGGACCCGTCCCACGGTTCTAGTCCCTGTCCCTCCTCCGCCCAGCACACAGCGAAATCTTAGAATCGCTGGCTCCGGCTCCTGCGATCCGGCCCTCAAGCACTGGCGGGGCGGCCGAGCGGAGACTGGCAGGTCCGCGCGGGAGCCGGAGGCGGGGCCTACCGCCGCGATCCGGACGGGGGCAGCCCCCCGCACATGCGTCTTGCCGCGACGGCGTCAGTTGCCCGCTCTCGGCTGCCAATCTGGGCCCGCGGCGCGCTCGGGACGTACCAACGCTTTGTGGAACGCGTGCGTGCCAGGGGGGCGGGGGGAGGGGCGACGTAAGGGCGCTCGGCGAGCCCGTCTCCTCGAATGAAAGGAAACAACCTCCGGCGACAGTACCCCGCTCCCGGGCGCTGCCGGAGAACCGGGCCGACCGCTTTCTCTTTCCCTTCATTGGCGCTCCCCTCCCGCCGCCCGCCCTTGGGCCCCGCCGGTGAGTCCCCTCGGAACCCGGGCCCCCCCCGTTCTCTGCCCGGCGGGAGGAGACCAGGATGGCGGTGGCCAGGCCGCCGCCCCTGCCCGTTGTTAGGGGGACTCGGTGGTCTGGCTTTATTGTCGGGGGCCCCCTCAGCGCCGCTCGGCGGCTCCGGGCTGGGAGCGGAGCGCCTGAGAAAGTGCCCCGGAGGCGGCCGAGGGAGCGGCGCCCTCAAGCCTGGACTTCGGGGAGGGGGCGCAACCTTTCTTTTTCTTTTTTTTTTCCCCTAGAAACAAGGGGGAGGGAAAACAATTTTTTTTTGGTCGTCCTGTGCGTTTCGCTCAAGACATATTTGGGAAGGAGGGAGACTCCTCGTCGTTCGGGCGGCAGAAGGGGCTAGCTTGACGGAATGAGGAAAAAACTCCGGGGGGGGGGGAGTGTTCGGGGTGCAACTGAGGTTCTGAGGCGAAGCTGAAAGGGAAGCCCGTTCCGGGGCGAACTCCTGAGGGGAAGACGGGGGCGGGGGGCGCGGGAGAGCCAAGGCCGGGCGATTTCCCTGCGTTTGGGAGGCTTTGGGCAAAGGACCCCTGAGGCGCCCCTGACTGAGACGCAGAGGAGCCCTCCGCAAGTGTGGGAGGGCGAGAGAGTTTTGTGAGTTCACCCCCTGCCGGGGCTGAGGGGTGGGGGTGGGGGTAAATAACGGAGAGGGTCCCTGGCGCCCCCGGGGGACGACCCCTGGTCAGAGGATCGACGCCAGGCTTTGTGAGGCGTTGGACATTTCGGTTCGTTTTTTGAGATTCTAAAGGCGCCCAAGTTGATTACGCCTCGACTTGTGGGGGTGGGGGGGAAGGGGGAAAGCTGTTCTCCCAGGCGTCCGACGGACCATCGGGGCTCCTGCCCACCTGGTCCGAATTGTCCTGTGTCCTGGGCTTGGCAACAACGGGAAGATTCCTTCAGTTTCCTCGCTAAGAAGCGCAGAAAGCAGTGCGAAAGCACGCAATCTTATCGTGCAACCGAATTCAGGTGCCCTTCCGGTCCCTCTCGTGCCGGGGCTCCCGCTCTCGCTGGAACTTTCCTGACAAAAATCCGACTTCTTGGGGCGATCTCCCTGCTAGAACTTGGATCTGGAGGTTTCAGCCCACTGGAATGTGGATTTTTTTTTTTAATTTCCGGAACTGCAGGGGGGTGGGGGGTGGGGGTGTTTGTTTCGTTCGTTTTTGTTTTTCTGGGAAAATGATCTTTCAGTTACCAGGCATTGAATGAGCTCTAGAGTTGGCCCTTGAGGGCTCGCCTTCATGTTTCAGGTTTTTCTACCTTGGTGCTTTCAGGGCATCTTGGAAAATCAGAAATGCGTGAATTGCTGCGGCAGAACGAATCTGGCTTTTATGGTTGTTTTTTGTTTTGATTTTTTCAAAAATTGTGTTTCTTTGCTAAAGACATTTAAATTCTCCCCACGCTGTTATCTTGGCCTCTTTATTTCTGCTCTGTAACATGGATGTTTTAGGTTTCCTTTAAGGAAGAGGCTTCATTGTTGGGGAAAAGCATCCAGCTTTGATCTCTGCTTGCCTTTTAGATTCAAAGTAAAACAGCATCCTGTTGAAGCCCCTTTACATTGGTCCTTGGAATGCCCTTATTCTGCTTTGCTAAAGACCACAAACAAAACAGACAGTATTAGATAAAAATCTGTCTTTTATGATAAAGACCTTTCTACAGAGTCATTGTTTCCATGATGTTTTGCACTTCATTTTACAAGGAGGCTGTAAAATTTAAAAAAAATTTTCTAGAAAGATATGCACAGATGCGTTATTTTGCTTTTAGTGGAAAAATCCATTTCATCATTGCACATTGGGGAAAGTTTTTCATTGGTTTGGTGTACCTCTTGTGCATGGCTCGATTCAATTTACATATGACATTTCAACTGCTTATGGAAAAAAGACACCAAATTATGGTTGTGTGTCAAATACAGTATCCATCCCTCTGCTCCCTTGTGGATTTGGGGGGATCTTCGGTAGGTTCTCAAAATTAGGAAAAGGCAATGTACCTGGTTATAAATGGAAAGAAGCAGAATGGCATGTGGGTAGATTTTTTGGAGCTACTTCTTTTAGAATGATTTTGAGGAGCAAAATATTATTTTCTTCTCTAGGAATTGTCTTGGACTGAGACCGTTTCCCTAGCCAACGCTGGGCTGCTGTAAGGGTGCTTGCACAGATGAGATTTTATAACGTGCTGTCCTTTCAACTGGCCAGGGTGACCAGGGGAAATGTCTGATGTGTTACAGTGGCCTTAGAGTGTCTGCTATTTTTTGCAGAGCTGCAAAGAAAACTAATTTGGATTTCCAATAGCAAGTTTTTACCCTATTTATGAATTTTTATGTTTTGCATAGTTGACGCTGGAGATTCTGGTAGGTGTACTCTTAATAAAGCAGCTGAACACATACTTGCCTGAGCAAATACAAACACACTTCCCCTTTTGTTTCTTTGTTGTGTTTTTTTTTTCTTTCCCTTCAATCCTAAAAGTATTTGCTGCTTATTTTCAGTCAGTTTCCCTGTTTAGGGCCAGTGCTATGAAATACCACATCGTTACAAAGTATCCTGTGCCTTTTGAGAGATGGAGGTATTTAAAATTGTAGCTAGCACTGAGAGTTTGTTAAACTCATCAAATCAGAGACTCTCAGGGCCTTTGGAGTTTCCAGTTAAGAAGGAAAACAGGTATGCATAGATGAAAAGATAGCTGCATTTTGACTTCATTTCAAATATTGATTATACATCTGAGTGTTTATAGTGAAGAATGTGCGATGGTTTAGAAAATCGCCTTGCTGGCACCCAGCCGCTGCTGTTCTTGTTGATGAACAAGTGTTTCTCAGAAAGCTACAATGTAAAAAAAATGAAAAGAAATCTACAATGTAGTGTTTGGAAGTCAGTTTTTATCAACTGTGTTATGTAAATGTGTTTGAATGTATCCGAATGGGCAAAGAATTCCATTGATTAATTTTAAGGCAACTATCCAAGATTTTGTTTGCGGTATGTGTTGTGAGTCCTTGAGCTGTGTAGCCCTGTTAATTTGGGGTGCCTCCCAAATCAAATTACTGATTTTAAGGGTGCTTATTTAGTAGTCTTCTGAAAAACCCATGTTGAGAGTGATGATAGAAATTTGAAATCTTCCATGTTAGAGCTTTTCTTCCTTTGTTTGACTGTATATTACCAGTAACTGTAATTTCACTAATTTAAGCCTCATTCAGAAAAGATTTCTTTCATTTATACCGTATTCCTAATTTAGGCATGTAAGTTATTGCATTTGGAAGATCACTGTCAGTTAACTTTCAAAGGCAAAAATGTGGAGTAAATCTCAGCATCAGATAGTATAGATATTTTATCATCACCTGTTTTTGTTAGGTTATTATTATAACCTTAATTATTTTCTTAATTTGAAAAAGCAGTAGAAAAGAAAAAAAATTGATTCAACGTAGATATATATTTTTAAACTTGGAAATTAATTTTAAAGTTACAGATAAAAAATACATTTATTTTTACTTTGTTAATATTTTTCAGTATGTAAACTTTAAGAAATTGTGCAGTTAGAGAATTCTATTCTCTTTGGATTTTCACTCTGGATGTTGTATAGTGTTTTAAATAGTCTTGGTTCTGCTGTTAGACAAATCTTTCTTTGCCTCCTTGAGGGGGAACCTAATTATGCATGAAAATATTTTCTATCTTATCAGCAGATGATGATGTACTATCATACACTGTACATTTTTCACTTAGCCACATAAAAATGCTTCCAATTATTTCACATTTCCCCTAATTTGAGAACAGTTAATTTTTTCAATTACTTTAGTTTAAAAAAATTTATATGCTTTTTCTTATGACATCATCTTAGGTTTTAATATTAACTTGTTTGTAATAAGTAACCATTTAGAAATATCTATTAAAACTTAGGTCAATTATTAAATAACTTATATGAATATGTAAAAACTGGTTTTCAAAGGACATTAATTGTTTTGTTACCTTTTTTATTCTCTAGCATTTTTTTGCTAAAGTGGCATTCTAAAGGCAATTTAAAAATCATGTCAAGCTCAGTTGAACAGAAAAAGGGGCCTACACGACAGCGCAAATGTGGCTTTTGTAAGTCAAATAGAGACAAGGAATGTGGACAATTACTAATATCTGAAAACCAGAAGGTGGCAGCACACCATAAATGTATGGTAAGTATGCGGGCAGCAACCAGAAGACCTGACGCACTGAAATTTTAATAGCCATTCCTGAGTCCTCAGAACCTCATTTAAGTTTTAAGAAATTAGTTGTTACTAGTTCGATACTGTTTTAACTAGAATGTGCCCTTTAAATTTTAGCCATCGTATTCACTGTTTTACAATGATTTATTCAGGTGTGAACCATAATTTTCTTTTTTGATGTACTTCATAGCTCTTTTCATCTGCTTTGGTATCATCACACTCTGATAATGAGAGTCTTGGTGGATTTTCTATTGAAGATGTCCAAAAGGAAATAAAAAGAGGCACAAAACTGGTAAGTTGGTATTTCTGCCTCTTGAGGATAAAAATTAAGGAGGAAATTGCTTATTTTAGGGAGTGTGTTGTATTATTTAGCTGGGTATAATTTTAACTTGCAGTCCTTTTTTTAAAAAATCTCTGAACGAGCAAAATTCAAAGCTGGGTTTAATGTATTCACCACTCGACTAAAAAGGAATGAATAATTTTTTCCAGAGAGAATTAACTTTGGGGAGGCTGTGTTTACTTAGAACATGAGCACTTTGCTTAATTTGAGTGTATCGTGTGCTAAGAGAGTTAAGTTCTGATTTGTTTGCACCATCCATCATAAAATAACTCATGTTCTGATGAGTGAAAATGTTGAGGAGGAAAATGTTAGTCCTCGCCGACCATAGTGTTTTCCTGTGGACCCCGCTATATACTATAGCATTTATGACTTTGGGCATCTTTCAGTGAATTTCACAGGCATCGTTCTGAAACCAGCTAGAGTAACGTCCCTGTTCTTTTCACTACCAGAAACCAGATTGGCAAGGTAGTGATTATATTGCTCTATTGACAAAATAATGTCATCTCTCTTGGCATTCGTGACACCTTATGGTTGATTTGGGAGCACTCAATTAACCGAAAGGTTTATTTTCATTGTTCTCAATTAAGCTCTTTATTGTTATGTACACCCGAAACTGTACCTTCAGTAACTTCCTATCCAGTGTTGGATTATTTCATGGATGAGTTTGGTAGAGAACATCAGTGGACAGTCTTGGGCACTGAGTAATGTCGTATTTCACAGAAAACCTGAGCTGATGGCCACTAGATGAAACGTTGGTGGAAAGATAGAGGTTATCATGTTGATGCTTAGGAACAATTTCTTATGAACAGCAGTCCTGTAGTGTTAAAAACGCAAGCCCTAGTAACTCAGTGGTGAAAGTACTCTGCAGCAAAGGAGAGCAGCAGTGGCTAGAACCTATCAGCCACTCCACAAAAGAAAGGCGTGACAGTCTTATTTACATAAAAATTCCAGCTTTGGAAGCACTGTGGGGCAGTTCTCTCTCCTGTAGGGATGCTATCAGCCGGAGTCGACTCAATGGCAGTGGGTTTAATATCAGAAAAATGCAGCATGTAGAAATAGGAATACCAAGATAACTTTTGAGATTTACTTTAGATTAGGAAATAGTCCCAAAGCCTAGCTAGGATTGATACTGGAAAAAAAATGAGAATTCCGAGGTCAGACTGTTTTTGTTGCAGTGAGGCCTTAACTGTGAAAATGCTTATCCTCCCCATGCCAAACTGTAGCTAGCAGTGGAAATTGGCCTTTTTTTAGTGTGATTTTTATTTGCTACTTCTCATTTTCTATAGTTTGCTGATATTTTCCCCTCAGAACCAGAACAGTGTGCTTTTATTTCCTAGTACTTAACAGCAAATTCAAATAGAAAGAATGCTATTTACTTGAAAATGGTTGTACTGTAACCCTTACAGCCCTAGTATTCATTCCTTGGCATTATGGACTTTCCTGGAAAATACTTCTACATCCTGACTTGTTACTATTATTTAGTCACTTGGTATGCTGCTCTTGTCAGAACAGGAGCCGCTTTGATACCTAACTTTTTAAAAAAGCATTTTATTAGGGGCTCATACAACTCTTACCACAATCCGTTCATATATCAATTGTGTGAAGCACATTTGTACGTTCATTGCCCTCATCATTCTCAAAATATTTGCTCTCTGCTTAAGCCCCTGGCATCAGCTCCTCATTTTACCCCTCCCTCCCCGCTCCCCTCTCCCTAATGAACCCTTGATAATTTAAAAGTTATTATTTTGTTATATCTTGCACAGTCTGATATCTCCCTTCACCCAATTGTCTACTGTTCGTCCCCCAGGGAGGAGGTTGTATGTAGATCCTTGTAATCGGTTCCCCCGTTCCACCCGATACCTAACTTTTTAAGATATTATTAACACGTGTATTTTAGGTTGGCTGACTAAAGAAACAAATCCATTGATACTCATTAGTAAGAAAGAGCTTTATATCCAGGAGTAATTGTATACCAAGAAAGCATCTCAGCCAGTCCAACTCAAGTCCATAAGTCTGGTACTAGTCTATAAGTCCCTCTTTAGATTCATGGCAACCACATGCAATGATGTGGACTGCAGGAAGACCACAAGATGATGGATGCAAAGTCGCATGAATCCAGGGTCTGTGGAAACATCCATCACAAGGCTCAGCAACTCTCGGGTCAGCGAGCAGGCAAGGTGGAGGGAGAGGGAGGTATTCAGGGCCCTCAAAGAGGCACCGTCCATCAAGACTGATTGACAGGTTGGATACCACCCCTACACTTTTTGTATATCTTTCAGTTGACATAAAACTGTGTAACCACAACATGCAATGTCTAGTTTTAAAGGAAGCAATAGCATATGCCGGGCAGTACTGATTTAATTTAGTTGGACCCATTTGTGAAGAAAACTCCAGAACTTTTCACTATTATAAATTGTTTTGATTAATTTTTAATGTTATTGTATAGGGAGTCCATTTTCTTCTCAAGTGATCATTAAGTTTCTTAGTCTAGGGAGTGGTTTAGGAGCATAAGCTATGGGAATAGACTTGGTTTGGGTTTGAATCTCAACTCAATTCACCTACTAGCTGGGTGACCCTGGGCAAGTAATTTACTTCTTTAAGCCATGTTTGTTGTACCTATAAAAGGGATAATGACGAATCTTAACTCACAGGGTTATTTACCAGCATTAAAAGAGATAGTTTAAAGGATTTAGTATGGTACCTGACACACAGTTAGGTCTTGATAAATGGTAGCCACCATTGTAATTATTGTTCTTTTTATTTATAAGTAATAGTAATTAGGTCCTCTTAGTATCATTGAGAAGGCTCAGGTTCATGAAAAGCATGTAGGGCAGGGATGTTGCCAGGCCTGTTTAAAAAAATAATATCAACCCTGTCACTGACACATTATGTAACCAGGGATAAGTCATTAACTTTTTTGCCTTTTCTCCAACTGTAAAATAGAGGTAATATTTAATCACTGCTTTTTAAACAATGGTGTTGCATGGCGTAAAAGTGGTATAAGATATGCAGGGTTCCCTTTAAAAAGGTGTTTCTGAGGCTGTGGGCATCTAGAAAAACAGGAGAATTCCTAAGTCTGGCTGTATAATTGTGCCCCCTCCTTCTCCCAAAATGTTAGAATTAGAGTAACCTATATGGGAACAGGAAGGTCGCATTTATACGTTCAACTGTGAAATAATGTATTTATCCTTTTAGCCATTAGTTTTGTTCCTTTCACCATAATGTTTTTACAAAAAGTGCTGTCAAAATTCCAGTTTCGTTTTCTCCTTTTCACTCTGTAGCTTTGTCTAAGCAATAAATTAGCCATAAATCAAATAAGAAGGGTGCAAAAAGCAAAGCATTTTATATGACTGATATTCTCCCTATAAATGATCAGCCACCTTAATTGACTTTTTAAGGCATTTTATCCTGTGCGCCTGTAGGTGAAAACTGGGTCGCAAATACCCATTGAAGAATCATCGGAAACAGGAGTACTGGTCCCTGAGTGCTTCTAGACAGATTCTTGTCTGTCTGGTATTGCCTCCTAAGGGGTTCACTTTGCCTCCAAGAAAACGATAGTGAAATTGAGAATGATGATGGCGACAAGTGTGCTTGACACACTGGATTGTGATAAAAGAGTTGTACGAGCCCCCAATAAAAGGATTTTTTTTTAAGTATAGTGAGAAGTGGCCAGCCCTTGAAATGAAAGTGTCTATAGATGGCCAGATGGGTCCGAGTCTTGTGACAATGGCGGTCTGAGTAGATCAAGTGGTGCAGGTGTGTGGTTTCTGTTCTTGCTGCCATGGCAGTTTTCTGAGGTTTCACGTCAGCTACAAGGGTTAGGAAGGAAAGCTATGCTTCATGAAGATACTGGTGTCAGTACATGTATAGCGCCAAAATGGACTGGGGAATACGGGCCAGAGTATGAAGGCTTTTCTTATCTCAAGGTCTTGTTTTTGCCGTTTGGACAGATCTTTTTTCCCTCCTGATTGAAGCCATTTGGAGATCCTGTATCTATACCATCTACTCTGATTCTCCAGCCATTTCACCAAGAAATGCATGTCCTCATTTAATTTTTTAAGATCATTTTATTGGGGGCTCTTATCAATCCATACATCAACTGTATCAAGCACATTTGTACATATGTTCCTATCGTCATTTTCTAGACATTTACTTTCTGCTTAAGCCCTTGGTATCAGCTCCTCTTTTTTTCTCTCCTCTCATCCTTGTGACCCCTTGATCAATGATAAATTATTATTGTTTTCCTATCTTACACCAACCGCTGTCCCCCTTCATCCATGTTTCTGTTGTTCTTCCCCCTCGGCGGTGGGTGGGGGGTGGTAGTGGTGGTTATGCATCGATCATTGCGATTGGTTTCCCCTATCCTCACCTTTTAAAGTGTGCTTAAGGAAACATTTGAGTCTATTTGAAGAAATACTCTTTCTGAATAAAACTAGATGATTAGAGCATTAGAAGTCCCTGCATTGGGTAGTCAGTATTCTAATTGGTATCTGTCAGATATATCATACACTACACTTAGCCAGAGTTTAGCTTCTATAACTCCAACAAAGGTTATCTGTAAACTTCGAAAGGGAAGATTTTTGTTTGCCTTATTCTTCAGGACAGCAAGGACTTGTGATTCCTCCCTAAGAAGCTAAAGAAGAACCATTGTGCAACACTCGGCACAGTTGAGAGCTCGCCCTTGTGTAGCGCTCCTTTCTTCATGTAAATCCATTTATTCTAGGTCTGTTTCCTTTCATTAAGGGAAGTAGTTTTTCCTTATTAAAATGGATGATCTTTCATATACTTCCTGACTGTCCTCTCACTCATAAATGTTCCCTTTTTCAAATGTAATACTTTTCCTCGTGTCTTATTATGAAATTCTCTGAATATTTTTCCTACTTTATTTGGAGTTGTAGAGAAAGCTCACGTTTATGGACACTTAATATTTCCTAAATACGGAGCTTAAATGTGAGTACTTAAAATATGTGCTCATATATAATCTTTTAAGAGTAATTCTGTGAGGTGGGGAAATACTCATTCTCATTTTGCAGATGAAAACATTGTAGCTCAGAGACGTTAACTAATGTGACTATTCGTAGCACTTTAAGTGGAATAGCTAATATTTGACTCTAGGGTCAGTTGACTCTAAGATCAGAACTTTCATATAATTTAATCTAATCTAGCTAGACTGGACAGTCTTAAGTACCCAACCAAAAATCGCATATGAAAATATATGTGATTATTAGAGCTGAGTAATTTTCAAATAAAGATGAACATCATACTGAATTTAGGACATAATCTAACTCCTGGTAGTATGTTCTGGTCAGAGCATTATCTTGTTACTTTTAAGGACAAAACTGTGTGCATCCTGTGTGAGAATGTTGTGATCCTTGATTCTGTTCAAGATATTTTGGTTGCCTTTGGGGGAAAAGCCAGTTCTATGCAGTATTTACTTTGCTGTTTACTCAGTACCAGTGGAGTGCTTGGTACCCAGGTGAAACAAGGTGTCTGAGTTTGAGAGTTTCTTCTGGGCAAGCCATGATCCCACACATAAGGTAATCCATACTATATACACTATTTGATTCTGTGTGGAAGGAATCTTACCCATTTAGGTATGAAGACTGCTTCCTATTGGCCAGGGTTTTTTGTTTTTTTTTTTTTTAATAAAAAAAGTGAGGAGGAAATGAATCCAGGAAATCAGCTAGCCATTATCAGGCAAGGGTCATTAAGACCGGTAGTAGCAGATTAGTGTAAAGGTGAGAATATGTAGGGGGCATGAGTAAGGGCAAAGGAAGATTGTTTTTCAATGACAAATGGGGAGAAGGAAGTGTAATGATGGTAGTATTCTTGTGTTTGTCTGCTCTTCATAGATGTCTAGTGAACATCATAAATCCAGCCCTTTCTAAAACCAGTCTTCATCATTTACTGATCCTGAAACCTTTCTTTTCCTCTTTCCACTCTTTTCTTCCACATCTGTCATGCTGATTCCATTTCTGAGGTATCTTTCTTCCTTAATCCTACCCTGTTTTCCACTCTTTCATAATATACAGTAATATATTGTGGTAAGTGCTTGACCTCTGCTTTTAAATGTTAATATTACTTTCAGATTCACACCTGTAATGTTTCCTTACATACAAATGCCTCAGTCTGCCCTTCAGAAGTTGTATCTTAACCCACCTTTTCCATCTTTAACTCGTGTTCTCTCACATACACCCTCCCTTCACTGCAAGGCATCCCACTTGCCTCTCAGTTCCCTAACCTCCTGTCCTATCCACACTACCCTTTATGTACTGACATTCATCACTGCATCCTAGTAGCTTCGTACAAGGTTTTGACATCGAGACTGTGGCCCTTACACACTCTTCAGGCCTGGAACTGAACCCACCCCACAGGATCAGATCTCAGCCAAACAGAGTGGCTTCAAAGGGGACTAACACCCAGGAAAAATATACTTGTCAGTAAATCAATCATATGAAACCAAAAGGGCAGCATTTGCCCCAAACCAAAGCTCAGAAGGAAGGAAGGAACGGGGAGGAATGAAGGACAAATGGAAATGGGGAGCCCAAGGAGGAAGTGGAAAGAATGCTGTTAAATTGAGGGGATTGCCACCAACCCAGGAAACATAATGTACATAAGTTGTTGAATGGAAAGCTAATTTGCTCTCAAATATTTCACCCAAACCTCAATAAAAAGTGGAAGGGAGAGGGGAGTTCTTTTTGACATCCAACTCAAACTCCAAAGTTTAGTTCTGCCGTAGAATTTAACCTGTATGCATTGCTTTTATTACAAAAGCATGTTACAGCATGCTTTTCTTCCTGCTGTATTGTAAGCTCAAGAACAAAAGAAGTTGTCTGCTCCCACAGAGATTTATAGTCTTGGACAACTCAGTGGTACAGATATATTTTGTCCTAAAGGTCGCTATGAATCTGAATGTACTTGCTGGCAAGGGGAGGCTTAATGCTTGGAAAACACTGTGTATAAGCCGAGTTTTTCAGCAGATTTTAAACGCCGTTTTTGTGGTAAAATTAGGTGCCTCGGCTGATATTCAGGTTGGCTTATACTCGAGTATATGTAGTAGTATAGCTCTTAATGTTTTGTTTGCATTCTGTAGAGTTAAAAATACATGGCACCTCACTAATTGATTGAATTTGAAGGAGTGAAAGGCTTCAATTGGAAAGTAGTTAGAAGTATCCAGGATGAGCTAAGTGTAAATGGGCCAGAGAAGTCTTGATTCAGTATGAAAAGAGAGGAGAGAAAGCTCAAGGGAAAATTAAGCTGTTTTTTTACTCCAGGATGGTAGAGAGCAATGAATGTCTGACAGGAAGGTTTTCCTGTTTCTTCAACTTAATTTCCCCAGTGTTATTACATTGTTTCTTCAACTATTGCATTGGCCTCCCGCCCGCCCATGCTGCCCCCCCTCCCACAAGAGTATCTGGAATTCATGTATCTGTTCTTTTATGAAATACTTAGTATCTACTCTTTGCCAAGCATAACTTCAACTCCATTCTCCCAGTGTTAATACATTGTTTCTTCAAGTATCACAAGAAATTTGAAAGACAGTTACCTGGTCAGCTGATTACTTTTGTTTCTATTGCTCTCTTCATGATTCTTGACCTTCTTTCCAGCAAGGCTGGTCTGGTCTTGCATCCTCCACCTTTATTTCTGCCTCTGCTCAATCGGTGCCTTTTCCACTGGCTTGTTCTCCCCCATCTCACCTTTCCAACCCGTAGTTTAGACGGCTTAAATCTATGTCTAGGAGTATCTGATGGTAATTACAGTAAAGCCGCAGCTACTAGAAATATGCCCAAGGAAAATCGTGCCATAAGATATTTAAATATTCAGTACCAGAGTAAGCTCACGCACAACAGATTTATTGGCCACTGCTTTAGGAGGTATTCTGTGTTAGTCTTCTAAGAAATTCAGTCTAGTAGGAATTGATGGGTATAATCTACGCCTTTGCAAAGATAATTATCCACCTAAGGGAGTAAAATGATTAGAGCCAAAGTGAATGCTACATATCTGAAGTCCCATAGGAGTTCAGGGACAAACAGTCATTTATTTTAGAGGTTGGACTTTCCATTCCTAGTTGTGTAAGCAAATGCAAATTGTGCATTTGGGTTTTACTGTGGTCAATCTTGCTGTTCTCTTTGTTCTTGATAGACATATGACTGTTTGTATTACAGGAAAACTGTAGAAAATAAATCTTGTAAATTTTGATCCCTAGTTCTACCCCCTCGCCCAGAAAAGTAGTTCCCACTTTCCGCAAACATTTTTTACTGATTTTATCTTACTCTTTCTTTTGTTGCAATGCACTGACAATGAAAAATAAAGTCTTTTGTTCACTTGAAAAAACAAACTATCAGTTTTAAATGCTATCGTTACCAGGTTATTTGCATAGTAGATCTCACCAGAGTAGTCCAGTCCATTTGCTTTAAGTACATTTGAATTTATAAGCAGTTGACAACACTTTCACTATATTTTATACTTTTGATTTTCTTGGCACTATCCCCAGCCTGAGAGGTGAGTAGTAGAAGCATTTGCTAGGGTGTTCCTGATAGTATTTTTTAAAATATGGATTTACATCTAAGAGAACTTTTCCCATTATAGAAAATTATGAAGGAAAACAAATAATTCCCAATCCCACCATCCAGAACTAACCACTCCTGGAATTGTGCCATATTGACCTCTCTCTATTTTCCGTTAATGTACGTTATAAAACATATTAGAGCTCATAGTACACAGAATATTTTGTCCTTGCTTCATTTTTTTTCACTTTACATTACACTTAAACCATGTTCCGGGTCATTAAATGTTCTTTGAAAAGAATAGTTGTAGACTATTCCTTCCCGTGGGTATGCTGTTGTTTTTGTTAGGTGCCATTGAGTGATTTCCAGCCAACCCATGGCGACCCTACCTACGACCAAATGAAACACTTCTCCCCCGCCCACCCATCCCCCAGTCCGGTGCCATCCTCACAGTTGTTCCTATGCTTGAGCCCATTGTTGGCAGCCACTGTGTCAATCCATCACCTTGAGGAGTTTCCCCTTTCTTGCTGCTCCTGTACTTTACTAAACGTGATATCCTTCTCCAGGGATTGGTCTTGCCTGACAACCTGTCCAACAAACTAGATAACATGAAGTCTCTCCATCCTTGCCTCTACGGAGCAATCTGGCCATACTAATTCCAGGAAAGATTGGTTTGTCCTTTTAGGAGTCCATGATATCGGTTCAGTGTTATTCTCCAGCACCACAATTCAAATGCACCTTAGTCCTCAAAGTAATAGCCTTGCCTTTCAGTCCTCTAAAAAGGTCTTGTAAGCAGTTTTCCCTGAGGCAATGTGCCTTTTCATCTCTTGACTGCTGCTTCCAGGAACATTGACTGGAGCCAGCCAAGTAAGACAAAATCCTTCAACAACTTCGGTCCTTTTTTTTTTTTCTTTCATTTATTATGTTGCTTATTTGCCCAGTTGGGAGGATTTAGGTCGTCTTTACATTGAGCTGTAATCCATACTGAAGGCTGCAATCCTCGATCATTATCAGCAAGTGCTTCAAGTCCTCCCTTTCAGCAAGCAAGGTTGTGTCATCTGCAAATCACAGGTTGTTAATAAGCCTCCCTCCAATCCTGATACCTGTGTTCTTCTTCATAGAATCCAGCTTCTCTGGTGATTTGCTCAGCATACAGACTGAATAAGTATGGTGAGAGAATACAAAAAACCCTGTCACACACCTTTCCTGACTTGAAACCATGCAGTATTCCCTTGTGGGTTAATACCATAACATAATTTTCCTTTGTTGTTCATAGGTGATTTTATTTCTGTGGGCTATTCTGGAAAATTTTGCAATGAACGTGCTTTATTTATCAGTGATTTTATTGGGGGCTCGTACAACCCTTATTACAATCCATCCATTGTGTCAAGCACATTTGTACAATTTGTTATCATCATCATTCTCAACATTTGCTTTCTACTTGAGCCCTTGGTATCAGATCCTCATTTATTTTTTTAATGAACGTGATTTTATATAAAACTTCTTTGGAGTCTGATATTTTTCTAGACTGGATTTATAGAAATATAGTGTCTGGGGATCTGAAAATGCAACCTTTTGAAAGACTCTTTGACAAAAAATTGCCCAGTGCTTGCCGAGACTGTGCACTAGTTCCCAGCCATTTCATTGGCTGAAATGAAAGGGCTCATTTTTTTGTTTCTTTGCCACCACTTCGAAATAAACATTTCCCCTTTAATTTTTGCTTGCTTATTCAACTCAGTAATTTTTTTTCACAATACACCTCTCCAAACCTGTTTTAGATGTACTTTCAGGATAAACTACTTGTAATTGAATTCTTAGTGAAGTGGGTGAACTGCTCAATTTCCTGTGTAAAGAAAAAAATAGATTGCAAAGGAGTAGGCGAAGAAGAGTTTGCATGTAAGCCGTGCCACAACACGGGGGTGTCTGGTGACTTGTTGGAGTGATGGAATATTTTTCTTTATGTACTTTTTTTTCTAAAATATTCAATAAGTAGGTTTTGGACCACGAATACAGTTCACTGAAAAGATAGAGCCTCAAAATTAAGCTGCAGTACACATGACTCACTACCTCAATTTCCCAGTCACGCAAATTGTACAGTGACGGCCACCCACTGGCCTACCATGCTTTGTATGTTTTCGGGGATCCTGGTGATAAACCATTCATAGATGACCGGCTTTGGGCTGACTTCTCCTCCAAAGCAGAGCTGATCTCCTGCTGTGATCTATTGAAAGTCAGCCCTGGACATATGGGCTTGTAAGACCAAACGAAAAATAAAGTACAAGGTGAAACCTGTGAGAGCTGGCACTCAACAGGACTGCCTTGTTCCCAGGTTCGCAAGGTTGCCACTTTGACAAAGCACAGCCCTACCACATTTCCAACATTCCACTGGGAGGAAAATTTGTGGGGGTTTTCCTTTTCTCAGTTACATGTTAGGCTGCTAACTGCAAGGTTAAGTTTCTAAGTCACCAGCTCCTCCTCGGGAGAAAGACGAGGTTTTCTACTGTTAACAGTTACAGTCTCAAAAATTCACAGGAGCAGTTCTCCTTCCTGTCGGGATTGACTCAATGGCAGTGAGTTGAGTCTTTTTCTCTTCGCAGGTTTCTCTCTTACCCAAGTTATGGCCTTTACAGGTTTTACTCTATAACAGCATCCCCTGTGTGAGATTTGATACGATTCCTTTTTTAGTGAAATGATTCTTTGAACTAAGGGATTTCTCAAGTAGAGATTCCCCCGCTGTCTGAAAAGCAGTGTTCCTATGAACTCTTTTGTAGACTGAGATGGCATAAAGCAGACCCCAGGTAAGCCCCAGAGCCTGAAGGAACATTGGCATCAAGTGTTCAAACCCTGTTTAAAGCCCTGCCGACTGAGTTGCTGGAATGTCCTTCCCAGGAAGGAGCTTGGCACCGCCCCCAGCTCTCTAAAGAGGTCTGCGTGGCCTCTTCATGGCTCCATATAAAGCCAACGCTTAAAAAAAAAAAAAAGCCAAAGCTTACTGTTCACCTTTTTTTTCTCATAGAAACAAAAACTTAAAGATTTCTTCTGGCTAGTGAATACAGGCACTGATGTAGGTCTTTCATAAAAGTGAAGTGGCTGCACCGAGCCTGCAAGTAGCAGGAGCTAGCTGCGTTAATAAGGGGCACTAACCCCCACCTGGCTTACAACAACCATGGCAAATATCTTTGATGGGAATATTTTTATAAATGCTGATAGGTTGAATAAGAGTGAGTGTTTACTTGCTTACACGAATGTCAAATTTATTGGAATTTATATGCCTCTTGGTATACATTAAAATTGTTTAGGAACCAAGAAAGACAAGAGCTAGGGTGGTAAGTGTCTTGCATGTTGGCATTAAGAAAAAGGTATCGAGCACCCAAGTAATAAAACGAGCCATTTTCCGGATTGACAGCACCGTGCACTTATTTACGTATGGCATCTGTAGCTTAGGAGAGAGCCTCGTTCATTGTCCACTTAGTACACCGAGAGACACTCATCACAATCCCTAGCCATCTTTGCAGAGTCTTTTTTGGGTAAAGCAATTTTGTTCTCCTTTCTAAGTCTAGGGCATGAGATAGTTAAGATGAGGAGTCTTAAAAGGTAAAGTCAGAAGGTGAGATATCTGGTGAAAGCATCGAGTTCTTTTTCTTATGTTTCTGAACTCACAATGTAAGAGATAAGTAACAGAAGTAAATTTTCTTATGACAGTTGAAGTAGATAGCATATTTTCACAATATAATCAATTTGACATCACAAAATACTATCAGAGCTCAAGGTACTGAAAAATAATCTACCTAATCGCTTAGCCCTTCAAGTGCATCTTAACCAGGCTCCCAAACGTGAGGCTTCTTTTGCAGGTTCATACTAAAAGTAGAAATCTAAGCCTATTGCCACTGGGTGGATTTTGACTCTTAGCAATCCTGTAGGGCAGAGTAGAACTGGTCCCGTGGGGTTTTTTAGGCTGTGAAACTGTACAGAAGCAGATAGCCTCTTCTTTATCCCGAGGAACGGTTGGTAGAGTCATACAGCTGACCATGTGTCTAGCAGCCGAGCACTTAACCGCTCTGCCACCAAAGCTCCGTAAATGGAATAACAGAGGAAATTGTTTTCTGGCATGAGATAGTTTCCCCAGTAACTTAAACCTTTCATATTTAGCCCGGAAATACCTGAGTTGCTCAAAAAGATCTGACACTTCTGGTACTCATAGCTCACATTCTTGATTTGCTATCTTTCAGTTTCTCCTGACCTCAGTGAAATCGTAAACATGAATAATGTTCAGTTAATTTTGTGAGTCGTTAACATGAAGGAGAAATCTCCCTTGGTATAGTATTTTATTCACCTGGTTTCCAGCCAAGAAAAGCAGAAAACTAAGCACTATTACCTAGAAACGTTTTCAATAACCAATCGGTTTTCCTTGACAGCAGCTGATAGATAGCACAACCTCAGCACACTCAACCACTAATAATAATACCTTGCTGTTTTTGCTGTAGATGTGTTCTTTGTGCCATTGTCCTGGAGCAACAATAGGTTGTGATGTGAAAACCTGTCACAGGACATACCACTACCACTGTGCATTGCATGACAAAGCTCAGATCCGAGAGAAACCTTCACAAGGAATTTACATGTAATTATTTCACTTCTCCTTTTGTTTTTTGTCATATTCCCCCCACCCCCAGCCCTACTTTCTGTAGGCGTTTGTAAAGGTTTTCCTTATTTGAAAGCATTTTACCATCATTGTAAAGGGTGTTTGTGCTAAGGAATTAGTGTTGATAGAAATGATAGCAAGTCTAATAATAAGACACTTGCAATGCAATTGTGAATACTGTGAAGCATACATTTCCCCCTACTTGAAAAAGAAATCTTAATTGCTTTTTCTTACTTGATAATTTTTCATTTCTTTATTTTTTTGTAGGGTTTATTGCCGAAAACACAAGAAAACTGCATATAACTCTGAAGGTAAACATCATTCCACTACTTTTCAGTTTTAAAAAGAAATTTGAGTTTTAAAAAGTTGTCAGTTACATTGTATTAAGTTATTACTACAAGATGAATGTCGATATTAAATCCACTTAGAAGAATTGAGAAAAGTGATAGGATAAAACTAATGAACATAAGAGAAGACTTTAAGAAAATATGTATCCTCAAGTTATGGTGAGAATTATAGTAAAGATATATTGATCTTTAGGAAGAAATAAATGTGATGAATTAGAATCTTTGCTGTCTTCAGATATTTTAGGGAATGTGATTTTGGGAATACTAACACACTCTGTAATCACCAGACTTTCTGTTTTTATTCACACTGACCTATCTTCTTTTTTAAAATATAGGCATACCCATAAGAAATAATTTTAAATTATGGCCTTAGCCTCTCTTCTGGTCCGGAATGGAACTCAGCTCTATGGGTCAACTTTCAGCGAAACAATGGATTGGCCCATAAGGGGAACAAATAACATTAATGAACTAAGCACACTGTAGAATAAACAACCATTTGAGATCAAAAGTTATTTATCTTATCAAAGGACAAAGTTCAGAAGGGTTAGAAAAGAAGAAGGAGAAATGGGAAGTAGGAAACACAAGTAGGAAGTTTGACAAGTGATGTTTCATTGAGGGGCTTGTAGTGAATGCAATGAAAGAAAATATGTTGATTTTTAAATGGTATGGGCAAATTCTCCAATTGAATTCTGTTTTCAAGTTTTGTCAAACAAATGGCTTTGATACTTAACTATGTGAACGGTTTAGGTTTAATTTGAGATTGCTGAAGCCGTTTCTTTTCAGTTAGGAACCATTAAGGGTTTTTGTGGTTGTTGGCTTCTGAGAACACACCTTTTAGAATTAGGATGGCTTGACCAATGCATGCAATTTTAAGAAGGTGTTCCTTTTATAACAGTCTGTCTAATTATTGTGATAGCATATTATGTTTTTTGGTCATTGAATAAAAATCTCCTAAATCTTGACTATTGTAATCCAAAAGTCTTGTCTCCACTTCTAGATGTCAGAGTCACCTGGATACTCAAGTACTGGTTGAAAATACAATCTTTAGCAAAAACTAGTCTTTAAGGTAAACAGACGGTTAAAAAATAATAGTTTTGAGACAGTAAGTGAAGTGCAACTGATTAGTCTTCATGTTAATCCCTTCACTCCCCTGCTTAATTCTAGAATGAATTAAAAGTCTATTGTGAGGAACAGGAATAGGCTTGGCTTTCCTTCAGATTGCAGCAGTATGATTTATCCTCTGTGGATTGTAGTGGGAAGCCAAGGATTGAGACTTGCTACCTGAAAAATACAAGGATGTGACTACACTGGGGCCTGGTATTTGAAATGTAGGCTTGTCTCTTGTAATTTGAGAAGAATGGCAGGACTGGTGGACATAAAAAAAAATACCCCTTTTATTCCCTAGATTTCTGAAGCAGTTAATAGCACCTAGTGGTAACAAAGAGTCACTGCAGCAAACGTCAGGTAGAATCATTTGAACTACCTTTTTACTCTGAGAGAAAGCTGGAGCTTTCAACTCTTATAAAGAGTTGCAGTCTCTGGAACTCACAGGGGCAATTCTATCCTGTCCTACAGGGGTCACCGTAAGTTGGCATTGATTCGAGAACAGTGAGTCTGGTTTGTGTTTTTCTGCTCTGAGGTACTTATTTTTGAGAGTTTCCATCGGTCTTTTTAAGATGACTTTTAGTGTAGCCGGAAGGACTCCTATGAATACAATTTGCAATATGACTGGTTTGAAATATGTAGCACATTGAGACTCCCTTGTATTACCAGTATATAGAGTGTCTTTATATGCTTATTAGAAAGATGAGGCTTTCTGCTCCTATAAAGAATTCCAGTCTTAGAAACCCACAGAGGCAGTTCTGCCTTGCCCTATAGCAGTGGTTCTCAACCTTCCTAATGCCTCGACCCTTTCATACAGTTCCTCATGTTGTGGTGACCCCCACAACCGTAAAATTATTTTCGTTGCTACTTCATAACTGTCATTTTGCTACTGTTATGAATCGGGCGACCTCTGTGAAAGGTTCATTCCACTCCCAACGGGGTCGCGACTCACAGGTTGAGAACCGCTGCCCTATAGGGTCACTGTGATCTACAATAGACTCAATGGCAGTGAGTTTTTACAGTTTATTACAGAACTTGAAGCATAATTTCAAATATGCCAGCGTTAACGAGTTTGTGTGTGTTGAATTTGGGGGTCTCAGTGCATTCATTTAGCATGAACTTACTTGATGCTGAGTTCTTAATGAGAAAGCAGCCTTCCATTTAGTTCATTGTAATGATGGAAAGATAGCTGTTCTCCTTTATGATCACGAGTTATGATGAGGGTGTGGAGGGTTGTATTTAAGAGACGACTAGAAGCTTGGAATTTGAGAATAATTGCCTCATTTGGCCACTTAATTTTCCCATCTTCTCAAAATAAAATATGAGGAATTATTGAATCCCTGAAACCCATGCCATCCGTGAGTTTTGTATCAGAGAAGGGTGACCTGTGAGTTTATAGAAGTGATTCTTTGTTGCGTTACTCTGCAGCAGCATCCTTGTTATTACGCTATTTGGAGATAATTTTGAACTGCCACCATGTGGCTAGATTATTAGACTGCCAGACCCAGAAACTATATATTTGCTTGTTAATGGTGATGGCCAGGCTGCCTATAAAATGACTTGAAGCAAGGAGGAAAGCACTTTTAATAAAAACAGTGCTACAACTTATGGTAATAATGGACTGAAAATAAGATCCTTCTGGAGTTAGGCATGGGTTAGTAAATTCCTGCCATGTGCTGGGCTTGTTGGGTGATTGGAGCTACAAGAATAAACTAGGGGGGGGCCTCAGTTCCCTCTGAGTTTGAATTCTAATTTGAGAGATGGACATTAAACAAGTGATTGAGTAATGAATTGCTTATTATAATCTTGATGAATGGCACAAGTCAGAGGTATAGGCTACTAAGAGAGCACCTTTGAGGTTCTGCCTGTTTGGTGACACAAGAGAGGGCTTCCCCCAAGAAGTTTCATTTAATTTACGTCTTAAAGACTAAAGGATTGAAGGAGCATCCTATGCAAAAGGAACAGGAATGACTGACACAGGACCGAACTTGATGCTTCCTAACGCCGTTGTTTGAGAACTGTGAAAGTAGCCTCTGGGGTTGGGGGTGGAGGAAGGTGAGGGCCCGAGCACCCAGAAGCATTTCAGTGCTATTCTAAGAACCAGGGAGTGAGGGGATTTTTTTTCCTTTGTTTTTGTTTTTTAGCAGGGAATATGGCCTACTCCAGGAATCCTGGTGAGTGATGATGATGATACAAGAGGTAGACCAGAGGGTGAACAGAGATGGTCAGCTGTGAGGGTGGGCAGAGGCAGAATTGTTCTGACCTTGGGGTGAAGGAGAGCACAGTGTGGAGATGGCTGCAAGGGGACATTGACTTCGAGAACATTGGAGTGGAGTGTGCTCCTGGGGGAGACGTAGGAGTGTAGTCCAAAAGGTTGCAGTTGAGATGCCTGTGCCCTGGGAGCTAACCAAGTAATGATTACATAAGGCGGCTTCCAACAACTGGTAAAATAAAAGGAAATTTCCCCCTGAACTCTCTGAGGTCCCTGTGTATAATTCAGGATCCCTTGTGATGTGGTGTGCATTACTTGTTCTGCTAACTGCAAGGCCCACAATTCAAAACCTCCAGCTGCTCTGCAGGAGAAAAGTGAGGCTTTCCATTCCAGTAAGATTTGCAGCCTTGGAAACCCACAAGAATAGTTTTACACTATAGTTCAGGGTTAGGTTTCAGTGGATAGACCCGGGTTTGTTTGTTTGTTTGGGGGTGCACATAGACTGTACATAAAGCATACAGCATTTATATAGTTCTTGTTCTTTAAATAGAAGCTTTGACTAGTGATAAGATTGTCTGATCCAAATCTCTGATTGGAGCAAAGTCACCTGAGGAAAGTGTTCAGTAATTGTCTGGCGGTGATCATAGAGATTATAGACAGCTGACAGGACTTCACTGAAGATCCGGGAACTGATTGGCTGGGTGGTGCTTGGATTATCCATGTTGGAATCACACAGGATTGTGGCAGGAGTTGGACAGAGGCCTGTGCACTTAAACCAGAGCAAGTCAGATGCATGAGTTAGAATGATTGGGAATTGAGAATTGTTAGCCTTGCGAGGAAGAAGGTAGCAGGACTTCTTTTTGCTCTGGAGGACTGCCACCCACCGGGAGCTTGTTAGAAATGCACAATCTCCAGCTCCACCTGGCTGGCTAGATTGGCGGCTTTTAACACGAGATCCAGGTGATTTCTGTTGTCAGTTAGCTGAATGGCATGGACCTCAGATGTTTTTCCCCAACGGAATGAAGAACAAAGGGCGTGCCAATGTTACTGATGGAACATGAGTGCTTTTGAGGATGGAACGTTCCGCATTGCTTCCATCTACCAAGGGAGCCACAAGCTTACACAGCAGTGCTTCCAGGTTCCTCACAGTGTTGACAACATGGACGTGTTTAGCGAGAAAACAGCCTCATACCTCCTAAAGCATAAATCTCACTAACACAAATGTGGTAAAAGTTGGAAATGACTTTAAAAGATAAACTCAAGAGAAGTGCTAGAACTACAGAGACCATCAAGCCCCATGTTTTGTGTCTTAACTTTGGACGCTCTAGTGTGGATTTTATTCTGTGGCTTTGTGGACAGTTCTGAGTCTTAATATTGCCAACCACTAGCCAGATCCTAGAACTCAGTTTCTGTTTCTGAGGAGAGCTGCATGTAGAATAGAAATATATTGAAAATATGTTATAATCTGAAGACTTTGCCAGCTTTTCCCTGTTTTCCCCTCTAGAATATGCTCTCAGGCCTAAATTTCTATACTTGCATTAAATATCAGTTTAGGGGGGAAAAATCTGTATAGAGAAGCGGTTCTCAACCTGTGGGTCACAGCTCCTTTGGGGGTCAAACAACCCTTTCTCGGGTTGCCCAATTCATAACAGTAGCAAAATTACAGTTATGGAGTAGCAATGAAAATAATTTGATGGTTGGGGGGAATCACCACCACACGAGAAGCTGTATGAAAGGGTTGCAGCGTAAGGCAGGTGGAGAACTGCTGGTTCAGAGGCGTTTTTATGGAGTATCAGAGCCTTTAGTGATGGAATTTCCATAAGGGGGATGCCTGGATTTAGTTGCTGGCCAACATACCTCATGCACAACTACCACCTGTCCATGATAACCATATCAGTGCTGCTATTTTGATAGATGAAAATGATATCTCACTTGGTTTGCATCTCTCTCATTTAAAGAAGTTAAATTGTTAAAAATGGTTAATATACCACTTGTAGTCTAGAGGAGCCCAGGTGGCGCAGTGTACGTGGTTAGCTGCTAACAGACAGGTCAGCAGTGTGAACCCACTGGACAAAGATCGGTGGTTCACTTCCAGAAAGGTTTATATAGTTTTGCCATAAAGGATTGCTGTGAGCTGGAATAAATGCAGTTGGCAGTGGGTTCGGTTTTCTCTGGCTTATTAGTCTGTGAATTATCTTATTCTTGATCCATGGGAGTCTTAATCTTATATAAGCTTATTTTTTCATAAGGTTATTAATCCTTTTTCATGGGTACAGCAGCTATTTTTCTGTTTAGCGTATACCATTTGATTTTCTCACTTTTTCTTATTTTCATACATTTGAAGGCCTAATATACTTAAGATGCAAGAGTGCTTTGTGACTTTCACAATTTCTGTTATAGTCCACTATAATTTTTTTATTGAACGATTACATATTTGGGGCAGACAAATACATCTTTTGGATAATGAACATGTCCTGGGAATGGAATCCCTCCTGAAGTCATATCTCTGTAGATGTTTTAAGAACACAAGAATGGGAAAAAAAAGAACACAAAAATGGCCATTTTGTTAAAAGTAGACAGTGGTGCCTACTATCAATTTCCTTGGAGTGATAGGGTCTGAAGAAGATATCTATCTTCAGCTGGCTATTCTTTCTTCGCAGGGAGAGTTCTTCATATGAATTGTCCTGTTGCCTGGAAAACACTCTCCAATAATGTTTACCTTTCCCCTTTTTTTCTTCTGAAATCCTATCCGTTATACAAATTTACTTTCAAAGAAATTGACTGTCTAGTGCTTGCATTTGCCTGATTTTATATATTAAAGCAAACTGACTGAATTAGCCTTTTCTTACCAACGTGAATAGGCTTTTTATTTTTGTAATTTTTTTATTAAATACTTTTATTGGGGGCTCTTAAATCTCTTATCACAATCCATACATTCATCCATTGTGTCAAGCACATTTGCACATATGCTGCCATCATCATTTTCAAAGCATTCTTTTCCTACTCGAGCCCCTGATATCACCTCCCCATTTCTTTCCCCTCCCTCCACACCCTCCCTCCCTCCCTCATGAACCCTTGCTAAGTTATAGATTATTATTTTCATATCTTGCCTCATCCTCGGTCACCTCTCACCCACTTTTCTGTTGGTTATCCCCCCTGGAAAGGAGTTCTGGGTTGATCCTTGTAGTTGCTTGCCCCTTTCTTCCCTCACCCTCCCTTAATCCTCCTGGTATCTCTACCCTAATTTTTTAACATCTTATTCAGATTGATGGTAGCATTTGCTAATTAGGAGTTAGAATGTTTTCTAAATTACTGATGATCTAGAATTAAAAGTAATAATGTGGAAAAGAGGGAAATGAAGGTATTATAGCTGTACCAAGCAACTTTCTATAGCTTGGCCCTAGGCAAAGTGAACACTCATTTGGTTTGGAACACGTTTTTGAACACCAAATATATGGTCTTGTCCACCAAACGCTTTCAAGAAATAAAACATTAGTGTAGGAGGCTTGGTAGGGCGTGACCAAGAGTAATGTAACTGAGAGGAATTACTGAAACCCAAATGAAGGCTGAACATGATAGTGGGACAAAAGGAAAGTAAACGGAAATAGAGAAAAGAGCTAGGAGGCAAAGGGTATTTATAGAGGTCTAAATGTGGGCATGTACATATGTAAATGTATTTATATAGGTTGATGGGGAGATAGATCTAAGTGCATGTATGTATAGGTTTAGTATTAAGGTAGCAGATGGACATTGGGCTTCTACTCAAGTAATCTCTCAATGCAAGAATACTTTGTTCTATTAAACTGGCATTCCATGATGGTCACCTTCCTGACACAATTGCTGAAGACAGTGGGTGCATAAGCAAATGTGGTGAAGAAAGCTGATAGGCTTGAAGGTAACAAGCGGCCATCTAGCTGAGAAGCAACAAATCCCACATGGAAAAAGCACACCAGCCTGAGCGATAACGAGGTATCGAAGAGATCAGGTATCAGGCATCATCAGAACAAAAAAATCATATCATTGTGAGTAAGGGGGAGTGTGGAGTGGAGACCCAAAGCCCAGCTGTAGGCAATTGGACATCCCCTTACAGAAGGGTCTCAGGGAGGAGACAAGCCAGTCAGGGTGTGATATAGCAACGATGAAACATACAACTTTCCTCTAGTTCCTAAATGCTTCCCTCACCCCACTCCCATTATCATGATCCCATTTCGACCTTACAAATCTGGCTAGACCAGAGGATGTACAGTGGTACAGAGCGGAACTGGAAACACAGGGAATCCAGGGCGGATGGTCCCTTCAGGACCAGTGGTGAGAATGGCGATACCAGGAGGGTGGGAGGAAGGTGGGGTAGAAAGGGAGAACTGATTACAAGGATCTACATATAACCACCTCCCCCCGCTGGGGGACTGACAACAGAAAAGTGGGTGAAGGGAGACATCGGACAGTGTAAGATATGACAAAAATAATAATTTATAAATTATCAAAGGTTCATGATGGAGATGGGGAAGTGGGGAGGGAGGGGGAAAAATGAGCTGATGCCAGGGGCTTAAGTGGAGAGCAAATGTGAGAATGATGAGGGCAATGAATGTATAAATGTGCTTGACAAATTGATGTATGTATGTATTGTGATAAGAATTGTATGAGCCCCTAATAAAATGATTTTTAAAAAAATAAATAAAACATTGGTAGTGAATGACACCTTTCCATTAACAGTAGTCATTGTTTCAATTTATTGAATAATGCAGTCCTAAAGTGCCTATGCATGAATGAGTTAATCCAATACATGTGTAACACAATAACAAAACTCATCTGCTTAGGTTGGAAATTCCTTTTGTACTTGATATTTAATTGCCTTATCAGTTGGTATTTCCTTTGTAGATCTCTTGTAGAATTTGCTCCTTCATTTTCCATGATGGTGTGAACAGCACTATCCAGTAGAACTTTCTCCAGTGAGATGCATGATCTATGTTGTGTAGCGCACTTGCCGCTAATCACATGTGCCTAATATGCACCTGAGATGTGCTTAATGCAACTGAGAAACTGAGGTTTAATTTTATTGAATCATTTTTGGCGTAAATGTTGCTACTGGCCAGAT
This sequence comes from Tenrec ecaudatus, assembly GCF_050624435.1. Lineage (NCBI taxonomy): Eukaryota > Metazoa > Chordata > Mammalia > Afrosoricida > Tenrecidae > Tenrec > Tenrec ecaudatus. Next base: position 149,582,650 of record NC_134548.1, read on the forward strand.
ATTGCTAGTGCCTACTATAATAAACACTACAGATAAGCTAGATACCCTACCTTATTTTTTCTTTTTTAAAAATCATTTTATTGGGGGCTTGTACAACTCTTCTATACATCCATCCATTGTGTCAAGTACATGTGTACATTTGTTGCCATCATCATTTTCAAAACATTTTCTTTCTACTTGAGCCTTTGGTATCAGCTCTTTATTTTGCCCCTCCCTTCCTACTTCCCTCCCTCACGAAGCCTTGATAATTTATAAATTATTATTATTTTTCATGTCTTACACTGTCCAATGTCTCCCCTCACCTACTTTTCTGTTGTCTATCCCCAGGGAGGGGCTTATATGTAGATCCTTGTGATCGGTTCCCCCTTTCTACCCTACCTTCCCCTTCCCCTCCTGGTATCGCTACTCTCGTTACTGGTCCTGAGGGGTTTATCTGTCCTGGATTCCATGTTTCCATTTCTTATCTGAACCAATGTATATCCTCTGGTCTAGCTGTATTTGTAAAGTATAATTGGGATCATGATAGAGGAGGGGAGGAAGCATTAAAGAAATAGAGGAAATTTGTATGTTTCATCATTGCTTAACTTCACCCTGACTGGCTCGTCTCCTCCCCGTGACCCTTCTGTAAGGGGGTGTTCAGTTGCCTACAGATGGGCTTTGGGTCTCCCACTAGGCACTCCTCCTCATTCACAATGATATGTTTTTTTGTTCTTTGATGCCTGATACCTGATCACTTAGACACATTGTGATCACACAGGCTGGTGTGTTTCTTTCATGTAGGCTTTATTGCTTCTCAGCTAGATGGCCACCTGTTTACCTTCAAGCCTTTAAGATGCCAGGTACTTCATCTTTTGATAGCTGGGCACCATCAGCTTTCTTCCCCACATTTGCTTATATACCCACTTTGTCTTCAGCAATCATGTCGGGAAGGTAAACATCATGAAATGCCAATTTAATAGAACAAAGTGTTCTTGCATTGAGGGTGTACTTGAGTAGAGGCCCAATGTCCATCTGTGACCTTAATACTAAACCTACAAATTTTTGCAAATATATCTATTTCCCTATCATCATATATAAATATATTTACATATGTACATGCCTATGTCTAGACCTCTATACGTGTCCTTTGCCTCCTAGCTTTTTCCTTTATTTCCTTTTACTTTCCTCTTGTCCCACTATCATGGTCAGCCTTCATTTGGGTTTCAGTAATTCCTCTCGGTTACATTGCCCTTGATCATGCCCTACCAAGCCTCCTACACCCTCCTTGCCATCGATTTTGGATCACTCATTGTTCCCTTGTCCCTGGGTTTGTTAATACCCACTTCCTTTCCGCTGCTTCCCCCTCTCTTATGTGCCCCCAGAACCGTCGGCCCCATTGTTTTCTCCTCCAGATTGTTTATCCCGCCTATCTTATCTAGATAGACCTGCAGAGATAATAATATGCATAAAAACAAAGCAACAAAAGAAAACAAAATAAAGCAAGAACAACAAAAAATCGATGACAAAAAAATAAGAAATGCCTGTAAATAGTTCAAGGTCTGTTGACCTTTAGGAGTGTTTTCCGGTGGAGTCTGATGGGGGGCCCCCGCCCTGGCCCCAAAGTCTATTTTTTCCCTACTTTATTTTCATCTTAGTTTTCCAAGTTAATGTATGAGATTAAACCGTGGACAAAACAAGAACTCTTGTAAAAACTAGGTTAAAAATGTTGACCGAATTACTCATACACATTCATATACATGTGCAAAACCACAAAACTCCATAGAAATACAAAATTAAAAAAGTATTAAGATTATAATAAAGCTTGTTGATGTATTTGTTTTTTATTGTGTATCTGCGAGCGGTTCCTATGTTGAACATCATGAACCATTTTTTGTGGCACAGTGGCTTAAATACTGGGCTGCTCAGAAGCTGTCATTTAAGGTTTCTGAATCAGAATCCACTCAGTGGTAGTGGGGTTGGAGTTGAGTTTGCTTATGTCTGGAGGTGATTTCAGTCTAGGGAGAAAGGTATATTCTAAGGATTCATAAACAAGTGCACATTTTTAAGTTGGTCCCTATAAAGCTTTGTCTGCTTTGTAAACATTTTCAAGCAGCTGATTTAGAAGAAAGCTTTAATGAGCATGAACTAGAGCCTTCATCGCCTAAAAATAAAAAGAAAAGTCGCAAAGGAAGACCCAGGAAAACTCATTTCAAAGGGCTGTCTGAAGATACCAGGTCCACATCCTCCCATGGAACAGATGAAACGGAAAGTAGTTCCTATGTAAGTCGAAGAATGCTTTCTTCTTTCTTTTCTATGGGACCGAGATTATATTGAATTTAAACTGAAGTTCGTTATTTGATATGGTTTAAATGAGACCAATGGCCTGTTTTAGGGGAGGTTTTTAAAGAGTCACATTTTTCTTTGCATTCACAGAGAGAGAGGTCTCCACACAGAAGCAGCCCTAGTGATGCCAGGCCCAGATGTGGATTCTGTCATGTAGGTGAGGAGGAAAATGAAGCTAGAGGAAAACTGCATATATTTAATGCCAAAAAGGCAGCTGCACATTACAAGTGCATGGTGAGTATGGTTCTTTGTATGCACTTCCAAGTTCTTTGGGAAAGTCATTCAGCAGGTAGCCAAATACAGCCCTTTTCTTTACATTCGTGTTTAAGAATTAGGAAGCGTATATCCTGTGATCCAAATTTTAATAAAAGGCACATTGGGGAAGTCCTGTCTTTCTGCTTTAGTAGAGGTCCCTGCATAGACTACTAACCCAAAGGCTGGCGGTTTGAATCCACTGACCAGCTACAGAAGAAAGACCTGGTGATCCATGTCCTTAGGATTCTAGCCATTGCCAGTCTACTCTTAAGAGAGCAAAAAAGTGATGGAGGCAGGGGAAGACTCTGGGAGGAGTGTGAGAGTTAAAGACAACAGAGGTAAATACTGTTAAATCCACAATTCTGCCAGATTGGTGGTCTGTGATGAGCTGCATGGATACACGTGGAGGCTGAATGGATCTTAGACGGGAGCATGAGCGTATACTATGGGTTTGTCAGAGGATATTTGTGCATGTGTATTTACCTTTGCAGCAACTACGAGGAGGAGGGAGCAGGCTTCAAAAACTTTATGGGAAATTCTATTATCTTTTCATGCCATTTTTTTCATGAACTTTTGGAAGTTCCGTCATAACAAATAGGCACAGCATAGTCCACAAAGACAATGTTCTACATACATACGACTGGTCAGTAGCAAGTAAGATCTTAAGAATTCAGGAGTGGCCATCTAAGGCAGCTCATTGCCTGGAACAAAGAGTGATGAATAATGACAACACATGGAAACAGTTAGCCCAGTGGACTAATGACCTTGAGATCAGAAGAACTAAATGGTGCTCAGCAATCACGATCAACTTCCCTGAAAGGGTTCCCTTTAGAAGATCCTCAATAGAGGGGGTAATGTCAAGATTATAAAAAAAAAAAAAGACCAGGTTTATTGGTCAGACGGAAGCTATGGCCCTTTGTTACCCCACAGGTCTGGAAATAAACTCACCTCCATGGCTCAATTTTCAGCAAAAAAAAAAAAAATAGGCCTATAAGGGGAACAGTAACATTAGGGATCTTTCGGTTATAAATGTTTTTATACACACACTGAGTTGCAGTTACTTTTGAGCCGATTCTTCTAATAGACTCTTAAATTCCATGTGGACATGAAGTTTATCTTTGCATCCTTAGGTCTAGGCCAGATATATGTAGGCACACCTAAGTGGTTTTTTATATTAGATTGTACTGAATTACTCATCCCTTTTTGATTGAGTTTTTAAAATTATGTTTATCAGCGATTCTTAACTAGAGAGGCAGATGCGATTTCCTTGGGGACTTTATCCAAAATACATGTACCCAAGCCCCCACATGAAATAGATCCCAGACATGACTATTTGGAGAAAATAAAATCCCCAGAGGATTTTGATCTGCATCTATGGTTGAAATTTGCTGATTTAAAAGATCCCTTTTGAAAACTTGTTGGAAATGTACAACAGTTAAGAATCTTCAGTGTCAGAATCCAGAGGTATTTAATCTGAGCTTGCACATTGCCGATTGTAGTTTTATATCAAATTTTGGTTTATATTTTAATCATATAGGTGCTTTCAAATATTGGAGTTGGTACATGATTTTTTAAAATCTTCTTCCTCAGGAAATTAAAATAATATAACACCTCAGTTCCAATGTTGTTTAATCTTTTTTTTCCCCAGGAATTCTGAGTGTTAACATTTCTGCTTTTTTCTTCTCCAGTTGTTTTCTTCAGGCACTGTGCAGCTCACAACAACATCAAGAGCCGAATTTGGGGATTTTGACATTAAAACTGTACTTCAAGAGATTAAGCGAGGAAAAAGAATGGTCTGTAATTTTCTATTTAGGTTACGCAGTATTCCTCTTGATTTTCTGCTTTAAATTGAAGAATAGATCTCAGATCTACCCAGTCTTTAGAAACTCCATATGTTACAGTATGGTTTTCTTTGGCACCATAATTAAAGGGTTATTACCCCTTGATCCTTTTTCTATGTTGCTTTACTACTCAAGGAAATTGCTAAATCAATGAGAACATGAATGTGACATACCGCACTAAGTGTTAGATTGATTTGTTTAAGCCTTAAACTTCATTTTATTTTTTACATTGACACATTTATATTGTAATAGGTCTATGGGAAGCCATATTAAAAAGGGAAATGTAACTAAATAATGATTTACGTTTGCTTGAGGAAAACATAATTCTGATATAGCAGTGAAAACTATCATATTACTTATTTATCGGTTCTAAGTAACAGGAAAGGATCTTTTTCTTTCTTTTTCCTAGAGCCTTCTTTCTTTTTTTTTTGAAGTATTTTATTGGGGGCTTGTACAACTCTTATCACAATCCATACATCCATCCATTGGGTCAAGCACATATGTTGTCATCATCATTGTCAAAATATTTGCTTTCTACTTGAGCCCTTAATATCAGCTCCTCATTTTCCCCTCCCTCCCCACTTCCCCCTCCCCTATAAACCCTTGATAATTTATAAATTGCTATTATTTTGTCATATTTTACACCATCCAGTCTCCCTTCCCCCAGTTCTCCGCTGTCCGTCCCTCAGGGAGGAGGTTATATTGAGGTTCCTTGTAATCTGTTCCCCCTTTCTTCCTCACCTTCCCTCTACTCTGCCTTCCTGGAGCCTTCTGTTTAGTTAAAGTGCACTTGTAAAGTATTGTCACTTAAAATGTTTATCCTAGCTTAAATGTTTCCTTAATAAAAATGTACCTTAGTGTTGTATTACCAGCAAAGAGTATCCCTGACTCACTGGCTAGTTTATGAATATCACACAATGTCTTTTATATTGCAAAAGCATTTCAGTTGCATTTAAGTTGAGAACACAGTAGACCTCATCAATCCCCCACCTTGATGTGTGACTTGTCCAGATGATTTGCATGTGCCTTATTTATGCCATTTGTCATCACTATTCTTGAAGTGCTTTAAAGCAGATTTTGGACTCCCTGTTATTTTACTCTGAAAACCTCAGTTTTCATCTATAAGAACTTCAGTCATTCCTTACCTAATCCCAGTGTCACTACACTGTATAAATCAAGATACTTCTTTAGTATCATGTAATTCCCCGTGCGTATTTGTATTTTCCCAACTGCCTCAAAACCTGCCTTTGTAAGGATGCCTTGTGTGAATCAAGATCACAGCGGGGACCACACAGTACATTTGGTGGTTATGTATCTCTGAAGTAATCTTGGCACGTAACCCTCTTTTTGTTTTATTTTTTGATTACCGTTGCCTTATTGAAGAAAACTTGTTAATTGCTCTGTAGAATATCCCATAGTTTTGATTTGTGTCTTATGATTAGATTACATTTCAACTTGTGAGGGGCGCAGATGACTTTGCAGGTGGGAGAGACTATCTTCTATTTTGTCATCGTGTGTTGTCCTCGGGTTCAGTGATGAGTCCCCTCGCTACATAGTGAAGTGCCCCTTCAGTCTTTAATGGTGTCTTTTGAATCCATTAGAGATGACCTTTTGCAAAACCCTTTCTGAAGGTGTTGACAAACTTTAGAGGAATGATGGACTACAAGGTGCATTTGAAAAATGCCTGTCAGAACTCAATTAAGAATTTGAATATACTTGAGAAGCTAGCACTGTGAAAATTGGTGGTGTTCTAGATACAGTTCAGTTCATTGATAATTTTGATTAAAAATGAAACTCTACTCCCCCCAACTACCATGATCCGAATTCTACCTTGCAGGGCTGGATAGGGCAGAGGTTGTACACTGATGCATATGGGGGCTGGAGGCACAGGGAATCCAGGGTGGATGATACCTTCAGGACCAAGGGTGTGAGGGGCAATGCTGGGAGAGTGGAGGGTGAGTGAGTTGGAAAGGGGGAACTGATTACAGGGGTCCACGTGTGATCTCCTCCCTGGGAGAGGGACGGCAGAGAAGGGGTGGGGGGAGACTCCGGATAGGGCAAGATATGACAAAATAACGATGTATAAATTACCAAGGACACATTGGGAGGGGGGAGCGGGGAGGGAGGGGAAAAAAAAGAGGACCTGATGCAAAGGGCTTAAGTGGAGAGCAAATGCTTTGAGAATGATTGGGGCAGGGAATGTATGGATGTGCTTTATACAATTGATGTATGTATATGTATGGATGGTGATAAGAGTTGTATGAGTCCCTAATAAAATGTAAAAAAAGAAAGAAGGAAAAGACTAGCAATCACAAATTCCAAAAAAAAAAAAAAAGAAACTCTATAACAGAACCTATAGTATGAGCAACATAAAGGAACAATTACTTGAGCATACATAACGCAGTGTTAGTGTGCTATGTCCCTGGAGGTGACTAGCATGCCAATTTAGTTCACTTGATCTATTAATTACTATCTCTGCACTGATGAAGATTAATTAAACACTAGCCTAACATTTCACTAAGTATGCTCCCAAAGGAAATGACTCCATAAAACTTCTCCATCACTCTCTCCCCCCCCCCCCCCCGAAAAAAGGGTATCTTAGAGGTTGTGTAGTATACCCCTTCTCCCACTGTCCTGGAGAAAAGGCTGTAGTACGAGTTTTGCAATCAAGGAGTCTGCTTAACCTAGCTTTGAACATGTTTGTAGCCAAGGTAGATCTAGACCGAAATGAGTTCTACAAAGATCAACGGGCTGCTTTAAAGTTGCTCTGCGCTTCTGCCTGCTGGGTAGCAGTCCCTCTCGGGGAGATCACAGTTACCTTTTCTAAATATTTGGCATAGTCATACCTGTAATGAAAAAGGATATAATCAGAAGTGGGAGAGGAGGAGTTCCATCCACTGTAATAAAGAATGCAGTTCCCTTTTGTGTGTTTGGCAGTATTGGTGAGTATCTTACTGATGTTCAGGTGTCAGGTCTCTAATGGGTACTGCAGTTTTTCTAACAAGCTGGCAGTTGAACACATACTAAATAACGTAAAGGCCAGAGGATGATTAGAAATGTTATCAAATTTGGCTTAAATTGCAGTATTGTTTGATAGGTCTGCCCCTCCTTTATTTCCAGTGGAAAATACAGCTGTTTTGTTGTGGTAGAGTGGAATGCTTGGATGAAATATGCCCAAGTAGAATACATAAGATTGCATGAGCTTTGAAAATAAAACACGTTCTTATTATTCCTTTCTCTTTCCCTAAACAGAAATGTACACTTTGCAGTCAGCCTGGTGCTACTATTGGATGTGAAATCAAAGCCTGTGTTAAGACTTACCATTACCACTGTGGAGTGCAAGACAAAGCCAAGTACATTGAAAACATGTCCCGAGGAATTTACAAGTAAGAAACAGCTCTCCTAAACATGCTAATCAGAACCAACCTTGCAACAGATGACATTAGGTGACTTCAGCCCCATTCTTTGGGCTGTGTAGCACTGTGTAGAAGACTGTGGATGTTGTGTAAGAAATGGGACTGCAGCTGTCATTTTCCTCTGATTACCTACCCCTGCAGTAGCGTTCAGTTACTCACTGTTTATTACACGTATTTATATACCAGACTGGCTGGTCCTGTACAGATTTATAGCCTCAGAAACCCTACACAGGGTCACTATTAAATAGAATTGACTCAGTGGTTTAAATTAAAGCGCAAACAGCTCTGGTGGTGGTAAAGCACATGGCTGCTAATCATATGATTAGAGATTCAAATCCACCAGCCATTCCATGGGAGAAAGCTGAAGCAAACTGCTTCCATAAGGATGTAAACCCTGGAAACCTCTTAAGACAGCTCTGCTCAGTTCTATAGAGTCTTTATGAGTTCAAATCAACTCAAAGGCAACTGGTTTGGTCGTTTGGGTTTATACTATGTACAAAGGAGCCCTGGTGACACAGTGGCTAAAGCACTGTGCTGTCGACCTTTGCTATCTGAAAGTTTAGCAATTCAAGGCCACTAGTAAGTTGACGTGGCAGTCAGCTTCTGTAAAGATGACAGACTCGGACGTGCTGTGGGGCACTTCTGCTCACTCCTATATACAACGTCACTATGAGTTGGAATCAAGTCAACAACCTACAATTGACACCCATTTAGAGGAAAAGCTTCAAAACCTACCACAGACTGTACCCCAAAATAAACTATAGATGAATTAAAATTATAGACATTTAAAAAAAGAAAGACTAAGACTTTAAGTGTGGTTAGGAAATACAGGAGCTAGTCTTATATTCTTTTTTCTGTTTTATTAAACATTTGATTAGGGACTCATACAACTCTTATCACAATCCATACATCCATCCATTGTCTAAAGCACATCTGTACATTCGTTGAGTCCTATATTCTTAAAGGCTTTTTATAAGCATAAAAGGAAACTTAGAGGGGTTTTTTTTTCTCTCTATTTTTGAGCATGTTAAAAACTCCTCCCGCTGAAAATCTGACAGCCCCCCCCCCCGTAGGTACTGTTCTCACATCCTCAAGGTCTTGTTACCCACTCACTCCAGCCCTCTAGAATAAGTCAGCCCTCCCCCCTACCTTTGACCATGCCTACCAGGAAGGCTGAGATGCAGTAGTGTTTTTTTTACATAAAGATAATTTTAAATCAGGAATGTTTACCATAGGCCCACCAAGAGAAACCGTCTAGCCAGGAAAATGCAATCCATTTGAAAATTTGACAAAAGACATGAGCAGACAACTAACAAAAGGAATAGCCATGGATAGTAAGCATATGAGAAGATGTTTAACTTTAGTGGTATTCAAGGAAATGCAAAAAGAAGATGCTCATTCTCTAATGTTAGCTAGGTAACGGGAGGTAGGTCTTCTCATTCAATACTAAGCTTGAATATAAATTAGTGCAACTTTTTTGAAGAGCAGTTTGCCATTAGAGATCAAAGCCATAAACAGTACATCTAGCAAATTATCTTGGGGAAGGAAGCAGACCAGAATACCAAGTAAAGATGCCAGAATTTCTTCGGCTTATTGTTCATGATGGCTGTGTAGGATCATTTTGCTGCAGGGCCACTAGGACATCTTAGACTCAGCTCTGTGTTCAGGTTGCACCAGTCAAGGATACAGGACAAGAAGTACAACTGGTCAGCTCGGCACTATCAGATGGTCCTCTTCACTGGAAGCCCTTTCACCAGCGAGGTTAGCAGTAGAACTCAGGCACCATAACATCTGTGGCTCATCCTGCCTTAAAAACCTCACCTGTAGAAGCCTGCAGCTCCTGTGACAATGGGTGTGTAGGCATGACTGATTCTCCTGTTTACCCATAAGGGACACAGTCCCACTCCCCAGTGCTTTGGCATCCTGACAGCATATACGTCATTCTCCCAGTGTAGGTACCGTCTTCCAAGCAGGGGTATCTAGCTTCATAAGGCAGTTGGCATTACCAGTTTCTGTTCAACTGCCAGGGGAACAGAACTACAGACTTAACCACAGAGGATTTTCTCATGTAGAGTAAGAAATACCGTGAGCATGTACCTGGAGACTTGATAAATAAATGTAAGACCTGCATATAATGGAATACTATGCAGCAGCCAAGGAATGAAGCCAACACACAGTTTTGTATACATAGCAAAATCTCTAGACCATCTTCCCTATTTAACTTTATAGTTATATATTTATTATAATACCCATTTTCATCTCCCCAAAAATGGTAACTATAATGTAGATTTCAACTTAGTGGAAACCTCTAGGATGGAGTGGAACTGCCCCCTAGGGTTTTCATGAGTCTTTATGAAAGCAGACTGCCACATGTATTATTTAGTATTACTTAAGATCCCCATGTTGCTGCTAAGAATTGCGATTTTAAAAACCTACTGCCATCTAGGGTTTCTGAGGCTGTAGATCTTCACGGGAGCAGACAGCCTCATCTGTCTCCCCTTGAGCAACTGAGAGGGGTTTAAACCACTGAGCTTGGGGTTAGTAGTCCAAGCTTACCAAGAAAACATGAATTCTCTTGCCAAAGATAAAAGTTTTAAATATTTTCAGATATTTTCTTCCAGTATTCTGAGTAACTGTACATATGGATATAATATAACAACACTGTGCACTTATACACAGTTTTCTGGTGTTTTTTCCCACTTACTATGCCTGAACCATTTTTCTGGTTACATCGGATTTCAGTGTATGAGTATTCCCAGTTTCATTTTTAGATCTTTAGCTTATTTTTCATTTTCAATGATTTATAGAACCATGTTGGAGTCATCAACGGTAAATAAGAAGATACACACTTGGTTCCAAGATAACTTGAGTAATTTCTTTAACTTTTTAAAATTTTCATATTTGTAACCAGATTATATTTTCCTAAAGAGTATTGACTTCAAATGAGAGTTCATGTGCAGATAACTTGGAGACAGATGATGGGAAGAGCAGGAAGGGGCTTTCAAAAGTCCATGAATAATCTGTTATAAACTCTTTACAACCTATTCATTTCTCAGTGAAGTGGGTTCTTTTCATTCACTGAATGGGCTTTCCTTCCTTGCCTGCCTTTGCTGCATCTTTTTCCAGTTGAAAGGGAGGAGGACTAGAAATTCTGTATCATTCTGCTTTTCTGTCTGTATGACATTTTAGTACCAGATAAATGTGTGTTTATTTTCATTGTCTGTTTTCCACCATAAAATATGTGAGTTCTCTGGAAGTAGGAATCCTGCTTGGTTGATCTGTGACCTTTGTGGCCAGACTGTTTCTCAAGGTGGGCCTGGGACCAACAGTCCTCAAAAAGGCAGTGTCACCACAGGACTCCAATGTGTACTGAACAACGAAATCATCTTTGGAAAGAAAGCTTCCTATGATCCACAATCTGAAACATGCACAAAAATCAAGTCATCTGACAAATCCTTCCATCAACAATTACCAAGTTATTGTCATAGTTGTTTTTGCTGTCTGTTTTGTTCCTGAAGTACATGAAAGCAAAGTCCCATCTTTCCCTACATTTCTCAGTATGTACCTCCTAAAAAGGGGGTGCTTCTCACATAATCAGCTACCCAATTGTCACACATCAAGATGAATAATTTCTTAGTATCGTATCCAATTTACTTTCACCTGTCCCCAGTTGTCTTTAAAATTTTCTTTTGGAGTTGCTTTGTTTAAATCTGGACAGAGGTACAGAGTCTGAAGTCTCTCAATATAGTACAATTTCCACACTACACTCCCTCTCCCCTTACTTATTAAAGAACCCACTAAGTGGTACTGTAGAAGTTGTCTCCCATTCTAGATTTGTCTCTGTTCTTTCATGCTAACATATAACTTGTTAGACTCTCCCCCCATTACCTGTAAATTGGCTCAAAGGCAAGACTGAGGTTATATATTGGGGGATGAATACTTGATAGGTGGCGATTTGTAGTAATCTCACGTATTAGTATTTAAACTCAACATTTTATAGATAATGTGCTTCCCAATGCGCAGCATTTGAAGAGCTCAATTTCTCCAGAGTTCTTTGAACATTATTGACAAAGAATAAAAAGAGCCAAACCAGGTTGAAAGTCACTTGTTAGTGTCCTTACCACCCACGCCTGCCCCCTGCCTCTTATTCTATTCATATGTTAGAAATGTCTCATAGGAAATCTGTTTTAGATCGTCCCAATTGTGACGTGCCTCTGTGAATGCCTACCTGATCGGTTTTTTTCCACTACTGACCACAAGAGGGCATCTAATGAACATTTTCTAAGCATTGTTCTGCTTTGTTTGTTTGTGTATAAATGACCTAAATCTGAGCCCACATCAGCCCACCCCTCTGATTGGGGGTGGGGGATGTTTAAAGAAACTATTGGTGGAAGCCTGTGTGATCACAAGGTGTCGAAGGGACCAGGTATAAGGCATCATTAGAACAAAATTTTTACCATAGTGAATGAAGGGGGAAGTGCAGAGTGGAGACCCAAAGCCCATTTGTCGGCCAATGGCGATCCCCTCCCAGAGGGGTCTAGGGGAGGAGATGAGTCAGTCAAGGTGCGATATAGCACTGATGAAAAATACAATTTTCCTCTAATTCCTAAATGCTTCCTCCCAACCCCCACCCCGCTATCATAATCTGAATTCTACCCTGCAAGTCTGGCTAGACCAGAGGATGTACACTGATATAGACAGGAACTGGAAAAAACACAGGGAATCCAGGGAGGATGATTCCTTCAGGACCAGTGGTGTGAGTGGTGATACTGGGAGGGTAGCCAGCGCACTCAGACAAGCGCAAGGTCATTGCCGTGACAAAATAGCTGACCTTGTCTTGAATAAAAGTCACCATCTTGAGGAACATGTTGAAGGGTGCCTAGAAACCTGTTCGATGACCACTAAAGGTGTGACCCAGATACTGATGGTAACCAAGTACTGGAAGATTTCGAATAAAACTGTTTAATGAGAGAAACATGAGTGGAAAGAAGCATACATAACATGTATGATTTCCTGAACTGAGATGTCAAATCCTGTCAATGTAACAAAATTTCAGGGGCTTTCTCTCTCGGAATGTCTAAAAGTAGGAGCCCTAGTGGCTTTGTGGGTGCTATGTGAGTCAGGCCTCTAAGCACAAGGTCAGCACTTTGAAACTACCAGCCAGTCCATGGGAGAATGAGGAGGCTTTCTCTTCCCATGAGGAGTTACGGTCTCAGAAACCCACAGGGGGCAGTTCTATTCTGCTTCGCTATGAGTTGGATTCCAACGGACGTCCTCAAACTACTGCCCGCCAAGGACAGTTATCCGGCCTGCTGGGTGTTTTTGCCCCATTTGTTTTTTGACTTCAAAATAAGATATGTGCAGTGTGCGTAGGAATGTGTTCATGGTTTGTTTTTTTAACTATAGTCTGGCCATCCAATGGGTCTGAGGGACAGAGAACTGGTCCCCTGTTTAAAAAGTTTGAGGACCCCTGAGTTGGAATCAACTTGATGGCAGTGAGGTAGGCTTTGGTTGGTATACCTGAAAGTTAACACTTTCAAAGTGCTTGCCAACTTTGCTTTCTATCTGGGGCAAAGTGAGGAATTGCTTTCTCTTCGGGTCTATGTAATCATTTAACTATAACCTTAAGCCAGAGATTTTATGTCAGACAAACTTGCATTGACTGTAGCCCTATGCTTAATTGTGAACTGGTTGTAAGTGGGAATGAGGGGACCCATATTGGAAATGGGCCAGCATCCACTAATGGTGATGTAATCGTGAGCTCATCAATGATGACTACAACATCTTGAGGCTTTTGTCTTTCCTCCTCACAGACTATATTGTAAAAACCATAGCGGAAATGATGAGCGGGATGAAGAAGATGAAGAACGAGAGAGTAAAAGTCGTGGAAAAGTAGAAATTGATCAGCAGCAACTAACTCAGCAGCAACTTAATGGAAATTAGGTATGAACGTTAATTATATTAGATCTGTTGTCAGAATACCATGCACATTAATCGGTGTTGACATGGTGGTGTGCAGCGAGCCTTTAGTAGCTAATTAGTTAAGAGCATGTTATTAGAATGCAGAGGATTGTGTAGCCTTGCCTAGTTTGGGGTTTTTTTTTGTTTTATTTGTTTTAGCTAGCTGATTTGGTAATAGTAACACGAGGTTATCTACTTTATCAGTAAATGTAGTTTTAAGTAAAATCAATAAGATATTCTCACTCCTCAATAACATATTTATTGTTTTTTCCTCTCAAGCATCGTATTTTACATTTTCTTATCATCTTTTGAACAGGTTCATGGGACAGAGTTAGAAAACTGGGAATGAATAAGACATCTATAACTACTATTCTTTTTTCACTGTTTTCTAAAATCAAAAGGGTTTGTAACTTTGTACTGCCCAGCTCTCTTAGATCCTTTACTGAACTGCCTACAAATGTCCTGTTTGTTCTGTGAACCTCCACTAGGTGGCAGCATTTGACATGTGGATATTACTTAGCAGTAGTGTGCAGTTTTGGGGAAGCAAGTGAAACACTATTAACCCCATCCATGTACAATGTCACCATTTCAGACATGGAAACGAAGTAAGCTGGCTATATGGACCGAACAAAGTTGTGCTGTTTAGACGGTTTTAGTGGCCTCATACTCAAGGGAAAACTTAAGCAAATTCGACTTTACAATGCAAACACGCCTCCGGTGGCCACACGGTAATTTGTGAAGTGCTTGTCACACGCAAGTACTGATGGCTACAAATGAAGAGAGCCTTACTTTTTCTGCCGGCTCTGATAGCGCATGCGAAAAATGCCCTCCAGGCAGTGTGTTAAGTTTTTTTCCATTTGATTGCTGTTCAAGTTCTCATTGACCAGCATGGACTCCACTCTGGCCGCTCTCAACTTCGAGCTCCTGCTTATGCCAAACCTGCTCGACAGTACACCACTTCTTCCCATGTTGTACAGAGAGTGCCAGGTTGGGGGCGGGGCGGGGAGGGGGATCATCGCATCTTTCCAAGTGACAACAACAAATTCAACCTCTTTAAGATTTCAAGGGTTAACACTCCCTGCACACTGTCATCCCCTCCCCTCTCTATCCCCCAGTCCGATACCCATTCCTCTCAAGTGCCCTGTTGTGTGAAACATTTCACGTGTTGGCCCAAAGTGTGTAAGGAGGTCTCCTGTGCTTATGGGAGGAAACCAAACCAAACCATCTTGGCATAAAGCAGTATTTATTTTGAATTTTATAACCACTATTTTGGAGCCTTTATTTAATACTTTTTAATGTTTTCGCTCCACTGCTTTGGTTATCTGCTATATAGGCTTTTATGCCTTGCTATTTTCTTCTGATAGACCATGGTGGTGTTTTACCATAGAGACTCGCAATTGTTTATCAAAGCCTAAGAACACAGCTTTGTAGAAAGGATGTCCTCGCTGGCATTTCCAGCTCGGGATGTTTTCTTCCACATACGTGCTGAAGCACATTGGGATTTTTCTTTATGGCAAAACCAAAACCGGTAGTTGTGGACTGCCTGATGGGAGCCCAGCCCCTCAAGGTGGAGGAGAGAGATACCGATTTCTGCACTGTTAAATAACCGGCCGCATGGAAGCAAGTTAGCATACAAAACAGCAACATGCTGATGTGACTCTGCACCAAGATACTCTGCAGGAGAGAGAAACGTCTGAAAAAATGAAACAGGTAGAGAATTACACTGTGCTTAATGACTGACAGTGTCCTGGTGACGCAGTGGTTGAAGCACCCAATTGCTAACCAAAAGGTCAATGGTATGAAGCCACCAGTGGCTCCACTGGGGGATGCCATGGCGGTCTGCGGCGT
Source organism: Tenrec ecaudatus (assembly GCF_050624435.1). Classification (NCBI taxonomy): domain Eukaryota; kingdom Metazoa; phylum Chordata; class Mammalia; order Afrosoricida; family Tenrecidae; genus Tenrec; species Tenrec ecaudatus. The sequence continues at coordinate 149,598,293 of NC_134548.1, forward strand.
CCGTAAAGATGGACAACTGTCGGAGGCAGTTCTACTGTGTCCTCTAGGGTTGCTAGGAGTCAGAATTGACCTACCCGCAGTGGGTTCGGTTTAGGGATTAATGACTTGAGTTTTTGTGAAAACTGTTAGTCCCTTAACCACATCTCTGTCCCGTTGTCTGTTCACACATTTCCTTAAGTCCAAGCGCTCCATGACTGCTCTATTTTTAAAGCCATCTTTTATTGTTACTCTTAGGAGAAAGAAACTAGCTGTAGTCGTAGATTGCCCTCTCTGTTTTCTTTTTGCTTGAAATATGCCATCAAGGTTTTTTGGTGTGTATGTGATTGTCTAAATTCATCATGACTTGAAGTGCAAGACAGATCTAGATGTGTGTTTACCGAGCTATGTGACTTGCCCCAAAGGATCTGTACTTTATTTCCATAGGACAGCTTGAAAATTCTGGTTTTCAATCTTGTCTCACTGTGTCTAGATCTTTTATACATTGTGTGCCATCAGCTTACCCATGGATAGCAGCGCCTTCATTTATGGACAACTACTGTAATTATGGGTTTTTTTGTTTGTTTGTTGTAAGGAAAAATGTAGAAGGTGTCCGGGGTAATAATGGCCCGTCAATGATTCTATACCAGTTTTCAAATACTATAGCTGTCAGTGGGTGGATTTGTTATATGTAGTGAAATATATGACTTTGTAGGGGTTTCTTCAACCCTTTCTCTGCCACTAGCAACCAGAATAGCACTTTACCTTTTGGTTGGCTAGGTAAGTGGCTGGCTACCTATTTTATCTCTCACTGTGGTGTGATTGGCTAATAACTTTTGTTAAAAAAAAAAAAAGATGAGAAGTCATCTTTGGTGTAAACTTCCAATGTTTTGTTTCTGTATCATTCTCGTTTTTATTTTTGGTCACATGCTGAGTAAAAGTGCCTTACAATGTAAAAATTGTACAGTACTTATGTTCCCAAGTAGCATCATCATCAACTGGGTAGTAATTACATTGTGGTATTGATATTTAGACAAATGTACCTCAGCAGTGTATTTACTGTACATCTCTTAAGTCCTTAACTGTAGTTTTAATAAGCATGACATTATTTGATAAGTATATAGCATTTACATCATTTCAAAAAATACTGCCATGACTGTCTTTTTCACATATTTTAGCTTGAAATTTTAAAGCGTCTTTTCTTTCTTCCCCCCCTTTTTTGTTTTGTTGTTGTTATTGATATTAACAGTGTAATCTTTGCAAGCGTATATTGAAGATTAATCTGGAGCATTTATTGTCTTACCAGAAATGTTAGTAAGAAATGTTCTGTAGAGTAGAAGGATAGACTTGAGTTTCTCTACTTTAATAAAAGTTCATTGTTCCTGGGGGAGGGGGAAGTGAATTTTACTTTCATCTCAATTTATTAAAAACCCACAACAGAAAAAAAATTTTGTTTAATTCCCCCCCACACACCCAAAGATGAGTGCTTTTCATATTATAGATTGTACTTCCTTGGGAGTACATGCTACTCAAGATATTAAGAGACTGCCGAGCTATGTAGGTCTGTTGATTCAGAATCTGTGTACTTTAACAAACATGTGAGAATCTTCGATATCTCAAAGCAAAATGAAAACTGTCCTGGAGTGTTATTGCTTTTGTAGAAAGCACTCATGTTAGACCGTGGCATATAATTTTGCTGGATGGACATTTGGGTTCATTGTGAAGATAAGGAATGCATCATGGTTCAAAATCAAACATTCCTCTCATGTTCTGTATATTTGGTTCCTGTTATATTGGCTTTATTTTCAGAATTGTAGTTTGTAGTATTAGTTTCCTTTTATTGGTATTCTTGCATATACTCTTCATTCAATAAAGGAGTTATGACTTTCATAAGTGTATGCCTTTTTTTGTGACCGCTCCTGAGTAATGACACTTGATAACAGTAATTGTGTTACATTTTAGCCTTATTTTATTCCAACTCACAGTGACCCTATAGGACTGGGTAAAACTGCCTCTGGACTTCTGAGATTAACTTTTTTTTAATAATTGGGAACTCTTACAGATATTATAACAACCCATAAAGCAAATAGATCAAGCATAATTGTACAGTTGCTACCACCATCATTTTCAATACATTTTCTTCTTGAACTCTTTGATATCAGCTCCCCTTATCCCCTCCCTCCCTCGCCCTACCCCTCAGGAACCATTATTATTATTGTGCCGCATCTTACACCACCGAATGATCCATTCACCGACAATTCTGTTATTTGTCTCCCTGAAGTAGGGTTATACAGTCATTGCTGTGAATTCACACCACCCCTACACACATACCCTTTCTCATACCCTCAGGAAGTCATTACTCCCATTACTATTTCTGAAGGTTTTATCTATCCTGGATTTCATGCATCGAATGACCTTAATTATCCAAATGTATATACACAGGTCTCACAAGATTAATGAGGTGAAACTAAGACCATAATAGTAGGAGGGAGGAAATATTAAAGAATACTGTGTTTCAACAGTGCTGTACTGTACCCTGGATATAACATTCCTTCCGTGTGGCCCTTTTGTGAGGTACTGTCCAATTATCTTACAGGTAGGTTTTGGGTTTCCACATTGCCTATGCTCCTTCACATCAATCTGATGGCTTGTTTTGGTTTTCTGATTCCTATTCGCATTGACATCTCATGTTCACACAAGCTGCTGTGCTGCTTCCATGTGGGCTTTCTTGCTTCCATGCTAGGTGGCTGCTTTTTTTAACTTCAAGCCCTTAAGACCCCAGACACTATGTATTTTAATAGCCAGGTACCATCAGCTTTCTTCACATTTGCTTATGCACCCATGTTTATCTTCAGCAATCATGGTGGGAAGGTGAGCATCACAGAATGACAGATTATTAACAAACTGTTCGTGTACTGAGGTAAAATTTAAGTAGAGGCCCATAGTTCACCTGCTTCCTTGTTTTGTGTGTGTGTGTATAGAGAGACAAATACACCATCTTTATTTATGAATATATGTATCTATATACCTGTATAGACAAAATCATTGGGGGCCCTTATAGCTCTTGTAACATTCCATACATCAGTTGTATCAAGCATATTTGTACATATGTTGCCATCATCATTTCCAAAACGTTTTCTATTTGAGCCCTTGGTATAAGCACCTCTTCTCCCCCTCTCCCACCCTCATGAATCCTTGATCAATTATACATTGTTAGTATTATTTTGTATCTTATACTGTCGTCTCCCTTCACACATATCTGTTATTTTTCCCTTTAGGGTGGGGACCTATATATCCAACCTTGTGATGGTTTCTCCCCCTCCCTGGCAATCTCTCTACCCTCATGATACTGCTACTCCCACTAGTGTACCCACACTTTTACTTTCTTATTCTTTCCTCTATTTCTCCTTTCTTTCCTCCTGCCCCACTGTGGTAGTCTGGGCAGACAAGAGAAACAAATCCATAGACACATGTTTATAAGAAAGATATTTCCGATTCCCTTTTGGATGCTGGGCTTCTAGCCAGCAAATAAACTCTTTTTGCCAAAAAAATTAAAAAGATGTTTATATACAAGAGGAATTGCACACAGAAAACATCCCAACCCAGTCCAGTCCAAGGCCATAAGTCTGATATTAGCCCATATGTCCGATACTGATCTATAAAGTTCTCCTCACACTCATGAAACACATGCAATGAAGCCAAATGCAGGACGATCACAAGCCAGTGGGTAGAAAGTCTTTGGGTCCAGTGGTGCTGTAAGATCTCGGCCGGCAGGTTTCTCACTGTGGCTTCTCCGGCTTCAGAGGTCTGGTTGCATCCATGTGGCTTTCTTCTGCAATGTCTCCCAGGGAATAGCAGAGAGAGAGGTGTCTTCCAGCTCCAAGGAGGAAGTACCAGATTTTCCAGAATTCTTAGGAGACGGCCAGGGCACACAGAAGTCTCATTGGCTATCTTCAGATTTACAGCCTAGACTCCTCCCTTATATTCTTAATCATTAAACTGACACCAGATTAGGTGACTACCACACCCACTATCATGTTTACCAATTGTTCACCTCACAGTGATAACTTTTGGATACATTTCAATTGATCAAACACAACCAGGAATGCTACACGCTTCTCTCATCTTCCATTTTACATCCCCAGCTATTCCCCTATCCCTGTCATTATATGCTAATTGCTACCCTCCCATGCCCCCCTCCCCCAACCTTTGCCATTTTAGGGTTGTTTATCCTGCCTATCTTATATAGATAAACACCAAAAGAGAAAGGGTGGGGGGAATACATATAGTTCTATGTCTAATTAATGTGACCCCGAGTAGATGATTATATCTGTTAAAAAGTGAGCAGACCCTGATAAAATCCATGGGTCCATTCCCCTGGGTCTCCCAGGACCTGTTTACTTAACAGCACTTAAATTCTTTCAGTCCTACTGGCATACCTTCTGCAAGACCCCATTACTTTTCCTGCAGTCAAGGCAGTAGCTGTCTAGGGCTCCACTCCCCAACCAATCACACCTTTATCTTTCTATACAGCCTCCTTGTGAATATCCCCCAACCAGTTCAGATGAGGTGCCTAGTGTTTCCCTCCCTCCTCCCCCTTCCCGCCCTGCCAGTTGTCTATCGATATTCCTCGGGGACTTCATATCGTTGCTTCCATTGCTGGTCTGTGGCACTCCCCTCTTGGTTTGCCCCCATGTGGGCTGGTCATGCAGGCTGCTCTCCCTGAACTGTAGAGATTAACTATGGGAAGAGAAAGCCTTGTTTTCCTCCCAAAGAATGGCTGGCGATTTTGAACTACTGACCTTGAGGTCAGCATCCCACCATAACCCACAACGCCACCAGGTACTTGTTAGGGGCCATTGAGTCTGTTGCGACCTATAGCGAGTGATCCTGCACACAACAGAAATACCACTCGATCCTGTGCGACCCTCACAATTATACTTATATTTGAGCCCATTGTTGCAGCTACTGTGTCAGTTTATCTTATTGAGGGCCTTCTTTTTCTCTCCCCCTCCACTTTACCAAACATGGCCTTCTCCAGTGACTGGTCTCGCCTGATGACATGTCCAAAGTATGGGAGTCAAAGTCTCGACATCTTTGCCTCTAAAGTGCCTTCTGGCTGTACCTTAAAGCCAGATTTGTTTGTTCTTTTGGCAGTCCCACCCATGGTACTTTCAATACTCTTCGCCAGCTCCAGTGATATTTAATAACGTCACACTGGAGCAGACACAACCTACATATGATCAGTATAATGAAGTCAGTCAACCAGACCTAGGTGGTTCTTAAAAGGCAAGAGGTCTGCAAGTACCCAAATTATACTTTTGCCGGCACCCCTCTGCTACACATGTGTTACGGTGCAGGGTGGATGGTGTGGTAGGGAGACAGAGCCACTGCCAGTTGACAAGGAGCTCACAAGTAGACACATACAGGGTACACATGCAACCACAAACCCTGCTAGAGGTGGGAATCTTGGAGATGAGATGCAGAGAAATAGACTCTCCAGGGAGGGTCAGGAGCCGGGGAAACTGTTAACACGGACAATGGCTTCCTCCGTGTGGCTGAGCTGCTATAACGTGAACTATACCAAAGATATAAAAAGTTTGCTGTATCAGAGTATTCTAAAAATCAGATGTTCTAAAATTGTACTGATTATTTCAAGCTATTTTAATATATTGAAACTACTGACTTGATAAGGTGACCAGAAGTCCCGCTTTTGGCAGGACAGTCCTGATTTTTAACAATTTTTCCCGTGTCCCGTGGTGTTTTTTAAAAGTCCTGATTTTTGGAAAGAATGCACGACAAGCTAGGGTATACGGTTTTCAGCTGCCATGTGGCTATTTCGCCAGGATATGAGTTTATCAATGGTATTTCGCTGGTGTCTCACTTTACCAATGTTAAAATCTGGTCACCTTACCTAAATGCAAGTGCACTTTGTTCTAACAACCTGGCATTCCATGATGCTCACCATCCTGACAGATTGCTGAAGACATAATTGATGCATAGCAAATGCGGTGAAGAAAGCTAATGGTGTCCACCCAGTTATTACAAGATATAGCATCTGGGGTCTTAAAGGCTTGAAGTTAAACAAGCAGCCATGTAACAGGGAAGCAACAAAGCCCACCTGCAAGAAACACACCAGCACGTGTGATCATGAGATGTCAATGGGATCTGTTGTAGTTGTCAGACATCAGAAGACCCAAAACAAAGAACCATTTCAATGCCAATAAGAGGAGTCAGAATGGAGACCCAAGGCCCATCTGTTGATAGTTGGATGTCCTCTCACAGATGGGTCACAAGGAAGAGGAAAAGCCAGCCAGAATGCCGTATAGCACTGACGAAACATGATACTCCTCTAGTTCAGCAGTTCTCAACCTGTGGGTCGCAACCCCCTTTTTTGGGTGGGTGGGGAGGTCCAACGACTCTTTCACAGGGGTCACCCAATTCATAAGAGTAGCAAATAACAGTGATGAAGTAGCAACAAAAATAATTTTGTGTTTGGGGGTGGTACCCACACATGAGGAACTGTATTAAAGGGTCGGGGCATTAGGAAGGTTGAGAGCCACTGCTCTAGTTCTTTAATGCTTCCCCCCACCCCCACCCTTGCTACTATCACAACTCCAGTTCTACCTTAGAAATCTAGTTAAACCAGCGCATGTGCACTAGTACAGATAGAGCTCCAGGACAGATCAACCCCTGCTGGGAGAAAGAGGGAACTATTTACATTGATTGATGTACACACACATTCCCCCCCCCACCCCCAGGCAGGAGGACAAACAGCAGAAACATGGGTGAAGGGAGACAGCAGCAGTTGGGGTAAGATGAAAATAATAATTTATAAATGTTCAAGAGTACACGAGGGAGGGAACAAGAGCTGATACCAAGGGCACAAGTAGAAAGGAAATGTTTGGAAATGATGATGGCAGCATATGTACAAATGTGCTTTGTACATCTGATAGTTCTAAGAGCCCCCGATAAAATTATTTATTATTTTTCAAAGATCCCTCATGATGAGTAGTAACCCGATGGGCGAGGTCCCGTCATCTCTGAAGTATTTCATTTCCATGGAGTGGCCAAGTATAGGCAAATCCCAAGAGTGACAGCCAGGGCGGGGGGGAAGGAAGGTATGGGGGAGCAATTGACCTTGGGCTTCTTGAAGGATGATGAAGATGCTCTGGACTTCAATCAGTGTGGTGGTTAAATCACCGTGGGAATTTAGTAAAAACCTGAATCATGAAGTTTACGTGACATGGATTTTCCATCCTTGTTTTAAAAGACAGGTGGCGAAACCCCTGAGAACTGGAACTAGACAGTTCTGCCTTGTGGATCTGGGCCTCAAAAGTTTTCCACCTTTGGTCAGAAGCCGTTTCTATTGCTCATTTTAGTGGAAACTGGTTGTCTTTTCCTTCTCTGACAGGTTTCTGCATAAGGAAACTTCCAACATTCACAGGTTTCATTGGATATGAGTATTGTATAAAACTAAAAGACTCAGAGATCATGTTCCATTAGCGGGAGAAAAAAAACCCAATATGGCCTAAAATTCAATCATAAAAAAGACTAGGCTTATCTCATGGTAGAAACACTGCAGAGAGTTACCAAATATTTGAAAGATGTTAAGTTCTCGTTTCTGAAGTCCTGTCAAAAAGGAATCAGACGATCGAGATGGCACAGTTCAGATCTCCCCAAGAGTTGGGACAGTCATAACAGTGAGCCCTCCAAGGGAAGGCTACCTCTACCTTCGCAGAGGCAACAGTGAGAGAGCGGCTGCAATGCTTAGGTTGTGGGGCCAAGTGAATGCAAAGCCATACATTCAAATGTGCGGGACACAATGGACGAACGGATGGATTGTGATAAGAGCTGTACTAGCCCCCAATAAAATGATAAAAAAAGAAAAAAAAAGAAAAACCATAAATACTTTGGAGTTCTCCTTTAGAATGTTTCTGCTGTGTGGATGAATGAGGTATATGCTTTTTAAAAAAGCACGGAAAAAGGGTACTTTTCAAAGACAGTATTTTTCCCCTAAATCAATAAACACTATTTTGACAGCCAAAAAACAAACAAACAGGCTTATTGGTCAGCTAGCGGCTGGTGGATGTCCCTTAGTTCAGCCCTGGAATTGAACTTGCCCCCTCTGCCTCAGTTTTCAGCCAAAACAACAAACAGGTCTGTAAGAGGAACAATGACATTAGGGAGATGTACACACCTTAGGATTATGAACCATTTGAGATCAAAAGGGCATCATTTAACCAAGGACAAAGCTTGGGGATAGGAAAGAAAGATGAATGGACACTGTAAGCCCAGAGGGGAAGTGGGAAGAGGCTTTTTACATTGTGGAGATTGCAATCAATATCACTATAAGAAAATGTGTATGAATTGCAGAATGGAAAACCAGTTTGCTCTCTAAACGCCCAAGTGACTATAAAATGTCTTCAAGGATAAGATACACAAAAGAAAACAAGAAACCCTCCCTAATCGACTGTCTGAATGACCAGAAGACTTACCTGTCTTTGGAAATGCCTTTGTACACATCTAGTATACCATATATACTCGAATATAAGCCAACCCGAGTATAAGCCAAGGTACCTAATTATTTCCTGGGAAACCAGAAAAACTGATTGACTCGAGTATAAGCCTAGGGTGGGAAATGCAGTATGTGAATTAATGCAGAGACCAGAGGGGAGAGACGGAGCGCAGCCACAGACATGTCCTTACCAGTTCAGCTGCCAGAGTAAGTGAATCACTACGGATATTTCCACAAATTGGAGATGTCCACATCATAGGACGGCTCTGATTGGTTAGATGTGAGTAAACAAACATTCAAAGCCCTGCAGTGTCAGCAGGGCTTTGAATGAACAGCGGAGGAACTGCATTCACACTCAAGATGTTACACCTCGCTGGGGTACCACTGACCCATGTATAAGCCGAACCCCAGTTTTTCAGCACATTTTTGGGTGCTGAAAAATTCGGCTTCTACAAGAGTATATACGGTATTTCTTTTGGACATAATGTTACAAGGTAGCCCTACAATCCTATTTCCCATGGGATTTCAGTGTCTGGGTGAACTGGAATTCTTCACTCCTATTTTTCTGTGCTTGTACAAATACCATCTTCAGCTAAAGTTGCAGAAGTGAAACCAGACATGGTTTCATTTGTATACTGATTGAAGTCAAATTTTGCTTTTGTATATACTTGTGGATAAGCCGAGTTTTTCAACACATTTTTAATGCAGTTTTTTTGTGGTAAAATTAGGTGCTTTGGCTGATATTCTGGTCAGGTTGGCTTGTACTCTATTATATATGGTAATTGGCCAGGCCATATCTTCTGGTAAGGGAACAAATTACTCATAGCTGTCCCTTGTCGCCAGATGGACCTGCGTCTTTGTGTGCAGGGTCATATGCGGCTTACTCAATCCACTTGAAGGGATCATGTACTGTTTTGCTGAAACACCTCTGTGATCTTTATCTGCCCTAAGCTGGTTCTTACTTCCCAAACAGTGACTGTGGCTAACAACCAGTCAATGCTGTCAGGACAAGATAAAACCATTAGAACCTTTCCCTTTTCAGCAGGTGGTTTAGACCTTGTATGGAAAAAAGCTATGGCCGATCAGAAACAGGGGGGAAAATAAACTTGATTCATCTAGATACTCTTTCCTCATTGGGTGAGAAAAAGGCTTGTTTTCATTTAGCAATTTCAAACAATATTTACTTGCATGTCTGAAAAGGAGTGACTGGTCACAATCACACAGATTCTCAAGTAGGCTGTTGGTCAGCCTGGAAGTTTCTAGATTACCAATCAATGGAATGTAGTTGAGTATGAATTGATGGTGCAGGAAAATTAGATTTTCCACTAATCCTCCAAAATCACATTTTGTGCTGAGCTATGTCTAACATAACAAAGCAACAATTTTCTTTATAGAAAATCCAGTCAGATGTACACTAAGACCTGTGAAAACTTCCGGGCAGAAACTATCAGAGAAGGAAAAGCCACATCTTTCCCACTGAAATAGCTCTAGAAAAATGGTAACTGCACCCTGTCAACGGCAGAAACCTTGGGAGATCCGGGAGAACAAGACAGTCCTGTCACACTGTATAATGTTAGCAAGAACCTCTTGCTATGAGTCCAACTTTCATTTGTATTCCCTTCCACTTTTCTTTTTTTTTCATATGTGTTAAATAATGAAATCCTTGAGGAAGGCCATCAAAAGAGGATGAATCCACTTGAGAGCTCTTTTTTTCACTTAGAACTGCTGGCGGCATCGAGGCAGTGGTTAACTTTGGTTTCTGAGGTGAAGCAGGCAATTCTACCTGGGCTGATTTCCAAATGTTCCTGATCCTTAAACCCAATAGGCTTACAGTCTATATTTGGTATTCCTATTTCCAGGAAGCAATCATTGCACCCAGCTTCCATGTGTCCTTGGTTACACAGCAAGCATGCACATACAAAAACAAGCAGTTTCTGAAAGTTTGCTAATCATAGCTGGCACCTTGGCATTGCCCTCCATCCAATACAGCATTCTTGCGAATAGCCCTTCCAAGACATGTTTAAACATATTTCAACCTATCCCATGGACACCTGGGGAGTGGAAGGTAGAAGCATGTCCCGAGAGAGGGTAACAAGAAAAAGGCTGGGTGGAGATCCTTTCTCCCCTGGAAAGAAGCAAAGCAGGAAAAGCAGGCTTCAGGCAGCCTCTACTGTCGGGCTTTTGGAGCATTTCATGATGAAGGTCATCACCTTCCATGGATTGCTGTGTAGGCCACTTTCTAGAAAAGTTGACACAAAACTTGAAACACAGTTTTTCTCCTCAAAACTCAATGACCTTCATTTCCGTATCATGAACCACTCCTTCAGGAGGTCTTGGTGGTGCAGTGGGTTAAGCATTGGACTATTAACTGAGAGATTGGTGGTTCAAGCTCACTTATCACTCCATGGGAGAAAGACAAAGCCATCTGCTTCAGTAAAGGTTTACTATTTTAGAAACCCCATAGGAGCAGTTCTGTGTCTCATAAGGTGGGCATTAGTCTGGGTAGACTAAAGAAACAAATTTATAGACACTCGTACATAAAAAAGTACACTCCCCCCAACTACCATGATCCGAATTCTACCTTGCAGGGCTGGATAGGGCAGAGGTTGTACACTGGTGCATATGGGTGCTGGAGGCACAGGGAATCCAGGGTGGATGATACCTTCAGGACCAGGGGTGTGAGGGGCGATGCTGGGAGAGCAGAGGGTGAGTGGGTTGGAAAGGGGGAACTAATTACAGGGGTCCACGTGTGACCTCCTCACTGGGAGAAGGACGGCAGAGAAGTGGGGGGCGAGATTCCGGATAGGGCAAGATATGACAAAATAATGATGTATAAATTACCAAGGGCACATTGGAAGGGGGGAGCGGGGAGGGAAGGGGAAAATAAAAGAGGACCTGATGCAAAGGGCTTAAGTGGAGAGCGAATGCTTTGAGAATGATTGGGGCGGGGAATGTGTGGATGTGCTTTATACAATTGATGTGTGTATATGTATGGATTGTGATGAGAGTTGTGTGAGTCCCTAATAAAATGTAAAAAAAGAAAAAAAAGAATGACGAGGGCAACAAATGTATAAGGGTGCTTTACTCAATTAACGTATGTATGGATTGTGATAAGAGTTGTATGAGCCCCAATAAAAATATTTATTAATTAAAAAAATAATATGCAAAAAGAGCAATTGTACATTGAGTAAACATCCCAGTCCAGAGCAAGTCCATAAGTCTGATATTAGCCTTCGTCCATATGACCAATACCAGTCTATAAGTTCCTCTTCAGACTCATGAAATACATACACTGATGATGAGTGCAGGAAGATCACAGGCCAGTGGGTTGAAAGTCCTGTGGATCCAGTGGCAGTGGAAGCATCTCAGCGCTGGTGTAGGTCTCCATGTGTTCCTCCAGCTCTAGGGCTCTGGCTACATTGGTGTAGCTCCATCTGGCTTGTCAGCAGGAATGTCTCGCAAGGAGAGTCTCTGTGTGTGTCCCATCCAGAGAACTATTGATCTCAATAGAGCCTCCCAATGAGGTCATCAAGCTGCTACCTGATTAACAGGCTAAACTCCACCTCTTCACTTTTTTTGGTTTGTTTGTTTGTTTCTGCAAACAAGTTTTATTTAAATAAGTTTAACTACATCACGTAACATGAAAACTGAAGGAAGGGGGAGACCAGTTATTAACGTCACGTGGCATCGGGCAGCTGTGGCTGTGATGTTGCAAGCGCTCCAGTTAGCTACGTCCGTTTGCAATGTGTTCCCTTGTCAAAAGTGTAATGCTGACCGAAGATTGGCCTCACATTTTAGCGATCTTTGGACACCCCCTAGCTAGGATATGTCTGGTCAAAAAGAACCAAGACCTTGGTGGCCACACCGGAAGCCCTATCACCTTACCAGAGGGAAGGGAGCTGATCTAAGACCCACCCCCTTGTCTGGTTGGCCGCAACACCAGGGGATCTTTCTCTTGCTACCAAAACGTCCTGCTAGTGGTACAGCTGCCTCATCCCTTCCTCCCACGGGGGGCTGTCCAGGTGGTGGATGCCATTTTCTTAGGGCAGGGGAGTTACTGCCCAGACATAGCCATCTGAGAGCTCGAGGCTCTGAGCTTGGCTGAAACATGATGCTGTTGTTTTGTTTCAGACTGGGCACTGCCAGGCGCCTACTGCTCGACCTCTGTTTCAATGAGGGACTTTAAGACTAGGCAGCAGGGCTCTTTTCAGTTTATTGTATGAAGGAGTTACACTAGTCCAAGTTAAAAGTGGACCCCAAATGTTTGCATCATACCAGCTGTAAGGTTTTAAACTTGTGACAAGAGACAGGGAATTTTACTACTCATTGCCAGGAATCCTCACTTAAGCTTCCGTGAGCCACAAGCACTTACTTAAACCCATGACCCTTCAGCTGGTCGTCCTTCGCCCGTCCAATCTCTACAAGGCACTGGCATATGTTCTTGCGCTGGTCACCCTGGAGCTGAATCCCTTCTCCATATTCTGGATGCGCCATCACAGTACCATTATAGGCAAATGTCTTCTTAAACGCCTTCCCTAATTTCTTTTTGTCGTAGTCATCAGTGACCCCTTGGACAGTGGTAAGGGTCTTCCTGATGTTCTGCTGTTGAACTCTTATATGGATATAATCCTCGGTCTCTGCAGGCAGCAGGTCATCACCCTTACTAGCATCAGCAAAGGGGTGGAAAGAGTGGAGGTTTTGGATAGCGGACACACAATACAATTCCTTCTCCGTGGTGGAAATGGCCTGTGGAAGGCAGCAGCTGGAGAAGGTGGGCAGGGGGGACAGAGCGTTGGGAAGCGAGGGGCTCGAGGGGGAGGCGGCTGAGTCCTCGGCAGCGGCTCAGTGACTGGGGCCCCTTCACTCTTAATAGTCTCAAGTTGACAGCAGATTATGTAACTACCACCGTGGCTATGAGTCAGTTTGGTTTCTTTGGTACCACCCTTCACAACCACTCTTCTTCTGACTATTCTCCCTACCTCTAACCTAAGTGGGCCACACCAGGCTCTGTTATTTTTGCCATCCTGTGCTGCTCTCCTTGGTCACCGTGATATGCTACAGCTGTCACCTCTGTTTTCTACTGAAGTTTAGTACCCCTCTCCAGTGGTGTCTCAGTTTCACGCTGGTGTCTCAGTTTTTCTTCCCTGGACATGTCTATCCAATCTATGGGCTCCTCAAACACAAGTCCCAAACACAACTGGTCTGCTGTGATTTTTATTGTTTGCTGCGTTTAAGTCAAGCCCCTGACTTATGGCAACCCCAGACACAGAGGAACAAAACACTACCCCGTCCTGTGTCATTCCCATGACCCTGGTGATGAATAGGGTTGTCATTGACTGTTTTTGTTGTTGTTTTTTAGCATGCTGTCATTTTAAATTTTAATAAAACAGGAAATTTCCTATGGCATAAGGAACAAGTCCATCCACTCATCACTGATAAACTTTTATAAATTTTTTCAAAGCTGAATTTTTGATTATAAACGACTCCTTTATAACATTTTGTCCTACACATGCAACTTTCCCATCCCATCCCACCCTCTGGCTGGTTTTCGAAAGCAGGACCTCAAGACCTTTCTCCCTAGCCCAGCTTAGGCTGCAAGTTCCACCCAAACCTGTTCAACATCATCATTCACGTACTCACTGCCATCAAGTCAGTTGTGACTCAAAGTGAGTACAGGGCAGGGTAGAACTGCCCCTGAGAGTATTCAAGACGTGACTCTTATTTTTTAAGACTGTGATTCTTTACAGTAGTTGAAAGTCTCATCTTTCTCCCAAAGAGTAGGCGGTGGGTTTGAAATGCTACTGTTATGGTTGGCAGCCCAAAGCACAACCCACGTATGCCACCAGGGCATCATAGTAACATGCAAACCTGACATGGCTTATGGTTGTGCATGAGGTGCATTAACCAGACATTGATTTCAGGTTGCTCGAATAGAAAATTCTACCACTGGGAGACAAACAACAGAAATGTGGGTAAAGGGAGACACCGAACATTGTAAGATATGAAAATAATAATAATCTGTTAATTATCATAGGTTCACGGGGAGGGGAAAGGGGAGGGAAAAGGGAGCTGATACCAAGGGCTCGAGTAGAAAGGAAATGTTTCGAAAATGATGATGGCAACATCTGTATAAATGTGCTTGACACAATGGATGTATGGATTGTTACAAGAGCTGTAAGAGCCCCCAATAAAAACATTTATAGAAAAAGAAAAAATGTGAACACTCAACTATCCCAGTCCTTACGACTTGACATTGGCCTGTTTGTTAGTGACTCTGCAGTCAGTCAGATTACCCTTGGTCCACGTCACATCCAATCACTTGCAAATCCCCTTAGAGTCTGCCATTGCCTTTTAAGGGGGTGCTGTTGAGTGAGCATTTGGCTGCTACCCCAAAAGTTGGTGGTTCTCACCCACCAGCTGCTCTGTGGGAGAAAGAAGAGGCTTTCTGCTCCTATCAAGGTCTTTCAGCTTCGGAAACCCTACATAAGGTCACGATGAGTGGGAACCGACTGGATAGCAGTTCAGTTTTGGTGTCTCCATTTTTATTATCAGGAAGCTAGTTTGGATTGTTTTCTTTTAAAAAAAAATAACCTTTTTCTCTCCTGTGGTATCCGCTTCCTAATATGTCCAAAGTACATGAGACAAAGTCTCACCATCTTCACTTAAAGGGAGCATCTCATGACAGGCTAATGATTTATTAAGCTAAAGCGAGGGCTGGCAAATTGAAGATGCTGATTAATGGTAGATGGCAGTACTTCTTGTTTCTTCCCATTATTCCCTTTTCCACTATCCATAAGTAAATGCATGCTCATTACACCAGAAGGAGAAAGCACAGCTAACTGGAAAAATAATTACATCTCTCATAGTCCTAAATGACCATAAGGCACCATTGCATATTGTTAATAAAATCTTCCCAACAATGTATGAACTGTGAAAAGAATTGTATGAGCCCCAATAAATTGTTAATAAAAAAAAGAAAAAAAATCTTCCCAACATTTGTATGCATGTTACTGGATATATGAGGGGCCTTCAAAAGGTTCATGGGAAAATGTTTTTTCCATGAAAAATATTCATTTTTAACCCACTCCTAGGTCATTATTTTTATAAACATAGGTTCATATGCCTACTAACTTATTATTTGCTTTTGGCAAAAAAAAAAAATGGAAACATCTCCATGGGTCAGTAAATACATTCTCTCATGCTTATCGACTGCATTCCAGCCCATTCTGTAGATGTCTCACAGTTTGTTTGACCCTCTTCCCATCATTGAATAGTTGCCAGTTTTGTTATCGCTGTCATTTTGCTATTACAAAGAGCACTGATTTAATCAGGAAGGACCAGCTGAGAAGCCCAGGCTAAAGAATGTTCTATAGACCAACTGGCTTGTACTCTTCCAAGAAGTTAATGTCTTAAAAAAAACACACGAAAACGGACAAACAAATGCTGCCTACAGAACTGTTCCCGATTAAAGGCAACTAAAGAGATATGACAAATATCCTGCATTACAGCATGGTGCAGAAGAATGCTTGCTACAAAGGAGCTTCTGCTATTGGCTAAATGTCAGTGTGGAAGGAGTATTAAATAATACTCCATAGCATTTGGTTATGATTCTTTTCTGATTTCAATCATTGTACTGTAATTGACAAAGAGAAGAATATTCCTGTTCTTAGAAAATGCATGCTGAAGTCCCTCTTAATAAAGGGCGACCATGTCTATCATTGAACTGCTTCTGAACCAAAAGTGGTTGTATCTATAAGAGACAAAGCAAATGGGGCAGAACATTACAGGCTGGGGCGTCTCAGGGAAGACCCTCAAGGAAGTTTTAATTTCTATTTCTTCCAACTGCTCTATAATTTTGAAATTTTTATCTTTAAAAAGTTAAACATACCCAAGCAGAAAGAGCAGCCATATCCAACGGAGTGTGGAGAAGGTCCAAACTCAGAGTGGGCAAACACCAAAGAACAGGAGGGCCATGGGGAAGTCATCAGCATATTTAACTACAGACCCACATCTGGAGGGAAGAATACAAAGGATATTTGCATCAGGCACCCTGCCAGCACTCAGGGCTATTCACAGCCGTTTCCATTGCCACACGTGCAACATAGAGAAAGTTGAACTTGTCAGCTGTTTCACCCTTTGGCAGCCACTTGTTTCATTTTGTTCATATCTCCTCCTTCTGGGATTCCCTTTTCATCTTGTAGAAGTAATATTTTCTCTCTTTTTTTTTGAAGTACAGTACTATTTTCTTGATGTTGTCTAAAATGAGGAATAATGGCCTAAAAAAACATGCTGAGAGGAATATGTCTTCTTGTAAATTATATTAGTCTTGTTGTCCATTTGTTTTCTAATGCATGTACCGTACACATTTGGGACTATCAGAAGATGTTGGATTTTGGGTGAAGAGTCAATAGAGAATTTTAACTGAAAGCAAACAACAAATGTAAAGAGACAAACATGCAATATAAAAGAAAAAAACCTCAACACAAGAACACTTTCTTCTGTTAAATTGGCATTCCATGATGCTCACCTTCCCGACACAATCTCTGAAGACAAAGTGAGTGCATAAGCAAATGTGGTGAAGAAAGCTGATGGTGCCCGGCTATCACAAGATATGGCATCTCTGATCTTAAAGGCTTGAAGGTAAACAAGCAGCCATCTAGCTCAGAAGTAAGAAAGCCCACATGAAAGAAGCACACCAGCCTGTGTGATCGTGAGGTGTTGATGGGATCGAATCAGGCATCATCAAAGGCCCAGAACAAACAAAAAAAAAACATTTCATTGTGAACGAGGGGAAGTGCAGAGTGGAGACCCAAAGCCCATCTGTAGGCAATTGGACATGCCCTTACAGAAGGGTCTCAGGGAGGAGAAAAGCCAGTCAGGGGGCAATATAGCACCAATGAAACATACAACTTCCCGCTGGCTCTTCAATGCTTCCTCTCCCCACTATCATGACCCCAATTCTAACTTACAAATATGGCTAGACCAGAACATATACACAGGTACAGATAAGATCTGGAAACACAGGGAATCCAGGACAGGTAAACCCCTCAGGACCAATATTGAGAGTAGCCATACCAGGAGAGGGAGGGGAAGGTGTGTGAGAAAGGGGAAACCTATCACAGTGATCTAACTATAACCCCCTCCCAGGGAAATGCACAACAGAAAAGTGGTAAAAGGGAGACATCAGCAAGTGTACAACATGAAAAAATAGTAAAAATTTATAAATTATCAAGGGTTCATGAAGGAGAGGGGAATGAACTGATACCAAGAGCTCAAATAGAAAGAAAATGTTTCGAAAATGATGATGGCAACAAATGTACAAATGTGCTTGACACAATGGATGGATGATAAGAGTTGTAGAAGCCCCCAAGAAAGTGATTTTTTTAATGGAAGTGAAGAGTTGACAAATGTATTAAGTGTAATGGAGAGTATTTTGAAGGTGATAAGTTTGTTTTGTAAAAAAAAAGAACAGCATTGAAAAAAATGTCCTGTTTAGGGGCGTACCCCTTTGTATGCTGCAAATGTATCCATCAATATAGGAGAGTTTACAGGGGGCAATGTTATACATACTTCTTAGCCATGACTAAAAATCATGGATAAAGGAGTTGCTTGGCCTCGGAGAGCTCAAGATCATAGTATGAGGGGACAGCAAGGCCAATCACCACAAAACAGCTCACAAAGAAAATGCTCTACATCCTGCTTTCTGTTACTTCTCAGCACATGCCTGTTTGTTCCACACCATGGCACAGACCATGACAGACAACATACCTGAGAGATTCACCGGGTACCATTGGAACTCTAGCCAACAAATGGACTACTGACTAGGACCCACTTTCATAATATCATCATTTGCCACATGATTCCATGAACATGATCTTGTGTAAAATGTGCAAAAGTCCTTAATCGCCACTCACTTGACAGATGAGGAAACTGAGAACCAGGGATATTAAATGACTTAGTCAATATCACACAGCTAGTAAGTGATTCAAACCCAGTCTGCCCATCTCTATGTGTGATGCTTCGGCTATTCTATCAGGATACATTTTGTGCTCCACCACTTGGCTGCTGGTTTGTCGTACTGTGGTGGCATACATGTTGCAGCGGTGCTGGAAGCTATGTCACTGGTATGTCAAATGCCAGCAGGGTCACCCAAAGGGAACAGGTTTCAGCAGAGCTTCTGCTTTGTGCTCATGTGGAACTTGTACATGGAACAAGAGGCAGTTAGTGTTTTAAATTCTGTACTATTGGCTAAATTAGTGAATTATCTTTATGCCTTAGGCCCCATGGGGACGATTGATAATGTTCTCCAACACAAAAGGACACTGATGTCACTAAGGTGAACCAGAGGCAGATATAAACCGTAGATGTATGAATTGATTCTGGGCTCCCACTTACTTTTAGTCCCAGTTTAAGAACAATTGGTTCTTATGACATGGCTATGTTCATGACTTACCTTCATGAAGAGATCACTGAAGATACAGGTGCTCTAGCGAAGTGTGGGGAGGAAACTTGATGGCACCCAGCTATCTGAAGGAATAGTGTCTGGGGCTTACAAGTTGTCTCCACACAAACAGCCATTTAATTGAGGCATCAACTAAGTCCACATGGAAGAAGCACAGCAGTCTGTGTGATCCAAAGATTGTAAATAATAAAATCCAAATCTGAGGAGGGAATAGTATGAACACTTGGTTGCAGAAGCCCAAGATCCATTTGCAGCATTCTCACATAGATGAAGCCTCTGATGAGTCCCTTCAGACTGTAGTTGAGGGATGTAACTACCCTTGTTATCGGACAGAGAGCACTGTAAAGTTGAAGTGGCAGACGTAATTAGGTTAAAATGTCATACAATTTGTGTGTTAGTATGGGTTGAGTAGGGAAACAGATTCATAGACACTCGTGTGTACAAGAAAGAGCTTTATATACTTACCCGGCAGGGGAGATACCATGATCCCGAAGGTGGTTTTCCCAGGGTGAGGCTTCTCCATGGCACTCCGGATGTGCTGACCCCTGCGATTTCCCCAAATGTGGGAAACTCGACTGCATAATCTGGTAATGGGGGAGTGTGTTCGTGCTCTCCCCTGTGGGGGGAAAAAAAGAAAGAAAGAGCTGTATATAAAGAGTAATTGTATATTAAGAAAACATCCTAACCCAGTCCAGATCAAGTCCATAAGTCCGATATTGGCCCATATGTCCAATGCTAGTCTATAAATTCCTCTTCAGACTCACACAACACATGCAATAACGGTGAATTCAGGAAGATCACAGGCCAGTGGGTGGAAAGTCTTGTGGATCCAGTGGTGGTGGAAGTATCTCAACACTGGCATGAGTCTCCATATAGCTCCTCCAGCTCCAGGGCTCTGGCTCCATCAGCATAGCTCCAGGTGCCTTGTCAACTGGAATGTCCTGCAGGGAGAATGTGTCCAGCCTCCAGGGACAAAAAATCCTTAGGAGAAGGCCATGCCCACACTGTGGCCTTATTGGCTGTGACCTGATTGATAGGCTAGACTCCACCCCTTTGCTCAAATTGATAATAGATTGTGTAACCATCATAGAGTCCCTTTCAACTGTCAGTGACCCTATATAGTGGCCCTGTGTAGCATTTCTGAGACGGTCAGTCTTTACAGGAGCAGACAGCCTCATCTTTCTCCTGAGGAGCAGCTGGTGGGTTTGAAGCACTGACCTTGCAATTAGCAGTTCATGAGTATATACATACATGTATATATGATGTTGTATATAGCATACATACATGTGTGTATACATACATGTGTGTATATGTGTGTGTGTGTATATATTCACTATCATTGAGTCAATTCTCACTCAAGGTGGCCCTATAGGACAGAGTAGAACTCCATGGAGTGATTGGTGGTTTTGAACTTTGGAACTTGCGCATCCCCAAAGTCCAAAATGTAACTGCTAAGCCATCTGGACTCCTTTGGTAAGGATAACTTATAAGAAGAGACCCAACCCACTTCCATAGAGTCCCTTCCAACTCATAGTGACCCTATGTAGGGTTTCCAAAACTGTCAGTCTTTATGGAAGCAGATAGCGCTTCTTTTTCCTAAGGAGCGGCTGGTGCATTTGAAGCACCGATCTTGTGGTTAACAGTCCAACGCTTCCCTGAAAAGCGCTTACCAGTCCAGCGCCACCGGCAGAAGAGAAGGGCTAGATAATCGTTGTAAGATTCAAGTTAAAAAAATGTCTGAAATATAAAATTCCAACTTAATTAACAAAAAAAATCCATTTTTGAAAAGATATATATTTCATAATCAGGCTCTTACCTGGTGAGTAGGTAATGAGTTTCTCAGAAAATCTTTTCAACCTCATAAAAATTCATCAGATGCAAGGGGCTTAAGTGGAGAGCAAATGCTTTGAGAATGATTGGGGCAGGGAATGTATGGATGTGCTTTATACAATTGATGTATGTATATGTATGGATGGTGATAAGAGTTGTATGAGTCCCTAATAAAATGTAAAAAAAGAAAAAAAAGTTCATCAGAAAATGACAAGCATTTTATTACAAATGCTTACTATTTCTCAGGAGGAAGTTAAGAATTATTCTTGTGTTTTAAAAAAGCCCCGAGTCAGATCAGGAACTAGATCCTTTACTAGTTCTTCTTTTGGTTTGGATCTTCTTTTGGTTCTTCAAAATCTTAGTCACACACACACACACACGCACACACACACACGCACGCACACGCACGCACACGCACACACACGCACACGCGCACACGCACACGCACGCACACGCACACACACGCGCGCACGCACACGCGCACGCACGCTCACGCACGCACACGCACGCACACGCACGCACACGCACGCACACGCACAAAGAAGAAAGCCAATCTTAGGGTGCTTGTACAACTCTTATCACAATCCATACATTCATCTATTATGTCATGCATATTTATACATTTGTTGCCATCATCATTCTCAAAACATTTGCTTTCTAGTTGAGCCCTTGGTATCAAATCCTCCCCATTCCCCCTTCCCTCATGAACTCTTGATAATTTATAAATTATTATTGTTTTGTCAAAGCTTACTCTCTCTGATGTTTCCCTTCACCCACTTTTCTGTTGTCCATCCCCCAGGAAGGGGGTTATAGTTAGATCCTTGTAATCGGTTCCTCCTTTCTACCTCACCTTTCCCCCGTCCTCCCAGTATCTCCACTCTCACCACTGGTCCTGAGGGGTGTATCTGTCCTGGATTACCTGTATTTCCAGCTCCTATCTGTACCAGTGTACACATTCTCTGATCTAGCCGGATTTGTAAGGTAGAATTGGGATCATGATAGTGGTGGGTGGGAGGAGGAAGCATTTAGGAACTAGAGGAAAGTTGTATGTTTCATCGTTGCGATACTGCACCATGACTGGCTCATCTCCTCCATGTAACCCTTCTGTAAGGGGATGTCCAGTTGCCTACACATGGGCTTTGGGTCCCCAATCTGCACTCCCCCTTATTCACAATGATATGATTTTTTGTTCTTTGATTCCTGATACCTGATCCCTTCGACACCGCGTGATCACACAGGCTGATGTGCTTCTTCCATGTGGGCTTTGTTGCTTCTCAGCTAGATCACAGCTTGTTTACCTTCAAGCATTAAGGACCCAGACACTCTATCTTTTGATGCCAGTTTAATAGAACAAAATGTCCTTACATTGAGGGAGTACTTGAGTGGAGGCCAATTTCCATGTGCTACCTTAATACTAAACCTGTAAGTATATGCACATATATCTATTTCCCCGTCATCATATGTAAACATATTTACATATGTACATGCCTGTATTCAGACCTCTATAAATATCCTTTGCCTCCTAGTTCTTTCCTATATTTCCCTTTCCTTTCCTATTGTCCTACTACCATGCTCAGCCTTCATTTGGGTTTCAGTAATTCCTTTCGGTTACATTGTCCTTGAACAAGCCCTACCAGGCCTCTTACACCCTCCTCGCCACTGATTTTGGATCACTTGTTGTTCTCTTGTCCCTGGGTTTGTTAACACTACTTCCTTTCTCCAGCCTCCCCCTCTCCCATGTACCCGCCCCCCCCCCCCCCCCGCCTTGAAACCATCAGTCTATCTGTATGGTTTATCCAGCCTATCTAATCTAGATAGATCTAATCTTATAACATTTATATGCTAAAATAATTCATTGACTTTGTTGCTTCATTGGTTGCCTTTTCAAATTCTAACAGATGGTGGAAATTAAGCAGAGTCTTAGTTTACACAACACACACACACACACACACACAAGTATTACTAGCCTTAATTATAAACATGCTGAAAGGATCCCCTGAAAATAGTTTCTTATATTACAGGAGCGCATTTCCAAACAACAGCCCATGGTCACTCATTTCCTATGGTAGCTGCTTCATGGATGGAGTTGATGGCGCTGGATGTACTAGATGCTGTTATTGTCCTGCCGGGACCCTTTAACTGATGCTCTTATCCTACATGTATGTTCAATGTCACTTACACCTGTGACCTTTTCTCACCTAATGGGCGCTTAGGAAGCACCCCCCACCCCCTTCTGTTTTCCAGGATAGCCAGTGATAGATACTAGGAGACAAAATCCCTGGCCTCTGCCTCAAGGCAGGACTCCAACAGATTCCAGCCCCGCTGTGGATTAAGGCAAAGTTGAACATTGCCTGAGAGCTTGTCCTTGCTTTATTCTCTCCTGTTTGCTTTCCTGCTGCCAGACCTCCCTGACAGGTTGTTCTCTAAGAACACACCTTCCACAAATCGAACACACTCAAATAGCTTTTGCGGGAACCCTACTTAGAGCACCAACACACAAACATCCCCAACCGAACTCATTGCCATTGAGTCTATTTCAACTGATTGCGACCGTGTAGAACAGAGTATAACTGCTCTCTTCAGGGGTCTGAGACTAACTCTTTACAAGAGTAGGAAGTCGCATCTTTCACCTCAGAGCGGCTGGTGGGTTCGAACGACTGACCTGCTGATTAGCAGCCCAACTTGTGACGCACCCCGCCACCAGGGTTCCTTACTTCAAGCACGTGGCCTCTATTATTTGAATGTTCTTATTGATTTGGCCCGTGTGACCTGCTCAGCTGCATGCCCTCAGAGTCACTGAGGAACCCACCGTAGCCTCCTTGTTGTATGAGCAAATCCAGTTGCATAGGCTGTTTAGTAACCATTGGTACGAGCCACTCTGTGAGAGAAAGATGAGGCTTTCCACTCCCTTGATGATTCACAGTCTCGAAAACCCACAGGTCTGCTCTGTCCTCCAGAGGCACTATGAGTAGGAATTAGCTTGATGGCAATGAGTGCGTTCAGTTTAAGCAGCATACACTGCACTTTGAAGACTTTAAAAAACCTCTATTCTTTTCTATTACTTCTGTTTTCCCCTTTCCTTTTCTATTCCTTCTACAATGCTAAAAATAATTTTTTATCATTGCCCAACAACACACCTGTTTTGATATGAGATGATCTAAATTGTCTTCGACTACCTTCATAACTGGTTTTTGGTTTATAGCGCCAACACACTCTTATCAAAGTCATGAAAGTAGGTCAGTGTTCCTGGGTCACCAGAAAGTATCGTCTTCTGTCACAGAGCAGATACTTGACTGTCTTCTAGAACGGGCAACCACATAGGAAGTGCAACCTTTGTGCATAAGCAAATATGGCAAAGGAAGCTGATGGTGCCCGGCTATCAAAAGAGGTAGCGTCTCTGGTCTTAAAGGGTTGAAGGTAAACAAGCGGCCATTCTAGCTCAGAAGCAACAAAGTCCACATGGAAGAAGCACACCAGCCTGTGTGATCACGAGGTGCCGAGGGATCAGGTATCAGGCATTATTAGAACAAAAAAATCATATCATTGTGAATGAGGAGTGGAGTGCAGAGTGGAAACCCAAAGTCCATTTGTAGGACACTGGACATCCCCTTACAGAAGGGTCTCAGGGAGGAGACAAGCCAGTCAGGGTGTGATATAGCAACGATGAAACATACAACTTTCCTCTAGTTGCTAAATGCTTCCTCCCCCCACCCCACTATCATGATCCCAATTCTACCTTACAAATCTGGCTAGACCAGAGGATGTACACTGGTACAGATAGGAACTGGAAACACAGGGAATCCAGGGCGGATGATCCCTTCAGGACCAGTGGTGTGAGTGGTGATACTGGGTGGGTGGAAGGAGGGTGGGTTGGAAAGAGGGAACAGATTACAAGGATCTACATGTGTTCTCCTCCCTGAGGGACAAAGAACAGTAAAGTGGGTGAAGGGAGATGTTGGACAGGGCAAGATATGACAAAATCATAATTTATAAATGATCAAGGGCTCATGAGGGAGGGGGAACGGGGAGGGAGGGGAAAAAAGAGGACCTGATGCCAAGGGCTTAAGTGGAGAGCAAATGCTTTGAAAATGATAAGGGCAATGAATGTACAGATGTGCTTTATATAATTGATGTATGTATGGATTGTGATAAGAGTTGTATGAGTCCCTAATAAAATGTAAAAAAAAAAGAAAAGAGGAGGGGAAAAAAAGAAAATGATTAGGGCAAAGAATGTACAGATGTGCTTTATATAATTGATGTATGTATATGTATGGACTGTGATAAGAGTTGTATGAGCCCCTAATGAATTGTTTAAAAAAAAGAGTTGTATGAGCCCCTAATAAAACGTTAGATAGATAGATAGATAGATAGATAGATAGATAATGAAGAAAGTGCATCCTTTGTTTACACTTTCACGGTGGGTGGGACATCCCAAAGAAGTGAAATTTCTCTTTAAATGTGATATTTATGGCATGATAGTGGTTACGAATTTGGTTCATCTACATTTATCCTGGATGGAACAATGATTTGTATTTCTCATTTAGAGCTGTTCCACAGAGACATTATAGTTATATGTGCATGTGTGCATATAGACATATCAAAACAACTCACTGCCATTGGGTCCACGAGGGAAAACCAAAACCAAGTTTAACTGCCATCGTGTCACTTCTGAATCATAGTGACCCACACAGGGGTAGAACTGCCCCTGTGAGTCTCTGAGACAACCTTTCAAAAGGAGTAGAAAGCTCTATCCTTCTCCTGTTGAGAGGCTCTTAGTTTTGAACTGCTGACTTTGCCGTTAACAGCCCAACGTGTAGCCACTGTGCCATCAGGGCTCCTCATATGTATATGTAGTGTAGATTACACATTAGAATGAGCATACTATCATGACTGTTCATCTACAATCTACAGGTTGTTCTTTCACTGAACTCCCTTTAAAAAACATTCCCAAGTTTCATTTGTTGGAGGTCTTGTGATACATTCTTCAGAGAATTTGTTCATTTCTCCTCATTTCACTTAATAAAATCTTTGATGGGGAACATTCATGCACAAATCAGGCAACTGGACAGTAATGGTGTTCATGCGAGTGAGTGTTCTTGAGGCCTTTGGTTTTCCTGCTAATTTCAGATCAACCGGGGTAATCAAGATCATTATTTCCATGAGTTCAGAAATGATCCCTGAACTAACCTATCAATCATGGAAAAGATCCCGCTTCGCCTTTAAAAATGTAGGGTTAGGCCCATTCACAATGAATTGTTGAGCCATGTGCTTCCTCCCTAAAGTCCTGAGGGGAACAGCCTGCTAAACTGAGGTTTGGAAATGGAGCCAAAAGGGAAGAGGGCTCTCAGTCAGGGTGCAGTGTAGCAACGATGAAACGTACAACTTTCCTCTAGTTCTTAACTGCTTCCTCCCCCCCCCACTATCATGATCCCAATTCTACCTTATAAGTCTGGCTAGACCAGAGGATGTACACTGGTACAGATAGGAACTGGAAACACAGAGAATCCAGGGTGGATGATCCCTTCAGGACCAGTGGTGAGAGTGGCAATACCTGGAGGGTGGAGGGAAGGCGGGGTAGAAAGGGGGAACTGATTACAAGAATCTACATGTGACCTCCTCCCTGGGGGACGGACAACAAAAAAGTGGGGGAAGGGAGATGTCTGACAGTGCAAGATATGACAAAATAATAATTTATAAATTATCAAGGGTTCATGAGGGAGGGGGCGGGGAGGGAGGGGGAAATGAGGAGCTGATATTAAGGGCTTAAGTAGAAAGCAAATGTTTTGAGAATGATGAGGGAAACAAATGTACAAATGTGCTTGACACAATGGATGGATGGATGGATTGTGATAAGAGTTGTACGAGCCCCCAATAAAGTGAATTAAATTTTAAAAATTAAAAAGAAAGAGGGCTCTAGTAAACTCGGATCCTCAAACAACCCACTCCCTTCAGGTCTCTGCTGACTCATAGTGATCCTAGAACCTGAAAAACAACTCCAATAAGAGTCTAAGATAAATGGCCATAACTAATTGTCTCTGATCAGTTTTACTCTGTCCTGTTTTGTTTTCCACTCAGATTAGTCATCTACATTCATGACGCCATCTGCCGCTGGGGTGCAATAGCCCTGGAAGTCCCAAGTCTTAGGTGTACTGGAACAGTCTGTCAGTTTCATGCAGTTGGGAGCCATATCGGCTTACCCCGAGAAGCCGGCCTTGGTGCTTTGAACTGAGGTTCTGAAACTAGCCATGGAAGCTGAGATCTGTCCTAAAACCATTCACCAACAGCTTCATTCTTCATTAGACATTTGTCTTGGCTTCTAACAGAAGCCTGTGCTGTTCTCACAGATGCAGTACGAATGGATATATTTAAGGAACATTTTATCTTATCACTTCTAGAAGGCTGAATTCAGAGCCTCAGCCCGAGGAGAAGGCGTCCCCTGTCTGTCAGCTCTGGAGAAGATTGTCTGTTCAGCTCCTGGTTCCTTGGAAGTCTCCATGTCTTGGCATCTATCTTACATCTCCACTCCACTTGCTTGTCTAATCTCCTTTATATCTCAAAAGAGATCCACTTAATACACCCCCCACACTAATCTGGCTTCCTCAGTAACAAAGACAAACAACCCATGCCCAAATGAGCTTATTATCACAGGCATAAAAGCTAAGAATTACAGCACATATGTAGGGTACCCCCCCAAAAAAAACCGGAAAAAAGCCCCGCTGGGTAGAGCTTTCATAATATGCATTTTTTCCCAGGAGGCGAGCAAGAATGGAAGCGCAGATTTGGCGAATGTATTAAGTGTAATGGAGACTACTTTGAAAGTGTTAACATTGTTTTGCAAAAAAAAAAAAAAAGAAAGAAATACACAGCTTTGAAAAAATTGTTTTTAAGTACCCCTTTGTATTTTGATGGGACACAACTCAATTAATAATATTCTGCTTTTTAGTCTCCACAAATCCATGTCCTCCCCAATGTAAGACTCCATCACATCATCCCCAAAGTCTTAAATTGACTCTAAGGGAAATTAAATTCCCATCTCCCAAATCATCTAAATCAAATAGGGTTGAGACTTGAGGTGTATTCCATCTTCGGGCAAAATTCCTCTTCATCAATGCATCTGGCAAATCCAGACTATGAGTTATGTTTCCAAAGAAGAATGCCACAAGGCACACCTTTCCATTACAAATGAGAGAAATTGGAGGCAAAGATGAGATAAGGGATACCAAGCAATTCCACAAGCCAGAAGAACACTTTACACGATTAGCTCTCACTGTTTGGAAATAATTAGTCTGTTCTCTGAGACCGATGGCCCTGCCCTCCAGACTGCAGGTTTTGTCCAATACCTTACAGGTAGCCCCACACTCTGGACTATAGTTAATGAAAATTCAGCTCTTTGAAACCTTGGAGGCCGTGACCCCACCCTCTGAAACCAAGAAGGCTCTGTTTCCCATGAGGGTCTTTTTCTTTTCTTGAAGAACAGATGTAGCACGGGTTAGCCTGTTTCCTGCCATACATGTCCAAGAGGCAGACCGCATTCTCTCATTATTTCTCTGTTTCCTTCCGTTTAAGTTGATGAGTTTTCTTTCCTGGTAGTTGGCTGGCCCCAGGCTTAATCTCTTTACCCAAGCAATATGTAAACATGCCCCAGATGGACTTAAAAATCCGCCTGCGCAAAATGAAAAGCGGACTTAATGGTTTGGAAAATTCTCTTGTACAAATTCACAATACTCATATGTGTCCTAGATTGTCCACCAGGGGACATTTTTCCCTTACATTTCACTATTAGTGGCAAGAGGACGCCAAGCGGCATCTTTAAGATCTTTTTTTAAAAATAAATCATTTTATTGGGGCTCATACAATCCATACATACATCAATTGAGTAAAGCTCCCTTATATATGTTCGTTGCCCTCATCTTGCTCAGACATCTCATCAGCCAGATATCCAAGTTCATCTCTTACCATTTCTGCCTTTCTTCGGACATTTTCTTTTAGAACAATGGTTCTCAACCTTCCTAATGCCACGACCCTTTAATACAGTTCCTCATGTTGTGGTGACCCCCAACCATCAAATTCTTTTCATTGCTACATCAAAACTGTCATTTTGCTACTGTTATGAATCGTCGTAAATATCTGATATGCAGGATGCATTTTCATTGTTACAAATTTAACATAAAGCATAGTGATTAATCATAAAACAATATGTCATTATATATTGTGAAATATGTATTTCTATTGACAAATAAATGAAATTTTGTCTTGAAGCATGGCGAAGCGTTGGTAACAGTCTTCACGCCAGGTACTCATGTGTGGGCATATCTGATTGTGGGCGGAACCGCCTGGAGACGGATAGAGAAGCAGTGTCTCAGTTCCTAAGATCATTGGAAATAAGTGTTTTCAGATGGTCTTTGGCGACCCCTGTGAAAAGGTCATCTGACCCGCAGAGGTGTCGCAACCCACAGGTTGAGAACGCTGTTTTAGAGCCCCACCACAGGCACATTTAAGGTCCACATTTCCTTCTGAGCTTCTGGCGTCCATAGTACTACCAACAGTTCCTTCAAGGCAAACCAGGCTTTAACTATTAGGCACCTTAAGACTCTTCCAGTGGAAAACTCTACTCCTTACCCAGTTCTAAAACCACTCCCACATTTGAGTATCTGGTAGAGTAGAAGACACTCTGCTGGTACCCAGTTCAATACTTGACACCCAGCACTGTGCAAGGGAACTTTGGGGCAAAGATGGAAAGGTTTTGTGTCTATGCTAGCTACTGTTTCCCCGAAAATAAGACAGTGTCTTGTATTAATTTTTGCTCCCAAAGTTGCACTAGGTCATTTTCAGGGGATATCTTATTTTTCCATGAAGAAGAATATGGTACACATTTATTGACTTGTTTTATTAAAAGAGACCTCACACTTCCTGTCTGCTCCGGCTGTGCTGTGGCCAACAGTGAGCTGCACGGTGGCGCCCACCGCTACGGTCCAAAGTCCAGAGGTACTGTAGCTTCGGGGGTGCTTATTTTCGGGGAGGTCTTATTTTCAGTGGATGCCTTATAGTTCAGTGAGAGGCAAAACTGTAAGTGGGTATTATTTTCGGGGGTGTCTTACTTTCGGGGACACTCAGTAATATGACCAGAATGATCAAGGAACCAAATGGTAAAAGTTTACTTAATTTTAATGAATTCAAACTTAAGTTCAATAAGCACATGTGACTCCATCTATAATTTATAGCAGGGAGCTTTAGAGAATCATGAAAAGAGTAGAGAGCACGTGTGGAAAGATAATGGGTATCTTCCTGGTTTTGTTATTGCAGTAACCCAACGTATCAGAATAGAGGCAAGTGGAATATCCTACTCAGGAATATAGTACATAAGTGAATGGACCCACCTGTAACTATACACTTAGTCGTTGATGACACTGATGCCTAGAAAGCATGATGGTCAGAGAAGGCCTTGAAAAATCTACAAGGTGTTAAAATCTGCCTATGAAGAGTGTACTAGAATTACTCCCCAACAACAGCAGTATTTCAAATCTTCCAGAGGAAGATTTGTTGGCCCTGACACGTGAGGGTGAACCATGTCATCACCCTGCTTGAAAAGCCCATTTGTCGGCCACTGGAGATCCCCTTGCAGAGGGATCTAGGGGAGGAGATGAGCCAGTCTAAGTGCAATGTAGCACCAATGAAAAATACAACTCTCCTCTAGTTCCTAAATGCTTCCTTCCTCCCCCCACCCCGCTATCATAATCTGAATTCTACCCTGAAAGTCTGGCTAGACCAGAGGATGTACACTGGGACAGATAGGAACTGGAAACACAGGGAATCCAGGGCGGATGATACCTTCAGGGCCAACGGTGTGAGTGGTGATACTGGGAGGGTAGAGGGTGAGTGGGTTGGAAAGAGGGAACCGATTACAAGGATCTACATGTGATCTCCTCTCTGGGGGACGGACAACACAAAAGGGGGTGAAGGGAGATGTCGGACAGGGCAAGACAGGATAAAATAATAATTTATAAGCTATCAAGGGCTCATGACAGAGGGGGAACGGGGAGTGAGGGGAAAGAGAATTAAAAAAACAAAGGCTTTTGGGCGTCACAGCATAATATTTTACCTAGACAACGTTAATCTACAAGAAAGTGAAGAACTAGAGATTTCCTGGCTAACCCTACTGACCATTCTAACCACGTTCACAGTAGTTGGTCCTGGATAGAATGGGGGCGGGGGGGTGTAGCAATTTAATGAACCAGTTGAGACCAGAGGACTCCCTGAATCTAAAACTTTGACATAGTGTTTATCCCTTGAACCTCGATGATCCCGTGAGCTCATCTTTTCGTGAAATAACAGAATCACTCACAACATTAAAAAAATATATTAACTGTTTGAATCAAAAGGTCTACATCTATGCCAAAGCAGAGGCGAAGACGAGGGGGCAGGCAAACGAGATTCCTGAAAAGGAACAACTGGAAAGCAAAGGAAGGGAATACTGACACATCGTGGAAAATGTAACTAAGAACACCGGACATTTTTTCAGAGAAATGATGAAATGGCAACCGTATCTAGTGTGTACATTTTCACCCACACACAATAAAATATTTATTATTTTTTAAAAGTAAACTGAGCTGCTTTTTGCCTTTGAGTAATTCCTATATATTGTAAGTCTGAAATATAATATCATTTATTGTTGAATTAATGGAGGATATACAGAGAAAGTGCGGACTCATGTATTGTTATTTAAAAATGAAGAAAATCAGTATAAAACATACCTATCATACCTAATTGGAGCCCTGATGGTGGGACTTACCCGTGGGACTTAGCACCCATGGGACTTAGCAGTTTCCGAAGTCACGAGGGGGCAGTTCTACCTTGGCCTGTAGGGTCGTCAGGAGTCAAGATCAACTCAATGGCAAGTGAGTTTCATACCTAGTTATTTTGAACTGCCTTGGCTGTGATTGGTCAAGAAATGAGGGAATGTGTGACCAGCTAGGATAATGCCCAAAATGGTTTAGGCGCAAAGGACCTCAGCAGTTTTATGATTGGGAATTTGGGGCCTAATCCTGGATAGGTCACTTTCAAAAGAGGTGTTACTAAGTCAGACACAAAAGGGCCGCTCGATAGAGAAACACATAAAGACCATCTTTCATTAGTGCTTACCAGAGGAGAGTGGAAGGCCTGGTGGCATTGCGGGCAAAGTGTTGGCCTGCCAACTGTAAAAAGTCCGAGGTTCAAATTGACTGGCTGCTCTGTGGGGGAAAGATGAGGCTGTCTGCTCCCATAAAGATGGACAGCCTCAAACCATGCAGAGGGCCACTGCGAGTGAATGTTGACTGGATGGTAATGGGTGGGGATGGGTTTTTTGAGGGGTGGAGAGAGGTGGGGAGTGTGTTGGTCGGAGTGGTGGGTTGCTTCAGCCCCAGAGTTCTTTTAACGGACAATTAAAAAATGTTGGGACTGGAGAGTGGTGATGATCGCACAACCCGAGCACATAGTTCATGGCGTTGACCTGTACAGGTGAAAATGGGGGGGGGGCAGGTTTTGTTGCACAGGTAAGATATTGGCTTTTATTTTAATTAGAGAGAGAGAGAGAGAGAGAGAGAGAGAGAGAGAGATCAGATAAAAAATTAGGACAGAAAGGAGCCGTTACCTTGGTAGCAGTAGTAACCAGGGCAACATAGCAGTGGTTTCTGACAGCGACAAAGGAAGGTCACAGAACACTAGGGATCCTCGCTTCTCTGCCTGAGGAGGAACCAGGAACATGGAATGAACCTTTATCATTCTTCTTGTTTTGGGGTCCGTCCCCCCGCTTCTTTTCCCCACAATTGTCTGCCACCAAAAGAACCCCATGCCAGGCAGACACAGGAAACGTTGGCAGGCCTTTTGGAAAGAGCACACATTAAAAAAAAATCCATAAAAACGATGTGCACATTTAAATCCACCCGAGTCAACACAAATCCACAGAAAGGAACTCAATGATTAATGCCATTGTTTAAAGACAATGGGTATCTTTAGTGCGAGAATTGCCTGCAATCAGGTGATTTCTGGCTAATGTTCTTCCAGATCTGGGTCTTTTCAATCTTGTTGCTAGCCGAATCCACCCCCTGCCCCTTGCTTTTTATGTGTGCCTTCATTGCTGTTCCCCCGCAGAGCAACAACAGGAGGCTCCTGCAAACCAAATGACAGCGCCACTTAAAGCAAATGTGAATGATGAACATGACTGAGTTTTATCTGAGAGTGAGTCATAGGCTCAAGTATATGACTTGGAGATGCTTCCTGGGCTAACTTATGAAGGAAGTAGTTATTTTCTATGTTTTTTCGAGCTGCGACTGAATAGCGGAAATTTTGGACCAGGGCAACTGAAACTCACTTAGGCGAATCTTGGATTGTTTCAAGTAACGAAGGAAACTTCATTCTTCTGGACACAAAAGGAGCGAGGACTGCCCTCTTCCATCTAAGCCCCTGACTGTTCGGCCCATGCGATGGAGATGATGAATACACCCCTTTGGGTCATCGGGAGGGTCCCACTGACCAATGCAGTTGACTCCAGGAATGCCCAGCCCTTGAGCTGCCACAGCTGGATACAACAGCCTCCCGAAATCTGCGGTGCAGAATTGGAGAGCACTGTGGCGGTTCACTTGTCTTCCTTCTGCTGTCGGTGAATGGCCAAGGTAGGCCAATCAACACAGGGCAGCCACTCAGTGGTTTTTAACCTACTTACAGGATGAAAAGAACACCATGAGTTTCTTTTTCTGGGTTTTTCTTAAGGAAGGTAAAGAGCAGGAAGAATCTTTTTTTTCTCCAGAGGGACAGACTACGTGTCCCTTCTCAAGAACATCCACAGTGGCATTGGGTTTCTCATCATCAACACCAACATGCAAGGGCTGCTTTTTCAGAGAAATCCTTGCTGGGTGGTTCAGCTGGTCGAGTTGGCTGGCAGCAAAAAGTCTGATCTGTCTGTGTCCTCGCAGTAGCTTAATAATTTGCTTTCGTTTCTCTTCAACGCTAACATCCCAAATACAATCAGCCTCATCAAGAACCAGGTACTGTATGTTTTATCAGGAATTGTGCTGGCGTGGCCTTGTGGCTATGCCCTGGGCCCCCATCCACATAGTTGGCAGTTCGAAACCAACCAGTAGCTCCTTACAAGAAAGACTGGGCTTTCTACTCCCGTAAATAAAACTCAGAGTCAGCATTGACTCTCTGGCAGTGAGTTTCGTTGGGGTTGGTTCCTCGTGAAGCCAGGAGCGTAGCAGTTAGGCGTGGGGCTGCCAGCCCCAAGGTCAGCAGTTCCGAACCACCAGCTTTTCAACAGGAGAAAATTCTCAACAGGAACCTTTCAGGCCTGTGCATCGGGCCTCTGTGAGTCACAATGGATTCCACAGCAATGAGTTTGGGTTTGGTTTTTCCTCATGAAAAGGAGCCTGGAGGCAAAGTGGACATATTCGAGCCTACATTCTGAGCACCTGGCTTGCAGAAGGCAAGGAAAGCCCCATATCCATTTGCAGAGCCCCCACCCCCATGGATTAAGCCTCCAATGAAGTTCTTCTCTTTTTTATTGATCGCAAACGAAGAGATCGTACAATGCAGCGGTTCTGTCGTATCCAGAAGGGCTGTGCAGTCATCAATCATAATCAACTTTGTAACTGTTTTCCCTCTTCGATGTTGCTGTTGCTTCCCAATTTCCACCTTCCTCTTCTTCCACATCCATCATCAGCCCTTTGACCATTAATCTGGGAGGTGAGTAGTCTTGCCCGCCAGCAGAGCCAATTGGAAAATGAATTCCCTCCACCACCCCTACCACTCCAGTCCAGAGAGGGGCGGACTTCTTTAGGGGCTTGCCTAGGTGTGTCTTTCATGTTGGGGGTCCTGGTGGCACAGTGGGTTACAGGAGAAAGATGAGGCTTTCTACTTCCATAAAAAATGGCAGTTCCGGAATTCCCCCAGGAGCAGTGGGGAGATAGTCATAAAGGTCAGTGGATAGACCTGGAATTATGTATGTGATTTTATTTCTTTGTTTTTCCTCTCTTTTGTTAATCTTTTAATTAGGGGCTCATACAACTCATCACAATCTATACATACATCAATTGTGTAAAGCACATTTGTACATTCGTTGCCCTCAATCTCAAAACAATTGCTCTCCACTTAAGACCCTGGCATCAGCTCCTCATTTTTCCCCTCCCTCCCCATTCCCCCCTCCCCCTCCCTCATGAACCCTTGATAATTTATAAATTATTACTTTGTCATTTTCTCTCTCTCTTTTTATTCAATCTTTCACTTTTTTGGTCTCTGTTATTGTTGGATAGAAAAGGGAAGCAAGCTTGAAGAGAAAGCAATGGGACCGACAGTTCCGGAGGGACTTTGCCGAAGGAAGAGGCAGGGGGAAGGGAGTGATGAGAAAATTTTTTTTTTATCTAAAAGAAAAAGAAAGAGGGGGAAGCGGGGAGGGAGGGAAAAAAAAAGAGGACCTGATGCAAAGGGCTTAAGTGGAGAGCAAATGCTTTGAAAATGATTAGGGCAAAGAATGTACGGAAGTACTTTATACAATTGATGTATGCATATGTATGGATTGTGAGAAGAGTTGTATGAGCCCCTAATAAAATGTTTACAATTAAAAGAAAAAGAGTTGCAGTCTCAGAAACCCACAAGGGCATTTCTACCTGGTCCTACAGGGTCGCTATGAGTCAGAATTAACTAGATGGCAGTGACCCCTTAATGGAGATCATTATATAATGATACTATATCATTATATAGTGCAGACAGCCACGCCGTCAGATTAATGCACAGCAATTTAAAAAATTTTAATTAGTTACTTTATTTTTAACAATTTCACCAACATACAGTTCAAACATCATATGTTTCATCAGCTCAGTCACATTCATAAGAGTTATGCAACCATCACCGCAGGACCTTTCGTTATCCTTGTATCCCGTACCCTTGTATGCAGGATACTTCTGTAGCTTCCCATTTCCTACCAGCCTCCCAATCCATGTATGTCCCTTTGCATCTACTAGTCCACTTGGTGTGTCTGTAGCTTTCTCTAATCTGGGTTCCATATAAAGAAAAACATAAAAAATCAAGACAAAATAGAAACAAATGGCCCAAGCAACAATGGTAGAAGGAAGCAGAGCAAAATTTCACTTGAAAACAAAGCAGAAAATATTAAAAACTGGGACAATTATACATCAGATCAAGAAGGAGAGCCATGACAAGGTGTCCCATTTTGGCTTAAGTACAACTGCAGTCAGCCTCCCTGCAGTGCACGCTCTCTGATAACAAGGCCTTGCCTGTGATCAGAGGGACTTCATCAGAGACTTAATCCACATGGGGACCCTGTGAGTGGATTTCAGGCCTTCACTGTCATCTAACCCTTATGCAAACCGGGTTGCTCAGAATTTAAGCATTGATCCCCTCAGAATTTAAATTTTAACACCATTCTTTTCTCCAGAGTTGGGTTTTATTATTAACGATTCTTGGATCACATAGGCTGGTGTGCTTCGTCTAATGGGGACATAGCTGATGTCTCATTTACATGGCTGCTTGTTTTAAGACAACCATTGAGGACCCCAAATACTATTCCTTCTGATAGCTGTACACCATCCGCTTTCTTCAGTACAGTTTTCTGTAAGCACCCATATCTTTAGTGTTCACTTCATGGGGGTTGGTATTCAACAGGGTCATGTCATAAGGACTTATGGTTCTGAGATTAGAGCTACCATAAAGGGCAAGCTTAAAATCCATTCATATATCTATGGTTTATATATGTCCCTGATTCACTTTAAGGACATCATTATTATTTTGTTGAAGGGCATTATAAATGATCCCCATGGGGCATATGGTAGTTCTATTAATATCACCATTACTTTAGCCTATGGTATAGATTTAAAATGCTGTTGAGAGAAAGAAACTGTACATGTATAGAACAGTTTTTTAGACCAAAGTATATGGATTGTTGATTTGTACAGATGGACAAATTAGGTGACTGGATACTATTTACATTAACAATCAGGATTGGAGCTTGGGCAAACTTTTGAATAGTGCTTATTCATAAAGGCAGAACTGAGTGATACATGTCATAAAAAGACAATAGGAGTATGAAAATAGCATGAGGGGAGCTGATACCAAGGGCTCAAGTGGAAAGAAAATGTTTTGAAAAGGATGATGGTAACATCTGTACAAATATGCTTGACACAATGGATGAATGGATTGTGATAAAAGCTGTAAGAGCCCCCAATAAAATGATTTTTTAAATAGCACATTTATGGTACACTTAATTTGCCACTTATTTGGCATCCCCAAGGCAAGTATTTTTGAACCAAAGTCCAATGACCTCCACATCTGTATCCTTGGAATAGAAGTTGTCTGCTTCTTCCACACCGGGGCATTTCAGCCTCAGGCCCATGGGATTGTTTCCGTTTCTTTAATCTGTTTAAGGTTGAATCCAGTTCACTTAGTGGAAATTCCAAATTGTGTCCTTGTGATGTTGTGCGCCTTGAGAGGAGAGTCTAAAATCCTGGGCCACCAAGGGCTGAATGCAAACTAGGTGGAAAGTACCAGTTAGATATTTTACTCCCCCATCGGTAGTCTATGTACTTAATGTTGAGTGTTTCTTCCCAATGGCATGCTGTCCTCCTTGGCTCACCCACCGACTATGCATAAGCATGTTCTCCAGGACAGACATTCCCCCACCCCATCGTCCCCTCTTGACTCGGGTTTCCCATGGATTCTCTAATGACTCTTTTGGTAGTGTCCATTAATTTGGGTGACTGTAGAACGTTATATGACAGGAACTCCTGGGGATCTTCCCTTTCTCTGCATCATGGGAAACCGACCCAATTGAACTGAGGCCTCCCCTGTCGACGTTGTTTTTAGGATGTACAAATAAGAGAGAAGTATATGGTTCATAAGCTTTGAGAAAGCACACTATGCTGTTGCCTGGGAAACTGGAATAGATCAGATGACTTGAGAACAGAAGTCTGCCTTTGTCTTGGTGTTTTATAGTAGTGGTCTCAAACAATATTTGTCTTTTGTGATTGGCTAATTTCACTCAGCATAAGCAGGATGAAATCGTAAAGACCACCAGTGATGACCCTTTGGGACAACTGTGGTAGTTACATAATCATGTGTCAGTTTGGGACTTGAGAGGATTTAGAGGGAAGGGGTGGAGTCTAGTCTGTCAATCACGTCATAGCCAATGAGGGTTCTGTGTAAGGATGGACTTCTAAGGATTCTGGGAAAACTCTGGTTTTTCCTCCTTGAAGGCAGGAGACATGTCTCTCTCTCCACCCACTCCCTGGGAAACATTGCAGCTGATAAGACCTATGGAACTCTATGCTAGTGTCCCTGGCTGGAGAAGTCACATGGACCTGCCCTGATGCAACCAGACCTCTGATGCCGAAGAAACCACGTAGAGACCCCTGCCAGTGCTGAGATGCTTATGACGTCACTGGATCCAAAGACCTCCCACCCACTGGCCTATGATCTTCCTGCATTCGGTGTCATTGCATGTGTTTCATGAGTCTGAAGAGGACTTTATAGATTGGTATCGGACATCTGGGCTAATATCGGACTTATGGACTTGATCTGGACTGGGCTGGGAGGTTTTCTCAATGTTCAATTTCTCTTGTACATAAAACTCTTTCTTATGCACAACTAACTCATTCCCATGGTAGGTGGAGGTGGAAGACTTGCCATGGCGCTCCTGAGGGACATTCCACGTACCAGCCAGTTGTGCCCATACCACAGCTTTCCAAACACATGAAGCTGCCCAGCCCCCAGTTGGCAAATCAGTGGATGCTGGAACTGCGGTATTGACGAATAAGTAAAACAAGTTTCAGAAATAGAGGTTGCCCGGGGGCTTAAGTGGAGAGCAAATGTTTTGAGAATGATGAGGGCAGTGAATGTACAGATGTGCTTTACACAATTGATGTATGTATGGATTGTGATAAGAGTTGTATAAGCCCCTAATAAAATGATAAAAAACAAACAAAAAAAGAAATAAACGTTGAGCTGTCCCACCATTGAATGTCTAGCAAGTACTTGATCTAACTGCTCTTGCTTCAATGATTATGGCAATCATTATAAGATAAAAGCTACAACCCTTTATTTATTTTGCATGATAAAACAACAACAACTAAAAACGTACTGCCGTCGGTCAAATTGCTGTCAACTCATAGCAACAATATAGGACCAAGTAGAATTACCTCTATGAGTTTCCAAGACTGTAACTCTCTCCTCTCTCTCTCTCTCTCTCTCTCTCTCTCTCTCTCTCTCTCTCTCTCTCTCTCTTTTTCTTTTTACAGTTTTGTTGGCATATAATCCACCTATCATACAATTCGATAGTTTAATAATATCAAGAAGAATTATGCAATCATTATCCCAACCCATTTTAGAACATTTTCTTTTCATCTTCCCCCACAGTTAAATTGCTTTTAAAATGATTTGTGCAATCACAATCAGTTCTAGTTCTCCCTCCTCTCCTCCTGCATACATTGTTTGCTGTTCCAACCCCCTTACCATACCCTAACTCCTACCTCTCCTATAAACCCTTGCCTCATTTGTTATCTCTATGCATCTACTCCTGTGCTTCACAAACCAGAACTGTAACTCATGTGTGTGTTGTTGTTGTGTTTAAAAATACTTTTATTGTGGGCTCTTATATCTCATCACAATCCATACACTCCTCCCATATGTCAAGCACATTTGCACATATGTCGCCATCATCGTTTTCAAAGCATTCTCTTCCCACTTGAGCCCCTGATATCAGCTCCCCATTTCCTCCCTCGCCCTCCCGCTCGAACCCTTGATAAGTTACAGATTACTTTTTCCATATCTTACATCATCCTCCATTGCCCCTCGTCCACTTTTCTGTTATTCGTCCCGCTGGGAGAAGACTCTAAGATTGTGATTCTATGTGAATAGAAAGCCTTGTCTATCTCCTACAGAGGGACTGCTGGTTTTAAACTGCTGACCTTGCAGTTAGCAGCGCAGCAAGTAACCCTTATACCGCCAGGACACCTTGTTTGGTAAAGCTTTGATTTAGTTTAGGTTAGTTTTGTTTTTTCCCCCAAGGAACTTCAGCATATGAGTTTTTTTTAAAAACCCACCAAAGTGCCTTCCTGCTGCTGTTTGGGGTGGCATCTACTCCACTGGGATGCACAGCAGCCCCATGACTTACAGCATCAACTGCTCCATGGGACTTTCTTAGCTGCCATCTTTACAGGAGCAGATGGCCGGCTATTTCTCCCGCAGAGCTGCTGGGTGGGTGCGAACCCGAGTTCCTTATTAGCAAAAACCTAAATGGTCACATTTGTTTCCCAAGTAAGCTGACGACAGTTGTGTAACATGGACACAAAACATTTGTCACGATTTATCATTTATCATAATGATATATCTGTCCCTATGAACAGTCAACTCTCACCGCCATCGAGTCGATTCCAACTCAGAGTGACCCTATAGGACAGACACAGAACTGCCCCTGTGGGTTTCTGAGACTGTAATTCTTTTTTCTTTCTTTGCTTTTATTAAATTTTATTTTGAGCTTATTTTACTCCTGAGCCTTAAGCTTTTGGTTCTTCGGTTTCTTTGGGAATTTCTTTTTCTTCTGTGTTTAGGGACAGTTTGTTCCTTTCAGGAAGGGTTATCTCAATGTGGCCGGGGGAGCTCATTTGTGGTTTGATTTGATTGTAAGCTCTGAAATTTCAGCAGCGCATCTTGGGGGCACTGTTCACCTGATGTGCTCAATGGCCAGAGAATCCACATCTAAACCTTTAACTTCAGCATGACTCTGCATTTTTAAGCATGTGAAGCAAAAATTCAGGACTCTTTTGGGGCCACCAACCCTAGGTCCAACCTCACTGTTTGGCCTGGGCATGCCTACCAACTCCGCCTTTATAACATCGGAACACCCACACTGCTTTTGCAAAGTGACATCTTTCACATACTTCGTGGCTTTCCAGAAATGCATATCCTTGATGGCCTAGGCCAGCGTTTTTCAAACTGTGGGTCGCGACCCCTTTGGGACTGAAGGACCCTTTCGCAGGGGTTGACCGATTCATAACAGTAGCAAAATGACAGTGATGAAGTAGCAACGAAAGCAATTTTATGGTTGGAGGGTCATCACAACATGAGGAATGGTATGAAAGGGTCACAGCATTAGGAAGGTTGAGAACCACTGGCCTAGGCAGTTTCACAGGTGTTCCTGAAATAGACTAGAAGACCTGACCCTTTTACATAATTTTATGGGGTTTTCTGGGTCAAGTGCGTAGCGAACCATTTTGGCAGACAGTTCATGGTCAATCCAAGACTGTAGCTTTTGCTGAGAGAACCTCCTCATCTTTCTCCCATCGAACAGCTGGTGGTTTTGAACTACTGATCTCACAGTTAGCAGCTCCCAAACCAAAAAGCAAACTTCACTGCCATCGAGTTGAATCTAACTCTAAGCCACTTTATAAGACAGAACAGGACTGCCCCATGTGGATTTCAGAGACTGTAAAATCTTGATGGGAGTAAACAGCCTCATTTTTCTCCCACAGGTGGGTTTGAACTGCTGACTTTGTGATTAGCCACCCAGCGCATAACCCACCATGCCACCAGGGCATCCACCTCCACTGTGAGTTGTCATTTTCATGTTGTGATCAACACTGATGATTTGATTGTGTGCAAGTGCAGAGGGAGAATTTATTTGTTTCCATCAAATAGCTTCTAATTTCATGTGTTCCTTTTGCTTTCAGCTTGCACCTGATGAAAAGCAAAGTGGTAGCTTTTAAGGCAGCGGTTCTCAACCTGCGGGTCAAAGGACCCTTTCAAAAGGGTTGCCCAATTCATAACAGTAGTAAAATTACAGCGATGAAGTAGCAACGAAAATAATTTGATGGTGGGGGGGGGGGTCACCAAAACATGAGGAACTGTATTAAAGGGTTGCAGCATTAGGAAGGTTGAGAACCACTGTTTTAAGGATTTGCTCTTATTAACAGAGGCACTTCACAGCTACAGATATGCCAATTTATTTTTTTAAATATTGTGAAATATTTATTTCTAATTACAAATAAATGAAATTTTGTCTTGAAGCATGGTATAGCATCAGATACTCAATTTTTTTCAGTGTCATCAGATGCTTCACATAGAAACTCTTGGTTCCAATGATGATTTAAATTTCCATCCAATTCATAGAGACAGAGTAAAGCATATGAAGGTTTATTTGGATGGAGGTGAAACAGCTGACATTATTTAGAAAACCATTGAAACCACCAGACCATAACATTTAAACATGTTGCTAAACATGTAACTCCCCTGGCTCAGATCCCTGAGTGCTCTTATTAGGTAGCTGGATAGGGAGTTGTCTCTCTTGATCTTAGCCAAAAGGCTGAGAAGCGATGGGGGAGTTGTCCCTCTCTATGCTAAGATGCCCCTACAGGAGGTTGCTGCAGAGTATCGGATGAGCCCAGCCAGCCATAGGGGCTGGAGTGCATGCTTGCATTCAGACTCAGAGCCAGGAAGGAGTGGTACACCTTGGTGGGCGGTATACCTGGATAGGCCCACCTAGACCAGGTGAATTAAATTCAGCCCATGGAGTCAAACAGTACCATCGACCATGCCTCCCCACGGGGGCCCTGAAAAAGCCAGAAGCATTGAGACCATTCTCACTCCCAGCAGCTCCTACACACAGCTGTGCTGAGGTCTCTCTCTCTCTCTCTCTCTCTCTCTCTCTCTCTCTCTCTCTCTCTCTCTCTCTCTCTCTCTCTCTCTCATATGTTCAGTTTACTGTAATGCCGGAAACTGATCCTCTCCTTTATTAAAAATTCACTTGGATCACAAACCAGGTTTCGATGTGAATTCTTTCTTGCTCGAAGCCAAAGACCAAGGTATTTTCTACCTGGGGAAATCTCACAGTCTCCACGGTGAACACAAGGGAGGCACTCACTCCTTAAATCAACCATGTGAGATCCAAAGCGCAGCCTTTGCTCAGGGAAAAAGCTCAGGAAAAGGAAAGTGGGGGGAGGGGGGCAGTTCCACAACTGATAAGGTCCTAAGGAGCAGTTGTGTAATCGAAAGGGAAAATTAAAGAGACAACAGACACAACATGTAAGGGCTCCCGTCTTCCATGTAGTCTGAAACCAGAGAGCATGGGAATGTGTTCTCTAACAGGCTTATATAATCTTGATGCAAGCCACATCAAACACATACAGAACAGGAAAGGCATGTCTAGAGGCAAACACATAATAGGAAGGGGAAGTACTAGGGGTATACACCTCACAAGAAGGCACATACTTAACCGGGGTAGACAGATCCTAGAGTTAAGATGACAGCTTAACTTTGGTTTTCCTTGAACTGAATTGACTTTAGGTGTCCGGAGCTCCCCCCAGGGAGATAATGTATGCTATTATCAGAATGGGGTGGGCTGTACTTAGGGTGGGACAGACACAAGGATCTGATCACTCTCCACGGCAGTATACTGGGTGTACTATAGAGTAGTCATGTGCTTATTAGGCACATTTTTAAGTAGTCTATTATGGGGTGGGGAGATTGTGGGGATGATTTTTAGTCAGAAGAATGTGACTGGGATTCATCTTATGAGTCTAGAGAGAGTTTGTCTACCTACATTCTCTTCCTGGTTCACAGTTTCAGGGAAGGAATAGGAAAGAAGTAGGATTGAAAAAGGTTAACAGAGAGGACAAGCAGATGGATTCTACTCTCCCACATAATTCTAGCCAAGAGATAACTGAAGATAAGGGAGCTACAGCAAAGTATGGTGAAGAAAACAGGTGGTGCCTGGCTATCAATCAGAATAGTGTCTAGGTCTTACAGGCTTATATTCAAACAAATAGCCATCTAAAAGTAGTCAACTAAGTTCACATGGAAGAAGCACACCAGC
This sequence comes from Tenrec ecaudatus, assembly GCF_050624435.1. Taxonomy (NCBI): domain Eukaryota; kingdom Metazoa; phylum Chordata; class Mammalia; order Afrosoricida; family Tenrecidae; genus Tenrec; species Tenrec ecaudatus. The sequence continues at coordinate 149,641,931 of NC_134548.1, forward strand.
TTATGTGATCCAAAGATGACAATTAAAAATTCTAATATGGTGAAGGTATTAGAGCTAAAATTATGAACAAGCAATTTATAGAAGGCTACAGAAGACAGTAGGAGCCCAAAACCCATCTGCAGAGTATCTGGTCAGACTGAACCACTGGCAGTCCGCTCTAGTCACAGGCAAGAGTCTCGAACAACCTTGCTGTCAGGCGAAGACCATTGTCATCTTGAATATGCTGAATCAAACTCAATACTTGGCCAGGTGACCTCCCTATAGACCTGACCTGAACTGGTTCTGGGTGCAACTATCTCTTACTCGCTCATGCCAGAAAGTTTTTCCCTGGCATTTTGAATGTTGCTGTGGGTGTTTTTTTGTTTTTCTTACTCATTTGTATTTTGGTCTTCATATTATTATTTTATCCTTACCACCTTATCTCAATTTTGGTGTTGATTTTTTTCCATTGGGTTTTCCAGTTTGTGCCCCAAAGGAGGAGTGGATGCACAATAATAATAACGGATACAGGGGTTGATAGGGCACACAGGGGTGGGAGGGTGATAGGGAGGGAAGGGAGGTTTCAGGGGTGGGAAATGAGGGAAGGAAGGGGGAGGGAGCCCTAGAACTGACTGTGATTGCACAACTCATTTTAAAGACGCTTTAACCGTGGGGGGGGGTGTTAGACAGTGTTCTCTAGAGAAACAAAACAAGGACACTAATAATTATATTTAGATAGACATAGACAGAGAGATAACATAAGAAATAAACATTTAATTAATCTACAAAGCAGTACAAATGGCTCAGTGACACTCACTCCCGTGAGACAGCTGAGAGACATTGGCAGTCTTTCAAAACTTGAGGGTCGCTGGGTAGTCCTCCGTGGAGCAATTCAGGTTATTTACCCACAGGCAGCAAACAGCAAGGCAGGTAGGTCACCAACAGCCAGATGACAGGGTTTGATGGTCCCCAGTTCAAAAGATGTATATTCCAATAGCGTGGTGAAACAGGTCTTGAAGGAACCTCAAATTATAGCAACGCAGTCCACGGGTTAGGTGTCCCACAGGTGGTGTAGCTTGTAAGTGGAGGCACAGAACAAGCAAGGCAGCTACACATTGGTCTGATGATCAAAGAGCAAGAGACAAGAGAGGTGAGACTTGCGGAGCCATTTATCTCTCCGCCCTTCAATTAATCCCACATGTGTTCATTGGCCATATTGGCACAATAAATGTTAGCTATCTCAGGGGGGATGTTCTAAAACTGATATGATTGTGTACAGTTGTCCTTGATTTAAGTGAACTATTGGATTGTATGCTATGTAAATTATATGCCAATACAACTTTTAAAATTTTTAAAAGAACTTATAAAAAAGAATTTTTGGCACAGAAGTATCTTTAGAATTGATTGTGGTGGACACATTGCTTCATAAATGTGTTCAGATAAGTTTCACTGCTATCAAGTTGATTGAACTGCCCCTGTGTTTCCCAGACTGTTATTCTTTACCAGAATATAAAGCCAGGGGAGTGGGGATGGGGAGAAAGGGGGAACCCATCACAAGGTTGGATATATAACCCCCTAGGGGACAAATAACAGGAAGGTGGGTGAAGGGAGACAATCGACAGTGTAAGACACAAAATAACAATTATATGATTGATAAAGGATTCATGAGGGAAGTGGGGGGACGGCGGGGGGAAAGGAACTGATACCAAGGGCTCAAGTAGAAAGAAAATGTTTTGGAAATGTTGATGGCAACATCTGTACAAGGGTGCTTAATTCTATTGAATGATGGATTGTTAAAACATTTGTAATAGCCCCCAATAAAAATGATTAATAATAATATTTTAAAGACTGTTATATAAGTTAAAAAAAGAGGAGGGTGGAGGGAAGGTGGGAGAGAGAGGGGGAACCGATTACAAGGATCTACATATAACCTCCTCCCTGGGAGACGGCCAACATAAAATAGGTGAAGGGAGACGTCGGACAGTGTAAGATATGACAAAATAATAATAATTTATAAAATATCAAGGATTCAGAGTGTGGGGGGGGTGAGTGAGGAGTTGATACCAAGGGCTCAAATAGAAAGAAAATGTTTTGAGAATGATGATGGCAACAAATGTACCAATATGCTTGACACAATGGATGGATGCATTGTGATGAGTTGTATGAGCCCCCAATAAAATTATTTTTAAAAAAGACTAGGAAAGTCTCACTTACTTACACACACACACACACACACACACACACACACACACACTCCAAGGAGTGCCTGGTGGGTTCTAACTGCTGATTTTGTGCTAGCAGTCCAATGTGCAGTCTGCCACACGACCGGGGACGACAACTTACTTTCTCAAAAGGTAGGAGAGGGGAGTGGAGGGTGTAGAAGATTTTTGGGTTCTGCCTGTGCTAAGAAGGCATCCTGGTGGTTCAGTCGATTACGCATTGGGCTGTTACCTGAATGACTGGTGGTTCCAAACCCTCCAAGGGATAAAGAAGAGGCAGGCTGCTTCCATAACAAGGTTCCAGCTTCAGAATCCCTCTGGGGCCACCCTACTCTTTCCTATGGGGTCACTAGGAGTGCGAATTGACTTGATAACAGTGGCTGGGTTTTAGTTTTTTGAGTCTGAGTTGACTCTAGGCCCGTGGTTGTACCTGTGCTAAGGAGTGCTGGTGGTGCAATGGTTAAAGGTCTCAGCTACCAACTGAAGATTCTGTGGTCCCAACCCACCAGAGAAGGATGTGGCAATCTGCTTCCATAAAGATTATAGTCTCTGAAACTCAGTAGTGCTCAGTTCTGTCCTGTTAGATCACTATGAGTCAGAATCGACTCACCAGCCATGGGTGTTTGGTTTTATAGCCATGTTTGCTTTATTTTCTCCTGCATGCAGATATCTTAGCAAAGAACAGTGGCATAACAGCTTTTAAAAAGCAGCTCTCTTTTTGCCATTGTTCAGAATAAACACAGCAAAACATGCATCACTCCAACAATTTCTACATGGACAATTCAGTGACTGCAGGGGCAGGGGAGCATTGAATATGGCTCTTTTAACCAACGTCTCTGTAACTCCCATCTTTTCCGGCATGAGTCTGGGTAAGAAGATAGGTTGAAACATTGATAGGATTCATCTGTGAGTAATTGTGAACAAAATTTATTCTGGGTATAAAACGAACCCTCCAAGAAGCTGGAGAGGGGCTCTCACTACCTTAAAGAGCCAGGTGTGAAGCGCATCCTCTAGACCCCAAGATCCCTGTGCAATGAACCTCTTGGATCCAGAAGATGCCTTGACAACAGAGGAGCAGCTGGAGCAGAAGCCACAGCATGGAACAGTGACAGATTTCCTAATCCACGGAGCAAGTGAGGCTAACTGCTTCCGGGGAGGCTGGCTTGTGCAGTGGAGTGCCTCTGGAGGAACTGGCCTTGCTGACCCCCGGAGGGAGAGCTGAGTGCCTTCATTTGGAAGCTTACAGTAGAGTGGCACGTCCTTTGGACATTGACTAGCTGCCCTAAAAGGGCCTTGTAACATGTCCCGCTGAACAACTGTATCCTAAGCATTTCCCCCTTGCACTGAAACCCACTAACTTTTACAAGAAACCCTTTCATTTATGACTACTGACTGTGGCAGTGGAATATCGAATGCAGGAGCTGGAAAAGTCCAGTGTTGGGAATGACAGAACAGTGACCCTGTCGCAAGTCCTCAGTTGTGCACCCATCCTCCTTTTCACCATCGTTGCTCCCTCATGGCCATAAATACGTCACTCCCTGACCTTTCTATCTAATCCATGGTGTGGCTGCTGTCAATTTCATCCCATATAGATCTTTAAAAGCTCACACTGTTGAGGGGGCAGAGAGGGAGAATCACTAGAGAGTAGACACGTCTTAACTTGGGAGAAGGGAAAGACAATATACAAGATAGAGGTGGTCAGAACAGCATGGCCAAGGCAAAGGAAGGCCCTGGGAGGTGCACAAGAGTTAGAGGCAACAGAGATAAATACCATCTCATCCACAGTCTGGTCACCACTTCTCTGTCAGTTTGTTGACCGTGATGGCTTGTGTGTTGCCGTGATGCTGGAAACTCTGTCACTGGTTTTTCAAAGGTCAGTAGGGTCACCCAAAGTGACCAGGTTTCACAGAGCTTCCAGAAACTAAGAACAGACAACACAGAAGGAATTGGCTGCCCACTTTGGAGGAAGTAGCCACTGAGAACCTTATCCATAGCATGAAAACAGTCAGAGACTAAATGCTTAATGAATGGAAGCCCAACATGATTACAAACAGTGGCAGAGGAAAGGTCCCTTGGCTCGGGAGGCACTCAGAATGTGACTTCGGAGGAGCTGGGGGATCTTCCTTTGCTGATGGGGCACAACTCAAGGTGAGAAGAACTCGCTGTAAACATATACTAATAGCTGGAACGTGGAATGTACAAAGTATGAATCTAAGAAAATTGGAAGTGGCCAAAATGCAATGGAACACATAAAGATCAATGTCCTAGGCATTCGTGAGCTAAATGGACTGACAAAGGCCATTTTGAATCAGAAAAAAATTATGGTTTCCTATGCCTTCAATGACACGATCAAGAGAAATGGGACTGCATTCATCATTAAAAAGGGCATTTTAGGGTCTATGTAGCAGTACAATGATGTTTGTGATAGAATTATATCTCTACAAATTCAAAGAAATCCAATCAATATAACTATTATTCCATTTATTCACCAAGAACTGAAGCTAGTGATGAAAAATTAAAGAATTCCACCAACAACCTCAGACCGAAATCAATAAAACACACAATCAAGATGCATTGATAAATATTCATGATTGGAATGCAAAAGTGGGAAACAAAGAGGAAGGAACAGTAGTTGGAAAATATGGTCTTGATGATAGAAATGAAGTTGGGGATTGCATGACAGAATTTTGCAAGACCCAACGACTCTTTCACAGCAAATACCTTTTCTCAAGAGCACACAAGGTGACTATTCACATGGACTTCTTCAGATGGAACACACAGAAAGCAAAGTGACCACATCTGTGAGAAGAGAAGATGGAGAAACACACTATCCGCCACTAAACCCAGGCCTGGGACTGACTGTAAAGCAGGCCATCAATTGCTTATCAATAAATTCAGGTTGAAGGTGAAGAAAATTAAAACAAGTCCACTAGAGCCAAAATACAATCTTGTGTCTATCCCCTTTGAATTTCAAGAACATCTCAAGAACACATTTACTGAATTGAACGCCAGAGACAGAAGGCCTGATGAGCTGTGGGAAGACAACAAGAACATCATTCATCAGAGACCTGGAGCAGGCAGGAGATCCGGAGCAGGCCAGAGAGCTGGAGCAGAGCTCTAGTCTGCCCTTGGCTGGGAATACCAAGCTAAGTCAGTTTCCAAGGACATCCTCAGCCAATGGCAGCAAACTGGTCAAAGGGCCCACCCTCACATCCCCTTCCAACCCCAAACATCAGAAATACAGCCAGTGTGGCCCTGAACAACAACAGCAAAAGATAATTATGTGCAAATTGTCTATAATTTATATGTACTGGTCCTCAAAACAACCAATAAAATACTGGTTTCCAATACTACTTCTACTAATAAAAAGAACATTATTAATAAAGAAATCACAGGGTCATTAAAAAGACAGGAAATAAAGAAGAGTTCAAAGTGGATGTCAGCGGAGACTCTGAAATTTGCTTTTGATAGTACAGTAGCTAAAGCAAATGGAAGAAATGATGCAGTCAAATAGCTGAATAGCAAATTTCAAATGGTAGATTGAGAAGACAAAGCCGAATTTGATAATGAAATGTACAAAGAGAGCAAAACAAAAAGGAAGGACAGGCCAGCACATCTGAAACGGAAAGAACTAAAAAAATTCAAACCTCGGGTTGCGATCTTGAAAGATTCTATGAGCAAAATATTGAATGATATAGGAAGCATCAAAAGAGGATGAAGAAGAAATTGGAGAGAATAGACAGTCACTGTCACCAGAAGAACTAGCCAACATTCCACCCTTTCAGGAGGTAGCATGTAAGCCAAGAACCAGTGGTACTGAAGGAAGAATTTCAAGCTTCACTGAATGAATTAGCCAAAAAAAACAAGACTCCAGGAATTGATGGAATACCAATTGAAATGTTTCTACAAGCTGATGCACTTAGGCTTCTCTCCCGGGAAGTGTGGGAGACAGCTGCTTGGCCACCTGACTGGAAGAGATCCACATTTGTACCCATCCCAAGAAAGGTGACCCAATGGAATGCTCAGACGACAGGACAGTATCATGAACATCACAAGTAAATGTTTCCTGAAGCTCATCCAACAACGGTTGCAGCAGTACATTGACAGGGAGCTGCCAGAGATTCAGGCTGGATTCAGAAGAGGACTTGGAACAAGGAATATCATTGCTGATGTCACATGGAGCTTTACTCAAAGCAGAGAATACCAGAAAGATGTTTACTTGTGTTTCATGTATTATGCCATAGCATTATACTATGTGGACAATAAAAAAACTGTGGATCACCTTGAGAAGAATGGGAATTCCAGAACACTTTGCTGTGCTCATATGGAACTTGTACATGGATCAAGAGACAGTTGTGAAAGCAGAACAAGGTTAAAATCCAGAACAGTGTGCCACAGTGTGCTATTCTCTCACCATACGTGTTCAGTCTACATGCTGCACAAACCATCAGAGAATCTGGATTATATGAAGAATATGGCATCGGGACTGGAGGGAGGCTTATTAACAACCTGTGATATGCAGATGACACAACCTTGCTTGCCGCAAGTGAGGAGGACTCGAAGCACTTGCTGATGAAGATGAAGGACTGTAGCCTTAAGTGTGGATTACAACACAATGTAAGGACAACCCAAAATCGTCACAACTGAACCAATAGGTAACATCATGATAAATGGAAAAAAGGTTGAAATTGTCAAGGATTTTTGTCTTGCTTGGATACACAATCAATGCTCATGGAAGCAGCAGTCAAGAGATCAAATGATACATTGCATTGGGTCAATCTGCTGCTCGAGACTCTTTAAAGTGCTGAAAAGCCAGGATGTTAATTTGCGGCCTAAAGTGCACCTAACCCAAGCCGTGGTGTGTTCAGTTGTGCTTCATTGACCATGGAAAGGCATTCAACTGTGTGGATCATAACGGACAGCCTCGAGCAAGTGAGAATTACAGAACACTTCATTGTGCTCATGAGGTACTTGTATATGGACCAAGAGGCAGTTGTGCTAACAGGACCAGGAAATACTGCATGGTTTAAAGTCAGCAAATGGGTCGTATCCTCTTATCATACTTATCAATCTGTGTGCAAATAATCAGAGAAATTGGATTATATGACCGAAGGGAGTCTTATTAATCAGAGGGAGTCTTATCTGCGGTGTATAGATAATACAACCTTGCTTGCTGAAATTAAGAAGGCAATTGCTAATGAAGATCAAGAATTGCAGCCTTCAGTATGGAGTGCAAATCATCTATGTAAAGAAGGCCCAAATCCTCACAACTGGGCCAATAGGCGACATCATGGTAAATGAAGAAAAAGTTGAAGTTGTCAAGTATGTTGTCTTGCTTGTCTCCACAATCAGTGCTCATGGGTGCACCAGTCAAGAGATCCATAGACAGATTGCATTGGGTCAATCTGCTGCATGACACCTCCTTAGAGTAATGAAGAGCAAGGGGCATCTGAGAACTAAGGGGCATCTGATCCAGGCCACGGTATTTTTAGTTGCTTCATGTGCATGTGAAAGTTGAACACTGAATAACGAAGACCAGAGAAGAATCAGTGTATTTGAATTGTGGTGCTGGAGAAGAATATTGAATACTATGGAGTGCCAAAAGGATAAAAGTCTGTCTTGGAAGAAGTAAAGCCAAAGTGCTCCCCAGAGGCAAGGATGATAAGACTTTGTCTTACACACTTTGGACATGTTGTCAGGAGAGACCTGTCCTTGGAGAAGGACATGATGCTTAGTAAAGTGGAGGGGCAGCAAAAAAGAGGGAGATCCTGAATGAGCTGGATTGACATGGCGGCTGCCTTAATGGACTCAACAATTGTGAGTGTGGCTCAGGGCCATGTAGTGTTCCGTTTCCTAGTGCGTAGGATGGCTGTGGGGCAGCGCTGACTCGATGGCACCTATCAACAACATGACTATTGTTTCTCTCCGAAGAAGAATGTGGCATCAGGATCGGAGGAAGTATTATTTATATACTGATTCCACAACCTTGCTTGTTGAATGTGAGAGGATTTGAAGCACTTGTTGGTGAATATCAAAGATTGCAGCCTTCAGTATGGCTTACTATTCAATTTAGCGTAGATAAAAAAATCTTTTCAATTGGATTAAGAGGTAACATCATGATACATGGGGGAAAGATTGAAGCTGTCAAGGGTTTAGTTTTGCTTGGATACACCATCACTGATCATGGAAGCATCAATCAAGAGATCAAAAGGCACATTACATTGGATAAATCGGCTGCACAAGACCTCATGAGCGTGTTGCCAAAGAAGGATGTTACTTTGAGAACTAAGGTGTACAAGACTTATGCGATGGTATTTTCAATGGCCTCCTATGTTTGTGAAAGTTGGATATTGAGTAAGGAAGACTGGAGAAGAATTGAGGCATTTTCATTATAGTGCTGGTGAAGAATATTGAAAATACCATGGACTCGCGGTGGAGTGGGGGGGAGAACGAAAATACCATGGACCGCCAAAAGAAGAAACAAATAAATCTTGAGAGAAGTATGACCAGAGTGCCCCTTAGAGGCAAGGATGGTGAGAATTCATCTTACACACATTGGCCATGTCAGGAGAGACCAGTTCCTGGAGAAGGATGTTACGTTTGCTAAAGAAGAAGGGCAGTGAACAAGAGGAAAGCCCTCAATGCAATGGTTTGACCCCATGGCTGCAGCAATGGGCTGAAGCTCAGGAACCGTGGTGAGTATGGCCCAGGACTGGGGTATGTTTTGTTGTACCGAGGTTTGCTATGGGTTAGAACTAACGTGATGTGCCTAACAACAACACCCAGTCCGGAAAGGACAGTAATAACAATCTGTGAGGAGTGGATGCCTAGGTAGGCATGCAAGTTTAACTGGAAGAGATCCACATTTGTGCCAATTCCAAAGAAAAATGACCCACCAGAATGATCGAATATAAAACAATATCCGTAATATCACATTTAAGTAACGTTTTGCTGAAGATCATCCAGCAATGATAGCAGCGGTACATTGACAGTGAGCTGCCAGTGATTCAGAAAAGGACTTACAACAAGGGATATCATTGCTGATGTCCGATGTGGCTCTTGGCGAAAAGCAGAGAATACCAGAAAAATATTTACTTGGGTGGGAAGGTGAAGGGGACTACACTCATGAATTTATATAGGTTTCCAACCAAACCAAACGCACTGCTATTTAGTCATTTATGATTAATAGGGGCCGTATCAGACAAATTCACTGCCCCTGTGGGTTTCTGAGACTGTAACTATTTATGAGGAGTAGAAAGCCTCATCCTTCTCCCTTGGAGAAACTGCTGGTTTTGAATTGCTGACCTTGAGGTTAGCAGCTCCCTGCATTACCCACTACACTACCAGGGCTTGCCCGAGGGTATTTCTACATAGATATTTATATGTGCTGTAAATATACCTGTGACTGTAGCAGAGCATCCAGGGGCAAACTTAGGAGAATATTTTCATCATAACTAAACACCTTGAGGGAATGAGTCAGGGGGGTTGGAGACTTAGGAGCAAAGTTCTGGGGAGACAGCTAGACCAGTGAGCATACTGTAGTCCATAAAGACAACGCTCTACATTCCACTTTGGTGAGTAGACCTTGGAGATTAGAAGCTGGTGCGCAGTCATCTAAGATGCAACTCTTGGTCTCCCGTGTCCAAAGCAAAGCAAAAAAATCAAGGATGCATGGAGAATTATATGCCAATAAAATAGTTAAAATTGAAAAATGTATGAATAAAAGTAGTCCTAAGGACACATAAACCTCAGCTTCCTTAATCCTGAGACCAGAAGAGCTACATGGTTCCAGCTACCACTGCCAACTGCTCTGATTGGGATCACAGCAGAAGGGCCTGGATCGAGTAGAAGAAAATGAAGGATGAAACTCAAAACCATAAAAGACCAGACTTCATGAGCTGATAGAGAACTGGTGGAACCCCAGAGACTATGGCCCTTAAAACCAAAAAAACCTCACTGCTATGGTGTTGATGCCGACTCATAGTGACCCGATAGGGCGGCAGGGTAGGGTTGTCCGTGTGAGTTTCCAAGACTGTCACTCTGAGACACCCTTTAAGCCTGGAGCTGACCTCAACTCCAGCAGATCAACTTTAAGCCAAACAAGAGATAGACCTATAAAACAAACAATAACATACTCCCAAAGGGGAATATTGCCCCCAAAGCAAAGCTCTGAAGGTAGAAACTATTATGTTAGTCCGGGTTGACTAGAGAAACAAATCCAGTGACACTCATATATGTGTAAGAGAGAGCTTTATATCAAGAGGTAATTATATATCAAGCAAACATCCCAACCCAGTCCGGATCAAGTCCATAAGTCCGATACTTGTTCATGAATCCCTCTTTGGAGTAACACAGCCACATGTAAGGAAGCAGAATGCAGGGAGATCACAGGCCAGTAGGTACACAGTTTTGTGGATCCAATGGCTGTGTCTCTGACAGCTCTCCAAGTGACTCAACAGCAAGAAGGTGAAACAGAGAAGGGGAGGTTCCCAGGCCCCTCCTTATGAGGAGGTCACGCCCACTAGGAGGCACCATCAGGCAGTGACCTCATTGACAGACTAGACAAGTTGACCCGACCAATCACCACAGGGCAGGGAAGAGGGACTAACAGAAGCAGGGAACTCAGGGAGGAAGTGGGAAGAGTGCTGTTGCATTGTGGGGATTGCAAGCAGGGTCAGGAAACAAGATAAGTATAAATTATGAAATGGGAAATTAATTTGCTCTGTGAACTTTCACCTAAACTACAATAAAGATATATTTTTAAAAAGGCATAATCAAGGCAGACATTCTTTACTAAATAAGCTAAACTGTTTGGTTTAAAAAAGACTTTATGAGATAATACCTTGTATATTTTTTACCCAGAGTGGATAAAACATCATATATATATATATATATATATATATATATATATATATATATATATATAAAATTTTCAGTTATAATCATGCAATGATTAGTAAGAACCATTATTTTGTAGAGTACTTTAGTTTTAAAACAATGAAAAGTTAAAAGAAGAATAAATATCAATTTTGAGTATAGTGTGCAACCTTGGTAAACTACTTCAGATCTGAACCAATTTTCACATAGCAAACCAATGCTTTTGCAGTTTGCACTCTGTTTGTTGTTTTACTTTTTAAAATACAAATAAAAACCAAATGATCATAGAATGACAGGGTTTCACGTTCTTTGTCTTACAATCACCTCTTTATCACCATCTCAAAGCCACAGTTGAAACTTACAAGGGCTGGCGAAAGCAACTGGAAGCCAGAAGCAAGTTGGAAGGATTCTGAAGGTTGGGACCTAATTGAGCCAGGTGAGTCGGAAGATATGGGGGGGGGGGGGGTGTTGTGAGGCTGCTGTAGAAAGGCAAGTTCTCTGAATTAACTTCCTGGTAGAACTCATTACTTATCAGAAGATAACTAATACTGTGCTAATTTGAACTTCAATGCTAATTTGAACTTCGAGGTCTCTGCTCTATAGAAAGACTCTCACATATTAACCATAAGACATGTAAAGAACGTGCATACCAACACTGCTTGCAGTAGTTCAAACCTGGAAACCACCCGAATGCTCATCAACAGGGGAACGGATGAGGAGTTGTAGAGCCGAGAAGGCTACGTAGAGAGAGAAACTGTCTACGCACTATGCTAGAAACTTTTGCATATATGATTTCAGTCAAGTCTCATTTCACCCCGTGAAGGAGATATTATTGCCATTTGACTATGAGAAAATTGAGGCACCGAGAGGCTCCTGCCCAAGGCCATAATGCGAGTAAAGGGCAAAAGCATAACTTGAACTCAGCTCTTCCTCACTCCAGAGCCTACATCTATTTTCCCCGTAACAGCAGGCTAGCACTAGAAGGCTCAGGCAGAGATGCCACGAAGTATGGACTTCATACATGCTACAACGATACTAACTACTATTTCTTGAAGGAGCCCTGGGGGCACTATCGCTGGACTGCGAACAGCAAGGTCAGTGGTTCAAACCCACAGGAGGAAGATGAGACTCACGTAAAGATTGTCAAAGCCTCAGCAAACCTAACCACAAGAAGCCTTTGAGTCAAATTTCGACCAGTAGCAACCCAAGGACAGAGTAGAACTGCCCCTGTAGTCCCTGTGGGTGTCTGAGACTGGAACTCAGCAGGGGGTGGGGGTGGGGAGAGACGGGACAGAAAGCCTCAGTCTTTCTCTGGAGGAGCACCTGGTGGTTTTGAACTGCAGACCTTGTAGTTAGCAGCCCACCCCGTAACCAGTACACCACCAGGGCTCCTGAGCTCCTGTTAGTAAGTAGGAAATACCATGCTAGGTGATCTACATACCAATTGTCATACTAATCCCCTCACCCTCACAGCAGGAATTAGTCTTTCCGGTTTTTTAGACAAGAGACTGAAACTCAGCGAAGTCCAATGACAGTTTTAGAAACCTCCTAGCCCTCACACCTCTCCACGTCCTTAAGCAGAGGGAGGCCACTATGTGCTGGGCACTGTGGCCTGTGCTGGTTGTTGTAACAAGTGCCATCGAGTTGGTTCCAACTCATAGTGACCTTATATACCACAGATCGAAACGCTGCCTGGTTTCTGTGCCATGTGTCCCCATGCTGGAAGCCATTGTTGCGTCCACTGCATCAACTGATCTTATCGAAGGTCTTCCTCTTATCTGTTGTCCCTCCTCTTTCCCAAGCATAATATCCTTCTCCAGGGACTGGTCTCTCCTGACAACATGGCCAAAGTATGTGAGATGAAGTGTCGCCATCCTTTCCTCTAAGAAGCATTCTGGCCTCGCTTCTTCCAGGACAGATGGATTTGTCAAGGCTGACTCACAGCGACCCCACCCCCACCCCATCCCTGTGGGTTTCAGAGACTGTAACTGTTTACTGGAGTAGAAAGTCCAGGCTTCCCCCCTCAGAGCTGCTGCTGGTTTCAAAATAGGGACCCTGCATGTCCCAGACCGACACATTACCATTGCATCACCAGGGCTCCGTTCTCAGTCATCCATGGTCCTTGCAATATTCTGCATAACAATTCAAATACGCCTTTCTTCTTTGGTCTTCCTTATGCAATATCCAACTTTCACGTGCATATAAGGCCATGGAAAATATCGTGGCTTGGACCAGGAGCACACCAGTCCTGAAAGCAACATCCTTACTCTTCAATACTCTAAGACCATGGTTTTCCACCTTCCTCATGCTGTAACCCTTTCATACAGGTCCTCATGTGGTGGTGACCCCCCAACCATATAGCATTACTTTCATTGCTTCTTCATCACTGTCATTTTGCTACTGTGATTAATCGGGTGACTCCTATGAAAGGGACATTCAACCCAGAGGGTCGTGACCCACGGGTTGAGAACCACTGCTGCAAGCTCTTGTGCAGCAGATTTACCTAATGCAGCTCCTCCTTTGATCTCTTGACTGCTCCTTACATGAGCATGGATTGTGGAGACAAGCAAGGCAAAATCTTTGTCGAGGTCAATCTTTTTCCATTTCTTCTGATGGTATGCGGAGCATAACCAACCCCACGGAGGGTGCTGGAGTTGTGTACAAAAGAGTACACCAGGAAGGGAGTATCTGGTGCAGCTGCGATAGCGCAGGCAGGAAGGGGGATTTTGTCAGTTCCATGTAAGGAATGGTGGAGGCGAAAAGAAAGAACTGTCACCCGTCCCTCACTATCATGATCCCAATTCTACCTTACAAATCTGGTTAGACCAGAGGATGTACACTGGTACAGACAAGAGCCGGAAACACAGGGAATCAAGGGTGGATGATCCCTTTAGGACCAGTGTGAGAGTAGCAATACCAGGAGGGTGGGATAGAAAGGGAGAACCGATTATAAGGATCTATATATAACCTCCTCCCTGGGGGATGAACAACAGAAAAGTGGGTGAAGGAAGACATTGGACAATGTAAGATATGACAAAATAATAATTTATAAATTATCAAGGGCTCGTGAGGGAGAGGGGAGGGAGGGGGGAAAAGAGGGACCTGGTGCAAAGGGCTTAAGTGGAGAGCAAATTCTTTGAAAATGATGAGGGCAAAGAATGTACAGATGGGCTTTACACAATTGATGTATGTATGGATTGTGATAAGAGTTGTATGAGCCCCCAATAAAATGATTTAAAAAAGAAAGAGCGGTCATATTACTAGTTCCCATTTACTGAGTGTGCATGGTCGTAAGGACTGTACAGGCACACCTCATTTGATTACACCTTCATTATTACACTTTTCAGATGTTGTTTGTTATTTTTTTACTTTGAAGGTGTGTGGCCGCCCTGCCTTGACCAAATGTAACAGGCCAGCTTTGCCAAGTGCGGGTTCTCATTTCCCGTTTCTCTGTACCATTATTGCTATCCTCACAATATTTCTAGCTTTTCCATCATTCCCTGGGGGCCTAGTGGTTACTCGGTAGACTGTTAACCACAAAGTCAGCAGTTTGGAACCATAGCCACTGCTCGAGAGAAAGACGGGCTTTCCACTCGCATAAAGACTTATGGTCTCAGAAACCCACAGAGGCAGTTCTACCCTGTCCTCGAGTGTCTCTGTGAGTTGGGATTGCCTGGATGGGAGAGTTTGGTTTTGCTTTGGAGGTTTCCAGAAGGATGAGGTTCACATTGAGAGGCCTAAATCCATTTTTTGCGTCACTACTTAATCATCAACCTTTATCAACTTCTTTTTTACTAAGGTCAAAGTGAAAGGCAAGGTGGTAGGGAGTGGATTATTGCCATTTCCATAGGCAGCCCCAGGGGAGGGGGCTGCCTTAACCCCAGGAAATTGCCTTGATGGAAATTGGGGTACTAGGCGCCATGGTAAGGAGCTCTGGTAGCATGGTGGGTTACATGCTGAGCTGCAAGCCACAAGGTCAGAGGTTCGAATTTATCAGCTGCTCCTCAAGTTAAAGATGAGGCTGTCTGCTCCAGTAAGAAGGTTTAGTCTCAGAACCCAAAGAAGCAGTTCTACTCTGTCTGAGAGGCTCACAGAGAGTCCATTGAAGTGAATCGTTTGGTCTTGGTTTTAGGGTCACATAATCTTCACTGTTGGAGGCCCCTGGAATCAATCTTGTAAGCATTTCTAATTTGTTGCTACTGTTAGGTGCCATTGGGTTGGTTCCAGACCATAGCGACCTCATGCAGGACAAAAGCAAACACTGCCAGGTCCTGTGCCAACCTCACAGTTGTTCCTATGCTTGAGCTGTTAGATCTCTCTGGGGATAGAGTTGCACCTCGGTCCTTGACTCTGCATGAGAAAGAATTCATGCTGAAACCTGGCTCGTGATCCAAGTGAGTTTAATGAGAGTTAGAAATTCCAGGTTTTACGCGGCACCCATTGGATTCCTCCCGACCATGCAGCCTGGCAGAGGCTGCTCGGCGTCACGCAAAGATCTCTTTTCCTGCAACTCTCTGTTAGATTTCTCCAAAGTTCTCCGACTCTCGGCTCCTGCCTTTTCAAGGATTCCACGGGGAGGTGTGGTGGACGACCCCATTGGCTGAATTGAATTCAGCTGGTCCAGGTGGGCCGATCCAGGTTTAGCGCCCACCTGTGCCCACCGGCAGGAAACCCTAGGCCTTTGAGCATGTGCAGTGTGTCGCCCTTTGTTCTCGTGCTTGGCTCTCTGGGCATGCATTAATGGACATCCCATCCCTGCCCTATCTGCCTAACAGAGCCTATTGATACAATCATGCAATCATCCAATCCCAATTGGGGTCCCTTTCCAGCTTCAATAGTTTTGCCTGAAACTGTGATGAACTGAGCTGCTGCTGGTCACGAGGTTGAGACAGTTTCCTCTGTTTCCCATGTTCTCTGTCGGAATGACTGAGACTCCTTAGACCCCATGATGTGATTACCTCAACCAGATACTTTACCTTTGTCCAGTTAAAGACATATCAATATCCCTCTATGAATCATACCTGAATTTGGGGTCTTTTCCTTCTAGAACTATATTGACTCTTAAAGCCTGAGCACCTGGTTTGTAGGTAGTCATGGATAATAGCGAAAGCGTTTTTCCAGTGCAAAAGAGACTCCATCGCGAATACGCTTTAAAGAGAAAACGCATTAAGTCCTCAAAGAGATACAGAGAACACAAAGACGCAGAAACACCTGGATGAGACCACCAATAAGACCATCAGGGCCAAACTGATAGGAGATGACTCATGGCTTTGTGACCCCGCCCCTTCACCAGCCATAGTATGGTGACCTCCATCAAGGACACACCTAGGCAAGGCCTTAAAGGAGAAACTGCCCCTCCCTGGGCTGGGCAGAGAGGACTGGAGGCCATTCGCTCTCCAGGGCATTCTGCTTGAGGGCAAGGTTATCTACATCCTTGTTTGATTATTAGAAAGCATTTGATGGAGGCTTAATCTATATTGTTGTTAGGAGCCCCCAAGTCAGCTCGGACCATAGCAATCTTACGTACGACAGTATGGACCTGTTCCATCCTCACAATTGTTCTTATGCCTGAACCCATTGTTGCAGCCACTGGGTCAGTCCATGTCATTGTGAATCTTCCTCTTCCCCCACCCCACCCCCCTGCCCCTCCACTTGACCAGGCATAATGTCCTTCTCCAAAGACTTGTCTCCTGACAATATGTCCAAAGGTGGAGTCTTGGCATCCTTACCTCTGAGGAGCACTCTGGCCATACTTCCTTCAAGACAAACTCATCTGTCCTTTTAGCAGTCTATGGTACTAGCAATATTGTTCTCCTGCACCGCAATTCAAATGCATCGATTCTTCTTCAGGCTTCCTTATTCAGTGTCCAACTTTCACATGCAGATGAGGTAATGGAAAATCGCATAGCTTGGGTCAGACGCACTGTAGTCCTCAAATTCGCAGCCTAGCCTTTCAATCCTCTAAAAGGTCTTGTGCAGCAGATGTCCCTAATGCAGCGTATCTTTTGATATCCTCACTGCGGCTTCCATGAGCATTGATTCGGATCCAAGCAAGACAAAAATCTTGACAATTTCAACCTTGCTTAGCAAGAGGCAGTTGTGTGAACAAAAGAGAATACTGCATGGTTTAAAATCAGGAAAGGTGTGTGTCAGGGATGTATCTTCTCACCAGACTTATTCAAACTGTATGCTGAGCAAATCATCAGAGAAATTGGGTTATATGAAAAAAAATGTGGTATCAGGATTTATGGATGGCTTATTAGTAACCTGTGATGGGCAGCTGACATAACCTGGCTTGCTGAAAGTGAGGAGGACTTGAAGCACTTGCTGATGAAGGTCAAGGCTTGCAGGCTCCGGTATGAATTACAACTCACTGTAGAGAAGATCAAAATTGTCACAACTGGACCAATAGGTAACATCATGATAAATGAGAAAAAAAGTTGAAGTTGTCAAGGATTTCACCGTGCTTGGATCCACAAGCAATGCTCATGGAAGAAGTAGACATGAGATCAAATGATACATTGCATTGGGTAAATCTGCTGCACACGACCTCTTTAATCATGCTGAAAATCTGAGGGAGGGGTGAATGGGGAGGGAAGGGAAAAAATGAGGAGAAGATATCAAGGGCTCAAGTAGAAAACAAATGTTTTGAGAATGATGATGGCAACAAATGTGCAAATGTGCTTGACACAATGGATGGGTGTATGGATTGTGATAAGATTTGTATGAGCCCCCAATAAAAAGATCTTTAAAAATAGTGCTGAAAAGCAAAGATGTTACTTTGAAGACTAAGGTGAACCCGACCAAAGTCCATGGCCTATGTGCATGCAAAACTGTTAGTCTAGTGAAGGGTTGGGACGTCCATTACGCATGCCCAGAGGGCCGAGCTATGGAAACAAAGGAGTGGCACACCGCACATACTCAGAGGTTCAGGTTTCCCGCCAGGTATGCGAGGTTGGGTGCTGCACCTGGATTGGCCCACCTAGGCCAGGTGAATGCAATGCAGCCAATGGGGTCGACCAGGGGTGGTCCACCATGCTTCCCTGCAGAATAATTGAAAAGGCAGGAGCCCAGAGTCTACCGCGTGACTTGGCGACCAGTTTCTAGGCAGACTGCACATTCGTGAGGAGCCCTGTGGGTGCCTGTGTAAACCTGAAACTTCTTCTAACTCTCATAAAACTCATTCGGATTACAAACCAGGCTTCAGAGTGAATTATTTCTCACGCGGAGCCAAGGACCGAGTTTTATCTAGCCCCAGAGAGATCTAACAAAACCTGGACATTGACTTACGAAGACCAAAGGAGAATGGATGCATTTGAACTGTGGTGCTGGGCAGGAATATTGAAAGTACTATAGACTGCCAACAGAACAAACAGAAGTGTCTTGGAAGAAGTATGGTCATATAAGAGTTGTATGAGCCCCTAATAAAATGTTTTTTTAAAAAGAAATATGGTTAGAATCGTCTCACGGACTTTGGACAGGAGAGACCAGTGCTTGGAGAAGGACATTATGTTTGGGAGAGCAGAGCAAGAAGGCCCTGACAAGGTGAACTGACAGTGACTTAAGACTCATTGGGAGGATGCAACAGGACTGGGCAGTGTTTTTTTCTTTTGGGGGGGTAAGGGTGGTGCTTCATTCTGTTGTTAATAGGGTCTCTCCTTACAAGATTGCAAAAATAACAGGAACCAGGAATGTGAAAGCTCTTGCCCTCCGGCCGGCTGTATTGGAAAGATTATTTCCACCCCACTGACCTAGGAGGGGCAGTTGCCTTAGGGGCTTACACGAATGTGTCCTTGATAAAGATCGCTGCCCTAGATCAAGATCACTGTGCTGGGTGTAGCAAAGGCAGGCCTAGGGCCAATTTTGTAAGCTCGAACAATGTACATGTCCCAATCCTGGTCCTGTTCCTGCTTCTATTGTTCTACCTGCAACTGTGCTGTACAGATCTGCTGCCAGTCATGCTTTTGTGACAGTTCCCTTTGCTCTCCCATGAATGTTTTTTTAAAAAAATTTTTTTCTCCCATGTCCTTTTGAAATCTGTGAGTCCCAGCAAAAATCCTTGGACATCATCATGAGCTCGAGCTAACCATCTCCCCCACCTAGTTACTGTATCTCTGCCCTGTTTTAAGATTTAATATTCACCTGAATTTTTTTTTGAGATTTAGGGGCCTCTGTTGTACCCTAAAGCAGAACAGCACTTAATAGACTCCAGTCTAGTGTCAATAAAACTTGTATATGCTCTGGGAAACAAACAAAAAATCATGTGACTTAATTTATTGCGGAAAGCTGGCGTTATTGCGTGGAAGAGAACCCGCCCGATCTCTGAGGTAGGCTTGTACTTTATTGTTGTTAGGTGCTTTCCAGTCGGTTCCGACCCATAGCGACCCAATGAACAACAGATTTCCGACCCATAGCGACCCAATGAACAACAGAACGAAACACCACCTGAGGCACCGTCCTGTGCCATCCCCACAGCTCTTCCTGCTGACCCCATTGTTGCAGCCATTGTGTCCATCTATCTGAATTGGAGCCTTCTCTTTCGATGCACCTCAGCGTGACCAAGCATTTCCTTCTCTAGGGACCGATAGCTCCTGATAACATATCCCAAGTACATGAGCGATGTCCTGCCATCCTAAAGACCACTCTGGTTGTACTTCTTCCAGGAGAGATGCTTATTCTTTGGGCAGTCCGTGGTGCTTTCGATATTCTTTACCAGCACCACAGCAAAAATTATGTCTTAAATGTCGAATTCTCGAATGGAATTTGCAGTAGCTTTCTTAATATTAACATCCTCATTTGGCTGAGAGGCTCGGAGAGTCTGAGTCCTTTGGATAAGTTCGCAGAGAAATTGAGTGTTTCCCTCAGAATGTGTTTCCTAACCCGACTAATGCCGGTTCCGGGTGCCAGGGCTTTGGGGCTGCATTGGGCAAAGGGTCAAGAAAAGGGGAAGTTATCATGTGGTGCAATGTCCAGAGAGAGAACCCACGTGGGGACTGGAACCTGCAGAGTCAACTCCCAGTTTAGGGACAAGATGGAGAAACTCGGGTGGTGGTTGGCTTGGGAATTTGAAAGCCTGCTGAATAGGAGCCGGAGGGACTGCGGCTGCGCTGCGGTGTGCAGACCGGGTAAGCTTAACATGACTGCCACGTGCCCAGGGCCTATAGCCGCCGCCAGGGCGTGGAGCGCGCGGCGGGAACGGGTGGGGCCAGCGGCCCGGGGGCGGGGCCTAAGCAGCGAGCTGGGGGTGGGGCCTGGGCTCTTCGCCAAGCAACAGCTTCGACCAGCGCTGGCGCGCTCCCTGGGACTTCCCGCGCGCGCCACCTACTGCCTCCTGGGTCCCAGCCTGCGTCTCCTCCTCTCTCCCTAGCCGCCTTCCTCTTCTGCCCGACCTCAGCCTGTGCTCCTGCCGCCCTCGCTATGGCGACCCGCAGCCCCAGCGTCGTGGTGAGTAGCCTGACCCCCCAGCCCGGCTCCGGGCCCCGGCTCCCGCGGCGTCCCCCACCGTCGCTGCCGGCCCGGGTGCGCGGCTCCGCAGTGCGGGAGGGCCGGAGTGGCCCCGGGAACCCCGGGGGCGGCTTTGACGTCACTTGAGGGCGTCAAGGGTGGGGAATGGCGGGGTGAGTGGGGGCTCCCTCATCCTGAGAACCCCGGGAGCGAGGACGGCGTGGGGGAGGAGACGGTGGAAATGGCGTTTGGGTTGACATGTGCCACTTTAAGCATGCTGCGGCGGGGGAAGGGCTGGAGCCCTGGGCCAATTCGGGAATGATCTGGTGGGGTGGGGACTGTAGATTGGGGGTGAGGTCACCAGGGCTCTCCTGGAGAGGGCCTACCCAGGGATGTGAGCGCTTGATTTCCATGTAGCTTTGCAAATAGATAGAATCGCTGTTCTCTGTTGGGACTGCGCACCGCCCGGTTGCAGGCAGCCCTGGTAATGTGGTAACCATGTCTACCTGGCTTTCCCGTGGAGGAACCGCAGAAAGCGAGCAGGTCTTTTCCCTGAGCCAGGCCTGGGATTGAGATAATACTGGAATCCAGATTCTGTGCCTGCTGATGCTAGTGAGGACGAAAAGATTCGACTCTGGTCCTTCAAGGACATTTTAGACCATAACTGGTCTCCAACCTCATTGGGTGTTTTCTTGGCTTTGGACTTCTTCCTTGTCTCTTAAATGAGCCAAACTGCCCTCCACCCCCATCCCTCTCCCCTCTGGAGCCTTTGGATGCTGCTTGCTGAAATGGACAAATCCTTCACAATAAAAATCCCTCACCCTACTTATTGTAATTGCTTTAGCAGCTAGAGATGACCTGTTGATTGCCGTTCCCACTATTACTGGGATCTTACAGTGACCCCAGCTCACAGCTCAGGGCCTGGAATGTAGGCAGTTCTCATTAATGATGTCTTGAATGAACAAATTAAATAGGAAGGATTTGATTTCATACTGGTCCTTGTGACAAGGGAAAACAGTTTTGGAAATCTTCCTTGCTTGGGTTATTTACTGCCTGTGTGGCCAGGACAATTGACTTCTTTAGTCTTAAGGCAGTGGTTCTCAACCTTCCTAATGCTGCGACCCTTTAATACATTTCCTCATGTTGTAGTGACCACAACCCCCCAACGATAAAATTATTTTTCATTTCTACTTCATAACTCATTTTGCTATGAATTGGGCGACTCCCCAAAAGGTCGTGGCCCACAGGTTGAGAATGGCTGTCTTAAGGTTTCTTCTGTAAAACTGAAGTGTCAGCTTGCCTCCTGGAGTCCCTGGGCGGTGAGAAAGATTAGAGGTTAATACTCACCCAGAGGCTCTTGTGAAGAAGCACCTGGCAGCCTGCTTTTGGAAAAGTAGCCATTAAAAATTTCCAAAGTTCTGCTGGGGAGTCACCACCGTGAATCAGAATTGATTCCGTGCATCTGCGTTTATTTGTGTTTTTAAGTCACCACATGATATCAATGAAACACCCTGGCACCCTCCCTGATGGGAGCTACACTCCGGATGCATCCTTCATTTAGGCCTGGGTTTGGTGGTTAAGATCTTCCAGGTCTCCAGTGGATTGAACCCCAAGGATATTATCAACATGCCCTCAGGCACACCGTCTGGGAAGCCCTGGAGCTCAGACTCCTGTCTCCTTCTCTCTGAAAAGATAAGCTGGTTCTCAGCTGGCAGCTGGTGTTTTTGCGCAGTTTTGGAGGAAATTAAATAACAGGTCTGTGCACATTCAAATAGTTTAGAATTTTGGGGGTAGGATGCTGAGTTTCCTTTGAATATACAAATCTACATTATGCTTTTTGTTTGCAAATTCCTGTATCTTTTTCTTTCTTTCTTGATGAATTTCCTTCCATCATCTGGTCAGCTTCTTAGCCGGGACAACCTCTTCAAAATAATCCTAACTCTGGTGCTGGCCATTGTTCTAAGCCCTTTCTGTATATTGACTAGTCTTCTCTGCAGCGCAGAGAGATTATGCAATTTGAGGTTCAGCTAAACAATCCAGTTTTGCTAGGATTGGTACCAAAGTTATCTGATCCCCAGGGTCTGTCCATAGCCATGATACTTTAATAGTGACAATAAATCTCCAAACCCACCCATTTCCATCTAGTTGACTTCGACTCCTAGTGGTGACCTTGAAGGATAGGGTACAACTGCTCCTGCCATGGCTTCTACAGTCACGGAGGTGAAGGTTAACTTTGAGATAAATGTTTCCAACATGTTATCAGGAGAGACCAATCCCTGGGAAAGGATCATGTTTGGGAAAGTGGAGGGTGAGGGAAAAGGAAAAAAAAGGAGACCCCCTATCAGACAGATGAATTGACACAGTAGCTGCACCAATGAGCTCAAGGGAACAACTTGAGAGGATTGTCCATTTTGTCTTTATGAATTGGAATTCACTCAGTGACACCTAACACTATGTAATATAAATATCCTAAAGTTACGTGATCGAAACCCTGTGAGGAAGATGCTTCCTGGTGTGACCACAGAGACACAGTGAAGTCACTTGCCCATGATAATTTTTAATGAACTCAGCCCTAAGATCTGCCTGTAAAGCTGCCTGTAGGTCTCATGTTAAGCTGCCGGGGTAAATTTAGACACTTGAACTAACAAAAAGGCTGGATTTAGGCAAATTAATATGAAACATCAAGTGTACATTATAATGTCTTTTAAATTTTGGGATTGTGGTGCTAGAATTACAATTAGAACCCATACAAAATATTGTATAAAATATTCATGGGGAACAAAATACTGCATGATCTCTTTTTTGCCTTTTTGGTTTTTCCCACAATTTCTTAAGGCTCCCTTGTGCTAACTGCTCTTACGTAAATCTGGCCTGATCAATAATTTGCACAGAATTGATAATAAACCCAAAACTCACTGCCATGGACTCATAGCAACCCTATAGGACAGGGTAGAACTGCCCCTGTGGGTTTCCGAGACTGGAGCTCTTTGAGAGTAGAAAGCCTCCTCCTCCCTAGGAGCAGCTGTCCTTGCCATTATCAGTCAAACTACGTCATCAGGCATCCTGAATTGATACAAGATGTTCCCCCCTCCACACCCCCCAACAGGCTTTAGACTGCCCTTAGTCTGTAGATGGCCAAAATGTCTCCTTGGGCCTACCAGGAAATGAGCAGTTCCTTGGGAGGGTCCCACACTGGGTGGGTGCATCTTACTTGCCTTCTGTCCAGAGCTGGGACAGGAAATCCAGTGGCTGGAGGTGGGAAACAGAAGCCTGGACCAACCACGTCAGCAGACTCTTGGAATTTACTTTCACTTTGTTGATGAAAACCTTTAATACACAGAAATACATGTGGTCCCCTGGTTATGAATGTAATCCATTTTAAAAAAACTTTTTGTTGTGGTTTGGGTGAAAGTATAACAGCAAATTGGCTTTCCATTCAATAGTTCCTTTACGTTTTCTTTTTGACACCAATTGCTTCCCACTTCTTCCCCGGGGTGATCAGTTCTAGCCTCCCTTCTCTCCTAATTCCTTCCTGCCATAGGAGCTTCAGCCTAGGCAAAAGTGGCCCTGTGATTCCCCATAATCCTAGAGGCAGGTACTGGACTAAGTCTCTTCCTGTCCCATGAAGAGATGCTAAAGCGGTGTGAGTATGCTCTTTCACCCTTCTGACCCATTTGCCCCGAGCAGCTACTGGGGCAAATGGTGAGTCTGTAACTCCTGTGTACACAAGGACCCGGGTTTACATGCCACCAAGATGGTGGAATGGTCAAGATGGCAGCTTTTCTTTCTTGTACTAGGTCTTTAACCCTGAGAAGGGAGGACAGGCACCTCAGATATGTATGTTGTTGATTTGTAAAATCAGAAGAGGATGCTGTTAGTTGTGGTCCAGTTGGCCCTGACCTGCTACCAATTTATCTTCCCTGTTAGGCACATCTGACTCAGTTATGAACTCAGATGCCCTGAGTTATGAGGTATTAGCCTTCAGGGATGACACATCTGCTTTGATGGTTTTTTTGAGAGTTTTAAGGGTTCTGAAAATAAAAGGTAAGAATAAACCATTTGGCAATATCCATCCCTTCCTGGAAGCCTGGCTGATGACTGGCAATAAAGTCCACTCTGTTTCATTTTACACGGCACACCGTGTAGTTCGTGCGGCTCGGTTTAAGGCTCACTTCTGTTGAGTCTGCTTGGCCCTAAAAACTGCCCATAGGTAATTGGCACAATCCTAGTCCCGGATGATGAATTGATGTTGCAAGTATTGGTTAAAGTCCTTGTCTACTATAATTTCTGATGCCTTGTCCTCATAATTAGACATTTTGTGTAAACCACAAAAGTGCTCATGCATGAGAGTCACACAATTAAGAACGGGTAGTGCCGGTTTAAGGTGCCCTGGTGGCGGAGTGGTTATGAGTTGGCCTGTGATTTGCAAGGTCAGAAATTCAAAATCACCTGTCACTTGCCAGAGCTTTCGACTCCTCTTGGCAGTTACACTCTGAGAAACCCACAGGCACAGTCTCCCCTCCCCCTCCCACAGAGTGGCTCTGAGTCAGCCTTGACTCCATAGCGGTGGGTTCTGAGTGCCTGTTTTACTCAAAACCACCAGCGTTCTTTCCTCGATAAAAAGTAGAGCAGAAAGGAGGGTTGCCCAGGAACCTTGCGTAGTGATCAAGGGAAACTAGGCTGCCAGAGCTATGTAGGAGAGCGCCAAGGAGATACAGTCAGATTTCCAAACTGTCAGAGCACATGGTAACGAAGAACTAGCCTAAGCCAAGGAGCCCTGGTGGTTTAGTGATGTGTTGGACTACTAATTGCACGGTCAGCAGTTTGAACACACCAGCTGCTCTGTGGAAGTGAAAGATGATGCTTTCTGCTCTCCAGAGTTACAGGAGCACTTTGACCCTGCCCTGGAGAGTCTCCGTGAGTCTGAGTTGACTTACCCGGCAGGAAGTGATGGCTAAACTGCCTCTTGGTTTCCTGTGCAACCAATTTTGGAGAGAAAACCATATGCTCATTGGTTTACCACTTCCAGCCCTTCCAAGCCCCAAAATAACAGTACCCAAACTCGTTGCTGTTATTGATTCTGACTCACGTAATGACCCTATGAAACAACTGCCCCATAGCACTTCTAAGGTTGCAGTATTATGCAAGCTGACTGCCAGGTCCTTCTTCAGAGCGGCTGGTAGGCTCCGACTGCTGACCTTTCAGTTAGCAGCTGACTGCTTAACCACTGTGCTACCAGGCCACTCAGGAATTCTCAACTAGTTTGGGGTTCCCGTCTACTCCCAACAAAACACTCAACAAGCAACTGATTCAATGTAAGGGCAGGAATCTGCATTCCTGTGGGAATTGGGACCCTGCTAACTTCTGTGCTAATGCAGTGTCACCTCCCAAGAGGGAGCCCTGGGTGCTGGGTCACCTTGGGCTCCAGCTTTATCTCCCACGCATATGTAACTGCACTTGATAGAGAATTCACTAATCGAAGTAGAAGCAGCTCCATGACCAGATTTACTCTGCTGTTTAGTGAGCTGTATGCCCTCACAAGCGTTCAGAGGGCATTCCCCCATCAAGCCTTACTAAGATAGATAGAGGCTGGGTGAATTTTTATGCAATTGAATATAGTGCAATCTCCAACCCCTCAAAGCCTTCTTATCAAAACAAGTCCCTGGGTTAATTAATTCACCTCCTAAGCAAAACTCACTGCCATCCAGTTGCTTTTGACTTCTGGTGGCCCTTTAAGACAGGGTAGAACTGCCTGCTCCCTTGGATTTCTAAGGCTGGGACTGTACTGAAGGAGGAGACAGCCTCAACTTGCTCCATCAGAGCAGCTGGGTGGGGGGGTGGGGTGGTAAGGGGGCTTCAACTGCCAGCCTTGTGATTAGCGGCCTACTGCTTAATTTGCTGTGTCACCAGGGCTCCATCCATATCAGATATGGTTAATTAAACTGAAATGCTTGAAGGCTACCAAATGTATTTCCGTCTAGCACTGGTTGAAATGGAAGCTATTGAACCTGGTTACTAAACTGCTTTGGGATGATTTAAGGCTCAGGTTCCTATTTCTTGAGTTTTATCTCCCTTTATATTCCAGATAAGCTTTGAGGTCAAAGTTTGAGTGCACTTTTTTTTTCCTTTTGTAATGTTATCCATAATTTAGACTTTCAACCTTTTTTTTAAACTGCAGCTTAGCACTCTGTCTTATGGATTTTCCCTCTGGTATGTGATGTCATCTACTAGGCTGTAAGCTCTTTATGACAAGAGGAGCCCTGTAAAGAGTCACAGTCTCAGAAACCCATAGGGGGAGTTCTACCTTCCCCTCGAGGGTCGCCGTGAGTTGAAATCGACTCCCGGCAGTGAGCTAGGTTTTTGGTTGAAGGTTTTTAATGCTGCTTCTGTCAAATTGATCTGATTTCCCTTATGTATGGCCTAGCATGTACACAGTATTTTAAGTATTATTAATAAGATTACAAATTCTGAGTAAGTAATGTCCTTGCTATTTTAAAATGAAGAGTCTAATGTTTGATCGTTACATAGGAAGTAAGAGGATTTGGACTTTGCTCATGAAAAATTGGAGAAAGTGGATGTTGAATTGAACGGCCCATTTCATTTGCCTTGGTATTATGCTGCATTTGTAACATTCACAAGTAGATGTCAGCACATCCACGGAAGGTACTGACCCCTCATTGCCCATCTGACAACTATCCACCCCTGGCCAATCTTGGGGTTCTTATGAGGATGCCCTCCACAGATGTTCCCCTACTATGTAGTGAACGAAGTTGTGAGTTCATGCCTGAAGAACTGTAATAGATGCACATTTAGTGAATTTCTGCTTTTGCCTTGCTAACATGGTTTTTAAGCTTGGAATACAACACACCAACCCTTGGCCAAGAAATATGCCGAGATCTAATAGTTTCGACTTTGGAAAGTGACTTTGGGGTTTGGGTACAGTTGGGTTCCAGTGTGTGGGCACATTGCTACAGGTCTAGCTTGCATGTATGGAATGAACTCCGCAGAATTCATGTGGTCTTTGAGATGGACGTGGGTCTTGCCCATCTTAGACGGCCTGCGTTCAGACAGTTTTGCAGGCGCAAAACCGTGTCTAAAGCTTAAAACTAATTACCATCTAGTAGATGCCAATTCATAGCGACTGTCTAGGCTAGGGTAGAAGTGCCCCTGTCTGTGGGTTTCGGGGACTGGACTATTTGTGGGTGTAGGAAGTCCCGCCCCTTCTTTTCCTGAGGAATGGTTGGTGGTTTCAAACTTGCAGCCCACAAGTAACCACTATGCCACCAGGGCTCCTGGCAAGTCCAGGGTAGAACCTAACTTACACTTGCGGCAGGAACTGTAACAGGTAGGAAAAGGTGGATAAGCCTCAAGGAAGTTATTTTTGGCATTCTGGTTCATCTGGATGTTAAAGCCATAGGAAACGGTGCATTTTCAGAGCAGATACGTTCTGATGAGCCCAGCAGGAGTGTTTTTCCTGCCTCTTTACAGCATTTGTGGGAGAAAGATGAGGCGCTCTACTTTTACAGAGCTAATAATCATGGAAACCCGCAGGGGGTTCTACCCTGGCATGTAGGGGCACTATGAGGTGAATTGACTCGATGGCAGTGAGTTTGAATTTACAGGATCTAAAGGGGCCTTGGTGGCATAGTGGTTACACGTTGGGCTAACTGCAAGGTCAGCATTTAGAAATCAAGAGTGTCTCTGTGAGAGAAAGACAAGGCTTTTTGTTTTTTCCCTATAAAGATTGTATATCCTTGGCAACCCACAAGGGGCAGTTTTACCTTGTTTTACAGGGTCACTATGAGTCAGAAGCAATACAGTGCTTTTACAGAATCTGGCAAAGTAATTGTCTTTTTCTAGAACTTGAACTAGATTTAAACTTATGCTTTTTCACAGATTGTTATGAACTATTCTTGTTAATATTAAATATGTTCTATTAGAGCATGCCCCTTGTTAGAACCTGGCACTGTCTCTCCCATCCCTGGGAATTTTTTTGGTCTGCTTATGAAAGTGGTTCATGTTAGTGTAAAACCAAATCAACCATAGCATGTAGGTGGTGATGCATCTTGCTTGCCATAGATGCTCATTGTTTGATCTGTATCTCCAGGCTGATTCCTTCCTACCGTCTCATTAAAAAAAAATAAAAGTCCACTGCAAAGCATGGGGCAAAGGTACAGATCATTACAATTCTGTTTCTCTCTCTGTCTGGACAGTGAAACCTCAGGTTGTTTGAGACACAGGGAGGAAGCCCAGGTGCGACAGGCACACAGGTAGTGGTAGCCTGCTGCACGCAGAGAACAAGGCCCTGGACTCCAGGGGCTTTGAGATCCTCACATAGCACCGTTGAGCTGGATTTTTTATGATGGTGGCGGTAGTGGTGTTCCAAGGAGCCCTGGTATAGTGCTTACGTATTGGGCTGCTAACCTCAAGATCAGCCATTCAAAACTACCAGCTGCTCCATGGGAGAAAGATGAGGCTTTCTACTCCCAGAAAGAATTACAGGTGCAGAAACGCACAGGGCAGTTTGATTCTGTCCTACAGGGTCACTATAAGTCAGGTGACTCAATGGCAGTGAGTTTAGTGGACTTTGGCTGTTGTTGCTATTGTTTCGGTGGCTTCCAAAATCCTTGTTTAAATATTGCAAAGGATATCATTTTTAGCATATCATGTTTCTCAAGTCCATCCAACTGGTATAGCATGCATTTCAGTGTTTCCTGTGCAAATGCAATGTGATGTGCTATCAATGACCATCTCACTTGAAAACCCAAAAAACCTCACACAAGGCCAAACATATTTTCTAATAAAGGCAATTGTAGCTTTTAAATGTAATATATAGAAACTCCTTGAAGAAAATCTGACATATATTGCAAATATTATGAGTGAAATACCTGAACAAACAAACTCATTGCCCTCGGGTTGATTGCTACTCATAGCAACCTCATAGGATAGAGTAGAACTGTCCCTGTGGCTTTCAGAGACTGTCAATCTTTACAAAAGGGGGAATCAATCACAAGGATAAACCTATAACCCCCTCCCAAGGGGACGAACAACAGAAAAGTGGGTGAGGGGCAATGGAGGACGATGTAAGCTATGAAAATAATCATCTATAACTTATCAAGGTTTGTGAGGGAAGGTGGGGGGAGGGAGGAGGAGGAAATGGGGGAGCTGATATCAGGGGCTCAAGTAGGAAGAGAATGCTTTGAAAATGATGATGGCAGCATATGGGCAAATGTGCTTGACACACTGGATGAATGTATTGTGATAAGAGATGTAAGAACCCCCTCCCCGCCAAAAGTATTTATTTAAAAATATCATTACAAAACTAGAATGTCTCCTCTTTCTCCCATGGAGCAGCTGGGGATTTCGAGCTGCTGAGTCCAGTAGGTAACCCGATGTCACCAAATGCCACCCAACTACCATTGAGTCAATTCCTACTCAAAGTGACCCTACAGGGCAGAATCGAAGTGCCCCTCTGAGATTCTGAGACTATACCTCAGTTTATAACAAGTGAAAAGCCTCATCTCGCTGCTGAGGAAAGGCTGGTGGTTTTGAACTGCTGACCTGGTGGTTAACAGCCTCAATGTAACCACTATGCCACCAGGGCTCTTTTAATATAATTCCCGTCTCCACAGTAACAGCTTTTATGGCTACGCACTTTTAGTGTTTTTACAATTATAGTTAATGTACCCAGTCACCTATGTTACCACACCTTCAGTGTTTTCCACAGGAGTCAATTTTTGGTGCCAGGGATGAGATCTCAAGACAATACTAGGGCATCCTCAGTTAGCTAGGAAGGCACAGCGTGAGTTGATATGGCAGTCCCAGACTTGAAAGACTTTGAGTCTCTTAAAGCTCACTTAGCTTTTGGGGGCTAATTTTTTCACCCCTCTACTGTAAGATGAGGCAGGCTTTGGGGAATGGGGCGCAGCAGTTTCTCTGAAAAGTTCAGTGTGCTATTTTAACGTAGCTGACAGTGTCCTGTAAACAACTTTTAATGAAAACTGTGCCACATTTGGCCTAGTTGCTTTTTAAAAAAAATTTATTGGGGGCTTGTACAACTTTTATCACAATCCATACATACATCCATTGTCTCAAGCACATTTGTGCATTTATTGCCATTAATCAACATTTTCAAAACATTTTCTTTCTACTTGAGCCCTTGGTATCGGCTGCTCATTTTCCCCTCCCTACCCCACCCTCCCTCAATAACCCTTGATAATTCATAAATTATTATTGTTTTGTCATGTTTTACACTGTCCAACGTCTCCCTTCACCCATTTTTCTGTTGTCCGTTCCCCCAGGGAGGGGTTATATGTATATCCTTGTGATCGGTTTTCCCTTTCCTGCCCCACCTTCCCCTTCCCCTCCTGATATTGCTACTCTCCTTATTAGTCCTAAAGGGTTTAACTGCCCTGGATTTCCTGTGTTTTCAGTTTTTAAAAATCATTTTACTGGGGGCACGTACAATGTAGCTTAGCTAGTAACTTGCTTCTTTGCTGGCCCAGAGGAAGTCTCATGTGCATTCTGAACGGTTCATCTGGAAAATAGAACCCAACGGCAAAAGGTGTTGCTACCCTCTCATACCTAATTGTTATGTCCAGACCGGTCTTGAAATGATTCTCTTTCTTTTTTCAGATCAGTGACAATGAGCCAGGCTATGACCTAGATTTATTTTGCATCCCTAATCATTACGTGGAGGATTTGGAAAAGGTGTTTATTCCTCATGGACTAATTATGGACAGGTTAGTAAGATCTTAAGTTGCTTGCTTTTTAAAAAAATGTTTTGTTCTCTTAAATTGGAACTGTTTTTGAGTTAATATATGGACAGGCACTAGGCCAGCTTGTTAAAGAAGAGATGATTTCTTAATTTTTAAGCCCTCCTAACAAGTAAAAAAAAAGCCTTGCTAAAATAACCATTAGACGTCATGATGCAGTGGGCCTCTGTAGGGAACCAAATAAAATAAATATTGAAGGGACAAGGGCAGAATGAACTTTGGTTCCAAAGGCTTTGATTTCTTAACCTGAAAAAAAGATTTGAACTTCCCTGGGGCTGCATCCCATGCAGGCAGGCACGATGGGATTGCTTTGGAGTGTTATCACTCGCGCCTAACTTAAAAGAAAGATTCCCCTCATGGATTCATGGAATGTATGAAGTGCAGTGCCTTGCTTGTCTGGCAATCTTGCTTTGTCGACTTCAAATTATAATATCGGTCTGTGTCCAATACTCTTTCACCTCCTGTACAGGTGCACTTGCAGCTGCCGGCTCTGCTGGGAGCAGGTGCAGTCCATTCCTTTGTAGCTGTCACTCGGGCAAGGAAAGGCTGCAGGCCTTGTCACAGATTTAAAAGCTGCACAGGCAGCAAGTGAAAGGCGCTTATGATTAATGGGCTGCCAGTAGGGGTTGCTTCAACCCTTTCAAAGCTAGGGCAGCTTGAGATGACATTAAACAACCAGAGAACAGGTTGTTCGAAAGCCGCTGCCCTCAGTAACCTCTGGCCTGCTGACTCACATGGGCACGGACAGGCGTAATTGCTCCAAAATGGATTATGAGCCTCCATGTGAGCACATCTGGAACTACCTCGTGTATCTTAATGACTGCACAGCAGACCCATTTGTGGATGTTCCCTAGGTGACTTAACCGGCCCCTTAGTGATGGGCACTCACCATTTCCCGTGACTACACTCAGACCACAATCAAAGGAGCATCCACGCACATGTTTGGACATGTGTTTGACTTCATTGGGGCTGCAATTGGATGTTTTGATACTGGCAAATTTCCCCCGCTAACTCTTTTGCCAGTTGAGGCTCCTAATGATATGTGGGAGTCTTCCTTTTCTTCCCAGCCTCTTCCAATAAACATGGATGATCTGAGAAAGGTCACTTCCACTGAATTTCTCAAGCTAATAGGTGAAAGTAGCCTCTTGTTTTATTTTGCATTTAAATGTTTTATGATGAGCGCTACCCTGAATCTGGAGTTGAAAGACTTCTGGTTTTTATCCTTGGTCTCTTAAGCGTGCCTGTATACTACACCACAGGGAATTTTAAAAGATGCGCCTTTTGTGGAAGCTTACTGCCAAATGGGATGTTGGCTATGAAGTGCACATATAAGAAAATTTCTAGTAAATTCTTGATTTGGTTTGCACAGAACTGAACGACTTGCTCGAGACGTGATGAAGGAGATGGGAGGCCATCATATCGTGGCGCTCTGCGTGCTCAAAGGGGGCTATAAATTCTTTGCTGACCTGCTGGATTACATCAAAGCACTGAACAGAAATAGTGATAGATCCATTCCTATGACTGTAGATTTTATCAGACTGAAAAGCTACTGCGTAAGTATATTTAATCCTACATGCTTTAAAAAGCACTATACAAATTCACGACTATAGTTTTCCTGTATGTTCTTTGAAGCTCAGCAGATTAGTTAGAGGTCCCGCTCATTTTTTGGGGGGGGAGGGGGGGAACGACTATTATTTATTTTGATCATTTTATTAGGGACTCATACAACTCTTATCACAATCCATACCTACATCTATTGTGTAAAGGACATTTGTACATTCATTGCCCTCAGCATTCTCAAAACATTTGATCTCCGCCTAATCCTCTGGCATCAGCTCCTCATTTTTCCTCTCCCCCACGCACCCCCTTCCCTCATGAGCCCTTTATAATTTATGAAGTATTATTTTGTCATACCTTGCCCTGTCTGACATCTCCCTTTACCCACTTTGCTGTTGTCCGTCCCCCAGGGAGGAGGTCACATGTAGATCCTTGTAATCAGTTTCCCCTTTCCAACCCACCCTTCCTCTACCCTCCGGTTATCGCCATTCTCACCACTGATCTTGAAGGGATCACTCGCCCTGGATTCCCTGCATTTCCAGTTCCTATCTGTACCAGTGTACATCCTCTGGTCTAGCCAGATTTGTAAGGTAGAATTGGGATCATGATAGTCGGGGAGGAGGAAGCATTTAGGAACTAGAGGAAAGTTGTATGTCTCATCATTGCTACATCGCACCCTGACTCCCTCGTCTCTTCCCCGAGACCCTTCTGTAAGGGGATGTCCAATGGCCTACAAATGGGCTTTGGGTCTCTACTCTGTACTCACCACCTCATTCTCTATGATATGACTTTTTGTTCTGATGATGCCTGATACCTGATTCCTTCGATACCGCGTGATCGCACAGGCCGGTGTGCTTCTTCCATGTGGGCTTTGTTGCTTCTGAGCTAGAAGGCTGTTTGTTTACACTCAAGCCTTTAAGACCCCAGATGCTATATCTTTTGATAGCTGGGCACCATCAGCTTTCTTCACCACATGTGCTTATTCACCCGCTTTGTCTTCAGCGGTTGTGTCGTATCATAGAATGCCAATTTAATAGAAGAAAGTATTCTTGCATTGAGGGAGTACTTGAGTGGAGGCCCAATGTCCTTCTGCCACTTTAATATTAAACCTATAAATATAAGCACATAGATAGATCTATTTCCCCATCCTCATGTATAAATATATTTGCATATGTACATGTCTTTATCTAGACTTCTGTAAATGCCCTTTGCCCCCTAGCTCTTTCCTCTATTTCCTTTGACTTTCCTCCTGTCCCACTATCATGCTCAGCCTTCATTTGGGTTTCAGCAATTCCTCTCGGTTACATTACCCTTGATCATGCCCTACCAGGCCTGCCACACCCTCCTTACCACCGATTTGGATCATTTGTTGTTCCCTTGTCCCTGGGTTTGTTACCACCATTACCTTTCCCCCCACCTCCCCATCTCCCATGTCTCCCCCGAACTGTGGATCCCATTGGATCCCATTGTTTTCTCCTCCTGATTGTTCCTCAAGCCTATCTTATTTAGACAGACCTGCAGAGATAATAACATGCACAAAAACAAGACAGCAAAACCAAGCAACAATAGACAACAAAACAACAAGAAAGCAATGACAGAGACCAAAACACAACAAGAAAGAAAAGCTTGTAGTTAGTTCAAGGACTGTTTGTTGGCCTTTAGGAGTGTTTTCCAGTCCAGTCTGTTGGGGCACCATTCCCTGGCTGGCCCACCTTCAGCATTCCCGGGGGACCTCGCCACTGCATTTCCTTGCTGTTCTGTTGCACCCCCTTAGTGTTTTGCCTCAGGTGGCGCCCTCTCACTTGACAGTGAGATTGTTGACATTGTAACATGCACAAGTAGAAGAGAATATTGTCTTTTGCAAACAAGTCCTCTTGGAGGCTGTATATTTTTAAAATTTATTTTACTTTGTCCTGTTTGCCTGGGGAAGGTCCTTTTGTTGATGCTACTTCCCAGTGGAACTATCCTCTCGGAAGCCAGATTGGTTCTGTAGGGATTCAGAAGGAATTTGTAGCTGTGCCTCCAAGTCCAGTGTAACTCCTAACAACCATACGTACCACAGAGGGAAATATTGCCCAGTCCCGTGCCACTTTCACGGTTGTCCTGTTTGAGCCCATTGTTGCAGACACCACGCCTTATGGACTGTTTCCCTGACCTTGTGCGCCATCAAACATGCCGCCCTTCTCCAGCAACTGAAGCCACCTCTTAACTGTACTTTTTTCAAGATAGATTTTTTGTATTCCTGGTTGTATGAGGGGATTTCAGTATTCTTTACCAATAATATAGTTCAAAATGCATCAATCTTCCTTTGATCTTCCATATTCATTGTCCAACATTCCTGTGCATAAGAAGCGATTGAAAACACCATGGCTTTGGATCAGGTGCACCTCAGTCCTCAGAGTAACGTCTTTGCTCATTTTTAGGTAGGGCTGTTAAGTAAGCTGAGCCAACAAGACATTTCCAAACAGCCCAAATGGGGCATGTCACCACAATGAAGACGCCACTGTTTCTTAAGCAGTCTTATGGACATAGTATTCGCGTATCATACAATTCAATAGTTAAGTCATATTAAAAAGAGTTGTATAGTCATCAGCACACTCAATTATAGACCATTTTTTCTTGTATTCATTGTTATTAATTTTCCATTTCTTCCCCATCATCCCTTCAACCATTAATCCAGGTACTGTTTAGATTTACCTATCTTGCATTTCACATACAGAAAAACATAAACCTCCTCCAAATCCAAACAACAAAACCTCACTTGAAAGCAGAAAACATTAAAAAATTAGAACATGGAACTGATTGTTGTGGTAGCTGAATCCACACTTGTTTCTCCCCCACTTTTTAAAAATTGAAGCGGGAGGGAGGGGGGAGGAAAAAAAAAGAAAAAAAATTGAAGCAATTTAAAAATGGGTAAAAGGGGAGATCAAATAATAAAGTATCATATTTTAACCTCCTAACTATTCCATAATTGTCCAATCTGAAAATAAAGCGATTCCAGTTCCTTGGCTATGGTCCGAAGGAGTTCTCCAGAGGCTTAATCTGCCTGTGGACCCTGCAAGTGGATTTTGGCTTCAGTTGTCCTCCATGGACCTTTGCAGACCTGGTGTTCACAGTTTGCCCCGATGCCATTCCCTCCTTCAGATAGGGATTTTAATATTTACAGTCCTGCGGAAACCACTTTTTGACATGCCCGTAACTGTCACAGTATGTTCTGTGAAACAACGCTCTACTTTTTCATCTAGATTCTTTAATTCATTTGACTAGCCACACAGAACTCAACAGACAAGAGTCATGAGGAAAAGCCTTATTAAGGAAGTTAACAGGTTGTGAAGCAGGTAAGAAATGCTCAGGATATAGCTGTTACGAGGACATGTTAGAGTTCTTTCAGGGCTGCGAGTCAATGTCCAAAGGGTATATTACCACCGCGTGGTAAACTTCCACCTGAAGGCCTTCATCTCAAGCTCCTAGGGTCAGCAAACCCAGCTCTCTGAATTAAATGCACAGAGGCACCCCCACTGCAGTTAGCATCAGCCAGAAAGAAGACACTCAGCTCAACCCCAGTGGGTCAGTAAGTCCAGCCCCCCACCCCAATTAGGTGTCCAGGGGCACCTCACTCTACAAGCCAGCCTCCTGCCGCAAAGTACGCAGCTTTACTTGCTCCATGGGTTTGGAAGTCCAAAGTACGCAGTTTTACTTGCTCCACGGCTTAGGAAGTCCACCGCACTCTCTTAAGCTCTGACTCCTGCCTCTGCTGATGCACCTCTGATGTTAACACTATCTTCTGGATCCAGGAGCTTCGCTGCACAGGGATCTCAGGGATCAAAGATGTGCTTCATTCCTGACTCTTGCTGGTAGTGAGGTTCCCTTCTATGTCTCCAAGGGCTTATTTTATATCCAGCACAATGGCAATCACAACATAGTCTTTTAGCAATTACTTAAAGTGTGTGTCTCCCTGACCCCTCCCCCACTTACCCTGACCCATGCAGGGAAAGGTCCTTTGGTGGGAGTTATAGAGCCTCTGGCCAGAAGAGCCACACTACAGCATACTTTACTGCCCCTGCACACAGGAACTCAAAATTCTCCTGAGTGTCGCCACAGTAAGCAAATTTGACACTGTGGGATGAGACACAAAAGGAGAGCTTTACACCGAGTTTCATCATCCAGTTTCTTTGATGATGTGACTGGTGCTTATTCATTTTGGGAGTCTTGGGAGTTGCTGTTGTCTTTAAAAGCTGGACTTCTAACCCCTTTTTGAACATCACTGTAAAACTCTAGCCTTTGTTGTGACTGAATCGGGATTTTTAACCATTTTTAACTTCTGTCCTCACATTTTTGTTGTGAATATGACTATTTATGTACCTTTCCCTTTGGGCTTTGCTCTTTGCAGTAATCATCTATTTGAATGACCCCGACACATTTTCCTCAGCCATGTGGCTGATTGAGTAACATTTTAAATATCATCTCAGTCATTTCCCTACCCTTTGAGAAAACATTCTGCCCCAAACACCATGCAGTTTCTTCATATTTAGAAGCTCCTCTTAACTTGGCAAAGTCTTGTTTGCATTAGAGAATTGTCAACAAAGATTAGAGAATGCTTATGCAATTAAAAAAATGTATCTTTGTGCTGGCATAGACTAGGACTTAATTCCCAGCACTGTTGACCAAACTACTGGCCTTTTATGTATTGTTGCTTAGACTTGAAATGCTTACTCAAGCTTCCATGGTATAATTGCTCTCTTTGGTCTTACACATATACCCCATGAGCCTGGATTCTTTACGATTCATAGAGTTCATGCCTCTGGACTTAGCAGAATATTCTTTCTCTGAGAAGCAAAAGAAACTAGTTTTAAAAAAGGACTAGAGGGGACTTTAATATATTTTCTACAAAGTTATTTTGTGGTTATAAACAACTTGGGAATGCTGGAGACACTTTTGCAAGCATGAGCTATGTATGATTTAAAAAAAATCATTCTGTTGGGTGCTCTTATCACAATCCATCCATCCATCCATTGTGTGAAGCATATTTGTACAGATGTTGCCATCATCATTTCCAAAACATTTTCTTTCTACTTGAACCCTTGGTATCAGCTCCTCATTTTTTTCTACTTCCCTCATGACCCTTTGATAATTTATAAATTATTATTTCTTCATGTATGATTTTAGGTTAGTGTTCATCAAGGGGAAAAACTAAAAGAATCGGTGTATTTTATTTGCACAGCTGTAGCTTTAAATGCGAAACAACAGAAACTGGACATTATTTATTTGAGGTAACATTTCTCCCCCAACTTAATTCTTGTGGAAGGTACGCAAACACATATAAAAGCAGGTTGCTTACTTTGAACTGTCCGATGAGAATTTAAATGACCTCCAGCATCAGAAATAACACATAATAGTCAACTATAAACGCTGATCTGGAGCATTGCGAGACCGTGAAGTACAGGTTCATTGTACTGAAGTAAGAGAGGCGCCACAAATGATTAGGAAATGTCCCCAGAAAAATAAAGAGCACAAGTGTCCGTACAACCCCAAACTTCAATTATTTTAAAGAACCCTGCCATCATCTCCACAATCAAGCTGAGAACAGTGGAGGGCATCACTCTATTACTCTGGGCTGAGCGCTGCTCAGGAGTTGTAGCGGGCAGGCAGGTGGCAGTGGCAACGTGAGCCTGCTTCCTCTTCATCTCGGGCTTCAGGCTCTGCGGATGGCAGTCATGCGCAGGTAGGGCCTGTGCTTGTTTTTGGCGGGATCATGTGGTTGCTGCTGCTATGTCTGATCCTGGCACTCTTGTTCCTGGCGGCCCGCATGTGGGAGGTGGCCAACCTCCGCTGGCTTGATCTGGCGGTGCTTCGGGACCACCCCAACCCCTCTGGCCATCAGCGGCCTCCTCGGACCCCCGGCCTGGTGGGTGGGGGTAGAATCAGCCCGTTGTAGCGGACAGAGCTGCGAGCTTTGAGGGGTGGGGGCTGGAGCATTTCCGCAGGACCTAATAGATAAGTGGTTCTCAATCTGTGGGTCACGACCCCTTTGGGGGTGTGTCAAATGACCCTTTCACAGGGGTCGCCTAAGACCATCGGGAAACATAAATATTTCACAATATATAGTTACATATTGTTTTTTTCTTTTTTTTTTACATTTTATTAGGGGCTCATACAACTGTAATCACAATCCACACATATACATACATCAATTCTATAAAGCACATCCGTACATTCTTTGCCCTAATCACTTTCAAAGCATTTGCTCTCCACTTAAACATTGTTTTTAGCAATGAAAATAATGTTCATGTTGGGGGGGTTCACCACCACATGAGGAGCTGTATGAAAGGGTTGCAGCGTTAGGAAGATGGAGAACCACTGGTCTAGATATTGCGGGTGCGTGGACATGGCACCGGGGCCTCCTGTCCGTGTGGCGGCTAGCAGTGGTAAGAAAGGACAGTTCCGTGGTTTGAATCCAGGCCTGTCCAGTGCAGTTCAGAAGCCAGAGCCTCACTCTGGAAAAGCCTGTAACTGACCGACCAGGAGGCTTTATTCAGTGGTTGGCAAACTGAGGCTCGGGAGCCGCATGCAGTTCTTTCACGATCGAGAAAATTGTCAAGGATATGATTCAGATATTGGTAATTTCATTTGCTTGTAGAAGTATACGTCTGGCTCTTGAATACGTTTTACACGGTTTCGAGGGACAAGATTGGCTCTTGCATCTCAAGGGTGCTGACCCTGCTCTAATTTGTGCTCCCTCCTTGTGACAATTCCTCCCGCTCCGAACGCTACCCAGGGAGAATGCCAGTCCGCAGCCATGGGAGCCTTCCTCTGTTGCAGGCAAGTTCTAGGAAGCTCGGAACTAAGCCTTGGGCTGGACCGTGGTGCGATTAGATTAGGCTCTCAGGTTGACACAGCACAGCTGCAAATCATAGGTAAACTTGCATGTGAAAAAGTCCCTCTTTGGTTGAGCATATGAAGAGTGTGGGAAATATTGACAGTTGCTTAACCCAGACAACCTCTGCCATCGAGTTCTTTCCGACTCCCTGATTAGAGTTTGTAAGGCTGTAAATCACAGGTTTTCCAAATGATTTGGCCTAGCACTCCCTTTTTAGGGGAAACAATGACTCAGCACCTGCCAGACAAATAAAACCCCTGTACTACCGAACATAATCCCGGATAACGTGTTCTCACTGGCATCCGGTGGATTGCTGGCTCATAGTGACAGGATAGAACAGGCTTGATCTGCCCCCCGTGGGTTTTCGTAACGACTCCAGGAACAGCCTTGGAGCCATGGGTGGCTTCACACTGCTAACCTTGTGGTTAATAGCCTAGGGAGTAACCTCTGTGGCCCCGGGGCTGTGTCTCTTAACTAGAGATTCCAGCCTGCCCTTTCCTGTGTGTCTCCTAGTGTTGAGTCAGTACGCTTTGAGGTATTCAGTTTTTCCCAGAAGCCTTCAGTGCAGGTGTCCTGCTTGTTGTTGACACAAACTTAGCTCCCAGGATTCTGTGCACCATGTACACTAAAAGCCAGGACATGGCCCCTGCCTTTCTCCTGCTCATTGAATTGAGGCCATAGATGGAGGTGGTGAGAAAATGCCATTCGGTATCAATTGTCAGGAATGAGGATGTGTGTGGTATAAGGAAACTGAGTTTGGGGCAAAAGTGCACTCTGTAGCCCTATCTGGTGATAGGGTTTCCTCGTGACCATAGTCCAGCAGTTCGCAATGACCCTTTCACAGAGGTCGCCTAAGACCATTGGAAAACACATTTCATTTATTTGCCATTAGAAATAAATATTTCACAATATATAAGTACATATTGTTTTGTGATGAATCAATATGCTTTGATTATGTTCAATTTGTAAAAATGGAAATACATCTTGCATATCAGATATTTACATGACAATTCATAACAGTAGCAAAATTACACTTATGAAATAGTAACAAAAATCATTTGATGGTTAGGGGGGGGTCACCACAACATGAGGAACTGTGAAAGGGTCGCGCCATTAGGAAGGTTGAGAACCATTGCCCTAGTCCCTGTTGGGCTGCAGAGGCTCTAGGGAAGAAGCCTGAGTCCTAGAACGTTAGTGTGATCCTCTGACATCACAGATTCCATAAAGGATGGAGGGAATCAAGTAATTCACCTAATGAATGCATGTTAATAACTTATTGTATGCCAGGTATTCTCTTTAGTCTTGAAAGGGGGTTTTACTAAATAGGCTTGTTTGATCAAATGAGACTGGAAGTAAAACCCTGAAGGCAGGGTGCAAGAACTTTCCATTTGGAAACGTGCACAGGCAGCTCCTTCCTAGCTTATGACAGCGCTGTGTTGATTCCACTGTAAGTCCATCAAATGCCGCCTCCCTACCCCCCTTTTAAGGTTTCAATATTGCTGCTTTCATGATCAATATCTTTTGAAGGCATTGGAGAATGACAGCACCAGCCAGCTCTGTGATACCTCACCCTATCTCTATGCAGTTCATATTCATAATAATATGTACCCTCAAACCCAAAACAAACAGATGGTCATAATCCCCACAGTATCACATCACTTAACCCACTTCCTCCCCGAATGAGGAGTAATCCTAAGCTTGTACATCTGACTTGCTAATTACCGACGTTGTTCCAAAGCTTAGCGAACCAGAGCAGAGCAGGCTAGGATAATACAGTGCTTGGAAAGCTGAGCGGTGCAATATTACACAGATAAACCAGCTAAAGCATTTCTTTCTGACTTGCAAGTATAATAAAAATAATTTTGGGGGCTCTTACAGCTCTTATAACATTCCATACATTATTTGTATCAAGCATGGTGTACATATGCTTGAAAATTTTTTTAATGTGATTTAGGTGAAGGTTTACAGAGCCTCCACTTTTTGAATTGAAATAACTTTTTAAAAAGTAACATGTTAAAAAAAAGCAACACATTCCATTTCAAGAACTTATAAAATACAGGTAAGCAAAATTGCCTTAAGGAGAGTAAAATCTTTCACTAGGGTATTTTATTGTCTAACACACAGTCTGATGAGCCCATTGTAGGTTACTTCTATTTTTCCATGAACTTTGTGCAATGAGTATGGAAAGTAGCACAGATTGCCAAAAGAATAGAATGCTCTTTAGAGGTCTCTTGGACCTTGGGGCATGTTGTCAAGAGGACCAGTCCCTGGAGAAGGACAGCATGCCCTGTACATTAGAGGGTCCCTGAAAAGTGGAATTCCCCTCATAGCTTGCACTTTAGAAAATTGGATTGTCTTCCCCTTTTGTCACCTGAGTATGGTCTTCTTTTTTTTTTATTTTATTTAAAATTTTTTTTTAATTTTAACAATTTATTGGGGCTGATACAATTCTTTTCACAGTTCATACATATACATACATCAATTGTATAAGGCACATCTGTACAGTCTTTGCCCTAATCATTTTTTTCTCTTTTCTTCTTTTACATTTTATTAGGGACTCAAACAACTGTTACCACAATCCATACATATACATACATCAATTGTATAAAGCACATCCATACATTCCCTGCCCCAATCATTCTCAAGGCATTTGCTCTCCACTTAAGCCCCTTGCATCAGGTCCTGAGTATGGTCTTCTAAGAGTCTTACATGAGGAAAATAGACAGGGATGAGGGGTGTGCCGGAAGAGAGGCTGTGAGAGTGGTAGGCTTGGTGCCCAGCTGAAGGTCCAGTGGTTCTCAATAAGAAAGCTCCCTTTTGGGCTTCTGGAAGACCCAGTACTCTGAAGTGACTGCAAGACACAGGCCTGGTAAGACTGAGCTGCCAAGGGGCTGTCAAGCCAGGACGTCTCACCTCAGTCATACTTTTTTTTTAATCGTTTTATTAGGGACTCATACAACTCTTATCACAATCCATACATACATCAATTGTGTACAGGACATTTGTACATTCATTGCCCTTATCATTCTTAAAACATTTGCTCTCCACTTAAGCCCCTGGCATCAGCTCCTCATTTCCCCCCTCCCTCTCCGCTCCCCACTCCTGCATGAACCCTTGATACTTTATAAATTATTTTGTCATATCTTACACTGTCTGACGTCTCCCATCACCCCCTTTTCTGTTGTCCCTCCCCCAGGGAGGAGGTCACATGTAGATCCTTGTAATCGCTTCCCCCTTTCCAACCCACCTTCTCAGTTATACTTTCTTAAGGTGATTGGCCTCTTTGTTTCCTCTTCTGATGCCTCAGCCTACCTATTTATTCTAGACTATTCTTCTCTTTTTAATAAAACTTCTGAATGATTTTTAAGGATTTTAGTCTTTGTGCGTTCCATTTCCTTTTTGTTTTGAATCATTTTATTAGCGACTTATACAACTCTTAAGACAATCCATACATCAATTGTGTATAGCACATTTGTGCATTCATTGCCCTAAAAGATTTTATTGTTCATACAGCTCTCTTTATTTTCTTTAAAAAATAATTTTATTGGGGGCTGGTAGAACTCTCATCACAATCCATACATAGATCCATTCTGTCAAGCACATTTTTATAT
The DNA here is from genome assembly GCF_050624435.1 of Tenrec ecaudatus. NCBI lineage: Eukaryota > Metazoa > Chordata > Mammalia > Afrosoricida > Tenrecidae > Tenrec > Tenrec ecaudatus. The sequence continues at coordinate 149,685,270 of NC_134548.1, forward strand.
TTGTTGCCATCCTTTTCTTTAAAAAATTTTTTTTAACATTTTATTAGGGGCTCATACAACTCTTATCACAATCCATACATATACATACATCAATTGTATAAAGCACCTCCGCACATTCCCTGCCCCAATCATTCTCAAAACATTTGCTCTCCACTTAAGCCCTTTGCATCAGGTCCTCTTTTTTTCCCCCTCCCTCCCCACTCCCCCCCCCCCCGTTGTCATCCTTTTCTTGCAAATCATTTTATTGGGGGCTCATACAGCTCTGATCACCATCCTTCCATCCATCCATTGTGTCAAGCACATTTGTACATTTGTTGCCATCATCATTTTCAAAACATTTTCTTTCTACTTGAGCCCTTGGTATCAGCTCCTCATTCTTTTCATTTACTGAGCTGCTGTTACCTAGGGGGTTTTCAGAACAAATAGGAACAATCCCCCCTCCAAATTTCTCTTTCATTTTATTGGGGGGCTCATAAGGCTCTTATCACAGTACATACATACATTGTGTCAAGCACATTTATCCCAATTTCTCTTTCATTTTTCACTTAGACCCAAGAGAAGTAGATAACTGTTTTAAAGGGTACAATGTCAAAGGTAGACGTTTCTTAGCTAGTGAAGCTAAATTATTGTTGGGTTTTAAGATGACTTCAAGGATATTTTTGGTTGAAGATAATCTTGGGCAGTAGTTTAGGGGTTTGCTCTGACTCTGGTTCTAGGAAGACCAGCTTCATGAGAATTGGAAACTCGGTTCTGTATTTTCCTCCTTTAAAATCATGCTGCTTCTCTAGAGTCCCTGATCCAAATATTCGCTCGAGTGTACTATTACTCCGAAAGCCACCTTCCTTATTGCCCTTCTTTTGTAGCCATGTTTCCAAAAGTATTGGGGAAAGCAAAGCTCGGAGATTTGGATACCAGAAGAGCAGCAGTGCTTGGTCTGCCGGGAATTCTTTCACCTGTGACCCAACCACATGTGATCACAGGTGTCTCATCTCCAGCCTCTGACCCCTGCCCCTCTCCCCACACACAAGGACTCCACTCTTTCCAGTTCTCAGATTTTCATTCATCTTGCCCTTTACCCTGTAAGAAATAGGGTCCATGGCATTGGACTGTAATACCAAATTTTCCCAGAAGATGTCACCATTAGGATCTGTAACATTTGGACTGTAATACCAAAATTCTACAGAGGATGTCACCATTGTACATGTCTTACAAGATCAACCAATTACCATGCCTTACTCCCAAATAGAGCTGTGGGTTTGCTAGAATTTGTGGGGAAGGAGGCCTTTCGTTCTTCATTCCACTTCTGTGCAATGCAGCGTTTTTAATTGATTAGAATAAAGTGCGTAGCCATTATTTTCTAAAGATGGAAACGGATAGACACAGCTTTTGCTTTTTTAAATCAGAACCCATGCTTTGTTCAGTTACTAAGTGTATACTATGTTTTGTGAGGATCTTTGGTGGCGTAGTGGTTACCTGTTTAGCTGCTAACTGCAAGCTCATTAGAACGATACGGCTTTCTGCTCTTGTAAAGAGTTGGAGTCTCAGAAACCCACAGGGGCAGTTCTACCCTATCCTAAAGGGTTGTCATAAGCCAGAATCAACTCGATGGGAGTGAGTGTGTGTGTGTACTCACACAAGTGTGTTTTGAGGGAGAAAGTTGAGGCTGCTAGGTCCGATAAACATTAATTCATCAAAGACCCCAGGGTATATGTCTGTGCCTTTTAGGGTTGTTGTGCATCCCAGTTAACTTGATGGCAGCGGGATTGCTGTAACTCATGTTGAATTTGCAAAACTGAACGCTCCGCCCTTTGTGCTGTTACAAAAATGGCCCCCTATAAAAAAATGAAAATTCAAAACCCAAACCTACTGCCATCGAGTCAATTCCGACGCACAGTGCTCCATAGGACAGGGTAAAGCTGTTCCCGTGGGTTGTGATATGAAAATGTTTGATGGGAGCAGATAGCCTCATCTTTCTCCTGATGAGTGGCTGATAGGATTGAACCACTAACCTTGCAGTTGGCAATCCAATGGCACCCTATGGTGTATCAAAATGTGAAGGGAATAAATGTAAAAATTCTCATTCACACTCAGGTAATTGCTGCCAGCCTTTTGTTTTATTTTTAATTGGTGAACAACAAAAAGAAGCTTCATTTAAGACATAGGTTCTCCTTGGTGTTTTTAATCACTGTTGTTCAATGTGCGTATGTATACTGTTCCACTAAAAAATTCAAACGGCTGCATAGGAGTACATTATCTGAATACATTAAATTCCTTTTAAAGGTTTCCTGTCAATGAGCATATGGATTGTTTCCAATATTTTTATTTAAAAAAACAACAATGAATTTAGTCAACATGCTCATAGGTACCTTTGCATCCTCGTGAGCGATTTTGCTTATTTATGCTCACAGTGTCAGTTCCCTGCAGTGCAGTTGCGGTGTCCAGTGTACACATGCTTACATTTCCCAAAAGGTTGTAGCAACGGAGATCCTCACTAGCAAGAGGGCGCCTGCTTTTCCTCATCAGCGTACTCAGGTCTATGCTATTGGGTAAGGAGGAGTTCAAAACCTGGGAGTCTCTTCTGCACCCGTCCCATTAGGACAGAGCAGAACAGTCCCCGTGGCTTTTCAAGGCTGTCAGTCTTGATGGGAGCAGACAGCCTCCTCTTTCTCCCATGCGCTCAAATGGCTGAGCCACCCAACTGGGAACTTCTTATGTCATCAGTCGGCAGGCATCATCTGTGCTTCCTCCTCTTCCTGAGCTCTGGTTTCCTAGTGGGACCTGATGTTGGAGCCCCCTGGAGAGTTGGACTGTTCTTTGTAGATCTTTTCTAGAAGTTTGGGGTTATGGCATATTTTTATTTTGCCCTTTCAACCTAGAATGTGAAAATATTCTCTGACCATGTTTTTCCTTATAGACTGATGGTTTTATTTTTTACATTTAGATTTTAACCCATCTGGAATTTCTTTTTGTGTACGCTGTGAGGTAGGGACTGTAATCTTATATATTTCTTCTTCTTTTTTTTCCTAAGTGGATAACTTAGTTCACTACCCACCATTTATAAAATAATTCATCTTTTCCTTACTGACTTGAAATACCATCTGGATCATACACTAAATCCTCATCGGTGGCTGGGTCTGTTTGGGGGCTCTCTTCTGTTCCTTAACTTTGACCTCATGGGTCTGGGGCTATACCATTGGAAATGCTCTCGCCTTATGCCATGGTTCACTCTCTGTTGGGGCTAGTCCAAGTCCCTTCCTTCCCCTGCTCCTTCGGCCCACTGTTTCTATCTTGAATCCAGCCAAGTCACAGTCATTGCCACCCACCCCACTACCACCGATGGTAGGTGTTGAGCATTGTATTTGGAAACTCCCACAAGACTTTCTGCTGGATTCCGTGGTGGCAGAAAACCAGAAACCTCCGGGATGCACCTTCAATGACTGGTGCTCAAACCTGCTTTCCGGGACTGTGCCAATGATGACCCAGGTCTGGGCTAGACTCAAAGAGACATACTCTGGGGGGTCAGGTATGGTATCCACCAGCCCAACTGACCATTTGCTTGATTCATGAGGATGGTACAGGGTCAGAACCAGGCACCTGGCATGCTAACAAACCACTTCCCTCTTGGGTCAGAAATAGCCAAGACTGGAGATGGGGTGTGCCCCGTGTTTCAGACTCTCATAAAAACCTGCAAATCAAGAATAACCAGTGAGGAATTTTCAATTTATACTAATCTCTAGCTGCGAGTTATAGAATCCTTCATTTCCAGAAACATGATTCTTCTAACTCATCTATCATTTAAAATAGACCATATGTTGTAGACACTAAATAGCTAACTACTTAAAAATCTTCTAATTCCCATTTGATCACTTGAACTGTGTGTGTACGAATAGATATCAATTTTTTTCTTTTATTTTTTACTAGAATGACCAGTCAACTGGGGACATAAAAGTAATTGGTGGAGATGACCTCTCAACTTTGACTGGAAAGGTACGTATCAGAACAAGGATTCAAGAGAATACTTTGGCTCCTAAAAATCGGACAGCCATCTCATTTGGAGCCGGTGCAGTTACATAGTGTGATGCTATTCGCTGTGTACAAGAGGGATTCCAAAAGTCCTTGGGAAGCCAAACGGCTAATGTTTTAATTCATTTTCCCAAGAACTTTTTACCTAGGTCATCTTAGCCAAAAGTCATTGGAATCCAACATTAAACTTCAAAGCCCCAGGCTGTTGCCACGGTCTCTTGTTTGTCTCCTTAGTATCTAATTTGAGATTCTTAAAGGCCAAGGGCTCAAGGAGAAAGAAAATGTTTTAAAAGGTTGATGGCAGTATGTGTACAAATATAGGTGCATGTCATTCCTTAAAAGGTAGAGCAACAGTTGAGGATTCAAACCCTAGCCCAGCATGTCTTAAAAATGTGCACAATTTGTGGGATGATGGCCCTGCTTACCAGCAGGGCCCACATTAGATTCCAGTGCTTCTGTCTCGAAATTCCCAGTACTCCCATCAAGCATGCGTACTGCTGCTGTAAGCCACAGCTATTGGTAGGCCTGTGACTTGGTGGGTGTGCTTGGGTAGCGATATTGCCGGGACCCACGCAGTCAGTTGGTGGGGAAACTATGTAATCCCTTAGTTGTCTCGATCCAATTTTGCCCAAGATCCCACTTTGCAGGGTCTTGTGAAAGGGGACAGATTGATTGTGATGGAGAAGAAGCGAGGGGAACTGGCTTCTGCATCACATGAGTCTTACCACCTCTGCCTCGTGAAGAAGAGACCCCTGCCCCTGTTCTGTAGGGTGATGGAGCCACAACTTGAACCCCCCCAAGTCTACACACGACTGGGGTCCCTCAGACTAGCCACACCGCCCTTTCTCCTCAGGATATTACTGGTTTGTCTCCTAATTCGTAAATGGCCTGCAGCCTCAAAACAAAGTGGCACTGTGCCTTTGGACTGCCCCCATGTTCTGCATTTGTTTTATTTTCTCCCCCAGCATGAGCCCCCCCCCACCTTTTTTAGTAAGAAGTCATTTTCCAAGCTTAGGCAACAGGCTCCCAGTGTAGGCTGCTGTGGTCTCTTGCCCAGTACTGCTTGACAAGGCTGGCCAGTGAAAGTGCCAGCCAGGGTAAGAGGGGGTATGGCCACCTTGGTTCCAGTTCTCTCTCTCTCTCTCTCTCTCTCTCTCTCTCTCTCTCTCTCTCTCTCTCTCTCTCTCTCTCATGCACACACACGTGCGCACACATTTATTCTACACAAAACATGTTTAAACGTGTCTCCGAGCTCAATGGCTGGCTGCAGACAAGTTTTTTCCGCAGCACACTTAATTGCTTGTCTCACTCTGGTTAGGGACCTTCACAAAAAAGACATCCAGTCCAAACAGTGGCTTTGGAGGGCATCTGCTGGGGCAGCTCCATTTGAGGCAGAGAAGACAAACTCAGAAGGTTATGTGGCCAGTGAGTTGGTTCTGACCCATAGCGGCCTTCTGCACAACAGAACGAAACCCCGCCCGCTCCTGCGCCATCCTGCAGCCACTGTCAGTCCATCTCAATGAGGGCCTTCCTCTCCTCATGACAATCAATTTGATTATCAGAAGCTCATGGAGACTGGTTTTGGGGGAGTCCAAAGGGGTCATCTTGGTAGGTAAAGTCACAGAGTGATCACGAATCCTGAAAGAAGTTTTAACATCAAAACCTATGTTAGTGAGAAAAGGGCCGGTGCGTTTTTCCATGATAATCCCACCTCCTCCTCCTTGGAGGACAGTAAGGGCCGCCCTAGGACAATTCCATTGGGAAACCTCCCCGCATCCATCCCACAGCCCTGATCTTGCCCCTTCAGACTTGCTTTTGTCCCTCAAATGCAAAGAACATAGACAGGAAGCACAGCTCGAGTCTCTAGGAAACTAAAGCTGCTGCTTTGGCATGGGGTACACTGAACACAGAATTCTTGGGAATGGTTAGAGAGCAGGAAACACTATCACTTCATATTTTTGTTCAATAAAGGGTCCTGTAAATTCAATATGCCCTCATCTATGAACTGTACTAGTATTATATACATTGTAAAACACGTGAAAAAAAATATACAGTGAACACCCCCCCAGAAAAATAGGGAACAAAAATACTTGCACTGCTATCAAATCAATTCTGACTCGTAGCAATTCTGTGAGGCAGGGTAGAACTGCCCCTGTGGATTTTTTAGATTTTTACAGGAGTCCCATGCCTCATCTTTCTGCTGCGGAGCAGCTGCTGGTTTCAAACTGCTGATATGTGGCTAACAGGACAGTGCATAACCACTATGCTACCTGGGCGGCTGTAATTTTACTCATAGTGACCTGATATCCAGTTTCTGAGACTGAATTTTTCTAGGAGCAGACAACCTCATCTGTCCCAGAAATTGGATGGGAGTTTTGAATTGCCCACCCTGGACAGTGAGGAGCCCAATGGGTATCCCACATGACCGTGGTCACCCAGGCTCTTCCAGAGCACAGGAATGGACACCGTGAACAACGGTGAGGATTGCTTCGAGTCAGACCCAACTCGCTGGCACTTAACCACAGCCAAGCAGATCCTCAGTTTTCCATTCGATAGCTCAGACACATTTTGGTTCAACTCCTGGAAGCTGTCACCTCATCCACAATTTTTAAAAATGTATGTTTTGTTATTTTTTTAACTAAGTTAGATTACACACAGGGAGGTATAGAAAATATTCTAAATTCCCTTCTTGCAACCCACTGGAGTTTGCATGCACTGCCGCGGTGACCACTGGCTCAGGAGGAGAGAGAAGTGACAATGCTAGGACAGAGTTGTGTGTGCAATGCCACCTTCTTCCTGAAGGTGGCAGAAGTGGAAGGGCCCTTTGCTTGGGAAGAAACCTGAGTTGCTCTTCCCAGCCATGACATCCTGAGAGACGATTTAGGATGAGGATTTGCGGTCGGAGGGAGAGTTATGCCTGTTTTCATTTTAGTCTTCAAATGGACAGATTCAGAAAGGCTAGCTCACTTTGGGCTCCCGAGAAGGCCAGGATCCCTGGCGGTGCAGTGGTCAGGCCCTGAACTGCAGTCCGCAGGGTCTGTGGTTTGGAACCACCAGTCATTCCGAGGGAGAAAGCCTGGGCTTTCTACTTCCGGGAACAGTCTCGGAAACCCACAGGGGGTCCCTATGAGTCAGCTTTGACTCGATGGCAAGTTTGAGGAGGGTTTTATGGGGGGCAATTCACTGCTTGGGTGTGGAGTTACTATCCGAGCAGAGGCTAGACCTAGCAATAGAGACCTAGTGAGTGCTCACAGTTTTCTTCCACGGTTTCCCCACCAGTGCAGGGTGTGCTGAAAGCCTCTTTCAGAATGCCCATGTGGGTCACATTTTATTTTTGACAAATTCCACTGCTGTAAAACTTTCAGGATTAAAGAGTTCCAAATTCCAACAGATGGCCTGTTTGTTTGATAAGAGTCGAGGATCTTAAAATAAGAATTTGCCTAACTCTTGAGGGTTTATGGTCTGATTTGACTTCTGATTAGAAACACTGACAGGCTCGCTGTACTAATTTCCGCTTCTTCTTTTCTTCCAGAATGTTCTGATTGTTGAGGTAAGTCCTGCATTTACTTACTTGTTAACAGGGCATCGGCCTCTTCATCCATTGCAATGGCGGGCTTTGTGTGAGGCTGTTCTTATAAATGAGATGATGCTGTAATGTAAACATGTTTGTATGTTTTCTGTCAGGTATTTTTTGTTTATTTGCAAAGGCTTTCCCCCCTTGTCTTTCGCCCTTTTCTTTTTGAGGTAAGATGTACGGAGCATGACGTTCAGCTGTGTCATGTTGCATACCATTCTGTGCCTTTTAGCACGCGCTCGCTCTGCTGCCTTCACTACCATCTAGTTCCAGAGTGTTCACCACGCTACTGGCGAACTCACCAGACTCAAGAAGTAGTCTCCCAACACCCAAGGCCCTGGTGACCACCTCCGGGCTCTCTGCCCCTCATGGATTTGCCTCTTACAGCTGTTTCATATGGAACGCCTAGTGGCTTAGTGGTTCGGCGTTGGCCTGCTAAAGCCCGCTCAGTGGTTTGAAACCCATGGCTTCAAAGGAGAAAGATGAGGCTTTCTATTCCTGCAAAGAGCGACAGCCTCCGACATGCTTAGGGGTAGTTCTTCCCTGTCCTACAGGGTCACCATGAGTCAGCGTCGACACGGACGTGAGGTAGCTGAGGGATTTCATATGCAGACATTCCCCAGATTACTAAGAAGATCTGGTTTGAAGTATGCAGATAGGTCAAATTCCCTGCACACGTCCTTATATACGCCTTTTTTTTTCATTGGTTTAAAACTAGACTCTTAAGCTTTTTTAATGATTTAAAATGCTGTCCACACACAAGTCCAGACCCTTGGGATGAAGAATTGGTTGGTTTAATCATTTCAAATTGAGGACAAATTTGCATAACATTAAAGGGTAAGTACAAGTTGTTCAGAATTGACCGCAATAACCCGGGGAATGAATGAATCCCTGGGACATTCATAAACCAGGGATGTACTGTACATAAAACGGTATAATGCTTGACCTTTTGTTCCCGGCTGCTTTCTCACTTAGCACAGTGTTTTCAAGGTCCGTCCACATGGCAGCTTGTATCCAAGCTCCACTTGGTCTGTTGGCTGGGCGGGGGCAGGGGTGTGTGTTGTATTTGTGTGCGCAACGGTCGATCGACATCTGGGTGGTTTCTGCCCTGTGGTTGTCACAGAGCACGCAGCTAGGGACATTCGTGCTCAGCCTTGGGTATGCACCTCAGAGAGCAGTTAGTGTGGTTGATGGCAATTGTAGGTTTATCTTTCTAAGGGTTTATAATGCTGTAGGGTTTATTTTTATACATTTACAATGTGATTCAGAGGAAAGGGCTAATAGGCTGGCTTCACCAGTCTACTAGGCATACGTTCATAGGTGTACACACACACATTTAAGAACCTCTAAATTTTAATCTTTATTTTTTTGCTTCCCTAAAGCCAACCAAGTTTGCTAGTGCCTGCCTAGGTGAGCCCATTCCTGGGCTGGTTTTTCCAAATTTGAATGGGGTGACTTGGTACAGAGACATTAGAGTGTTTGTACCTGTCTCCTCATCCGTTAACCTGTTTGCTGAGCTTGCCTTATAGGTAGACTTGACACCTAATTTGTTCAGGGCTCTGTGTTCCACCATATGAGGAGCACAGGAGGAAAGACAGGCCATTTTGGGTCTGTTCAGTGGGCACATACCTGTTCCCCACGAGATGCCAGGCTCCTGTGGTATCCAAGCATGAACCCAAGAGCTTTGGGGAATGGCCCCTTTTGGGACCTCGTGCGATAGAGCCTGGTGTTACCTCCTGAGGGAACTAGATGTAGGCTGCTTTCAAAGGACCTCCATCCTCAGGAGGCTAAAGGTCAGTCAGTGGGAGGGGCCGGGGGAGATGAGGGAGATTTGCACTTTAGTGGGGACCCACCTGACCCCTGGAATGGAATGTCAATCCAGGAGGTGCCCTCTAGTTAAAAGCTTCCTTAGAAAGTTGACCTTGTGCCTCCACTGCCCAGGGTCACTAAGTTAGCAATGACTCCGTGTGAGTGGATTTGGTTTTAGGGGCCCAGGGTTTGGTGGGTAACTGATGGGGATTAGACATTCCTGCCTCCAGCACTGTAATGTGTGAGGAGAAGGGAGCTGAGATAAGAAAGAGGAAGCAGTACCCTGTCCCAGGGTTGCTGATTCAGGATGTTACCAGGCTGGACAGGACTCATACCTTGGTCCATTGACATCAATAGATACATTGTCCACCTGGAATTGGGCTTTTGAGGACACCCTCCACCCCCCCCCCTTATACTTTCAATGTTTTTGTTAAGCTTAAACTTATTTTAAAATTACAATACATAATTTCCAAGCTGGGAGCTGTGGTCAGTCAGCCTGAGGCATGGCAGCCACCTACAGAAGGGTGCTGAGCTCCCAGCAGCCCAGCCTGGTCATGCTGCCTCACAGGGGACCCCAGACTGGCACAGCGTGAAGCAGCAGGCACTTGTCCCCTGTTCGCTGGGCCCTCTTCCTGGCAGAAGTCGGGGATGCTGCTGCTGGCCCTGCAGGTGAGGGGCAAAGGGGCCCACGTTTCTGCTGGCCCGTCCCAGGGCGCCTGCACAGGTCCAGCGCATGGCCCTCTGTTTCCGAACCGGCTGGGAGTCCCACCACTACACATGAGGGATTGGGTGGGTCCAGGTCCATGGATCAAAACGAAACTGAAAATTCACTGCTCTGGGTACCATTCTGACTCACAGGGACCCTGTAGGACAAGACTGAACAGCCCTTGAGGGTTTCCAAGGCTGTGGCTGTTTATGGGAGTAGAAAGCCTCGTCTTTCTCCCGCAGAATGGCTGGTGTTGGCTAACAGCATCGCCCACCTCAGTCCTGCCCCCTATGGCCTGGAAACGGGATTTTTCCAAAGCTCCACTGTGATGGCCACAGTGCACATATGTCCATAGGCCCTGCTTTGGAGAAGGTGGCATTGTATGTTGAAAGGGTGCCGGGGTGTAGTGTAAGAAGCGTTACCCCAAGGAGAGTTTTTGTTTTGAATAATGTCCTCCTTTCGACTCCTGTCGAGGGCTAGGGGTGCAGAGAATCAGCCTTCACTAGGGCTGCTGTCTCCAAGGCGGGGGGGGGGGGAGCACCCACCACCTCACTCCTTTCATCTCCTCAGGGGAGAGCCAAAGACGTCTGCTCCCCTAGCTCTGGGCCCTCAGAGAGTCCCTACCAGGTTGCTGGGCTGGGCATCAGAATCACTCAAGGACAGTGGGCTTGTCTCCCCACCCCCAACTAAATTTTACATAGCAAAGCCTTCCTCATTTGGCCCCAGTAGGGAACCCTTGGTGGTGTTGTGCTTAAGAGTTGAGCTGCTAACTGCAAGGCCAGCAGTTCTGGAAACCACTAGCCCCTCCATTAGAGAAAGAGGGAGCTTTCTAGTCCTGTACAGAACGCCACAGGGGCAGTTCTACCCTGTCCCTCTAGAGGGTGGCTCTGGGTCAACATGGAGTCAATGGCAGTGAGTTTGGGATTTGGAGGAGGAATTCTGTTTAAGGTGGTATTAAACGGTGTTTCTCAACATGTGGTTGGATGGTGTGGGGCAAAACCCTCTCGAGCTGGCAGGATAAAATTGAGACTCTTCCCTATAACAAAGGCAGCTTGAAAAACTAGGTGATGGTGTAATGAAGTGCCATAAAACAAAGTTCTAGAAAGCGAGGGAAATAAGAAAATAATTAATTAATAAACAGGGGAAACCCATACATGCTGTAAAGTTTTAACGGTTACTCCCTTCTGGAAGCCCTGGTGGCGTTGTGAGTTGGCAGGTCAAACCCAGCAGGTGCTCTGAGGAGGCAGGATAAGCCTGTTTGCTCCCATAAAGATTTATAGTCTCTGAAACCCAAAGGGGCAGTTTTCCGTGCGTGTGTACGCCGGCGTGTGTACGGTCCCACTGGCCGTCACAGCCTCATGGTATCGGTAGAATCCAGTGCTGGGCACTGGCATGCTTACACTTTGCTGAGGGCCAAAGGATGTGCGGGCTCCTACCCACCTGTGGGTCTGTCTTGTGGTGACAAAGACGGCAGCACCCTGTGCCATGGGGCGGTGGTGGGCTGTTGTCATGACCCTGCCATCACAGCTGTCTTCTCTTTCAGGATATCATTGACACTGGCAAAACCATGCAAACCCTGCTCTCCCTGGTCAAGCAGCATAACCCAAAGATGGTCAAGGTGGCCAGGTAGGTAGGCCACTTTTACTGGAGGGTCTTCTTCCTCGTTTGCCAGAGGACGAAGTGACCCTTTCTTCCGAAGGGCAGATGTTCCTGACTTCCCTTTGTCAGGGACACAGTGGGAGCTCCGCTAAGACTCAGTGAACATTCCTCAACCATGAGGCTCTTTGTAGTCATCTGGCCAGGAGCGTTGGTGTCAGCTCATCCTGGGGAGCAGGGCAGAGGATTTCAGGTTGCTTTACATCGGTGAAAGCGTCCTGGGCTGTTCATTGAAAGGTTGGTGCTTCAAACACACCAGCCTGCTGTGTAAGAGAAAGATGTGATGTGACTGCCTGCTTCCGGAGAGATGCACAACCTCTATAAACCTCTAGGGGGCGGCTTTCCTTTGTCCCGAGTTAGAGCTGCCTCCCTGAGTGAGGTTGAGGTGGCAGTTTACAGATAAAGACACTGGAGCACAGAGCTCGGGAGGCATCAAGGTGGGATCTGAGTCGTAAGCCACTTGCTGTGGGGTCTATGCTGGTACCACCCAACGTTTTTGCATGGTAGGGTAAGGCGGCCAGTGGCAATAGAGGTGGGCATATCTGACCACCTATGGCTATTATTGCCGTGAGGCAGGGATCAGAGAAGACTCCATCCTCTTTCCATATTCTGACACCACCTGTTCAATGATGTGGAGAGGAGCCTTGGTAGTGTAGTGGTCACATGCTGGGCTGCTAACCGCATGGGTAATAGTTCGAAGCCATCAGCCCACTCTGAGGGAGAAAGATGAGGCTTTCTACTCCCTGCAAGAGTTAGATGGTCTTGGAAACCCATAGGAACAGTTCTACCCTGTCCTATAGGGGAACACTATGAGTTGGAATCAACTGGAGGGCAGTGAGTTTGTTTTGCGGTTTTCTACAGGTTTTTGTTGTTGTTGTTGTTTGTATTGAAGCCCTGGTGACTCAGTGAGTTATAGTTTGGGATGCTAATTACAAGGTTAGCAGTTCAATCCAACCTCCACCCGTCCCAGCCCCAGCTGACCTTTGGGCAAAAGGTGAGGTTGTTTGCTCTCGAAAAGTTACAGCGTGGGAAACCCACGGGGTCGCTATGAGTTAGCATGGTCTCAGTGGCCCCGAATGAATCAAATCCTAAGCCACTGACTGATGGAATTGGAAGGTTGTGTGGCCAGTTTGTTTTTTTTAATAAAGTGAAACGCTCAGGTACCGTCTGACCCAGCTTTGGCATTCTCAAACCTTTGCCTCAGAGAAATGGAAACATATTGGCTATTTAAAACACGGAAGCAAACCCCAGCCAGATGTAGGAGCGTGGAGCGGAAGGGAAGCCTGGCAGCAATGAAGGCTAGGGCTGAACCACCTGTGCACTTGTAAAAGCTTGACTTGGCAAAAGTGTTGTAGATATGTGAGGGACCTTCAAAGAGAGCCTGGGAAAATTCCATGTTTTCATTCCATTGTCCCACAACTTTTGAAAGCTCCTGGGGTCTTTACAATAACTATCTCCCCCATCCCACCACACTCCCCCAAATAGGAAAAAAGTTACAAATACCTCATGGCATTCTGTTCCTAGCTTTGGGGTTTAAGGGTCGTGGCTTCATGAGACACCTCTGGTTACTGGCTTAGTAGCATGCTCCAGGTTCATTGAATAGAGCCTTGGAAACTTGGTAAGCCACCATCCCAGGCCCACTAATCGGTCTTGGTTCACCTGGAGCCGCCGAGGGAGGAAAGTCAGGAATAGAAGGAGACGAAAAAGAGTAAGAGGAGGGGGTGTAACATATGGCCAAGTGCCTCCTTTGAACAACTAACTCCTTTGCAAGGAGACCAGGCTCACTAGGCGGCTGCTGACTGCCACTGCGCCACATTGGGATCAAAGATTCCACAGAAGAAGCCCGAGCAAAGCCGGGAAATGCAGAACGGAATTCAACTTCCCATGGAGCCGAGACTTTGTGGAGGCTGGATGGACCCCTGAACTATTGCCACTATTGTAAATGCTTACACATTACATTAAAAATATCCCTATCTTTAGGGGGAAGGAAGTGTGTTTAAAGAGGAGAATGGGTGCAGCATGCCGAGAATGCCATCGGTGTCCCTGGGCTGTCCATGTCGAAATGGCCGAATTCCTTTCTGTGTCTGCATTCCATGGCATGCCCGGAGCACGTCGTCATTAGTTAATGGTGTTTGGGTGGTTTCTGCCCTTTGGCGATCAGTGACATCTATTCTGCAATGTTCCCGAGTGAGTTCATGTGGAACGTGGTGGGGGACGGTTAGTGGTTTGGCTTTGACACGTTTGGAATACAGGAAGCAATCTGTCCTTTTGTCCAATTTGTAGATAAGTCGGAACAAAGTGTATGTTTTTTACCTGTCCAAGGCTCGCAAAGCAGCTTCCTGGTTAGTGGAGGCGTGCGTCTGTGATGAAGAATCTGTTAAGAGGAGGGGTTCACTTGTTACAAAGACAGGGCAAGTAGGAGTTGGCCTTGAGTCCGAGTGGTTGTTAACCCTGGCACTACTTTTCTTTCTAAATTGCGTCAAGTGTATTCTGTCGCCAGTCATTGGAAGGGAATCATCAGGGGCTTAATTAGATGATCCCCTAGGGTCTGCGACATGGGTTGGTGGTTTGTAACTGCGGCTGCCAGATTTCAAAACCTGCCAGCCTCACAAGTGTGTCCGACCAGCAGAGAGCTGGGAGCAGGCTGGGTATTCATTCCACTTTGTTTTCCGTTTTTTTGTAACCCCCCCCCCAGGTGATTCTGAGAATTAGTCTGATGTGTGTATGCAGGGAGATGTGAGGCCATTCAATGTACCTTCTACCACTGTCCCCCTTTTAATGAAAAAAATTTTTTTCTATTTAGAATTAACCTGTTGTGGTGGTGCTGGTGGTGGCGTTTTGTTTTTTTGGCTGATAATTCTCAGCAGGGATTTCAACTGAGTGGCGCCCATGGCAGTGCCATGGTTAAAGCACCCCTGCTAATTAAAAGCTTTCTAGGACAAGCCAGTGCTGAGGGAGGAATTGTGAGGGAAGTTTGCACCCATGAAGATTTACCAGGAGAACTCACCAGGGCAGCTCTGCTCTGACAGGAAATAGGCGATGCCAGCGGGCTGGAATACTGCAGCTCAGGAGCCTTAAGCGCTCAGCTTTAATGGAAACAGTGGTTCGAGCCCACCACCCGCTCCATGAGAGAAAGGTATGGTAGTCTGCTTTCCATTCTATAGGAGCGGAATTGCTGGGTCATAATGGTGAATTTATGTTGAATTATTTTGGGCAATGGCTCTCTGCCCAGAATCAATGCAAGATTATGCAAACTCATTACCAACGAGTTGATGTCGACGCATTGTGACCCCTCGGCCCAAGTAGAAGGCCTCCTGGGGGTGTCCCAGACTGCCAGTCTTTCTCCTCAGCAACCGGTGGATTCAAACCCCTGACGTTGCAACCAGTTAGCAGCACATTGCATAATCCACTGCGCCCCCAGTACAGACGACGGCCTCAGAACCCCTCGGAGGTAGCCCGGTGCTGAACTAATGGGTCATTCAGAGTTGGCCTTGACACATGGGCCTGGGTGCCCTTCTGTGGAGGCTGTTCGTGGGGGCGTCGCTCTTGTCCCAAAGCACCTCAGCGCTCCGGTTCCTTGCCTGCCCGGGGGCACATTTGAGCTGACTCTCTGATGCTAAATGCAGAAGCAGCTGTGTCTGCCAAAGACTCGTCTTCTCTTGTTAACGGTCGATGTGTCACATGTCACTTTCTGTACTTCACAGCTTGCTGGTGAAAAGGACTCCCCGAAGCGTTGGCTATAGGCCAGATTGTAAGTGAATTCCTTTTTGTCTACCGTTAAAACGTGTACCCCACATAGGTTCTGGGTGCAGTGGCTTTAGTTACTTGGGGGAAACTCTCTGTCACCGGGGCCCATTAGCATGGTAAGAGGTGGTGGTGACAGGGATGCTGCCTGTGTCTAAAGGATGCCTTGTGCTTCCTTTCCAGTTGTTGGCTTTGAAATTCCAGACAAGTTTGTGGTGGGATATGCCCTGGACTACAATGAATACTTCCGGGACTTGAATGTAAGTGTCATTGCTGCTGCGCCGTCTTCGGTTCACAGTGTGCCCAGCCCACAGACAGCAAATCCCAACGAGAAAAACTAGCCCATCTGCAGCCCCTCGTCATGCACCCCGACCTGAGTGCTGGCTCTCTGGAGCCCCCTACACTGCAGTCACGTACAGATGATCTTAGGATGACAACTCGGCCAGGGTTGGGTGGCACTCCTTGCTGGCTACCAGAGCCAGGCAGCTCAAATAGAGAATGGCCCCACTGTAAGGATGGCTGCGTCTCTTAAGTCAGAAATCAACGCACCAGCTTAACATTGTCAAGGCACTTGCCTTCAAATACACCCATGCTCCCCCTGTTGGTGGGAGTCCCTGGTACGTATCCACGAATGTTCTGGAACACTCGGGAACACGATCAAGCACTGGTTCTCAACCTTCCTTATGCCTCGACCCTTTAGTACAGTTCCTCACATTGTGGGCCCCACCTCCAACCATACAATTATTTTCGTTGCTACTTTATCACGGCAACTTTGCCACTGTTACGAATCGGGCAAGCCTTGTGAAAGAGTCGTTTGACCCCCCCCCCCAGAAGGGTCACAATCCACAGGCTGAGAACAGCTGGGATTAGAGGGAGATAAGTGGGGGTGGTGGAGGAGGGCAGGGACCGATTCTTGTCAGAGAAAAGAAGATACTGTTCTTCATGCCTTACATTCCACACACCAGCTTGTCTAATGTGCCTTTCTGGATTGTTCCCTTGCAGCATGTCTGCGTCATCAGCGAAACTGGAAAAGCAAAATACAAAGCGTAAATGGAGTTGCCGAGCTGCCGCGCCCAAGCGCCGCCAGGTCGGGCGCCCCCCCCCCCCAACCATCCCCATTGCAAGTGATCACCGTTTCCAGTCCCGTGACTACCTGCTTACTTCGTAGTTTCCCCTGCATGTCCCTTCTCAGAGCGCGCTCCGGCCTGACCCTGAGAGAACGCTTTATTGCACTATGAGCCGGTAGACGCTCGTTTCTCTTTGGGGTTGGCTTATTGTGTGACTTAGGAGAGTCTCCGAAACCAGGCCTCTAAGGGAAGAAAACAAAATTGTCTCCGTCAGAAACATTGAAGAGAGAAGATATATTAGTTTTTTAATTGGTATTTTACTTTTTTAATTGAAAATAGCCTAGAAGTGATTGATTCATGGTCCTCTGCCCACTGGGTGGTTGGGGGCGGTTAGAGGCAGTCAGTCCGCGCATCGGTGACAAACCCTGAGCCGCTTGGCTGTGGCCAGGCTCCGTGGGGCCCCAGGTGACTTCTAGCAGGGTGTCAGTGGGAGTGACTGAGATGTCACCCTTGTTCAGATTGTTTCCAGTGAACCTTTGTCAACAGTTGCTTTAAAATATAAATAAATACATTGAGAAGAAAAAAACCTCTCGCCTAAGAATCCTTAAAGCAAAAATCTGACTCTAGTTTAAACATAAACGGTGTCCCTATCATTTATCTACAAATTTACCTCCTATTGGGTTTCTCCTGCTGATTCCCCCCCTTGTCTCTTATGCTTTTAGTAGTTATTTTATTTGTCTTCGTTACCACCAACCACAGTAAATGCTGATGGTCTGGTGGAACTAGATTTCTTCCCTGGGGCAGGAGCCCTGGTAGCAGGAATGGGTATGCATTGGACCGAGATCCCAAAAGTCAGCAGTTCAAAACCACCAGACGCTGTGTAGAAGAAAGAAGGGGCTTTCTTCTCCCTTTATGAGTGACAGTCTCAGAAGCTCACAGGGGTAGTTAGTTCTACCCTGTAATATAGGGTCCCTCTGCGCTGGCAGTGAATTTGGTTTGGGTTTTCAGAACCCTGGTGGTGTAATGGGTTATGCCTCAGGCTGCTGACCATTGGGCAGCAGTTCGAACCTCCTGGTGGCTCTGTTCTCTGGTCCTGTAAAAAGTCACAGCCTTGGAAACACAGGAGAGCACTTCTCCTTGGCTTTATAGGGTCACCATGAATTACAGTCAACTCCATGGTAGTAGGTTTCAGTAGGTTTGCTTTGGTTTTGTGTTTTCAGAGCCTTTCAGCTTCAAACCCTGGGGATGTTGGATTCCATTTTGCTCAGCCATGTCTAGGTCCCCTGGTGGCTGAGTGGTGAAGTGTTCCGCTGTGAATCAACAGCGCTAACCCACCAGATGTGCCATGGGGACCTTAACAGGAACAGTTCTTTGTCCTGTAGGGACAGTGTGTGAGCATGCTAACACGGCCTGGCTGCCTTTGGGCACCGTCTAGGTCACAAGCTCCACTCCATCTCCAAGGGCCACGTTCAGACACTTAGTGTTACCGCTGATGTGTACATAAGACTTTATTGACTGCAAACAACAACAAACCCTTTGCTCGGAGCGGGAAAACAACGTTTTAACCTAAGTTCTTCATGCCTTCTCCTCCAGGTAAGGTCATCTAACCGCTGTGGGGACCACTGGCCTCGATGCACGTGCCATAAGCAATGGAATGGCCAGCAGCAATGTGGGGAACAGACATAATAATAAGCAACTGTCTGCTATCGTCCTAGTGCTTTCAGGTTGATCAGACATTTTCCCTCCCGCTAACCCATAACCAGTGGGGTTGAGATGGGTATGAGCACAGTCTCCAGAATAACCTTTCCTCCCCCACCCCAACCTCCACACAAAATCAGAACCTTCCCTATCTCAGTTGATGGCATCTTCAACTTTCCAGTAAGTCTCTTAGCCCCCCAAAGTGGGTGTCAGCCTCTCATCTTCTCAGAGCCCCCCATCCAATCGGTCAAGAAGTCCCAGGGCACTGCCTCTAACGTGGACCCAGAATCGAGGTTTGTGTGACAGCAATCCCGTGGTTGACTGAGAGGCCTTCAGGTAGATCGCTGAAATGAGAATGCGGTGGCTGTGGTGATTGGTACCTGGGAGTTTATTGCTCTGGCCTTTTATGTCTGCTTGACATTTTCCATAATGGAGAAAAGAAAGAAACTCGAAGCAGTTCACTTTGGGCGTCTGCAGTAGTACTGCCTGTCCCCTGCCACCAGCACCTCCCAGACCACTGCTGGGCAGTCTGCTGTTTCTACCGTGGGTTCCTATGACCTCAACCACGTAGGCTCTGTGCACCCCCTCTGCCTTCCTTGTCTCATGATGGCCCAAGTGGCCCTATTTCATGACCCCTCCCACTTCCTCTCTGCCCTCATTCCTTACTAGTCTTAAAAACTGGCCTTACTGCCATCCTGGCAACTGGTTTCTTGAGGGTCTACCTGCCCTACCCAATTGAGGCTGCAAACTGCCCCCACAGCTGATCCTACTTGTCCTTTTTTTTTTTCCTCCCCACTCACAGGTGTCACCTATTAGGTCAAAGCATATACCACTTACCATTTTGGTAGGTTGAAATGGTTGGTTGGTAGCAGGCTTGAGTGGTGTGCTGCAATGATATGCCACATCTCCCTTGTCTTTATTGTTCCCCCACCTTCTCTCAAAGATATGCTCCCTGTGGAGGAGGAGGAGGCAGGCATGGTGTCTTGTTCACTGATGGATCGCAGGTGCCATGATGGAGGCCTAGGAAACGGGATTTGAAATGGCCCTTGCCTGACTGAAGAGCAAAGAGCTCTGGCCCTGCACCGGGTTAGACGGTCATGAACCTGGCATGTCAGGTGTGTGCCATCGAGCATGGAAGGTAGTTCAACTGCTTTCTCACTGGCTCATGAGGATAATACTGTGCATGGGCTTAATGTGGGAATGAGATACAGTAATTCGGCAAAACAGAACAGTGGGCTGGGTAGCCAGCACGCTGTAAACAACCGCTGATGTGGGAAAGGGAGAAGTTTTGAGGAGTTCAGCCCACAGTTAGTAACTGGGAGGGCTGAGGTGGAAGCCGGGCTCTTTCTGATTCTTTTCCACAGTAAGACAAAGCTGATTCTCCTTAACTCGGCTGATACTTGGCTAAGAACCAAGAAGAAGAGACTTCTGAGAAGAACAATGAAGTCCATGCATGTGGATGTGTGGAAGATACCCGTAATTGATAAAACAATGAAGATGATCACATCTGAAATTGGAGGGAAAATGACACTTTTTGTTAGTGCAAATTTATGAACTATGTTAATATTGCTAGCTACTATTGAATCATTATACAATGGAAGGGTGTGGGTAAGCACACTTGAGTGGGTGTGTTCTTAGTTATTTCTTTATTGCCCTAATTTGGGCATGGTAGTCACACATCGGGCTGCTAACTACAAGGTCAGGAGTTTGAAACCACCAACCACTCCTCGGAAGAAAGAGACTTCCTATTCCTGTAAAGAGTTACAACCTTGTCACCCGCAGGGCCAGGTCTGCCTCGAGTCTCATGGGTACTGCCGGTTCAACCATTTGGTTTAGTGTCCAGCAGGTTCCAGAGTCCCGGTAGAGTTGGTTCCAGTAGCAACCATGCCGTAATTGTTTGGGTAGAAGCATGGCCCTCTGGGGTTTCCTCCTCTGCCATTTTATGCGATGTCACTCCCTGACCCCACGCAGTCTTCTCTCGGAGCCTGCCCTCAGTTTGTTGCCCATTCCCTTATAGTGCCCATCTCCTGGGTAGAAACTTGGTGCCATAGTAGTCAAGATTAAACTCATGAAAGACGATTGTTGGGAATGACCTGTTAACATCAGCTTTCTGAAGTCCAAGCTGATCGTGAAGAAGAACGTCAGCAGACCTCCCCAAGTAAGCATGTCCCCGCCAACACCACAAAATGAACTGTAATGTTTCTCTAATGGGATTGTCCCATTTTTCTCCAAGCTCAATTTACAAGGCCATGAGCAACTTCAGACAAAATAACATTCTGGCATGAAGGAATGTGTGTGCCCTTTGCCATTTTCCAAAGCGAATTGTACAGGCGCTTCAAATCGCTTGAAAGAGTAATGCTTGTTTAATGGTTCGTCATTATTCATTGTGACTTCAAGCACTGACGACCCCAACTGGCCAATTCCATGTCACATTTTCTCTCTGCGGTAGGGGGTGTGTATTTTTTCCAAATGACCTTCCTCATTAAGATCCCTGAAGGAATGACTCACAGACTCCAGAACCTTTGCGAGAGAACTTCCTTTCCTGGACATTTGGGTTTGGGCTTTGGCCATTCCTTTCACTGGGACAATATTTGAAAACTCTGAGTGCAAATCAGGCTCAGCCGAGTCGCACACTTGCTGCTTCTGTCCAGAGCACCCTTGTCACACACCTGCCTGTAGGCATTGCTCTAGTCTTGGCACCCAGCCACCCCATGGCCCCTTCCTTCCCATTATGCAGCTTGCTTTTCTTCATGGCATCAAATCACTAGCTGATAGGATATTGGGGATAAGATTTTACTTTGAAAAATTTTTAGACTGACAAAAGTTGTAAAAGCAGTAGAAGGTCCCTATGTACCCTTCACCCAGCCTCTGCTAATTACCAGCCCTTTGCCCTGGTGGCAGAATGCTTACGGGTTGGGCTGTTAACTGCAGGTCAGCAGTTCAAAACCACTGGTCACTTTGTGTGAGAAAGACGGGGCTTTCTCCTCCCTGTGAGACTTACAGTCAGAAGCTCATAGGGGCAGTTCTACCCTGTCTTTTAGGGTCGCCATGAATTGGAGGCCCCTAAGGGATGCCCGTGGCAGGTGCCCTAGTGCTGAAATGGTTACGTGTTGGGCTGCTAACCATAGGGTCAACAGTTCAAAATCACCAGCTTCTTTTTGGGAGAAAGACGGGGCTTTTTACTTCCTTAAAGAGTTTCAGAAACCCACAGGGGCCATTCTCCCCGCTTATAGAGTCGCTATGAATTGGAGTCGACTCAATAGCAGTAAGTTTAGAGTGTGCGTGTGTACACGGCATGGCACAACAATCTACACCAGGAAAGCAACACCAGTGCAAGGCCATTACGTAAACTGGAGACCGTACTTGAATTTCACCACATTGTCACCCATGTCCTTTTTCTGTTGCTCCATGAGCCCTCATAGCATTTACTCATGTCACCTTCCACTTGTGACAGTTCCTTGCCCTTCCTGACTGAAACTTTGGATGAGTGTAGTTCAGTGAGGTTGTAAACACGTTCCATTTGGGGGTGAGTGATGCTTTCTTGTGACTAGGTTGAGGGTGTGGTGTGTGTGTGTGTGTGTGTGTTTTAAGAACACCAGGGAAATGCTGTACCTATCAGACACGTGATGCTGAACCGTCCCTGAGGATCCTAATCGTGACCACTATGTCTGGTGGGTTTCCCTATGTCTGAGTGACTCATTTTACAATTGACAGGGACATCGCTTCCTTAAATTCCAAGTTGGAGGCGCCAAAATATCTTCTGATTTTAAGTTCCAATCTTGACTGCAACCATTCTTATTGTGATGTTAAGCCCAGCGGGGATTTTAAATTGTCCTCATTCATTCTGCACTCACCTGGAATTTCTTAAGGAAGCTGCGACGTCTCTTCTCCCACATAACTGTCTAGGCAGACAATACCAAGGAATCAAAGGGGAAAAAGCTACAACATTGTTAAAAAAATTTAGAAAGGCTACATAACTCACTGCCATTTAGTTGATGCCAACTCATAGCGACCCCCTCTAGAACCGGGTAGGCCGTGTCCCCGTGAGTTTCTGAGACTCACTCTTTCCAGGAGTTGAAAGTCCCATCTTCCCAAGGAGCCTCTGTGGTTTTTGAACTTCGAACCTTGCAGGTTGCAGCCCAGCGTATATCCACTATGCCTCCAGGGAACCTCGGAAGACTACATAATACACAGTAAAAACACGGAAGTCAATTGAATGTCTAGATCCTAACAGTGAACAGTCAGAAACCACAGTTCAAAAACTGCCATTTACAATAGCATCAAAAATGTAAATGAGGAATTAGACCCAATCTGGATATAACCTATAGGCTGAGAAATAGGGCGGAGAGAAATTAAGATATAAGAAGGCCCACTGTAATGGAGCGGCATGCTGAATGGACCACAGACTGCCTGAAGAAGGAGGAAATCCGCCGGAAGGAGTGCAGCCAAAATCATGTTTAGAAGCAAGAATGGTGAGACTGTCTCACATACTTTGGACATAGTATTAGGAGAAAGTATAATCCTGGGTAAATAAAATCAGAGGGACAGCAAAAATGACCTTCAATGAGATAGACTGACACAGTGGCACCGACAATGGACTCAATAATTGTGTGGCCTGCGAACAAGCAGTGTGTGTTGTGTGTCTAGGAGTCAGTACTGAGTCATTGACACGCCACAACAGCATGGTGTGGTTGTGAATCAGAAGACTCATCACTTCATCTATTTATTTATTTATTTTTGACACTCAGACTTTATTTTTCAGAGGACTCATTATTAAGATGACAGTTCTCCACAAATATAGTTGGGAACTAAATGCAATCCCGGTTAAAATTGTCAAGATCATTCTAGAATGTGGAAATGCAAAGGACATAGAGGAGTCAAACCAACCATTTGTTAAAAAAGAGACAAAATTATACTCACCCTATCTAATAATTCCAGACTTACTATGAAGACAATGTGGTATTAGCAGAAAGATTAATAGATGAATGGAACAGAGATGCCAGGAGACAAAAGATAACACATATTGAGTTGATCTGGGGCAAAGTTGCAGTGGCAACATCATGCAGAAAGAATAGTCTATAACCCCGGTACTAGAAGCATTGGTAACCATATGCAACCATAGGCAAAATCATGAACCTCAACTCCTGACATAATTTTTTCACATCAGATGTAGAAAGCATAACTCAAAATAAAACCCTGACTTGGATACCATAAGAATGCAAACTATACAACTTCTAGAGGACAATATAGATGAAGTCATCCAAGCATTGGTTTGGGAGAATGCTTTAACAGTACATGTGACGCTGGAAAGAAAACGGAGGTGTTGGCCTTCATTAAAACGAAAGGATTTTTTTGTGTGTGTGGATTATGTGCCAATAAAACTAAAAAAAAAAAAGAAAGCTTTTGGCCTTGAGAAGACGCTTAACAATATGGGAGGAGGGGATAAAAACTGGCAGAGCAAGAGAAAACATTTCCAATACGTCCAAGGCATTGCTTTTTAGCTGATTCCAGAAAGGAAGTTCACTATTCAATTATTGGAAGACAAATGAACTAAGTTGAACCAATTTGAACGGACACTTCACTGAGGAAACGTCTGAGTGCCAAATGAGCACATGAGAAAAGGCCCAACATCATTAGTCATTAGAAGACAAATGAGAACCACAATGCCACACCACTGTACCTCCACGAGAGTGACTACACTGAAAAATAGCCTCTGTCAAGTGTGGGCAAGGGTCTCACCTCAGTGAAACACTCAGACTGCTAGTGGGTACATACACTGACTTTGGGAACTGGTTTTGACTGGGTTGGAAGGACTTTCTACTCCCATAAAGAGTTAGTCTTGAAAATCCATAGGGGTCATTCTACCCTGTCTTATAGGACCGCTGTGAGTCAGAATGAACTAAATGGCAGTGGGATTGGTTTGGGTATCAGAACTCAGGTATTCCACTCCTAGAGAAAGGAAAACTTGGTGTCCACACAAAATCCTGTTCATAACCGCTTCATTGATAGCCAACCCAAATGGTCATCAGAGGGTGAACAGATATATGTATATCCACACAGTGGGATCTACTCAACAGGACCAGCTATCATCAGGTCTAAGTGACTCATGGCAATCCCTGCTGGTTAGCCGCCAAGTGCAACCATTCACATCAGTTAAGTACCGTATATACTCGAATATAAGCTGACCTGAGTATAAGCCGAGGTACCTAATTATTACCTGGGAAACCAGAAAAACTGATTGACTCGGGTATAAGCCTAGGATGGGAAATGCAGGATGTTAATTAACACAGAGACCAGAGGGGAGAGAGAGCGCACCGCAACCAGTTCAGCTGCTGCGTAAGTGAATCACTACAGGTGCTTCTGCGAATTGGAGCTTTCCACGTCATAGGACGGCTCTGATTAGATGTGAGTAAACAAACATGCCAAGCCCTCCAGTGTCAGCGGGCCTTTGAATGAACAGTGAAGGAAAGGCAACCACCCGCGAGATGTTACACCTCGCTAGGGTACCACTGACCCGTGTATGAGCCGAACCCCAGGTTTTCAGCACATTTTTGGGTGCTGAAAAACTCGGTTTATACATGAATATATATGGTATTCCTCCACAATCAAAAGGAGTAAACTCTTGTTCGACACAATGACCTGGCCAGATCTCACAATGATTAGGTTGAAAGAAAGGAACCAGGGCAAGAGAAGTGCTTAGCATGGGATTCTATATTAAATTCTCAAAAGTTCAAACTAGTCTATATTGACAAAGAGCAGATCGGTGGTTGGCTGAGGATGGGGGAGATGGATGAATTACAAAAAGTCATGAGGAACCTTTTGGGGATTGTGCTAGTTACATATTTTCATGTGAACTTGAAACTGTAAAAGTCTAAGGGTGGAGTCTATCCTGTCAATCAGATCACAGTCTGATGGTGTATCATTGTGTGCATGGCCTGCTCCAATGGAGGGCTCTAGGAATCTCCCCCCACCCTCTCTCTGCCTTCACCTTCCTGCTGGTGAGCCACTCAGATCTGCCAGAGTCCTGGAGATGCATCCACCATATTGGACCCACAAGACTGTACCCAGCAGCCTGTGATCTTCCTGCATTCTGCATCATTACTTGTGATTGAGTGAGTCTGAAGAGGGACTTGTAGACTAGTATCGGATCTATGGACTTGAATCAGACTGGGCTGGGATGTTTTATCCATATATAATTACTTCTGATATAAAGCTCTTTCTTACACATATATGAGTGTCTCTGGATTTGTTTCTCTAGTCAACACGGGTGGATGGATACGATCATTATCTTAGTTCTGGTGATGGTTTTGCATGTGCAAAATTCACTGGATGATGGCAAAGAGTTAAGTGCTCAGCAAGTAATTGAAAAGTTGGCTGTCTCAATCCGTCCAGAGACAATGGGGAAGAAAGGTCTGGCAACCTACTTCTGAAAAGTCAGTCATTTCAAACCCTACTCTGATGGCAGGTGAGTAGGCTTTTGTTTTCACACATGCAAACACCCATCAAATGACACTCAAAATAGGTGCAGGTTAGGAGCCCCAGTATCCCTCCACTGCTAACACAATAATCAGTGGTTTGGACCTACCACCTGCTCCTCAGCCGCAAAGATGTAGTTTCTTAGATGCTAGTTCTACCTGAGAGGCAAGGAGGGCGAGATTTCTTCTTCTATACTTTGGACATTTGATCGGGAGAGACCATTCCCTGGAGAAGGACATCCTGCTTGGTAAAGTGGAGGGCAGTGAAAAAGAGGAAGGCCGTCAAGGAGATGGAGGGACCCCCTGGCTGCAGCCATGGGCTCGAACAACAATTGTGAGGATGATGCAGGGCCAACCCAAGGTTCATTCTGTTACATATAGTGTCGCTTTCACAGAGTCGGAACTGACTGGATGGCACCTAACAAGGACACCAGTCAGACCCGAAACAAAGTTGGAGAGTACTACGTGGAGGGACCGTTCACCCCGCTCACAGCCTTAATAATCCAAACACTGGGCAATCCATCTTGTCTATGGAAGTCTCTGCCCTGTCCACACTGGGCACCTACTCAGAAACCTTGGCCCAGCAAAGTCTCCAGTCTCGGGGGTTTGGAATTTATTGGCTTTCTCCTTTCTGAATTTTCTATTTCTGTGGAGCCTCCTCCCCAGCCCCGGGCACACAATACATTTCCCTTTGCACGGAGATTTTATGGCACCTGGTCAACCCTGCTTCTCTATTTCTGGCAAGGAGGGGGCAGAACAGGGTCTCTCACCTATGTCACAAGGAGGGTTGGTGCCTGAAAGTTGTGCAGTGGCAACTGCTGGCGGGAACTCACTAGCCCTGAGATACTAGCTTCCACTTTTGAAGTTGGCCTTGATCTTTGTGTTTTCTTTGGGGAGGAAAGCGGTGTTCCAGGCCCTGCCAGTGTGAGACCTGTGTCTTTTGTTGGCGACCTCTACCACCCTCCAACACCCCACCCCCCCGCGCGGGAATAAAGGTATTCTCACCCAGTGTTATTGGGCATGCCAATGGGCACAATGGGGATAGGGCATGTACTACGCAACTACTTAGGGGTCACGTATCTTTGGATCCAGGAATCCCACTTCTGGAAATGCTCCCTGAAGAAGCTTCAATACTGATTCAAAACCACGGAATGCCCCCAAGGGTTCATAGCCACATTGCTGGTAATTATAAAATATCCCACCCCACTGAAATACCCAACCATAGAAGTGTGAATAATCGCAGAATCACACTTATAGATAAGAATAGAATTAGTAATAATTATATACATAATCTAGCCAGTCTATGGGATATTTCATTAATAGCATAATTACTACTATCCTATTTATGACGCTAATAATAATGTAGTCGGTGAATAATGATGATCTGCTTCATGGAGCGCTACTCAGCTAGGCTCAAGGACGAGGACGTTCTCCCTCCCGAGTGGAGCTGGAAGGACTGGCAAGGCTTAGTGGGAAGTGAAAATTGAAGAGAGAAAGGAATATGGAAGGAGACCTTTGGGAAAGATCAAGAAGGAGCCTGGCTGCCTGCAAGGCATGGTTGGTAATGGGGGAGCCGGAGAAAGAATCTGAACATATTTGTACAGCCGTGACCTTGGGAACAATGCTAATATGTTCCAGGAACTTCAAAGCATAGAAAGTAGATTTGTGGGGGAGAGGGGGACAGGACAGGCCTCTTGCTATTGAACATAAACAGTCAAATGAGCTCACCCAAGTCACTTTGAAACATAATATTTGACCTTCAGTAAAACCTGCAAAAGCCAGCATTTCCCCATGTAAGTGGGGGGGGGGGGAGAGCCCAATTAGAGAAAGAAAGCTCAACCCTTTCCTACTCAAACAAGCCACCGAAAAGCTGCCAGAAGGCTCCCTGTCAGAGGCGGAACCCTTGGCAAGCTCTAGAAAAACACCAGTCTGGATGAATTCCGGCTTTCACAGCTTTCACAGTAGGTGCCCACCAACGACAGAGAACTAAACCCACTGCCCTACAGTTGATTGCAGGTCAAAGTGAGATCCTCAAGGGCAGGGTGGAACTGCCCTGTGGGCTTCCGAGCCTGTCACTCTCGTCCTGAAGAGTTCTCGCTGGTGGTTGCCAACTGTTGACCTGGAGGTTAGCAGCCCAGCAGGTAAGCACTGCACCACCAGAGCTTACCAAAACCCTGCTCTCAGGAGAAAGACCACCACCACCACCAGCCCTGTGGGATTCCGAGCCTGTCACTCTCGTCCTGAAGAGCTCTCGCTGGAGGTTAGCAGCCCAGCAGGTAAGCACTGCACCACCAGAGCTTACCAAAACCCTGCTCTCAGGAGAAAGAGCACCACCACCACACAAAGCATCTCAGTAAGGGCTGAACTCTACTTAGTAGATATCTTTAGGTCAAGGGGCAGGGCTAGCAATTCTGAAATGCTTTCTGGGATAGATGACGCAGGTTGATGATGAACGAGGATAGCCAGGATCCTGAAGGGCCGAGAGGGGAGTTTCAAGTGTTGGACTGTGGTGGGAGGCATCGCTGTGAACGCATGGTTTGTAATCAGTCTGGATAACTAGATAGAGAACTGGCTAGGGATGCATGGGGGGAGATGTGTGGATACAGGCGCACGTGTGTGTGTGTGTGTGTGTGTGTGTGTGTTCTAGCTCTGCGGGCAGGGTCTAGAATCAATGGCAACAGCATCTAGCCCAGAGCATGGTTTCTAGATACTCCTCTCCACCGACAAGGGGCGGGGTTCCTCAGACAAACGGCTGACCCAGATGTGGGGCGGGGAAAGTACAAAATTAGTCTTTAGGTCCCAGAGTTTAAAAACACACACACACACACACACACACACACACACACACACACACAGACACACACCAAGAAAAAATAAACCCAGCAACAACCAGTAATCAAGTCCATTCTTTTTTTAAAATAAGTTAATTGGCACATAATTTACATATCGCTCAATTCAATAGTTCATTCATTCAATCACATCAAAAAGAATTGTACAGTCATTATGTCTAGTCCATTATGATTGGTCGCCCGAGCAGGATTGTGTGCCATAGGGTTTTAAACCACTAATTTTTCAGACCTCAATTGCCAGGCCTGCCTGTCTTCAGAGGCACCTCTGGGTGAACCTGAACATCCAACCTTTGGGTTAGCAGCTGAGTGTGTTAACCTTTTGCACCCACACTCCTCCACCCCAGAATAACCCACTACTATCAACTTGAGTCCAATTGATTCTCCATCAATGAAATCTTTATGGAAGCAGATAGCCTCATCTTTCTCCAAATGAACAGCTAGTGGGTTTGAACCACTGACTTTGAAGTTAGCATTCCCACACCTAATCTACAGCATCAGCAGGGCTCCTGGGGAGGAGAATAAAACCAAACTCACTGCCATTGAGTCGATGCCAACTCATAGAGAGCCTATAGGGGAGAGTAGAACAGGAGTAGAAAGTCCCCTTTTCGTGGTTTTGAACTGCTGACCTTGCTGTTCAAAGCCCAACTGATAACCACTATGCCAGCAGGACTCCTTAAAAGAAGAAGAATGCTATGGAAAAGTCGAGTTGGACACAAGGGTTGGGGGCAGGAGAAAGGAGCAGGTTGCAAAGGTAAAATATGGTAAGGTGGGGTCCAGACATTAACACGCCATTTCCCATGGAAAACCACAGGGCTCCAATCTTGTTTGTTCACTAAAGCCTCCATCCAAGTCCATTTCCATCCCCCTTTTCCTTCTCAGTTTTTTTTTAAGTCACTCAAACCACTAGGTTGGAAAGGTAAGGAATCGGAAGGATTAAAAAAGAAGAACAGAAACATACTGTATATATTTATACAGCCCATCTCAAGCAATGAAATAAAAACAATATCCTATTAAACCCTCCAGATATGTGGTTCTTTTGGAAACCCTCCCTGCCAATTCTCCCTCCAGAGAAACCTCTGATAGTTGACATTTAGTTTGTGGGCGATGTATCATTATTTCAAGACATTAAGTTTGCCGTGATTTGTTATGGACCCTGGGGGGTGCAAACACTTTGTGCTTAACTGCTAACCTGGTAGTTCGAATCCACTCGGGTACTCCGAAGAAGAAAGCCCGGGCCCTGTGCTCCTGTAAGCCCAACAGGGCAGTTCTACTCTGTGACATGGGTCTCTACAAGTTGATCTAGTAAAAATCTTTGTAGTTATTTTTTAAACAACAATCTTTTTATTATTCAAAACTTTTTGGGGGGCTCTTACATCTCTTATCACAATCCATACATTCATTCATTGTTCCAAGCACATTTGTGCATATGTTGCCATCATCATTTTCTTTTTTTTTCCATTGTAATAGGGTTATTTTTATTGTTATGTCAATTTCATCTAAACTTTAAAAAAATAATGTTATTGGGGCTTGTATAACTTATGACAATCCATACATACATCAGTTGTGTCAAACACATGTATACATTTGTTGCCATCATCATTCTCAAAACATTTTTCTACTTGAGCCCTTGGTATCAGCTCCTCAGCCAACACCATTTTCAAAGCATTTTCTTTCTATTGGAGTCCTTGATATCAGCTCCTCATTTTCTCCCCTCCCTCCCCCACCTGCCCTTTCTCATGAACCCTTGATAAGTTATAGATTATTATTTTCATGTCTTACATCGTCCTCTGTCTCCCTGCACCCACTTTTCTGTTGTTTGTTCCCCTGGAGGGAGTTATATGTTGATCCTTGTTATCAATTCCCCCTTTCTCCCCCTACCTTCCTCTTATCCTTCTGGTGTCTCTACTCTCATTGTTGGCCCTGAGGGGTTTCTCTATCCTGGATTCCCTGTGTGTGGGCTCTTATCTGTGGCAGTGTGCATGTTCTGGTTTAATCCAATTTGTAAGGTAGAATTGAGGTCATGATAGCTTGGGTGAGGAAGCATTAAAGAACTAGAGAATCAGCTCTCAACCGGTGGGTCACAACCCCTTTGGGGGTCGAATGACCCTTTCACAGGGGTCACCGATTCATGACAGTAGCAAAATTACAGTTATGGTGTAGCAACAATAATTTTATGGTTGGAGGGTCACCACAACACGAGGAACTGTATTAAAGGATTGCAGCATTAGGAAGGTTGAGAGCCACTGATTTAGAGGGAAGTTGTATGTTTCATTGGTGCTATACTGCACCCTGACTGGCTCATGTCTTCCTTGTGACCATTCTGTAAGGGGATGTCCAATTGTCTACAGATGGACTTTGGGTTTGCACGCTGCACTCCCCCTCATTCACATTGATATGATTTTTTGTTCTGGGTCTTAGATACCTGATACCTGATCCCATCGACACCTTATGATCACACAGGCTGGTGTGCTTCTTCATGTGGGCTTTGTTGAATCTCAGCTAGATGACCGCTTGTTTATCTTCAAGCCTTTAAGATCCCAGATGCAGAGGACCTGATGCAAGGGGCTTAAGTGGAGAGCAAATGCCTTGAGAATGATTGGGGCAGGGAATGTATGGATGTGCTTTATACAATTGATGTATGTATATGTATGGATTGTGGTAAGAGTTGTATGAGTCCCTAATAAAATGTAAAAGAAGAAAAGAGAAAAAAATGATTAGGGCAAAGACTGTACAGATGTGCTTTATACAATTGATGTATGTATATATATGAACTGTGAAAAGAATTGTATGAGCCCCAATAAATTGTTAAAATTAAAAAAAAAAAAAAACAAGATCCCAGATGCTTTATCTTTTGATAGCCGGGCACCTTCAGCTTTCTTCACCACATTTGCTTATGCACCCATTTGTCTTCAGCAATCATGTCGGGAAGGTGAGCATCATAGAATGCCAGGTTATTAGAACAAACTCCCTCTTGTGTTGAGGAAGTACTTGAATCGAGGCCCAATATCCATCTGCTACCTTAATACCTAAAATAAATATAAGTACATAGATCTAGTTCCATATATATACACATACATGCATACATGCCTGTACTTAGACCTCTATAAATGTCCTTTGCCTCCTAGTTGTTTCCTTTATTGCCTTTTACTTTCTTCTTGTACCACTATCATGTTTGGCCTTCACTTGGGCTTAGTAATTCCTCGCTGTTACATTGCCCTTGATTAAGCCCCACTAGGCATCCTATACCCTTCTCCATTGATTTTAGCTCACTTGAACAATCTTTATAGAAGCATTTCTAAGACTTTATTCTGATTTGCCACTAGGTGGGCTCAAACCATTAACTTTTAGGTTAGTAAAGAAATCAATTAAAAACCAAACTAAAAATAAATGAATGAATAAAAACCAAACTCACTGCCATAGAGCCAACTCATAGGAATCCTATAGGACAGGGTAGAACTTTCCCTGAGTTTCTGAGTCATTAACTCTTTATGGGAGTAGAAAGCTCCCTCTTTTTCCCATGGAGCGACTGGTGGTTTTGAACAGCTGGCCTTGAAGTTAGCAACCCAACATGCAACCAGTACACCTCCAGGGCGTAGGTTAATAGCTTAGTGCACATTTTTTTGCACCACTTAGGTCCCGAAGCATAACAAACCCCCAAACATTTCTTTTGCTCATGATTCTCTGTTCCGCATGGGGTGACTTGTATACCCAGGGCCTCAGTCAGAACAATTGGAACCCTTGGGGGGCTGTTAGGAACCCTTGGGGGATGATAGGACGCCTTGGGGCTTGGCAAGGCAGCTCTCTTTCTCCTTGTTGGAATTTCCACAAGATGGTCACTGTCCATCATCTCTCCAATATGATGTCCTGGGAGCAGTTGAACTCCCTACATGAATGGCCAAGGCTCCAGAGATCTTGGTGGAAGCTGCAGGCTTTTCGTGGTCTTTCTGTGGGAGTTCCTGAAGAAATGGCATTTGGGCCACATGTAACCTCCTCTGGAGATACAAAGAGAAGGAGAATGCAAAGCGACATCAGTCAAGGGCAATGTGCCACAAGCTAGAGCTCAGACATGCCTTCACTCTCTAGCCTTTTTCTTATGTTCACAGCAACCAGCCTGCCCACAGCACTTTACTTTTTAGCTGGGTTTGATAATCCATTACCATGGCCACACAGAACTCACAGACAATACATACATGCAATTACGGGGGTTATTCGGGGCGCTAATCGTTTGGTGGTATAGTGGTTAGTCACTGGGCTGCAATCCACAAGGTCAGCAGTTCATAACCACCAGCTGCGCCCTCCAAGGGAGAAAGACAGAGTTTTCTACTACCATAAATAGTTGCGGGCTTGGAAACTCACAGGGGCAGTTCTACTCTATCCTATCGGGTCACTAGGAGTCAGCACCCACTCAATGGCGGTGAGTGAACAGGCTACAAAACGGTAAATATACAGTTCTTTTGTTAGAACAACCTTCTCAGCCATGCTGTCTCTGTGGTCTTTGACCATTCAGTGCCATGATCTTTTGGCCTGTCTTTTTCCATGAGCTTGGAAGCCCACCACTCTGCCTCATGGTCTCGGGGATGCTCCTCAGCTCTCATGATCTTGGTGCTGTGGCCTCTGGTGCCTCTTCTGCCTCAACCATTCAGTCAGAGTACTGGTCTGCAGTCTGCTAGTGGCTCTACTGTGTTGATGCTTAGGAGATTCCTCTTCCTGCTTCTGAGATGGTTCACTGGTATGTATGCAGTGGAGTGACAAAACGGAGTAATCTCTTCCGTGAGTGTTTCATATTCCATTTTGCATAGTCCCATGCGATCATTTGCTGGGGGTTTCAGATATATAGATTGTTGTTGTTAGGTGCCATGGAGTCAGTTCCTTATTCAAAAGAGAACAAACCACTGCTCAGAAAACTCCTGGGTTTCAGCTCAAGGTAGAACTATACTCACATTGATGCCTCATACCCACGGTGCCTGCAGTGCTGAGTCCTTGAGAAAATGGATGATAATAGTGCAATTGACTTCTACCCAAGAGGGGCGATTGACAACAGGGGTACTTCTCTGTTTATATGGAGTTTTGTTTTTCTGCTTGTAGCTGAGTGTGTGTGTGTGTGTGTGTGTGTGTGTGCGCGCGCGCGCTCTGTTTGCTGGTTGGCTTATGGATGCTATTGGTGAAGTTGAACTTATAGGATTTTGATTTTGTCATATTACAATCTTCAAAGTAAACTTGAGACGTGCAAACATCATGGACAAGCAGACAAGAGTCTGGGCTCCTACTTAACTCTCGCTCCAGTCCAAGAACAGTTGGTTCTGATAACATGGCCCTGCTCAATACTAACCGTCATGAAATATTTGACTTTTCTTCTCAAGCTGCCCTTTGAAATTTTCTATTCAGCTCTTTGATTTCATCCTTTCTTCCCATTTACTTTGGCTACTCTACAATCAAGAACACATTTCTGAGTCCCTACTGAAGTCCACTTTAATCTTAGCTTTATTTCCTGTCTTTAATGACCTTTTACTTACTTAATGAATGATGTTCTTGCTGTCCTCCCACAGCTCATGAGGTCTTCTATCATTAGTGTTTAATGCATCAGTTCTCTTCTTGTGATGTTCTAGAAACGCAGGTGGCAAAGGGTCAAGGTCATATTTTGGCTCTTGTGGACTTGTTTTAATTTTCTTCAGTGTTAACCTGAATTTACATGTCAGCAATTGTGGTCCGTTCCACAGTCAATCCCAGGCTTGGTTTT
This sequence comes from Tenrec ecaudatus, assembly GCF_050624435.1. Classification (NCBI taxonomy): domain Eukaryota; kingdom Metazoa; phylum Chordata; class Mammalia; order Afrosoricida; family Tenrecidae; genus Tenrec; species Tenrec ecaudatus. Next base: position 149,719,608 of record NC_134548.1, read on the forward strand.
AGCTGCTGAGATTGAGCTTCTCTGTTGTGTCTTCCCACAGATGTAGTCAATTTGGTTTGCGTTGTTGTCAAAAGGTATTTGCTATGAACAAGTCATTGGTTTTGCAAAATTCTATCATGTGATCTCCAGGTTCGTTCTTTTAAAAAATTTAGTATTTTTAATTAAAAATCATTTTATTGAGGGCTCTTAGTGCTTGTAACAATCCATACATCAATTGTATCAAGCATATTTGTACATTTGTTGCCATCATTCTTTTCTAGACATTTACTTTCTATTGAGCCCTTGGTATCAGCTTGAATAATAGCTGTATTGATTGGTTTGCCTTGAAGGCAGATAGACATGATCCTATCGTAGACAGCATTGGACTTCTAGATAGATCTTAAAATGCCCTACTGGTTAAAATGAAATCTATCTTGATCTTCCTTATACCAAACCATAGCTCAATTAATAAAGAATGTAAATGAGATTCGGTGTGGGCAGCTGCAAAATGCAAGGTCAACGGTTCAAACCCACCAGCTTCTCCTCCAGAGAAAGCTGAGGCTGTCTGCTTCTGCAGAGTTGCCGCCTAAGAAACCCTAGATAGGGTTGTTATGAGTTTTGTTTTATGTACGTATGTATGTATGTATGTGTCTTCATGTAGACAGTCTTGGGAATTGTGCTCTTTGAAAGAACTATCTGTATGGAACCATATTGGCCAAAACAACTATAAAAAAATCCGAGCAGAAGCTAAGGGGACAGTGAGTTTATGCTCCTGGAAGAGGAAGATAAGAATGATGCCCCAACTCAAAGCCTGGCACATGTGGAAACTGTTGAATGGGCGTACAGTTCACCGAGCACACTTTCAACAGCACATAAAGCAAAAGGAAGAAATTGGAACGTGTTTTCTTGTGTAGATTTCATGACAACAAAATGAATGTAAAAAATAAAAGCCTATGAAGCAACACTTTGCTTCATCTTCCACACTTCCCCATTGGTGGTGACTGCCTCCAGATTTCTTCTGGGCCTGTGGGGCAGAATGCGGAGAGTTGGCATTGCCTGGCATGAAATAAGTAGAGGCGACATCTGTATACTGTGATGGACTGGACTGTTACACATTCTGTGGATGGTGGCACGTTCTGTGCGTGGTGGCATGTTCCATGTACTTGGGAGCACCAGGGAGCTGAGGCAGTTGAGCAAGCAAGCCTTGTGGATCTCTGCAGGCAGCAGGGTGTGGGATTGCATCAGAGTGCTGTTTTCTGTGCATAACTGTTTTGTCTTCTATTAGGGGCCCCTTTCTCTTGGCGATGACAACACACACACCCCTTGGCATTCTCCCGGAGTGGAGATGGAGGACAGCATGCTCTCTCAGGAGTGCCTTCGCCTCTCAGAGCGGAGCAAACCTGGTGCCACTGAGTCCAGAGTGGAATGGAGCTCCCAGGGTTTCTGGTTGCTAATCTTTACAGAGGCCAGTGAACACAGGGGAATGGCCAACCTTTAAGTGAGCAATCGAGCACAAACAGTTTGTCCTGCCAAGAGTCTTCTTGAAGCTCAGGGGGCAAGACCTTTGAATTCCAGGGCTGGTTCCAGGGGAAGGGTCTTCCTTGTCTAGTTCAGCTTCCAATAGCTGCCGGCAGCGAGTGAAGTACCTGGGTTTGTGGCTGGCCCATTCTCTATCCTCTTCCCCTGTATGTGTGTCTCTGAGTCAGTTCTGCTCCTTGTATAACACAGAAATGATTAGGTTTATGATCCACCCCACACTGGTAGAACCTTACTACCAAAAAAAGCAAGACAACTGCCCATTTCCAAACAAGGTCGCATTCACAGACTTCTGGGTTAAGGATTTCAACAATTGGGTGGCAGGAGGACACAATTTAATCCATAATGATGGGACCCTCCTGTCCTGAGAGTGTAAGAGGACGCTGTTTTCCCCACAATAGGCATAAACCAGGACTGTCCTGGGAAAAGGATTATGATCACCTTTCTGTGAGGGCCATCTCTCTCTCTTCAGTCCTTTGGTCACTCCGAAGGACTGAGTTCATCCTGAAGAGGGCTTGAGCAGTCCCTCTGCTGTGTCAGGCACCATTCAAGGCTCCATGGAGGCTGTAGCAGGGGCAGAGAGCCTAATACAGGCTGCCCATGCACCACAAGGCAGTGCCTGGGTATTGGGGGTGGCAAGAGTTCAGAGGAGGTGGCTCAGCATGGGGCGACTGCAGTAGAAGATGTCTTCTGCAGAAGGCAGCGTGCAATAGGTCTTATAAAGTGGAGTGACATGGGGCAGGGAAAATGTATATGGCAATGGTGGGAACTCCTATTGGTTTGAGTTGACCAGCTGTGGCTTCCCTTCCACAAACATGTGCTAGCCAGTGGCACATGCCCTCCATATGCAGACTGGCAAGGACCAAAGGAGTGGACATCGAAGCTAAGCATCAGGGCAGCGTGTGGGCAAACAGCAAGACACTCAGCAGGTCAGGAAAGGCAGAGCCAAATACGGTGAGGAAGGAATGGGGAGGGTAGGTGGCACTAGACCAGACTGTCTACAAGCACTTGATTCCCTTTCAGACTTGGATTTCCTTCCAGGGACCTTGATTCAAGGATGATTTGCTCTTCAGGAGGGCATTTATAAAATGGAACAAATTGGGATGCCTGCCACTCCCTAGTAGCATAGTGGTTATGCATTGATTGGTCTACTAACTACAACATCCACAGTTCAAAACCACTCTGAGGGAGAAAGATGAGGCTTTCTACTGCCATAAAGAGTTACAGCCTTGGAAACCCACAGGGACTGTTGTACCTTGTCCTATAGGGTCAGTATGAGTCAGACTCCACTGGAGTCATCCCTTCCAACCTGGTCTGCCTCCAAACTTGGAGTTTTATGAAATAGCACGTGATTCCTCTGCTCAAGAATTTCCCAAGGCTTCTCATGTGTTTGTAGTATAAATGTTCCATAGTATCAATTATGTTGTGTGTGTGTGTGTGTGTGTGTGTGTGGCTCTAGTGGCTAGAAGTTACACATTGGGATAATTGCAACATCAGCAGTTCAAAACCACCAACCACTTCATGAGAAAAGCAAGGCTTTCTATTCCCATAAGGAGTTACAGTTTTAGGGAACAGGAAGGGAATTAAAATGAACAACAAGTAAGACATAGAGATTCTTGGGGTGTTGGAGCAACAGCAATCTAGCTGAGAGGAATTACTAACAGGCAGAAGTAGGGCAAGCATGATGGTGGGGCAGGAGGAAGGTGAAAGGAAACAGGAAAGATCTAGGAAGCAAAGATATGGATAGAGGTATAAGCATAGGTGTGTACATATGTAAATATATTAATAATTCATAAAAAGAAATAATGGCTCATGTACATATATTTATATGGCAATAAACCAAGGTTGTGGATGGACTTCGGGCCTCTGCTCATGCCCTGCCTCACTGCAAGAACACTTTGTTCCAACAACCTGGCACTCTGTGATGCTCACCCTCCTGGCACAAACGCTGAAGACAAAATGGGTGCATAAGCAAAGAAAGCAGATGGTGCCCAGCTATCAAAAGATATAGTGTCTGGGGTCTTAAAGGCTTGAGGTGAAACAGCGGCCATCCAACAGAGAAACAACAAGGCCACATGGAAGAAGCACACCAACCTGTGCGATCATGAGATGTCACTGGGACCGGGGTAACAGGCATCAGAAGACCCAAAACAAACAAACTAAACCATATTGTTGAGAATGAGGGGGCTCAGAGAAGAGACCCAAAGCCCATCTGTAGACAATGGGACATCCCCTCACTGAGGGGTGACAGGGAAGGGATGAGTCAACCATGGTGCAGTAAAGCAACGATGAAACACACAATATTCTTCTGGTTCCTTGAGGCTTCCTCCCCCCCCCCCCCCCTATCATGACCCCAGCGCTGGCTTTCACTCGAGGCTAGGCTGGAGCATGTGCACAGGTACAGATAAGACGTAAGAGCTCATAACATAGAATCCAGGAACAGGAATGGGAGTAGCAATACCAGGAAGGCAGGGGGAAGGTGGGGATCAGAGGGAAGGAAGGGGGAACCAAAAGCGATGATTGACACATAACTGCACCCCCTCCCCCAGGGGGACAACCAACAGAAACCGTAGGGGAAGGGAGAAAGTAGTCGGTGTAAGATATGAGAAGAGTAATAATTTATAATTTATCAAGGGCCACAAGGGTGGGGAGAGGAAAGAGGAGCTGACACCAAGGGCTCAGTAGAAAGTAAATGTTTAGAAAATGATGATGGCAACATATGTGCAAATCTGCCTGATACAACTGATGTATGGATTGTTCCAAGAGCTGTAAGAGCCCTCAATAAAATGTAAAAAAAAAAAAAAAAAAAAAAGGTTACCGGTTCCGAAATCCACAGGGGCAGTTCTACTCTGTCCTCTGGGGTCACTAGGATTCAGAATGGACTCAATGGCAGTGTTTCTTTTTCTTGGTTTGAGTTTGTTCTGTCCTGTTGTAGAATATTAAAGAAAAGGTAGCATCCAATTTGTGTTCCTCTTGGCAAGCCTTCGAGAAACTCAGCATAATGTTTCTGAGATCCATCCAATGTTGTGTGTGCATCATTTCACATCATAGCAACCCCGAAACGTAGATCAGAGCTGCCCACGAGGCTGGCCCAAGCTGTCACTCTTTACAGAAGCACACTGCCTCACCGTTCTCACACAGAGTGGCTGGGGGTGCAAACCACTGCCTGGTCAGTAACTAACTGAGCCCTTAACGACTACGTGCCCAGGGCTCCTTCCTATATTCTTACCCACTGCACCCCAAAACCAAATGAGCCTAACTCCTAGGGAAATGCTTGAATTGGCTTGTATTGGGTCATCTGGCCTCCCCTAGATCAGTCAATGCGGCGCGTGGAGGAGGCGGACCGTGAGTGGCTGACAAGGGTTCCTGGGTCTGGCAGGAGCACCACAGGTTCTGATGATTGGCAGCCAGTCCAGAATCCCCTGATTAGGGGGAGGGAGGAGCCCCTCACAGAGGAGGGCCACAGGGCACAGTTACAAGCCCAAAGGCAGCCTTCTAGAGAGGGATACATGAGTGCTCCCTTACCCTTAGAATGGAACTGAGGGGTGGGGGTGGGTCCTGGGGCTTTCCTAGGCTTTTGCCACAAATATGAAATGATCTCAAGGTCTTACTTTTTTCTCTCAGAATTGAGTGGTTTTATTCTGTGATGGACCTGTGGTTGTGATTCGTAGGAGACACAATGTCTGGGGTCTTAAAGGCGTTCACTTGCTCAAGACGGAATCGAACCTGTGTGCTTCGATGCGGAGCCATATGTATATATACACTCTGGCTTTCTGTACTCCTTGAGGTTGCCTTTTGCCCTCAAAGATCTGCATGGCCCCGTTCCTCCAGACCTGGCGCCTCGCCTCTGCCCCTTGTGCCCACTTTGGCAGGGACTCTCCCAGCCCTGGCGCTCCATCGAGGGCCAGTTCTAACGTTGCCACCAGGCTGCCACCAGTTCTTGGCCTGACTTCTCGCTGCAAATTATTCTCTCGGCAATTCCATTTCCTCTTCTGCAAAATGAGGGGTAGATGGAATCTGTTAGCAGAGAAATGCTCCCAGGCCCTCTGAGGGCCTTCCCCAGTCCCCAGGGCCCCCCAGCCAAGAGGGTGCTGTCTGCTGTGGATGTGTCAGGATGTGTGCACAGTGGGTCCAAAAACGCAGGGACTAGCACTTTAGGCCCTAGTGAGGCCCTAGTGAAGCAAAGAAGTGTGTATGTGGCGGGGGGGGGGGTTGTCATCTCTCTCTCTCTTTTTTCCCTTCTTCCCCTCCCAGGGGATGGCAGGTATGGCCCACATCCTGGGTACCATTTGATGAGACACCACTGAGCCACTTCTGCGAGCTGTGGCTGTGTGCCTAAGCAGCTGGGAGAGATCACTCACCAAAGTCAAAGAAAGACCTTCAGGTTTGAGAGCCCGCTCCTGTCTCTGGGGCTTTCTTTCTCCCCCTGTCTGCCTGGTCCCCACCCCCCAACCCCAGGTGCCCCTGTGGTCTCCCACTCACACATCCCATGCCCTCTTTTCCCCTGAAAAGTTTCTAGATGTTAGAGCCTATTTTCTCCGAATGTAACCTTCTACCAAACTGGTGGGAACAGTGACCTAAGGCCAGAAGGGCCAAGGCACGGGGTGGAAGGGGAGCGGTGAGGTGAAGAGCGGGTGGGAGTGTTTTTTTCCTTTTTGTAATAATGGTCTCTGTTCCAAGGAAATGGATAATGCCCCCCCCCCCCCGAAGCAGAGTTTTGGTTTTGGATTAATGGCCTAAGTTGTACCATGGTGCTAAATACTTAGGATGGTTATCAGAGATTTGCAAAGGGTCGCTGCATTTCCATGCAGGCCATCCATCCATGTGGTGTTTTCTGAATCTGCCTCTTGGCCCCCTTCCCTTCCTCTTTTCTTCTTCTATTTCTTCTTCTTCTTCTTCTTCTTCTTCTTCTTCTTCTTCTTCTTCTTCTTCTTCTTCTTCTTCTTCTTCTTCTTCTTCTTCTTTCTCTCTCTCTCTCTCTCTCTCTCTCTCTCTCTCTCTCTCTCTCTCTCTCTCTCTCTCTCTCTCTCTCTCTCTCTCTCTCTCTCTTTCTCCTCTCCTCTCCTCTCCTCTCCTCTCCTCTCCTCTCCTGCTTCAGAAGGGACCCTCCCACACTGGGCCCTCCATATTCCATACTCTCCATCTAGCTGGCCCAGCAGGTCACTGTGCTCTTCCAGTCAAAACCCAGCTTAACCATGCTCTGTGAAAAGAGACTACAAAAAGATGGGGGCGGCGTGGCGGCGGGTGGGGGCGGGGGAAACCCCATCAGCTTTGAGTTCTATTTTCCCTTGGGGTTTTTGAAGCCCTCTACTTCCAAGGAAGGAGATGGAGGACGGGACTCCTGGAATGGAGGCCTTTCTGACCCCGTGAGCCCCACCCATCTCCAACACTCAGGCTGCTCACCCACCCACTCTTATCTGTGTGAAGTCCCAACTCTCTGCCTTCCAGTTGATTCCATTATGGCTCCTAGACACCATTGATAAAACTCATATCCTGGCGAAATAGCCACATGGCAACAGAAAATCGTATACCCTAGCTTGTCGTGCATTCTTTCCCAAAATCGGGACTTTTAAAAACCACCACGGGACACGGGAAAAATTGTTAAAAATCAGGACCGTCCTGCCAAAAGCGGGACGTCCGGTCACCTTATCCCAGTGACTCTGTAGGACAGGCTAGAACTGCCTCTGTGAGTTTCAGACACTATAACTGTTTATGGCAGTAGAAAGCCCCAACTTTCTCCCCCAGGTGGGTTCAAACTGTTGACCTTGCAATTAGCAGCCCAGCCTGTAACCACTGCACCACTAGAGGTACCAGCAAACAGGTGCGGAGGAGAACACAAGCTAGGACAGTCTTCAGTAGCATCACAAATATTCAAACACGGGATAAACTAGCCTGCTTGTACCAGGTGGTTCTGCAGTCGAACCAGTGGGTAGCACTGGGAACACATGCTGTCAGATCATCTTTGGAAATTGATATATATTTTTGTACACCAATAGATAATTTATAAATAGATAAGGTGATTTATTTTACTGACATGAGCCCTGATTTTTGACTACAGAATATTATATATTTTAAAAATATATATTTTTATTGGGGTCTCTTCCAGCTCTTATAACAATCCTTATATCCATTGTATCGAGCACATTTGTACAGATGTTGCCATCAACATTTCCAAACCATTTTCTTTCTACTTGAGCCCTTGGAATATTGTATTTTTCAGTGAAGGCTGCTGCTATTTTGGGTGTTACCACCACAGCTTCTGCTTTCAGGGTGACTGGGACTGCATTTTTTAGTTATGGCTAGTGAAATGGGCGGGCTCCAGCGCCAGACCAGAGCATTTTTGTACATAGCGCGTCCACAGAAGCAACACACACGCAGACAACGCACATAGAAAACTATTGTGCAAACCACACCAGTCCCCTTATTGGCTTTAAAATCCGGCCATTCTTTGGGAGGAAAGCAGTTTTCCCAGCGGGCTTCTACAAGGATGGGAGGAATCCTAGGCTCTTTTATGACGTGGTATCTTGTTCAGCTTTTTGCCAGCCAGGATCGTTAAAATCCTTGTTAGCCTGTGGGTCTGCTATGTTTCCAAATGGTTATGCGTCTCTTGCCAGAGCAGGAGAAACCTAAATTGAGCAGGGGAAACCTAAATTGGAGTGTCACGTGCATTCTCCAACACCAGGGTTATTATGGAACCTGGCGGAACTGGTGGGAAAATGCAAGAGGATTTCGCTGCAGCTGCACAGTTAGCTCAATGGAATTAGGCGTTCTGTAGGTCTCTTCCGGACTCGGGGTTATCCCAAACTGGCCAATGTGTCTTGGGGCCCAGGGCAAGCATCCAACTGCTGCCTTCCTGACTTGCGCCAAGGGGGAAAAGGCACCGGTTTTAACTTTCGATGCTTCTTCAAGCGCTACTTTGATTAGACAGGAGATCTCTTTATTTGGCAATCTAGTTAGCAATATTACTATTATTACTTGGAGGCTCTGTTTTGGCTAGATTTTTCAATGATACTTTCCTTTGCCAAGAGCCAATGATACCACACATTTGCAGCTGTGCGTCTGACTGGAGCTGACTTAAGATTTTCTCAGACACGTCTAAAAAAATGTACTCTAGGCCTACTGCTGCCCAAACAGGAAGTCTGCCCTGTGGTTGTTTGTTGTTGTTTTAAAATAAGTACAAACTCTTTAAAAAAATAAAACAATTTATTATTGCTCTAAAATAATGGTTTTTGTTTTACATTGTTTTGTTTATAGAACAATGAGTCGGAAAATACATAAAAGTGTAAAGAGAAAAACAAGTATCACCAACAACTCAATAAACCAGAAATAACCCCTGTTAAGGTCCTCCGCAGTCCCTGGGTGATGTACACTTTCACTTGGGAACAGGAAGGGTGGGGATTTGAGTCCAATCAGAGGTGGATCAGGAGGAAGGCCTGGAGACTTTTCCCAAGCTTTGTCTCCCCCAAAGATATGCCAAACATTAGAGGCTGTTTTCCAACACATAGTTGGAGGTCAGATGCTTAGAGATATTATCCCTGAAGGCATTCAGACAGCTGTTTGGTCCACTGTAGGTGGGGTTCACACCCTACAGATAATGGTTTCAGTGGAGAGCCAGAGAACAGGTCAAACCTGCTCAGTAACATCCAAAGTTAGGCTGCCATCCTGAATCTAGGATCCACCAATCTTGTCATATGTATACCCCAATCCCTCCCATTCCTATTGCGTGTATACCCCTAGATCATCCCCCTCTCATTACTGTCTTTATGTGGAATCAGGGGGCTTGCATACCCCAAAGATATATAAGCCTTGGTTAGAAATAAAGAGCTCTCTCTCTCCCTGGCTCTCTCCCCTGGTTTCTTTCTTTTTTAAATCATTTTATTAGGGGCTCATATAACTCTATTTACAATCCATACACACGTCATTTGTGTCCAGCACTTTTGTACATACGCTGCCATCATCATTCTCAAAACACCCACTCTCCACCTGAGCCCCTGGCATCAGCTCCTCATTTTCTCTCCCCTGGTTTCTGATCTCTCTCTCTCCAGTCCTCTCTCCTTGGTCCTCACTCCCCTGTCCCCTCCCTCCTTGTCCTCCTTCCCCTCCCCGTCTCCTGCCCTCTCTTCTCCCATCTCCAAGTGGACCACTGAGCAGGGCTGAAGTGAGCATGCCACCATGAAATGTGTCTGCCTCCATCAACCTCTCTTCTATCTCTCCTTAATCTCTGTGACTTTATTATAATCTACATATATATTTAACCGTACAATTGCGCCTTTCGAACCTGGGATTAGACATGGGGAACTGGCCTTCCCCCACACAGCCTACTAAATCAACCACTGAAAATCCTACACATGAGTCAGAATCAACTCAGTTGGCTATGGTTGTTGTTGTTTAATATTTTTTCCATGTAGCGATACGAAATCATGGGTGCCAAATGTTCCCAAAGCATTTATGTTACATATTCAAGAACATATTACAAAAATAAGTTTGTTCCTCCATTATATCACTTACCACAATGCACAGATAATGACTACTTTTATTTATTTATTTTTGTATTGTTTACAGAGTTTGGTCTGTATCTTGATACCAAACCGTCCCAATATAGCTGTGTTACATATTGGGAACTCATTGCCAAAATAGTTGAGCATGTTTCTTCGATTCTTAATACAGTGGTTCTCAACCTGTGGGTCTCGAGCCCTTTCACAGGGGTGGCCTGATTCATAACAGTAGCAAAATGACAGGGATGAAGTAGCAATGAAAATAATTTGATGGTTGGGGGGTCACCACCACATGAGGAACTGTATGAAAGGGTCGCGGCATGAGGAAGGTTGAGAACCGCTGACAATATATCGCAATCTCGAAATAACCTCAGTCAGCCACTGTTTCATCCTTTCCTGTTATCCATATAGTGAAACAAAATTTTGCATACTAAATTCTCCCTATACACTTACGTGACATATATGGGAACAATGTGTAATTGAAAAAAATCACTAAACATTTTATCATAAGCATATTCTCATGCCATTAAAGTGATCTCCCAAACCTTGTTTCGAATGAAAGCAGACTGTTTTATTCAGTGCCCCGTGGTGGTTTATGTGCTCAAGGCTTGGTTGTTTGGGATGATTCATGATGCTCCTGATTTGCATACCTAAAAGTGCTGAAATGCGAATCTTTATGTAGTCTTTATTCTGTGCAATTTATTCAGTTACTTTTGATCCCCACTCCCCTTGACTACTTATGTGAACTCAACTTATTCAATGTGACCCTATTTCGGTCATACTTTTCAAATCTAACACCCAAACTCCCTGTTATCGAGTCCATTCCGACTCAGCGTGACCCTGCAGGACAGTACAGAAGCACTACGCCTGTGGGCTTCCCAAAGCGGAACTCTTTACGGGAGTAGAAAGCCTCATCTTTTTCCCGATTGCTGACCTCCAAGTTAGCAGGCCAACACATAGCCACTATGTCACCAAGCCTAATATTTTACATTCTAGCACAAACAGAAAGTTTATCACCCTGTCAAGGTGTAATGGCAACAACAAATCAACCCCAACCAAACCCAGTGCCATTGGGTCAAATCTGATCACAGGACAGAATAGAACTACGTCGATAGTAGTTTCCAGAGCTGAGACTCCAGGAGCAGAAAGCCTTATCATGCTTCCTGAGAGTGGCTAATGGGTTTGAACTCCTGATCTGGCAGTTAGCAGTCCAATGCATAACCCACTAGGCCACCAGGGCTTCGGATCAGAAACTTGAAGCAATAGTTAAAGAGGAAAAATCTGACACACACACCCCATCTCTTAAGGGCTCATCTATCACCGCCCCTCCCAATCCACCCTCCCTGTCAATGATAACCACTTCCTTTCTTACCGAGGGCAGACATGTCTCCTTCCCATTGATTGATCTCCTGTACTTACCACACAGGTTACTAGGAAGGCCCAGGGGCCCTAAACCTTTCAGTTATCAATCTATCACAAGTGTGCAATGGTATTCCATGACAGGGATCCCCGAAATACCTACGGTCTGTATTGCCAATGAGCCCTAAAGACTTCCTAGAGAATTAGGTTAGACAAAGTCACAATACATAGGCAGACACACAGAAGAAGTAGAGACCGTGAATTTGTCATCTCCAAGTTGGTCAGTCTTTAAGCAACAAGTATCTTGGGTTTTACAGGTCCCTTCCAGCTTCTGTTCCTCTTATGGGTCTCTGTGTGACTTAGGCTCCCTGATTTTTTTTAACTGGATTAACATAAGCAGTTTCTAGGTTTCTACGCAAGCTTTCTCTTATTATTTGTCATGAAGGAGAAAGGCGCCGTTGAGCATGTGGCTAGATGACATCGTTCTTGAGAGTTGGGCATTCACTTTGTTTCCTTGAGATTGAGTTAGTTAAATCTACAGAACATACCAAGCTCGTGACATAGACAGAAAATAAACCTAAATTACACCTTTTTTTTTGTTTGTGCCTGTGGATGTGTACACTGGGTAATGTATAGTCATGGTTTTGTGATTCCAGAACCCACCCCAGGCCTCTCCCGGATAGGAGTGTCCAGTATTTGAGCATAGCTCAGATTCAGCCTTGCTCATTTTACCTCAGATTTCCCTTATCAAACACATGCATTCTGGCTCTGGTCTTGATGGTGTGGCTGGTTCTGAGAACGGGTAATGGTTCCTGGAGCTCAGGGCCCAGGATCTTAGGAGAGGCCTGCAGCCCCAAGACAACACTTGAACCAACAGAACCATGCCTTCCCTCCGCCCTTCTCCTCAATGCCTTTCAGGGTAGTTGTCAGTAGGTAAAAAAGGAACATCTTTGGAAAATTATGTAAAAGCAGGAGATCAAGTCAAGATGTTGGGGTTATTCTGATTAGTGGAGTTTTGTGGGAGGCCTTTAAGAGGATAATGGTCTGATCTGGAGAGCTGGTGGGAATGGGAGGGAGCACCAGTGAGCAAGTGACTCTGGGAGAAGGCTACTTCCCAGCAATCTAGTGTCAGCATGAGACCCTGTTTTCAGCTCCCAGACACCCCACTCGGGGAAGCCTGTGCCATCTTTCCAAACTCCCACCAATTGCTCAGATTATAGAACACTGTAGGAGCCCTGGTGGTATAGTGGTTACGCATTGGGCTGTGATCCGCATGGTCAGCAGTTCAAAACCACCAGCAGCTCCTCAGGAGAGAGAGACTGGGCTTTCTATTCCCATAAACAGCTCCCATCTCAGAAAGCCACAGAGGTCACGATGAGGCTCACTCTATTCCTCCTCCAGGGGTTAAAGCTTTGGGAAGTTGCCAAATAGGCCCGTGGTAGAGGCAGGGGAGGTGGTCTTGGTGGTACTGGCTGCAGAATGCGGGAGTGCTGTAAGGTAGTGGATTCATGTCCATTTACTGAGCCACAGTGACTCAGGGGTGCAGAGGAGGTGGGAGGCAGGGAGATACACTCTCGCGATCTACACTCTTCCCTGGTTTACAGGTAAGAGCAACACAGAAGTCCTCCATACCAATGTGTATACAAAGTCCTAGGGTTCCGCTGGCCAATGGGAAAATAGATCGCTCAAAAACGATGCAAACTTCCAAATGACAGACTTGGATTCAAGGGCTACCGCCATCAGTAATCTTGGATCTAGCTTTCCAAGCCATGCATTTTTCAACCTCGTTTTATTTCATCTTGCACAGCAGCTCCCAGGCACTGGCAAGTTAATGCCCACCGCTGCAAGAGGTTGTCCTTGGGGCAAAACAAACCCAGTCTGCTGTCCCCCCCCCACCCCTCTACCTCCAAGCTTTGTTAGGCCCGGTGGTTCTCAATTAGCAAAATACTTTGCACTCCAGGAGTCCTCATTGGGCTGCTGTGCTTTATCACTGGGTCACTGGTTGGCTGTGTCAGCACCCACCATCTCTTGTCACCCAGCATGGGGGTGAGGGGGCAGGGAGCTCTCCCAAAGGTTTTCCTGTTTGGTGTTCCACTTTAGTCCCAGGTTGTTAGGAACCGCAGTGTGTGTGTGTGTGGGGGGGAGAGGGGTGGGGGTGTGTGTGCGTGCGTGTGTGTGTGTGTGTGTGTGTGTTAGGGGGGTAGGGATATGGGTGGGGCGGGGCTCAGTGGTGATTGCATTATTTGCAACGTGACATTGACACACAACTGCTCAAATCAGTGGAAGGCTGCAGTTCCCATTGAAGAGGGACTCATTGGCAGGAAAGACAAGTTTGCATGCCAATTGGGGGGCTGCCAGGAGAAAGAGATGGTGGGAGAGGAGGATTTCAAGACCATAATCCCTTTCTCAAGACCCCCTCTGAAAGGACAGACCCAGGAACACGTCAGCCCCACGGGGTGGGGCCAGCTGGAGTGGGGTCTGTAAATGGCAGCCTTTGGGAGGGATGACTGTAACTTTTTGAAACGGGAATTTCGTGTGTGTGTGTGTGTGGGGGGGGGGTGTGGTCCCTAAGTGTCACAGTTATGTTCCTTTGTTGAAGACACGAATCAGTACTAAGTGGAGAAATTGGAAGCCTTACAACAAACTCCCTAGGATTAAAATACAATAAATTCTGTTGGATTTGGTCATTTATACCTAGCTTTTATGTAGGAATATGAGGCATGTGAGGGAGCGTCAGCGTGTCCCTTTTTCCCAGTCTCAGGGCCTTGTATGCGAAATAAACTTCCCGCAGCGCTGCCCGCACACTGCTTCCCTGCTAATCCACCACACGTGTTGGGGACTGTGGAAAGGTGCCTCCTTGGAGGTGGTAACAAAGGAGCCATCAAAGTCACACATGTGCTCTAAGTCTCAAATATGGCGACAGAGGACCCTTAGCAATTGGTGAGAGGGGGGCGGCGATTTGAAAACTACCTTAGCGAGTTAGTTCAAGAGACATTATAAGGTCTGGAACCAAGAGTCATTTTCTTAATTACCACATCAAATATTGCTTTATTCAGCAGCTTCAGGGGAACAGAGGGAAAGGAGAGGAAGGCTTTCAGTCCGCAGAGGGTTCCCGCAGAGCGCCATCTCCACGCCTCCTGTCTGTGCCGCGGGCGGATGCCACTTCTGCCAGCAATTACCCCGCCCCGCCCGACCCCCTTCCTGTAGGGTCCGGCATGGTCCTGTGGCCCCGCAGGAAGCAGGTGCTGGGAGGAGGAGCTTGGGAAGACAGGTAGCCTTTGGGAAGGACTGGTGTAGTAAGGGTGTGGGGGCAGGGCCCTGAAAGCCCCGCAAAAGCAAAATCTAAGTCCACCGCCCAGGAGTTTATCGGGACTCCCAAGGGCAGAGTAGAACTGCTCTTCGGGGCTTCTGCTGCCGTAAATCCCTAGAAATCACTGCTTTGCCGCAGAGTATCCACCAGCCCCACGTTGTCACCTACTAAACCACCAGGGTTCCCCATTCCGACAAAGTGTGTTGTTTGTAATAGGTGACAAAAAAGGAGAGCACCCCACATCCCTCTTCTCTGTCAGTTGTCCCTCACTTGGGGGCAGTGCGAGATCACACCAATAAAGGCCATTCCAGAGGAGAGGACCCTCCCACTGCCAGGGCTGTCAGGGTGCCCTCCTAGGTCTTAGGTGTCTTACTTTCCCTATCCATCTCCCTCTGGGAAGTGCCCCCAGGACTGCAGGGCTGGGGTGGGGAGGGACAGGAAAGTTCACCTTTCCTGGATTCAGCTGGTCCCCTTTCCCTCCACCCCTTTGAGTCCTAGGGGATTGACTATGAAGCTTATTCCAGTGGGTCCTGCCGATGCTAGGTGATCAGGAAGGGTATCCCCCACCCCACCCCACCCCCCAGTCATTTCCATTTGACTTGGGCGGGGAAGGTGGTGGCGGCGGCAGGGGGGGGGAGCGTATCTTTAGCTTCCATTCACAAACTTCAGGCTCCTGACTTGCGGTCCCGCCAGCGCAGGGCTGGGCCTTGGCTGGCGGGTTGCCCGTGCGAAGTCCCGGCCTTGCCTGGGCAGCAGGAACAATACTCCAGACTAGTATTCACTGCAGTACTGTTCCCGCTGCTAGGGCACGGCTGAGAGCGGGCCTGCCAGAGGCCACCCTTCCTCGACGACGCAGCGCGGTTCCGGCTCAGGCTCGCAGACACGCCCCCTCCCTCCTACTTTTCCCGCGAGGGGGTGTAGCAGCGCATCACGTTTTGAACTTTGTACAACACTCCAAAACATGAATTGCTGCTGCATCCCCCCGGGGTCCACGAAGGGAGGGGGTTACTCTCAAAGACATCCCTGTGGGTGGAGAGACACAAGGTCATGGGTAGGCAGTCCAATCCCGCCCCGCCCCGCCCCACCCCCTCCATGGCCAAGAAGACAGCGAACTTCACGAAGATGAAAACACAAGTAAGTGCGTTTTATAGGAGTTTCTGTCCAAATTGATGCGCTTTTCCTATTGTCCCCGTTTGTTTGATTGCCTGGCTCTGCAAGGCTCAGTAAGCTGTAGCCCTCAATGCCCACCCCACTCCCCAAAGTGTCATGGTGACTAAGGGGATAGTGGGACATGGCAACCAGGGCGGCAACGAATCTTACCTGAGAGCAACAAATAAGAAGCTCAAGTACATGGTAGCATTTGGGTAACATCTGGATCACTCCTGTGGCTCTCATAAAGCCGTACTGGATCATTTTCTGGCTGCTACACAGGACCTGTCTGCCTCCCCCCCCCCCGCCGCCCCCTGCCATTCTTCCAGCCAACAGGCTGCCCAGAGTTATTTTTAAAGGTACGGAGAACTTTCTGTCGATCAAATAGCTGGATGTTTGTTTTTGAGACTGCTTGCTCGAGCTTAATTCTAAATAATCTGTACCCATCGCAACATAAATCCCAAAGTGTAAACACTTGATGTCAAATCACTCTTTCCTGTCTCAAGCAGCTGCAGAGATCTGTTCCTGACGTGGCTGGCACTGTGCCTACTCCTTACTGATTAACTCATTCCTTACCACTTTGTCCTTTTGGAAAATGGCCAAGCAGCAACAGGAAGAGGGATGCACTCTCCCCAGACCTATTGTTTAAACAAAGGAGTCTCCTTAAGTAGCAAACAATGTACCCTATAAAGACTTTGTTCAAGACCCCACAAGCACAGGTCTCTAGGGGGGTTGAAAGTTAAAAAGCAGTTTCAATAGAAGCCAGCGACTCCTAGCAGCTAAGGAGTCGGCTGAAGATTTCATTCTACTGAAAAGTTAGGTCCTTTTTAAAAAAGAAGTACCAAGAGTGTTGTGTCTTATTTAGTAGCTAATGAAATGTTTGGGAGCATTTAATGAAATAAAAAAATTCACAATGCCACAGGCTGAGTAGTATTAAAACACTATTTATGACAGGGTACACATAGCCAAGAATAAAAATAGCCCCACTCCCTAAATTGAGACAGTCAATTAAGCATCTACATTTCCTTTTGTTTTCGCTATACTATTTATAAGCAATCTTTGCATCGACATTAGGAATTAATGGAGCAAAACGCCCTTGGTTGGCCTTAAAAAGAAAAAAAAGAGACATGTTTAGTAAATGTGCAATTTGTACTTTTAAAATCCCGAACTTTCTACCATGTAAATGCGTTGCTTAACATAAGTATGGGCGGTGCCACACCCGAAGTGAGAGTCGCCCCCAGTTTACCAGTTCTTTAAGTACTAGAAAAGCACAAGTTTACTTCGAATGGCATTGGTGTCAGAGGCCAAGGTCCCGTCCAGATTGCTTGGCCAACCCAGTTGAGAGTACAACGACTTACAGCCTGAAAAGGCAACTTCGGTTCCCTGGTTCATAGATTTCTCTGTAGACGGAAATTTACTTACGAAATGAGATGACAAAGAGTGGTCTGGTCACTGGGGTGGGGAGCGGGGGGAGTTCATTCGCTGATACAATAGGCAGGGCCCCACCCTCCTTCTGAACTGCACTGTGGTGCTTGGTCAAATCATATCAGAGCCAAAGAACAGCCTGGTCCTCTGTCCTTACTTTACAACGTTTTGTCTTTGGATTTTGCTAGGGTCAGGTTCCCCCCCCGCCCCCCACTCCCCAAAAGTGCCCAGTACCTTCCCTTGGCCCGTCCGTGTTAAACTCGCCCAACGTCCGGTTTTCTACAGGGAAAAACGAAACAACCTTGAACATTTTCACTCAGAAGACAAAACAAAATTAAGCACACATTTCTTTACGGGAAGTAGTTGACCGCAATTAAGAGCCGCGACGAGTCCGTTTCCACTCTGTCCGCGCAGGAGGTCCACCCCACCCCACCCCGCGCCACTTCGCTGACTGTCCCTCAGTTGCCTCCCCCCACCGCCCCTCCAAGTAAGATCTTTCCAGCCCCTCCCGAGAGTATTTTCTCAGCCACCCTCCTGACCCAAACACTTTCAAGATCCGTTCTGGCCCCCGCCCGGTCCCCCAAAGCCGCGCGGAAAGGTCCCCTAATGCTCACCAGCTCTTTCTCAGCCCGCGTTACAATCAAGGTCAATGCCAGCTAAGTCCTTTGAAAACAAACAAACAATCAAACAGAAAACTCATGTCACCTCTCGCTCCACTCGAAAATGGCGCCGAAATCGAGGAACTTCTGAAATGTCATTGTCAGCTTTTTGCAAAGCTTTCTGGGATTGTCCTGCGAGGCTGAAGCGCTGTGTCCGCTCAGGAGCTGGCGAGGGAGCCAGCCCGCGAGCGGGAGGAAGGAAACAGGAGAGAGAGGGGCGGCGCGGGGAGCGGGCGCCGGGACGGAGGGCACAGCGCGGGGGCCCAGGGGCAGGCACAGCGGGCGCGGAGGTCCAGCGGCAGGAGCGGCGGGCAGGAGAGGAGGCTGGTTGTCCCGGGCTGCGGCTGGAGCTCGGGTGGAGGCGGGTCGCGGGCTGGAGTTCCGCCGGGGGAGCTCGCTGGGCTGCGGGTGCCGGGCCTCCCCGGGCGGCCCTAGAAAAAGCCGGCTCCGGGGGCGGGGCCTCGTGACTCCCCTCCTCCTGCTCAGCTGGGCGGGGGGAAGCGCGGCGCTCGACGCCCCAGCCTGGCGCGCTGCTGGCTCGCGTTCCCTGGAGAGCCAGCGCCCAGCCCCTGAGCCAGGGCAGGGAGGAGGGCCAGGAGAAAGGAAGCCTGGAGTGTGGCCAGGCGGGGACACAGGGCCCATCAGCTTGGGGTCCCCGCTGGATTTCCAGGGCTGTGCCAGGGGACTGAGCAGAGACCCCAGCGTTGCGCTGCCGGGGTCCACGCAAAACAGTTTGGGAAGAAAGCATTTGGGGGACGGGGGAGGGGCCTCGGACTTGGTGCGGATAGTGAGCTCCCCACACGCTTGAGTACAGATCTACAGGGACCTCTGTCCTCCCCATCCCGCCTGCCTAGACACCCACCCATGCAAATGCTTCTGTCCGTGCCGCTGGCACCAGGGACCCCCAACTGTCTCCTCCGTTCCCTTGGGTGGAGGCATAGTACGGAGGGAGGGGTCAGCTGTCTACTCGTGTGCCCAGACCTGGGGGATCAGGTTTTAAGTCTCAATTGGGGACACCACCACGGGAGGGAACCCGCTTTTATTCTGAGTACGTGGTGGAGGAGCGGCGCTGCAACTGAAGAGGGCCGCCCTGCGGGTTCCAGGGCAGTACAGGGGCATTTCAGAGGGAGAAAGGCGCGCAGTCCGCATTTGTCCCTTGGGGCCGCGGGGTGCACCTTCAAGCGCGTGGCGAAACCCTGGGGTCTCAGTTTGCTAACAGCTGTTGCGTCTGGGTTGGGGGGTCAGCAGTGTGCTCGATCTTCCTGCTCCCTGGCAGAATACTCCCGTGAAGCCGTGAGGGAGAAACCCCTTCTAGGAGAGCGCTGACCGCTATCCCTGGCCATGCACGCCGCTTCTGTTGCTCCGCTTGGCCCGGGTGGGACAAATCTGCTGGCAGCCTGGCGGGAAAAGCAGTGGGCGGCGGGGGCCCTTTGGCCGCCCAGCTGGCATGGGGGCCAGGAGGACGCCACACAGGGCTTGGGCTGTCAGGGGGTTGGGGGTTTCGGGGAGGTGGCGGGCAGGTACCCAGCGCTCCTGCATTCAGCGCCCCAGCTAGCTTCCCTGGGTCGCGTCTGGAGCGCCCTCCCCGCGGGGGGAGCCCAGAATTCACGGCCCCACGGACCCCAAAGTCATCCAGGGAGGCCCAGGAAATTGCAGACCTGCGCTCTGGAGGGTCGAGGGCCGCCCGGGGACTGACGGAAAAAACCCAAATTAAGTGATAAAAGTAAACAGTACACACACATAGGCGCGCGCGGGGTATCAGTGTACAAAAATAAAACCAGGGGTTCTGCGGAGCTGGGGACTCTGATTTCCCTTTCTACAGAACCCCCGCGCATCTGATATTTCTGTGAATCTGATGGACAATCTTAAATGGGATTGCTTCAGCGGACGCAGTTCGCATTCCCAACCAAGACTTCACAAGTGGTGTGCGGCCTTTTGCTGGTGTCTGCGGTTTTTTTTAATTTTTCGGTATATATATAATATATATTTGGTCGGGTGGGTAGGAATACAGCGCAGAGTCTCGATTTTTTCCAGCTGCTTTGAAAAGTTCAGCCCAAACATTTTACGGATCAAGTTTTTCTACCTTTTACCCAGGAACGTCTTCAAAAAAACCCTGCCGCCACAGGGCAGAACGTTTGCGGGGCGGGGGGGGGGGGGCTGGCAGACGTGACTGAACAAGCTACTCAATCCCCAGCTGGACTGATTGCAAAGCCCCCTCCTCCCCCTGTCCTTGTCCCCCTGTCCTTGGGGTCAAAGACTCCCAGGCTCTGCTTCCTGGGCGCGTTTGCTTGGGCGGCTCTCCTTGCACATCTGTAAGCATTGCAGCTCCTTGCAAAGAAACATGGAGCTAGCTGGTGACCTGCCTGCTCGAGAAAAAAACTGCACCCGTTTTCTTTATTAAACTCCTTTTGCTACCTCAGCAAATTAGAGAGCCAGTTGAATATTGATGAATTCTTTGAGGGTGAGTGATATGGCTCTAGGGTGGAGATAGTGAAGGAGGACAGGCTCAAGTATTTACTCAAGTGAACAGGCTTCAAATATTTGTCAGATGTGATGGCTCAAGGGTTTTATTAGGCTTTCTTAAGACCTCAGAAGCAATCCCTGACTCTACAAATGGCTTCTCACTTACCAAGGCCTGGCCCCACCCCAGGGTTTAGGAGGGAAGGGACTCTAGGGGGGTGTCAGGGGACACTTCTCACTGGACAGCTACGCACTCATCGTCAACTGGACGCCACCTGTTGTTTTATGGCCATTGCTGAAACACTGTCCTAAAGCAGGCATTTTCTACAAAATGGGTCATTTTATTTTATTTTTTTGTTCTGCCTGTTCTCTCTCAGAATATTCAGAAATTACCTTGATAGGAAATAATTCTGGGCAGCTGGAAGGAGGCAAGTTTAGCAATCGTTTGGAAGGATCTGAAGGCACCGCCGAGAAAGATTAATTAATTGTAGATAGGAGAGTCTCAGCAAGGCAGTTCTGCATTACCCAGTATCGCCATTCCTTTGGGGAACAAGGTTTTCTGAAAAGCAATTGCCAGTGAATCTTTAGAAAATAGATTCTAGGGAATGAAGTTGAATTGGAAGATTCTTTGATTCTTTTTTTCCCCCTTAAGTGACAAAGGGCGTTACCAGAAGTTGATTGTTAAATTTTAGCTAGAAATACCATTTCTGATTCTGCCTTTTCTGAAGGTTTGAGTTAGGAAGACAAGCCTTTCCCTCAGTTGTAAATCCTCACAAGTCTCCGGAGAGGAAGTTAGAGTTACCGAGCACACAGGAGGAAAACAACTGGAAGGACAAGCTGAAGGTTTACTGTGTTATTTGTGAAGGTCTTTTTTAAAGGTTCCAGTCAAGGCTAGTAGCAAGTACTAGCTATATGAGTGTCCTTACTGATTAAACAAAGAAAAAGAGTGATTTTTAATTTAATTTTGTGAAATTATTGAATAACAATTTTTGTTCATTTAAAATAATACAATTTTGTGAGAATGGAATGTATGGAAAATTTAGTTTAGTTTATTTGCTTTTGCAAAAATTTATAATTCTGGGGGCACAAAAGCCTGACTTCTCCCACCTCAGCAGAGGAGAGTCGGCTGAATTAGTCATTTTTTCCCTTTCTGCCAGAGAGCCATTTGGTGGCTGTTGCGTTTGATTCTGAGCTCTCCTTCCCCCGAAGACACAGAACCCCTGCCTCTAATACTACTAGGATTTCTTCTTTAAACATGGCCTATTTTCCTGGCTGGGTGTGCACTATTCTTTCGTTAATTCTCTCTGGATTGCTGCCCATTCAATCACAGACTGTCTCTGATGACAGAAATGGCCAGACCTTTTCGCAAAGGAGGCCCACTTCAAGGAAGGAGTGTGCAAAGGCCTGCCTGGCTCTGAACAAGTTGCTGAGCGTACAGTGGAACCGTCTTTAAATCTTTAACCAGAGCCCTATCACTGAGCGTGACTTGTTGTGCTTTATGTGCAACCTGACAGAACAAACTGTAATGGCAGGGTCAGGGAGCCCCCAAGCCCGTAGCCGGGGGTGGCCAGAAGGGTGACTTGTTTGGGCATTTGCTTTCATCAGTTTGTAACTTTCATTCTGGTCATTGGGCTTTGAACTTTCTGTTTCCAGCATTTTTCTTGCACCTGACCAAATTCTGAAAAAGAGAAAAAAGCAAAACCCCACCAATATCTTCCACTGTCAACAGGTCACCTGTAACCAAGTTCAAGGACACTGAAGAACACGTGCACAGTTGGTTGCTCCGTTTATATATTTAAAACAACCAAAGCAGCACTCATGAGCCACTTCAAGAAGGTCTTGGACGAAGGGCACAGCTCTGCTGAATCTGAATAAGCTCACCTTCAGGATCCGGTTCTGTGTGGTGGGGGGGGGGGCGGGGGCGGGAAACACTCTTGAGAGCCCAGAAAGATCTTGCTGGGTAGAGGGAAGAGGAGGGGATGGAAATGGAAAGATGCTTGTTTAAAACTAAGATGCAGTTATGCATTTTTAAAACCATGAAAAGCTTCATTGAAATAGGGCAGGAGGGAAAGTCAATATAGAGAACAAACTTTTAAATGGATGATGTTAATCAGAAAGTATCCAGAACTCGCTCTTTCTCGTCCTCATTAGACCACTTGCTCTCTTTCATGTCCCCATAGCTTTTTGCAGTTTTTTATGAGAATTTTAAAAATAGGTTACGTTTCTAGAACTTCTGGGAAGTGGCATTTAGCTTACACCCTGCCTCTTAATTCATTTATGGATTGGAAATTGGGGGGCGAGGGAGGGAAAATTTTGCAGTCTTAGATGACCACAGGGAGCCCCATCTATGGGCATGAGACGGTGAACTGGGCCCAATTTGAAATTTCACCCTTTGGCCTGAACTCAGAACTTAACTGCTTCTGACCACCTCATGGACCGCCGAGGCCAGGGGCCAGCAAAACTGTGACTTTCGAGCCATATGTGTCTCTGAAGAAAATGGAAAAATGTTCAAGGATATTATTCAGATATTTGTGATTTCATTTGTTTGTAAAGATGCACAATGGCTCTCGAATAATTTTCAAATTGTTGTGAGGGACAGGATTGGCTCTTCCGTCTCAAAAGTGTTCCGAGCCCTGGTTGAGGGCAGAAGCAATTGATCGTGAAAGAAGACAAGAGTGAGGTAGAAACTGCGGGTGAGGGCAAAAGAAAGAAGGAATGAAGATGAAACAAGAAAAAGAAGGCCAAGTCCCAAGTCTCCTTTCCTGCTCTCTGTCCTGTCATGCAAATCCTCAGCTTCCCCCAAAGGTCCGAGGGCAAGATCTACTTCCACCCTGTGTTTCCTGTTTCCATCCCTTCTTCTTTCCTCACCCCCTGAACTTTGTCTTTGAGAAATTGCTGCCCTTTTGATTATAATGGGCTGATTGTTTTCACATGGTGCCTGATGGAGGGGGTGAGCCCAGCGATGATGGGTAAGTAAAAGGCCGTAGCCTTGAGGGGTCCCACCAGATTCTGCCCCACCAATGAATCCCATTTTGGATTTCTAGTCCAGTTTCACATATTTTCTCCCATTCCATCCAGAACCTTCTACAGTGATCCTTTCGCAGAGGTTGGTAGTGCTAGCTGGGCACCATCTAGATCTTTTGGATTGTAGAAACTGATGTTTGCAAGGTCCCTCGGTCCATTGGACTACTTGTTTCCACGGGTCTTTCATTGTTCACCACTCTTCACTCCTCCAGACGGGGATAGAGCAATATGTGTACCTTCAATGGCTGCTCAGGGGTTTTTAGGACCTCAGTCACTACTCACCAACGGAGAATGTAGAACATTGTCTTTGTGAACTGTTAGACCAGTTGACCTTGTTGTCCCAGGACTGATCCTCCCCTGCAGGGACACACAGTGACTTGTACCCTCAGGGTAGGGTAGAACACGTCTCCTTAAGCGACTTGGAATTTGTTATTCTGTACTGTAGTCCTGCTCCTGAAAAACTTCCACCCCCATTGGATGCCAAATGTCTCAGACTGATCCTTGCATAGGAAGGAATTCAGATGGCCTGGGGAGACTGAGTTCAGAGACCTGGGGGTAGGGATGAACTCCAGATGCATGGTGTGAGCTGGGTAAGCAGGGTGAGGTCGGATTACAGGGGAGCCTGGAAGAAGTCCGAAGTTTTGCCTTGAGCTGCGGGATGGCCAGGAGTCTTGAAAGGACCTTGAGTAGGCAGATGATCCCTTCCAAAATGGCAAACTCACTGCCATTGAGACAATGCCGACTCATCGCAACCCTATAGGACAGGACAGACCTGACCCTGTGAGTTTCTGAGACTGTAACTCTCTACAGGAATCCAAAGTCCCCTTGTTCTCCCGAGGAGTCTTGATTTTGAGTGGCTGACCTTGTGGTTAGCACCCCAAAGCTTAACCACTAGAACAGCGGTTCTTAATCTGTGGATCTCGACCCCTTTGGGAGTTGAATGATCCTTTCACAGGAGTCATCTAAGACTATTGGAAAAAAACATCTTTCCGACGGTCTTAGGAACGGATACACCGCTCCTCTATCTGTCTCCATGTGGGTCCGCCCACATGCAGATACACCCACACACGAGTACCGGCATGAAGACTGTCACCCATGTTACACTATGCTTCAAGGCAAAAATTCATTTATTTGTCATTAGAAATAAATATTTCACAATATATAATTACATATTGTTTCTGTGATAATCACTCTGCTTTAATTATGTTCAATTTGTAACAATGAAAATACATCCTGCCTATCAGATATTTACATGATGATTCATAACTAGCAAAATGACAGTGATGAAGTAGCAATGAAAATAATTTAATGGTTGGGGATCACCACCACATGAAGGAACTGTATGAAATGGTTGTGGCCTGAGGAAGGTTGGGAACCACTGCCCTAGAACCTGGCTATTGGGTGAACCAGAATACCCTATCCTCTAAACCACACAGAATCAAACTTTCTAGGGAAGAGAAAGGACAGAGAAATCACACTTACTGTAAGCTTCCTATGTATCAGGTGATGTACTAGACTTTGAAAAACAAATTCTGTCGTAGGATTCTCTCTTTCCCTCCCTACCTCTCTCCTGTCTTCCTGCACCCACTAACGTATCTCTGTGGTAGGCTTTGATCTTAACCAGCCTTTAAGGTTAATTAATCAACTTCCACGCGAATTACTTAGAAAAAAGGTTTTACATTATAAAAAAATTACAAGAACCCAGGAGCATCCCATCACATACAGATTTGATGGAACAAAGGACTAAAATACATACCTTCTGGATCGAGGGGAAGTTTTTTGTCGGGGTGGGCGGGGCGAGGTAAAGGGGTCGGCAGCAGAGCTTCAAACTGAAGACTTTTTCATGGGCAGCTTAAAAAACGCCATTAAATATTTTCATGAGGTTAAAATAACATGGAAAGTAACTTGGGCAACCTAAATGTTCCCCATGGTCACCGAAACCCAAACAGCACTAAATATTTGGTGGGTAGGTAGCTCTGCCTAGAATCAGATGGGTACAATGTGTTGGTTTTTTTTAAACCCCCCCCCTTATGATGTTTCTATCTCAGTGGCATGGAGATTTGGAGATGAAATATGAAATGGAAGTGAGGATGAATTTTCAGCATGGCTCCCGGAAGAGCAAGATTCCTGGAGAGATTATTTTATTTTGATGGTCGATGGTAAATTATTGCAGGCTGTTGGTGTAGGGATGACATCGAGACTTAAATTTTGGGGTCAATTTCTTCCCACCTTGACCCACTCTTGGTATTGAGGAGGGCTGGGATGTTTCTAGCCAAAAGCAATCATCTCATCTGCTCTGTAGATTTTCGCTAAAGTGCAAAGGGAACAGAAAAACAGAGAAAAGAAAAGAAAAAAGGAATCTCCCTCACTCTTGCTTTAGGAATTGTTTCTCTGCCTTCATGGCCTCAGCAAGCTGTTGTTATTTTTTGCTTTTGATTTTTAGTACTTTGTCATATAAATATAGTTTGGAAAACACATACGTATTCTGTGGAAAAGATGTTTGTGGAAAACAAGATGTGTGTCTGTGTCCTTGTTTAAGTGGTAGGCAAATCTGAAAATAATTCTCGACAGAAAGAAAGAAATAGGTATTTGGCTAAAAGCCAAAATGGAAAAGTAACCTTAAAAGGTGAATAATTTACATTAGCATGGTGTTTATACAATAAGGCGTGGGTGTGTGGCAAAGTTAAAACAACATTGAAAATATCTTGGGCAATTTAAATATTTCTCCCAGTGATGGCGGACTGAGTGCCTCAGAAAGGCTTGATTCGAGACTGGGATTCATTGATGTCTGTGGACATTTCAAAACTGGGGTCAGCATTCACCTCTCTGACTCAGGGTCATACTTCCCGGCCCCGCAGAGCCCGGTGAATGCTGATAGAGCCGGGTAGCAGAGGTCGGGCCTGCCACTTCACATCCAGAAACCTGTGTCTGACCCCTCTTGCTCTGCAGACACCTGCCCAGCTCAAGGGAGCCCTGGTCAGGCACTGCTTTGGAAGTCAGTCGGTGAGTTATGGGGAACACTAGCACTATCCTCCAGGTGAGTCACCCAAACTCTAGCAAAGGCTAAACCAACCCAGATGCTTGGAAATTGGATAAGAACAAAACAAAACAATCCAGGCACCCTGTGCAGCAACTGACGAGGAGGGGCGTGTGACTACGGTTAGTGGATAGATCAAGGTGGAAAGGCCTCTGTCTCTTAGCCTTAGAAACCAGAGAAGAATGACTTAGGTAGGTCTAAATAAGACAATGTAAACAAATGTTACTGGGTGCCGTTGAGTCGATTATCCGCTCATTTCAACCCCGTGGGACTGAGTCAAAGTGCCTCACGGGTTTGGCTCAACAGTAAACATGATGGGAGCAGACTGCTAGGTCTTTCTCCCCTGAAGTCTCTGGTGGGTTTGAATCACCAACTTTCTGGGTAGCAGCCAGGCACTTCACCATGGCACCCTCAAGCGCTGCTCAGTGGATGTACAAGGGGGCTTCCAAAAGTTCCCAGAAAAATCCCATGGTTTCTGAATTCCATTTTCCACGAACTTGTGGAAACCCCCTTGCATAGGTACACGTTTGTCCGCTTGCATATGTGGGTGCCTTTCAATCCTACTCGGCTTGTGCACTCTCCACTCCTACTCGGATTTAGATTGCTGACCTGCACTGAATGAGCTGACTGACTGTATTAATTTTAAGGCGGCTGTAACAAATCACCACAAACCTAAAACTAGAGAAATTTAGTGTCACAAAGTTCTGATGCTACAAGTTCAGAATCAAGGTGTTGGCAGGGTTGTGCTCACTATAAAGCAGCGGCTCTCAACCTGTGGGTCACGACCCCTTTGGGGGGTGGGTAGAACGACTCTTTGACAGCGGTCACCCAATTCCATAACAGGAGCAAAATGACAGTGATGAAGTAGCAATGAAAATAATTTGATGGTTGGGGGGGTCACCAGCACATGAGGAACGGTATGAAAGGGTCGCGGCATTCGGAAGGTTGCGAACCACTGCTGTAAAGGCTCTAAGGAATAATCCTTTCTTGTCCCAGCTTCTGGTGGCCACCAGCAGGCAGGTCTGGAAGTTTCTTGGCTTATAGCCAATGGCTACCTTCCCTTGATGGCCTTCAGCACCAGACCTTGGATTGAGAGTGCACCCTGATCCAGTAGGACTTCATTTTAAGAGATTGAATCTGCAAAGACTCTCTTTCCAAACCAGGCTGCATTCTGAGGTTCCCATGGATCTGACTCTTTTAGGACTCTGGTTTAACCCCTGGTGAGGGCTACTATGGTTAACACTGGAAACAGCATTAGAATTTCTTCCTAGAAAAATCATTTTTATCATATGTGTCACCTTTAACGTATATTTTTCCCTCTGTCTTTAAATGTCTTCCTCTATGTTCTCTTAAAGAAATAAATAGAAGCGTCCTATGGAATGCTATTGATCAGTCAATCCATCAGTCCTGAAACGTGCAGCCTGTGAGAGTTGTTATTCCTGGAGAAGGAAAATGTAACCGACTGAGACCAAGCTACAGCAAGGACTTGCCATGCAGCTTTCCGCACTGTCTGTGCCTGCCATTAATGATGGTGACATACATACATTGAAGCATGGACTTGGCCAGTCGGGTTAGCCTACAGGCATGCCGGGCAGCCTAAAGGTATTATTATTAGCTTAAAGGTATGCCAGGATCCGATCTACCTCTTGGTAGGTGTGCCCTTGTGGAATCCCCTCCCCCTCGTATGTGGGCCAGAACCAGTGGCTTGATTCTAAGCAAGAATCAATGATTGGAGTTCACAATAAAGGTGTTTCCAAGTTGGGCTCTCTCTGTCATCTCTTTTCTTTTCTCCTCTTCTCTCTTCTTTTTAACTCTCCTCTCCTCTTCTGCCTCATAAAGACACGTAAGCAACCTATGACTCAAACAGCTCACTGCCATCGAGTGGATTCTGACTCATGGTAATCCTATAGGGCAGGTTAGAACTGCCCCTGTGAGTTTCCAAGACTGTAACTCTTTAACCGGAGTAGAAAGCCCCGTCTTTCTCATGAGGAGCAGTTGGTGGTTTTGAACTGCGGACCGTGCAGGCCACAAGTCCACAAAGTAGAAATCAAGGCTTCCTCCCCACAGCCACTTGAGTGCTTTTGGAAGTGGAGGATCCCGCCCCACTTGAGCCTTGCTTGAGTGCCTCTCATGACAGACCCTGGGCTGGAAGCACCAGGAAGCCTTGCCCAGATTCCTGACACACAGAAGCTCCGAGATACTGCATGTTTGTTGGGCAGGGGAAGCTGCTATGCAGTAATAGATAACTAAGACAGAAGGTCTCATAATGTATAACCAATGGAAGTGCATTCGCTGAGATATGCCCTCATTTGTTTTCTTCTGAAAAAGTTGTAGAAAACCATAAGACTGAAAGCCTCTCTCATTTTCTTTTCCTTTGGGATAAACGACTATAATTGCAACTTAAACAGGAAACTGTAGAGATCAATCACAGGGAGTAACACTAATTACAACTAAAGGTTGTTTATGTGAAAGTTAGCCTTCCTTGATAACACGTCTTTCGGAACCATGGTGTATGTGCATGCATACATGTACGTGGGAATAGCACTCTGCTCAGTTGACTCCTTGACCAGGCTTTCAGGTTTTGTTTGTTTGAGTAAAACTTTTATTTATACATTGTTATTTATTTTTTATTGTAGATTCGGAAGCGGGGGTACATTTTGGATCATCAAGTTCATATTCAGTTTAAGTTACAAATCAACATCTCCCAAGAGTTTGCCCTTCACCCTAGCCTTTATTTACTCTTCTCCTCCCTGGGAGCCACTAGCATCCGTTATACCAACAGTCACACCCATCTTCTGTCTAGTCGGCCACTTTCTCTTCCCTCCCTCGCCCTACCACCCTGGGCAGTCTTCAAAGTCTGCTCCTTTTGAGATAAGTGTCTTTCCCTTGGTTCTGCATGGATTTTTCACCTATAATAGGGATCTCTTCATATTTGTCCTTCTGTGATCGAGTTGTTTCACTCAGCATGATGCTCTCCAGGTCCATCCAGGTCATGAAGGGGTTTCATGTTGTCATGGCTATCCTTTAGGGATCCTTAGTGTTCCAGTGTGCGTCTGTTTCTTTATCCATTCTTCTCCTGGTGGGCATGTACACTCATTCCATCTTCTTGCTATTGTGAACAGTGCTGCACTGACAGGCTGTCATATTTGAAGATGGAATGGAGGAGTGGGACTACTGACTGGCATCTCCAAAATAAATTCAGAGCTACAATAAAGGACAAAGGACTCGACATTTTATTTTTTATTTTTCAGGACTGCTTTTTACCATCTACATATACGTCATACCATATATATATATATATATATTTTCTACTATTTTCAGGTCAGAAGAAGAAAAATGTAAATGCTACTTTGAGTCTACTTTTATAGGTGAGAACACTCATTCAAGCTTGAATTTTAAGATATGTGTCAAACAATTATCCTAACAAATGATTGCCAACATTTTTTACTTCCATTGACACTGAAAGAAAAGTGAAAATGCTCGTTTCTTTTGACAGCAATGAAGCATTTATTTTCATTGCGGTTAGGATTTTTAGATATCCTGCCACCTTAAAAATCAAATGAACATGACCATAATTAAGGAGAAAAACACTCTTTGGGCATGGCATCTCAAGAGGCAAAAATATTTCATGAAATCAAAATGCAGAGGTTCCCTTTTTCCCCCTAAGGTGTTTTAATCTTCCTTTATTTACTTATTTATGTTTTTTTTTCTTCCCATCTTTAAAGTGGCTCCTATCCTTATATCCTCCCAAGCTCATTCTGGGTACCAGTTAACTAGTTGAGCCCCTACTGAATACCATCACCAAGGATTCTGGAAGAGAAAGCAAAACAGTCACACACACACAAAAAAACAAGGAGCAGGCAGCCCCCTCCCTTAACAAGAATACAATAAGCTTAGATTCTCAACCTGTGGGCCGCAACCCCTTTGGGGGGGTGACCTCCCCATAACCATAAAGTTTTTTCATTGCTACTTCATAACTGTAATTTTGTGACTGTTATGAATTGGGCAACCCTTGTAAAAAGGTCACTGGACCCCAAAGGGGTCACGACCCATAGGTTGAGAACCACTGCTCTAGCGCTCTAAATGGTGTCTTCTTTGGATTTGAATTCTTTCTCATATGTATTCAGTCAGGCAGATCAGGGCTTAGCTCTAGTGTTTATGTTCTCTGGGAAGCCCTTCCCCTATTCTCCAGTAGGGTGAAATGAAGTCCCATTGGTCTTCGTTCACAGTGGTCCTCATTTTCAACTCTTCTTATCCTTCAAATCTTGGCCCCATTTTCTTCCTGTCTCTCATATCGTGTAGGTTACAGCAAAGTCTTCTCAGCCTTCTCCTTCAACCCGGTGCATGTCTCTACCCTGTTCCGGTGCTCATGCTCGCAGAAACGGTTCCTTTTCCTTTTCTCTGATTGGTCAAATCCTCCTCTTGATCTTCCAACCTGGACAGGTAGCTTCCTCAAGAGCCTGTTGTTAGGTACCTTCAAGTTGGTTCTAACTCATAGCGACCCAAATACCACAGCTCAAAGCACTACCTGGTCCTATACTATCCTCATGTTTGCTGCTACACTTGGAATCATTGTTGGACCCACTGGGTCAATCCATCTCATTTAGAATCTCTCTCTCTCTCTCTCTCACTCACTTTCTTTTCGGGGTTTTCCTCTTTGCTGTTGACCCCCTGCTTTACCATGCATGATGGCATGATGGCCTTCTCCAGGGACTGACCCTTTCTGAGACATGTGCAAAGTCTGAGAGATGAAGTCTTTCTGTTCTCACGTCTAAGGAACATTCTGGCTGCACTTTTGACAAGACAATTTTATTTGTTCTTCTTCAAGACAATTTTATTTGTTCTTCACAGTAAATTTAATATCCTTCACAAACCCCAGAATTCAAAGGCACCATTCAATCACAACAAACACACAAACAAACCCCCCTCCCTCAACAAACAAACACCCATTGTATTTGCTCTTACATTTAACCACCTTGTTGTCATTGTCAGGTGCCATGGGGTTGCCTTTGTCTCAGAGCAACCCCATGTGCCAGAATAGAATTGTCTTAGCCTACGGCTGGGGGTTTCCTGGCTGTAATCTTTATGGGCAAGAGTTCTGGTGGTACAATGGTTAAAACAGTAACTAAAAGGTCAGTGATTCATATCCAACAGCCTTCCTGTAGGAGGAAAGATCTGCTGATCTGCTTCATTACATATTACCGTCTAGGAAACCTTATGGGCCAATTCTCTACTGTCCTATAGGGGCTTCTCTAATCAACTCAAGAGCACACAGACCACTATGTTTTCTCTCATGGAGCCCCTGGGTGGTTTGGAACCACCAACATTTTGATGGGCAGCTGAGCTCTGCACCACTGTGTCACCAGGGGTCTCCCCCCCGACCCATGACCCATTGTATCTGATTACCCTCCCATCAGTTTCCCTGGTGGCCTAAGCCCAGGTCTCTGTCTTTGCCCAGGCCTGTTCTCTGTGCTGAAATAGGCCCTAGCTTCCTGGACTTCTTTACTGGTCTTCTCCTCCCACGAGACTATGTTAGTCTCGTCCACCATTGCGTCCTCAACGCGGAACATAGTGCCTGAAGCAAAGGACATGTTCAAAGAAATGTTTCATGGATGGAAATACCATTTTCAAGAATTATCACCTGATTAGAAGGGGCAGGAGATTTTAAACAAATTGCCATGTTTCTCCAACTACCATGCCTAACTTTCTAGTGTGTTATCCTCTTGGGAAGCACTTTGCCTACATTGTCATGTGTAAATGTGTTCAAGTGTCCTGCCTCTTCATAGGTCTGCGGCCTATGGCAGGTTGCTTAATCACCCCGTTCCTCAGGTTGCTTCTTTTTTCCCCTTTTAATCACGTTATTGGGGGCTCTTACAAATCCTATAAACAATCCATCATTCAATGGTATTAAGTACATTTGTACCTATGTTGCCATCAACTTTAAGAAAACACTGTCTTTGTACTTTAATCCTGGTATCAGCTCCACTTTCTTCTCCTCCATCCCCCACCCTCCCACCCTCATGAATCCTTGATCAATTACCATATATACTCATGTATAAGCTGAGTTTTTCAGCAATTTTTGAATGCAGTTTTTGTGGTAAAATTAGGTGCTCAGCTGAGATTCAGGTTGGCTTATACTTGTTATATATGGTATAGATTATTGTTCTTTCGTGTCTTACACTGTATGTTGTCTCCCTTTACCCACCTTTCTGTTATTTGTCCCCTTGGGAGGTGTTATATATCCAAATTTGTGATGGGTTGCTTCTCTTGAAAATGGGTGTAAGATGAATACTTCTCTCATAGGGTAGGACTCTTAACTTGTAGGGACCCTATAGGACAGGGTAGAATTACCCCTGTGGGTCGGAGGTGAGCATCGAGCAACTCACTCTGTTAGCGCACCCAGTGGTGTCACCTGGGAAGGTTCTCTCTGGTCATAGTGAATTTTTTTTGCAAAAGCAGTTTCACTCAAACCTTGTTCGTTTTTTTCTTCTTTTTTTGTGATAGCTGATTTAAGAGAGCAGGGTGCAGATGTGACATTTTGTTTCCTGCTCGGGAAGATTTCCACAGAAACAGTTGTGATGTTGAACACAGCTTACAAAGGACAGCACTATGAGGAAAAACTCAAGCGTATAAGTGATTTTCTCATTTCAAAAGGGGTGAAATGTCGATTGATGACAAACTTCATTCTGGACTTCCATCAGCTTCCTGAATGGATGAAAATGTTGACTTATATGGAGTTTGTCCCATCAGGTCAGACTGTTAATCAAGCTATTTAGTGGCCCTTAAAAGATTGCATAACAGTGTGCGACAAAAGAGGCCTGATTTGTGGCAGACAGGGGACTGGTTTTGCCACTATGACAATGCACCTGCTCACGCAGCCATCTCAGCACACCAGCTTTGGGCAAAAAAAACAGCATACCTCTCCTGCCCCATGCACTTTCCTCACCTCAACTCACTCTGTGTGACTTCTTTTTGTTTCTGCAAATGCAGAGGGACATGAAAGCACAGTGATTTGATGACATAGAAGAGGTAAAGGAAAAAATGAAGGAGGTGCTGTCAGTCATCCAAACAGATAAGTTTGAAAAATGTTTCCAAGAATGGAATAGCAGATTTGACAAATGTAGTAAGTGTCGTGGAGAGAACTTTGAAAGTGATAAGATTGTTTTGTAAAAAAAAATATTTTTAAACACATAGTGCAAAAAAAATCCATTTTGGGGGCCCTGCCCCCAGGTATAAGACTCAAGTGCTTGGTCTCAAGAAACTTACCATCCCATTGATGGGATGTGACTGAGTGACTCTGAGAACCTTTGGTGGTTTATCAATCAACCTTGTGCCTTCACTGATTAAACTGCCGTAGATCAAACCCAGAAAGCATGTCAATTCATGACTCATTTGAATGGTGCAGCGTATAAGTGGAATGGGGGTCTAGAAGGAGATATTCTAATGGTGGAGGCTTCCTTGGAGAACCTTAATGGCGAGGAATCATACTAGAAAGATCTTTTGTGTTGGTAAAGCATGAGAACATGATCTGGCCTAGAGCAAAAATTATAGATGTGCTTCTGAAAGAATACTGCCCAAATGATAGTATGGTGCCTGAGACATTTTATTTATTAGAAAAGATAAAAAAAATACAAAGGAAGCTTCATTTGCTTAGTCATCGCCAAATTAGCCCTTTCTATATGAGTAAGAGGGCCACATAAACATTGCATCTGATATTAGTAAATACTACATCAATTATAGAAACAACATCGTCAGGCCACCCTGCACTTGGGCATTACATGGAGTCAATCAGGTCATCTGACTGAAGGGACCAGTCTTCAGATAGATCATTTACAAAGTAAGGTGATTGCTCAGGATCGGATGGAGTCTCTGCTTGGACAGCCTGGTCCCCTTCCTCTTCACCACAGACCCAAGGTGGACAGTCACAGGCAGGTCTCTCATTAGAAGGTGACAGTTCAAACACATTATAGGGTGTCTTATCATCTTTGTCTGGGGTCGCACACCCACGGGCTCTGCTCACATACCAGGGTTTAGTGAGCCACGGCGAATTCTGGGGAGCCACACAGGACACTGGGACCACATATCTAGCAGATGTGCCCTTTGAAGCATAATGCATCTCAGAGCTGTACACGACCATGTCCTGAGAGATAACCTTGACTCTGATGCCACATTCAGTTACACGGTAGACGAACTGGTAGAGGTGTGGCTCAACATGATTGGCAGGACAGCCCTGGCCCAGATATAACTCGCTGTAGTGCACATACACCCCACTATTTAGCATGTAGGGCTGTACGGTGACCATGAACCATTCTATGGAACACAGCACAGTCACTGGGTTTTGGCCGTAGCAGGATGCGATCACAGAGGTGAGGAGGACCAGCCTTGCGACGGACTCGAAGACTTTCGTCATGGCTGAGCAGGTGAGGACTCGCCGGAAACAGGAAGCCGTTCAGTGAGGATTTCTAGTGCACACAGAAACACAAGAGACAAAGCAGTTTATTTCCCAGCCTAAGGTCAAACAGGTTCTTTCTATCTATCTATCTATCTATCTATCTATCTATCTATCTATCTATCTATCTATCTATCTATTCTGTCTATATTAGTGCAAAGAGTTGTTTCTAAAGTAGTAACAGGCGGCATACATGCTCTTTTAAAAAATCATTTTATTGGGGGCTCCTATATCTCTTATCACAATCCATCCATTGTATCAGGCATATTTGTACATCTGTTGCCCTCATCATTCTCAAAACATTTGCTTTCTACTTGAGCCCTTGGTATCAGCTCCTTTTTTCCCTCCCTCCCCGTCCCCCCTGCTCACAAACCCTTGATAATTTATAAATTATTATTTTGTCATATCTCACACTGTCCGACGTCTCCCTTCACTTGCTTTACTATTGTCCGCCCCATCCCCGCAGGGCAGGGGTTATATGTAGATCCTTTTGATTGGTTCCCCCTTCTTGTTTTCAGAATCGAAACATAGTGTCATTGTTGGAACACAATGTTTAGGAAGTACTAGAATTTTCTTTTAATTAACTGAATTCCTTTCTTCAAGTTGTTCAAGCATTCTCACAATCCTTTTTTCAACCACTTCACCACCATTAACATAAACCCAATGCCCTTTGAGGAGCACTGGCAGCATGGTGGGTTACACCCTGGGCTGCTCCAAGGGAGAAGGAAGAGGTTTGCTGCTCCATTCATCTTGGAAACCCACAGGGGTAGTCCTACTTTGTTCTAAAGTATCCCAATGGGTCAGAACCGACTTGATGGCAGTGAGATGAAGTTCAACGTCCCCTAAGCAAAAATTCCCTCTTTCCGTTTCTTTCCCACCCATTGTAACCACTCATCACTCTTGCTTTCTTGATATTTGCTTATTTCATACAAGTGAGACTACATGATACTTGTCTTCTTGTGCTGCATGTTTTTTGCCCAACATGTTTTCAAGGTTCATCAGGACTTCATTTTGCTTTATGGCTGAATAATATTCCAGTGTGTACATATACCACATTCATCTGTTGAGGGAAATGAGGGCTTCTGTGTGGGTGTAAGATACACCTTTCTGACCTGCTGAATGAGAGTCAACACTACATATGAGGTGGTAGCCCTTTGAGAACAAAGAGGACACACAGTTGGGGGTGGGGGGCAAACAGAAACTAGAGTTTCATTCCAGTTGGCCACATTTCTCTCCTTAAAGTGACCCAGGTCCTCACAAACATCCAAAGGATGCCTTTTAGCTCCCAAGGAGTGGCAGGCACGGCCCTGGGGAGAAGAAAGAGCAGCACTAAGAAAAGGGTTTAGAAAACCAGGTCAGAAGATGACAAAAGAAGGAAGAGTCACAGCATCGAACATGCCCAATGCAGCTTGCATTTTAAAGGTGGAAAACGCAGTCAATGGAGCAGTGCTCAACACTGAGGAGGAAGTGTATGTGCAAAAGCATGTGAATTCACCCTAGTGCCCTGCTGAGTTAGGTAACCCGTGCCTACATTAATTCATGCTCTAATATTTATTAAGTGACTAAGGTGGCACGGAGTCCTGGTGGTGTACTAGTTAAGTGCTCCTCAGCTAACTGAAAGGTTAGTAGTTCGAACCCATCCGCTGCTCTGTGGGAGAAAGATGCAGCAGTCTGCTTCTGTAAAGACTGGCAGTCTTGAAAACCCTATGGGGATAGTTCTACTCTTTCCTGTAGGCTCACTCAAACACAAACCCCAATGCATTCCTATCAAGTCAATGCTGACTCATAGCTACCCTGCAGGATGGAGTAGAACTGCCCCTGTGGGTTACCAAGACTAACTCTTTATGGGAGTAGAAAGCCTCGCAGACCTGTAGTTAGCAGCTCAGTAAGTAACCATGATGCTACCAAGGCTCCTCAAAGGGTCACTAGGAGTCAGGACTGACCCAATAGCAATGAGTTTGGTTTGTGAAAAAGTGGTGCAAATGGTTAAACACTTGGCTATTAACAAAAGGTTGGTGGTTAGAATCGACCTAGAGGTGCCTTGGAAGAAAGGCCTGGTGGTCTCCTCGAAAACTCTATGGAGCAGTCCACACATGGAGTCACCATCGTGAGTCAGAATGGACAACACTTGGCTTGAGTTTTTGGCACCATGTGCACAAAACCATTCAAGACATTGCTTTCCTTCTCGTGACCCCATCTGCAAACAGGATGTTATGAACCATGGTATGGGGGCCCACTGGGAAAGCACACTGGTCTGGACAAAGCACTTTGTCTCTAAGTCCAGTCTTCCACCTGACTGGTGCAGATGGGGCTCCCACAATCTCTCACTCTCTCACGAATGACTCCCCATTCTCTCAGGGGGTATTGAGGTATAAAGAGAAACCCAAGGGTGACTTCCTGGCTTCTTCCTTTCAAACGCTTTGTTCTTTTGGAAATATATTTCTTAAGACTGCGTTTGTTTCCCACTAAGCAAAAAATGGAAACATTAGCCACAAACACAATCACCCATTTGCCTCCTATGCGCACGCATGCGCATGTGCGTGCGCGCGCGCACGCACACACACACACACACACACACACACACAACCAACACATTCTGATGCCAGTGATCCCAGATAATGATCCAACACTTAAGTAAACTTGCTCCAGAGAGGCTCCCTTTAGAAGTTGAAATAATGATTCCACCACGATTACACTCTTTTCTCAGTCTAAAGGCAGCCTTTCTTCAACAGACTTTTGTTCTTGTCAAGTCAGACCTCCTGATTCCTGGCAACCTCACGCACCACAGAAAGAAACTGCACACGGTCCTATGCCAACCTCATGACCAGTCGCAAGTGGGGCAGTTGAGATCCCTAGAGTTTGCATTGACCGATTAAAAAAATTCGATCACCAGGTCTTTCTTCCTACTCCTTCTTAGTCTGAAAGTTCTGCCAAGATGCAATGGCTGGGAATTACATCCAGGTCTCTTGCACGCAGGGAGCCCTAGTGGCCTATTGGTTAAGTGCTCAGCTACATACCCTAAGATCTGGCGTTCAACCTCGCTAATTCCTGATGGAAGGTGAGAATTCTACCACTGAACTAACAATGCCCTTGGCCAACGCGTGTCACCCTTTGACTCTGTGGCCGAACTGACTCATAGTGATCATAGAGGGCAGAGTAGAACTGCCCCAGAGTTTCTAAGGCTGACATCTTTCCATCTTTCTCCCCTGGATTGGCTAGTGGGTTCCAACTCATTAGCAGTTGAACGCTCATCCACGGCGCCGCCAGGGCTTCTTTCAACATGTTGTTCGATTTAATTGTATGATAAGTGACGTGTATGACAATAACACTGCTAGAAACCACAACAGGCCCGATGTCGAACAGAAGGAAGCACTGCACTGCACGGTGCTGCACCAGGCTCCCATGCCTGCGGGGGTACCTACAGGCACACTATTCCTTTCTTCTCCCCCCTCTCTTTCCTCCTTTCTTTCCTAAGATCCTTTAGCATCATTTCACTAAAGCAGCTAATCATCCAGTCAATGATGACTCATCGTGACCCTATAGGACAGGGTAGAACTGCCCCGGTGGGTTCCCAAGGCTGGGAAGAGTCCTTTTTCTCCCATGGAGCACTGCTGGGTTTGCACTGCTGACCTTGTGGTTCGCAGCCCAACGAGCATCCACTACATCACCAGGCCTCACAGCCTAGGCCGATTTGACCCGAATGAACACCTTCCCTGCATGCAGTTCCTAGATTAGGCCAAGGAAACAATCCTCTTTACTCCCTTAAAAAAATCAACCTTGTATTGTGTACTAGATTGAGGCTTACATTTCCGATCATTATGTATGTATTCAAAAACGTGAACAACGTATCAAAACTCCAATTAGCTTACCCTATCCCCTCCTTTTTTTGGTCCTCTTCCTCTTGGAGGATAATACCTTCCCCTTCACCTGCGTTCACACCTGTCCTCTCTAGCCTACGGCTTCTCTTTCCCCCGTACCCTTCCTATCCCTGGGAACTATCCACATCTGTGTCTTTTGGTATGAAAGAGCTTTTTCTTGATATTTTTCTTTTATAACCAGGGTCTAATACAGTATTTGTCCTTTCATGATTGGGTTGAAACCTAAGTTTAAGACTCAGTTCTCATCTAGGGCAGTCAACCACCCATTTCCTCCTACCCAGCAAGTATTTTTCAATCACCTCTTCCCCCTTACTGCTCAAAACCCAACCCAACCCAAACCAAACCAAACCAAAGCACATCATACCAAACCACACCACCCCCACCCCAAACTCACTACCATCAAGTCGATGCCAACTCATCGCAATCCTATAAGACAGGGTAAAACTGCCCCTGCGAGTTTTGGAGACGTAACTCTGTACCGGAGTAGAAAGCCCCGATTTTCTCCCGTTTATCGGCGGGTGATTTCAAACTGCCGAGCAACACGTAGCCACGGTACCACATGATCGACCCCAATACAGTTATAGAAAATCTAGAGTCTCTGAGAAACACTTGTCCCCCAACCAGCCACTTCAAACACCCCCCCTCCCTCTGCCTAACCCCGCGCTCTGAGTCACACCACACCAGATCAGGCTTGAAGAGTTCCGTAGAGCTGCTGCGTTTGCCGGGTTGACGTGGCACAAGGTTGGTTCTAGGCTGGAACAGGGCAGAATCGGCTCCCTCTCGTTTTCTTAAAGTTATGTGACCGCGTGGCACGCTGAGAGCGACAAATAGCGAAGTCTACGCGAGGGTCAGCATACCTCTGGGCGGAGATTAAACATGCAAGCAAAGCCAGGGGTGAGAGGGAGGTGCTGGGCTTTTAGGAGGAGAGCTGAAGGTAGTTATGTGGGTGGGGTAGTGGAAGGCGGGCCTTGCTAATCTCTCCCTCCTTCCCGGGTGATGGAAAAGATTAATGCAGACGCCACTGTTAACTGGAAAGGTGGCAGCTCAAGTCTATCTAAAGAGCCTCAAAAGAAAGGCCTGGAGATCGACTTCTTTTTCTTTTGAACACCACAATCAATATGAGAACTGTTTCTGCTTTCTTGTCTTTGTTATTAGCTCCTCACCTGCCCCCCTCTCCACAACCTCCCCTGTCATGTCCCCCGAAACCATTAATCCAGTTACTGTCTCTAGATTTAGCTCTCCTGCATTTCATAGATAGGAAAACATGCAAAGCAAAACTAAAAGAATAACAAAGTAAAAGAGAGAAAAACCTCAATTGAAAAGAACGTAGACAAGATTAAAAGCTAGAATAAATTTTAAATGGGTCAGAAAAAGAGATCGAATAAGACTCCATTTTAACCCTACTGCATCTGCCATAATCCACTTCCCAATTCCCTCTGTCTGGGAAGCAAGGCTGTTTTCATCCCTGCTTGGAGATCTCGTTCTAAATATCAGCCATAGAAAACTCTGTGGCGCCCATTTTTCCTTTACGTACACAGTCGCCAGGCAGGAGTCCCAGTGGATTCCACAGC
Organism: Tenrec ecaudatus; assembly: GCF_050624435.1. NCBI lineage: Eukaryota > Metazoa > Chordata > Mammalia > Afrosoricida > Tenrecidae > Tenrec > Tenrec ecaudatus. The sequence continues at coordinate 149,759,939 of NC_134548.1, forward strand.
AAATGGTTTGTTGTTGTTTTTAAACATCTAGATCAGGGCGACCCTTTGGACCTTGCTCCCTTTTGCTGCATACAGGCCATCAGAAGTGGACAAACTGGCTTCCTTGGTTACCTGCAATTCCCCGGGCAAGATAGGAGTGTCTCGGTTAGAGTGTTTGTGTATGTGTGTGCGCGAGTGTGTGCGCTGGGCAGGGGTTATAAGTCATTGGCAACAAAGTGTGAATTCATCATATCTGCTGGCCTTTCTAACACCTAGCCAAGATGGTCTGGCTCAGTGGGATCCTGGAGAGGGTGGGCTCTGGTCTCTGGGAGCAAAGCAAAGAGAAGGCTGAGTGGCCAGAGAAGGAAAAGGGGTGGGATGGGGGGGGGGGTTAAACTGGAGGTCTTTTTATCCAGAGCAGGGACTGTGTACAGCATCCTATCAAAAACCTCCAGAACGGGGTGTGCATAGAAGGGAGGGAGCATGGGTAGGAGGAAAAGAGGAAGACATGCAGTGGGGGCGGGGGGGGGGTGCGCTCACCTTGGACTACTGTCCAGCTTCTTTTAAAGACTTCTGTGCGGTTAGAAAGCAGGTTTCAGGGTTGGCATGAAACACAGCCCCATTTTGACTCGTTTGCAAATGATCCCTGTGACATTCCAGAAGCATCTCATCTTAGATGCATGTGGATAGCCCAGCAGGACTCAGTCCTGGGTACATACCGTCCTGAACTGACCTAGAGTGTCTGGTCAAACGGAGAGCAGCTAGTGACACCTGGATGCAGAATGTCCGGAGCACAGTAGCTTTCTGTTTTTCTCAATGTGACCGATGCATATACATTCCAGAGAGCTCCTTCACCAGACTTCTCTTCCTCCCCCACCCGCCGCCCTTTTTTTTTTTTTTAAAAAGACTTCCTCAGTAAATGGTTGCAAAACTCATGTCAGTGAATTGTATGTGTAGAAGCTTTGGGACTGGTGTGTGTTCCACTGGGTACATTCTGAACACCCCCATCTCTCTCTCTCACACACACACCTTCCCCCAATAAGCTGGGTTCTTCAGAAATCCTTTATATTAATAAGAAAAAAAGGAAAAGGAAAAGACATGCAGAAACTCGATTTCTCTCCATATTAAAGAAGAATGAGATGAGACACTAGTTTCAAAACAGCTTTTCTAAACAGTGGTCCCCATTGGTTTGGGGATGGCAGTGAGGGACTTTGAGAAGTGCTGCCTCCCTGTCTCCTCAGATGCTGGATGTCAGAAGCACACATGAACTCTTTGCTTGGGGGACCCGGGGAGTGGAATGAGCTAAACATTTCCACATCTGGTTTTTGGAACGGTTTGGCAAAAAGATCTGGCTCCATAGGCTCCTGGAAGCTTTCGGGGTGGACAGTTATTTATTTTTTTTAATTCAGTATGCTCCTGACAACCTAGTTATCATTTGTATACTGTTTTTCCAGAATCTTGTTGTCAAAACAAAAGGAAGTTGAGGGGGGAAAGGAAACTCCGGAGCCGGGTGCAATTAGCTCAGGGAAATCGAGCTGTCAGGGCGGTGATTTGCAGCCTTGCTCACGCTTTTGCAGCTGATATGCAGGGGGAAAAAACAACACAGCGCTCTGTGAGAGCGCGTGCACACAGACACACGTACACACAGAATCTGGGTTGGAATAAAGTTTCTTTTAGAAAGTCAGCTTTGCAAAAGGAATCCGAACATTCGGTGAACTCTCGGATCTGGAAAACTCAAGGGAGGCCTTTGCCCTGCTCCCCATCTCAAGGCTGGGGTCTTTTCTACTCACAGGCTCCTTTGAAAGGCATTTGTTGTTGGCACACTGCTCTCCAAGAAAGTCAGGGTCGTTATTAAGCTAATGATGTCCAAGGTACGTTAAGGTGAGGTCGAAAATGAAACCGTTGTTTGGGGAGAAGTTCTGGGGATTCTACAGTCCTGTTGATAGGCTCCGTTTTCTAAGTTCCCAAAGCCCAGTGTTCAAGGAAGCGCACCCGATTCACCAGTCAGTGTGGAGGAAGAATGATGAACTGCTAATGCTTAGCAATGTCCAGTTTCTCAACAGAAGGAAACACATGGACGGAACCCTAGCAAAGACTGCATTAAAATGAAATGAAAAAGGCAAGCTGCCCTGAGTAACCAGCACTCCTGCAGTAGTCTAAAAGTAACTGTAGAAATATTGGAAGCCATGGGAATGACAAAAGGAAAAAAAAAAGTTCTCTAATTCCTCAAAAAATGAGTGTAATTTTTTAGTTCAAGGATTGTTTGTTGACCTTCAGCAGTGTTTTCCAGTCCAGTCTGTTGGGGCACCACTCCCTGACCCCAAAGTCCACCTTCAGCATTCCCTGGGGATCTTGCCACTCCATTCCCTTGCTGTTCTGTTGCACCCCCTCGGTGTGGCGGGATCAGATCGGGTGAAATTCCCACACTGTGTCTCCGGTAGTGTCCCCTGTAGGGCTATGGGTTAGTGAGGGGCACCATGTCTCATAGTGGGGCCGGCCATGTGGTCCTCTCTGTGGGCTGGCTGCTCTAATTGGGAACATTGTCCTCAAGGCCTGGTGGAGCAGGATGTGCTCAACTCTCTCCTCCTCCCCCTTCATCTGCTCCCGTGTGCTCCGATCAGATATGTCCCTCTGCAGCTGCAGATTCAATGCCTTCCTTTGAAATAAATTCTTCTGCGGGGAGGGGCAGGTGTCCACTTCATAGTTGGGATTGGGGCCGGCCCCCCAGACCTCTCCACTGGTTCCCTACTCCATTGTTAATTTTTTCATTTAGACACTTATAGATATGTTTTAGCCTGGGGGTGGGGACTATAAATATATATATAAATAAAAATATATATATATATATATGACTCAAAGTCACTTCGTGGGGGGAAAAATGCCAAGGCTTTCTGAAAGCTGTTTTTAATTTTTGACATTGAATTTGAAAGCAATCAAAGCATTATTTTTGTTTGGGCCATCTGGTTTTGTTCTTATAATCTGTTAAGCTATCATGCATAGTTGAAATGTCATGGTTCATCTCATACACAAATAAAGGTTGTGAAAGAAATCCGAATCCCGGCTCCTTGGGAGAGAGCCATTCTCATTTGGGTCACATATTTGGTTGTTAAAAGGTGTGGGATGCGATGTGCAATTAACCCATCGTACAGATACATTGATTAGTAGACCTACCTAGTTCAGAACAAACCCAGAACTTGAGCATGTTCACGGTAATTGTAGCTAGTGGAGTCATGGGCATGCCTTCCCTTCCGTGCAGAGAAGCTGAGCTCGACCAGTGTTTAAAGTAGAACAAAAGGGTGTATTTCATCATTTCCATAAAATGTAAGGAGAACCCCAGACACATGCACTTAAGTCAGTTTATGCTTTAATTTAATAATTTATTTGAGTTTGACTTCTCCAAAAAACTGCACCCTTGGCTGCAAAGCCCCGGAGACCCTTCACATTTGAAAAGACAAGGTAAGTTGTGTGCGTGTGCATGCGCGCACGCACGCATGCAGGCGCAGCACAAGCCTAGCTCACAGAAGCCCCAGCCACATTTTTAACCCATTAGTAGTCTCTGGAGTGCTGCCCTAACCTAATACAAGCCTCTATGGCAGGGATGATCTCAGGGTATTGGCCACAGAAGGTGGTGTTGAATCAGATGCTGATATACCTGTGTCAATATTGGAGGGGGCTCTAGAAGACTGTCCCAAATGGCTAGGCCTAATCTTCTCTCCCTCTCAAAACTGCGATATGGGTACAGATTTTCTTAAAGTGAAGTGCATGTCCATGGTCCCAGTGTAAGGATGGTTTCCACCCAAATTAAACCACAGTTGACTTTATAGGCTCTTGGGTGGATTTTTTTTTAATGGACTTGACCAGTATGCATCTTCCCCAAACCCAGATCTACCCTGTGCCTATCTGCTCAGAGTGTGGCTACTTGCTGGGGTGTGGTGTGGTGTGGTGTGGTGTGGTGGTGTGCTGTGGTGTGGTGTGGTGTGGTGGTGGTGGTGGTGGTGGTGGTGGTGTGTGTGTGTGTGTGTGTGTGTGTATACACACCCTGATTGAAGTCATTCACTGTTCCGTGGCTTCCCAGGGCTAAAGAAGTTTGAGAAAGGGTTCCTTTGCTAGGAAGATTATTGGTCCTTATAATCAAGTGTGATCAAATTTATTTTGATTCATAGTAATACTAAGGATTGAAGAGTAGACCTGTTCCAGGAGGTTTCTATGACTGTGACACTTCAAAAGTTGATTGCCAGACCTTTCTTCTAAGGTACTAATGGGTAGATTAGGGCCTCCACCCATCAGTACCATTGAGAAGTAGCTGGGGAGCCACAGTTTAAGAGCCATGTATGCACATTGGATCAGGAAAACATGACATGCTCTGTGACCAGGGAAAATGAGACAGAGAGAGACAGTGACATAGATATATATAGAGAAAGAGGTTGCTTCCTGCTGTTGCCCCAATCCCATCGATTTTACCTCATTCCTTAATCCTTGGATTGTAAATTTCTTAAGAACTGTGTCTTGTCTATTCCAACACCTGATAAGTGCTCCGTACATCTTTGTTGAATGAAAGAATGAAGGAATGAATGTATAATCACCAGAAATCCCTATCGGCCGCCAGTAACTCCTTGTCCAACTTCTGAGGGCTTGAGCCTGGTCCCTGGCCAGCCCCGCCCCTGCTTATTCCCAAACTTCCTCTTAAGGCCTGCGGCAGTAGTGGAGTCTTTCTCTGTAGAGAGTGTAGGGCCCTTGTCAAGGATCCCAACTAGCCCACATGTCCACTTGCCTGCCCAAGGTTGTCTGATGCCAAGGGCACTTTATCTGTCCATTCCGGTGCTACCTCCAATGGCACCAGCACGCCTAGCACCCCTCCTCCTGTCGGACATTCCAACTCAAAAGCAGTATCTGAATACCTCGGTTCTGCTATGAAGTTTCACAGGCTAGTCTCGTTCTGGTTTCAGGGACGCACAACCTGCCAACCTCTAGAGCAGCGGTTCTCAACTTGTGGGTCGCGACCCCTTTGGAGGTCGAACGAACCTTTCACAGGGGTCGCCTGATTCATAACAGTATCAAAATGACAGTGATGAAGTAGCAATGAAAATAATTTTATGGATGGGGGGTCACCATCACATGAGGAACGGTATGAAAGTTGTGGCATTAGGAAGGTGGAGAACCGCTGCTCTAGAGAGAAAAGAAACCGTAACACTCCCCTGTTCTGCCCTTCACATGGTAGATGAGCTCTGGGCCTCAGCAGACCAGGTGCCGGCAGCTGTGCGGCACAGGCTACCTCATCTTCATGGGGCACTGAGGAGAGCCGGGTCCCTATGGGGGGCCGGTTTGAGTCCTCAGGGCCCCTGAGAAAGGCTGGACACAGCCTCTTGGTGCTGCCCATGGATTCCCAGGGCAGAACCACAGACCAGGTTGCTACTGCTCAACCTCAGAGTGAATCTACCCCATCCCTCCCAGCTTGTCACCAAATGTTATAAGGTCATGGGGATCAGGAACCAGGTGGCTAAGTCTCTCCTATGCCAAGTTGGCTAGGGGCGCTCTGCTCTGCCTGCCTCGACTAAGAGATCTAAGCCAATGTCGATGAGGTTTTGTTGATCCCCAACAAATCCAGCCGCGCCCCTCAACCCGAAGAACTTTGCTGTTGAAACCTGGTTCCACATGATACCCTATCTCACTGGTAAACGTTTCGATCACTCCCCTCACCTGTACCCTTCACATGACAAATATATGACTTTGCATGCGCTAGCTCTTTATCCTAGCAAAATCAAGACACTTCACTGGGACAGAGGACTGGATTGGCGTTTTCTTCAATGGCCATCTTTGACCACATATAATGTGAACACAGGAGTTCTGGTGGTGTCGTGTGCTAGGAATTGAGCTGATCACCTCAAGGGCAGCAGTTTGAACCCAACAGTCACTCTTTGGGAGAGAGATGAGGCTTTCTGCTGCTGTACAGAGTTACCGTTTCGGAAACCCACAGGGGCAGTTCTTGCCCGACTGAGAGGGCTGCTATGAATCAGAATCCACTTGATGGCTGTGAGTAATGTGCACACCTAAGTGACATGCACACCCACATGATGTGCATAGCAAGCATAGACAACAAATACAGGAAGGACAACTAAAAAGAAAAGAAAAGCGAAGAGACCCAAAACCTGTATGAAGCATGTTATCTGGGTAACAATATGGTACTATTTGGTTGAAAATATGAGGGTACTTCAGAAAGTTCATGGGAAAATTCCTTTTTCCAAAGAACTTTTGGAAGCCCTTTGTACATAATAAGTTGGCCGCATATCCATTCATTATTTGTGTATATATAAATATTAAAAATAAATAACATACAAATCATGTTAAACATGAATATTATAGGCTTTCCTAGTATATCTTATCTATACATAATAATATATGATATATGAAGCACCCTTTTGCCATAGTGGGTTATGCATTGGGCTTCTTATCACAAGGTCAGCAGTTTGAAACCATCAGTCACTCTGTGGGTAAAAGATGAGGCTTTCTGTTCCTATAAAGCAGTGGATCTCAACCTTCCTAATGCCGCAATTCTTGCATACAGTTCCTCATGTTGTGGTGACCCCCCCAACTATAAAATTATTTTTGTTGCTACTTCATCACTGTCATTTTGATACTGTTATGAATCAGGTGACCCCTGTGAAAGGTTCATTCGACCTCCAAAGGGGTGTAAAGATTTACAGCCTTGGAACTCCACAGGGGTGGTTCTACTCTGTCTGTGAGTCAGAATCAGCTCAATAGCAGTGACTTTTTATAAGACTATGGCTTCACAACAAAAAGAGGATCCTTCCCCCAGCTCACTCCAGCAATCTGTCTCTTCCTTAACAAAACTCAAGAATTCCTTCTGAAGTTTCTTTTGAGAGTCAAGATTTTTAAGTTCTGTTACTTGGCTACAAGGAGTTAGGATTAAAAAAAAATATGTGTATCATTTATATACACCCGAGAGGGGGATTTCAAAAATCTTGTGGAAAATTGGAATGAAAAGTCAATGGGCTTTCTCCACAAACTCTGCAGAGCTTCCTGGTATTGGTATTGGTACAGGTATTGGTGCATCTGTGGTACAATTCTTAACTTTCACCTTATGGGAAAGAGTTTGATTCCCTGCCAAGGAACCTCATGTGCAACCACTCCTTGTCTGTCAGTGGGGTTTGCTTGTAGGTTATTATAATGCTGAACTGGAGCTTCTAGCCTAAGGTGGACTAGGAAATAAAGCCTGTGGTTCTGTTTTTGGAAATCAGCCAGTGGTCTGCCTCCAATGACGGAGATTGTACAGGGCCGCCAGGCAGCATGTTGCCCACACTGTGCACAGGATTGTCATGAGGCGGGGGCTAACCTGACAGCAGCTAAGGGAGAGCGGTGCAGTGGCTTGCCCTTTGCGCTGCTGCTTCAAGATCCCCAGAGACTTCTGCTTTGGAGCCTGGGGGAGCTTTAGGAGAATTGGTTCTCAAGCTCAGCTCAGACAGAAACTTCCCAAGTCAGCAAATGACAGTAAAAGGCAGGGACAAAGCTGTTGAGGAAGACAAGTTAGAAGGCAGAGTCTTCACGGGCTGGAGAGGGCAGACCTGCTCAGACAGTGGCGGGGTTTCTACTTCTTGCTTTCTCTGGCCTTGTTCTGTTTTCAAGTTGTTGTTTGTTTTAATTCTTTCTCGATGGGAACAAAGACACAGTGCATCTGTCCACCCATTAGACTAGGTCTGGAGTCAGCAAACTGTCTCAAGAGCTATACTCGGCTCTTGTAGGAGGCACGTGTGGCTCTGAAGTCAATGGGAAAATGAAAAGGGTTTCATTTTCAGATCATGGTGGTTCCTTTTGTTTGTAAAAGTGCATTTATGGCTCTTGGGTAATTTTTCAATTGTTGTGAGTGACAGGTTTGGCTTTCTCATCTCCAAAGTTTGCTGACCCCGGAGCAGGCCGGAGTAAAGGCACGGAGACAGCCCCGGAAGGAGGGCAGGACATGCCATACATTTTATCACGCCATCTCAGGGGTTCCTCCGGGTACCCCTGGAGAGTTAGCAGCCAGTCGCTATTGAGTTAGTTGACTCATGCTCACAACGAGTCCAACTGTACTCCATGGAGTTTCCGATGGATGATGAATCGATAAGAGCTTGCTAAGTCTTTCTTCTGAGGGACCACTGAGAAGACTGGTACCTCCAGGTTTCGGGTAGTAGGGAGCATGCCGACCATTTATATCACTCCCCAACTGAAAAATCCCAACCTACTGCCATTGAGGTGCTTCCCAACTTACAGCCACCCTATGCAGGGTTTCCAAGACTAAATCTCGCTGAGCACGGACAGCCTCATCGTTCTCCCTTGGAGTGACTGGTGGGTTTGAACTGCAGAGCTGGCAATGAATTTGTAGCCCAATCCACAGTTCCACTTGGCTCCTTTTTACACTTCCCAGAGACTCCCTCCTCTGACAGTTGTTTGAGTAGTGAGCCCATTTTACAGAACAAAAGGGATTGAGTGTCTGTAAAGAGACAGCTGGGAAGTGGCCTAGAGAGGACAGGCAGCATCGGCCATGTTTGTGAAGTTTCCACAGTTCCCCTGCTGGGGTCTGCCAAGCCAAGAAAGGCCCTGGAAACACAGGGCATAAAGGGGAGACCTAGGTTATTTATGGGAATCAGAATATGAGGTGAAGAGGGCATTGGGAAGTTAATATCTTTTCAAGCAGGGGAAACAGAGAGAGTGAGAACAAAAGCAATAAATGGGAGACAGGCATGCAGAAGCACTTAGAGTCGATTCTAGATCAGTGTTTATATTTTGTCACTCCTTATATTTTAGACTTCTTGAGAGCCAGCAGTCAGTCCGTATTTCAATGTAACACATTTATGTCCTGAAGGGCATCCTGAGAACATAATGAAGCTCAGGGCACCCGATAGATCCAGGCCTTCCCAATGGATTTTGACAAGGCAAACATGTATGGCTTCTGAACCAAGTCACCATATATGGTACTCCAAAACCACGAAGAGTTATCTGCCAGCGCACGCAAGCAATCTTTCAAAATGAGAAGAGGACACCACATATTCGCAGAGGTTCACCTTCTGGATGAGAATGGATGGACAAGATCACATGCCTCAATCCAACCCGAGGACGGGGCTCCCGTCTCTTTCTGATGTCACCGAGCAAGTGGGACTTCATTTGCCAGGCCTGGGTGTTTCTGAAGTTCCAGACTGGGTCTGGATGGGAGGGCGGGGTGAGCAGGCTGGCCAGAGGTGACTTTCCACTAATGCCATTCTCAAAACAACCCATGTCCTGACTTAAGTAGGATTTTCACCACCATGTTTGTGTTCCCTTAATTAAAAACAATTACAAAAGCCGACTGGTGCTCACCAGCAGTTTGGTGGTGAGAACCCACCTGGAGCAGACCTGGTCACCTGGTCGGTCCCCTGTTCCTGTAAAGATGACTACCTAGAAAACTCTATGAGGCAGTTGTGCTCCATCACATGGGGTCGCTATGAGTTGAAAATCCATCTCACGGCAGCGACAACCACAATAACAAGGAGAGGCTGAAGATCAGCCGAGTCGAGGTGGTCTTTCTTTGTTGCTGGTCAAAGCCCCTGCCCGAGATGCTGGACAAAGGCTCCGAGTGTATTTCCCCCAGTCATACCATCTGGTGGGCTCGCCAGCACGTTAGGAAGAATCCCATATTGTTCGAGTCATCAACTAACTGGCTCATAACAAGAGCTGAACAACTGTGGTGCCCACCTGTTAGAAATCAAGACTGGGCTATTCAGGCCAGCCAGGCTGGGCGACTGGGAGGGCTTGAACAGTTTGTTGGGCAGGCAGACTTCCCCTAAACCTGGGGATTAGCATGTTCACAAGGGGGAAACTAACCGGAGCAGGTGTTCATTCTGTGGGTTATCCAGATCCCTTTTTCCTGACTGTCCACAAGGCCGCACTGAAATTGAATAAGCTCTCCAGGGGCAGGGGGAGTCACAAAGGAAAGGAGACATCCCCGTTCTTGGCTTTCTTGGAAAATGGAAAGAGAAGGAGGTGGCTTAAGATGGCGGCTTCCGGGATGATTTGGGGACGGTGGGTGCAATGGCAGCGGGGGGAAATGGGAAGGAGGTGTGCTCACTTGGAAGACAGCCCTCCCCGGCAGTCCACGTTTCCCTATTTATACAACTGACTGATCTTTGAGGAGAAAGACCCCTTAGGGTGCGCCCCCGCATCCCAGGAGTTTTGCTTGTGGGAGACTGTAGACCTGGGGGTAGTTTTTAAAAACCGACTTAAAAAATAATTTTATTGGGGGCTCTTACAGCTCTTATAACATTCCGTACATCAATTGTATTAAGTATTTTTGTACATATGTTCCCAACATGATTTCCTAAACATTTACTTTCTATTTGAGCCCTTAGTATCAGTTCCTCTTTTTTGCCTCCCACCCTCATGACTCCTTGATAAATGATAAATTATTATTGTTTTCTCATCTTAAAAACAACTTTTAAAGAACATTTCAAAATATAAGGGTTTATGGTTTTACTTGAGCCCTAGTTGTGTAGTGGGTTACATGTTGGGCTGCGAATCATGAGGTCAGTAGTTTGAAACCATTAGCCACTCAGAGGAGAAAGGCAAGGTTGTCTACTCCTATAAAGATTTGAAGTCTCAGAAACCCATTGAGGCAGTTTACCCTGCCCTATAGGGTCGCCGTGAGTTGGAATTGACTCAATGGCAGTAAGCGTGGTTTTAGGAGGCACTGGAGATATATAGACTGAAGCTTGAATTTCGACATTTGCCTGTCAATTTGTTGTCCTGTGGTTTCTTGAATGTTGTTATGAGCTAAATATCATGCCTGGTGTTTCAAATACTAGCATTCCCCGCCGCCAGCAGCATTCCCCCCCACCTCCCTCCACCACCTCCCGGTCCACAAGTGTCTAGAGAGCTTTCAGATTAAAGAAAGACTAAGTTGAAAGGCCTGGAAACCCATTTCTGTAAATTAACCAATGTGACCCTCTCGACCACCACAGGCTATTAACCAACAGAGTGCAGGAAGATGAGCCCCTTATGATGAAAGCATTCAACATACTCAATGGCCATGACCATGACCGTGGACAACATTGTCAAGACGGTCCAGGAGCAGGGCACAGTTAATTCTGTTGTAGTGATTGGGATTCCCCATGAGTCAGGGCTGATTCAACAACAAGCTTAAATTGAGGCCTTGTCACCCCCAAGTTGTGGGATTTGGGGCAACCGAGTCCCAATTCCCATGCCTGGCCCCCACCTCAGTTTCCTCATATGAAAGTCACTCTCCCTGCCATTGAGTCGATTCCAACTCATAACAACTCTGTTGGACTGTGTAGAACTGCCCCTGTGGGTTTCTGGGACAGCACCTCTTTATGGGAGGAGAACGACTCACCTTTCTCTCGCAGAGCAGCTGATGGTTTCGAAGTGCCGACCTGGTGGCTAGCAACCCAAAGCATAACCCACTGCGCCACAGAGATGGTTATATGAATGACCTCACCAGACTGAAGCGGGCATGAGAAACTGCACGTACAGTACCTGGCACTGAGCAAATGCCCAGTAAATGGCCGCTATAGAATAGGCTTGGGCAGGCAGCCTGGCTGTGGGGCTCCTTTCGCCCCCGCTCCCTCCACCCTCTTACTAGTCCCACCTCGAGTGCCATCAATCTGCCACTCTCCTCAGGGGTTGCTGGGAATTCCTGGCACCGATGTCTCCTACAGGGACGCATTTGGGAGAGTCCTCCATCCACCCCCCATTACCACTGAATTCTGGGGAAAGAGAAGGAGAGAAGACCCATTGAGAGGGAGGAGAGGACACAAGCGCCTTCTGTCTCCTGCCCTGGCCAACCCGGGCGCAAGCCTGAAATAGGTGCTCGGTAAATACTGGAGGAATGTATGTACAGATGAATGAATGGAGAGATGGGGCGGGTAGGCAGACGGGCGGGCATTCGGGAGGGGAGCGGACAGGGGGTCTCAGCGGCATCTCTTGGTCTGTAGGGTCTTCCTGGCTACAGATCACAGGTTCATCCCTTGATCCTTCTCGCGTTCTCCTTGCACAGGAAATGCCCTTTGAGCTTCCCCTCAAGAGCAGCTTGGAGGCTGATGTGGTGGGAGGGGGGCTCCCAAGGTTGCGCGCAAAGCTCATTGTTGGCTATGGTTACTCAGTGCCCTTTAGAAGCTCAGCCCTTGTTGTGACATTTGTTTCAAGTAAGGCTTCCTTCCAGTAACAAACACCACTGAAGGACACACACAGGCGAGCATGGGTGTTTGGTTCTCCCTGGTGTTACCTGCTGGCTTTGATGTGCTGATTTCCCAGTTACCTTGCTGGAAAATGAATACACATTTGCCTGCCTGGTGTGACAGAAGGAACAGCTATTTGAGCCCTGAATCCTTGATTATTCAGCTCCTGTTCCCTGTGAGTAAGCAGCCTTGAGCCCCCTCCAACCTTCAGTTGCCCACAAATGGCAGGTAAACAGGCCAAGCGCCTCCACAGAGAAGGGGACCTGAGGGATGCTCGCAAGGATTCCACCCTAGGCTGATGGTTTGAGCTGCTTCTGGGGATTGAGCTTGTTCCACAAGCATAGAGAGTGAAGGGTGTCTCTGAAGTGGCCTTTTGCTGTGAAAATGATGCGTGAACAGCAGAGCTGACTCCCAGAGTGGGCGACCCCAGCTCCTGAACCACTGGGAATGTGTGGAGGGGATGCTGAAGTGCGGGGTGGCTTTGGCCTCATAGCAGCTGGCCAGACAGCTGGAGGAGAGCAGCTGCGGGGATGGGGAGGGGCCAAGGCATCGAGGGAAGGCAGGATTAAAGTAGGCCTCCTGTGCAGAACTGCTCACAGTGAACCCCCGCGACGAATTCTATACTTCGGTACAGCCCTCCCCCATCCACATGCCCATTTCTCATCCCAAAGCAGTATGTCCCTATGAAGCCTTTCTTAGGCCAAGTTGGCTTCTATAGCACTGAAGCAATTACCGTGAACATATATGGGCACAGCTATTGAGCATTTCCCCCCAAACCAAACTCACTGCCATTGAGTCAATGTCGACTCATAGTGACCCTATAAGAGAGGGTAGAATTGCCCCCGTGGGTTTCCAAGACGGTACTTCTTTATAGGAGTAGAAAACCCTGTCCTTCTTCCATGATGTTGCTTGCAGTTAGCAACCCAACACATAATCACTACGCCACCAGGCCGCTGCTGAGCATTCCCAGATACAAAATTACCCTATCAAATCAGACCAACTAATATACAAAAGCTCAAGGAAACCTCACAGAGGGTGTGACAGATAAGGGCTGAGGCCAGGGCAGCATGCTGCTGCGACACTGGAAGTCATTCACCTGGAAAGGAGCTTGGTGATGCCACTCTCCCAGCACAGGTGCGTGCCTGCCTCTTTAGCAACTGGCTGCGAAACCAACTCTGAACGCTGGCCCCTAGTTTCCCCTTTTGCCTTTGTGTGTGTGTGTGTGTGTGTGTGTGTGTGTGTGTGCCCACAGTGAAAATCTTCTCTGGGACTAATCAATGTAGGTCTTTCATAAAAGGCAAGTGGTATAGTGAGAACGTCCAAAAATCTGGGGAGAGCTGTGTGTTGCCAGCTTATGCTTTGACATTAGATTCCACAAGTCACAGTCTGATTGGAGAGCAGTGAGACCCAAAGGTAGAGTCTTCTTTTTCTCTTTTGGGCAATTCAACTGTTTTCAGGTGTAAAATTCAGCGACCCTGATTACAACCAGCAGGCCATGCACCCATCACCGAATGCCCCCTTTCCAAATGATTCCACTGCTCAAACAGGGAATCCTTTAGCCGTGTCTTTCCCCATGAGATGATGCTTTGCTGGAATGAGTCTCTGAGTACACAAATGGTAAGTGCTCAGCTACTAACCATGCACAGGTGCCTTGGAAGAAAGGCCTGGCGATCTGCTTCTAAAAGGTAGCAGCACAGTTCTCACACACTCTGATACACATGGGGTCAGCAGGAGTTGGAATCAATTTGATGGTAATTGATTGGGTATATATGTGTATATATATATATATATATATTACTATTGAGAATGTACATGTTAGAGCCTAGAATGTTCTTTCAGAATTCTTGGAACGTAGGGTTGCATATATAAGAGAGTAGTTAGGATTTGCCCATTTCAGTTAAAACAACAACAAAAATTCCTTCTAGACGGTATATCCTGTACTCAGTAAATAATTTCTGAATCCAAGAAGGCCAATAACTGATACTTCTCTTTCCCACTGCCAGTCCAACTTTGGTGCCCATGGCCAGGGGAGCGGGAGCACCATCCTTGAGGGTCTGTGCGGGAGGAGATAACTACTGGACCCCAAGGACACCCACCATATTTCATTAGTAAACCAGTTTCGACCTCTCTGCAGTTTCACTTTTACTGTGAGCAATAGAAGCACTGGCTTCCTTGCAAAGCCAGGCACCACATTCCCTTGGAAGTGATTTGGTAATTGCCAGAAGTCCAATTCACATTCCAGCCAGGTGCACTAGGCAATAGAGTGCACCTGGGAACTGGAAAACACAGTGAAACAGTTTCGGTTGTTACGCCCCCTCCACCCACCTCGCCTGGAGTTAGTTCAGCTGAGAAAGGGCGAGGAACAGAGAAAAGAGAGAGCACCCGGAAGCCTAGCTCCTTCTTTGCAGGGCAATCCAAGGTTATCTTGCTACTTTCTTCCTCTCTTCCCCTTCCGCTTTCTCCTCACTGATACTTACTGAGCACCAACCATTCTGGTAGTGTAGTGTATCCTGAGGCTACTGGCCCTCCAGGTCAGCACTTTGAATTCACCAACCTCACTGTGGAGGGTGGTGGTAGGGAATGGTGTGTGATCTAAGGTGTCTCTTGGGTAGACTCGAATGGCCAACCTTTCAGTTAGCAGTCCAGTGTTTAACCCTTGGTACCACCCAAAGATTACCATGACTGATTAACACCTGTTGCCATTGAGTCAGTTTCTAGTCAGGGAGACCTTACAGGGTGAACGGGTTTTCAAGGCTGTATCATTCCCACCAGCAATTGGGTGCATGAGGGTGCCAAAGACCACCTCCACGTCCCTTCCACCCCCTGTTATTTTCTCACTTATACAGTTTGGGTACTCGTATCCTGTCTGAGTATTTTGAATAAGGTCCATACACCAAAAGAACTCACACCGGAAAGTGCTGGAACACACCCTTGAGTGGACTTTTCTTTATGATTTGACTAGCCACGCTCATCTCTAGCTCTTTTGCCAAAAATGACTCCCATCTTCAAACTTGATCGTTTTCCTTGTTAGTCTGCAGGGACTCAAGTGATTTCAGGAACATATTGGGGGGAATGCAAATTCCTAGTGGGTCAATGATCACTTCTAGCGAGGGGGAGGAAACCAGACAGGAATGGAATGGACACAGAGTCCCATAAACAGGTGGAGGTGGGCTACGGGTACTGCGAAGAAAGTGGTCTGAGTAGATGCTGTTTGGCAAGGGACTAGGGGCGCCCGAAGACTGTTCCCGGATATGGAAAGCACACGCTGGAGGAAGTGAGAAGGAAAAATCAGGAAGAAGGGATTAATCCAATCAAGAGAACCAGAATGCAGAGGGCAGCTTGGGATAAGGTTGACTTTGTCTGGGGGCCCAAGGAGAAATGCAGGGCGTGGGAACAAGGGACGCTTGAGCAATAGCTCTGGTGTCAGGTGGCTGTGACTAGAGCCCTTTCATTGTAACTTGGGGATTGAACCAGGAACTCAGCCAGAAAGGTCCTTGTTTCTCTTAAGGAACGAGGGCGAGGGTGTGGGGGGAGTCGAGGTGGCCTAGGGCTGAATCATGGCAGATGGAGAAGAAAAGGCAAGCTTATGTGTTAAAGGCGAAACAGGTTGGACTTGTACCTGGAATGCGCCTACTTATAACCAGGATTTCAAACTGGTTCATCCCAGTTCCACTGACCTCTGGGCTGAGATTTTTACCTTTCCACCCCAGATAGAGGGAAGCATTTTAAACAATATCCGCAGAATTCTTACAGAGCCCTATGCCATGCGATCCTGAGATGCTGACATATATAGTCAGAAGCACTTGAGAATCTTGTTAAAGCATATATTCTGATTCTGTGTATCTGAGATGGAAAGGCAAACTCTCAGCTGGGGATCCAAACAGTATAAACGGATTCAAAGTCGGTTTGTAATGTCTGCCCTCCCTGGTTCATCTAACTGAAAAAATATGGGTTTCCTAAGCAGTTGTGTGTGTGTGTGTGTGTGTGTGTGTGTGTGTGTTTGGTGGTGGTGGTGGGGCTCTAATATAAGTGCTATGAATGGAAGACTTGAAGAAATATGAGAAACAACATTTTGGTCCCCAGTTTAAAGTCTGACATGGAGTCTCTTCTCAAATCGTTGGGGCTCAACCAACCCACTATTTCCCTTGGTCGAAACGTAGGTAATGGAAACTAGTTTTTGATACCCCCCAAAGCACCAAATTCACTGTGCAGTGAGTCAATTCTGACTCGAGGTGACCCTACAGGACAGAGTAGAGCTTCGCCTGTGAGTTGAAGTTCAACTGAGACAAGTTGCAGTAAATGTGCTGCACAAGACCTCTTCAGAGTATTGAAAAGCAAGGACGTTACATTGAGGTGAGGCTGACTCAGGCCGTGGTATTTTCGGTTGCCTCATGTGAATGTGAAAGTTGAGAATGGAATAAAGAAGACTGAAGAATCAGTGCATTTGAATTGCAGTGCTGGAGAAGAATATTGAAGGCACCACTGACTGATAACAGGACAAACAAATGGATCTGTTTTGGAAGAAGTACGGCCAGAGTGTTTCTTAGAAGCAAGGATGGCAAGACTTTATCTTCCATACTTTGGGCATGTTGTCAGGAGAAAGCAGTCCCTGGAGAAGGACATCCTGTTTGGTAAAATAGAGGGACAGCAAAGAAGAGGAAGGCATTCACGGAGATGGATTGACACAGCGACTGCAACCATGGATTCAAGCACTAGGAACAGAGGTTGGTCCCAGCAATCCCTGCGCTCTGTTGGATGATTTGAAGGGATCCCTGGTGGGTGGAAGCATATCCCTCAATGAACACATGAGTTCTGATGGCATGCCTCAATAATGTGCCCCCCCCCTCACCTCAAGGAATTGCCATGCCTTTCCCCAACTCAAAGGGGAGGGATTCGTTGTTCATTGTTGTTTTCTTAAAAAATATTTTATTGTCAATTGCGGGAAGGTTTATCCAACAGTTCCTACACATTGTGTTTCATTCATTGCAATCCTACCAATGTATGATCACTTATCCCACTTTACCCTGTGTTTTGTTTCCATTTTTCCTTCTTTCCTAACACTTCTGGACTTTGGAGTGCAAATGGTTGATTATTATTTCAAGGACGGTGCTATTGGTCTTCCCTGCATAGACCTGTTGACTGGCTGACAATTGAGCAACAGGGTGAGATCATTTCCACACCTGAAGGGTGGTGACTAAAGGCCATGTCTTAGAGATTCCACTAATCTCTATCCAATCAGTAAGTCTGGACTTTTAAAAGAACTTTATGATTTTGAAGTTTTGTCCCCCACTTTTCTCCTACTCTATGTAGAACCTTCTAATGTGATCCCTTTCAGAGTAGTTGGTAGCCGTGGCTGGGCAGCATCTACTTCTTCTGGACTCAGGGGTGTGGAAACTGATCTTTGTAGGGTCCATTAGTGAACTGGATTAATTGTTTCCATATGCGTTTCAATTTTTGTCACTCTTCTTTTCAGCAAAGCACACTCATTGTCGTTGATACATTTCCAACTCATAGAGACTCTATAAGAGAGTAGAACTGCCCCGATTTGTTTCAGAGACTATAAATCTTCATGGGAGCAGAAAGCTTCATCTTTCTCCCATGGAGTTGCTAGTGATTTTGAACTTCTGACCTTGAGATTAGCTACCCAACGTGTAACTCCTATGCCACCAAAGCTTCTTTTCTTTGCTCCAGACAGTTGTCACTTAGAAGGCCACTCTCGTTTTATCATCATCAGCCCATTTAGTTGAACAGTACGCCTTTTTACTTTTCAAAGTGTTTCTGTATTCATTCAATCGTATCCAATGAAATAAGAGACGCAGTTAGTATATTACCTATTTTATAAAAGAGAAAAGAATTGCAAATCAAAGCCCCCCCCTTAATGACTGTAAGTTTCTTTAGTTCCATCAGTGTCTTGCTATCCTGATTGAAATCCATTCAAACATATGTCTTGAACACTTTCTTCGAACCAGGTGTTAGGGGCTGGGAATATACAAACATGAACTGAGAGATGGTTCCTATAGCATACAGTTTGCAGTCTCAAGTGGGAAATGGACATTATGCAGATAAACTCATGTACCATATTTGCAACTTAACACTATTCTTCCCACTTGTGACAAATGATACAAAGTTCAAGTGTAAGGGCTATGAGAGTGCATAACAGAAGGATCTAACCTAGTCTTGGGGTCTGGCAAGACCTTCCTGAGGAAGATGCTTTTATATGAATTTTCAGACTCAGAACAAAAACCAAATACTGCCATTGAGTCAGTTCTGATTCATAGCAACCCTGTGGGACAGGGCAGAACTGCGCCCGAGATAGCAAATAGGGAAGATGGAGCGCATATGTCAACAGAATGGTTCAGACCAGGGTTACAGAGGGGAGCACAGACCCACGCAATCCCCTCCTTGCAACTCTCAGCTTTCCCTTCCTCTCTTCTGGCTCTTCTTTTTCCTGTATCCCGGCCAGTCTTGGCCTTCATCTCTCCTCTGAGCACAGTGTGGATGGGTCTTTCCCACTCATTATGGAAATTAGGTCAACAGAAGTAGGAATTCTATTGCATGAAAACCCTGCCATCTTGGATGTGTGTGTGTGTGTGTGTGTGTGTGTGTGTCTTGTAGATGTGAGATGAGAATGACTATACAGGTACATGCACTTTTTCGAATTCACTTGACACCACTTCACTTTTACAAATGACCCACACTAACTAACTAGTACCTGCTTTCACTAACTGAAATAAATTAAAAGAAGATATTTTTATTTTACCAAAAAAAAATAAAGTCCAAAACAAAACTGGCATTTAGCTGCGAGAAGGGTGTTAACACGTTCTGAGCATCTGACCTCCATAGCTCTTAAACCTCGTCTGTGAATTCCCCATGTTAGTATTATTTCAGATTGTGTGTGTGTGTGTGTGTGTGTGTGTGTATGATTTGGTAGGTTAGTTTTGGAGTTTGAGAGTGCTCAACACGACGTCTCATATAAATGAATGGGGATTGCTTTGTAGCTGGATAGCATTTTGGCTGACAGCAACACTCTACTTTTGGAAACTCACTCACTGCCATAGAGTGGATGCTGACTCCGAGTGACTCTATGAGACAGTGTAGAACTGCTTCTGTGGATTTCTTAGACTGTAACTCTTTGCGGGAGTTGAAAACCATGTCCTCCCTATACTGTTTGACAGTGGGGCAAGCCTACATTTAAGAAGCATTGCTTTAGAGATGGTCACTCCTCAGTGAATGAACTGCTACAAAATGGAAATCCCGTAGGGTGCTTCCTTGGGCCCATTTGTCCTTTGACCCCTACGGAATTCACGCGAGACTTTGCAATGGGAGGGAGGGTGAGGAGTGGCGATCAGGGACACAGTTTGCCACGCAGGAGAATACCCTTGAGGGGCATCCAAGGTGTTCCAATCTGTTTGTTCAACTACCCACCTACTGAAGGACATTTTGGCTGTCTCCAGTTTCAAGCTATTATGCATAAAGCAGCTGCAAACATCCATGTGCAAATGTTATGTAGACAGAAGCTTTCATTTCTCTGGGATGAATGTGGAAGCGTGTCTGATAAGAACTTGCCAGACTGTTTTCCAGAGAATGGTGGTAACATCACATACTCCCACCAGCAATGTATGCCAGATCCAGTTTGTCTGCATCCTCGCCACCATTTGGTATTGTCGTAATTTGAATTTCCTCAAACCCCCTTCTGCTAAGTCAAAACCATTGCTGTGATATTGACTCCGACTCATAGTGACCAGTGCGACAGGCTAGAACTGCCCTAGAGGGCTTCGAGACTGTCAATCTTGATGAAAGCATATCGCCGCATCCTTTTTTACACAGAGCAGAGGGCTCTGTGGAGCACTTAAACACTGCACAATCAGGGCTCTTTTGCATGTCCCCAGTAATTAATAAGGCTCAACATTCTTTCTTGTCTTTACTATCCATATGTATTCTTTGGTGAACTAGATCTTCATTTTGGTGCCCATTTTTGAATGGCATGCCTTACCAGTTATCTAGAGCTTCTTAGATTAAAAAAAAAAGGTTTTTTTAATCATTGTTTGTAGTTCTCAGCATACAAGTCCTATACATGTTTTATTAGATAGGCATTTAAGTTTTTCTTTTTTCCTGATCAAGTCTTGTTTTAATGAACCTTCTTTTCTTTTTTTGTGATTGCACATATCATAGTATTTTAAAATTTGGTACCCACACATTCAGGTGAGGTGGTGTGATAAGTTATTGTATATTCCATCCTTTTTCTTTCAATCTTCCTAAGTTATTAAGAAGGAGCCCGGCATCAAAGAACAAAAAATCGTATCATTGACTGCACACCTCCATGATAGGATCGCTGAAGACAAATGGGTGCATAAGCAAATGTGGTGAAGAAAGCTGATGGTGCCCGGCTATCAAAAGAGATAGTGTCTGGGGGTCTTAAAGGCTTGAAGGTGAACAAGCGGCCATCTAGCTCAGAAGCAAATAAGCCCACATGGAAGAAGCACACCGGCCAGTGCGATCACGAGGTGCCCAAGGGACCAGGTATAAGGCATCATGCAAAAAAAAAAAAAAAGATGTAAGTGTGTGTATGTGTGTGTATATATGTGTATATGTATATATGTATGTATATATATGTATATATATCATATTAAATGAAGGGGGAAGTGCAGAGTGGAGACCCAAGGCCCAAGTGTCGACCAATGGAGATCCCCTCATAGAGGGGTTTAGGAGAGGAGATGGGTTAATTAGGGTGTGAGGTAGTATCGATGTAGAACACAGCTTTCCCCCGGATCCTGGATGCTTCCTCCCCCCAACTACCATGATCCGAATTCTACCTTGCAGGGCTGGATAGGACAGAGGCTGTACACTGGTGCATATGAGGGTTGGAGGTACAGGGAATCCAGGGTGGATGATACCTTCAGGAGCAAGGGTGTGAGGGACGATGCTGGGAGAGTGGAGGGTGAGTGGGTTGGAAAGGGGGAACTGATTACAAGGATCCACATGTGACCTCTTCCCTGGGAGAGGGACAGCAGAGAAGGGGGGAAGGGAGACTCCGGATAGGGCAAGATATGACAAAACAACGATGTATAAATTACCAAGGGCATATGAGGGAGGGGGGAATGGGGAGGGAGGAGGGAAAAAAAAAAGAGGACCTGATGCAAGGGGCTTAAGTGGAGAGCAAATGCCTTGAGAATGATTGGGGCAGGGAATGTATGGATGTGCTTTATACAATTGATGTATGTATATGTATGGATTGTGGTAAGAGTTGTATGAGTCCCTAATAAAATGTAAAAGAAGAAAAGAGAAAAAAATGATTAGGGCAAAGACTGTACAGATGTGCTTTATACAATTGATGTATGTATATATATGAACTGTGAAAAGAATTGTATGAGCCCCAATAAATTGTTAAAATTAAAAAAAAAAAAAAGAAGGAGCCCGGGTGGCATAGTGTTTTTGCCACTGGACTGCTTACTGTAAGATCAGCAGTTTGAAACCACCAGCCACTCCAGCAGGGGGAAAATGTAACCTTCTGCTCCAATAAAGAGTTACAGTCTCAGAAACCCACAGGGCCAGTTCTACCCTGTCTTATTGAGTCACTGTGAGTTAGAGTCAAATCGCTAGCAGTAAGAGTAAAGTCATCAAGGAACGTTGGTAGTTCAGTGGGGTTAGTGTTAGACTGGTAACCAAAAGGTGGCCATTTGAATTCATCAGCCCTAATATGGAAGAACGATGAGGCAGTCTGAATATTTTTGGATAGAAATGGAATGCAATTAAACTCATGGTTTTCCTGTAAATACTAGGCTTCTTATCTTGTTGCTTTAAAGTCTTTGTCTTTATCTTTAGTATTCAGAAGTTTGACTACGAGGAGTGTGAGTGTGAATGTATTTGGGATTATCCTGTTGGGGTCTTTCTCGACATTTGAACCTGAATATTTATGTTGTCTGGCAAATTTGGAAGCTTTGCAGCCATTAATTTTTCCAGTGCTTTTCAAGCTCCATCTTCCTTCTCCTCTCCTCCTGGGACTTTGTTGCTCTGAATGTTATATTGTTCGGTAATAGTCTCATGGGCCCCTGAGCTCTGTTCATTTTTTTCCCAAACTATTTTCTCTCTGTTGTATTTTCTGTTTGTTACATTGTCAAGTTCCCTGATTCTTCATTAGTCTTCTCTATTCTTCTGCTAAGCCCATTTTTCATCCTGTTTTGTTTGTTTGTTTTGGTTATTGTACTTTCTCGTCCTAAAATTTCCATTTGCTTCTCTATTTTATTTGTTGGCAGTGACTCTCTAATTCTCTCTGAGACGTTTGTTTCATTGGTTTCAAGCATGTTTGTACTTGCTCATGGAAGCATTTTGATGATGTCTGCTTCATAAGCTTTGTGGCTAATTCCAACATCTCTGTTATCTTGGCGATGGCATTCCTTACATGTCTGTTTTCATTCAGTTTGAGCTCTTCCGGGCCCTTGTGAATTGACATTGAATTCTGTTCATTTCGGGCACTCTCTTACGAGACTCTGGATCTTACTGAAAACTTCTGTTTTAATTATTTGTTGTGTTTTGTTTTTTCTGTCACTGCTTTGGCAAGGGGCAAGGAGAGGTCCTACCTTGTTTTTGCCAGGTTCCTCTCTGGGCCTGGCTGGTGGGGGTAGGGGCGAGGTTATGTTTCTCTCAGTGGTCTTTAAGCTGCAGTGGAGTGGTTATTGTCAAGAGTTTTCTGTCTTCTAAGCTTTCCCATTCCTGGTCTTTTGATTAGAGCGAGCAGGCTTTTGTTGGGGTTTATTTTTATCTACTTCTGCTGGTATCTCTGGGTTGCTGGCGTCTCTAGTCGCCAGTCGGGGGGATGTGAAGCAATAAGAAAACCCAGAGATCTCAACACCCTGACATTCCTTGAGTCTTGAGGTTCTTCATCAATCCTGTCTTCTTTCTTCTCTTCATTTTTCAAAGTCTTCTATGTTTAAGTAAAATATATAATTTTCAGAGTTTGGGTGAAGGAAATAGAGGGAAATAAATCTACACCATCTTGCTGGAAGGAGAACTTCCTCAGTGATTTGAGAACCTCCCCCCGCCCCCCAGTTTACTCCTACTGGTTTGATCAGATCATTCAGCTCAGAATGGATGGGAGTTCAGACTCACACGGTGCATGCTGCCTTTGTAGAGTGGCTAGCTCATCTGCATGCACCTGGCGAGATGGGAGTCATCCCCAGAGGTCTCCTGCTGCTGAGTCGGTGACAGATTGGTTTTTTAAAGTCTGTTGGGCTGTGATCTGAAAGGTCAGCAGTTCAAAACCACCAGCGACTCCTCAGGAGAAAGACGTGGCTTTCTACTCCCATAGAGTTAGACCAGTGGTTCTCAACCTTCCTAATGTTGTGATGACCCCCCCACCAACCCTAAAATTATTTTCATTGGTACTTCATCACTGTAATTTTGCTAATGTTATGAATTACCCGACCCCTGTGAAAGGGTCGTTCAACCCCTAAAGGGGTCGCATCCCACAGGTTCAGAACCGCTGCGTCAGACTCTTGGAAATTCCCAGGGACTGTTCACCCCTGTCCTATAAGGTCTCTATAAGTTGGCATCAACTTGATGGCAGCAACTTTGGTTTAGTTGGTTTTTACTTCTCTTAAACCCATAGATCTTCCATATGTGTCCAGAGCTGCACAGTGAAAGACGAGGCCTTGTTGCTCAAGTCTTTGCTATCACTTTCGGGAGACACATATGGACCTGGAATATAGTGGACTCTCAATACATGCGCTCTGAATGAATGAATGCTGTCCCACAAATGCTTACTAACTGGCCCTGAATGGCAGGTGACAAGTTGGATTGTGTGCTGCAGGCTAGAAGTGCAGTAGCGAGGCAGAAGAGAGGTCAGCAGGGTCACCTGGGTAAGGAAGGTTCTGTGAGGAAGCCGATGCTGAGTTGTCTTCTAGGTGAGGTAGGAGCTGGAGATCCTTTGTAAAGGAACAAGTGGCAGGACTTTTTAATAAGCTGCCTATTGGAGGTGGAATGGAGGTGGAGATTGGATGGTATGAGAAAGACCATGAATGTAAATGTGGACCTGAATAACTTGACCCATTAGCTAAACACCCCCAAACAACTATCCAGTGAGAGGTCAGAAATCTCTGAAGCAGAGGGGAAGATTACATTAGAAATATCCATCTTTGGACCTGATCTTCCCAGAAGACATAAGACCTAGCCACAAGCTTGGAGTCAACAAACTGTAATTGAAGGCCATTTCCAGCCCCTTCCCTGAGCTTTTGGTCTCCTGGCCTGGAAAATAAAGTGCATTTTTAGTTTTGAAAGAGATTGCATTTGAGGCGGCACCCAGTATACTATCTGGTATTTGGAAGGAGTCCTATACTTGTTGGTATATTGTTCTTTCCAGCTTGAAAATTTTAGGATTCTGTGATGTCCTAGAAGTGCCAACAACCTCTCCCGTATTTGCCTCCTTCCCCAGTTGGGTTTTCACTTACTCTACCCACCCCCTTCCTCCAGGAGAGCCCACCAATTTGTACTATGTTATACTGTGTGAAGCTAAGAATGCAGGGGAGGGACGGGTGTACATGTTGTATCTGAATCTTTTCAGGCTTCCCAAGTTTTCCCTATCTTTTGCGCATTTGCAGTTTTCATGCTTGAACCACAAAAGTCTCCATTTTGGCTGACTCCAGCCCTCCACTCTGGGGAGTCACCACGGGCAGGGAGCCATAAGTACATTGGAAGGGAGGGTTTTGTGGTATCTTAAAGTCACTGAATTTTATTTATGTCCAGTTTGCTCAACATTTGTTCCACAGATCTGGACAGTTTAAAAAGGGGTGGGGCTCGGAGTGGGAAAGGTGCAAAGTAACTTGGCTTAGAGAAATGGAGTCACACCTTTGCCCATCAGTATCAAACTGGAACACAGAGCTGGCAACCCCCCCCAAAAAAATTTCTAGGCATCACCTTGTCTCTCTGAAAACGAAGCCCGGCTGTGATGATCCACGTGGCCTCTGAGGCACTGGCTGTGGTTGATGAATAAAAGTCCCCCATCTTCCGTGTTGTTGCTGCTGCTGTTTCTGGGTGCCACTGAGTCAATTCTGACTCATAGAGACCTTGCATGACAGAGTCGCATTGCTCCATAGGGTTTCCTAAACTGTAATCTTTATGACAGCAGCAGGTAGAAAACTCCCACAGAGTCACTGGTGTGTTCGAACAGCCAACCTTTCAGTTAGCAGCAGGTCACTTCATCCACTGGGCCACCAGGGCTCCTTCCATTGATTATAAATAGTATTTATTTATAAGAAAAGGATTCAGATTTGGACAAAGATGTACAGAAAGAATTAGGTCAAAGATTAATGGACCACATGAACCTCAGCTTCCATAACCCTGAGACCAGAAGAACTAGACGATGCACAGCTACCACTACCAACTGCTCTCAAAGAGATCACATTAAAAGGTCATGGCTGGAGAGGGGTGGGGTTGTGGAACAAAATCCTAAATGACACACACAGTAGATTCTGATTCAGTGTATCTGGGGGAGAAAGGTAGTGTTGGGTAGAGATTGGTGGAATCCTGGAGGCTATGGCCCTAAGTCCCTGTGGTAGTTACATAATCTGTTGTCAACTTGAAGGGGTGGAGTTTACCTGTCAATCAGGTCGCAGCCTAATGACCTCATTTGGAGGTGCTAAGGAAATAAATAGCTCTCTGGAGGCTGGACACTTGCTTACTCCCTGCAAGACGTTTTTGACGAGAAGCCACATGAAGCCACCTTGATGCAACCAGAGCCCTGGGAGCTGGAGGACCAACCTGGAGACCCCTGCCAGAGCTGAGATGCTTAAAATGCCACTGGATCCATAAGGCTTCCCACCCAGTTGCCTGTGATCTTCCTGCATCATTGCATGTGTCTCGTGAGTCTGAAGAGGCCTTTATAGAGTGGCATTGGACATATTGGACTTATGGACTTGATCTGGACTGGGCTGGGATGTTTTCTCAATATTCAAGCGCTCTTATATATAAAGTTCTTTCCTATACACACATGAGTGTCTATGAATTTGATTTTCTACTCTACTTGGACTAACACAGATCCCCTTCAGGTCTAGAGATGAACTCAATCCCATGGCTCAGTTTTCATGCAAATATAGGCAAGTCTATAAGGTGAACAATGACACTAGGAGGTACATGCTCTTTAGAACAATTAGTCATTCAAGATGGAAAGGGCAGCGATTTTCCAAGGACTACGTACAGTAGGTAGGAGGCTTAGGAAAGATGGAGGATTGGAAACAGGAAACACAGGGTAGGAGTGTGAGATAGTTTATTGTGCCAGCCTGGCCGATAAACACAAGTGGGATTAATTGAAGGGCGGAGAGATAAGTGGCTCGGTGAGCCTCGCCTTTCTTGTCTCTCGCTCTTTAATCATCAGATCAGTGTGCAGCTGCCTTGCTTGTTCTGTGCCTCAATTTAAAGGGCACACTACCTGTGGGACGTCTAGCCTGTGGACTGTGTCGCTGTAAGTTGAGGTCCCTTTAAGACCACATGATTGAAATTTACATCTCCGGAGCTGAGGATTGACAGTTGGTGACCTGGCTGACGGTTGGTGACCTGCCTTGCTGTTTGCTGCCTGTGCTGGGATAGCCTAGCTCTCTGTCTCTACAGAGGACTACTGGACGGCTCTCAAGACTTGAAGGACTGCCAGTGTCTCACAACTCTCTTACAGGAGTGAGTCGCAATGAGCCGTTTGTAGTGCTTTATAATTTAACTGTTCATTTCTTGTATTATATATCTATCTATCTGTATACAATTTAACAGTTCATTTCTTGTGTTATATATCTGACTATATATATATATATATATATATATATATATATATATATATATATATATATATATATATATAAATTTATCAGCGATCTAGTTTTATCTCTCTAGAGAACCCTGTCTAATATAGAGTGGCATAAGTAGGAATTTCAATCAATGGCATGAAACAAGCTGTGTATGAAATGTTAGTGTGCAACATGGATTTGTTTTGTAACTTTTACCAAATTCACAGTAAAGAAGTCTACAAAAAAATTCAGATTCTAAAGTAATGCAAAAACACTGTAGAGGACTTAGAAATTATTAAGAATAAGAGACAGGGTTGCTTTGAGTTGGCATCGACTGGATGGCAGTGAGTTTGGTGGTTTGGGGGCGGGGGAAGAAAATGAAAATCATCTATAATCCCATAATCTATTAAATAGAATCTTTCCATATTATACTAGAATAATAATAATTCTACACTAATATAAATGTTTCTACTTATTTCCTCTAGTCATCTTTTTTTGTAGGCACAAAAACACATTGAGGATTCTACTATATCCTCACATGTGCAACCACATAGCATGGTAGTCTATAAACTTTGCTGCTAACAGCAAAATCAGCAGTTCAACGCCACCAGATGATTCCTGGCAGAAAGGTGAGGCTTTCTATTCAGAAACCCACAGAGGTAGATCTACCCTGCTATTTAAAGTTGCTATGAGTTGGAATCCACTTAAGGACAGCAAGTAAGTTTTCGTCATAGCATTTCATAGTATCAGTGTAACTGCAAAGATTTTAAGGTGTCTCTGCTTTGTCTCTATTTCCCATGACACTACGTTGAAGTTCCCAGTATTCCTATTTTTGTTGCATCTTGATTATTTTTGCAGGCCAAATCCCTAGAAAGAGAATGACTGGCTGGAAGGACAAGAACATTGTTCAAATTTTGGCCCAATTGCCCTGCAGCGGCAGTTGCTCCAATTTGCATTTCTATTAGCAGGGCTGGTGAGAGTAGCTGAGTCACTGCTTTAATAGGGAACAATCCACCATCCCGCATACATGATACCGTTTCTCCATTTTCTTTCTCCCTTTTTCTTGTGACATACGTGAAAGTGTTCAGAGCAGATTGGGTTTCCAATCAAGCATTCCTACACATTTGGGTTGGTGACACTGATTGCAGTCCCCCCAATGGACCAGCCCTCTTCCTACTCATTTTCTCCAGGGCTTCCCTATTCCCATTGTATTCTTCTTTCTCAACCCTTCCTGTCCGAGTGTTCTAAAGAGTGTACACTCTGATGGTGTTACTGTTCACTCTAGAGCAGTGGTTCTCAACCTGTGGGTCGCGACCCCAGGGGGGGGGGTCGCCCGATTCATAACAGTAGCAAAACGACAGAGAGGAAGTAGCAATGAAAGTAATTTTATGGTTGGGGGTCACCACCACATGAGGAACTGTATGAAAGGGTTGCGGCATGAGGAAGGTTGAGAATTACTGCTCTGTAGGGTTATCTGTTGCTTGGCTGAAATGTGAGCTATGGGGATCGCGTTCAATGCCAGGTTATTCTGGAGTGTTTCCATTCCATTTACTGAGCACCTACTATGTGTGGGCTATTGCACCAGGCATTTGAGCAGTGTTTCCCAAACACTGGAACACTCCAACGGGATTGCAAAAGCAGATGCCTACACTTTATCCAGGAGCCAGGTCAGCAGTTAGAAAACACCAGCTGCTCCATGAAGGAAACTCATAGGCCACACTCCTCCCATAAAGAGTTACAGTCTCAAAACCCACAGGGGCAGCTCTTCTCTGTCTTAATAAATAGGATCACCATGAATTGGAGTCAACTCAGTGGTGCTGTATTGCATTATGGACTATAGTATAAACGTTTTAAATTGCTGACAGTGGTATGTGTGTGTAGAATGTTTGTTTTGTTTTTTCCCTGAAAAAGTGGCTGGAGGCCAAATGAGTTTAGGAGCCTTTGTTCATTAGACTCAGTCTGTTGCGCAGTGTAACGCT
Source organism: Tenrec ecaudatus (assembly GCF_050624435.1). Lineage (NCBI taxonomy): Eukaryota > Metazoa > Chordata > Mammalia > Afrosoricida > Tenrecidae > Tenrec > Tenrec ecaudatus. The sequence goes on from NC_134548.1 coordinate 149,788,880, forward strand.
AGTAGATGTATGAGGATGGTTAAAATGCAAGTGGAATATAACAGCCCACACATCTGTATGGCCAGGAGCTGACATTCCGCTTTGAGGGGAAACATTGTGCTAGTGAATTTGAAAAATACTTTAAACCTGGTCTACAGTGAGTTCATACAAGAGAGGTTCAGTTATGACCACTGACACTCTATTTCCTGGTTTACGTTGGGCTGGGAATGCTGAGGAACACAATCGAGTCACCTCACTTAAAAAAGTAAAAACAAGAACTGTCCCCTGTTGTCCTCCCCCCAATAAAAATAACCCAACAACAGCACACACACTGATGTGGGTAAAGGGCCATCTCTGCTTTTGTCAGTTAACTTTAGAAAGTGAACCTGTTGGTTTATCAGGGAAGGGGGGCCACAGAACACACAGAAAGCTAACCTCCTTCTGGCAGCTGGAGATAATTTGTCAGTCTCTCTTGAAATGTGGCTTTGTGCTCACTGGCGAAGGCAGCTGGAACAGAACAAGCATGACAGAACAAGCTGAAATCCACATGAAGAAAGGTCTTTCCCCCAAAATTACTGCCTGAGTTAGCAACGGTCAGAACAGAAAGTACATGTACATCTTCCCAGCAACCAGCACATCTGGTCCTCGAGGGGCCCCTATGCTACAAGGGGTAGGGAGAATCGCTGGAGCCCTGAAGAGGCTCTCAGAAAGCATTTGAACAAGTGCCCCCACCCTCCTGAAAACCCCCACCTTCAAATTCAATTCATTTCTGAGACGACAGAAAATAAAAAATAAGGAAGGTATCATGACGTGGAATTCAGTCCAAAGTATTTGCTATTCTGAAAGAGGAGACCTACTTAATATATAGTAGTTAATGGTGCAAGAAATGGAGGCTTAAGTATATGGTTTCGAGTTAAACAGTAACCCGCGGAATAACTAAAAATAATACCATCGGGCTGGAAACAACCCAAATGGCCCTGAACTGGCGAATAGATAAACTGCTCAACTCTTGCAATAGGCTTCCACTCAGCAAGACAAAAGAAAAGGCTACTGATGCATGGAGCTCAAACTAGGCATACTAAGAGAAAAATGAGCTCCAGGGGTTACCTTATGGATGGTTTCTCTTTCCAGAATATTCTGGAAAAGAGAGAACATTTTCTTTAAAGACCATAACATAACTCAGTGGCTGTCAAAGGTTAGAAGTAGGAGGAAGGACTGATGACAAAGGGGAGCAGGAGGGACACTTTGCAGGGGGAGGGCACTGGTTTTAGATCTTGACTGTGGTGGTCACCCAGCCTCATGTATTTACTTGAACCCACAGAATTGCTTGCCCACGATAAGTGCATTTTCCAGTGTGCTACTTCAAAAAGAAAAGTGACTTTAAATATCTCACAAAAGTAATACTGTTGAACATTGGTAGCTGGGGGAAAGAGAGGAGGATGGGAGTAATGGGAAGTGAGAACAATCTTTCTTTTTATAGCAGGGAGTCATAGATCGAGTCCAGAATGGATTAATCAAGAAACAGGAGTAGGGGCATATTATTCCGAGATACAGAGGTGACCACCAGATGAATGGAAAATAGAGTCTGTTCAAAGAGACTGTTTCTGAGGAGCAGAACTGGGGTTGGGGAGTGGTGGGCCAAAGATCTGTTGACAAGTTCTTGGTATTCTTTACTATGTTAAAGCCATTCTCACATATTACTTTGATTTCAAAATCAATGTGATGGAGAAGGCACTGATCTCCAACTTTAACTCTGCACTAACTGAGCAAGCCCCTTCCCTCTGGGCCTTAGATTCTCCATCTTCATAAGATAAATGGTTTGAACTGGGTGACCAGTAAGACCCCTTTCAGACCTAAAAAAAATTATACAATTAAATGATTTGCACACCAACAATGGTCACTTTCTGACTGCAAAGCTAAGAAGTGAGGCACTTTTTAAAGGTGGAAGGGACTAAATCATTAAATTAAGCTGCATCTTTTTAGCCACTGAAGAAATCGAAACCCAGGTTGTTTCAAAGTCAAATGACCTGGTTTCATGGGAAGAGCTAGCAATGGAGCTCAGGGTTTCCCAGTACCTGCCTACACAGCTTCTTCCCGGTCTGGGGGACTAATTCTTCCTGGGTGACACCAGGCATACAATGAATCTGCTGACACAGTCTCGTTGGTATGGAAGATGAGTCAAATTTTTGGAAGTGGTCCCTGTCATAAGCATGTATGCATCAGTTTGGGTGCTCCATTCTCTAATAACTGGCCAGAAAACGGCCTTCTGATCCTTCTAGAAGCTGTTGTTGTTGGCTGCCATCAAGTTGAGTACTGGTTCACAACGACCCCATGTACAATGAGAGAAAACAGTGCCTGGCCCTACACCGTCCCTATAATGAGTTGTGAATTGGACCATTGTGCTCCCGAGGGCTTTCATTGACTCTTTTTCAGAAGTACACCACCAAAACGTTCTTTCTAATCTGTCCTAGTCTGGAAATTCTGCCAGCACCTATTTAGCATCATAGCAACATCAGATGAGTGCTGATGGCTGCACATTTGTTTCACTAGTCAGGAATCAAACCCGGCTCTCCCACAGGAGCTGCTAGCACACTGACTTCTTCTTTCATGTGTTATGAACTCCACCACCTAGAAACACTGCCATTCTCATTCTGATTTAAGACAATGGATTTCATATATATATATATATATATATATATTCCATTTTATTGGGAGTTCTAACAGGTATAACAATCCATAGTTCAATTAGATCAAGCATGATTGCTGCCACCATCATTTTCAAAACATTTGCCTTCTTTTTGCACTCTTTGATATCAGCTTCCCTGTATCCCTGCCACCCCACCCTACTTTCCAGAAAACCTTGTTATGATATTAAATAATATTATTGTTATTCCTTTTTTGCCATATCTTACACCATCCAATGCGTGCATTCACTTACCATTCTGTTATACAGTCATCGTTGCTATCAGTTTCCCCTTCTCCCCACCCCTCTCTTTCTGTACCCTCTGGGAATCATTCCTCCCATTACTATTTCTGAAGGGTTTATCTATCTTGGATTTCATTTACAGAACAATCTTAATTATACAAATGAACATATACAGGTCTAACAAGATTGATGAGGCAAAACTCAGACCCTAATAGTAGGGGGGGAAATATTACAGGACTAGAGAGTAGTTAAGTGTGTCAGCAGTGCCATACTGCACCCTGGATGGATCATCCCTTCCGTGTGGCCCTCTGTGAGGGACTGCCCAATTGTCTCATGGGTGGCATTTGGGTCTCCACTTCGCCTATGCTCCTTCATGTCAATTTGTCAACTCTATTTTCTTGCCAGTCTTTTTATTCCTGTACCCTCCAAGCACATGCCATGTTCAACTGAAATCTACCTTGTATGACAGAAGATATGCCCACATGGCCACTTTTACTAGAGGTCAACATGTTAAAAGTGTACTTGGCATGGCTTAGGGATCCCCATAGGATCTCTGAATTTGACCATAGTTGTCTTAGGGAAGATTTTCCATGTTGATCAGCAAGCAAGCGAAAAGCATGTGTGTTTTTCCCAGTATTGCCTCCCCCCTTTGTCTGGGCCTGCAGGCTCCCTTGTCCCTTATCTTACAAGGTCTGAGCTTTTTAGAATAAGGACACCATTATGTAGGGCTATCACTCTTCCTCACTAGAAACAACACTGCCCTTTGTAGGCTTCCAACACACTTCAAAGGGTGTGGCTATCTTTCTGCACTCCAAGAGAAGCCTCCTTGGAAAACACTCCTCCAGGGGCCTTTCTTGCTTTAGAATCTTCTTCAGCTGATAGTGAATTTCAGGCAGCCTCCCTGTTGGTGCTTTGTTTACCTTAGGAGAAAGATTAGATATTTTTTTAAGCCTCCTCAAAAAACACTTGCTTGCCAACTTCTGTATCTTCCCCACCCCCTGCCTTGTATCAAGTCTGGCTTTCTGCCCAGTGTGGAATCCTGCCTCACCTACTGCCTGCCATTTACTTCACAACAGCTGGCCCAGAGATCCCAAGTACTTAGACTCAGCTGCCAGCTTAAGGAAGGAGAGGCCCCATAGTCGAGCCTGTGACAAAGGCAGCATTTGTTCCCCCACCGGTATTTTCAGAGTCAACTGCAGTGACAGGCTCCAAAGGGGATCAGGCCTAGTCACTGCCTACTTGGTGAGGACGCCACAAGGCCAGTGACGTTCCCATATCCAGCTCCCGCATTTGCTTTGCCTGCCCGGCCACAGCTGTGAGGTGCCTGCGAACCAGGGTCTCAGTCTATAGTGCAGTTGTGTTATCAAGTCTGATTCCACCTCAGCAACCCTATAGGATAGAGTAGAATGGAATCTAGTTGACATAATTCCTAACTATCAAACTTCCTGAGGCTGAACTTTGCTCCCTCAGAGCTACCGGTGTGTTGCAACCACCAACTGACTCTATCATTCAAAAGCAGAATCCAGCTGCCTGGGCCTACAAAAGGTTTGTTGCTGTGGTCTGCCAATGTGCTTCTGTGAGAAGTCCTCTGACTTGGTTTGCTCATCACTGAGTGCCAGTGGTTGGTTAGTTATTGTTCGGTGCCTCTGAGTAGCTTTCACTTTGTAGCGACCTTGTGTACAACAGAGGGAAACACTGTCCCGTCCTGCGCGTGCCAGCCTCACAGTTGTTACATCCTTGTAGCTACTGCGTCCATCCAATTGGTCGAAGGTCTTTCTCTTTTTCCATGACACTCTGCTTTGGAAGCATATTGTCCTTCTCCAGGGTCACAGTGATGGATAATGGAAAGATGTTCACTGGGAAGGTAGGGGTGGCTTAGAAGATCGCCGGGGCCTGCCAAGGGGAGCCTATGCCTAAGGCCATCTTTCCCAGGGAGCTGGTTGGCCTTCCTGTCCTCCTACCACCAACAAAAAATTGACTGTGCCCTGGCCCTTTAGGTGTGCATAGTTGGAACAGAGGAGAATCATTAGTTTTTAGAACCTTGTTTGACAGAGTGCTGGAAGATGAATCCCCTATGTTGGGGGAAAAAAATAAAACTCATTGCCACTGAGTCAATTCTGACTCATTGTGACCCTATAGGACAGGGCAGAACTGCCCCTGTGGGTTTCTGAGACTGCAACTCTTTACGGGAGAACTGCTGGACATGTGGTTAGCACTCAATGTGTAACCCACTACACCACCAGGCCCCTCCTTTGGGAGACCCTCAAATACACAGTGGCTACAGAATGGACTCAAGCATCCTAATACCCTGCCAGACCTGGCAACATCTCGGTCCATGATACATGGGATTTAGACTAGTAAAATGGAGTTCCCCTCCCAGGCACCCCTGTCAACATTTAGGGGCACCCTTGCCACCCTGGCTATGCTCTTTGCTCATCGCTAACATATCTGCTGCTTCTTACCCACATACCGTAGGTTTATGTAGATAACGCGCACCCTATATTTCTACCAACTGCACCCTTCTCACTTTAATATATTTTCATAAGAATCTTATGTTAATTAAAAACATGTCGGTGGTTAAAGGTGCCAGGTTGGGTTACCATCAGGTAGGAGGCAGGGGTGGGGGGAGAAGGGGAGGCTGAGACAACTTACATGAAATAAGCCATGTTTAGATGTTGGGCACATTTTCAGCATTCAATAAATGTGATTCTGATTCTATTATGAGAAGGGTATTTTATACATATATTACAAACATATTCTTAAATAATACTTAGGCATACAGAAAAGCTATTACAATATATTGTCAAATGAAAAAAGGGAGGTTACAAGGAACGTAATAATTTTTACAAAAATGAAATATATGTAGAAGGAAAATATTATAGGTTACTGTAGCTCAGGATCTGCAGTTAGATTAGACCTGGGATTTAATCTCTGCTACTTAGTAGCTGGGTGACCTAGAGGAGATTTCTAAACTTCTCTGGAAGGGAAGGGATGGGAAACTATAACGTGGAGACCATATTTTTCTTTTTTTTGCTTGAAACTAACTTGTATGACACAAAAGAATCCAAGTCTGTTTCAGTTTTTCAGGGTTTTTTTTTTTGTTAATAGCCACTCAGAACAATGTGTAGATCTTATGGGAAAGAAGTTGGAGGTTATTTTTTGTTTGTTTGCTTGTGTTTTATTTCCTATGTAAAAGCATTCCACTATGTGAGCAAATAGTCAGAGAAGCTGGATTGTGTGCAGGCGAACACAGCATCAAGATTGGAGGAAGGTACATTAACAACCTGTGATATGCAGCTAATACCACCTTCCATGCTGAAAGTCAGGGGAGAATTGAAGCACTTGATGATGAACATAAAGTTTTTCAGCCTTCAATATGCATTACAAATTAATGTAAAGAAAGAAAAAAATCTCAAAACCGGACCAACAGATGAATCTGAGGGTTTTTAAGGCTGTGACCCTTCTCTCTCCCTTTATTAAAAAATTTAACTTTATTATTTTATTTTATTGGGGGTTTATTCATATTTTACTTTTCATGAAATATAATAACTTACAAAGAAAAACATATTCTATGTAGTTGTATAGTCTCTCTCATCAAATCAAATCAGTAACAGGATCCCACGAAACGTTCCTTTTTAGGGGGTTCTTTTATTTTTTCACTCCCTCCCTTCTTCCCTCCCTCCAGAGTTTCCTGTCCCTTTCGCCTCCTTCCCATCCTGTCCTCATGGTCCTAGTCCTTAAAGTCTTATCCTTCCATGTGAAAACCCATATTTATTTTTCTTAAATTTCCTTTATAAAAATGGCATCATAAAATGTTTATCTTTTGAAGATGGAATGATTTTGTTAAGCAAAATGTTCTCCAGTTTTGTCCATGTCTTACAATGTTTGACAGACTTGTCATTGTTTTTTAAGAATGCATAATATTCCACTGTATGAATGTATCAGAGTTTACCCATTCCTCAGAATTTTCATGTGTTTCCATGTTTTTGCTATTCTAGAAATTGTTGCAATAAACATAGATGTGCATATGTCTGTTCTTGTTGTGTTCTCTATTTCTGGCAGGTTGATTCCAAGTAGAGAGAGGGCAGAATCATAAGCTACTTATATTCGCATTTGCTTAAGGAAAGGGCCACATTGATTTCTGTAGTGGCTGTACAATTCTACAGTCCCACCAGCGAAGGATGAGCATGGCAGTCTCTCCACATCCTCTCCAGTGCTTATTATTTTCTGTGGTTTTGAATTTTGCTAGGAGGATCAGTGTGCGATAGTATCTCATTGTTATTTTAATTTGTACTTCTGTTAAGGCTACTGATGCAAATATTTCTTCATATGAATGTTGGCCACCTGGATGTTATCTGTTGCCTATTAATGTCCCCTGCCATTTTTTTGATTGTTATTTGTATTTTTTAAATTATGTTTTCAACGAATTTTTGAAATTAGCCCTTTGCGACAATATTTTTTCATCAGTACACTAGTTAGATGCAAAATGAACACCGAGGAATCACAACCTTTCTTTTTTTATTATTATTATTTTTTTCTTTTTACTTGATGGGGGATGGGAAAAAGGAGGGGGAGGGAGATGGGGAGGGAGGGAAAGAGGGAGAGAGAGCCACAACCTTTCTTATATACCAACAAGAACCCGTTAGAACAGAGCACACGCACACCACAAAAGACACTGGTCACAAGAAAGGGGTAGGTTCGGCACTGGGAGTTGGCGTCCCCTCTGCCCAGCTAGGGCTCACACTCGGGTTCCCAAGTCCAGGGCAGACTCCCTCCCTTCAATGCCTTTGTTCTTGAACTAAGAAAATACAATTGTTTCATTAGCAAACTAGTATGAAGGCTTCCCTCTAAAAGACTTTCTGGATCTTCTTCCTTACAAAGTCTTTGGTCTTGAGAAGTTTTCCCAGGCAGGCTTGCAGGGTCAGGGAGTTTATGGGTTCACATCCCAGTTCTCAGTTTACTACCCACCTTACCAGAATTAAGTGGTGAGTGAGCTTGGCTGCTAACCTAAAGGTTGGAGAGTCAAGTCTACCTAAAGGCACCTCAGATGAAAGGCCTGGCAACTTACTTCAAAAATAACAACCAATGAAAATCCTAGGGAGTACAGTTACACTCTGACACATATGGGGGGGGGGGCTGTCTCTGTTACTCAGAAGCAACTTCCTAGCAATGGCTTTACCTTTGCCAAGGCCCTTAGTCTGACTTTCCATCGATTTCCTAATCTGTTAAACGGAGGGTAATTACAGTCCCTTGCTTGTCAGGATGTTACAAAGATTAAATGAGACTGTGCATGAAAAAAGGAGTCTTGGTGGCCTAGTGGTTATGCATTGGGCTTTCTGTCTTTTTCTTTTCTCTCTCTCTCTTTCAAGACAGGGCTTTCTATTCCTCCAAAGATACAGTCTCAGAAACCCAAATGGCCAGTTCTATTCTGCGCTACAGGGTCACAATGAGTCAGAACCGACTTGAGTGAGGTTGTGTGTGTGCATGTGTGTGAATGAAAAAGATTTATTAAGCACTGTGCCTGGTACACAGAAAGCTCTCCACATATGGTACCCACGGTTATCATTAAAAAGGGCAATTGTGTGCCCTAAACAAGCACCAAAGATTTCATCTCTTGGAAGCAAAACAGCATGCAGAAAATAAACAGGGTTTCCCCACCTCTGGATACACAATGGTTAAAGGGCTCAGCTGCTAACAGAAAGGTTAGTGGTTTGAACCCACCGGCCGCTCTGCTCGAGAAATATGTGGCAGTATTCGTCTGTAAATATTTGCACCATTGGAAACCCCATGAGGCCGTTGTATCTGTCCCATAGGGTTGCTGTGAGTTACAATTGACTTGACAGCTGAGTTTGACTTGTTTGTTTTAGCTTGAGGCCAGCAAACCCAACTAACTGTGCAGAACCCCTTTGGGGTCCTTGAGTTTGCATGTAAGCTAGAGACTTATAACCTAGATGGACAGACAGGAAGCCCACGCACAAAGCAACAAGGGAACAGTTCTCAGACTATATAAGGAAGTGGATCTATACAGAAACATGCATAAGGAAGCAGACAATCTCCACCCAATCCGTGCATATCTCCCTAAGCCCCAGGGCCACTAAGCTCTGTTCATCCTGAAAAGGCCATGCAAACATGACAGTCATTTTCATATTTCTTGAGTTTGGAAAAACAAAATTCTTTGCTTCCAGCGAACTAAAGGACTCTGACCCCACCTCACCAATCCCAGGAGCCAGCAAACGGGATGAGCAACCCCTTCGCCCTGCCCCAGGGAGATATTGGCTACATGTGGTCCTTTCGGACATAGGGAACAGGTAAAACATGCTGCTTCAGGAACACACCTGCCACCACTGTCTAGATCTCTACACTAAACTTCCTGCTGAGCACAGAATGTTCCTCCCCTAAGGGGATGCTTGTATCTGAGCAAGAAATATGCAGGACAGTCTTGGGAATGGGACCCTGGCCCCTCTTTCAGATGCATATCTGCATCAGCATGGGGTGGGGTGGGTGGGGTAGGTGGAGGGAGGGAGGGAGGGAGGGAGAGAGAGAGAGAGAGAGAGAGAGAGAGAGAGAGAGAGAGAGAGAGAGAGAGAGGTTTTTCCACTCAAAGAGCTTCCAGGAGCCTGCGGCTGAGCCCCAGGCAGAGGCTGAGGAGGGGGAATGCAAAACTGTGATCTCCTACCCCCAAACCCTTATCCACCCTCATCCCTCCTCTACACAGAGCACTAACCCACACATAAACGAAGGGAGCTTCTATGTCAAAGAATTTTCCAGATTAAGTGAAGATTCACCTCCTTCTCTGTGGTGGTTAATGATTCTGCTGTTTTCTCTTAAAACCACGAATTGTATGCAAGAGGCAGCTCTCACGCTAGTGAAGTTTATAGGCCCCAAACTGGTTGCCCAAAGGTCCCGAGACCAACAAGCTCTCTCCCTTCATTCCCCTTTCTTTGAATGTACGGCCTCAATCTAGCCTAGGCTCTTACCCATATGTGTCTCGATTCTTCTCCTTTAAAAAAAAATATATATATAGTATTTCTTCGTGGTGGCAACTTACACGACCAAACATACATTAATTCACAATTTTGACATGACCCATTCGGTGAGATTCAGTTACATGCTTCACACTGAGTCGGCACCCTCGTTGTCTCTCTCCAGAGTGTTTCATCACCGTGAATTTAGGCTTCCTCTCTGCCCTATAATATTCTCATCTCTGATCTAGATGAACTGCTGTCAGTTTACAGTTACATAGAGATGGTTCGTTATAAGACAGTGTTGCAGGAAAACATTCTTTATTAATTGGGTGAAACTAGTTTAGCACTGCTTGGGTTCAAGGTTTGCAGATTGTTTCCAGGCATTAATTTCCCGTCTGCCTCCCACCCCAGTCTCAATGGATCTGTTAAGTTTGGGGTTTTGATACACATTTGAAGTTCTGTTCCATGCCTTTCCTCCTTTTGATCAGATCTATTTAAAAAGGCTTCTTGATCCCAATGTTCAGTAATGGTAGCAGGGCACCATCTATTTCTTCTGGTCTCAGGACTATAGTTTATACACATATGTGGATTCTTTTTCCTAGCTCCCAGCTGGACTCTGTCTCCTTATCTCTTCTGGTCACAGAGAGCTGTTCTTCACTGCCTACCAGATCAAGTCCAGACACCTTTTCCCTTCCTTTGCTTGGCAAATTGCATCCTTCTAGAACAGTGGTTCTCCACCTTCCTTACGCCGCGACCCTTTCATACAGTTCCTCATGATGTGGTGATCCCCCAACCAAAAAAATTATTGTTGTTGCTACTTCATCACTGTCATTTTGCTACTGTTATGAATCAGGCGACCCACAGGTTGAGAACCGCTGTTCTAGCACTTCTTTGGCAAAAATCCTCACTACTTCCAAAGGACCTCCCTTCAGTAGCCATTGTATCGCCCTGTCCATTTACATGGCATGCTCCTCCTAGCCTCTCCACTTTGGGTCACCTGCCCACCACACTTGCCCTCTTCCCGCTGTCTCCTCTCTAAGCAGACCCAGGCTCTTTTAGGAAGCCTTCCTCTGCAAAGTCTCCGGGCTCTTCGCCACCACCCCGAGTCCAATACCCTGCAATTGTCTCTGGTGGGTCGTTCTTGACTTGCCAGTGCTTATGGAAGTGTCTCCCCAGCCCGGCTCTGTGCTCCTCTCAGCTGTATCCATGAGATGGATACTCCATAAACTCATATTCAGTAAACATGTCTTGCTCAATCGCTTGCTCAAGGAAGGAATTTGCTGACACACTGACTTAATTTTTCTGAGAAACACTGCGTTTTTACAAGTCCTCAACACCCCCCCCTGCCAGATTTATTCCTATCATTGCTACAAAAAGTGGTTTCTCAAACACGTGGGTTGTCTGAAGACACTTATGGTCGTTTTGAGGCTCTGACAGGAGCAGGGGTGAAGAAGCCCTTTGCACACTATTCTAGGATTTCAGCTGAGTTGAGTGCACCAGCCACTGCCTTTGGCTCCTACAGAGTCCTGCATAAGTCCCTGTGTGGTTTTTCTGGATTCATATCTGGCTGCAGGCTCCTCGATGGGCTGGATTTGGAAGTGTGCCTAACAGCCTTTAGCAGAGGACTAGTGTTGGATAGGCCACAACCCATATATTGACAAAGTGACAGAGGTTCAATCAGTTTCCTTCACATGGCCATGGATGAGCCATTGAACATAGCCTTGGAAAGCAGACTGGGCGATTCCGGTCCGCAGAAAAGGTCTTTGCACTTATTTTCTTTTGGAAACAGCTGTGACCCCCCCCCCCCCGCTGCCCAGCACAGGTGCTGTTGGCATTGCTCTTTTGCACATTAGAGCCTTTATAGAATTGCTACGGAGTGCATTATAGCCACCATCTCCTTTAGTCCTCAAAACAACCTTACTGTTTTCTTCATGTGAAAACTGAGGCCCAAAGTCACAGTGCTGTCTGACTCTCAAGCTCAAGCCATGCCACAAAGATGTATGCCCTATGCATTTCACTCGAGGGTTGAGAACGGAGCACAGAGAACTCTACCTTAATCCCATTTACAACATTGCCTCTCACTTCTTCCTATTGCCAAACATGGCAAAGCTTGGTCCACGCGCCCCGGGCCCCACCCTTCAGAGACAGAAAGGAAAACAAATCTATCGTTCGCCATTTTAAGGGCATCCCTCTTCCTCAAAAACAAAGAGAAAACCTCAAGGCAAACATGTCAACACGTTGCAATTTCAGAACAATCGGGGCACCTTCTAGGTCTCGTCCAAGAGCTACAGGCCTCAGGTGAGAAAGCCTCCTGCTTTGATGCAAACTGGGGTCTGTATTCCAAAAATGGGGTCTCCTAGGGAACACCGATTCCTTTATGCAAGCAGCCAGCTGTGGGCACGAAAGGGTCTGGATTTGCTTGAGGAAAATTCTGTTTTCAGATCACTTTGGGGGAGCATATCTAATTACCCATGTGAAGTGCATTTGCAGTCAATATCTCCGTATGGCCCATGCAGCCAAACATGACAATGGCACAAATGACCACCCTCAGAACCTGCCAGAACACTGCGGCACAATTTTCCATCCCTGGAGGTGGCGCAGCTACTCGGCAGACGGCAGTGGCTGCATTGGATAGGGTCTGAACTGTACAACCCCCATTTAGCCCTATGAGTTCTATGCCCCCTGGAGACCTGGAGAAGATTTAGACCACAAGTCCGCTCCTGATAAGTAGTTGATCGTTCTTGAGAGGCCAGGCACAGTGGGGTGGGGTGGAAGTTGTTAGATAATGTATCTCTGGTAGCCCAAACTGGGAGCCCTGGTGGTGTGGTAGGTTAATGGCTGGGCTGCTAACCTCAAGGTTAGCAGTTCAAAATCAACATCTGCTTCCAAGGGAGAACGACAAGGCTATCTAGTCGCATGAAAAGTTGCAATCTCAGAACCTAACAGGGGGCAGTTCTAGCCCCTCATATAGGGTTCACTATGAGTCGGAATTGACTTGATGGCAGTGAATTTGAAGGTTTGTTTTTGTTTTCGGTGGCGCAGGCTTGCAGTCTATCACCAGAGTTTCGAGTTAGCCTCTTGACATGGCTTATGCTGTTCCAAATTGTCATTTGCTATCATTAAGCAGGCCCCCAACTCATGGTGTATGAGAGCATCATGGCCATTGTGCTCCATAGTTTTCATTGGCTCAATTTTGAAGGGGAAGTAGATCGTCCAGCCTTTCTTACTAGTTTATCTTAACCTGGAAGCTCCCCTGAAACCTGTTCAGCATCAGAGCACAGCACACAAGCCTCCTCTGACAGATGGGGGTAGGGTGGGGGTTGTCTGCCGGAGGGGCCTTGCCTGGGAATGGAATCGATCTTTCTGACTCAGAAGGTGTGAACTCTATGATTGAGTCACTGCTGCCCCTGCTATGCAAACAACAGCTGCTAACTCCCTGCCAACTCGAGGTCCTCTTGTTGTTTTACAAAATAGGCGATATCTCTACCCAATTCATTCCAAGGCCATGTCCCCCCCGGCCTCCTGCGCTTAGAGAAGACAAGGTCTTTCTGTAATCTTTAATAGCATTGTTAGTCATAGCCTGATATCTTCTTCTGAACCCAGCTCCCATGTCGGAGCTGGGACCTTCCGCCCCCACTCCAAAGCCTGCTTCGTTTCAAGGCAATGACAGATAGTCGTATTTTTTGGATGCAATGTTCCTATAGTGTTTTCTCCTGAAGAGCCTTTTGGGTCACAGGTAAGCGAGCCCAACGAGGACAGGATTAAGGGCCTATCGAGTTCCATCAGAGATGGCCTCACCTCTCTGAGCCTCAGTTCCTTACTCTGCCTATCCCCCAGGCACCTTGGAAGATTCCAATGAGACAGGGAGTCTGTATATGTCTCTGAGTCCTTTGTGTACTGCTAACTGTTTAGCAAACAGGAGACCTCATCACCGTTACTTCACATAGGCTTCGAGCAAACTCCACGAGCGACACAAATCGGTATTGGCCCTGTCAGGTTTTCATTCACTCCCTCACTCCCTGATTCTCATTCATTCATTCATTACCCAGCCAGTGTCTGTCTGTCTGTCTCTTTTTAAATAATTTTACTGGGGCCTCAGATAGCTCTTATCACAATCCATCCATTATGGCCAGCACATTTGTACATTTGTGGCAGTGTCTATCTCTTAAGTGAGTGTTTACAGAATTGAAAACCGGCTTAGGAAAATAGATGGCCACCGGGACACTCTCCCTGTTGTACCTGCTCTCCTCAGCCTCCTTCTGATTACCCCTTCTCACCAGACATTGCTTGTTTTTGGTGCTGCCATGATGATCACCCCAGAACATTCCACGCCCACTGGAAAAAGACACCGCTGTTACTCACAGAGGACAAAGAAATCCTTGAGCCTCTTTGCAATCTGGGAGGCAGCGGTCTTGCTTGCTTGCTTCTGGGCAGGGGCTGAGTCCTCGGTACCTGACTGCCTGCAGTTGTGAATGCCCTTGAGAAGATGGCTGAGCATGTTCACTCGCCTCCTGTCCCCGCCCCCCTTGTCTAATCTGCAAGTTATGAAAGAAAATGTGTCAAAAGCACACCCCCCCACACCTCTAATGTACCAGGTGTCTCCAACTTCCTCATGGAGCAGAGCCGACTCCGTCCTAGCTAAAGGGATCTTGGAAATCTTTAGCTACATGTTGGTCTTTCTGCATTAGTGCCTGGAGCTGGTGAGCAATTCAGTTGAAGGTCAATGTTCTTTTCCTAACGCTGTCCAAAGGGTGTGTGGTATTCAGGCCTGAAAATGATGACTTTCCTCCACATTGCTAACTCCCCAGAGTGCAGTTTGGAGATGGAAGCCGGCCCGCATTGTTTTCTGATCAGTCAGCATAAATGAGCCTCTTTTGAGTTCAAGGTGGGCTCCGAATTGAAGCTTTCTTGAGATAAAGCAGACCACCCCGGAGCCGCTCCTCTGCCCGGCCCCCAGGAAGGTCTCTGGGGGTGGGAGATTGTGGAAACCCCCTCCGGTCGGGGGAGACATCCGCTCCCCTTGGCTGTGGGCTGTACCAGTTGGCAGAGGCAGCTCTGTCAGTCCCGGCCAGACCAAAATGGTGCCGAGCGAGCGGGCCCCAGTATTGTTTAGGAAAGAGAAAGGAAACCTGCTTTTCCTCACAGGTCTATGGTGGGCCCGCTTCTGACAGATGAGAAGCGTTCCCTGAAACACATGTATTGGAAAGATATTTTCCACCCCACCCCCAACCGCCCCCTGGGAAATTCTTGTGTTTAGTCATCCTTACAACAGGGGCTGAGTCAGCAAAGTCCAGTGTAACCACCGCTGCTTCCCAAAGGGAAGCGAAGGCGAGCCGCCAGTGGAGTGAGCGGGCTTGCAGCCGCCGCTCCCGAGGCTGATGGTGACGCTGGAGGCCCGCGAGAGCTGCAGGCCTTCTGGGTGGACCTCATGTTAGTGGGGAACAAAACAGCATGGGGAAATAAAAAGGCCGAGCCCACTGAGTCGACTGCTCCTCGTGGCATCTCCATGGGGGTCAGAAGAGCACTGTGCTCTGTGGGGCTCAGTGGTTTGTTGTTGTTGTTGAAAGCAGGCATTTCTGCTGAGGTTCCTCTGTGAGGACACCAACTTCCAGCCTTTGCGTCAGCAGCGGAGCGCATTTTCCAATTATACCACCAGGAACTTCGGTTGTGAGTGCCAGTGAGAATTCGGGCTTGAGAAGGGATGGTTTAGTTGCTTTCCAAGCTCAGTACGATGTGTGGGCCGAGAATGTAAGTCTTGGCTGTGTCCATATTTTTTCTACGTGTCTATGGGGGCAATTCTCCCATCTCTCCGGGTCTTGACGTCATCATCCTAACGTCGAGGTTTGGATCAATTCATCTCTAAGGGCCCTTTCGTGCTCTCACGTTCTGCGAAACTATCTAGGACAGCCAAAGAGACGATCTAACCCATTCTGAGAATCTGGTCCAGCATGCTATCCATAGGTGGCAAAATGTCTTCCCGTGGCCCAGCCATCATCTCTTTGTTTTCTTTTCTTCGGGCCTCTGTGGACACAGAGAACCCCAAGGACTAGGCTTTGCTAGAAATCTTGTCACGTCTAAACGCTTTCAAATCTGAGGTCTGTGAAGCCTTCCTCCAATGTGGGAAGCAATGAGTCAGGTTTCAACAACCACATTCTCTCCCTCATCAGATACACCCCTATCCTTTATGTCGTTTTCACTGACTTGTGACTGTAGGGAGACAAAGGCTGGCATAGGTGCCCCATTGGACAGCCAGTTCTTTTTTTTATATAAAAAAAGACTATTGGAATTTTAATACACCTAGGTATTGACATAAAAAAGTTTTGAAATCAGCATTCAACACACTGGATTTCATGCTAATATTTACATTCATAGTAAAATAAAGTTCTGCTAAGTTAATTTTTTTAACATTTCATTTCACTTTTGGTCTAGCTCAGTGGTTCTCAACCTTCCTTATGCTGAGACCCTTTAAAACACCTCATGTTGTGGTGAGCCCCCCAACAATAAAATTATTTTGTTGCTAATTCATAACTGTAAGTTTGCTACTGCTATGAATCGGGCGACCTCTGTGAAAGGGTCGTTTGACCCCCAAAGGGGTCGGGACCCACAGGTTGAGAATCGCTGGACTCTAGCTGTTCACGGTCTTCAAAAATGGCAGCAATTCCTTTTAAAGCAGTGGTACTTTCCCTAAGTGAAATGCTAGGAGAGGACACCCAGTATAAACAAAAAATGAAGCTTTCCAAGTGTCCCCTCTTACTACAATTCTTTGGGTCCTAGCACTCTGAGAACCATGTACTTAAAAAGTTAGCAATGAACAATGAAAAAAATTTCACTGAAAAAGAAAAACTGGGGAGTTTACTCAATAACCAACAGTTTCTAAGCTTCTGTTTTCCCAAAAGCTGTATGGCCTTCAATTTTATCACTCTTATTATTTATTATTAATAATTTTATTGGGGGCTGTTACAAATCTTTTGACAATCGATCATTCAACTGTATTAAGCACACTTGTACATATGTTGCCACCAGCATTTCCAATACATTTTCTTTCTAACTTGAGCCCTTGGTATCAGCTCCTCTTTTTTCTCCTCCTTCCCCCAACCTCCCACCCTCGTGAATCCTTGATCGATTATATATTGCTTTTTCCTGTCTTACACTGTCCATTGTCTTTCTTCACCCACATTTCTGTTATTTGTCTCCCAGGGGGTAGGCTATATATCTCAACTTGTTATGGGCTCCCCCATTCTGCCCTCATCATCCCACTCCCCTCTTGATATCGCTACTCCCACTACTGTTCCTGGAGGTTTTATCTGTTCTGAATTCCATATGTCAAGAGCTCTTATCTGTACCAATGTGTGTTCTCTGGTCTACCCGATTTGTAGGGTAGAATTGTGAAATGGTAGTGGGGGGAGGAAGTTTTTAGGAACTAGAGGATTTATGTGTCTACAAATGGGCTTTGGGTTGTCCACTCCAAATCCACCTCATTCACATGGATAGAATTGTTTGTTTTTGGATCTTTTGATACCTGATCCCTTTGACATCTCATGATCAAACAGGCTGGTGTGCTTCTTCTATGTGGGTTTATTTGCTTCCCTGCTAGATGACTGCTTATTTAGACTCAAGCCTTCAAGACCCCAGATACTATATCTTTCGATAGCCAGGTACCATCCACTCTCTTTACCACGTTTGCTCATGCATTCATTTTGACTTCAGTGATCGTGTCAGGAAGGTGAGTATCAAAGAGTGCCAAGTTATTAGAACAAAGTCTTCTTGTATTTAGGGAAGCCTTGAGTACCGCCCCAAAGTCTGTCTGCTATCTTAATACTTAACATATAAATATATGTATATTAGCCTCTATCCCTTTCATTATAAATTATATATTTACATATATACAGGCCTATAGCTATTCCTCTATAAATAGCTTTTGCCTCTTACTTCTTTCCTCTATTTCCTTTCACTTTCCTCCTGTCTCATTATTATACTCACCTTCCACTCGGATCTCAGTAATTCCTCTTGGATATATTGGACTTGATCAAACCACACCAGCCCCCCACGCCATCAATTTTAGATCTCTTGTTGTTCCCTCATCCCTGAGTTTGTTGGCTTCCCACTCCGCCTCCCTACCCCATCCTCTTCCATGTCCCCCTGGGACCGCCGGTCCTGTCATTGTCTCCTCAGGATTGTTTGTCCTGCCTATCTTATATAGATAGACATAGGGTAAAAGAAACAGAAAAAGAAACCTGATAGATAGTTCAAGGGCCGTCTGCTGACCCTTATGAGTGTTTTCTAATCAGATTTGATAAGGTGCCAAACCCTGTCCCCTAAGTCCTGGATTCCTTGGGGACTTATTACTTTACTCCCCTTGCTGCCCTGCTGTACTCACTTTGAGTTTCGTCCCACTGTGCATGGGGCAGACTGGGAACACATTGCACACAGTGTCTCCAGTGCTGTCCCTACTAGTGCTATGGTTCAGTAAGGGACACGTCTTATCTCATTGTGGGGCTGGCCCTACGAGGACGTCCAGTTCTATACAAAGGAGAAAGCCACTTAATTCAGACATAGAATGTCCTGGACAAAAGAGGCGGGGTGGCCCAGACTAACACAGCCCTCTGGATATCTGACTCGTTATACCTGTTCATGTACTTCTGATAACAAAAATGATGAACATTTTTTGAGCATTTAATACATGCTTAACATTTTTCTCAGCACTTCCATGTGAGCTCATTTAATTCTCACAACAGTGCTCACTGTGTCAGCAGCACTACTGTTCTTACTCATATTTTACAGAGATCCATAAGAGTTAATCAACTTGCTCAAGATTACACAGTGGCAAGCAGGTGAACTAATATTGGAACCCAGGACTCTTGGCCCCAGCATTTCTGTACTGAACCATCATGCTTCTGAGGGGAACCAGTTTTGTGGGAGAACTGTGTCTGTTACAGAGGGTCTGGCTGCTCTAGGACTGCCGGCCATTTTCTCATAATTTTCATGGCATTCTGTGTCCTTTCTCACAGACAAAAAAGCTTTCTCATATAAAGCTGAAAATGTTGACTTGCAAAAATGGGTGCATAAGCAAATGTGGGAAGAAAGCTGATGGTGTCCAGCTATTAAAAAATATAGCATCTAGGGGCTTAAAGGCTTAAAGTTTAAAAAGCAGTCATCTAGCAGGGAAGCAACAAAGCCCACTTGGAAATGCACACCAGCCTGTGTGAACACAAGGTCTCGACGGGATCAGGTATCAGAAGACGCAAAACAATTTTATCCGGAATGGAGACCCAAACCTATCTGTAGACAATTGGACATTCCCTCACAGAAAAGTCACAAGGAAGGAATGAGTCAGCCAGGGTGCAGCATAGCACTAATGAAACACACAATATTCCTCTAGTTCTTTAATGCTTCTTCTCCAACACCATCACGACCCCAGTTCTACCTGAAAATTCCAGCCAGACAGGACCATGTACACTGGTACAGATAAGAGCTCTCGACATATGGAATCCAGGGCAGATAAACCCCTCAGGAGCAATAATGGGAGTAGTGATACCACGAGGGTAGGGAAAAGGTAGGGGGATAAGGGGGAGAAAAGGGGCACCTATCACCCAAACACACACCCCACCCCAGGGGGATGAACAACAGGAATGTGGGTGAAGGGAGGCAGTGGACGGTGTAAGATTTGAAAATAATGATAATTTATCAGGGGATTATGAGGGTGAGAGGCTGGGGGAAGGAGGAGAAAAAGAGGAGCTGAAACCAAGGGCCCAAGTAGAAAGAAAATGTTTTTAAAATGATGATAGCAACATATGTACAAATGTGTTTGATACAACTGATGTATGGATTATTATAAGAGCTGTAAGAGCCCCCAATAAGATGATTTATTTAAAAAATTGACTTGATGATCCTGGGAATAGGGCATGCTTTCCTCATAAAATGGAGACATTATGTAAAATGGGATTCTCCAAACTAAAAAAAAAAAAAGTTGGAAAATGACCACATTCCTTTGTGCTTAAGTAGGTCCAATAGAATTTTCCAATGGCAGGACTTGGGATAAATTAGCTTCTTCACCCAGAACTAGCTTTTCTGGTCAAATTCCTTCTTGTTACAGACAAGGAAACTGAGGTTGAGAGAAGAAAATATGATATTAGATACATGTGGCTGGAGGGTTGAGGAGTTTTTAAAAGATGAGGTAAAGAGAGACAGCACAGAATTGGCCTAATTTACAACAACTTTTGGAACCAGTTCTACAAGAGAACCTGTAGGAGAGACTCTCCCATACCCGACCCACTTTTTCCAGTGGGCTGCCCAACCCTTTGCCCCACAGGGCTTCATAAGCATGGGCTTCAATGCAGTGAACAGATCAAAGCAATGCCACATTCAGATTATTGAGGTCCATGGCTTAATGTAATGCCTCCATAACTCCCTTTATAGTTTTGGATATATATATCAAACATTCACCAACAGAACAACAACTTCTATGTTTACAATTCAGTGACTTTGGGTATATTTTTCTTTTTCCTCGTAAAATATAAATATAATTTATTTTGAGCTGAATTTTAAATTAGGGGCTCATACGACTCTTAGCACAGTCCATACATACATCAAGTGTGTAAAGCACATCTGTACATTCATTGCCCTCATCATTCTCAAAACATTTGCTGGCTGCTTCAGCCCATGGAGCATATTTTTCATGTGCCACTATGGTTGCTCTACTTTTCCTGACTAGGACAGCATCATGAACAAAACCCCATGCCTCCCTCTCCTAACCTCTCTTACTGCGGAGGCCTGAGTACAAAACAGACCTCACCCCAACCCTCACAAACGACGCTGTGGAAGCTCACCTCTGTTGACAAAGATGCACATCAACTCCTTTTGCCTGATGATTATGATCCAAGGATACCTCTCCAGGTGTGCAATAACACGAGAGGGGAACAGAGCCATCCCGTTTCTCAGGATTCCGTGCGCAGACACTGTTCAGAGATCTTTAAGCCAAGAGGATTGTAAAGCATTGCTCTAAACGCCATTTTATGGTAGCATGAAGTGGTACGGATCCTGACATGCGAGCCAACATGGAGAAATGAAGAGGGCCCTGCGGCTTTAGTTGTGGTTAGAAACCACCCAGCAATTGGCTCTAGGGAGCAGTATCTTAACGGCTGTTTTCAAAGAAATCATAGATCGTCTTGCATTCTCCAGTGTTAATCCACAATGTATTTTCCAGTCTCTCCTTCTTAAACTCAACAAAAAAAAGGAAAGGAAACTTAAAGGGAAAAGAAGTAGCAGAATTTAAAAATAAAAGATCCTCGGAAATTATGCCTGTTTTGCCAGCTACTGAGCAGATTCCAATAATAAAATCTTACTAAGTGGTCCGTCTCCTAGATGCAACTCTAGCTAGACTTGAACAGATCATTAAAAAGATCCTCATCTTGTTCCTGGGTGTAGCCTATTGCCGCCTCCCAACTTTCCCATGTGGTAAGATCGGCCACACACCATCTTATAAATGACCAAATGAACTTCCCTTCGCTTTATAGGGTGGTTAAATCCTGGTTACTTTTCATGACCAGCCAACCTCTTAATTCATCCCAGGTTGCAGTTGGGTTCCAGGAACTCAGAGAAGACTCTGAGGGCACCAAGAAGGTGGGAGCTGGGCAGGGGTGTGTGTGTGTGCTTGTGAGGGTAGGGTCAAATGATATACAGAATCACTTCTGAAGATGTCTCTAGGTAGTCAGTACTTTTCAGCTTGACGGAGAAAAAAAGAAAAGAAAAGAAAGAAGCCGCCTTTGTAGTGTTAGGGGATGACATTTCATTGCAAAAATAAATGATTTGGTCATTACCATTTCATGGTTGCTGGCAACCACCCTCCTCTGCTTTCTAACAATTTCCATTTTAGGCACTGACAGGCCCTGCAAAATGATTCAGCCAAATATCCACCCAAAGTTGTGTATTTGGCAGTTTCAGACTGAGAAATCTGGGGCCTCTGGGCATAAAAATGTCAGCAAGGGCTCCCTCCTCCTTTGTCAGGCCCACAAGCAGCCACTTGGGGCTCCTTGGGCAACCATGCTGAAGGGAAAGGAACGAAAGGAAGTGGCTGGCACGGGTCGTTTCCTTGGCTCTCACTCTCCATTGTTGCTTGCACTTTTTCTGAAGGTCAGAGCGGCCCAAACCGTGAACCCTACCACCAGCGAGGCCTAGCTCTTCAGCAAGCGGGCATCCCCTGGAAATTACCAGGAAAAGCTTCTCTGAGGTTCTGGGGCTAGTGAGGCTTCAAAAGCGGACTTCATCAGCCTGGCTGCTGGGTAAGCTGATGAGGGCCCTGGGTCCTCTTTGGGCAACTTCAACTTGGTCTCTGAAGCTCCCGGAGCTACCACAATGGCTACATCCCTAAGGTTTACCCTGTGGGGAGCTAAGACTAGAGCAACCAGCTGGATCCCTCCTGCCTTCTCCAAGCCTTGGCCAGCAACTGCAAGAGCCTGAATTCCAAAAGTTCTTACACACATGTTTCCTCGACCTGAAAAGCTATATATATCTATATATAGATACATAGTTGAAGGTGTTTTTTAAAAGTCATTTTATTGTGGCTCGTACAACTCTTATCATAATCTGTACACACATCCATTGTGTCAAGCACTTTTGTACATTTGTTGCCATCATCATTCTCAAAACATTGGCTTTCCACTTGAGCCCTTGGCATCAGCTCCTCATTACCCCCCACTCCCTGCTCCCCACATGAACTCTTGATAACTCATAAATTATTATTATTTTGTTATGTCTTACACTACCCAACGTCTCCCTTCACCCACTCTTCTGTTGTCCGTTCCCCAGGGAGGGGATTATATGTAGATCTTTGTAATTGGATCCCCCTTTCTACCTCACCTTCCCTCCAACCTCCTGATATTGCCACTCTCACCACTGGTCCTGAGGGGTTCATCTGTCCTGGATTCCCTGTTTCCAGTTCCCATCTGTACCAGTGTACATCTTTTGGTCTAGCCAGATTTATAGGGTAGAATTGGGATCATTCATGATACTGGGGGGAGGAAAAATTAAAGAACTAGAGGAAAGTTGTATGTTTCATCATTGCTACACTGCACCCTGACTGGCTCTTCTCCTACCCGCGACCCTTCAGTAAGGGGGTGTCCAGTTGCCTATAGATGGCTTTTGGGTCTCCACTCCGCATTTCCCCTCATTCACAATTATATGGTTTTTTGTTCTTTGATGCCTGATACCTGATCCCTTCAACACCTCGTGATCACACTGGCTGGTGTGCTTCTTCCATGTGGGCTTTGTTGCTTCTCAGCTAGATGGCTGCTTGTTTACCTTCAAGCCTTTATGACCCCAGACGCTATATCTTTTGATAGTCGGGCACCATCAGCTTTCTTCAACACATTTTTTTGTGCACCCGTTTTGTCTCAGCGATCGTGTGAGGAAGGGGAACATCATGGAATGCCAGTTTAAAGGAACAAAGTGTTTTTGCATCGAGGGAGTTCTTAAGTGGAGGCCCAATGTCCATCTAAACCTATAAATATATGCACATTGTTCGATTTCCCCATCATCATATATAAATATATATGTACATGCCTGTATTTAGACCTCTATAAATGCCCTGAAAGGCTCTTTAAAGGTTTGGTTTTGCCCCCTTCTTTTCAGTCACTTCTTGGGTGGGACCATCCTGATCGTTCAGTCCAGGGCTTCCATTATATTTTCTCTTCCTGAACCTAGGTGTTGTTTGTTCCCCTGATTATTGTCATTTGTAATTGTGTATAGTGGCCTGTCTTACAAACTTACATGCATCATGGTTACGAACTAACCCTCATAAAGCCCATTATTTTAAAAAAATTAAGGTACTGAAATGGCTCCTAATAACAAACAGGTGCTATTTAAGGATGTGCATCAAAACTTTATTATTATTACATTATTACTGTTAAATATGTTTTAATGTATCTGGAAGTATAAATTTTTAACGAACAAAAATGCACACTATATACTATATACTAAGACCAAATTTTGACCAACTTATGTTTGAAATGATCTGTACCTAAACTTATGTACAAACTCAACTTAAAATCACACTTGGGAAAAGTACTCATTCATAATCCTAGTACTTCTTTCCTGTGTGTTACCTATATTTCCTATGACACCAAAGGCTTACTTTTGTTGTTGCTGTTCAACAATGTCAATCATTGTGTTGGCACATAGTAGATGCTCACTAGACACGTGTTGAGTGGAGGAGTAAAAGGGTGATCTTTTGCATCAATACATTCTGTGAAAATTTAAAAGCACATTTACTGTGCTCCTGTGTAGGCCTTGACATACAAGCTCCTTGCAGTTGGCTTTTTCCCAATTCTGTAGTGATCTGTCCATCCAAGAGAAAGAGCTAGTCCTGAGCTCTCTCCTTTACCTACTCACTTCCTACTTCCTACTTGCTTGATGAGGTCCAGGATCTGGAGACTGGAGCCAGACAGCTTGTTGGCCAGAGGCAGTTAGTGCTGGAGATTTGCCAAACAGAACTGGCTCTACCAGCAACGGATCAAAGTGTCACATTGGAGGACAGACTATTATCCTTCAGACAAATAACCCCCCCTGAGCTCACTTTCCCTTCTCTTTCTGAGCTCGTATGAAGATGTCATTTAGGTTCCCTGTCTAAAACAATAGCCAACCTTTAAAAGCGACAGATAAAGTCAAGTTGCTATGATATCTAAAAATTGCCCTCCATTCAGTTTGTCAGCCTTCCTCCTGGGAACCTCTCACAAGGTTGGTTGCTCCTTTAAAGGACCACCCGAGCAATCCAGTCACTCACTTCTGATTAATTTATTTTACTTTAAAATTAAGAAATAAAGAGCAATGTGGTACCAGATTTAGCAACATTTAAGAATAGTTCCCAAACCTTCTGTTTCCTTTCTTCTTAGCATTAGCTAGGAAAACATCGGTGTGTGTTGTTTTGAAAGTTATGAAAGGCCTTGTGCTTTTCTGGTATACTTTTAATTAAATTATTTAAGCAGTGTTACTGACATATAATTCATATTCCATATAGTTCAATGGTTCAAATATCTTAATTCATTTATATAATCCAATCAATAATTAATTAGATAATTTATTTAATTACTTAATCAATTTACATTATTAATTTAATTTTAAAATAAATTAATTGATTTATGTTCAATCATCACCACAATCAATTTAAGAAGGTTTTCTTCATTTTTGTACTCATTAATATTAGCTGCCTATTTCCCCCAACCTCCCCTGCCATAAGCCTAAGGAAATATTAATATAATTGCTGTCGCTATAACTTCACCTATCCTGGATTTCATATAAACAAATCATACAAAACAACCTCCAACAACAATAAAAAATAAAGCACAAAAGGACTTCAATCCAGAAGAGAGCAGAAAATATTAAAACTAGAACAAATTAAAAATGAAACAAGAGGAAAACAGATGATAAGGTGTTAAAATGTCACCCAACTGTATTTGCATGAATTTACTTTCTGATGCACTCTGTCTGAGGGCAAGGCTATCTATCTCTCTGCGCACTGGTCCCTGGGAAGCCAATGAAGGCTTAACCTCCATGGGGACTCTGCAAATGGGCGCAAGCATAAGAACCTGGGTGAGGATGGCACAGGGCAGGGCAGTATCTCATTCTGTTGTACCGAGGGTCCCTAGGAGATGGAACCATAGCAACCATTTTTTCCCTGACAAGTGAAGCAGGTTGGTGCTCCGAAATCTGACATGTCTAAGTTCCCTACACTTAGATTGTTAGGAACCTCTCTAACGACGTTGATGACATGGCATCCTTACTTTGCCTTCTTCCTGCCCAACTGCTCTGCTCTCATCTTTTCTGCTTGGCCTTGTAAGGCAGACTCCTGACATCCTGGCCTTTTCCTAGCCAGCTTCATTAAGGATTCCTTTGTGGCTGCCTATTTCATGTTTCTCTGCTTTTGAAGCAAGTGTCTAGTACACGCTAGGAATTCTTCAGAAAAGGGAGGAAGTTGTTGGGGCTGTGGCATGAAAGGGCATGCTGGGTCTGGCTTGTTTGGTTGTTGTTGTTTGTTTGTTTTTTGCTCAACTGCTAATTTTGTGCCATTATTGTCAAAGTATAAGCTATTTCCTAGGCGCCATTTCGATTCCTGCCCCTTTCATTTTTTGAGCTCTCAGAGTGCAGTTGCTCATGTCTTGGCTCTGCCTGGTGATGGAGTCACTCTGTGACCTTGGGCACTTCTAGAGAACTCCTCTGCCAAGAACCAGGCATTGGAGAAGGAAATAGACAATATGTTCAATTGTCCCCATAAACGATTAGCTCCATTACCATGGGACTGGAAGAAACGGATAATGTAAAGCTACCATTACTAAACCGTTTGATCAAGGACTCAACAGATGGATCCTGATCATAAAGAGGAAACGCATGGAACAGAGCGTCAAATTAATATAAAAACTAGACTTACTGGATTCACTGAGATGGAAAGAACCCTTGAATCTAATAATCAGAAATAATCTTTAAAACTCAAACTGAAACTATGCCATGAGGGTATTAAACTAAACTTAGCCCAATTAATAAAGAATTGACTTGAACTCTTGACTTCTTATGTTCATCTCTAGGAGTCTACACTGACAGTTCATCCAAAGCACAGATGAGAATGCTAAGGGGCTGAGGGGGAGCCTAAATTCATGATGATGAAACAATATGAGTAGAGATGGAATGATTACACCATGTGACATATGTGACCAATGCCACTGAATGCTTCATGGCAAAATATGTTTGGTTGCGTATATGGCCACCAACAGGAAATCCAATATTCAAGAGTATTGATCTCTTTTGTAGTGAGAGATACACTCCGTGCCTGTTTCCTTGGCGGTGTCTTTTGTCACATGTGGAACTTCTCCGATGCTCAGTTTCTCCAAGGTATGGTTGCAGTTCCCAGAGCAGAGACTATGGCTACAAATGTTCTCATGATGCCCACCCAGTACCTGGGCTTCACTGATGCCAGATGAAATGAGATATTTTGTGGGATAATTACAAATGCATATTTCTAAGAGCTCACATTTTGCCAGTTTCTTAAATGATTATATTCATAAGTCTAAATATAAATATTTATGGCAGATGGAAAAGGGAAGTTTTTACTCGAGGGGAATTGAGCTTATGGCATCAGTCATGGAATGATTTGGAGAAAGTTAGCAAGAATGGTTGCTTGAAGAATGTCATTGAATTATATATGTAGAACTTGTTGAATCGGTATATGTTTTATTGTGTTGATTTTCACCATAATACAACATTGCTTTAGAAAACTGGTTTCTCAGGCAATTGGATTCCTTGCTTTGGAATTTAGGGTCATGGTTTCATGGGACATAGCAGTTATTTGACCTAGTAATGTGTTTGGTGCTTCGGCTCTACCATCGTGTAGTGCCCAGGGTTCTTAAGTGCCTGCAAGTTGGAGCTAATGGATTTATTCACCGATTGCAGGGGTTTGGCAAACTGGCTCATGAGCCATATGGGACTGTTTCAGTATGGACATGTGGCTCTGCAGAAAAATCGAAAAAATGTAAAGGCTATTCTTCAGATAATGGTGATCTCATTTGTTTTTAAATATATGTTTATGACTCGCAAATAATTCTTAAAATTGGTGTGAGGGACAGGATTGGCTCTTCGGTTTCAAAAGTTTGCCAGCCATTGACTTAGAGCAATAGAGGAAGGAGGATAGGAATAGGAGGAGGAAGTGGAATTTGTGGCTAATTGCGTCCACACGCAACGTCCTCCTGTGCCATGAGACCAGAAGAATTGGGTGGTACCCAGCTACCATCACTGAACATGTTGAGCAAAGAGTCTATAGAAGAATCCTGATCAAAAGGGGAAAAAGCAGCACAGAATTTCAAATTTTCATAGAAACTATTGCCCTGAGATAATCTTTAAACTGTAAACCAAAATGATCTCCCAATGTCTTCTGAAAATGGAACAACAATTTACCTTAACTAGTAAGAACAGATCTTGAGCAAAGAACTTTTAATACAGGATCAACTTGACAACATTGCAGCCCAATACATAATCACTACGCCACCAGGGCTCCTTCGGGGCGGGGGGGGGGGGGCAGGGGAATTTGAGTTTAGGTTAGTGGAGGAGGAACAACTCAGAAAAGGAGGTGAGAATGGTTATACAACTCAAAGAATGTATGTATTGTCACAGAATTGTACATGTACAAATAACCGAATTGGAATATGTTTTACTGTGTACATTCTCAATAAAATCAAATGATTCAAATATAAATTCAGAGATAAAATCAAGAAATAAATTCAGGTTTTCCTTTTTTCTTGGGGCTCACTTCAGCACCTAACTCTAAGGCTTCTACTGAGAACAAGTCCCTCCATGTTGAGCTCTGCTTGGATCTGATGGCAAGGAACATTACTCTTCATCATCACCTCCATTCCAAGTGGTCGCCTTCCTCACACGTTTACATCCCTTGATCTCTTCCAGCCAAATCCTTAACGGCTGATTATTTTCACAGATGAGTGTAGCATGCCCCTGCTTGGATTTTGTCTCCAAAGTCTTTTTATTGAGTTTTTATATTAAACATACTCTAAGTCCCAAGCTTGGTTTTAACTGATCCCACATGAAGGAATGATTTTCAACTCCTAACACATGAGGAGCATCTGTTTTGCTTCTTTGAATTCAGGCAGCACCATTAGTGTTGTTATTATAGAAGCTGACGGCTGAGTATCAATATTTGTCCCTTTCATTTCCATTGCACTTTCCTGAGCGCTGCTCACATTCATGGATCTCTTGACAGAGATCCTGCGTCTCCTGAGCCGTAGAACAAGTCCTATTTTCATTTTCCCCCTAGTTTTGTTGCTGAGCTGGGGGGGCAGGCCCTGGTTCTCTCTTGCGTATGTAGGTAAGGACAAAAGAGTCAGTGCCCGGTTGGAGGGAACCGAAGTCACTGTGCAAATGTTCAGCCATCATGCGCAAGTCTTTGAGGTTGCTTATGAAGATCACCCTGGATCTTTGTTTGCCCCAACCAGATTTTTAGTCCTCAGGAGAGATTAGATCGGTCTGGGAACTCGCCCACAAACTGGAAGCAACTGAGCTGAGGTGGTGGTGGTGGTGGTTGTTCGTGACCATCGAGGCGGTTCCAGCCCACAGTGACCCCAAGCACAACTGAATGAAACACCGCCTGGTCCTACGCCATCCTCATAAATGTATCCCAAGCCTGAGCCCATTTTTTGCAGCCACTGTGTCCGTCCCTCTCCTTGAGCACCTTCCTCTCTTTCTCTGCCCCTCTGTTTTACCAAGCCTGGTGTCCTTCTCTAGGGACTGAGCTTTCCTGACAGCATGTCCAAAGCATGTGAGATGAAGTCGAACTATGCTTGCCTTTAAGGAGCACTCTGGCTGTACTTCTTCGAAGACAGATTGGTTTGTATTTTTAGCAGCCCATGGTGCTTTCCATATTCTTTGCCAGCACCATTTGGACAGAGGTAGACCTCTCTAAAAGTGACAAGATAGGATATATTTGCCCCAAGGATTCTCATCTCAGATGTCAGGAGACATTGGTGTCTGACAATCAATGATTACTTACTAGGAAGCAACTGAGTCTCTGGATGGTGCAAATGATGACACCCAGCTGCTAACTGAGATGTTGGGGGTTCCTTGGAAGAAAGATCTGGTTATCTGCTTCTGAAAAATCAGTATTGAACGCTCTATGGAACACGATTTTTAGTCTGACACACATGGCGTTACCATGAACTGGCGTTGACTCAACCACAGTTGATGTATGATTTACTTAGAAAAATAAATTTGAGCAGATTCACGGATTTCTCTATAAATCACTTTCCCTAGCGTTCCCATATGCTCTCATGGTGGAGAGTGAAAGGGTTGGTATTATATTCAGCTTTCTGAGAACTAAAGAACACGTTGGGTGTGCCGAGAGGTGGGTGAATGCTAGGGGCACCCATGCCAAGCTCCTTCCTCTGGAACCTGGGCAATAGCAACACTTGGGTATTTGAACAAAGGCCTCAGGAGAGAACTACTCTGCCTAAGGGGGTCGGTCACAGTGAGCATCTAAGGGCAGGCAAGATGAGGCAGGCAGTCCACACCAGGAAGGCAACATGTCAACTGAAACAAACAAGCAAACCCATCGCCACTGAGCAGATTCTGACTCCTAGTGAATCTATAGGGCAGAGTAGAACTCATCCATAGGGTTTTCGAGGCTGTAATTATTTTGGGGAGCAAAGCGGCACATCTTTGGCATGCAGAATGTCTGGTGGGTTGCAAGGGCTGACATTTTGGTTAGTAACCAAATGGGCAACTACTGAGCCACCAGGGTTCCTGATGTTGATTGTACGTAAGGCTAGATACATGACAAATAACAGGAAGACTTAGGTTGGCATCTTAAACTCTAGTGAGACCTTGGCCATGATACTCAATTTCTCTGAGTCTCAGACTACTGATCTTTGTAGAGCTATGAGAACTGAAGAGAACAGGGTAAATAAACCACCCAGTGTGTGCCCGGTCTTGGCTAAAAATTCAGACATAGTCTGTTGCTGGCTGGTGTGCATCTGAGACTGAGTCGTCACACCCACAGAGCGCCTAGCACATAATAGGACTCGAAAAATTCCCAACTTGACACAAAAGGCCATATAGTGTATGACTTCATTTATATGAAATGTCCAGAACAGGCAAACCTATTGAGACAGAAAGATTTGTGGTTGCCAGAGGCTAGGGAGTGAGGGGGAAAGAGGGAACGACTGACTGCTTAACAAGTACGGATTTTCCTTTTAGGGTGATGAAAACCTTCAGGAACGAGATAGTAATAGAATGATGATTGTGCAACATTATGAATGCATTCAGTGGTATTGAATTGTATAGAATTGGACTTCAAAACCGTTGAATGCCATGTTATGTTTTGTTTTTTACCCCAAGACAAAATCGCTGGCTTGGATTTAGCATTTCATGGTGGTGTCTGACTCACCAATGGCTCTTGTCTGACTCACCAATTGTCCCTGACGAGCTTGCAGCTTAAGGTAAGCCCAAGGGGTATGGCTATAAGGTGCTCACACTCCAGAGTCTAGACAGAACTACTACATAATGTCTAAACCCAGATCTCATCTCATTCCAGCTGGTTGTAGGTTTGGCTTTGTTTCCCTTGCCCTTGACCTCAGCCCATGTACACAGAGTAAGAACAAAAGATATGGAAAAGGTCCAGTAAGAACCAGAAGGATGAGGCTCAGGCCCAATAGCAATAGCTCCCGTGGAACCCACTGACAGTTTTGCTCTTGAAAGATGCCACTCTCTACACTTCTGCAGAGTCTAAGGAGCTGGGTGTTCTTCTTAAGCTTCCACCCTACCTTTTTGGACAATCACCCAGCCCTCCAAGAGCCAAGGCTTGAGAGCTGCAACCAGGAATGTCCCTGGAGTGCATTAGTTTTAGGGGGATTGAGTGACAGGCTCCAATCTGGGGTCTAGATGGTGGCTGGAGCATTTGAGATTTGTTACCCAATAAAAATCTCTCTGAGAAAGCCCAAGACTGAAATAACTCAGCTGGGCTCTGGACTCAGCAGGGACCATTCATTAGCTAACACTTCTCATCTATGATAGTTACAAACAGGTTTTTTTCATGCCCCCCGACATGGGCTTCAGCGTTGCAGCTGGCAGACAGCTGTGGCCTCACAGTGTTTACATTACCCAGACTAACGCAGTCTGTGCGGGAGACACAGAAGGAATCGGATTTAGACTTTGGAAAATGGGAGTTTGAAAAGTTCCGTGGTTTTCTCTTACCCCTCCCTTCCTGAGCTGCAGAAAGACCAAAGGTGGAATGAAGCGGGCCTGGCGAGGAAAAGGCGACTCTTGTTTCTAGGGCTGCCTCGTTCCTTTGTTTTGGACTTCTTTGTGTGACATCTCCAGGTGGTGGGGGCTGAGTTGAAGCCATAGGCTTAAGACAGACCAATGGCGGTTCATCACTCTTGAACCTAGTCTCACTGGTCGGGGTAAGCCCTCTGGGGACGCAGCACAGCCGGCTGAGACAGCTGGGCAAAGTCCCCTCAGCTACGGCCTCCTTTCTGTCACCTCTAGAAGTGAAAAGGACAAAAAGTCCAGGGTCCTCAGAGACAGCTGGGTCCATGACCAATTGCTCACAAAGAGTAGTGGGAGCTGGTTAATCCCGCAGGGGTCTGTAGGACTGATCTCATGGGAAACCTGTTCCAGTTCCCCAGCCTTCTGTTGTCTTTCCTTAGGTTAGCTTTAAGGGGGTTACCGAGTTCTGCCCATTCTTCTATCAACATGGTTCTGATAGTCTCCCATCTTCCCTGCTTTGTGTCAGGGTCATATTGCCTCCACATTGTATGAGGAACAACATCCTTTCTCACTGATCTTCTCCCCCTGCCTCCTCATCCAGCATGTCCCTTCAGAGATCTAACCTTCCGTGATATCCCATTCCAGCTCATCTCATTCTACAACTGTTTACTGAGGGCTGACCGTGTGTCCAGCCCTCTGTCGGGCACCAATATCACACACCAACCAGGCATTCGCTCTCTCCACAGGGAAATCAGTTCGAGGGGGAAGCAGTACAAGTAAAGAGAGCATTATAAGAAAGCTCTTGAACAGTGCTATGTGATAGGCACATGGGGGTGTGGGGGTCTACAGGAGAGCACCTAAGTCAGTGTTCGAGGGAGGTTGAAAAGAAGGCGTCCATGACGTGGTTTTCATCTGGGCAAATCTTCTTTTCAAATAAATATCCCATGACTGTCTTAAAAGTAATCTACACAATGTTAATCAGCATCCTCTCCTACTTCCTCAATGTTTCTCTTGCCCTGGGCCATGTGGATGCTGTTGGGTGCTGTTGAGTTGGTTCCCATTCCTTGTGGTCCCCTGCAACAGAGTAGAAGTGCCGTGTAGAATTTCACAGGCGTAGACCACCAGGGTCAATTTAACCATTGTATTGCCCTGGGCTTATTTTCCTCCGCCATCCATTGATTTATTTGGGGAGGAGAGGCCTCATGTAGGATAGGCCTCCTGCCTTCCCTTTTCTCCAGGCCCCACCAGTGCCTGGCAAAAGGAGTTTGTTGACTTATGACCTACCTACTAAGGGTGTTTTCTTTCCATTATGGCAGAAATCTGACTCCCACAGTCGGAAAAAATGGTTTTGCTGCTAGAAGAAGGGCTATCAGAAAAATCTTGGAATACGAATGAAATGTTTGGGGATATTGCTGTTATGTTTTGGTGAAACTGTCCCCAACTTTGTCCCCACCTCCTGACAAGAAGATGTTGGCCATAATCAAGTGAAGATTTGTCATGTCAGGAGCTCTAGTAGGCATGTCATTAAATATAGTTTTCATTCCGTTTTAAACATTTAGTCTGATTTGTTTTGGGCTCTATCATTTTTTGTTTTGTTTTGTTTTGGTCCCGGGCCTGTTGGTCAGGGCTAATTTGTACAGCTGGTTTTTCGTTTGGTTTCTTCCAAGAAAGCAAGAGGAAATAAGGTTGCCAGCAAATTTGCAGTTAGCAAAGTTTTCCTAAGATGAATATTATTTTTCTCTTCGAATACTGCCAAATACAGTATAAAGAGAAGCATGTGATTACTCCACAAATTTAGCTGTACCAGGGGTCAAATCCTGTACTCTGTCCACATCCTGATGGTGGGAGACCTAGAACAAAGATTTCCTGACCCTCTCTTTACTCACGTTTTACCAGAATTCCAAAATTGTTAATTCCATCTGATTTTGAGCTTGGATTCTAAGATGTGATTCTTCTTGGATTTCAGAAGGAAGAGCCAATGAGTTGATTTGAGTAGGGCAGCAAAAAGAGGCAATGGAGAAATTGCTTACTGGACTAGCAGTTGGGAGCATTGGGTTTGGTGCCATTCCTGTCACTGACCAACGATGTGATTTGGGCAAGTCACTTCCCTTCCTCTTTCTGAGCAGTTACAGAAGGGGGATTGGAATACATAAGCCCTATTACCCTTTGCTATTGTATATGCGAGGGTCTCCAAAAGCTCTTGGAAAATTTCCACTATCTTTTAATTCACTTTTTCTACAAACGCTTTGAAGTTCTACTGAACTCTCTGATTTTGTCTTGGATGTTTCTATAAAGGAACCCACCAAAATCCAGAGGTACAAGGCTTCTCCCTATTGGTCTCTACTTGACCATTTTGAAGGCTGAGAAGAATTCCGTGGAAGAGTATGCCTATGACCTTAGGAGAAGAATATAAGCCCAGCTTCGACAGCCTAGAGGACACTTTAAAAAACTACCTTGAATGAGAAATGCTTCACATATGATTCAATTCATTCCTTATAGTGGTTTCCAGTATGTTCAGAGTTGTACAAAACCTTCACCACAGACAACTGCAGAATGTTTCATCAACCTAAAAAGAAACCTAGTACCCATGAACCATGCCCCCCATCTTTTACTCTCTCAGTGTCTGACAACCATTAATCTACTTCCTGTCTCTGTAGATTAGCCTACTGCAAATATTTTGTTTACATGGCATCCCACAACAAATGACCTTTGGTGCCTCTCTTAGCATGTGTCCAAGATTTATCCATGTTGTAGCACATGTTACCACTTCATTCCTTTATCTTTCCACAATTATAATTTATTGTATAGATAATATGCCACATTTGTCAGTTGATGGGCATTTGGGTTGCTTCCCCCTTTCTATGATTAAGACTAATGCTGTACAGGCTTTTTTGTCGACCTATGTTTTCAGTTATCACAGTATCTATCTAAGAATGAAATTCCTGAGTCCTAGGGCAACTCTCTTCAGGAGCACCAGAATCCAAACACATATATTCTTCTTCAGTCTTCCGTGTTCAGTGTCAAACTTTCACATGGATATGAGGCGACTGAAATACCATGGCTTAAGTCAGGCAAATCCAATGGTGCTGGTGAAGAGTATTGAAATACCATGGACTACTAAAGAGATTAAACCAATCTGTGTTGGAAGAAGTGTGGCCAGAGAGCTCCTTAGAGGCAAAGATGGTGAGATTTCATCTTACATCCTTTGGACTTATTGTCAGGAGGGACCAGTCCCTGGAGGACATCATGTTTGGAAAAGTAGCGGGGCAGCAAAAGAGAGGAAGACGCTCAAGGAGATTGGATGACACAGTGACTGTTCAGGCATAGGAAGAATTGTGATGGTGCAGGCCTGGGCAGCGGTCTGTTTTCTTGTGCATAGGGTCACTGTGGGTCGGAACCGACTCAATGGCACCTAACAACCAAAGCATGGTGACTTTATTCTTAACCTCTGAGGAACTGCCAGACTGTTTTCACTGTCCCACCAGCAATGTATGTGGCCTCCAATTTCTGGAGGTCACCTTAAAAAGTTTTATTTTAGCTCTGTTGTTGAGAATATACACAGCAAAATATACACAGCAATTCAATCGTTTCGACACAGAAAATCCCGTAACATTGATGACATTCTTTGAGTTGGGTGACCATTTGGACCTCTATCTTCTGAGTCGCTCTTCCTCCATTAAGGGAATCTCACCACCTCCGAAAGCGCCTATGTAATCATCTGAGTTGCTGTTGTCAATTTGATCTCATATAAGTAGTTCTGAAATGAGCACAATGCCCAAGGTAGACATTCTTTTTTTAAAAAATAATTTTATTGGGGGCTCATTTAACTCATCACAATCCATACATACATCCATTGTGTCAAGCACATTTATACATTCATTGCCCTCATCATTCTCAAAACATTTGCTCTCCATTTAAGCCCCTGGCATCTGCTCCTCATTTTTCTCCCTCCCTCCCCGCTCCCCACTCCCTCATGAACCCTTGACAATTTTTAATTATTATTTTGTCATATCTTTCCCTGTTCGACGTCTCCCTTCAACCACTTTTCCGCTGTCTGTCCCTCAGGGAGGAGATCACATGTAGATCCTTGTAATCAGTTCCCCCTTTGCAACTCACTGGTCCTGAAGGGATCATCCGCCCTGGATTCCCTGTGCTTCCAGCTCCCATCTGTACCAGTGAACATCCTCTGGTCTAGGCAGATTTGTAAAGGTAGAATTGGGATCATGATAGTGGGGGAGGAGGAAGCATTTAGGAACTAGAGGACAGTTGTATGTTTCATCGTTGCTACATCGCACCCTGACTGGCTCATTTCCTCCCTGCGACCCTTCTGTAAGAGGATGTCCAGTGGCCTACAAATGGGCTTTGGGTCTCCACTCCGCACTCCCCACCTCATTCACTATGATATGACTTTTTGTCCTGATGATGCCTGATATCTGATTCCTTCGACACCGCGTGATCGCACAGGCCGGTGTGCTTCTTCCATGTGGGTTTTGTTGCTTCTGAGCTAGAAGGCTGCTTGTTTACCCTCAAGCCTTTAAGACCCCAGATGCTATATCTTTTGATAGCCAGGCACCATCAGCTTTCTTCGCCACATTTGCTTATTCACCCGCTTTGTCTTCAGCGGTTGTGTCGCATCATAGAATGCCAATTTAATAGAAGAAAGTATTCTTGCATTGAGGGAGTGCTTGAGTGGAGGCCCAATGTCCTTCTGCTACTTTAATACTAAACCTATAAATATATGCACATAGATCTATTTCCCCATCCTCATATGTAAATATATTTGATATGTACCTGTACCTGCCTTTATTTATACCTCTATAAATGCCCTTTGCCTCCCAGCTCTTTCCTCTATTTCCTTTTACTTTCCTCTTGTCCCACTATCATGTTCAGCCTTCATTTGGGTTTCAGTAATTCCTCTTGGTTACATTACCCTTGGTCATGCCCTACCAGGTTTCCTACTCCCCCCTCACCACCAATTTGGATCATTTGTGTTCCCTTGTCCCTGGGTCTGTTAACACCACTTCCTTTCCCCAAGCCTCTCCCTCTCCCATGTCCCCCCCGGAACTGTTGGTCCCATTGTTTTCTCCTCCAAATTGTTCATCCAGCCTATTTTACTTGGAGAGACCTGAGGAGATAATAACATGAACAAAAGCAAGGCAGAACCAAGTCAAGCAACAAAACAACAACAGCAGTAAAGCCAATGACAAAACAAAACGCAACAACAAGAAAGGAAAGTTTGTAGTTAGTTCAAGGGTAAACATTCTTTACGACGTAATCTGAACTACTGTTTGGTTTCAAGCCGGCTTCCGGAAATATTTTTGGTTTTCGGCTTAAGGTTTACAGATAGATCTCAGAGCAATAATTTTAGGGGTTCATTGATGGCCACTTTGTAATCCATGGAGAAGCAATCAACCCTGGGATAGTTTGACTGTGGAACGGTAAGTTTTCAAAAGAATACTTTTTATAAGTGCATCACTTTTATTTTATTATCTGGTGATGGGGTCTTGGTGAAGGTGATTTGAGGGAGCTCACTGCAAGCTTTTAGGGCCTACAGAATTTCAATGAGAACGCTCCCAGGATCTCTAATACAATTACCTAGGAATCTAATAAAATGGTAAGAATTGAAGGGTCTGTAATGGGCTCCTCTGTTTGAATCCTACCAAGGCTACCTTCTGTCAGCAATACATATTTTCTTGGGTAGAGAGAGTTGAAGAGATTATTTAATCTCAGCCTTGGTATAGGCCAGCTCTGGCTAGAAATTCAGGTAGAAGGGGAAAATAAAAAGAAATTAGTGGTTTAGGTAGGGTGAACATACGTACTCGTTTGCCCAAGATATCCCAGTTTACAACTGCTACCCCAGTGTTATTATTAAGAGTGTCCATCATTACTCTGAAAAGTGTCCAAGGTTGGGTTTATGTGAATGGCAGAAGAGCAGCTCAGAAAAAGGGAGTGACAATGGTTGCCCAAGTCAAAAGAATGTCATGAACCTCACTGAATTGCACATGGAGAAACTAGTGAACTGGGGTATTACGACTGTAGGCACACTCAACGGCAACTGCAATAAAGTAAAATAAATAAGCACGGGGGAAGGGAGACAGTGGTC
Organism: Tenrec ecaudatus; assembly: GCF_050624435.1. Lineage (NCBI taxonomy): Eukaryota > Metazoa > Chordata > Mammalia > Afrosoricida > Tenrecidae > Tenrec > Tenrec ecaudatus. The sequence continues at coordinate 149,826,603 of NC_134548.1, forward strand.
AGTGTAAGATATGAAAATAACAATAATTTATAATTTATCAAGGGGTCACGAGGATGGGAGGGGGGAAGGGAGGGTAAAAGGAGGATCTGATAGCAAGAGCTCAAATAGAAACTAAATGCTTAGAAAATAATGATGGCAACATCTGTACAAATATGCTTGATACAGTTGACGTATGGGTTGTTATAAGAGTTGTCAGAGCCCCCAACAAAATGATCTTTTAAAAAATAAAGTAAAATAAATGTACACATAAAAGTGTCACCATTTGTACCATGAATACATGATCTGGCCACCTTCGCTTGAAGCAGCAAGTAAGTGGCAGTGGTTCAGCTTTTGATGGGTTGAACACTCACCAGAATAAAAGCAGAATCTTTCAAAATTGCCAAAGGGCGGCTTCAAAGTGACATGGTGAGTACAGATTGCACGCAACAGAAACTAAAGCTTCCAGGTACTATAGAAAAGCACCTCATGGAGGAGGGGTGGGGTCAAGTGCAGGGGTGGGAGTTTATGAGGGATCTTCCATGGGTGAGGTGATGCTTACAGAAAATCTTGGATGAAGTATGGGGTTTGGGCGTTCCAAGTTCTCTGACAGACCAAGGTCCCAACTATCCTTCATCCTTGTTCTAATTAAAAGGCACCACACTCCCTTGTGCTTGGGCAGACAATTCACATGACCTCCTAGCTCATTTGGCAGCACACGGGAAAAATCTGGCCTTGCAATCAGACTAAATGATGTGTTACCCTAAACTTAATCTCTACCATCCATCAAAATCCAGGGGCCTTGGCCTCAGCCCCTCAACAAGAGGCCCACAGTACCTGGGTAGGATTTCAGCCAGGGAATGAATGCAAAGCCCCTAATTCTCCATCCATCTCAGCTCTCTGTAAACAGTTAAAGACTGCAGCCAACAGCAAAAGAACTGCCAACCCAAATGAAAGCAGTGAGTCAGCAAAATAAAGACAGATGGCAACGGATTAACTGTAGCCCAGGCAGCAAGAAGCAGACTCTCCTTAGTTCTGACCAGATTGCCTCTCCTCAAATTCAGGCGGCCGAGTTCTCACGCAGAACTCCTCATGAGTTATGCTGGGGGTGGGAGAAGCCATTTATGCATACCGGATCTGTGTACCCCTAGAGGGGACACTCCTTTAGTCTGCAGTCTTCAGGTGGTTCAGGCGTGGAGTCAGGGACAGAGAGGAAGGCATGGATGAGGAGAAGACATTGATAAGGCTTTCCCCTCCTTGGCAATTCCATTTCTTCAGTCACAGGGCTTCAACAGGCTCTTTTGCAAGTATTCCACTGTTGCCCCCTAGCCATACTAAATGGACCACATAGTCCAGTTTCTAGAAACACCACCACCATTACTATGACTTTCCCTGTTTGTTTTTGCCCAGCACTTGTTCGGTGTGTTGAGTCAGTTCCAACTCATAGCAATTGTTATGCCTGAGCTCATGGTTGCAGCCACTGTGTCAATCCATCTCCTTGAGAGTCTTCCTCTTTTTCACTGACCCTAATTTACCAAATATAATGTCCTTCTCCAGGGACTGGTCCTTCCTGACAATGTGTTCAAAGTACATGCGGTGAAGTTTCAACATCCTTTTTTCTAAGGAGCATTCTGGCTGTACTTCTTCTAAGACAGATTTCTTTGTTCTTTTGGCCGTCCACAGTACTCTTCAATATTCTTTGCTAGGCCCATTAAGTCAAATGAATTGAATCTTCTTCAGTCTTCCTTAATGCTATTGAAAACAAGTATTTGCAAATATTGGTTCTGAAAAATTATATCATGTGGCTTCGTGAGCTATTTCTATTACCTAGGCCATATGTTTCCATCTTCTAATCCTTCTTTATTTCCAACTTCCTCATTAAAACACCAACAATTTTGATTACTTTCAGACTGCAAAATTTGGTGAAAATCTTCAATTTCTTCATCTTTGGCAATAGTGGGTTGTGTGTAAATGTGCATGATAGTCACATTAACTGGTTTCCCTTATAGACCTAGGGACAGTATCCTGTCACTGACAGTGTTGTAATTCAGTGTAGGCCTTTAAATGTCCTTTTTGACAATGATAAAAGATGGCAAAGTGTTGAAGCTGCCTGCATAGAATTGTTGAGATTGTATGTGAATTTTCTTTTTTTTCCCCCCCTCCCCGTGAATTTTCTTTATCCATGCAGACAATGCAGAATCTCTACCTTTGTGCTTCCTTGAAAATAGGAGATGTTAAATTGTTCAAATAAATAAATAAATAAATAAATAAATAAATAAATAAATAAATAAATAAATAAAAGAAAATAGGAGATGCTCACAAAAATTGGTTAAAGAAGGGGCCGGCCCCAATCCCAACTATGTGGACAGCCACCCCTCTCCCCAGAAGAATTTATTTCAGAGGACAGCACTGAAGCTACAGCTCAGGGAGAGAGACATTTCTGATCAGAGCACACGGGAGCAAATGAAGGGGAAGAAGAGAGTGGAGAATATCCTGGCCCACCAAGCCTCGAGGATGATATTCCCGCTCAGAGCAGCCAATTCACAGAGACAACCATATGCCTGGCCCCACTATGAGACATGACATCCGTCACTGATCCATAGCCCTACAGGGGACAACACTGGAGACACAATGTGGGAATTGCGCCCGATTTGACCACACCACACCAAGGCAAAACACTAAGGGCGTGCAACAGAACAGCAAGGGGAACAGAGCAAGGAAGTCCTGGGGGAGTACCAGAAATAGACTGGGGCCAGGATGTGGCACCCCACCAGTCTCAACTGGAAACACTCCTGAAGGCCAACAAACAGACATTTAACTAGCTACAGGCTTTTCTTTTCTTTTTTTGTCATTGTTTGTTGTTGTTGTCATTGTCCCCCCACAAAATCGTATTTATCTGTTTCGACCTGAAGGATGTAAAGGGGTTTGCCTTAGCATCAACTCTCAGAGCTGAGAAGCAGCTATGTGTAGGATATTCATCAGAGACTTTGAAAGGCAAATGGATATGTTTCTGCCACCTGAGACAAAGGATCGAAAAGTCAAAAGCTTAGCAGGGAAAAAAACTGCAATGGAAAATTCTTTGGAGGAATCGGCACTTTGAAAAGGTCCCACATTAGAAAATCATACAACAAAACAATAATAATATATGAATGATGAAGGGTTCATGAGGTAGGGGGGAGTGAGGAGGGAGGGAGAAAATGAGCAGCAGATATTAAGGGCTCAAGTAGAAGGCAAATGTTTTGAGAATGATGATGGCAACAAATGTACATATGTGCTTGACACAATGGATGGATGTGTGGATTGTGATAAGAATTGTATGAGCCCCCAATAAAATGATTTTTTAAAGAAAAAAAAAGAAAGAAAATAGGGCCTATTGGAGTGGGATCTTTTGTTTCAATGTTTGCTTGTTTTTTAATTCAATCAAGTAAGTAATCTATCAGTAATGTGTTGACCTATCACCTGGTCTACATAAACAAGTTCTTAAGATTCTCTTCAAATTGTCTTCTTCTCGTGGGCCTAAAATCTTTAATAGCTGAAGTCTCTTGGAAGGGTTCCTAATAGATACCAACTGTCCCTTTACAGTGAACAGCGCTACGATGAGGAGAATATTCTTAAGGATAATTCCGGGCGCTTGGGTAAAGTTGTGTGAAAGATATAATCAGAAGCAGCTGCTGGGGCTGTACAATCTGCTTTAGCGCAACCAACCCAATCACTTCCAGAAATCTGGTTCCGTGGTTTGGAGGCTTAGGGTCCTGGTTTCATGGAGCTTCTCAGTTAATTGTGACCTAAGACAGCGCTAATGTTTCCTTCTAGCTCTTTGCGTAGTGCCGGAGGTCTTAAAAACTTGCAAGTGGCCATCCAAAGTGCAACCATTGGTCTATTCACCTAGAGCAACAGAGCAAGGCGAGTGAGAAACAGGAGGAGGAAATGGATGTGTGGCTAAATGCCTCCACGAGCAACTGCTTCCTTGCCAGAGACCAGAACAGGGTAGTGCCTGACAGCCACTACTGAACATTTGAGCAAAGATTCTATAGAAGAAATCTGATCAAAAAAAGAGGGAACACAGCACAGAATTTCTAATTCACTGAGAATGCAAATATTCTGGAGCCACAGAGGTTGGACGAATCCCTGAAACTAATGCCCTGGGATAATCTTAAAACTTTAAAGTAAAAATATTCCTTAAAGTCTGCTTAAAACCAAACAACGGTTTAGCCTAACTAGTAAAAAATAGGTCTGCCTTGACCACTATCCTCGTTTAAGAACTATCTATATGGGATCAAAGTGACAGCAGTAACTCAGAAGATTAGATCGGAAGCTGAAGGGGCAGTGAGTTTATGTTCATGGAGGAGGGAAATCTCCGAAAAGAGCGTGGGAATGACTGCACAACTCCAGGATTATAGTCAGTGCTACTGCACACGTAGAAACAACATGAACTGAACTGGCATATGTTTTCTCTGTATGTTTTCAGCATCAACAGCAACAATAAAATACAGTATAAAAACCAAACAAGCAAAAGCATCGTTCTGGGTGATTCTTGCATACGGGCAGCGAGGGAGGGAGGAACAGTGGCAGAGGGGAAAAGCAATCAGGTATGGTGGAGTGTGGCATAGAAAAGGGATTAGTTCCTAAGATACCTACCTAATCTGCTACTGCTCAGTCTGCTGGGAATCATCATTAAGATTCTCTAGTCTGATATTTTCTAAGGTTACCTTGTGATTGTAAGACCTTCAAGGGAAAATATACATCACAAGTCCAACAACCAATTCAAAATCATCAGTGTCAGCAAGGTTGACCTCAGTATCAGTATTTACGCCCCCCCCAACCCCCTCATGATTTGGGGAGTTGCCTCAGAATTCAGGAGTATTGGCACTAGTAATCTCAGACGTCTGGCGAGGGCTGTCTCAATTGCGAGAGTTATTTTCAGAAGCCAAGTCAGTCATCAGTGAAATTGCGCATTCTGATATGAACGTTACCAGATATCACTGACAGTCAACGTGGAGTATTTCTGAAACACTTCATCCACCCCTCCTTCCTAGTCTGTTTGCCTTCTTTCCCCTCCTCCTCTCTTCTTTCAGTATGTAACCGATACTTATTGAGCGCCCACATAGTTTAAATATTGTGCCAGATCATGGGGTAGGAAGCTAAATGAGATGCAATCTCTGCCTTGGGGGTCACTGTAAATGCGGGGGAGATAGCATCTGTCCACCTGAGGGACTCGATATCAGTATCCTGGTCAGTTCAGCTGTAGACACCTTCCGTTAAACTCCTCATGGCCAGGAACTCTTTTGCTAATTGCTGCATCCCTAGTGCCTGGCACAGGGCCTAGAACACATTTGATGTCAGCAGAAGCACCTTAGAAAGATGTGGAGGTAGGGCTGCCTGGCAACATAAGCCCATTGCCCTTTCCCAGCAGCCCGGGGCCCATCTGGTTCTCTTTGAGCCACCTGTCTTGCTTTCTGCTCTATCTCAGGCAAGTGGCACTGAGAGGATGTTCTTTGGGCCCGACACCTCCTGGCGTCCCTTCCATTTCAGAATGCCTTCTTTTTCAACAGGGTTCTGTATTTTTAATGTCATGATCTCTCCTTCGGAGAGGAATCCAGATGAAGGAAGGAAGGAAGGGAGACTATGTTTCCCAGGAAGGAAACCCACAGTGAGGAGGAGCACTCGCGCTCACCAGTCTCATTTTTGTCTCTAGAAATAGTGCTCGATCAGACTGCAGCTTCGGGTTGGAGAGAGGGCTGAGCAGTGGGCAGGAGCGGGTGGTGTGCCTTGAGTTTTGGTATGCTTCACTTTCAGTTCGGCCTGTGCTCTGCTTTCCTTGGAGCTGACTTCTAACCCACAAGTTTCCAGAAGAAAAACCTAGAGCAGCCAATGCCTGGGTGTTGCCAATTTCATAAACTACAGCTTCAGTTCACATTCTCGAAACACCTCCTGGGCGCAAGTAATAAAAAACGACAGGGCCAATGGGGGATGAGAGGAGGGAGTTGAGGAGAAACATGAATAGAGGGGAAAGGTGTTTCTGATTAGAGTGGAAATAAGAGTGGAAATGTGGGCTGAGCCCCCTGCCTGCCCCCTAACTTCAGAAGAGCCACTGCACAGGGGAGTTAAATGGGAACGCCTTGGGGCACTTTATGTAGCTCCTTTCACTCCAGGTAGTCTCAGCTCTGGAGCTCTGGTAGCCCAATGGTTAAGTGCTCGGTTGCTAAGCAAAAAGCAGTTTAAATCCACCCGGTGATCTATTCCTATAAAGATGACCGCCCAAGAACCTCATGGGGGTAGTTCTACTATGGTCTAGAGCTGCGGTTCTCAACTTTTGGGCTGCGACCCCCTTGGGGGTCATCCAATTCATAACAGTAGCACACTGACAGTGATGAAGTAGCCACAAAAATAATTAGATGATTCCGGGGTCACCACACATGAGGAACTGTATGAACGGGTCGCGGTATTAGGAAGGTTGAGAACTATTGTTCTAGGGAGACGCAATGGATCAGCATCCATTCAATGGCATTAACAACAGCAGTCCAAGCTAACTCTTGGCCTTGTCCCTTTGGGGGCTGAACATCTGTTATGGACTGAATTGTGTCCCTGCAACTCCCACAAGTATGCACTGTAAATCCTTCATGTGATTCTAATCCCCACTGGGGAATGGGTTTTCTTTGTTACCTTACCAAAGCTGTAGCAGTGTGAAGTGTGGTTTAAACCGATCACTTTTGAACTATTATAAACAGCAGACAAGGACAGAGGAGCAAGCAGAAATGAAATGAGGGAAGCTGATCATCAAGGAGTCAAGGAGTAAGGACCTTCTCCCGGAGCCTTCCCCTGGAGGCGGCATCCTGAATTCAGATTTCTAACTTCCAAAGCCACAACCATCAAGTGGATTCGGCTCATAGTGACCCTACAGCACAGAACAGAACTGCCCCTGTGGGATTCCTGAGCCGGCATCTTTGCCATATCATTCTCCTGGTGGTTTTAAACCACCAACCTTTGGGTTAGCAGCTGACTGCTTTAACCAGCAAGTCATCAGGGCTTCTTTCCAGCCTCCCAACTGTGAGACAATACATCTCTGTTCATGAAAGCCACCCACTTGTGGTATTGCTGTTAGAGCAGCACTAGAGATGGAGACGACACCCTCGAAGGCCCATGCTGGAGTGAGGGCCACAACTGGCCTGGGCAAGAAACAGAATTTCTAAGCTGACCACTGCCATTACACATTTGAAGGGGGTTGAGTCTTTATATATATATATTTAAATAATATATTTATATTATATATGAAAAGAAATCCTACCAGGGGTAATTTCCCTCCCGCCTTCTTTTTAAAGACTCCAAACCACAAACAGCAGACTGTGGTGGAAGCACCTTTGTTGGAGCTGCCCGCCAGTTCACGGCTGCTATCTCCACTGAAATCTTCATTTGAGTCCTTTCTGTGATGCCAAGTACCTTGTTAGGTACTTGAAGGTACCATTATGAAGTAGACACGGTCCCTACCCTCAAGGAATTTACAGTCTAATGTGGGAGAGAGAGACAAGCAGTTGGCTAATTATACTATGGAATGATGAGTGCTGGAAGTTGTTGGGGGAGGACCGAGGATGAGCACTTAAATCATTCTGGAGGGTCAGGGAAGGCTTCCTGAAAGACATGATGCATAAACCAAAGAATGAGTGGGAGTCAGCCAAGTGAATGGGAAAGAATATTCCAGGCAGATGGGTTTTGCAGGATTAAGGCTTCCAGTTTAAAAAATATAAAATAGAACATCACATAAAAAAGGAAAGTTAATCACTATAAGCAAAAGCTTGGTTCTTGGGAAAGACAATGCAAACAGGCAAACTTAGCAAATGTTCTAGAAATAAATACATAAAGCTCTCAATAGTAAAGTGAGAGGGAGTGGGAGAGGAGAGCTAGAGAGAGAGAGAGAGAGAGAGAGAGAGAGAGAGAGAGAGAGAGAGAGAGAGAGAGAGAGAGAGAGAGCTACACTCAGAAGACGTTAAAAAGTATAGAACAATATTACATATTCTTAGTAACTGATGAATTACATACATTCAGTAAGAATTGGCATTTAGATTAATGTTTATTCCAATCAATTTAGAAATCTAGATGAAATTGGATACTTTTCCAACTCTAAACCCATACACATCACATGAATTCTGCCTCATAGTCACACCACAGGACAGGGTAGGACCACCCCTTTGGGTTCAGAGGCTATGTGGGCACGAACTGCCTCATCTTTCTCATACAGAGCAGCTGATGGGCTCAAACTGCCCGCCTTTCAGTTCAGGCTGAGTACTTAACCACTGCACCACCAGGATACAATTTTCTAGGGGAATGCAAATGACCAAAATTCAGCTCAAGAATAATGTGAAAATCTTACAGGCCCAATAAACTAGAGAACAAGCTGAATTAGAACCAAAGATACATATACATCAGCCCTTTAACACACACACACACACACACACACACACACACACACACGTTTTAAAGGTACAATGTACAAAACACTTCTAATTTAATTTCCAAAACTATCATCACACCAATACTAAGTTATGCAAGGACGGAGAAAGAACACTATGCTCAAACCAAACTCACTGTCATAGAGTCCCTGTGGGTTTCTGAGACTGTAACTGTTTATGGGAATAGAAAGCCCAGTGTTTCTCCCTCGGAGCTGCTAGTGGTTTCGAACTGCTGACCATGCGGATGCAACCCAATCATAACCACACCACCACCAGGACTCCTATAACACTATACCCTAAATAAATCATCAGCAACTCAAATCCTGTGCTTAAAGAAAATAAAACAACTAATTAGAGTTTATCCCAGAAATGTAAGGCTGGGTCACCACTAGAAAATATAGGAGTGTCATTCATTATATTTGCATCTAAGAGAGAGAAACACCAAAAGATCATGTCAATAAATACAACAAAAACACTTGATATAAAACTTAATTTCCATTTGCTCTTAGAAAGCTCTAAGAAATTTGAAAATAAAAGGAAATGAACTTGCTGAAAAGTCTCTACTAGAAATTTACAGAAAATCTCAAGTAACATAGCAACATGGTTTAGAAGAGTCTGTAACACTAGACAGATGGTAGAGGGTTGGATCCCTTTTCTTTGACATACTAGCTGTGTGACCTTGGACAAGTTACTTAGTTTGTATGGGCATCTGTTTCGCCATCTGTAAAATGGAAATAATAATAACTATTTCATAACAGTTATGCCCTGACATGGAGTCAATGCTGCTTATGATTATAGCGACGCCCTCTGGAATTCTGAGACTGTAACTGTTGACGGGAGCAAAAAGTCCAGGCTTTCTCATCAGAGCTGCTGGTGGTTTCAAACTGCTGACCATGCGGATCACAGCCTAGCACGCAAGCACTACACCACCAGGGCTCCATTTATAGAATACTAAACCATTTTGTAAAGTGTTCATAATGGTACTTGGTCCATTGCAAATAAAGCAGTGCGTATGTGTTAGCTTACAAAATGCTAAAACACAAGTCGTTTTCCTTTAAAGTCTGGAGCAAGATGGCGCCTAGTACAATTGCTACTCTACTGTTCAGCATGTCCTTGGTGGTACTGGCCAATGCACTGAAACATGAAAAAGAATGAGTAACACCAGAAAGGAAGAAGGAAACGGTTTAGGTTTGCGGTAATATAACGTCATCAAGAAGGAAGTCTCCCTCTGTTCAGAGAAGAAATAAGAAGAAAACACTGTATACACTCAGACATCTTCTGCACGGTCCTTGACATTTCTTTCCTATCATTATTTATCATTATTTCCTTCTAGACATTTCTACTAAGATGCCTCACCCAGATGAAACAAGTATTTTCACTCTAATGAAGCCACTTTCTTCCATGTTCCTTTAGACTCCCATTTTTCTGCCGGTGACTACTTCCCAATTCACCTGGTTGTAAACCTCTGGAACCCTCTTAGACTCTTCCTGTTTTTGGTCTCCCATATGCCATGACTTGTTCTGTCCGATGAAAGTTTCTTCCAAAGTAGTTTTTCAATTCTCACTCCTATATTTCCATTCCAGGACGCTACCAATCATCCCTAAAACAAGAGAGATCCTTCCATCCCTCTCCGAGGCATCCATTGCACCATAGGTCGGTCTTACTTTCAGTGTCTCGAATGGTCTGTTCTCTTCCTGAGTCTCTCCAATCTCCAATTTTCTTTTTTAAATCATTGTATTGGGGGCTTATACAACTCTTATCACAATCCATACATACATCAACTGTGTAAAACACATTTGTACATTCATTGCCCTCATCATTCTCAAAATATTTGCTCTCCACTTAAGCCCCTGGCATCAGCTCCTCATTTGTTCCCCCCTCCTCTCTCCCTGCTCCCTCATGAACCCTTGATAATTTATAAATTATTATTTTGTCATATCTTTCCCTGTCCAACATCTCCCTTCACCCCCTTTTCTGTTTTCCGTTCCCCTGGGAGGAGGTTATATGTAATTGGTTCTCCCTTTCTACCCTACACTCCCTCCACCCTCCTGGTATATCCACTCTCACTCGTGTTCCTGAAGGGATCATCTGTCCTGTATTCTCTGTGTTTCCAGTTCCTGTCTGTACCAGTATATATCCTCTGGTCTAGCTGGATTTGTAAGGTAGAATTGGGATCATGATATTGTGTCGGGGGGAGCATTTAGGAACTAGAGAAAAGTTGTATGTTTCATCGTTGCTACACTGCACCCTGACTGGCTTGTCTCTTCCCCAAGACCCTTCTGTAAGGGGATGTCCAGTTGTCTACAGATGGGTTTTGGGTCCTCACTCCACACTCCCCCTCATTCACAATGATATGATTTTTTGTTCTTTGATGCCTGATACTTGATCCCTTCGACACCTCATGATCACACAGACTGGTGTGTTTCTTCCATGTGGACTTTGTTGCTTCTGAGCTAGATGGCTGCTTTTTTACCTTCAAGTCTTTAAGACCCTAGACACTATATCTTTTGATAGCCGGGCTCCATCAGCTGTCTTCACCACATTTGCTTATTCACCCGCTTTGTCTTCAGTGATTGTGTCTGGGAGGTGAGCATAATGGAATGCCAGTTTAATAGAATAAAGTATTCTTGCATTGAGGGAGTACTTGAGTGGGGGCCCAATGTCCTTCTGCTACCTTAATACTAAACCTATAAATATATGTTCATAGATCTATTTCCCCATCCTCATATATAATTACATTTACATATATACATGCCTTTATTTAGACCTCTATAAATGCCCTTTGCCTCCCACCTCTTTCCTCTATGTCCGTTGACTTTCCTCTTGTCCCACTATCATGCTCAGCCTTCATTTGGGTTTCAGTAATTCCTCTTGGTTACATTACCCTTGGTCACACCCTACCAGGCCTCGTAAACCCTCCTCACCACCGATTTGGATCACTTGTTCCCTTGTCCCTGGGTTTGTTAACACCACTTCCTTTCCCCCTACCTTTCCCTCTCCCAAGTCCCCCTGGAACTGTTGGTCCCATTGTTTTCTCCTCCAGTCTGTTCATCCAGCCTATTTTATTTAGAAAGACTTGCGGAGATAATAACATGAACAAAAACAAGACAGAGCAAAACCAAGCAACAAAAGAAGACAAAACAACAATAACAACAAAAAACTAATGAGACACACACACACACACACAAAAAAAAAACCCAACACAACAACAAAGAAAAGCTTGTAGTTAGTTCAAGGACTATTTGTTGGCCTTTAGGAGTGTTTTATGGTAGAGTCTGATGGGGTGCCAAGCCCTGGCCCCAAAGTCTGGTTTTGGTATGCCCTGGGAACTTCGTTGCTGTTTCCCTTGCTGTTCTGTTGCATGCCTTTAGTGTTTTGCCTCAGTGGGGTGTGGTCAGATAGGGCACAATTCCCACACTGTGTCTCCAGGGTTGTCCCCTGTAGGGCTCTGGGTCAGTGAGGGATGCCATGTCTCATAGTGGGGCCGACTATATGGTCGTCTTTGTGGATTGGCACCTCTGAGCGGGAATATCGTCCTCAAGGCTTGGTGGGCCAGGATGTCCTCCACTCTCTCCTCTTTCCCTTCATTTGCTCCCGTGTGCTCTGATCAGACAAGTCCCTCTCCCTGAGCTGCAGCTTCAATGCTGTCCTCTGAAATAAATTCTTCATGGGGGAGGGGCAGGTGTCCACATAATTAGGATTGGGGCCGGCCCCTCAGACCTCTCCACTGGTTCCCTACTCTATGTCCACATGTTGCATTCACACCTTGGAGCACTGGGTTGACCTCGTCCCTCTTTCCCTGTGGAGATATAACAATACCCTCCCCTTGGGTGGGTTAATGCCCTGTTCCCCCGCTACCCATTTCCCTTATTTCTTCTTCCTTTCCCCCCATTCTTTTTAGTTGGCTACTTTGTATCCCTGGATTTGGTCTGGCCCTGGATTTGGTCCTCACCCCAGGAATAAACGTATACAGTAGCTTTTTCACTATGCCCCTTTAGCATTTTTTCTTAAGCTTACCTCAGCAGACTCGTGTTGGACTTACCCTTTTGTGCTTGGCTTACTTTGCTTAGCATGATGTCTTCCAGTTCTTCCTATGTGGCGATGTTCCTCGATGCTCTCCCTGATGCTTTTTTTTTCTATGCATAGTACTCCATTGTATGTATGTACCACAACTTTTTAATTTGGGTTGTTTCCAACTCCTTGCAATTGTGAACTATGCCGCGATGAACATTGGAGCACAGATGTCTGTCCGTTGTTTACTTCTTGCCTCTTCGAGTATATGCCCAGTAGGGGAATTGCTGGGTCCTATGGTAGCTCTATTTCCATCTGTTTTAGATCTCGCCAGCTCGATTTCCAGAGTGGCTGTACATACCTACAGGTCAACCAGCAGGGGATGAGAGTTCCTGTCTCCCACAGACCCTCCAACACTTGTTGCTTTCTGGTTTTTTGAATTGGGCTATCTTTGAGGGTGTTAGGTGGTATCTCATTGTTGTTTTAATTTGCATTTCTCTTAGGGCTCAAGATTTGGAACGTTTCCTCAGATGTTTATTGGCCATTCGGATTTCTACCCCAGTGAAACTTCTGTTCAGGTGCTTTGCCCACTTCCTCAGTGGGCAATTCCTTTTTTTTTTCTTTTTAGAAGCTAGCAGAGTATTGTAGATTTTAGTAATAAGGCCTTTATCTGATGTGTCATTGCTAAAGATGTTTTCCCAGTCCGTGGATTCTCTTATTACACTCCTGGTGAATTATTGTGATGTGCACAGGTGTTTTATCTTCAGTATATCCCATTTGTCGATTTGTGCCTCCTCTGTGTTTGTGTCCTTCCCTATTTCTGATAGCCTGTGTATTCCCTGCGTCAAAGTTCTCGTGTTGGTCCCAATTCCCTCATTGATGGCCCTAATAGTTTGGGGTTTTACTTCAAGGTCTGTGATCCACCTTGAGTTTATTCTTGTGCATGGAGTGAGATAAGGGTCTTGTTTCATTTTTCTACAGGTAGATATCCATTTTTCCCAGCACCACTTTTTGAAGAGGGCATCGGCTTCACATTGGATATTTTCGGAGCCCTTATCAAAGATCAGTTGTCTGTATGTTGATGGTTTTATTTCTGGGTTTTCAGTTCTTTTCCATTGGTCAGAGTATCTGTCACTGTACCAATACCATGTGGTTTTGACCACTGTGGCTATAAAGTATGTGCTGAAGTCAGGTAAAGCAAACCCTTCCACTCTGTCCTTCTTCTTGAGGAGTTCTCTGCTAATTCAGGGCTTCTTCCCTCTCCATATGAAGACAAATATCCGATTTTCAATGGTCAGCTGAAATAGTTCCTAAACAATGCCATTTTCTGAATACTGAACGATGTATCGGGTACTATTTCACTTAATCTTCTCAGCAACCTTATGAGATAGGTATTTATTAATTTTTACCTTGAACCGGTGGACCAGGTTTAGCGATTAGCTCAAGGTTCATAGTACTAGTAATGGTGATTCTGGAATTCAAAGCCATGGTTATTGCTCAACCTCAGAATGGGCGCTCCTTACCATCCCTCTGCTTGGACTCTTGGAGACACCTCTCTTGGTTTCTCCCTTCATTCTGAATTGGCTGCTATATATTGTTGTCTAGCATATATACCTTTACCTTCCAGCAAAGCCATACGCTCCTGGCGCTCAGAGTCTACAGCTCGTCTGTGTTCTCTGTGCTCTCACAGAGCCAGAGTCACAATGAGTAATTGAGAAAGGTTGCTCAACTATAGCTACAAATATCAGAATTGGGCCTCATCAGCCAGGCTTCAAGAAAGAAAGCCTAACGTGTATAAGTCCCCAATAAAATGACAAAAAAGATGCCAAAAAGAAAGAAGGCTTCAGTAGCTCAAGGGTGGACCACCAGTCCATCTCTATTCAAAGGCCTGTGTTTTAGTTCCAGGAAGGGAAGGGAGAAGTAGGGTTACGAGATTTCCCAAGATCACCTCCCCGCCGTGCCACCCCTTGATGATCGGGCTTCTCTGTGTTTAACTTCGGTCAATGTTCCAGGACGAACCTTCCCTTTAAATAAGGACTAGATCAGGCCAGGTTTTGTTAGCATGTGAAAATGGAGCCAAACCTGCCCATTTGCAATTGTGCAAAAATCCAAACTCCTAGGAGTCTTCCAACAGTGATCCATTGCGGGGGGGTGGGGGGGCAGAAGTAACCATCCTACCTACCTACCTCACAAGGTCACTTGTCAGAACCAACTGAGGTCCCTTTGGAAAAGAGCAATGACAAGTAGTTCGCTTTTGGAGCCTGAAGTAGAACAGAAAGAGGAGCCCTTTGATAATGTCAAGGTCTTGGTCAGGAGAAATCCTTGGACTCACCATTTCCCAGAGATAGAAAGACTTGCTTTTGGGCAATCCTTGGGAAAGGTCACTTAATTGGAGACCTCTTCTGCTACAGATGAGTTTGTCCTTGAGTTCCTTTCCTTTTCCAATTACACGTATTCAGCTTGTTCTCAATACTCTGGGGCTTTGAAAGATAAGTCAGCTTTCTTCCCCCCCCCCCTTGTTGTTTGAAGAGACAGCTGGCGGCTTACAGTTAGATTTCAAACCTATCTTCAAGGTCAAGAGTAAGTAGTGTGGGGGAACGCACACTCAGAGACTGATGTCCTCTGTGGATGATCTAGGAATGCTAGCAGATAAGCATTAATGGCTGTAAATAGGGGGTGTTTCTTGTCTTCCCCCAGAGAGGCACATTCCCCTCAACCCAAGGACTGGAAGAGCCGAGACAGTTTAGGAATCTAGGTTGGAAGACAGAGGTTAGAGTAAAAGAAATGGTTTTTGCACGAGAAGGTTTTGATTAAAAAGATTTAGATTCTAACTGTGAAAGATGATGGGAGAATGGAGGAAGCCAGGGGAGAGTGAGCTCAGCTTGGTTAGAGAAGAAGAGAGTGCTGACTGACTGCTCAGGGATCTTGGCCAAAGGGGCCTCTGATCACGAATGGGCTGGACGTGCAGAGATTGCCAAAGGCATTCGAACCAAGGAAGTGAGCAAAATGTATCTCCTAAATTGGCCTCAACTGGACATAGCTTACTTGGGGGTCGATTTGGTGTGTTGGGAATACATAATGAATGATATAACCTCCTTATAGTTTGAACCTAGGTGGCTGCTGGCCTCAGGAGTGGAGACAGCTTGAGAAGCAAAGCCACAGAGCGCACCCTTAGGCCTCCAGAAAAGAGCAGTGGATAAGAAACCCTTGCGGCACAGGAGGTTAAGCACTGGGTGGCCAACGGAAAGGCTGACAGTTCCCAACCCATCAGCCCCTCTGTGGCAGTCAGCTTCTGTAAAGATGGAAGCTTTGGAAAGCTTATGGGGGAAGTTCTACTCCATCCTATAGGGTCACAATGAGTTGTATGTAGTCAGCTTGGTGGCAATGAGCTTGGGTGGGGGTTGGGCCACTGGCTCCTCTGTCTGCATTGCAAGAGTGTACCCAGCAGACGTGGTGGCTGGCTGTGAGGCTAACCATTGTGCCCTATCCCACGGCCTCTGGGGTCACCAGCCTTCACACACCATCTTCCACTAATCCCCTTTTGGTTTCAGAATCCTGGCCCTGCTAAGCTGCTGCAAGGAGCTGTGGGAGCATTATGGGGGTAGATGTTTGTGAGTGTGGGAAGGTGGTTTCTAGAGGGGCCCCAGCCTCAGACCTCTGTGCCTGCAGGCTTTGGAGGATGCCTGTACCCATGAACTTTGCTCATCTGTGACTGCTGGAAGGAGACAGAGGAGTGTAGGCCCCTGCTGGTCTGTCCCACACTCCCCTTGATGAGAGGCAGTGAAGCAAGGCAATTGCCTGACCTTCATGGGATAGAAAGGGCTCCTCTTTGCCTGAAAGGAACATCTAAGGATGTGCTCACTGTTTGATTTTTCCTAGAGCAATAATTTCTCTGGCTGGCGAACGAGGGTGAATTTGTCTTCACAAAAGAATTGTGTTATACCCATAAGCCCTGCAGCCCCTCTATGCATTTCCATGGCTGGGAAAACAAGAACAACAACAACAAAACAACCAACTTGCATTCAGGAGAAGAACCCCCAAACATCTGCTTGGGGAACGAACTCACAATAACAACTTTGTTTCACTCAAAGAAAATGGTGTTGTGTCAGGAAAATGAGATACAGTTTAGGGTAGTTCTTTGTGGGTCACCCAACATGCCACTGAAATCCAGAGATTTCTGAAGGAGGATAAACACACACACACACACACACACACACACACACACACACACAGCAAGGCTGACAGCTTAACGGTGTGATTTTAAGGATACCAAGTGGAGACTTCATTCCTCCTGCCCCCAAGCCCTTTAGAATTCTGCCCTTTAGAAATCTATCCCTA
Organism: Tenrec ecaudatus; assembly: GCF_050624435.1. Taxonomy (NCBI): domain Eukaryota; kingdom Metazoa; phylum Chordata; class Mammalia; order Afrosoricida; family Tenrecidae; genus Tenrec; species Tenrec ecaudatus. The sequence continues at coordinate 149,843,372 of NC_134548.1, forward strand.
TGGATTTGAAATACTTTCCAAGTCTTCTGGCATCCCTTGTAAAGAGTTGACTCTCAGAGGGCTCTCACGTTCATCCAGGGCAGTTGATAACATCTGTCTCGTTAAAGAGGTTCAAAATCCTTGGGATGGGAAAGAATAAGGATTTCTGAGTGATAACACAGAGGCGTGGAGCATGAAAGGGGAAGCGGGAGGGTCCCAAAGGCTGGGACTGGCTTAGTACTTAGTGCACAGGGGGCCCTTTTGTAAATATTTACTGGAAGAATGAAACCAGTGTCCATGAACCAAAATCCTTGCCCGGTTTATGAGTTTCCAGAAAAAAAGTTCTCAGGATGTTTTGCTCCAGGAAGCAGTGGAGTGTGAGTACATTTTAAACAGGCCATCTATCCAAAAGTGACCTCCCGAAGTCTTGATACCCAAAGGAGATAAGCACCCACTCTTGGATAGGTCATTTGTGTGAGAACTCATGCCCCAGTAATGTTCGATAAACAGGAAATTGCTTTATCAAGATGGGGAGCAGATGGCCAGTGGGCCTCCCCTTAGGGGTCCTACTTGAAACCCCTCTAGTACTCCTCTCCTTTCCCCTCTGTGCCTGCTCCCTTCACAGTCTACTCTCTCATCCCCTTCATGCTCTTCTCAGCCTGCAAGTCATCCCCCACTTGCTCCTTCCCACCTTCTCAAACAACCACAAGGCCAAGGTCTGTCTGAGGCCCCAAGTGCTGGACCGATTGCTCTCCTGACACGTGAAGTGTTTTTTAGCAGACAAGCTGCTTTGTTGTATGGTCTTCACACAAAAAAGAAACCAATCTAGAGCCCAATAGTCCGCCTCTTCTCATGTGTCAGTTTATACTGACTGGGTGTATATGTGTGTCTCAAATGATCGCACGATGCCCAAAGCACCTCTCGTGCCCGTGGGAGCTCTAGATTTGGCCTCTCTACAGGATACAGCTTGACTGTGTGCTGAGGACATCCTTAGTGGCGCAGTAGTTAAGTGTTTGGCTGCTAACCAAAAGGTTGGTGGTTGGAACCCACCTAGTGGCCCCAAGGAAGGAAAGATCTAGTGATCTGCTCCCATGAAGATTACCAACCCAAATCAAACTCACTGTCATTGAGTCAATGCTGACTTATAGTACACCCCTGTGGGTTTCTGAGATTGTAACTGTTGATGGTAGTAGAAAGCCCAGTCTTGCTCCTGAGGAGCTGCTGGTGGTTTCTAAATGCTGACCACGAGGATCATAGCCCAATGTGTAACCACTGCACCACAGCTTAGAAAATGTTCGAGGCAGTTCTACCATGTCACTAGGGTTGCTATGAGCCAACCCCTAGTGACATGGTGCTATGAGACAGCAGCAAGCATTTCTGGCATTGCAGCGGACGAGCTTGAGTATTTTTCCAGATTTTAATTAAGCCTTGTGGGGTAAGAGTGACATAGATGCAACCAAGTAGTTAGTTCTACCAGACTCAGAAACGAGATGAACTGGAGGCTTGTTGGCCAGGTGACTCCAGTTGGATGGGTAGTTGCTACTCTTTTACTCTCTACTGATGGGTCAGTGAGTGATTCGACTGGTGTCATTCGGAGGCACTCGGGGGTCCTTCTAAAACATTTTGCTTCCTGTGGGCAACAGAGATGTATCTATGGAAACCAAAGCCGGTGGCAACGGCTTCCAACTTGCTGGATCATCTCTCACAGGTGGTGGTGGTGGAAACTGCAGTGACCAGTAGAGACTGTTCCCTGGCCCCCTTCCTCAGTGGCAGCCAGGTCACATGCCATCTTGCCATGTCCAAGATGTGCCTCTGATGGCCAACCCTAATAAGGCTGGTTATTTCCATTCTGTAGTTATTCAGGCAATTGCACTCTTTTCTCCAGCCCCTCTCCTTTGAGTCAGGAGGTAGGATCCTAGTCTGGCTGACTTCATAACAATCTCATTTGCCAGCAAATCTCTCATCAGAGGAGCAGAGGCAATCTCACTGCCATCGAGTCTGTCTGGATTCACGGTGACCCTTAGGACAGGATAGAATCGTTCCTGTGAGTTTCCGAGACTGTAACTGTTTGCAGGAACGGAAAGCTGCTTCTTTCTCCTGAGGAGCAGCTGGTGATTTCACACTGCCAACTTTGCAGTTAACAAACAGTGCGTAACCACTACGCCTTAGGGACTCCAGCAATAGTGGAGTTAGAATGCAGAAATGCGATAGAGTCGTGACAAATCATCTGAAGGATTCCAGTAACTTCTAGCTAGGTGACTTCTAACAGCTCTGTCACCAACAGGGTGAGTAGTGCTGGCCAACTTAGTGAAACTCTTTGTGCCTCAAGTGTATACATCTAGAAAAAGATGAATTGCTCCTGTCTCAGGAGCAATAAAGAAGACAGTAGAAATGTTAATGCCTTTGGATTATGGTGCTGGTAAAGAATATTGAATAGGGTGAGCATGACGGTGGGGAAGGAAGAAGGTAAAAGGAAGCAGAGGAATGAGCTAGAAAGCAAAGCTATGGATAGAGGCATAAACATAGGTGTGATTATATGTAAACACATGAATTCATAAAAATAGAGGTATTGGCCTAGGTACATATATTTGTATGGTAATACACTGAGGTAGTGGACAGACTTCAGGCTTCTGCTCTTACCCTCTCTCAAGGCAGGAACACGATGTTCTAACAAACTGGCATCCTGTGATGCTCACCGCACAATCGCTGAAGACAAAATGGGTGCATAAGCAGATGTGGTGAAGGAAGCAGATGGTGACCGGCTACCAAAAGACATAGCATCTGGGGTCTTAAAGGCTGGAAGCTAAACAAGTGGCCCTCTAGCTGAGAAGCAACAAGCCAACATGGAAGAAGCGCACCAGCCTGTGTGATTATGAGGTATTATTGGGACCAGGCAACAGGCATCAGAAGACCCAAAACAAACAAACAAAAACCTATAGTGTTGCAAGCAAGGAGGGTCAGAATAGAGACCCCAAACCCATCTGTAGACAATGGGACATCCCCTCACGGAAGGGTCACAAAAAAGGGATGAGTCAACCAGGGTGCAGTAAAGACTGATGAAACACACAATATTCCTCTGGTTCCTTGATGCTTTCTCATCCCCACCCCCCACTATCATGACCCCAGTCCTGCCTTTCACTATGGGCTAGATTGAAGCAAGTGCATAGGTACAGATAAAAGATAAGAGAATCATACGTAATTCAGCAACAGGTATGGGAGTAGCGATACCAGAAGGGTAGGGGGAAGGTGGGGAGAGGCTGGAAGGAAGGGGGAACCGATCACAATGATTGACACATAACCACACACACACCCCCCTCCAGGGGGACAAACAACAGAAACCATGGGGGAAGGGACACAGCAGTTGGTTTAAGATATAAAAATAATAATAATTTATAATTTATCAAGGGGCCATGAGGATGGGGAGCGGAGGGAGGGAAAAAAGAGGAGCGGGACCACCACCACCACCACCACCACACAAAAAAAAAGAAAAAAGAGGAGCTGATACCAAGCTGGTAGAAAGTAAATGTCTAGAAAATAATGATGGCAACATATGTACAAATATGCTTTATAAAATTGATGTATGGATTCTTATAAGAACTGTAAGAGCCCCCAATAAAATGATCTTCTAATAAAAATACTTTTGAAAGAATGGGGAAAAAAGAATATTGAATAGATTATGGGCCATCAGAAGAATAAATAAATCTGTCTTGGAAGAAGTAAAGCCAGAATGCTCCTTCGAAGTGAGGACGGTGACACTTTGTCTCGTGTCCTTTGGACATGTGATCAGAAGAGACCAGTCCCGGAGAAGCACATCCTGCTGGGTAAAGTGGGAGGTCATTCAAAAAGAGGAAGCTCCTCAATGGGATGGAGGGACACAGTGGCTGCAGCAATGGGCTCCGACACAGGAACAATTATGAGGAGGGTGTGGGACCGGGCAGTGTAGTGTTCTGTTGTGCAGAGGGTCGCTAGGAGTCGAAGGCACCTAACACCACCACCTCAGGAGGTCATAGTAGGATTATGTATGCAGATATGACATATTGAATGCATTGAATCTAGTATCAGGCACATAGTGTTTGTTTTCCAAGAGGAAGGGAACCGCTCCAAGTACAAAAAAAGAAAAAAGATCCAAATAGTGGATTTCCTGAAAGACCCAACAAGAGTCGGAATTGATTGCCTTGTGAGATCATGGAGGCCTAGCCCCAGAGCCATCGTGATGTTTGTAGCTGCTACCTGCCGCTGTGGTGTGTCCATGACACCTAGGAAAGTGGGCGTGTCTCTCAGATGGCAGGCTTGCTGAGAATAAAGAAGAAGCCCACGCCTCTTCCTGGGCCACAGGGCTTAGCTCCCACATTCCTGGACTGGCAGGCTCCGAGCCCTTGTGGCATCCTTTCCTCTCCTCACCACCTGGCTACCGTCCAGTTATATCGCAAAGACCAGAAGCAGTACTACCCTTCCTACTCTCTCTCTCCTTCCCTCGTTTCCTTGTTCCTTCCTCCTTTCTATCCGTTCACTTTAAAAGAACAGATGACGTTCTTCAAAGGTTGGGGACCTGCCTCTAGCACCGGGACACTTTGACAAGGTACGTCAATGCTTCCTGCCACAATATGCCAATGGCGTCTTCTGCCCTTGGGGGGTCCCTCCAAAGACATCAGGACCAGGCTACCTACTCTTCTCAGTCCTTTCTAGAGGATGATTAGGACACAGAACTTGATCCTCTTTGGGGTCAGTACGTGGCTTCATGGGCTGTGGGCATGCAGCCCCCTTTTCTCCCCAAGGCTAGCGCTTGAAACATTGTAATCAGGACTCCTGAGATTGCTTCTAGTTGAGGTTCAACCCCACAGATCATAAAACAAAGTCCTTTCTTAGACATTCAAGTCCATATCAGGAATGATAATAGGATGGCTGCTTCCCAAGGTTTGCAAGCTGTGCAGCATTTCGCTGCCAAACACTTAAAGGACTCCAGTCCTGCTCCGCTAATTGTGCCAAGGCTTTCATTTCTCAGGCGATTGCCGTTCAATCCCAGATCTGGTTTCCCCAGTCACATTTTTCCAATCAGTGCTTTCCCCATGCAGGAAGGAGGCCTATGGCCCAGGGTGGGGGCTGAAGGGGCCGAGGTGCTGCTGCACAGGGAGGGCCTTCTCCATCAAAGCTGCACAGGCTTTGGGAACGTGGCTCCTACGATTGCAACAAGAGGCAGTCATCTTTGGTGGGGAGGGCCGTGGCGGAAGCTCCTAGGGGAGTTTGGGGCTCTGTCCTTGGACTTCAGTATTTCTCTGGCACCTAGCCTTCTCAGTTGGGTCCCAGGCCTGGAACCAGCCCTGGGAGAGCAGCTTGCAGCCTTCTGCCCAGCTCTGCGACTGGAATCCCATCTGGTTTTCTCCAATGGCTTATAGCAGCACTTCCCCCAGTGTAGTAGAGAAACCCACAGCCATTCTTTTGACCAGGCCACTTGGGCCAGCTCAGGCAGTTCCTTTCTACCCAGATGCCCTACCAAGCCCAATATGATCAAAACCATCCCCAACCTCCCAGACACTCATCGGGAAGACAGTGTGAAATAAGGAGGCAGAGCCGCACGTGATCAGAGGGGACAATCGCCAGGAAGGCTGGTGGAGGGAAGCACATCAAGCTGGCAACACGACGGTGGGCACCGGCCGTCATGAACTGATCTCTGTGGAGCCAATGTTCAGCATTACAGATGCTGCCGTGTCCTCTGTCAAACGCACCGACTTGCACCAATAGCACCCGGGCTGGGCAGGGCTGCTCTGATCAGGGCTTTTAGTGAACCTACCAACCACACCCCCAAAGACAACAGGGGTGCTGTTAGGTGTCATGGGGTTGGTTCCGACTCATAATCCTGATGAGCAACAGAGAGAAACCCCAGCTGCGGCTGTGCCGTCTTCCTGTTTGCTGTTATGTCTGAGCCCAGTGTTGCAGCCACGGTGTCAATCCATCTTGTTGAGGGTCTTCCCTTTCTCGGTGCTCCCCACTTTACCAAGCAAGATGTCTGTCCTTCTTCAAGGACTGCTCTCTTCTGATGACATGTCCAAAGTCTGGGAGGCAAAGGCTCACCATCCTTGTGGCTAAGGAGCGCTGTGGCTGTACATCTTCCAAGACAGACTTGTTTGCCCTTTTAGCAGTCCGTGGTACTTTCAAGATTCGTCTCCACCACCATATGCATTGATTCTTCTTTGGTCTTCTTTATTCAATGTTCAACTTTCATATGATAGATGGGTCCTGCTAGCACCTGAGTGCTTAACTGTTGAGCCACCAGGGCTCCTTTGGTGATCTTTAGGGCCCTCCTCCTGATTTGAGAGAACAGGCTGTGTGCCACCAGCCAAAGAGTCACAGCCACCGCTCCAGTTTAGTGTCTATGGTCCATCCAACACTTTGAATATATATTCCATTTGATCACCACTTTACAGATGAAGCAACAGAGACTCAGAAAGGATATGTGACTTGGGTGACCCAAGTATTAACCACTGAAGTTAGAATGTCAACCCAAACTCAAAACTCACTGTCATTGAGTCAGCTGTGATGCATAGCAACTTTGTAAGGCAGAATAGAACTGTCCTGTGGGCAATGATGAAACACACAACTTTTCTCTAGTTCTTAAATGCTTACCACCACCACCACCCACTATCATGATCCTAATTCTACCTTACAAATCCAGCTAGACAAGAGGATGTACACTGGTACAGATAGGAACTGGAAACACAGGGAATCCAGGATCCACCCATGGAAACCCAGGGAATCCAGGGAATCCAGGACACAGGGAATCAGGACCAGTGGTGAGAGTAGCGATACCAGGAGGGTGGAGGGAAGGTGGTGTAGAAAGAGGGAGCTGATTATAAGAATATAAATATAACCTCCTCCCTGGGGGACGGACAACAGAAAAGTGGGTGAAGGGAGACATTGGACATTGTAAGATATGACAAAATAATAATGTATAAATAATCAAGGGTATATGAGGGAGAAGGGAGCTGGGAGGGAGGGGAAAATGAGAAGCTGATGCCAAGGGCTCAAGTGAAAAGCAAATGTTTTGAGAATGATGAGGGCAACAAATGTACAAATGTGCTTGACATACAATGAAGGTATGTATAGATTGTGATAAGAGTTGTAAAAGCCCCCAATAAAAGGATTTAAATAAGAAAAGAAAAGAACTGTCCTGTGGATTTCCAAAACTGTAAATATGTGAGCAGAAAGCCTTTTCTTTCTTCCAAGAAACTGGTTTTTGGCGGGGGGGGGGGGGGTTTCCAAACTAATGACCTTGCAGTTAGCAGCCCAACTCACGACCCACTACGATGCCACCAGGACTCTGTAATACAGGTCTGGGTAAATATAGAACACATATTCTTTCTTTGCTACCTGGTGACAAAGAACAGTATGTTGCTGGGAGGAAGGAAGCAGTGTTGAGCTCCTGGGAACAGGACCGAATCTGTTCCAGAACTCTCCTTTAGAAATAGGAACACGGCTCTCTGCTGATCCCGAGGATCGATCAGTGCAGCCCAGAATAAGGTGGCTTCCATGAGCCCTTCAGGGCCAAGGCACAGACACAGGCTTTTCGGTGGCTCTAGGAGAGAACGCAGCAAAGCACCTCAGCCTGGCAATGAGGTTAGGGTCTGGATGGACCTCATTCATAAATTGGCCATGTGGGTTCACAGGCACCCCAAAGGGTTAAAAACAATGATCAGGCAGTAGGGAGGAGAATCAAGGAGTAGAGAATGGTAAGATGGTAAGTGGACATGGAAAAAGATGGGCGATTAGGTGAGGAGACAGGCGGCTAGCCATTGGGGAGTGGCGCTTGTCTGCATACATCCTATGTGTTTGTGTGCATGTGTGTTGTGTGGTTGCTCACTCGTTGGATCGAAATAGGGACCAGATCAAATCCTCAGTCAAGCTGCCGCCTCTCAGCAGCCCTTCACCTCCCTATAACACAGACCCCAGCTGGAGGGCAGTCATGGCCCTGGCCAGACCTGGAAAGCACCAGGGTGTTCCTGAATCATCATGCACCATGCTGGCCACCAAGCTGTAAGGTGACCTAAGCGAATCCTTCACAGGGGCCCAATGCTCAGAGTCATTAAACCACTGGGGGCAGGGGCAACAGAGGAAGGACTGTGGGGCCTGCCACATTTCCAAAGGGAAGAAGTAACTGGCCCTCTCTGTGTTTGCCCCCAGGATTGGAAAAAGCACTCTCAGTCACTGGCACTGATGGGAGGTGGCCTTTACCTTCACAGGTAAGTCACTGTTTATACAAACGCTTCAGACAGCCTGACATATGTGTGTGTGTGTGTGTGTGTGTGTGTGTGTGTACACAAGTGGGTGGGGGTTGGAGGGGTGGTATCTAAATCAAGCTATCCACATTGCCAGAGTGCATCATTATCTGCTCCACTCAACTGGAGTGTGGTGGGGTTTTTTGTTGTTGTTGTTGTTGTTTTTTTTACAAGACTAGCATATGCTTTAATTAGCGAGCATTTAAGTTTTCGGTTCTCATAGAATACATGTTCCCATAAGACATGCCAAAGAAAGAAAACAGCAGCTTGCTGCCTCACAATTTTATACTTGTTGAGAGATCAGCAAAGAATATTTACAGGTTAACATTCAGTTGGGACTCAATAAGAAGTTAATAAATCTACAAGGCAACCTCTTCTCTCAATGGAACTTCTCTATATTCAAAATTTCCCCAAGTTGTTACTCTTGGGATTGAGAAATTAATTATGTGAGATTACCAAACTTTTCTAACTTTAAACTTACCCTAGGGCATCAGTAAGAGGTTTCAACACAACAGAGAGCAGAGTTTTCAACAATTAAGCACAGTTTTAATTTTCCGTCATATCTTTAAGAGTTAGCAGTCTTGCCCATTTTCCGTCATTGCCTGAACGAACACAGAAGACCTTTAATCATAACGTGCTGATAGTAACCAACTGAATCCTCACTTAGAGACTATCCAATTAAAAGGCAAGGGCTCATATTCCTTTTGTTATACTGTGGGGTTGGGGAGTAGTTAAGAGTTAGTTCCTGTATCATCTCACTAGAAAATGGAACTCAGTCTACTTCATGAATACAATTCTTCTCACACTTTTTCCTAGTCATATGGCAGGTTTAATCTTTGGACATGTCTGTTATTTCCTCCTTATAGACAGGCGAATGGCATAACACAGCAGAGGCAAAGAGGTGTGCAATCAGTTTTTAGGGTGTGAAGTAAAAAGAGTCAGAGTTTCCATAGCATGGCCACAGCTTTGCAGATGCCGACGTCGTGGTCGTTGAAGTAACAAGGGCCAGCAAAGGTCACAGCTGAGTGCCAACAGGCCTGCCTTGGCAGCTTTCTGGGTAGCTTCCCCGTGGACCTAGTCAGTAACAACCTGTCCAATGCCCCAGTGACTATGAAGCGTGAGGGCTGCTGCCAGGGGGTAGTCCATCACCGAGCAGGGATTCAAATAAGCAGCTGGGAGCAGGCCCAGGAGCAAAACACTGACCACCCTCTCACCAGTCCAGTGGATAGATGCAGCCTTGGAGCCTGCGTGGTGACTGGGGGACAGGTGGATGTGCTGCACCCCCCGAGTAGAGCGGTCCTGGAGAAATGCTGAGGCAAGCGCAGGCTGACCACTGGGGCTCGGTGGAACAGAGCTCGGGCTCCCGGGGCACCGCAGAAGACGCTCAGCCTCAAATCCACCGCCATCGCGTTTCCTAGGGCTCAAGGTCACCCAGCACCCCGGAAGCAGTTGTGTCGGAGTGTGGTGTTTTAAAAGACAAACAAACAAAACCGAAAAAGAGTCTGGAAAAGCAGAACAATTGGGACCTCAGCAGCAAGGATTGTGCTTTGAGAGGCAAAAGAACCATGGTTTGTACTCATTTTATGTGCTAGAAGCCATCTTACTTTGACAGAGCGCATTCACAGGGGGAAAAATTGTGTGTGTGTGTGTGTGTGTGTGTGTGTGTCACATCAGAGCAGTGGCCATCCTTAGAGAAACTATGCAGTGATCTGGCTGCTTGCACAGTGTGCTGTTGCCAACACAGCCTTTAATGTCTGAATTCAGTCAACATCTGTCAAAGTGTATCAGGCGCCGTGCTAGGCGTAAGAGACAAAAGCAAGTAAAACACGTCCCTTCCCTCAAGGAACCCAGCCTCTGCCCCAGGTTCCCGTGAAGATTTCTCAAGTCAAACGAGAGGTAAGCTTGTTAGAAGGTTCTCGCAGAGATCTCGCGTCTTTACAGCATGCCTGAGTTGCTGCCAGAAGCTCCTTCCCCACTCCGAAGACATGGAAAACCTTTTAACTATGCAGTAGCGCTCAACAGCAAAGACAAACAAAAACACATACACACTGTAGTGCCAGCAATGAAGAGGGAGCATCTAGCTAGAGTGGTCAGCAGGACTTGTAACAAGATGGACTATAGGGCCACCAAAAATGGACATGCATTCGGAGTGAGGGGGTTTGATGGTAGGTGGCAATGGGACAGGGGTCTGAGCTCTGTAGAAGGCCAGCAGCTGGGAAGGACTGGCACCTATGTTGGGGTAGAGCTGAGGATGGGAAGGATATCACATGACCCAAGGTAGTCAGGGCCCCCAGGTAGAGCCACATTCTAACAACACCCCTCATGTGCTGAATTATGTGCTGGACACTGGACTAAGGGCTTTGCTCACAGGAGCTCACTCTTAGAGAAATTCTATTTTACAGGGGCTGAAATGGAAGAACAGAGAGATTAAAGAGTTTACCTGAGGTCACAGAGCTAGTTAGTGGTAGAGCTAGAATTCAGACCCCCGAACAGCATCCACATCATTGTTGTAAACACTGTTCTAAAGGTAAACTCATAGACAAAACCTGCCTTGGTCCATGAAGAAATACATCACCAGGGGTAATAAATGGAGAGTTTATGCCTTAGAAACTAAAGCTAATGGGGAAACCTGCAGGGCATTTTAAAAATGATTTTCCAAGATATATATTTTTAATCTTTACTTTTTGGGGGACAATAAGGCAAGAAGAAAACATGAAGAAAACAAATGGGGGACTTACAAAAATATAGGCTTAAAAATGAAAACCAAATTTTTTATGAGGTGATATTAGTAGCTACACAATTCAAAGGAGACAGACTCGACAGAATTATGTCACTAAACAAAAACGGTTCGACCAAATGGAGGCAACAATAAGAACTGAGTGGAAGGAATCAGAATTCAGTTTCACTCCGATATAATACCTACGATGTACAGTTTTCATTCAAAAAGTATGAGACAGGCAAATAAATAGGAAAACCAATTCAATTCCAACTGCATCTTTGGAAGCCAGATGGTGAACAAAGCAAACGAGGGCATCAGAATGCCATCAACCTGCTAAGAGAATGGAAAAGCATGATGTTGACTCATCAATAGATGCAGAGAAAGCAGTTGAAAAAAGATTCCACACCCACTCTTACGTTTTTTAATCCAACTCCTATTCTTGATAAATATGCTCAACCAGGATGAACAGCAGGGAACTTCCTCTGAGAGAAACTTACAGCTAACATTATAGTTCAGGGTAGAAGCCCAGTGAGCTCAAGAGGAAGGCAAGGGTGCCTACACTTGCCACAAATATGTATTTTTACTGGAATTTCCACCTAAAATGAGGCAAGGAACATAAATACAAATTTGAAAGAATAAAAAAATCTTAGACACCGACATGGAAGAAAGGAAAAGATGGATTTAAAAAACAATCCAGACAGTGTCAATGAGAGAATCGGTGAATTGGGAGACAGAGCGGAGGAAATCATCCAGAATCCAGAACAAGATTCGAGAGATGGAATGTATGAGAGAGAAAGCTCAACAATGGGGGTGGGGGCGGGGATGAAGAGTTACAAGAGTTCCCTAGGATGTCCAGAAAGAGCGAACTGAGAGACGGGGGAAGAGGCAGTATTTGGAAAAAAAACCATGAATCCCCCAGTATCCTGTCTTATTATCAGACTCAGGAGCCTTTCGGTTGGCAATTCATCATGATGAGAGGAGGCCAGCATCTTAGCCACTGCGATTAGACTAGTACAGAATTTCTTATATGCCTTTTTCAAGCTTTTATTACGACCGTCCACCTCAAATCCCCAAAGCCTTTTCAGCCTGTTTTTCTCTAATCATCCCCTCCAGAAAATTTAATACCAAGTAAATGCTGTATAGCTTTTTATATGCTGTATGTTTAACCAAACAAACCACAAAAAACAAACAAACTCGCTGCCATCAAGTCCGCTCCGGCTTATGGTGATCCTGTAAATAGAACTGGCCCTGTGGGTTTCTGAGACATTCAATCTTTACCGAAGAAGACAGTCCCATCTGTCTCCCATGGAGCAGCTGCTGGCTTTGCACCGCTGACCGTGCAGGTCGCAGCTCAGTGTAGCTCACTCCACAACCTAAACTCCTTCTAGAATTGGCCAGGCGCCTCAGTTATACGACCTCCTTCAAGAGCCTCGTGAGAAGCCTAAGGACGTATTGATTCATGTCATCATTCATGTAGCAGAGATCACATTTCCCACAAAAGCCTTGGTAGCTCAGTGGGTAAGTGCTCAGTTGCTAACCCAAAGGTCAGCGCCTCAAACCCAGCAGCCGCTCCACAGGAAAAAGCTGTGGCTGTCTGCTTCCGTAAAGATTTCAACCCTGGAAATCCTAGGGGACCAGTTCTACCCTGTCCTACAGGGTCGCTGGGAGTTGGAATCGACATGATGAGGATGAATTTTCTGTCTCTCCCATTGGGCTGTGCCCCCAGGCTTCACCACTGGGGTAGGATGTGGTAGATGCCTCAGTGGCTGAACATCAGCGTGAGTACAAGGAGTGGCATTACCTGAGCAGGAGAGAGGTACCTTACAGCCTCCGGAGGGAGTTGGGAACGCTATTTTAAGTCTTCCCCAGCTTATGAGCACAACGACTGTGTAATTTATTTCTGAAAGAGCAAAGCATGTGTGTTTCTTAAAACCACACTGCAGTAGTCCCTTTCACCTTCAAATAGTTCACATTATTTGGAAGCAAAAGGTGGACAGGAAGCTGTTGAGAATGGAGACAAACCTCTTATTGAAAAGATGCAAAAATAACATTTACAATCATTTCCTCTTTTAGAAGAGCCAGGGGAACTCCCAGCTTCAAAGAAATCCTGTAGTAAATCCTTTTGTCAGGAAATATTGTCCCAGATTGAGAGAAGATTCGCTTTTCATGCACCAGTACCAAGAAGCCCAGATTACAAGTTGGTGTGGTCACATTGGTGCTCTAGAGTTGGCCCAGACCAGCTTGTGAGAAACCACTGTCTCCTTTCCAAAACCCTGTTCAATGTGGCCATCGTTAAAAAATGAAGCAATAGGAACTTGCACTAAAATGAATTCTATTCAAAACAAAAAATATATACAGCCCAACAGTTTCTAATTATTTTACTACACACTATGCCCTTGAAGTTAGTTACAGCTTGTGTACCAGAGAGTTTCAAAAAGTTCACTGAAAAATCCCATTATCTCTTAATTCCATTTTCCCACAAATGTTTTGCAGCCCCCTCCCCCCATATCTGTATGGTGTCAGGATGGTATCATGTTTTATTCCTGGAGGTCTCTTCCACACTCCACGTTCAGCCACATACAACGAGTAGCTTGACAACAGGCGTCTTTACACCAGGAACATTGGCAGAAGTTTGCCTGCCCTGTAAGTTGGTGCTTGGTCTAGTTCTTTGTTGATGGTCTTGGCCAGGGGTCAGAAAGCTGCCATCTCCAATCTGTTTTTGTTAACTTCGATAAGTTAAGAATCAATTTTAGATTTTCATGGATTGCTGAAAATGAAAAAGCATATGCAACACACAGAAAGAATATGTGTGGTCACCAGGCCGAAACTCTCTCCTATCTGGCATCCTTACAGACAATGTTTGATGGGCCCTGCAGATGCAAGGACCTGAAAGAAGGTTGTCAGGGCAGATGAAACTGAAAATTGGGTTGTCTCTGTCGGTGTTGTATTGTGAACAGTACAGAGAGACTAAAAAAATAGTCTTCCAGGATTGGAAAATGATTATTTGATTTAACAGAGAAAAGTTACTTGAATCATTGACATGGGCCAGTACAATTTCAACAGAGGGACATCTTTGTTGTTGCTTCGCTTTTATCTTATTGAATAAACCCATGTATCAACCAATATGCATGCCAGAAAAAACACTTGTTCAACAACTGTCACCTTAGCTGGGCTATGGATCCATGATAATGAACTGGCTATGTGGAATTGGCAATAGCAAATCTTATATGGTTTTTTTATTAGTTGTAAATTGTGTTATACCATCGTTTGCACCAGCAACCTTTATGAGAGCGAGCAAGCGAGTGCATGCACGCCACTGAGTCAATTCCAACTCATAACGCCTCTATAGGACAGAACAGAACTGCCACTGGAGGTTTGTGAGACATACATCGCCACACACATTTTTCTAGAGAGCACATTGTTAGGTATTTCCCAGCACACCATTGGTCCTGTTTGAAGGACAGGCAAAGGTCTATCTACGAGGAATCTTACAGTCTTTAAAAAGATGCTCCTGGTCTCTTTTCTGGAGCTTGCTCTGAGCAAACCCGAAAGCAAGCTCACATCTGAGCTGTTGAAAGCATCTGAGCCGAAAGTCCTAACCCCTCTCCATTGGCCATTGTTGGGGGATGAGTTGTCTGGTCCTGCAGTCCTTGAGCTGCTTGGCAAAGTCCTCAGGAAAAGACAACATTTCACTTTGGTGACAAATTTGTTGATTTTACAGATAACATCCAGATTTCGCCCTTGAGAAGGAGCACTCAACAAGGACAGTGGTTTTTTTCTGCTTTTCTCTAAACAGTCATTAGTACAAATTAATAAATCTTTTTCTTGGGGAACATTGGGCTGTCTTTCATCTTAGTCTGCTGAGCTAACAGAAGGGGAAAAACGTGAACGCGTTTCGTTGGATGCAGGATATAAAGAACAATAAACGTTGACATTCTAGGGGCCTGGCATGCACCCCAAAGTCAGGCACAGGGCACAGAACACCATTTGGGACGGTAAGTGTAACATGTATGCATGCGACCTTGTGTTTCCTGGTGGCAGCGGGATTAGAAGACTCAAACTTGAGAGTGCATCAGAAGTGCTCGGAGGGTTTGTTACAACACAGATGACTGGGGCCCACCACCAGTTTCTGATACAAAAGGTCTGAAGTGGGCCCCCAACTTTAAACAAAATCCCGGGCGATGCTGATACAGATGCTGCTGGCCTGGGAGCCACGCTTTGGGAACCACTGGTCTAAGACGAAGATCCTCTGGGTTCTGGTAGCCTCATTTGGCTTATAATCTGCTCTGAGCTGCTTCCCAGAGGTCACTTAGAGAGTTAAATATCAACAAACTGCAAAACGTCTCTCTCTCTCTCTCTCAAAACCCACGCCTCCAAACTGACAGGTATGTTGGTTTATCTGGGCCAGAGGCATTCCAGTTTGGGGGATAGTCAAACCCATTCCCATCAGAAAGCTCTGGTAGGGCCCAAGTAAGTCTTTCAACTCTTGTAAAGGCAGCAGACCAGTGAACTTGGGCCTCTGGTCTGGGCTGTCTAGAAAATCACCTGGAGGCCCGGGGAAGGCCAGCTGCAGTGCAGGGTGATGTGCATGTTAGGAAGTTGTGACGGGCACGATTGACTTCAGGACTTAGCTGAGGGAGCGAGGGAAAGAGGAGTTGGAGAGTGAGGCTGGAAACAAGGGCCCCAGCACTAGTCCAACATAATGGAAGTGATGGTGGAACCTCCTTTCGCTATGAGCCAAAGCAGGACTGTGGAGAGGGGGAGTGGTAAGAGGGCTGGAGAGTGTAGCTGCCAGCATTTTCTGTCATTTTGATTCCTCAAGGCTTTCCCTACAGGGAGCCGCAGAGTTCTCCCTCTTGGATAGGGAGGAGAGAGTCAGGCATGGGACGGGTCTTATTTGCAACTTTCACGAATGATCCAGATGAAGGTGGTGGGGGTGCATCCTAGAAGTGAGACATCTCGTAGAGGGGCCTTGGACCCAGGAGAGACTGAAGACAAGATTGCTGAGCCTGAGTGAAGGGCAGAGAAGGAATAGGCAAGAATATTTTCTAATGAGAAAAAAAATGAAACCAAGTTCCATTGCTTTCTGCAAACAACCCAAGAATGGAACTTCATTAGACCTAAGAACATTTGTCCTTCACAGCATAAAAGCTGTCACTTAACTGTACAGTGGCAGCCTTAGGAGTAATACCATTGGAAGAGGTGCTCAGCTCAGGGGAAAGGGGGCAAGGTTTTTCCTAAAGTAATTCAGGGTGGGGTGCTTAGAAAGAAGGGCGGGGTCAGCCTTGACATGGAACTTTCCAGAAGAAAGGAAGTTGGCTTTCGAAATAAGGCTAATTTTCCCACATAACTTGCTTTTGGGTTGGGTTGTTGGGCCACTGTTTCCCAGGTTTGCGGCACGTTTTCTGAAAAGTGGACAGATCTGGAGGCCTATGGAGACACGGAGACTACTGTGGACCCTCTACGTCAGATTATTCTTTTCTGTCGTTGAAAAAATGCTGTGGAATAAAATAAAAGTTTACATTAGTGGGGGTTTAATAAAATAGCCAATTTATTTCCAGACAATTCAGGGGGGGGGGGTAAGTTTCTTTTTATTTTCTTTTGTATCCATTTTTATTTGTTGATTTTGAATTAAAATATCATTTTATTGGGGGATTTTACAGCTCTTATAAGAATCCATACATCAATTGTATCAAGCATACTTGTACCTATGTTGCCATCATTGTTTCCTAACCTTTTACTTTCTATTTGAGCCCTTGGTATATCAGCTCCTCTTTAAAGTCACTTTTTCAACAAAGGGCACTGGAGCAGCTGGATACTTACTGCCATCAGGACAATCCCAATTGTTAGAGACCCTCTGTAGGGATTCAGAGTCTTTGTAAATCTTTATGGGAGCAGACAACCTCCTCTTTTTCCTGAGATGTGACTGATAGGTGTGAACAGCTGACCTGGGTATTAGCAGTCACATACTAAGGAAGCACCTGGATAGCCACATGCAAAAGAATGCATTGGACCTCAACCTCACTCCATATATAAAATAATTAGTTCAAATGAATTACAGACCTAAATGTAAGAAACAAAACCATAAAACTCTTAGAAGGAAACAGGTGTAATTCCTCATAAACTTAGGTTAGGCAATGATTTTTTTATATACGACAACAAAAGCATAAACAACCAAAGAAAACATAAATGAGACTCATTAACCTTACGAACTTTTGTACTTCACAGCACATCATCAAGAAAGTGGAAAGACCACCCACAGCATGGGAGAAAAATTTTGCAAATCATACTGTTGGTGAGGGACTTGTAGCTAAAATACATACAGAAAAATTACAACTTGATAATAAGATTAATAGCCCAATTAAAAATGGGGAGAGGATCTGAATAGATAGTCCTCCAAAGAAAATACACACATGGCCAAAAAGTACATGAAAAAATGGTCAACATCATTAATGCAGCACATGCAAATGAAACCCGCCATGAGATATCACTTCCCATCCCTCAGGGTAGGTAATAATAAGTGTTAATGAGAATGTGGAGAGATCGGAATCCTCATACATTGATGATGGGAATGTAATATGGTTCAGCTGCTTTTGAAAAGAGTCTGGCAATTCCTCAAACCATTAAAGAGAACTTCCCTATGCTGTTCATTGCAGCATTGTTCCTCATAGCTGAGTATCAGAAACAATCCCAAATGGATGAAGAAGGAAAATGTGGCATAGCCAGCAAGTAGAATATTATTCAGAGGAGTGAAGTACAGTATGCCCCAACTTATAGCTTATTCAAGTTATGATAAACAGCACTTACAACTGTCTGGGTTTGTGTGTATTTTCTTTGGTACATATCATTATTAGTAATATGTACTGCATACAATGTTATCATTCTATGCTGTTCGCTTGCAGATGTTTATATGTAGTTTCCAACCCCCAAAGTCAAAGATCTATAGAGCGTGATAAGGAGAAGCAATCACAATGAAAACGCAAAGTGCTTTGACTTACATCAGAACCATCTTACAATGGCGCGATTGGAATAGAAACCCATTGTACACTGGTGACTACCTCTTTGGACACATTCTACAATATGAATGAATATTATGCTAAATACAAGAAGCCAGTCACGGCATTCCATGATGCTCACCTTGTGGACACTGTCACAGAAGACAAAGCGGGTGCTCAAGCAAATGTGGTGAGGAAAGCTGATGGTGTGTGGCTATCAAAAGATATAGCATCTAGGGGTCTTAAAGACTTGAAGGTAAACAAGCGGCCATCTAGCTGAGAAGCAACAAAGCCCACATGGAAGAAGCACACCAGCCTGTGTGATCACGAGGTGTTGATGGGATCAGGTATCAGGCATCAAAGAACAAAAAGTCATATCATCGTGAATGAGGGGGAGTGCAGAGTGGAGACCCAAAGCCCATCGGTAGGCAACTGGACATCCCCTTACAGAAGGGTTTTGGGGAGGAGATGAGCCAGTCAGGGTGCAGTATAGCAATGATGTAACATACAACTTTCCTCTAGTTTTTTAATGCTTCCCCCACCCCACCCCCTATTATCATGATCCCAATTTTACCTTACAAATCCAGCTAGTCCAGAGGATGTATACTGGTACCAATAAGAACGGGAAACACAGGGAATCCAGGACAGGGAAACCCCTCAGGACTGATAACGATTTAGTGATACCAAGAGGGTAAAGGGAAAGTAGAGTAGAAAGAGGAAACTGATCACAAGGATCTACATATAACCCCCTTCCTGGGGGACCAACAACAGAAAAGTGAGTGAAGGGAGATGTCGGACAGTGTAAGACATAACAAAATAATAATAATTTATAAATTATCAAGGGTTCATGAGGGAGGGTGTGGGGAGGGAGGGGGAAAATGAGGAGCTGATACTAAGGGATCAAGTAGAAAGCAAATGTTTTGAGAATGATGACGGCAACAAATGTACAAATGTGCCTGACACAATGGATGGATGGATTGTGATAAGAGTTGTACACGCCCCCAATATAATGATGTTAAATAGAAAAAAAAGAAGCCAGTCACAAGGGCCACTATTACCATATCTATTGTATCTCAATATGACAACATTGTATTACGTTATGACAGCATATATGATTACTATGTTCAGAAATGTACACAATAGAAACAGAAAGGTGAGTGGTAGGCGGGGGGTGGGGGGCAGAACACGAGGTGCCTACTTAAGGAATACAAGATTTCTCGTTGGCATGACCATCACGTTTCAGAAGGAGCACGATGTGTGGGTTAGCAGCTGAGTGCTGTGACCACTGTACCACCAGGGCCTCTTTCAGAGAGAATGACTGCATACCTCTGTGAATACACTAAGAGATATTAATTATATCTCACTAAAGGAGCCCTGGTGGCGTAGTGGTTACACATTGGTAATATAACCCACAAGGTTGGCAGTTTGAAACCACCAACTGCTCTGCAGGAGAAAGACAGGGCTTTCTACTCCTGTAAACAGTTACTGTCTCAGAAACCCACAGGGTCCTCACGAGTCGGCATCTCCTGGATGCCAGTGAAAGAAGGCTGCTCCAGTAAATACTGTGGATCCCCAGCCACCTGGCACTCATACCCCTGATTCCTCTGGAGCTGCCATGGATGGGTGGTCAGTTTTATTCAGTTCTAGATTCCGGGGCCTACAGAAACAGCCAGAAGCTAAGAATTAAGGTTGGAGCTGCTTTTGACTTCTACTCCCAAGGAATCTTTTTCCTACAAGATGTCAGCACAGTGCCGCCTTCCTTTTGAAGCATTCACTGTTAGAAAGCCAGTTTGGAAATGTGTCACTTGAATATTTTCACCCCGAAAAATAGTGCCTACTTCAGAGGCTGTGCTATGCTAGGGATGGTTTTTTTTTTCTTCTAGAAGCTCCACACCTGGCTAGTCAAAGAAAAACTGCAAGATCACTTACACATCACCATGTCCACAGCCATCTAGATAAAGCTGTAGTGAAGAACACACACGCTAAAATGGAGAAAACCAAAGAAACAGACAAACCTAGTGTTGCTGATGAAGTGCTATCGCAAGTAGAACTCTCATGCATTGGTAATGGTACAGCAACATCATAAAACCATGTTTTTAATAGTCTGCCAATACCTATGAAAGCGAAATAGATATACATCCTTTCTATGACCCAGCAATTCCACCCCCAAGTCTATGTTCCATAGAAATGCACACATATTCATATTCATGAAAAGTTAAGTATAGGGATAGTCAGATTACTACTATTCATAATAGCATCAGTGTTAGGCTGGGTTCTTTAGAGAAGCAGAGTCAGTGATACATAAAAAGAAAGACATTTGTATCAAGGAAATGGCTTGCACAGTTGTAGAATCGAGTAAATCCAGTCCAGTTGTGCTTCGAGCCCGTGGGTCAAATGTTAAGCTGGAGGCTTTTACTGCCTCGCATAGCTGCTGGAGCTGGTGAACCAGGAAGCAGGAAGAGCACAGGCTGATTGATGGAAGCAAAGGCAAATGACTGCAAGGTCAGCAGGCAATATGGCAGATTGCTGATAATGCCCAGGCTCGGCAGGCAATATAGCATGCTGTTGGATCAAGTCCAGAGAACTGGAGGCCAAGGGGACAGATGCAGGATCCAGTCCCAGCAAGAAGAAGGGGGACTCCTTCCCACAGTGACTGCTTAAACAGAAGTAAGCCACATCTCCGAGGAAGCTTCCTCTGAAGTTTACCAAGTCTGTGACCCGCTTAATGGGGGAAACACTCCACCCGAATCTTCCCACAATGGCTTGGTTACTCACAGAAGACCCCGTCATGCCGTTGATTATGTTGTGTTAGATCAATTTCTAGGAGAATCCTAGCCCAGCCACCTTGATGCAAAACCTAACTATCATAGCCCTAAACTGGGAACAATTCAAAATTCCCTGGGTGGGTGCAACAGAAGGGGGGGTAAGACATCAGGAGATGTGAAAGAGGCAACAGAGTCCTGGTACACACACAATCTTACAAGAGTAGTGCTCTCTGACTGGATGCTTGGATAGTCACACAGGCGGAACAGATGTGGAAGGGAGAGTAGGAGAATGCCCATGAATTTACAGAGCTTGGAAAGAAGATATTTGTATGTGTGTTTATTTCAGCTGCAAATATACCCATGAATGTAGTATCGCATACAGGGAGCAAACTTATGAAAACGTCTTAGACATAACTAAATTCCTTGCGAGTCAACTGGAGATACCATAGTTCACATAGACAATGTTCTACATTCTACTTAGGTGAGTAAATAATTGGGAGTTTTAAAATGCTCTTGGGCAGCCATATACGGTGCAGTGATTGTTGGACTTGACCTTCCTAACCTTTCGGTAAGCAGTCAAGGGCATTAAAGGAGGGGTCTCGAATATATATAAAGGCCTTAAAATAATGACTCCCAAGTCCAGGGACCAACATGAACTAATGTTATTTGGTGGTGTAAGAAGTGGAGAAGACACAGCGTTTTGGGAGAACATAAAGAGCAGGTCAAACAGACCGAAGGAATCATGGAAGGCTTTCCAAAGGAGGTGTCACTGGAGCTGGGTCTTGAAGGGCAGATAGGAGGCAGGACAGAGCAGTGTGCAAAGAGTGTTGTTGGCAGAGAGAGGAGCACGAGAATGGCAGAGAGGCTACTTTGAAAATTAGCACAGGCAGGACACTTAGGCTAACTGGAAGTGCAGAGTTGTGAAAGTTGAGGCTGAAGAGGTTGGTGGGCTTGGAGACTGGAGCTTTGGAGGCCTGGCCTTGTCTTCTGAAGTCTCCTTCCCCTCTCTCTGAGGCAGGCCAGCCTGCTCTTGGCCATGGGGCTTGCCCTGGATCCTGAAAGAAGCTTGGCTGGGGTTCACAGGAGGCTGCTACAATCTCCAGGAAATGCCGAGGTGGTGAGGATGGCCCTACACACGGCTAATGTAACTGTCACCCCAGTCCTCCACACACACCCCCACTCCACCCCCCCACCTCCCCCCCACAGCCGTAAGAAACACATTTTTGTCTCAGTCTCTGGAAAACATGTGTTCAAGCTAAGTTTGGCTGGGTGGCAAATGAAACTTTTATGGACAACAGAAAGACACTGGTGGTCCAGCTCTTCCTACCTGGAACTGCCTCCCCCTACCCGGGGGACTCCTATTTGCTTCTGAAAAAAAAACATCTCTGAAGAGTCCACCTCCCCTGGGTGGTCCCATCCACCTTTTGGACTGTCCTTGATGCATCCGTCTCCCTCTGACCTTGGAGCAGAGATCCGGCAGGCAAAGGGGCCCAGCTGCCTCATGCCTGAGGAATGCCTCCCAAGCCCCCTCCCACCTCCAGCCGCCTGGCTTCCAGAACGCAACAGCTCACTTCTTGTGGGTCAATGTTTGCAGAAAATGTTTGCAGACTTCATAGTATGCCACTTCCAGGAATAATTAGCAGTCAGGCAGTCAGTCTTTCACTCAGGCCTGATGAACGAAAACCTCAAGAATGTGGAGCTCTGTTTAGGGGAGAAGCCTAAGGGATGTTTGCCTAGCTGGATGCGTTCACTAACCCCTAAAGCCTAGCACAGAACTATCCACTGAACACACTACCCAAGGAACCTGCTCTGGTCTCCATAGAAAAGGGAATCAGTGGCTGGTCTTTCTATTGTCCCATGGAACACCAAGCGACCGGGTAGCCTCCATGCAAACACGACCAGGAGACACCCTAGATGATTTTGCAATTCATGCAACAACCTAGGAGTCCCTGGGTGGTGCAAGAGGTTAACATGCTTGGCTGCTAACTGAAGGGTTCGGGGACTAGATCGACACAAAGGCACTTTGGAAGAAAGGTCTGGTAATCTACTTCTAAATTAGCTGATACCAAGGGCTCAAATAGAAAGTAGGTGTTTAGAAAACAACGATGGCAACACATGTACAAAATATGCTTGATACAATGGATGTATGGAATGTCATAAGAGCTGTAATAGGCCCCAATAAAATGGTTTATAAAAAATCAGCCATTGATGACCCCATGGAGCATAGTCACACACACACACAGAGAGAGAGAGAGAGAAAGAGAGAGAGAGAGAGAGAGAGAGAGAGAGAGAGAGAGAGAGAGAGAGAGAGAGAGAGAGAGAGAGTCACTATGAGTCTGGAATGACTGGAGGGCAACTGGTTTGGTATCTAAAGTTACTGGTCATGATTTTTACCCCAACAGTATCCAGTATCCTATTGGTTTGCATGTATGCTGTCTGAAAAGCTCCTCTCTCCCATTGTTACCTAACAGAAGCACCAGTGGAGAGTATACTGACCCACCAGGTATCTTCCATGTGGTAGGTAGCTGAGGGTCTTCCCGACAAGGCTGGGCCCTAGGCTATGCTTGGGAGTGTTTGGGTCCTGCTGCTTAATGTTATATTGAACCAAAGTATAATATGATTGTCTCGTTTCCTTTTCTTGTTTAAAAGGGAAAAATATTAACCACATGCAGTGAAATTCCTATGACACATTTGTTTTTGTCAGGCCTCCAACTTTTGCCTGGGGACCGGTTTCTTCCTATGATTGACCAGGGCTATAAGTTTCATATCCCCCCCCCCAAAAGTTTCATATCCAGACCCAGGAGTGAGTTTGCAAAAGGTTTTCTATGCTGTGGAATCACAAACTAGCTCCGTAGACTGGAATGACAGGGCGTTTCCACAAATTAAAATTTAACAGGAATAAATGAAAAGTCCTGAAAATTGGTGTCCCCCAAATCCATGCACAAATACAGGCTAGGAGAAACCTGGCTCAACAGTAGAACATGCAAAACCAGAAAACGGGGTGGTGAAGGGGAGGAGGAGGGTCTCCTGTTGGTAGCCCACACTAAGTCAATATATGAGGTGGCCAGCGCACTTAAAAGTCTAGTTTTCAGAATAAAAGAGCTCTGCGTCCTGGTGGTTTAGTGGTAGGTTTGCTGTGGCCCAGTCACTGCAAGGTCGGCAGTTTGAAGCCACCAGCCACTCTGAATGAAAAAGACAAGGCTTTCTTCTCTCATGAAGAGTCACAGGCTCAGAGACTCACAGGGGCAGGTCGACCTTGTCCCACAGGGTCACTAGGAGTCGGAATCGACTGGATGGCAGAGTGAGGTGAGCTCAGGCCCCATGTGTTGCTAATTGCCATCTGGTCACCTCTGATTGATGGAGACCCATGACCAACGGAAGTGAACACTGTTTGGTGCTGCACCATCTTGCCAATGGTTGGTATCCTCGAGTCCATTGTTGCTGCCATTGTGTACTGTGAGTGTCTTCCAAGCTAGAGGCTCATCTTTCAGCACGGCATTGGACACTATTCTGGTATGACACATAAGGTTTTCATTGGCTCACTTCCAGAAGCAGATCAACAGGGCTGTCTTCCTAGTCGGTCTTAGCCAGAAACTCCACTGAAACCTGTCCCCATGGCATAGCTTCTGTAGCACCCCTCAAACCACCATAGCACGACAGACTGCCAGGTGAAGGGCAGTCTGGCTCCATAGATAAAAACAAAACAACCCCTTCTGCATCATTGCGCTATATTGGGAGCACCACAGCATGGTATGTAAGGTGCTGGAGAAGGACAGAATGCTATTATTTATCTGTAGTCCACTAGACTGTAAATTCCGTGAGAGTAGAGGTAATGTTTATTTTGTCCATTGCGGTATCTTCAGCACACAGTGCAGTTATATGCTACATAGCATGTACACAATAAGTAGAACTGAGAGACAGAATGAATGAATGAAAGGAAAGGAAATCTTTTTCATTCAGAGCTTGCAAATGTGCAAAACCATCTCTAGGGGTGGTGAGACTCCTGTCATCGGAAGAGTGCCAGGAGAGACTAGAGAATCCCCGGACGCAGGGACCAGAGTGAGGGCTCAAGTCTCATGCGATGTCCTTGAAGGTCTCTCCCTATGCCAAGGGCTTTGGAGACACCCACTGTAGGGAATGCAGGAGGGGACACGGGGTTCTGGGTGGTTCTAGCGCCCGGCTCGCTGTGTGCTCAAGGGAATATAAAGCCTGAGCTCTCTCTTAGCTTCCTTGCTTTCCCTCTCTTCCTTTCTATTTCCACGTTCAGCGGTGCTCCGTGGTAGCTGCACTAAAATCCGGCAGTACTCGGTGATCTTCCTCTGTTGGTAACCTCCCCTCTGCAAAAACAGCCTGAAAAAAATGAACGTCTCCAAGAACTCATGCTTTGGGAACAGAACCTGGAACTCTTTCTGAAGTCATATATGCTACCTCAAAAGGAGGCTTCTTTGAAGAAGTTCTTTTTTTTTCCACAAAAGAAAAGCTTGTAGTTCATTCAAGGATCGTTTGCTGGCCCTTAGGAGCGTTTTCCAGTCCAGTCTGTTGGGGCACCACGCCCTGGCCCCAAAGTCCACTTTCAGCATTCCCTGGGGACCTTGCCACTCCATTCCCTTGCTGTTCCGCTGCCCTCCCCCAGTGATTTGCCTCAGTGTGGTGGGATCAGGTCAGGTGCAATTCCCACACTGTGTCTCCGGTGCAGTCCCCTGTATCGCCCTTAGTCACTGAGTGGCATCATTTCTCATAGTGGGTCCAGCCATGTTGTTCTATGTGGACTGGCTGCTCTACTCAGGAACATCCTCCTCACGGCCTGGTGGACCAGGCTGTGCTCCACTATCTCCTCCTCCCCCTTCATCTGCTCCCGTGAGCTCTGATCAGAGATGTCCATCTCCCGGAGCTGCAGAATCAATGTCATCCTTTGACACAAATTCTTCTTGGGGGAGGGGCAGGAATCCACTTAATTTTTGGTGCTGGGGCCAGCCTCCCAGACCTCTCCACTGGTTCCCTACTCCACGCCGGGATATTGCATTCACATCTTGCGGCACTGGGTTGAAGTCTGGTCCCACTTTCCCTGTGGAGATATAAACAATACCCTCCCCTTGGGTGGATTAGTGCCCCATGCCCCCGCTCCCCTTTTCTTCCTTATATTCATCCTTTTACAGTTAGGGAGTGATTGAATACCGTGTAGACGTTGCTACATGAAACTCTCCATGGTAGGTGACTGGCTGCTGGGTGTGAGAAAGGACCAGGCCCAGGATTTCAGAGACTGAATCTGGTGAGTGTTGCCCCTTAATTCAGTACACTGTTAGGCAATTCTATGGATTCGGTCATCTCGGAGGTTCCTTAAACTATATTCTTTAAGGCAAACTCAGGACTTAGTGGGGGCTGCCCGGTAGCTGAAACTCTATAAGTCAGTCACAAGAAGATGGGTTTTCTCCATCTGTACCTGTTTAAGCTGCACCAGCCCTTTCGGGGAATGCAGCCATACTGCCAGGAGAAAGGGTGAGAGAGAAAACCTTCCCAGGCTTCTGACCTTGCTAAAGCTACTGTGGCCGGTTAGTTCCTGTAAAGATGTGCAGCCTCCAAATCCTAGAGTGGGTCGCCGAGGCAGAATCAATTCAAGGACAGTAGATTTGAGGGTTTTTTGGGTTGGGAACGCTGAAGGTCAACTTTTGTATTTAAAGATAAGGAGAGAACACAAGGCGAGAAGGAGAGGAAGAATAGAAATATGAAAATCAGGAGAAAAGGGAGGAAATCCAGAGGGAAAGGGAAAGGACAGCATTGAATGGGCTTGCATGACAGGATGTGAGAAAGAAAATGGTTGTCTATTTTCAGTCTGGAACCTTACAAATCATATGAAAGTGTCCTCATGGCCCTAGAAATTAAGTTTAACAAACGAAGCATTTTATCCCAAAATGAGAAAAAAATTGGCAATGATATAGCAGAAAAGATATTAATTTCTAAAATGTATAGGCAACTGCAACATCTCAGCAAGAAGATGAATAAATCAATTTAAAAACTAGGCAGAGGATATGGACAGACAGTTCAACAAAGACGACCTTCAGGTGGCCAAGTCACATATGCAAAACGAAGCTCATGATCAAGATCCAGGCAAGAGATGCAAATCAAAGCAGCAATGAGATACCACTTCACACTGGCATTGATGTGAAGTGAAAAACCCCAAACCAAGACTCAACCGCAGAAAAGAACACATGCTGGAGAAGGGTCAGAGAGATTGGGACCTTCGTGGCTGCTGGTGGGACAATAGTAGTATAACTGCTATGGAAAGTGGTGGTTTTCCACATGCTGCTTCCTCAGAAAACTGGGAGTAGAAATACCATCTGGCCCAGCAACTCCCTTACTAAAGAAGGTAGAGCCATACCAGCATACATATGTGAAATACCATGTG
Source organism: Tenrec ecaudatus (assembly GCF_050624435.1). NCBI lineage: Eukaryota > Metazoa > Chordata > Mammalia > Afrosoricida > Tenrecidae > Tenrec > Tenrec ecaudatus. Next base: position 149,870,503 of record NC_134548.1, read on the forward strand.
ATCCTGCAAACCCTTTACTTGATATGTATCTTAAATAAGTTAGAGCCATAGCACATGTATGCCCACATCCATCGCAGCACTAATCACAATGGCAGGAAGATGGAAACAACCTTTAACTGCCCATCAGTGGAGGAACAGAGAGGGAAACTTTGGCGCGCACACACACAGTGGGACACTGTGCATCGCTGTAGAATAACGATGAAACTGTGAAGCATCTCATGACCTGGATGGATTTCGAGAGTCAATCATAAAAGCCACTGTTATAAATTAAAACACTCAAGAAAAAGGTTTTCATACCAGAAGAAACAGACCTTGATGGTTACCAGGGGTGAGACGGAAAGGGAAGGGAAGGGGAAGCCATAGGCTAGAGGGTAGACAGGTGTTAACTTGAGAAGAGACCCCCAAAAAAGCAGTAGGGGAGATAGAGCAAGCCATTAGTAAGTCTGAGAAGTTGTTGTTGAATGCAAAACTAATCATCTGAAATGTAAACCCCCCACCTAATTAATAATAAATTTTTTATCCCAAATAAGAAATTTGGGCGTAGGTTGCAGAGTCTACACTGGTGCTCAAGTTCTCTGGCCCACAGGCCATCTTAGATCATAGAAGAAAGATGGTACTCACTGATAGTGAGCATCAATTGCTGGAGCGATTGAGGACAGTAAGACTGATGCTGCCTTTTGATGTCTATCGGTGGAGGGAGGAAGGGGGCTGCCTTGCTCTCTCAGATCACTTAATCCACGAATGAGGAGCCCAAAGAGCTTCAAACAATCTGAGCTTGGTACTTCTGGCGAATCCCCAAATGTTCATTTATCTTTACTTTTCTGTTAACCACAAAACTGTGAGTGTCCTCTAGTGCAGGGCTGGGCAGCATTGTTCACACAGTCTCTATGTATCCTGGAGATGAACGGAGAAAATTTCAGCAGATGGATTTTTCGAAAGGCTAAAACTCTTTGTTTTGGGTTTTTTTTTTGAAGCTACACATCTGTTGAGTATGATTACAATAGTCTCCGGCAGGGGTGAAACCCAAGATGCTTGCCTTGGACACCAAAATCTTGGCTCAACCGCTCACTTGGGAGTCATTTAGGATATAGTCTTTGTGCTGTTTCACAAGTTTAATGAGTATGGGAAAGTATCAAGGCTGTCCAAACGATTTGATATCAAAGATTGTCCCCAGAAATGATAGTTTCAGGACAACATGTTGTGGGAAAATATTAAAAGTACTAAATCTTAAAACTCATTTTCTCAGCCTCACCCCAAATTCTTCTGAGAAGTTTACAGTGGGCCCATGGGAATGTCTTCGATCCTTGCAAAGCCAAGAGAGCCCCCACCCCAAAGGCCATTCAGGAATGAAAAGGGAGGGCAGTGGTGTTTGTGCGTCTCCAGGAGATTCAAAGAAGAAACACTCCCACATCCAAAGGGAGAAATGACTCAAGACAAAAGAAACTTGGTTCTTACACCAGTCACCCCCTAACCCCAATTGCACGCACTGTGAGCCACTCGCATTGGTGAAACGGATCATTTTGAGCTGTAAAAACAAACACCAACAGCCTCTCCAACAGTGTTTGACTGGGCTCTCCTCTTTCCGACTGGCTAGGTTGATTTCCCACTGACATGGCCCAAGATAGACCACCCTCAATGCTTTGGTACTTCGAGGTTAGGGAAGATACTATTTTGGAGCATCCCAGGAAGACTTGACGTTGGGCTCTCTTATTGGTGTCTCAGCCTTTCCCCTTCCTGACGGTATACTTGACAACCAGATTAGACTCAATCTTCAGCAGTACCAGAGTCTTCGGCAGCTGACAGTGGTTAACATCTTCAGCTACTAATTAAAAGGTTGGTGGTACTAGAAGAAAGACCTGGTAATCTACTCCTGAAAGATCAGCCACTGAAAAGCCAATGGAGCACAGTTCGAATCTGACCCCGATGGGGTCACCAGGAGTCAGATTCATCTCAGCAACAACCAATTGCTGGTTTTGGAAGAACAAGGGAAGGAGAACTTGAAGAAGAAGAAGAAGAAGAAGAAGAAGAAGAAGAAGAAGAAGAAGAAGAAGAAGAAGAAGAAGAAGAAGAAGAAGAAGAAGAAGAAGAAGAAGAAGAAGAAGAAGAAAAAGAAGTTCCATTCCCCTAAAAGAATAGCCACAGCAGACATGCGGGGGTGTTTGATAGTTGGAAACATGATCACAGAAACAGCCACAGTTCTCTCCGAACTTCTTAGCGGAGGCTCTTTGCCCCTTCCATAGGAAGGGAAGCAGGATCACATGGATCTGTCCGAGGGAGGGCAGCCAGATTAATCAACACTTGCGAGCATATTAACTTGGGACCTAAGATCACCGGAATTTGTTCTGGGCCCATAGACAGCCATTGTCTCTGAACTCTGTTAATGGCTGACTTGGCTTAGAATCAAGAAGAAAACATCAAGCTCTCACATCTGAGCAGAGCCCAACTCTATCATCTGGCCTCTTTCTCCCTTACTATGCTGGGATTCTAGAAAAGGCAAGTCTAAGACAGACATTGGTGATGTTCGCTTGTCTCCATGAAGGCTCGCCAAACATCCCCTGCAATAGTGTTCTGGATAGCAATCAATATGGCCCTTTGTTCTGCTGCCTATGGAGCCAGAGGGAACAAGAGGCTAGAGGCCCAGCCGAAAGTCTAAGAATGGACAGCACCCTTACAGAGAAGGAGCTCCCAAGATTCATTTTGAGGCTGAGATGGAGTCTGAATTCCCAGCTGGACGAGGTCACCGCAGCATTGCTAAAGCCTCTGTTGTCTCAGCCAGGCGGGACTAGTCTCTTCCCGTCTGTCCCAAAGGTAGGGGACAGGCTAGTGGAAGCAGCAGTGAGAAGTAGGGCATGAACAAAGGATTCATTCTTCAGTTGAATGATCTTCCCTAAGTGACTAACCCTTGCGTCCACGTGACTGGTCATAAGTTATTGATTACGGGCGTTTCAGTTGATCGTTAAAAAGTGATGGGAAAAGAGTGAATATTCTAAGGAAACGTTGCCCCTTTAAAGTGAGATTACAGTGTGGCTTTCTTTTAATTAAAAAGCATCTGGAAATTGTAAAAGCCTGTTGGGTCTAGGGCCCCCTTGGAGAATAACTGAGGCATGTCATTTGGCAGGGCCATCACAGGGTTCTTTTGGTGAGGGGAAAGCTGGGGCAGTGAGTGGAGACGAGGAGGCCTGGTGCACTAATTGTGACTGGAGCAGAGAAGCTCCACCCAGCCAACTGCTCCCTTTGCTGCCAGTATGGGACTTGCTCTCGCAAACCAGCCTCAGCTACTTCAAGCCCCATTGAGCCAGCAACAAGAAGCCCCCATGCATTTGACTACATAAACTATCTTCTTTGGGTGGGGGGGCACCTGGTTTGTAATCCTTTGAGATGTGCTTAGGGAATCCAGGGTCAGGGTGCATTCTGGCACTCTCTGATAACCAGTGCTTACAGCCAAATATGTCTAGATAACCCCTGGGACTGTGTTTTTGACGTGGACAAACCCTCTGGGCCCAGCTCCTCATCCCTCCCAGGACTTGGCAGAAGTGTACTCTCAATCACAGAGAGATAGGAAACCTACTCCACTCCTGACTATGGCTTTGGACAAATCTGCCTTCTTGTTTGCAAAAGAAAAAAAAATGGATTTGTGGGGCCCATTCTCTTGTGCAGAGGCAACATCGAAGAGTGGTTCAAAGTATAAATTGCCTGGGTTGTTCTTCTGACTCTACTACTTCCTACTCATCGCCATTGAGTCAATGCCGACTCATAGTGACGCTGTAGGACAGAGTAGAACTGCCCCTATGAGTTTCCAAGGGTGTAACTCTTTACAGGAGTAGAAAGCCCAATCTTTCTCTCACAGAGTGGCTGGTGGTTTTGAACCACTGCCCTTGCAGCTCAACATGTAACCAGTATGCCACCTTGACTCCTTTTTACTACTCCTTCACTGGGATAATTACCAAATCTTCCCCATCTATAAAACAGACATATTCCAGTCATTATTGCGAAGACTCCATGAAGAACAGTAAGTGCTGTGTCAATGTTTGTTACAGAAGGAAGCTTGTTCAAAGTGCAGGTTTCTGGACCTGATCTGGGAGATTTTGATTCAGTAGGTCTGGAAGGAGGCTTGGCAATATGGATTTCTATAAGTAACAAACAGATCAACAGACCAACAAAATGACCACAATCACCACCTCCAGGTGATTTGGAGACCCAGACACCATATGGCCCTTAATCTCCTGCCCAAGAAATAAGTCCGTTGCAAAGAGAAATGCTGTATGTTCTCGAAGTTTGGGGAGGGTGAGTGAGTCTTGCTTAGGAGGTAGGGTGAATTTCTGCTGATAGTGATGGAATCATCTGGGAAAGGATAGTGGTGATGGCTGCAGAACTTGATGGGCATACCCAATGTCACTCTGTTGTACATGTAAAAATGATGGAGTTGGCCATTTGGGGTTATAGATATGGGCAAGAGTGCGCTGGAGAGAAGAACAAGATCAGGAATCAGGAGTCCCATTTTGGATTGCGTGTTTGGGCTACTTACTACATGTGGAAGGACGTTCAGTAGGCAGTGGATTGGACATGGGAGTGGTGTTCAACCTGGGGTGATTCATGGTGATTTAATAAGATATTGAATTTGTCAATGATTTGATTTTACTGGAATCCACAATGAACACAGATAGAAATGGCAATCAAGAAATCAAGGAGCTGATAGCAATGGGGACTGGATAACCCCACTCGAGGGCAAGCATCAACTATTGTTGCTGTTGCTAGATGCTATCGATTTGGTCCCGACCCATAGCGACTCTATGCACAAGAGAATGACAAAAACATGCTCTGGTCCTGAACTATTCTCAAAGCGGTTCCTATGCTTGAGTTCATTGTTGCAGTCACTGTGTCAATCCATCTCCTTGAGGACTTTTCTCTCTTTCACTGCCCCTCTACTTTACCAAGAAGGATGTCAACTACTGCCTCCCGTCTGCTCTTGACTAGAGAATGCTAGCTAATCAGATGGTATCGGAGCAGTAACACATAAATCCCTTTAAAGCCAAACTCAGTAAGAGTAAAAAGTTAAAGAGTAAAAAGATAAAGCAAAAAGTTACATGAACTCTGAGATTGTGATGAGCCCAGAAAATATGGGCAATATTATTTTGTGTAAGATTTGTTTCACCAATGACATGGAAACAATGTGTATGAATTGTTGACTGATTTGTTCTGTAAACCTCCACCCAATTCACCATTTAAAAAAAATGATTTATTTGTTCAAGTTCGATGCTTTTTCTTCTCCTATCCCCGAATCTCTTGAAGTTTCCACAATGTCTCATTACACAAAAGAAAAACTAAGGGTCACAGAACCTCACGGTTTTCAGTCTTGGTGTGAATGAAGTTTCAAAATGGATTTTGAGGGTGTAGGTTGGACAGTGAAATAGCCTTTGTCTTTGTCCAGTGGGGCTCTGCATTCCTTACAGAACTTCCATGGCCTTCTCTCTCACCAGCAGCAAAGACCCTAGAAATGTCAGCCACAGCCATCTTTCTCCGTTATTGCAGGCCTACTCACCTCCCATTGAAAAAAACAAAGAAAACAGAGAGGTGAATGCCACAAGCTGGTTCAGATGGGCCCCCTCAGAAGAGAGTAAAATCTGGATTCTTTTTCTAGAAGAAAATTCTGGTCACCTCTCACCACCTGATGGCACAACCATCAGAGTGTCACAAATGTTCTCTAACAGGGATTGTCAGAGGTTTGCAAACAGTGGCCTTGTATCATTTATGTTCTCTGCTTTGCATCACAGGCTAATTCAACACAGACTGAAAACAGATGATGGAACTGGCTTTTGAGTCATGGATAGGAGCTGAAGGGTTCTTCCAGAACCCTATCCATAACACTGAACCCAAACATGGAGTGTCAATGTGGCTTAAAAAATACCATGAAACCATCTAATCTGGCTATTGTTGGCAAGAAGTTTGGAAGGATACTTATTTTCCCATGAAAGGCCTTCTGCTTTCACAGCCGCCACAAAGTCACTGCTAGCTTTGTGTTTAAGTTCCCTTTAGTGCTAACACCAGTCTGGGTGGGTACCAAGACTAAGGCCTGAAAGTTGAATTGAGCATTCTCAGTAACACTGCCCTAGATCTTCGGAAAATCTGTGTTGGCATGCCCACTACAGAGAAAGTAGAAGAAGACCCTTGTGCGTTGCCTGGCTGGACTGACTTGGGTTGGTCGGCCCCATCAGGAATAGACTTGGCGATTTCCTTGTGACCCTGGGAGGAAGCTAGCTCATATCAGGTAACAAGTGAACTTGGATAGGAGGATAGAGTGGGGGAAGATGACTGAGGATGGAATTTCAATATGATACACAGGGGATTTGGTATGCTTACCAATAGTATAGAGCTCCAAAGAAAGGAAACTTCTTCATGCTAAGATTTTTTTCCCCCATCAACCTCAACAAAAGGGCTCCCATTTGCAATTCTCATCCTGACCCCCTGCTCATAAAAGAAAACGAATAGTGTGTACAATGTTTAGCAGGAGCTCAGGAAATGGCATTGTTCTTGAACAAAGAGAGTTCTGGGAACTGAGTCTCGTCATCTACTCAATGGGCAGAATGTTATTCCGGGCTCTGCCATGGCAAATCCACTCCAGTTGTTCTACGCCTGGTTTGGGTGTCTTCACGTGTGTCCTTCTGTCTCCAACTCCTTGAATTTCTTAGTATTTTCCAACTTACATCCTTGAAGAGAGCTCTACTAAATACAGTCATTTAATTAATTAGTTTTGGTGGGCCACTTCACACCAGCTGACAGATTGCATTAGGAGCACATCGATTTTCCAAGGTTCCGTTCCATTCTCCAGGAGCAGCCTGGGGATATTTTCTTCAGAAAGGGACTATGGACTATGTAGTAGCCCTTAGGAAGAGATGGGAAATACAGAAGACTCCATGACTGACATGTCTGGGATACGATTTTTGACAGTATGATGGCTGGGAAAGAGAGATAATTTGATCTTTGTAGGACGGCCCTTAAACTGGAATGCTTAGATGGTCACCTATTTCAGCTTGGCCTAAAGCTGGCCCTAAGAATAGTCCTCAAAATTCACAGAGCATACACAGCGCCTTCCCTGACTTTAACTATGCAGGAGGCAGGCAGTTGCACTCCAAGCTTCTTTGTAGAAGGTAATGGTAGAGAACAAATGGTTCTCCTCTGTCTTGGAAGGCTGCCTAGCCCCTCCAAAGGGCCCCAACAGAGCAGCTGTCAACCTCTACAGCTTTGGCCCTACTGAGTGAATGGCCATGTGCCATGTTCCCTTCCTGAGAAACATGCTCAAACTTGTGTCCCCTGCTATATTTACGTTGTTGAAAGTGGATCCAGCAGGAACTAAACATCTGCAGCCTTAGTCGGCAACATCAGATCATTTCTTTGACTGGATTGAGGCTTAAAGCAAAACAAGTGCTGAGCCTAGCACCAGATACATAAGAATCCATTCTGAAATCCCTCACCCCAATGTCATTGTCCTTTAGCTTAGGTTCACTCCAAAAATAGTTCTGATTTGGGGCCTCAAGTTGGAGGGTAAGGGAAGGTGAAGCATGCCAATATTTACTCGGGGGAATACTAGTTATTTCATGTCGATGGAAAAATCTGGTAGAAGAACAGGTAAAATCTTCTGAGAAGAGCTCCAGGTCAGATTAAAGAGCCAATGAGCTGCAGGACTCACAAGGGTATTTCAAGCGATTAGATTCTCTGTGTGTCTTCCTTGAAAAGGCAAATTCAACACCCCCTGCGTGTGTTCTCCCAGGGGAGAAGGACCTGGGAAAACAACAGTGAGTTCACATTCTAAAAGCTTTTGTTGCCCTCATAGGGCTTGTAACCATTGCTTTTCCTGTCCAGTGTCTAAGGAGTCACTCTGAGACAGACAGAAGTTCAGCAATCTGAGAGGCCCAGCCGGAAGTCAGAGACAATCCTTTTCCTTCCCTCAGTACAGAGGCCAGGAAGGACTGATTTTGTAGATGTGATCCATTCTGGCCTTGAGTGCAGTTAATTGGGGGAGAACAGTCCAGGACGACATTTAGGCATGTTGAAGTTGAAGTTGAAGAAAATGAAAGCAGGGCCACAACAAGCAAAGCATGACTTCGAGTGCATCGCCCTGAAGCTGAGAGACCATCTCAAGAACATATTTGATGGACTGCAGACCAGACGAGCTGTGGGGTGACATCAAGAACATCATGCGTGGAGAAAGCTAAAGGTTGTGGGAAAGACGGGGAGCGAAAAAAAGATGGCAGAAGAGGTTTGAAACGTGCTCTTGCTAAAGTGAATGGACGAAGTGATAAAGACAGCTTCAAGACCATGAAAGGACAGCTCTAGAGGACAAAGCAATGTGCTACAATAAAATATGTAACGACCTGGAGTTAGAAAACCAAAAGAGAATAAAATGCATAGCATTGCTCAAGTTGATAGTACTGAAGAAAAAAATTAAAGCCAGGAGTTCATTACATTATCAAAGGATCCCATGGACAAAATCTTGACTGATATAGGGAGCATCAAAAGAACTGATTGCTATTCAACCATTTCATGCATATGATTAAGAAGTAATGGTATTGTAGGGAAAAGCCCAAAAGGTTTGATGAAAAATAAGATTCCAAGAATTTATGCAATCCCAAGTGAGATATTTCAACAAACAAAGCACTCACTCATCTAGGACAAGAAATCTGGAGGAGGCAGACTGGGAAGTATCTTTATGTAGCCCATTGTAAAGAAATGTGATCCAACAGAATGGGGAAATAAATGAACAGCCGCACAAATATCACATGCAAGCAAAATCTTGCTTGAAGTTCATTCAAAAATATTCCTAGCAGTCCACCCATAGGCAACTGCCAGAAATTTGAGTTGGATTCAGAAGAGGACATGGAATGAGAGATGACATTGCTGATGACAGATGGATCTTTGGCCAAAGTAGAGAATATTAGGAAGACGGTGCCCTATGTTTTATTGACCGTGTACAGGCATTTGAGGGTGTGGGTCCTAACTCAGGGATAACATTGCAAAGAATGGAAATGAGGGAAAAGGGTAGCATTCTGCTTAGGGGCACTGAGTTTCTCTTAAGGATGGTGGCATAACCTGGGAAAGGATCATGGTGATGGTTGCATAACACAATATCATTGAATGTACACATAAACCACGTTGAAACGATTGCTTTTATATACATCTCATCACTATTAAATGATACTAAAAACGCTCCTTTAAAAAAAACTGTAATCCTCTTGCCAAAGGTAGAAAACTTCTTGCCAGTCTCTTCTGACAATCATTGGAATCTGCAGTACGTGTTGCGCTGCTCACCACAAGGTCAGCACTTCGAAACCACCAGCCACTCCTCAGGAGAAAGATGAGGCTAACTACACCCATAAAGAAAATAGTTATGGGCTTGGAAACTTCAGCACAGAAGCAGTTCTGTGCTGTGCTGCCAGGGTCACCATGAGTCGGAATCACTATGAGTCACTACGATGTCAGTGAGTTGGAAAGTGGTTAAATGCTCGGCTGCTAACCCAAAAGAATGGCAGTTCAAACTCACCAGCCACTCCATGAGAGAAAGGTTTGACAATCTGTTTCTATAGAGATGCCCGGTCTTGGAAAGCCTATGGGAGCAGTTCCGCCCTGTCCTAGAGGATCACTATGACGCAGAATCTACTGGACTGTCGTGGGTACTTTTGTGGCAGGGCAGTTCATTCTGCTGCTTGTCGGCATTGGTCTGGCTACTTTGGTTAACTTGGTTATGGCCTTTCTTTCCTATCATTCTATGACTTGGTGCCAGAAGATTTGGATTCGTTCCTTAGTCTACTTAACCTCTTTAGGCCTCAGTTTCCTAATTGCTACAATAAGGAAAATAAAAGTGCCTACTTCCTTGAGTTGTTTTCAGGATGCAATAAGATTAACATATGCACCAGTAAGATGTAGGTCAACATCTGGCACATAGTAATTTCTCAATCCACTGTAGTTATTATTAGTTTTAGGGGGGTCTCACGGTGAGAACCTCAGGCTGCATGTTAGCTCTGGGCACTTGGAGATAAGCATGCAGACTGCCTTGAAACTAATTATGAGTACAAAAACAGAAGACAGGAAGAGAGATGAAAGGACCAATGAGAATTCCACCCATTTCCTAGATGATCATTTCTGACCACAGGAAACCAGTGCAGAAGAAAGTCTTCCCTGTAAAATGCATCCCCAGTGACCCCTTTTCCCTCTTGCTCTAGGAGCGCACAGAAACCTCGGACAGCCGTGCTGTTTTCCTCAACTCGGACAGTTTCCCGTAGTTTGACTGACAGGACTCAGAGACGAAAGCTTTTAGGTTAGCAAGTCCAAGAGTTTGGTCAGTCATGCTTTGGAGACTATCACCTTTCATTCACGGAGCAAGGATGTAACAGACAACACAGTAAATATTGTCAACCCTCCCATTCTCACTCAGTCAAATTCTAGGTGGTTCTGTGAGGCCCTCACGTGAATCATTCCGGCAGCTGCCATACCGCTTTAATTGCAAAGAAGCTGGTCGCCACACAAGGAGTTCCCAGGTTTCATTGCTAAATACCCAGCAGGTCTTTGAAAGGTTGTATTTGGGTGACAAGGACACGAAATCTTTCTATGAGTTAGAAGCTTCAAGAAGAGACGATGGAAATTACACCATCGTTTCTCTCTCTTTTCTTTCCAGAAGAGAAGAGTTTTAATTACTCACTTGGGCCATTTCCACCCTTCCCTTGATGTTTTCTGGCTTTGAAGGCCCTTTAAATGCTTGTTTCCTTGTGTTCAAAGTCCTACTCCATAATTTCTTTATGAAAACAGTATGTCTTTTAAATCAATGCTAAATGAAAATGAGTATGTTACTGGCAAACTAATCTTGTGTCAAGGATCTAGATTTAAAATGTGATTTTAGAGCATGTCATCGGTGACCTCTGACTCAGGTTCAAATCTCATATTTTGAGCCACTTGGAGACCATCGATTCTTGGATATTCTCCCACTAATGCAAACTCATTAGGTACAAAACGAAATGTTTCTTTCATTGTCCACCCAAACCTTCTCCTCTTCCTGTTTTTCTCCTTTCGGCTACTGGGACTACCATGACTCCAGTATCCAGGCTTGGATCCCTCTCTTCTCTTCATCTGCTAAGGACTGGTTGTTGTACCTTTGACTTGCCTTTGAGCTGTCTCTTAATTCCCATGGCCAACTTCCAGTTCTGGTCCCTGCCACCCTATCCCTGGATTCCTAGAAGAGCCCACTATGGTCTGACTTCATTTCATCCACTCTGTCAGATGGGCACCATACTAACATTCCTACAAACTATCTTGCTTCAACCTTTCTACAACCCTTCACCACCAGATTAAACATCCCACATGGCTCCTTTCAGCATGTCACACCTCTGCTTAAAATTCCACAAGGGCTGCCTATTGCTTATTGTATCAAGTCTAAATTCACCGAATGTTCCAGGGGCTTCTATTATTTCAGAGTATAAACTCACTGTGTGGGTACTAACTACAAACCACACTCATACTTGCTTCCAGGCCTTTGTTTATGCTCAGGTTCCCTTCCATCTCACCTCTGACTTACAAGCCCTCTCATCATGGTAGGACCTGCTTCAAGTCCCAGTTTCTCCATCTAGCTCTCCCTGACTTTGCTGGCATTCATGAAGTGTCTCTTGTATCTGTTGTTTCAGCAACTAATCAGATGATGCAAATGAAAAGTTGCTGCCCCGTGTCAGCAGAGCTGAATGCTAGTCCTGGCCCTGCCACTGACTCGTTATGTGACACTAGGCAGCTCCCTTCACTTCGCTGGGCCTCGATGTCCTCCACAGCAAAATGAGAATATCAGAGTACAGCACTGTGTCTGAAGCTCCAGTCATTTGAACCTTGCTTCTGTGTCTGCATTGTTTCTACTTTTATTTCCGTAAAATGCTTCTAACTGGTTTCATTTTGAATACTTTTTAATATAAAAGGAAACAATTATGTCTGTGAACTCATCGTTTTATGGGAGAGAAAAAGGAAGACCAAAGAAGAAGGGATGCTTTTGAAGCATGTGTTATTGAAGACTACTGAATATACCGTGAACTGTCAGAACAACGAAGCCATCTGTCTTGGAGGAAGTACAACCAGAATGCTCCTTAGAAGCCAGCATGGCAAGGCTCTGGCTTACTTTGGCCCTGTGATCAGCAGGGACTCATTCCTGGAGAAGGACATCATGCTGGGTTAAAAAAAGGGGGGACGGGGGAAATCCTCAATGAGACGGTCTCAGACACTGGCCACGACAATGGTATCAATCACATATTGCATTGCCATGGATCGGAGTCAAAAGTTTGGTTCTATCCCTGATCTACTGAATCAGAATTTGTGGGGATGGCCTGTATGTCTGCCCCTGACAAGATGAGGAGTCGCTGCTTCATGGCTGCCTCCAAGGCACAGCTCCATATCGATGTTTCCCTTCTCCTTCCAACAGCACTTGGCAAATGCTGGCCACAACCGTCCAATTGAAAGCACTTCTAATGGATACATTGGGAATTTTCAGAAATAGAAAGGAGATGTGACTTCTAGCAAACTATTTTCTTTTGACACAATGTTTGTTTGTTTTTTCTTTATCCCCCACCCCCCACCCCACCCTGACATGTTCCTCTGTTCAATGGTAGTAATGGCCCTATGGGGCTGCTGGTCTTCAAACGAGCTAAGCTGTTGGAAAGCAGTGGCCATTCCTCTGGAAGTTTCTAGTATGCTCCTTATGAACCTAGAACCAAGCTAAGAGCTGTGAAAGACCAACAAGATGTCTACAACACTACTGCTGCTCGCACATTGTTCAGGATTTACTTTAGGAAACCCAACTAACCCAGACGGAATATGTGACGAGCAATGGCTTCCGAGTGGGGCAGGACTTCAAGCCAGGTGCACTCTGGGCAGGCTTCATGAGTAAGAATTGAGCTGAGCCCGAAGGAAAAATAGGATTTGGAGAGAGTGAGACAGAAGAGGCCAGAGCATTCCACGAGAAGGAAACGGCATCAGACGTGGCTGAGGGGTTGCCCATGTGGTATATTTGAGTTGGCCCCATAAGCCCTTCTCATCACACAACGCCCCAAAATAACTCTGGAAAATTGGCGGGTTAGAACTCGGCGACTTAGGATGGCTCTTCTGGAAATGCAAACACACCTGGGCTAGTTTGTCTATGACCTCACTTACACCTTGGTGTGCTTTTGGGTAAATCAAAGTGCTCGTGCTCTCTAACAGCTGGGTGAGATGAGTGGGATGAGGGATGGGACTCCTGATTGATGGCGGTTCCCGAAGGGGTGATTTTGGAGTTCCGGCTGGGAATCCAGAAAACAGAGTGGGAGCCTAGAAAGGATGGCAGGGAGCACAGCAAGGGCTCAGAATTGTCAGCATTGTGACCACGAGGAAGGGTCCTGATTAGAATCTGCTTCTGTGGAAGGACTTGGAGACTTGTGCAAAGAAGCAGATTGGTATTAGAAAAGCAATGAGTTTCCACATTGGACAAATGAAGATTTGTCACAGATGGGCTATTTCATTTGATGGGTATTTGGGAAGATGAACGATGACAAGCGTGCTGAAGTGGTTCCTTGGAACCAGGGGTGTAACAGGCTCGCTTCTTTCATTTTATATCTAAGCTCTCCCTCTCAGTCCCCTAACAGTTTGCCTCCTGTGTTTGACCTCAGGTTGGATAAAGGTTTCCTTTTCGAAGACAGTCTTTTTCCCCCCTCCCTCGCTCCCTCCCTCCCTCCCTCCATTCCTCCTCCTCTTCTACAGATTGCTGCTCTCAGCAGAACCTGCTCCCCGAATAACTGTGATTAAAGATAGAGGTTGTTTCTCTTCCTCCTCTGGGCTCTGAGGAAGCTGGTTTGTCTCACAGGGCCACACTCAGGGCATCTTATCCTGGCCAGCCTTCCCTTCCCTGCAGCCATTTCACCAGCCAGCCTGCCTTTGTTTGGCTTGGCAAGGCATTCGGATAACTCAGGCAAAGACATTTCAGAAAAGGTTCCAAAGAAATTGACTCTGGTCCTTCAGGAACAAGCCATGAGAGAAACCTGTCTGCCTTTTGTTTGACTCCTCTCCTCCCAGAACGAGTGCTCACGCTGCCGAGCGGCAGTTGGTTTTTCCATACCCATAGTCAATCACTGAGTCCATTCACATACACACAACCCCCGCCTGCTGCCAGGTCTCCAATGTGTTTGCTCTGTATGGTGGCCAGAGGAAGTGAGAAAATCAGACAAAAAGATCTCTTGCCTTCCTGAGATGAGGTGTAGAAGGTTAAGCGTGAAATACTTGCCAGGGGGAGGGAAAAGCAGTATCACCAGAGTTTGGCAATGGGAGCCCGAGATTTAGGAGGGGGGAAGTGGTCTGATAAGACTTCTAGCAGGAGATGACTTAGACTGATTAGGTGAGTTTGGAAAAGTATAATTAGATAGGCTTCATCATCATACCCACCTTGTGTGAACCATTTAAAATAATTTCTGATGGCTTTCAGTATCACAGCCTGACATTTAAGGTCCTCAATCATGTGGCCTCACCTTAAAAAAAAATCCTTCAACCAAATTAAAAAAACCAACTCACTGCCATCGAGTCAATTCCAATTCAGAGGGACCCTATAGGGCACAGTTGAACTGCTCCTGCGGGTTTCCAAGACTGTCGCTCTTTACAGGAGTAGAAAGCCGCGTCTTTCGCCATTGGAGGAGCTGGTGGTTTTGAACTGCTGGCTCTGCAGTTAGCAGCCCAATGCATCACCACGACACCATCAGGACTCTCAACAGCAGTGTCCATGTTCCCTACGAAGCCTTCACCACCACCTCCCCTTTGTTTTCATGCGCTGTCTTCCTGCTAACTCTGGCACTACCCATTTCTCACCCAGATGAAACTTTCCATGAAAACCTTGTCAGATCTCAAAGTTGCTTCCCCACTGCCTCCTGAATGTCTGCCACATTTTTAAAGCACACCTCTCTCATCTGTCACACCACAACATAAATGGCTTTGGTGGGTCCAGGGTAGGATGATCGTCTCCCATGTAGTGTCAGATTCTCAGCCAACACACCTCATATGCAGTCACCCTGTCTGTGGGTGAAGAAGCGTTGTGTGTTGTTATGCAGTTGAACAGTTTTTGGTGGAGCTTCTAGAGCAGGGGTTCTCAACCTTCCTCATGTCGCACCCCTTTTATAAGTTTCTCATGCGGTGGTGACCCCCCCCCCATAACATTATTTTCATTTCTACTTCTTAGCTGTAATTTTGCTACTGTTATGAACCAGGCAACTCCTGATTCATAACTCCAAAGGGGTCGTGACCCACAGATTGAGAACCGCTGTATGGATTAGGAAGCAAGTTCTAGGGAGTAACTCCAGAAAATAAGCCAATGAGAGTCCTATGGATCACAATTCTATCCATTATGCATGGGATCACCATAGGTTAGGGACCAAGTCAATGCAAACAAGAAAAATAGCAACATAAGCATGAAAGGAGTTCCTGGAGGGTGTAAATGAGCACAATTGAGGCTGCTAAAGTAGCTTGAATTCTCCCAGAGGTATCTCAGAAGAAGGGCTTACTGATTTACTTCCCCTCCAAAATGGCCATTGCAAACCCAATGGAATGTAGTTTCAGTCTGAGACATGGGGACTCACTATGATTCAGAGCTCCACAGCAGCTGGGTGGTTTTTTTTTTTCTTGTTCCTGTTGTTTTGAATATAATCATTAACAATGATGGGAGTTTTTACAGATTCAGGCTCCAAGGACACAAACAATAGCAAACATCATCACATTTGATCTTCAGAAAAATCTACCATACCCTCATTTCACTTGTCCAAAGACATACCATCTGTAAATGGTCTCTCCGATCTTGTTACAGGGATAAAGAAAGGTATGTCATAAGCACACCTTTTTTTTTTAACTTTTCATTAGGGGCTCATACAACTCTTACCACAATCCATACATGTACATACATCAATTGTATAAAACACATCTGTACATTCTTTGCCCTAATCATTTTCAAAGCATTTGCTCTCCACTTAAGCCCTTTGCATCAGGTCCTTTTTTTCCCCCATCCCTTCCCGGCTCCCCCCTCCCATGCACACCTTTCTGACACAAGTTGTCAGTATACAGAAAGAAAGCCTGAAAGAGAAAGCGACAGAGTCAGAGAGAGAAAAACAAATGCAACTACATGGGCTGGGCCAGCCTGCCGTGCATTCCACTTACCAAGCCAATGCCCTGGAATTAGCTTGAGATTGGAAATGTGAGAAGAGGCCCTGGTGACATAGTGCGCTATACGTTGGGCTGCTTACCACCAGGTCAGCATGTTCAAAACCACCAGCCTCTCTGTGGGAGATAGGTACGGCTTTAGACTCTTGCAAAGATTTACAGCTTTGGAAACCCACAAGCCTTGCTCCTTTGTTCTGTAGGGACACATTGAGGCAGATTTGACTTGATGGTAGTGAGTTTGAAGGCTAATGACACTGAGCATCTTTTTTCTGCAGGCTCATACAACTCTTATCATACTCCATACATACATCAATTGTGTAAAGCACATTTGTACATTCGTTATCCTCATTTGGTGGACATATAAATGTCTTCTGTGGTGAAAGATCTATTCAAGTCCTGTTCCCATTTTATGAATCAGTTATTTATATTTTATATATTTCTATGTTAATATTTGGTCAATTTTATGAAGGTAACCAAGCAGACATCTAGCTCAGAAGCAACAAAGCCCACAGGGAAGAAGCACACCAGCCTGTGTGATCACGAGGTGCCAAAGGGATCAGGTATCAGGCATCACCAGAACAAAAAAATCTTACCACCGTGAATGAGGGGTGGAGTGCGGAGTGGAGAACCAAAGCCCATTTGTAAGCCATTGGAGATCCCCTTGCAGAGGGGTCTCGGGGAGGAGACGACCCAGTCGGTGCAATGCAGCAACGATGAACCATACAACTTTCCTCTAGTTCCTAAATGCTTCCTGCCCCCCCCCCCCCACTATCATGATCCGGATCCTCCCTTTCAAGTCTGGCTAGACCAGAGGGTGTACACTGGTACAGATAGGAACCGGAAACACAGGGAATCCAGGGTGGATGATCCCTTCAGGAGCAGTGGTGTGAGTGGCGATACTGGGAGCATAGAGGGAGGGTGGGTTGGAAAGGGGGAACGGATTACAAGGATCTACATGTGACTTCCTCCTTGGGGGAGGGACAACAGAAAAGTGGGTGAAGGGAGACGTCGGACAGGGCAAGATACGACAAAATAATAATTTATCATTTATCAAGGGTTAATAAGGGAGAGGGGAGCATGGAGGGAGGGGGGGAAATGAGAAACTGATGCCAGGGGCTTAGGTGGAGAGCAAATGTTTTGAGAATGATGAGGGCAATGAATGTCCAAATGTGCTTTACCCAATTAATGGATAGATTGTGATAAGAGTTGTATGAGCCCCTAATGATTAAAAATATGACATTTATATCTAATATTTATATTGTTGAGTTGTCAATATTGTATATGTATATTTCTTATTAGATTCTCCTCAGATATATGGTTTCCGATATTCTCCCAGTGAATAGTTTGTCTTCTCACTCTTTCAGTAAAGTTTTTTGACGAACGAAAGTTTTTAAGTCACATGAGGTCCCATTTATTTATTGTCTTTTGCTGTTTGTCTTTTGTTGTTGAAGTATGTAATCCACTGTTGACAGGCCTGACAGCATAGCTCCTGCATTTCCTTCTAAAGAGTTTATGGTTTTAGTTTGCACATTTAGGTCCGTGATCCATTTTGAAATTGTTTTTGTACACGGTGTGAGGTATGGATCTTGGGTTAATTTTCTGCATGGGAATTCCATTTTCCCAGCACCATTTATCAAAGACACTCTTCTTATCCCATGAAATGGACTTAGCACCCTTTTCAAAAATAGTTGTCTATAGATGTATGGGCTTATTCCTGACTTTTAATTCTACTCCATTGGTCATGTGTCTATTGTTATCCCAGCTCCAGGCTGTTCTGATTATAATAACTATAGCATGTTTGAAAACCAGGAAGTATGAATCCTCTTTCCTTTCAAAGGTAGTTTTGAGAGATATTTTGTCTATAAATGATTCTTTTACTCACTAGGAACTTAACCCCTCACAAGAAATGACCGTGCACTACTTATCTTGCTTCCCTAACTAGTGTGAAAACCTCATGTGAGTAGAATTGATCCTAAATGTCTTTGTATTTCCCTACAGTACCTGGCAAAGAGGCTTAGACATAATAGGGGTTCAATGAGTTATTCGTTATCCATTAGACACTTAAAATTTCAAAGCCAATTTAAGGTTCACGGGGTACTCACAACCTGGCTAGGAGATGGAAGGGAAGGTTTATGTTACAGGGTATATCCCATGACTCACTGGAATCTTTTGTGCTATTTCTAGAAATAGAATCGGTTCCCATCCAGAGCTGGATCAACTGAGTGCCTAGCAGTTTCTTAGGGATGCTTGTTCAGCTGTCACCTTCCAACTCTTGGTTCTGTCTGTCCACTGGGTCTCCTTGCATAGGCCTGACTATTTTGGGTCTCAGCTACAGCTGTCAGCATGTCAGGCGTACCCCACGTATTTCTAGAATTAGTTGGAAATAGTTGAAGTCTGAAAAAAGTAACCATAATGTTCTCAGTACGAAGGAAATATTCAGGCAAGTATCAACTAGCAACACGTATTGTTACTGAGAAGAATCAAGGTTCCGGTGATAAAATGAAATGAGAGCAACCCAGCCGAGCCATCTAGGGTTACTTATATTTTAGTATCATGGGGTGAGCCACTCAGCTATTTATGTCATTTTTATTAGCATGTGATTAAGAAATTGACCAAATGTGAGACTGTTTGCTATAAATGTGAACTGACAAACTGGCTGACTGACTGAACAGATTTGCTTTGCCCTAACAAAGAATAATTGTTTTTCCTCCATTAAAAGTCATTCTGGTTATATGCATGTCCTATGGATGTTTTGAAAGTCAAGATGTACCTCCTGTCCTCATTCTTTTTAATTCTTTTAAAGTAATAATTTCTGCCCTCCCCTGTGATATGGTACAATATTTACCTGGAGGAGTTACTCTGTGGCTCTGTACCAAAGTATTAAGATAGAATTAGATCTTTTGGAAAAGTGAAGAATAAACTGTATGGACTGGCAAGGCACCAAGGCATGGCGAAGGTGACTGAGGCTTCTTCAGTTTCCAAAGTTCAGTTATTTGGTGATTTAATGTAGAGTAGTGCAACCATCTTTTCTCTTATTTTATCAGCTATTTTGGATTCCTCTATTTGGGTCTCTTGGGAAAGGTGGCAAGTACCTCTTCAATTTTGCTTTTTTACTTGTGTGTACACCAGTGATCATGGCAGCACTGTTCACAATGCAGTGCTATGCCAGACTCAATCATAAAGGCAGTAGCAACCTTAAAGTCTACCAACAGATGAGTGGACAAACAAGAGGTGGAATCTGCATACAATGGAATAGCATGTAGCCGCACAATGGAATGAAGCTCTGATACATGCTACAGCATGGAGGAACCGCAAACATTATGCTGAGTGAAGTTGGTCAGTCACAAAAGGAAAAATATTCTATGATCCTATGGTGATTAACAGAGAGTGGCAAGAGGGGGAAAGGGGGACTCGCTGGCCAGGGGGCACATTGATGGTGATGGACGATGATAAGGGCGGTACACTACATTGAATTATATACAGGAGAATTAGTGAAGTGGGCAAATCTTTTGTTTAATAGCTACATCTGCCACAATAAAGTTTACTTTAATAGTATGTAATGAAAAATCAAGCAAACAAATTTAATGGTGAACGACAAATTCTCTGCCATGGACGGAGTCCCTCCAGATAAAAACTGGTAGTGAAACTGAAGACTCACGAGCTGGAAGAGGAAGTGATTGTGGTACCAATGAGACCAAAACTTTGGGCTCTGTCCCTGAAAGGGCCAGTTGTTTTCACTTCACAATCACCCAAGTTATTCTGACATAGGTAGTCCAGGGACCACCCTTGGAGAACTAGCATCTTGGCAACTAAATACCATCATCTCCACGGTCGAATGAAATAACACTCTTAATAGTCACTGCCTTGAGGCTCTTTTTAAAAAATCTTTTTATTACGGGCTCATACCACTCATCACAATCCATACACACATCAATTGTGTAAAGCCCATTTGTACTTTCATTGCCCTCAACATTTTCAAAACACTCGCTTTCCACTTAAGACCCTGGCATCAGCTCCTCATTTTCCCCCTCCCTCCCCACTCCCCCCTCTTTCATGAGCCCTTGATAATTTATAAATTATTATTTTGTCATATCTTGCCCTGTCTGACATCTCCCTTCACCCACTTTTCTGTTGTCCGTCCCCCAGGGAGGAGGTCACATGTCGATCCTTGTAATCAGTTCCCTCTTTCCAACCCACTGTCCCTCTCCCCTCCCAGTATCGCCACGCACACCGCTGGTCCTCAAGGGACCATGCGCCCTGGATTCCCTGTGTTTCCAGTTCCTATCTGTACCGGTGTACATCCGCTGGTCTAGCCAGATTTGCTGGGTAGAATTGGGATCATGATAGTTGGGAGGGGGAGCATTTAGGAACTAGAGGAAAAATGTATTTTGCATCGGTGCTACATCGCACCTTGACTGGCTCGTCTTCTCCCCTAAAGCCCATTTGTCGGCCACTGCTTTGAAGCTCTTTTTAAGATCTCATCCCTTTCCTGGGCATATGTGCTTTTGTGATCATTCTAATGTTGCTTTCATACAGTCAACCTATTATTGATATGCATTAGATCACATTCTAGAGAACAGGAAGACTTAGTTTTTTGAACCCTCACACCAATTTGCAATATAATCTTGATTTAATCAGTTTAGTTTGCCTCCCCTTTCCAGTTCCCACCCTGTATATCCATCTAAGACATACAGATGTATTTCCATCTAAGACATACAGTGATTATCAAACTCAATTTGTTCCAAATTAGTGTTCGAACACCAAAAAGTTTTGAGAACTGGGCATATTTTTTCTCATAAGAATTCAGGAGGGCTTTGCGTCTTCTCCCATGTCACTGTCTCGGACACACTATCTGCACTGATTGATCCAAATGAATAGGAATTTTCCAACCTCTTCAATGATTGAGGTTCCTTGTTTTGTAATTAATGATTTCACACCTTTTGCCCCATTAGCCAACTTAGTCAGGTTTTTCCCTCAAAAATGTTACCAGTGTCAACCTAGCCACATCGTGTTCAGCTGCCAAATCAGACAAGGGGCAGTCTGATTCCAATTTCACGATGACGTCTTTCTTTAACTCTATAGTGGTTCCCACAGTTTTCCTCTTCGCCTCACTGCTGCTCTCACTCCCTTCTTTGGTGCCATGCTTACGATCTTTTACCCAAATCAAGTGCAGAAAGCCAGCACAATGACGAATGCTTTAGTGCACTAACACAAGCACTCGATGTTAGCTGAGCCCGAGTAGCGCTTGACCTGAAGTGCCATCCCTTTGTGTCCACGGAGAGACACAACATGTGACTGACTCACTCTCAGCCATTACAAGTTTTTCCAAGTCAGATTTTCGGTTGCATATCGAGCAAAGTTACCAACACGGAGCAATTGTTTCTGAACTTTGCTCTTTGAGTAGTGGACATTTCAAGCTGGGAGCCGTGTGACAACTGATGTTATCACTGGACCTGGTAATTTTGAATAAGAAGCATTGAGAAAGCGTTCATATTGCAAGATGGATTTTTCTACCAAGGGTTGCCAGATTCGGCTAAAAACAGGATGCCCAGTTAAATGTGAATCTTAGATAATAACCAATTCTTTTTCACATAAGTATGTCACAGGCAATGTTTGGGGCGAACATATAAAGATGGCTTGTTTTTTATCTGATGCGATTCAAAATTACCGAGGAGCCCAATATTTTATCTGCCGACACGAATTTGCCCGCTGCTGTTTTCCTGCAGCCTCTCCCTTTCGAGATTGGGCAACAAAAGAGAGGCTTTTGTAACTTCAGGATGGAGAGGAAATGAGCACTCACTTAGCAGAAAACCTGACAGGAGAACCGCTACCAGATGACCCTGCCTCACTGGAAACAGCTAGGTATCTTCTAGTGGGGGAGGGGGAGAATGCGGAGGCAAGGCGAAGGGGTACTTGAAGAAGACAGTAGAATATATGAGGGGAGAGCTCAGGAGGAGATCTCCAAATTGGAAACATAATATTGGGAGCCGCCAGCATTAAAAAGAAAAGCAAACATTGCCATTGGTTCAACTCGGACTCCTGGTGACCCTATGTGTGTCGGAATAGAAGTGTACCCCCAGATTTTCAATGGGGGAATTTTGGAAAGTTGATTGCCAGGCCTTTCTTCAGAGTTGCTAACCTTTCATTTGGTTAGCAACCCAACAGAGTAACCATCTGCACCACCCAGGGACAGCCTAGAGCAATTCCATTTTAGTGTATGAAGACACGTGCATACCTGTGTTCCTTGCAAATTATTTGTTTTTAAAAATCAAAATTCAGAAGTGGCCTCAATGGCCATCGATTGTGAAATGAATAAATTAAATGTGACAAGGATGGTTCTTTGAGGACTAAGGTGTGCCCGACCTAAGCCAAGTTATTTTTCAATAGCCTCATCTGCATGCTGAAGGTGGACATTGACTAAGGAAGAGTGAAGAAGAATTGATGCACTTGAACTGTGGTGCTGGAGACGCATATTGAAAGCACCATGGACTGCCCAAAGAACAAACAGATCTGTCTTGGAAGCGGTACAACCAGAATGCTTCTTCGAGGCAAGGAGGGTGAGATTTGGTCTCCTGTATCTTGGACATGTTGTCAGGAGGGACCAGTTCCTGGAGAAGGATTCCATACTTGGTAAAGTGAAGTAACAGTGACAAAGAGGAAGGCCCTGAATGAGATAGGTTGGCAAACTGGCCTCAACAATGGGCTCAGACATAAGAACAATTGTGAAGATGGCGCAGGACCAGGCGACGTTTCTGTCAGTTGTACAAAGGTCACTGAGTTGAAATCAATTCAATGACACGTAGTAACACCAACATTGCTGTTGTTAGTTTTCAGCAGGTTAGTCTTCAGCAGTGAACATGAAATAGATTATTATGAACTAACACAGACTGATCTCAAGCCATAGAACTGAAAACATACAAAACTATATTATGAATTATTCATGGCCTGGAAGAAAATCCACTGAATCAATGAAAACGGGACAACTAGAGGTGGGAAATAAAGGGAACTTCAACATTGCCACTCTGTATGGGAAGAACACAAGTGTTTATTACATTAGTCTCTGTTCTGTCCTATATATTTTAAGATCCCAAACTAAAAGGAAGGTGGGCTCTCAGATTGCTCTGATAAATACCAAGATTGGGAAACTATCATACTAAATAAGTTACTTGTAATTTTATCTTTTAACCTTTTTGAGGAATATTTGCATTCTTAAAGATGGCTGCAAGACTGAACCCAAAGGCTGATGTCACATGTTGGTGTTGTCATGTAGGAAGTATGTGTTCCTGAGACGAAACTCCAAAGGGCATCATTTTTTTCTGACATGCTTGTTATGGATTGAATTATGTCTCCCCAACATGCATACTGGAATATGAACCCTGTGTTTGTGACTTAATGTAATGTAACCATCTGTGGTTAGGGGCCATTGTGTCAGTTTTGACTGATAGCGACCCTATGTACGACAAAACAAAATACCTCGGGGTCCCACACCATCCTCACAATTGTTCTTATGTTCGAGCTCACCAATGCAGCCACTGTGCCAATCCGTCCTGTCAAGGGTCTTAAATAAAAGCACAAGATTTATCGAAACATGGACACTTAAGTGCAAATAAATCCTTAGATTTTTATCAGGCATGCATTTGAGCTTGTTCACCAGCCCAGAGGGTAGACTGAAAACAATGTAACTATGTCTTGTCTTGTCTGGGGAGTACCAAGGCTTGACCTTGGCTTTGCGCCTCCTACTCTCTTCACCCCAATCAACTCTACACGTTGTGTAAAGGGCTCAAATCTTTCTTCAGTCACAGTTTTGCAGCAAGAGTCCTTTTATTCCTTTGGGCATGTTCCTTCTCGGGCAGTGCTCAGAATTTTAACTATCTGACTATTCAATTTCTCTCTGTCTCTTTACATGGAGGAGAAACTAGATTTCTGTTCCACACAGTTTGGCATGAGCTCGAAGGGCGTGAGAGATTCCAGCCAGATGCACATCTGCATGTCAGCAACGTGAAGGCCGGGGATGGTGCCTTTTCAATCAGAAGGGAGTAATTCTGTCCCCTCTCCAAGCAGGGCGCCTCTTCCCTCCCTTCAGATATTTGGCTGCTAGAAACTCACTGATTAATTACCGAGGAGGTTTCATATCCAGTGGGTATCCTGAACCACAATTCTAGCAAGCTTCCAGATCATTCCTCAATGTGTTTCTGATGTTTGAAAAAACTAACCTTCTTTACCAGAGCACACATTTAGGGAGAGCATGTTCAATAGCATGGTTTTCAATTAACAAAAAGTGATTCCACCACAATTTCTAATCAGAAAATCAAGCCACTGTGGAAGAGCTACTTTTCGGAGTGGGCAGCTTTTTGAATCAGAGCTGATTGCTTATTCTGTCCTTATGTGAGGGCTTATTCCTAACAGCTTCTGACTAAATTGCAAAAATCAACTTCAAATCAGAAAGGTGAAAGTGTGTTTTCTTGTTCTGTATAGAATTTAAAATTACCTTAGAGTGGTGTAGTAGGCTACGTAGTGAGCTGCTAGTCAGCTACTCCGCAGGAGAAAAATGAAGCTGTCTACTCCTGTAAAGATTAAAAGCCTCAGAAGTGCATGAGGGCAGTTCTCCTTTGTTTTATAGATGGCTATGAGTTGGGACTGGCTCCATGGCAGTGTTTGGGTTTATTTTGTTTGCACTAAGACAACATGGTTACCTCTTCTCTGTCCCCTAGTAGCCCCCGCCTCCCAAGCGCTGCCTGGCTGCGCAGTAGAGATAACATATCAAGCTCATTACTAGTGAGTACCTTTTCTGGTTTGACATATGACTGAGACTTTCCACCTGTTTTTGAAGACAGATATATGAGGTCTACAACAAAGTCATTCCATGAAACCTGACCTGGGAAGTGCCTGTTGGGTCACATTCCCATTTGTATGGAATTTCACCTTTTAAAAAATCAAGAAAACAATACAATCTCTTTATATGGAGCAAGAGCGGTCAGTAGCAAGGAATAGACTCCCAGGTTCTCTAAGGCAAGCCAAATTGACACATGGTTGCTAGTCACTACACAATCACATGTCTGCACTTGGAGGAAAGATGGAATCCGACAAACAGTAAGTTCTATGGTATCCATGACAAGGATCAGAATAACCTTTAGGATCAATCCAGCTGAAAAGTGTTTACGTGACATCTCAAAAACGGCACCTCCCTATCCTGTTCCCAACCCTGAGTCTCCTCTCTACATTCCTCCACATATATGCTGCGTGGGCTACTCCAACCATTTTAAACAGTGATATAGTTGACAGATGATGTTCAAGGGCCTAATACAGTCCCATGGGTGTAATTGGGGTGCTATATGATTTTTTTGTGACGTTGGCTATTAATTGGACTCATTCTTCACTCTCGTTAAAACAAACTGAAGTGCAAACACAGTGAGAATAATGCTATTATTATAAGGATAACCTTGAATTCATTCCAACCTATAACTAAAGCAAATCATCCGGTAATTTTGCTACTTTAATTACAATCAGTAACAAATTACGTGTGTCAGACTTGACAGCTGACCATGACACGTCAAGTCTTGACAATAGCTACCCTATCAATGACCTGGCATGCTATCTCATGCCTCTCCAAAAGGACCTAACCCCACGTGGTAAGTCCCCCCAAAATGTTTGTTGATTGATGGAATAAATGAATTAATTAAGGGCTTGCAACCATGTTTAAGCCTCCCATTGTGCTTATAATATTCATGCATTGGGCAGTAGCCATGCACAGATGAAAAATAATATTCTGTTATAAATAGTTAAGTAAACTGTGATTATGGGCAATTTTCTTAAGCAGAAAACATTGAGTAGTGAGATGCTTTGCAGCTGTACATTTTTATTAAGGATTGTTTAAACAAACCAAAAGCATTTGCCAGTAGAGGGTAAGAAGACAGATGCAAAGTACAGTCAGAAAAGAGGCGCATTCACTTATTATTATTGTTATTTTGCATTTGTTTTCAAAGGTGCCCCTAAAACAGCCATTCCCTTTGGATGTCATAGTCAAGCAGCAACAGGGACCAGAAATAAGTGACTTCATTTGGGCAGGAGTTTGCTGGGACATAATATGGCTACTGTGCCTGGAGTCTTTCTTGGTCACCGAAGCAGTAAAGAAGCATGACATCATGGCGTGGTGGTAATCACAGGCCAAGCTATTTGGCTTGGCAGAACTTCAAAGACAAATTAAGATTACTTCGGCAGTAGAGAAGACGTGGCTAATGACATCTGTTCCTAGGCTAGGAGCCACTCAGGTGTGTCTACACAGACAGGGTCCAAACAGGCAGGTTCAGGATGGTCTAGTGCAATAGGTCCCAACCTTCCTAATGCCACGACCCTTTAATACAGTTCCTCGTGTTGTGGTTGGTGACCCCCCCAACCATACAATCATTTCGTTGCTACTTCATCACTGTCATTTTGCTACTGTTATGAATCGGGCGACCCCTGTGAAAGGGTCGTTCGATCACCAAAGGTGTTGCGACCCACAGGTTGAGAACCGCTAGTCACGTGGGAAGGCTGATCTGCTTGGGATGTGGGGATGGACAAGTCTTTCCATTTTCTTTTCACTGCCTCTCTTAATGAGCTCTACAGGACTATTTGTTTCCCAGGTGCTCCTAGCAAAAGATAACTCATTGCTAGAATGAGACAGTAGGCACTCTCAATCCTCTTTCCAATCTGCCTCTTTTCTCTTTGTAGATCCCCATCCTGGTGAGAAAACCTGGTCACGTAAGTAAGAAGCTGGGAATGAAAAAGGTTTAGCAGAGCGCTGTCATTTAATGGTTTGAAACCATGCTGAGGTTCACACCAAAACTTAGAGTGACTGCCAGCAAAAGTAACGTTTTCCCCATTTTAATTCATAAATCATGTGCAGACCACAAAATTTACCCTTTTAACATGTAAAGTTGAGTCATTTTCAGTTTAATCCCATCATTTTCTCAGCCTTCTTTCGAACTATGAAAACATTCTGAATTAACACCCAAGGGCCTGAACCGCTCTAATGCCCCCATGGCTCTTTGCTTCCCACACATCCTCATCGCTGATGGTTACAGCCCCGATGTACTGAGCACATCCGTGTGGTCTGCTGTGGAACCAGTGACAGGCATGAACTTGTTAAATTGTCCTACGATGCAATGAGATAAATGCTATTCCCATTTTTCAGAAGGTGATGGGATCAGAAAAGCAAAGCAACTGGTCTAAGGCCAAACAGTAAGGAGCAGGGGTGGACTTTGAGGCCTCCCTCAGACTTCTCTGAGCACAATGCCCCACTACTCCCCTTAACCACCACTCTAAATGCCTCCTCAAAGCCTGGAGTCCTTCTCCACCATCTGCATCTTTAGTTTTGTTTGGGGTTGGGTTGGTTTTCATACAAAAGTAGTGCTACAAAAGAACAAATACTATACAATTCTTCTTAGATGAAGTATTTAAAAGAGGCTCTACAGGGGACAACACTAAACCTATGGGTTGGGGAGAGAGGCCGGCCTGTCACACCCACACAGAAGCAAACCAAGAAGAAAAAAGAGAGGGTCAGGGACTTGACCCTGTATTGGCACATCAAACCCTGAGGACGACATCCCTTCATGGAGATGCCAAGGCACTCAGAGGACTGGAGGGCTGACAACAGCTTGAGACATGATGATCCCTCATTGGAGTATACTGCGACACAGGACAATACTGGTACACAGGGTGGGGAGTGAGTCTGGTCTGGACCCCCTACAGTAGGGCTGAACCAAGAAGGAAAATAACAAATCAAAACTGCGAGCAAAGCCAAGCCACAAAGCCCCCGAGGAGCCCTCAAAATAGGTGGGGAGATAGTCGTAAAGGTCAGCAGACAGACCTGGAATTACGTACGTTTTTCCAGGTTTTTTTTGCTAGTTACTTTTTACTCTTTTTTTTCAATCTTTTGTTTCGTCTCTGTTATTGTTGTTTTGCCTACCTATATAAGATAGGCATAGGAAGTCAGCCCAAGGAAAAGCCAACAGACAAAAGGTTTAGGACAGACTTGGGGGGAGGAGGAGACAGGGAAAGGAGTGGTGAGCAAACAATGCCACAGATAGGGAGAACAACTAGGGAATTAAAAAAATCAATGAGGAAGATGTAGACATCCTGGTGGTGTTGGAGCAATAGCAATCTAGCTGAGAGGAATTACTAAGAGGCAGAAGAAGGGTGAGCATGATGGTGGGATAAGAGGAAGGTAAAAGGACACAGGGAAGATCTAGGAAGCAACGCTATGGATAGAGGTCTAAACAAAGGTGTGTACATATGTAAATATATTAATTCCTAAAAATAGAGCTTTTGGCATATATATATATATATATATATATATATATATATATATATCAATAAATAGAGGAACTGCATTGACGTTGGGCCTCTTCTTAAGCCCTCCCTCAAAGCAAGAACACTTTGTTTAAAAAACCTGAAGTTCTATGATGCTCACCTTCCCGGCATGATCACTGAAGAAAAAATGGGTGCATAAGCAAATTTAGTGAAGAAAGTGGATGGTGACCAGCTATCAAAAGATGTAGCTTCAAAAAAAAAAGATGTAGTATCAGGGCTCTTAAAGGCTTGAAGTTAAACAAATGGCCATCTAGCAGAGAAGCAACAAGTTCATATGCAAGAAGCAGACCAACCTGTGTGTGAACAGGATCAGCTAACAGGCATCAGAAAACCCCAAACAAATAAACCAAACCACATATTTTTGAGAACTAGGGGGGCCAGAGAAGAGACCCCAAACCAATTTGTAGACATTGGTACATCCCTCACAGAAGGGTCACAAGGAAGGGATGACTCAACCAGGGCGCAGTATAGCACCGATGAAACACGCAACATTCCTCTGACTTTTTGAGGCTTCCTCAACCACCTCACCCCCACCATCAGGACCCCAGTGCTGTCTTTTGCTTCGGGTTAGACTGTAGCATGTACACTGGTACAGATAAGAGTTCTGGACACACTGAATCCAGGTCAGATAAACCCCTCAGGAACAGAAATGAGTGTAGCGATACCAGGAGAGTAGAGGGAAGGTAGGGGGAAGAAGGAAAGGGGAACTGATCGCAATGATCAACACACAACCACACGCCCCCTTAGGGTGGAGGAACAACAGAAACTGTGAGGGAAGGGAGACAGAGTTTGGTGTAAGATATGAAAATAACCAAGGGCATATGAGGGAGGGGGGAAAAGGGAGGGAGGGGGGGAAAAAAAAGAGGACCTGATGCAAGGGGCTTAAGTGGAGAGCAAATGCCCTGAGAATGATTGGGACAGGGAATGTATGGGTGTGCTTTATACAATTGATGTATGTATATGTATGGATTGTGGTAAGAGGGGTTGGAGTCCCTAATAAAATGTAAAAGAAGAAAAGAGAAAAAAATGATTAGGGCAAAGACTGTACAGATGTGCTTTATACAATTGATGTATGTATATGTATGAACTGTGAAAAGAATTGTATCAGCCCCAATAAATTGTTAAAAACAAAACAAAAAAAAAGATATGAAAATAATAATTTATCGAGGGGACATGAGGGTGGGAAGGGGGCGGGAGGGAAAAAAAGAGGAGCTGATACCCAGGGCTCACATAGAAAGTAAATGTTCAGAAAATAATGATGGCAACATATGTACAAATATGCTTGACCCAAGGGATGTATGTATGAATTGATACAAGAGCCCCTAATAACATGATCTTTAAAAATAAGTAATCAAACAGAAGAATTTCTAATAAAAATAAATAAATAAAGAGGCAAATATATACACTAAAGTTTATTAATGGTTACCAGGGGTGGTAGGGTATGGGAAAGGGGGACATTATTGCTTAGGGAGCAAAGACCTTCTGTTCAGTGTAATGGAAAAGTTTACAAGCAAATAATGGCAGTAGTTGAAGAACATGATCAATATAATTAATGCCATTATATTTAAATGTTGAAATGGAAATGTGTTTTCTAAATGTATGTATAACATTTAAAAATAATTCATACCATCACCGTAGGTTAAACAGTCTGCTATTGACAAAAGACTGAACATATGAATCAGTGAAATGGAATTGAGAGTCCAGAAATAAACCCATACATCTATGCTCAATTGATTTTCAACAAGGATGCCAAGAACAGTCAATGGGGAAGGAGAAGTCTTTCTAAGAATGGTACTGGAACAACTGGATAATTACATGCAAAAGAATGAAGTTAGGGTATAAGTTACCTTATTCCCTATGTAAGAATTAACTCAAAATGCATCAAAGACCCAGATATAAGAACTAAGATCATAAAACTCTTAGACCAGTTAATCTTCATGATTTCGAATTTGACAGTAGGTCTTAGATATGACACTAAAAACAAAGGCAACAAAAGAAAAATTGACAATTAGGATTTTTAAAAAATCGTTTTATTGGTGCTCAGACAACTCTTACCACAATCTACACAGCCATCCATGGTGTTAAGCACATTTACACATTTGTTGCCATCATGATTTTCAAAATATTTTTTTTCTACTTGAGCCCTTGGTATCAGCTTCTCATTTTCTTCCCTCCCTCCCTCATGAATCCTTGATAATTTATTATTATTTTTTCATGTCTTACACTGACTGATGTTCCCTTCACCCACTTTTCTGTTATCCACCCCACTGGGAGGGGGTTATATGTAGACCGGTTCCTCCTTTCTCCCCCGGCCCCTGCCTTCCCCTTTCCCTGCTGGTATGGCTATTCTCAATATTGGTCCTGAGGGGTCTATCTGTCCAGGATGCTTGTGTTTCCAGCTCTTATCTGTACCAACATACATGTTTTGGTCACATTTGTAAGGTAGAATGGGGTCAAGATAGTGGGGGGAGGAAGCACTAAAGAACTACAGGAAAATTGTATGTTTCATCGGTGCTATACTGCACCGTGACTGGCTCGTCTCCTCCCTGTGACTCTTCTGTAAGGGGAAGTCCAGTTGCCTATAGATGGGCTTTGAGTCTCCACACTTCCCTTCCCCTCATTCACAATGATATGCTTTTTTGGTTCTGGGTCTTTGATGCCTGATACCTGATCCCTTCGAGAAATCATGATCACACAGGCTGGTGTGCTTCATCCATGTGGGCTTTGTTGCTTCTCAGCTAGATGGCCGCTTGTTTATCT
This sequence comes from Tenrec ecaudatus, assembly GCF_050624435.1. Classification (NCBI taxonomy): domain Eukaryota; kingdom Metazoa; phylum Chordata; class Mammalia; order Afrosoricida; family Tenrecidae; genus Tenrec; species Tenrec ecaudatus. The sequence continues at coordinate 149,901,799 of NC_134548.1, forward strand.
TCAAACCTTGAAGATCCCAGACGCTATATCTTTTGATAGCCGTGCACCATCAGCTTTCTTCACCACATTTGCTTATTCACCCATTTGTCTTCAGCGATCGTGTTGGGAATGTGAGCATCATGGAATGCCAGTTTAATGGAACAAACTGTTCTTACACGAAGGGAGTACTTGAGTAGAGACCCAATGTTCATCTACTACCTTAATACTAAACCTATAAATATATGAACATAGATCTATTTCCTGGAAGCAAGGAACCAGTAGAGAGGTCTGAGGGGCTGGCCCCAATGCCAACTACGTAGACAGCCGCCCCTTCCCCCAGAAGAATTTACTTTAGAGGACAGCACTGAAGCTACAGCTCAGGGAGAGGGATATGTTTGATCAGAACATCCGGTATCAAATGAAGGGGTAGGAAGAGACAGTGGAGCACATCCTGGCCCACCAAGCCTGAGGACGATATCTCTGCTCAGAGCAGCCAATGCACAGAGACGACCATATGGCCAGCCCCACTACAAGACACAACATCCCTCACTGACCCATAGGCCTACAGGGGACAACACTGGAGACACAGTATGGGAATTGCACTAGATCTGACCCCACCACACTGAGGCAAAACACTAAGGGCATGCAACAGAACAGCAAAGGGAGCACAGCAAGGAAGACTGGAGGGAGTACCAAAAATAGACTTTGGGGGCTAGGGCATGACACCTCATCTGACTCGACCGGAAAATACTCCTAAAAGTCAACAAACAGACCTTGAACTATTTACAGGCTTTTCTTTCTTTTTTTGGTTTTGTTATTGTTTTCTTTGTTGTTTTGTTTTGCTCTGTCTTGTTTTTGTGTATATTATTATCTCTGAAGGTCTATCTAGATATGTTAGGCTGGATAAACAATCTGGACGAGAAAACAACAGGATCTATGCTTCCGGGGGGACATGGGAGCGGGGGAAGTGGGGGAAAGGAAGTGGTGTTAACAAACCTAGGGACAAGGGAACAACAAGCGATCCAAAATCAGTGGTGAGGAGGTTTTAGGAGGCCTGGTAGGACTTGATTAAGGGCAATGTAACCGAGAGTTATTACTAAAACCAAATGAAGGCTGAGCATGATAGTGGAACAAGAGGAAAGTGAAAGGCAAAAGAGGAAAGAACTAGGAGGCAAAGGGTATTTATAGAGGTCTAAAGACAGGCATTTACATATGTAAATATATTGATATATGAGGATGCAGAAATAGATCTATGTGTATATATTAATAGGTTCAGTATTAAGGTAGCAGATGGACATTGGGCTCCCACTCAAGTACTCCCTCAATGCAAGAACAGTTTGTTCTATTACACTGGCATTCCATGATGCTCACCTTCCCGACAAGATCGCTGAAGACAAAATAGGTGCATAAGCAAATGTGGTGAAGAAAGTTTGTGGTGACCGGCTATCAAAAGATATAGCATCTGCGGACTTAAAAGGCAAAGGCTTGAAGGTAAACAAGCAGCCATCTAGCTGAGAAGCAACAAAGCCCACGTGGATGAAGCACACCAGCCTGTGTGATCATGAGGTGTCGAAGGGATCAGGGATCAAAGAACAAAAAATCATATCATTGAGAATGAGGGGCAGTGTGGAGTGGAGACCCAAAGCCCATCCATCCTTAGACAACTGGACATCCCCTTACAGAAGGGTCGCAGGGAGGAAAGGAACCAGCCAGGGCGCAGTGGAGCAACGATGAAACATACAATGTTCCTCTAGTTCTTAAATGCTTCCTCCCCTGCACTATCATGATCCCAATTCTACCTTACAAATCCGGCTAGACCCCAGAGGATGTACACTGGTACAGATAGGAACTAGAAACACCGGGAATCCAGGACAGATGAACCCTTCAGGACCAGTGGTGAGAGTGGCTATACTGGGAGGGTGGAGGGAAGGCAGGGGAGAACGGGAGAACGATTACAAGGTTCTACATATAACCCCCTCCCTGGGGGACAGACAACAAAAAAGTAGGCTAAGGGAGACATGGGACAGTGTAAGACATGACAAAATAATAATAATGTTTAAACTATCAAGGGTTCATGAGGGAGTGGGGAGCGGGAAGGGAGGGGAAAAATGAGCAGCTGATAGCAAGGGCTCACCTGGAAAGAAAATGCTTTGAGAATGATGATGGCAACAAATGTACAAATGTTCTTGACACAATGGATGGATGTATAGATTGTGATAAGAGTTTTATGAGGCTCCAATAAAATGACTAAAAAGAAAAAGAAATAAAGTGCTGAGACATACTACAACGTAGATGAATCTTAAACCCAAAATGCTAAGTGGAAGAAGCCAGACACAAAAGGTCACTTACTGTAAGAAATGTTCCGAATAGGCCAAGCCATAGAGGTCAAACAGGCCGAGTTTGGAAGAAGTTTGAAGACTGGCTGCGTCAGGGGGTCAGAGTTGCTCTTTGGGGTAAAGACATTCTAGAATTAGTAGATAGTGGTGAAAGTTGAATGGACTCAAAACCAATGGAGCTACTAAAAGCCAATTTAAAAGATGAACTGTGCACTTTAAAATCCCTCGGTTGTCAAACAGCTCCAAGCTCGAAATTTCCACTGCTTGAATAGCCAAGTTAACAACAACAAGTCTGTTCGCTCGATAGTCTAACCGAAAATCTGACACGAGAAAACCTGTGGGCTGCGAGTGAGTCACGCAGCAGCTCCACACTGACCCAAAGTGGTGACGCTTCCGTCTAAGCTTACTCACCCTCAGCCAACCTAACGTGCTGGCACCAGTGGGTACCACCATTCGGCGTTATGCCCCTTTCCCCCTTTTGAATTTCATTAGCCTAAAATATCATAATAATGGGTCCAACGGAAGTTTGTGATAGCAGCAGGAAAGCTAAGAGGAGTACAAGTGTGCTGTACACAGTTGATATATGTATGGATTGTGATAAGAGTTGTCTGAGCCCCTAATAAAATGATTTTTTTTAAAAAAAGCTAAGAGGAACACTGTGAGAACCACGGCAAAGAAAGAAATCACTGCAAAATGTGAACCAGGTTGCCGCTTATCTGATTTGGCTGCTGAATAGATGTTATCAACATTTTGGGGTTAGGAGGTATTGTAATTAAATTAGCAAATGTAGCAAAAGGTGTGAAATCATTCACCATGAAACAAAGGCCCCAGACCTTCGAAGATGGCGATAGCCTAGCCGAGACGGTGGTATATGAGAAGGCTGAAAGTCTCCCTTGTGATTTAAAGTTCTGGAAAAATGAATTTGTAAGTGTAACCTTGGGACCTCCAAACCAACAATGTGTAGTTCTGTGATTACATGAGAAAAATATGTTCAGTTCTCAAAGTTTTGTTTGGGGTTTGAACACAAATTTGGAACAAAGTTAGTTCAACAACCAAGGTAGCACGGTAGTTAAAATGGTGAATTTGATGTTATGTGACTTTTACCTCCTGTTTTAAAAATTCCATAAAATCAACAAATGCATTAAATAATGAAAAGTAGAGCTGATGCTAAACACTGATGAGTGCCTAAAAGGGTCTTTTGGATTTCCCTGTTCTGACAGTGGACACGTGCGTACACACACACACACACACACACACACACACACACACTCATTTCTAAAATCTTTCCAATCTGGGGCCTGTCAAGACTCCTATTGCTTTTGAAACCAGGCAGGACACATTACTGCAATGCTGGCAGTTGTTTTAAAGTTGTTCACCAATTAGCAGGAAAAAGGGCTGACCTCGAAGACTAGGGACATGAATTATGTTTTTGGATCTGCAACTCTTCTGTAATCTATTTTTTCCAGCTCCGTGCCTGTGACTCTCTGCTCTTGCCTACTCCGAATGGATTAATTAATTAAAGAAATGACCAGCCTTTGGAAATGCTAGAAGAATTAGGCTTAAGGCGAATGGCAAATCTGGGAGAATAGATGCATGTTAATGTGCCCAAGTGTGTCTCGCTTGTCTGAGAGATGCCTGGTTCCACTAAATCAAAGAAAAATTAAGACTTTATAGCTGAGGCTAGAGTGTGGGAGTGGGAAAAGGCCCAGTGGGACAGGGAAGTTGTAGACAAAAACACACACACTCCACTGCCTTCAGTTTTGCCTGGAGCTGAGTCCACAACTCTCTCTTGACCCTGCCCCACAGACTGGGCAGAGTAGCCATGCACACGCCGGTGCCCTGGGCAGCAGCAGCCCCAGCTGGGTAAACAGAAGTTCAGGAGCAAAACAAGCCAATAAATCACGGCACAGCTCCAGTCAGCCCAATCCCCACCTCCCCCTTTCTTCCCAGCCACCCCCCACACCGGCTCCCTATCAAGCAAGTGGGCCCAGGTGTCCTTTGATCCATTGACTTTGCCCTTCACAAGGGGAAACTGCATGGCTAGGAAGGGTGAGTTTAGCCCCACCTGTGTCCTGCCCCCAGAATTCCTTGCAGGGAGCCATGAGCCTTATACATCCAGGTGCTGGCAAAACCAAAAACAAAAGACAGATGTGGGATGCTTATAGTTGAAAAGCTTAAAGCTGGGCTCTGATTAGAGGTGGGGGAGCCGGGGCGCCTAGCCTTTGCCATGTCCACAGCCCACACAGAGCCTTGTGTGGGCCAAGGTTGTGCTCATAGTCCACCATTGCTCCATAGCTTGCGTTTTTCACACATTTCCTGTGCCCTGTCGAGACTCCCTGATCCCGCTAGAAAAGAGATTTATCATTCACTGCTATGTTTTCAATTTCCCAGAGCGCTACCCCTAGGAAGCCCGTGTGTGTTGGGTTCCACTTCCAGCACATGCTCACTGCTGCAATTCTAGTGCCTACATGGTGCTGGCACTCAACTGATGCTGATAGAATACTTGTTGAATCTGGGAGCCTGATGGCTGGGTATTTGCCACCTGTAGTTGTTTTCAGGGAGCCTGGCTTCCAATGCATACATATGACAAAATGCTTTCATCAGTCATGCATGTGCGGGGCGAAAGTTACATCTATTTCCAAGGACACGGACTTACATGGCCTCGGAGAACTTGGGTCGACTAGAGGTCTCTTGAGGGCACAGTCTTCTTTCCTTCACTAAGATGTCGGATTGACTAATTTGGTGGCTGTGATATGCGAATCCATAGCATACACTCTGTGTGTGTGTGTGTGTGTGTGTGTGCGTGTGTCTAAAAGTGCCCTTCAGTGAGTTCTCCGCCTTACCCAGGATGATTGCAAAGGGTCAAGGGAGGCCTACTTAGCACAATTCCAATGTCATTCAAATTGACTTCTGCTTGGCTCCGGCTTGGAACTAGTCTTCCGATTGCTTATCAAATGTGGGACAAGAGCCAACAAAGCCAGGAAGGGAAATGACATATATACTTATCACAGAATGTTTTTCTGGTAATAGACTCTAGTTCTTTTTTCACACTAAAACCTAAGCCCACTGTGTTATTGGTCCATCACAATCATGAGTGTGAGACTGAAGAAGTTGTCATTGGACTCAGTTCCTCTTGCTGCCATACCTGGCTCCAAGTACAGAGTATTCGGATCTAATCTCACGTTCAACTCTCACAACTGAACCTCAATTTCCCATCACAAAATGAAGGAGTTGGACTAAGTGAACACTGAAGACCCTTCACTGTGCCCAGGAACTGTGCTCAGGGCTTTATTCATTTGTCAGCATTTAGCACTGACAGAGCTCTGCAAGACAGGTGCTATCATGATGCCCATTCGGCAGTTGGGAAAATGAAGGCCTGAGCAGGTGAAATACCATGTATCGAGGACACACATAAAGTAAATATCAGCGTGAGAAAACTCGCTACGCTCCAGGATCCATGTGCGTAACCCTGTGATTCACTGTATGTGCGACAGCTTTAGGACCTCCGTCAGGCTATGGCACTGGAGAAGAAGAAGGAAGCAGTCCAACAGCGGAGAAAGTGTGGACTAGGGCCAGAGACACCTAGGTGTGAATCTCCTCCTTGATTTCACAACCTGGTGAAAGTCACTTCATCTCTCTGAGATTCAGTTCTATCCTCTGTAAAATGGGAATAACAATAATTCCTACACATCTGAGTGGTGTCCCAAAGAGGCAATGAAATACATCATCGTACCTGGCACCACCCATGATAGCCTTGCAGCTGGTGGGTTTGAACTGCTGACCTGGTGGTTAGCAGACCAATGTGTAACCACTATGCCACCAGGGCTCCTTCAGTTTTACTCTTTTCAATGGAGGCATGAGCCTGAGATGTGAGAGGCCTGGTTGGATGAAGCAGCCACAGAGCAGAGCAAAGGTAACCAGATTCCTCAGGACGGGAAGACTGGAACTCAAGGCCTACCAAGCAAACCCTCGAGCTCTCCAATCTGAATCCACCCATCAGCAGAAAAACAAAGCCAATAGACAGTCTCTCCCTTATTCTTGAGTAGCACCTCTGGCTAAGCAAAATGGCTGCCTCATGCCGTGTCTGAGTTGGTCAATTGTTACACATCATATTTCTAATGTGAGATTTGCCATCATGTGAGCAATATTGCTCTCATTTCCAACTTTATGAGAACTTCAAAGGACATCAGCCATCTCAGCCCCACCTAAGCATGTGACACTCTTGATCAACTGGTAACGGATGACTAAGAAGACTTAGAGGCCCATGAGTAATTAGAAACGGAGCCAAGAAAGGGAATTTTTGACTAAAGGTAAATCAACTCAAGTCTTGGAAAGTTTGAGTTCAGCAGGAAACAAAGCACATGAGGTCAGAGCAAGTCTTAAATTCTCTATCTGAAAACACTTCAATGACATCACTTTGAGTCTCAGAGTGTCCTTGGGGTCTGGAGAAGTGTGTGTCAGAAAACTTCCCCAGAGAAAAAGTCAGTCCAAGCTGTGGGGTGGGCTGGCCTGGAGGTGGAGTGGGAAGTGTGAGAATGGGAATATAACTTTTCAATCCCCACTCCCTGAGCCAGTTTCTCCAAGTTACAAACTTGTCCATATGCATCGCTAGAAAAGTACAAAAAAAACACCCCACCTTGCTTTCCAGAAATACCTCCTTCTTGGCTTTCAGTGAGGCCTTCTTTACAGCTGTGAGCTTGATATTACTCAAGGTCAGGGAATTTGGACTGGGTACCACAGGCAGGCTGTAGCAACTTAAAAGAAAGCAGAAAATATTAAAAATGAGAACAAATTTTAAGTGGATCAAATGATGAGGTGCTAAATGTTACTCTAACTGCATCTGCAATAATCTTCTTTCCAGTGCATTCTGCATCATAGCAAGGCTGCTCACATCCACGATCTATGGTCAGAGGGGATTCACCAGAGGGTTGATCCACTTGCATTACCCCTTCATTGTTTCTAAACTGCAAATATGGGTACTATAGCAAAGGGTGGTGAAGTCTTAAAACAAGCAGCCATCTAACTGAAGTATCAACTGAGTCCACATGGAAGAAAACCAGCCTGCGTGATCCAAGGATTGTAAATAGTATAATCCACATCTAAAGAAGGGAATGATATCAGAGCTTAAATTACGGTCACCTGGTTTGCAGAAGGCTGTGCATGACAGTGGAAGTCCAAAATCCATTTGCAGGGTCCACACATGGATTAAACTTCTGGTGGATTACTTCTGGTCATAGTTGAGGGATGCGAATACCCTTGTTATCAGACAGAGAGTATTGTAAAGTTGATCAGGGCAGATGTAGTGTGGAAATTATATAATGTCGTGTCAACCTGAAGATATACAAGTGAAGGGCTGGAGTGTAGTCTGTCAGTCAGGTCACAGCCTGATGGCACCGCCCAGTGAGTGTGGCTTTTTCATAAGGAGGATCCTGGGAAGTTCCTCCCTCTCGCTCTGCTTCACCTTCCTGTTGGCAAGCCATGCAGTTGAGACCTGTCAGAGCCCTGGAGATGCATTCACCGTCATTGGATGCACAAGACTTTGCACCCACCGGCCGGTGATCTTCCTTCATTTTGTATCATTGCATGTGGCTCTGTGAGTCTGAAGAGGAACCTATGGACTAATATTGGACTTATGGACTTGCTCTGGGATGTTTGCTTGGTATATAATTACTTCTTGATATAAAGCTCTCTCTTATGAGTGTCTCTGGATTTGTTTCTCGAGTCAACCCAGCCTAACACGTGTATTTAGGTTAAAATGTAATATCTTATCATTTGATCTCCCTTTTGACATGGTCTTATATGCAGAAAAAAATTTTAAAGTACTAGAGCTAAGATATGAGTTCAGTAAGTTTACAAGATACAAGTCCAATATTCAAAAATGAAATGCATTTCTATTTCCTAACAATGAACAATCTAAAAATGTAATTAAAAAAATAATTCCATTTGCAATAAGAGACCAAATAAATTAAGAATAAATTTAACAAAAGAAGAGCAAGATTTGTAGACCCAAAACTAAAAAGCATTCTTGGAATACTTAATCATGTGAGGATGGCAATACTTTTGATCTCTAAATTCAATGCAACCACTGTACAAATTTTGGCTGTTTTTGTTTGTTTCCAGAAATTGATATACTGATCATGAAATTCACGTGAAAAAGCAAGAGACCTAGAGCTAAAATTATGAAAAACCAAATACTAAAACTCTTAGAACACATATGTGTAAATCTTTATGACCTTGAAGTAGGTAGTATATCCTTAGATACGACAAGAAAAGCACAGGTGAAAAGGAGGGGAGGGTGAAAGCAAATTGGACCACCTGAAAATGAAAAAACTTTCACATTATAAATAATACCATCCAGAAAGTGAAAAGGCAGCCCATAGAACAGCAGAAAATATTTTCTGACTGATGAGGGGGGCCTGGTGAAGCAGTCATTAAAGTCTTCGGCTGCTTACCAAAAGTCAGTGATCTGAACTCAGTGTCTGTGGGAAAAAGATGTGGAAGTCTGATCCTGTAAAGATTTACATCCTTGCAAACCCATTTGGGACAGTTTTACTCTGTCCTATAGGGTCATTATGACTTGCAATCAACTCGATGGTAGTGGGTTTGATTTTGGTTTAATACCTGATATGGGATTTTTCTAGAATATATAAAGAACTCTTAAAATTCAATAATAAAAAGACAATATAATATTATTTATTTATTTTTACATTCTAAAGCGTTTTATTGGGGGCTCATACAACTCTTATCACAATCCATCCATCCATTGTGTCAAGCACATTTGTACATTTGTTGCCATCATCATTCTCAAAACATTTGCTTTCTACTTGAGCCCTTGGTATCAGCTCCGCATTTTTCCCCTCCTTCTCTGCTCCACGCTCCCTCACGAACCCTTGATAATTTATAAATTATTATTATTTTGTCATATATTACACTGTCCAACATCTCCCTTCACCCACTTTCCTGTTGCCTGTCCCCCAGAAAGGAGGGAGGTTTTATGTAGATCCTTATAATCAGGTCCTCCTTTCTACCCGACCTTTGCTCCACCCTCTCAGTATGGCCACTCTCAACACTGGTCCTGAAGGGGTCATCTGTCCTGGATTCCCTGTGTGTCCAGTTCCTATCTGTACCAGTGTACATCCTCTGGTCTAGCCAGATTTGTAAGGTAGAATTAGGATCATGATAGTGAGGGGTGACCGGGCGGGGGGGGGGGTGGGTGGGTGGGGGAGGAAGTATTTAAAAACTTAGAGGAAATTTGTATGTAACATAGTTGCTACACTGCACCCTGACTGACTTGTCTCCTCCCCGCAACCGTGCCGACAACCGTTCTGTGAGGGGATGTCCAATTGCTTACAGATGGGCTTTGGGTTCCCAATCTGCACTCCCCCTCATTCACAATGATATGATATTTTTTGTTCTTTGATGCCTGAAACCTGATCCCTTGGACACCTCTTGGTCACACAGGCTGGTGTTCTTCTTCCATGTGGGCTTGGCTGTTTCTCAGTTAGATGGCAGCTTGTTTACCTTCAAGACTTTCAGACCCCAGACGCTATATCTTTTGATAGCTGGGAACCATCAGCTTTCTTTACTATATTTGCTTATGCACCCATTTGTCTTCAGTGATTGTGTCGGGAAGGTGAGCATCATGGAATGCCAGTTTAATAGAACAGAGTGTTCTGCATTGAGGGAATATTTGAGTGGAGGCCCAATGTCCATCTGCTACCTTAATACTAAACCTATAAATATGTGCACATAGATCTATTTCACCATCCTCATAAATAAGTATATTTACATATGTACATACCTGCAGCTAGACCTCTATAAATTCCCTTTACCTGCTAGCTCTTTCCTTTTCTTTCCTCTTGTCCCACTATCATGTTCAGCCTTCGTTTGGGTTTCAGTATTTACTCTCAGTTACATTACCCTTGCTCAAGCCCTACTAGGCCTCTTACACCCTCATTGCCACCGATTTTGGATCACTTGTTGTTCCCTGGTCCTGAAGTTTGTTAACACCACTTCCTTTTCCCCACTTCCCCCTCTACCATGGCATCCCGGAACTGTTGGTCCCATTGTTTTTCCCTCTAGAATAGATTGTTTATCCAGGTATGCTCCCTTCTAGAATCAATCCATTTGGGAGGGACAATGTAATTTTAAATGGGAAAATAGTATGAATAGACATTTCTCCAAGAAATGCAAATGGCCAATAAGCACATGAAAAGATGCTCAATATAATTAGCCATTAGGAAAATGTAAATCAAAATATCTTTGAAGTGCCACTTAACAACCACTAACCAAAAGCCAAAACCACTGACGTTGAGTCAGTTCTGATATATATATATATACATACATATGTGTGTGTGTGTGTATGTGTATGGTTTCCCAAGCTGTAAATCATTATGCAAGCAGATAGCTTCAATTTTCTCCCTCGGTGTGTCTGGTGGATTTGAATTGTAAACCTCATGGTTAACAATTCACTGTTTGCCCGGCAGCACCACCAGGACTCCTATAACAACCACTAGAATGGTTATAAAATAAAGACAGATAATAATACGTGTTGATAAGAATGTGGAGAAATTGAAACCCTCAACACTTCTGTTGGGAAGAAAAATAGTACAGCCATGTCTGAAAAGAATCTGGAAGTTCCTCCAGAGGTTAAACACACAGTTCCCATTATGACACAACAATTCCACCTTCAGCATGTACAAGACAGCTTCAAAACATTTGTGGGGAAATGGAACTGAAAGGTAATGAATTTTGTCTACAAACTTTTTGAAGTCCCCTTGAAGATACGAAGCAGAACTAAAAACAGGTGTTCAAACAAACACTGTACACGAACATTCATAGTAGCACGGTTCATATAATCTAATTGCTCACTGGAGTGGGTAAATAAAATGTCATAGATCAAAACAATGAAATATTATTTGAGTATAAAAGGACTACAGTACTAAGACATGATAATAATGCTGAACCTTGAACACATTTTGCTAACTTAACGAAGCCAGATCCAGAGAGCACATCTAGGCAGCCCCAGCTTAAGAATGTCTGATTTCAGGGCAACTCATATTTGCCATATAAATGTTACATAAATTTGCCCTCACTTTGAAACAATTGAAACAACCTCTCCATAAAAACCCCAAATCTACTGCCAGAGTTTATTCTAGCCATAAAAACCCTATAGGGAAGGGAAGAGTGGGCCCTGGTGTGTTTCTCAAGACTGGAACTCTTTACAAGAGTAGAAAGCTCATCCTCTTCCCTTAGAACAGCTGGCGGGTTTGAACTGCTCACCTTAGCACTCCACTTCACCAGCTGGCTCCTCAAACCAACTCCCTCAACAAAGTCATACTCCCAGTCACCTTCACTTGCTGCGAGGGCAGCATGAGCAGCTTTTAAATCACTTCCAGCCTTTGTTTGAGTGGGGTGGAGTCACAAAATCCATGGCCTTCATGTCATTTCTGACTCAGAATAATCCCCGGAAGAGAGTAAAACTGCCCCACGGCGGTTCCAAGGCTATAAATCTTGTCAGAAGCAGACTGTCACATTGGTCTCTCCCCAAGAGGCTAGTGGGTTCAAACCGACCGCCTTTTGGTTCGCAGGTGAGCACTTTAACCATTGTGCTACCGGGGTTCCTTCTTTCTCAAAGTGAAGTAAGGCTAATTAATGATTGGAAGCAGTTGTTCTGACACCTAAAAATGCCATTTAAAAATCTAAAGACAGGGGACCAGATCTCATTCACAACCAGGGGTCTGTCTGAATTGTATGATTTAACTTATATGAAGTGTCCAGAATAAGCAAATCCATAGTGGTTACCAAGGGCTGCAATTGAGTAGAGAAGGGTTGAGGAGTTATTGCTAATGGTCTATAAGGTTTCCTTCTGCGGTAATGGAAAATGTTCTGGAAATTAGATAGTAGTGATGGTTACACAGCTTTGCAAACCTAAAAATATGCAATTTTATACTTTAGATGGATGCATTTTATGGCATGTAAATGATATCTTCATTTTAAAACAATAACTGTTTTTTCTGGGAGGTGCCTCTGATTTTTGGCGTGTGACTTGGAAGGAATTCAAAAACTCAATGAAAGCCTATAGTAAACTTTTCTCCATTCCAACCTTCTTACTTATAAGAACAAATTTCTCATTACTTATGTTTATCTAAGAAAAGAAAAAGAAATTAGAAATAAAATTTATGAACATTAATCCTGAACATTGCCCAACCCTAATCTTAACCCTAAACAAAAAATAAAAAAGGGGAAAAAAAGAAATAAAATTTATGCTGAATACTGTTTTTCTCTAATAATGTTTACCCATGAGTACCTGAGAAAATTTTCCATCCATCTCATTAACAGATGAATTTCAAATAAAATACATTTTGCAGCTAATAATTATTATGAAATATTTGATATATTGATGTTGCTGTATAATTTGTGCATAATATTTGTTATAATAATTTTTAGGACCTGAGGGTCATAGAAAGTAAAAAGTAATTTCTGGTTCTAAGCATATTTTTGTTACAGAGAAACCTGGTGGGGGAGCTTTGTAAGACTATACTGTATAAAAATATATTATCTGAAGGTAAAATTCTTGGGGGGAAGTAAAATAGAAATACAGATTCAAGAAGTGAAATGTTCAACATAAACAAGCTGCATATTTATGTATTTTTAAATGGCATCATAATGGGTTTAAAAATCATAATTCATTGGGTATGTTTAGAAGAGTGAATTAATCATTTCATTTAAAAATGTTATTCCTGAGAGATTGGAAGCAGCATCTTTGTAACTCTTTATATTTATGCTTTAGAGTTTTTTATGGTAAAAACTTGTACCATGGGGTACTTCATTTTGAAAAATTCAGGAGGACTAAGAAGGGTGAATCATTTCTGTGGCGGTGTTGTAGGACGTGCCTAATCTCAAGCTAGTCATGAGGACACATCAGATAAACCTCAGGTGAGGGACATTCACAAAATAACTGTCTGGTGTCTTCACAAGTGTCAAGGTAGTGAAAGACAAAGACATCAGATAAACCTCAGGTGAGGGACATTCACAAAATAACTGTCTGGTGTCTTCACAAGTGTCAAGGTCATGAAAGACAAAGAAAGACTGAAGAACTGTCACAGACTAAGGAGCCCTGGTCGTGACAGGGTAGCTGCTAAATGAAAGGACAGTGATTTGAACCCACCCGTGCCTCTGCAGGAGAAAGCTCTGATCCACGTACTTTGAAAAAAAAATGCTTATTGTACTGTTTTAGGTTTCTACTAGCAGAGACCCCGTGAGTAACACACCAGAATACTGCCTGATCCTGCACTGCGCTCACGGTCATTGCTATGTCCGAGCCCATTGTTGCAGCTAACGCGTCATTCCAACACCCACTTTTCCAAGCCGGTCATCCTTCTCCAGGGAGTAGTCCCTCCTAATAACATATTAAAAGTATACGCATGAGACAAAAACTCATTCTCCCTGCTAAGGAGAAGTTTGTTTGTACTTCTAAGATAGACTCTTTTATTTTTGGGGAAACATTTCATTATAGTTTAGGTGAAAGTTTACAGAGTAAATTAATTTCCATCGAGTCAGTTCCGGCTCATGACGATGCTATATACAACAGAATGACACCCCCACCCCGACCCCAGGGCTTGCACCAGCCTCACAGTTGTTCTTGTTTGAGCCCATTGCTTCAGTCCATTTCATCCCGAACCCTCCTCGTTTGTGCTGCCCCTCCACTTTATCAGCAAGATGCCCTTCTTCAGACACTGCTCTTTCCGGGCAACATATTTGAAGTGCATGAGACGGAGACACCCTCCGTGCCTCTACGAAACATTGTCTGTACTTCTTCCAAGACAGATCTGTTTGTTCTGTGGGCAGTCCATGGTACTTTCAGTACTCTTCCCCAGCACCACAATTCGAGTGCCTCGATTCTTCTTCACTCTTCCTTATCCAAGGTCTGACTTCCACATGCAGATGAGGCAATTGAAAATACCATGGCTTAAGTCAGGCAAAGTGCCAGTCTTTTTTTCAATACTTTGTACACATTTTTAATAGCATTAGCTGTAATCCCCTCAATGCAATATCACTCTTGCCGCTTCTTTCATGGGCTTCCCATTTCCATTCGGCCATCTTTCCTACCCCTTCCTGCCTTTTGAATTTTGTTGTTGGTCAAATGCTGCCCTTTTGGTCTTTCTCTCTCTCTCTCTCTCTCTCTCTCTCTCTCTCTCTCTCTCTCTCTCTCTCTCTCTCTCTCTCTCTATTTAATTTTGTCCCGAGGAGCATGTTCCTTATAGGTGTTATTGATCACATTTTAGCCCCGTTTATTGTTTGTCTGACAGATGATCGGTGCAAAGGAGGTTTGAGGTTGGAAGGTTATGTACGGAGCTTCAACTCGAGGTCCCTCCCCCCATCTCTCTCAGATCAGGAAGCCCAGTCCTTGATTTATGATTTTGAATTGTGTTCTCCATTTTCCTCCCATGCTGTCCCTGACCTTTTATAATGCTGCTGATCACAGCAGTGGGGCAGTGATAGCTGGGCACCGGTGATTTGGGTTTTAGGATAGTGGAGACTCTAGTTTCAATGATCAAATAAGCTTTGAAATATAAATAGTTTCCCCGAGTCTTTGATTTTCTCCACTTCAAACTTATTTGCTCCAGACCATAAGAGCCTAGTGGCTGCTTGAAAGCTCTGAGGGCCCATGCCACTACTCCCCAAAGTAGGACAGAGAACATTGGCTCTGTGGCCTATATTCTACCAATCGACCTAAAAGTCTCCGGAGAGTGGAGTCCTAAGCCCTAAAGCCCACAAGCTCCAATGACTCAATCCTTCAAGGTGCTAGGTTATAGCTAAGAATTTTGCATAACTTTGCCCCCGTATACTATATACCTGGATATATTTGCAGCACATACATATGTATGTATAAAAATTCTCTGCTGAATCTATCGTACACTTGTGGGTGAACTCCTATACACCATCCCACACCTGTTCAGCTTACGCATGTAGCTGTGTAACCACGTATAAATGATGGCTTGTCTCCCAGTGCTATGATCATGTTGCTCTGACCTTCCCCTCCAAGACAGAGTTGGCCATTCTTCTAGCCGTTCATGATATAGTCAATATTCCTCACCAACACCATGATTCTAAGGCATCGAGTCTTTGGTCTTCCTTAGTCATTGTCCAGCTTAATAACAAAACAAAACACCTCCCTTTATCGAGTCATTTCTGACCTGCGTCGGAGGGCATCTCAGGGTGTCATTCTCTCTCTCTCTCTCTCTCTCTCTCTCTCTCTCTCTCTTTCTCTCTCTCTCTCTCTCTCTCTCTTTCTCTCTCTCCAGTTTACGGGCACATAATTCACATATCCTACAGTTCAATCATCCATTCAACTATATCAAGAAGATCTGTGCTATCATAATCACAATCAATTTCAGAACATTTTCTTTTTTAAATGGTTAAATTGCTTATAAAATGAGTTACGAAATCACCATCAGCTCTAGTGCTCCCTCTCCACTCCTTGAATGTAGTATTTTTTTCAATGTGATTTTTTACCGAAGTAGAAAAAGCTTCATTTTGCTCCCACAGAGCAGTTGGTGCTTTCAAACTGCGGAGCTGGCGGTCAGCAGCCCCAGGCACAGCCCACTATGCCACAAGAGCTCAGGTGGACCGTAGTCCTCAAAGTGACGTATTTGCTTTTTAACCCTTTAAGGAGGTCCCATGCTACAGATTTTCCTAATGAAATATGTCCGTAGATCTCTTGATGGCAGTCTCCAAGGAATTTGATTGTGGATCCAAGTAAAAGGAAATCCTTGACAATATTAATCTTTTGCCCATTTATCATAGTGTTTTTTAATTGATTTTGTTTCCTTTATATTGAGAAATAATCTATATTGAAGGCTGCAGTCTTGATTTTCATCAGCAAGTGCCTCAAATTCTCATTTTCAGCAAACAAGATGGTGACATCTGCATATTACTGGTTGTTAATGAGTCTTCCTCCAATCCCGAGTTCATGTCCTTATTCAAATAGTCACATTCCTCAGATTACCAACTCAACATGCAGTTTGAATAAGTATGGTGAAAGGATACAGCCCTGATGCCCACCTGTCCTGATTTTAAACCATCCAATCTCCCCTTGGTTCTGTTCAAGAAACTACCTCTTCCTTTGTGTACAGGTTCTGCGTGAGTACAATTAACTGTTCTGGAATTACTATTCCTCTCAGTGTTATCCATAATTTGTTATGATCTGCGCACTGAATGCCTTTGCATAGTCAATAAAACCCCGGTAACTGTCTTTCAGCAGATAGCCCTCATTCCGTGTCCGCTTTTGAATTCAGCATGCATTTCTGGCAGTTCCCCATTGGTGTCCTGCTGCAATAAAAAAGATTACAGACCAGGAGACCCTATGGGGAAGTTGTATTCTGTCACATGGGGTCGCCATGAAATGGAATCAATTCGAAGGTACACACAACAATAACAAGGTAGCAAACTAAATGTCATTTGGGATTGTGGTTGGGACATTTGTGAGAAGTACAGACATCTGAATGAAGTCTAGTTTAGTTACTAGTACTGGACCTGGTTTTGTTCATTATACGAGGCTTATCTATGTGGAAATTAAGGAAAGCTGGGTGAAAGGTAAATGGGAACTCTCGAGATTATTTGTTCCATTTTTCGGTAAATCTAAAATTATTTCAAAATAAAAAGTAAAAACAAAAAATCCCCCAACACATCAGGGGATTCCCAGACAAAAACATTTGAAGAAATTATGGACTAAATGTTGTCCCTTCTCTGCCCCACAAATATGAGTTGAATTCTTGGCTCTTATACTCGTGGATAGGAGCCCAAGTGGGATAGTGGATTACGTGTTGGGCTGCTAACTGTGAGGTCAGCAGTTCAAGGCCACCAGTGACCCCTCAGGAGAAAGCTGAGGCTTTCTACATCTGTAAAGAGTCATAGTCTCAGAAACCCACAGGGTAGGTTACCCTGTCTTAGAGGGTTGCAAGGGGTTGGCATCAACTCAATGACAGAGCGTACTCGTGGGTGTGGTCCTGTTTGAAATCAGGGCCTTTCTTTGGTGGTGTTATTTACCACAATATTGCAGCTAAAACATTAGAAATTTTGACCAAAATCAGCAACTATAAAAACATGGGTAGTAACACTAAATAACCAGAAGGAAACAAACTCGCTGCCATAGAGTTGATGCCAACTAAAAATGAGTTTAAAAAAAATCAAACT
This sequence comes from Tenrec ecaudatus, assembly GCF_050624435.1. Lineage (NCBI taxonomy): Eukaryota > Metazoa > Chordata > Mammalia > Afrosoricida > Tenrecidae > Tenrec > Tenrec ecaudatus. The sequence goes on from NC_134548.1 coordinate 149,919,312, forward strand.
CACTGCCCCTGTGGATTTCTGCGACTGAAATTCCTTATGGAAGTAGAAAGCCTTGTTTCTCTCCAGCAGAGTGCACTGGTGGCTTTGAACTTTTGATCTGGCTGTTAGCAGCCCAGCTTTTAACCACTATGCATATGCAAATAAAGTCGCATGAATTAGAGCTTCACTGGGATTGGGTAACAACCATAGCATTCCCTGAGCACAGAAGATTCAAAAGGAGAATTAGCAAAGAGTTTTAGCGTTATAGGTATATGGATAAATGGGGCTTACAAAAATATTTTTCTGGGTATAGCCACAGGGATAGTTTTATTTAAAATATTTCTATCTATTAAAAATATTTCACCTCCCTGGCGGTTCCTTGTCAATGTACTGCTGCACCAACATGGTCAGCAGTATTTTGACAGGGAACCGCCAGAGAAGTTCAGGTCAGATTCAGACAAGGACGTAGAACAAGGGATATCATTGCTAGATGTCAGTTAGATCTTGGCTCAAAACAGAGAATGCCAGAAAGATGTTTACTTGTGTTCCATTGACTATGCAAAGGGGTTAGATTGTGTGTACCGCAATACACTATGGATAATCTTGAGAAGAATGGGAATTCAGAACACTTCATTGTGCTCACTTGGAACTTGCTCATGGATCAAGAGGTAGTTGTGTGGACAGAATAAAGGAATACTATAGGGTTTCAAATCAGGAAAGGCACACTATCCTCTCACCATCCTTATGCACTCCCGGGCTGTATCTTCTCACTGTATCTGTTCGATCTGTATGCTGAGAAAAGCACCAGAGAAGCCGGATTCACTGAAGAGGAGTGTGGCGCCAGAACTGGAGGAAGGCTTATCGACCAGCTATGGTATGCAGATGACACCACCTGGCTTGCGGCAAGTGAGAAGGAATCGAAGCACTTGCTGACAAAGATCAAGGCTTGTAGCTTTCAGTACGGAAGACCAAAATCCTCACGACTGGATCAATAGGTAACATCATGATAAATGGAGAAAAGTTTGGAATTGTCAAGGATTTTGTCTTGCTTGGACCCATAATCAATACTCATGAAAGCAGCAGTCAAGAGATCAAATGACGTATTTACAAAAAAGACATATTGCATTAGGTAAATCTGCTGAACAAGAAGACCTCTTTAGAGTACTGAAGCACAACGATGGGCATTGAATAAGGAAGACTGCAGAAGAATCGATGCATTTGAATGTTGGTGTTGAGAAGAAGATTGAATGTACCATGGACCTCCAAAAGAACAAACTGATCTGTTTGGGAAGAAGTAAGGCCTGAGTGCTCCTTAGAGGCAAGGATGGAAAGACTTTTTAAATACTTTGGACATACTGTTTGAGAGAACAGTCCCTGGAGAAGGACATCATGTTTGGTGAAGTGGGGGAAGGCCCTCGATGAAATGACCCAGTGGCTGAATCAGTGGGCTCCGGCATAGGAACGAACCATTGTGAGACTGGCGCAGGACCGTGCAGTGTTTCCTTCTGTTGTGCATGCGGTTACTATGGGTCACAGCCAAATCGATGGCACCTAACAACAACAACAACAACAACATCCGAGTTGACCCATCAATGCCACTGCCACTTTGGTTAATATATGTTGGATTATTTCCTCTTAGTCTTTTCCCCATACATATATGTTCATGGTAATCTACTTTCCTTTTCAATTCTAAGACCAGCTCTACATGCCATTTCCTAACTTTCTACAGTGGGATTCTAAATCACACGATAATATTCCTATATGTAGATGAACCAACTTGATTATTATTTGGTTATTTTGTGTTACTACCCATGATTTCATAGTTGCTTATTTTGTCAAAATTTCTAGTGTTTTAGCTGCATTGTCGTGCGTACTCATGTGAGGTGCAGAATGAAAACAAAATTGATAGATATTACTAACTCCCTATTATTGAGCCATATACTTGATTTTTTTTTCCCAACCCGCTTGCCAGTACTACAAAAACAGAGATCTTGTCGCTGATGGAGTCCTTGCACACAAGGTAGAAACTTAGGTCAGGCCAGATGGACCAACAAACATCTGCAGATATTAAAGGCTAAAGATCGAGTTTCTGCTGTACCCAAACATCAGCAGGCCTTGGACTATTGCTTTCCGAGTTGGTGATGGGGGGCTGTGGTGTTCATCTGATGCTTTTATTAGAAAAACAGTTTGAAGTAATCCTATAATACAAGGAGGATTCAAACAGTTCATGGGAAAATGGAATTAAGTGCTACCACAATTGTCCATGAACTTTTTGAAATCCACTTGTCGGTGTTGTTGCTCCTGTTTCCCATGGTGACTGCCTCCATGATGAGCATGGCTGGTTTTCAGAAGTCCATCATCAGGTCTCCCTACCAGGTGCCTCTTCATCCGGAAGCACTGCTGAAACCCCTTCAGCCTCACTGCAACATTCAAGCCTCCTCTGGCATGGGTCTGGAATCAAACCCAGTTCTCCTGCATGGAAGGGGAGATCTCTACTCTGGAACTAGTGATGCTATCTCAACCCAAATCGATATATATACTATTTTAATCTATTTATATTCTTTATTTCCACATAGATGACATTTCAGGGGTTGAAAGCATATTATTATAGGAATAAGAGTTTGTTGTTCCTCAGAAAAATTACATTATTGTACCACTTAAGAAGGAGTCCTGGTGGCAGGGTGGATTAAGCATTGGGCTGCGAATCACAAGGTCGGCAGTTCAAACCCATCCATTTCTGTCCAGTCCCAGAAAAATCTAGAGGCCTCGGAAACCCCAAGAACAGTTCTTCTTAGTCTTACAGGATCATTGAGTCAGAATCCATGTTAGTGGGTTTGTCCTTGTGTGTGTGTGTGTGTGTGTGTGTGTTTACCAACATAATAATTATGGAGAATAGAAAATATACATAAAATAGAAAATTACTTATACATTCAGTGCACATTTGCAGTTTGTAAATTTTACGCAGATACTACCAAATAGGCTTAGTATATTGGTGTTTCATCATCACACATCTACAGAAAATAAAAATTTGAATGTGCTCCAATAAACAGGCAACTGAAATCCGAGTTCTGTTGGTTTCTTTCTGCACCTCACGGTGCACATCCCAATATGGAGATCAGTGAATGAATGGGGGACTCTTTAATTTTATCTGTTGATTGGCTTGGGAAGTGGGCCAGCCTGTCCCTACTCAGAACACCTTCCAATCACCCCTAACCAAGTCCTCACTCGAAAAGTCCATCCCACCTTCTCTTGTACTCCTTCAGACATTTCAAATGGACTCTTGCTGGGGCCTGCTCACCTTTGTGCCGTATCACTCTTGTTTACATGACCTGTGTGTTGTCTATTGATCTTACATTGTTGGAGCCTGTAGGCAAGAGAACGGGCCAATAATCCATCCAGCAAATGAAGTCCAGTGCAAGCCCTCATTGTTACAGGCCCGGGGATTTGTGAACCAAACACTCTGGAGTCAGAAAACCTGGGTTTGGGTTCTGCCTCTGCCCCTTTCGAGTTTTGCGACCTTGCGCACGCCCGTTTATCTCTCTCAAGGCAGACACAGCATGCAACAGGAAGCAGTATAACTCTGGAGAGGAAACCTAGGTACTTGAACCAGCCTGACCTGGCTCAAAGCCCACCCCTGCCACATGGCTGTTGCTCTATTTGGGGCAACCTGTCTTTCTCTTTCCACATCTTCATTTTTCATTGGAAAGAACAATAATATGACCATATAGACTTGTGGTAAAAGTATCTAGCATAGTCCACAAGAAATGGCTCAGACTCATTTTGAGATAAGTGGAATTATTGAATGTCAGAGCTATATGCATCCTCCGAAGTCTCCCGCTCCAACCCTCTCACTCTATAGAGGAGCAAGCTGAAGTCAAGGCATTGCAAAGGGCCATGTCCAAGGCCACACCTGAGTTCCCTTTCTTCTATGGAATCAACAGGGTGAATTCTCATAATGATGCTGCCGCTATCTCCCGATGTATTTCCCTTTAAGCACGCCCCTTTGCTTGTAATGAGTCTGTGTGGCACACATAATTAAACACTCAGCATGCTGACTGGAAGGTTGGCAGTTCAAGGTACCTCACTTAGAGGTACCTTGGAAGAAAGGCCTGGTGTTAGACCACTGAAATCCATATGGAGCAGATAGTGAATGCTGGTTGACCTTGTGATTTACTCTGCTCAGCTGAGATCTAAAAGGTATCAACTCAAGCTTTTTATTTGTAACTTCTCCCAATAATTGATCTCAAGTTTCAGCAAAGGCGTTGTGGGTCAGACAAAACGAACAGTAGGGGAAGTTATACTTCATGAACTATAGCAATGAGATAGACCCAGCCAGCTCTGGTAGAAGTTCAAATAGAAAGTCACTAAACAAACAAGCATGGAGGGGCAGCCCCAAAGAGGAAGGCTTCCCTCAGCAAGAGGGATGGACACAGTGGCTGCAGCAATGGGCTCAGGCAGAGGAACAATGGCGAGGATGGGGCAGGACCGAGCAGTGATTGGTTCTGTTGCGCAGAGGGTCGCTATGGGTTGGAATGGACTCCATGGCACCAACAACAACAAACAAACAAGCTCCAGGAGGGGAAAATCGGATTGCCAAGGTTGTCACAAGAGACTATTCAAAATGTCTAGTTTTCACCGCCACCACAAAAATCAGGGCATGCAAAGAAATAGCCCAGGCATTGGGTGGGGGAAGGAACATGGTGGAGCAATGACTAGAAATTGTCCCTGAGAAGTCCAGGCAGGTACTGGACTTTGAAAGATTTAAATTAGCTAGTTTTGATTTGTCTAGAGAGATCGAGAAAACATGTTTAAGGAAACAAAGTATGAAAATGATATCTTCATAAATAGAGTGAGATAATTTGAAAAGAAGAGGTGGAAATGGAAAAGCTGGAGGTGAAGAGAATAACTGTAAATGAAAAAATACACATCACTTAAGGGGTTCAATGGGACATTTGAGTAGAATCCGCAATTTTGAAGATAGGTCACTTGATAGTATCCAGATTGAGGAATAAGAAGAAGAAATAACGAGAATCAGAGCATTACACTTCTGTGGTAAACCATTCAGGATACCAGTATAGGCATAATGGAAGTCCTAGAAGGAGGGGAGGGGAGGTGATGGGAGGGAAGGGGAGAGGAGAGAGAAGCAGAAAGAATATTTGAATAATATCCTTTTGGGTCAAAAATTTCCCAATTGGATCAAAAATATCAATCCACACAACCAAAATTCTGAACCAACTTTAAGGATGAGTTTCAGGAGCCCTGGTGGCATAGTGGGTTACATGTTGGGCTGCTAACTGCCAGGTCAGCAATTCGAAAACACCAGCCACTCTGTGGGAGGAGGATGCGGCTTTCTACTCTCATAGAGAGTCACGGTCTTGGAAACCCCCAGGGGTAGCCCTGTCCTGATTTATAGGGCTGTTATATGTTCAAACCGACTCCATGGCAGTCAGAAGGTTGATGTTATCCAGCCTAGGTACATCAAAACCAACCGGTCCAAATTACTAGAAACAATGAAATAATTCTGCAAGCAGCACAATGCTTGCAATGCATCACTCATTGGGATCCACAGTATGATCGGCAGTTGATTTCTCATGAGAAAGCAAGGATGTGAGGAGGCAGTGTGCGGATGCATTCAAAGTGCTGAGTGGCAAACCCTGTCGAGCAGGATTTTATGTCCAGGAAAGCAAGCCTTTAAGATGAAGGAGAAATTAAGGCATCCCAAGAAGAACAAAAAGTGAGTTTGTCACTAGCAGACCTGTACCACCAGACATGCTACAGGGAGTCCCTCAAAGCTGGGGTGAAAGGAACTCAGAGGTAACTTGAATTCACATGGAGGAAGAAAGCACCTCAATAAAGAGAATCCCGTGGGCGTATATACAGATCAGGCCAATGTAGGTTTTGTAACCTGGCCCCGAGGAGCCCTGCTGCTCTAGTGGGTATGTGTTGGGCTGTGAACTGCAAGGCCCAAAGTTTGAAACCACCCACTGCTCCATGGGAGAAATATGGGGCTTTCTACTCCCATAAAGAGTTAACAGGCTCAGAAACTCCCAGGGGCGGTTCTCCCCTGTCTTAGAGGGTCACTATGAGTTGGCATTGACTCGATGGCAGTGAGTTGGGTTTAGGTAGCTCTTTTTATCCTACCTGATTGGGGGAGGGGGTGGAATAGCATAAATCCATCATCATAAATCTATGTTGAGGGATACCCAATGTATAAAGATGTAACTATGGTGACCATTTTACAGATGAGGAAAGCAAGGCACAGGGAAGTGATGCAGCTACACTGAGTTATAACCACAGTTGAGAGGAAGAAGCAAGCATTGAGCAAATGTCTTTCTGACTGTCGAGTACATGGCCTTAACCCCCTTGCTATGCTGTTGAAGGACGAGCCCTGGCCCTCTCCACCTGCCTGCCAGGTGGGGCTCTTGGGAGGAGGCTCTGAACATCCCACCAAAGAGGCTTCTTGAGAACAGCTCCTTTGTAGGCTTCTGTTGTAGTCTTCACAGTATTCCCAGCATGGGGCTAGGGCTGGGCACACAGCAGATGCTCGATCATTCCCTGTTGAACTGAGTTCCCCCAAAATGACCTGAAAGAAGAGGCAGGATAATGAGGAAACTAGATTCATGAAGTGCTTTCCCTTGTGCCCGGCCTTGGGATTAATGTTCATATGCAGATTTCATTTATTAATTCGTATATCTAAGTGATGTAATGTCACCCACATAGGAACATTGTGACCTAGGTGCTTTAACTACCCTGTGTTGTAACTCAAAAACTCACAGCCCTCGAGGTGATTCCAACCCAGAGTGACCTTATAGGACTTGGTAGAACTGCCCCTGTAGGTTTCTAAGATTGTAACTCTTTCTCCTGCAGAGAGGCTGGTAGCTTTCAACTGCTGACTTTGAGGTTAGCAACCGAATACATAACCCACTGTGCCACCAGGGCTCCACACTTTGTTATAGAACAAGAAAACGGAGGCACCAAGCATCCCATAAGTTGTGCATAGCTAGTGAGTGGCAAACCTGGAATGTGCACCCAGGCAGGCTGGTTCCACTGACCCATGTCAAGGACGTTCGAACTTTTCCTAGTACAGATACTAGTTCCAAAAGGGGGAGTTCTGGCATTCAGAACTAGTAGTATGATTTCTGGAGGGTCCGAAAGAAAGGTGCCTTCTCTCAAGATTCCTTCATTCATATTCCCACCCTTCGGCTAATGCTGGAAATGCCACTGCTCGAGATTTATTCCTTTGGCTTCAGTCAGCTTTCCCCTGAAACAAAGCCAGTGCCAGTCATATCCAGAGCAGGAGGAATGCATGAGAGCCTGGGGACCTGAAAAGCCACATTCAAGAAAAGAGCAAGTGGGAATGGCAGCACACAACTGTCACCATGTTGTAGCTCCCCAGCCTCTGTCACACGAACCCCAGTGCTCTAGGAACATTGTTTTAGACAGCAGTGAGATTCTGAGAAGGATGAACTTTTCTTGGGGAACCTTTGGAGTAGGGTTCCTCAGAAGGAGTGGCTACCGAAAGGCCCAGAGTTGTCAAAGGAGCCCTGAATTGACTCTGTGAGCTCCAATTCCTTTGACTGTCAATATAGTCTTATGGGACACAACTCCTGTCTGGCGATGAAGAGAGAGGCAAGGGGCTAAGGAGCCGGCCTGGGACTGGTAGCTTGTCTCCCAGTATGGAGGCTGCAGCTGAGACCTGTGTTTTCACCCTCAGCCGAAGCGAGTCACAGAAGAGGAACAGCGTGGAGTCTCTGCTCCCTTCTGCCTCTCTCGAATTGTCAACCTTTAACAAGTCATTCTCGCCAGGTCTCTTACCTTCCCAGGTTTGCTTTCTGTACACTGATGACACCCATATTTGGAGCCTCATTCAAAACCTCTCTTACAGCTACTGAGCTGTATTGTTCCAGGGAAGGCCAAGTAATTACCAAATGAAGTATCTATTCATTTTACATATCTATCGGATACCTTAAACCACCCCCCCTCCACACACACACACACACACACACACACACACACACACACACACACACACAAACCCTTAGTAGAAGCTTGACGTTAGAACCTGAGCTCCGCTCTGCTTGGTCTTTTCATGCAAGTGCCACCATTGATTAGATTCACAGGCTGGAGCCTGTTTACGCATCTGCAAACTCACTGCCATCAAGTCAATTCTAACTCATACCCGCCTTGTCGGCCTGAGGAGAATTGCCCCTTTGGGTTTCTGAGACTGTAAGTTCTTACAGAAGTAGAAAGCCTCATTTATCTCCCTCAGAGCACCTGGTGGTTTCGAATTGCTGACCTTGCAGTTAGCCGCCCAATGGGTAACCCACTACTCCACCGGTGCTCTTTCTCACCTATCCAATGAGGATCGAATTGTGCCTACCCATCCCACAGGTGCTTAGTGCTCAGTGTCTGTTTTTAGACAGGATAGATGAGCAGTGGCTGGAGTTGGCCCCCAAATGCATGTGTTTGTGTCAAGAGTTGATTGGGTCCCGTGTTCAGATCAATTGAAAGCCAATTCAAGCTTTGGACATTCTGGGTCAAGACTTCAGCTTTCTCCTCTGGACTCTAAATGACCTTAGGGGCCTGCTCCTACACACGCAAAGGTACATGTACGACCTACTGCTTCATCAGCACTCTACTGAGACTGTAAGCCTGCCACACTCCACGAGGTGGAGGGAGGAGATTGACACCAAGTGGGGTTTCTGTGGCCCTGGGAAGCCTTCCTGCTTTCCCCTCCCTCTTTCCTAGTACCCGGAATTCCCACAGTGTTTTCTGAGAAGAGGCCATCCCTCCAATAGCTGCACTGTCAGCTCTCAGCCACTACAGTGGCCTCCACCTCTGAAGGCTTTTTTTCTTCCTCGAACACCAGTTACATCCTTCCCGCTGCGACTCCTAGCGCGCACACACACACACACACACACACACACACACAATGTGCGTGTCAGAGGAGCACTGTGTTCCCCAGGGTTTTGGATGACTGGGTCTTGGGAAGCATATGGCCAGGTCTTTCTTCAGAAGTGTCTCTGGGTGGATTCGAATCATAAACCTTTAACCAAGCTGTACTCACCATCTGCATGCTCCAGGGGCTCCCTGCCTCCTAGACTCGGCTCCGAATCAAGACAGCCCTACAGGTGTGAGAGTAGAAAGACTTGTGCTCCATGGAATTGGGGAAGGCGGACATTTGGGAAGCAGACCTCCAGGGCTTTCTTCAGAGGCGCCTCTGAGTAGACTGAAACCACGGACTTTTCACCAAGTTGCAGTCACGCAGAGTATCACTCAGGGGCTCCTTGCTTCCGAGAGGTTCGTGTTAATATGCAGCTAACTCCCAAAGCAAAGGTCAAACGGGGCTTGCCAGAGTGGGACCCAGGATGGAACAGGCTGACCGAAGCGCCCAAGATGTGACTACTAACCTATCCCCATTTGGGTGCAGAAAAGCCTGGTCTACGTTACAGATGCTTTTCGCAGGGATGAGTGGCTGGCTGGTATTGTAGCCTGGAACTACTCACTAACTGACCGAGGACTGCCAACTTCTGGCCCTGTCCCTCTGTTTGAATGACAAGACAAGAACAATTTATGATGAGCACGGAAGTGAGCCCCACTTCAGTCAGGGCTCTGAGGACCCTGGGAGCCATCATCGTTGCTCTACGTCCCACAATACTCGCTCCATTTGTAACAGGCTCGCAAAGGAAAGCCCTTTATGAAGTTTGAAAAGACTCTAATGCCGAGAGAGGGCCTTCAAAGCCTGCAAGGGGTGTGAGCATCCCAAGACAGCATTGTGAGGGAGGAGACTGCTGACGTCATGGCCATAAAAGAGCAGCACCTTGAAACAGGAGCTAGTCCAAGTGGGCGAGATGTACCGCCCTCTCAAACACCAATTGAACTTATGACGGTGCTTTTTTGTGTGTAGGGATCGTGAGGTAGTCAGGAGTCGGAGATGCACCGTTATGGTTACACCAAACCAAAGTGTGAGTGAAAGCCATGGCCCACCAGCTGGAGGAAGAGCTGCTGAGGGCCCCCACCACTGTTCCCCAACACTGTGGGACCAGATATCCACTTCTGTTTGCTCCCAAGCAACGTGAATGCACAAGGATCTTGTGTGTACCCTCTTGCCACCGCACACACACTCGCACACACGCTCCATACACAAGTCCTTTGTTGGGCTCCGAGGCAGGAAATGGGGAATTCATAAAGCACAGTCTGAGGAGCCCTTTCTGCTCATTTCAGGGGGCTTCTCGGCAGGCCGAGAAGGAGCCAGCTCCGAGTGATACAGACCAGAGCCCCTCTCTTCGGGTCTTATTTCCCATCCTAGACATAAAGCAGAGAAAGTCCAGGACGCTCAGGGGTGAGAGTGGCTTTGCTTGCCGTGGGCGGGGGTGCGGGGAAGGAATCGCTGGAGATTTAAAAAAAAAAATTGGCCAGCCGTGGCATTGTGGGTGAGGTGAATGCGTGTGTTGCTGAACTGCACATATCAAGACAAATCACAGGCACGGCAACAAAAAGCCACTTTTGAGAGTCTGAAGGCACAGGGCAGCCAAACAGAGAACGAGGTTTGCCTTTCTCCTTTAGACTTCTTTGTCTCTGTGGAGCTTTCTTTGTCGTTTGGGAAATTTAGAGTTCCCAAAGATGTGCCTCAAAGCCCTGGCCTAAGCAGTAATGGATGCCACTTGAGGTCCCTTGAGCTCCCAGGGTGGACAAATGGTGGTGCTCAACGACTGGGTTCAAGGTTGGTGATTCGTACTCACTCAATGGCACAGGAGAAGAAAGGCCTGGTAATCTGCTTCTATAAAGATGACAGCCTACAAACCCCCGTGGAGCTCAGTTGTCTTCTGTAACCCACAGAGCCCCGTGAGTGGCAATCAACTCAAAGGGAATGAAAATTTTTGTGGCTTGTTGTGCGGTGTTTTAGGGATGCTCCTGCGGCTATTTTTCTCAGAGACCTGACCATGGGAAAGGATGAGGCTTTGAATCATCGAATGGCAAGAGGTTTCTAGATATTTCCCACTGCCAGTGAGTCACCTCTGATGCTAGTGACCCTACAGGACAGAGTAGAAGGGCCACCGTGAGTTGCTGAGGCTGTCAACCTTCACAGGAGCTCACAGCCTCATCTTGCTCTGGAAGAGCAGCCACTGGTTTTGAGCTGCAGATCTTGCACCCATGTTTACTCCAAACCAAACTCACTCCATTGGAGTCAATTGAGACTCATAGCTACTCTGTAGCGCAGGGTAGAACTGCCCTATGGGTTTCCGGGACTGTAGCGCTTTAAGGAAGTAGAGAGCCTCCTCTTTCTCCCATCGAGCAGCCAGTGGTCTCCAACTGCTGACCTTACGTTTAGTAACGCAACATGTTTAGGCGGGCCAAAGTTGAGCCTGGTGGGGTGGCAAGAGTGCTGGGACTAGAAAGGGGGGTTCCCAGGACTCCAGGAGCAGTGCGAGGTGACGAAGTGCAAGAAGGGAAAACAAAGCAAACAACAGCATCAAAAGTTGGCTGCCCTTGTGAGACCGGACACGTTATTGACGTGACCGTCCTCGTTGGCCTCCCCGCAGAAAATCAGGTCCACAGCCCCACGTGGTGTTCCCTGTGTGCTCTGGCACCAGGGCCGTGGAATGGCCTCACCTTGGGGGAATCAATCTGTCTTCCAAAATCCGTACGGGGCCGAGGAAACCTGCTCGGCGTTCTTTCCTGGATGAAATACAGTCCGCCAGAACAGCTGGGGCTGACATCGCCTGAGGAGAACCAGGGGCCCCTGCCTGGTTGGGCCTTGTTTGGGAGGGGAAGCATTCCGGAGGGAGCCCCCACTCCCAGCCCCACTCAGCCTCCCTGCTCCACATGGCTCCACCAGGCCCCAAATGGGGAGCCCTCCACCATGTGTGGAGTTGAAGGTTGAGAATAAATCCTTGGGGCTGGTTCCAGACTCCATCCAAGACAGCCTTCCCACACTTTGCCTATTGTCTTTAGCCTCCTTGGCAGTGACCTAGCCTTGACCCTGCAGGCAAGCATGACTGGCTGATGACTGGAGAACCTTCAGCCCTGGGGGAGTTGTGAGGCCAGGCCTCCTCAGAGACCAACAAGCCTAGTGCTCTCTGGCCTTGCTCTCGGGGCTGCAAATAAAATGCAGGCTCAGTCCCTCGACTCCACACCTGCAGAGGGGACAGCAGGCTTACTCGGGCCCATAGCTGGCACACAGCAGCCTTATTCACAATTCACTGCACTTCAAGGGGCAGTGCCCGCCTCGGGCCGCTCTTCCACAGGGCTTCTTTCTAGCAAGTGACTGCTCTAATCTGGCAGGCAGGCCTGAACCTCCTCCCTCAGCACATTTTTAAGGAATGGTGTGTTTCTTCCCCCACCTCCCCCCTTTCTCTTGCTCTTTTTTTAATCATCCTCAAAATGTATTCACAAAACACCCACATCTCTGTCCACACTATAAATCAGGGTGGGGAACGGCTGGCCCACAGCCCAGATCTGGCCCTCAGCTTGATTCATCTGGCATGTGGGGGATACTGGACTGGCTGCCACAGCTGCAGCCCAGAGAATAATGCTTGCCTCCCTCTCGCCTCCCACCCCCTGGGCTGATGGGGCCATCCCATCCCAAAGGAACCTCCAAGCGAGCCAGGCTCACACGGGGGTGGCTCCCAAGGCTCCTTCGGTTGCTATTTCACAGGAAATGGGAGTACAAAGCCCAGGAGGTGATTTTCATAATGGGAAAAGTCAAAATGCCGTGACCACTTTATGACTTGCCAGGACTGAACTAACAACCCACATTACCCATGCCTTCTCATTGAATGTCCCCAACTTTTGGGGACGAATACCTCCTATCTTCTTCCTCTGAATTCTAGGAGAGAGAGGTCCAGGAACCAGCCTCAGCTCACTCAGTTACTAACCATCCCAGCTTGGGAAGAGAATCCCACTCCCGTTTCCATCAGCACCTGCTGCTAGGAGCCGTGGAGTCAGCTCTGACCCATAGCGGCTCCATGAGCAATAGTCTGACACACAGCCTGATCCTGAACCATCCTTATGAGTATTCTTATGTTTGAGGTCATTGTTGAAGTCACGGTGTCAATCTGTCTTGTTGAAAACCTTCCTCTTTTTTTGCTTCCCCTCCGTTTTCCCAAGCCTGATGTCCTTCTCCACGGACTTGTCTTTCCTGACAACATGTCCAGAGTATGTGAGACAACCTCTTGCCCTCCTTGTCTCTAAGGCCTTACTTCTTCTAACACAGATGTTTTTCCTTTTGGCAGTGCACGGTACTTTGAATATTCCTCAATAATGCAGTGGTTGAAATGCATCATCTTCTCTCTTCAGTCTTCCTTATTCAGTGTCCAACTTCCACATGCTATGAGGTGATTGAAAATACTATAGCTTGGGTCAAGCGTCCTACTTTTTTTGGTCCTGCTTTTCAACACTCCGAAGAGGTCTTGTGCAAGAGATTTACCCGATGCAATGCAATGTGTTTTTTGATCTCTTGACCGTTGTTTCCATGAACACTGATGGTGGATCTAATCAAGATGAAATCTTTGACAACTTCAATCTTTTCTCCATTTGTCACGATGTTACCTGTTCATCCCGTTGTGAGGATTCAGGTCTTCTGTAATCCATACTGAAGGGTGAGATCCTTGATCTTCATCAGCAAGTGAAGTCCTTCTCACGTTCAGCAAGCACAATCGTATCATCATCTGCATAGCACAGTTTGTTGATAGCCTTTATCCAATCCTGATGCCACATTCTTCTTCATGTAATCAACCGTCTCTGGTGATTTGCTCAGTAAATAGATTGAACAAGTATGGTGAGAGGATACAACCCAGACCCCCACCTTTCCTGATTTGAAACCATAGAAGTATAGTGTTCCCTTGTATTGACCTAAATATAGGTTCTGCATGAGCATATTGAAGTGTTCTGGAGATTCTACTTTTCTCAGGGTTGTCCATAGTTTGCTAGGCTCCACATAGTCTAATGTCTTTGCATAGTCATTGAAACACAAATATCGTTCTGGTATTCTCTGCTTTCACCCAAGATCCATCTGTTTTAAGCAATGATATTCCTTGTTCTACATCCTCTTTTGAATTTGGCCAATGCACTGCTGCAACCACTGTTGGATGATCTTCAGCAAAATTTTACTTGCATATAATATCAATGCCATAGTTTGAGCATTCTGTTGGGTCACCTTTCTTTGTAATGGGCACAGATATGGATCTCTTCCGGTCAGTTGGCCAAGTAGCTGTCTTCCACATTCCCTGGAATAGATGACTAAGTGTTTCCAGTGCTTCATCAGCCTCTTGAAACATTTCTTTTGGTGTTCCATCAATTCCTGGAGCTTTGTGTCTGGCCAATGCTTTCAGTGTAGCTTGGACTTCTTCCTCCAGTACCATTGATTCTTGCTCATATGCGACCTCCAAAGATGGCGGACTGGTGACCAGTGCCTTTTGGGACGGTGACTCCGTGTATTCTTTTCGCCTTCTTTTGATGCTTCCTGCATCGTTCGAAGAATATTTCCATGTTGCCACCTGAGGCTTGATTTTTCTCTAGAGTCCTTTCCGTTTAAAATATGCTGAGTATGTTCCTCATTTTTTGTTTTCGAATTCTTTGTTTTTGCACCATCAGCACCCTGGTAACCATTAGACAAGATTGTCTATGGTGCAGAAAAGTGCTGCACTGCTAACCAAAAGGTTGGTAGTTCAAATCTACCAGGTGCTCCAAGGGAGCAAAGACCTGGCAAAGAGCTTATGTAGAGATGACAGCCAAGAAAACCCCTTTTCAATATGGTTAGATTGGTCATAAGGAATCCTGGTGCTACACAGTTCAGCACAAGGCCACTACCTAAAAGTTTGGTGCTTTGAACTCATCTAGTGGCTCCACAGGAAGATCTAGTGAGCACTTTTATAAAGCGTTCAGCCCCAAAGTCCATCTGTAGACTATTGGACGTACTCTCACAGAAGGGTCACAAGGAAGGGAAGAGGCAGCCAGGGTGCAGTATAGCACCGACAAAGCATACATTCCTCTAGTTCTTGAGTGCTTCCTCCCCACTATCATGACCCCAGTTCTACCTTACAAACCTGGCTAAACCAGAGCATGTGCACGGGTACAGATAAGAGCTCTCGACACACAGAATCCAGGACCGATAAATCTCTCAGAATTAATAATGAGAGTAGCAATACCATGAGGGTAGGGGGAAAGGGGAAGAAAGGGGGAACCCATCACAATGATTGATGCATAACCACCCCCCCCGGGGGGATGAACAATAGAAATGTGGGTGAAGGGGGACAACGGATAGTGTAAAATATGAAAATAAAAACAATTTATAAATTATTCAGGGTTCATGAGGGTGGGAGGGTGGGGGAGGGAGAAGAAAAAAAGGAGAGCTGATACCAAGGGCTCAAGTATAAAAAAAGTTTTGGAAATGATGATGGCAACCTATGTACAAATATGTTTGATACAATTGATATATGGATTGTTATAAGAGCTGTAAGAGCCCCCAATAAAATAATTTATTAAAACTTAAAAAAATAAAAATGAAAAAAAAGGAGTTCAGCCTAGGAAACTGTGGGGCATTTCTACTTTGTCACCTGGGGCTTCTCTGAGTCAGAATTGATGGACTGGTTCACAACAATGACAACAGATGGGTCATAATTTGAGAAAGAGAATGCCCTCTGGCCTAACTGTCCAAGAGATCTCTCCAAACTCTTCTGATAACTCCTCTCCACCACTCACACATTCTTTTTAAAAAAATCATTTTATTGGGGGCTCATACAGCTCATCACAATCCATCCATCCATCCATTGTGTCAAGCACATTTGTACATTTGTTGCCATCATCATTCTCAAAACATTTGCTTTCTACTTGAGCCCTTGGTGTCAGTTCCTCATTTTTTTCTCCTCTCTCCCCCTCCCTCATGAATCCTTGATAATTTATAAATTATTAAAAATTTATTATTATTTTCTCATGTCTTACACTGTTCGATGTTTCCCTTCACCCACTTTTCTGTTGCCCGTCCCCCGGGGAGGAGGTTACATGTAGATCCTTATAATCAGTTCCCCCTTTCTACCCCACCTTCCCTCCACCCTCCAAGTATTGCCACTCTCACCACTGGTAGGTCCTGAAGGGATCATCTGTCCTGGATTCCCTGTGTTTCCAGTTCCTATCTGTACCAGTGTACATCCTCTGTTCTAGCCGGATTTGTAAGGTAGAATTGGGACGAGGATAGGGAGGGGTGGCGGTGGGGAGGAAGCATTAAAGAACTAGAGGAAAGTTGTATGTTTCACCGTTGCTACACTGCACCCTTCCTGTGACCCTTCTGTAAGGGGATGTCCAGTTGCCTACAGATGGGCTTTGGGTCCCCAATCTGCACTCCCCCTCATTTACAATGATATGATTTTTTGTTCTTTGACGCCTGATACCTGGTCCCTTAAACACCTTGCGATCACACAGGCTGGTGTGCTTCTTCCATGTGGGATTTGTTGCTTCTGAGCTAGATGGCCGCTTGCTTACCTTCAAGCCTTTAAGAGGTCGGATACTATATCTTTTGATAGCCAGCGCCATCAGCTTTCTTCACCAAATTTGTTTATGCACCCACTTTGTCTTCAGCGATCATGTCAGGGAGGTGAGCATCACAGAATGCCTGGTTATTAGAACAAAGTGTTCTTGCATTGAGGAAGTACTTGTGTGGAAGCCCAATATCCATCTGTCTAAATACTAAACATATGTAAATACATTTATACATGATGATGGGGAAATAGATCTATGTGCCCACACATTCTTTATCTCCTAAAAGAACATATTTCCAAGGCATCTCTGGGCAGGGGAGTTGGGGTCCAGAAACTATGCCCCTATAGACTCTGTCTCTGGGAGTCAAGAAATCCATTAGTTATACATAAATACCAACAGTCGAATGGTTACAGCGCCAAAGGGGGCAGGGCTCAGTTTCTAAGCCCCCAGTGCCTGATCACCTGTCTACCTAGAAAAGAAACCTAAGCCTGGTCCAATACCACTCGGCACACAAACCCTCTTTGTCAACCTTCCAAGGCAGCAGACAACTGCTTGGCCTTAGGAGAAATGAGGGGGATTCTAGACTGATCCAGGAAAGAAGAGACAACTGCCTGGTGACAGACCTCCAAACCGCCAATACCGCCCCCCTCTCTCCTGACACACACACACACACACACACACACACACACACACACACACACACCATTTCTTAAGGTCCAAGTGACCAGAGCAGAATAAAAGAAAGAGCTTTTGAAGAGATATGCCCCTAACCCCACCAACAGGGTGGTCCCTGCGTTCAACAGCTGGTACTAACAGCCTTGGCAGTATGGTATCACAAATGAGTACATCTCGTCCTCCCAAGATCGGCAGAAATAGAAGCTTTGCTGTGATCATTACCGAGAAGGCCTTGGCGCCCTCCACCCCATTTTAATCTCTTCAGCCTCTTTCAGAACAGTTGCTATCTCGCAAGCACAGCTGTGGGCTTCTGAAAGTAAGGTCTCCAGGCCTCTAGCAGATCTTACTGGCAGAGGTCAAGGCCAGGAGCATCTTAGAGGACGTCTTGCGTCCGACAAGACTGACCAAAGAAACACCATGCCATTGTCACAGGCCTTGTGCACGGCTTGCACAGTGTGGCCCTACAGAGATGCCCATAACTCATCAGAGCTCAGTTCTACCCGGAGAGAAGTGTGTAAAAACTGCAAACGTAAGAGGGAATAAATCAAAATAACAGCGTCTCCAGCAGCCCGGTGACTTATTTCCTGGCTTGGAGGTTGGACTCCACTTTCTACAGAACAGCCAATTGTGATGTGCTAGTATTTTCCTGCAGCGCAGGCCTCTGGCATGGAGGCGCTGCCCCATTCCTTCCCAAGGAAATTCCGCCGCAGGCAATGCTATGATTAGTGGACTAATAACACTTGTTGTTGGAACACTCCAGACAAAGCTGTAGTGTGGACTGGCCTCCAAGTCCCTTAATCACCTATTTCATCATCACGACACAGGCGCCTTTGGCCATGGGGATGGGCGATTCCTACGATTAACCAAAGGGACAGCTGCTTGCTTGCCCCGGGATCTCCCTGCCCTCCGTTCACAACCCCAGGCTAATCTGGAGTGCTAATTGCTGCCTTTACCGTGGCCAACACTGCGGTGGCAGTTTAGAAAAGGAGATGCTGCCGGCAAATTCTCCCTGGTCACTCCGGACCTCCACGAACAGATATGTTCCTTGCAATTAGCTAGCTGGGGCTCTGGACCAGGGCCAGGGGAGGGACTGGAAGAGTGTGTGTGTGTGTGTGTGTGTGGTGTGTGTACACTAACGTGTCTGCCACTTGATTTGGAGCAGGGCCATTCTGACACTGACTGCGCACGGGCTGTGGCATTGGAGATGTGGACTCTCTAATCACATCCAGGCCTCTGAAAAAGCACATGGCTGCCTGGGAAATTGGCCGGGGGAGCTGAGAGGAGAGTCCGTTCAACTCCTGCCTCCTGGTTCCCTTCGGTTGGACTCTGAATCAAAATGAAGGGAGTTTGCTGCAAGCAGATGTTCCAGGTCGCTCAATGGGCTGGTTTAGAAATGAGCCGGAGATGTGATAACCCAGCACAACGAGAGAACAAGGTTGACACAATCACGGAGGGAGGAAAAGGGACCGCCAGCGATGCTCTGATTTCTCAGAACTGCTGGCGAGCTTCAGATCAGTGGACTTGACCTCTTCTCCAACCCCAAGAGCCATGAGGCCTTCTTGGCCGCATCTTTGTGGGGAGAAATAAACATATAAATAGAAAATGAAGTTGGAGGGGGTGAGGAGTGAGCGCAAAACAGCAGGGGGAGTGGGAGACAAAATGAAGGTCGGCCAACGATTGCTGGAAGGTAAAATGGGAAGAGCAACTTCACAGGCCCTCCGGAGCTCTGGGGCGCCTGCAGCTGGCTTTAGAGATACCTGCTCTCCCAGCACAGAGCATTGGGCGAGTTGAAACACCAGATTGTGTTCTCGAGAAAACCATCTTTAGCTATGTTCTTCCCAAAGGTGTTAGGTTCATTTTCTAAGATGAGCGAACCTAACTAACTACCCTACCCATGAGGTTCAAACAGGCTCTTGCCCAGAGCTGTCCCCAAGCAAAGAAAGCAAGTCGAAGGTTGCTTCCCACCCTCACCCAGGTACCAAGAGAAAAACTGCTTCTGCTGTCTCCCCCACCCGCGTTGAGTTGTCCAGACTATGCAGGAGAATAGACAGCCCAGGGAACAGAGGCTTAAACATTCTCTGGGAAAGTCCCACCCAATCCCTTTCCCACTGACCTTTCCAAAATTCATTTGGCTTTGTTTGGGGCTCCACAAGTTATGAAAGTTGGCTTCCAGGGGAGCTGGTCATGAGGCATTCCCAACGTGGGACTTAGAACTCCTAACTTCCAGCAAAGGGCCAGAATCTAGTTTGGGGGCTGTTTCTCCCTCATATTTAGACAATGACACAAAACCTGTTGATTTGTTTAGACACAGTTATCCCTCAGCAGGACAGATGGTAGTCAACAGAATGGACTAATTGGGATATTTGAAAGAAATAATTATGTGGGAAAAGATGGCTGGAGTCAAACATGGCTGGTACTTTATATGAAGAATTAGTGTTTAAAATGTGTGTTAAAATCGTCATTAGAGATAGAAGCTGTCATCGTGAGATAAAATGCTGAGATGGTTCACATCGCACTATTAAACACACACGACTTTTTAAGAATCGTGGGAACAGCAACATGAAACATTCCATTTATTTTCATGTCTTCCTGGAGAAGCTAAAGGTCCCGGTGAAACCATCGTATGAAGCAATGGCTTAATTACACTAAATGTTGGTGTTTTTTTTTAAATAACACAGCAGGGGGTGGGGTGAGGGGAAACCTATCTTGTTAAATAGTTTTTCATTTGATTTTGAGCTATCTTTGGCTTTTCTTCGTTCGAGGTACAGAAGATTGGATTCTTCTCTGAAACAGAAACTTCGTGAAATGAAAGCTTCATGCAAAATGCACTTTGCTAAGCATACAACCGTCCTCTGCCCACAAGAGTGGGATGAAAGAGCCTGCCCGAGACACTTAATCCCGAGCCTGTTGCTTCCTGGAGCAAATAGGAAGCCTGAATGTAGAAAGGCAGCCAGGAAATGCAGTTAACGCTCTTGGCCACATGCTTGGCTTCCTGCCGTTCTTTCCCTGTGGCCAATGCCACCATTCTCTTTTTCACCTGTGAGAGCCAACTAAGGCAGTGCAGTGGACCCGGTCCCAGCGTCTGGATGGAGGACTCAAGCCATAGGGCAAAATGCAAGAAAGGCCTGGGACCAGAAGAAACCGTGGCCTTGGAAGCAAAGGAGTTGGAGATTAATTGATTTTTACTTAAGTGAGGCATCTGGTCTTGATCGCAAACATTCATTCGAACTTTAAAGTCCATAATTCTCTGGAAGTCTTGACTAAAACTGAACTTAACATATATCCCAAGACTCCGCAATTTCACTCCTAGGTTCTACCCAATGGAAATGCATGCACATGTGCACTGGGAGACATGCTCATGACAGGGGGCAAAACCACAAAAAAGCCTACATTAAAAACAGTTCAAATGTCACGAAGAGAGTGGAGAGACTGTGATAAAAGCCTGCAGTGGAGTCTTATACAGCATGAGGCTGAGTAGTCTACAGATCTCACAAGCCCGATGCTGACCGAAAGAAACCAGACATGAAAGAGCATGTCCGGTTTGGTTCCTTGTCTGCAAAGAAAAAATTCAAGTGAAGCTAGCCTATGCTTTTAGAGGCACTGGACAGGGGTTACCTTTGACAGGCAAGTGACTGAGAGGGGCGATGAGAGATGGGGTGCAAGCAATAGTGGTCCCACAAAGGATATGTCCATACCCAAACCTATAGAACCCAAAGGACTGCCGTTTGAAACCACCAGTCACCCCTCAGGAGTAAAACGAGGCTTTCTACTCCCATAAAGAGTTGCAGTCTCAGAAACTCACAGGGGCGGTTCTACCCTGACCTGTAAGATGGCTATGAGTCAGGGCATTGATTTGATGGCAGTGAGTTAAGTGAAAGAATCTGTAAATATGACCATAGTTGGAAGGGGAAAAAAGGAGGGGGGTGTCTTTCAGGTGTCATTAAGTTACAGACATTGAAATTAAATCATCCTAGATTATGTGCAGGAGCTCCGGTGATATTGCGAGTTATGCCTGGAACTGCAAACTACAAGGTCAGTGGTTGGAACCCACCAGGTGCTCCATGTGAGAAAGACGAGGCTGCCCACTCCTTGAACAAGTTACCGTCTCTGAAACCTTCAGGGGCAGTTCTACTCTGTCTGATAGGGTCACTATGAGTCAGAACCAACGTGATGGCAGTGAGTTTGGTTTGGGGGTTGCGATTACGAAGTGGGCCTGAAATTCTTCACAAGGGACACACAGAGGAGATCATGTAAATACAAAGTCAGAGATTGGACTGAGAAAGCCCTAAGTGAAGGGACACAGGGAGGCACCAGAAGCTGAGAAAGTCAAGAAATGGATTATCCCCTAGAGCTTTCGGTGGAAGTGAGGTCCTGCCAACACCTTGATTTCACACTTCGGCCTCCAGAAATGTAAGAGAGTAAATGTCTGTTGTTTTAAACCCCGTACTTAGTGGTCACTGGCCATAGCAGCCCTAGAAAATTAATACAGGGGTGGGGTGCAGTGGTGTTATGTTTCTTGATCTGGGTATTGGTTCATTTTGTAAAAGTTCAGCAAACTGGCGATTTGGAAACTTTTCATATATATGTTATACTGCAATTTTAAAAAGTTTATTTTATGAAACTAGCCGCTCCCTGAGAGAAAGATGAACCTGTCTACGCCCGTAAAGATGTACAGCATGGGAAACCCACAGGGGCAGTTCTACTCTGGTCGATAGAGTCGCTCTGAGTTTCAGCCAACTCAGTGGCGGTGAGTTTGGTTTGGGGAGATTTCCAAACTCTATCCTCGAGTTTCCAAGGATCCCCATTTCCTAAATAAACCGAGGCTGGCTTTCTGAGGATGTGCTCTTGGTTTTCCAGTCATGCCTCCCAATAGGGAGCCCGTTCCACCCAATCAACGAAGTGTACTCCCAACAAATGGCTACTCGCGGCCGTTCCCTCCACGGAAGGATCGTGAGGGGAACATTGCGAGAGAGACAAAATGTCAGAAGCAATGAGCAGAAAGACACTCCTCACATTCTTCTTTTTGAGTAATTAGCCAGAGGGTAGTGAAGGGACAAGAACGCTTCAGGGCAGGGACTGTTCGGAAGTTGGGAGTTGTGCTATAGGGGACAATGCTGGAGACACAATGTGGGAATTGCGCCAGATCTGACCCCACTACACAGAGGCCAAACACCAAGGGCGTGCAACAGAACAGCCAGGAGAACAGAGCAAGGAAGTCCCCAGGGAATATCAAAAATAGACTTTAGGGCCAGGGCTTGGCACCCCATCACACTTGACCGGAAAACACTCCGAAAGGCCAACAAACAGTCCTTGAACTAACTACAGGATTTTCTTTGTTGTTGTTTTGTTTTCTTTTGTTGCTTTGTTCTATTCTGTCTTGTTTTTGTGCATGTTATTGCCCCGGCAAGTCTGTCTAGATAAGACAGGCTAGATGAACAATCTGGAGGAGAAAACAATGGGACCAACAGTTCTGGGGGAACATGGGAGAGGGGGAGGTGGGGGGGGGGAAAGGAAGTGGTGTTAACAAACCCAGGGACAAGGGAACAACAAGTGATCCAAATCAGTGGTGAGGAGGATGTAGGAGGCCTGGTAGGGCATGAACAAGGGTAATGTAACTGAGAGGAATTACTGAAACCCAAATGAAGGCTGAGGATGATAGTGGGTCAAGAGGAAAGTAAAAGGAAAAAGAGGAAACAGCTAGGAGGCAAATGGCATTTATAGAGGTCTAAATAAAGGCATGTACATATGTAAATATATTTATATATAAGGATGCGGAAATAGATCTATGTGCATATATTTATAGGTTTAGTATTAAGGTAGCAGATGGACATTGGGCCTCCACTAAAGTACTCCCTCAATTCAAGAATACTTTGTTTTATTAAACTAGCATTACATGATGCTCACCTTCCGCCACAATCGCTGAAGACAAAGCGGGTGCCAAAGCAAATGTGATGAAGAAAGCTGATGGTGCCCGGCTATCAAAATATATAGAGTCTAGGGTCTTAAAGACTTGAAGGCAAATGAGAAGCAACAAAGCCCACATGGAAGAAGCACAGCAGCTTCTGTGATCACAAAGTGTGTAAGGGATCAGGTATCAGACATCAAAGAATAAAAAAAAATCATATCATTGTGAATGAGGGGGAGTGTGGACCCAAAGCCCATCTGTAAGCAACTGGACATCCCCTTACAGAAGGGTCTTGGGGAAGAGAGGAGGCAGTCAGGGTGCAGGGTAGCACCAATGCAACATACAACTTTCTTCTAGAGTTTCTAAATGCTTCCTCCACCACCCCCCCCCCCATTCATGATCCCAATACTACCTTACAAACCTGGCTAGACCAGGGGAGGCACACTGGTACAGATAGAAATTGGAAACACAGGGAATCCTAACCCCTAGTACAACCCATCAGGGGCATACGTAGGTTGTAATCATTCTGGGAGCAGATCGTCATGTCTTTCCCCTGCACAGCTGCTGGGTGGGTTTGAACCTCCAAACCTTCCAGTTAGCATTGGGCTCTTAACCTTTGTGCCACTGGGCTTCCTTATAAAGTGACAGAAAATGTAAAAAGGTATATTCTTATCACCCTTATAAAGGCCTCTTTTGAGTTAGCAGATTGTCCCCACCCCACCCCCCACCCCAATCTGCTCACCCTACAGCAAATTTCCCACCTTCCATCCCTGACACCATGATGTCTCTTGTAAAAATTAATAAGCTGAGTGACCAGAGGAGACTTTCCCAAGGAAACCCTGACTCTTCCCCCACTCGTACAGGCATTTGTTTTCTCTTCCTTGGTAGAGTGCAAACTTCACTATAGGCCACTGAACGAAAAAAAAGGCTCCTTTAAAAATCATTAAGCTGAGTGACCAGGCAATTTGAAACTTTGCAGGGAGGTTTCCCAGGAGGTCAGGTCACCACTTCTCCCAACCCCTCCCCATTTCTTTTTCCTTCCCCATCAGAATGCAAGCTGCCATGCAGCTCACCGGGCAAGTGCTCTGGGATAGAAGCAAGTGAACAGGATGCTCTCAGGCAGATTGGCCGTGGGTTAACGAGAGGTTGCATTTAACTTTAGATGGTCAGTGGTGTTCCACCCTCCCTCTCCCAGAGTATATCAGTGTCATGAATTCTAACCCCCACCCCCCAGAGCAACGCTCAGAAACAAGTTTAAGCTGTTATATATCAACGAAGGACAAATGGCCTGACAGCCCTACCATACCTTACTCCAGGCTATTCCTTTTCACTGCACATGGACTACCTTGCCTTGTTGATAGTTTTCTCAAAGTCAGTGGCATACATCCTTTACAGAACCCTCTGGAGCTCCTTGAACACGTAGCACAATGTTCTGTACACAAGATTCACTGTCTTTGAAAACCAAATTCCAAATATGTAGGAAATACAGTATCCCCAAGTAGTTTACAGTCCAAAAGAAATTATACTGATACTCATCCAAGCAAGTTGGAAGTCTCCTTTGCTTCCACCCTTTCACCTCAAAGGATGCAGATGAGATTAGCAGCCTGCCCGCGCCCAGCTAACGCAAATGGATGCTTACCTCTAGCACTCTTGATGCTGGGATCTGGCGGTGGAGTTTGGGTATTAGTTCACCTTGCCAATGACTGTGATAGATCATCTATGACATATGATACATGACATAGCTAGTGGAACCAAACAAGTCACTCGGAGAGTGAGTTATTGGCTCTCTGGACAGAAAAGTATTGGGTCAAGTCCAAAAACAGCATTGAATTTTTGTGAGCAGCAAGAAACATGAGGGCCAAGGTGACCACAATCCTATCTAGCCTCTACATCTGTATTTACCAAGATGTTTTTCAAATCCTTGATGTTAACTCCAGAAAGGCAGTCCAAATGGACCCAAGTCAGAGGGATGGAGAGTGTTGGGACAGTTAGGCAGGCAGGTAGCCTTGCCAGTGGTGGGAGACAAGGCAGAGATCAGGCAGAAAACCGGAACCGTTCTGCAAGAGGTGTGGGAGTTTTGAAAAATTAAAAACCGGTCAGGAAGCATGGTGGGAACAGAACCCTATGTCACAGGCCTTATGGGGGTATACTTTCCTCGACAGGGTGTCACCCTGGGCTCCCAAAGTAGTCCATCTTTGCCTGTGTCCATGTAGGAAGTCCTTGACCTTGGTGGATGTGA
The DNA here is from genome assembly GCF_050624435.1 of Tenrec ecaudatus. Classification (NCBI taxonomy): domain Eukaryota; kingdom Metazoa; phylum Chordata; class Mammalia; order Afrosoricida; family Tenrecidae; genus Tenrec; species Tenrec ecaudatus. Next base: position 149,944,586 of record NC_134548.1, read on the forward strand.
TTCTCTGCTTCTCAGGCAGATTCATTTAAAAAACAGTAGAGGGGGTGGGGTAGAGGGCAGATTTTTATGGCCTATGAAACTGAAGTTGTTTAACCCAGTTCCTTTAAACAAAGGAAAAACATGCTAGCTTCCTTCTGGGAAAGGAAGGAACCAGGCTCACTGTGGTTGGGTCCGTGTTTGCTCCTGAGGCATTCATCAGGGTTCTGACAGAACTAGAAAGGGCTAGTTTCCTCTTCATGTATAGAATCATAAAGGGGGCACAACATTCAAACAAAAGGCCAAGGAAACCTCTCCCAGAGATCCTATCTACTGCAGTTATGGACCAAGGAGTCTGGCCAAAAGGGAAAGCCCATTTTAGAAAAGGACCTGTTGTTTCCAGGCAGTGACATTCCTGTTTCTCTTGATATGACTATAGTTTGAAAGGGGTCACTGGGGTAGCCCTTAGCCCCCAGGGTCTTACAGGGAGTGGCTGGGTGGTTGGGTTATTTGTCAGGATCTCTAGCGTTAAGGAACAAGAGGGATGTAGAAGATGGTCATTGTGGTGTGATCTCTTCCCCCAGCCAGTCTACTTCTCTCCCACTGGATAGCTCAAGTAAAGCATTAGGGCTTGCTTCCAGCTCCAGTCTTGGCTAAAGCCACACTTTCTTTTGCCAGTGGTTGTTCCAGATACACTTGCACTTGACTGCAGGGATTCTTGTGAGGCAATCCATGTCACTGAGAGCTGAGGCGGAAATGTGCTGTGAGCGGCAGCAGAAAGTTTCTTGCCTGTTAGGAGAGATCTCTTTCCATCCGTGTTGTTAGTTGCCATCAAGTCGGTTCTGACTCGTAGCGACCCTATGTAGACCAGAAGGAGACACCGCTGGGTCCTGCGCCGTCTTCACAATTGTTCTTATATTTGAGCCACTGTGTCAATCCATCTTGTGGATGGCCTTCCACTTTTTGTGCTGGTCTTCTACTGGGAAACCAAGTTAGTGATAATAACAAACTGCAGCAAAAACTAATAAACATTTTAAAATGACAATAGCAAATAGTTCCACTTGCTCAAGTGGCTTATTTTTCCACTCACAAATAGAAGAGCACAGGAGTTAGACTCTGCATTAACTGAGACAAACCCCAAACTCTAGGCAACTAATGTATCTAGCCTCTAATGCCAATCAAGAGGTTACTGAGAAGAGCAATAGAACATGTTTATGGAGTTTCTGCTATACGAATCAGATCCTGTGCTTAGCAAAGGAGCCAACATGAGCAGCCCTGGTGGCACAGTGGGTTACATGTTGGGCTGCTTACCTCAAAGTCAGTAGTTCGAAAGCACCAGCTGCCCCGTGGGAGAATGCTGACTACCTCAGAAACCCATGGGGGCAGGTTTACTCTGTCCTATAGGGTCACTAGGAGTCTGAATTGACTCAATGGCAGTGAGGGGGGGGTGAGCATCTCTTTCACGTGCATTGTAGCTAATTGAATCCTTATTGCAACCCAGTGGGGATTGCTTTTGACATTGCAATGCCTAGTCTACAGATGAGGAAACTGAGGCTTTAAGAGGTTAAGTAAATTCCCAGGACCACATGAGTAATAAGTGGCAGCGTCACGTGGTACAACTCTGGAGGAATCTTTAGGGAATCATAACCAAGGGAGAGATTGAAGGATGGGTAGCATTTGGCTCATTTCCTCTGTTTCAATCCAAAAATACGCCTAATTTAAACTCCAATGAACTTGGATCTGCCAAATCAAATATCTCACTCCCCAAACCAGTGCTGTGCACTTACCAACTGCTTCTTATGATCTAGACCTCCCCTTTCAGCATTCGTATTCAGTTACACCTTTGGTCACAGCCACATCAATATGGTAACTGAGTTTGAATTGGATAGCCTTTTAAATCAATGCTTTACCGTTGAGATTGGAGAAACTTTTCTCGGTCTCTTGCTGACTTTGACACAATGCCCTAGTCTCCTCAGTGCCAATGGTTAGTTTTTCTGGTTAACATCAGATTCAGAGAGTAATATTAGCTAGGCCTGTTCCCACAGGACAGGAATTGCCTTATTTGTATCCTGTAAACCTTTCTGTATTGCCTTTAGCATTGTGTGTGTGTGTGTGTGTGTGTGTGTGTGGAGTTGAATTGCCATATTCTTACCTGAACCATACATCATTGTACTCAATCAATTACTACATTACTTTCAGTTCTTTTTTCTTTCTTTCTTGTTAATTGTTTTATGTTTGGAAGTCTTCTCTCCCCACGGTCTCCCCCAAATAGCAATTATTTTGAAGGCTGGGTTTTCTGTTCCATACACATTTCCCAGCAGCCCCAAGCAGAATGTTGAGCACATAGTGCACATTCAGTGGAAGCTGATGAAATTGAATTATGAACTATTGTCTCATGTTCAGTCTTTCCTCAAGGGCTTTCAGTTAGAACATTTTGGCCTGGATGCCATACGGACAAAACTGAATTCGGGAGGTGGGGGGACCTGCAATATCTGTTCAAGTCAGGGTTTCAGGCTCAGAGTTTTGCATGACCTAATGTTTTGAATTCTTTCCAAATCCGTGTGTTATTGTCTGGTCTCCCAAACATTGCCTTTCTTTTCAGCTCTTTTAGGTGAACATTGCCTTCTTTTTGTCCCCTCCCTCTGCTTTTTGTTCATTCCCACAAATGCTTGCGCATGCTTTTTCCTGGCTGAAGAAGTCACGGTTGTGGTCATCACAGAGTGGCCTAATGCAGAACATGTGGCCTTCACTTCTGTCTTCACTTTTCTTTGTTTTGACATTAACAGCTGCCTGTAGATGACAGCATCTTGAAGGTGACAACAGAAGTGGAAGGCCCAGGTCTTGCCATCTCTGGAGCTTCCATTCGAAATAGGCAAAGACAGGGCATCCACACAGAACCACCACCACCACCACCACATCACCACATTTGATGATTCCAGTCCAGGAAGGCATGTATAGGAGTCGTCAATTATAGTCTAATGGAGCCTCCTTAAAGAAGTCAGTACAGTATCCAAACCATGTCCCCAACTTGGCTTGGTCCTACTTTGGACTTCAAAACCCTTCTCTGAGTTGAGGGGAGAAGATCACTGTTGTTTTCTTCACTTTGCCCTCCAGGGCCCAGACAATGTGGCTGCAGCCCCGTCTTCTCTGAGCCCAAACAGGGCAAATGGGGAGGGTCGACTTGATCATGGAGGCTCCAGTAGGCCCTTTCTGCCCGTCGACAGTGTGAGATCTCCTTGGATGTAGCAAGTTCAACAACTGGAAGTAGGCTGCTGCTATTCATGAGCATGGTTTTCTGTGAAGGCAACCAAGGGCCCCTCCCACTGCTATATCCCTGAACCGTGCGTCTCTCCTCACCCGTGACTTTGCAATCCCCATTCTTCCAGCTTTGTGCCTCAGTCATCCCTGCTCAGGGCTGCGAGGCTGCTCTCCACAGTCACTTCCACCCGCCCTTGGCTCTCATCTTGAGTCCACAAGCCTGGCAAGTGCTGCCTTCTTTCGAGGCCAGTGCGAGGAGCGTGCGTATTCCAAAGCATCTGCCTGGGATTGGAGAGAGTGAGAAATAGAAACCACGCTCATCTTGGAGGCAGCTCATTCTTTTGGAAAAATCTAAAACGTCCTGTGCTTTAGTGTTCTTAGGCTGCCAAGTGCATTATTCCTTTTCCAAGACAGAGGGAACCATCTTGGAAATGCCTTCTTAGTAGCACGTGCACTATATCCAGGGCTTCTCCCACCCAGATACAGTGCTGTTCGCTTTAGGCGCGTTTATTTACTGGTGTTTACCACCTAAGAGTCACAACTGTGTAGGTCAAGCCCTCTTCTATCAGTCCGCTTAGATTAGGACGATTCACAACCTCCAACTTCTTTTTTTTTAATCATTTTTTTGGGGGGGCTCATACAACTCTTTTTTTTAACATCAGCAAGTTTTTAAAAATCGTTTTATTATGGGCTCATACAACTCTGATCACAATCCATACATACATCCAATGTGTCAAGCACATTTGTACATTTGTTGCCATCATCATTCTTAAAACATTTGCTTTCTGCTTGTGCCTTGGTATCAGCTCCTCATTCCCCGCTCCCCGCTTCCTCATGAGCCCTTGATAATTTATAAATTATTATTGTTTTGTCATATTTTACCCACTCCCTTCACCCACTTTTCTGTTGTCCACCCCCCAGGGAGGAGGTTATATGTAGATCCTTGTAATCGATTCTCCCGTTCCACCCCACCCTCTATTTTGGGGCTTTTTCAATGGGTGCATAGATATTTATTATGGTTATGTCTTCTTATTGGGTTGACACCTTAATCATTATATAATGTCCTTCCTTGTCACTTTAGATGATTTTTGCTTTAAAGTAAATTATACCAGAAATTAATATTGTCATTCTTACTTTTTTCGGATGCCTTTTTCTTGATTTTTCAAGCCTTTCAGTTTAAGCTTATTTTTGTCTTTGAGGCCAAAGAATGTCTCTTGTAAACAGCATATTGATGGGTCATGTTTTCTTATCCATTCTGTGATTTTCTGTCTCTCCACTAGTGCATTTAAACCATTCAAATTTGGGGTAATTATCAATAATCATGATTTTATTATTGTTATTGGCTGTTTAAGGTTTTGTTTTGGTGTTGACTAATTTATTCCATATATTTTTATGCTGAGCTCATATTATTTATTATTTTTATCATTGCTTTGGTGCTGTTTTTAAATTTTTTATTTGAATATATAATTTTATTGGGGACTCATACAACTTTTAACAAAATCCATACATCCATCCATTTTGTCAAGCACATTAGGACATTTGTTGCCATCATCATTTTCAAAACATTTGCTTTCTACTTGAGCCCTTGGTACCAGCTCCTTATTTTTCCCTCCCTTCCTCATGAACCCTTGATAATTTATAATTTTTTTTCATGTCCTACACTGACCAATGTCTCCTTTAACCAATTTTCTGTTGTTATAGATAGATCATTGTGGATCGGTTCCCCCTTGTTCCCCCCACCTTCACCTTCCCCTCCTGATGTGGCTACTCTCAATATTTCTCCTGAGGGTGTTATCTGTCTTGGATTCCCTGTGTTTCCATGTACATGCTCTGTTCTAGCCAGATTTTTAAGGTAGGATTTGGGTCATGATAGCGGAGAGGGGAGGCATGAAAGAATTAGAGGAAAGTTGTATGTTGGTGCTGTTGTTTTAATATTTACTGAGTCTTATTTTTTTAAAATAATTTTCTTCTTTTTAGTTTGGTGAGCAGATTTATTAATTTACTTTGAGGTTACACTGCAATTCATTATTATCTTCCTGAATTTTAAAACAGCCTACTTTGTCTTGGCATTGTTCTGACTTCCTCACCAAGTTCTGTAACTATACCATCTAGTCCCTCTTTTTGCTTTGTAGTTGTCATCATGTACAAATGAATGTCTCTGCATTCCCATCTTCGGTTTTGTGGATTTATTTTAGCACTCTTATATCTGGGTTGATTTCCAGGTGCTCTTTCCATGTGTCTTAATCTCAGGTGTTGTGTACTGTTGTTGGTTCTGTTTGAAGGACTCCCTTTAGTATTTCCTGTAAGGTTGATCTGCTTTTCACAAATGCTTTTACCTTCTGTTTATCTAGAAAAGTCTTACTTTACTGATAGTGCTTGAGGGATATTTTTCCAGGTGCAAAGAGTTAACGTGTTTATGTGCTGCCCTAAACAAATAAAAGATTCAAGTCCACACAGAGGTGACTGGAGAAAAAGTCCTGGTAACACATTTCTAAAAAAATACAAAAAAAACCCCAGCCATTGCAAACTCCACTGGAGCGCACAATTATACCCTGATGCACACGGGGTCGGCATGCTCTGGGCATGTGAAGAGTCAGGGACAAAAGGGGGGCAAAATAAAGACTGCACAATGGGAGACTCTGGCTCAATGAGCTCAGCCAGGGTCAGAATTCTACTACAGTTTTTTCTTTGAAGGGTTCTATCAAAAAATCATGGAAATATGATCGCACTATTCTGTTATCCTTTAATTCTATTTATCCAGGAACTCTCTGAAAAGCCCTCATCTAGCCAGTTTCAAAATCTCAGGATGGTACAGAAGTTCTTTTATCTTTTTGAGTTCTTTATTTTTGAAGCTTGTGTGTGTGTCCCCCCACACCCCCTTGGCTTTTTTTTTACTTTTTCAAGAGGCACACTATTCTGCCGATTAGAAAGTGAAGAAAGGAAATAGGTGGAAATCTAGTAGAGCTCCAGCAAAATGGAAATTAAAGCAACTCTGCCAGCACAGTGTGCCGTGCGTGATTCTGTTGCACTGAAGCTTTCACTGAAGATCAAGGGCCCTGATCAATGTTCTTGGGCTGTAAACTCGATTTCCCAAGCCCACCAGTGACACTCAGAGCACCAGGAAACCAGTAAAAAGGCACATGGGGAAAAAGCACTACCGTTCAGTGGTCTTTTACAGCTATGCGATCAAGATGAGTTTTCTGTGATTTGTGCAAAGCTGGCTTATAAAAGAAAAACAACTTTAAAAGAGGGCATTCAGTTATATCCAAGGTCATCAAAGCAGCAAAAACAACGCCAAGAGTGAACATTTTCTAGGCAATTTGCGTTGAAATAACTAGAAAAGGCAGAATATTTAGCAATTTCTTCTTTCTTGCAATTAAAGAAAATCTGTAGATGAAACCGCTTTATTTATTTTTTATATTTTGTGTTTAAAGGAAACGAAATGAAAGAAAAGCTGCCCCCACAGACTTCTTTTCCCACAGTCTTCAGCCAAGCAGATTCTGTTGCTAGGTAAACATAAGCTACCAACAATTTATGTACTATTATATATAGCAACAGGAGAAATACTGGGTTTTCTACTTCCATAAAGCTCTACAGTCTCACAAACTCACAGGGGGAAGTTCTGCCATGTTCTGAAGGATTTCTGTGATTTGTTAACAACGCAATGACAGTAAGTTTGAGAGTTTTATATACATATTTCAAAGTGTTGCTTACAGGAAGCTTGTTGGCTTGTGAAACAGATGGGGAGATTTGTGGTGCGACCTCGAGGAAGAATGGTGTTTTGACACACAGAGCCATTGGAAATATCACTGACAGTTCTTAGCTTAAAAAATATGCTGAAAAGTAAAATAAAATAAAATGACCTTTTTCCAATAAATTAACATGCAGATCCTTTTTAAGTTGCAACATCGCAGGGAAGAGTAGGACCGAGTCGAAAAGAAAGGAAGAATCAGAAGGAATGGAAAGGGGCAAAAAAAGACACTGATGAGTTTGAATTACTTGGTTTTAGTTTGTATGTTTGCTTGTTTTCATTAGTGTAAAAAACATCTAACACAACACTTGGCAACTCAGAATAATTGGTTTGAAACTTGGCATTTAAATCTGCGTAAACAGCAGCAAGTAACCCCAAACATCTCATAATATATCCCTCTGACTTGCCATGTGGGTTGAAGTCAAATTTAATAAAGCCCAACTGCATCAACTCCACTGCTCCAGCACTATAACTAATTTAAGAAAAGGCTGGTCAAACAATCAGGGGCGGGAACATGGGGGTCTAATATTCTGTGAACTGTGTACCCTGAGAATAAAACCATGCTTATTCAAATTGAGTAAACAGAAAGTTCGAAGACTTTAGCAGCTCATATTTCTGATCCAGACAAAACTGGTATTTGTTTAATAAGCAACTGGTTCACGACTGAGCTGCGAGAGTCCCACCACATCCTGGAACAAACTGTCCACAACACTTAGATCCACACTGACATCTGCAGGTAATCGACACAAGGCTCCTCAGAATTGATTTCTCCACTCCAGCTTCTCAAATCATCCATCACGGGATGTGCTAACCCATAACCCATAACTGTAGGAGATGCCAATTTATTTCTTTTAAAAAAGACTCTCATGTTCTTTCATGGACTTTAAAAAGGGGGGGGAGCACTGATTATCAAGAGTGTGCTTTATAACTATAGAGAAAAAACCTAAAATATTGATATTTCTGTTTTATGTAATTATAGTGATTTTTATTTTCGTTTTTATCATTTGTTTTCTATTTCCCAGTACTTACTCTATATTTTTGAATGCACTTAAAATGCTTTTGCAATGAGTTACTTGAAGGTTGCAGACCCTCATGGAGATGGACAAACACAGCAATGATTGAGAGGATAGTAGAGGGCTGGGCAGTGTTTCATATAGCTTGCTTATTTACATAGAGTGTCAAAATTTCTAAATATACTCAAAGAGAGGAGTGAAACAGATTCATAGCAGACTCACGCTGCTCAAGTCTAATATGCATTTTTCTATAATGCCTTTCAACTGAGTATAATTTCAAAGTCACATTTATTTGATCTATCCATAATTAAAATAATAGATATAGAACTGGATCTAAAGAAGTCTTGAAAGCATAGTGGTTAAAGTATTCAACTGCTAACCAAAAGGTCAGCAGTTCAAACCTACCAGCCACTCCAAAGGAGAAAGATTTATCAGTCTGTGCCCTATGGTAGAAACCTAGCCTGTTCTAGCTACTCACTATGAAATGGAATTGACTAGATGGCAGTGTACAGAGATTGTTGGGTGGAAGCCTACATTTCTTGGCTTCTAAAAAGGGACATGTAAGTTCTGAGGTAAAAATCTACATTTGGTCAATATTCCAAACTCAGAACAAACTCATGGCTATTGAGTGGATTCCAACTCATAGTGACCCTATAGGTCAGAGTAGAACTGCCCCTTTCTGGGAGCATTGGGTCTCATCTTTCCCCTTCAGAGCAGTGGGTGGGTTCAAACGACTACACCCCCAGGACTCCTTAAGCCACATATAGAAAATCCAATGTAACCCAAAAAGGATGTCAAGAATTTCCAGTGAGAGAAAAGAAGAGCAATTGTTTAAGGCAGTGGTTCTCAACCTTCCTAATGGCGTGACCCTTTCATACAGTTCCTCATGTTGTGGTGACCCCCCCAACCATAAAATTATTTTTGTTGCTATTTTGTTACTATAATTTTGCTACTATTATGAATCATAATGTAAATATCTGACACGCAGGATATATTTTCATTGTTACATATTGAACATAATTAAAAATAAAGCATAGTGATTAATCACAAAACAACATGTACTTATATATTGTGAAATATATATGTGTTTTCTGATAGTCTTAGGCGACCCCTGTGATATGGTTGTTTGACCCTCAAAAGGGTCGCAACCCACAGGTTGAGAACCACTGACTTAATGGTTCACTAACAAATTCAATCAACACTTTCTCATAGTCAGTCCCCCAAATTTAAAAGTATTTCACAATTTATATATTTGCATATATACAAGAAATCATTAAATATATGAAAATGCACTCAAGTTCGCACAAGATACACATATATACTTCAAAAATATACTGTCAACTTGACTATCTAGATCTTTTGGTGTCTGGAATACATTTTCTTTTCTTTTTTTCCTACATCCTGTTTATTTTTCTTTTGGGGGAAATACATTTTCATAGAGAAACAAAATTCTAATAGTCCCCACTTCAGGTTAATTATAACACTCGAACTAGAATGTGGTAAGTTTGCAGGGAAATTGGATGAAATATTTTCCGATTTTCGACTGTCATTGAGTCAACTGCCTCTCACACTGATCACAGAGGGCCAAGTGGAATTGCTCCCTTTGGGTTTCTGCTGTTTGGGGTTTTCGCATAATCTCTGTGACAGCAGATAGGCTCATTTTTTTCCCCCAACAGAGTAGCAGATGGTTTCAAACAGCTGCCCTTGCAGTAACCTACTATGTCTGCATATATTTTAAACTAGATTTGAATCTTTCTTGATACCTGTGAAATTGAGTAGTTTTTCATCAATTTAAAGATCATTTCTGGGGGGCCAGCCCCAATCCCAACTACATGGACGGCCTCTTCCTCCCAGAAGAATTTGCTCCAAAGCACAGCGCCAAAGCTACTGCTCATGAAGAGGGGCACGTCTGATCAGAGCACACAGGAACAAACGAAGAGGGAAGGAGAGAGAGTGGAACCCATCCTGGCCCATCAAGCCTGGAAGACAATATTCCTGCTTATTTCAGCCAATTTACAAGAGAGAACCACAGGACTGGCCCCACCACGAGACTCGACATCCCTCACTGACCCAGAGTGCTATGGGAGACAACCTGAAGATAAAGTACGGGAATTGTGCCCGATCTGACCCCACCACACGGAGGCAAAGCACTAAGGCCCTGCAAAAGAGCAGCAAGGTGAGCAAAGCAATGAAGTCCCTGGTAATACCAAAAATACACTTTGAGGCCAGGACGTGGCTCCCATCAGACTGACAGGAAAACATACCTAAAACAAACAGACCTGGAACTATTTATAGGCTTTTCTATTTTTGTCGTTGGTTTTTTGTTGTTGTTTTGTTTTATTTTGTTGCTTTGCTCTGTCTTGTTTTTTTGTGCTTATTATTGTCTCTGCATGTCTATCTGGATAAGATAGGCAGGATACACTATCTGGAGGAGAAATCAATGGGACCTACAGTTCCAGGGGTATATGGGAGAGGGGGAGGCAGGGGAAAGGAAGGAGGTGTCAAACAACCCAGGGGAAAGGGAACAACAAGTGATCTAAAATTGATGGCAAGGAGGGCATAGGATGCCTGCTGGGGCTTAATCAAGGGCAATGTAGCCGAGAGGAATTACTGAAACCTGAATGAAGGCTGAACATGATAGTGGGACAAGAGAAAAGTAAAAAGAAATATCGGAAAGAACTAGGAACCAAGGAACATTTATAGAGTTATAAGTACAGACATGTACATATGTAACTATATTTATATATAATGATAGGGAAATATATCTGTGTGTATATATTTATATGTTAAATATTAAAGTAGCGAACGGACATTAAGCCTCTACTCTACATTAAGTACTCCCTCAATGCAAGAACACTTTGTTCTAATAACCTGGCATTGTGTGATGCTCACCTTCCCAACACAATTGCTGAAGACAAAATGGGTATTTAAGTAAATGTGGTGAAGAAAGCTGATGGTGCCTAGCTATTAAAAGATATAGCATCTGGGGTCTTACAGGCTTGAAGGTAAACAAGCGGCCATCTAGCTGAGAAGCAACAAAGTCCACATGGAAGAAGCACACCTGCCTGTGTGGACATGAGGTGTCTATGGGATCAGGTATTGGGCATCAAAGACCCAGAACAAAGAGACCATATCCATGTGAATGGTGGGCGGGGGGAGCACAAAGTGGAACCCCAAAGCCCATCTGTAGACAATTGGACATCTCCTTACAGAATGGTCACAGGGAAGAGACGAGCCAGTCAGGGTGCAGTACAGCACCGATGAGATATACAACTTTCCTCTACTTCTTTAATGCTTTCCCACCCCACCCCACTATCATGACCCCAATTCTACCTTACAAATCCAGCTAGACCAGAGCATGTACACTGGTACAAATAAGAGCTCCCAACACAGGGAATCCAGGATAGATATACCCCTCAGGACCAATAACGAAAGTAGCAATACCAGGAGGGAAAGGGGAAGGTAGGAGGAGAAAGGAGGAAACAATCACAATGATCTAATATAACCACCTCCCAGGGGGACAAACAACAAAAAAGTGGGTGTAAGACATGAAAAAAATTATCAAGGGTTCATGAGGAAGGGAGGGTAGAGAAGGGGGTAAATAAGCTGATACCAAGGGTTCAAGTAGAAAGAAAATGCTTTGAAAATGATGGTGGCAACATATGTACAAATTTGCTTGACACAATGGATGTATGTATGGATTGTGATAAGAGCTGTAAGAGTCCCCAATTAAATGATTAAAAAAATACTAAACTAAAGCTAATTTCGTGGTTTTGTCTCTTTGCCTCTTGTGATTTTTTTCTTTTTTTTTTAAATTTATTTTAACAATTTATTGGGGCTCATACAATTCTTTTCACAGTTCATACATATACATACATCAATTGTATAAAGCACATCTGTACAGTCTTTGCCCTAATCATTTTTTTCTCTTTTCTTCTTTTACATTTTATTAGGGACTCATACAACTCTTACCACAATCCATACATATACATACATCAATTGTATAAAGCACATTCATACATTCCCTGCCCCAATCATTCTCAAGGCATTTGCTCTCCACTTAAGCTCCTTGCATCAGGTCCTCTTTTTTTTTTCCCCTCCCTCCCCATTCCCCCCTCCCTCATGTGCCCTTGGTAATTTATACATCGTTATTTTGTCATATCTTGCCCTATCCGGAGTCTCCCTTCCCCCCTTCTCTGCTTTCCCTCTCCCAGGGAAGAGGTCACATGTGGATCCTTGTAATCAGTTCCCCCTTTCCAACCCACTCACACTCCACTCTCCCAGCATCGTCCCTCACACCCTTGGTCCTGAAGGTATCATCCACCCTGGATTCCCTGTACCTCCAACCCTCATATGCACCAGTGTACAGCCTCTGTCCTATCCAGCCCTGCAAGGTAGAATTCGGATCATGGTAGTTGGGGGGAGGAAGCATCCAGGATCTGGGGGAAAGCTGTGTTCTTCATCGATACTACCTCACACCCTAATATAACCCATCTCCTCTCCTAAACCCCTCTATGAGGGGATCTCCATTGGTCGACACTTGGGCCTTGGGTCTCCACTCTGCACTTCCCCCTTCATTTAATATGATATATATATACATATATATACATACATATATACAGATACACATATATACACATACATACACACACTTATATCTTTTTTTTTTGCATGATGCCTTATACCGGGTCCCTTGGGTACCTCGTGATCGCACTGGCCGGTGTGCTTCTTCCATGTGGGCTTATTTGCTTCTGAGCTAGATGGCCGCTTTTTCACCTTCAAGCCTTTAAGACCCCAGACACTATCTCTTTTGATAGCCGGGCACCATCAGCTTTCTTCACCACATTTGCTTATGCACCCATTTGTCTTCAGCGATCCTATCATGGAGGTGTGCAGTCAATGATATGATTTTTTGTTCTTTGATGCCTGGTAACTGATCCCTTTGGGACCACTCGATCACACAGGCTGGTGTGTTCTTCCATGTGGACTTTGTTGCTTCTGAGCTAGATGGCCGCTTGTTTATCTTCAAGCCTTTAAGACCCCAGTCACTATCTCTTTTGATAGCCGGGCACCATCAGCTTTCTTCACCACATTTACTTGTTCACCCACTTTGGCTCCAGCCGTTGTGTCGGGAGAGTGAGAATCATAGAATTCCAATTTAATAAAAGAAGGTATTCATGCATTGAGGGAGTGTTTGAGTAGAGGCCCAAGGTCCTTCCGCCACCTTAATACTTGACCTATAAATATAGACACATAGATCTATTTCCCCAGCCTCTTGTGATTTTAAGCCTCTATGTTCTCATGATTTTTCAAATTTCTTTATGAGGTACCCCTTTATTTATGATACATGCTATTTATTACACATTTCCCTCAAGGTTTGCCATCTTTCTTTTGATTTTTTTGATATGTGTGTGTGTGTGTGTGTTTACCACATAAACTTTTTTTCCCTCTTCAATTTTATGAACAAGTTTACCACTATTCACCTTTTATTGCCTCTGGATTTGGAGTCATATGTATTTAGAAAGGTTTTCTCAACATGCAGGCTATAAAGGAATTAATACACTTTTTTTAGTACTTGTACAATTGTACTTTTTACATTTAGATCCATTTGACATTTTCCCCTACACATTGTGAGGTACAGGTACAAATTATTTTTTTACCCAAATAGCTGTCCAGGTATCCCAACAGCCTCTATTGTTTAAAAAACCTGTCTGTACCCCAGTGATTTTGGTATATCATCTTTATTATATATTAAATTTTCTTGTACGGTTGGGTCTAGTTTGGGACTTTCTTGCTTTATTTCATTTATTTGTCTGTCTATTCATATACTGATATCATTGTGACAATGAGTTAAAATGCACTGCATTTCTTAAAAGATTTTGAATATGCAAAAAGGAAAGGTGTTAATCAACTTGATAGCAATAGGTTTGTTTTTGTTATTGATGTGATAGGTTTTTTGTCAGAGTTCTCATTAGTTTTGGCAGTAATCTCCCATTTTATATAAGTTAACACATATAATCAATTTTATGATGGGATGTAACATAATCATATAATCAACCTTCTGAGCAGCCAGCAGTTGTGGAGGCTTTCAACACTCCTGATTGAAAACTTCCACAAATCCTAAGCCCTGATTAGGTCATAGCATCGATGCTATTTGAAGAAAAACTCCTGAGTGGGTGTTACGTTTGTTTTTTTTAAAGCAGCCTCCATGGGAAAGTTTGTCACTTTTGGGGGATCTAGATCCTGTATGTGACTGGTTGACCTCCTGCTATATTGCCTACTGATCCTAGGAGCCATCTTGGATGCCTACCTTGGATTCATTAGACTCTGCATCCACCAGTCTGTGGTCTTCTTGCTTTGTCTTCCTGCTTCGTAGTTCCTCAGTCCACAGACAACATGAGTCAGGATAAGCCATGAGCTTACCATCTGACCTACATACTTGAACCAAACTGGACTTACTTGCTTCTCCAACTTGGAGAACCAATTCTTGACATAAATCCCTTTCCATATACGTACACTTAAAAGCATCACTGGTTTTGTTTCTGTAGAGAATCCAGCCTAACTCAGTATCTTAAAAGTCAATAGATGCTAGAAGCATTGAGTGAAAGTTGTTACAAAGACATTCACACAGTCACACTAAAATTAAAGGAGGAAAAGTACCTGTACAATAGAGGAATTATCGACCAAGTAAACAGAGTTGACACCACCAATGGAACAAATTGGCATCATGTGACTCCTGATGTGATAAAGGGCCAATTGCCTATTTGATATTCTTGCCAAAAATGTTTAGGTTGAATAAAATCATAAGGGAACAATCTGATAAATCTGAAATATGAGGAGACTTCAAAAAGTTTCTGGGGAAATGCTATAAGTTCTCTCTTTTAATTGTCTCAATAGAAATGCCAGATTTAACATGCATAAAGCCAAGAAAACCAACTGAATTCTGATCATACTGTCTTTGGAATATCCCAACAGGAGCAGACTACCAGATGCAGGCAAATACCATGCAGTGCAATCTATTATCTTGTAAACAGTTGTAATCTATTTTTTAAACAGTTATATTGGCACTTCATCCCAATATCATACAACTCAATAATTCAATCATATCAAGAAGAGTTGTACAATCATTACCACAATCAATTTTAGAACATTTTCTTCCTTGTATTCATTGTCATTAGGTAATTATTTTTTTAATTGTAGCAAAAATATACATAACAAAACATTCTGCAATACAACCTCTATATGTATGATTCAGTGCCATTTATTATACTCTTTGTGCTGTACTACCATTATTGATATTCACCACTATTAACATAAACTCAATGCCTCCTAAGTAAAGACTCTTCCTCTTTGACCCATGGTAACCACGGTCAACTTTAGTTTCTTTCTTTCTTTTTTTGTGTTAGTAGTTTTCTTCATATAAAATTCACATATACACTTCCAAAGTTAAGTTGCTTTTAAAAAGAGTTGTATATACATTATCACAATCAGTTCTAGTGCTCCCTCCCTCCTTCCCAATTCATTGTTTGCTCCCCCAACTCCCTTCACCCTCCCCACCCCCATCCCAGATAAACCATAAATATATTGATGCCCTCATGCATAGATTACAAGACAACTACCCTGTATTCTTCCAAATTAATGTTTTATAGTAGATGGGGTAGGGGGAGGTATGAAGCTGTTTTTCATTAAAGAAAATTAAATACACAAAACAACAAAATGAACTGCATGACCTTCAACCCTGAATTTTGGATTGTGAATTGGAAAAAAGGCACAGGAAGAAATTATTGAGGGACATTTAGGAAATCTGAATATGGACCGTGTTTTTTGTCCAGATACTAAATTTCTTAGGTGTGGTTATGAACAACTGTCTGAATAAAACTTACCTTCAAAGGAATCATAAACAAATAGACAGACATATAATACATATGTTTAATGTATAGCTAAGTCCCATGTTAACCGAAGTCCAATTTATGTACAACTCCCACTTGCCCTTTAATGTTATGCAAATTTACCCTCACTTTGAAACAACTGAACCAACTCTGCTCTCAAGAAATTAATCACAATCCCTTTCACTTGACACGCACGTGGCTTTTACATCCTGTAAATGCTTTGACAGTTTTCTGCACTAAAGTACGGCCATATAAAAACCGGTTCTGACTTACCTATCAATTCAACATAAAGATACAAGCTGATCTCCCTTTATAACCTGAGGACTGCCTGCGTTAAAAAATATATTAGGTCAAAAAGTGTTGCTATAGCAATGAGAACCCTTATTACATAAAAATATAAAAATATGGAGCTATTATTTCTCAATATATTATTCTTTCTGAAGGCAGTGTTTCTCTTGTACACTTTCTGGAAAAATTCTGCACTCTTCCATTTTTACACCACATCAAACTGATAGTTTCAGTGTGTTTGAGGACTTGAATTGTGTTCTTGTGGAGTGTACTTTGAGCTCTGGAAACACAAACGTCTGCAGGGGCAAGATCAGTGTTGTGGTATGGACGGAGTAAGCCTTCCCAACATAATCTTCATAAGATAGTTCTTACTCCCCTCAAGGAACGAGCAGGTATATGGGAAAACAAGTCCTTGGCACTTTTTCTGGACTTTTTATAATCTATGCAGTTTTCTGAAAATTTCTTTTCTTTTAAAACAAAACAATTATATTGGCACTTTGTCCACATATCATGCAATTCAATAGTTTAACCATATCAAGAAGAGTTGTACAATCTTTACCACAACCAATTTCAGAACATTTTATTTTTCGCCACACTCATTGTTATTCATGTGTTTTGTTTTTTTCATTTTGGCAAAAATATACAAACAAAAAATTCACCAATTCAGCAACTTCTACATGTCTAAATCCGTGCCACTGATTGTACTCTTCATGTTGTACAACCATTATTGGTTTCTTGCTCCAATATTTCTTCATAATAAGCCCCCTGTGTTCGTCTTCTGCCCTTTGAGAAAATGGATCAAGATGATCCTTTCAGAAGCCTCCCAAACAGTCACCATAACCTCGGCCTTGAATCTAACTAGCCCTGCAGACCCCTCAGAAGCTACTATTTCCATGCGACCTTAACTAGACTATGAGGGAACTTCCAAAAAGGTTTGTGGAAAGCATTAAATAGAAAAAAATGGAGTTTTTCTATGAATTTTTGAAGCCCCTCAATATGGTCAACATGACAGAAATGCCAGACCAAATAATTTTGCACAATTTTTATCGTTATGTAAGGAGCCCTGGTGGTAACCGGTGAATAAATCACCTGCTAACCAAAAGGTCAGCAGCTAGAAGCTCCCAGCTGGAGAGCGATGAGGAGGTCACCAGCTTCCTTAAAGAAGACAGCCTTGGAGCCCTGTGGGGCACACCTACTCTGTCCTACAGGGAAAATATATTCTTGGAAGCAACCTAATGCCAACAGGCTGTATTTTTGAAATATACATATATTGTACTATTTTTAACTTTTTTTGGTAAGCTTCAAACGCCTGTAAGTAAAAGGTCGAAAAATGTTTAAGAAAATTTGCAAATAGTTACCAAAATGATAAATATGCATTCTCTATGATACAATAATTCCACTTTTAGGGATTTATCTGGGTCCTGGTGGCATACTGGGCCCTGGTGATGAATTGAGCTGAGAACCACAAGGACAGTAGTTTGAAACCTCCAGCTGCTCCTTCAGAGAAAGACAAACCCTTTGTACTCCAGTAAAGAGTTACCGTTTCTGAAACCCACAGGGGCAGTTCTACCCTATCTTATAGGGCCACTGTGAGTCAGAATTAACTCAGTAGCAGTGACTTTGATTTTTGTTTAGTATGTTTCATGTTTAATATTATTCGTTGCAGCATTAGGAGATAATAGCACAAGACTGGAAGCAATTTAAATGTCCTTTAATAAATGATACAAAAATTTAGATATAATGAAGGAAAAGTATCAGAGCTTAATTGTGAATACCCAATTTATAGAAGGCTCTGGAGGACAATGGGAGCCCAGAATCCAGCTGCAGAGCATCTAGTCAGATAGAGCATCTGGCCACAGGCAAGGGCCTCGAACACCTTTATTATCAGACACACATTATTGTAAACTTGTTTGTGGTGGATCAAACCATGGTATAATATGATACTTGGTCAGCTGAACTCCCTATTCACCCAACTTGAATTTATTCTAGGCTCAAATATTTCTTGCTTATTCCATGACAGATATTTCGTCTATGGCTTTTTAAATATTGTTGATAGTCTTTTCTTTATTACTCTTTATTTTTATTTTTCCCGTTATATTATTTTTTTCCTGTATCGTGTTGTTTTTTTATTGTTTCAGTTGGGTCTCCCAGTTTATGAGGCACAGAATAAAAGGATGCATAGAAACAATAACTGATGCAATGGTTTATCAGGGACAGGGGTAGGGAAGAGAAGGGCAATTGGGGAGTAGATAATGAATGTGGGAGGGTGGGGAGAGCATTAAAGCGGATTGTGATGTATATACACGCACCTCGTTAAAAGCAACTTAAATTTGGAAGTGAATATTATATCAAGAAAACTAGCATGTACACTGGTACAGATAAGAGCTCGCAACACAGAGAATCCAGGACAGATAAACCCCTCAGGGCCAATAATAATATCGATATCATGAGGATAGGAGGGGGGAGAAACGGGGAAGCGATTACAATGATCAACATATAACCCCCTCCCAGGGGGAAGAACAATAGAAAAGTGGGTGAAGGTCAGTGTAAGACATGAAAAATAAAAATAATTTATAAATTATCAAGGGTTCATGAGGGAGAGAGGTGGGGAAGGGGGGAATGAGCTGATACGAAGGGCTCAAGTCGAAAGAAAATGTTTTGAGAATGATGATGGCAACACATGTACAAATGTGCTTGACACAATGAATGGATGGATTGTGATAAGAGCTGTAAGCATCCCCCCCCCACAAAAATGAGTTTTTTTAATTTATTTTTTTAAAGAAAAGAAATCTACTAGAGAGAGAAATAAAAGTTGACCAACAATGGTTACCATGGGTGAAGGTGGAAGAGTATTTACTAAGAGGGCATTGAGGTTATGTTAATGGTAATGGAATAATGGGGAAAATGATATCAGTAATGCTTGCATAACAGAGTACAATGTCACTGAATTATACATGTATAACTTGTTGTATTGGAGAATGTTTTGTTGTGATCTGCATCTGATAAATCACCCAGCGAAAGTCCTGGGACTCACATGAGGCTATTATGGGCTGGAATCAATGCGATGACAATGGAAAAAACTAAAAATATGTGAATTCACACGCAAAGTATAACCTGTCTCTAGAAGAATGTACAAAACTGATAATAAGTCACTTTTAAGAAAAGGCCTAATGAAATTGAGGGTCAAGAATGGAAAGACTTTCCCTAATGCATATTTTCTCTACTGTTTGAAATATTATACACTGACCATGTATTAGCTTTTCAAAAAAAATAAAGAATAAAATGTACATTCCCTTGGACCTAGTCTCCTATCACTTCTAAGAATGTCTCCTGCAGTAATATTTAGCAGATGCAAAGATCAATGTACATGAATGCTACTTGTACATGTGAATAAACTATAATGAACCTAGCTAAGGATTCGTTAAGTACATTATGGAGTATTCGTACAAAGAGAACTCTATTTATGTTTATATTTATATATATAAATATATATATACACACACATAACGGTTTCTCTATATAACTATGCTTAAAATGAAGTAGATTCAATATTAATCTCAATAAGAACTACCCATGATAACATTTTTGTTTAGATAAGCAAGATGTAAAATATACGCAGTATGTTCTCATTTCTGTTTGTACAAGTATATATATTATAAATATATGTGGTAATGTGTGTCTACATCATATATACGTGCACTGATCTCACAATGTTAAGTCACAGAAATCAGACAAGAGTATGTATTTTGGGAGGGGAAAAGATGAGAAACTGATGCCAGGGGCTTAGGTGGAGAACGAATGTTTTGAGAATGATGAAGGCAAAGAATATACAAATGTGCTTTACACAATTGATGTATGTATGGATTGTGATAAGAGTTGTAGGAGCCGCTAATAAAATAATTAAAAATAATAATACAGGAGACCAGACACACAAAAAAGAGTATGTATTTTATTTCATTTATATAGAGCTAAAAAACAGGTGGAAATCAATTTATGATGGTCAAAGTCAGAATTAGTAGGCACGTTTGTGAAAGTGGTTAGGTGCCTGAAAGAAAGCATGTGGGGGGAATTTCTGGGGTGCTAGAATGTTCTATTCCTTGATGTGAATGGTGTTTACATGGATGCATTATTCCGTTTGTGATCATTTTGGGGTGGGGGATGGCTTGAAACAAACATTAGAGGGTGCTTTTAAAGTTCTAGACCAGTGATTCTCAACCTTCCTAATGCTGCGACCCTTTAATACAGTTCCTCATGTGGTGCTGACCCCCTCCTCCCCAACCATAGAATTATTTTCGTTGCTACTTCATAACTGTCATTTTGCTACTGTTATGAATCGGGCGACCCCTGTGAAAGGGTTGTTCAACCCCCAAAGGTGTCACGACCCACAGTTTGAGAACTGCTGTTCTAGAATGTTTTATGTCTTAACCGAGAAAATCATTACCCCAAATCAGTTGTCTTCAAGTCAATTCCAAGTCATTACAGTCCTATAGGGAAGAGTACAGCTACAGAGTGGCTGGAGGGTCCAAACCATTGACCTTTTAGTTTGCAGTTTAGCGCTTAACCACTGTGCCACCAAGTGATGATTACCTGGGCTTATTCAGTTTGTGCTAATTCAGAGAGTGAATGACTAGAAGTTGGCAGTAGGGAGTACTCCTGAAATTCTAGAATATTCTATGCTGACCTTGCTGATGGTTAAAACCCAAACCAAATTCACTGCCATGGAGTCAATTCTGACTTATAAGACAAGGTATAACTGCTCACTTGGGTGTACTCAGTTTGTGCTAGTTCAGCAAGTGAGTAGGTGGAGCAGGCAGTAGGGGGCGCTTCTGAAGTTCTGGTATGTTCTATGCTTCTCTGGGTGATGGTTCCATGGAGCTGCCAGAGTCCATGCTGACTCACAGCGACTCCCTGTGGATTTCTGAGACTGTAAATATTTATGGAAGTAGAAAGCCCAGTCTTTCCCCCAAGGGACTGAACAACTAGAAGGAAGTATTGAGTGAGAGTCACTTCAGGAGTTCTTGAATGCTCTGTGTAAACTTAGGTGATTGATTATCAGTAAGGTGGCAATTTTATGTCTGTACGTTATCCTTTAATAAATGTTCCCCCTAGCCCAGTATATATGTGTATATGTTATAGGATCTCTATGAATCAGAATCAATTCAATGGCAGTGAGTTTTGAACTTTGGTTATGTATTGTAAATACACCTATTTCTCACTTATCTATTACCCTGTGATTTGACATGTTTCATTTATAACAATAGTTAAAAAAATATCCTCTATTATGCGCCTTACTAGCAAATGTCTTGCAGTAATACATGCTGAGGTGTGAGGAAAGAGTCAAGGTGGCTGTCAAGGTGATGGCTATGTGTGAACCTGACTGGGCCAGGAATCTCAAGTGATTTGACAGTTATGTAATGATGTGATTTGGTAGCTATGTAATAATGTAATTTGTCAGTTATTCAATGATGGAACTTGGCAGTTATCTAATGATGTGATCATCCTCCATTTTCACATAACACAATCTTCACATAATGACATAGTCTTTGGAACCTAACCATGTCAATAAGTGAAGAGTTGGTATATATGTTTATATATGTATAGAAAAAGGTAATCAGATATACTCACCAAATTATTACCTACTAGATGGCAGTGCTTTAAGGCAAAGAATTTTCTTTTTACTTTACATGCTTCCAGTACCATGTGAACTTTTTACAATGAGAATTTTTTTCCTCACAAATTTAAAAAGGAATAAAAGATAAAAGTGTTTTTAAACACTGCAAAGGGAAGCTAAGTTTGTCTTTGAGGAGCATATATACATGGTCAAGATTAAAAATCCTAGAATTTTTGGCTCCCCACCTGCAATAGCAACAATCTGCCCTCCTCACACTCTAGCCCCCAGGTCCTAGAAGGAAATAAATGCTTCAAGTACAGAATCAGATTCTTCCCAAAGCAAACATTTTATTACCTTGAGTTTTTACCTTAAACTTTGGCATAGTCAATTAGTACGCTAGACTCCAGCCTCCACAGTGACCCAGAAAAGAAGCATCTTTCTCATCACATGCTAGGCAGAAGGGACAAGTACAGACATACAAACCCATGGATTGCCACACCTAGGAAAAGCGAGATCCCTTTTAGGATGCCCAACTTAGCTGTTTGCCCAGGATTCACCGTGTTTCAGTACTGAAAACTTTGGGAAAATGCCTCAGTTCTGAGGAAGCCAGGGCAGCTGGTCACCCCAAATTCAAGGCACAGGATAGAGTCGTCCTAAACTGCCTGTTGAGCCCCATGCAAGCTCCCCCTTGATCCTCAAGGTGGGAGGGTGGTTCATTTTCTCAGAAACCAAAGGAATGGCACTAGCGCTCTCCTCCCAGACCTGCTCAGAGTAAACAAAACACCCCCCCAGGAAGAGAACATCCAGATAGGAACCCAGAAAAGAACATTCCACATAGATTCAGCTTTTAACCTCTTCTAACCCACAGTTCCACACACCTTCCAGCCTCTTCATACCCACAGTCCAGTGCACCACTGCAACCCAACATGTTCCTGGATCCAAGTGTTGACTCGTATTCTACTTTTCAACCAGGGCAGTCTAGACGATCCTATCCCAGATTCCGTGGTTTACGTCACTGTGCGCTTCTTGTTTTAATATTTTATATAGATCTTTCCATGTTCTTTGTCAAATATTACAGTAACAGAAAACTTCACATCACTAGCATACTTGGAAATCAGTACCACGCGTCACAAATAAGTATATAGTAATAAATAATACCTAGAGTGTGGTCCGTGCAATAGCGTGCTCCAAGCAAGTTTACCTCAGGAACATGTGGAAGACAGGAAGCTTGGGCTCCTCTGCAAACTTCAGAAGGTGTGGCTAACAATCCCCACCCACCTCAATGTTCTCTCAGCTCCCCCTATAGGTTAACATGTTGCGATTTCCTTTTGGCTCCTTCTCTAGGTTAAGACAGCCTGGTAATAGGTTCTTTGTGCTCCCTCAGAGGCCAGAGCAATTTTCTTTCAGCGGCCGCTAGAGCAGTGATTCTCAACCTGTGGGTCACGACCCCTTTTGGGGGTCAAACAACCCTTTCACAGGAGTTGCCCGATTCATCACAGTAGCAAAATGACGGTGATGAAGAAGTAACGAAAATAATTTGATGGTTTGGGGTCCCCACCACATGAGGAATTATATCAAAGGGTCCTGGCATTTGAAAAGTTGAGAACCACTGCTCTAGGGGTTCACGTATGGAGTGAGCAATCAACAAAATTTTCCTGCGTGACTATGTCATAATGCGCCGGGGAGTGGTGGCAAAAACTGGAATAACAGAACAGAATTTTCCACAAACTCTTTGAAACCCTCTCATATTTCAGGGAATGCCTGGAGAGTGCAGACGGATCGTGCACTTGGTTATTATTCAAAAGGTTGGCGCTTTGAATCTGCCAGAGACGCCTCAGAAGAAAGGCCTGGTGATCTACTTCACCCCACATCAGTCATTGAAAACCCTCTGGAACATAGGTCTACGGGCAGTCACAGGTGGGAGTTGACTCTAACTGGACTGGATCATACTTCTGATACAGTGCTAGCTGCCGAGGATATAGAGACATGAACAATATTTTGTGTTATAATTGAGCAAGGGTGGAGAAAGAAGGGGGTATGCTGGACATTTCTTCAATCCCAAACTGCTTCAATCCAACATCTGCCCTTCCTAAAAGTTTACTGATGTCTCCAGGAGACGCCCCAGCTCCAACGGGAAATGTTTAGCCTCATCTTAGTTCTAAGACCACGCTGCCCACAGTTTCTTAGATGCTGCTCACTTGCCACTCCTTTTTAAATGTTGAGGCTTCTCAGAATTGTACACCCAACCTTCGTTTTTCTCCATAAACACTCCTTGTTTTCATCTATAACCACAGCAGCCAGCTTCCATCTACAGAAGCTAGACTCCCAGATCCAAAAAAAACGGGTATGATCTGTTTTTTTTTCTCCTGCCTCATTTCTCATCTTCTTAGCAAATCCCTTATCTCTGGGATGACACCAGGGTCTCATCTATATTGCATGTCCCTCTGCCTGGCACCCCGTTTGTCTCTCAAGATTCAGTGTCAATGTTCTCCCTTCTGAAAAGCATACCCCACCACCCGAAGGCATGCTTGCAATGGTCGGTGGGCTTGTTTATTCCACCGGACTGCCTTTGCAGCTGCCAACTTAATAAATATTTGTTTAAGTGATGAATAGCAGAAATTCCGGAGCTCGGTCCACTTAAGCACTGAAGGCACGGCGCTTGAGGGTAGTGGCTGGAGTGGGTGTGAGCCACTTGAGAATTTTGGAGGCAGCCACGATTGGCAAGGCTGTAGGTGGGTGGGTACAGCAAAGGCGGTGGCTGGGCAGGGTCAGAAAGTGGCTATATGCAGGGGAAATGAGCAATTCTGGAGGATAAAGGAAGCCAGCTTTCACATTCTTAAGAGAATGGAGTTACAAGTGGGGAATGAACTCTCTGATGTTGAGCCAGAAACAAAGACACTCGCTTACACACACAATGATGTTCATGCGGTTATTGTAAGAGCTCTGTGTATACATACATCACCAATTGCCTGGTGTATATTTACCACATGTTCTGAGAGTCTGTAAACAACGCTGTCTCCGTACCAATGATCACACCTAGTCCTCCTATTTTGGTTTGTAAATACCACTCTCCATTAAGAGGAATCACATCTTGGTGGAGAAATGGATAATCCCAGGGCGGGGGCAAGGAAAGTAGGAGCGTGGGACATCTTTTGCCAGAAAGCTTAAAATAGCTCCAAAACTATAGGGATTGGTCAAAAGGATACAGAACCCAGCTCAATGGAGTTCCCATTGTCCTAATCTGGGGCAATGTGAGTATCAACATAATCCTGGCCATGGATTAAACCCACTAACAGAGGACTCTGAGCCTAGACAGACACAGTGAAATATATGACGACAAAAGGAGTGAAAACGTAAAGTTCTTCTTTCCAGTAAACTGCCATTTAGTAAACATGGAAGGATGTAATTAAAAGCAATTTGTCAATTGATGAATATATATGTATGGACTGTGATAAGAGTTGTAGGAGCCCCTAATAAATTGTTTTTTTAAAAAAGCAATTTGCTAGGCCTTTTCTATTAGTTACACTAACTGCAAAGATGTCAGTTCAAAACCACCTTGGGAGACAGATGAGGCTCTCTACTCCCATAGAGTTACACTTTTGGAATCCCACAGGGGCAGTTATACCCAGTTCTATAGGGTCATTATGAGTAGGAATTGACTTGATGACAGTGAGTTTGTGTTTTGCGTTGGTTCCTTTGAAGAGTGGTTAGGTGTTTGAAGAGTTAACCCATAGGCCAATTGGAAACCATGTGTGCTTAGTTAAATCAAGAATTTAACTTTGCTACAAATCTGCCAACTACTCTATAGACCCCATTGCAATTCCATGGAAACTAGAGCCATGAAAATCCTGTAGAGCAGTTCTCTCTGAACCTCATGAAATCGCCATGAACAGAATCAACAGTTTGAATATGATGGTTGTTGTTTGGTGACACCGAGTCAATCCATCTCGGAGGGACCCTATGTACAACAGACCAAAGCACCACCTAGTCCTCCACCATCCTCACAATTGTCCTTGTGTTTGCGACCATAGTTGCAGCCACTGTGCCATTTCATTTTGTCAAAGACATTGCTCTTTTTTGTTGCCCCTCTACCAAGTATCATGGCATTCTCTAGGGACTGGTCTCTCCTGATAATGTATCATGAGGTAAGAATATCCTTGTCTTTAGCAAGCTTACACTAAAGCAGTGGTTCTCGACCTTCCTGATGCCGTGAGCCTTTCCTACCGTTCCCCATGTGGTGGTGACCCAACCATCAGATGATTCTCGTTGCTACTTCATCACTGTCATTTTGCTACTGGGATGAATCGGACGACCCCAGTGAAAGGGTCATTCGGCCCCCAAAGAGGTCACGGCCCACAGGTTGAGAACCGCTGCACTAAAGTATATGGGGCACCCTCTCGGAAACGTACTCGTATGGTTTTGGCAGGGCATATATGTGCAAAGAGCAAGCTAGAGGGAGAAACAGAAATGCTGAAGTACTAAAAATTGGATAAACCAGGCAAAGGAAATACGGCAGTTCTTTGTGTTATTTTTGCCACTTCTAAATATGAAATTATTACAAAATTTAAAGATTCTTCCAATAAAATGGTGAATATTGGTCTTTTTAGAATGGAAAATGAGTATGCATAACCTGAGTTATGTATCAAAGACCTTTGTGTTTTGACTGGTACTTCATCATCTCGTTCTAAGAGCAATCTATAATGGTGCAAAAGCAACAAACACTCTTTAAAACGCTCACTGCCATTGAGCCAATTCTTGATTTAGAATGACCCTATAGGATAGGGTAGAACTGCTCCTGTGGATTTCTGAGGCTGTCACTCTTTATGAGAGTAGAGAGCCTCATCTTTCTTCCGCAGAGTTGCTGGTAGATTTTAACCACTGACCTTGTGGTTAGTAGCTAGTGTGTAGCTCACTACACACACACACACACACACACACACACACACACACACACACACACACACACACACGCTCGTGATGCATATATATCAAAAGATAAGTTGAAATTAAATATCCATCTATCTTGTGTGTCTGTGCATATAGATAGATCTCAAGTGTCTGTGTGTGTATATATAGATATATATCACAAAAAGACAAGTTGAAGTCAAGTAAGAAATATATGTGGGCTTGACCATAATCTTATAAATTGGCAGAGTCTGCAAAATGCTCTTGAAAATCTGACCAATGATATGGAAACTGCCCCCAAATCTGCATGTCCATTCATTCTTTGGTGCTCCTGACAATCTTTTATTCGTAACTTGACCTGCAATTCAACACAGAGAAGTAAAAAGCTGGGAGACAGAAGCAGAAAACATGAGCACAAAGAGAAGGGAGAGTGGCTTTTAAAAAATTTTACAAACTGTTATGCGTACGTACACACTTTATTAAATTTCATTCTAAGATATACACAGGCCAGCGTTTCACAAAACATCCTATTATTATTTTTATTATCCCAAAAGCAGTTACTATGAGATGCGAGGGTTATATAAGTCAGTCAAGCAAAAAATAGTTATCTTCAGGATTTTCTTGTATCAGCTCTTGTACTTGTTCTCAAATAGAAGCCTGAAATATGTAGTACAATTGTAGAATAGGAAAAAAGAATGTAACTTTACAACAATGGCCACTTTTCAAATATTGGACTTTTTATAAAAATTAAGGGGTTCTGTCAGCGGGGCTCATCTGCACAAATGGAGCTTGCTAGTCAAGTTAAACAATCCAAGTGAACCATGGTTTTAACAATGAAGTCAACTCATTTTTTTTTTTAGTTCTCACTGCCCCATCCCCAAAAGTTGCATCCTCCTGCCCCAATTTGATCCCACTATTGAATGACAACTGCAAAAACAATTTCAACAATCATTACATTTCATAGGTCATTTAAGAGTCCTACAATAGAGGCCAAAAAAGGATGGCCCACAGTGTCCGTTCAAGGCAAAGAAGATAGTAGAGCAAAGGCAAGTACACAGCCTTCCAGAAGAAACCATCTCTGCTTCTTGGCAGAAAACAGCTGACCACAGGTCTTAAATAGAATGCCCAGAATGCCACCCAAGGACGTGTTCTTTAAGATGGCACACAGCAGACAAGTTTCAAAATGATGTCTACACATTTTGGTTAGGTTTAAAGGACAGATAAAAGCAAACCAAGAAAGAAAGCCGTTCATGACCACTGTGGCCATTACTGCAACTTGGCAAACAAAAGCAAACACCAACACACATGATGTTGGAAGGGAACGACCAAAGGCCACGCGAGCCTCTCTGCTAACGAAAGAGACTATGTCTCCCCTCAGGCCATACGATGTTAGCAGGCCCAATTGCATGAGCTTTGCCTTCAAAAGACACACATGCAGTGGCTTTTGTTTCTTACAGTCACTAAAGAACAGACGATGAGCCTGGCACAGGACAGATTATCCAACAGTGATGGCGGACCAGATGGGGAAAAACCACTCCATCGCTACAGACATTTTTATACAGTGATCAAACAGTAAATAACAGTGAGGTACAGTCCAGGTTTTAAAATAGCTCAGTCATGTGTTTGCTTTTCTTAAGACTTCAATAACTGGTGATGCCTCAAGCTTACTGTTATGCACACCATTCAGAGTTCAAACCCAAGCTGCTGTCCAGTTGACCTGGGCTCATCGCCACCCTGTAGGGCAGAGTAGAACTGCCCACCTGGGGTCCCCAGGCTGCATACCATTCAAAGGAAGCAGACAGCCATGACTTTCTCCCATGGAGCATCTGGGGAGCGTCCAACCACTAACTTGTTGGTTGGCAGCTAGGGTGCTGCAATCGTTATGCTCCCCAGGGCTCCTTCTTTGATCACTCAAATCACTTGGTAAAAGGTGACTGCGTAAAACATTGAATCATTCAGGTTTTCAGGGAGTCCTGCAAGACCCCACACTGCTCTGTCAGGCCGTGTGAGCAAGGACTAGTGTCCCACTCCAGTGGCAGCATAATGAGCACTAGCAGAGTGGGATGGACCCAACAGAGTCAAGGACTAAAAGGTAACCGAAACAGCAGCAAGAAAAACAGGAATGTGGCAGCTACACACAGAAAGCCCCCCTCTCCCCCTACCTTATGAGACAAACCCCTTACAGCATAACCGGGCACCCCAAGGCACCTAAAGCCTCAGGACACCATCCAAGACACTGCCAGCTCCGTGTAGGCCATTCTACACGGTGGTCTGTTTGCCAATAACATTATTCATTCATTTGGAGGTGCTCCACGCATCTGGTCAAGGCAGGGATTTCTTCTCCTTGATAACACCACCTAGAAATATCAACAATATTTATATATTCCTTAGGGCAAGAGGTTGGGGTGAGGGGGAAGACAACAGCAATGAGAGTAGCTAAGTCACAGTGGCTCCATCAACTCAAGCAGGCAGCCTGTCCATCCCTAGATGTCCATCCTCAATGCTAACATCAGACACTCCCAACAGCGAAGAAGCAGCGCGAACAGTAACAGAAACAACTGTGCGTTTCTG
This sequence comes from Tenrec ecaudatus, assembly GCF_050624435.1. Lineage (NCBI taxonomy): Eukaryota > Metazoa > Chordata > Mammalia > Afrosoricida > Tenrecidae > Tenrec > Tenrec ecaudatus. Next base: position 149,973,848 of record NC_134548.1, read on the forward strand.
CCCCTCTGTGGGAAACGGCACATGAGCAAGCAGCTCAAATGGGAAAGGGAAACAAAACGATGTATTTGAAGCTGATGCAGAAACAGAGAGCAAAACAAAAAAAAATCACGACAAACAGCAAAATCAAACCAAAAAAAATCTATTATCATCCAGCGCGAGTCTTCTTTTATTGTGAAATAAAAAGATTTGAAAGCATGTTGTCAATAGAGGACAAACACACACATCTCTCAAGCAAGAGAATTTCTGATCAACTCTGTCATCACATTGTTCTGAGAAAAGAATCATAATTGAAATTTCATGTCAGTGTTTATTTCTCCTTAAACTTATAGACTCTAAAAATAGGGCCCGTGAGGCTCCGAGAAGGAAAAAAAATAGAGAGATAGAATCCAAGCAATCAAAATGAACACGGGAGATTTAAGTCGCTAAACCCAAAAGGAGATCAGCGGAAACAGGCATTAGAAGGGGCAATACACGTGCAAAATTGGATTTTAGAGAAGAGAGAGATGCCCAGAAATTGTGGCATCCGGCCGAGTGGTTTTAAAGCTGTAAAACTTTAATCCTCATTTTGGATCAAAGTTCTCTGCGTTCCTCACTAAATGCTTTCTATAGGAAATAGCAGTTAAAACGCTGACTCAGAAATGATTAAGTCACTTGGGTGAGAGATCATCCATCAAGAGGAACGAACGCGGAGCATGGATTGGCGCATGCTCCTGGAGACTCTGCGGGAGTGCTGCCTTTAGCCAGGGAGTGTGAGGACAAGCCACTGCTGCTACTCCTGCCATCCAAAACATCTGAACTGAGGACAAAGCAAAAAGGATTATAAGCAAATGCATCTATCAGGGTAACCATCACATGCAATGACACGGTATTCGAGAACTCACAAAATCATAAAAAGCACCAAAGCAACAGCAATGAACTATACAATGGGCTGCGTTTAGACAGACACTTGCGAAATGATTTTTTTAAACCCCCACAACCAACATCACGAATATTTAAAATAAGACTTTCTGTGACAGGTGCGTGCCACCCAGGAGGTGCCTGAATAGCTCAGTGACATTCCTTGCTGTTCTGGACACAGCCTGGCTTGTGTGTGCCCTCTTGCCTGGAGCTCAAGAGATTTCTAACTTTTGGGTTTCTTGCTTCTTACCTTCGAGTCTTAGAACGGCTACTTCTTGGGGTACCTCAAACTGTCGTCGGAAGTAGTCTATTGTAAGGCTTCAGACTGCCCCTACTTGACACCAGTCATTCAACTGCCCTAGATTTTGCCACTTCCCAACTACTAAAAGGGTTACAATGGACATTTTCTTTTGGGGGTTCTCCTAGAAATTACATTAACTTCTTTCCAGCTCTCCTTTTCTTCACCCTTCAGATCCCAAAGGACCCTTCTTTCTCTCTCTCTCTCTGAAAGATTATCTTCTGTGATTTTTACAGCTATACTTCTAAACTCACTGCCATCAAAGCTGACGCATAGTGACCCCCTGTGGGTTTCTGAGACTGTAATGGTAGACGGGAGTAGAAAGCCCAGTCTTTCACCCTCAATGGTTTTTAACTGCTGACGATGCAGATCTGAGCCCAGGAGTAACCACTACACCACCAGGGCTACCAAGACCTAATACATCATCTTCCACAACCTTTGTAATGCTGACAACTACCGGTAGCTTTTGCTTCCAGTTTTCCACTAAAACTTTTTTTTAAGATCACTTTATTGGGGGCTCTTTCAACTCTTACAGCAAATCATACATCAATTGTATCAAACATATTTATACATATGCTGACGTCACTATTTTCTAAACATTTACTTTCTATTTGAGCCCTTGGTATCAGCTCTTTTTCCCGCTCTCCCCCTCCCCTCCCTTGTGAGCACTAAAACCCTTGATCTGGCCTGCAAGATACACACACACACACACACACACACACACACACACACACACACACACTCATAGGAGCTTCTAAAAGTCAAGGGAAAAACTCCATTCTCTTTTAACTTAAAATTTCCATGAACTTTTGAAGCCCTCCCCTCCTTTGTGTATCCCAGCCCAGGGATAATTTACTCAGCTCCCAGCAATCAATCAGGCCTCCCTCAACACCTGGCTTCACGATTTGGCATCAAGCTGCTGTGACTCTCAGTAAGCAATCTATAACCTGTCTATAATCTATAAGCTCTTTGCTCAACGTTTTGCCTGGATTCACTTTCCCTAATATTGTTTGTGTGTCTGCCAAGTGCAGAACCCTGCTAGATAGCACACATTGCCCTCACTACATTGCCAGTGCATGACAAAAGGCAGACATTTAGGATACCATCATGCTAATAAACACATGGCAAAGTTAAATGGGACTATGAGAGGGGGTCACATGGGAAGAATGAGTTCTTGGAGCTCCATTTGGAAGATGCGTGGGAATTAATGAACTCAGCAAGGTGCAGGAGGTCGCAAGCAGGCAATGTGGCTGTAGCACAGAGGGCAGGGGGACGGGATGGGACGGCGGGAGGGGAGAGGGAGAGAAAGAGAGAGAAGTTTTAGGATCGATACAGAGAAGTTTGTTCTTTTTGGAAAAGCATACACACAGAAGTAGAGAATGAACTGTGAGTAAGGAAAGAGGGCTTCTAATTCCAGCTTGAGGAACTCTGGAGGCGTAGTGGTTCCGTGTAGGGCTGTGGGATCAGGAGTTCGAAATCGGCCACTCCGAGGGAGAAAGGCAATGCTTTCTCCTCCTACAAAGAGTGACAGTCTCAAAAACGCACGGTGGCAGTTGTACTCCATTCTGTGCGGTTGGTCGCTATGAGTCAGAATCACCTTGGTGACACGGAGTCTGTGGATTTCCAGTTTGGTCTCAGTAGCTCCTTTGCTGAAGCCCATCCTGGTCTAACATGCTTGAGTTCACCATCTTGAATGTTGCTATTTTTATGAATCCCCAAGTGAGTTTATTTCCTGTTTCAAGTAACCTATGGTATATTTGGAAGTTTCTGGGCCCTTTCACCACCCCTTGATGAAACATCTTCCCCCCTCCCAGCCCGATTTCCACTTTGCAATTTTTCTTCCAAAAGCCTTTCCTTCCTAATTGCCTGTTGCTCATCTCTCTCTCTCTCTCTCTCTCTCTCTCTCTCTCTCTCTCTCTCTCTCTCTCTCTCTCTCTCTCTCTCTCTCTCTGTTTAAGGTGGAGACAGAATACAGACAGGTTTCAGAAAAATAAAACGGGAGCTGGTTATATTCCACAGTAATCCTGCTGCATGTGTGCACTGTTGTCAAATTAATAACACCTCTTTAAAAGTTTGGAAAATTTGCACCAGCTTTGATTCCACCCCCACTGGCACCACCCTAACCCAACCAAATGGTAGAATGGGCTGAAATATAAATTACTGAAAGCACGTGGCACAGATTATCTGAAGATATTGGAACATTGAAAAACATTTGTAGTTGCCTTTGGAACACGTGTGCTTTTTCCTCCCGCTGTGTTTTTCCTAGACTATTAAGAACATGACTTTCCTTTCCTAAAGCACCTACTGCCTGGGCCTCGGCAGGCCACGGTCTTTGCTACTTGGCTCAGATTAAAGGTTGGCCATCAAGAAGATCATTGGAGAGTTAATAAAGGCCTTCTTATTCTGACCAGGCCGAGTTAAAAGATTCCATTTGCAGCAGTCCTCTTTGCTTAAGTGAATCCTGTATCCTTTAAAAGACGCAAAAACCTGATGCATGCAATGAAATCTGGCGTGGGTCACCTTAAGATAAATCAGCTAATGGAAAAGTGATGGAGAACACTAGGGGAAACAACAACAACCGAGAGCCGCAACATTTAATTTCACGTCGTTTCAAGATTTTCTTCTCCACTCTTACATATTGGCCTGTATCATTTTGTTCATTAACAGAATGAAAGAAAATTGCTTGCACCGAGTCTCTGCTGCAGTTTAGATGCAGAACTTGGTAAGCCTTTAACCAGACATTTTCATGAACCTAGCCTAGTTTGATGGTTTTAAGGATGATTACCTAGTACGGGCATGTTAAAGGTTAAACCCTTGTCTCTTCTACTTTGGGGCAGAAAATAAACTATAACTATTTAAAAGTTGAGAACGCATCTACTGATGATCTAACTCTTTCTCTGCACACTCAGGGGGAGGGTAAAAACTGCTTCCTGAGTTTCCTTATCAAGCAGCCGGATGTCCTTGACAATCAAAGCTAGAAGGCAGCTGGTTCCTGTTTCTGCCCCTAGTTCTAAGAGTATGGATGCAGAACCAATGGAAGTGTATTCAAGAGTCAAGAAGGGGGGAGGGGGCTCCTGCAAAAGCCAGAGCCTAATTTTGACATAAAAGAAAGATGTCATCATAATGTCTTTGTTGTAGACATAAGCTGTCTGCAATCAGTAGTGCCCACGGTGTCCCAGCGGAGCACAGGTGCTGCAAACTTACAAAACACATCGCTTGGAATTGATATTCGCAAATTTCTCTTGACAGCTCCGTTTTGATAATTCTGAATAATAACTACATTTGTTTTTATTATGGTAAAAATCGATCTTACAAAAACTTGGCATTTTCTGGGTCTACGAGTGCATCATTAGTTATATCCGCTATGCTGGGCGACCACCACCATCATCGCTTTCCAAGTGTTTCTTATTGCCCCAAACACAAATGCAGCATCCCTTTACCACTAACGCATCTCCAACTGACAGCCCCAAGGACCTGGGCACCAGTAATAAACCTCAGTCTCTAAGCATTTGCCCGCTCTAGATGATTTCATACAAGAAGGATCATATAATACTTAGCCTTTTGTATAGAACGTTCGTCACTGAATATCGACATTGAAGGTTTGTCCGTGTGTATCAGAGTTCTATTTCTCCTCACAGCTGAATAATATTCAATGTTAATGTACACAACCCATTTTTTATCCAGTTAGCTGCTGCTGAACACTTGGGTGCTTTTAACCTTGGGGCAATCTTGATACTATGAATATTTATGTACAAGTATTTGCTTGGGTACCTGTCTGCATATCTTTTGGGCACTTGCCTAGTTGATTCTCTGTTTAATTTGGGGAGGAACTGCCAACCTATTTCCCACAGTGATTGCACCATTTTACAGTCCCACTGGAGATGAACGAGAAGTCCACTTTCTCCAACCACCATCCTAATCGGTATGTCGTGGTGCCTCACTGAGGGTTTGGTTACCTTTTCCCCGAGGGATTAATGACACTGAGCATCTTTTTGTGTGCTTATGGCTGTGTGCATGTCATATCTTTTTTTGGGAGCAATGTCTAATCAATCCTTTGCCTGTTTCTTGATTGGGCTGTTTTGCTGTTTCTGAAGTATAGGAATTATTTATTTATGCTGAATAGTAAATCCTTACCAGATATACGGTTATAAAACACTTTCTGCTATTCTGAAGGGTGTCTTGATTCACTTTTACATTTGATTTTTTAATGTCAATCCCTCTGCTTGAAGATGGCAGGCATTAAAACAAAAGTCTAAACTAAAACCTTATTCAACAGTCACAAAACTGAGAGGAAAGGAATTGAAGGAATGAAACTAGTAAGGATAAATAGATGAAGTCTCTAACATCTGAACAGGAGCTGGGGTGGTGCTGGTACCCTAAAGGTTGGTGGTTTGACCCCACTAGCTGCTGTGCGGGATAAAGATGTGGCAGTCTGCTTCTGTAGCTTTGGAAATCCTGCGGGTGGGGAGTTCTACTCTGTCCTGGAGGGTGGCTATCAGGCAAACTCTCTCGATGACAATGAGTAGCTGACATATTGCAAGATGACTCTCAGGACTCCAAGTACCTTTACTCATGATTAAACCTATCTGCTAAGTATTTCAGACATGGCTAGTCTTTAAAAAGACTAAAATCTACCAGTACAACGAAAGATCCCGTATATACTCGAGTATAAGCCGACCCGAAAGTCAGCTGAGGCACCTATTTTTACCACAAAAACTGCATTAAAAATGTGCTGGAAAACTCGGCTTATACACGAGTATATACAGTATTCAAAACTCCATTAAAGCGAAGCCAAATAGAGAAAACGATAGATTCTCAAAGACTGATCACATAAATATGGGATTAAAAACATTAAGACCTAATACCCATTAACTTCATCTGACCAGTACAGGTGCTCCTAGGGAGAAATATTTAATTTAGGAAAACACTAGAATGCTTTCTAGTATTTCTGGGTCTGTGATTTGCTTGAAAAGTCTCTAGAGGAGGAGGAGGAGGAGGAGGAGGAGGAGGAGGAGGAGGAGGAGGAGGAGGAGGAGGAGGAGGCAAAACTAGATCACACTGACTGGCTGTGTTGAGAGCTGTGGGAGGCAGGTAGGGTAATGGGGACCTGGGAGTTCATTATGCTATTCGTTTAACTTTGTATAGGTTGCAAAATTTCCATTAGAAAATTGTAAATGAGAACAAAAGGAGCCCTGGTAGTGTAGTGACTATGCATTGGGCTTCAATCCGAATGATCGACAGTTCAAAACCACTGGCTCCTCTGGAGAAAGAATTGGGCTTTCTACTCCTGTAAACAATTACAGTCTCGGAAACCCATAGGGGTTCACCATGAGTCAGCGCTGACACCATGGCAGTAAATGAAGTGAGAAAAAGAACTCTTTTTAACATTATTTGAGCTGGATCTTGGCTGGGTAGTACTTGAGACCAGCTGTAATAAAGCAAATCTTCTAATTGGAGGCAGCCGCTTTGTATATTAGAGGATCCAAGTCCTCCGTCACCAATGGCAATGCTCCTAGAGTTCTTATAGCCAGACCTAGGGCTGCGGGTAATGTGAGTAGTGGAATCAGAAACATAAGTCTCACCATAGCCATTGTCACAGACAGCTGAGGTCTCACTGAGCAGGGAAACAGAAGTCCTGTCTGCCCAAGGGGAGAGGACCTTTGGTAAATACTGTTGCTTTCACTTTCCTTTCTCATTTTTTTTCCCCCTTGGCCTTGTCTTTTGGCATCCTGGGACCATCAGCCTAAGGCAATATAAAAAGAAAACTCAGCTCACCCTCTAGGATATTGGCAAAATGCTCTCCTGTCTTTGGCCAGACTTGGAGGCTTGGTCAGTAACTGGGTAAGCAAACCTATTTATAGTTGCATGTGTTTACCATAAACGTGACGGGCAGTTTCAGCTAGGGATTTGGTTGCATCCGCTAGTCCTCTTGACAAGCTTCAGAAATGTCTCTCAGCAATCAGCTAGCTACAAACCTGGACAAGCACTGTCCCCAAATTAGCACACAGATGAGAGGGCAAAGAACTCGTGGGACTGAAAATAGTTAGAGCAATTTCAAAGGCACCTGCTCCCTCCCAGGTTAGAACGTGTCCTGGCTAAGGCACTTACTAAATTGGACGAACTCGTGACTCCTGATCAACTACAGACTCCAACAAACCTCACTGCCATTGAGTGGCTTTTGACTCATGGCGACCCGATAGGGCCGGGCACAGCGGTCCCTGTGAGGTTCCAAGGCTGTAACTCTGAAGTATAGATTATTGGACATAAAACAATGAATGAAAGATTTGGGAAGGAATTGCCAGTCCTGACCCCTACCACATAAGTGACTAACACATACCTTTACAGGGTGCCATCTTTTCCATTCTTTCTTCTTTTTTTTAATCATTTTATTGGGGGGCTCATATAACTCTTATCACAATCCATCCATTTATCCACTGTGTCAAGCATATCTGTACCTGTGTTGCCATCATCATTTTCAAAACATTTTCTTTCTACTTGAGTCCTTGGTAACAGCTCCTCGTTTTTTTCCCCTCCCTCTCTCCCTCATGAACCCTTGATAATTTATAAATTATTATTATTTTTTCATGCCTTGCACTGCCCTATGTCTCCCTTCACCCCCTTGTCTGGTGTCCATCCCCTGGGAGGAGGTTATAGGTAGGTCACTGTGATCGGTTTCCCCGTTCTCCCCCTACCTTCCTCTTCCCCTCCTGGTATGGCTTCTTTCAATGGTCCCAAGGAGTTTATCTGTCCTGGATTCCTGTGTTTCCAGCTCTTATCTATAGTGTGTACATGCTCTGGTCTAGCCAGATTTGTCATCTTTTTCTTTTTAACATGAGTGCCTTTGTGGGCTGTTAAAAGTTTTTCACTGCAAAACTTGGGGAACACAATAGTGCCGACAGGCATCTACAACAGGGATGCTCGGTGAGTGGCTTCCAAAGTAACAGCTGCTCATGGCTACGATCTCATCCCTTTCCTTCGGAAATGGCAACATCTAAGCCAGCAGTTCTCAACCGGTGGTCGCGACCCCTTTGGGGGTCAAACGACTGTTTCACAGGGGTCACCCGATTCGACAAAAATAATGTTATGGTTGGGGGGGTCACCACCACATGAGGAACTATATGAAAGAGTAGCGGCATTAGGAAGGTTGAGAATCACTGATCTAAGTGATGTCTCTGCACCGGGATAAAAGAAGGTAACAACTAGCTTAAAACCATGGAAGGCCCTTTAAGTTAGAGACCTACAGTCGGAGGTGTAAAGACAAAAGAACTGGGAAGTGCTGCTAGAAACATAGAAGCGTGGTGAAGGAATCAACACCACATGTGATAACGGTTAATGCTATCTAGAAAACACTGTGCAAAGGGAAGGCTGGTATTCTCTGCTAGGTGAAAGGACACAATACAAATGCAGACAAAACAGCTGCAATCCATGTACATCATCCACCGCAACCCAGACGCTGCCTCACCCTGTGTAGCTGTGGATAATCTAGCACCTTGGTGGTAGCTATGGAGAGAGGCTGGCTTACCACGGAATTGGGGGAAAAAAAGGCAAGGTGCCAAAGATATCTCTCTCACACATACATACATACATATAAATACTTCCTAAGGAAGTGCTATTGACTTTCCAAGTAGCTGGGTTTTTATTTCAGTGTCTACGCCTCCAAGGGGATCTCCCCTCTACAAGCATAGATCAAAAGGTGAATAGGTCTTACATGATCCCACTAGATCAGGCGTCCTCAAACTACGGCCCGCGGGCCAAATGCAGCTCGTCGAGGACATTTATCTGGCCCATCAGGTGTTTTTGCCCCGTTTGCTTTTTTACTTCAAAATAAGAAATGTGTAGTGTGCATAGGAATTTGTCCATAGTTTTTTTTTAACTATAGTCCGGCCCTCCAACGGGTCTGAGGGACAGTGACCTGGCCCGTTTAAAAAGTGTGAGGACCCCCCGCTCTAAATGCTGGATGTGATCTTTGTAAATGGAGCCTATCCTAATGCCCATTGGTTGTATTCGATTGTTTACCATGAGCTGAGATCAGATAGTTGGGTAGCCTCCGAGGACAGCATGTTGGTAGTGCCTTGGAAGAGTCTCTTAGGTTGGCTCTCTGTCTCCATTTCACCTAAACAGAGAGAGATTATGCTGATGGGAAGTCATCCCACAAATAAATACTAGCCTGCTGCACAACTGCGACTGAGCTCTACTTACTCAAAGCTTATCATTTTTCTTCCAGCGGTGACATCAAAGTTCTTTTCCTATGTGCTTTCCGAAAGATATTACTGCATAAACCCAAAACGCCAACCTCGCTGCCATTGAGTCGGTTCTGACTCACAGCAATGGCATAGAGGACAGGGTAGAGCTGTCCCTGTGGGCTTCCAAGCCTCATCTTTCTCCCACAGAACACCGGTGGTTTTGAACAGCTGACCTGGTGGTTAGCAGCCCAATGCGTAACCCACTCCACCACCAGGGATCCTTCATTATTACTACCTGGTCTCAATAAAAAAACCACCAGCTCTAAAACCCACATCCCTCTTTAGTTTGCTGTGGTTCTATCCATGGCCTGCAATAGTAGAATATGGATTGGGTCACATAAAATGAGCCAAGACTAACCACAATAGCATCAACAGTATTCACAAATCGCTGATGCCAACAGTTAATAAAACAAATTGTCCAGGACAAGCAAAGACTAATGCTGTTGGCCATTTGACTATGTAAACATTTCCTGAATTTCAGTTTAATAGGATTAAAACAACAACAATAACACACACACAGTCCGGTAAACAGTATATAAATAAAAGATTGCTTTTGCATTTTGAAGGCACCCTGGGGGTACAGTAGTTAAAGCACTTGGCTCTGGGCCCAAAGGTCAGTGGTATAAGCCCACGAGCTGGTCCTTAGGAGAAAAGTGAGGCTTTCTGCTTCCATAAAGGTTTACAGCCTTGGAAACCTACAGGGTGTGGTACTACTCTGTCCTATAGGGTTACTGTGAATTGGAATGGACTCAGCAGCAATGGGTTTGAATTTAGACCTTTGGGTGAAGATGAAAATGAAAAATATAATCTTGCAAGCTGTGGAATTGTTAATCAATTCGCAAAATTGGCAATTTATTGGCTACCTCAGTGCCTACCAATTTGCTCACAACTGGTCACAGAAAGCCTCTGTGCCAATAGGAACAAGATTCTCATTTTGCCACTGGGAGTGCAAACGCTGGCAACCCTAAGTGAGGAAGCAAGGGTCCCTTTTCAACGTACGCTGTGACTGGAGTCAAACCGTGCACACACCTTGGCTTTAAAGCTTTTGTATCTGACCTTTGCCATGGGCTATTCAAGACCCTTTCAGTCAGGAGCCTATCTACACTCCAGTAGGAAATTGGAACTTTGAGCTTAAACAGCTAAGAGAGTCTCCCAGTGAAAAAAAAGATTTAGTTAGAACCCCGGCAGCATTCGCTCTTTTCTCTCCAAATTATTCATTGTCATTTTTCTTCTCTATATTGCTAGCCTGAAATTCTGAAGTGGTGGCATTTTTTAATGGCTTTTGCTATTTTACAGAGCTTTCTCAATCTGCTGCCTGCCTTCCAACTCCACCTCCTTAACAGGAGACTTCAGCCCCTTTTAGCAAAGAATCTCTCCATCTGCTGGTATGTTTTGGAATTGCTGGGAAACAAAATCACCCAATTCTCCCACGTTACTCTGGGTCATAGATGTAATTACAGTTAACAACAGCAACCGTCTTCATTGTCAAGCATGATTTGCTCTGAGGGAGGCCTGATGGCACAGTAGTTATGCATGGATCTCCTAACCACAAGGTCCGCAGTTCAAAACCACCAAGTGTTTCATGGGAGACAGATGAAGTTTTCTACTCCTGTAAAGAGTTTCAATCTCAGAAACCTATAGGACAGTATAGGGGCACTAAAAGTTGGAATTGACTAGATGGCAGTGAGTTTGGAGTTTTTGACTCCTAAGGTTTTTAGAGCCGGTGTATACTGGTGAAAACCTAGTTTAATTTCTCAAGTACAACATTCTCGCTAAATACTAATATTGGCACCATCAGGATCTTGTCTCTGAAGCACCCGATTGTCAGCTGGAATGTGGATGATGATGTGCCTGGAAAGTCACAAGCACCTATGCACCTAACTTTAGGAGGGCTGGCTTGTTTATTGGCCCACTAAGTAACCACTTAGTGCAGTGGTTCTCAACCTTCCTCATGCTGCAACCCTTTACTATGGTTCCTCATGTTGGGGTGACCCCCCCCAACATCAAATTATGTTCATTGCTACTTCATCACTGTCATTTTGCTACTGTGATGAATCGGGCGACCCCTGTGAAAGGGTCGTTCGACCCCCAAAGGGGTCGCGGACCACAGGCTGAGAACTGCTGACTTAGTGAATTGCCTTTGAAAAATTATCACTTAAAGTTTGTTTAAAATGACATCCAATGCTTGCCACTGACTACACCTGTGTTAACTGGCTTTGCTTTAAAATCTGTCCCCTCCCCTAAGCAGATTCTCTCGGGAACCTTCTATAAGCATATAATGAGCCCCGATTGAGCTCATTTTAGGTATTTATGACCTGGGGGTGAAAATAAGATAAGGGAACAATACCTTTCTACCGTATATCAAAAACACAACCCACCAGCAAATTAAACCCTTGCCTATCGAGTCCATTCCGTCGCATAGCAAGCCTGCCTAGGGTTTGCAAGGTTTGCAGTCTCTACGGGAGCAGACAGTCCCTCTTCCTCCTGGGGATGTGCAGTGCAATGCTTACCTGGCAGCTCCACCAGGGCCCTTTTACAAACACTAAAGCGCCTTGAAGAGCAGGCAAATCCTTCTTTGCCGAGGAATAATTTCATGGTGAGCCATCTGCTTCCATAAAAATGTACATCCTGGAAAGCTGTATAGAACAGTCCTTCCCTACCCTATGTGGTCACTCTGGGTCAGAATCCACTCGCCAGCAGTGACCGTCACTGTACACGTGAGCAGAGTATGCCCATTGATCTGTGTGCTATGGTGGACGCATTCTGCAACATTTCAACTCTGTATTTCACATTTAAATCAGTGAGAGGGAATATTTCTGGCATATATGCTGATCATCTGTTTTTTTAAGATGAGATTCAGTTATGACATATAAAAAACAAAACCAAATATACAAACTCACTTGCCTGCAAAGTCAAGGCTGATTCACAGGGACTCCCTGTGCGTTTCCAAGACTGTAACTGTGGGAATAGAAAGTCTTTCTCCCAAGGAGCTGCTGGTAGTTTTGAACTGCTGACCATGCAGATCACAGCCCAACATGTAACCACTATACCACAAGGGCACCAGTATGAAGTATAAAGAAGATATAAAAATTCTGACTCCATAGGAGCCCTTTATGGGGTTTCTGAGGCTGGAAATCTTTATGGGAGCAGACAGTCTCATCTTTCACCCATGGCACAGTGGGTGGGTTTGAACCATTTGGCCTTGCAGTTAGCAGTCCAATGCTTTCCTGACAGTGCCACCAGGGTTTCATTATCAAACAATCGAGTTTCAAAATTCAAACTCGCTAAAGCATGCATTCACATTCAGGGAAAAGGCGAATATGCATTGTACTATTTTCAGCCAGAAATTCTAGTTTTAATTCAAGCTCGACTGGGTTCAATAGCAGACATGTGAAGCATACCTTTTCTCTTCATAGGGCCAAGGACGCTGGGCCTAATGCACTTGACTGGACTTTGACTTCGCCTGCTTAAGTGAACAAACAAACAGGATGACCCACAGTGCCCCCAGGATAAGAGACATGCAATGCTTACACAGACCACCAAATTAGCACAGATACACAGACCAATGGACAAAGAACCAAATCTGACATTCATCTAAGGGAGACAAGGAAAATGCTCATGTTGGACGCTGAGTAACTGAAATGCCAATACATGATTTGACCTGGTCGATGGCAATCTGGAACCACATGGCACTTGAAGCAATTTCCTTTCCTTGTAACAAAACAAAATGCCCAGCGCAGTTTTTTAGAATGAAAGCTTATTAAAAATGTTACTTGGATCTTAACTGATATATGTACGACCTTTAGAAAAATTTCCTAATCCTTAGTAAGAATAAATGATCGTGTATGTGCATGTGTGTGTGCGTGCTTCCCTTCTGGATATAAATCAACACTAAGTCTCCATCCAGTAGCCTCGATGGTGTTGCGGTTACGGGTTGGGCTGCTAACCGCAACTACCAGCTGCTTCTTGGGACAAAGACAAGGCTTTTTACTTCTATAGATATGGACAGTCTCTAAAGCCCAGAGGGGCAGTTCTACTCTGTCCATTGAGGGTCATTATAAGGTAGCTATGAGTTGGAATCCACGCCATGGCAGTGAATTTGAGTGTTTCCTAGAAGTCTGCCTGTAGGAAGCAGATATATGTGTGTTCACAGAGAAATGCTTTCAGCTGTGCCCGCTGTTTAAAAACCTACAGCATGTCATCCTGGAGACAAGCTTAATTAGAGGCATTTACACTGCATTTAGAATCCCAGGTCACGTACCTCGAAAATCGTCTGGGGCTGGAAGAGGGACTTGGCGGCAGTCCACTGGTACTCACAAACATTTGAAGAGATGGTGAGAAACACTGATAGAACAAAATGTTTAACATTAAAATCAACCGCTCCTGTTTTCACAAGGTTCTTTTTACAGAAATGTACGGTGATGCATTTATTAGCTGTCTCTGGATCTATATATTTAGTTATCCCTTTCAAAATCTTCCCCGAGTTTCACTAATTTTCACAGAAGTCATTTCACTGGATGTTTTCCCTGTCAGCAGTGAGGTGTGGGGCAGAGGGTGTGTTAAAAAGGACACCCCTCCTTGTGTGAAAGAGGATTACGATGTTGTCCATGGGCCTACCTGTCCAAATCCTCTGGTGGGCGATGGTGCTGGAGAAACTGGAGTGAAATCAATTCTCTTAGGAGAATATAATTTCTCCGGCTTGTCGCAGTCGCTATCGCTCTGTAAACATAAAGTGTTATCGCCTCGCAAACATGCCGCACATCTCAGCTCTTACTCTAGAGCTCTAGCGACTAGCACACACACCTGCGCTTCTAAAGCGAAAGTCGAGTGATGGAAAAGCCGAGGGTATACCTGTGGGACCAGACGGCACAGAAGCCCGGGGAAACAGTAATGAAGCCAACCAACCATGCACAGGCTGCAAGCTAATAAAAAGCAAACAGGCACGGGGGCAACTTTACCAGGCTCAAGCTCTCATCCCATGATTGGCTTATCTGCATGACTGTTTGCACTTCCCTAAAACCAATGAGACGGAAGCTGTCAGTGCTGACAAGCCAGCTGTGCCAGCTAAGGTTGATCTCCGTCCCACCCCTGGGGAGCACGCACCTTTCACGTGCAGCCTCTTGGTTCATCACGTCCAACCCTTCTTCCTGCAAAGAGAACACATGCTCAACACCGGCTATGCAGCCACCCGTTTCGCCACGGCCTGCGGAGCAGCAAGGTGGTTCAGCTTGATTTGGTAGAAGGCAAATCAGCAGATCCAACAGCGCCGCCGCCCGAGGCCACATCTGGCTCTTAGCTGCCGACCCAGAAGGCCTGCCGTGGGTTGACAGCTGGCCAGGGCAGTCTTCCCAAGGAAGAGAAAATCCAAACGGAACGAGGGCAGGGAGAGTTGCAGACTGGGCTAGAAGGGAGAACTCACCCTTTTGATTTGTTGCAGCCGGCTACTCAGAGTGCGGTTCGGGGAGGAGGGAAGCAGCTGGAAAACAAAATTCGTCAACACTGCTGATTTTCTGAGTCGCAAAGCGACCGTCCACTGGCGGGACTGGGCTCGGAACCTATCCCCCCCGGATGGTCCCATATTCTCCTTAGAAATGTGGTTCTTTAAAAACCACTCGCCTCTGATGGGCTTGAGGCAACACTTTAGAAGGTACAGCAGGTGTCCAACCTGAAAGCAACATCTGTCACTAGGCAGCTGCAGGCTTTACCACTTGTCCCCAAATGAACACGGCTGTAAAAAGACCCCATGCCTTGGAACTCTCCATCACCCCACTTGTCTGAAACCCAAACTCACTGCCCTACATTTGATGCTGACTCATTGGGACCTGAAAGGGCAGGGTAGAAGTGCCCCCCACCCCACCCCTTTGAGCTTCGCAGAGAGTAACTGTGGGAGTAGAAAGCCCTGTCTTTCTTCAGCGGAGCAGCTGGTGGTTGCGAACTGCCGACCTTGTGGATTGCAGCCCACTATGCCACTAGGGCCCCCTTGTCTGAAAGAAGGTGCTGTGTATGGGGAAAGCTGCCGACACAGGTCTTTATTCTGTTGGAGTACCAATGCACCAATCGGGGGAGGTAGGCTGATTGGCCCAGTATAATCGGGAACTCCAATACCTTCAGAGTGGAGTAAAAAGATTTAGCTTACCCAATCTCAAGTCAAGGAGCCCTGATGCTGCTGTTGGGTAAGTGCTGAACTGTAAGGCCAGTGGTTCAAAGCCGCCAGCCACTCCGTGAAAGAAAGGGGAGGCTGTCTACTCCCGTAAAGATGGTCAGGTTCAGAAACACTATATAAGGTTGCTGTGAACCAGAATCAATGGGTTTAGCGTGGTTTGTAGCGATAGCATTAGTGATCAACTTTTAGAGTGTCTTTAGATTCCAAAACAAACCGACTGCCATTGCATTGATTTCAGGTCGCAGCAACCCTACATAAGGTTTCAAAAATTATAAATCTTTAAAGGAACAGCTAGCCTCATCTTGCTCCTGTGGAGCAGCTAGTGGATTTGAACTGCTGATCTAATGGCCCAATGTCTAACCTATAGTGTTACAAGGGCGCCTTCAAACCTTACTTAAAGACAAAAAAGTTAAAAAAAAAAAACACCCAACCCTCCCCACACAAAAAAACTCTGTCATCAAGTCAATAGGATTTCCAAGGCTATAACTCTTACTATAGAAATATAAAATCTTCTTAGTGAAGATTACTAGTTAAATCTCACTAGTGAAATCTGATCAAACCTTAATGGTTAAAAATAATCCTTACAAAGGCAAAGGGCTTCTTTATACTAACTAGGCTTTCCCTCAGAGCAGTGCTTCCCAAAGGAAGTTATACCATTCCCCCGCAGGGCGGGGAGGTGCTGGAAGGTCCCAGGGGGCTGCCAAAGCAGATACCTACACTTTACCCTGGATGATGGGCCATAGGACAAACAATGTTAATTGCTGGGGACTGGGAGGCAGTGCTAAGATTTTGGGTTGTTTTTTTTGTTGTTGTTGAAAAGGGAGTATAGGCTAAATGTTTGTGAACCTATGTCTTAGGTCACTTTTTAAAAATAGTTTTTGTGGAAACGACCCAATTATAAGACCATCAGAAAAAATCCAAATCTGCTCACAAAATGTAAGGCACACTCTTTATCACCAGAGCTTACAGGGTTCTAACGAGGCTAAAGGCAAACATGATTTATTCCCTAATGAAGGCCAAATAAGTTTATACTAAGATGACACTGTTATAAGAGTTACAATTCCATTTTTAAAGTTTTAGTACAAAAAATATAATTTTAATAATATAAATTGGTCCTTAATGGCTATAAACTATTTTTGGTCACATGTCATTCGATATAGTATATATAGTAAATGTATATGAATCATCCACTCAAATATCATTTTTCCTCAAAAGCTATCCCTCCCTTCAATACCCCTCTTGATTTTTTTCTCTCCTTGGCTTTGAAAAGGGAGACCACTATTGAAGTCCTTGTAAAAAGTCTTCTCCTCCTGCTTTGTGTTCCCCATTTGGAAAGTAGTGTAAGTTTCCTGGTAATATGTGAATAGGATCACTGGAGAGCGCTGAGTCATTGGGCAAGCCAACAGAGCAGGGAAAGCTGTGGAATAGGAGGCTGGGGGAGAAGGGCATGGATGTGTAGGCTGGTAAGAGAGAAAGGGGAACCCCAAAGAACCAGGCCAGCCAAAGAACTGCCAAAATCTGGAGACAGAGGAAAAATGAGCGAATCTGGATCTGCTATCCACGTGATATTCAATTGGTCAATTCTAGACAACAGACCAGAGAGGGACACTGAACAAAGAAGCTGTGTCTGCTACCAGGAGTGGGTCGGCACCCAAGGACTTGAGGAGGTGCTAAGTAGAGCAAAGAACCCACGTGGGATAAGAAACAAAGGCCCTGACACTGGCAATCAGGTGGCCTATGGGCAATCTTTTAGCGGATTTGTGGTAGGAGTAGCGAGATTTCCAAAGCCGGGGTACAGGTGATCAGAAATCGGGAGACAAGTAGTTGGAGGGAGTTGAGAGTGGAAGAGGATGCTTTGGAAAACCTCCCACAGCAGAAGTTGAAAAGGGGAAGGAGATCGCTCTGCAAAGAAAGCTGGCTGCTTCCCGCACATGAGATGTGTGAGCTGGGGAAAGAAGGGGGAAGGAACAGAGGCGGTAAAGGCCCAAGGTAGAGGGGAGGTGAGAGACAGAGGCCAGCCAGTGACAGGAGTGTTAGGAGACATCACTAATGGGAAAGTACCAGGTGCAAAGGCAAGGCCACCTTAAGGACAAGGAAGCCCAGAGGCACCTGTCTTGTCTGAGGAAGGAGCATAAAGGGGGGGGGGGGGTCTGGTGAGAGAGAGGAAGCTGGCAGTAACAAGTAAAAAAGAAAGAAAAAAAAGATCCAGGTATTGTTCTGGCCAACAGCATGGAGCCAGTGGTCCCGTGAGCCCCACTCCCACTTATTCCCCCCAAATGCTTCCTTTCCCTTCAAATGGCCAGTGTCTTCTGATTTCTGCCCTGCATTAAGGCAAACCCATCCCTGGGGCCCCAGGAAAGAGCATTTCCATCACACCGAATCCACGTGATCCCTGCCTCCCACATCGAATCAGCTAGTGCCTATGTCTTCTTCGTCCACATCCCAGTGACCTTCCTCGAGAGTGGCTGGACTGTGGGTTCCGACTCATGGTACCCCCGTGTGTGCAGAGTAGAACCGTAGAGGGTCGAACCACCACCCTGTCTGTTAGCAGATGAGGGCATGACTGTGTGCCCTTCCCAGGGCCTCCAACACAGACGTCCCCGGAGGGTGCTGTGGAAGGCTTCCCACAGAAGAGGGGAGCATTCAGTGGCGTTCGGAAGGGTCAGAAAGCTCCATTGGAGGAGGAGAGCGGCCAAAGGCTCGCCTAAGGGCTTGTCCTGTGCATGAATTCCTGTGGTGCCTGCAGTACACCAGGTGTGCATTTGTACTGGAGCCCGGAGAGATGGGCTGGGTCGAGAGCTGATAAGCATCTTCTCCACTCACCAAGTAGAAAGTGGAGTGTAGAAAGGCAAATTGATTGTTACCTTCCTCTAGATGCTATGATAACAGGAATCTAACTGGGTGATGCTTAGGGACTTCTTTCACAGATGCGGCGAAACTCTTTAGACTGGCTGCTTTTAAATGGGAAAATAACACTTAAGCCCAACTACTTAGAAGGGAGAGTACTCTGCAATGTGCGAGATACCCACACACCTGTAGGCAGTGTAGTCACCTAAGGTGAGGTTAATGACCTAGGTCTCCTTAAGACCAGAAATCATTATACTGTTCTATATGGATGAGGAGGCGCCCTGGTGGCATGGTGGTTATGCTTTAGGCTGCTAACTGCGAAGTCAACAGTTCGAACCCACCACCACCCTGCAGGAGATAGAACAATGAAACATTCTTCTCTCAGAGAGTTACAGTTTCAGAAACCCATGGGGGCAGTTCTGCCCTGCTCTATGGGGTCACTATAAGTCAGAATGGCAGTGAGTTTGCTTTGAATTTTGTTCTGGAAGTGACAGGAGCCCCTAATGGTGCAGTGTTGATGCTCAGCTGCTGACCCAACAGCAGTTCAAATCCACTCCCTGCTCCAAGGGAGTCAGCTCTGTGGCAGTCAGCTTCTTGAAGGCCGACAGCCTTGGCAACACCTAGGCACTCTGCTCTGTTGGCTCTAGGCTTGGACTCCAGGCAGTGGGTTTGACACCAGCCACACCCTTGGGCCTATTAGCAGACCATTCATTCTCATACTAAGTGGCCCCAGTATTCAGCTCCTCCTCCCTTGCTTTCAGGTATCAGTGTCACTCAACACCAAAGGACCTCTTCTGATTGGCTACTGCCTATGCACCGCTGGGGGACTGCAAGCTTAGTATAAACCTGCAGACATTTTAGAAGATACATGTGCCGGGGACTGTGGTGGAATCTCATCTATTCATGGAGAGCTTGGTGTAGCTGATATTTCTGAAGGCTTCCAGACAAATGGAGCCCTGGTGGCATAGTGGCTAGTCATAGGGCTGCAATTCACATGGTCGGCAGTTCGAAACCACCGGCAGCTCCTTGTTTGAAAAACTGGGCTTTCTACTCCCATGGATATTTACAGTCTCAGAAACCCACAGGGGGTCTCTCTGAGTCAGCACTGATTCCATGGTGGTGAATGAGAGTTTTTCACAGACAACTGGAGCGAGGGGGTAAGCAAGCCCTGTAGCCATGAATCACAGACGTTTAACCCTTCTTATCATTTCCAACCCCAGCAGTGAATAAGGTGATTCCTGCCAGCCTGGGCTGTGTAGTAGAATTGAGACCAGCAACTCGCCTCAAAAGAAGAGACCCTGAGAATCACTGAGAGGGGGCTGCCTTCACAGCAGCACCCAGCAAATGAGTCAGGAAGAAAGCCCCTGCCACCGTGGAGGGGGTGTTTCTGTTCTGCAGCCTAGGTCAAATAATAACAACAGTTCTCAGTTACCTCAGGACCACAGGGTAAGGAATGACCAAGAACAATGAAAAATGCCTTAGAGAAATCAACAAAGTTCCACAACAACCCGCACCTCCACCCCTGCCCTAAAAACTTAGCGAGGTCACTTTTTTTGCACCCAAAACTAAGAATGGCCACTGTGTGAAAGACAAGTCATCTTTCCTTTGGGGGGGGGGGGACAATTCTGTACAGCACATACTCTTCTGAAAAGGAATGACCAGGAGACCTCTCTCTGACTCAGATCCCCGAGATACTTACTTCCATACTTACCAAGTTGCTGCGGCTCATAATCGTCGTGCTATTCCTCCGAGTTCGAAACGTGTATGGCTGAAAAACCTGTGAAAAGTCACTGAGAAACCAAAGTTCAATTGTTAAAGGGTCTAGAAGACATTGCCTGTTTCTGGCAGTTGGGGTTCACATCAATTCTCATAAACCCTGCTCATCCCTGGCTCCCTACCTGGGGTGCTATGGATGACATGTTTGCCAATACACTCCTCTCCCGGGGAGCAGGGGGAAGTAGGGCAGGGAGAGGTGTGGGGGTGGAGCTCTAGAGAGGTTGCCTCCAGCTAGCTGGTGAGTGCTCACCCCTACCCCACCCTACCCAACCGGATCTTGCCAGACCAGGGCAGCCTCATCTGTTTACCCTACAAGACTCACAAATCCTATCTTTTTCTGTGTGCCTGGTGACCTGAGACCCCTATCAGCACATCCGTCACCTTTGCCCCGATCATGTGCTCTACCTGGAGGGCCATTGTTGGAACTGAGGCTTTGCTAGTATGTGCCCTCTGCCCTCGCTGCCCTCCTGTTTCCTGCTATCTTCTCACAAAACCTTTCTTTGCTCTCCTCCAACGGCCATTTCCCAGGCCCCACCAACCTACCGCCATCTTTCAACCCAAATAGCACAGAGGGAAACCAGATACTTCTTAAGACCTCTTCCATAATTTACCCCTTTTTTATTAAAGGAACATTAGAACCTGTGCTCATTTTTGTATACTGCCTCTTCAGAGCCTAGCAGAGTGTCATGGCCATTATACCAACATGGTGGCTTTGCAGGGCAGAACTGGATTGCTCACGACTGGACTGGACTAGGCTGGACTTCTGAGCCCCTAGGAATTGCTCAACTCAGTCCACCCAATTTTCAGATGAGAAAACTGAGACCCGAAAAGGTTAAGTGATTCCTTCAGGATCAGAGCGAGTGAGAAGATTGGACTGAGGCCTGGCCTAGCCAGCATACTATTGTCCAGTAATGATTTAAATCATCATTCATCATTCAAAAAACAAAAAGAAGCATATTCTTAGGGTTGCCCAAATGCGGGTCAACAAGATCGTCCAAGTGCCTAAGGACTGCTCTTTCAGACCAGACTGAAAAAGACCACCCCAAAGACTAGTTTATTCCCCTACTAATAAAAATAAATGTAGTCTGAGGAAGGAAAATGTCCCTCTGTCGTTCCCTCAGTTTCAAAATAGTCATTAATAAAAGAAAAGAGTAAATCTGCCTCCCCCCTCCCCCCAATACTCCAAGGCTGTTGTTTTCCTTGCCTGTACTGGATTAATATGCTTTGGGCTAATTCCATTGCCACCCCACCCCCCTTCTGAGGGCTAATTCCATTTCTACAGGGTCTCCCACGCTGGCCCTTTCCCCATGATGAATCGTCTACCTTTACAAATGAAAATGCCGGAGACTCGGGAGCAGCGCCCACCTAACCTTAACGATCACAAGAGGCTGTCCTAAAATAGACCCTTCTAGTGACTCATTCACTAGACCCTGCCACTCAAACTCAAGGGTCGATTATTTCCCTCATTTTCTAAAGCCCGCATTTGTATGGAGCTACCTAAGCTGTATTTATATATATAAAAAATTATTCACTAGTTTTGTGGCACTGCAGGGCATTTCAGAGTCTGAAACCAAGAGGATGAACCCAAATCATTTCCTATGACAAAAACACACCCTTTCTGGGCACATTATTAGAGAAACAGTGATTGATTAAACCCCTTTTAAAGTCTGGGATCCTCCACCCAGCTTAGAAATAGCAGCTCTTGGGGACAGGTGTCAAGTTGCAAGCCCAGTTCCAGGGGCTTCAGTCTGACGCTGGGTCCTGTCAATTAGGCAGGGCAAGCAACCTGTCAGAAGAGCCAGAAGCTGCCTGGAGCGAGTTCCTTTAGAGTGGAAGGACAGAGCCACAGGCAGAGGGTCCTTTCCCACCCTCTCCCAAGGTTTAGTAACACTTTCACTCTCTACCTTGGGATCCTAAGGCACTGAGAAGCAAACTCGTCCCCACCTCCTCGGTTTGGGGACCCTAAACGAGCTCCAACTCTCATTTAAGCAAAGGCTGACTGCTTGTCAGGGCCAAGCCCGAGCCCCCCCGCCCCCCCACCCCCGCCCCGACACCCCCTTACTCCATCCTCATCAGCCTTGCCCACCTGAGCCCAGAGATCAGGGGTGCGCTGTTGGATCTCCTCAGGGTGCCCCCCTCGGATGTATCAGGCTCGAAGTCCAGCTCCATTTTCTCCTGAGCCATGTCCGGTACTCGTAGGCAGGCAGGCAGACAGGCAGGCAGGCAGGCAGGCAGGCAGAGCGGACAGTGCTCAGCCCCTGGTGCTACGCTCTGGACTCCCAAGACTCCCAGTGCTGGACTGAGCGGCTGGGGACAGGCAGCTGGGGGCGGGGGCTAAGGGGCGGAGGCGCGGGGGCGGGGGGCGGAGAAAAGTCTCGGAAGGAGGAGGGGGGAAGGAGGAGGAAGATGAGGAAGGCAGGATGGAGAGGGGGGCGGTGGTGGACGCAGACAGACGGAAGAGGACTGAGCAGAAAAGAGAGGGAGACGGAGGATGGAGGGTGGAGAGATATGGCGGGAAGACCATAGGGTAGAGAAAAGAGGGGACGAGGGAGGGGAAAGGGGCAGATAGAAAAGCAAGAGGGCAGACAAGATCGATGGAAAAGGGCAGAAGTGAAGGGAAAAAAATGGGAGAGGTGGCGAGGAAGGAGGACAAGGGGGCCGAAAAAAGAAAGGGTTAGGTGTGGGGGGAAGGAGTGAGGAAGAGCAGGAATAGAGCGGAGGAGAAGAAAACTAGGCAGCGGCAAAAGTCATGCTGCTACATTGCTGGCCGTGGACCTCAATCGGGGCCCGGCATCACCTGCCGCGGCTGCCCGGGCTGCACTGGCACCAAGGAGCTGGCAGTCTGGGCGCCTCCTGCGCCCCATGCTCTGGGAGCAGGTTTTGCTCCCCATGCTCCAGGTCTCGGTCCCTGCGCTCCTCGGTGGGATATGTGCTTCTGCCTTCCCTCCACCCTTCCGCCTGGAAGACCGGTGGGAGTTCGGCCTCTTAGCCGCCACCGCAGGGCTTCCTTTTCTGGTCTCGGATTCTAGTGACCCCGAGGAACTCGTGGGAGCCAAGATCGAAAGCTACAACCTGCCGCTGTCTCCTTTTACGCTTCGGGAACAGAAGCCTTGGCGGAGCCGCGGCTCTTCCGTGTCCCGGTACTCATCAGTTTCTGCGCATGCGCGCGGGGCCGCTCCAACGGGGGCCCATAGGCACGGAGCATGCGTGCGCTCTGGGCCCCCTCCTGCCCATCGCCGACTTTCCCCCCAAAGGGGCGGGGCGTTTCCAGGGGACAAGGCGCCCTCCTCCATTGCATTGGCCGGGGCACCCTGGCGCTTGATTTCGAAAAGAGCCAATAGGTTGGAGACCTGCTGCGGCGTTTTTTCCGGAGAGTTTGGCCTAATCTTGAAGGGAATTCTAAACACGGGATTTCCACGGATTTCGGTCCCAGTCTGAAGGCTATGACCTCTAACTTGATGGCTGATCCTAACAGTGGCGTCACTAGGGGGGTGTGGATTGCAGACACTGTCTGAAGGAGTGACACTCAAATGCACCCCAATTCACACAAACTCCCTTTCTTGCAATGGGCATATATACTCCTGATAGTAAAGAAATGAATAATACTGAAGTGGGCATTTCATTGGCGCTGCTCATTTCAGAGGGCTAATTAAGTCAAGTAAAGCACAGAGAGTCCTGGTGGCACGGCGGCTTGAGCATTGCATTGGTAACGAACTGCAAGATGGGCTGTTCAACATCCACCACCACCCCTCTCTGCAGGGTCGTGGTGGTGACAGAGATGAAGCTCTCTTCTTGGGTAAAGATTTACAGCCTTGAAAAGCCTTATGTAGGGTCACATGATCAGAATCCATTGGAGGGCAGGAGTGAAATGTGAAGCAGTTTGAAGATTAAACTATCCACACTACACAGTTTAAGTATCATTCAAAAAGCTCCCTTCCACCAAGTCCATTCTGCTTATAATGACTATAGGCCAGGGTAGAACTGTCCCCATGGGTTTCTGAGACTGGAATTCTTTCTTTTTCTTTTATAATAAATAATTTTATTGGGGGCTCTTACAACTCTTATAACAGTCCAAACATCAACTGTATCAAGCACAATTGTACATATGTTGCCAGCGCCATTTTCAAAACATTTTCTTTCTACTTGAGCCCTTGGTATCAACTCCTCTTTTACCTCCCACCCCCACTCTCCCACCCTCATGACCCCTTGATTAATGATAAATTATTATTATTTTCATATCTTACACTGTTCTCTGTCTCCCTACTCTCATGGTATGGCTACTCCCGTTATTGTTCCTGAAGGGTTTATCTGTCCTGGATTCCATATCAATAGCTCTTATCTGTACCATGCTCCGGTCCAGTCGAATTTGTAAGGTAGAACTGGGGTCATGATGGGGGGATGGGGGGAGCAGACATTAAAGAACTAGAGGAATGTTGTGTGTTTCGTGCTGTGCTGTTCAATACCTTGGCTGACTCATCCCTTCCTTGTGGCCATTCTGTGAAGAGATGTCCAATTGTCTACAGATGTACTTTGGGTTTCCACCTGTCCCCCCTATTTTACATCAATGATTGTTTGTTTTAGGTCTTCTGATGCCTGATACCTGATCCCGTCAACACCTCGTGATCACACAGGCTGGATGGAGTGCTTCTTCCATGTGGGCTTTGTTGCTTCCCTGCCAGATGGTCACTTATTTAACTTTAAGCCTTTAAGACTCCAGACGCTTTATTTTCTAATAGTCATGCACCATCAGCTTTCTTCACCCCATTTGCTTATGCATTCATTTTGAGAATAGAAAGCCTTGTCTTTCTCCCATAATTATCTTTAGACCTGTCCTAATGTGCTTCCTGAACTGATGGGATGAAGAGACCTCCTTTCCTGGTTCCTGGTCCATTTCCTGGGCCAAGTGAAGGTGCGGAGGCCAAGGCTATAGCGAGAGGGGCTGAGAGGCAAGACCCAGCTAATGACATGCAAGGTGTATCTCATGTAATGAAAAAGTATAATGTTAAAATGATTGTAATTTTGCTGACATTCTAAAATGCTTTTATTTCAACCTCTATTGTTTTCTTACCAAATTTTTACTTGAAACTAAGTAAATAGAAATACGTTTAGAATGTGTCCATCAAAAAACAAGAATATGTCTATCACTTAAAGGTGCATGTTCAATTTTGCTTATTGTGTGTCATGATATGGCATTATTCGGTGATATACAGAAATTCCAGTTGATAAGTAACATAACTACAAGAAACATTACTAAGGACTCCACATGGACTTTTACCAAGGTCGTGGGGACAGGGGTGGATACCATGAGTTACTACAGTTTGCACCAGTGGCTCTAACCCTACTGACACCACTTGTTGGTCTCTGTCAGTGGACCAATTTCTTTTTCAGATCATCAATGTGGATACACTATACCAGCGGTTCTCAACCTGTGGGTCGCAACCTCTTTGGAGGTCGAACAACTCTTTCACAGGGGTCACCCAATTCATAACAGTCGCAAAACAACAGTGATGAAGTACCAATGAAAAAAATGTTATGGTTGGGGGTCACCACCACATGAGGAACTGTATGAAAGGGTCGCGGCATTAAGAAGGTTGCGAACCACTGCACTAGACAAAAGGGACACATCGAAACAAAAGCACTGGAGTGAATGTAAGGTGAACTAATAAGAGCCCACTCAGCTAGTGAAAAGCAGTCAACGCGATATAATAATCATCAATTGCTGCAAGAATATTAGGACTATCCAAAAAGTCCTGGAGAACAAGTCACAGAGACAGAAATTTCTTTTTTTGTTTTTTCTAGGATTTATGTAGATTCTACTCATTGTGATTCCGCATATGTGAAGCTGGAGTTGTTTCTTTTACAATTTATATAGTACTTACTGTGGGGGGGGGGATGTCAGAAGCTCACACGCATCCTCCCTGAGGGCGATCAGTTGCCAGACTGCAGTGGGTCCCACTCCCTGCTTTTAAGGGCAATAGACACCTGCAGCCATCTATTTGGCTCCTGTAGGTGGGGTTTACACCCTACTGATAATGGTTCCTATGGAGGTCCAGAGAACAGGTCAACTTTTAAGCTGCCATCCTAAATCTAGGATCCGCCCATCTTGTCACATATATACCCCCAATCCCTCCTCCTCCTATTGCATGTATGTCCCTAGACCACCCCCCTCTCATTGTTGTATAACTTATAGTGCAACCCCTTCCTGTCTTTACCTGTGATTAGTGGGCTTGCACGCCCCCAAAGGTAGATAAGCCTAGGTTAGCAATAGAGACCTCTCTTGCTGGTCTCTCCCCAGCCCCTCTCCTGCGCTCCCTCTCCTCCCCTGTTTCCCTTTCCCCTTGTCCTCCTTCCCTTCCCCCTCTCTCCACTCGGACACCCAAGTGAGGCTGAGATGAACAATGCTACCGTGAAATGTGTCTGACCCCATTATTGAAATATCTCTTCTATCTCTCATGCTCTCGATGACTTTAATATAATATTTATACATCTCAACCATACAATTGTGCATACTGAACCCATTATTAGTGGTGGGGGCTGGATCTCCCCAAACTCAAACCACATTACTGTGTGCCCCACATCATTCTAAGCACTCTGGAAATAACTGGCTCATTTAATCCTTACCACCTTAACAACCCAGGGGGCTAGAAGGCCATTGTACTGTGTTAATTATGAACATACTGAGAAAGCAGAGAATCCATTGATAGTTATGCAATTGGTATTGACAATTAGCAAAATCACAGTTCGTCTGCCTCTTCAATACAGCTGTCAAATATTAAGTTTGCCAAGTGCAACGGTTCCCATCTGCTCAGAATGGAAATGGTATATGTTTTTTGTTCACAAAAGCTACTAATCATTTGTTGACCACATTAATTATTGTCCCCAACTCTGAGGAATCAACCTGGTAGACCACCTAACTTTCAGGAGCGTAATAAGTTAGAAGAAACTCAAGGATACATAAGAAGAAGGCCATCACGTGCATATTTTATTCACATAATTCTAATCTACCTAGTGTCTTTTATCTTTAAGGTCAAGTCTTTGCAGGACCAGGTTGGAGCATTTATGGTTTGAGGAAATTAGTTTAACTGGCTCTCATAATGACCAAAATGTAAGTTCAAGGTAACCATGGCAACTAGTGCAATAAAGGGCTGATTATGACACACGTGTGGGACACATTTCATAAGTGAGAGGCCTGGGGGCAGATAACAGCAGACTGAAACATATAGAGGCAGAACTAGTAGGTGCTGAGGTACAGATCTAAGCCAACCATTGATTCACCTGGCTATGGAAGAGTGAGAGCCAATCAAGAAACACAACTAGGTCAGTATAATAATGTGTGGTTTGTTTAAAAGGGGAAGAAGTTAAGTACAGTTTCCTTAGATATTATTAGCATACTGATTTCTGATTGTGTAGCTCTTTTTCCTTTTGATATTCCAACCGATGTATGTATTACGAAAGGAACCCTGTTGAGCAGTGGTTACAGCGCTAAGAAGTTAACCCAAAGGTCAGTAGTTTGAACCCACTAGCCTCAGTTTGGGGAAAAGAGGTGGCAATCTGCTTCCATAGAGATTTACAGCCTTGGAAAAACCCTATAGGGTCATTGGAATCACAGTGTGTTATGTGTGGCGAACCCAGCCTATCTCTCTCTAGGTTTTGGTTTCTGACATGTAGAGAACTAAAATTGCTGCCATCGCGTGGATTTGGACTCAGAGAAGCCATGCGTTTCTGAGGCTGAAAGACTCCGCTTTCTCACACAGAATGGCTGGCAGTTTTGAACTGCTGACCTTGCAGTTAACAGCTCAACAAGTAACCTACTACGCCACCAAGTAGCTAGCTGGACTTTAAAGAAACTTCATCCGCTTTGGTAATGTTGTTATTGATAGGTGCAATAGAGTTTGTTTCTCTCTATAGCGACCTTATACACAACAGAAGAAAACACTGTCCGGTCTTGCACCATCCTCAAAATTATTTGTATACCTGAGCCCATTGGTGCGGCTATTGTGTCAATTCGTCTCGTTGATAGCCTTTCTCTTTTTCTGTACCCAAACACGATGTCCTTCTCCAGAGACTAGTCTCTCTGACAGTATGTACAAAGTATGTAAGACGAGCTCATGTCCTTTCTTCTAAGGAGCCCTCGGACTGGTTTTCTCCCAAGACAGATGTTTGTTCTCTTGGCAATCCATGGTACTTTTAATAGTCTTCCGCACCACGATTCACATGTATCAATTCTTTGGTAATAGCTGGAAGCAAATAGCTATCTTGTGTATTTAGCTAGGAGTCCTGGTGGTATAGTGGTTATGCGTTGAGCTGCTAACCTTGTCAGCAGTTCAAAACCACCAGCCATTCTGTAGGCGAAAGATGAGGCTTTCTACTCTTATGCGAAGTCAATCTCGGAAACCCACAGGAGTTCTACTCTGCTCTAGGGTTGCTATGTGTCAGCATCTACTTGATGGCAGTTAGTGTGGAGGATTGAAAAAATGTATCTTAGAATCTCTATGAATCAGAATCAACTCAACGGCAATGAGTGTCTTAGGATCTCTGGTGGCAAAGTAAATTAATTATTGGGCTATTACCCGCAAGGTCAGCGGTTCAAATCCATCAGTCACTCCTGAGGAGAAAGATGGGGTAGTCTCCTCATCATTTACAGCCTAGGAAACGCAATGGAGCAGTTCTACTCAGCCCTATACGGTCACTTGGCAGCAGGGTTGACTCGATGACAGTGGACTTTTTAGTGAATTGTCTTAGTACTGATATCCTTTTATAAAAATTATATATCTGTAATCTTGTTATCTGTCAAGAATCTTAAACGCTTTGAAAAGTAAAATAAGCGGTAGAATGAGTAATGACAATGGGCAGAAGGACCTGGGCTCTGACACCGCTTTCTCTTTCCACCCCGTCCCCCACCCCCATTTTTTAAGACTAACTGTTGGTTAACGCAGCCATTAGAGTTAACAAAGAAGCAGATGAACTGCTTAGGAACAACCGCGGATCTTTGGCGCTAGGGATGGGAGGAGACGTTTTCGGTGGGGGTGGGCTGGGCTAAGGGGAGACACCTCTTTGACTTTGCCGCTGCCTCCGCCAAAGATGCCAACGGGGTCTTTAATGACGTTAATTGCCTGCGTAATCAACCTGCGTCTTTGGGCCCTGACACAGGGCGCATGCTCAGAGGGGCGGCCCCTAATTTATTTTCAAAGGCGGCAGGTTTCTGTTTGGGCTGGAAAGGTTTGCCTGGGGTTGCGATAAAAGCAGGTTCGCTGCAGTGACTACGAATGTGGCGTTCCCGATTTGAATTATAGACTTGGAGGTAGGGGGCCCAGAGTCTGGGGAGTAGGAAGTGCGGAGCCAGGCCTGCCTCACCTTGTGCTCCCTGGTTTGAGGGAAGCTGGGCTGCAAAGATGCGAGCTGCCAGGCGTCTGAAAGCTGCCTTCTCTTCTCCTTCCTCGCCCCCCACCCCCATCTTCTTCTCCCTATATCCTCTCCCCACCTCTTGCCCAGCCAGCTTCCTCATATGTGAAGGGTAAATTGAATACAGAGCAATTCGAACTAAGAAGTGGCTCCTTCCTCGAAGTCAACATGGCACAGGAGAAAATGGACCTGGGGCTGCTGTCAAGTTCCACCTTCACAGACAGCAACAGCAGGAGACCTAGCAGGGTGCCTTTGATCAATGGGTTTAGGTGAGCAGGGCTGTGATCCTGAGGGAGGCAAGGGAAGAGGAGGGCAAGGGCTGAGAAGTGTTGAAGAAAGTGCTTGGCAATGGAATACCCACCCCAGATTACACCCCCCTGGGGTGGGGTGGAGCTCAAAGCTAGAGGGACAGGGCACACCCCCCTGAAGTTGGCAGGAGTCTGAACTTGAGCTTCCTCTTCGGACTGCCACCTGGACCAGAAAACAACCCCATCTCTTACCCACACTGCTTTGAAGTAGCCCAGGTGCCCCTGCCCCTCTCTCTGTCTGCTGTGGTGACTTTAATTTTCTTCTTTCTGTCAGCTGCCTAGTCACCCCTGACCCTCACCTCCAGCCCCAAATGATGACTAGTGTGTATGTAGAATCCTAGTTATTTGAAAGAGAAAGTTCAGGTACCACAATTGGGCACTCAAATGAAAACAAATACTCTTTATGTATATAAATCATTAACAAAACAAAACCCAGTGCCATGAAGTTGACGTTGACTCATACTGCCATCGAGTCCATTCTGGCTCCTTAGTGACCCTATAGGACAGAGTAGAACTGCCTCTGTGGGTTTCTGAGATCAGAACTCCTTAAGGGCACAGAAAGCCTCATCTCCCGTGGAGGGGCTGAAGGTTTTGGTTAGCCAGCCAACATGCAACCCACTACGTGACCAGCACCCCTACTCCAACTCATCTGACTCACTGCCAGCAAGTCGACCCTGCTCCTGTGAGTTTCTGAGACTGTATTCCTTTATCAATGTAGCAAAGAGTCCTATTTCCCTCGGATCGCAGCCCCAAGCATAACTGTGATGACACCAGGCAGCCCTATAAAAGTCTGGTACATTGATAGGGACCAGGCACCCTCATCTTTCTCCCATGGAGTACCTGGTCGGTTTCAGCTGCCAAACCTCAGTTTGTATATGTACTGTCGAAGCAAGCACAGCCAAACTTCTCAGCTTGGACCTTGCAGCCCAACCCTTGTCCGACTGCTCCGCCAGGGTGCCTTATGTATATAGCTACACATAAAGAGATGTCCAGTATAGCTGTGGTATTAACATTTCTTGTTTTAAAAAAATCATTTTGTTGGGGGCTTTTACATCTCTTATAACATTCCATACATCAATTTTATCAAGCATGTTTGTACAAGTGTTGCCACCATTTTCTAAGCATTTACTTTCTGTTTGAGCCCTTGGTGGTATTAACATTTTATGAAAAGTAGGTGAGTAGGAAAAAAAAGAAAATATGAAAGGATTCCTTAGAGAGCCACTAGTGACAATACGATTTAGAAATACTGCCCTAGATGGTGATTAGTTGTATTTCCTACATATATCCAACGTTCTTGCGTCACTAAAGCTTATTTCCTAAAGTCACGTTGTAAAATGAGGTCTTGGATCATGTAAAAATGTCTGAACACTGTGTTCACTGAATACGCTCCTCCATATTTGCTGCCCTCATGCAAATGGATCTTTTAGTTCACAACCTC
This sequence comes from Tenrec ecaudatus, assembly GCF_050624435.1. Lineage (NCBI taxonomy): Eukaryota > Metazoa > Chordata > Mammalia > Afrosoricida > Tenrecidae > Tenrec > Tenrec ecaudatus. Next base: position 150,005,220 of record NC_134548.1, read on the forward strand.
ACAGATGACTAGCAGGGAACTCGGAGATCAGTTATACCTTCCAGTTTATTTAACAAATGAGGAAACAGAGGCTCATACATTTCCAAAATGACATAGGAGGCGATTTTTAAAGAGCTTGCCATAGTTCAGGTGTACCTTCGTCCTCCAAGTGATGTCGTTGCTCTCTAACATGTGTAAAGAGGTTTTGTGCAGCACATCTGCCTGCTGTCACATGTCCTTTGCTCTCTTGATTGGCTGTTTCCATGAACATCGATGGTGGACCTAAGCAAGATGAAATCCCTTTCTCCGTTTATCATGATGTTGTATATTGGTCCAATTGTGAGGATTTGGATTTTTAAGACAAAAACTCCAGGGATTTTCATCCATCAAAAAGACGTACGCTAGGAAATGATATGTGATGTTCCTGGAGAACATACAAAGGACATCAAAAAAGCATGTGAATATTCTACTATATTTTCATTTCATTTTCCCACAAACTTGTTAAATTCCCTTCATATTTTGCGCTTTTGTTACCCAGTTTGGGGCCAGGCTAGGATCCACCCTCGAGTCTTTGTTGAATTTCTTTTCAGTTTTATACAAGTGGGTACCCCCCAAAACAACAACAACAACAACAACAACAATGTTCTCATTTGTTTGTTTTTATGTGAGAAGGATAGTGCATTTGGTTACTTCTACCAGGTCAGACTGTTAATCAAACTTTCTATTTTGAGGTTCTGAAAAGATTGCGTAACAGTGTGCAGGGCAAAAGGCCTGATTTTTGACAGACACAGGACTGGTTTTGACACCATGACAGTGCACCTGCTCATGCAGCCATCTCAGTGCACCAGTTTTTGGCAAAAAAAACCCCAGCATGCCTCTCTTGTCCCACGCACCTGACTCACCTGACCTCACTCTGTATAACTTCTTTTTTAATCTGAGATTGAAGAGGGATATGACAGGACAGCAATTTGAGGACTTAGAATCAGTGAAGAAAAAATTGAGGGAGGTACTGTCAGCCATCCAAACATGAGTTTGAAAAATATTTTCAAGAATGGAATTTGCAGATTTGACAAATGTCTGAAGTGTAATGGAGAGTATTTTGAATGTGATAACAGTTTTTTGTTTTTTTTGCTAAATTGAATACAATGCATTGGGGGGGGGGGGGTTAGCCCTTGTATGTTCCACGTTCACTGTGCCTTGTGTGACCTTTTGATACTTGCTGCCCTGCCTCTTTTGAAAGTATACCTGGAAGTATAGCATTCTGTTCACAGTTTGCTAGGTATTTTTGCACCTCTTGATTAATTTCTCGATTCTGCTAAATGCTTTCTATATATAAAAAACCTCTCTCGCGCATCAGCGTTTCACAGCTTTTTTCCCTCTTAAATGTCAACTCTTTAATATAAGCATTGCTGTTTTTAGGAAGTGCCTGTACTGTTTTACCTACATCTCATAATAACAAAAATAAAACGTTTTGAACCTCTTGAACCTTTCTAATCATTTCTCTGTGTCAGTAACAAAGTATATTTAAAGGTAATTGTTTTCTTCTCTTTTGCTTCTTAAAAGAATTGGAGCTAAAGTTCATGGATTTCTGTCAATGACTCCCTTTCCATAGCTCGCACTAACCCTACATTTAAACAGTCACTGTCTCAATTCTTTGTAAGGCAAGCAAAATACAATTTGATGAGCAAATCCAGCCTGCTACTTGGTTTTCAGAAGTAAAGTTGTTATTAGACATTGACTAAGGAAGACCAAAGAAGAGTTGGTACATTAGAATTATGGTTCTGGTGAAGAATCTTGAAAGTACCATGGACTGCCAAAGAACAAACGAATATCCCGTGACAAAGGAAATATGGCCAGAGTGCTCCTTAGAAGCAAGGATGGCAAGACTTCATCTCCCATGTTTTAAACATGTTGTAGGAGAGACTAGTCCCTGGAGAAGGACATCATGCTTGGTAAAGTAGTTGGGCCGCGCAACAGAGGAAGGCCCTCAGCAAGACGGACGGACACAGTGACTGCAACGATGGACTCAAACATAAGAACAATAGTGAGGACGGCGCAGGACCACGCGGTGTTATGTTCTGTTGCACAGTCACCATGAGTTAGAACTGACTCGATAGTACTTGACAATAATACAACATAACAATATTGGTTGCTGTTGAGTCAATTTGGACTCATGGTGACTCCGTGTATGTCGTAGTATGACTGCTCCAAAGGATTTTCAATGGATTTTTTTTTCTTCTTTTACATTTTATTAGGGACTCATACAACTCTTACCACAATCCATACATATACATACATCAATTGTATAAAGCACATCCATACATTCCCTGCCCCAATCATTCTCAAGGCATTTGCTCTCCACTTAAGCCCCTTGCATCAGGTCCTCTTTCCCCCCCCCCCTCCCTCCCCATTCCCCCCTCCCTCATATGCCCTTGGTAATTTATACATCGTTGTTTTGTCATATCTTGCCCTATCCGGAGTCTCCCTTCCCCCCTTCTCTGCTGTCCCTCTCCCAGGGAAGAGGTCACATGTGGATCCTTGCAATCAGCTCCCCCTTTCCAAACCACTCACACTCCACTCTCCCAGCATCGTCCCTCACACCCTTGGTCCTGAAGGTATCATCCACTCTGGATTCCCTGTACCTCCAACCCTCATATGCACCAGTGTACAGCCTCTGTCCTATCCAGCCCTGCAAGGTAGAATTCGGATCATGGTAGTTGGGGGGAGGAAGCATCCAGGATCCGGGGGAAAGCTGTGTTCTACATCGATACTACCTCACACCCTAATTAACCCATCTCCTCTCCTAAACCCCTCTATGAGGGGATCTCCATTGGTCGACACTTGGGCCTTGGGTCTCCACTCTGCACTTCCCCCTTCATTTAATATGATATATATATACATATATATACATACATATATACATATACACATATATACACATGCATACACACACACACTTATATCCCTTTATTTTTTTCCATGATGCCTTATACCTGGTCCCTTGGGCACCTCGTGATCGCACTGGCCGGTGTGCTTCTTCCATGTGGGCTTATTTGCTTCTGAGCTAGATGGCCGCTTGTTCACCTTCAAGCCTTTAAGACCCCAGACACTATCTCTTTTGATAGCCGGGCACCATCAGCTTTCTTCACCACATTTGCTTATGCACCCATTTGTCTTCAGCGATCCTATCATGGAGGTGTGCAGTCAATGATATGACTTTTTGTTCTTTGATGCCTGGTAACTGATCCCTTTGGGACCACTCGATCACACAGGCTGGTGTGTTCTTCCATGTGGACTTTGTTGCTTCTGAGCTAGATGGCCGCTTGTTTATCTTCAAGCCTTTAAGACCCCAGTCACTATCTCTTTTGATAACCGGGCACCATCAGCTTTCTTCACCACATTTACTTGTTCACCCACTTTGGCTCCAGCTGTTGTGTCGGGAGAGTGAGCATCATAGAGTTCCAATTTAATAAAAGAAGGTATTCATGCATTGAGGGAGTGTTTGAGTAGAGGCCCAAGGTCCTTCCGCCACCTTAATACTTGACCTATAAATATAGACACATAGATCTATTTCCCCATCCTCCTATATATATTTGCATGTACATGTCTTAGTCTAGACCTCCATGAATGCCCTTTGACTCCTAGCTCTTTCCTCCATCTCCCTTGACTTTCCTCCTGCCCTACAACCATGCTTCATCGCCACCTGGGCTAGAGTATACCTCTTCTCTAAGCAACCTTACCATTGATCGTTTCCCACCAGGCCTGCCACTCCCCCTTCTCTACCATTTGGGGTCCCATGTTTTTCCCTTGTCCCTGGGTTTGTTAACACCACTTCCTTACCCCCCCTACCCCCCCACCCCAAGTCCCCCCAGAACTGTCGGTCCCGTTGTTTTTCCTCTAGATAGTTCATCCAGCCTGTCCTATTCAGACAGACCTGTGGAGTCACTAACATGCACGAAAACTAGACAGCGGAGAACAAAGCAACAGTATACAACCAGACAACAAAACAACAAAAACAAACCACTGACAAAGAACAGACTAAAATAGTTCACAAGAGAAAAGCTTGTAGTTAGTTCAGGGATCGTTTGCTGGCCCTTAGGAGCGTTTTCCAGTCCAGTCTGTTGGGGCACCACGCCCTGGCCCCAAAGTCCACTTTCAGCATTCCCTGGGGACCTTGCCACTCCATTCCCTTGCTGTTCTGCTGCACTCCCCCAGTGATTTGCCTCGGTGTGGTGGGATCAGGTCAGGTGCAATTCCCACACTGTGTCTCCGGTGCTGTCCCCTGTATCGCCCTTAGTCACTGAGGGGCATCATGTCTCATAGTGGGGCCAGCCATGTTGTTCTCTCTGTGGACTGGCTGCTCTACTCAGGAACATCATCATCACGGCCTGGTGGGCCAGGCTGTGCTCCACTCTCTCCTCCTGCCCCTTCATCTGCTCCCGTGTGCTCTGATCAAATATGTCCATCTCCCCGAGCTGCAGAGTCAATGTCGTCCTTTGGAACAAATTCTTTTCAGGGGAGGGGTAGGAATCCACTTAATTTATGGTGCTGGGGCCAGCCTCCCAGACCTTCAATGGATTTTTTAAAAAGAGATTGCCGGGCCTTTCTTCTAAGGCACCTTGTGGTTAGCAGCTCCATGCCTAACACACAATGCCATCAGAGCTCCTGAAGGAAAGTACTAGGAAAAGTCCAAGAAGAATGAGGAATTCCTACATGATTGATGGGGGATAAGGAAAAGGCTTATGGAAAAAGGCAGCATTTGGAATGGGCCTTAAATGAGTAGATGCAGAAGTTAGATGACAGGGACAGAATGAGCTAGTATATGAAGGCAAAAAAAGGTGGGTGTGTTCCAGAGAGCTGAGTGGCAGACAGCCTAGTCCGAGGGTTCGGCCCAGTGCTGGCCTCCAGTGTGGCTTTCCCCAAGCCTTGACTGGAAAATGTGAAGAACAGCCACCCAGTCTGACTAGGGTGATGATAGAAGGTCTAGGGTAGAGTGGGAGAAAAATATAGACTTAAATTCAAATTCACAAAAAAGATCAGACTTACTGGTCTGACAGACACCGCAGGAACCTCTGAGACTGCCTTTGACACATTTCAGGGATTGCCGCCCATGTCAGGGTTGAAGGTGGGTCTGAATGAATGGACAGAAAACTCATTTCCTGTGTAAACGTTCACCTGATGAAGCATACCGAAGGTTCCAGAAAAGAGTTAGGTGCTGCACACTTAAATATGTTGCTATGTAGTTGTGTAGTGGTGGTGAGGTTACATGACCCACATGGTCAGCATTTCGAGAGCGCCGGCAGCTCCTTGGGAGAAAGACTGGACTTTCTACTCTTGTTGAAAGTCTCAAGAAACCCACAGGGGCTCGCTTTGCATCAGCACTGACGTTATGGCAGTGAGATTTTGAGTTGTCAGTAGTTTTTCCTGAGGAGAACTAGGGTGTCATGAGATTCTTAGTCCTCTTTTGCGTTTAATACCAAAATGTCATAAATGGAAACATACTGATCTATCAATCTATCTATCTATCTATCTATCTATCTATCTATCTATCTATCTATCTATCTATCTATCTATCTATCTATCTATCTATCTGACCTTACTAGACAACAGAAAAAAAGATAGCACAGCCACCTGTTTTTCCTCAGTCTTTGTTTCAAAATTGTACTAGGCTGTGTAATTCCAAAGGAAAGCCTGATTGTGGAGGACGTTGTATGCCATAGGCCGGCAGCAGGGAGAGTCACTGAGAGTTTGTAGCAAGCTGTTCTTTAGGAAGGTGACCTAGGGCAGCACCAAGACGAGAAGGCCATATAGACGATTGCAGAATTTATTTTAAAAAAAGTTTTGAAAGCATTTTTTGACAAGGAGCCTGAAAAGACAAACGTGGCTGTAAGGGAGATTAACAGTTGAAATATGGTGTTAACAAAGACTATATTATACTCAATAATATTCCATAAGCTGACTACAGAACAAACAAATCTGTCTTGGAAGAAGTACAGCCAGAATGCTCCCTGGAAGCAAGGATGGCCAGACTTCATCACCCATACTTTGAAAATGTCGTCAGCTGGTGCCAATCCCTGGAGAAGGACATCATGCTTGGGAAAGTAGTGGTTCAGCAAAAAAGAGGAAGACTCCATCCCCAACCCCCCTTAAATGAGATAGATTGACACAATAGCTGTGAAAATGAACTTAAACATGGCAATGATTGTGAGGAAGGCATAGGACCAGACAGTATTTTTCTCAGTTGTCCATGGATTTGTTATGAGTCAACCATTTTGAGGGCACTTAATCACCACAACCACCAATGGAGAGGTAAAAAGGTCCAGGTTGGTACAAATGGTTTTCACTTAAATACTAACCCAAAGGGCCTGGTCCCTAATTGCATAGAGAGGCCCAGAAAGGAAGGGGGCAAAGATGATTTCTTATCTTCACTGGGGGAAAGCAAGGCTAAGGGTATGTGAGAACTCAGTAGTTCTTTGAAAATCCTGTGTCTTAGGAGCCCTGGTGGCATCATAGGTTACACATTGGGCTGCTAACCACAAGGTCAGCAGTTTGAAACCACCAGCTGCTCTGAAGGAGAAAGAGGAGGCTTTCTCCTCCTGTAAAGATTACAGTCTCAGAAACCCACAGGGGCAGTTCCACTCTACCCTATAGGGTCACTAGTTGGAATCGGTTTGATGACAGCGAGTCTGTTATGGTTTGTGAGTATTTCAGAAGAAAACAGTCATTATAAGTTATGAAAGTGAAAATACATCCAAAAGTAAAAGATGCTTTCTGCCAGAGTGATGAACTCCAATGGGCAGGAGGCAGGCTGGGTGGAAATGGTCAGTGCTAAGAACCCTGGCTGGCATTCGGTGAGTGTGTGGTGCCAGGGCCGTTTTCCTATAGAAAGCAGGACTGGGTGTTTTTTGTTTTTTTTTTAATGCACCATCTCCTTGTGTCTTCAATGTGGTTCCAAAATTTTTGTAGAACCCCCCATGGAGGCCAAAGACAGCCCTGTGCGAGCCTCGCATCTGTTGCCCTTTGCTGGCCCTCATGTTGACTCAGAGCCTCATGTGGAAGTGTAGGGTTTGCAAGGGAATTGACGCACATTGGAACTCTTGAGCATCGGTTTCAGTAGGATGGGGTTTCCATGGAAATGGTGTATTTGTAAGGTCACAATGAATGATACTGATTCTCGTGCAGTGGCTCGATTAGAGGTAGAGTGCCATACTTGATAATAACTTACATAAAAGATGTTTTGGTTCCGCCAACTAAGGCACTAAGGCTCTCTCTCGCTCTCTCGCTCACTCTCTCTCTCTCCCTCTGTGAATTTCTACATCTGCATCGCTGTCTCCACAAAGAAGCCAATGACATTAGTGACATCACTGTTTAAGTAGAAGTGCTCTGTCTTTTGGTTAAAAAAAAGATCGCTGTAAAGGATTTTATGTGACAAATCTTACTCGTTTTCTTGTTTTTGTTCCATAGTGATCACTCCCAGGTGTTCCCAGCTGGCATCTTAAGAACCAAACAAAAAATGGCACAGTCGTTCAGCCACCACGATCTGGTAAGAAAACACTTACAGTGGCCTCACTGTCCAAGGCTTGGGCTGTTGGTTTGAACCAGCATTTCTCAAACTTGAGCAGGCATCAGAATTAAAGTGGAGGACTTGTTTTGTGTTGTTTTCTTTTTAATCATATGATTTTTTATCGTGAGTTAAATATGTGTGGGTGTTATAGTTCAGACTATGATCTCGTCATTCAATAATTCAAATCACGTATCAACACCGTCCCACCACACACACACACACACACACACACACACACACACACACACACCAACTCCAGTCATTACACCCCATCCACATTCCTCTTCTCCATCTAGTGGAATTCCCCCCTCTGTCATCCAAGTCGACACCTGTCAATACTCTGGTTCATGGCTTCATCTTCCCTCCCCTGTTCTTCCTCCTTCCCCCTGGCTAACCTCCAAAGTCTGTTCCCTGTGGTAGGAATGTCGGTGTCTTGTTTCTACCTCCCTGCCCCCACCTCTTACAATAATGGTCTCATGTGATCAACCTGGATGCCTTGTTCAAACACAGACAGTCTAACCTCCCCAGCCAGAGATTCGGATTCAGTAGGTCTGGGGTAGGGCCTGGGATTTGGTGTTTCTAACAAGTCCTCTAGACACACGTGAGGGGAAAAAGAACTACCGTAACGGCAAGTAGGACTACAATGCTCCTCGATCCCACATGGCTTTGACCTTCAGGTGGGATTTGATGTGTCAGAGGTCTTGGCTTCAGTAAAAATTTTAAAGGAACATTCTAGAAAGACTCATCTTTCTCCCATGGAGGGGTTAGTGGTTTTGAACTGCTGACCTTGTAGCTCACAGCTCAATTCATCACCACTACACCACCGGGGCGCCTGCTTGAGTCTTAGTGTTATAAATACTTTAGAAATATCTGCCCTTTCATATTGTCATCACCCCTCCTGCAACAGGCAACCCTGTTTATAGGAAGCCAACCCTGGAGATCCATTCGTTGCTGCTTGTATGACATTTTCCCAAGCTGAAAGGCAGGAAACCTCCCAAGTTACATGTTACCATACGACACACTGGAGAACCCTAACATGTTATTATTATTTATTTCACATTTAACAACAATAAACAAGAGGGAGTCACTAAAAAGAGGGTCACTGTCAGGAAGATTGACCACCTGGAAAGCCTATGGAGGGTTGCTCTGAGTAAGACTGGACTTCATGGCAATGGATTTGGTTTGGGATTTGTTTTTATGGTTGCCATGAGTTCGAATCTTCTTGATGGTAGCTATCGAGAACCACAGCATCAGGAGCCTACCCCACCCAACTTCTGCTCATGTGCAGTTCCTAAGGACCACTGCTGAGTAGGACTACCCCTCCCCCCACCCCAAGTTGACCCTTGGCGTGATTTCCCAAGAGCTCTGAAGTTAGCACGCCTGTTCCCTTCTCTTCCTGGCCCCGCGGTGTCGGGCACAGCTGTGTTGTTTCCCTACGTACCCTCCCGTTCCAACGGAAACAGGAGGAAGGGTTCACCTCCCTAGCAGATGGTTGTGCTTATCTTCGATAATTGGTTCATTCTAATCTTACACCTGGCGGGGGAGTGGGTCACAAGTTGGGCTGCTAATCACAAGATCAGCAGTTCCATCACGCCAGCTGCCCCTCAGGAGAAAGGTGAGGCTTTCTGCTCCTGTAAATATTGGCAGCCTTGGAAGCCCTATGAATCAGCATCACCTTGACGACCGTGGGGTTTTCTGGGGGATTTTAGGGCTGAAGTCGAGTGATTCATGGCAACCCTGGTGTGCAGAATAGAAGCACTCCATAGGTTTTCCTGGTTGTCTTCTTCCACGGTGCCGCTGGTTGGATGCAAACCACCAACCTTTCAGCTAGGAATGGAGTGCTGGACTGTTTGTGCCAGCCAGGGACTCCGAATTTTATGGCTACCGGTCATAGTTTATCTCACTAGGTTTTGCTTTTCACATTAGCAGCTAAAACGCCTGTCCCACTTTCTGGGCCCCCAGGAGCAAATGTACATAATGCAGTCCTATGCTAGCCCATGGTCAATTAATGTTCACTATCATTGTAAGCCACCCTGAGCCCCTTCCAGAATTTGGCAGGGGCATTCACAGGCATGGTATACAGTCCTTGGTCTGAATTCTCTCTGTGTTTTGTCACTCGATAGAATAGTAGAAAATGGGTTAACACTAGCAAACCTCAGGAAATTCAAAATCACCTTAATATGCATTTATAGTATTACTTTTCTATGGCCTTTCTTTTAGATGGGACTCATACTTCATATTTGTTTGTTTGTTCTACTTAATGTTTTTTATCTTCATCTCTTCACTGACATAACTCTTGGAGATAACCTTAGCCCAGCGACCCTCCCACTGCCGGTCTTCTTGCTTTCTTCTTAGTTGCTATTTTTTACCCCTCCAAGAGCATACAAGACAGACACAGAAAACATACACAAAGGCCACCAGGGAGATTTAATTTCATCTCTGGAAACCCTTGGCATTCCTAGGTCACTTAAAGTCTATGAGAGGTTTTTGTGAAAGAGAACACCACGGGATTTGGACAATTTTGCAAACATGCCTAAATCGTGAGCAATAGCAACCATTGGTCTCCATCTTGGTGCTGTTTAATAGCGTTCGGTTTCCCTTCCGCATCGATACCTCTCCTTTGCCTCTGTGGCTGCTATCAGCAGCACATTGGTTTCGCTGCATTTGAGAACCGTGATGCACTTCACCTAACCAGAGACTCGAGATGTGCCACACACAAAGTCAAAGCAGGCACGATTGTATGTAAAACATTTTATTTGTGTAAGTAGGGAGCGTTCACAATGAAATAATTATAGAAAGTATTAATGCGACTATCAAGACATCTATATTACAGGTTACTTGTATACCAGACACATGTACAGGAAGCTGTTGTGTGTGCTACATCCAGTTACATCCATTACACCCCCTTCTTCGATTTAGATTTCTGAACTCTGCTTTTAACTTTATAGGACCATGGAGGTATATGCAGTCAGACTTTGTCTGAATGCACATTATGCAGTGCATGGCTGTATTTCAATTTTAATGTAGAAAAATCATCTAAGGTAATTCCCTGGTGAGCACCATGTATGATCCTTGACCATTTGGGAGAATTCCTTTTTCTGCAGTTGTTTTTTTCTGCTTCATTTTTCATGATATTATGAAAATAATCATCCAAGTTCAATAGCCGACCTACAGTTCATCCAATTTAAAAACTTTCCAAAAGCGTATGGTTCTGTGCCTCCAAGGAAAACCCTACCTACTCCCGACATTTCCCTCTAGACGCCCAATGATGTCACCCGTTTGAGTCAGGCAAATCTTATGATTTCTTCGAGAAGGTTTTCCAGTAGGAAATGTTAATCCCTGGCCGGAAACTAAAGTGCTTCCTTCCCATCCCTTAGGTATCAATTAAAATTAATCTCTTCTAAGAAGTCTTTCATAATTAATTTAGAACAGCATGCCACGCCATGCAGTTGTCTTCTCTGCTTTTATTTTAGTTTCTTCTAACTTGTCATTATAATACAGCTAAGTGCCATCATTTTTATAGAGGTGTGTTGATTTTTTTGTGCATATATTTGGGTTCAAGTAGCGTGTATTTTCAATTAGCTGGTAAAACTTACATTTTACATTTCGTGTCCTGTGATCTTTCTGGGCATTTGAATAATGAGGACTTGAGCATCAGTAGCAAGAACTAAACATATTCAAAGTCTGTATATTCCAAGAACAGGTGTGTGTGCGTGTGCGTGCATGTACGCGCATGCATGCATGCGTGCATGTGTGCGTATGTGCATGTGTACGTATGTGTGTATTTGGGGTTCCTTGCCCCTTTGTTGTATGCACAATTACATCTCAGTGAGCTAATAAAGGGGAGCAATGTGGAAGAATAGCCCAAACTGTGTAAATTACAGTATATTCTACTTTCCTCGCTGTGTTATTTTACTGCTTAAGAACCAGCATACAAATGTTCATTAGTAGACAGTGTCTAATAGGTCAAGGGTATGACTTAATGGATCATTTCACATATTGCTTTTAAGGCACATTTGTATGGTTTTTCTGAAGGGCAGTGTGGGAAAGTGTATCAACAAACTTGTGACTTGGAAATTCTGCCTCTGTGAATTTATTCTGAAGAATTGATTGAGGATACTTACAAAGATCAACTGAAAAGATGTTATCACAGCACCACTTTTCAGAACGAGTGAAAAAATGTGGGAACAATCTGAATGTCTAGCAATAGGGACTAGGTTACAGGAATGAGACTTCATGATCTGCCCTTGGATCCCAGCTCTTGCAGTTACCTGCTGTGTGACCTTGAGCCAGTTCCCTAATCTCTCTAGCCCTCAGCTTGCTAACATTTGAAATTATGGCAATGTCGACGTTATGGGGTTATGATAATTGAGTGAGCTGACATCTGGTTGGTACATCCACATAGTATCATCTTGAGTCTATAAAAATGGTGTTGCAGATGAATTTTGATTGGCATCAAGTCGGTTCCAACTCAGAGCTACCCAAAACACGTGTACAATGTGTAAATCATGTTCAACAGCCCCAAACACAGCCTGGTGCTGCGCCTATCTCACCATCGTTTTACATTTGAGCCAGCTATTGTGTCTATCACATTGAGAACTTTCCTCTCTTCATTGTCCCTCTACTTTAGCAAGCATCACGTCCTTTTCCAAGGACTGATCTCTCCTGATAACATGTCCAAGCATGATGTCCTTTTCCAAGGACTGATCTGTGCTGATAGCATGTCCGAAATATGTGAGAAATCTCCCAGCCTCCCTTCCAAGGCACATTCTTTGTGTACTTCTTCCAAGACAGATGTGATGGCTCTCCGGGCAGTCTGTGGTACTTTCACTATCCTTCCCCAGCACCTTAATTCAGATGCATCGATGCCTTTCTCCTTTTCCTTATTCAAGACCCACCTTTCACATGCCTATGTGGTAATTAAAGCTATCATAGCTTTAATCGGGTGCAACTTAGTCCTCAAAATGACCATTTTTCTCTTCAATACCAAATAGACCTTTTGCAGCAGATTTACCCAATCATTAGATTTCCTCACAGCCGCTTCCATGAGCATTGATTACGAATCCCAACAAAAAAATTCTTGGCAACTTTAATATTTTCTCAATTCATCATGATGTTGTCTATTGGTCCATTTGTGAGAATTTGGATCTTTTTTATATTGAGTTGCAATCCCCACTGAAATTTTTAATCAGCCGGGGTGCCAAGTCCTTGTCATTTTCAGCAAGCAAGTTTGTGCCATCTTCCATTCTTAAAGACCCGTTCTTCATATAGTCCAGTTTCTCGAATTATTTGCTCAGCATACAGATTAACTACACACTGTAAAAGGATACAACCCTGATGCACACCTCCCCTGATTTTTTACCATGCTGTATTTCCTGATTCTGTTTGATCTACTCTCTTGGCCCTTATACAAGGCCTGCCATGAGCATAATGAAGTACACTGGAATTCCTATGCTTCTCAATGCTGTCCATAATTTGTTATGATCCACACTGTTAATAAAACATATGTCAACATCTTTCTGGTAGTCTTTGCTTTCAGCCAACATCCATCTGATATCAGCAGCGATATCCCTCATTCCATGTCCTCTTATAAATCTGGCTTAAATTTCTGGCACTTCTTTGTTGATGTACTGCTGGAGCCATTGTTGATTGCTTCTAGACAAATTTTTGTTATTTTTATATTAATAATTATGAATACTATTTGATAATTTCCACATTCTGTTGGATAACTTTTCTTTGGAATGGGCGCAAATATGGATGTCTTTTAGTCAGAGGGCCTGGCAGCTTCTGTCCAAATTTCTTGTGAGTACTTCATATTTCATCATGTTGCTGAAATATTTAAATTGGTGTTTCATCAATTCCTGGAAACTTGTTTTTCTCTAATGCCTTCAAGGCAGCTCCAGTATCATGGGTTCTTGATTCTATGCTACCCCATGAGACGATTGAATATTGACAATTTTTGGCACACTGAATCCTTTCACCTTTGATGCTTCCTACATTGTTCCATGTTCTGCCCATGGAATCCTTCAGTCTTTCAGCATAAGACTTGAATGTTCCCTTCACTTCTTTTAGCTTGATATGTGCTGAGTGTCTGCTTCCTTTTGGTTTGCTAACTTCAGGTCATTGCACATCTGATTCTAATACTTTCTCTTCTTCAGCTACCCACTGAGAATTTAGGTTCAGCATTTTCTTCCTAGTTTCTCCTACTTGCTTTAACTACTGTACACTTGACAACACATGTCAGAGTCTCCTCTGACTTCCACTTTGATCTTTTCTTTCCAGTATTTTTAATCCCCTTTTGCTTTCTTCCTGCATATTGTTCTTGAATTCATCCCACAACTCGTGAGAGCTTTCTTCATTACTGTTGAGTGCAATCCAAATCTGCTCTTGAAAAGTTCTCTAAGATCAGATGGCATATATGCAGAGTCATATTTTGGCTCTCTTGGACTTATAATTTTTATGTTCAACTTCAGCCTGAACTTGTATATGAGAAGTTAATGGTCTGTTTCACAACTGGCCCCAGAGCTTATTTTTTGGCTGATATTGCACTGCTCCATTGTCCCTTCCCACAGATGTAGTCAACTTGATGTATCTGCATTTCATCTGGCAATGTCTATGTGTATAGTTGCCATTTATGTTTTTGGAAAAGGATATTGGCAATGAAGAAGTCATTGGTCTTGCAAAATTATATCATGTGATCTTCAGCTTTATTTCCATCACCAGACCATATTTTTCCAACTACTGTTCCTTCCTCTTTATTTCTAACTTTTGCATTCCAATCACCAATAATTACCAGTGCACCTTATTTGCATGTTTGGGCAATTTTAGATAGAAGAAATTGGCATAATTCTTCGATTTCTTCATAACTAACTTTAGTAATTGGTGCATAAATTTTAATAACAGCTCCACTAACCGAGCTTCCTTATATCCGATCACAGACAGCATTGTACTTAAAGATAGATCCTCATTTTTTTTATATATAATTTTGACAACATTTCTCTTCAGCTTGTCACTCCCGGATTAGTGAACTGTATGCTTTTCCATTTTGAATGGCCCAGTAGCATCCATTTCAGCTCACGAATGCCTACACTGTGGATCTTCAGGTGTTCCAGTTCATTTTTGGTGACCTACGATTTTTCTAGATTCATCCTTTGTGCCTTCCACAAACCGATTATTAGTGGGTGTTCTCAGTTGCATCCTCTCATTTTGAGTGTCGATGCTTCATCAGCAAATGAAAGTCTCAAGCTTTACTCCACCCTCGTCAGTAAGATTGTCTCTCAGATGGCGATCTCTTCCCTAGTTGTCATTTGAGTACCAGCTGACCAGAGGGGCTCAGTTTCCAGCACTATTTAAGTGACTAGTTTTTTAGATTGACACCGTGGCTGCAACAATGGGCTCAGGCATAGAAACCATTGTGAGCATGGCACAGGACCAGGTGGTGTTTGTTCTGTTCTGCAAAGAGTCAGAACTGGCTTGATGGCACCTAACAACAAAAACAACAAGTTTTTAGAAGTGGACCACTTATTCCTTGAACCTAGCTCATTCGTGGTCTGGAAGCCTGTTCACCACGGATGACCTTGCTTGTATTGAAAGTACCAGTGTTACAACTTCCAGCATTGTAGCCACATGCAAGTCATCACAGTACGACAAAGTGACAGATAACATTGATTCTTTTAAAAGGGTGTTGTAGATGGGTTTTGACATAAAAAGGTGCTCCGAATATGTGAAAGGAAAAATAATATCAAATTGGATTTGCAATAGGTTCCAGGTCTGCTTAAGCAGTTAGATAAAACGGTCATCTCTGGGAGGCAGGCTGATAC